>NC_143103.1:5000000-10000000 GCF_061535455.1 Colias philodice | reverse complement strand
CTCAGACATCACAGAGAAGCACGTCTTCGTTTTGCACGAGAACATGAAAACTGGACCCACAGCCAGTGCGCTCGTGTGGTGTTCACAGATGAGTGCCAAGGCACTCTTCGAGCTTCTGATAGCCAAGAGTCAGTATAAAAGAAGTGAGAAGAGAGGTTTTCACCCATCAACACAACTCAAACGGCGATTTTTCATGGAGGCTCAATAATGGTATGGGGAGGTGTAAGTTCCGATGCTCGCACGGAGTTAGGTATCGTAGATAATGGCTTTAATTTGATCAGGTACATCGAGGAAATTCTCCAGGAACATGTTCAGCCCTATTACAGGTTTATCAGTGAAGAAAATTTGCTACTAATACACTATAACGCACGTCCGCATGTCGTGCGATGCGTTTAAGAGTACCTTCAAGAGGTTATTATTGAAAAATTGTAGTGGCCAGCTCGTATCCCGGATCTTAATCCAATAGAACACATCTGGGACATGCTTAAAAGAAACATAAAGTTTGATTCCAACTCACAACCAATGTTGGATGAGCTTAGAAATACAGCTGGGGCCGTTTGGTACACTATAGCTTAAGTGGACATCAATAATGTCTTCTAGAGTATGCCAGAAAGGATGCAAACAGTGTTTAAGGCAAGAGAAGGAAACACCCAATATTAAAAGGTTAAATTTTTTTTATGGAAACGCTTTTTTCTAATTTTTGTGCATTTTTTAAGAAATCATTTAAATTTCACAGGAAAAGCGTAAATACTTCTTTAATTCATATCTACGCGGTAGTACTTCTTATAAACTTCAAATTATTACTAAAAGTTTGTAAAAACATTAAATTAACTAGTTTTAATGAAATTTTTATTGAATTTTGTAGTAGAAAAGAAATAGTGTAATTTTTCGCAGAAATTTGAAGTGGCCAAGATTCCGTGCCGGTGAGTGTATTTATTACTAATTTACAACATCTAACTTAATATACATTATACAATATGATTTAAAGTGAATCCTAATTAGTATTAAATAATTTCTTGGATATTTATTTATATACATATTTACAAAACCATTTATGTAAACCTTATACAAATATTTCGCACAAAAGGTGGCCATTAATTTGTGAAGCAAAAAGAAGAACCAAACTCAAGCATTTGTTATTTTATATATAACTAGCTATGCCCCGCGGTTTTACCCGCAGTGCTCTGCTCCTATTGGTCTTAGCATGATGATAAGCCTTAGCCTTCCTCGATAAATGGCAAGCATGGAGCATGCATTTTTAATTTTAATTACAAAATGAGACATAAAACTATACTCTATTAAATAAACAATTTATGAATGTTTAAAAATGAATGGAAATTTTATTTGTTGATTTATAATTCTGATATCCTCAGAATATTTTACCTATTATCTTTTTTTTAATATTTATTGCTGATCTTCCTTATTTTAGTGTAAGATACTTATTTGATAAGGATCTTGGTTTAGTTTTAAAATCGTAACGTAAATGACTTGTGCATTATCAAAATGAAATTTTAATTTTAAAATAATGTTAAGTCATGGTTCGAAAAATGTATTACAAAGAGCAAAGTAATTATTATTCATTGTACAATCGTAATATATTGTTTTGGTGTAATTATGTTAATTAAAGCAAAAACTTTGTTTTTATGTAGTTTCTAACACGATTTTAACGAAAATATGTTTTCAACTAGGTAGGTACCTACCTACTTAATAGACAAAGATTTTTTGTGGTACATACATTTGTTATTTCCGCGTTTTTATCTACACTAATATTATAAAGAGGAAAACTTTGTTTGTTTGTTTGATTGTAATGAATAGGCTCATAAACTACCGTATGTATTACTTTACTCTTTTGTAAACTACCGAACCGATTTTGACCGATAATGGACCGATTTTGATGAAATTTGGCACAGATAATCTTTATACCCTCAGAAAGAACATAGGCTACCTTTTATCGCGAAATATGTACCACGGCGAAGCCGGGGCGGACCGCTATTTAATACTATATAATATATTGTTACGTAGTTGGGTGCATACCTACTTACCATAAAATTATTTGAATTGCTACTTTATTATTTCTCACAATTTTACAGAACAAAGAGACATTTTATATAGGGTGAGTGGGTCGATATACCTACTTTGAACTGAATCAGATTACTAAGAACAAATTATGTGATAAAAGGTCCATATTATAAAAAATACAATAGTCTGGACACATCTATATAAAAAAAGAAAAAAATTCACGCGATTTTTTATTGACAACACCAACATAATGCTATATGAATAATTTGTAGAATTGATTAAATCGTATTTATAAAACGGCGGGAAAAAATACATACTATGAATGAAGAATGCATTTATAAGCCGATTATAGTGTTATGTCATATTATGTAGGTACATAGTTAGAGCAGTGGTGGCTCAGTGGTGAGACCTCGGACTTCGAATCGATAAGTCCGGGGTTCGAGACCAGGCGAGCGCGCAGGAAATAAATTGATTTTTCAATTTATCTGCGCATGTTGTAGCATCACCACTGCTCGAACGGTGAAGGAAAACATCGTGAGGAAACCGACATGTCGAAGAATCAAAAAGTTCGACGACATGTGTCATCCGCCAACCCGCACTTGGCCAGCGTGGTGGATTATGGCCTGTACCCTCATAGGAGGCCCGTGTCCCAGCAGTGGGAACGTGGATGGGCTGATGATGATGACATAGTTAGAAATAAACGATTTGTTGGAAACATGTTCTTACCTACTTTTGACTATTTTTAAATCTCTGCAGTCAATGCCAACAAAAATATGAGTAGTACTTTTTTATTAAGTATTTTAAAGCTAGAATTCTAGGAAGTCTGTCGACATTACCTAACTGGGCGAAGCTAGTCTGACTAAATCCGATCGGCGAAGGACGGACAGATTATGATTATGGGGTTACAAGTGTTAGAACAAACTTCTGTATATATATTTTACTAGGTTTCCGCCCGCGGCTTCGCCCGCGCAGTCAAAGAAAAACCCGCATAGTTCCCGTTCCCGTGGGATTTCCGGGATTGCGTCATTTTCCCGGGATAAAAAGTAGCCTTTCTCGGGTATCAAAATATCTCCATACCATATTTAATGAAAATTGATTCAGTAGTTTAGGCGTGATTGAGTAACAGACAGACAGTCAGAGTTACTTTCGCATTTATAATACATATTAGTACCTATCCGGATTGATATTTTGAAGTGCTCATTTGTAATGTACTCTTTAATGGTGCATTTGCATTTCGTGTTCGCTATTCTGCTGGTGACTCGACGTTATATCCGATGAAATTTTATATGAGACTAGTGGTCCGCCCCGGCTTCGCCCGTGGTACCTACATGTTTAAACTATCCTATCTCTCAAGTTGGATCGAACTGCACATGGTGTGCGAATTTTATTATAATCGGTTAAGTGGTTTAGGAGTCCATTGAGGACAAACATTGTGACACGAGATTTATATACGTATATATTAAGATATTATATGAGAGTCGACGTTACCATTGTTCACCCATTCTTTTACCCTTTGATTACATCTAAAACGCCGGTCTTAACACGAATATGCGACTTCCAGGCAGAATAACGAAGTTTTAAAATGCGTGTCCGGTATTAGCCTCGGGGTTCGCCTTGCTATTCGCACGATTGTGAAAATGCACCATACAATGTGAGTTTGTAAGCAGAAATAGGATACCAGTAGTTAGTTGAAAATATTATTTTTGTTGACACAAAATATATCCAACTCATAATATATTAAAATTTTAATTAAAGAGCTTGTTTTGTTTTTTGTATATGCGATCAATGATCTTTGTTGACTTGCCAATTCTCTTTAGTAGAAACTACATTCCGGATCCATCACCTAGTTCATATAAAAATATACCATTAAAATTATATCATTATAATAATAAAAAAAATATTCATAAGCACTTAAAAAGTTTTGAGCTCGAGTTAGCATAACTATACCATGCATAATAAATAATAATCATACGACGACCTTGTTTATTATACGGAATACTTACTTGGTACTTTTATATAACAATTATGTAAAAGCACTTGTAGTTTCCATGTTTATTCAGCATTCAATGACCATGACCTTTTTAACAGGCTACGAGGTCCGCGCTTTCGTCCGCGACCCCGCCAAGCTACCAGAGGCTCTCCGGTCCAAAGTAGAGGTGTGCAAGGGGGATGTCCTCGAATTTGACTCTGTTACCAACGCGATTGAAGGCACAGATGGTGTCGTCATCGCTCTGGGCACCAATGGCAGTCTGGACCCCACATCCGACATGTCAGAAGGCACCAAGAACATTATTGACGCTATGAGAGCGAAGAATGTGCATAACGTTTCTGCTTGTATTTCGGCGTTCCTGTTCTATGATGAAGATAAGGTGCCAGAGCGGTTCATACCCCTCACTAAGGATCATAAGAGGATGTACGAAGAGCTTAAGGGAAGCGGTTTGAACTGGGTTGCTGTTTTTTCGCCGCATATTTCTGGTAAGTTGAAGAGTCGGAAATGAGAGAGAGAGGCTAGAATGTAAATAAGTAGGTATATAATTGAAGTGCCTGTTTATGTTTTTAACCGGAACAGCTGGGCTTATTTTGATGTGATATTTACTGAGAGATTTAAAAAGACATACACTTTATTTTAAAGTATCAACAATTATTACAAGACATGCATAAAGCCACCCAAACAATATCAAAGAGCTATTTTAGTTAAAATTATAATATTTTTTAAATATAAGCAATAGGTACTTAAAAGGAACCTGAAATGTAAAGCGTCTTGTGAATTCCAATCTTCAGAAAAGCAACTATCACCTAGATTTCTTAGCGCTTCTAACAAGATTTAATATGTGTTTTTTTTAAACTAGGTTAGAACTGTTATTAATTATCACTAACGAGAAATGCATAAAACTATTAGAATATCGTAACCAATTGGACAATAAACAGCAAAAACTGGTGAGTCCGCTATTGAATAAATAGTAAATACAAATAAAAAGATGAGATCAGAGATACCTTATAAAAAAAAGAAATAATATACTTAATTCCATAGTTGTTTTTCTTTTCATGTTAAAAACAACTCGAGCAGTAGGTACCTAAGTGATAAACATATACATATAACTATTAATTAAATATTATTTTACCTGTATGGGAATACGGAAATTTTTATAATTGACACATTTAATTACTGAGAAATCGTAATATCAGTTTATTTCCTCTCGATTTCCTTGATATATTTTTTTATGGTGTTTGTCTATAAAATATTTAATTTGTTAAAGGTTTTTTTTTGTTGAGAAATACACGAAATAAATGTAGTTAGTTAATTCTGAAGAACTCTATAAACAGGGTTAATCAGAAATAGAGCTTTTTACCAGTGAAAGACATTTCAGAATCGGTTCAGTAGTCTCATAGATCCAATATATTACAAACTTCTAAATTTACTTTCTGCATTATTA
Organism: Colias philodice; assembly: GCF_061535455.1. Lineage (NCBI taxonomy): Eukaryota > Metazoa > Arthropoda > Insecta > Lepidoptera > Pieridae > Colias > Colias philodice. Next base: position 9,994,547 of record NC_143103.1, on the reverse strand, counting down.
TTAGAAGCTTCTATTATTTAATCAACTCCGGCAGAAAAAGGGCAATGTTTTGAACTGCATGTATGTATATTGTATAACTATGTATTTATTTATTATTATGTCTCCTCATTTATCTTCCGAGAAATATAAAAACGGGTGCCCAGTTCAAGTTTTTCCAAACAATGACTCATCAAATAATAAAATCAGTAATCACGTGTTTATCTATGATGATAAACTTGGTTGTTTTTAACTGACTTCATAAAAAAGGAGCTTCGTATGTTTTTTGTATACACTATACCCGGCGCGGCCTAAGATGATCCCTATGACAGTTCGTTAGTGATTGCTCGTATGATGGATCGTGTCGATACTTTACTATTTTATAGGCTAAGGCGTGGTTTGCATTCAGCCACGTCGGTAAACATGTTTTTACAAATATTATAAAATGAATTTTTAACGTCTATTATGTAAACGAAACGGTAAGTAAAACGAAAGTTTTCCAAAACATAAAAATGCACCTTATCATTTTCTCGTAATCTTTAACCCGTTTAACACAGTGTATATTATTTTATCATGAAAATGGAATCCCCCATTTAATTTTTCTAAAAAACTTATATTATCATAGGTAAGTAAATTAACGCGAACGGTAATTAATTAATTAATTATGCTGCGATCTTCTGTTCCATTCAATAGAGAATGAACTATAGCTTAAGCATGGAAAAAATGTGAACTCGTTTCCATTATCGAAATTTGTTTATCGATACTTTCCGCACTAGTCGATAAATGCCAACGATGTAAGTTTTGAAGAACGTAAACGTAAAGTCAGATTGATATAATTTCTCGTAAATGTTAAGAATTGTTATAATTCCAACGGAATATCATTGTAATGGCATAAAGCTACGTAAAAATTAATAAATGCCATTTTTAGACGCCTCCAATACCGTCAAATGTGGCTACTTGACCTTTACTTGGCAACTTGACCACACCTTCCGTTTAACAACAAAATATCAAATTTTGTAGAATTGAAAGCAATTGACCTAATGTTGGTAGGTTTTTAAAATATTAATTGGCAACATATTTTAATTTTAAAGCGGTAACGCTGTTGGTTCTCGCAATATAACGTATCGAAGTGTGACTGTGACTAAGGATCTTTTGCCGGTGTCAGTATTATTATGTTTGTAGAGCTTAAACTGCACATCTAAGGTGAGTACAGTTTTGATATGTTGTGTAATAAGCCCTAGAGATTGATTTTACAGTGGGAACTATCCAACTTTAGGCTCATCTGTCGAAATATTTGCTTGGGCATTGATGCCTCAGGTTAGGTCAAGTTGCCATTGACGGCTGCGTGGCAACTTGACCTACGCCTAGGGTTGACACAAAAAATAACGTGACTGCATTTTTTCCTTTTTTTATCTGTTTCGAGTTTTGCATAGTAAAATCAATAAATTTGCTGTAAATTTCGGACAATCCAGATACTTATACTCTCTTTGATGACAACGATTTAGCATATTTCTAATGAAAAATAAATGTTTCCTTACCTATTAATAAATACCTATAAGTATTAAGTAATATACATATACATATGTATTAAATTTAGTTTAATAAATAAATAGTTCATTAAAATTTGTGTCTTGTTTGTGACAACCCTATCCGACATGTAATGCTTTGTATGAAATCATTACAAATCCCGTGGCAACTTGACCAGGTAGCCAGAGCCTAACAGTTTATTGTAAAACTTCGGGCTGCAATATTTAAAAAGTCGAAGAATTAAAAAGTAATAGCAACTTAGCCTAAAACAAGAATGTTAAGCATCTACCTATGAAAACTGATGTGCAAGGTCAAGATACCACATCAGTGTCAACTTGACCTGTATTACGTTTATTTGTAAATAATGTAAGATTCAATATATTTTAAAGAAATACCTAGTAAAAGTGAATGATGAAATCATTCATGACATGAACAAATCATAAAATGTTAATAAAAGTTTAATATAAATAAGTTAGCTAAGAAAAAGTAAAAAAATGTGGTCAAGTAGCCACATTTGACCGGTACGTTTCTAATTTAATGGTGACGCCATTACAAGTTTGTCTCTTGAGAATAACTGTCAGTGTCATAGGGATCATCTTAGGCCGCGCCGGGTATACACTTTTTAAACTTGAATATTTAAATGTTAAATCCAACCTTGAAGTGACTTTTCTGTCTGTTCTATTGGTTCTATTGTTTGGTTCAAAGCTTTATCAGGATTTTAGCCTGAATTATCTTTATATTTACATGTCTATTCAATGCTTCCAAGAATCGTCGTTGTAGTGGGTACAACAACAATTGAACCCATTGTGAGGGTCGTTAAACGAATTTGTTAGTTTGTTGATTGATAACATCCTACCCCGCGTCCTGTTGTAATGCTTTCGATATCTTTCTTGCTACAAGCAGTTTGAAAATATTGGTTTTAGATAACGAATCTATCTGGTAATTGGAATAATTAAATGTATTGTTCGACTTTATCGTGAATGGAATTTGGAAATATATATAATTAATTCTGATTTTCGGCCGTTTTCGTAACTTAAAGGTTTGTCAACTTAAACTTTAACTTCACGTGAACTTTATATACTTAGAACTATATCTAAATCTAATGCGTAATATTTAATGATTAGAGCAGGCTCCAAGGAGATGTTCGTTTGCATAAATAGCGGACCTAAATCTGACTTCTGATATATATTGTATAGATCCCAGACATCCTATAAACAGATGTTGCCAACCAGTTTTGTGGTCCCCTTCCCCGCACCCCGGTAATTAAATATGGCATACAAAGAAAAAAATAAACATTTCCAAAACATGCCGCGTGGGGTATCAAATGAAAGAGCTTATTGAGTAGATCACGAATATATAGCATACTATAACATTTCTTACACTTTCTCTAAGATTTTTTAGAAAATTTACGAAAATGGTCCATTTTTGAGTTAACTTTAAACCACTATAGATTGAAAACTCATGAATATATTTTTTAAATTATTATTTTAAATAATTAACAATAGTCCATTGTTGACGATTCAATAGTTGGTACAATGAAATAGTTGCATGGGGGATTGGGGGAAGCATTCAAAGATGGCGAGTATATTTTCAAGTTTATGCCAGAAATAAAGGCCTAATACAAAAATATCGGTGTCAGGGCTTAGAATAATTATCTCTGCACTGTCGTTGTGTTTGACAGAATGAAAAATATGGCAGAACATTCTTGAATCAGCTTTTTAACTTCATCAGCCTCTTCTAAACTTGAAAATATACTCGCCATCTTTGAATGCTCTCCCCACTCCCCCATGCAACTATTTCACTATACGAACTATTGAATCGTAAACAATGGACTATTGTTAATTATTTAAAATAATAATTTAAAAAATATATTCATGAGTTTTCAATCTATAGTGGTTTAAAGTTAACTCAAAAATGGACCATTTTCGTAAATTTTCTAAAAAATCTTAGAGAAAGTGTAAGAAATGTTATAGTATGCTATATATTCGCGATCTACTCAATAAGCTCTTTCATTTGATACCCCACGCGGCATGTTTTGGAAATTTTTATTTTTTTCTTTGTATGCCATATTTAATTACCGTGGTGGGGAGAGGGGGACCACAAAAGTGGTTGGCAACATCTGTCTATAGGATGTCTGGGATCTATACAATATATATCAGAAGTCAGATTTAGGTCCGCTATTTTTGCAAACGAAACTCCACTGAGAGTCCGGTCTAGAATAACTTGTGTAAAGTCTAGACTTGCCATGACATTTATAAAATTGAACATAAATAAAGTGAACGGACTTAAAAATAACGGGTTAAAAATAATAAGAACTTATTTTTAGTACTTTAGTTCATAAATAGATATCTATATTTTTTCATTTATTAATAGCAACTTCCGATGCAATGACGCAAAACAGTTAATAGTAGGGGAGCCCAGGATGCTAAATGTGGATTTACTCGAGCGTCACGGGAACCTATTAGAATTGGTAGATTAGACCATAGCGAGAAAAAAAGGTCCTATAATGTTTTCACTTTTAGCGGTGGGGAAGGGTTTTTTGATTTTTTTTAATTTAACAAGTCAATAACTGCGTTAAAAACAACCGACTTCAAACTTGCACTTGCAACATTTACAAATACAGACAAAAATGCTCATAAAATAAAAACTACTGGGCCTATCCGAATAAAATTTTTATGGGACCAATTCGACACCATCCCGCATCGAACAAAAAAAGAATCACGTAAATCGGTTCAGAAACCACGGAGTAATCGGTGTACATACATAAAAAAAAAAAAAAAAACATACCGGCCGAATTGATAACCTCCTCCTTTTTTTGAAGTCGGTTAAAAAAGAAAAAAATTGGCTTGGAAATACTCAAGCGCGTTAGATATTGATATTTTGCATGCTCCAGGACGTCACTTAAAAAAAGTATACGTTAATCTGACGATTTAAGTGGCGATTTAATCGCTATGAAGAAAGGGTAAAAAATTAAAGTAATATTATTCGAGCGCGTCAGATTAATATATGGGGGGGTTAATTACAATATAAGAAGTCCCCATTTCGCTAATCTGACGATTCGAGCTCAACCTTAGGGAATTATGGATTATTCAAATTTTCCAGCGGGGCCCCTGAGCGCACCCACCAACCATAACTGCTCATATTGACTAGAGGTACTAATGAATAGCTAAGGTACCGTCCCTTATAGTAATCTGACGCGCTCGAGTAAATCCCAAAATCCCCTCTTGGGCTCCCCTACTATAAATAACGTGATTTTGTAGCTTTTTATAGTAACCAGTTGGTTAAAACGGTCGGCATTCTTATGAAAGGACATGTTTTATTTATAAAGCATTATTTTTAAAATAAATATTTAAAGGTTCGTCACTTAAATATTTTTCACATTTTCAAGGTCAATAAATTTATTTATTATGAACTAAATATTGATTTGGCCAAAGTAAATATTAGTGTAGAAATGACGTTGGACATTGAAATACGAAGAGTGAATGACCGATAAATTAATGAAATAAAATGTAGATTTCGTACTCTTTTCAATTTACAAACGTGATTTCAATAATAAGACAGTGCGCGCACGAGCAACTTTGTCTCCGCAACTATTTTGTCTCCGCAACTATTTTGTCTCTCCCACCTATGGGCTAGTATGAAAGTGCGCGCACGTAGCGACGCAACTCAGGCATGACGACAGTATCCATAAATGTTCGAATTAGTGTTTTTAAGGGAAAATGTATAATATATAAATTAAAAATAGTGACTTAGAAATATTAAAAACATTAAGATTAATGAGATTATCAATAAAATAAAACGTTGAAATTCTGCAGTCGGCCATTTTGACTGAAACACGCGTGACGTCACGTCTACGTAAACAACTCACAACAACTTCGCGGCAGGTGTATTTTGTTGTTATGAATATGCTGAGAATACGCATTTTTATTTATTTTCTATTTTTTCACGTATGCTTTATCGACTCAGAACAGAAATATAATTGCGAATTCACGAATATGTGGTTCGGGTTTCTCTGCGTCAAATTTATACAATCATTTCATATTATTTTCTCACTTTAAACAATTACTAACACTTTTTTTGGGTATTATTTTTATGTAGATTCACATTGCAATACTGCACACCACTTATAAACTTTGAAATTAGATTCTATAACACTTTATAATTAAATATTTGTTTAATTTTACTTCGCTATGCATACAGATAATTACGTATTTACGTAAGAGTGACGTCACGCCTACGCCATGACACCTGTGAGCTGTTTTAGCACAGTTAATAAATATTTTTTGAAAAATGGCTTTTATCTTCGTTAAATTTAAGTATATTAGCGAAATATAGGGTTTTTCTTGTTTAATAAACGTATACACACATTATGGAAGAGGTTTTGAAAATCTTTCGTCATGCCTATTGATGGGAGAGACAAAATAGTTGCGGAGACAAAGTTGCTCGTGCGCGCTAGCTCTAATGTAATTATCAAAACTAGACCTAGGTAGGTGTCTTTTAATTTAAAACAAAGTATTTTCAAATAATACATTAAATCCATAACCTTTCTTTTTAAATAGGTGAAATAAATGTGTTGATTTAATTTTTATTTGGAGCACTAATATCAATAGTTGATGCTCTTAAATTGCATAAATTTTTTTTGAGACTAATCTATGAGAGCTTGAAATTCTTATAATGTTATTTATGGTAATAATCTATGTGTCACCGTTAGATAGTTAAATGATTTCACACCACTTTCGACGAAATTATAATCTCGCGGGATAGATTTTAATCTAACGGTGTTTACAATTTTTACACTATCTACTTATGTGTTTTTCGAGCATTTAATTTAAAAAGAAAATAATACCTCAGTAGGTAGTTAGTTATTTGTTTTTACTTCGGACTGAATGGTTTTACATTAATAATTATCATAACTATGAGAAAGGATTGCGTGTACTTATGGGTTTGGACTTTGGTATTATATCAAGGAGATTATGTGTGATATGTATTATAATATTGTAAAGCTATGTCATAGTTACATACCCAGTAGTCTGGAGGATGTAAAAAATTGAAATACCAAATTTCCGACATAGCCATAAGCCAGTTTTTGTAGAGACCTTGGGTTTACCATTACAATTAAATTTCCAATAATTCCCATCGATCCTGCAGTATGTACTACGTCACTTATTTTGTTGAAAAAAACATAATAACATACCTAACTCATTTTTGTTCACAGAGGATCCCAGCCGAGACATCATCGTAGAAGTGAACCCAGAGAAGTCCCCTGGCCGTGCTATCTCTAAGCATGACCTTGGAAAATTTCTCATCGATTCACTATCTGAACCAAAATACTACAAGGCTGTTATTGGCATCTGCAATGTACCAAACCAATAACACCCCAATTTAGACGTATTATAACTGCCAGTCGAATAGAAGCGCGGAGAAGCGGGATAGAGCTATACGAGGAAACGAGATAGACATATTTTTTTACCACAGCCAAGATAATACGGAGATTTTATAATGTCTCAAGACTTTTCCTTATTTTCTTTAGAAATAATATAAATAATGCACTGTTAAGTGAATAGCTAATAACTATTTAGTTTATTACAGTAATTTTGTTCAATATTTATTTTTACGTTTTATCTTAAGAATTTTATTGCATGGTTGTAACTGCATTTAGAGTATTTCAATGTATGTCGATTTTTAGATAATAAACCTAATTTGGTTGAAAATTTATTTTATTTTGTGATCCGTTTTTGATAAGCAAACAAATGAATAAGGAAAGAATCGTTATTCCACTGATTTTCAGTTACAAGGGCTTAGACTCTAAGCCTTAAGAGTTTAAACACACTAATAAGTGGCAATAAACTACTAACTAGGTACCACATAAATAATAGATTACTACGCTGCGTTGTCCAAATGCGAGTTGGTATTTAAGAAAATATGCATCCATTTTTCATTGAATTTTTGCCGTGCCATCACTAAGTATAAAATGATCTGTGTCCATAAACAGTGGGATATATTAGGCACTAAAAAATCATCCGTCCGAGAGTGAACCTCTGCTAGATATTATGTATCGGATATTTACATTTACAATAAATATTTTACAGACTTGGGATTTATCTAATCTGCTGATTTTCTACATGATAGGATATTATATGATATCTGCTCCTCGATCATAGGTAATATTCTGACTTGAGGCATAATCATTGATAGCGAAGATCGCAAGTATCGAAACCATTATTAAATCTTATATAACTTGTATAAGTTTATCTATTGAAATTTATCACTATTTTCATTTCAATAATACCTAAGTACCTAGACCTATCTTCAAACACAAATTTTCCGCGAACGTTTCGGTACTTCCTTGCCTTAAAGTTACAGTTAGAAGGTATCAGATTGATATGCAAAAACGACCGCGACATGACCGATTATAATATTTGTTATCGATGAACGAAATTATCAACTAGGTAATAATTGATGACTCATGGTTTATTTTTAAAGACACTCCCTAGTCCGTAGTCCCTCATGTGCTGTCAATACCACAGCTGATACTGAATGTTCATAAAAAAAAAACTTGATTTTGGCGCCAAATTTATTTTCATAGCAACACAGATAATAATTTATACTCCAACTAATTTCAGGCAGGTTATCAAGATTTATTTTATCCGACGATTTGCGCGACGAAGTCTTAAAAAACCTTTCCTGATATAGGTAATCAATATTTTTTAAAGGTAAGAACTAAGGCACATCTTCGTAATCGCTTCATATCAGATTAATAAAGTTTATAAATAGGATTGAGATAAGGTCATAAATGTATAAATAATAAATAGGTATATCAATAATTATCAAAGTAAAATTGTGAACACAATTGTGATTACACGAGGATAGATTTCCGCGAGGTAATCTGTCAAAAAATTGTGATCCAGCATACCTACCCTACTGCATAATTTGCTATTGCAATTTACCGCATTATTTTTCAACGTCTATGGATATGAAACCGATACATTTTGAAATGGGCATTCGATATAATGGATAGCGCAAGCTACTAGGCAAGCTACGATAGCTCGAGTAGAATTTGACTTGCGTTAAATTTAACAAGCGCTCTTAAATATAAAAATAGAATAATTTGTAAAAGCAGTGTTTTTATTACAACGAGAAACAAATTATAATTAAGTTGATATATAGATATTTATAATTTCCATAGTAATTAAAGTTATTATATAATTTTGAGCTAGTGACCTACGACTCTGACACACATGAAAATTATTTTTGTTACCTATGTCGGTTGATTAAGGGCTCTCACACACTAGCCGCCGGCCACAACCAAAAAACGCCACAATCGCGCAACGGCTAGCCGCGGCTTGGCATATTCTCGTACTTCCATAGTACATTTCTTAGGTAAGTATTTTATATGGACTCGCCGCTCATGGTTGACGCCGGTGGCCACCACACGTGACACGCTACAATCATAGAGCTACACTTCCAGATTCCCATTGCGCGCGGCGCGTGGCGTTTGTGGCTGTCACAAGTGGCTCGTGTGTGGGAACTGGGAACCCTAAAATAATTTTAGTTACTTTTTTTTCCAAAGGTAATGCAGTCTTACAGCGTGAAATCGTTTCAATCGAATACCAATACAAGAATTTAATGATGAAAATAACACATATAGAACTAGAATAACAACTGTAAGAAAACTCGTTAAATGTGTCATATTAACAATACTTTTGCTGAATAAATGATAATTTATAAACATACCATGTTAATTGTGACAAATATTGTCCACGTGGAAGAAATTAACTTGTTTAATATAGGGTCAACCGGGGCAAATGCAACTATGGGGCTATGGCAACTAGTTATCATAACTAATTTATTAGAGTTGTTGTAATATATCGCCACCTATGATTCAATAACTCAACGACTAATAAATCTTACAAGTAATAGATGGTGCCACTACGATGAAAACTATTTGATTGATAGGCCATTGTGTCAAACCGCTATTTTGAAGTTGGTGTGCGTAAAAACAGGTGTCGAGTTTTACAGACAAAAAAATTGTTTAGGAGTGATTTTTTGCAGGTGTTTTTGATTGGACACGATTATCACAAGCCGTTAAGCATATTTCATTTATATTTTTAATGCGTTAGTTGACTCTATTTTGTGTTATTGATGCAGTTACATTTGCCTCATGAAAATTTAACTGTGAGGTTATTGCAACTGTGAGGTTAGTTACAATAGCCCCTTATATTTTTGTATGAAACTAAAAACACTAGTGATGTGACAGTGTCGATATTTTTAATTTATTATGTCCTTCTTGGTGGTCAAAATATACTTTCTTTATGATTAATTAAAGAAGAACCATCGATTATTTCTTCGATATTATACCCAGAGACGGGTTCATAAGTAAAATTCAAATTAGATAAAAAAGCGTGGTTAAAGAATATAACTAAAAACGATAGGTAGGATAGTTCTGTGATTGTTCAAGTAATTTTTAGTAAACGGTTGATTAACTAATAAACGTATTTTGTTTGGTTTACGTTTTTAACAATATTTAACACAAAGAATATTATTTGTTCTGACCAAAAACTAAAATTGACTTAGTAGGTAGGGGCACTGTAATTTTTTTTTGTTGCGATTTAAAGTGGTAAATCAAAGTACATGAGTTTTTCCTCTAAATAATGCGGCGCCATCTACGATCGCAACGTTATTGTAGCAATAGTTCCCTAATACCACAGACTAATAATAATATACTACGTATCTAATACACAATAGTACGATACAAATCACACGCAGAATAATAAAAAAATATCGATGAATAAGTTTTTTGCATTCCCCACACTAATTCTCTAACAAATAGTTGCATTTGCCCCACAATCAGAAAAATAAGTTTTTTTCTGAAAACTAGTCCTTGCTACGCGGTAATACAGTTCAAAATCCTATGAATAACATGAAATCTCATAAATATATTCTATATTCGTTGTTTTATATGAAATAGAAGAAGAGCTATGGCAGTTAGTTGCATTTACCCCCGACTAGGGGTTAATGTAACTTTTTCTACCAATTTTAGGAAATATTCTCACTACCAGTTATTTATAAATTATAAGACTACTGTATTGCTTGATTGGTTTAAAATAATCTTGAATAAATACAAAAAACAATAAATGGGTCAAATAAATGACCAAATATAAAAGGAGGTAACTGCAACCGATCAAACTTGAAACTTGTTATTTTTTAGTTGCATTTGCCCCGGTTGACCCTATGTATATTTTTAAAACTAACAGTATTAGGTAGTGTCCGACCGAACTTTCGGTTTCGGTTTCGGTTTCGGCCGAGTTTCGGCCAAAAATCAAGTTTCGGCCGCAGTTTCGGTTTCGGCCAAAATCGGCCGAAACTTTTGCCGAAACCGAAACTTACCTATTTCGCAAGTTCAGTGAACTTAGTTCACACACGTTCACGCTCGCCTAACTTCGTTTTCCTCGGCAACGCTTTGACGGACGCTGTCAAAGCGTTGGTTGACCCACACTGGTGGAAACAATTTTTGATTATCTATGTTGAGATTGGAACTGGGTGTAAATGTAATTAATAATTATTATTTTTATATAAGAGGTACCTAAAAGAGACTTATTATTCTTCTAAGTACAAATACCAATCCAAAGTATTAAAGACTCTTTAATAAAGAGAAAGATCTCAAAATACCAAAACTTAGTATTTAAAGTAACAGTAACAATTACTGATTTGATTTAGATGACTGATTTTACCGAGAACTTAATTTGAAAAAATAATAAAAATTAAATTTGTTATCATTAATATTTTAAAAATATTATTTTTTTATTTTATATTAAATAAATGATTACAACAATATACTGTGTTTTCCTTTCATGCCCTAATTAAGGCAAAATAATAGGTAAAATGCACCAAAGTTCAGTATTTTTAGAAATTTCATACTAGACCACGTGAGTTTCGGTTTCGGTTTCGGTTTCGGCCGAAACTGAAGCCACGGCCGAACATTCGGTTTCGGTTTCGGTTTCGGCCTGGAAACCAGTTTCGGTCGGACACTAGTATTAGGCAAGTGAGTCAGAGGAGGAAAAGGTCATTTCTTACATCTAAATAGGGGTTTCAGGGTGCTCAGGGGACAAAATTTCTGCGGTCTGCCTACTTCTCTGCCCTTTTTCTATCCTAAAAAAAGGAATTATCCATTATATTCTGACTGAACCGACCTTTAAAATAATCAGGCAGGTTTAGCCAACCTACATATTAAACATTTTTAGTTCAACAAAAAAACATTATGTAAAATAAGGGCAATGTTTACCTACGTACCGTGTTTGTAAACAATAAAACAAAGAATATCCAGTACTCAGTAGCATTGATTTCTTATTAAAATTAATACACATTTAATAGTTCTGCTGGTAATTATACTAATTAAATTCTAGAGGTCACGCGTGTGGTATAGGTACGTCGGACAGAAATTATCATAAATTAAAAAACTTCTTGTACTGTATTAGATTTTATTTTTAATGACTGTGTAGCTCAAAGGTTTACGACACAGTTAACGATATGTTTTTTGAACTATCTAAATTCTAACCTCTTTCTTTACTATCCTTGACCGGTGAACCTGAAACTTTTAGAGCTAGCGCGCACGAGCAACTTTGTCTCCGCAACTATTTTGTCTCTCCCATCAATTGTATGGGGAGTTGCGTCGCTACGTGCGCGCACTTTCATACTAGCCCATGGGTGGAGAGACAAAATAGTTGCGGAGACAAAGTTGCTCGTGCGCGCACTGTCTTACTTCTTAGTAAAATACAAGTTTATTTTCATTCATCAATTATCGGCTATTATTCAATAGATATCTTATATTTTAATGGACGTTAGATATCATACTTATTATAGTCCTTTCCACCTAAGATGATTTCTGTGACACATCGATTTTTGACACGTGTAGAGATGTCTTGACTGAAATCATATCAATAGTTTCCGTTAATCGATAATATTTTATATGGAAATGAAATCGATTTGAATAAAGTACCGAAATTAGTTTTTTCGGCATTTCGCCAACAATTAACTAAGGAAACTTAGCAAACAACAGCAACAAAAAGTCAACAATAACAATTAGTAACAATAACAGAATACCACGTAAAGTATCAATATAAAAATGCAACTTGTATACAAGGCTGACGCACTCGTACAGACGATTGACTCGATTGACAAACGATCACAAGATGGGCGCCGATTATATGATTTTCCAACTCTATGATTTTTCAACGATCCATTTCATGTACACGAATTGCGTAGGTATTATATTTTTGTGTAATTTTATTTTGTTTTTCATTATATTAAACTAAACAATACTGTTTTTGATTTATAAGCTTAAGATGTTTCATTTTTATATTTTTGGTAATAATGCCGCCATAAAATAAAAATATTATGCACTAAAATTATTTTGACGTTTTAAACATAAAATACGTAATTCGGAACACGATGAAGTGTCACAGGAATCATCATAGGTGAAAAGGACTATAATTTACTTACCTATGGCAACAACGTCCAAGTCCAACGTACGAATACGTAAACATTTCTGTAATTTTCATATCATACAAGACAACAGTTAATATTATAGGAAATAGCAATGTTGAATGCAATGAAAAACAAAACACTTTTTAATTAGGCATTGAACAATAATTATAACATAATATAAAAAATAAAAATTTAAAATTATGCTCAGAGGCCATAGCAGCAAAAAAGTATCTAAACAAAACGCGTTAGTAGGTGTTAGTTATAATTAAATCAAATAGCAACGTGTCTGTAAAAATTTCCACAATTGTTTTTGGACGTTTTCATATTATGTAACAAATTAGGTATATGGGCACCAGATTTACCAGTAGTTTGAATGTTGCGTCGTATAGGTACATATCTGAAGATACATTATGAATAATATCTAGAGTTGGGTCTAGACTCTATAATAATTTTAAAGCTTAATTAAATATATTTACAAATTGCAATAGAAGAGAATACCTATAGAAGTTTTTACCTTAGCATGAGTGAAGAGATCGTCTGTATGCCCTTTGAAAGGCAAATAACCGTCAAATCATTCAAATTAACTTCATCAATCATACCTACATAGTACATACTGCAATTAAGTAAATATATGCTCATTGCCCATATTGCTTATATTGTTAAAACTGGTTAAAAAAAGTTTAAATTTCAATAAAAGTCACGTCATACTATTATGACGCGTAATGCAGAGGTCAAATGTTAAACTGGCAAGCGTCATCAAGTGTGAAATTATTGAATTTCTTTTCGTAAAACCACGTGGTTGGAAACACGTGTTGTATAATGTTATAGAGAGGAAAGATTTCATGTGGTGGGAATAATAATTAATATTTTTTTAATGTATTTTTTGTACGTATATTCACGTTATAAAGAAAGTAGGGTTACGAATTAAAACAAACTAGTGGATACATCTGTATTAACTTTAAAAGTCTATTTAACCAAGATATCATTTTGAAGTTCTACGGATGATAAATCAAAGCTTTCTGTGTGGATACTGGGTGACGACAAAATGAAGCTTCTCGAGTTCAAAGTGCTGGGATAAATATCAGTTTCACTGTATAAAGAGTATGGGCTGTCGCTCCACCTACAATACGCCTTTATTAGCTTTGAATTGCTACAGTCTGATAATAACCTGCCGTCGCTCGTAAATGATTCTATCGTCCAAGAACTAAATGTAGATGATGTCGTAGAAGACATCACCTCCACTGGCTTCAGCACTGGACTCCCACGATCCATAGAACTGTTATTATACAGTGTCATGGTCAATCTGCTGTCACTGCGTATATCCAAGCTTGGAGGACTAGACGACGACGATGATTGCGGGTCGAAAGATAAGGATGATAATATAAACATTCTATCTGTGCTTGACCAAGATATGTAAGCGTTTGTTGGTGGCGATACGTACTGCGATTCCCACGACTCTGTAGTCCACGGAGTTGTTATCATACTCAAAGTATCATCTGTTGTAAGCGAGGACGTTGCCAGGCTGGAATGGCCGGCAACAGATGATGTAGAATTTTGACTGGTTGTCATTTCTGGCGCGCTTTTTGACGTTTGTAACCAAGATGGCGTAGATGAGGTCTCTACATCGAAAAATCTCGCGTAGTTTATCGCTTTCTTGAGGTTGAACAGATTGAAGTCAGATAGCATTGTAGATTCATGCTGTGTGAATCTTCGACATCGCTGTGATGGGATAGCAGTCGGTTGCTATCTCTATGAGCCATCTGTACTCTTGTATAGTGTCGAATACATCCTGCAGTAAATTTAATGGATTCATTTTGGATCTTGAGAGTACCGTTCACTCTCTGATCCTATTTACAAGAATAAAGCTACCATATTTTTATGAATTTCATAACTTACAGTTTTGTTTACTTCATAATTTTGTATTAATTTATTATTTTGCTTTGTTTTTGTTTGTAGCACGATTTAAGTTTGACGTTTTTTGTGACAAAGACACTAAGATGGTGAGAGGCAAGAAGGTTAGAGGTTCCATACGATCGAGATTGGGGTAACATAAAGTCTCTACCTGTGCTTTACTACTGTGGTCTCTACAAAAATATTACATAGTATAGCAAATATTAAGCGTTTCCTAAAGGTTTTTCGTCAGAATAAATACATTAAAGTTATTATTTTTATCATGAATAGAAAATTTGTTGCAATAATTTAGATTATTGGAACAGAGCAGAATATAGACTTCAGGCTTAGCGCCATAATTATGCATATCACGATGTGCCATAATAATTATTGTATTTAAATACTGTGGTGGCCTTTGTCCAGCAGTGGACGTCCCACGGCTGACACGACGACGACTGTGGTGTGCAGGAATGCTTCGCTTCCGATCTACATAGGTAAATATTATTCGTACTCTGACTGACTTAGGTATTGGGTACCTACCTACATACGTTAGCTAGGTACAGTTCGATTCAAACTAACAACAAAAATACACACATGCGCACAGTATCTAAAATTGTTTTCTACACATCGGATCGTACGATGTTCCGAGCCGCCGCGCCAGTTTAAATCGTACTGTACCTACCTCGTAAATTAACGTGGATGACGCAATGATATAATCTCAAAATAATTATTGTTTATTACTCTTGTAATGAATTCTAATACTATGTATTATAAGTTTATAACAATAATAATTATATAAGTAGTTAACACCACGAGCCTGCTCTTGCTCTGACTCTTATTATGGTAACTGGTAAGGTAAGGTACCTATCTCAAGGGAATAATAACCTGTGATAATAACAAAGTACAGAGTATACGGAACAACAAATGGCGGATTTTAATTAAATTAGTTCAGTAATCAGTACCTAGCTTTAAAGTGCAAAAAACTATAAATTTTTTATTTGATCGTGTACCTAACTAGTTACCTAGTTAATAGTTTTTTTAAGAATATTTTATTTAAAAAAAAATGTTAGTGTTATTTTTGTAATTGGTTGTAAAACTTCTTGTAACTAAGTAATAAGCCTGTAACAGCATAATTACTTGATAATTTTACGAACAATATTAATTTATTGCTTATTAAGTATCGCTTTCGCATTTATGTAATTAGATATGAATTATTGAATGGACTGGAATTTTCTGGAGTACCTACGAAAGTTTATTATCAAGGCGTGTTGATTTATATTCGTTGATTACTACAACTTTACGTCAATGGTCTATCAATTGGCCCTTTTAGTACACTGGAATATTAATTGATAGTATGTTCTTGAGGGTTCCAGATGTTTCGTTGTGATAATTGGGCTATTGGAAGGACTGTATTTAGAATGTAGATACTTGATGTTGGGTAGATAATTAATTATGTAGCTGCTGGCTGCTGCTATATTTATTACTAGTTTTCCGCCCGCGGCTTCGCCCGCGCAGTCAAAGAAAAACCCGCATAGGTAGTTCCCGTTCTCGTGGGATTTCCGGGATTGCCTCATTTTCCCGGGATAAAAAGTAGCTGTTGCCGCAACAAAATCGTGCAGAACGGAGCGTTGCGACTGCGTCATCGCGGCGTCACGTCGCGGCGCCGTGCGATTGGCCGCGGATTGACCCCACTGTCCTCTACGACTTGGACTCGCCACGCAACCGCTGAGCAGGACACTCCCTCACTAAAATTAATTAATTCTACCAAACGCACTCTGTAATTTTAAATATTAAACTATATACGCACAAGTTTATTGTCTTCTTCTTTCGTCGTCAACATTTTCTGGACCTTCGACACCGGATCACATCCTGGATTTTGGAGACGCAATCGGCGAAGAAGTCGCAAAATTACAGTGCAGTTTGGTAAGACGGCCAGCTAATTTATCCAACCCTGTAAAGCTTCATCTGAGTGATACTGTGCTTTTTATATTCCAGAGCTTTTGGTGTTGCTTGCCTCCTCACGTGCTTTTACGCAACCGAAGAATCTGCTTCACGTGGCACGTAAGTACTTGTAGCTTTTTACTTCAGTCATTATGTCTCTTTCTGAGCAAAAGGAGCTTAAGGATTTGAGGAAAAAAAGGGGGTTAATCAAATGCAGGTTAACGAATTTTAAGAAATATGTTTCGTCTTTTGAAAACGTGGATCTTGATACACATCAAAGGGCAGAACTAAAATTACGTATACCAGGTGCACAAAGTTTAATGAACGATTTCAACCAAGTACAAAGTAAAATCGAAGATCTTGTCCCGGAGTCAGAAACGGATAAACTCATAGAATCACGCGTAGAGTTTGAGAGGGAATATTATGTTGTCCTGGCGATGCTGGACTGCATGGTAAACCCAGATAATTCCGAGGATAGATCTGTTAATAAATCCATTGACTGTTCCTTAGCGCACGACCATACGACCTGTAACAATTTTAATAACGATTCAGTAAAATTACCGACTATTTCTGTACCTAGCTTTGACGGTTCACATGAACACTGGGTAGAATTTCGCGACACGTTTTCATCCTTAATTCACAATTCGAAAACAATACCACCGGTTCAAAAATTCCATTATTTAAAGGCGAGTTTAAAAGGCGATGCCAAAATCGTTATAGAAAACGTTGAATTTTCATCCGAAAATTATCTGGTTGCATGGGAGCTTTTATTACACCGTTTTAATAACACGCGATTGATAGTGCAAAGTCACATTAAGGCAATATTTTCACTTCAAAACGTCTCAAGAGAATCGGCTATTCAATTACACAATTTAATTGATACAGTTTTAAAAAATTTACGTATTCTTAAAATCTTAGGAGAACCCACGGAATACTGGGACACTTTGATTATTTATATCGTAGTTTCAAAGTTAGATCCTACCACTGAACGCGAGTGGGAACAATATAAAAACACATTTTATAAATTACATAAGGACAAAATTATTAAACTAAACGATTTATTAGAATTCATTAAAGAAAAAGCCGATTTATTAACTACACTATCCGTAAATCACAGTAAACCTAGTATTTCAAATAACTCAAATAAATTGTCTACTTACCAAAATAAAAATTCGTCATCCAAAATTCATTGCAACATAGTTTCGGATAACAAACACTCTAAATCGCAATCCAATAAGTCGCGCAGCCATTACAAGTCATGTTTGCTATGTAACGAAAGGCATCAGCTGTATTCATGCCAGAAGTTTCTCGACTTATCTCCGCAACATAGGGTTAATTTCATAAATGATAAAAACTTATGCATTAATTGTATGCGTCCAGGTCATTTAGTTGGTACTTGTCTTTTTGGTCCGTGTAGAAAGTGTGAACAAAAGCACAATAGTTTACTTTGTGATGCAATTAAATTATCACCAATTAAACAAAATACAGTGACGTTAACTACGTACGAGCACCCCTCGCTTACTAATACGCATCCCGTTTCAGTGGTTTCAGTAGATAACGCACACATGCAACTTCAATGTATTAATCACGCACAAACCGTTATGCATACAAAGGATGACAATTCTTCGCAACAGATTGTCATATTGTCTACGGCGATAGTTGAAGTATATAATGAATCGGGTGAGTATTATTGCGCACGCGCAGTTCTAGATAGCGGAAGCGAGCGATCCTTTATAACGCAATCGTTTGCAAATAAATTAAATTTAAGAATATTACAGTCCACTCAACATATTCACGGTGTAGGTAATTCTATTACGCAATGTTCGCAATCTTGTAACATTGAAATTAAATCGCGCGACGGGAGCTTCACTGCCCGTTTTCAATGTTTGATTTTGCCCCAAATTACATCAAAATTGCCTACAACTACATTTAATTTAAATCAATTTAATATTCCTCACAATTTATTGTTAGCTGATCCCAATTTTTACGAAAGTCAACCTATTGATTTACTGATCGGTGCTGATTTATTTTGGGAATTAATAACCGAAGGAAAAATGCGCCTGAAAAGTGGCCCTTTCCTTCAAAACACCAAATTAGGTTGGATAGTGTCAGGTGCAATTAAATCTTTTCCGTATACTAGTAATAAAAAATTATCACATATTAATTGTAATTATTCGACATTATCCACGGAAGATGATTCACTCGATAAGTTAGTTAGGAATTTCTGGGAATTAGAAGAATTATCCGCGCCTAGCAATAAATTACAGCAATTATCGAGCGAAGATAATATTGCTTGTGAGGAACATTTTATTCGCACAACACGTCGACTTTCCGATGGTCGTTTCTGTGTTTCAATTCCGTTGAAACAATCACCTGAGTTATTAGGTAATACACGCGCACAAGCTGAACGTCGTTTTTACGCGTTAGAGAAACGTCTTCAGCAAAATACTAATTATAAAAAGATGTATTCTGATTTTATACAGGAGTATATTAATTTAGGTCATATGAGTCTCGTCAATACGTATGGGAATCCGCACTATTTCCTACCGCATCATGGTGTGTTTAGGGAGCACGCCACCACAACTAAATTACGCGTAGTTTTTGATGCGAGTATGAAGTCTAGTTCCGGCGTATCATTAAACGACATACAAATGATTGGACCTGCTATTCAAGGTGACTTGATTTCTATTTTATTACGTTTTCGCGAGAATAGGTATGTTGCATGCGCTGACATTGAAAAATTTTACAGGCAATTGAATATTGCTGAAGATCAGCGTGACCTGCAGCTGATCTTGTGGCGGGATGATCCCTCAGAGCCGCTGAGGGTGTACCGACTCAACACCGTGACGTACGGAACGGCATCCGCACCGTATCTAAGTTGTAGATGTTTAAAGGAATTAGCCAAACACTCGAATATTCCGTATGTAGCCGATACTATTAATAATTGTTTTTACGTTGACGATCTCATAGTTTCATCGAATTCTATATCCGAATTAGAAAATATTTGTAAAGAAACTAGTAGTCTTTTAGATTCAGCATGTATTAAATTACGAAAGTGGATTTTTAGTCATAATTTAAATTTAATTACGCCTAGCGTTAATGAATCGCAAACACACGATCTATGTTTACTGAATAAAACTTGTAACAATAAAACGTTAGGTGTCGGATGGAATAGTCTCGATGATTATATTTATTATTTCACACAAATTATACAAAAGAGTGAAGTAGTGACAAAACGTATTATTTTATCGTGCGCTTCACAAATATACGATCCGCTAGGATTATTAAGTCCGTTTATTACTATCGCAAAGCATTTATTACAAAGATGTTGGTTGTTAAAATTGACGTGGGATGAATCGGTTCCTAACGAAATTTCGCAAATATGGGATAAGTTTATAAATGGATTATCTTTTCTTAGTAGTTTACGAATACCGCGTCACGTTATGTGCATTGATCCAGTGCGAACCGAACTACATATATTTACCGATGCTTCACAGGTCGCGTACGGAGCTTGCGCATACGCTCGTACGATCGATGCAACAGCTGATGTCACAGTGCGCTTGATATGTTCGAAGGGTAAGATCGCGCCGACTAAACCTACAACTATACCTAGATTAGAGTTGTGTGGTGCGTTGTTAGGTGCACGATTATATTATAAGCTTATTGGATCACTGCGTTCAAATTTTGATAAAATTGTATTTTGGACAGATTCAACTATCGTTTTAGGTTGGTTAGGTATGCCTATTAATTTATTAAAACCTTATGTTCAAAATAGGACGGCAGAGATTCACGAGCTGACCAAGGAACATCCATGGCGTCACGTCGCAGGCAAGGATAATCCAGCCGATTTAGTCTCACGCGGGCAAAGTCTAGAAGCGCTTAGCTCCTCATCTTTATGGTGGGAGGGTCCGTTATTTTTACATAATGTACATTTTGAATTGTCCGATTTAAAACATTCCAAATTAATTAATACAGATTTACCGGAAATTAAATCTACAAATATTTGTTGTCACATAAGTAATAATTTAAACGATAATTTAATTATTTTTTCTCGATTTTCACAATATAATAGACTTAAACGCGCAGCTGCTTATGTATTACGTTTTATTAATAACGCGCGAAATAAAACTAATAAGTGGACAGGTTTATTATCAGTCGAGGAATTAAATCGTGCTGAATTAACGTTAGCAAAGTTGAGTCAACAGGAATCGTTTCCCGATATTTACTATGCGCTTAAAAATAATAAAAATATAACGAATATATCAGGCTACAATCAAATTTCTAAATTAAATGTATTCTTTGACGCAAATAATAATTTAATTCGTGTAGGTGGGCGTATTCAAAATTCGCCAAATTTTAGTTTTAATAAAAAATTTCCTATTTTAATCGCAGCTAATCATCATTTTTCACTTTTGCTTTTTCGGTTCGAGCATGAACGTTTACTCCACGCCGGGCCACAGCTTCTACTGTTTACTATCAGAGAGATGTGGTGGCCGGTCGGCGGCAGAAACCTCGCTAGGAAGGTGGTACATTCGTGCATGCGCTGCGCACGACTACAACCGACTACGGTCGCGCCTATTATGGGGAATCTACCGCAGGAGCGTCTGGACCCAGGTTATCCGTTTATACGTTGTGGTGTCGACTACGCTGGCCCAGTGTTCACGTTGAATCGCAAAGGCAGAGGTGCTAAGTTGCAAAAATCGTACATATGCTTATTTATATGTTTTGTTACACGCGCGGTTCACTTGGAACTTGTTAGCGATCTATCGTCGGAATCATATCTATTAGCTTTGAAACGTTTTATATCGCGGCGAGGTAAACCCGTGACTATCTTTTCTGACAATGGGAAGAATTTTGTCGGTCTCATGAATGAGTTCAAAAAATTTTTAGCTACCTGTTCTGATGAAATTAAAGCATATGCAACTTTGCAAAATATTAATTTTAAAATGATACCTTTTTACGCTAGTCATTTCGGGGGATTGTGGGAAGCTGGAGTAAAAAGCTGCAAGCACCATCTCAAACGTGTAGTAGGTAACGCACATCTAACGTTCGAGGAGTTTAGCACAGTATTGACCCAGGTTGAAGCTGTCCTGAACTCCCGTCCTTTGACCCATCTTTCCACAGATCCCAATGATTTCCTTCCACTTAGCCCTGCACATTTCCTGGTTGGTCGTCCGCTGACTGCACCTGTAACGGCTGAGCTGCTATACGACGTGCCTGAGCTTCGTCTCCCGTGGAACAAATACGCCAGCACTTTTGGAATCGTTGGTCCAAAGAGTATGTCTCCGAGATGCAAACGCGAACCAGATGGCACCAGCACAAGGGGGATCTCAAGGAGAACACGCTCGTTCTCATTAAGGACGACCGATTGCCGCCGTTGAAGTGGAGCTTGGGGCGCATCCACGCGACATATCCGGGGAAGGATGGAGTAGCACGAGTGGCCGACATTCGTACTGCAGACGGCATCGTGCGTCGGGCGTTCACTAAAATTTGTCCGCTTCCTTCACCAGATAGCTGATTCTTCGCTTCGTGGTCGACAGTTTGTTGGAACCAGCACGTTCCAAGGCCGGGAGCATGTTGCCGCAACAAAATCGTGCAGAACGGAGCGTTGCGACTGCGTCATCGCGGCGTCACGTCGCGGCGCCGTGCGATTGGCCGCGGATTGACCCCACTGTCCTCTACGACTTGGACTCGCCACGCAACCGCTGAGCAGGACACTCCCTCACTAAAATTAATTAATTCTACCAAACGCACTCTGTAATTTTAAATATTAAACTATATACGCACAAGTTTATTGTCTTCTTCTTTCGTCGTCAACAGTAGCCTATGTCCTTTCTCGGGTATCAAAATATCTCCATACCAAATTTCATGAAAATTGGTTCAGTAGTTTAGGCGTGATTGAGTAACAGACAGACAGAGTTACTGTCGCATTTATAATATTAGTATGGATGGAAGAATGGTGAAAAACTAGACTTCAATGCAATATGTGCTTTTATTGATGGCGATATAACACACGATATAATATTATGTGCTATGACACACTGGATATTACGCCACAAGTCGAGGGAAACAAAAACGGTTGATTTATTTAAGCGGGAAAATTAAAACAAAACCACAATTTCAATAGATTTATTTACACTCATCTAACTAACTACATTTACAATACATTTTCTCTATCCACATTTTTATCTCTTAACAAATCTATATCCAAGAGGGTTTTCCCCAATTCCCCGGTCCGAAAGGCTCGGATCATTAACCGGGCCGCTTCTATGATATCCGGGACCATCCGGGTGCTACCGTCGAAGTCCCGGACAACCCTTATCCGGTTAAATTTCGCACTGCCCGATATTAGTACCTGAAATATATAGAGAAAATCTACTATATAAAAATAAGTCGAGTTTTCCTTCCTGACTGCAGAACGCACGAACCGATTTCCACGGTTTTGCATTCGTTGGAAAGGTCTCGGGCTCCGTGAGGTTTATACTTTATAGCAAAGAAAATTAGGGTAAAATTCCAACAGAAAAGCGGGAACATAAGCGGTTACATAAACGAAACCATCTGGTGGCGAAACGGAGTTCGCCGGGTTTGCTAGTCCAATTATATTTCAACTATGGTAGAATAGCCGATATAAATTTACCTTTGTTTTTTCCTTAAGTTGTTAGATATTTTCATTTAATTATGTGTATATCAACTTCTAGTATTACACAACGGCTGAATAAATTATGGGTTTTAACCATTTGCATATTACATAAGTAAGTAGTAAAATATGGTTAAAATGTATGTAAAAAATCAAATGTAACTTCAATTCTGGACTGCTCATAATATATACAGTATACACCGTAAAATACTGTAAAGACTGATCTGAGAGATTTTTAAACGACTTCTTAATTACTTGTAACATTACCTAACTATCTTACTTCATTAAATATAGTAAACTATTATGTTACCTGAATACTAAAAATGTAATAAAATATACGTAAAATATACTAAAAATGACGAACAATGAAGATGACGCATCGCTTCACGTAACATGCACTTATACGTAATATTAAAAAACAATAAACATTTTGTAAACAATTCAATGGGGACATTCCAAGCGATTATAACTGAAATTATTTCGAATGGGTCATGAACCCCATGACTTTAGTAACCTATAAAAATTTTATACCTCGTTACCATCCCAATATAATGAATAATGCAAACTGAATATTATTTACATTTTTAAAGATCGCGCCAGGTCAATCTCGTAATAAAATAAAATGGGGAATATGCAAAGGACACTTTTTTGATAAAATCTGTAAAAATGTTGAAAAATAAATACAAAAAATTAGCGGGAAAAATTATCCAATATCCATTAGACAGGATAAAAAAGGAATAAAATAATAGCTCTGACCTTTAATATCATATTCATTTTTGAGATTTTTGAAGAAGATATAATTGCAAAAATTAATTGGTACTTTTGCAATTCTTTTAAACAGGAAAAGTCAACACAAAATAATTAAAATAAACATATGTAAATAAATATAGTTGAAGTGTACATATGCAATGTCTAAACAACATTTCACACATCATTATTTATTCAAATATACTGTCCAAATTTTGAACCGTGACTATTAAAAACACAAAATGTTGTATATTAGTTTCACCTGTGCACATTCAAAATGAGAATTCTATATATTTTACAAAAAAAATAATCAAAATTGGTCCAGTTGTTTAGGAGGCGTTAAAAAAATAAAGATACAATTAAGAAGGTTGGTTGCCTAAGTATAGAAAATTATATTAATTTTTCCTATTTTAACCCACACCTTCGAGTACAGCAGATCACGGCGGCTATATCAATAGCCGCCTTAACTATACTGCGTAAAAAATTGTAACAAAATTTTCTTAAAATTAAATTAATTAATAAAATAAATAAGAGTACATTAAGAAAGAGAAATTACCTTATTAATATCATCACAAGGTTCTTCCAGCCCCATGTAGTCCACATATTTGAATTTACCATGGCTATTGAGCCAGAACAGCAAATAGTCGGCTATCACCTCCTCGCCCACCAAGTGGTCCTGCAGTGACGCGCAGAGAGCAAGCTTTAGACCCATCTCTATGTTTGTTACTGAAGGCTCTAGAATACCTGTGGAAGTATTTATTAGTAACTAGCGGTCCGCCCCGGCTTCGCCCGTGCGAAGAACATAAGTGCGCCTCTACATAAGAACCATCCTCGTACTTCAAGGAATATAATAAAAAAAGAATTATCGAAATCGGTTCAGCCGTTCTTGAGTTATGCGCTTACCAACACATTTTGCGATTTATTTTTATATATAAGAAAGAAGACTAGCGGTCCGCCCCGGCTTCGCACGTGGTACCTACATGTTTAAACTATCCTATCTCTCAAGTTGGATCGAACTGCACATGGTGTGCGAATTATATTATAATCGGTTAAGTGGTTTAGGAGTCTATTGAGGACAAATATTGTGACACGAGATTTATATATATTAAGACTAGCTGATGATCAAAGCAACACCACTTAGAGTTATAAAAATAGATAATAACTGATTCTCAGACATAAAAAAAAAATAAGTAACTATAAGTTTTATATATTAAAAACATGTTGGAACATTGTTAATACCAGGTTTTGCACACATAGGAACTGCATGATTTATTTAATTTATTTGGTGTGAAAGCAAAGCACATTTTGATACTTTTGTTACATGCTATATTTTTTTATATGATAATAATATGTTTGAATCCTACTAACATTATAAATGCGAAAGTTTGTGTATGTGTATGTTTGTTACTCTTTCACGCAAATACTACTGAACCGATTACAATTATATTTAGCACACATATAGAGGAGATATTAGCCCAGAAATCCCACGGGCACAAGAACTATGCGGGTTTTTCTTTGAAAATGCTGGCAAACGGGTGGAAAGCCAGTAATTAAATAATTTTTACCAGGTGTATCAAACATAAAGATCGTTGGGTTGCTATTAATCCTCATCTTGGTATGCAGGCTCCTTGTGACTCCCGCTACAGCACCCACAGGGAGAACATGTTTCTGGTGTGTGTTCCTACTGCGGAGCATGTTAATTAGTGACGATTTACCAACATTGGGAACACCGATGATCATCACATTGTAATCTAACTCTTCTGAGCGATTGTATCTGAAATATTAGATTTGATAAGCTAAAAGGCACAATAAATAAAAACAATTTTGTGTTTATTAAAAAATTGTTCATTTTTTGTAGAAAGATCTTATACTGCTTAAGATCTTTTAATTTAGAAACAAAGAATTTATATGAGGCACAAAAAATAAAAAAATTTAATGCATATTTTTTTAGGTTTAAATTAGTTAAAGCATGGAAATGGCATTATTATTAGTAAAATTATTTAGTCACCTGTTTGAATTCTTTATCAGATCTATCATTAAGGGTATTAATGACTTCAAACCTCGGCAAAACTGATCTTTACAATTTGTAAATACTATATTTCTGACACCTTCTTCTGCCACTAGTTGGTCTTTAACTCTCGGTATAAGCGAATGAATACTTAAGTCTCTCTTATTCAGAACTAATATATGACGCTTTGCACCGGTTACTGTACTCGTAAAGATTGGATTTCGTCCAGAAAACGGTATTCTGGCATCGTGAACTTCTATAACACAATCGACTGATTTCAAAGTTCGTTGTATTTGCTTCAGACCTTTGTTCATGTGCCCGGGAAACCATCGAAGCAAGTCTTTGCTTACATATGGAAATTTCTTACGAAATGTATAAGCCGCCGCATCAAATTTTGTGGCCATCCTTGTTTTGTTTTGATTTTGAGGTTATGCTGTTTTAGTTTCACTCACGTAGATACGTTAATCATTTCTTGAAGCTAATGAGCTAGGTTTTATTTGTTTAAAAAAATATAACATTCAACAAATATCTTATTTTTACATAAATATTATTTGAATTTACATAAACTTTGCGTACTAGGTACCTACTTGTAAAATGTAAAAAATTCAAAACATGTCAAAACTCAAATACTGTCAATTGTCATCTGTCAAAATATGTATGTATATTGCTCTACGGTATATTTTATATGGTCCGAACGGAAAAGTTTGGGAAATCTCTACCATATTACTTGCTCTGTGATCTCTACAACTACAGGGTAGAAATCACAGTAGAACTATTTATGTATTCACTCTACAAAATAATGAAGTTATAATATTATACATCACAAAAAATAACAGTAAATGACGATTAAGTCGCTTGGGTTTCTTCATACTGTAATAATAATTCACTAATGATTGAACATAAAATGTATTATTCATTTAATGATACAAAGAATTGATATAATTATTTAGGTAAACAGTTTAGTGGTTTAATTTATGAGGATAGTATGTAAACTCAGGTGTTTTATCTACAATAGATAAAATCTCTTCTTTGAAAATTGGACTGTCTTCACTCAATGATATTGATTCATCTACATGTTGATCTGTTACACTTAGATCATCATTTTTAAATGCTCTTAGTTCTGGTGATGCTCTTATTTTATTTTGAATTTTATACTTCTCTCTGAGATAATTATTGTAGTTCTCAAGTCCTGGACTAAACTCATCACCATTAACATCTGGTATAATATGCTGTGATATGTAATCAAATATTTCTTGGGCTACATCTGATTCATTACTTTCGACATCATGATCAACAGTCAGCTGCGCGTTATTATTATTTTCATTCATCATTATATGAGATACGAAAGTTCGACCCGTCTCAAAATTCGTATCCATTTGTTCATTCTCTGACATAGAGTTTAATATTGAAGGGGAATTATTACTGTGTTCATCTAAATCTATCACTTTCAACATTCAATTCGAGTTGAGTAGGAGAAGCACCCAGTTTCAAAAGCTTCTTCGTATTGTCAAGAATATTAGGATTTTTAACGTTTGATTCGGATCGCAATACAGTTTTAGATTGCACGGCTTTTTTGAATGCTAAAGTCAGCCGTTGAGAAGTTATCATTTTAGTATGGTTATTTAAATGTTTACCTTGTTTAGATTTAACATTTTTAGTAGGATTCTCATCTTGATGACGACATTTTCTTCTAATTTCGTCCAAATTTTTACGCGTTCTTAGTCTTTTGCGTTTGTAACCATGATTAAGGGTTTCCATGTTAATATTTTTTAAATTAACTAGGTATAGGTACACAATGGGTACACAATTTTTAAAAACACAATGCTAATATTCAGTTTTGGCTGATGGATAAACAATATTTGACTTTTCGAAAGAAATTCTCATATTATTACAAACACAGTTTGCGTGGTAATTGCTCCGAGCACAGAACAGTAAAAACAAAATAAAAAAAAATAACAATAGGCAAAAGAAAATAGTCAACATCCCAATTGAATGTCAATAATTAATACGTGGGTTAATTAGGTAATTAATGTTAATATTGTTTTGAAAGTTCCCGCTTAAAAATATTGAAATCGGATTTATTATTAATAAAAATTAATTAAATATTGTCACACTACAACACTACACACACTACAATACACTTTTGTCAATAAAAAGGAATAAAAAACAAGGGAAACATCTTTGGCCGTGTGATGGCCGATGTGCATTGTACATAATTAAAAAAAAATTAAAACAATGTCATATTGCTTCTAAGTTCTAGCTGTTGTAAACAAAGCTTCGAAAGTATAATTAGTTATTTCTTCCTAAATACTGTGTAAAAAATAATAAAAAAATGTCTAGATTGATGTTAGAGCCAGATTTAATAGCAGCAGGCGAAAACATTTTACCCGATTTAAATAACGATTTAGTTTTAGCGAAGAATTTTTTAAAGCAACAAAGTGCAGCCACTGCTGATTCCTTGTAAGTAAAAACACAAAATGATAATGTGCCTAGCATAACATAATAATATAGAACTCGGGAATAATTTTAGGTATTCTTACAAATTATAGAATATTAAACACTGTTACAGGATAACATTTATTTAATTGTACCTACTAACTAATATAATTACGAAAGTAACGTTCTATCTACAGTCACTTCTTCACGCTTAAACCAAAGCTGAAGCCGCGGGCGGAAAGCTAGTCTCCTCGTCGATTAGTGTCGATATATACAAATAACTTCGAATCAGTAAATCCAACCTCCCTGACTCTACATAGGTACGATCATCTAGTGGACATCGTACAAAAGATTTTGACCCAAAAGCCGCCAGATGTCGTCGACAATTTTGAACAGTACTCCTGGGAGGTTAAACATGAAAAGTTCCGACCGAACTTCGATCTTCTCAATGATGTTTATCTGTCGCCCCCACAGCTGGCGCTTGTGCGGAGAATGGAGGAAATGTTTAGGGTAAAATCTTTACTAATATTATAAAGCTGAAGAGATTGTTTGTTTGTTTGAACGCGCTAATCTCAGGAACCACTGGTTCGATTTGAAAAAATTTTTTGGGTGTTAGATAGCCCATTTATCGAGGAAGGCTATATTATCATCACGCTAAGACCAACAGGAGCAGAGCATTGCGGGTGGAACCGCGGAGCACAGCTAGTCTACTAATAAAACTCTTTGGCAGTTTCCAAACGGAAGCTTTGCGAATAAAGAATTGCGAAAATCTTTCTAAAAAAATATTGTAGCTAAGGATCTGAAATTTTTATGTAGCGCAAAACATTGTCTTTTCGAAAAATTTAAGAAATGCACATGTGTTAGGCGAGTCAAACATGCGGGATCAATGCCGCTACAACGGACAAAGTAAAATTTTATTTTCGTGATCCCATATACAACCAAGAAAACATCATACTTAGCTGCTTAGCTGTATGTTTTCGAATGCATTTTGTTTTCTTTTACAATTTCAAAATAACATGATTGGCAGTTGGTAGCGAGCAAGTCGCAGAAAATGGAGGAACTTGGTGAAGAAGAACAGGAGCTTGATTTGGAAGAAGAAGATTCAAAGCCTAGAATAGCTGATCTCATCGACCATAATTATTACTTTAGACAGGTTGGTTTTACAAACATTTGCCTGCGAACTTATTAATTTAAATTTTAATAATAATAATGCCTACGTCTACCTTAAAGAGGTTAAACACCAGCAATAATATTTTTTAACAGGGCAATACACCACTCTCTATCACTCTTACGCATAAAAATCTCGCTTATTCGTTTATACGAAACGGGCAATTACCCGACTTTAAAAACGTAGCCTTTGCATACATTTTTTTAACATATTCCAGTGACGAAATTGAACCCTTCCATTCTCGTCAGTTATAATAATGTACTCTGTGATTCTCGTATGGTCATTAAAAATTTCTTCGTCGGTAATGCCATATTAATAACGTAATTGGTAACTGTTTACTAATTTGTACTAATACAGGGAGGTTACGGTCTTCCCGACAGTGAGTGCTACTCGGTCTATATAGCTCTCAACATGTTGGCTATTAAAGAACCGGTAGCTACAGTCAGGTAACTATTTTTGACTTCTATACATATCTAATATCCTACTAATATAATATTATAAAGAGGAAAGGTTTGTATGTATGTATGTATGTATGGCTTTCACGCATAAACTACTGGACCGATTTTGATGAAATTTGGCACAGATAATCTTTAGACCCTGAGAAAGAACATAGGCTACTTTTTATTGCGAAATATGTACCACAGGCGAAGCCGGGGCGGACCGCTAGTATCTAATATCCTACTAATAACGTGAAATACTACTGTAAAGTTGAAAATTTGTGAGGGTAGATAGATGGACATGGATATTTTTAATATTTCACATAAATACTGAAGTTTATGTTCTTTACATGAGAAGAGACTTTAAAAGATGGTATTTTTTAATTTCAAATGGTATTTTTATGTGTTTTATTTAGAACTACTGGCTTTGAATGAAAAGTGGAGATGGGAAATAAAAGCAGATATAAATGACTTTTTCAGGTTTTTCGGCAAAATATATGGCACCAAAGCAAATTATTACGTCGCCGAAACGGATCTGACGATCGAAGAGTTGGATAGAAGAATTCGGGTTATTTGAATTATTATTACATACTGTTATTTACACTTGTCTTAGGCTCTAGCTCTAGGTTGAAACTCATGAAAATCGGTTCAGCAGTTTTGAAGTATGAAGCGTAGGTAGGATAGCTAAAGCCCACTTGGCTCCTTTCATGCGCGTTAGTTTTGGCAAGAAAAACAGTAAATAAACATAAATTAAAATTAATCAAAATTGGTAGATCTAAAAAATTATGCATATTTTTCGAAAGTTTTAGATGAGCCGTTAAATTAAACCTCGTCCAACCAACATTGCCAAAACATCGCATCATATTATAGATTATACACAAAATACCTATGCTAATAATTTAGCTACTTACTAGTTAAATCGAGTTAAATAGATACTAGTTACTAGTATTTGTTGGTAAGATAAGAGTCAGTCCGAAGATTCGTATGAACGGTATGATATTACAGGAGTTTGAAATGAAAGACATGCCCGGGGAAGGAGAGGGTATGGATGAGGATCGGGTGCAGGAAACAGAGGAGCAGAAAGAGATAAGTATGTTAATCACACTTATTATACACGTAAAGATCATCTTTCATTAGGAACAGCGTACAAGGAAAGAAAAATGGGATTATCCGAGTTTGAGTCTTATATTTTATCAGTATAGTAAAGTGTATAGCTAGTAAGGTTGGAAGGTTCTAATCCACTGTGTAGCTTATCAATAAAATATGTACCTAATCATGTATACACAGTGCCCGGAAAAAGT
Source organism: Colias philodice (assembly GCF_061535455.1). Lineage (NCBI taxonomy): Eukaryota > Metazoa > Arthropoda > Insecta > Lepidoptera > Pieridae > Colias > Colias philodice. Next base: position 9,962,995 of record NC_143103.1, on the reverse strand, counting down.
GAAACAAACTTAAATTAAATATAAATGGACTAATCGCCTCAAATATACCACATTCACTCGTATGTGTTAAGTTCCTGACTGTATTTAAAAGTTATTTTTTTATTAAACTTCTCATAATTCATGGTGTGACTAGTGGGTGAAGGCGAAGCCCGGGAGGAAAAGCCCAAAGAGCCAGTGCCTCCCAAACTACCCCCTATCCCGGTGTCCACGTGGCAACCTCCACCCCCTATACCCGTGGAGAGACCCGGGCAAGGGGTGAATAAAAAGGTAAAGTTGAGAAAATGATGATTTGTATAATAATTCGGGTAAAAAAGTTGGGCTTTGGTTTAAGGTTTAACTTATGTTTTGAAGACTCTACCATGAATAAAACGGATTTGGAAGAAATTTATTCAACTTCTGCCAATCTATATTATATGTTAATTGTTAATGATGTTACGTTTGTTTAACGCTGATTAAAATTGAATTTTTTTTGCCTTAGTCTAAGCAAAATATGAAACAATTAGTTATCAGCGTCAGTTTTGTTTTAGAATCTTTTTCGTACTTCTGATAAAATCTAACTGTCCAGCAGTGGCATTTGTGTCAATATCAATAGGTTGTATGGCATAAGTATTAAGTTTTATAAGTACTTTTACCAACCAATCACTATAGACCTATGTTACAGGTATACTGGGTGTGCAACTCCCCCGGAGAGCCATGGGTGTGTCTCCCGGATGTAACGCCGGACCAAATACGAGTGGCTCGTCTTAGTGTGAGGTGTATGACGGGGGATTTGGATTCAGAGGTAAGTTTTATGGTGTAGAAGATTAACCATATTATTAATCACTGCAAGGACACAATAATTCGCCTTCTGACCGAGAGCAGTATACAATAGGTACATTTAGAAATTTGAAAATACGAAGACATGATAATATTTTGACGCATTAATCACCAGCTAAGAAAGTAATGTATCCTCGGTTTGGTTCTACGTTAATTTTATAAACCACGTCATCTCAATCGTTTCGACAATAAATCATGTTCTTGTAGGGGCATTTTCATTTCACCACCCGACCTTCCACCTCCCATAAAATAAAGAACTTCATTAACAAACCTTAGGTCCAAACGTTCCCACCCTTCGAGGGCACAGAGCGCAACTACCTGCGCGCGCAGATCGCACGTATACAAGCAGGCACTGCTATATCGCCGCAGGGCTTCTACACCTTCGGCTCGGGGGAGGAGGAGGAGGATATCGATCTGGAGGAGGGAGCTGGTAATACCAGATACTAGCTCATAAACAGTACAGATACTACCTTAGAAAATAATCTTTGTACAATCTTAAATTAGGCGAAACCTATAAGGCCGTTTAAAGGTTTTTGACAATAGTTAGAATTGACTATAATACCATAATGACAGCAATCTAAAGATACAAATTCCACGGGTAAACAAACACTCACTCTTCAGGAGACCTGGCGTTCAACCCAAACCCCTTTTACCAAGGCCATACCCTAAAAGACTTGCTTGACTCAAATCTCACTTACTGGGTTCACCACGGAAGGCACATCTTGAACCAGGGAAGGACTATTTGGTGGAATCCTAATGCGGATATGGTTAGTTAGAACTTAGAAGTTGATATGTCATGATATTCATGAGTCATGAGTTGCGTCCACAGTAAATATTTTTTAGTATAATAATAATTGCCTCCTCTTTTTAAGTAAAGACGTATCTCATCCCTCAACTCTCAGCTCTTTCTTTCGTTGAACGGATAAATTTAAATAACAAGAAATATTAACTAATAAGTAGGCCCGATTTCTAACCATTGCTTTAAGACTACAATTTTAGTTTTCCCAGACTTAAGATTTCGTCCCTATACATATCATCACATTAGAACGCACCCCCTAAATTCTTCCAACAAATCCCTTCAGGACGAAGGCATAGAGGAAGAGGACGAAGGCCCACCCCCCATGGAGCCAGAAACGGGTCCTCCTCTATTCACAGCCCTCTCGGAGGACGCCCATTTAGAGGGTCTGCCCGCGTGGCGAACACGGTCTAGTACAATGCTCACCCCGGATAGGGCCCTGGTGACGATATGTAGTGATGTGTGGCCCGGGGCTGTGGCTTATGCTACTACGGGGAAGTTAGTTTATCTGTATTTAAATGTTTGTATGAAATTAATAATTGTTGGTACTTAAACTTGTAAAAGTTCGTAAACTAGTTGTTTGTAAAGTGTATGAAACATAGGATTAGGAAATAGTAAATGTTATCGGTGGTAATAGAAATAGTAGGTATAGTAATCGGTGCTTGTATGAAGTAAAACTTTTGTTCGTAAAGTCTAAACTTATACGAAGTATACAAATTTTTAGGTAAAGTGTATAAGTACTTGTATCAAGTAAAACTAGTTGTTCGATTTACACTTTTCTTCTTACTTCAAGATTTACACTTTACAAATAAAAGTTTACAAACTTAATTGTTTTTCTTTAATTAATTAGTTAAGTGTTAAGTGTTTTCTTTAATTAATTAGTAATTTATTTAATTAGTAATTATAAAATTCATTCAAATTAGAATGATGAATTCTAAATTTTATGTGCTAGGAAATCTGAATGCATGTACGTTGGCTGGGGCCTCAAGTGCCAGCCACCAAACTTCTCCCCACTGCAACTCGCGAGGCCCCAGGACGAGTACCCCGTGGGGCCCGAGGTCATGGAGATGGCGGACCCTACGTTTGCTGATGAGGAGGTGCGGTTTACTAATAATTTATTTTTAAACTTTTATATATTTGGAGGAGTTTTATACTAACAATTATATTACTAGGTTTTGACCGCAGCTGCGCTCGCTTTCGAATTATAGATATAAATCGCATCACTTACTCACTCAAAATATTTAATTATAATCGATCGACAGGAATTCCGTAAAAAAACACACGCACATATATTGAATATAGTAGAAAAGTAAGCTGCAAAGTTTAATCGACTTCAATGAAAGCGTGCGTGGTGCCGCTGTTCGATATTACATATTTCATATTTTAATTTCCATATTTTAATAGTCCATTATTATGCTCAATATCCATATAGGAACTAACAATTATAAGAAAAATCCAAAATAAATTTCTAATCTTTTGCAGGCATACCGTATCGCGCATCTACCTCCCCCTCCCCCGCCGGAACTTCCCGGGGAGGAGGGAGCCTTCGGGGAGGAAGAGGAGGAAGAAGATGAAGAATAAAGTGTTGTTTGTTGTTTTAATTTTAAATAAATGGTTTATTTTTGTTTGATTTGGTTGTTTCATTTGGGGAGCCTGGGATTAAGTAATGTACAGATTTGAATAAGGTATCAGAAGGCTTAATTTAATTATGTCATACGCAAGAAAATATTTAAGCAGCATGGTTTGGGACGTTCCTAACGACACTCAATTTAGAAACGGGCCGTTTATCTTTTAATTGTAATCCTATCACATACACTGACCAATCAGGGATAGCCGTGCTTTAATTTCAAAGAATTAATGTCTATGACTCCTTTAAAATTTTATTGTCCGTACCAACTGAAAAATAACTTTTCATTTGGAATTTTTGCACAATTACTTTTTTATAAATCTGCCCCATTAGATATATAATATAAATATTATTATATTATATATACGTTGCTGTTTATATTAATTTTTCGAGGAATATACACACGGCTTTCACCAAAAAGGGTAACGAGTGACGCAGTACGTATATTTCATATTCCAAATATACAGAAATAGGATATGAAATTATAGGCACTTTTTGATAGGCAAGAAGAGATCATGGGCATATTTATAAATTTGTAAATTAGCTTTCATAAAAATACGACTCCTCTCTTTATGGGTGAAGGTTGATCTAATTCGGATCTCGTATGTACCTACTATATGAACTATGAAATTTAAATCGGCAATTTTTTTAGGTTTGTAAAATGAAAAACAACATTCATTATATACAACTTTTATTAATCTTTCCAACCTTAGTTTCCAACAATAATAATAATTATCATTTATCATACTGCTCTTTGTGAACACATCGTTATATAACTCACAGATAGACTGCGTATATAAGCTTATTATTGGACGCCATTATATTATTCTAAAAAAAAATACTTAAAAGTAAGTTCCCAAACGCATTACAATATTCTTTAAATGAATGAAACAAGTGGTTTTTGCTTATTTTAAAAATCATTTATTTAACAAAATTTAGCAAAAAATAACAATAATTCCCTAGAAAATCTATTTCTTATGTTTATGTAACTGCGGAGCAGATAATTTAACTTTTCCGGGGAAGTTTCTCGCCACGTTTTCTTCCTTGACCGCTTTGAGGAGATCCTTTTCTCGGGGCGAAGCTCCCTTGTCCCGGAGAAACACTTGCACCGCTGTTTTAGCCGCTTTACCCCGCTTGCTTGTTCCCGGGGTTAGTTTTACTTTGAATCTGGGGACATAAATTTTGTTATTAAGATTTTTTTTGACGTAGACCTTGGAGTTATTTAGTTCACAGCGACAGAAAATAACGAAGTTTTAATAGTAGATAGTTATAAACTGATTTGACTTATTTGCCCACAAAAAAAATTGGATATATAAAAAAAGATACGAGTGAAGTCGATGGGAAAAGCCAACCTACCTACTTTTTTTTATAATGTAGCAAATTAGAAATGAACTACAAATCTCGTTATGAAAGATATTTTTTTATTTACGATTGTTAATTATTGCGACCCTTTTTAAAAATCAATATGTTTCTTTCTTCATCTATCTTGTAAAACCACTCTAAAATACAAACAGACCTAGAAAAATAATCCCACCATTGAAAATACCCCAAAATACCCACTTATAATTATGCAAAGATGAATACGGAGCCACCACGGGTACGGCGAAAAGCAGTTCATCTTCAGGGAACGGACACCCGGTGAGCTGGCACAGCATCTCTGTGTCTGCGTCGTTTGCTGCAGGGTCCACCTAAATATGAAAAAAAAATAATTGTTTTTTGACGTGATAACGTTTTTAAAATCGTTTTAGTCGGGTGACATGAGGGTCCGGTGAAACTTGTGTCACACCAAAACCTCACGAGCGCGATCGCAGCTATAACGAGAGAGAGACGGACCGATCTCCCGTCTCATCTCGAGCGCTGCCACAAATAAGACATTATCACGTAAACATCTCGATCGTAAACCTACTTTATAATCAACCAATTTTTTTTTTAGAAAATAGTTGCTGGGCCAAAATAGTAAGTAGGTAGTACATACTTGGTAGTAAGTATTTGTACGTAGTCGAAAAAATAAGTTCTACTGTGATTCAAAAATGATCAAAATCGGTTCATAAACAACGAAGTTATCCGCGAACACATATAAAAAAATATACGGTCGAATTTGAGAACCTGCTCCTTTTTTTGAAGTCGGTTAAAAACAACGAGTAATTTCTAACGTTATCAGATTAAAATAAAACTCAGATTATAGCACAAGATACAAAAACTGTATTGATTGAGTTAAAATTTTGACACATTTGGTAAAAAGTCTATAAAATATATAAAATATAAAAGCTGGGATTAATCATTATTTTATGCATCCTTTATTGTACACTTAAACACACACATTTTGTACACACAAAATCTATTCTTAAATTAAAGGAATTTAGTAACTTTATTAGTGCATAAGCTGCTCTTTATACGCGTAAAACCGCGTCCTAGTTAAGTTTTCAACAATAATTAATTTAAAATAAATAATTAATTACCTCTTGTTCACCCTCCGGTTCTTCTTCGGAGTCAGCTTCCAATATAAGCGGCGCAGGCGCAGGTATCTTCGGTCCGCGGTTCGATTTCTTGTCTTTTGTACCTTTGGCCGCTTGCTTTTGCGCCTTTTTCGACTCTTTCGCGCTTTTGTCCGGCTGAAATTAAGTTATACATAGTTTCGTAATAATTTTTTTATGTTCAATGTAAATTTTTGACCCAATTACGCGAATGATTTTCTTTAATTAAATTGTTGCCTAGTGATTAATATTAACACAGTTTAGCTGATTCAGAGGATGGTTCGTCGATTTCGATCTAATAATTTTTGGGTTACTGTGTAACAAAAATCTCAGCATACAAACCATGTTTTAGAATCAATATTAACTTTATTATGTTTAATTGCTCAAATAAATTAACTTGCTCTTTTCTAGCTTGAGACATAGCTCTTGAGACATAACAAACTAAATAAACATAGTCTCCTCCATTTTTGAAGTCGGTAAAAACATACCTTCAATATTTCCATCATCAACGCGCGATCTTCATCATCCTGATCCTTATACTTCTCTTTAATCTTCTTCAACTTCCCTTTTTGCCCCCGCTTGGGGCCATTCTTCTGTTCCTTTTGTTCTTTCTGTTCCTTTTGGGGTTTTTCCTTCTTCTGGGGTTTCCCCTTTTTGGGTAATGCGGGGAATTTGAAAGACTGTAGCGTATCGTCACTCCGTTCTGACATTTCTGATATGGTTCTTGTTTTTGATTCGATTAGCACCTTTCCTGTGTCGTGGTCTACCTGTAAACGTATGGTTATTTAGAAGGATAGAATTGTTTTGCAGTGGTCTGCTTTTTGCATCTAGATTTTTAGATGAATTATATAGTCGTTCATGCTGTTTTGCGCATGTGTTCACATGGGAAAACAGATACTTTTTAGCGGTGCCCCAATATTGTATAAATTTCAAAAATCAATTCTGAAACCTAATTCAATTAAGCATTTTATTCAATAAAAAATTTAAATAGTGTGTCAATAAATATCCATTTCTAGTGTCACAATACTTAAAGAAATCTTTGACTATCTATGAAGTCGTTTATGCTATAGAGTATAGACTATATAGGCCAGTAGAAATCGACACTAAAAAACCCTAAATTCGCAAAGCACGATGTAGATTTGAATTTTTGGTATGTTGTTTGGATCAGTTAGGGTGATGTAAATCCCAATTTGCAACTTCGAAAAAGTTGTGCTCGCTGCGCACCACGTGATAAACTGCGAAAATTTTGGACTTTTTTCACTTTTTGCTCTAAAAGTCATAAACTATGCGTTTCCGACAAGTATGATTCAGTACATAAATTAAGGTTATTAAATTTGCAACAATTTAAGCCTAACCGCAGCTCTCTAAACCTTATAACGACTAAACTGTGGCCATTCGAAGATGGTTCATTTTTCCGGAAATATTGAAATTTTTAGTTTTGCTCCCGTTTGAAGCAAAATATTGGCAAAAACCGCTCGTTCTATGAGAAGTTCGTAAAATAAAGTTGTAGTGCATTTAATTTTCTTTCATAAGAGCATAGAACAAAGTCTGTGAGACAAATAGTTCACTCACAATATCTGAAAAACAAAAAGAAGGTAGAAATAGATTTTTAAAGAATTGAAACTGAGGGCATATAAAATCATAAAAAAGATAATACTTTTTCATTTGCAGGATAGGTAATTAACAAAATTACAAAGATAATTAAATTTGCAACAATTTAAGCCTAACCGCAGCTCTCTAAACCTTATAACAACTAAGCTGTGGCCTTTCAAAGATAGTCAGTTTTTCCCGAAATTTTCAAATTTTTAGTTTTGCTCCCGTTTGAACCAAAATATTGGCAAAACCGCTCGTTCTATGAAAAGGTCATAAAATAAAGTTGTAATGTTATGTGTGTGTTTTGTTAATTACCTATCCTGCAAATGAAAAAGTATTATCCTTTTTATGATTTTATATGCCCTCAGTTTCAATTCTTTAAAAATCTATTTCTACCTTCTTTTTGTTTTTCAGATATTGTGAGTGAACTATTTGTCTCACAGACTTTGTTCTATGCTCTAATGAAAGAAAATTAAATGCACTACAACTTTATTATACGACCTTCTCATAGAACGAGCGGTTTTTGCCAATATTTTGCTTCAAACGGGAGCAAAACTAAAAATTTCAATATTTCGGGAAAAATGAACCATCTTCGAATGGCCACAGTTTAGTCGCTATAAGATTTAGAGAGCTTTAATTAGGCTTAAATTGTTGCAAATTTAATAACCTTAATTTATGTACTGAATGATACTTGTCGGAAACGCATAGTTTATGACTTTTAGAGCAAAAAGTGAAAAAAGTCCAAAATTTTCGCAATTTATTATTTGCGTATAATCTTTTTTCCTACTTTCCCAAATTTTGTAATTTTGTTAATTACCTATCCTGCAAATGAAAAAGTATTATTCTTTTTATGATTTTATATGCTCTCAGTTTCAAATCTTTAAAAATCTATTTCTACCTTCTTTTTGTTTTTCAGATATTGTGTGTGAAATATTTGTCTCACAGACTTTGTTCTATGCTCTTATGAAAGAAAATTAAATGCACTACAACTTTATTATACGAACTTCTCATAGAACGAGCGGTTTTTGCCAATATTTTGCTTCAAACGGGAGCAAAACTAAAAATTTCAATATTTCCGGAAAAATGAACCATCTTCGAATGGCCACAGTTTAGTCGTTATAAGGTTTAGAGAGCTGCGGTTAGGCTTAAATTGTTGCAAATTTAATAACCTTAATTTATGTACTGAATCATACTTGTCGGAAACGCATAGTTTATGACTTTTAGAGCAAAAAGTGAAAAAAGTCCAAAATTTTCGCAGTTTATCACGTGGTGCGCAGCGAGCACAACTTTTTCGAAGTTGCAAATTGGGATTTACATCACCCTAACTGATCCAAACAACATACCAAAAATTCAAATCTACATCGTGCTTTGCGAATTTAATGTTAATTTCCACTGGCCTAATAGAGCATGCATAACTAATATTATAAAGAGGAAAGGTTTGTATGTAGGTATGTATGTATGTATGTATGGTGTTCACGCATTTAAACTACTGGACCGATTTTGATGAAATTTGGCACAATCTTTTGACCCTGAGAAAGAACATAGGCTACCTTTTATTGCGAAATATGTACCACGGGCGAAGCCGAGCCGCTTGTAAGTAATAAACAAATAACTAATTTGTACCTTTATATGAGTATCCAATACGCCTTCAGAACTATCACTATCTGAATCACCATCATCATCCGATTCTTTATCTTCTATTTTCTTATCATCATTCTTTTCATCTTCATTTAATTCTTCTTTCTCCGGCTCTTCTACATTATCACTTGGGTTTTGATCATTTGCTACATTATCACTAATCTTCTGGATTTTATCACTATTTTCTTCAACGTTGTCTTTTAATTCTTGAGCATTTTCACTATTTTCTTCTATTGTATCTAATTTCTTGTCATCTTCCTTATCAGAATCGTCTGATACTTCTATCTCTTGATCGACCTCATTTTCTGTAATTTCTGATATATCATCAGCGATACATTTCCTTTCGTCTCTATGCCTTTCTATGCAACTATCTTCGAGTCGGAATAGAAAGCTGAACCCGAATTGGAGATGTTCTGGTAGCAGGTAGTTCTTTTTGCCTCGTATCATGAAAGATCCTGTGGTTAGGTATTCGCCGGTTGGCGCGGATTTGGACACTTGGTGCCCGTACACCCACCACGCTCGTGTGAGCACTTTCGCTTCCCATGCTACGCTAAAATTTTGTAGGTTATTTTAGTTATTGACACATCAATAACATACAATAAACGACTTATTCGTCGTCAAATCGAGCGGCTTTACACAAAATATTCACTAAAATAAACACTTTATTTCGTGTAATTACATTAATTAGTAGTAGGAAGTGTAGTCAAAGTCTGCGCTTATTAGAATACTCTGCCTAATATTCGCATAGACAGAGTTTTGCTTTGGACAATTTTTTAGTGTGATTGTCTAGTTGTTTATTGTACGTCAATGCATTTAAAATATTACAATGTGAATGTAAAAGTTAGTGGACTGTAAATTTTTAAAGACGGAAGAAGCTTTACTGAATACGAAACTAAATAATACATAACAAATAACTACATTTGTTGCCTGAAATAAAGAAATAAATAATTTATTTTTGCCTGAGTAATCTTTTTAATTCTAAGGAAACATTCACTCAACATTTAATTTATACTAATATTATAAAGCTGATGAGTTTGTTTGAACGCGCTAATCTCAGGAACAACTGGTCCGATTTGAAAAATTCTTTCGGTGTTAGATAGCCCTTTTATCGAGGAAGGCTATAGGCATATCATCACGCTAAGAACAACAGGAGCACCAGATAGACAGCTAATACCAGATATAATGTCTATAACTAATTGGAAATGTGTTTGTTTGTTTGTCTTTACAGTCAATACCGATCAATTTTATAGCAAGGTTTAGTGACTGAAGATAGGCTACTTTTAACTGTAGTAAATCCTACTAATATTAAAAGTTTTGTTTGTCTGTCTGTCTTTCAAGTCACTAAGTCACTATATGGCGATTTTTGTCTCTCAAAAAGACTATGGAGTGATAAAGGCGCACATACATTTTAAGCTTTTTTTTATTTTATTTAATACCTATAAGCAACAGCAGCCTGTCCAGCTTCACTCAATGTCTTGGGCGGAGCAGGTCCAGCTGGACACTTGACCACAACAGAAGACGCCCCGGTGACTTCCGCGTGCACGTATATGTCTGTGGAACGCATGTATCGTTTGACGAGCAATTCGTTCTGTTGCTGATCGCGGCCGGCTATTACCTGCGATATTAATACATAAAAATTTAATAAAGAAACGTTTATATGTGGAGAAAAACATAGACAATAATTAAAAATCAAAATTAGATATATAAACGAACATTTATGGAGGGACAAGAATATAGATATTAATTAAAAAAATATCAACGATAATTGGGCATAGACAAAACTTTATTCATAGAGAAGAATATAAACAATTAAATAATTGAATGCGAAAGAATACAAATAAATTATTAGAGAATAAAAAAGATGTCAGTTGTGTGTAAGGGCGTATTCAGAAAGAAAGCTTGAAACTTATAAGCGCTTATCGGCGCTTGTCAGCGCTGGTAACCCGCGCAGGAAAATATATGAACACGCGCCGATAAGCTTCAACAAGCGCTGGTCAGAGCTGGGCGCTCCCATATAAAATTTGTTTTGGTCTGCTTCAACCTGCTTCCTTTGTGAAGAACGAACCAACGATGACAAGCGCCGATAAGCGCTCATAAGTTTCAAGCTTTCTTTCTGAATACGCCCTTAATTTCGTATGCGAATGCAGGCAAAATAACAACCTCTTCTGAGAACATTTCTTCCTTTAAAGCCTTATTTCTAACACTCACCAAATAATTATCGGACGATATGAACCAGTAAAACTTCTCGAACCAATACGTTTTCCTCGCTTTACTAATCGAGCTGATAGTTTGCGCCTCTTTGAGTGTTTGTTTCGTCTTTCGTTCCGCACTTTTGAGCGCTTTTCCCGCCGATTCTACGGTTTTCTGTTGTTTTTTGGCTGCGTTTCTTTTTTGATCGTAGTAACTAGACGTGAAAGAAATAATAATATAACAATACCGCCGAATTTGTTATGACAAAAATAAGTGTCTTAAATAAGTGGTTCAATTGTTTAAAAGCCAAATATTTTTGTAAAAAGAGTAGGTGTTTTTGGATAAAAACAATTTGCCAGGGCTGATAATAATAATTAATGGAGACTTATACTGTCACTGGTAAAAATTTATTCAAGAAAAATAAACCGTCAATCTACTTTTTTATATTGTAAATGAGATATCTCAATTTCTTTTCGTCGAACGAATGAGCAGTATGAGTCTGAATGAGTCGTGCACTCTTGGATTTTCCAAAAATTATCCAGTAATAAACTAAATTGTATAAACTTTATTTATTCTGCAAACTGAATACAATATAATATAATAGTAGCTAAACGCTACAGAACGGACACTCTCCGCCTCCCGCCAAAATTAAACACTTACCTCACCCCGCGAGATCACGCTACAGACGGCCCGCATTTTTCCGTAAGGACGATACGCAACGAAGATTGACAACATTAATCAAATTGACTTAAAGTAATTTTATTATTTTGGATTTGTGATTATCGTTTTTCGTAGAAAATGGTTAGATATTGAGCTGTTTACGGATGTATTTCATCAGAAAACCATAAAGCGTTAACACACACATTTGCAGTCTCTACAGTGTGACTGTCAAAACGATAATTTTGTATGGAGTGTCCGGGGTGTGGTTATGTCATAGATAATATAAATCTACCCTCAAAACTAACCGTCTAGCGTTAGCAAAAGCCGTGAGCGACAGATCAATGTCCACCAACATTGGCTCCATCTGCTCCCCTTCATACGGGTCCGTTAGTAATAACGTTATATGGTTTGTATTCAATTTCAGGTTTTTGATAGACGAAGCCACGGGATCGGAGTTGTCTTGCGCAGTTTTGACTAGCAGCTTTATGTCGTCCCAGGACATCTGTCAAATTTAAGATATTACTTAAACAAAGCACGTTTGAACCGTCATGCAGAATGCAGAAAAACAAAAAAATATCACACCGATTGGGAAAGCCGTTTCTATAGATAAGAGCTGGAAAGACACTTTGTAGTTGCTCTTTTAAATTCATAACAATTTAAAACACTTCACATCCCTACTAATATTATAAATGCGAAAGTAACTCTGTCTGTTACGCTTTCCCGCTTAAACCTCTCAATCGATTTTGATGAAATTTGGCACAGACCATCTTTAGACCCTGAGAAAGAACATAGGCTACCTTTTATCAAAACACCACGCGGGCGAAGCCGCGGGCGGAAGCTAGTTTAAAATAAAAATGACGCTCGAGAACTATTGTTTGGTCTAAAGCAAAAACATTTAGATTATCATTCTAAATTAATAGTACTATTGTCTGGCTAACGAAAGATGAGACTGGAAAAAGGCGGCAAATTCAAGGCAGTTTTAATACTTTTATTTATTATTTTCTCTTACGAGCAAAAAAAAACAACAAACTTATCATCTTTATAATATTGTTTTATGTAATATACTTAGTACAGTCAGGCCTCCGTCACTCGCTCAAGGTCGCGCTATAAGTGCCTACCGCACAGTAGGTCGGTACCGACCCAAGCGGCAGTTGGTTGGCACACGCGAGACTGCGCACCCGCGTCACGTTTCCCGCGCTCGCTACCAAGATGCCCGGTTATTGCGATGTTCAAGAATCAAGACATTCAAAAATATACTGATCACCATAAGATCAATACTCATGTTGAGCCAAGATTTAGAATCAAAGGGAATCAAGTTCTTATTCACGCGGGTGAAACCGAAGGAAACAACTACTATCAATAAGATTTCATTTTTTTTTATTGTATAATGTAACAAATATAATTAACAATAAAAAATTAAGTGTTTCAGCAACTCTGTGTTTAATTTACGCGCTCGGTACAACCCTAAAGTTTTCGTTTGATGACGCAATCACGCGGCGTGCGCGGGAAACTCGCTTCTCGGTGCGTGTTCGTAGAGTACATTTATTACTGCAGCCGAGTTGCGGCGCATTTTGTAGGTAAATATAGCGTAGGTATTTTAGCTTTTGTATGGGAGTGACGTATCTGTTACGAAGTAACTATTCTCTAATCTGTGGTACAGTTAAGTGATACAGATAGACAAAAAAGAACACCGAATGAAAGCAAGAAAAAACACAATAAAAATACAATTAAATTTTGTTTAATCAATCTAAAAATTCAACCGCGAGTGAATAGTAAGAATCACTATCATTATCTCTGACTCTTATTATGAACCCTTCCATTTCTGCAGTTATTCCATCTCGTTTTTTATACTATCTTCCAACACGAATAACATGGTCCGGTTATAGAAGAAATCTCGTCAAGATACTGATTTTGTGTCTTTAAACATTTTGAACGAAACAGATCATTCAATTTTATAACTGGACTATTGGTATCATCCATGTTACTTGCAAAATAATAAATATTAAACAATGCAATCAAAATGAATAGTATCAAAATATCAAAGTCACACTTAACAATGCATTGAGATATTTCACGTAAACACTCTTGTTTTTCCTTGAAAACTACATCTCTTTCAACTTGTTTCTTTTCAAATTTACTAATCATAGTAAAAAGAACCTTTTTTAAGTCGCATTTCAATGTTTTCGTCTCGTTTTCAATTAGAAATCACTAAAATCGCGGTAATAATTTTCACTTTGACACATCAACAACTCAGGTTTTAATAACAATTACGTAATTATAAGTGTTGCCATATAAATTTTCGAAATAAAAAGCCAGTCTCATCTTTCGTTAGCCAAACTCTAATATAGCTTAAGTTATTACCAAATACTATGGTTATTTTTTTCTAAATTGCTTTTTAGTAGTGTTTACCTATACAAGAAATGAATAGGCAATAGAATAATCATTATTATTTTAATTATTGCAACCACGAACATCCGTCTCGAAGGACCATCTAACAAGATCTGGCTCGAAGGACCATATGATTTTTTGGTTATCTAAGTCTTTTTGCGCGCTGTAATTTCATATAAATTAAATTTTACGTCTTTTGCTTGTTTTTAAGCTATTGCATAGCTTCTATCGCGGGCCTTGAGTGCGGGGACCGAATCCAGAAATTCCGTAACGAAAAAACCTCACGCTCCCCACTCCGACGGGCACGGAGGTGTGGCTTTGAAGCCTTCAGGCATAGCATGCAATAGCTTTACCGCGGCAGTCTCCGAGTGCCACACGTCTTTTTTATATTATTGTTCGAAAACATTCCATCTCAAAGGACTATTTAACAAGATCCGGCTCGAAGGACCATATGATTTTTTTGTTATCTAAGTCTTTTTGCACGCTTTAATTTCAATATAAATTTAATTTTACGTCTTTTGCTTGTTTTTTCATCTTACCTGATTAGCCAAAGCAGTCTGTATAGCCAACCTCGCTTGTTCAACCAACGGTTCGTTTCGTGCAATTATCTCGGCGGCCATTTTGTCTTCCACTTGTACTTTTTCTAGCTCGGTGATACGTTTCTCGTGGTCTTTTCTAACGTTCTGGAGTTTCTTCATCGCCTCGCGTTCTACTTGTATGGTCTGCAAATTTTATGGTAAAGGAAAAACATTGTTTTACAACAAAACTGGCATTATTAAATTACTAGATTTCCGCCCGCGGCTTCGCCCGCGTTTGCAAAGGAAAACCCGCATAGTTCCCGTTCCCGTGGGATTTCCGGGATAAAAACTATCCTATGTGTTAATCCAAGTTACCCTCTATATGTGTGCTAAATTTCATTGTAATCGGTTCAGTAGTTTTTACGTGAAAGAGTAACAAACATCCATACATCCATACATCCATACATCCATACATCCATACATCCTTACAAACTTTCGCCTTTATAATAGTATTAAGATAAGATTAATGGCAAGATTAACAGCTCTTAATCGTCATAATATGGTGGGATTAATTTTGTTTATAATATAAATGATTGGCCAAGGTTATAATTATTATTTTTACTTTGGTATATTTTGTAAAATTAACGTAACATAAGCCGGAATTTGCTTGAATATTTTGTTTTCTTAGCACTGGATTTTTGACACCACATTTGAGGACAGTTTTAAGTTCATTTTTGTATCAGATTGTGTATCCAATTGTTTTTAATAATTGAAAATATAATGTTACAAAAATTTACTTATTTATTATTTATTTGCGTATCATACCTTTAAATCAATTTTCTGCCCTTCCAACGCCGAGTAGAATTCATCGACGCTTCTATCAAAAGTCTCATACTCTACATGTGGCTGGTTTTTATGCTGGCTGAACAGTTTTGGATGAAACTCTTGGTTTGTGAAAAAGTCCCCTCCTCCTTCTGGGTTTGGACGCTCCTCTTTCTTTTGGATTATGTAGCCCTGGGGAATGGGAATCTCATTAAATAAAGCAGAAATTAATGCTTCACATTGTTTGTTGTTGAAGATATATTTCACAAAGTGACTTGAATTTATATGAAGACTATACATTTCTTAACATACCTACATAACAAAAAATAAAAATAGAGCATTACAAAACTTTCTCCTTTCTGGAAAGTAGGTTAAACACATACCTTAGCGACCTGACTCTTAGCTTCGTCCATCAATAACTCAGCCTGTTTCAAAGCAGTAAATAGTTTAGAAATATCTCTGTCTATGAAAAACCCTTTACTTGGATCCTGTGATATCTTCATGTTGCCTGTTAGACCGTTGTCTAGTAACACATGGTCTATTATTGCTGATCCATATTCTGTAAAAGAATATTAAACTATGAGATAAATATGAATATATTTTAATTGAATCTTTACCAAACAATTTTATATTGACTAAATAATAAAAAAAAAAAATTTTATAGATGACTAAGGCTCTGGTGAAGAAAATGAAGACAAAAATAAAATAATTATTTATAACTAGCTGTGCCCCACGGTTTTACCCGCAGTGCTATGCTCCTGATTGTCTAAGCGTGATGATATATAGCCTATAGACTTCCTCGATAAATGGGCTATCTAACACCGAAATAATTTTTCAAATTCGATGAGATTAGTGCGTTCAAACAAACAAAGAAACTCTTCAGCTTTATAATATTAGTATAGATGAAATCTAAGGTAAATTATGTCTAATATTTATAATTAAACTACAAAAGCTTTTAATTTAAACGTAGTTTACTTACCTAAATTAGGATTAAGGATTTTCTTCAAGTTATCCCCAGGTCTGCTTCTCGATAGAATTTCCCGTAATTGTTCCTCACTTGGCGCTTCATAGCTTGTTTTCGCTCTATCCAATGGATATTTCTCTTTTACTGCAAATCTGATAAAAGTTTCAATATAATAAATACCAATAATATTTAATATAATTTTTATATTCTACTGGCACTCTGCCTGCTGTTATTTACGATTTATCTTTTTGTTTTTATAAATTTATCCAATCCAATAAGGATAATATTTTAAAATTTCTTATAATTAATAATAATTATCATGTGAAAAAAATAGTAAAGCAGTATGATTGTGAAACCATTACAGACAGACAAAAAAATTACAATTTATAAATCATACTAGCTGTAGCTTACCGCCCGCGGCTTCACCCGCTTCGTCTAAAACATAATAAATTATATACTAAAAATTTCCTCTTGAATCACTCTATTTATTAAAAAAACCGCATCAAAATCCGTTGCATAGTTTTAAAGATTTAAGCAAACGAAGGGACATAGGGACAGAGAAAGCAATTTTATTTTATACTATGTAGTGAGTGTTGTACTAAGAGTGACCTCTTACATTAATCATATAAATATTAACATACAAGCTTTCCACCCGCGGCTTCGCCTGCGTTTCAAAGAAAAACCCGCATAGTTCCCGTTCCCGTGGGATTTCCGGGATAAAACCTATCCTATGTGTTATTCTGATGTATAAGCTATATTGTGGTAAAGTTTCATTCAAATCCATTCAGTAGTTTTTACGTGAAAGAGTAACAAACATCCATACATCCATACTTATAAACTTTCGCCTTTATAATAGTATTAGGATATACACACCTGACTTTATCTCCCTCCACATGAGGCCGCAGCACATTCAAAATCGTCCAATTATAGTCCGTCAATACAATATTACCCCTATCATACAATTCTAGTATGACATGATACGCAGCCTCCCCGCTACCAAACTGTAGATCCACAATACGATCTATACCAAGCTGTGTGAGGTGTTCCAGACGTTTGTTTTTTAAATGTTTGCGGAGCTGAAAGAAATTTTGTTGCTGTTAGGGTCCGCCTAAAGCAAAGGGGGCGCAAAGTAAGGACTTAGAAAATTTTGATCCAAAGTGAAAAAAATTTTTTTTTGCGCGTCGACGGAGCCCCGCGAAGTGATTTATGTGGATAATTAAAAACTTCTGGTGTATGTTTAATTTGCCTTGTTAACAAGATCACATGAAGCATAATATATTCCGGGTCTAATATATTTTGTTTTTCTTGTGACTGATTGAAATATTATTGTTTAGGACTATAGCCAACTCAATATTCGACGAAATTGTCATATAGTTCAGCCATATAGGTATAAATTTAAATAAATTAAATAAATCTTTATCCTCTTCATTTTACTTATCATCAAGCTTACTGCTTGTTAATGAAAGTATTTTACTTTAGAATATTTTAAGGTTTACTTGGATTCTTACCTTCATAGTAAACCCTGAAGGTGCTACATTCTTTGGCCATTCAAATTGTGTTGTATGGAATCTATTCCCTGATTCCAACAACAATACACTCTTTTCTTCAGACCTCTGCAGACGAATCACATATGTTCTATTGTCTATATCATATACCTGATTTACTCGCATACCAACTAGCCTGAAAATAGTAGGTAATATTATTGCATATGATAATGAAATAGACCAATGTTCAAGCATAATTGAAAAATCATTAACAATTTATATAAACTTTTGATGAACATCGGTTTCAATTCAAAGTAATTATAATCTATAATATTTTGTTCAATTAAATTACATTTCATGAAGAAATTCACGTTTGTTTTTTAAAAACTAACCTCTGAAGTTCAGTCACCATACAAACTATGTCGTAAGTATTAAATCGTGTCTTCATTTTGATATATTTTATTTTATCACTTCATGAGAAATTTAATATTCTATCTTTCTTGGGTAGATTCTACCTGTGGATTCTACTTATTGCCACGAAGAAATTATTAAAAACACTGCATAGACCTTTTTCTATGCGTCAATGCGTCATACGTATTTATTTATGACGTTGACCGGTTGACAATCAGATGTTTTGTGTATGAGCTCCTCCACAGATAATTAAATAATAGCTTATCTGTGCTGTGAAACTACCAAAAAAATTAAAATGTATGCTCTCATTTTTCATTTGATTTAATACATCATACCATAATAGTCTTCTTAAAAATGATATAATCGATATAATAGAGTATTATGAGTGTATGTATTATTATTTATTAACTAAGTGAAAAATGTAATGTAGGAAACTTTATTTCTAAACGTTGTCTGTCAGTGTCAACATCATATTTCGGTGATTTTCAGGTTATGTTTAGGTGAAATGTTTTTCAAAGTTTAAAAACAAATATTAAAATGGTCGCGGAAGAATTAAAGGATTTTAAACTAAAACCTATGAAATGTGAACTAAATTACCTTAGTAAATCCGATGGTTCTGCAATATTATCACAGGGTATGTTGTGGTTAGATTTTACAACTAACAATAACATTTATTATTTAATATGATTATAATATAAACTATATTCAATATTATAATAGTTCTATACAAATGAACCGACTAACTTTATGTAATTTATTAGTGTATCAAATTCATTTAGTACCAAAATCTCTTTAAAAAGTTTTATTATGGTAAGTTATAATTTACTCTGAATTTCAGGAGAAACAGTAGTGCTTGTTAGTGTAAATGGACCTCTAGATATAAAAACAACAAGTCAAAGTGTGGAAAAGGCAACTTTAGATGTACTTTTCTGCTGTAAAGGGGGAAAACCATCAGTTGGTGATAGGTATGTCAATTTGTGTTAGAATACATATTATAATCACTAAAATGAGAGTTCATCTATATCATTATTTATTTAATTTTATTACTGTAGAACTATTAATGACAATATGATTAAAACTTTCTCATACTTTACAAACTAGGTACTAGTTTACTGATTGATTTGAATTAATGTGGTTCTATTTTAAAAATATGTATTTTATAATATTTCAGATTTAAGGAGAATGTAATACGGCAGACATGTGAAACATCAATATTGGGTTGTTTGTATCCCAGAACTGGAATTACAGTGACTATACAAGAATTGGAAGATTTTGGTGGGGTAAGAAAATTGTCTT
This sequence comes from Colias philodice, assembly GCF_061535455.1. Classification (NCBI taxonomy): domain Eukaryota; kingdom Metazoa; phylum Arthropoda; class Insecta; order Lepidoptera; family Pieridae; genus Colias; species Colias philodice. The sequence continues at coordinate 9,943,318 of NC_143103.1, read as the reverse complement.
ATTTTGTGCATATATGAAAAAGTGAGTGCCGCTAACCATTGAACCATATTCAGCAGTTAATGCTCAGGCATAAAACTATATCTTCAGTTTGATTCCTGGTGAGGGGACGGAACAATAAACTCTTTCTGGCAAGAAATGTTGTAGAAAGCTCAGGAATGTTGCAATTTTGCTCCTACGCACAGTAAAATATATGTGGCACCTTTTTGAAGTGAAACTTCTTTATCGGGGTTGGAAAAAAATTTTTCGTTACGCGTGACATTTTTCCGTTACGTGCCATCTTTTTCTTATCCACGCGTGATTCGACGTATTTCTGTAAAGTTGCATATTATAGTAAATTATTTATTGAAAAATAAGGTCATAAAGAAGTTTCACTTCTTACGTGTGTACACTAGTACACGCACACATTTTTTTATTTATGCAGAATTATGGATTACTGCCCCAAGCAATAGTGCACTTTTCTAGTTCTCCTGAACCCAGTCATATTAGCATGATATTTCAGCCCCAGTGGTTTGCACTTTCAACTGTATTCCACATTTTATTTCCCAACCTGTGTGATGAACTATCCTGAACAACTTGTTGAACACAGTCTTAATTTAGTACTACTTAACTACTCTTACTAACTACTGAAACTCAAACATTTATTTATTCAATTAGACTTCTTCTAGAAGCACTTTTGAAACAACATTACATATTTTTAACATTTGCCACCGATTGGATCAGGAAAGCAGTATCTACGGAGAAGAACCAAGAAACTCCATAGTTGCTCTTTTATCTTAATATATATAAATCAAATCTCGTGTCACAATGTTTGTCCTAAATGGACTCCTAAACCACTTAACCGATTATAATAAAATTCGCATACCATGGGCAGTTCGATCTAACTTGAGAGATAGGATAGTTTAAACATGTAGGTACCACGGGCGAAGCCGGGGCGGACCGCTAGTGACTATATAATTCTATTCCACATTACAGCTTCTCACCTGTGCAGTGAATTGCACATGCCTAGCGCTGCTCAACGCGGGCGTGTCCATGCGGCATACAGTCGCCGCAGTCAGCTGTGCGGTGGACGCTCGTGGTGATCTCGTGCTTGAGCCCACACATGAGCAAGTTGAGAGTGCAGCGGCAGTGATGTACTTTGTGTTTGAGAGTCGGAATAAGGATTTTGTTACGGGTGGGTTAAGATTGGTATTTTGATACATGTTAAGTGGAATGATGGTGTAATTTTGGTGGCTTGAGGAATGAGAGGCTTGAGAAATTACATAAATAAGTAAACTAGTAATAGTGTTAAAATGGAATTAACAATTCAGTTCATTCATTAAAAGTTCAGAATAGTTCATTTCTCATAGAAAGCTGTATGCTAAATTTGATAAATAGTTTTACAGCATTCAAATGCGCGAAACAATCTATTAGAATAGAATAGAATAGAATAGAAACACATTTATTCCCAAAAAGATGATACAGTACGAACACGTCACGTTCGAATTTCGTATAGTGATCGAAATTTTTTGTTCTTTAAAAATTTATCAACAAGTATGAACTATATTTGAATTCGGGTAATAATTTATTTTGAAAAATTGAAATTCAGATCTATTTTGAAGAGACTCTTTATATTATCAATTATAATATAATGAAATATAAATTGTTAATTTAAAATTTTTTTCATTTGTTTGATTTTTATACTAATTCTTTTTAACAGGTTTCACAACAGGCACCTTCAGTGAAGATACCTACGACGAAGCGATGGCCCGATGCCGATCTGCCAGCGACCTTGTTTTCAAGTTCTATAGAGAAATAGTGGCAACATACTGTGGTGTGATTGGATGATAGTGAAGGCATTATTCATTAACTGGCAACCCAGTTAATGAATAATGCGTTTGATTGTGTGGGTTGCCAGTGAATATAAATTTTTAGCTTTCGGGATATTGTTAAACTTAAATTGGGACGCTATTGTTGAGTGAAATATAATATAATTAATTGTTTGTGAATCTGGAAAAATATTGTAATGATACAGTGCAATGATAAACTCTTACTTACTTTAAATGTTCGTCGTGTTATAACGGGAATTGGCGAGTTTTTAACGTGCCTATTTCTATCTGACGGAAATATTGCTACTTTTGCATTTATATTTAAAAAATGACATTTAGTCCGACGCGGACGTTAATAAATACTTCTCATTATAGAATGGCTGGCAACCCTAACTGCAGTGATGTGGTTTTGACTGAAGTTCAGAGATATTCCCTCGTTATAATTAAAAATGAATGTTACTGTGACATTTTTTAAATAAATCATTAATATTTTTTTTTCTTGTTTTACTTTTTTGTAAGTAAGTACTTAGTAGCTACTACTTAAGTAGTACATAAACGTAAACCTACAGTCTAAAGAAAATTGACAACCTACGCGACGCTTATTTTTAACGAGTACTACTCGTTAAAAACACTTAAAAACTTACGGTCTCTAATAAAATGTTACTCATTCGCTATGCAATGGATTAGTTATTGCAATAACCTGTCTTGTTTTTATGATTGACGTATCATGTGAGCAAGAGCAGGACACAGCTATGGTAGAAAATGATAGAAATTTATCCATTGTTTAACTTTTTATTAAAAGTAAGGCCGTTAATGTAAAATTAAATGGTGTAATAGATATATAATATTTTAACAGGTTTGAAGGTAAACGCATAACGATACATTTTAATTACCTAATCTTCTTATATATAAAAATGAATCGCAAAATGTGTTGGTAAGCGCATAACTCGAGAACGGCTGAACCGATTTCGATAATTCTTTTTTTATTATATTCCTTGAAGTACGAGGATGGTTATTATGTAGAGAAAACGTAAACATGTACCACGGGCGAAGCCGGGGCGGACCGCTAGTTTTAAATATAATTACTTAACTACACATTTCAATAAATTTTACATTGAATGAACCTATTTTACTGAAATTTGAAAAACAGTAACTCATTTACTGTTACGTATGGTCAAAATGGCCTACACACTTGACTTTATCAAAATTTTCAGTTGTGAATATCACGCTGCTCTTTAAAAATAGATACGCACCTTTCTTTGAATACATAGGTCCCTACGGTAAAAAATATCAATAAAGCCAAATGATAATTTTTTTAAGACACGTGTATATAAATATTCTGTGAAAAGGATCATCAATTGTTCTGTGGGTCCAATATATACCTACTGCATAATACTACTAGACGTAGTATATTATTATTAGTCTGTGACTGTGCTACTAGTATAGTATTATTTTATCTGTGATACCCACCTATTTTTCAAAGTTCGAGCCCGAATTTAAATATCAAAAGGAAAACGGCGGGAAACCATCAAATCATAGCCAAAGTTATAAACAAAAATAATTGAATGCAATCCTTTGCGGTGCCGCTACCGAATATAAACAATGCAGGGCAGCGCATAATAAATTGTTTTCGAGTTAGGCTTGTGGTACACTGGGGTTTGAAGATCATTGATAGATAGATATATTGTGTTGGTACTTACGATTTCTTCATAACATAACAATTCTCAAATAGTATTCACTTATTTGGGCAGTTAAATTTTGAACATTAGGTACCTATTTGATTTACGTATTTTGGATAAAATTTATAAGAGTGATTTAATAATACTCCTGTATTGGGTTTTTCTATGTATGGGGTTTTCCTAAACCCCACTGCTAGATGGAAAAGTTCCCAGGCATTTTGTGGGGGTTTCCTGAAGGCCTGAAGCTGTAGATAACTCTGCGTTTATGACGGCGTACGTGGGTAAACTTAGCTAAACTGAATCGTATACAAGATTACATTTTTAAATGTTCCACGCAGCTGACGCAGCACCCATTGCACCACAAACCTACACAGAGATACGTATTGGCGGGAAAAAAAAACTAAGATGGCCGATCGACGCGATTTGATGCAAATGGCGAACGTTAAAGTGCCGCCTGCACATTTTAATGTCGCCAGTGATGGTTAGCGAGCGACATTTTTGCTCTATTTACCGGGATCCGTTTGTGAATTTGATTTGAATAGCAATCACCCGGTTGCATCTGCATCGGTAAGGAGCTATTAGTTTTACTTTTATGCACTAATACATGACAACAAAACAATCAGGATCCCCGTCTGTCTATCTTAATTTTATACCTCATTGCTATGGGTAAGTACACAGATATTTTTTGTGTACATGAATGCAGAACATGGAAGATAAATTGTCCGTATTTATGCAAAATGGAACCACTCGACAAATTTCGTTTTTTACTTTTATTGAAGAATACTCATTCAAAAGTGGTCTAAATTCTTATACAAACAAGAACCACATGATTTTTACATTGGAAACAAGGTATACTAAAAGCAGAAAGGAACCACCAGCAACAACGAATAATACCATATTAAGCAAAACCGAACCACAGCACCACGGGACTGCTTTGTTCAAACAAATAAACGATATTACTATCATGTCATTTTATACAAAACAGATCCACACCTACTTGGTACCATTATACATTACACATATTTCTATTAATAACAATTATTTTTAATACACAAAATGGAACCAGGTTTCTGCGGTATGGTTATGCGTTTTTGTTAATTACCTTTAAAATTAAATGTGAAAATGTTTAGTAATAAATAAATAAGCAAGCAATTGGTAAGAAAAGCATTGGAGACGAACACCGAAGATAATAATGAAGATACAACGGGTAAGTAGTTTTATTTAATGCATTTAAGTACTTATTGAATCTGAGATGCAGGTACGCTTTATCCACTTTTGATTCATTCCCGATTGTGGTGTGATTTTAAGAAGATAGTTCATTAAGTAAGTACAAGAGGAATCCTCTGTGGATTTACGTATTTTAACGACAATGTCGTTGTTCACGAAGGCGCGGCGAGTCGAATTAAGAGATCATTTTGTTACGATTCATCTGTCATTGTGAGATGAAACTACTAAAGTCTAAACCCTGTTTTAAAAATAACTGTCGATGATCTAGGTACCTACCTACTATTTTGGTAAAATACGTTTAGATTCAGATTCAGTACAGTACATTCAGCCACATCATTCAGCGCATATAATTATTTGTTTGATTTTAAAACTCGCGCGGCTACTGTTTTGACCGGAACAAGGCCCTAGCCTGCGAAATTCAAAATTTTAACAAGTTTATTTAATTTTTTGCTAGGGTTGCCACTGTTGCGTATGATTTTTAGGGTTCCGTACCCAAAGGGTAAAACGAGACCCTATTACTAAGACTCTGCTGTCCGTCTGTCTATTCCTCTGTCTCATGAACCGTGACAGTTAGATAGTCGAAATTTCATATGATGTATTTCTGATGCCGCTGTAACAACAAATACTAAAAAACAGAATAAAAAAAGACGTGTGGCACTCGGGGACTGCCACGGTAAAGCTATTGCATAGCATGCCTTCAAGCCACACCTCCGAGCCCGTCGGAGTGGAGAGCGTGAGGTTTTTTCGTAAAGGAATTTCTCGATTCGGTCCCCGCGCTCAAGGCCCGCGATAGAAGCTATGCAATAGCTTAATAAATATTTAAGAAGCTCCTATACAATTATAAGCCGTGATTTTTTTGGCGTTTTTATAGATAATGGTACGGAACTCTTCGTTGCGCGAGTCCGACTCGCACTTAGCCAGTTTTTTGTACATGGCGCATGTACATACAACATACTTAGTCATCTAGTAGGGACACGGCTTTATAAGAACTAATAATATTTTGCTGTCGCCATATACCTACCTACGTATAAAAGCCACGCGGCTTTATTATTTTGATTTAAAGCTTTTTTCTTTTTATTACAGAAGATAACGAAGAACCTTATACGTCGCTGCCTCTGGAGAAGCTTTCTTCACCTTCTAGCGATATTCAGTCCATATTACATCTCATTCCACAAGATGCACAGTTTTTATAACGGTCTCATTAGTGATGATGCAATAGAAGACCACATAGATGGACTAGACACGGTGGATTTCGAAATCCAATTTGATGATAACGTCGAATAAACGTCCTCTATAAGTATTATTTTATATATTTTATTAATTAAAGCTTTAATTACGATATTATAAATACATAGTTTCATTTATATCATTAAATCCCTGGGATGTGGTTCCTTTTTGTATAAGAGAAAACCTATCAATTGATAAATGTTAAAAGGAACCACATGCACATTTTCTTAATTATCTAGAAAGTTTAAGAATATTCAGAGCAAATTTATATACACATACTTAAATAAGTAATTTATCAATGAATTTAAATAAAATAAATTTTAATTTTACTTCATCTAACAGAGCTGCAAATGTTTTTGTAAATCCTTTGATATCTCAGAAGTGCGTTTTTGCTGGGTGGTTCCTTTTTGCTTAAATACGGACAATTATACCTACTGAGTTATGAAAATCGAGTCTTCAGTATGAAAATGTTCTTTTTCTCTTTGGAGAAGAGAAGAAAACATTTTTTTCCTTCTATTTTTAATGGGTCTTCCAAATCCCAGAAGTTCAATCAAGCTATTAATGTACAAAGGACAGATTTGAGCGAAATGGCGCATTTACATTACAGATTTTCATTACAGATTTCAAGCGATCTATTGATTAATTCAATTTAATTTCGATTGGGTAGGTAGGTATACCTTTTTGCAATAGATAATTAATTTACAAAGAAATAAATCTGCAAAGGTTGATATAACAAATTCTCATCAAAATCGCATTTATGTATTATGTAACCAGTGGCGTAGCTAGGGGGACAAGGGCCCTGGTGCATAGGGAAAGAATCGGGCCCTCCTCCTCCCCTCTTTCCGCGTAGTTTGAACTTATATTTGCGTTCAAAATTATTGATAAGAATAAGAATAGAAAACAGTAAGTGAACTTATCCCTAGTAGGCTAAATCCATACGTCGTCTCGATTAGAATCTCCATGTGTTTAATAGAAGAAAAAGGGTATAAATAAACAACGACGCACATGACAATATAGAATATTTATTATACAGATGAGATTAATTAATGGAAAAAACGATTTTTAACAGAATTCCCCGCCCAATTCACAATCTCTTGCGCGCTTTAATTTTTGCGAATTCGTCTATAATTTCACTCAAATCCAAGTTTGATGCCGCCTCATTTTCTATTGCAATCCATACTAATATTATAAATACGAAAGTAACTCTGTCTGTCTGTCTGTTACTCAATCACGCCTTAACTACTGAACCAATTTGCATGAAATTTGGTATAGAGATATTTTGATACCCGAGAAAGGACATAGGCTACTTTTTATCCCGGGAAATAGGATAGGTTTTATCCCGGAAATCCCATGGGAACGGGAACTATGCGGGTTTTTCTTTGCCTGCGCGGGCGAAGCTGCGGGTGGAAAGCTAGTTAACGATAAATGTCGGAGGCGATCTTGTCGAATGCTGTTTCTTAAATATTTTTTTATAATCTTCAGTTTACTGAAAGATCTTTCTGCTGCTGCGGAAGTAACAGGAATTGTATGAAACAGTAGCATCGCTGTATACACTTCCGTAAGGTCACATTCGAGCACGCCAAATTTTGTTATAATTTCTTTGCAAAGCTGGCGAATAGACCACGTCTCCATCAATTGAGGGAGAATCAGATGATATACATTAAGAAATTGGAGCGAGAAATTGGGTCCAATTATATCGCAATATTTCTTCTGAAACTGATCACATTTCTCGAGTAAAATCGTTTCATTCCAGCTAAGCAAGTTTTTTGGCATCAGGAAGTCGAACGATTTACAAACTGCACTCATACCAATAAAACGCGCATCTAACTGATTGATTATTATGTCGAGTACATTGTTGAAAATAGTTACTCTAAAGACTTCTTCCTGGTTTTCGAATCGGTGATCAGAAGCCAATTCATCGAAATGCTTTTTAGTTTTACTTCGTCGCTTTTCTGGAAAGGTAGTATCGATATCGTATTTTCTCGCGGTTTCGGTGGCCTTGGATTTGAAGGACTCGAAGTCATTTCTATACTTTTTCAATTTATCCGTTGTTTCGTCCAATGATTTCGTCCAAAGTCGAATGAGGAAGCGCGGCGCGATCGGGCCGCACGATGTTTAACAGAATGGCGTAATTCGTCATAGCGCGGCCCGATCGGGTCGTTCGGTGTTTGAGAGGGTAGTCAATACTAAATAAATAAAATAAATATTATAGGACATTATTTGAAATGAAATGAAATGAAATGAAATGTATTTATTGCCACAATAATTTGGATACATAAAAAACTTAAAATCTACTTAGCCTAATAACAAAATTGAAAATAAAAATAAACAAAAATAAGAAAATAAAAAAAAGTATTTTTGTGGCAAAAGGCCCAGACTCAGCTATGCTGTTTGACTCGAGAGTACCTACTACAGCGCTGATTTTCAGTCTGGCCTTGAGTTGAGGTTCGCCGCCAACAATCTGCCTACGTAATTATCTACTATATACTTATTATAACAACGGAAAAACAATACAATAAAAAGGAATCGTCAGTTCACTACTATGTTACGTTCACATATTATACATAATACATATTCAACGCTAAAGAGGTTGAGTTTTTAAGTATCACCACTAATCTGTTTTTTTATTAAAAAGATCTTCAGTTTTTTTTTAAAAGTTACATATGCCATATCTAATCTTAGTGGGGGAGGGAGATCATTCCAGATTTTAGTGGCAGAAAACTTAAACCCTCCTCTGAAACCTGTAGATCGGTGTTTTGGAATGGTCAGTTTATTATCTGCTTTACTTCGTGTATTTAGTTCATGCGAATCTTTAGCCCACGACAGTTTCTCATACAGGTAAACAGGCTTGCCAGTTCTAATAATCTTAAATACTAGGCCCGCTAGATGAAGCTCTCGTCTTCCCTTCATCTTTAAGATGCCCTTTTTATTGAGGTACGGTGTAATATGTTCGCGTCTCGGTATACCAAAACAGAAGCGGGCACAAGCATTTTGGACGCGTTGGATGGCGCGCTCGGTTTTACCGTAGAGTCGCGGCCCGTACACCGTATCGCAATAGTTGAAGGCTGATAGCACCAGTGATTCTGTAAGTGTTACCCTGGCTTTCTCCGTAAGATGCTCTCGAAATTGGTAAAAAACTTTGAGTTTATAAAAAGCATTCCTCACCAATAGATTAATGTGATCCTCATATCGGAGTTCTTCATCCATCAAAACACCTAGATTTCTAGCTGAATCCACCCGAGCTATTTGTATATTGCCTAACCCAATTTTTAAATCATGTTTTTTTATTTTTTGGCATTGGGTTTTAGTGCCCAATATCATTAATTTCGTCTTACTGAGATTAAGCAATAACGCATTTCTTTTGGCCCACACATTAATTACTTCCAGGTCGTTATTTACTTGCAATTCTAAACATTTCGGATCTTTCGTGTTTATAGGATAATAAATTTGAGTATCATCAGCGTATAAATGAATCTTGCCATTTTTTATTTGTTTAGCCAAATCTGCTGTGTATATAGAGAATAAAAGAGGACTTAGTATAGAACCTTGGGGACATCCACGGGACAGTGTTCTATCGACCGATCTCTCGGAGTTGTCGCCATTTTGTATAATAACGAACTGTTTTCTATACATTAAATAGGACTGAAACCATTTACATGCATTCGTACTGACCCCATAGTATTTGAGCTTTGCCACCATCATCTCCACGTCTATACAATCGAATGCTCTTGTGAAATCTAAAAGAACCAAGAGACTGCCATTGCCTTCGTCACTGTTGGATATTATATCATCTGTGACTTGTGCTAAAGCTGTTGCCGTTCCATGTCCTTTTCGGAACCCTGACTGGACAAGAGGTAGGATATTTTCCTTTTCAATGAACTTTGTAAGTTGATTACACACTATACGCTCTATTATTTTTGACATTACAGGTAAAATACTAATGGCCCGTAGGTCTTTGAAATCGTTGACTATATCTTTTTTAGGTAATGGTGTAATTCTTGCAACTTTCCAGCAGTCCGGGAAAATACCCTCAGAAATAGACACGTTAATCATTGAAGTGATAACGGGCAGTGTAACTGATAGGGTCATTCGTATCATTTCAATTGTCAACGTATCGTGTCCAGCAGCGTTTGTGGATATCCCGTTGATTATTTTGCGAACATCATCAATTTCACATGGCTGTATATTAAATTCACGGTTGCTACAACATTCACTATTATAGTAATTAATCAAGTTCCTGTCCGCTGAACTATAGCCATCTATTGTGATGAAAGAATCTTGAATTTTATTTGCATTATTCAGATGCTGTGGAATGGTGTATCTTCTAGCTGCATTACCAGTTATCGCTATTTTTCTTAAATATTTCCACATAATAGATGGTTTATCAACGTTATTGTTAATGTAATAAGTGAAAAATGCAGTTTTTTCGCGTTTGATAGCGCTTGTTACGAGATTTTTGAGGTCTTTGTAATACCGATAGCAAGTGTCATTTTTCTTACGTTGTGCTTTTTCTAGTGCTTTGTTTCGAAGATCCATCATAGTTACTATTGTACCAGTAATCCAGGGTCGTGGTGTGTCAGTAATTTTAATTTTCTTTAACGGTGCGTATTTATCGAAGAGGGAAATTAGCAACTGATTGAAATTATTCGCCATTTCATTGACGTTCGTTTCTAGCTGTACACTATTCCATGGTAAGGCTTTTAAATCTTTGTCAAAAGCTTCTGGGTCTATATTTTTTAGCAAACGCGCGTACCTATATTGTGAGCTCTTGCTAATTTTCTTTATATGACATTCACATACGACGAGGCCATGATCACTTAAGGAGGGATTATGGACGATTTTGATGTTTCCGCAAATTTCTGGTGAATCTGTGATGAATAGATCTAAAAGGGTCTGTGATGATTTGTATATGCGTGTAGGTTCTTTCACTAGTTGGTGCAGATTTTGTTGCAACAGAAAGGAACGAAATTCAGACGCTGGGTTTTTGTCCAACTTTAACATATTTATGTTGAAATCTGTTAATATAAAAATATGTTTACAATACCCAAAAGTACTGACAGATTCACTGAGTGCGTCTATGGCCACTCCGACCTTAGTAGTTTCAGGCCGGTAAGCGGTTCCGATTGCAATTGGGCCTACATGTGATAGTGTTAGTTCGATCCACATCTGCTCTAGCTCTGAATGTGGGTGTGGCCGAATTCGCACTCGTAAGCGCTCGTTTACATAAAAACCCACACCACCCCCACGAGCCCCGTGCGGTCGGGGATTGTTTATAAATTTATATCCAGGCATCACTGGTGACAGTTTCTCCATTCCCTCCTTCGTCCAAGTTTCATTTAGTGCCAATATATCTGGAGCATATTTTTCTATGGTGACTTGTAATTCGTCACAGCCCGTATTTAGCGATTGTACGTTTAGCAACCCCAGGACAAATTTTTTAGTATTTATGCTATTCATTTAATAAAAGTAAAAATATATGTTGCATGTCTATCGTTCTTAAGTATATAATATTATCAACTTGGTTGCTCCATAGATCAGCGTATATGTATAGGATTTTAATTTTATAGTAGAAATCATTATAATTTATTTTAAATATAAATCGCAAAGATATAAAACAGATTATATGGTATATTGATATAAATAAAGTAAATTTGTAAAAAAAAGCGTTGAAATTGCATATGCGATACAAATTTTGTGATTCAAAAATTATTTTACGGTAGGTGAATTCCTGATGCATATGAGCACAGTATAAATAATATGATAGACACAATGATAAACTCTGTACATGCCAGATATAAGTGTTATGCTTTCGGAAGAGTTCCATAAAATGATTATTACTTAAAATTATACATTTGATACATCCATCATTCCTCATGGGAAATATTAAAAAGTATTCACATAATACAGTTTGACCATATTTAAGGAGTGTGCTAGACAATAAATTAAACCTAAAACTATATATTTTAGCTTCAATCGTGTACAGAATATAAAACAGCTTATGAATGTAAGATTTTTGATATTCCGTTACAGTGTATTTTATAACGTGTGAAATTAAACAACACTTTCGCAAGTTTTTTAGGCATCTATAGATTAAAAATAAATACAATATTACACTTACACCGTGGCTTGAAACTATAGAATATGAATAAAAACTTTGTTTTAAAATATGCATTTTTTCTATAAATAAAAATACAATATGGACTATACAGGCGGTTTCCTTACTATGAAGTGACGAATTTATATACCTCCAAAAACCTTAGTCAGGTCTGCTTCTGATCGAATCCTTATCGCAGTTGTACCGGATTGTTGCCGGGCGTATATTCGCCCATCTCGCGTCCAGACATAACGCCAATGCAGTCGATTACCTTCTTCTCGTGCTTTTCGAAAAATTTGCCTGTTCGTTCTCGTTAAGCGTTCGTTCAGATAAAGTCTTCGGATAGGGCCTGGAATCATTAAATTCGTTGTATCTAGACCTCGGCGTACACGAGCACTTTTTAATAGCTGGTCCCGTAATGAACGCCGCGTGAGACGAACGGACACTGCACGCGAGGATGGTCCAGGATCTCCGGGACTTTTTGAACGCGGTGGGCCAACACGATGAATATTTACAACGTCGTTCTCGCTCACCACAACGCCCAATTTAGTGCCGATGAGAGTTAATACATGAGTTAAATTTTCATTTTCACATTCGGGTAATCCACTGATTTCAATATCTGTCATGAGTAATTCTTGATCTCTATCATTTAATTGAGTTTTTAATAACGCTACCGTATCCGATAAATCTGTGCCCTCTGACAAACAATATGCTGCACGCTGTTCCTCCAGCATGGATACCTTTTGTTCAACAGTATCCAACCTCAACGATAGACTTTCAACAGTTTCGAAAAGCTTATTCATTCTGGTGGATAAGTTGGAAATTCCCGCTTTAACTTCTCCTATTTCCTGTCCCATTTCAGTACGAAATTTCTTTAATTCTTCCAAAACATCTAAATTCAAATAATCTATGGGCGATGATGAACATCCTTTTACAGGAGTTTCGGTATTGTCCCGACGCGGAGCTTTGCTCACGCACGCCGGACATAACCAGTCAGGGGGACATCGTGCAGATTTAGGAAGCTTTACGCATACCTTATCATAGAAGCCAGAACAATCACTGCATTTTACGCCATCTGTTGGTGAAGTAAACTTTCCACACGCAGTACACTTTTTCATTCTATTGACTATTTATTGTTTAACTATAAATGTGACTAGATGGCGCTGTATTGTATCTGTTCCGTGTTCGTGCTCAGATATAATGCGAAATATATTTATTTCCTCGTCACTCAAGAAAAATTATCTTTATAAATATTCTTATATTTTTCTTAATATATAATTTGTAATTTTTTACCGTTTATTATCTTTGGTTTTGTTACCGAGAATAACACATAAAAAATTACAGGGTAGATTAAAGAATTAGCTAAGCACTTACAAGTTTGTGTTGTTTTCGTGCCGCTACGTGCTTTGTGAATTGTGAATTATATTTCATAAGCACAAAAATAAGTTATATGACGATTGGAACACTTTTTCACGTACAATTATTATTAAATAGTATTTTTAATACAGTTTGAAAGCACAGGTAAGCAAGCTGTTTGACAGTCGAAACTCAATCTCATTCTCAACTCATTTAATTATTTATTAGTAACACTGTTAACCGTTGCTGCTGCGTACAGTATGAAAATCAGTGATGTCATCTAATTTTGACAGTTGAACACTTTTACTGGAAACATTGATGAATTTAGTGTGTCGTAAATTTTTTTTTTTAATTAAAAAAAAATATTTTTTTTTCAAAGCTGAGGTTTGAGGGCCCCCTGAGCTCCGGGGCCCTGGTGCACTGCACCACCTGGCCCTATGATAGCTACGCCACTGTATGTAACTAATAAACATAAACGATGAGAAACGTTGCTCACAATACTTATCCTATTGAACAAATGTGTTATACGCTACTTAGATTATTATTGGAAGCACCAATTTATTCAGCATGTTCGATAGTATAATAAATCGCAAAACAAAAGGTCAGTTTGGAACTAATAAACCTGTTTATAGCTTCTAATTGTGAAGGGTGCGTTCGGATTCATGACACCAATTAAATTTCTATGATATCGTGAGCAGATAACAAACGATAATGTAATTATTAAACTGTATTTGCCTTTGGCACATCGATTCGTTCAGAATGTTTTCAAAGAGAACGTTTTTTAGGATTTGTGTCTTATTTTGCTTAATATTGGAGTTTGTAAGTATTTTATTAGTATCATCTATACTAATATTATAAAGCTGAAGAATGTTTGTTTGAACGCGCTAATCACAGGAAATACTGGCCCGATTTGAAAAATTATTTCGGTGTTAGATAGCCCATTTATCGAGGAAGGCTATAGGCTACCTAATACCATATATCTATATATCATCACGCTAAGACCAACAGAAGTGGAGCACTGCGGGTAAAACCGCAGGGCACAGCTAGTATCTAATAATTGGTGAAAGAAAAATCTATAAATTAAATAAACAAATGGTTACTTAACTTCATTCTCTAACTTCTGTTACAATTAATGTAATTAAACTCTCATCAGTGAAAATCAAAGTGACAAACGGGAAATATTTTTTATTTTTTTTTATCCCAATCAATGGAGGAGTGGTATGAACAGCTGGGGTGTGAAGTTGATTAAGAACCCATTTTTATTTAGTTATTTAAATAGTATACAGATTATGATGTTGAATATCTTACAGAAGCTTATCCATTCGCAGTTTATATACTGTAATAGGATTTAGCGAATCAATATATGTATAATTCTCGATAAACTTGTCCATAAAAGGCCGGCAAAGCACCTGTAACACTCCTAGTGTTACAAGTGTTTATGGGCGGTGGTGACCACTTAACATCAGGTGGCCCATCTGCTCCTTTGCTTGCTCTGACATAAAAAAAAAAAAAAAAAAAAAAAAAAAAATAACTTAACTTTACTACCCTAAATTGGATTTTCCTGTCCCAAACATTAGAAATAATATTTTGAACGTGTGTTTTCACAGAATACAGATATAAATGCTGTACGTAATGATATAAATGCGCCTATTTGCGATGTGTTTTGACATTAGTTTCGCGCGTTTTGCATTTACCACAGATTCGTTCCCACGGTGTCGGATCGCCAGTAGGTGACTGGTGTCCTAGAATCCAGATAGACGATAGGTCGTGTTTTGAAAGCTTCGTGTCATCATTCCCAAGGTTCTGATTTAATTTATATGTTATCTGATCCCGGGAGTAAATGCCTATTTTGTGTTTCAATGTGTTTGGGACGTGAATTATTTAAATGTTAAGTTTTATTCTGTTATCTATTTCTATCAATAATGTTTTTAGTTAGTTGATTAGGTGTAGGTAATAATAAAAATTATTGACGGTCAAAATCAAGAAAAAGATATAAGTAGATAAGTATCTAGTTTATGTGTCTTTATTTTGTAATAATTTATTGTCTCAATTGTATGTTTATCATTATTTTAACACTGCAAGCACAATTCTTTGTACCTAGGTACATTCTACTAAAACTAAAATTAAAAAAAGAAAATATGCAAAAATAATCATTTAACTATAAAATCATTATAGGTTCCATCTGTCTAATATTCGTTTTATATACAGGTATTCTATATTATAGGTATTGCTTCTTCCGAGCCCATTACAAAAACATCGGCAATAACAAGGCATCAGATTTACGGCTCAGTAACCAGTAGGCTCGCGAGCGACCACGCCCTCTTATTATCCCGGTTTTTTGGGAACTCGTTATATGGTAACACTATATAATTTAATAACGGTTATGTACTTGTAGAGTATCAGTTGATGGTACGTTTATTATTATGTATTGCACCTGTAGGTATAAGAAGTTTGATATGTGTTTAAAAAGTACAATAATGTAGGTACTTTTACTAAGGAAAAACTGTACATAAATTCAACATTGGTTCTGCTAGAAATAAAATTAAATAATGTTACAATTACCTAGGTACTGTAAAGTGAAGTCTATTAAAATTTAAAGCTAGTTACAACGATCTGTTAAATAATGCGAACCATAACATCGTTGAAATGATGGTAAGTACTTCTTTTTATAAATACAAGTTCAATTTTATGTTACATCGTACCAACATTTAATTTTAAAGGTGCAGGCAAAAAAACAACACTAAGACATTTCTGTCGGTCCATCTGCGAGATCGAATCAAGATTAAATTCGTTTCCATCGATTAAACCCTGCCACTTATTATACAAAACCCTTATTCAGTCCATTTTCTTACGTATCTGTATTATTTAGACGTAATTATAAACGGCCAGCATTTAAGCGCTTAGGTTAATTATAGTGGGAGCCTTTTTTAATTGTGGCAACCCCGTTTTTGTACTTCTATATTTAAATCGTTCGTGCATATAAAATGCTTACAGACTTATTGAGAATAACTGCTATTATGATAGTAATTATTTATCTACGATATATCGAGTAATTACATTGTTTCTGCATTGTAGAAATTTTTACTATTACTTTCGATATTTGTAATAACATGACAGAAATTGCCGCTTATTTAATATTGCTAAAAACATGTTTTCAATATTTTAAATGTGTCCAATTGATCATAAATCACAAATTATGAGATACTTATAAGTTCTACTATACTTAACTAAAAACAATAACTAATAACATTTTTACAGACTTTGTCGTAATAACATGAAATTGAAAGAACATTGATTAAACAAGGTGTTGAATAAACAAAGGTACATATAAAATTAGAATCATTTCTGATTTCTTTTTGATAAGTTTCTTAATAATAATAATGGTCCAGGAGCCAGCAGCAGATTTTATGACCAAGTTCCTCTCAAGCGGTAATTAGTAAAATGCATCAAAGTATAGTATTATGAAGCCTCGTGAACGTCAGCTGGAGCTCGGTTGGGGGGAAGAGCGGTTGTAGCCTCCCGTATCAGCTGACGGTTTTTCCACCAAGATACAGCCAGCTGACATATATATTTATCCACAGTTACATATAAGCTATCATCAGGTAAATTTTTGTTTGAGAGGAAATAACGGAAAATAAATTTTTCTTTAAATTGAACTTTCATGTTCGAGACACCAGCTGACGTATAATACACCATGTTGTAACCAGCTGACTATTTTTTTTCGTTGAGATATTGGGTTAGCTACAATTTGACAAATTTTTAGCTGAGAGGAAATGAATGAATGAATGTATTTTTTTTCCTATGTGCGTGGGAGGCTACAACCGCTCACCCCCCCAACCGAGCGCCAGCTGACGTTCACGAGGCTTTATAATACTATACTCTCATGCGTCTGACGAATTATCTCTTGAGAGGAAATAGTTAACCAAATTTGCACCTGGCTCCCTAACCATAATTATTGTGAAAGTGACATTTACGATATTACAAATTAATATCAATCTTACCAATTTAAAAACTCATTAAATCAATTGTATTACCAATGTTGCAGGATGTTTTAGGGTGCACCGTGAAACAATTTGGCGCGCCTGACCAATTTCTTCCGAGCTTCCTGATTTAAAATGTCAGCGGAAGTGACGTCCAACACGATAATGGCTGATGCGTGCGCGCGAAAATCGTTCGCGTTCAGAAATCAACCGCGTCTCCGTGACATTTCACATTTGAACTTGTAATTTAAGTTAACCTTTGTGTTGACGGAGCGGGTTAATTAATAATTTCGTTTTGGAATTAGGTTTCATGTTTGTGTGTTTAATAAGTGGCAGGGGTTTAAGAATAGATAGGTATAGCATTAACATGTATGTTACCTACTACCTAGTGACGTCGACTGATAATTTCTTTTTTAAAATAGGGTTAATTGGGCATACCTGCGCATAAAATAATGCCAGGATACCGCAATGTCCTTGCGATATGAATTATATTACTTTACGACCAATTTCATAAAAATCGGCAAATTTTAAAATAATTACAAAATTTATCTGAAACGTCAGATAAATTTTGTAATTCGTCACTATTTGGTATATTATTTTTTTTACTTTATTACTGCATTGGTTCGATAAATTTTTATGATTTTTTTTTATTATAGTACGTTATTGTAAATGATTTGATAAATGCTAATACTAGTTTTAGTAGTAAATTAAAACTGCGGCATTAGAAGGTATTTCTCGAAAGCCTCATGTTCTCAAATATTGCAACTTCTAGATCTTATCAGACTTTAGCACAGCAAATTTATTCCCAAAACGCTAATGATGATTTCGTGTCGTTAATTGTATTCAAAACGTTACTAGGTATATACGCCCAGTCATTTAGATTCATTCCATTGCGGTTATTAAATAATATGATCTGTCAAGAATAAAATTTCAAGTAAGTATAAAAATAAAATTAATCTAGTTGTTAATTAATTACGTAATTACTTACGTGTAACGAGTAGTTCTAGTTTTTAACAAGTTTAACTATTTTTTCATTCTTTCATTCGTCGTTCATTCGCACATTTTTTACCAAAGAGTTTTAACATAACATTTTCGCGCCAATCACAGGCGCCAATTCTTTTTTAATTCTTGCATGATTGTGTCACAGACGTTCTCAACATGGCTGTCAATTAAGAAAATTACATCTGCCGTAAACTGCAAAATGTTATCGAGAAATCTGCTAGCGTCTTACACCGGCAGATTGTATAAGTTTTGTTTAAATTCAAAACGGTGTGTTTACTATCGTGGTTTCAAATCGGTAACTGTTAATTACGCGTCCGTTTTGGGAAATAAGTTCAGGTGCGTTTCGTTTTTTATAAGGAACATAAATGGTGCAAATAATGGGATATATTATTTAATTTAACTGCTTGTTGCTTGCGTTTTAAATTTTGTTTTCGACGACACCCAAGAGCAGTTATTATAAATGTTTTTAAGCTGATTTCACAGTTGCTGCTGATAATCTCCGAGTCTACTGTCTGTGAATTATGAGTGATTTTTATGACTAGCACACATTTATAAAATTAATTTTTAGGTACACAGATTAAGTTACTTAATACATAATAAGTGTTTATAACAGAAACTTTTACGTTTTTTAATCATTATTTTTTTAACTAGAAGGCCAAGTGCGTAAACACAAGTGAAAGCCGCGTTGTGTTCTATCTAAGAAGTCCACTGTATCTTATGTTTAGACTTTAGAATAATACTAGCTTTCCACCCGCAGCTTCGCCCGCGCAGTCAAAGAAAAACCCGCATAGTTCCCGTTCCCGTGGGATTTCCGGGATAAAACCTATCCTATTTCCCGGGATAAAAAGTAGCCTATGTCCTTTCTCGGATATCAAAATATCTCTATACCAAATTTCATGCAAATTGGTTCAGTAGGTAGTAAAGGCGTGATTGAGTAACAGACAGACAGACAGAGTTACTTTCGCATTTATAATATTAGTATGGATAATATCTACACTGATTGAAACAGGACTCGAACCGTAGTTCCTGCGAAGTGCGATAAGAGTTTTCTAATTTTTTTTTCATTAGATTGGCAAACTATTCAGCTTTATGATGTTATACTATGATGTTACTCTACCTAGATTGCAGATTTATTCCACCAATTCATTTTGTTCGTGTACGCGGGCTGTTTGCCAAACCAAGTAGTTTTTAACTCATCTCCATGATTCCATCAGGGTCTGACCCACGAAGTTATGTAGGTTTTACATTTGCCACCCCTTATTACTAATTTAATTTTCGCTTGGAACTAGCTCAAACCTCATCATTTTAAATGAGCTTCGTTGCGCGATCTTTGTCACAAATTAATCTACGCGTGTGACGGTTTTGATTGGGGTATGCTTGAATAACTAGAATAAATTGATATAGCCGGCAATGCCACGTGCGCCATGGTCCACGCGAAGAACTGGACTGGCGTGACGTCACGATGGAAGCTGAGCAAATTGTTGGCTACCCTACATCGTTCCTGAACCTGCGCTGGCTGCTCAATGATGAGATTGCGAATACCGCTATACATTTGAGAAAATTGGTCAGTTAATAGTTTTTGTGTAGGTAGTTGATACTAGGTATATGCACATATCATAATACAATAGATTAACAAAATTCTATACGTACCTAGTTAATTTCACATGTTAGTTTAGTAACAACTAACATGTGAACAGAAATGATGTTTTAAAAATTAATCAAATTGTATTTAACATCATAAAACATGTCTCTTTATTCTAAATAAGCTAAACGTTGTCAGGTCGGTACCAATCATCCTCTGCTCAAGTCCGCCAAAAATTTGTTGATCGGTTCCAAAAGTAACCTTCAATCCGTTGGTCTGGTCATTCTCCTGGTGTCCAAGGCCGCTGGCTTCGATAGTAGTCGGTATACTGGCGATTATCATGACTCCGGTGTTCTACACTCTCAACGAGCACTTGCTGAAATAGTGGAAATGAAAAGAACGGGGCATTTGATACATAAGACGATGGCTAATCTTCAGGATAAGGAAAAAAGTGGAGAGAAGTATAAGGACTTGCTGTATGGGAACAAAATTGTGTTGCTCACTGGTAATGTTTGTTTCTTTCTCGGTAGTGGTACAAAATCTCCTTTTTATTTTCTATTAGGTACCTATGAATGCTTATGGGCGGTCGCGGCTCCTCATCAAGAGGCGTTCAACGTGTTCGTTTGCCTGTAATGATAAAGGTGTTCTAAGAATTCCTTATGATATTATTAACCTAACCCAACAATATATGTATATGAAAAGTGGCTGTACTCATAAAAATATTATAATTTTTAGATGAACTTAATTTTATTAAGTACCTCTCTGATACATAATCCACCTACCATTAATAGATCGGATGATTCAGATCTTATTTCTATAAATATCTGCAGGGGATTATCTTCTAGCTAAGTGTCTGCAGCACCTGGGTGGATTGAGGAACAATGAAGTTACTGAGCTTATCTCGACCGGTTTAAGAGATTTGGTGGAAGGCGACTTTATTGGGGATCATGATGATGAACATAAACCCCTACCGAGTAAGCCTAAAGGTAAATTTTAAAGTGTTACGGAAACAGAATGTAATGTTTTTCTTAAGACTACGCTACTATGCGACTAGTTACAACTTATAGATGAAATATTAGTATGTCGATCAAAAGTAAAAGTTACCTATTATGGAATACCCTGCAGGCTAAAACGTTTTTTTAATTCTTTAAAATAGCGTGTTCAAAGACCATAATACAAGATTGGATTCGATAAAAGTGATAATTAAAAAAGTTTGTGTATTTAGCTACCAATGAAATAACCAGCAACTACCTTTGGGAGAACGAAGACAACTTAGCCAAATTGGGATCAAACACCTTTCTGGGTCAAGGCAAAGACGAATGGCTGTTACGAACCATGCTGACATCTGGCAGTTTGCTTGGCAAGGGTTGCCAGGGCGCTATGAAACTCGCATTCAAGGGAGAGCAGTTCGAGAGAGACGCGTACAAGCTGGGAGGACATTTGGCCATTATGTGGCAACTCTACCTCGACATTAAGGACTTCTTTACACACCCATATTCATACTCCTTGGTTGGGGCACCAGTAATAATAGCCATGTGGGAGTATCCGTCGCTCTATGGCCATATATGGTCCGCAGCAGTTGAGAAACGGCCCATAGAGTATAAGCAGTTGTATTACGCGGTAAGAGGCACTAGATCTATGGATTATATATCGAAGTTTCTAGACGAAGAACTAGCTGCAGTTCTGAAATATAGTGATAAATTTCCTGTGGAAGATGCGAGGTTGGCCCTCCAAAAAATGGCATTGACTATACACGGTGAAACTTTGCAATATATGGAGAAATAATGCTATTATATTTTATTTTGTTCATTGTTTATATGTGATGTGCTCGCCTTGACATGACATGACATCAGTTAACCTTATGAATCTTGATCACCTTACAAGGGGATTTATTAATTATGAGATGCACCTTGTGTGTATTATAAAGAGTAACCTTTTATCAAAACCGAAATAATTAATACTATATAATAAAAAAATGAAATAAAAAAACGCTATATTTGACAATACACGATTACTTTGTGAATGACTTAGGCGTCGCAACTTCGAAAGGCTTCATTGATTTCCGTCACAATCAATTAATATGTGTTGCAATAACGTTGCAAAGATCTTTCGAAAGACTTTCCATTCTGTGAATAAATGCAGTAGTTTGTGAAGGTCAAGAGAAAATATTTACGTAAAAATAACTAAAACAAATCGACATATCTCTTGATTCCTAATTAATTGGAATGTATATTTATAACGGTCAAATATAAATCAATATTATAAATTAAATTTGAAATCGTATGACACTGTGATTCCGGAGCGGTAATGAAATACATTTTCCCGCTCTCTGACCTGTCATGCGAAATGCGCGGGAAATGAGGTATGCGTGTCATTTTTATTCAACATCTGTATTTAGAACTCAGAGTAAAAACGAACCCATTAGAAATGAAGATTTCAAAACTTTTTTTTTTATTCATTAAGATTCGGCGGTTTTTCGGCAAGTCTTGAAGATATTCATTTTAATAAGTTAGCATATTATCATATACCTGTTATTTTAATACGTACTCCATACGTACGCCTTACTAGGCGATTTAATTTTTTTTCCTAAGATTTTTCTTTGACGCATTTACGAGTATCAAGCCATCACATAATGAAAGCAATATCTAGTAAGTACTTAGATAAATATTTTTATCGTAAGTAGGTATTTACATTTAGTATGTTTTAAATGAAAAACATTTCTTAAACCACAATAAATTTATTTACACAACACTAGTTAACAATTTTCTAAGAATTATGAAATATCACATATTTATAGTAACTTGACCATAATAATTCCTTCTATCCAAATCAAAGGCAAAACTTAAACATATTTAAATATTATAAGTTATAACTAAATTTAAAAAAAACACCTTATCGGTTTTACTAATCTAATCTGTGGAATTGAAAATACAGTAAATTGTGCCAGTATAAACAGAAAGACAAATCAATAAAAAATAAACAGTTAAAAAAAGGAATATTATAGATATATTGTGACAAAATGATAAATTAACTTACATCTTAAAACAGCTAATGTGGACTTTGAAACAATAAGTTAAAATTACATTTCATAGTTCAAACATTTGTATGTGTAATAAATATAAAATAACAATGCAACTATGTAAATAATTTATTTCTTGTAACCATTTATACGTATATATGAAAGGCCTGCCATGATTGCAAAAAAAAAACAAACAATGAAAAGTAAGTATCAAATGAAAATTCTTACAAAATATAAATAAATGACATTGCAAAAAAAGAAAAGATAAACCAAGATAAAAAAGATAGCAATTTTTGATTTTTTTAACAAATAATGAAAACATTTGAATTTTCCTCTTTAAAAGTATGATTTAAAACAAGCCCAAAAAGGAGAACTTTTTCTAGCATGTTTTTCGTCTCAATATAAACTGATTTGTAAGAATTTTTGATGATTATTATATCTTTATAATTGTCTCAGTTTTCAAATTGATATAGGCTTTCGAATTTTGACGAAAATTCTCCCTACATTTCTCTACCTATTCAATTTGTACTAAGCCCACACAATAGTGCAGACAACCAATTTTTTCCTATTCTCTTACACAAATCCTGCTATATATTCTTAATCATTCTCTTTATAGTCCTAACTGCTTCACTGTCACCAAACAAATCAGCATAGCATCTGGCTTTATCCGCATTTTCGCTATATAATAACTTAGTCCGTTCCACGGCATCCGTTTCAAGTAATTCCTCTTTTAAACCCACATAATCAACTTCTGTAATATTTTTAACGTTAACCTTTTCATGTAAGTGAGGTAAACGCTGCAAACCGAAAAGAACTGGTGCACTAACTAAAGAATAAGGTTCTTTGGTGTTTGTGAATTTGTGTAGTTCGCTCGCAGCCTGCCACGCTAAGCACAGATGACAGCCGAAGAGGAAAGCCTTTTTTTGCTCCTCGACACTTCTTTCAGCGAGGTACATAACTCCCTGACATCCTCTACCGAACAAGGTACCACCACTGTATAAAGTCCGTAGCGTCCATTCCCTTACTGGCGACCCTAGCACGTCGCTAACATCCAAAGGCACGGTTTCACAGCTAATCCTGAAGTTATCCGCTACATTTTCTTTTGGCTTGCTTGGCAACGGCATGTTCTGCTCATCTCTAGGACCAAAGAATTCTCCTTCACTTATGTCACGCAACGCTGTTGATATTAAATACGATAAATCTTGATTCTTCAATCGTGCTAACATGCCGTTTGCAGTGACCAGTAGATAGTCACCTATGAGGATGGCAATTTTATTTGCATATAGAGAGTCCATAGCAACGTCTCGCTGCTCTGGGGGTATGTTTAATAAACCTCTGTGTATGTAATGGCCTGTGCGTATCATTTCTGTAAGTTCGGCCAGCATTCTCTGTTGTTCCGCGACATTACTTGCATGTAACGATGATGCTGGTGCGACAGCTTTGGATAGTAGGAGAATAATAAGGCCCCAAGGTTGTAGATTATTGTGTTCATTGTATAGGACGGTTTTGGCAGTTTTCATTATTGGGTGATTGCTTCCTACCTACAAGTGAAATAAAGAGAAATATAGCGCAAATTGTAACAATATATGTTTGACTCCATGGTAATTGTATAAATAAGAATAATTGGCCGTAAGTTTAAAGACCCTATTAAGAGACATAAAAGTCTTGGGCGCACCAAATTTCTAATATCACAATATAGATTAGTGGAATGAATGCAAATGCATATAACTAAAGCAAACAGGTATGAGTCACTATTATACTATTTATTTACTTATACACCATATTAACCTATGTCAAATTTTTATTTATGTAAATATTTGTATATAATAGCATAACATTGTATCTCACTTTATTTGATTAACAAGTTCTTCAGTATACATGAAAATTAACAACTTGTTCATGACAATACAATAACATTTCAATTAGATACTTTAAAATCATGAATTTCTGTTTAGTGTGTTTGTGTGAATAGTTTATAAATATAAAACTTGTGTGGCCTTAAAATTTTTCAAGTGTATAACTTACTTCCTTTTAGCTAACCTTGAAATTATCATTACATAATAAATATATGTGTGGTGTAATACCACATAATTTAATTTATGTACAATAATCATGTTGTATACTAATTATAAATGAAATAAAATTAATAATATAGCTAAATACGTCTTGAATAATAACATATTTACACACATCTAATAGATATCTGTTGCATTGGCATGTCAACTTGTCTAACTTATGTTTGTATATTGAATAAAATAGGGAATAATAATTGCAATGAATGAGTAGATGGTGTTTGACCTAAGTTGCCTACAATATACATGTAAATATAATGACTTTTCGGTGTAATTATTGTAAATAATGTAAAATTTCTACTTACAATTTTACGTAGGTGCATAGCTAAATTGGCGAATTCATCACTCAAAAGCCACCTCAAATTCATGAAAGATGTTGGATATCCGACAATCTTTTCAGCATCTTTAATAACCTTGCTCCACTGCGCGAAGGGAGGCCGAAAAATATATTCTTCTTGAGTTAGGTTGGTCATGGTGCTCTCGACTCGGATTTGTTGACTTAACACTAGGGTACGGCGTAAATGTCTCATTACTGCGTACGGCATGTTGATGCACTGATTGTAACATAAATTTTCGACTATATTTACACTCGACTTCAGTCACGTTTGTGATTAATTGTGTTGAAAATTATTACGCGCCGTCCTTGCACCTCTAATCAAGACCATAACTGACGGCTGTCAATGTGACAATGTCTTTTAGATTTGACAGCTGCGTTTGGAAATATAAGTAAAGTAAATTGTATACCTCAATTATTATTGTTAAAAACGAAATGTGCTATAACTGTATATCAGTTATAATGAGATTAAATGTAAAGATTAATTGAATAAGTATTTAATTATTTTGAAAGAAAGAAAGAAAGAAAGAAAAATTTTCTGTTTTTGTTATACATTTTAGAGTTCATTATTGAGTTTAAACCATTTAAACGAGACCAGTCGTTTATCTTACTTATCGTCGTTAATTTCGTTTGCCGACACTTACAATTTGCTATACTATTTTATGGAATTGCATTATTTTACGGCTATAAGTTTGTTAAAATTAACACAATACACTCAGAACATAAAATAATATGTTATAATATTATAATATATTGGCTGCCTAATATTATACGTACGGTAAATAAATGAGCACTATAACCAAAATATCTCGAACCATAACCACATCATAATTATTATTCATTGTAACTCATGAATTTGTTCTAGCTAGCCTGCGACCTAGTTAGAATAAAAACAAGGGCCTGCGTGTACGCAGGATTTAAATCCCCGTTTGTATTTATATTTCAATACTGCTTTTAATGCATTATTCCGCAATGCCGTACAAAAATCATGCGATAAGGGGAAAAAATCCAGAGTTGCAATCCCCTCTCTTTCCGCAGTCCAGGGGGTGATTTGAAACAGGTAAGTACCGTACAAAATCAAATGGCCAAATTTACCCCGGTAATTGTCAGAAAATAAATAAAAATTCCGACCTTGTGGACCACCATTTTTGTACGGCACTGTGCGTTTTCTTATTATTTTTAATGGATCTATCGGTGGTAAAGAATGCCGTACTAAAATATGTGATCAAAATTTACTCAGTCTACCTGTACTTTCGAATTCTCATCTGCACTCAGTTGGACAGCTTAGGTACAAGTGACGGCATAGTGCTGAATCTTATTAATTTATGCTCTTATATCGTTCTAGATAGCCAGATAGGTCACCTGGTGGTTCAAATGACCCATAACTTTTTCAACATGGGCCTGTAGTCTAATACAAGCTGCAGTATAAATTGTAGTAGAAAATCTGTAATAAAATTTTCGAATTATGTATATTGTTCGATATTTAATTAATGACTATATGAATATTTATATACCTACTAAAAATTGCACATATTTTCAAACTACTTATTCTTACTATGCCATTTCTAGCAGATGCAACTCAACTCAATTATTATTACTTTACCTATGCATTATACCAAACATGTATGTGGTTTAATATATCCTTTACTTAAACAGACATCTTGTACCGTAGCCGAAGTAAATATTAATTATATACTGTTTTTGTATTCTAGATAGAATTACCGCAATTACGTATTCCATTCTAGATCTTATCTTCACGAACGCGTTCATAAACTCTCCAGAATGTTAACGCTTCCTCGCCGGCCAATCACGTGTCTGCGCGCCATTATTCAAAAATAGAAGGGTCAAGCCCCTGGCGAAGTCGGTGGCTTCCATAGCAATTAAAAATAAAACTGACGTATAATTTGTTGCCAGTTTATAGTGGCCCGTTCCGTCCGCAAAACGACAAAAAAGTGTACATTTGCATTTTGATCGGCGTATTTCTGATTGAGGCCTGTTGGACCAGTTTAAAAAGAATAACATTTTTAATTTCGACGACAATAAGATGCTCGTTTTGTTGTTTATTATCTTGCAGGATGTGAGATTACACGATGGTAGATAAATTATCAAATATCTGCGCTTATTATTAAATATTAATATTTTACAATCTTCATTCCTTAATTTTAAGAGTCAAAATTAGTCACTATGAATCTTATTGACATGAATTTGCCATTTCATAATTGGAATTTAAAAAAGAAAATCGAAAAGGTACAGATTATACAATAGTCATTTAGTCGAGTAGATAATCTATTTTATCTGTAGATCTAGAGTGATGGGATGGCGGGCGGGCCCTTCGCAATTACCCGCCTAATTGCTGCATTCATTTCGTAGAAATAATTTACTAATACTCCTGTGAGGCCACGCCTTGTATGATCTTATCGTTTTGCATATATTATGAGGAATACATTATGAACGTTTTTCCTTGAAGAAAGTTTTGGGAATGGAAGTCGAGCATGTAGATATGACGTGGTTAATATGGTCATAATATACGAAAAATAACTCGTTAAATAAGTGGTATACGCAGGACACATTTCTAATAAGTTGAATATTAGGTATCTTTAAATTATGCATGACACAGAATAAACGCACATATTAAAAACAAGCGAAACGTAGGTACCTATATTGTGGAGTGTTTAGTAGTGTAGTGTAGTTGTTTTTATTTTGGAATTTAAATACCATGAAGATACTCTACGTGTACCGGCAATTCTAAGCACGCCTCAATTCTAATTTTATTTTTAAAATTCCCCTTCATCCCCCGAGCTAATAGCAGATTTCAAACTCAAACTCAAATTCAAACATTCATTTATTCAATTAGACTACTATTTAGTAGCACTTTCGAATCGTCATTACATAAGTATTTTTAACATTTTTTTTTTTTTTTTTTTTATGTCAAATCCAGCAAAAGAGCAGGCGACTCACCTTCTGCGAGGTTGTCGCCGCCCATGAGCGTTCGCAGTGTCAGGGACTCTACAAGCTTTTTGCTGGTTTTTAAGAAAGGAATAGGCTTTCTTCTTGAAGGTGCTCATGTCATAGTAATTAGGAAACACTGAGGCTGGTAATTTATTCCACAACTGCGTAGTTCTTGGCAGGAAATGTCTACAGAAACGCACAGTAGACGAACGCCATGCATCCAGGTGGTGTGGATGGTATTTTAATTTGTGTCGTGCAGTGCGGTTGTGGAATTGCGCGGCGGGTATTAATTTAAATAGTTCATCAGAACACTCCCCATTGTAAATACGGTAAAATACGCACAGCGATGCAACGTCACGTCGCAGCGCGAGCGGATCCAGCCGATCGGTGAGCTCGGGTCGGTCGACGATTCGAGTGGCTCGACGTTGAAGGCGGTCAAAAGGAAGTAGCTGGTATTGGGGTGCTCCAGCCCAGAGGTGAGAACAGTACTCCATATGTGGCCTAACTTGGGCCTTGTAAAGTTGAAGGCGATGTGCTGGCGTGAAGTACTGTTTCGCTCTTGCGAGCACCCCTAGCTTCTTTGAGGCTAATTTAGCCTTATCTTCCAAGTGACCCCTGAACTGAACGTCGCTCGCAATGTCGACCCCGAGGATTCCGATACTAGGCGTGGCCTTGAGGAGAGTGTTCTGGAATTTAGGCGTGATGACAAAAGGCTTCTTTTTAGCTGTAAAAGCGCAAACTTGTGTTTTGGAGGGGTTGAACTCAACCAAATTATTATGCCCCCATGTTGAGATTTCGTCGAGAGATTTCTCAATTTTGAACACAAGTTCTTTCCGGTGTTGGTCCACTTGCTCCTGAGAGATATTTGCCACGCCGGTATAAGCGGCATCGCCCGTGCTATCGTCCGCATAACAATGTATATCACGTATTTGCAACATATCATTGATGTGCAAGAGGAATAGCGTCGGTGACAACACGCAGCCCTGTGGAACACCAGCATTCACAGGCATGGGTACTGAGCATGATCCGTCGACAACGACCTTGATGCTTCGCGCTGTGAGGAAACTGGCGATCCAGTTGCAAAGTCTCTCAGGAAGGCCGTACGAAGGCAACTTGGAGAGTAGCCCCTTGTGCCACACCCTGTCAAACGCTTTCGCTACATCTAAACTAACTGCCATGGCTTCCCCCTTACTCTCAATTGCTGACGCCCATCGATGTGTTAGGTAAACTAAAAGATCACCAGCTGAGCGGCTGTGACGAAATCCGTATTGATGGTCACTTAACAGCTGATGATCTTCTAGGTACCGCAACATCTGGCGGTTGATGATAGACTCCATCACTTTTGAGAATAAGGAGGTAACAGCAATCGGCCTGTAGTTCTTTGAGTCAGAGCGTAAGCCTTTCTTAGGTATTGGATGTATTAAGGCAGTCTTCCAAGAGCCTGGGACTTTGCTTGAGGTATAAGAACACCGGAACAAGCGCGTTAAAACTGGAGCCAACTCAGGAGCACAAGTTTTAAGAACAACAGCAGGGATCCCATCGGGCCCATTCGACTTGTTTACGTCAAGGGAAGAAAGGGTTTTACGCACGGCACGTTGGGTAAATTTCACATCCGGCATGGTGTTCTTGCAGCGTGGGATAGTAGGTGGTGCCCTTCCTTCATCGTCCAAAGTCGAATTCGACGCAAAGAGGGAAGCCAGTGTATCGGCTTTCTCTTTAGCGGTGTGAGCCAAAGTATCGTTATCTCTGCTTAGTGGCGGAAAGGACGATTTACAAAAATTCCCCTGAATGGCTTTGGCAAGCGACCAAAAAGCTCGTGTACCAGAGGGGTACTGAGCCAGCCTCTTGCCAATCTTCACAATGAACTCAGATTTTGCCTTATGGATCCTTTTCTTATACTGTCTGGAGGCAGCATTATACTTTTTTTTTAGGTATTTAGCTCTGGGATTTTTTTCTGCTGTGGCTTCTACCCAGGCCCGGAAACAATCTTGTTTTTGACGAGACGCTGCTTTACATGATTGTCCGAACCAGGGTTGAGACTTGCCGCCAATAGGTACTACAGAGTTAGGAATATAAAGTTCCATACCCTGTGTGACCACATCGGCAACAGAGTCAGCGCAAGCATCAGGATCCTCAGATGCAAAGCAAATTTGCCTCCATGGGTAGGATGCAAAAAAAGTACGCATCCCATCCCAATCGGCTGATCTGTAGTGCCAGACACGTCGATGGTTTGCTGGTCGCGGCCGAGACTGGTGTATTATTGGGACAGTACTACGAACAAGGCAGTGGTCGGATGATCCAAGCGGAGCTTCAACTAATATCTGATAGTTGTCCGGATGAGAGGACAGGAAGAGATCTAATAAAGATGGCGCGTGATCTTCTACGTCAGGGATCCTTGTAGGTGCAGATACCAGTTGTGTTAAGCCGTAAGACAAAATAAAGTCATGGAAAGAACGCCCTGCGTAATCTGTGGTTCTAGATTTTAACCATTCGGCGTGGTGAGCGTTGAAGTCGCCGAGAACCACTATTTCAGCGGATGGATTCTTTTGAAGTAGTAATTCGATTGTATCTTGAATGTGCTCAATCAGTTGGTCGGTTTCGTTATTTCCACTATGTCTCCTGTAAAGGCACGCGTAGATGCGGGGATGGTCGTCGCAATCTACGCGAAGCCATAATATAGATAATTTGTTATTACCTTCAAGGACACCAAGGCGGCGACAGCAGATGTCATCTCTAGCGTAAACGCACACGCCGGCGCGGGGTACAAATAGATGTTCCAACGCGTAACCCGGGTACTTAAGGTAGGAAGTTTCAGCTGGAGAAGAAATCTGTGTTTCCGTCAAAAAAAGCAATGCTGGTTTGGAGGTCTCAAGATGTTGGTGGACGGCAGTTAGGTTCGAATGGAGTCCCCTGATATTGCAAAAGTCAACATGTAGTGGCATGGTAGGGGACACCGACGAGGGTTTACTTTTTTTACGCCTAGCAGTGTAAGAAAGCGGAATTTTGCCCCCCCCAGAATACGTGGGGCAGCCCAAGCGAGAGCGCTCAGGGAGGGATTCTCCAGCGTCATTGACGCTGGTACCCTCCTGGGGTAGTACTTTTTTAAATGCCGCTGCCATGTTTTTTTTTTTTTTTTTTTTCCTTGAGGGGGTTAGGGAATGGGCCTCCGGTGGTCTCACAGACTCATGCGAAACGCAAAACGATGCTTCACGCTGGTATTCAGTGAGACAGTGGTAACTTCCCCGGACGAGCTACAGCCCGATCGTGCTACATACAAAGATGAAATGTATGCAGCTGTAGCTCTACCACTGTTAAGAAAAACGCCAGAGCCTCGTTCGTTGATCAGCAGGGTGCACCACGGGCAGGTGAGGTTGGCTTTGGCCGAAAGATGTTAGACAGCCATGACACCCCAACAACATTTACCATTATTCATGATCAATTTCTTCCATGCTGATAACTTGTAGGTACAATATTAATTATGGTATGTACTTGTATAATTAAGTTTATTTAAGTTGCTGGGTAACCTTCTAAGTATGTAAAAAGTAAAAACCTGTAATAACGAATCAGCCGTTTGGGCGTGAAAACGGACCAAACGTAAACCATTTTTGCTATGCTTTTTGCTAATATTATATATTTTATCCCACGAATTATATTTAAATGCACGGAACGGCTCAGCGCAGTTAGTATAGGTTCGAGGCTTGTGAGAGACCACGCCTACAGCGCCTAATTACGGCGGGTCGAAAGTTCGAGACCGGATGGTACAAAATTGTATTTATTTTACTTTACATACTGCTTTATTTTACATACTGCTTAAGTTTTAGCGTGAGAACAAGATATACTTTAGGCTAGAATACTTTGGCTTCTCTACCTATACCTATAAATTTATAAAGAACTAGCGGTCCGCCCCGGCTTCGCCCGTGGTACATATTTATGTTTTCTCTACATAAAAACCATCCTCGTACTTCAAGGAATATAATAAAAAAAGAATTATCGAAATCGGTTCAGCCGTTCTCGAGTTATGCGCTTACCAACACATTTTGCGATTCATTTTTATATATAAGAGAAGAAGAAGATAGAAAAAATAATTCTCTATAAGGACTTATTCATAGACTCAAAAATAAAGACTTGTGTCCCAAACTACAGCACTATTTTTATATCGATGAAATTTGGATGAAATTTTGTAAGTATATTGTTTTTCATTTGATATTTGTGGAGATTTGGCTAGTTTGATTAAGAAGGACAGAAAAATGTATAGAAAATCATGAGGCATACAAAAAATTGTTGCAATATCTCAGCTCAAACAATAAAAAAGCTCACAGTTACGCAGTGGTACTTGGTAGAATCATCTTTCTTTACGAATCTACTGAACACATGAGGGGTCGCCATAAAAATTGGTAAGTATGAGTAAGGTAGGTATACCTTAGTTACGCTTACTTACGCTTACTTAGGCAGTATACTGCCTTTTCTTAATAAATAAATAAATATTTCAGGAAAATTTTCACACACAGCACGATGCGATCCTTCGCTTGTGTTATGGAAATCAAATGGCTGATAAACATACATGATATTTCATTTTAAATAAATACTTAAATAGATAATTAACACCCAGACACAAAGCAAACATCTATGTTCATCACACAAATATTTGACTTGGGTGGGAATCGGACCCACGACCTCTGGCTTGGAAGGCAGGGTCACTAACAATCAAGCCATCCGGTCAGTCAAATTAATAATTTGATGTGATTCAAATTTAATAAATTCTCGTAAGCCTATTCACAGTTTTATACATGTCGTTTTCCAAACCACATTAGCAATAATTATATTTACAACAAGACAGTGATTATTTTAAACAGCCAAGCTATATAGAAGGTAAATTAACATTACATAAATATGCATAGAGTAATTTTAAGGCTAATAAGTATGGGCACTGCAGGGCAAATTGCCTTGGAGTTGTTCCCATCGCCAATCGGGGCTATTTAAAAACGATTATCTTTTATTATAGCTGTAGAAGAAGATGGAAGATGGATTTGATACGTGCGAAAGGGATGGGTGATTACACTTGTGCAAAACATTGTGCAAGTTAGTAGTTACGTATGTGTAAATCCATGATTTATTTTGGTGTGTAGGTTACTTACTACCTTGTACTTACTAAAATAATAAAATATTGATATAAACAAAAATTCCTACTTATGGGCAGTTAAAATTTCATTGCAGTTGAAGAAATTAAGTGCAATATTATCATGATATTATTTAATTTTAAAAAATTTGCATAACCAATTCCTTTATTTTATATATCTAATATAAATCAAAATTAAAAGCTCACATAGTACGAGGCAAGAATATTGCGTGGGAGAATTTTGGCGCCATTTGACAGCATTGATTGCCCGCGCTATACTTATGTCATTTTTTTTTCTTTTAAAATATCGGCACGGGCGCGCTGTCTTGAATTTTGATGCGGTCGTGAATGGCGGTCTAATGGCTATAATATAGAATTAAATAATATAATAACGAGTAACATGCCGATTGAGAGCTTTTGTTTGAGGTCGTTGAACTGTATTGTAATTAATAGCTTTTTGTTTTACTAATGGAACGTTAATGCAACTAAGAAAGGTTTTACACATTAGTTTTATGATAACGTGCGTAAGAAAATAATAATAGTTAAAAAAAACTAAAAAACACGCTTTTAGTTCGGTTTTCTATAAAAAGCGTGTTTTTTATTTTTTTTTAACTATTATTTATTTTATCAAATTAGTGTATTGTCATCGGTCCTCAATAAATCTACAAAGTTTGAACGAAATCTGGCCGTTTAAAGTGGGTCAAAATCGCGCCCAAAGAAGTCGGTTACAAACATACAAACATATCTACAGGTGAAGCTAATATAAAGCGTGTAAAAATGAAATTATATCTACAGATTCATAAAGAGCGAGTATTGCCGTAGCTTCGCTCTTGTACGATTTGTAAATCTAAGAAATTTTTGAATACTAGTGACTAGTGATAGAAAAAAAAATTAATCGTTCAAGGACTTCAGTGAAAAATATACCTATGCACAGAATAAATACATACAAATCAACACACGTATCGAATTAAATTTGATATTTGGATATAGCAAAGTATCTATCGTTTTCAGTAGATACATATACCTACCTTTTTTCATTGAGATATACATATGGAGACGACACCGCCTACATCACTTATGTTCACTAGATAATAATTTTTAAAACTTAGAGCAAAAAAATGGCGCACAGATTTTGTTCGTGGTGTCTCCTCCATACGTAGTAATATTATCTCAATGCCTTTTTTATAGAAGTTTCTTACAAAAATGAATCTGGCCATAACCATAAGGCAAATATTAAATTGCTACAAAAGAGCTACATTATAAAACAGATACTTTTAAATGAGTTGAGACAGATATATTAAAACTACAGTCGCAATTAATAAAATGGGAGTAGGAATCGCCACTGGCTATCGTTAAACTAATGGTGCCACCTGGAAGTCGTTATTTTTATTGTTGTAGATCGGATTTGGATAATATTCTCTATTATAAAAACAACTTTATTATGAAACTAGCTGTTTCCCGCAGCTTCGCTTGAGTGGAAAAGATTAATTTTCATGGTATAAGTTTTCATCCCCTATTTTACCCCTTTAGGGGATGAATTTTCTAAAATCCTTTCTTAGGGGACGCCTACGTTATGACATCTACCTGCATGCCAAATTTCAGCCCGATACGTCCAGTGGTTTGGGCTGTGCGTTGATAGATCACTGTATCAGTCACCTTTGAGTTTTATAATATAATTATATAGATGAAGTAATAACATATGTATTATCGAATAGTTTATTTTCCACACTTTGGCCTATTTTTGGATAGCTATGTTAAAAGGTAATTTTAATGAATGTTTTTGATTTATTTTTAAATATTGGGCAATGTAATGTAGCTTTAACACGCGACCTAAGGCGTATTTTCATAAATATTATAGATATAGTTGGAATTTAATACGGGAACTATCTGAGACATTTTAAATAGATTGAAGAGAAGGTAGGTTATACCTAGGTATATGAAACAGACATTGAGAGTCAGATGAAAACGTGATAAAAGGAAGAAGGGGTTCTGTCCGAATGGTGATTGTGAACTAATCTACGACTAAAAAAATCTTTAATTTATTAGTGTAGTATTTAGTTCATTCAAAGTGTCAAATCGTGAAAGCAAATTTGGAAAATTAAACGGCAGTGACGTTGTAAGGGCCACTGACACCCCGGGCGAAAATATTGTGGCGCCCACTTGAGGTGTTCTGAAGGTTTGCACCAGGAGAGGCAAGAGACTCCAACTTCAGTCTTTGGCGCCTCCCAGAATTTGTCGCCCTGGGCCATCACCCCCTCTCGCCCCCCCCCCCCCTAACGCCGGCACTGTTAAAAGGCAAAACAACCTAGTTAAGAGGGGGCATAAAGCAAAATAACCAATCTTCTATTAGATGATACGTGTAATATTCAAGACCAAATCTAAAAAATAAAATATATATCAAACTAGATGATATGTTCAACGATTCTGTTTAATCAAAAACATAAAATATTAAAATTTTCTCGATAAAAAAAATCACCAAGTTAGCTCTAATTTTCACATTTTTACGTTTTCTACTTGACATGGTAATACTTATTATGTTTTTTTTTTCATAAACAATTATATTAAAACATTTGCAAGATATTTGTCAGAGCATTTTGTGTAATTACTTTTAGTTTTGATTTTATCTGCGATAAACCACTTTTGGCGCTCTTTTTTTCTCGAGATAAAACGTTTGGTTTTGTCACGATAAAATGGTTTATCGCAGATAAAACCAAAACTAAAAGTAATTACACAAAATGCTCTGAAAAATATCTTGCAAATGTTTTGTTTGGTTATTTTTTGGTTATTTTGCTTTATGCCCCCTCTTAAGTTATGAATGATGCCAGTTGGAATGAAACACAGACTATTTATAATGGATATATTATTATATTTATAATGGACTAGTGATTCCCTGGCTTCCTGTGGTACCTACCTAGATAAGTGTACCTATAGAACTCATGGATCACTCATGTATACACAACGGCTAATTTTTGAAATCGGTCCATTAGTTTGTGAGATAAGCGCGTTCAAACAAACAAACTTCAGCTTTATATAGATAAATTGGGAATCATTTCGTCATATCAGATCCAGTTTTTATTCAAGTACTAATGATGTACCATATACATAAACCTTTTTTAA
Organism: Colias philodice; assembly: GCF_061535455.1. Lineage (NCBI taxonomy): Eukaryota > Metazoa > Arthropoda > Insecta > Lepidoptera > Pieridae > Colias > Colias philodice. The sequence goes on along the minus strand of NC_143103.1, from coordinate 9,906,759 downwards.
TTTATCGACGCGGCGACAATCGGCCTTTGTCACGTCGCAAGATGTCGGTCAGTCGGCGAGATGAAAGGCTTACGCTTGCCTCCATGGAAGGATCTACATACTGGGTGTACAACTGTATAGAACATGCTTATACTAGGGTTTGGGATGTTTCTTTGAGAGGAGAGGTGTGCCCATAATTCTATGGGCACACCTAAAATAAATATCAATAAGCATAAAAATAAAAAATTTGGAAAATCCAAAAGTGCACGCCTCATAATTTTTTTTTAATAATTATTTATTAATTATTATTTTTGTTTATTTAATAACAATTAAACCACATCGAATCAGACCCTGAAAAATGAAAGGGTTCTATTCCTGAGCATACTCAAGCGTAAGAGAAAAAAAAATACTCGATTAGTAAAGTATTTCGGTCGCTATCGTGTTAACAAGAAAATCCTCCGCACATACAGACACACGGACGTCCAAGACAGAACTTTTTTAAACTGTTTTTTAACTAGTTTAAATAACAAAAATGCCATCAAAAATATCATGAATGTTAAAAATAGTGTTTTTTCTTAATATGTGTGTGTATGTATTATCTTACAAGTGCAATGTATGATACATAAAGACATTTTAAGTTTGAAAAATCAGATGTTTTGCGCGAAGTGACAGTAGTACCCACCTCAACGCTTCGCTTATGAGGCGTGCAATATCAAAATCTATTCAGATTTTGATATTTATTTTTATGCTTGAATAGAAAAAAATCTAATTCAAGCCCGGAATCGAACCTGCGTCGGCGAGAAGAGATACCTATTACCTATAAATAAAACACATTTTATTTAACGTAGATTAGTGTGTTATCTATCTTTTGATTGGAATTTTTTAATTGTAACATGAACAGGTTTTAATGAGGCTTCAATGAGGTTTAAAATGTATTAATCCAAATTATATAACATGAATTTAAGTACACGGATTATAAGCTACATATAAATTGTCAAAACCAAAAATAATATGTAAGTAAATACTCAGATGTATTCGTCGATCCTTTTAATTTCTGATATATGTAATCAAGTGGCGTATCTTCAAAAAATAATAACATTATTCATATTTTAGATACATACATGAAGGTCTCAATTTCTTAAGTTTATTTTTGTTTGAGTAATTGTTATTATTACTGGAACAATAGAAACTATTTATTGTAATAAAGACAAAGTAATAAAACCTCATATTTTGTTCATTAAAATATCTCAAGGTGTTTCTTAAAGGTAATTAAGTAAGGACTTAATACGTTGGTCGTGCCGGAGGCGAGCCATTCTTATAATTAGTTTCCTAAATCTATTTTATTTTAACAAATGTTTATATATTCGCATAGCTTAAAATAATATTTCATTAAATGAACAATATTAAAACATGTTGATTAACTATTTTTCGTAAAACCGTGCAAATGCTTTTTTGAATAGTTCCGCTATCTGACACTAGATGGCGCTAGATGTTCCGAAATAGAGAAGCGAAAGTTTCACATTTTTGTTACTACTGTGTTGGTTTGAATGGTTTTTCGTTTTGTTGAATAATAAAGAATAATAAAATTGAATATATAAGTCTTAATAATTAAATTGTTTATGTCAACTGTATTATTTCTATAATAAATTGTGTCACTTATGATTTCATATTTTTTTGCAGGAGTATGCTGATTATTGATAATGTTATCTAATAATAATGTCATTTTTTATAAATAATGTCTGAGCAATAATAAAATTAGAAATAGTAATCTTGAAAATTAGAAATGTATGTACCACATACTTCTTAATACTATTTTAAAGGCGAAAGTTTGTAAGGATGTATAGATGTATGGATGTATGGATGTTTGTTACTCTTTCACGTAAAAACTACTGAACCGATTACAATGAAATTTAGCACACATATAGAGGGTAACTTGGATTAACACATAGGATAGGTTTTATCCCGGAAATCCCACGGGAACGGGAACTATGCGGGTTTTCCTTTGAAAACGCGGGCGAAGCCGCGTGCGGAAATCTAGTGTATAATAATAAGACGACCCACACAAACATTTCAGATTATTGCATTGAAAATTTAAATACGTACCTATCTATAAATAAAGTAAGGATTTTAGAACGATAAATTCAGGATATTATTTTTAAAATTGAGAACGATGTGAGTTATCTGTACATTGTTAAATATTAGGTTTTTAGGAAATAATTTCTATGTTGTGTCCAATAAAGAATTTTTAATTCATTTTATAAATATGTATTTATTTATGGAAATTCAAACATCATATTTTCGATCAATAATTTTATTCACTACTAGCTGTCCGCCCCGGCTTCGCCCGTGGTACATATGAAAAATAGATGTTGGCCGATTCTCAGACTTACCCGATATGCACAGAAAATTTCATGAGAATCGGTCCACCCGTTTCGGAGGAGTATGCAGACTAACATTGTGACACGAGAATTTTATATATAAGATTAGATTCGTATGTAGTAGCGATTTTATTAATAATAATTTAATATTCCATAAATATACTTACGTAAATTTTAATGATATTTAGCGTAAGTTATGGCCTATCTTATTTCATTAGAAGTGTGATTGGCGTTTATGTATATTTTGTTGAGTGTTGAATTTAAATTATAATTTATAATACTGATGATTTGTATCTTGGTACTTATGTTGTAAATATGTTTAAATTGTTGTTTCATGGAGATCTTTATTTTTAATTTAATATGGTCATAAAGTTTTTATATAAAGTAATGTGAGGAATTATGTATTTAAAATTAATTTCATAAATAGTACAGCATGCATAGTATTATTAAATAACTAGATTTCCGCCCGGTTCGTCGCCCGCGTTTTCAAAGGAAAACCCGCATAGTTCCCGTTCCCGTGGGATTTCCGGGATAAAACCTATCCTATGTGTTAATCCAAGTTATCTTCTATATGTGTGCTAAATTTCATTGTAATCGGTTTAGTAGTATTTGCGTGAAAGAGTAACAAACACACACACACACACACATCCTCACAAACTTTCGCATTTATAGGTAATATTAGTAGGATTACGTAACTAAATACATTTAAAAAAAAAGTGTGTGCGTGTAACCTTTACGCGCGATTGAAGTAAAACTTCTTTGGCGTTGACGACATATATCACTGAAATGATTAAATATTAACTTAAATAAATAAATATTATATTATAATTTAATTATATTTTTTATTCATGTGCTTTACAAAGATTATTTAAATGTTATATTAATATTATTCATTCGAAACAGGTAATTGAATGTCATCATAATTTCTTACGTACGAAATTATAGGTTTGTGGTAACTATAATGTGAAACATAAATTTTACTCTCTAAATTTGCTACTTTTCTTGAAAATACAGCATCTATCGTTGTACCGAAACGCGTTGTTGAATGAAGTCGAGAAGTATTCATAGATAAATCAAATTTTTCTTCTAAAAAATCAATTAACGGCTGAGATTCCTGAGAGCGAAAATTAACATTAAAATCTCCAGTTAGAATCATCGGTAATTCATGATAATTACTATTTAAAAGTCGAGAACCTTCAATTGTGAAGTGAAGTAATTGCTGATAAATAAATTTTATGACATTTGTCAGGCTAGTATTTGTAGAAATATAAATAACAACGATAATAACAGGTTGGTCATTCGTATTAACACATCGAACCAAGGCGATGTCACCAATTTGTGAAACCTCATCGGAAATTTGTGATAATATAGTTGGTGAAATATTTTGAATTGGTGTTACATTGTTCAGTGTATCTGTAGATGAATGATATACAGCTACTCCACCAGCAGTTGAGTTGGGTCGTTTGTATTGGGTAACGCAATAAAAATTTTCAATAAGAATTTGTTCGTCATTTTTCATCCAAGTTTCGGAAAATAACAGCAATGTGGACCTTTTTAATACTTTATCATTCAGATCAGAAACATGAGCACGTAAACTTTGGCAGTTGAAGGAAAATAGTGTAATGTTACTCTCATTTACAAGGTTATATAATTCTTCCTGTTGTGTTATTAGGCGAGAATTTGAAAGTCTTTCAAATTCACACTGTAAATCAACTATTCCCCCTGGACGCTTTCTTCCATGATAAAATTTGTTGTCATCGGTGTTTGAGACAATGAACAATCCATTTATATCAGTTACTCGTGATAATGCTACATATAACAGCTGCTGACTGTGACTTTTATTGTATTCATAAACGATTTGATCAAAAGTACCACCTTGAGACTTATGTATTGTAAGCGCACAAGCAGATACTAATGGAAAGTGATTTCTCTTTGCAAATATTGTCTTATTTCTATTCATTGGTACAGATGACGATCTTCGTAAAATTGGGACTGCTGTTCTACTAATGTTTAGAGTTTGAATATGATGGGCAGCTTTTTTCCTAATTTTCTCTCCTATCTTACCAGGAAACTCAAGCCATAAGCGTATGATGTTATCACTGTCATCACGTTCAATATACACTAACTTTCCAACACAACCGTTGGCTAAGCCATCAGATACATCAATATTGGTTGTAATAATGTAAAATTTGTTAAGAACTAATATGATTTCATAAGGCGATCCTCCTGTATCAATAACTGACATTTTATGAAATTGTTGGCGTACATATATATGCTTCTTGTTCAACTGAATGACAACCTATATACATATCTGTTGCTATGGATACTACTTTGTCTTCAGCAATATTTAAAATAGATTGATTATAATCCGCAACATGTTTATTTTTATTTTTAATTTACTTATTTTAAAAGTAATAAATAAACAAGTATATTTAGAGATTTTCAAAAAATTTTGCAATTTAAAATAATGTTTTTAAAACTGTTGAATTTTTCATTCACTTTGCTATTCACAATTGATCCGTTTGAAAATTTGAAAATAAATAATCCTAATTGATTATGATATTTGCCACTAGCTGGCGTATAAGTCAAGAAGCGTGTAGTATATGACATATACTTACAACCAATCAGAATTATTATTTTTAAATGGCGGAAACTACACAGACTATAGTAAGCGTTACTTCCGTCAGAAAAAAAATCTGAGTTACTCCCTAGTCGCGCCTAAAGAAGTTTTACTTCAATAATAAGTTTAAGTAAATTAGTTTAAAATTTACATAAAAAATAATACCAAAAATACATTAATTTTATTCATTTATTTAAGATAGTTCTTCTTTTTAGGTAAATAAGTAGTTCTAGATAGGAAGGTAGAGCTGGACGGGAAAATGGAGAAAATAAAATGAGACCATTAAAATGCCTGTACAGGTACATATCATAAAAACTGCATTTGTTTCTAGACAATTAGCATTTTATTGTTTGTGTTTTGGCGGTTTTGGTGTATTTAAAATCGATGTTTTAATTATTTATTAAAGTAGATATTTTACGTTTTGGGAGCAAGGTCGTGATTAACAAAAGCTTAGATTGTCCTGACCAATATCGCGTATAAAGTACCTTTTTGAAGTGAAACTTCTTTGGGCTGAGTAAAATTTCAATATCGCGTCATGGCAATACCGTCACGTTATGGAGTAAGGCGACGATTTTGGTATCTTTGAATCTTGCCAAAGAAGTTTCACTTTTGACACTTGCGCTCGGCACACATGCTCTTTTATATCAATTAAGCAAAGTCGGCTATATGCCTGGTAAAAGCGATTTCCTTTCTTTCCCCAGTGTGTAGAATTCAAGTGTACCAAGTAATATTTAGTTTATTAGCAAACCTAAGCTAGACTGCACATTAATCACATTAAAAATGTAAACGTTTCACCTCTTGGCACCTTCCCGGCAATCAGAATCGCATTAGAGGTCCCATTTGGCTCTGTACCTTGTATTGATTTTTGACGCAATCAACGTAGGTACTACAATTGTGCTGAAAAAAATTTATTTTTTAATTATTAGCCATACCTCATAGGAAATATGTATGATATAAAAAAGTGCAAAGATGTAGCTTTCTAATGGTGTAAGAACTTTTAAAATCGGTTGCGTAGTTTATGAGATAAATCGTTTCAAACATAAAAAAAAATCTATTAAAATTATTAGACTAGCTTCATTCCTTAGGTACCCAAATAGGTAGTCTACCTAGTAGCCTATAATCATAATCATTTATTCACCAGATAAAACAAAATTGGACACATGTAACCATTATCATAATTAATTAAACATTCAAAATACAATGACATTATAATATACATTGAACCTTGTTAGTACCTACGTTTATTTGCTATTTCAGACAGTAGTAGTTCTTAGTTAAAAAATTTAAACAATTCATGGCCACGGTCTACACATTTGTGCAAAATTCACATTCAATTCTTGGTATTAAATAGTTCTTTTATTTATTTAATTTATTTATTATTTTTATACGATTTAAACTTAAAAAAAATATTTATATTTACGTAACGTAAAACTAATTTGAATTACAATCCTTTTGCCGCTCGACATTGACCATCCTACATTATATGCGGCAACTAATCCACAGATTAAAAATAAAGCAGGACATTCACGTGATCGTACCTACATAAGCGGGTTATATTAAAGTGGATGGTTACACTAACGCTCAGAAACTAAAGTTAAATTTGCAAGTGATAGATATGCGAGGCGCTCTCGGAATGTAATTTTCACACGCTCAAGCGACGTCACTGGGCTCCCGGCCGCCTCCTGCCACCCCCACTTTACCCCCACCCTGTGGACTGAGAGCTGGATGAAGTTTTTAATAGATTGTTTTTGTTGTATCTAATTTATGTGGTTTTGGGTGGTATTTTTTCTTGGGGAAAGAACTATATTGTATTAATTGATATGATGTGATTTTGCAGTTCTTTCTTAGCTAAATTATAAATTGTTACAATTAAAGGTTTCACTAAAATCTATCGCGCATTCGAAAGTCAATTAAAACTTGAAGAAAGTACACACTGCTTAAATAACATTTCAAACAATACGAATTTTAAGTAAGCAAAAATTATTCAATCAATTAATTGCAATTATATCAAATATTGTTTGTATTGTTGTAAATGAATGTGCCTATCTTTTTAATTTATAAACAAAATTGATATATGAAATATGAATTTAATTGAAGTGAATGGTTTCAAAAATTAATTAATGCAATAACTTTCATGTTAGTTTTATATCAGTTACATGTAAAGTCTAGTTTATATATTAGCTCTTAAACTACCGCCCCCGCGGCCTCTCACGACGGATGCCCCGGAAAATTGCTACAATGATTGTGAGCGGGAATTTCGAAATGAAGGAAATGTACTTAAAGCTCCCGTCTGACAGACTATACGAACATACACGTCGCGCCGAGAATGGCGCGCTTTACCGAATTACATTTGAATATAGATCATTTAAAAGTGACGTCTTGTTTTTTTTTTTTCATAGACAACGCGTAAGTGTCAATTCTTGTTTTTTCTTTAAATAGACTGTCCGGAGGTTCCGGAATATTTATGTTTCAGTTGCTTATTTTTGACGTGACAAGTGACAACGTCTTATAATTCGATAGCCGGCTGCACGCACGAAAAAACATGACTCATGCGGCGTTACCTCGCTCTGAGGCGTTCCACGTAGGCTTGAAGAAGCACAATAGGCCGTTGTCACGTTCAACTATCGTCAGTAAACCGACTTTACAGACAACCAATTTTTTTTTCATTTAATCTGTACACTGTACACTTTGTATTAAATTTTACAATAAAATGATATTTTTCTTTTATAGTATCATAGCTGTATTACAGACTACAGTATAGTCTTTTGTTGTAATGATACGAAATATGTTATTCTAATTCCTGGTATTGATTCATATCCATACACTTCCATAAATTCTTTTAATAATTTTTATGTAAAAAAAGCAATAAGTAGTACATTTTACGAAAACTATATTTTTGGCATCTAATTTAAAATTAATTAATTCATAGACTAATTTTCAAAGTATGTAATAAGCATGTAATAAGTAGTTATTTCGAATCGAATATATTTTCAAAGTATACATTAGTTACTAAATTAATCTATTACGCTGCATGTTTGTGTACAAACCAAAGTTTTCCGATAAGGAAAATCAATGGAAACATTACAAAAGTACACCATAAATCACGGGACATCTCTCAATAATCCAATCAGAGCATTTCCCTCCAAAATTAATGTTATTGTCAAACGTCCATCAGAATGGCCAGTCACGTATGTGCGAGAGGGATGGAGATATATGAAATGTTGAGGAGAGAAAGAGGCAGTGGTTATTTCAGCAATTGGTGCAAAACGGTATGGTTTATCATCTTTACTCAAATGTGCGTTTATAAATAAATTTATATAATTTATAGACGTTATCTTGAAAATACTAACTTGGATGTCTATGCCTTTCATTTCGTAAAAATATTTTATCTATACTAATATTAAAAAGAGGAAAGGTTTGTATGTATGCAGGTTTTCACGCATAAACTACTGGACCGATTTTGATGAAATTTGGCACAAACAATCTTTAGACCCTGACAAGAGCATAGGCTACCTTTTATTGCGAAATATGTACCACGGGCGAAGCCGAGGCGGACCGCTAGTTTTTAATATTACTACTATGCTCCATAAAGAAATGCTTCATGTCCATATCTAAACTAATATTATAAAACTGAAGAATTTGTTTGATTATTTACTTGAACGCGATAATCTCAGGAATGTTTGGTCAAACGTCGAGGAATAAAGATATTTAGATTCATCATTTTGTATGTTATTGTCATTTTCATACAACATGCTGTCATACAACTGATTCTCAAATTTTCAAGATTCACTGAGAATCAGCTTCAGGGAAAAATCAGCAAATGCTACCACCCTCTATCTGTTTTTTCCCTTTGTTTAACCGAATATTTTAATTATTTTTAAGCTATTGCATAGCTTCTACCGCAGGCCTTGAGCGCGGGGACCGAATCTAGAAATTCCGTAACGAAAAAACCTCACGCTCCCCACTCCGACGGGCGGAGGTGTGGCTTGAAGGCATAGCACGCAATAGCTTTACCGCGGCAGTCCCCGAGTGCGACTTTTTTTTATCATTATTTTCCAATAAAGCACAAGGATGTTTATGCATTATGCGCTGTGTGTTGCACTTTACAAGTATGCGGGTAGTTCCCGGTAAGCGAGTGTATAATTATTATTCGTCAACTGCGTGTTAATCAGCTGACCGCAAAGCGTTTGTATGTAGAACCATGATTTTTCAGTTGTCCACGAAAACTGATTATGTAGCGTCAGCAAATAAATTGGTTTTCTTCAGTCGCTACTTTTTTTTGTAAAGACGCAACGTAAAAAAATCTATGTGTCCTTATATATCTTAATTTACTTTTGCAAAGATATTTCCAATATTTGAAGAGAAACTTCTTTATCGGGGTTGGAAAAAAATTTAGTGTAACATTTTTTCGTTACGCGTGACATTGTTCCGTTACGCGCCATCTTTTTCTTATCCCTACCACACGTGATTCGACATATTTCTGTAAAGTTGCATGTAGTAAATTATTTTTTTGAAAAATAAGGTCATAAAGAAGTTTCACTTCTTACGTGTGTACACTAGTACACGCACACATTTTTTTTAGCTAGTTTAACTTTTGTTATATACCCAGTGAGGATTAGTTTAATTAAGGCTAAATTTATATAAAGGCTTTGCTATTTTTTTGCATATAACAGAGCCAATCAGCTGTTGGAAAGAGTAGGTACCAACTACCAACTTCGCTTTACTTCATATTCATTTTGCATTGTAATGATCAAGTGTTTCTAAAAATGTAATTCAATAATTAACATTTGAGTTTAATGGTAATAATATTGTTGTGGAGAGACAAATAAAGTTATTTTAGTTATTTATTACTAGCTGTGCCCCGCGGTTTTACCTGCATTGCTCCGTTCCTGTTGGTCCTAGCGTGATGATATATATATATATATAATAGTCTATAAGTTTAAGCCTTAATCGATAAAGAATCTTTAAAATCGGACTAGTACCTGAGATTAGAGCGTTAAACAAACAAACTCTTCAGCTTTATAATATTAGTATATAGATTTACATGTATGCTGACGCTACACCGTGCGACATCGACACGGCCGTTAGTCGCGCGACTGATCGTGCTCCGGTCGCGTGATGAATGTCGCCGGCTGAAGTAGGCTGCGGTTGTTATTCGGAAATGTACGCTGCGTTGTTTAGGACGCGAGCAATGTATGCTGAATTTTAGGAGTATTTATTGTTTTTTTTTATGTTTGGCATAATTCGGCGTAGGAGTGGTGCTGTATTGCTACAGTTATTAAGTAATATTAAAGAATAAGATCGTGTGTGCCGAGCATACGTGTCAGAAGTGATACTTTGGCAAGATTTAAAGATACCAAAATCGTCGCCTTGCTCCATGACGTGACGGTATTGCCATGACGTGACCTTAAAATTTTACTCTCAACGCAGCTAAAGCAGTTTCACTTCAAAATGAGTGTCTGAATAAGAGTAGCCGAATCTATTCTTAGAAATTAACTGTTCCAATAACGTTTTGGTTTTCCTATAATGTTATAGCGAAACTGTGTGCAGTGTGACCTAATATTGCCTTTTTGCGAGTTTACGCTGGGATTCGAACCCAGGACTGCTTTCATGTCCGTCCAAAGTCCAAAGTCCAAAGTTTCATGTCCATCCAAAGTCCTAAGTCCAAGAGTGTAAAATAATTTGTTATATTATAAAATGTTTTTAACTTATAGGCTCAATTTTGCTTGTGTTCATAATTCAGTCCTAACAATAATTATTAAACTATTTTTGTTTAACTTCACTACGTGGAACGTTCAGAGCAAAACAGCAAGCGACGTCATAGCTGCTCGATTTAACTTAAAATACCGTTGAGCGAGGATCCATGGATTTATTGTGCTGGAACGCTGACGCAGCGGTTCTGTGATCATACTGACCTGTTTGAAGCTGTAGCTGATTTCGTAAAATGATGCCTTGTGTGTTTAATATACAATAGAACGCCGATTATCCGAATTAATTGTGACTGGGGTCGATTCGAATAATCAAAAATTTGGATAACTGGACATAGACTGGTATTTAAGAAAAACGAAGTGCCACACACAGAATATACTTTAAAAAGCGCAACTTTACTGTTGCAATATATTTGAATTCAAATTCAAATCATTTATTGCATACCAATACGTTTTTACATACATATTAGCAACCTGATGCAATTCCAGATATTTCCAACTTGTTACAACAAAGCAAAACCAAAATTACTTGGTTTCCATTTTTTCATATGCTTAGGACCGATTCGAATAATTCCCGATTACTACATAATATGATGTGTTGATGATTTAAGGGCTTTGGTGGAAAGAGCAAAAGAGTCTTAGGTTTATTACAACTACTAGTTTCCTTACTTAATTAAGACACTTAATATAAAAAAAAACTGAAGAGTTTGTTTGAACGCGCTAATCTCGAGAACTACTGGTCCGATTTGAAAAATTCTTTCGGTGTTGGATAGCCCATTTATCGAAGAAGACTATAGGCTTTATATCATCACGTTAAGACCAACAGAAGCGGAGCCACGCGGATGAAACGGAGCGCAGCTAGTACTTACTAAAAACACAATACTGGTGTTGGAAACTTACAGTTATTAATATGTGATGGTTATGTTGGCAGATTTCTCGTGAATTTTGAAGTGCTTAAAGTGCACAATATGTGACAATATTAAAATATGGTTTAGTTTAGTTGTCACTACATAGTATAAAACAGTAGTTTTTTCTGTCCCTATGTCCCTATGTATGCTTAAATCTTTAAAAGTACGCAACGGATTTTGATGCGGTTTTTTGTAATAGATAGAGTGATTCAAGAGGAAGGTTTTAGTATATAATCTATTAGGTTTTAGACAAAGCGGGCGAAGCCGCGGGCGGAAAGCTAGTAATATATAAACTTAAAAAGTTTATTAAAGCTCTATTACACATTTCTTGTTTTAAATATTGTAATTTATAAGTTGATATTTATGAAAGAAGAGAACTTATTGTAAAGTAAAATGTGCTCTAGAAATAAATAATACTTGACCAAAGCTATCAATTCATTACCTACGTAGACTGGCCAGGTGTGCAGAATATATTATGTAGAAATAAATTTAAATGAATTTTAATTAAGAAAATAGTGTAAAAAATTTCAATGAATATAAATTAATAATAGTGTGAGTAAAATATTTTATTTAAAAAAAAGCGTGGGTTGCGAACACGAACACGAACCCGAACACGAACACGAACACGAACACGAACACGAACACAAACTCGAATTTTAATTCGAACACAAACACAAACACAAACACGAACACGAACAACGAACAACGAATAACGAACAACGAACAACGAACAACAAACAACGAACAACGAACAACGAACAGCGAACAGCGAACAGCGAACAGCGAACAGCGAACAGCGAACAGCGAACAGCGAACAGCGAACAGCGAACAGCGAACAGCGAACAGCGAACAGCGAACAGCGAACAGCGAACAGCGAACAGCGAACAGCGAACAGCGAACAGCGAACAGCGAACAGCGAACAGCGAACAGCGAACAGCGAACAGCGAACAGCGAACAGCGAACAGCGAACAGCGAACAGCGAACAGCGAACAGCGAACAGCGAACAGCGAACAGCGAACAGCGAACAGCGAACAGCGAACAGCGAACAGCGAACAGCGAACAGCGAACAGCGAACAGCGAACAGCGAACAGCGAACAGCGAACAGCGAACAGCGAACAGCGAACAGCGAACAGCGAACAGCGAACAGCGAACAGCGAACAGCGAACAGCGAACAGCGAACAGCGAACAGCGAACAGCGGACAGCGGACAGCGGACAGCGGACAGCGGACAGCGGACAGCGGACAGCGGACAGCGGACAGCGGACAGCGGACAGCGGACAGCGAACAGCGAACAGCGAACAGCGAACAGCGAACAGCGAACAGCGAACAGCGAACAGCGAACAGCGAACAGCGAACAGCGAACAGCGAACAGCGAACAGCGAACAGCGAACAGCGAACAACGAACATCGAACATCGAACATCGAACAGCGAACAGCGAACAGCGAACAGCGAACAGCGAACATCGAACAACGAACAACGAACAACGAACAACGAACAACGAACAACGAACAACGAACAACGAACAACGAACAACGAACAACGAACAACGAACAACGAACAACGAACAACGAACAACGAACAACGAACAACGAACAACGAACAACGAACAACGAACAACGAACAACGAACAACGAACAACGAACAACGAACAACGAACAACGAACAACGAACAACGAACAACGAACATCGAACATCGAACAGCGAACAGCGAACAGCGAACAGCGAACAGCGAACAGCGAACAGCGAACAGCGAACAGCGAACAGCGAACAGCGAACAGCGAACAGCGAACAGCGAACAGCGAACAGCGAACAGCGAACAGCGAACAGCGAACAGCGAACAACGAACAACGAACAACGAACAACGAACATCGAACATCGAACATCGAACAGCGAACAGCGAACAGCGAACATCGAACATCGAACAGCGAACAGCGAACAACGAACAACGAACAACGAACAACGAACAACGAACAACGAACATCGAACATCGAACATCGAACAGCGAACAGCGAACAGCGAACAGCGAACAACGAACAACGAACAACGAACAACGAACAACGAACAACGAACAACGAACAACGAACACGAACAACGAACACGAACACGAACACGAACACGAACATCGAACAGCGAACATCGAACATCGAACAGCGAACAGCGAACAGCGAACAACGAACAACGAACAACGAACAACGAACAACGAACAACGAACACGAACATCGAACAGCGACATCGAACATCGAACATCGAACAGCGAACAGCGAACAACGAATAACGAACAACGAACAACGAACACGAACACGAACACGAACACGAACACGAACAGCGAACAGCGAACAGCGAACAGCGAACAGCGAACAGCGAACAGCGAACAGCGAACAGCGAACAGCGAACAGCGCACAGCGAATCTTTGTGTTCGTCTTTGTGTTTGTTTGTGTTTGTGTTTGTGTGTGTTTGTGTTCGTGTTCGTGTTCGTGTTTGTGTTTGTCTTCGTGTTGTGGCAGGCCCAAAATCAGTTGGCGAGACGAACTGGACTCTCATTGCAAGGAATGGACTAAAACTGCTCACAGTAGGAAGACGTGGACGGAGGGAAGAGAGGCCTTTGCCCAGCAGTGGGACAGCCATGGCTGAATAATAATATGTAATAAAAAAAAATATTTATTTACTAGCGACCCGCCCCGGCTTCGCACGGGTGCAATGCTAATACTAAATACACTACAGAAAAACTGTAAACGTTGTATATAAAAACATAGCGGCCCGCTCCGGCTTCGCACGGGTATAAAATATATAGCCGGGGCGGCCGGCCGGTACCGCCGCAACCGCTACGTCCCGCAATTTTTAAATCTGTAATATCTTCGAAAATATTCACTTAAATCATACGGTGTAAAGGGCCATATAGATCTATATTAAATGAACAATGTATTCAAGGTATTTAATTGGTTAAGAATTAATGCTGTATAGGTTAAAATCGCTTCGAAAATTAGCCATTATTTGTCGTAAAAAGTAAATGACAAAAAAAAGTTATTGTGGGTTATCCATAAGAGATAGACATATACCATCGCGGACTTTTCTGTAGACCTTTTCAATGTGTACATTATTTTGATAAAACTCGTAGGGTTCAGCCTACGTTTGCAATGTAAGCGGAAAAAATGTAATTTTTTACTACATCACATTAGAAACCTTAAAATTAACAGTATTTCTCCACTATATTTTAATGGGTGTTATTATACATATAAACCTTCCTCTTGAATCACTCTATCTATTAAAAAAAACCGCATCAAAATCCGTTGCGTAGTTTCAAAGATTTAAGCGTACAAAGGGACATAGGGACAGAGAAAGCGACTTTGTTTTATACTATGTAGTGATAGTGAAGTAAATTGGGTTTTTTCACATTTTTTTGGATATAAAAGTGATCACAAATAATTTTCATTTGATACCTACCTACTTGTTAAACATGTTCATTAAAACTAATTGCAGCTTTCAACTATCCTCATTCCAAATTTCATCAAAATCGGTGTTTTTGTTTTGCCTAGCCTCACAGACAGACAGACACACATATTTATAATTATTTTAGTTCATTTTAATGATACCCAAAATCAAACATAATTATTTTAGACCAATAAATTTCAAGTGTTTAGACCCATTACCGGTTTGTCAGTTATAAAGTCAATTACGAAGGTGAGGGGGGGTGGGGTAGCGGGGTAGTGAGGTGCGAGGGGGGGGGGTGTAATCGGGATCGCGGATAAATTATGCGCTCGCCTTATTGTTTCGCAGGCCGGTGCCGTTCAGGTGATTTTGAATGTGTACGGTTGGCAAAATAGGTTGTGGATTTTATTAAAATGCGTGACTTTCCGTGCTTATTCCACTAACTAACCAAAGGAGTGGAGAGTAACCTAGAGTGGTCAGTTTTTATAAAGATCCTTTTGTAAAAAAAAATTAGTAACTACATACTTGTTTTCGTAGTTTATGTTTGTTTTGCTGTTCATTTTTTTTAGAATAAGCTATGGAGGTTGGTGATCTACTTTGTTATCTTTATTGTTGTAGGTTTATATTTTGATTCGAATATAGATTAAAATTATTTTCCTTAAATGAATCGATTGTGCTGAACTTAATTCTTATTATAGTTAGTTGTTTTAAAATAAAAGTTCGTATCAATACATTAAAATTGCATTTATTGAATTTTTATTGTACCTAATTAATTATTTAACTAATTTAAAAGCCTAACGTAAATTATTAGTGAGTTTTACAAAACAGCATTTAATTTTCAATTCACAGAAATGTTGAAAACATTTTTATGCACACCGTACTAGCACTTGTTTGTTTGAACGTAAAACTTTAATTAACCGATAAACATGTCTTGGGCCATCTTAAATAAGCCTAAGTAATATAATCCCTTCCTTGCTATAACCTTGTGAAATAGGGCTTCAATTTGGGCACAAAAATAAATATTTGTTAATTAATGTCAAATCTTAATGATTTTCAAGTTATTTTGGATCACTCAATTAGTATGGAAGTGTATGACGTAATGTATTTTCGATGATGAATAATAGAAAAAAGGTTTTCTTAAGGATGGCAAGATTTTTATAGTTTTTTTTTTGTATTTATTCACTGACAGTATTATAATTTATAATAAGTTAGTACGTATAACAAACAGTATTGATAAGTGTGATACAGAAAATTGTATTAGTTTGATGATAAGAACTATTTTATTCGATTGATCAGTAAATGGATGGAAACCTTTAGATTCATAGATATTATCAAAAATGCAAACTTAACTTTTCGTGTCTATAACTTCTGAACACCTGTTAAATCAAGGATGTGATGATGTTTGTGAAAATGTGTATTCGATTTAAATAATTAATGCAATTGAAAGACGATAGTTCGAACTTTTGTATTTTTGTTGCTCTTATTGTAACTACTGAAATTTTTTGTTATTGTTGGTCAACAGTTGTTTTTTTGTATATTGTACCTATAGATATTATATACATGCACCCCCTAAGTTGTGAGAAGTTCCATTTGCTATTTTTATCATTTGATATCACCTACTTTTTACTATTTGCATAGAAATAACAATAAAAATACCCATACATTGAATTAAAACAAAAAAACAACCTAGTACAAGTGCACAGAAAACACCAGGGCGGCAGGAATAGCTGGAGCTTCCAAGTTTCTTTGTGGAGGCGCGGGGGTGCGGGGGGCGAGGCTAAGGTTGACAAATGGGCCGCTCCGAGCATCCGCGATACAATCGTGTTGCTTACAGCTACGGAGGAAAAAACTAGGGCTGCTGCGGAATATTGGGATGTGTTCTAGATCAGGGATGATTTTGGGACAATAAAAAAATTATTAAAAATTTCCTTACATGTATAACTCTATTCTCTGATCTCTATCTAATTTGATTGTACTATTTCAGTTAAAACTACATATTGAATATGTTCAAGTATTAACAGTCGTTCATAATTTGATTCAGCAATAAAAATTACTATAGTTGAAACATGGTATAATCAGCAGTCATAAATAGATACGATCCTATCCTAGTAATATTATAAATACGAAAGTTTGTGAGGATGGATGTAGGTATGTATATGTGCATGTATGTTTGTTACTCTTTCACGCAAATACTAATTATATTATAATGAAATTTAGGACACAATATATAGAGGGTAACTTGGATTAATACATAGGATAGTAGTTTTATCCCGGAAATCCCACGGGAACGGGAACTACGCGGGTTTGTGTTTGAAAACGCGGGCGAAGCCGCAGGCGGAAAGCTAGTCTCTAATATATACATATTATATAGTCCACTTATTGCGCTGAAAACAGGTCTGTAAAAAAGATACGATTTTTATGCGTAATTCATATACTTACCCCATTTATATTTTAAATACCAAAACCTTACTTGTTTCAAGTGTCTATAAAACCAAAGTGTCCTTGTGTTTCTTCTTAAACAAGAGGCTATTGCACGCCTCATAAGCGAAGCGTTGAGGTGGGTACTACTGTCACTTCGCGCAAAACATCTGATTTTTCAAACTTAAAATGTCTTTATGTATCATACATTGCACTTGTAAGATAATACATACACACAAATATTAAGAAAAAACACTATTTTTAACGTTCATGATATTTTTGATGTCATTTTTGTTATTTAAACTAGTTAAAAAACAGTTTAAAAAAGTTCTGTCTTGGACGTCCGTGTGTCTGTATGTGCGGATCCTTTTTCTTGTTAACACGATAGCGACCGAAATACTTTACTAATCGAGTCTTTTTTTTTCTCTTACGCTTGAGTATGCTCAGGAATAGAACCCTTTCATTTTTCAGGGTCTGATTCGATGTGGTTTAATTGTTATTAAATAAACAAAAATAATAATTAATAAATATTTATTAAAAAAAAATATGAGGCGTGCACTTTTGGATTTTCCAAATTTTATATTAATTATTACAGATATATGTGTAACATGGTGTATGTTCACTGCGGATTATTAATATAATTGATATACGGTATGGTTGCTATTGAGCATATATTAAGGTTTATGATGTTTAGCTAATCGAAAATCAGATATGAACTTTGAAGTTCTGAATAGCATTGCAAGTACCATACTACAATTCGGTATATTCGGTTCAATTTTATAGTACTCTATCGATTCAGTAATTTTTGTTAGATTATTTTACAAATGAACAATTACTTCTTTAAAACATAGTATTTATTTAATAAGTTTTAGATTTATGAAATGAATATCAGTGTAAGTAGCTTCTATGGGTACCCATTATCATCTGTAGGAGCTCATCGTTATGATAACTAACATGCGCTGGGTTCGATTCCCAGTAGAAATAAAATATTGAATATACGTCTACATTTAGCTCATTCTAGAGAGATGATCATCTAGTTGGAATTATAAAATCGATCAGAAAACAGATTTGTATATTTGTGCTATACCTCATAAGTAGGCAAGGGAATAAGACCACCAAAGATCTTGCAAAAAAGCTTTTTTCCCACTTTTGACTATCTAATGTTAATAATATATTTAAAATTATAACATCAATGTGACAGCCCTGCAGCACGCGTCACTGGACCCGTCGCAATGTGCCATTACTCACTGTCGGACGCCATTTTCGATGCCACGCCCGCTACGCCGCTACGCTGCTACGTTTGGCTACGCGCTACGGCGTAGTAGCGTATCTAAACATTCTCTTGTTTATGTCGTGCTGGTATTTTTGGTTTTAATTACTTCAATTGTTTGTTTGTTTGTTGGAATAAATATTAGAAATCGGTGTGTGATATTGTATGATAAATAGAGAACTGATGAATCTTTTTCAGAGCATTGAAAAAAGAAAAGCAATGTAGTGTCTCGTTAGATACAATAAAGAAAAGTATGTTGTTACATTTAATTTACATAGGGTATAGACTTGTCCCTGTTTTTATTTCATATAAATGACTAGCTGCTCCGCGCGGTTTCACCCCCGTGGCTCCACTCCTGTTGCCCGTAGCGTGATGAAATATAGCCTATAACCTTCCTCGATAAATGGGCTATCTAACACTGAAAGAATTTTTCAAATCGGACCAGTAGTTCCCGAGATTAGTGCGTTCAAACAAACAAACAAACTCTTTAGCTTTATAATATTAGTATAGATACACAGGTGTGGTGGGATGTTAAATGATTCGATGAATAAAACGAAAGAGATTTTTTTTAGTTTTTAATATTTTTTACACAATTCGTAGCATTCATAATGCCGACATTTTTCCTCGAAACGTCTCGTCAGCGTGTTAGTACGATTCCTATATTATATAAACAAACAAAAAAACTATTTCGTGTCCGTCCTGTTGCGATGTGATAAAATTATACAATACAAATATATTCATGTTTTAAATTGATTTAAATCGCTGAGAGACGACAAATGTTCTTATTATATTACTATATTTACAATCCTCGTGACTTTCGAACTCATTATGTATAATACATACATATAATAATAAGAAAAATCAAAATAAAATTCTTCAATTAATACATTAATATCTAATAACTACTATTTAAGACTTTTCTTAATAAAATATATTACACGCGATGCATTTTAACAATAATAAAAGTGTAACAAATATTGGTTTTTGGGGAAGATTTTTGAACCGAAATCGGGTTTTAATACTGAAAAATTTCACTGGAAACGAAACGTTTATACAAAGATAATACGATATATTTACAGAGTATAACAAATATATGTTAGTGACGTGATTGTTGTGAACCTACCCTAAATTAATACGACTTACATAGGTCTTTGTGAGCGTAAAAATTTATCGTAATTGACAATTTATGTTAATGTGATGATTCGAAAAGGCAAGGCTTTTACAAGATAAGACATAAAATATGTTTCAAACAAGTTTTTGCATTCCACAAACTAACAGAACTGTTTTAAAACATAAATGATTGAAAACATACAGAGTTATTCTAAAATTCGACGAATTGTAGAAAACTATGTAACAATCACGTCACATCAATTAAAAATAGAATAAAGCTTGATTCCGGATAACTATAGCTATCGAAAACCGCGATCGAATTATTTAAATTTGAAAATTTTGTCAAATTTAAGAAGCTCCCATTCGTATACATTGCATAAGGCTGGTAACGAGTCATAGCTCGATTTATTTACGTCCGTGGTCGTCACCTTAGTATACTATCAGTTATAACCCGTGCCATTAAAGGATCGAATGGCAAATTTTGTGATTCCATCCTTTATTGGCGCGGGTTAATGTTACACATGAAACTAATTCTGATCCATAATCCATGAAGATGTTTAGATGCGTCGTAATTTTTTTAAGTCTTTAATGTTTCTCGTATTTTTTGGAGATTACGTATTACTACATAAAGGATTTTTTTTTATTGTAATAAATTTCAGCAATTGAGTTTAAATTTAGTATCCAAGTAATTTTAAATTCATATTATTTCGTAATTTATCACCAACACCAAGGTAATTTTTCTTCTGATTCACGTTTATTCTGTCATTGGTTATAATTATCTTTTTTGTCACTGACGCATTTAAACAATCTCCCTCACATTCTTTGTTTATCGTTCCATAATTCTGTTTAAAAACGTGAGTTTTCAACATTAACCACTTCGTTAAGGCAATCCACAATTATCAATGAAGACGAAAAATATAGCTAAAAATCTCATCGTTTTAACAGTGTAAAATATTATTTTATTTCATCGTATACATGGGTTACAAATTGTGCTATATTACTGAACACCAGGGCAAGGTGAAATACTATGATACTTCATACTAAATATCGTAATAAATATAATATATAATAGTATATAATTCAAGATATGTATGTTACCTGTAAAGCAAAATTGCGTAAACGAGAAGGGAATTGACGTTGGAAACTGAGCTTTATAAATAAGTAGTTAGGTAACAGCGTAAAGAAATTATCATTAAGAAAATCAAATCGATGGTTGTTCCCAAATTGCGTTCGGACCTGTTCACGAACATGAATGTGCGACGAAAAGTCGCGGTGTAGTCGCATCATCGCTGTCTCAATGACGATTCACATTCATGATCAAGTCATTTCGCATAACAAAAAAATTATACACAGAAATGATTCTAAATAACCTACTACATACATAGCTCTTTTACAAAACTTCTATTACCTTCCAGCGAGCCCAGCACTTGTGATAGTTACATCTTACAACTATTCAATTATTTATTTATATTTACGTAATAACAATACACAATTAGCTATAAATATTTATACGATAACTATCAAACCGTTTATTGTTACATTCATCAACTTTGCTCCTATAGTTCCGAGTGATAAAACCGTTTTCATAATATTTATAATAAGGTGATTGCACCAGTCGTATAATACAGCGTCCACAGTGTCACTTCGTTAATTTACATTAATTTAAACATTAAAGTTGACTTTAAACCTTAATTTAGGAGATCGTATACTGTTTCAAATATTACAAAACGTATAGCTTTATGTACATTAGCATCGTTCTCCTGTTTTGTTCGTATCACGTGCCAGTCCAGTCGCGCGTCGCGTCACGTCGCGTCGCATTGCGTCGCGTCGCGTCGAGTCGCGTACAGTCGCGCGCATCATTAGTGGGGGGCCTTATATGTCGCACACTACAGCCTCTAGCTGAGGCATCGTTGTGTGTACGTTATTCATATCTGTGAAAGAGAAATTAGATTAATAAATTACAATCGAAGACGAAGTCTCTTAAATTGTTCTTTGGTTAATATAAAAAAATCCAAAACTACATAATTATTATCAATTTGTAAAGTTATTAAATATTGCAGTAAGCATCGGTGACTTGCTGCCTTCAAATATACAGGGTGTCCCACTATTGGTATACTAAGTGCGAAGAGACTTGTAGTTTTGCATACACTGATCACGTAAAAAATACTTAAACAACAAAATTCGGTCAAAAATTTTTTTCTAAATTTTTCCTGAAAATCCATGTTTTCTTCTCGCGCAGCCGGGATAAACCGCTTCGCTAATGTGAGCATTTTGTCTATGAAAACATAATCTTAAACGATAGCTCACGTGCTGGTGGTAAAGTTGGGCGGGTTGCTTGTTATGGGTGTACACATAGAGTTTTAAGAATTCATCTATTTGAAAAAAAAATGTGTCTGAAATTTTATAAGTATTTTTTACGAACTCAGCGTATGCAAAACTATAACCTCCTTTGAGCTGAATATACCAACAGTGGGACACCCTGTAGTAGTAAAAAAACAGTTATTCTAATGCATTAAATGAGTAGTAGACATGTAGTCCAACTCTACTGAGCTTTACATACAAGTATAGGTACTACTACAGTTAAACCCTTAAAATTAGATACGAAAGACGATGATCAGAATGATGATGATTATAGTGATGAAGACTATGATGATAGTAAAAATAGTCATAACAAAATGATACTCACATGTACAAGTTACATTAGAGATGGTGGCCGTAATACTCGGCGGGGTAGTGCGCGTAGCCCTGGTGGAAGGCGGGGTCCGTGGGGGGCCTGTGCATCATCTGCTGGCCGTCCATCATGTAGCCCATGGTGGCCTCGGGGCTGTACGCGCCGCTGGGGCCCGCGTGGGGGAACACTGCGGGGTAGAACACTGAGCGGTTAATGCGGCCTGCTGTTGATCAGCTGGTATGTTTGGGAGGTCTATACGGTCTATCTAATATATATTATAAAGGCGAAAGTTTGTATGGATGTTTGTTACTCTTTCACGTAAAAACTACTGAACCGATTACAATTAAATTTAGCACACATATAGAGGGTAACTTGGATTAACACATAGGATAGTTTTTATCCCGGAAATCCCACGGGAACGGGAACTATGCTGGTTTTCCTTTGCAAACGCGGGCGAAGCCGCGGGCGGAAATCTAGTATGTCAATATAGGGATAGTAGCTTTGATTTTGTTCTTGTAGTATTATAGTAGCTTAGATTTCATACTTTATTAGAAAAATGAGTGGTTAATGCAGCCTGCTGTTGATGTGATGGTATGTTTGGAAGGTCTATACTCTATTTTGTTCTGTTTATTAAGTTAGGATAATACAATAGTCATACTTTCTTAGAGAAATGAGTGGTTAATGCAGCCTGTTGTATGTTGGGAGGTCTGTGCTCTATAGTAGATACCTTTGATTTTGTCTGGTGTTTTTGTGTGTGTATGTGTTATTTTTTATATCCTTTACTGCTAACTGCTTTACTGCATAGCGAATTTTTGGACTGAACAAAATGGTCAAGATGATGTTCGTCTTGTTGTCGAGAAATATCCGGTGGAGACGAAGAAAAAAAATGTCTCGGTCTGGTAGGACACAGAAGGCAGATCACCTACTTGTCCCTAAAGAAAATCGATCAGTGAAACAGATGTATAATGCATCTGCCCCTTACCCCACTAGGGGACATGGGACTTCACTATGCAACTAGCTTGGTTTTGTAATGCATTGTATCGTGAGCATATTATTTAATACAAAGTAAGGATGAAGAAACTATTCTTGATTACTTTAGCAATTTTATTTTCAGCTAATATCCAGACATAAAAAGATTCTTTTCAATTATTTTTTTAATCAAGTTTATACCACGCAACTTTCGCAATAACGTCACGCAAGTGCGCTCGCAATTAAAAAGTTCAATCAATTTCGTTTCAGCTTCCAAACTAATAAAGCCTTCTTGCGACTCGAAATTGTTTGACAACAAAAAAATCGCAACTTCGGCAATTGTGGAGTTGGTTCGCTCAATTTTACCACAAAACTGTTATGCCTTCCGTTGGCGATATATCCTCGGGATTATCAATCGAAAACTAATGGTCTACGTCCATTATTGACGCCGATTTCCGCTTTCTCGTGGGGTCTTTATGGCGACACGCGCCATTGCTCTGCGCTCGCCAACACAAAGTTATGTCGTCGCTCGAATTACACTTTCTACGCGACAATGTTGGTGCTTCAGATTTGACAATATGCAAAACATAGGACTTAGGAGTGCGAAATTCATATCTATACTTCTATACTAATATTATAAAGAGGAAAGGTTTGTATGTATGTATGTATGTATGGTTTTCACGCATACTACTGGACCGATTTTGATGAAATTTGGCACAGACAATCTTTAGACCCTGAGAAAGAACATAGGCTACCTTTTATTGCGAAATATGTACCACGGGCGAAGCCGGGGCGGACCGCTAGTCTATACTAATATTCTAAAGCTGAAATTTGTTTAAACGCGCTAATCTCAGGAACCACGGGTCCCATTTGAAAAATTATTTCACTGTTAGTTAGTCTATTTATCGAGGAAGATATCATCACGCTAAGACCAATAGGATTGGAGCAATGCAGGTAGAACCGCGGGATACAGCTACTAGCTAGTTGTAAATGAGAAAACTACATTGGAGTCGGTAATTCATATTGTAAATATGGTTTAATCTATTTATATCCAGTGTCAATTACATCAGTTTTTACATTTATTAATTATTCAATAATCATACCCGTGTTATTAATGCAAAAAATAATTCAAGTATAAACTTTGATTACATTAGTTCAGCTAGCGTTGTTTCATTGTTGATTTTTATATTATAGATAACTTAAATGTTTTGTCAAATTTACATCAAAATAAAAAGTTAAGATCAGATTCTTATGCCTTATTTTCGAAAATGATATTTAATTTTGAATTGTATAAGAATAAGAAGAATAAGAATAAGAATAAAATACATTTATTAGGATCTCCAAAGTACCACCACCACATAAAAAAACAATAACAAGAGCACTCTTAAAGACTATAGAAAATAAACAGGGATAAAAAAAAAAAGAAAAAATTAAGAGCTAAAAATCTATTATAAATATTTGTGTGGCGACTGGTGACCTAAAGGGTAAGGCCACTCAGCATATGCTACGCCGCACCACGGTCGGCATAGCGCTGGTTTTCAGGGCCCAACCAGACAACAGACGCGTAAGTCTAAAGTGTCCCGAATAATAAAATATAGTTAAATAACATAAAATAAAATAAAATACAATAAAACAAACTAGAAAAATTTAAATTAATAAGTAAGTGTTTTTACTATTTATATAATATTAAAATCTACAAATTAATGAAATAAACATCAATACCTATATTACATAAATAAATAATGATAAATTATATTACATATATATATTGAATGCATATTATTATATATATTATATAACAGTTACGTGTAACATTGTTATGAATATAAAAATAAGATTATTACATATATTGTGTACTTAAGAAAAAATATGTAAATACATAGGATCTTGATGTTTTGTCCGCGCACGCAAGCGTACCCTAGTGTGCATTAGCGATAGAGCGTTATGCTTGCCCGCTCTCTGTTTGCGTTGTTTTTCACACATTTTATTATTGCTTCTATAAAAGAAAAAGCTTTTTGCTGTATGCGTTGCTATGCGATGTTTTTGTTCGTTGGGTTCGTTGGGAATGTGAGACATTTTGGATTAAATTGTTATGACTCATTATAGTTGGAACCAATTTTAATTGAAGAATTGACACGTTTTTACACATGAAACTCTTAAGTGTCTAATTAAGTTAATTGAGACCGTAAAACATACGACTACATACTTTATGACTTAGTTCATAAATACTATTTTTATATAAATTTTAATATCTCTCTCTCAATTTCTCTCATGTCAAATTTAGGCAATTTCGCCCTAATATGTGTCACACGAAAGTACCAGGATGGCATGATGCTATAGAAGCATTTCGCAATAACACGTGAAGGACGTAGATTATCGCTCACTAAATCATAGTTTCCTGGTGCCAGTCCCTCTCCCGGGGGACCCGTTATTGTTTCCGCTACCCCAGTACGGAGACATGCATCACTTGATATAAGAAACTAGTATTTATTACGTGGGAATTAACATTTTTTAACAATATTTCCATTCAGCACATTTCAATCAAGAATTTTGAACGATGCTCTAAATTTAAAATCAATAAAACCTCTTTAGATAGTTGACAGTTGGAGCTGGTTAGTTGTAATTTTAGAAACAAAAAAAAATGATTCTAGAATAATCGAATTCCATTTTTAAACGGTCAATACTGAAGGAAAAAAGCCTTGGCAGTCGGCGACGCATACAGAATACATAAATGCAGGGTTTGGCTTGACCACAGGAAATGCGGTGGTCGTTTTCTTTAAGCGATTGCCAAAACAATTTTCTGTGCTCCGCGTTTTTCTATTTTCGACGGCAAGTTTGCTATATCCGCCGAGAGGGTTTATGGCGCGTGAGCAAATTTAAATGGCACTATAAATTTGCGTGTTCTATGATTACCTGTGGATACTTGCTTGTACCAAATATTTTAAGTTAAGTAAGGTTTTGAAGAGTGGGATTATATCAATGATACAGTTTTACAAAAGTGAAAAATGATCATGTGTTTAAAACAATTATGGATTTATTTACATTATATCCATCCTATAAAACATATAAATAGTAAAATTCTAAGTACGGTCTACTAAGTTATTAATCCTATATCCAGGAGACCACGAAAGAAAACTATTTCCTTATTTTGTACCTAACTTTTCATCTGCAATTCCAACAATTCCTACCTTTTTTGACATTGCTAAAAATAATATCTCGATGTTTCTGATCGCTCGGACGTCATTATCTAAATTGGTAGCGAGCCATACGTCATTACGTCACGGCCCCCAGAGACAAAGGCCGTAATCCCCGAATAGGCAAGAATATAAGATAGGGTGATTGTCGGCCAAGTGATGGATGTACGAGGACGGGTCAACGAATTCGGACATTATTCTTTTTTACCCTTACACCCTTCTTCCTTGGGGTTTTTGCGAATTGCGTTTTATATAGAATTGTAGAATTGTTGATGTTTATTGCTCTGGTGGGTTTTTTGGCTGCTTTGAGATGGCTTGGTGATCTTATTTGAGTTGTGAATCTTGTTTATTATGTTTTATAATTAATTGTTTATTAAGATTTGAATTTGACTGCTCTAAGGCATGTCACATCAATGTTAATAAGGATATCCTATATATGTAATTGTAATTAGCGCTCGCTATTCTTATTTTATATGTTGAAATTGAGCGAAATTGGCATAACGACACAAAGAATCGAAGAATGCATTGTGATTTGTTTTGTAATTAGTAAAAATAGCGTAAAATTCGTTTTTATTATGCACTATGGTAGGAATAGATCAAAATTTGACGCTTTTTACAGCAAATCTAAAACCATTACATATCCTTTGAAAATACGAAACTATTGGTCGTACGTCCGGCATTTTAAAATAATACCCATCGGTATTCTTCCCGAGTCCGTTTGAAGTGGAATTGAATTTACTGACCGCACCTTCATACAGTATGCATTATGCCCCTGGGAAACGACGCTTGGACGTCCACCCTTTGGCTCAGTGGTAAATCGCGATTTTTTTTTATATTTTTATCGATTTGGTAGGGTAAAAAAATACGTTTTTACACAGATTTTGTGTTCTTTACATAGTGTAAGTTTTTCTTATTTGTAATAATAACTACTACATAATTATATGTACATATAATAATAAAAATCATTTAGCAATTGTAAGGAAAGGAGAATATTTTGTTGGTATCAGCAAACCTATGTAATTTAGTAATATTCTGTTTTCAATGGGAATCGAACCCATTGCCTCCCAACTAAAAATAGTAAAACTGCACTTAAAAATATTCGTATAAGAAAAATGTTACCTGCTCTATTCGACTGGTCGATCATTGGTTGAACTATCCTACGTCTTGCGTTGATAAACCTGGAACAAAGATACATACATTAATATAATATAAATTAAAATAATGAAAAATAAATGTGCTTACATCTAAATGTAATAATTATTATTTATTTGGCAGATGAAAATTACAATTTTTTTTTCAAAATAACAACCTAAATCATTACTTTCAGAACAACATTTACAGAATTTGTCAATCATATTAACATTTTTATAATAACCAACATCCAATAATTTTAAATGCTTAAAAATATGTAAATAATTGTTGCCATTTTAACATTAACGTAAAACAACTTCTAAAAACCTAATTAAAAACATCCAACATCTGATACAACTAATAAATTATCCGAGATTAAATTACGTCATAAAATTATGAACTAATAACACTCCACTGCGAGCGGGGGTCAGAATAACCCCGCGCCATCTTCGCAGGGACAACCCTTACGTCCGTTCGTAATGTATCGTTAATATCCCGATTAGTTCATTAACTCCGCAGGTCCCATGGCCCAGGCCCCAGGGAGGGGGTTGTAATTGTTATTCTTACAATATGACGCGTGACACGAGATTTATTATTCCTTTATTGGATTCCGAGTTTCTAATGAAATTGGCATTCGTATGGATGTTCTGATTAAGATGTAACAATGTGGACTTATTTGGAAATTGTGTTATAATATTCAGTTATTACATATCTAACAATTGTCCGTTTCTTGATTGCATTTGCATTCCTAATTATATTAAACAGTAACTCATTTAGTTGTATCTCGAAATTGAATTTATGTTTGAAACCACATGAAAAATTTAAATACTAATAAACCACGATTTGAACCAGTCTAATACTACTAAGCTTTAAATACATGTTATACTATTAGTATAAGTAACAATCCAATATTTAATATTATCTATATTTTACAAAACTAAACCCCACCCTTCGATAAGCAACGCCAAAAAATCCAAATGTTTTTAAATATTATTTGTCCTCATAACGCTATCAACAAAACGCATTAACCCTACAGAATTTGCATCTGATGCATTGGCACAATGTACCCCAATAGTTTGATCATAAATCATAAAGCGATCATACAAAGCCCCGGCGAGAAAGGGTTGGGATTCACTAAAAATGCATATGCGTGTTGATTTATTTATTTTATATGCAAATGGGATAATTGTAGCGAGATTAAGGCGTTAAAGGGTGTTAACGTATTAGGACATGGCTAATGGGAGATATTATATGTTATGATGTGCAGATGCATCTTCTAATATATTTTAAAACTAATTATGCAAAAACAAAAACGTAACTGCAGTTTAATAAAGTCGATGTTACTACTTACTGACCTTTGATACTGTTTTTAATCTTGGACTTATCTAGATACTAATATTATAAAGCTGAAGAGTTTGTTTGTTTGAACGCGCTTATCTCAGGAACTACCGGTTCGATTAGAAAAATTCTTTCGGTGTTAGATAGCCCATTTATCGAGGAAAGCTATAGGCTTTATACTCGCTAATACCAACAGGAAGCACTGCGGGTAAAACCGTGGAGTACAGCTAGTTTGATATAATTATGTAGTACAGAAGCCTTGCAACAGTTTAAATGTATTATGTCATTGCATTACCAGAGTCTTAACCAGCTTACAGGCCACTCACTTTATAAAAATCAAAACAAACACCTCTCCGAGAAAGCTGTGAACAGTCAATTTCATTTAAGACCAAGCCAATTAACATGCAACGCCATTACCGACTTTAATGAGGCAAAAGCAATCCATTATTTCAGAGGCCATTTTTATAATATTAAAAAATACTAGCTGCGTAAATTAACTCAAGACAGAATTCTAATTTCTCGTCACGGAGAGCCGTGGAATGCGCCCTCTTATTTAATTTACTTTCAGGTAATTAAAATCTAAAAGTTCGAGGCGAAATTAAATTTTATTCGCCTCTGTTGTTGAATTACGCTGTGGATTGAAGGTAAGAACAAGTTGAAGAGAGATTTGATCGTCACTATAATCATGACTGTAAATGGTAATGCTGCAGTATATATAAGTGCGATCTCATATTTAAATTGTCTTGTATAAACCAACACAAACCCTTCTTTCGAGATACTTATTATATACAGGATCTTCTATAATATTATATAGGTATTCTTGCCAAGGTGTTTGATCGTCACTAATTGACTAATAACAATACGCTGCAACCAATCATCATGGGAGTGTTTGCAAAAAGTTACATTCTAAAAAGAATTTCTTTCCACAGCAGACGAAGTTAGGTTAGTATATAAGAAAACAGCCAATATGTAGCATAGTTTTATCTAGCTTTAAACGTCGCAGTCCCCAATACAGAGGTACGTGTCTGGCCCGTCAAATGGCCCTCTTAACTTTTCCTATTTAGGGAGGAAATCTCTCCGTAATAATAATCATACATATCGGCTATCATGTACTTAAGGTGTTTGTAATGGTCACTGAGGAAATTGCCTTTTATTTGGACAAATTATAATAGTGTAATATTGCTGGAAGTTTAGGTGGTGCAAGATTAAGCCAGGAATACGATGGTTTTCATTTATACTTGAAGCGTCGAATTCAAACAGTTCTTAAGATTAAAACAATGCATTAATACCAAAGAATAACCGCTTTAACCTATGCCCTATTCAAATTACTTTCTGATTGAAGTCTGTGTTGAAATTAAAGGGACCCCAAGACAGTTTTGACAAAATCCTTCTCGAGCAGAATTTGACGATATGAAATTGCTCCATCCATAGCCTTACTCCCGAATATTGGGCAAGTAAGGAGAGCGGGCAATAAAAATTTACGACGTATTAGAAATACGGGCCGGAGCCGCACATATTTCATTATTAGTAAGTTGTTTTTGTGGATTGTGACCGCGTGGGGCCTTTATGTAATGTTGTTTGTGGATCTTTACCCGGTGGTTTGGACAGTATGTGAAACTGCGACGGTAGTACTAATCGATTCGGTTGAGGTAAAACATTCTGAGGGGAAACTAATTAAGGAAGAATGTTATGTTTTGTAAATGGAAGAATAATCAGAATTTTTCATATTAGAATTGAAGTAGAAGAATTTAAATATAGCTCAAGTATATATTAAGTTTAGAAAGATGTTAGTAGCAAGATTTGTAAGTAAACAAATACCACATAACCGTAAAGTTAGATTTGTCATAATTGCTTTTATTTATTTATTTAGATTTGATGACCTATTTATTTCTCCTATACATTTTTACACATTGGCTAGCACAAAATTGTGAAATTAAGCATCGATAAATAAAACCGGATTGAAAGCGAGTTTAATAAAACAAGTGCAAACAATGAAGGGAGAGCGTCAAGGTTTAATTAGGTAAAGCTAATTTATCTCCTGCCCTACCTGCTGCCCTCGGGACGTAATGACCTTAAGTATGCTTTACGGCTTTTCGAGTTTTGGGCTCTTCGGCCATTTCACCGTGGGTAGATTCCTATGGAGCGTGAATAGAAGGGATGTTAGGCTTTGGAAATTTAGCAATTTTAATAGTAATTGTTTAAATAGTATTGAAGTAATATAGTGGCAAGTATTGGTGGTATTGAATAGTTGAATGAATAAACGCTTAAGTTTGCGTTTAAGTAATGTATTGTGAATGTGAATATGTTAAAATGATTAGCTTTAAATTTGACTATTAAAAGACATATTGTATACATAATATAAAATACGAGCGGTCCGCCCCGGCTTCGCCCGTGGTACATATGAAAAATAGATGTTGGCCGATTCTCAGACTTACCCGATATGCACAGATAATTTCATGAGAATCGGTCCACCCGTTTCGGAGGAGTATGCAGACTAACATTGTGACACGAGAATTTTATATATAAGATCTGGGGGCACGGTAGTGCCCCCGCCAAGACAAGCCAAGCGAGGCGCACGGGCACTACCTACCTTTTCTCGAAGCGCTTCGACGTTTTTTTGAACCCTCATAACTTGGGTTTGGATTATGCTAGATCAACAAAATTTTCGGGATATATTGTCAATAGCGGACTTATTGAACATATTAAGTTTTAATTACATTAGCTTTTATACTTCAGATTTTATTTATATCTAAAAAACGCTAATTTCGTCACTGACTCACTGATGATCATCAAAATTCTTAAGGTATTTCCTAATGTCCTAGAAAGCTGAAATTTTGTATATAAGCTAGTATTAGCACACAAACAACAAAAAAATTATAAAACTTGTAACTTTCATCCCCCAACCCCTTAAACTAGGGGATGGGAGTTTGTATGAGACCTGTAATTTTAAATTAAATTTTGATGACGCTAGAGGTCTAATCTAATAATCTAAAACATGGTTCCCCTAGATATATATATGTATAGGTACTCCTTGTTAAAAAAAAATTGTTACAAACAACCTACAAAAAGAAATGAAATCCCACCAAAAACATTTTCATGTAAAATGTTGCCAAGACGAGCCCATATGACTCGCACTGTCAAAAAGTTATCAGATCTCATGTAGAGCCAAGCTTCTAACACTACACGCCCTAACTCTACAAGGCCTAACTTCACAAACTCTACACGTTAGTCAAAATATGTGGCTTGGCCGTTCGTTACTACAAGAACTATTGTATAACACAAAAGTAATGAACAGTGAATTAATTTTTCACCTTACGCCGATGTGAATGTAGCGAAATGGCCAAGCCACATATTTTGACTAACGTGTAGAGTTTGTGAAGTTAGGCCTTGTAGAGTTAGGGCGTGTAGTGTTAGAAGCTTGGCTCTACATGAGATCTGATAACTTTTTGACAGTGCGAGTCATATGGGCTCGTCTTGGCAACATTTTACATGAAAATGTTTTTGGTGGGATTTATATATTAAGACACACACAAAAAAGGAAACTTTGAAACACTCTATACAAAAAAGGGAATCATAGTTGTTCAACTTATTATATCTGCTATAGCAGTTATATTTAATGTTATAGTCATAACGGCTTCTGGTATAGATTTCAACAAACAAATCTTACAGATTTGTTCTATAGCTGAACAAATAAAGGGTGAATAAATTGGTGCGTCTATGAAATCCCCTTAAGCCACTCGGGATGGACACATGTTGATGCTGTTTGATGGATTACTTTATCTCCTTGAGATGTGAGTCTTGACATTGGGTATGATAGGATTGTTTTAATAGTAATGAAGATTTTCACCCTTACAAATATTTTTATTTGAACTTATAATTGCAAATGCTAACTGTTTCTTCTCTATTTATTTTAAACTAGCTGTGCCGCGCGGTTTCACCCACATTACTCCGCTCCTGTTGATCTTAGGGTGATGATATATAGCCTTATAGCCTTCATCGATGAATGAGCTATCTAACACTGGAAGAATTTTTCAAAGCGGACCAGTTGTTCCTAAGATTAGCGCGTTCAAACAAACAAACTCTTCAGCTTTATAATATTAGTATAGATTAGAAATTTTGTATTTCCGTTTTACTTAGCCACATAATAGTACTGGATATTTTCTATCGTAAATTCTTCAAAATGTACTTATGAAAAGGACTTTTTTCCTCAAAAATCTATTCAAAATAATAATGAACACTGTTCCAAAATACATCATTACATTATATTCACGACATAGAACAAAATATCCAGAAATAATCCCCGGGGGTATGGGGCGATAAATATTTTTCCTGATATTATGAATCCGAGGTCCGTGGCGCATAGAAAGTGCCTCAAATTAGACAATTATTGGCGCCCAATTATTGTCCTGGGATCAAAACAATTGCTCGTATACATGTCTTGTAATATAAGTTTATATGTATATGTATTTTTATATAGTAAAAATATGTATTGGGTGGTCTTGTGACGTTGTTCGTTTGAACGCGCTTATCTCAGGAACTACTGCCCTAGACAAGTGGCTTCAATAGAATAGATTATGAATGTATGAAATTGACGTTTGATTACGACGACGACGACGATTGATTACGTCAATCTCATACATTCATAATCTATTCTATCTGGGGGCACGGCAGTGCCCCCGCCAAGTCGAGCAAAAAAAAAGCGGCACGGCCGTACCATCCTTTTCTCGAAGCAATTCGGGCCTTTTTCGACCCCCTATAATTCGGTTGTGGATAAAGCAAGAAACCTGAATCTTCAGTAACTAATCCGGCATTGTATAAACACGGAATATTTAAAATTTCAGTCAATTTGAACCAGTAGTTTAAGAATGACAACTTGTTAAAGTTTCTAAATTTTGTCACTCACTGACTCACCGATCATCAAAAGTCCAAGGCACTTCTAGCAGACTTAGAAGCTTCATATTTGGAATACATATAGAGTTTAGTGTCTTAATCATGGGAAAACTTAAATATTTTGTAATTTCGGTCCAGTTTTCCAAATACACCAACTGCATCAATAACTTTGTAATCCCATATAAATATATGTGATTACAAAGTTATTTATGCAGTTGGTGGTTGGTGGTGGTATCAAAAAGAAAGGCTCTACAAAAAGAAGTGAGATCCCATCAAAAACATCTTGTAAAAAACCCAAGTCTCGCAGCTCAGTCTTTCTACCGTCAAAAGTTGTGAGATCCATGTAATACCAAGTCGGTTAATCTATTTAGTGTCTACTTGAAGGACCTTCTGTCTTAAGTTATTACATAAGTTATTATCATGCCAATATTAAAAATATTTAACGTTTTAAACAAATAGATCGACTTGGACATCGCATGAAAACAAAATGAATATTACAATATTATATTAGATTCTTTAGTCTCTCGCGCCTCACGCGATTGAAACTCTCGTTCCTGTTGGTCGCTGGCCCGTCGTGCTGTGTAGTGTGATACATACTAATAATCAAATCAAGCGATGTCCAAGTCGATCTATTTGTTTAAAACGTTAAATATTTTTAATATTGGCATGATAATAACTTATGTAATAACTTAAGACAGAAGGTCCTTCAAGTAGACACTAAATAGATTAACCGACTTGGTATTACATGGATCTCACAACTTTTGACGGTAGAAAGACTGAGCTGCGAGACTTGGGTTTTTTACAGGATGTTTTTGATGGGATTGAACTTTACGCTAATAGAAAGCCACTTGTCTAGGGGGGCTGGACCGATTTTATAAATTCTTTCACTGACTTATACTGTTGGATATGTACATTGTACGAGTTAAAATGTATGTACCACAAGTGAAACCATGCGAACTGCTAGTAAATTATATTATTATCAATTGTTAGATTGAAAATGTGTAATGTACGAACAGTTAGGTATTTAAACCCACAATAGACATTAACTAACATTGTTACTACCAGCTAACCGTCTCACGCAATTACATGACCCATCCAAGACGGCACCTCACTCGACGCGACTTAACCTTAATTACGCGAAGTTACGAGTGTACTCGTAAAATCCGATCCGTTCGTAATCGTCACCCTATTTTGGCCATGTGTTAGTTACAGTTGAACATTGCAATATTAGCAGTTATATTTGACCCTTATAGTTTTGACCTGAAGTTAACAATAGGGGAAAATACATTAATTTAAGTGCGCAGTCTTGTTTTCATGGAACATAGAAAACTTGGTTTTTATCC
The DNA here is from genome assembly GCF_061535455.1 of Colias philodice. NCBI lineage: Eukaryota > Metazoa > Arthropoda > Insecta > Lepidoptera > Pieridae > Colias > Colias philodice. The sequence continues at coordinate 9,871,407 of NC_143103.1, read as the reverse complement.
ACGTTATTTAAAACGGTGGAAGGTTCTTAAAACTTACAGTTTAGTAAAATAAAATTCCAAAATTCATCAGATTTTTGGATGCTGAACTTTTAAAATGTACTTGCTGCTAAATGAAATTGAATTAAATTAATCTTATGTCAAAGGATTATTGTTTATTTTCTTCATTTATTATTTACGTTATTATATTATTAATTAAATAATAAACAAAGGATAACTTAATAAAGTGTATGATTAACGGTTCCAATTACCAGGGCGACATAAATAGCAGTAAATATCGTTCTGTCACAGATGTTGTCAAAACATCTTGTTTCAGTGGGGCCAAGAGATACGCGTTTTGATAAGCGATAGCGATTTATATAAGAATTCAATTTTTGTTTGTTTGTAATTTGAAACAAATATGGTAGCCAGATAAATTTGCTAATGAACTGCATTTGATGTTTTTTATTTAATACACAGCAAGTAGCTGTTTTTGTTACTTCTACACGTAGTATATTATTAGTAGTCTGTGCTTCTACTATCAATACATGCTCCCTTAAATCCTACATAATAAAAAAAACGGAATAAAAATACAAATGTACCTTCAGCCACTGTAATTCTTATTTCTACGAACTAAAAATATATCAATAAAGATTTATTATTTTTTAAGCCAAAATCGTGGTAACATATTATTTTAATTTGTACATTTTCCGCGTATTTCCTGCCCCCCTGCCATTGGTACGCGAATTCCGTACGCGATAATCACGGCACCATATTGCACTGAATGCTCCTTAGTCCTTGCCGAATTTATTTAGGATTAAAGGGGTTAAGGTAAATAATATATATTGCAGTTTATGTATAGGTATGTAATGTATGTATTGTTTTTAACCGACTTCAAAAAAAAGGAGGAGGTTATCAATTCGGCCGGTATGTTTTTTTTTTTATGTATGTACACCGATTACTCCGTGGTTTCTGAACCGATTTACGTGATTCTTTTTTTGTTCGACGCGGGATGGTCTCGAATTGGTCCCATAAAAATTTTATTCGGATAGGCCCAGTAGTTTTTATTTTATGAGCATTTTTGTCTGTATTTGTAAATGTTGCAAGTGCAAGTTTGAAGTCGGTTGTTTTTAACGCAGTTATTGACTTGTTGAGATAAGTAATCTGTAGCTTATTTATTTGGTTTGTAAGAAATGAAAGTACATATGACTCAGTGTTAACAATAAGGCTTTTTTCGCATTTTTCGCAAGAATAAGGCTTTTGCTACACAATCTATTCCAGGCAATCTGGTAGGAAAGGAAATGTAAGAAGCTATCTAGATTTATTATAAAAATTAAACCTTACGGAATACTGTGGTTCCTTAAATGTTAAAGTCGTCCGTATAGAAATAATTATTTTGACTTCATATTAAAATATAAAACGTATCAGTATGTACAAAATTTACAATAATTTCATACTCTACATTCACACGCATAAAATTTAATATTTATTAATAAAATGAGTATAAATTCATACTGGTATTTTTTATTGTGGGTACCAGGGCAACATAGACGCGCAGCAATTCGTCGACCACTAATGAGTGCGACAGCAGCGCCGTGCGGCCGCTGCGGCCGCCGCGAGAACTAATTTACAGTGATGGATCGCTTTTGATTCCGCTCGTCTCATGCCAAGGCGTATTAAAAATCCATTAGAGATATAATCACGTATTATTTTAATTAGACAATAAACTTTTTAAAATCGAACGACGCATTCCTAATTTAAATAAATTCCATTCTAACAAAGAACATTTTTTGAATAATCGTAATCAAAGGGGTTATGCATCACTACACACTGCACGATTCCATTTCTTCGAGGGCGCAATTTATAACAATTATACACAATGATGTCTTTATGTGTGAAAGCAATTTATTTGTGATAATCAACATTTCTTAGCTCCGATTGCGACACGCTCAATTAACTTGCACAATGCTAATTTGGTTGCATCGACACGCTAAACCGTCGTTAAACAAAGGTTAGGTCTCGACCGAACAACTTATAAATAAAAGACCATAATAAATATCAAATATTAATGTTTCAATGTTAATTTTTAATAGGTTGTTTGTGACCACCATTGATATATATCGTTTTGTAAACAGTTTATCTTTTCAAGTTGCTAGAACTTGCAAATGTGACAGTTTTTATTCAAACGGCATCGACGTTACAGCGATTGTAATAAACAATTGAATTATTTGCACAAAGGTTTTTGTTCGAGTAAATACAGCGATTTATATGCAATAAATACGCTCTCGATAGAGATGTTCAAAGATTGTTGTGACGTCACAACAGCCATCAGGTGCCCTTAAAACTGATTCGCGCGCCATTAATTTGATAAATGTGCGCGGATCGCAACGGGACGTTGGTTGCGAGTTGCGAGTTGCGACACACCCCGTGTGAGCCGATCTTTATGTTGGCGGCTTTGTTTAGAATGCGTTCCAATTTTGAAATTCAAACTGGCTGTTTTGACAACTAAAATTAGATTTCGAAATTTATTTCGAACATCGAAACGGCTTAAGTATTTTGAATGTGGAACGCAAATTTTCGACTCGAAATTAGAAGGTAAATTAAATTTTAAAAATATTATGGCTGTCAATTAGAATGTTCAGTTTAAATTTAGAACCGATGTTTTAAAAATTGAAAAGATGAGAGTTTGTTTGTTCATGTGATTCGATCAGCGATGGCCACCGCACGCATTTGTTTTGATTTTATTATTTGACAGCGCGCCACAAAATGTTGACGTGAACGTACACAGACGCTTTTACATTTTATTTATTATTCTTTACGAACAAAACATTTATACTTGATTGATATCGTGCATATATCATGCCTACCTTTTAAGTTTTAAGTTTTATACATTGCCCAATGAGGTTTGGCATTACTATTACCGATTTCTCGATAGCAATACCTCAGAATTGGCGTTTTAATCTATATGCTAAACATAAATCTGTAAGCCGTTAATGTTTGATTGACAAACAACAAATTTATAATACACAACTGTATAATTGAAATCGAGATTGGCTTGTATCTGTACTTGTCACACTAGGCGTATTTTTTCAATCTTCAAATAACTTATAGTTTAACCCAAGGTTTAAACACACCTGCAAGTTATGATCTCATGACTGTCACAGATAGCTTGTTTAGCCATGTTTTGCATAATTATTAACAACTCCTATATATTACTATGTTGTCTGTCCATTCTGCGTAATCTACATTAAACTTTAGACCTGTCCGTTTGCCCGTGGCTATCTCGGAAACTGATTAACTCCATTAGCGCTGAATGTTTGAATTAAGAAAAAGATTAATTACTCGCTAATTTATACGATTTATTAGATGGAGATTTGTTTAAACGTGGACGCTTATAATGTTATCTTCATTGAAGTGGTATTTAATATATGAAATAATTAGGATCGCAAACGGTTGTAATTAGATTGTATTAAAAGAGATAAAGTTTTTATTATCGATACCGTTACGACAAAAACTAGCTGGTAATTAATCTACATCAACTGGGCCTTCGGAGAATTTATCAATAATATCAAAATGTACATATTTTTTTACTACTATTAGTGTTTCTATTGTAACGCTCTACCGTGTCTCAGGATAAGTGAAAAGCGCTCACATTTCACGATACCATCTCAACTTTAACTTTTAATATCAAATGTTTTAATGAAGACTTACGCCATGCCTAGAAATATGGGATCAAACGTTAAATAAGAAATCAGATCATTCAAAGAGAATCCAAGACGTGTCATTTAGATACGAATCGCGTAATTAGAAATGAGTTATGCGATGACAGAGCAAGCGTTATCTCTCCATCTCGTTCCTTCGTCATGTGTCATCTGGAGTAATATTTTATCTGTAATTAAGAAAGTCTGTTTTGTCTGTAGCTAGTTATGATACAGACATTAAAATTTAAAAGTGACGTTTGCGGGTGATAGTTAATTTTTTAATGAAATAAACGTACATATTATATTTTACACTACACTAAGTAAAAATAATATAATTGTAGCATACATAATATGTTCTTTTATGTTTTTTGAAAAACAATTAACGATTTAATCAAGAAACTAAGATAAGAGAAGTATTTTAACAACGTGTAGTACAAGCCGAATCATAACGAATAGATGACGGCAGGCGATAGCCAACAAAAGACTATAAATAAAGTTAAAAATTTAAGGGCCGACGCCATTAGAGGCCCTTAGCGTTACCGTAGATGTGATCGCGCAATCGGACGCCGTGAAATTGCAACTTGTTTATTGAAAATAAATAAAACTATTGTTTAAATTTAAACCACGTTTACAGAACCGATTTTATTTGTGTTAAACATTCGCGGCGAGAGCAAAAGTGTTCCAAATTCCAAATTTAAATTTTTACCGCGAGATTATTTTTCTAATTCGTTTTTAAATTGGTTTGACATTTTGACAGGCTGAAAGAATTAAGAAGGATTATAATGTTTTTTTTTTTATTATTTTGAAATATTTGTTGTTATATAATGAAGCTTTCGTTATAGATTATAACGAATTAATCACACAACGTAAAGCAGTTCATTAAAGGAATATAATATAACTAATTTTGTATTATGTAAATTCGTTTTCGTTATTTAGCGAACAGTTATTTTGTGACAAATATTAATCGGTTTTACACTTTTTCCATTTTCAATTTCATATTATGCTATCGGGACATTAATCACTAAAAATATAAATACGCATTTCTGTGATTTGAATTTCATTAGCGTAATTTGCATAAATTTTATGTATTTGTCGTGGTTCTTTAAAATTGGGCGTTTTGATAAATCGATTTTGTTTTAACAGCTCATTTTGTTGAGACATTTTGGTAAATGGTACTACAGCTCAAAAATATATGAATTATAATTTTGTAGCTCGCACTTTAATTAATAAAAACATACATTTTAATTCAAATTTCACCAACATTGGTAGAGTAGTTTTGTATTTAGTAGGTACATACAGGGACACATATAAGATGAATTCTTCATATATTAAACACGGTAATACCAAACCGTTGTAAGCGCAAAACTTAAAACCGTAAACGTGCATAATGAAGAAACACAATGGGGTCGCGAACAATGAAAGAAAAACAAAAGCCGAAAATTTACGTTAAAAACAACGTAGATACGGGATTCGTAAATCGTATCTATCCTATTTAGATATTAATCTAAACGAAAAAGCAATTCAAAATAGGCAAGCAACAGTAGGGTCGGATAATTGGCCATTTATCAACCGAAGGGGTTAGCTCCGGCGTCCTCTGCTCTCCTGGTACATCGCTTTCGGCGGTACTGAAGGACACACACACGGATTTCGCTTCATTTGCATATATTTTTTGGGAAATTGCGTTTTTAGATACCGCCGTACATACAGAACAAAATTATTAATTAAAAACTTAAACTAAACATTGCATTAAGAAACCTATGATTCGAATATACACTACCTTCAAATAATTTATATATCTAAATACGAAACTAATTATATTATTAATTATTTTGGTATAAGGCTTGCTCATTTAAGTCACACGCATTAATAAAGCGTTAAACTATGCAATAAAAAATAATCCAATAGCAATTAAAATTAACCTAACCCAAAGAAAACACAATTTAATTCCTTCCAATAATTACACAAAAACGATGACAACGTATTTGCGAAAAAATTAAAAGCGTGTGTAGAAAATACGCCCAGTAATCCATTTCCTAAACACACAGGTGAGGTCCCGTGGACCCCCATAAACCTTATTAAGCCCGGTTTTAAATTCAACCTCGCCTAATGAAACTTTCTTATCAGCGCTTCTTGTTTTGAATTATTGCTACGGCATTTAGATTAGCCTCTACTATCTTATTGTATCCTGGTACCCGAATTTTGATTAGTGGCTTAATTTATTTCGTTAAATTTTGCTAGTAAGAGGTAATTTTGTAAATAATAATTAGTTTTTATGTTATTGTAATGTGTTTTAAAAAGTGCATGCGTCCCTTAAAATATAATATTTGTATAAACGTAATATGTGTACAAAATTTTACATGCATTAAAACAGTAAAAGTCTGGCCATTTAGAAATAGGAATCTGTTAACCAAGATAACATTAATGGGTACCATTTGGTTTGGAATCTCATTACTAAAATTTAAATAGAACACAACATTAAGCTAGGGGCATAAACAAAATAAACTGACAGCAATTTGTCACCCCAGTTCTCTGATTGTCAAAGGGTTGCTTGTGCCAATCCACCCGTGTAAAATTTAAGCTTTGTCTATGGTGTTTGATCGGAAAAGTTAACTTGTAATCTCTGCGCTTGTTTCGTCATGCCATTCACAGATAATGATTTACATTCACAGACATTTAAACGCGATTATGTTTTTCTTTTTTAATATCCAAAACATCCAAACCGAAAAGATTACAGTTGTTAATTTTAAATTCACTTCATCGTTACGCTTTTATTATTTGAACGCTTTTAACAGCCATCATCGTGCTTATAAACGTCGTTAAAATTAAAACACTCTAATTAAAAATAGACGTTTATTACATAATCATCGGAGAACAGGTCGTATACAAAAAGTTACTGCTTCACAAATGATAATTTTTACGATCATTTCGACGCATGCCCTGGCCCTACTGAGATTTAAGTAAAAATTAATTTAGCTATTCTTGTTTATGACTGGGATAGCTTTCTTTAATGTTCTAATTATATTTTTAATTCCGAAATAGGTAATTAAAAGACAGATATTATGAAAAATGTGGAACTAATTAGTTCTCTCAATTTTTTTAAGTCTTAAAGTGTTTTCATATGAATTAAAGTATTTTTCCACTGCTACATTTAAGGAAAATTTCAAAACCTCCGTTCAACTCGAAATGCGTAAAAACGACCATCTAATGGCGCTCATATTTCGATGTTTCTTAGAAAATGATAAGACGCCGTAAGATAAGCAAAATGGCGGACTCAAATGTCAAACGGGCACGCGGTGGCATCACTATGCAAATACACCTCTTAATTGCCGCCAGTATCTTTACTACGATCTCGGCTCGATTTACTCGCTTTTCTTTTAAAATTATGTTAATAGCTACAAGTTGCCCGAATGATCTTCACATTCGTGTCTGCGGTTAGACGTCATTTGGGTGTCCATTGACACGGCGTAAACTTTTTTTTATTCCAATCTTGACAGCCAGTACGAGCATAGATAAAAAAATAAAGTTCAGCTACACGTTCTTTTTTAAATAGGATTGTATTCAGCCAGTTTGAAAAGCGGAATAATTAAAATAATGCAATAAATCCATCGCACAAATCGTAACCGTTCGTTTGTGACAGACATCATAATCTGCGTACGTTTCAAGTATAAATTCAGCTGTGGCCCGCCAGCCGTACATACGTCGGCATTAGACGCTCAAATTAATACAACGGCCCGTCTGAACACCTGCGTCCCTGTTTCTTTCGGAATTAACTCCGTACAATGGAGAAGTTTTGCACTGTTATTTTTCCCTGCGGCGGCTATATTTCAAACTGTCATACTTAATCTTTTTATCAAAGTTGGTGCAGTCTCCGTCGAAGTCTCATCTGTTCTAATTGCGTTTGGACTTACGGAGTTTATTATTAAATTAATAAGTTAGTCGATTCGATGTTGTATAAGCGAATTATATAAGCCCCGTTGCCTTACATGCGTAAATAAATTACGTTACGGCGTTTAAACTCTCAAAGAAGGCCATTTTTGTTTCGCATTAATTAGATTTACCTTTAATTGAAAATGTAATAGCGGAATACATTTTGCGTAACGAAAACTTTATTTAATTCAGCAGTAGCAATTCGCATTACAAAACGAACAGTGTCTAGGCGTATAATTTATATTTAATTTAAACAAGACGACATCGCTATTCGGGATACGATGCGTAATTAAAATTCCCGCCATGGCGGCCGGGCGCGCCGCGACAGTTTTCGCGCCAATTTCAACGGACCCGGAAATTAATTGTGACAGAAGACGCGGTCACATCCGCTTGCGTTCCGTTATTGCAAATGCATTAACATGCTATTAATTGCGCGGCAAAAATATCATGATCGCTGATCGAACTGTCAGCGGGCGTTGTTCGGATCATCGAAAATGTCAAACGCAATTTTTTTGTGTTTATCTCATAATGCAATTGAATAATATGGGGACTTATTAATTAAATATTTATACGCTATTAATTACAATGCTATTTTCATACCCGTCCCATTGATAAAGTAAATGATACCAGTTAAAAAAATCATAAAATCCAAATTAGGTACTATTTATTTTAAAATACAAAATATGTAGAGAATAATTTAGCAAAAGCCATAAATAATTTGAATAAGTAAATAGTCGTATCTTGAGTGTAAACACTCGGAAAGGATTAAGTGCAGTTTTTATATAATTCAGCGGGCTCAGGTGGGTCCCACTTGTCATTAGCTGATGAGGGTCCCGGGCCCCTTTGTTTTCCCTTATTTAAAGTGTAATCGAGGAATTAAGTGTCCTTTCATGATTTTTGTTTGGTACACACTCTTTTCGCAATGTATTTTGACTATTTTAAATTTGATATTTTTGTATAAATTCATGCAACCACAATAAACCAAACTGTATTGTGATAGAAATATTTCTAAACATTGCAGCGCTATTTTTTATTCGACACTAAAATCCTAAAACTATTCCAGCCGAAATTCGTTTGGAATTTTTGTATTCCGAACAATTCGAATGACAAGATCTTTGCGTGGATTAAAAAAAACAAAGCAGTTATCAATCGAGCCACAGATTAAGCAACATTCAGCCAGCGGCGCGAAAAAAACAATAGACACACAACAATGGCGGACTGGTGGGTGAGTGGAGATTATTTCCATTAGAAATTGATGTATGTCTCGCAATTTCACGATAAGATTGGAAAAATTTATAGTTTTATGCTCTATGCTTTTAGTCATACAGCGAGATTTATATACGAGATTATTTGATTAATGCCCGACAATATAATATAAATTTTTAAAATACGTTCGCGTAACTTTTTCTTGTGCTGGAATCAATTTCATTACTTCTAAATTCAAATTGAAATCGCGCCAAAACATCGTAGTTACTGGCCAGTGAGAAAAGAAAAAAACGTTATAAAGATACAAGTAACAACTTATAGACTGTCCTTTTAAAATATATTTTGTGTAATTATAGTGTTGTGCCGGACACAAATGTGTCGATACATAAATAATCGATTTGTAAATCGTATGTAGTGACATCTAATTGTTGCTTATGTTCGTACGAGGCAATTTGCAGTGGTGATTGATCGCTCTGCTGTTAATTGCATGTCATGGGTCCCCATTAACACGGCCTTTTTACATTTACCGACATGTGATTAGAAAGCCTTTGGAATATTTCAAATAGGTTCTAGATGCTTCTGTTTCGATTAATATTTTTACGTGTCCATGTGTTGAAACTTTATTGTAAATGATGGTTTTGTATTGGTAATTATCTATTTGTAATCAACAATGTTTATGAATAAAATATTTGCCTGCGTAATTGTGTATGTCATGTTTAAGTACTACATTCTATTATTTTTTAATATTATTGATGAATATACTACGCCTCTATATCTCAAAAACCATTTAAACGAAAATTGGAAATCGCAAAACTTGTATCATTATTTAAATGAACAAAAAATTGTCTGATCAATTTGCGAATCCGCCTAATTATAAACTGACAATATAACTGTAAATTAACACTCACTTCATAAGTCTAAACAATAGATCTTCAATATAATGACTTTCATCCAAGTGACATAGCGATACATGTGAAACCCAATTTCCGAACGTATAGCCACTGTACAATCAAATAGTTGCACGCTACAGAAAGCCAATTATATTATAGAGAGAGAAATAAAATTTCCAAGTAATTATTCGATATCACGCATCTCGATAAATCGAATACGGTACGCGCACCAAATGGTAATTTCACTTAAATGAAAAAATACGTGGGTGTCTTAATATTTTATACTCTTCCGATACGTAAAAACTGGAATCGATTACACACGATCGGTCACGATACATTACCTACCGGGAAATTAATTAATCGAATTAATAACAAAACAAATGAGACGATATCTTACATAAATCGATGCGCGTGGGCACAAGACGAATGGTCATTCGATATACATACGATTTTTATTCATATTTTTAAGTGCCTTTGTGGAAATGGTGACGTTGATTTACCTTCAACTACTCTGTCATGGATAAAAAAAACAAAACGTCAATTTTGCCGCACAATTTACTTATTTACAGCTGTATGAAATGAATTTTCTGAGTGTAAAGAAATGAAAATATTTAAAAATAATGCAAAAAGTTTATTGAAATCATATCGTCAAACAAAAAAGATCTAAGCTGGCGCTGTAAAAAACTTTAAGATATGTCAGAAAAGGCGGGCTGTCATTTTACTTTTTTAAATTGAGGTATTAACCAGCACAGATAAAGCAAGGCGCAGTCCGCTTTTTTAACTTTCTTTTTTAAATGCTTATCAGATGGCTTAGGTTTGAATTTAAAGGTACGACTCGGTGAGAAGTTTTAATAGAGTTCTAGCAATCTGATCGAACAAAGTATTAAATAAATTCTTTAAGCGAGGATTTTAATGCGATTGCTTACGAAGATTTTTAAAAATAAAACCCGTGTACTTAGTTGGATAGCTGGCTTTTGTGTACCTAATCATGTCTAGGATAATAATAGAAGATAGTGAAAATTGTTGTATAACTGTAATTTTGTTTTTTTTGAAAGAAAAAGAATTAAAACAGTATGTAAAAACAATATCTTATTTATCTGTAAAATCAAAGAGTTGATTGAACATTGAATAAAAACTGCCTAATATTTTTGAATTCGTAATTTCTAAGTATCTTATTTGTAATCAGTACCTATAAAAATAATAATATATTTCAATTAAATTGTATAAAACGTTCCGTAACATACATACTCGAAAAGTGACAAAATTTATTCTAAATTGTAAAAAACACACGTTAAAAGCAAGCAAAACAAAATTTCAATTTAGAGCACTGTAAAAATATTGGTTCACGCAAACAGAGTATAAAAAATTTCGGCTCGAGCTCCATAAATCCGACTGTAGCTAACTCCTTGTCCAAACCGAAGTGTCGCAACAAACAATACTATATATCACTCGCTCGCACTTAAGCAAAGCGCATGTGTCAGAGTGTGACAACATGTCGCACATTGTTTTAATGGAATTTTTTGTTTCAATTAATGTGTGTAATTAGATTATGTAATTCTATGTAATTGTGAGCCCCGTTTTATCACTTTGTTTGTACAACGTTTTGTATCTGTGATCCATTAATTGAGTTTTTGCTTATTTAAGGTAATTGTGTTTTTATCTTAAGGAGACGTTACTGACGTACATACTTGACTAGCTATGCCCTGTGGTTTTACCCGCATTGCTCTGCTCCTATTGGTCTTAGAGTGATGATATATAGCCTATAGCCTTCTTCGATAAATGGACTATCTGACAGTGAAATTTTCCAATCGGACCAGAAGTTCCTGAGATTAGCGCGTTCAAACAAACAAACTATAATATCAGTTTAGATATAATTTTAAGGTTATCTATTATATTTCTAGATTGTAAGTAGATGGGATGTATGAAGTGACATCCGCCGCTGGCTTCGCGCCAAAAGCTATGTTAAAAGCCTCCGCATCATGAAAGCTCAGTACTAATACTCTGATAAATCGAGTATTATGGCGGACAGTTCGTTTTTTAACAGTTTAGAAATCGAACAGTCTTTAAATTCGATGAAACCATAGAGATAGGGAAACTTTTTTAAATTTCGAATTTCGAATAGCTATGGAATGTACTGTTAAATTCAAAATACTGGCTGTCAAATACAGAGTTTAATTCTTAAAAATAATTTGCAAATATTTTTTTATTTAACCTCCTAAGGACCAATGGCCTCATATAAGTACATAAACACCATCACCATTACCACCCAAAGCACCAATAAGTTTTAACTAAATTACCAACCACCGTCCTCATCCGATGACAAAATCGAAAATTCGAAATATCTTAAAAAATACCGCGCTTTTCTGCCTATGATCACTGTGTAACGCTATTGGCTGAATTGAACTTTTAGGTTTGGTAGGTAAATGGGTTATCCAATCACAGAATTTTAAAATACTTTAGTTCAAGTTTTTAAAATGGCTGGTCAACGTAACAGAGGTAAGTTAAATCGTTAATTATCATATTAATCTCTCACTTGATTTTCATTTGGTATTGAAAAATAAATAGTAAAAACAGTACAGGAACGTATTTTAATTAAATTTAACGAAACAATTCATATTGTATTTTTTAAATTCACGGATAATTTTTATGTGATCATGTGAGAACATTGGTCGTTACTTACAACATTATTTTCATTTTTTTTGTACTCAGTTGAAGACATTGGTAGTCAATGACTATAAAACATTTAATTAGTTAATAATTTATTTTGTTGTTTTACAGTAATTTTGAGTATAATTGTCCTGTTTTATGATTATAATTTATTTAAACTGTCAACAGGAATTACTATTGCAATCAAAATAAACAGTTATCTTCCTTATTTTTTCAGTTATTCGTGACGATTATAATATCATCGATTTCCTAGCCAACTGACGGAGATTTTATTCCTAGTGATGAAGACTTAGGAGACCCACCATTTGTTTCCAAATCGATTTTTAGTTAGCTCATTGATATTTCAAGTTCCTAATATCCTAATATTGTACTTCCAATGTTTTTATTTCTTTTTTTATCATATGTTCAGATAGTTTAGATATTTTATTACCTAATATGTAGTAAACTTACACATTTACAATTTAAGAAAAACTGTTTTTAATTCTTTTGTATACTTTTGTATGATCTCATATGTTATAACATAAGTAAATAAAAAAATCTACAAGTAAAACCTAATTTTAATAAAAAAATTTTTGGATTCACTTAGGTCTGATGTGATCACATGGGAACAAAATAAAACGAGTTTTTTTTTTCAGAAATGTATTCTATAAGCTATATTTTACACAGATAAAAAATCCCACAAGTAAATTTTAACTCTAACAATAAAAAAAACAAAAAAAATACCATTGGGTGGCAGGTCTGTTGTATTTTTATGTACTCAGGTGAGAACAATGGGTGGTAATGCAGAATAGGATTTTTTTAGCTTGGTCCTTAGGAGGATAAAATGATGACATATTATTTCTAAAATTGAATCTCAAGTTTTGAAGATTTACGTCATTCGAAGTTATAATAAGTATTTATTGGCAAAGCCAGGATAAAAACGTAGTCTCAATCCCGGACATTAGCCGGGGCAGGGACAATGGCTTGATTTATCGGTCCCCGGGTAAGTGCCCCTATCCGGGGACGCTGATCTCTATTCACGGGGTATTGATTTGTAACTCTTTACTGAGCGTGGCTTTGCTTGCTTTTAATATAGCTATAATAATATCTACCTATATGTAGAGATGAAATGTTGTCCGGGAATTTTTGTATTTTTTTTTCTTGTTATAAGATACATCTATACTAATATTATAAAGAGGAAAGGTTTGTATGTATGTATGTATGGTTTTCACGCAAAAACTACTGGACCGATTTTGATGAAATTTGGCACAGATAATCTTTATAGACCCTGAGAAAGAACATAGGCTACCTTTTATTGCGAAATATGTACCACGGGCGAAGCCGGGGCGGACCGCTAGTTTAAAATATTTATACAAGTAATGTTTTGATGGTTTTGAAAGATTCAAGAAAATTATACTTACTCTAAAATATAATATGATACCAGAAATATAAAATAATACGTTATAACAATATTCACGTTTCGCTTGTGAATAATTAAAAATTTGGCACTTGCTAGGCATGCGGCTTGCTGCACTGCGCTGTCTACATAAACTTAGTGTATATTATTAAATATTTTAGATTTAAATTGTAGCTATGGAGTTTCTTATTTGGAAATAACTTGATGTAATATAAAGTGAAGTCCCATGTCACCTAGTGGGGTAAGGGGCAGATGCATTATACATCTGTTTCACTGATCGATTTTCTTTAGGGACAAGTAGGTGATCAGCCTTCTGTGTCCTACCAGATCAAGACATTTTTTTTTTCTTCGTCTCCACCGGGAATCGAACCCAGGACCCTCGGTGCTACGCTCACGCGTCAACCACTGTGCCAAGGAGGCGGTCAAAACAAAAGGTCATGTAATATAAGAATTTTATAATGAGACTACTAGGTATGATAAAAGGGAGTTTACTTTCATACAAAGAAAACTGATCGGAAGATGAAATTTGGTAGATAGTTGAGGGTAGATGGTTTAAAACAAGGATATATTATTTATAGAATGGATTTAATAGGACTCTGATGGCTCTATATGTACAGATTGACCATAAAGCTTTTATAATGGTAAGGTAAAGAGTAAGTCTATGTTATGACGACACAAAAGTGTTTCTAGAAGAAGTCTGATTGAAATAAACAAATGTCTGAGTTTGAAGTGAGTTCCTGTATTGATTAGACGCAGACGGCTTTATCGTGTTCTACATACTTAGATAGTATCTTTTCATATTGTTGCATCTTGCCGAATGATATTTTTTTTACTTGATGTGACTAGGTTGATAACATAATTCAAATTCTCAATTCCCAAAAACTGAATAGCTCATGTTCCTTCGCCCTTTTCCTGAGTCTAGATTAAATAAAACATCAATTTGTCACCGTACCACAATTCCGGGTGTACCCACATACATACGTACATACACTCATTCATAGCAAACTTATGTGACGCCGCGTCAGGTATGACACAGTACCAGGGCGGCATGAAGCGCAGCGGTTATGGCGTCACGTCACGGCGCACAATGCTTGCGTTATTCTCCAACAATGCGTGAAATGGCGTGACAAACGATGACAGCGGTCGCCCGATGCGCGCTAGCTGTGTGCGATTTATGATAGCCTAGTACCAGATTTAATGAATGCGCTGATAAAAATTCAAAAAAGTGCAATTACAAACGTTAATCCATACTAATATTATAAATGCGAAAGTAACTCTGTCTGTCTGTCTGTCTGTTACTCAATCACGCCTTAACTACTGAACCAATTTGCATGAAATTTGGTATAGAGATATTTTGATACCCGAGAAAGGACATAGGATAGGTTTTATCCCGGAAATCCTACGGGAACGGGTTTTTCTTTGAAAACGAGGGCAAAGCCGCGGGCGGAAAGCTAGTGAACAATAAATCAATATCAATTAATTGTACCGCATTTAATAAGCAAAAGAAAATCTAGTGTGATATATCTGGCAATGCTTAGCCTTTGTTTAAATCAAACCAAGTGCGTCACAGTATTTACGTCATACGATAATTTAAATGGAATCTATGTATTCACTTTTCACCATATCTTTCTTTACGAGCAGGCAAAGCAAATCTTAGTTTTCCCTAAATATTTGCGAGAGCCTCATAAATTGTAGCGGCAACATACATAATGCGGAGCTCGGATCGGTAAACATATTGTAATGGAAAACGTTGTTTGCACTTTATGATGTCCTGGTTGTTGTAAACTGACGCGGCGTTTGGACGAGATAGCAAATATTGGGGAATTTTCGCTTCACAAGTGGCAATTTATGGCAGCTTTTTGATTCTATACTGTGTACGGGACTTAATTTGATTCCGTTTGTTTGACGTTAAGTTATTGCGCATTAAACGAGGGAGAAATTAAATTTAAGAACCTCTTACTGGCAACATTTAAAACAGAATAGCAAAATATTTAAAAACAACCATTGTCAATAAAATTCAAAATTTAAAAATTTATTTAAATTACATTCCAAATCCGATCCGACATCTTTTAAATAAAGAACATTCGAACGACCTTCGGAACCCAAAACCTTGTCTTGTCTATGATTCCATTTTTAATCTGGAGAAGGCAATAAAACGGGCACCTCTATCACGCATTTGACAGGACGAGCGTATCCCATTAAACGGGAACTCACCTTTTCTCGCGCAGTTATAGCACGTACAAAATGAAAATAGGGTGGGGTAGGTGGGGTTGGTATGGAAATGCTGGTCAAATATATCATGCGGTGCCTGACAGGGCAATTCTCTTATCGCCCCGGCGCGGCTCCGGAGCGATCTAAGCGAGCTTAGCTAATATAAAATGGTTTTAAATTCAAGTTTAATTCTGACTATCTCGCCGAGGTCTGCCCGCACAAAGGGTCGATTTACGTAGCTCGCTTGTGTCGTATGGATTCTGAGCGTTTGTTTTAGTGTGTGCTTATGAAATTTCCATTTAGATTTTTTGGGGAAATAGTTTTTTATGTAAAGTCTTATTATCTTGGACATGAAAAGACAAACTTGTTAATTGTTATAAATTTGAATAAATTGGAACTTGTTCCAATTTTGATATGAAAAATACTGAAAATGAATCAACTTGTAAATAAATTGATCCATAAGATAAAGTTATAGAAACAACTGAAAAAAGATTTGCTTTAATCTATTATAATTCGTTTATAGACACGGCATTTTGTACACAATATGAAGACACATATCGAAAAACTTTAAAACATTCGCTTTCAATTTACTATAAAAGTTGCCCCTTGCCCCACTGGGGGAAACAGAAGTTAAATCAATAAAATACAGAACATAATGCCGTGGAGCCGCAGCTGCTTTAATATAGTTGGTAGGAAACTCCATTCCTATTTTGTTCTCGCCTCTCGAGTATAATTTTGATACACTTATGGGAAAAGGGTTCTTTAAGTAATTATAATTAAGGTTATTTCATATGTTTGAGTTAATTGTGTGTAGTTTTGAAGTTTCTAATTATTTTGGGTAGAGTCTTTAACACAGCTGACGCTACGTGAATAATGTTAGTAATTTTGTGTTTCTCGTGTTATAGTTATAGTTTTAACTTTTAAGTATTGAGTGAACAGATATTCTTAATACTTCCATAATATGTATATCTGCTTCTTATAATATACGTTACTGTAATTAATGTTAATACATGTACTCAAAAGTAAAAACTATCAACGATTGTCTCTCTATAAACATCACTGATTGATTTATATAATTAACTAGCTGCGCTCCGCGGTTTCACCCACGTGGCTCCGCTCTTGTTGGTCTTAGCGTGATGATATACAGCCTTATAGCCTTCCTCGATAAATGGGCTATCTAACACCAAAATAATTTTTCAAATCGGACCAGTAGTTCTTGAGATTAGCGCGTTCAAACAAACAAACTCTTCAGCTTTATAATATTAGTATAGTATAGATTTTCCTATTTAAGTACTTAATTGTACTCTTTCATTCATTTTTTAAGCAGTCGGTGTATGCGACATTAGAAAAAGTTGGAAATCAGAAATATAATTTCAAAGAGGCACGCCGTCGTATCGCAATTTTCAGCGCGTTAATTTTGTCCGCCTGTCATGTCCTGTCGACGGAAAGAATCCCATACCATATACCTCGCTCAATCAGCACGCAATTACTGCTCTTATTACACAGTCATAAAGACGATTTCACCGTGATACACTTCGCAACAATGTAAGTTTTGGGACTACCGTACGAATCAGCCACCCATACCCACCCGCTCATGTTATCTCGCCAAAGGAAAAAAGAATATCATATAATACCGGTCCGTTGAAAAAAATAACGGTTGAATAACATCAAATATGTTTGGAATGCGACGAGATCAGATCACTAAGCCTTCGGGCGAAAAAAAATAAAAAAGACTGACCCCAGCCGCCCGCGTAAATAAGAATCAAATCTTCCATAATCGAATGTCATGTGGCCGTTCTATTCTTTTTTCAAATGCTCAATATGGCTGTTCGAATTTTGAATTTTTAATTTTGTTGAGCTCTAGCTTACTTTTTTCAAAAGCGCGCGCAATTAATCGAATGTTTTTTTTATTATTGCGATCGTACGTAACGGCTAAGGTCACAGTGAGGCATTATTTTCCACAGAACAGAGTATTAAGTTTATTGTTTATTCTTAGAACTATACCAATTTATATCCGAGACGAGAACAGAAGCAATTACTTCACGAACAAACAGACGGGAGATACGGACATTTCTCTCATATACAACGATTTTATCTCCACTCGATTCCCGACACCGGTTTCAATCATTCGAGTTAGTATCGAATGACGTTGGTGTCTGTTACGGGCGATTAACATCTCGCTTTTTTAGTATCGATTTTTTACTTCGCCGCGTTGAATAATTTGTATTGTAACTTCTTATTGTTTGATTTAATAGAAACTTTACCTCGCCGTTCTTTCAATCGAGACTTACCTGGAAAAAAAGAGCAATTATTAAAACGTTGCAATCGAATAATGCGTCATGAAAATTCTAAATTCAAATTGCAGTATTGCCAGTTGCTACCGTTTAGCGAATTAATTTAAATCGGGTAATCTGTGGTAATTTGCGAAATCGCCAAGTAGCAATTGCGAGTGAAAATCACGTAATGACAGAGGCAAAATAATAATTTGTTGCAAGTAGTAATTTGTGTTTGATAACAGTTTGATTGATTCCAATATAATGCAATTTGCCTGACATATGGCTATTTTTAAAGGGGTCTGTACAGCTTGCGACAATTATCGTAAATGAGACCTATGAATACAGGTTGAAATGAATTGGAAATATTCTTTGTTCGTTGTAATTGATGTTGTTTTCATCGGGTAATTCTGAATAGTCACTTATGAGTTAATATATCGTGCAGCTCTAGCGTTACTTTTGTTGGTAACAACCATAATCGTTAGTTCGATTCCTGATTAAGACAAAAAATTATTATTGTTACAAGGCTTATAAGACTATCTGCCTGTAAATATAGCTATAAATGTATCCCACATATGCATTAGATACCGTTTTTTTTATTCAATAGCCTCTTCATTCATTCACGTAATACGACAATTAACCGCAAAAAGAAATAATAAGAGCGATTTATATTTTCTTAATTGCAATAATGAACCCATAAAAACATCAACAAGACCGTATTAAAAATAAAAACGTATATTAAAACAATAAAATTATAAGCATTGTCT
This sequence comes from Colias philodice, assembly GCF_061535455.1. Lineage (NCBI taxonomy): Eukaryota > Metazoa > Arthropoda > Insecta > Lepidoptera > Pieridae > Colias > Colias philodice. The sequence continues at coordinate 9,852,393 of NC_143103.1, read as the reverse complement.
GTACACGCATTACGTAAATTACCAATGGGCTAATAGAAAATAATTGGATGTAATTTTTGGATCAGGCAACACTGATGTGTACACAATTGAAACGCAACAAATTGCTGAATTAAACTTGTTTTTGAGCAATTTGAACAATTTTCGTATCATAGTGAGTGACGCGTCACGCCTCACGGTCACGATCATTGGCCGCCGGGTTGACAGATTATACTATTATTTTATAACCCAATTTTGAGTTTCAGCCGGTATTGCCATGTCGTGGTTTTAATTTACCCAATTTCTTTGTTATTAAAAATTGTTTGTTACTTTTATTTGTAGTTGCTTGAAAGAATAGTTTATTCGAGGCGCGAATGCATAAACCCAACCATTTTATAACAACTTATAATAACCCGTTATTTCCTATGAATAAAAATACGATAAATTCAAACAAAATTACTCTATATTTATCAAAATCGTTCACAATAAGACGTTGAAAAATGTAACCGCAATGCATAAGTACTATTCGCACGCGATTTTTTCCATGTTTTTCCAGAAAATTCTTATTCGAAAAGACCCGTAATGAAGTACGGAACACGTTTTAAGATTTTCCACCGGTCTTGCAAAAAGTGCTCCTTCCCGCTCGCACGCACTGCACTTGCAACTGGAATTATTGCCATTTCGCTCTTTTGTTTCGTTGTCGACACTCCGCTCCGCCCATTTGTAAAATCGATCCGTCTCTTTCACATCCCAGTGATTTATGTGAGAGAGAACGGGCTTGATCGATGTTTTGTTTTGCCACTTCGAATGTCCGCGCTTTGCTGCACGTCGGATTAGGCACAAGCTCGGATAGTGCGGACTATCCGCGACTCCCGACTTATTGTTTCACGTATTTTTGATATTATCGTTCCGTATAACGTTACTTGAGTTATGATCCGACAAACTGTTTTCTATTCGTGTATCGTAATAAACACCACCATTTATTGAGTGTTAAGTAATTATCTATTCATGCCGACGCTAAAGAAATATTGGTAATTTGATATTAATAAGTCTTTAGACTCTAGTTTATCGGTCGTGCATTTTAATCAGTTATATTAATCGTTAATAGCTGTCGAGGTTCGTCGAATGGGCATAACCGACGAATTTAAATTATTTCAGACGTAATGAAGACATTAATAAGCGATCATCTATTCGTGGTCGGAACAAATCGTTATTGCCGATTGAGTTCTATAAATCGGTGCTTGTTTACGGCCCGGAGAAAAACATCGGAATTAAGATTTCAAGAGTCAAAGCAGGGGCTTAAAAAAGATTTCAAAGCGAGCGCGCGGAATTTGGCGCGCAAAAAGCGCGGGCAGTTTGACATCTTGAGAAATGTCACCGCGACGTATTTTTTGGCGGGCTCGTTTTTTAATTCTATTCTAATCAAAATAGTTTACGCGTTCCTCATTACTTAGTTCGAGGGCATTGTTTATGGGTCGGACGCGTCGTGGGAAAAATATTTTTTCGAGCGCATCTTTTTTTTCTTGACACCTATACCGAAATGCCAGCTTGTCAATTCTGTGAATGTGTTGCTTCGGATTGGAATTAGTTCTACGAACCGTTCTTATTACGGCCGCGAATATCGACACCTCTATAACGACATATTATTATATCTTCCATTCAAGGTTCTTACCTATTTTTAAGCTATTGCATAGCTTCCATCGCGGGCCTTGAGCGCGGGGACCGAATCGAGAAATTCCGTAACGAAAAAACCTCACGCTCCCCACTCCGACGAACACGGAGCTGTGGCTTGAAGGCATGCTATGCAATAGCTTTACGTATGTCTTTTTAAAGTGAAACTTTTATTACATCGTCTCAAACTGTTTGGTCTGTGTAGCGCATGTCGCGTGTATCGCGGCTGCCGAGTAGGTATACCTACTCGGCAGCCGACCGTCACGCGACATGCGCTACACAAAGCAGTGTTCGGAACCGTTCGAACAGTTTCACTTTTACCGTGGTTTCATAAAACCACACAACATTTTTTTTTAATCCTGACATAATTATTAGGTAATACGATACGATACCGACATAATTCAAATCAAATCAAATCAAATCATTTATTTATTTCTCCTCACAATTCCCAATCACATAAATTAATCTAAATGCATACAACATAATACAATAATAACATAACCAACATAATTATTTCAAATTAACATGAAAAACCTGTATAGCGATTGATTAAAGAATAAATATTATTTTTTTCAGAGTAATCTTTAAATATATTTTTGCTTCCTTATTGTTTGAATGAAATTACAACACGTCTGAATTCAAAATAATACCTATCTACGTATGTAACATACGAAAAATTGTAAATGCAAAGATGATTTCGGATTCATAAGCATGTCACCGCGCGTATTCATGGGCCGATATATCACGGGAGAGGAATACAAGCCTCGCACCCGGCTTGACGTGCAATTACAGCGATAATAACGTTCTCACCTCCGAGTGTTGTTTTGTGTGATTTATTTCTTCCGAGTATTTTCAAAGGACTTCAAATGGTTCAATTCGACTGTATTTTTTTGCTACCTCAACTTTCGACTGAACCGATTTTGATGTAACTTTATTCATTTGAAAGCTGTGTTTCGCAGTTTGGACTATCTAACACAAAAACAAATTCAAATCGATCGCGTAGTTCCTAAGATTAGCGCGTTCAACCAAACAAACTTTTCAGCTTTAGGTATATAGATATTCCACAAGTAATAAACAATAAAAGCGTCGCAAAATATAATCCAACGGCCAATATCAATCGAAAACCATCGAAAGTGTCGGATCATTATCATAGAGCAGTGTCATAAGCGGTGTAAGTGTCAGTGTCACGGCGTGACAGCCAGTAACGAGCTGAGTCAGCGTGATGTGACGATTTCTGAACGATGTTTTAGTTTATTTTGCTTATAAGTTACTAGCTTTCCGGCCGCGGCTTCGCCCGCTTTGCCTAAAACATAATGAATTATATACTAAAACCTTCCTCTTGAATCACTCTATCTATTAAAAAAAACCGCATCAAAATCCATTGCGTAGTTTTAAAGATTTAAGCATACTTATGGACAGAGAAAGCGACTTTGTTTTATACTAGGTATGTAGTGATAGTGATGATGTATGAATTTGATTAGGAAAGAATTTATAACGTACGTAGTATTGTACATAATATAAAATATACTATGACAAGGAAAAACTTAAACTAAAATATTTATTTTAGCGAACAGTTTATTTATAACCTTATTTGGATGGACGAGGTTAAGAATCAAATTAATAGCATAATCTATTAATAATAAAATTATTAAGTAAGTAACTAAACATTAATTATATAAACACTAATTAAAGTTGCATTTTTGATCACACAAGTTCGAACTGAGAAAAATTCACTCAACCTACAGTATCATTTTTTATTCCACATAAAAGTTCGAACAAAGAATAGTATTACTCAATATAATATCAGCGCCATCTAGCGTCGAATAGACAGTACCACGCCACCGTGTCGATGACCGCGCTCAGCGAATTCAAAATATAAATATACATATGCAAATGAGCGCCCCCGGCGGCGGGCGGCGGAACGAATTTATCGCTGCGCGCGCACCTCATTACAGCTAACAAGCCATCGAAACGTTTTCACAACTACATAAATATCATATTTTACACCTGCGTTAAAAACTACGATTCGCCATCTTTACCTTGTATTGGTATGTTAACTGAAAAGGTTTTTTTATATAGCTATAGGGCATAGACAAAACGCGGTTAAAAATTATATTGAAGTTGCAGTGTATTTATTTATAAGGAGTTTCGAGAGCCGCCTGTTTTCATGTTTTGTAAAAACTTTTTGTATTATTTTTTCATTTATAAGTCATACGAAAGGTGCACACATATATTTGCAATGAAATTTATTGATAAACATAGATATTATGGACACAAACAGGCAATAAACGAACATCTTATATATAAAATTCTCGTGTCACAATGTTAGTCTGCATACTCCTCCGAAACGGGTGGACCGATTCTCATGAAATTTTCTGTGCATATCGGGTAAGTCTGAGAATCGGCCAACATCTATTTTTCATATGTACCACGGGCGAAGCCGGGGCGGGCCGCTAGTAATATTATAAAATATTGATATCTGAAATCTCCATGTGTTTTTTTCATTTCCTAATATGATATTTTCAGTGTTATAATAAACTATTAGCGTAGTTATATTCAAATATCTTAACAAATACTAAAAAAAAAAATTAAATTTATATAATTATATCACTATACATCCTGTACTTATTAAAAACATATAAATAAAGCGGAAGAATTAAATTCATGTAATCAGTAAAAAGCGAAATGGGTTATAGAATACAACATTTTATTAATGTAATGGTTTTATTATACAAATATCCTTTGGCCAATAATAAATTAAATACGACATTCAACAACATATTAAAGTCTATTTCAGATAACTATTAAAGGTCTGTTTTTACAAACGTAATTGTTGTATTCTTTTGCACGCCTCATAAGCGAAGCGTTGAGGTGGGTACTACTGACACTTCGCGCAAAACATCTGATTTTTCAAACTTAAAATGTCTTTATGTATCATACATTGCACTTGTAAGATAATACATACACACACATATTCAGAAAAAACACTATTTTTAACGTTCATGATATTTTTGATGTCATTTTTGTTATTTAAACTAGTTAAAAAACAGTTTAAAAAAGTTCTGTCTTGGACGTCCGTGTGTCTGTATGTGCGGATCCTTTTTCTTGTTAACACGATAGCGACCGAAATACTTTACTAATCGAGTCTTTTTTTTTCTCTTACGCTTGAGTATGCTCAGGAATAGAACCCTTTCATTTTTCAGGGTCTGATTCGATGTGGTTTAATTGTTATTAAATAAACAAAAATAATAATTAATAAATATTTATTAAAAAAAAATTATGAGGCGTGCACTTTTGGATTTTCCAAATTTTTTATAAATTCACTAGCTGTGCCCCGCGGTTTTACCCGCGTTGCTCCGCTCCTGTTGGTGTTAGCGTGATGATATATAGCCTATAGCCTTCCTCGATAAATGGGCTATCTAACACCGAAAGAATTTTTCGCATCAGACCATTCGTTACTGAGATAAGCGCGTTCAAACAAACAAACAAACTCTTCAGCTTTATAATATTAGTATATTATATATTTGAAATTTATTAGCGACATACATGATACATGTAATTAAAGCGTACATGATAGTCCAATTACTAATTACTAAATACGTCGTTAAATTAAATATTAAACTGCTTATAGATGCCCAAATATCAAAAAGAAGTTACCCCGAAATCACATTAAAATGCCATACAGGAAATATCTATCTTAAAACACCAAAAACAACCGCAAAAGGGAATAAAACACAATTTCCAAGACATCATTATGAGCAAATAAGAGGTTACATGTCCTCCCAGGGGATGAGGGTATCAATCGTATCCATAATCTCCCACTGTTATGTGATACTGGATTCATGGAGTACCGTTACTATTGTGAATCGATAGCTTCATAGAGAACCTTTTGCCGATATTTGAACAAGTGAAAGGTTTTGTATGAAGTTTTTTAAACTATGAAATAATCTATACTAATATTATAAAGCTGAAGAGTTTGTTTGAACGCGCTAATCTCCGGAACTACTGGTTAGATTTGAAAAATTCTTTCGGTGTTAGATAGCCCATGTATCGAGGAAGGCATAGGCTTATATATCATCACGCTAAGACCAACAGGAGCTGAGCAATGCGGGTGAAACCGCGGAGCACAGCTAGTTAGTAGGTAGGTGTGATGCTACTAAATTAATCTGGTAAAGAGAGCAGACAGTTTTTGAATATATGCATCTAGGTTAGTTTTATAGGCTAGCTGGTATCGCTTTTCTTAATGTAGTTTTTCTGGCTTAGTATTTAGAGAAATTATTCAGTAAAATAGTAAGTATGTAGATGAATGGAATGGACTGAAGGGATACTTTGGATCGTAGATATTTGAAGGTAGATGTTTTATTTTTTAGTTCTGTTTTCTGTTATTGCAGTTATTGTGTTATACTTTATAATAATTATCACACAAGTATTGACGAATTTACATTTATTTTACTAGCAATTTCTTAAGTTTTTTTACATTTATTGTTCAAATAGTTTATTCGATCAGGGCTGTTAGGCGTGGCCAGAATAACTTTAGGTACCAGGCTAGCAGGAGCGTGAGGCGTTATCGTGCAGTCTCAGAGGAAATCATTGGGACGCCGGCGGAAAATTTACCGGTGCCCACCTGCACACTACATTACGATCCTTTCACAATCTTCCCGTGTTTATTATTTCCTGATCTATTCTCGAAATTAGTTTAACTTGGGCTAGATGAACTAAATAAATAATTTATAGAATTTAGAAGAAATATTTAAGTAGGGTAGGATGGGAAAAATACGTTGAGTATTCATATCTTATCTTCTGATGAAAAATATGTTCTTAGAATAGGTAATGATAAAATTGATTGAAAAGACAAGGCAAAATATTTAAAATTGTGCTTAATGCATCATAGATTTATCTTGTCAACTCTATGTAGAGCAATACCTATCCCTAACCAATATTATTTAAAATTTTGATACCATATTTAAGATTGTCTCTAAAATGATTCACATTAAAATCTTGCCAGTAACAGTACTACAGAAATCAAACCGTGTCCCTAAACATGGTATTATACACATAACCGACAATGAAGCTATCAAAAAAAGTGCCCGGAAACCATCCAGATTCAGTAACCATTACAAAGGTCACATAAAGGTAACCTTAAGGTCACAGGAAGCCATTACAGCACATGCCGACCACAAGGTAAAAGTGACGAGATTTGACAGTTGGCGCAAATTGGCCGACGCGTGGCAACTGCGCACTTTGCGGCCAACATTAGCCGGGATACGCTAGACAATTGTTTTTAATATGGCTAATTGGCCTTTTTGTGGTTGCGTTTGTGACGTGACTGAATTCTTGATATTGAATATGGTATTGTTTGTTGGGTGACGTGTTTTGAACTCGGATTTGAATATGTTGAGTTCTACGTTACTTTTTCTGTTATCAATTTTCAAAAGATTATTATTTATTGTCTGTGGAGGGTCTTTTATGAGAGTAAGACTCCAGGTCGGTTGATGCCAAGTCGACCTTTCTACTGATATTACAGTTAAGCAAATATTCAAGTCAGTTTGGTCTATTCACATATGTACTATAAAAATGATCACGTTGTTTATCCATATCTATACAAAAAGCGTAAAAGACCTTTACTCGTATTAATACTGACAAATAATGTTAATCTTCGTTTGCGTTTTTACTGCAATTTTTACTCAGGTAATAAATAGCACAAAACCAGATTCAATTATCATATCCCGACCCTTATTATACTAATTTTACAGCCCTACAAGACCTTGGTAACTAATTGTGTACACAATAATACTATAATACCTTAATTCCCGTAATTATGTGTAATTACTATTACTATTATATCGAATATTCGCGATCGGCGGCAACTGATCGCTGTAGGTAGCTATACACTTAAGTTGTAATAAGTTATCGTATTAATGAACGGTTATAACTTAGCTTACGTACTTAAAGTTTGAAGCCAAGTTATTACAACAAGCTTAATCTGAACGACATTTTTAGGTTATGTTTTATTGTTTTTAATCGTGTAAACTTTTTGCGCGAAGCTCATAACGCTACAGCAATTAATAAATCAATCTTACGGTTAATTTACATTTTAGCGAACACAAGATTATTGTGATTTATTGAACGTAAAGCATATTTACTTTACTTTTGATCCACAGATTATAAATAGCATGGACAAAAATGCAGCTGAATGAACGATCTGGAAGCTTTTCAATCTTCCACCCTGTGACGTTTACACTCGTTCGCGACGCATAAAACTCAGAGATCCGAGTCTAAATCAAACTCCGGTAGTAAATTTAAATATTTTCACTGTCAAAGTTTCTATTCCTCAAAGGATTAAGTTAGCATTATTTAAAGAATAATAAATCAAATGGCCTGTGAAAACAAGGATTCCTTTGTAATCGTATAGGCAATTAAATTTGGAACGTAAAAATGTCCGACATGTTTATGTTTTGACGTGTTATTTTCGACCGCCATTTTGAAGGCGCCTGCGTTCAGGAATCATTTCGGAATGATTTATGGATGCGTTTAATAGATTTTATTTGCGTTTTTGAACGTCTCCTTGATTAGAAATTTTATGGGCCATTAAAATTTTAATTAGTTGTGCGCTGTAAATCTGATCTGTAATACAAATTTTTAATTTAATATTTTGTTTTGTACTTAATTTAAACCTAAAGGCAATAATAATCAAAAGGATATTAGGAGAGCATGAATCGAAGATAGTAAATACCAGGATGTTGAACAAAGAAGGTAAACAAAGCATTAAGCTGATGTGAACGATTACCAGGCGACCAGGAGAGCATAACCGCTAGGTGTTGGTCCCACGTGGCACATTAGAGCGCGCTCGTTAAGGCGCTATTAACCCTAACATAACGATATGAATGTATGTAATTATAATGTATGGATGATTCTCTGGATTGCTTGTTTGTGCTTAGAGTTATAGTGGTAGATTTATATCCTATCAAACGATTGGAAAAATAAGAGGAACTTTCTTATATGGCTATCATAGACAAAGAAAGGATTTATGCAAGTTTCTGATGGTACAAAAAAGAACTTCCTGGAGAAATTTGTAAGAAATACTACTTAAGCCGCACTTAATCTTGTCATAGACAATTTTTGGTCCATAAAATGACTGGCAACAACCAGGCAAATGTTCATAGACAATAAGGCCCCATCCACACGGGGCCGTAAACTCAACAAGTGAGCAGAGGTCGGTTTACGACGCTATAAACGTCGCGTCTGACATCTTACTAATACGTCATAAAGTGGAATTGTAGGGTGAATCTTGTCAACGCGTTTTATTGTGCCTTTACTTAATATTTGATGTACCGATTAACCCTTGCTTGGGTTGCGCAGGTTGGTATTTAGAAAAAAAAAATTTTTTTTTTAGTTTAAACGCAAAAGTCTGGCTTGGGTTGGTTGGTGTCTTAACTAAGTACCTATTCAATATATTCACGTTTTTAAGGTAATTAAAAAATATATATTTCTAATATATTAGAATAATTTAAGTTAGTGAAACATTTATCAATAACCATAAATATTACAAACAACTTTTAACTATTAATATTCTGTAAAAAGGCATGGGATAGACATATAAAGCAATGCTTTATAATACAAATCGAACCCAGTACCTTTCCACGATCAAAGTATTAAAACGTGCTTTATCCTCTCAAGAAAGAATTTAAATAATCGATCTCCAAAACACGTGTTTAACTGTAAATAGGTTTATTTAAAACAATTTAGACGCAGTTGTTTTTATACAGCCCACAAACAAACAGACATTCAGAAGGGAAGTCGAGGGCTTCCGTCTCGCCTCGGGCTGAGTGCTAGTGATGTGGTATGGGTTTATCGATAAAAGTTAGTATTATTTTACGAACAACTCAGATATTTAATTCAAATTCGAATGCCAATTAGCATATTTTGTTAAAGTTTCCATTATAATTATGTGTTTATTCAATGAGTACTTGAATATAGTCAAAAATAGTAACAGTTAAAAAAAAATATATTCTATTAGTCGGGATTCTCTATATGTATTTTAAACATGTTTTTTAATGTTCCTATTTCCATTAATTTAATTCTTCAAAGCAATATTTATCCAACAATTTATCTCCAGGTAATATTTGTACAAAATTATACTTATTTTTATCAAATAAAATAGCAAATATGAAACTATTTGAAACAGTCAATAGAGCTTAACAGTCAAACCAAACTAGTCGTCTACCTAGTCGATATTATTCACATTTATCGATATCGATACCACACTCACATCACTAGTCACCCCTGTATAGGGATGTTCCGGTCGTAGATAACAGGGGATGGAGAGCGTTTCACTGTGTATATTAGCAATGTCATCTGGTTTTACTCGTATTTTGTGTACTTGCGGGGCGATGAATCTCGTACAGACAAAGGAATATTGGTTTGTTTATACTGTTTGGAATGGATTTAAAGCCGGTTTTATTTGTGTTTTCATTTGTATTAGTATAGTAAGTAATGACTGGTTTTATGGTTAAATTTAAAGATTGTAGTAATATGTATTTATGGATATAAATATAAGTAGATAAGATTTAAAAAGAGCATTTTTAATTGTATTTAAATAAATAGTTTTATAAATAAATAAATGCACGTATTAATAGATATGTATTTAATATTAAATGAGATAAACAGCAAAGTTAAATATTTAAATCGTGTAATATTAAAATTCAAAAGCAAATGCTAATGTTAATTAGATACCCTTAATTAGATTAACCAGATAATTATTAACAAATTATACATAATATTTATTATTTAATACTGACAAGTTATTTATATTCATTTATTGTGAATCCTTTCAGGGTATTCAAGTACTTTTCACAAATGTGACAGTTTAGTAGTTTCTGAGATACACACGTGCAAACAGAAAAATTATTTTATTTCTATCAATTGTAAAGTTGTTTTCCCTAATGGGGCATGGGGCAGATGTATGACACATCTGTTGAACTAATCCTGATATTTTGTATTGAGATATTTATATACCACCTGGGATCGAACCCGGGACTTTTCGCTAAATATGCTCATCTAATATCATAAAGAATCATCATTTGTATGGAATTATTTTGTTCATTAATTTTCTATATGTATAGTGCAGACGTGCATGTGTTCTATAACTATCTATAGTCCAGACGTGAATCTGTTATTTTATGTAGGTACATAAATTTCAGAAGCACGAATAGTAATTTCAAACAAACAAAATGTGTATATATATATAGGAAAAGTTTTATTCACAAAATCGTACAAAATACGTCTAGAAATAAGTCCGACGAATTTTATTTTTATCTAATGAAACAGCGGATTCCGATCTGTGACAATACCGAGGGGGGTAAGGGGGAATGATTAATTGTCGCACGGGGGTAGACTTGCGTTTGGGGTGTTTTTGCTGAGCTGCTCGCGATAAGGTTTTTGTCAAAGGATTGATATGATTTGGTGATGGTTCTGCGATTTTGGCACTGTTAATGGTGTTTATCGGCTTCTTAGTTATTATAATAACTAATTATATTTAGGAAATACGAAATAGTTATCATTCCTTTAATGCCTATAAAAAAATCAACAAATTCAAAAGCTTATGTACAAACTTTTTAACGCACACCAATCTATATTCTTAATGACCCTATAGTTGGCTGAATAGGCGCGTAATGATTAAAAAAAAAAAGAAAAAAAAAAACATATTCAAATTTGGAACTTCGATTGAACCGTTCGCGGGTATAAATCATTCGATTCATAAAAACATATCATAGAAATTACGTAGGGTTCATACGCACTGGGGTGAGGACTCGGCACCGGAAGATGTAATGATGTTTGCCAAATGGAAAATGAGATAGGGAAATGTCGCTGAGTCGACCTTTTGGTGACACGCGCGAGCGGAGCGAAGGCGAAGCGAGATTTTTTCAATTTTAGACTTTTTCATTGAACCTTGGCATGTTATTATGTGAAATATATCAATTAGCTATGTGCAAAATAGTTAAGTGTTAAACTATGAATTTCAGGTACCTAATTTGTTTTTCATCGTTTCAAGCAATTATTATTTATGTATTAGTAAATACATATGTACAATAAGAGATTCTCCAAAACCATATTAAATATCTTGTTTTGTACATAGTGGAAGTGGAGCTTAAATTTATTTTCATCGCTCTCTGTGGACGCACGCACTAAAATATCGACAATATTTTCAAAACGATACCTCATTTACTGTGTGTAAGCGCCCGGCTTTACGTTCAGATAAATGTATTAGATAGCGTTTAAAATGACATCCATAAATTGCAATCAAAATGAATTAATTAAATAGCTAAAGTGTTGCCCTTTACTTTGGCATTTAATTAAGCAGACTAGCAATGGATATGCGCTCAATTATTTTATATTTTTCGTTTATTTTTCACTCGTCTCCTTTATTGATGGCAATACGCTCGTTTTACCTAGATGTCCCGCGCTGTCACGCTGACAGATTATTGCCTTCACTATTTTTAAACTGTGCACATTTCCAGATAATTAAAAATGGAATATCGTCCGCGAATCGTGACGATCGTTTCGATTTTAATCCGAATTTATACCGGCAGGGAATTTCAATGCTAAGTAGGATTACTTTCAAATGCAATTAACTTCAACGTTCGAATTGAATTCGATTTCGGGAACGCGCGCGAAAAAAGCCCGCGCTCGAAGCGGCATCGACGATAAATCTCATCGTCTCAACAGCTGATGTTCGAAATTCGAAACAGAGCCGTGGCTCGGAGCCGTATCGCGGAGAGCGTGCGGCGCACAGATAAAATAAATGGAAGGAGCCGTGAAAAATGAGTACACGCCGACGGCGCGGAAACTCTTTCAAAGGGGTCGGAGTTTTTGAACGACAAAGCTTTTGTGTTCCGTTCACCGTTTGTTTCGTTCTAGAAAAAATAAAGATCAACATTCGAAAATTTGAAAACGGAATGTTTTTTCTTATTTTGCCGAAAATTTGGGCACCGCTATTACAAGTAACGGTCAACCAAAGGTTCTAATTGCGAATGTGTCTTGTTTTTGTTTGCGCCTTTGTGTTTTAGTTGGAAACTAGTCTTGTCGAAAGAAATACTTTGTGATTTTACTGTGAGCAATACTGTAGACCAAGTTTTGTTTATTCAAAGCTGCCTGTCACGAGTTTTGTTTAAGCAATCTTTTTTCATCTGTGTCGTTAAATTTTCATATAAAAAGAAATATAAAATTGCATTTAATTCCACTGCCGACTGAAATGACTTACCATTAAATATTAATTCATATCACGCCTTAACAGCAAATGGCACTTACCTGAAAACAAAGAGAAATATTTAATTAAAATAACAATGAAAAAGTACCCCGCGGCAATTTATTTACACAAAAAGCCCTTTAATTATAATTAATATTTACAAGAGAAAAATTGCGCGCCTTAAGATTTTGAGAAGTATATTCAAGACCCTGTACCAAGGGGCGGAACGATACTCTTGCGATGTTATGATTTCCTGGTAGCTCTATTAAAATAATATTCTATTTCCTAGTACTTGCGTTGTCTAAACTATAATTTTTTTAAGTACATGAATTTCCGATAAAACTTATTTTGTTTCATTCTTACTTCGTACGGTACATAATTTGAATGAAAGATTTAGAATACAAATTAAATTAATTAACAACATTCTTATTTGTAAGTACACTTCTAATCACGTACCTTTTTTCTACTAAGTTTGCGATAATGTACGTCAAGTAAGTTTAATTGTTATTTTTTTGATAGAGTTATAGTTACATAGATGTTTTTGTTTTGTAATAAATTGAAGACCATTCTGTATGTAATCGACTCCTTTACTCGTTTTTCACCTACTTTAAACATACAGTTTTAATTTAAACTTTGTGCACCTATCAAGAGTGACAAAACAATAATTTCACGAGTTTATTAAAGCCTTAAGCGCGTCACACACGGTGAAGATACTATAATATTTTATCTTAAGATACTGTTATATTTTATATTACAGTATCTTAACGCATCCGGTATCAGCTTTCGGACCATCATTTTTCTTTTTGTCATTGCGTACTAAGACTCCTGTAGAACCGCCGCCATCCTGTTACAAATGACCCACAAAATTTCGCGTCACGCGCGTTTTTACACTACATATATTTCTATTCAGAAGGAACCCACTAATCTTTTATAGTTTTTTTCTATATCTTTTTCTATTTCCTGTATTCTATTCCCTGTATTCTACTCCCTGACACAAGGAACAGTAAGCAAAACCGCTTAAACACCCGTAAACTCGAGAGGCACGTTTATTACAACCTTTGTAGGGCAGAACAGCCTATAAGGGACTCCCTAAGATATCCCGAGCCGTAAAATAAAGCTTTACTAGCGCGTAAAGAAAATTAAAATGAATTATTTTGACGAGTACACCGATTGTTATGGCGTAATTGTTTCTGTTTTGGGTTAATTGTGTAATCGTTTAATTGCTGATCTGTTGTTATGTGGAAATAAGTGTTTTGAACGTTTACGTATAAGATTTTTATGAGAGAGAGATTATTATGAAATACAATTTTTGTCAGAATTGTATGAAGGTGGATGAACAGTTTTTTCATGTTTTTTTTTAATAAGTAAAGAAATGATTTTGGTTATTCTATCTTAAAGATATTTAAGCTTAATTTAGAGAACAAAATTGCACCTAAATTTTTAATATTAGTGTAGAGAAATTATTAATGTAGAGCCACTTGCTTTTCCACAATCTCACTTTACAAACAAAAAACTAAATTATTCAAATTGGTATATATGTTTTAATATATCTTATCATCATCCTAAAACACTTAAACTCTAGTTTCTCAAAACAAAAAGCCCCGTTATGCCCAATGGTAGAAGGCTATTGGAATCCATTCGCGGTCCCGCGATCGAATCACAACCACTATTGCGTTTTACTTACATTTTACAGCACCTTTGGAATCGCGTTTCCCCTTTGAAAACACACGGGAAATGCTTTGAGCGGGACCGCCGCGGTTTTGATTGTTGAGAAGAAAGATATTGTTTTATTGACGAAATGTTTTGTTATTATTATATTGTGTTTCTATAATCTATATCTTGTGTAATTCTTTCGGTTTTAAATTGAATATATTTAAAATAAAAGCAAGCACGATCGAAATTGCTTTAATACTGCACTATTTGCACGATAGCTAATTGTGGCATTGTGAGCAGAAACTATCACATATTTCAAATTCTGTTGTATCTTTCTATGCTTCCATCGGACTATAACAGTATTAAATTAGTCTGAGTGATTACTCGATTATTTTTTTATGTTCTATATATTATATTCGAGTGTCTTGTATAGTGAGTTAATCTCAATCGGGTTTGAACAATGAGCTTTTTAGATAGTACTATATATAATAGTCATCCCCAAATCGCGTCAGAACCGCCCGCATCATACTCCCGTACAACCCGGACGGTTCCATCGCATTGCCCGTGATAAAACAGCCATTTCCCGGGCTGTAATCGCAGTCAGAATTTTTACCCGATCCCTATCTCGCCGGGGGAACAGTGCCATTCCGAGGTTTTAGATACGTCTTCAATTGTAATCTTGCGTTTACATAATCGTAATTTTATTTTATGCTCTTGTTTTACTAGGTTACGCTCCTGTGTTCGTGAAAAAAACTTTATTTTTTATAGAAAAGACAAATAGGTTAGATAATCTGCTTACATTACAAACAAACGAACTTACCTATTTGAGTTTTAAGGCTGCAGTCTAGCAAAATTGCGTTTTCAACAAGTTATTTGACAATTTTTTCCCGGCTAATGAAATGATAAACTGAATTTTTTTTTCTTGTTTATCAATTAGTGTTATATACGCAATGCACATGAATTTTTTCATATTTGTAAAGTTACTTTATGTTACCTTAATCAGGCCTTGAAGATAAGTCTCTTTCCCCCAAAGACATTTCGAGCTAAGTTTGTGCACTCACTACGTTGCAACCGATTACAATTTACACAATCTGATCAGCGCATTATTATCCTTATATAGTCATTATTAAAAACTGCTGAATACAATTTGCGAAAAACTTATGATTTTCTTAATTAGAACGTTATAAATTCATTAAATTTCCCATTTTTTGCCTTACAAAATCTATTGATAAATACTGCTAAAAGTTATTTTTTCCATTAATTTATTCGAGTTGGTTGAAGACCAATGAGTATTAATCCTTTAAAATTTTTTTTTTTGAATTTTGATAATTCTTTAAATATTAAAAAAATATTTAAAATAATTAGGAAAAATCCTAGCGAATTTCTTTAGTCGCGCTCCTTGGGCCGGAGCGTTCTGACGTGTGCTCTACGCTCGATTTTCCTTCATACCGAAGTGAAAGTTGCTCTACTTCATTAAATTTAATATTTTTGTTAATTGATTATTTTTATCTTAGTTTTGTGCAAATATTCGTATTTTTAAACATTTGATTTCGATATGGAAAATAAACGAAAAAAATACGCGTGTAACTACTAGAAAAAAAATTATCTTCGAACATAAAGTTAATGAAACCAAATAGATTGCAAAGGTGATTGGCAACAATTTCTTTATTTTACGGGGTGTCAGTAAAGGGATGTATATTTCTTTAAAACTAAAGTAAGCTCATAAATTTTCTTATAATATAATTTTTTTGAAGTTCCAAAAATGTTTATTTTTCGTTTGAGAAATACGAAATATAATATAAACTTGTATTGAGAACTTGAACTTCCCAAGTTCATCCGGGGAAATCCCCATACGGAGAAAATGATTTGTTTACTCCAAAATTGATCCGAGGTGTTTTAATTTTTTCTTCTAGTCATTTTCAACGTAGCGGCATGTTGTTTGATTATTAATTTTGTAACTTAAATACAGGATGTTGGTTTTATATTCTGATCTTACAGACGCGCTGACAAATTTAGTCCGCCATTTCTAGTTTAGTCTACCAACTCTAAGTACCAATATTAAAACGAATGGATTATCATCACATCATCAAAACTCAGATGTAATGGAAGATCACAATAACATAGAAAATTCAGTGGGTGTTGAGAACTAAACAAACAGAAGTAACAGAGACGCGAAGAATAAAAAAAGAGGACGAAAACGATAATTCGTTGATGCTTTCCCTTTTCGACGTATTGTTAGGGTACATCACCAATCTGCAAAAAACAAAACTGATGATTCCCAATTGCTGATTAAAAATGAAAAACAAATAATCAACAACAGTGGTGAAAATATGCTGATCACAATGAAACATCCTTCAGTGGTAGCAGATTTACTCATTTAAAATGTATCGGTGAACAGCGTAAAGGAGAGGAGGACAGGAAAACATTATGAATGTGGTTGGTGGATTGTATACAGGGTGTAATCGATAAGTATGTGCAGGCGATTATGACGTTATTATTGCAGGTATCAAAAAACTTAAAACTGATATCGAAATTACTTTACCTAATGAGCAAAATGACAATAATAACTTTTTAAAAGTATAACGAGAAATATCTAAAAAATTTACTTTATACACTCCCATATCAAAAAGGGAAAATGGGACTAGTAGAAGTTAAATGTC
Source organism: Colias philodice (assembly GCF_061535455.1). Taxonomy (NCBI): domain Eukaryota; kingdom Metazoa; phylum Arthropoda; class Insecta; order Lepidoptera; family Pieridae; genus Colias; species Colias philodice. The sequence continues at coordinate 9,835,188 of NC_143103.1, read as the reverse complement.
TAATTCCGGCAAAAGACATGAATGCGGAAGATGCGGTTAAAAAAAATTTAATATTTGAAATACAATGCAAAAAATAACACTTTTGTCATAGATAAGAATCATGACTATTTTTTCCAAATTCAGGGACAACTAAACGTTGCAGAAGCAGAAGTCTGCTTATTTGCTGTTTGGACTGGAGTGAATCATTCGTTAAAAATAGAATATATAAAAAAGTATGTAACGTTTAGGCAAAATAAAATGATGGACCATTATCAAGATTTTATATAAATTGCCTACTGTCAGAATTGATTGATTCGAGACTTCAGCATTCGATGCCCATCAAGGACCCATTCTATATCATTCAAGCGATTGAAAAAAAAGAGATAAATCCAGTGCAACCGATAAAGCATCAGAATGCTAGCAAAAGATTTATTAGGTTTATAAATATAAATCTATATATTATACATAATATAATAAATCTGTAGAAGACGCGAAGACTGACATCCACGCGGACGGAGTCGCGGGCGGAAGCTAGTCAGAAATAAATATCTTTTGTTTTCATTTGCGTATTTTTCTATTTTATAATTTTTTAACACAAACATTACATTTTTTTTATTATATACAAAATTTGTTTATCCGTTTTATTAGTTAAACTGAACAACTTTCACTAAGAAACTTAGGTCGAAAAAAATGTATAGAGTTATGCATTTTGTATGGAAAGCTTATTTTTTTTATATTTCGTCCAAATTTCTTTGTAAAAGTTGATCAGTTATATAAACATGAAGTTGAAGATATCAATAGAAAGTATTCGCAAATTTTGTGTACTGATAAAAAAATCACCCGGTGTAATTTTCACGAAAATTGTTTCAAATTGTCATTTTTGGTACTTATTACGAATATTAAATTATACGAATGATTTAATTTTTAAAAATTAAGTGGAGCAACTTTCCCTTAGTACATTTGTATTATTTACATATAGGATGACAGGATGCATTTGTTTGCACTACTAGACCAAGCCCTTAAGTTAAAATTAAAATGCATAAATGTGGAGAACGCAATTGTTAATGAAATAAAATAAAAATGAATAAAACCTGTTTTGTTTGCATCCATCTAAAAATATATTCTTTACTTAATCTAGATAGCTCAAAATTTAGATGAAGCTTCAAGATCGGAAAGATAACAGAAAACATCACATAACAAATAACACAACAAAATTATATTAAAACCCATATCTATAATAGCCTCTATAAATAAATAAATGAATGTACCAAAATACTGTGGGTACAATTACACACTACCATCAAAATCGAATTGAATAATCAAGGGCAAATGATAATTCAAGGTCTAAAACAATCCACATGTGGTATCTCATAATGCCCCATAAACTTGCCCCGAAATGTCTATCAAAAATCACTGTGCCAGTTTACGAGGTCCACAAGTTGCGAACGACACTTGAATGGCCCCCACAAGCGATAGCGTCTCCCATCTTTTTACAAGCTTTTAAAAGCTTTTGTATTATCTGTATACCTACGCAATCTTTTAATTTAGTTGTGCGTTTGGTTTGATTTCTTTTCGGGCGGCTTCGTATAAAATTTTGTTATGTGTTTTTTAAGTATGAAAGTATTTCTTTTCGTTAACTGTTTTTGAAAAAATAGTATGTTACGCTTACATGCAAAAACTACTGAAACTAAACGGCTGAAGTTTTAGTAATCTAACAATTTTAACCTGAATTTAAACTTACCTAAAGTTATCTTGCTCCTTATTTATATACGTTTTTTTGTACTGTACTGTTAAGTGTTAACTGAAGAAGGCATCTCCTAAGATACTGTCCTACAATTTATTCTAATGTACCTATATCTAAGCTTTACACTCGAAGGTAACATTTTAAAAGAAACTACAATAAAGGATACATACCTAAATTAACAATGTCTTAATTATAAGCCTACTCATTCACAATCTATTGAGCCGGTAATCCTCTATGATCCTATGAGCCTATAATCTCCTACGTCGGAGCTCTAGACTAGCCCGGTCTAAACCTAGTGCATACATGTCTATGTAGCGTTGTGGCTTTGCGATAGGGTAGTCATATTGTAATTAAAGTGCAACGGAAATTGATTTAATACGGAATATACCGATATAGCAAAATTAGGTAGATTTTGATTTAGATGAAAAAATTTACCCAAAAAGAAGTTGAAATTAGTATATATGGTAATATTATGTGTACGCGAAGCCACTGGAGAAAAACTAGCAAGTAATGATTAATACTGTATTCATAATTCTGCTGTAACATCCAGTTTATTTATATTTTTTTCAGTTATTATGCAAGATACAATGATATCAAATATCAATTTATTCAAATACCCTAATAAAAACTTCGTTAACGTACAAAAAGGCAAACAAATAAACAAATTATTCAAATAGCCCCAACTAGTGACACCAGGCGGACATAAAATAGATGCAAATGTCCCATAATCACGTTACTACATCCCATCCGAATTGAAACCGTCGGGACCTTGTAGAATTAACGGGCGAACCCCTAATTGCTATTGTATGAAGATGTAAATTGGAACTCTTCCTTATTGTTGTACTCCTGGTACATGTAATTGATAAGGCGTACGGATTTGAATTTCAAATTTTATTTTTCATTCATACCTCAAGGGGCTTCCTTCCGAGACTCGTATTGTTGAATAAATTGTGTTTGTTATCTAGACATTATTTAAAGTTACCTAGGTTTAATCTGATTTTGTAGCTAGGAATTTCGAATTTCCAATGCCATTAGACAATTTAATTTTGAGTTTCAAATCGTTCGTATAAAAAGTTAATCACAAAGTAATTAGTGTATGGACCAGGAGAGCATAGGTGAATAAGATCTAAACAATGGCCGACCCTTGACCTCTCAGAAATGTATTCTAAGAACTGTATGGGTCATACGAGTCGCGGGAACTTGGATCGATAAAAAAAAACAATTATTTATGGCTGATCTGACGTGCCACAGATTATTTAAAAGTTTCAACTAATGTATGAATTAAATTCTTGACATCTCTATGCTAAATTTCACGGCTTATGATGGGAACCGAATATGGATAAATAATAACATAACTATAAAAACATTAAATCATTTTTTAACAAAGATAGCCAAATAACTTGAGATTTAGTTAAGTTGTTAATAATGTGTTGGATTCATTAGATGTATTTTGATATCGTTATCCAAGCAAATAAATAAACAGTATCGTAATTTCAAAAGACTAATGAAAACACTTAGGTATAAAAATTTCCCATGATGTTGAGATTTTTATTCAGGTTCTATGATTTCTTGGACTGATTGACTATAATTTGACTTCATAATAACACTAAAAAAACACATAAGAATAAAATAAATACTGTAGTTATTAATTTTGAACATCGCAGTTGTAACCACTTTCGCAATTCCGAATTTGCAATAGTCAGTGCAATCCAAAAGCAAGTCTATACCATTTGCATACAAAAAAAACTAAATAGAATTAAAACATATGAAGGATATCACATGACACACGTTGACCACCCGGGCTCGGCTATTTATTAAATATATACGTATAAATAAATCGTTGCGAAATGCAGTATCTACAGGTCGGGTGGACAATTTGTCGCGCATTTTATAGCGGTGACGCCCACGGCGCAAATTACGAATTTCTTAGAACTAAATGATGCGGACTTATCTGGTTCTTTATTCACTCTGTATTGACTCGAAAAAGGTTTTATTTGTGGTTTTTGTTTTTAGATAGATAAGTTTGGTGTTTGTCTGTGTGAGCAGGTGTTAAAGTCCAATAAAATAAATTAAAATTGTTTTTATTGTTTTGTTTTGTCATGGAATTTATAATGTGATTCGATTAGTATTATTATAATTAGAAAAATTATCCAAAAGATGTAATTAATGGTCTCAAAATGTTTATTGTTATTTTAAAGGCAATACTAAAAGCAAAGTTTCAACAATAAAATCGACACCATTCTCTTACATCAATTACTCTTATCCAAAATATCGAAAAATAAAAATTATTAAAAAACCATCTTAAAAAGAATTAACGGAAATTTAAATATTCGCAAAATAAATATAAAGATTAAAAACCTCTTACATTCCAATATGGAATGGAGGTACGTAATTTAAAAGCATTTACAACGACGGCGGTGGGAGGGGGGGCCGTAAAATTAGTACTTTATGCATCGACTTCACTTGGTTAGGGCATCTTCACACGAACGGCGGTTTTGTAAATTGTGAACTGTTTTTGTAGAGTAGTCATAACATTTATTTTGTGGTATGTATGTAAGATTTTATCTATACATATAATAAAATCGTAGGAAAGTCAAAACTGTACATTGAATATTTTTTTAAAAGAATACATAATCCATGATCTATAATCGATATAGAAGCCAAAAACATAGTTTTTAGAATTTTTGTCTGTTTGTCTGTTTGTCTGTTTGTCTGTTTGTCTGTTTGTCTGTTTGTCTGTATGTTTGTCCAGGCTAATCTCGAAAAGTACTGCATAGATTGACTTCAAATTTTGCATGAATATTACTAACAGGTCGGGTGAGGCTTTTTTAAACATATTATCATGCTATCACCTCCGGGGGAGGAGCTGTGAACCTTTTTTTTCTTACGTATTCCGTGTATTACGACAGCGTACAATCTAAAGACTCATGTTTAAATGTTGGTTTCGGGTAAGCCATGCTATTATCTAGCTTTACACAATAAAAACTATGTCATTTACGTAATTTGGGCAGAGAATCAGTTTAATGAATTTATTAGTATACAAATTTGAAACAGCGCCATCTATGAGATTTCGTAAAAATCAAATCAATTTACATGTTAACACTACTGAACACAATGTTAAAAATTAATAATTTAAAAATAATTATGTTATTTATTTATTTAACTCTTTAACCATATCTTCCCTTCCCTATAAGGTGCGCTTATAATTCGTGTGAATATACTACATTTTTAAAAGTGAGGGTAGATGTTTATTATTTTAAGTCAAACTAGACACCATTACAGTTAATCTAACATTGATTGTGTTCATTGGTTACATTTTTAAAAATCTTCGTGTTTTAATAATTCGATCACGAGGCGGGACTCTAATACAAAAAGGTTAGTTCGTTGATAATTATTATTCCTTCATCATTTACATGTTGTAAGTAAAAATATACTTTGACTGTTAATACTTTTGTTCAGTATTTACCTGTATGATTATTGCTTGGTAATTAATATATTTTCATGTCGTATACCTAATTAAAAACATAAGTTTGATGTGAAACTAGCTGGATTTATTTTTACACACTCACAGCCATATATTTTGTGTTAGTGTTAAAATAGTATTAATAGTGTAAATCATAATATTTTTTCACAATTAAAAATATTTCCTTTTTTTGATGGTGTTGGCATCGAATTAAACCGCGCTGTTCTATACATATAATAAAATCGTAGGAAAGTCAAAACTGTACATTGAATATTTTTTTAAAAGAATACATAATCCATGATCTATAATCGATATAGAAGCCAAAAACATAGTTTTTAGAATTTTTGTCTGTTTGTCTGTTTGTCTGTTTGTCTGTTTGTCTGTTTGTCTGTTTGTCTGTATGTTTGTCCAGGCTAATCTCGAAAAGTACTGCATAGATTGACTTCAAATTTTGCATGAATATTACTAACAGGTCGGGTGAGGCTTTTTTAAACATATTATCATGCTATCACCTCCGGGGGAGGAGCTGTGAACCTTTTTTTTCTTACGTATTCCGTGTATTACGACAGCGTACAATCTAAAGACTCATGTTTAAATGTTGGTTTCGGGTAAGCCATGCTATTATCTAGCTTTACACAATAAAAACTATGTCATTTACGTAATTTGGGCAGAGAATCAGTTTAATGAATTTATTAGTATACAAATTTGAAACAGCGCCATCTATGAGATTTCGTAAAAATCAAATCAATTTACATGTTAACACTACTGAACACAATGTTAAAAATTAATAATTTAAAAATAATTATGTTATTTATTTATTTAACTCTTTAACCATATCTTCCCTTCCCTATAAGGTGCGCTTATAATTCGTGTGAATATACTACATTTTTAAAAGTGAGGGTAGATGTTTATTATTTTAAGTCAAACTAGACACCATTACAGTTAATCTAACATTGATTGTGTTCATTGGTTACATTTTTAAAAATCTTCGTGTTTTAATAATTCGATCACGAGGCGGGACTCTAATACAAAAAGGTTAGTTCGTTGATAATTATTATTCCTTCATCATTTACATGTTGTAAGTAAAAATATACTTTGACTGTTAATACTTTTGTTCAGTATTTACCTGTATGATTATTGCTTGGTAATTAATATATTTTCATGTCGTATACCTAATTAAAAACATAAGTTTGATGTGAAACTAGCTGGATTTATTTTTACACACTCACAGTCTTATATTTTGTGTTAGTGTTAAAATAGTATTAATAGTGTAAATCATAATATTTTTTCACAATTAAAAATATTTCCTTTTTTTGATGGTGTTGGCATCGAATTAAACCGCGCTGTCGTTTCGTTCACAAAAAGTGAAGTTATGAGGACTGAATATGTAGCCGCCTCAACTTACGGAAACGAGAGTAACCTGCGTTGTCTGTTAGTTATTGTATAGTCGAATTTAACGTTACATGGAAATTGGCATCTAATTATATGAATAATACTTATATTAAATCTGTAGAGGTCAATTCTGTACATGAAATATATTTCCTAAATAACTATCACGAGGTGATTAGGGATCGACACTGACGCCAAAAATTTTTGTCCGTCTGTCTGTCTGTATAACCGTTATAGAAACAAAAACTACTCGACGGATTTAAACGAAACTTGGTACAATTATTAGTATGAAAGAAATGTTCTCCATATTATATAAAAAATATCTCCCGACATCATAATTAATGTCTATCTTTTATGGTTGAGCTTAGGAGTTCAAAGCTTTCTGATTATATTTGTCTACTAGCTGTGCCCGCGACTTCGTCCGCGTGGAATAGTGACTATGGGACCTATGACCATAGGCTCAGGGTGGGGCAACAATAATTGTTTTTATTTTCATGCTTCCACTCCCACGCCCACTCCCAGGCCCACGCCAACGCCCACGCCCACTCCCCTTCACAATTGGTACCTACCAGATCAAAGCCAGGGTAAGCGCCCCACCCAGCCCCACCGTGGCTACGCCCATGCTGAATTACTACTTAACATACAATTATTGAGTAAATACGTACTACCATACTGTACTGTTGTACTACCATAAATAATTAAAAGAATTGTTATTAAAATTTCTTACTAAACTGAGCTAAAAAACTTACGTACCAACTTATTAAAGAAAATCAAGAAATGAAATGCCTAACCTATACCAAATAGTTACTACATAATATTGTAATTAAAAATTATGATTAGTATATAATATCGAAAATCAAAAAAGAAATGCCTAACTAATTCTACGTTAAATTTCTTTTAAATTATGTCATATTATTTTTTAGGAACCAGGGGGGGAGAGGAGCAAATTCTATTTCCTTCCTTTCTTAAATGGATGTTTTTAATAATGTATGGTGTAGCCACTGATCAGCTTAATCGATACTCAATTTTTATCAAATCCAGCAACAAATCCAAATTAGATGTTTCCTGTCTCACGCACGTAACTAAAGGCTGAAGAGAGAGAGAGGGAGCACGTAACTTAACCGTTTAGACGAAGAAAAGTGTATAGAAAAAGGAATAAATAATTTCATAAACTTCCCAACGATCTTTAAAAATAAATTATTATATCATTTTTTTCATTCCCACTTTTACCCTTATGTAGGTATAATAAGTGGATGAACCGATTTCGATACAATTTATCTAAGAACCAGCGTCGGAAAATATGCTGCCTAACAAAAAAAAGCCGCATCTAATTCGGTTTACCTGTTAGCCAGCTACGGTGCCATAGACAGACACACACACACACAGAAATACATAGCAGTCAAACACATAACACCCGTCTTTTTGCGTCGGGGGTTAAAAATATAATACGACATAATTTAAAGGACATTTTGTGTGGAAAATTTACCTATTAGAAGTAACCATAATGTTAATTTGACCCCGCCCCCCCTACTACCTCAGCTTACCCCCAAACCCTTGGGGAATTTTGATATGATCATCTGGACATGTAAAGGAATAACTGTAGCGTATAACAGATAAATTACGTTTTATCGTACACTGTACAGTGTACAATAGAATGCCTTAGCAAATGTTCGCCGTGATTACTTATAAATTGTCATAACTTTTTTATTTATGAACCGATTGACATGAAATAAACACTAACTGTTAAATGAAGATTACCACAATACATTAGTGAAAACCGCATCTAAATCGGATAAGCCGTTTCTGAGATTAGCGTGCACAAACATACAGACAAACAGACAAAAAAAATTTTAACTACAGTTTTGGGTTCAAGATCGATTTAATAATAACACCTGCTAATTTTTTTCTACATATTTTCATTGTACAGACATCGCTTTTCCACAATTTTATTATATGTATTGATGATGATGATGATTGATGATTATAACACTCTCAGTCCGTTTTAACTTAATTTTTATTTACTCGCATCAGTGCCACCTAAAAAATCTTTATATCGAAATTCGAGCAAAGCTAAGAAAATGAGAAATAAGAGTTCTCAAGGATCGTTAGAGGTAAGAGGCTTACTATTGACCGAAAACAACATATTGTGTTATGCCGAGAACCTGAAACCGCTTCACAACGAGAATTGCGGCTCACAGCTGACCGCGAACGGCATGTACTATCCTGTGAGACCGAAACCTTCACTGAGAGGGTATAACGTCTCACAGCTGATCGCAAATGGCATATTTTATCTCGATAATCTGAAACTTTTACTCAATATGAAGACCGATTGACAAATGATAGGGTGCACCATAATATTATTCGATCTCTTGAAGATGAACATGAGCATAAGCAATGACTAGAGTAGGGACGCGAATATTACCATTATTTGAGACAAGATTATTTGAGACAAGTACGATTAATAAGTTTTTTAATGAAAGATTAAGAATTGAAACTATTTGGTCTCTTGAAACGGACGAATAGCGAGAGGCCCGTCTTACTGTAGACAGATTTCGACAGTCTTAATGACTTAAGAGGTAAACATAGAAGATCAATCTACGAATTCGGTGGTGTGGTCCGACAAATATAAAAGTGGGTTTGCTTATAACCTCACAATTGATTACAGATCATCTTCTGTATAGGCGATATTAACGTAGTATGTTCTTTTTGTAATGCTTTAAAGACGAGTAAGGAGTCGGCTTTCGTTTGAAGATATACCAGAACCTTTGAAATCACTACTTTTAGAGGAACATGTGCAATCTAAACAGTTCTTAGACAATATTCGCTCTTATAGTAGTGCGTTTTAAATGATCCTTTGGTGCTCAACAATTATCAGAGGATCCTTTCATGCTTACTTTTAAGATACAAGGTCAAGTTTATCATTTGATAGGATCCCTTTTGCCTGAAGGCCAACCTAAGTTTCTTCAAATATATTTTGTATTCGACTACAACGAATAGTCGAATACAAGAAATCAATATTTCTCGAATTTAAAATATTACAATTTTTCCTACAGTAGGGCGACGAATGTATTTTCGCATAGTAACGGAGGGGAACTCGCGGGGGGTCAAGTGACGCGGGCCACGTACCACAAACATGCTTAGTTTGTTGTACCGAGCGCGAAAGAAAGTCATCGTGTTTTTAGTAAAATTACTATGTAAACTAACGTAATTTAATACTTAGGTACATATTATATAATGATGCGCTCAAACTGTTAATCTACATTTAATTTAGATTATTATTTGAATTACTAAGTAATGTAGAATTTAAATCAAATTCATGTTTTCCTCAGATTTTCGATGTCCTCCGATTTTAAGATTTTCTTATCAGAGTATTCAATTTTAATGTAGTTTATTTTTATAAGAGACAATTAAGAACATTCAAAAATAAAGTGACACGTATTTTTTTTAAACGACGAATGACGAAAAACGACGTAATCGCGGACGAAGTCGCGGGCAACAGCTAGTAACGACTAAAGAGTAAGAAAGACTGATCTAATATTATTAGGTTTTGAAGGTTTTGAATTATATTTTCGTTTTGAGACAATGCAATTTACCTAAACATAATATTATCTAAATGTTAAATTTTATATTTTCTTTATTTTTGATATCTTCAGCTATGAATTTAAAAAACTTAATTATATTCAAAATACAAATGAACTAATAATTGCGAAATTGCACCAAACTGAGACTTGTTATTGATACGATACTTATTATTATTTTTTGCGAATATTCATAAAACAAGATTTATGATTCTGTCATACATGATAATTTTTAAATTTATTCAAAATAAATTGAGAATTAGCAAACCGCATCTCGTGTGAAGTGACCACAGATGCAAAATAAAGATAAAGGTGTCGCATTACAGAGATGTACAGAAATGCAGCCGCTTTAATACTAAAGTGTCACCCGGAGCCGGCCGCGAATGTATTTTATCTGATCTAAGAGTTTCGATATTACAGTAAATATTAAATTACGGTACTGTATTTTTTTATACTGTGTTAATTCTAGAGTTGTATTTTTTAAAGAGCAATAATGATTATATGAAAATTTATTTCTAAACTTGTAAATGATTAAGAAATGTTGAATAGAAGAATAGAAGCCTATACATGTAGTTTTAATTAATAATTTTTGCCTATCTGTCTGTGTGTCTGTTCTGTACACTCATTACGCAAAACTGCATTGAAATTAATAGGTATCGTTGGTAAAACGACAAGTATGTTGTATAAACACATCCCGTGGTACTTTAGATGACACTTTTAAACACTAAAAAGCCAGTATCTAAATAATAATAAATTTTATTTTATTTTTGCCTAACGGATCTTAGTCGTCCATTAATGTACGGTACATAATAATTCAATAAAGGATATTTTATTTTATTTATTTATTTAATACTTAACATAACACTTACCAATTATTTACTTGTAGTATCGTTAACCCTGTGTCCTGTGCTAACTGCTTTTTCTGGTCCTCTGAAGGGTACGGATGCTGCAACAAAAGATTCAATTAGAATTAAGTAAATTGGATATAATTGTATGAAGGAACAAATTGACTTGGATAATTGCTGATTACCCGACAATTCATTCGGGGTGTTTTTATTCTATTGGGCTTGGGAAGGGTTGGTAATTTTGTTATTGTCCGTTTGTTTGTTTGTGTGATTGTAGAGTTTGTTTTAGTGTGTTTTGTAAGATTTAGACTAAGGATATTATGCAATTGTTTTTTCGAATTTAAGAAAAATATAATTAGGACCATTTTAACGGATTGGTTTGTTTCTTGGGTTGCTTTTAATTGGAGTTTCTCATGTCTTGAAATATATTTATAGCATTCATGTATTGATTTATCGAAAATTATACTTCCATATAATAAGACTTTTAGACAAAATTTTCTTTCAATTGAATATTTTATTTGATCTTTCCAATTTTATCGTTAAATATTTATTTGAACAAAAGCTCAATAAATAATATAAGTACTAAGGCACCATGAACTCACGTGCACCTAATGATATTGGTTTTTGGCGTGAGGCCGATCCCGAGAGATCACCTCTATTTCATGTCATCCTGGTACGCCGCAGGTAGGATGTGTAAATTATTAACGGGTTTTCCTTTGCTCCGGGTACGTGACTTACTCGACTTGCAAAAATGATGATTCAGAATATTTTGCAAATATTAATTTATAAATGTTTCACTTATGAAAAAGATCAAGTGACGTTTGTAAAACTAATTTGACCAGAATATATAGAATAGAAAAAAAATCAAATTAAGTATAGAATTTATAAACTGTCATATTTATGTTCAATCTGTTATATTTATGACTATTTTTTTGCTTAAGTGACCTTTCGACCCTTAAAGATGAGTATGAATATAATATTTACAATATTATTCATACAAGGCGTTTACACGCGGTAGGTACATTACTTTCGTAAAATCACGAAAGCTGTGTCGTAACAATAAATATAAAAATGACGAGATTTCACTGATAGCGACAGGGCCGGACTCTACGTGAAATTACAATTGTTTTTATTTATACTTTACAATACAATACTTTTATGTCGTTCTTAGGTTTTAGGGAAATTAAGTTCCAAATAATTCTTGTAAGAACTAAGGTCATAAATCATAATACCTACTCTACATAATGATGAACTTTAAATATTGTATAGGAAATACAATATATTGATATTATATTTTGTATAAAGCGTAAAAACAAAGCTTTATAAAATATTCAATTAATTCTCTCTACGATAATTAACTATACATTTTAATAATTAGCTCTACTTCCGAATGAAATCTCCAGACACTAGTTCGTCCCATTTCGCCCTACTATTTATACATGTAAGTATAAATATAAATAAGTATATAATTATAAAAGCAACAATACATCCCTGTGCGACGTTTTCTGCGAGGAATTGATACGTCACCCGCAGTCGTGTAGCCGACGCATAACGCATTGTCCGAGCACGGCTTTATTATGATTTACTGATTGTGTGTTTGTATGTTTGTGTGTGGAAAATATCGTCAAGGAATACTTGCAAAAAAGTGTAGTTAAATTCGTGTTTTCTTGGTAAACCAGGTGATTATAATTATTGCAAGGAAAATTTAGAAAATGCAAAGTATAGTTTGTCTATTAACACGCTTTTTTATAATTATTTCTAAGAGCTATTTAGCTTATTTCTTATAACTATGCCAATATAACTTTATTTTACAAATCTCTGAGAAATTTTATTCATTAGTAGAAAGATCTGCCTTTTAAGAATTCGCAACTTGTCAAAGTTTCTAATCGTCCATAATCACTATGAAAATCCCATCAACGATCCCTACAAAACAGGCATCCCATAAAACAACAAATAAAAATAAAAAGCGTATTTCAGATAATGTATTCATAGTGAAAATTACATGTAAGGAGATATTCCAATCCCATTCTAAGGGGAACCTTGATGGGGTTTACGTGTGATTTTATGGGATACTCGTAAAACAATGTTTTAAAATAAATGATAAATAAGTATTTGTATTTGTGTTTTTTTTTGTATCTGTTTATGATATTAAAAAGATACGCAATTTATTGTGAAATGCAAAAAAGAGGGTTTAATTTAAGTCTAATAATATGCCCAAGTTTGAACAAGTCAACTGAAATAAATAAATGCTTGATTTAGAATGAAAATACTTCTATATCCAGGATTGTAGGTATGTCTTTTTGTTTAAATTATAAGTTAAATTAAAAAAAAAGACGTGTGGCACTCGGGGACTGCCGCGGTAAAGCTATTGCATGCTATGCCTTCAAGCCACACCTCCGTGTCCGTCGGAGTGGGGAGCGTGAGATTTTTCGTTACTAAATTCGGTCCCCGCGCTCAAGGCCCGCGATAGAAGCTATGCAATAGCTTAAAAATAAATTAAGTTAAGTATTTAATCGTAATATTATCCAGTCCAGTACCTATAATCTAGTCTCTATCATTTATAAATGCTGTAAATTTTCCATCATTGAAAGAAACGCCGAAGAAAACACCTTAGAAATAGCATATTCAGCTATACAAAAATGTAAACAAAACATGTGTATTCACATATCCCCGACACCCCATAAAACAAACGCATTCCTAGTATTTATTCGTTTTTCCAAACGAATCATTCGCCAACTTATGCCGCATATAATCAGCATTTAATGCGTCGTGAGATTTATGCGTATAGGCTGAAACTTGATATCTTCATGTTTATGAACGCCTGGTACATAGCTCGTTATAGTGGTGATAAAATTAACCTTTTAATTGCTGTTTTCTTAGAATAATTAAATAAAATTAAAATGGACAGTGGACTCAAGCATAATAACTATTTTACCAGTTAATAAAAAAAGCTAGAGAAACAATAAAATATCTGTAATTTTTGCCATATCTTATATCGGATCGATAAGTACTAAAAATATCGATAGTTATTATCATCCTCTTCCTTATCATAAAACACATATTATACTTCAACAATTTTGTGATTCAATTTGAAATTGGTTACAAAACATGCCGAGCACGCACAAAACAAAACCCAAGACCGCTAGTTTTTACCGCGAATGCTAGCACTCCAAAATTTCACTTTTAAATTGCACGAATTCTATACCGTTAAGGGTGGCCACGGAGCGTATTGCGAAATTAAAAATAATTGAGTAGCGTCAGCAAAAAGTCAATGCCGGCATAAATTTGACAAATCCCGTTAGCGGCCGGCGAGGCAAGTTTATCATTTCCCTGTTTTTGTACACCGTAATAGGCATCATAAATTTTTAATAATGCTTTTTCGATTCCCGACTCTGTGCTTGACGAAAAACTTTCGGCAAAAACCATTTCGCCGGTTTCGCATTGAACAGTTACCAAAATAGGTGTTGCTACAAATTTGTTGTAAGTACAAATTGTTTTTGTGCGCTATTGTTTATTGGTTTTTGTATGTTCGTGACTAACATATTTTTTGTGTTTTTCTTAGTTATAGATTAAGTAACATGCGAATATTTATTAAAATAGTAAAGATATCAATATGTATATTTTAAAAATCAATTAAATTTGCCAAAAAATTATGCTAAGAGCCGCTGAACAATTTAAAACAAACAACTCAAATTTTGAAATGCCATACATGATACAGCTTCTATATTCCAAATCACATCTCACAACAGCATCCGAATCACAATTCGTCTCAAAATATTTATAAACCAATGCAATTACTGAATTAGAAGCATCTTCATCAGGCGCATAAACATCCGATGCATTAGCCATGATTGGTGATCGGAACAATAAACAGGACCTCCCACATTGTGTACTTGTCATTATTATACCACTAGTTGTGTGCTGTGGCTTTACTCGTAATTCGTGAAGCAAAAAAACACTGAATACGTTATTTCGGCGTGAATAAGAATTGTAACTCTCATGTAATATTCGTTGGAATGTATATTTAATATGAAAAAGGAAAGTAGCAAGAAATTCAAATTTATCATATTTCTGCGAATTCATATTTAGAACGCTTTCATATTTCGAATTCATTCGAATTTCAAAATATGAATTTCTGAGAAAATTGAATTCAGATTCTTTACGAGAGATAAAAGTGGTAAAAAACGTTATTCTAGGCAACACATGCGAATGAGTTAGTTCCCAAAGCAACGCGTAATACGGCGTGCATAATTTATAGGCAAGATATGAAAATGTCACGTCTCGCGCGCGAAAAATTTAATACGTCAAGCTGTTACCGACTCCTGGGCTATAAATATTAAAGCTACGCCGAGTTAGCTCTGTTTTGATAGTTTTTTTTGAGATTAGAAAAGAAAAAGTTTATATTGCGTAGGAATTTTATTATTTGACCAAAAAGTTGATAAACTTTTTCATTGAATATAATACAAAATTTGAGTTATTAGAGAATGAAGCGGCATTGAATTATTTATTGAAGAATAGAGCCATAAGTCTACATTCCTTCTAATGCAAACATTTATGAAAATACTCTACATTGTTGTAAACGCCCTTGTTTTGTTAACCTCCTTTTATTACCACTTTGTTATCAAACTATCATTTTCCTTCACTTCCAGATATTGTGATATCTCCTAGAGAACCCTAAAATCGCACTCTAGAGAGCAACAAGATGATGGTTACGACACACGAAAATCAACCGTTTCTGAATATATTATTGTTATGGCGGATTGTGAAAAACGCGGGAAACCTTTGGGAATGGCGCCTTTCTGAGATTTTATTTAGATATATCGGCTTGATGCTCACTACGCAATATTTTTGAGGGCCCTTGACAGTTACCTGGCTGTGTATTCTTCGTTGGAAAGTGGAAAGAAAAGTAAGAATATAGGTCATTTTATTGTGATGTTAGTCGATCTATTCATTATTCATTCATTGGTATTCCGGTAATAAAATGACGTCTCATATTTTTGCTGCATCAATTATGTACCAAGTTCCCAAATAAACATACAAATAAAACGTTTATTTCCATTTGAACCCTTCACTCATGTTCTTAAATAGCAAGTCCCTTTTCTAATTAAATAAAACATTACCCAAAACAAGACATCAGACCACAAATAGATGTCAAAAAACTAGGATCCACGGGTAGAGCCCGTACGGCCCACCAGGGACCCATAAAGGTAGGTAACCCTATCGAAGATGTGGCAAGATGAATGGTGCCATTCGCCCTTGTGCAGTTCTTGCTTATTTATGTCCTCCTGGTATGCGGGGGACATTATTTTTTATATATCCACACGGAAATTAGATTTATATCTGTGGATTTTATTTAACTTTTTCACACAATGGGAAAAGGGAAATTGGTGTTTTTTACTTCCATACACCTTAATTTTTTCAAGTTTACTTCTAAATCTTACATTAATGCATTAATCAGCAATGTGAAACAATATGAAATTTTACAACATTGTATTAATTGAAAAAAAATATAAAATAAACGTTAAAAGCGCTATAAAAACTGCTGAAACAAAGCAAAAAAGAACACCGGCTCGTAACTAGACACAATCCAATAGTACCAAATAAATTGACATCAAAAACTGCACATTAGGCACAAAGCAGACTGCGCTCTTAATTGCATACCACTGTCAACTTGTCAACGACAAACCAGCACTTTTTATTTCAGGACATTTGCCAATTTTCGTATTTCCACAGCGAAATATCTATAGATAAAGAATTCAGCGGTCCGACCGCATCCGATCCTCTAAATTATGCAAAACCGTAATGGACAACGTTCGTGCAATTTAGTAGCTGAAATAGAGCCTTTTTCCAGTTACAGTACGTCTATATTTGGTAGCTTTTTCATTGACGATAAAAGAATAACATTTTAATTTTTAAATCAATTCATATTTGGCGGGCTATTTGTTTCAACAATGGCCGTGTATAAATTATGTATTTTTATTTCGAAATTAGAACGTGGAATATCCCTGGCACTATTTAATAATAAAAAAAAAACAAAATTATATCTTGAGGATCGCATTTTCGAAAATGGAATCCGAGCTAACGTTCAGTCGAGTATCGACCAATAGGAACAAAGAGCGTCAAACGGCGATAGGAATCTGAGCGAGCCGGACGTGTTGACGGGCGCTCGGAACACGCAACTGGGTTAGGAAATGAGATAGATGTTCACAACAGTAGTGACGGGCTTTGATGGAATTGGGTGACGTCACGGCACAATGTATACCGTTTTGTGCTCCCCAATACATTGTGCTTGCTAGTAGATTAGATGTATCATGCTGAGATGACAGAATATCTAAGACAATGTAGATTAAGATTGTCTAATTAAAACAAGAAGTTCATTTAATTACGATACGACTATACATCATTGCGTCAACGTATTTGATAAGAAGCACTAAATTTACAACCTCGGCGACATTTAAAATTCAACAAATCACGTTGATGGCGGCAAAATTGAAAATGGGGATAAAAATGAACACAAAGTTGGCAACATTTTACTTGAATGGACAGTAAATAACATCTCGGAGCGGGAAGAGGGAACATTGTAAACAGAGCTTGATGAATATGTAAGTATGATACTTTGCATATCGATTCCGATCAAAGGATGCCGCCGAGCCACCTGCGCCCGCGCAAAATACAACACGAAAAAGTATTCATGAGATCAACGCTAAATGACAGCTCGGAATAGGGTTGACAGTTGAAAAAAATCAGATTTATTAGGGGTTTTCTGGCTTTGTCCTTCGCTTGTATGGGAGCCGGTAAAAAGCGAAGATCGATTGAATTATGTACTGCTACTGCTATAGCAAGTTGAGATACTTGTACGTGTGATTTTCACATTGTATCTTAAAAATTGTTTTATGTAACTTGTCAAACATACCAAAACATCAACAATACAACCAGCAAAAAGCAAGAAAATATTTTGTATTTTAGGCTGTTTTTCTATGTATTTACACATGAATAACATGAAAATGTATATGCAGGTCTAAAATAATTGTATGCAGATCTAAATAACATAATATCCAACAAGAATTTACTATTGAACAATTCTAGATCCCGACTTTCACAAACACAATATATGAGTGACGTAAGCACATACTTTACATCATCCACAGATAAACGCAAAACGTCATGGAAGACATAAAGCCGCATCCACACGTAACTCAGCACATAAAGCTGCATCCACACGACACAGCACATAAAGGTGCGTCAATACGTAGCAGCGAATAAAGGTGCTCCAACGCGCATAAAGCTGCGTCCACACGTTACAACACATAAAGGCGGGTGCACACCGCGCGATGATTTACCGCCCTGTGCCCGTCGATAGCCAGATACGGATTTGTCATGCAACTGTTTATGCGGCGCGTGTGACTTTCGTATTTACTAATTTGATTTACGTTTTGTTAATGCTCATTTGTTTTGTGTTCAGGTTTGTTTTGTGATGTGTTTATACCTACATAGTTAGCAATAGTATGTACCTAAATACCTACTGAGATGCAGTTTATTGATAAAAATTTATAAACATGAGTTTTTACTATCACTTTTTGAAACATCAATAAGACCGATAACCTCGTATTTGACATTATCATCAAAACATCTCATTGAAAGTGATTATCTATTTAAAGAGTAATTTTACATAAGAAGCTAGATAAAGTCCCATTGCTTACCTTAATTCCATGTAAACGACTACGTCATAACTCCTCACCGTAGTGTTCCATTTTCGAATTACAAAACCGCGCTTTCTCATCAAGATCGCACGTTCGAAATTTAAAATCATCCACAGATAACAAAACTCGATTGCAATCATTCGAGCACATCGATTACTCGCTAGCTCGGAATCGATTATTATTCGCTGGAGGCGCTAATCAATGCCTGGCAAATTTATGTGAGCTGTTCCTTTGCAATCATTAACACCTTTTATTATTCCGTGTCAATATTTTCACGATTCCACGCGACGTCAAGGTTTTTAATGATGAATTAAAATAAAATACACGTTTTTATCTCTAGGGTGGTCAAAGGATACATTTGTTAATGAAATTTATTGGTGTTATTGTGCCGCTGTCTGCTTTTGGTGGGCTTTTGTAATTCATCCGAGTTTCTCGATTTATGTGACAGTTTCTCTTTGTAATGTACCGTAAGTTTCTAATAGAGATCATATGATCATTCTTTACAATATCATATAATAAAACGAACCAATCGGTTGCATTATTTTCATGCCTTTCGATATATAATTCCGAATGACTAATTACTCAGGTCTTTTAACAATTAGTTACACATTCAATTAAGATCACCTAGACCTACGAAATATCTTCGAAAGCATTCAACCCAAACGATTATTCCAAACACCAAAATCCCAACTAACTAGGACCAGTAAAAACCGCCCCAAACCAGAACATGTACAGTACACATGTACCCAACACCTAGCGATGTTTTGTAGCCCCGCGGAGCCCGTGTCGGCGCCCTAGGCAGGGCGGAGCGCCCGCCCACGCACGTGACCCTCACGTGACCTCTTGTGACGGGACCTTGTAATTGTAGGTTTGAATGACTAGACCGTTATAGTTTAGAACCACTGTGATGTGTAGAATGAAGTCACGTGACTTTTGACTTGTTAGTCTGCTTATATCTAATACACTACATTAGATAGCGTGGTTGATGGGAAATTTTTTAAATATAGGTTGGAATGACTTGGAAGTCGTTATAGCATGAAAAGAACACTGTGATATAAAGAAAAGTGAAGAGGGGCTTGTTAGATGGCGTTGTTTGACGGGACCTTGTACAGTTGTAGCTTTGAAAAACTAGAAAGACCTTGAACAGACTCTGATGATGTAAAAAGACAGACAAGCTTGCAACTTACGTATGTATCTGTGGAACATGAAGTCACGTGACCTCTGGTAACTTGATGATACGGTCTTTGAAAGGACCTTGTATAATTGCACGTTACAATGACTACATGCAAACAGATGGACAAGCTAAATGTATGGGAAGTGCTATGTGACATAAGCACATACTTAGGTTTAAAAGAGTACATATAAAGAGACAGGCAAACTTTACAGTCTGTGTTTAACACCATACTGGGAAGACTCGTGTGGCAGATCTTGACGACGTAAACAGACAGACAACTTTGCAATTTGTGCATGTATATTGTATATATATTATGTTAAAAGGAAATGACGTCACTTAACCTATGTTAAATACATGTTAGGTGGGATAGTGTTTGAATAAAGTAATTGTCGGTTCGAATGACTAAAACTAAGGATAGTGATAAATTGCTAATAGAAAGTCTGTTAGAAAAATGTTAATTGTACTGCAGACAACACTTGTTTTTTTTAATCTGTTTACTTTAATTTATTAAAGTAAACAGATTAAAAAAACAAGTGTTGTCGTAGATAACCAAAATGCATTAGAATAAAATATAACAATCGATAAAACAAATTAAATTGTGTAATCATCTCTCAAAAACCGAACAAAGGGTTAATTGTGATTCAAACATAATAATTATAGAAACGTACAAAACGAGGGCGAGATAGTTTACATTATTTGCAAACACAAATTGCTATAATCAGATCAGCACCATGGAAGTAACCCCAAGCCCCCAATTACAAAGCACGAGCCCAAAAGATGCTTTTTCTAATCTTCCCACGCGCTTTGTGCGCTCGTAATTATACGTTCAGCGCGGTAATAACACATCGTTTCAATAAAATTGTATATCATTCAGTTTCTTTCCCCGTGAACGCTGATTAGACCCGCCATTTTGTAGGCGGGCACGGCCGGCGGCGGTTTCGTTCCATTTTCGAAAAAACACTAATCGCCAAATCGAGCACGCGCGCGTTTCCGAACGTGTGTTTTTCAAATTGGGAACGTCCTTTCCCGCTATTATTGGGCGGGATTTGACTACTGTCACATTTGACAGATGTGATTGACGCTCATAATGCTCAAGTGCAAGCTTGCGAGTAAGAAACGTATTTATTGAGGACGCGTTCGATATGTCGCACGCTCATAGACGATTTGGGAGTCACGTCTCCTCGTTTTAAGGTGTATTTTCCGTTCGAGGCGTTTCGGTAATATTAATTACTGGCTGCCTCGTGGGGCAGATGAGTGCATATTGAAACGTCAAAAATCTGTGTTTCTTTTACTTCTCATTTTCGGTTCGTTCCAATATCCTTCACGTCACGCGCGGGATAGACAACGTCGCTGGGCAGCGTAGTTTTTGGGGAGATGAAATGAATCTGCCTATTTTACAGGAAGTAGCGAAATTGGAAATTCCCATTTCTTTTTCGGCCACCGTTTGAGCGATATTAGTTTCTGTCATTGGTGTTTCTTGCAAAAAATTCATCGAGGGTTGACAGTTCGGATGATTGTAATTTTGCTGGTGTGCTAAAAATATCTCTGTGCCATTTGTTTGAGAAAACCCAAGAATATGTAAGAATATAAATACTTAGATGAAGGTTCGTTAAAATAATGACACACGGAATGAATTGCCAATTAAAAACCACGTTCATACACAAAAGGCTGTAAAGCTATAGCGTATTATGCATTATTAATGCGAAGGTACATAATTTCATAGACAGACATATACTTTCTGGCAACAAAACGAATTGGTAAGGTACAGCGCTTCCAAAACAGCCACACGTAAAAACGCAACACGACGTCAGTTTTCCATAAAATACATATTAATACAATCCCTGATATAACCGCGAACGTTCAGCCAAAAGTTTAATCCAAGAAACGGGGATCATTCATATTCATAGTGGCGGAAGAGGCTTTCACGAAAATGGCTGACTAGGAAATGCATGAATATTAACACGGACCAGGGAACCATAACTATATTAGAGATGCCGGAGCACTGCATGCCAGTAGGGGCACGTTTGAAGTTGCGCCGAGAAATTTGACATTTTGACAGGTCGACGGCGGCCGCCTTGCTACCTCCTGCGCCCCCTGCCTCCCTGGTACTCCCTGTTCGTCTGACTTGTGAATTGTTAATGCATCGGTAATTGATATTATAATTTTGGCCGTTTTACTTAATGGCGGCTTTTAGGGTGTCATGTGATCCTATTGGAGTATGTGGAATTTGATATGTTGTCTTTGTTTCTGAGGCTATTTGCAGGTGCGGTGTTTGCGGGGCTTTATTACTTGAACCCAGCATTTATTATCTGTGAAATTGTTATTTTGATCCTAGAGTCAATAAACAAGTTCTAAATAATTTACATTGAAGATGTTTTTTTCTTTATTTCATCATAACAAAGTCTATAGAACTCTATCTTTTCGTATTAAAAAGTCATCAAAATAAACTCAGTTTCAACGAACGGAACCATTCGTTACACAAAACTATTTTAACACTTAAAACAAGATATATCGCGCGGCGCGCCAAAAAAGCCAAACTTCCAAACGACATCTGTGGACACGATTAACTAATCAAAAGTCCACCCAAAAAGCGGCTACAGCGCTATCAATCTAACATGACGTCTAAAGGAAGAAAAAACCGGTGTAAGATTAAAAGCGCTATTCCTGGCTGGATCGTTTTAAAAGTAAAATTGACACGCGTTATAGTTACATAGAAACTGGCTTAAATTGAATTCGGTTGTATTTTATGAGTTTAAGTTTTAAATTCGAATATGGAAAATGTTTGAATTTGGAATGGAACATATGATAACATTTTGAATTTGGAATAATATTTAAATATGAGAATTTGTTGCTCATTTTATTGAATATTTGAAAACATAATTTCCTTAATTCTTTCCCCCACATTTACTAAATTTAATCGGCAAACATTTCGTAAATTTTACAAGATGGTAGATCATGACAGAATCTTCAAAGTACGTGAATTCAAAGTGAATATAATCAAAGTGTTTCGTGTGATTAGGCGGTTAACGTGCCGTCGCTGGCGGCCATACTTTGTTCTCTTTTGAGGGTAGCTTTAGATAACATGACAGACTATTTTACCTTTTGCCTTATGGTATATGGTACTATAGTTATGTCATGTGTCACTTGTGCATAAATGCTTTGTGACTAAAAATATATGTATACTAGGTGAGCCCGTGGGTTATTTTATGTAGGTGGACAAAGAAATAAACGAATAACATGTTTTCCAAAATCTATTTTTCATTTGACTAAATTCTTATGCGAAAAAATGACTTTCGCATCAAAAACCGGATTTATAATATCGATATAATTAACGTAAATGTAGCATCACTACATAGGTAGTATAAAACAAAGTCGCTTTCTCTGTCCCTATGTCCCTTTGTATGCTTAAATCTTTAAAACTACGCAACATATTTAGAAGCGGTTTTGTTTAATAGATAGAGTGATTCAAGAGGAACTTTTTAGAATATAATTCATTATGTTTTAGACAAAGCGGGCGAAGGCGTTCGCGGTTAGCTGGTCATATAAAAAAGCTTTGTATCTGAAAATTTCAACTATCTAGAAATCATTACTTTTTTCTATTGTTTCTTTTACTTCCATCCTTTTTTCAACAGCCTAATCATTGATAAATCATTGATTATTTTAATCAACCTACCAACATTAACAAAAAGTAATCACACACGATGTACGGTGTACCGAAGCAGTCAACCCTTAACAAATTGCTACCAGTACATTATTATTGCAATGACCAATATTCCCAATAAGCCAGTACATTGCAGCAACATCGCTACAATGATGAGTCCAATCAGAAGACAATGCCTTCCGAGTTTCAGCTAACAATAGAGGGGCAAGTTATAAACTGTAGCGTCGTCTATACATCGTGTAGTATCAAAATTGGTTTAGTAGTTCGTAAGCCGGTACAATCAATATTTGTATAATATTTGAAACTAGATTTCCGCCCGCGGCTTCGCCCGCGTTTTCAAAGGAAAACCCGCATAGTTCCCGTTCCCGTGGGATTTCCGGGATAAAACCTATCCTATGTGTTAATCCAAGTTACCCTCTATATGTGTGCTAAATTTCATTGTAATCGGTTCAGTAGTTTTTACGTGAAAGAGTAACAAACATCCATACATCCATACATTCATACATCCATACAAACTTTCGCCTTTATAATAGTATTAAGATTAAGATAATGTAGCTATTCGTTACTCAAAAGTATTAGGTACTAGTTTTCAGCAGCTTCGTCTGCTTTGCAGAAGCTTAACAAATGATATACTTACTAAAACCTTAAGAAACACTCTATCTATTAAAAAAACTCATCAAAATCCATTTGGTTAATTAAAAGATGTAAGTTACATAAGGACGGAAAAACGATAAAAAAGCGACTGTGATATTAACACGGTTTTATTATTAAAGTTTTATAATAAAAAATAATTTTAACGAAATCCGTTCACAATTGGCGATTTTTATTATATAGAAGACTAGCTTCCGCCCGCGGCTTCGCCCGTGTGGTGTTTTGTAAAAATGCCTATGTTCTATCTCAGGGTCTAAAGATTGTCTGCCAAATTTCATCAAAATCGGTTGAGAGGTTTAAGCAGGAAAGCGTAACAGACAGACAGAGTTACTTTCGCATTTATAATATTAGTAGGCATAGATAGTGATAATGACTCGCCACATCTCATCACTTGCGGCCAAGTATCTCCCATTCCGATAGTCCTGTCACAGAGTGACGGAGTGCGCCAGTTATCGCTTCCATTGTGCATTGTCTGGTTATATACTTTTACTAATTACGTGTGCATACAGTTGGATGTTAGAAGGATATTGTCGCTATGAAATAGAGTTTGATATTAGAAGAAAAATCAGACTAATATTATTGTTTCCCGTCCGATTAGGGCCCTTCTGGCCTCCTCCACTCAAGCGACAGCTCAAGCCGAGGTTCGTGGTCCCCGTCAAGGGGGGACGCCCTTGTGCATGTCGCTACCAGGGTGAACCTTCAGTTCACCCCCGCGTCCGCGTTAAAATGTAGAAGCCCTTCTGGCTAACATTGAGACACCACAAAAAAAAAAAAAAAAAACTAATATTATAAATGCGAGTTTGTGAGTATGTTTGTTACTCTTTCACGCGAATACTAATGAACCGATTGCAGTGAAATTTGGTATGTAGGTAGCTGAAGACCCACATAGGATAGTTTATCCCGCGGAAAATGCAGGCGAAAAGCTAGTGTTATTTTAAAAGAAAAAGAGTTTCTATGGAAGTGTCCAATACTTTATGGGTAAGGTTGTAGATTACTTTTGTTGTTTTCTGTTATGTAAAATTACTAACTGTGCCTTACGGTTTTACCCGCATTTCTCCGCTCCTATTGTACTTAGCGTGATGCTTTATAGCAGAAAGCCTTCCTCGATAAATGGGCTATCTACTACTGAAATCATTTTTCAAATCGGAACAATAGTTGCCGAGATTAGCGCGTTCACAGAAACAAACAGACTCTTCAACTTTATGTATTAGTAGGTATACATTAGCCTATTCCTTACGATTCAAGTAATTTGTTGTTCCACATCGATAAATTGACCCCAAACTTCTAATAATACATCTACAGAATAAACCTAATGCTTTATTAGTCTTCAATTTAAAGTCTAGAATGCCCTTCGTGTAGACAATAGTTTAAAGATAAAACCCTAACTTGTGATTGGCCAGTCGCCAGACGTCTGGCTTTTGATTGGCTGGTGAAAGTACGTATGGGACCTGGATAGAATACTAATTTATTAAGTAACTAGCTTTCCGCCCGCGGCTTCGCCCGCGTTTTCAAAGAATTCCGTTCCCGTAGGATTTCCGGGATAAAACCTATCCTATGTCCTTTCTCGGGTATCAAAATATCTCTATACCAAACTAGCGGTTCCCCCCGGCTTCGCCCGTGGTACATACATATTTACGTTTTCTCTACGTAAAAACCATCCTCGTACTTCAAGGAATATAATAAAAAAAGAATTATCGAAATCGGTTCAGCGGTTCTCGAGTTATGCGCTTACCAACACATTTTGCGATTCATTTTTATATATAAGATTAATTGTATATAGAGCTTGTGATAAAGAGAAAACGTTGTAGACTACAGGCCCATGTTGAAAAAGTTATAGGCCATTTGAACCACCAGGTGACCTATCTAGAACGATATAAGAGCATAAAATAATAAGATATGCACTATGCCGTCAATTAGGCTGTAGTATATATTGTAAAGTTTTGACCGCCTCCTTGGTACAGTGGTTGACTCATGAGCGAAGAACCGAGGGGTCCTGGGTTCAATTCCCGGTGGAGACGAAGAAAAAAAAATGTCTCGGTCTGGCAGGACACGGAAGGCTGATCACCTACTTGGCCCTAAAGAAAATCGATCAGTGAAACAGATGTATGAATAATGCATCTGCCCCTTACCCCACTACGGGGACACGGGACTTCACTTTTTTTTTATATATTGTAAAAATCAATGTCGATTGATGTGTAATGGTGTCACCATAATAATTATATGGATTATAGTAAAAATCATTAAAGGAAATTGTTGGAAACTATTTTACTAATCCATACTAATATTATAAATGCGAAAGTAACTCTGTCTGTCTGTCTGTTATTCAATCACGCCTAAACCACTGAACCAATTTGCATGAATATATTTTGGTATGGAGATATTTCGATACCCGAGAAAGGAAATAGGCTACCTTTTATTGCGAAATATGTACCACGGGCGAAGCCGGGGCGGACCACTAGTAAATAATAAGGAAGAAGAATCTTTGTATTGTTTGTTTTATTAATTAAATTCAAGATGCATATTAACATGCGCTTAAAAGAGTCAATTATTTTTCATTGAAATACCACCAAATTCGCATGCCGTTACTATCGAGAAAAATTATCAAGAAATTCTCTAATTACGACGTTCAAACCACCAAAAAACTTGTCCAATTTTAAACACTATACCTACAATGATATAAAACCGAAGATTCCCAGGAGAAAGTCTTGTAAATCAAAGCTGATCGTTTCACAATACCAAGAGATACCTACATCAGATACATCGCCGGCGGTCGACATCTCAATCCTGCAGGTTATCTTACCTTTAATCAATCTGTATGAAAACAATATTCAATAGAACTGCCATTTTATGTATTCCTAGTATGTATTTTTTTTTAATTCTGCAATCTTTATTCCTGTGAGTAAAGTGATTTTCGAGTTTTAATAAAATAAAACTAACTGAAAATGATTCTAAATGTTTACTGTATTTATAAGTTTAAACAAATAGGTACCTACGAATGGATATTATAATAAACGCTATTCAGCTCTAAAACAAGCAAAGTTCACAATAGATTTAACAGTAGGTATCTACCTACACAACTAATAACACACATATTTTATCAAAAATTATCTTTTTTATATGGTATTACCACCCCATACAAGAAACTCGTTTAAAAATAAGAGTAACAGCATTTTAAAATCACAATTTTCCACTAATTCCACGCAATTCTTTTCTTTTTCTTTTTCTTTTTTCGTATGTTATCAATTCTAGCCCCTACATGGACCCCGAATCCAGCGAAATCTAATCGACATAAAAACTTCAAATAAATCCAGCCCAGACGTAAATCTAGACGGATTTTTAATGTGCCTAAGTGCTAGGTAATTTAGTAGGTCCCAGGGCTAGACCGGAGACTGCAGGCGTGGCGGAATTTTAAGACTACCTATATGATAAAGTGCGCTTGGCGTAACTCCACTGTCAAAAGAAATGGTAGAGAATATTGTAACAACATTTTTCGTAATCTGTGGTGAAGATATATGTTGTGCTGTGATGGAGAGCATGTTGCATGTATAATAATATTACATTTTATCTTTACTTAATATTAAGCTGAAGAGTTTGTTTATTTGATCGCGCTAATCTCAGGAACGACGGTGCGTTTTGAAAAATCCTTTCGGTGTTAGATAGCCCATTTATCGAGGAAGTTTATAGGCTATATATCATCTCGCTACGACCAACAGGAGCGGAGCAATGCGGGTAAAACTGTGGGGCACAGCTCTATATAAAAACATAACTCGAAAATGCATCTTAATACAGCTCTAACGTGTTAAACTAAATTCTTCTCTAATTTTTGTCGTGATAAGAATTAAGATGTCTCGGAAAATAGAAAATATCAAATATTGTTAGATGAAAAGGCTAGGCTTTAAGGATATATATTTCTTGTTAGACAAATATGTTTTGGCTCACAATGTAGGACAGTAATGTCGTACTTAAGGAACAAGGCAAAAGGTAAGAAAGGTTACATATTATATAGAATGAAATATTCAGATATTAGTTTCTTTTCACGTTGTCATTGAGTGAACAGTACATTCTAAGGACGCGCGCTCCATCTTAGGCCACATCTCAGCTTACCATCAGGCGAGATTGTGGCCAAGCGCTTCCCTATTGTA
The DNA here is from genome assembly GCF_061535455.1 of Colias philodice. Taxonomy (NCBI): domain Eukaryota; kingdom Metazoa; phylum Arthropoda; class Insecta; order Lepidoptera; family Pieridae; genus Colias; species Colias philodice. The sequence continues at coordinate 9,806,862 of NC_143103.1, read as the reverse complement.
CAATTAAAAAAAAAACGTTGTCCCATCGCTATTATAGGTACTATAAAAAAGTGCCTATATAGTTATATCTGGTTATTACAATTTATATTATTTGTTAGAGCTTAAAAAACATAATTTGGTAGTCGTAAATGATTTTTTTACGAACGGTTATAATACTTTACAGTTTTGTCAATCATAACTCAATATTCAGAATCTCAGACAAAACCGTGCTCTAAGCTATATAAAAATGCCTCAAAATAACGTTCACAATTATTATAAAAATACCGCGACGTATACAAAACAATTACTTAGCGTTGCAGACGAAGGGGGGGTGGGTGACCCGTGGGGGGCGGGGGGGATCTGAAGCCATTTTCATAATGCACCGGTTCGCTTCCTTTAAACTTCATACTTTAAAATAATTCAAGTCCTTTTTGCTAGCTAGTGTTGGGAGTAATTACTGTAGAATGTGATATAAACTAAATTAAATATCTATATATTTTTAGAGATAAAGATTAAACTTCTGTGTCAAAAGACAGTATCCTAATTTTTTTATCAATGCGAAAGTATGTGCGAGTGCGGATGTATGTTTGTTACTCTTTCACAATCAAACTATTGGACGGATTTGGATGAAACTTTACAATAATAACACCATCAGAATAACAATACTTATTTTGTTTAGGTGAAACCGCGCTGCACAGCTAGTATTCTTATAAGAGTCTCAAATCAAACCTAACTATAAAGTTCGTACAATTATTATTTTTTTCTACATAATATCCGCTTTCAAAATTCTAATCACCATTAACTAACACAAAAATCAACACGAGCCACTATCACACCACGAAACCGCATCAAAAGCTAGCCAGCAAACAATCAACCCTATTTATTTAATTTTAATATATTTGCATGAATACACCGTGCGTCGAACTGATAATGGAAGCCCTTGACTTATGACCTCACTGGATATAACGTGATATTCTCAATTTTCGCTGTAAATTCAACTGAATTTCGTTTCGTTGAAATTAGTATAAAACAAAGTCGCTTTCTCTGTCCCTATGTCCCTTTGTATGCTTAAATCTTTAAAACTACGCAACGGATTTTGATGCGGTTTTTTTTAATAGATAAAGTGATTCAAGAGGAAGGTTTTAGTATATAATTTATTAGGTTTTAGACAAAGCGGGCGAAGCCGCGGGCGGTAAGCTAGTGGTTGATAAATAACTGAATGTTTTGATAAAGTGTGTTTTGACAATCGGTAAGTTGTCAGGAGAATCGGTAGCTAAAAAATAAGAAAACTAGTAATATAGATTACAGGTTCGTATTTGTTGTTGTTGTGCTTGAAAAAAATTAAATAATCGCGACGCTACAATTAATTTGTTTTAGTCTATGAGAGTTATTTAGACCAGTTAGTTTATTTTTATATTGGAGATCTGTCTGTCTACATCAGGATACTGTCATGTTAGGATGTAGATTTAACATGGACTCTAAATCAAATTTTTGCATTGTTTAAAATATTTAAAACTAAATAACAATTTTATTAACTCGTTTCCACTGTAATCCCCGAAATCCAGGGGTAGTTTTTACCCCAAATCTCATTACGTAAGTCGTGCTTACATAATTTGTACCAGGAGGCCAGCCGGGCCAGGAGCTTAGCTAATCAGCGCCGCCGGCCGATTGCCCCGGACGCGATAAAGTCCGCGCGATTAGACATGCTGACCGCTCCTACACCCCTGCCGCCCTGGTACCCAGTTGCGAACTTTAATCCCTTCGGACGCGCAATGTTGTGGAAATTTTAGGATAGGATAACTTGGTTAAATAATTTATATCGAATTATATTTTAAACTCCTAAACTAAATAAAGTATGAGTTTTCTTTCCAATGCCTTAAGTTACAAACAAAAGTTCATGAAAAACCGTTCAGTAGTTTCAGAGTTAAGTCATACATAACGACCTTGAATTGTAAGAATGGTCCTGATTTTAAGAATCGGTTAAAACCAAAGATATAAAGAAAGATTATTATAACACATAGGCTTTTTAAACATGCGAACAGGTATTAAAACATACAAGAAAAGCGCTATGAAATTACAATCTTTACAATTGTCTAAAAAACCTATTAAATAAATCCACAGCATAGGTCGGGCTTTACCCAGATATATGGCAAAGTTAAGATGTGCATCTAAATAGCCCCCGCTAACTTTAGATTACTTGCAACTGCTGGAAAAGTTGTGCGGAAAAATTCCGTTCCGCGCCAATTTACTGCGGAACTTGGAAGGAAATTACGTTGTGATCACCGTTGTGGATGGCCTGCTTGCTTATTGGTCCCTTTGTATAGGACAATCTATGTATAATTATGTCTTATTGTGTTTAAGTGTAGCTCTATGCTCCAGTTCAAAAATGTATTCTAATTGTCCGTATTTATAGGTGACAGTTTTATAGGTGACATTTTAATATGTTCGTGTAATACTTTATTGGGCGGATAAATTTTAACCAAGTATTGAAAAATCGGCACTAAGATAAACAACATTAAAAACCACAAAATAGGAACTGAATATTCATACACTATTTCACAGCAATTGAATAACAACGCTAATCACAGAACAAAGGCTGTACGCCTGTGCCCATAACGAGCGAACTTCGTCAATAAGCACGCATAATTGCGCCAGGACAAAAGTTACTCCAGTACGACCGAAATGTACAAAAGTTACTTTAGTTTGACCAAAATCCCTTTGATATCGGCACAAGCATCACCCCTGGTCGTTTAGATAACAGTGGGATCAAGTCTCCACTGGTCAAGGGTGTTTTTCATATTTTGATCTTTGAATTATGGGCGGCACGTTTCTGGTTGATTTAAAATTATTAAAATTGACTTTACCGCCTTTTACTGTGGAGATTGTGAGAGGATGGATATTTTAATGGTAGGTATTCACTAGTTGTTCATTGAAATTAATATTTTTGTACTAGATTTCCGCCCGCGGCTTCGCCCGCGTTTTCAAAGATAAACCCGCATAGTTCCCGTTCCCGTAGGATTTCCGGGATAAAACCTATCCTATGTGTTAATCCAAGTTACCCTCTATATGTGTGCTAAATTTCATTGTAATCGGTTCAGTAGTTTTTACGTGAAAGAGTAACAAACATCCATACATCCATACATCCATACATCCTTACAAACTTTCGCCTTTATAATAGTATTAAGATATGTTTGGATATTTAATCGACGATTAAGATGAATTTTTATAAAATAGTCTTAAAACGAACAGACTATTTTCTTCAAGTCCCCAAAATCTATACGTTACTACATAAAATTGTTTACCTCAAATGAAAAATCAAGTCAAAATGAAAAACTTCTTACAAATCTCGATTTAAACCAGCAGATAAACAGAAAATAAATATAAAACAACAAGGAATAATTGTAATTGATTTTATATTATTATTTTATGCAAATGTAATGGAAGGAACATGTAGCGATAGCCCGCTCTCATTAACGGACGTCTTGCTTTTGTAATTTTCACTGTACCGATAATGATGGGATTATTTTAATCTGCTAGTATTTATATTTCCTTAGGTTTAGCTCTTTTAAAAAGAATAGAGGTGTCATTTAATAATTAATATCAATTTATTTTTTACAAATACACAATTGGATAAAAAGTATTTTATGTCCTTCTACAAGGTACATACGATCTATCTTTAAATCAGACTTTATCCAAATTTGCTCATTGATTAAGGTGTAATGTTGGAACAAACGGACACTGTTTATTTATTTACTCTTTATTGTACAAGAGTCTTATAAAATAAAAGTACAACAAAACCATTCAAAATGTACAAATGGCGGCCTTATGGCTCAAAGCCATCTCTACCAGGCAACCTTCAGGCAAAGGACAAATCAAAACTTTAGGTAGCCAATTAGTAATTGTTGTAATGCGCAAATCGATTATTATGCCTATTACTACTAAAATCTATAAAATTGATAGATAAAATAGCAAATTATCATTTACATTAAAACAACATGACCTATAGATATCTCATGTCCATAAAAAAATATATGGGAACCACATTATATGATTACAACGGACTCATAAATAGAAATTCACACAAAATCACTTGAAAACAATACAAATCTTTATTTGTATCCAAAACAAAATTTAAACAGCAAACAAGTCAACCCTTACACTTACCCCTAAACTATAGAAGGGTTCATTTTGACATTAAATATTCATTGGATTCGAACCCGCTATCTCTGTGTATAAATTGTTTAAGTTACGTGCGCTATTTTTTTATTTGCGACAACAGGGAAGTGCTGAATAATATATGATGATAGTTTAAGGTTTTTTAAGTGAAAAAAAAACGAGCGAAAAATATGAAAAAGACCAAAAAACTTGATATAGACCGTCATAATTAGTGGTAAAATAAAATTTACAAAAATGTTGATATGTTTGATTCTTAGTTAGGCAAAACCACTGGACACATTTCGATTAGATTCGGTTCACAAATAATAGGTAGATTATTTTTGTACACTGAACAAAAAATACATTTTCGGTAAAAATGTAGCGTCTATATTATTAAGTTTTTTATACTATATTATTAAGACATTATGAGACTAGTAAATATCCCGGATCCGCTTATGATTAATGCCTTTAGGATAGTCGTATATTGCGATGGCTTGAAAATAATGTCTTCAAGTATATTAAGGTAGCAGGTGCGAACAAGTAGTTTTAGACGCTATAAATTCTTTATTCAAATGTATTAAACACTAGTGTTTTACCCGGCTTTGAATGTAAATAAAATGTATTTCAAGACAATTGAGTAAAAAATGTGTTTCTAAAATGGAACATTATGCCTTAAATGATTCGGTTTTAATGAAATATGTAGCTTAATGTTTGTTAGTAACTGTAATGTAAAATTGAAATAAATAAATATGGTTAACAAAATTTCACTCATACACAGACAGACAAATTTTCTATAATAATTATCAATGTATTCGTAGTTACTAAAAATTAAAATCACATAAAATATGAGATTTTTTCTGTTATTTTAAAATTGGCAAAAATTCGAATTAGAGATGGAAAATAATATATTTATCTGATGGTCTCATAGTCACACAGTTTTTTTGCAAAAAATGTAAAAAAAAATGTGGGCGTGTACACACAAACTTACACGTTTGTAAGTTTGTAAGTATAGTGTACACACGTAAGAAGTGAAACTTCGCTATGACGTTATTTTTCAAAAAACAATTTACTATATGCAACTTTACAGAAATACGTCGAATCACGCGTGGGAGGGATAAGAAAAAGATGGCGCGTAACGGAAAAATGTCACGCGTAACGAAAAAATGTTACACTAAATTTTTTCCAACCCCGATAAAAAGTTTCACTTCAAAAAATTTTTCTTCCTAATAGTTTTCCATTATTGATTAATTTCATAATCTCAGTATAATCCGATATCGTTAATTAATACTTGTCACAGATACTGTTTGCGAGGGTCGCGGGTTCGGTTCCCGTTACGTTTGTTTAGGACGAAAGGGTTAATCTATTTGGCTAGTACTATATCGCTTGTTTTTGGATTTTGTCCCATAGTGGGGTAATGGGGTGGTGTTGTGTCCCAAAGTGGGGCATTGTAAAGGTGGTTTTTCATTGTGGGTTTTTATTATTATTTTGTCAATTTATGTTTGTGTGATATTTTACTTGTAGTTATTTTATTATGCAAGGGTAGTTAACAAAAAAATAGCGTGTGTTCCGAGCACACGTGTCAGAAGTGAAACTTCTTTGAAAGATACCAAATCGTCATGACGTGACGGTATTGCCATGACATGACCTTGAAAATTTACTCTCAACGCGCCTACAGAAGTTTCACTTCAAAATTTAAAATCTAAAAAACATAAAAACTAACATCCACACAGAATCGAACTCCGTACCAAAAACTCGTTACCGTACCGTCTCGTTCTATTTCCTGCAGAAACGTATTTCCTGTCCGCGGAAAAATTCCCGGGCAAAAGGAAATAGTCTCCCGGATACCCGGATGTTGGGTGTATGTTAGCCTTTTCGTTGCTATTGAAATACTAGAGTTTTAACGTGACATCGTCTGTATCTATACTAATATTATAAAGCTGAAGAGTTTGTTTGAACGCGCTAATCTCGGGAACTACTGGTCCGATTTTTGATTTGAAAAATTCTTTCAGTGTTAGATAGCCCATTTATCGAGAAAGGCCTAAGGCTATTTATTAGTGTCCGACCGAACTTTCGGTTTCGGTTTCGGTTTCGGCCGAGTTTCGGCCAAAAATCAAGTTTCGGCCACAGTTTCGGTTTCGGCCAAAATCGGCCGAAACTTTTGCCGAAACCGAAACTCATTTCGCAAGTCACAGTGAACTTAGTTCACACACGTTCACGCTCGCCTAACTTCGTTTTCCTCGGCAACGCTTTGACGGACGCTGTCAAAGCGTTGACCCACGCTGGTTGAGATTGGATCTGGGTGTAATAGTAATTAATAATTATTATACAATACAATACAATACAATACAAAATTCTTTATTTAACACACACATACAGAAGAAAAGAAAAGAAAAGAAAAAAACATATAAGACAGATAGAACATGTTAAATAGGCGGCCTTATCGCTTTCAAGCGATCTCTGCCAGGCAACCTTTGGATAGGATTAGTTTTAAGAAATTGAATGAGATAGGTGGTGTTTTAATTAAATACAATTAAAAAGAAAACAGACTAAAAATAAAAAAATATATTTATACAGGTATAAATACAGATATTAATACATATATTAATACGAAAATATAGACTATAATACACATACTTACATACATGCAAATACATAAATATATATACATAAGTAAATAAATAAATAAATAAATATATACATATATATATCTAAATATATGTCAAATATTATAGCTGATTAAAGAAATGGTCAAATATGAGTTTTTTAAATACGTTTAGTGATTGAGCGCGTCTTATGCTTATTGGAAGAGCATTCCACAAGAGTATAGCTTGCACATGAAACGAGTTATGGTAAAAATTGGTCTTGTGAGGTGGAATTTTTAAAAGTAAATTTTCAGAGCAGCGCAGATTAAAGTCGGTGCTCTCTCGAAATTGGAATTTTTCCTTTAGGTAGCCAGGAGTTTTAGGATTAAACAGGACACGGTATAGGAGTTGGAGAAGGTGGGTATTTCGACGCTGACGTATTGGTAGCCACTTGAGCTTTGTCCTGTATTGCGAGACGTGGTCATACTTGCGCAAGCCAAAAATGAAGCGTATGCAAACATTTTGGAGACGCTCAAGTTTGTCCAACTGGATTTCGGTCAGGTCGGGATAACAGACATCGGCATAATCGAGGATGGGAAGGAGGAGGGATTGTGCAAGAGAAGTTCTGGTTGAAATGGGTAAGAAGTTGCGAATTCTCATGAGTGAATGCGATGAGGCAAAGATTTTCTTGTTGAGCTCATTTATTTGCGGTTGCCATGATAGTGTTCGGTCAATAGTGATGCCTAAGCTTTTAATGCTATCACTGAATGGGATTATGGTACCGTCCACAGTAATAGGGGGTAAACTAGACCAGCCTACCCTTGATATGAATGAAGAGCTGCCGATAAGAATAGTTTTGGTCTTAGTAGGGTTTACTACCAAGCCATGAGATCTACTCCAATTCATGATCAAGGACAGGTCGTTATTTGTTGTTGCTATGGCAGACGGTAAATTTTCGAACGTGGACATTGTGTAGATCTGGAGATCATCTGCATACATGTGAGAGACGGAAGTAAGCGAAAGAGAGATAGAGTTGATAAATATAGAGAAGAGAAGAGGAGAGAGGACGCCACCTTGTGGAACGCCAGCAGTGATGTCAGACCAGCTAGAAAATACGTTGTCAATTTTAATCCTTTGCTGGCGTCCCAACAAGTAACTTTTGAACCATACAAATATTATTTTTATATTAATATTATTTTAATATTATTTTAATATAAGAGGTACCTAAAAGAGACTGATTATTCTTCTAAGTACAAATACCAATCCAAAGTATTAAAGACTCTTTAATAAAGAGAAAGATCTCAAAATACCAAAACTTAGTATTTAAAGTAACAATAACAATTACTGATTTGATTTAGATGACTGATTTTACTGAGAATTTAATTTGAAAAAATAATAAAAATTAAAATTGTTATTATTAATATTTTAAAAATATTATTTTTTTATTTTATATTAAATAAATTATTACAAAAAATTTAATATACTGTGTTTTCATTTCATGCCCTAATTACCTAAGGCAAAATAATAGGTAAAATGCACCAAAGTTCAGTATTTTTAGAAATTTCATACTTGACCACGTAAGTTTCGGTTTCGGTTTCGGTTTCGGCCGAAACTGAAGCCACGGCCGAACATTCGGTTTCGGTTTCGGTTTCGGCCTGGAAACCAGTTTCGGTCGGACACTACTATTTATCATCACGCTAAGACCAATAGGAGCAGAGCAATGTGGGGAAAACCGTGGGGCACAACTTGTTCATTATAATATGACAGCACTTTAATAATAGTTATAAGTGCAATATTTAAATTTAATACTTGGTACGGAATTGTGTAGGTAATAACAAATATAGCATATAGTTTCTAGTTCTTATATTCTGCCACTTATATTATTGTAAATTGATTCTTGGAAATCAATGAATAATTTGATGTGAAAATTAAAATAAACATTGCATAACATAATATTTTATTAGTATTCCGTATTTATTAAATTGTTACTATGTTAACTTAATTATACCTTTAAATAATTATACTTTAGAGTTTAGACAATGTTATTGCACTGCCAAAGAGTTGTTGATGTTTGATTGATTGCAAATTTTCAAAAAATATAAATTATTACAATTTATAATAACGAATTATTCACAAACCTAATAAATATCTAGGTGAATATTACCTTTTTAATAAGTGTACAGTAAAATAAATTTAAAGTAATTTAATTAGAATTTCCAAGGAAAAATTACACAACACTGAAGTACTAAATCGTTCGTGTTACTCCACATAAACCATTGTTTGTGTCACCAAAAAACCTACAACTTAATTCCTCTACCCGGCCTTCCAATATTTATAAATTCTCATTTCCCGGATTCGTATGCAATTTGCCCCGGACTTCTTAGAGTGAAACTTACGAGTTTCCCTTACCCTAAATAAAGTAAGAAAGGGACGGTGTTTTGAGCGAAAAACGAAAATTGACTCATATTTCGCTTCCCACTTTATTGGATTAATGGTGGGATGGATAATTTCTAACGGTTTAAACCCCCTTCGGATACTCTCTCTTTATTATACCGTATACGACCTATCTCGCCAACAGCGCAGAGAAGAATGCCGATATTCAAATAGAATTCTTTTTTCAAAATGTTGAATTTAAAAATGGAATCGTCCGGCCAGCAATAAGCAATGTTGTCGCCACAAAAGACATTAATATAATTCGTCATAATTATTTATCATTGTAATCCTTGACATTATTTTATGTACATGTATGTTAATTCGAAGCGAGTATCAATTTATTTCTCACCTATGCAACTTTATAAATCGAATGCATTATCATATAGCGGCATTACCATAAGAACTACCGGTTCTGTGCTTATTAAAAATTATTATGTAGTCGCTCGGGGAGACCGCAGAGGCTTTATAAATAAAACGTATCTTCGAAACACGAAACAATCAAACCCATCCAGCTTTGATCTCCGCGACTTTCCCATCATGACATCCATAATCATAAAGTACCAGGCGCACATAGCACACAAAGTACATAAATAAAGTATAAATTCTTTGCTTCCATTCCGGCGCGGTGCCTCTCAAAGCGGGCTACGTAACACAACACCGCCTAGGAATTCCGTGTTTCGCCATCTCTCCACGTCTATGATGTCCTGGTACTTCTATTAATATTAAATGTCACGTGAGTTATGTTCGTGTGTGAAACGGAGCGTGATTTTTGGAAAATGTATTAGAAATTTTGCCTCGAGAAAGGTGAGGAGCGTGTTGAGTCAGTTTTGTTCGGTGCCTTTTCCCTACTCATATTATTTACATGATAAACATGCGAACGGGTTTTTATTTATTTCGCTATCTCGCTAGTTTTGTGCTGTCTCTTCATTTGCATGACGTTTGACACTTAATCATGATCTATGAGCCTTTGCCTCTTGAAGTATTTTGTCCAAAATTATTACAGCCAATAAAAAAACATTTATATCTCAAAAAGCATTTTTCCATTCCATCTGTCTAGAAATATCAGTATTGTCTAAAAGATTTATCTCCAACCAAATCTGCGAGAATGCTCACCAAAAACTATTTTATCAAATTACAATGTAATACACGCCGCCGTCGCACGTAATACAGTTAATCATCAATCCGAGAAGATTGCTACAACTCCATAATGTTTCATACGTGTCGTAGCTCCCCAAGACATAATATTGAATAACGTCGCGTCCCAAATCCCACCTTGGGACTTTAAGCCCTTTCGGGGGGCTAAAAATAATTATAAGGCTGAGGTAATCCCGGGACTCCCTGCTGCTTCTCTGCCATTGTTTTTGCCTCAACTACGCGTTAGATGATGTAGAACAGCTGTTATGGATTTGGTTGATTAATTGGTTCGAGCAGGTGACGATTTTGAACGTTAGCTTCACAATTACTTGGAGATTAGTGGAACTTTAAGTTGGATATTGAAAGCACTTACTATTCGATCATGATTAGAAATATATAAATAAGTGTGTACAATATCAATGGCCACGAAATATAGGTACTCAACAAAATTCGATTTGTCTTACACTGTTTTATCTACCTATTCCTCCCACATTTCCTATCGTTGCTAAACAATTCAACGTTCAAACATTTCTGTTCTGAAACTAGTGTTACAAAATGCAAGAGTCTCGTTGCAGCAATGAAATTCAAACTTATTTGACATGCACACCGGTCAAGCCAACTTGACATGCACACCGGTCGCGGACAATCGGGTTGTTACAATATAGCACCGCGCTGAATATCAATGTGACCACGATCTGATATCGAGATAACTCTTTTCGGTATATTTTTGGTGTTTATTTGCGTCATGTTAGTTGGATTAAAGCGCATCACACACGGTGAAGATACTATAATATTTCCACACAAAATTTCGGGTCAATTGTAACAGGATGGCGGTTCTACAGGGGTCTTAGTACGCAATGACAAAAAGAAAAATGATGGCCAGAACGCTGATACCGGATACCTTAAGATACTGTAATATTTTATATTAGAGAATCTTAACATAAAATATTATAGTATCTTCACCGTGTGTGATGCGCTTTATTTGAAAACTCTTACAAATCGTGTTTACAAATATGGGTATGTAATGATAAAGAAAGAAAATACGTCTATTATGGACACATATTATAACTGAATAATTATAAATAAGTAGCAAGATTCAAAGATACCAAAATCGTCACCTTGCTTCATGACGTGACGGTATTGCCATTTTATTTTTTAAAGAAGTTTCACTTCAAAAATCAAATTCTTTCCTCCTCCTAAACGAACACTTATCAAAAGGATTGTCCATCAAGACATTAAAAAAGAACAACCCCACGTAAGCACGCGAATTAAAGATCGTAACATCGATTCCATTTGTAACATTTGAGGCAATCAGCGCAGTGTCGGTGGCTACAGGTCGCCGGCCACAATCCAATATTACCGACGTGACAGTCGATATAAAATGGACAACCGAATCTGAATTGCCGCCATTTTGACACCGTGTGGTCTCAGGAACAGCTGTTAATTAATCCATCAGTCCTCGGAATCACAGACACAATAGAAAATCTATTGTGTCGCGCCCCGATCGGGGCTTACGGTGGTCAATGGGTTAAGAAAGATATTCGACGTGTGAAGTTCATTGATGAGTGGTGGATTTTTGGCCTGGTTTTGTAATTACAAGTATGGACAAGGGATAAGAACTATAGATGAGTTATGTGTATTATTAATAGATGGTGTGTTTGGAATTACACAGGTGCAACTAGTTGGAGGAATATAGATCTAATTTTCGAATGGAAAGGCTTGAAGTACATCGTATCGACTTCAAATGTTTGCACGAAAATTTTGATAATCATAAATAACGCGAGTCAATACATTCCGCTTCGTGATTGATGATTTAAAAAACAAACATTAGCATAAGAAGTAACAGTGTCGAGTGTCGCGGAGTTGGGTGTAATTTCTGGAATGGCTCCGAGGGGGGCGGGGTGCGGGGCGCGAGGGGTAGGGGGTGCAATTTCATTACCGGTCCGGATCTGCGGCCATAAATCACCAAGCCCCGAAGAAGGCTCTGCCGTTCAGGTGACGTCTCCGCATTTCTGTTTTCCGAATACCAAAACGGAGTTTTAATTGGAAAGGAAGCGCTCTAAAATCGCGGATTTATTCCAATTCAGCTTCCGAACTCTAAAAATCTGTTCCGCTGTGCGAACTTTAAAAACTGACAATCGAATTAGGGAGCTTTTAGCCGCGCGTTTTTGTCCCGTCTCTGGCCATTACGGCGCTCCAAATTACTTATAATTGCTTCGTTTAGCGGTAAGTGCTTTCATTACGGGCTGGCGGTCGCTTCCCGCGGACGTGTCAACCTTCTAACATCTAGAATATATTAAGCAGAATACGCTGTTGTGCTATTTGGAAATAGTTTACGCGATCGTGTATAGATTTTTCCAGTCGTATGACATTTATCGATTTCACAGTCAAATAATGTTTCGATTTCAAACTTTATCGTTTTTTTTAAACTAGTCAGAGTAATTTTAGTTTTCAAATACACATTTATCGGAGATACAAAACAAATACTGTTTATTGAGTGTTTTATTTTAATAGTGTTGAGTGTCGAGGGAAATTTCACCTACAATATAACCATAATTTGCGTTTTTCAACATATTTTTCAAATAAAAAGCACTTACCGTTAAATGTTGAAAGAGCCACGCCCGGAGGATATTGGTGGCTACCTTCGGGAAGATCCCCCGTTTCTTCTGGTTCTTCTTCCCGTTCGTGTCGTCGTCTTCCTCTCCCGTTCCCTCCCCGGAACCGATACTCGCGTTGCTTGCATCCCCTGTAACAAATATAATATTAATTTAAATTATAGTATTAAAGATTTCATTTTTTTATCTACACACATCCGTAGAAGTCCCTTGTTTTTGATAAGTTCATATGTACCTAAGATATGGTAAATAAATGAGTTTTATTTTCACGCGGCATAAAATATATTGAGTCTTTATATAATAATGATAGCATAAGAAGACTAAAAAGCCGTCTAACTTCAATCTTGTTTTATATTATTTTAAACACTAGCGTAGGTTTCTTATCAGCTATCTCTAATGTCTATGGCCATATTAACGTTCTGAAGCCTATCTGACCGTACAGACGCTCTCATCCGAATGATTCACAGACGATAATTGCGACTGCTTTTTCACCGAGATACAATCGAAAACAAATCGTTTCCATTTGCAAGTTATCCAGGCAGATTCAATTAACATTAAAAATAGGAACAGCATCAGATAATACATCATCCACGTATCCGTTGAGAACAAGACAGTCGCGACAAATTTCAGCGTAGCTCATTAAAATAATGTGTTAATCGTAACGTTAGGAGCGACGGAGATATTTCGACGTTCTTATCAGCTGTGCGTCTGGCATATTAATTAGAAACGCCAACTAGTATTTATTTAATCACCTGCCACACCGCTGATTCCTATCTTGCGTATATACACTTAATTAATTCTTGGTGCGTCGCGCTGTACGTGTCTAGTTCGCTATTTGTTGCAGATTCTCTTGTTTTCCGCGTTTCGCTTATAATATATCTATCAAGTGCCTTCGAAGTGGCACGAGAGCATATTTTTCCCGTATTAAAGATATCACGTTACACGTAGATGAGCGCGATAGTATTGGGGTATCATGAAGTAACGTGTTTGTGACAATAGAAATAGCTTGTTTATTCAGACATAAAGACGAAAGCGACGCTAGAGCACAATACAAAGATACGTTTGTTTTTCTGAATAATTAATGTGAATTTCACTTCGGGAATGTACGGAGAACAAAAGCACACGATAAACAAATTAGCGTGCACTGAGCTACATCAAATATTCATTGGAAGAAGAACAAATCGAATCAGCGAGCGGGTGTGAGCTCCGTCTTACTCCTGCACTCCTTGTACTCCGATGTTAATAAATAAAAAAATCCAAAAGCAGCACGTTCCAATTGTTTCTGCTTGTTTGCCTTATTTGGACGATTTTATTGTCCTTTTTCCTTTAAACAAGCGACTTAAATTGTTAGAACAGTTTTTCTTTCCGTACGTTTCTATATTTCATTGAATCGGATGTTCGGTGAACGTGAGCAATTGGTGTTTTGTTTTGTTTTATTGACTACCTTGTAGCCTCATAAATGGTTAGGTCTGGGATTGAGGTATTATTATCTATTGGACATTGACAGCTTGATGAAAACAAACGAATAGCATGTTTGTGACGAAGATCCAATCATAATTACAACATTAAAGTAGTTCAATTTCATTGAAAATAAATTTTCTAGACACATTACTAGAATGTCATTAGAGAACGTATTATAACAGAGTTCTACAAGGTTCATATCCAGGACCGGTATTATAAAATATCTTCAACATTAGAAAAATGCGAAAGGGCCATTATATTACTGACAATGATGAAACGTATCGAGTGTCTGCATATCGCGACCGGTGGCATTGTGATGGTAATGGGGGCAAAGTAATAAAATTACTCTTACGCCATTACACAACACCCTCTAGTTGCATTACGTGTACAGGGTGGAGCAATAAAACGTTTTGTTCAAAACTTTATTGTCACTGTAAATGTTTTGTTTTATAGATTTATTAACGCTGTTTTATAGGGTTTTAATTAATAGAATCAGTCGTAACTTGTAAGCTTTGATTTCAATATAACAAAAAATCATAATCAAAAGAATATGTTTTAAGAATAGACAATATGTTGCAGGAATTGTTTAAAAGTTAAGTATAACACTATACAAGTTTTACTTCAAATTACTATATATTATGTAGTTTTTCGAGGTTGTCAATATCACTATTTAAACTGTAATAACGTCACTGTTCTAATGAGTTCAATAATTTCTGAATGAGACGCATATGTGAATGATAATAAATGGATATGTATGTTAGTAATGATGTTGCTTGCTACGAAAAACAATAACTGTAAAATAGAAACCATTCACCCTGTACCACTAGCGTGCAAAATCAGAGTGCAGTTGCATTATGCGAATGTAATCCCCTAATTCATCTTAACACACACACACACACACACAACACCCCCAAATATATGCGTGTGAAAAGTCAAGAGATATTAACTTAATGATAATGCTGGGTTGCATTGTTTCGTATTATGGAATTTGCATTTTATTTTGGCGGTTTGAATCGGCTGTGTTATCACAGATAGGAGGAACTTTTTGATGGTTAAATATGCAAAATATTACTTAATTTTTGTATAATTTGAAGGAACACGATGGTGATTTGAAAGATTTAAGCATACAAAGGGACATAGGGACAGAGAAAGCTACTTTGTTTTATACTATGTAGTGATGATGTATAGAAGTAAAGACTATAAGAATTTTAGTTTGCAGGAATTGATTTATAGTCAGAAATACAAATTACGAAAACTGTCAATAGAGAACTGCTAATAAATGTTGTAGCGAAGTGAAGAATACAATTCAAATCGATATTTTAGCTTCAAAACATTTTTTTTTTCACAATAAGTTTGAAAATCGTGTTTTTCTATGAAACATAACATGGAAATATTCACAACTAGCAAGTTTCAACTAAAACAGCTCATTAGTGTTAATCCTGCGGTGTCTCGTGGCGTTTGTAAGCCGATTGCCGCAACCCGACACCGAATCCGCGACCCCTGTGCGAGAGCACGCCACCACTGCACTGGGGTGAGGGTTGGCAATTTTGGTGGTTTTTTTGAAGTAAGAACTTAAAATATTTTGTGCATTTGTTGTAATATTTGATAACTTGAAAATTTACGTGTAAATTTAGCATGTTTTATTATGGCCAAATACAGAATTTTCCATATAACCATACTTGAAGAAGTTACAATTATAGAGTATACAGTTTACAACTTTAGTCGTCGTTTTAAATCTTAAGTGAACTTTCCCGAAATTAGTAACAACTCTTTTATCACAATAAAGTGTACGCAAAAATGTCAAAGTAATAACAGCTCAATACAATTCCAAATAGTGATGTCCAATTTTTATCGAGCACTTTGCGAACCCAAGACCCCGCGTGTCATTGACACCACTGGTGTTCCTGCGAGATTTATCGCGTCCAACATTAGTGCAGGGCTATCGAGTTACGCCAATCAACTGAAAGCACGCGCCGCTAGTGATGGGACGACGTGGGAAATGTCGATAATATGGTGTTTGTTTACAAACATTGCGATTAAGTTTTTCAATTTTATTGAAACGTTGTGAAACATTTTAGATAGAAAAATATGCTGAGCATAGTGGACTTACAGAACCGTGTAAATTCATCATAGAGATAAGTTTAGTGACTTGTGATTCAAACAATTATTTAAAACAACAGACGTTTTATAAGTTCGTATAATTGTTATCGAATTTACGATAAAAGTCTATTATAGCTATATTTTTATCTGTAATCTTTCTTCATCCGTCCAGTAATATAATTCATAAAGCATTTATCTAATGAATTTAGTTTTTTTATTATTTTCAGTCACACTTTTTAATCCTCAACTCTTTATTCAACGCAAAAGTGTTTGAATCACGCACAAATTATCGACAACGCATGCATTGCGCAACCCTCCCACCGCGGTGTGGTAATGCCCAATTTGATGGATTGGCTTCTTTGCAGGCACTATTTGCAAACACCCTTATCTGGACGACGGAGGGGCAAGGGCGGGGGCTAATTAAAATTGGCACCCGAAACGGGAGACTTATCACCAAGATCTGTTGAATCGAATATAGTCTTTATTTCGAGTATGTTAAGGTATGATTTCCTGTGAATAAAACTATTGAGGGTATTTGCTAGCTTTTGTAAGCTTATTGGGTGACGTAATGACGGCCAAGGGTGTGACGGGAATGCGTGTTCTTATTGGAAATCTGGTGCGGATCGGTAATTTTAATGTTTTGTTTGCATCTTTGTAACGGTGTTATTTACGCTTTTAATTTATTTAATCGTTTCTAAAATATTTTGATACTTAAATTAAAGTAATTATTAAATCCTTTAGCGGTTCTAGTGCTTTCAGTCTTTGTTGTTTTTTTCAATTTTTTTTAACTAGGTACATATTTTCTAACCCAGGCGGAGACAATAGGTACTTCAACATTATTAAAATCCGTTCACCCGTTCTTGATTTTAAAGTTGTTATACTAGCACTTTCATTCATACCGATTTCTTCAATTCATGGCTCGCTTTCCTGTATTTTCACAGTCATCGATATTTTAACATTTTTGTTAATACATATAATTAATGTTAATGGTAACATCCCTATAATGCTCTTCAGTAATTATCTAGAGTGATTATTGCGACCTATAAAACACCACGTAAGCTTAATTACTAACGCTGTCAAATATTAATTTGACGTTTTAGCCAAATAGCTTGCTGTGGCTCAGTGGTTGGCTCAGCATAATGTTAGAGGGTCGTGAAGTTATTCTTTAATTGAGGTATATACAAAAAAAAATTGATTGCTACTTTCAGTGCCATCCTACTTGTTTGTGAGGATGGATGTATGTATGTATGCTTGTTACTCTTTCACGCAAATACTACTGAACCGATTACAATGAAATTTATCAGACATATAGAGGGTAACTTGGATTAACACATAGGATAGGTTTTATCTCGGAAATCGCACGTGACCGGGAACTATGCGGGTTTTTCTTTGAAAACGCGGGTGAAGCCGCGGGCGGAAAACTAGTTAGTTATAAAAGAATATTTAATTTTCTATTTTTGAGCTCGATTTTTAAATTTATGAATCATAAAAAGACTTGCAATTTTATCATGTAAGTCAAAACTTACAAAAACAAGGTTACAGGGAAATAAATTCACGCGTTATCTAATCAGCAAACACCTCTTGAGATAAAATCAAATAAAAAGTACATTTCGCATTTAATACGATAATGAACGCTTATCATTCGAATATCTAGAACGGCTAAGCTCGTAAAGATGTGGACGTATTACGTGCTGATAACATCTTTTATCTGTAACCGAAATTGTATTTAACGTTGATGATTAAGCAATTTGGATTTTAACTGTCTGCCATCTTTGGTTAAAATCTGTAAGTGGAAATTTAATAATTGACTGTTCTAATAAACAGACAAACCTACACACGAATTGTAACTTTTTTATGTTACAGATGGTGTGTAGATTTTTCTGTTGACAACTTGAAATTATTTTCAACTATAGGTATTGTAAAAACAATGTGTGGCAGTGTGGCAACATATAATAAAATATCGTTTCACACACTTTACAGCAAGCGTGGTCAGTCTCCCCGTGACCGTCATAGTTTCTAAGGGCCGATTTTTCAATCCTTGGTTAAAATTTATCCGTCCAATAAAGTATACCACGACCATTTTAAAATGTCACCTGTAAACTGTCATATACGGACAATTAGAATACATTTTTGAAATGGTAGTTTAATACGTTATTCGATGAATAAGTTTTAACCAAGGATTGAAAAATCAGCCCTAAATGAAATAATAATCGCGTTAAATGAAACACGAGAAAATACTACCTATCAAACTGAAACATTTATATATTCAATTAGACTTTTCTAGATGCACTTTTGAATCGTCCATCGTTACCATTTAGCACCGATTCGGAAATCATTTTCTACAGAGAAGAACCGAAAAAAACTCCACAGTTAAGTGTAAGTAAGTAAGCCAAAGTACATGATATCAAATCTTTCTTTCTTACACAATTTAACCATCCTTAAAACCTTTATACATCTACCATTTGAATAAACCTTCAAACAGCAGAACATTTAATGGATCATAAAGCCACCCCATAACTCGGCTATCTGTGCGTCTTAATTGGCCGTTCCGCCAGAAATCCTCTATTGCTGATATTAAACTAATTTTCAATGTCTTGTAATCGTCCGTGAGGAGTCTGTTTTATTGGTATATAATTGTTAATCTTATGTTGCGTTGGAGTTTTCTGAATTGTATGGTTCTGCTTTCGTAAGTACGTTACGTTAGGCATAATAACAACGAGTGTTTTGCAACACTGAGAAAGGTAGTTAAAGATTTTTTTTTTTTTTTAACGTGGCAAGAGGCTCATTTTAGTTAGGTAAGGAAATTTAACAGCAGTGTGTAAAATCAAGATATGTATTTATTTTCCTAGAACAATTGTTTCTTTATTTATTTAAATAATTATTTTCCTTAAATGTCAATGTGCATCATTTAGTATCTACAAAAGACTGACGTTCAGCAAGGCCTAAAAATGCATTTACAACTTATTTTCAAAACAATCTTTATATCCAGTCCCAGGTCCCTCTAACCCCCACGCCGTTTAGCACATAACGGGGTCGAAACGACCCCCGGAATGCGGCTTTTCATCCGCACATTGATTTCAATTTGAATTTTAATTGCGGAATATTACAAAATTACATTACTTTATATGCACCCCGGGCACTGATTTTTGCATATTTTTAACCCTGTTTTGCTGATAATAGTGCATATTTTAGCGAAGGGTGTTCGGGTGACTAGATTTGATTAATTCATATTTAAGTAAGATTAGAAATCGAATTTAGGTGTTAATAGCGTAAAATTCTGATTAGATTAAGATATTGGTAGTAATTGGTGAGTAGGAATTTCTTGTAGGCAATAAAAAGTATAGAAGAGAAGACAAGGTTATATAATAAGCAAGATATAAGCTATTTATATATATCTACTAGCGGTCCGCCCCGGCTTCGCCCGTGGTACATATGAAAAATAGATGTTGGCCGATTCTCAGACTTACCCGATATGCACAGAAAATTTCATGAGAATCGGTCCACCCGTTTCGGAGGAGTATGCAGACTAACATTGTGACACGAGAATTTTATATATAAGATTTATTATGTATGTTTTTAAGGATTGGTTACTTTACTCAATAACATTTGAATTCTAATCGCGAGAGATAAGTTTTAATCTCATATAACGGTCTTGAGTAAATTGTATTTTTTCACTCAAACGTGTTCAAGTATTTGCCATTTATGTATATTGTAAGATAATACTGTAATAATGTTAATTAATGTTTAATGCAATTCAAATAATGTTTGTGTAATTAAATTAATTATGCGCGAGTATTTGCAAAATTCATGGCGATATTAAATGGGTTTAAAAGCTTTTTGATTTGTTTGTTATCTTAATAGAATTACTGGAACATCTTGAAATGTATTTTGAGAATATTTTTTCATGTTATAGTTATTGAACTGCGATTTTGTATAGGTAATTTAATTTAGGGACTGTTTGTGTAGCAGAGTTCATGCAAATACTTTAAAAAAATTAGCATATGAATAAAAAAACATGTGTCAGAAGTGAAATTACTTTGGCAGGATTCAAAGGTAACAAAATAGTTGCCTAACTCCATGACGTGACGGTATTGCCATGACGCAACAATGAAAATTTGCTCTCAACGCGCCTAAAGAAGTTTCACTTCAAAAACAAACATACGGTAATATAATTTCTTATCAATAGTTTTTTTCGTAAAAAGTGAGCCATATTTTACAGATGCCAAAAGAAAACAATACTTCAATCTCAAACACATCCTTTAAATCACAATTCCGGCTCAAATCCCGACATAGCGACACTGTGATTAAAAGCTATAAGGGTCGTTTTGATACCCATTTGACATATAATTAAAATGCAAATTTTTCTAATACGACCCATTTCGCCCAGTCGCCTCCCGTTAAGAGACGGTTAGCGCCGGCAGCGGGGGGTTAGCCGTTTATGATATTAAGATTTTGTATTCGTAATTGATGTGAAAAATTGGTATTTCAGGATTTTTTTGTGATTAGTAATTTAGTATAACTACCTACTACTAATGATTGTAATAGTTTAGGATTTAGTTTTTGATATGGTAGGAATTGTTCAATTTCTAAAATGAAATGAATTAAATAACAAAAAATAAGTTAAATCTCAGTAAATCTGAGAAACAGAATAAATGCATGCAAATAATATGATTACTAAGTTAATATGATAACTATTTAGTTATTTACAACAAAATATTCAAAGATTTATAGGCAACACAAAATGAATATTTTTGTAGATAGCCTTTATCTCCAGGTTTGTGTTTCACTTTAACTGAATTAAGTAACTCAAACTCAAACATTTATTTATTCAATTAGACTTCTTCGAGAAGCACTTTTGAAACGTCATTACATATTTTTAACATTTACCACCGATTCGGAAAGCAGTATCTACGGAGAAGAACTGGCAAGAAACTCCATAGTTGCTCTTATCCATCAATCATCCATCTATCCATATATTCCTACGTACTATTTCACTAATTCCCAACATTACGATTAACATTTGAACTCGGGTTAATCATATATAAGTATAAAATTGTAAATCCCAACGCAGGGCTCAAGCCAAGCTCGTTAAGGTCTATAAAATTTTATGCATTGACTGCGGGGGGCGAGCGATACGAGAAATCTTCGAATTACCTGTTGATTTATTTTAAATAATTCGAAAAACTTTCGATTTTGTCGTATTTTTAAAGGCCCTTTGTCCAGCGGTTTCATTTGGCTTGTCAATTTTGGAACGGATTACGGTTAAATTCGATTAAGTTGAATATTTTTGCAACAAATTTACAATGGAGAGACTTTGTAATGCCTTTTTGTATTCCAAATGATACTAGTTTATGAAATAGTAATATTGTTGTGATAACAAGAAGCATCATCTTGTTTACAAAGTCTTTGCATTGTTATTGTACATTTCATATTTCTTATATACCGCTTCAACTGCAATTATGCTTTTTTCATACGTACTTATGTTTCCCATACATACATACACAATACTTAGCTATCATAATTATAATTATAATCCATACACATAAAACGGTACGTAAAAAAAGGCATGCCAATCGCCCGCAGAGCCTCCTACGCCTAGTAGCATTAACCGGTCATACCAGGCGAGCAGTAATCCGAGGCACTGTGTGCGGCCTGTATTTATGAACACCGGCATCTCATGCGACCCTGGTACACGCTCGTAACATTATACCTACTTGTTGTGTGATTAATCCACTGTTTGTCCGTTTGTGCGTCGGGCCTCATATTTCAATCCGATAAAAATAACCTCTCCCTCACTGTGACGGCTTATAAAAATTTCTTGGGAAATTCACGCGTCTCATAATAATATGGCGATTTTATTCAAAATAAAATTTCTCACGGCAATACCCATATTGGCTTGTAAAAAAAAGTAAAAATACACCAGTGTCATCGGCCTTTGATCGCTCGATATGTGTACGCCGAATCGATACAATCAATTTGTTTTTATTTTTTGGATTGCATACAAAGATTTTTAATTACGGCAACCCAGAGACAAATCAGTCAAGGTTAATGATGTTTCAACATTAAATACATTCCTTCGATAATCCATACCATAGTTTTTAAGATAAAATCATAACGTATAAAATAAACAGTAAAGTTCAGACAGTAATTAATTTAAACCAAAATATATCATTTATATGGTCAACTTCTAGAATAATTAAAATTACGAATGCGACGGACAATTTTAAAAACAAAATTTCCCTCCATTTGATATGTCAAAGTCATTTGACAACTATAATGACATCCACATCGTAATTGCCAGTATTAAAAAAACATGTTAATTAGTCTATCTGTATATAGCGAGGCATGCATGTTGTAACCAAGTTAGGATAATTAAAGTAAAAACTATGCGTAAGGTGTTTAATGACACTTTTTGCTATAAATTCAAATTAGGGTTAATTAATGCAATTAAAAAATATAAGCTCAAATGAGAAAAACAATGTAGGAATTCGAATAAAAATAAGGGCCGAGTAATTATGTGATAGAGAGCTTCCTGAGTTGAATACTTAATAACGAAACAATTAGGCTAAAGTTCTAGTTGTTAGTAATTTTAATTAGTAATTTATCGATGAATAATTTTTACCACTTTTTTGCCCTACAATTAAAATGATATCTATGTATGTACTAGTTATTCACAAATATTCTAAAACGTATCCTTTCTGTTTATGGAAATTCTTATTTCAATCAATCTTTTCGACATAACAAGTTTCTACTCTTAGAATAGTAAGCCAAATCTATGCTTTATTTCATTTAAAACTCCTCAATTTTATACATAATTTGATACATATTGCAAACTATCGAAAGCTTCGACATTACACTATTTGCCCCTAAAAAAATCTGCCATACCTATTTGAAGTAAAGCTTTGACATTACTACTGTGTTACTACTTGCCCCAAAAAGCAACAAAATCTGCCCCAAACCAGTTTGAAGCAGTTCCGGCAAATACTATATTTATATTACTAGCTGGTTCTTACTCCTAATTGTTATTTGTAATGTGATTGAGCTAACGTTACTTGAATACTAAGAGGCGTTATTAAAACAATTATAGTGTCGTAAATCTTTTGTGTGCTGTGCATTTTTATGGCTGTCTAGATTTCAAAGAGCTAACGGATTAAGCCGGAACATTTCATAGTGTAGTGCTTTTTCCTTGTAATAAGCATAGTAAAAAACCTATTAACAAATAGTACAAAAAGAGAGAATGGTCTTACCTAAGTGAAATCAATTTTTGATCTCCCAACTGTTTTGGTGCAACTGACAATCAAACATGTAAACAATTTCTTCTCTTCGTTATATTGAAATATAATAGCAAATATTATTTCAGTAGTTGTATTATGTGGGAACCAAAGCTTTTATACAAGTTTTCCAAAATTTCGTATAAAAGATTAAGATTAAGATTAAGATTTTGAATCAACTGTAGTTTATAGTTGTATATTCTAGTCATCAATCCAAACGCAGCATTCCTCTACTCATCTCCCACAATATGTCTCTCATTGTATCGCCGATAGATACGACGACAGTAATTAGAGCCTCCATAAAATATTGTTCGGCAAAACAAATGGCACACATAAATCAACGACACAATTACAACAAATTGGACAACAAATAACGAATTTTGGCAATCTCCGTCGAGCACTTTACGAGTCCTGTCAATTGTAGATATTTAAGCATTCCACAAGATAGGGGAAATAGGTATTTGGCAACAATACATCGAGGAAATCGTATCGCGACAAACTTAAGAGGACGCGCCTGCCAACATTTTAAAAGCTGGCAACACCACTTCTAATGTCACGTTTCCCGCGTCCCCAAACCGTTCAGTCCTGACGTCAATTTATTGATTCAAAGTTTTTCACGCGTTAACATTTATTGTTGCGTTCATCGCGATAACTGTTGTTTTACCATAAATTATTTACAAGCTATCACGACTAACCAATAAAAACATCTTAAAATTATTATACAGCGCGCACGAAATGTCAAATCTCCCGCCGAATCCCATTCGCGCGCTGTCATTAATATTCGAATAGATCTTTAATTGAGCAGTCATTATCTGTGCGATCATAAAATGGCGATTTTACGATAGAGGGCGCGCATTAGCCGTAGTCGCGGGATAAATCAGGTGGAGCACAAATATTACTGTCAGTGGGAGCGTCATAAACGCCGGGCGTTTTGCAATTATTTATTTCGACTGAAATAACTTCGTCGTAAATGCAGTTTTGCAAATAATCTGCGGTATTAGCCGGATTGATGTTGGCGCGTTTTCGGCGCGTCTTGCGCATAAATACGCGATTATATTTGTCACGTAATTAAGGCTACGACTCACGGTCGGCCACGCTAAGCACTTGACATAAATTTTATATCATTGAAGCGCCTTCTTCAGAACTCGCCTAGTGCATCAGAAACGGTGATACCCACGTAATGAACCTATCCACAATAAATATTCAATTCATTATTTTAAAAATTTTTGCGAACGCAAAGAAATTTCAAAACATATTGTGTAAAATAATAATAGTCGACAACTAACAATAATTTCATGTCGCATTAGTTGGTACTAAACGATAAAAGATTGTCATAACTTGTCAGTGGAGGCCGGGTCTTAACCGTCATGTTAGCCAAATAGTAATTGCTACACTGTTATGTTTTCCTGGTACTTGTGCTGGACCTTAATTAAGACTTAATTTATGTTACATGGGCATCGCGACGCAAAGTCGGCTTGTTGGATGTGATAATTTGTGAGATAGTGGCCGGCTTTCGTTTACGAACTTTATGTCACGTGGAATTGGCGCAGAGGCAACTTTTATTGTTTTGCGTCATCCTCTTCCCTTGTGGTAAACAATAGTTGTGTGTATTTCGAAAAAAATACACTTCTAAAATTTTTTTTCCTGGCAGTTACAGTTTTTTTATAAAAAAAAATTATCGAACAACCATAAACAATCTAAAATTAGAACGCTATAAAAAAATGTTGTGTGGTTTTATGAAACCACGGTAAAAGTGAAACTGTTCGAACGGTTTCGAACACTGCTTTGTGTAGCGCATGTCGCGTGTCGGTCGGCTGCCGAGTAGGTATACCAGGTATACCTACTCGGCAGCCGCGATACACGCGACATGCGCTACACAGACCAAAAAGTTTGAGACGATGTAATAAAAGTTTCACTTTAAAAGAAAATTTTTTGAATTCCGAACGCAATTTACACATCTATTTTATCTGTACCATGGTTTCGATGCATCATTGAGACAGAACAAAATGACAAGCAAAAAGTCACAACCGAAACGGGCTGTACGCCCACCTCGTTACGCGAAGTCATCTTCCTTTAAATATAGCACCGTTGACAAACGCGTTTGAACTGTTAGCAGTCTATTTTTGAACATAGATTAAATAGAATTTTCAGTTATATTAGTTCGTGATTAATTCATTTATTCATTAATGTAAAATTTATTTCTATAATAGTGATGCACGAATTTTATTGTCTTTGCAACTCTACCTTATTAATTTTTACAATTTGTTTTACGATTTGAACAAGCTGGTAAATACCAAATAATAATGGTTAAATTAATAATAAAATAAACAGTTACATGCATTTAACAAGCTCGTCTGATTTTTGTACGTTTTTATTTTCACCTAAACGATGTCGCGACGGGTGTTAAAATGTAAATTTATGTGGAATCCCTCTGATTTATGAGACGTCCGAAATAACTGTGACATTGTTGATGCGATCTTTATCTTAAGCAGTTTCTTGTTTTAGGAACTAATTAAACACTCACAAAAGCATTGCTTTCATTTGAGCTTTAGGATGGGTATTTTTAATCTGTGCTTGTAATTTCTATTTTTAATCTGCATTACGTTTGACATTCAAAAAGTTTTATGACACCTTGTGTTTGTTTTTATTCCTAGTTTCATATTCCTTTTAAAAATCTAGACAAAGACAAAGTATTATGTAATAAAATAAACTTTTTCAATCATAATTTAATATAACGAGAATAAACAATAGCACAAATAGGCCACCTGCTCTATATGAAAGTACCAGGCTACTATAAATATTAAAGAGATGGCGGGCGCGCGTCGCATTTGCATACGATGTTCAATTACGATCCTGGAGTATGGAATTATAAGTAGCTCTCATATTGTTATGCTTTTCGGGTACCTCATCTGTAGTTTTTTTATACTATATCATCTACAAACCTTTTTTTAGAAAAAAATGCCTAAAGTAATACTGTTTTCTTAAACTAGATAGATATATTAAGTATGTATTGTGGTTAGGTACATAATATGACTACAAGAATAAAATAATACTTCAAAACGTTTATTTATAAAAAAAACAAACTATATCGTATTGGAAACAAAATGCATATTTTTATTCCAGTAATTAAAAAGGAAAAAATATTTAAAAAACTGCATATGAATATCAACGCCATCTGCCGGCAAGTAGCGGTAAATGACATCGAAAATCGATTAAAGTTCCGAATTGTTATTCTAAAAGGCTTTGAGCTGCAGGCGGTTTAATTTAAATATTCGAGAACAAAAATGATTTATCCTGCGGCTATGACAATGTTTAACTACGTGAAGTGAGATTGACCGCAACTTAAATACATATATTTTACTAGCTCTGCTTATGTTTTTTATCTATGGTCACTTGAGCTCATATTATCTTTTTTTCTAACCAGCCAGTCACAACTTGCGGTTACGCTGCGAATAAAATATAACCTTTTTCGTCATTATTTATGTGAGAATGAAAGATGAAATAAGTGTTAACTTACACTTAAACTTACAACAAGAACTTGTAAGTTTGTCTATTGTTTTTTTTTTTAAATTGACGAGCGATTAGGATTTCTGTCATATCTGACATAAGCGTCCACAGATTAAACAATATTATATCGGCTTTACTTTTTTGCGCGCACAATTTTGAGCCAGCATTATTTCCCGCCAATCTCGCAAGCTCATAAATCAATAATCATCCACAGAGTATGCAAATAAGGTATTATAACTGCAATATACAATCGTATTGATTAAATGACATCACGTATGGGTAATCTGTGTGATTATTTCAAATCACCGACACATTACATTAGAGGTAATCTCGTGTAATGGCGGCCGTGATCGCCTCCACTGTTAGTGTTGCCAGTTATACCTGATTGTCCCGAAATGTGGGAAACGAAAGACAATAAAAATTATGGGGACTTAAAATGTATATTGTGCTATTAAATTCACATTGTAAAGATAATGGGATTGTTGTTTAAACGTTTATCTTTCCGTCTGTTATAGCGTATTTACATAAAACGAATGTCTCTTTTAAATATTATACGGAATTAACTTAATTTGGAGGTTATAAATACAAGTGCATGGTTTTGGAATGTTCAAAGATATCCTTAAATATGTGATTTAATGTTAAAACCGAGTGTACGTTTTGCGTAAAATTTAAATTAAGATATAAGCGATTTAAGGAATCTTCAATTACATATTAAATGCAAATCCGGAGCCGTTCCGACAATTTATGTCGTAAGCCCACTTCATTAAGCGTTTCCTTAAGGTTAAATGCTCAAAATTACTGACACATCATTTTGTAGCGCATTAAAAATATATGTGTCGTATAAATTGGTTGCGATCGTAAGAGGTCTTGTAATTAATGGGATACAGGACAAGTTATGCACATTTGTCGGCTGGCAACACTGATTTTAGGCTTACCGCAAGCTGGCAACACTAAAAAAGAAAAGTAATAACACGCATGTCAAGGAGCAAAGTTATAATTTTAATCTTGTCAAATCCCTATTTTTATTAACTCGCTTCGCAATGTGAAATAAGAAATCGCATAAATTCGCAATTTTATATCTGTTATGATATCCGTAGGATGTTTTTGAATGTATTTATAATGCAAAAATATGTCGGAACTGACGCCGCACGTGCGTGGGATGACATATCAGCCATTTTGATATGCTGTTGTGACATTTAACTTGCTTTTTATGCAATTAAACCTTATTGAATTGTACCTTCGATACTTAAAATTGTTGAATAACTATTGTTCTATGATTTTACTATTGTTATGTATTAGGGAGAGCTAATTTTGGTAAGTATTAATTTCTGGTCGCGGAAGAATTCTAACAAATACCCGCGGCCCCATCATTAAAGCGGCTCGACGGAACACAGTGGGGTTTTAGTCGGTAAGAATCCGACATAACCCACGGCTCCTTCCCCGGGGGCCGTGGGTATCTTTGGAAGATTTCCCCACTATAAAAAAAAAAAAAGGTATTAAGTAATTTCTTTTCAATCCATCAGGCCCCGGAATCACAGACACAATAGAAAATCTATTGTGTCGCGGTCGGATCTGGCCGTTCGGTGCTCAATGGGTTAAAATAAGATAATTTTTAACTTAGTTCGAATCTACCAGAAAAACTTCCATTAAAATTTATCCACCTGAAAGAGAGTATTGGCCGAACAAATGACAGTATTTTGTTATTGTATACCTAAGTTACTATAAGTTCCCAAATGCATTTATTAAAAGGCGATTATTTTACCATTCCCAACCAACTTCATTTGTAGGTAAGTAAAGATAAAGCTATCCCTTCACAACACCTCTAAACCAACATGACTCAAACATTCACAAAATACCAAACATTCCCAATCTATTGAAACCAGTTTTTTAACAGCATTTGTATTAAGTAGATGGCCAATTCAAAAAATCACTATAATTTTGTCGGAGTAAAACTATGAGCTGTCAAAATTGACGTCCGTAAATCATCTGTTCGTTTTTTGTTCTCTAATAATTTCGTTAAGGGCTTTTTAAACGGAATATTTGGAATAGCTGCCGGTATGAATCGCCTTTATTGGAATTTAAATGGCCGGCATTAAAATGGATTATATCATACAATTTTAGAGGTATTCAATCGCTTTGGTTTGTGCGTGATATGGATATAATCTGTTATTATATTATATTGTGGTTTATGTTTTTGCTGGTGTGATTTATTTTTATATAACGTACGTATTATGAAGTTTAATGCGTCAGTTTGTCTGTTTGTATGTCTGCAAGTTATACCAGGCAACAGATTTAAAAGCGTTTAAACTATCATTCGTCATAATCCTAATAATAAGTTATTTTTATCTTCTGCTCAATAATAAGTTCCTTAGTAAATTAGATCTAATCGTAATCAAATTAGCTCTTAATATCAACAAATATTTCAGCGCTATTTCTTACACTTCAATACAATGACACATCACATCACAGATAAAAAGAACCAAAGACAAACAGAAAAAAACAGAACTCGCTAGAGAAGATTTATAATTCCCTGACGATATTCATATCTCGACAATGAAAAGCATAAATAACGAAGCCCGAAAATATCTAAATCCAAATTCATTGGTCCCGCCTGTCCTGGGCAACAGTCGAGCAAACAAAAAAAGAAATAAAACGCCTGAGACGGAAAAAAGTACGGATGGATGGAGCAAGGATAACCTTTTTAATTTTGTAATTTGGACTATTTTTTGGGGAAATATAAGTGCCTTAGGTGATGAATGTTTAAGATTCGATCATTATTTTTGTGACAAAACCTACTATGTTGATTATATTCTCAAATAATTATAGAGTACATTACTGAAAAAAGCCTTATTACATTTCAATCAATAATTCACAAAGAAATTATTTCTCATAATGGTTAAATTCTGTCATTAAAATATAGTCCCTCTGCTTATTGTTTGCTAAATATTTCAGCAGCTGCTTTGAACTAAATAATTCAATAATTCAACAATAGTAATTTTAATTATAATCAAAATATTAACCGACCAAATGTAGGTAGGTGTTTCATTTATATAAGGACTAGCTGTGCCCCGCGGTTTTACCCGCATTGCTCCGCTCTTATGGTGTGAGTCTTAGAGTTGGTAGCTCCGCTCCTACTGGTCTTATATTAATACTATAGCCTATATTAATCTTCCTCGATCGAATGGATCTAACATTGAAATAATTTTTCAAATCGGACCTATGGTTCCTGAGATTAACGCGTTCAAACAAACTCAGATCTATAATAGTATAGATATCTCCAATAGTCGAAAAGCCTTTTTTATAGTTTCATTAGATTTGTTTCGTACGGGATTAGAAAGGTCCAGATAAAAGCGATGGATCCTGATTTATGTGGACCTCTCGGTGTAATTAATCTTCGGATCTTCAGGTGACTCGGGTCTGACTGTCAGACGGTTTGTTTCGTCTGGTTATTTTGTTTTTGGTCTGGTAAGTTGAGAGTTAGGATGTTCTGTACAATGGAGATAGGAAATAGTGCAAGATGAGGTAAGGACTTAGGACATCTTGTAAAAGTTAGGATAAAGGAGTTAGCAAAAACTAAGTTACCTAGTAGTAACATTTTAGTTAGGTCTGAAATGCATGATACTGGTTTGTTAAGTTTTTATAGAAGTAAGCTTCACATATGCCGTGTGTGAAAAATTGTCCTGGAATATTTATTTATTTATTTACATAATATGTTAATAAGGTAACTGAGATAATACCTAATGATAATATGAGGATTAATTCTTAGGATATTGATATATACGCTATACGATATATACGCAATAGGTATTCCTTATGATGGCTATTTATTTGACAGAAGACAAGTGCTGCACAAAGCAGGTGCAATAAATATGAGCTTCAAAACAACTCAGAGCTGAGACAACTTTATTGACAATAATTTTCGATATCAATCATTATGATAAGTGATTACTATAACATACCTATAGTAGAGAGCAATAATAATCATAAGTTGGTAACTGTTTGTATACAGAGTTTTAAAGTGCCTACTTCATCCCTTATGTTTTTAATGTTAATACAAGTTAAAGTATGCGTAAAATGTATGTTCCAATTACGGACAGAATGCAGACTCATCTAACAGTGCAGAAAATAATTACTCATACAGAGAATTAAAATGTTTATTTATCCGCTAAACATCGCCGCCGCAAGCTTAAGGTCACTAGCAGACGCGGACCACGTGCGACCTGCCAGTGACAGCTCACAAAATTAGTCACGTGGCCGTTAATAGCCCCTGGGGTGGCTTTTTTCCCCAATACCCCGCTTGTTTACAACAGTTGGTAGCTATCGATCGAGCCCCGTAACTCATGTTTGTTTGAGGGGCGGCCGTTTTCCATCGATTTTCCGGTAGGTACACTACATCTGAAGGCGGCGGCACGTGTGTGTGCGTCGGGCGCTCGGCGCGCACTGCGCGATTAGCGGCCGGCACCGCGCCGCCCGATTGGGCCATCCATCACCCGCCCCGCCGCCGCCCCGCGCCCGCCACCCCCGCCCCGCCGGCCCCGCAAACTTCGACCTTACCGCTCTAACATAAGGTCCATCTTGCGATCGGAGGGCCTCGCGAGGCGTATTTTTAAGAAGGATACTTAGTGCGTTATATTATTATAAGTTTTTTTGTAGCCCGCTCGTATGGCGGCCGGGTCGACGCTCTACTCCGGTTATGATACGGAATGCTTTGAGATTTTTGATTGAGGTTTTATTTTATTTGGCGCGACGGGCCGATTACATTTCTCGTATTCGTGTACGTGTTTTTGTTTCGCATTTCATTGTTAACGAGATCGATTTTAACGATAAGGGAGCGTTTAATGAAGTCGTGGGTGTGCCGTGACCTGACACTAGCACTTGGCCGTTTTTTAGGTTCGATTCGCCCACCGATGACGTCACGAGCGTGTCGGTCCGTCTCACCGCAATCCGTTAGCCTCCTACACGCTACGTACTTTTCGGTTTAAAAGCTTTCTAATCTCTCAAATAACTTTATCATTTTCGATTTAATATATGGCCGCTATTAAGCAATACACGCTTGACATCGCACAAAAACTGTGAAATGATTTATAAAATCTGTCAATTCTTATTCGAATTTGGTAGGTAATATTTAGACAGGGCAACACTGATGACGTATTGGCGAACAAGATTCCAATTTCAAATTTGAATTCTGAAATCGAACTGTTTGTCGCAAAAGCCTTCGAAATTTAAAATAATTGATGGTAACAAATTATTGGTATCTCTTAGTATGGTCCATGGTGGTCTCTGTTGCGTGCGTCGGCAATTTGTACTGACCTGACCCGACAAGTATGCGATTATATGCTAATATTGCACTCACACGGTATTCACTAACATATTTATCTTTCTTGTTTTCTGTATGCGATTTTTGTAGTGGATTTTGGTATAAATCTAGCTTGTTAACTAGGTCTGTTAGTTATGGCAAGTTCTTTGTTTACAATTATATCAGCGTTAGAGTTAGGTACATCATTTTTATGTAAGTAATCATCTACTTAATACGTTTCTACTTAATTATTTAAGGCTAATGTCAAAAATGCATCTTTAGTAGAGTTTCTATAAGCCATATGTTTTACAGTTATTTCCAATGCATATATTAAAACGTTGATCTGTCATAAAATAACGCACAACAATATTGTTTACTTATTACTTTATTATGCAAATGGCGCATTAAATCTATTTCTATAATCGTTTAAAATGTTAACAAAAATCGTTATCTCGATATCAAGCAATCAGCGACCGGGTTAAAGGCATGTAATTCTATACGAAGGAACAGGTTCGCAAATTCGTATCTACATCGGATAGGTGAACATACACACAAACATGTATATAGTGGTCATTGGCTCGGAGAGTGCAATTTTCGCACGACCCAGCAACTTAAAAGCGAGCGAAATGAGCGCTTTGAGACCGCTAGCTAAAATGCATCTTTGCACCGGCGCGCTTTGGTACCAAGATGGAGATTACGCCGCGCCAGACAGAAACACCCCTGTGCTAACGCAATACGATCTAAATTAGCTTGCACTAACACAGTCGCTTACGACGTTCAACAATGCAGCTGTCGCTAACGAACACCGATTCCCGCTCTAATTTGCGGACATGGCGAACGATCGATCTTATTGGATTTTTGAAAAAGGAACGCGTTATGAGCCGAGACACAAATTGAGCAATTCCCTGCTCACTCGCTCACTCATACGCCTGTCTCTATCTTCTTATTTTGAATTTCATCGTTAAAATAATAATAATATTACAATAATTAGCTTAATCCTTGTTTCTCACGTGAAGTTCTCTTTATTCGAATTGTTTTCCCCTTAACTCGGCCACCATATAAGATGCAACATCGAGATTAAAATATTTTAAAGCTCGCACATTCGGATAAGTACTTACGCAATAAAATGATTTTATTCCGAATAAAAGTTAAGAAACACACAATCCCAAGTTTTATTATTCATCCGATATGTACCATTTTATCGATCTTCAAAGATAAGCTGCAGAAACGATAATAAAATCATTATATTGGTTCATAATAACTTTACAATCCATTTAAGAAGTTGCTCTTAAATAATCCTTGTTAGAAATAGATAACACCACAGATATGCCGAGCATTAAGTAAATTTGACATTATTTAATCGCCTTAATTATCCTTTTTACTTTTATTACACCGTAATTTATGGGAAAATCATCTGTGGAGAGCAACCCTGACTCAGCCTAAACATTCCAAAGCACGTCACCATAGTAACGAAAGCTCACATCTAAAAGATCGGAACTACATAAAAATGCAACGCAAAAACAACTCTACTACTTAAAACATAAAAAAGAATATCGCAGCGAGCGCGCAATGAAGTTATAACATAAAATTCGATGGTTCCGCAATCGTACCGGCAATAACAATGAAACTGCGACCTTAATGTAAGTAGCTAAAGAGCTGTTTCGAATGTGTCTCATTCAAGGCGCGTAAGGAATTGTTTTATCTCTTTCTCACGTCGTAAAGACGTATCGTGCGGTCCCACTCCAGCGATCCTTTCTTGTTGAGGACGGAATCGATAACCTAGTACCGTCCCTTTCTCTCGTTTTTCTGAACGCAGCTCCACTGTAATCCGTCTTCGGCGTTCATTGAAGACGTTAGATAAAAATCGGAATTGTAACGAAGCCGAATAAATTGACTCCGCTCCTTCCGATTCCATTTCTGATTTTAGTACTTTATTATTTTTTATCTGACGTCTTGTATTTGTGCGCGGTGCTTTTGATCGGTCCGGTTAAGCGGATAAACTTATGGTCGGGTGATGGATGGGTCTTTGGATTTTAAGTTATGGTGGATTTTAGGAAATTTTATGTCCTCAATTTGTCCCTTTTTATGTTATTGTTAATGCTTTTTCGAATCAAGTGAGCTGAATGATTCTTAATATTTTGCACAACTACACCATATTATATTTTACAAGTAAATGTTTCAACTTTGATCGCAAATTTATTCCCTTACAAGTTCATATTTACTTAAATTTTTCACGTACAATCGACCGTATCGTATCGATGCACGGTCAAGTGAGCATCGTCCGTTAATTGATTTAGTGTAATGGAAACGGGCACTGTTACTGACGTATTATAATACAAGCGAGATGGATGATAACGGCGCGTACAAGTGGAAGTGAGATAGATGATCTATTTGTGCGGACATTGTAGCGTAGCAAGTGCATTTCAATGTTATCGTAATTGTTGCTCTATGTGTATATAGATAGAGTTTAGGTTAGAACAATGCTTCGGTTACGGGTTATTGTTATGAATGGGCCGGTAGATGGCGCTGCTATATTGATGTCATATTTATTTGACAGGCAAGTGTTTTGTATTGAGATGTTCGGTTTTTTTTAATCTAAAAATGCGCATAGACACTACATGTGCTGTTGACTTTTTGTCTCTAATTGCACTTGAATATTGTTGTTTTTTTGTTTTGTTACTACAATTAGAGCTTTCTGAGCTTTTCTCTTTGTTGTTCAGGCATTCATATGAAGTTAAAGATCGGGTACATAAATGGAAACAAAAAATTACCAATAAATTATCATAATATACTGAATGCAATAACATCCATTAGCCAAGAGCTTTTTAATCTTTTAGCTTTTTCTAATAAGTATATTTTTTGTGAAGAGTATAAGGTACTAATTAGTATTGTTTTGACCAATAAGACAATATTGGATTTATATATTTCTACTAGTGGTCCGCCCCGGCTTCGCCCGTGGTACATATTTCGCAATAAAGTAGCCTATGTCCTTTCTCGGGTATCAAAATACCTCCATACCAAATTTCATGCAAATGGTTCAGTAGTTTAGACGTGATTGAGTAACAGACAGACAGACAGAGTTACTTTCGCATTTATAATATTAGTATGGATTAAGTATATGTTTTATTTATATCCAATCATAACCTAAGTAAAGTGGCTCTACATTTTGTTAATATTTAAATTTTTGATAGGCGCTACATGTTTTTTTTAAATAATGTGGCTATACTTAAGTCATTAGAAGTGTTGTTCCTTTTTCTTTGATATATTAGTGGGTATAGGTATTTTAAGAACCTGATTTAAATATGAATTATAACGACCAGACTATACATAACATAACATGTTACGGAAAATTATCTTTGAACAGATTTTAAACCAGATTATACCAACTTGAAAACTAACAAAACAAATGACTTCGAATAAATATTTGCTTATCACAATATGTCCTTTGCTTTCGACACTTAGCATCTAGCTGTCATCGAACCCACTGTATGCGAGATCTTTTAAATCACCGTCACTTAACGCGTTGACAAACGTTTGTATTCAATATTTAAACACTTCATTGATTTTTGTTATGATAAAAGATTTGTGCATACAAATCAAAAACTTGAATGTTCTTTTTTTTTTCTAAAAAACGACGTAATTTTTAGTCTGTGTCAATAAAAAATAAAATAGCTGGCTGGTTTCATTATTCTAAATTTGAACTTTTCAACAAGGGACATACAGAATATGTGTGTGAACAGCAAAATTTGAAATTACATTCGAAATTTAAATCCTATCGTAACAAGGGATTTTTTTGTTTTTTTCTTAGCAGCCTGTACACATTTTTTTCATTCTTAGTGCACATTGTATGCAGCCTGTACACAGATTAATAAATTCGAAATTGAAAGTTCTATGGCCGATATTTACCTGGATACTCACCGGGGCTGCCCAGGAACACTGACGAGTAGACGCGCCGCGCTACGTCCGGCGGGGAGGACCATTCACGCCGCGACGGGCACCATTTGCCTGAAAATGTATGGAAATATTATTTTTTATACATAATTGTCTTAAAGTATAAAAATTTCATTTTAATACGATTTATTTAAGTTTTATCGCAATGGTTTTAAAGTTAAATCATAGGGTCCGTCTTAATGGAATTTTTACTTAGTCTTCAAAGTTCAAAGTTAATTTTAAGTCCAGGACTTTAAAAATAGTCTTGGAATATTATTGTAGCCCTTTATAAAGATTTAGTTGGTACAAAAAACTTGACCCTAAGCGTGTTAGGTATAAGTTTTAACATTAATCACAAATTGTTGAAGTTTTGAGTTTTGACGTTGTTAACGTGAAGAATCGTCATGCGTTTGCAACAAATTGGCAATACAATGTCCCCAACGCAGTCTGATAAAAAGCCATTACGACGCCTGCTAATGTCCTCCCAACAACGTTTTTTCAACCGAGTTCGGGGTTCGATTCCCAAGAAAAAAGCCGTTACATTAAGCTCTTCCCGCCTATCTAATGGATTCTACCAAGTCTCTCAGGACCAAGGCGTCATTACGCAAAAAACACGACGAAAAAAACGAAAAATACTCAACTAAAAAACACCTCCTGGGAGCGCAAAGGTGTCGCCACCCCTAGTCCTTTTCCCCAAAAATAAGGGGAGGCAATATCATACACCATTAGCAATTTTCCTACTTTTTAACGGTGTCACACTGCATAAGTATATTATTCGCTGCGTAATAATGTGCATTTTTTATACAGTCGCATTCAACGAGTTTAATAATAAGGTAGGTACGAATACAAACAGAGCTAAACCGAGGGCAAATACGTGATGTTCTTTTTAATTATTTAATTGAATAATAGCTCCATGGTAGTGCAGCATTTTAGTGCGAGCAACACTGCGGGAGGCGAGCGGAATGGAATTTTGAAAAGAGAACTCGACCATAATTTTCGCTCGCGTTATGTACCTTTTTTGAAATTCGTAATTCGAACAAAAGCGCGGCGCAATGGTGCATGCATGATTGATAGCGCGGCGATGACGCGCGCGCCAAATGAACATTCGATTTTTAAAAAAAGCCCTTGACCTCCGCTGTCTTTGTATTACTTCTCTTATCTGTGGTTCGTTAAAAACGGGAATGGCTTTTGTTTCGCGGGGGACGTAAAGCGGTCGTTGAGGAAAGCGAAAATTGCCCCATCGCGTCTAAAAACAAGTTAACGCCATAAACAAATACTAAAAATCTTGTAAGCGTAAGGCGGCACTCTAAATAAGAATTAAAGTAGAATTGCTGAGGTGTGACTCCCTCGCGAGGGTAAGGCGACGATATTCATAAGGCGAAAAATTATAATAACCTGCTGAATATCAAGACTGGGGTGCGGCGGTGGCAACTGGCAATACTATGTTATTTATAACGCGAGACCTCGTGTTTGTCGAGGAAATTGTCTAAATATGCCCTTACTTGTAACTCTGAGACGCGTGACGATGTTTAAATACACCGACAGCCATTTTGCGCACGCAAATTGATGCGATTCGCAGTATTCTAACGGGATACACGTATAAAGCGATTGAACTATATAATCTGAAGACATAATTTCATAAACAATGCAATGATACAAATCTACAGCAATTATAAATAAAACAATAGAAGAATGTTTTTCTTCAAAACCTATTTTGATCCGAACAAATCTCGGCTTAATAACAGACCAGTACCAGGCAATCATAAACACCCAGCAATTAGTTGTTATAATGATAACTGTTAATTATTGTACGTTCCCCTCGATTTTTGTTAATTTTGACGCTTCAGGTGTTCTTTTTGTTATTGTTAATTAGTTTTGTATGGAAGTGTAATTTTTGTATTGTTATGTTTATCGTTTGTTAACATTGCCTTTTAACGAATTATAGAGTTCTTGATTATAATTTAAATTTAGTTTCTTGATAACGTTAATTGCGGAGTTTTAACTAAATATGTATTAGTTGTGTGTTTAATTTGTTTTTAGGTGAATACTTCATTAATTATATGTTGTTACATTTACATTGAGTTATATTTTGACGAAAAAACTTGATTTGCCCTATGGTGTGAATGACCCGGGTTTTTACGCTAGTAGAGTGAGTTCGATTCTCATGACCGGAAAAAATAATGTGTTAGGAATATAGTGTTTTTCTAGCGTCTGGGTGGTCATGTGTGTATTATGAATGTATTTGTTTACAAGATAATCAATTGTTTTGTAAAATACGCGGAAACTATTTGGATTTTTTAACAATTAGCACTTATTTTTACAATAGCAGGATTCAAACCCGTGTCATGACTGCAAGTATAATTTTTAAACAATAAATTAAAATACCTTAAACATGTCAAATAAATCAAACGCATTCAAAAGGCAATAAATATGTTTGGGATGATTTAGTGAGATACTAGGAGATCAGCACCTGCTAGCATGTAGGTACCTGCGTAAGGGATGTCTCCGTTCACACAATAAATCACATATTTAAGACGCCGCACGGTTATGTGACCCTAGTAAAGGTTTTATGTGTTTTTTGTTTATTTTATTCTTAATGCACGGATATGCTGCTTTAACCGACCACGCTGATAGGAGAGTTATGTTTTTATCTATCTATGGTCACTATATTATATGCTTGTTATCGAAATACCTATCAGTGGCTTATAATAGTAATTTCAAAATAATAAAAACTAGTTTAACATCTGATCCCGCATTAAAATGAATTACCTTAAAAACAACATAAGTAAAATGCTCTACATTTAAATAAAAAACAACTTATCTCTTTAAAAAACCGTCCAATCAATCATCTTGAAATAACCAATTTACATTCGTACTAAGTCATATTATTTTTCTTCCACATAAGTAAATTTAAAAACTCCAAAACACATAAAAAAGGTAACCGACATCGTAAGGTATATGAAGCAATTTTCGTAATAGCATAGGAACCCGTCCCCTAGGGTCTACGGTATTTATATATATTGTACCCAATTATTTATATCCAATAAGGAAACTTTAATTTTAGGAGCGTAGTTTGGTAGGTTTTGGTGGACAGTTCGACGAAAATGCATAGAAAGTAATGTATGAATTTCTGTCTTGATTGATACATAAGTATTATTTTGTAAAAAAAAATATGTGTGGCACTCGAGGTAAAGCAATTGCATAGCATCGCATCGCTGTGCCGGTTGGAGTGGGGGGTGTTAGGTTTTTTCGTTACGGAATTTTTACATTCGGTCGCCGCGCTCAGTCTGAGATAAATGCAATAGCTCTAGTTGTAGTAAAGCGTCTATGCATCCTACATTCTCTATAATATAAAAATGAATCCCAAAATGTGTTGGTAAGCGCATAACTTGAGAACGGCTGAACCGATTTCGATAATTTTTTTTTTAATTATATTCCTTGAAGTACGAGGATGGTTCTTATGTAGAGAAAACGTAAATATGTACCACGGGCGAAATGTGAAATGTGTGTTTTCTACGTAAAATCTAAATATAAAATAGACTATACGTAATAAGTTTGCTATAAGAAAATTATTAAATACATTAATCTAATTTATAACTGAATCGAGACGGCGAATCTATAGAATGCATATACCTACACATAAAACGGATATCGGCAAAAGAGCAACGCTAACCAAAGTTAAGCTGAATTTCATAAAATCATATCGCAGACTAATTACAATAACAATAGACGCTACCTCAAATATCATCCGAGCGTAAAAACAATGTGTTATAAAAAAATGCATTTTTAAACGCGAGCTGCCTAATTGCGCCCGCCCTAGCCAGGGCGGATCCGCCTTACTCTTAAACCAATAGAAATAAACGCGAATATTGTCCGACTGCCCGATGTCTTTTACTGTCTTATTGAACATGATATACGTGGCAAGAAAGGCTCCGTTTGTCAGAGGAAAATGGGACGTCTTCCGTTCCGATAGAGCGGCGAATGCCTTGGGCGGAGGCAGGGTCGATGGCTCGCTGAGGGAGGCATCCTAGGTATATCATCGTAGGTACGAATCGATAGTCTATGTGCTTAGGTGTCTGCTTTTAGTCGGTGTCAAAATTGCTTAGCTCATGTTCACTTTGGAATTCGAGAGTCGCCGTTATGACGATATTTATGCGAATTTGTTGAATTGAAAAAGTTGGAGAATAAAACACATAGTTATGTACGCGCTTTTGCAATTTGGAATATACGATTAGGAGAAAGGAGAAGGCATTTAAACTTTTCAAATTAGAATTCTTTGTAATCCAAAAGTCGTTGTATCTTTTGATTTGTTGCTATAAACAAAACATTAGCTGGAAACATTTATACCAAGTTTAGAAATGAGAGAAAAAAATATTTCAAAGAGCCACAAGATTACATTTCAAAAATATGAAGTTCGTTAACCTCAAAACAAACATGGCGCTCGTCCGGAAGGCTATCCATTACGGCCTGACAGCGGCGCGTTTTTCAGCACCGCGTAGTTTGACAGCCGCTGTCTCCGCTGACAGCTGTCAAACTCGACCTTGACACTGTCACGGTGACAGTTCATCGATCATGGATGGACTGGAGTACGTCACTATGCCACGAGCTCTGACGTGCCCGCGTAATAATCATGTAAGTAGAAATATAGGTTGACATTTTTGTCGACCACATGTTGAAAACTGTAATTTAACATTACCCCGTCAGACAGCACATTCCACGGTATTTAACATTTATTCATTCATATTTTTGCCTAAAACGTAGCTTGACAAGTTATTTTATCACAAAAGAGCCTCCTATCTTTACCTTGGTAAACCTTAAATACTAACATCGTATTCCTATAAAAAAATTCTTCTTGACAGATTTGACGATGACAGGCTATTGCAACATCTGTTTCTTCTCCTATCTTACAGTAAGTGGAAAGTCAGTTTATGGTAACACCAGGAGATTATGTTATGGACATCTATGGCGCACTTTGCCATTAACAACAATATAAAAGGTAAATCAGACATAATCGAATAGCAGCAAAGCACCCAAGGCATAGTATTAAGTATTCTATGCCCAAGGCATTTAACATTAAGCACAACTTTATAATATCTCTTCCTAACTCTACATTCAGCTCTACTCCTAACAAATCTTGAATGACAATACACAAGAAATACACATTCACACTTCAAAAATCCACATCTCTCCAACTAGAAAAATTCAAATTTTTACACTAAATATAAAAAAACTAGCTGTTCCCCGCGGTTTCACCCGCATTGCTCCGCTCCTGTTGGTCTTAGCGTGATGATAAGCCTATTATAGCCTTCCTCGATAAATGGGCTATCTAACACCGAAATAATTTTTCAAATCGGACCAGTAGTTCCCGAGATTAGCGCGTTCAAACAAACAAACTCTTCAGCTTTATAATATTAGTATAGATTACAACTACATCCACTGAAAATCCAACACACAGGTGATAGGCTCCCAAACTAGTGTCCCAAGTCCCCGAATGAATATAAAACGCTCAGATAAAAGGTGGGGTGTGTAATGACGTTTTGATGGCCATCCACCGTTTACAAGTGACTCGGTAATGTGATTGACAGGGGGCAGAGGGCGTGGTTCATTTATTTAATTGTTTATCGTACTGTGGATTACAAGCGTATTTTTGTAATTAGGTTAGAAGGTGACATTTGTAGGTTTTTGTAAAACTGTATGGTCGATTTGGGAAATCTGCAATGTAACTTTGGAACATGATCCATACCTACTAATATTATAAATGCGAAAGTAACTCTGTCTGTCTGTTACTCAATCACGCCTGAACCAATTTTCATGAAATTTGGTATGGAGATATTTTGATACACGAGAAAGGACATATGCTACTTTTTATCCCGGGAAAATGACGCAATCCCGGAAATCCCACGGGAATGGGAACTGTGCGGGATTTTCTTTGACTGCGCGGGCGAAGCCGCGGGCGGAAACCTAGTAGTCTATAACGAATTATGGGTTGGTTAGCTACCTAGTATAAAAGAAATATAACTCCCTATTGCAATAAATAAATGCTCCAAGAATTAGTGTTACATTAAATCTGCTTGGTATACCCGACTGTCTATGTCATAGACTACCGTCTTTGTTTAGGTAAGTACTTTATATACTCCTATAGTACTTTATTCCTACACTAGAGGTCCGCCCCGGCTTCGCCCGTGGTACATATTTGGCAATAAAAGGTAGCCTATGTCCTTTCTCGGGTATCAAAATATCTCCATACCAAATTTCATGCAAATTGGTTCAGTACTTTAGGCGTGATTGAGTAACAGACAGACAGACAGACAGAGTTACTTTCGCATTTATAATATTAGTATGGATTATTAAGACATAGGATCCATAGCAACAGGAAGGCCATGTCACACGTTCGTTACACGATAATTACATTTCCCTCGAAAGAGAAAACTCAGGAATAATTCAGGTACAAAATATCTGTGTACGCTTGTAATAAAAAAGGGCGAAACACCAGTACTGAATTGTGCCAGTCACTGCTTAACTCCAGTTAAAATTGCACTTTATGTGTGTGGCATAAAGTTTGAGATCCCCTGTCCTGTGTTCAATGTTTTTTCGATTATTCATCGACTAAGAAATTACCCTCATATTCGAAGCGGGTATATTTTTAGGCTGTTTAGATCAAATGTATCAGGATGTATGAAATATATGTTTTTATTATTATTTAGGTGACAAAACTATTGACGCAATATTATTGCTAAAACTACTGAATTTTAAACGTGAATTTCACTTGCATAAAATAAAAAACCATGCACTATTTAGTTGCTGTTTCATCCATGAGCAAAAAGACGGGCAAACATTTTCAGCCCTTCAGAATTTATACCGGTCTTCAACTGTCTACATATTTTCAATTTCATTCAAATCGGCATTATTTTTAAGGGTGTGAAAGCGGTATAGACAGACAGACTTGCACTCATAATATTAGTATGAATTAGCATTTAATTAAAAACGTATAAAGCTCGCCAGGGTCATCGGCTCTAAATAATATCGTGCTGTCTTCGCGTGACCACACAAAATTAACTATCTAGTTAGGTGGAATTTGTATGTTTGTAATGA
Organism: Colias philodice; assembly: GCF_061535455.1. NCBI lineage: Eukaryota > Metazoa > Arthropoda > Insecta > Lepidoptera > Pieridae > Colias > Colias philodice. The sequence continues at coordinate 9,763,307 of NC_143103.1, read as the reverse complement.
GAAACCTCCGTGATTGAACGTTTGCGTAAATGTGACGTTGAGGTGTCGGAGCCAGTTTTTGTAGAATAATTAATTATGTTTTGCGCTGTTTTATAAGTTGTTGCTATAATTTTTTGATACTTGGTACGTTTGGCAAACGAATCAAGAAAAATAGTGTACTGATTATGTTTTCTCATATGTTGTACCTATGTTGTTTTCTCAAGAGCGACTAGCCCCATTTTGATGATATTTCTTGTTGCCTTTAAACAAAATTTTTAAAATATCGGACCAGTTTAAGCTATCCTTTGCCTGTATTTTAATACTAAGTCAATATCTAAATTACCAGGCTCTCAGAAATAGGAAATAGGTTGTAATTAGCAGCATCGACGCGTGCTCACGACAGACGCAGCAGGGAATCTACTTGATACGCTGTGTTCCTGGTACAGATTGATATTGCTTATTTAGTTCAAGATTATGGGAAAAGCAATTTTACAAATCGCCATTTTATCAAATAAAAAAAACATAGATTGATTCCGTTGAATGCGATATATCATCAATGTTCACCGCTCTATGTGAATTAACTAACAGAAACAATGAGAAACATTTATATGATTTACCTATATTTATTAAAATAATATTATATCTTATATATAAAATTCTCGTGTCACAATGTTAGTCTGCATACTCCTCCGAAACGGGTGAACCGATTCTCATGAAATTTTCTGTGCATATCGGGTAAGTCTGAGAATCGGCCAACATCTATTTTTCATATGTACCACGGGCGAAGCCGGGGCGGACCGCTAGTTTAATATAAAAAGGTACATTTTTATTTGAGCAAATTCAAAACACTACATAACACAAATCGCAAATGCCGTAACTAACATTTCAAAACATTTCAAAATTATCATTTAATTTAATTTTTTCTACACAAATTCTAAATTCAAACGTATTTTTATAAACATTTCAAATTTGGAACCGTATTCGAACGCCGATGGCTCGATGGGAGAGGGCGCGGGGAGGGACCCTCTGTAACTAAATTTTGAACTGTCACGTAGATTAATGATGCCAGGACGGTGCGATACGCGCTAATGCGAACGGATTTGTGTGGATAAGCTGGATTATTTGAGTTTATAATTATTTTTAGTGCTTTTTTTCTTTATGTGAAAATACCGAAAATATGTCATGTTTTGATTTACACATAAAACTACTAGTTTACTTAGTTGATAAAAACTATTGTTGATTTTGAGGACCAAATTCTGTAATTCTACGCCAAGCCAATATTTTGCATAAAGTGCATGATCAACAGGAAAAGTATATTTCCTTAATACTGTAAAAAAGCATCTGTTTTTATTACAAACTAGCGGTCCGCCCCGGCTTCGCCCGTGGTACATGTTTACGTTTTCTCTACATAAGAACCATCCTCGTACTTCAAGGAATATAATAAAAAAAGAATTATCGAAATCGGTTCAGCCGTTCTCGAGTTATGCGCTTACCAACACATTTTGCGATTCATTTTTATATATAAGAAGAAGAAGATTATCTTCGTCTAAATCGAATAACAGGGAATACCCTTTAAGGAACACTGAATACTTAATATATTAAAAGTTTATTTGAATAAAATAATAATGATAATCTCTATTATTATATTCTCAGAATGAAAAAGATATCTAGGAAATATTATTCTAATGCGAGGTAGGTATTACATCTTACGTCTAGGAAATAGAATCTAATTATTTAATGCATATCGTGACTGAATAAAAACTGAACAGCGATACAAGTTTTACCTTTGGCCCACGATTTTACATATTTCTAAATGTTTATTAAGTTTATGATAATCTTTTTCTATCCATACTAATATTATAAATGCGAAAGTAACTCTGTCTGTCTGTTACTCAATCACGCCTTAACTACTGAACCAATTTGCATGAAATTTGGTATAGATATATTTTCATACCCGAGAAAGGACATAGGCTACTTTTTACCCCGGGAAATAGGATAGGTTTTATCCCGGAAATCCCACGGGAACGGGAACTATGCGGGTTTTTCTTTGACTGCGCGGGCGAAGCTGCGGGTGGAAAGCTAGTTTCCTATATTTATACCTATATCAAAGTTAGGTGTCTTCTTCTTCCTTTTTTTACCGCGAATATAGCTTGAAGTCTATGTATATTTAACAAAAATCGGTATTATCATGCTACGTATATAGTTTTTTTAATTAAATATTTTTAACGAAATTATTACTACACTAGCGACCCGCCCCGGCTTCGCACGGGTGCAATGCTGATACTAAATACACTACAGAAAAATTGTGAACGTTGTATAGGTATAAAAATATAGCGGCCCGCTCCGGCATCGCAATTCGCACGGGTATAAAATACATAGCCGGGCGGCCGCAAACGCTACGTCCCGCAATTTTTAAATCTGTAATATCTTCGAAAATATTCACTTAAATCATGCGGTGTAAAGGGCCATATAGATCTATATTAAATGAACAATGTATCCATGGTATTTAATTGCTTAAGGATTAATGCTGTATTGGTTAAAATCGCTTCGAAAATTAGCCATTATTTGTCGTAAAAAGTAAATGACAAAAAAAAGTTATTGTGGGTTATCCATAAGAGATAGACATATACCATCGCGGACTTTTCTGTAGACCTTTTCAATGTGTATAATACTTAGTACATTATTTTGATAAAACTCGTAGGGTTCAGCCTGCGTTTGCAATGTAAGCGGAATAAATGTAATTTTTTACGACATCACATTAGAAACCTCAAAAATAACAGTACTTCTCCACTACTTAATGGATCTTATTATACATATAAACCTTCCTCTTGAATCACTCTATCTATTAAAAAAAACCGCATCAAAATCCGTTGCGTAGTTTCAAAGATTTAAGCGTACAAAGGGACATAGGGACATAGGGACATAGGGACAGGGAAAGCGACTTTGTTTTATACTATGTAGTGATTAAAAACAAAATTTGCAAAACGGATTAAACTTTACATAGCTCTACCGGAACAAACATAAAATTACATATGTGAACACCTTCATTTTATGTCGATTTATACTGTAAAAAAACAAATAACCTTGATCTCAAAACACTGTGTTCTTCCGAATTTAGGATTTCTGATACGTTATCCAATCTAATCTTGAGATAACTTCACGTTTGATGGATCGTTATTGAGAGCAAGTGTACCTTACGAACAATTATTACAAGACTCTCTTAAACTAGATGAGGTAGATTTTAATTTATTCTATATACTACGTTATCTACTTGTCTTTTTTCTAGTAACAACTACATAGATACTAAAGATTCATATAATTAGGATCGTTATATGGAATCAGTAATTTGTATTAAAAACATAAAATAAGTCCCAGTGTGAAGAACTATTGCGTTATTGAAGCAACGAAAGATAAGAGGGCTTGAAATGGAGAATTTAAAGGTACAACCTTTGACCTTCCAGACGTATCTACAGACTGATTGAAACATGTTACAATATCACAGTACAGTTACCTGATTTAACCTATTTAAATCATGATTTATGCCTGATACAGATAATGAAAATATAATGAACATCCACAAAATCTCATCGTCGCGAGGGGAATGGATTTCGGAAATCGATTGCCACCAAAAATATTTACGTATACCACGTGTGACGCACACATGAGGACTGTGGTATACTAGCTGTTGATCGCGGCTTTGTCTGTTTTCTGTTAAGTAATTATAAATTACGGTAGAATGGTACTCTATATTTTCTTCAATTCATTTGCTTACTTGATTTCGAATAAATCATTTTAGCGAGTTTTGTGTATAAAAATTATTCCTTATATTTTACTAGCTTCAAACTTTGTTTTCATGTAAAAAGTATATGTGCTAATTTATGATTTTTGGATAAATTCCATTTGTAACTTTGTCAAAATTTATCTGATTCCATACAGCAGTTTGGGTGTTAAAACATTCAGGCAGACAGGGAGACGATGTTGCATTATTTAAATATCTTAACCTAAACTGAAAAAAACTTGTATTTAAATGATGAAAACAGCCCTTTTTTGCCTGTAAGTTGTAACTGAAAGTGGGGGTAAGAAGTACATCAATCTCATTATTTTATCATAGTGACTTATCTTCTCCCTCTTTTAGATTATCATCTACCTATAACTGTTTTAAATGTGAACTGGTAAGGAAGATGGTAAACTGCTATCTCGATTTTGGTGAAATTTGATATGCAAATAGATAATAACATAGATTTACATACAGGTTAATTAATTTAATAAATCAAACATTAATGAGATACGACTTTAAAACATTGTAGAGTCAAAAATATTATAAAAATGACATATAACAGCACTAAAAGTCAAGAAATCACGCTTAAAAATATCAACCATACAGATTTAACTCAATTTGAAACCATAAAGCAGCTTAATGGCTCCGTTAATTATCATTATAATTTTATTACGCGTATTATCGATTATTTTAATTTATATCGACACCAGACCATAAATAAACGGTAAATAACCAAAAACAGTCGTCGGTGCGAAATTTATCTGTCAACACTGGCCGCACTGAGGCCGGGGTTGCCATTAGATAAAATATTCCACATTATAAATAAAGCCGTGACCTATCCAACACGTATAAAAACATCCAAACCACTATAATATAAATTATGAAAAACATTACACATAGCCACACGCGCAGTTAACGTCATGACGATCAGCTGATCAAATATATTGCTACTATAAAAAGTGAAAACACTAACTACTCGCCCCCCTGTCCCCGTCCCGCTCGCACGTTCAGTTTATTGGTACGCGCGAGCGGGACGGCGCGCTCCGGACCGCGCCGTCGCGTAAAATGATATATTAATGTCAGCTGCGTTTAGGACCTCGCGAGTCTACAAAATAATAGATGGTCACAAATAAATTACTCCACTGCATTTCTGAACGAAATTCGGGCGGCCGTCGACCTCGACCGTGGCGCGTAAATCACGATTGATATACGACTTGCGAAGGTCGCCATCTTGGATTTGGCGTTCGAAATTTGAATCTTCCACCGATATGGCCGTTTTGGTACGTGTCAACGCGTTTAGCGCTGCGTGACTCGGACGAGCGTTTACAACAACACTGTTATAAATGTTAAGAGTCGCCTTTCTTTCGGTCATTGTCGAGTCCTGCAGCTCGTTTTGTTTGCGAAATTGATGCATAAAGATCGTTTTTGTTGCGTATCGTATATCGTTGGGTGTGTTTTTTATTTGTATTGTTTAAAAATTTCACTTTCCAAGCGCCACATATGGATGCACTTAACACAAATTTCCTGTAAACACCCAGTTCGTTATCATAACTACTATTGTTAAGATATAATAAGTTATGACTGTAAGGATCTGATAATGGGACGCGACATTACTTCGTTTTAAGTTATTTTTCGCTGTTATGCAATGTTTTATTTTTGCTAAATAAGATTAAAATCAGTCGTAAAAATTTGTTTATGATAATTATTCTTGTCGCGATTATGGACTTTCTTATGATCATTTTTAATGAATTTGACTATAAAATCGAATCAAATAATTAATAAACCATAATTCAATATATCGTATAAAATATTCATGAATAAATAAATATTGGCACAAACTTTTACTGATAGACAAGTTATTAAATAGTTGCATTTACATGTTCAAATAAAATGCATTTATGCTAATTATTTATGTAGCAATGGTGTCGCTTACGCCATTGTTAATCTAACGTCAATCTGTCACTATCTGACGCCATCTTGGCCTGATGCGCAATTTATGATGTTTTTTAAATGGATAATAGAGTAATTAACAATTTATTTAATTATGGGAACGGTTTGATTTCTATCTGTGTAATATTTTAATTATGGTGAAACGTTTTTGCTTTGTAATCTATCATTTTGTTAATGTTTTATGAATTATGTTCCACTCGTTTATCGTTTACTTTATGTGCAACTACTGTTTAGTTGATAAATAAGTGTTTGCTGAAATGTCATATTTGTATTTTGCGAGAATCATACAAAACTTCAGGTAAAACGAGTAACATAGTCTACAATACTGAACCAATTTTGATGAAATTTAACCAAGATAACTCTGATATTATACGATACAATTAAATGAAATCTGGTTAACAATTTCTTTCATTAATAACTATAGAAATGGGATAATGACAGGCATCCCGTAGAACAATGGTTGCTAGGCAACGTGAGATGCTATCACTGCGGCGTGCTATGGGACTATAGGTTCATTAATCAATTTTAGAGATCCGTAATTAAATATAAGTAATATTTTTATTACAGCATTTTAGCTGAATATATGAACTCGGAGTGATCAAGACGGCATAATTTTTGCAAGAGTTTCTTAATTATATTGAAACCGGACATAAAAATGTTACGCTCTTAAAAATATGCATCTGAAGGGCGCCATTTTGGATTTTGTGTGACGATTCTAGTTATAACTAGCGGATAATAATCAATGCTACATTTTTGCCTATACTACACCTTGTTCCACTCATAGCTTCAAAGGGGATAAAATTTATAAAAATATGTAACAGACATTATTCGAAAAGTCAGGTATAACGCATTAGTGAAGAAGAATTATCAAAATCAGGGAAGTTCTTTGCAAAAACTCTTGTATTAGTGAATATGTAAAAACGATAATAATGTTACATATTATGTATTTTGTAAAATTAAATTGTAAAACTGACATGATTTAAAAGAGCAACTATGGAGTTTCTTGCCGGTTCTTCTCCGTAGATACTGCTTTCCGAATCGGTGGTAAATGTTAAAAATATGTAATGACGTTTCAAAAGTGCTTCTAGAAGAAATAAATGTTTGAGTTTGAGTTTTGATGAGTAAATTAGATGTTTTGATTGAATTAATAAGTAAATCCTATCTTATCCCAATAATACTACTAATATTATAAATGCGAAAGTTTGTGTGGACGGATGTGTCTGTATGTTTGTTACTCTTTCACGTAAATACTAATGAACCGATTACAATGTAATTTAGCACACATATAGAGGGTAGTTACCTTGGATTAAGACGTAAGATAGGTTTTATCCAAGAAATCCCACGTGAACGCGAACTATGCGGGTTTTTCTTTGAAAAAGCGGACGAAGCCGCGGGCGGAAAGCTAGTCACTTATGAATCATATTAATATGTATTGGCTAAGTTTACTCGTATACCCGTGTTTACCCGTTTATCGTTTGAAGCTTACCCTTGATAAATCCCAATTTCCTACAGAACCCAATTCCAGATAATATCAATTGATTGAAAAAATAAAAAGCTCATTATATCAATAATTAATATCATAGCCACGAACAAATCAACGAACACGATTCGAGATATTCCTTCCCTCTCGGACTTATGGCGTTAGAAAGGGACAGAAAAGCAATATTTTATGATAAATAGCCAAAATGTTTTGAGTGTATTCCCGTGTATCGAATTGTAACTTTTAATTTATTTTGTTTCGCGAACATTTGATGGTATTCAAATTTGAAATTTGATTTTTAACTGTCGTATAGGTTTTTGAGTAGTAAAGTATTGTGTATGTTTGAATGAGTGTGTTTATATCGACTGAGCGTGTGGCTGGACTGATTTGGATGAAATTTTGTGTAAAGATAGACGACGCTTTATTTCTTAGTAGGTACTATAAAAATATAGAGAAAAAGATTCTTGTCTTACTTATAGTGTCCAGTTTCTTTCTTTATCTTCCATTCTATATAAATTTAGAAATTTTTATGCCTAAAACGGCTAAACGGTTTTCGATGAAATATCTCACTGATTGTTTTTGACTCGCTAATCTATAAAACAATGCCATAGCCCATAACTTCACTCTCATAATAATTTAAATATCTTTCAAGCAGTAATCAAAAAGCGACCCTATTACAAGGGAGTAAGGTTCAACAAATCACATGCGCCTGCGCAATAAATTAACGAAACTTATGATCTAATCAAAGTTTACGATGCGCGTCGAATCCGCGACTTCTAGTCTTTCCCGATATTATTTTGCGTGTTAGAATAATAAAAGTAACATCAAAATGGGTTCAGCAAAGATGTGTTTAAAATTTTATGTTGTTCTTTCAAATTGAAACCGAATTTGAATGATTGTTGCTCTTTTATGAAAAACTACCAAACTGCTGAATCGATTCGACAGGAATTTTATGTGTGATAGATTATTACTGTGTATTTGTTTTTTTTTAAGATTGATTGACAGAACTGTGAGCTGAAACTAGTTTAGACACCTTAGTATTTCTAACATTTTTTTACTAGTTTATGTTTATAATTTCATCTATACAATAGAAAGGCCGATCACACAAACCAAAACCAAGTAACTTAATCAGTTGTTTAACGGACGATTAAAACTAATATGTATATTAACGATCGAACCGCGTTGACCGTAATTATTTTTCGGATTTTATGAAGATTGGAATTTTTCTTAGCCACGTTTATGGGGGCCATGATTTACTCCCGGTGTCTTCAACTTACCCATTGCATCTGAAACAAGAGAAAGAAAATTTAAATACATTTGACAATAATGCTTTAAAATACAGTTGTTTTAAATACAATTTATTAAACAATTTATTAATTAAACAGAAGGAATTCATTTATATTAATGAGACTCATACCTAATCTTGTACAAACAAAAAATATAAAGATTTATTATATTATTATTATACTCATTTCATTTATCAACAGGTATTTATGTATTTAGGCAGTGTCTTATCATTTATGCTATTTCTGTCCGTTAAGTAAGTGATCATGTATTTTTATAGTTTTTATTATTGATTCTTATCATTATTAGTAGCTTTTATTTATAAGTTTAACTGAAAACATTGACTTATAAGATACATGAATTTTTTGATAGTACGACGGCCACCTGCTTTCAACCTGATTATAATGATAAGACCATTTACAGATCAGATTTCTGTTTAATAATATTTTTAAGTAGTCTTAACATAGAGTCTCTGACCTTGTCTTTAAAGGCTATTACAGTTACTCAATTGTAAGTTTAAACAAATCTTGATTCAACAACAAATGATTCACAACATAGGAACACGGTTATCACCTTATCACTCCTAAGAAATGCGTTATCTCATATCGGGACATATTTGACAGTTTGACAGCTAGGTGACAGGTCTGACAGGTGACGGGCGGCGTAGGGTTGTATTGTAAAATGTAGCGTAAGAGTTTATTTGAATAATAAGTATTGATTTTTATATGAACAGTAATTTTTAATTGTTTTTATTTAAATTTTTATAAGCATTCTTCATAGCACCGTGTTACAGTATTTCTTGTGTGTAATCTTTCATTGCAATAATTAGTATTATAATTTATTTTAACATATAAGTTCTTGCATATATGTTTTATAATTCATCATGAAAATAAATGATCACAGATTTCAATTTTAGAATACAGACGTAAGTATCCTATGTGACAAAATAATGATACGTTATTAAAATGATTGCCTATGATTTGTGTAAACGGGTCTAAGGAAAAGAAGACATTATAAATACCGTTATGAGTAGATATTATATTCCTTGATATAAAATAACTTTGAAAATTAAAAAATATGTTGCAAAATTATAATTAAGCACCAAGCTTATTCATGACGTTAATTTAATTGAGTTAAATGCATAAAAACTGTAGAGAAAGGAATCATAAACAATCAAGCTTAAAATGTTAATTAAGTTGTTTATTATTCAGTTGATTCGCGCTTGCATACAATTAAAGGCCAATTCAGTTTTATATAAAATTGGGTATCAGTGACCTTTGCATTGATCTATATTTTTGTTACTAATTTCAGTTTTGATTTACGCAAAGTTTCAAAATTTGCGTAAATCAAATTCAATATCTCAAAATAATGCAACATATCAAATTACATTAAAATCCGCCCATCCGTTTAGGTGTGATTGACATCCAAACTTCTAAATTCCATCCACTTTAATCTGTACTAACGTGCTCATAAATAAGCATAACGAGTATCCGAACATAATTGCTATCAAGCGAAATGTCAAAATGAATCACAGATAAAAAGGAGCGAAATTCGAATTTGGAACGTCAAAATTAAAACGGGCAAAACGAACAACCGACGCTTAGTTCAAAACTTTGTTATTACTCTGTTATAATTTATCCCGAGCGGAGCGAGCGAGTAGTAAATAAATAATTAAAAGAAGTTTTTCTGACCGTCTCGCCGGTTGCTGTTTTCATTCTATTTACATTCCGCAGAGCCCGGCTTCAACGCACTCATTGACAGACCGAGACTGATCCGATATTCATTAACGATTTAACATACATTTTAAACAGACCTATTAAAATAACCTATTATAAGCTAAATGTCTTGAGGCATAAATATTGAATAAGGATATAATGTCAAGAAAAAAACCTTTAACATTAATTCATATAATTGTTGCCCGGTTATGTAGAATATGGTAGAATTGGCTTCCATTTTACATAATCTCTTTAAGGAAAATGACATTTACGAATTTTGCCCATATAAGATATAGTGATTGAGTTTTGATTAATTTAATCATTGTAATGTTTAGGACTCAAGGATTTGGATAAAGTATGCTTTTCATTACTTCGTGTAATCAATAATTTAGCTCCGCTCATATTATTTATGACTGTTACTTTGTAACAGAAACAATCTTATAGATCTATGCAAAAAAAAACGTAAAATTTAATTTCTCTATCATGTTACTTCAGGAGCAAACCCGTGAATAAACCTAGTATTTCATTAACCAATCGATTCGTTTACAAAAAAAAAGTTAATAATCGTAACCTCCAAACCCCTAGTTAAGTAACCGGCGGTTAAAATAAAACCAAGAGTGCGGTTGCACCGGCCGTGTGACGCGGCCATACTTGGAAATGTACGTATGATTCCACTTACTGGCCTGCTGGGGTTACATGGCGCTGTTCTTTATTTATGTTTTTTGTTGTATTATTAATTTACATTGTAGTATTCTAGATGGAGTATGTTGGAAGACTTTTAGTGGGATATTATTAAGTAGCATGTGGATACTGCTGAATAGTTATAGGCGGGTTGTTTGAACAATTTTTATAACGCTAAATATGTTTAAGCATCCAAATTTCCAATATTTAAACACTTTTACAGGGTAACGTTAGAAAATATAGCCGAAAATTTTGTTGTTAAGAAGACGATAGTTCATAAAATATTCAAGTGAAATTAAAAACACGCGCAATGTAGCCCCATCCACTACATTGCGTGTTCGCCAGTGGGATTCGTTCTTAATAAGCGTATATACAATAACACACGCGTGATTAGGATTTCGAACCCTATCTGTAAGACGTACGGGCGCTAATCGCGTGCGCATAGGGGGCTATTTATACGCTGTGAGCTCAGTTTGACAATTTCAACAAGTTCAGGTGGAATGTAACGGTGCAGGGAACCGGGAATTTATCTGGACTTTGGAACATTGATGTTGCCCATCCTATTTGTGGACGGGGTCGGGTTGCTTAACCCTCCACTGGAGCAATGACAAGGGGATTCATCGAGCTTTAGCCAGCTTTAAAAAGCTACCTACTTATTTTGTTGTGTTCATATTCTGATGTGAGAAAGAAGAAATCAACGTTGTTGATATGCAAGACGTTTAACATTTATTGTTGTATCGAGATTATTCTCCATTGAAAGAGCAAACGTTTGATTGCTTTCTCGGAATGCATACACAATCTTGCAGCATTTTAGTTTATCCTCCATTTCACAGACAAACAAACATACAAAACATTGACAAGATAAACAAGAAGTCCATTAAAGCTATCAAAAATAAAAATTTTAATCACACAACAATCAATTGAAGTACCAGGCCCGCATAACGCCGAGGCACTATAAATTACCACGCGGCGACAGCGCTAATGCGCCGAACGACGCTGACTGATAGCGCTGCAGCGACGATACGGTGACGGTTAAGTGCGATCGCTTGTACCGTTGATATCGGCCTACGCCTAGCTTATGCTATCCTGGTACATGCCTTGTTCATTATTTTTCCTTTAGGGATTTGACGGGATCCCGCAGGATCTATTTTCGAATGTGACAGATGCATCCCCGACTTTCCAATTTGTGCACGAGCGATAGACGAGTTTAATTCTGTACTGAAGTGATATCTTATGTTTCAGAATACACCTCCCTTCTTACAGCTAAATGTATACGCATCATGGCTAAGCAGCTGAAGGGGTATGAATTTGAGTTGAGAGTTGAATAGCAATATAGGAAAAGAATTGCTGGGACGATGTCGAATGCAAAACTTTTATCACATCACTAACAGTTAAATTCAAAAAATAAAATGGAACATGTAGTTTTTTTACCAACATCAAAAGGTACATGTTCTAAATATAAAACAACCATATCAAAAGAAATATCTCCCTAACCCATAAAAAGAAAAGAGGTGATACATTAAAACCACGATAATTCAAAGCCTACTGAGAGGAATCAAAAGATCCTACGTATCCCGGCGTATCCCACCGTATCTGTTATCATTCCGGGAAGCCGGAGCAAATCCCCGTATCCGGGACTCGAATATCCTGTAATCCCGGTTAATAACGGACGCTAGACATTCGATAATGAACATACGAAACTTATAATTGCCTATAATTATTGTAAGGAAACTGTTATAATTTAATTGAACGTTCTGTCCGGATATAAATAATAATGCGATTGATAAATATTATGTATTATTTGTATAAGTTATGAATTTATATAAGTTATGTGTTACTTTGCAAAATTATAATTCCGTAGGTGGATGATGTTCGTTAAAATTTAGGATTATTATAAGATAATACTAAATTTTAACGAAGTTATTACTGTAAACGTTATATCAGTTTATTTTTCAATAATATGATAATTTCGTAAAATAAAATATACCAGAAGTCTCAAATATATTTTCGGATAAGTATCAGGGCTTCATGCCGATTGAGGAGCGCCTAATGATCGTGACGCGACGGCTCGAACAAATCCTACCAATATGGAACGGGAAATACCTGGAAAATGGGAATGTTATTTTCCCCTCGCGTTAAGGGAGAATATATGGCGTGTAACGAGAAAGAAAAACACAAAACATACGACTAACAGTTCTCTAGTACTGAGTTGTTACTTACACATTAACTTTTTTTATCGCCAGCAACTCTTTTGATCTCCGTCCATCTGTTCAGATTTCGTCGTAAGGGCTGGCCACACACGACCGTTTACGATACAGTTTTACAACTCGACAAACAAACACGCGGTTCCGAGCAACGCTAAACGCGTTATCAAAGGCGCCACGCCGAATTCCACGATTCCTAGGAACCGCGGCGTGAAGGCGAATTCGAATTGAAACAATAACTTTCTTTTATGTCAGACTTTTCATAACAAATCACGTGTAACAAATATCGCAGTGAACCCAATTTCAAAACGACGCGTAACAGACAATAAAGGTCGCCATTCATTAGAAACTGACCTCTACAGATGCCCACTAATTAGACGCGTACAATATTTAAATCGAACTGAATATAGTTAAGTTAATCTTGACGTTTCAGTTACAAAGCCGTGTGATTTACATTAAAACTCTCGCGCAATAAAAGGACCATTTCGGCTCGTGGTTGAACATGAAAATTTTCTATTCGAGCGCACAAAGGGCGCAATTAACGGGGCCATTGTAAGGGCCCGTTCTCGGGGGCGATTACTTCATTATTATATTATTTTATGTGTTCGGGACAATGCCTGAATGCATGTGCAGGTTTACGTTTACATAAATCATGCTTCTCTTGCTTATTTACCGCTCAAGTTATTGCAAACTGGGTTTAGTAATGAAATCCGTCTTACGTAATTGCAAATAAAAAATAATGAATTTCCAAGATTTATTTATCTTTTTAATTTGTTTAACTAACAATAAATAATATGATACACCAAATTAACATAAAAGAAGATACCAGGCTAACATAAATGCGCGGGCATCTTCCAGAAAAGCCAGTAGAAATAGACATAAGGGTTGTACTTCTGAGAACTTCGCTTTGATATCGCTCCAATAATAAATAGTACTGCCGATTGTTACAATTTCATAGCTGTTTCTACGCCACATTAACATTGGGCACAGATAATTAAAATATTCGTTTAAACCAACCGTTAAATTTCTTCTAAGAAAATCTTAAAAAAGAGAAGAAAAATGTCAATAAGACTAAACATATAAGAGATCACAACTCAGTTGTTTCTAAAATCAGATGGAGAAGGACTTTTGAAAGGTCGAATTTCTATAGGTACTTCCTGTAGCTCGGAAAGGTGTTTCTAAGAATATGACACATCATTATACCGCAAAGCAATAAAATATTTTGAAATGGTTCTATTTATAATGAATTTAAGAGGAAAATAACTTTAAAAATATAATTAACCTTAGCAAATAACTGAACTGTTTTTTGATACTAATTTGTCCCAAATAGTTTTCCGTACATTTGATATAGATTGGCCAGATCCAGGTACTTAAATCTAACTCTCACCTATCGATGCACCCTCACCAGACCCTTGGGTGCGAATAATTCTCTAAACAACAGTTAATATAAGAATAATGGAATAATTATTGTATCGGCGTCGCGTGCGCTCCCCTGGACACCCTTGGGCTGATAGACAGTTTGCGTGCTGGTACCAATTATTTTGGGGTAATAGGAATTTGGCGCCTTAGAGACAATGGGGAAAGTTTATTTAGTTACGTTGTTTTTTTTGGGGACTAGTGTGTGCTCACACCTAGGGGATGTTTAGTTTTAGGAAGTTTTGATAGGACAGTGAGTTATATACTTTCTATTGCGTATCTATAAGTAATAGGTTCTCTGACAATTTAATGCAAAATAAATTGTTGTTGTTGTACCATTACATCTTCGTATAGCAAAAGTGTAAGTTCACAGATGGAAAAGGTATAATTTAAATATCTTTAAGTACTTTCATCCGATAACAATTAACTTTGTAACGTGTCGGCAAAGCTCTGCCAAATAAAAATTGAACACGCAATTGTCTACTAATTCGCGAACAATACCAGGCAGTCATAAAACGACTGCAGTAAACCCGAGTCCGCTAAAAGCCGCCGGGGCGGGGCCGGTCCGCCCAGCGTTTTACCACGGACATGCAATGCCAGCGTCTTTATTAACGCCTGCTGACTTATGCACGCCTGGTACTTCTAGGCGTAGCTGGTGTGAATTAGCTAATCAAGTTACTCCTGGTCATGTTTTATGCACCTTGGGTATTTAAATTTTTAAGTATTTACGGAAGTTATAGGTGTTTGGAATATTTTAGGTATTGTCTAGTCTTAAATTTTATAAGATATAAAAAGTTATGCACTATGGTTAAACAAGACGTGATATTAAAAAAAATACTCTGTGTGGAAAATTATTAGCATAGATATAATCATTCATACACTCCAAAAACCTAACAATTCTTTTTGCACAATCGGTTAAACTTTTAAGAGAGGAAAGCTTCCTCAGTCACTTCATCTTTCACATCTCAACTTCCTAATCTTTATGTAGTCCTGGTACACAGCTACGCTTGTACTAGGCGCCGTTTGATTATGAGCGCCTAGTACCTTTAACTTTTAATTATTAACACTATGGAATCTATAATAAAAATTTAAAATAAAGTGTTTTATTTTTTTATTTACCAATGTTAACTATAGAAATATCTATAAATAAATTGTCATACTAATAATGTCTTACAAATAAGTATACCGTAGCATTTTCAAAGTGAGCTAAAATACTATACCGTCAGCACTGAAGAGATAATTAGACAGATCAAAGGCCTGACTACCTATCCACAAAATGGTGTCAAACACCTATACCTGAGAATTATATCTAAGAAATTGAAACACATATTAATACTTTGGGTTCACAGTCAATCGATTATATAAACTACTAGCTGTATCGCGTGGTTTCACCCGTGGGCAAAATCAAGTACATATTTCTATAACTCATGTGTTGATTATTGACTTATCTCACTGTACATTTTTATTCAAATGTGTCCAGCAGTTTTTTCGTGAATGAGTAACAAACATACCTACATACATCCTGCCAAACTTAGTAATTTCGTTATTTCCATAACTATTTTATAGTTCAGTAATACATAGGTACTATAAAGCTTTTCAAACATTACAAAATGAAAAGTGTCTGTTTGTCCGACAACTGGGCTAATCACTAGTTAATGTTAAAACAAACATGACGGTAGTTTTAGAAAAGCGGTATGTTGTCGCAATTGAAGGGATTATGAAGATATGTCTAATCTTATAAAGAACTTTTACATAAGTAGCGCCTTTTATTGTTTATACCGAGTACATACTACATACCTACACCGCATTTTTGTTCCGATAAAAGTAGTTTTAAATACGTATGCTTGGTTTTAACCAAATTGCATGGAATTCCATTCTGTCGTTACATACCTACATCGATGATATTATAACTAAGATACTACTCTTTATAGGAATAATTATATAATTTTCCTGTAACCTCGCGATGGTAAAGCTCATTTACTGCCTTCAAGTTACGTAGAATCTCAAACAATTTATCCTCAAGCATAACAACAATGAGCAAACAGTTGAGTTACGTATCAGTGGCAGAACACGAAAACATCTTGTTTGAGTTCACGACTCACGTGGAAAGATCCAGCGGTTATCAACAGAGCAAACTTTGTCTATGCCCCATCTGATCTCGCCAACATCCGGCCTTATCTAATCTCTGGTCACTGTTTGAGCTACACCGAGATACACCGTACACGTAAAAACTATTAAAAAAACAACATTTTCGAAATTGGAAGCCGTATTTTATATTTATATACAATGCAAATATTAATACCATAGATAATAACTGGCGCCATGTTGACGTTCCAAATTCGAAATGTCATTTTTTGAAAAAGGAATGTTTTTCCGATGACAGCGATGACAGCCGCCGTGATGTGCAACCGCTCTAATCGTCCGCCGATTGTTTACTTTCTCAAGTATTGTCACTACAGATTACAGCGCGTATTTGTATAGCCCATCGACTTTTTGAGTGGTTTTAAACAAACATCATTGAGTCGAGAACAGGAGATCTCTTGTGCACCCTCGCAGGCAAATAGCAGCTTGTATTTATTTAAAAAAGACTAATCTTGACGTCGAGAGTTATCGCCGCATCCGGCTACAGTTAAATCTCGAAGAGCAAATAATGTAAGCGTTTCTCACGGTAGCGAAAGAGAAAAACTTGTTAAACTTTAATCATTAAATGACATACATAAAAACGATATATCACAAATAGGCTGAGTGAAAAGCTTTGAACATTAATTAAAACTATGACGCGTTCACACGACATTCATTAGCGGTGTCATTATTCATTCTTATTTTCAATACTTTTGGTTTTTATACGCGCAGACGATGCCAAACTAGTGCCATGTTATGATTTGACTGTTAATTAATTCTGAGTGACGCACGTTGCGTGAAAGTCGGAGTGTCCTCACAGAGGGAACTGTCAAAATGTCCACGCTCGCGCTTGACGCCTTTGCTCTTTGTAAACTGGCGAAAATGCTGAGGAAAAAACATGTTTGAAAATAGAATTCCAATAATATCATTTATCATGTTCACACAATATATCAAGATTTCAAAACATCCGATTTAGTTTAGCTCAATGTAAATACGCCCACGCGTAGCACGTGAAAAAGTGTTGTAATAATATAGTTCATTAACAAGAACCGAGGTTATAATGTTCGCAATTTCAATATTAGCACAATTCATTACGATCATTACTAAACCGAAACCAAAGCAAGTCGAACAATAAACATAAAACCGAACACAAGATGCACATAAAACGAACCGTTGACTTTTGGCGTCGCATTTAAAAGCGATACGTCCACTATCATTTTCACGCTATAAACTGTAACTAGGGTCGCCAGCGTCGATTACAGTTCGAGCCGTGTCGCGTCAGCAGCGCCGAATAATTGCTTCCCATCGTATCGAATTTTCTGTGCATTCCAAATTTAAATTTACACATGTATCATAGATAAAACACTCTAGAACAGTTTCGCTAAACGAACGCATTAGTATTCGCGAGATTCGATATTCAAATTGAATTGTATTTGGAATACGAATGAAACGATTTGACGAGGTGTTAGTTGTACGTGGTTTGTTGCTTGTCTATGATCGATTGTGGCCCTTTACATTCTGTTACCGTTGAAATAAATTAAATATAAATAATACAGATACTACTTTTTTCTTTTATATTTATTTATCAATAAAATTATGAGCTTATCTGCAGCACATAATATTAAAAAGATTTTTGAAGTGAAACTTCTCTAGGCGCGTTGAGAGTAAAATTTAAAGTTCGCGTCATGGCAATACCGTCACGTACCGAATTAGGCGTTGATTTTGGCATCTTTGGCGAAAACAGTTTCACTTCTGACACGTGTGCTCGGCACACATGCTCTTTTTTGAATGAAAAAATTGAAACAAAAGAAATCGCTAAACTTGCAAACTAGTGACCTACATCATCAAATTTTCATACTCACAAATTTATTGTGCAATACCATTTCACGTTTGAAATGAATAAATCAAAAACGTTTTACAAGTACAAAGAAACATTGTCCAGCCCATTGAATATTAATACAGGGCCATATTAGTGTATCTAGATATGATTGTCATTTGCATACATGATACTTGTTTTTATTTAAGAGGTCATTGGCCGAAATCCCTATGTCCCTATGTATGCTTAAATCTTTAAAACTACGCAACGGATTCTGATGCGGTTTTTTAATAGATAGAGTGATTCAAGAGGAAGGTTTTAGTATATAATTTATTATGTTTTAGACAAAGCGGGCGAAGCCGCGGGCGGAAAGCTAGTGAGACCTATATGATGATAAACCAAGATAAGCGGATATAACTTTAATTGAAATGTAGCAGTTTAAAGTATTATAAGAATGTCTAAACCCCTGCAAATAAAACCATATTTGCATGAACAGAATCCATAACCTTCGAATATTAAATCATCTCGATAAATATTAAAATATTCCCAAAATCCACTTACAAAACTGTAACTTGAATATATCGCATGCCATTTGACTTACAAATCAAGACTTGGGAATTGAATCTGTTACCCTCGTCGGTAACTAAGTACTCACTTCACTCAAGGGTCCACAATTCGATTACGGGGGCATGATTCAACTATTTCAAGTGTCCGTCTATAAGATTATCAGAAGTGCTGCGCACTTTTTGATACTTTAGGTAAGTCGTAAAATGTGATAGCTATAATCGGTGGACATAAAATTTTGTTGGATCAAGTTTTGTGAATTGTCACTATCTATTAAGTAAAACATATCAAAATCACATCAGTAGTTCGTAACGTTACACCTTTAAAACTAGCTCCATAAATATGAATATTATATTGTCAATATTTTAACGGTTTTAAAGCCAATAAATTGAATATTTAAGGTAAAATATAAAATAATGTAAATACACCCCAAGATCATTTCACTTCAATTCCGGGACATGAAAATTTTCCCGGGCTATAAACATAAATGTCATACCCGGGGAAACACATGCAATCCAAAGGTGGGGAGATTATATCCGGGGAAATTGGCAGAGATGACGGCAAATTACCAGGATGACGATACTACATTGCAGGAGTAAAATGTATTAAGGATTTATGAATTTTCAGTAATACCATAGATAAACATACAAATTTATAGAAATTTTATCGTAATAACACAGAAGACAATAGTAGTGATATTTAATACATTAAATGAGGTAATCTTAATATATATAAATCTCGTGTCACAATGTTTGTCCTCAATGGACTCCTAAACCACTTAACCGATTATAATAAAATTCGCACACCATGTGCAGTTCGATCCAATTTGAGAGATAGGATAGTTTAAACATGTAGGTACCACGGGCGTAGCCGGGGCGGACCGCTAGTTAGGATATACATATATTTAGAATTTCAATAGAATATACCTTCTTTTAGAGCCAAAGAAAAGCTGGAATACCAATATCACTAAAAGATAGACAAACAGATAATGGAAAATAAAGCACGAATTAATAGCTCATATACAATTATACAGCAAATAAAGCCGGTTTAAATCCGTTAAATATTTCCAAAAGAGCGCCATAAAGCCAGACCCTCTGGAGGTATAAAATCAGTAAGAGGTAAAATAAAGAGTCGACGGGGCATAAAACACTCTGAAAGCCTTTACGGCCCCTTCTGTTTTTGGGCCAATAGCGATCGGGGACATCTCTGTAATATCCTTAATACTTGTATTTCCTTGTTAAATAGAAAGAATAGAAAGGGTTTAAATTTAATTATCTTTATAATGTTATCTGTGGTCTATAATGGGTTTTATGGAAGACAAGTTTTTGTCAATCATATCAAACGCCTCATGAATCTGAATGAAATTTGGATCATGTGTAGGTTTAGAAGGTTTGTTTAGTAAAAGTGAAGCAGCAGGCTGAAGCTAGTGTAGTTTATTATTTTAGCCCACTTTTCTAATATTTGTAGCCACTGTGATATTTATCACAGTGTATACATATGTCATTAGTCTTTCAGGAACGGATTTAAGTAACGATTTAATAAAATTTTCAGGTCATTACTTAACAACTTCCTCATACAGGTTGTAGTAAGTTCCTTTCTAATGAAAATTTAGAAAAAGTACTTCCGAATGTTTTACAGCACGCATTGAGATCCCTAATCGTTTAAAGCTTTCCTTCGCACATATACTTTGTATTACATATTGCAGTAATACAGCATTTATAGAACATCAATTCAATACCTCATTCACAAGCATCAACCATTTCCCGAAGCATCAATAAAACATTATCATAACATTACGCGATCGTACGAGCGTCATAAAAATCGGAGAGGCCGTAAACTTCCCGCCGTCTCCCGAATACGCAAACCCGTTACCCACATCGCTGCAGACGATACTACGAGACAACGGACACATCCGGCGAGTCTTGTCTTTATTTAATCATAGCAATTGTATCCTCCAAGCACCAGTTGACAAATTCGCACGCCCCCGACATCGTCTTAAACGCGCACTTAAGCCCTACCCTTCCTTCACCCTTGGACGCCTCCATTCTTTTTATATCGCAAGTTTATTAACGCATAAAGGTCTGCCGATGGCCCTTTAAGAATTAGGACTCGACCCGTGGATGCGCGCTCGCTCGAGCCGAACAAATGGAGTGCCGGAATCTCCGGATCGGCACATCCCTACGCAATTAGTGGAGCCGTTATCGTCTCGCGCAAATTTGAATTCGGAACGTTCCAACGTTTTTCATTAACCGCTTCTTTTTCCAGCCGACTGTCGAACGTAGCTATGGTTCGTTCGATGGCAAGGAATTCTATTAGGAGTGTCGTACACGCTGCGAATGCGAGTATCGGAGCGATCGGATTTACATGGCGCACTAAAACGGAATCATGAATGAACGAAACCCAGAACATTATCCTTATGCTCCCATTTTACGACCTTTACCCCCATCGAAAGGGTCGCGACACGCCGTAAAACGCTCCGTCCCGCTTTCGCTCGAGGGCCGCTCGTAAAACGGAGCGAGATAATCACGAAGATGAGTCGAAAATTATTTTTTTTATTATCACCATCGGCGGTGCTCATTTATTTCCTTTTTACGGGCCCAGTACCTCATAAAAAGACAATAAACTTACTATTTACAGACCATCAGGAAATTGTTAGCCGAAGAGGTCCCTTTACGACACATGGTGGACTGATGCAGTCTTTACGAGAGCACCGACATTAACGGAATGATACATTTTATTCGCTACTAACTTTGCCGCCGGATTTGCTTAAGCGGTTGTAGTAAAAGTTGCCTGGGGCGAAGGTTACATTGAATTATTTACATAGTTTCGCCGTGATGTCTTTCCCCTGTTTCTTAAAGCAATTCTTCCTGAATTACATTTGTATTTGGTACTTGACTCAGAATAATAACAATCAACATAAAATCACTCAATTAGAAAATACAACTACCCTTCTTTTTGTAATAAGACAGTTTTATAGCAAATTATTACTAACAGCTTAATAACTATCTACCACTTTCCAAAATCCACTTATATCGGTACAGATACCAGGGGATCATAACCGCCTAGTAGTCGAGTAGTTTTTTAATGCTTATAATAGCAGTTATTAAACGGTTGCCCGTCACTAATACGCGTTAACCGCTTTTTTATACTCAGATATTGGCCGCTGTAAATCGTAGTCAGATTATGGGCTAAATTGTTTTACGATATATTTTCATTATTAATGAGAGGGAATTTATAAATTTATGCCCGCGTTGACGCCATATTGATATGTTTTCTTTGTTCGCGATTGAGTTTTATGGACTGTATAATGAAGTTATTTTTTAAGTGGAAAATATTTTGAAGGATATTTCGCTCGTGTGTGATGAGTATTTATGAATTGTAGTATTATAAATCCTATTTGAAGTAGCGTGGGCGTTTGTATTCAATCATGTAACTGTATTAAATCATTTTTAATGGAATAAGATGAAATTGGCGCAAAGTTAGCTTAAAAGCTAGACTTATTTACGGTAGGTTTAGCCGTTTCCATCAGGGAAAACTCAATGATTAAAAAGTTGTTTTAATGTAAACTAGCGGTCCGCCCCGGCTTCGCTCGTGGTATATGTTTACGTTTTCTCTACGTAAGAACCATCCTCGTACTTCAAGGAATATAATAAAAAAAGAATTATCGAAATCGCTTCAGCCGTTCTCGAGTTATGCGCTTACCAACACATTTTGCGATTCATTTTTATATATAAGAAAGATTTAAGGAGCTTTTATACAATAATAAAGTTGACGTCTAAAAACAATAAACTAATAAAATTCCAAAAGACAATTTAATCAATATAGTGACAGCAAAATTCAACAGATACATTACACGATCAAATGAATCTAATTCCACATCTATGATGCGTGAGCCTGAACAGTGTCAAGCGACAAGCCGATACAGATATCTGCAGCATGAAGCAACAATTCCTGTCTAATGGAATGTCGGATTAAAGATCCTGTGGAGAATTCGCAACGCCTACAATTTATTTGTCCCGGTTATAACCCGGCAACGGAACGCGAACGATTTGGATATTGTGAATTCCAAGACTGCTTTCGCATAATGAATTTTGGGATTGTCGTGCGGTTTTTCGCCGAATCCCTTAGACCCTCGCTTTCCGACTTTATCGGTACATACGGCCTATGTAAAGATAATTTTCGGTAAGGAACGCGTTTTCGATGGAGCCCCGCCGTTCCGTGCCGGCGCGCCGTGGCACGGCACAAATATATGCTAATAAGGGTATTATTTAGGTCCAGCAATTCGTATGATAAAATTGCTCCAATGATATTCGCCGCAGACGATTTCTATGGAGATTCCGGTCTTGTTTCGGGGCTAAATCTGAGCGGGGATGATATATACGACCGGCCCGAGTTTTCCTTATGCGAAAATATTGCTTCGAGAAATATGGGTGAAGCTCTATCGGAGGGTGGCTTCGATTGTGCGCCTGTTACGGATATCTGGTTCAAATTCCACCTCCGCTGTGATATAACAACCCTGTTTATGGCGCTATTCGAGGAGGCATTTAAATTGACGTCTAAAAATGAGTAAATTGGACAGAATAACTAATAACTTGCATTAAATTTAAATTTAAAAAGAGAAAGAAGCGAAATTGGGTTGTCTTAATTACCAGCGCCTCATGAGCGGGCAGCGGGCAGGCATTAGACGCGTTAGGTAATTCGAAGCGCGTTGGAGTTAATTTTTTAACATTCCTCGAGCTCTGGCCGCCTGGTAGTGCCCGAGGCGGGGACCGTTCTAATTAATATCGCCCCGTTTTCTCCGCTATTCATTTTCATCCTTTGGCTTTTTGTTGCTCTCCTGGTTAGGTTACGTTATTGTTGTGGCCGACTAATTTACATGTTAATGAGATGCTCGTATTCAAATGAAATCGATCTGTTTGGTTATTAGTCCGTGATTTTAACTAACTTTTATGTATGCGATGGGTTTTTGAAATTAGAACGAGGCAGATAAGATTATTTAGTATCTTAATGTGGAACATAATGAGCTGGCTCGCTTCGTATTAACTGGAAATAAAATAATAAGCTAAACAAAGATATAAATATTTGTTTTGAGGACTAAAGTTTATTTCTTATAGCCGGCATAAAACAAATCTTAATAATTATGAAAATCCCATACTTGCAGTCCTTTTTTCCCTAAATAAAAACAACTATAAATAATCATGAGCTTACCAGGCGTACATAAACATAAGTGACTATTTCAAAGCGTACCTTAGGCCGCTTCTTTGTCCCGCGATTACGTATGCAAATGATGAGTACACCTGTGTCTTTATGCATGCCTGGTACACAATCGCCAGATGGAAATGGAGGTAAATTCTTTTGTTTAGGAATGGGACTACCGGTTTTTATGCCGAAATTATGAATTACAAAACCAACAACGTCGCTAGGAAATTTTCCAAGACTGGCTGTAGTTATTATTTTTGTTTACAGTCAATTGATCTTTCTAAATCATGATTATATAGACTATTTACAGTAAAAGATACTGGCAATATGTATTGGCATTTAAAAAACATAAAGCCCACCAACATCCAACCGAATTTGAATTTGGAACGCGATTAAAACACATGCTAATCGCAATGGCGGTTTCCTGCCTTAATTTGCAAACAGTAAGATGTGACGATTGTATGTTGATTATCCGTATTGTGACTACTGCCTTATATAGAAAATATGTATTCTAATTAGGGTTAAATTTAAACGCAGATAATATAAAATTTTAAAATTCGAATTCGCATTCCGTTCCAGATTAAAAAAGTTTATTTAGCCTGTGCGTGTTCGCGAGTGCATTATTCCACATAGTTGCTTGCGGTAATTTTTTCACGTTTAGCGGTTGCGGTTAATTATATTTATGATCTGTGAGCTAGTTACGGTTGCAGTAATTTTTTTTTACATGTATTTAGCTGCTTTCCGCTAAGTTTTCATTGTCAACTCAATCGCAAATGTGAAATTTACACGCTACACGTTTAAATGTTTCGTTTACTACACGTGTAATTTATTGTAAAAAATATTACAGTATTATAGAACCGACGGAAGCAATATAAAAATATGAAATCTATAATCGCCTCAGCGCTCTATACATTGAAGTGATTTCATCCTTTACTAGTTTTTATATTATTATTGTTGGAAGTAAAGCGCACTTTTCACGCATCATTGCTGAAAGATCTTGACGTCGGAAAGCTCCGAGTAAGCCGATTACTTTAAAAGGCATTGAACGAACTTTAGAATTCAACTCCAGCTTGTGGTAACACTACTTACAAGAAAATAACGTTATTTGACTTAGTGGTTCGTAATTGAGAACAATTTTCAAATTTAGAAAAGTTTGTTTTTCATGGCACAATTGGATTTAGAATATTCGTTCTCTAAAACGGTGACGTATGTTCGAAATTCGAATTGCAACCGAAAATGTTCCAAATTCAAAATAGTCAAGCGTCACCCGCAAAGGCATTTCACTATTCCATTCTATTCTAAATTCAAATCGTCGCGGGGGATCGCTCCCTCGCAGCACAAAAACACATTCATCGAACAGAGCCGAATACAGCCGAACAAAACTGAGTGATAGATCACCTTCGGGAAATTAAAAATGTCTCTAAAACAATACTTTCTTGCACGTCCGTATTGCGTCCCTGTCTAGCGCGTGATAAGTGCATATCTTCCTCTCGCTCGAACAAAGCAAACGTTTAGATTTTCGCGCGATTGCGTCGACTTTAATTACATTTTTCAAAATGACAGCCGTAAGTCAGCTGTTAAGATTATGCAAGTTTTATCTCGGATGCTTTTAAAAGGGAGTTTTTTTTTAGATTGGACGTATTCATCATTTAATTAAATTTTCATATCTACGAAGAAATAAATTAGGAATTCACATTGAATAAGTATGTTGTTGTGATTGTGGCATTTATCATATTGTTAAAGACAAATTTATCAATCCACGACGAACGAATGATGCAACGAAGATTCTGATCAAAATATTGCCTTGCATAATATGTAGATTATTAAAAAAGTGTTTTTTAGAAAACTTATAAAACACTAGTCACTAGCGGTCCGCCCCGGCTTCGCCCGTGGTACATATTTTGCAATAAAAGGTAGCCTATGTTCTTTCTCAGTAGTCAGGGTCTAAAGATTATCTGTGCCAAATTTTAATCAAAATCGGCCCAGTAGTTTATGAGCCCATTCATTACAATCAAACAAACAAAGTTTTCCTCTTTATAAAATTAGTGTAGATAGATGGAATATCGATTATGTCGTACGAGTCGTAACCCAGACCATTGTATATTATTTACCCTGTTATTTACCTCAACGCAACGTTATGATATTTTTTTTAATTGAATTATGATTGTATATATAGGTACTTTTGTAAGGCATTTATTTCGTGCACTTGCCACATATCTAAAGTATAGAAACATGCAAAAAACTTTAACGATCGAACACATAAACGAAAAAGTGTTCACGACAATAAAATTTTTACGATCGAATAAAATGTATTAATAAAAACTTTTGTTAAATCTCTAATTGACCTCACGGTACGACATTAAAATGTAAAAAATATATTTTTATGTTTAATAGGTCAGTTTTTCTAAATAGTTAGTTTAACGACGCGGGTTTACTTATAAAGCTGACAGCGGTTTTAATTTATGTCCCGTATTGGAATAAGAACAATTTTATGATGCTGTAAAACGTTTAAGATGATGTTTTTTGAGGAATCTTTTTAATTATATTGCTTATAGTACTGCTAAAATTTAACTAGCATTGTCATCCGGATGTGCTTACCAATATTTATGTTACAGACGACGCACGAATATAATTCAAGAATTCCTAGTAAATCATTAGATGCAATAAAAATATTTCTTTTTTCAGTTTGATATTTAAATAACAAAAAAACTTATTTACACTTCAAATATTACATTTTAAATGCAATATATTATCTACCTAATCAAATTCCCACAAATGACAAAATAACAATGATAGGTACATGTTTTGAATAATATTTCATCACTCTATTGAGCTCCCATTTTAAATGCCAAGTTTTAATTGAGATAATTATTCAGATAATAAATAAGATATAATTTTTGCAATTAATTGACTTACTGTCTTCCAATTCTTCTTTAAACTCGTATTTCGGTCTTACCTGAAATAATACAAATATTTTTTATATTTAACAATTTTTAAAAAACATAAATTCATTTATTTAAAACTGGCAACTCCAATACGGATTCAGCCAAGATTATAAGTACCTAGATATAAATTAAAGTCCTACTATCCATACTAATATTATAAATGCGAAAGTAACTCTGTCTGTCTGTCTGTTACTCAATCACGCCTTAACTACTGAACCAATTTTAATGAAATTTGGTATGGGGATATTTTGATACCCGAGAAACATAGGCTACTTTTTATCCCGGGAAAATGACGCAATCCCGAAAATCCCACGGGAACGGGAACTGTGCGGGTTTTTCTTTGAAAACGCGGGCGAAGCCGCGGGCGGAAAGCTAGTAATATTATAAATGCGAAAGTTTGTGAGGATGGATGTATGTGTATGTATGTTTGTTACTATTTCACGCAAATACCACTGAGACGATTACAATTAAATTTAGCAAACATATAGAGGGTATCTTGGATTAACACATAAGATTTATACCGGAAATCCCACGGGAACGGGAACTATGCGGGTTTTTCTATGAAAACGCGGGCCAAGCCGCGGGCGGATAGCTAGTACATAATACATATACAAATAAATAAGTTCACAATGCAAGACAATAACTAATGAAAAATAAAAATAGCCTGTAGTAGTAGACATGTTTGTTTCTCTTTTGGGTAAAAATGGCTGATTCGATGTCGATGAAAGTTACTACAAATATAGAAGACTGATAAATACCAATGTGGCATTTTTATACGCGAGTAAATACGCGGACTGAAATATAGTTGTAAAATGCCGTTCGTTAAAATAATATGTTACAATGTAATCCGTTAAAATGTCTTTCATCTAAATACAATAAAACATGTAATTATATAAACATTTATAATTACAAGAAAAAGGCCAGACATATTAATATGCAGTTATTTTTTAATTGTATTAATTTGACACGACAGAGGAATGTCTTGTATGTTGTAATTATCTTTTAAAAGAAAACTATTAATTATTATATGTAATTATTGCGTCATTCTTGATTCTTGAATTAAAGATAGTGAAGGGTGGTTGGTTATTTTCAAAGTAATATTTAAGGGGTTTGCCTTTTGCATTAGCTACTATCAAGTATTATGTGCCTTTTAAATTATAATAAACTGACATAAGTACTAATCTTTATATATATAAATAAATCGAATCGCAAAATGTGTTGGTAAGCGCATAACTCGAGAACGGCTGAACCGATTTCGATAATTCTTTTTTTATTATATTCCTTGAAGTACGAGGATGGTTCTTATGGAGAGAAAACGTAAACATGTACCACGGGCGAAGCCGGGGCGGACCGCTAGTAATATTATAAATGCGAAAGTAACTCTGTCTGTCTGTCTGTTACTCAATCACGCCTTAACTACTGAACCAATTTGCATGAAATTTGGTATAGAGATATTTTGATACCCGAGAAAGGACATAGGCTACTTTTTATCCCGGGAAATAGGATAGGTTTTATCCCGGAAATCCCACGGAAACGGGAACTATGCGGGTTTTTCTTTGTCTGCCCGGGCGAAGCTGCGGGTGGAAAGCTAGTGCTGAATAATAATAAAAAGATTTTCGTTTCTGTAGGTTGGAGTTTTTGTCGTATGGAAGAAATGAATAAAGAAGTGAAGTCGTATCTTTTATGTTTGATAAAGAAAAAGTTAGTATGAAAATAGGTGGCCAGTTTTTTTAAAATATTAAAAATAGCCAAACCAATTCCGATCATTTTTACGCAAATAAAATTTTGAAACATAAAATTTATTCATCCTCATCTAACAAATGTTGCCACGTCCAAAATAGTAATAAATAACGATCACGCTTGACTAATTCACAAATGTAATACAGATAGAGGGGACGCAAAAAGCGCACTCAAACGGACAGACGGACATATTAATATTTATACACGTCGCTCACAATTATCATCTGTTCACTTGCACCTTTATAGTAATTGTCGCCTGGTGGGGTTGCCATTTTATTCATTAACATTATTTTATTATCTGTGCCGGAAAAAATGCGCCAAGTGCGAGGTTTCCTGTTATGCACGCAATCAAGAAAGAAGTGGCATTTTTTAAAATCATTCTCGTAATTAATATGTATTATTAACTGCATTCCTCAAAATCCAACACTACAAAAAGGGCACTATAAAACAAATAACACCAATTGAACTCAAACAATAAGAACAAACACACAAAACCATTGTAAACACAATCGACCGACGAAATTAAACATCAATAGCGACAATTACAAGATAACCAGCGGATTATCCGTCTAATATTCGTTCTTTCCCGCCATTTCACGCGCCGCCGCCCCGCCGCAGACAATAAAAACCCATAGAGAAACGTCAGATTGACAGCTGTCACTGAGCGCGCATACAGCCCGCGTACAGGGGAGCCGGTATAAATTTTTAATCAAAATATTTTTCCCCTCTCGTAAGATGTTAATTCCTTTGTGGGAGTGACAAGAGTTAACTGGAGACCGGTGGCTGGGATGAATAAATTATTTTTGTATCGATATGCAGATGTATGTAAATGTTACACTTAATGGTTGTTGTTCGGTAATTCAATATGGCGCTCGAAACTATGGAAGTGTTGTTTAGATTAGAGAGTATTATGTGGTATGGTTTTATCTTTTGACTTGATAATATAGAAAAGATTAAAGATCTTGATAGTGTTTTATTTTAACGAAATTTTTAATATTTTGTTTTGTGGTAATTCCATTGAAAATTTCGCATTTTCATATAAATTACGCCGATTTATGAGTATTTTGAGTACATACGTTTTTTATTTTGACAGCTTTTGCGTGGTCAAGCAATAAAAAAACAACAATTCAAATTTGTTATTTTAATACTTTAGCTACATGATTTTCGTAAATAAAGCATTAAGGTGTTGTTTTTTGAAATTTTGAAAATGCACATTATTTGGCTTGAGTAAGCTCATGTAAAACTTGTTCTTAGCGTTAAATATGTAGGAAATTTAAATACACAGTCGATCTAGCGTAGCAATATTTCAAAAATTCTAACATATTCTACATAACAATACAAATGCTATGTAAATCATGCTTTCCGAAGCATTCTTACGCAGTGATTTATATCCGACATTTGCGGCCCTTTACCGAAAGACAAACAACTTTAAATAGGCTACCAGAAGTTTAAAAATGCTAATAACACGACCAGTTATTGAGACCCCTGAACTCTTAACTATCTGTTTGTATTCGAACCAGGTTAGGGATCTTTTAGTTTGGTCACGTCTCAAAACAGTAGCAGTTGTAATGAGTGAAATGTAACAGTTTGTGATTATGTTTATGAGATGTTAAATATGGCTCCCGGTGATTTAACGTGTCATAGACAATGGATTCCCATTGTTGCCATAGACTACGCTCTACAATAGAGAATAGAGTACGCAGTTTTGAATTTCGAATTCAATCGTGGAATTAAAATTAAAAGAAGATGCGTGACAACGTTTATCTATCGATAAGATATTAGTTGGAAAGAGAACGCGGAATTTCAAGAATTATTGATAATAGGATATTATTACGATAAATATGTCAAATTTGTATTTAACCAACTACCCAATATTACACAATCTTTCAGTATGAGTACGTACAGGTGAAATATATCGAAATAATCATAATTTAACGTCAAAATTATTCATTGGCCAAGCATTGACATAAAACTACAATTAAGTTAACCGCCGGTGGCCCGATGTCCGTAGCCAATCGTAAGAATTAAAATTTTCTGTATACTAAAACCAAACGCTCATATATCATAATTGCGAGCCACGAATCACGGCTTTACTACCTTCGCAATAAGATCTATTTTCCTATGAAATGCAATAGTCATGTATGTACATAATTTTCACGGTTATCACTTACATTGGCATTTGGCTTCTGTTAGTAAATTCTATTGTTTTAAAATTAATTGTTGCCTTTTTGTTCGGATGGAATTTTAAGTTTTCTGTTACAAGTAAAATACGATAATTTTGTATTTTTCCAAAATTGGAATATGTCATTGCATAACGGTTTCTATGACATTGAAGGTTAAATTTTCTTAAATTCTCTTTTTCAAAACTATTTTCTCTTATTTATTATTATTAATGATTACCTAGTACCTGCACTAATTCAAAAATATAATTTCACCAAGTTGATACCTGCTATATTTTTCATAACTTTCTCATATCTATGGTTTATCTACTGACAAGGTACTCTTTAATCAAAAATATAATTACAAAAACTTGCTAAACAATAACATATTCATAAAAACAACATAATATTCACTGCATCCCCTCCCCCACCCCCTTAAAAATCATACAAAATCTCACACTACATGCCTTTATCTCTTTCCACGCAGCTGTATGACGAATCAGTTTGTCATTTTTGACATCTCCAATTGTAATACACCCTTTATAAGCAAACAATGCAAGTATTAAATATAAAATTTTGTTAACAACGGCATTAATTCGTATTATTCACGTTTCGAATTTGACGCGTGAAGCGATTGTCTTTGGTCACTTTTTAAAATTAAAAAAAAAAAGTTGTCTATGGACTGGAGTTCTATTTTTGAATGGGCCGTTGTGTTCCTCGGACCATGTAATTTTGACAATTAAAGGGTTTTATACAGTTCTGTCAAATGAATAACACAATTTGAAAATTAGAATGCATTATTATTTGTTTTTTTTTTAAGATAAATAAAATAATCAATACTTAAATTTTATACAGATTACGATCAAGGATTTACAATCCATTTTTTCCAATGAATATGTTTATTTACGATCAAAATTAATGTTATGAAAATTTTATATTTTCATCCCATGCCATAAGCACTAAACCTAGGCTTTCTATAGCCAGGTGGAGTCACCCACAATCGTTACCCCCATTCCGAGGGTTAAGCCGACAAACATACAAAAAGGGTAACGCCCGTATTCTTCTATTGTAATCAAACTTTATTAACGTATTGTGATTTAGCATTTCTGTGGTATGAGAGCTTTTGACTTATTGTTATAAATACTTAGTGTTGAACTCAAACTCAATTTTTTATTTATTTATATAAACTTTAACAAGTACCTATGAATAAGTATAATGTAGGAACACATCATAAGCACTGCAATCAATTTAATTTTTTTGTATTTAAAATATTTCATATTTAATTTTATTTATTTAAACATACCTACATACTGTAAAACTCTATATTTTCAAAACATTAAACAGTTTTTACATTCTAAATTCAATTGCTTTTGTTTAATCCGTTACATTCGAAAATAGAACATCGAATTCGAAATTCGAATATCTATGACGTCACGCATCGACCAATCATATTTCGCGGCTCCATAGGTATCTCCCAACTCCGCCTTAAGCGCCCCTAATCTAATATTTAGGAATTTAATAGTGAATAATTGAAGCCCATTTTATGATTGCGTTCGAAGGTACGTGACTGGACGAACGTTAGTTAATATTTTATTGCCTTCGATTTGCTTTCAATTGTAGGTCTCTGGAGGTTTTATATGTAGTGGAAAATGTTTTTCTGGCAGTATAACCTAGTCGACTGTTTGGCAGTGCCTATGGTGCACTTAATAATTAATATATACTTACATATACTTACATAGGTATTGAAAATATGTAACTATGGTTTCAGGGCCTGAAATTATTTGTTATTTTCATTTGAAAAGCTTTGCGAAGTACTTTTCACTAGGTTTACGATACCTAGTGAAAAATACTTCGCAAAACTTTACGTATGAGAAAATCTGTAAGTTTGCATGTGCGTCACAAGAAAACGGCTAGACTAATTTCTGTGTAAAATTGAAGAGTAACATTATGGATAATGGCAAAGCAAACTTTCGTTTATTACCATTTTCATAACTGCAGATACATTAATTACTAACAGCGGAACTAAAAATCTATAAAAAATCCACGAACAGTATTCGGTGACCCATCCAAACCGCGGCCACCGCGGGCAACGCTTGCCCGTGATCAATTGTATCGGTGACCGACACAGTTTAACTCGACGTAACTAAATAATCAATGTCACGCCTGTCCGTTCTTTTGTTTTGTTTATTCGATGTTTTTTACGTCGCTACGGTGTGAATTGAACGATTTAATTATTATAATTAGTTTTATTGTAAGGTTTTGTAAATAAGATGCATGAAGAAGAAAAAAATTGTATACAATTTTTTTTAATGATTTAGAAAAACCGATCTAATCGTCATAATATTATAAGCTATACATGATTCTTATTTATGTAAATCTTATTTTTTTTTACTTTCATGTGTATGTCTGCTTGCTTAACAAAACGGCTCTACAAATTTTGATGAGACTGTCATTTGCCGATAGGAAACTACAAGTTCGAAGTCTTGTATAGAACTACATCACAGTTTATAACAAGGCAATGCCACAAAATATACCGATTATTGTATTACGCCGCCCTTGCAAGGGTCTCTAAATAAAATTATCGTCTCCGCTGTTGGATTGAATTTACTTCATAATTCTATGACAGGAAAGGTTTTTGCACACGAACGGTTCTACCGCTTGTAATACGCCTTTCTTATAAATATATTTATTGAAAGTAATATTCTTTTGAATGTTAAGGAAACTATATCATGTAGGTAATGAATATTAAGTCAACATAGCTTTTTCATTAAAATTAGGAATAGGTATTATTTTGAAAATATCTACAAATTTAGTTATATGTTTTTCACTTATTGCATTTCTGCAAACAGAGCTATATTATAATGTGCGAGTTTAAAAATTCAATTATTAAAACAATTTGGAAGACCTTCAAAATCGTTTTTACAGAAAAATACCTCAAAAATCATGCAATAAACCGTCGCGTTATAACGCCGCGTTTCACCCGTCCGTGTGTCAATCCTAAATATTATTAAAACACATCACGCGCCACGCCGGACAAATGTGCGTAGAATTATGCTGATGTATCCTGGTAGCTACTTCGGATTCTAAAGATAACTCCACTAATCTTTTGACTAATCTATCTTTTAAGATACACCTTATCTTCTATCTAAGTACCACGAGGCCATGTACGAAATCTTGCATTTTCACTCCCAAAAATTTCCTGTGAAACCAGCGTAATTAACAACGTTAAATGTTATTTTAATGACAAAGAGTTGCCAATTTTAAGCAGACTATAAAATGAATTCCCGGCTCATTCCACAGATGAAAAAAGCGCGAAATTACCAGAATCTCGCATCCGAATTTCATCGCATAATTGTCAGTTATAATTGAAAAACGTAATTACGGAGCGCACGTCAGTTAATTAATATTAAATTCGCAAATAATCACCCCTCCCCTCTCCCCCGGGATGGGATGATTGAATTATAGGGAAATTTTGAATTTTGAATAATTCACGCGGGAAAGTTAGCCCTTTTGCCGCGGCCTCGGCTCAAGTGACGTCCCATTTTTGAATTTGA
This sequence comes from Colias philodice, assembly GCF_061535455.1. Classification (NCBI taxonomy): domain Eukaryota; kingdom Metazoa; phylum Arthropoda; class Insecta; order Lepidoptera; family Pieridae; genus Colias; species Colias philodice. Next base: position 9,728,722 of record NC_143103.1, on the reverse strand, counting down.
ATTTTTAATTAGTTTGTAGCCTAAGTGCGATTGTTAATTGTTTTATAATGTTCTCAGGGGTTGTAGGTATTGTATGCGTTTTGATAATTGACTGATCCCTGTTTTATTTGTATGTGTAATTCATCTAAGTAAGGGACGATTGTTTATTGAAATAAAAAAAAATATAAGTACGTGGTATTCGATTAACGGAAACGTTATTGCATTGATATAGAAAAAAATTCAAACGAAGCAATACGATAGCTGCCGTAAAATGAAAAATAATTCGCGCATGGTGAATTTTAATAAACAAAAGGCAGAGGGAAACGAATTTCCCATTATGTAGGCGCAGATCATTGTACCGCCTCACCAAAATTCAATTTCGTTCATTTCGCCATGTTCGCGCCGACAGAGCCGGGCGACAAACCAAACAATTACACAAACGTGCGTCGAAAGCATAATTTTTCCACGAAAAAACTATGTGTGAAATGTGGAAAAAAAACCTGGCGCTTTGTTTGCTTTTCGCGCCAACGCGGTGGCCACTTTTGACAGTTGTCAAACGTGAGCGCGCGTCTTTTGTGCCACTTTCCCCTCAATTAAAAAAAGCGTCAAACGCAACGTAATCCCACACAAATTACCAGGGCTACATGAATATGAAAGCGGTAATCAATCGGAGATACGGCGCTGATACGTGCATAACAATTCAGCTCATTTCAATAGCTATTGTGGCGGCGCCGGGACAGAACGTCATAACTGCGTCCAGAGCTGCGCCCATCCGTCACTCGGGAACGAAAGACACTCGACAATCGATCGAGATCGAGACGCGGCGACGTGTTGAATGATTCCAATTCTCTTGACAGATCAGAATGACGAAAGAAGAGTTCTTTTTTCAAAACTTAACGGTGTCTTTTGTGGAGGAAGGTGACGCGATAGTGAAGCGACGACGAGCGCTGTCAGTGTTCAATTGCCTCTTGACGGGCGTTGACGTGTGTAGGATCTAGATCGCGTGGACATGTTAATTGTTGGTCTGCGTGGGAGTATGTCATATTGACAGCGTTTCATTAAAAACACGTTCAACCCTCGACCTTTAGAACGGAAACGCTGTCAGAATTTCGCCAAGATTGCGCCAGAGGTTATTACACTATTAAAATTGTCTGTGGTTATTTTTAATTTGTATTGAGTATTGACTTATCGATACGGTTTAACAATATGCGCTGAATTCTTTCATGTCATCGTTACATACGCTTTACGACGGGTTTGTAATAACAATCATCACGCAAACTACTTTATTCGAGAGAGAATAGGGATACTTATTAATTTTAAATGGAAATTACTAGAAGGTGGGATTTTAGAGCCTAGAGACGGTCAATCAAACGAATCAAAACAGGCAAAGCGACAAGCCAACAAACAATACTTACTCAACGCCGAAACAGCAAAAGCATGCAGCTGATCATAACATAATAGCGAAGACCGCATTGCACGAACATTACGCCAAGAAATTTGGTAACATTTATTCGAGAAAAGAATAGAATATGATTGAATAGATAATTGAGTAGAAAAGATGTTTCTTTAAAATGAATATATTCATGCTCTAATAGATATTGGCGTGGTTTTTAATGTCAAGATCAAGGATGAGCATTTTTTATAAAATGTATAGGTTTTTGCAAATAGGTGACGAAAGACTAATGTTACCAGGCTGTAAGAAGCAGCAAGAGCTCACCTGGGTCTGTCGCGTCGAGGGTCTGCGGCGGCTGCTGGCTGAGCGGGCCGGGCGTGCCGCCGGAGCCCGGCGAGCGCACGTCGTCGTTCACCGCGCCGTACGACAGCGAGGAGGAGGGCGGCCTCTGTTGACAACAACCCAGTTATGACGGCCTGGTACCAACGCGGGAAGCGAAGCTAAGGTTTAGAGTTGGAGGCTCTACAGAGATAGGCTTCGATTTAATGTTGAATGGATAGGTTTCAGGGCTACTAGGATACACGGTTGAGAGACTACTCTGCCACTAACATGCTATGTTCAATAAGGATTACAATTAACCTGTAATGCTACTAGAATCAAAGAATAGGATAGAATAGGTTTAGAAAGATCTGCTTCGTAGCTATAACAACGTCTGTTTTCAGGATACTACCAGATATAAAGGGAAAACTACGCTAATATTTTCAAATACTTGATTTCAGTAGTTTGCGTGATGCTACAAACGTGTCTATTAAATATGCGTGTTGTACAATTCTAATTGTGCATTGAATATGATACATGACGTTAATTAGGGATAAAAAGAATAGAATAAAATTGTAGGTAATTAGGGAAAAACTAGTATCAAAATTGGCGTTTCTTTCAAATCTTTCGATAGAAATATCCACTTCAATTAAAATAGTAAACAAATAGTGATGAGGCAAATGAATTTGACCGTAACAATGCTTGGCCCATTACCCTTGCAGGTGCTCGTAATGGCGGGCTGGCGTGCGCGCGCGCATCATTACGCGCATGTACATAGAAATTGCAAAATATTTATTGACGGCGCTGAAATTTTTAATTCCGCTTTTTGTGATCGGCTGCGTTATTAAATTCTTAATGCTGGTTCATTGTTTTTTGTTGTTTTAATTTATGATTGTGTGATGAGCCTAAGTTACAAATGGTGATCTGATTTTATGTTGGTTTCATGAGGTCTTGGAACATTCAGAGAAAATTAGTAATAGCAGCAAAAAGAAACAATTTTATTTTATTTATTTATTTAATCTTACTTTGCTTGAAGTCAAGTCAATGATGGAAAACCATAGATTTCTACCTCAATTAATCTATTAAAATATTGCAAATACCACGATATAATAAAGCATTCGTAACAATTTTATTTGCCACAAATATGCGATGTTTTTATTGCTAGAGTCATAAATCTTAATTTATTTTTTATTTATGCATAGGCACTGGACGTAATTACACTCCAAATAGTAATTTAGGCAACATTTGATTGATACCTTTTCACAATAATTCGTCTGGCAATTATCTAAAAAAAAAACAGCATTTAATTGCCATTCATGTATTTAATTGATTGTAATACTAACGATCGTTAGGTGTCTTATTACGACAGGAGATTGTTTTAATTTAAAATAATGGCGCCTGACTTAATTGAATATCGTAAAGATTACGGCGAATGCCTTAAGCTAATTTTAAACGACTCGCCTTAAATTAAAATTTGCTTCGTAATCTGTGCTGAAACCATAGATAATAAACGTGTTGTGTGGGGATACCTTAAGTCCGATGTAACACCAGCTGAAATTCCATTCAAAAATAGAACGCGCGGTATAACCAACTGGCAATTTCAATAATCATTACAGAAAGCGAACAGGCGGGGAATTTGAATTCGTATTTAGAACAGATGTCCGCCGCGCCACTTTCAATTACACCGATCAAAAACTGACGCTGCTCAGGTCTATTCCCTAATTTGAATATCGAACATGTGTTTTGAAGGTTTAACGCGGATTCTAATTTCGAATTGCGATGAGAACTATGTTGACGAGCAAAAAGGAGCAATCAAAATGTGTTCGAAATTGGAAGCATAGACAAGATATATTGAATCTATTAAGCCGTTTAAATGAAGAGCATATTGTTCGTTTTTTGGACAGGAAGCGATGTCACTAATGCGCGCAGTTCACACCATGTGTGTCTGGGAATGGCTTACTGATTATCGTGTAATTTTGTTTGAGTTTCGTGTCGTTAGCGAAAACTGTCAGTTAACGATTGAACACCTTTCCGCTATTATTTTTCGATATTGTTACACGCAATATCGATGTTTGTCTATATCGTAATTTGTGTTTTGGAAACGCAGGTGTTAATATAGAGGGATAACGAGCCGATTGTTAGTCAATTCTACACGTTTTTTCATATGCAGTATTATTAGTGTGAGATCCGAAAGCTTGTGTGGTTTTGCAAATGTTTGTCGCTCTGTCAGACCAAAACTGCTGAACCGATTTGGAAAATAAATGCTAAACAGCTAGTAGACACAAACATTTCAGGCTGAACTTAAAATAATTAATGTGCGATTTTACACATATCAAATTTATTACAATTAATTAAGAAAAACAGTATTGAAATACTTTAAGTACTATATTTAATTATTATTACATTCATTTCAACCATTCACATGTCACTGAGTCGCAGCTTCGATTCCCAGAAAGGGCGTGGTCGAGTTTCGGTGTTTTTTGACACCGATCTTTGTGAGAAACGTCGGTTGTGGTTTTTGAACGATTTGAAACATGTTTTGGAGTTTACATTGTTGCATTTGGTTTTAATGTTTTTTGGTGTAATTTAATTGTAAATTAATTTTGTTTTATTCAGAACTAAGTTAATGTAAGAAGTCAAAACACAGTAACTGTTTTACCAACGTAATTCTGTTATTTCATAAGCTATAAAAATGTTTGTTTGCTTGAACGCGATAATCTCAGGCACTATGGGTCCGATTTGAAAAATTATTGCACTGTTAGATAGTCCATTTATCGAGGAAGGTTATAGGCTATATATCATCACACTAAGACGAAAAGGAGAGGAGCAATGCGGGTAAAACCGCGGGGCACAGCTATTTATTTGTTAAACGAACTGAAATTTGAAATATGCACTGAACAATTAATAAATTTGATAATACGAAGGTTACTTCTACATGTCCGTAACATAATATGTAGGTATAAATTTTAATACATTAAGGTTGCATGTATATCACGCGATGTGACGCGTGCGCTGGATCGGATTTCGTGGGAATTTTGCGAATGGATAGATGGGTTCGCACGAAGTTATAGCGTCTTGTTTACCGAGTGAAAAGGGGCAATTATTAGATTAACTCTTGTGGTGTGGGTTGGGTTTGGAATTCTTTTGATAGTAATGTTTGTAAAAAAAACCTATTTAGTCCATGTTTAGTCCTCATAAAAAATTGTAAATTGTATTATTCAAGTATAAGAGTAGGTTACCTATAGGTTTCAAACAGGTTATTGATTTTAAGTTTTTAACAGAACGCATTATAAATTTATTTATTAACTATAAAAGTATATGTCTAGTGTGACTAGCTTCCGCCCGCGGGTTCGCCCGCGTGGTGTTTTGATAAAAGGTAGTCTATGTTCTTTCTCAGGGTCTAAAGATTGTCTGTGCCAAATTTCATCAAAATCGGTTGAGAGGTTTAAACGGGATAGCGCAACAGACAGACAGACAGACAGAGTTACTTTCGCATTTATAATATTAAATAATTAATATAAGTAGGGATTCTAGTATATTTCAACAAACTAAATATTTATTTAAACAAAACATCCATTCGCTATTACGATGTCTTGGCAAAAAGCACTCTTAAAAACAAAACCCTATATTAAGACGTATGAGCTCTCTCGAAGCTTCTACGATTAATGATAATGGATCCCCCCTTACGTAAGGGGGGGTCCCGGGGGAGTGGACAGTCTTGGACAGCATTTATCGGAAAATTTGTGCCAATTTATTGTGGCAATGTGGATGTGTCAGCCAAAACGCAATGTCTGATGTTTTTCGAAATGATTTTACACTAAGTTTTGTTTATATGTATTTTTCTGAAATATTTAATCAGATAACACTTTGATTTATTTATACTACGATTAAAGTTATTGAACAAAACTATTTGTGTAAAATGAAAGATGAGCAAAATTATTATTTCCAAAGTAAATGTCAAATAGAGACATCTAACAAAACAATTATGAATGAAACAGACAGACAAAAATATATCAACGAAATTAGTTTCAGCAGTTGACAGAGCAAACATTATTTTCATATAACTTTAGAATTCGTACAATTAGCATATTACAGAGAAATTATTCCTACAAATATACAAATACACAAAATAAAATTAAACATAATATGACTTAGCAAAAAAAATCATAACATCGGACTATCACGGTATATATTATATAAGCCAGTTATATAATAACAATAAGCTTTCCACCCGCGGCTTCGCCCGCGTTTTCAATGAAAAACCAGCGTAGTTCTCGTTCCCGTGGGATTTCCGGGATAAAACCTATCGTATGTGTTAATCCAATTTACCCTCTATATGTGTGCTAAATTTCATTGGTATTGGTTCAGTAGTAATTGCGTGAAAGAGTAACAAACACACATACATTCCTCACAAACTTTTGCATTTATAATATTAGTAGGATAACATAATTACAATTCAAAACGTGTCCTCTTTTATGGTTAAAATGGAAGCTTTATTTCCGTCCTGGCAACAATTAGCCGATGTGTGATGTATTAGTGTTGCCAGCTATGATTATATAATTTATTAGTCCTTTATATGGCTGGCAATAAATTCTGATTGTTGAGTGAGACGTTGATGTAAATTTTAAGTGTTTTACATGTTAATGTGGTTAATTTCATTGTGGAATAATTGACTTCGATTGTGTGTTTTTTATTTATTTAACTTTAATGGTTTAGTTTCAGACTGTGCCTTTTTCGTTAAAATATAATAGATGGATTGTTCTACTACATAATGAAAATTAAATCAGTTCAGCAGTTTATGTTAAAACTAGCTGCGCTTCGCGGTTTCACCCGCGTGACTCCGCTCCTGTTGGTTTTAGCGTAATGATATAATATAGCCTATAGCCTTCCTCGATAAATAGGCTATCTAACACCGAAATAATTTTTCAAATCGGATTAGTAGTTACTGAGATTAGAGCGTACAAACAAACAAACTCTTCAGCTTTATAATATTACTAGAGGTCCGCCCCGGCTTCGCCCGTGGTACATATTTCGCAATAAAAGGTAGCCTATGCCTTTATCGGGTATCAAAATATCTCCATACCAAATTACATGCAAATTGGTTCAGTAGTTCACGCGTGATTGAGTAACAGACAGACAGACAGACAGAGTTACTTTCGCATTTATAATATTAAGTAGGGATATGTTAAAATGTAGATATCCTATACCGTCTCATTCATCAATGAGACTGTGTGACTAATATTTAGCAAAAAAAATATTTAGTATGATCTACCTACATTATAAATTTATATTTATAACCTACTAGTTTTCACCCTGACTTCGTTTATGACTAACCATTTCAATCATCAACATGTAATTTTATTCTTGGGAAATTGTATCGTAACAATTTCAGCGATTTACTCATATTATAATGTACATAGAACCTTAAAAACCAGTAAAATAATACTTCCAACCAAGGTGTGCCCCTTAAATCTAGAATTTCCAATACACACGTATAGAAAACAAGGGGTTTTTGTTTTAAAATCAATAGCCAAATGAACAAAGTTTGTATTGTGACGTCATGCGCGTGCGCAGGGTCCAATTACAACAGCTGTACTTACGGGCATTATTCCGTAAATTATTTTGTAAAAGTATTTTGAAACCCTTTATAGTTGGGCTCGGAAATTGTTTGTGTTCTAAAGCTATTGAATGTAGGTATGTATAGAGAACTAGAGGTCCGCCCCGGCTTCGCCCGTGGTACATATTTCGCAATAAAAGGTAGCCTATGTCCTTTCTCGGGTATCAAAATATCTCCATACCAAATTTCATGAAAATTGGTTCAGTAGTTAAGGCGTGATTGAGTAACAGAAAGACAGACAGAGTTACTTTCGCATTTATAATATTAGTAGGTATGGATTATATTGCCTTTTTGTTCTGATTTTTAAGTATAGATTGACTTTCAGTGTGTTGGTATAAAAACCTAACAAAAGGATGAAGCTAGGTCGATTTTCATTTTTCACGTCCATAACATGCAGACAGATAAAATATACTTCAGAATTACTGTTTTAAAAAAGCTCGGGCTTAGCTGCTTAAATAATAAATTAACCTTGCAAAAATTTGATGAATTTATAAATTATCTGCTGTGTTGCAATTTTTTTTTTCTTTCTAAAGGATTTCTTCCAATGTTCTGTCCTGAACCTTGTCTCTCAAACCAGCGCCACTCATTATTCACCAACAGTCCCAAGGTCAAATTTAACGGGCCCCTAATCCGTGGACAGCAAGTAGTTTTATAGCGATCGTGTGTCAGATACTAAGTAGTAGGCGCCGGGTCATTGACCGTGGGAACTGGACGTGATAACGTATCAACTGATAACCTGGCTATAGTCTAGTTCTCAGTCTTGAGATTGTGGATTTTTAATCGTTTTTGTTTACCTGGTCTAGTTTTGAAGCTATAGGTATTTTAGGTCAAAATTTTATAGGAATAAGTTCAGTAAAAAAAAATGTGCTAAATACTTTGCTAATATGGTAACTAGGTATATATGAGGTAAAACACAAGTTATTTTAATAGACTTTCTGTAAATAACATTGACAGTTCAACAAAATAAACAAAAAGAAATAATTAAAGTAGTTGACAGCCCTATCCATAAAGCTCAGAAAGCTTTCCACAATCGGCGCCATTTCGCGCCGTTCTAAGATATTAATTTTAATTAAGTCTACGCAATCAATGACATTGAACCAACTATGTAGCTAGCTCGCAGTGTGGGTATCGTAAACTCTCTAATAAGTGATAGGGTTGTCAACAACATTGTTTTTGGGATAAAATTATTTTTATAAATGTATCTACGTATATTTACATTATTTTACCTCTATCTAGTAAGAAATGCGTATATAATTTAAAAACAAGTACCTATTTCAAAAGAATGATAATAAATCAACCACTTTATACACTACATGTATTTTAACCAATCCTCTAACCATATTAACGTGTTTCATCCACAAACATTAAAATTAAATACATTGTTCTGTTAACGGAATAATAATCCGAAAATTGCCCCAGATGCAATTTTCACACGCGCACAATAGTAACCCGATCTGCCTCAACAATTGCCCCTTGATTAGCCATTCAATAAATTAGGGCATGCTTTAAATGTTATGCTTTAGTTCATTAAAATATATTATGTAGTGCAATAGATAGTTATTCTAAAAATGTATGGAGTTGTGTTATGACCAAACGGACTGTCAATCATCTTATCATTTGTATTTGAAATTTTGTCGAGTTTAGTAGAGATTTTAAACTGATAAAAGTGTATATGACCCAAAAAACATTGGATAATAAAAGATATTAAAGTATTTAGGAGTGGAAGGCAAACTTCTAGACAAAAAGATATTTCCGAAATTTAATAGGATTTTCTTTAATAAGTTTTAGTTTAAATTTTTACTTTTAATCCTTGAGAAAAGTACCAGGGCATCATAAGATAAACTTAATCCTTAAGAAAAGTACTAGGACACCATAAGCTAAACTGTAATCCCAAAGAAAAGTACCAGGGTACCATAAGCTACAGGAGCATTGTCTATTCCCGCAGACGCATCGTAGACTCGTATAAATATTAAATAGACAAACGTCATTAGCCAGTCAATGTCTCGGAACGAGAGCATTAATAATGCAGTAGTAACGTATTATAGAAGGTAATATTGTGTTGGCGAAAAAGGTCAAGTATTATGTGATTGTTTGTGGTTAAGAACAGGTGATTATAGTAAAATAGCTTACCGTCCGCGGCTTCGCCCGCTTTGTCTAAAACCTAATAAATTATATACTAAAACCTTCCTCTTGAATCACTTTATCTATTAAAAAAAACCGCATCAAAATCCGTTGCGTAGTTTTAAAGATTTAAGCATACAAAAGGACATATAGGGACAGAGAGAGCGACTTTGTTTTATACTATGTAGTGAAATTAAATCAGAAGTTTGTATTATGATTGCTAAATTAATAAAATTAAGATTTAAAGAGATATATGTTGATAATGAAATAAAAGCAATGATATAAGTACTTAGTATTTATTGCAATATAGATGCGATTTCCTGTTCCATTTTTCAGTTTAACAAAGATTTGCAAGCAATGTTATAATACTTGAGTAAAATATAGAAGGAGAAATCATACGAATAGGTAATATATCATTATCAAAGATGTCATTCCCAGAACTGAAAATTTGTCACTTATTTCTTGTGATATCTGTGACGAAATATTAAATACAATATATCTTAAAGGCTTTTCAGATTCGAATTGAATTTGCCATGAAGTTCCTTATCGTATAAGGTACGCCTTTCAAACATAAAAACAACATTAATATTTTATGATTCGTCAATTATTTCACAGCCTTGTTTAGAATACATAATCACGTTACACAGACGAACACACAGACAGTTAATTAGTACACATATATCGTACCTAATTGTAGGAACAGTACTCATTTAAATAACAGGGCTATAAAAATCTTGGCACGGATGTATTGACGGAAACGGCATAGGCCGCTTCCTTCCATGGGATTAGCGGTATTCATTATAAGATTAATAATTACTTCATTAAATATATTATCTTTAATTTTAATCTCTTGTTAATTGCTATCCCAAATTAGGTGTGATTTGCCTGCGAAGTTGTCTAATTCTACTTTAGAAAATGTTCTCAAAGGAACTTTAGGTTCCAAGAAAAATATTCGTAAAAATGACTTCTGTTGCTTGAAAACAAAATTTTATTTCTTAGTAGGATTATAAATGCATAAGAATTTGCCATGATATTTCTTATCTACTTAAGTAAATGTAAGTATATAAATTACGTATGTAACTAAACGATTTTCCCTGAAAACGCCCTAACTTTGTCATAATATTAAACGCACAAAAACAACAGATAATAACAGAGCCTTTATAAATAAAAATACACATTTTACCCTTTAATAAAGTGCATTGGACGTATATAATTTCAAAACATATAAAGAGCAAGGCCGAAAATCAAAGTCGCAGCGGGAAGCGACCGCATGCTATGCGCGCGCGCATCGTTTGCGCATTTATGGCCGAGTTTATTAATAAAAATAAGATCCAATTTGCAATAACTATTAAATGCGAGTTTAGTCTTAGAGCTTGATTAATTGTAAGGTATTTTTGGTACTCGATGATATTAAATTGCTAATAAATATTAGACTAATGACCTTTAATCAAGCCCTTTACCACAATCTAGGTTTTGTTGTAGAAATTACATTTTCATCAAAGGTGCTCTGTAGAAGGAAAACGTAAAAATCTGTGACTTTCACACAGTCCCTTCTGGACCACAATTATATTTCCACAATATTTTTATTTAAGCTGCATTATGACCTCAAGTTTTAGACCCCATGAATAGGCAAGTTGAATCAATGGTCCAAAGGGTTCCAATATGTCGAGCTAATTAACCGAGCCCTAAGTCGTAGGGTTGAATTGATTTGAATTTGAATTTGAATGTTTGTTTGTATGAGATTTCATTTGTTTGCGGTTTTATTTGCCCTTTGGCTGAGCTTTGTGGGATCGGTTTTGAATTTTAATATCATTGTTTTGGGATTGGTGGTGAAAGATTTTTGTAAGGAATTTACTAAAATAAATAGAACGTTAAATGTTGATATTAATACATATTACTGTTTTGATCAACTTCGCTAAAATAATGTACGTTATATGTTGTATTGTAGATATTTAAAAATCTAAGAAGCTTATGTACCTAATAAGATGTTATCATCATGTGTAAAGAAATTATCAAACATAAAAAATATCAAGTAAATTGTCACTTTCAGTACCAAGCTATTATTTTGTTATTCATATTGTACTTTAAATTACTCTCTTATTCTGTCCACCATATTTTGAACCCTTATAATGCCTTTATTCTGTCCATACGTTTAAAATTCGTGTACTTTTGTACCTCCCTTCTCTATTTTCGACAAGCACTAAACCTCACTACACTACTCTCGACATCTCGAGCACCTCAAGATTCCGGCTGACTTGCGCCAATCAACATCAAATTAGCAGTAACACTCGAAGCCTCCCCTTCCGAAACATAAACAATAATTACAGAGAAAACAAACAGGCGAGGGGTTAGTCACAAAGACGACAATGGTGCGCGTGTGGGTTCGGTTCCTGCGTGTAATGCCGATTGTGGTATTGATTGTTCACAATGTGGGTTCTTTTGGCAATGTGGAAGAATAGAACGGTCTATTCGCTGTGGTGTTCGTGTGTATGACGTTGAATATGTCCTAGTGGAGTATGAAATAATAGAAAGGTCTTTTGGTTGTTTGAATTTGTAAGTTGGGAAGGTATGTTCTACTGGAGTATGGGAGAGGAACGTTCTTTAACGAGTTTCCTTTGCTAGTTTGGAAATTAAGTTTTATTGTATCATTCTATCTTCAGCAGAATCAAGACTATTTATCCTGGTCTTGTAGATTTCACTGGCAGTACAAGCTTTTGTCTCTGATTTCGCATTACCTCGAACGTCACCTATAACATTTTCTCTATGAAGGGTTTCATCGACTATATCTCTATCAGGAGCTATCGAGGTTTTATAGACTTAGTGTTTGAGTTAATAATCTGATGTTACTTTTTTAACCATAGGTGCATCCAAAGTTTTAAACAGAACAGTATCTATATTACTTTCTGTTTTTGCAAAAACCAACAAACATCTGAAACTTTCGAATTTATACAAACAGGAAGCGAGCAGTTTTCAACTTTCAAGTACAAAAGAACACAAACCACAAACATCAGCGATACAAAACTCAAACTGCTAAGGAAGGAAGTGGGGAATTTCGCAAAAATTGTCACGTTTTCATATTTAAAGGGACAAAAGTTAGTAGCAAATCAATTTCGGCTAAAAGGGAGTCCGGGAGGGCCTGATTGAAAGAGGCCATGTAAAACTTTGAAACACGTCCGACCCTAAGTGTATTAAACAGACAAACTTTACAAACTGAAATAATATAAATACTTTCAATGATAAAAACTTCCTATTGGTACGAGTTTTTTGTCTGTGGTCCAAGTTTGGAGCGGGTTTTTCTAAAAATTGTTGGAATAAGGGAAAATCTTATGCAGATATTAATGTAGAAACTCATTTATTGTAAAAACTAACTTAGATAATATGATATTCAATATGCATTATTTGAAAAAAAAAAACAATTATTGAGACCGTGATTTCATTGAACTAAATACATTCACATAATTCTGTTTTCTTTTTCATTTAACTACAACTTTTAAACAAATTGGGTTGATCATATAATATCTGTTGTAATATTTATTCTTTATCAACGCCCAACAGTGCTTTTAATGCAATATTTTTTTTATATTAAATCGCTTCAGCCTATGCCTTTAACTGTTCTAGTTTACAGCCAAGCAAGACACCATTCGAGTACGTTATGATAAGCCGAGCGAAAAACCACTAAACTTTCTTAGCACCATAAACAAGGAAATTTAATGCCTTGAGTTTCATATCGCAGGCTCTTTTAACTCTAATTCAATATAAGATGTGTTCGCATTTTGCATAAAACTTTAGCTTTAAATTCCAATATTTTTATGTCTGAATCGAATTTCGCAAATTCTTCGTCAAAAAACTTCCTGATGCGACAAAAATTATGCCATTTTCCAAGTAGGTTTTATTTCAAATCTTCTACACTTATGGTTGAATTCTTCAACAAAACCATTTTCTGATACAAAACTTCATAGTTAAAGTCTTCAATACAAATTTCCAAGTATCTATATAATAAAATCACTTTGTCCGTCTGTTTGCTGGACCCCACCTGTCAGAGCTCAATTGATTTTTGTTATTCATCGCCCGTTGGAGTTTCCTTACTGCGAAATGTTTTAAGGGGATGCCTTTTTTATCTCATCTAATATTATAAATTCAATAGTTTGTTTTTTTGTCTCCTGGGAGCGAAATTGTGTAAAAAGTTCATTCGCAATAACAGTGTACATTTATTTAAAGAAGTTTTCAATCTATAGATTTATACTGGAGTATCTGTTTTACTTTAACAAATAAGTATGGTTTCATATCTCTCTAAAACTGCTAGAATGAATTCTATTAAAAGTTCATTGGAACAACATCCTCCACAACACAAACTAAAGAAAATATATATGTACCTACATAAGACCAAGCAACTATATTTCAGTTTAAATCTATTTGTCTTCACCATAAGAACCATCATCACGTGAGAGCACTATCAAGCGATACCAAATCCTCAAAGACCACTATCAAAACTTAAAAACCTTCCTATCGGTCAAACCCAAGATTATCATTGTTATCAGATAGCGGATATTTCACACCGATCACATTTATACTCCAATATTTGTTGGTTTACGAGCTTAGAGATTTATGGCCGGTGCTAAATCAAGTATTGACAAGGTGAGATGTAAAATAAAATTAAATAGACGAACTATTGATAAAACGATATGAGTGGGAAATTGTATTTTTAGCTTGCAAGTTATTCTAATAACAATATATCTCATTACATTAGATTAGAATGAATATTAAGAACGATTAGATAAGAATGAATATTATAGTATCAAAATAGAGTTTCGACAATAGAAATAAAATCTAGTAAATCGTGATTGATTGATTTTTATTGTTAAGTATATTAATTCGATTGCCATTTTCAATATGGTTGGCTTCCATCTTTTACTGTTTTATAATGGTAAAATCAACGATATATAAGACTTATAAACCATTTTTCAAAAACCACATATTGTAATACAAAATATAAATATATTTCACTGATTTTCTTTCCTGATCCAATTAAGATATCGACCAGACCCAATGCATTTCCTAGATATCAAATTTAATACACCATTTGCAAAGTAATCACCGTGAATCATTTCATATACGATAATGCTTAATAATCTTTCTTCAGCGAATTGTCTCACGCAAGCGCAGTCGCAGGGAACAGCTAATAAATTGGAATAACTTTCATTTTTACACATAAAACACGGACTAGAATCGCGTGCGAGGTGGACATTAAAATCGTAATGCGTAAGAGTGAATCTGAATTTATTGTCAATCGAATATCGCCTTTAGGTGGTACCACTATAGACAGGTCTAATTAGGAGCGAAACTATTCTTATATCTAGAATGTGGATTTGTAACTTGTAAAATGGTAATCCAGGCAGATTCATTAATTAAATAACTTACGAATTACTTCAAGCGTAATAAATGAAAAATGAGAAAGGAAAGAATACAGTTAACTTTAAACATAATAATCAACGTTTCACTAAGCGTTTCGTGTTAACTTTAAATACCTGTGTTAAAATATAATACCAATATTGCTTCATTTAAAGTATTTCATATTTGTTTGAAAAGATTATCAATGATAAAAACTTTTCACAATACAAATATTATAATTTAAAAATGGTGATTTTCGTAATCGATGTTTTATCAAAACAAGAAAGCTTTGCCCAAACGACATCATCACTAGTGAAATAATTGCCAAAAACTAATTCAATAATGCCGAGGAGTAAAACAATTACTCGTAATTAAAATAACGAACTCGAAACTTAATTTAATTTGGCTAAAAACAAACTTCGAACGCTCCGGAATGCCATGAACGAATTTAATGAAGGAAAGTGTCACTTTCTAAGCTAACATAGCTCGTCTAATAATAGCGCGAGATCCACCCTTTAAGAGTTCCCGACAAATAGAACTAACAGACAGACAATCCATCACCGCTCCCCCTCCTATATATTATTTATGGGACATCCTGCAACCCATGGCTAATCTTTCAATATCTTGAGAAATTCGGAAACAGAACATGGGGTCTTAGGCATTCCAACGGTAGCGACCCAACACATACGAATATAGATCTTACTCGATATGTATATAGAGCTATTTTGCTAAACCCACCACACGCCATAGTCGGAGTTGACCACAAAATAGATGCTGCACTCGTAATGGACGGTAAAACGAATGCGGTAGAGCTTATTTTCGCTTGATTAGATCGTATAATCGATACAGCAGAAATAATTGCAGGATTTGTTTGTTTTGGTGCGGTAGGAAAGTAATGGCATTGCATTGAAGAGAATTGTAATTAATAGTTCTTTCTTAATGAATTTCGCTATGACGTCCGCTCGCCGGCAATTTTGGGTAATGGTGTTGTTATTATACTTGTAGATGTGATTTTGTTGATTGTATCTGATATATCTAATGTTTCGATACGATTTCCGTGGCTATATGATTAATGGTTTCATAAATTCATAGGTCAGCGTTTTTTTCATTCTTATCCTTAATTTATACACATCTGTTATAATTATTTTAAGGCAAATAAGCCTTATATTCAATGTACTATAAAATTTTCATTACAAGTTAATAAATTAAAAATATTTATTTTGAGATAGACCAACTCCCTTGAGGTAGATGTTTCAGACTTTTCTGTTACATTTCTATAAATTGTTCGAAACAGGGAGGAATCAAAACAGCACCGTCTATTTCTATAAATACGGATTAGAAAAAATCCATAAGCTAGAAAGAAAGAGGGAACGAAAATAGATCCCTGTGGGACTCCTGAATACTTGCACCCTTAATACGTAATATGACTCACTTATGTGGTACAGCAATTGTTACTTAATCAGATGTATCGTAGAAATATTTAAAAGATAAAACCTCACTTATATTATTTAGTTATTTTAACATTGTTTTCAAGGAAGAAGCATTCAGAAATCGTTTCTATAATACGTGCAATAGAATCTTAAACTAAATTTGTAGCTTAATTTTGTAAGGTTATTTTTAAGTTTCCAAATGAAAAGACGTAGAATTTTATTTCTTAATTTAATTTTCCTCAAGTCAAAGATCGAGCATTGCACCATAAGAGCATGAGTTTTACTTTTTGTTAATTTATACACGCGCATTACTGTGAGATTGATCACGACACGAACAAGCCCGTAAATCGAGAGGCCTTCGAGATCAGAAGTATCGATTCGTATTTGGTTACCGATAATCGATTTTCTATCGAATTTCTTAATGACCCGGTATTTGGTTATAAGCCCTTTATATTTATGGGATTGTATACTAATGTACGTTGGCTGTGAAGTTTGGAATAGTAGCGGCTTTTTTTGTTTGTTTTTGAAGTGTGTAAATAGTTAAATTTAGTTTATTGTATTACTTTAACTTTAAACTATAAAATTATTAAGATTGAATATTGTTTAAAATATAATTAGTAGATGTATGTTTTTTTTTGAAAAATTCAAACTTAGAAAACGATATGTAACAAAGTATGGGTTGACAATTGGAATGGTTTTAAGAGTTACATACACAGCTGTTTACTTGTATTTATAACAGGAGTAAAAGCGAGCAACACTATTTCTTATAGCAATATCTGCTTCAAAATTATCAACAAACATTCCTTCAGTGATAATTTTATAAAACCTTTTCAATACACTCGAAAACGATACGAGCGGCTGTCGTACTGAAACATACTCTATGTCCAGTGATGAAAGTGTAAATTCAAATGATGTCTAGTGAAGATGACCCAGATTGCGCATCCACGCTGCCAAATTGACATCGATGTCATCGTATGCCAGCGTCGGTATTTCGTAATTGGCAGGTACCTGATTGAACAGAATTCTTGAACCATCTGCCAAGTCTTTGTTTTAAAATTATTAATCCGTACAAATTAATACGCTTGAAATATAATGTATCGTTAAGCGCTATCTATCTTTGTCGCCTGAAGGTGTAGTGCTTTGTTATTGCTACGATTTCTCTCAGCTCTCTTTCAGATTTTATATTTGGTATTGGCATAAGAAAACCACCATCACTATTATAAAGTAACAGTAACAGGCAGGCCAAAAGACTGAAATTCCCCAGTGAGCCTATTGAGTACATTAATACACATATGTATCTATTTACTCATTCAAGATCATTGTCATCTATTCACAATTCACTTCAATCACTTTCATAACTACATCTCTAACTACTAATCTATCACATATTCCTAAAACAATCTCAATAGCGTAGTCTGAGACAGTAATAAAGGCATTGGCATCACTCCTAATCACGCGAGGCATATATCTGTCCCGTCATCGTCCCATTCCTAGATGTACCGCTGACTGACAGCTCCCGCTCCTGACAAATTGTCGCAGTTTCACCTGCGTTCATTCACAACTTGAATTCAGATTGTTAGTCTAGTTCGAATTCAGATAGATTGTGCAGATTGGTAGCATTGTAGAGGTATACTAGAGGCGGTGTTAATAGGGGTATTTAGACTGTTTATGTAAAAGTGATGAATGTAGGAATTAAAGGAAGTTTTGGCGAGTACTTCGGTGTATTATTTAGCATAGTTTTTAAGGCTAGTTGCATGACAAACACTGTTATATTAATGTTTAATGAAAACACTTAATAATACAAGCTAATAGGTATCATTGTGAATAGTAATTTTAAAATCAGCAAATTTCATAAATAACAAAATTTAAACTCATTCAAATACGAATAATATTATAAATGTATTATCATTGGTACATAATATACCACAGAGCGTAAAATATCAATAAGAGTACAGTTACTTTAAAAGATTCGATTGAATAAGGCTGTATTGATTTTCATACAATACATGTAGCAGATTCTGAGGTATAATTTATTAAACTATACGATACATTATGAGATCGTTATCTAGATATCAAATATCGGTTTTAACAAAGGAAGTTTCTCGACGCATCTACTGCCGCCATTTTCCTGATGATGGAACCTAATGAAAGCCTCTCTAATCGGTGTTAAGTTTCCGTTCTATAAATACTTATGAGGTAATAGGAGAGATTCTAGGAAAATAACAGATGGTCAATAGGTTATGTTTTTATCGCAAACACACAATTAGAAATATTTTATGAACGATGAACCTACTCTTTATTTTTCCTTACGTATAAAAAAAGTTGGAATGCTCTTTGATTTTACTACTACTATAATGACGTTGCTTAAAAAACTATCAATTCCATAAATAAATCCTTTCTTTATTACAACAGAATTAATAAATATCGTCTATTTCACAAATCACAATCCACAGCCTACCAAGATTGTCCCTTGTTACCCAAAACGGCAGGCCATTAAACTTAAATATAATAAATGACATACGGACATAAAGCATTTCAATAGCTGTCCAGAGGAAAAAAGTCGCCAAATTCAAACACCAGACGATT
Organism: Colias philodice; assembly: GCF_061535455.1. Lineage (NCBI taxonomy): Eukaryota > Metazoa > Arthropoda > Insecta > Lepidoptera > Pieridae > Colias > Colias philodice. Next base: position 9,709,890 of record NC_143103.1, on the reverse strand, counting down.
CAAACAACAACCAGGTTTTTGCGGCCTACAACTTTTCGAACAACTCATAAAATCTGAGGAATTGATCTGCGCCGGCTCAGTTATTTATGATGCCGGGTTCTGTACGTTTAATTGAGTGATTAAGAAGACATATGGTGGATTTTTATTGCATTGTTTGTTTATTGATATTTCGTATTGTGCTTGTCATCATGTAGATTATATTTTTGATGCGCTATGACGTTTTAAGTAGCTATATGTTTTATAGTCTCTGTTAGTTACGTTTTTGTTGTAAGGTGTCATAAATTGGTCAACACGGTTTGCTACTACAAGAAATACATTAATTTTTGTTAAGGATTATAAGATATTGGTATATGAAGGAATTTTTTCCAATAATATAACAGTGTCATACTTAATTTTTATTACTCATAATAACTGTACGATTATAATAGTTCATTGACTATTATTTTATCTATTAGTATACTAAAATCGCAGATACCAAATATTAAACAATGTACAAATTTCCCCAAACCGCACCCGGCACAATAAACTAACCTCAAAGAATGTAAATTGAAAAATCAAGAGTTATTCAAAATAGTTGATCATAAACATTAACAGAGAACCCAAAAAGCTAATTAGCGGTGGAATAATTAAAAGCCGGCCGTCCCCGGCGCGGTCTTCACGCAAAAAGCTATCTGGCTTTCAGATTTCACTCCTCGTATTTCGAAAATTGTCGCGCTCATCTTTAACTTTGAATTCCAGACCGTTTTCTGTATCCGAACGACGCAAAACCTCGTCTTAATCAATGCAAAACTGACCTTAAAACGAGGGTAGTACAATTAATTTTCGATCGCGGTGCGGCTGGATGCGAAATGGACTGGTCAGTTTAAACTGAGTCGTATTATAGGGTGGTAGGGTTTGGTTTTGAATGTGGGTATATCGTTCGCGTTGCAACATTGAATTATTCTTAAGATAGTTTCGGAGATATGGCGGTTGTGTTCAAAACAAAACTATTCGGCTTAGCAAATTGAGCTCTCGAATGGATTCGGATCTGGACTCGGGCCGACCATAAAGGTCCACCTTTTTACTTTTACCGTTCCTAGATTATTGCTCGCGTGTTCGTATTGTAATTAGCTTCGGTTAATATTAAATGTTAAGCTTTGGAAGTTGTTATTTGTATAATTGTATGTATTGTTCTTGTTTTAATGTCACTGGCATTAAGTTATTTAGGTTTAAGACTTTGCAAATTTGGTAAATTGAAATTCATGTTTTAAATATCTCTCCTTGATGTCGATCGTGAGCTGATTCTATCTTATATTGTTTTGTTATTAGTAAATAAAAGTACATACAGATCAACTTAATTTTGCTGATAAAAACATTCAGATCGTTTTTCTGTATTGCATTTACCATTAGCATTCACATTAAAGCAAAGCGTTTCCAACCTGACCGAAATATAACCATAAACTAAATAAAAGCAATCCTCAATGACCAGGGGCACTGAAATCAAAAGTGGGTTCGTTTCAAATTTGAAATTGTAATAACCGCCAGCGACGTAATATTTGAAATTTAACAAAGCCACTTATACTTTTTAATTTTATATCTCGCCTGACCTTCGGGGATTCGAATTTTTTGACGTATCGTTTATATTATCTGTAACGGTACAGTTATAAACAAAAAGTGAGACGTCTTAAGGATACGTCGGTAAGTGCTAAGTGAGCACACGTGCGCGGTCGCGGGTTCGTATCCCGGTTAAATTTAGCCGGCGAGGGGTGCAGGGAAACGGCGCCTTTTTATAGAAACGAAGCGACTGCGCATCCAGTTACTGTCTGAACTAACTAATATTTAACAAGCGGCTCATTTCGAGCGTATTGTAATTTTAGACGCGAAGTTTTTCAAATGGGAGAACTATAGACTAACAATAGTTTTAAATAACTCAGATGCTTGTATTTAGTTAATAGAAAATATACTCCTCATCAGATTTTTAACAATTCATTACTTTAATACCTTTGTAGGTTGTGAATACAATGAAAGACGAGGGTATAAATTTTTACATTTTTAAGGTTATGATATAAATTCTAGAAGCTTCTAAACTGTTACATAAGCCCGCAAAAGACATAAGTTTCACATCTACGCTGAATATGAAATTCAAAAACTCGCGTTGAAATATTGTAAGTGCAATTGTTCAGGACTTCAATGCAATCTATTCGCAAATTGATTTAAAAAAAACTTCGCGAAAATTAGAGTCATGGGAACCGCGAATGAGTTGCATGCGCACGGAATAAAAACGAGCGGTTTTTACATGATTTTCCAGTAAAACCGTCGAGGGGCGTAGCCGGCGAGGTGCATGGCCGTCTTGAATACAAAATGTATTATAAGTGCACAATATTTGCATTTTGGATTACGCGCCGGAGGCGTCGTAATCATGCCTCTTGGAAAGGGTAACATGCGAGGCTAAATATCTTGATAGCCCTTTCGTTACTGAATCTACAGCTTTTCCAGCTGAAAATTGCTTAATAAAAATAATATATAAATAAAAATCGTTTATTCAGAAACAATACATACAAACAAAAACAATTTAGACACGACGATCGCCTCAACTAGGAATATACCTGTGCTAGAGACGATCGACGCCTTCCTCGCCAGACTTAGCCAGTATTGTTATTAATTTAACTTATATACTACTACATATTTTTATAAAATAGAGAATCATTAAGAACTAATTATTGAGGTAAATTATCCTATAAATTCTTTTTTAAAATGACTTCTTTATTAAATAGTTGAGACCTCTTTGGACTGCAAGTGCTGGATTACCATAAAACCCGATAAATAAGAAGAATCAAGTCTGCCTCAATAGAAAGTCGATAGTCCTCCATCTCTGCTGAAACTTTATTTATTTATGGGCGTTAACGTCGCAGTAAACTTGGAAGTTACTTAGAGAATAAAGCAGTGTTTTATTCTTAAAGTCGAGCTTGTTTATAAACAAATTCCTGGTATATTTTATTAATTTGAATCGTTTTATTGAAGTATAGTTCATCAGTGCATTTAAAGTGTTATAGGTATAAACAATAAAAATACAGACTCAAAAGTTTTAATTAGCATTAATATTAATCTAAAATCGAATACCCCCTAAATAGATGTGCAATATCTATTCCAATTATATCAACCCAAATCGCAAAATTAAACAAGGGAAATAAGGAAATAAGAAAGGGGTGAAATCTAATCAAATTCTTTTCCTGATCTGTGGCGACATGCGCTGGTGCGGCCTTTGCCCAAAAATGAAAATGTTGTGTGGTTTTATGAAACCACGGTAAAAGTGAAACTGTTCGAACGGTTCCGAACACTGCTTTGTGTAGCGCATGTCGCGTGTCGGTCGGCTGCCGAGTAGGTATATCTACTCGGCAGCCGCGATACACGCGACATGCGCTACACAGACCAAAAAGTTTGAGACGATGTAATAAAAGTTTCACTTTAAAAATTCCCAAATCCCAACACCAAACTAATCCACCTACTATATCATACAAAGATAAAAACAAACAAAGTGATTCTCGACTATGTAAAGCAGGCATCAATATGCGCTGTAAGTGTTTGTTGGTATTCATCACCACACACTCCGACCTGAGTGACGTCCATCACCTACCAATTTGCTTATCATCTTTCGGCAATGCCAAGTAATTTTAATAGGCGAGTGACCGCATGTAAATTAGGGAATATACATGGTTTAGTCAATCTCTCTTTTATTACATAACTAGCTTATCGCCCGCGGCTTCGTTCACTTTGTTTAAACCCTACTTAATTACATATATGCTAAAACTACTCTATCCATTAAAATAAACCGCATCAAAATCCGTTGCGTAGTTTTAAGATTTAAGCATACATAGGGATATAGGGACACAGAAAGCGACTTTGTTTTATACTATGTTATGACGGTTAATATCTTACTACTCCTCTATTTACTTTTACCAACAAGATCCTACTCCTCTATCTTAAATCAATACATTCTTAATATTTTAACACCAAATAATTGAGAATAATGTAACAGCTATTACCGTATTTTAGTTTTAAATCATGCCGTACATTGTAACAACAGAGAAGCCGACGACATGAATACACGAATGTCTCGGAATATTTTGGCATAATTTGGCAATAATAACTTAAATGTTTCCGGACAGACAGTATTTAACATTTCTGTATATCAATCACAGGATTGTGGACAAAATTTCCAATGGGCATAGAGTTTATGGCCTTCCTTATTTATCTAGATCTTCTTTAGAAAAAGGTCATGAAGTGTCTGTTTATGGCATAAATACAGAAATTCTTGGGATATTTCTAAGTACTATCCCCATTTTCATTCCACCCACCGCACTTACGTATAACCAATTTACATCCTTCATATTTATATCAGTGAGATCATGAGAAATCAGCCAAAAGCATTTGTTTAGTCATTATGTATTTAGTTCGGTCCACATGCGCGTGCGCCGAATGCCCATTCACTGCGAGGACTGCATACGACAAAGTAAAATGCGACATAACTACTTTTTGTGAGCTGCAGACTTAATAGTGTTATCTTTTAATGTCGCCATAAAAAGGTACGCATTCAGATTAAGGCATTTGAATAACTGGTGGTGATCGAAGAATTATAATTGACATTCAAAGACTAGATTTAATACGAGTATAAATATCATTGATAGTTACAGTTATTCGAAAGTGAACATTTTGGCAAAATCGCTTTTCATCTAATTAAGTTATTAACTAAATGCTTAAAGGTGCTCGTTTCACAGTACATCAAAAAAAGAAACATTTAATTAGAGACAGCTAACAGCCCACAAAAACAAATTTGTAACATCAACACTAATTAATTCATAAAAATCGCGCGTGAAAATGTTTTTCCTACGACACGAATTCCTATTCATCCCACCGACTTATTTGGGAGCACGCAGACGGACAATGGTCGATAAACGAGTTTAAATCGTAGCCGTACGACGAGACGAGCATATCATTAAGAAACCAGTGTTCTTACTACTGCTCAATGAAAGAAACCACGCGACGACGCTATTCCCAAACACATAAGTACCATTATTGCGTAACAGAAGCCCAACGACGGCAAATACCCAGTTGCGAGCCGCTATATTGAATTGACATATCTCGAAGTCAATCTAGGGCTCCCAAGTTTTTCAAAACAGGCGCAGATTACGCGTCGGATTACCGGCCGCTAAACTAACTTTGACGTTAATTGTAGGTTCTTCATCCGCCATTTGATGTAGATGATCGCTCGTAACTGTGTTTCTTTTATCGAGGAATGGCAACGGTGTTTCGGTTATGATTGAATCGGTCGCTTAACGCTGTCCGAGATCAATCAAATCCATCAGTTTTTATGCCTCCATTATGTTTATATCTCGAATGATCTCTACGAGAGAAATATTTGTAGTTTTAAAGTGGCACTAGTTACCGCGCCAGATGTTTCGGGCCGATAGGATCTGTGAATAAATCCACATCTAATTAGATCTGTTTCCCTGCCCCTACATTCCAGGCAGGTTTCAAAAGAGCTGCGCGCGCGCCAACGTCGCGTACCCATCTGTCAAACGTCACGGCCGTACCTCCCCGCAACTCCTGCGCACCTAATTATAGCCACGCTAATTAATTAGGACGATACCCACTTTTATTTTATTAGAAGTACAATTGAAAAATTGGCAATTAAACTTGTTGGATCTGTCTTAGCACGGCGCGTTACTTCGACGATTTATTAACGACAAATTGTTAATTGCTCTGCAGCGCCGACATCTCAGCACTTCGGATGATATTTTAAACTCGCCGCGCTCATAGTGTTTAACTGAGCCGTTAATAAGTACAGCACATATGAAGAATAATTTAAAAGTACAGTGAACCCTGTTCTGCAACTTGATACAAAATCGAGCCATACATAATACAGACGTCATGATTAAAGGACGCTCGATGATAAACTGCGAATGTGCAGTGACAATTCATGAGCGAGCGAAATGGCGTTACAGCGTTCCCGATGGGTGTAAGCGAGATATTAATTCACACGTGAGGTATAAAAACCGGGGCCGTTGATTTTATAATTTATTTGTAACACATTTGTCGTTGCGTGAAGATCGGGAGATACATGTGCTTTTTGTAGACTAGTGGGTAATACGCATCAGATGTGATTTGAGGAATAATTTATGTTGTTTGTACAGCGGATGTCACCATACTAGCTGTCATAAAGGGGCTCGTTACTGGTGTATGTCGTACGAGCCGGTAAGTGGTCGATCGTAAACCAGCGCCACTCGGAAATGAAGATATTTAACGTGTCACGAATTAGAAATATTTTTATTACGCCCGTAGTAAAGAGCGTGCTGAATAAAGAATTAATTTAATGTATTTAAATTGCATTTTATTACCAACAATGCACGTTAAATCTTCCAGTGTAGCAGCGGAGATCAATCACGGGCGTATTATCGTAGTTTTAGGTTCGCGCCAAGTCGCTGTCCGACGCGACGCGGCAGCCATATTTCAAATCAGTTTGAGATATAGACCATCTTTTACCGATGCATCGTCGCGATGATACTGATGATTTATAACTAATTATAAGCTCTTGTTAACGTCGCATCCGAGACGGACAATTGCCGATCAATTTAAATGCGATTTTGCGTATAGTTTAGTTGAATAGAGGTTAGGATTTTTAGATTTCAAGTCGGTTGTTTACAGAGTTGAACGCCCTATGGAGGCGATTCTGACAGTTTAGCGTTCCCGGGTAAAATATAGCGCTCAGACGCTAAGAGGGGGGAGGTACGCAAATAGCGACTGAGTAAAACAATGCTATATGATATATCGGATCAGTGCGCTATGAAGATGGGATTATTGGCTCAAAGAGCGGTTATTTTGGGCCTCTCTGTTGTGTTAAATGTCATGTAGGTTAACCGCTTTTTAAAGATCACAAATAGGAATAGAATGATGAATGTAACAAGAAAATACGTAATGATTTTTCAGCGCTAAATTGTATTTACGAAGATTTAAAGCGAAACGATACATCTGAAATGTGTACAATGTGTTTTCTGTTAACATGTCGGAAGGTGAATAAGACCGAAGTTTGTTTTATTACAAACAGAACGCGAAATTTAAGACAATACCTTCAAACATTTCTGGCGCCATATTTTAGGGAGCGCTCCAACAAATTTCGTTTCTGACTTTTGTTTATATACAAAAATATTTATAATGGGACAAAGAAATACGGATGGCTTCAAAATGTAAAGGGGTGTTCACACAAACGTGTTTTAAAATTAATTTTGCGTTGGGATTTATGTTACCAGAATAGAAAACCAGAGTTAAATAGAGCTCTAATTATGACAAAATACCATCATTGCAGCTACAGACTTAAACACAAAAGAGACTAAATCCAAAAATTTATATTTTCATAAGGTCGAAACAGGCCCAAACCTTCATTTCGTATTTGACCTAGGCTGATGCAAGTCAATAATATATTCTCCGTTCGCAATGTGAACGCAGTCCAACAGACAGACGGACGACCGACAGCCGCAAGACTATAAATAAATAATGCGCCAACATTTTATTATTATCATCATGGGAGCACGTGCGTACAAACTGACGGAGACATTCTCTATGTGCCTATCAGTTTTGTTGTTTACGTCGCCTTTATAAATAGTCAATACGTTGACCTTTAAAAGGAATATAAAGAATTGTCTGTTCATCCTGTTCCTATATTATAATTCCAAAGTTATTAATATCTTAAGTTTCTGGGTTCGATTCCCAGTGGACACCAATAACTAATAACCAAGTTTGAAAGGTCATAAAACTAAACCTACTCTGTAAGAGAAATCGATCAGTGAAAGAGTTGGGAAATGTTGCAACAAGGTTTCAGGACTTCATTTGTTTATATTCTGTTAAAAGGTAACAAAAACAAAGATTAATCAAGTTTAATCAAAATGTGATCATCGGTTTAAGGTATAAAATCGTAGAATAATTTTCAAGTTCACATTTACAAGCAACAAAGTTTTTAATTTCTAATGACACGATACGATAGTTCTGTATGTCTTAATTACCCCGACATTTTAATGTCTCCAGCTATCATCCGCTCAGTAAGTTGAAAAACATTGTAATACCGATAGCATCACCTTACAATTTAAAGGCCATAAATCCAAGATTTTATTTCTTCATTTTATACGCCATAAACCTAACCTCTTTCTGACCATTACATCTAGTATTAAACAAACTACAATTTCACAACACTGGGAACGTTACAAAGACTTATTCAACGATGACGTGGACTTTTTAAATGATCTGGAACAATATTTATAAACTCGTAGTTCCAAGGTTGTTAGCGCCGAAGCTCATAATCAGCCACCGTTACTTAATCGTTAAATATTATTGCCTGTTCGCGTAGCCATAGACGCTATAGTCCAATTAATTCGAGAACCTAATTAGTGGAAGTATTATTAGATGCGGTCGTGGCAGTCACCTCATCGCGCTTTATTTTGTAACCAATAACGGCCCATAAAACGGAATAAGATGCAAACATTCCCGGCTTATCTAGATCTCGATCGGCTTACACATTGCAGAATATCTTAGCGGCCACAGTGACAATCCCGTTCTTACACGAGTATTACAAATAGCATCGTGACTAAATAATCTGAATCTATTTCGGTGATAAACCCGCAGCACCTCAATGTCGCCCTGGTCGCAAATAATATCTTCATTTACAAAGTCGTTTGGAGCCGAATTATTTTTATAATCCTTTTAATGTCTCATTAGTACTTGGCACATGTGCGCCGTCTAATTATCCTAGCAGCTATCCACTGAGGTAGTCGCCTCATTGATTATTATTTTAACGGACAATTAAAATTTGATGGCCACTTCTACCACATTCATCTTCGACTCGGTACGTATTAGTACCGACTACTCGGTACTAAAATATTAAAACTATATCGCGTGCTCGATGGAAAGCCGACCCTATCGCGAAGGGAGAGAGTCCCTTTTGGGCTAATCTCGCGGGTGTGTAAGCCTGTTCGCGCTGCAATTGCTACACTGAGTGTCGAGACTTGGCGTCAATAAAAATAATCGTAAAATTTGCTTCCGAAACGAAATGAACTTCAACTGTTCTAATTTAAGGTTTAGTGTCGCGTGCTCGCCGCTCTCAAACGACCGTCGGACGTGTGAAATAAAAATCATGCGTATGCACACATTCGTTAAGAATTGACACTTATTAAAGGGGATAATTTTTTTTAATTGGCATGACGACATCACTTTATTTAGCGACAGCGGCCACTTGTAGCGTGACATTGGTTGATTTGAAAATTCCTTTTGTTGACTCCACGTCAATCATTTTGACACTCTTTGTTCGTTGTTAACATGCTTTGTTTTTGCCTCTCGAATGAGACCCCGCGATACGAAAGCCCTCGTGTGCTCCTTAATTACGCCGCTATTGATACTATCTACGTTTATTTTTAAATTAAGATATCTGATAACGTTATTGTTTTAATTAAAGTTGTAAAATATCTGAATTATTCACGAATTATATCGAAAGCAATCTAAATGTATAATTAAATTTTACATTTTGAAATGTTGAGTGATCTTCAGAAAGGAATTTCTCATCCGCATTTTAACCTCGATCCGCCATTATATTTTTAATTTAAACTTGTACGGGCGTGCCAAATCTGACGTGTCATTAGGTATAAATAACTTTAAGATAATTGAATACATTCGAATACAGAAGTCATTTAAACGAAAAACAAGACCGTTATCGATGAATACAAGAAGCATTGTGAGCAGATCATAAGCTGAACCATTCCAAATTCAAATTGCCCGATTCGGATTTGGAATCGAGTGCGATTGGCCGCCGAGCGCGTGACCAATCGCTAATTAGAAAATGTGTTCACTGTTGTGCTTTTACGGAAGCCGATCGCTGTTCTGTAATTAAACTTTTAAATCTAATTCGAAATTTAAATTCTAAAGCGCTATTTCTACTTCTGGTGTTACCAAAGCGTCGCGTCGGTTATATAGAGGGTGCGCTATAGTAGCTAAGAAAAAACGCAGTAGCTTCAAGCGGGTACGAGTAGAATGATTTATTTCTGTTTTTCAATCTGTTGATGTGAATATCGTATCGAGTTGGAATATTAATTACTTAATAATTTATAATCGATATGACTTAAGTGTTATTCAGCCTATAAATCAAAATATGTGTATATAAAGTAATTTGTATCGAGTTTAATTGACCATTAATTCTAACGTTAGAAGTTATTATATTATAGCAATATTTTTACATTTACAAAGTTATAAAAAAAAAATGACGATCTAATTAATTTTAGAGCAAAAACAAATTCCATAGATAGACCTATAACCACTTAATGAACATAAACAAAACAGTTACTGGAGCATCAAACAGGAATAGAAAAGGCTAATAAAGTATAAACCTATGATATCGAGGCATTTAAAAAGAGCGTCTACCTCCACCTTAAAAGTCACCAACACATCTTCAGACACGTCTGCCTATGGGCTGTGTTGCTTACCAGTTACCATCAGAAGTCTTTCAAAAAAGTATCGATTAAAGATAGTTTTCCTGTAGAGTTTGTTAACCCCAGTTATTATAGAACTCGGGGTGGTCTGCGGAAATCTTTGGGCCAGCAAATGGCCCAGCGGGGCGCTACGGGACCCCAATGTCACGGTGTGATGGTTCCGTATGCGAATATTGCAGTTTTTACACGATCTAATTTCCGCTGTATTGTATGTTTTTCTTGTAATTATCTGTGGGAGACGGGTTTAGATTGTTATGCCTTTATATATTTAAGTTTCTACTGTTTCTAATTTTAAAGTCTATCAATAATTTATAATTATCTATATATATCTAGAATAGATAGTTGTTCATTTCCGTTCTATAAAAATGACTTTAATGCGATGAATTTTAACAGCAAAATAGTCTAAAGCGAAAACCTTCTTGTTGAAGTTCTAACAATTAATGTATATTGAAAATCTGATTCCAATTTAAATCTTTAATTGAGTACAAGATTATTGGCTAGTCTGGGTGATTATGAATATTTAAATTTAGACATTATCTCAAGATCAAAATACCCACAAAATTTTAAATCTTTTCGAGTAACCAATCTTCTCAAAACTTAATTTACAAATATGTATTCAAACATTAACCAATCTACTTAAAAACTCAAAATCGCAAATAAAACACTCTTTCCAAAGCTCATTCTGAAAATCGCAAATACTTAAGAATTAACAATAGCACAAATGAAGACGTGGACCGCCTGCGGTTGGTCCAAATGGGACGCAGCGGGTTCTATTCCGGGTGAAGCTTGTTGGTAAATAGATGGAATTGCTGGTTGTGACGGCTGTGCGTCATTCGGTACAAATTGTGTGAATTAATTTCGGAAGTTGGGATATTTTAAGGGACTGATTAAGATTTTTTGATATTCTGTTGTGATTCCGCTTTGTAGTTTTCATATATATTTGTTTTTAAATGATGCTTAAAATGAACTATATTAAAATATAGTTTCAATTTATATAAACCTGTTTTTATTGTAGCTACTTATTTCAAAAAACCTTTAAAATCATCGTATTATTGTTTATGAAAATTGAGATTACCTACATAGTTAAATCTATTGGTGTTGTAAATTACTTTTTTAATACTTAGGTAATCGGTAACAATTCATCGATAACTTGAGTCGTTCAGCTGCAAACAGTCTATAGTTTTAATATCGAATCCACAGCTTTCTCTGTTATTAAATCTTTGTGGAAGAAATGTTGTGCTATTACAGCACAGTAGGGAGCCTATCACGGCAGTATTTTCTATTAATAATTGACTAATCTATGCTTATTGTTTTTAGCTATAGTTTGTGCTTCGTGTTTTATTATTTAACTTCAGGTACATTGCAAAATTTTTGAAGTTCTTCTTTTGGCGTCTAGAATTAGTAGTCTAAAATTTCAAGGTCGTGCAATGGCAATACAGTCACGTCATGAAGTAAAGCGACAGTTTTGGTATCTTCGAATATTTCCAAAGAAGTTTCATTTCTGACACGTGTGCATAGCACACACGCTCTTTTTTTAAAAAAATACCCTCAAACGTGGTCTATTGGTTTTGTTTATATAATACTTACAGATTTTAAAAGAAAATCTCTATACTGAAAGATTTCTTGCATTGAATGGGAATCGAACCCAGCACATATTTCTTATGCTAATGCACTAACTGTACGACGACGGTCAAGTGTCAAGCTATAAAATGAATAAAATTTAACAACCTCAAGAATAGTGGTTTCCAGACTATTTAATTTCCTCCAAGTCTTGTTTACAGCTAAATATATCATTGAAATGAGCCAGTAAAAGCCATAATAACAAATACTTCTAATAAAGGGAATAATTAGAGAAAGCGCCATGACGATAAATTACGATGTATTTACGGCTAATTTATTAATAGAATTATTTGCGAGTCAGCAGTCGTAAATACGGCGCGGTGTGGCCAGCGTCGTCGTAAAATTTATTTCAACGAGATTGGTTAGCGGGCAACCAATGGACGCGCGTTCGAAATTTAAAAGCGGCGGTTTACGAGCGAACGTCTTCGTTTTGCCGCCAAAACCGCTTATTGGGTCGCCTTTGTTGACGTTTGGCTAAATCCGTTTGCAATTGTTTTTAGCTGGGTAATAATGATTTTATGTAACTGTAATGTTCCCATAAAGTGCGTGGATTATTATTCTGAATCCCACCTCACGTTGTAAATTCGAAGGTGTGAATTTGATATGCATTTTTCTGTCTATCCTTCTAAAAACCAGATACATTTTCAGATATTTTCTAATTCTCTGAATTAGTTAACTTTTTATGTTTGCACCAAGGATGAGAAACCATAAATGGACAATGTCACGTACACTAGTAAAAACTGGTAAATAGTAATTAATATAATTAAAGAATATAACGATCAAAATGCATATGAAACTACACACTCGACTGCTCATAACTTATGGAGCATGATACACGCATTTCAAATAAAAATCATGCTAATGAACGCTTTAATAAACACATCACACTATGCTTGTAAAATAGAAAAATATATAAAACACCACTTAAAGGTTTACATCACAGTTCTGAAATCTGATTCTAATAAACTGTAAAGATGAAACAAAAACAGGTCTCAATTTCTGTAAAAGTTGTATGAAAATTGAATTGGTCACCATTTTCCTGTCCCAAAAATTAGACCTAAAAAGTACTTCTGAATCACCTTACACCTTCAGGGAGCAAAACAATTTGGTCTTAATTAAGGGAATTCTCGAAACGATTGTAAATGTAAAATTGGCAAGAAATACTACGTAATAAAGCAGTCTGGTTGACACCGTGATGTATGCGCGCGCGCAGCCCGCGTAAACTGCGCAACGCTCGCCGTACATATCCAATGAGATTGGATTATTGTTTTGTTTATCTGTGCATACTGATGGACCTGTGATATTTTGGATATATCTTCTTTATATTTCTTCATCCATCTAGTAGATGTATTTCGATAGATTGGCTACCTTTTGTTCGACAATTGCTTTTGCATTAGGCTCAAATTTCTAGGGACATTTTAAAGGTTAAATCCTTTTATTTCTATTTATAGATCAACAACAGAAATCACCTGCAATAGTATCTACCTAGATACAGCAATTTTCATCTTCATTAGCGACATATTCTTAACAATATTTAGAATTCATCTATCTTTACATAGGATTTATTGCACGTAATAAAAATTGAATAAGTTGTTTATTACTATTTGCTGTCAATAACCATTAAAAAGCAATCATTTTCTATAATATCACATATCTATATGTAGATATAATTTATTATCTTTCAAGATTTCTGTACGTGTGAACGTATTTATAACGTCTTATATTTGAACATTATCTACCAGATTCGAAGTATTATTTTTAGTATTAACTACTTCTATATTTACTAATTGTAATCTTCTAGATATCACTTATGGCTGCTGTACACGAGTAAAGTGAACTACTGTTTACTTTACTCATGTACTCTACTGAGTGAACCAGCATACTACTCTACTAATTTTTATTGAAATTTTAGCGCTCTACCAATGGTGTGTCCCCATTATTATAGTAAGTAGGATAGTAAGTACTCTACCACTCTACTCTAGCACTCTACTCTACCGTTTCCTCTACTCATGTAGAGCAGCCATTAATTAGACCTATTATTTTTAAGATTAGCTTGTTCTTACGTCACAAATGTTATTTCTTCTTTTCCTTTTACATTAAATACATCCTGGAATGTATTTTTACTGGGGATAAAAAATGACATTATTTCAGGCTAATATCAGAATGCAGTACCCCAGTGTATTGTGGCCGTGACGAATCCGTGACGAATTGCGCTCTATCCGGGATCAAATCCCGTCTTTGTCCCCTTATTTTTATTATTTTTCTTATTGCTTTCCCCACGGCTCTTAAATTATTCATTGTGCGTGCGCTTTGTGAAGCTACACTATCTGTTTATTTGACAGAAAAATGGTGCAAATTGAAATAGTGGTTCTAGCCCTCTACTTCTTAAAATTAAATGTTTCGATGTCAGTTTTACTATTGAAAGAACATTCTAGATCTTCTTCTGTTGTATTGTAAAAGTGTACTTAATAAAATGTGTGGAAGAAAAAAAGAAAGTGTACCTAAAGTATCTTAATTTATAGATAATCTATTTCATCAAAGACCTTCAGTTTTCCTATGCATCTAGAAAATTCAATAAGCAAGCATTTAAAGTTACATTGATGAAACTGTATTCAAAATCTCTTGACCACCAAACACCAAAAGACAATATTTTAACATAGCTACAAATGTTTGTGCCAATGATATCCTTAATCAATTTAAAACAAGGATTATCGACATAACCACAATCTCTCGCCAATTACGATCCCCTCATTTCCTAAGTTCCCGCGGTTCTGGCCAATCGGCATCCATCAAACGTCAATGGCAGACTATAAAAAATAAATAAAATATCAGATTGTCGCGTGGAAACCTCTTGTGAAAGGAATACGGGGTGTCTTCGCGCACTGCGGTGTCAGGTGTATGATTTGATGCCAATATTTTTTTACTTTCAGAATAAGCTCGTAAGTCGTTAGGTTAGATATGTTTTATTTAAACTAGGTTTAATATTCCTTCATCAACAACTATGGAAGTAAATTCAGTTCATTTATTATTGATAATAGTATTTCACATCCTTTGAATTGTTTGATTGGAACACTTCAAAATGAAAAAGTGTATTTTTACTTAGTCATAAAACTAATCTCAAGTGTTGTTCATCTGAACATATTTTGTGATGACTAACTAGATTAACCTCTACAAGAAGACTTCACTAAAATGTTATGACGTATCTAAACTCAAAATGTTAAACATAAAATCCAAATCAAACTTTCTTCACACCTTGTATCAATGCTTTCAATATCTTCATTCCTCAATATAAAATCATATTCAGATATAACTTTCGATACACCTTGTATACCTTCAATATCTCCATTCTATAATGTCCCAGTGTCCCACAGTGCGCAAAGCCCCCAACAGATTATCGCGGGGCGCAGTAAAGAAACAATTTCGCAACATTTGCCGCCAGGGGAGGCTTATAGAATCCCGGTACATGATAAAAATACAATATTACCACCCTTAAATATTCCCTTTTTCTCAAAACTCGCCTTTGAAACATTTAACAAGTTTATTTCTGCTTGTCATGGGACGTTTGGCCTCAATTGTTTAGTTCTTTGAATGTGTGTTGTGTATTAGTGTTCTAAGTTTGTATTGATATTTGATATTCCAAATCAAACTATGAAATTTGTGTTTGTAAAAATAGTTTCAAAGACTTTGAATAAAAATTCAGAATTTGTCAAACTTCTTGCAATTGTTAGTAAGATTAGTCTACCGATAATGATTCGTCGTAAATAAAATTCTCACATATTTCAAACAGAACATTTTATTTTTTAATTCGTTCAGAAAAATAATATAAAATTAAAATCACATTGACATACAAGATGGACGTACACCAAATAGCTATACATAATGAGTTAGATTTAATGAGAAATTCAGAACATCTACCGCTTTATATCTAAAACCTAACTTAGACAATCAACTACTTTATGTTAAAACTCATATACAGACAAAATAACTAATATTACTCCCCAAACCAACCAGGCTAGAACTGTATAAGTTATGGCTGTTAACAATGTGAGAAATAATATAACACAAACAAAACAATCAGTCTCAACGCCCAAAAATATCTTATCATTAAAGAAAACGCGACACCGACCAATCCTGCCACTTGGCGCCAAATTCGCACAGATAATAAACCTCTAAACGTCACAGAATTGGTCGGCCGAATCGATGTCTATTCGATTTTCCAAACTGTTCGATCGTGACCCATAACAGGCTTCCCAATGTACAAAAATACTGCAAATAATTTTAATTATTCTTACGCTCGGAACAAAATGGCGACTTATTTTTAATCTGTTGAAGCATCTACTTCTATAACGCACATACATACAATAATATATCCGACAGATAATCGATTCCATTTACAATCGATTAATGCGATAGTCGCCTATCGATTAGGACTCGTTGGTAAATGGCAATCGATTGTTAGGGAACTCGATTACACCTAGCGTATACTGCATACGTATTTATATCCATTTTACTAACTATAAATCTATTTTTAATATTTTCGTGCTTCGTTAGTGAACGCAAATGCAATTATAAACTATTTACGTATATATTGTATTATTATTATTTACTAGCCAAAAAGATTAGCAACTACCACCTTTAAAATCAATGACAATAATTTAAAATTCTTAATTATAACTTAGTATCTCACTTAGGCAAGTTAAAGTTGTGTTTTTACGTATACTTCGTTTTCAAATAGTTCTCCGAATATCCTAATTAAGTTAAACTAAGCTCAGAATTGTAATCGTAGCTTCTAGAAGGATTATGGCAATAGTTTGCTCACAGAGTGAGAGAAGAGAAAAGACTTATGCTGTTTACTCACTAATCATAATTATTAGTATACACATATTACAATCAACGTTATACGTATGTTTTTTTTTAAATCGTATACATATTTTCAGCGCAAATTAATCGACTGGCGCGTCGTCGAATCAAACAAAATAAAACCAGAGAGTCCAATGGAACTCTCTGGAGTCGCACCCACAACACCCCTTCACTGTATGAAGAATCAATGATCGTTCATAAATTTTGAAAATGCTTTAAAATTACAGTGCTTTAGGGTTGGCCAATTGCAAAAACGAAGATTTGAACTTAATCTAGCGGCGGTTCCTTAGGCTTCACTGGGAAGCCCTCGGAGGCCGGCGGACGCGTGACAAGCGGGGAGGCGGGATATAAAACTAAAATGCGAGCACCCCCTTATAGACTTCGTTTTTGCAATGGCCAAACTAAGAACAGGGGTGCACGAGGTAGCTCGTGGTCGAATTGGGTGCTAGCTGGGGATCGCGCCTCTGAATGAGATGGGACTTGCTGAAGGGGGTACTCACAACGTCCGGGGTGGAGGCTCCGTCGTGGCTGCTGTCGGGGGCGGAGCGCTCGCCGTTGGAGTCGGGCGGGCGGGCGCTCTCCCGCTCGTCGATCACCAGGTCGATGGGCATCTTGCCCTTGAGGCAGCTGATGTAGCGGTGGCAGAAGTTGTCGCACAGCTCGTGCACCTGCCGCCAAACGGACTCGTCAGTGGTGGCACAACCAAATGGGCTGGTCAACTGGTATCTTAATATGTATATAACAAGCTGGTTCTGCTAAGATCTGTGTTCAGTAATGTGACGACCTAGGCTTTCAAATAGCCATCTCCAAATAGGTATTAAATAACAAAAGTGAAATTCCTTAAAAAATTGGTTGTTTGTAAAGTAGGTTTACGGTCGAGATGTTTACGTGATAACGTCTTATTGGTGGCAGCGCTCGAGATGAGACGGGAGATCGGTCCGTCTCTCTCTCGTGATACCTGCGATCGCGCTCGTGAGGTTTTGGTGTGACACAAGTTTTTGAACATGTCACCCGACTAAAACGATTTTAAAAACGTTATCACGTCAAAAATATATATAAGTAATTATAAAAACACTAGCCTAAGTGAATTCACACTTATCTATGTTTCTGCTAAGCTTAAAGAATTCTGTATAGATATTTAACTAACTGAGCTATAATAAATTATCTGTAATATTTATACACATTGTGTGCTCGTAGCAGCTTATGAGCACCGCTAGTGGCCTCCCATCAGGTGCTGGTCGCATAAAATTATCAACCAGCCTTATTTCCATATTCGCTTCAGTAAACCGCTTAAAATATAAGTGGTTATTATTAATAGCATATTTTCGTTCGGTAAAAATACCCAACGTGGCTGCAATCCAATTTGAACCTAAAGTAATGGAGCAAGGAGTATAAATCGCATCGAAGACGCAGGGTTCAGCGACACCGGCGTCGAAAGGCGACCTTTAAACTAATGTTAGTACACAATGCTTAAACAAAAACACAATAACAATAGAAACAAAGGGAATACATTTGGAATCGCGAACCGTCTGTCGCGTTTACGCACGATAGTAAAAACTGGGAATCATAAAATAAAAAACGTTGGAAGCACGGTTTCTACAATTTTTTCGGGGCCAATAAAACGCGACCCCCGCCGGGCGCATATTAATTCCTTTCGAGACTTATAAATTTTCATAGGCATAATTAGTTTAGGAATTAACATAAGGCAATAAAGAAGGTAACGAAATTTTTAAGCGATCGGTGAAATGTGAGCAATAAAATGAAGGCAGGTGATTCGTCCGTTTCAAAAGGACTAGGACGTATGGCGGTTTTGGAAATAGACGCAGCGGAAACGGAAACACTCCAGCCGTTGACAGCTAATTATGTTCTTGGGCTCTAACTTCCTAATCGACAGCTTTTTCTAATTTATACAAAACGAAAAAAGAAACGTTGACGCGTTTTGACTGAATCAATGTTCGTCAATTGACATGTTTTTATTGATGAATAGAGGGTATTCAACGAGAAATATGTTAAAAGAGATTCAAGTGTTTATTCATAAGAAAATTCTAAATCGAAGCTAATATGTTTTTAATCGAAAGCAAAATTGAATTTTGATATAAAAAGGTTTTAGATAGAAGTGAAGCTGCATACCGCTGAGCATAAGTGCTTATATTTTACGGAATAATTAGAAATTTGTAAAGAAAATATCAAATTATTATTAGTAACGTCATCGACACAAAGCTATGGCACAACAAAAATATAGGTACTAGTTCTATTTCAAAGAATTCGTAAACTTTTGAGAACAAAGAATTCTGTTTTAAAATCCTATATATAAAACAAAATAAATTCCAATATATCTGGCTTTCAAGCGAAGCATTGGTTTCACCAGACAGTGACAAATATTTGACACCGTAACTCTTTCAATATCCAAATTCGGATCTTTCATCCCATAAAAATGTTAACATCACAACTACCAATCGCCGTAAGCAATAATAACTCTTAAACGCATCATCCAAAGTGCCATTATCGCGTGAAAACATAATTGTGATGGGACGCTATGAGCGATCTGTTGATGTCTTTAATGAGATATTACAACATTCCGAGTCCCGAATCCGAGCCGATTATCGTTACCAACATCAGAACTCTTTCCAGAAATTTAAATTTGGAACTCAGATTGAGATGGCGTCTTAACGATTTGAATTTCGAACGTCTATGATGCTAATAATGGTATTAATAATCCGTGGTTATGGTTTGAATTTGGAACGCGAATTGTCTATTCGATTTTTGAACAATGGAACGATGATGAGTGAATCCTTGCTGGCTGCGTTGGCTGGCGGTGAGAAAAGCAAATAATAATTATTTATATAATACAAACAATAATAATTTGAATGTATCGCCGATCCGGGTGCCATTACACAGGTATGCACGGAGTATTTTTAAAGTTTTCGAAGAGGGCTGTCAGAGCGTTGCCAACGCGTGGGCTGCGAGATCGGCTATAATCTGTGCCTCGCCGATTAAAAGGGTTTTTTAACGTAATACCACTTCCCGCGCTAATGCGCTTGTGGGTGTGACTAGTCGCGTAAATTGGAACGTTGTTTTTTTAACACATTTAGCTATCATAGGATATTTTGACACGCGCAAATTTATTATATTTACGCTCTATGTAACATTTATCATATTTCGCAATTTGTCTTTATTTTTTGCGGATGTTTTATTCAAATTTGATTTATCAAACGTGAAATATTATAGTGTCATGATTGTGGACCTTTTTAGAAAATGAATATGACGTTACTTAAGATTAATATGTACAAGTTTATTCATTTAAATATGAGATGTTTCGTAGAGACAGGGAAAATATATCGATAAGGACATAGGTAACACTGCAGTTTATTAAAGCTAGATATTACGTAAAGTTTAATTCGCTAAGCTCCTCTTATAAATACGTCTTTAATTCACCGCAATACAGATAAAAAAGCGACGCATTTGGCCGACATTGCGAAGCGCGCATTCTTCTTTTTCGATTTAAATAAAAATAACCGGTCCGGATCCAAATGGTGCCGATTCGCACCTCACTTCACTGTTTCTATCCACATTTCCTATTTTTATCAGGCTTTTAATTAAAACTTTTTATAATCCGACGTGTGAATAACCTGTGTTGTGTATAGAAGCATGGTTGTAAAAGTTTGTTGCGTCATAAAGCGAGGGTCCCAGGTTCGAGGCCCGTAAACTAACAAATCTGACCTACATCGTAAATCACTTAGCCACGTTGTTACAGATAACGTTTACGAGTTAGAAACAAAATATGAAATAAAAAGCAACAACGCAACTTTAGTTCGCCTTTAATGACTTCACTTGCGATAAACTTGCGCGGTTTATTGAATAAACAACCAACTATTAAATTATACGTCAGTGTCATAACTTTGTGATATATTTTATTCGTTTACAAATAGCTGAAACGGAACGCGATTCAAATTTAAATGCAGAAGTAACACATTCCATATTTAAATTTACAGCGAAAACATAGAATCTGATATCGGAATGCCTCTTTCAAAATTCGAACGGAGTTTTGTATTTTTTAAATTTATCGGGATGAAATGAAGGCTGGGATACACGCTACATAACGTAATTAGGGTACAATCGTGTACATAAAAACCCGCTAGTGTAGACCAATCAGATCGGATCGTGACAGAACCGCCGATGTAACCGCCGGCGGCCATCTTTAAAATATTTCGAACATAAATCAAAAATGTTATTGGATATTATAATGTTGGAATAATTCTCTTTCGTTAGTGACGCGCTCGTATGAATGTTAAGTGAGTTTTTGTCATTTATTATACTTTTGTTATTAACGAGTTTCGTTAAATGCGTCTTCGGGATTACCTTTAATCTAATACTTAAAAGAACTTTGGATGTTTAATGAAGCGGAAATGAATTCGTATAACGGAATGTTTTTTCTTTTGGGCAAAAAAAGACGAGATACAATCCGACATGTATGGGATATGAGCGGCAAAAAACTGTTTTTCGATACCAGATACAGGTATGAGGGGCATTAAATTAATAATGACTAGTTTACACTCGCGGTGTTGTCTACTATTGTAAACTTAATTTATTTTTCTCGCAACACGCACAAAAACTTGAAATTTAGCGAATATAAATCAAGAAAATCTTCATACTTTTGCGTACTCCTCAATCATTACGCGCACACTACATCATTGCATAAGAATGTTTTAATGCACACAATTTTATAATTTAACCGATTCACTTATGTGCTATAATTGCGTGCCCATATTTATCATGGAAACCGTTAACCTGTCTTTACTAAATACGTATAATTGCATCGACTCTCTTGAGCCGTCCGAAGCCGATATTTTGAATTTGGAACGCGGCTTTTTATTTTTTTAATGGCTTTTATCTCGCCCTCCGGCCAGCTTCGGATCGGATTACACTCGTTACGAACCGCATTGTATATACTTTTTCTAATATTACCGTTTCCGAACGCGTTCCACAAATAAATAGGTAGCCAGATGAATATATAAGATGAGGATCCATCAAACTAACCGCCAATTAATGTCGAAATATGGCATAAGGCTGTTTTTAAATTTTATTGTATGAAGCCACTGTATTTATTATCTATGAACTGATCAATTTTAGTGTGCTAGTTGTGTTTGAAGAATTTCATTCACAAGTTAAAATCTATCCTCAAACTCATTTTATTATTACTGATTAAAAATTAAAAATGTAGATAGCATTATGCATCAAATTTGACCCTAATGTTAGATGTCTAATTAACGTATACGCGCGAACGGTGACATGGAATATATTTTACCGTTATATAATATAATATCAATCATAATTTGGACCGGTTCGAATCGATATGTGGAAACGAACTACGCATTTATTATTTCGTGTTATATTGTATCGATCTTCCGATAGAAATCATTCTAATTTTCACACTTAACAACGTTTCGAATTGGCTGTTTGATTAGCTTTTTAACGAAGAATGTACAAATTTTAAATTTCGAACGCAATCAAGGCTCGTATAATTCCAAATTCAAATGAACATCGTAATATTCAAAAAGAAATGTCAAATGGAATTTCTATTTTGACACTGATTTCCATAACAATGAGAGCGGTCATTCGAACGGAGAATTAATTTTGAATTTTCGAAGTTGGAATCGTAACCGGTCTTGTGTGAGCGTGGAATCGATATTATCAATCGATACTCTGGATAATCGAGAATCGAGACGATAGCGTCAGGTGATCCGGGTTCCGTAATGTATTCCCTCATTAATAAATAATTATTATTCGAAACTTACTTTTTCTAATTCTAAGAGGTGAAACCGGAGCACTTGTATTGCTTGCACCATCTGGAACAAAATAAATTACATTTATCTTATGTTTTGGTAAAATACAGCGAAAACTAACGTAGACCACTTCATGAAATAGTACCTCAATAAGTTACTAGTAAATATGGCTAAAATAGTTTTAAGGATTAATACAAACAAACACACAAACAATTTTTTTGACATACATTGAATACAACTGCACAGAATGATAATAAATAACACTGCATTCAATATGAATTCCTAAGTAGATATAAATCAATTCTAATTTGTCTGTACGTTTATTGTTACATCGAAAACTACTAAACGAGTACCGTAATGTATTCGAGTCCTATAGTAAATAATATCACATATCGATACAACTGATGCATTTTTAATATAACGTGTGTTTGATTATTTTCATACGTGACAAGGGTTTGTAAGTCTGTCCGTGATTAATGTGGGAGTGCTACACCTGCTGTAGTTGAGAATTTATGTGTAGATTTTATGATATGGATGTTTAGTTTACTATAAAGACTTATATTTTTAAGGCCAAATCGGAAAGTCGATTAATCCTTATTAATTCTAATGTACGGTTTTCTAAGCAACGAGAGATACTACTATAGTGGCTTAGGATATTTTTTATTATACATATTATATTGAATTTTGACTCTAAAAAAATGAGATTCCAAAACTTTGACACCGGTACAACTTTTAAAAATACTTTTCCTATACAACTTGAATAACAAAATTTTTAATGTAAGTAGCAATAAAATGCTAACAGAAACAAAATGGCGTTTACGGGTGTACAAACATTTACAGAGGCACCCTCAGTACATACTGTTATCAGCTCTTGCAGCTCCTACTTTAATTCAATCTCTTACATACTTCTACATGCCTGGTACTTCAGCTTAAAGAACTATAGAACAACTAGGATTCCGCCCGCGGCTTCGCCCGTGCAGTCAAAGAAAAACCCGCATAGTTGCCGTTCCCGTGGGATTTCCGGGATTGCGTCATTTTCGATAAAAAATAGCCATAATTCATGGAATAAAAAATAGCCTATGTCCTTTCTCGGGTATCAAAATATCTCCATACCAAATTTAATGAAAATTGGTTCAGTAGTTTCGGCGTGATTGAGTAACAGACAGACAGACAGAGTTACTTTCGCATTTATCATATTAATATACATATATAGTATGGATTATCATAGTAACTTCTACTTTAATTCAATCTCTTACATATAATACCTACCTACCTATACCTACCTAAATACGTATCATTCACAAATGAGATCACAAAACACGAGCTACAAAAGAACAAACACACAAAAACATTCAAAACAGCATCAAAACAATCAACTTATAACCCTTATTATGAAAAGCCACCAATTGAGTGTTGACACTGGCTAAACCATATTTGATGGTGTTAAACTCGAGCGCAGCAGAACAAACACAGATGTGACGTGAGCAAACAACTTCACTGCGTTTGGGGTGTAGGGTGGACATACTTATGAATTTTTAAGAACCAATAAAATGTATTAACCGATAAAATATGTACATACTTTTAAATTTATTCAAAAAAATATGTTTAATATTCAGGAAATTATGTTAAACTTTTACGTCTATCATTCATATTTAGAAGAGTATTTATATTAATTATTTAATTTAAATAAATTTTGCATAAAATGAAGGTAGTACTTAAATCAAACAAAAACGATAACCGGCATTATTACTTTCTTTATAATATTATGAGAGATAAAATTAAAATATATCTTGAAAAAACATTGCTCTGTATTTTGCCTCTTCAAAAAACCCCATAAAATACAAAAGTACCAATTTTTTAACGACTCCATACATTTATTGTCCAAAGAAATAACACTTTACTTGTACACCCTAGCCGTAACTAATCTGACGGCACATGGGTCAATATAGCCCACTGTGGGTTTTTAGTTTAAACAATTCAAAAATAAACTGTTGGTCTTTGGCAAACAGTTCCATAGTGATAATGTGACAAACTGACACCAGTTTTACGGAAGCTAGATATCTTGGACATATTATTTGAGGTTATTTTATTTAAAAAGCATGCTAAAGTACGTATTTTTAACGTGATAACGTTTTTAAAATCGTGTTAGTCGGGTGACATGTTCAGAAACTTGTGTCACACCAAAACCTCACGAGCTCGATCGCAGGTATAACGAGAGAGAGACGGACCGATCTCCCGTCTCATCTCGAGCGCTGCCACCAATAAGACGTTATCACGTAAACATCAAGATCGTAAACCTACTTTACAAACAACCAATTTTTTATTTATATTATCTGAGGTAATTTAAAAAAAACTATGAATCAAATTGTAGTGCCATATTTGTACCTGAATATGATCAAGTGATTTATTTGAGCTCAATTCATCAAAAACACTTATTAGTTTGACAAAGATCAGCTTCTTTCAAGTTTACATAATTTTTAGTTACTGCCAAGCTATAAAGAAAGATTTCAGTAGACCCCATAATTGCAAAACTACCCTAATGAAAGCAAAAGTACCCAAAACCACAACATTCTAAAACCTACATCGAATGAAAACACCCAATAATCAAGAATTCAAAAGAAACAGTCTCTAGATTACATTAAAGTGACAATAACCATAAAAGGACATTTCAAAAGCATAATTAGTTTAACGCATAAAGGATCGACACATTGCAAGCGGGCAATGCTGTTATTACCCTCGTTAACAATGACCAGGCAAAGCGTGTCAGCTGCGTAAAGACAATAGCCTTTGGCTAAAGTGAAGGGGTTAGCAATGTCTTTCAATAATTCATTTTTAACCCATATTTTAGTTCTAACGAACTGTAGGAAAAGAATACTGTAAATACTATAATTAATGGACTGTATGACAGAATTTTGACATTAGTTCCTGGCTTTTCACGAGGACTTTGGCTAACAAGTGTATACATATAATCATAATACTGTTACTTTGTTTCCTAAATATCCTATCAATCGATTCAGATTTCAACCATTTCATTAATTGCTGTCAATTTCCTACCTCTCAGTTATTTCGAGGCAATGAAAAAGAATAAAAACAATTTTGGGGTATTGTCTCCCCAAAATTGACCACACTGCTACTTACTAGTTAGTGTTAATTCAAACCAATGCATCCAAAACCACATTACTTGGTAGTGGAATGAACCGTATTTTTCTAACTAATACGATTAGTAGACAAGCACTTCTAGGTCTTTCGATATGTATCACTCTGTTCTCGGAATCAAATGGTATGACTTCTAAAGCCTTTAAAATTTATCAACCGTAACAACAGTTCGCACTTATTTATATCAATGTTGTGTAAATGTAACAAACAAACAAATTAGAAGGGAATGTATTTTTTTAGTAGATTCAAATTAATCCAATAACAATCCATACTAATATTATAAATGCGAAAGTAACTCTGTCTGTCTGTCTGTTACTCAATCACGCCTAAACTACTGAACCAATTTGCATGAAATTTGGTATGGAGATATTTTGATACCCGAGAAAGGACATAGGATACCTTTTATTGCGAAATATGTACCACGGGCGAAGCCGGGGCGGACCTCTAGTAGCATATAAACTATTCTATTATAGGTATATTATGTATTGAAGTGATATCTTTGGTTATACTTAATTTAGTATCTTGATGTACTGGACTTTCCAAATTATCCTCATTTTAAGGTAGGTTTGCTGTTGTTTTTTTTTCAATGACTTGGCATTCCATATCTCAATTCTTGAGGAAGATCACAGCTGATACAATATCTGGTATCACCACGTGACAATTTAACAGAATTATTTCAAGTAAAACTTGTAAACGTGGAACTACTATCACATAGCTCAACCGTTGTTTACTTGCCTGTCCCTTATCACAAGGGTGCAGCTTATCAGAGCAGGTAAGTTTTATTGCGCCCTGCTTGCTACCGTTTCAAGGTTGTTTGCTTTAGGTTTACATCCCGAATGGGGCATGGGACGGATGCTGTTTTGATATTTTATAAGAATCACGCTTATTTGGATGATTTTAACCCATTGACCACCGAGCGGCCCGATCGGGCCGCGACACAATAGATTTTCTATTGTGTCTGTGATTCCGGGACTGAGGGATTATTATTTAGAATATTATGGTGATTGTTGCATTTCTTATTTTTCTATTTACTAAAAGTACCAATAAATTCATGTGGTCCTAAATAGTAATACTACCACAATTGTTTCATTGAAAAGGAATCTGTCAGCTAACAGTCCTAAACAATGTAACTCCATGATATATAATTATAGAAATATATACACAATGGCTCTATATCATACTGAAAAACAAATCAAAAGATAATTCGATTTGTGTACGATACAAAATGTGAGAATTGAATCAAACAGAAATAAAGCATCAACAATAATTTCTAGTTACTGATTTAATTTTACCA
This sequence comes from Colias philodice, assembly GCF_061535455.1. Classification (NCBI taxonomy): domain Eukaryota; kingdom Metazoa; phylum Arthropoda; class Insecta; order Lepidoptera; family Pieridae; genus Colias; species Colias philodice. The sequence goes on along the minus strand of NC_143103.1, from coordinate 9,682,675 downwards.
TGAACGGCCACCGTCAATTCGTAATGGCTCAAATTTTATTTGTCCGAAATCGGTTAAGTATCCGTATCGAACGACAGAGCTGGGTGGTCGCCATCTTTTTTAATTTTTTGTTAGCGCTTGTAGCTAGCCACGGGTTGCCAACCGTCTTGCGTTACTGGGACTGTCATAAACTAACAGATATCTAACATTTTTATGTGCTTTCGCCTTTTAAGTGGCATTATCCGTAATTTATATGATATTTTCAATCATTTGTGTGTCTAATTCTGAATAGTTAAGTTATTTAATAGACTTTTTCATAGCTTTATCGTGATTAACACAAATCCCATAAAATCAAAAATCATGGGAACGAAGGCCGAATGTTTGAACAATATTCCCTACCATTCAGGTACCTGTGGTTAATTTTAGATCTTGAAGCAATTAAATCGTAAATTATTTAGTCACTAACCCATAAAGTGGTCACCGTTTTATGGCGTATTAAACTGGGCCCGTTAAGGGTCGATAAATGTGGATACTTACTAATGAATCGACCTCAGGATCCGCTATGTAATAGGGTTTTTCTTGACGTATCTGGAAAGATAGAAAGTCATTAGATAATGGTACACATTCTTATATTGACCGCGTGTGGTGTCCACACGGTTAGGTTATATGGGATAAATGATATGCATAATAATGTTAGGTGTGAAATACGAAAGTTAATCTATCAAACTGGTTATCATAAATAATTTATTTCAAAACTGATTTTTATTTGCATAAAGTGTGAACCACAGCTTTCATAATTTAGCCATCAAAATAAAAATGTAATCAGCTAATGATAATAAACTTATAATAAATATTGACATTTGATCCCTTATAAGAAAGTCACATCTGCGAGAATAATCTTTGACGAAGAGATTACCTAGAAGAGTCTAGACATTGTAGTTTTATAAAAACTTCTATTACACAGTAACCTGTTAAACAAACTAAAAATTTCCAGTGGATTAGCGTAATATAACGAAGAATTTTCGCTTCGTTTCACATCATAGATTATATTATAGATGTTCTAATATTATTTTATTACTTTTATTAAGATTTTAAACATAAATAAATCAGACTTTATTAAACTAAGATTTTATTTTATTGGATTAAACTTTTATTACTTTATCCATAAAAAAATAACGGAATTTCTAACATAATTTTTTAACTTACAAAACGAACAGTTTATAAAAAAACAGCTAAATCAGTAAGAAACGAAGCATAACACTACCAAACGAAATTTCCTTAAAAGTACTAATAACAAATATGAAAAAATACTAACAAAGCGTGTGACTTTCCCTGCGTTTACAATAAACTAAAGCTATAATGAGTGTGTTACTTTTTATCATACTCTTTGGATTTTAACCTTTTTTGTTCAGGCGGAAATGTGATACCATCACGCATACATACTGAGTAAATGTCAGCTTTTTGCCTAGGTATTAAAAACAAGATTGTTTTAGGTTAGGTTATCCACTTGGAAATGTTTTGCTATATTTGTTGTTGAATTTTAGAAAAAAATTGATAAGTTTTTGATATAATACTGTTATAAGCAAAGTTATAAACTATTGATGTACCTTGATTGAAATATAATCATCTGTTTTTGTGTGATTTTTGCAAACATTCAGACATACATTATTTCGAAAACTTGTATAAAATTAGTCACAATTTTTGTTCAAATTAATCAGTCTATAATTTGATAAAATTCAGTTCCTCATTATTCACGATTAGATGCCCTTTTCCTTTTATTTATCAAATGATTAAATAATTTGATCGCTGCACTCTGATTATACATTTAGATAACCTATCACTATATGATCAACAAATTGCCCAAAAACTTTAAACTAATACATAAGGAAGGCGTGGGTTTATAAGTGTCGAAAATGGGGGGTTCTGGGTCGTCGGGCTCCAAATGATGGACTTCCTCCAGCATGGGCGGAGGTGGGTCAACGATCGCATGTATCGCATTACCCCGCGGCGTTGCGTCTTTTATCGTTTTATAGTTGAGATGTCAGGGTTTGCATGTTCTATATGATGCACTTTTTTTGGGTAAAAATTTTATTATTTTAAGATCAGATTTGGTTTTCGCTAATAAATAGTGTTTAACAATTGATTTGGTAACAGTAATTTTAAGAACAGAGAAAACTATGCATCCCTCAAATTAAAGTTTCATTTTTACGACCACCGCATAAATTACCTACGGAGAATTTTCGAGGTCCATAAATTTCAAAGTTATTTTATAGTACCTACTATAAAATAAACAAGAGTTTCTGACAATCGTCACAGCATCTACCTGATCGTCTTTGTGCATTTTCAGTCGATTGATAATAATTGAATTTGCCTTTGTACTATTTGGGTATTGTGAGGAGCCGTGACGGTACAAATTTCTCATAACTTTTGTCAATTTTTTGTGACATCTGTATATACAAATGTAGGTACTGTGAACGGGTGGAGGATTATATTCTGTTGTATTATTATTGTGAAATAATGTTCATTGCAAATTGTGAGTATTGATAGATCTATATAGGATACTTTAAATGATCGAAGTCGACTGTCGTAATCTTTTAAATAGTATAAATTGTAATCATAAAACAAACGGACGCTCCATAGATTTCTGTATTCGCAAGTCATGCCCTAGGAAGCCCTAACGAGGCAGCACAATAAAACCATCGGACACATTTTACTGCGACATTTATAGTTACGGAAGAACAGATAACCGTCGCACGCGCATCCTATAAATAAAGTTTTCATAACAGGAAAGGGTATTAATAATAGATATATAATTTGAAACTTCTTCAGAAGCATGCGTTTTTGGACGCAAACTAAAAAAAAACACCTGCCTTCAATCTTAAAGTTATTAAATAGGAGGCGACTTCTAAATTACAAACGACCTTTGCGATATAAAATAATTTAGCATTAAACAATGTAACTGTTTAAGTGAATATGGGTCATATGTTTGGTGTGACAAGTGTCAAAATTGCGTGTACACTTTGATATATTGAATCTCCGATCGATCAGCGGGCATCTTAGGTAGCCCGGTTTATTTTCTCGTATAAAATAGATTTTTTATTAAAAATTACAGGGTACAAGGCTTTTGGTAGCGATTTTGATGTCGCGATACTATACTTAGGGTAATAACCGTCCCTTTAGTGGTATCCTAATATGTGCTTTATAAATAATGAATAGGGTTCATTATGAGTTATATTTTGTTTATTAATTTAATAGACTTGAGATGGAACGCGTAGATTTATGGCCACATTCTTCGGGCGAGGCGCTAACAATGTATAATGAAATGTTTTTAAGTTTTATCTTTATTAAAACTTGGTCAATATTAAGTAGTTTTGTGAATAGTTATTTTACGTAATTGTTAATTATTTAGTGTTAAAAACAAAACACGTGTAAGCAATAACGACATGATATCCCCTATCTTATAAAAAGTTTACGGATTTATACTAAAACTATTAAAATATTAGATTTAACAATGATTGTAATTTTCACTTCCATAATAATAAAGTGATTTGATATTTGGTTAATCACTTGTTAATTAAAATGAATCTGCGCATAACAAAATGAATGACGTAGTTTTCATACGAGGAAACATTCTCGGAATATAGGTAATATTCTGTAATAATATTTTGAAATGAGTAAAGAATGCATTAAATAAACGGGCACCTACAAGATAAATAAAAAATGTTGTGTGGTTTTATGAAACCACGGTAAAAGTGAAACTGTTCGAACGGTTCCGAACACTGCTTTGTGTAGCGCATGTCGCGTGACGGTCGGCTGCCGAGTAGGTATACCTACTCGGCAGCCGCGATACACGCGACATGCGCTACACAGACCAAAAAGTTTGAGACGATGTAATAAAAGTTTCACTTTAAAACTATGTAATTTAAAAGGATTTTAACTTGACAATTTTAATTTAAAACTTCATTCCTCATTTTAGTAAAATAGCAGTAAAAGCAAAACTTTCCAATTCGAATTACCCGATACGCGACGAGCGCCTTTTGTTTCCCGCCATAAATATGTAAATCATAGACAACTATTCATATCGGAGCGTATTCATAAATATTTTACTGGTTAGCAAATAGCTATGGAACTTGGAAAAAAATTTGTTGTTCCAGCGAAGCACATGTTTGTAAGTTGGCAGATGGAAGGCCAAGACGGCGGGGGGAGGCGGGGGTTCGGTTTTTTGCTGCGAGCCCAAAATTTTATTTTTAATACAAAACTCTGGAGTGCAGGTAGACGGACCACGGGTGTTTGGTTAGTGTTTTTTTGCCCTCGACTTGATTTATGGCCGCGTTCGTTGACGATTTGTGAGCCGTAATTTCGGTGCGTTTTGTCACTGTGTGCATCATGATTTATTAATTTATAAGCTGAGGCGTGATTCTGGACTGTCGGAAACGTATAATTTCTGTAAGGTGTTATTTGGACGTGATTTGTCAGTCGTCCGCGTAAATGATATGTAATTTTTGTAATGTCTCAGCGTTTTGTGGTTTGTTAGTTGCGGGCTCGTAAGCGGTGCTGTCAGCTTCGCATTGTGGTGTCTTTATTGTGTCCTTTTTAAATTGTTTAATTCTAGGATACGAATTCAATCCTTTATCTCTTGGGCCTTTATATTATCTTTAAGCTTTGTCTTCTGTTTCATCCTTTAAACAATTGGATCAGTATTTTTCTTGACATTACAGTGTTTCATTATTTATTACAGTTAAATTGCCATCATCAAATTCAACACAGCAGTTCTATACAAACACAATCTCCAGATTTATGATACAATTGCATTGTAACAATTAAAGGAAATCACAAACTAGCACGTTTCGTTCCGTTATACGCCCGTTTAACCCTCCCAGGGGTGGTTTTAGGTCAGTTTTTCGGTCATTAATACAGGGGCAGAATTAGATGGTCGTAAAAGTACTTAATTACTCACACAGGAATTGCGTACAAGTGCTACCTTTGTTTTCGTTTTTATTGTTATTACTTGAGTCAATAGAGACACGAAGAAATTTGGACATGTTGGTATTGAGTAGGAACTATAGATAGTAACTTAACTTAAGGGACAAGTAATAACAAAAGGATGATGTGTGGAAACATAGTTAACTTAATATAGAAGTTGATTTAATTGTCAGGGAAATAATCATTTTGACATATTATAACATTGTTTTACAGAGGATAGAAGTAAGACACATCTTCGCTTACCAGCAGGAGATCGTGGTCAAACGTTTCCCTATTGTTAATAAAAAAAAAATGTTGTGTGGTTTTATGAAACCACGGTAAAAGTGAAACTGTTCGAACGGTTCCGAACACTGCTTTGTGTAGCGCATGTCGCGTGACGGTCGGCTGCCGAGTAGGTATACCTACTCGGCAGCCGCGATACACGCGACATGCGCTACACAGACCAAAAAGTTTGACACGATGTAATAAAAGTTTCACTTTAAAAATGGAACTCAAGTTTAATATACATTAACTAGTGAATTATCAAGAGCCATCAAAAAAAGTAAAGGCTTCAAAGAAAGACATAATTATTTTTCTACAAACGAAAAGAAAAGTTTAGGTAATTATTGTTAATGATTTTTCTGATTAAACTATATCGCCGATTGGGAATGTTACTATCGAGAAGAATCAACAAACTCTTAAATTACATTTTACAAAGCAATTTGCTTTTAAATTCCATTGAAAAAGTGTTACAAGTCAATAACTGCGTTAAAAACAACCGACTTCAAACTTGCACTTGCAACATTTACAAATACAGACAAAAATGCTCATAAAATAAAAACTACTGGACCTATCCGAATAAAATTTTTATGGGACCAATTCGACACCATCCCGCATCGAACAAAAAAAGAATCACGTAAATCGGTTCAGAAACCACGGAGTAATCGGTGTACATACATAAAAAAAAAAAAAAAAAAAACATACCGGCCGAATTGATAACCTCCTCCTTTTTTTTGAAGTCGGTTAATAATTATAAAAATGAATAACATTAAAGAATTTTTCAAACCATGATCATGAATACAAATTTAAATCCAAAGTAAGGCGGGTATGGATTAGGCAGATGCTAGGTTTTTTATACTATTTTATATTTATAATCTTCCTTTACAAATTTCGTATTTAAACGGTTTTAATTCTTCACTTTTTATACTTATTGTTATTTTATGAATCGTGAAATATGTTTGAGATACTTTATTTATTGAAGAGACGTTTGTTATGTGTGTTTGTTTATACATTTTGCTATGCTTTATGATGCACGTAAATATAAAAAAATGTCTATCAATTGTTATGAATGTTTTTTTAAGATTACAATGTTTAGTTTGATTTTGTAAGTATGGTCCAAATATACCTAAAAACGCGTAATCCAGCTAAATTTGAGGAAGAAAAAACCGATCGTTGACTTTATAAAATTAACTTCAATTACAATATGGCGGACTGGCTCAACATATTTTAATGCAAATTTATTTATCATGTACGTACGTATGTGCGGACAAACAGACGCTTGTTTACGCCTGCAGCGCATGCGCCAAACAAAATAAACATCTTTTCATCGGTTGAATCCGGAGTTTAAAATTGATCGAATAATCGTGGATTTGGGTTAGCCCTTGTTAAAGCTGTGTCGATGACTTGCGTGTTTAAGTTATCAAGTGTTCGTAGAATGACAATAATAGAAATAATAAAAAATGTTGTGTGGTTTTATGAAACCACGGTAAAAGTGAAACTGTTCGAACGGTTCCGAACACTGCTTTGTGTAGCGCATGTCGCGTGACGGTCGGCAGCCGCGATACACGCGAAATGCGCAACACAGACCAAAAAGTTTGAGACGATGTAATAAAAGTTTCACTTTAAAACTGGATTGAAAGAATCAGGTGAAGAATCAGGTGAAATGAAAATAAATAAATAAATAAGGTGAAATTTGGATGCCTAGCTACATTTGACCCAAGATTATATCACAATAGTGATGTTATACCTAATAGGAAACAAAGTGTGTCTTATAATACCTACACTTATTTCAAGTCTAAGATCTCATTCTAAAATGAGTTCTTCCAATATTGGATGGTATTTGTATTCGCGTTTCATTTAGAATATACCATTACAATTCATACTATCACCCTACCAAATTTCATTAGAATCAGTCTATTTATTCAGGATTAAATATCAAAATCCTCACATGTTCCATTATTGAGTGTTTAAAAAGTTAAAATCAACCACGTCAGATATTGGTTTTTAACACTAACACGCATTAACCAACTACGTATATGAATAATAAGTGCGGTCCCAAACTACCCTTGCACCACCCCAAGACCCCTGGGGGCAGAAAATTAAAGTGTAATGGTCCTATGTTTAATATTATCTGCGGGTGGATGTTTCGCTTTTGTTAATATAATTTATAAGTTAATGCTTGAAGGGGACGTTTGTCTTTTTGTTTAGTTGCATAATGGGGTATAAACAGTTTAAGTTTTTGGGTAAGGTGGACAATTTTCGTGTTTTGTTTGACGAATATACCTGAGAATTTTAGTCAACCATTTCACTGACAAATAAATAAATATAAAAACAGGTATTAAAGAAAATGGCAGTCAACAACAAATTTGTTTTTGTCCTGCATCTAGGTCTATATCGTTAGCTCAGATTTTCAAAATTTATTACAATCATACATAAACTGCCGATCATTTTGCTATAAATTTGTTAAAACCAATACCGACAACACCCTGTCATCTAACTTTACTTTCCTAAATCTTTCTTCCAAAACAAAACCATCTAAAAATTCATCCAACGTACTGAGTGCAAACAAGAAACCAATACTAAAGTACAGTGTGCAAAAACAACAAGGAACGGCCATTATCCACCCCAAAGCAAACATCCCTTAAGGAAGGGTTATTTGATTGATTTGCCACTAATACATCCCTCTTATCGTAATTTGTGAAGACGTGTAACTCTAGAATCATTTCTTATATCTATAGCTAATGCATTATGTAATTTAAAAACAAGATGGAAGGGAATATTTTAGATAAAGTCAAGATGGAATATTTAAGATTTGCAAAAAAGAATCTTTTGGCACATTGAAGTGAGGTGAGATATGAGAAGGTATGAAAGGGGCATATTATAGATAAAAAATCTAATCATCATTTGTTTAAAATGGTATTTTGTTTTAGGTAAAGCAAAGACAATACCTAAGTGAAGTCACTTTTAATATTGAAAATAGGAATGCATGATTACATTTAAAACAAATAAATTTTAACCCCCTTCCAATTATTGATACCTAGGATACCCTGAAGGTTTGACCTAAACTATAGAATGATGAAAATACCCTACAATTTCATGAGCAATACAAACCGATGTACAATGAATAAGCAAAGACAGAATGGCACTAATTATATGTGAATTACCGTATTCATAATTACAGACGTTTTACCCAGGGCTAGGTAATAACAGGCGACTCTGATCGGACTAAATGCATACAATTGTAAAATTATTGAAATTCCCTTTCATGTCCGTTTTGTTTCTAATTTATTAGGTTCAAAGTTTCCTGGACTAAACAATTACTTTGATAGCAACTTTGTTAATAAACTAAATTACTCATAATTCTATCTAGCAATTACCTAAAGATTATTTTAAAAACGCCATGATTATCTGGGTAGGGTGCGCCAATATTCCAATACGATAAATCATACCGCATGTCACATTAGCGCAGCTTAAAAACATTAAAGTGTACAAAATTAAACATAACACAATTAGCAAATATACGCCGCTGTATACATCCAGTAATCCGCGTCAGCTGTTTTTGACCCACCCTTATTTACCCTTAGAGAACCACCCCAGGCTGATATTTTAACGAAACAAGAGGTCATGTTATGTTGGACGCAATAACCAGAATTCCTTGACCCCTATAAAAGTACCAGGGCCATAAACTTGACGTTTGAATTACGGCGATGGGGGGTCAGCTTGTGCTGGTCTGTGTCTTCGCTTTTTAGGGTAGGTAAATGATAAATGTAGACAATGTTATGTGTTTACATAGGAAGGTATTTGGCGTTCAGTCAAGCGGCGATTAAAATTCTATAAAATTATCGTTAATACGTGGATTTGGTTCATTGGATTTTAATTCATAAGGCATAACTGGTACAATGTACTGTAGTTAACTTTTACTTTAGCCAACAAATACAGAACCAATTTTATTCAACGATACAATAAGACTTCTTTGTGTAAATGTAAACATACTTGAATTTGACACTCCAAACTGCACCACTATATACAAAAAAAGATTCAAACCTGCACTTAACCACTACACCACGATAATAATCCATAAGCCACTTATCTAAACCATAATAAAGGCATATTTCTATACATAGAAACGTCACATAACTTTCCTTTTTAAAAGTCGGTAAAGCGGCGGTCCAAAAGCCGCGACGTGTTGCGCGGAATGCGCCTGCGCCTGTTATAATTACACCACCATATACAGGCTGATTGCATTTCTAAACGCAGGTTTTTTTAATCTATACTAATATTATAAAGCTGAAGAGTTTGTTTGTTTGTTTGAACGCGCTAATCTCAAGAACTACTACTGGTCCGATTTGAAAAATTCGTTCGGTGTTGGATAGCCCATTTATCGAGGAAGGCTACAGGCTATATTATATCATTACGCTAAGACCAACAGGAGCGGAGCCACGCGGGTGAAACCGTGAAACAAACCTAGTCTAGAATAATTTCTTATCTATAAAAACTTGATTTTCTATATTTTTTATTAGATTGGTTTGATGGCCTGGTTTTGATGTGGTATATTTAACATAATGATCAATAAACAAAAGCTTTTTAATTTGAAGAGTGCAATGAATTTGAATTATACTATGTGTTTATTATTCATTTCCTGCGTAAATGCTTAATAAGATTCCCAGTTTTGGTGTTCACCTGACCGTGATATTTAAATTACTTTTTAACACACTTTTTGTAAAGAAATTTTTGTCTATTCGTATGTTTGAACAAAATTTTGAATTTTAATTTAAACATCACCCTGTAACCATAGAGTATTTATGTCATTATTAACGGCTGCGAATTAATTCTTATTTGGCCTCCATTTTTATCACGAGTTTTCTTTAAAAAATCGCCATACCACCGGCTTCAACTTTTTACCACCGAACCGGCGCGGCCCGAACCATAAACGGATATAATATTCGTATGACACGTTATAAAGGAAAGACTTTTAATTACGGCGCTTTCTAAGTATACCCGGGAATTACCGGCCAATCCCGACAACGCATGCCCATCATTGGCGCATTCAAATTCGGAACCCTCTATTCAAATCGTCCCTAATCGAAAATATTCAAAATTCGAATTACGCGTTAGCGAACCGTAACGTTCGAAATTGAATTCGAAAAATGTAGAGCGTACATAGAGATATTAACAGTTCTGTTTTCGAAAATCTAAGCGGTTCGCGTTCGATTTTCGAATATTTAAATACGGAACGTGAATGAAATGGAATGGAATTATTTATTGGTGTTGTAAACGGTACCGAGTGGCATTCTGACGTCATCAGTGTTGAAAGAGCGTATGTTTAGTCCAGCATATTAATGCTAAGCGCACAAAAACGATGTGAGCGCCGTGTCAGCCGCTAATTGAGTGGCTCACGCAATCCTATGGGGTTCAATCACTACTCAATTTTAAAAGCAAGTCCTATAATAAGGTTTACCTTTAGTAAATAATATAATTACCACATTGAATGTAATAAAAAACTATGCTTTGGTAATGTCATATTTTTAATGTTAATATTGATTTCCTTTTAAAGATAATAAATAAATAACAAGCATGATTGATTCAGAATAGAACTATGTATGTGATAAAATGTAATGTTACCATTAGCTGAGAGAAAAATCTTTTATAAGGATTTATTGAAATTCCAATATTATTAGTTAAGTGATATTGAGCTTGGTGAACGATGACATACATACATACAACGTGTCTTTGTAATTCTTTATATTTATCAGTACAAAGATTTCATTTTGGTAAATAGTTGTTACATCATATATTCTAACACAGTGGTGATGAGATAACAAAATTAAAACACTTCAAACTATCTTATCAAATATATTATTCGTCATCAAATCAAAAGAATAAAACTGCACAACAGTTAATTCGTTGCATTATGCGCTTGCGCAGCTGCGTCACCATTTTGTGAAATGGATCATGGCGTCGTCCGAGGTATAGTCGTCAAATTGCGCGCCAAATCCCTCAACAATACACAATGGATGTTAAACGACAGATGTAAACAAACAGACAAACGGACAATGCTTGTATGTTGATCTAATCATTTTGACTCCCAATTGTTTGTGGGAACATTACAATGATGTCAAATGGTATCTGGATGCAAGGTTTCTTAAACTGAACTAAGTATCATCTATGTAGGGCCTGTGTTAGCTTAAACGGGCATCTGCTGGACGGGACACGCGGTAGAGTCGTAACCGTTCCGGCAGTTCCGTCCAAAGCAGCACGATGGAACAGAGTGGGGTTTTAGTCGGTAAAAATCCGACATAACCACGGCCCCATCCCCGGGAGCCGGGGGTATCTAAGAAGATTTCCCCACTATAAAAAAAAAATAAAAAAAGGGCCTGTGTTAGCTTAGACAATTTTAATTTAATTCTGAAATTGTTAAGATATTAAAAACTCGATCACTACATAGTATAAAACAAAGTCGCTGTGAATCCGTCTGTATGTACCTATGCTTAAATCTTTAAAACTAGAACGGATTTTGATGCAGTTTTTTTTATAGATAGATTCATTCTCTAGGAACGTTTTATTATATAATTTAGTTTAGACAAAGCGAGGAAATCCGCAGGTGGAATACTAGTTTATGTGGAAGTAAAACGCACTTTTCTTTCACTCTGTATAATTTTATGGGCAAGTTATCTGTTTTAAGAAAAAGGATTATAAAAAGTTGTCACAACATTTCATATTAATTGCATGTTGTATGATAAGTTCTAGGAAGATAAACACGTCACGAATTAACAAATACTAAAATCTCTTCAAACATACTGTTATCTCAAACATCTTTATTTCAAGACAAATGTGCAAATATATTCAACGCAACGAATAAGTAATGAATTTTAATTATAATTAACTGTTCTAATTGTTGACTATTTTTGTTATGAAACTATTGAACCATAATGTCTAAACATTATAGTGTATCATATCTTTCTTTCTATATATGTATAAAACTCAAAGGTGGCTGATATAGTGATCTATCAACTTCAACGCACAGCCCAAACCACTGGACGTATCGGGCTGAAATTTGGCGTGCAGGTATAGATGTTAGGACGTAGGCATCCGCTAAGAAAGGATTTCCCGAAATTCTTGCGGGAACGGGGAAAAACAGGGATGCACGTACAAAGTCGTGGGCGGAAGTCATTTAAGATATAGATTATGTTTGATTTTATGTAAATAAGAAAACACATTTTAACGGATTTAAAACAAATCTTATTCAATTGTTGTGAGAACACTGTATATTATGTTATGCATATTTTAAACTTGCAAAAACTTTAATTACAAAATACAATGTCTGTATGTATGTTATAATTATACCTGTTACATCCAAAACATCTGATGATCATAAATTGCGATAAAATCATAATTCGAGGTTTACAATCATTTTCCTTATTACGTGGTTACACATACATACAAACAATTAAACAAATAGTTAATAAAAAATGTTATAAATCAGTTTGGCGCGTCTGTCCGTTGATGAATGAACTTATTAACATTTTATTGTTATCTGTGCGTAAATCTTTTGTGATTTTTTAGGGTTCCGTACCGAAACGGTAAATCGGGACCCTATTACTGAGACTTCGTTGTCTGTCTGTCTCCAGGCTGTATAACCGTGATAGCTAGAAAGCTGAAATTTTCACAAATGATGTATTTCCGTTGCCGCTATAACAACAAATATGTACTAAAAATTAAAAATAATAACATTAATGGGGGTCCCTATAGTTAGGAACCCTTCGTGCGCGAGTCCGACTCGCACTTGGCCGATTTTTTATTTAATTCGCAATTACTGGTTCGGTTTTAACGGTGCAGACAATTTTACTGTTAGTTCTTTGTTAGCTCTAGTTTTTATGTATCTTAATTCAAATTTCAAATAGTCTGTGTTAATAGCCAAACAAAAGAAATCATTTCTAGAAATATACTATGATAATTGCAAAGAGTTATTTTATTTCACCTGTAACAAATTTAATCAGACATGTTTTAGCCATTTTTATGCTGAAACGTATGCACGTGCAAGCTTACGTTTTTTTTAAAAAAAATATATCTAAATTCGACAAAACAAATCGCAAATACTCAAGACATCATTCAGAACATTTATTAGATATCAATTTAAAACGCGGATGCTGTGGATTTTGATAGATCCCTCAAAAAACCGGTACTTATAAAATCGATATAAAAATTAATGAAATCGATATACGGCGTGGCGTACGTGGGAACCGATAACACTTATACATCGACAATTATTACATATTACACCTATAGTATACAATTTAATTAATACTTCAATCGGCTCATTCTAAAATGGTATCGAGTTTTTACAAACCAATTAACACGGCTGCGTAAAAAAATAATTTATTCCCGTCGCATTTTGAGCATACCAGAGCAAATGCTTCGTTTATGACAGCTTATTCCAAGTGTCGATATTGCATTAAAAACGCAACGTGACCTTGTGAAGACGTCACGAATAAAGACATTTTTTCTAACGTTCCGCTGCGCCGTACACCGCGCCGTCCGCCCGCGCACGCATCGACGGCGATCGGCAATTAACATTCCCGCAATTATTTTTCATTATACACGCTTCCATATAATATCACACACCGGCCACTTATTTGAGACGATGCGGTAGCGATTTTCCATAAATATTTTATTAATCGATGCTCACAGCGACGTACAAAAAAAGCCTTTAGAAACGATCGAGCCACGAACGTTAAGAACTTGTTATTTTTTCACTCTTTTAATTTCTCGCTCCAAAGATTATAGCAGTCGAGACGACTATGTGTTACGTTATTCTATGTTAATTAAGTCGGTGTACGACAAATGTTCATTAAAATATCACACGTGTGTTTTATCATTCGCCGAGTGAGCGCGTAGTCTCATTAAATTCAGATCGTATGGCGAGACAAGTATTTAATAATGAGCGCAATACCTGACCACATTAAGAGATAATAAAAGCTGTTGCGTTAATAAAACAGTCGTAAAGTTAGTTATAATTAGATAATATTGTCGAGATAGTAAATACGAGATCGGGTCATAAAAACGCGGCTGACATTCGGCGCTAGCGCGAGGCTCTGAGCGGCGGCGGAGGGCGGCAGGCGGCAGGCGAAGAGGCGGCTGTATCGATGACAGCGGGACACTATCGCAGCTAAACCGATCGCACAGCTCTATATCAATCACTCCACAATCATACCGCGTGCCACTTAAATAAATTTATAACATATTAAGTACGTTGAAAATAAACACTTTACCGTTTATGATTTATTTCGTGCGCCGATGAATTATGTCCGCCGCTTATTAAAGTGTTCTAGAGAGGGAGGTCCGAACTTTATCTCTTTTTGTGGCGATTTCACGTGCCACCGCCACCAATAAACGTTTTATTGAAGTAATTAAAGACGCGATTAGCTTACGTTACATGTGGAACCGGCGATAAATGTGACGGTCGACGTGACGGCCGCGGCGTCAAAATATGTTTCCCTATTATCGGTTACCGTCACCCGATAGTCGTTTCTTGAGATTTATGTAACAATTAAAGTTATTAAATGTCAACAATCTCGATTTATCGAACCTAAGTCAACCCAGCATAAACAAACGTGAACTGGTCAGTACTCTGACACTGACATTATCTCGGAGCTATCGTAAGGTCAGACTCGCAGTAACGATATTAATACACTATAATGCATTACAATTTCAATAATTAGCTCACAGTGGTGTCTTTGACTGATAACGAGTAAATAATAACATTATAAAAGTGAAACTTGGACGTCTCGACAATGACACTTCCGCTTTTGTATATTTTGACGTTTTAATGTGAGAGTGACAGCTTTTTTAAAATTGCATTCTACCGCAACATGTCATCGCCTGTTAGCGTATTGTTGGAATACAAATAAAAAATGGAGACTTGTGGTTTAATAAATTTATAAGGAAATTATAGAGCCGTCGATTGTCGGTCTGCCAGATTACCAGTTTCAATCGAACGGCCACAAAATGACTCCATTTTGCGGCGTTTTGGGGCTTTTTTCGTTTCAATAATAGGTGTCGCTAATGTATGTTATCGGCTTGTAACCGCAATTGTATGCTTTTAACAGCATACAGATTATAAAGAACACGTAGTCTGTCTTGTTAAGAAATTTAACGTTGTTTTTTTTTGTATTTACTACGCATAAACATAATCTAAGTTTCAGACATTAAAATAAACTATTAAGTTTCAACGCGTGTACAAATAAAAGTTTAATATTAGTTTTACATTCGCGTCAAATCGATTGGCATACTAAAATTAATTTAGCTCACGGTACAAATGAGATGAAATTGAATCAGAACTACAAATAAGCGTAACAATCAATAGTCGATAACAGATTTACCGTTGCTAATTTTGCTTTATAGTTATTAAAGGCATTGAAGAAATTGCCGTTGTTGATTTACGTCCGCCATTTTGCGCGCGACATTTTAATATTCGAATTTCGAATGCGTTGGCGTTCTTTTTTTTCTTTTTTAATTCTGATGGGTAATGGAGGCAGGTGCACAAAGTTATTCAGCCAGGCTCGCGAATCATTTTCCTTTCTAAATGGGTCCGTGTGGAATCGTATTGGTTTGCAGGGATTTTTATTATGGTTCCGTCTCGTCTAATTTTGCGTTTTAGAGTGAAAAAGCTTTAAGCTTGTAACTGAAGGATTATTGTTTTTTTTTTAAATATCGTTGATTATGATGCAGATATGAATAGACAATTACTTATCTGTTATACAGATAATCCATAGGGATGAGTATTTTCGTTTTAAATATGTAATTCCACAGATTCAAAATCATTGGTATTTCCAAAAATGTAAGGGGCTCTACCTGACTTAGATTCCACAGATAAAGCTAATGCCAAAGATTATAGAGATAATGCAGGATATACCTACAGGTTTTCCCCGTTTTTGTTTTTTATTTTTTGGACACGATGAATTTATTTATCAAAATTTTAATACCTAATATTATAAGTTCTTTTCTCAACACAAAAAAAAAACTAAGCCCAATTTACGGAAAAACACCATGAAGTATCAAGTAGGTAGGTCCAGTTCTTCTTTAAAACTTATTAGTTATTATCAAAATCAAAGATAACCCAAAACCACTCTACCACTTTTGAAAATTTTTATTAAAAACAAATAAAAATGAAACTGTTTACTAAAAACTGTGACATTTGAAAAGCGTATTATCTAAAAACAACATATACATTGTATCAATTAAATTACATACTTATATATAGCAAATTTAATCTGTCCTTAAAACCCACCTACCATTAAAACATTCGTATTTCATTTTTAGTTTTTGTCAGAAATCATAGCTCGCGCTGTAAAATTGCCGAAATCTGCGATACCTCTGTAAAATATCAAATTATTCGCCAAAATATTATTAAAAAAAAAACACCAACCTGTTTGCTAAAAACCGCAATATCCTCGTTGAACGACTCCGACGAGCAGACATCCCCTCCCGCGACCCCGGGGTCCCGGGGGGTGCAGGTGGCTAGCTCGCACTTCTCAAAGATCAGCGCCAGCAGGGGGAACAGGGGGTGCCTGGGGGCAGGAGTAGAGGTAGATCATAACCAAGAGAAGAACACAATGGTGGAAAGCATAAGAGTAATATACTGTAATTAATCCTACTAATATTATAAATGCGAGAGTTTTTCGTTACTCCTTCAGTAAAAAACTGCTGACCCGATTTTCATGAAATTTGGTAACTGGAACTGGATTAACATATAGATAGTCCCGATCCCTTTGACTATGGGCGAAGTTGTGGGCAAAAAGCTAGTTGTCATAATGCATAAAAATTAGTCAATAAATTAAGTGTATCCACTTCAATTTGAATTAAATTTGACATGATGGTTTTTGTATCAAGTAGGCAATATAATTTCCATTCAAATACAAAAAAAGACGTGTGGCACTCGGGGACTGCCGCGGTAAAGCTATTGCATGCTATGCCTTCAAGCCACACCTCCGAGCCCGTCGGAGTGGGGAGCGTGAGGTTTTTTCGTTACGGAATTTCTCGATTCGGTCCCCGCGCTCAAGGCCCGCGATAGAAGCTATGCAATAGCTTAAAAAATACTTTTTGCTATAGGTACCCTCTACTGTCACGCTTACAACCTTGCTCCATTATCAATTGTTATGATATAGTCCAAAGAAATTACCTAAAACCTACCGAATTTACAAAACAATCTCTCTTAAAAGTGAAAAACCAAAGTGCAAGTGTACAAAGGTCACAAAATCCAGATTATCTATACTAATGCGCTATAAAACTAATAATTGAGCATTCAGATAACTTGGAGATCGCACGTGATGTGATAAAATCGCTATTGTGGCGCGAGTGACAGCGGACACTGTGTATGTTTGTATATGGTAGGAATGGATGGACCGATTTTGGTGGGATTTTGAATGGCTAATAGCTAATTGTTATGATGCTTTTATTTTAAATAAATATTGGGAAATAATACCGCAATGTAGGCAAATAAAATGAAGATGTTCGAGTGAGCACATTGGTCAATATCTGTTCGAAATAATAACGTGTGATTAACACATATTTAATATCTAGTTACCTAGATAGGTAGGTAGATATTTTTTCTACTCGTCTGGTTTACCATCAGATTCCGCTAAACTAGCTGAAACTGCTGAAATTAACTCTTACACAATATATATACTTTTTTAACCTAAAACTTACTAGACAAGAATTACATAAAATACCTAATCATCACGTCAAAAATATTAAAAATTTTACATCCTACCAAAAAACGTAAACAATACCATTGTCTCATAAAACAACTCTATAAACTTATGTTTCTCCCGCGATCACTCACACCACAAAAGGCTCGACAACTTTCGATCAGATAACCGAGATGATCCGCAGATATCACACCTCTGTCATATTTAAATAAGATTTATACTTAGTTCTAACTTAGTTACTTAACAAGTAGTTTTGAAATTTAATTACCATAAATACTAGAATAACTTGTTTGTCTAGGCACTTAGTTTGATTAAATTAAGTAACTTAATTATACGTTTACAATTAAACGAGTACATCGTTAAAATGGTAAGTGACGTCACTTAATTTATACTATACAAATAGAGGATTGTATTTTTGATAGAAATAAACATACATACAAATTACATCAGATGTAAGTATGAGACCAGCATCCCAATTTTATTTTATACTAGCGGTCCGCCCCGGCTTCGCCCGTGGTACATATTTCGCAATAAAAGGTAGCCTATGTTCTTTCTCAGGGTCTAAAGATTATCTGTGCCAAATTTCATCAAAATCGGTCCAGTAGTTTATGCGTGAAAACCATACATACAAACCTTTCCTGTTTATAATATTAGTATAGAAGTATAGAGAATAGATATGTCGTTTTGTATTGGATACAATCCATAATTTTTAAGTAAGATAATATAGTTTTAATGGAATACTTAAAATAATGTAAAAAGTAAGTAGGTAGCCAATAATCTAAATGCCTTTTATTTTTCACATAAACAACTTTATCTCTGTTTCAAATGTTAATTTAAATACTTATAAAAATTAAACGCAAAATTATTCAAATAAAAAACCCAAAAACGGCTCTATAACTACACAGCATTCTCTACCAGCCAAACAACCTTTAGAATCAAATATAACATGAACCTACATTTCAAAAATCTATGCCACCTATAATCTTGTGTTTTTGAATTTTACTTTTTATCGTTATCAGTGATAACTGATAAGCTACTGTGCATATGGGTGCGATTATGGATTAACGAAAACATTGTTGATATACTTAATATCATTTAATACTGTCATTAATGGAGATATGGCTCAGTGGGAAGGTCGTGGGTTCTATTCTATCATAAAACAACATTTATAGATGATGTTGTTATTTTTATAATAGGTGTGTCACTTTGTGTTAAGTTTTTTAATGTAAATAAATAATAATAACAATGTTTAAATGATTAGGTAATAAATGGGTAAAAGAAAAAAATAAATTTAAAAAAATGTGACGACTCATAAGCATATATGTCACAAACTCCTATGGCTATTTTGGTTATATTTTTGTATACAGATAGCTAATATTCAAGCGCGCAAGCAAACCCGGCTTGTTAACTATATTATCAAGGTTTGTTTATTAATATTAGTATCACTGACACCTCATTATAATTAATCACTATCATAATTGATAATTTCCCTGACACATCAATTGTCCATCAAAATATTTATTATTTTATACAATCGTTTTTTTATCAAACTGACTCACAAAATAACATCATTATGCATCAAAGATAACTATAATTTAATTTTCTTCACCCATTAATAGAGAATAGCGTCTTTGTCCAATAGAAAATCCGCAATTTAAAACCAACTCATGTTTATAACTAATTGAAAGCTCACCTCACTCATCTACGGAATACATAACACACTTTAGCACCCTATAATAATCTACTATTAGTCAATAGACTCATGTTACCAGCTAAGCTCACTCACCTACGGAATACAGACTACACTCTACCATATACCTACCTAAATAGCGCCCTTCTACCACATCTTATTAAAAAAACTATTAGATAGTTAACTAACTCATGTTACTTGCTAAGCTCACTCATCTACGAAATACAGAACACAGTACCACTCACTCATCCATACATAGATATTAGCTATCTAACTCTCAATTTGTAACTTACTGATGACACTAACTTATTTAGTTTGTCTATCACAACCTACGGAATACAGAACACACGTTACCACCAACTCACCCATATATAGCGTCCTTATCGCGCTTGTGCACGAGTGGCTCGCCGGGCAGCGCGTGCGACGCCGCGGGGGGGTAGTGCACGGGGGGGATGTGGGGGTGCGACAGCCTGTGTTCGTGGTACATCCCTCCCTCCATGTAGCCCCCGCCGTGGAGGCTTTCGTCGTACTGTAAACATATAAATAATGAGTTAATTTGGATATTGTATGTGTAAACATGAGTTAGTTCGATATATAGAGAGTGAGTTGGTTTGGATGTGTATTGAGTTGGTTTGATTATGTTGTCTGACTAGGTGAAGAATTGAATCCAAATGTAGAGTTTGGAGGTTAACTTGTTTTTTAAATTAATTAGACATGTTGAAATGAGTTGGTAGAAGATACATACTTACATATGTTTCAATAAATTATAATTTAAAGACAAATGTTTGCAATATTACTCCTTGAGATACGGGGCAGATTCATTTCACATACACTTCTTTATTGTTTCTCTCTATTGCAGTTATTAAGCTATTGCATAGCTTCTATCGCGGGCCTTGAGCGCGGGGACCGAATCCAGAAATTCCGTAACGAAAAAACCTCACGCTCCCCACTCCGACGGACACGGAGGTGTGGCTTGAAGGCATGCTATGCAATAGCTTTACCGCGGCAGTCCCCGAGTGCCGCACGTCTTTTTTCTTATCCGACTTTTATTAAGTCCAAAATCTTTATCAAGCGATCTGCATTAACATTGGCTTTTACGCGTAGAACAATTAAACAAAAAGCAGTTTGAATATTCATAGTAAGAGCGAGTCATGTAGCTGTATCTCCCATCGAACCATCAATTAAGGCTTGGAGGCTTTTAGGGTTAAACATCTTCAGCGCAATTAAAACTAATGGAAAGTTTTTTTTTTATTGTGAGGCTGCGGATTGTTTGATTGTAACTATTTTTGACTATATTATCTACTAGCTTCCACCCGCGACTCCGTCCGCGCGGAAAAATTAAGAAATTTTAAGATTTATTTTTTTTCTATGTATTTTTCCGGGATAAAAAGCATCCTATTTTATGCCCAGGATAATAAGGTATAATTATACCAAGTTTCATCGAAATCGAACCGTTAGTTTTCACGTGATGCCTGAACATACAGACAGACAGACAAAAAATTTTTTTATCACATATTTGGGTTTGGTATCGATCCAGTAACACCCCCTGCTATTTATTTTTTCAATATTTTCAATGTACAGAATTGACCCTTCTACAGATTTATTATTATATGTATATAGATTCAGATTATCTATGTAGATTGGTGCGTAAATTCTCATTGTGTTAGTAAACAACTACGAAACGGCTGAGTTGATTTTTATGAAACGATTGTGTTCCGGAAGTTTTAAATCGTACGGTCGTAAACTATTTTATCATATAACACACAAATCTTGTAACAGTTAGGTTTAGAAACTTACATCTATATTAATATCTTTGTAGAGGCTCGTGGCAAATTTAATCTACCAAACGGCTAAACACATTCCGATGAACCCAACCCTAAGCCACATTTAAAATATATCATTTTCGTGAAATACCATAGCTACAGTAATGACATGGCGTTTCATAAAAAACACCGGTCCATCAAATTTGATGAGTTGGCACTTTTTTGTATCGATCCTACACACCTGTAGGACCCTTTTACTGTTTAAATTTGACGCCTACCCCACTATTATCGACTATCAGGGAGACGCAATCGCATCCATTACAATACAGCTTTTAGGAACTATTGTATACTATTGTTCTTCAAAAGTATGTACTTATTCCTAATTAATACGAACAATAATGTTTTTTTTATATATGTATTTTATCTGTTTTTTTTTGGTATTATATACCGTTATACCTACAGATAGGTATAAAATATATGCTAGTTTTCAAATTGATTGGTATTATTTATTTTTATTACCAACTTTGTTAAATAGTACATAATTTAAAAACTAGTACTTAATGCCTTTTAGGTATATTTCAATATTTCCTATATAATAAAAATACTCCTGTTGGGAATTGAACCCGGTAACCCTATACTTAACCGGGTGTTAGCAATACCTATACCTTTTACCTACAATTAGGTTTCCTATTATAGTTAGTGCATATAGGGTGCCTAACTGCCTAGATCTAACTTATTCATAGTTCATACGTTGTAGCCTTGTAGGTAGCCTATAGTTTCATAGTATTTACTTTGAACTTTTTATAACTTGTACCCTATCATTTCGTGTTTTTCATTGAAGTATTTTAAACAATAGTTTTCTGTACTGTTTATTGTGGTAGGTACTACTGAAGAATTCTATTTGTTTTTTTTTACAGATTTAACGCAATTTAAGTGACAAAAACATCAATAAACTACCTTATAAAAGTTTGAGTTACATATTGATTTGATATCTATACTAATATTATAAAGCTGAAGAGTTTGTTTGTTTGAACGCGCTAATCTCAGGAACTATACTGGTCCGATTTTAAAAATTATTTCGGTGTTAGATGGCCCATTTATCGAGGATGGCTATAGGCTATTATATCATCACGCTAAGACCAACAGGAGCAGAGCAATGCGGGTGAAACCGCGGGGCACAGCTAGTTGTTAGATAAATTTAAAACCTGCTTGTATAAAATTATCTTAGTACTTCTTGTTAATACTGAAAATATGTGAAATCTGTCTCTACATGTATGAAGCAAAAATCAATTTACGCGCAAACCCGGGTCGCAAAGCCTAGTACCTACATTTCCTAGTCCTAGTAATCGCAGTCATCAAAACCAACAATAAATCATTATATTGAAACCACACACATATCACGCGAATTACAACTCTATCCCATTGTAATAAGGAATATGAGACCGCACTCAAAACTACATTACAATTAATATGTTGACGATTCACAAACATACCACAAATATTGCTATGCAAATTTCAACCGTATCATTTATAACATAAGGCAGTTTCTATAAGCACGATTAACTGTAGCTCTAAATGAATATGGCGTCAAGACTACATCATTTTATTGGCTAAGAAACAATGGTATCGACGGGTTTAATAATTTTATGAGACCATAAATGTGCTTGATATTAGTATTTATTAAATCACATATGATTTAAGTGCCTACTTAAAGAGCGTAGCAAAGTTGAGAAAGTAACATTTTGTATGGAAAATTACTAATTACATTTCATTTGTGATTTTAACATTTATTTAATACCTACAATCCATCTTACTAAGTTATTTTCAAAATTGATCAAATCAACTATTAAGTTATTTAAATGAACACTTTCGCATTCCGCCATCATGATTAATTCATCACATTCTTACGATTGATTATATAACTCAATAGTCAATAAGTAAAAACAGGTTTTCCCTAAATCTATGCTAGAAAATTCAAATTACCCCTATCTTAAACACGGCAATGACCTAAAATCATTTTAAAAACTTACAATGCAAATTAATCAATGTAACAGCGATGTTATAAGATATTAATTTATTTAATTATGCACATATGTTAAAATGACACATGCGTCAGTCTTACATGTGGTGTCTCTACATTCCCGTAGTTTTGACAAAAACCATTAATACCGCTCACAAATTAATAAAAAACTAACACAACACTTAAAAATCGAATGTTGTGACGTATACATACAACTGGATAAATGTATTCGTTCCAAATTCGAATTGCTTATCTGTGGAACTAAGCCCCATCCCCAAAAAATAAAACTAGCCATTAAATATTACGAAAATATGTAATGACTACCTTTTGACGTCTTGAAAGCCGGTTCCAAAATTAAATGATACGTTTTAAAAATGGAATCGCTCCGTCCCGCCTTTTCCGAGATAACCTTTATCCCATTCGGTTTGCGAACGAAAAAAAATAAGTATCGTACGTTTTAATTTTTTTAAATGACATTCTTGTGGTTTTTTCTCGCAGGGAATCTTCGGTGTAATATGTTTCGGTGCGGCTTTTTGCGATCCGTATGCTTTTCGATTTGTTTTACGGTCGTGATTAAATTTTGTGAGGCATTTTTTAATTATTTAGTTTCGAACGGTTATTGAAGTGAATAAGTCACGTCAGTCGGTTCATCATAATCAAGTTCCTTTGTAAATAAATCGCTCGATTTAAATATTGTAAAGCGCGGCCATTTTTTCTGATTCCTGAGAGATTAGCGGAGGTTGATTCTGCGAATTTTGCGGTGATATTTAGTCATAAGCTTGTGGTTTCGAAGATCACCTTCAGGATATTGTAGATACACAAATAGATGGTAAATATATGGTTTGAAGCATAGAGTATATAAAAACTAGAGGGTTCCACAGACGGTCGGAAAGACGTCACTTGTAAGCGACACGGGGTGGGACAAACGCCACCCTTAGGATGTTCCCTCTCTGTCTTACACGAGACAGTCGGTATGTCTATCCTGCTCCGTGTCATCTGGCAGTCTGGGGCGACCAGCAACAGTGAATAATGTATAATAGTTGAAAATACCTAATAATAATTATAGAATGGTCTTTTGTTAGTAATCGTTGAAGTTCTTACTATGGAAGTACGGGGAGCAGTGCGTAGAATGTGCAAGTTCAATAACAGAAATAAGTACCTATTTGAAACAACGCAATTTTATATAGGTATGTAAGTTAAATAAAAGACCTAGCCAATCTTCACAAATACTTTTTTACAATCACATTTATTTACTTTAGATCTATTACGCATCGATATCCAACGACGATCATGTTCAAAACACGTCTGTTTGATAAAATAACGGTGTTAACTTAGTTTAATAGTCTCAACTTTTGTTTAGTCACTCTGAGTGACGCATCTCCTTACAATTAAGCGACTTCATCATTTAAATCGACGGAATAAATCAATACATGCGACGCTATCTGATTTTACAACCGCGTGTACCGTAAAACTTAGAAAATGGTTATATTACCTGTTATACGGCCGAATCGAGATGCGTCTCTACACCCTTATAAACCACATTGACATCGACCGATTAAATTTATCAGCATAACATTGCAGGCGCTAGTCGTAAATTCCGATTCATTCATAGCAAAGAATGTTCCGTTTCGAACCATAAATACTAATAAAACGGCCTCGTTACGGAGTCGGATCGAAAATCGGGCACACGACGTCTTAACGACACCTATTAGGGATCTTCTGTCTGGTGTATTTAATTGAAAAATTGTATCGTTGCAAGTATCCGAGCGGATGCGGGCCCAGACGACCATTATTCCATTTGCTCATCCGCATAGGGACCAACACTAACACGTGTCAATAAACCGATTTCCGAACGCACCCACCTTAATTACTAACTCGTTCTGTAATACGCACTTGAAGTTCTCATTCGAATCCGCGTTCCAATATTCGAAAATTAAACGCGAATATCGTTTTATGACCGTTCCATAGAATACTTTTATTTTGAATTTGAATTTATTCTTTTTTTAATGGATACAAAATTGAGAGTCACGGCAAAGCTTCCCGCCAACGGGCTGTTTTGAAGTAAACCATTACAATTCATTTCTACGAAGCGAATGTTTTCAATAAAAATACACAGACGATGTTCGGACATATTCAATTCGCGATCAGATTTATCGTTCAAGTATAAAACAGCACGTTAATGCTTGTTTTAAGGTAACCGATGAAAGCTTTACGTTGTAACATTTTTAATTTTTAGCCTACAAACGTGTGGACTTTCATTAAAACAATGACTAGGCGCTTTATATTATATAAATGTGTGTTACTCAATAAATAGTGTATCAAAATAATAAAATTTAAAGGGTCATTTCAGAGTTTTACATCACCGACTTGCGATTAAAATTAATTACGTTTTAATAGACCGTTAACCTCAGCCTTAGATTAAATTTACAAATTGATTCTAGTTATCATTCGCGTATATATTTATATTGTAAAATTGTAAACAGTGGGGTCAATAGCTGGCACATGAACCCAGATACGGTTATCGCCGGGACAGTTTCTTAGTCAGATTTTACGTAAATATTCCGTCGTGTAGATAACGATTTCCTTTTGCTTACAAAATATTTGTTAAGGATTCTCGTCGTCCGTTCCAAATATAAATTCGAATTGAATTCAAAAATCATTCCTTTCATAAATGTGACCGGCCAGCGATCATTAGCTTGAAATTCGTTTTTCAAAATTGAATAAAACAATTCTTACTTCTAAGAGTTAACGTTCGCTGTTCTAATTTTAAAAACTCATCTTAACGGCCGGTGTTGGTTTGAAAAAAAAAATAGAAAAGCTGCCTCATCATAAATAACGTTGACATAAAGCCGCCCACGCGCGTCTTATTATCGTGTCTGTCCGTTTGTCCGTTCGTTACCTCTATTGTGTGTGTGTGAATAAGATTAGCCACACCGACTCTTGATTGACTATTTAAAGCCGAATTCTTTAACTGACGCGTTTCTAAACAACATTTACTTTACGCAAGAGTTCTATTGCAGTATCCTTTTGATCGTCTATTTTTAACAATCTAGATTTTAGCCCTAGCTTGAAAGCAATAATAAATCTTTGAATTTGATTTGTGTAAACATTTAAAAATTATATACCACTGTGAATGTTTTACAAACAAAGTAGGTATATAATTGTAAATATTAATTGAGAATGTAGTTTAACGCGAATCTGTTTAATCTGTTTATAATTCGTCTTTTTTTCAGAAACAAGAATTTATATAAATACGTCTACAGTAAACATACAATTTCCTCAATAAATTATTATTTAAAATAAAAACAGTCAATTAATTCCACGATAAAACCACCCGCTGATTGGAGCGCAAATTATTTCATTACGTACATCCCGAGATACTTATAAATATTCTTAAGAGGACATTTAAAGGATTTGTGTGCGTAGTGGATAGTCAGTAATAACCTGGTCATCGCCCCGTGTGACCGCCGTGACCCGGTGCTAACAACCCAGCCAATACATACACAATTAATGAAACACCCAACTATTTGCAAAACAATACAAAAATAATCTCTCCCTGCACCTGCGACAAGCGACGGATTAACGACGGTAGGTACAAAACATCTCATTCTTAATAGAGAAAACAACGATAATTGGGTGCTCAATAAAATCACTGTCAATGGAACACCGTTAACCGCCACTAAACAAACCGACGTGATTCCAATTTCAAACCTCGTTATCGACAAAAATACAAAATAGGCGCCAACATTTTGAATTCGAAAAAAATTCTAAATTCGAACGCATTCCGCGCGCCGGCCAACGTTCATTGTCCTTCCAACCCTTGGCCGATAAACAGCTGAATCATCTCGCTTCAATTAATATTATTTAATGTATCTGACGTATTAGAGGAATTACATTCGATAAACAACGCGTACTCTGTTGTGAGAAATAACGCGACATGAATGTGAACATGTTCCTGCGAGAGATTAGCGCGATTTCTAGGATTCGGCTGGGAAAATGAACAGATACATATATTTGCGAATGCCTTGTCGATAATAACAAATGAATATCGTTGTAGGTTATTGTTTGATATTTATCTACGTGATCAGTAATTTCACATATGATTGAACATACCTACCTAGTTTAAAGTATAAATTATGCCGTTTCTTTAAAAGCTTTTGTTTCAAGCGAGATTACCGAACACAAAATCATTGCGAATATCCCTTTAAGGTTCTAGTAAAGTAAATATGGCGTTAACTACTTTACGCCTACCTTCGCTCCTTAAAACAGTACACTCAATACTTAACAAGTTAAATAAGTAAAAGATACTCATATCCGAAACAAACGCGGCTAGAATCGCAAAAATTATGACAAACGATTAGAGTCAACACAATTATGAATTCACTAAGAGCACCTTAAAAGGATGTTTTAACATTCGCTTACAATAAAGTCTCAAATTAACGAATTAGCTCTGAATCTAAAGTGCGCAATTAAGGCGTCTACAGAACACCAATTCTAAAATGAACAGCGATATTCAAATTGAAAAAGGAACGCGCTACGAATAAAACAATGAGCCATAAGTACGGGCGACATAATGACACTGACGTTACTTATAGGTGTATGCTAATTTATCCCGTGTTGTATAAAAATAAGGGTGAGAATTGTACACGTCTGTTTCTCAGCGAGGCTGTCGGTATGCGAAGACGCATCTAGAGCGGTTCGCTTGCGAATCCAAATTCAAAAATGGAATGGAAGATCGAAATTTAAATAACAAATATGTAGGTGCGTTCGGAAAGCGACGGTCATCCGTTTTAGGTTATTCGTTTTTATGTTTTAGAAAAAAAAATAGCTCTATGGCCAGGAACTTCCTATTCAGTTAAAGACAATGTAGGTATATTTTGTTATAATATTCCGTGCACTTATGTTTGTGTGACATTTTTCTCTGAAATCAATCTTTGTGAAAGATACACAAATGAAAACAGTTATAAACCAGTAAACAATAGTTATTTGGCCCAATTTCAGGAGATTACGACCCGTTAAAATTGTACCGCGATTTAAGCGTTAATAAAAATTTGTGATTCCGACATTTAAATTGCAGACTAATAAATTATCTATATTGGCAAGCTGTTAAGTGTCTAATTATATTATTCGAGACAAGCTTCGCAGACACTCTGGCTATAAACACGACCATATTGTATTTAAGAAACCGACATTTTTTAACGAAAGAACACTTTTTGACATTACCACATTTTAAGATTTTAACACGCTTTTATATCAAATACTAGTTTACCGCCCGCGGCTTCGCCCGCCTTGCCTAAAACTTAATCCATTATATACTAAAGCCTTCCTCTTGAATCACTCTATCTATTAAAAAAAACCGCATCAAAATCCGTTGCGAAGTTTTAAAGATTTAAGTAAACAAAGGGACATAGGGACAGAGAAGGCGACTTTGTTTTATACTATGTAGTGAAGTAGGTATCTACAGTTTCTTAATTCCCTATACATACGAGTTTTTATATTACTCGCTATTAAAAACTTTAAATCGCTTCAAAACAGATAACATTAAAATTATTTCAAAGTAAATAATCACACTTATTTATCTACCAAACTTTGATCGAGCTAAAGATTTATCTGAACACATTATACGAATGTCCCAAACCGGAATGACCAGTTTATTTTATATTATAATTTATCAAACTTATGTAATTTTATCTATGGAGTAGATTTTATAAAAGAAATTGTATAAAATAGGCGCGGTTCAGATAATGGATATAGCCATTACATTATCTATGTTATTAATATCCCGGCTATTTGAAAAACATTCGAACTTTCAAAAAAATTTTAGAATTTATACATTTAAATTTGGAACGTAATTTAAAAAGAAAACTGCACTTCGCGGCATTTTTAATGTACATTTTGGAACGTCACTTATGTTTTTATTATCTGTACAATACCGGGTTTATCTTTACTGTTCCTGTGAGTGCCAATAATAAGTTTAATGGCCGTTAGCGACCCGCAGATTGACGTCTTGGAATTAATGACGAATAAAATTATTTATGTATTTGTTGTTCAAGAATATGTTTAGTTGTAATGTTAGGTTTTACGTTAACAGTAATCGTAAAGGCCAAAGGGAAGCTTTGAAGGTAAGCTTTAGCTTATTAGGGTTGTACCTACGCATTTGTATCGGTTTTATTTTCAACAATTTGTGCTCCGCGGTTTTACCCGCAGTGCTCCGCTCCTGTTGGTCTTAGCGTGATGATATAAAGCCTATAGCCTTCCTCGATAAATGGGCTATCTAACACCGAAAGAATTTTTTTTTAACAAATCGGACCAGTAGTTGCCGAGATTAGCGCGTTCAAACAAACAAACTCTTCAGCTTTATAATATTAGTATAGATTTACCAAACATACCTTTATATATTATTTTAATACGTCTAGCTATTGCAATAGATATTTTAATTTTTAATAAAAAAATTCATCTTAGTTACACGGCATCAATTATTTTGTAGATATTGACGCAATAAAAAATATGATTTCCGTATTAGAACTAGATAGTTTTTTTGTAATAATCTACGATTTTAACTCAAACTCAAACATTTATTTATATTCAACTAGCGGTCCGCCCCGGCTTCGCCCGTGGTACATATTTACGTTTTCTCTACATAAAAACCATCCTCGTACTTCAAGGAATATAATAAAAAAAGAATTATCGAAATCGGTTCAGCCGTTCTCGAGTTATGCGCTTACCAACACATTTTGCGATTCATTTTTTTTTTTTAACAAATCGGACCAGTAGTTGCCGAGATTAGCGCGTTCAAACAAACAAACTCTTCAGCTTTATAATATTAGTATAGATTTACCAAACATACCTTTATATATTATTTTAATACTTATTTTAATACGTCTAGCTATTGCAATAGATATTTTAATTTTTAATAAAAAAATTCATCTTAGTTACACGGCATCAATTATTTTGTAGATATTGACGCAATAAAAAATATGATTTCCGTATTAGAACTAGATAGTTTTTTTGTAATAATCTACGATTTTAACTCAAACTCAAACATTTATTTATATTCAACTAGCGGTCCGCCCCGGCTTCGCCCGTGGTACATATTTACGTTTTCTCTACATAAAAACCATCCTCGTACTTCAAGGAATATAATAAAAAAAGAATTATCGAAATCGGTTCAGCCGTTCTCGAGTTATGCGCTTACCAACACATTTTGCGATTCATTTTTATATTATAGATAGATAGACTTCTTCTAGAAGCACTTTTGAAACGTCATAACATATTTTAACATTTACCACCGATTCGGAAAGCAGTATCTACGGAGAAGAACTGGCAAGAAACTCCATAGTTGCTCTTTTTACAATATTATAATTATTATTTAGACCCTGAAGGCTGAATCTAGATATTTTTTGTGTATAATTACGTCAATACAATTTAAACTTAATATTTTAAAATAAATAAATAACTTAAGCTTTTTAGACTAGGTTTTATTTCATGTATTTAATATAAAATATTAAGTATATTTCTATTTTTATTCCTAACTTACCTTATAGATAACACGGAACAAGTTTTTACAGTTAAAATGGTAGGTAGAGCATTATTGTTTTTATTAAAATAATACGATTAAATTATTTTTAGAATAAGATAGGTATTTAAGGAAATCAACGCAAATTTTACACTCAGTTTTAATATTTATTAATTTTTATACAATGATTTTATAAAATTTATTTATTGATAACAAAATAACAACGTTTATTTATCAAAGTTTACCAAAGACCGTTTTCACTTTCCGTCTTATTCAATAAGATTAATTTTATCAAAATCTCTTTAACACTTTAGCAGTAAAACACAGTTATTTTAACAGGTATATACCTACTTATTAAAAATCGCAAAAAATACCCCTTTAATGGAATACCAAAGACTAATCAAGTAAGTAGATACGTCAAAGTATGAAAAACACAATTTTCACTAGAAAAACATCTAAACAATATCTAAAACGGCTCAGCCAGCGAGATACCATATCACATTATCGGGACAACAGAATTATCGCCGTCCAAATTGATAATAAAACCTATCAGTATAATAAAATTTTATTACACCACGAATTTTAATACGAGAACAGTGCAAATATCATTATGTCCAACTAATGAAAACAGTATCTTTTGCGTTACGGCCGTTTATTGTGTACGGAGATTGTGATAAATGAGATACGGATTGACCAGTATTTGGGACTTTCGTTTGAAAAATAAACAACTTAGTAATATTAATATTTTAAATAAAATATGTTTTTGTAGCGATATAGATACATCATACAATGGAAAATGATTTATTTCGTTTTAAATACCTATCAGTAAGTAGGTACGAGCAAAGACAAAATTTGAAGATTAACAGTTCGACTAATTTTAATTGAAATTTATATTTTCACACTTTAAATTTATCTATTACTAGCGGTCCGCCCCGGCTTCGCCCGTGGTACATATGAAAAATAGATGTTGGCCGATTCTCAGACTTACCCGATATGCACAGAAAATTTCATGAGAATCGGTCCACCCGTTTCGGAGGAGTATGCAGACTAACATTGTGACACGAGAATTTTATATATAAGATTTAAAAATTAAACGATTTAGTCTTTGCAGCTATTAGTTTGAGAAAAATATTAAACTAGTTACCTATTAAATTAATTTATTAAGGTGAGACTCTACATAAGTAACTAAGGTAAGTAAGGATAACATCTAGGATTATTTTATAAATAAAATTAATAATACCTATCCCTACTAATTTTATAAATGCGAAAGTAACTCTGTCTGTCTGTCTGTTACGCTTTCCCGCTTAAACCTCTCAACAGATTTAGATGAAATTTGGCACAGACAATCTTTAGACCCTGAGAAAGAACATAATATAGGCTATCAAAACACCACGCGGGCGAAGCCGCGGGCGGAAGCTAGTAACCAATATACCTACGTGTAAAATATTTAAAAGCTCTTTCTAACAGCAGTCTAGAAGTAAGGAAAATCTGAACATAGATTAAGTAGGTTTTGCTTCATGAAACAGACACAAAAACAATTTTCATTATTATATTATTATTTCTATTTGTTATTATTTCTTGTCTTCTACAAATTTCAAAGCACTTACGTACCTATTATATACCCCATTTTATTTTTAACTTATAAATGTTTGTTTGAGTTTGAAAACCAAGCGCCATTTTAAAATCATAAAACTCAAACGAAAATTTAATTGCACATTAGCTATTTCATTAAGTTATTTTTAAGTTTAATTTTCCTCAAAGTTAAGTATGTACTTAATTATATGTTATGACCTATTCTACCTTCATATTATAGGTTAATGGTAAATACCTAGACACATTATTACACCATATTTTAAAAGCCTAAAGAACTACTAAATTAAACTACTAGATTTATAAGTAAACTAGCTTCCGCCCGCGGCTTCGCTCGCGTGGTGTTTTGGTAGCCTATGTTCTTTCTCAGGATCTAAAGATTG
Organism: Colias philodice; assembly: GCF_061535455.1. Classification (NCBI taxonomy): domain Eukaryota; kingdom Metazoa; phylum Arthropoda; class Insecta; order Lepidoptera; family Pieridae; genus Colias; species Colias philodice. Next base: position 9,649,786 of record NC_143103.1, on the reverse strand, counting down.
TATGTGCCAAATTTCATCAAAATCGGTTGAGAGGTTTAAGCGGGAAAGCGTAACAGACAGACAGAGTTACTTTCGCATTTATAATATTAGTAGGGATAGTAGGGATTAATATTTTAAAATAGCTAAAAAACACGCCTAAACTCATGAAATTATTGTATTGTCACCGATTTTTCATAAGTGTAGTAGGTATATGAAATCTGTCCGTTTAAAGTTTTGTCAAAATCACTACATAGTATAAAACAAAGTCGCTTTCTCTGTCCCTTTGTATGCTTAAATCTTTAAAACTACGCAACGGATTTTGATGCGGTTTTAAAGATAGAGTTTGATTCAAGAGGAAGGTTTTAGTATATAATTTATTCGGTTTTAAACAAAGCGGGCAAAGCCGCAGGCGGGTCGCTAGTTGAGTATAAAGTCCTTTACATACAAACATAATATAAAACTAATAAAATCGCCGGGAAGTTCTACATTATTGTATATCTTTTAAAAACAATTACGGACTCCAAAAAATTCGCAAAGAATAATGAAAACCAACAGACGATCGAATAAATTAGCAATTATAACGTCTAGAGAGGTTTTTGTGAGGTTTTTTAAATTAAATATAGACGCAAATAAACTTAGTGCAAACAAAAAGTTTTTGTATTTCTTCCATGCATTTTCTTTACGGTAAACATTGATGATCATAAATATCTTATTAATAAACTAGCGGTCCGCCCCGGCTTCGCCCGTGGTATATATTTACGTTTTCTCTACATAAAAACCATCCTCGTACTTCAAGGAATATAATAAAAAAAGAATTATCGAAATCGGTTCAGCCGTTCTCGAGTTATGCGCTTACCAACACATTTTGCGATTCATTTTTATATATAAGAAGATTTCACACCTACATATAAAATAGGATAGAAGACATTTCATAAAATAACATCTGTTTCTTAGAATAATTGAAGATCTTTCAAAATCGGTTCGGTAGATTCCAAGATACCGGGAACGGGAGCTATGTTTTTCTTTGAAAACGCGGGCGAAGCCGCGTAAATGAATATTTGTTATTACTATTTTATTTAATACAATTACTGTTAAAGACACGAGTAATCAATTAACACAATTAACATTACATATTGTATTAAGGTTGGTATTACATTTTAAAACATCTATTGTATTAAATAATGAATTAAACATTTTCTATTATAATCGCCGTATCTATAATACAAAATCGATACCAATTTTATAAAGCTGATGAGTTTGTTTGTTTGAACGCGCTTATCTCAGGAACTACTGGTCCGATTTGAAAAAGTATTTCACTGCTAGATAGTCCAAGTATCGAGGAAGGCTTTAATATCATCACGCTAAGACCAATAGGAGCGGAGTAATACGGGTAAAACCGCGGGGCACAGCTGTTTTGTATGTTTTGCCGTTTTAATAGACAACAGCCTATCCTGTTAAACCTAGGTCATATACCTATAAATGTCAAATAATGACAATGACATTAATGTCAAATACCATCGTACATTGAACAATTATTAATATTATATTAATAACTAGCGGTCCGCCCCGGCTTCGCCCGTGGTACCTACATGTTTAAACTATCCTATCTCTCAAGTTGGATCGAACTGCACATGGTGTGCGAATTTTATTATAATCGGTTAAGTTGTTTAGGAGTCCATTGAGGACAAACATTGTGACACGAGATTTATATATATAACTAGCGGTCCGCCCCGGCTTCGCCCGTGGTACCTACATGTTTAAACTATCCTATCTCTCAAGTTGGATCGAACTGCACATGGTGTGCGAATTTTATTATAATCGGTTAAGTTGTTTAGGAGTCCATTGAGGACAAACATTGTGACACGAGATTTATATATATAACTAGCCGTCCGCCCCGGCTTCGCCCGTGGTACATATGAAAAATAGATGTTGGCCGATTCTCAGACTTACCCGATATGCTCAGAAAATTTCATGAGAATCGGTCCACCCGTTTCGGAGGAGTATGCAGACTAACATTGTGACACGAGAATTTTATATATAAGATAATATTAATATATTTATATGCGTAAATCTTTAAGAAATCTTTAGTTACGCACTTTATAACAATGTAGCTAATAATAAAGTCAAGGATGATTTTATTTATTATGTACAATAGTAAACTATTTATAATTTTTATGTGGCATATAGGTACCTAATTACCTAAATAAATAAGTATATTTTTATTTCATTAAGGGCTGATTTTTCAATCCTTGGTTAAAACTTATTCGTCGAATCCATACTAATATTATAAAGCTGAAGAGTTTGTTTGTTTGTTTGAACGCGCTAATCTCGGGAACTACTGGTCCGATTTAAAAAATTCTTTCGGTGTTAGGTAGCCCATTTATCGAGGAAGGATAGGCTATATATCATCACGCTACGGGCAACAGGAGTGGAGCCACGGGGGTGAAACCGCGGGGAACAGCTAGTAATGTATAAAACTACCTACCATAAGTTCTCTGGACGGATAAGTTTTATCCAAGCATAGAAAAATCGGCCCTAAGAGTTATTGTTATCAAGCCCTTTTGTTGATGATTGCTATCATTTTCTATTTACATACATATTCAAGTACCTATTGTTATTTGAATTTTATTTACTTGTGTTGGATAAAAGATAAATATACCTATTTGATTTTAAGAATTAATCAAACCCACATTTATTTAAACTAAATTAGTTATTGCTATAGGTATTTTAAATGATTTACATTTTGCCTAATGCAATATTACCTACAAGTTACTAGATTAAAATTAATCGCATCTTTTTCAACTATTTCCGAATATTATTCTTAAAAAGTTATATTTTTATGTTTAGGTATTAATACCTAAAGTTATTTATATTATTATTTAAGTATTTCATAGTATATTTTAGTATCAGTAGGTACCTCATGTTGCTTATCAGATGGTAAGTATGAAACTATGTAAAAATAGCAAATTATTTTTAGAACTAGATATTATTGATTTAAAGCCATGTTTCTTTTTTCATTTACCGTATATTGGAACCTGTTGACATATTTGTGAATAGGTATTTTCTTAAACTGCGAGCTAAATTATTTTTAAATTCAAATTTGGAACAATAAAAAATTTTTTTTTATTGTCTATGACTCTATGTTATAGGTCGTTAAAGATGTTGAATTAGAAGATGACATCTAAGTGTCAGAGTTTATTATTAAAAACAATTTTTTTTGTTTTAAAATGATATTATTTTGATAAGTTATTAAATGCACACTGCATGTCAGAGCCGTCGGCAATCTATCCATGCGTTGATTACCAAATACTTTGCGATAAAAATATCAAAATTCCTTACATTTGTTTATCATTAAATAATATTAATTATCGGATTAGCTACTGTATATGACATGTGATAAATATTTTTACTTACTTACGAGTATTAAAAATAATACGCTCATTACATAATAATGCACTCTTTGTAATACTCGTGTCCGATTAGAAAGATTGTGTTATGATTTCTTTGTATTGTAAACTATATGCTATTTTGCACAAACATGTAAATCATTATATTATTGTTATAAAAATTCATATCAAGTCGAATTATAATTACAATAAACGGAATACAAAATGGCTTACAATATTATTATTCATTTGTTACATCGCAATAATAGGCCCTGCATCACAGCCGAATGCCTCGTCACAGATCGTGAAAGGGGATTAACTATTTCGTGCATTACCTGAGTAAAACAAAACGACCCTAAATCTTTGGGGACTTGTCTCCTATGGCACCGTTAGGCCTCTTTGTGGCGCGAACGAAAAAACTTTTTCTTTTCATTGTCAATTGAATTTTATTGTTGGTTTCCGAGATAGGCCCTTTTGTGCCCAACCGTGCGTATAAAGCCGCTTGTAACTCCTATTTTACTGCTCCGTTCCGATCCCCATAAGAGCAGTCGACAATAGACGCCCCGCTGTATGCCATTTCATCTCATTTATTGTCAAAAACGCCACACACCAGCCATCAGGTGGCCGTCATTTTACAGATTCGATATTCCCACTAAATCGGGACAGAGACAATCTTGTTTATTTTATTTACCGCGGCGCCGGCGCGGGTCATCGGTCCGCGGACATAATTCACGAGCGACCGACTCATTATCTCATACAACCTTATGTGCATTTTTTAATTTTTATTACCCGCGAGACAGGTTATTGTTGTGATTACATTATCTAAGCTTTTTATGGCCATAAAGCGTTCATTTCGTTTTCATTATCGCCGGTAATGCGTCGGCGCTCGTTCGGCGCATTCTAAAACGCTATTACGTATTCATTTCGCGTTCGACTTGTTAAAACAGTTCCCCGGTGATGGGACACGGTTAATATATCGTTTCGAATCGTTCCCCTGAGGCCTACACACATTAGATTTGAAAGAAGTTTATGCGACTCTACATTTGCGCGGCTCGAGTATTGCTCGGCCGGTTGGACTGCAATCTGCACCCGTATCTCTGTGAATGTCTAGCCTAGCTATCTTTGGCGGTATCTACGCGCCCCTAACTCATCTCTCTCGTAAAGCACACTGTACATACCCTAGGCTGAGCCATGAAAGCTCGCCCCGAGCCCGGGTGCAAGGCTCCGCTGGCCACCACGAACGTTTTTAATCACGGGCCAAGCTAACACACACCACAAGCACGTGAACACATACACATAAATTATTCGACACCGTCACAGCGGCCCGCTAGCTCACTAGTGTCATAGTGCACTCGCGACGGTCGGTTTTGAAAACGCACACGGATCGCGTCGTGGCCGAGCTGGCGCGGGGTGCGGGTGGCCCGGCGCGCTCGGCAGTCGGGCAGACACTGGCGCGGCGAGCGCGGCGCCCGAGCGGGCGGGGCCGGCGCCGCCCAGCGCCCTGCTCCCCGCACCCCGCGCTGCACCCCGCCCGTGCCCCGCGCCCGCCAGTCCCGCCGGCCACTCCTCGCGCGCCGCTCTACCAGACGCACGCTTTTCCCGCGCACACTACAGTTTCCCTCCGATTTTTCCTAATCAAAATATTCGAGCTGCTCGCGTGGAACGTCTATGATATTCGAATGTTTTTTTCTGTACAGATCTATAATTATCTAAGGATGTAGCGGCCAGTAGATATATTAATATACCTATAAACTTTTGCATGTGATGCTAATAGGGTTGCCAGGCCATAAAATGCAAAGGCCGGACTGCGCACTATATAAGGCCGGACATTTTAGCCTAAAAGCCGAACATGTTTTTTTTATTGCCAAACATAATGTTTTTACAGCTGGGCTGTTGAAAAAAGTATTTATACGTGGTGAAAAGTGAGGATATTCGATATTTATTAAAAGATGGACATAATATTTATAATAAAAAAACTCGTTTACGAATTTGAAATGTTTATTAAGTTACACTATTACAGTTTTACTTACAAATGGATCATCAGTCTTTTGTAGATAATTAAATATTATTAAAACTAAAAAACAAATGAATATAGCTCTCTTTTGGCATTCTTAATACTATAAACTAAAAAATATAATAAAACAAATAAAAATAATCATTCTTCTGGAAAGTAACAAAAAGATAATATTAATTTTACGGCTAGGTAAGAATTTACTTTATAGTAGGTATTTATAGAACAATTTAAAATCTTTAAAAAATAACAAAATCTAGTTATACTTATATTTGGCACTTGCACCTACTTTGTCAAGAATTTCGTTTTCCTTAGAAATCATATCGTAAAATTCTTTACATGTTAATTTTAAATTGCATAACAAGAACATCATCTTAGCAATTGTATCTGTTTGTAGTCTACTGCGTTCCTTTGTCCACTGGGCGTTTATTAAAGAGAAAACTCTTTCAACGTTGGCATTGTGGCCTGGTATTGCAAAATAATATTCTGCCAACTTAAGCAGTTCCGAATAAAATTCTTCATTATTAAATGATTTAAAATACGAGGTCCACTTCTGATGTGCCAACAGCTTTTTAAAGTCAGAGTCATCTTCGTGTTGAACTCTGACAAAAAGCCTGACAAAAGCCGGACAGGCCAAACACGTACATATTTGGCCGGACGCGACTGCAAAAAGCCTAACATGTCCGGCTAAAGCCGGACACCTGGCAAGCCTAGATGCTAATAATATTTTTTATTCCACTTGTAAATAATTAAGAGCTAGGTAATTCTTACACGAGTGCCTTACAAGAGAATCTAAAAAATGCGATAGTGTTATCTTACGTAATTGTACAATTAAAAACAAGTCATGTATCTACTTATAATTTAATTACGGATCCTAGTTTTGACTTATTTTAGGAAATTAACATTTTTTATACATTAAATGAACTATTTAGATTTTAATTGTGTTCAATGTTGAATTTAAAGCGTCGTTTACGATATTTGTAAAATTAACAATATGAACAATTTAAAAACATAGACGTTACGCTTATTTTTTACAAATTCACAAGGTAAATGAACCTATATGTTTACATACTCATATGTAAATTGAGAAATGTATTATATATTATAATAATGAAACATGAATTCTATTTATTTTCATAAAATATCTCTTAATCATTTTAATTTTACAACTCTAGGTAGAGTCATTTTTAATCCTACCTAAGTTAGGTAGTAGGCACCTATTCATAGTACTATTAACCAGGGATTTACAATTTATGTGAAAGTTAGTAAAAAATTATGAAAAATAAATAAATTTTGAATTTGATTTGATTTTGAAACTTGCCACTATTATAAAATATGTATCTAGTCATATTACTTTTTAATCTATTTATTACCCTACCTAGTTGAATTTGCAAGAAAATGCAATACCTACATATAACTTACCTATTTTATAAAACTCTCTCTATCTATTAAAAAAAATTGGTTGTCTGTAAAGTCGGTTTACTGACGATAGTTGAACGTGACAACGTCTGATTGTGCTTCTTTGTCGCTCGTTCCGCGCTCTCGCTTGCACTTCAAGCCTTACATGGAACGCCTCAGAGCGAGGTAACGCCGCATGAGTCTTGTTATTTCGTGCGTGCAGCCGGCTTTATCGAATTATAAGACGTTGTCACGTCAAAAACCGTATCAAAATCCGTTGCGCAGTTTTAAAGATTTAAGCATACAAAGTTAAGGGACATAGGGAAATAGGGACAGAGAAAGCGACTTTGTTTTATACTATGTATGTACCTAGTGATGTTTAGGTTAAAGTACCTAAGTTGTCTCTCTTGCTTAAATTATCTATTACCTATTGGTAACCTCTAACTTGTATTATGATGTATTAATAATTATTTCTTTCTAGGTAAATTTACTAAAGGCTTCTAATAATAAGACAATTTATTTTACAATAAACCTTGTAAATTATTTAGTTATTTTAATAATAACGATATTAAAATTTTTGTGAATGAGGAAAAGTCACATAAAATTGATTTATTGTTTTTTTAACAATGATTTGACGTCACAATTTAATGTTGTTTATTTTTAAAATACCTATTTAGGTATCCATACTAATATTATAAATGCGAAAGTAATTCTGTCTGTCTGTCTGTTACTCAATCACGCCTTAACTACGGAGCCAATTTGCATGATATTTGATATAGAGATATTTTGATACCCGAGAAAGGACATAGGCTACTTTTTACCCCGGGAAATAGGATAGATTTTATCCCGGAAATCCCACGGGAACGGGAACTATGCGCGTTTTTCTGCCGCGGGTGGAAAGCTATAGTCAGAGTTTTATTGTACCTAGTGAAACTTGTGCGTTGGGAGTATAAAATTGCAAGGTGTCATGGCAATACCGTCACGTCATGGTGTACGGCGATGATTTCGGTATCTTTGAATCTTGCTAGAGATGTTTCACTTCTGACACTGCTCGGCACACACGCTCTTTTTTAAATAGATATTTGATTACGTTGACAAATAAATCTCTACATTCCTTTTCTACCTGTAAAAATGTGTGTTTGTGTATGTGTTTTTATCTTAATCTTATCTTAATCTTAATACTATTATAAAGGCGAAAGTTTGTAAGGATGTAAGGATGTAGGTATGGATGTATGGATTGATATGTTTGTTACTCTTTCACGTAAAAACTACTGAACCGATTTGCAATTAAATTTAGCACACATATAGAGGGTAACTTGGATTAACACATAGGATAGGTTTTATCCCAGAAATCCCACGGGAACGGGAACTATGCGGGTTTTCCTTTGAAAACGCGGGCGAAGCCGCGGGCGGAAATCTAGTTAAAAATAAAGTTTTATTTTAACATCGTACAAAGTACAAACTATAAACGTCATATTAAAGATTTTAATGTTTGTATGTGTGTTTACTGTTTACTCACTCATGCAAAACTTCTGTATCGATTCTGTTCAGATTTGGTTGGAAGATAAGTTATTGCCCCATTCCGGGTTTTATAAGGGTGCATACGGACAACATGGAGCATAAAATTATATAGACATAAATACCTATAGGAAATGTATACATTTGGAATCATGTGTAGGTACTTACCTTAATTTTCGATTATTTTCACAAAGTAAGTAGGTACCTACCTGATATTTAAATTAGAATTCAGATGTGTATCTAACTATTCTTATTGCGTATGTAATTTTAAGATTTTCCTTGTGGATAATTAATTTTATACATCTATACTAATATTATAAAGCTGAAGAGTTTGTTTGTTTGAACGCGCTAATCTCGGGAACTACTGGTCCGATTTGAAAAATTATTTCGATGTTAGATAGCCCATTTATCGAGGACGGCTATAGGGCCTATAGCCTTCCTCGATGATGAATGATATATAGCCTATAGTATAGGCTATATATCATTACGCTAAGACCAACAGGAGCCACGCGGGTTAAACCGCGACGCACAACTAGTAAAAAATATTCATGTAAGTAGGTACATATACTAGGTACCTATGACATATTATAGGTATGTAATTTTAAACTACCAGATTCTGACGTCGCTTTCAATTTTAAAGAATGACATAGACAATAAACATATAAAAGGCGGTCTTATCGCTTGCGGCGATTTCAACCAGACAACCTTAAAAATATAATTTGATTACACAATATTAAGTGAATGTGTATTAAATCCTAATATGATTAGTGCGAAAGTTTGGAAAAGCTTTTGTTACTTTTTCACGTTTTAAATTCAAATTAAAATTATATTTATTTGCAAGAATATTACAAATTATAGATGTTTTAATTAAAATATAATGTGGCTAATACATTCTACCCATCGATTGGGTGTGCAAATATTAAAAAAAGCACTCGGGGACTGCCGCGGTAAAGCTATTGCATGCTATGCCTTCAAGCCACACCTCCATGCCCGTCGGAGTGGGGAGCGTGAGGTTTTTTCGTTACGGAATTTCTCGGTTCGGTCCCTGCGCTCAAGGCCCGCGATAGAAGCTATGCAATAGCTTAAAAGGAAGATGAAAATCCATGGAGGGTTGTCGCGTAAGAACCACAGGACAGTTCTTTGGCATATTATGTAGTTAGATATAAGTTACATATTATGTAAAACTGAATTGTAATATGACATGATTTTAAAAGAGCAACTATGGAGTTTCTTGCCGATTCTTCTCCATAGATACTGCTTTCCGAATCGGTGGTAAATGTTAAAAATATGTAATGACGATTCGAAAGTGCTTCTAAAAGAAGTCTAATTGAATTAATAAATGTTTGAATTTGAGTTTGAGTTTGAAATTAGTCTAATTATTTAAATGTAGGTAGTAGGTAATTTAATCTATACTAATATTATAAAGCTGAAGAGTTTGTTTGTTTGTTTGAACGCGCTAATCTCAGGAACTACTGGTCCGATTTGAATACTGTCAGTGTTAGATAGCCCATTTATCGAGGAAGGTTATAGGCTATATATCATCACGCTACGACCAACAGGAGTGGAACCACGGGGGTGAAACCGCGCGGAGCAGCTAGTGATAAAATATTAGAGATTACATATTTCTTAATAATAGTAGGTATAATAGTATCTACAAAGTAACAAAAAAACGTGAATAGTTACTTATTCATACAAATAGTTTCTGAGACGAAGAATTTTTGATGATAGAGTCAACTCTACATTTTTACTACTTGAAAAAATATCTGTACGTTTCTCTTCTTACATCTATAACTTTTGTAAAACATTGTTACTTGTAGTGATATTAAATTGTATCTAGGTATCGTAAACTTTAAAACTAGAAAATTATCATCTTATGGACCGCGTCACCTTCAGGCGACGCTTGATACCAAGGTAAGTGCACTAATGATATTTTAGGTATATACTATATTAAAAAACAAAAACACGCTTTATCACATGCAATTATAGTATTTACACTGATTCTAGATAAGATTGGGTACAGTTATTTTTAAATGGGTCAAAATTGAGTCTAAGGGTCGGTTACATACAAAAATACAGGTGAAGCTAATAAAAGTGAGTTAAAAATAATAATAGTTTAAAAAAACTAAAAAACACGCTTTTTATAGAAAACCGAACTAAAAAATAGAAAATTTTATCAAATTAGTGTATTGTCATCGGTTCTCAATAAATCTACAAAGTTTGAACGAAATCTGGCCGTTTAAAGTGGGTCAAAATCGCGCCCAAAGAAGTCGGTTACAAACAAACAAACATACAGGTGAAGCTAATATAAAGCGTGTAATAAACATTTTGTTTTCTTATTGTTTCTATTGTTATTATAATATTACATATTATAATGAAAAAGAAACATCGTTCAATCGTAAGACACTAAATAACAGTAGATCTGTATAGAATCTGGTATAAACATAGATTACCTATAATAATCTATCTTAGATTCTGTATATTATAACATAGGCTACATTTACCTAATTTGTGAGTAAAGCCGCGGGCTCCAGCTAGTTTTAATTAATTCATTATCAGCCATCAAAATAACTCATAAAATATTTAAAATTTGTCAACAGTGTATAATTTATTCATTCATTTGGAGACAGCTATGAATATCATTAATGACGTCCAAATTTTTCTCTTTCGTACTTTTTAAATTCGTCTGAATTAATAAGTATGTTATATTCTTATATAGGAAACTAGCGACCCGCCCGCGGCTTCGCCCGCTTTATCCAAACCCTATAAATGATACACTAAAACCTTCCTCTTGAACTCTCACAGCTCTATTTATAAAAAAAAACCGCATCAAAATCCGTTACGTAATTTTAACGATTTACAGCATATAATATACTAGCTGTGCTCCGCGGTTTCACCCGCATTGCTCCGCTCACGTGGGTCTTAGCGTGGCGTGATGATATGCCTATAGCACATAGCCTTCCTCGATAAATGGGCTATGTAACACCGAAAAAATTTTTCAATTCGGACCAGTAGTTCCTGAGATTAGCGCGTTCAAACAAACCAACTAACAAACTCTTCAGCTTTATAATATTAGTAGCAAGATAGGGACAGGAAGAGCCACTTTTTTATGTAGGGATCATATTAGTTACCATACTCCTCCGAAACGGTTGAACCAATTCTTATGAAATTTCGTATGTATACCTATTGGGTAGGTTTGAGATTAGGACATCTATTTTTCATACCCCTAAGTGATAAGAGTAAAGCAAGCCGCGACAGCTAGTGTTTTATAAAATTACTAGCATGTTGCTCCGGTTTCGCTCGGGTTGACCTGTAGTACAAAATATAGCCTATTTTCCTCAGAATAGTGTAGCAATCTGATGAAAAAAAAATTTTTCAGTATCGGATCAGTACTTCCGAAGATACATTTAAACATATCATCTATAAGATAGATAAACATTAACTGTTTATAACTGTTTAGGTACTTTCTATACCTAGATAGTAAAAGTTCTAAAATTCGGTAGAGAATGATATTCAAAATTATAATAATAAAGGATACTGTATTTTATATACCGTCCATCTAACACCCCCTTCCATAACCCAGTTTTGTTCATTTCCATTTTTCTGCAATAGTCCTACATTGGCCGCGGACTGCCCAGGACTGTATCTCTATAGTACAGTCATGGGCAGGCTGCGGCTGGTGTCCCACAACACAGTAAAGTTCTCTAAAGGGCCTCTGCGTGTTGGATCCGTGTCCCCACGTAAGCCTTCCAAAGGACCGGGTATCTTCCTTATGATGGTACCCGAGTATTATGGAAAGGATACTGTATTTTAAATAATAAAAAATAATAATAATAATAATAAACTCTTTATTAGCAGGCAATATTAAAAATTAACAATTTATGTACTTACAATCTACTTAATCTAACAACCTACATACTAAAAGGATAGCCGCTCAGCATTTTACAATGAAAAGCTTTCATTGCAGAGCTGATTTTCAGCGACACCTAATTATAATCTATATTTTATTTAATTAATCATACCTAAGTACCTATTCATTGATTAAAAGCTTACCAATTCATATCAGTTTTATTAAAGACACACACACTATTTACCTATATCTACATGCATATCTATCGAACTAAAAAATACGTAAAGTAAATTATATTTTTTCATAAAACTTATTACATATTGTCTTTTTTGTTTTTCCAAAAATATTATAAATTATACCAACCAAACTATTCTCATTACGAATATATTATAGCGGAAACATTATGAACGTTATTATAATAATACAAAAATAATAGTTATTTAGTTGATTTAAAATATATTTCATTATTTCGGTAAGATATTGAATCGACCCTGTAATTTAAGTTTAATTTAAAAATAAATAAAAAAAAACCAAGAAGTTACCTACTATCGACCTATATTTAGTCTAAAAACTTTTAGATAATAACAACTGACACTGGAAGACAAAGCCAACAACACATTAAATATCTCTAAATATACCTATCTTATGTAAGTACTAAACTACTATTATCTAGATACGGAACAAACAGACAAATTGCAATTGTCTATTTTTTATTATACTTATTTTATTATATATTATATTATTTTGACTGCAATTGTCTATTTTTTATTATAATCATAATAATCCAGATATATTTTAAATACAAATAACTCTATATTCCGAGAAGAACTATATAACAAAATCAAATAGGTACTAGTAGGTATCTATAATTAATTAAATAAATAATTAACAGTACATTATAAATTAATGAAATAAATTCGCAAACATAAAATTTACACTATTAAAATAAATACAAACTTCACAAATACAAGATTCCGTAGTACCATTTTCGTATAAAAGCTTGTAGTAGCGCCATCTAGTATGCAGCGGTGGAACTAAAAGTTTTACGAATGGTTCGTATCGTGGTTACAATGTGTTATCTTTTATAAATCTTATCTTAATTAGTACAAATGTTATATGAATACTGCTATAATTACGTTAAAATATCAGAAAAATCTATTTTTTAAGGATTATTTGCTTTGTTGGAATAGAGATTCTGCAGTTTATAAATTAAAATTAATGTTTAGTAAGAAAGACAGAACAAACATTTCAAACTCAAAATCAAACATTTATTTATTCAATTAGACTTCTTCTAACACTTTTGAATCGTCATTACATATTTTAACATTTACCACCGATTTGGAAAGCAGTATCTATGGAAAAGAACAGGCAAGAAACTCCATATAGTTGCTCTTTTAAATCATAAGTTCAATATTATTTATTTATTTATTATTTATTTAATCATTTATTGTACCACACCATTTAATATTACAATGTACAGTATAATATATATCTGTTTGGATGCGAAGTACAAAAGGTGACCTTATCGCTTAAAAGCGATTTCTTCCAGGCCATATTACAATTTTATTTTTAATTGTACTTTTTATAATAAACGAAAATACAATGTAAGTATGTAGTTAATAATAATAATGCAAAAAATAATCTGTCCCAGGCCACGGGATTAAATTGTCCGACAAAATACCTGACTTACAGTTAATTCATATCGGATTAAAATTTATAATCTTCTATTATGTCAATACTTGCAAATAAATGGAACCCGCATAACGGCTGGACCCTTTTTGAATTAGGGTTGAGTTTTTAAGAAACAATAGCTATAAATTTTTAAATTCATATAGGTATCTACTTTTAAAAATATATCGAAAAAACAGATTTTCTTATTTTATGGTGGTATGGTTGGTTATTAGTACTTTATTATAAAAGATGTGAACTGAATATGATTCATGAATCAACTATCTAATGAAATCATAGTGTTTGTAGCATAGACTTCAATTTAATATTGTGAATTTTATGAAAATCAATTCACTTTTCTAAATAAAAGAAATGATCAATATGTTTTGTTATCATACCTAGTGTAGGTAATTTTTACACGCTTTATATTAGCTTCATCTGTATGTTTGTATGTTTGTAACCGACTTCTTTGGGCGCGATTTTGACCCACTTTAAACGGCCAGATTTCGTTCAAACTTTGTAGATTTATTGAGGACCGATGACAATACACTAATTTGATAAAAATTTCTATTTTTAGTTCGGTTTTCTATAAAAAGCGTGTTTTTTAGTTTTTTTTTTAACTATTATTATTTTTATAACATCTTACACACGTACGCAAACCTTCAGTTTAACTTTTCCTTTCAATAATCAAGAATTATTGTCATATTCTGTTTAACTTACACAATAACTAAACTCACAACTTTTAATTTACTTAATTCCCTATCTAATACCCTTGTAATCTTTATATATAAAAATGAATCGCAAAATGTGTTGGTAAGCGCATAACTCGAGAACGGCTGAACCGATTTTGATTATTCTTTTTTTATTATATTCCTTGAAGTACGAGGATGGTTCTTATGTAGAGAAAACGTAAACATGTACCACGGGCGAAGCCGGGGCGGACCGCTAGTTCTCTATATAATAGTCCTTTTCTATATTATTTAATTATTAATCCATTTTTAAAAGACTCTATGAGAATAAATATCTACTCTTATTCTATCAGTACAAACAAGAATTACCCGTTACAGAAATCACAAAAACAATACAGTAATAGCTTGCTTGTCGGGAATCGAAGGCGGGACCTCCAGCCACGCCTCAGCTCGTAGCGGGCACACTTGGCCGTTTTAATGGTGCTGGTGTGTCCTATGTTGTAAATAGTCGTGCGAACACTGACCGATGAAAAAATGTCATGTATGAAGTAATAATTGTAAATATTCATGTTACTGTCTGAACTATAGTAGGTATTCTGTTGTTTTGTATCAAAGGATGATAGGTTTTGCTGATATACCTACATGATCATCACCATCATGTACACATGATATAACCAATATAATACTCACACTTTTATGGATTATACACACACTTTTATACAGTTGTTGAAAAACGTACATGCAAAAACTCTTGAGTTATTTTCATAGAGATTTACACGATTTTGATAAGTGCCTACCAGATAGAAATATACTTTCATTAAAATACCTGCTTCTCACATACAAATATAGGAATAAAATGGTAGTCTGTAAAGTCGGTTTACTGACGATAGTTGAACGTGACAACGTCTTAAGGCCGATTGTGCTTCTTTATCGCTCGTTCCGCGCTCTCGCTTGCACTTCAAGCCTTACATGGAACGCGTCAGAGCGAGGTAACGAACGCCACATGAGTCATGTTTTTTCGTGCGTGCAGCCGGCTCTATCGAATTATAAGACGTTGTCACGTCAAAAAGAAAATTTAATATGAAATTAAGTACGATACACTATTATCGTACTTAATTTCATATTAAATTTTACACGATTTTGATACGTGTCTATTGAAACAGATCCTCACTTTTACCTTTTTTTCTTACATAGTACTAGCGCGAATAGATATAAATCGAGCAAGATTATTTACAAATCAGGACGCGGCGGGTAAGCGAAGTAAAAATTTAATGAGCGATGTAATGGCTCACATTCTATTTTTTATTACTACGTTTTATTTGATTCGTGATTCGCGATCCGACTTTATTATTTATCGTCTTATTCCTTTTGCCGTTTGAGAATTTTCAAGAATTAGCCTTTGATAAACGGTTTTGTGGAACATAAAACTATTTTGAGGTAACTTTAACTGTTAGGTATTTGGGTAATGTCTTGCTGATATTTAGGTTAGATATGTAAATATTGGATTTATTATATGTATTTAGACGCAAAAGATCTAAGCATATTTAAACTAATTTTAAATTTCAATTTCATGAGTGGCTGAATTGGTCAGGCATCCGCCTCGGTTTGCCGCGAAAGGATACGGGTTCGAGTCCCGCCTCGTGATCGAATTTTTCTCTTCCTTATAAATATATATTTAAAATGTTTATGAAATGAAAAAAATTATAAAAAAAACCTAAGTTTGTAGGTACGTAGTGCATACGCTAAACATCACACAAACAATAATTTCAGATTTAAAATCTTCTTTCTAGGTACCTACAATGTTATAATAGACCATTCTTAATAATAGGTGACTTAAATGCTAACATCGATACTAAATTATAATTAAATAACACATTAGACACAATTCTATAGAAAATACATTAAAAACTATGACACGTGTGGGTCGTTAAGAAAGTATTGGTCATCCATACTAATTACTTTACACATTGTTTTTTACATCAAAATTAAATCATCATTTTAAATACGTTTTTGTATGAATACAAATATTGCGTTTCATATTTATAATAAATAACTCAAAACAGTTTCTTAATTAAGTGTTAGTTTTAATAAAATCAGTTCATACAAAATATGTTTAACAATCGTGTTACTTCGTAGCGGCGCGCTGCTGGCGCCATCTCTTGCGGAGTAGCGGAACTAAAAGCGTTTGTACTTCAATATTAATAGTCTGATTCGACATTTTTTATTTAATTGTGTTCTGTTAATAAAATAAAATAAGCAATGAATATTAATTGTAATAAAAGTCTTGAAACAAATTACTTCTTACTTACTTACCTAAGTACTAAGTTATTTTATCGAGTTTTTTTTAACATTGATTCATCACGGTGAAATGAAAGATTATTCGGGAAGAAAGGATTTTAACTTATTAATAAAAATCTAAATTTAGTTTTCAGCGTTTATTGTAATTTATGTAGGTATGTTTGTTTGGAAAATACCTACTTGACCTGTTAATTATATTGTTGCTCCATCTCGTAAGTCGTTTTTATCAGGTACCTACTAGCGGTCCGCCCCGGCTTCGCCCGTGGTACATATTTCGCAATAAAAGGTAGCCTATGTTCTTTCTCAGGGTCTAAAGATTATCTGTGCCAAATTTCATCAAAATCGGTCCAGTAGTTTATGCGTGACAACCATATATACATAGGTACATACAAACCTTTCCTCTTTATAATTAATAATTAAAAATAGATTAGATAACCTTTAAAAATGGTATCCACAATAATTATTAAATAGTTAGTAATAATTAATCCATCAGTCCTCGTTAATTTATTCATTGTTCTGTCTCTATTTCAAGATGTTATAGACATAAAAAAGGCAGACTAATTGAAATAACTAAAGTCTGACATTAAAAATAATTATGTACCTACTTCTAAAGGTTAAAAATAGAAATGTGGATAGTTATTTTGTTCTGCGTGTGTTTTAGAACTATTGTCTATTATTATTATTAACTAGCTTTCCGCCCGCGGCTTCACCCGCGTTTCAAAGAAAAACCCGCATAGTTCCCGTTCCCGTGGGATTTCCGGAATAAAACCTATCCTATGTGTAAATCTCTATATGTGTGCTAAATTTCATTGTAATCGGTTCAGTAGTATTTGCTTGAAAGAGTAAAAAACATAGGTCTATCCAAACACACACATCACAAACTTTCGCATTTATAATATTAGTAAGATAAGAAGTAAGATTCTGAGCATTTCATATCCCCCATTTTTTTAACTTGGGATACCAGCACTAGATAATATTCAATTTAACAAAAATGTACTTCAATGAACACAAAATATATTTTCAAAACAATAATATCCAAGCAAAGTCTTTAGAGGATTCTAAAGAAATGCATATCAAAATTAAAAGTTTTAATTACGAAAGGTCGTTAATCTCGGCGCATCGTTTGCGGCGGTTATTAGGAACAGACAAAAAAACTAATCGTCGAGCTTAGACCTTTCCTCATCCACATTTGTTAAACATAGATTTTTGACAGGCTACATTAGTGTGGAGGCGACTTCTTGAATCATTAGTTCTTTTGACAATATATTATTTTAATATTAAAAAAAAACTTTTTAAATTGCACATATGTACAATGTTTTTTAGTTAAATTTAATTGTCGAGTCCGAGTGTTTCGATTCCTTTCCATTCGTCATTTCATCCATTTTTTATGATTGCTAAGTTTTCAATGCAAAAGCACTTCAGATTATTCAAATACATGAAATACTTTGAGTGGAGTTACTGAAAAGGACAAGTGTTCACAAATATGAACAAATACAATATAATGCACTTGATCAGCGGGGTGCACCAGTAGACCACCCGCATAAAAACAAAAAAACAAAATGCAATAGAATTTTTATTTTTGAGGGACCTATCAATGAAAGACGTTCATATTTTGAAAATGCTTGTAATAAAAAATAATTGGTAGTTTTGATGCGAAAGCAAAACTTGACAATCGTGAAAAAAGAGAAACTTCAAAAAATGCACAAAAGATAATTTAACACGAAATTTAACATTTTAAGCTTTTAGGTGATAGAAATTAGATAGGTAATACGTTAACTGTCTATCTAGGTACGTATGCCATGAAAGTTTTATTTATTCATTCATTCCATTCCATAAATAACGGGCTGAAAGCTAGTATCTATTCACCTGTATATTGACACTGTTACACATAGGTCTCGATAAATAGCTCCCATATTATTTTACGCAAATAATTAAAACCCGCCGCCACATTGGCGAGCCGACGCATGTGCGATCTACACATGGTGCGTTTCGACGAACAGCCCTGTTTCTTATTTACTTGTGTAAAAACAATTTAAATATGTACTTGTTATTACATATTTTGATATTATAGGTAAGATGTATTAAAACATATATTTATAACTGTTAAATTGTTTTTCTGCATTTGTTTCTCTTGAGGTAATGTAAACCATTTTTTATAAAGAACAATGTTTCTTTCCTTTATTGATTATTTTACTCGTGTTCTATGTTTTCTTTCTGGTCCAATTTGAAAAAATCTTTCAATTTTGGATAGCCCATTTATCGAGGAAGGCTATAGGCCATATAATATCATCACGCTAAGACCAACAGAAGCGCAGCTAGTACTATGTAATACCTCTAGTAAGTAGGTACATAATTATCGACATTGATGAGTTTCAATATGAAGTTATATGTCTCAAATTCACCTATTACCTAATTTATTGACCTACTGATTAGGAAAGCAAATCAAAATCCTTCAATATACTTTCGTATACGTTTATTTAGGGTCCTAAATTGCAAAACGTATTTTGATGTTATTAAGGGCCGATTTTTCAATGCTTGGATAAAACTCGTCGAATAATGTATAAAACTACAATTTTAAAAACGTATTCTAATTGCCCGTATTTGACAGTTTACGTGACATTTTAATATTATCGTGTAATACTTTATTGGATGGATAAGTTTTATCCAAGCATTGAAAAATCGGCCCTTAATTTATTAAAAATCTACAATAGGTATTAAGATAAATCCAAGACGAGCGTGTACCTAATCAAAACAATCTATCCCAAACATTGTCATGCACAAACAAACAGACTAAACTCATATTAATAGATTACAGAGGCGACAGATTGGTAACGCCATTGTTACCATAAACAAATATTGACCATAGATAATTATAAAGATAGATATAGTCTATGGTAATATTTGTCTGTAATTTTCCGTCTATGGCTTATATCTTAGAAGTTTCTAGATTTAGATTGCATTTAGTATTATTATATCTTGCTTATTGAGGATTCAATTGAATGAATCGTTTTGAAGGTAAGTCATTGCTTGTGTTTGCAAGCCAAGCATAATATGTATCTATAATGTACCTATTTTCCGCCCGCGGCTTCGCCTGTCTTTAAATTATTTACAAAAGCTTCCTCTTCAATCACTCTATCTTTTAAAAAATCGCCTCAAAATCCGTTGTGTAGTTTTAAAGATTTAAGCATACATAGGACAGAGAAAGCGACTTTTTTAACACTGTGGTGATTATGTACCTGCATAACGCAATTTTGTCTCTACGTTTTTATGAATCTCTGGACAGACTTTATCAATTTTGACGGGACTCTCATTAGTAAAAAGTTGACATTTTAGAGAGGAAATGAAGCTACTTTTCATATATTACCTACTCACTAAACGCAGTGGAGCAGCGTGTGATACATAGTGTTGTATTTTAAAAACTTAGTACCTACCGCCGACTTCAAACTAGAAAACGGTGCAAGTTTCATATTCGGTTCAGCAGTTTAAAAGATACAGACAGAAATGTTGTTTTTATTTTTCATATTATTTTTCTAACCTTTCTTGCAACGTTGGCAATGTCCCGCGGCTTCTGCCAACCCCCTGCGTCGCATGAGCTCAAAATATAATAAAAGAGTCAAACAAATATTTAAAAATTAGAAAACCAGAGCAATATAATTATATCAATACAGCTTTTTATAATACTTTTAACCTTTATGAATACGGAGAACTAATTGTGCCCCGCAGTTTCACCTGCATACAAAACCACGGGAAAGAACCTATAGGTATTAACAAATTAGCTACCTTTAGGGTAATTGTGCAAGGAACATACCTACATACATGAAAATTTATGAATAAAACGTATAAATTTTTGAAGTGAAACATCTTTATCGGGGTTGGAAAAAAATTTAGTGTAACATTTTTTCGTTACGCGTGACATTAACGTGCGCGTTTCGTTACGCGTGACATTAACGTGCGTGACGCGTGAAAAAATAAACCTAACTACAACCTGTAGGTAACAAAATAATCTCATAATCGACTCAGTAGGTAATTCCATAGGTTCTTAAAAACAATGAAATAGACACACGTAGGTACCAGTAAATTTTTTGCTCTACTTTTTGCTCTATACCAATGTTTTGAGAGCTGTTTATTTATGAGCTGCCAAATGTCACTCGCAGACAGACACACACTTCATGGGTTTTGATTTATATGAATACTAGCGGCTTCGCCCGTGGTACCTACATGTTTAAACTATCCTATCTCTCAAGTTGGATCGAACTGCACATGGTGTGCGAATTTTATTATAATCGGTAAAGTGGTTTAGGAGTCCATTGAGGACAAACATTGTGACACGAGATTTGTATATATTAAAAAATAAAATAATAATATTATTATCTTAGATAGGTATATCTAAGATAAGACAGAAGAGTTTGTTTGAGTGAACGCGCTAATCTCAGGAATCACGGGTGCGTTTTGAAAAATTATTTCACTGTTAGATAGTCCATTTATCGAGGAAGGCTTATAGGCTCTATATCATCACGCTAAGGCCAATAGGAGGAATGCAGGTAAAACCGCAAGACACAGCTAGTAACTTATAATTCTTCAATTACAATTATTTTAATTATAAATAATTAATTTAACTGTTAAATTGTAATTTGTTTATTTTTCGCACATAAATATCTGAACGCATCTTTATTATTCAAAGGAGTATTACATTATGTAGGTACTAGCTTTCCGCCCGCGGCTTCGCCCGCGTTTAAAAAGAAAAGCCCGCATAGTTCCCGTTCCCGTGGGATTTCCGGGATAAAACCTATCCTATGTTTTAATCCAAGTTACCTTCTATGTGTGTGCTTAATTTCATTGTAATCAGTTCAGTAGTATTTGCGTGAAAGAGTAACAAACATACACATCCTCACAAACTTTCGCATTTATAATATTATACCTATTATAAGCAGGACTTAATTAAAAGGTGTTTCGAAATCAATGGAACCTAATTGTAAACATAATTAAACAATTAAAATGCTATAGTTCAATAAAAATATGACTGAGTATAAATAAATGTTACCTAGTTGATTAAAAACTCAACTTTGAGTTTAAAAAACAATTAAATTGTAATTATTTGAACAAAAAGTGCAATGAGCAAGTACCGATGAAAGACATAGCAAGCTAACTGCCCACTCGATTCATCGCCATTAAAATTTTACGACTCATCCGAATTTTATGCGATTTTTAATATTTATTTTGACTGCATTTGATTTACGATGCTCTGTGGATTTTTAACACGTGGCAGACATGTTATGTAGTTTGTTACAATTTTGGATGGATGGATGGATTTGTAAACGAATTCCTGTAAGTTTGAGTTGGATGTTGTGAATTTTTAATATTTTATCTCTATTTTTGTGTAAATCAAGTTTAAAAATAATGTGGTAGAGTAGCGAATTCCGTGGTACGATCACTTAAAGTTTAAATTTTTTTATAATCCGAAAATTTAGATACCTATTTGAAATTATAAAAATACCTATCTTTGGAAATAATATGTACTTATATTGGAATAACTTCCGATATAAAATACTTCGCAGATCTTAATACTATTATAAAGGCGAAAGTTTGTAAGTATGGATGTATGGATGTTTGTTACTCTTTCACGTAAAAACTACTGAACCGATTACAATGAAATTTAGCACACATATAGAGGGTAACTTGGATTAACACATAGGATAGGTTTTATCCCGGAAATCCCACGGGAACGGGAACTATGCGGGTTTTCCTTTGAAAACGCGGGCGAAGCCGCGGGCGGAAATCTAGTATTAAATAATTTAGATAGGTTTCTATTTTATGAGAAGCAGTAGATTTCGGATTAACATTAATCTATATCTATTTATATTATAAAGCTGAAAAGTTTGTTTGTTTGTTTGAACGCTCTAATCTCAGGAACTACTGGTCCGATTTGAAAAATTCTTTCGGTGTTAGATAGCCAATTTATCGAGGAAGGCTATATATGTATAAGGCTATATATCATTACGCCAAGACTAACAGGAGCGGAGCCACGTGGGTGAAACCGCGAAGCGCAGCTTGTTACTTATCAATTTTTCTTGTAACCGTCTCACGAAAAAAATATTACATTATTACTACTTTGAATATCATAAATTTGTTATTGTTATTTTATATTGTTCAATCATTGTTCTTTTATTGCGTGTAGTTAATAACGAAAATTAAATAACTAGGTTACAGACTGATTAGTTGACTGATAGACAGCCTAAATCAAAGGATTTTTGATATTAGTCATACGAACTAAATCGAGATCTACTTTAAATAGATAAGACTATTAGTGGAAAAAAAATTACATATTCTATTTAGTTTCAATTAAAAATATTATAAATTTATTCTGTTAGTGTCCTAATTATTAGCAGATAATAATAGAGTGCGTAGGTATGTTATTATAGGTACGTTATTACACGTATTATAAAATAAAACGTATTAGAAAAGCTTAAGAATTTGATTATTCCTTCAACGCTCTATACATAATCTCAAAAACTACTAATTATCTAAGTATAAAAAATAGTTTCCTTTTGAAGAGAAAATAAACCTATACATATTATATGAAGCAACGAAGAATAGGAAGCGAGGATCCATGTAAAAATTTGCAAAAATGGTAAAATATGTCCCTTTTGAGCTTACAAATCGCGTGAATACTGAATTGTAAGTCAAATTCAATAAGAAGGTACGCTAGTAAGAACTAAGAACCTATATACGTATGCTCATTAATACATTCCTACTTATTACCACAGAACATACCTAATATTATAGGTCAGGGGAGCTTATTACAAAATTTCTAAAACAATTCGTATTTAAATTTTCCTAATGGTTGCCTTAACACATCAACTTTTACATTTCAAAAATTAAATGAATTAAAATTTTCCTAACCTAAAAACAATTTCCCGCGCTTTTCCGTGTCATGTTGACTATTACGACGCCATAATATTAAGCCCCTCCCATACACATTTCCATGAAGTATTGTTGCCATAGTTTTTTAGTTTTAATGGATATTTTAGTAAAAAGAGTGTTTCATTGTATGGGTTGTATGTAGTTTTTCATACAATTAACATGTAGGTAGGTATGTTAGGTATGTAGATATGTAAAAACATACATACTGAATCGAAATACATAGAGCTGTTTATACATATAAATTATAGTTTTTAAACTTTTTATTAATAGGCTTCGGTATAATAATTTACCATTACGTAGTTATCAATGTGATATGATAATTTTTTTTTTCAAATTCAAATTCAATTTTTTTGTTGATTAAATATGGATAGGTAGGTACTGTTGATATTATTTCTACTTGCTACAAATTTAAGTTTGGATGACTAAAATATATTTCTAGATAGCTACAAAGGCCAACCAGTAGGTACGGCTGTACAAATCCGGATGAAATTCGGCAAATAGATAAATTATAAAGGTAATACTGAAACACTTCATTAGTTTAGAAGACTAAAATTGAGAAATAAACACTCACACACCTATATTTATATAAATGAAATCCTTTAAAGTTTTGCCACTCGATTCCCAGTACTTACTGGGAATCGAACCCACACATTCTTTATTAGCCACTGCGCCACGATTATCCTAATTTAATACTATTGTTAGAATATTTAGGATTTAAAAATAAAGGACGCACCGAGGTCACTGACCGGACAAAAATATCAATGTGCGCTCTTGACCTTATTTCAAAAGTTGAAAATCAGCTTTTAACTCAGATGTATAGGTATGTACAATTAATTCTTAAAATATTTAACGGTTTTAAATATTACTTATTTCTCTTAAGGACAGACAAACACTCGTTTTAATAATTATTGATTTGTACCCAAAGTCATGATATTATTTCAAATACACACGGAATAAAATGTACCTAAGTAATTTAATTTAATAAAACATGGTCACCTCTAGAATTCCGTGCTACTAAGCTATGTTAATTTTCGCGGTTTTTAAAGCCCATTATGCATATTATAAGCCCGAGCGGGATCGATAAAAATGTGGGAAACACGGCCTGTTAACCGACTTTAAAAAAATAGTACCTACGTATATGCATATCTACACTAATAATACTTACTAATATTATAAAGCTGAAAGAGTTGATAAAAATTAAAAGCGAACGCGCTAATCTCAGGAACTAATGGTCCGATTTGAAAAATAATTTCGGTGTTAGATAGCCCATTTATCGAGGAAGGCTATAAGGCTATATATTATCATTACGCTAGCTAAGAACAACAGAAGCGGAGCCACGCGGGTGTAACCGCGGAGCGCAGCTAGTATATAATATAAAACGATCCTATCATCTCGCGTAGTTATTTATCTATCAAACATCCATCTCATCATAATACCCTATTAAAATAATTTACAAGTATATCTATTAACAATCTGGCTATTACATGGACAATTAACGTAACCAAACAAAGCTCGCCAAATATTTAAACTATACCAAAAAACGTGTCAAAACCGCGGCTCCGGCTCGTCTATGACGGCCATAAAGAAACATCTGACAATTGATGTTCTTATAATTGACATGTCATCTTTCACAGCCACTTTTTAAGCACTCATTCCGTCCATTGTTACTGGCTTAGTCAAATAAAGCGCTGAGAATTAATATAATCATTTTCGATATTTTAAATGGTGATTGATTATGGTGACTCGGCGATTTTTACGAGTGTTCGCGCCATTATAACGAAAGTATGTATCATCTGTGGCAACATTCTTTTGGCGGGACTGTCACTTTGACAGTTCGTTTGGACGGGGCAGTTTGGCGGGAAATTAATTGTGGGTGTGTTTTTTTTTTTTTGGAATTGATCACGAAAAATTGGTTTTTAATAGTGTTATCACTAATTTATTGACCTTATTAAGTGTAACACCCATTTTGTGTTCCTCGGACGAACTTAATGCCACAAATTTTGATAAAAATATTTCTTTCTGATAACCAGACTAGGTTAATTGATAAGTTTATAAAGTTAATAAGATTTTGGAAGCTTAAATACTTGTTTTATTTCAAAACCTACTATAGACTACAATTAATGAATGAAATAATATCAAAATTTTCTTACGCTTTATACGCGCTAAATTTATATAATAACTAAGTAAAAACAAAAAAATAAATCAAATTACCACTAGAAGGAAAGCTCTTATTCAGTTATCGTGCATCTGAACACGAGTCGCTCAGCGGCCATCTTGAATGATCTATAGATCTCCGCGCACTGAATGATCTATAGATCAGCGCGCGCACCGATTTAACACGCGTCCGCCGTGTTTGTACAGACGGACATGCTTTTATACAGCTTATGTAAATGTAAAGTAGATTAACTTTTTAACAATTTTGTAGGTGTTAAAGAATTGAAAAACATAGGTAGAGTATTCTCTACCTAGAGACCTATTGTTATATGTTGGTGTCAAAATAAATAATAGACTTTCTATTATTCTAATAACGCATAAATATTATACATATTACTTACTAAGTATAACACTTGTGCAATAAAAATATAATTTTAAACATTTTGTTGTTGTTATATGCCTTGTCGAAACATTTAATTCATAACAACAGAAACTATAAAAATATAATAATGAAAAGCTCTACAATATTGAATACCTAATTTTAGGAATCCTAAAGGTATTGAGACCTACGTAAAGTTTGTAATGTTAATAATAAATAGGTATTATAATTCCATGGAATTATCAAATTGCATTATTATTTGAATTATTTTAAAACATAAAATATATAATTAATTATAAAATAATTTGCATAATTACAACATTATTATAAACTAAATAAAATAAACTAGACTGAATATAGGTACCTATTTAAATATGTATAAGAAAAATAAATATCTTTTAGGTTTTTAAGTACTTATTGTACTTAGCAAATATTTTTTTTGTTACAGTCTGTGAGTTTTATTCAAAACGGGTAATTTTTTTAAATTGCAATACTTTTAGTATTATTAAATTATTTATAATTAATGGAGTTGTGAATATCATTATGGATATTAATATAATATATTATCTATTTAAAATCAGGGGTATTTAATTTTTGTTTACTTATGAATAATTAACATAAAGAGATACCATATTATTTACTTAGTTGGTAGATACTTTATTTTATATGTATCTAATACTGTTTCCTATACTGTTTTTGTTACATACCTAATAAGTACCTATGCGGTCAGCGGTTGTAACATTGAAACTACGTTATATTTCTTTAAATATTTTTATGAAACTAATGAATATTATTTAAATCGTTTGATATTTAAAAAGGATTGTGCTAAAAAAACATAAATCTTCTCGTTCTACAGATGAAAATAACACGCCTTTTTGTTTATATAAGACTATTTTATATTTTAGAAAGTCAAACCACTTCAACTCAAAACAAAACTATTGTATCGGATTTCATTGTTAAAAATGCATTGTCTAACCTAAAACCATTTAAACGTCATATTTCTATAGCAAGGACACTCGATATGATTTACAACTTAATTATTTCACAAAAACTTTTTACACACATTTTTAATGTACCTGACAATATCGCAAATTCATCTCAATTTTACACATTTAAATAAACAAACACGTCGCTTTGACGAAGGTCAAACGCCGTGTATCGACGCCCACTTCGCAAATCTCATAATAACTTCACGAATAATAATTTTCGACAGGCCGACCGACCATATGCTCAGTGCCTATTTCAAATGAAATTAAAAAAAAAAAACACGCACATGACGCCCAAATCCGAAATTCCCTCCAAAACGATCTCACGCTGCGCAAAGAAAAAGATACTTGTTCTTTTTTCAAACATCTTTTTTTTTATTGTCAAAGGAATCGGACCCTAGACTTAACAAGATTTCGTATATTCTATTGTTGCTAACACTTTCTATGTTCAAATTTAATTTTTTTCTAGAGCAGTTTGGACATTTCGCTTGAATTATAACCGGCCAGCTCTAAAAGCCGCTTTTTTTTTCATAAACGTCAGTGAATGGGCGCTTTTGACGTGGGTGAGCGCGTGTATAATTGCTATCAGGTAGTTTCGAGCTCGGATTTTGTAATATATGGATAATTAAAGTACGGCTTAAGGTGGAATTTTTGTCAAAGTTTATCGTCGTTTTGATTGAGGTTACGACTTTGGCGTTGTTATTTCCCTTCGATATGGTCCGTGAAGACGTTATTCGGTGGGGCGGTAGCTTTATGGTTTCGTATTAAAATATCGGCTATCTAGTTTGATAGCATTCGATTTGTCGCGGTGTATTATAAAAGCCGATAATGCGTTTTGAACGATGAAATAGGATATTGAAGTTCATTAAACATTATAATGTAATTTTATCACCGCTCTTAATAGTTTTAATATATGTTCTATGCGGTGAAAACGCATCAAAACAGCCCCACAATGAGTTTTAATAAACACATACATTATAAAAATTAGTAATCACCTTCCATTTTTACGAGTAATAAAATATTTTTAACAGCTGTAGATAATAAAAACGCGTATTAAAATTCATGTAACAGCCGAAATTTTAAATTTGGAAATTACGTGTCGATGCAGATTAAAAAATATTTTTTATTCGAATCGAGGGTTTTAAAATCGTTCGATAAGGCGAAGGAAATCGTAACTTAGCGCGGAGTTATTTGAAGAAAAAAAATAATAAGGTTTTAAGTGAAGAATTCAGCTTAGCAGATATTACCTATATTCTTGAGAGCTGACCCCCGCTGAGAGTGACTTACAAACTGTATACAGACAGACATATTACACGACACAGATAAGCGGTACTGGATGTGACGCAATATTTACATTTTATATTAAAATGCAAATTTTTACACCTTTTATGCTAAACTGCGTAGGAATTTATGCGATGTTTTATTGGTTTTGCTAGCTTGTGTCACATTTCACCTGTTACTGTGATCGATTAACTAATGACTAATCACTTATTTAAATCTAAATTATTTGGAAATTATAGTTGTAATATATTCATGGCTTATAAATGTTTGTTAAGTTTAGTGCGAAGACATTCCTCATTTTAAGCATACCTTGTTCGTGGTAAAATGAAAAATGGCGGCGAGTACGAAATGATAATATCTTGGGTAATGAATAATTACACAGAAGTTCAGACATACTTCTATGTGAACGCAAAAACAAAACTATGAACACAGACATAAAAGTATGTGTGTGGTACTCGTAATGTAATTTTTAAAGATTATTATTGTTGTAATAGTATTTTGTAGTTACATAATACTATGTAAAATTAAATTGTATTATTGACATGATTTTAAAAGAGCAACTTTGGAGTTTCTTGCCGGTTCTTCTCCATAGCTATACTGCTTTCCGAATCGGTGGTAAATGTTAAAAATATGTAATGACGTTTCAAAAGTGCTTCTAGAAGAAGTCTAATTGAATAAATAAATGTTTGAGTTTGAATAGTACCTTTATAGCCGCAACTTCGTCATCGTTGTGTAAAACTGAATAAATATCATACCTACTCAAAATTTTCTCTTGAAACACTCTATCTATTTAAAGAACCGTATCCAAATCTGTTTCGTAGTTTTAAAGATCTAAGCATACATAGAGACAGACAAATAGCGGGAATCGACTTTGTTTTATTCTATGTAGGTACATATTCATTTCTAGCAAGTAAATGTGTGTTCAAGTATTAGATAGTAATATTCTGTAGTATTTTGAGTAGTAGGTAGTAGTGAGTAACAAACATCCAAACATACAAACTATTTTATAGCAAGATTAAGTCATTTATGGTCAAATAGGACATCAACATATTATCAGGCGACGCTCATAAACACTGACAGTTAATTTGCATTTTATATACATTTTATAGTAATGGGATTAATATGCGAAACATCCTGTTTCCTATCGGTTTTTAGCTTTTATATTATTTTATTTTAGGACGATTATATTTGCTTCAGTTGTATGTTTGTATATTGACTCTACTTACACCTACTAAACGGATTTAGTTCATACTTTGTAAACAATGATCGGTGACAATGCAATAATTTCAGTGTACATCTTATTAAAGGGTGTTTTAAGTTTTTTAATCTTTATTTTTTTTATATCCTCATGTCGAAGTAGGTATATATGCAAGTATTTAAATTTTTTGTTGAAGTGAACATGACATGTGTGACATGTGTGGCACACAGGCTCAAGAAACATTGTAGTAATTATTTTATTTCGCAATTTGTCTCTTCCAGCACTCTATAGCCAGACCAAATGAGCCCAAGGCAGTGACCAGGTACCGTGTAACGGAACGTAGATTATTTTCACCCCCCCCCCCCTTGCCATACCCCCCACGGTTCATTACAGAACGGTATACTAGCTGCCACTTCTGGGTTTACTAACTGTAATTTAATTTGATTGGGAATGTTGGTTTTATAGGTAGGTACTGTAATACTTTAGTAGAATTGTAATGGTTTTTGGATGAAGTCATTTACTTAGTAGAATTGAATCTTATTTGTAGTTTTTAAAGATAATTTGACTATAATTAAGATCATTGATATTTTGATAGCGTCCTCAAATTCTAAGAACCAATTTATAGTATTTTTATTTATCAAAGTTTACGAAAATTAGCATTGACGTCTCGAATAACACAATAGGTAGGTATAAGTAAGTAAGTTCCTAGATTTAGATTTATTCGTTAAGGTTTTTTTTATTGGAAAGCGCTTGACAACAATCTCGCCTGATGTTAAGCTGAGATGTGGTCTAAGATAGAACGCGCTTCCCTAGAAGGTACCTGTTCACTCTACGCTTGAACCCCCATATTGTACTCGGAACACAGACTCAGGAAGTATGTTCCAGTCCCTCGCGGTTCGGATAAAGAATGTGGAACCGAACCGCTTAGTCCGGGTACATGGAACGTCCACCATGCCGATGCCTAGAATCTGTGCGCCTCGACGATCGATGGAAGAACGGGGATGGCGGAACGAGATCGTGCAGTAACAGCAAAATATGAACAGATTTGATAAACAATAAATAAATAAATATAATAAATTTCTATAAGAAAGTTACGGCCATAATATTGTACCTAATTATAAAACTCTTCATTTCATATGCACTTGTAATAAATTAAATCCATACTAATATTATAAATGCGAAAGTAACTCTGTCTGTCTGTCTGTTACTCAATCACGCCTAAACTACTGAACCAATTTGCATGAAATTTGGTATGGAGATATTTTGATACCCGAGAAAGGACATAGGCTACCTTTTATTGCGAAATATGTACCACGGGCGAAGCCGGGGCGGACCACTAGTATTCAAAAAATAAAAATCGCAGCTTGAATTCCCGCAGTGCGAATCGACACTCATAATGACGACAAAATAGAAAGTGTTGTACAACTTGATTGAAAAGGGAAAAGTATGGAAAATTGAGAATTATACGAGAAACTTATTTGACGCGACATTATAATATAATAATATAATAAGACTAGCTGCCCGCCCCGGCTTCGCCCGTGGTACATATGAAAAATAGATGTTGGCTGATTCTCAGACTTACCCGATATGCACAGAAAATTTCATGAGAATCGGTCCACCCGTTTCGGAGGAGTATGCAGACTAACATTGTGACACGAGAATTTTATATATAAGACTAGCGGTCCGCCCCGGCTTCGCCCGTGGTACATATGAAAAATAGATGTTGGCTGATTCTCAGACTTACCCGATATGCACAGAAAATTTCATGAGAATCGGTCCACCCGTTTCGGAGGAGTATGCAGACTAACATTGTGACACGAGAATTTTATATAGGTATGTATAAGATATAATATAAGATATTATTTTCTCAGGCGGTAAGACAATTTTATTTCGTAGGGAGGTAAATAAAAACATCATTCAGAAAGGCACTGTAGACTGTAGTTATTATTTTATTACCTAAATGTTGGTTTGCATCTTTTAAACTGCTAAACCGATGTTCGTGAAAGTATTAAGTCTTACCAAAGATAATATAATAGGTACTAGATATTCTAGGTCTTACTTAAACTGAAGTAAACATAAGCTAGTAAAAATAGAGCCAAATAAACAAAATTTCATTTATAAGTATATTAAGTAACTATAATTTTTATTAATATCATTATATTGCAATAAGTAAGAAGTACCTACCTACGCATTTTACTGTGAACCCCTTTTGATTCATCCACACAAACTGGATGGTGTCCCATACAATTCAGACATACATACATCCATGCACAATGATGAATGAAGCTTTGTAAATTCTAACACCTGCAATTACCTGTACGATTATGATATTAGCAGGCAAAAGAGCATGTATAAAGGTCTTTTAACCCTTTAAAGGTCGATAAAATCTCTATAATACATATACTAATTATAAATACCAGGTAAACCAAAGCACCGATTTAGATGAAATTTAGATTGAAAATAGTTAAATACGCAGCATATATTGAACTAACTATTTAAACTCAATTTGAAAATCAGTTAATCTCAAAGAGTTTAGGTTGAAAGTTGTTTCAGTGATTTGGGAGGCTAGTAAATCTGAAAAATAAATAAATAAAACGTCCAAAAAGTCGCGCGTTTCGTTTCAATTTTTTTTAATCCTTTAAATTTTTAAAGTTAATTACAACCAATCAAATTAAACAATTAAAAAAAATTAAACAGTGGAATTTTCGCACCCGACCAAAACCTTTGTAATCCATCACACCACAAAACCCCCATTATATTTACTGTTTACATAATGACGTTGTTTTCTCGAAAATCATGAAAACGTTAAAACACAATCGTTTAGAGAACAATTAGTAATAACCGGCAGTTAAAGTTAACAGCGTATTGTTGCAAATGAAGAGAACACGCAATGGCTTGCGCCATGACAGGGCTAAATTAAGAAACCAATATATCTATAGGTATTGATTATAAAACGAACGAAAAAATAAATTAACTTGTAGGTACATACATAGTAAATACATAGAGCTTTAGCCTCACATTAAAGAGTTCATTTTTGCGAATTGGTCACAAACTGGCTGTGTTTCGCTTCTGTTCGTCTTAGCGTGCTGCGTGAATACAATATTGCCTTAATTACTCAATAAATAGACTATCTAACAGTGAAATATTTTTTCAAACCGAACCCGTGGTTCTTGAGATTAGCGCTTTCAAACAAACTAATTCTTCAAGCTTTATAAGTATAGATCGAAATGACATAGGTACTAATTTTTCATTGCTCAATGACAAGACAAGATTAAGAAATACCGAATATAACTACCTCCAGAATTCGATTTCGATAATTCTTTTTTCATTATATTCCTTGAAGTACGAGGATGGTTCTTATATGTAGAGAAAACGTAAATTTGTACCACGGGCGAAGCCGGGGCGGACCGCTAGTTGATAATAAAATTAATTAAGTAGGAACTTTAACTCTTACGTCGAGCTTTTTAGTATTAAATATTATTAGAGTTTTAAAAAGTTAAACACTAGATCTATATTTCCAAATCTAAATCAAAGACCTGTATTACCCTCTACGCGCTTTAAATGTGACAAAAGTACCCAAAACAGTAAATTTTAGATACCGACGATTACATTATTTAACTGCAGTACGACATTCTCAACATTCATTAAAGTTACTAAACCTATTATTCTAATCTGTTCGAAGTTATCTAGAAGCAGGAATGCCATGCCAATTGGTACAACATAATTCCCGCCAAATATGAATAAATTAATTCCCATATCTCTCTAATTCGCGCCTATTCCAAATTGAATACAAATTTTCAAATACGATTAAGAATCAAATTAGAAATCGCGTGACATTTCGGCCTTTGCCTATTTACACAGATAACATATTAAAAAAAAGAAAATAGTTGACATTCATTTGTGTTCGACGTATGAAAGAGTAATTCGTGTTTTTAATTTATCGTGCCATAATTTAAATAAGATGGCCGCCGTAAAGCGGACTCGGGGCAAGTTAATTAGCGTATATTGTTATGTTATATTGTTGTTTTTCAAGTGGGATTGCTTGCTTTGTTCGTTATCCGTGCAAATGTCTGTATTTGGAGAGTGACGTTCGGAAACGGGGTTTGTTTGGAGATGTCGTTTATGTACAAAGTTAATTACTTACATTTTAACTGCAACACGGTTAATTATTTTGCACCTAAGTTTTACTAAGAATGATTTGAAATTTGAATATCGGTTTGTTAATTTAAACAGGTAATAAGGAATTCAAGTGAGTTATGGAGGGGAAATCACAAAAGATAAAAAAGTGGTAGAGTAAAGGAAACTATTCATAAATCAAACGAATTTTTTTTCTGTACTTGTCTGTCTGACAGTCTACGCTTTCACGGCTAAACCGCCAATTTGCATAGAATTTGGAATAAAAACAGTTATAGACCCTGAGTCAAACATAGAATCAATCCTTAAATAGGGCATAAAAATTATTCACAGGTTAAACTGTAGGCGCGCGTATTGAAATAAAACTGAAATGGTGATGAACATAAACCGAACATTGCAAAGGATCCACATTTTCTTATTTCAATCAGATTTCCAATCTTCATCTTATATATATTCTAGATAGGTGTAGTTACCTAAAGAGGTAAAGTTGGTAATTATTACGAGAAATCTGATAATAGGTAATGTGTGATTGCATAATTTGAGCTCTACGGTCTATTAATATCTCTTACGAAGTTGGTATTCTCTCTAAAAATAGTCTGAATTGGAAAAAAAATAACTAAAATAGGAATCAATCGCAACGAACCAGAAGATATCTATCTAAATAACGAAAGACTGACCATTTCGAATATGGGTATATTGACATCAAAAACTATTCCGGAATCGAGAAGGTAAGGTGGAATCAACTTACACATAGCTATTTCATACCTACCTTATATCACCCAGGTACTATTTTTTTTAAATTAGTCTAGCAAGTTATATTGGCGTGTAAGAGCTAGCTGTCAGCAAAATATAATTTAATCCCTATTAATATTTGTTGAGCCGTTTTCGCGTGACCGCGGACAAACAAACATCCTAATAAAATATCGCAATGAATTTATAATATTACATGATATTTCTAACAAATAATATTCACAAAAGATACCGTTACACACCTTGTAAGATTTATAATGTATCTTTCGCAGGTGTGCCTATTTTTAGATTGGCAGCCATTTGCATTTTTCAAAGGTGACAATAGTCGTTATGGCGTTTCAACGAAAACATTTTATCGAATATCGAATATTTTCTAAATTGTGTGTTTTAATGTGATTTGGAAAATTTTTGAATGACAGGGTAAATTTAAAAAAGGGGTCTGTTAACAGATTTTCGTAGTTTAGTTTTATGAATTAGGTGAATCAGAAGATATGTTTTATTATTTACCTGTAATAGGCATGCTGACGCCTCAGAATTTAACCACTTAGACCTACGTTTTCTATCAACAGACGTTACCTATACTTGAAAGATTTTCAATGAAATAAATATTAAAAAAAACTTGTAATATTCGTTAGTAGATACCTACGTATTTGGTTTTGAATTGTGATAAGTATATGCCTTTAAATCGTAAACATATTCACCTACGATCGCATAAACCTTTAAATTTAGGATATACCTTTAAATTTCAAAATAATGATTGATATCTCTCTATCGTGCGAACTGCGAACTTTCCACGTAAGTACCTACCTACTCCTGTAAGATACAATTATGTATTGAAAAGCTATAAAACGTGTTGAATATAACACATTTATGTTATATACTTATCACACCGGACCAGTACATAATTTACTTGTTCGGTGTAAGATAGTGTAATATTGTCCTGTAGCGCGCGCTCTTCTGTTGAATGAACGTTATCTTAAGACAACACTCTGACGTGTCTCACACCAACGTCCAAACTCGTCTAACTAAAACCTCATTATCTCAAGTATACATCATTATCACTTAGTTTTAACATCATAATTCCACTGTTTGTCGCCTAATCCAAGCGTCCATGTTTGTACGCGGATGCCGAACGGTAGCGCTCATATTCATGACATATGGCTGTATCTTATCTATGGCCACTCGACTCCATATGCTACAGTCTACACTAATGGACTAACCGAGTTAAATTAACTTAATCACCCCAAACAACATCCACCCGACCGCAATTAACGCGAACGGCGCGCTGTTTTCGCACGATTAAAATTCGCAACTAAATTTTTACTTCGCCCTACGTACGTTAATTCGAACGGAATAG
Source organism: Colias philodice (assembly GCF_061535455.1). NCBI lineage: Eukaryota > Metazoa > Arthropoda > Insecta > Lepidoptera > Pieridae > Colias > Colias philodice. The sequence continues at coordinate 9,613,832 of NC_143103.1, read as the reverse complement.
TTGCACACTTGCAAGTCGATCGGTTTCCGAACGCTCCCACTAATTCGCGCCCTTTCACCTGTCAGTCAAATGTCAAGGCGGACGCCCGCGCGGAGCAGAAATTAGCGCGCGAAAACGGTGCGTGCAATCGCGCCGCGATTTGCCGAACGACTCTGTAATAAGAAATAAAAGCTATGATTTAGTGTGATTGGAATATAAACGGGATTACCTGTGGAAATAATGCTCGCAGCTATCGAAGTTTTCGCGCGGCGATGCGTCAAAGTGACGTTCCCGGGCGAGGCTCGCGTGCCGCGGCGGCTCATTTCACTTTAATAAAATTTAATCGAGATTAATCTCTCAAGCGAAACAGTTACGCTGATAATTTGGCTTAAAGTCAAGCGGGTGGGTGTAATGGCCGGCTTGGTGTCGACTTTAAAATGGGAATACATTTAGCTGTTAGGTCATAGGTACTTAAGTTCAAGACACAGGTGGTATTGCGTAACGATTCTGTTTAATCTGCATTAGTTATTTGCGTGACCTTTAGACGCTAGGCGTGCGTTCGTTATTTATTTCTAAACAAACATGCACATAAATTATATCATGTTGTAATATTTGCTTTATTTGAACACATTTGTAGAAATATGTACTTAATACGTATACGTATATACGTCTTAATACGTATTTGAATGATAAGAAGTAGACTACAGTTTTACAGCGCAATACATAGACGTACTAATTATGACTCAGAGTTAACTGATTATATACCTACTGATTTATGTTAACTTATTTTTTTTATAATATCCTTCGTTATCAAGACTTAATTAGATGCATTTATTGGGTATCTCTATTATTAAGTACATATTTTTCAAAGATTAATCTTCCCCTATCTTTCTGGACCATTCTCTCACGGTGCATTTCCATCAAACGAACATAGAGTTTAGTATTAGAACATTGCATGGAATCTTTTCAAACGCACTAAAAAGTACGAAAAAATGCTCTACGCCTGTTTACACTAAATGAATTTGACATAGTGAGATTAGAACGTGCATTCGTTAGAAAATATTCCATGCAATGTTCTAATACTGAACGACACTGAATACGAGTTTTCGTTTACACTAAAAGATCACGAAAGAATGCTCTAGCTCTAGCCCTATGTTCGTTTGGTGTAAATGCACCGTTATATAGGAAACAAGACCAACAGGACTGAAGCGGCGCATGACCTCAAAGGACCTAAAGCAACACGTGCTCTTGCGCAGGTATTCCAATTAAGTACCTATGCGAACTCTGCTTCTATTGAAATTTAGGAAGAATTAAAAAGAATTCTAATAAGACATCTCTATCGAGATAAGACAGTCAATGAAGGCAAAGAGGTCTTCCTTTTCTATACTATTCACAGTCCAAAGAGTAACTTATTATGTGTAACTTATTATGTGTCCATTACTTTAATCCTTTGATAATTCTTGCATTTGGAAATGCTCTTCTCCAAATTACCTGAAATACATAAGTCATATAGTTGCTTGTCCCGGCTTCGCTATGATTGACCCTTCCTAACAATAAAAGAATATTCAAAATCGATCAAGTAGTTCTTGTTTTATATCGTAAAAAGCAAACGAACAAAAACATTTTCCGCTCATATTACAGTTATAAATATGTTTTTCCTTATTAGGTTAATGTAATGTGGTCTAATGTATCCGATATCAAGCCACTCAAAGTGTCGAATGTGTCTGGCAACTGTCACTTTTTATAATGGCGTTTATCAGACGATAATAGTCGAGTAAACAATTATGGAAGCAAAATAATGTCTACTTTAATGTTGTAACAAGTGCTTTTTGGATTCTGTATGTGGGTTGGTGTTTTTATTTCTTATGTATTTGATTGGACTGAAGATGTATGATGATGTATGTACCTACATGGGCGTGTTATGTACCTACTTGATGTGTTCAATGATGAATTTAAACTCACATTTTCCGTGAATGTGAGAATACTTACAATTTTCTACTTGAATATAGTTATGTTATTTATAGGTAACTACTAGGCACTAACTTGACCGCCTCCTTGGTACAGTGGTTGAAGCGTGAGCGTATAGCACCGAGGGGTCCTGGGTTCGATTCCCGGTGGAGACGAAGAAAAAAAAATGTCTCGGTCTGGTACTGGCCTTCTGAGGCTGATCACCTACTTGTTCTGAAAGAAAATCGATCAGTGAAACAGATGTATAATGCATCTGCCCCTTACTAGCTTCTAGGAACTAAAAATATGCTACGAATTGACAAACGTCTTGTCTGTTTGAAATAGTTTAGTCTTTTATCGGATACAATGCCTAAAGGGCTCATAAATGTCGAGAATCTAGATTTTATCCAAGCTGGCCAAGTTGAAGTTGATATTGATTTTGTCTCGCTGATTTTTATAATCATTTCTTCCTTCGAATGTAGTGCCAATGGTGATGTAGATTGTATACCTAAGGGAAATTAATAGAAAAAAACATTTTGGTATTTAATTTAAATTTTAATAATTTTAAAAGGTACAATTAAATTACATATATTAAGACAATGTGGACTCGTGCTTGTTTCGCCTCCGTCTCGGTTTACCTGAAAAAAAAGTAGAGTGAGCTTTGAGTACCTACATGCCTACTATTGTGAAATATTTTCTCAATTACTTATAATATGTACTTATTTGTATCGCAATTAGCAACTACCAAACAATATATAGGTATTTGTCTTTTTAGATATTGGCTTAAATATCTTGTAAAATATAAAAAAAGATTCAAGAAAAAATGAAATACAAATAACAGATACACTACTTATATACAGGGTGGTCCAAAAATGTCACAGATAATATAAAAACAAAGTCGAGTGCATAATTTACAATGTGCTAGTTTGGTTTATAGACAACACTCGAGTCGAGTGGTTGTGCTCTGGTCCAACTGGGGGGTCGTGTGTTCAATGCTGGTGAAATTATTGTTTCGTTTTCGTCTTATTTAAATATGAACCCCAGTATTTACACTATAATAACTTATACCCTATACAGTAGACCCTATTATTTACCTATATAATTTGATTTACTTACTTGAAAACTTAGTTAACTACTATTTACTTGAAAAATTTCCTGAAAAGAGGTTCTATGATTCACTGTAGGTATATGGTAAGTACCTACCTAAGTATGTACCTATTTTTGTTTTTATAAGCTTATGGTGTAATAACATTTTCAAAAATATTCATATCTATACTAATATTATAAAGCTGAAGAGTTTGTTTGTTTGTTTGAACGCGCTAATCTCAATAACTACTGGTCCGATTTGAAAAATTCTTTCGATGTTAGATAGCCCATTTATTTTTAGAGCTTTTCCTTGTTGTGTTATCATTAAAAGCTCTACCTAGTCCTGAGAGAGCTTTTACTCATTGCCCTATAATTAAAAGCTCTACCTAGTCCAGAGAGAGCTTTTACTTACTGTCCTATTACTGAAAGCTCTACCTAGTAATGAGAGAGCTTTTACTTACTGTCCTATTACTGAAAGCTCTACCTAGTAATGAGAGAGCTTTTACTTACTATCCTATTACTGAAAGCTCTACCTAGTCCAGAGAGAGCTTTAACTCATTGCCCTATAATTAAAAGCTCTACCTAGTCCAGAGAGAGCTTTAACTCATTGCCCTATAATTAAAAGCTCTACCTAGTCCAGAGAGAGCTTTAACTCATTGCCCTATAATTAAAAGCTCTACCTAGTCCAGAGAGAGCTTTAACTCATTGCCCTATAATTAAAAGCTCTACCTAGTCCAGAGAGAGCTTTAACTCATTGCCCTATAATTAAAAGCTCTACCTAGTCCAGAGAGAGCTTTTACTTATTGTCCTATCATTGAAAGCTCTACCTAGTACCTAATGAGAGAGCTTTTACTCATTGTCCTATCATTAAAAGCTCTACGTAGTCCTGAGAGAGCTTTTACTTATTATCATTAAAAGCTCTACCTAGTAATGAGAGAGCTTTTACTCATTGCCCTATAATTAAAAGCTCTACCTAGTAATGAGAGAGCTTTTACTTACTGTCCTATCATTGAAAGCTCTACCTAGTCCAGAGAGAGCTTTTACTTACTGTCCTATCATTGAAAGCTCTACCTAGTCTAGAGAGAGCTTTTACTCATTGCCCTATAATTAAAAGCTCTACCTAGTCCTGAGAGAGCTTTTACTTATTTTATTGAAAATTTTATATATTGAAAGCTCTATTTACATATTATTGAATACTAGCGCATACTCGTTGAGTATGTCGGGTTAAACAATATACCTACATCACTACATAGTATAAAACAAAGTCTCTTTCTCTGGCCCTATTTCCCTATGTCCCTTTGTATGCTTAAATCTTTAAAACTACGCAACGGATTTTTTAATAGATAGAGTGATTCAAGAGGAAGGTTTTAGTATATAATTTATTAGGTTTTAGACAAAGCGGGCGAAGCCGCTGGCGGTAAGCTAGTACCTAATAAAACTAAGTCGCTGTCGCATTCTGTCTATTCCTATGTATGTTTAAATCTTTAAAATTAAGCAACGGGTTTTTTTACGGTTTTCTAAATTGATAGATTGATTCTTGATGAAGGTTTAAGTAAGTAGCCAAGTAGGTATATAATTTACTAGCTGCTCCCCGCGGTTTCACCCCCGTGACTCCGCTCCTGTTGGTCGTAGCGTGATGATATATAGCCTATAACCTTCCTCTATAAATGAGCTTTCTCACACCGAAAGAATTTTTAAATCGGATCAGTAGTTCCCGAGATTAGCGCGTTCAAACAAACAAACAAACAAACAAACTCTTCAGCTTTATAATATTATAGTATAGATTAGGTTTTAGACGAAACGGGCGAACCTGCGGTTTGAAAGCTAGTAATAGCTATGGTCCGGGAGCCAGCAGCAGATTTTATGACCAAGTTCCTCTCAAGCGGTAATTAGTAAAATGCATCAAAGTATAGTATTATGAAGCCTCGTGAACGTCAGCTGGAGCTCGGTTGGGGGGAAGAGCGGTTGTAGCCTCCCGTATCAGCTGACGGTTTTTCCACCAAGATACAGCCAGCTGACATATATATTTATCCACAGTTACATATAAGCTATCATCAGGTAAATTTTTGTTTGAGAGGAAATAACGGAAAATAAATTTTTCTTTAAATTTAACTTTCATGTTCGAGACACCAGCTGACGTATAATACACCATGTTGTAACCAGCTGACTATTTTTTTTCGTTGAGATATTGGGTTAGCTACAATTTGACAAATTTTTAGCTGAGAGGAAATGAATGAATGAATGTATTTTTTTTCCTTTGTGCGTGGGAGGCTACAACCGCTCACCCCCCCAACCGAGCGCCAGCTGACGTTCACGAGGCTTTATAATACTATACTCTCATGCGTCTGACGAATTATCTCTTGAGAGGAAATAGTTAACCAAATTTGCACCTGGCTCCCTAACCACTATACAGGGTTACTGTAAAACACCAGCAACTTCGCAGGACAAGATATCTAATATCATAACTAACATTTGTTGTACGACTATTGGCATATCGTAATAAATTATCCATACTAATATTATAAATGCGAAAGTAACTCTCTCTGTTTGTCTGTTACTCAATCACGCCTTAACTACTGAACCAATTTGCATGAAATTTGGTGTAGAGATATTTTGATATCCGAGAAAGGACATAGGCTACTTTTTATCCCGGGAAATAGGATAGGTTTTATCCCGGAAATCCCACGGGAACGGGAACTATGCGGGTTTTTCGTTGACTGCGCGGGCGAAGCTGCGGGTGGAAAGCTATAAGTATTTTATAAGTGATTAAAAAATAATTTTCAGCTTTTATTGTACTCTCCTAACATTTGTAAGTCTATGTTCTATTTATTATCGAAAGGACGACGCGACGCCCCCTTCCCCCTCTCGTTCGATTCTTGTGCACGTAATTTTTGGGATGCGCGTAGAGTTTATAATATTCAAACGGAAAATTAAGTGAACATTTATTTTTGTATGAAAATAAAATCTAACAAATTATCAAAAGTCGTAGAACAAATGTTGTTACTTATAATTATAATTATAATTATTACTGTCGCTACTAAATAGTTCGTATATGAGTGATATTGTCGATATAAAATAACACCCCTACTTATCGCAATATTCACTAAACAATCATATACAAAATTATTCTATACAAACTATGCCAAGAAGCAACATAAATTTACAAAGGCTATACATCATCACGCTACGACCAACAGGAGTGGACTGTGGAGCCACAGGAGTGAAACCGCGCAGAGCAGCTTGTATTAACTAAACCTTAACTTTATTCTTACCTACATACCTACCTACCTAGTAGCTATTTCTCGGAAATCATAAAGTTTCTCTAGACTTACATAATCCCAACCTTGAGTTAAACTCAATCTAAACTTAACCCATATTTTAAACAAAACATTAGCGGCTTACAGAATTCTACATAAATTGTAGGCACGTATTTTTCTTGTATATAATAATGTAGAAAAACAACTAACACTTGACTAAAATATGGGAATATCTGCACAGATATCTGTTGGGTTTTGTTTGCTAGTGTTCCAGATTTTGCTGAGATATCTTTAGCTTGCTTTTCTAGCCTTATTTTAGGCACTGACTCTTGGAAATATGTTTTTAGTTGTTGCCGAATTCATAAAACAGTACATAAAACACTTTCAACGACTTCATTCGCCTGTTCTTCAATATAATGTTTGCAGCGAGGCTTTATAATTATTCTCAATAGTAGGTTATCAACTAGGTATAGGTACCTACCTCTACGAATTAAAATTGTTAGTAACTACTAACAATTTTAATTCTTGTAAAAACGTCTCTACACTCTACAGATTTTAAATACCTATTAGGTATTATTTGTTCGTTAAAAATTTCAACGAAAGAAGCAAAACTAGTTAGTTAGTTTCTTAACTTTGAATTGTTTTACATAATAAAACAAAAAAAAATAGTATTCATTAAACTAACTAACTTTTTTTTTAATATCACACATTACACGACATTCCTAAAAGATTTAAACAATGACAAATTCTTATTTATATGATCTTGATTGAATATAAAAATTGTTGTTATTTTAAACTTGATAAAATATTCATCAGAAATTTTGTGGCAGCCCTAACCTCCAACAAAACATGGCAAAGTCACCATCACAGACGTTGTGATTGGGGTTGTTGAATTTACCAATACCAATTGCGAAGTAAAGGTAGCTTGTAGCACAGTAAATCAGCTTTTATTTAGCTAAAGAACATTATGTTAACATAATATCAAAAAAATACTTACGTAGGCAATGCTTTTCCCGTTTGTTTTTGTAAAAGTTCCGGAGCACTAAGTTTCATACCGCCAACATTCGAAAAAAGTAACCGCCGAAAATGACATCTCAAAAACAAGCTGGATTGCCACATCTCATTCGGTGTTGCCATTTAACTCATAAATTTTACTATAAAGGCATGCATACATGACAAAAAACTGATATTAAGACGTGACTACACTTTTTCCCTCAGAAGTTGGCTATGGCAAAGTCTGCAACCGTTGGCAAAGCTAGCAGGTTTTACCGGTAAGTAAATATCCATACTAATATTATAATTAATGCGAAAGTAACTCTGTCTGTCTGTCTGTTACTCAATCGCCTTAACTACTGAACCAATTTGCATGAAATTTGGTATAGAGATATTTTGATACCCGAAAAAGGACATAGGCTACTTTTACCCCGGGACATAGGATAGGTTTTATCCCGGAAATCCCACGGGAACGGTATCTATGCGGGTTTTTCTTTGACTGCGCGGGCGAAGCCGCGGGTGGAAAGCTAGTTTATTATAAGTTAATATGCAATAACATTTTACAAACGCTATGCCCTGTTTCCCCTTTAAATTAGTATTCTGATGGCAAAAAAGGGCATTATCTACCAAATTCTAAATGACTTGATGGCGCATTAAAAGTTGTAGGTCTAGGCAAGATTTACCCACTGTAAAAAAGCTGTAGATCGGTAGAAATACGTTTTTGTGTGATAACAGGTCTTCAAACTTTACCTATCCCCTAGGTATATTTTACCGCCTTATGCAGGTATGTTACATCGACGTGCCTACTTAGGTATCTGTAGGTAATAAGTATTTTACTGATAGTTTGTGCTCAGATAACGTCATGAAATATCTTCAATTTCACCATAATAAACAATTTTTATTAATATTTTAAATTAACTAAATGAACTGCATTTAAATAAACCCATAAACCAGCTTCCGTGCCGCAAACGATTATGTCACTCGTATAAAATAATTTAAACATAATTAGATATTCATTTCATGAAAAATTATTTGTTGTAGGTACGTCGTCAACAGCCCATCAAGCCATCAACACGCCGCCTAGCTCCATAATGACAAAGCCCGCCCACCTAATGGTACATATCCCTAATTAATCGCCAAAACATTAATAAATCCATCAAACATCAGCGATTAAACGCGACTTCATAAATCCCAACAGATTTACGTTATGTGTACCGCCGCCATGCTATAACACGGCCGAATCGAAAAGGATTACTGTACAGCGACTCACGCTCGGGACAGGTGTCGCTCGATACGGCGTCATAGCCGGCCGCCTCACCATAAACAATCACTGAAAAAACATTTACTTCAAAAATAGAATTCGAATTCCCGCGCTAATTGCGCTCCTGCCAATGAGGAGTCGTCGCGTGCGAGCGGGACGACGCTAGGTTTGTTGTAGTGAGTGGGAGGGAGACGTGGCCTCCGAGGAGTTCGTAGCCGCCCCGATAACAACATGGCGGTCGTGTTGATTGGCGGGCTTTTGGCGGGTGCCTCCCAACGCGTGACGCGGGAAAACGGAAGGCTATGGAAATGTCACAAACAGCCGACGGGGCGAAAACTAGCCAGCGCGTAGAAAAAGGTTCGGTACGAAATGCAAATGGGATCATTGTAGTGTGAATGTATTTTTTGCTTTCATGATAGGTTGCATTAAATATTCATAAGGGAACACTTATTATGAATTATGCTCAGTTTTTAAACACGTTTCTTTGAATTAAGTGTTTTTAAGTTTTAAATCTAGACACATCATTAATTAAATTTGTAAAAAATTATCAAGGAACTCAAAACATACAATGGGTTCGCGGTATAAAGCCTTTTTATTCGAGAATTTAAAATAGAGAAATTAATCGACACATTATTCAAATACGCAAGCGTAGATATTAAATGCAGTAGGTAGGTAACCTATCCTACCTATTATAAGATATTATCTTTATTCTTAGTAAAGAAAAATGAAATATAAAAGCAATAAATTACTTTATTAAGACAGGAATAACAATTGATTAATTGTTATATTTATTATTATAAAACCTACCTGTAAAATCTGGGAAAAATATATTTTATCTGTAACAATCTCAACATTAAGTTAATTTAAAATGTTTATTTTCTTAAATTTCTGATGTCATGTCATTATGATTAAGTAGGTAGGTACAATATACACACTTAGGTATCTACATAATAATATATCTTCCTCCTTGAAATATATATCTAATTATATTACAGGCTATATTTGGTTATTACTTAGTGACATATCACACTAGCGGATTGCGAGCGGTTTCAAAGCGGAGCGGGTGCGCAACGAATACGTTGCGGTTGCGCAGCGAATTCGTTGCGGACGCGTGGCAGATGCGCAACGTTTACGTCGCAGTCATGTACACTCATTAACAAAATGGAATCCGTGCTGGTTGTTACTTATAACTTGTGATAGTATAATAATTATGAGATCATTATTTTTTACGAGTTTCATAACATGTTAATGTTTAGGGTATTGTTTTATCTATTAAATCTTGGTCGAAATGCAATCAGATAACTTAATTGCTCATTAAGAAAGTTCATTAGTGAAATAAATGTTAAAGCTCCTTAACTAAAACAGGGCTATCTTATTATTAGATAAATAGCAGTGAATAGAAAATTTTATCAAGCAACCAGCAACTCACTATCACTTTGCTCATAATTAGGTTCACAAAATCTCTTTATAACATACGTTGCTATGGGAGAGATTATACTGGTCAGTCGTTACATACTTTTGGAATGTATGGTACATTCTAAAAGTCCTAGTAATTCAATTTTATAGCACCTTTTTTTAACAACTCCAGTTGTTATTACATCTTTAGTTAACTGTTAAGTAAGTGCATTTCCACAGTACGGTTAAAAAATTGAGTGCTACAGAAACGATGGAAATATTGAATGGAAGTTAGGCAAGGCGGAAGGGCTGGCTTTTGTGCGAGAGTATACAAAATGACGCGTCCGCAACGAATTCGCTGCGCAACCGCGGCGTGTTCGTTGCGCGCCCGCAACGTATTCGTTGCGCACCCGCTCCGCTTTGAAACCGCTCGCAATCCGCTAGTGTGATATGGCACTTAATTTACTTTAGGTAGGTAAATGTGGATTCACATACCTACTCGCTTATTGTGGAATAGAAACCTTCCTCTATCAATCATTTTATAAATTATATTGGATATAGATAAGTTGATACCTAGGTATAGGTACTTAAGTAGGTTCTAACTTGTAACCTATCTAGAAATCTAGATTCTTATACAAGAATATCTAAGACAATACCAACATGTCAATATAATATCTAGTAGGCAATTAAAATTATCAATCGAATACGTAAATACCTACGTATGGTACCTACATGTAGACCTATGCAGGTACACTCATAAATAATATTTTACTAACTACCCAAATCTTACTTTATTTATTTATTTATTTATTAACACTTTATTGTGCTGGCATACAAATAAATCCTTAAAAATAAAACTTATAACTAGTCCAGCACAGAAGGCGGCCTTATCACTTAAGAGTGATCTCTCTAGATCTTAGTAGGTATGCGCGACCATGAACACTAAACAGAAAGAAAACCACATAAGAAAATAGACGTGTTTTATAATATTAGAGCGGGCGATCGTTCTGACGGAAAGTCATCACCGCCCATAAATATTTTCAGAAGTAAAACGCTCTGAAAATGCGTTGTCTGCATGGCAAATTACAACCAAATTTATCTAATACTTTCAAAAGATAAACATGTCGACAAAGACAAACAAATGAAGGTACCTAGAGCTAGGTACCTTCATTTGTTTGTCTCAGGTACCTGTAGAGTCGTAGGTATATTATTTTTGTGTAGGTACCTACCTACTAATCCATTACTTATGCGATTAACCTGCATTGTCACAGTATTATATATTTTTTTGCTTGCTTTAGGTAATAGCTTGAGACGAGCTTCGAAAGCTTCGAAAGGTATAGTACCTATATTGGCTATACAGGCATCTGTTGACACCTACACACGCTATCACACCTTAGATATCTTTTGCACCTGTATCGATGTGTCACCAAAAACCGTTTAACTGCGGCCAGAAGGATATTTATAATTAAAAGTTTAGTTCGTAAAGTACCTAACTAACTTAAATGTAGAATGTATTTTAATTTTATAGTTATTTTTCTTAAATAAATTATTGTTAATTTTCAATACATTCACTTAAAATGTCAGCAGACTTAGTATTAATACCTACCTACGTAGGTAGGTATCGCCGGAAGACGTACTTACCTACCTACTTTAAAAGAATTGAATTAATTTTATTTTTATTGAGATATAATATATAGGTACCTACCTAGAATCAAGATGCAACAAATACAAACACAGTAGGTAGGTAGGTTTCTATCAAAACATTATTTAATTCTAAGTCTTTTTTGGAGTTAGAAGTTATAGGGAACTTATAGGAGTTATAAGGAAACGAACATAATGTCACGAGATTTTCAAATACCTATTTTTAATTTCATTATCAATTTCTTCAACTTAAAGGTACGTACTATAAATACGCAAAAATACGACTCTACATTGTTCCTATAACTCCTAAAAACTAATAAACTTCGGTTAAAATTTATAAATAGATAAGTAAGTATGGGTACTAGGTAGGTACCTACGTAAATAAATGAGACTTTTGTACATCTCTCGTTTAGATAATAAATATTCTTTATGAATTAATCTCTATACTAATATTATAAAGCTGAAGAGTTTGTTTGTTTGTTTGTTTGTTTGAACGCGCTAATCTCGGGAACTACTGGTCCGATTAGAAAAATTCTTTCGGTGTTAGATAGCTCATTTATCGAGGAAGGCTATGCTATAAACCATCACGCTACGACCAACAGGAGAGGAGCCACGGGGGTGAAACCGCGCGGAGCGGCTAGTTAAGTATATAAAAGTTTTCTTATCAATAGATACTGGATGAGCAAGTAACTCTTAACGCTATTAGGATTTGATAATAATTTTAGAAACCTTTCAATTAAGTCTAATCATACAAAGATACTATTCATTTAGATATACATATTTATATTTAAAGACAGATTTTGACGAAATTTTATAACTTGCATTAACTAACTAACTAACTAAGAGTACATATTTTACCTACCATTTTATTTATTTTATGGGAGCGAAGTCAGGGTAAACTTAATATAGTTAAGCACAACATTGTCATAGATATAAATATAATTAAACACAAGATATGTCTGTTAACACATATGATTAAATACCTACTTTGATCGAGTAACTATCTATGTACATAGTAGACTAGTTGTGCCCCGCGGTTTTACCCGCATTGCTTCCTCGATAAATGGGTTATCTAACACCGAATTTTACAAATCAACGTAAATGTGTGCGTGTACCTACTAGTGTACACACGTAAGAAGTGAAACTTCTTTATGACCTTATTTTTCAAAAAATAATTTACTTTAAGCAACTTTACAGAAATACGTCGAATCACGCGTGGTAGGGATAAGAAAAAGATAGCGCGTAACGAAAAAATGTTACACTAAATTTTTTTCCAACCCCGATAAAGAAGTTTCACTTCAAAAACAACAAAATAAAACATAGGGAAAAATATAAAAAAGAAGGGTTGCACTCCGGGAGTGCCGGCAGAAGTGAAAACTTGAGCATGTTTGATATTTTGGACACCCTCTGCCCCACATAGGGGCCACAGGACATTAAGTCAAGTCAAGTAAGTCATCCGTCTTACGCTTTTTCGATCAGGTCACGTGTCCTGACGCGAGTTTAAGATTTTATACCCATTACAGAAAAAGTGCTCAACGCCGCTAAAGAAGTTTTCACTTCAAATACACGAGGTAGAAGCGACAATGCCTTAATCATACCGAAACACCACACGTCAGGTTTTAAGGGTGGATTCAAGTATTCTGCTTCAAAGATCTGGAACGACCTTCCACCACCCTTAAAGCTTAGTATGTCTTATGTATCATTCAAGTTTAAATATACAAAAAGATACCTACTCTTGAACAAACAGACAACAGACTCAACACTCAGGTAAAACAATAATTCTTGGTTACCAATATTCCCATCCATATATCCATATATATTTATATTATGTGCCCACCTATCTATCTGAATTATTTAAATATCTATGTAAGTATATTAAATACTAGCTTCCGCCCGCGACTCCGTCCGCGCGGAAAAATTAATATTTATTTTTTTTCTTCGTATTTTTCCGGGATAATAAGGTATAATTATACCAAGTTTCATCGAAATCGAACCGTTAGTTTTCACGTGATGCCTTCACATACAGACAGACAGACAGACAGACAAAATTTTTTGTTTCACATAATTGGGTTTGGTATCGATCCAGTAACACCCCAGTACTATTTATTTTTGCAATATTTTCAATGTACAGAATTGACCCTTCTACAGATTTATTATATGTATAGATTAATATTGTTTATTTTATAATATTTATATGCATATATGAACACAATATGTAGAATGTAGTTGTATTTATAAATTTTTATTATTTTTATTGATAGGAACAGTTATAGATGTAATTTTTTATTAGTATTTATATAAATGTAGGACCTCCGAAAATACGCGGGCAGACTGAAAATCAGCACTGTTCGGGTGTTAGCCCACAGCATGGCTGAGTCTGTTCCGGTTGCCTAATATGTGTTTACTTTTTAAGTTAAGATAGTCTTAGTTTTTGTTGGCAATAAAACTTTTTTTCTTTTCTTTCTTTCTTTCTTTCAATAAATACAGCATAGGAATAAAAAATGGGAAGGAAGAGCAAAAGGATACCTACAGGTTTTCGGATTGCAAAGATATTATGAATTCGTTTGAATAAAAACGTTTTATCTACCTTTGTTCACCTTTCCTGTAATACCGTACATTGTACAATCTATAATTAATCAAATAAAACACACCTTTGTTTGTAATTTGTATATATTAGGTAAGTGCTAAACCGAAAAAGTTTGGAAAATCCAAAAGTGCACGGCTCATTTAATTATGAAATATAAAAAAAAAAAACTTATTGTAGTTTTCGTTTTTTATTAATTGCAATTAAACGACACTGAATTAATTAATCATTCGCATTCAGTGACCTAAAAACCTTTACAATCGTCGATTAGAATATTTAAAAAAAAATTTAACTCAAATGATGGATTTTTTCATAAGTTATAGTGTTTTCAGGTTTCACACATGACGGACAGGAAAATTTTTTGACCTATTTCGGTGTTTTTTTCCAATTCTATTGAAGTAAATCAATTTTTAAAAAGTATGGGATTAATCTCCATTAAATTATCTCGACAATAGTATGCAAAATATCTTCATTCCGTGAACTAACAAGGCTATAATAATAAGAATAGCTGCAAAAATGAGGCGAAAAAAAATTTTCGATCGTAAAGCACTCTCTGATGCTTCGCATCATGAGTCGTGCAATAGGTATAACTTTTAATTCATGAAAGCACCTAGGTATAGTAAAATCGTAGGAAAGTCAAAACTGTACCTATCTACATTGAATATTTTTTAAAGAATAGGTACTTGGGGCGTGATCTATCATCGATATCACTACAGGCCCATGTTGAAAAAGTTATGGGTCATTTGAACCACCTATACCTATTAGTTACATTGTAATAAAATAATGTAATCTATACATATAATAAATCTGTAGAAGGGTCAATTCTGTACATTGAAAATATTGAAAAAAAAAAAAAATAGCATGGGGTGTTACTGGAGCGATACCAAACCCAAATATGTGATTAAAAAAATTTTTGTCTGTCTGTCTGTCTGTCTGTCTGTCTGTATGTGAAGACATCACGTGAAAACTAACGGTTCGATTTCGATGAAACTTGGTATAATTATACCTTATTATCCTGGGCGTAAAATAGGATACTTTTTATCCTGAAAAAATACGAAGAAAAAATATAATCTTAATTTTTCAGTTTTATCCATAGACGTTGTTCTGTAGAACAGCGAACACACGTTGGGTATTATTATAGGCCTAGCCGTATTTGAGTCCAATAGATATTTATAAGATGTTATTGTCAGAGTTACTCAAAATGGAGAAATAAACCATCCACGCGAACACCGACATCCGCGCGGACGGAGTCGCGGGCGGAAGCTAGTAAAATAATAATTTTATATTAGTTAGGTATATTGTAATAGAATAGGTAGATACTTATTTTTTTTAACTGCGATTTCTTCGTCTTCTTCCTTCTTCTTGTCTTAAATATACGATCGCAATTTAATAAAAAAACAGAATAAATTTCAAAAAAGACTGCTCTACCTACCTACTTGAAAAATATTATAAAAAATCACTTTCAAAACAAATAAAAACAACGAAGCCAAAAAAACAACTAATCTAGAGAAGTATCCAAATATTTTGGCAAGCAAGTGCAACCACGTGCAACACTAGGCTATAAATCATTATCGACTCGAATGTTGGGTGGTCTTACTTGTGACGTCACATGTGTGATTTTTGGAAGCTGTGCTTTTTTAGTTCTGTTGTATCAATCTGTAGTTTCTTTTATTGTTGTAAGGTTAATAGAGCCATGGATAGAAGAATTAGCTATATTTTTTATTGATTTATAATACATACTAGCTTTCCGCCCTCGGCTTCGCCCATGCACGTTTACAAAAAAGAACCCGCATTGTTCCCGTTCCCGTTGGATTTCCGGGATAAAACCTATCCTAAATTTGTACCCTGTGTGCTAAATTTCATTATAATCGGTTCAGTAGTATTTGCGTGAAAGAGTAACAAACATACACACACACATCCATCCTCACAAACTTTCGCATTTATAATATTAGTAAGAAAGATAAGATAAGCTCAGATTATCTATATAGGTAAATAAATATAAAATATATATATATAGGTATAATAATTTAAATGAATCGCCAAATGCGGAAAGCTAGTGATGTATAAAGAACTATTCCATGGTTCTTAAACTGGAAAATTCTATGGATTTTCAGGAAATTTTCAACAAATATTATTTTCCGATTTTTTTTTCATTTTGGTGGATTTTACTATTGAATAATAAAAAATGCAAGAGTAGTTGCTCTACCTGGCTCCACCACTGACAACAGTAAAAAAAAAGACGTGTGGCACTCGGGGACTGCCGCGGTAAAGCTATTGCATGCTATGCCTTCAAGCCACACCTCCGTGCCCGTCGAAGTGGGGAGCGTGAGGATTTTTCGTTACGGAATTTCTCGATTCGGTGCCCGCGCTCAAGGCCCGCGATAGAAGCTATGCAATAGCCTAATTAAATATATACATATATGACTTTTGTCCCTCACACTCAGGAATAATGTAGGTAACTTTCTGTTCCTGTCGATGAAATAATCCAATCCAAATTGAATCCAATTCAATCAAATTTGGTTTAGTAGTTTCGGAGCGCTTTGGTTACAAACAAAATGATAAATTAATTACAAAAAACATAGAATCAGTTAGTATCTACGTTTACACAGTGCTTAATAGTTCCAGAACTCACCACAATGGCGCCAGCGTCGTGTGAAGAAAAGAAAATATATTTAGACAATTTCCATACCTATAAAGTTATAAATAACATTTTACATTACAAATACGGAAGTCTGTTCGTCTATTATGTTTGCACGAATAAACTACAATACGGATTTCGATGAAATTTGGAATATAAAATGGTTAAAAACCACAGTTTCAGGCTACCGTTATACAGCTAAAGAATTCACTAATAAGTAAAAAACTAATAAGTTTAACGTATGGGTTGAAACTTTTGTCCATGGCTTTCACAACGGTAACTGAAGGGCACAGCTAGTTAGCGATAGACTGTTAGATATTAGGTATCTGTACTTTGTCAGAGAAAAATAGACGTTTAAATTTAAAATCAATGACCTGCAGTGAAAGTTGAGCATTTTATTGTATGATGATGCATATTATACCTACATGTACATCGGAGGTCAAGTTACAGTAGATTTTATTAAGCAATTATTTTAAGTTTAAAACATGATAATAAATATTAAATATGTTTCTATAATTTGATGAAAATAAGTTTTGACGCATAACATTTGAGTACCTAAGTTAATGAGTTTATATTTTTTATGTATTCATAATTTTTCTTCGCGCTCGTGATTTTTCCTGAAAAACTTGACGACTTTATTTGTTTGCAGGGAACCTTGAGGGAAATGCCAGATAATTTTGAAGCTCGTGTGGTATTCGGGAGATTATTTTTCCGTCCCAAATGTCGGCCAATAATTTCACAATTGAATTGAACCTGTCAGTTTGACGTCAATGACCAGAGAAAATTTTCAAAAAATTATCAGTATAATACCATGTAGGTCAAGAAGCTTATATCTAATACACTGGAGATTGCACTATGACCATTAACTTGTCACAAGAAAATATAACCTTGAATGACGTCAGTGTTGTTTTTTGTCTCTTTCTGTGGGTGACCACACTGGTTTGTATATTCAGGATTTTTCGAAATAAAAAAAACTAAAAATCATGGTCTATAAATAATAACGACATATATTTTTAACAGTATTTATATTGTAATATTACTGGTCAACTTACATGAATAATTATCATCATTATAGGTACATACCATTTTAATTGGTAGAGAATGATAGTTTTAAATAACGCTTGATAACTTTTGATCTCATACTACGATTTTTTAATTAAAATGAGTGCTACATACATTAAAACATCGTTTTGGTTACTCAAGCTTCAGTCTAAAACTTTTCAATATTTCAAAGGGAGAGTTGCATCGCTAGTGTTGATGTGTGGTAACGATATTACAGTTCTCAGAAATTCGTATGTCTTTCAGGAGCTGTACTTACGGTTACTAATGGTTTCATGGTGGTTAATTATAATATAATTAAAATTACTTTATCAGTTGAGACGCAGTAACAAGAATGTGGTAAATAAAAAGGTATAGCACTTTTCAAAAGGTATTTTTTTTCTGGACCGTAATCCTCAGGCTTAAAATGCAAACTGCATATTCTGGCATGTTGATAAATTTTACCCTTGATAGGCACTATGGACAGCCATTTATTTCTTTTTATTTCATTTTTGGAAAGCTGCAATACGTAAAACAAAAAAATATTAGGTTAAAAAGTATAAATTTCAATGTAAAAAAGAACAATCCACAATATGTGAGTGCAATACCGATGTCGTGTGTTGTTTCATTACTAGTATAAAAATTTTTAAAATGGTGTTCTAAATGTTCATCATAATATTGTTTAGCAATATATTATCGTCGCTATCCGTAAAAACTATAATAAAACAACAGAATGAAGTGCAGAACAGAACTGACATGTTTTATTATTTGAAACATATATATATACCTATATCACCAAACCAGCCAGTACAGTAAGAAGTTCACATATAACATATTAGATATTATTTTTCTACACCCCCACTATATCTAACAATGTTATATTGATAAGTGTACAATAACATAAATATGCTGAACCCCCAGTTGTAGTTGTAATCTTCACATCGCCAGAACATAAAACTGACAACTTTTCACTGTTTGCAACGATAATTTCCTGTTTCTGATCATAAGACGCATTCATAACCCAACTTTCATTTGCCGTAAGGTGTACACTGGCTCCAGAGTCAATATACCATGCATTTTTATTGAAATTCCCGCTTAGGAACACAGCACTAAAAGCATTAGACTGCATTCGGGGTTTTTCTTTGGAGTTCGACGCGTTTTCGTTATTTGTACATTGATTTCGATAGTGTCCTTTTTGTTTACATCGGTAACATGTCACCAAAGAGTATACAATTACTACGTAAGACATGTCACTGTCTTCACCTTGACGTTTGATTTTGACGGATCGACAATGTTACCAACATTGACATTTTTTCTTGACGCCATTTTATTTTTCATGTACTTCGAACGAGCTGCGAATGCTCCGCCAACTTCATCATGTTCCTCTATGGTTGACTCCATGTCTAACAATTTCGACTTTATAGAATCAGCCGTTATGTTAATGCCTGAATGCTCTATTGCCATGATCATCGGTGAAAACCGCTCTGGTAATCCTGCTAATAACAATGAGCCTGTCCACTGGTCATTTATTTCAAAACCTGTGCCACATAATTTTTGAGCCGTGTCAATTATTTGAGTCACATAGGACGTCATTGAACTGCAGTTTTCCAGTCTTATCGAAATTAGATTCCGTAACAGATTTATCCTTCTTGAAAAACCGTTGTCATCGAATAACTGTTGTAATTTTTCCCAGAGTTCTTTTGATGTTCTTACACTTTTTACATGTACAAACAAAGACGGATCGATTGTCATAATCAGCTTTGCCCGGGTTTTTTCGTCATCTGCAGCTCCTACGCTCGCTCCTTCTGGCTTTACACAATGTTTCATGCCCTCAAGGATTAGGAAATTCTCTGCCGCGAAGCACCACTCGCTGTAATTTTCCCGTCCACGTAATTTAGGTACATTTATCAAGTAGTTGGCCGCCATCGTAATTCCAAATAAAAATTTTATTTCACGAATATCCAACAACACAATGAAAAAACGTGTTGAAAAAAGCTTTTTAACACTCGTACCAAAACGAAATTCTTGTTAAAAAAAACTGCTTTTTTACTGATTCTCTGGGCCCATAACCTATAATAAAACAACAGAATGAAGTGCAGAACAGAACTGACATGTTTTATTATTTGAAACATATATATATACCTATATCACCAAACCAGCCAGTACAGTAAGAAGTTCACATATAACATATTAGATATTATTTTTCTACAAAAACCCATCATCATGGTTACCTTACTTGTTAAATTTGTTTGTTGAAAACTTGTTGAAAAATGATGAAAGTATTAGGAAAAGAACTTATTTAACATGATTGCTAAGTAAAATGATGATAAATTTGACGATTTTTGCCATTAAAATGATTCTAAACAGGTAAATGCATGAGTATTGAGGAATATTGTAAATAACGTAAATATACACTTGCCTGTGAAATTATAGGCCAGAATTTGGTGTCCAAAAACTTCTGCAATTTTTCACAATGCAATACATTATTAATATTCGGAAAATATTTATTAAATACGCAACAATATTAACTTAAATATTCGAAGCGACGCAATTTTTTTGACACTTATGTCATATTGTCAAAGTGAGAGTTGCTACAATTTTATTATGGTAACTACCCATAATCAGGGAATATCGCTTTTTAATAATTGGTTCAGATACTTATTTTATTTAGCATAAATAATAATTGTCTCATCCAACAATGCTTCTGAATGACGTTGTTGTCAATTTATCAACAAACTCATGTACAAAAACTAACCTTTTGCACAGAATATTACAGCATACATAGTAGCCTTGGGAAAACTTCGCATTAACAGTGGCAATACCAAGTTAGGTGTGAAAGTGATAGAACACAACAATTTTCTTGTACCACGTCAAATGTTCATACCGAAATCTCCAGTGTATAAGATATAAGCTTCTTGATGTAGGTTGTACCTACCACGTGACGTCGAATGGTGCAATTCTATTGGTCGATATTTGGGTTGGAAAAATAATCATATTATAAATGTAAACATAAATGTATTTCTGTAGGACGCCATCTCTTTGAAAAATAAGAAAGTTATTAAATAATATGGAATTGTGTTGTTATTAAAATATACTGCCACATAACTACGAAAGCGTTGGACAGTGGACTAATATAGTCAGAATTTTCACTGGCTCATAGAAGATTTAGAAAAAGGTCAGTTTTAAAATTAGAATAAGGGTTGCCTGCAACGAAAATTCATTTCCTTGTACCTACCTATAATTGTACTAGCTAGCTAGATACTAGTTATTATCTGTGACTGTACTAAAACCATAAAAAAATAAATTAAAAAATGAAATGCTCACCAATTTCCCACCCCATCTACACACATTCACTACATACCTACATTAAAAAAAAACAAAGAATAAATTACACTCAACAAAAACAAATTAATACATCATTAATTTAGATTTGAACACACCATAAATAACTCGATACACATTAAACACTGTCAAATAATTAACACCAAACCAGAATAAATTATAAATTAAATTAAAAACAATACAACATTATCTGTGGTCATCGTGTGACTGGCCATCAATAGAATGAATTTAAAAAAACAAACATGGCGGGAACAGATGGCGGGAATTTGCATAAGTACATTTGTTTGATAATTGATTTGATAGAGAATGTATTAGATTATTTCGTCGTCAAGGTAATTTTGGATGTGTCATTAACAGATAGATATATTATATGGGTTAAAAAGGGTTAAAATATCAAATAATATCTAGTTATATGAAAATCGAAACATTTAATTTCATACTTGATCAGTTTTCTTATCTATTAAAATTTTCAGTCAAGTTTACAATTTTACTATAGAGTCACAGAATAATAACTAGTAGCTAGGTAGAGTGCAGATTTATTCTTAACCTCATAATAATTCTTTTAATATCTCTAATAGTAACTAAGTTTAAGATGTTTTAAATTTGATTGACCTTCACCTATGACCTAGGTCAAGTTTCTCACAAAGCAAGATTTTCAATCCACATTGATACGAACTTGACGCGAAATTTTGTGGGTCATTTGTAACAGGATGGCG
Organism: Colias philodice; assembly: GCF_061535455.1. Classification (NCBI taxonomy): domain Eukaryota; kingdom Metazoa; phylum Arthropoda; class Insecta; order Lepidoptera; family Pieridae; genus Colias; species Colias philodice. Next base: position 9,591,955 of record NC_143103.1, on the reverse strand, counting down.
GTTCTACAGGAGTCTTAGTACGCAATGACAAAAAGAAAAATGATGGTCCGAACGCTGATACCGGATGCGTTAAGATACTGTAATATAAAATATTTTGGAAAATCCAAAAGTGCACGCCTCATATTTTTTTTTTAATAATTATTTATTAATTATTATTTTTGTTTATTTAATAACAATTAAACCACATCGAATCAGACCCTGAAAAATGAAAGGGTTCTATTCCTGAGCATACTCAAGCGTAAGAGAAAAAAAAAGACTCGATTAGTAAAGTATTTCGGTCGCTATCGTGTTAACAAGAAAATCCTCCGCACATACAGACACACGGACGTCCAAGACAGAACTTTTTTAAACTGTTTTTTAACTAGTTTAAATAACAAAAATGACATCAAAAATATCATGAATGTTAAAAATAGTGTTTTTTCTTAATATGTGTGTGTATGTATTATCTTACAAGTGCAATGTAGGTATGATACATAAAGACATTTTAAGTTTGAAAAATCAGATGTTTTGCGCGAAGTGACAGTAGTACCCACCTCAACGCTTCGCTTATGAGGCGTGCAATATAACAGTATCTTAAGATATGGTCCATTGAAAAGTTACATTTGGGGTCGCATTTTTTAGAGGACGCAATTTTATTTTTTTGATGTGTAGGGGGGGTCAGTGTGAAGCTATCACCAAATTTCTGAACATTTTCGCTTATAACTTTTTTATTTATGGTTCTACGACAAAAAGTTACTGAATCAAAGTTGTAGAGAATTTAATTTGCAACAAATAATGTTAAAATTGTTTTATTATCAGATAAATAGTTTAAGAGATATATCGTTAAAACCATTTCAACCGCTATTTTCAAGATGGCTGCCATGGGACAAGGGTGGCGACCCCACAAACTTGGTTTTAGCTTCACACTGACCCCCCCTACACATCAAAAAAATAAAATTGCGTCCTCTAAAAAACTCAAGGTCAGGCCTAAAAAATGTAACATTTCAATGGATCAATAAAATATTATAGTATCTTCACCGTGTGTGACGCGCTAAGGTCAAAACACTTATATACCTACATGGCGTCAATACCTATTTGCTGATTGTTTTTTGAAAAAAAATCCATATTATCTAGAACAGTTGGATAACATTTTATAACATTTTTAAATATTATTCTAAAATATATTATTAATTATTATTCAAAGCAGTTTAATGAAATTTTTTATAAATTTAGAAAATTTTAATATTTTCAAGTTTTCTGTCTTAGAAATGTTAGTCGGGTCAGGTAATAAATAATATCAATCAACTTTTTCTAATTTGCTTGTGTCCTTAGCTAATTGTTGACTAATGCTCAGCTGAAGTCATCACGTGGTTACCCATCCATCAATTGACCGCGCTCTTAGTAGCTTAACCTAGAAAGAGTTCAACTAGCCAAAGTTGGAAAAATAAATATATAGGAATAATATAACAATAAATAATAATGATAATATGCAAAGTGTGATATATTAACATCTCGTGTCCTCTTTATAGGACAGATGTATTAAACATCTGTTTTACTGATTCTCTCTTAGGTCAAGTACAACAGCCTTCTGTATTGATTTTGAGTTCTATTTACCTTTACTAAATTGAATATGAAAATTAAAATAATTTTAAAATGCATCTACACATACGACTCACATATTTAAATCATTACTACAATTTCATTTTTTTTATTAAATTTTAAACGCCTTTTGAATTTATACAAGCAACAGTTAATAAAACTAAACTTCAAACATGTATTTTGTAAAAACTATAAAAATTAATAAAATGCTAATTTACAAGTTTGTTTGTACCACTATATATATACAGAGTTATTTTGAAGAAAAGTTAAGAGAATTCAAAGGTTGGATGTATGGATGTTGTAGTACTAAATGGCTGGATGTAGGTATGTTGCATTCTAAATAAATAAATCGTATTATAATTTATAATGATTTTAAGTACAATTAGATTACAGACTAAGAAAAAAGTCATCTGATAAAATACATATAACCAATGACTCTACCGTAAACTGTCGTCTGTCTGGTTGGTTACGATTTTCAAGAATAATTGACCCAGGTTCGAATCACATACAAAATACACAAATCATTGTTAATTTATATATTATGCATATTATTCGTTTATGGAATATCACAAATAAAAGTTTCATCAAAATCGATTCAGTTGTTCTGATGTGACTGTAACGATACATGAATAATCACATGTGTACGTAGTATTATGCACACGTTAACACATCTCATTATAATTTATAGTGCGTATTAAGTACGAAATATTATTTTTTTTAATCTAATTAACTAATGACAACTTATACTTTTACTTAGATTACAACACGTGATATAAAACGTAACAATAAAACAATATACCACACTCAATAAAAAAAAATAAAACGCGGAAGTGCAAAACGGCGGGATACGTCAGTTCCGGCGGCCATTAGCCACAGATAAGTGAAAGGTACAAATTATGACATAATCCCGAGATACACTCATGTGGAATCTAGCCCTGATTAACGTTTAAGTGTTTATAATTAACTTTTACGGCGGTTTATTTTGACAGTTAATTAATTACAAGAATAATAACTAACGTTGCACTTGCACAAAAATATTTGTATATTGGAACAAAAATGAAATATCTATTATATTTCAGGCCATTATCCACCATGCTGGCCAAGTGCGGGTTGGCGGATGTCACATGTCGTCGAACTTTTGATTCTTCGACATGTCGCGTCGGTTTGTTTCCTCGCTATGTATTCCTACTGTGATTGCAAAGCAGTGGTGAATTGGATTAATAAAAAAAATATTAGATACTTACCTAATTTTTATTTTTTACATGCTCCTTTTTTGGATGTTTTACTTGCATTCGATTAAATTGTCAGTGCAAATTTAAGACAAAAAAATTCTTATAGCAATTAACAATGCTATAAGAATTTTTGTGTCTTAAATTTTACAATCTTCTTAATTATTTTATCGAATGTGTGTCTAATCACTAATGTATGCTAAGTACCCCAATAAAACATCACAATATGCAGTCCATCCATTTCTGGTATTTAGACAGACATCAATTTTAATTATGCAATGCTTATTGAATACCAAAATAAAAATCCTTTACAATTTTGATGGTTCCCGTAGAGCAGTTGAATCTTTGAAATAGCTCAACTTATTTTAATGAAACTCGACTGAATGATAGAGGAGTACCTATATATAGGTCAAATATCGCAAACTGAATAAATTAATTAATGTATATAATATATTTGTTATTACCTCATTTAAGATTAAATAATTGCTTACCAAGAAAGGAGGTTCAGTTTTTTTGACCTAAAAATATTTAAGTATAGGTATTATTCGTAACCTTTGACACATATAAAAGGCCTACTTTACTAGTAACCTACATATCTTAATACGATAAAGGGTTGTCAATAGATAAGAACTCTATTTGCCATCGCTATTTATCATAATTTTTACTTTAATGAAATAATTATTTTTTAATACCAGTAAATTATCTCATAATAACAAAAAACATATTTTAATTAAGAGCGAAAGTGAATTGGACCTCTCATTTAATTTATTAAAAAACCACCACACATAACAACTATCTCGAAAAAATAAACAAAATCCCTATTACGGATAGTAATGTAAAAATGTAACCTACATCCTATAACAAATTGTAACGAGAATATCTAAAATATCATCATCCATTGCTTGTTGTACAACAACACTTTCAAATATGAATGTGGTTGTAAACGCGCAATGGATTGTAAAGTTCGAAAAGCGTCGTTCGATAAGGCAACTTTAGGTGACGGTAGTGAGAGTACCCTATCACATAATGGAAAGGAGTGCGATACATTTCACCAAGTATAAAACGTTCGCGGGGAGAACAACTGCATCAGTCAATATTCCGAAGCCAACAGCATCCAAGTTTATCAACATGATCGCTTACGTAAGTCATTTTTTATCTGTTACATCATAACAAGCACAAAAAATTAAACAAAATTAGCCTATTATAACTGTTAAACGTAAAATCGAGTGAATTCCCAATAAAAATTGTTCGAATAACTTTAAATGTCAAGTTTATAATTAAAATTCCTAAACGATTCTGCGCGTCACATCGGACACAAAGCGGGCTATGCGTATTTCAATAAATTCGACATTCAAATTCACGTCTAATGAGCCACAGATTAAATATATGCAGTGACACAGACTATTAACGTGTTTATGACAGTTCATTTACATTTTTAAATATGTGAAGTTTACGAACTGATTCATAACTGTTATTTAATCTGAGGAGGTTGGAGCGCGTAGTGAAAGGACAAATTCATCTTTTTTTCTTGATGTTTGCAGCTTCCGCATTTAACTGTGATGTAACTAAACTTCCTATCATTTTAGCCGTTTATTTTATGTCTTGTTTCTTGTCACATGCCAATATTTATAGATTGTTAAGACTTATGTGATTCACTTAATTATATCAAAGGGACAATTAGTATGATAATGATTTATTTTATTGCTATTAATTAGCAATAAAACGCTTAAGTTAGGAATATATTTAATATGTTAAATCCACGCTTCGATGTTATTTATTCCCACGATAATCATACATAATTAGTCTGATATAAATATAACGTAAACATTCCGGTTATAGAAATCATTAATAATTATGAACCTTATGTGTAATTAAATATAAATAGATCATCCATTTTCTTAATTATTATCAATTTCCTATGCTTTTGTCAGTATGTATTTTGTATTTTTAAGCGTCCCCTAGTACTTCAAATTCATAGATTTATTCATACGCTAAATACTTTAATAAAAATAAACATTTTTTCAAATACTCCCTATATTATTTTAAATAATATTATTCATCAACTTCATTCGAAACTGAATGAAAAACTAAACTTCATACCAAGCATCTTATAAATATTTGTTTGGCATTTATTTAACTCATTATAAATACGAATACACATTCACTTAATAAACTACTTACCTACTTTAAAAACTAAAAACAAAATACTTTACCAACTACCCTCTTTCTCCAGACAACAGTCATTCTGCTACTAACCGCGCTCGCGGCCGGACGTCCCTCCGACGGCTGGGAGACAGAAGGGCAGACCCACTCGGAGCACACGAAGCCGTACCACGTGACCGTGGTCAAGAAGATCGGCGTGCCCATACCGCACCCTGTGGCGGTATCTGTACCGCAGTACGTGAAGGTACCGATACCGCACCCCTACCCTGTGCATGTCACGGTGGAGCAACCGATTCATGTACCGGTTTATAAGGTATGTCCAAAGTTAATCGTATTTTTTAATTACATTTGACCAAAGACGTAATACTACTACATTTGATGTAAAGGTCATTGACGTTCCTATTCTTAGTTTGATCGCAAAGTAAAATGAATTTTAGGACATTTATAATGATATATGTTGCTCTGATTTTAAGGAAACTGAATACCTATATATATTTTTTTACGAAAAAACTTCCATATTCCGATCTATAGTAACAATTCAAATTAATTCAGATAAAATGAAGTAAAAATATCTAAGTTTACAGTGTAGGTACATCTAGCAAAAACTACAAGCAATAATAACCAAGCATAAACTAGAAGTTAATATATTTCATTCACACGTAAATCTTAATTCAATGCCATTAAAAAACTTAGTCTAGATGTTTCCCATCGTTTGTTACGTTGTACATAAGAAGAGAAAATCAATTTTCCCATTTTCAACACGAGATTCATACGATCATACTTTTTTTTATCTGTAAGTATTGTTTGACAACTGTCAATGCGATACAATTTCGCGCCAAAAGATGAATAAAACATTATTTGGTTAATTTATTTAGTTGTCAAGTTTCGAGTACATAAAACATACATAACTTAAGCGTTTAAGATTAGATTAAAATGGTAATTAAATTTAAATCATTATTTATTATATTTTATTTTATTGTCTTAAAAAAACACGAACAAATGTAAATAAAGATAATAAAGTCACATTATATCATTTGAAAATATTTTTGAAATTCAAATTTCGAACACCAGTCGCCATTTCTCTTTTTATTTTTTTTTTTTAATAAGCCATGGACAATCGAAGTTCAATCACAACTTTTAAGAATAAACATTGCCATTGTTAATAATGACGTACATTTAAAACGATATTATATATAGTTGAGCCAATTTAATAGGCAACATTTGACGTCTATCAATTTTATCTTCATAGGGTGGTAACCTGCTTAAAAACATCGATTAAAGCGAATTAATCGATACGGACTTGAAACAATTGTCAATCGAACTTGAAACACATGTCAATAATTTATGATGATTTTTATTCCCAAGTAACCAATGCATTCGATTCTAGATATCAGATTTCGATTTTTAGAGTAACGTCTCTGGTATTTATAAAGAAAAAAGGTTTATTGACACAAAATTGTAGCGACGTCAGTTCTTTAAATAAGAAAATGTTTATTATGTTTAGAATGGTTTATCAGTAAAATCAAATCTTAAAATTAGTTGCATCGGTCATTATTATTATAAATATGTAATCGTAATTGAAAAAAGTTAAGCAAATGTGCAGTTCTAACAAAACGAAATATCATGTTATTCTATGTCGTCGTTACTAGGTTACGTTGTTGAATTTTGTTGAACTGTAAAATGTTGCCTATTAAAATGGCTCTACTATAACAGTAAATCGGAACGGATACGTAATTGATAGTGAGAGTGGTGTTTATCAGACCGTGTACGGCAAGATTATGTGACAAATCTTTATATTGTAGCCTAGTTTACATAAATTTGTATTGGGTCAAGACAATGAATGCGTAAATGGAAAATAGGCTGAAGAAAAATATTTAAACTACATACATAATATTTATATTTATTAAGGCTCATATTTACACATAAAAAAGCGAAAGTTGAATTCGAACAGCAAATATTTTATTATTGTGAGGATTTTTTTCACTATATATATACACTACCCTATATTTATATACTACGATACTTAGCTTTTTTCCCAAATGTGTTGATAATATTTATTTTTTTCATACGTTTAACCCTACCTATCATTCTTTTATCCGTTTATAGAAAATATTTTAATCATCTTTCTTTTACAGGTCGTGCCCCAAATCGTCGAAAAACCGGTACCGTACACGGTAGAAAAACCGGTGCCCTATGAGGTCGAGAAGCCCTACCCAGTGGAGGTCGAGAAGAAGGTCGAAGTACCGATCCCTAAGCCCTACCCCGTCCACGTACCTGTTTACAAGCACATCTACCACCACAAGGGAAAGCACTAAGCCCTGTTTGATACCTCTAGATATAGTACAAAATTAACACCTATAAATTTTCGGTTAAAACAAAAATAGTTCAATTACGGAGATAGTGCTGTCATTGTCTCTCACTCGTACAAATAACTAAAAGCGATAGAGATAGCAGTCTCGAAATTAAAACCTCTTCCTTTTCCTTTGTCGCAAAACTGCATCATGTAAAAAAATAATTGCATTAAGCAATTGGCTATTGTTTATTCATTAATTATTTCGCTTATTGGTGATTAAAGCCATAGATATTTTAGGGTACAAACAGTTCTGTGTCGGTCAAAGCTCGCGCTGTGAGCTCACCGCTTTCGGTATTTACCGGATAAAACCGGTAAAAACCGAATTGTAAATATAACGGTGTCTCGCCTGTATACAAATGTGATATTTATTGTGTGTATCGATCTGTTGTTTGTTGTATTGTTATTGTTGTTGACTATTGTGTAGTTATTGTTAAGTTTTTTTTAATACAATATGTTGATATATTTTGGTGGTTTGATTTCTCCCTATTTATGATTATACCTGTTATTACTATAGAATGATAATATAGTAACAAGATAAACCTATCCCAAGTATTACCTATAATTTAGCATAACATCTTTTTATCAATGTTTTTGAGTCGTAGTAAACTGATTTTCTTCTAACATTAACAGCTAACTTATAGAATCGGCTGTCTGATTAAAAAAAGATGGCACAAGTATAAATTAAACAATTTATACTAATATATTATATCATTTACATATTACCTATTATATTTTAAGTGCAATTATATACAAAACCGGTGCTAGTTTTAATATGTTTTTTACACATAGTTAATAACCAACATAGGAAGTAGGTACTTAGGACTTTCACCAGCGGTCAACGACTCTAACTTGTAGCCTAGGCATAGACTAACATTAAAGTTAGGGCTGTCAACTGTTTGTTTTAAGGTAACTTATACTTGATAACGTCAGAATAATATTAGGTAGGTATATGTTTTTAGACAAAAAAATATACCTACTTACTAAAACGGAATTCAATTAAAATTTCTCACTCGAAGACTATTCTTATCGAAAATCAATAGGTAGCACTACAATTTGAAAACATAATTCAAAGGCCTAGACTTACAACAAATACTTATCAGTACAATTAGGCTACTTTACCCTATTTATTCATCCGTATAGGTACTTTACAAGCACTGATACAATATTAACGACTAAAATTAAACTTACTCAAACAATATGGCAGTATAGAAAAGTTAATAGCGATGCTAAACGCCAAAGCCTAGAACAGACTCTTCCAGTTAGATGCTTAAATTCCTATGTGTTTATCCGTCTTTATAAAAAAAACGCATCAATCAAACATAACATAAACAGAGTATCCCGGTATCTAGTCTATACGTAAACTGGCTGCATACAAGTAAAAAACAAAAAAAAAATACCACAGCATAGCGTCAAAATCAAACAACACGCAGTAAGGTTTTACAGCGTATCATCGTCAATGTCTGTTTTATATTTTTTATTTTTCTTAGCGGCAATACCACCTGCCAACCCCCTACTGCGACCCGCCTGCCTGCCCAATAGGGCTGTCACATGCAAGAAAATAAATTAAAAGTGCTTGGAAAAATGTGAAAGTTTGTATGAAAGAATTATAATTAATTTATAAGTCATAGCGAAATTGATTAAAAATCGTCTTGATCTTCTGAAATCATAATTAGGTAAATAAAAAAAAATTGAAGAAAAATCCTTACAATCTACATTTTCTTATGACTTATGACTTCCTAGTTCCTATTCGTTAAAGATAACAAGATCAGATAAAGATCCATCAAGTAGCCTTGTTACATTTTTATATTGTTTGTTAAGCATATTAACTATAACATTAAAAGTTCAAAAATTAAAAATTATTTTTTATTCTAAGTAACTTTCTGAGAGTGTCAACCCTATGATATTACCATCGGATTATTGTTCGGACTTTTTAACCCAAAGTTCACGTAAGGTTATAATTTTTAATGCTATGAATCATGCAATTGTAACGATTTTAAACTTACAAAGTAATTTTAATTTTTGTGAATTATTTTTATGATAAATGGTGTGGAATTATATTATTTCTTTTTTATAAATATGGACGATGGTTTAACTAAAAAAAAATCTTATCTAATATTCTTGAATCCTATTAAACCAAGATATATTCTATTACCTTCTTAATAAAAAAAAGCCTTAAAGAAATCATGAGTAACAATTAGATAATTAAGTACCTACTTATTTTATGAGAAGACTATAAAATCAAAAACCAACTTCCAATATAAAGATGATATCTCCATTACACAATTTACTTACCTATATCTGCTAACTTATTATTTCAGAACGAATAAACAATGTAAATTTGGAAAGCGCGCGAAATCTGGATAATTTCGCGCGTTAAACAACAAACATGGCGGGTGTTGGAAACAAGCGGGAATTATCAAAATAGCTTTGTATTACTTGATCATTTATAATGTAGTGTTATTTAAATTAAATTGGCCCACTTATTGTAATCTGTGGCTGTTTAGTATTTTGTGATAATATTACCGCTATATGTTAGAGGTATTACAGCCATGGTAATTGTACTAAGCAGGCCCTTTGTGTAGACTTATGTTTACTATTGCTATAGTTAGGTAATAGACAAAGACCATAGAGTAAAATATTGTTTATTTTTTTGCTCTATAATTTTTTGAAAATGACTGACAGTTTTGAGTTTTTACTCGTATTTAGCTTTTTCGTTTTTTAAATTACTCTGACAGTTTTTACTCGTTACATTTTGCATTTTAAATATGTATAGCACTGCCCGTTAATTTATTTCTTACTTCATGAATATGATATGAATAGAATATTTATTTATGCCACCAACAAGCTTCCGATCTTCAAGCCACGCCAAAAACTCACTCATTTTGAAACGAAAGCTAAAACAAAATCACAACACTAAAGAAACACGTAAAAATAAAACCACCACACTAAATTAAGACCTAAGCAGATAAGGATCTAACCTAATTCGAGCACCAGTCGTTACTCGTTGCATGTCAACCGAATACGTTAATTACAGGGGGCGGGACTTGACGCAATTTGCTTGAACACGAATCGAACCTGTGACTGATGACCTGATGCGAAATTGGGTAGGTACATTCAATGTTGCAAATATCGTGGATATTTTAATATTTATATATATTATTCCAAACAGTGTACAAAGACAGGAAAGAACTACTTACTTCTTTTGTTTGATCGCATATGTTGTGAATTTTTTTTCTCCTATGATATTTAGAATCGTAGGTAGGTAATTAAAAATTAATAATAGGTATGTACATATCTGTATTAGGGGCGAAATCGGACCTCTAGCTAAAATAAGCATCAGCAAACCCCCAAAGCTGTAAAAGAAACAATTGAAGTAGATACCCTAGCCTCCTACGGCCTACCCTCCTTAATTCCTGATAATGCTTATGTTAATTATATTGACTATATTGTACCAGGTGCCAATGTTTTAGTTCCCGCGCTATTTATCCTTCGAACACCTTCACAATCAATCAATTTAAAAAACGAACAATAGCAATTCGAATTTCAGTTGTTTTTTTATTTATTATTATCTATGCCACAAAACAAACATCCGTACACATAGCGGTTGACATTCCAACCTCCTTCGAATATTTCCAAGCATTTGATAACAGATCTTGGTTGTAATCGAAAGTACCGATCGAACTTTTAGAACAATTTAAATTTGACATTTTCCTTTTTAATCTTCAAACGAATATGTGCCTTATTGCATGTGCTTAGAGTGCATAGATTAGAAATTTTATCGTAAAACACGTTGGCTCTGATCGAATGTAGCGATCGAACAGATTCAAAACAAATTTAAATAGCCCGATGATTTATGAAGAGCTGTACGATTATGATCGTTAGGCTATTGTAATAGAGTTCTAATGTTTATATGCAATAGAATATAAATTTTTCAACTTAAGACACTCAACATTCCAGGTTGTCGAATCGGGATGACTCAATTTGAACGCATTTATAACTCGAATATGATTTTTTAAATGATATGTAATTTTGTTTTGAGTATTATCGTTAAGTAAATCATCGGACCTATTAAAAGGTTTATGAGCGTATAGAAATAAGCATACGACTGTCAATTATTTTGATTGGGTGTATTAAGTTAGAGGGTACTTTATTTACCTTAACGGATATCACATATCATGTAATTTATAACGTTTTTAGTTCATTACTAAGGAAACAGTGATACATTGACACCATAAACTAGTAGGTATCTAAATCTAATGGTAGGTAAACTAAAACCAATCATTCAATATCAAAAAGTAAATACATATGAATTATGAATCATATTAGAAAAGTTGGTATACACAGACCAGAGAATTCAGTTATCTTCAAATCTTACTGTAACAAATTTCAAAGAATAAGTACAAACAGTCACATAGAAATACCTATAATTAATAACAAAAAACATCAATTACTAAATCGGTTAATCTACTCCACGTTACAATCGATCAATTTGTTTCCTCCATAATACTTAAATGATAAAAAATCCATCGCAAATCGATCAGTCAACAGTCAACATCAATAATTAATAGTCTGTTGACATCCCAATCCCAAACTCGCGCCATTTCGAACGTCAAGCGCATTCCCATAGACAAGCATTAGTCAAACTGTCAAACTCGCAACTGTCAATGTCATTGAGGCCATTACGTCACCGGTAGCCGTAGAGTGAGAATGAACCATAGAGGAGGCACTAAAATGACAAGGAATGCGTGAGAGAAATACACTTATGACTATAAAGCTAAGAGCAAGAGAGACAGAAACATTGTTTTTTGTTTCTCTCATGTTATGCGATTTCTTTTGTTGGGGACAAAGGCAGTTTGTCCCAAACAAGCGGCTACAGTCCATTGTTTTGCTAGTTTTCTGTTTTTTCTCGCTGTTAAGTGACTTCAAAGTTTAATAAACGTTGACAGTGATCTGTTTTAATCCGACTTTAAGTGAAAATATGGTGCGTTGTAGTGTGATTGGTTGTAAAAATCGGCCGGAACGAAGATTACCAAATATTACCTTTCACACGTAAGTAAACTTATTTGAAGTATATTGTTTTATAGAACTGGATATAGTTGATACATTTTCATTAACTCTAATGTGAAATTATCTACAAATATATAATATTTTCATCGAAATAGACGTAAACATTTTTTTGTGTTATCCGACTAAATTACGAAGTGTTCTTGTTGTTCAGGACGCCATTTGTTTTTACGTAGTTTCAAATTTATGGTATAATCATGTGATTAACATTAGGGATACCAGTACAGGGTAAAATTTTCCCCAAAATCGTGAAATGTTTTTTTAATATTAAATGTTAATGTTTGTGTAAAGTTTGTTACACGGTTCGGTTTTCCGGTTCAGCTTTCCTCATTTGCATTGGTTTAAGTATTTTTTTTTTCAATGTCGGTTTTTTTGTATATTCCAGGTTACGATGCACATCATAACGCTGAAGACTGCGAAGCTGGCCCTTCCACACGAGCTGCAGCTGCCACTGAAGGCAGCGAGGACCCTGTCCCGTCAGGAGAGGCGGTGTTGGAGTAAAATCCGGAAGGCCACCCCCCGCGCCTTCCTCACCGAGGTGCGGCGCGCCTTTATAAGAACGAACGAGCGGCGGAGTCGTCCATTTTCGTCTGCTACTCGCGCGCACATTATCGCGGACCCTCTGCCCATTTATTTCTACCGTCATTTTGCTGTTCATTTTCAAATAAATGTATTTCGTTTAATTTGCTTTTAATTTGAACTATTTCCAGTACGTTTTTATTAGACTACATTTACGGCTGTATCTTCTAATTGCGTTGACATAGAAATTTGATTTTATTACTGCTTAAAGGTATAATAGACCTAAGTTTTTGATGTGAATATCAATTATTGAATACCTACATTACATTTGCGTTCATGAGTAAAGGGGTTATAAGATTAATTTTTTTTTTTATATAATGTAATAAAAAATTCATGTTTTTCGTAATTATTCCCGTATCTGTTTTATAAGATATTATTCTGTCTTCTGATTCAAATTCAATTTGAATCTGAATCAGAAGAAATAGCAATTAAAACCGCATATTCTGAAACTAGCAACTACTTGCAAGGGAATCACAACCTACAAGGTACTCCCCACGTCCTATAGCACAGACAAAGAAAAAATTGCTACAAGCAACATTTAAAGATACAACATAATAAAACAATTAGGTTTGTTCGAAGCCCTCGGTGCGCGAGTCCGACTCGCACTTGACCTTTTTTGTCCTAATTTTACTGTATTTTCTATTATTATTTACCATTGATTGAAATGATATCTAAACTTTAGCCTTGTTTTTTTATAAAAAATATATGAACTGGGATATTTCGATATTTGTGGTTAATTGCGAGAAGTGTAAAAGCAAAAGTTGTAATAAATATTTTAAATACCTACAACTTTACCATTAAACTTTATTCCGCAGTTATAGTTTTTTTAATCCCGATCTCAGATCGATCGTAAATAACTTTTCCTCTAATTTTTGTTACCTATATTCTCTTCCGTTTGAAATTGATTTCATTGTTCTATAATATTACTTTTATGTTTCAAAAGTTAATAAAAAATCATGTTGAACAATATTACTTTGTTAATTTCAAAAGTTAATATTAAATTAGTGGTCCACTTAGGTCGTGCACATGGCCCAGGGGGGGGCATGGCCCATGACCCCCATGACCCCCCCCCCTGGATCCGCGCTTGTACCGGCCGGCCGCCCGGCTATATATTTTATACCCGTGCGAAGCCGGAGCGGGCCGCTATGTTTTTATATACAACGTTCACAGTTTTTCTGTAGTGTATTTACTATTTAGTATCAGCATTGCACCCGTGCGAAGCCGGGGCGGGTCGCTAGTTAAGTTAATAAATAACAAAATCTTTTCAAATCTGTCTTTTTCTTCATAAACCTATCTTACAAAAAAATACCCAAACATTTATAGATATTTTGCCAGTTTTTCGGATAAAAAGTTTTTGTAATAGTTGGCAACATTGACGTAAGGATTCGCCATCTCGTTCGGGTATACGCCGATGTCGTCTCTAGTACATTCTCCCTCTACGCCGGTAGCAGATTTAAAAAGCTGACGAGACTGTTTGATATATTATGGCGGCCGGGTTATTGATTAACTAGCCGTAGTGATGTTTTGTCAAAATAATAGAGGACTTTATAGCTGGCGGAGTAACTGCGCACTGTGGGTTAACCGACTTTAAAAAATATAGTCAGTTTAATGTCTTCTTAAGTATTATAACGTTTATCGAGCTAAAATTTTTGAGTCAGTGTATTATAGTACCCCGCGGTTTTACCCGTATTGTTCCGTTCCTATTGCGTGAGCTGAAATAATTTTTCAAATCGGACCATTAGTTCCTGAGATTAGGGCGTTCAAGCAAACAAACAAACAAACTTCAGTTTTATTATATTCGTATATTGAAGGAATATAAATTACAATGCATATAATTAATAAACTTTCACAATCTTTACCTTCTCTTTTAATTACTTTCTAGTCTATAATATCACGGATCGCGTGCCACAGTGCGAATAGGTGCGCTTGCGCATTCATCACTGCAGATAAGTTCAAAACAAACTGCAGACAACAATGGCGGGATTTGAATTGAATCCTGGGACAAGGGCCGCTTGGTTGTTTAGAAATGTAGGCCTTCTGGGTTGGTACTGTTTAGAAATAGAAACTTTTTTTATAATCCTTCTCATATTATAAAAGCGAAAGTGTGTTTGTTTCTCGTCGCAACGAAGCGATTTTTAACCGACTTCATAAAGAAAGGAGGAGGTTCTAATGATACCATTTTGTTGTCTGGAGATAGGAAGCTAGAGCGTAATATAGGCTTCTATTTACCTCAATGAAAATTTCAACCCCCATTGGTATTTTCTTTGACTTCTTCAAGTGTACCTAACCACATTTCATTTTTGTGTAATACCACATAGCTACTGTAGTACCTATTATATTATCTACTATTATCTACTTATTATTTAAAAACTGCTTTACATTGAATAAACATCAATATTAGAGTTGTTTATTTGGACATAGAGCACTCTACACTAATTTAAAAGATCGTATCTTACAGACTATTCTCCAATCTAGGTTCTACCGTGACTTTAACCCTTTTAGATTAACCTGACACGCTATAGAAGGAAACTTGTGTCGGAAGTTAGGCTTTGTCGTCTAGTACTATTAGGGCGCGGGCACACGATGCGTTGCGGCGCCGCACCGCAAAGATTTCACCGTGTCAGTGGGTACACGAGCGGTGCGGCGCCGTAACGTTTTTATATCGCAGCGGCGTCGTAGCGGCGTTGCACAGCGTGTCTTTCCTTGTGACGCAAAACAACTGAGCGGTGCCGCTCCGACGTCGCACCGCATTCACCCCTCCCCGCCTCGTCTTGGTGGTTACAAGTCCGGTGCGGCGCCGGAGCGCATCGTGTGACATGCCACAGATATTTCTATGTAAGACGACGCAGCGACAGCGCTCCGGCGCCGCACCGCCGCCGCAACGCATCGTGTGCCCCCGCTCTTAGGTTTACTACAGTACGTTTACGGTTTGTCTATTGTAGATGGAAGTTGCAGTTTCACGGCGAGTTTTCACAGTGATGATATTATTTATCCAGACAGATCCAACAAAAAGTAAAAACTGACATATTTTATATTTTACATTTTGGGTTTTATCCATTCTCTGTTGAATAAAAATATGCATTTAAACAAGCAATATTCAAAAGAATCTGTTGAAACAAGCAACATTCCAAAAGGAATATTCCAAAAAATGGTTCTGATTAGAAAAATATATTCAAGGATTTTTTAAATTATTTACTTACATCAATCAAAAATCCCATGAAATGCAAGTAGCTATTAGTAAATGTACTTTTTTTATTTAGTTGTAGTCTGTGGGTGAAGTACACACGACGCATTATTAAAAAAATAACAAGAAATAAAATTGATCTCTAAAGAACATTTTGTGCTCTTGTATTTTAGGACCAAGTTGATTTCTCAATTTTATCTACTATTTTATAATATTTACTCAAACCATCCAGTAGCTATGCCGATTTTTATTTATGGAAAATAATAACTTCCGTTGACATTTATCTGTTAATGTTATCTCTAGAGCCTACCATCTTACGTGGTCACTGGCCAATTTACATTTAACATGCGCCCGCGCACCTTGTGTTTTGCACCTGCATACGAATCCACCATTTTATTTTTATAATTGTCTTTGATGCATTGCTAATTCAATAATTAATCAGAGGTTTAAATTAAAATATATTTTGCAACTTTTTGTAAAAAAAAAGACATTTTTTTCTGCAAAATTATCTAAAACTTACAGCAAAAAAAATAGTTCAATTTTATACAACAACGAAAGATGATGAAGAGTATGAATGAAGAGTTATTTAACATATGTATATGTTACTTGTGAAATACTTAGGAGGTTGCAACACCTCAAAACCTCTTTGATCAATTTACATAATGAAATTCTGGTAGTCTTTTGTGATTGACCGGGACGAAATGCACTGTAACCTTAGTTCTGCTCATATAAACTTTACTTGTTAAAAGATATTCAAACACACGCAATATTCGCTATTATCAGTAAGCTAAACCTGTACCTGAAATTGCAATACCAAAGTAAAACTATCCAATTTATCAGTTATTACAATCAAATAAATGACATGGGCGTACACGGTTATGAATAAACAGCTTTTTTATCAGCCCCTGAACACCAATTACAAAAGGTACCGCCCTTTATTGACAAATTAATGTTCACTGAACGCGCCCTAACACCAATATGGCCGACTTTGACATTTACCGTATGTTAGTGTACATCCAGACTTTATTTATACTATAATAGATCTACAACATGAACTTACCGCCTTTTTTGGTCTCCTTACATTTGTGTGTTTAATGAAACAGATGCGTAGTAATTGTATTTTTGTACGCGAATAATTCATTATTTTCAATTTCAATTTCGAATTCAATTATGGTAGGTAGGTAGGATGTGTACACGTAAATTAATATACTGCTTAAAATGCAATAACGGGCATGTAAAAATAATAATTAATGTCTATATTGCCATGTAACTTTAGGTACTTATTGCTATATAAAATCTTGTATTCACTTCAAACAATTTCCGACCTCTCATTATTTAGGTAAAAACATGGGCGAAAAGCAAAAAAATTAAACTGTTTTAAATTAGGATGGTACTTGGTATCTCACGACGACATCTAAGCCAAAGGATCAGCAGTAAATTACAAGCAAACTGGAGCGTTGCATCGCATTGTATGCAGATCAACCTTACAAAGCGTCTCCGCCGTGATTTGCATCAACTTTCGGCTTCAGAAAGCAAATACCTAATCTCGACCTAATTATGAACACATCGTTTTTATATACAAACCTACTATAATATCAACAACTTACATACCTACTACCTATCTCCAGACTAGTTTTTATAACTAAAATGATATACAGCCTGCTTTAGGACAGGTGGTAGATATTTATGTTACCTGTGCCATAATTTCAATGATAGAAACAATGGGGAATCGGAAGCTGCCATTGTTCAAACTACAATGGCGCGTCTCATTACTCAACAGCTCGTTAACGTCGCGACCGCCGCAAAACACTAACTTTATCAGTCCCTCACGTCAAATATCTACCGATCTCGAACTATATCTCAGGACACAATGTGAAAATAAGAAAAAAACGCACCAGAACGTTCCCCAGAAGCCAGATGCGTATCGCGCGCCCAAAAAGCAAAATTCGACGATGATATGACGTTTGCGCGTTCCTTTTTCGAAATGCCCGCGAATTGTCAACTGTGGCATAGACAAAGAACGCATTTGAATGCGTCCAAATTTGAATATAAAGGTCGGCAATCGCGTGTCGCCGCCATACATCAAGCAGAGGCTTTAAGTCTTTCGAGCGCGTTTCGGACACAAATAAGCGTCTGAAATTCGACGGGCGCATAATTCGATTTAAGTACCTAGTCAAGATTACAGAATATATATCATTTATGAACATTTTAAACAAAAGCTATAAAATTGAAATCTGCCAGCTTATGAAAAAATAGAACTGAAGTTTATGTTAGTTTATTCATGAATTGAAAAAAAAAACATTAACGCGTAGGTTTAAAGAAATTTTCTTCATATATAGATAGTCATATATAAAATGATGCACTAAACCTAGCTCTCATACCTTCTACCTCATGCGTGCTGTCAACAGTTATGTAAATTAACTAAGGAGGTAGAAGGTAATTTAGAATATTTATAGCGTGTAAACGTCGATATTAAAGCGGTCTCACCCACGACACAGTCCGAAACGACCATATTTCACTGGTCCACAATTACAACCATTAAACAGGACGCAACTCTTTGATAGTTATTTCTTTTTTTTTTCAAACCGAACTTATTAGGAGTCTGTGGCGTTAATGATGACAGATGATCCTGGCTTAATGTACTCCGGAGTTAACCCGATCTTTTAGTTATTAAAAATAAAAATTATGGTTCGGGATTTTTTTAATTAGGTACATGAATGGTATGGCAATTGAATGATATTTAAATTATTGTTATTATTTAATAAACTATGCATTTGATGTTTTTTTCACAATTAATAGGCTTTAGATAGCGTTAATTTAAAGTGAATCGATTTTAAAGCACCATGATGGGATATTCGTCGAACATTGAATATTCAAAAAATAAACTATTTAAAACGATACAATGCTATTAACATTTTAATCTCTCGTTTTACTTTAATTTAATGATTTAACTAATTGAATACGCAACAAGAAAATGAAATAAAATGTACACCGTGAAGTAAACTAATTATTTTTATCTATTAGCGGGAATACAAAAGTCATAGACAAATGGACGAAGATCGAATCAAACAAAATTTGAATAGAAACTAACGGAAACGTTGTTTTTACCGCGCTTTAATTTAATTTTGGAACGTATGTCCGGCCCCCGTCGCTTTACAAATGGCGTCGATACATCATTGCGATGATATCTCTTTCAAGTTACGGAGCCCGACACGGCCAGCGAATTAATTGTGTATCTAAAAAGGAAAAACGAAGTTTAAATTAGATATTACATAAATTTTATTCGTGGTACATTATTTGAAACGACTCTAATTTTGATCATATTCTCTTTATATGTTTCTTGACCATGATATTATTATAATCACGGATTATAATGAACACAAAAAGACTGCTTTAAAAATGTTAAAGTCAATGCAATATAAATAAACAAGTTTATGTATTGATGATCACTTAGTTCTATTCCTACACAGGGAGCATTTGGGTGACTCCGAATATCTAATGGGGACTGGGGTTAATTCAATAATGTGAAATTAATAACTACATACGTAACAACTTAACAAGTGATTGATAACACAAATATGAATGTTATTATTATTCAATCCGTAACTTATCCCTTCCAAACTGGAAGCCGAAGACATGTTACTCCTTACAGCTATCTGTCGGTGATAGTCCCGTCAATATCGGTCCAGCCGTTCCTGAGATTAGCCGGAACAAATAGACAGACAGATATAAAAATTAAAAATTACTACCTTTTTTGTTAATTATAACATGTTTACACTGTACATCCATATGCAATTAAGTAAATATAGGTTAATATATAGATGAAATAACTCGAGATACGTAACGCCTACGGGTTCTTAGGTGAATGGTAATAAGAAGATAATATATGCTTTTTGTTAATAGTAGGAGTAAAATTTCTTTGCATCAATTATTTTTTATGTCTCTTTGTTAACGCAAATAGTAAAATCTCAAGTAAAATTAATAACCAGAAATTCTTTATATATGATCAAAATGAATTAACAAATATATATTATTCTTAACCATATTTACTTTCGAAATTGTTTCTGAACGTATCTGTCAAACTACAATGACAGTATGTCCTGACAGTGACAGATGTCAATGTGCAGTTATCACAAACGTCAAAACAAAGTCCTCCGAGTATCGAAGCGCGAACTCGACTTGCATAGGTACTAATACCTCCCCACCAGCCACCAGCTTTCACCATGGTACTTACAGGTTTGCTTAATTACGCGATGTTTACCGCGGAGCTCTGACGCGTCTAACATAACTGTACATTCGACAGGGCACAGCTATGTTCGCGCGAGTGACGTTCTATCCAACACTTTTGTACAATGTTTTAATGGAAAAGGTGACCAGTAGACGGTGGTACGATAGGATGGACGACACAGTGATCCTGGGAGCTCTACCGTTTCAGGGAATGACCAAACAGGTAGCCTATTTCGTATGCTAGGTTAACTTTGGAAACCTACTTTTGGACTACGTTACTTAGATTGTTCTAACTGTTTTATTGACTCTAAATTAATTTGAACTTTAAATCAATGAATATGTATTGATGCTGCATCATTTTTATGTCATAAAGTTGATTGTTTTCGTTCAAAACGCCTAATTTTAAATAGACTAAACTAGGAGTCTTCAAGTATTATTTCTGTATTAAAAATGTATTTATTTTCAGTTAATAGAAGAAGAAAACATAAAAGGAGTGGTATCAATGAATGAGACTTATGAACTGAAAATATTCTCCAATGATGCAGAGGTATGGATTCATTTTTAAATATAAATATGATTAGAAAAAAGAAAGTTGTTACACAATGTAAAAGTAAATAAGTCCCACCATGTAGTAAGTGAAACAATAAGTTAAATAAATGTAGACTTATAATAATAAAAAATATTGATTTCTGTTAAATGCATGTAACATTGAGTGCTCTATATGAAAACTATGAAAAAAAGAAGACTACCATAATTATTTTTGTATAATAAAAGTAAAATAAATGACTAAGTATCTACTTATATCAGGTATTTGTAAGATGAGATCTTACAGGAAATTTATCCCTTGCTCTATTTAATCTTTATAATAGATCTTTTTTCATCAGATTTTGTAATTATGCTTATTTTTTTTTTTACTTCATTCTTTGAAGCATTGTCTTACTTTGGTAATTAATTTTTTAACTGATAATATATTCTCGCATACATTAAATTTATATCAAATAAAGAGTAAACATGTAGCCATAGCTCAGAAACTGCTGAACTAATATTGGTCAAATTGTACACACCGTTTATGGATTTTCTTCCAACTTGAGGCATCATTTCGTTCTATATAAGAAAAGCTAATTTTTCTGGTTTTACTACAGTAATAATACTAGCAGGAGCCCTCGACTTCCCTCGCATGATATCCGAATAAACAGAAGCCTATGTGCTTATCGAGACCATTTGTATGCTTATATCTGTACCAAATTTCATACAGTTCAGCTATTTTGCGTAGAACAGTAACAAACACTCATACATTTTTACAAACTTTCTTGTTTTTAATATTAACTATATCAATTAATTATACTATTATTTGGTAATTGTTCTGTAAAGCCACGTCGCCTCACGACTCCCATATCACGATAGAAACACGCGACGATGTTATAGCATTTTAAATTTTATAACCGCTGTTAATATGTTGATAAGAAAAAATTGTAAATTTTACAACTTATTTTTCGAAAAATTTGTAAAATTAATACGTAATTCTATCAGATTCAAGTAGTAATAGTTTGCTGTTGCGTTCACGCCGAAACGGATGAACAGATTTGGATGAACTTTTCAACCAATGTGGATATTCATTTACAGACAATTAACTATAACCCGTGGCTTTGGATTGCATAGTACTTGAACAAATCATATTTTTCTACGGGCTTATTCAGGTTAAAATCTATCTCAGTGCCAAATTTCATGCAGATGTGATCAGCCATTTTTGCCGGAAAGAGTTGCAAACATTCACCATCCTCACAAACTCTTGCGCTTACAATAATAGTAAATTTGTATTTTCCGACGCAAATGTATCATACAAACTTTATTCAATCTTTGTGTCAGACGTTGCATTTAATTTAATTATAGGTGCTAACTATATAGTAACTGCATAAATCATATCATAAATGATTGTAAAAATATACAACTTTATATATTTAAAGTAACGGGTTTAAAATACGTTATTCAATTATCAAAACGCACTTATTTTTAATTGACATACTAAAAGCGAAGGTTCGTTCGGATCGTATACCATTTTTTAGTTGTAGTAACTCAGGCCCCGGAACCACAGACACAATAGAAAATCTATTGTGTCTGGGACCGATCGGGCCGCTTGGGGCTCAATGGGTTAATAGGACATTTTTTTCAAACTAAGGTGCCTACTCCTATTTAAATATAAAATAAATTACATGTCACATGAACACCTATCTATACCATCATTCAAGAACATCTAAAATTATCCCAATTGTCATTCTAATAATCTATTGTAAAGTTCAACACGAGTTTTTATAATGTTAATTCTAATGTTTTTCCAATTTGCATCAGTATAATGTCTTATCCTGACTCCCATCTTGTGTTATGATGTTACTAGAATAATCCTTGCACGATATTTATGTCAATGATACTTAGTTATATTGTCTACTACGGCATTGCGTATCTTCGAACTGTTTCAGAAAATTTTCGTCTCTTTAGGTATATGTTTTAAACCGGTTGCGCCGTTATATTGAAATTCATGTTTAGACCTAGGCTTTAAATCTATTTATAAGCAAATTAATAAGGTATAGAAAGCTTAAACGTCGAAGTCGGTGCTTTAGAAAAATATAAGAACATGTTGTGTTAAATAAAAAAAAAACAATTTTTTAACTGACCGTTAGATGACGAGTTCTCAATCCGTAGCTAGCCCAAAAATACTAGTTTTTATTTTTAATACCTATATAGATTATTTATGCTTATAGAAATGGCGGGAACACGGCGTCGAATTTTTGCAGCTAGCAACAACTGATATATTTGAAGCTCCGGATCAAGATAAATTATTTGAGGGTGTCCGTTTTATCAATAGGTAAGTTTTAAAAAGAACAGATAGTCAAATGAGATTTTTTTCATTAGAAACATACCTAAACTTCGGAGTGAAACCCCTGCTATGGTCTAAAGTGAATCCAGCTTCATGAACTAATTTATTGTTTCTATTATTTTGCTTGCTTATTAATTGCTTCGATCAAAATCAAGTATTTGTATTTCTTGTGTGGTATTCCGATGCATATCACCTATATTACTGAAAGTTTTCATCCAAATCCGTCCAGTAGTTTTTCGTGAAAGAGTAACAAACATCCATGCATCCTGCAAAATTTCGCATTTATAATATTCGTAGGAATATAGTTATCGTTACTTATGCTAGCAATTACTAAACTGCTAGCAAGACTAAAAATAACTATAATCAATCTAGGTTTTAAATTCTAGGTTTCTCCCTCTAAACAGTAAGCTCCAAGGGCTAGAAGATAAAGGGCGGCAACCGAACTGCGGTACTGTGTATGTTCACTGTAAAGCGGGTAGGACGAGAAGTGCCACACTCGTGGGATGTTACCTTATGATGGTAAGTATTGCTATAACACAGTACATATAATATTTTTGCCGTGACAACGTCTTATAATTCGATAGAGCCGGCTGCACGCTCGAAAAAACATGACTCATGCGGCGTTACCTCGCTCTGAGGCGTTCCATGTAAGGCTTGAAGTGCGAGCGAGAGCGCGGAACGAGCGACAAAGAAGCACAATCGGACGTTGTCACGTTCAACTATCGTCAGTAAACCGACTTTATAGACAACCAATTTTTTATGTTAAATGGAAGCAAACGAGCAGACGCATTGCCTGGTGGTAAGCGATAGCGACGACCATGACAGAGGTTATGGGTGTTGCCTACCAGATATATGTTTAGTATTGTATTCACTAAGTTAACAGACTTAAGCAAGAAAAAAATACGGATTCGTGTCTGCTTGTTAATGATTGATACAAAATATGTTCTGTTACAGTTTTTATTTGGAACGGCTATTTATATTTTAAAGATTTATCTATAGTAGTATATACCTACTGAAACACAAGGTTCCGCGATGATGTGTACCTGTTAAAAAATAAAACTATAGGTAATCAAAAATCTACCATAAAATCAGCCTATATAAGTGATGTTAGCGGTATGACATATGTATAAGAAAAATATGCTTACCTGATAATGCTTAATTAAATTTCAGCGAAACGGCTGGACACCAAAAGAGGCGGTTGAGTACATGAGATCGAGACGGCCACACATACTTCTACACACAAAGCAGTGGCAGGCGCTAGACATCTTCCACAGAAACCATTGTTCTAAATCCTGCTAGTAAGCAAAATATAGATTAAATAACTAGTATAGATATACTTCAGAATGTGAAAAAATTGAGATAAAAAATTTAACAAAAAAAATTTAATAAATATCCATCTCTGACAAAGTTACATGAGTAATTTTTTATTAGATTTTTTTGCAATTTTTAATATGCGTAGAATGAAATATACGAGATACTTATCCGAAAATAAACAATATTTAATTTATTGTTAGTTACTTACTTATTTATTAAATGTAAAAAAAAATAAAAATACAATGCGTATTTTTAGAGGTATATTTGCGAATAAAACGGGTCAGCATTAAAAACGTTTTTATGTAAAGATGCAGTTTATCTTTTCATTTTAACTAAGTATTGAAGGTTATAAATTTGTCTTTTTGCTGTACACACAAAATAAAAAGATAATTAATTTTTATATAAATTTTTTATTAGGTTACTGTAGTAATACTATCGCAATAAACTTGCATTTATTTACCACAAATACCTATATTTAAAATATAATTTCATCTAATAATTATATTTTTATAGTTCAAGAGTATTGACGTAGGTAGAATAAATTATATCATAAAACGTGAGTTGTTAAATTGAATATTATGATTGCTATTGACATGTAAATAAATGTTATTTTAAACATATTGAGTTTTTTATTTAATGTGACTTTTTTCCTAATATAGGTACTAAATCCTTATGAAGGCAAGCAATCTTACAAAATATAACTCTCATGTTGTCTACCTTGGCACCGATGCTAAATAAACATATACTAGCAAAGGTTTTATTAGATACTTGAGGTCAAATGAATTATGGATTAAATACAGCACTGAATACATCAAAAAATAAAGGCCTGTGGCACTCGGGGACTGCCGCGGTAAAGCTATTGCATGCTATGCCTTCAAGCCACACCTCCGTGCCCGTCGGAGGTGGGAGCGTGAGGTTTTTTCGTTACGGAATTTCTGGATTCGGTCCCCGCGCTCAAGGCCCGGGATAGCAGCTATGCAATAGCTTAACATAAAAATATGTCAATCCCATTATGGAGAAACGATTACTTTCCAGAATTTGTTGCTTATTAATTTATTAGAGGCACCATTTGTTCTGTGGGCTCCATCAATTAATATAATGGTATTTTTTTATTGATGGCAATGGTTACCATTTACTAAAATGTTTATTGTTTAATGTCCTGGAGAAAATACCTAGACTACACTTCGCCATATCACGGCATATTCAATTTAACTTAATATTTAATTAGGGAACCAAAGAAACAACATTCAACTATTAACATATTTATTACACTATCAATAAATTAAAACAAGATACATACGGCATGCTTAGTCCAATTTAAAATGAATAATACCAAAAAATACTGTCGCACAGTCAATTTTCATCATTTTATAACAAACGAAATCCATTTTATTAATTTTGCGTTAAGTACTGCAATTTTACAGACCGTTTAGATCACAATTAGGCGAAAACAAATCTCAAAACATTCATTGAACTAATTTTACACTTGAGACGTTGGTCAATTTCAAAGACAATTTTTATTTATCACAAAAGAACTAAAAATGTATCGTTGGGATTTTAAATGAACTACACATTTGTACTATATTTAAATACAAGATGACTGCTATAAAACTCAAAAAGTTACTTATTCACAGTCAAAATGTGACAGCTGCAGCACCAGGGTAACCATGTTGTCTTGAAGTAGTATTTTTTCCAGTGTAGGAAAGAGATGGCGCTATACAACATTTATACCGCTGTCATTATTCCACACTGGAAGTAATACTGCTTTAAGACATCGGTACATGGGCACAACACAAAGTTGCCATTGTAGAAAATCAACCAACATCCAAGTAATGGTTTTACGCGCTCTGCTTAGCTTTAACCGCCCAGAATTGTTTGACCGCGTTGACGAGACCAACATCATTGCTGATGAGGTAGAAAAGACCTCCTAGGGTCGCGATAGAGATAATATAAACTAGAGCTATCGCAATTTTGGGGATAAGTGGTCCAAACATGGATGCGCGCACGTAGTCAACGGCGATTGCCTCCAGACCCCTGGAATTACAAATATATAATAAGAAATATGCTTAAAAGTAGAACATCCAGCCCAATGAAAACAAAGTATAATTTGTAACTTAGCTACATTTTAAACTAACTAAGAAAGTTATTAACATAAACATGGCACTGCGATCCCATATTGTAAAACAGTAGGAATAACACCTACAAGCTCCGTTGTAATGGTCCGTGTATCTAAAGTATAAACTAGTTCCAAGTTCTATGATTTAAACACTAATTTTACAAATAAAGCAAATAATACAATAGGAGGATTTAAATACTCATTTTGTTAATGTACACTTTGTGACTCCCATCAAGATTTTGTCCCAAGATTTTTTATATTATATTTATCTCTTACACTACATATTATAAGGCTATAGGCTATTTAATTTAATTTTTCTGCTGTTCACTATTGTCAAAAACAAATATATTAAACAAATTCTACAATAATTCATTCTTCAAACAAACCGCAGGCTTTCGCATATTGCGCCAGATGCGCCAAAAAGCCCTGCACAGGCCGATATCATTGAAGATCAGGTAGAAAAGACCGCCAAGTTGCAATACGGTAAGGAAGTAGACCACACCCATGGCTACTTTGGGTATCATGAGACCGAATAGCAAGACTCGCACGTACTCTACTACCATGGCTTCGAGACCCCTGGGTTAGGATTACAATGATTTATAAGTAAAAAGATATAGGTTATTAGCGCTCCAAGGTAGCAAATCGCTCAAAATGTGGCAAAAAAAACAACTTACTTTGACACCTAGATAGATCGTGTGTTCATATGCCGTTTTTGAAAACTGAATGTAGTGTTGGTAGCCTATGTACATCTTTTTACTTGTAATAACATTACGGGATTATAGGAAATGAATAAAAAATAGGATAGGAATGTTAGGAATATCCACTAGAATCCACATTGAAATGTGCTTTAGTTAACATTTCATTGTATTTATGGTAATTTTTTTCAATATCTTGTTGTTGTAACTTTTATAATTATATTATAAATACAAAATTGTATCTATATATATACAACATATAGAGAACTGATCAAAAACATAAATTATCTCAAAAGTTTATGTGGTTTTGTTACCTTTTTTTTAATAATGTCATTTTTATCACACTATTTGTATAATATTGAAGTGCCGTTGTAAATATGTAGCATAATTTTTTTATACAACATTTGTAAAATACTTTTAATGATTAAATAAATAAAATAAACTCACCAAAAGCTATGGGCCGTTATAAGAATAGCCAGTACGGAGTCGAAAATCTTATTAGGCATCATCAGGCATATCGGTATGAGGGGAACCAGCGCTGCGGACGTCACTTTCTCAATCACCCACATTTTTGAGTGGTCGTGAGCTTTTTCCTCCGAAAGACGCGCCGGCGACGTCTTGAATTGTCTTACCTGTAATAATAATGGTGGTTTTAATTTAACATTACTACATAGTATACAGCAAAGTCGCTTCCCACGTCTGTCCTAATGTATGTATGTATGTCTAAATCTTTTAAACTATGCAACGGATTTTGATGCAGATTTAATAGATAGTGATTCAAGAGAAAGGTTTTAGTACATAATTTATTAAGTATTAGACAAAGCGGGCGATGTCGCCAGCTGAAAGCAAGTATATAATATACTAGCTTTCCGCCCGCGGCTTCGCCCGCTTTCTGTAAAACATAATAAATTATACACTAAAACCTTCCTCTTGAATCACTCTATCTATTTAAAAAAACCGCATCAAAATCCGTTGCGTAGTTTTAAAGATTTAAGCATACATAGGGACAGAGAAAGCGACTTTGTTTTATACTATGTAGTGATTTATATTATGATACATGACATATTAAGATACACACAATCTCATCATATCAATCAATCTCATCTTATCTCATTTGTTTCTACACTTATTTGTAAATCCTTGCTGCAATATGTTATATGACCAATCCTATTATCGTAATCCTAATTTAAATTAGGTATGTTATAATTACGTAACTCAGGAAATAAAACAGGACTTTTATTTTGTTGCCTAATTTCGATTTTTTTGTATATATAGCAGATTTTGGGTAATCAAGAGTTTACTGTACGTAATTATGTTTCAATTTTCACCATACAATTTCACAACTACATTTATTGAAACTGCTAAATCTTATATGGGTGTTTCTCTGCTATTTGGAAACTCGTTCAAACAAGACTGTCCTAACCAAAATTTATCAAATGTTGAGAATGTTTGTCAATACAAAGCAAGGTAATAGTATATCAAAAACTAAATAATTTGGAAAATCCAAAAGTGCACGCCTCACAATTTTTTTAAAATAAATATTTATTAATTAAGTATTATTTTTGTTTATTTAATAACAATTAAACCACATCGAATCAGACCCTGAAAAATGAAAGGGTTCTATTCCTGAGCATACTCAAGCGTAAGAGAAAAAAAAAGACTCGATTAGTAAAGTATTTCCGTCGCTATCGTGTTAACAAGAAAAAGGATCCGCACATACAGACACACGGACGTCCAAGACAGAACTTTTTTAAACTGTTTTTTAACTAGTTTAAATAACAAAAATGACATCAAAAATATCATGAACGTTAAAAATAGTGTTTTTTCTTAATATGTGTGTGTATGTATTATCTTACAAGTGCAATGTATGATACATAAAGACATTTTAAGTTTGAAAAATCAGATGTTTTGCGCGAAGTGACAGTAGTACCCACCTCAACGCTTCGCTTATGAGGCGTGCAATATATATTAAAGAAACACACACATTTTTTTCTTTGTTTTTGAGTTATGAGCGGTTTTGTGCAAAATCGTGACAGGGTAATGTTGTGACTAACCAGGGGAATGTTTTTATGAACTAAAACTAATATTTTTGTATGTTTAAATAATCAAATCTTTATTTTTATTAGCTCTTACAATGTGTAATTATTACTTAAATAATCAACGAGATCAAATATATATATCAAATATATATATAAAGATAAATTCACTTACAAAATAGAGACATTTTTATAACATTTGTTATAAACTGAACAAAATCAACTTCTTACTTTTACAGTCTTTCTAAAATACTGATTGTTTGACATAAGTCAGCTCTTAGAATGTTAAATAAAATAAAAACAAAAATATTACCTCTGTTATCGAATTATCACAATAAACTTTTTTTGGCTTACAATTAAGAAACATTTATACTTTTCAGGTAACTTGAAATAATTATCATTGCTGGCACAGTATACCACTAAAAATCAATTTTATCTTTCAGGGAAATATCTCATATTTCTCAAAGACATGTACCAATTTTGGAAAACTATAAAATAATCTAATTCCTTTAACAGTCACGTTCGGATCAGGAACTTTTCCAATATTTGGTCAAAACCGACATCAGACATATCATTCTCATCTATTCTAAACTTGTAGCCCTTGTTATCACAAATTTTCAGAAAAGTCACTGTTAGTTCGCCGTCCTCATCATCTACTTTATTAACAACCGCAGCATAGCGATATTCCCTGTTCCCGACAATAAACTAAAACGTAATCACCACTGTTATAATAAGTTTGCTGAAGGACGCTTGTACTAGGCTCCGCAGTAATCTCAAGATCAGTCTTAGTATTTTCAATCGGTCTTAAAAGGAGAGTCTCTGTAATGCAGTCATGTCCGTGTGATTTGAGATAGCGGGATTTCGACTTCGGAATCGGAGTCTGTGGAGATACTGGCCTATCATTTTGGAGGTTCTAGACTTCAGCTGAGCCTTCATAGTTCATACTGTGGTAGTTTACACACTAAAAATGCCTTAAAATCCTATTTTAGAACTTTAACATCGCATATTACCGCCATTCATTTTGTGAGCGACGGACCCGTTACACAGTATCGAAATAAAATGATGTTCCATATTGTGACTTCGAGGCTACATGTGGAGGTTCCAAATGTAGAAAAGTTCTCCTGGAATTTTTCAGAGAGTGGCCATGGCAAGAGTGCCACAGATGGTATTGGCGCGACGTGCAAAAGATCTGCTGATGCTGTCGTTGCTGCAGGAGGTGATATCGATAGTATGGAATCTTTTATAGACTCTGTGCGTCAAAGGTGTCCTTCAATCACTCTATTTACAGTTGACGATGATGCAATTAAAAAAATGACTATGGATATTCTGAAAGACGCCTTTCTTCTTGTTTTAGAGGGTCATTTTTAAGTCGTTGATATCTCAATCGTTCAGCTATTCGTTTTTGTTCTAATATTTCTTCTCTTGTTTTGGGTAGCTTCATTTTAGGTGACATTTTGAGCTATAACCTACGAAAAAGAACGATAATTATATTATTTATTTGGTACATATTATTAACGCTGAGGAAAATTGATGCGCTATCCAGCAATGAAGTCTTTACAAAACTTAAAAAACATTCCCCTGAGGTAAGGAACACTCCCCTGTGCATATAAATGACAGGGGGATGTTGACCAGGGGAATGTTTTTTTAACTTGAAAACCAAATAACTGAAAATCATTAAAACATATCACATTTATAACACTGATGTGCAGACATGATTGCTAGTAAAGTAATTTAAACAAATTATCTTAATTAAAACTCTTAAAATATGAAGACAAATGCTCACCAGTGGAGTGTTCGTACTAACGGCCGCGACGCGTTGTTCACATCCAAACACAGTGGTGCTACTGACAAAATGGCGGCTGTCTATTTACATTGACAACCGAACGAACTTTACACCGTTTGCGTTCCATTTCACGGTTGAAATGTTTTGGACTAATAACCTAAGTGATTTTCGCGCCGTTTTCAAATGTTACCAGGGTAGTGTTTTAAAAATTTGAGGACAAACTTCGTAAACAATTTTTTCAATATTTTTTTTATTATAGACATGTTTTTTTTTTTTTTTTTTTTTTTTTTTTTATTATTATATCTGCGATCAGTCGCTAGACTATAAGCGGATATGTTGAAGGCGCGTATGGCAGGAAGGATGCTGCTCCCATTGGAGTCCACCCTTTATTTTATCGGGCTTGGTAGCCGGCAGTGTTGACTAGTCAAAAATGTCTCGTCGCTTTTTGAGTCGACGCACGTTTTCAGGGTCAAGCAGTTTTGTAGCAAGTGGGTTTGGATGTTTTCCCAATCGCACTTTGTATGAAAAATGTTGCGTACATATTTCCTCTTTGATGGTTGGTATATTCAATAGAGTGTGGACCTCTTCTGTTCTGATGAACCAGGGAGCACCTGATAATTGCTTGAGAATATAGTTTTGAACTCGTTGCATTATCATTATATTAGAGTTACAGCTTGCACCCCAAAGTTGCAGTCCGTATGTCCATATTGGTTTAAGAACTGTTTTATAAATGAGGAGTTTGTTGTTCATGGACAATTTTGAGTTTCGACCTAGAAGCCAGTGGAGTCCTCTGTATTTTAAATTTATTTCGTCCCTTTTTTTTTAATGTGTTCTTTCCAGGTAAGCCGACGATCTAGATGCATGCCCAAGTACTTGACAGTATCACAGTGGGGAAGTTGAGTACCGTTTAGTGTTACAGGAGCACAGTTATCTTTGCGAAGAGTAAAGGTCACGTGTACTGATTTAGTGACACTGGCAGTAATTTTCCATTTTTTCATCCAGGATTCTATTTCATTCAGTGCCTTTTGTAGATTTTGGGATGCTTGCATCGGACATTTGTGTGATGCAAGTAACGCTGTATCGTCTGCAAACGTCGCAACTACTACATCTGAGTTTCTTGGAATATCGGATGTGTATAGGGTGTACAAAACTGGTCCAAGTACTGATCCCTGTGGTACTCCAGCAAGGATATTGTAGAAGCCTGATGTACATTCGTTTTCTGTTACTTGAAATATTCTATTGGATATATAAGATGCCAAAACTCCATAGAAGGTATGTGGTAATAAATTTTTGATTTTGTACAATAGACCTTTATGCCAAACTTTGTCAAAAGCCTGCTGTATGTCAAGAAATGCAGATGAACAATATTCTTTCTTTTCAAAGGACTTTCTTATGCTTCTACAAACTCTGTGGACCTGTTCCAATGTGGCATGTTCACTACGGAATCCAAATTGATGGTCAGGGATAATTGATTTTTGTTTAAGGATGTCATTAAGTCTATGGAGCAGAGATTTCTCGAATAATTTAGATGTAGTTGGCAGAAGACTGATCGGTCGGTATGAGGTTAATTCATGAGCAGGCTTTCCAGGTTTTAGTATCATTATGACCTGCGAGACTTTCCATAAATCAGGAAAGTGCCCTATTCGCAGTATAGCATTAAATAATGAGGTAAGAAATACTATTCCCTTTCGTGGCAATTCCTTCAGGACCTTTCCATCAATGAGGTCAAACCCTGGTGCTTTGTTACCGTCCATGATTGTAATGTTCCTACGGATTTCTTTAGGAGTTACTAGTTTTAGAGGAAGATCGAGTTGGTAGTCCTGCATGAGAACTGAATCAATATACGTTTCATCATCGTCATATTCTGTTCGGTTTGACTGGAAAACTTGACTAAGATGATTTGCGAAAGCTGTAGCTTTGTCTTGCGGGGATTTAGCCCAGTTCCCGCCTTGAGTTCGAATTGGTGGTTTGTGATGAAGTGGCCGGTCAAAGTTTTTGCATGCCTTCCAAAGTGAGTAATTTGTGGCTTTGGTGTTTGTTAGATTTTCCAGATAAGCTTGCATCGATGCATCATTGGCTTCGGATAAAAGAGCTTTCAGGTCCTTGGCGGCTTTATTCAGTTTCTTTTTATCGTTTGGGTGTCTACTTGTATGCCATACTCGCCTCAGTCTCCTTTTTTCCAATATTTTTGTTTTTATGGATTCTGAGATAAGCTTGTCCTGAGGCAGGCGGTTCGGTAAGTTGGGAGTACATGTCCAGCAGCATTCCTGTATTGTTGTGGTAAAAATTCTTGTAGCTTCATCTATATCTGTCTCAGTCTTCAGGGGTATTTTCAGATCAAGCCTATCGTTAACCAGTTTGTGGAAACTTTTCCAATTAGTGCGTGTATTATAAAGTTTTATACTTTTTGAAACTTTAATAGCATTTATGCCAATGGTTAGTATAACTGGGAAATGATTCGAGTCAACATCCAGGCATGTTTGTATGTGATGGAATAGGCTTGATAAACCCTTCATTATAAAAAAGTCAATAACATCAGGCAATCTTTTCGAATCACTTGGCCAGTTGGTAGGATCTGATGTAGAGATGGTTCCTAACATATTTTTGTCAATACTCTTCTTGAGTTCTCTCCCCCTAGTGTTAGTGAGTCTTGAAGCCCAATGAACATTTTTTGCATTCCAGTCCCCGCCGGCAATAAATCGAGTGCCAAGTGTGTTAAAAAATTCATTATACTGTTCATCTGTTATTTTGTGCTTAGGAGGACTGTAAACAGCAGACACATTAAAATTTCCAATTTTATCCTCAATCGAGATGGTGGCTGCTTGCAAGTGGGCTGTTCTGTATTTAGGTTGGGCATGATGTTTGATGTTGGACTTGACTATAACAGCAGCACCGGCGTGATTATAGACATGTAATTTGTAATTTAAAATATGCCACAGTCTTCTGCAATTACATATTATTATTATTTAGTAACGAATTGACAAGTATTAAATATTTATAGGTATCAATACTTCTAATTCTGGAAAAGGGACATACCAGGGGAGTGGTTTTTGAGATGTATAACATTTTTTTTCTCGAAAATTATTATATTAAATTACATAATGAGCAATTGTGAACCAAGAATACCACATTTATGTTCATATTAATCCTAAAAAAATAGAAATGATTGAACTTATTCTAATAAAATTTGCTTGGGACAGTGATTTTCCATTTAGCAGAGAAATGCCCATATATAAAAATGAATCGCAAAATGTGTTGGTAAGCGCATAACTCGAGAACAGCTGAACCGATTTCGATAATTCTTTTTTTATTATATTCCTTGAAGTACGAGGATGGTTCTTATGTAGAGAAAACGTAAATATGTACCACGGGCGAAGCCGGGGCGGACCGCTAGTCTATAATAATATTATAAAGCTGAAGAGTTTGTTTGTTTGTTTGTACGCGCTAATCTCGGGAGCTACTGGTCCCATTTGAAAAATTCTTTCAGTGTTAGATAGCCCATTTATCGAGGAAGGCTAGAGGCTGTATATCATCATGCTAAGACCAACAGGAGGGGAGCCACGGGGGTGAAACCACGCGGCGCGGCTAGTGTCTATATATAATGAGTATCGCTAAGTCCCGGTTTTACTTTCAAATAAAATTTTAACTTTCCTTTTATATTTCCTCTTTATTTATGAATTAAATTATTTCCTCTACAAATATGATTGAATCATGATTCATACTCAGTAGTCACTAATGGTAACTTTATGATATTATAATTGATATTTAATAAATGTTTTTAGTTTTGCGTTAAATGTAATATAAATTGTAAAAAAATGGTGTAAAAGCCCGCCTATTTGTCCATTAGATTTTCTTTAACATTGTAGGAAAAAGGAAACTTAATCAATGCAATACTTACAGCATTTAAAATGCTACCATCAGGTTTAAGCAATGAATTCTGCAGTGCCAATACACTTGGCGTCATCCCTTGTGTTACGGCTGGCTTCAGGGCTTGTTGAGTCGATAGCCTCATAATGTGCTGCGAAAACATTCGACTGCTGCATGCTGAAATAGATAAAACAAAACTATTTAATCAAAATGTCATAACAGATGGTCAATGTTGAAATGTAATTTTAGTAATGTGTTACATGTTATTGTTATCATAATGTATTTCTTTCTGTGTTGCGACTATTCAAAAGCGCATATAAAATAGATCTGGTTGAATAAATGATTTGGTTACAAGGTTAGGTTATAAGTTACCAACAAATATTATCTTGAATCGTAACTACTACGTATTATACGACACTATGAAATGGCTATTTATGGCTATTTTCTATACCTTATCAATGCATGCATGAACAAATGATAATATTAATGAAAGTACCCTATTGATCCAGAACAATAACAATTATTATGTAATATAAAAAATGCATATCTCCAACTTTTCCACTCACCTGGCGCACGGAGAAATACTGATAATGCCATTATGAGGTTATCGGATATTGCAATCTATAAATTAGACTTAAATAATATTATAACAAAAAGGTGCTGTAAAATGGAAATTCGAAATTCACAAAAATCGAGTCGTAACACGAAAACAGTTTGGCAATATTGTCAAATGCCAAAGCCCAATTGCCAAATGCCAAGTGATGTGACGTTGACGGTTGAATTGACAATTGAAAGCATAATAATCGAGTGATGCAGCCGTAGACGGAGAATCTACGGATGCAGCACCACCACAAAGCACCACAGAATACGTATTCTGAAAAATTATTATATAGGTACCTAATGATGAAATTAATTGTCCTACGCTGAAAATTTAAATGAAAATCTAATTATAACAAAAATAAATGGTTTAAAAGAAATTTTATTCAATATTGATACATTTTATTGTATAGCAATTTTAGTTGCTGGTAAAAGTGCATATTATTTGGTAACACTGAGCAATGACAATTCAATATTCATTTTGTGTTTTGTGTGCAGTGTTGGTTGTTTTCAAGAAATAAGTAATATATCCAGTAAACATTAAACTTATTTTATAACAAAAATCTCAATGGCGACTACATTAGAAGATAAATCTATTTGGGACGATGGAGAGGAAGCGCTCAGCGAGGAAGTATTACGAATGCCAACAGATGAAATTATCAGCCGGACTCGATTATTGGACAATGAAATTAAAATCATGAAGAGCGAAGTTATGAGGATTTCACACGAACTGCAGGCACAAAATGACAAAATTAAAGAGAATACAGAGAAGATAAAAGTGAACAAGACACTGCCATACCTCGTATCCAATGTGATTGAACTTTTGGATGTAGACCCACAAGAGGAGGAAGAAGACGGTGCTGTAGTTGACCTGGACTCACAGAGGAAGGGTAAATGCGCAGTAATCAAGACTTCAACCCGTCAGACATACTTTCTACCAGTCATCGGTTTGGTAGATGCTGATAAATTGAAGCCAGGAGATTTGGTTGGTGTGAACAAAGATTCATACCTGATTTTGGAGACACTGCCAGCTGAATATGACGCGAGAGTGAAGGCTATGGAGGTGGATGAGAGACCAACTGAACAATATTCAGATATTGGAGGGTTGGACAAACAAATTCAGGTTTCCATCACTTAGTCATTTTATTTTGCTTTATTTTATTAACAACTAGATTTCCGCCCGCGTTTTCAAAGAAAAACCCGTAATTCCCGTTCCTGTGGATTTCTGGGGATAAAACCTATGTGTTAATCCAAGTGTGCCACTCTCCACCCCCGTATATATGTGTGTGCTAAATTTCATTGTAATTGGTACAGTAGAATATCCGTGAAAGAGTTACAAACACACACATACACATCCATTGTCAAAAACTTTAGCATTTATAATATTAGTAGGAATAGGAAGTAGGATGACGTACATAATTTTTTGTATATTCACTTTTATTTTAAATTATAATCGAATTTTTTCTACCAGGAACTGATTGAAGCGGTGGTACTCCCAATGACGCACAAGGAGAAGTTTGTGAACCTCGGCATCCATCCACCCAAAGGTGTGCTGCTGTACGGACCACCTGGTACCGGCAAGACCCTGCTGGCGAGGGCCTGTGCAGCGCAGACCAAGTCCACCTTCTTGAAGCTCGCTGGTCCTCAGTTGGTGCAGATGTTTATTGGTGAGAATTTTGTAACTGCTTATAACATGTGGTGACTCCATGATAATATAAAAAAAGTAGCGTTTGTATGACAATAGTAAATAAATTATCACATTTAGAATCAAGGCTTATTTCTTTCTGTGTGATTTATGTTTATATCAGCTGCATTTGTTGTGAGTGAAATGTTTTAAAACAAAGTTTACTAGCCTTACATGACACCTAATGAAGTCACAAATCAAGACATATTTATGTAGGCTGAGTTTCAAGTGAACTTAACAAAATAAGTGCTCACTTCTTACTGTTATTTACCAATGCTATATTTTTACGAATATATGATATCTAGTTTGTATACAATATAGATTGAGCAAAACATCTATTATTATCCGCTAACAACATAATTCACAATCTCAGGTGACGGTGCAAAGCTTGTCCGCGATGCCTTCGCCCTCGCCAAAGAAAAGGCTCCCGCTATCATCTTCATTGACGAGTTAGATGCTATCGGTACCAAGAGATTCGACTCGGAGAAAGCTGGTGATCGTGAAGTACAGAGAACCATGTTGGAACTGCTAAATCAGCTTGATGGGTTCAGTTCCACTGCTGATATTAAGGTATGACGATTTTTTGTATTATTTTATTCATAACTAGCGGTCCGCTGTGGTACATATTTCGCAATAAAAGTTAGCCTATGTTCTTTCTCAGGGTCTAAAGATTATCTGTGCCAAATTTCATCAAAATCGGTTCAGTAGTTTATGCGTGAAAACCATACATACATACATACAAACCTTTCCTCTTTATAATATTAGTATAGATATAGGACAAGTAGTAGTATTTATGATAAAAAAACTAAATATTATTAGTACATTGTAATTGTATTTTATGTATAAATTTTTGTGCCATTATGAGATGCTGGTTTAATAAAAAGGCAAATAGTAATATCCTATGAGTAACCTACCCCTATTCATTTTGACAGAGTTGAATCATCTATTAAATTTATATTTCCTTACAGGAACAAAAAAACAATAGAGATTCTATAATACTTTGCGTGAAGTTATTTTTTATTTCACCTTTCCCATAAATGGCAATGTCATTAATAATAACTCAGGCCCCGGAATCACAGACACAATAGAAAATCTATTGTGTCGTGGACCGATCGGGCCGTTCAGGGCTCAATGGGATAAGAAAAAGACAAAAAAAATTTTCAGGTAATTGCCGCCACAAACAGAGTAGACATTTTGGATCCCGCCCTGCTGCGGTCTGGTCGTCTTGACAGAAAGATTGAGTTCCCACATCCCAATGAAGAAGCAAGAGCGAGAATCATGCAAATTCATTCACGGTATGTTGCTTTTAAATTAAACTACATGCAAGTAATAAACCTCTTAAATATGTTACTAATTGGTAGAAGAATATCAGCTTGTTGTACATACTTAATACATATTTCGAAAATTGATGCTTCCCTCTCTATTCTATATCGTATTTGCAATTTTTACATTGCTTCCAATAATAAAACCATATCTTAGCGCGGCCGTACATGGACTGCTCGAGCAGTCGCTACAAACCGCGCAGTTGACCGCTTGAAGCTGTCACGACTGCTCGAGCAGTCGCTACAAACCGTGCAGTTGACGGCTTGAAGCGGTCACGACTGCTCGAGCAGTCGCTACAAACCGCGCAGTTGACGGCTTGAAGCGGTCACGACTGCTCGAGCAGTCGCTACAAACCGTGCAGTTGGCGGCTTGAAGCGGTCACGACTGCTCGAGCAGTCGCTACAAACCGTGCAGTTGACGGCTTGAAGCGGTCACGACTGCTCGAGCAGTCGCTACAAACCGCGCAGTTGACGGCTTGAAGCGGTCACGACTGCTCGAGCAGTCGCTACAAACCGCGCAGTTGACGGCTTGAAGCGGTCACGACTGCTCGAGCAGTCGCTACAAACCGCGCAGTTGACGGCTTGAAGCGGTCACGACTGCTCGAGCAGTCGCTACAAACCGCGCAGTTGACGGCTTGAAGCGGTCACGACTGCTCGAGCAGTCGCTACAAACCGAGCATTTGACGACTTGAAGCGGTCACGACTGCTCGAGCAGTCACGTATACGGCAGTGAATGAATGTCTATAGTTCACCCCGCGATCGCGGCTTCAAGCCGTCGGTCTCAAGTGCTTAAAGCGGTCCGTGTACGGCCGCCCTTATAATCCATACTTAATATTATAAATGCGAAAGTAACTCTGTCTGTCTGTCTGTTACTCAATCACGCCTAAACTACTGAACCAATTTGCATGAAATTTGGTATGGAGATATTTTGATACCCGAGAAAGGACATAGGCTACCTTTTATTGCGAAATATGTACCACGGGCGAAGCCGGGGCGGACCTCTAGTGCTTAATATATTGATGGTTCACGTAAATTGCACAATCTGAAAATTTACATTTATGTAATGTTCTGATTATAAATTTCAGTAAAATGAATGTATCACCCGACGTAAACTTCGAAGAGTTATCTCGTTCAACCGATGACTTCAACGGAGCCCAGTGTAAGGCAGTGTGTGTAGAAGCCGGTATGATTGCGCTCCGTCGTTCCGCCACTGCAGTCACTCATGAGGACTTTATGGACGCCATCTTGGAAGTACAGGCCAAGAAGAAGGCCAATCTCAGCTATTATGCTTAGTTTTTAACACATGTTATGGTTAAATAAATATTAATAATGATATATTTTGTTCTTATTGTATCCTAAACCGAGGCTATAGATGGGTAAAATAAAATCTTGTATCAAACAAAATCATCAATAAAGTTGTTGGTTTCACGACATTGAAATTCGTCACAATCGTTCAGACAAGATTCTGGAAATATTATAATTATGGTAAATTCTTAATTCAATCACTACCTACACATTCGGACTATGAGTACCATAAAAAATTATTTCTTATATACCCACTAATCTAATTAAAAAAAAACGTTTTATCCAAATCCGTCCAGTAATTTTTGTGTGAACCAGAACAAAGACAGTCTTCTATGATATTATAGATCATCAAGAGCACACAAGAGTCATCATTTTTACATCTTAGGGTTCATATGCACTATGCGGGTAGCCGCAAGGCTGACCGCAAGCACAATTATGTACGTAATATTCATTTCTATGCGCACTGCGATGCGGCTACCCGCAGACCGCTCCGGTTGCTCGGAGAGCTGCGGCCCGAGATGGGCCCGAGTCTGCCGTATTATTATAGTACTCGGGCCCGAGTGACGGCCAGCCGGATGGTTGCTATACGCACTGTGCGGTTCAGTCTGCGGCTGCCCGCAATTGAGTGAGTGTGTGCACGTGGTTGCAAAATGCTTGCTCTCATCTCGTGTTTTCAAATAAGGATGCACCCAGTACTTCTTTCTTTGCTTTTCTTCTTTACGTAACGTGTGTAAATGTAGTAAATAGCTGCAACTTCTTCCACTTCCATCTTTGAAATGGATCGACATGACCGCAAATCGCAACGGTTCTTCAACCGCACGTTGCGGCTGCCCGCGATCCGGCTGGCCGCATTCGCAATCGCATCCTGCGGTCAGCCGGACGGCTACCCGCATAGTGCGTATGAACCCTTAAATTTTAAACAAAGCGTAGATCTTACAAATAAAACCTTAACATTACTGCTAGTGAAGTCTTCAATCCCTTTTTTATTCTCAATGAATTGTTATTTTATATTTAATTTTTATTATTGTCATATTTTTAAAATATGTAGACTACCCTTTAAAATTTTCATGCATAAGCAGCCTTATAAAAACAGCTGATAGCCCTGTCAAAAAAATTGCGTTCATTAATTCATCAAAGTTACAGCTGATTATATTTATTTAAAATTTATTTGTGCAAACCTCTTCATTTAATCGTCAGGTAATTTTGAATATCAATAACTGAACATGAAAATATAATTTGTTTCATTAGTAAATTGTTTAAAAATTAATAAAACTCAATATAGCGTTTGATCGCATCCTTACCATTTCTCGACGCGCGTGTGCTAAATTTGAAAGATGAAATTATGATGGATAAAGCAAAATTTTAGTTGATATATTTTTGTAAAAAATAGTGATAATATACCAAAAAAAATCAGAAATGTAAAATCGTTAGTGTATATTTTATGTTGGCCCGCTTATCACCGGCCGAGAAAATTTGCCAGTAAACGTAAGTAACCTATGTAAAATTTTATATTTGACAAGATTATTGTTTAAACATCTGATTTACCGCATAACGATATTGATTTTTGAATGTTCAACAGTATGCAGCGAAATGCTTTTAGTATAAAACCGTAGCTAATAAGACTCGCTTGATATAATTAAATCTACTCAAATATAGTTTAGTTTTTACGGTATATTTATTTGAGATCGTATTTTGTTTATATTTAATTATATATTTATAGCGGGTATATATAAAATGTATACTATATTTGAATGTATTATGGATATGTATTTATGTATTTTATTTGTCTCTCAAAAGTCCACCATGGATCCAGAAGACGAAATCGAGCTACAATATAAGGTACCTGATGATTTTCCCAAAATACACACAAAATGCAACAGCAACCGTCCACACACCAGGTTATTTTTAAAGAGAAATAATTTACGATTTTACTCATCACTCGAATTGAATTCCAAAGGGGTTTGTTATACACTGAGGAATTTTTTTTACAAATTAATAGAAAACAAAAAAAAAAAACATTGATTCTCTTTCTTCTTATATTGTATAGCTTTGGGATTCAAACCCATTTATGTTACTTTTCTCACCCTTACCTCCAAGTTAGATTATTACTGCAGAAGGCACGCTAATTTTCTACTATAGATGTCCACTACCTATCAAGAACAACATAATATATTTAAAAACTTTCACACCATATCATTGACTTATAAAGCTTTATCATCTGCCTATCATTAAAAAAAATATTAAAACTTCAAATATTAGATTTTCATTATTTACAGGATGTAGTGAAACTTTTAGAATGTTAAGTCAATCTTTGCTGCTCCAAACAGAGAAGAACACATCTTCATACTCAAACTCAAATAAAATATACTAGTGTGTACTGAACTCTGAAACAGTTGTGTAGTTCTGTATCTTAAACAAAATTTTTATCTACATACTTCCTTTGCTTCTTGCTGGTTCGACCTTCTGTCAAAACAATATAAAGATTCTGATGAAAAGAAAAAATCTTGTTAGATTCTGTTTAGCCCAGCAGTTAGCTGTTCACATGAACAAGTGGAAAAATAAAAAAAGTCAAAATTGTTAACTGCTCACGAATCTTCAACCTTTTACCACACTTTTATTAGCTTGTTGAATGTTTGTATTTAACTCCTTCAGACTCGATTTCGTACTACTTGAAACGGATTTATTTTCATTATAGGAACTGCTACTCCCATTACCTAATTTTTTTTGTCATGACCTCTTATTCCCAGTTAGTTTGCGCCGTGAATTGAACTGCCTGGCAAATTCATATTATGATTGCAATAACCAGCCATAAAGCAGTACCCAGTGGTGGCTCAGTGGTGAGACCTCGGACTTCAAATCGATAAGTCCGAGGTTCGAGACCAGGCGAGCGCGCAGGAAATAAATTGATTTTTCAATTTATCTGTGCATGTTGTAACATCACCACTGCTCGAATGGTGAAGGAAAACATCGTGAGGAAACCGACATGTCGAAGAATTAAAAAGTTCGACGACATGTGGTGGATTTTGGCCTGTACCCCTCATAGGAGGCCCGTGTCCCAGCAGTGGGAACGTATATGTGCTGATGATGGATGATGGAACCAGCCATGATTAATTATGGTATTTGCACCACCAGAGATCAAACTCGTGACTTCAACCAACATGACGTCATATTACTCATAACACCATTCAACATAACTTCATATTACTTGCTCTGTGATAACTTCAGTCATCATGTACGTGCGTTAGAGTGCGGTCGTGCGTGCGTGGATTTATTACGAGCGGAAGGCAATAATAAATTGTTTTGTGTTATGTGAATGTTAGCGATAAATTGTAACAATGGGAAAGGTGTTTTTGTGAGTATTTTTAAAGTAATATTAAGTATTATACATATAGACGTGATGAATTAATTGTTTAAAAGAATATTTAATTTTACGTGTATGAGATCGAGATTGTAGTTAGGTAATTAGTTGTTATTTTAATGAAAAAATATATTTAAAATGCGAAAATTGTCCTAAAATTTACGATAGTAGGTACATAAAAATTAAAATATATGTATGTAGATTGTAGATACAAAAAATATATTTTTTCGGGTAACTTTTGTAATAAAGCTTTGAATAAAAATCAGTTGCTATAAAATTTAAAACCGTGTAAATATTTATAAGGATATCCTTATTTTATCTTTATAAACATCCCATTAATACGACTAACTTGTGTCCTACGACTAACCTGTCCAGATACATTTTACAAGTACTAAATGCCTATAATCAATCTCTTAGTTTCCTCAAACAAACTTCAATCAGGCTTGCAGTATTATCGGAACTTGCATCCAGTTTTCCAAACGCGATTTTACACGCATGTTACATTGATAGGCGAAGCGAGTGCGGAAAATTGGTTGCTGCTTATACTTTTCTGTTGCAAATTTTAAATTAAAAAGAAAAACTAGCAATGACTATAAAATATTTCATAATTTATTGAGAACAATCTTTATTTTATAAGGCAGATAAAGTTAATTTCAGGAATTCCTGAAAAACTGTCCGAAAGTCTTTCCTAGATTGTATTATATTTGACAACAGATGTATACATTAGTATTGCGATTTTTTTATCTTTTTGGACTTGCCTATGCGTGCAGTTTTACTCCGAGAAGAAAGAAATTGTCCCTGAAAATATTACATTCTCAAAACAACGGAGATTTTCAATTCTCTCGCAATTCTTTTAAATTGTTTGTACAGTCACGAGCAATAATATATGCCTAGGGGGCGATGTGCAAAAATATCTGTCACTAGTACTAATTCAATAATATCTGTCTGCCCGTATACAGCAAAAATATCTGACATTAGTAGGCAGCATAATAAAGTGGCATCAAAATTATGTGACGAAAATGTTACAGCAAATAATTGTGACAACCTCTCACGGCATAAATATGTGACATCAACTAGGAAGCAATAATATCTGACACAATTTCATATTTCTGTATTTTGCATCGATTCCTCATACAAATCTATACTAATCTATACTAATAATAATATTATAAAGAAGAAAGGTTTGTATGTATGTATGTATGTATGGTTTTCACGCATAAACTACTGGACCGATTTTGATGAAATTTGGCACAGATAATCTTTAGACCCTGAGAAAGAACATAGGCTACCTTTTATTTCGAAATATGTACCACGGGCGAAGCTGGGGCGGACCGCTAGTCATAAATATGTGACATCAACTAGGTGGCAATAATATCTGACACAATTTCATATTTCTATATTTTGCATAGATTCCTCACAAAAAGCATAAATATGTGACATCAACTAGGAAGCAATAATATCTGACACAATTTCATATTTCTATATTTTGCATCGATTCCTCACAAAAAGCATAAATATGTGACATCAACTAGGAAGCAATAATATCTGACACAATTTC
Source organism: Colias philodice (assembly GCF_061535455.1). NCBI lineage: Eukaryota > Metazoa > Arthropoda > Insecta > Lepidoptera > Pieridae > Colias > Colias philodice. The sequence continues at coordinate 9,547,071 of NC_143103.1, read as the reverse complement.
ATATTTCTGTATTTTGCATCGATTCCTCACACAAAGCATAAACATGTGACAGCGACTAGGTGGCAATAATATCTGACACAATTTTATATTTCTGTATTTTGCGTTGATTCCACACTAAAAGCATAAATATGTGACATCAACTAGGAAGCAATAATATCTGACACAATTTTATTTTCAATTTAATATTGAATTAATACAAAATAAATAAATTTTATTTTAACTACGTTGTTTTAAAACATTATTACCATTAATATGTGCCGTCGTTGTATACTACATATTGTATGTCTAGATATTATATCCTACTAGCTTAACACCCGCGGCTTCGCCCGCGTTTTCAAAGAAAAACCCGCATAGTTTCCGTTCCTGTGGGATTTCCAGGATAAAAGCTCTCATAAGCGTTAATCCAAGTTACCTTCTATGTGTGTGCTAAATTCCATTTTCTCTTTTTTATGTGAAAGAGTAACAAACATCCTTACATGATACTCACGAACTTTCGCATTTATAATTAATATTAGAAGGATATCATATCATGACAAAATTAAAGTATTCATATACTTATATGAATGCCCACTTGGGTAGATCTATTTTATTTGAAGGTTCAGTGTAACCTTCTTGTATTATTTAGAAATTGTTTTGTCACATGTTTTGTTATATTTGACGTTAGCGGCGTTTGACACGATTGCTCCGTTATTCATTTTCATTTACTTATAATTAGCCTATAATATTGCTATTATTTTATTGAATATCGAAAATTATGGCAAGTTATCATATTATCGTAATTTATTTAAAAAAAATATTTACAAAATATAATGTGTCTTTTGTTCATATTCTTACCCCAGCAAAATACATAACACTAATTCAATAAATAACGGTTTGCCTTTTTAAAATCCTATCCTATCTTATCCTACTAGTCCTATTATAATCCTACTTCCTATCCTACTAATCTAGTATTATTAATGCGAAAGTTTGTGAGGATGTGTATGTGTGTGTTTGTTACTCTTTCACGCAAATACTACTGAACCGATTACAATAAAATTTAGCAGACAAATAAAGGGGAACTTGGGTTAACACTTAGGATAGGTTTTATCCCAAAATTCCCACGGGATCGGGAACTATGCGGTATTTCTGTGAAAACGCAGGCGAAGCCGCGGGCGGAAAGCTAGTGTCACATATTTATGCTTTTTGTGAGGAATCAATAATATTTTACAATACGGAAATATAAAATTGTGTCAGATATTATTGCCTCCTAGGTGACGTCACATATTTATGCTTCAAGAGGTTGTCACAATTATTTGCTGTAACATTTTCGTCACATAATTTTGATGTCACTTTATTATGCTGCCTACTAATGTCAGATATTTTTGCTGTATACGGGCAGACAGATATTATTGAACCCGTTCTTATGACAGATATTATTGCTAATCTGCAAATGGTAATATATTTATGCTTCTGACTGTACATCGATATCTCCATAGATTTTGAACCTATTGATTAACTTATTTAATCGCTACTGCTCTTGTTTCCGCTCCGCTACTCTCAGTTCGTAAATGGCGGAATTAGGGTCGAACCCCTCACGTTATCGATACGTCGATAGTCGTATCCAGGGTAACGCTTAGATGCTATTTTTTATTAGCTTCTGTTTAAGGGGTGAATAGGATTATTTAATTAAAGTACCCGTCACGAGAAGCTATAAATTATGTAAACAAACATCTTTTACTAAGTAAACATTTTATACTGCGAGATAATAATAAATTGACCATATTCAATCGACATGAAATATAGACGGGTTATATGAAAGTAACAACCTATTTAATTTAGTCGGATCATATTTTAACGACGCAAAGCGCTATCGTTTGTGTTTCTTGGTACCGGAACGCGTCCGTCGCAGGGATTGTGAACTATCGGGACGCCATTTTGAAATAAACGCATCATTCGAGTTTCGAATGCGTACGAGTTTGTTTCATTGCTTTGCATATATCGCGGATCTGGTTGTTATTGTTAATTTTGTTATTGTTTCGTTATCACTTTTTTATTGTTGTTACTTTAATTGTTGCGTTAATTTTATTTGTTATTACGTATAATGGAGCCAGTAGCCAGTACATCTAAGGAAATAAATTCGCCACGAAAAAAACGTCAAAAGGTGCGTAATACAATTTATCTAAAATATATAATAAGTAAAAAGAAAGAGTTGTTTGTTCAAACGCGCTAATCTTTGGAAACTTAAGGTTAATATTAGAAGTAGGTTTTAAATTGTGAAGTAATTGGTTAGGTTAATTGGTATACCTGGAGATATAGCTTGAGCTTCGTGTGACAAGTGACTACCGGTGATTTTTACAGGTGATTTTTTTTGTTGGTCCAAATGTTGTGAACTCCTGAACACTTGTTTACAAAATTTATAGCTTCTCATGACGGTTACTTTAGTGTAGCAAAATTTAAATCAATGGATTAAAATATAAAGATGCGCTTGCTTATAACATATTCTGTAGTTGAAAAACTAGACAACTATATATTATATCAAATCTAATAAGATAAAATGTTACGTAGAAATATGATCCCAGAATCATATTAATTAAACTGATAGCAATAGGGACTAATTCTGAGTCCTAAATCAGGACGAAGGGTTTTTCGCCGTATCGGATTATGTGAATGATAATAATATATTAAATATTAATATAACAGAGAGTGCAAAAAAATATGAGTACAATGGGCTAGTCCTCATGGAGATAGGCCACCATCTACCAGGCCCCGAAAAATTTCATGATTATTTTCGTAAGCAAAATTCGCGTACCAAGTCGCGGATAGCAACTAGTGACTAATAAACATTCAAATATTACACACGAAATTAACATTCGCAAGGACCGGAACGGCTCGGACCTTACGGATAATTTTATTCGTATTTTTACCGTAGATATAATCTTGATAATTCGAGCATAAATTACTTTAGAAAGTTTCTTACGTATAAAGGTTAGCATTTAAACTTTTTTTCTTGGTCTTTAACAAGAGCATTTAACGGATATAAATTGTACTTTCACGTTTCAGTTTTAATGGTTTAGTTAGCTATAAAATACTACGTAAAACTGTACGACGACGATGTGCGTATGATATTAAACATTTTTTTTTTAAATTATTTCGGGTAGCAAAAAGCACGTATAATCTAAAAAAATGGTACAAACGACTGCTAAGTTCAAATTAAAATACAAAATTATGTGTTCATTAAATAAATTTCAGTTAAATCATTCGTCTCATTCATTAGAATCCTGTTAAATGTAAACATCTAAAAATAACAACATGATCTGAAGTTTATTCTGGGAATCGATGGTTATTGGGCAATAAATATTTACTAATTTGTAAATTATTAAACAACAAATGACGCTGAACGCTGTAAGAATAATCTACATTTATTTTAACTGAATCCTGCAAGAGAGTGAATAGATTGTTGGAAAATTATTAGAAAGTCTTCATCTATCAGAATTCTGCCTACAAATATATATCGATAAAAATAGATATGAAATAAATATATTCTGTACTGCACGAAGGGAGAAAACCTTTTGCTTTTAAACGGGTTTAGATTGCACTGTTGTTAATTATGGAGGTTCCCAATTCAGAGCGTATTTTTAAACACAAGTCGCAACTGAGGGATGTAAGTGTGTCTGGCTTCCAAATAGTTAAACATACATATTTTAATATCAAGGTTTTGTCATGTGATTTCAGTTTAATATTCTGTGGACATGGAAATATTTACGAAAATATTAATTAGCTCTCATTTTTCTTGAAAAACCAGTCACTATTTTAGTATTTTAACTTATAATCCCAATTTTAAAATTTCTATTTTTTTAGAATAATTCAATGTGTATGTTATTTATACATAAAAGTACATAAGTCATTGCACACAATCTTAATCGATTTAATTTTAGTGTCTACTAGGTTTCCGCCCGCGGCTTCGCCCGCGTAGTCATAGAAAAACCCGCATAGTTCCCGTTCCCGTGGGATTTCCGGGATTACGTCATTTTCCCGGGATAAAAAGTAGCCTATGTCCTTTCTCGGGTATCAAAATATCTCCATACCAAATTTCATGAAAATTGGTTCAGTAGTTTAGGCGTGATTGAGTAACAGACAGACAGACAGAGTTACTTTCGCATTTATAATATTAGTATGGATTATAATTAAGTTTACGAATAAATAATTTGAATTTCATATAATGAGTAATACAAACGAAAATACAGAAATCTCGCTACAGTCGATTGATGAGTCGACACTGCAGAATATCTCGGTGATGATAAATTCACCAATCGCATATTTGCATCCTTAGAGCAACTTATAAATAAACATTAATTACCACGTGGGTATTATTCGCTTGTTTGCTTTACGTGAGGGTATTTTGAGATAAAGTACGTTGATTTTATGACTATAAAACAGATGTTTATAAACACTTGTTATATTACTCATAGTATTCTAATTGCCTCTCTTTAATTTTACAAATTATAAATTACACACATACTAGTAAAGTACTTGAAACTTTTGCAAAGCCCTGCATCTTTGCAAAGCATATTGCTCCTCGATATTTTTTAATTAATTCAGTTTCTGAAACTCAAAGATTTTTAGAAATTGCTATGTTAAGTACTTTATTCAGTTACATCTGTTCAGTAAGGTTCAGTGTAACATCACCTTTAAACAATTTATAAGCAATCGGCAAAACTTTGTTGGCGTGACATCCTTCCGCCAATTTAGATTTACGGCATATTGTATAGACTGTAGAATGTTGGAGCGCTTGACTCATCACTTTAATTTAAGTTAACCCTAATATACTTGCAAAGTTCCTTTCCTTTTGAAAGTTTTAAACGGTTTTAGACATGGGATCATCAATTCTTCGCTATCCATGTAACTACATAATATGTATTTATCTTATACGAATGTCTATGTTTGTGAATATTTCAAAATATGTAGGTACACAAAGAAATAGTTTATTTCCTACGCCCAATGACCAGATTAGAAAGGGAATTGAAATTCCAACCAAACGGGATGAAAATAGAATACAAAAGAAAAGTTGTTTCCTGAAATCCTTAATCCGCAGTTCCATAAATATTTCATCCTGGAACCACACAAAGGTTTTTTATTACGATAGGCACTCGACCATTCCGACGGAGATGAAAATAAAAGTTTTATATTTCTTTATTTACCTGCTAGGATATACAGGACTCAGTCTAAAGGCTGATTTTTCAATCCTTCGTTAAAACAAAATTGTTTCCTGTAAAATTTCAGAAGCCGAACACTTACAACACTTTACAACACAAACATTACTTCTGTAATGTTTGTTTAATACTACCTGTGTTGGACGAATAAGTTCTGTCCAAGGATTGAAAAATTGGTACTGAGATGTTTACCTATATTTTCATGAAATGTTTAAGCCTATACATTGAAAAAACATTCCTCAGAAAACGTCCGTAATTCGAGATATTATGTTTAAAAACGTACATAACTACATGACTGGCTAATGTATCTCAGTAATTCGCGATAGTCCAGCGCGTGCTAATGCGCTGTGTACTTGGGATTTATTTTAAAACGTTTCCTTATCACTAACCTACATTGCACGGGGTTTCGTTTTAATGGTTTCGACGAAGATGGGCCTTTATGTTGACTTGGTATAAAGTAATAAAGAGGAAACTTTTTGGTTTAACATTTTCAAATCATATTAATTATCGATAAAGATGTGTTAATTCTTGTTCAGGGCCGATTTAAAAAAGGTGGTATTCATTTCTATATCGCCTAGTAACCTTCTAACCTTCTACACTACTACTAGAAAAACATAAGCATGACAAGTCTTAATAAGAAATAAAAACTCTACTTATAAAATATGTTACCGAGATTGTCCGAAAGAAATAGACTAACGAACTTTTCTTTTTGACGACGCGGTTGGCGCAGTGGTAAAGTAACTGCCTACTGAGCCGACGGTCCCGGGTTCGATCCCCGGTCAGGGCAAATATTTGTGTGATGAACTCAATTATTTGTTCTTGGGTCTGGGTGTTATTATCTATATATGGATTTATTAAATATTATATTTATCGTCGCCTAGTACCCACAACACAAGCCTTAATTGAGCTTACTGTGGGACTAGGTCGATTTGTGTAATAATGTCCTATAATATTTATTTATTATTTATTTATTTCTATTTTTTACGTTATCTTTCTGTCTGCACTGTACACAGTCATAATTTGCTTATCTTGAGAACACAAACAACGAGTACTTAATCTAAATGTATATTTAAATTCCTAAATGTATGTTTAGAATATTAGGAAATAACATGAAAATAATCTACTCGCAGACAAATGTTTTAAAATGACAATCTAGACTAGAGTAGGTACTAGGCGAAATAGTATGGCGAGAAAAAAATTCATTAGGTACAGTTAACCTTCGCTTCAATTTGTATGAAAAAACAGCTTTATGTGTCTGGCAATTCTATAAATCTAATAACGGTTTAATTACTCATAGTTACTTATAATTATAGTTCACTAAATACAGGCGAATTCTATTATATCTCCGCAGTAATTTCATTTAGGAGTTTATTATGAAAAAGTTTAAAAGCACCATAATTTAAGATTTTCAAAGTTTATATGAAACTAGATCTAGTATCCCGAAACAACTGAATACAAAATTTCACGAATAAAATATAGAAGTTATTTTATACCAACTAAATAAAAGTTTTACTGCCGTAATAACAATATTTTTTGACATAACGGTACATGCGCTTGCACTGAATGTGTCATATACGATTTATGCGGGGTACAACACTGCCCATATATGAACACAATCGATCCACTGACCATATGTGATCTGAATAGCTTTAAGAGGCTTTAATAGCAAGGTCTGGTTAACTATTTTATTAGAACAGGGTGAAATGGTCACTTGTAACTTTAGTAGTTATTATCCTAAACTAGGGATGTTCTATAATCTTTGAATTATTCAAGAACTAGATTTCCGCCCGGGGCTTCGCCCGCGTTTTCAAAGGAAAACCCGCATAGTTCCCGTTCCCGTGGGATTTCCGGGATAAAAACTATCCTATGTGTTAATCCAAGTTACCCTCTATATGTGTGCTAAATTTCATTGTAATCGGTTCAGTAGTTTTTACGTGAAAGAGTAACAAACATCCATACATCCATACATCCTTACAAACTTTCGCCTTTATAATATATATTAGATTATCTAATTGTATTCAAGCATAGAGAAAAGAGTATATGAGCCTCTAGATATATTATAGTAATACAAACAAACAGTACTTAATACTAAATCTCTGCTGAGCTTTTAGATATCAATTCATGCCGATAATGTATTCGTTATTAGTACACTTTACCATTGTAAATGTCAACCCCTACAACAAACATTTCCCGTGGCAATTAACATGTGTCCAGTACCTATATATTCATACAACAGCTGTTCGTATTAGTTTCGATCATTTGATAACTTGTCGCCGATCAATACGGTCAAGGGTACATATATTTTTCCACCGCGAGACAATTATTAACATGAACACGCTGCAAATGCTTTTAATCACTAAACGCTGATTAAGCATTGCTTAACGCTTAGCTATTAGTGTCCTTGACATGGAACTGATTCGCTTTTTAAGGTCTATTTACGTTATATTGTGAAAAATGATTAGAATGCCAACATAACAAAGGTTTAGTTTAATATGAATAGGTACAGGTACTAGAGGTACCTACATCATTATAATCTTCTTGTTAGTTGAAAGGAGACGTAGAATCATATTGGAATGTTTGCCATTCTAGAATTAGTATATTCACTGATATTTTACCATCCGTCTGAATCTCTGTTATAGTAGTTATGAAAACTTTATGTCATCTTCGAAGCTTCGTCAATTAGGTACTAGAAACTCAACGAAATAGACGCTTGATGACATTTTTTTCACATTCACGTTACCACCTCGGCACCCTGAATTTATTACATTACATTAAATTACTTTTTACCTAATGTAAATTTTTATTCCAGTCCACATGTATCAACAGAAACCACAATTCCGTCTACATCTGGCCTTCAAACCGCAGAAAGACAGACAGATAGCATGAGAAAGAATGACGAGGCCCCAAGCAACCAGAAAGAGAAGGAAAATGAAGGGTCCATATCCGACTGGGTTTCCGGCGGGCCGGTCGGTTCCAAGGGCGCCGTCCTGATATTCAGATCGTGCGTCCTAGCGTCCAGAACACCCTCGATGGAATCGACGACCAAAACAGTAGGCAATAATACGGGGACAACAATTTTATTGAATAAGGCGAAAAATATGGCGAAGAGGCTGGTCGCCGAGCCGCATTCCTTCAGCGTGCGGCCGAAGACGATCATGCACGACGTTATGGAGACGTTCGGGAACCACACCAAGTTTACTGGGCAGGCGTACGTCGTTCGACACGTCAGTGAGGCGGAGATACCAGAGACAGTGTCGGTGGAAGAGCAGGGCCACGAACACAAGAGGGACATTGAAGATGTGCTCAATGATCTCAGTAAAATTACGCTGAAGAAACATTTGAATATAGAGAACACGACCGCTAATATAAAACCCCCAGAAGAACCTCCGCCAGTTGTTAAAGGTAATGTTCATGCTACTACAACTACAACTATCTGTAAAAAAACTTATAATAATCACCTACTGTCCTGCTATAATATAGAGGAAATATAGCAAATAATTATTTTCTTTTCAGAGATTAAAGAAGAAAAGAAAGGTAAAAAGAACAAAGGGAAAAGTAAAAAGAATAAAATACAAAGGACGATATCGCCCGGCAACGACAGCGACGACTCTGAACATTCTCTAGTCAAAGTTGATAGTGTTAAGGTGCGTACACTCTCATTATACTTACCTATAAACAAATGCGCATCAAACGTAGCAAAACTTCTAAGTTAATGTCATTTTGATCTACAAATTACATGCTATTCATTTATTACTTCAATAACGTACAGAAATGGTATCTTTATGCCAATTTTTATACTGTTATCATATATTTTTGAAGTGAAACTTCTTTATGCGCATTGACAGCAAATTTTCAAGGTCTCATCATGGCAATACCGTCACTTCATGGAGTAAGGCGACGATTTTGGTATCTTTTTCATAATTTCCAGGTATTAGAAAGCTGTCACATGCCGGCCTGGATACTCCGGCTCACGTACAAGCTAGTGAACACGGAGACAAAGCTCCTCCACCGCTTGCTGCAAGCCCACGGGCTGCAAGAAGCCTGTTCCGAGTCGAAGGACTTCAACCTTCTGTGGGCGGGGCTGCATCCGAAGCCCGATGTGCTGAGGTCCCTGTCGCCGTATCAACGGGTTAATCACTTTCCGAGGTAGGGAAATATAATTGGAGAAAAATATATTGGTGAATGGAATTTTTTTGGGGAAACTCTTTCCGAGGGTAGTTTTAAGTACCTAATGTGGTATATTATCATGAAAATCGATTGAAAATTGACTCAACATCTAATTAATATCAGCTGACTTATGTGCCATATTTCTATTTCATGCTTCATGGTTAAGTTGTAACGTTTCGAACTTATTCATCTACATCAAATATGTGTATGTTTCTTTTCCCAAGACGCATTAAATTATAGAAGTAATAGTGCAAAGTTACCTCTAAATAAAACCTCTAATTAAATTAAGACCACTCCCACAAACCAAGCACATCCACAGATCATACGAACTCACGCGCAAGGACAAACTGTTCAAGAACATAGAGAAGATGCAGTATTTCCGCGGTCTCAAGCACTTCGACTTCATCCCCACCACATTCCTGATGCCTGGCGAGTACAAGGAACTATGTACAACGCATTATCGTACCAAGGGACCCTGGATTGTAAAACCCGCTGCGTCTAGCAGAGGCCGCGGGATTTATATTGTCAATACGGTACGTATAAGAGGTAGGGTAGGCGATGAACTTATGGTCTTCTCTATAGAAGTTGGTTAAAGCACTTCGACTTCATCCCCACCACGTTCCTGATGCCCGGCGAGTACAAGGAACTATGTACAACGCATTATCGCACAAAGGGACAACAATCCACGGATTGTGAAACGAGCAGCTTCTAGTCGAGGCCGCGGGATTTATAAAAATGATTATAAAATGGGACAAAACGATGTATTAACCTGGAAAATATAGTAATATTGAACGTTCCGGTCTACCAAAAACTATAAAAATGTATCTGCCGAAATGTGTCAATAAATAAAAATACAAAATAGGAAGTAGACTTGTCAAAATATTTTTTTTTCTCATGAACTTTTAATAACAACACCGCTACTAACCAAGTTTGTACTTGTTTCCTTTTTTAAATATGTCAATTTTCGTCTTTTCAGCCAGAACAAATACCAAAAGGCGAGAACGTAGTAGTAGCTAAATACATAGACAAGCCGCTCCTGATTGGCGGACACAAGTGCGATCTGCGCTTGTACGTGTGCGTGACGTCTATAGACCCTTTACTGATATATTTGTATGAAGAAGGACTGGTTAGATTCGCTACTGTGAAGTATGATAAAACGAATAAGAACTTGTGGAACCCGTGCATGCATCTGTGTAATTACAGCATTAATAAATACCACACGGATTATATCAAGTGAGTTGGTTCTCTTTTTCTATATTTTTTTAATTGTTATAAGCATTTGTAAAAGTATAAAAATAATGAAATAAAACCTGTCAGTGTTGTAAAAGACTATCCGTCGATTGTGTTTAGCAAACAAGAAGTAAATTTTGGCTATAAAAATTATTAAAAAGTCCCTTTGCTAAAAATATTTTGTGATTTTTTTTTTACTTTTTTCAACCTACCCACATTTATTTTCAATCAATGAAAATACAGCCTCCTGTGCTATTTTTTTATGTTTGCGGTAAAATTCTTCATAAATTATTTATGTTCAACGAGACCAACGCTTATAATGCCGCTTTCTGTGCTGTTTTTCTTAGCACAATTTTTTAATGTTAAGATAAGCAATTATTATAAAAAATTTATAAAATAGATAATAATGTAATTATTCAGATGTGACGACCCAAACGCCGGTAACATCGGCCACAAATGGACACTATCAGCGCTATTACGACACTTGCGTAAACAGGGACGTAACACGGCGGCTCTGATGGCGGCCATTGAAGACCTTGTTGTCAAGTCGATATTGTCTTCAGCGCAGACTATAACGGCTGCGGCGAGGGTGTTTGTGCCTAATTTGTTTAATTGTTTTGGTAAGTGTGTACAGGGGTGGTAGTTTTAATAAAAAAGAGCGTGTGTGCAGAGCACACGTGTCAGAAGTGAAACTTCTTTGGCAAGTTCGTTCTCCATGACGTGACGGTATTGCCATGACGTTGAAATTTTACTCTCAACGCGCCTAAAGAAGTTTCACTTCAAAAATTTGTGGTCCATTAATGTAAATGCAATTTTAAGATTTATTGTTGTTCCGTATCAGGATGTGACTGTTGCTCAAAATTGATTTTATCTAAAACTAGCGGTCCGCCCCGGCTTCGCCCGTGGTACATATTTACGTTTTCTCTACATAAAAACCATCCTCGTACTTCAAGGAATATAATAAAAAAAGAATTATCGAAATCGGTTCAGCCGTTCTCGAGTTATGCGCTTACCAACACATTTTGCGATTCATTTTTATATATAAGAAGAAGAAGAAGATAAGAAGAAGATGTATATAACTTAAATTATTACTTAAAATGTATATAATAAATCATATCATAATATGTAATATTATGTATTATTGTTACAGAGCTATTTGGCTATGACATACTGGTGGACGATATGTTGAAACCGTGGCTATTGGAAATCAATTTATCTCCCAGGTATGTGTGCTTAAGTTTTCCATGCAATCGGCGAAATCTACAAACATTTACGGTCACTCCTAATTATTTACATTTGCTGATAATTTATTTTGGGTACACTTAAAATACTCTGTATATATCTAATTTTACAATCACTTGAAATCACTTATATTTGAAAATAAAAAAAAATATATAAAAATATTACACTTATAAATTAGAACACTCTGTATATTAACACGTTCCGGGACAGTACGTCGAGAGGCGGGCCGCAGATTCCTATGCAATATGACACATGAATTTCCCATACAATTTCGCCCCCCGCCTGACGACGTTGTGACATATCACACGTTTTCTGTGGGGTGCTATATGACACTACGTCTGTCGACGTCCGATGTCTGTCGACAAACTCCTTCGCATTCGATTTCCAGTTTGAGAAAATCGAGGCTTGGTGTCAAAAATACTATCACTGGAGTCAGACTCGTCTTCTGGGGGTTCATAATTTCTGTCGGATGCGTATTCTCCATCCCCGTCGGAAAAAGGATCATGATTTTCAGACTCTGATACTTCTTCACCGGTGACCGTTTTCTTCGTCCAGAAGACGTCTACATCTTTGTATTACTTGGTTATACAACTAAGTATAACCACTAACACCACAGTAATACAAAGATTGCAGAAATAACATACCTACCTACAGATAATAGGTATAATCTTTAACACTATAGAAATTCAAGGATTTCGACAAGATTTAACACCAATATTTACATTTTAAACGTTTGTACTTATTCGTGAACACATTTTATAGCAAAACAACTATAAAATACAATTAATTATGAACTATAGTCTGTCCACTATAAGAATTGCTTTTTGACAGCTCGACGGGTGATACCAGAAGTGATGTTCAAAAGATTATCGATTGTGATACCATTTCAATTATAAATTCAAAATATTATCATAAATCGAATCAGGTACGTAAATAATAATTACAACGTAAACGTACTAATAAGATATGTAATAATAAGACCACATATCTATGCATTGTATGTTAAAACTAAACTAAACTAATATTTTATTATTTATTGGTTTCTATCTTACAATTTGGTTGTCTTTACGTTTAAATTATATAACATAATAGAAGAGTTTTTCTGTATCGGATATATTTTACAGAGTATTTCTATCGATTATTTTAATCTATCGACCCATCATTGAATAATTCTGTGTAGGCATCACTAAGTGGGCGGGACCTGTCCATGAAGTACGATAATTATTTGTATGACATTTTAACATAGACAATACAATTATACATAGGCGTGAAGCTGTCAAAAAGCAAATAATATAATGGACAGAGTATAATATCTCCATTTTGTGATCGTGTTCCGTGGCGTTGACTCGAGCGACTCGAGGCTCCCGCGATGTGACACAGTTCTGACTGAAGTGGGGGGATGCGTATACGCGCACCCGCCTCAGGACGTTGTGTCACAACACGAGTCAAGTTTATCATAAGTGCGTGTAGTTTACTTGTGTGCTCATAAAACTTCACGATGTGACACTAGATAATTCTAAGTTCTTGTAATACGACATTAATACGTCAGCCTACTATATATTCTATGGTTGATGCCCGTTGCTCGACGGGCTGTCATATTTCGAAGCTCAAACTCAGCCGTCGACAGACGTTGTGTCGTATTAAATAGGAATTTGCGGCCCGCCTCTCGACGTACTGTCCCGGAACGTGTAAACGATTAACTCTAATAATGACGTAATTTTCCAGTCTAGCGTGCGAGAGCCCTCTAGACGCTCGCGTAAAATCAGCTCTATTAGCGGACACGCTCACGCTAGTGGGGTTACCCGCCGTGCCCATGTCGCGGGCCGATACCGCGCCGCAGTCGCTCAAGATGCGGATCGGAGCGGTGAGTGTACACGTACACGTACATAATACGTACACGTACATAATACGTACACGTACATAATACGTACATGTACATAATACGTACACGTAAATAATACGTACACGTACATAATACGTACACGTACATAATACGTACACGTACATAATACGTACACGTATATAATACGTACATGTACATAATACGTACACGTACATAATACGTACACGTACATAATACATACACGTACACGTACATAATACGTACACGTACACAAAACATACATACAACGCTAGCAAACACAAGGACGTTGAATCCGCGACGCGTTGGCGTGCACGCGATTATACGTACACGTATACGCATGTACGTACTTCCACTCACACATATGCACATGCATACGTATAAAAATTATGTCGTAGAAGGAACAAACGAAATTGTGTTACAAGAAATACGCATGAAATTGATTAGTTCCCAAAAATAAGAATGAAAATAAATAAATTAAAACATTACTTTCAACAGTGCCGGCGCGTGCACTCAGCGGAGAACGTCAGCGTGCGTGGAAAGAATCCTAACACGCAGGGTCAAACGGGGCAGACCCAGGGGCAGACGCTGGGCAATTCGCTAACCGGTGAAGAGCTGCGAATCGTGCGTGCGGTGCGGGCGCAGTACGCGCGCCGCGGGGGCTTCGTGCGCATCTTTCCGAGCCAGAACTCGTGGCAGAAGTACTCGCAGTACCTGGGTGAGGCACGGGCAGGGTTGGGGCAAGTTTGTTATAATAAAAAAGTGCCCCCGTAATTGTTAACATGAAAAATTAGCTTTACTAAAAACAACAGAGTTTCACATTAATCTTCGCAGATATTCACATGCACGGGTATTTATTTAGAATGTTTTCTCGTTTATTACTCGCTGGCTAAAGCAACAGAATTATTTTAATTAGTTTTGCCCGTTCCATCCCACTCTAAATTTTCCTCTCCTAATAATTGGCCTCATTTTAATATTCTGGTCTAAAACTGGTGGTACAACTTTTCATGCTAACAAGACGACGACGACTAATTACAACATGCTGCCCATTTTTGCCCATGATTATTTTCACACTAAATTTTCATTGTTCAATTCGCTCCTCTTTAATTTTCTGGTCTATTCATAATTATTACAACATGCTTCCCATTTTTGCCCGTGATTATTTTCACACTAAATCATTGCTCAATTAGCTCCTTTATAATTTTCTGGTCTATAACCCACAGACCCAGTATCGGGCATCCCGGTCTGCTCCACGTCACTGAACAACAACGTGCCGTACACGGTGGTGCAGCACAACTACAACCTGCTGGTGCACTCGCACGTGTTGCCGCACTTCCAGCACGCG
The DNA here is from genome assembly GCF_061535455.1 of Colias philodice. NCBI lineage: Eukaryota > Metazoa > Arthropoda > Insecta > Lepidoptera > Pieridae > Colias > Colias philodice. Next base: position 9,532,037 of record NC_143103.1, on the reverse strand, counting down.
GCCGCCGCTACTAGCCTCACTGATACTCCGCAGAGGTGTGTTTTGGAATTGCGGGTAGTTGACAAAAATTTATAGGAACAGAGCAATTGGAAAATTGCGGGTAGGTGAAAGTCCCAGTTATACACAGAGTCAGTTTAGAGATACTTCGTACATCACATTCGTATTCCTTGAATTGGTCAAATGCTTCGCTTCACTCCATCTGTTTTACCTTAAATTCTACTCATGTCTTCGCTCGTGATGAGGTGGAGTGAAAAGTTTAAGAGCCAGCGCGCACGAGCAACTTTGTCTCCGCAACTATTTTGTCTCTCCCATCAATTTGTATGGGGAGTTGCGTCGCTACGTGCGCGCACTTTCATACTAGCCCATGGGTGGGAGAGACAAAATAGTTGCGGAGACAAAATAGTTGCGGAGACAAAGTTGCTCGTGCGCGCTAGCTCTTATTTTCATTTAAACTATACACAGCTATCTTACATCAAAAGTTGTAAATTTTCCTAATAACTAAAAAAAAAACATTAACGTTACTATGTTATTATCATTTTCAGGTTAAAGCGCTACGAAGCAGCATGCATAGCGGGCGCAGCACCAGCCGTCCAGATCTCAACTCCAGCGGACACTACCACGCCGCCGCGTGACGCGAGACGCGCTAAAGAATTAATTAAACGACAAATCAACGATGGAATGAAGCTTACGTTAGTGCTTTTTGAATTTAGAATGCGATATAGACAGAAGAAAGGAAAATACTGGCTGATTAAAAAAAAATTCGGATGTTGTTTGAATTTCGAATGTGGAATGTGAAAAATTGCGGGATAGAAAATCTGTGTGAATGAAGATATTTAATTGTCGAATGTTTTTTATTTATTTATTTATTTGATTTGCCAACAGATGTACATCTTATATTTATAATATATTTTGAGTATGTGACATAAATTAGCATGCATAGCAAGATGTAGATCCAATTACAGGCAAATACAACATGCATTTTTGAGTTGTATCAAATTATAGCTTCTAATCGTAGTATAAATTCTAATCAGAAAACACTATTCTCATCAGTATAATTTTTATGTAAAACGCTTTTATATGCAAACAAACTAAGAAAGTTGATGTCAACTTTTGTGCTATTAAATAATCTATTATGTTCCCGACAAATTCTAGCAATGACGCTGTTGAAGCCTAAATTGGTTCTATATCTTTTGACAAAAAATACATTGGTTTTCCTAGAGTATCTCCTTGGAACAGCTATATTAATTTTTGATAGAAGATTAGGACAAATATACGAATTTGTAACAATTTTATATAACAACATTTGATCTGCCATCCATCTCCGATGTTTAAGACTTTCCATTTTAAAAAAGTTTAATCTGAGGTCGTATGATTTTAAAGATTTAAGTTTTTGCTGATGAAAAGTAAGTAGATAAAGAAACTTTTTCTGTACAGACTCAAGTCTTTTTATGTGACATCGATAAGATGGATTCCAGACTGGTGAGCAATATTCCAAGAGAGATCTTACTAATGAACAATATACAATTTTTATAGGTAGCACACTTTTGAACATTTTGCAATTTCTCCATACAAACCCAAGAAGTTTTAGAGATTTCGTTACTATATTATTAATATGATGAATAAAACCTAATTTTTTATCAAATGTTACTCCTAAGTCTCGCACTTGGGTTATCTCCTCAAGGATGATATTATTTATGGAATACGAAGATGATTGAGGTCGTAACTTTTTGGAAAATTTTATAAATTTGCATTTGTTTATATTTAACGGTAGCTTATTAGATACTGTCCATTCTGAGATTCGATTTAGATCGTCTTGAAGAAATTTAGCATCCTCTGTATTATGTATATTTTTGAATATTTTAAGGTCATCCGCGAATAGTATAAATTTTGAGTGATTAATTTCATAGGACAAATCATTAATAAAAATTAAAAACAGAATAGGCCCCAAGTGCGAGCCCTGGGGAACACCCGAAGTAGCTACAAATGGCTGCGATTCATAACCATTAACCGTAACTTTTGACGTTCTATTGCCTAAGTAAGTTGCAAACCACTTTAACATTAGACCATGAATACCAACCCTTGACAACTTTTTAAGCAGCAGCGAATGATCCACCTTATCGAATGCCTTACTAAAATCCATATATATTGCATCTATTTCTTGACCTCTATCAATAACATCACACAAATCATCAGTGTAAGTGACCAGATTAGTTAAGGTAGACATCCCACTACGAAAACCATGTTGTTCAGGTATTAATTCGGCCTTTAAGTGGTATGTTAAATATGGGTATATCAGCGATTCAAAGCATTTTGCAAACACAGATAACAGTGAAATGGGTCTGTAGTTTTGAATATCTCTAGCTTCGCCGCTTTTAGGAATAGGAACTATATTAGATGTCCTCCACTGTGAGGGAAAATAACCGCTATTTAAAGATTTATTATATATTATGTTTAATGGCACTGAAAGGCAATCAGCACAACGAGAAACGAAAACAGGAGGGATACCATCGGGTCCAGCGCTCTTATTGATATTCAATTTTCTAAAGGATTTTATCACTGAGGCGTTATCCAATACAATTCTATCCAAAATATTATTTCGAGGAGAAGTTTCATCTATAAGCTGTACTAAATTAATCCAATTACTTTTGGTATACACGGAAGAAAAGTGTTCAACAAAGGCACTACATATATCTGCAGGAGAGGAATAAACAACATTATTTAGAAGCATTTCCTCCGGTATTATACCTTTAGAATTTCTTTTGGCGGAAATATACGACCAAAAAGCTTTTATATTATTATTACTTAAAGAAACTTCGACGTTTTTAAGATATTTTTGGTAGCTTAGCTTAATCTCGTTATGACATCGAGTTCTCGCTAAGTTAAACTCCAGTTTATCTAAAGGATTTTTATATTTCATAATTTTTTTTCTTATTTTTTCTTTTTCTTTTAAAAGTTTTATTAAATTTTTACCATACCAAACAGGATACAAATAATTTTTGTGCATATGTTTTTTGGGAACATTGTCCTCAATAATATGATTAATAATGGAGTAAAACTTTTCTACCATATCGTCTACCTTATTTATGGTGGCTAATTCCGCATTCCAGTCAATTTCATAAAGTTTGCTTTTGATAACTTCATAATCAGCTTTCATGAAATTAAGTTTCACCACTCTATTCCTTTTTAAAAATTTGTGCACGGGAAAGTCTACTAAAATATTAATAGCCGGATGATAGCAATCGACCCTAGTCAGTGCTGATAAAGCTAGTTCTGTCTTAACATAATCAATATTACTGAGGACTAAATCCAAAATTTTATCATCAGAGTTTAAAACTGTATTGTACTGCCGCAAATTATGTAATGCCAAAAAATCGTTCAAGCAAGTTTTGAATTTAGAATGTTTAGATTTGTTTTATTTTGAAAATTTCAAATTCCGAACAGTAATCGTTTTAATCGAATGTCAGTTATAGCTGGCCTATTTGAAAGTTTAATTTTTTTTTATTTGCACAGCATGGGTGAAGGCCGTCGCGCGTTTGGACTGTACCTGACGCACGTGCTGAAGCGCATCTCGTCGCCTAGCAACGAGCTGGGCGCGCAGCACGCGGCGCTCGTGCTGCGCTTCCTGCGGCGCGCGTCCGCCTCGCTGCGCATGCCGTACAATGTAAAGGTGACGTGTGTGTGTGTGTGTGTGTGCGCACCCGTCGCCTAGCAACGAGCTGGGCAAGGAGCTTCCGAGATGTAGAGCTTACCATGAAATATAATTGATGCGCGTGCGCAAGCGAAAAACAACATGAAAATAATTTCATGTTGCAATGTCAAATGAAACAAATGGATTGTGGATTTGAAATTGAAAAGTGCATGCATACACAACACATAAGATCATTTTTACAAAGAAAAATATGATCGGTTGTTGCGGTTGGGTGAATATGCAGCTTTTATGTAAAATTAGTAACTTAGTGATGCTTGATCACAGATCATTAATTTTGTTGGTGTAGACTTGTCCCTAATATTGTATTGTTTTGACTTTAAGCAATTAAATTCATCATCATCATTGGCCATTTGCGTCTATTTCAGACGATTATCGTAGTCAGTAAGGAGTCTATCTATTACACTTCTTATGATGGCTATGTAGCCCAATACGCGATGCACAGATGCGCCCACATTTGGGACACCTGTGTTCTCCAGGGAGTTGAGCGGAGACGGGTAGTTGTGTTTGGGCGTGTCGTTTTTATCTTCTATCAGCCAGTTTAGAAAACCAAGTCTGATCGTGGTTTCTGCAACCTTCCCGTAATTGTGAACGCCATCTCTCACGGTTGCTCGCGTACTCTTGCCATTTGGATACGTCTAAGTTGAATGACTGCATATCTCGCTTTGCGCAGTCTTTAAATCGTAATAGCGGTCGGCCGATACGCCTTTTTCCAATGGCAAGTTGGCTGAATAGCACCTGCCGGGGCAGTCGTGTGGGTTCCATTCGATGCACATGGCCCAGCCAGCGAAGACGTCTTTCTTTGAGTATTGCAATGACGCTTGACATATTGCAGATCTTAAGGACATTTTCGTGAGTAACTTTGTCACGCCATGTAATTCCCAGAATTTTTCGAAGACAACGCAGATGGAAAGCATTGAGACGTCTTTCGTGGTTGGCATAAGATGTCCAGGTTTCTGGTTTCTGGCAATTAAATTATATTATAGTATATTATTATTTTTAGTCTGTTTTAAGTTCTTTAATCTAAAGTATGTTAGAAATAAATAGAAATATCTCCGAACTGAGCTAAACTAGTTACATTTGAAAATAGGTATAATAGTGTGTACTATGTATAATTTAACATAAGTGTCACCATCTAAGAAGTATTACAGATAGAGGACTTCTCCTTTCATATATTATCCGATTCTTTCTCGCGCTCTATCCATAATACTTTGCCGCGAGCGTTTGAGCGTAACGTTCTACCGCACATCGAGCGTAACGCTCTACCGCACATCGAGCGTAACGCTCTACCGCACATCGAGCGTAACGCTCTACCGCACATCGAGCGTAACGCTCTACCGCACATCGAACGTAACGCTCTACCGCACATCGAGCGTAACGCTCTACCGCACATCGAGCGTAACGCTCTACCGCACATCGTGCGTAACGCTCTACCGCAAATTGAGCGTAACGCTCTACCGCATGTCGAGCGTTACGTTCTACCGCACGTTGTGCGTTACACTCTACCATGTGCCGGGCGTAATGCTTTACCGCGCCGCCAGGGCCCGTCCGCGAAGATGTGCGACAAGGACCGGTGCGCTATCATCGCGAAGCAGCTCAACGACTTCCTCTACATGTACTACAGAGAGACGGACCTGTACACGGACAGCGCGGACCGCGACGGATGCGTCTCGAATATACACTTTGCGCACTTTTTGTACGCGGCCAGGTGGGTGTTTTTACTTCTACCCTCATTTATTAACAGTTTTTTTTTTCATTTTAACACTTCCCGTTTGCAAACTATAAAAAAATACTTTTTTTTTTAGTTTTTAGTTAATTTTTTCATATTTTTACATGATCACTAATACAACTTCGCTACATTTTTTTACATCCACATACAGTTTTTTACATCATGTCGTACATTACCACAATAAAACGTGCATTTTTCGTAAATTTTGCACACTTCTAACACGTTAAGTTTTCAAAACATTCCTCGAGTGTGTAATCCGTGTCGTGTGGCAGCGAGGCGGACCTGGAGGACGTGCTACTGCAGGTGCTGCGCTCGGAGCGCTGGGTGGCGACGTTCCTCGGGGACACGCGCAGTGCGCTGTGCGTCGACGCGCCGCCCGCCGCACTCGCGCGCTGCTCCCGCCACACGCTGCTGCGGCACCTCGCCGCGCTGGCGCCGCTCAACTGCCGCAAGTACAGGTACCGCTCTGTGTGCACTACTTGTATACAGACAGATAGCAATGTCAGCTCAGTAGCTGCGAGAGACGGGAAACAATACACGAACAGTGTTCACGCCCAGATAAGAAAGACTCAAAAACTACCGCATGTCGAGCGTTACGTTCTACCGCACATCGAGCGTTTCGCTCTACCGCATGTCGAACGTTACGTTCTACAGCACATCGAGCGTTACGCTCTACTGCATGTCGAGCGTTACGTTCTACCGCACATCGAGCGTAACGCTCTACCGCACGTCACACGGCACGTCTACCGTAAAACTCAAAAACTTTTAACCGCGTGAACTTTTACAAGCATATAGATACTTGTTAAATTAAGAATTTAACACAAATTATATAAAATTCTACAAGTCCAACTATTGAAACTTACGAAAGATGTAATCAATTTACATTCTACATAATACAAAAGCCACAATCTCCAATAACTTTCATTTTCAATTCCAGGCCGACACCAGACATGAGCCAATCAGAATCAAGCGCAGCAGCAGAGTCAGAAAGCCCCCCTCCTCCCCCCTACATGACATCCGATATCGTGCTAAAAGACTCCCTCAAGGAGGAGAAGCCGCACAACGTGGCTATCAAATACGCGAAATCATAGACCATAGACAATATATTTTTGTCTTTTGAACAGGACCCGAATAGACCATAGACAAGATGTTTGTCTATAGAACAGTGTTGATTTAAAAAATATGGTTGACAATGTGGAGTCATGATTGTTTATAACATACAGATATATTTGGGTGCAATTCTTTGGTAGCTGTTTAAAAATACCCAGTACATTTTAATTGGTTCGATAGATAGTTTTGTAGGATGAACAAAATGACACATTCACTCGCTATAATATCATGGCTCCACTTTGGTAAATTGTATTTATTTATAGAAAATATCAAATGAACAATATTATTCGACGAACCGATCGCGGCAATACGATGCGTTTTAAATTTTTAACTACCAAAAAAAGAAGTGTTCATCGTAAATAATAAAAAAAATCGCAATAATTACATGTAAATGTTCGGTGAAAATAAGTTACCTAAGTTCGGTGTAGCGACTTAACATAACCTCCAGTAGTATAAGTAAAGTTTGTTAATAAAAATTACCTATATCCTTCCTGTTTCCTTTGTTCCCTTTTCCCTCCTTACTTCTCTTCGATTCCATCAGTAAAGTCACTAGAGGAGTATAAAACATAAGTAAAAAAGTTTTTAGTATCACCCTCTTGCTAAAAATGTCACCAAAAACAATTTCTAATTGTAGAAAGTGTTAAAATTTTACTAATGTACAAGTACTATAGTATACAATTTAAACAAGATTATTTGTCACTACAATGGTCACAAGTATTGTTTAAATTTTATCTTCACCAACGTCCCTTTTCTACTTATGATTTATATTTCTCGTTAAAAATTATGTATTAATTCCATGTCTGAAAAATCTTCAAAATACCGAGTAAGTAACTCATTCCTTTATCGATACTTCTAAACTAAGCTACTAAATAATTCTTATGCACTTAAATCTTACAGCAATACAGCTTCGAATCTCGCCATTTTTATAAAATCTTAAAAAGAAAAGCAATTAAAAATACAAAGTAAAATAAGCAATAAATATGAGAAAACCTACGAATTATATTTAAAAACTAGATTTGCACGTTGCTTCTGAGATTGACAATAGAAAGTAAAACCATGGACGTATAAAAAAAGACGGACGGTATATCGCCTAAACATTGAGTGAAGCCTAGTAATGGCGGCGAAACATCCATGTGTGTGTGCCATGTTGCCATGGCAACAGCTGTCCTGTTGACAATGGCGGCTGTATTTTTTTCTATAAATTTTGCTGTAATAATTTTGTCATTAAAACAAAAAAGAAATAACTTGCTTCACTGTGGAATGTAATCCCTCGTGTTTTGTTATTTATAATTGTACTGTTGCGACACCATTTAACCACGCAAGACGGCATTTTAAATATTTTTTGTGAAACAGTGACGCAGTTAATCAGTCGGTAGTTCACGACGTAATGGCGGCCGACTAGCTTACTATGGTGAGAGTGTGTGCGTGTTTATTGTCTTTACACGATCGCTAGCTTACTATGGTGGCTTCACGTTGTTTGTTCGTAATACGGCGTCCGTCTTTTTTTATACGTCCATGAGTAAAACAGTATTTTTACATCATCTAGTTTTAAATTAATTAGAACAACAGATAGGCTAAAAATGGTAATTACATGAGTACAATATTTGTTCAACAAAACATTAATAAAATAGAACATCATCAATATGTAATAAATGAGTGGGCAAATAAAAAAATATCAATATATTCCTTATGAAATAAAGAAAAAATACTAAACATTTTATTAAGGCACAGAAACATCGCTTGTGAATTTCGTAATTCTTGCACTTAAAATCGCCTTATACATCGTTTCAAATTGAATTATACTATCATAAAAAATGTTATAGTATTTGTCGGTATACGAAGTAAAAAACTACCAGTTCTATAAGAGTGATGCAATCGAATATTTTTTTTATTTTATTTTATAATCTTGCAAATAGAGTAAGGTGACAATTTCCGTAAGTACATAATATATTAAAAAGAATAAATAACTCATTTCGTTACCATACAACCAAAATACAAGTGAAATAAATTCATAACATGTCGTACTTGCAATGTAGATATTGAGGAATACATAAGGTGCTAAATATTACGAACAACTGTAGAAGTAGCGACTAGTGAAATCACAAATGCGATATTTTGGGTATTATTCTCTTATATTTTTGTTATTCACCCGTCATTTCGACTTGCAGTAACAAATTCGCGCCTTTTTAGTACCGAAGAGCATGCGAAGAACAAATTATATAAAAAAAATCCACTCAATTTTAGTTTTATAAGTAAAAAAATGAAACAATGGAAAAAGGTTTTAATTGATTATTAAATTGTGTACCACAGTTGTGTACGCTGTACATTGTACAAACTTACATAAGCAATATCCAAAATATAGTAGAAGTGATATAAAGCCGTTATATTTATTTGTAGACTGAGCTAGCTGTAGTTATTCGTTAAAAATAATTTTGCATTTTTAAGAGGTTCGTGAATATACGTTTTAATGACGAATAGAGCTCACTTATTGTGACAAAATTTTTCATCCATACATTCATCTATTTTTACATATTATTATAGATATAAAATATCAAATAAGGACTTCCCATGTCGAAATATGCTTGATTGTGCTTAAAATAAGTATTACTTAATTATTAGTGATTAAATTGATGCTAGTCGTGTTCAGATTATACGCTTTGATAAATCTTGGAACTAACCATGAACTAACTAGACAAATTTGTATTTAATCCACTTTAGTTATGTATTAGTGTAATTTTATTTAAGATTATTTATTCCTGTAAATGCCTTTATATTAGCTCTTGTATTAATTGTATTTGAAATTATAGCATGACAAATAGCTTAATTTTAAACCAAAGTATTTGTTGGCAGCTCAGCTGATTCACAGTTTTATTTTTAATCAGTTTGTATTTGGTAATAGAGTCATATGTTTTATTATTTTGTATGTTGTATTCCGCATTTATTCTATGACTGACATATGCTGTGCTATTAGTGATAAAATTGCCAATTTTGTAGGTCAAATCCTTATTGATTAATAACTAAAAAAATTTGTATGGATAGACTTAACAGTATTATTTATCACCATATTGACTTCAAATATTTCAGATAATAATAATAAAATAAGAAATTATTTCTTACAAAAAATGTGTATTTAAAATCTGTATATAAATTATCCATGTGCGTAAATGTCGCTATAAGATTGTAAAACCGTGAGATCTAACACGTGAAATTCGACGCATGGTGACAATATTTTATTATATACGTATACCTCCTATGAACATTTTTAAATTCAATTCAACATAACATTTAATAATTATGATCAATATAATATACTTACCTTCTTTACATCCAGTCTATCCATCTAAACTAAGGAAGGTTGAGATCGAAAAAGGCTTCGCTTTAGTACAAATGTGTGATAATTCGTGGATCGCAAAGAAAAATTTTAATCAGTGAAAATTATATTTTAAGCTAAATAAAAAAGTTACGTACTTATTTTGCTTTTTATTACCTTGTTATATAATATCTCCTCCATTTGAATAATTAACGTTAAGTGAGGTACTTACCATAGCTAGTTGCTACAATTAATTTAATAGAATGTTTTTATCCCGAGTATTAGAAAAAGATAGGTTTACAGTGCAGTGGCGTAATGGGCTAAGGCTGACCGCTGAAGGCAAGGGCATCATACATGTGTATACTGAATAATCTATGGCCAATTATAGGCCACTAGCTTTCCGCCCGCGGCTTCGACCGCGTTTTCAAAGAAAAACCCGTTCCCGTAGGATTTCCGGGATAAAACCTATCCTATGTCCTTTCTCGGGTATCAAAATATCTATCAAATTTCATGCAAATTGGTTCAGTAGTTAAGGCGTGATTGAGTAACAGACAGAGTTACTTTCGCATTTATAATATTAAGTATGGATTATATGCTACCTCTCCGAGCTGGGACGTGCCTCGGAAATTGTACGATGAATATGTGTAATAAAGTCATTTATAATAATCAATTTTAAATTTTAAAATTTCTAAAATAATGAGCCATTATTCGTGGTTGTGGCATGGGCATGGGCATCCAATACTATAGTATAGTAACTAGTAAGTAGCAGTGTTGTAGGTTTATTTACATAACAAGTAAACTAAGTCTAGCTAAAACATCCATTGCATAGGGAATTTTCTACATAATTACCAAAGAGTACCTATTGTAATACAATAATTACCTACAGTGCCACAAACTTATCTGACCCGGTGGCAAAAACTGGAACTACGTGCCGCCATTTTGAAATGTCACATTTTCACAGACTTTTCATAGGGCGTATTCAGAAAGAAAGCTTGAAACTTATAAGCGCTTATAAGCGCCGATAAGCGCCGACAAGTTCCAACAAGTTTCAACAAACTTGTCGGCGCCGATCAGCGCTTATAAGCGCATGTTCATATATTTTCCTGCGCGGGTTACCAGCGCTTATAAGCGCCTATCGGCGCTTATAAGCGCTTATAAGTTTCAAGCTTTCTTTCTGAATACGCCCATACGGAATATTTTGTTTATTTATAAGAAAGCGACATCAGTGACACTGTCACCGGGTCAGATAAGTTTGTGGCACTGTATATTTGTATAACGTAGTATATTATTATTAGTCTGTGCCTATATATTATACCTCTGTGTTTAAACCTTGGTTTAAACACTGAAAATTATAATTACTTTTAATAGAGAACGCGCCATTTTTTAAATACCTACCCATAGTTTGAATAGTGTTGCCATTTTAAAAAATTTACTCATCCGTTACAAAAAGAAACTTATCAATGAGTTATTCTGATAATTTCATATCTTATACGTATTTTATCTGAGTATTTTATATATTATTATTGTTGAAAGCGCACTGTGAATCCTTAGCACAAATCATGATTGTTTTCATTTGATACATCGAGTACACGCCCTTTCTATTCATAACAAGAAATAATTTTATTTCAAATTTCAATGTACTTATAAATGTTTTTGATTACATTTTCTAATTTTGGTATTGTTACTACTTATTTTAATTCAAAATTTAAATTAAAAGTTCACATTTATAACAACACGTAACAATTAACACGTAACAATTAATTTAATAAATAAAGAATACAGTATTAATTTTACATTACTGATTACAGTATTTAAATAAATTCTTTTTGAACATATTAAATATCTTAAATTTTAAAATACGGTGGTAATGGGAAATGTATCAATTTAAATGACGCTGTTCTCAATTGGCTGATATTATACGATGCGAATTTTCAGCCAATAGATTAAAAGCAACAAAACGTTCTTTGACCCCGTCTGAATTATTCACCAATCAACAAATAAAATCATGTGACAAGTTTGACAAGTGGCGTCATACGGCATTTATCGAGGCGTCATTCCGGCCGGCCTTCATTATTCATTTTCACCGCACGGCGCACCACGCGCCCGCCATTTTGTTGCTAAAGATCGGCTCGGTGCGAGTGAAGGGTTCTTTGTTTTATGTGCACAAGTGAAAATAAATACACAGTAGTTTATAAATAAAGCATCCGTCAAAATGGTCGCGGTAAGTAAACCTTTAATATCACAGTTACACTATTACGTAAATATATGGGGCACCTATTCATCATCTACGTCTTTTTTAGCAAACCAAAGTATTCGTGGGAAGCTTGCCGCAGGGCTCCAAGCCGGAGGAATTGAGAAAACTATTCGAACGGTTCGGCGTAGTGACAGAATGTGATATTATGAATAGATGCGGATTCGTACACATGCAGACAGAAGATCAAGCGTCTGCGGCAATTCGCGCGCTGCACAACACATCATTCAATGGCGGCGTCATAACGGTAGAGCGAGGCAGGATCAAGGAGCGCGGCCAGCGCGGCGGCGGCGGCGGCGGTCGCGGCGGCATGCGAGGGGGCATGAGAGGCATGGACAGGCGCGGCGGAGGCCCGATGCGCGGCGGCCCGCCGAGGGACGCGCCCTACCCGATGAGGGACTCGCGTCCCATGGGCCCGATGCGTGGCAGCGACATGCGCGGCCCGCCAATGGGCGGCGGGGGCATGTCCATGCGGAACGGCATGGGCGGCGGAGCGCCCTACGACCGCGGAATGGACCGGCCGCCGATGGGTGGATATGACGACAGATACAACGGATACGGAGAAGACCGTCGAGGCTTCGCGTTGATGGACGGGCGCGGGGCTAGAGACCAGTACGGCGCGCCTCCCCCCATGTACCCGGACGACAGACGCGGGTACGGAGCCGTGGACGACATGCCGCCCATGTACCCTGACGACAGGCGCGCGCCCATGTACCCTGATGAAAGGGACATGATGGACAGGCGAGGTGGCATGCGGGGAGGCCCCATGCCTATGGCGTCGGGGTACGATAGAGCACCGCCACGAGCAGCTCCCATGGGCAATGGTGATATGTACAGCAGGAGAACACCACCTCCAATGTAAGTTTATTTAAATACATGAATTTATTTACATTTTGATATTCTCTTGTCTTTAAATTTAAGTTTGCCATGTTTTAGGAGAAATTGAATCATACCTGGTGCAAATTAAATTAACACATTATTCAAAACTGCAATGATTCTAAATCCTTTCCTGTACATAAATACAAATCATTCTTCATTAGTACACACAAAAAGACAAGCAAGATTATTTTTGCAAAATGTACAAACCTAAATCCAAACTAAAGCTATTCTGCAAAAGTATAATGTAAAAAAAGTAAAGTAATGAAATGAATATGCTTGCAATGCGACTAAAAGTCTTGAGGTGATATTATAATGTTTTATGTAAAATTGTTACAACAATATTTTGACATAAAATTTTCATGTTATCTTAGAATACTTTCAAGTATTATTCCCTACAGAATTGGGACACTGGAAAATATGGGTATGATACATACAGCTATCCAACATAACTAGAAAACTGTAACTTATATTTTATTTTGTTACTTCTTGATGGAACTGCATTATTGGATATGAATTTAAAGAAATTTGTAATTACATTTTGGGGTACCAGCGTGTCTTACTACTATGAAGTAAGACACACTGGTATGTCATATAATATGTAATATATGTATTCATTATTTAACTTCACTTCATCAACATACTAATATAATAATGCAAATAAATAATATGTTATAAGTACTAAGACTGCAAAATTTGTCTTCACCATTTCTTAATCCACAACGTTCAAAATAATTGAATTTTCCTCATATGATAAATCGTGATGATGATTACAATTCGGGCAGATTTTTCAATGCTTGGATAAAACTTATCCAACCAATAAAGTATTACACGATAATATTAAAATGTCACGTAAACTGTCAAATACGGGCAATTAGAATACGTTTTTAAAATGGTAGTTTTATAGTTTATACATTATTCGATGAATAAGTTTTATCCAAGCATTGAAAAATCGGCCCTTAGTTGAATAAATAGTCACAATTAGTTGAATTATCTTTGGTTTTAATTATAAATTGTAATGTTTTTCAGGCGCGGCGGTGGCGGTGCCGCGGCGGGCTACGACCGCGACCCGTACGCACAGCAGTACGCTCCCATGGGACGGTAAGCATCCACACGCTCTGTAGGGCAGGCGGCAACTGGTGTGCGAACAGACGATGGGATCATTTGTATATATATACCAGTTGGTTGTAAGAAAATTGTCAGTTGTATTCGATACTGGTTTTACAACTGTCTGGATATAAATGCAGGCAGTTGATAATGAAGATATTTCATAATTTATATAAAAAATAGGTATTGCTAATTGTTTAATAATTTTAAAGGGTAATGGTCTTTTCATTCACCTAAATGATAATAAAATATAATGAGAAAATACTTTATATACAAGTTGCATTGCATTCAAATAATTCTCTGGAATAGAAAAGAGAATATTGTGTATGTTTTTGTCAAAAATTTGGACCATTACAGTTTTTTGATGATTGTTTACTACTTTCTTAATATCGTTTATCTTTAATCAGATGTTTACACACTGGTTGCTCACACGATTTAATGTTTGTTTTTCACTTGCACACAATTTCACTTTCTTTAATGTCTCTAGAAAAATAGCTTAGAAAATTCCGTTACAAAGTTGCGTTTGAGTCAGACGGAAATCGATTAGAGAACAGTAACTGGCCGACGAAATTGCGTGGCATACGGCTATTTCCTAAGGAATTTGTCCGGAACAATATCTTCACCAAGTAAAAAAAATATCTGGAATCTCTCGCTATATAAAATTTCATTGAATCTGTCCTCGTACATTTTAAATTTCAAGGAATCTGTCCCCGTACATTTTAATTTCAATGCTCTATCATAATTTTCGGTGTATTTTTATTAAATTCATGAATTGAACAGCATAAATATTCGATTTTTGAGAGAGAGAGATGTTAACGTAACTGTCAATTAGATTACCGAAATTAAACACAATAGAGTCCAAATTGAACCGCAGTAGTAGCAAAGAGAGCATGCGATAAAGCGCGAGCGAGCGGGCAATGCGGGCTCGCGGCGCGGACCGCTGACGTTCCTTTCGTTTGCAGCTACGCACAAACGCAACGTTATCCGTAAGAGTAGGCGATGCGAGGCGACGGCGGCACTAAGCGGCTTTCTTGTTTAGCGCGGGTGGAGCGGCGCACGGCGGCGGCGGCCGGGCCCGGCCCCAGCGCACCAACAAAAACTGTATATCGCTCGTGTAGCCGCCCGGCGACACCTGCCCGCCGCGCCACGCGAAGAATCCAGTGTTTTTCGACCCCCCCGTGCCCCCGACGTGCTCCTCCCCCCCAATGACTCCAACGAAATAGACGGACTTCAATCTATGTTTTGTTACTCTGACGACCGGTCGAAAGACACTGATAGGCTGAGCGACGACCCGTAATCATGTAAATCGCTTATGATGAATCATTTCGGCATTTCATTCCCGTCGCACGTGACGAGACACAATCGTTGTCGGTTGGCGTCTAAGCAATAAGTTTGTAAGGTATTCTAAGATGTATTTTTTAAGATAGATTAAACCACTTGTTTTAAAATCAGTGTTTCAGTTCGTATCCGCCTCCCCCCCCGCTCCCGTCCCCCATCCCGGCTCCGGCATGTGGAATAACTTGTGTTGAGTTACAGGAGACGCGTCCGCGCTGTGATGTCTGAGTCACAGGCGAGACGCGAGCGTAGTGTTAGGTCGCTACCGACTGTAGGCACGTAGCGGAGTGAGTGCGATGAGATAACGTTGCGACGGAAAGTCCGTGCGAGTCTTTCGGACGTTAGTTGCGGTAAGGCGCAAGCGGCCGCGAGCCATAGCCGATGCTATGACGCTCGACGTGCGGCAAACGTTAAGGCGCCGGCAGGAGACGCAGCAAATGTTTACAATCGTAAGTACGGAACGAGACGTTTGCGAACGGCCGCCCAATGGAAGTTGATTGCGTAATACATTTCGAATTGTTAAAGTTTAATCAGCACGTGTGTTCACTCGACACGTTTTCTGTGCGCACTTGATGACTATTGCCTCTGCCAGGTGTCGCCACTGACGCAGCTCAGTTCGTTAAGCGCACTGCATTAATTGTCAGTTCTGTATTCGTCCAAACGGCGCCGCTCATATTAATATATTTATTTGTTTTAAAAGCACATTTTCAAAGGTTTTTGTTTTACAGGTATTGGCCTCCAAGATGAAGGAAGAGCTATAATATTATGGACTTTACCTCATTGTGCTTTGGCATATACTTTAAATTTGGCTGTGTTGGAGTAATAAACGATTTTTAAAGAATGTTATCTTTTATTGCGTTGCCATTGTTGTAAACTTACCCTTTTTTCTACTTGCTCATTGCTTTTAGAGTAGGTACTAGGCATGTGCGCCGATCGGCGTGGCGCACGCCGCCGGCCGTTTCAGTCACGCCGACGCCGCCGATTTTTTTTCCGGCGTCATCGGCGTATATAGTTTAAATAAAGCATTAGTATTTTTAAATATAATAATAGTAATTTAATATATTGCTGTACAATCGTGAGATATGCAAACTCAGAGACTATTTCCTCGCAATGTTAGTCCGGGATACATCGCCCATTTTTGCAAGTGATTACTATCAAGCTAATTTTTCGTGAGTAGCTTTATTTTGATGAGATGCCCAATAATTTCATGTACAAAACTCTCGATTGTGGTAGCTACCAGAGGAAACAAGGATAAAATATTTTGATTTGATGGTTCTCAAATATTAATTACTAACTGAATGTTTTTTTTTGTTCAATCTCAAGATAATTATCTAAATTATTCGAAAAAAATATTTGTCCTACAAAATCTATGGTTTGATCAAAGAGTCCCCCTTTCCAATGTGTATCGATAACGAAGTCATCATAAATGATTACTAACCAGCTGATTTTTTTATTTTCACTTATTTAATACTTATATAATTCAACAGACATATTGTCCTACTAATTGCATAATAAATATTTGAGAACCGTCAAACCAAAAATTTTTATCCTTGTTACCTCTGTAAGCTACCACAATCGAGAGTTTCGTACATGAAATTATTGGGCATCTCATCAAAATAAAGCTACTCACGAAAAATTAGCTTGATAGTAATCACTTGCAAAAATGGGCGATGTATCCCGGACTATGTTGGTTATGCAATCCATGCTGAAGTCATAGAATGTGACAAAGGACTCGCTCCCCTATCCCTAGCCAAACAGGACTGGCAAAAGCCGGCATTTCCGACAGGGAGGCCATATGGAAAGAGAAAGAGCTACACGGTAGGTTTCACAGGATTCTGCATGAACCTCATGTAGATTTCTTGTCCTCCGTTCACTGGCTGCGTTTCGGTGACCTCTTTGGGGAAACCGAGGGTTTTGTCTGTGCGATACAGGATCAGGTGGTTAAAACGAACATTTATCGGAAGTACATCATAAAGGACGGGACCCAGGACTTATGTCGTATGTGTCACCGTCCTGGAGAAACTCTCCGACATGTTACTTCCGGTTGTTCCATGCTCGCCAACACTGAGTACTTGCACAGGCACAACCTAGCAGCTAGGATTATCCACCAAGAGCTCGCTCTGAAGTATGGCCTTCTTGACGGAAAAGTGCCTTATTACAAGTACGCGCCGGAGCCGGTCCTGGAAAATAACCGTGCCAAATGGTACTAGGATCGGCCCATCATCACAGACAGGACTATTCTAGCGAATAGACCTGATATTGTGGTGATGGACCTAGCAACTTCCAGGATTTTCTTGGTAGACATCACTATCCCACATGACGACAATCTTGTTAAGGCCGATTCGGATAAACGGCTCAAATATCTGGATCTGGCGCATGAGGTTGTCGAGATGTGGGGCGGTGTGTCTGCCGAGATAATCCCCATAGTTACGTCCTACTTCAGTCGACAGAATTATATTTATTCATGACAATTATGACATGTGCAAGAAACAAGTACAAAAGATAAAATAATTTGCATATTATTTGTACTTGTCATAATTATATTTTGCTCGTACTTCCCTATTTTACAATTCCTTGTTTTTTTTTCTGATTTTGATTGTCGCCAATGGTATAAATAAGAAATTTAATGGAGATTTAGGCGTATTTTACTCATTTTCCCCATCCACGCCGATTACGCCGATGACGCCGCCGCCGCCGGCAAATAAGATGCTAGACGCCGCCGCCGGTCAAAAGAGCATCGGCGCACATGTCTAGTAGGTACATAATATTATATCTATTACAATTCTAGAGTAGAAGACAATACCTATTGTATGAAGTCATGAAACTATACATCAGTTAAAATGGATGACAAGCTCGAAATAGTAATAATATTATAGGCATCTAGTGGTCCGCTTTGTCATAAACCAAATTAACTATAAAGTGCCACAAACTTAACTGACCCAGTAGTAGGGGAGGCCAGGATGCTAAATGTGGATTTACTCGAGCGTCACGGGAACCTATTAGAATTGGTAGATTAGACCATAGCGAAAAAAAAGGTCCTATAATGTTTTCACTTTTAGCGGTGGGGAAGGGTTTTTTGATGTTTTTTAATTTAAAAAAGAAAAAAATTGGCTTGGAAATACTCAAGCGCGTTAGATATTGATATTTTGCATGCTCCAGGACGTCACTGAAAAAAAGTATACGTTAATCTGACGATTTAAGTGGCGATTTAATCGCTATGAAGAAAGGGTAAAAAATTAAAGTAATATTATTCGAGCGCGTCAGATTAATATATGGGGGGGTTAATTACAATATAAGAAGTCCCCATTTCGCTAATCTGACGATTCGAGCTCAACCTTAGGGAATTATGGATTCAAATTTTCCAGCGGGGCCCCTGAGCGCACCCACCAACCATAACTGCTCATATTGACTAGAGGTACTAATGAATAGCTAAGGTACCGTCCCTTATAGTAATCTGACGCGCTCGAGTAAATCCCAAAATCCCCCTCTTGGCCTCCCCTACTACAGTGACGGTGTCGCTGATGTCGATTTTAGTTCGTAGTTTGAGTAGTTCCAGTTTTTGCCACCGGGTCAGTTAAGTTTGTGGCACTGGCACTGTAAGTAGTAATCATGCCGTAATAAAGCGCCATCTATGGCAATTTATTTAGTGCGATTCAAATACGCATCATTGTGGATCGACTTTAGAGGAAAGATAAGTCTTATCACTGTTATAAGACGAACAAACACTTTCTTATTTTTAAGATAAGGATTAATGACTAATGAAAGATTAAATAATTTCATGTACGAAACTCTCGATTGTGGTAGCTTACAGAGGTAACAAGGATAAAAAATTTTGATTTGATGGTTCTCAAATATTTATTACGCAATTTGTAGGACAATATGTCTGTTGAATTATGTAAGTATTAAATAAGTGAGCTGTGAGCTAATTTTTCGTGAGTGAAGCTACTCACGAAAAATTAGCTTGATAGTAATCACTTGCAAAAATGGGCGAAGGATCCTGGACTATAAAAAATATTAATATTATGATGACAATGAATATCTCTGTTTTGACTTGTAATGCACATAGTTGATACAAAAATTTAAAATCTTAATAGAACCGTACCTACTTACAAATCTTTATGTGTTAACTAAGAAATTACAGTTCTTGTAAAAAACATAAAAAAACTGTTTGAAAGAACCAATGTGTTGAATGTATACGGTACAAATATTATAGTACATACTACAAACCAGAACTAAATACTATGTCAATAGACTGCATTAATCAGAGACTCGAATTAATTACCTATCCATAATGCCACACGTTAAGTTTATCTCTTTTTTAGTCAAAATCTACAGTTTATTTATGGGAATTGAAAAGTAATAAAAAGAAATGCTGTTATTTCAAACACTTTATTTCTCCAGTAACACATTTACATATTATATAGGTACCTACTTATTACAACAAGTAGATAGGAATAACATGTACAAAAATTCAATAAAAAACAAATGCTTAACGATAAACAATTAGGTACACCGTTATAAAATAAGTTTGTCTATTACAAATACTTTACATACGTTGTTTCAATATCACCAATCTAATTAAGATTCTAAAAAAATTCCACCTCATTACGCAGAAGAGACAATAAATCTTCCATTCAATGTCATCTCAAAGAGTCGAGATACACCGACGCGTTGTGTATCGACTTGATTAATTTATTTACTTCATAATTTATGGACGATTTAACGAAATCGGCGACATTGTAATTAGTTACTACGCCGCAGTCGCTAGCATTGCAGTGAAAAATGTCAAGAATTTTTGAGGTTATTTTCTCTGGGTCGCTGTGGTGTACGGCTTTGGGAGACATCCGTCTGGCTTTCCTGAACAAGGTGTCAGCAGCTAGTGTCAGGTTGTTTGAAATTAAATTCCCGCGCTTCACTTCGCTGCGTGCCATGCGCCCGAGTAAATAGCCTGAAAATTATACATTTGAATTAACTCATCGCACAAAAATGATGTCAAAGCCACTCAAAGCATAAAACTACTTAGGTGAAGATACAATGCCTACTAATTTCGTATCACAATTATTTCTATGAAAATTACGAAAAATTGTTTAGTAATTTACTTACAAAAAAAAATAGTAATTCGATCTTTAATTTTACCACACATTTTTTGCTTTATTCAATTGTTTGGTAAACATTGACTGTACTCTACATTCAAAATTGATCTTGCAAAAAGTAAAAGCAAACAACATTCGCCAAATCTAACACAAACAAATAAAACATACCACCAAATATACAAATGATTCCGATAAAGAATATCAGGGTAGCGCACAGTCTCCTGGTGACGTGCGGTTGGGAGCCGGTGCAAGACCTGCCGTTGGTCATGACCACAGCGTCACTGCAGCCCGAGACCAGCTTCGACTGACTCCTGTGTATTTTTAGACCGCCGGTGTTGTCTGGGCGGAGACATTTTATGTTTGCGTGAAATATTATGATTTCTGTCGTTGTAACGACATAACACCGCTGCCGACGTTTACTAGGCGCGCGAAATTTTTACAAATTTTTATTGGGATTTTAAACTTGAATATGTAATGCAATTTTTGTAGCATAGCTTAGGTTTATTTTTATAAATCGTGAATTGTAATTTACTTTATTGATCCGAAGATCTGAACATGTAGGCACAGTGCATTACACCATCGTAATATGTACCTACATAAAGCACCCTACATTCTTTAGGATTTTTTTAAACTAATCATCCCTCTTTAGTCATGCCCTATCTTCAGATCCGCAGATCTTTTTATGTACATATGTTTTGCCAACTTTCACATAATACTGCAAATTCTTTTCACATGCTTGTAAAAAGTGTAAAATAGTAAAAGTGTTGTTTAGTTTTTCGAGGTTTTCTTTTAATTTCCAAGGTACAAAAACATTTTCTGTCAGATTGTTTTATCAGTTTCGAGGAAACTATTTATATTATGAGTAAATGCGAAAGTGCAATTGTTGGTCTATATTTAATGTTGTAAAGAAGCTGATTTTTGTGTTTGGCGATAGTAAGGAATTGGTAAGGAAGCTAGAGAATGAAAGCTCTCATTAGGATTTACGTAAAGTTGAGCCACTTTATCAGATAAGAAATGAGAATTAATATATGTAAAAAAAACATAATATAATATTATGTAAAAAAAACTAATTTCCGAACCGAATATTCGACCGAAATATTTGTTTGTAAAAATTTATAATAGCTGCTATAATTTAATATATATATAATGTTAATGGGATCTAGTGTTGTGTAATATAAAATTGTTTATTGTAATTTATAATATATTTGCATGCTCAATTAAGAGCCAGAATGTTTAAGAGCCTATGTAATATGTATCTACCTAACATCTTTGTAAATGTACATTCTGCAAATAAAGAAATTTGAATTTGAATTTGAATTTGAATTCTAATTTCCTATTAACAATATTATTGTTACAGACTATACCAATAGTCTTTTTTATTTCACATTATCCATTGTTATTTTTAAAAGGGTGGAAATATAAAAAATAAAACAACAATAACAAATAATCATTTATTTAAACATTTATAATAAAAATAAGTATTTGTAATTGTAATAATCTAATTCCTATCATTATTATTTATATTTGGCGCGTTTTATCCTTTGTAATTATTATTTTTAACTTTTATTGTGCTGAAGTGTTCTTATTTACTGCAAAACGAGCCTCTTAAAAATAAAGACAGAATTTACAAAGCATCAAATATATTTACAACTTTTATTAAATCGCAGACAATTTTGATGTTATAACTTCAATTCTCGATGATATAAAAATATGAAAACTTTTTTAAATATAACAACAATCTTGACAAAATATTTATCCTTGTTCAATTGGTAATGTAGGGTCCATCCAGGCTCCTGGCTAACCTGAAAAGAAAAAAAAAATTCTTCAAATATCACACATCTTTATGATTGTGATACTGATTCGTGTATTGGTAAACTAACAATGATAACGACGATTAGATCAATTACAGATAAAAGCATGGGTGATTCTCTTGAAATGGATCAAGATAACATATTGATTTGATTTAAACTAGAATTTTAATATGGTAGGGGTGATTCTGTCATTCTGGCCATTTGCGGATACCGCATTTGAGTGATTCTTTTCGAAGCATAACATATTGGCGTGATTCTGATAGTTCCAAACAAATTATTGGGTTGATTTTAACCAGTCCTAATTAAACTTAATTTTGAGGTTAAACTAGGTTTCCTCAGTGAAATACTAACCATATCCAACAGCAGTTCCACCCTAGTTCTGCGGCCCCATATTGAACAGCAGCTTGAGATCTTCAATGGTAAGTTTGGAAGCTGCGTGTCGAGCGCCAGTCAGCACGTTTTCAGCCATTTCGAGTTTTGCTTCTTGTAATTTACGGATCGATTGCTCCACTGTGTCCACACACATGAATCTGTCAAGAAAATTACGTAAAGAAGACGAGATATTGTAGGTATTTTCTCTAGATATTGAAACACTACAATTTTGCATTATGATGTTTTTCTATTTTGTTGTTATGTACACATCACAAAGAGTGAATAACTTTTAAAACAGGAATCAAGAATTTACCAAGTTTTAATTTTTAAGTAATTTGATTATATGGCATTTTGTTTTACTGTTTAATTTTACTTTAGCATATTAAAAAACGTTCAGGAAACCTATAACTTATAAATTGTAGAATGGGCGGAAGTAAAAAAGGAAAAACCAAAGTATCCTTATTGCAACTTCGATCTGAAAACAATCATCCATATACAAAACCAAATTTTTCTCAAGTTCCAAGATATATATCATGTCATAAATTAAAACAGACGAATATGCCAAATTTTTTATATCAATATTTTGCCTTCATTCATCGCAGACAGTCCGCCGACGTTAAACAAACATTGGCTTCAGGCGACTCACTCGTCACTGTTATAATTTTAATAATAATATCCTCTCATTCACAAACTGCATACTAGTTCTGGGCCATGTCTTTTTCTGTGGTTTGTTGAAAAAATTAATTCAAACCTATTATGGCCAAATGTTCTTCTTTAAATCCTTTTGTGACCTATACTTGGCTATTTTCTTAACAACAGTGCTTAAAAATTCTTATTCCTTTAAACATTTATGCTTCGATTCTGTTTAGTAAATAAATAAATAAATATTTCAGGACAATTTTCACACACGGCACAATCTGATCCCATACTAAGCTTTCGCTTGTGTTATGGAAACCAGATGGCTGATAAACATACATATATAATTTTTAAATAAATACTTATATAGATAATTAGCACCCAGACACAGAGCAAACATCTATGTTCATCACACAAATATTTGCCCTGGGTGGGACTCGAACCAGAAATATATCATTACTGTCAACTAGACTGTCTATAATCATTGGATCATAGGTATGCAAATGCTAAGGTAAAAAAGATAAAAACTACTTTCGAATTTTGAATTACGATTTGTTTTCCGAGTTTTATCTCTTCTAAAGTCAACAAAAAGATTTTACGTCCTTTTTTAAATCGGTTAAAAAAACCAGAATATCTCTAGTCCAGTGAATAGATGTCAATGATGAATGATAATGAACTGGTGACTCAGTTTTCAAACGGTCAAAATTATTGCGTATTTGCCAAAACCTACCAATGTCACGGCGAAATGAATTCCAATCTCCAGGAAAGTCAACGGAAGTCGTATATTATTTCAAATTATCTTCTTTAGTATGGTGTTAATTATTTAGTGATGTATTTTTCAGGGTCGCTAAATTAACCGTAGCTTGTATTAGGATGTCATAAAATATAAAAGAGACAGCACATAAATCATTTTGGCGCTAACCAGAAATATATTTTTGATTGGCTTATACAAAAAGCGGTGGGATAAAATTTGTAATGTTTTTATATCGAATGATAAATCTCTTGAATTTCGTTGTTTTTTTTCACAAGTAAAGAAAAGATAAATAGATAGGAACATTGATCCTAACGTAGAAATAAGCCAGGTTTTTTTCAAGTTATTTGTTAATTGCATGTTTTGTTCTTAGCCCATTAACTAATTAATTTTAAACTATTTTACTTTGACACGTAGTTCAACCATTAATAATTTCGTTACAAGTTTAACACAAAGTCATATTAGAGTGCAATGAGTACACATCTCCATATGTATCAATCGTATACAGTGCAATGTTGTAATACGTTTAATGCTCATGTTCTGCATATGTATCAATCGTATACAGTGCAATGTTGTAATACGTTTAATGCTCATGTTCTGCATATGTATCAATCGTATACAGTGCAATGTTGTAATACGTTTAATGCTCATGTTCTGCATATGTATCAATCGTATACAGTGCAATGTTGTAATACGTTTAATGCTCATGTTCTGCATATGTATCAATCGTATACAGTGCAATGTTGTAATACGTTTAATGCTCATGTTCTGCATATGTATCAATCGTATACAGTGCAATGTTGTAATACGTTTAATGCTCATGTTCTGCATATGTATCAATCGTATACAGTGCAATGTTGTAATACGTTTAATGCTCATGTTCTGTATATGTATCGATCGTATACAGTGCAATGTTGTAATACGTTTAATGCTCATGTTCTGCATATGTATCAATCGTATACAGTGCAATGTTGTAATACGTTTAATGCTCATGTTCTGCATATGTATCAATCGTATACAGTGCAATGTTGTAATACGTTTAATGCTCATGTTCTGTATATGTATCGATCGTATACAGTGCAATGTTGTAATACGTTTAATGCTCATGTTCTGCATATGTATCGATCGTATACAGTGCAATGTTGTAATACGTTTAATGCTCATGTTCTGCATATGTAACAATTATAAACAGTGCATGTTATGCTATGTTTAATGCTTTTGTTATATTTTGTTGTTATCTTTTTTATGGTGAACATAATGAAATCATTTTCAATTCGCATCTGTATATGTTGAGTTTGTTTAGTGTTGTGAGCACGATAAATTATGCAATAAACAGTTATTTAAGTGCGAGATGAGTTTCGTGTGTTGTTTTTTCCCCTGTAGACGTAACACTCGTACAGTTGCAGGGCACATACCTGTATATGTGCACGTGGCGGGTCTGCCCCACGCGGTAGACGCGGTCGCGCGCCTGCTCCTCCAGCTGCGGGTTCCAGTGCGGGTCGAGCAGCAGCAGGTGGCTCGCGCCGCACAGGTTCAGCCCCACGCCGCCCGCGCACAGCGACAGCAGCATCACCTGTATATGTGCACGTGGCGGGTCTGCCCCACGCGGTAGACGCGGTCGCGCGCCTGCTCCTCCAGCTGCGGGTTCCAGTGCGGGTCGAGCAGCAGCAGGTGGCTCGCGCCGCACAGGTTCAGCCCCACGCCGCCCGCGCACAGCGACAGCAGCATCACCTGTATATGTGCACGTGGCGGGTCTGCCCCACGCAGTAGACGCGGTCGCGCGCCTGCTCCTCCAGCTGCGGGTTCCAGTGCGGGTCGAGCAGCAGCAGGTGGCTCGCGCCGCACAGGTTCAGCCCCACGCCGCCCGCGCACAGCGACAGCAGCATCACCTGTATATGTGCACGTGGCGGGTCTGCCCCACGCGGTAGACGCGGTCGCGCGCCTGCTCCTCCAGCTGCGGGTTCCAGTGCGGGTCGAGCAGCAGCAGGTGGCTCGCGCCGCACAGGTTCAGCCCCACGCCGCCCGCGCACAGCGACAGCAGCATCACCTGTATATGTGCACGTGGCGGGTCTGCCCCACGCGGTAGACGCGGTCGCGCGCCTGCTCCTCCAGCTGCGGGTTCCAGTGCGGGTCGAGCAGCAGCAGGTGGCTCGCGCCGCACAGGTTCAGCCCCACGCCGCCCGCGCACAGCGACAGCAGCATCACCTGTATATGTGCACGTGGCGGGTCTGCCCCACGCGGTAGACGCGGTCGCGCGCCTGCTCCTCCAGCTGCGGGTTCCAGTGCGGGTCGAGCAGCAGCAGGTGGCTCGCGCCGCACAGGTTCAGCCCCACGCCGCCCGCGCACAGCGACAGCAGCATCACCTGTATATGTGCACGTGGCGGGTCTGCCCCACGCGGTAGACGCGGTCGCGCGCCTGCTCCTCCAGCTGCGGGTTCCAGTGCGGGTCGAGCAGCAGCAGGTGGCTCGCGCCGCACAGGTTCAGCCCCACGCCGCCCGCGCACAGCGACAGCAGCATCACCTGTATATGTGCACGTGGCGGGTCTGCCCCACGCGGTAGACGCGGTCGCGCGCCTGCTCCTCCAGCTGCGGGTTCCAGTGCGGGTCGAGCAGCAGCAGGTGGCTCGCGCCGCACAGGTTCAGCCCCACGCCGCCCGCGCACAGCGACAGCAGCATCACCTGTATATGTGCACGTGGCGGGTCTGCCCCACGCGGTAGACGCGGTCGCGCGCCTGCTCCTCCAGCTGCGGGTTCCAGTGCGGGTCGAGCAGCAGCAGGTGGCTCGCGCCGCACAGGTTCAGCCCCACGCCGCCCGCGCACAGCGACAGCAGCATCACCTGTATATGTGCACGTGGCGGGTCTGCCCCACGCGGTAGACGCGGTCGCGCGCCTGCTCCTCCAGCTGCGGGTTCCAGTGCGGGTCGAGCAGCAGCAGGTGGCTCGCGCCGCACAGGTTCAGCCCCACGCCGCCCGCGCACAGCGACAGCAGCATCACCTGTATATGTGCATGTGCATCACATAGTTTACAGGATGTCCCATATATCCATGTCACAGCGAACAGGGATGATACACTGGGTCATAACAATTATCAAAAAAATAAAAATTTATGGACATAATTTAAAAAATAGATAAATTCAATATTATGGATATAAATCAGTA
Source organism: Colias philodice (assembly GCF_061535455.1). Classification (NCBI taxonomy): domain Eukaryota; kingdom Metazoa; phylum Arthropoda; class Insecta; order Lepidoptera; family Pieridae; genus Colias; species Colias philodice. The sequence continues at coordinate 9,504,791 of NC_143103.1, read as the reverse complement.
AATACTGTAACAAAATCGCTATAGAAAAAAAATCACAAATTAGTTTAACACCAATTGCAAATAAAATAAATAATTTTAATTTGATCCTCATCATCCAATCTCCCCACATACCCTCACTTTCCCGTTAGGGTCGTTGAGCGCATCAATGAGCGGCGCGCGCGCAGACACCGACACGGACCCGCTCAGCGTCACCGTGTCTACGCGCTCCTTCTTCAGCTCCTGTTCAACTAGCTTGAGCACGGACGTCCATTGAGATACTACTACTGCTTTCTCGCCTGGAAGTGTTTGGAATTCAAGAAAAATTAAACAGTGAATAAAATTTACTCTATAAATATAGTTGTTTTAGTGTCAGTCCCCTGCTTTCCTATATTCTTATAATTATATCATTAAAGTTGTTACCGTTTTATATCATAAATTTTTTACATATATATCTGAATGAATATTAAATTAGTTCCAATTTCCAATGATTTCAAGTTGAAAATGAAGAGTTAATTTTCCAAAAACCTTACATTTATCACTGGTCATAATTTAATTACTTATGCCACAAGTGTATTTGAGCGATTTTCCTTCCAAAATAAACATACCCTAAATGCATTTACAAGTGTATAGATTTTAGTATAAAAAAAATATTAATTATCATCTCACACACCTATTATTCAAAACAAATAAATTTATTTGCTCGTATATGGTAATTTAAAGGGGTTATACAATATTTTTTCTCACATATACTTCCATTTTAAATGGCGTACAAAAATTATTTTACAAATTAAAACATTCAATTAATACGGCCATATTACAAAATACATTCATAAACAATTACAAAAATTTTATTATTACTAATATTGACCAATATTGTATTTCACCAACCTTTATTAGGCAATATCTCATTGAGCAAGCAATCCATAACCGCCTGGATCTTAGAGGATCGCTTATCAAGTCTGAACACCGGGTTATTGGGCGACAGCACGGAACGTATTGCCTCTGCCGCTGTAGTTCCCTCCCCTTGTATACCCTCCTCCTCTTCCTCCTTATTTGTATTTCCACTCTGGAGGAAATAAATCGGTCAAGAGCGAGTTAGACTGGTTAAAATGTGGGTTCCGTATAAATATGATAAATAATAAATAAATATTTCGGGACAATTTTCACACACGGCACGATCTGATCCCATACTAAGCTTTCGCTTGTGTTATGGAAACCAGATGGCTGATAAACATACATATATAATTTTAAATAAATACTTATATAGATAATTAACACACAGACACAGAACAAACATCTATGTTCATCACACAAATATTTGCCCCGGGTGGGGATCGAACCCACGACCTCTGGCTTGGAAGGCAGGGCCACTACCAATCAAGCCATCCGGCCAGTCAATGATAAAGAGCAACTGTGCCAAAGTTGTATTAGACCGGAATTGGTCCTTCGAGTCTTGAGTAATTGATGAATGTAAATTTTCTGTTTATTCACTAGATATTATAAAATACATCCTTCTGCTACATGGGTCTGTCTGTCTGTTCGCAATAGCGTGATTTTCGGGGAAAAATTTATTCTGTAATTTGTTGTTTTAGAAAACGCGGGCGGAAATCTAATTATATTAATTACTAGCGGTCCGCCCCGGCTTCGCCCGTGGTACATGTTTAGTTTTCTCTACATAAGAACCATCCTCGTACTTCAAGGAATATAATAAAAAAAGAATTATCGAAATCGGTTCAGCCGTTCTCGATTTATGCGCTTACCAACACATTTTGCGATTCATTTTTATATATAAGAAGATTAAACTAAGCATATTGACGATTCAAAAGAAAGTATATTTAAATGAACAAATGATGTAAAGTTATCTATGACTTAAGCGATATATTGAGAAATTAAATATTAGAAAAAAAATCTTTTACAAAGCATTTCAATAATTTAAACCAACTATCACAAAAATAATAATAAAATAAAAATATCTTTATTTCACAACCACAATTACAAAATATAAATATATCAATACCTTCCGTCTTTCCCTAGAATCCTCCAAAGAGAGCTTATTGAGTTCAGCTAGTAGGTCCTGTCCAGCGGGGTCCGGCTGGAGGTCCAGGTCCTGGTCCTGGTCCTGGTCTTGGTCCAACATGGCCGCGATCAGCCCACAGTGGCAGCAAACCTGACGCAATCGCAGCAGCAGCACCAAAATCTCATGCGACTTTACTGGTTTCGCGCCTGGTGGTATGGTATGATGATGGTAAAAATATACAGTTTTGTCATGAAATCTAAAAAAAAAGACTGTCTAGAAACTGGCGACTGTTCTAAAATGATATAAATTGTTATAAGACCAATGATATGCATTGATGATTGAAGTATTCATCGTAGAAACATAAAAAAAATTTAGCAGCCCGCTTCTACTGCTAAAGCAATGAAAGGTATTTGCAATCAAAGGACCAAAATTGGAATAATTTAATGCAGGAAATTTGAAAATGTACAAAATATAATTATTTTACTTTATAAATGTTAACGTTTCTTCTTACCTTGCAAAGCGATCATCCTTTTATGCATCTTGGCATATTCGGAATCCTTGTTTGGTGGTTGGTGTATCGCTCCATCTACTTTTTCCGCTCGCTGGTGAAGGAACTGCGCGAAGAGAGTCTTCGAGAAGACCAGCACCTGGTGTACAGTTTACGTATTACATCGATAGTGGACTGTATATAGGTCGCTCTAAACGCTGCTAATAATGCTATGATATTATGGGACAACTGGGAACACTTTAATTACTGCTAATCTTATATATAAAATTCTCGTGTCACAATGTTAGTCTGCATACTCCTCCGAAACGGGTGGACCGATTCTCATGAAATTTTCTGTGCATATCGGGTAAGTCTGAGAATCGGCCAACATCTATTTTTCATATGTACCACGGGCGAAGCCGGGGCGGACCGCTAGTAATTATATATAATTTACGCGGATTCGAGCGGATAGATTAGCACTCGGGCGCTGGTATGGAAGAACTGCGCTTTCCGGCCGGCTCGGCCGTCGCACGATAATAATGCTGAGGCAGCTTGACCTCATTTACGTTATTGCTCAATTATTGTAATATGTAATGTAGCTATAGATAATAAGTAATAAATGTTTAAAATAAAATATTGGTTCGTTGCTCGAACACCTGGAGTTATTATTAAATGAATGAATAAAAATGTTTTTTGTTCATCGAAAATGCAGTTGCAGCTGCTGCATCGAAGTTGTTGCAGCTTCTGTATCGAAGTTGCAGTTGCAGCTGCTGCATAGAAGTTGCAGTTGCAGCTTCTGCATAGAAGTTGCAGTTGCAGCTGCTGCATCGAAGTTGTTGTTGCAGCTGCTGCATCGAAGTTGATGTTGCAGCTGCTGCATCGAAGTTGTTGTTGCAGCTGCTGCATTGAAGTTGCTGTTGTTACTGCTTGCTACTGAAGTTGCTGTAGCTGCTGTTTGGTGCTCACCTTCCGGTAGACGTTCAGCTCGGGGGGTGTGAGGGTGACGTCCCGCTGGTGCAGGGAGCGCTGCGGCAGGCAGGCGAGCTGGCCCCGCTGCTGCAGCTGCTGCTTGGTGCTCACCTTCTGGTAGACGTTCAGCTCGGGGGGTGTGAGGGTGACGTCCCGCTGGTGCAGGGAGCGCTGCGGCAGGCAGGCGAGCTGGCCCCGCTGCTGCAGCTGCTGCTTGGTGCTCACCTTCTGGTAGACGTTCAGCTCGGGGGGTGTGAGGGTGACGTCCCGCTGGTGCAGGGAGCGCTGCGGCAGGCAGGCGAGCTGGCCCCGCTGCTGCAGCTGCTGCTTGGTGCTCACCTTCTGGTAGACGTTCAGCTCGGGGGGTGTGAGGGTGACGTCCCGCTGGTGCAGGGAGCGCTGCGGCAGGCAGGCGAGCTGGCCCCGCTGCTGCAGCTGCTGCTTGGTGCTCACCTTCTGGTAGACGTTCAGCTCGGGGGGTGTGAGGGTGACGTCCCGCTGGTGCAGGGAGCGCTGCGGCAGGCAGGCGAGCTGGCCCCGCTGCTGCAGCTGCTGCTTGGTGCTCACCTTCTGGTAGACGTTCAGCTCGGGGGGTGTGAGGGTGACGTCCCGCTGGTGCAGGGAGCGCTGCGGCAGGCAGGCGAGCTGGCCCCGCTGCTGCAGCTGCTGCTTGGTGCTCACCTTCTGGTAGACGTTCAGCTCGGGGGGTGTGAGGGTGACGTCCCGCTGGTGCAGGGAGCGCTGCGGCAGGCAGGCGAGCTGGCCCCGCTGCTGCAGCTGCTGCTTGGTGCTCACCTTCTGGTAGACGTTCAGCTCGGGGGGTGTGAGGGTGACGTCCCGCTGGTGCAGGGAGCGCTGCGGCAGGCAGGCGAGCTGGCCCCGCTGCTGCAGCTGCTGCTTGGTGCTCACCTTCTGGTAGACGTTCAGCTCGGGGGGTGTGAGGGTGACGTCCCGCTGGTGCAGGGAGCGCTGCGGCAGGCAGGCGAGCTGGCCCCGCTGCTGCAGCTGCTGCTTGGTGCTCACCTTCTGGTAGACGTTCAGCTCGGGGGGTGTGAGGGTGACGTCCCGCTGGTGCAGGGAGCGCTGCGGCAGGCAGGCGAGCTGGCCCCGCTGCTGCAGCTGCTGCTTGGTGCTCACCTTCTGGTAGACGTTCAGCTCGGGGGGTGTGAGGGTGACGTCCCGCTGGTGCAGGGAGCGCTGCGGCAGGCAGGCGAGCTGGCCCCGCTGCTGCAGCTGCTGCTTGGTGCTCACCTTCTGGTAGACGTTCAGCTCGGGGGGTGTGAGGGTGACGTCCCGCTGGTGCAGGGAGCGCTGCGGCAGGCAGGCGAGCTGGCCCCGCTGCTGCAGCTGCTGCTTGGTGCTCACCTTCTGGTAGACGTTCAGCTCGGGGGGTGTGAGGGTGACGTCCCGCTGGTGCAGGGAGCGCTGCGGCAGGCAGGCGAGCTGGCCCCGCTGCTGCAGCTGCTGCTTGGTGCGGCGCAGCATCACGCAGCGCATGATGGTGCTCAGCCGCTCCTGCCCGCCCATGCTCTTATTATCGATCCACTTCTTCCACATCTAAAAGCCAATTTTCATTAGTCGCCTGTCTTCCATACAATGTCAAAAAAATTCTGCATATATCTCTCAATATGCCTATATTATTAAGACTGTAGTACCATACTTTGAATATTTTATTCTTGAGCCTACGTTTTTTTTTTTTTTTTTTTTTTTTTTTTTTTTTTCGTATTTCAAGAATGATGTACCCACCGTGAGTTCATCAAAGGGCGTGCACTTCAAGAACTTGAGCAGCGCGAACAGGTCGAGGTCCTTGTTGTGCAGCGGCGTGCCCGTGAGCGCCCAGCGGCGGCGCGCTCGCAGCGCACTCACAGCTACAGAAGTAGCCGCCTTGTGGTTGCGGACCGCGTGCGCTTCGTCCAGAATCACGCGCCGCCATACCACGCGGGTTAGCACGCCGTTCTGATCAATGAAAACAAAAAAAAATGTGGTATTTTAATTTGATGTAATTATACTCTACTTTTTGCAATAATATTGTATCGTTGCGGGTACTTTAGAGAATCATTTTTCTCATTCTCTGCGCACTTACTGCTCTTTGTTACTAATGTCATCCGGCTCGAAGGACCACGTTACGACTATTTGATTGTGTCAGTTAAACTGCCAACATTTTAAAGTGAGGACCGCTCGCGATATTATAATGTTGCTGATTAATGTGTTCGATAGTAATTGCAACAAACACTTATCCGTCTATTTTTCACTGATCTCCTGGTGAGTGGTACCACTGACGGTCGCGTGTGGGGCCCACTGCTACACACCTTCTCGCTCTCCCGCTGCAGGATGTTGTATGTGGTGAGCACGAGGTCGTGCTGCGCGAGGCGGTGCGCCTGCGCGGTGCGGTGCGCGCCGTGGTGCTGGCTCACGGTCAGCGCGTGCGGGGCGCAGTGCTTGCCCACTTCCCCCGCCCACTGCGACATTAGCGACGCGGGACATACTACCAGGGTGCCGCCGCGGATCGCTGAAGGGACAACGTGTGGATTATTATTGACTGCGTGTAAAAGAGAGTAACATTATTTTTATTTTCATAGGCAATATGAAAATAGGGAGTATAATTATAATTACTCACCCCTAGTCTTTCCCCTGTCCTCTTCATCGCTTTCATCGTCGTCCAAGTTCTTTTCTTTGTCGCAGGCCATAAGAGATATCATGGTGATTGTCTTTCCCAAACCCATGTCGTCCGCTGTGCAAAATAAAAAAAATATTAAAATTTATGTTTAATTTGCATGATTATTTCATCTTTTTGAAATTCTGATTACGTTAACACGTTTTGTTTGTACATAAAATGATTGATGCGCGTGCGCAGCGTACACGCGTGCGTCTCCACTTCGTGCCGGGACGCGAGTGGCCCGTGTCGCTAGTGCACACGTACCCAGGATGCCCCCGCTGGGCCGCTGCGTCTCGCGCCACAGCAGCCAGGCGAGCGCGTGCAGCTGGTGCGGCATGAGCGGCGTGCGCACCGCGCGCGGCTGCGGCGCGTGCGTCTCCTCCGACGGCCGGGACGCGAGTGGCTCGTGTCGCTAGTGCACACGTACCCAGGATGCCCCCGCTGGGCCGCTGCGTCTCGCGCCACAGCAGCCAGGCGAGCGCGTGCAGCTGGTGCGGCATGAGCGGCGTGCGCACCGCGCGCGGCTGCGGCGCGTGCGTCTCCTCCGACGGCCGGGACGCGAGTGGCTCGTGTCGCTAGTGCACACGTACCCAGGATGCCCCCGCTGGGCCGCTGCGTCTCGCGCCACAGCAGCCAGGCGAGCGCGTGCAGCTGGTGCGGCATGAGCGGCGTGCGCACCGCGCGCGGCTGCGGCGCGTGCGTCTCCTCCGACGGCCGGGACGCGAGTGGCTCGTGTCGCTAGTGCACACGTACCCAGGATGCCCCCGCTGGGCCGCTGCGTCTCGCGCCACAGCAGCCAGGCGAGCGCGTGCAGCTGGTGCGGCATGAGCGGCGTGCGCACCGCGCGCGGCTGCGGCGCGTGCGTCTCCTCCGACGGCCGGGACGCGAGTGACTCGTACAGGTCGCGCAACCGGTCCATGATCACGTTGCGCTCCGCCATGTGGGTAGCCATCGCTAGACAAATATGTTGAAAATTAAAAAAAAAAATAAAAAACGTAGGCTCAAGAATAAAATATTCAAAGTATGGTACTACAGTCTTAATTCCATAATCAATAAAATCCCTCACTCACAGAACGGAAAAATTTACAGGTAAAACCACTAAAATGCGTATTTTTTTTTAATTATTAAAAAAATACACAAAACAGTATTTTTACTATTTATTTAGTATCTATATTTAGTATTATAGTGCTGTAAATACATCATGTGAAAAAATCCAAAAAAATAAAAGATTTCTTTAAAAAAACTATCATTTAAATAACAACACTGATATTATTATTATTTTTTTTTAATATATATTTACCCTGTTTGCCAAACATTCTGGGCTGCACAGCATTGCTGACTTTCTGGAGTTCATCCCAAGAGAGACCCTTCTCATTATTCTCAAAGCCATCTTTAGCTATGTCCGCTGGTGTTGGATTATCTGAAATAATAAATAAAATTTTAAATTTTAGTAGTTGTAGTAGTAAATTGTTTTCATTTGTACATTTTTCACCATAAATTAAAAAGAATAAAGAAACATTTATAAATGTTGAATATTAGCAGATCGTTTCAATTGATTTCCTAGGAAAAAAAATGCCTATAAACAATAACAAAAGAGAATAAAATCGACAAATCCGTCATTCCTTACCGGGTATGACCACCATATTGGCCACTTTATCTCCCTGGTTCCGAACCTCCGCCTCCAGGGCTGTGAGTCGTTCGATCAGCTTCACTCCGCCATCGGGAAGCGTGTTTAGATCCATGGTGTCGAGGAGCAACTATTTATAAAAATACATAAAACAAGAACAAATAATATTTTTTTTTAATCATTATATTTTCTGTCATGTGCCTAATATATTATATGCCTATATTTATTTTTTACTTATTTATTTCACAATTTAATAGAGGTACTTACAAAAAAGAAAGAGTACAATATTGAAATGAGCAAAAAAAGCAAAATTTTGAACAATCCTTGATTATTATAAAAAATCTAATGTTTGCAATTCAAGTGTAAAAAAAGGATAAGTATTGAGTTTCTTGTTGAATCTTCTAGATATAATCAACTTTCAGAATTACTTATAAAGATTAACAAAGATAAAAAGATTTTAAATTTTGACAAATATAAACAAACCTTGACACCCTGCAGGTCTTCTTTCAGCCCGTTCAACTTATTTAACTCATTTTCTCTAACATGTTTCATCACATATACCACTTGGTTGGGATAGCTCGGCGGCACGAGGTACTGCTTTATGTCGCTGCCCAGCTTCTTCGTGGCCTCTTGTTTCTCCCTTTTTGGAGATTTCTTGATGGTGGGGGTGGTGGTTTTTTCTATCTTCAGCTATGAGAAAAAGTATGGCACAATATTTCATACTTTGGTCAAAATGTATAGAAAAAAGGATACTGGTTGGCAAAATATAATTTAAAATACGGTCCTACATTATTAATTTAATTATTAAAAAATACGGTTAATTACTTTCGCAGCCAAAAAAAATGTTAAAAATTTTTTTTTTTCATTTAGAAAGTAATGTTCATTTATTTAATATATGTATATCACATGTATATTTAACTAAACTTATCAAGACGTATTGTTTTGTTTGTTATACATTTTAAAGTAGAATACAATTTCAGACGGTTAGGAAGTAAGAACTAATTCGAAAAATTAGGTTATACGTAGTTTTAGAATCACAAGTTCTTTAACTTGTACATTCGTTTAAAAGTAAAAAATTCTTGAATTATTATTACTTCTTATGATTCTACTCAAAATAAAACGTATTGTTTAAAATTAATGATAGTATATCTTTCACATTATCATATGAATTGAAATATGTATACTTAAAAACGTAACAAATTACGAAAAATGATAAAAGAAGAAATTGGTTTTACAATATTAAACATCTACTTACAATTTTAGGCATTTTTACTTATTTTAGAAGAATCCAGCTTCTATAAAAATTGCACTTATATTTAAACTAAAACTAGATAAAGTGGACTGCAAATTTTAACCGTCATTACTAATCTAATCTAAAATAACCGTCGAGTACGTTATTTAATATTTCAATCTACCCTCAATTCTCCACACATTTTATTACGAAATTTAATCTGGCAATATTCGTGTCGTAAGAGTATATAGTTTTAATTTTTGACATTTCGATGTGTGTATGTAACATTATGTCCGGAATTAAAAAAAAAATTAAGAGAGACATGAAAAAATAATCAACATCATCAATATTTTTTTAACATATCAATCAATCAATTATTATTTCAAATTATTTCATATGGATTTTATAAATTTTACGTGTGTCACATCTGATCCGCTTAATATGATTTTTTTAAATAATAAAAATTGTACCGTTATATGTATTGGAATTTGTATATACGTTTAATGCCTCAGCCCCCGGAATCACAGACACAATAGAAAATCTATTGTGTCGTGGATCGGGCCGCTCGGTGGTCAAGGGGTTAAATCGTGTAGTAAACTTATATTCACTATTATTATTAAGGTGAGGTATATATTTACACACACAGTTTTCTAAAAAAATTCAAATCATGTGTCTCGATGCAGAAAGAAAATTCATTCTTGATCTTTAGATTTTCTAGAACAAATAAGTTGCAACAATATTTCAAAACAAATATTTCAGCACTTGATAATAATTACATATTTAGAAATTAACTACTTACGTCATCATCTTCACTGTCGCTGCTCAGAGCTATCACTTCGGGCTTCGTGTCGATAATCGTGACGTCATCATCTATCATATTCTCCTTAACTTGTGCATGCAATCTTTTCTTAATTGTACTTTTCAAGTCAGGCTCGATCATTTGGGTTAGATCAACCACGTCATTTTGCGCACTATTACTACTATTATAAGAGTCATTTTTCGGCGACTCCGTATTGGTTACGTCACGTAGGGGGCTCGAGAAGGGTGAACACGAAATTCTAGAATCTTCTACGTTTGATTGATTCGATTGTGTTTTGGTAACGTTTATACCGGTGTCCGGTAAGTCACCCATGCTTGCGGACGAACTTGGTCGTGACTAAAAATAAACTTTTTTATTTTTTCAATTTTCATTCATATTATTTATGGTAATAGTCATTTATTTGGGCAACTATAACTCATTTTACATGCAGAGTTTCACACATAACAGAAAAATGTTCTATTTAAAGTGTATTGTAACAATAATAATGCTGTTAAGCTTACAAATAAATTAAAAAAAAAATATAGGTAAGTAGGAAGCATTGAGTTAATATGTACTACATACGTAGTAGTACATGTATCTCAATGGTAGGAAGTATAATTTTTTGCAACTATACTTACGTTATCCGATTGTATATAATCTGAATCGTCACTTTCATTGACCTTGGGCACGATTCCCATGATGCTCATACGCGTAGCTCGCGACATGAACATTTGATCATCATTCTCATCATCTTCACTCTTATTACTTTTATCTTTACTTTCATCACCTTTGCTGTAATCGTAATCTTCTGTTCCATCTGTGTCATTGTCTTTACTATTAATACTGATTTTACGAACATCTTTATGTTTCGTATTATCATGAGCTTCATTTTTACTGTTATTTTTGGCATTATCATCATCTACTGTCCCATCAGTGTCTGCATTTACACTGCTTTTACGTCCACTTTCGTGTTTATTCTCCGCATTGTCACTGCTTTTATTATTTGCATGATCATCATTATCATAATCAACAGTTGCATCTGAGTCATTGTCTATACTATGTACACTTTCACGTTTTTGCTTATCTATTGCGTCAGTACTCTCATTTTCAGCGATATTAATACTTTCGTAACTCATGTTACTTGTGTCATATTTAAGGGATTTTGTATCAGGTGATAAACTTTTTTTGGCCGGTGTATTTTTTAGGCATTTTTTCTTTTGCCTATTGTTGGATATTATGAGTGAATTGTCTGTATCGGAGTCCAATAACATAATGCGTTTTTTATTTTTACGTATAATTAACGAGTCATTTGACATAACTGATAACCTTGTTGATACATTGACTTTCGGAAGAGAATCTGTGTAAAAAAACGAAAGCATATGCCATAAATATAAAAAATCTAAAAGTCGATAAGTAAATGTATTAAGATATGAAACGGAGACAAAACTTCTTAACCTCCTTAGTTATATTTAGTGGAGTGCCTGGGGGTCTTCACCTCGGATTAGAGTTATAGTGAATGAATTAATATGATCGATTTGGGATATTGTTTTTTAAACTAAAAATTGCAATGTTTACCCAATTTTTTTTTGTGCACTCCATTGTTTCGTTGTTTAAAAAAATGTTATGAAAAATTAATGTTTGACCATATATTTTCACTTTAAACAGTATTTCTTTATTTTTATTCGAGTAGACGTAAAGGAATATTTTTCATAGATACCTATGTATAAAAATAGCAGTAGGGATCTCGAACAGATAGAAAAACGTGGAGGGGAGAGCGTAGCCACAACTGCTATGTACAATGGAATTTCTCGGCCGGTTTAATTATAAATTAAACATACTCTATAGAGTACATTTAAAAAAATAAGGTAATTAATTATGACTAATGAAAAGAAAAAAATTATTAGTACCAAATCTGTTTATTTAAATATATTACAATTACCTACATTGTTGCCTACATCAAATATTTAGTTGAAAATTGAAATGATAATATCATCGTGAAAGCGTTCTATTAGTCGTTTTTTAATAGTTTTTTCTACCGGGATATGCTCTGCAGTGATGACGTTTTTCAACTTTTGTATGGTTATACGGTTTTAAATGCTCCAGGCACTCCACTAATTGATACCATATGGCAAATAAATTTACACAAAGAAATCTACAATAAACTTACCTTCATCCTCAGATGAACTTAAAATAACTTTTTTTGTTGAGGCAAATGCTGATGCAACACTTGGTTTTTTCTTTAAATCTATGGATTAACAATTTTCATAATAAGTAAGTTGAATAATTATAACGTGATTTATATAATACTAGCTGCGCTTCGCGGTTTCACCCGCGTGGCTCTGCTCCTGCTGGTCTTAGCGTGATGGTATATAGCCTATTATAGAATTTTTCAAATCGGACCAGCAGTTCCTGAGATTAGCGTGTTCAAACAAACAAACAAACTCTTCAGCATTATAATATTAGTATAGATATTTATAACAATTTTATAGTGTAATCTTGTTTTATGTTCTTTCTCTATTTTTATCCATAATAATATTATAAATGCGAAAGTAACTCTGTCTGTCTGTCTGTTACTCAATCACGGCTAAACTACTGAACCAATTTGCATGAAATTTGGTATGGAGATATTTTGATACCCGAGAAAGGACATAGGCTACCTTTTATTGTGAAATATGTACTACAGGCGAAGCCAGGGCGGACGTCTAGTTTCTTATAAAGTATTCAATAAACTTTCAGACTATGCCAGAAACTAACATCATATGAGCACTTTACCTTTTCTCAAAATTTAAATAATTTATACATACTATAAAAAGTCATTACTAATTGAATGAGTAACAGATCTTGATCTATCCCTTGGGATGAGTTAAATTTTATTACTGATACTAATATTGACATGAAGAAGGTGTTATTATATTATGTACCTAATTAATAATGTAGCATACATAATTAATTATAAGAATTAAACCTATCACTGTTCTCTGTATGTACTCAGTGCCGGCATTAGGGGGGGGCGAGAGGGGGCGATGGCCCAGGGCGACAAATTCTGGGGGGCGCCAAGGTCTGAAGTTGGAGTCTCTTGCCTCTCCTGGTGCAAACCTTCAGAACACATCAAGTGGGCGCCACAATATTTTCGCCCAGGGTGTCAGTGGACCTTACACCGGCACTGTATGTACTCAATCTTATGACTATAATCTATTGTTATAGTTTGCTTGATGTTATTGTGTATCAGCCTACCACTAATCCAATACATTATTGATTACATATGTTATTCAATTCTTTACTATTTTAGTCCAACTCTTGAGTGACGCATTCTTTACTATACTTACATACTTTAAAAGTTATCTTTGATATGCTTTTGTACCTACATAAATATATCTAATTACCTTCATCACTGCAACTGGTGTTATGCATCTCAATTGTGTTTTTTAATGATTTCTTGGTGTAACCCGAGACGTCATCTGATTCTCCTTGAAATAAGTTGATATCTATACTATAATATTATAAAGAGGAAAGGTTTGTATGTATGTATGTATGTTTTTCTCGCATAAACTACTGGACAGATTTTGATGAAATTTGGCACAGACAATCTTTAGACCCTGAGAAAGAACATAGGCTACCTTTTATTGCGAAATATGTACCACGGGCGAAGCCGGGGCGGACCACTAGTCATCAATAACTTGAAAGTATATTATGGAAAAAAGTTATTAAACTTGGTGTGTAAACTGGAGGGTGGTTTGGTAATAATTCACTGTCGGTAGTTCTAACAGTTTTTAATAAACCAGTCAGACTCCACACTCGTTGTTTCATTGACGTTCCATTGGCGACGAGTCGGAACTACGCGTGACGTGAGTAAAGTGTTGTGAACATGCCTATAGGGAAATTGGAGCCGTTTGATGTTAACTCCAAACAATGGCCAGCATATATTCGCCGGGTGAGACAATTCTTATTGTTGAACGAAATCAGAAATGAATTGCAAGTGCCATTACTAATTACTGTTGTGGGAGAGACAACATATGCACTAATGTGCGATTTATGTTCGCCGGAGCATCCCGAATCAAAGTCGTTTGAAGAGCTCGTTGACCTCGTGAGACAACACCTAGAACCACAGCGTTCTGAGATAGCCGAGCGCCATGTTTTTCGCTTACGTCGACAACTCGTCGGCGAGCCGCTCACAGAATATTTACATAATTTAAAACATTTGGCGACTACGTGCAATTTCGGCAGCAATTTAGAAGAGAATTTACGTGACCAGTTCGTTTCTGGATTGGCGAGTGAGGCGATGCGATCGCGAATTTTTGCCGAAAAAGACATAAATTATAAACAGGCCGTGGAGCTGGCTCTGGCCTTGGAGGCGGCGGAACGACACGCAGAGGTGAGCGCAGCCCCGAGCGCAGCAGGCGTGGGCGGCGGCAGCGGGTCGGCGGCGGGCGAAGGCCTGCACCAGGCGAGCGTACGGCGCTCGCAGCTTCGCGGGGCCGCGCGCCCGCCCGCGCAGCACGGCGGCGGCGGGAGCGGCGCGGGCGGCGGGGCCGGCGGCACCGGCCGCTGCTGGCGGTGTGGGAGGCCGCACCGGCCGGATAAGTGCCGGTTTGCTAATTACAATTGTGATGAGTGTGGTGTGCGTGGCCATTTAAAAAATATGTGTAAATCAGTGAGTGGCAAAGGGCGGGCGAACGCCCGACATAATTACGTGAGTGACGATGAGCGAGACGAGGAATTTTTCAACATCCAAGTGGACGGTACAGGTGACCAACCTTATTTAGTTATGGTTAAAGTGGATGGACGTCCAATCGAGTTCGAAGTCGATACCGGCAGCCGAATTTCGACCATAAGCGAAGATTTTTTTAGGCGTAATTTTTTTAATAAAACTGTATTATCTAATAATATAAACATACGCAGTTATGTCGGTTCGACGATAAACTCGCTTGGATTTATTAATGTAAATGTAACCCTCGGTAAGGTATCCGTGTATAATTGTAAACTTTATGTAATTAAGAACGGGGGACGTCCTTTGTTAGGCAGAGAGTGGGTACGCGCTCTTGGAGTTAAAAATATAGCCATAGATTTACAGGAAATTAATGTGGATGTAAAGAGCGATCCATTTGTGAGTCAATTAATGTGTGAATTTCCGGAGGTGTTTACGGATAAGTTAGGAACTTGTAAAAAAACAATAACGTTATATGTAAAGGATGAGAAGCCCGTATACGTGCGCGCGCGACCCGTGCCGTTAGCACTGCGCGCTCGCGTTGAGAGCGAGCTGGCGCGGTTAGAGCGAGAGGGAATTATTTACCGTGTTGAGTCATCCGATTATGGGACGCCGATAGTACCCGTGGTTAAAGAATGCGGCGATATAAGAATTTGCGGTGATTATAAAATTACTATAAATCCGATTCTTAAGCGTGATCCATATCCACTTCCTCGGATCGAGGAGTTGTTCGCTTCACTGAGTGGGGGAGAAGAGTATTCAAAAATTGATTTAAAACATAGTTATCAACAATGCTTGTTATCGAATGATTCACAGCGTTATACGGCTATAACTACGCACGTCGGTACATTTGTATATCGTCGCACTCCATTCGGTTTGTCGTGTATCCCGGAGAAGTTTCAAAAGATCATGGAGGAAACCCTTCGGGGTGTTCCAAATACCGTTGTATTCTTGGACGACGTCTGTGTTACCGGGGTGGATAGGAAAAGTCATTTAAGAAATTTACGTACAGTATTAGAACGGTTACGGGCTATGGGTTTTACTGTTAAATTTGAAAAATGCAGTTTTTTACAAAAAAGTGTAAAATATTTAGGTTTTATCATCGATAAAACAGGATTACGTCCCGATCCAAATAAACTAGCCGCTATTACAGAGGCCCCGAGGCCCCAGAATATTACACAATTAAAAAGTTTTTTAGGAATGTTAAATTATTATGGGAAATTCATTGCAAATTTAAGCATTATGTTACAACCCTTGCATGCACTTTTAAAAAAAGACATCGATTGGACATGGGATTCGAGATGTGAGGAGGCTTTTATTGCAGCTAAAAATGCTCTCACCTGTGATAAAGTATTAGCGCATTATGAAGACGGTCGGGAACTCATGTTGTCAGTGGACAGCAGTGCATATGGGGTGGGCGCGGTCCTGGCGCATCGCTACTCAGACGGGAGTGAGCGCCCTATCAGCTGTGTTTCACGGTCGCTCAATTCGGCGGAGCGGAATTATAGTCAGTTAGACAAGGAGGCGCTCGCGATTTATTTTGGGGTAATTAAACATCATCAATACTTGTATGGGAGATCGTTCATATTGCGTACCGATCATCAACCCTTATCACATATTTTCGGTAAAAAGGGTGGAATACCACAAACAGCTGCAAGCCGCTTACAAAGGTGGGCCGTGCGTTTATCAGCCTATGACTTCAAGGTAGAATTTGTGAGATCTTGTGAGAACGGTCCCGCGGATGCGTTGTCTCGTCTGCCCCTTCCGTGTGAGCGGAGCCCCACGGAAGCGTTAAGTTATGTAGATTTAGTTAAAGATTCATTGCCTGTAAGTTTTAAAGATATTGCGGCGGAGACATATAAAGATAAATTATTATGTAAAATCAAAGGATATGTTTTGTTTGGATGGCCGGCTCGCGCCAGCTGTGAGGAGGAGCAGGCTTATTTCGCACGTAAGGACGAAATCATACACGAATTGGGGTGTCTGATCTTTAAATACAGGCTTGTTGTTCCACCTCCGCTACGCGCGAGGGTCCTGGAGGAAATTCACCAAGGGCATTTAGGAGTGAACAAAATGAAAAGTCTGGCTCGTAATTACGTTTATTGGCCTGCTTTGGATGCAGATATAGAGAATTTGTGTCGATCTTGTGAGGCATGTCGAGTGGTTCGGGACGCTCCGCCCCACGCCACTTTACATCCTTGGGAGTTTCCCCTAGGGCCCTGGCAAAGGGTTCATGCGGATTTTGCTGAATGTGGGGGTGTAAAATATTTTATATTAGTTGACGCTTTCTCGAAATGGATTGAGGTAATTGCAATGAAACGAACAGACACTGAATCCACGGTGTCAGTGTTGAGGTCTATCTTTGCTAGATTCGGATTACCGTCACAGCTAGTTACTGATAATGGCCCCCCGTTCTCGTCTATAGATTTTAAAACTTACTGTAATAAAAATTGTATACAACATGTAACGTCGGCACCGTACAGACCACAAGGTAATGGGGCCGCGGAGAATGCGGTTAAGACGGTAAAGAAGGTAATTAAAAGGGCTATTTATGAAGGCGAAAATATTTCTAAAGCACTGTCGAAGTTTTTATTTCAATATCGTAACGTGGAGCACGCCACGACTAAAGTTTCGCCGGCCGTAGCGCTTTTAGGCCACCGTCTGCGCGGTCGCTTAGACGCGTTACGTCCGGACGTCGCTGCAGAGGTGCGCACGGCACAGCAGCGGCAGATGGCTAACAAGGGAGGTCAGGATAGGAATTTCGAGAACGGGGATCCCGTACTTGTACGTAGTTATTCCAGTAAGTCGCCTAAATGGGTCGAGGGTAATGTGACGCAAAAGACCGGCCCTGTTTCTTATAAGGTGAAGGTTGATGACGGGGTCGAATGGCGTAGGCATCAAGATCAAATTATTTCACTGGATAGCGGGAACCGTAAAAGTCGATTCTCTTTATCCCGGCCGAATTTGAATAAATCGACTGATTGTGCCCCCGCAAGCTATGGTGCTGACGGGACATGTGCTGATGTGGCGGAGGAGGAGGAGGCGGACCAGGACGCGACCGATAAGGATACAGGTAAATCGACCGCAAATTCAGTCACGCGCTCCCCCACCCCTCCTCCTGACGGTGCATCCGCTCGAGCTGTACGAGCTTACGAGCGTTCTCGTAAGTTGTTTAGTAACGAGTAAAAAAAAATTAAAATGTTAAGTTTGTTAAGTTCTTGTTATTTAAAGTTGTATTTTGTATTCAAATATGTATGTATTTTAAAGAGGGGAAAAATGGAGGGTGGTTTGGTAATAATTCACTGTCGGTAGTTCTAACAGTTTTTAATAAACCAGTCAGACTCCACACTCGTTGTTTCATTGACGTTCCAAATATCCTACCCTCAGAAACTGAATCATCGGATTCAGGTACAAATACAGTAACATTTTTCTTCGCAGGTGTCTTCTTTGGAGCAAAAGATTCTTCCATAATACTGTCGTCGATTTCACAGCTTGATTCTCCATCTCCATTAGTTTGGTCTCGATATTCGAAGAAGGAATTTTCCATTTTAGAAATATATTAGCAAACACTTTAAACGTATATGCAATATGTTCCAATAAACGAGCAAGTTTTCTTTTAAAACACAGTTTACGAAATTTCAAAATATTTTTCAAATTCAAAGCAACATGAACGTTGACAAAGGGCTGTGACGTTTCGTTTACCGTAAAATTTATTTTTCCAATTAAAAGTAAAATGTAAAATTGATCATTTTAAACACAGATTTTAAATGAATTGTGAATACTGCACAGAAGTTTAAATTATGTAGTTGTAGTTGTATTATCTGTTATTATTATATACTTTTTTCTTAAAAAAGCCAAAAGGGTAGTGCTAGGACCAAGAAGCTTATATCTATGCTTATATCTAAAGCGTCTTATTCACGGTCCATCATGACTTGTAACAAGAAAATATGACCTTGAATGACGCCTGTATGTTTTTTTATCCCTTTCACACCCACTTGCCAAGTTAGGCGTCATTCTTGTTACAAGTTAATGTTCATACTGAAATCTCCAGTGTATTAGATATAAGCTTCTTGGCTAGGACCAATGCAAACTTAGCACCCCATCAATGGAATTTTGGGTTGAAAATGACCTTGATCGATAGGTCTCCGTTAGGTCCTTTAAGGTCCCACAATTTTTTCTTTAGGTCCCCTTTAGTTTTTTTTTTTGATAATTTTTTAAATTTTGGGTATAAAAAAATACACTTTAGCACCCCATCACAGACTAATAATAAAAGCAAATCAAGTAATACCATAAAACTTGTTAATAATGGCATGGTTATTGACAAAAATGTTGGTTAGGGAGCCAGGTGCAAATTTGGTTAACTATTTCCTCTCAAGAGATAATTCGTCAGACGCATGAGAGTATAGTATTATAAAGCCTCGTGAACGTCAGCTGGCGCTCGGTTGGGGGGGTGAGCGGTTGTAGCCTCCCACGCACATAGGAAAAAAATACATTCATTCATTCATTTCCTCTCAGCTAAAAATTTGTCAAATTGTAGCTAACCCAATATCTCAACGAAAAAAAATAGTCAGCTGGTTACAACATGGTGTATTATACGTCAGCTGGTGTCTCGAACATGAAAGTAAAATTTAAAGAAAAATTTATTTTCCGTTATTTCCTCTCAAACAAAAATTTACCTGATGATAGCTTATATGTAACTGTGGATAAATATATATGTCAGCTGGCTGTATCTTGGTGGAAAAACCGTCAGCTGATACGGGAGGCTACAACCGCTCTTCCCCCCAACCAAGCTCCAGCTGACGTTCACGAGGCTTCATAATACTATACTTTGATGCATTTTACTAATTACCGCTTGAGAGGAACTTGGTCATAAAATCTGCTGCTGGCTCCCGGACCATGTTGATGTTGCGCTTGCATTTGAAGATTTCTTTAGTAGTGTCCCTGCTAGCATTACTAATAATTTAAATTCGTCTTCAGCACTTGCAGAGACCTTTTTGAGGGACCATGTTGCGGGGTGCAGCACATTATTTGAATTGCGACACGTAACTGCTAATGATATTGTTACAGCCTTTAAGACACTAAATTTAAAAAATACTTGTGATCTTTGGGGAATGTCCGTAAATTTAGTTAATATAATAGAAAATATTGCAAACAATTTAGCTTTTATATTTAATAAGTGTTGTGACTATGGTACATTTCCTAATTTATTAAAGCTTAGTAAAGTTATACCTCTATTTAAGAAAGGCGATCAAGAAGACTGTAACAACTATAGACCTATCTCGATTTTACCAACATTAAGTAAGGTATTCGAAAAGTTAATATTAAAACAATTGACTAGTCACTTTGCATCTAATAATTTGCTGCACACCAAACAGTTTGGTTTCACAAAGGGGCGCTCAACCACAGATGCTGGAGTTGCACTACTAACACATATATATAAGGCATGGGAAAACTCAAAAAATGCTTTGGGGATATTTTGTGACCTCTCCAAGGCATTTGACTGCGTTGAACATTGTACTTTATTGCGTAAACTTAGTCACTATGTGATTAAAGGACAAGCTCAGAACCTCATAGCCTCATACCTGCATGATAGGATACAAACTGTAGTTGTTAATGGAGAACGTTCTAGCGGTGCGTCAATTAACATTGGTGTTCCACAGGGATCTATTTTAGGACCCTTCTTGTTCTTGGTATATATCAATGATCTACCTTATTATTTACAGGATAGGTGTGAAATAGTTCTGTTTGCAGATGATACCTCATTAATATTTAATGTGGATAGGCATGACCCAAATGTTGACGAAGTGAACACTGCTCTTTTACACGTATCCGACTGGTTTACTGCTAATAATTTATTATTAAATGCCAAAAAAACAACTTGTGTTGAATTTTTACTACCAAATGTTAAAAAGTTAAGCAGAAATATTACCTTGAACGGGGAGGTATTACACCCTACAGAATCGACTGTATTTCTTGGGTTAACATTGGACGAGAAACTACAGTGGGGAGCCCATGTCAACACCGCTGCAGGTAAGCTCAGTTCAGCAGCATATGCAGTCCGAAAGGTAAGGCATCTCACCGATGAAGATACAGCTAGATTGGTTTATTTCAGCTACTTTCATAGTATTATGTCCTATGGAATTCTACTATGGGGCAGGGCAGCAGATATAGAAACTATATTTATCTTACAGAAAAGAGCCATTCGTTCTATATATAATTTACGTGCTCGGGACTCACTAAGAGATCTCTTTAAGAATACTGGTATTCTTACTGTACCATCACAGTATATATTTAATAATATTTTGCATGTACACAAAAACGCCGACTTACACACAAGAGTAGGAGATAGACACGATTATGGCACAAGGAACAGAAATAGAATTGAAATGCCATTTTTCCGATTAGCTAAAGTTAAAAATTCATTTATGGGTCAAGGTATACGCTTTTACAATAGAATTCCTCATAATATTAAAGAGTTTAGTAGTTCTAAATTTAAAACTTATATAAAAAATGTACTAGTTCAGAGAGCGTACTACAGTATTCAGGAATATATGGACGATAAAAGCCCATGGAGGGTTGTCGCGAAAAAACCACAGGACAGTTCTTTGGCATGTTATTATAATATATTATGATGTTACATATGTATTTTGTAAAATTGTAAAACTGACATGATTTAAAAGAGCAACTATGGAGTTTCTTGCCGGTTCTTCTCCGTAGATACTGCTTTCCGAATCGGTGGTAAATTTTAAAATATGTAATGATGTTTCAAAAGTGCTTCTATAAGAAGTCTAATTGAATGAATAAATGTTTGAGTTTGAGTTTGAGTTTGAGTTTGATACTACGTATACAATAGAATTTTGGGTCAAAAATGACCTTAATCGATAGGTCTCCACTCTCCGTTAGGTCCTTTAAGGTCCCACAATTTTTTCGTTAGGGCCCGCCCCTTTAGTTTTTTTATAAATATTTTTTTTTTTAATTTTGGGTATAAAAAAATTACACTTTAGCACCTCATCCATAGCAAAATTGGCGAATTTTATCAAAATCGTATTCTTTACCGTTAGGTCCGTATAGGTCCATCATTGAAATTGTTAAATTATTTATTTTTTTTTAATTATAAAATAATTAAAACCTGCGCATGCGCCTTAGAGCATTAAGGCATGCGCATATCATACATAAACAGCGCGAAATTTAAATTGGTATCGTTTCATTTATTAAATAAATCAATTGTTCTGAGAGTGCTTATTTATTAAAAACCTACTTTTCAACCTTAGATCATTAAGTAATGAATGGAGTACGCTGGCATAATATGTTCTAACTAAACTTTCTGCCGATTTTGGTGCGGGGAGGGTAACTCACACTATTCATAAAAACGACTACACAGGTCATTTGTAACGTTTCCATCATTATTATATGCATACGAAAAAACAATAAAAAGCCATTTTATTTGTATTTGAATTCACATTTCAATAAAATAAATATGTTTCTAAGAACATTATCAAAAATAGTAGGTACTAAAAGTTTATGACAGTCTGAACGAAATGACATAAATATATTATAATCTGAAACATACGCAATATTAATACATACATAATATAAACAAATTACATAATAGAAAGGTTACAAGATTAACATTACAAAAAATTGTTGTGTGGTTTTATGAAACCACGGTAAAAGTGAAACTGTTCGAACGGTTCCGAACACTGCTTTGTGTAGCGTAATTTTTTATACCCAAAATTAAAAAAAAAATTATTTAAAAAAAAACTAAGGGGGACCTAACGAAAAAATTGTGGGACCTTAAAGGACCTAACGGAAACCTATCGATCAAGGTCATTTTCGACCCAAAATTCCATTGATGGGGTGCTAAGTTTGCATTGGTTCTAATAATAACAGATAATAGAACTACAACTACATAATTTAAACTTCTGTGCATTATTCACAATATAATAAACCATTATCAACAGTTTAATTTATAATTGTAAAATTTTAAAATGATAAATTTTACATTTTACTTTTACTTATAATAGGCATGACGACAGTATCCATAAATGATCGAATTTGTGTTTTTAAGGGAAAATGTCTAATAAATAAATTAAAAATAGTGACTTAGAAATATTAAAAACATTAAGATTAACGAGATTATCAATAAAATAAAACATTGAAATTCTGTAGTCGGCCATTTTGACACGCGCGTGACGTCACGTCTATGTAAACAACTTCGCGTCAGGTGTATTTTGTTGTTATGAATATGTTGAGAATACGCATTTTTATTTATTTTCTATTTTTTCACGTAGGTATGCTTTATTGACTCAGAACAGAAATATAATTGCGAATTCACGAATTAGTGGTTCGGGTTTCTCTGCGTCAAATTTATACAATCATTTCATATTATTTTCTCGCTTTTAAAAATTACTAACACTTTTTTGGGTATTATTTTTATGTAGATTCACATTGCAATACTGCACACCACTTATAAACTTTGAAATTAGATTCTATAACACTTAATAATTAAATATTTGTTAAATTTTGCTTCGCTATGCATACAGTTAATTACATATTTACGTAAGAGTGACGTCACGCCTACGCCATGACACCTGTGAGCTGTTTTGGCACAGTTAATAAATATTTTTTTAAAAATGGCTTTTATCTTCGTTAAATTTAAGTATATTAGCGAAATATAGGGTTTTTCTTGTTTAATAAACGTGTACACACATTATGGAAGAGGTTTTCAAAATCTTTCGTCATGCCTATTGGAAAAATAAATTTTAACGGTAAACGAAACGTCACAGCCTTACAGTATTACAATATTATTTCCTACAGTAAGGAAACGCCTTTGATGTCGCGCGATGCCGCCGCCAGCGTAGGTACATAAAACAATTGTGATTATTAATATTATGATGAATATTACAGATATTGCACTGCTAAATATTATTTACGTGGACACTTTATTTTTGGATGTTCTTAATTGTATATTATAACATTTAACTAAGTAATGCATTCGCATTGGGATGTACAATCTGATTAGAAAATAATGAGGACAACATATACATAGCTTTGATTTTAATTCAACAGATACAATTAATACAATCTTTCTGAAATATTGTTTCCTTCTGGGATTTAAATGTAGATTTCCATCCGTAAACAGAACAGAAAGTCCGTAAAGGCTAACTAAGCGTGTTTGCCTTACGCGGCCCGCGTCGCCCGACCCCCCGCCAGTCCCCTCCGTTTCTCTGCACAAGTACATTCGCTTTCGCTTCCGTACTGTATAGATATTGTAATACTGTGGCCTGAGGTCACAGCCCTTTGTCAACTCTTTTTTAGAGTATAAGTATTCTTTGTTGTCAACGTTCATTGCAAAGTTCATTGTTCATGTGTCTGACGAATGTTCATGTTGCTTTGAATTTAAAAATGTTTTGAAATTTCGACTTTCGTAAACTGTGTTTTAAAAGAAAACTTGCTCGTTATTGGAACATATTGCTTTAAAATATATTTCTAAAATGGAAAATTCTTTCTTCGAATATCGAGACCAAACTAATGGAGATGGAGAATCAAGCTGTGAAATCGACGACAGTATTATGGAAGAATCTTTTGCTCCAAAGAAAACATCTGCGAAGAAAAATGTTACTGTATCTGTACCTGAATCAGATGATTCAGTTTCTGAGGGTAGGATATTTGTTTACACACCAAGTTTTAAAAACTTTTTCCCTTTCAAATAGATAAATTGAAGATATCAATTTTTTTCAAGGAGAATCAGAGGACGCTTCGGGCTTCACCAAGAAATCCTTAAAAAATACAAATGAGATCCATATCACATGCAGCGGTGATAAAGGTAATTAAATATATTTGTCTAGGTACAAAAGCAATAACATATAACTTATAAAATAAGTACCTATAACTAGGTACTTACTAAAGAATGTGTCACTCGGGAGTAAGACTGAAATCGTTAAGAATTGGATAACATGTAGGTACCTACCTATTGGATTAGTGGTAGAATGATACACAATTGCATCAAACTAAATACAGTTGTAGATTGAGAACAGAGAATAGAGATAGGTTTAATTCTTATGAGACATTATGTATTTATTTATATGTATGCTACATTATTAAATACATATATGATATAATAACACCTTCTACTTGTTAATCCGTCAGTCCTCGGATCACAGACACAATAGAAAATCTATTGTGTCTCGGCCCGATCGGGCCGCTCGGTGGTCAATGGGTTAATATTAGTATCACTAATAAAATTTAACTCATCCTTTAACTTATTAGTCATTCCATTAGTAGGTAATGACTTTTTATATAAATTATTAAAATTTTGAGAAATATTAAAGCGTTCATTTAGTGTTAGTTTCTGGCATAGTCTGAAAGGTTATTGAATACTTTATTGCACACACAGAAGAAATAAAAATAGAGAAAGAACATAAAACACACATACACTTTAAAATTGTAATAAATATCTATACTAATATTATAATGCTGAAGAGTATGTTTGTTTGTTTGAACATGCTAATCTCTGGAACTACTGGTGCGATTTGAAAAATTCTAAAATAGGCTATATACCATCACGCTAAGACTAACAGGAGCAGAGCAACACGGGTGAAACCCCGGAGCGCAGCTAGTATTATATAAATCACACTATAATAATTATTCCACTTACCTATTATGAAAATTGTTAATCCATAGATTTAAAGAAAAAACCAAGTGTTGCATCAGCATTTGCCTCATCAAAGAGAGTTATTTTAAGTTCATCTGAGGATGAAGGTAAGTTTATTGTAGATTTCTTTGTGTAAAATAATTGTATTGTAGGTATTGTATTAGCCTGTTGTGTCCCAATGCTGAGCAAAGGCCTCCCCAAAGCGCTTCCATGAATCACGATCTTGTGCTATTGTAGACCAGTCTTTGTTAAAACTGGTGTAAATTAATTAATCAAATTAAATGAACCAATGAAAAATTGTTAAAAAATTAAACAAAAATGTCATATGGTGTGAATATAACTAAGGAGAATAAGAAGTTTTTTCTCTGTTTCATATCTTAACACAGTTTTACACTGTAACATTTACTTAGTTATTGACTTTTAGTTTTTTTTTATATTTATGGCATATGCTTTCATTTTTAACACAGATTCTCTTCCGAAAGTCAATGTATCAACAAGGTTATCAGTTATATCAAATGACTCGTTGATTATACGTAAAAATAAAAAACGCATTATGTTATTGGACTCCGATACAGACAATTCACTCATAATATCCCACAATAGGAAAAAGAAAAAATGCCTAAAAAATACACCGGCCAAAATTAGTTTATCACCGGATAAAAAATCTCTTAAATATGACACAAGTAACATGAGTTACGAAAGTATTAATAGCGCTGAAAGTGGTGATAATACTGATGAAGATGAAGAAGATGATGATGATGATTATGACGATAGTGATGACGAAGCCAAAATTAATAACAGTAAAGTTGATAAAAATTTCAATAAGACTAAGAATGACAGCCAAGACCATGACATAGGTCAAAATGATAGTATAGCAAATGAAAGTACTGACGAAATAGATACACAAAAACGTGAAAGTGTACATAGTATAGACAATGACTCAGATGCAACTGTTGATTATGATATTGATGATAATGCAAATAATAAAAGTAGTGACATTGTGGAGAATAAACACAAAAGTGGACGTAAAAGCAGTGTAAATAATACAGACACTGATGGGATAGTAGATGATGATAATGCCAAAAACAACAGTAAAAATGAAGCTGATGATAATACGAAACATAAAGATGTTCGTAAAATCAGTATTAGTAGTAAAGACAATGACACAGATGGAACAGGAGATTACGATTACAGCAAAGGTGATGAAAGTGACGAATCAGATTATATACAATCGGATAACGTAAGTACAGTTGCAAAAGTTATACTACCTACATACCCATAACTCATAAGCGGGGGAACCACAGGGATATAATATTTATTATTTGTATACATACATCATTTTATTGTTACAATACACTTTAAAAATATAAATATTCTGTTTCGTATTCTATCTGCATTAATTTTTGGATTATTCATTTTAACTGCAAAAATTAATACATAAATGATTGTTATAATTACATAGTTAAATAATGTTAATTTTTAGTCACGACCAAGTTCCTCCGCAAGTATGGGTGACTTACCGGACACCGGCATAAACGTTACCAAAACACAATCGAATGACAGCCAAGACCATGACATAGGTCAAAATGATAGTATAGCAAATAAAAGTACTGGCGCAATAGATACGCAAGAACGTGAAAGTGTACATAGTATAGACAATGACTCAGATGCAACTGTTGATTATGATAATGATGATAATGCCAAAAACAACAGTAAAAATGAAGCTGATGATAATACGAAACATAGAGATGTTCGTAAAATCAGTATTAGTAGTAAGGACAATGACACAGATGGAACAGAAGATTACGATTACAGTAAAGGTGATGAAAGTAAAGATAAAAGTAATAAGAGTGAAGATGATGAGAATGATGATCAAATGTTCATGTCGCGAGCTACGCGTATGAGCATCATGGGCATCGTGTCCAAGGACAATGAAAGTGACGATTCAGATTATATACAATCGGATAACGTAAGTACAGTTGCAAAAGTTATACTACCTACATACCCATAAGCGGGGGAACCACAGGGATATAATATTTATTATTTGTATACATACATCATTTTATTGTTACAATACACTTTAAAAATATAAATATTCTGTTTCGTATTCTATCTGCATTAATTTTTGGATTATTCATTTTAACTGCAAAAATTAATACATAAATGATTGTTATAATTACATAGTTAAATAATGTTAATTTTTAGTCACGACCAAGTTCCTCCGCAAGTATGGGTGACTTACCGGACACCGGCATAAACGTTACCAAAACACAATCGAATGACAGCCAAGACCATGACATAGGTCAAAATGATAGTATAGCAAATAAAAGTACTGGCGCAATAGATACGCAAGAACGTGAAAGTGTACATAGTATAGACAATGACTCAGATGCAACTGTTGATTATGATAATGATGATAATGCCAAAAACAACAGTAAAAATGAAGCTAAAAATGAAGCTGATGATAATACGAAACATAGAGATGTTCGTAAAATCAGTATTAGTAGTAAGGACAATGACACAGATGGAACAGAAGATTACGATTACAGCATAGGTGATGAAAGTGACGAATCAGATTATATACAATCGGATAACGTAAGTACAGTTGCAAAAGTTATACTACCTAGTACCTACATACCCATAACTCATAAGCGGGGGAACCACAGGGATATAATATTTATTATTTGTATACATACATCATTTTATTGTTACAATACACTTTAAAATAAAAATATTCTGTTTCGTATTCTATCTGCATTAATTTTTGGGTTATTCATTTTATCTGAAAAAAATAATATTAAATGATTGTTATAATTAGTTAAATAATGTTAATTTTTAGTCACGACCAAGTTCGTCCGCAAGCATGGGTGACTTACCGGACACCGGTATAAACGTTACCAAAACACAATCGAATCAATCAAACGTAGAAGATTCTAGAATTTCGTGTTCACCCTTCTCGAGCCCCTTACGTGACGTAACCAATACGGAGTCGCCGAAAAATGACTCTTATACTAGTAGTAATAGTGCGCAAAATGACGTGGTTGATCTAACCCAAATGATTGAGCCTGACTTGAGGAGCACAATTGAGTTTTTGAATAAATTTTTTTTTTGTGCTAAATGGAAAGATTTATATATTAGTTTTATAACAAAACTATTTTTTTTTTAGTCTTTGAATCCAGTACCGAAGACACACCGACAACTCCCGAAGCGTCACCCGAACGCGTGTGACGTCATAATGTTAGTTTTCACTCGTTGCCTTAGATCATTAAGTAATGGATAACACTCACAGGCGTTTCGGGTTTCCCCTTTTGCCGAGGTATAAGATTATTCGAATCGAAAAATCTTATGCTTTCATAAAAACTACTTGCGTAATCGATTACTAAACACTCTGCGTATTCGTAAAACATCGAAAGGACGTCTGCAAGTGCTCCGCTAAAAATGCCGTTTTGTGCTGTCAAGTCTTGCAGAAACAAGTTAAACACATCAAATATTAGAAAAGATGGAATAACCTTTCATTTGTAAGTATTTTTTTATATTTTTTTTACGTAAATATCTATTTAAATGCAATTTCTAATAACCGTCGATGTATCGTTTAGCGATATGATCAAGACAAAATAATCGAGTCATGTTTATTCGATTATTGACACGAGACTATTTTGGAATGAAATACAAATTTCGCGAGACTATCTTGGAAAGAAATACAAATTTAATTTTTATTTAATAAGCAATAAAGTTGAATTTAGAACGCGATATTGAACCGCACTCCCCACGAGACTATCTTGGAAAGAGATACAAATTTAATCTTTATGAACTTAGTGATAGAGTTGAATTTAAAAACTCGTCGCTTAAAAGGTGGTAAATTTTTACGACTTTCTTAGTGACGGAATACTTCTAGCTATCGTTGTCGATAAAAAAATATTTTTCTAAGTACATATATGTAATTTGAAATGAGATGAGAAATAATCTTTATTATATTAAAATTCTACACAACTGCACAAAAAGGAGTATAATGTTAATTTTGTAAGTATATATTTATTAAAATTTACGCTCGGTTACTTTTAACTGGCTTTTAATTTTAATGGTACGGAACCCTTCGTGCGCGAGTCCTACTCGCACTAAGCCGTTTTTTTGTAATGCTAAGAGTTTAGTTAGAACATTTGCCAGCGTGCTCCATCCATTACTTAATGATCTAAGCTCATTGCAGTTGATAGAAAAATAATAAATACAGTATTTTGTTGGTTTTGATCTATTTAATTTTGTTGTCATTATTAAAATTATATATTATTTATATTAATTATATTATTTAAATTTATATTAAAATTGGCGAACCTCAAAAGTTATCGTTCTTGTTTTGTACCATTATGTACGAATCAAGAAGCTTATATCTTATACACTGGAGATTTCGGTATGAACATTTGACGTGTAAGAAGAAAATATTGCCCAGTTGTTGTGTTTTATCACTTTCACACCTAACTTGGTATTGCCACTGTTAATACGAAGTTTTCCCAAGGCTACTATGTATGCTGTAATATTCTGTGCAAAAGGTTAGTTTTTGTACATGAGTTTGTTGATAAATTGCCAACAACGTCATTCAGAAGCATTGTTGGATGAGACAATTATTATTTATGCTAAATAAAATAAGTATCTGAACCAATTATTAAAAAGCGATACTCCCTGATTATGGGTAGTTACCATAATAAAATTGTTGCAACTCTCACTTTGACAATATGGCATAAGTGTCAAAAAAATTGCGTCGCTTCGAATATTTAAGTTAATATTGTTGCGTATTTAATAAATATTTTCCGAATATTAATAATGTATTGCATTGTGAAAAATTGCAGAAGTTTTTGGACACCAAATTCTGGCCTATAATTTCACAGGCAAGTGTATATTTACGTTATTTACAATATTCCTCAATACTCATGCATTTACCTGTTTAGAATCATTTTAATGGCAAAAATCGTCAAATTTATCATCATTTTACTAAGCAATCATGTTAAATAAGTTCTTTTCCTAATACTTTCATCATTTTTCAACAAGTTTTCAACAAACAAATTTAACAAGTAAGGTAACCATGATGATGGGTTTTTACGGATAGCGACGATAATATATTGCTAAACAATATTATGATGAACATTTAGAACACCATTTTAAAATTTTTATACTAGTAATGAAACAACACACGACATCGGTATTGCACTCACATATTGTGGTTTGTTCTTTTTTACATTGAAATTTATACTTTTTAACCTAATATTTTTTTGTTTTACGTATTTCAGCTTTCCAAAAAATGAAGTAAAAAGAAATATATGTGCCTATCAAGGGTAAAATTACTGAGGATTACGACCCAGAAAAAAAATACTGCTATAAACAGTTTTTATTTGATGTTTTTGGCTTGAAGTTGACCCGTCGAAGCAACGCGTTTAAAAAGAAGATCTGAGTAACTTACAATTTGGTAAACAGCATCTGATGCAAAACACAACTTTCCTCTATTTACAAAGGATTTTTATGATGTATATCGGTTAATATCCAAGCTTTGTAGCCAAAAGTTATCAAGCGTTATTTAAAACTATCATTCTCTACCAATTAAAATTGTATGTCGTATAAAGGTGATAATTCTTGTAAGTTGACCAGTAATTATAAAAATACTGTTAAAAATAAATGTCGTTATTATTTATAGACCATGATTTTTAGTTTTTTCTATTTCGAAAAATCCTGAATATACAAACCAGTGTGGTCACCCACAGAAAGAGACAAAAAACAACACTGACGTCATTCAAGGTTATATTTTCTTGTGACAAGATAATGGTCATAGTGCAATCTCCAGTGTATTAGATATAAGCTTCTTGGTAAGAATACTACAAAGGCAACTCCTGTCAAAAATCGGTGATCATAAATTGTATATCAACATCAAGAATATTATTTTCGGAACTAACTAAATTTGACAACATTTCAAAATTTTAAGCTACTTATTTTTTATTTTAATGAAAACTAAATCAAAAATACATATATTTTTGGCTTTTTCTAAATATGGAAGTTTTTATTCATCTTTTTGAGTTTTAAAATCATCTCATTCTAAAATGTCGTAAGCGCCAAATGACGTCATACATACGGAGGAATACATTTTTTCCTTTGCCACATACCTAGTATAAGTTTAAAAAAAAATCTTGACAGTTGACATTTTGGCACATTATTGTCACTTTGATTCGTCAAGCTTTGTAAATATTGTTATATTTGTTATTTGCTGATCCAAATTTTAAACAAAAGAAACTTATTCACAAGTACTGATGATGATGACTTTATGCAGGATTTGTTAAGGGGTGCTGAAAATTTCTGGGAAACAAATATACTATCCCAAAAACGTTGGAAAGTGTTATATAAATACAACTTTTAGTAAGTAAACAAAGTCTTTTATTTCAAGAAAATTATGAACACTATAGGCACTATTTGTATAATATAAATGAACTCCAATCAAACAAACATCACGCTAATGAGATTAAATTAGAAAACCAAAACACAATATCACGATTTAAAAGTTTGTTTACATGATTATTTCACAAAAATGACATTAATATGAAATTTGACACATGTCATACCCTGTAAATGTCAGTGATAGTTTTTTTTAAACTTTTTTTGATTAGGCTAAGGCGCATTTTTATTCCTCCGTATGTATGACGTCATCATCACATTTATCGTTTTTATTTAATTTCTCTTAAAATATGCGATTAAAAAATGAAATATTTTTTTTCTGTAATCGCAAGAGCAAAATAAAGAAACGGTTTTTTTCTTTCATGGCCTTATAAAAAATGAAATGTTGTCAATTCTGAACCAACTAACAAATCGTATTTTAGCAATAAATTTTCAATATTATTGTCTAGTCGCGTGTAATAGCCGTAAACGCTGTACTGCAGTTAATAGCTATAACATTATGAAGTCACAACTATGGTGACCAGCAAGAAGCTTATATCTAATACACTGGAGATTGCACTATGACCATTAACTTGTAACAAGAAAATATGACCTTGAATGACGTCAGTGTTGTTTTTTGTCTCTTTCTGTGGAGTGACCACGCTGGTTTGTAAATTTAGGATTTTTCGAAAAAGAAAAAACTAAAAATCATGGTCTATAAAATATAATAACGACATATATTTTTAACAGTATTTATATTATAAAATTACTGGTCATACTTTATAGGTACATACAATTTTAATTGGTATAGATTATAGAATGATAGTTTTAAATAACTTTTGGCTACAAAGCTTGGATATGAACCGATATATAGCATTAACATTCTTTGTAAATAGAGGAAAGTTGTGTTTTGCACCAGATGCTGTTTACCAAATTGTAAGCTACTCAGATCTTCTTTTTAAACGTGTTGCTTCGACGGGTCAATTTCAAGCCAAAATCATCAAAGAAAAACTGTTTATAGCAGCCTTGCACAAATTTCAGCTAACTTTACAAAGTTTATTTTTCAAACGGTATTTTTTTCTGGGTCGTAATCCTCAGTAATTTTACCCTTGATGGGCACATATATTTCTTTTTATTTTACTTTTTGGAAAGCTGAAATACGTAAAACAAAAAAATATGAGATAAGTTAAAAAAGTATAAATTTCAATGTAAAAACGAACAATCTTATAACTACATGTGACTTGTGAGTGCCATACCGATGTCGTGTGTTGTTTCATTACTAGTAACAATCTTGAAAATAAATAAACACTAACTAAATTTTATCATAATATTGTTAATTACAATATATTCTCTCCATCCATAGAAACTCGTCATCATGGTTACCTTACGGCTTACTTGTTAAATTTGTTTATTGAAAACTTGTTGAAAAATGATAAAGTATTAGGAAAATAACAAATTTAACATGACTGCTTACTAAAATGATGCAAAATTTTACAATTTTTGCCATTGAAATGATTCTAAACAGGTAAATGTATTGAAGAATATTGTAAATAACGTAAATATAGGTACACTTGCCTGTGAAATTCTATGCCAGAATTTGGTGTCCAAACACTTCTGCAATTTTGCACAATACAATGCATTCTTTATATTCGGAAAATATTTATTAAATAAGCAACAATATTAACTTAAATATTCGAAGCGACGCAATTTTTTTGACACACATGCCATATTGACAAAGTGAGAGTTGCTACAATTTTATTATGGTGACTACCCATAATCAGGGAGTATCGCTTTTTAATAATTGGTTCAGATACTTATTTTATTTAGCATAAATAATAATTGTCTCATCCAACAATGCTTCTGAATGACGTTGTTGGCAATTTATCAACAAACTCATGTACAAAAACTAACATTTTGCACAGAATATTACAGCATACATAGTAGCCTTGGGAAAACTTCGTATTAACAGTAGCAATACCAAGTTAGGTGTGAAAGTGATAAAAAACAACAACTGGGCAATATTGTCTTGTTACACGTTAATGTTCATACCGAAATCTCCAGTGTATTAGATATAAGCATCTTGGTGACCAGTCATGGCGCGTTTGTAGTCACGTGATTTTAATTTAAACTAGCGGTCCGCCCCGGCTTCACCCGTGGTACATATTTATGTTTTCTCTACATAAGAACCATCCTGGTACTTCAAGGAATATAATCATCAATTTTTAATTGCTTATAATTAACGGAAAAAAAAAATTTTGAAGTTTTTTGCATTAAATATCAATATTATTAATATAAAGTTTTAAAATACAAAAAAAAAAATCAATAATTTTTTTTTATTCACATACTCAATTAAGAAGAGATTGAATGCACACGTTAAGGAGAATGTGATAGATGATGATGTCACGATTATCGACACGAAGCCCGAAGTGATAGCTCTGAGCAGCGACAGTGAAGATGATGATGTAAGTAGACAATTTCTAAATAATTATAATCAAGGTGCTGAAATATTTATTTTTAAATTTTGTTGCAACTTATTTCTTCTAGAAAATCTAAAGATCAAAATTGAATGAATTATTTTTCTTTCTGCATCGAAACACATGATAATGAATTTTTTTTAGATATCTGGTAATAATAATAGTGAACCTATACATATTATGTATATATAAGTTACGACTAGGCAATATAAACTGCTATCGAAAAATTTCCATACTATTTGTAAAGCCAAATTTCCTTTCTGTAGATTATTGGTTTCGAGTTTAGACAAAAAGCGTTTTCGTTTTAAAAAAAAATCGTATGCGTATACCAGATAATAGCATACATGTAAAATTTATAAAGCTGATAACAAGATGTAAAAAAAAATAAAAATGTGTGCGTGTACTAGAGTACACACGTAAGAAGTGAAACTTCTTTATGACCTTATTTTTCAAAAAATAATTTACAATCTACACTAATATTATAAAGAGGAAAACTTTGTTTGTTTGTTTGTTTGTTTGGTTGATTGTAATGAATAGGCTCATAAACTACTGGACCGATTTTAAAAATTCTTTCACCATTTGAAAGCTACATTATCCACGAGTAATATAGGCTATATATTATCACGCTAAGACCAACAGGAGCGGAGCCACGCGGGTTAAACCGCGCGGTACAGCTTGTATACAATATTACAGAAATACGTTAGTCTAACACGCTCGTCGCTTCGCTCCTCGCTACCTATTTATAAATATTTACACCAGCCGCTGCTGCAACTCGCTCGCTTCGCTCGCTCGGCTCGTGCGGTAGTTCAAAAGTTAACCTAAGATGCTCGTCGCTTCGCTCCTCGCTACCTATTTGAATATTTACGCCGGCCACTGCCGCGAATCGCTCGCTTCGCTCGCTCCGCTCGTGCGGTAGTTCAAAAGACCAAGGGAGACGCCAAAAAATTCGAGTTATATAGAGTTTCAACTTATAAAGGATTTCGACTTAGGCGGATTTTGATTGGACATAAAGAGTTTTGAGGTTTATTCTTATAAATTTTGAATTCACAAAATCATAATTGAACACCAACCAGTTCGAACAATAGAGGTAATAAATTCCTAATGATCAAGTTGTAAGGGTTGTAAAATAAAATAAAACGTTGCTATGTTCGACATACAGAGGTCAAATTTAATTTTTCGAGTTATAGAACGTGAAAATATGTACCAAAATGGCTTGGAGGGACTCGGTGATTATTTCGACTAACAGAGGGTAGAGACTAGAGATTTCAAGTAATGGAGGTTTTCGTTTTTGAAGGGAAGGGAACAAAACATTTTTTCGAGATTTGGAGGTTTTTGACTTATCGAGGTTCGACTTAACGGGGTTCTACCGTAAGTAGAAATAAACTACGATAACATGGCGCGCCCCTCCAAATTACTGTTTCAATGTGTGTAGTGACATCCTTACGAAGGAGTTTGTATGTAGTTGTACGTATTCTAGACCGGGAGACATTGACACAAAATTTCGAGTCATTTGTAACAGGATGGCGGTTCTACAGGGTTCTTAGTACGCAATGACAAAAAGAAAAATGATGGTGTGAACGCTGGTACCGGCGGCTTAGTCGCGTGGGCGTTAGTCGAACTCGTCGGAAAATAGCGAAAGTCAAACGACTTGAAAATATACTCGCCATCTTTGGATGCTCCCCCCACTCCCCCATGCAACTATTTCAATGTACGAACTATTGAATCGTAAACAATGGACTATTGTTAATTATTTAAAATAATAATTTAAAAAATATATTCATGAGTTTTCAATCTATAGTGGTTTAAAGTTAACTCAAAAATGGAGCATTTTCGTAAATTTTCTAAAAAATCTTAGAGAAAGTGTAAGAAATGTTATAGTATGCTATATATTCGTGATCTACTCAATAAGCTCTTTCATTTGATACCCCACGCGGCATGTTTTGGAAATGTTTATTTTTTTCTTTGTATGCCATATTTAATTACCGGGGTGCGGGGAAGGGGACCACAAAACTGGTTGGCAACATCTGTCTATAGGATGTCTGGGATCTATACAATATATATCAGAAGTCAGATTTAGGTCCGCTATTTATGCAAACGAACATCTCCTTGGAGCCTGCTCTAAATTATTTATAGGCAATACAGGGAACTTCTCAACGTGTTATCTATGAAATTATACTTTTACTCAATTGTTTAATTTTATTTACACACTGTTTTATTTTGCACCAAGTCTCGAAACAGTCAGAAATTAATGACGCACATAGTACATAATATATACATATTAAGACAGAGGTTAAGCTTAAATAACTTGAAAAATAAATAACATGATCACGCCCACGTGTTGGTGTTTTAAAAAATTCAATCAAAAACTGAGAATAACTGTAAATATTTTAGAAAAATAAATATGTACCACAATCAACATTCAAGTATTAGAAAAAATGTATACCATAATTCCACCCACGTGTTAGTGTATCTATCTATACTTATAATAAATCTGTAGAGAGGCCAATTCTGTACATGAAATATATTTAAAAAAAAACTATGAAGGGGTGATAAGGGATCGCTACTGATGCCAAAAATGCAATCAGTAAAATTTTTGTCTGTCTGTCTGTCTGTCTGTCTGTCTGTCTGTCTGTATATTCGTTATAGAAACAAAAACTACACGACGGATTTTAACCAAATTTGGCACAATTATTCTTCATACTCCTGGGCAGGTTATAGTAAAAGAATCATGTAAATCGGTGTAGAAACACCAAAGTTATACATGAAATACGCTATAAGTCATCGCGCGTGAATAGGTACAGAATCATGCAGCCATAAGGATTAAGGATTATTTTAATGTATCAGTTGCCGCGTTCGACGCGCTTCGCGGCGGGAGCTATAAAAAGGCGGCGGGTCTGCACCCGTTTCGCGTTGTCATGGCATCACGTGTGAACAGCTGAACCGATTTCGATAATTCTTTTCTATTATATTCCTTGAAGTACGAGGATGGTTTTTATGTAGAGAAAACGTAAATATGTACCACGGGCGAAGCCGGGGCGGACCGCTAGTACATAATAAAATTGAAAAAATTGAAAAATACAATCAAAAAGTGAGGTTAATTTTAAATAACTTAGAAAAATTAATACCATAATTACACCTAAGTATTAGAAAAAGAGATGTAATTACTTACTTTTTAGAAATTCACTGGAATTATAATTAAAATAAACACTTTGATTTTGCTGATCACTTTAATATAATATTATCACGTCACTATAGAGCGTTGGAAATAAATACGAGTGCAATAGAAAAACGGTCAAGTAAAGTGGTAGGACGTACGTTAAAACGATACGCTATCCCTACTCCGCTGGAGAAAGTATACGTCGAATCACGCGTGGTAGGGATAAGAAAAAGTTGGCGCGTAACGCAAAAATGTCACGAGTACGGCGTAACGCAAAAATGTCACCCGTACGGCGTAACGCAAAAATGTTACACTAAATTTTTGTCCAACCCCGATAAAGAAGTTTCACTTCAATAACTGTAAATAACTTTACCAAAATTTAAATTTAATATTTATTATTATTATAAATAAATAAAGATTCGGTTATGTACATAGAATTATTATTTGACGTGAAAACAAAAGGTTTTCTAATAGTTGTTTTGGCTGCACAAACTATTTAGCTATCTATCTATAACCAATTATTTTACTTTTATATTATTCTTTGCTATTAGCTGAAGATAGAAAAAACCACCACCCCCACCATCAAGAAATCTCCAAAAAGGGAGAAGGAAGACCCCAAGAAGAAAAAGGTTTGTTTATTTTAGTTTTAACTTGAAATATTTTTTATTCATATTAATATTTATAGGTAATTCGGAAGGTTGATTCTATCTAGAAGATTCAACAAGAAACTTAATAGTGATCCTTTTTTTTACACTTGAATGATTTCAAATATTCGATTTTTATCTACCATTGTTCAAAATATTGCTTTTTTGAGTTGCTCATTTCAATAATGTACTCTTTCTTTTTTGTAATTAGCTGTATTCATGTGTGAAATAATATTATAATAAGAATAAAAAAAAAATGTAATTTTTGGACACTTTTTCACAAAAGATCTATGTACATATATCTATGATTTATAATTTCTTTTATCTTTTTGAAAGAACTAGGATTGTTTGTGTGTTATTATTTAAGACTTAAATAATACAATGATTAAAAAAAAAAACAATATTCTTTATGTTCTTGTTTTATGTATTTTTTATAAATCGATACCATTGATCTGAACACGCTTCCCGATGGCGGAGTGAAGCTGATCGAACGACTCACAGCCCTGGAGGCGGAGGTTCGGAACCAGGGAGATAAAGTGGCCAATATGGTGGTCGTACCCGGTAAGGAATGGCGGATTTGTCGATTTTATTCTCTTTTGTTATTGTTGTGTAAAAATAGGAATTTTTTTTTCCTAGGAAATCAATTGAAAATATCTGCAAAAATTAAACATTTATAAATGTTTCTTTATCCTTATTATTTTATGGTGAAAAATGTACAAAAGAAAACAATTTGTGCATCTACTAAAATGAACAATTTTATTCATAATTTCAGATAATCCAACACCAGCGGACATAGCTAAAGATGGCTTTGAGAACAATGAGAAGGGTATCTCTTGGGATGAACTCCAGAAAGTCAGCAATGCTGTGCAGCCCAGAATGTTTGGCAAACAGGGTAATTATATATTAAAAAAAAAATAATATCTGTTGATAGATCAATTATTTAAATGACATTTTTTGTAAAAAAATCTTTTATTTTTTTGGATTTTTTCACATGATGTATTCACAGCACTATAATACTTAATATACTAAATAAATAGTAAAAATATTTGTTTGTGTATTTTTTTAATAATTAAAAAAAATACGCATTTTAGTGGTTTTACCTGTAAACTTTAAAACTGTAGTAGAGATTGTCTAATCTAACAAGATAAAAAGTAAAACAACTAAAACCCAACTACGACAAAAAACGACGCTGAAAAAGTATAAAACAAAAGTTAAATTGATGAACTAATAAAGAAGCTATGAACGAAAAGATGTGAATTATATGCAATCAGCCCATGAATACAGGTAAAGTCACAAGCAAATGCTAGTAATATATATATATTCAAAATGTGCAAGTAAAAAGCTTTCAAATGATACGAAACACGGCATATTTATCTTAACTTTATTTTTTTACTCTGTATGTTTTGTCCGCTAGAGGGCGCCACATTAGATTTTGTGAAACCCCATATAGCCTATAACCAGCGGACAATTAAGACGCTTCTAATGATATGTCATTTGTCGAATTCTGATAAGTAGTTTAGAAGTTACGAGGGAACAGATGAACATACATACATACATACATACATACATACATACATACATATATACATACATACATACATACATACATAGCCTGTCAAAATCATAACCCTCCTTTTGCTTTGCCGTAGTCGGGTAAAAATGAACGCCCCTCCACTGTGTTTACGCTCACATTCAAAGTACGTGTATAGACGCAATACACACAAATTGGTCTGCCTCATTGGTCGTTCAGTCCTCCAGTCCAGTCCATGCCCGAACGACAGCACCAGTTGACCAACTAGTGCATAAATGACGCGATGCACGACAGAACGGACGTGTCATTCCGTACATAGCGCGCTCTCCCCGCCATACAATGCTAGGCACCTGAACTGATCGCCCGATTAGTTGACAAATCAGTGCGCGAGAGAGTCAAAGTTTGCAGTAGAATCGCCGCGCGCACACATATAAAGTGGTTCAATAATTATTTGTCCTCACACATTGAAACAATTAAGTTTAGTGGAGGGGCGTTCATTTTTAGATTAGACAATCTCTACCACACTTTGTATATTTTATTCTTGAGCCTACGTTTTTTTTTTTTTTTTTAAATTTTCAACATATTTGTCTAGCGATGGCTACCCACATGGCGGAGCGCAACGTGATCATGGACCGGTTGCGCGACCTGTACGAGTCACTCGCGTCCCGGCCGTCGGAGGAGACGCACGCGCCGCAGCCGCGCGCGGTGCGCACGCCGCTCATGCCGCACCAGCTGCACGCGCTCGCCTGGCTGCTGTGGCGCGAGACGCAGCGGCCCAGTGGGGGCATCCTGGGTACGTGTGCACTAGCGACACGAGCCACTCGCGTCCCGGCACGAGGTGGACACGCACGCGTGTACGCTGCGCACGCGCATCAATCATTTTACGTACAAACAAAACATGTTAATTTAACCAGAATTTGAAAAAGATAAAAAAACATGCAAATTAAACAAATTTATATTATTTTTTTATTTTGCACAGCGGACGACATGGGTTTGGGAAAGACAATCACGATGATATCCCTAATGGCCTGCGACAAAGAAAAGAACTTGGACGACGATGAAAGCGATGAAGAGGACAGGGGAAAGACTAGGGGTGAGTAATTATAATTATACTTCCTATTTTCATATTGCCTATGAAAATAAAAAGAATGTTACTCTCTTTTACACGCAGTCAATAATAATCCACACGTTGTCCCTTCAGCGATCCGCGGCGGCACCCTGGTAGTATGTCCCGCGTCGCTAATGTCGCAGTGGGCGGGGGAAGTGGGCAAGCACTGCGCCCCGCACGCGCTGACCGTGAGCCAGCACCACGGCGCGCACCGCACCGCGCAGGCGCACCGCCTCGCGCAGCACGACCTCGTGCTCACCACATACAACATCCTGCAGCGGGAGAGCGAGAAGGTGTGTAGCAGTGGGCCCCACACGCGACCGTCAGCCGGCACCACCCGCCAGGAGATCAGTGAAAAATAGACGGATAAGTGTTTGTAGCAATTTACACGGCACAATTTAGTCAGCAACATGATGCGTCGCGGTTGGCCCGCACTTCAAAACATCAACGTTCAACTGACATCATCAAACACTCGTGACGCGTTCAAACATTCAATCATTTAAAAGGTCCTTCGAGCCGGATGACATTTCACAGTAACAAAGAGCAGTAAGTGCGCAGAGGGTATTATAAAAAAAAGCAAAGAAAAATGATTTTCCAAAATGTACAATGTCCTCGCAAAAAATTGTGTTATTACAATGAATAAAAACTTGTATTAAAGGTTTACTTTTCGTTACAATAATACTTACTTACTTACTTAACTAGCTCTGCGACCCAAACAGAGCTCACGCTCCCCACTCCGACGGGCACGGAGGTGTGGCTTCCGACACGAGTTCACGCCACTTTCCTCGATCGCGCGCAGTTTCTTGCCTATTGACGGCCTCCAGATTGCGTAGATCGGCTTCTGTTGCGTCGCTCCATCGATATCTGGGACGGCCCACGGGGCGACGGCCAGTTGGAATGCCCAGATGCCTTTTTCACGGCCCGATCATCCCCCATTCTTTAAACGTGAACGAGCCATCGGAGGCGTTGCGCCTTTGTCTGGCCAATGATGTTGGGCTCGGCCACAAGGAAAGAATTTCCGCGTTTCTACGGATCCTGAAGCTACCATCTGGCTCTTTAACGGGACCCAGGATTTTGCGCAGAATCTTTCGTTCGGCGACGAGTAGCTTATTTTCCTCCTTTAGCGTCAGCGTCCAAGTCTCACAACCGTACATAAGAATAGGCCTAATTACTGTTTTGTAAATTCTTAGTTTGGTCTTTCTGCTCAGGAGCTTTGACACTAACACTTTGTGAAGGGCTGCGCTGCAACGTAAAGCACTCTGGATGCGGATATCTATTTCTTCCTGCCTCGTATTCGTGTCAGTGACAGTAGACCCTAAGTATTTAAACTTTGCAACGCCCTTATAAACTGTCTGTCCAACATGAAAATCTTCCCTCACTAGACGTGTGTTTTTGTACCGTTTCATGTGGAGGTATTCAGTTTTTTCATGGCTAATGTTAAGTCCCACTGTTTGAGCTGCTTCTTCCAGAGCCGCTGCAGCCAGCGCCAGCTCAGATTTGCTTTCTCCCAGAAGGGCCAGATCGTCGGCATACCCTATCACCCGGTGCCTCCCATTTAGCTGCAGTTCAAAGTCGACAGTTAAAGCTCTTCTGAGGACGTATTCGAGCACTAAATTAAAAAGCATTGGCGACAGCGCATCGCCCTGTTTCAGTCCTGTTTTGACTACAAACTCCTCCGTCAGATCGTTACCCACCTTTACCCTCATTTTGCAATCCTTAGTGGCCACCTGAATCAGATCTACCAGTTTTTTGGGCACGTCAAAGTTTCTAAGTATGTTGTATAAGGCTTCTCTGTCGATGCTATCGTAGGCTTTTTTGAAGTCCACGAACAGCGCATGAATCCCTTGAGCGTATTCCCAACGCTTTGCCATCAATTGTTTGAGAAGGAAAAGCTGGTCAATAGTGCTGCGGTTGCGCCGAAACCCACATTGATAATCGCCCACGATTTTTTCTGCATACACTTCCAGTCTTTTCTGCAGCACATACGAGAGAACTTTATACGCAGTCGGGAGCAGCGCTATTCCGCGATAGTTCGTGCACTTCTTTTTGCAGCCTTTCTTGTGGATTGGACAGATGATTGCCATATTCCATTCTTGTGGTTGCTGTTCCGAGTCCCAGATCCTGCGTAAAACCTCGTACAGCCTTGACTGTAATGCCCCACCTCCGTATTTCCAGATCTCTGAAGGCAATCCGTCGATTCCTGGAGCTTTGTTGTTCTTAAGCCTCATTAAAGCTTGTTGAACCTCTTTGAACGACAGCGGCTCAATGTTCACTACATTATCTTGTTTTGACTGCGGTATAGGTACGTTGAGTTGGGTACAGTTCAATAGCTGTTGAAAATAATTACGCCACGAGACTTTAATGTCCGCTTTGTTTGCGATCAAATTGCCATCCTCATCTTCTAGCATTTGGGTCACGGGTTGGTAGCCTTTCTTATATGATTTTAATTCTTGGTAGAACTGCCTAGTTTCACTTGCTCGTATTAGTGTTTCCATTGTTTTGACGCGCGAGGCTTACAATAATACAAATATTTGCAACTACATTGTTTTTTAAGCTATTGCATAGCTTCTATCGCGGGCCTTGAGCGCGGGGACCGAATCCAGAAATTCCGTAACGAAAAACCTCACGCTCCCCACTCCGACGGGCACGGAGGTGTGGCTTGAAGGCATAGTATGGAATAGCTTTACCGCGGCAGTCCCCGAGCCACACGTCTTTTTTTTTCTGTTTTTGTCTTCAGAACGGCGTGCTAACCCGCGTGGTATGGCGGCGCGTGATCCTGGACGAAGCGCACGCGGTCCGCAACCACAAGGCGGCCACGTCTGTAGCTGTGTCCGCGCTGCGAGCGCGCCGCCGCTGGGCGCTCACGGGCACGCCGCTGCACAACAAGGACCTCGACCTGGGGGGTAACCGGCATCTCTTATAGCAAGCTTATTATAACATTACTATGTCTTTTCGTACCGTGACACCCTTAACGCAAGCTTGTTGCAGCGTTAAACTGATTTTGTTTTTCTAGCAATTTTGATGACGTCACTCGTAATAGTTCACTCAATTATTGGGACCGGTGCGAACTGCGATCTATTTGACAATTTGACAGTTATCACTTATCAGATAATATTAGAACTTTACATCGGCTTGTTCGAAAAAAAGGCTTCAAACCTTTTGATTTAAGAAGAATCGTGTACCTAAATAGTAAACAAGTGCGTAATCATCACGAGTCCCTATGAGATATGGGGGCATCATATGAACAATTTGAAAATACAATATAACCTACAGATTTATCTGTGTAAGTACCATATAATGTAAGTACCTTACCCAATGCAAATCTATTTAAAAATACGTCTGTTTATGTACACATTCTCCACTTGTTATTTCTCTGTATAATAAAATGCAACTCTACTTATTCCCTAAACATAAATTTTATCTAATACTTAATGTAAATCTATAAAAGATTGTTTATTATTTCTTCATGATTCAATATATTTTATCATGTTATTATTTACCTATATAGAATATAAGACTATAAAAGTAAATCTACACTCAAATACACTACCCATATTATACTTATGTAATCTGTTGTTAAGGATCTCATTTAATTTTGAGAAATAAAACCATTATTTATTTCCAGATTCTACAATCAATTCCGAGCACTAGGAATAAGATTACCCAGAGTAACCACATGGAACCATTGATAGTATTCAAGAAGCCATAGTGCCAGCGCAACATGAATATAT
The DNA here is from genome assembly GCF_061535455.1 of Colias philodice. Taxonomy (NCBI): domain Eukaryota; kingdom Metazoa; phylum Arthropoda; class Insecta; order Lepidoptera; family Pieridae; genus Colias; species Colias philodice. The sequence continues at coordinate 9,460,614 of NC_143103.1, read as the reverse complement.
TTTTTTCAATAGGAAGCAATATCCTACTTTAAATGTTTAAGTGCAATAAAAAACATTTATAAATCCAAAATCTTTATTTAGTCCTTTTTATTTATTTATTGACAAATCATTTGCTCCTTTACTTCTCTTGATATCATTTATATAAAAAAAAGTGATAAAACATGGAAGTATTCGAAATTAGATTCAATTCTATTTAGCTTAAATATTTATTAAAAACAATTAGGTATATATATAACTCAAATCCAAATTTGTAAGTAAATAGCATATTAAAAACACCCTTGATTAAAAAAAATTAAGTTTTATTTATAGTACCAGCCTTTAAAACTTAAAATGCAATAAACAAAAACTTTATATTTACATCACAATGAATAATTCCTACACTAATAGATTAATGGTATTTATATTTTTATTTTAAATTTAAATCAATTATTGTATTTGCATAATAAAGAGTAGATAAATAATTTAAGAACTTGCAGTACTTATGTATACTTTTAATTTCATTTTTATTAAACTTAAAATGAAAACAATGTAGGTACTATATTAAGGTACAATTAAATTTTTACATTTTCAGATGTATGATACAAATATGAATATTTTAAGTGTAGACATGGTGGCGCCTCCCCCAACTTGAAGTTCTCACTACCACATGATCATCTCCCAAGCCGGTACTTCCTTGTTCAATGTTTGGGCAAGCCGGCAATCAACACAACTGTGAAAGATAAATTGGACTTAAACTGATTCTTTGGTGCTTTAAAATTTAATAAGTACATTTAATATGTTTACTTTTATTATTAAAGGGCTTGTCATGGTGTATGTAAACGTCTAAAAAGAAGTTTTTTAAACAATGTCGGTATGGTTTGTTAAATACCTTATTTGTTAATAATTTTTCAAGTATTTCAACGTTTTAGTTGTTTATCTTGCAATTCTTAATATTGTATTAAAAAAAAACTTAAATGTGTAGGTACAATGCCTTAGAAAACTTTTAATATAAGTAGCTTCTAACCAAACATAGATAGGTTTGCTTATAAATTAATATAAATATTTACTTTTGACCAGCTGCTCTAGTTTTTGTGAACTCCCAAATCATTTGCACTTATACTTTCAGAGAATTCTATCAACTTCGTCTCAGCATAACTTTTAACTCGTTGGGAGTTATTTATGAACCTTTGTCTTTGTAACTTCAGGATCAAGGAGCTTCGCGCACTCTGCACAATGTTCTGCTGCAAGTTAAATAAAAATTACTTCAATTAACAATAATCAAAACAGACGAAATCATGCAAAAACCAATACTTTATTCGTAAAAATATATGTGTTATCATAAATCGTCCAATGTTTTAGATATATTTATTACTCGTATATTATCTTACCTTGCTATTTCAATTGCTCTTTCATGCATTCTTTAATGCATATTACTTATCTTTCGCAATTTTTCAATTTGATTTATCCAAATTTTAGATAATAATACGAGGACAGTGATTATGACATTTGGATTTTTGACGTTTAATTTTCAATCACCGCCATTTTTATAATAACAACCTTGTTTTGTTGAGTTCACAAAATAATCTTACTTTATTTTGGTACCGGGAGCATTTTCAACATGATTAATATACGATTGCCTACAATGTCCAAAGAGCGAATGAATTCCGAAGTTTTGTCTATTTTTTTAAGATTAATGGCTTGGCTACGAGGCTTTTAGGCCAAGTCGTAATGATTTGTATCGAACATTAAACGTCAAAAATCAAAATGTCATGTCACTGTCCTCATAATTCATATTATTATCTAAAATTTCAGATAAACTTAAACTTAAATATGTGAATCTCATCTCTGGATAAATGATAAAGTGCGAAAAAGCAATATTGAAATAGCAAGGTAAGATAAAGTACGAGTAAGGACGATTTATGATAACAGACTACAGAGATATATTTTTACGAATAAAGTTTTGGTTTTTGCATGATTTCGTCTGTTTTGATTATTGTTACTTAATTGAAGTAATTTTTATTTATCTTACAGCAGAACATTGTGCAGAGTGCGCGAAGCTCCCTGACCCCGAAATTACAAAGACAAAGATAGGTACATGAATAACTCCCAACGAGGTAAAAGTTATGATGAGACGAAGTTGATAGAATTCTCTGCTGAAAGTTTAAGTGCAAATGATTTGGGAGTTCACAAAAACTAGAGCAGCTGGTCAAAAGTAAATATTTATATTAATTTATAAGCAAACCTATCTATGTTTGGTTAGAAGCTACTTATATTAACAGTTTTGTAAGGAATTACACACCTACACATTTAACTTTTTTTTAAATACGATATTAAGAATTGCAAGATAAACAACTAAAATGTTAAAATACTTGAAAAATGATTAGGTAACAAATAAAGTATTTATTATTTAACAAACTATACCGACATTGTTTAAAAAAACATCTTAAATTACATACACCATGACAAGCCCTTTAATAATAAAAGTAAACATATTAAATGTACTTATTAAATTTTAAAGCACCAAAGAATCAGTTTAAGTCCAATTTATCTTTCACAGTTGTGTTGATTGCCGGCTTGCCCAAACATTGAACAAGGAAGTACCGGCTTGGGAGATGATCATGTGGTAGTGAGAACTTCAAGTTGGGGGAGGCGCCACCATGTCTACACTTAAAATATTCAAAGAAAATGTAAAAATTTAATTGTACCTTAATATAGTACCTACATTGTTTTCATTTTAAGTTTAATAAAAATGAAATTAAAAGTATACATAAGTACTGCAAGTTTTTGAATTATTTATCTACTGTATATTATGCAAATGCAATACATAATTGATTTAAATTTAAAATAAAAATATAAATACCATTAAACTGTTAGTGCAGGAATTATTCATTGTGATGTAAATATAAAGTTTTTGTTTATTGCATTTTAAGTTTTAAAGGCTGGTATTATAAATAAGACTTTATTTTTTTAATCAAGGGTCTTTTTAATATGCTATTTACTTACAAATTTGGATTTGAGTAATATACCTAATTGTTTTTAATTAATATTTAATCAAAATAGAATTGAATCTATTTTCAAATAATTCCATGTTTTATTACATTTTTTTATATATAAATGTTATCAAGAGAAGCAAAGGAGCAAATGTTTTGTCAATGAATAAATAAAAAGGACTAAATAAAGATTTTGGATTTATAAAATATGTTTTTAATTGCACTAATACATTTAAAGCATGATATTGCTTCCTATTGAAAAAAATATATTCATATGTTGCGCTGGCACTTTATAGCTTCTTGAATACTATCAATGCTTCCATGTGGTTACGCTGGGACCTGGGTAATCTTATCCCTAGTGCTCGGAATTGATTGTAGAATCTGGAAATAAATAATGGTATTATTTCTCAAAATTAAATGATATCCCTAACATAAGTATGGGTAGTGCATTTGAGTGTAGATTTACTTTTAAGTGTTTTATTATATAAATAATATAACATGATAAAATATATTGAATCAAGAAGAAATAATAAACAATCTTTTATAGATTTACATTAAGTAGGTATTAGATAAAATTTATGTTTAGAGAATAAGTAGGGTTGCATTTTATTATATAGAGAAATAACAAGTGGAGAATGTGTACATAAACAAACGTATTTTTAAATATACTCTTAAGATTTGCATTGGGTATGGTACTTACATTACTTTTATCTTACACAGATAAATCTGTAGGTTATAATTGTATTTTAGATTGTTCATATGATGCCCCCATATCTCATAGAGACTCGTGATGATTGCGCACTTCGCAATAATAAATTATTTACACGATTCTTCTTAAATCAAAAGGTTTGAAGCCTTTTCTTGGAACAACCCGATGTAGTTATGTTAATTTTGCATTTTTAATATAATAAATGTATTATCTTCTTTAAAAGCTTCATTTATTAAATAGATTTCCAACTACATACGTTTCACTTAAATTTGATGTGTATTCTTTTAATAATATTCAAAATAATGTTATAAAAGTTCCATATTTACAACTTCACTAAAATTGCTTAAAACTGTCATTATTGACATTATAACAAGAATGCTAAATGTCAAAGAGAGCGTGCCGGTTCCAATTTTTCGATTGACGTCTCGAAACCGCTCGAAACAGTCTTGTTGCAATTGGTTTTCATATGTTTTAGAAGGTCCCGGTGCCAAAAAAGTAAGATTATTTTGTGAACGCAACAAAACGTACCCATAATAAGACTGTTATTCTAAAGGTGCCGGTTACCCCCCTGTTCGCGCTGCTCAAGTTCTTGAAGTGCACGCCGTTTAATGAACTCACGGTTAGTTGATGATTTTTGGAAAAAAAAATATGCTTTTCCTCCATGAGCTCATGGTGAGATGATAGATCATTTTTGAAAAATAATAAATATATTCTTTCCCTTTTGAAATATGTGTATCGAATAATGCAAATAAACAATCATTTTTTTACTCAAAATATTAGTAAGTAAGAATGATAAAATCAGTTTAGCTTATTTGTATTTGTTCAACTCACACTTGACCGTTGATATTTTAAAAAAAAAGACGGGTTGCACTCCGGGAGTGCCGGCAGAAGTGAAAACTTGATTATTAACGTTGAGCATGTTTGATATCCATCCGTCTTACGCTTTTTCGATCAGGTCACGTGTCCTGACGCGAGTTTAAGATTTTATACCCAACGCCGCTAAAGAAGTCTTCACTTCAAAAAACTTTTTGTACTTATCTTTTTGGGGAGTGGTTTTTTAAGTAATCGAACGATTCAAAAACCACTAGAACAATAGTATGTAATAACATAAAAATAACACAAAATTGTACTCGGTAACAATAGTGACCGAGTACACTTACCTTTTTTGGCAAGCCATTTTTAGTTTTCGTTTAGTCCTATCCTATCCTATCCTAACTGAAAAGAACTCTAATAGATTTTTATAATTCTTTGACCACTGAAAATTCACACGAGTTTCTCGGTAATATTAATGTTTTTTTTTACTCGGATAAGGCTGGGACAAGCGGCTTATGTCAATAAAAATTGGTCCTTTCGCTTGCAGATGTGGAAGAAGTGGATAGACAACAAGAGCGTGGGCGGACAGGAGCGGCTGAGCACCATCATGCGCTGCGTGATGCTGCGCCGCACCAAGCAGCAGCTGCAGCAGCGGGGCCAGCTCGCCTGCCTGCCGCAGCGCTCCCTGCACCAGCGGGACGTCACCCTCACACCCCCCGAGCTGAACGTCTACCAGAAGGTGAGCACCAAGCAGCAGCTGCAGCAGCGGGGCCAGCTCGCCTGCCTGCCGCAGCGCTCCCTGCACCAGCGGGACGTCACCCTCACACCCCCCGAGCTGAACGTCTACCAGAAGGTGAGCACCAAGCAGCAGCTGCAGCAGCGGGGCCAGCTCGCCTGCCTGCCGCAGCGCTCCCTGCACCAGCGGGACGTCACCCTCACACCCCCCGAGCTGAACGTCTACCAGAAGGTGAGCACCAAGCAGCAGCTGCAGCAGCGGGGCCAGCTCGCCTGCCTGCCGCAGCGCTCCCTGCACCAGCGGGACGTCACCCTCACACCCCCCGAGCTGAACGTCTACCAGAAGGTGAGCACCAAGCAGCAGCTGCAGCAGCGGGGCCAGCTCGCCTGCCTGCCGCAGCGCTCCCTGCACCAGCGGGACGTCACCCTCACACCCCCCGAGCTGAACGTCTACCAGAAGGTGAGCACCAAGCAGCAGCTGCAGCAGCGGGGCCAGCTCGCCTGCCTGCCGCAGCGCTCCCTGCACCAGCGGGACGTCACCCTCACACCCCCCGAGCTGAACGTCTACCAGAAGGTGAGCACCATGCAGCAGCTGCAGCAGCGGGGCCAGCTCGCCTGCCTGCCGCAGCGCTCCCTGCACCAGCGGGACGTCACCCTCACACCCCCCGAGCTGAACGTCTACCAGAAGGTGAGCACCAAGCAGCAGCTGCAGCAGCGGGGCCAGCTCGCCTGCCTGCCGCAGCGCTCCCTGCACCAGCGGGACATCACCCTCACACCCCCCGAGCTGAACGTCTACCAGAAGGTGAGCACCAAGCAGCAGCTGCAGCAGCGGGGCCAGCTCGCCTGCCTGCCGCAGCGCTCCCTGCACCAGCGGGACGTCACCCTCACACCCCCCGAGCTGAACGTCTACCAGAAGGTGAGCACCAAGCAGCAGCTGCAGCAGCGGGGCCAGCTCGCCTGCCTGCCGCAGCGCTCCCTGCACCAGCGGGACGTCACCCTCACACCCCCCGAGCTGAACGTCTACCAGAAGGTGAGCACCAAGCAGCAGCTGCAGCAGCGGGGCCAGCTCGCCTGCCTGCCGCAGCGCTCCCTGCACCAGCGGGACGTCACCCTCACACCCCCCGAGCTGAACGTCTACCAGAAGGTGAGCACCAAGCAGCAGCTGCAGCAGCGGGGCCAGCTCGCCTGCCTGCCGCAGCGCTCCCTGCACCAGCGGGACGTCACCCTCACACCCCCCGAGCTGAACGTCTACCGGAAGGTGAGCACTTGCAGTAGCTACAGCGACTTCAGTAGCAAGCAGTTACAACAGCAACTTTTATGCAGCAGCTGCAACAGCAACTTCGATGCAGCAGCTGCAACAGCAACTACGATGCAGCAGCTGCAACAGCAACTTCGATGCAGCAGATGCAACAGCAACTGCAGCAGCTGCAACAGCAACTTCAGTAACCAGCAGCTACAACAGCGCGCCCAGCTCATGGTCTATCTGAAGATAATGCTTACATGTCATCTCTAGAGATTAAACGTTGTCCAAAGCATCTAGACTCTAGACTAATATCTTCTGCCAAACTTATTCTATCACCCAAAAAATATTTCTATTCATTCATTTAATAATAACTCCAGGTGCTGGTCTTCTCGAAGACTCTCTTCGCACAGTTCCTCCACCAGCGAGCTGAAAAAGTAGATGGAGCGATACACCATCCACCCAACAAGGATACCGAATACGCCAAGATGCACAAGAGGATGATCGCTTTGCAAGGTAAGAAGAAACGTTAACATTTATAAAGTAAAAAAAAAAAATGATATTTTGTACATTTTCAAATTTCCTGCATAAAATTATTCCAATTTTGGTCCTTTGATTGCAAATATCTTTCCTTACTTTAGCAGTAGAAGCGGGCAGCTAAAATTTTTTTTATGTTTCTACGATGAATACTTCAATTATTATCAATGCATATCATTGGTCTTATAACAATTTATATCATTTTAGAACAGTCGCCAGTTTCTAGACAGTCTGTTTTTTTTTAGATTTCATGACAAAACTTTATATTTTTACCATCATCGTACCATACCAGCAGGCGCGAAACCAATAAAATCCCACGAGATCTTGGTGCTGCTGCTGCGATTGCGTCAGGTTTGCTGCCACTGCGGGCTGATCGCGGCCATGTTGGACCAAGACCAGGACCCCGCTGTCCAGGACCTAATAGCTGAACTCAATAAGCTCTCGTTGGAGAACTCTAGGGAGAGGCGAAAGGTATTGATATAAATATACGTGAGGCTAAAATAAACATAGGTATTTTAGATAAAACGAAATAAGAAAATTCCTCTTTACTTATTTGTACAAAATCCATATCCTTTATAAGTTATTATTTCCTCCAGAGTGGATATAAAAATAAGGAGGAAGAGGAGGAGGAGGAGGAGAAGGAGGAGGAGAAGAAGGAGGAGGAGGAGGAGGAGGAGGGTATACCAGGGGAGGGAACTACAGCGGCAGAGGCAATACGTTCCGTGCTGTCGCCCAATAACCCGGTGTTCAGACTTGATAAGCGATCCTCTAAGATCCAGGCGGTTATGGATTGCTTGCTCAATGAGATATTGCCTAATAAAGGTATGTTGGCGGAATAAAATATTGAACATCATTTTTTTTGGGTTTGACGCATTTGGTGCACTTCTCAACTTGTACACCATGCTCAAATGGTGAACTTAGCAACTGGTGCACTTCTCAAATGGTACATTTCGCAACTGGTGCACTTCTCAATTGGTGCACTTCGCAAAATGTGCACTTTTTATGATAAGTGGAGATTTGGAAAAATTGTTTAAAAATGAAAGAATCTTTAGTTTTGCGTAGGTCATTTTCTTAAAAAATACAATCAACCTTTTAAGTAGGTACACTCTTACTTAAACAATTTTCGATTATCATATAAAAATTCACACGAGTTTTAAAAAAAATTGTAATATATCTCTCTCTCTCTCTCTGTATACCGTGTTTATTCGCAAATAAATGAATTTGAAATAATAATAGGTGTGTGAGAGGATAATCTATACTAATATTATAAAGAGGAAAGGTTTGTATGTATGTATGTATGTATGTATGTATGGTTTTCACGCATGAACTACTGGATCGATTTTGATGAAATTTGGCACAGATAATCTTTAGACCCTGAGAAAGAACATAGGCTACCTTTTATTGCGAAATATGTACCACGGGCGAAGCCGGGGCGGACCGCTAGTAATTAATAAATTTCTTATACGGAAAGATATCCACTTGTACAGAATTTATTTAGGGGAAGCATCCCTTAAATAAATCATATCATATTTGAAAGTTAAATCGCTCAAATAGACTTGTGGCATAATTAAATTATGAATAATGATAAATATATGATTTTTGGAAAATTAACTCATTATTTTTAAGGTGAATGCTACGGTCTGTTCCCAGCCAATGTCCCGCTAGATGGCGCTGAATTCTACATTTCTAGTTTATTTGAGTTTTTGCGTAATTGGAAAACCATTAAGTCGTAGGAATAGTCAGTGCGGTTACTGAATATTATATTTTATTGAAATATGTCATATCATTGCCTTAAAATCCACCCAATTCGGTAAAATACCGCGTTTTAACATCTGTCATTGCATACAGGGTCGTTTACACACACAGACGTATACAAAAATGATAAAGATTGAACTCTAGATGGCGTGAATGTAAAACACGTATACAAACATGATAAAGATTGAACTCTAGAAGGCGTGAATGTGAAACAAGTTTTCCATTTTTCTGTATGGGTAGACAGAACTTCAAAAGTCAAAACGCTACCTGCTACGGTTTATTATGAACGATTGTTATAAAAATAAAAGTTATATTTTTAACTGTATTATTTATAAGACAGATAACTTTTTCAATAAAGATTTTTCTATTTCTATTTTTTCTATTTTCTATTTGTTGGCGTAAACTATTTTGGAAAATAAATAATGTCAAAATTGATTACAATAAAACGCAGTTTTATTTTATTACATTACACTATTGTTTTTTTTTTATCAAAACATGTATTTGAGTAGTTAGAAGCATAATATAATATTCTGATCTATGCCTATTCACTCAAAACTAATATGTAATAACACTAATGATTTGTAACAGTAAATTATTTCAATAGGTATTTGAACATTTCATAACCAACAAGTAAGAATAATTCGTATACAAGATACAATAACAAATCTAAAACACTATTTATTATTTTATTATTTATTATGTGAAAATGTGAAAAGCATATTTACGAAAACATAGTAACATATGATTTTGCTATTAGTTGTGGTATTTTCGTGTGGCAGCGTAAGTACCTACGCTTGCGGCGGCATCGCGCGACATCAAAAGCGTTTCCTTACTGTAGGAAATAAAAAATAAATAAAATAAAAAAGCCTTTATTTCTCAAAATCACAATGGTTTCTTACGTGCTAAAAAGTATAGTTAAATGTGAGGGTTAAATGAACTTAATTATTATATTGCAAACTGTAACTAAACTTAAAAAATACAATAAGCAATACATAAGAAGTAATGACTTATAAATTATGATATAATATATAGCTTGAGAACCCCTTTAAGTAAGGGTGAAGGCCTCCTCCAGACTGTTCCAGTATTCTCTTTTTTGCGCTTGTAACATCCACTTTTCGCCAGATATTTTCGTTATATCGTCTGCCCAGCGATAAAGGGGTCTACCGTGCTTTCTTTTGCCTTTCGGACCAGGCCAAGATGTTAGGCGTATAGTCCAGCGGTCATCCTTCATTCTGGCTATGTGGCCAGCCCAACTCCATTTTAACTTAAGTGCGTATGATAGAGCATCCTTAAATTTTGTTTTGTGTCTTAAAGCGGTGTGGCGTATTTTTTGTCATTTGCGTACTTTAAGAATGCTCCTTTCCATACTACGCTGACACGTTGTTATTTTGTTTTTTGCACGTCGGGTGAATTTCCAAGTCTGACATCCATATGTGAGTAAGGGAAGTAAGCTTGAATCCATAACCTTCTTTTTTAATTTTAAAGGGAGATTACTTTTTAGGATTTCCTTGAAGCTCCAGTATCTTTTCCATGAGTTGTTTATTCTTCGCTCTATTTCCTGTTCATTATTAGTTTTGTCAAACGATATTTGTTTTCCTAGGTATATGTATGAATCGACATATTCTATCGGTGTATTATCAAGAGTGATAGGAATAATACGATGGTTTGTCATGATGTTTGTTTTACTCATATTGATGTCAAGACCAACTCTTTTACTAGACACGTAGAGCTCTGTTAACATTTTGTTTAGGTCTGTAGCGTTGTTGGCAGTTATAACAATGTCGTCAGCGAACCTTAGATGGCTAATATAATTTTCTTGTATCTTAATCCCCATTTTTTCCCATTTAAGTTGGTGCTATGACCGCTTCTAGAACAGCTGTGAATAATCGTGGAGATAGTGGATCGCCTTGCCTGACGCCTCTTTTAATTGGAAATACGGGTCCTGTTTTCTCAAGCACTATCTGGCCAAAACTATTTTTATATAGATGTTTCAGAGTATTTATGTAGTTTATTTCAACTTTTTGTGCGTGTAGTGTTTCCCAAATTGCGTCATGCGTTAAAGTATCGAAAGCCTTTCGGTAGTCGATAAAAGCTAGATAGAGTGGTGTCTGGAATTCCTGGTGTATTTCAATGAGTTGTTCCACAGAGTGGATGTGATCCATAGTAGAGAAGCTTCTGCGGAAGCCCGCTTGTTCTATTGGTTGGAAACTATCCAATGTTTTACTGACTCGCTTTTCTATTACAGATGAAAATAGTTTGTAGATGGTTGGTAGTAGGCTGATTGGGCGATAATTGTTAATTAACGTAGGGTCTCCTTTTTTATATAATAAAATTATTCTACATTCTGACCATTGATAGGGGGTTGTGGTTGAATTAATTACTAAATTGAAAAGCAACGTCAAAGGTTTTGCTAGGAGATCACCGGCGGTTTTTATTGCTTCGTTTGAGATTCCATCAGCACCTGGGCTTTTATCTTGTTTAAGCTTTTTTATTGCACATTTTATTTCGGACTCGTTTATAGGTTCTATATCTTGAGTGTTGCACGGAGAGTTTGTATGAAAGAAACTTTTATAACTAGGTTGAGCTGAGTCGTATAAGTTTTTGTAGAATGTAGTTGCTGCGTCTAAAATCTCATTTCTATTGTATGATAGAGTAGAATTGATTGGGTTGGTTAAATTAGTTTGTAGGCTCTCTATCCACGATTTATTAGGGTATTTAGCTGTTTGAAGGCCTTTTTGAGACTCCCCGTAGTATTTAGGTATTTTTCAATAACAGAGCAGCGATGTTTTTTGTAATCCCTTCGTATATATTTACTACATAGTTTGTACAATGCCTTTAGCTCGTTCTTGATTGTTCTAGATTTTGGTTTGATTTTCTGAATTTCGCGTCTTCGATCGAGTAACTTACTGGTATGTTCTGAAATAATATGTTTTTTATTGATGTTGGATCGATATTTGGCAGCGTTTTTTTAAACTTGTTTGTATCACGTATATAATTTTATTGTAGTACTTTTGCACCGTGAGGTTGTTTCTATTATTGATTAAATCATTTTGAAAGGATTCTAATGAGTTTAAATATTCCTTTATTTCTATTTCCGTGGTAAGCGGGTGTTTGCATGCATTGGTGTATTTTCTTCTAATAGACTTAGGTTTTTGCACGGTTAACGACGCTCTTAGAAATATATGGTCTGTTGGGAAAGAGACATTTATTACTTCAATGTTTTGTACTTGATTTGGCATGTTACATAATATGAAGTCTACTTCATTTTTAGTAGTTCCGTCAGGAGAGCGCCAGGTCCATCGCTGGCTATCTTTTTTGTTGAAAAACGTGTTTATTATATGCAGTTTATTCTCGTAAGCGTATTCGATGAGTCTTTCGCCCCTGTTATTTCTTTCTCCGTAGCCATATTTCTTCATAATTAAATTTTCGTCAGGCCTAGGTCGCCCTATCTTAGCGTTGAAGTCGCCCATGAGTATAATGTTCTTGCTGCAGAAGGTTAGGGCCTTATCTAGAGTGCCGTAGAAAAGTGCAAGTTCGGAATCATCAGCTGCGGCGGTTGGTGCGTAGGCTTGAATTATACTTATTTGTATGTTGTTAAAGTTTATATTTAGAAGGGTTACTCTTTCTGATAGACCTATAAAACTTTCTATGTTATTTTTAAGATGTTTTTTTACAAGAAAGCCTACCCCATATAATCCAGAAGTTTCACCAATGTAATGGAATATAACATTTTCATATTCTTGTATTGAATTACCAACACGTCTCACCTCGGATAAACCAATTATGTCGTACTCTAGATAGTAAACTAGATTTTACAGTTTTATTGCTAGAAGAAGAATGAGTTGAATTGTTGTCTAGAGGGTTTTGGTCTACATCTCCCACGGGGACCGGCCGGGTTGGGAGAGTTTTTTCTTTTTTTAATATAAGTTGGTTTTTGTTATTGTCATTGTTTTGTGTATATTTGAGTCGCTCGATGGTATTCACGGTGGTATTTGGCGTTTCGATTAGTTGCTATTCTAGACTGTTTTGATTAAGTCCTGGGCTTTTCCTTGGTTGTGGGGTCCGTTTTATGTAAGATGACATGGATGTGATGGATGTGGAGGGTGTCGATCTTATGTTCGTAGTAGTTTTATTTTTGTTTAGAACGGCGCTTGGTGAAAGTGTAAATTTAGATTTCTTTTTTGTTTGATTGCGGTCGACCGTCCCAGTTAGTGTAGAGTTGGACCTTGAGTGTTCTGGAGGGCTCGCAGAGAGGGCTCGTTTCTGGTTAGGAATCGAACTTTCTTTTATGATCAAGCGGTCATATTTTAAAATGGCTTTATAACCCTTCTCTCTTTGTTCTTTTAATTGTGGTATTAATTCCTTTCGAGCTTCTAAAACTTTACGCGAAAAATCCTCTTTTATATAAGAACCTGATCCGTTTAGGGCTGATCGGCGCTGTAGGATTGCTAATTTTTTTCCATAAGTCGTAAGTGTTAATCGGATGGGTCTCGCCTTTGTATTTTTCCTTCCTATTCTCCCAACAAACTGAAAATCACGCTTTACTGTAGGAAATAATATTGTAATACTGTGCTATTAGCTAGTATCAAGAGATTGCGTGTTCAAATCATGTCGGGGTTACCACTGTGGAGGAAGGAAGGTGGGATTCCTCCATCGATAAACAAGTCTACTTGACTGGCCGGCCGTTGAAGCCCTAATGAAAGATGTCGAAAAGTTGTATATGTGTTTTGTAGCGAAAAAATTTCGCTTGCGCGATTCAGAGCGAGCTGTCGCTACAGTAATTATATTTCAATTTTATCTTTTTATACCTGGTAGAACTGGCCGACGAACAAAAAAAATCGTCATTAGTTTTATTTTATTTTATTGTTATTTTTTTTGAACGATTGGAAATGGAATTACTCAATTATTACACTTAGAACTTTATTATTAGAATTATAATCCCCGTTTTCCAATTACAGAGCATAATGCGACTCAGTGGCGCACAATGCCGAATTATGCTGATGCTTAATTGGAACGTGAATTAGTTTTCAAATGCACCAGCAGGTTGCGAAAAGTTCAGTGTTGACTGTTGAAAAAAAAATCATTTAGCAATAACCTCATTAATGTGTAAATAAAGTGGTATACATAAATAATTGGTTGAAAACTATTTACGGTTATTTTAAGTACCTAATTTGGATTTTGATTATTTCATTAACATTTTTTTGTTTTGAGTAGTAGTTATTAACTTCAGACTCTTCGTTGTTAAACACTTGCTTTTCATGGTTTTCTTTATTTTCATTATCGTAATTATGAACAAATAAGATTGAGTTGTCTTCTTCATCTTGATAAATATATTCTTTTCCACGAAAACATTGATGATTGCCTGCTTCATTAAATGATTCGATCAAGTCATTGCAATGTTTACAAAAGTATATTCCTGTAAACAAATTTGTTTGTAGATTCGAATTCTAAAATGAAATTGTATTCACATTTTAAATGTGAAATATATAAAAAAAAGTCAATGTTTGTACCTTCATCCATACTTATATTTATTTTTTTAACACAATTTGAATTAACTTTGATTATTTCGAAAAAACTACAATGAAACGAAAGCTTTAAAATTTTTTCCAACAATTAATAATATTACTAACGATAATATACATAAACAAAACATTTCCATCAATGCCAACCTAAAGGGGAAAACACTTGTTAATTTTCTGTCACAGTTGTCATCGATTGCACGCATCAATTCACGCGCATTACTTTTAAGAGTGCTCGATTGTGCGAAGCGTTGCTGTAGTTGAAACATTCAACGTTAAGCATTATGCCGCATAATGCGCTCTAGTGCTGTAATTGGAAAACGGGGAAGATAACGAACGCGAATGCGCACGACATCTAGCGCGTCAATGTTTAAACATCGCCTTTCGTTTGCTTGTCAAAAGTCACGCACACTACTGTAGAAGTGTCGAATTTTGCCGGTATTTCACTGTTGTTTTTCTAGGTAAATAATGTAATTTATTGATTAAAAAGGTCGATCGCGGTCACATTTCATTGTATAGAAGTGATAAAATGATTAGTTTTAAAGAAAGAGTGTCTGTATTAAGTGTTTAGTTGTGATCAAAAATGTATGGAGGGACGGGCGGAACATTCACCTTAACTCGAAATTATTGGAAATCGAAAAAAATTATTCTTATTTTATATGCATTCAGGCCAATGTGAATATTTCTACAGAAGCGGTAACAATCCTAGTTACATCATCAAGTATATAGGAAACTATAATTAGGGCTTTTTTGTTTGTTTTTCATTATTTTTTCAGTCAATTTATTCATTTTTTTAAATTTTCTTAAATTCCAAACACTTGCAGGCGAGAAAGCAGTAGTAGTATCCCAATGGACGTCCGTGCTCAAGCTAGTTGAACAAGAGTTGAAAAAGGAGCGCGTAGACACGGTGACGCTGAGCGGCTCCGTGTCGATGTCTGCGCGCGCGCCGCTCATTGATGCGCTCAACGATCCTAATGGGAAAGTGAGGGTATGTGGGGAGATTGGATGATGTGGATCAAATTAAAATTATTTATTTTATTTGCAATTGGTGTTAAACTAATTTGTGATTTTTTTTCTATAGTGATTTTGTTACAGTATTTACTGATTTATACAGGGTGTCCCAGAACTCAACGTCAAGCCAAAACGGGGTGACAGGATTGATTGTAACCATCATGAGAAAAATCTGAAAAAAAAAAATCTATCCCATGCATTTTGAAAATTATGGGCATTTAAGAAAAACCTAAAAATTTGGTCAACCTGTAACTATTTTTCGGTTATTGTGGTTAATTTTTATTATTTTTGTTCATTTAAACTTTGGAACTGTAACCCTAAATAACATTTCTAGAATCACAGTCAAAAATAATGACACAATTGCCCCAAGTTTCCTTGAATTGAAGACTATATTTTGTTAAACTATGAATTTAAAATTTTCAAAATTTGTCGACTTTGACGGCCCCTCCCTTAAAAAAAATGTACTAGAGTGCCTTGGCAAGTGCCATTAAAAGTTGGCGCATTTAATCAGGATTGTAAAATAGTACATACAATACTTGTTAGTTTCATACTAAAAAAAATTAATGAAAAAATAAAAACCTCAAGTAACCCGATTTTTGCTAACCCATTTTATTCAGTTAAAATGTTTTTTATTCGCACAAACTCTTGGTAGGTTCTTGGTTTTACGGCAAAATGATGAGAGAGATGGATAGTGGACATGTGGTATCAACAAGATGGCTGCCCCGCGCATTACGCAGTGCAAGTAAGAGATTTCCTTGACCAGGAATATCCGGGAAGGTGGATTGGACGTTCAGGCACTATCTCGTGGCCAGCCCGTTCCGCCAGATTTAAATCCCCTGGATTTTTTTATTGGGGCGTTCTCAAACAAAAAGTTTATTCAAAGCCCATTGAGAGCGTAGCCGAGCTGTGTGAACGAATTTCTCAAGCTGCTGAGGACATCAACTCTCGAGGATATGCCCGGCTAATAAGTAGATCTTTTTTAAGAAGATGTAGGGCGTGTATTGAGGCTGATGGTAAACAATTTGAACATTTGTTGTAATAAAAAATGTTATTTCCCTATCTGACTTTTATTTCAATAAACCTAAAGTACTAACGAGGTTAAGATTTTTTTATTATTTTTTTAATTTTACTTACTTTTGTTGACTTTGGTAAAAGTGGCGTCACTATCGCTCTCGTCGTCGTCTCGTCTCGCTCACCAATGGCAAACATGTCCACTATCCATCTCTCTCATCATTTTGCCGTAAAACTAAGAACCTACCAAGAGTTTGTGTGAATAAAAAACATTTTAACTGAATAAAATGGGTTAGCAAAAATCGGGTTACTTGAGGTTTTTATTTTTTCATTCATTTTTTTTTAGTATGAAACTAACAAGTATTGTATGTACTATTTTACAATCCTGATTAAATGCGCCAACTTTTAATGGCACTTGCCAAGGCACTCTAGTACATTTTTTTTAAAGGAGGGGCCGTCAAAGACGAAAAATTTTGAAAATTTTAAATTCATAGTTTAACAAATAGTCTTCGATTCAAGGAAACTTGGGGCAATTGTGTCATTATTTTTGACCGTGATTCTAGAAATGTTATTTAGGGTTACGGTTCCAAAGTTTAAATGAACAAAAATAATAAAAATTAACCACAATAACCGAAAAATAGTTACAGGTTGACCAAATTTTTAGGTTTTTCTTAAATGCCCATAATTTTCAAAATGCATGGGATAGATTAATTTTTTCAGATTTTTCTCATGATGGTTACAATCTATCCTGTCGCCCCGTTTTGGCTTAACGTTGAGTTCTGGGACACCCTGTATACATAATATTGAATTTATTTATTTTTTAAATTATGTCCATAAATTTTTATTTTTTTGATAATTGTTATGACCGAGCGTATCATCCCTGTTCGCTGTGACATGGACATATGGGACACCCTGTATACCATGTGATGCACGTGCACATATACAGGTGATGCTGCTGTCGCTGTGCGCGGGCGGCGTGGGGCTGAACCTGTGCGGCGCGAGCCACCTGCTGCTGCTCGACCCGCACTGGAACCCGCAGCTGGAGGAGCAGGCGCGCGACCGCGTCTACCGCGTGGGGCAGACCCGCCACGTGCACATATACAGGTGATGCTGCTGTCGCTGTGCGCGGGCGGCGTGGGGCTGAACCTGTGCGGCGCGAGCCACCTGCTGCTGCTCGACCCGCACTGGAACCCGCAGCTGGAGGAGCAGGCGCGCGACCGCGTCTACCGCGTGGGGCAGACCCGCCACGTGCACATATACAGGTGATGCTGCTGTCGCTGTGCGCGGGCGGCGTGGGGCTGAACCTGTGCGGCGCGAGCCACCTGCTGCTGCTCGACCCGCACTGGAACCCGCAGCTGGAGGAGCAGGCGCGCGACCGCGTCTACCGCGTGGGGCAGACCCGCCACGTGCACATATACAGGTGATGCTGCTGTCGCTGTGCGCGGGCGGCGTGGGGCTGAACCTGTGCGGCGCGAGCCACCTGCTGCTGCTCGACCCGCACTGGAACCCGCAGCTGGAGGAGCAGGCGCGCGACCGCGTCTACCGCGTGGGGCAGACCCGCCACGTGCACATATACAGGTGATGCTGCTGTCGCTGTGCGCGGGCGGCGTGGGGCTGAACCTGTGCGGCGCGAGCCACCTGCTGCTGCTCGACCCGCACTGGAACCCGCAGCTGGAGGAGCAGGCGCGCGACCGCGTCTACCGCGTGGGGCAGACCCGCCACGTGCACATATACAAGTATGTGCCCTGCAACTGTACGAGTGTTACGTCTGTATGTGCCCTGCAACTGTACGAGTGTTACGTCTACAGGGGAAAAAACAACACACGATCTCATCTCGCACTCAAATAACTGTTTATTGCATAATTTATCGTGCTCACAACACTATACAAACTCAACATATACAGATGCGAATTGAAAATGATTTCATTATGTTCACCATAAAAAAGAAAACAACAAAATATAACAAAAGCATTAAACATAGCATAACATGCACTGTTTATAATTGTTACATATGCAAAACATGAGCATTAAACGTATTACAACATTGCACTGTATACGATTGATACATATGCAGAACATGAGCATTAAACGTATTACAACATTGCACTGTATACGATTGATACATTTGCAGAACATGAGCATTAAACGTATATTACAACATTGCACTGTATACGATTGATACATATGCAGAACATGAGCATTAAACGTATGTTACAACATTGCACTGCATACGATTGATACATATGCAGAATATGAGCATTAAACGTATATTACATCATTGCACTGCATACGATTGATACATATGCAGAACATGAGCATTAAACGTATATTACAACATTGCACTGTATACGATTGATACATATGCAGAACATGAGCATTAAACGTATATTACAACATTGCACTGTATACGATTGATACATATGCAGAACATGAGTATTAAACGTATATTACAACATTGCACTGTATACGATTGATACATATGCAGAACATGAGCATTAAACGTATATTACAACATTGCACTGTATACGATTGATACATATGCAGAACATGAGCATTAAACGTTTATTACAACATTGCACTGTATACGATTGATACATATGCAGAACATGAGTATTAAACGTATATTACAACATTGCACTGTATACGATTGATACATATGCAGAACATGAGCATTAAACGTATATTACAACATTGCACTGTATACGATTGATACATATGCAGAACATGAGCATTAAACGTTTATTACAACATTGCACTGTATACGATTGATACATATGCAGAACATGAGCATTAAACGTATATTACAACATTGCACTGTATACGATTGATACATATGCAGAACATGAGCATTAAACGTATATTACAACATTGCACTGTATACGATTGATACATATGCAGAACATGAGCATTAAACGTTTATTACAACATTGCACTGTATACGATTGATACATATGCAGAACATGAGTATTAAACGTATATTACAACATTGCACTGTATACGATTGATACATATGCAGAACATGAGCATTAAACGTATATTACAACATTGCACTGTATACGATTGATACATATGCAGAACATGAGGATTAAACGTATATTACAACATTGCACTCTGTATACGATTGATACATATGCAGAACATGAGCATTAAACGTTTATTACAACATTGCACTGTATACGATTGATACATATGCAGAACATGAGCATTAAACGTATTACAACATTGCACTGTATACGATTGATACATATGCAGAACATGCACAATACGAAATACATACATATGCACAACACGAAACTCATCTCGCACTTAAATAACTGTTTATTGCATAATTTATCGTGCTCACAACATACAAACTCAACATATACAGATGCGAATTGAAAATGATTTCATTATGTACACTATAAAAAAGAAAACGTAACAAAAAGCATTAAACGTAGCATAACTGCATACGATTGATACATATGCAGAACATGAGCATTAAAAGTATTACAACATTACACTGTATACGATTGATACATATGCAGAACATGAGCATTAAAAGTATTACAACATTGCACTGTATACGATTGATACATATGCAGAACATGCACAATACGAAATACATACATATGCACAACACGAAACTCATCTCGCACTTAAATAACTGTTTATTGCATAATTTATCGTGCTCACAACATACAAACTCAACATATACAGATGCGAATTGAAAATGATTTCATTATGTACACTATAAAAAAGAAAACGTAACAAAAAGCATTAAACGTAGCATAACTGCATACGATTGATACATATGCAGAACATGAGCATTAAACGTATTACAACATTGCACTGTATACGATTGATACATATGCAGAACATGAGCATTAAACGTATTACAACATTGCACTGTATACGATTGTTACATATGCAGAACATGAACATTAAACGTATTAATACATTGCACTGTATACGATTCATACATATGCAGAACATGACCATTAAACATATTACAACATTGCACTGCATACGATTGATACATATGCAGAACATGAGCATTAAACGTATTACAACATTGCACTGTATACGATTGATACATATGCAGAACATGAGCATTAAAAGTATTACAACATTGCACTGTATACGATTGATACATATGCAGAACATGAGCATTAAAAGTATTACAACATTGCACTGTATACGATTGATACATATGCAGAACATGAGCATTAAAAGTATTACAACATTGCACTGTATACGATTGATACATATGGAGATGTGTACTCATTGCACTCTAATATGACTTTGTGTTAAACTTGTAACGAAATTATTAATGGTTGAACTACGTGTCAAAGTAAAATAGTTTAAAATTAACTAGTTAATGGGCTAAGAACAAAACATGCAATTAACAAATAACTTGCAAAAAACCTGGCTTATTTCTACGTTAGGATCAATGTTCCTATCTATTTATCTTTGACTTGACACTACCGCCTACTTCTTTTTTATGGGCTATCGGTAAATTCTAAAATTTTTGTGTTACAAATCGTTTGACTTTCGCTATTTTTCCGACGAGTTCGACTAACGCCCACGCGACTATGCTGCCGGTACCAGCGTTCACACCATCATTTTTCTTTTTGTCATTGCGTACTAAGACCCCTGTAGAACCGCCATCCTGTTACAAATGACTCGAAATTTTGTGTCAATATCTCCCGGTCTATCTTCGTTGTGATGTCTACTTAATAACAAAATAGAAAAACATCATAATGCAAAATTGTAATGTTTCAATATCTAGAGAAAATACCTTTTTTTTTTTAAGTGGGGAAATCTTGCATAGATGCCCACGGCCTCCGGGGAAAGGGCCGTGGGTTATGTCGGATTCCTACAGACCAAAACCCCACTGTGTTCCGTCAAGCCGCATCAACGACGGGGCCACGGGCATAGGTAGAATTCTTCCGTGACCATCAAGAGAAAATACCTACAATATCTCATCTTCTATACGTAATTTTCTTGACAGATTCATGTGTGTGGACACAGTGGAGCAATCGATCCGTAAATTACAAGAAGCAAAGCTTGAAATGGCTGAAAACGTGCTGACTGGCGCTCGACACGCAGCTTCCAAACTTACCATTGAAGATCTCAAGCTGCTGTTCAATATGGGCCCGCAGAATTAGATTAGAACTGCTGCTGGAAATGGTTAGTATTTCACTGACTAGTTTAACCTCAAAATCTAGGACTGGTTAAAATCAACCCAATAATTTGTTTGGAACTATCAGAATCACGCCAATATGTTATGCTTCGATTAGAATCACTTAAATGCGGTATCCGCCAATGGCCAGAATCACCCCTACCATATTAAAATTCTGGTTTAAATCATATCAATATGTTATCTTGATCCAGTTCAAGAGAATCACCCTTATGCTTTTATCTGTAATTGATCTAATCGTCGTAATCATTGTTCCCAAAACACGAATCAGTATCACAATCATAAAGACTTAATATATATTTTTTCTTTTCAGATTCGCCAGATGCCTGGATTAACCCTATATTACTAATTGAACAAGGAAAAATATTTTGTCAAGATTGTTGTTATATTTAAAAAAGTTTCCATATTTTTATATCATCTAGAATTGAAGTTATAACATCAAAATTGTCTGCGATTTAATAAAAGTTGTAAATACATTATATTTTATGTTTTGTAAATTCTGTCTTTATTTTTAAGAGGCTCGTTTTGCAGTAAATAAGAACACTTCAGCACAATAAAAGTTAAAATTAAAAATTACAAAGGATAAAACGCGCCAAATATAAATAATAATGATAGGAATTAGATTATTAGAATTACAAATACTTATTTTTATTATAAATGTTTAAATAAATGATAATTTGTTATTGTTGTTTTATTTTTATATTTCCACATGCATTAAATGAAATAAAAAAAGACTATTGGTATAGTCTGTAACAATAATATTGTCAATAGGAAATTAGAATTCTCATTTCTTATCTGA
The DNA here is from genome assembly GCF_061535455.1 of Colias philodice. Classification (NCBI taxonomy): domain Eukaryota; kingdom Metazoa; phylum Arthropoda; class Insecta; order Lepidoptera; family Pieridae; genus Colias; species Colias philodice. The sequence continues at coordinate 9,438,337 of NC_143103.1, read as the reverse complement.
TAAAGTGGCTGAACTTTACGTAAATGATAAATCAATGGGAGCTTATGTCAATCTCTATTATAGCTTCCTTACCAATTCCTTACTATCACCAAACACAAAAATCAGCTTCTTTACAACGTTAAATCTTTATTTATGCGAATCTTTATTAAGATTTAATTATGCAATATTTATTAATGCGAAAACACTTTCGCATTTACTCATAAGTAAAGATTTCTCGAAACTGATAAAACATTCTGACAGAAAATATTTCAGTAAGTACCTTAGAAATTAAAAGAAAACCTCGAAAAACTAAACAACATTTTTGCAAGCATGTGAAAAGAATTTGCAGTATTACCTATGTGAAAGTTGGCAAAACATATAGTACAAAAACAGATCTGCGGATCTGAAGATATGGCATGACTAAAGTCTTAAGAGGGATGATTAGTTTAAAAAAATCCTAAAGAATGTAGTGCTATAAGTAGGTACATATTACGATGGTGATGCACTGTGCCTACATGTTCAGATCTTCAGATCAATAAAGTAAATTACAATTCACGATTTAAGTATAAAAATAAACCTAAGCTATGCTACAAAAATTGCATTACATATTCAAGTTTAAAATCCCAATAAAAATTTGTAAAAATTTCGCGTGCCTAGTAAACGTCGGCAGCGGTGTCGTTACAACGACAGAAATTTTATTTTTATTTTATTTTATTTTATTTTATTTGCAACACAAACACATATAACAATAATATAGGTACAATACTTATTTCACTTTAAGCCTTAAGGTGATTGCTACGATCTGTTCCCAGCCAATGTCCCGCTAGATGGCGCTGAATTCTACATTTCTAGTTTATTTGAGTTTTTGCGTAATTGGAAAAGATTAAGGTCGTAGGAATAGTCATGGCGATTACTGAATATTATATTTTATTTAAATATGTCATATCATTGCCTTAAAATCCACCCAATTCGGTAAAACCATGCGTTTTAACATCTGTCATTGCATACAGGGTCGTTTACACACACAGACGTATACAAAAATGATAAAGATTTAACTCTAGATGGCGTGAATCGTGAAACACAGACGTATACAAAAATGATAAATAAAGATTTAACTCTAGATGGCGTGAATCTAAAACAAGTTTTCCATCCCGCATTTTAAAAAAAACCCGCATAGTTCCCGTTCCCGTGGGATTTCCGGGATAAAACCTATTCAATGTGTCCAAGCTACGTTCTATATGTGTGCTCAATTTCATTGTAATCGGTTCAGTAGTATTTGCGTGAAACACACACATACACATCCTCACAAACTTTCGCATTAGTAGGAAGTAGGATTGTTATAAAAATAAAAGTTATATTTGTTGGTGTAAGTAAACTATTTTATTGTAATTTTGGGAAATAAATAATGTCAAAATTGATTACAATAAAAAGCAGTTTTATTTTATTACATTACACTATTGTTTTTTTTATCAAAACATGTATTTGAAGAAGAATATACCGATCCATGCCTATTCACTCAAAACTAATAACACTAATGATAAGTAAATTATTTCAGTAACATTTTTTTTTTTTTTTTAAAGGCACCCGTCATCACAGGGTGTTCGCGCCACCTCTGGATTATAGTCCAGAGACATTTTTTGCTTTTTATTTATTTTTTTTGTATGGATAATATTAAATTACAATTAAGAAATACAATATAACATACTACTTTAAAACAAGATAAAAAATACTGGATTAAATTACAAATAAGTAACTTTTACTAAAACATAGTAACATATGATTTTGCTTTTAGCTAGTAAGCATGTATGCCTAATGAAGTATTTTTCACCTTCTGGTTTTACAGTAAATACAAAATAAAAAGAAATATACAGTGGTTATGTAGATTCTATACAAACTACAACCAAAATACAATTATAACAAAAATCGTTTGACTTGTGATTTCACTCTCTGCCTTGAAACTTCCTGTCTTGAAACCACTGCTACACTGGTGCTGCAAAGAAAACATACTAAATATATTTGTTACTTTTTGACAAATACTGTTTGGCATTCATTTCAAACGGTTGTACCATCAATCTCCAAAACTTGACGGTACCTCCACTGCACTCTCTGCCTTGAAACTTCCTGTCTTGAAACCACTGCTACACTGGTGCTGCAAAAAAAACATACTAAATATATTTGTTACTTTTTGACAAATACTGTTTGGCATTCATTTCAAACGGTTGTACCATCAATCTCCAAAACTTGACGGTACCTCCACTGCACTCTCTGCCTTGAAACTTCCTGTCTTGAAACCACTGCTACACTGGTGCTGCAAAGAAAACATACTAAATATATTTGTTACTTTTTGACAAATACTACAACCAAAATACAATTAGAACAAAAATCATTTGACTTGTTGATTTCACTCTCTGCCTTGAAACTTCCTGTCTTGAAACCACTGCTACACTGGTGCTGCAAAGAAAACATACTAAATATATTTGTTACTTTTTGACAAATACTGTTTGGCATTCACTTCAAAATGGTAGTACCATCAATCTCCAAATTTGCTCTAAAATAAAAATCGCCTTCTATTCTTTGCTTGAATTTTCAATTGATGTTGCAGGAGCATTTTTCACTGGAATAATAATATAATTTATTATATCTAAATATAATATTTTTTATTCAGATCTTTTCACGTAAAGGAGGCCTGTGTCCCACCAGTTGGAACATATTGATGGGCTTTATGAAGTAAATAAAACTGTGAGTGTACATACCATTCAAATCTATACATTTCGCATTTTTTTGAACACGTCTCAATATTATTTCAGGCAGAATACAGTTTTTAAAAAATTCAGATAATTTGGGCATCATATTACTGATAAATTCATTATCTCGACAAACTTCTATTACAGTCAAAGGTTTAGTGACTGAAATAAAACATATGAAGTAGCACTTATTCATTTTGCTGACACGCATTTGTCCTTGGATCTGAAATAAAATTTGAATATAGTAAGAAATTTCACATTATACCTATTAGTGTCTTGTTTAGAATTTTAATGTGTCATGTAATAGAATTTTAATTTACTTGATGGTAATAATCATGCTTTTTATTCATGACTAAAACATTATTATCCAGTTTTAGAGGAAAATTCTTCTTTTCTAGTGCAGCTGCTTCTAGGCTTTGATCTCTCCTAGCTAATGATGGAAAGCACTTGATCTCAACAATAGCTCTCTCATTTTCAATTATACCTGTAGCAAATTATCATAAAATATAAAACACTGAGAAAACACTGTTTTTTTTTTTCTCGCAATTATAACTACATAGTTATTATCTTTGCTAAACACGAAGATTGAAGTTTGATAAAGAAAAACTTACCATCTGGACTACCTGCTAAAAATCCAAATTCTTCATCAATAAAAAGACCTGAAGGTCTGACAATTTTATTATATTGTTGCATGAACATGCTTTTTGCTACATTCTCATATTGCTGCCCATATAACATATCTTTCGTGCAAATATTCTTTTTATACAGAATATCCTTTACATGATTGTGGCATGGCGTGGTGGTACGGCGTTTGCAAACCTGTGAAGAGAAATATCCAGAAAAACTAAATGCATGTTATGGTTTACTTTAGAAATGTTAATTTTCTAGATATTTTACCAGAAATATATGTTTATATACATTTCTGCTAACATCATTATCACACCACACAACTCACCATTCCAAATTGACTGGCAGTCAAACGGTCACTCCTATGAGTATTATATAAATCATTATCATGCTGTCCTACAGTGGAGATTTCAATCAAAGCAATGTCTTCTGGTGACTTTTGGAATTCTGTTAGCCGTTCTTCACACTGTATTTTCAACTGTGCTTCATCAATATCAATAGGATCACAAGCTTCGGGTCCATAGTGCTTATCTGGTTGGGATTTCTCTCTTGGAGCAAATAATCGTTTGCGTGTCGAAGATTGCTGTCGTATTCTGCTCTGTTCCTTCCGTTTTATGTACTTTTTAAAATGTGTCCCTGGACTCTGTGTGGTCTGCTTTTTCCATGCAGTTTCATGCCATTTGTGTCCCTTAGCAAGTGATAGGCCTGAAAACATATTTAAATGTTATATTTCAAAAAAGACATGTTGCATATTGCATATAAATTAGAATAAATGGGCTGGAGAATAATGATATTCCATAGCCACAATCAAAGAATTTCTTGCTGGTTCTAATAATTCCTGACTGTTATTACTGTATATTTACCTGCCACATGAACACGCCGCTGGTAAGAACCCCCTTTTCCTAAACTTATTCGTTTTCCACAGTTGAATTTGTTTATTACGCTCATAAAGTTTTCTGCCACATTTGTTGTCTCATTAGACAAACGACCTGCCTTCAAAGCAATTTTTTCATTGGCTGCATAAATCAGAGCCCACACCTCTGGAGCATTATTTTTCAGACTTTCTACATGATTTTCTTCCCTCTTTTCACTTCCATCTGTTAATGTTTTATTGACATTGCAGTAATAATCCTTGCAGTTTTCATGTACTCCGAATACATGAAGTGGGACATTTCTCAAATCTGCTGCCATAGCAGTATGCTCACTGCTACACATGATAATTTTCCGTGCTACTAGTGTAAGCTTCATCACCTTCGGCTTCAGAATATTTCGCCCAGAAAGAGGGAGTTTAGTGTTGGCCAAGATCTAAAAAGCACAAAATATAAATACAGAATTCACTGATCTTGAATTTGACTTTACAAATTTGATTTATTAATTTACCTTGTAGAGTGCACTGGTATAGTTTTTGATAACATGATTCTTGCATTCAATTTTTTTTATTATGTTCCCATATGACACTTTCTCTTTCAATTTTGCAAACACCGAGGAGTCTCCGTCACCAATAAAACTCAAATAGCGAAGTTGATGTATTTCTTCACTCTTTTGAAAACCTTCCACAATAATATCTGATTCCATTGCTGTAGATGGTCCAGTAAAATTTTTGCAGCAGTTATGTGCTTTCATATCCAGGTTTCTCCTCTCATAATATTGACATGTATAACAATATTTGTTTCTAACACCAAGAAATAGACATTTTTTAGTTTCTTTACCAATAATGCAGGCCTGGAAATGAAAAGCAACACTCGTAAAAATAATGTACATAACAAAAATGTCATAAAGAACTAAATTTGTTTTAGTAAAATATTAACTTACCATACCAGATGATGAATTAAAGTTATGCCCATATGACCTTTTCAACCATCCTCCATCTACATATACAGTAACAAATGGAACACCGTCTGAAGACACATGACCTTTTTGTATTGCAATTGATCTCTCTTGTTCACCAGCTATTTTAATTTCCTCTGTCAAATGTTCAAACCACACACTGCCTAATTTTTTTTCAATACGACGAAATTTGTTAGCTGACATTGTTGGAATATCCATAAGACTTGTGATATGAGCTGCTTGAGTGTAGAAGCTACCAGATGTGACAGTTGCCCACACAAATGCAGTATTTATTTTATCACTGCTCTCCGTAAAATGCCTCCACACTTTATCACACATACTGCACTTGAAAATCAATTCACTTCTAAATCCATCAAGCCTTTCACTAACAAATTCAATTTGTGAAGATTCACACATATTTCGATGTCTTTCCATAAGAAATGCCCACTGTATTACATGCTTCAAGTCCACAATGCGATACCCAGATATTCCAGATAAACATTTATTTTGACAAGGTTCCACAATCAATTGAAATGAATCAATTTCCGGATCAGGTTGCGGCCAATGAATCTCTACAGGTTCAACCACAGGTTCAGCTGTCATTGTGCTAGTACTAGGAACACTGTAGGTGGCCTCTAGGCGGATTTTCGGTTTTACACGAGCATATGTTCTTAGTTGTGTATTCTGGGTACTGAAAGAAAAGAAACAAATTGTGATCTAACCATAATAAAAGTATAATACGTATATCCTAGATCTATTTTCTCCTTTATCAATATTTCGTGGGTTTTTTACGCCATCTTATGGTTTTAGACTAAAAGCAGCACACATGACAACTTACTGACCCTACATAACTATAAGAAGATCCCTTTGTAAATGAGTATAATATTACAACTCGATTATCTCGAAAACTATCAACCTTAGAGAAAAAATACAAAGAATAAAAAGGGTTTATTTTAGGCTATTCTTGCCGATAAAACCATAAAAAATAGGTATTATATAGACTAAAAAAAAAATTCTAAATTTCGACTAAGTCCAGATCCCATTGTAAATGAGTATATTATAACTCGATTATCTCGAAAACTATCAACCTTAGAGAAAAAATACAAAGAATAAAAAGGGTTTATTTTAGCCTATTCTTGCCGATAAAACCATAAAAATAGATGTTATACTGACTAAAAAAAAAAATTTCAAAATTTCGTCTGTCCAGATCCCTAGCGCCCCCAAGGCTACACTCCGACCCGTCATCAAAATGGCGGCCAGGCGCATTAGCAATTTGCGGGGATTATACCTACATGTAGTGTTCCTTTTATGAGCAACAATAAACCATGCATAATTGATACATACATTATAGAGTTATCTATGACGATTTCTTCATTCACTGGCTTCTTCTTCGTTTCTTCAGTACGCCAAACTTTCACACGGCTGTAATACAATATATGAATGAATCTTTTGCATGCCGAAAATGTAGGTAGGTAAATAAATAGATACCTCGTGTCATCGTGAAATAGCGCGAAATCCCTACATCCAAACTTGGCCGTGTTTACGTCTTCGTAACTAATTCTGTTTCTGGCTTCTTAGCCAGAAACAGAATTAGTTGTATTATGCAGGTTCACTTACCTCCCTTCACCATAATATCTCTTCATTGAACTTCGAACTCGTTTCAAAGATTTGCGCGCCCCCGAATATCCGTGTTGCCTGTACGACGCCTTGCTTGTTCGAACAGACATTTTAGGCGTAATCTAAATCTGAAAACAAATGAAAAACAAATGAAAAACGAAAGAATGCTTACTTTTAGACACTCAGTATTTGAATAAAATATAATAATATCGTAAGTCACAACCATATGTATTGAAAGATCGCAATTCGCAAGTGAATTGAAGAAAGATACCTAGGGTACTTACCTAGTCAGAATCCTTTATGATTGAGTTGCGTTCTGAAATAAGATCTAGAAAAATAAAATATTACAGTAAAATTTACTTATCTTTATATTTCAATGTTATCTTTATATACCTGGTATAAATGGCCGACGAATAAAAAAAAATCTTATTAGATTAGCGATTTATTTTAATTACGGAACAAAAAAAAAGGATTGTAAGTAACTGAATTATGTTTGTTTCTGAACGCACCATAAGTTTTCGACGACGCGCGACGTGAACGGAGTACGAGTAGAGTTATAGGTATACCACTGAGCAAGTAAGGTATACCTACCTACTTTGATAAAACAATCTAATAATATTGTGTGTCTGTCTGAAAATTCGGAAAAGCATATTTTGCCAATATTTGCAAGTTTGTGACTACTTTCGTAGTTTAAATATAGTAGGTAAAAAACAATGGTAATGTAAATTCTAAACAAACTACTACCAAAATACAATTAGAACAAAAATCATTTGACTTGTTTATTTCACCCAGAGGCCAGAGGTGGCTCGTGACAAAATTGTATAGGTGTTCACTTGAAATAAAACAACGAAAATACAATAGCGTTAGCGGGATGATTTATTACAAAAAAATGAGCACCACATTTTATAAATGTCTATAACACTAAAAATTACAAAGTACAGGCTATTTCAAAACGAATTCAATGATTATCAATAATTAGTAAATCACCGAATTTGCATTCGCGAGCGTAGGTATCCATAGTGTTTGTCACTGACGGTCACTGACCTCTATAACTCAGTGGTGTTTGTGTGGCAACGTCGCGCGCGCAATTGCTATGGTCCGGGAGCCAGCAGCAGATTTTATGACCAAGTTCCTCTCAAGCGGTAATTAGTAAAATGCATCAGCTGATACGGGAGGCTACAACCGCTCACCCCCCCAACCGAGCGCCAGCTGACGTTCACGAGGCTTTATAATACTATACTCTCATGCGTCTGACGAATTATCTCTTGAGAGGAAATAGTTAACCAAATTTGCACCTGGCTCCCTAACCATACTGTCATGCGATGCGGCAACGTTGCGTGAGAATCAAAACGCTACTTGAGTACGGTTTATTATGAACGATTGTTATAAAAATAAAAGTAATACAATATACATATTTGTTGGCGTAAACTATTTTATTCATCATTAATTTTGGAAAATAAATAATGTCTAAATTGATTACAATAAAACGCAGTTTTATTTTATTACATTACACTATTGTTTTTTTTTTATCAAAACCTGTATGTATTTGAGTAGTTAGTAGCATATTATATTCTGAATTTCTGATCCATGCCTATTCACTCAAAACTAATAACACTAATGATTTGTAACAGTAAATTATTTCAATAGGTAGGTATTTGAACATTTCCCAACAAGACGTAAGAATAATTATTCGTAGGTATACAAGATACAATAACAAATCTAATACACTATTTATTATTTTATTATTTACTAGCGGTCCGCCCCGGCTTCGCCCGTGGTACATGTTTACGTTTTCTCTCCATAAGAAGTAAGAACCATCCTCGTACTTCAAGGAATATAATAAAAAAAGAATTATCTAAATCGGTTCAGCCGTTCTCGAGTTATGCGCTTACCAACACATTTTGCGATTCATTTTTATATATAAGACTAGCGGTCCGCCCCGGCTTCGCCCGTGGTACATGTTTACGTTTTCTCTACATAAGAACCATCCTCGTACTTCAAGGAATATAATAAAAAAAGAAAATAAATTCACAACACAAGAAATTCCGCGCGCAAATCATAGCGCGTGTCAATGAAATCAAGAATGTTTTATATCAAGCCGACGGGGACGAGCGACGACGCGACGCCGAACAAAAGTACCTACGACGGACGACCACGCTTCGAGTTGCCAAACACACAGCCAAACAACAATAATGAGTAATAAATTGTTTACAAAAAAAACAAGTTTTCCATTTTTCTGTATGAGTAGACAGAACTTCAAAACGCCACCTGCTACGGTTTATATTATGAACGATGGTTATAAAAATAAAAGTTATATTTGTTGGTGTAAACTATTTTATTGATCAATAATTTTGGAATTTAAAACTGTCAACATTGATAACAATAAAACGCAGTTTTATTTTATTACACTATTGTTTTTTTATCAAAACATGTATTTGAAGTACCATATAATATTATGCTGATCCAAGCATTTTCACTCAAAACTAATATCACTAATGATTTGTAAAAGTAAATTATTTCAATATATACATTTCATAACCAACAAGTAAGAATAATTATTATTATTCCTACCTACAACAACAAACCTAAAACACTATTTACTATGGGAAAATAACCAGGAAGGTGAAAAACATTATATTACCTATTATTTACGATTTCGACGCACTCGACTTTTAGTAAAATATAGTAGGTAAACATAATATTATGGTTTTGATTTTTGCTACTAGTATAAGAAAACTGCGTGTTCAAACTACTTGTTTGTCTGTCTGAAAATTCGGAAGTACTTTGGTAGTTTACCGATTTATAATAATATTGTATATATCGTTGTTTAAAAAATATTCAAACACAATAAAATATGATATACTGATTTATCACTGGTTTCAGTGATGAACTGATGAGTCAATGTTAGCCACTATACTTTCGTCATACGTGTGTATGATTGATGTGATTTGCAACGTGGTGATATTTCAGAAAAATCACGGGTCAAATTGTCCCACCGAAAATATAACTGCGTTATAAGAATAACTATACCTACGATAAATTATACATAATACAATATAGTCTCAAATGCATACTAGTGAAATATTTTATTTGAATCAATAAAATAAAAAAAAAAATAAAAAATAATAATAATACAAAAATAAATTCACAACACAAGAAAATCCGCGCGCAAATCATAGCGCGTGACAATGAAATCAAGAACTTTCGAGCCGACGCGACGCGGACGACGAAGGAGCCTAACAAAAGTACCTACAATCATAGGCGGCTCGTGACAAAATTGTATGGCCGTGTTCACTTGAAATAAAACAACGAAAATAGGTACCTACAATAGCGTTAGCAGTACAAAAAAAATGAGCACCACATTATAAATGTCTATTTATACACTAAAAATTATAGAGTATTTCAAAACGAATTCAATTATTATTTAGCAATAATAATTAGAAAATCCCCGAATTTGCATTCGTGATCGTATTCATAGTGTTTGTCTACACTAATATTATAAAGAGGAAAACTTTGTTTGTTTGTTTGATTGTAATGAATAGGCTCATAAACTACTGGACATTTTACCAATGTTTGCAAGTTTGTGATTACTTTGATAGTTTACCGATTTATAATAATTGTATACTTATATCATTGTTTAAAAATATTCAAACACAATATGATATAGGTACTGATTTATCACTGGTTTCAGTGATGAACTGATGAGTCAATGTTAGCCACAATACTAATCACGAACAATAATGAGTAATAAATTGTTTACAAAAAAAAACATAGTTTCTAAGGTCATTAGTTTTATTTTATTTTATTGTTATTTTCTTTGAACGATTGGAAATGAAATTACTCAATTTTTACACAGAACTTTGATTTATTAGAATTATGCTCATTATGTATAAGATAACGAACGCGAATGCACGACATCTAGCGCGTCAATGTCTAAACATCGCCTTTCGTTTAGACATTGACGCGCTAGATCTGTAATAAGTATATAGTCTATGCGCTAGATGTCGTGCTTTATGTCGTGTTTCGCTTGGCAAAAGTCACGCACACTACTGTAGAAATGTCAAATTTTTCCGGTATTTTACTGTTGTTTTTCTAAGTAAATATTGTAAATTATTGATTAAAAAGGTCGAACGCGCACACATTTCATTATAGAGAAGTGATAAAATGATTAGTTTTAAAGAAATAGTGTCTGTGTTAAGTGTTTAGACTTTTAGAGGTAATCAAAAATGTATGGAGGGACGGTCGGAACATCAACCTTAATGACTAATTGTTATTGCAATAACATGTGTTGACTACTAGACTATAAAATATTACAATCGCTTACACATAAATATAAAGAGTTATCAATATACTAACTTATAGATAACAGATAATTTAAAAAAGGGAAATGGTATAAAAACTACAAGAGACAAATTTCTAATCTATTGAAGGACTTGCGACAGCAAAGTAAGGTTTTCAAATAGGCATTTCCGAAATCTAATAGGTTTACTCCCGATAATGTCAAGATCTGGTATTATCTCAAATCATAATATTTCACGCAAACATAAAATGTCTCCGCCCAGACAACACCGGCGGTCTAAAAATACACAGGAGTCAGTCGAAGCTGGTCTCGGGCTGCAGTGACGCTGTGGTCATGACCAACGGCAGGTCTTGCACCGGCTCCCAACCGCACGTCACCAGGAGACTGTGCGCTACCCTGATATTCTTTATCGGAATCATTTGTATATTTGGTGGTATGTTTTATTTGTTTGTGTTAGATTTGGCGAATGTTGTTTGCTTTTACTTTTTGCAAGATCAATTTTGAATGTAGAGTACAATCAATGATTACCAAACAATTGAAATAAAGCAAAAAATGTGTGGTAAAATCAAAGATATCGAATTTCTACTGCTTTTTAACGTGATAACGTTTTTAAAATCGTTTTAGTCGGGTGACATGTTCAGAAACTTGTGTCACACCAAAACCTCACGAGCGCGATCGCAGGTATAACGAGAGAGAGACGGACCGATCTCCCGTCTCATCCCGAGCGCTGCCACCAATAAGACGTTATCACGTAAACATCTCGATCGTAAACCTACTTTACAAAGGGAACTATATTTTCTGTCACCAAAATTTATATTTGTCATCAAGTTGTATCACCTAATAAATAGATCTATCACCACGAAATATTTTCGTTCTCAGATAAACAAAAATTGTTCCCAGGTATGAATTATCAAATTAATATTAATATATGTGTAAAATAAGAGATCGATAACCAATAAAATTATATTGCATTACATGAATATAAACTTCGTTCTTATAATAACAGTTTTGTTACTTAAATAATAGCTCTGTGCTCAGAATGGTAGATCTGTCACCAAATAAATTGATTATCGATCCCTGACTACGTCCTGACTACGACTCCTTTTTATTTGATACTAGCTTTCCACCCGCGGCGTCGCCCGCGCAGTCAAAGAAAAACCCGCATAGTTCCCGTTCCCGTGGGATTTCCGGGATAAAACCTATCCTATGTCCCGGGGTAAAAAGTAGCCTATGTCCTTTCTCGGGTATCAAAATATCTCTATACCAAATTTCATGCAAATTGGTTCAGTAGTTAAGGCGTGACAGACAGACAGAGTTACTTTCGCATTTATAATATTAGTATGGATTTTGTCACCAATACAGTAGTAACATTTTATTTCGTTCAGATATTAAATTAATATATATAATATAGTATTCGTTACCAATTTAATACATCAATTTATAATTTTAATGAAAAAATGATCAAAGAGGGGCGGAGACAAATTGGCGCGCTTTAAAAATTGATTATTTTAACTTTAATTATTATGCTAGCCATAAGCCAGCTATTAAACCAGAGCTGATTGATTATTCAGTGGTTATTATTTTTAAGAATAAATATTAAATATTGATTATTTTAACTTTAATTAAGTGTTTTATCTACTATTCTTCTAGCCATAAGCCAGCTATTTTAAACCAGCGCTGATTGTTCAGTGGTAATTATTTTAAACAATAAATATTGATTATTTTGACTTTAATTGTTTTATTTACTACCTACTCTGCTAAAAATTTTATTTAAATATAATTTATACTATCAGTGGAAATTTAGAACCTTTGGAGTCTAGAAGTCTAGTCGAGGAGTCTAGTCTAGTCTAGGAGTAGCAGAATCTTTTGGTTGAAACGATGATGACAACCCTAATTTTTTATTTGAACTTAATGCAATTTTCTAGTAACATAATATGATTTATTGGTGATCTCTTTAAATTAGTTTGCTTAAATACTTCTTAGGACACACCTATTATAATACATACAAAAACATTTATTTGGTACTAGACCTTATATCTCAGGATTTTAGGGGATTTATTGTGGAACTGATTTTGCATTGTTTGGTGACTACATTTTCTACTATTTTGAGGACAAACCCTATTATTTAAGAAACACAAAACTAATTAAATTGGTGATAGCTTAAATGATACCCCTTTACAAACAACCAATTTTTTTGCTACTTTGGGTAATTTTTTTTTTGTAAGTAAGTTAATTCTAAACAATTTTTCGTAATTTTCATAGAAATAATAGTGATACGAATATGTAGGCATTGTATTGTTTATAAATTGTCTTCACCTAAGTAGATTTATGCTTTGACATCATTTTTATGCGATGAGATATTTCAAATGTGTAATTTTCAGGCTATTTACTCGGGCGCATGGCACGCAGCGAAGTGAAGCGCGGGAATTTAATTTCCAACAACCTGACACTAGCCGCTGACACCTTGTTCAGGAAAGCCAGACGGATGTCTCCCAAAGCCGTTCACCACAGCGACCCAGAGAAAATAACCTCAAAAATTCTTGACATTTTTCACTGCAATGCTAGCGACTGCGGCGTAGTAACTAATTAATAATTATAATGTCGCCGATTTCGTTAAATCGTCCATAAATTATGAAGTAAATAAATTAATCAAGTCGATACACAACGCGTCGGTGTTAGTGTACGTTAAACATCGATATACTATCGATAGTATCGATAGTAAATGGCTATCGATACTATCGATAGTTTTTTAAAACAATCGATCGATTGTTTACTCAAGTATTACTTATAGTTTACTAGCTTACCGCCCGCGGCTTCGTCCGCTTTGTCTAAAACCCAATAAATTATATACCTTCCTCTTGAATCACTCTATCTATTAAAAAAAACCGCATCCAAATCCGTTGCGTAGTTTTAAAGATTTAAGCATACAAAGGGACATAGGGACAGAGAAAGCGACTTTGTTTTATAATATGTAGTGATGATACATCCCTACAGTCTAGGTATGCATGTACAAAAATACAAAAAAATGTATATGTAGGTTATTCCCCGGCCATAGTGACAACTGACAAAGGCGTAGACATTAGGATTGTTCTCTATAGTAGGGGAATTACCGTGCATATTTCATTAATTCAAAGGTGTACACATTGAGATTATTCTCTATGGTAGGTGAATTACCGTGCGTATATTATCATTCATTTTAATAATGATGAATGCTGATTTTTTTATTGTTATCTCAAATTTAATTGAAAATAAAACTTCGTTTCGTATAAAATTTGTTATTTTATTGATGTTACGCTAATCCTACAAAGTACAATCTTTTAAACTATCGATTGGCTATCGATACTATCGATAGTTTTTAGTAAAACTCTCGATACTATCGGATTACCAAACTATCGATGTTTAACGTACACTAGTCGGTGTATCTCGACTCTTTGAGATGACATTGAATGGAAGATTTATTGTCTCTTCTGCGTAATGAGGTGGAGTTTTTTTAGAATCTTAATTAGATTGGTGATATTGAAACAAATTGAAACAACGTACCTATAAGTATTTGTAATAGACAAACTTATTTTATAACGGTGTACCTAATTGTTTATCGTTAAGCATTTGTTTTTTATTGAATTTTTGTACATGTTATTCCTATCTACTTGTTGTAATATTAAGGTATAGTAGGTATATAATATGTACATGTGTTACTGGAGAAATAAAGTGTTTGAAATAACAGCATTTCTTTTTCTTACTTTTCAATTCCCATAAATAAACATTAAACTGTAGATTTTGACTAAAAAAAGATACTTAAACTTAACGTGTGGCATTATGGATAGGTAATTAATTCGAGTCTCTGATTTTTTTAATGCAGTCTATTAAGCAGTCTATTGACATAGTATTTTGGTTTGTAGTGCCAAAACCACAGAACAGTAAAAACCACAGGTAAAAACATATAGAAGTGCTATAATGTCATAATTATTAATTAGTATGAAAACCAGTGTCGCCAAACCCACACATTTAAACCGATAGTTATACAGTACACTACAAGTAAACTATGCCTTTGATTGGACAGCTTAATTTGAGTAAAAACTGACTTAGGTTATAAATTCAGCATTTCAATATGTACCCTAACGCACCATGTTACGGTTTATTATAGTATAACATCCCTAGGTGTATTAGCTGTTTTGTTTCTCATTGCTCAGAAATTCCAAATTCGAAAACATTCAGCTACTCCACAACAGAGGGCGTTAGTTTTCGATAGATATAACTTTGAACCTCAACACATAGAGATAAGGTTGAAATTTGTGTCACTCAACATTAATGACACTAACTTGATATTTATCTGATGCTATGCCCTGAGGGATGTCAGCGTTGTTATCGATAATTCACAAATAAATATTTTTTGTGTATTTTTTTTTTCTTTCTACTAAATGAGTATAGTAGGTATATTGTGTCACATTTTGGAGTATGTTTATTACTACTAAGTACGGCTTTTTATATTATTATTATTAAATAAAAAACGGAATAGAATAGTATTAATCTATATTTACAAAATACAAACAGAAAATATGCATTATTTTAAATCTTGGAACTGCCGTAGGTTTGATGTATCGGTGGCCTTTGTTAGACTGCTTAGTGCTGTTCGGCATCCAGTTAACTCGTCACGTTGCATTTATCCATTTCTCTTTTAAATTAGCCTCTTTGGGAAATCTATAAATAAATTGGACAAATGAAAGCTAAGGAAAAATAAAATAAAATTTAATATTTATAATGTTTGTCTTTTCTAAAGTATCGATACTGTCGATATGCGCCACAAGCATCACTAAACCGACATTCGTTTGTTTATTGCAATAATATTCCAGAAAGTCTTGGTTGCTGTTCAATCTATAATAGTCCTTATTTCTTATGGATTAAGGTTCATTTTGACTAGATATTTGTATACAATTTTGACAAATTACAAGCGAAGTTATAACATAAAATATTTTATGTAAAATAAATAAAAATAAGACTTAGAGCGTATACGCACTATGCGGGTAGCCGCATTGCGGGTAGCCGTCCGGCTGACCGCAATCACAATTATGTATGTAATATTCATTTCTATGCGCACTGCGATGCGGCTACCGCAGACCGCACAGTGCGCATAGAAATGAATATTACGTACATAATTGTGCTTGCGGTCAGCCGGACGGCTACCCGCAATGCGGTTACCCGCATAATGCGTATACGCTCTAACTGATGGTATGAAATGCCTCCATTGCTGATATTATTTCGTCTGCTATCATTTTTGCACTTACCGAACAACACGTCCTAATTAATGAATAAATATGGAAAAAAGGTTTGACAGCTGACAACCGACTCGAATATTTTTCTGCGCACAACTGAGAGCAAGTTAGAGCGGGGGCACACGATGCGTTGCGGCGGCGGTGCGGCGCCGGAGCGGTGTCGCTGCGTCGTCTTACATAGAAATATCTGTGGCATGTCACACGATGCGCTCCGGCGCCGCACCGGACTTGTAACCACCAAGACGAGGCGGGGAGGGGTGAATGCGGTGCGACGTCGGAGCGGCACCGCTCAGTTGTTTTGCGTCACAAGGAAAGACACGCTGTGCAACGCTGCTACGACGCCGCTGCGATATAAAAACGTTACGGCGCCGCACCGCTCGTGTGCCCACTGACACGGTGAAATCTTTGCGGTGCGGCGCCGCAACGCATCGTGTGCCCGCGCCCTTAGGTGATCTTACCTTACAAGTGACACGTGGGCCAAACGTAAAGTAGATAGAAGTGTGATGTGGGCATCACACTTCTATCTACTTTACTGTTCTGTGGCCAAAACTGTTAGACCGGGAGATACTGACACAAAATTTCGAGTCATTTGTAACAAGGATGGCGGTTCTACAGGGGTCTTAGTACGCAATGACAAAAAGAAAAATGATGGTGTGAACGCTGGTATCGGTGGCTTAGTCGCGTGGGCGTTTGTCGAACTCGTCGGAAAAATAGCGAAAGTCAAACGATTTGTAACACAAAAATTTTAGAATTTACCGATAGCCCATAAAAAAGTAGTAGGCGGTAGTGTCATGCCATACTTTTCCGGTGTGACTTACAGCCCGCCATACCGATGCGAATGTGTTGATTTAAATAAAACAATCATTCAACCATTTGTACCAGGCTAACTTTTGCACAGGTAACTATCGTCGTGCAGCCATTTACGAAAATCGCCATGCCATACTTTTCGGACGATTCCAAATGGTCGCCATACCGCCGAAAATCTGCAAAAAATTTTTATTTCGCCATACTTTTTGTACCAGTATTGCATTTGGATTTTTGGAGAGTATTTGATAAAATGTGACCATTATTATATTTGCCATACTTCTAGTAGGGGGAAAAAGTGCTGTCATACTTGAAAACTTAATTTATTATTAATTTATATAAGTGAAGATTTCCAACACATAGATCTTTGAAATTTTGTATTTATATTTGTTGATCCTCAAACTTACAGGAAAAATAAGTGCCATACTGTTACAAATCGTTTGACTTTCGCTATTTTCCGACGAGTTCGACTAACGCCCACGCGACTAAGCCGCCGGTACCAGCGTTCACGCCATCGTTTTTCTTTTTGTCATTGCGTACTAAGACCCCTGTAGAACCGCCATCCTGTTACAAATGACTCGAAATTTTGTGTCAGTATCTCCCGGTCTATGTAGTTCCCATTGCCTGCAAATTTTTAGTTACCATAATCACAGACTAATAATAATATACTACGTATCCATAATGTACTATTTTGAATCTGCTCTACCGTTTAGGAAAACGGTATTTGATTGAATTCTAGACATTTTTTTATCAAATAGGTGCATGATGTCTGGAGATAGAGGAGGCTAGGGGTAGATTTAATATTGCGGTAAACTTCTTTTCTATAGGAAGGTCTACAATGGTGCGTATCTGATTTACACCAAATTAACTTACTATGTTGGCACCTATTACAGTTAATTTGGTATGACCAAGCAGACCTCCAGTAATATTTTTATTATTTCACAGATTCGTCGTCCATTTTAACTGTTGATTAATTTTATGACTTCTATTCATACTAGAGGTATTTTTATATCTACTACTCAACTATTATAAATATACCTATGTATTATACATATACCTATGTATGCGTCAGGAAGGAAAACCCGACTTATTTTTATATAGTAGATTTCTTACCTATCTATCAATCATAATTTTTTTGTTAAACAGTCATTATATTACATAGTTACTTTAAACTTTCGTACTATAAACAACAAGCCTCAAAAAATGTTCAAGTAGCATTATTTTTTTATACAGAAAACAAGAGTTTTAGTTTTACATTGATTTCAAACATAATTTTGCGTTGTGAAACCTTATGAAAATGTTCACAGTATTATATCCTGTCCTTATAAAAAACATCCGTTGAAAATAACACCAACACAATAAAATGAAATTCGAATTGCTATTGTTCGTTTTTTAAATTGATTGATTGTGAAGGTGTTCGAAGGATAATTAATAGCGCGGGAACTAAAACATTGGCACCTGGTACAATATAATTAACATAAGCATTATTAGGATTTTAAGGAGGGTAGGCAGTAGGAGGCTAGGGTATCTACTTCAATTGTTTCTTTTACAGCTTTGGGGGTTTGCTGATGCTTATTTTGGCTAGAGGTCCGATTTCGCCCCTAATACAGATATGTACATATACCTATTATTACTAATTACCTACCTACGATTCTAAATATCATAGGAGAAAAAAAATCACAACATATGCGATTAAACAAAAGAAGTAAGTAGTTCTTTCCTGTCTTTGTACACTGTTTGTAATAATATATAAATATTAAAATATCCACGATACCTATTTGCAACATTGAATGTACCCAATTTCGCATCAGGTCATCAGTCACAGAGTCGATTCGTGTTCAAGCAAATTGCGTCAAGTCCCGCCCCCTGTAATTAGCGTATTCGGTTGACATGCAACGAGTAACGACTGGTGCTCGAATTAGGTTAGATCCTTATCTGCTTAGGTCTTAATTTAGAGTGGTGGTTTTATTTTTATGTGTTTCTTTAGTGTTGTGATTTTGTTTTAGCTTTCGTTTCAAAATGAGTGAGGTTTTGGCGTGGCTTGAAGATCGGAAGTATAGCTTGGTGGTGGCATAGATAAATATTCTGTAGTTTAACTAATAAATTAACGAGCATGAAGGAATTCATGAAGTAAGAAATAAATAACGAGCAAAATACGAGTAAATCTATCAAAGTAGGTATAGGTAAACCAGAATCTGATGGCAATTAGGGAAATCAAAATTTTGAGTGTGCAACCCTAGGGAAAATGGACTGAACGATTTTGATACTGCGTATTTTTTATTTTGTCCTCCATATCATTAGTCACATTAAACAAGTGGATAATACTGTATTTAATAATGAGATATCCACGTAATATTATGTAGGTACTTATTACATGTATAATATAATAAGTACCTACATAATAGAAATTACTTTTCTAAAGGTAATACATAATATGTATTATGTATTTACACATACCTATATTTGAATAAATGTATATCATTATGGCATGTGAAAATATGGATGTAATGATAATGCAGATCAAAACTTAGATACTATATTAATTAACGATTGTTTATAATTTTTTATAAAATAAAACAATAATAAAATAAAATCATGTTTATTTTCGTAAGTATTAACACATTATAGAATTGACTTGTACACCTTGGACTTGACAAATAGCCAAGAATGGAAACTCCTGTAATAAGTTTTCATAAAATTATATTTTAATCAACAAACAACATTATTAATTTAAAGTATCAAAACGGGTAAGTCCAACTTAGCAATAAAATCTTTCACGCGCTTTAAAATTGAAAATTGTGATGTGTTTGACCCTTCTTCATCGAATGTTTTTCTATACACATTGTAAACAACACCTCTTGCTTGTGATCGCAGCGGTTTTATCGACATTTCGAAGATTTTGAAGACAAAATCCTAAAAATTAATCATCAACACAATAATTTGACAACTAATTTGATAGTTGTCAAATAAAGTTGCCACATGAAAATCTTTTATTTTTAAAATATAAATTTGCCATCAGATTCTGGTAGACCTATAATTTTCAAAAAATCATAAGCAAAAAACAAAACAATATTTTACTCTATGGTCTTTATGTCTATTAAATAAAGCACTAGTAAACATAAGAGCGAGCGCGCACGAGCAACTTAGTTGCCCGGCAACTATTTTGTCTCTGTCGCTGTCTCCTCGCAAAGTTTTGAACGATGCGCTTCAAATGTTGACGAAGTGAACAGTGCTCTTTTACACATATCTGAATGGTTTACTGCCAATAATTTATTATTAAATGCCAAAAAAACCACTTTTGTTGAATTTTTACTTCCTAATGTAAAAAAGTTGAACAGAGATATTACCTTGAACGGGGAGGTATTGCATCCTACTGAGTCTACTGTATTTCTAGGGTTAACATTGGACGAGAAACTACAGTGGGGAGCCCATGTCAACACCGCTGCAGGTAAGCTCAGTTCTGCTGCATATGCAGTCCGAAAAATAAGGCATCTCACCGATGAAGATACGGCTAGATTGGTTTATTTCAGCTACTTTCATAGCATTATGTCCTATGGAATTCTACTGTGGGGCAGGGCTGCAGATATAGAAACTATATTTATCTTACAGAAAAGAGCCATTCGCTCTTTATATAATTTACGTGCTCGGGACTCACTAAGAGATCATTTTAAGAATACTGGTATCCTTACTGTACCATCACAGTATATATTTAATAATATTTTGCATGTACACAAAAGCTCTGACTTACACACAAGAGTAGGAGATAGACACGATTATGGCACAAGGAACAAGAATAGAATTGAAATGCCATTTTTCCGATTAGCTAAAGTTAAAAATTCATTTATGGGTCAAGGTATACGCTTATACAATAGAATTCCTCACAATATTAAAGAGTTTAGTAGTTCTAAATTTAAAACTAACATAAAAAATGTACTAGTTCAGAGAGCGTACTACAGTATTCAGGAATATATGGACGATAAAGACCCATGGAGGGTTGTCGCGTAAAAACCACAGGACAGTTCTTTGGCATATTATGTAGTTAGGTAGATATAAGTTACATATTATGTAAATTTATTGACATTATTTAAAAGAGCAACTATGGAGTTTCTTGCCGATTCTTCTCCATAGATACTGCTTTCCGAATCGGTGGTAAATGTTAAAAATACTATGTAATGACGATTCGAAAGTGCTACTAAATAGTAGTCTAATTGAATAAATGAATGTTTGAGTTTGAGTTTGAGTTTGAGTTGCGGAGACAAAATAGTTGCGGAGACAAAGTTGCTCGTGCGCGCTAGAAACTAGAAAGTGCGCGCACGTAGCGACGCAACTCCCCATACAAATTGATGGGAGAGACAAAATTGCATTTACTACTATACTCTATGTCTATGGTTTCTGTATTTTGAAGTAAAGCGCCTTATTCACGGTCCATTTGGCTGTACGTCCCGCTAAGGTCATACACGATGTTTGGCACGAGAGACAAATTATTAGTAATAATGGCGGGGATGGACCGTGAATAAGGCGCTTAAAATGTGTATTGAATTAACGTTCCGTTTAAATTTATCATGTTGATATCACCCTTACAACAGTTGTATCAAATGTCATCTAACTTGAGCTGTCAATACGATAGACATAAAGCTGTCAAGTACAGTTTTTATTTGGATTTGGATTTCAAACGCGACGATTTTCAATGGTGATATTCAAAAAAGTTTACAATTAATTTATCTTGTAAATTTTATTATACAACAATTTACAAGTTATTAATCTGTTAATAATTCAATAATAATTAAAACCATGACGGAAGTTCAGTTACAAGAGTTTAAACTTGAACCAGATTCAGAACTTAGGTTTGAAGTCGAGTCAAAGAACGAAAAAGTTGTTTTAGAGGTTTGTAAAAAAAACCCATATTGAAGATTTATCGTAACATTAGCACTATCGTCATTTCGTGAAATTTAACCCATAAATAATTTTGCTTTTTAGGTTAAGAGTGGTTACGCGGAGTTGTTTGGCACAGAGCTGGTTAAAGGTAAACCATATGAGTTCCACACGGGAGCCAAGGTAGCAGTATTTACGTGGCACGGCTGTACGGTAGAACTACGCGGTCGCACGGAAGTCAGCTATGTGGCGAAGGAAACACCAATGGTAATACATAATTTTCTACAATTATGAGTATGTTGATAGAGCTGCAAACTATAATATTTCCTTCGAAAAATTTTACGAAAATAGGGCAATACAAAAAGCTTGAATTGTAATTGCTTGGTCTATGAATGAATAATTAAATAAAAATATACAGATTTATGTGTATTATAGACTAATGACATCATATTATTGTTTAGTACATATGTTTGTACTTTACAGGTGGTATACCTCAATGTACACGCTGCTTTAGAGCAGCAGAGAGTTGCGGCAGAACAAGAAAACACTCGGGGTCCTGTCACTATGGTGGTTGGGCCAGGTGATGTCGGCAAGTCCACGCTGACCAGGATCCTGCTGAACTATGCTGTGAGAATGGGGCGTAGGCCTATATATGTGGATCTCGATGTGGGACAGGGGCATATTAGTGTCCCAGGAACCATTGGTTAGTAGATTAAGGTCATTTTCAATGTGAAATTAAATTAAACTGAATTTTTTAGGTTTTGTTCATGCATTCCAAATTGCAAAACCATAATTATATAAATTCTTGCTGCTTTTGTGTATTCTTGTAAACTTATGTGTTCGAAATGTTAGAACTGGCTTTACAAAACCAAATTTGTCTTAAATAATGCATTTACAAGTCTGTGATGTGAATTTAAATAGATTACTTTGCATAACATGCTTAATTGTTTAAATATTATGGAGATCTATGGAGTTTCTTGCCGATTCTTCTCCGTAGATACTGCTTTCCGAATCGGTGGTAAATGTTAAAAATATGTACCTAATGACGTTTCAAAAGTGCTTCTAAAAGAAGTCTAATTGAATAAATAAAAGTTTGAGTTTGAAATATCATGGTTAATATTACTATTTTTTCATTAAATATTTCCAGGTGCACTTCTAGTAGAGCGACCAGCTTCAATAGAGGAGGGGTTCAGCCAACAAGCACCTCTGGTATACCACTTTGGTCACAAGTCGCCTGATGAAAATTTAGAACTGTATAATACAATTGTGTCTCGACTTGCTGAGGTTATCGCTGAGAGATGCGAAAATAATAAGAAAGGTAAATTTTAAATTTTTCATGTTGGTTTTTATAAGGGCTCAAGTTAGTGAAGTTTTTGTTAAACTTCATACTCTAAATTTGCAATGATTCTCCTTTTCTTTAAAATTCCATTCAAATTTCAATTTTTGAATTACATTGTACATATTATGATGTTGTTGCTACTATTAAACGCAATTTAAAAAACAGTTACATTTAAACTCCGAAAACAAATTTAATCAGGTTGAATTATTTTTCAAATTTGACACAAAATATTTCTTTAATCAACAGCATCAACATCAGGCGTAATAATTAACACATGTGGATGGGTGAAAGGCGCCGGTTATAAAGTGTTGACGCACGCCGCTCAGGCATTTGAGGTATGTATAAAAAAAATTGTTTATTTGCTACTACTACTACTATTACTTTTTCTTGGCATATTACTATAATATATGATGTTACATATGTAATTTGTAAAATTGTAAAACTGACATGATTAAAAAGAGCAACTATGGAGTTTCCTGCCGATTCTTCTCCGTAGATACTGCTTTCCGAATCGGTGGTAAATGTTAAAGGCTTTGTCAGACAGGACGCGTACTTAGCGCGCGTCAGAGCGTTAAGTTGACGCCGCGATATGACGCTAAGATGTGTTCTACTACCATCGTAGAATACCGTCAAACAGAGCGCCGGCGCTAGCAGTACGCAACGCTCTGTCGCGGCGTTAGGACGCTTTAACGTCGGGTGTTGTATTTTTTTACAAATTTTATTTTAGCGTCGGAGTTAATAGGCGTAAAATAATAATAAAATACTGCATAATGACCGAAAATTTGATAGAATTGGTTAGAAAATATCCATGCTTATAGAATACGAAGGATATTTCATATAAACTATAAATATATATATCAATGAAGCCAAAATTGTGGGCACAAATCGGAGAAGAAATTAATGAAACTGGTAAGTAAAAAATTCTTCCGACTCCGGAGTTAACTCTTCAATTCCCATGTCTAAATTAATAGCAATTTTGCATTTCTCTTTTACTGAAATAGTTTAGATACATCTGGCGAAGACAAAAACAAAGAAAAAAAAATTAATTCTACCCCCCATTTTTTTTATGGGGGTGTCACCTACAGGTGGGCATTGTTTTAACTTAGGACTCTAAAGGACTAACGAGGTTTTTCTTTTTTTGGTAGGAATAAAATATCGATTATTATTATAATAATATTTATTTATGATCAAGTAGAAAAAAAATACATAACTTATTTTATGTGGAACATGTACCAACACTTTAGAAGTAAACCGATATTGCACTTGGCGCACATTTGTCTAGTGCGTTGGTGATAGTACCTGCATCTTCACTGTGAGCAATCGAATGCCGAGTGGTCGTCCACAGTTCCAGCACTCCTCACTTTTGTGGGCACTCTCATTTGTGCTGAAACGCCCCAGGCAGAATTACGGTTGCCACATTCCGCTGGAAATCGTAGTAGGTCCAGTTAGTTTCCATCAGCCCTTTGATCAGCCATGCATTTTGGCAAGCTGCTTCTATGCCAAAACCCGTTTTTTATCCACAAATCCAATGCGATCTACTTTTATGATAGGATCCAATCCGTGTTAGTTGGATACGATGGTAACGATGCTGTTGTCATGCCACTTGGCGGTAATAATTTCATCAGAAGCTTTCTAATATCTTTTTTCTTCGGTATTTCGACTTGTTCTTCCTCGTCATGTACACAATTTTCTCCAGAGACGGAAGTTCTATTTTGACATTATACTTGTGACCAAAACATGCGACTAAAAAATGAAAAATACTAGCGTCATTTTCGTCTCCACTATCTTCATCAGTCACCACACCATCATCAGGAGGAAATAAAATAATATCACCTGGGTCTTCTCCGGTGTGCAACTCCTCGGCAATCTCATCTAACGTCAACCTGTAATACGTAAATAAGCTCTAAAACAATATCACCACATAGCAATAAGACAAAATATAAACAACAGTCTTGTTATTACTTACAATGAATTCGGAATAATAAAGTTATTATAATGCCCAGTGTCACCTCCAGGTGACACGGCATGTTTTCAGTGCTGTAGTGAAGATGCTATTAGTTATTTTTTGCATAAAATATATTTATATTATAGCTTATACATTCATTTATTATATATAATAAGAAAAAAAGCAATACTTACTGCCGGGACATTGTTATATCACTTTATACTTCAAGGAATCACACAAACTCTGACTACTTCAAGTACGCGCGAAACAACTAAACAAATTTGCTAAATATCATAAGGTTAGCTTTGCCAGAAAAAAAACATGAATAGTTCAACTAATAAGCTTAGCTACAAACGTGGTAGAATTAAAAAATAAATTTTCATGTGGTAGAAAAAAAATATTAAACTACTGTCACCTACAGGTGACACTGGGAATTGAAGGGTTAATATCGCTGTACCTTGTTTTGTTCGTAAGTAATAATTATGTAAACAACATGCAGCTTTAATAATATCAATTGCTGTGTCCTAACGCGCGCTAAAGCGTTCTGTTTGACGAAGCCTCGCGCGACGTTAAAACAGGACGCTGTAGCGCTACTACGCAGCGCTAAAATACGCGTCCTATCTGACAAAGCCTTAAAAAATATGTACCTAATGACGTTTCAAAAATGCTTCTAGAAGAAGTCTTATTGATTAAATAAATGTTTGAGTTTGAGTTTGATATCAGTTGGTGTACAAAAAGCAAACAGACTCACAATTACGCAAAAAAAAAACTGTCCGAACCAAAACTCTGCCTATGCATGTAGTAGGCAGACTTTTACTTATGTGAAATACAATAGACTTTGAACATTACTGCCTGCAAATAAGGTGTTAATTTCAATAATTGCCACTCAGACATTTTTTAAACTTAATACTATATCATTTATTAAACACAAAATGGGTGAGAAATTAATATTTGTATGATTTACTTTCAGGTGGATGTTATATTAGTTTTAGATAATGAAAGGTTGTACAATGAATTGAAACGTGACATGCCAAAGTTTGTAAAAGTTGTGTACTTACCAAAGAGTGGAGGGGTAAGAGTAAATTTATTTACATAGAGAACTTAAGTTTAATATGAATTTCTGTTTTATTTGTATGACAAGATAATATATTCAGTTAAATTAAAAAAAAATATTATGTAATGTCTTTGATATGTTATGTAAAATAAAAATCTGGATATGGTTATGGTTATAGTCTTAATAAATGATTGATAAATGTGCAAATAATGCTGCTGAATTTCCTAACTCTTTACTAACTTGACTCTAATATAAGAAATATAAAAATTCAGGTTGTAGAACGGTCGATATCGCAACGCGCCGAGTTACGGGACGCGCGAATCCGCGAATATTTCTATGGAAAGAGGACTCCATACTACCCGCATTCTTTTGACGTTAAGTTCACAGATCTCAAAATATATAAGGTGAGATTTTGATTACGATTTTTGCGTATGTGTATGTTTGTATGTACACTAAATGTAAAGAAAATTATTTTTAATGTGTTTATTGAAACAAAATGAGAAATAAAAAAGTGAATATTATATAGATACAAATTAATTTATTACGTGGCACAATGGCAAGTGAGCGCGTTTGTGAGAATGTGTGTCATCTAACTAACTACCTAGGTGTGAAAGGGATAAAAAACATACAGGCGTCATTCAACGTCATATTTTCTTGTTACAAGTTAATGTTCATACTGAAATCTCCAGTGTATTAGATAAAAGCTTCTTGCCTATAAGTGAGGTGTGCACATGTGTGCAGGTGGGCGCCCCGTCGCTGCCCGACTCGTGCATGCCGCTGGGCATGCGCGCGGCGGAGGCGCTGACGGCGCTGGTGGCGGTGTGGGCGGGGCCCGCGCTGGCGCACCGCCTGCTCGCCGTCTCCTTCGCCGCCGCGCCCGATGATCTGGCGCTGCACGCTAATCTCGCGGGCTTCGTGTGTGTGTGAGTATGACTTACTTACTTAATATTCTCAGTACCCTAGCTGGGGCAAAGAGCGTCAACAGTACTGTTATATTTAAAAGATGAATGAGGAAATCAATGCGGGAATAAAATTTTAAAGAT
This sequence comes from Colias philodice, assembly GCF_061535455.1. Taxonomy (NCBI): domain Eukaryota; kingdom Metazoa; phylum Arthropoda; class Insecta; order Lepidoptera; family Pieridae; genus Colias; species Colias philodice. The sequence continues at coordinate 9,410,916 of NC_143103.1, read as the reverse complement.
TTAATGCGGGAATAAAATAATAACGTACACCAGCTAGAATCAAGACTGACTTTTGTTTTACAAATACCCACTTAGTAAATATTATGATGCACAGATAATGCATAATGCAAATACACTACAAGTACTCCGCCATGCGTGCGATTATGGGCAGCTCATTTTATCTCGCACCTTCCGATTGACTTGGTCTCTGCGATAACAGTACGACGCCAAGTGAGCTTTGAACGGCCACGTTTCCGTTTTCCCTGGGGGTTCCAATCCAAAGCTTGCTTTGGTATGTGTTCCGGGTCTCTACGTAGCGTGTGGCCAATCCAGCCCCACTTACGGCGTTTAATCTGATGGGCGATCGGTGTCTCATCGCAGCATTACCAAAGGTCGTCGTTGGATATAATTTCTAGCCAGTAAATTCCGATGATTCGGCGGAAACAGCAGTTAACAAATACCTGCAGCTGCAATCACTGTTTGTTGTTATGTGTACTTTTCCACGGTCTATTCCGTTATTCCCTTTGTAAATTGAATAATTTAAAATAATATCTAAATCTAAATAATATAAACTCCATATCTCACTAACCGAGAGATATTTGTTCTTAATTTTACCCTTATTTCTTTATCACATAAACATATTGTATTAGACTTAATTCAATCCAAATAAAAAGCTCTATTATATTCTTATAATTAAGGGCTTGGTCTAGTAGTGCAAACAAATGCATCCTGTCATCCTATATGTAAATAATACAAATGTACTAAGGGAAAGTTGCTCCACTTAATTTTTAAAAATTAAATCATTCGTATAATTTAATATTCGTAATAAGTACCAAAAATGACAATTTGAAACAATTTTCGTGAAAATTACACCGGGTGATTTTTTTTTATCAGTACACAAAATTTGCGAATACTTTCTATTGATATCTTGAACTTCATGTTTATATAACTGATCAACTTTTACAAAGAAATTTGGACGAAATATAAAAAAAATAAGCTTTCCATATAAAATGCATAACTCTATACATTTTTTTCGACCTAAGTTTCTTAGTGAAATATGTTCAGTTTAACTAATAAAACGGATAAACAAATTTTGTATTTAATAAAAAAAATGTAATGTTTGTGTTAAAAAATTATAAAATAGAAAAATACGCAAATGAAAACAAAAGATATTTATTTCTGACTAGCTTCCGCCCGCGACTCCGTCCGCGCGGATGTCAGTCTTCGCGTCTTCTACAGATTTATTATATTATGTATAATATATAGATTTATATTGATAAACCTAATAAATCTTTTGCTAGCATTCTGATGCTTTATCGGTTGCACTGGATTTATCTCTTTTTTTTCAATCGCTTGAATGATATAGGATGGGTCCTTGATGGGCATCGAATGCTGAAGTCTCGAATCAATCAATTCTGACAGTAGGCAATTTATGTAAAATCCAATAATGGTCCATCATTTTATTTTGCCTAAACGTTACATACTTTTTTATATATTCTATTTTATATATTCTATTTTTAACGAATGATTCACTCCAGTCCAAACAGCAAATAAGCAGACTTCTGCTTCTGCAACGTTTAGTTGTCCCTGAATTTGGAAAAAATAGTCATGATTCTTATCTATGACAAAAGTGTTATTTTTTGCATTGTATTTCAAATATTAAATTTTTTTTTAACCGCATCTTCCGCATTCATGTCTTTTGCCGGAATTAGACATTTAACTTCTACTAGTCCCATTTTCCCTTTTTGATATGGGAGTGTATAAAGTAAATTTTTTAGATATTTCTCGTTATACTTTTAAATAATTTGGAAAATCCAAAAGTGCACGCCTCATAATTTTTTTTTAATAAATATTTATTAATTATTATTTTTGTTTATTTAATAACAATTAAACCACATCGAATCAGACCCTGAAAAATGAAAGGGTTCTATTCCTGAGCATACTCAAGCGTAAGAGAAAAAAAAGACTCGATTAGTAAAGTATTTCGGTCGCTATCGTGTTAACAAGAAAAAGGATCCGCACATACAGACACACGGACGTCCAAGACAGAACTTTTTTAAACTGTTTTTTAACTAGTTTAAATAACAAAAATGACATCAAAAATATCATGAACGGTAAAAATAGTGTTTTTTCTTAATATGTGTGTGTATGTATTATCTTACAAGTGCAATGTATGATACATAAAGACATTTTAAGTTTGAAAAATCAGATGTTTTGCGCGAAGTGACAGTAGTACCCACCTCAACGCTTCGCTTATGAGGCGTGCAAAAGTTATTATTGTCATTTTGCTCATTAGGTAAAGTAATTTCGATATCAGTTTTAAGTTTTTTGATACCTGCAATAATAACGTCATAATCGCCTGCACATACTTATCGATTACACCCTGTATACAATCCACCATCCACATTCATAATGTTTTCCTGTCCTCCTCTCCTTTACGCTGTTCACCGATACATTTTAAATGAGTAAATCTGCTACCACTGAAGGATGTTTCATTGTGATCAGCAAATTTTCACCACTTTTGTCGATTATTTGTTTTTCATTTTTAATCAGCAATTGGGAATCATCAGTTTTGTTTTTTGCAGATTGGTGATGTACCCTAACAATACGTCGAAAAGGGAAAGCATCAACGAATTATCGTTTTCGTCCTCTTTTTTTATTCTTCGCGTCTCTGTTACTTCTGTTTGTTTAGTTCTCAACCCCACTGAATTTTGATGATGTGATGATAATCCATTCGTTTTAATATTGGTACTTAGAGTTTTTTGGTAGTTTTGTAGTTAGACTAAACTAGAAATGGTGGACTAAATTTGTCAGCGCGTCTGTAAGATCAGAATATAAAACCAACATCCTGTATTTAAGTTTCAAAATTAATAATCAAACAACATGCCGCTACGTTGAAAATGACTAGAAGAAAAAATTAAAACACCTCGGATCAATTTTGGAGTAAACAAATCATTTTCCCCGTATGGGGATTTCCCCGGATGAACTTGGGAAGTTCAAGTTCTCAATACAAGTTTATATTATATTTCGTATTTCTCAAACGAAAAATAAACATTTTTGGAACTTCAAAAAAATTATATTATAAGAAAATTTATGAGCTTACTTTAGTTTTAAAGAAATATACATCCCTTTACTGACACCCCGTAAAATAAAGAAATTGTTGCCAATCACCTTTGCAATCTATTTGGTTTCATTAACTTTATTTTCGAAGATAATTTTTTTTCTAGTAGTTACACGCGTATTTTTTTCGTTTATTTTCCATATCGAAATCAAATGTTTAAAAATACGAATATTTGCACAAAACTAAGATAAAAATAATCAATTAACAAAAATATTAAATTTAATGAAGTAGAGCAACTTTCACTTCGGTATGAAGGAAAATCGAGCGTAGAGCACACGTCAGAACGCTCCGGCCCAAGGAGCGCGACTAAAGAAATTCGCTAGGATTTTTCCTTATTATTTTAAATATTTTTTTAATATTTAAAGAATTATCAAAATTCAAAAAAAATTTTTTTAAAGGATTAATACTCATTGGTCTTCAACCAACTCGAATAAATTAATGGAAAAAATAACTTTTAGCAGTATTTATCAATCGATTTTGTAAGGCAAAAAATGGGAAATTTAATGAATTTATAACGCTCTAATTAAGAAAATCATAAGTTTTTCGGCAATTGTATTCAGCAGTTTTTAATAACGACTATATAAGGATAATAATGCGCTGATCAGATTATGTAAATTGTAATCGGTTGCAACGTAGTGAGTGCACAAACTTAGCTCGAAATGTCTTTGGGGGAAAGAGACTTATCTTGAAGGCCTGATTAAGGTAACATAAAGTAACTTTATAAATGTGAAAAAATTCACGCGCATTGCGTATATAACACTAATTGATAAACAAGAAAAAAAAAATCAGTTTATCATTTCATTAGCCGGGAAAAAATTGTCAAATAACTTGTTGAAAACGCAATTTTGCTAGACTGCAGCCTTAATGCTTATTATTTTTCCGAATTCCAGGACTGCAGTGGACACAGAGCGACAAACTCTCACAATTCTATCGCCGCAGCCGCGACCCCTCCCAAACACTATTTTGTTACTCTCAGAACTACAATATATGGACAACCACTAGAGCGTTTAAGATAAAATTCTGTATTACGAGTCATTTTACAACATGATGTATTTAACCGAATATCGCCCGGTTTCTATGTCATATATTTTTACTTATTATAATATTATTATTGAAAAAGAAATGATGTTATTAATGTAAAAATATATGTTTTTGATTATAGAAACCGGCCCCCCTAGTCGCCTTGAATGTATGAGATTGACGTAAGCTGTAGATACGTTTATCTATAGCTTACGTCAATCTCATACATTCGTAGTCTATTCTATTGAACGCTACGCTAACAGAAAGTATAATAAAACAACAGAATGAAGTGCAGAACAGAACTGACATGTTTTATTATTTGAAACATATATATATACCTATATCACCAAACCAGCCAGTACAGTAAGAAGTTCACATATAACATATTAGATATTATTTTTCTACACCCCCACTATATCTAACAATGTTATATTGATAAGTGTACAATAACATAAATATGCTGAACCCCCAGTTGTAATTGTAATCTTCACATCGCCAGAACATAAAACTGACAACTTTTCACTGTTTGCAACAATAATTTCCTGTTTCTGATCATAAGACGCATTCATAACCCAACTTTCATTTGCCGTAAGGTGTACACTGGCTCCAGAGTCAATATACCATGCATTTTTATTGAAATTCCCGCTTAGGAACACAGCACTAAAAGCATTAGACTGCATTCGGGGTTTTTCTTTGGAGTTCGACGCGTTTTCGTTATTTATACATTGATTTCGATAGTGTCCTTTTTGTTTACATCGGTAACATGTCACCAAAGAGTATACAATTACTACGTAAGACATGTCACTGTCTTCACCTTGACGTTTGATTTTGACGGATCGACAATGTTACCAACATTGACATTTTTTCTTGACGCCATTTTATTTTTCATGTACTTCGAACGAGCTGCGAATGCTCCGCCAACTTCATCATGTTCCTCTATGGTTGACTCCATGTCTAACAATTTCGACTTTATAGAATCAGCCGTTATGTTAATGCCTGAATGCTCTATTGCCATGATCATCGGTGAAAACCGCTCTGGTAATCCTGCTAATAACAATGAGCCTGTCCACTGGTCATTTATTTCAAAACCTGTGCCACTTAATTTTTGAGCCGTGTTAATTATTTGAGTCACATAGGACGTCATTGAACCGCAGTTTTCCAGTCTTATCGAAATTAGATTCCGTAACAGATTTATCCTTCTTGAAAAACCGTTGTCATCGAATAACTGTTGTAATTTTTCCCAGAGTTCTTTTGATGTTCTTACACTTTTTACATGTACAAACAAAGACGGATCGATTGTCATAATCAGCTTTGACCGGTTTTTTTCGTCATCTGCAGCTCCTACGCTCGCTCCTTCTGGCTTTACATAATGTTTCATGCCTTCAAGGATTAGGAAATTCTCTGCCGCGAAGCACCACTCGCTGTAATTTTCCCGTCCACGTAATTTAGGTACATTTATCAAGTAGTTGGCCGCCATCGTAATTCCAAATAAAAATTTTATTTCACGAATATCCAACAACACAATGAAAAAACGTGTTGAAAAAGCTTTTTAACACTCGTACCAAAACGAAATTCTTGTTAAAAAAAACTGCTTTTTTACTGATTCTCTGGGCCCATAACCTATAATAAAACAACAGAATGAAGTGCAGAACAGAACTGACATGTTTTATTATTTGAAACATATATATATATACCTATATCACCAAACCAGCCAGTACAGTAAGAAGTTCACATATAACATATTAGATATTATTTTTCTACAGAAAGCCACTTGACTAGGGGGGCGGATATGTAAGATCGATTTCAATGGTCGATAGATTTTTGGCTCCTTTATAAGGAAATGACTGAATAAATATTTTAGAAATACTTCCAACAAAGTACCCTCATAAAATATTAATTACCATTGTAATATACATGTTGAATGTAATAGCCAAGTAATGAAGTAATATTTATAAATTTGTACATATTATTGATAAGGATTTAAATAAAAGATGCAAATAAAATATATTTGTTTTATTTATAATTACACAGTGACTAGAAAAATAACATACTATGTATAAAGAAAGGAAACAAAACAACTTCACAACTCAAGAGGTAGATAACTACAGATAAACGAATTATTCAAATTTTTATATAATAAAGTAATTATATTACATCTTTAAAGGCACAATTTTGTTAAAATTTCTAATAATACTAGCTGTTCCCCGCGGTTTCACCCCCGTGGCTCCACTCCTGTTGGTCGTAGCGTGATATATAGCGGCCTATAGCCTTCCTCTTACTGAGATTAGCGCGTTCAAACAAACAAACTCTTCAGCTTTATAATCTATACTAATATTAATATTATAAAGCTGAAGTTTGTTTGTTTGTTTGTTTGAACGCGCTAATCTCGGGAACTACTGGTCCGGTTAAAAAAAATTATTTCGGTGTTAGATAGCAAATTTATCGAGGAAGGCTATAGGCTATATATCATCACGCTACGACCAACAGGAGAGGAGCCACGGGGGTGAAACCGCGCGGAGCGGCTAGTATTAGTATAGATTAAAAGATTAGGTCTTTTAATTAAGGTAATATCATAATTAAAATAACGACTAATTCATTATTTATTTACTGGAATTCACATAAAAATTATTAATTGAGTTCTTCTCAGATAGGTCAGAGTTATTCAATCGTGAATAGGACAAATATTTTGTTTATGTACAAAATATTGAATATGTTACAACTGCTTTATAAACATAATATTTTGTGAGACGAAAGATATAATAGATTGTATATGAATCTTAATAAATAATGCCAGAATACTCGACGTAATCGAGCCGAATCATAATTTAATTCGTGTTAAAGTATATCAAGTTATTATATACTTAATTTCATATCAATGCAATATAATACTATTATGATATTATCTAATCTGTTTTGAAGAAACAGCATTTTATGCCCACTTTCAAAAATATTCATGTACACTTTCAGAAGAACCAATGTTCTTAATAATATCCTTTTTTCAAGGTGATAAAAACAAACATAATTCTCATATTGAACATAACCTCAATTCATTTCTTACTCTAACCACATTAACTTTTAAACAAACAATAAAAAACCTCATTTCATAGATAATTTCATCAGTTCTGTTGTCTATTCTCTGTGGACCTAACTCTATTATCTATGGCTACATCTTTCAAATGACATTGAGCAAATTTAATGGCGACCCGCATCGCGTCTTGCACCATCTGTTCACAATTTATGAGGCTGACCTGAAAATGAAATAAAACTTAATTAGGCAATTACGTATTTGAAACTGAAACATTTCTTTATTTTTTCATTTATATAGCACTAGCTGCTCCGCGCGGTTTCACCCCCGTGGCTCCACCCCTGTTGGTCGTAGCGTGATGATATATAGCCTATAACCTTCCTCGATAAATGGGCTATCTAACACCGAAAGAATTTTTCAAATCGGACCAGTAGTTCCCGAGATTAGCGCGTTCAAACAAACAAACAAACAAGCTTTATAATATTAGTATAGATTAGCTGCGCCCCGCTGTTTCACCCGCGTGGTCCCGCTGCTATTGGTCTTAGCGTGATGATCTATAGCCTATAGCCTTCCTCGATAAATGGGCTAACTAAAACCGAAAGATTTTTTTTAAAACGGACCAGTAGTATCCGAGATTAGCGCGTTCAAACAAACAAACTCTTCATCTTTATAATATTAGTATAGATTTGAATCTATTTCATTTTATAAACTATCGCGACGTACACACACAACAGTTTTTTTATAAATAAGTAGTATATTTGCACAATTATTTCTCCATAATTAATATTTGTATTATATTTCTCTACCAAAGCTCGTAGTCAAAACGGGCGTGTCCGACCGAACTTTCGGTTTCGGTTTCGGTTTCGGCCGAGTTTCGGCCAAAAATCAAGTTTCGGCCAAAATCGGCCGAAACTTTTGCCGAAACCGAAACTTATTTCGCAAGTTCAGTGAATTTAGTTCACACACGTTCACGCTCGCCTAACTTCGTTTTCCTCGGCAACGCTTTGACGGACGCTGTCAAAGCGTTGGTTGACCCACGCTGGTCGCTGGTGGAAACAATTTTTGATTATCTGTGTTGCAGAGATTGGAACTGGGTGTAATAGTAATTAATAATTATTATTTTTATATAAGAGGTATCTAAAAGAGACTGATTGTTCCTCTAAGTACAAATACCAATCCAAAGTATTAAAGACTCTTTAATATCTAAAGAGAAAGATCTCAAAATACCAAAACTTAGTATTTAAAGTAACAGTAGCAATTACTGATTTGATTTAGATGACTGATTTTACTGAGAACTTAATTTGAAAAAATAATTAAAAATTAAAATTGTTATTATTAATATTTTAAAAATATTAAGTATTTTTTTTATTTTATATTAAATAAATGATTACAATCAATTTAATATACTGTGTTTTTTATTTCATGCCCTAATTAAGGCAAAATAATAGGTGAAATGCACCAAAGTTCAGTATTTTTAGAAATTTCATACTTGACCACGTGAGTTTCGGTTTCGGTTTCAGTTTCGGCCGAAACTGAAGCCACGGCCGAACATTCGGTTTCGGTTTCGGTTTCGGCCTGGAAACCAGTTTCGGTCGGACACTGACAAAACCTTGATAATTTAGTTGCATCTCTGAAATGTCATTTCAGACAGATTTTGCAAACATTATAACATATATTTTTATTAATTCTTTAAATAGCATTAAATAATGTAAAAATAATCAAAACAGTACAAAAGACTTACTTTTGTAGCATTCATTTGAGCTTTTGTATCCAACCCCTCCTGTGGAGCGATCTCCGCTTGAAAGATTGGCAATATGCAGCTCAGCCACTTCTGCGCTGTGAAGTTTTTGTTCACCAGCTCCTAGATGGATTATCGTTAAACTATAATCAACAATCAACAATTTTCAATAAAATTCAACACAGTAGAATACTAAACTTATTACAAGACAAAAAAAGTATTGGTAACACCACTTATAATTTACATCTCAAGAACTGAATTAATGTTATGTTTTTTGCTGTTGAAGTTGTTTCTGTTTATATTATAACTGTTAAAATTTTTGGAAAATAAGACCTAGGCAGAGATCTGGCAAGTCGGTAGTGATAAATATAAGTTAGTTTAGTACTGATGACAATAAATACCTGCGGCACTCTTGCTACAGCGACGATCACACCTCCCGCGCACCCCAACAACATCGCAGGCAGTTCTCCTGTGACGTCATCACCTCCCCCCACCCCTGTGACGTCATCCGTACCGCCATCTTGAATCTTGGCTATGGTGACGTCACTGCGACCGTGCGTGCGTGTATGCATCACATCTTGTGTCGCATCTATGGACTGTGTATGTGTGTGTGCGGTGACGTCACTGCGTGCGCGTGTAACATCCGCGCCATCTTGTATTTTGTGCATCTGTGTGTGTGTGATGACGTCAGCACGTGTGCTTGTGCGTGTGTGTGCGAGCGCATGCGCAGCGGAGTGCGGTTGCATCAAATAGGAGCAGCGCAAGAAGTGCACAACGAACCGGCGACCCTCGCGGATCGCTTCTTGGCACGCTTCTACTATTTCTGTTTCAGCCATTGCTCTGGAAATTGTGTTGTTTGTGGTTGAGATAGGTTTTGTTGGAAATAAGTAAGCTTTTGATAATAATTTTTCATACAGTACGTAGTGTTGCTGTATGAAAAAATATATGACAAAATTACTGTAAATAATTGCTATTATTATTAAACCTATTATATATATATATATATATATATATATATATATATATATATATATATATATTATATGTTTTAAATATAAAGGTTTTCATTCCAAAACTACTGGCTTTTAAATAATAAAAAATGTGCAGCGCCTCACATCTTATACAATTTTAATCCACCATTTACTATGATCGGATATGATTTCCCATAAAGTACATTTGAAAAAATTCGATCACGAGGTTGGACCCGCATCCTTTTTCTATTCTTTATAAATTTATATTTATATAAAGCATTTGAATGCTATAAAACCAAAAATATCAAATTCTATAATAGATTTTCTATTGTGTCTGTGATTCCGGGGGCTGAGTTATTAACAAGATAACTCACTGCATAGCCCCATCGTTCTTACTGCCAGCCCTCTTCACCAGGGTATCCATCAGTTTCAGGCACTCCGCGTACTCCCCGCAGGGCGCTCCGCCCCCGCACAAGGCCACCAGCTGCTGCTTTATACTGCTCACTTCCTGTTTCACTTGCTCGGGGTCCGCTAATTCCGCCACTTGAGCCAGTTTCTGCGCACGGCAGAATAGCTCGCGAGCCTGAATGTGGTTCAAAAATTATAAAAATGTGTGCAAAATAGTAGCTACCCTATGTAATTTACAATGTGATTTTATGTGATAACTGATAAGCATATCATATGTAAACGATTATGATAGCATAACGAATTATAGGGAAAATCAGGAAGGTAAAAACAGTAGAGAAAATTAAATTTAAACTACGCTAAATTAAAAAAAAAAATCAGTATAGACCACAGAGTAAAAGTACGGGCATAAAAAAAAATGTTCTTCACCAACCACAACTGCCAAAACCACTACATATATGCCAATGATCACGTCTTGTATTATATTGTCTATCAAAAAGCTACCACTTTTTGATAGACAATTGAATATAGGCATATTTATTTATTTATTTATTTTTTTTTATTTATTTATTGGTCTACAAAACTGGTTACAAATGTTTGTGATTTATTCTATTAATTATGTACTATCATGCAGTTGATTTATAAACCTTCTGGATGTAGACACAGCATGCAAATTTACAAATTTCAATTGGATACCTTATCTATGTATAACAATAATTATAATAACTATCTATTTGATGAAATTTAATAATTTATTCCTAATTGAGACCAGAGAACCACTAAATATGTCTATTTCTGATCGGATACTATTTGCATAGGTACACATTCGAAACAAAGGTGCATGTTGACCAAGATTAGTTTTACTTGAAGCTGGCAGAAAACATAATCTGTTATGTAAACGAGTAGTGATACGCGGAACTGAAAGACAAATGCGCTCCAAGACATCAGGACAATCTGCTTCCCCATGTAGAACCTTATAAAGAAATAAGATATCTGCTACTTTCCTGCGTGTATGTAAACCACTCAAGTTAAAGTACGATAGACGCTGGTCATAGGAAGTTAAAACCCTACATTTATGTTCTGAGTAACTAAGATAATACAAAAAACGTTTCTGGACTCTTTCAATTCTATCGGAATGAATTTATAAATTATATTTGATAAAAATACGTCTCGTCGTAATTAGACCGCTTAATGTCGAGCTCCCGCGGTCTTCTCTACAAATAATTAAAAAAATATGTATATTTTACCTGCGCTGCGCGTGCGCCTGTAAGTGCGTGCAATGTGGGCGTGTGTGTGGCCGCGCCTTTTACACTGCACACGCATATTTCTTGTAAATCTCGTATAGAACGCACGTGTGTGCCGCAACATAACTCCCTGCACACGTAATAAAACGTATTGTAAAGAGGAAAATATTTCTATTTTAAAAATTAAAATCACACAGACCGAAACCGAGGCAAGCAGGTAATATAAAATATGACAATTAATTAAAAATAAAAATATTATTACATTTCCTGCAGAAAATTACCGAATTCATGAATATAGAGTTACTAATATGCCTAAGTAAAAAACAAAATTATGATAAAACTTAATATATTTCAACTCACTTAGACAGCAAGGGTAGCGAGCAAGAGACCAATCTCAATCCAGTCTCGGGATAAGTCTCCCCGGGGACAGTTATCACAGAATGTTCGCAGGACAATTGTGTACTATCTATCACTCGTGTATCCACTGTTGCGTCTGATTTTATGGCGTTTCTGAAATATTTCATTCATTTCTAAAAGTTTAAATTAAAAGACATTTTGATCTTGTTTAAGATATATACTATATAGGTTCGCTACAGCCATGTTAATATGAAAACAGCTCAATATTATAACGAATTTCTTTCTAAAATTTTGCCACAAAGGCAATAACAAATCATAGAAGTAACTATTAGACTCAATTTTTGTTCTTTTTAAAATACTGAATAGTATGAAAACATTAGTCTGATTTCAGAAAGATTTAATCAGACAGACTCTATAAATATCATCAAGTGATTATTTTAAATAACACATTTGAAGCTGATCATGTATTTTTATGATAGAAAAAAGACGTGTGGCACTCGGGGACTGCCGCGGTAAAGCTATTGCATACTATGCCTTCAAGCCTCACCTCCACGCCGGTCGGTGTGGGGAGCGTGAGGTTTTTTCGTTACGGAATTTCTCGATTCGGTCCCCGCGTTCAAGGCCCGCGATAGAAGCTATGCAATAGCTTAAAAATTAATTTCAAGAAACTTACCTTATCAATTCCTGCGCTTCCAATACAACAGCTTGCGACAGTTTCTCCCCATACACAACCAGACTCAAACTGAGTCCCACATCACTAACACTAGACCCCACTTGTCCTATCACACTATTTGGAAGCACTTGCCTCATCGCCGCATTCAACAAATGAACACCTGTATGATTTCTCATTATATTCAAACGTCTTTCACTATTCACTTCTAAAAACACTTCACTTGTATTATTCACATATTTATTTTCACTATCGTGCAATTTAAAATGTCCCTTGTGAAACACGAAATCGCGTATTTTGAACACACTGTCAACTATTAATTTAATGTGTTTGTTGAATTTTAAAACACCTAAATCTGATACTTGTCCCCCGGCTTCTGTACAGAAATTTGTGCTTTCTGTTACTATATAATACGGTCTATTTTCGCAGGGTTCGAGGAAATCCACCCATTCAATGTTCTCGTTGAGGATGGCTACTACTTTCGTTTTCAACGGTTCGAAAGTCACTCTATTGTCTATCACATTAAAGTCGTATTTCGGTTGATCGTTGGTGCGTTTGACACCAGTTTTGAGGATAGTTTCAATCGCTTGATCGAATAAGATTCCTTGTTTCGTAGATTGTTCTTTGAATGCCGTTTTGTGTCTTGATTTGTGTTGCTGCAGAAGTTTCCAAAAGCCCTTCTTGTCTATTTCTAATTTATTCAAAGTAGCTATTCTTTCAATGATGTCCTCTTGGAAGCCATGCGTGTCATATAGTTTAAATACTAACTCTCCAGGTATTGTGTTTGAATTCAGCTTTTTCATGGTCTGTAATTTATCGAGAATATAAGTTAGATATATGCAATTTATTAATACAACACTGACAAAATATATTATGCTTTGTTGATTTGTATACAAAAAAATGTTTTAAATAATTTCTCTGACTTGATTACAGTAGCTGCCAAAAATATAGAGTTATTCTTTTAATTAACTATGATAATCTACGATGCTTCACAGAAGATTTGAAAAAAATTGTTATTGGAATTTCAATGATTCGATATTGCGAATTCTAATACACTATAATTTATTATCCCCGCTATCGACTAGTCTCCATCGACGTAACCAAATTTTATTCCCCATAACTAACCTCTTTAAGCTCCTTGTATCCGAGCGCAAATCCAGCCATCTCAACATCACTAAATTCCACGACCTCTGGGTACCGTTTCACCAGATCCTTCCACTTCTTGGCTAGATTACTCCGCATTTTTTCATAACTCTCTCTTTCATACTCCAGGATGAGTTTAGCATCTCTTTCTTTCATCATCAGTTCAGGGTACGTGTCTCCGAGGCTTTCCGTCACTTGGTTGTAGAGAACGGACAGTAGGTGTGGATTGTGGAACACGTCGGAACACATTTTGAACGTTTTCCGCATTATTTGTTTGAGGTTTAAACTGAAAAATAATTAATGTTTTGAAGTTAAAATGAAGATATCAAATCAAAAGGCATGGATAAATTTATTTATATCGACATCTAAATGATCCCACTAAAACTCACTCATTTAAGTTATCGCAAAAAATAGTAATAACTCAAGTTATTTTCAACTAACATACCCAAAACCAACAGAAGTTACTACATTTTTTGAATTTTTTTTTACAATTTTTTTAATCAACAACAAAAAATATTACAGTTCATTATCTTTCAATTTACCTGGTGGCCGGAAAGGCTCCATCAGCCAGACACACGCTGATCATTCTCGCGTGATCAGCTAGTCTGCGGTACTGCTGGTCCAGTACAGCATCAGACCCATAGTTCCCACCGTATGGAGATACATTCTTACTGTTCTACACATACTTCGAGTTTATTTGTTATGAAAGAAGTAAAGCGAAAGACATGATAGAATTAAAGGAAAGATTGAGGTATCGTTTTTTATAAACTGGCTACTGATACTCTTATCGAGAATAGACTGTTGAGTTTATTAAGGGTTTTCATTAAAAAGAGTTCATCATCAACATTTTTTTCATAAGCAATATTTGAACGGAATTAAAGCTTTTTATAGGTAAACCAAATTATTACATTACAACTGCTTCCTCAAGTGAACGTCACGAAAAAAATCGGTTCAACCGGTTTTGGAGACATAGAATAGAAATGAATAGCTTATATTTCATTATAACATTCTGTAGCATAAAAATATATTGTGTAACAATAATTTCACACTGCACTGCACAAAGTAAAACTTTTATTACATCGTCTCAAACTTTTTGGTCTGTGTAGCGCATGTCGCGTGACGGTCGGCTGCCGAGTAGGTATACCTACGCGCTACATGCGCTACACAAAGCAGTGTTCGGAACCGTTCGAACAGTTTCACTTTTACCGTGGTTTCATAAAACCACACAATATTTTTTTCTTTAAATATATTTTCCACCTATCCATACATACGTACCTTCTCAATCCCCGCTATGATTGGTCGAAACAGATCTGTATCGTAGTTACTAGGGACCCCTTGTAATAACGCAGCTACTCTTTCCAAACCCATGCCCGTGTCTACGTGCTGACGTCGCAAGCTCTTTATTGAGCCATCTGTGTCCCTAGAGGTTTTTTTTTATTAGTTTCTTATAATTTAAGCTTTTTTGGTGAATGATTTGTGTAAAATAAACGATTTTGTTAAGTTATTTGTTGTCAATAGTTTTTTTTTTCGCGCCCATGTTATAACTACGAAAAAAAAACTAAATGGTCATAATCCTGAACATGGCCTGGCCAATGAATGATGGTAATGTCTGAATAAATAGATGCGTAAAATAAATAAATACATACTAAATTATGTTAGAACAAACCTCTAATAGCTGTGTTTTACCTGAAAATAAAACACATATTAAATACTTACCTATATTTGAAGCTTACTTATTGAGAAGGTACCTAGCTTTTTCCGCCTATTTTCCCTCTCTTTCTCGTTGTATATATGCTATCTCTCTCGCACACGGCACACCTCCCACCAGGTGGCGCGGCCGGCGCACGATAATGTGCAGGCGCTTGATCTTCTTCATTGAGTCGAAATCCTCAACAGGTGGACGTTAAGTGTAAGCTTCAAATATAGGTAAGTATTTAATATGTGTTTTATTTTCAGGTAAAACACAGCTATTAAACACTTGACCGTAATTTGAAGCTTACTTATTGAGACCTGTTTGTTACCCACCTGGTGTACAATATATGGACGCCAATGTGAATTTGAATAGGTACATAAGTAATTACTTATTTCTTTATTTGAAAGAGTAAGGTGTGCAGATAGTATACCAATAAATCACACAAATTTTTATATTATTTATATTAACAATCCCAGATGAAAAGTTAATCAAATAAGAACCAAAAAGTTAATCATAATGATTAAAAGTATTAGAACTTATGAGATTGGTTCAAGCGTACCTTAGTTAACCTTTTGGGCTTGAAAAGTTAAAGTTACTACAATTTTCACTATCTTTAGCGTAAATCTGCGAAAGCGCCAGTAACGACTTTCAATTACGCATTTAGATGTTACTTACAAAATGAAGCAACAGCTGATCCCGACGAGGCAAAAATACCTCAAACTCAAACCTTTATTTATTCAATTAGAACTCTGTAGAAGCACAATTGAATCATCTTAACATAGAATTACCACCTGTCTCAACTCACACAGTTTTAACCCAACCTGCTACAAGCGGACAAGAAGAGAACTTGGTCCTTACTTTTGGGGTCAGAAATAAATTTAAAAGGTCACCCCTTGAATAAGGCAATAAAATATCAAAACAGGTAAACGGTTTTAATTATAATACAGATTTTTAACATCCAACCAAACCGTGCGGTATCTATTAATGTTTAGAGCCAACGCCACCAATCATAATCTAAACATGGCTAGTACTTTCAGTACAATGCATGAATTATTTATTTAAAACTGATAGGTCATAAACTCTGTACTGGAAACAAATATACTGAACTTAAGAGACTAAAATGATAAGGAGCTTATCTGTGTCCCAAAACTGCAATTACTACAGCCAAGTACGTTACTTTTAATCAATTCGGTTTTAAGATATAATTATGATTTACATCAGAACTTATATACCGAAAGCCTCGGGACTACATAACGTGACTTATCTTCTTATTCTTATACTTATATAAAAATGAATCGCAAAATGTGTTGGTAAGCGCATAACTCGAGAACGGCTGAACCGATTTCGTTCATTTTATATTCCTTGAAGTACGAGGATGGTTTTTATGTAGAGAAAACGTAAGTACCACGAGCGAAGCCGGGGCGGACCGCTAGTTTATAATAATAGTGTTTGTGCACAACACTAGGCAGTCAACAGCTATATGAACGTCAGATAGGAAAAGAGCCAAATTTATCCAGTCAGTAACAAAGGATTTTAACTATAGTTACTTTATTCTAATTCAACCAACTGCTACTAGCTACTCCGTATGTCTTTTGGATAGACGGAGGCAAATAGGATTTTTATTCCAACTATATCATTTGATATTTTGAAAATGTACTCCACATTTTCATACCGTCAGAGTCATTTTGCAGATTATAGTGGTGCAGCACTGAACACTGTCTATTAGGTGGCTGATGCTGCTGACCGGGCCTTCAGTTCCGCTTTCCAGAATACCTTCACCCTTCTAGGTGTTACTACTACTGAAATAGCGGTACTCTATCGCGTCGTTCAGGTCTCTAACTGACATAATGGCAAGAGAGATTATAAGCTTAACTATGCATTATTATGTTAAGGAATATGGTGGGTTTTGAATACTATCGTCGTCTGAAAGTATCTCCTTTCGATTAACTGCATTAAGGATGCAGATCTGATCCCATCTTTGTTCCGTAGGAATGCTACGACAGTCTAAACGTTACACTGAACAAAGAAAATTGCCCTGAATATAGTCGGTTGTTCCAACATCCGTAATATGGCTAGCCTAAGGTTAGTTATCCCTTGATTGTGACTGCTACCAATGGAGGCATTGCTCTTGTGTTGTCCACAGTTGTGCGAGTGCAAAAATGAAGAACTGAGCTCGTGGGGAGCTATGTCGAATGAATCTGTGTTAAGATTATGACAGTATAGGACAGTTAGCTGTGGATGCGAAGACAGGACATTACTTTATTCATCCGTAAACACGCGAGGCAGCCACGGACAGCGATATAGCAAGAACTAAACTAGCAAAGTTTAGTTCGCTTACCAGACTTTGTCATGTTTTAAATGCAGTATATCCTCTGAATAGCATTGCATTTATGACTATTGATAAACTTAATTCACCCGTAAACACGAGAAGCAGGCACGGATAGCGATATAGCAAGAACTAAACCAGCAAGGTTTAGTTCGATTACCAGACTTATATTTTAAAAGCCGTATAGCCTGTACATTTCATTTATTGCCCCCCCCCCCCCTCAAAGCAAAGAAATGAGAAGTCATTTGGCAGAGCTTTCTCGTTAAGGGTAGGGGTTCCAAGTAATATCTAATAATAAGAGGCTTTTGTTTGGAAAGATTGACTTTCCGTTATTTATCCTCTATCCTATGTAACTCAACAGTCAGTATTCTCAGCATTCGTTGAGTACTTAAACGTTTTACGTTAATAGTTGTATATAACTTTATTATACAATATAATAATCCTGGTGGGATGACAAAAAACTTGTCTAACAAACGATTATCCTAATCCCTCAGCGATTTATTGTTTGAGCCCCGAAGAAAAGTCTCATGGGTGCAATAATGAGGTCAAATGGGTTGAAAAACGAGTCAAATAAATTGCCTACAAGACCGGGCAACTAAAATAGGCCTATGAGAGGTCAACTATACGTAATCAATCGTCATTTGTTACATTCAATCGCTTTGCGATTAAAAAATCTCTTCCGATGTTTGTATATGAAAATTGGTCGGCTAGTGCCATTTAATTACGATACCAAACATACCGTTGACACAAGGCTTGGTGACAATCCTCGAAACCACCGCCACAAATCATCTGCGAGATGATATTTGATCCGACTCGCCTTCCTTTGTTGTGATTAGGCTTTGCATTGGTAAATACAATTTGTTCAATTCCAATTTCCATAATTGGTAAACCAATGGTGGTTTCCTGATTCCTGAAGCGTAAACTTTTAGGATACGAAGTATCAATTTCATGCGCCCATTATTTGACGTATCTAACCTTTATTGTATTTATTAGGTCATTTACTATACTGCCCACTGTGAAGTAGATTTCAAAACCTTTTTCTACCTACCTTAGAAGAGTGAAGATCCGATACGGTCATATCCAAAACTTCTTTCGTGGGTCCTCGTTGACAAAAGCAAATATCTATGATCATTTTAATGATCAATCCTTTGTATATTTGCACCAATCGCCATTAAAGCCCCGCGAGGGCTGATATATATTTGCACCATTTCCCCGTGGGGACGGTTGTTATCAAAGCCCCGCGAAGGCTGATATATATTTGCACCATGTCTCCGTGAGGTACTGTTGTAATCAAAGCCCCGCGAGGGCTGATATATATTTGCACCATTTCTCCATGAGGGACGGTTGTAATCAAAGCCCCGCGAGGGCTGATATATATTCGCACCATCTTTTCCGTGAGGGACGATTGTAATCAAAGCCCCGCGAGGGCCGATATATATTTGCACCATTTCCCTGCGAGCGACAGCTGCGCGAGGGATGTTTGTAACTAGAAATAAGTAGGGCCTGCCAAAAAATGCTTAAGAGACACCCTGCGAGGGTGAATTTGACCTGGCTAACCCCTGCGAGGAGTAGTGGCCACATTTATGTATTCTGCTTCGAGCAAGAATACACCTTAGTGCTAATATAAAAATAGCAGTAAATAATCATTTAAATAATATAGCAATTAACAAGGTCCTTTAACTTATTTTCCAATGTTAGCGACATTTAATAAATTCATAATTCAAATCAATTCACTAAATTTTAAAATGAACTTCGATTCATATTTATTTTTGTTCATGCAATCGATGTAACATTTAGTTGCTTTATATCCGTTAACATTCCTTACGAACGCAACCATACCGTCGTAGGACGTTATAATATTTAATTGCACAAAATAATCTCCACTCACCCGCAATTTTTTACTTTTTGTCAAGGTGTACAAGTTTATAATATTATTCTAAAACGTTAGAAGTGAATTGTAAATCCTTTGAAATAAGTGTATCTAAATCTAATTAATTATATTAAGATATCTCGATAATTATTATACGATAACCCTTTCAGCACAAGTTCAGTAAACCAAAGAATTTAATTGTAAAATTTTTGGTACTTACTCGTTTTAACAAAAAAGTTGCATCATTTGAACATAGGAAACGTAATTTTCAATCAAATTAGCCGTGTGTAATAATATGTCTATTTTCACATAAAAACGGATCAGAATAATACTCATAAAAGGACACGTATAGACTACGGATAGTTTTGAATGTGTGGAACATTCATGGTACGTATCTACTATACATGAGCGAATTCCATCATTATTCAGTTGAGCGGTAACTCCCGTACGATTTATAAAATAATATCACAACGTGTTCTGACATGTCGTGACTTCTTGGAGCTGACTCATCTCGTTCGATAATTTTTAGTAATAAACTATGATAGGAATTCCGAACCGTTCCTAGCGATAACGACAATGTAATAAAGTCGTAGCAATGGATTGTATGCCTGTAAAGCTTTGAGTTGGCTCATATCCATACTAAGTATTAATTGTAATTTTTCCACGAAAAATTCACTTGTACCCTTGTAATAAAAACACATTATTAAAAATGAAATAAAATATTAAAAATATCTATATACAAGAGAGGGTATTTGATATATCTAGTAATATCAAATAATCACAAAAGTAATATTAACGATTCGAGTAAAGCCGAACGGTAACACCGTTAAAATAGCTTTACTCACAGTATTAAAAATTCAAATATTAATTAGTACATATTGCATAATGAAATATTTCAAAAGAAAAGTTACTATTTCAAGTAAAATGTAACGGTTGTATCGTTAATTTTAAATATCTTTATTCATGCTATTAAGTATTTAAGCATATTGAAAAATAAACTATTGCTGAAGGATTCATTAAAAACCTCAGCATTTTAAATAAAGTCCAACGATTATACCGTTGACTTTAAAGATTTTTACTCATTTTTAAGTAAAATATTATTAGAATAGATGTAAAAATAACTCACTGTACCGATCCGACGGGATACACTTTTAGCACTTGCTTAAGGGTGCACTCACACACATCAGTCACCGTCAAGTCACCGATAACTGATCGGTGACGGTTCGTGTACGTATCCACAAACACCAGTCACCGTCATGTTGTCCGTCAGTCACGTCGCCGGTTTGACTGAATCATTGAACACATACATCAGGTTAGTCAGTGATTAGACGTGTGTCACGCTAGAGAACATGTAGCAATTGACGGTAGCACGACGCTGACTGAACTGAGACGTGACGGCACCGGGTGAGTGGGGATAAAAGTATGATACATGTATGGAAAGATTATTTGACGTGCCTGACCGGTGACGTCACTGATAGATTTCGTGCCGGCGACTGTCGTGTGGGAACAGAGTCATACTAGAACTATTGATACATATTTTTTTTTAATCCTGTCCGGTGACGTGCCGTGACGGTGACTGATGTGTGTGAGTGCACCCTAAGGGTGCACTCACACACATCAGTCACCGTCAAGTCACCGATGACTGATCGGTGACGGTTTGTGTACGTATCCACAAACACCAGTCACCGTCATGTTGTCCGTCAGTCACGTCGCCGGTTTGACTGAATCATTGAACACATACATCAGGTTAGTCAGTGATTAGACGTGTGTCACGCTAGAGAACATGTAGCAATTATTGACGGTAGCACGACGCTGACTGAACTGAGACGTGACGGCACCGGGTGAGTGGGGATAAAAGTATGATACATGTATGGAAAGATTATTTGACGTGCCTGACCGGTGACGTCACTGATAGATTTCGTGCCGGCGACTGTCGTGTGGGAACAGAGTCATACTAGAACTATTGATACATATTTTTTTTTAATCCTGTCCGGTGACGTGCCGTGACGGTGACTGATGTGTGTGAGTGCACCCTTAAGCAATACTTAATACTTAATAGCACCAAGGTTGTAGTCTTGTAGACAACCTTCTCGCGGCGGAAGCTAGACGCCAATGAAGAAGATCAAGCGCCTGCACATTATCGTGCGCCGGCCGCGCCACCTGGTGGGAGGTGTGCCGTGTGCGAGAGAGATAGCATATATACAACGAGAAAGAGAGGGAAAATAGGCGGAAAAAGCTAGGTACCTTCTCAATAAGTAAGCTTCAAATTACGGTCAAGTGTTTAATAGTTTCATTACTAACACTAGTAATATTTGAACAGATAAAATACTTTAAATTCCGTTTATAAAAATGTTAGTCTTCAAATCACGCTCTTATCAAATAATGCTACGCTTTAAATATTACGATAAACTTTTGTTAACATTTATTTTTACTTATTTATTATTTGTTCAATGTGGACAATTAGAAAATAATTATACAAAAGGTGAGTATTGTAACAAATGGGTATAAATTTCCTAATTTTCTTATTTTGTTGTTTTAAAGTGAAACTTTTATTACATCGTCTCAAACTTTTTGGTCTGTGTAGCGCATGTCGCGTGACGTACGATAATTATTATCGTACAAATACGATAATTATCGTAAGTTTCACTTTTACCGTGGTTTCATAAAACCACACAACATTTTTTTTAAACTGTGTTCTATTTTAGAGTCGTTAAAAAAATATTATAATCTTGACTGTGCGGATGCAGAATTAATAAGGCCCAATGGAATACATGTTCGTAATCTATTTTGTAAGAAGATTTGCCAAAAATACAATGGCTGGAATTATGGAATAAAATTGGACTCTGAATGGTGTTTATGTTATGACTCTATATGAAAATAAATAATGATTAATTGTTTATTTTATTTATTTGAGCATAATCAAAATTGAAATTCTTTATAATTTTAAACTGATGAATCCCTGCTATCATTATAATTAATAACAATAAGATAAACAATGGGCTAAAAAAAACGTCCTCACGAAAACTCTGCCCAGTGCAAAGTTTTGTAAAATCAGCTTTAAATCAACTGAACAAGATTCGTTAATTTTACGTTAGTTTTTGCACGATATTGTGTATCTAATTTATAATTAAAAGTCAAAAATACAAGTCAGAAAACGCAATTTAAAATTTTTGCACAAAACCATTTTCTACAAATATCATAATATATTAATATGTATTATAAATACCTATTGCACTGTATAAACACAATATTCCAGATCTCCGTGAGTGATCCATCTGGATGTACATAATGTATTTCCGTGCACGGCCCGCACGGCCCACTTGCGCCCATTTCCCAGAAATTATCTTTTGCCCCACAGTCTTTTATACGGCTTGATGGCACACTGAAATAAATACATATTTTTAGTTAGATAATCATTTCGTAAAAAAATTTCTCTTCTCTTTTTACTCTTATAAATTTATAAAGAATAGAAAAAATTCGATCACGAGGCGGGACTCGAACCCGCATCCTTTCGCGCCATTCCGGGCATTTTGAAAGCATTTTGAATGCCATAAAACCAAAAATATCAATTTCTTTTTACTCTTTTCAAAATATAGATTGTACATTATTATTTTCAAAATTCCCAGATTTGATGTACACCAATTGAAATGATTTTTCAAAGCATTATTTATTGTATTAACTTCCATTACATTAGATTATTTATCTACTAGTTAACTTCCTACTATCCATAACATATTATGTATTTAACCAAACAGCGCGACTCAGGGTTCCAAGACACAAGTAAGTATATCACTTAGTTTGGGACCCACTGTTGTACATTAATTGTAACACATGTAGCTTGGAAAAATATACAGCTTATCATGATTGATGATATATTTAACTCACAGGTTTTTCTTTTAAATAAACTAAAGGAAGCCTGGAAGAGATCACTCTTTAGTGATAAGGCCGCCCTCTGTGCTAGTTTAGCTATAAGTTTTAGTTTTAAGTAATTTGTATTACTAGCATAGTAAAGTGTTATATAAATAAATAAATATAAATTTAAGATTTTCTATACCATTTTATAAGAGAAAAATATTAAATTACCCAATTTCTTTCCATATGTCCCTACATTCTCGATCTTCAATGAGGCCAATCGTCACATCTCCACCAAAGTAAGTGACCAGTAGATCTTCAGGTTTTAATCTGTACGGACCCAGGAGCAAATCCCAAGCCATTTTGCAAGCTTCTTTCTAAAAACAGATAATATAGAGTAATAATAGATAATATATCTACACTAATATTATTATAAAGAGGAAAACTTTGATTGTTTGATTGTAGTGAATAGGCTCATAAACTACTGGACCGATTTCAAAAATTCTTTCACCATTCGAAAGCTACATTAAATTACCCACGAGTAATATAGGATAGGTCTTATCCCGGAAATTCCACGGGAACGGGAATTATGCGAGTTTTTCTTTGAAACCGCACTGGCGGAAAGCTAGTCATATATATGTTGCTGGCAACTAATTTAAACAGTTTTTTAATAGCCTAGACTCTCAACTAAAGAGCATCATTTTAAGGACAATATGCTCTTTATTAAACAGCTGATTAAGCTAATAAGCTGGAATATACATAACATCAGAATCAATTCTTTTAAATCATTCTTTTTTTACATCAGGCGGGATAGTGGTCAAACGCCTGCCTATCAAGTATAAAAAAAAAAAATAAAAAAATCTTATTACAAGAGAAGAATTATTTTTAAAAATAATGATAGTAAATATTCAAATAAAACAGATTAAAACTCAAAAATAAGTAGAAGGTAGCTAGTTTTCACCAAAATATTGTTACTCATTATACATTGCATTCATTAGAAATGATGAATACCTTATAATAATCACCAAAAGACCAGTTTCCAAGCATTTCAAAGAATGTATGATGGTGTCCGTCTAAACCAACAAGGTCCAGGTCATTATGTTTCCCTCCCACTCTGATACACTTCTGTGAGTTCACCACTCGAGGGAATGGAGGGTCTACCATCCCGAGAAACACTCCTTTGAACTGAAATATGTAATTCAAAAAGTTTGTTTAATCCATCAGGCCCCGGAATCACAGACACCATAGAAAATCTATTGTGTCGCGGCCGGATCTGGCTGTTCGGGGCTCAATGGGTTAAAGTCAATAGGCATGAATCTATAGAATTATTTCAAATATAGCAACACAGTTAAATACGTATATTAACCCTTAAAGCTTTTCTGTCACTTTTTTAGTACATGTACTTATTGCCGTGTAAATCTTGAACGTTCCAAAAAATCTAGAAAATTGATGACGTTGGAGAAAGTACGATAACAATCCTTTATTTTTCTCCTACATGCCAATTATAGAGAACATTTGATTCGTGGGCTAGGTGACTGTTGAATTTAGGGATTCCCGGAATTAGTGATGGTTTGTGTTTCTGGTCAATTATAGCTTTAATGAAATAGTTTCCGTGTTTGATTTCTATTCATTTTACTTTCAGGTGAGATAAACTGTTGTTTTTGCTCTAAAGATTATAAAATATTCAAATAATACTATGACAAAATATTAGAAATATAGCTGGTCCGTTTTTTGGGACAGTGCCGTAGATACAGGTAACTAAGAACCATTTGGCATGTCCCAAGAAACGGACGTTGCCATGATTCGTACTTTAATAAAATATCACTTTTATGGGATTTTCTTGCTTTAGAGTTTTAATTATATGTAGAATTATTTTTAATTAAGTTAAAAATGACGAATATAATCTAAGATCAGTTTAATCTGTTGGGTCTACAATAGAACCGGGAGTTCTTCGACCTCCACATGCATTTCGTCTAAAATATGTCCTAATCATCGGCCAAATATCAAATCACAAAAAAAAAACCATTATTATTTGTATTAAATGAAACCAAAGGTTGCTTGACACGAAATAAGAAATGTTATTTAACATTCCAGACAACTAAACAGTGTGATTGAGCTTGAGAGGGCTCAATTATCATTTGTTAGGTATTTAGTTAAAATTGAAGAATTTTTTGTTATAATAGATACTGTGATACAATAAAACTAAAAATGCTACTTGAAATTGATTTCTATTGTGTTGTATTAAGTGAATATTTATTTTTTCATTCTTATTTTATAAGCTGTATGACAGCGTTGTCCGTTTTTTGAGACAGCAATGAAGACCGGGTTCTTGGCAAAGGCCGTTTTAACGGACATCCTGAAAAACCTACTTACAGAAAATTTGTTTTATTTTTTTCTCTACTATAGTATTTTTTAATCAATAACTATCACTAAAACCAATTCAGGTCATATCTGGGTACATTATTTCAGGGCTTGCCGTGTTAAGGGTTAAAGGCAAGACCAATGAGTGGAAGATGATGTTACAAGATTCTGTACAACGATTCTCATATAAAAAGGAAATACAGTGTAAACTCTATATAACGACACTCCATTTAACGTCAAACTCCGTATAACGTCAAGATTTCTTGACTTTGGTTGGTTTATATTGTTGTCTATACAATAATACACTCCATATAGCATCACGCTCACTCTAATTAACGACCACAAAAAGACATTACAACTAGGAACTAGGACTAGGAAGTATTGACTAAGTTGCCGAAATCAATGAAAATGTAGTTGTTTACATTCTTTTTTACTGACATACCGAAGATTCTCAGAAATCCAGTCGTAGAAAAATAAAGAAAAAATTCTGCATGCCGAAGAAGATGGACGATCTGCCAAAAACTTGAAGAAACCTCAATATGAAGACCTTGATCAAGCGATGATAACATGGTTTCATAGGCAATGTCAAAATAATATTCCTGTCTCAGGACCAATCATGCAATTTTCCCTTTCTCTCCATTTAACGACCACTCTCTATAACATCGAAAAATGCACGGTCCCTTAAGTGACGTTATATAGAGTTTACACTGTACCTTAAAAATATTAAGATAACTAACCAACATGTTATTTCATTTATTATTTAAAAATCTCACATGTAAGAGGCCTGGTTCGGGGTTATAACGTCAAAAATTAAATTCTTTTCATTTTGGATATAGAGCCCTAGAAAGTACACTATCTAATATTACCGTGGTTGAATTTCAACATTTTCTACATTATTTTGTAAAAAGTTTGAGACTCTTATCAATAGGTGTGGTTTACCTGATTCATGCCAGCATTCACAAATGGGACTGTAGGATCACATAGCGGCACAACTGAACTCGACTTCACATGTTTATGGCCATGATTATTAACGAAATAATCAATAAATGTACTCCTTATAAACCCACTGGATGATTTCATACGCATTTGAAAAGTTTTTTGAGTAAAGTTAGTTCGAACCGGTATTCGTAACATTTTATTTACAAATATTTTACTACGTTTTACGTATGATGATTTTTTATATATGTTTCTGAACTCTCACTTGTAGGTAACAGTGCCAATTAATGCATTTATTTTCGCCACAACATTTTATTTTTATAATTTGTAGTTTGCACTCATTTGAAAGTTCAATTCATTATTATACTCTTTGGTTCAATTCAAGGGCTCAGTATGCTCATTGCTCAGTATACTGATTACTGACATTGACTTTGAAGTTTGACATTGACAATACGTGAACATGAGTCACAATATTACCATATTTCCTACAGTATGGCGACGAATGTACTTGTGCAGAGAAACGGAGGGGAACTGGCGGGGGGTCGGGCGACGCGGGCCGCTTAATGCAATCACGCTGAGTTTGCATTAACTATCGCGAAATGACGACGCAGTCGTATTTTTTGTGTAATAATTTTATTATACATAGGTACTTACATATTCTATTATGACGCGCAAAAACTGTTCCGTTTACGGATGTAAATCTACATTGAAATCCCAGAAGGAAACAATATTTCAGAAAGATTGTATTAATTGTATCTGTTGAATTAAAATCAAAGCTATGTATATGTTGTCCTCATTATTTTCTAATAAGGATTGTACATCCCAATGCGAATGCATTACTTAGTTAAATGGTATTATATACAATTAAGAACATCCAAAAATAAAGTGTCCACGTAAATAATATTTAGCAGTGCAATATCTGTACAGTAAAAGTTCCTTATTCGCGGGTAATAGGTTCCGTAAATGTGCCGCGAATAGAGAAACCGTGAATAAGGAATGGTAATTTGTATGGGGTTATAGGGAATACGTTCTTAGGTGACGAAATAAAAAAGCAAATACATAAAGAAACCAGTTTAATTTAAGTTTTTGACCAAACATATTTATTAATTACCATTTAATTAGGTATTATCTTCAGGTTTAGGCAATGGCTTGTCACTTTTTACTCGTTTTTCATTTTTTTTAGTCGACATTATAAATTCGTAGTTGTAGTTCAAGCGTTTACTAAGGATAACGAATGGTTTTTATTTAGGTAAATACATATATGTATGTACCGATGTACCGATTCGATCCGCGAATAACGAATTTTAGGCCGCGAATACAGGATTTAGGTCGCATTTTTTCCATCCGCGAATAGTGAAACCGCGAATGAAGGAAGCGCGAATAAGGAACTTTTACTGTAATTATATATTTATGAACAAATAATTACATCAGATTTAATAATCGCAATTATTTTGAATGTACATATGAATAAATGATTTCATCATAATATTAATAATCACAATTGTTTTATTTCCCATTTGTTGCAACCCTAGCCTGTTTTCGTGTGGCAGCGTAAGTACCTAACCTGGCGGCGGCATCGCGCGACATCAAAGGCGATTCCTTACTGTAGGAAATAATATTGTAATACTGTGACATGAGTCCTTAATTAATTGGGTTCGTTATTACTTGCTCTGTGGCGGTCCGCCCCGGCTTCGCCTACGTTTTCTTTAAAATAATAAGAACCATCCTCGTTCTTCAAGGAATATAATAAGAAAATTATATTTTAGTAACGATGCAGTGCTGTGAAACGATGCACTCGAAAAGTTGTGGCGTATAAAAAAGACGTGTGGCACTCGAGGACTGCCGCGGTAAAGCTATTGCGTAGCATACCTTCAAGCGGCAAGCCCACAGTGCAAGCCACACCTCTGCGCCCGTCGGAGTGGGGAGCGTGAGGTTTTTCGTTACGCAATTTCTGGATTCGGTCCCCGCGCTCAAGGCCCGCGATAGAAGCTACGCAATAGCTTGTGTGTACATTTAAATAATTAGACTAATCAACTTTCTTTTTCAATATTTGCACACCCAATCAATGGGTAGAATGTATTAGCCACATAATATTGTAATTAAAAACATCTATTTGTAACTACATTCTTGCAAATAAATATAATTTGAATTTTGAATTTGAATTTGAATTTTAAAAACTTAAAAATGAGGAAAGAATAAGATCGATACGTAATTTTAAGGTAATTTTAAACTAAATCATATCTTTTTCAGCAAAGTTTCACTACAGGAGATGATTTCGGAAAGAACGACTTAAGACACAGGTCACTTACTTCAGTATACGCTTCAAAGTTTGCGCTAAAGTACGTGCGTACTTTGTCTAAAGCACGTCTAAAGATAACCCAAGGATAACCCTTATTAAAACGCTGGGAGCTATACTTCCCACGTCTCAGATTGAAGTAAATCGTGTTTTATTTTTATATGCTTAAACCTAATGCAGTGTAATATTTATCTACGCAATCTTAACATTTTAGAGAACTTTTTTTCATGGAAACACTTTTCAGAGAATTATTACATGTCATGGCAAACACACGTCGAAGTTAGGTGACGTGATTTTGCAGCCGAAAACGACCGTTATTTTTTAGTTTTTGATGTAGTGCTAAAAAAAAATTAGATAAGTAGATTTGAGTTCTAGCTATGTAAAGTAGACTATATTACGGTTGCGTGAAACGTAAAAATATGCCCAGAATCTTTCGTATATACCTTGGTAGAGTCGATTGAAATTAAGTCTTTAAGTGGGAAGATATCATCCCAGTGTTCGTCACTGCACACGACATTCGGAAATTCTATAATATATAAAATCTGTGTGTCTAAAAAATCTTTTTAGTTGGTATAAGCAACTTATTTATTGTTATTCGTTATTTCCTGATCAGATCATTAGAAATCTTAACTCAATACATTAGTATTTACCTATTGTTTTTATTTTGTTTTAGAAAAATGCCATTTTTATGTTGAAGTCATTCATTTTTCAATTCCCGAATTCTTCCCTCAGTAAAAGAAACTTGCATTGATGAGTACTTTCACCTCCTTTATTAAAAAACTTGATCTTTATAATTTTTTACGATAACATTAAATTCACAAGTGGAGTCAGGGCAACTAACTAGTGTTTTAAAATATTGATGTCTGGAGTGGACACTGGGAGCTATAGTTCCCACCTTTTCAAACTTTTACAAGAGAGAACAGATGACGGGATATATACTTCCCACCGAAAAAAGGGTACTTCCCCCCCACTAACCCCTTTTTTGTGTGTATTTTTGAAATCTACGACCCAAAATTACCCAGGATCGTATATTACTTTTTTGTTAGCTCCTCCACAGGCTCGCGTTTGAATAAGGGATAAATTTGTGGATAAATTAGTTTTGACCTGTGGTTTTGACCGATTTTGTATGAATTTTAACTTGTGACTGATACTGGCAAATAGTTCAGTCGCGCTAATAACCGAAAAAAAAAACTTGTGACAACTACATAATGAGATACAGAGATAGTGACAGTGATTGACACTTGACATATCCAAGAGGGTTCGGTGGTTGCAAATAAATTATATTATTTTTAATTAACAAAAATAATGTATGTGTAATGTATTTCAGTAAGAAAAGTACACGTGTATAGTTCTTAAAGGCTGCAAAAGTGAACAAAATGATTAAGCGCATATATTGAAAAAGTATTGTGTTGTTTTGCGTTGTGTTTTGATAAAGACACGTCAACTTTTCTCGAAGACTGACGATTGATATAAAAATATGGAGTATTTAAAACTTTACATTGTATTTTTATGTTTAATTATAACTACTGCGGAGTTGGTCGGTCCAGATTCTGCCAAAAAGGAGGATAAACGGACTGAGGATGAAGATACATCTGAAGGCAAGGATATCAAAGACCCATATTATTACAATGAGCTAATATCAGCTATGAATAAAGAGATTAAAACTCTAAAAGATTATGCTGATGTTTTACGTAAATCGAAAGAGATTTTGAAAGATGACGATAATTCTAAAGGTGACCTGGGTATTAAGACTTCTCAGTTATCAATATTTTAATTTTATTGTCGAAAAACCGGTTGCGGTGTTGATAGTAACCTAATAAAAGAACTTTCATGTATCAGATTCTTATAAGTATAATTTTTTATAGGTTATTAATTACATTAATGCCAAATGTTGGAATATTTTATATTTTCTCTTAGAATCAAATTTCATCCAAATAAACCTAGTTGTTTTTGCTTCATAGAGTGGCAGACATACACTCAATAAATATGATTGCTTCACAGATGAAACTAGTGAAAAGGAGAATAATATGGAACAAATGGAATACACATTTAAGCTTATCAAGAACAGCTTATTGAGGGAAACCGAGCCCAGTTGGATTGAAGCTGCAAAGGGTATGCTGGATTCTGCTGACTCTGAGGTTAGTGTTTATTTTAGAAATAAATAAATAATTCAGGACAATTTTCACACACGGCACAATCTGATCCCATACTAAGCTTTCACTTGTGTTATGAAAACCAGATGGCTGATAAACATACATATATAATTTTTAAATAAATACTTATATAGATAATTAACACCCAGACACAGAGCAAACATCTATGTTCATCACACAAATATTTGCCCCGGGTGGGAATCGAACCCACGACCTCTGGCTTGGAAGGCAGGGCCACTACCAACCAACCAACCAACCGGTCAGTCAAAGAAAGAAAGAAATATATTGCCATTTAAAACAACAACATGAAAAACTACACATAAATCAGTAACACATAATAAATATTAAATAACTTATTAGCAGATAATTTACAAACAATAAATCAGAATACTGTAAGTCTTGCTAGTAGCTGACAAAAGGGGTAATAAGTTATCTTACACTGCAGTTTACATCAGGGTTTGCCAATTTTATCCACATGAGACTGGTTATTTAAACTATCAACCAACAATATCAGATGGAAGTTAAAAAAAAATCTCTATATGCTATCATGAAATTTAGTTAACCATAAATAAAAGTTTGTATTAGCTTTAGTTTGTAGGTTTTAGAATCTGTTGGAATTCATAAAAGATTTATTTGTTATAGAAATCAGGAGAGAATCCTCAAGATTATCTGGACAGCCTCCCACCACTGCCTAAAGTGGAGGAAGAAGAATTAACTCCCGAGTTGCAAGAAGGTATGTATGTTATGAAAAAAATGTTAAATTGTCAACAATTAAACCAAATGTGCTGTTGTTGATAAGTATTTTCTTGTTGGATTGTTTGATTTTTTGGAAACAGAATGTACATTGTAGGAATGTTAGAGCCATTATATTATCTGTCAATACAAAAGACTACTATTTATTGACCAGGCATTTGATTTTATAACTTTCTAAATAATGCTCTGCTGCTGCTAACCACTGTACCAATTGTGTTTTTTTATAATTTTGACCCAATATTATATCTTTGCATGCATTGTTTATTATTATATATCTTTTTTTATTTGATTATACATAATTTGAAAGAATAACTTACATATCATGAAAAATAGTTGTACATATTTATACATACATTGAAAATAGATAAAAATCAAGATATGAACGAAAACTGCAAGTCTAACTCTCAATTCATTTTCTTTTCTCCTCCTATATTTTAATGTAATATTCCAGCCAAAAAGCTATACGACGAAGCGATAAAAAAGATAGACAAGCGCGTCCCGGACCTTCGAGGTGCGATACTCCAAGTGAAGCAAGCAGCGGACAGTGGTTACGCACCCGCTAAAATACGGCTCGCGTGGTCTTATGTGTTCGGTGAGGGTGTGGAATTAGATATGGATAGAGCGAGGAAGATCTTCCAGGAACTCGCTGATGAGGGCAATGCTGATGCGCATGCGGTGAGTGCTTTTGCTTATTATGGTATACAAACAAAATATTTAAGCTATGCAATTAGTAATAATATGTTGAAACATTCCAAAGTATAGATTTTGTTCAGTGTCTTTTACTCTCTCGTCTTCTAGTGAATTAAATAAATAGATTTCTTAATTTAGTAATGCAATATTTTAAACATTTTTCGTTCGTATCTCTTCTATTTACTATTTGAAGAGACAAAATTGTAAATCGTAACCTAATTGGTAATGTATATTAATAAGTGGGTTAAATACTTACACTCGGGTCAAATGCCATTTTCTAATGCACCCTATTCACCCAATTTAACCTAATAATCTAAAACGTGTGGTAAAAAGGATAACAATTAATTCACAATAAAGTTTAAATTCAAACACGAATTAAAAAAAATATTATTCATTAACTTTTTCGTATATTTGAATATTCATATTCATATTTTAACATTACAACCGATTCGGAAGGTCTACCTAGAAGAATTGACAAGTTACTTCAGTTATACACCAAATTTATTATTAACACATTTTAGGCACACATTTATGTAAAAAAATACTTCTCCCAACGTAATAGAGCAGTCCACTTGTCTTGTAAAAAAAAAAATTGGTTGTCTGTAAAGTCGGTTTACTGACGATAGTTGAACGTGACGACGTCAGATTGTGCTTCTTTGTCGCTCGTTCCGCGCTCTCGCTTGCACTTCAAGCCTTACATGGAACGCCTCAGAGCGAGGTAACGCCGCATGAGTCATGTTTTTTCGTGCGTGCAGCCGGCGTTATCGAATTATAAGACGTTGTCACGTCAAAATATATTTAAACCTAACAATAATTTCCAGGGCATGGGTTTCCTATAC
Source organism: Colias philodice (assembly GCF_061535455.1). NCBI lineage: Eukaryota > Metazoa > Arthropoda > Insecta > Lepidoptera > Pieridae > Colias > Colias philodice. The sequence continues at coordinate 9,377,474 of NC_143103.1, read as the reverse complement.
GCCACTGGGGTGGGCGTTCCGGTCTCTCAAGCGAAGGCGTTAGTGCATTACACTATGGGCGCTATAGGAGAGAGTGATTACGCTCAAATGGCGTTAGCCTACAGATACTGGGTCGGAGTGACGGTACCGAGTTCTTGTCCGAAGGCTATGGATCTGTATATGAAGGTTGCTGCTAAAGGTAGGTTGGTTTATAGTTATTGGTCATCAGTGAAGTATTGGAAAAGATACGGACCTAGTGGTGATCCTTGGGCAACCCCAATGTAAAATTAAAGTATGTATATGAACTTAAAAAAATACCTATTTTAGAGTAATTACTCTCATTGATAATTTCAAGAATTTGTATTATTTCTATCAACAATTTTCAGCAGGTTTAGTGGAAGTATGTCTGATCAATATTCATAACAATAGATTGAAGATTGTAATTTATTTAGTTTATTAGACATTCTACATCAAAAACAATTTTCTAATTATCGCATGCTGATATATCGCATGCCGTATAAATATGCTCAACATTTGGTCATTAAAATATTTCTAAATCTTATTTGAAAATTTTAATGTAGTGATTTATTGAAACAAATATTCTCCAGTGGCAAGTCAAGTGACCTTCAGCGGTGGTCCAGCAGTCCAACGCACGAGGTTAATAGATGAAGCGGAAGGTGCGGGTTCGACATCTGCGTTGGACACCGACCTTATTGAGTATTACCAGCTGCTCGCTGAGAAGGGGGATGTGCAGGCGCAGGTATGTATATATACACATATACACCCATAGACACGCATATAAACATATATTCAAATTCAAATTCAAATTGTCTTTATTTGCTGAAAGTTACATAGCTGAGGTACAAATTTTATAGGTTCTTAGACATACTGCTCGTAGTTGAGCGTGCAAATATCTTAAATTATAAATTACTTTATACATAATACTTCACACAACGAGATCTCAATAGGTACATCGCAAAATTATAGTAATAAAATGATTATAAATAAATATTATGTCAATTAATTTAAAATTATTATTTTTGATTTAAGAAGTCACTAATATTATAGTATTGCTTTGTGATTAGCCAATTTGTTAACCTTGTCCGGAATATATTTACAGGTTCCTTAAAATCGTCTGGTATTTTATTAAAGATAGTAATACTATGTATGATACGAGTTTAGTAGTTCTAAATTTAAAACTTATATAAAAAATATACTAGTTCAGAGAGCGTACTACAGTATTCAGGAATATATAGACGATAAAGACCCATGGAGGGTTATCGCGTAAAATCCACAGGACAGTTCTTTGGCATATTATGATATATTATTATGTAGTTAGATATAAGTTACATATTATGTAATATTGACATGATTTAAAAGAGCAACTATGGAGTTTCTTGCCGATTCTTCTCCATAGATACTGCTTTCCGAATCGGTGGTAAATGTTAAAAATACTTATGTAATGACGATTCGAAAGTGCTACTAAATAGTAGTCTAATTGAATAAATGAATGTTTGAGTTTGAGTTTGAGTTTATGCGCATATAATAGCGTATACACGCACGTACACGCATATACCCGCATATACTTGCATACCCGCCTATACATATCATTAAATTGGGACTATAACTTATTAAATAGAAAAGAATCTATATTTTCTGATATTGTACCAATCTCTTTCTAGTAAATAAATATTTAAACTAAACAACTAAGAGAAAAATGCACACATAAAAGTAGATTTCTATTTCAGCATATGCAATCACAACCATTTGCATTAAACGATACTTTATATTTGTGCCTATGCTCACAATGAAAGAAACACCCGTTTTTTTAAAAGAGCATAACAAAATAACCTTTATTTATTTCACTTTATATTTATGTATAAATATAATAAAACTTCACTTTTAAACTGGGTCATTAAGTTTTTGTAACATATGATGGTGTAAATAAATGATTTATTTATTTATTTAAACTAGGTCGGTCTCGGTCAACTGCACTTCCAAGGCGGTCGCGGGGTCACACTGGACATACAGAAAGCGTTGCACTATTTCCAACAAGCCGCTAAGACTGGGAACGCTATGGCCAACGCTTATTTGGGCAAGGTAAGCGAAATTTTATATATTTTATTATAAAAAGATTAGATTTTATATATTTTATTATAAACTAGCTTCGGCCCACGACTTTGTACGTGCATCCCCGTTTTTCCCCGTTCCCGCAAGAATTTCGGGGAATCCTTTCTTAGCGGATGCCTACGTCCTAACATCTACCTGCATGCCAAATTTGAGCCCGATACGTCCAGTGGTTTGGGCTGTGCGTTTATAGATCACTATATCAGTCACCTTTGAGTTTGATATTTATTTATTTATTTATTTATTTATTTATTTGGGTACATCGACAGATCGCGCATACATCATTCCTTAAAAATAAATACAAAGTAAGAATATTCTAATGCTTGACCCTATTATAGATGTACACAGCAATATAAGAAAAACTAAAGATAAATGTAGTTAATGAGGATGTTTTATACAACTAAAGTAAGTAAATTAATTCAATATTGCTTAATTCTAAAACATGATGTGATATGATCTGTGCACTTTTCGTTTAAACATTGGCAAACTATCGTGAAAAATATCAAGGTTCGGAACTTTAGTGAGGTATTCATTGTAGGTTCTCAATAAGCGAAAAACTGGTGAGTTTGAACCGAGAGTTGTTCTACAAGGTGGAACGCTGAAGGTTCGGATAGGTTTTCTGGGAATCGAACGGGGAGCATTAAACATTATACTATTGAGCAAATCTGGGCTATCGATTGTTCCGTTTAACAACTTAAACAAAAATGTTAAGTCTAGGGAGACTCTTCTATCATGAAGTTTATCCATTTTGAAAAAGGCCAATCTATCATAGTAGGGGCGTCTATGAGAAATGCCAGGTGAAATAAAGGCAAGATACCGAGTGAACCTTCGCTGTACAGCTTCCAGTCGTTGAGAGTGAACGGTGAAGTAGGGGTTCCAAGCGACACTCGCGTATTCAAGAACACTGCGAGCCATACTATTGTACAGAATAATCCTGGTACTATTAAAACGGAATCCTTTTGTGTTTCTCTTCAAGAAACCAACCATCTGATTCGCCTTTTTAACAATTGTGTCAAAATGCGAATTAAACTTTAAGCTCCCATCAATCACAATACCCAAGTCCCTCATTTCTTTGACTTCTTCTATTTGAACACGATTAATATCAAAACTAGATTTAAGTACATTTTTTTTCCTAGTGCATATAAGGTGAAAACATTTTTTTGGGTTTATAATCATTTTGTTTGCTTCACACCAAGATTGGATATTATTTAGATCGCTTTGAATCAAATGTGCGTCATATACTGAATCGACGACTTTATAAAGTTTAAGATCGTCAGCAAATAATGAAACTTGTGAGTTTTTAATAGCAACAGTTATGTCGTTTATAAAAATGACGAAGAGAATAGGGCCTAAATGTGATCCTTGAGGCACGCCTGAAGTTGCCTGGTATGATTTAGATGTATAGCCGTTAACTGATACTACCAGAGGTCTCTCTCTGAGGTACGATTGAAACCAATTAAGCAGGGGGCCCGATATTCCGAAGGATGATATCTTTTGTATCAAAACTGAGTGGTCGACCTTGTCAAAGGCGCTTGCAAAATCTGTATATATAACATCTACTTGCTTCCCTCTGTCAACATCATAAGAAAGGTTTGAAATAAATGTTACCATGTTAGTGTGTATGGAGCGTCCTTTAACAAAGCCATGCTGGTGGGGTGATATTGAGTGATGAATATGTCTAGAAATGAGCGGGGTTAGCAAAGACTCGAGAATTTTTGGGAAGCAGCTTAAAATTGCGATTGGTCGATAATTACAAACATTGCTACGATCGCCTTTTTTGAAGAGTGGGATTATCCTAGTTTCTTTCCACGATGATGGAAAAATACCAAATCTTAATGAATTATTAAATATCAATGATAAAGGAAGGGCGAGAACTTTGGCACACCGTTTAACAAAGAGTGAAGGTATTTGGTCTGGACCCGGACCTTTATTGTAGTCAAGTTTTTGAATGCATTTAAGTATTTCTGTCTCAGAAAAGGAAACATTTGAAATATTATGGTGGTTTAATGAGGAATAATTTATATGATTTGTCGGACCGGATACGGGTGTATACACTGACTGAAAGTGCTCAGCAAATAAATTCGCTATTCCTGGACCAGTAGAGGTTGTAGAATCGCTTAGATGCATTTCAGAAGGTATAGAAGAATTAGTTTTAGCTTTATCCTTAAAATAGCGCCAAAATTTTTTAGGATCTTTTGCTATATTTGACTCTATAGCATGTTTATAATCACTTATACATTTGTTGGTTAACTTTTGACATTGCTCACGAAGTATTTTATATTCTATGCTATCACGTGGATTATTATACTTATGAAACCTCCTTCTAACCTTGTCTTTTTCCTTTAAGCGTTTTATTAATGAAATATTCATCCAACTTGGGTATTTAGATTTAAATCCACTTCGTATTGGGACATGTTTCTTAATAGCAGAATTCAAAATATTGTAAAATGCAGAGACCATATCGTTAACATCTGATAGATTCGATAACTGATCCAGCCAATCGACAGAACCAAGCTCATTGTTAAGTGCAGGATAATTTGCTCTCCAAAAGTTATGCCTAGGATTGTATTTCGATTTGAGGAATTTAATATCTCGACAGTTAGTTAGTGATATTAATAGACATGGATGATTAGAATCGATTCTGGATAAGCTATCGTCAGACTTATAGACAGATATTATACTATTCGATAAATTACTTATGACTAGGTCTAATACTTTCGAATTACAATTCCTAAACTCATTGAACTGATTTAGACTATTAGATGATAAAAAATCTATCAAATTGTGACCCAAAGAACAGTTGTAATCAGATGGAATCAATACATCGCTGTGTGAAGTCCTATTCCAATTTATGAAACCGAGATTGAAGTCACCTACTACTATAACATTATCAGCAGTACACAATACTCTATCCAAGCTATTTAAGAATATATTCAATGTTCCGATATTAATGGGCGGGGGAAGGTACACAATACAAATAGCTAACTTAATTGTCTTACCATTTAACAATACCTCAGTCATGACCCACAGATCCTCGCACTCCGATTCCCAATTTTGAATGCGATACGATGGAGTGTCGCGTGATATTGCTAAAAGGACTCCACCGCCATCGTTCTTAATATTATGCTGTCGATCTCTCCGGTATACTACATATCTTGAATCGAATATTTCGCTATCCGCTATACTGCTATTAAGCCATGTTTCGGTAAATGCAATAGATTTGTAGTCATGCTGTAGGATTTCGTTATACACATCATTGGTTTTGGTACGAAGACCACGTACATTTTGGTAGTACATATCGAATTTTAAGTAAAAAAATATATTAAAACATTTTAAGTTAAGTTACTAACTAATGATATTAAGACTATCCCTGTTTCGTATTTGAAAGGCTTGACTGGATACGTCTTTGCGGACATAGATCTTGCCGTTCCTGACCCAAACGAACTTATAGTTTTTCTCGCGAGCTCTGATCCGGGCTGCTGCGTGAAGCGATTTATTAGTCGGTGTCAAGTGTTCTGATACAAAAACAGGGCTGGGTGCTCCGCCTATACCTAAATGATGAGAATTTAGTTTGGCATCAGAGTTATTTTTATTGAAATTTGACACAGCAGCAATAACTGCATCGCGGTGTTGTATATTACGCAGTTTTACGATAACAGAGCGAGGTCTTGAATCATCCTTATTCAATTTCTGGACACGAGTGACAAACAAGATATCTGCGGGAGCAATGGGGTTATCAACTGTCTTGACTAATTGGCCAATTGTATTCAGTAAATTTTCAGATTTATGTTCAGGAATGCCGTTTATTTCCAAATTATTTTCCCTCATGTGCTGTTCTATTGTATGAAGTCTACTTGTTAAATCTTTTACTGATGTCTTCAGAAAAAGGTTATCTGCTTTAAGATCGTTTATAATAGAAGTTTTTTCTTCCAGCTGAGTTTTAATATTCTCAAATTGTGTATTAATAAATTCTAGACTTTCATGAAAAGAGCTTATCTGCTTCTGTATGTCTCCTAATTGAACCAAAACTGACGACTCTAAGGCTTCCTTTAATATTAAGCGCAACCGATTTTCTGTAATATAACAGTCTGCAGTGCCGGTTATACTCTCCAGGTGTTGAGACTTTTTGAAAGCTGAAGCAGCAAATGCACTGTCACTACTTGCGATATTTGAATCGCTTGACGCAAGCAGTTTACTTTTACAGGTAGCGCATTTCCAAGACGATTTATGTTCTGGTATCATCAATCTAAAAAAATGGCGGCTCATATCTGCGCATTCTATATCGTACTTAGAGTTACAGGAGTGACAGGTCAAGAAGTCTTTCGTTTTTATAATGTTTTGACATGTTGCACATTTAATCGGAGGAGCCATTATTGATGGGTAAATTCGTCAAACAAGTTTCGGTCTCCAAAAAAAATAAAAAAATAAATGCGTCCGTCTAATTGACAAGGTTTGCAACAGCGCTTCAAGCGCTTTACGAAGCGTTCCGTCGTGACCTTGGAGCGTTGTAACGCAGCGACAAGGACGAACTGCAAGTTGCCGTTAATCGTAAATTTATAAAGTTTTAAGTTATAACTCACAAGTTTGCGTCCGTTATTGAGATTATTTTTGCACTGATACTTCCATTAGACACTGATAGTCAAGATGACACACTGTTACAAGTTTAAATGTTATTTTTTATCACGAAATAAGAATTAAATACGAGGAGCACATTAACTACGTGTTATCTCGCGCGACAGCGATATTGATATATATTGATATATATAGAAGATAGAAGATGTGTTATTAAAATTGAAAAAAGAAAAGCTATACAGAAACGTAAAATGTAATTTAAATTTATAGCTGGTATCCCCAGTATTAAAAAATTAAGTTGCCAGAAAAAGAATATAAAGAAATACATTTATTGCATACAATTTTACTTTTTTACGCACATTACCAAAGAATCATTTACTACGTTTTGACATTCGACAAATTTTGATAATGAAATAATTTGTGAAAAATTGTTTGTGAAATTAGGAATTTCAAATGAAATCTCTTCTGAAGGTTCTTTAGATCTTTCTAAAATAATTCAGTGTTTAAAAATTTTATAATATCTACATTGTTTTCAGATTTACCTAGATGGTGGGGATGGCATAAAACAAAACAACGAGATGGCGTTACATTACTTTAAAAAAGCGGCCGAAATGAATAATCCTATCGGTCAGACTGGATTGGGTCTTATGTATTTGCAGGTTTGTACAAAAAAAATAGATTTTGTATTTATAAATCTAGAATGCAATTATAGAACTCTAATTGACCAATACTAAAATTATTGCACTTGTTTTAGATATATGTTCGCTGAAATTATATGGAGCACTCCTTCTCAAAATAAAATTTAATATTTTTTTTACTATTTACGTGATAAAGATTTATTTTTTGTTTAAAAAAAAAATCGAAATGATTTTTTGTGTTTATGTATCTGTGAAAAATGTAAAATTTCAGTTCTGTGTTTTGTATAATAACAAAAATTTAATCCTTTTCAGGGTCGTGCAGTTCCAAAAGATCCGAACATTGCTTATAAATACTTTACGATGTCCGCTAATCAAGGTTGGATGGAAGGACAACTGCATCTAGGGTTTCTATATCTAAGTAAGTATTTATAAAACATTATATTGTTACTGTAAGTTTAGTTTCTAAAGCAACTAAGCTACTACTAAGCATATTATAATGTTGCAATTTTATGGCAGTTTTCAATTCTCTTTTTAAGAATGTCATTTATGTATATAAATATAATAAACAGTTGGACCAAGAATACTTCCCTGTGGTACTCCGTATTCTATTTGTAGTTCGGAGCTAAGTTTACTGTCAATTGTTATGCATTGTCGGGGGTCAGTTAAATAGCTTCTAAATCAAGTTTATTAAGGCGTGTCTGAATGCAATTCCTCCTGAATGCCTAAAACTGGTTTTATTGCGAGTTATAGAAAAGATTTGTGTATCGAACGCATTTTCCAGATTAAAAAAGACGCGTTCTGTACATGTCATTTTTATGTTTCGTATAATTTTAATAATTTGAATACTAGTTTCTTTTTAAGAGTGTTTTCCTTTCATTCTACGCAGTTTTTTTCTGTTTAAGAAACTTTTTGAATTGAATGTAACTCTTTTTTTACTTACAACAGCTTTTTTAAATGTAAAATCAAGTAATGCTTTTGAAATTATAATATTAGATATTGGATAGAACGCAAAATGTCAGTTAGTTTGTTTTTTTTTTTTTTTTAATTTTGATTCGTGTTGGAAAATGTACATTATATATGTGTTTACAGGCGGTATCGGCGTTCGTCGTGACTTCAAACAAGCGAATAAATACTTTTCTTTAGCTTCGCAATCGGGCCACGTGCTCGCGCTATATCACCTCGCGCAATTACATGCACAGGGGCTTGGCGTAATGCGCTCCTGTACTACGGCTACTGAGGTGAGATATCATATAATATTCTCGAATTAGAATTTTATTTTTGCCGTATTCCCTGTAAGATCTCACCGCAGGATTAGTGCGTTCATAGCTTTTTGATGAAACTAAAATTTTATGTATGTTTATAATTAGGAGAATAAGATTAGGTTGCCAGTCAAAATTTGGCCGCAAGCATGTTTAATTAAATTTTTTCTTATCGATTTTTTTGGAAAAAATGTGTTATGCAGCTATTTAATTACGGCCTTACTAATAAAAAGTTTAACAATGGATAAATTTCAACCATTTTCTACCATAGCTGTGTCCTGCTCTTGCTCACATGAAACGTCAATTAAAACAAGACAGGTTATTGCAATAACTAATCCATTGTATAGCGAATGGGTCACATTTTATCAGTAAGACTGTATGTATCCATACTATATCCATATACTAATATTATAAATGCGAAAGTAACTCTGTCTGTCTGTCTGTTACTCAATCACGCCTAAACTACTGAACCGATTTTCATGAAATTTGGTATGGAGATATTTTGATACCCGAGAAAGGACATAGGCTACTTTTTATCCCGGGAAAATGACGCAATCCCGGAAATCCCACGGGAACGAGAACTAAGCGGGTTTATCTTTGACTGCGCGGGCGAAGTCGCGGGCGGAAACCTAGTTTCTTATATATATCTCTATTATGTAGCTATTCAAGAACGTGTGCGAGCGTGGTCCCTGGTCGTCCCGGCTGATGGTCGCGCACGCGGCGTGGCGCGCGCGGGACTCGCACGCGGCGCTGCTGCAGTACCTGGCGCTGGCCGAGCGCGGGCTGGAGGTCGCGCAGACCAATGCCGCTTATTTGTTGGACGACGGTATATACACATCTACCCACATGATTTCAGGAATAAAAAAAATTTTGAAGTGAAAACTTCTTTAGCGGCGTTGAGCACTTTCTGTAATGGATATAAAATCTTAAACTCGCGTCAGGACACGTGACCTGATCGAAAAAGCGTAAGACGGATACCATTCCAAAATATCAAACATGCTCAACGTTAATAATCAAGTTTTCACTTCTGCCGGCACTCTCGAAGTGCAACCCGTCTTATTTCAACAATTTTTTCTTTCTCTTTCTAAATCCCATCCACACCCTATAGGTGGTGTAGGGCTCTTCCCCCCCGCCGAACGATGGCAGCGCGCCTTACAGCTGTGGGCGCGCGGCGCGGCGCAGGGCTGCGCCCCCGCACGGCTCAAACTCGGCGACTACCACTACTATGGGCTTGGGACTCCGCCCGATCTGGAGGCCGCCGCGCATCATTATCGGTGAGACACGCAATAACAGGACACAATAGTTAATGCCATTTCAAACAATACCCAGCACTGTTCGACAGAACAACACTTTACAAAAAATCTCGACAGGACAAGAAACTCAACGAAATGACACAACTATATAAATGAAGATAAGCTTAAAAAAGAACATCTAAATTTGGTCCTACTCGACACCGCACGATTCAAGATATTAGACATACATAGATAAAACAATTCTTTTGATATTATGAATGGATTACCACCTAAAATACAATCCTACGTGAATACTTGTGTATCATAGAAACATTGTAGCAAACAGCATACAATAATGCCACATCTCTATTATAAGCTATCTTAACTATGTAACAAAATTTATCACTGTGTATGTATTATAAAGAGTATTTCATACAATGCCACAAAAAATTCCAGCATTGCATCAGAACAGCTGCACAACGCACAAGCGACATTCAACCTCGGTTATATGCACGAGCGTGGCTTAGGTTTAGCTCGAGACATTCACCTCGCAAAGCGCTGTTACGATCTCGCAGCGGACGCAGCTCCTGAAGCGAGGCTACCTGCAGCACTTGCGTTGGCTAGATTGAGTGCGGTTACAGCGCTGTCATCGCTTTATGATGTAAGTTGTCGATAAAATTGCAATATAATTAGGTGAAAATGTGGAGATAATTGATAAATCCGGCTTGAAAGACCAATTTTCTGGTCTGTTGCGTCGCTGTTTTCGATGTATGATGTAAATTTTTGATAATAGTTAAATTTGTGTGAAAATGTCGAGGTAATTGAGAAATCCGACTCGAAGAACCAAAAATTGATCTTTCAGTTGTTATGGCGCAGTCTTAGTTGCATAATGTAAGTTATCATAATTGAACGTATAATGGCATTGGCTCGCGGTGGCCCGGCTGAGTGCTGTTACATTGGTCTTAATGATGTTATTAATTGGTGATGAAACGTGTAATGAAAATATTTATTTATTTATTTATTACACTTTATTGTAATACAATCATTAAATAATAAGAAACAATAAAAATAAAATATGGTACTAGAAAGATGTAGTACAATTGGCGGCCTTATCACTAAGCAGTGATCTCTGCCAAAATATGTATGTAAGTGATAGCTAGATGTGCTCAGCGCTGTATGATATAAGTTATCGTGATACACATTTCTAAATAACTGTGAAATCTAACTCGAAGGACCAAAAAACTGGTCATTACATAATAAGTTCGTTTTGTTTAATTCAAATTGTAATTTTTTCGTGTCTAAACTATCTGGACGACTCTAAAGGCAATAATTATTCAGTCTGTATTACAGAGTCCGCTAGCGCTGATCTTCCTCACGGGCGAGTCTCCCCTCCTCTCGAACTGGGACGTCTACCTCATAGCGGTGCTCGTGGGGGCACTGGGCTTGGTTCTATACCTCCGCAGACCACAACCGACCAATTGAAAGTGTTGGATTTAAAAAGGATTAGACGAACTTACATATTGACGTACTTTATAGCAACTAGATTCACAAGGTCGTAAAAATGTCCGAGCGAAGTTACAATTAACGTTCATTCGAATTAACATCTTATTGCGTAAGAGTCTTAGTAATGTTCAAAGTTATTGGATACGCGCAATAGAAAACTCTGCCTCATATAATATACTAAGGCAGACTTTTGCTTCGGACAATTTTTGAGCGTGATTGTTTATGTAGTTGTTTATTGTACGTCAATACTTACTAAGTGTCATGATATAAGCTGACATTTTGTTGTGGATGTAGTGTCAGACATTATATACAGGACTTGAAAATAATATGGTTAAAAAGTGAAGATACAGCCAAAATCTAGTGTTTTATGAGATCGTATCGCAAAAGGGATCCTGTACTTTTTAGTATAATTACGAATTTGCAACTGTATATGTTTCGACTTTACAATTTTGTAAAAGAACGGAGTCGTCCTCCAAAATTATTATTGGTAAAAATTTATTTAAGTTTTGGCATTGTTATCTAAATATGAATTTCGCAATACGAATGATTTATTTTTAAAATACTATAATTATAATTTCTGATGTTTACAATAAAACACCTCGCAGAATATTGCTACGTGGCTTCATACATTATTTTGGTTAAATTTACTGCTTAAAAAGATATTGATCCATAAATTGGATCAAAACGACTGAATTCCCTCCCCCCTACCCATATAGTTAGTCATAATTGATAGACACGGTATGTGATTTTTGATATAGCTAGGTACAGACAAATAAAAAATATTTGTCTTGGTATTAATGAATTACTTCTGATCTTCGGTGTGTGGAATTTAGGAAATTGTCGTGTGCTTTGTAAAGATTGATGTGTATGATAGACGCTTGTTTTATTAAATTGCGTCTAGCATTATTCCAGTAACAGATACTAAAACATAAAAAAACGAAATGAGTAGCCCTTTATTTTCCTTACTATGTATTGTGAATGATTTGAAAATATTTAAAAAAGTAACTACAGGAAATAAACTACCACCTCAAAATGCGTACGCAAAATGATTTTATAGGCACCTTACTTAGTGTTGATGAGACTAATATAATTCATATTTCAAATGCTTCGTTAATTTTAAATTTTAATCTTTGATGTAAATAGCATACGTATAAAAGTCGTGTCAATAAATGGTAAGAATAAAAAACCGCAAAGTTAGAACTGATTTTCAGTTGCTATATAAAATTGTTGCTTTTGAATAATATGCGATGGTATATTTATTTGTAAATTTACTACGATTTTATATTGGTTTCATATTCTATCATTTATTGACTCGTGTTATAATTGTAGATTTAAAAACATTGCTTTTTAATGTCGCTTGTGCTTGTTAGTAATTGATTTTTTTTTATCACAGTTTTTCCTTTTCTAGCTATTTACTGGTTACTTTGATAAATGTTTTATTATTATCGATAAAGAATTAATTTTAAACGCGATTGTTTGTATGGACCAAAGTAATGTGAAGCGTTTGCAATGTAGAAAGGATGTAAATAAAATAATTTATTAAGAAAAACATTGTTTTATTAAAAATACATGTCCTAAGTACAAGTTGTTCAGCTTAAATACTAGTAGACCGGGAGATACTGACAGAAAATTTCGAGTCATTTGTATCAGGATGGCGGTTCTACAGGGGTCTTAGTACGCAATGACAAAAAGAAAAACGATGGTGTGAACACTGGTACCGGGGGCTTAGTCGCGTGGGCGTTAGTCGAACTCGTCGGAAAAATAGCGAAAGTCAAACGATTTGTAACACAAAAATTTTAGAATTTACCGATAGCCCATAAAAAAGAAGTAGGCGGTAGTGTCATGCCATACTTTTCCAGTGTGACTTACAGCCCGCCATACCGACGCGAATGTGTTGATTAAAAAAAAAAAATTCAACCATTTGTACCAGGCTAACTTTTGCACAGGTAGCCATCGTTGTGCAGCCATTTACGAAAATCGCTATGCCATACTTTTCGGACGATTCCAAATGGACGCCATACCGCCGAAAATCTGCAAAAATTTTTTTTTTCGCCAAACTTTTTGTGCCAGTATTGCATTTGGATTTTTGGAGAGTATTTGATAAAATGTGACCATTATTATATTTGCCATACTTCTAGTAGGGGGAAAAAGTGCTGCCATACTTGAGAAATTAATTTATTCGTCACGTTTCAAAAATACGACTGTACAATACGTAAAATATTTTTTTTACAGTATGGGATCATTATATTCTGTTTGTTTGTATACAATTCTACCTAAAAAAAAATATCGCAGATTGCAAACATGGGGCGGACGATTGTAAGACTTAAGCCAAGACGTAAAAAAAAATGAAAAGAATTGGCGATTTGTACCAGTATGGCATTTGGATTTTTGGAAAGTATATGATGCAATGTGACCATTATTATATTTGCCATACTTTTAATAGAGGGAAAAAGGGGCAACATACTTCAAAAAACTTGATTTTTCAAGGGGCTTTCAAGGTGCAAGACATAAAATCATTTGTTACAGTATGGCAGCATTGTATTCGGTTCGTTTGGATGGAATTCTACCTAAAAATTATTATCCCATAATGTTACCATGGGGCGGAAGATTGTCGCGCTCAAGAAAAATTAATAAAATAATTGGACCAAATTGTTTCAGTATAGCATTTCAAATTTTCGAAACTTGAAAAAAGTATGCTCTGGGAAAATTACACCGTACTTATAGTAAAGTGCCAAAACCACCTGTAATATCGTGAACGCTATACATGTGAATAAAAAAAATATATGCAATATCAATTGTAACGCAGTTTATTCCGAAAGATTTACACTTAGACTTTCAACGTCATTAAAACTGGAGTCCCCGGCGTGTTCGAACTCGTTTTCTTCGTCCTCGTCGCTGCTTACTGCATCAGTATCTACAAATGATTTAATTTATTCACTCAAGCGCAATAGACAATTGCAAATCGTTGGCAAAAAAATAATTTAGTAAATATTTACCTTCGCCTTCATCTTTCTCTTCTTCATCTTTTTCCTCTTCATCTTTCTCTTCTTCATCGTTTGCTGCAGTCATAACGATCTCGCTTATGGTGCCTGGCATGGCGTCGCCGTCGAACCAATGGAAATCATAGTGGTCTGGGTCCACTAGTTTCCACCCGCAATCCTCTGGGCTTAGAGAAGAAGGGTATTTGAGGTGAGCATTACACCAGATAGTGCTTATGGACAAGACTCTCATTAATTGTTGACGCAACTCGGCTTTGCACGGTGGAAGTAAAGAAGCGTCAAAGTTCTTCACATTTTTCATAAAATCCTGCCCGGCGTGGGACATGCTGTACGATTTCATGAAGAGATGAAATCTCACTTCATTTACCTCATCAATTTTTCGTTGGTTGTACAGCCTGAAAATATATCCACAATCTCGTATTCCCCGGTTTTCTCCTCCAATCCTAAACCGATTAAAAAAAATTGGTTGTCTGTAAAGTCAGTTTACTGACGATAGTTGAACGTGACAACGTCCGATTGTGCTTCTTTGTCGCTCGTTCCGCGCTCTCGCTTGCACTTCAAGCCTTACATGGAACGCCTCAGAGCGAGGTAACGCCGCATGAGTCATGTTTTTTCGTGCGTGCAGCTGGCTCTATCGAATTATAAGACGTTGTCACGTCAAAAAAAAAACAGTATGGATGTGAGTAGAACTTGTTCTATGTTTGTACGTTTTTCTTTTTTTCGTAATGATTCAGAAAATTGTATACTAGTCGTCTGGTAACGGCGGTCTAAATAGACAATTTTGCTAATTTTTGAAGGCTTGTAATTCTAATTATAAATATAAAAAAAAAACATACATACATTTCAGTAAATTGTATCTTTTATATGTTTAAACATTATTTAGCTAGTTCTAATATTCAGAGAGAAAATAGGAGAATACGTGTGTATGGATAAAATCGCACTACCATTTCCTTTTAAAGGCGTTGAAATTTGTTAAAAATAGGTAGATATTAGGCCTGAGTTGATAGACAGGCAGATTGAGGGCAAAGTAGGTAGATCTACCTAAAAGGTGGTAGATATGGCAACACTGTCTCCACCCTTAGGCACACTACAATGGCAGACTTATTGTAATACATAGAACTCCAATTATTGCTATGTTTGTGTTGGTCGTTTCATTTGACAAGCATCTGTCATATATCTGCGTTGCCAGACATTGCGTCTTACAATAGTATTAGTAGTAGTAATAGTAGCCGTACAATATTATACAAAATAAACATCTGGTTATAAGTGAAGATTTCCACCACCTAGATCTTTGAAATTTTGTATTTATATTCGTTGAACCTCAAACTTACAGGAAAAATTAGTTCCATACTGTTACTAATCGTTCAAAATACGAATAAAATCTTACAAAAAAAAAAAAATCTTATACACATTCGCCACCTCCCACAGGTATGGCATTATCACACTTCTATTTATAATCATTCAGGAGTTGTTGAAAAAAAAATTTAGGGTGTTACAAATGGTTCGGCGAAAAAAAAAATTTGCAGATTTTCGGCGGTATGGCGACCATTTGGAATCGTCCGAAAAGTATGGCATGGCGATTTTCGTAAATGGCTGCACGACGATGGTTACCTGTGCAAAAGTTAGCCTGGTACAAATGGTTGAATTGTTTTTTTTAAATCAACACATTCGCGTCGGTATGGCGCGCTGTAAGTCACACCGGAAAAGTATGGCATGACACTACCGCCTACTTCTTTTTTATGGGCTATCGGTAAATTCAAAAATTTTTGTGTTACAAATCGTTTGACTTTGCTATTTTTCCGACGAGTTCGACTAACGCCCACGCGACTAAGCCCCCGGTACCAGTGTTCACACCATCGTTTTTCTTTTTGTCATTGCGTACTAGCAACCCCTGTAGAACCGCCATCCTGATACAAATGACTCGAAATTTTCTGTCAGTATCTCCCGGTCTATAGTGTATTTCAGATTTTTATGAAAGCTACTTATACTAACACTACAAATTAATTGTACAATAATGATAATAACCTGGATTAATGAATAATAATCCATACTAATATTATAAATGCGAAAGTAACTCTGTCTGTCTGTCTGTCTGTTACTCAATCACGCCTAAACTACTTAACCAATTTGCATGAAATTTGGTATGGAGATATTTTGATACCCGAGAAAGGACATAGGGTACCTTTTATTGCGAAATATGTACCACGGGCGAAGCCGGGGCGGACCACTAGTATTTTTATAAACATAAGCAAACTTATGAAAAATATAAATCTATACTAGTTAATTCAGGAGGATAGAAGTACAAAGTTTCCGAATTATTTAGTTGACTCAAAATTCTAATCGAAAACCGGTTACTACTTTAAAAAATGTTAGAAGCTACAATCTTAAATAGGTTATCTTCTTTTACATAACTCCTTGCATTTCGAGTAATTCAATTTTCTTATCGATGTCGTCTGCAGAGTATGTGTAGTCAGTTGAATATTCTTGCTTAATATCTTCGGATTCCTTATTTTTCTTCTGAAATTAAAAAAATATACAAAATTTTAAAAATGGATAGTTTTACCAAACTGTTTAAATTATATGAAATGAATTAACAGTATAAATGAATCTTGTCTGTCTTTTCGGCTTATAGCTGAAACTGCTTACCCGATTTGAATACCTTGACAACTTTAAATTTGAAAATGAATGCGTTGTGTATCTAAGTATAAATCTAACAAATACGACTTCTGTTATAACAAAAAATATTCTTCTTTGTACTTGTTTCTATGAAGTAATTCAGAATTCAGATCTACTTATAAACATTTTTACAGAACTTCTAAATAATCGCTAATAAGTTTGATATTTATATAGTTAATAATAATAGTTGCATGTATTGGTCGATACATAATATTATTTAAAACATCTTACCCAAAACTGCGCATACTCCGGGGACACCGATTGCAAATACGCAATTTTGTCCTCCATTTCCTTTAATCTTTGATAGATATCTTTCGACACTGGTGTAGTATGGAGATACGACTCGATCGCTAGCACGCGTTCAGATATAGAGGGGGGGAGGTAGTCCGGTTTACTTTCCATAGGGGGAGGAGTGGGGACCGTTTGTGGACCCCACTCGTTGTAGACTTTTCGGACTGGAAATAAGAAAGAAAACATTTATTTATACAGGTAACAATTATAAAAAATACAAAACAAAATAATGGCTTCGATGTGTATTTTATTATGAAGCATTTGTTTTGGGTGTGTTCATACAGACATACCCTATTTTTTTTAAATTTCAACCTTCAAAATATTAGTAAAATCCGTTGAAAGAAGTAATATTATATTTTCTACAATTCCTATTTTGTAAAATTGAGGTTGGCAATATTAATGAATTTTATTTAAATATAATAGAAGAAAATCATTTGATACAAAAATACCTATTTATTACATTGATAGGTAAATATTTTTAACACAATAAAATTAATTTAACCTTGAATATGTTTACAGTACTTCTGGAAAATTTACATCATCTATTGAAATTAAATGTTTGTATAGTTGTTACTCATTTATTGAAAGTATTTTCAAAACTGTTCTTATGATTTCATTATTTACCACCTGATAAAACTGGTGATTTCTAGTAAATTTAAATTAGTGCGCAATTAATGTAGGTACCATCACTACATAGTATAAAACAAAGTCGCTTTCGCTGTCCCTATGTATGCTTAAATCTTTAAAACTACGCAACGGATTTTGACGCAGCTTTTTTTAATAGATAAGAGTGGTTCGCGAAGAAGGTTTTGTTATTTGTATATCATTTATTGGGTTTAAACTAGCGGGCGAAGCCGCGGGCGGGTCGCTAGTATTCGTATATATTGTAACAGCTATACTACAGATAATACTATACTTATAACTCTACTCACTTTTCAAATGCCCTTTCGAGTCTTTCCGTTTCACAAACTGCGTTCTCACTCTCGCACACGTCTCCGTATCTTCCATCTCACTCTCACCTATTCCCGGTATAAAGTCGTGTATGTTACTTTTATTCACTTGCGCTCTCTTTCTTTCAATAAAATTCTGTATACGTTTTTGTATTTCCTCATTAGATACAGTCACTTGTACTAAGTTTTTATCTATTTCTACACACTGAGGATATTCCTTTTTAACGCCTGCACCTGAAAATCAGGCGTGGAAATTATAGAACAGGTAAATAAAAAATTGTTTGAAAACAAAATATATTTATTTCAAAATGTACTTCAACACTTATAACTACCCACAAACCAGGTTTCTATAACTATAATATTTATGACTAAATAAAATATTTATAAAAATAGTCTATTAAACCGAATATAATGTATAAACATATTATTTAACTTGCTCTAATAAAGGAAAAAACATAGAATAAAGGAAACTGCCTAAAATACATATAATTTTAAGGCATTTTTTTTTTTTTTTTTTTTTTAATTCGGATAGGTAGACATTTGACCACAGTCCCACCTGATGGAAAGCGGTGACGCGGTCTATGGTGGTAAATCATGTCTACCTAGAAAATGCCTATTTATTCGCCTCTTGAAGGAACCCATATTGTAGTTCTCCGGAAAGACAGACGCTGGCAGGGAGTTCCACTCTTTGGCGGTTCGCACTAAGAATGACGACGCAAAGCGTGAAGTGCGAGCAGTCGGCATTTCCACCAAGTAAGGATGGTAACCTGCAGTGCGCCTGGATGTTCGTTGAAAAAAAGGGGAAGCAGGGATGATGCTGTGCAATTCAGTGGCGCATTCGCCGAAGTGTAAGCGATAGAAAACCGAAAGACTGGCAACTCTTCGGCGATGTGTAAGACTCTGAAGGCGGTTTTTAGTTAAGTTATCGTCGCCTATAATTCTTTTGGCACGTCTTTCCATCGCTTCCAAAACATCAAGGTGGCATTTGGCAGTGCCTGCCCACAGGTGGCAGCAGTATTCCACACAAGATCTAACTTGCGCTTGGTAAAGATTTAAAAGCTGTTGAGATGTGAAATACTGCCGCACCTTAGATAGTATGCCAAGTTTTTTGGCTGCAAGTTGTGCTTTGGACACTATGAACCGCCCGAAGTTGAGATTTGGCGATAAAGAAACGCCTAGCATCTCCAAGTGGTCCGCCAATTCTATCGCCACTCCTTGGAAACTGGGAGTCAAGGTGAGAGGAATCTTTTTGGCTGAAAAAAGACAAGCCTGGGTTTTTGCAGCATTGAATCTGACTAAATTCGCTTCTCCCCATTGAGATACGTTTTGTAGTGTCAGATTCACCCGCTGAATCATGGCCTCCCTTTCCATTCGAATCATGTCTCCTGTCGAACGAGCATTAGATAGGTACCTCTCTACAATGGTGCAATCATCTGCATACCCGAAGATGTTTGATTGAAGTAGATCATTTATGTGTATCAAGAAGAGAGTTGCAGAGAGGACAGACCCCTGAGGTACACCGGCATTAATGGCCAATTGATCAGACGAGCAGCCATCAATAACTACTCGAATGGATCTTTCTCTCAAGAAGTCGGCTATCCAAGCTGTGAGGAGTGGAGGTAAACCGTAAGAAGGAAGCTTGCTTATAAGAGAATTATGCCAAACTTTGTCAAAAGCCTTCGAGATATCCAATGATACTGCTAATGCTTCACCATGGTTCTCAATAGCCTCTCCCCATAAGTGAGTCGCGTGCACTAGGAGATCCCCAGTTGATCTCTTTGGGCGAAAACCATATTGGCGATCACTCAAAAGATCATTGGCCTCTAGGTATGCGAGCAATTGATTGTTCAATGCACGCTCCATAATCTTACAGATTATGGACGTGATTGAGATCGGACGGTAGTTTGTAGGGTCAGCACGACTTCCCTTTTTTGGTACAGGCTGTACGTTGGCAAGCTTCCAAGCTCTAGGTACGATTCCAGAAGAAAGAGAAAGGCGAAATAGGCGTGTCAGAATGGGAGACAACTCGGGTGCACAGGTCTTGAGAACCAATCCAGGAATTCCGTCAGGTCCGCTGGCTTTATTCACGTCAAGATTTATCATTATTTTTAAAACATCTTTATGGGTAATACGAACTTTGGACATAAAGGAACCGCAGTGGGGTATGGTAGGTGGACTAGCGTTCGTATTATCGAGACGTGAATTATTGGCAAAGAGTGACGCCAGAAGATCAGCCTTCTCTTTTGCTGTATGAGCCAAATCACCGTCAGGTTTCAAGAGTGGTGGCAGTGAAGGGCGAGAAAAGTTACACTCTATAGCTTTCGCTAAGGACCAGAAAGCTTTACTGCCAGGCGGGTAGCTTGCCAGCTTTTCACCTGTTCGTCGGATATGATCATATCGAGCTCTCTTCAGCACTTTTTTGCATAACTTGGCAGCTCTATTGAATGATCTCTTTCTAGCACCAACATCCGGTAATTTGTGGAACCGAGCATCGACCCATGATTTAAAGGCGTTCTGTTTAGCAAGTTCTGCATGCCTACATTCTTTGTTAAACCACGGTCTTGCTTTGTTGACATCGGAAATATCAGAGAATGGAATATAATATTCCATTCCTTGCCGGATAACATCAGCAACATCGTCTGCAACTTTTGACGGGTCGGTGGAAGAGAAACAAACTTGCCGCCATGGATAAGATGCAAAGAAGTGGCGCATCTCGTCCCAATCCGCTAATTTATATCGCCAAAGTCTTCTTCTTCCTCTTAAGGTAGTATCTGGAGGAGTAAATGTCGACACGGATTTCACCAGACAGTGGTCGGATGATCCCAGTGGAGCGGAAACCGTAACCGAATATCGATCTGGATCCGGTGTCAGAATAAGGTCAAGGCAATTAGCAGAATGATTTTCAATATCCGGGACCCGAGTAGCTTCATTGACTAACTGGAAAAGGTTGAAGGATGTTGCAAAATTAAATGCCTCTTTTCCAGCGTGGTCCGTCTTCTGGAATGGGAACAACCAATCTGCGTGACACGCATTAAAATCCCCGAGAACGACAAGTTGAGCTAACGGGTAAAGGGTCTGTGAGTGGTCAACCGCTTCACAAAGGTAATTGAAAAGTCGAGTTGTCTCCGAGTTTCCGCTATGCGATCGGTAAACACATGCATACACAATTTTTTCACAGCCTGTATCCACGAGAGTCCATAAGACAGAGAAACTGGGTTCCTCAAGGTGACCGAGACGTAATACGCAAATGTCATCGCGAACATATACACATGTACCTGCCTTGGGGTGGAAGTTATGTTCAAGAGTGTATCCAGGATACAAGAGATATGTCGCGTCAGCTGGACACTTGATTTGAGTCTCCGTGAGAAATAGTAAGTGAGGCTTTTCAGTCTCAAGATGGTGGTGGACTGCATCGAGATTAGAGTGCAGACCTCGAATATTGGAGAGGTGCACTTTTAAGGAGAGGATGTGCAGCCGCTGTGAAAACTTACTATTTTTGTGGACCTTTTTCATTTTTCTTTTATTAATTAGACGAAGAATAGGCGGGGAGATAAACAGAACTTGGATTAGGCTTTACGACCATGCATGCTTTTATATACGCGATAAATATTATACAACACAGCTATGAGATAGCCACAGTAAAGTATATAAATTAACAAACACAGAAAGAGTATCTCTTTCAATAACAACTTATTACTTCGAGCTCATTTTAAATAAAAATAATATAATATTAAATAAAACCTGCCTAACTTATCAACAATAATTTATTGCACCAGTTACAATTAAGTAGGCACTCAATTGTTATTTCTATAATTTTGATCACTTGTTATCACTTTTACGAACGTTTTATATCCATTTTTATGTAAATAACAAATATATATATTTATTACTACTTTAAAATTCATTAAAACAGATAATTGGATAAAAAAATCCACTTTGTTCAAATATAATATTTAAAAAGCTATTTTGTTCAAAAAAAGTAAGTAGGTACATTCTTAAGTTACACTTAAAAAAGCAACTCATAAAAAAAACGCGACTACACATTGCACTAAAAAACCGGCCAAGTGCGAGTCGGGCTCGCGCACAAAGGGTTCCGTAGCAGCAAATATAATAAATTACAGTTAAATCAACCTATCTCAAAAACTATAAGAGATACTTTGATCAAACCAAAAATCGTTGAAAGAGTTAATTAGCATGCATCACCTCTATTTTTTTTAGAATTTTATACCCCGTAGTTATAAAAATAGAGGGGGGGGGACATACTTTTTACGACTTTGAGAGCTGATATCTCAAAAACCGTTCACTTTAAGAAAAATGTTTTTTAGAAAACTTTATATCATTTTAAAAGACCTTTCCATTGATACCCCACACGGGTATGTACATCGAAAAAAAAAATTTCATCCCTCAGTTACATGTATGGGGGGCCCCACCCCCAATTCTTTTTTTTACTATTTAGTGTCATATTTTTGTAGCGGTTTATACAACACATATTCCCATCAAATTTCATCACTGTAGTACTTATAGTTTCCGAGTAAATCGGCTGTGACAGACGGACAGACGGACAGACGGACAGACGGACATGACGAAACTATAAGGGTTCCGTTTTTGCCATTTTGGCTACGGAACCCTAAAAAAGCATGCTACTCTAAGCCTTTTGTGTCCGCTTAGAGGACCACGCACATTCAACGTTTTCTTTCCAGACCGCTTCACTGCCTTCATAGACCTCCTTTTTCCAAATCGGTACATTCGCTTTAAGGCTCTCAATACAGTGGGCGACTGCGTCTAGCGAGTCCCTTCTGTGGGGACTGCTTACCGCTATCACTACGGATGCTTCCCGGCAGGGTACGTTGCCGAGTCTGAAATTAACAAGCGAACAACAATTAACAAGTTTTTAATAACTAATAATATGAAATATATTTAATTAAATATCATAAAAATTATGAATATGCACAATTTGTCTGGAAATAATAATAATAATAGTTTAAAAAAACTAAAAAACACGCTTTTTATAGAAAACCGAACTAAAAAATAGAAAATTTTATCAAATTAGTGTATTGTCATCGGTCCTCAATAAATCTACAAAGTTTGAACGAAATCTGGCCGTTTAAAGTGGGTCAAAATCGCGCCCAAAGAAGTCGGTTACAAACAAACATACAGGTGAAGCTAATATAAAGCGTGTAAAACTGGCTATGGTCACAGATTAGATACAGCTATCAACGACTAGCTATGGTGTAAGGATTCATATTATGCTTGTAAATGCTTGAAAAATGTGTGGCTATCCCTTTTATAACATGATGACAAACACAGCTTTAACCTTCAATTTTATTTTAAGCAGTGGTATACAGAAGAGAACAACACAATTTTGTTACAAAATTGAAATCATTAAAAAAATACTTAAAAAAGTGCTCTATTATAGCGGGAAATTGAGCGAATCTCATTAACCAATGATCTACCATAAATTATGCTTCATCAATATGTTTTCACATACAAATTATGTTACAATACATTGTAGCAGTATAAGGTCAGATAAGCGTCTATTATATATTCGAGAGACACAAGGTCAAAACAATTCGAGCTGTGGGACACGATAAGAATTGACATCAATAAACAGACATGTTTATTTATCAACTAGCGGTCTGCCCCGGCTTCGCCCGTGGTACATATTTACGTTTTCTCTTCATAAAAACCATCCTCGTACTTCAAGGAATATAATAAAAAAAGAATTATCGAAATCGGTTCAGCCGTTCTCGAGTTATGCGCTTACCAACACATTTTGCGATTCATTTTTATATATAAGATGACGTAATTTAATATTTAATTTGTGTATTAACTTCGCTAGAAGTTTTGGCAATGAATTTTTTTATTTATTATAGTACATCCCTACTTAATATTATAAATGCGAAAGTAACTCTGTCTGTTACGCTTTCCTGCTTAAACCTCTCAACCGATTTTGATGAAATTTGGCACAGACAATCTTTAGACCCTGAGAAAGAACATAGGCTACCTTTTATTGCGAAATATGTACCACAGGCGAAGCCGGGGCGGACCGCTAGTACGTTATATTTTTAGTTAAATAAAAAGGTTTTTGGAGCGGTTGTTGCTCAGTGGTTAACGCTTACATCGTCGATGGAAAGGTTGCGTAGATTTTTTTATTGATATAAAAAATTGGCATATCTAAAATTAGCATAAAATTAACATAGCATCGCAAATCTTTCGTCTCTAGAATATTCGTGTAGACTGTAGACAAACAAACGAAATTTCCTCTTTATAATATAAGCGTAGATAAGATATAGACTGATACAAAATATTATTTTATCAATATCAATTCGAAAAGATTAAACAAATTTTTTCCAGCTACATATTTACAATGTTTCTATTATGCAACAAATTGATTGATTCATTGTAATGTCTGTAAATATGTATTACAGTTCATTAATAAACATTATTTCATAACGCAATATCGTTCATAACTGGATGCCCTAATAAACATTATTATATTTTCAAGTGTATCACTTGAATACCAGTTCAATTAAAACAGATAATTTAGTACAAGTGTTTGCACTAATTTTACTGAACCCTTCATTCATATCTAAAATTAATCCTCTTTAATTTCAATTAGAAACAAATTTCATGTGACTATAATAATACTATTTGTTGCTTATGTTTGTAATTTACCTACTTCAAAAATGATGACATGCCTTAAGATTTGTAAGCTCACAAAAACTCCAATTATTTTATATAATCTATACTAATACTGGAACTACTGCTCCGATTTGAAAAATTCTTTCGGTGTTTGATAGCTCATGTATCGCGGAAGGCTATAGGCTATTTATCATCACGCTTAGATCAATAGGAGTGGAGCAATGCGGGTGAAACCGCGCAGCACAGCTAGTTATAAAATATAACTTTAAGTAAACATTACACCATACACATTACACAATTTTATCAATAGCAGTTTAACACTTTCGCAGTACTTATAGCACTTTCATTACTTGCAAATATAATTTAAGATCTTTATATAATACTAGCTTTCCGCCTGCGGCTTCGCCCGCGTTTTCAAAGAAAAACCCCCATAGTTCCCGTTCCCGTGGGATTTCCGGGATAAAACCTAGCCTATGTTACTCGTGGATAATGTAGCTTTCGAATGGTGAAAGAATTTTTAAAATCGGTCCAGTAGTTTATGAGCCTATTCATTACAATAAAAAAAACAAACAAAGTTTTCCTCTTTATAATATTAGTGTAGAAAAATGTCTCTCACCTATGATACATAGCAATGCCATGGATCGCTGGCCACTTGGTCCTCGCTTCCTCACAGATACTCTTCATAGCTTTCAAGGCCATAGGTTCATAGGCCTCATATTCTAACCTTAATACCTGTAAGCATAAGCATGCTAAGTGAAAGTTAAGTTACACAAGTAAAATGTAAATATTGAAAACAGAATATTCTAATATGAAATAGAGCTCGGTTTGTGTTTTAATGCAGTGTGCATAAAAAGTAAACTAATTTGGTTTATGGCATTAAAAATATAGAAGAGAGAGGGAAAGGTTATTTTTTAATGGGTAGTTGAATCTGACTTTGCAAATATGTAGTTTTGTATTTTGGTTTATATATTTTTCTGTTTAGAGATGGACTATTTTGTAACATACATATATAAATGATTTACTCAACAAATATTACGCAAAATGTATCGTTTTTAAATAGATCACATAAAATAAACAACTTTACAAACAAATTAGAACCAATATGATGCACATTATCAAATCCACAAAAAACCTTACACTTTACATTAGATAACAAACCTAAGGTTATCAAAGGGCACAGATATGACAAAAATTTTGATATTCTATGTAATACTAAAGTCACCAACCTTTTTATCCTCGAAATTATCTCTAGTTGTCCCCACAAACAGGGACACTGCACCGCAACTATCATGCACAACCAATTCAGTTATTTCATCCACGCTCAGCTTATCCACTGTTAGTTTTAAGTGATCCATTCTTCTACTTAAACTTAAATTTGTTCCTATATTCCTTCTAACCCCCACTAAGTGGTGGTATAACAGCAATGCTATCAAATTCTTTTATATCAATATCAATGTTATCGGAACACACTTCTTCATTCTTTGCTAGTAAAATATTATGTTTTATTGTTTCCAAGTTATAATTTGCAGCGATTATATCCAATAATTGCTTGTAGGTTATTTTTTGGGGGAGCGTTATTCTCGCTTCTCGTGTTCCGGCTAATTCTTTCGATTTTGCAAAGAAAAGCAATTTAACTGTTACTCCACGCTCAATTTCCATAATTCATCCTATTAAAATAAAAGTTTTATAAATATAATAAATATATAAATTTTTGTAGTTTACTGATAACGATTTAATGATAGATAAATATATTTTATTATTAGTTAAGGTTATCTTTAGCATCAATAAAGTATAATACACTTACACAATATATTGCACAAGACAATTAATAAAAACATAAACCGGTTTTCATAAGCATATAGGAGCTAACAAGTTGTAATCACACAAAAAAAAACACATCATCCATACTAATATTATAAATGCGAAAGTAACTCTGTCTGTCTGTCTGTTACTCAATCACGCCTATTAACTACTGAACCAATTTGCATGAAATTTGGTATGGAGATATTTTGATACCCGAGAAAGGACATAGGCTACCTTTTATTGCGAAATATGTACCACGGGCGAAGCCGGGGCGGACCTCTAGTAATAATTAATAAATAAGAATATTTTTAACAATACTTATTTCTTACAACTTTTACGTCAGCTTTAGAGGTTTATCATAAAATGAAATCAATTTTTTTACTAAATATTCCAATTTATAATATTTTCAATAGTTATCAGTAATAAAATATGTTAATTTTTAAGTTAAAATAGAAATAACATTATTTTTTTATGACATGTGAAAAGGAATGTATATAAAGGTGCAAAAAAAATTGCGTGAACCATTAATTAATTATATAGAGAATTACTTACCTGGAATAATTTTATACGTTCATGAACTGAGCCTATAATGACCTACAATAACTTTCAATTTATTTTCAATTGCAGGTTAAATTTTGAATATCAAGACTGTCAATTGTCATCGCTTTTCTGTCAATAGACAACAACCAGTCAACCGTATTATTATAGTACTCTTTGCAGTCAACCGACAACCACTGTCAACGGTAAGCCGTACGCTGAACTGACAGACTGACAGATGACACAATTTCTGACCGAGCTATTGGTTAATTCGTAAGGGTTGCTAGATTGTAATTACATAATGATATCATTACAATCTCTTTTACAACTCGACTTTTACAATTCTATAATCTGTACTTTTAATTTTCTCGTAGAAACCTACCTACATGTTAAAATTTTATGTTTTTCAAAATTGGTCGATTATTATAATATATTTTTCCAGGGTGAAGTAAAAACATAAATAAATACTTAATTATATTAATTAAACAATTATAGTAGTAGGTACCTAATTTATTAACGAAAATATGTCAAATAAAGATACAATAATAGAGGAATATGAAGTTTGTAGATAGTGTCATTAATTTGCACAAGTCTTGCAGAATTCAAACAGAATGTGAAATAGCCTTTTTATTAATTTTATTTATGGCAAGAATGATGTCTGACATTGACAACAGCTACTAAAAAATTTCAAACGGTTTTGAAACGGCGATGTTGTTGTGTTTAAGCTTAACCGCTTTTTGGCAAGATTCCCTCGGGCGCGCGCGTTATGTAAAATGAACGTCGCACTACTTTCAGTACAAAAAAGTTAAAAATAGACTTTCAGAGTGAGTTGCGTGTTCCGACATTTTTGTTTTTATGTGACATACAAACTTTATTCTCTCTATAAAGATATTTTAGAAATCAAAGTGAAACGCCGATAGTAAACATTGGATTGATATGTGAATGATGTGATTTGTGAAGTGCGATTACGGTAAATAGGATATTACTCCAAAGACTTGAATATAAAAAGAATTGGACATATTTTGAAGTGCTGTGGTAAATAGTTGTCAATAAAAATGGCTCACGTGGAGCCAATGGACTTGGACTGCATAGAAAGTGATTTCGATGATAAGGAGAACTCGTACCAACACAACAATGCCCTTCCGAGAGTGTCGTGTGCTGAAAAGGGGTTTGAAGAATTGGATGTGTCTGAATTCAACATGAAACTAAGGTACCAAGTGACCCCAGCTTCATCACCTATGTCTAAGAGTTATACGGCTAATTGTTTAGATAACAGGAATATTAGTTCTGTTGAAGATGTGTTGACAAACAATCAAAATCTAACTAGGTCATTGAATTCAACAATAACAAACTCAGAAAGCATATTGAAGTCGCCAAAGTCTCTACCATTACAGTCAATATCGACCGATCAATTTACTGATTTGAATAGAAACTCTTCGATAAGACGGTCCCTGGACAATGCTAAAAATAATGTGACAGTAACAATAACAACACCTCAAGATTTAGATGATAACTTGTCATTACCTAGTACATCATCATCTTTAACACATACTCCAGAAGCGACTACTCCCACAAAAGAAATACCCAAGCATGATGGTGGTTCACCTATACTCCGTGGATTGAAAAGTGTATTCAGCATGTTTAGATCGTCTCAAAGTCCTATACCGCCACATGATGAGACAAATGTTGAAAGAAAAGATGAAACTTTCTCTGAAGTACCAGTTAAAGATACTAAAACACAAATTGTATTAGCTTCCACTCCGATAAGAAGTAAAAACAGTGCAATAAAAAGTGGCAGTCCTCTTAAAGACAGTGTGACATTCAAAGATGATTTAGAACGTGAACTGCAGTGGAGAGATGACTCAACCATAATATTCAAAGAAGAAAAAATTCCAATACACAAACTTTTCTTACCAACATTACCAATTGAAACTAAGGCTGTACAAGAATTGAAAAAAGATAATGTTAACACCACTGTTGAGTACATGGATATATCTATAAATGAGTCGGCTATAAATGAATCTGTTAAAAATATAAAGTGCGAAGCAAACAATACCATTGAGTCTGATAGTGAGTTCCAGGACTGTGAAACTACATTTACAAAGAATGAAGATGACCTTGCAGTAAAAGCAGATGTAATCAATGCTAATGTTGGTAGCATTCAGGATGATATAAATATGTCTATTGTCGAAAATGAGTATACTGAAACAAAACCAGAAGAACCTCAAATTGAGTCACTTGGTCATAAGACTATTGATCTACCAATTGAATGTACTATATCAGGAGTTCAAACAGTTGCTGAAGACAACAAACTGAATTTGACCAATAATCTAGAAACTAATACTAAATTGGAAGATGTGGTACCAGATATTGTAGAAAATGTTGATAACAAAAATAAAGCTGAAGAAGAAATTTTATTAGAGACACCTATTAATTCAATTAGTAACACTTCCTTGAATAAAGATAATCTTCAATGTGAACAAAATTGGTCTGCTGTTATACATGAACTTAATGAAATCAGCAGTGATGCAAAGTGTGTGGAAGATAATCTTATTAAAAATGTTAATAATAAGCATGAAAGTAATGGTATTTGCAATCAAAGTAATATAAACATGTCCATTGTAGAAAATGAACACCATGAAGTTAACTCAGACCAATCTAAAATCTTGTCTGATACTCAGGTTGAAATAAATGCCAATGAAACTACTAATTTGGTAGAAAATATCAAAATGGAGGACATCATTCCAGAGGGATTAAAACTTGACGAAACTGTCAACATTGAAGCCAGCTCTAAATTATTGAATTCAACATCACCAGACATTAATGAAAGTTCACAAACTAAAAACATGTCAGATACTCAAATAGGTGAAGAAGGTGTTTCACATAAAGTATGTGTTGATGAAACAATTGAAAAAACAATACCTACTGAATTGGAAAAAACTGATTATATATGTGAACAATCCTTACATGGAGATGAAAATTATATTTCAAATGAAACAACAAATGATATAAAAACCGATTCAAGAATGGAGTTGAATTCTAGGGAAAGTGTGGATGATTTGCATGCTAATATGATAAGTAATGAATTAGCTTTACAAAATATCACAGAACTTCAAACAACTAATGTAGCAAATAATTCTGTTGATGAACTTTACAAATTTAAAGAAACAAGTGAAATTCCCAAACATGAAGACATTGAGCAAAATACAGATCAGAATATTGATGAAGCTCTAATTCTTACTAATAAATCAGAATGTGTACCCACATTGAGTAATGAAGAAAAGGTAGATATAACACCAAGTTTACCTATCCACACACCTGATATTCAAACACATGTGGAGAATATTACTGAAGTAGTAGTAGAAGGTGATAATAATATTCAAAGTGAAGCTATTAATGATCCAGCCAAAACTATATGCTCTGATACAGAAACAAGTAGTCATAATGTAAATTGTAATGTACCAAATGAGTTTGAAGAAGAAAATCAATTAGGAAACAATGTTTCTTTAACAATACCAGTAGACAATGGAAATGTAAATGACAAAACAGTGGAAATTAATTCAGAAAACTTTACTATTGAAACCAAATGTACAGATGTTAATTGTGTTAACACAAGTAATGCGGAAAATACTACACTATCCCAAGTAGATTCACATGTACTTGATTCAAGACCATCAGACATTCCTCTGCCTTTTGATGATGAAAATATGCCTAGTTTGAACAATGAAATTGAAATTACAAATAAAGCAAATACAAATGATGAAGAAACAGAAATGCAATTTTCTGATTTGCCAGTAAATAAAACTATAATACAAGAGTCACTAAATATTGAAGGAGATAGTAATGTTGAATCTACCATATCACAGAACAATATTGATAATTTAAAAACCCTGCATGCTTTAGAAATACCTATTGAACCAGAAATTTTACCTGAAGTAGTGGATAGTAATGAAATAGAAGTAAAAATTGAAAACATAGAGACAACCAGTTCTTCTGATGCTAATCCTGAAATTTGTAATGCAACACTTAAAGTGGATAGTGAAGATGACCCTAATAAAATAACAGAAACAGGGCACAATGATTTAGCTATTGAAAATGTAGTTCTACCTCAAAATGATTGTATCTCTAAAATAACTTCACAAGAGAATGCACAAAATAACACTAGCAACGCCGATGTTAGCACAACTAATGAAGCTAATCAAGAACCAATTATTAACAATGCTTTTATTCCATTGGGTCAAGAAAATAAAAAAGAGTTAATTGAACCACCTGCAAACGATCCTCATGAATTAGAAACTGACATGGAAGTTGATAATATAAATGAATGCAAAGAAATAAATCCATTTGAAACTAAATGTAAAATTGTATCTTCTCCTCCTGGCTCTCCAGTGATTAGTTCAAAAGGTTACAACTTTAATTTTGATGACATGGATGATCCATTTGCAACTAAAACAAAAATTAGACAGTCACCACCACCTGAAAATAAAATGAATGAAACATTTAAACCCATTGATAACGATAATCGTACTGTTAAAACTACAGTGAAGAAAACAAATCAAAATAGAAGAAAATCACAACCTATGCCAAGAAATCGAGCTCCTAAAAAGGCCTTTAATTCTACATTTGCAGGTACGGTCACAACAAAGAAAAATGATATTGAAGAAGAGAAATTTGTTTCTAACAATGATTTGTCGAAGGAAGATAAGCCAAGTGACTGTAGCAATATAATGGGTAAAGTAAATGATTTAGAAAGTACACCCGACGCACATGTACTAGATGTTAATAAATTAAATAATGTCATAAGCACAGAAGAAGCCAATAACTTAAAAAATGATGTTGACAATGAACATTGTAACAATAGCACACAAATATCTGTTGAGAGGAACAATAAAAATGTATTCAATATACCTGAAATCGATGATAAAAACTTTAATCCATTTGCCACAAGATCAAAGATATGTGTCTCTCCTACTCCCGAAAGTATTAGTTTTGTGCATGATAAAACCGCAACCTTTGATAATCACAATAGCACAGAGATCAAAATATCTACTGGTGATGAGGATGCCAACTTAACTGCCAATATAAATTCGTCCGATATAAGTAATATTACAACTTCATCAAAACATACAAACGAAAAAGATGCTACTGTTAAAGAAATTCACACAGAAGATGAAGACACCATTGAAGGACCTTTCCTTGAAGCAGAAGATCTTGCTGACTTTGAGAAGGATACAGATATACTTCCTGATAGTGAAAGAGATGACATGATTGGCTTCGACGATTTTCCTCCTCAAACAAGTGAAGACAATGGGGATAATGCAGAGATATTCATTGATGCACAGGCATTTGAGTTTCTATTAAACCAAAATACTAGTAATGTTGTTGCAGACAGTGGAAAGGAAAGCTTATTCCTTAAGTTCGATCCTTTGTTTGCAAAGAGAGTATCCTCAGATGGCATACTCGCAGCTTTAAATAAGGCGCCAAAACGAGTTAGTACGCCGAAGAAAAAGACACAACACATAGATAACAACTTACTGACAAATGATTTAAATGCTGGCATATCCAGCAGAGCTCCACCGGCTCCTGATACTGCTGATGATATAAATATGAATGTATCTAAACCTACAATGGTTGTGAATCCTGCAGTTAATTCAATAATTTCACCAAGGAAAGCTGCTACACCACCAAAAATAAATAGACAATCATTAACATTCACATCTCCAGCTATGACCGTTATTGACCGTCTTCTCTCTCTTAGTGGGAATGGGAATTCTCCCTTACTTAACCACGATACATCAATGCCGCAAGTCAGTGCCGAACAACATCACACTGATTCGGCTCTTATTCAACTAAGAGAGATGTTGGCTGAAAAAGAAATACACGTACAAACTTTACGGGCTGAAAGCAAGGAACTAAAAGAAAGATTGTCAGTCATGGAGTCACAAGTGAGGTCTTTAGAAACTGAGAGTCAAGATAGATTAAGAAAGATAACAGATTTAAACGAAAAATTAGCAGATAAGATTAAAGTTAATAAAACTATGTCGACCGTTGTGGAAGAGTATGAGAGAACTATAGCAAGTTTGGTCGCTGAATTGGAACAAGATAAAAGACGAAATGCTGAAGAACGAATGAAACTGATAAGAGATCGCGACGAACAAAGCAAGCATCTTGCGAGCTTGGAAGTATCGTTTAACGACTTACACAGCAAGTACGAAAAGAGTAAACAGATAATATTTAGCCTCAAAGCAAATGAAGACACTTGTAAAAAATCCATTAAGGAATTTGAAGAGAATTTAGTCAAAATGCAGAACAATTATGAGCTACTTAAACAACACGCTACATCGAAATTGAATCACGCTAATACAGAATTAGAAAAAATGAACAAGGCGCACGAAGCCGAGGTATTGAAATTGAATGCAATGATAAAGAGGAAAGATTTGCACATCACGTCGCTGGAGGAAACCCTCGCGCAAAAAACTAAGGCGAACGAAGAGTTGACTGCCATTTGCGATGAGCTCATCAATAAAGTCGGCTGAACTATAATTAGGCGAAGTCTAGATAGCTACGCAATAAAATCTTCACGATCCAGACGTGTAACGCGGTAACTTGTGTACTTATCACAATGATAAGTTGCATTAAGTTTGATGCTCCCGAATGTGCCAAATTCGCCGTATACTCGAATAAAGACTGTTTTTGTGATACTTGGACTAAAAATATGTAATTGTAGTTGTTATCTGTCTAGTTTTATCGGGAATATTATCACTTAGAATTTTTTTATATCAAGACGAGAGAGTTATGCCGGTCATAATGCGCCTATGTCGAAAATTTGTAATGTTTGCTCTTGATAGTAAAATAGTGACATTAACAATATTTTTAATTTATTAAAACATAAATAATGTAATGTAGACTACAGGCCCGTGTTGAAAAAATTATGGGTCATTTGACCCACCACCTGACCTATCTAGAATGATATAAGAGCATAAAATAATAAGATTCAGCACTATGACGTCACTTGTAAGCTGTCCACCTGAGTGCAGATGAGAATTCGAAGGTTCAGGTAGAGATTTTCTCCCCTTGTCTCCATGATTTTTGTACGGCGTTGCGGAATAATTGATTAAAAGTAGTATAGAAATAGTATGACATAGATGCCGTACAAAATCAAATGACCAAATTTACACCGGCAACTGTCGAAAAATAAAAATAAATTCCGACTTTGTGGACCACCATTTTTGTACGGCATCTGTGTCATACTATTTCTATACTGCTTTTAAGCCATTATTCCGCAACGCCGTACAAAAATCATGGAGACAAGGGGAGAAAATCTCTACCTGAACTTTCGAATTCTCACCTGCACTCAGGTGGACAGCTTACGAGTGACGTCATAGTGCTAAATCTTATTATTTTATGCTCTTATATCATTCTAGATAGGTCAGGTGGTGGGTCAAATGACCCATAATTTTTTCAACATGGGCCTGTAGTCTATAAAAATATTTTTGGACAGTTTTTGTATTGATAAATATTTTTTTAGATATGTAATAGTTTAAACGTGTTGTATTTAGGGTCTCATATTTTCCATAGTACTTTTTAGACAATTTGTGAACTATTCAAATGTTGCCATTATAAATGTTCTTAAAAAATAAAATATTATGTTTGGTTCTTATTCTATTAGTATGATAACAATTGAAATATGCATAATTAATTACATTTAACGTTTTAATAATTGTATTACAAAATGTTACTTCTTTCTAGCTGTGTGTGTAAACGATAATTTTGCAGATCTTGAAATTATCAAATCAAAAATGTGTATAACATTAAACTTCTTTTATTTTCACAATATTTGTAAAGGAAAATTCAAAAGAAATTTTTATAAAGATAGTATTATGTAACTACAATTTCTCTTAAAGATAATTTTGTCAGGAATGAATATTTATAGAATAAGGCCGTAGAATAATGTGAAGACGAAAAAATGACCATATTTTTGCATGTTCATGTTATTTTAGTTAAATACAGAATATCTGAGTGAACTATTTTTGTATTATATTATGATGTAATTAGATATATTTGAGCTATTAAAGTCAGTGACCTTTTAACTGTTGTTTTATTTTTACAAAGTGCAGTGGAAGATCGTCTGTTCGTGTTTACAAACTATTTAAATTTTGACTTGTTTAGAAATAGTTCTGAGGTTTTCAATGGTATAAAAATAAATATTAACTGGACGCTTTCTTTTAAATTGTCGAATATAGCTTTATGACGCGGGTTCGATGCCCTTAAAGATACACAAAATCTTTGCTTTCAGTTTTCTATTTGTAGTTTGGCTTAAGAATTATTGTTCTAATGAAATATATTTTTCTATAGATGATCTTTTGTTAATAATCGCTATTGATCACTATAAATTCCATTTTAGGTAAAATATAATACAATAATAATTATTGAAATAAGAACTAGTTAATTATTTAGTTGCTTAATGTTATAATGCTTACTTAAAACAAATACAGTGTAATATTTATAACTTGGTCAATTATTCATTCATAACATACATACATAATATACCATCATGTTCAATTTGTACGTTTATTTGAGCACAATTAGATAACGAGCACACACGCAAAGAATATTCTTGACTAGCTGCTCCGCGCGGTTTCACCCTCGTGGCTCCACTCCTGTTACCCGTAGCGTGATGAAATATAGCCTATAACCTTCCTCGAAAAATGGGCTATCTAACACCGAAAGAATTTTTTAAATCGGATCAGTAGTTCCCGAGATTAGTGCGTTCAAACAAACAAACTCTTCAGCTTTATAATATTAGTATAGATTTTACATTTAAAATTATTATGAATGACTAATTTGAGGCATTTGGTACGTAGGTAGGTAGGTACGTGCATACAACTTTTCATCCAATCAGCTAATCCACTTTGAGGTAATACTGAAATAAATATTTAAAAAAGGGATTTAATTAACTAGGTGGTTTCTAATGCTTCGATTTTTTTTACACAATATATAGATGGATAAGATAATTACGTGTCAAATTATAGTAAGAAAGCGACCTCTGGTACAGTGGTTAGAGCAAGATGCGGGTTCGATTCCCAGTGTGATAGTTGGTGTACCTTTAGTAATATAGAAAATCATTCATTGAAAGGCGAGATATGCATTGGTCCATGCACAAGCGAACATGGGACATCTCATAAGGTTTATCTATACTAATACATATTATAAAGAGGAAAGGTTTGTATGTATGGTTTTCACGCATAAACTACTGGACCGATTTTGATGAAATTTGGCACAGACAATCTTTAGACTCTGAGAAAGAACATAGGCTACCTTTTATTGCGAAATATGTACCACGGGAGAAGCCGGGGCGGACCACTAGTACCTATATATTTTGAAAGGTATTTTATAATGGTATCGATATTTCAGTGAAGTTGCATGAATCATGCTTCGGTTGAACTCAGAAGCGCAATAAATAATATTGAGATTATAACGGTGAAAGGTATGAGCGAGGCACAATGTATAAACAAAATTTTACGTTGTTATTAAAAGGTTGATATTAATTTTCGAACAGTTTCACTTTTACCGTGGTTTCATAAAACCACACAACATTTTTTTGTTGGTCTTCCGAAAAACAAAACATTTCGATTCTTCGAAGCGGTTCAAATATGTAATTAAAAATCATAAATAAACTAAAAACTAGCGCTAGCTGAATTCAAAGAGATACCTTTAAGGGCCCTTAGTAGGTGAAGACGGAAAAATGGACTGTTTTCTATGAGCTATAACTGAAAATATTGAAGTTTTTTCGCACTGAAATTTCTAATATGTATTACAGAACGTAT
Organism: Colias philodice; assembly: GCF_061535455.1. Classification (NCBI taxonomy): domain Eukaryota; kingdom Metazoa; phylum Arthropoda; class Insecta; order Lepidoptera; family Pieridae; genus Colias; species Colias philodice. Next base: position 9,340,439 of record NC_143103.1, on the reverse strand, counting down.
GTGTGATGGGATGACTGTTTCCAAAACACGATTGGAAAAATTTTGCTCGATAAAAAAAAATCCTGAAGTTACCTCTAAAATATCATATAAATGCTCATTACAACCGTATTTTACGATAATAATTCGTATAAAATCACAAATACATAGGTATTTACCTTCTCGATTTCGTGACTGTTTTAGATTTAGAAAATACTAGATATTTTAATTCACTTTTTGATAAAAATGTGAATGGCGCTTACGATTTTTAGTTTCGAGCACGTTGATTCCATACTAAACGCGGACCCCCTCACTCCTTACCTCAGGCCCGAATAGCTGAATTTTCGCTGACCGCCTAACCCCCCTTAAGTTTTACCACCAATAACTCATATCTAACTTTATCCGGCTAAAACTAGATACAACCTCATGTAGGTTATTAGCAGTAATATAAATGTATATACCTAGAACATATATTATCATTGTAGAACAAAGAATCCGTCCTACTCGACTGATCAAGCGTAAATGATACAGTCTTTTCATCAATAATAATTGATCTCATAGGTACCTAGTTACCTATTTGTGTTCGAAGAACATATTTTCTATTTATTATTTTAATAGGTAAATTAAATTTATATGGCTATTTTTAATGTCATAAGAACTTGTGATCGTCTTCTTGTCACCCATGCGTTTTTTTTCTCACAGCTAAACTAACTGCGCAACGGCTGGATCGATTTTGATAAGATTACGTTAGCTTCATATTATATTATAATGTTATAGGGATTGATTTAGGCTACTTTTATTATAAAAATAGAAAAAGATTGTTTTCAAAAGTACGATCAGTATAAATAAGTACAGTGTATCATATTCTCTCGTATACTTTGCACGATTCATAGGATTTTCAACCAAAATGCAATAGAAAAAGGGCGTGGCGTTAACGATCATTATGTGCGACACCAAATCACATGTCATGCACAAATGGTGTAGCATCGTACCAGCCCCCGAAACCCTGCAGATTCTAGCCATACTCTTTTCGTATCATTTATAAACCATCAGCAAGGCGCTCCGTGTCTCCCGCGCCACGGTTGCCATGGCGACCAGCAGCAAACACTGCCAAACGCTGTCATTCTCGCCAGACTTGAAGGGTTGTAATGACATCCAACAAATGTACGACGAGACGGTGGAGGTGAACGGCACAGAGATAGATAGCCCTAGCTCTGAGGAGGGACTTGAGGAAATGTCCAAATTCAACCCGCCCGTGCGGCACACCGCTCGCCACGATTTCGACTCGGATTCCGAAAGCGATTCCAGTCCGGACAAATTTGAGAATTTTTCGGAGGAGGATCTGGTACAATTAATAATATTATGCTTTATTTTTCGTTTCTTACATGTATTAATTAAGCTATTCAAAGTAAAGAGTGCATTGAACTTAAATTTATTTCCACTAGAGTCTAGACTAGAATATCTCTTGAAATTATTGATTTAGTATATACTTAGGTAACCTTTACCTTATGTACTGTACCTAAAGGTTTATACATCCAATTAGGTACTAGAAATCCATGGTTTGGTTTAGACGTGAAAACGTACCTAGCCTTATAGCAAAATTTGACCGTAGGTATATACCTAATATCTATATGGCTACAGTTTTTATCTTGAACGGCTCGATCATATTAGACAATTATAATTAGCCTAATAAATTATATTTAAAAGTCGTTTCGCAAATTGGTTAACTACATTTGACCAAGAGACGTGGGTATCGTATGACAATGGTGGCCCACACATACTCTGAATAATCATTCACGCTCTAGTTACAATTTCTCCACAATTGTTTGTATTAAATACCTACCAGTAAAAGTAGCCTCTATATTTGTTTACGGAAGTGGTTAGAGAGATTGTTAATGTAATTTTGCTATAGATAGTATTAATTACTACAAAATTGACTATGACTCTGCAATCTTAGATCGACAGATCGCGATGGATATGTTATGTTTTTCGTGAATTATTTATATTTGAATACCTAGTTACTCTGGTATCAATAGGGGCAAATAAATAAATGTTTATTTCTTGCTTTAAAAAATATGTTGTTTCAAATGTATAATTAGGTCTCAGCCTTTTTTGTAAGAATCGTTTTAAATATATTTTACGTAACTTTTATATTTATATCTAACTATAGGTGAATTGACCGCCTATTGACCGCCTCCTAGGTACAGTGGTTGACGCGTGATCGTAGCACCGAGGGGTCCTGGGTTCGATTCCCGGTGGAGACGAAGAAAAAAAAATGTCTCGGTCTGGCAGGACACAGAAGGCTGATCACCTACTTGTCCCTAAAGAAAATCGATCAGTGAAACAGATGTATGAATAATGCATCTGCCCCTTACCCCACTACGGGGACACGGGACTTCACTATAGGTGAATTAGTTATGCTGTTTGTATGAAATAAACCAAATTAAACGTAGAGAGGATTGGAAAAACAAAAAAATATTTTATTTTTATATTTACAGTCCCCTGACAGAAAGTCTAAGCATTCAGATTTAAAGGAGGACGCGATGCAAACCAAAGAATCTACCGAGATGTCCAGGCAGTCGAGCAGACGCCATGATTCTTCCAATTCTGGTTAGTATTCTCTACTATTCTGCTTTAAATTCTATTAAGATATTGTATTACTGTCCACGTATTTAACAAAATTCACCGCAAATAATGCTACCGTATAGGTTTTAAATTTAACCATGTTATCTGATCTTATTTGTGGCTACAATAGAATACATTTCTCATAATATTATGTAGGTTGCTACTGGCGATCAAACAGGACATTTTCTATTATAATTTACCATCAAGCATTTCTAGGCTTTAATAATACGTATTTTTTTTAGAAACAGATTCCGGAGATATAGAGGCAGATTTGACAAGACCAGACCCAGTGCTGCCAACAGCAGGGAGTGGCAAGAAACGCGGCGTGGTGATACCAGCAGAGGGAGCTTATGATCCCAAGCAGTTTGCAGACCTTAAGGTGCCCCCGGAAATGGAGAATATATTCCAGTATATTATGAAGTGAGTGGAACAATATATGGAAATATTTTGTCGACTTTCCTTTGATTTTTGTGAAATTTTTGCTCTTTCTAATTAAAAGTTAAAACATTCTGATGCTAGTAAATAAAATGAATGAATATCAATGTATGTATAAGTTTCGATTTTAGTTTGCAATTCTTTAAGCAGCATCTGTGTCATGATGACTATAATATTTATATGTGATACCTATGTATATGAAAGCAACAATGAGATTTCTACATTTTAATGCGGTGAAAGCGTGCAAGTTGTGTGAAGTGTCGTCTTTATTTGAGAAAAGCTGGTTTAAATTTATTCAATGCGAAACAATTACACTATTAACTATTCCTTGATTTTATGCTTATGAGTTCACTTGTTTGGTTGAATTAAAAGATAGGTACGTATTAACTTTCAACGTTCGGTAGTTAGCTAATATTGAATTAATTAATAAATGGCCGTCTGCATTGAAAGTTTGATTATGTTTCATATTAAAATATTACTAGATAAATAAATATTAAATAGGTAGATATTAAAATAAATAATCAAATGAAACGATGATAAACGGTTACTTTAAAATTAAATATTCGAAAGTTACGAACAATATGACATTTAAAAAAAAATATGTAAATATATCTATTAATAGGTAAGTTTTTAGACTCTCCACGAAGACAAAAAAAACTTTTAAGAAGTGTTGGCATTCTTAGTTTTGGTTTGAAGTTTATGACGATCTATAAGCAGATATTATGTTACTACTGAAGATACCAAATGGCTATTTATGGGCGACGCCAGAATATCCATAGGATGCATAAGAAATGTGTTTCTATTGCATTGAAAAATGTACCTATCAGGTTATAAAGTAGTTAAAAATAAAAAATGCTATGTAATATTTTTTCGCTTTCTCTTAATTTGTATTCTAAAAGGGTTAATCTGGACTAGAGGGAGTTGAATGAGATTAGATGTAGTTTAAGTATAATTATTGTGATTACCACATGGGCAAAGCACATGGGCTCTCATTTTATTTTATTTTATGTCTAGGAGGCTAAAAGCTTTCTTCAAAAGAGCAAAAAAGCTTTTTCTTTCAGCATATGACAATTTCCTGTTGGATTGTATGATTTACCTATATTTAAACAAAACTAAACCCACTAGATACACGCCGCAAAAGATCGACATCGAGTTCAAGCTACAACCCTTCGTGCCGGAGTACGTGCCTGCCGTTGGCGACGCGGATGCGTTCATAAAAGTGACGGCCCCGGCGTGCGGGCCGCGGGCAACCCTCGCTGAGCAGGCGCTTGAGTTTATTGATAATTTGGGTAAGTTCTGTTTACATTATAGTTACATATTTACACTAGATACATAGAGCAAAAGATAAAGTTGAAGTCGCAAGCCTTCATGCCGGAGTACGTGCCCGCTGTAGGCGACGCAGACGCTTTTATAAAAGTGAAGCTGAGCAAGCGGTTTATTGATAATTTGTGTTAGTTTTGTTTGTATGATAGTCAATAGGTAATTAGTTTCGGCATATACCAGTAGGTAGAGCTTATCTCGTCTTTTTATTTAATGTAAGCTTTATATGTATAGGGATCGAATTTATTAAGATAAGGTAAATGTTATCGGATGTGCTCTCATTTGTCAGCTAATTAATAAATGAAACCAAGTATTTTTGACCGGACTTTCCAACGCAAAATCAGTAAATTTATCTTTTTTCCCTAACCTTGGTCCGCTTGACCGCTTAATTCATCGACATTTCTATTTCGAAATGCAAAAATATATTCGAATTTCGATACTATAATTTTTAACGCATGCACTTGAATTGTGACGCTCCATTAATTATAATTCTGACCTATATTTAAAAATACATCGAGTGCTAGTTAGTTCGTTCAGCCAAATCTTATCTTGAAATTAGCAACATAAACATTGAATTTGCTGTGAAGTGAAAACAATGTAAATATAATTAACGTCATATTTTGTCTGTGACATCATGCTCTAAATTTGCATCTTCTCTTATCGTACATTCTCTAGAGATAGGTAGGTACATATATTAATTGAGTATAATGTACTCTATCCTTTGAAAGCCAAAATGTGTTTATTTGGCAGATTAATAACTACATATAAAATATTATAATTATATCTTCTTAAAATTCAAGAACAATCTACAAACTATAGCGTCTATCTACAAAAAAGAATTAAAAAAAGCAGCTGTCAAAATTAAACTGCAATAAATTGGCGGCAAACAGATGTCTAATGCTATTAATCTTATTTGACTGCAAGATCTATCAAATATGTTCTTGAACTATAACTGTCTTCTGTTATTTATAAATAAAACTAACATGCGTACGCGTTGGTAAACATAGTTTCGAAATAGCTGATAAATTCATATTAAAATATTAATAACTTATGTTTAGAATTTAGATAATTACTGTTTATATACCTATGAGACATTTTAGATGGATCTATGAACAATCGAATCCATGATTAACGTTCATATTTTAATATGTTAGCAAGCTAGTTTAAAAATCTAAGCTATGTGGTTTGGTACGGGTTTCCAGTTGAAAAGTTTGAAACAAAAGTCATTGGCATCAACGCCTAAATCGTAAACTCAGTTTAAATATAGCTTGAACCTTGAATGCAACAATAACTGTGTTTTAAATCCAAATAGGACATCGTACAGCTATGTGGAAATCTGGGTTTAATTCCTGTTTTTTTTTAGGTTTAACGATACTAGATGAGCCGTCGGCTGAGCAAAGCGAATCGGCGTTGTTACACTTGCAACTACGTGCCATATCGAAAACATCGAGCGCTAAGTCTACTGTGGTAATTGTTTTATTTATTTTATATGACTAGCGTTGTGCCACGGGCGTTTGGGTTGAATGGTACACTAGATACAAATAATATTACAGTCTACAGCTTGTTCAAGTTGTTTTAAAATCGATTCAATTGTTTTGAGTATCTCTACTCTCTAGCCAACAAACGATACATCACTCTATAATATAACTAGCTTTCCGCCCGCGTTTTCAAAGAAAAACCCGCATAGTTCCCGTTCCCGTGGGATTTCCGAGATAAAACTTATCCTATGTGTTAATCCAAGTTACCCTCTATATGTGTGCTAAATTTCATTGTAATCGATTCAGTAGTATTTGCGTGAAAGAGTAACAAACTTACACATACACATCCATGCTCACAAACTTTCGCATTTATAATAATAGGTAGAAATAAAAGATCAGATGTATGTATATGAAACATTTTATTAATATTTCAGTTAACCAAGAAGATAGATAACGCAGAGAAGAACCCAAAAGCGATCGAGCGCTGGATCAAGGATGTCAGTGAGCTGCACATGTCAAAACCGGCACCCACCGTCACTTATACTGCGTATATTTTTTTAAATATAAATAACCTTGCCATAACTGAAAGAAATAACATGTTTTTCACGCAAACATATTTGAAAGAAATAACATGTTTTTCAACACATTCCACGTTCGCAACGTTTCTCGTTGATGACAAAAATAATTTATAATTCGAACCAGTCGTTTTTGAGATAAGCTCGTCCAAATAAACAAACTCTTGCTTTATTATATTATTATCTATTAGACATCTGGCTAGTTACTTTCAGGAATTTGATACCTCAGATTAATTTTCTCAATTTAATCACTAATTATTAATATTTAATTTACAGAAAAATGCCAGACATAGACAGCCTAATGGAAGAATGGCCAGAGACAATGGAAGAAACGCTAAACGATGTCGGTTTCCCGCCTTCCACGCTCGACTGCTCGCTGTCAGAATACGTAGATTTAATCTGTGCCGTGTTTGACATTCCCGTCATCGGTGACACTTTGAATGACAGAATACAAGCGCTGCATTTGCTGTTTAGTCTGTATTCAGCTGTGAAAAATTCGCAGTTATACGCGGATAGGATGAAAGAAGAAAAGGGATAATATTATTGATGTAAAAAAATAAATAACTACATGCACTGTAAATGTCTTTTCATTTTAAGTTAAGTCCCCTTTTCAAAGAAGTGTAGTGTTAATGTATGTATGTACATTTGCATAATATGAAACGTACGATGTAATTTGTAATCTTAACTAATAGACCGGGAGATACTGACACAAAATTTCGAGTCATTTGTAACAGGATGGCGGTTCTACAGGGGTCTTAGTACGCAATGACAAAAATAAAAATGATGGTGTGAACGCTGGTACCGGTGGGTTAGTCGCGTGGGCGTTAGTCGAACTCGTCGGAAAAATAGCGAAAGTCAAACTATTTGTAACACAAAAATTTTAGAATTTACCGATAGCCCATAAAAAAGAAGAAGGCGGTAGTGTCATGCCATACTTTTCCGGTATGACTTACAGCCCGCCATACCGACGCGAATGTGTTGATTTAAAAAAAACAATTATTCAACCATTTGTACCAAGCTAACTTTTGCACAGGTAACCATCGTCGTGCAGCCATTTACGAAAATCGCCATGCCATACTTTTCGGACGATTCCAAATGGTCGCCATACCGCCGAAAATCTGCAATTTTTTTTTATTTCGCCTATCTTTTTGTACCAGTATTGCATTTGGCTTTTTGGAGAGTATTTGATAAAATGTGACCATTATTATATTTGCCATACTTCTAGTAGGGGGAAAAAGTGCTGTCATACTTGAAAAATAAATTTATTATTAATTTATATAAGTTAAGATTTCCAACACCTAGATCTTTGAAATTTTGTATTTATATTCGTTGATCCTCAAACTTACAGGAAAAATAAGTGCCATACTGTTACAAATCGTTTGACTTTCGCTATTTTCCGATGAGTTCGACTAACGCCCACGCGACTAAGCCGCCGGTACCAGCGTTCACACCATCATTTTTCTTTTTGTCATTGCGTACTAAGAACCCTGTAGAACCGCCATCCTGTTACAAATGACTCGAAATTTTGTGTCAGTATCTCCCGGTCTATAAAGGAATAAAACAACAATTACTTTGGCAATTTTATTTATTTACACGTTTTAAAAATATACATTTACTACAATCTGTTATTGACTCGTTAGCCTCTGGTTTAGATACTATAATATTGGTACAATATTTTATCACGTCGGCAATTTTTTAAATATTTTTTTTTTCGAACGTAATGCAACATAGAGCTCTCATTGAACCGAGTCTATAAAAATAAAATGAATAAAAAAGTTATTATAAATATAACAATACAATATTAATATGTAAATTTGTATAATACTTTATCTAGATACGTGGTTAAATACAAATAGTACCATTACAATTAATTAAATACACATTCTAATTATGATATAGTTCTTGCACTGTAAAAAATGGACGATTGGTTGAAAGTTGAAACATTTTTTAGTAATTAATTAAGTACTTAATACAATACTAACTTTTTATAATGTGCAGATACAAAAGTACTTGGAAATTGTACAAGAAAATTATTAAGCAGGACAATTGATACTATATTTTAAAATATATCCCAGTTTCATGAGAGCTCTACATATTTATAACCCAGGAAAAATTACACGAAATAAAATACATTTTCTTGCAATATTTTTTCTTTTTTAATATTCAGAGATGTTTAAGGTTATACATTAACCTTCACTGAGGTTATTTTTTGATTATTTTTTAATCATTTAACTCGTTGTTTCACAAATGAGATCTGTTTCTGTTAATTTGTTATTGGAAGACTTCGTTAATTATAATATTTTATGAAAGGTATGGATAAAATTATTATTCACTATTTAAAATTATTGAGGTTCTAGAATATTCTTCATAATGTTCGACATTTGAATTTTAAAAAGTCAGAGCGAGACAGCATGATACACATATCCTCAAAAATCCACAGATAATAGAATATTAATATTATCTAAAGAGAAGTTGAAATTAAATTATTTTCGAGCGTGAATGGGAATTAATTCTAACAAGTTATTTTAAGCGACTTATTCATATAAATACACTAGGAATTTACAATTAATCCTATATTTACATACATAGCAATGTCACAAAGCTTTTTATTTTATCACAGTTCCATTCTTTGCACCCACACTTACATAATCGCTTAAATAGGAAAATTTATGCCATTTATCACTAAAGAAAATAATAACTATTTGAACACAAGCGATAAGTTAAAAAAAAATTAAAAAAATTCATCACATTTGTACAAAATACATTTCTCATTCAATTTCATATCACAAACAATTTTTTGTCTTTTATTATTTATAACTACATCACATTAGAATAAGGGAGCGAGAATTTAACGAAATTAAAGCGAGGAACACATTATCGACGAAAAAAAATTACTAAGTGATCTCTAGTGTACCGTGTGTGCTATGCTTATGTTTAAACGAACATTTTGTTTATGGTCACATTTTGACATGTGTCACATTGTGTCCCTTCGTCCAGCATACTCACCATGAAATCCTGATATTTCATGAATGTCAAAAAACTGTTCTGAAATAGTGCTAAATAGTGCCCAAAGGAAAAAAATAGTGCTCTTGTACTTGCGAAGTTATAGCCATAGTTCGATGAGTATGCTGGACGAAGGTTTCGCCCAGCATACTCACCTCCGTCCGGAGAATCTGTATACGCTTCAAACATAATTCATACTTCAAAAAATAGTTCCCAAATAGTGCCAAACGGTGCCCAAAAAGAAAAAACAGTGCTCGAATAACTTCGGAGTTACAGGCTTCGTTCAGTGAGTATGCTGGGCGTAGGTTCTACGCCCAGCATACTCACCTCAGTGCGCGAATATCGAACGAGCTATAGGTACAATTTACGTCTCAAAAAATTGTGCTTGAAATAGTGCCCAATATCAGTCCAATTTTTGCTTGACTTTTGACCTAGAAAACCATTAAATTTGATTGTAAACTTCTACATACATTACATTGAGTACAGTCGAATACAATATTATTAACTTTCTTTCTAACAATTTTTGTCTTGTGTAAATTATTAATTGTCTATGTAAGGGAGTATTTACTTTAGAATCGCAATATTATTAATTACACATTATTTTAATAATACTTTATAATAATATGATTAAGCCTTCGCGCGTCGCATGGGACCCCGGTAGCTAGGAACAATGATTTTATATATTTTGTCTAGATCACGGCGCTTGAAGGATTAAGATATCAAATGAAGTAAATCATGCATGAAAAATAAAGTTGCTGTTATTAATGCTTACATTACAACTGACAAAATTATTCAAAATAATCATTTTCCGGATCAAGGACGGTACCACAACGTTTACGGAATTGACCTGTATTCCTCATGTGATAAAGTTCAATATAGTGTGGCAGTAATGGATGCACGTACGGTCAATAGGTATGGGGCTTACGACGCGCGGCGCCCGCGACGCAAATGAATATGTTTATGTTTAAATACTAGATGGCGCTGCCCTAACATCTTACGATTATTAGACAAGACTGATCTGTATTTTGATGGTGATAAGGGTCCATTTTGTGTCACAAAGCAATCGAAACGAACAAGCGCTTCTCAGTTTCTTTGTTTGTTTACTTCGTCGCACATCATTATAATAACGCCGGCTTTTGAGTTTGACTACATAGTGGGTTGCAAAACCAAACATATATACAAAAAGAAACTGTATAATTTCCTTTTTACAATTTTTCAAGATATTAATTTTATTGGCTGCAAATGACTGTTTTTATTCAGACAAACACACAATGCAATGAAGTAATAGACTTCATTTACGCTTAAAGTTTCATTCATTTATTATTATTTATAAAATATATAATAATGCATTTAATCGAAAGTTTTTGACATGTGAGAAAATACCATAATTATTTCCAATAACATGAAGTCTACAATTAGAAAGTTTAATATTTTTGTCCAAAAACATATTGTGTCGACGACTGTACCCCATTTTACGTTAGTATGTAGAAGTTTACATTAAAATTTAATGGTTTTCTAAGTCAAAAGTCAAGCAAAAATTGGACTGATATTGGGCACTATTTCAAGCACAATTTTTTGAGACGTAAATTATACCTATAGCTCGTTCGATATTCGCGCACTGAGGTGAGTATGCTGGGCGTAGAACCTACGCCCAGCATACTCACTGAACGAAGCCTGTAACTCCGAAGTTATTCGAGCACTGTTTTTTCTTTTTGGGCACCGTTTGGCACTATTTGGGAACTATTTTTTGAAGTATGAATTATGTTTGAAGCGTATACAGATTCTCCGGACGGAGGTGAGTATGCTGGGCGAAACCTTCGTCCAGCATACTCATCGAACTATGGCTATAACTTCGCAAGTACAAGAGCACTATTTTTTTCCTTTGGGCACTATTTAGCACTATTTCAGAACAGTTTTTTGACATTCATGAAATATCAGGATTCCATGGTGAGTATGCTGGACGAAGGGACACGTCACATTGATTCTATTATCTATCTCAAATGAAATCGTCCTTGGGGAAATTGTTTTATTCAAAATGATGAAAAGAATTAATGTGACTTATTTATTAACAAGTTTTTATAAGGAACAGTGGTTTTTGCCAACATAATGCTGTTTAAACATAAGCTTAATATAACACTTGTTTTTGCACATTTAAATTTTAACAATGTTTTACATAATAAACGACAATTTTAATCGATTGTACACTAGCGTTAATATTTGTTGTTACAACTAAGTCTGAGTATACACTAGATAAGTTTTTCAATGTCAATATAGGCCGGTCACACACTTGCGATTGTTGTATCCAGTAATGCCTGTTCAACACTATCGTTTGTTGGTTATTCAGTAAGGCCTATTACTCACTAGCGAAGATTCCATACGATTTTAATGGGTTGGTGACACACAGTTGACATAAAGACACTTGATTGGTGCACACTAAATAAATAAGGCTGGCTATTCATGTCTGTCTGGTTAAGGGGTTCCTATAAGTCATAAGGTTGCCGATCAGCCAGTAAAAATACTTCCTTTGATTAATATTTTGATGGTGAAACAGGTTCAAGCTTCGCCTGTAAGATACTTTCTCTGCTTCAGCTTTGAATTTCGAGAATCGAGCTAGTGACACACTAACCAGAACATATATTCATAAGGCTTGTGCCACACTATCGACTAGTATAAAATTTTCCTGATTTCTGGCTTGTGATAGTGAAATAAGTTCAGAATCCTCCTGTTGATGGGATACTGCTGCTGTTTGAGCTCCGAGATTAGATTTATTATGGCTACACACCAACCATAGTCATGAGTCATCCATAAGGCTGGTTCCACACTATCGACCAGTAAAAATTTTCCCAATTTCTTGCTAGTAAATAGTTATAGTTACTAAACCTCACGTTCGCTAGTGATAATGAAATAAGTTCAGAATCCTCCTGTTGATGGGATACTGCTGCTGTTTGAGCTCGGAGAGCGGCTCGTCGTCGTTGCGGATGCAGAAGTAGCTGGTGATCATGCTTCTGCAGATCGGACACTTGTCCAGTTTGGCTGGAATTAGAGAATAAAAAATATAAATATAAATAAATAATAATAAAAGACGTGTGGCACTCGGGGACTGCCACGGTAAAGCTATTGCATGCCTTCAAGCCGCTCCTCCGTGCCCGTCGGAGTGGAGCGTGAGGCTTTTCGTTACGGAGTTTCTGGATTCGGTCCCCGCGCTCAAGGCCCGCGATAGAAGCGATGTAATAGCTTAATATTTAAAATAACTATCTCTACTGTGATGATGATTTAAACTCAAATTCAAACATTTTGTAATTTATATTTGTAAAGAATGTGTGAAGTGTAGCGTGTTTTGTTGTATAGGAATTATTTAGATGTTAGAGATGTAACATTGATTTGAGTTTTGGGACAATTAATGACAATGTACAGTGTTGTACAATTTGGATTTTTCTCTAATTTTTATGTGTTAAAAATATATTCTATATTTTGGAGTACAGCACAAAAGCTCTATCAGATCCGACCAATCAAATCAATCGAATCGAATCGAAATCAAAGATAAACTTAGAACAGGCTATCTTTTTGGTTACTACGCAAATAAATCCTGAAGCTTATCAGTAAATCTGATAAATTTATAATCTCAAAAGAAATATCATTAAAACAATGTTTCCAAACCTTGAAAACCAAACGAACTCTTATATAATTGAGTGCAGCAGAAGGTTGCAAACATTCAGAACACGAGTGACGGATGTATGCGCGTGCGTCGAATTCTGAGTTGATGCCTTGAGTTTTGTGGATGTGACCTTTGGTGTCACGTTTATCTTTAGAGTTAGGTGCATTTGGAAAATTTTGGTAAAATACTATTAAAAAGACGCTGATTCCTTAGAGTTAGGAGTGCGGAATAAATCGAATGCAATAAACTCGTAATTGGATTATTTCTGAGGGCTAGGTCAGTTATAAGGGTTTAGACTTTAGGTAATCCTAAGCCTGTTATGAATGCATAATAATATGAACGCGAAAGTAAATTTCTATCTGAAAGATTTACACTTCACTGAAAAGGTTTCGATGAATTTTTATTTAGAGAGAAGGTTACAGAAGGCTACTTAGAGGTAAGAGATGGCTACTTCTCTTGCCGAAAAGAGAATTTTTTATTTTCCACAATTTTTCGCCCATTTCTGTAATCACTCAAATATGTAATCGATATATGTATTATAAAATCTATTCCTTTCCCTTTCTATTTCTGTTAACCGATATATCGGTACTAAAAACTTTGCACAAACATAACCCTTTTGCTCTGAAAACTGACCCATCACCATAACCAAGATGATGTAAGGTCACATCACACTGACCGCAACCTTGCACACGACGAGCATCGAACACACGACCCGCATACAAACGGCACTGTATAGATTGATTTATGCGCTGAATGCTAATGTAGTGTATGTCGTGAATAAATTAATTGTCTATTTTCCTCAGGTTTTATCTCAGATCGCAGTGATATTGTTCTTTGATTTTCTATTTTAAGATGCGATTTTAAATAGAATGTCTGATGGTTTGTACTTAAATGAGCTTTAACAATCAATGAATTTGCAATATAATAAGAGCTTTGTTGAGAATATTATAAAATGGAACTGATGTAACTGATTTATACTAAACTTAGGGCATATATAATAATATTAGCGCTACTATAGGATGCAGAATGTGTCCAGGTGCGATCATGGCACAGAGCGTATTTTGTGGTGTACAATGAAGTGCATGTATTGTAATTGTGAAAAGGGTTTATTTTGTTCTATAGAAGACTTGGAGCACATAGTAAATAAGGTCATAGAACACAGGTTTGTATAGCTTAGTTGATATTGAATGTAGTGCACATGTCATAGGGACATTTTAGTGGTGGACAAAAGGTCAAGTGTTTTTCAGCGATCATATTGTGTAATGTGTGTTCATTCATGCACACAACACGGTCGCCAGCAGCGTGTACACGTACGGTGTGTACCCTTACGCGGCGTGTACCCAAACTTTGGGTACATATACGTGGCGTGTACCCAAACGGTGTGTACCCTTACGTGGCTTGTACCCAAACTTTGGGTACCTATACGTGGCGTGTATCCAAACGATGTGTACCCTTACGCGGCTTGTACCCAAACGGTGTGTACCCTGACGCGGCTTGTACCCACACCCGGCGTGTACTCTATGCTGTGCCCGTTTACTCACGCAGCACAGCGTCGCGTGGTCCCGAGCTGTGCCAGTATCCCCCCCGAGCTGTGCCAGTATCCCCCCCAAGCTGTGCCAGTATCCCCCCCGAGCTGTGCCAGTATCCCCCCGAGCTGTGCCAGTATCCCCCCGAGCTGTGCCAGTACCCCCCCGAGCTGTGCCCGTGTACTCACGCAAGCAGCGCGCGCAGAGGCACGCGTGGCGGCACGGCAGCAGCGCGCGCGAGAGCGGCGCGGCGGCGCACACGCAGCACAGCGCCTCGCCGCCCGCGCGGTACCCCTCGTCCACGTCCGCCATCTCGCCCGACACGTACAGTTGCTGGAATTACGAACAATACTTCTTAAGGGGCTGTTAAGAGCAAATCTAACAGTGATTGCGCTCTCCTTTACTCCCATACAATTGGACAGTGTGCGCAAAAGAGAGCGCAATATCACTGTTACTTGGCGGGGCCAGGGCGTAGAAGAAAAATATAATAAGAAAATATGTGATTTAAGGAAAAGTGTAGGTCATATGCGAAATATGACTCGTTAGAGTTTCAGGTATGAATATGTTGACTTCGTGTTTTAAATTGCAGACCCGTACGTCAAAAAAATAAAGACATAGAATCGTTTAATGATGATTTTAAGACCAATCTTTGCAATTATTTTCTATCGAGCCGATTTCGTCCAATTATGTATAGAGTCCGTCCACGTTCTTCGAAATATGATGAATATTAACATATATTTTTTTTGATGGGCTAGAATAAATATATTAAAAAAAAAACTGCTCAAATAACTTAAATTTGGTGTTGTCAGCCCCTTAACTACATATTAAAGACATTTTGGAAAACTAGCTTTTCGCCCACATAGTCTAAAGCCGTGACCGCACAGACAGGCGGCTTGCTTAGCCCCTAGAATCTAGTGGATTGCATTCTGACTACTTGCAAGTGACAGGCCAAGCGCGCAGTGCGGCTGATAACAAACATTTTGTATAGTTTTTTTTACTAAAATACTCGCTCTAGCCGCCAACTGCCAAGTAAACCGCCTGTCTAAGTAGCCGTGCAGTGGAATAAGGATATTACGATTGAAACAAATGTTTTACTGCGGTAAAAAGAAGCCTATTTTACTCTGTAGTCTTCGGACTGTCGCGAGACAAAAAAAAACACAACACACGAAATGAAAAGAAGACACAAATTGTTAATTTTCTTCTCTGATTAGAGCGGATCATACAATTCAAAATGTACAACTACAATAAAAACAAAAGAAGAAATTATAATAAATAGCATATTAATTATTATCAAAAATACACAAACATTTGTGTAAAAGTACTGTAAGAACAAAACAATAATATTTATAAGTTTTTCTTCGCAGTGCGTGCGTCATTGCGTAAAATTAGACATGTAGGAATCTAAATATGTTTACTATGTATCAAGAATTAAGTCACCAAAACACATGTATGTGGAAAATTCTCAAAATAATACAATGAGTTACTGTGTACTACGTACTAGAGAGGACATCGCTACTACACTATTTGTAACACGAGTTAGAGTCAATCGTCTCAAACCAATTTTTTTTTGTTACATTGATTGGTTTTAATTGATAAGTTTATTCATATTTTTTTAATAAGATAAACAATATTTATTTGTTACATTGGTTTTAATTTATAAATAATAAGAGGCAGAATATCTACAAAGTGTATGACTCACTAGCCGCCCCGCGCCGCCGCGCTTGTCGCACAGATTTTGTTCGTGGTGTCCTCTCTATACGTAGTAATAATACCTCAATGAAATAATATTAAAATAACGTTAACGGTTAACCACCCAATATGGTAAGTGACAAAAGATCACTAGAATATTGTTTTCAATTGGCTAAGTGCAGCTTTTAACGTTATTACGATTATATTCGATTATATTCGATTTATATGAATACCTACAATTACAATTAACTTAATCGTTTGAAAAGGTAAAATATAGAAAACAATGTTCCAATGGAAAATTAGAAAATTCGAACAAATTAACTTTTCACTATTTGTATTATTAACATTACAATGTATCTCTGTTACTTTGCAGAGTATTGGAAGATGGAAACAATCCCAAATTTTCAAAACAAAACCATTAAATAATCATAAATAGATTGTTTATTTCTCTATTTTGTTAAAAGCAGTGTTAAAAATAAATTCAGTCCTGAAAGATAGATTGTTATTCTATAGGGAAAAGTTTCAGCAGAATTTTATAGAAAACAGTAAAAAACATTTACCTTCAAACAAGACAAGTGTCCATTTGCCTGTTTCAAATACTGCGCTATAACCCCGCTCGGCAGCGGGCACTGGTCGTCCTTTATGTGTACTATGCTTATTAGTGCTACCTGGGAAATAAATAACAATATTTAAGTACAAATCGATCAATACCAATTGAGAAATTTCTCAATAAAAAGTGGACGTTATTAATCACTAGCTGCTCCGCGCGGTTTCACCCCCGTGGCACCACTCCTGCTGCCCGTAGCGTGATGAAATATAGCCTATAACCTTCCTCGATAAATGGGCTATCTAACACCGAAAGAATTTTTCAAATCGGACCAGTAGTTCCCGAGATTAGTGCGTTCAAACAAACAAACTCTTCAGCTTTATAATATTAGTATAGATTATCATCAAGAGACTCTTCCCTTTACACTAAACTTTAGTCACTAGGCAAAAGGACATATAAGCTTTGTATGAGGTTTCAAACTAAATACGCTGGCCAAGTCAATCAAGTTCACCGTTGTTAACAAAAGTGGTGGGACTTTTTCTTTGCACCTGTTCACTCCGATAGGTCAAGACTCAAACAAAGTAGAATATATCCCCGAAGTGGAAGCAAGAAGGCTATTGATAATAAAGATTAGTCGAAATACTTGGATCATTTTTATAATTCTACTGTCAAGCTAATTTTCCGATAGACGTTTCCCTTTCTCAACTCGACGAAAGGGAACTTCTCATGAAAAATTAGCTTGCTATTAGTCCCCATAAATGGCCCAGATATTCTAGAATCTAGATCAATCAACTCCTTAGCTTGCCCCTAAAAATGGCCCAGATATTCTCTCTTAATTGACTTCTTACCGTATCGTCAGGCCGCAACTCGGCTGTATCCCGCTGGTCACGCGCGAGGATCACCACGAGCGGGTAACAGCTGCGGGGCGGAGGCCCCAGCTGGAGGGGTTCATCTGATGACAGCTTTAGCACCCTCTCGTCATGGGGGTTGCTTCTGTAACAAGGGAATTATGGGTTCTTAGGTCAAACTACATCCTTATTTATTCCTTACTTCTGTACCCAGAAAACTAATCATTTTCAAATTATTATTCCTATATTCAAATAAGCATTTCGTGTGCAAGTAGAAAATGTATCTCATAGACAAAAATTTAGTGATTAAATTAGAATTGTTGCTGAGAACGATTTTGAATTGTGAAATTTCCAAAAAGTTATGAAGAGCAGAAGCAGTATCATTGAGAAAGCCGGCTAAAAATTTTCTAGGGATTATAAACTTGAAATATGGCAGAATACGAAAGCGCCATAGGCCAAAGAACAACATATATTTATCTATACTAATATTATAAAGAGGAAAAGTTTGTAAGTATGTATGTAAGTATGTATGTATGTATGGTTTTCACGCAAAAACTACTGGACCGATTTCAAAAATTCTTTCACCATTAGAAAGCTGCATCTTTACTGAGCAACATAGGCTATATTGCATTTTCAAAAAAATTAGAGATCCTTACCAAAAATGCAATAATGTAACCCAAGGTGTAAAAAAATCCTCAATAAAACTTCTGTCATCGCGTGCGCTGCGGAATCTATTGAAGATAGAACAAAAAAATGTTCTACAGTATTATAGAATGGATCAATATCTACAAGAAAGTCCGCGATACCATATGTCCATCTTCAGTAGTTATGTTACTACAACAACTTTTTTACGTTTTCAAAGTAAATAGAAGTGCCGACAGTAATCAAACCATGTTATCCATACACATATATTAATCCTTATCCCATTAAATGATGTTTTATTATAGACTGTTTCAATACCAGCAAAATACTTTTTAAATGAAAAGAATTGGATATTCCATTCAAAAGATATAACGAATTTAAAAGTGCCAATCTACAGAAAATAGTAGGTATACTGTTCGAGCAGGCCGTAGTGCGGGGGTCACGGAGGAATTCTACCAATATGCGTCTTGACGGAACACAGTGGGGTTTTGGTCGGTAGGAATCCGACATAACCCACGGCCCCTCCCCTGGAGGCCGTGGGTATCTATGAAAGATTTCCCCACTAAAACAAAAAAAAAGGCCGTAGTGTGGGACGAGGTAAAGGTGATTTTCATGTCCGACCTATAGTAGACTTTTCACTGTAAAGATATCGCTATCTATGCGGGTGAAACCGCAGGGCATTGCTAGTAGTTAAATAAAAGTGAAAAAATTCGACCCAATACTTTATCTTCATCTACAATAGAGACAGATGGATATGGGTTAATAAATAATTCTATATGTGGTTAGTGTACTAACACGTATCGTCATGCTATAATTGGCTTTCCATCTATTCGTCTGAATTTTAATTTACAGCTGTTGACCTTACGTTTTTTCTGATGGCAATCGGTACACGCCTCGCGTTAGTATCGATAACCTGTGATAATGTCAATAACTAATAATTGTTTATACAACCTGAGTCTGTATATTTCAGTAATCATCACGGTAGAATGGTATTTGATTCAATAGTTATTAGTTATTTGTTAAAAAAAGCAACAATTAATTCTATGAATTATATATTATAAATTGTTTTATATCTAAATACATATACACTCTGTGTCCTGAAGATATAGAATCTTTGTACCGCTGCATTTTTCGGATCGACAAAAACACTCCCAGCCAAAGCTGTCGCTTTAATTATGCATTTCAATTTAAACTTAAATTTATTTTTTCCTTTATGCGCAAATATCGAAAAACGTAATTATATTTTGCTTAATATTCCTTTGTCCTTCCTTGTTCAATGATTTTGGAAACAGATTAAGACACCAAAAATTTCCGTACAACGCTATACATAACAAGTTATCTAACTCAATATGTTTCGAAAATACCATGTACATTTGCCTTACAGGTTATGGAGCCCTGCAACAGCAGCCTACATACTAAACTTGTGGAGTTTTTAGGGTTCCTAGTGCCTGTCACTAACACGGAACAAATCATAGGTGTTGTTTAGAATTCATCCTCGATGCACCACCTCACTCTCAGGATGGAAATTAAATGAGGCATTTTCACCAGCTCAAGACGATGTTCAGGAGCTATTCTCACCAATATCACCGGTAGCACTAACTTCCTTGCGCCTGACCAGTCGAGCGCAACCACGTGCATCTGGCCACATAACAGCCTTTCGTAACCCAGTGGCCCATTGCGAAACAATCGACACGACTCAATGCTAACCATAATGGATTGTAAACATTCAATATCATGTTGTTGTGCTATGTTTTGTCTACCGCAGAACATGATTTGCATTGTTATACCTATTGTATAGCTATGCCTTAGGAGTAGCGTAGCATATTATGGTAACAGGAAAGATCGTGTGATCTTGAGAAAACCATTATCTTGCTGTTATGTCTCTAACACCACAATAACTTTTTAAAGCCAGACTTTCAATATAAAACATAACGTAAATGTAAATAAATAATATTTAAGCTTCTCCTATTTATTTTTCAAAGAAAGACCACTTGGAGACAATAAATAGTTACAATTTAACAGAATCAAGGGCGTCTATCAATAACAAACGTGAAAGGCCAATCACCCGCCCTAGAAGTGGAATAGTCCACTGTTTTAATTCAGATATTGACAAGATAGGTTTGATGTAATGAACTAACTTTCCCAAAATGAAGGATATTTTACAAGTATATTATTATTTCTTATCACAGCCAATTAACCTTTTTGTTCAGCTTAATTAGTGTAATTTGTACAAAAAAGGAAAAAGCTTACAAATTAAAGATAACATCAACGGATGGCTAATTATAATCAACTAGTTTAATAATATCAATAAAAAATATAGAATAAAAGAATTCTTCATATATTCTGGACAATCTTTTGCCATTTTTAACCGACTTCAAAAAAAGGAGGAGGTTATCAATTCGGCCGGTACCACAATGCCATTAATACGTGATGGAAAAACAATTGACAAATGCAAGTTGCATCATCTTTATACAATTTTCTTTAACGTGATAATTTCCGATGCATTTTAACAGAAAACCTCAGTAGAACAGATAAGGCGCGGGACATATACAAGCGGCGCGGCGCGCATCGGGCGCACCGCGGGCGCGCTGTTGGCGTCCGAAAATGATATTTATATAGAGTGGTTAAATGCATTTTCTTCATGCATAATTTAGTAAAATTATGTTTTTTGTGCTAAAAGAGATTTGAAAGTAACGTTAATTTGAAAGTAACGATTTTGTTTTGATAATTCCTTGTAAGTAAATAGCGAGGATAACCCCACGATTGCAAATATATCTTTGTTGGAAATGTTGGAATTTACTTGGAAAATTTTATAGTACTTTTAAAGTAATTTTAAAGTAGTACTGGTGTAATGATGGAAGAAAAGAAGGTTAAAATAACACAAAATTTATATTGTACTAGCGGTCCGCCCCGGCTTCGCCCGTGGTACATATTTCGCAATAAAAGGTAGCCTATGTTCTTTCTCAGGGTCTAAAGATTATCTGTGCCAAATTTCATCAAAATCGGTCCAGTACCTAGTTTATGCGTGAAAACCATACATACATACATACATACATGTTAGCGCGTTTAATTTAAAGATAAAATTATATTTTAAAAGTAAATCAATTGATGAACTTAATTAATTATTTTAAGAATAATCAAATGGATAAAAGTATTAATAATCATTTAATAATGTCATATTCAAAATAACGATCAAAACAACACAAATAACACCTGCGCTGACTCACACAGTCACGCCACTCGAATAATCGTTCTATAAATAACGGTCGTCTGCAGTTGCGAGTCATTCTTGTACCGACTTTGGTCGAGTCAAGATGTCTAAAAAGTATTATATCAGTATTTAATTACGTAATACGACCACGCTTTAACATCAGAAGTAGAAGATGAACCAGCCCTTCCTCGGAATCCTGGCAGGCTGGCACAAATTCTTCCATCATACTACGTGACAGTGTGCAACTGTCACTGTCACCATCATGACAGTATACCACTGTGGACTTCAATCTACGAAAAATTGGATTGAATTGATAAGTAAATAAAACCGGCCAAGTGCGAGTCGGGCTCGCGCACAAAGGGTTCCGTAGCAGCAAATATAATAAATTACAGTTAAATCAACCTATCTCAAAAACTATAAGAGATACTTTGATCAAACCAAAAATCGTTGAAAGAGTTAATTAGCATGCATCACCTCTATTTTTTTTAGAATTTTATACCCCGTAGTTATAAAAATAGAGGGGGGGGGGACATACTTTTTACGACTTTGAGAGCTGATATCTCAAAAACCGTTCACTTTAAGAAAAATGTTTTTTAGAAAACTTTATATCATTTTAAAAGACCTTTCCATTGATACCCCACACGGGTATGTACATCGAAAAAAAAAATTTCATCCCTCAGTTACATGTATGGGGGGCCCCACCCCCAATTCTTTTTTTTACTATTTAGTGTCATATTTTTGTAGCGGTTCATACAACACATATTCCCATCAAATTTCATCACTGTAGTACTTATAGTTTCCGAGTAAATCGGCTGTGACAGACGGACAGACGGACAGACGGACAGACGGACATGACGAAACTATAAGGGTTCCGTTTTTGCCATTTTGGCTACGGAACCCTAACAAGGATGAATCGCACAATGTGTGTTTTCTTGTGCGTTGTGTGAAGTAAATGTTTGTGGTGTGGAATATTGTAACGGTAATGTAGTTCATCAATATTATAATGTGATGTGCAATCCGGGCGGTTGTCCAGGATATTTAAGCCTTTAATAATTGTGGTAAGCGAACGACGTGCTTATGTCACAAATAATAAGTTTTTGATCCCATGGAATTTGGATCCAATGTGGTGCCTTCGATGGCGCCCAGTGTAAGCTATTGTGATGGTAAATTATTATTTTTCTGTATATTGACGATTGAAAAACGCTTCTAAGCGAAGTCCAGTTGAATAAATCAATATTTGAGTTTGAGTTCATCGTATGGATGTGATGGTGTTTTATAAGGTCAGTTTGGCCGAGCGGTTATGTTTGTGTTATAATACATTGTGTTTTGACATCACGAGATAAATTACCGTACTCATTTCAAATGAACGTACGAGGACGTTTTGTGTTATTGTTTTACTATGGCCAAGCCGGATATAACTTGTGTTTTAACTTTTAATTATGTTCCAGGACTTATGGTTATCACTTGAGAGTTGAGATACAGATGAGATACAGAAGCCGCTGTTCGCAGCTGAAAAAACTCGTTGAGCTATCGAATCCTATGTAAATCACAATAATACTCGACAGTGATTGCTATGAAGCGAAAAGTACAAGCAATTGCTAGACTACTATTGTGTCCTATGTACGTGTAAGAATAGTACCAAAGCCAAATTTAGATGACCGTGTTAGCGGTAATGGAAACTAATTATGATAATAATACAATCGAATGCCACTTGTCTGTACGGGTCTTCTGTGACTTAGTCTGACAACTGGGCAGATAATAATACAATCGAATGCCACTTGTCTGTACGGGTCTTCTGTGACTTAGTCTGACAACTGGGCAGATAATAATACAATCGAATGTCACTTGTCTGTACGGGTCTTCTGTGACTTAGTCTTACAACTGGGCAAATAATATAATCAGATGCCACTTGTCTGTTCGGGTCTTCTGTGACTTAGGCTGGCAACTGGGCAGATAATAATAGAATCGAATGTCACTTGTCTGTACGGGTCTTCTGTGACTTAGTCTTACAACTGGGCAAATAATATAATAAGATGCCACTTGTCTGTTCGGGTCTTCTGTGACTTAGGCTGGCAACTGGGCAGATAATAATAGAATCGAATGCCACTTGTCTGTACGGGTTTTCTGTGACTTAGTCTTACAACTGGGCGGAAAATAATAATAACCTGATTGTCACTTGTCAGTATGGATCCAGACAGTGGTTTAGCCTGACAACTGGACCAAGAAACAAATAATTTGAATATAATGTACTACTCAAAACAAGTCGGAATGTCACCAGCTGAAGTGAATCATATCATTGATATTTTGAGTTTTGAATTACCGCTCAGAGCACGAGCTTTTTTCAGAATGGCCGTGTTAGCGCGTTTAATTTAAAGATAAAATTATATTTTAAAAGTAAATCAATTGATGAACTTAATTAATTATTTTAAGAATAATCAAATGGATAAAAGTATTAATAATCATTTAATAATGTCATATTCAAAATAACGATCAAAACAACACAAATAACACCTGCGCTGACTCACACAGTCACGCCACTCGAATAATCGTTCTATAAATAACGGTCGTCTGCAGTTGCGAGTCATTCTTGTACCGACTTTGGTCGAGTCAAGATGTCTAAAAAGTATTATATCAGTATTTAATTACGTAATACGACCACGCTTTAACATACATACATACATACATACATACATACATACATACATACAAACCTTTCCTCTTTATAATATTAGTATAGATAAAATATGGTTTTCAAACACAGGTTTACATTTAAACCATATAAATCTTATCATTAAAATCTCAGTTCAAAAGTATTTACAGTACTGATCATTCCACAATATTATTACAATTACAAATAAATAAAAAACACAATCAAAATCAGGATTATCTTTATTTCTGACATTGTAAATACATGGGAACTTTCATTATGCTCTTCTTCATTTTCACTTTCCCTACTGCCATCACCTGTGTAAATCATTTCATCGATTAATTCAATTCACCTTTAAAAACAAAACGAAGAAGGGTATGTAATAGCAGCTCTATATAATTCCACACAGAGAGAACACATTTTTGACTGACAGGCTACCGTCTCCTATAGACCGGGAGATACTGACACAAAATTTCGAGTCATTTGTAACAGGATGGCGGTTCTACAGGGGTCTTAGTACGCAATGACAAAAAGAAAAACGATGGTGTGAACGCTGGTACCGTCGGCTTAGTCGCGTGGGCGTTAGTCGAACTCGTCGGAAAAATAGCGAAGTCAAACGATTTGTAACACAAAAAATTTAGAATTTACTGATAGCCCATAAAAAAGAAGTAGGCGGTAGTGTCATGCCATACTTTTCCGGTGTGACTTACAGCCCGCCATACCGACGCGAATGTGTTGATTTAAAAAAAACAATTCAACCATTTGTACCAGGCTAACTTTTGCACAGGTAACCATCGTCGTGCAGCCATTTACGAAAATCGCCATGCCATACTTTTCGGACGATTCCAAATGGTCGCCATACCGCCGAAAATCTGCAAATTTTTTTTTTGTAAAAATTGTAACAGACAAATGACTCGAAATTTTGTGTCAGTATCTCCCGGTCTACTACCACCCGATTTGTTTTTGATTGTGTATGACCGTGAATTGACCTCTATTTGGATGCGATGGGGGAAGCGCGCCTGCGGTACGCCCGCGGCGCAACCGTGGCGTGCCGCCTCGTCGCCTTTCCAAAATTCTTTCATACAAAATGTATAAGAAGGACGTGGTGCAAAACAGATTCAAGAGGTGCGCTTATGGCACGCCCGCGCCCGCGCCGCTTGTGTTTGACCCGCGCCTAAGTCTTTTTTAAGGTTTTTATGGACTCTGAAAATAAAGTTAATTCACTCAATTGGAATAGACGAAATATGAATGACTCAAAAGAATGTCGTTACGTAAATTCTCAAGTTTTTCAATGAATTTACAGTAATTAAAATACAATTTAAGAGTCCTTTTAGTAAAGTAATTCTTAATCAATTCGCCGCCACCTCTTCAAGCCAATATGAAAGATCAGGAAATGCTCATCATACACAAATCACTGTCGACCGTGAAGTGTAAACGAGGATGACACGAATATACTCCATTCAATGAAGATTCAATGTTAATAACACGATTTGCAAAATATGCGTACACTTGTTGACAGCATGGTAGTGCCGCATGCAACGGTACACAATACACATACACATTTCCTTGATTTGGAACAAAAACATTCGTGTAGGGACAATGAAGTAATATTAAAGGCCTGACGTCAAATATGTGACATGATAGAATGAAAGAAATCTTTATGTACACACCAGAAGAAAAAAAAGAGCGTGTGTGTCGAGCACGTGTCTGAAGTGAACTTCTATGGCAAGATTCATAGATATACCAAAATCGTCGCCTTACACCATGATGTGACGGTATTGCTATGACGCTACCTTGAAATTTTACTCTCAACGCGCCTAAAGAAGTTTCACTTCAGCAAGATTTGCAAAAGTGCGTACATTTGTTGACAGCATGGTAGTGAGTAGTGACGCATGCAACGGTAGACATAAAATTTCTTTGATTTGGGTTACAGAAACATTACCTTAATAAGTGCGTGTATGGACTGGAGTAATATTAAATACCTGACGTAAAATATGTGATATGAATGAATTGAAGGAATAAATGAATTCTTAATTCTGCACACCAAGAAAAAATGAAAAAAAAAACACACAATGCCCAATGCCCCATAGGCGACCTTATTACGGAGCCATCTCTTCCAGGTAACCAAAAAAATGAAAAGAATATAGGTAATATAATATGTGCCGTGTGTGAGAAATGTCCTGAAATATTTATACCCATCAAAAACATCCTGTAAAAAACCCAAGTCTCGCAGCTCAGTCTTTCTACCGTCAAAAGTTGTGAGATCCATGTAATACCAAGTCGGTTAATCTATTTAGTGTCTACTTGAAGGACCTTCTGTCTTAAGTTATTACATAAGTTATTATCATGCCAATATTAAAAATATTTAACGTTTTAAACAAATAGATCGACTTGGACATCGCTTGATTTGATTATTAGTATGTATCACACTACACAGCACGACGGGCCAGCGACCAACAGGAACGAGAGTTTCAATCGCGTGAGGCGCGAGAGACTTTAAGAATCTAATATAATATTGTAATATTCATTTTGTTTTCATGCGATGTCCAAGTCGATCTATTTGTTTAAAACGTTAAATATTTTTAATATTGGCATGATAACAACTTATGTAATATCTTAAGACAGAAGGTCCTTCAAGTAGACACTAAATAGATTAACCGACTTGGTATTACATGGATCTCACAACTTTTGACGGTAGAAAGACTGAGCTGCGAGACTTGGGTTTTTTACAGGATGTTTTTGATGGGATCTCACTTCTTTTTGTAGAGCCTTTCTTTTTGATACCATCTACTCAGTCATAAAGTAAAATAGAGGCCAGTCTGTCTGTAAGGAGGCTAGTCGCGCCAACAATTTATATATAACAGATTTAAATTATAATATATTGTTTTATTAGATTTTCGTACTTCAAGACATGTCCAATCATGTGTTTTTCATTACGTCGACCATTTTACAAGTAATAATGTTGTTCAGTTTCATGGGCTAAACACACCCTTACCCACCCTATACCCCCTCCCTTGCCTCATATGGTAGGTACCTATCTACACCTATTAAA
The DNA here is from genome assembly GCF_061535455.1 of Colias philodice. NCBI lineage: Eukaryota > Metazoa > Arthropoda > Insecta > Lepidoptera > Pieridae > Colias > Colias philodice. The sequence goes on along the minus strand of NC_143103.1, from coordinate 9,313,210 downwards.
TTTATAACCACCACCAACCACCAACTGCATAAATAACTTTGTAATCCCATATATTTATATGGGATTACAAAGTTATTGATGCAGTTGGTGTATTTGGAAAACTGGACCGAAATTACAAAATATTTAAGTTTTCCCATGATTAAGACACTAAACTCTATATGTATTCCAAATATGAAGCTTCTAAGTCTGCTAGAAGTGCCTTGGACTTTTGATGATCGGTGAGTCAGTGAGTGACAAAATTTAGAAACTTTAACAAGTTGTCATTCTTAAACTACTGGTTCAAATTGACTGAAATTTTAAATATTCCGTGTTTATACAATGCCGGATTAGTTACTGAAGATTCAGGTTTCTTGCTTTATCCACAACCGAATTATAGGGGGTCGAAAAAGGCCCGAATTGCTTCGAGAAAAGGATGGTACGGCCGTGCCGCTTTTATTTTGCTCGACTTGGCGGGGGCACTGCCGTGCCCCCAGATTTATTTAATTAATATTATAGTTGAGTCGAACGATATAAAACATGTTAATAGTCGTTTCTGATATTGCACGCCTCATAAGCGAAGCGTTGAGGTGGGTACTACTGTCACTTCGCGCAAAACATCTGATTTTTCAAACTTAAAATGTCTTTATGTATCATACATTGCACTTGTAAGATAATACATACACACACATATTAAGAAAAAACACTATTTTTAACGTTCATGATATTTTTGATGTCATTTTTGTTATTTAAACTAGTTAAAAAACAGTTTAAAAAAGTTCTGTCTTGGACGTCCGTGTGTCTGTATGTGCGGATCCTTTTTCTTGTTAACACGATAGCGACCGAAATACTTTACTAATCGAGTCTTTTTTTTTCTCTTACGCTTGAGTATGCTCAGGAATAGAACCCTTTCATTTTTCAGGGTCTGATTCGATGTGGTTTAATTGTTATTAAATAAACAAAAATAATAATTAATAAATATTTATTAAAAAAAAAATTATGAGGCGTGCACTTTTGGATTTTCCAAATTATTTATATTAACTGCAGTTTATTCCCTTAACTTGAATTCTAATTTCCATTCCACTTTCATTTCCACTTTGCAAAGAGGCCATGTTACGAACAACAACAAACTACTACATATAACACAACACGTTCTTACATACCGTTTGTTCAACCTATCTCAAGATACACACCTTTCTACGTTAATCTAATAAAATTGGACTGTCTGTTTGTAATATTAAAGTAATCGCTTTTTACTAAATGCAATTTTTATCTGTCTGTTTGTTTTTTGGACTTAATTTGGCAGATGTAATAAGTAGTAGCTTAGGCTACTATTTATTCAAATATTTTGAAATATTTTGAAAGAAAGATCATTTATTTTATTTCATAAGGATTAGGAAGGAAATGCTCATTTACGCAGGCGAAACCGCGGGACGCAGCTAGTCTTAAATAAATAAACGATGTTATAAATGAAAAATTACTAAGGTGTTTGTAAGGGCAAACAACAAAGGCCCTTTCAATATAAAAGGCGATGAAATGTCATACTTTGATAAAACAGCGGGGCTTTTAAAAATAAAGACAATGCCACTTCATTTTATAAATACCTGCATTAGAATGACGCTTACTGAAACGTCAGAGGATAATATGACAGGATATCATTGTAAACCACAAGAAAAACCGACAAAACGTAAATCTATACTAATATTATAAAGCTGAAGTCGCTGAAGAGTTTGCTTGTTTGAATACGTTAATCTCAAGAACTACTGGTCCGATTCTTTCGGTGGATAGCCCATTTATCAAGGAAGGCTATAGGCTATATATCATCACGCTAAGACAGACAGGAGCACAGCAATGCGGGTAAAACCGCGAGGCACATCTAGTTTCATATAAACATCGTGTCTAGCAGAAAATTGTCTAATAAATAATGACGACCTTTCATCACTTCAGGAAAAGTAAGTGGTAATTTCGAAAACAAATTTCCATGTTTGAGTTATAGCATTGAATTTGGAGGACTCTGAGCGTTTACAGAAATATTTCCTTGACCTTGGAGAAGGGTATTGGCTTCTTGTGTCTTGAAAATAAAACGTTAAAGCCTTGAAATAGAGATACAAAATTTAGTATAGAAATTGTAGGGAAAGATTGCGATCTCAGCCAGGGCAAAACTAGTCAAATCTATACTAATATTATAAAGGTATTGAGTTTTTTTTTTGTTTTAACGCGCTAATCTCAGGAACTACTTGTCCAATTTGAAAAATTCGTTCGGTGTTAGATAGCCCATTCATCGAGGAAGGCTATATATCATCACGCTAAGACCAACAGGAGCGGAGCCAAGTGGGTAAAACCGCGGAGCGCAGCTAGTAAACTATAAATACACTTAGGGCCGATTTTACAATGCTTGGGTAAAACTTATCCGTCCATTTAAAGTATTACACGATAATATTAAAATGTCACGTAAACTGTCAAATACGGGCAATTAGAATACGTTTTTAAAATTGTAGTTTTATACATTATTCGACGAATAAGTTTTATCCAAGCATTGAAAAATCGGCCCTTAATACGAACACTTATACTAAATGTATACATATATGTATTCGAACCAAATGGGAATTACGATATTGCAATATTTTAAAATAATCACGAATGTCCTCAGCTTTAAAATAACCGTAAAACTGCAGCATTGGAGGAATGAACTTTTACGTGAGTAAATCACAGTGAATATGAATGAATATTTGTGCAGAATAAAACTGGCGCTGTCCAATATTAGTTTAACGGAGAAAACAACTGTAGTTCTGTATTGTTTACTTTATAAGTACGGTACTTTGAGTAATGTATAATTATTCGGTGCTAGAAACCTAAATATGCCTAAATTTAGATTCTGTTATTGCAGGCCTACGCTAGGATAGATTTATTAGACACTAGCTGCGCTCCGCGGTTTCACCCGTGTGGCTCCGTTCCTGTTCCTCGATAAATGGTCTATATAACACCGAAAGAATTTTTCAAATCGGACCAGTAGTTCTTGAGATTGGCGAGTTCAAACAAACAAACCAACTTTTCAGCTTTATAATATTAGTAAATAGTAAAGATTAGTATAAATTCCTTATTGGACCAATAAAGATTTATTATTATAATGATTATTGAACCAATAAATCTACATTAAAACCATTTTGGTTTTAAATCACGGAAGCACACCTACATCTACATTGTTAAATAGTAGTTGGGCGTAAACTTATTTTTTATAAATAAAAAATAAAAGGTTGAGGTTAACTTTTTGCATTAGACGTTATATTGCAAATAAATTTGATACTAAATGTATTTAAAATCATATTATGCAGCCTTGCAGCAGTCACCTAAAATAACACAACAATTACATATCAATTTTTTTCAGTCTGACGTTATTACTTTTGTACTTTTATTTCATAAAATGTACTATATTTTAGTAAGGTCACTAAATACTACCTTAGGGAGGCAAAAATCTCATCTAACACGGATTCATGGTTATCAACTAGTTACTATTAATAAAATAAAATCGTAATCACGGAACGTTAATATGACACCGCGGAAAAAACATCATTATATAAAAAAAACATGAAAACATATTTTTTTAAATGAATAAACTATTTTTCCAATAACCTATTGTATTATTTACATCGAGTTCATTGTTAAATTATGTAAAATAAATGAATTCTTCGATTGTGTTAGTATTTACTTAACTTCCGCGTCACCTTGTACACTTTACTAGTTTAACCTTAACTTTAAATGTCTTTACCGATAGAATTTATTTTATTTATAGCATTTTTAGCCTGTTTTTTTCTATCCAGCCATTACTAAACTAGGATAAAATAAAATATCCTGCCACGAAGGAATAATGTAGCTCTGTGCAAGTGAAATAATTTTTCAATCAAGCGGTTTCGGAGCTTATTTAACACATACAAACATACACTGGGAGTCTTACAAAAATCAAGTTCTGTATTATAAACAATTGTTAGTTGTTAGAAAGATTCAAGACTAGACATGAATGCAGAAATTTTTAGTGTAATTTTTAACATTTAAACTGCATCGCCTTTGAAATCATCAAGTTGAAAACAGTGCGTCCTAAAGTCAATGGGGCCGTATTATGACCTCTTATTTCCAGACAGTTTACATTGAACTGACTGGAAAATTCATATTATGATCGCAATAACTAGGCCATGGCTAATTATATATGGTATAATATGAAATTGCCAGTCAATTCAGGGCGTAAACTGTCTGGAAATAAGAGGTCATAATATGACCCCTGTTCGATCTTATAAATGGCGCTGATCTACCAAGCCGTATTTGGGCAGCGTGGATTATAGTCTAAACCCTCCTATATGATTATGGGAAAAGCAATAAGCTATATAAGCTATAAGCTTGTTGTTTCTTGCCATTTTTACGACCAACATGAATTAGTGACATCTTATGAGATTCCATGTTTTTCTTCAGCGTAATCACAGATAACTAAATAACGTAAATAATTGGTTGTTTGTACCGAGATTTTCGAACCGATTATTATTTACCGAGATTATAAGATTGTATGTGCTATTTTTATAACAATTGGCAAGAGCACGCAAAATTTAAAATCAAATATTATAAGCAAGACAAATATAGTTGTCTATGAATAAACTACGACAACCAAATCAAAACGTCCAACATGAAATAAGAATGATAAAACACAATCAAAAATTATGATGCTAAAGACGAACAGGTTACAATTTTTAATAAGGTTAAATAATGACACAGGAAAAATTGCAAAACCTTTCGGATATTTTAAAAACGATTCTTCGTTATTTATGTAAATTCGTACAATATGGCGTGGCATTTATTGCGTGTCGTTATTCCGTACATAGGAGCGATTGACAGAAAAAAGAGCGTAGTGCCGAGCACACGTGTCAGAAGTGAAACTTCTTTGAAAAGATTACAAACATACTAAAATCGTCGCCTTACTCCATGACATGACGCGACCTTGAAATTTTCGAATTTTCTCAACGCGTCTAAAGAAGTTTCACTTCAAAGTGACCCCACGTGCGTCGTTTGCGCAGCGTATCTCATAAATAATTAATTAATTATTGTCGAATAGCGGCCTACAGTGGGAGACGATAGCAGACGATCGCCAAGAGTACATTGATCTTGTGCCCATAATGTATTGGTGATATCGTCCATTGGAAGCTGAGCGATAAGCGATACGCCTAAGTCAAAGTTCTTGAACCTGTCATTATATTACGCCTAGCTCAGTATGTCTTTCATGATTCAGATTTTGAAATGAGATTGTGAAAAAATATTTTGTTCTACTGTAACGTGATCACAACACAAATAATCGATGTAAATTAGGCCGTCAATAAGCCACGGAGTGACTATAAATGCGACATAGCTTCACTTCTTCATAGCTTGAAGGAAACATAATATCAGTCAATATGGCTAAATAAACAATACGTAAAAGAAGGTGAACAACCGAAATTGCAACATGAAGTTCAAGCTAATTCACACCTCAAAAACAATAAATAAATTTATTGCAGAGCAAGTCGAAGTAGCACTGTGCTGCTAATAAAGTTTTTGTCTATTTCATTATTTTCACAAAAAAGCCTTACTCGATTTGGGTCTTAAAATTATCGTTAATTATTATCAGTGTGAGTGCGTTTAACATTTATATGTCATAGGCATCAGAAGGTGCTTTAATCCTTGGCGAATATTCTACGACTGTCATCTCCATGAACTATATTCCCAATTAGCATATCTACAAGTGGTGTACAAGCCTATATTTCGCAGACGGTGACTAATATAGAATCGTGCAATCCTACGCAGCATCTTGAAATTGCTTTGTTTATAGTTAAGTGTATTTAAATTAGTATTTCTTATTTTTAACCGGTATTTTTTTATTTTGATTATCCGTAGATATTTTATACTGGTTTTTGAAAGTGAAATCTCTTTTATATTTAGTCAAATGTTGTTTTTGTTGGACTATAGTCGTCATATAAAAATATTTGTTTTAACGTGTTTAATGGTAGAATTCTATGGATTAAGTCCAATAAAGTATTACACGATAATATTAAAATGTCACGTAAACTGTCAAATACAGGAAATTAGAATACGTCATAGAAATATAAATAACAAGACACATAGAAGTGCTATAATGTCATAATTCATATGAAAACCGCTGTCGCCAAAATCAACACATTTAAACCGATAGCTAAACAGTACACACAAGTAAACTATGCCTTATATTGGACAGCTTGATTTTAGTGAAAACTAACTTAAATATTAAATTAAGCTTTTTAATATGTATCCTAACGCACGAATTTACGGTTTATTTTAGAATAACATCCCTAAGTATATGAGACGTTTTGTTTCTTTTTGTTCCAATACGAAAAAATTCGGCTTTTCTACAACAGAAGTTGTCAATTTTCACTAGATATAACTTTAAACATAAACTCATAGAAATAAGGTTGAAATTTGTGTTAAACGTGATAATAAGAATGGTCGACTGTGTCATTCATTGTTATTTCGATTACTATGGTGACACTCGTAATACTTGTAAATCTTCTTATATATAAAAATGAATCGCAAAATGTGTTGGTAAGCGCATAACTCGAGAACGGCTGAACCGATTTCGATAATTCTTTTTTTATTATATTCCTTGAAGTACGAGGATGGTTCTTATGTAGAGAAAACGTAAACATGTACCACGGGCGAAGCCGGGGCGGACCGCTAGTATTCTATAATTTTAAGGAAAAACCTTATAAAATATTATTCCTTTATTAGTATAATTACAACTTGTGGAAGAATTTCCGCAATGGGATATGCTGAAACACACCATGTTTATACACATATGTCTCCAGAGCAACTGAACAGTGACGAACACGCTGGTGTTGTGAAAGTCACCTGAGTGGCGACAAGGTCACGCGCGCTTACGACTTCTAGTGTCTTGTTATTTAGATTTCTATGGAATGCGTCTTTAAAATGGTAGTTTTATACATTATTCGACGAATAAGTTTTAACCAAGGATTAAAAAATCAGCCCTAAGACAATTTAAGATTTACGATGCTCTTACGATAATTTTTCTTTGTACTAGAGATTTGTTGTTTCGTTCAATATGTAAGTAATTATGTATAAAAATAAAATCAAGTAAATGCTTCTAATATTAAGGATACGAAGGTTACTATGGCATTTTAAATACTGTTATAGATAATGAATCATAGCTATAGTAAGTACGTAATATTATTAATATCCGTGTTGTGTAGCATTTATGAAGTAATCAATTTATATTTAAGTTAATTTAAATTACTATTTTAAGTTTAAAGTTTTAACATTAAAATAGTAATTTATGTATTATTTATTTTTATCTAAAAGCATTATTTATATTTGGTTTGGTTTCTAGAAAAAATTTGCTGTTTAGAGTTGGTAGCCCCACGATTTCCAAGATTTTATAAAAAATAAAAAATAATAAGTTAAAAATAAACATTTAAAAACACATTTATTTGTCACTTGTAAATAAAATAATAATTTTTCACGTTGACAAGGTTAATGTGTTATATTATCACCATCATATTCGTTATGCTCAAGGATGTAGTTTGGGCACAGATTAGAAGGTTTGGGCTCAGTTGGCCCAACAAATTATACAGAACTTTATATTGATTCAGAAAAAACTTTCTCATCTCAAAAAGTTAAAAAAAAACATCAACAATAAGTATGCCATCCAAATTACTTTGCTACCACTTTTCAACTGCCGTGATAGTGAAAGTTTATTCAAAATCGGTTCACGAGTTAAAAAAACGACAAAAACAAAACAAAACTTGTTTTTTGAAGTGAAACTTCTTGAGGCGCTTTGAGAGTAAAATTTCAAGGTCACGTCATCGCAATACCGTCACGTCATGAAGTAAGGCGACGATTCTGGTATCTTTGCATCTTGCCAACGAAGTATCACTTCTGACACGTGTGCTCGGCACACACGCTCTTTTTTTTCTTTGCATTGAAGATCGTGAATTTACATATTATTTTATATAAAGTCAATGTTTAAGAACAGCAACTTGTTTGATGTGTAATTAGGGATGTAACGATACATGATTTTGCCGATACGATACCGATACCGATATTTGTAGTCATGTATCGGCGATACCGATACCGATACCGATATCGATGGCTTGGTAGAAAAATAAATAGTGAATTATGCATAAAAAGTTACCAACATTTAACAGAGACAACTGTTAATCGTATTCTTTTAAATAAAAATGCCAAATCAAAAAACAACAAAACCATTTATTTTAGTATTATTATTTTACGAAGTCAGTTAAACTTTAAGTAATACACATACAATCAGTACCTAATAAAAGTTTACTATTGGTAGAGTTTTTTCAGAAAACAAAGTGCGCACGCGCGGGCGGCCTCCCGCATCGTTCATTGGGCGCGGGTTTTTGAATTATTTGATATCAAAAAAAATTGGTTGTTTGTAAAGTAGGTTTACGATCGAGATGTTTACGTGATAACATAATGCAGTGGCAGCGCTCGAGATGAAACGGGAGATCGGTCCGTCTCTCTCTCGTTATACCTGCGATCGCGCTCGTGAGGTTTTGGTGTGACACAAGTTTATGAACATGTCACCCGACTAAAACGATTTTAAAAACGTTATCACGTTAAAAATTAAAAAAATTCAAAATTATTTATTTCTTTCCTTTACATAAACAAATTTGTGATTGGAACACTCCTAGTAAGCAAATAAAATGCTTGTGTCAGGAGGTTCCGCTCTTCCTTAACACTATTACTTAATATGAATGAATTAATATGAATGAATACAATGCAAAAAAAGAAAAGAAAGAATTTAATAAAAAAATATCGGTATCGGTTGATTTATTATCGGCGATACCGATATATCGGTATCGGTATCGGTATCGTTACATCCCTATGTGTAATAAATAATAAATACGCATTTGGATTTCAACGCGTTATCTATTATTCCCTTAGTAACGAGACTATAGCTTAAGTACCTAATATAAGGAAAATATTGAAAATCAATGCTATTCAGTATTCACCTAATTTAAATTAACACTTTTTTAATGTTAAATAATTATAACGGATTTAAAACGAGATTTATTCTTTACAATTATTTACATGTATGTATTCATTTGTAGTAAGTAGTAAATTTTTGACCACGAGACCTCGACTATTTACATTAAGTATATGTAAATTATTGCATCCATATCGGTGACATGTTTTCGTCGTGAAAGCGTAACAGACTTACAAAGTTTCGCATTTATTATATTATTAGCTGGATGATTTTATTTAAGGTACAAATTTTAATAATTATGATGCTTTCAGACAGCCTTGGGCGTCTGAGTGAGGAATCTACGACCTATGTTCACATTTATTACATTTTCTTTCTTCTCTCTTGTACAATCTAATTAATATATTATTTTATTCCTTTTGTATTGTCATGTTATCATGTAGCCTTGAAGTTATAAGGCCACTAATTTGGAAAAATATCGTTTGTTTTTCCTATTAGACATTGCGATGTTCATTTTGATTAAAAACAAATAGCAACGAAAAATAATAATACTTGTAGCATTATAATTGCTTGTCTGATTAGCTTTATAATATTGTTATACAATATATAGTGTTGGGAAGTGATAAAAATACATATATACATATATAAGGGATAAAAATACAGTATTTCACATGTTTATTTCATCACATGCTGCAACTACAACAATTAAATTATTTTATCGTTAATTTAAATTATAAAACATAAATATGAATTTAAAATTCGTATTTAAATTCGTGCGTGGTTTTAACGAAGTAGCAAATTATAAATTAGTTTTACTCTAATAGTGCATTTACATCAAACGAGCGAATGCTCACTAACTCCACTATGTCAAATTCTTTTAGTGTAAACAGGCGTAGAGCATTATTGCGCTGTTCTTAGTGCGTTAAAAGATTCTATGCAATGTTCTAATACTGAACAACACTGAATACGAGTTCTCGTTTACACTAAAAGATCACGAAAGAATGCTCTTGCTTTAGCTCTAGTTCTATGTCGAGCGAGTGCTCATTCTAACCCCAGTATGTAAAATTCTTTTAGTGTAAACAGGCGTAGAGCATTATTGCGTTGTTCTTAGTACGTTAAAAGATTCTATGCAATGTTCTAATACTGAACAACACTGAATACGAGTTCTCGTTTACACTAAAAGATCACGAAAGAATGCTCTTGCAGTAGCTCTAGCTCTATGTTCGTTTTATGCAAATATTAGAGTTATTATATATCTTATTAGAGTGAGTGACCTTTGAGATCTATTTATAACCATTTATTAACAGTAACAATTATTCTAGGACCTAGATTATTAAATACAATGTATTTGTATAATTTCTATCTTTTTATCAACGGCACGTGTATTTTTTTGCAAAAAGTAATTTATTGTAACCTTTAGCTTTGCATCCATTGTAATAAACTATAAATTAATATTCATTATATTTTATACAATAATATAATGTAGTGACAAATTAATGAAAGTTCCTAGTTACTAGAAAAACAACATGGTATCTCATTGAATATAGTTAGTTAGAGCATATAAGTTTCAAATCTGCAATTATAAATACCTATAATATACAAAATTCATAAAAAATAGATTTAAACAAGAATAACTAAATGTATTGGAAGCGTTCTCAATAGGGCATGCAGAACCGAGTCCGGTTCCAAGTTTCTGAAACCCGGTTCCAAATCGACCTCAGAACCGGGTAGAACCGGGTTACCCGGTTCTTTTATAATACCTCGGAAAAAATACGAAATTAAACAAAAGTAACTGTTAAAGTACCTGATGGGCCTTTTATTTTACGCGTCTTGTGTCTTATTTTATTAAATTAATAAAGAAACAAAATTTCAATACTTCTATTTATTTATCAAAGTATGTACCATGTTATCATAATATCACATATAAACTTAAACCTTATTCATTAACTGCAAACTATAAAGCAAAAAACGAGCCAAGTGCGAGTCGGACTCGCGCTCCGAGGGCTCCGAACAAACCTATTTTTTATAATGTTGTAACTTTAAAATTTATGTTTCTAGCAAATTTTCCTTTATCTGTGTTATAAGACGTTACTGTTACCAAATTTAAAGGCTCTGTGTTCATGAGAAGTAGAAGTAGGTTTTGAGTCCCATGCGAATGTCGGCGAAAATGTTCAGCATTTACGGCTGTATCTTTTGATGCGGTGGCTTGTGAGTTTGACTTTTTCACAGCATCAAGGGACCGAAGACTTGAGTATTCGATATAAATTTCAGCTTGATACCAAAAACAAAAACATGACTGGATCATTATATGAAACAGTAAAATCAACAGCTTTTCAAATTCATGTCAAATCTAATAAAAATATTTCAGTAGCCTAATTTTTGTCATTTTCGATGCCTAATGAAACATAGAGCATCTAAGGTTAGACAACCAATCAGAGCCACGCTTGAGACGTGGCACGAAAATTCGCGATGCGCGTGAGTCTGACGTTGCTCAGATAGAATAAATTTGTTAAAATAATGGAGCAAAATATAAATAAAACTTTATATTTTAATATTTTGGTCGGAATCGGGAGAACCGGGTTTCATACTATTCAGACCCGGTTCTCAAGATCATCAAAAAACCCGGGTTTACCCGGGTTTTTCGGAACCGGGTAAACCCGGGTGCATGCCCTAGTTCTCAAATATCGATTATTCTAATTGACTGAAAGATTAACCTAATAATTAAGATGGCAGATATTTTACCCATTAATCTAAAGTAGAATCTAAATCTTAATCAGATTAATTTTATTAACGACTAGCGGTCCGCCCCGGCTTCGCCCGTGGTACATGTTTACGTTTTCTCTACATAAGAACCATCCTCGTACTTCAAGGAATATAATAAAAAAAGAATTATCTAAATCGGTTCAGCCGTTCTCGAGTTATGCGCTTACCAACACATTTTGCGATTCATTTTTATATATAAAGAAGACAAGAAGATAATGTAGTCACAAATGAATGAAAGTTTGTGTCTTAACTCTTAACCTAGTTACTAGAATAACAACATGGTATCTCATTGAATATAGAAAGATATAAAAGTTTCAAATCTGCAAAGTTATTAATATAATATGTACGTATACAAAATTCATAAAAAAAATAGATTTTAACAAAAATAACTATACTAAATGAATTTGAACAGCGATATCTTAATTAGCATTCTCAAATATCGATTATCCTAATTGACTGAAAGATTACCTAATTATTAAGATGGCAGATATTTTACCCATTAATCTAAAGTAGAATCTAAATCTTAATCAGATTAATTTATTAACTGTAATATTTTGTTTCTTACCTCATTCTATTAATTTAAAATAACTTTTCCCTTTTTGCAACTGATCTTTGTCGCTCATCTATGTTATTTTTTATGGATCTACTATCTATAAGCTAATTTTAAATTCACCTGTAGCCTATAGCGTATTAGACCGAAATGCAACAACGAGACAGAAAGGCAGTCTGTCTGGCAAGGCAAATGGTTATCCAATTGAAGTTATCAGTTAAAATCTACTACCATAATCGCTTGTACGCAATTAAAAGTTCATAAAGTTAACAAATTGCTTTAGATATAAATCCTGATACCAGTTATTAATATATTATAACAATTTAATTAGTGAGAATTCTTGTGCCACTCAATAACTGAAAATTGTTTATACATTGACTGCTATAAAATCAACAGCACCGATTTTTAATAAAATTCGAAATGTCAAAAAGGATTACAGGTAAATTAGCTTGGAGAAATTTTTGCATATGTAGTGGTGTGTATATTACTCAGATCTTAGAGCGCGTTTCCACTATATCGTTCTGACTTCTGGCCTATACAAAAATGTTTCGATATCCTAACATTACTATTTAATTTTATACTTATTCCTAGCAACACTTTTGTTTTCAATAAAAACAAGTTTTTATTTGAAAGAAAATGGTTTTGACTTTATAAAAAAAAATATATCATTCAATTTCACGTCCTTGAGCAAACGACAAGGCGACTACCGTGAAACAATAAAATATCGTGTCCATAATAATTTGTTTCATAATTAATATTTGACCATAATAATTACGAAACAAAACAAATAAATAAATCGTCACTTGATAGTGGAAAGTGGAAACACGCACAAAACCAGAATAAACCAGTTTACGCTGTCCGCAGGTGCCACGTGCAGTCGTTTGGTACCGTGAACATAAAGCACACATTTCATTCAAAAATTATAATTATTACGTATAGACCGGGAGATATTGACACAAAATTTCGAGTCATTTGTAACAGGATGGCGGTTCTACAGGGGTCTTAGTACGCAATGACAAAAAGAAATAGTTTGGAAAATCCAAAAGTGCACGCCTCATAATTTTTTTTTAATAATTATTTATTAATTATTATTTTTGTTTATTTAATAACAATTAAACCACATCGAATCAGACCCTGAAAAATAAAAGGGTTCTATTCCTGAGCATACTCAAGCGTAAGAGAAAAAAAAAGACTCGATTAGTAAAGTATTTCGGTCGCTATCGTGTTAACAAGAAAATCCTCCGCACATACAGACACACGGACGTCCAAGACAGAACTTTTTTAAACTGTTTTTTAACTAGTTTAAATAACAAAAATGACATCAAAAATATCATGAATGTTAAAAATAGTGTTTTTTCTTAATATGTGTGTGTATGTATTATCTTACAAGTGCAATGTATGATACATAAAGACATTTTAAGTTTGAAAAATCAGATGTTTTGCGCGAAGTGACAGTAGTACCCACCTCAACGCTTCGCTTATGAGGCGTGCAAAACGATGGTGTGAACACTGGTACCGGCGGCTTAGTCGCGTAGGCGTTAGTCGAACTCGTCGGAAAAATAGCGAAAGTCAAACGATTTGTAACACAAAAATTTTAGAATTTACCGATAGCCCATAAAAAAGAAGTAGGCGGTAGTGTCATGCCATACTTTTCCGGTGTGACTTACAGCCCGCCATACCGACGCGAATGTGTTGATTAAAAAAAAAACAATTCAACCATTTGTACCAGGCTAACTTTTGCACAGGTAACCATCGTCGTGCAGCTATTTACGAAAATCGCCATGCCATACTTTTCGGACGATTCCAAATGGTCGCCATACCGCCGAAAATCTGCAAAAATTTTTTTTTTCGCCAAACTTTTTGTACCAGTATTGCATTTGGATTTTTGGAGAGTATTTGATAAAATGTGACCATTATTATATTTACCATACTTCTAGTAGGGGGAAAAAGTGCTGCCATACTTAAAAAATTAATTTAGTATTAATTTATATAAGTGAAGATTTCCACCACCTAGATCTTTGAAATTTTGTATTTATATTCGTTGAACCTCAAACTTACAGGAAAAATTAGTGCCATACTGTTACTAATCGTTCAAAATACGAATAAAATCTTACAATAAAAAAAAATCTTATACACATTCGCCACCTCCCACAGGTATGGCATTATCACACTTCTATTTATAATCATTCAGGAGTTGTTGAAAAAAAAATTTAGGGTGGTACAAATGGTTCGGCGAAAAAAAAAATTTGCAGATTTTCGGCGGTATGGCGACCATTTGGAATCGTCCGAAAAGTATGGCATGGCGATTTTCGTAAATGGCTGCACGACGATGGTTACCTGTGCAAAAGTTAGCCTGGTACAAATGGTTGAATTGTTTTTTTTTAAATCAACACATTCGCGTCGGTATGGCGGGCTGTAAGTCACACCGGAAAAGTATGGCATGACACTACCGCCTACTTCTTTTTTATGGGCTATCGGTAAATTCTAAAATTTTTGTGTTACAAATTGTTTGACTTCGCTATTTTTCCGACGAGTTCGACTAACGCCTACGTGACTAAGCCGCCGGTACCAGCGTTCACACCATCGTTTTTCTTTTTGTCATTGCGTACTAAGACCCCTGTAGAACCGCCATCCTGTTACAAATGACTCGAAATTTTGTGTCAATATCTCCCGGTCTAGTTAATGTAAAAGTTATACGTATGTTAAATGTGCAAATATTAAAATAAAGTCTCATCTTTTTCAGAGGAGAAACACATATAGTTTAATTTAAAATCCCTTATATATATATAAAATAAAAACTAAAAATAAAATGTTGTTTTATTTTATTTGCTGACCATACACTACTACAAACGCAAAAATTTCTCCAAGCTAATTTACCTGTATTGAAGTGAAAAATTCTTTAGCGGCGTTGGGTATAAAATCTTAAACTCGCGTCAGGACACGTGGCCTGATCGAAAAAGCGTAAAACGGATTTTTTTTTAGCCCTTATATTCCATGCGTGACGGATACCATTCCAAAATATCAAACATGCTGAACGTTAATAATCAAGTTTTCACTTCTGCCAGCACTCCCGGAGTGCAACCCGTCTTTTTTTTATTTATTATCGCTCAGGCGAAAACTATGGAAAACATGATTAAAGTACAAATCTGTCTTTTTAATGAAATATATTTTAGATATTTTTAACACCACCTAAACCACGTACCTGGTAAAACTAAGGCGGTTGGACGCCAGTATCTCCGGGAGCGTGCCCCACAAGGTCTGATGCAGCGCCCGCACTGGCGCACCCCACCAGCTCGCGTGCCAATACCGCACTGTGGACGACACGCAGCAGTTCACACCTGGAGGAGAAGAGAGGTAGAACATTCTAGAATACTAGTTTGGAAGACTAGGCGATAGTTCATTAAGCCATTCAGATTTGAACGATGGAATAGTACCTACTAAATACCATAATAATTTACCATTTAGATTTTAGATAAATACTCAAAACTCAGGAGAAACAGAATTGAGTATGTACGTAGTTTGAAATATAAGACACGCACAGACAGCTTCAAAACAATTGTTCTTTTACTGCTCTTTTCAATTTATTTTCTTAAACTCCAGAATTCCTAAAGGTTCCTTACTATACTCACCGACACAGATGACAAAAGAAATGCTTTTAATATGCCTATCTACGTGTTGATGGTGGACTAAAACAGATCTCTTCAATAGTTGAAAGATAGGGGTACCTAACCATCACCAAAACTTATTTTAAAACCTCTGACTCTCCCAGGTTCAAGACCTAACACGCGTATCTCTTTAAGGTACCAAAAATCCTTAAAATCAGTACCAAAACTAACTATTCCTTTTTCCCACATTCCCACCACTGACCTCTGAGGTTCAAGACTACCCGCCCTTGACGAGCCATTACACAACAATGGAGTATAAAAAGAAAACAGTTCTCACGCCAAGTCCCGAGAGTGCCATTCGTTGCACAACCCGGCTCGTGATTGCACACGTGTTGCAAGTAGGTGTAATATTGTATTTAGAAGCCAATTTTATTCATTTTTTTGGCTTAGCAGGAAAGAAAGAAAAGAACGCAAGTACGCACGCGGACGCTTGTATTTAGCAGTACAATATGCGTGACACAAACTTATTTCGAAACAAAAAAAAATAAAACAGAGATGCAGTAATTTTTTTTTGACAAAATACGAAACTGCCTATCTTACAAGTATCAGAAGTAGACCAAATTTAAACAGGACCACATGGAAGGCACTAGCTTTCAAATATAAAGCTCATCATCCAAATTACATAACAATCACAAAAAAAGGATACCTATAGTCGAATGAAGACCCTCTTCTTATTTAAAAAGTCGATTGATAAGAAACAGAAATGCATACCTAATGCATTTTAATATTTATAATAAATACTAAATAAGGATAAAATTGGATGCCAATAACATATCAGAATAATGCTTTAAATTTTTTAGCTAGCACTAATGGAATGTGTGATTTATTATCTACAGATAGGTGTAATCCATACTAATATTATAAATGCGAAAGTAACTCTTGTCTGTCTGTCTGTCTGTACCTACTCTGTTACTCAATCACGCCTAAACTACTGAACCAATTTTCATGAAATATGGTATGGACATATTTTGATACCCGAGAAAGGACATACGGACGGACTACTTTTTATCCCGGGAAAATGACGCAATCCCGGAAATCCCGCGGGAACGGGAACTATGCGGGTTTTTCTTTGACTGCGCGGACGAAGCCGCGGGCGGAAACCTAGTAAAATATAATTTTATTTCCTAATTTATCATTTATCACAATGATATATATTTAACTAATGCCAATTATGTCACACTGCAAAGGACAAATTAATGCTCGGTAACAATGGACAAAACATTTTATGAATTTATAGTGATAAAAAATGTATTTATTATACTGTTTCTATCCCAAATAAATGATAAATACGTACTACATACTATACACAACTTGATCTTCGACGTTACGTACGTTAGTATGTACATATAATAATTTTGTTACAGATTACTAAATTTTGATAATTTATATAATCTGAATAAATTTGGTACTAGTCTAGTATCTGTGAGTAATCGTTCTCACCCGATTACTCTTATTTACCATACAATATACATTATATAAATTATCCTTAGTCGCAGAAAAACTAATGCATAATAACATGGTGCATATGTCCTTCAAGAGTCCCAAGAGAGAGATTTCCCAAAACACTATACTCAATTCGATTTAATTATTCATTCCTTAAGTGTTTTATATTTTAGGTGGTTCAGGCATTTAAAAGCGAGTTAATAATCATTACCTGCAATGTACCGGCATAACGACATAACCAATTGTCGAATATTGTATGAGAAATAACAACTTGGGAATTTTAAACCTTATCGTCATGCATGGAAGTTCAATTTTCGAAAGCATTCGCTTGGACGTTGTGATTATATTCAAAATACTTTAAACGATTTTGATCTTTATCCGCATACATAATAGTACCATTTTTCACTCAAAACTTAATTGTATGGATACCATAACAAAGCAGAACTCAAACGATTCTGAACCTTACAACAATAACGTCAAAGTTCACTTTCCAACTTTCAAACCAGAATGACACATGCACCAAGGCATCGAATAATGTAGGATTGTCGACATTACCACCATATCCTATAGGTTCATTCTCCAGCAGCTTGAAGGTGAACGGTATGTGTACCCTCTGCATGAGAAGCCTCGGCGGCTGCATCGCCCGCGGCCACGTCTCCTCTCTCCCCTCCCCTACTATTCCTATGACCTCCATGTTTCTGGAACAATCGAGAAGGTAATTATAACATTGAATGGTGATTGGAATGGATGGTAGGTATAAGGTAGCCGTTCGCCCTAGGTCTGCCTAAAAACATTCCGTCTTTTTCATGCAATAATGAAATAATCGAGCTGTCTACTATCGAAAGAATTTTCAAAATTGTATTACCCAAATAACCATAAAAATGTCCTCTCTAGAATTAGGGTACGTTGTCATATGTTGTATAGGTACTTAAATATCTTTCTAAGATCCCTAATGCCTATATCTTTCGAAATGAATAGCATCGTCATAAATAACTTTATCTAGCAGTATGATCATTGTAGCGGAGCAGTTTCATTTGGTAAAATTAAAGGCAAATATATTTCATACCAACATCGATCAAACCCTTTATTTCTTTTTTTTCTGTTAATATATGTGTGTTCTTTTGTCTTGTTGATAAACCTGATTTTATTGAACTGTATTATATAATCAGCTATTCTTGGGTTCATTTAATTATGCATTCATTATCACTGCACTGGTAATTGCTAACTTATAAGGTTAGGCTTCTGCCTTTCTTGTAATGCTGCCTTTTTCAAATTCCTGATCAGCATACTTTGATTTATCATATTAAACTTTTAACACGCGAATAGACGAAGCATTAGTAAAATGTTTGTAGGTTCGTCATTTTTGTGTTTTAATTTGCACGGACATAATCTCTGGTATTTATAAACACCACCTTGTTTATAAACAACTGTCGAAGGAAACATTTTATTCAGGTTACTCGTGAGTGCAACCTCGGCCCGGGTAGACATTCATAAACTCATATTTATTATTCAGTAAAGTGTGCGAGGCTTGAGCTTTTTATGATGGACGAAAGACAGAAGCTATTCGTCGTTTCCCTTTAGTCTCCTTTCTTTAGAACGATCAATTATGTCATGTCGTACTCAAAATTCGTTCTTATTAGCAATTGGGAATTTGAATAGTCATTTTTTTTATTTAAACTACGGATTCTACTTCGAACAAGTAGAATCTATGAGGAATTCGATAGTAACTATATCATGTTTTATTTACATATTTCTTATAACGACGAATGAATATACCTATTCGTATTATACCAATCTAGATCCTAGATACTAATCCTGACTAAATGTCAATTCAGACGGTTGGTTATGATTCCGGGTGAACGCTTTACGGCCGAACCCAATAATCGATCCTAATCGAAAATCTGCTACTGGAGATTGAAATTCCTATCCATTTTTCAAAAAAGCGTCTCAATAATCAATCGATCTATGGAAATGTCAATCGTTTGCATCAATCCATCCTTGAGAGGACGGATTGACGTTTTCGGATAGGCCTCTCTATGAAAGTGACATTTTAGCTGTTTCATTAAACTATCTTTCATTTTGACAGTTAATTTTTAGATCAAAATCAATCTTGGTTTGTAATCGTCCGAATTCGTTGGATTTTGTGTTTGATCTATAGCTTAAAATGTTTTCAAGTGATACCGATGACAGTGATCTTGAAATGCTTACTCAATTATCGGATTGGGATGATACTGATAACGAACTAGAACCTAGTGACCATCCACGCCGCAGGCAATATCAACGAGTAAATATTTTGGTTACTCTCAACGACGCCGAGTTTACGTTTAGGTTTAGGTTAAACAAAGTTGCAGTTGAATTTCTCCTGACTGAAATAATGCCATTCATCAGAGTTACCTCAAAACGGTTAGTACATTACTGAAACTTATTAATATTGTTTTTATAATTTTATACTGTGACTACTATCACTAATGTACTTATATATTTTCAGAAACAATGGTGTATCTCCTTTGCACCAACTGCTGCTAGCATTGCGGTTTTATGCATTGGGCACTATGCTAATATCAGTTGCTGATTTTGTTGGGGTTTCGAAATCATCTGCAAGTCGAATAGTAGCCGACATATCTGCAGCAATAGCTAGATTGTATGATAAATATATTTATTTACATGTAAGGAGTGCAGAAAAATTCTTTAATATAGCCCAGTTTCCTCGAGTAAGTGGTGCCATTGATGGTACTCATGTCCATATCCAATCTCCGTGTATGTATGTTTTATTATTAACTAGCGGTCCGCCCCGGCTTCGCCCGTGGTACATAATATTAACGTTTTCTCTACATAAAAACCATCCTCTTAGTTCAAGGAATATAATAAAAAAAGAATTATCGAAATCGGTTCAGCCGTTCTCGAGTTATGCGCTTACCAACACATTTTGCGATTCATTTTTATATATAAGAAGATAGGCATTAAAATGAACATGTTGTTACTTGATTTTAGATTAAATAAGAGAATATTATCCAATACATGAATACTTGAATTATTTTAGGTTCAGAAATAGGTGAAGAGTTTCGTAACCGAAAGGGGATCTTCTCAATGAATGTTCAAGGTGTTTGTGATGGCGATCTCAAACTAATGAATGTTGTTGCCCGGTGGCCTGGATCAACACATGATGCCACTATTTTTAACAATTCAACATTAAGAGGTAAGGTACTACATCTGCATACTTTAATTTTAGTTTAATAAATTAGAATTTATAACTTATTTTGTTATTTCTATTACAGCTTCATGTGAGACTGGTGCTTTGGGTAATCAATGGTTACTTGGAGACAGTGCCTATCCAAATAGGCCTTATCTTTTAACACCATTGCTAAATACTGCAACTCCCCAAGAAATCAGGTACAATGAGGCACATATAAAAACCAGGAATACCATCGAAAGGTACCATAAATCTACAATTATTTTCCTTGATCTTTCTGCCATGTTTTTAAATATTTTTTTTATATTTATGCATTTGCAGAACCTTTGGAATATGGAAACGCCGATTCCCAGTAATTTCTTTGACAATGCGACTATCATTACCTAACATACAAAAAGTTATAATCGCTACAGCAGTTTTACATAACATTTGTAGAACTTATAATATTGAAGAAGTGCCTCCTGAAGTCAATGTGCCGTGTGTTGCTGCTGAAGATCCAGATCAGCTCCCTAACATGGAGTTAAATGATGTTGAGAATAGAACGGAACTCATCAGACATTATTTTTAACCAATAAAAACTTTATAATCAGTAAAAACTTTATTTTTTATTCCTTATTTTCTTTTAATTTGCTTATTTCTAATTTTAGTTTCTCATTTTCTAATTTGATATTCTCAAATGTACAATCGAGAACCATTTTCTTTTTTTCATAATACTCCGCTATTGCGAGGTTTCTCCTTATGCGCCCCTCATCAGGTTTTGGCCTTTTCTTAGAACCTGTAAAATTTATTTAATTAAAATGAAGTCTATCAATGAAGTATATAATAAGAAGTATATAATATAATTAAAATTACCACTGGCTCGGGGAGTACCCAAAAAAAGCCTCTTAGGTAATGCAGCTGTTGGAGTGTTTACGACTAGAAATGGCACCTCCTGCCCATCACCATTGTCTAGTGGTAATTCTTTCTCCACTTCATTAGTAATTGCACCATCACTGCAGTCACCATCACCATAATCTACCACTTGTTCTGAATCGCCACCAAACTCCACTGTAAAGCCATCCACTGTACTGCCTAACAGTGAGGCGACTCTGTCCAGTATTTCATCTGGTGGTATATAAGGTGGCGCTCCACCTCCAGTCTAGTAACAAAAATGAAAATTACTTTTAGAATTTATTTAATAATTACTATACAGAACAACTTTATAGCTCAATTTATGTTACCTTTATGCGATTCATCCGTATCTGAGTATTGCGTTTGCGAGAGTTTTTTTTCAAATTCTCCCACTTTAACCGGAGTTGTTGCGGTGTACGGCGACAAGTCCCAAAACTGGCGTTGAATGATGTCGTTATTCTAACCCATTCTTCCATTTTCAACTTATTGTTGGTGGCGTTAGTCGCTTTATTTGTTATTATGGCACTTCCTTCGATCAAGGAAAGCAACGCCTTTGTTTCATCCTTACTGAGTGCTTTGGCTTTATTCTGGAATAAGGATTAAAAAAAAATAAACAGTTAAATATTGAATATTTGCGAAACGTTATTTTTTGCTTCTAATTTGCAGTGTAGTACTTACATGTTCAGTATCCATATTTTTGTTTCTTTATGAAGAAACAAAGCACCCAATATGTCCCTCTGTCCGTAATTTAACAACTAATAAATAACAACGAGTAATAAGTACCTACTAAAAATCAAAGAGAATATAATCACTACGTTTTACTAAAAATACTAAGGGTTAGGATTTGTGAATAATTGTGATTTACAAGAGGTTGACAATTGACATTTGACAGACAACAGAATATTACAGAAGTGCGTTTCGTTCCTTTAAAAATAACGTTTCAATTCGTAGAAAATTTGTTTTGATATTTCTCTTTGCAGACGTTCACATGTATTTATATCAAAATAATTATGTTATCTATATTTTTTAATGTACTCGTACCTTTGAAATTTTAATAGACGTTTTTAATAAAACTTAACGCTTTTAAATTAAACGAATACTGTTTTTGTAAGTATGAATGGAATGGAACGTATGTGAGGGAGTAGATTAACTGCTATCCGTGGTGTAACTAAAGATAGAGATCAAAGGTTTCGTTATGGGGACGAAGATCGAAGATCGATCCACAGATAGAAATTAATCTAAGATCGGGTCAATCTTAAGATATCAGATAGAATATTGGGCTCGGCCGTTAGTTGGCCTTAGTTAAAGTTCCGTGTGAATCGATAACTTACTTATAATGCTAGATTAACAATGCATATGTTTAAGTACTAGTATAGTATTATAGTACATGTGGTTTAAGTAAACACGTTATTTGCGTGTACTTACGATTGACATTTATAAATGAAGTATAGACAAAAATAATTTGGAAAATCCAAAAGTGCACGCCTCATAATTTTTTTTTAATAAATATTTATTAATTATTATTTTTGTTTATTTAATAACAATTAAACCACATCGAATCAGACCCTGAAAAATGAAAGGGTTCTATTCCTGAGCATACTCAAGCGTAAGAGAAAAAAAAAGACTCGATTAGTAAAGTATTTCGGTCGCTATCGTGTTAACAAGAAAAAGGATCCGCACATACAGACACACGGACGTCCAAGACAGAACTTTTTTAAACTGTTTTTTAACTAGTTTAAATAACAAAAATGACATCAAAAATATCATGAACGTTAAAAATAGTGTTTTTTCTTAATATGTGTGTGTATGTATTATCTTACAAGTGCAATGTATGATACATTAAGACATTTTAAGTTTGAAAAATCAGATGTTTTGCGCGAAGTGACAGTAGTACCCACCTCAACCACAGATTAGAGAATAGTTACTTCGTCTCAACGCTTCGCTTATGAGGCGTGCAATACAGGTTAAGATTAGGGTTGCCAAACATTTATATGAGGGATTGGGTTATTTTTTTTACAAACGCAGTTTAGTAAACTCCCAAAAGAAGAATAACTAAATAAGGAAGACGTAATAAGTTTGTAAATATTCCTTTAAAACCTAAGGCAAATATTTTTCTTACTTATTGCTGATTGAAATACGCAGAATGTATTTCTTTGTTACTTTGCAGATAATATTGTATAGAGCTGATTTAAAAGTTAATATATTTTGATGGGCGAGTATCAATATTGATTGAAAGGCAGAACGGATGTGAATAATGAGCATATAAATGAAATGATTCGATTAGTTTAATGGTTAGTGACCCTATTATATGAGAGGATATAGATACCCTATTGCATGGGTTGTCTTCTGGAAAAATATCGTGTTCAACATTATTCTTATATGTCTATTATGTGTGTGCAAAATTACACGTTGCATACGTATAACGTATAGTATAAATGTTTGTATTGGCCGGACATCGGTCGGTTAGCAAAACTACGAACTAATGTCCGTAGTGTAGTTTTGACCTATGGGCAGCAGCAGTATACCTTAATTAATATTTTTTGCCAATATGAAATACAAATTGGCAACCCTAAATTAGATATCTTAGCAGATGCAGACGCCTATTGCATTGAGTTTCGAATATACCTATATGTATAGCTGAAACAAGGTACGTCTCTTTAAATGGCATTAGAGTTAAATCAAGTGTATAGCCACACGAAAATAAACTCAAGATTTCTCTAAAAGTTATTGGATCATTTAAAAATATAAAATAGACATATACTCTTTATTTGCTTAATCTTATTATCCCTCTAAAGGTGAAACCTTTGCATATAACTTTCCACATTTAAAGCATGTCTATAGATATAAAGGTGTACCGCGCAAACTTCTTTTTGTAAAGTAGGTGAGAGGCTTCACTTCACAGTCTAAATATCGCAAGCATAAACACTGTAGTGCAGATTGCGGGGTACTCCGTCGTGTCGTGAAATTAACGAGAAATCCCAGAGGTCATCTTTGTTACGACTAACCTAAATTTAGACTTGTGAAATGTACCAAATGGAGCTGTGGAATTTTATCTGTGCTTTGAGATATATTTACGGGCTGCTGATATGGGCAGTGTGAACTTTGCACCCGACTTAAAAAAAAACACATTTTTTGTGTTCAATTGAAAGATTTCGAAATGTAGTAGTAAGTAGTGAACTTATTTTTTTTTGTAGTTGTGCCAATTTTTATTTTTTATAGGCACCAAAAAAAAAAAGTTTTCCCCCGAAATTACAAAAAATATTTTTGTCCGGTTATTTCTTATTGAACAGGAAAAATTTGATTTTTGTTTCCAATTTCACATAGCCGCTGATATGCTTATCCCGTACACTCTTCTGTGTCATAGTTTGATACTGATAACAAACCAGTTAGGACTCTTGACTAATTTATTTGTTGTCAAAGTGATAGAGGGCTTAGTAGTAATTTAAGTGTTTGTAGTGCGAGTTAAATATATCAAGCCACATGGAACTTTCCACCTCCTAATTCGTCCCTTTATCATTTTGTTTATGGCCATGCGTCAGACGGTAGGGAATGTTCCTATACTAAGGTCCATTTTTAAAGGTTTAGAAGTTTTGATGATAAAACGGAGCTTACTTTTTGTTATTTTTTTTTTTAATTTTCGCAAAAACCTAATAAAGATTTGTTATGTAACTAATTTATAACACAAAAGTGTTAAATTATAATGACATAAATAAAATGGTGACATAATATGTATGTACATATCACTACAAATAATAAATTCAATGTAATTTTGTTTTATTTAAAGTTAAAAAATCGACACGTCTAACAAAACAGCACCCAAATCAGTTCAGCTATTTAGACGCCAAAAGCCGCACGGAAATACTTTCGCATTTATATTATGAGGAATTAATGAACTTAGGAATAATAATTTAAAAAAAATAGGTATAAATTGTGAATAATTGCCTTGAAAAAGGTGTACTATTGTCACACTATTGTTCAGAAATGTTGAATGCATTTAAACACCGTAATGGAAAACAGAGGAACGCACAGTGTAAGGAAATCGCAATCTAGCGGGATTTAATTCAAAATTTGAACAATGATTTATCTAGCATTTATTGATGTCTATTTATTCCTTAGCTACTACTTAATAGGACAGCTTATTTTTTTCTTATGTGGGAAGTTCAACATTAATATGAGAAATGTTTATATCGGCAGCAAAACGGAGTCACACTCACTACGTGTTTTCCAGTGTTAATTTGTGCCAATTCCGTTTACTTATTACGAAGCGATTATTGAGTCAATAGTGTTTTTTACTTTATTTATTATAGTGTTTGTGTTTAATACGTAAGTACATACACATTTTGTTTGATTTATAATAATCAATAATAGGCAAAACTAACCATTTCTGTTAGGACACGAAATATACTTCGATTTATTTAGATTTTAAGTTCATTGGACCCGAAAACACATTATATAGCATAATATAGACAAGTGTATACCATCACAGTAAAGCTGATGATTTAAATTAACTGATGCAACTCAAAAATTTTGCGCTTTTTTGCGGCACCCATACATTTTTTTTCAATTTTCAGCATGGCTATCGAAATAACAAAAATGCAAATTTTCTAAATTTGGTCTTCTAATAGTAATCAATTTGACGAAGTATTTTCATTTTTTATGTGTTATTATCCTCGAGTAACTTATAATGGATTTTATAAAAATAAAATCAAGTGTTTGTTGAGAGCATTATGACAACAAATTGAAGTTAAATCGACTACATGCCGTCGTCATCGGGATCGTTTTTTTTAGAAAATAATGTGGTTTGGTTAAAAACAACTTTTTCGCCTGAAAGTGTTTTACTAACTATAAAAACACTTATTATAACCTATTTCAATCAAACTAAATAATTTCCGTATCATCAGAATTAAATCCCGCTAGATTGCGATTTCCTTACACTGTGGAACGTTTTAAAGCCGCGTATCAAAACATTTAGAATTTACAGTAACTAGATAAGAAAATAACACAAACACGGACGATTATAATGGTGAATTGAAACTGTGTAAATAACTTTTATATTGCATAGCTTCTATCGCGGGCCTTGAGCGCGGGGACCGAATCCAGAAATTCAGTAACGAAAAACCTCACGCTCCCGACTCCAACGGGCGCGGAGGTGTGGCTTGAAGGCATAGCATGCAATAGCTTTACCGCGGCAGTCCCCGAGTGCCACACGTCTTTTTTATTTATTCCAAGCATCGAGATAGTATGTAGTAGTACATATTATATCTCGATGATTCCAAGAGGAAAATTTATTGACCTTCCCAGCGAGTCCAAAATTGAAATGGAAATACAAAACAGATTTTGAAATATGACAACCACTGTACCGATTTGCAAGAAAAGTTCAAGATATTTTGGACAAAGGATATACGATAGTTTTTATCCCGTTAATCCCTAGGAAACGAAAACTATGCGTCTTTTTCTTTGAGTACGGACTCAAAGTTTGTGCAGACGAAGCCGAAGGCAGGTAAAATAAGCAATAAATTAATTAATAAGTACCTAGTTTATGACTGATAACACTAGTTAGTATATTAATTTTATCAACCATATCGTTCATTCTCCGGTCATACTTTAAAGACAAGTGCTTCGCTTCTATTGGCGTGTTGATATAATATAACTTAGTCTTTCTCGATAAATGGACTAACTATTTTTTTTTTTTTATGTTATAGGGAGGCAAACGAGCGGACGCACCGCCTGGTGGTAAGCAGGTTGCGTCGCCCATAGACCATAACAGGGGTTATGGTTGTTGCCTACCAAAATAGGATAGGATAACTAAAACTGAAAAAAAAATTTCAAATCGTACCCGTACTTCCTGAGATAAACGCGTTCAACCAAACAAACAAACTCTTCAATAATATACATGACGGCGCCACCGTCGAAGCTTTAAAAAATAACGAACGGCAAACCGATAAAAAGCAGCGCGCGCGCACGACTCGGGTCATTCGTTCGCCGACCGTTGCCGAGTGCACATCTATTACGAGCTTACTATAACTTATTTGTGATATTTATTTTATTAGTGGTCATAATATTGTAATACCAAGTAATTGTATTAGAAATTACTGTATTGTAAAACTGACATGATTTAAAAGAGCAACTATGGAGTTTCTTGCCGGTTCTTCTCTGTAGATACTGCATTCCGAATCGGTGGTAAATAAAGAAATGTTTGAGTTAGAGGTGTTTCTTTGCTCGATTACCCAACGCAACGCCCACAGCTTGAAAATAGATCCACATTCTACACCTTTCGCCGACATCAGAATTGGGATCAAATCGAGCAAATGAGAAAGCACGTGGCAATAACCTGGATATAATTAATGCGTGCGCTGATTAAAAGACAAAATGCCGCAACCACGTGGCACTTCGATCCAGTTTCAACGGGAAGAGGCATCCTACAGATCTACGAGCATACGTGTCACTGAGCAGCCGGTGACAAAGGGAGAGCTCGTTATGTGCGGGCAGGGTGGCAACTTCGCCTCGCGCTGCGCGGATGCCACTGCCGCTCGCACCACCGCGTCGGACCCCGTATCATCGAGAGCAGCGCTTCATCATGACTTCACAAGTCTGGCATCGCAGCGTTATCGCAGTAGCAGTGGCGCGGGCGGTGCGCCTACAAGCCGTGTGGTTCATGGCAGAGGAGGGTTATGGTGTAACGAAACGACGCGTTGGCAGCTGCCACTCGGCACATGTATGAGGCTAAGTGCTGGTGAATCTGGTCAGTCGTACTATTTTTATTACTATGTTTCTGATGTTCTCTTGTAAGAAATCGGTCAGTAGATAACATTTCACTTTGAGTGTGCAATTAGATAAAGAAAGTAAGGTTTTTAAAATGTAGTAACTTATTTGAAAGAAAAAGAAATTTATTGCCAAAAACAAAATTTATCTTAAAATTAATTGAGGAAAATCGTCACAGCCTCAGCTAAATGCTGCATAAAAACAGCGCTGATTTACAGGCCGTACAGATTTTGTTAAAAGTTGTAACCTACAAGACCAGTGTATAGTTAAATCTTATTGCATTTAACTCGACTTATTCACGCAGTGATGTTATTATTAGGTCGTGCGATATTGCTTTACGGTTTTGTAGTTAGTTAAATCTTATTCCATTACATTTAGCCCATCTTAGTTACGCAGTGATAAATTATTATCAGTACCTAGGTCGTGTGACTTGTATTTCACTTATTCAGGGACACGTTTACTTGAGTAGGTAATTCACGGTATTTAAAAAAAAAAAAAACACTTCGCGGCGTAAGCACTGACTTCAAGATGAATTAAGTAACGACTTGCTTTAATGTTGGTTAGTTTGTGAGCTAACACTAAAGAAAGAAAGCGCAATAATTTGTACACTGCATCCAGATACTTCAATCGAACGTAAACAATAAACATTCACTTGTCCGTGTATCGGAACAAAAAACAGTATGCGAATTACTTTTAAATTAGTTTCTTAACTACCCGCGTTAGTTTCTTGACACCCGCATTCATTTCTTGAACAACCTGCGTTAGTTTTTATTTAGACTATACCCTTGACAAATAGCAATTAATTGCTACACAAAGACAGCCTTATTGCCATTCGATTAAAAACGAAAAGCAATGCGTTAACTAGTGCTTAGAGGTTTAATAAACTTTTTGTAGGTTTTATTTAGGGTGATATTTGAGGTCAAATCTTTATAAAAAAAAAATAAAAAAAATATTAAGTCGTGAACAATTCACAGTATACAGTTTTTACAATACGCAGTTTTATGAAATGTGGCAGACTTAGTTTGATCGAATGAAAGATAAATCGAGGCATTTCGTTTTGAATTTTTACTTAGAAAATTTATTAAGGCCCTATTTAGGCAGTTCATAATACAATGTCACAGATAATTATCGTGTGTTCAAATAAACATCTGGCGTAAGATAAACGTTATGATTGGAGTACGGGTCTAGATTCGGTTTTAGTATGTAATTTGATTGCTTTAAAAAAAAAAGAAAAAAAAAAAAACTCTTAACTATCCCATCAACGTAAGGGTCCGTTAAATATTACGATAGTTTAAAAAAAAAAGATAATAACCGAAAATAATCTCAAGGTTAATCGCGCATTTACAGTTTACATACTGTCGTCAGAATATAATTTCTGTTTAATTGAATAGAGAAAAGAAAAAAATCTATCCAGGTTTTCTGAAGGTTATTTTGTAGCTTCAAAATATAAGAACGCAAATCCTAAACGTGGAGTATTCGATAGTATAATCGACTTACATTGTGTGCATTTAATGTAATTCCTTGATAATAGTTTTTTGTGACTAGCTGCAGTTTGACATCAACTGAATACATCAATTAGGTAGTTGTACAGTAGTTGTTGAGCAGTACATTCTTATTTACGTTGAAACTAAAATTTAGCTCAGCCCTTTTACCGTTCGATATGAGATTCACAGATGAGTTTAAGCCTACACTTATCAATTGTTCTAAGTTGAGTTTTCAAAAGTTAACATACCGTTAAGGAATTTTAACCACATTTGAGAACAAGCTTTTGCCACTTTTTGAGTTAGTCGAAATTTTGTTTTTTTACCCGACTACGGCAAAGCAAAAGGAGGGTTATGATTTTGACAGGCTATGTATGTATGTATGTATGTATGTATGTATGTATGTATGTATGTATGTATGTTCATCTGTTCCCTCGTAACTTCTAAACTACTTATCAGAATTCGACAAATGACATATCATTAGAAGCGTCTTAATTGTCCGCTGGTTATAGGCTATATGGGGTTTCACAAAATCTAATGTGGCGCCCTCTAGCGGACAAAACATACAGAGTAAAAAAATAAAGTTAAGATAAATATGCCGTGTTTGGTATCATTTGAAAGCTTTTTACTTGCACATTTTGAATATATATATATTACTAGCATTTGCTTGTGACTTTACCTGTATTCATGGGATGATTGCATATAATTCACATCTTTTCGTTCATAGCTTCTTTATTAGTTCATCAATTTAACTTTTGTTTTATACTTTTTCAGCGTCGTTTTTTGTCGTAGTTGGGTTTTAGTTGTTTTACTTTTTATCTTGTTGCGGTTAAGTTACGAATTATTCGTTTTAAACTTTTTAGATATTGTAATTTTTGCGCTATAGTCAATGATCATAATTAACGACAGGTAATGTCAGATTGATTTTAATTAGCTAAATTACAGAGAGCGTTTTACGACACAGCGTTTAGAAGCGAGGCAGTTAACAGTACGGCGCAGCGGTTGCGTAGCATATGGAGCAACGTAGCATCATCAGCGGCCAATGGTACGGCTCGATGACGCGATGCCACGATGACGCAGCGCAAACGTTGAGGATACGGTCGCGTACCGTTTTACTGATTTGCTGCGGCAACACTCTGTTTTCAGTTTTCATAGTTGACCAGTAGCATACTGACATCTGTTTACTCGTACGCTGTACGAAGTAAATGTGTGTTGTGTCCACACAACACACATTTACGTAATATTCCAATATTACTACGGTAATGTCGTTTATTAGAAGAAAGTGATATGCTATCTGGCCTGAGGTCCATGATAAAAACATGTGTGTTCTGACCGGTCAGTAGGATCGGGGCAGTGTAGGCTGAGGCAGGATGGATGTTATTTTGACAAAAAAAAAAATGAAAATGAATTATCGTAGTAATGTAGTGTGAGATATTATGGCGTACGAGGACGCAAGTATGACTGTATCGGAGATAACTTGTGTAAAGTAAAAGTTTGTAACGTGGATTATTGTAACGGTAATGATATCATTGCAGGAATTGTGCGTGCTATCTGGGTTGCAGTCCACAGTAGTTGAGCCTTCATTTGTGGTGAGCGAGCGTCGTGTCTATGTTATGTGGATGTTGTTGGTGTTCTGTAAGGTCAGTATGGCCGAGCGGTATAGTTGTCTAATCCCGGGATGAAATACCGTAGTGCTGTAAAACAAGAAGGGACGTACGAGGACGTACGATTGTCAGTATGGCCGAGGAGTGGAGAGAGTGGAGAGAGTCGTGAGTTTGGATTTAATATTGTTGTGTAAAAAAAAAAGAAAAGGAAAAAAAATAATCCTTTAAAAAAAAAATTTTATGCAAAAAAATTTATGCAAACAAAATTATTATGCAAAAAAAATGATGCAAAAATATGATGCAAAAAAATATGATGCAAAAAGAATGATGCAAAAAGAATGATGCAAAAAGAATGATGCAAAAAGAATGATGCAAAAAAAAAGGGAGAGCAAAAAGAATGGTGCAAAAAAAAAGAGAGCGAGTTATTGAAGGGAGTCCGGTCCAATAACTCGGCTATAGGGATTGCAGATCCGGTCTAGCACGCTAGAGGGAAATCTGGAGAGATTTCCGGACTGGCACGCTAGAGGGAAATCTGGAGAGATTTCCGGACTAGCACGGTTGCTGAAGGGCTTGTCGGACCAGCACATTGTTTTAATTGTCTTGTTCCCAGGTGCTCAGAAGTCGCTCGAGGACGAGCGTATGTCAGAATGGCCGTGACGGCGCCACCGTCGAAGCTTTAAAAAATAACGAACGGCAAACCGATAAAAAGCAGCGCGCGCGCACGACTCGGGTCATTCGTTCGCCGACCGTTGCCGAGTGCACATCTATTACGAGCTTACTATAACTTATTTGTGATATTTATTTTATTAGTGGTCATAATATTGTAATACCAAGTAATTGTATTAGAAATTACTGTATTGTAAAACTGACATGATTTAAAAGAGCAACTATGGAGTTTCTTGCCGGTTCTTCTCTGTAGATACTGCATTCCGAATCGGTGGTAAATAAAGAAATGTTTGAGTTAGAGGTGTTTCTTTGCTCGATTACCCAACGCAACGCCCACAGCTTGAAAATAGATCCACATTCTACACCTTTCGCCGACATACATTTAGAAATTAAAGTGTCCGAAACATCGGGATTGGACAACGAATAATCGCGTTAAATATCCGATAAATAATTTCTAAATGGAAATATTTATTTTTATTCGTAATTCGTATAACCACAGACTAGCGTCAAGTTCAACAAGTGAAGGTACGCAATAGGGTGTCAAGGATGCAAACGGCGAAACACCGGTTGATGCTGTTTCGCAACTGTGATTGTGGAATATTTGGAATAGCGCGCCGGGTATTATAAATCTTGTATGAGTAAATCTGTATGATCTTGTTGGGCTGAATTTTACTGCGTTTTTAGTGATTAGAATTTTGGTTGAAAATAGCGGTACCTATTAAAATATTTTTTATTATTTGACTCCCATTTTTTTGTAGTTTGTTTATTTCATAATCATTAATTTTAAGGAGGTGAAATAGAAGTTATGTTTATTTAAAACATACACTTTTACACATTAATTAAATACATATACGCAAAGCAAGAAAAGCCACGGGTGAACACTAGTGTGCCACAAACAAAAGAGCATCTAAAAACTCAACCTGTCATACCAACAACAAAAAGTACCTTTACATTTATGGAAAGTTGGTTAAAAACAAAAGGCATCTTAAACACAACCACAAGGCATTGACCTGTCTCTACAATTGGACATGCATATCATATTACAAGTGACGGTAGCAAATCACAATGAACTAAAATTTACACAATATTTGAGAAGTGTGAATTTGCTAATAGTATTACAAACCTATATGAGAAAGAGGCCAGATTTTCATCTTGTTATTTTGTTACCATTTCACTCAAAAAGTGTTAAACCAATTAAGAAAATTAACATTAGACAGTTATGTTTACTGCATATTAATCCGTCATGCCTCGGAATCACAGACACAATAGAAAATCTATTGTGTCGCGGTCGGATCTGGCCGTTTGGTGGTCAATGGGTTAAGGACAACTAACTTGTCTTGTATTATAAAGAAGAAAGTAACTTTAAATGTAAACAGATTTTTAATCATGTTTTGCATTAATCAAAATTGTTTATTAATTATGTTTATTTTATCTAATGATGATATTTTTCTTAATCTACACTAAAATATTATAAAGTTGAAGAGTTTGTTTGTTTGTTTGTACATGCTAATCTCAGGAACTACTGGTCCAATTTGAAAAATTATTTCGGTGTTAGATAGTCCATTCATTGAGGAAGGCTATAATTATTATAATATCATCACGCTAAGACCAACAGGAGTGGAGCAATGCTGGTAAAACCGCGAGACACAGCTAGTCCTGTATATAATTCTTGTGTCACATTGCTCAGATTGCCTTGCCATATCGATCAGAACAGGCTTCTAGGACTTAAATATTTTCTAGGAATAATATTTATTCAGTAAATCTGAGAATCCGTTTTAATGCATTTATATGTGTTAAGGATATCATGACAGAAAAATGTTTGCGAGGTCAACTACCTAGTCATTTTAAATAAAATTTTAGAATATGTATTCTCATTAAAATTTTTTCATTTACATAAAAGTATTTACAATTGTAAATGTACATTTTTTGTAAATGCACTTGCAATTAAAATTAATTTATATCCTAGGTCACCTGGGTTTTTGTAATAACATAAATTCATTAAAATTTCAATGCCTACTAACCACTGGCTTATGAACTAACTAGTTATAATTTATGTAAAAAACGTTATTTATTATTTTCTTAAACAGCAAAAAATAAGGTTTTAAACACAGAAAAAAATAAGGTTTTAAACACAGCAAAAAATAAGGTTTTAAATACAAAGTATGGGTATAAGCGCTAGGTAACAAGAGAACAAGATTCATAACAAAATATAATCTTGTTCATTTCATTATTTTCTGAATAAGCATAAAGTGAAGTCTCAT
Organism: Colias philodice; assembly: GCF_061535455.1. NCBI lineage: Eukaryota > Metazoa > Arthropoda > Insecta > Lepidoptera > Pieridae > Colias > Colias philodice. The sequence goes on along the minus strand of NC_143103.1, from coordinate 9,278,948 downwards.
GTCCCCTAGTGGGTAAGGGGCAGATGCATTATACATCTGTTTCACTGATCGATTTTCTTTTAGGGACAAGTAGGTGATCAGCCTTCTGTGTCCTACCAGACAAAGAAATTTTTTTTTCTTCGTCTCCTCCGGGAATCAAACCCCTCAGTGCTACGCTCATGCGTCAACCACTGTACCATGGAGGCGGTCGAATAAGAATAATAAAGACTTATAATTAACTTCTAAAAACAATTCAACGGAAACATTATATATTTTGGAATTCTAATCTTTTACTTAAAAAGTGCATAAACTTGTTTTTAATTATTGTAGACTGTAGTCATTATATCAACTGAACATTTGTTTTCATTTCTACAGAAAAATACTGGTTTAAGAGCTGTACAATTTATGTTTAGGATATTAGAAAAAATATGTAATATTTTAATAATAATTATTATGTACATTCAACTGCATTAAGTAAGATGTTGAGCTTTTATTTTTTATTCATATTTAATTTAATTAATAATATTAAAATATTTTTTACAAGTTTTTACATATGTACTCTGTTAGGTTTAAAAAATAACATCATATAATAAATATAATGAGCTAATAAAACTAATTGTCGTTTTGTCAGCAATATGTATTGAATAAATTAACTATTTAGCCATTTACTAACATTTTTTTTAGTATTAAAAGGGTATAGTAATAAGTAGATGTAACCTTATTAGAAATACATAATTACTTTTGCACATGTTATAATAACAAAATAGAAATAACTTCTGGAATGGATAAATTATCACACTACATAATATTTATATGTACTTAATATAAAATTTTAAAGAAATCAAATGCATAGTATTCACTACTATTTATTTGACACAAAACAGCTGTTTTTAAAATAATCTATTTGTGAGGTTATGTGTCACATTAACTTGTGTATCTTTAGTATTCCTATTCTGAATACAGTTTCCAATAAGAGTTATAAAGATACAGGATTCTTAGGAAATAAATATCAATTCACATACTTAGAAGTTAACTTCAAAAAAAACTGGGCAATACTTAATTTCAGAAAACAAATGTGTAGGCGTTAACAATATTGCATTATAATATTGGTGATCACATGATATGTTCAAATGGAAATATCCAATAACAATGTCCCTATGTGCTCATTGTTTCAGCTTAATGTTATGATAAAACTATCTATAAAAATATACAACACTAACCTGAGAAGTATGACTAGCATGACAAATAGCGCTATCAAAGCGCCTATCATAATAAATATGTTAGGCAAGTCGGCTAACGTCAAGCCTGTGGATCCCATCTTGCCTTTCTTATCACAAACAAAACACAGAAAAGTACGAGAAAGTACGACCACGGCACATCAGCTCATCGCTCGCACACAACACTACAATACCGTACCGTCGACATTGCCAAAATGTTTTCAACGATTATAGTGTTAATTTCGTCAATAATACGCTATATCCACAGTTAGCCAACTATTTTACGCAATTGCATCAATATAATATCGTTTAACCTTGCCGATAACGGATCGAGTTAACGGTGTTTTGATTGTGTGTAATCAACAAAAACATTATCATTGATCGAAATAGAAAACAACGTCGCGCTCACGTACCGCACCTCACTGCGACGTTTGACAGAATGAAATTTGAAAATAGAATGAAATGGACAACGAAAGATCGAGTGAGAACGGCTGATTGTGATTAGCGAATGCGATTACAGTTTTTCAGTATTGCCAGTATACTAACTCAAAATTGCACGAATAATCTTCGCTTAAATAAGCTTTTTGAACTGAACTGTATAAAACAATAAACTAAAATAATAATACAATAAAAATAAACTATAAATTTAAGAAAGAAAGAAAGAAAGAAAGAAAAAACATTTATTTCAAGGACATAATCAAACAAAGTCTTAAAAGCATGACAAACAAAACAGTAAAAAAAGTAAAATTATAAAGAGAAAAAAAATAAAAAATAAAACGAAATTTGCACGGTAGGATGTCCTCGAAAAAGGGTGACCAACTCAGCTAAATACTGTACGACAGAAATGCACGCACAGCGCTGGTTTTCAGTGGCCCCTAAATGTTGTCGCAATAATCAGAGTGACCTCTATTACAGTAAGAAAATATTAAAATAAATAATCAATAAATAAAAAATAATTTGGAAAATCCAAAAGTGCACGCCTCATAATTTTTTTTAATAAATATTTATTAATTATTATTTTTGTTTATTTAATAACAATTAAACCACATCGAATCAGACCCTGAAAAATGAAAGGGTTCTATTCCTGAGCATACTCAAGCGTAAGAGAAAAAAAAAGACTCGATTAGTAAAGTATTTCGGTCGCTATCGTGTTAACAAGAAAAAGGATCCGCACATACAGACACACGGACGTCCAAGACAGAACTTTTTTAAACTGTTTTTTAACTAGTTTAAATAACAAAAATGACATCAAAAATATCATGAACGTTAAAAATAGTGTTTTTTCTTAATATGTGTGTGTATGTATTATCTTACAAGTGCAATGTATGATACATAAAGACATTTTAAGTTTGAAAAATCAGATGTTTTGCGCGAAGTGACAGTAGTACCCACCTCAACGCTTCGCTTATGAGGCGTGCAATATACTAATAATAATACGTCTATGTGCAGAGATAAACAAAAATTAATAGAATAAATATGATATAAGTAGTAATAAATATATAAAAGAAAGTATAATTAACGTATATTCAATATTTTTTACATTTGATAGATATACATATATATTAAATAGAGATAATCATCATCAGTAGCCACTAAGGTTGGATCTGTTTCTCTAGTAATATAACTGTGTATTTTTTTTTAAAGTTCTCAACCGCGCGAAGGCTAGGAAGCGGCGGTGGTAAATTGTTCCAACACTTAGTGGCACTGTATTTGAAGCTTCCCCGAAAACTGGCAGAGTGATGTTTAGGAATCATCAGTTTAGTCGCTGCTTGTCTCGTTTTGTACACTGCCTGATGATCTCCCATCCAAACCAACTTTTGAAAGAGGTATAGAGGAGATTCAAACTTAATAATATCGAAAAGGAACGAGACGAAATGGAGTCGTCGTCGATTTTCCATATTTAACACACAGGCTTTGTTTAAAAATGGCGTAATGTGCTCCCGTGGAGGAATGTTCCAACAGAACCGGGCACATGCGTTTTGAACGCGCTGTATTGCTCGCTTCGTTCGCTTCAAAATCCGCCTACCGTATACCACATCCATGTAATTAAATTTAGATAGGACAAGGCTGTCACAAAGTCTTACGCGAAGTTCCGTATTGAGATACTTTCTAATTCGGTACAGAATCTTTAAACGATAGAAACAGTTAGCTACTGTAACATTAATATATTTTTCAAATCGTAGATTTTCGTCAAAAATAATCCCCAAATTTCGGGCTTCCGCAACACGTTTTATGACTTCGTTATTAATAGTTACGGGAATAAGACGATTTTGGATAGAGCTAACTACTTTAGGTGTGCCTAAAACCATGAACTTCGACTTATTAGGATTTAGCACAAGTGAATTTCGGCTTGACCATGCGAATATTGAAGCTAAGTCCAAGTTTAAATTGTTTATTGCGGAACACGTTTCATCTGGGTAAAAGGAGGTAAAAAGCTGAACATCGTCAGCATATATGTGATATTTGCATGATTTTATTTGCTTTACAATATCGGCACTATATAATATGAACAAAAGGGGTCCTAAAATAGAGCCTTGAGGAACCCCTTTTGTTACTGTTTTGCATTCTGACAACCTGATACTACCATCCTCCATTGCAACTGATACTCTTTGTGTTCGACCACTCAAATAGCTATTAAACCAATTTATAGTAGGTGGACTTAAACCATAATATGTCAGTTTGGATAACAGAAGTGAAGTATTTAAAGTATCAAAAGCTCTTGAGTAGTCCAACAGCACAAGCACTGTACCTTTCCCTTCATCTTGTGCGCAAAGAATATCATCCATCACATCAGTCACAGCTGTAGTTGTACCTTTACGTTTCCTGAAACCAGACTGACGATCAGGTAAGATATTTTCTTTTTCTAAATAATCCATTAACTGTTTGTGTGCTATTTTTTCCAGAATCTTCGATAGGCATGGTAATATGCTGATTGGTCGGAGATCCTTCAAATCCAGCGGATTATCAGTTTTAGGAATGGGATGTACAAGCGTTTCGCCACAGACTTGGGAAGGCACCAGATGCAAAAGATAGATTTATGATGTAGGTTATAGTTGACAGAGATGCTGGGAGTGTAAGCTTGAACATATCTAATGAGATATCATCGACTCCAACAGCTTGCGATTTGAGTTCCTGAATGGTACGTAGCACAGTCGACTCATTTACAGGTTTAAAGGAGAAAGAAGTGTCACCGTGGCGATGGAACTCATAGTAAGTTAGCGTGGAAAGCTGTAAGTTATTTCCAGGGACATCAAGGAAATGATTGTTTAGGACATCAGGATTTCCAAGATGACCAGTAAGTAAAGGCTGTTTTTTTGTGTTTATACCCGTGTTGTCCTTAATGTGTTTCCACATAATTTTAGGCTTTCTCAGATTTGCATTGATAAATAAATCAAAGTACGCCTTTTTTTCACGCTCCAATGCCATACTTGCATATTTTTTTAAATCAATATAGAATTTTTTATGTGAGTCTGTTTTCGTTAGACGTGCTTTATTTCGAGCTTCGTCGCGTAGTCGAAACATCTTTTTAATATTAAATGTTATCCACGGCGGTTGCTTGTTTTTCACACGTATTTTCTTGGAGGGCGCATGAACGTCAAAGAGCGATTTAATGTACGACGTGAATTTGTTCACTAGTTCATCCACGTTATCAAGTGCAAGCAACGAAGACCAGTTGATTATTTGCAAAGATTTGTTAAATTCATCATTATTAATATTTTGAATCGGTCTAAAGGTGATATATTTATGCAAAACTTTTTGTTTAGATATATTAAGTGCACACGATAAGAATGCATGATGGCTAAGTTCCTCAATATAATCAATCACAATATTTTGAACAGGCATATTAGTACATATTATATCAAGTAAAGTTTCGCTAGAATCCGTAAAATGCGTAGGCTGAGAAACATGTTGTATAAGATTAAAAGTTTGAAGAAAACTTGCAACTCTTTTACTGTTAACATTATCACTATTTAATAGGTTAACATTAAAATCACCCAAAACTACAAGATTATCGTACCATGTAAAAGAACTAATTGAATCTATCAAAGCATCTAAAAACGTGTTGATGTCCAACCAAGGCGGCCGATATGCTGTACCAACGATAGTTACCTGACCATTAAGGGACAAATGCAGCCACATCTGTTCGACAGTGTCAACGACGGGGTGAGACATTATCCGAACCGATATACCTTCCCTAATATAGAATCCAACACCCCCGCCACGAGTACGGACACTAGTCGGTCGCGGTATGTGACGCAGTCTGTAACCAGGTACGGCAGGCGCACGCCCATCTTCACCCGCTCGTAACCAGGTTTCGTTTATAGCCATGATGTCTACGTTATGACGCTCCATCGCCACAAGGAACTCGTCGTGTTTTGTACATAGTGAACCGGGATTTAAAAGCCCAACACATAATTTTGATCCTTTAGAAGTCATTATGAATTATATTATGATGAGAATTAATATGATATAATATACTTAAACTAGTAGTAGTGTAAATTAGGTTTGAAAATATGGTATGAAAATAGTTTAAAAACGATACTTGCACTAATATTGTATATATCATAATTATTAAGCATTGGACATCCCTACCGTACATTATGAGAACATAGACATAAAAATATATTACACTAAACAAAAACATTGAGGCACAAGTTACATGAAACACAATAAAACAAACAACAATAACGGTAGGGAGACAAAGAAAGACGATATGACAATTTATGATTTTATCGATTAAAGGATGAAATGTAAGATTTTTTTTTAATCTTTCACTTCTTTCACTTAATTTATAAAGTAGCATGACTGTTTCACAATTAAAGCGTATACAAAAGAAGTATAATAATAATAATATGATAATGGATACTATTATATACAAAATTAATAGGTAGGTACGTTTAAAATACATAAAATTTATTACAATTTCTTTCTTAAAATAACGTTCTATAATTAAATACAACATAATATCATAACAAAGTCTTAAAAGGTTTATTATACTAGAATATAGAATTAGAAGCCCGTGATACAAAACAACTAAATTTAGACTACTTTTTATATGACAAATTGAACATTTTTCACAATATTTATGCATATTCATATATATACCGTATAAAGAGTTTATTTTTAAAACTCTGCAAGCTATTATTTTATTACACAATATTAATATATTAAAATGATACGGATAATACTGCGTTATACCATAAAAAACATAACACCTGTCAATAGAGTATCTTGCATTTGTTCTTAGGCACAAACTAAACATTAGCCAAAAATCTTATTTATATCATCTTCGGAAGAAACAATAAAATACTTTGAGTGTTGATCGCGTCTGACGTAAGTACGGCCGCCCCGCGTCCACACATAGCTCCAGTGTTTAGCGCGCTGTTGCTCGCGCGCCAGGTGGAACAACCAGCGGTTGGTGCGCGTCAGGTGCTCGTTGACGTAGAAGCGGCGAGGCTCGCCGGCGACCAAGCCGGCTGTGTCCGCCCCGCGCCGCACGCGCGCCGCGCGTAGCAACTCGTTGCGTAGGTGGTGGCGGGTTAGCCGCACGACGATAGGCCGCGGACGTGCGGCCGCTATGCGATCACTACTGGTATTTAGCTCCTCAAGATTTTTACGAGTGCCTGTACGGTAGACATTAACGATATCCCGTTCATCTAGTGATAAACCTATTTTTTGGGCCAGTGTTATAGTTAGGTGCAGGAGGTTTTCACCTTTTGTTTCGGGGACGCCCGCAATTTCAATGTCGTTAAGTAGATTGTATTGCTCTGAGTCATTAAGACGTGATTTTAAAGAATCTATCTTTTTAGTTACAAATTTAATCGTAATTTCAATAGTAATGTCATTCAGGCGTTGTATGCTAGAAAATATCGAATTGATACTATTTCTAAATTATTGTGACAAGAAAGTTCGGTTACGGAGAAGTAGCTTATTATAGTGGCTATAAATATGTTCTTGAATTATGAGAAATTTTTAAAATGTTTTACCCACAAATCATGAAAAGTATTTTATTAGCAGCAATACCAAGCAGTCTGTTCATTTGACAGCTGATACAGTCTGCCACAACTTTGAACTCAAAGATCTTTGCACTCAGCACTCTGTCTACGACTCAGCACACAGACTCAGCATGTACCGGATTGGAACGAGATAGAAATATAAATAACAAGCGGCTGAGATAGAGAGGTAACTATTCTCCGTCAGATGATTCTGTAGTATTGACTTTAGATAAGATATTCGCTCTTTAATTTTAAGTTTATTAAAATTATACATTACACCTTACATACCTAAGTACTTACCTTATATTCATCCTTTGTAGATCGAATTGAATAAAATCGGTATCTATATATCTCCTGTCCTCCTATTGTTAAAAATTAGTAGGTCTAGGTACCTAGCCCCTAGGTACTTACTCTACAATCATCATATTATTAAGCGAAAACTTCAATCTTGATTATTTAATTAAGTGTGAAAACTGAAAACAGTCAACCTTCAAAAATTTTTAAACAAAAGAATATCGTATGAATATTATTGTGAATATTATTTAAACAAAATCTATGTAGATAGATATCCTGCAAAGATGGCACTTATCTACCATGACGTGCATTAGACCAATTAATAATTATTCAATAGGCTATCATGGGACATAAAAAAGAAATTTTAATTTAAATATGAGAAAGGAAAGGAACTAACTAAGTACGTATCTATATATATTCTTATCAGCTACATATAGATTATATTATACTCTTAAAGGTGCACTCACACACATCAGTCACCGTCAAGTCACCGATGACTGATCGGTGACGGTTTGTGTACGTATCCACAAACACCAGTCACCGTCATGTTGTCCGTCAGTCACGTCGGCGGTTTGACTGAATCATTGAACACATACATCAGGTTAGTCAGTGATTAGACGTGTGTCACGCTAGAGAACATGTAGCAATTGACGGTAGCACGACGCTGAGTGCTGACTGAACTGAGACGTGACGGCACCGGGTGAGTGGGGATAAAAGTATGGTACATGTATGGAAAGATTATTTGACGTGCCGGACCGGGGACGTCACTGATATGCGGCGATTACACCTAACGAGTACAGTGGCGAGTCAGTGTCCTCGGCCGAGTGCTCGGTTGGTATAAACACTTCAACGAGTGCTCGGCCGAGTACTCGGCCGAGAAGAGTGGCGAGACAGTCACTAGAATCCCAATTTGTTTACTCGGCCGAGTACCCACTCGCTATCCCGCTCGGCAGGTATAAACACGCACTCGTCGCGTCACTCGGCCACTCGCCACTCGTTCGTTTCGTCATTGTATTTTTTCAAAGAATTATTATTTTTATTTATTATTTCTAATAAATCCCACAATTCGTTTATAATATCTGGTAACAGCCGATTTAAAACCCGTTTAAATTCTTTTTTTTTTCGATCCATTGCAGACGTCCGCGTCGTGATCAAAACTGAACTGACTCGCCACTAGTGAAATACGTGTAAACACCCACTCGGTTCGGCAACTGTCTCGGCCGAGAGCGTATTTACTGACTCGCCACTGTACTCGTTAGGTGTAATCAGCGCAATAGATTTCGTGCCGGCGACTGTCGTGTGGGAACAGAGTCATACTAGAACTATTGATACATATTTTTTTTTAATCCTGTCCGGTGACGTGCCGTGACGGTGACTGATGTGTGTGAGTGCACCCTAAATGCCTGCAGTCTATTTGACAGTTACATAAATTTCTAACTACCCTCTCCGCTTTGCCCATCGTCAAGCCCGTCGTACATAAAATTATAAATAGCCTATAAGACTCACGGATCATGTACATCACAAACCAAATATTATATCTGTGATGTACATAATATAGAACGGTGGAAGAATTTTTGAAAAAGAATGACATTTAAATAAATTGTTCAATCTTATTATTATTAATTTAATTTGAATAGAGGGGTCCTGGGTTCGATTCCCGGTGGAGACGAAGAAAAAAAAATGTCTTGGTCTGGTAGGACACAGAAGGCTGATCACCTACTTGTCCCTAAAGAAAATCGATCAGTGTAACAGATGTATAATGCATCTGCCCCTTACCCCACTGGGGGACATGGGACTTCACTCTTAAGTCTACCACATGTACTACCTATACTAAATATTAGAACTGACTGAACTGTAAAACATAAATTAACGGCTACCAATAATAATAGGTTATTGTTGTTTGTGTGTAATTTAACGGTAGACCGTAGACGGTAGGTAGTTCGCAATATCGAAATTGAAAATATAGGTTGAAAATGTAGGTCTATCGTTTGAATTGCTTTACGTTTGTATTATTCCATCAATCGTACTATAATGAATGTCAGGGCGGGCCAAAAGTATTTTATAAAATTAAAAGAATAAAAACATAGTTAGGTACATATTATATATAAGTATTTTGTTTTGAAGGAGAGTGAAAATTAAATTTCCCAGTTTATTGCCTAATCTTGCACGCCTTGCAGTCACTGTAATTGCATAAACAATGCAAGGCAAACACGGACTAATTCCAACAAGAAAATATGTGATCTTATTCCTATAGGTATAGGGACTTATTTTAACATCTGAATCTATTTTTATTGTATATAATCGTCCTAATTTTGTGAGCGATGTTACGGCATTTCACAAGTCTTATTTATGTCGCAACTAGCATATAATTTCAGCCAAACTGAGCATTATTTTTCTTTGCAACGTTGAGCATAGAATAAAGTTATATACATAAATAATTTTCTGCAATAACCGTTCAATTTCACCATTACTTAGCCCTACCACTGCGGTTGTCATGTACACAGGCTAACAGAAACTGTAAACAAACCCTGCGATCGATATATTTCTGCTCACCACGTATTGGCTTTGCAGCTTTCACGACGACAACCTGTGTCTATAAAAATTCTAGGTATAAAAAAAAAAATCTGTCAAAATTTTGACTTGCACATTTTGGCGGGAAATGTTTTGTTGTTCGTCGTTCGAACGCGAATGAATAGTGTTGAGCTGCTGGATTTGAAAGTTGACAAACTGTGGAACAACGTGGCTTCCTGTATGGAGAAATGGTTCGGTGATAAACGGCTGTGGTTATTTGGTAACAACCTGCCGCTATTGCCGAGAAGGTGAGTGACCATGACCTTTTAATATTGCATGCGACTAATGTATACAATTTAAAATAATCAAGCTGTGATATGTTCTAAAAAAAACTAAACAACAACAAGTTTACCGTTTTTAAAGGTCGATCAATAGGTGAGTAATGATAATTCTGAATAAATATTCTATTAAATTATTTACAAAGCCAACTTCTACTACAAACATCCAAACGTAGATTTGCCAATTTCCTAAACGAAGCAGCGTATACCTATCTACCTATAAAGGTTACATTGGTACAGAATCAATATCGAAAAAATAAATAATTTTGAATTTACCTATAAGAAACGTAGGAAAAAACACACATTTTTTTTTGATAATGGTTTTGTATTGTTACCGATTTATATGTATAAATTACTAGCGGTCCGCCCCGGCTTCGCCCGTGGTACATGTTTACGTTTTCTCTACATAAGAACCATCCTCGTACTTCAAGGAATATAATAAAAAAAGAATTATCGAAATCGGTTCAGCCGTTCTCGAGTTATGCGCTTACCAACACATTTTGCGATTCATTCTTATATACAGGGTGGCCCGTTTATAGTGGTCCAAAAATTTTTTTCAGCTTGAGAGCATCATGAGTAATCATTTAAAACAAACTTTAGTTAAGCGAAAACTTATGGTTTAGAAATTATGATTTTTTTTTATAAATAATCCGGAGTTTCAATATTTTTGTCACAAAACCACTCTGTTATGAAAACTACTGGACCGAATTGCATGAAATTTGGTATAGGTATAGCGCAATAACCTACCTATCGCACTATAGGCTCATCTTGTGTAAATAATTAGACTACATTTTTTTATTTTGAAGATGTTACAATCGAAGGACAACTATGATTTTTTGTGTCAAGAATAACCCTATGTTAAGGTAGTTTTTAGCAGTACCAGCAAAATCTTGGTGGTACATTTTTTTTTCACAGGATTTTTTCGAAAAATCCATATTTTGCCGAGAAATTCAAAAAACTACAGAAAAAGTTAAAATAAAAAAATGCAGTCTAATTATTTACACAAGATGAGCCTATAGTGCGATAGGTAGGTTATTGCGCTATACCTATACCAAATTTCATTCAATTCGGTCCAGTAGTTTTCATAACAGAGTGGTTTTGTGACAAAAATATTGAAACTCCGGATTATTTATAAAAAAAATCATAATTTCTAAACCATAAGTTTTCGCTTAACTAAAGTTTGTTTTAAATGATTACTCATGATGCTCTCAACCTGAAAAAAATTTTTGGACCACTATAAACGGGCCACCCTGTATATATAAGAAGATGTACCTTGGCAATTGGCATACATTATTTTAATGTTTTATCTTGTAGAACTTGTCCACTAGCCACTAGTAGATAATTAAAACAAAGCAGATATTTTGATAATCGTCTATTATGCGGATCTTGTTGCATGAGTGCGAGCACACGCAAGCTAATCCGATTCGATTGCTATAAGTTACAATACAATAAAAATTCGAAAGCAAGTAAAGAAAAATAGGTAGCTAAGTATGTATTTATATTAAAACCATTTAGTCTACGTAATCATAGTGTATACTATGGTAGAATTATTGAGAAAATTCTAGATCTTATAAAGATTGTGCTTTAGTTAGAACTTAGAAATAAGAATTGCTATCGGTCACACGAATCACCTTCTAACGGCAATTATTAATAACGTCACGGATATTCATAAAATTTATGTTAGGTAGGTACTTATATTTAGGTAGGTAGGTAGGTACTTATATTTTGTGCTAACTGAAATTTAAGTAGATAACATGCTATTGTTTTTAGTAAGTAACTTAAAGCAGACCTTCAGAATAAATAATGGTTATGGTTTAATTACAAAAACCCAGTTGTTGTTTCGACAACTAATTATTCTTTATAATTTATATTCTTCGAGACAATAGTCCCCGTCCGCGTCGTGGTCGAAAAACTTTGGCAAAATATGTAGTTAGTAGTTAGTAGGGTAGGTAAATAAAATAAGTAATAACATTTATTTATTTATTTGTTCCGATACTCATTATTTTTAATGCAGTCTATAAATTTTTATGTATAGTGCATCAATAATATTCTATTTATCTCGTCATGTCAGCGTGGGACGTTCACTGCTGGACAAAGGCCTTCCTCAGGGTTTTCCACCACGCCCTGTCACCGGCGGCCTGCATCCAGCGGCTTCTGAATCTATCTCGTAGGGAAACTCCGAGCATTTATCTATTTAAAATAAAATTATCTATACATCCATACTAATATTATAAATGCGAAAGTAACTCTGTCTGTCTGTCTGTTACTCAATCACGCCTTAACTACCAATTTGCATGAAATTTGGTATAGAGATATTTTGATACCCGAGAAAGGACATAGGATAGGTTTTATCCCGGAAATCCTACGGGAACGGGTTTTTCTTTGAAAACGCGGGCGAAGCCGCGGGCGGAAAGCTAGTATTATATATCACAGAAAAAGGCAGGGTGCTCAGCTAGTAAAATTCTCACATCCCGTTTTTATTGCATTTTAGTCACAAAATGTAACATAATTATTTTGTGTATATTCTGTATATCTGGAAATGATAATCATCATTATTTTATAAGTCCACTGGCCTCCCAAATGTTTTTAGAAAAATGTCAAAATCAAAGTTTGCTGGGTTCATTGGTATTCATATTCATATAATTCCACTATGTGTGCTGACTTTCTTTCTTTCTAAACAGATAGCAAAGTTTCCGATCTAAAAAATATTTTTAATTTAATAGCAGCTATAGATGTAGATAATACTTCTAAGATGGTGCAGTTAGAAAAAAAAATAATTTTTTACAAAATGTTAGCACCTAAAGTAAAAAAATAACAATGGAAATTACCCAGTACTGATTGATTGTCCTGATTCGAGGTTGAAAAAATAAAAAAATATAAGCACTGTGTTACTCAATTACTTATTCCATAAAATGATGTTTGATTTCTATTTTTTTACCACTGACTACAAGGTAAGGTTCATATTGGTTCATTTATAATTTTTTTTATAAGAGTTGAATTTCGCGATAATTAATTGAATTATCTGCTATTGACTCGGTTCGTTGCTGAATTTATTTGCCTGATTTAACCATTTTTTTTTTTATAGTGGGGAAATCTTCCAAAGATACCCACGGCCCCCGGGGAAGGAGCCGTGGGTTATGTCGGATTCTTACCGACTAAAACCCCACTGTGTTCCGTCGAGCCTTTGTTAGAATTCTTCCGCGACCAGCCTGATTTAACCATAAAGAAATAATAATTTTTATACTCAATTTATTATTATCTTTTGTTGTACATGGCTTTATCGAAGTATTGCAAAATTAATTAATTAACATGTTTTACGTGACATTTTATTTTTCCTTTATCTAGTATCGTAATATTGGAATCACACCATTGGCATTGTTATGCAAAGGTTACATATTTTTTTATTACAAGTTTTGTATATTATTATCGTTACTAACTATTTTAAGAAATGAGGAAGTATACAAAATCACAGATTAGTTACTAAATAATTTCTGTCCGTCTTTTACGACATCGCGCCCGCGCCATTACTTGAAAGCAAAAAGTAATTCAAGCAAAGACTATAGTATGACTTTTCTTATTGAATTATTGTTTTATTAAATTTTTAATATCGTGTTAAAAAGCTCTTTCTGACGCAGACGGGTAAAAATAAAAGTAAGTACACACTGAACTGGGTAGAAAGTGTCAGTGACCCATGTTATGAATGCTGATTGCCAGTTACCATTGATAATAAGGTTTTCAGCAAGATTCACAGTCACTGTCATTTCTAACTAGGTGTAGGTACGTACAATATACAGACTAGATTCATATAAATAAATAGGTATATGAACGTTTGGATTATCAAATAAAAACAAATATATGAGCATTTGGATTATCAAATAAAAACAATTAATATATGAGCAATTGGATTATCAAATAAAAACAAATGGTACGCTACAACTCTACAAGACAAAGTCGCAAAGTAATAACAATGCAATCAGATACTTGTATTGTATTTCTGAGCATTATTGAGATAAATTGAATTAGTAGATCATAATCATACTTATTTTTCTTAAGTCTGGCTGTATAAACCACAACATTATGTTTGAAGTCGCGAGCCTTATAAATAAATTGATAAGCGTAAGAGATATAATATTATATTCTTTACCTTAACCATACTAAACCTATAGGTGGTTTGGTGGTTTGGTATCTGACCTAACTATAATTATTCCATAATTCTTATTTATTTACGTAATTACATATTAAATATTAATCAATTACGAAGGCTAGACAAGACAAGGCTTTTTGCTAGTTTCCTACGCGGATCGTATACAATTTATTACTGTTTATTAATTTTTTTGAACCTTTACGTTTGATTTATTGGTGTTGTATTTTAAAATGTTAACACAATATTATTACGGATATTACTATGCAAATAATATTCATAATTTAATACTACATAGAGTATCTTTAATTGCATTAATTAATTAAACATAAAGGTTAAGTAAGGTAACAATAAAAAATAGTGTTAAATATGAGGTTAAATATATGTAATTTAAATGCTTTTAAATGTTTACTAGGTTTCTAGATAAAATCTTCTGTTATTTTTTTTGTATTAATTATAATAAATAGTCTTGAATATTTTAATATATATAAATCTCTCTTTAATAATATAAATCTCGTTTCACAATGTTTGTCCTCAATGGACTCCTGTCTCCTAAACCACTTAACCGATTATAATAAAATTCGCACACCATGTGCAGTTCGATCCAACCACAGGCGAAGTCGGGGCGGACCGCTAGTTTATTTTATATGAATCAATACTGACCTCGGTCACTCACACTTTCTCCACAGTTCAGTGACTAGTAAAGAAAAACAAATGAATCAATATAATTACTGTGCTCATACAAATATTTACATACATAATATTTTATGCATACAACGTAGGTACCGTTTGTGTTTATCGTCATACGGGTAACTTTTCATCGCAGAATTTTGTTTTATACAGCCCTTTGGCCTTTCGTGAACAATAGTCCGTTGATTCGGCGTTGAATTGATTTTGAGAACAAGTTGTAAACCGACGGGGGAGCATAAATGCCTTTTTTGTTCAGAATTGGGGATTAAGATTTAATTATCAATAAAATGAGTGTATGTAACTACCTATATTAAATAATTGATTTGATTCTTAAGTGATTCATAAGCATATGCACGACGTGTGTAACAGTGTACGACCAATCTAAACCAAAAAGAACGATATCCTCATGTTCATCCATAATGAGAAGAATATATTGAAATGTCATCATTCTGTCAGCATTGTCCACAAAACTTCTTATCGTAATGTTTATTTAATAGCATTTTATTTGATTATGAGAAGCGAGTTTAAAGAAAAACCGATATTATAGTACCTTAAACGGGAATAATGCCCCAGAACAACAAAAGTTGACATATCGTGAGCGATCTCATTTATGGCCAAATTACAGTGATTCCAACAAATCATGAAAGGGGAAATCAATATTAGTATTATTTCCCCTTATGTTGTCTCTGCGAGGTATTTAATACGACTTTTGATTTATTTTGAAACTCAAACTTGGCTACTTAAGCTTGGCTAGGTACTTGTTCATAAAGAATTTTCCAGTTCACTGGTCTTAACTCTTAACCAATTTATCAAAGGAAATATGAAGTCTTTGTGTTATTGTGAACGAGTAGGTGAATCGTAAAGTATACAAAATGCTTTAATCTTTACTTTCTAGTCCATCAGTCCTCGGAATCACAGACACAATAG
Organism: Colias philodice; assembly: GCF_061535455.1. NCBI lineage: Eukaryota > Metazoa > Arthropoda > Insecta > Lepidoptera > Pieridae > Colias > Colias philodice. Next base: position 9,262,855 of record NC_143103.1, on the reverse strand, counting down.
AAAATCTATTGTGTCGCGCCCCGATCGGGCCTTACGGTGGTCAATGGGCTAGAGAACAGTTTGAACAATAATTGCTACATCTTTACAAATTGTCTACATGATGAAATGAAGAGGTTTGATTTATTGTGATCGTTATACTCAAAAACTAGTTCACCGATTTTTATAATTCTTCCGCTTGTTCTAGTGATCTTCTAGTTATTATTTCTCATTTAAATTACTTATTTTAAATACCACATCACTATCTTACTTGTTTCTTGACTTTCTCCTAATACTTCTTAATTTTCTTGTTTCTCTACTATATTTTCATGTCATGATCTTACTACCATGACTGATTCTTACCATGTCCTTACCATAACTACAGATAATACTATACTAGAACATAACCATGTGTCACACGTCATCATCAACACCATCATCATCAGCCCATATACGTTCCCACTGCAGCTGGGACACGGGCCTCCCATTCTACATGTCGATTTCACGATGTTTTCCTTCACCATTCGAGCAGTGGTAATTTTAACACCTGACGATGAAACCGGTCGTAGTTTTTTGTAATAAAAATCTAAATAAAGTGGAACTAATGAATTGTGTGTTTCTTTATTATAAAATGCAGTTCCATCAAGAGGTATATAAAGTATAAATTATAATTTTAATACATCATTATTTAATTTATGACCAGATCGCGCGCCTCAAGCCGCGCGATGGAACGTTACGAGAAACTCGCCAAGCTTGGCGAGGGGTCCTATGGCCTGGTCTACAAGTGCAGGAATCGGGACACCGGTGAGATCGTCGCTATCAAGAAATTCGTGGAGAACGAAGACGATCCGCTGATCAGGAAAATTGCGCTGCGGGAGATTAGGATGCTCAAGGTAATATTATGAAAGCAAAGTATAATACCTGTTTACCGTAGTTAAAGGGTGCTATTTATGCAAGTGTGTGGAGGAGGGAAAGGTGCAATTCCAAAAAAGGGAAGATCTTCTACCAGGCTACCAGAAGGTGTGGTTGGAAAGGCCCCTGATAGATGTTCAGAAGTTGTATTTATGCTATGTAGCCATTGGTGTAATAGTTGTTCATTGTACGTTTATGTATGATGCGAAAACGTTTTCACTTGCGCGATTCTGAGATAGGTGTTGCTACTGGCTTAATTAGAAATAGGTTAATTTTATCAGAAATTACGAGTTATGGTATGTTTGTCTTCCTTTTTACATTTACAGCGATAGAATATCCTTTGCTAAACAGATTTCTAGAGATTTCGAAAACGAATGGTCTGGTTGTGTCTAATAGCCATCTTGGGCACCAGTTATCATAACTTTCTATATTTTATGTGACAAGAGGATTTATCTCTACTTTCCCTTCAAATGGTAGTACAATTTTAGTAAATTTATATTATATGCAACACCTTACTGGAAACTATTCCAGTAAGGTTTTGCATATAATATAATTATTAATAGTACAGTGGTAAACTTGTGAGCGTAGAACCAAGGCTGTGGGTTCCTGTTTTCAATTCCTGGTGGAGACTGAAAAGATTTCACCCATGTGACGTATATAAAATCGTTCAGTGAAACAGATACATAACGCATTTGTCCCCATACCCCTCAAAGGACAATTGGGACGTCACTTAACACTGATGAAGTATTTATATTTTATATCAAACTAGCGGTCCGCCCCGGCTTCGCCCGTGGTACATATTTACGTTTTCTCTACATATAAACCATCCTCGTACTTCAAGGAATATAATAAAAAAAGAATTATCGAAATCGGTTCAGCCGTTCTCGAGTTATGCGCTTACCAACACATTTTGCGATTCATTTTTATATATAAGATTTAAACGTATCAATAAATTAATGTTATAGACTTCAAAAAATTGCATAAACTATTAGCACATATAATCTATTAGTAAATATAGAGATCCTTTTATCAGGCAATATATTAGGAAGGTCGTTTATTTTCGGCTTACCATTAATGTTGTAAAGGTCAGGGTTGCAAGTCTAAGTTGCTATTCCGACACGCGGAAAGTATCAATCATTCTAATCGTTTATTAGAGTCTAGTATCTATGGTAGAGTTTAGCGAACGATTGACGCAGGTAGAATATTATCTGCAATTATTATTACTGCCAATTGATGTTCGTATGAATTATTAAGATAAAATTAAAATATTTTATGATAATTTGAAGGCGTTCAAAAATAATTAAATAATTCATGGAAAATGTCAGCGTCCGAAGCCAAACATGTTTGGTGCAATATAAACGTGAATATTAGTATCACTAATGATAAATTTCTTATAAATGTATGTATCACATAAATACATAGACTATTTTAAATAAATTTGTTAGGTATTTGTAGCACACAGTACCACCATGCACATTGCACATGCACCACTTGGACAAAGGGCGGGCGTGCGTATCGAATCTTCAAAGCTCGTCGGTCCTACTAGCTTCAAGGAATATATATTCTTATATATTCTTACATAAACACATTTTTAAAGAAAAACATATACTTATCTACAAGTTAAATAATAACTGTGATATTTTTTAGAGTAAGTATAACGAATATTCATTACACCAAAGTATGGTTCTTTATTCTTTTCAAACTTTTCCTTCGCCCCAAGTTAGTTGTCGAGGAAAATTGCAAAATAAGGACTCGGCTGATAAAAATATTTTTTTTTTTATTTTACGTAGGCCTAGGCTCATCAAAGATTGGAATGACCTCGGTTTAAAAATCTCACTTTAGTGCAATTTTATCCACCAAACTGTCTTGTTTGTTTGTCTAGAATCTGAAACACCCGAACCTGGTGAACCTCATTGAAGTGTTCCGACGAAAGCGGAAGCTGCATTTAGTCTTCGAGTACTGTGACCACACTGTATTGCATGAGATGGAAAAATACCCAGCAGTAAGTATAAGCTTAAATATATGTTATTTATTTTATTGTTTCTATAGAAAAAAATCTGATATTTAATGAATAAATTAGCTACTAATACGGTAAAAGGAATGGTGTGTAGACTATGAACAAAAAATAAATATCAATAAAAAACCAAATAGGTAACAATTTTATTAAATTAAAAAAAACAACGCATATGCCGAAGAGAACATAACATAACATAATTGAGAAAGTCCGTCGACCTCGAATAAATTGGTTAACAACAATAAAACAAAAACTTTACTTATTATGTGAGTAAACACCATGAATATTTGATCAATAATAAGAAAAAATCTCGTCAAATTATATAATATTAATCATTACGACATTAAACCATTATTCATACTTTTGTGAAACACGAATAAATCACGCTTGTACTTTAGTTTTTTCAAGCACAAAACTTAAGCCCTTCTCACACGAGTCGTAGTCGTCTCGTAAGCATATTGTCAAGATATAAGACAGATAAGACCGCAGGTTTTCTACAGACGCATAATTGTTACAGGTTTTTCAGGACTTCAATTGAAAGCATGGCATTTGTATTTTTTATGACTTTAAAGATCTTACTTTCTCTTTACACGAAGATAATCTTTTTATAAGTCGTTAGTAGTAAAAACTAAAGTTAACTGTAGAAAGCGACTTATTTCATTGGGCACATCGATACATTGAAAATATAAACAATCAAGAAAAAATTGGTTTGTTCGTGAAGCTACTGCTTCGCCCAGCGGCCACGCATACGATACGAGTTACGACGACGCGACGTCCGCGTCGCGTCCTGTGCGAAGGGGCTTTTTAGTTTTTACTTTACGTTAACTAAGCTTTAGTTTAGTAAGGGCACAGATAATAATATAACACTATACTGTAGAGACACTAAAGTGATTGGCATTATAGAACAAAGCTAATCAAGACTCAAGAGTATTTAGGATAGACGTCCTACAGATCAAAATTTACCAAACATCCATATTCCACAAAATAAATTTACAACACACAGCCATCACATTCTTGTTGACATTATAGACTTATCCTCAAATAGAGCCACTATATCCACGTTCCAAATACGTAACATGTGTGCATATAATATTGCACACTTATCTGTCGACATAGTCACACGTTCACGTGAGAGCCACTCACGTGTAACCTTAGAAATGCGGCTGATTTTTTTTTAATTATCACCTATTACGTCAAGGCAGTGGCGCGAAAAGTTTAGGGCTGACAGCCGAGTTGTTTTTTTTCTCGGTTATGGCAATGAGCAACAGCCGAGTTGATGTTTTTTTGTTTTTTTTTTGAATCGTTAACTTTTTTTTGTTTTATAAAGCTGATTACATTCGTAAGTGGAACATATTTTGTCCTATTATTTTTAAGTTACCAATAATTATGTTATATTATGGCATTATCGCAATCATTTGATTTTTTCTAGTTTATTATAATCTTATATTGTAAAAGTTCTCCATTCATGAATTAAAATTTAAATATAAAATTCAAATACTTCAGTCACAATAAGAATTGCATTGTTACTTATAGTATATATTTACTACATATAATTAAAAGTTAAAACCATAATCAATAGTAAGCATAAGTTATAGTAAGCGGAACGCGAGCGAGCGAAGCGAGAAAAATTCGTAGGCCGCGTAGCAGCAATGAAAATATGAGCCAATAACTGGAAATGGCCGTCCTAATCAATGTAACGATTGCTTAACCAATTGCATACGGCTTAATTACGCGAAACGAGTTATTTTCGACACGGCCTCACGTGCTGTTTTTCACCTTGTGTTGAATTAAATATAATATTATCTTTATCTGATATAACTACATATTACAATAATTATTATCGATGACAATTTGTTCGTGTTGAAATTATTAACCTTTTTTCATAGGTATTATATGACTATATGTTAAATATTTTATAATAACGAAAATATTCAAGCAGACACATTAGGTATCCCTACCTAAATTTATATGAACGTATTTTTGAAGTAAGTACCTACGACATGAATTATTGTTTTTTTACCGAAGATAAACAATTAATTCTAGACACGAAAAACAAGAATAATTGTTTGGCTCAATTATAAACGTACGAAAACATTATTTTTTATATTTATTGAGGGTAATTTGCTTCCATAAAATGAACTTCCTAATAAATATTTTTTTAATGTTTTGTTACCTATAACGTAATTACTATAAAAAACTGAAAAAAACTGTTCCGATTGAACCAAAATTAAAAGAAGAGCCTTTGAACGATACTACTTACAAAAATTTGAAATACTTAATAATATATCCCAATGAATCCAGACGTTGAAAATGCACCTATAATAATCATGCTACACACACGCAAAAATTAGTTTTTTTTTTTAATATTATGTAATATAAGAATTACAATTTGATTTTGTAGGTATAAACATTTCCTAGAGTACTTTTAACCTCGACACATTAACTGAAATAATAAATTGTTAACAGAATCAATAAACCCAGTTTTAGCTATAAAACGGTAGTCTTTCAGTTTTACATAATAGAAATCGTTTGAATGCCTGTCAATAAACTTGAGGTTCAAGTTGAAATGAAATAGACCGGATAATTTATTAACAATAATGAATTTGGAAGGTTAAAAACTAAATGTAAATTGTATAACGTCGATCAATATTTTAAATAGGTAGGTACTTGGAAAGTTACAAATAAACATTTTTATTGGTAGCGAGTAAAAAAAGAGCGTGTGTGCCGAGCACACGTGTCAGAAGTGGAACTTCTTTAGCAAGATTCAAAGATATGAAAATCGTCGCCTTATTCCATGACATGACGGTATTGGCATGACGCGACCTTGAAATTTTACTCTCAACGCGCCTCAAGAAGTTTCACTTCAAAAATGAAACATTTAATTGACTCCACCAAAAAAAAAATAGAGAACACAAAGTCTGTCTTTAATTTAATTTATACCTCAAAAAAAACTATACAATAATAACTACAAGTAATTTATACGATTATAAATACCAAGAAGTCAATTTATGGCGTGAGTGACTCAATCTAGAGATCGAGAGATTCCTTTTATGGGAAGATTTATTTTATTTTTCCGCAATAAGATCTGTCAGACAGAATATGTTAAATCATCCGCATTTCCTACTACTTGCGAAAATTATTGGATTTTACTTTTTAACAAAAAGTCGAGAAGGTAGTATAAAATTTGCAAAATTACAGCAATTACAGTTACCTACCTAATTAGATCAGCATAAAATTTGCAAAATGCATGTACACAAAGATTAAGGACTGGATTTTTAATTCAAATTCTAAACTTTTTCTTTGACGTAAACTTTAATACGTGTATAAGAATTCTGTTTTTGTTTTTATGAACAGCCTTCTATTACCAATATCGCATCTACCGAGAAGAACCGGTAAAGAACTTATATTTTAAAGTCCCACGAACTACTATCGACACATGGACCACTTATCCCAGCTACCACGTGCGTGAAGCCACGTGATAAAGCTAACTAAAGAAAACGTGATTCTCTCTAATAATGTGCAATATTACGACCTTCCACACTCTTCTCTATCTTGCACAAACATCCTAAAGTCGAATATTGAAATGTAGGCTTACAACATGCAGCTGTCGTAAATCTTTATCAATTATAATTTATAATCGTTATAATGCGTTATTTCGTAATGAAGTAATGTCTCCGCTGCATCTTGGAACCTTGCAGCCTTTTATGTATTGTTTGGGTAAAGCGCCATTTTTTTATCTACAACCTTTTTATTATTCCAAGAGAAATCATTGGTTCTTCCTCGATTGACTTCATAACTTGTAAAGTATGATTTTCATGTAATTGGATAAACTTATTAAGAAATTATCTGCAAGTTAATTAGTTAGCTTTTTTAAGAATAACGCAAGCCACAAAATATATTAAAATTTTTAACAATTATTAAAAACACGTTGCACACTATGGAGATATAATTCACGAATTTTTATAGTAAAATTTTAAGCAAACAATAATCAGATAAAATATATCGGATTGTTTGTTTTAATGCGGGAGCTATTTACAAACATGAAAATAATATTAATTCAACTATAATAAACGAATTACGGTTGTGTTTTAAATGAAAATACTTCATTAATAATTAATTTTCGAATAATGTTTAACTTATTCCTGTAATTAAATAATAAAAACATTTATTATCTCCTATGTTTTATATCTACATAAAAATTTTAATAAATAGAGCGAATCAATTGCCGTGCAAAAGCAGCTCAATCTATGTGTGCGATAAATTCGCTTAGCAATAGCTTCGCGAGGCTGCTTGCTCTGCATAAGTTCATCTAATAACACCAAGAACACGTCCACCAGGGCTGCCCCGAACTGCTGTCAAAGCAGATCATCTGGCAGACGCTGCAGGGCGTCGCGTACTGCCACCGGCACAACTGCATCCACCGCGATGTGAAGCCGGAGAACATCCTACTGACCAGCGATGGTGTGGTCAAGCTGTGCGACTTTGGCTTCGCTAGGATGATCAGTGCGTATTTTAGTGTGTAGAAATGTGCCATAATTAATTGTGAACATTTTGCATGCTTTTTTTGTTGTTTTATCTTAGTTCAGCTAGGCTATTCTGTAAAAAACACGCCCGAACTCGCATCTCACCTGAGTGAGTCGACTCACTTCACTTTCGAACGTTCGAGTTTTTGGTTTCGCATTCTGTAAACATCCGCTCGGCAGAGGCGAAGCGAAGTGAGTCTCACTTCGAAACTCACTTGCTTAGTGAAGGGATCTTATAGATTTGAATTTATCGACATTGTTATTATCTTTAAAATGCGGCAATTTAACACATATTGAAGACATAATAACACTTTAGTATTGTACCGTGGGTGGAATTAAACTAAAATTGCAATTTTACACTGATAAATTCTTTAAAATCAAAATAATTCTAGCGTCACTGAAAAAAAAAGGACGATTGTCTGTGGTTCGTTTGACGTTTGTTTATTTCTCAAGTCACAACATAGTCACAAGTGGTTTTTTGTACCTAATTTTAAAGTGTTTCGGGTTGCATTCTTTCTAAAAGTTTTGTTGGAGTTTTAGTAAATGTTTGAGTTTGGCTTTATTAAGGGGGCGCATAAAGCAAAATAACCAATCTTCTATTAGATGATACGTGTAATATGCAAGACCAAATCTAAAAAATAAAATATATATCAAACTAGATGATATGTTCAACGATTCTGTTTAATCAAAAACATAAAATATTAAACAATTATATTAAAACATTTGCAAGATATTTGTCAGAGCATTTTGTGTAATTATTTTTAGTTTTGGTTTTATCTGCGATAAACCACTTTTATCGTGACAAAATCAAACGTTTATCTCGAGAAAAAAAGAGCGCCAAAAGTGGTTTATCGCAGATAAAACCAAAACTAAAAGTAATTACACAAAATGCTCTGACAAATATCTTGCAAATGTTTTAATATAATTGTTTATGAAAAAAAAATCATAATAAGTATTACCATGTCAAGTAGAAAACGTAAAAGTGTGAAAATTAGAGCTAACTTGGTGATTTTTTTTTATCGATTAAATTTTAATATTTTATGTTTTTGATTAAACAGAATCGTTGAACATATCATCTAGTTTGATATAGGTATATTTTATTTTTTAGATTTGGTCTTGCATATTACACGTATCATCTAATAGAAGATTGGTTATTTTGCTTTATGCGCCCCCTTAAGTTGTTGTGTAATTGGTGTTGTAGCGACGACAAGCCAATTTATGAGTTATCGAATTTCAAGTGTAGTACCTACTAAGAAAGTTCACACCACAGGTTCACACGGTAAATCGTATATAAACAGTTTGTGTGCTATGCATTGACTGTTACAGGCTTGTCGGGACGCGGGTTGGTCGCATAGGTTGAATATTAATTACATACGGATAAATATATGTAGTTAACGAAATATATTAATATAACCTGTGCCTAGTTATTTCATTCTTTCATTACACCCGCATATAACAAGCCCCTACAGTGTTAAACGTGTTGCATAAATTATTTAAAGGAGAAAACTGCAAAAATAACAACTATGAGGTGAGTAATGTGATTCTTGTATTTAACTAAAATATTATCTTAAACAACAAGCTTATTGAAATATTTAACTTAAAATCTTAAACATTGTAGCTCCATGGAAAGGTCGTCTCATCCCTCCCGTGCCCAAGTAGAGTATCTAGTCGACTATCTTGGCAAACATCCTAGCTTAGCCAAGGGTTTTTCAAAAGTCCCGAGCGCTAGAGACGAAGCTAGAAAAACATGGGAGGAGTTGACTATCAAATTAAATAGCTTGGGAGGCTGCACTAAAACATGGAAACAGTGGACAAAGGTAGGCAATAGGCATATAGAAAACTATTCATCTTATACCGTGTAGATATCTGGCTTACCTACATAATAATAAACTTTTAATTTTGCTTTAGTATTGGTCTGACAAAAAGAGTGCCGTGAAGAAAAAAGCTGCCCTAAGATACCGGGCACGCAATAAGACTGGTGGTGGATGTGAATCGGTGGTGGAGCTTTCAAAGGTGGAGGAGAAAATACTCACATTAATGGGCGGGGAAGGTTTTGCAATTGGTGATAGGCATTTGGAAATTAATCCATTTGAAGTAAGCTATTGTTATCGATTTTGTTGATCCGATACATGTATATATGTAAAATATAATTATTCAATGTCATGTTCTTTTTTTAGGAAATCCCCGTCCTTACTGATGCCAACGAAAGCCCCACATTGCTGACTTCATCTATGATAAATGAAACCACAACTATTGTAAGTAAATACCTAGTGTATTAATAAAATATAACTTAAAAATAAACAACTTATTAGTAAATGTTTCTTATATTGTTCTAGGAATACCAAGTCTTGGATGAGACTGCTATAAATATGGAAAATGTTAGAATGGCAGATACTGAGGTATATATTAATAAGATATTATGAAAATGGTACTTTTTTATTGATTCCAGTATTTGAAATACTATGTTTTTTTTTCAGAGACCTCAACTAATTCAGCAATATGTTGACTGTATCCCGAATCCCGAACCTTCCCCTGCTCATACACCACCGAGAGCGGAGGTAACGAGCCCTCTGCAAGCAGTTACCCCCTCTGGCTCAGGCAACTTTCCTGCTCGACGTCGATTGAACGTCGCGGGTCCATCACCACGTCGTACTACAAGTAATTATGAGATTTATGAATTTATTTACAATATTTATAATCCATACTATAATATTATAAATGCGAAAGTAACTCTGTCTGTCTGTCTGTTACTCAATCACGCCTTAACTACTGAACCAATTTGCATGAAATTTGGTATAGAGATATTTTGATACCTATGTTTTTTTTTTATACTTGTACAAACGTGACCATACATACCTATTTACCTCTTTTATAAATTGTAATTTTTATTTAATTGTTTTTGTTCATTGTAAATTATTTTGTTGTTTTTGCCTTGTATTTTTGTGTGTAAATGTATTTTCTTTCTTTCTTTCTTTCTTTCTGATACACGAGAAAGGACATAGGATAGGTTTTTTCCCGGAAATCTTACGGGAACGGGTTTTTCTTTGAAAATGCGGGCGAAGCCGCGGGCGGAAAGCTAGTCAACAATAAAAATTTGGAAATACATACAAATAAAACTAAATAATACTTGATAATGAATTAAGGAAATAATAATAACATCAGAAGACTCGTCAAAAATGCGTCACCGGTGGAAATAATAATAAATTAATATTTATTTTTACGTTTCAGGGTCATCGAGTCGTCCACAACAACGGCAAAGAAGACGATCACCTCCATCACAAAGGCGGCAATCTCAATTAACAACCTTTACCGAAAGGTTTCTTAGCTTGGAAGAGCAACGGATTGAGATTGACCGTCGCTACTGTGAGTTACAGGAGGTGATGGTCAACTCACAAAGGGAGACCAACAGAATGATAGCAGAGGGCCTGATTGCCGTCGGGGAAGGTCTTAAATTATTAGCTGATAATTTAAAAAAATAAAATACTTTTATACTTAAATACATTTATTAGTTCTTAACTTATTTTAGTAGTAAAAAATTATCTGTGGTTTTACATACAGTTTCTTAATTTACTAACATTAGTTTATAAGCCCTAATTGAGTTACTAACACCTATGAATATAATTTTCCGGAATAAATAATTTGCATTGATTTTTGATTGAATTAATTACAATTACCGCGTGTTCCTTGCCCTCCATAATTCATTTATCAATCTTTGTCTACATAGCTGACCAAGTGCAGTTTCATTGGGTACATCCTCATTTGAAGCTACACTTTGTCTGGTCCTATGAAAACCAGCCTCAACCTCTATCTCTGAATTGAATATGGCTGGAGCTGGCAGGCCGGCACGATTACAAATATTGTGAAGCACGCAACATGCTATTACAATCTTCGAAACCGTGTTGGGGTCATAATGTAGGACTCTATGTGCTAATAGGCATCTAAATCTGGCTTTAAGGACCCCAATTGTTCTTTCTACGGTGTTTCTTGCAGTAGCATGCAGCTGGTTATAGTGATGTTCTGGTGTTCCCTCGTCTGCATTTGGAACTGGCACCATTAGGTACTGACGCTGCGGATACCCAGAATCACCTGTAACAATGAATATTGTTAAAAAAATAAAATGTTTTGTCATCAACAATTATATTTTTATTAGGAGTTAGGAGTTTTCAATGATTTCGCCTGCTCTCCAATTTTTATGAATTCCGTGAACTTCGGTAATAAAGCCTAAATTACTCAGAAATAAAGTAGTTTTTTTAATGATGAAAGAATTTTTGAAGGAATTAATCCAGTAGTTTTTGAGTTAAATATTTACAAACAAACAAAGATTCGTCTTTATAAATTAGCTAAGAGGTAACTCACCTAACAAGTACACAGATTCGCCTGTTTGTACTAATTGTTCGAGGTGGTCCCGAATGATGCAATTATTAAAAATAAGGCTGTCGTGAGTCGCTCCGCCATATGTTGCATCTACATGTATTATGTTCAAATCTGCATCTGTGAACTGCAAAAAGAATTATTTTACAACTATTTTTATGTGGCTGTTCTAATGAATGTTATAAAAAATATAGGTACTAGCAGCGTCTTGTGATTTATACTGCTTAGTTAATGATCCTATGGAATTGGTTCAAATATTTTCATTAAATCGATTTTCTATGGTTCAAGTGTGAAAGCGTATACAGACATTATTATATCAGGCTTACCATTTGTACATTTCTTGCATGATATCCTTTGCGACAGTAGTATCGTTCTTCATGGCAAGTTGGTCTCACCATTGTCACAAAAGTCCCATCTACACATCCTATTACCCCAGGAATACTGAATTTCTCATAGAATCTGCAATAAGAAATAAAAAAAACATTAAAAATTTTATTAACATGATAGGTTTATTTAGGTAGGTACACAAACCTTGTTTTGAGTCTCAGTCTTTCTTCAGAATTTTGGGGAAATCTTATGTATTTTTTTACTATACTTGGATGGCTTAGGGCTTCTATGACCTCGTGGATACTACGAGATGCTGATGGCTGCGACACAAACGAATTTATGTGTTTTCCACATATCCTTTGATAGCTCCCAGTCGCAAAGAAAGAAAGTGCACATAACAACTGAAAAAAATGAATGAAATTTCTTGAAACTATCAAAATAAAAGGTACTTAATCTGATAAGGAAACCATCCATAATTAAAGTCGGTTAATAACTCAAAACGTTTTTAAAGAAACCGTAAGGGAGAGAAACTTTGGACTTTAACATAGGGTACCTAGTACCTACCACTTGAAAGGGTGACATCATAAAAAATAATCGGGGATTAGATGACGTTATCGTTAGTGGTTCTATGTTCTATGCGAGGAAGTTATGTTACCTACCTACATAATGGAATGTTTTACAGAGTTATGGGAAAGTTATCCCAATATTCACACGGGATCGGGACTTCCGCAGATGAAATCACGGGACCGATGACTATTGTAACAGTAACTTTTCATGACATTATGAATACACATATAAAGCACTTAGATACATACCTTGACTCTAGCAGTTAATCCTCTTCGTCGACGTTGAGGTTTTTTAACTAAAACTTTAATGTCTTCCATCACTTGAGAAACTAGTTCTTCCGATAAACGGTAGCATTCAACAAAATTTTTATTTCGATTAATAATTTGCATTTCCCGAATGCTGGTACTTTGCCGGCAACTTTCTATTATATCCACAGCATTAGCTTCTCGTATTATAGCACTTAATATAAAATAACGCGCCATTTTAGTAATAAAATATATAAAATTTGTATCAAATTTGTTCCACAACCACTAACTCACTCACGAACTCGGCACCTAATAGGCGAGTGAATTGATGACAGGTGAATTCGTATTTGTAAATACTCGAACTCGACGTTCGAGGTGTAAAATTACCTTACAGAATGCCGAATTCATACTATAAACGTCAAAATACTCACTTAGCACAGTTCGCCTCGTCGCCGCTCTCGACGATGTGGCGCCACTAGTACTGTCGAGTTTTACAGAATACGAAATCGAAAACTCACCGCGGATTCCGCTTTCGAGTTTTTATAATAACCTTACAGAATAGCACTGCAGGACTCAGGTAGAATACATTTAAACATTCTGCCTTGGGTAAATAACTAACTAGCTAATTGCTGCAACGTGATCAGCTTCAAGAGCATCAGAGATCATAATATGGCAAACGCTGCAATTCTATTTCAACTTTATGATCACTTTGTATTGCTGCCTTGTAGAATTAAGTTTGGTATGAATGGTAATGTTGAATAGTGATTTAAATTATGTTAGATGCTGGGATTTTTGGGTTCGCATTGCAGGTTCAAGTGTAAATGACACTTGAGTCCGTAATACAACCATCCGAAAGCCAAAACAAACGATATTCTGTACAAAAAAGAAGACAATGTGATTCCTAAGAAAAGTTTTGACAAATAAAATTGAAGAAGATTTTTCCCCTAACTTGCCCATTTTGAAACTATCTTCGCTCTTTTACATTTCCTTTCCTCGTCCCAGGTGGTTCCTGCTCCTCAGAATACTCAGTTCACATCATGATTCCGTTCGGAGTGGACGTCAGGAGGAGAGCTAGTACCTATTAAATTTATGTTTTTGTAGCTATTTCTCTACGAAGTATTTAAGACGTATTTGGAGCTAGTAATATTAGATTTTTTGTTAGGATTGGTTGGTGTAGTTGTCCACATAGTTGTCACTGTAGCTAGCAAAATACTATCATTTATAATAACAGGTACCTACATTACATTTTAAAACGTGAATGTTTTATAAGTTTAGCTCCCAGTTTAATAATTTCAAACATACACAAAATTCTTCTCAGTATATTATGCATGTGCATATGCACATGTAATAACTCATACCTATTATAATACCATAAAACACCCATTAAAATAACCCATAACGATAATATTATAAGGCAGGTAGCCTATATAAGTAAGGCCGATCGGCGATAAGAGCGGATTGCAATCTACACTTCCCGTCTACTTTCCACTGGGCTACGATTTATGACTAGCGTTATACTTCTGCTCTATTTATTGGAAAACCTGCTTTTATTCGGCCACGTGGATTTTTGAGAATTATATCTACATGTCTTTAGTCGCTGCATAATTAGGTATAATATCTACAAAGGAATTACTTATTATAAAACAATACAGGTTGAGTTTTTGCTTTGATAAACTGTATTTTAAATCTTGTGTGTGAGCAATAAAGAATTATCTATATATCTATCTATCTATTTTATCACAAGTATGTACAAGTATCTCTAACAAGTATAGGTGGTATCAGTGAAATTTTGTTCAGTTTGTCAAAGACTCAAATGACTTACATTTACCTACTTCAACTTAGGGAACCGTGTAAAGTTCTATCGAAATCGTAATATGTTTTATAATATTATGGACAAAATTTTAAATTATAATGTGTATATTATTATGTAAATTATTGTAATTAAGTATATGTCAGTGTTAGTTTATAATAAACTCTCCTCTACTTGTCCCTCTTCATTATAAGCAAGGAAAGGTTAAATATAATAAATGTAAATATAAAATAATAACTTAAATAATGAAATGCTTTTAAGAAGTTTTGGGATTTAGATGGCATTTCAAAAAAATATAGAGTTCATTATAGTTATTAGCTTTCACAGATTAGAATCTTACAATTTTGAAAGTAGATACACATTTAAGATTTAAGAAGCGTAATAATTATTATCCCCATCTCTTATGTAATTGGCAGATCATAAAGTATTATTTAAACTGCTACTTAAAAAAATGTTTGCTCATCTTTATGTCATACACAAATCGTAATTT
This sequence comes from Colias philodice, assembly GCF_061535455.1. Lineage (NCBI taxonomy): Eukaryota > Metazoa > Arthropoda > Insecta > Lepidoptera > Pieridae > Colias > Colias philodice. The sequence continues at coordinate 9,247,620 of NC_143103.1, read as the reverse complement.
ATGAAAAGAAATCACAACACAGCGACCTACATGTTACGATATTTTAATGTTCTTTACAACATAAGTGTGTATTAATGGGTGTTATGAAAATATCTCATCAGGGGATTTGCGAAATGTATGTGTGAGATGATCATCTTGGATTAAGGTAAATCTTGTTTAGGTGCTATCAGTTAGGTTAGGCTCATATCAGGTACCTACCTAGCTAAAGATACATAGATATAGACACAGGCGTAGATACAGTTATATACTAGAGATTTTTGAAGTGAAACTTCTTTATCGGGGTTGGAAAAAAATTGAGTGTAACCCTTAAGGTGTAACCATAGAGATAGACTACATTTTTTCGTTACGCGCCATCTTTTTCTTATGACTTATCCCTACCACGCGTGATTCGACGTATTTCTTTAAAGTTGCATATAGTAAATTATTTTTTGAAAAATAAGGTCATAAAGAAGTTTCACTTCTTACGTGTGTACACGCACACATTTTTTTGTAATAACATACTAAATAGACAGTTAGAAAGAAAAAAGTTACTTATCATAATATGCAGGATATGGAATGAGATATATAAGAAAAGGATAAAGAAAAACATACCTATTCTTAGATTTGCACTAAAAAGCGCTGAGTACCTACCTAGTGGTCGGAAATACACAAAATCGATGTCGTGTTGGATTGGCATAATTAATAACAGTTGAATTTAAAAATGTGATAGAATACATACTTACCTAAAATTTTTCAAGTAGGTAGTAGGTAATAACTTTAATGTTACTTCTAACTTAGAAGTTCTAAGTTTAATTTAATCTATGAACCATAAGCTCCGTCAATCGATCCATCATCCGACAAGAGTACAAGACCTTTAGTACAAGACCTAGGTACGCTAATCTAAATCTAGACTTAGTGACATATCACACTAGCGGATTGCGAGCGGTTTCAAAGCGGAGCGGGTGCGCAACGAATACGTTGCGGTTGCGCAGCGAATTCGTTGCGGACGCGTGGCAGATGCGCAACGTTTACGTCGCAGTCATGTACACTCATTAACAAAATGGAATCCGTGCTGGTTGTTACTTATAACTTGTGATAGTATAATAATTATGAGATCATTATTTTTTACGAGTTTCATAACATGTTAATGTTTAGGGTATTGTTTTATCTATTAAATCTTGGTCGAAATGCAATCAGATAACTTAATTGCTCATTAAGAAAGTTCATTAGTGAAATAAATGTTAAAGCTCCTTAACTAAAACAGGGCTATCTTATTATTAGATAAATAGCAGTGAATAGAAAATTTTATCAAGCAACCAGCAACTCACTATCACTTTGCTCATAATTAGGTTCACAAAATCTCTTTATAACATACGTTGCTATGGGAGAGATTATACTGGTCAGTCGTTACATACTTTTGGAATGTATGGTACATTCTAAAAGTCCTAGTAATTCAATTTTATAGCACCTTTTTTTAACAACTCCAGTTGTTATTACATCTTTAGTTAACTGTTAAGTAAGTGCATTTCCACAGTACGGTTAAAAAATTGAGTGCTACAGAAACGATGGAAATATTGAATGGAAGTTAGGCAAGGCGGAAGGGCTGGCTTTTGTGCGAGAGTATACAAAATGACGCGTCCGCAACGAATTCGCTGCGCAACCGCGGCGTGTTCGTTGCGCGCCCGCAACGTATTCGTTGCGCACCCGCTCCGCTTTGAAACCGCTCGCAATCCGCTAGTGTGATATGGCACTTAATTAGGTACCTACCTATAGTACCTACATATTTAGCGAACAACGCCTGCATTGTGACGTCATGACCTTCACCAATGCAAATTGCCAAGGTCACGACTAGCGGTTCAGTTACGTGGATTAATGGCGGTTATTTTTGGCACAGCTGAGTGCTTTTAAGCTATGTTTCTTTTTTGTTTGATGGCAACTTGACACTGCTACTTAATTGCTTTCAGAGTTGTCTGGGTTTATGAGTCATAGAATCTTGAATTACTTAATGTCTTATATTACTTAACAATAAGTTGTTAATGAATTCTTATAATACCCGCGATTCCTCCACTGAGAGCAGCTCTATCGAACATAGGATATTCAATCATTGAATATTCAATAGTCCGTTTTTAGGCAGAGGAAATCCGAATCCAGCCAGGACCCTTTCACCGAAGACCCTAGAAAGTTAGAAAAACGGTTTGCGTGAACGAATTCTCGAGTATTAAAAAGAGCTAGGCATCGGCTACGGTTAAAGCCTGAAAAAAATTGACTGGCTGATTGATTAAGGTATAGGTCTTTAAAAACGTGAATAAACAGTTTGAATGTTTCAATATAAATACAGAGGTACCTACTAAGCACTTGATTGATCGGAGAATAACAATAAAAGTTTGTACAAAGATTGTTTTTATTCTACAAAAGGTTAAGGTCTGTGTCAAGAATTCTAAGGAAGTTACTCAACTTCTGTAGTTAGTTTATGGACAAAAAAATAACGTCTTGTATAGTCGGTTCTAAATAAATGTTTAAGTAGATACTTATTATAAATATTGCTCATTTAAAACGAAATTACATGCCCTATAAATATATTTGCAATAAATATAAGCAGGAGGTATATGGTAGAGCTACAGATAGCTTACATTACGATTAAGATAAAACCCACTATACTACCAAATTACCAATATATTTATTCAATTAAGCTTTTTGGCAACGGGAAAGATCCTGCAATAAGCTTTCGATTACTAGTAAGAACCGTATTATATCACAGTATTGTATCGAATTAATTGGAAACATTACTTTGTTTTTTGCTTTATTTCATTTAGGTATGACTTATATGAATTGATTAAATACATACATATATTAAATGAATCAAGAGATTTTATTCAAATCATTTTATAAATTTGACTACGCTCATGTTGATCAATAAAAATACTTTAGTAGTAAGTAGGCTATATAATTCAGTAGGTCGAGCGTCTTAGTAGTTATTTTACTTAGAATGTGGTTTTAGAATGACCCTAATGCGTTTATAAGTGATATAACGGTTGCTAACATCAGTGAGATTAGTATCGGCTTTGATATACCATCTACGGGTTCTACAAACATTATTTCTGAAGATGTAATTGCAGGATAATATTATAATTTTATCGTTGTACAAGGTGACGATGCTTGGCTATGAATTCATATTTTTATTATAGCCTCACCTATTTAACAAAATTTAATAACTATTAAAAATAACTATGAAGGCTGAAGGTATTGCATTGATCTGAACAAAGTCATATACCTACCTAGTTACCTATCTCAAATCCTTCCCTATCACCATATTAGTTAATCCAGTATTGGTTTATTTTATATTATTCGTCTAGACTGTAAAGTTCCTACAGGAAATGAGACTTGAAATGTGATATTATTCGTCTAATTGTTATTACGACGTTGGGAACAATGAAATGATATGAACTGACAATTATCTTAATTCATACTTCCAAATAGAGTCGGTATTTTTATCTGTCTATAAATTGTGCATGTTTATCTAAATACTTTCGGACATTCTAACAAGAATACATTTAAAGAATATAAAAAAAATCCATCACGAGTTAGGATTCGAACGTCTTTCGCCACCCCCTTGGGGTGTCTCCACGCCATCTATTATTTCGAATTCCGCGTCGTGAATCGTGATCGATTTTTTTCTATTCCTTAAAAAATTATATTTATAAACAAAAATATCAAATTAATTCTAAAAAGTATTCCACCAACATGTCCAGGTCCAGGTGAGAGCTATACGGACTACGTGGCCACCAGGTGGTATAGAGCTCCAGAACTGCTGGTCGGCGACACCATGTATAGCACGCCTGTGGACGTTTGGGCTATTGGTGAGAGATATTATATTATTAACTTATCTATGTAGTTTTTGTTTTATAGCATTAAAATGCTTTATACGCGAGTAATTTTAAAGGATTAAAAAGATCCTATCCAATTTTACACCCTCAAATAAAAAAAATAAAAAAAGTTGCTAAAAATAATTTTTTAGAAAAATATTTGGACGACATAAACGCATCACTTCTTACACCTTTATCTTACTTTTATTTTACTGGCGTAACATGTTCTAGTATTTTTCATTGTTACTCATAATATTATGAACCCACAAGTACCAAGTAGCCTTTTATGGCATAAAGCTCAAAATATAAACTCCTTACTCCGTTATTTTATATTTACCTTTGTTCGGTTCAACGTCTTATACTGGTTAACCTTTAGGGTAAGGATGGTACAGAGATGTGCCTGTAATTTCTTTGTTCTCACTGCAATTTCTTCCGTGATTCATGTTTGATGTACTTGAAATGTTAATGTTGCCGTATAAAAAAAGCTTTTTCCGAGTTATTATTTATAAATAATATTTAAGGATATGAGCTTTTATGGTGTTTTTATTGTTTTGCTTTGTATATTGTCATTATCGTGTAATTAATGTGTCCTACCGTTGGAAAGATGGCAAAATAATTTTTTAAATAGATTTGTCTCAATTATGTTTTTGTAGATATATTTTCACAAAAACTGATTAGGCACTTTCTTTGTTATACAATGGTAAATCCAATCAGTTTAAATCGGTTTTACGATTAAAACAAGAAAATTTATCGAAGTTAGTGTGCTGAAGGTGTATTACAACACTTTCGATAATAGTTAACTAAATTCTACATTCCCTACTGTTAGTTATAACAGATAGATTTTGTTATAATTATGCCGTAGGTATTAAAAATGAAACAATATAAGAAGCTAAATTCAAACACTGCAGGAGATCAAGAGCTTTTAGAAGAATTCTCGGAATATCAGTGGGAGTTAAAAAATATATTCTTAAAAGTTCTCCTGGGAGTCTGGAAATATTCTTTATTTTTTGTATTATTTACGTTGTGTTAATGCCTGCCTGTAAAGTTGAAAATAACATTTGACAAGTTCATAATATTACAAATTTGATTTTATGTAGTTTAAATTTTAATAATTTCAATATGATTCTTACGAGATACCTGTATCAAATTGGAGCATTATTTGCAGTATGTTTGATTATTTATTTAAGGAACCTAGTCCATCTATATCTCCATCCATTTTTTTATACATCTACCTACCTTTATTCTTCACTATTTCTGCATTCTAGTAAGCAATTTAATTCTTTTTACCTACTTGCCCCATTTTATGCGCAAGTTCAAAGGGGTTACTTAACATAAATTAATGGAGAGAGTTTGGGCCAAGCGGCTAATCTTGTAGCATATTAACCTCGTTTCTAGCTCGATTTAGGTATCCTAGATTTACCTGTAACTAGGTATTTAAAAGTTTTATATCTTTTATGATAAAGTAGGCCATCATTCCCCTGAAAGTTACCTTAGTCGAAGTAAAAACTATTTATACTGTTAGGTACATGTAGCTAATTTTCGCGGTATTGTTTATGAATGTAGCGGTTAGGCTAGGGTAGCGTTTTTATCAAATTTAGTTTGATATAAAAAGACAGACAGTACACTAAGCGGGCCTGTATATAACTTGTTTTTTTGCGCTAAATATTTGGCGCCTAAAAGCTTCTAGGACGTTCGATTGCCGCCTAAACATTCTAGACCTTTCCAGGCTGCGTGTTCGCTGAGCTCCTCTCCAGCGAGGCGTTGTGGCCGGGAAAAAGTGATCTAGACCAATTATATCTAATTAGGAAGACCCTTGGAGATCTGCTGCCACGGCATATGACGATTTTCTCGCAAAACTCGTTTTTCCAGGTAACTTTTGTCAAGTAGGACTAGTATTGATTTTTTTTATGTCTGTGTGTACTTTCGTTTGAGATACCTACCTACCTGCTTAATTAACTTTCTATAGTTTAGTGGTAGTTAATAGTTTTATATGGTAGTTAGTAGGTTACTAGTGGTAGTAGTGGTATGGATAAATAAGTACCTTTGTTTAATTGGCCCTTATTATGAATTTTCAGGGATTGGCATTACCAGAACCGACTAACTTCGAGCCGCTAGAAAAGAAAATACCACCACGATACGCGAATAATGAACTGATTTTAGACTTTTTGCAGGTGAGAACTATAAAGCCTATTTAATGATAAAAATAAATCTCATTATATCCCTATTTATATAATTACTTTAAATTAAAACTAATTCATAAAATAGATTTTTATGTAAGTACCTATAGATAACTACTCTTATTAAATCTGATATATATTTTTAATTATCCCGCCCACAATTTTTCCTACAGGGATTAGAGGGTGACATGTTGATCTAATTCACGGTGTCCTAGAGCATTATTATTTCCATTGCGGAAATGGCGCTAGACGACTCTTATAATTATCACTGCCATTAATTTTCCATACTAGAATAAATATTTAATACTGCTTTCAGTCATCATGGTAACCCGATAGACCATCACACAAAAGAACACACCTTATTGATAAATTTAGTTCTACCTTTTCTAAATACACAAGTACTTAGGAATATCCCGCGCCATCTTTCAAGAGTTGCTAATTTTCTAGCAATGTTTTATTGCGCGGATGTTTATTTCATTCATATATCAACTGGCTATATATATATTATTGTTTCACGCATAAATCTAATAAATAAATTTTATCGTCTATACTCTATAGGAAGCTATTTATTGTAATTTGAAAATAACGACTTCCTATCCTATTATACACGATACAAATATAGTCTATAGAAGTTTCTGGGCTTCCAGAAATGCCTGGACAAAGACCCCTTGATGCGGTGGACGTGCGAACAATTACTACGGCATCCGATCTTCGAGAACTTTCTATTTACCTTACCTTCCTCTGACCATGATGAGTACGAGCGAATCCGGAGGGCGCAGGTTTGTATGTGTGTAGTTAATGACAGGAGAGGTTTTGATGGGATTTGGGGAAAGATATTTATATTGTGTACTATTATATTGTGTGCGTTTTAGGTAAAACTCTGTTCTAGTAATAAAATCGTTTTTGATTCATCCTATTTAAAATCAGTTTTATATATGTTCACTATTTATCCATTCAAATGTCACGAATAATTAGGATATAATATCGTCTTTCACTATTTTATCCATCACGAAACCACTTTGTCACTATTAACAAACAAACAAAATAATTACCTACTTAATTAAAAAGAGATTTTATAAAATATTTTATCAAAACAGCAAAATTTCAATGAAAGATCTCGAGCGTTGTATGAAGAGACATCTACACACATATCTGATAGCACTGCTTTGTCCAAGAAAAGTAAAGGGAAATGAGTTCACTTTTTGAGGTACCCTCATTTATTTGATACAAATTATAAGCAATATTTGAAGGTAGTTTGTATTTTAGGATGATCTATTCAGTTTCAAGTGTATTCATTGTCTTGTAAAAAATTGTTATCCTTAATTACAAAGTACTTAGTATAAGTAAAATATTGATGCATAAGTCTTATTTATATTTTGAATAAACTGTTTTCAGCAAACATTTTTCCCACTGTAGCAATAGAAATTGTACACTTACTGAAGTAAAATTTAATATGTATTTTTTGCTATTAAATAACTTAGAAACATTCCTCTAATCTTATATTTAATTTTTAAGCTATTGCATAGCTTCTATCGCGGGCCTTGAGCAAGGGGACCGAATCCAGAAATTCCGTAACGAAAAACCTCACGCTCCCCACTCCGGCGGGCGCGGAGGTGTGGCTTGATGGCATAGCATGCAATAGCTTTACCGCGGCAGGCAGCCACACGTCTTTTTTTTTTCTAAATAATAACATTCATCATCAGCCCAGATCCGAATATAAGTCGAAATATCCTGTCCAGGATTTTCCCAGTCAACCCATTTTTAATACATTTTTTAATACACTAAATTTATTATAAAATTGGTCTCATTCTATTATCACGCCGTTGCATTTCGACTTATATTCGGATCTTAGGCCATTCCCAATGTAGGCTATAGGTTATCATAGGCTTTGTATGAGGGTTTAAAAATAAGAGTCTTAAAGTAATTTAACTACTAAAAACACAGGTACAATCATCCCCACTGCTACCTCAGCTGATTGTGAACGAGCGATCCCAGCCCAAGAAGAAGACAGAGATGGAGGCCCGAGGCCACCTCCCCACCATATGACTAGCACCGCGACGTTAAATTAAATGTTTATTGCTATTTGTTTGTTTTATTTAACAACTACCCTCATATTATCAATGTTTAGGATTGTACTTTCCTGATAGGTTGTAAATGTTAAAAATATGTAATGACGATTCGAAAGTGCTTCTAAAAGAAGTCTAATTGAATAAATAAATGTTTGAGTTTGTGAATTCATATATTTGTAGTTTCACATAAAAATGTTAAATACATACTTTACAGTTAACACAGCTGATTCTTAAATAAATCAGCATCTTGATTTTTTACCATTATACCATTTTATAATAATACTAGCGGTCTGCCCCGACTTCGCCCTTGGTACCTACATGTTTAAACTATCCTATCTCTCAAGTTGGATCGAACTGCACATGGTGTGCGAATTTTATTATAATCGGTTAAGTGGTTTAGGAGTCCATTGAGGACAAACATTGTGACACAAGATTTATATATATTAAGATTGCTTGTTAAAAAGAGCAGATTCTATTTTTTTCATTTGAGAAGACTATAATGCACAAGATTTTTGAACTAAAATGCCGTTTCATACAATGAAATTATAGACAAACTATGTAATATATTGTCTTTCTTTAACATTATGTTGCTTATTATAAAATCACTTTTTTATGGAATGAATGAATTATTGTTAAAGTATATCTTATATATAAAATTCTCGTGTCACAATGTTAGTCTGCATACTCCTCCGAAACGGGTGGACCGATTCTCATGAAATTTTCTGTGCATATCGGGTAAGTCTGAGAATCGGCCAACATCTATTTTTCATATGTACCACGGGCGAAGCCGGGGCGGACCGCTAGTTAGAGTAATAATTTGAAACAGGAATAATGATTTCAAATTAATAAAAGAAACGCTGATTAATTACAAACCATTTTATTTATACTTCACAGTCAATTAAACAACTGTTAAGAAAAATTAATTTACTTATACCTTTTCTAACAGCATAAAATATTATCTAATAGGTAGTTTAACAATATCTTCCATCACATATTTACAACCTCTTCATACATTCTTATTCTCGGAAAATCTGGAAATAGTAAAAAGAAAATCAGTTTAATAAGTCAAAACATAATATTATGTAGATGTTTGCAATACTGTATGGTAAGTTTAATAAATTGGCAGAATCCGTCCTCACTGGGATCGGGAGTTGCCACTTGAAAAAAGAAGTTTAACCCATTGAGCCCCGAACGGCCAGATCCGGCCGCGATACAATAGATTTTCTATTGTGTCTGTGATTTCGGGGCCTGATGGATTAATAAGACTTTGTTATATTATTTAAATTAAATTTAATAACTTCACAAGAATGAAAGAAAATTGTGGTTTTACTGTGCATCAGTTTCAGATAACATACTTACAAAATGGTATTTGAAATTCAATTAATATTATGGTAGATTTGAAATTTTTCATTATGAATACAGCCATTTATATAATAATTTTACTGATATATTCAGACTGTTTATTTTTATATTCCAGTATTTTTGACTCTACAATCTCAGATGTTAAGTGTAAGGTTATTTACAGGTTTCTAATAATTTATGAGTTTATGTTTTAACCAGCGCATAACACATGCTTCGACTTCTAAATGTACATACCGCTGGTAAATTCTTCCTATCTTTCTGTGGTACAAGAACGTCGACATTCTGTAATTTCATCCAGCCGTAGTGGCTTCCCGCGATCAGTGGAATTATAATGAGGACCACGAGATTCTTGTTAACAAATTGCCTCACGTTGAACATGTTTATACTTTTATTCTTCTATCTTCAAAATTTATTATTTTTCGTGCTTTTCTCGATCTTTTTCGGTGACAGATCACATTTGACAAATGACAACAGACAAATATTACATTGACATTGTTTTTAATATTTTGTTACACAATATTATTACACATGAAAGCCGACTATTTAATAAAAGTATGTTAAAATCAAGTACACCCTTAGACAAAAACATCAGTTTAATTCTGCCATATTTTATTTGGCTTTTGGCAGAATGTGACCAAAAATGGACCAAAATTACAACAGTTTACAGCTAATGTCAATTGTCATGTGTCATTTGGGTTTTCGTTTATAAATTGCTTTATTATACTTGCCTTTACTGAATAAAATATATTTTATACTACTACATTTTGTTGTGACTAATAAAATAGAAAAATATTAGTTACACTCAATTTTACCATGATTACTTCCTATTAAGAACCAATTATTTAGTCGAAAGTAAAAAAAAAAAAAATATTTAGTCTAATTATACAATTTTAAGTCTGTATCCTACAGCTGTCAATGACAAATGTCAAATATGAATTAAACGTCGACGTCAAGATCAAACTATCAACTCAAAAACATGGTGGCATTTCAGTAAAAGGGTGTACATTTCGACTAGTCATTAAAAATTTAGGAAGCTTATTAAGCAAGAGTGTTTGATACAAATTGTAAGTATATTATTTAAGTATTTAAACATGCATTAAGTTATTGTTACGCTAATATTATGCGTTCTTTCAGGTAAACACCAAACCAATAAGCTTCATACAAAATTAAGGATGACGTCTGAAGAATGCCAGATTTCCGAGGAACTGAAGGGATGTTACGAGAATCTTATTGTAATCGACATTGGCGCAAACTTGACGAACAAGAAATACGGCCGTGATCTGGATTCAGTAGTGCAAAGGGCAAAAGATGCAGGTACGATTTATAAACAAAAAATAAATAAAAAATAGTTGCCAAAAATCTCGCGTGCAAATATGTTAGGACGTAACAGTGCATTAATTTACACCGGTTAGATATTCGTGTGCCGAATGCCTGCGTTAATTTATTTATATTACAAAGAAGGTTGCTTCTTGAAAGTTAGAAATTCACATTCGATCATATCAATATTTCATTGAGATTTATTAGTTTTTCCACTCTATAAATTTATACATATTCATGCAGAATGGAATTTAACATTCCAGTATGTATCATCAATCAGGTGATATCCACATCATATTATTATTTTATAAGCATTATTTTCTGTTTAATATAATATCAGAATGTTAAGTTAAGAATATATTTTTTTTTGTAATTATCCAATTTATAATATTTTCAAACCATAAATATATCAATTAATTAATAAGTGCCCTTTTACTCATAATTGGTTTATTATGACTGGTTACTAAGAAGTTGATTCATATATATTATCATCAATATATTATTCTACACATATTTAATATAGATATTACACATACAGTTTATAAACAAATTCCAAAGTCTAATTATGATCTGTTTCAGTTATTACAAGAAACAAACAGATAAATAAAATATTTTCTGATTACAAGTACCATTTGCTATTGCACAGTACTTTAATGACCATTTACTAAAAAAGAGTTAATCTACTATTACAAATATACAAACACTAGCTTTCAGCCCACATTTTCAAAGAAAAACCCGCATAGTCCCCATTTTCGTGAGATTTCCGGGATAAAACCTATCCTATGTGTTAATCCAAGTTACCCTCTATATGTGTGCTAAATTTCATTGTAATCAGTTCAGTAGTATTTGTGTGAAAGAGTAACAAACATACTCATACATCCATCCTCACAAAATTTTCGCATTTATAATACTAGATTTCCGCCCGCGGCTTCGCCCGCGTTTTCAAAGGAAAACCTGCATAGTTCCCGTTCCCGTGGGATTTCCGGGATAAAACGTATCCTATGTGTTAATCCAAGTTACCCTCTATATGTGTGCTAAATTTCATTGTAATTGGTTCAGTAGTTTTTACGTGAAAGAGTTACAAACATCCATACATCCATACTTACAAACTTTCACCTTTATAATAGTATTAAGATTAGTAGGAAGGATTTTGGTCTATATTACAAAATTGATCCTCTATATAACATAACTAGCTGCTCACCGCGGTTTAACCCCGTGGCTCCACTCCTGTTGGTCGTAGCGTGATGATATATAGCCTATAGCCTTCCTCAATAAATGGGCTATCTAACGCCGAAACAATTTTTAAAATCGGACCAGTAGTTCCTGAGATTAGCGCGTTCAAACGAACAAACTCTTCAGCTTTATAATATTAGTATAGATTTACAAAGTCATGTCAACTGCTATAAGTCATGAGAAAGGCCGTTTGGCTTCTTTAAAAATTATATCTAATGTTATGAAGTAATTCAACCGCAATAATGGGATCATTATAATCTCTGTACTGTGTGGTGTAATGTATATAACTTAGTTTTATCCTACTTAGCAATAAGTATTATACAACTAAGTCACTGTGCTGTTTCTATTTTTATTTAGGTCTAAGGAATTAGTGTATCTATTTTTATAGGGTTTTTGGTAGTTTATAGATGGATGCAGTGATGAAGTTTCGTATTGTAAAATAACTTGTTAATTTTAATAGTGAAAGGGTTGTGCCTGTGCCCTGTATTGTAGATATATAAAAATAGCTAATTCTAAACTAGTCATTGACTCCGACTCTGTCTGGGTTGGACTGGAATAAAAACTAAACTTTTAAAGCCTAAGTCTCTCGAGAATATAGTTTCATTGTATTGATGAAAGAATTTCCAAAATTGCTTGTTTATCGGACTAGCAAATAGGACTAGGTTTCTTTTTCGGCTTTTTCCATGAACTTCGCGTAATCGGATGAGATTTTACATTTTCCCCATATGCCACTGATATTAAATATGTAAATTTATCTATTACCTGTAAGGTACATATTTATTATATGTATTGGTTCAAAATAACGAGATAGATAGCTTTCGAATTTATGTTATTGGAATACATGTTAACGTATTTTGTGTACATTTAACCAGGTGTCCAAAAGATAATGGTCACAGGCACATCAGTGAGGAGCAGCAAGGAAGCACTTAGGTTAACTCGACTCTACCCCAGCACAATATATTCGACAGCAGGTATGTTTATTTATTTTTCGGTTGGTTACTGAATTTATGTGTTTTTTTCGTATAAAAGTTATACATAATGCTTAGTTGAAATGTTTTCATGAAACAGAAAAAAATTTAGAATCAGGTCTGAATATTAATATTTTTAAATTGAAAACAATTTTTTTATCAGTATTCTGTATTTTAAATTCTATTAAGATGGTGCACTGCATTGAAAAATAGCAGGAAATATAATTTTTTTATCATATACTTCATAAATTAAACCAAATAAAAATAGGGATTATCAATATCTACTGACATGCATTGATACTATCAGCATATGATAATCCTGCAGCATTTAGTTTATCTCACGAGATAGCTCGAGTATTTGGGCCTTTGATAATTCAAATGTGTAGCAATCTTGTATGTAAATAAATAAAAACATATTCAATGATTCGTTCTTTCAACCTAATTTTTATATATCGAAATAACAAACATCAATTTTAAATTAGTAATTGTGGGAAAAAACAATTCTATAAATGGTGAAAATAATACGAAAAATCTTTTTATATTTAACTTTTTAAGTTTTTATTCATAGTTTATTAAAATGAACTGAACCAATCTAACACATATATCCTACTTATTACTGCGTAAACGAAACGTGGTAATCGATTTCGTATGCAGTGAAGTATATGCGATAACATAGTCATAAAATGTATTATATCTAGCATTAATACATAGTAAAAATAATATATAAAGTCATGGATTAGATTACTAAAATACCGCACGACGTTAAATCAATGATGGACGAGAAGCTATGGTCCGAGTTACAAGCGATAGCGACGGCAGAGTAGTTTCAAATAATAAATACGCACAAAATAAAGTACCTAAACGATTTTTAGATTCAGACTATTTTTAATAGCTTCCCCCTGTGCCTTCGTCTGCTCTGTCTTAAAAAAAGCATTAGCAATCTTTCTATTAAGAAAACCCGCATCGATCATAGTTTTAAAGATATGCTCAATCCAAAGCATGCATAGGGACAGACAGACAGCGGGAACTGAACTGACTTTGTTTTATAATGTGTAGTGACAACGAAAAATATGTAATAAACAATATAAAAAACTAGGTGTACACCCGCACGACGCCAAATCTATGGTGGACGAAGAGCTCTGGTCTGAGTTACAAGCGACAGCAGCGGCGCCCGAGTGCGTCGCGGTCGGCGAGTGCGGTCTCAACTATAGCAAGGACTTTAGCGAGCCACGTGTGCAACGGGACGCGTTTAAACGGCAGGTACGTGGCATGAGCGGTAGCGATGTTTTGGGGAAATCGCTTTTTTGCGCTCGTTGGTGAAGTTACTATGATTGCTAAATAGGTATATAGGAAAGATTTCTTTGAGCCACCCGTGCAACGGGACGGGTTTAAGCGGCAGGTGCGTGGTATAAGCGGTAGTGATTTTTGGGCAAAGCGCTTTTTGTGCCGAGGAAATTGTGTTTTTTTTAATATGTTTTATTTTTAGAGATTGTGTTTATTTATTAGGTATTTGTGTGGTTTTTTCGTGTTAAAAGTATTTTACATGAACAAAAAAACAATTCAATGGATTTCGCGTAGTATTGTAGGTTAAGATTGAAAAACTTAAAAATATTCATCCATAATGGGAAACTTTCTTTTCGCAAAATAATAAACGCAGACTAGCTTATTAATATAACAACTTCTTACTTTCCTTAACACCCTAAATTACTCTAACACATTAATAACACATCTTCCCGAATTAACGTACGTATATCCGGTATCGGGTATACGATAACGATGGTAGCAAGACGCTAACGGGTTCAAAAACCCCTCGTGTGTTATAATGAAAGTTTCCGGCCGTGAAAATCGTAAGATAAAATTAGACTTGCTCTTGTTAAGGTTAAAGACAAGATGTACAAGATGTGTTTTGTAGATTATGTTTGGTTTTATGTAGAGAGAGTATATTTGATTCGTAGTTGGTTTTTATTTGACGAGTTTTGGTCCGCAGTTTATGGGGGTAAATGAAGAGAATTAGGAATTCTAATTGAAGTGAAACTTCTAGTTAGTAAAAGTAAAATTTCAAAGTCTCCTCATGGCAATACTGTCACGTCATGGAGTAAGGCGGCGATTTTGGTATCTTTGAATCTTGTCAAAGAAGTTTTACTTCTGAGACGTGTGCTCGGCACAATGCTCTTATTAATTTTGATATTAATCACATTAATATTAAAATTTGTTATGTGTAAAGTTATGTCAATCTGTTTTAAGTGAAAATGAAATATAGATAATAATATATACTTTTGCAAGCAAAGCCGCGTGGTGAATTTAGTTTGTTATTACCCGATTTCATCAGTAGGTAGAGCAATCCTTCTGTATTTTAACACACATAATATGTAGGTGTTATTGTATTATAATTATGTATGTTTATTCCTTTGAAATGCAGCGTAAATTAGCTTGTATTGGTATAAATTTATAGCTTGTAAAGTTGTAGGATTTATTTCGAGGTATAGTTGAATTAATTTCAACTGTGCAAGTGAAACACTGATTGATTTTATTGCCTATTTTATGTCTTCAAGAGTGTTTATCCAATCGGACTCTTGGTTTTTTTTCAATAACAATTTTATCATTTTTATTTTCAAGAAACTGCCTCTTTATCAAACATGCTATAGATTAAAGTAACAAACACTTTAAATGCAATTTCCTCGAAGATCTTCAAGTGATAAATACTTAATAAATACATCCGATAGCAGACTCAGGTGACCCGAAATAAACAGGATAATTGGACATTGAGCAGCACCTACATGTGCGTCTCGGAATGTTTGGAAGGATGAGTGTATCGGCTTGGAATGTGATTTTATAAGATTGTAGGTATTCTAATAACTATATCTATGCTAATTCTATAAAGCTGAAGAGTTTGTTTGTTTGAACGTGCTAATCCCAGGAACTACTGATCCGATTTGAAAAATTTAATGTGATTTGTTTTTTTTGGAAAATTTAACTCTACCCAATGAGTATTTCTTTCGAGGTTCACTCACACCAGAATGTATGTTGTCATCATTGCATTTAGATTTTAGATCTTAGTCATAACACAGGAAAAAACTCAGAATCGATAGACCACTTACGATCCCAAAAATACTATTTATATTTTAAGCTGAGTTTCAGTGACTCAACGTAAATTTTTAAATAGAAAATCCATGATCATAATTGATTTATATGCTTGTTTTTTAGTGTAGCAGACAAAAAAATATTTTTTTGAGTCAATCACACAAACAAATTATTGTCAAAAGGCATTCGCTCAGTTTTTTTGCTTGTTATGTACATTTGTCTGACCCAATTCAATAAGATTGCCAAGATTATATTAGCAGGTCATCTTGCTATAACAAAGGAGCACGAACAATGTCGCGGGTTAAATATAGTCTAAATTTAGCCGTGTCTCGCAAGGCTAAGCCTACACCTGGGTCGTAGTACGTAACTAGTTATTATTAGAATGGTCTAGGCTATCAAATTACAATTTAGTGGCCTATTTGTAATTAGGGGCACTAATTATTGTTATATCGTGCGTAAATTATTCATGAAGGCTATAGAAGTATGTGTTAAAATGTATTGTTTCGTGTTGTTGTTTACAATCTTATCTTTACGCGGAATAAGGGTGTGTAGTGTGATTAAAATGGAAGATAAAATTAATCCCTTTTGTTTAAAAATAGATACCTACATGCATTATAGTATAATTTTATGTCTAATTTAGGATAATATATCCAAAATAACACCAATTTTCGTTTTGTCTGTTTATAGACAGTCTCTGAAATATCTATCTGCATCAATTATACCATAAATTGCCATATCGATTAATGTTGTGTTTTAGAGAATAAATAGATTAATCGTCAAAATTACAACGTTTTCGTCAACGTACAACGGGTGTCGTCTAGTAAGTTTCAAAGATTTAAAGAATCTTGTCTATATGTCCTTCTATCTAGCTTATTGATCAAAGAGTTGATCAAAGGTCTATTATCATGTACCAACTCCAATTTACTTTGTACGTGCTAATTGTCGTATCTCAGTAGAATTTTCAAGGTAAAGTTTTATTATAGCAGCGGTTACCCGCGGCCTTCACGTATCGCTTTGATGTTATAAACTGAAACTTTATATTGATAGGGGGTAACGGGCCAGAAATAGCGCGCAAAAGTTTCCATTTTAAGGTGTATTGACTTTCCTTGAAGGACAAATGATGATGAAAACATTAATGTTTGCTTTTCTAAAATTAAAATGCAGGTACAAAATTTTATGAACACATTATTTTGGCTCCATATTCTGTCGAGACCGAAGCCTTAATTAGGTCTCTAATATATTAGTACATTGTACAAATATGTATTAGTACTTTCGGCCTAACTTCTAATTACAAACAAGTAACGCAAGTAACCCAGCTTCAATCGATAACGGAAGTTTCTCTAGTTATTCCATTGATCTGTGTAAGACAATGTCTGTTTGTGTACTAGTTTTCATATTTTGATGTATTCTATTTATCAAACAGTCTATTTAACATAATCCAATATATACTTCCAGGTTGAAATCGCGTGCGAACTGCGAAAACCGCTCTTCGTGCACGAAAAAGAGGCCCAAGACGACCTTATCGCAATCCTGGACGAATTTGCCAATAAACTACCGCCTGTAGTGATACACTCGTTCACGGGAACAGTCGAACAGGGCATCAGATATATAGAGAAGGGCTTCTATTTGGGCATTACAGGGTATATTTGTAAGGACAAGTCCGATGGAGGCATCAGGAGGCTTTTATCAGAGAGGATTCTGCCGTTAGATAAGCTATTGGTCGAGACTGATTCCCCGTTCATGTATCCGAACATGAGGGCCTCGAAACTGCCGCTGCACGTCAAGGATTCGCTCACTGAGAGGTGGGTTATTATATCTTACGATTGCTTATTGGTATGTCATGTATGGTCATATTTTACAAATTCGCTGGTACAAGATTCATCAATACTTTAATTTTATTCCAATAAGATCCTTTCTTTTGAGGATAAGAATCCTTTCCAAACAAAATTTTTATCTAGAAAAACTTCAACAAGTACTTATATGTATTTTCCATTTTATAACATACAACTCATAAAAGTTTTGAATCAAATGCCGCATGCCTATAGTCCCCTTCTCGCTTGTTGCCTTTTTTTAAATTGTTTGCAACTATAAAGCACATTTAGTAATTGATTAATTCTTATTTTTTATTTCCCCACAGATCGATGAACTTCGTGAACCGCTACTGCACGTTCCAACGCAACGAGCCTTGCGCGTTGCCAGCTATAGTGGAACTTGTGGCTGGCTTCCGCGGTGAGAAACCGGAGGATGTAGCACTTGCCACTGCTTTCAATGCGCTCAAGATCTTTGGGTTGAGTCAGTAGGGGGTAAACTGCTGAAAGGGGTAGGAGAAGGCTTTGCTCCAAAAGGAGGGGGGAGATGTAAGAGCAAGGGGGAGGAGAAAAGGGGGGATATCTCCTGTAAAAATTCTATTATTGAACAAATTGACAGAAATGCTACACAACATATCTGGTATTCGAGGTGCAGTCTATCCTTTCACTAGGTGCGTACATACAAATAGAAAAAATTGTCTTATGTAAGATGTGTAAAACAGACGCCTATAGTCTGTAGATGCAAACATACAAACAGACAAAGAAGTTAAGTGGCAAGCTATTAATTGATAAATGTTAAGTTATTGCGTATTTTAAAAGGACAGGGTAATGAACTGATTTTAAAGTAAGAAGCTAAGATTTCAATTTTCTTGCCATTTTAGTAGGAGATCAAAAAACATCTTATTTCTATGAAATAAAATGCTCTTTTAGATTTGGATTGTGTTCATTTATCAATTACTAGCTATGCTACTACGCGCCGAATTCTTAAATATTTTGTCTCGACTTATTCCGAACTGAAGACGTGTTTAGAATAATAATGACTATTTTTTTAAAGATTTTCATTCATGAGGGGCTTAATTCAATAGTCCTTCATATAAAAATAACATTTGTTCTATATTTTTTATACACAAAGTGTCTCGATAACATAAAGTTTGAGTTAAGAATTTACAAAATATGTATATCGTAAATTTAACACACATTTTAAAATATATACCATTGGTATATTATATAGTGGTTATGTACGATTTGTGGTGACTAACCTACAAAATTTGTTGAAACAAAAAATGGCATTATTGTCCTAAACACGTATCTTTTACTAAAGATTTCCATAGGTATTCGAATGATTTATATAATTATATTTCATTCAAAATATTTTAATACTCATGTATAATGGTAACAATTTACCATATTATTATTTAAATAAATCAGATATTTTGCTATTTACCTTGAAATATATTTAAATAATTATTTACGTGTTTATAACGAATTATTGTGCCTTTAAAGATGATAATTAGAAAAATATAAAAAAAATGACAAAAATATTTATAGAAATGATGTTACCTATTATTAGAGATTTAATTGTTAGGTAATTTATTATGTGAAATAATTCTTCAGACGTCTACGATTTTATAATTAATTATTGACGAAATGATTTTTAAATGGAAAATTTAATTTGAAATGGGGAAATATACGCTAAGATAAAATTCTAAATTACCCTGTTCCATAATTAAATATTGTGGTGCTAATTTTTAAATGATCAATTATATTTCATATAGTGTTTATGAAAAATTAGGCAGCTAAGTATTTTTCCTCATTTCAAATTTAAAAATGGCAATATGAGGCTATACACTAACAAATTATCCACCATTCTTGCCATCATTAAAATACGAGATTTGCCTCTCTATATAAGTAAGCAATGTTAGAGTAAGATTGACTACAATTTGGTTTTGCAAAATCAAAGGTTTGAGTGTACCTGAACACTTCAAGCTTATGCCATTGTATGAACTGCATAATATTACGTTATTTAGTATCGTTCAGATACATAGCTTTTGTTTATTTTTGATTAGCTTTTTTTCGTTTTGTATTGTCTATGGTGCACGTGCTTTTTTATTTATAAATATGGTGGCAATGGCAATAGTCACAATGATCTCATTTTGACAGTTCTCAAGTGTAAGGACAGATTAAAAATCACAATGGCTTGTAAATTTGTACAAGCTTGTATAAATAATTTATTGTAGGGGCCATTTTTTAGTCTGTGCTTATGGTTGTGTGGTTTTTGACAGATTCTGCTAGATAATGTGTGACTCGATTTATATTTACGTCGTTATTTATTTGCACTCTATAAGTCTGCAGCCATATCTCGACATAACTAAGCTGTAGCCACTGTATTTGCCGCACGGTGTTAGGTGTTAATGTTATAGCTCTGCGCAGAGCATTCCTATTCGAATTTTAATTATATTTTCATCGAATATTGTAAATAGCTATTATTATTAATATAAATATTGTTATTTAATGCTGGTAGTCACAACGAAATCAAAGACTGCAAGTATTACTGTGGGATTTGACTTTAATGTTTATCAAGTATTGTTGATTAGTTTATTTTTTGACAATCACTTTGATTAGTTCTAAGTTCTAGGGGTCAATTATTTATACTAAAGTGTACTGAATGTATGTGTACGTAAACTAATGTAGGTGTTACGATCCCTCGGACGAATGTACTGTAGTGCCTTCGACATAACGTCCTTTTGTGATACAATATTTTTTCATAGATTGTACAGATTATTTCTTGCAATAAAATGTAAAAGAATATCGCTTTTTATTTCTCTTCCTATTCCCTTATTGGTTTTATCCTTTTTGAAAAATGATTATACTGCACAAAATATCAAATAAATTATATTATGGATATCAGCGTTTTCACAGATCTAACAAAATATACCTGGCCTAATTATTGTTGCTTACTATGCCAGTGTAAATATCATACGGAATCCATACAAGTAAAAGTTCGCCAATTACCTAAAATTATTTTAAACTGATTCCGACTGAGTAGCTTTACAAAATGGCACGTCATGTGGCGTGATAGTCAGCAAGTTTTAATGATAAGACACCATCGTAATCTTACAACCTACACACGTAGTTTATAAGGATAGCTACAACACATAAAATGAAAAAACTCCCTGTCCCTAGTTTGATCCAAACTCACAGTGTACCTAGTTATTACTTGTACTTAAAACTAAATATCGTTATTCGTTGTTACGTGTTACACTTATATATTTTTGCAATAGAAAATGTCGTCTTGAACAACATTGTGGATGAGAATTAGGATGATTTTCCAGCAGAGATGTGCTATGTAGTTGTGCTGTGAAAATGAAATAGCTGTGAAACTATGTTAGCGATGCATCGGTAGTATGCGCTCTGCACATAGCTATTTCACTAGCGACCGTTCATAGCACACATCTATAGCTCGCCTCCTATATAAAAACATATTTCAGTTGAGTTCGTTTCCTCCAGTGTCGGAATATTATTGGTGGATATTAAACGCATCCACAGCAACGTAGCATTATAGCACATCTCTGGCGGAATAACACCTTAGGGCAAAAGCTCGTATGTGTGTTTTTATGATTTTTACCTTTTGAGTTATTACTATCGAGTCGACAATCCCATGCTTTAGTTAGTTTTTTATGTGTAAGCGATCAGCGTAAACATGTAAGAGCGTATACACTACACAATATAATATCATTGTTAGTAAGTAGCATATTTTTTGTAAGATTTTTTGGGCAAAAAATATAACTTGTAGATATTGTTTTAATTTTTACACTAATTGTGTTCAAATGATCTTTCTGAGGAATGAATGTTTTTTCTGCCAGTTTAAAAAATAAAAATGCCAGTTTTTTCTGTCCCACGGGACTATAAATAAAAAGTTCATATTTTGTGTTTACGTACAAAACGCCACATTACAAGTTGACTAATCTATACTTATAAAGCTTAAGAGTTTGTTTGAACGCGCTAATCTCGGGAACTACTGGTCCGATTTGAAAAATTATTTCGGTGTTAGATATCCCATTCATCGAGGAAGGTTATAGGCTATATATATCATCACGCTACGACCAACAGGAGTGGAGCCACGGGGGTGAAACCGTGCGGAGCAGCTAGTTTCTAATAATTGGGTGAGGAATATACAAATAAAACAAATCAAGAATTTTTAATATATATTTTATTAATATTTACAATTTTTTCATCATACGCCTAATCCTTAACAAAATATAACATACAGTCAAGGGCAATTAACTAACCAAGTCTTATGAAACTCTATTGGCATTAATTTTTATAAATCTAAGAAGTAGCCAAAATTTACAATAAATTCAGAATTGATATAATTTGAAAAGAAATATGTATAAAACATATTTTTTCTTAAACAATATGAAAAAAAAAACTTTTTTTACATAATGCAAAAAATTGTTACATTGTGTTAATTGTATTCTGAAGCCATAAAATAAAACATTTTTTAGATTCATATTATTTTATTAATTCTTGCAAGCTTCTAGTTAGCTTTTATCCAGTTTTCTTACAAGTGGAGGTGGGGGGGAGGTGAGTACTTTTCTTGAAAGTCTGACTTGGCCGGAAACAGGGTCTCGACCAAAGTACTTCACTTGTATCTCCGAACCTACGTCCAGACCTAACACTGAGGGGTGCATTATCTGAAAAAGAAAGATATTTTTATTATTTTTGAAATCTATACTAATATTATAAAGCTGAGGAGTTTGTTTGTTTGTTTGAATGCGCTAATCTTCAAGAATTACTGGTCTGGATTTGAAAAATTATTTCGGTGTTAGATATCCCATTTATCGAGGAAGGCTATAGGCTAAATATCATCACGCTAAGACCAACAGGAGTGGAGCAATGCGGGTAAAACTGCGGGGCACAGCTAGTTATTTTATACATACATATAGGTTTGAATTTATAAGTTCACAGTGAAAATGTTTTATGATAAAATGCTCAAAAATATGGTATTAAGTACTTAAACATGTATACGCTAAAATTGAGAACATAATATAATATTTCATATGTAATTCATTTGTAATTATAAGCTACCGGCTACCTGTTTCCCATTTTATCATAAACTATACAAACACAAAAACCCCACTAATATATTATACACTCACCTTCCTATGGTCCAACTGTGTGTTATGTACCAGCGCTGGCGTCATACCGCTATATAGCGTGACCAAAACACCAATGTCTTTTACTTCTACAACCTGAATAAATTGGGGAAAAATATGCTTTAAAATCATGAAATTATTGTATTTATGATTTTTTAAAAGAATAGAAAAACTTCGATCACGAGGCGGGATTGGAACCCGCGTCTTTCGACATACCCAGGCGATGCCTTTGACCTTTCGGCCATCCGTGACTAAATTTTTCCAGTTTTAAAATTTTTAATTAAAAAAACTCAAATAAACTTAGCACTATACAGTGTGGAAATTTTAACATTTTACGGATAATATCGTGCAGATGTAGAAAAAACTAGTTCAAGACCTGTTCGTGTCGATTTGAAGAAATAAATAACAAATTTTAATTTTTAGTTTGATTCCCGGAAGTAGCGAGTATAGTGAGGATAATGAGAAAAGCGATGATGGGGATGATCGTGTTATCGAGGATGATGAGGATGAGGGTGTTATTGAGGATGGTGAGGATGAGCATGTTATCGAGGATGATGAGGATGAGCGTGTTAACGAGGATGATGAGGATGAGCGTGTCATCGAGGATGATGAGGATCGGCGTGTTATAGAGGATGACGCGGATGAGCATGTTATCAAGGATGATGCGGATGAGCGTGTCATCGAGGATGGTGAGGATGAGCGTGTCATCGAGGATGATGAGGATGACTATATCATTGAGGATGATGAGGGTGACTATGTCATTGAGGATGATGAGGATGAGCGTGTTATCGAGGATGAGCGTGTTATCACTATTTATATCGCACCTTAGCACTATAAATAGCCCCAAACTCAAGCTCCGGCGTGCGTTCAGCAGCGAGCCACGTGGCGACCCGCGCACGCGCTTCGTCCATAGCTGCTGGGGTTGGCGCGAAAACGCTGTAGCGTGTTTCGTCGACAGGACTTATCTGGAATTATAATAATCTTCGTGTTTATAACATAACCACTTTTAAACGGTGAAGGAAAACAGTGAGAAAACGTCGAAAAATCTTAAAATAATAAATACATTTAAATAAAAAAAAAACCTGTCACTAAAGTCGAACGACAATTTTACGAGATCTGCCCCCCTAGTCTGTAGAATGTATGAGATTGACGTAGGCTGTAGATAAACGTATCTACAGGTTACGTCAATCTCATACATTCGTAGTCTATTCTATTGAACGCTACGCTAACAGAAAGCCACTTGACTAGGGGGGCTGGTTATTGTACCTTTCTATCTATTGCACCGCGCTCTGACTTTCACGCTCGAGCGGAACGTAAGAACATAATACATAATATATATAAATAATTTCTTTTAAAGTGAAACTTTTATTACATCGTCTCAAACTTTTTGGTCTGTGTAGCGCATGTCGCGTGACGGACGGCTGCCGAGTAGGTATAAAGCAGTGTTCGGAACCGTACGATAATTATTATCGTACAAGTACGATAATTTTGTGCCTAAGTTTCACTTTTACCGTGGTTGGTGGTACCTTGCTACCATGCGTGCATTCTTTTCTACCTCATCCTAATTCTAATCTTTATATTTACCTATCTCATTTCTACTTTACTTTACCACTACCTGTAAATACATCAAGATAATTAATTACCTGTACACCAGTCTCCACATATAGTTTCTTGAGATTGATTCCGCCAACTCCGAGTAATTTTGCGCGTTTGTGAACTTCCACTTCTATTTCTTCAATAACTGGCATGTTATCTTTGTTAACTTCTCTGTGAAGGATAATGAAATGAAATGAAATGAATTTATTCGCAAGAAAAGTGGTAATACATTGGTGTTATGAGAGAACATGTTCTACACAATTCGCCAGTCACAGCTGGCATGCGAATGGTTACATTAAATAAATTGTACAGTGCTTGTTAAATTTTGAATTTTAATATAAATTATAAACATTTTATTAACGATGATGACAGAGAATTAAAATAAATTAAATTATTACATATTTGCATCAAAAAATTCATTTAAATTATAATGGCATTTGTCAATCAACCAGTTTTTAAGTTTTTAATTTAAAACTATTTAATGGTAGCTCTCTTTTATTTTTAGGTAAGGCGTTAAATATATTTATGGCTATGATATATGCATTTTTTTTACATAACGTTGTTCTGTGCTTTGGTATTATCAACCTGGTCGGGTCTCTCTGTCCAAGTTGACAATAAATATTACTTCATAATATAATCCAAGAAAAAGTACTTAATTTAGGTTGCTTTATCTATACTAATATAATAAAGCTGAAGTTTGTTTGTTCGAATGCGCTAATCTCAGGAACTATTTCCGGTTCCGATTAGAAAAATTATTTCGGTGCTAATTAGCCCATTTACTGAGGAGGGCTATAAGCTATATATTATCATCACGCTAAGACCAACAGAATCGGAGCGGGTAGTCTTAATACTACATATTATAAAGGCGAAAGTTTGTAAGTATGGATGTATGGATGTTTGTAACTCTTTCACGTAAAAACTACTGAACCGATTACAATGAAATTTAGAACACATATAGAGGGTAACTTGGATTAACACATAGGATAGGTTTTATCCCGGAAATCCCACGGGAACGGGGATTATGCGGGTTTTCCTTTGAAAACGCGGGCGAAGCCGCGGACGGAAATCTAGTCCATTATAAAAGAAAATGCATGCATGTTGATCTGGCTTGTGAATTAAAATCAAATTATAAACTGTTAAATGTCACTAGAATTATACAATTTTTTTGTAAATTTTGTCCAACTTCCCACCTCGGTTTATCAATACACTGGTTCATAATATCAATGATCTTGCTCTTAGAGTCACAGGCTTTTTGCACAGACTCCATCACGACCTTGAGTGGAAGGCCAGCTATTTTGATATCAGCTTGTAGCGCGGTGATGCCTTTTTTGGTACCCGCCACTTTGAAGTCCATGTCACCCATGTAATCTTCTATACCCTGAGAAGGAATTATATTTTGATTATGCTAACCGAGCAGTGGAGATATTTTATAAAAATTGTGAAAATTTGAGGGTAGAAAATAATTAAAATTTACTTTGAATATGTATTGGAATTTTGATTATTTTTTGCTCACCCACCTCAATCACAATCTCTCCTTACACATATACATACGGTAGCCTGGAAGAGATCGCTACCTAGCGATAAGGCCGCCGTTTGTACATAACTTTCTCTATTTTATGTTCTTTCTGTATTTGTACTTTCTTATGTGTGTGCAATAAAGTATAAAATAAATAAATAAAATTGAATTTGAGTGCAATTTTTTTGAAGTGAAGCTTCATGTGAATACCATCACGATATGGAGTAAGGCGACGATTTTGGTATCTTTGAATCTTGCCAAAGAAGTTTTACAACTGACATGACGTGTGCTGGGCACACAAATTCAAATTCATTTATTAATTGCACATGGTGAGTTGTATCTTAAAATGCCAGTTTTGCTGTTTGCCCCGCGACACTTTACTTCTGACATGTGTGCTCAGCACATACGGGTGAGTAGTATCTTATGGCCGGTTGCAGAGCTTGACCGACCATCAGTGCGTACGTAAGTCGCGCTTGTCATATGTATGGAAATTCATAAAACCGTTCATAGCTAGACCGACCATACGCACGCGTATTGTCATACGTATTAGTGTCATAGTTATACACATTGTTGATGCGTATCGTCAGGACCGATGGTACGCACTGACGGTCGGTGAAGCTTTGCAACCTTAAATGTCAGTTTGTTTGCCCCGCGACTCACTACACACTCACTAACAAGTCGCACAGTATCCGGTAGTCGCGCACGAGTCCTCGCTCGTCGTGCCTCGCCACGAGGCCGACCGCGACGCCCGCGGCGGGCGCGGCGAGCGGCAGCCCCGCGTCCAGCAGCGCCAGCGACCCGCCGCACACTGACGCCATGGAGGACGAGCCTGCGTATATATAGCGCGGTTAGGTTGGTACACAGTACTGGCTGAGCCACACATGTTCGATTTTCGAATCATGTTTCCAAATTTGTCGTACGAATGCAGTGTTAGGGCGTATTCAAAAAGAAAGCTGGAAACTTATAAGCGCTTATCGGCGCTTGTCAACGCTGGTTCGTTATACACAAAGGAAGCAGGTTGAAGCAGTCCAAAACAAATTTTATATGGCAGCGCCCAACGCTGACCAGCGCTTATTGAAGCTTGTCGGAACTTGTCGAACTTTCTTTCTGAATGCGCCCTTAGGTTGGAACACACGCTCGGATAGACAGAGTATTCGTTTAATATCTGTACAGCAATTTTCAAACTCATTAGATGATACAAACGAGAAAAACTATCCTTTTAAATTAAAAAAAATGAAAACAATAGTAATCAAATGTGAAGTTTACATCCTTTGTATTGGTGCAAATAAAATGTTTTCAATAGACAGCAAAAAGTACAAATGCCCCATTTGCTCCAACTCACCATTAGACTCCAGCACCTCCGCAGTGAGTCGCACAGTGCAGGGGTGTTGGGGCACAACGGGCATCAATCCTCGTTCAGCGAGTGCCCCATGTCCCATCTCGCGTCTCCCCGCTGGCCCCGTTCGCCCCACTTCCCCCGTCGCGTAGGACGGAAACTCGTAGTGGAGGAAGAAACTTTTTTCTTTTATTCCGCTGAAAAAATATTATCATTATTAGCAAATTATTACCATTATTACCAAATTGCTCTATTTTCCTTGTGTGGGAAAAGTATTATATTCTAGATAGAAATCACTTATTATATTATAACACTTTGGCCATCTTCTATGGGAAAAATCAACAACAGTTACAAAAAAAAAAATTATAATATTAAGTATAGCATTATTTTAAAAATCATTTATACAGACTGTCTAGCCAATAAACGAGAAATAAATATGTAGAAACAAATTTGCTTTTCTGTTTTTTATTGCAAAGGAATGCGCAATCAGCCAATCATTCTAAATATTTTTCTATGTATGTAAAAAAACAACAAAAAAATGTCTCGGTCTGGCAGGACACAGAAGGCTGACTTACTTGTCACTTATTAAAATCGATCAAGTGAGACAGATGTATGCATAATGCATCTACCCCATACTTCACTTTTAAAAAACATATTATAGTCTGTCCACTATAAGAATTGCCTTTTGACAGCTCGACGGGTGATACCAGAAGTGATGTCCAAAAGAGTATCGATTGTGATACCATTCCGATTATAAATTCAAAATATTATCATAAATCGAATCAGGTACGTAAATAATAATTTCAACGTAAACGTACTAATAAGATATGTAATAATAAGACCACATATCTATGAATTTTATGTTAAAACTAAACTAAACTAATATTTTATTATTTATTGGTTTCTATCTTACAATTTGGTTGTCTTTAAGCTTAAATTACATAACATAATAGAAGAGTTTTTCTGTATCGGATATATTTAACAGAGTATTTCTATCGATTATTATAATCTATCGACCCATCATTGAATAATTATGTGTAGACATCACTAAGTGGGCGGGGCCGGTCCATGAAGTACAATAATTATTTGTATGACATTTTAACATAGACAATACAATTCTTCATAGGCGTGAAGCTGTCAAAAAGCAAATAATATAATGGACAGAGTATAGCCGTTAGTCAATATGTTACCTTGTGATCATAGTAAGAGGGTCCATTTTCAAAGCGCTTTCCGGCGAGTCGAAAGCCACAGTACACAGCACCTGGGTTTGTCCGCGTTGGAATAACGCACTGCCGTGTAAAGGCTCGTATAATGATACCTATAGAAAATACAATTAGTATAAAATAAGTAAATATAGGTCATTGCCCATGACTAAAGAAAATTCCTATGAGCATGAGATATTTAAACATAATTATAAAAATTATAGAAAAATTATATTCATAGAAGTGCTTGTAAAAGTTTACACAATAATAAAAGCTTACACTGAATTAAAAAAGTTTTTAAGTTTGAGTAGGGTGAACTACGGAAAAAATACCCAGATAAACACACTTTATCCTACTAATATTATAAATGCGAAAGTTTGTGAGGATGGATGTGTTTGTTACTCTTTCACGCAAATACTACTGAACCGATTACAATGAAATTAAGCCCACTTATAGGGGGTAATTTGGATTAACACATAGGATAGGTTTTATTCCGGAAATCCCACGGGAACAGGAGCTATGCGGGTTTTTCTTTAAAATCGCGGCGGCGGACAGCTAGTTATTAACATGATAACGTTTTTAAAATCGTTTTAGTCGGGTGACATGTTCAGACACTTGTGTCACACCAAAACCTCACGAGCGCGATCGCAGGTATAACGAGAGAGAGACGGACCGATCTCCCGTCTCATCTCGAGCGCTGCCACCAATAAGACGTTATCACGTAAACATCTCGATCGTAAACCTACTTTATAAACAACCAATTTTTTTTATAATATCAGTAAGCATCTATAGAGCCTCTGAAATTGCTATCTTTAAATACTTACTTGACAACTAATATTCCTCAGATCATCGAGTCCCCTCCCATCGCACCTAACCTGAGTATCAAATATCATATCTCTAAACGTCTGCCGCAAGTGTTGATTGAAACAATCCTGTAGTTTGGATACATCGGCTTCTGTGTCTCTTAGTTGGTTGAGAACCGTTTGACGCAGTTCGGATATCGCATTGTCACGTGATGTTTTGTCGTGGTTGAAATCGCTGGAAATAAAAAAAAAACAACATATAAGTAACAACAAACAAATATTACTCATATCATGAAAACAGAAAATTGTGGTAAAAAAGGGAAAAAAATAGTTCTTGAAATTGAAGTAGGATATAGAACTAGACTCACAGTCACTAACAAAAAATATCCGAAGTAAAACTCTGCCAATGCCTGTATAAGGCAGAGTTTTCTAATGAGCGACACAATAGACTTTAAACGTTACTGCGACGAAATAAGGTGTTAATTTCAATGACAACTCTGTTCTGAAATTTTAATAGGCGATAGCGACTATAAAAAAACAAAATAAACAAATTATAGCCTAATAATTCGCGATTAGAATAAAATAATAAATTACCTCAATATCTCTCTAATCTTCATAGTTGATAGTGTTTTAATAGTCTCCACAATGCTTTCATCAAGTGGTTCCGGCATTTCGTATTCACGTTTCATCTTGCCGTGCGTTTTTTGTAATTTTTCTATACCACGCACTATGTTCTGTGCTTCTTTAGTGGCTGATAACAAAAGAACAAGGTACAAAATTTTATAGATCATTTTAACAATAATTATGCCAATTGTAAAAATGATCTATAATATTACTTTGTAATCTAGTAAATAACTATTAACATACAATAATCAACCAGAAACACAATCACACTTAAAAGTTATATGAAGCAACACTCTGCTTTAGCGTGTATTAGGCAGTTTTCCAACAAGCGAAACAATACTTTAAACATTACTGCATCAGAATAAGCTGTTCCAATGAATGTTTTATATGACACAATTAATATAACACTTGCATTCGAACATATTTTTTTTTTCATTTACTGTTTGACAATGCCATATATACTTAGTATACATATATGTTTACTAGCTTTTCACCCGCAGCTTCGCCCGCGCAGTCAAAGAATATCTCTATACCAAATTTCATGCAAATTGGTTCAGTAGTTTAGGTGTGATTGAGTAACAGATAGACAGACAGAGTTACTTTCGCATTTATAATATTAGTATGGATGAAACCACAGGACAGTTCTTTGGCATATTATGATATATTATTATGTAGTTAGATATAAGTTACATATTATGTAATATTGACATGATTTAAAAGAGCAACTATGGAGTTTCTTGCCGATTCTTCTCCATAGATACTGCTTTCCGAATCGGTGGTAAATGTTAAAAATACTTATGTAATGACGATTCGAAAGTGCTACTAAATAGTAGTCTAATTGAATAAATGAATGTTTGAGTTTGAGTTTGAGTTTGATTGTTACGGTTGAGTATTTGAGTATATAAATTAATTTGTTATTTTAAAAAGGTGTCTTAAACCATCTCTACTGCATCATACATTTTATTGGCAGATAAATAACATAAAAAAGCCATCAAATATCTTCATAAGTTAATTAACAGATTCACCTAGTCAATATAACAGGAATTTTTATCGGTAGTTACTAACCTCCAATAATAAAAAGCTTGACTTACATTCATACCTAATTTGATAGCCTTCAGCAGATCCTGTTGCAGGATGTCTTTAGCGTGACCTTCCAGCATCACCACCAGGTTGGAGGCTGCCGCACTCACGACTAAGTTGAGGGTAGATTGTTCCAGTTCTCGACGAGTGGGGTTTATTATTAGTTCATTGTCGATTTGGCCTATTCTGTAATAAAAAGGTGTTATTTCAATCCTTAGTGCAAATAATTGAAAATAATAATTCATCGTCAGGTGATTAATGTGGGTACTTGAAAATAATTTATTGTCAATGTAAAGAAATATGAAGAGAACACATAAGAACACTGTTACACTACAACATAATACGCAAACAGCTTGTTTATTTATTCCTTTTTAGTTTACACACAATGATAATTAAAAAAAAATCACTATTACTTGAAATATGCTATAGCATGCCCTGTACATTATAATGTACAGGGCAACACTAAAATAAAACTTGATTTTTATACAAACAATTTGATGTTTTTTGTATTGTGTATGATTTTACATAGAAAGAGAATATTTTTTTAGAGGTCTAGAATTTTCGAATACATTTGTACCAGATGGTTTTTCATTTTACCTTACAGCCCCAATCGGTCCATTCCACGGCACATCAGATAACGCCAAAGCAGCGCTAGCAGCATTGATAGCTACAGTCTCCGGTGGGTTAGTACTGTCTACTGCCAGCATGTTACAAACTATTTGTGTGTCGAAGAAGTAGTTCTGCGGAAATAGGGGTCTGAGAGACCTGTCGATCACACGCGATGTGAGGATTTCTCGTTCTGTTGGACCTGTAAGTTAGTAACAATAGGCGGTTAGCGTTAAGTTTTAATTTAAGATGTTTGGAATTTTGTTGTAATATTTGAGTTTGCGGTTGAATGTTTTTGAGGTGGAATTTTTCTCTTGTTTTTGTGAATTAAAAGTTTATATCCTTTCTTTTTAAAAGTACAAGGTTAATAAGATAAAGATGTGTATGTAAACATGTTTATCAAATCAAAATAATTGTTGTAATTAGTATACAATATATAATACTAGCTGCGCTCTGCGGTTTCACCCGCGTAGTTCCGCTCCTGTGGGTCTTAGCATGATAATATATAGCCCATAGCCTTCCTCGATGAATGGGCCATCTAACACTGAAAGAATTTTTAAAATCGGACTAGTATTTCCTGATATTAGCGTGTTCAAACAAACAATTATTAATCAAATTGGTGGTAAATGTTAAAAATATGTAATGACATTTCAAAAGTGCTTCTAGAAGAAGTCTTATTGAATAAATAAATGTTTGAGATTGAGTATAGATTTCTCTTCACAGAGCTATCTTTCATAATTTAACATTAATGCAAATACTTATAATATATACTAATAACTTAAGAAATAAATTCTGGCTAACATAATACCTAGTTCTTTCCTCAAAAAGTTGGTTGGTATCCTGCCAGCGGCTGCTGCCTTCTGCCTATAATCAACTACGAGAGGCAGGAACGAAACATTGCTCTGCTTGGCTTTGGACACCACTGTGGAAAGCACGCTGGTGTTGCCCAGTGTAGCGACGCACGCTCCATCCGCGAACCTCGCGTATTGACCAGTCTTTAGCTTTAAAGTGGTGCTGAAAATATTTTTTTTATTATAGATTAGAAGTTGAAAAATAAACTATTAGTTTTTCAATTTTATTGTTCATGTTTAGTATGGTTGTGTAGCGGATATTTTATTTTTTATAATAATGTCCGAAAGTATAAGCCACTAAATAGTATGAAATGAAGTTGATTCCCGCTGTCTGTCCCTATGTATGTTTAGATGTTTTAAACTACGCAGCGGATTTTGATACGGGTTTCTTACTAGACGAAGTGATTCAAGAGGAAGGTTTATAATTATTTATATTTGTAGAGTAGTCGTAGTATTACGTATATGAAATTAGGTTGTAATATTTTGTTCTTGTATGTAATTCTAAACTTACCCATTAGAAAATGGTACGTCAATTTCACCGACATCAGATTGTGATGATAAATATTTTCTGTGGAATCTACTTTTATAATTTAATTTTGTTAATAGAATGCGGTGTTTTAGCAACATTTTAAACTAAGTATTTCAAAACGACCGGCACATTCAATTGGTGAACATTGGTATGAAGAGGTAATAAATATGTTAATTTTTTTAGACTATAATGCAATAATTTAGCTGTTTAAGAAATTACTTTTGTGAAAAAAACCAAAAAGGTAAAAGAAACAATAATTTTTATTGTTTCGTAATTTTTTGAGGTTATATTAAACTATCAGTTGTCACAGTTGTCACATGTCATAACTTTTTTAAAACAGATAAAAAATTATAAAATTGATGAACAGAATAAATTTTTTAAATGATTGATGATCACAGTGCAGATGCTTGTTCTCACTCGTAAATATTGTGGAAACAAAAAATTATTGTACACGTATTAACAAACTTAAATTTACATTAATTACACATACATGTACAACTTTTAATCACTTGGAATACTTAATTAGCTACTTAGCGTATTATTAACTCATTTTTATGTATGGCTAGTGAAGTTCATACATATTCCCCGTTTTCCAATTACAGCACTAGAGCGCATTAAGCGGCATAATGCTTAACGTTGAATGGCTTGTTGTTGGCTTGTTGGCTCAAAAGTTTAAACTCAGCTGTCACTTGTCAGCAACATTTCAAAATCAGCTGACTGACTGATTATATTTTGTTGTTGTTTGAATGAAATCTACAAAAAATATAATTTATTCTACGTTACAATAATTTCCTTATGAAGAATGAGTTGTACAAAAATTAGGAAAGTTCAAGGGAATGATTGTTTCCAGCGTATTAACTTTTTATATCAAGTAAGAACTAAGAATAAATTAATAGTAGGTAATTTTTGGTAACTTTAACTTTAGTAAAATTAATATTTTATACACTTTAATTTTCAGATCAGTAAACAAACAGTTGAAGTTAGTCCAGCGCTTTCATCTTACTACGGAAACCTTATTGTAAATCTTGCTAAGAAGAATGTATTGAAAATGTAAGTTTTTTATATTTATTCACATAAAAATTGTAAATTGTTAGGTACTTATAAACAATTGTCTTAAGAAATCCTTTCGGTTTGATAAATAGCGAAGTTTGCATTATTTATTTGCAATCTAAAATATGTAAAATCCTGTAAGGTAATACCCAATTTCCATAACTTTTTTGGGTTTTTTACAGTCTAATTAGCAACAAGGGATAGGTACATTTTGGTAACCTTTAGTAAATATTTAGGACATATTTTATTTATCTTATTCTATAGCTTCAGGATAATAATTAAAATGCTATTTGCACTCAAGTTTAAGTCAAAACTGTTCAGGAATTAATTTGTAATATTAGGCGATATGCTATTTTATATTTAATTTTTATCATTTCAGACATCCAGATATTAAACGACAGATTTGTAAAAAATGCAAGTGTGCGCTAAACAATAAATCAAGCAAAGTGAAATTAAACACAAGAAATAAATCAAAGTTTATCCAGAAAATATGTAATACTTGCGGAACAAAGAAGAATTATCCGGCTGATAAAAATAAAGATCATAGAGTATGGTTAGAAAAGCCAGACGGTGTTGTAGAAGTGATTAAAACAGTATAGTAAATATATTTGACTTTCATTTGTTACTAGCCCAATTTCCACATTCCACCACACATAATATGAAAAAAGCTCTTTACAATAGCCTAGGTTTTTAATGAAACGGCTGATTAAGCTCATTTGCTGCGACATAATACACCAGATATCTGTTAAGAAACACTTAATTCATACTTATCTAACATAATCTATTATAATTTACCCTACTATCATAACTTCTAAGTTCTTTTCTTAGTATATATTAAAGTGTCAGTTCTGTTACACAAAATTTATGATCAATAAATTAGGTAATGTATGGATTGATTCAATCTCCTAGAAAATAATAGTCATATCTTTATTTTTATAAAAAGAAATAATATGTAATAGTAATCTTAGTAATAATTAATGCTTACTTAATATTGTTTTCCTAGTTTACGACATAGAATTAGTTTCCATTAAGTATGAATAGATGGCGTTGTATAAAATATGTTTTTTGAAGAATAATAAACAAAATATGCATGAGCGTAATAGTAAAAAATGCTTAAAAAAAGCGACTAGAACTATTACTAGGTCCAGTAAATGACAGGATTTGTAAGAAGCTCAAATTACTTGTGTACCTAAAAATTTACTGTAGCGTAGCGTGTTATTTCTTTTTATAAATACTAAATAATATATTGTATTTACGTTAATATTCTTGGTATAAAAAAAAATTAAATTCAAATAAAATTGTTGTTTACTTTAAAATATAGCAACAAAATTATGACCTGTATTTGAGATTTCGGGCGCACCGCTCTAGCCGGTAGATAAAAATGTTATGAATAATGCATGTGTACCGAGCTCTATGAATCAAATTCAAATGTTCTTGTTTAAAGTAAAACCACAAAACGGATTTATACATGCTGACAATCTACTAATGTACGTGTAGGGATTTATATGTTAGAGCTAACTACTCTACTTTGAAGACAATAATATCTAGTGATTAGTATGTTCGTACGGATCGAAAAGACCGCGTTCGAATCAGTTTTAGGGTATAGGAATATTTAAAATTTATAGCAAAACCCGGAGTAGTGTATTAATAGATGGATTGTTAACATCCCCGTGCTGCGTTTCGCTATTGTTCCATAAGTGTATAATGGAGAAGTAATTTAAAATCTTGCTTTCGATTTCTCCGTCTAAAACATAGGTAGGTTTCAATTCTAACACCTCGTAAAAAGTTATTGTATAAGTTGGACATAATTGAATTTAAACCAATGCCATAAATATTTTATCACAATAATAATATCGAATATTGAACCGATATTGAGAAATTTTATAGTTTTGACATAAAACGGTGAGAAGTGATTATTATTAAAAGCGAAATGTAGCTTCAAAATGCAGAAAGGCATTTTTCTCTTTTTGATAATTACCAATTTAGCTGGACTCAAATCTTCAATATATGCGAAGGAGAAGAGACTGCCGTATATCAATTCTGGTAATGACAATTTTCATGTAGACGAAAGTAAGAATAAATTAGATTGGAATTATGCAAAATCAGCTAAGCACAAATCCAAGGTCTTTCAAAAATTTGTACCTAAAAAGGAAGGTGATGTCGCTCCTTCCGTTCTTAAAGATCCAGACATAATAAGACAGATATACCGTAGAGATCCTGTTTTAAACGTAATTAGGAGGCATAAGGATGCCAGAAGATTGAATGACCTGTCAACAGATAGCGCATCTAGTTCAAGCTTAGAAATGAAAAATTGGAAAGATGAGTGGAAAGAACATTGGTTGCTGAAAAAACTTGAGGCCATAAATTCTTCAATACCTAAGGGGGATAAAGTCAACATGGTTGCAGCAAGTATGTAGAACCAATCTTTGACCGTAAATAAGCTCTAATCCTTCTTATTTCTTTTATACATTGTTTCAACTGTTAGAAATATGTATCCTTAGCGATTAGTTGTGTAACAGTAGATGAAAAAAAATTTTATTTAATTGTCTTATATCAGGTTTTATAAAACTTTTAAGTGTTTCATAACTACTGTTTACCTACAATGTCAATTCAGAAATTTCTACCTAATTATTTTTTCATCATTTACATTTAAACTATGATAAGGTATTCTGTATAGGACCCTGGGGTGTGCCGTGCGGTGATCCAAATCAACACGATTCACCGTGGGGTAGCTGCATGTTGCCGATGGAATGTGAACCAGAATACAGAATATATAGAGGTGACTTCTACTGTGGTCGAACGAAATTTGTATGCTGTGGTTTGCTAATGACTGCCTATGATTTATACGCAGGCTTCGATGTATCATTCGAAGACTCAATCTTACGAACGGATTCTGATGAAAAGAAGAACAGAGATAGAGGCTCCAAGGAAAGAAAGCGTAGGAAACGAAAACGTGACCAGAAACGGCGTAGAAGAGAAAGATTAAAGCGTAAACGCAAAATAAAGCGGGACATTAAGAAAATTATTCGTGAAATAACGAAGATATTGAACAGATCGTTCAGAAATGGAACAACAGCAAGAAAGAAGAAGACGAAGCAATTGAAGAAATTCATAAAGGAAATGAAGAGGAAATATAAGAAGGATCGGAAAGCAGTTAAGGATATACATGAAATGGAGATGGTACAAATCGATGCGGCGTTGCAGAAACGATTAAACGAAATAAAGGGCATGAACCAGGAATATATTAAGAATTCGACGTTCAGGGATATTGTTGTCAATGGTACCATTAATAAGAATACAATGAGGATGTTGATGAAAGCGTATCCTGAGTTAAAAGGAATGCTAGGTGCTCGACGGACCGGTGGTCTACCGGACTACCTAGAATATGATATTGAATATGGTTTGGTTTATGAATAAAAATAAAGAAAAATGGTGTTAATTATTTGTCTTTCAATTATTATTAAGTATTTTACTTTCAACGCTAACCAGTCTCTTACGTCGTTGATGAAGACAGCTGAGACAATAGTACTTAGGTATACCTAATTCTTCAGACTTTTACTAGCGTTACTTAAGTTTTATATATTTTAAGTCTATTTTATTTTACTTGGCTCGTAACTTGTCTGAAATAAATGTAACATTACGTACTTTAATACCTACTCTAGCTGTAAACTTCACCGCTATCGCCAAGACGTGTCGACAGCATTTCTAATTAAAAACTATTTGTTCCAACCGAATGAGATAAACCATTTCAACGTGAGCAAGTACCGGCAATAATTCTAAACGTAATATCTAACTTTGGTTAACTGGTGGTGCATAGTCTGGAGATATGCCAGTACCTTGAATAATGCGACTTATTTTTGGCAGAGGCGCTGCGGTATTCAATTTGCTGGCGCGATAGGGTAGGGCAATGAACTGATGCTGTTGTGTGTAAAGAAGTATACGGTGCAATAATTTAGAGAGGTTTTTAGGAGTAATATAATATGGGGAATGTGTTCCTCCAAACTGAGGGCATGGGGACCTAAAATACAGATTGTATAACCTGATAACTAGGTATCTGTATCGATACCTAGTTCAGGTACCAGTGTCACTTAATTCTTTGCACTGAAATAAATGTATTCAATCATGAGTGGGAATTTGAAATATGAGAAAATACACTTCTTTTTTTTGGGGAGATAGATACAAAATACTGTTTATGTTTATCTGCAGAAATATGGGAGTACATGAATAAACTTCCCATCCAAGCTTTATATAAAGTAAGTTGTATGAATAGTGCTGATTTTCAAGTCATGAAAGAACGGTGATATGAGATTTAGATATTTCATAAAAGGCAGAAATCCTTAATATAAAATGCTGAATAAACATGAAAGCTATCCGAGCCAAGTTAGGATGTCTAGTATTCAAGTTCATTCACAGGTATTCTTGAATGGTGTAGATTTCTAGAAAATTAGTGCATGGTTTGATGTAATTAAAATTAAGGCTTTAAAGGCTAAATGTAAGGCTTTAATATTTTCTGGATCGCACTACTATGATCTTTTTTTTATTTTGAAATTCATCAGTCGTCACGTTAATACGACATTTTGTTGCTGCGTGATATTTTACTTACGTACAAAGGAAATATCAAGATCTGTGACTGAAAAACTACAAAACTAAACTACAAACATACAGAATACAGCTTTAGAAAAAATCTATACAGTTACCTATCTTAAAGTTTCATAAGCACCATTTGGTATTTATGCGTTCGTTGTCGCAGATATATTATGGGCTTGAAAATATATATTTTTCGATTCATTTAAACGTTATATTAGCAACACATATTTTTACAGATTGTAACGAAAGTTTTATAGTCCTCATCAAGATTTCGCACAATATCTTTCGCTCTATTCAACTGAGATGCAATCTCATATTCTCCATCCCAATTTTGTTTTAGATTGTCTCCTGAGACCCGGTCGATACGTTTACGGGGCTTGGAGTAATGCCAGTGCAATGTATGTACTTGAGTCGTGATCATACTGTGTGAAATCGAATGCATTGGTAGATATTTCGTGTAAAAGAAGTGTTTTTACAGGCATCTAGGTTTCTGCCTGTTTAAAACTTAAAAATACATAAATCTTCCTTGAGAATGCGATACTATTGAAGACTGAATAAAATCGATGCGGTAGTTTTTGAGTTAATCGCGAACAGTTATGGCGTAAGACTGTTTTATAATATGTAGTGAAATCGTTGCTATATTACATTATTTACTGAAATAGTTTATTGTTAAAAATGAGTCATAAAATAAGAATAACCAAAATAGATTCCTTGTTGTAAATATTTTCAGTTTACTGAATACTGAAAGTGTTAAATCCATTTTTATTCCTCCATCGCTACGGGTGGGTTCTTAAACTATAATTTACTGCTAACAGCTGAACTTTTTCCATCTGATCTCCCATATAAAATGTATCTGAATACCTCTACCCTTCATAAATCGGATCGTACAGGAATATTTATAAGTTGAACCTATACATATAAAGCTCTACGTTTAGCAAATAATAGTTAAACTGATAACTGAAAAGTTTTCGCATCGTGGTTTACAATAATATAGGCTATCGATAAGTACTTTATTTATTTCTTTATTAAGATACCTATAATTAAGTATAGATATACAGGCATATGATATTACAGTAAGTATATAATATTACGATGTTTTTCATCAACAATTTATAAGGTTAGAATGTGGTTAGAATGGGTAATGTAATAGGTACGTGTTTGTGTCTATGTCTGACATTGTGAAAATAATCAAACTGTGCTATTGTTTACTTTTCTTCATTTTGCAAGGCATAAATAAATATAAATATGAATAATTATTTTTTATTTATTTTATAAAAAAATGTATGGTACAGTGTGAACAAAGCCTTAATTTCGTATGTAGTAAGCGTTTACAATAAACAGAGATGTAGCTGTGATTTCCGACGTCCGTAGTTTTTGAAACTGCGAAACAATCGGAAATTAAACTTTTTTTTCTTTACATTGTGTTTACTTAAGATAAACTAGAACAGTTTACTTTATTTATTTTAAAACTGTAGCTATCTGTAACTGTAGGCACGTACTTTTGGAGCAAAATTGTGAGAAAATTCAATCTTTGGAGAAGTAACAATATTAAGATTAGGTATGCTTAATATTATCCACGCACAGCCCAAACCGATGGATGGACGGATCGGGCTGAAATTTGGCATGCAGGTAGAGGTTGGGACGTAGACATCCGCTAAGAAAGAATTTGATCAATTCCACCCCCAAGCGGATAAAATAAGGGATGTAAGTTTGTTTCATGAAAATTTACCTTTTCCGCGCAGGCGAAGCTGCGGGCAACAGCTTGTGAAAAATATTTTGATTGATAGAAAACATAATTAAAATATTTTCTCATATTTCAATACACAACACAACACTCAAAAGATAATTCTATTTAAAAACTTTTTTTAGTTTTATACAAATTTTCTCTAGGCAGTGGTAAATCTTTGAGATTATTTCATACTGTGACGTATGTTTGCTTACCTGCACCATAAAAACCGGTGCAGTTAGAGCCATAATTCAAAACGATAAAAACCAAACGACTGCAATTTTGTGACCTACGTGCACTTGGCTCAGCGGTTAGGTTATAAAGAATTAAAGATAACCTGAACATGGTCTAACTTTGTATGCAAATTTGAATTGATTACAACTCTGTTGTAACGTTTATAGAAGTTCGTCTAAACTTTTTCTTGTTTCCAAAAATAGTAGACTTTTATCGTGATTTTATGATATACAGTGCCACAAACTTAACTGACCCGGTGGCATAAACTGGAACTACGTGCCGCCTTTTTGAAATGTCACAATTTCACAGACTTTTCATACGGAATATTTTGTATAAATAAAAAGTTACTTATTAATGTTAATTGACACCATTGGCAATGACATTATTTTTACCCTTGCATCCGGGGAAATAATATTAAGCGGCACTAAAATCGACATCAGTGACACCGTCACCGGGTCAGTTAAGTTTGTGGCCCTGTAGGTATGTTAAATAGTTATATAATACTTATTGTTATTAATTTGTAAGTAATTTGACCTTATCTGGACAACTATTTAATTCAAAGTTTTCTTGTTTCCTGAAAGTAACATTCGTTAGAGACCATCAATTCCATTTTTTGCAACAAGATTAATTCCATGATTAATTTTAACTCCAATTTATAATTTTAAACTATCATCGTATTTTTTCCTTAACATTACACTGTCTTTAATACATTTTCTATTTATAGTTTAATATTGTTCAAGATAATATTATAATGATCGTGTAATGAGGCTATATTAATAAACATGCAAAAACATTGTACCTTTAACGTACCTTATAAGTGTTTTAATTAAATTACTCAGATTATAATAATATTGACTGACAAGGTTTCTATCTTAAATGTGATGATTTTAATAATATTCGTACACGTGTCGTCAATTTTCAGAAGGGAAGTATCAAGAAACTACAGAAAAATGACTTGATTATTTTTTTTTACATTTTATTTCATACAGGGTTACATGATATCTGAATTTCAACTGATATCAAATTACCTACTATTATAGTGGATAATTGGCTTTTTGTTTTAACTTTCAACCTAAAAAAAATATATACATATAATATGTATATCCAATACGGCAAAATAACGCTTCAACTAACTAACAATTACAATCCTATATTACTTCCTATCCCACTAATACTATAAATGCGAAAGTGTGTGAGGATGAATGTATGACGTGTATGTATGTTTGTTACTCTTTCACACAAATTCTACTGAACGGATTACAATGAAATTTAGGACGTAATACATAGATAATTATAACCTATGTATACTATACTTTTTTGCTAGAGAATCTAACCAAAAGAGGTAATAGCACATATAATTTAATAGACCGTAATAAATAGTATTATGTTGTACCTTATCTGTGGTAATACTGTACCTTGTTTATTGTAGTTTTTTTTAAATAATACACGAGTAAAGCCTCGTGCGTATATTATGTAGAGTAACAAAGTGGATGGCTTCATGCAATCAGCGACATAATTGAATTAAGTATTTACATCATACTGCCATCGATTGCCGAAGTATTTTTATATAATGGAATGTTCAGATGATACACAAATAGTATGTTAATCGTGGAAGTTTTTTAATGTTATACCTGCTTACATAGAACTGACGTAGTACACGTACCTACATAATGATAAATAACATGCTATAACGCGAATCATGTAAAAAGAACGCTGGATGAAAGTGATGGGGTGTGTTTTGGCATGTATCGTGTTTAGCACGAAAGTTATTTGCTGCTTATTTTATTTTTGAAGTAGGCTCTCGAGTCATGGCTTCGCAACTACATATTTGTTATTCTTATACCACCTCATAACACCAAATAGACCAATAAATCGCCAATGCGCAGCTTAATCGTCAGCATTCTTTTTACATGACGCGACCTATACTTTCTGTTACTAATAACAAAAACGTGAGGTCACTATAAGGATAGATAGATGGATGTTACTCCTTCAGATAAAACTGATCAGTTGTGTACAAAATTTGGAAGATAGACAAAAAGGTTCGAATATACTTATGTACATATGTCTATAA
The DNA here is from genome assembly GCF_061535455.1 of Colias philodice. Classification (NCBI taxonomy): domain Eukaryota; kingdom Metazoa; phylum Arthropoda; class Insecta; order Lepidoptera; family Pieridae; genus Colias; species Colias philodice. The sequence goes on along the minus strand of NC_143103.1, from coordinate 9,204,796 downwards.
TATCTAGCACGGATATGTAAGTTCTTATGCGCGCTATCTTTGCTTTATGCGCTCCCTTAACGGGGCTGTCTGTTATGCATACAGGCCGTAGAGGTTCCATAGAGTCGCGATTTGAAGATGAATTCCGTTAAAATTAAAATCAAACATTTCATTTTTTAATTACAAACCCATAAAAATATTCAAATGCATGCATGATGCAAACATTCTTACAAAGATAGCATTTAAATGAAAATCACTTGAATAGTAATAACTTTAGATGTATAAAAAAAACACTATAATAAACTTTAACATTGCCTTCTCTGCGTAGGATAAATTAAAAAGCAAATTAATAAGTACCAATTAACAATATCAACAATAGTTGTAGTTTAGCTAGAGATGGGATACGGACCACGGTTATTACCTCTCTGTTAATAACGGGTGTCGCAATAAATCTTATGTTACCGGTATTGCTTTGTGAATTACTGACGACAGCTTATGATAAGGGTGATAATGGATTATATTCCATGGCTATATGTATCTATACTAATATTATAAAGAGAACATGGAGGGTTGTCGCGTAAGAACCACAGGACAGTTCTTTGGCATATTATGATATATTATGAAGTTAGATATAAGTTACATATTATGTAAAATTAAATTGTAATATTGATTTTAAAAGAGCAACTATGGAGTATCTTGCTGGTTCTTCTCCATAGATACTGCTTTCCGAATCGGTAGTAAATGTTAAAAATGTGTAATGACAAAAGTGCTTCTAGAAGTCTTAGAATTGAAAAAATAAATGTTTGAGTTTGAAAAATCCAATTAAAACTATTGTGTACTAAACAATAGGTACATTAAAAAATAGGGTATAAATATAAAATAAATAATAATCTGAATCAGAAGAGGTTCTTTTATATAAAAAGGTCAAGACATTCCAGAGGAGAGACTACTCGACTCTAAAATGGGACTAAATGTCAACAATTTTATATCAAACACCAAAAAATAATGTTAATCGGTTGAATACACACATGTAAGTAACATACCAAAAAACTTGTATTTGGGAAAGTCGGTAAATAAAGTCAAAAATTACGAAAATTAGGTACCTCCTAGTAATAGGTAAAAATTACATTAAAATGTTTAATTTCTATATGTATAATCGCGTAAATCAAACACAAGATAATACTAACATAGGAACTGTCCAGTCTAGTACAAAAAATATTCGAAATAAAATACTACAGCAGTTTGAACAAGATAGAAAAATGTAGTAAAGAAAATAGTTTGATTTTTGTAATAAAAGTGGTATACCTTGACCTAAAAGAATTATTATCAGAGGTGGTTAGCGGATGCTTGTTAGAGGCTTTAGAAATGCTGCGAATAAAATACTGATTTCAGGCTAGAGAGCTGCGATAAAACATTCTTATATTGTAAAGATAAAAGTAGTAAAGAAAAACAAGTCCGTCATAAATTGCGTAGCTTTCGACTGTAGTAAATTTTTCAATACGTGTTGTATTTATTACATACTTACAAATGTGTAATCTCGTCTACTATTGTGTATTTATATGAGGAATTTTGTAAGAAATGCCGAAATTACTACTTACAATAATAATAGTATATCAACTTCATAATATTAATAGGTATACCTACTGACTTGATTTTATTCTACGCCCCTCCTCGGAGTTTTAGCTCTAACACATTTTATAGTTAGCTCTGCTCCACATAAATTTATGTTTGTAAAGTGAAAACTGTGATTCAAACTTTGGATACAAATTACAAAGACTGAACTATCAACATAAATGACTCTCACTTTTTTCAGGTTAAATTGCTACTTATAGTTACGTAATATAACTTGAAGGTACCTATTAAAGATATATTGCATTAAGCAAAGAATACATGAACAATACAAACCGCACCGATTATGGCCTGTACCCTCATAAGAGGCCCGTGTCCCAGCAGTGGGAACGTACATGGGCTGATGATGACATAAATAGCTTTATTTTATATTATAAGCTCCAGTCCAATTCATATCGACTAGACAAATTTCCAAAGAACGTCACCACATAGAATTTTTGGAACCGAATTTACGTTTGCCACAAAAATTCAGATTCTACATCACACAAAACTATGACGGAAATTGCTTCATTTCTCGTTAACTTACGTATATCGGAATACAGCAAGGAACATGAGTAAAATAAATATTAGCTGAAAACTTCGCTACTAATTTAGCAGCATCTTGCTTGGCTTTGCTCCAGGGAAGTTTAGTATCGTTTGCTTTGACTGTAAGTTGAGGTTTGGGAATGAGATTTTTTACTTGTGCAGTTATGGTATTGGTTTTTTAAGTGGTAAAGTGTATGCAATTTGTTAGTATATGTGAATAATGTTATTTCTATGTACCTACATAAAATATGTATCAAGTAACGACAAAGATAAATAAATAAATAAGATACCTATCATATTATTATTTAAATGGACTAGAATTGTCTATGGACACGATTTGTCTTTTTTGGGTTAGACGAAGAGAAATCTAAACGATCATGAATATTTTTTTCTGGTGTTAAAAGTTTTCCAAATATCTCTATAATGAGTCTAGTACACAGTTTGAATATAAAAAAAATGTTGTGTGGTTTTATGAAACCACGGTAAAAGTGAAACTGTTCGAACGGTTCCGAACACTGCTTTGTGTAGCGCATGTCGCGTGACGGTCGGCTGCCGCGATACACGCGACATGCGCTACACAGACCAAAAAGTTTGAGACGATGTAATAAAAGTTTCACTTTAAAAACAGTTACACAGTAAAGCAGGTAGGTACCAATTTAAATTACTGTTGAAGGAAAAACTTTTGAAGGTTTGATTTTTCAAGATAAACTTAATAACGTAACGGCACCAGTCTTGTACAGATTAAGGAAAAAATTGAAGTTTTTTGCAAATTTCTCGTAGGTTTTTTAACTTTATTGGATATTGTTTAGTTATACCTTTAGTTCTATGTTAGTTTAACGTAACCAATGTTAGAAAAAAGATTACAATGCATAAATAATGAAGTTATTTATAAATTAAAAAACCACTTTTTTGTACCAGTGTTGGACAGTGAAAAATCTAATGATGGACACCCAGTTTTGGACAACATCCAGTTATGAACACCCATTTATGGACTGTACCTAATGTCGTTTAACTCCAGTTATTTACACTTGGAGAAGACTTATAGTTATCAATAGAATCTTGAAAATGATGATTGGAATACAATAAATCGGGGATGTATTTATAAAAAATAGTACTTATTAATTATTTTGCATACTTATAATATTTAAAACAGTCTTAATTTTCATTTTCTAGGCAAAAATTGGACAAATGCATCGTTAAATACGAGTTATGCCCGTTAAGAAACACCAATATGGTTTTTTTTCTCAATAAGTCAGGGATGAAAAATATAACTAAAAAAAGTACTGCCATTCCATCCATTTTGGGACTTCTTCTTCTTCGTCATATCACTCTAGGGGGTAGATGTTATCCGCTTCACGATGTTCCGCCATATCTCTCTGTTTTCTGGCATTCCGCTACACTCATGAAGTGAATCGCCAATCTGAATCCGTCAGCAGCCGGATCTGATCGGTCTGATCCGGCTGCTGACGGATCTGATCGGTCCAGCGATATGGATTCCAAATCGTAGCACGAGGCAAAAAGCTTTTTTTAAACTGTTGTCAAGATGGTGTGGATGATATTTAAGCGTGTGTGCTATATGGTGGTGGAATTTAGCAGCAGACAACGATCCAATCAGTTCATCAGAGAACTCTCTATGATAGATGCGTTACAATACGCATAAGTATGCGACTTCTCTACGCAGTGATAGAGAATGAAGCCGAGAACGAGTCGCACAGCACATAATGACCCATTGTTCTAAAATATATTCTTCATGTTTAGATAGATATTATGTTGTTGGACCCATTAGTGTAATTTTAACAAAAAATATCAATGTCCATTATAGGAACCAAAGCAAATCCAGTCATGGACAATTGTTGTACAATATTGGAACCCTTTGTTTGAAATGGTCGTGATAGGTATATTATTAATCAGAAAGAAAAGACAATACAGAAAAGCGCATGTAATTAATTCCTTTAAAAAAAGTTTATTTTCGACATATTATGTCCATAAATGGATATATCCATAGAATTAAATCCAGTTATGGACACTGATGAATTTTATTTAAACAACATAACCTATCATGATACTAAATCGTGTAATATTTTGTACACTTAACTACTATAAATAAAAGTAATATCAAATTTTGCTGACATTTATACAAAAATTCTTATAACCAAAATTGTGTCCTCACTTCCTTAAGGATTTTCTTAGTAAAAACGGATTTCTTCGAAACGAGTCGCAGCAACTAAACATAACGTTCTGCCATCTTCAAACATTTTGGCCGAATAAGATGAAATGTCGTATTTTGATAGCTTATGAACCAAACTTTTATTTTAAGTATTGCCAAATTGTATAACGTTAATTTTGGTCTTAATATTTAAATTTAATATTTATTTTGTCCATTACTGGATGCTTGTCCACGACTGGTGCCGTTACCTTATCGACTTTTCGGCTTTAGCGTGCACCTTATCGCGAGACAATCGTTACTTATAAAAATCAAGGCGATGGAGCTCCTTCAAGTTTGGTTTTTCCTATATAAAATGGTTCTTTACTAGTGAATTTTTTAAGAAAAGAAAAATATCGAACACGGTTCGAATTCTATTCTAAATTTTAAAGCATTTGAATGCTATAAAACTAATTATCAAATTCTGTCGTTATTTAGGTTCTGACGATCTATATTTAACTATGTATTTTGACAAATATCTACTCCCGGCGGTTCAGGATGGTTCAGGTGTGAAAATAACAAAAAATGGATCTGTCTTTGTGAGTATTGATGTCATAAAATAGATGATTGATACAAAGGAAAGTCGGTTTCACACTCCAATTTACTTTGGATCAATCATTGTATATAGATACAGTACGTAATAGATAGAAAAAGTGGAGAGCAGAGTAGAAGGTACTTATTTATTAAAAAAAATAAAAAAAAAAATAGATTAGCCGTTCAACAAAGAGTCAAAATAATTTATTGTGATTTACGGTTTATAAGGGGTTATAAGGTAGTTGTATTACACACAGTACACATTTGAAAACCATTACCATCCTTTAGCGCAGTTGAGAAAAATTATGTAAAATCGCAAATACATGAAGCAGGAAAGCTCTTTCATTTCGAAATATGCCTTCTAGGCATTTTCTAATAAAATCCTTAGAGAATTCTTTGCCAAAGAATTTATTCGCAATATAACTTTTAGATAGTTTGCTTCGAAATATCGCATTACTAAAGGGTTGTGTATTATCAAAATGGTCAAAGCATTTGCAATTTTGTAAAAATAGTTTGGTTATTTTAACAATATAATATGATTACCTACATATCTGGAAAACTTGCGTGATCCAAAGATTTTTTTAATGATCACTACATAGTTTCCACATTTAATTATTAATATCTTTAACTCAAACTAATACAGGCGTAAACATGAAGTTACTTATTGGATGGATGTTGAATAATTATGTAATCTATACATATAATAAATCTGTAGAAGGGTCAATTCTGTACATTGAAAATATTGAAAAAATAAATAGCAGGGGGTGTTACTGGATCGATACCAAACCCAAATATGTGATTAAAAAAATTTTTGTCTGTCTGTCTGTCTGTATGTGAAGACATCACGTGAAAACTAACGGTTCGATTTCGATGAAACTTGGTATAATTATACCTTATTATCCTGGGCGTAAAATAGGATACTTTTTATCCTGAAAAAATACGAAAAAATAATCTTAATTTTTCAGTTTTATCCATAGACGTTGTTCTGTAGAACAGCGAACACACGTTGGGTATAAACACAGACATATAAACCATCCACGCGAAGACCGACATCCGCGCGGACGGAGTCGCGGGCGGAAGCTAGTTTAAAATAAAAGTGTAAACCTGACATCTTTTCCAATGAATATAATTCTTAGTTCCAATGAGAATTGCACATCTTGGCGACGACAGCTTATACAGTCATCATCGTGATTGATCATTTAAAAATAAATCGTAATTGGTACACCTATTTTGATGCTACGATGATCCAAACACTTTATGTCACGCGTCTACAGTAAAAAATAAGTAACCCTTACTATTAGGTTACATGATTGCATACAATTTTCCAATACTTAGTAATTTATTCATAATCTTATTTTGTGCACATTAAAACAACTCGCGGGAAATTCTACGTTAATAATTAAATGTTAATGTAAATAAAACGTGACAAACCAGTCATGAATATTCAAAGCCATTGAACATTTAATCCCGGCATTATTAAATTTAAAATAAGATCTGCTTCTGAAATTGTTAGCTCAATGTTTGAAAATTGATAATGAATACTAGCTTTAGTCCGCGGTTTCACTCGGATAGTACATAGATAAAATGAAATATAAACGCTGTTCTTTCAATACTTACACTACAATAGGTATATCACAAATAGTGTAAAAATAGCACTATCGAAAAAACATAAAAGCCGGTCGAGCCGTTTCGGTAGAGTTTGGACAAACACTTAGACATGGGAACTTCTATAGTTAACATTAGTATATAGTACAAGTAAGTTTTTGAAATTTTTAACCTATCCTAATCATAGCGTGTTGGCTAAATTATTAAAATTCGTACAATAGTTCTTGACTTATGTAGAGTAATCCAATTTACTTTTCTTATAAATTCATATATTTTTAAACACATCTTTTTTTTAATTTTATTAGGAAATAGCACAACCAATAGCACAGCAAGGTTTTATCCGAATTGTGACACATTTCTACGAGTTATTCTCATAAAACCTTTAAGGCTTGGAAATGCGCGCTTATAGTAAATGTAGCGGCACTTTATTACAAAACACGAATTTAGGAGTCCCTAAGGAAATAAAATAAGGTGTCACATTGGAAGGATAGTCTTAGCGTAAATCATTTTCATCCTATCCTACTATTTTTAAACGTGATCGTTTGTGAGCATAGATGGATGTTTATTACTCGTTTAGATCAAAATTTCTGGACCAGTCTGGATGAAATTTGAATCAGTGTGGCTAGAAGAGTTGATAAATTAGTTGCATTTCATCTGGATATAATGTGAGCGAAGACGTGGTCATAGGTTGTATTATAAAATAGGTAATAGGTATATGATTTAAAAAAAACAATATCGAAGATTGTACACACACACTCACACACTTTCATTAGAATTTAGATTAATATAAACTTTCTATAGAGATAACAAAATAACGTCTAGCTTCTTTTGAGTTATTCATAATATTATTCATATTCAAACACGAACATTTATTTATTCAACTAGACTTCGTTTAGAAGCGCTCTTGAATAGTCAAAATATAGCAAAAATAATAATATTACCATCGGTATTATTTTTAATATGTAGTTAAACGAAAATACAGCGTTTAAAAGGTTTGTTTGATCTTGACAAGTCGAGTATACTTATAGGGGACCTCAAAAGGTTTCAGTTATTAGGCAAATATATAAAAGTGGGTCAATTAAGTTTCCACTGAATGAGCGCTTAGATTAACAACCTTAGCCAGTGGCTCCTGTTTTTTTACTAACAAGTATCATGCTTTTATTTTTAATTGTATAAGACTTATGTGTATTTTATATGCTTCAAGTACTTATTTAGCTTTAAGCTTTCGTCATAAAACACCACAGATAATATAGTACTATACTAGCAAGTCACTAGTCTTCGCGACACCACCGTAGACTAGTTGGTTTCACAGCTTCTGTTTAACTTATCTGTCAGTTTTTAACGTATGAGTGTATCAAAAAGTACCTATGTCAAATAGCAGAACACACTATCAGCAACTGGTGAAAAAGTGGTGAAGACTAAAACAATCACTAAAATAAAATAAATTGAATTTGCTGCAACAATGAACATGTACAGAACCACAATGTATAAAACCGTTTCGCACAAGCAAACGAGGCGTGGGCAACATACCAGTGTTTATTGTGCTCACTACATTTATTGTCGGATCCACCTGAATACTTCGCCACATAAATGTCACTGTAACAAGGGCTATATTGTGCGATATTGGTCGGCCATTTTGTTTTTATGTCTATATCCGGAAAAGTCTTTAGCGAAATAGTTTATGAATGAGTTGATTGAGTTAAATGATGGATTTGTAATTTAAAGATAAATTACTGTTTATATAATTTCTTCACGCCAAATCTATAAATCTATTCTAATATTATAAAGCTGAAGAGTTTGTTTGTTTGTTTGAACGCGCTAATCTCGGGAACTACTGGTCCGATTTAAAAAAATTCTTTCAGTGTTAGATAGCCCATTTATCGAGGAAGGTTATAGGCTATGTATCATCATGATAGGACCAACAGGAGCGGAACACTGCGGGTAAAACCGCAGAGCACAGTTAGATATCTTATCTTATATATAAAATTCTCGTGTCACAATGTTAGTCTGCATAGTCCTCCGAAACGGGTGGGCCGATTCTCATGAAATTTTCTGTGCATATCGGGTAAGTCTGAGAATCGGCCAACATCTATTTTTCATATGTACCACGGGCGAAGCCGGGGCGGACCGCTAGTAATATATAAAACTATGTGTAAGAACTGCCGTGGGATTCTCCTGATCGAGGGTAGAGAAGTTTCTAAGTCTAATATAGGTGAATAGATAACTTTATTAATAAATCCTAATCTTAAGCCCTTTGTGGGGAAAGGGACATGTGTGGATTTGACATCTAGTTCACTGGCTTTGTGTTAAAACGTTAAACCGTATTCATTTCACAACTTGAAATTAGCAACCCTGAACCCTTTGTTATATCATTTACTTAAAAAGATACATATTTAATTTATTGCAATTTATTGGATTTATTAAAAACTAGCTTACCGCCCGAGGCTTCGCTCGCTTTGTCTAAAACCTAATAAATTATATACTAAAACCTTTCTCTTGAATCACTCTATTAAAAAAAACCGCATCAAAATCCGTTGCGTAGTTTTAAAGATTTAAGCATACATAGGGACAGAGAAACCGACTTTGTTTTATAATACATTGTGTATTTAGTGATAATTAGCAACAATTAAATCTTTATTGTACGAAACATTAATCTAGATTGCCGTTATCGATGTAGCGGTAATACGCAATTAAATACCTATCAATAAACGTTCATTTAGTACGTGAGAATTTCAGACAACTCCTGGGTATTAGCCATAATCTGCAGGATCTAACAAATAGTATAGTATCGTAATGTGCCCTCCTCACAATCGAGAGCGTTGGCCCAACAAATGATCGTCGATGTTTGGCATGTGGTTTGGCGCTATTACGGCAATTACGAATACATATCTACAATTACGGCCAATCATAGACATATTTTATGTCCTTTACATTATCGTGATTGCCTCTACTCGCCCAACGCTGCCCATTATGAAGAGGACCCATGAAAGTCTCTGATCGGCCGTAATTGTAGATTCATAATCGCCGTAATGTCAACAAACATTGACCATCATTTATTGGGCCAATGTTGCCCATAGTGAAGAGGGCACATCACAAATAGTATAGTACCGTAATAGCGGATAAGTTGGAGCCTCTTGCAATCTCTAAATTGCTTCGCACGCTATTCTGTAGGGTTGGGTCTACGAGAAATGTATTTAATTTATTTGTTCCCACTAACTGCTGTTCGCGGTTATGTTTGTACAAATCGCGGTATTTTTGTAAAAAATAAATTGTGAAGTTTGAGTCTTTGAAGATGTTGTATGGAATTTAAATACAATGTAGGTACTAGAGGTGTATTTTATGATATTAGCTTGTAATAAATCTTTAATAAAAAATATTAAACCTATTTAAAATAATTTAGTACGACAATATTGGAAAAAGTACCTATTATTTTATTGCGGTGAAAATCTATGTAATGCCATGTAGAAATTCCACTGTATATGTATAAAGTACTTAATATAAAGGAGACGAAATACGAATGTATAAATAACTAGTCGCTAAAATGTTCACACATTTTCGTAGCATAATGTCCATTCAATCTATCGATTGTCTATCAATGAGTGTTCCCTTTACGTATCAAGCATTTGACACTAAGGATATTTGTGCCAATTTATACTTTGATAGCTCATGTATCGACTGCGCCGAACTTACAATGAATACAATGTGTTGGTTAACGTTAGAAAAGTATAGATACGTCTTGGGGATGTACAATTTTCCCGGTTTCATCTATGATATTGCGTTTATGGTTGAACGAATTCGATATCCTTCTTGACGTCTTATTATATTAAGATAATAATCCAACCAGGGTAGACCTTTCCTGTATAGGCAAGTTAATACATAAAAGAGACCAAGATATTGATCAGGACGTATTTTACCTCTAAGCAGCGAAAATCTTGAAGCTTCAACGTATGAAATTATTATTATAAACCATAATTATGAAAAACATTTTCTTAGTTAGTAATGTCATTAATTAATTATGTAATATATCCTTGCCTTAATTTAACACATTTAAATTCATTATTAAGATTTAATTTCCAAATAAACAATAGCGAAAAATCAAACGCAAGAGATTTCTTTTAGAATAATACTTGTGATAATACCAATAGGTATTAATTCTGCAACATTCGAGTAAACAGAAGTTTATCGATACTCATATCGATAGTTGTCATCTCTATGATAGAGTTGACTGCAATCCTGCTAAGTGTTATCGACAGTTGTAGTGCTGGGTTGGATTTACATGGCTGTTTACTTATGTCGGGGTATGTAAATCGGTTGCTAGGGGATACGGGACTGTGTAGTGTTCTGGCTAGTTTTTAGACGATTAGAGCTTGGTTAGAGATACGATTTTGGTGAAGAAGTAAATAATTCTGGGATATGAAGTCCTCTGTATATTGAAATAGACCGCATACAGAGAAAGAGTGATAATATTTAGGTTAATAACAATAAGCACTATGACTTATTTAATTGATCGACTTATGTTTGACTTAAATGGAAACAAACAAACAAACAAATAAAAAAATACATTTTATTTTTACAATAAGTTAGGATAGATACCAATGAATGTCGGCGTACATGTACGTCCTATTTCCTATGGTCCTATTTTTACATCTTAAAAATGCATCTAAAGTGTATTTAAACTATGGGCACGCTTTTTTGAAACTTCTCCCTACTTATTATAGAAATGTCTGAAAATAAGGGAAAAGAATTTAACTTAGCAACAAACTTATTCCTGATATATTTAAAAACCTTTTTAAAAATTGAGGTTGAATTCAAACGTTCGTGGCAACAATCTAAACATCCTATCCAATAAAATACTGGTGTACCCCAAATCCCAATCGGTTACCAAAACGTTGTACCTACTCTGATGTAAAACATTAAATAAAATATAGTTTTTAAAAACTACAAAATACGCTTTTCTATACTAATATTATAAAGCTGAAGAGTTTGTTTGTTTGAACGCGCTAATCTCAGGAACTACTGGTCTGATTTGAAAAATTTTTTCGGTGTTAGATAGCCCATTTATCGCGAAAGGCTATAGGCTATATATCATTATACTAAGACCTACAGGAGCAGAACAATGCGGGTAAAACCGCGGGGCATAGCTGTAGTATTAGATAAACTCATAAAATGATTGTATTGTTAACCATCCTTGATAAGTGTACAAAGTTTGAACTAAATCTGTCCGTTTAAAGTGGTTCAAAACCGAGTCTAAAGCAGTTGGTTACATAAACTTACAGCCGATATAAAAACATGCTAAAACACAAAAAGTTACTAATAAAGTAATGTAGGTAAAGATTGAATAATGAAATACACGAACTAATGTTCAGAGCATTAAGTGACGTGATAATAAAAAATGTAATTTCTAGATGATTCCATCACGGCCTAATGCGTAGATTGCGTGGTCGGGTACCGCAGACAGCATGAGGTCACAGATTGTAGGGCTTCTGTGCGTAGGTACCTTCAATGTATTGGATATATGATATAGTTAATACTCCCCGTGGATGCTATGTTTAGTTGGGAGGTTTTATTGATAACGTTCTTGAAGTTGAGGTGAGACACATTTTGCATGAGAAAGAACTACCGCACGTGTATTTTCAAGGCTCTAATAAAATACGTTATACTAATAATGACATAGTTAATGCTGCTATGTTTTCCTAATTGTAATACAATATTAACTATTTAAAATATATCTATGTTAAATTGTGATTAAGTAAATGCGTTTATAAATACAATTCACTCAGTTATGTTTTTAGATTACAATAAAATGTTCATAAGTAGGTAAATCTTACGGTAACTGATAAGTACCTAATAGAAGTACCTATGAAAGGTAATTTTCAACGTAGTAAAATCGAAAATAATCCGATTTCTAGAAGTTTTTTTCCGTAAAAAAGAAAAGTCAAGAGTTTTTACACTATTACTATAAGGAAAGTCTAAAACACTGAAACAGTATCACAAACGATTTTCCTCAAGTGCCCTAGAATTCTTTGAGAAATCTAACGAAAAAGTTCATTCCGAAGTAATAAAATCTCTGCAACGCGGAGAGAAGTGTGAATTTGTTCCTTTGTTCGTTAATTTGATACTAGCTTTATACCTTGGCTTTGTGTGGCATTTTGTTTTATGCAATGTTAATAATTAATACTATTATTCTAGAACTGATGAGTTTGTTTGAACAAATTTATCACTGGAAGCAGTAGGGTTCGTATTGAAAATTTATTTTTGTGAAGGTATTTGCTGAAGAAGGCTATTTGTTAAAATTAAACTAAATTATTAAAATAAATAAATGTATCTGTGTAACCTATATTTTGCAAATATAATGAATGAATGAATGAATGAATGAATGAATACTCTTTATTGTACATACACAGAAATACAGTTTGTTACATGGTTGAGATAACTTATGACTAAATTAACTTATTATATATAAACAAACTTAAAATATATATATATGTACAAAGAGCGGCTTTATCGCTCGTGAGCGATTTCTTCCAAGCAACTCTATGTAGACAGATATAGTGAGCAAGAATTAAAGAGTAGAGTAAGAAGAGGAAAGAGGAAACATAGAAAAGTATTTTACATATAGAAGGAAACATAAGTGGATACATATATACAAAAATAATACCCATTTAACCAGTATAATACCAACCCAACGATAAAAAGCCACTAAAACCCTAAAAATACCTCCGTACAAACACGAATGCTAAAATCTGATATATACAGGGTGTTGTAAAACGGTGATATTACATCGAACGGTCGTTAAGGGAGCCCATTTGTTACAAGCTCTCCAATTTGGGCATAACTGTCGGATCGCTTATGTCCTGCAGTGTTTCGACTTTTATTGTCTTTTAGTGGACGAATTGAGGTCTATGCGTACTGTAGTCTGCAATGGAACAAGAGTAATATTTAAAAGGGTTGAGAGGAATATAATTTTGAAGTGGAAATAAGCGCATTTTTATCTGGCGTGTATAACAAGTGAATAATCACACACAACCTATTTAGTGGCAAACTACGTAAAGATAATAAACCTAAATATAATCTTCTTATATATAAAAATGAATCGCAAAATGTGTTGGTAAGCGCATAACTCGAGAACGGCTGAACCGATTTCGATAATTCTTTTTTTATTATATTCCTTGAAGTACGAGGATGGTTTTTATGTAGAGAAAACGTAAATATGTACCACGGGCGAAGCCGGGGCGGACCGCTAGTAATATTATAAATGCGAAAGTTTGTGACGATGGATGGATGTGCGGATGTTTGTTACTCTTTCACGCAAATACTACTGAACCGATTACAATGAAATTTGGTATGTGGGTAGCTGAAGACCCAGAATAAGACATAGGCTTTTTATCCCGAAAATCCTACACGAACGGAAACTATGCGGTAACGCGGGCGAAGCGGCGGATTTTTACTCTGTATCAGACTCATATGTAGTAATCACACGCTTCCCTAAATATGATTGTAATATCCCCAAGAAACTGCGTGCAAATTAGATACAGCAATTAAACAGCTTCTGGTATACGCAGAAATATTCACATACCTAAGATGATATTTATAGCCCCTTCAAGGCATAATGGGGTTTATACGTAATAATGTTGCAATTATATGGTAGGATGTGTCAGGTTGAATTATTGCCAACCCAATACGTTTGCCAGTCGAATTTAATAGAAGACTCTGTTTGTATAACACGCCTTTCCTTCTTTTAAACATATACAGGGTGTCCCACTATTGGTATACTAAGCGCGAGGCGTCTTGTAGTTTTGCATACACTAATCACATAAAAAATACTTAAAAAAAATTTCAACAACAAAATTACGCCAAAAATTTTTTGCTCAATTTTTCCTGTAAATCCATGTTTTCTTCTCTAGTTTCGCGCAGCCGGCATATACCGCTTCTCTAATATGAGTATTTTGTCTATGAAAATATAATCTTAAACAATAGCTCACGTGCTGGTGTCAAAGTTGGGCGGGTTTCTTGTTATGGGTGCACACAAAGAGTTTTAAGAATTCATCTATATGAAAAAAAAATGTATCTAGAATTTTATAAGTATTTTTTACGTACTCAGCGTATGCAAAACTATAACCTCCTTTGAGCTTAGTATACCAACAGTGGGACACCCTGTATAATAATATGTGCATAGTAGTAGGTTGTGTGAAACACAATAATATAACAGACTAGTTATGCTCCGCGGTTTTACCCGCAGTCCTCCGCGCCTGTTGGTCTTAGCGAGATGATATACTATAAGCATTTTGCCTTCCTCAAAATTTTTCAAATCGGACCAGTAGTTTCTGAGATTAGTGCGTACAAACAAAAAGACAAACTCTTCATCTTTATAATATTAGCATAGATAGATGTAGAAGGTGTGTGTAACATAATTGTCCGTATTTATGCAAAATGGAACCACTCGACAAATTTCGTTTTTTACTTTTATTGAAGAATACTCATTCAAAAGTGGTCTAAATTCTTATACAAACAAGAACCACATGATTTTTACGTTGGAAACAAGGTATACAAAAAGCAGAAAGGAACCACCAGCAACAACGAATAATACCATATTAAGCAAAACCGAACCACAGCACCACGGGACTGCTTTGTTCAAACAAATAAACTATATTACTATCATGTCATTTTATACAAAACAGATCCACACCTACTTGGTACCATTATACATTACACATATTTCTATTAATAACAATTATTTTTAATACACAAAATGGAACCAGGTTTCTGTGGTATGGTTATGCGTAAAATAAATACATAATTTAATTGTAATTTTTTATTGCAAAATAAAACCACAAGCATTCGGTTCTATTATGCATAAATAAATATTGTAAAACATTCTGAAACCCATCATCGCTATATGGAACCAAATGCCTTGACTTGTTACAATGCTTCTCATCTTTAAACAACGTATTTCATTACTTAAGTGCAAAACTCCAATTTTTTAAGTAAAACGTCGTCATCTGTCAATATAGGTGACATTCAGCGAAGTAGTTCGAATACGTGACGGTGTTTTTTTCCTCCGCGAAGTAAGTTCTATTGTTTTTGTTAATTACCTTTAAAATTAAATGTGAAAATGTTTAGTAAAAAATAAATAAGCAAGCAATTGGTAAGAAAAGCATTGGAGACGAACACCGAAGATAATAATGAAGATACAACGGGTAAGTAGTTTTATTTAATGCATTTGCGTTTTCAAAGGAAAACCCGCATAGTTCCGGGATAAAACCTATCCTATGTGTTAATCCAAGTTACCCTCTATATGTGTGCTAAATTTCATTGTAATCGGTTCAGTAGTTTTTACGTGAAAGAGTAACAAACATCCATACATCCATACATCCATACATTTATACATCCATAAATCCTTACAAACTTTCGCCTTTATAATAGTATTAAGATGGTACGGAACTCTTCGTTGTGCGAGTCCGACTCGCACTTAGCCAGTTTTTTGTACATGGCGCATGTACATACAACATACTTAGTCGTCTAGTAGGGACACGGCTTTATAAGGACTAATAATATTTTGCTGTCGCCATATACCTACCTACGTATAAAAGTCACGCGGCTTTATTATTTTGATTTAAAGCTTTTTTCTATTTATTACAGAAGATAACGAAGAACCTTATACGTCGCTGCCTCTGGAGAAGCTTTTTTCACCTTCTAGCGATATTCAGTCCATATTACATCTCATTCCACAAGATGCACAGTTTTTATAACGGTCTCATTAGTGATGATGCAATAGTAGACCACATAGATGGACTAGACACGGTGGATTTCGAAATCCAATTTGATGATAACGTCGAATAAACGTCCTATATAAGTATTATTTTATATATTTTATTAATTAAAGCTTTAATTACGATATTATAAATACATAGTTTCATTTATATCATTAAATCCCTGGGATGTGGTTCCTTTTTGTATAAGAGAAAACCTATCAATTGATAAATGTTAAAAGGAACCACATGCACATTTTCTTAATTATCTAGAAAGTTTAAGAATATTCAGAGCAAATTTATATACACATACTTAAATAGGTAATTTATCAATGAATTTAAATAAAATAAATTTTAATTTTACTTCATCTAACAGAGCTGCAAATGTTTTTG
The DNA here is from genome assembly GCF_061535455.1 of Colias philodice. Lineage (NCBI taxonomy): Eukaryota > Metazoa > Arthropoda > Insecta > Lepidoptera > Pieridae > Colias > Colias philodice. Next base: position 9,188,179 of record NC_143103.1, on the reverse strand, counting down.
TAAATCCTTTGATATCTCAGAAGTGCGTTTTTGCTGGGTGGTTCCTTTTTGCTTAAATACGGACAATTATAATAATGAATATTACAAATACCCGGCCCGGGTATAAAGCCTTCTACGTAACGATTTTTCCACTCTTTCGCATTTTTTTGGCATATATAATACCTTTAAAATTGAATAATAAAACACACGGGAGCTTTGTAAGAAGCTTAAATAAAAAATTGCTATGGTAAAGGGAAGACGTAGGCTCGAATCTTTTTTATTGGGATGGAATTCCCCGCTTGCGTTTCAACGATTTTCTAATTCAATTAATAAATTTCGAATATTTCGTTAGGTATTTCTAAATTTATAAAGCTGTGCCTTGCGGCTTCACCCGCGGGCATATTCTATTAAGTATTTCTTTAACCTAACCTAAGTTAACTCATTTGGGTACATAAGCTACACTGCGAAATATCATCGCTATCCGTTCAGTAGTTTCCCCGTGAAAGAGTAACAAACATACATACATCTGTCCTCACAAGCTTTCGCATTTATAATATCAGTCGGGTGGTACTAATCTCTGTGAACAGTATCATACTGAACTACATAACGGCTGTACCAATTTTCATAAATTTCAGATAAGTCTTGAAAAAATTATGGTCAAACATAGAAATGTAAAGTGGGATAGAGAAAGCTCTCTGAAAAAGGCTAATAGACTTTATGCGAACATTCTTCGGGTTTACTTATTGCATTTAATATGCACAATCATTAAACTAAGACTTAGGCTATTATAAGACATACGGCCGATTTTTCAATCCTCAGTTAAAAAATATTCTTCGAATATCGTAATGTACAACTATTTCAAAAATGTGTGGCTTACCCGTATTTTGGCAGTTTACTTTAGGGCCGATTTTTCAATGCTTGGATAAAACTTATCCGTCCAATAAAGTATTAAACGATAATATAATGTCACGTAAACTGTCAAATACGGGCAATTAGAATACGTTTTTAAAATGGTAGTTTTATACATTATTCGACGAATAATTTTAACCAAGCATTGAAAAATCGGCCCTTAAAGTAATACTTTATTGGACGGATAAATTTTAATCAAGGATTGGAAAATCAGCCCTTAGTGAACAATGAATTTAAATAATATCATAGTAAATATTATAATATCGCTTTAAGTATCTGCAGAAAGTAATTTTAATTAACCTTTAAATTTATTAATAAGTCCTTATTTTTAATGGGATTATTATAAGCCTAACTTAAGCTGTAAGAAAACTTAAGCGGAGAATAATTTTCTACAATATTCAAGTTAGTAGCTCAATAATTATGAAGACAAAGTTTTATTATTTCTTGTGTCATTTAAAAATAATAAGTACGTGCATTTCTCATTGAGTTACTATGTATGGCATTTCTATTATTATTAATTTATTTGTATAACAATATTCGTATCTGTAAGTATATCTTCGTATGAGTTATGATATAATTTAAGAAAGTAGTGTACTTAAAATTTTAATATAATAGGTGTACAAGATGATATAATATACCTAATTATGTGTCTTATAAGGGGAACAATCGAATGGTGTAATACTACAATGTGTCCTTTTCTTGAGACTGATTTTATAGTTTTCATTTTTCAGTAATTAGGTACACGCCATTTTGTAATTCAAATATTAAATACTTTTTCCTTCTAAATATACATAATTAGTTCTCCTTTTGAAATGTTTATTACAAGCCTTAACTTACATAAAATGAAATAAAAGAGAATTATTCAAAACAGCTTACAAATTACGAGTTCTGGGCAAAGCATAAAAAGAAAACGACAGTTCCAGAATCTCCTGACTCTGCAGAAAGGTACGGTAAAAAGAATCAATGAATATTAATAAAATATTTTATAGCGTAAGCGTTGCAATTTATTAGAATTTTTGTCTGTTTGTCTGTATGTATGTCCGTCCGGGCTAAAATCAAAAAATGATACACCATTATTTTACTTCAAATTTTGCATGAATATTACTAAAAAGTCGGGTCAACATAAATTTATAGGCTATATAATATCATCACACTAAGACCAAAACGATAAAGCAATGCGGGTAAAACCACGAGGCAAAGCTAGTTTAATACATTTAATTTTTGGTTCAATTACATGATCACAAGAGATTTGAATTTAAATTTCAAACCGAGGTGCGGGCTCTAACGAGCGCTGAGTCTAGGCTACAAAAAATCGAGGTTTTTAGATTTATAATGTCGAGTTTGAAGGGTTGAATTGTAAATGTTTTTGGTGATTCTTTTTGATATAAAATATTATCTTGAATAAACTGGATTGTGGGTGATTTTTGAAGTTTTTTAAGCTATTGCATAGCTTCTATCGCGGGCCTTGAGCGCGGGGACCGAATCCAGAAATTCCGTAACGAAAAAACCTCACGCTCCCCACTCCGACGGACACGGAGGTGTGGCTTGAAGGCATGTTATGCAATAGCTTTGCCGCGGCAGTCCCCGAGTGCCACACGTCTTTTTTTGTGTAGATATAATTTTGTTGCTGATGTAAGAGAAAATCTTGAACAATCTTATGTGTTGAATATAGCTTTCTTTAGTGTGCAATAATTTTATTTGAGCAACTAATCACTTATCCCGGGTTGTCCGGTATGAAACTTACAAGTGTAATATATTCCCACAAGGCTACCTAACGTTTATTACAGCAATATATTTGCAAGTAGTCCTAGATATTACCTACTTCCTACAAACAATCTTACAACTTCTATAGTAGATACTAGCGGTCCGCCCCGGCTTCGCCCGTGGTACATATTTCGCAATAAAAGGTAGCCTATGTTCTTTCTCAGGGTCTAAAGATTATCTGTGCCAAATTTCATCAAAATCGGTCCAGTAGTTTATGCGTGAAAACCATACATACATACATACAAACCTTTCCTCTTTATAATATTAGTAGGTATAGATACCTAACAGCTTACGTGTTCGTTAATTTTCTGTCAATTAGTCGTTTGTTTGATTGAACGCGCCAATCTCAGGAACTACTATTGCGACTTTCTTCTTTTTGATATATATGTCACGGCTAAAGGTAGGTGAGAACATAAACTTAAGATTAGCCGGCTAAACTTAGGTTTATTTTCGACGAGGTGTTAATGTTAGTTTGTTCTATCTTTAGCCGGCTAAACTTAAGTGTAACCGCAGGCCCGTGGCTAAAAATGTCGGGGTGGGTAGATTTGGTTAGCGCCGGGCCGGTGGAGGGCTTGAGGGGCCCGCACAGTGCCAGAAAACACTCGCCCTGTTCCTTACATGTATTATAGTAACCAAATCTACCCACCCCGACTCAGGGCACAAAGCTGGTGGCTAGGTTAGGTTAGGTTAGAACTCTTAAGACCCGCACGAGCCGAGCGAGCGCAGCGAGCGTGCTGCGGCAGCAGCCGGCGAAGTGCCAGAAAACACTCGCCCTGTTCCTTACATGTATTATAGTAACCAAATCTACCCACCCCGACATTTTTAGCCACGGGCCTGCGGTTACACTTAAGTTTAGCCGGCTAAAGATAGAACAAACTAACATTAACACCTCGTCGAAAATAAACCTAAGTTTAGCCGGCTAATCTTAAGTTTATGTTCTCACCTACCTTTAGCCGTAACATATATATAGCCTATAACCTTCCTCGATGAATAGGCTATCTAATACCGAAATAATTTTTCAAATCGGACCAGTAGTTCCTGAGATTTCCGATTTCTTGAGAGTTCCGTTCAAACAAACAAACAAACTCTTCAGCTTTATAATATTAAGTATAGATCTAATAAATTACCGTTTATGATACATGTATAATAAATAATTGTGTTGTAAAATGTCGGATGAAATTCGTTCGCGGCATCGTAGCACTTAATTTAAAGATGTTTGCTCTTCCATTAGTCTGTGACGTTGCTTGCGTTGGGTTTCTGTAACAACGATATCTAGGTATTATGTTTATCACTAAGACTATGTATAAATAAGTACCTATGTACTTAGCAGTAATAAGGGACTATTCCTTTTTACTGCTTATTTAAAGTAGTTGAGAAAATATTTATTAAAGTGAAATTTCACAAATTGAATTAAATATTTTAAAACCCTTATTACAATCATTAAATAAGGTGTTGTTTATATTATTTCAATATAGGTGTTTATATTTTTTATTAATGTATCAGAAAATCGTAATTATTACATACTAGCGGCCCGCCCCGGCTTCGCCCGTGGTAAATATTTACGTTTTATCTACAAAAAAAACCATCCTCGTACTTCAAGGAATATAATAAAAAAAGAATTATCGAAATCGGTTCAGCCGTTCTCGAGTTATGCGCTTACCAACACATTTTGCGATTCATTTTTATATATAAGAAGATTATTTGTTAATTTTTATATATATGTACTTTAATTCGATAATTCTGATTAAAATATAGATGAGTTTATTATGTTTATTTATAGACGTATGTTTATTAATTTTCTGCATAACGAAACCTTTGTAGAAATTGATACATAGCACCTATGGTGCAAATTTATGTTCAGATCCTACTGTAATATTATAAATGCGAAAGTTTGTGAGGATGTGTGTGTGTTTGTTATTCTTTCACGCAAATACTACTGAACCGATTACAATGAAATTTAGCACACATATAGAGGGTAACTTGGATTAACACATAGGATAGGTTTTATCCCGGAAATCCCACGGGAACGGGATTATGCGAGTTTTCCTTTGAAAACGCGGGCGAAGCCGCGGGCGGAAATCTAGTAGTCTTCTAAGTTGAAATCGATCGCAGACTTTCCTTCACTAGCAAGAGCTACGGGGCCGCATAAAATCACATATGCTTTAAATGAAGAAATACAAATTTGAAAGATAAATATGTGTGGTTCAAAATATATAAAGAAGCCCATCTGTTTTACGGATAAAAAATATATTTGTAGAATTTTTAAGAAATGTTTGTAACCCACGAAACCAATTTAGAGGTTTTGTATGTGTTTACGTGTAAGTAGGTATCTATAATAGATATATAATATAATTCAAACATTACAATAATTGTAATGTTTGAATTATATTCTTATATAATAAAACATACAGGGTGTACCAAAAAGTAGTGATGAACGGAAGCTGAGAGGTAGAGAATAACCCGGAAATTCATAGTAGCAGAAGAAACCATTAAAAATGATAAAAGGGCATTCAGACATTTAAAAGACTACTTTTTACGGTGATGTCGCACTTGCATTGAGCAACAGCGGGGTTATTTTAAAAATTTCTGGTAATTAAACACCTATTTATTGGTTTTAATGATCATCATGTTAATTCAATTTTTGCACTTACCACATTTAGATTCAAATTTTTCGATTGAAGCCTTCTGAATAATAAAATGAAATTTTCAGGGTAGCTATCTGATAGATAGAGCAAGTTTTTAAAAGTCAAACGGAAAACTTTTTTTATGTGATTTTATTTTTTTACGGGCCCTTGAAGTGGTGAACATACTGGGTAATTTTATCTTTCTTGCCATTTCATTCTTTTTTTTATTCCATTCAAAGATCTAACGATAGTAAATGTTACCATACTGAATTGGCCTATCTTTCAGCTTAGCACACAAAAAAAATCAAGCATCTTCCGCAATCATTGACGTCAGCATGAGTGAAAATATCATCGTACTCGGCGATAGGTGAAAAATTGAAAAAATCGTCATAACTCCGAAAATACGAAAAATCGCATTACATACATGGGGGTGATTCGGATAGCCCTCTAGGTCCTCTACCTCTCAGCTTCCGTTCATCACTACTTTTTGGTACACCCTGTATAAAGGTTACAAGGATTGATGGATGGATATACCTATGTAGATATTAAATTGATTTGTACCTTGCTAATGCACAGAACTACCCGAATGCAATTCCGTGGGATTAACTTTCTTTTGAATTCATTCACAGTAAGGACGTTTTATTAAAGTAATAAACGATTCATAGATATTTATACGATAAATAATTAAATTATTTCAAGGATACTTAGATATTGCGTTCAGAAACGTAAAATATTACAAGCGATAAGTAGGTATACAACGGCATAATTAGTTGTCTTGTTTCCCTTTATAGATCGCTTTATTTTGTGCAGAGAAATTTGTAAAATACGAACACTGTCTCTTGAGATCTTAAAACTTTAGTGGAATGAGTTGAATACTCATATGGAAACTACATAGGAAACAACTTTATATCAGTTTTAATTTTTGGTTTATAGTGTTTGCTGGTTTATTTTGGAACTATCAACATTTTATTTCATTCTTTATGTATTAACTATTATTAGTATTTAAACTCAACAATTTCATATTTAAATTGACATTGTTCATTGATTTATAATTTTTTAGTTTTGTAACTCTTTCTCTGTATAGTTATCCTTATATATTTATAATATCAAAAACCTTGCAAAGTAGAGTCAAATAATTTCAATTAAATTTGCCTGTAACTTGATATTTATTAAGTACTAGCTGTTGCCCGCGACTTCGTCCGCGATTAGGTCGTTTTTCGTCATTCGTCGTTTAAAAAAAATACGTGACACTTTATTTTTGAATGTTCTTAATTATTGTCTCTTATAAAATTTAACTACTTACATTAAAATTGAACACTCTGATAAGAAAATCTTAAAATCTGAAGAAAACATGAATGAATGTGATTTAAATTCTACATTACTTAGTATCAAAATATAATAATCTAAATTAAATGTAGATTAACAGTTTGAGCACACCATTATAGAATATCTACTTAAGTATTAAATTACGTTAGTTAACATAGTAACTTTACTAAAAACACGATGACTTTCTTTCGCGCTCGGTACCACAAACTAAGCATGTTTGTGGTAAGTGGCCCGCGTGACGCGTCACTTGACCCCCCGCGAGTTCCCCTCCGTTGCTATGCGAAAATACATTCGTTGCTCTATTTTAGGAAAAATTTGTAATACTGTGGCCTGGGCGTTCAGGGAGTTCCTGAGTGCCGATATCACCATCTTGAGGAAAAGCTTCTAATGTCGATTTAAAACTGCATACATACGAATTAACCTGTTCTAAAATTGTGAAATGAGTTCAGTTTTAAATTTAAGAAATATTGATTTCTTGTATTCCACTATTCGTTGTAGTCGAATACAAAATATACCTATTTAAACAAACTTAGGTTGGCCTACAGGCAAAAGGGATCCTATCAAATGGTAAACTTGACCTTGTATCTTAAAAGTAAGCATGAACGGACCTTCTGATAATTATTGAGCACCAAAGGATCATTTGAAACGCGCTACTATAAGAGCGAATATTGTCTGCTGACGGGTCTGCGGACGCGGTTCTACCGAATACCCGCGGCCCCGTCAATAAAGCGGCACGGCGGAACACAGTGGAGTTTAGTCGGTAGGACCCTGCACTCAGCAGGGTGAGTCCGACATAACCCAGGGCTCTTCCCCGAGTGCCCTGGGTATGCCTAAATGCATTCTCCACTATAAAAAAAAAAAAAGAGCGAATATTGTCTAATAACAGTTTACATTGCACAGTGTGTTCCTCTAAAAGTAGTGATTTCAAAGGTTCCGGTGTATCTTCAAATGAAAGCCGACTCCTTACTACACTTTAAAGCATTACAAAAAGAACATACTACGCCTTTACAGAAGATGATCTGTAATCAATTGTGAGGTTATAAGCAAACCCACTTTTATATTTGTCAGACCACACCACCGAATTCGTAGATTGTTTACCTCAAGTCAATAAGACTATGACGAAATCTGTCTGCAGTAAGACGGGCCTCTCGCTATTCGTCCGTTTCCAGAGACCGAATAGTTTCAATTCTTAATCTTTCATTAAACAAACTTATTAATCGTCTTGTCTCATATAATTGTAATATTCGCGTCCCTACTCTAGTCATTGCTTTAAATACTCATGTTCATCTTCAAGTGATCGAATAATATTATGATGCACCCTATCATATTTTGTCAAACGGTCTTCATATTGAGTAAAGTTTCAGATTCTCGAGATAAAATATGACTGTCGTGATCAGTAGTGAGAAGTAATTCCCTCTCAGTGAGGGTTTCGGTCTCACGGGATAGTACAATATGCCGTTTGCGATCAGCTGTGAGACGTCATACCCTCTCAGTGAAGGTTTCGGTCTCACGGGATAGTAGGGGAGACCGGGTTTGGTTGTCTCACGGGTTGGTTGTCACAGCGGTCTTAACACAAAACTGAACTATCGAATAAGTCTGTTGAACAGCGTGGCAAGAGCGATACAGTGACAACGCTGTCCCCACTTCGCGTCAGACCGTCCCGATCTGCCGTGAGGGCCTCACACGTGTTTATTGTTTTCGCACAGATTTTTTATGATATGAGGACCGAATATGATCCTCATAACATCACTTTTTGTGAACGAAACGACAGCGCGGTTTAATTTAATGCCAACACCATTAGAAAAAAGGATTATTATTAATTGTGAAAAAATATCATGATTTACACTATTAACACTCTTTTAACATAAAATATAAGTCTGTGAGTGTGTAAAAATAAATCCAGCTACTTACACATCAAACTTATGTTTATAATTAGGTATACGACATGAAAATATATTAATTACCAAGCAATAATAATACAGATAAGCAGTGGTGGCTCAGTGGTGAGACCTCGGACTTCGAATGGATAAGTCCGGGGTTCGAGACCAGGCGAGCGCGCAGGAAATAAATTGATTTTTCAATTTATCTGCGCATGTTGTAACATCACCACTGCTCGAACGGTGAAGGAAAACATCGTGAGGAAACCGAGTTCGATGACATGTGTCATCCGCCAACACGCACTTGGCCAGCGTGGTGGATTATGGCCTGTACCCTCATAGGAGGCCCGTGTCCCAGCAGTGGGAACGTATATGGGCTGATGATGATGAATAATACAGATAAATACTGAACATAAGTAGGTATAATAGATATTAAGTAGTATTAGTTAAAATATACTTTGACTGTTAGTCAAAGTTTATTTTTACTAACAACATGTAAATGAAGAAGAAATAATAATTACCAACGAACTAACCTTTTCTATAATACTTAACACGGCACATTTTTCAAATTATCTTGCTCAACCCTGCTCAAAAATTTGAGGGTTTTGTTGGAACTTTAATATGTCAAAACTATGATATATCTAACTACGATACAACTTGCTTGCGGAAATGCTCATTACAATAATTGTGAATCTAAAGAATAACTAACAACATACTATTCAATTTTATTGAGCTGATGAATATCTTTTGCCTGGAAGAAATCACCATCGCCTAATAAATATACTGTGTTTTCTTATAAAACCGTTACATAATTTATTTTATCTACTTAAATAATGAAAATGATATTATATTTATAAAATATAAAACATATTATGTAAAATGATTAAAAATAAATAAATGAAGCAACTACGATTCAAAGAAAACATCTTTTTCAGTGTTAAAATGCTCTTAGCAATCCTGGATGATGAACTGTATCATGTACTCTGATCCCAGTACGGTCGGTACCTCGATAGCCATAACGATAAATATTATAATCAGATAACCGCAAAGTCAAAATAAAAACATTACTTGTACAGTTGTGAGTGCAAAATTTACGTTTCATTTGGAATAACATTTTTTTCGGTACTAAAACGTAGTCGTTTGATATGTGGTTGGCTGCCCCTCCTCTCCTTCCTGAAAAATATCCTCCAAAATTTCCCGAGATACTTCCAATGATTGAACCATTGGACGTTGGACATTAACTTCAGTCAAAAATTGACGAAGCGGATGATTACTAATTTCCACTTAATCCTCGCTGCTACTATCTTTACCATCAAATCATCAATTTTCAAGTGGTGTTGTAAAATATCAGCAGAAATCGTCTTCCAAAGGCGATATAATTTTATGAGCATTGAATCTGTAAATAAAAAAATCGAAAGTTAACTGTAAATCTATAAAAAAAGCTACTTACAAATAAAATTTTATCAAAAACTAATGTTCCCAATGCACCTCAAAATAATAAAAGAATTCATCATTTTATTATTTCATTCTAAAAGTGTAATTTAATATCTACCAACAAAAAACATGAATTGCTATCATTATAAAAAATAAATACCTATAAGTAACAACTTACTTTTTGTGGGAACGCATGATGGTGAAAATTCACAAAACACGAAGATTGCATTTGATATTTTTGGTTTTATGGCATTCAATTGCTTTATAAATATCACTACATAGTATAAAAAAAGTCGCTTTCTCTGTCCCTATGTCCCTTTGTATGCTTAAATCTTTAAAACTTCGCAACGGATTTTGATGCGGTTTTTTTAATAGATAGACTGATTCAAGAAAAAAATAAAAAAAAAATAAAATCATCTTTATTTGGTTCTCACAACATTAAAAGGTTACAAAACTCAATTATACTACACAAAGAGAGGATAACGTTGTGAGAAACTGGTGCCTGAAATAGACTAAATAGAAGTCTGAGGTACAGGTCACCAGCCCCCCTCGCGGAAATCATACAAAGTAGGTTAATTAAAGTTTACGCACCTAAATAATGGATAAAAGTATACAAATTTTACCAGTCGACAATTTTACTGTAAAAGAAAGAAAAATAAATAAATAATACTATATAATACAAGGAAGAATAACCTATTTTAAATTCCTACCAAATCTTATAGATGTGCCTTAATGTGTGTGTGTGTGTGTGTGTGTGTGTGTGTGTGTGTGTGTGTGTGTGTGTGTGTGTGTGTGTCTTAATGTGCTTGTATTTGTGATGTGTTGAATCTGAATGTATGTGGGTGAAATTGAAGTTGGAAACATTTTGGGTGCAAATGTACAATACAATTCAAGAGGAAGGTTTTAGTATATAATTTATTAGGTTTTAGATAAAGCGGACGAACCTGCGGGCGGTAAGCTAGTAAATTTATAAAATACGAAGATTTTTAAAATTGTAACTAATGAACGCAATCAATATTAGATTAACTGTAGATAATGGTGTCTAGTTTTACTTAAAATAATAAACATCTACCCCCACTTTAAAAAAATGTAGTATATTTATTATTTACACGAAATATACCTTATAGGGAAGGGAAGATATGGGCTAAAGAGTTAAATAAATAACATAATTATATTTAAATTATTAATTTCCAACTGTGTATTCAGTAGTGTTAACATCTAAATTGATTTGATTTTCACGAAATCTCATAGATGGCGCTGTTACAAAATTAACATTATACAACTTACATTCTTTAAACTATGTTTCTCTTCCCAAGTTACTTAAATGGCATAATTTTTATAGTGTCAATCTAGATATTGTCAAACAACATTTATATATGCGTCATTTGATTATTAATTTCCAATAGTTAACGTGTGTTTGATTTTTCTAACACTTCATAGATGGCGCTGTTTCAAATTTGTCTTTATACTGCTAAGATTAATTTAACTGTTTCTCTGCCAAAATTACATAAATGACGTAGTTTTTATAGTGTAAAGCTAGATAATAGCGTGGCTTACTCAAAAACAACATTTAAACATGAGTCTTTAGATTGTACGCTGTCGTAGTACACGGAATACGTAAGAAAAATAAAGGTTCACAGCTCCTCCCCCGGAGGTGATAGCATGATAATATGTTTAAAAAAGCCTCACCCGACCTGTTAGTAATATTCATGCAAAATTTGAAGTCAATCTATGCAGTACTTTTCGAGATTTGCCTGGACAAACATACAGACAAACAGACAAACAGACAAACAGACAAACAGACAAACAGACAAACAGACAAAAATTCTAAAAACTATGTTTTTGGCTTCTATATCGATTATAGATTACGGCCCAAGTATTCTTTTAAAAAAATATTCAATGTACAGTTTTGACTTTCCTACGATTTTATTATATGTATAGATGTTAAAAATCTAAGTGTAAGATATTATGCATGTAAATATGTAGTAGTTCATATATGTATATAGGTATAAGTAATGCATTCGTGTTAACTCAGGAACTATCAACAACTTACATTTAGTTAGCGTGACGGCGGTTTGCGTGGATATATTTTATAAACCTTGGAATTACAGTAATACTGCTTAAATTACACTCGAAATTCTCCCCGCAACCCATATTATAGCGCTACAATAACGCGGCCTTGTCATTTCCAACTCGAAACTAACTTTTAATAAGACCGCGAGATGCGTACGACACTAATAAGTTTTTTCCTCAACCGCCCATCTTTACGGCCCACGACGGTAATAAAACTTCATCAGCGATACGTGTAGACGAGCTCGCAGTGGCGTTTGAAGCCTTAACCGAGAGGGAGCGATTTCGCGCGTCGCTCAGTCGGGCGCCGGCCTTTGGCAGCGCCGGTCGTGTCATGGATTGCGCAAGGTAAAGGGCATGCGGGCCGCGCTCGCCGCGCTCGCGGCTTGCTGCGTGGTGGCGCGCGCCGAGGTGCCCTCCGCGCGTCTTGCCCCGCGCAACACCACACCCCATCACGTCCTCCAGTGCAGCGACGGGCTCGTCCTTCCCGCTTGGCGGCCCCTCGAAGATGTCCCGACCCTCGACATCGCGATCCGCGGCACCCTCTACTTCTTATGCCTCATGTATCTTTTCATCGGCGTATCCATCGTCTCGGACAGATTCATGGCCGCTATCGAAGTCATCACGTCCAGGGAGAAAGAAGTGCGCGTGCGACGAAATGGGAGCGATCAAATTGTCGTAGTACGAGTATGGAATGAAACTGTTGCCAACTTGACGCTAATGGCACTTGGATCGAGTGCCCCAGAGATTTTATTATCGGTCATTGAAATAGCCGGAAAGAATTTCGAGGCTGGCGATTTAGGGCCCGGCACTATTGTGGGTTCCGCTGCATATAATTTGTTCGTTATCATTGCAATTTGCGTATCTGTCATTCCTGATGGGGAAGTGCGTAAAATTAAACATCTGCGCGTGTTTCTGGTCACAGCAACCTGGTCTATATTTGCCTACGTTTGGCTGTATCTTATTTTGGCTGTGATATCGCCGAGTGAAGTGGAAGTATGGGAAGGTGCTGTCACGTTTTTATTTTTCCCGGCTACCGTATTAACAGCCTATATAGCAGACCGCAGACTTTTGGTTTATAAGTATCTGAAAAAAGGATACCGTGTCAATGAGCGAGGAGTTATTGTGGAAGGTGAAGGCGATGGCTCTGTAGAGATGGCCCTAAAGCCTTGTGAATTTGGAGATGATGAAGAAGGTCGAGAATTAGAAAAGTCACGCAAAGAATATATATCAGTATTACGTGACTTAAGAAAACAGCATCCTGAAGAAGATTTAGAAACTGTTGAACGAATGGCATTAGAAACTTTGATGTCAAGAGGCCCAAAATCTCGTGCATTTTATAGAGTTGCAGCTACACGAAAAATGACTGGTGGTGGTGACTTCTCACGTAAAATATCAGAGAGGGCGCAAAGTGATTTAAGCGAAGTAAAAGCTGAGCTACAAAGGCGAGAATCTACCTCTGTGACAGCCGAACCTAGAGGTCCACATGTGCGGTTTGACCCAGACCACTATACTGTAATGGAAAACTGTGGATCTTTCGAAGTGAGAGTCGTACGCGGCGGAGACTTGAGTGGAGAAGTCACTGTTCAGTATACCACGGAGGACGGTACAGCAGAAGCTGGTTCCGATTACGTGGCAGCACAAGGCTCGCTTACATTCGGGCGTGGTGAAACAGAGAAGAAGTTCACTGTCCAAGTGATAGATGACGAAGTCTTCGAGGAAGACGAGCATTTTTTTGTGCGGTTAAGCACTCCGAAGGGCGCTTGTTTGGCCTCGCCATCAATGGCGACAGTGGTGATATTGGACGATGATCATTCCGGTGTGTTTTCGTTCCCGCAAAGAGACTATGAGTTGACGGAGTCGGTTGGGACGTACGAGTTGAAAGTGATGAGGACGGCGGGGGCAAGGGGGAAAGTGAAGATCCCATACAACACAGAGGATGGGACGGCGAAGAGCGGCGCGCAGTACGAGCCTGCAGAGGGACACATTATCTTCGAGAACAACGAAACTGAGTGAGTAATGGCATTTATTTATTGTAGTTTCCTGTTTTGCTATTATGACTTGCATACTGATTAATGAATATCCCTAGTGGTATTTTATGACGGATATCGATTACCGTCTTACTTAAATTACAAATAATATTACTTCTATGAATCGTGGTGTATTTCTTATTCAAGGTTTTATGACTGCTAATATTTCGACGTCTTATTTCTAAAATAATTTACTTTTCTAATTAAACCGTTATATGTAATATATTACTAGTTTTATCTCGGTACAAAGATATTAATTTCAACGGTGAAAAGGTGGTCTTGAGGGATTCATTCGTTATGGATAATTCCTTATTCAATAATTAATTCCAAAGGATAATTCAATCATCAATAGAAGATTTATAATCGGGAATTTTATTAAAAAGATTCAAGACTTGTAAGACTGCAATGAGCTGCAAATTGCAGTAGAGTGGATCGATGTCTTAAATTATTATTTTTTTTGTAAAAGAAATATTGAGTCTTATAGGTAGGTACCTAATATTATTAATAGGTATATTGATGAGGTTTCAGTGGTGTTCTTAATTTATAGAAATCATGGTTTTAATTTATTGGTAAATTGGGTTATGGATAAACTCCATTTATTCAATGATACACACATTTTTCTTACAAATAAATACTTTGAATTTACGATAGATAGATGAAACGTTTAATTTGAATTTATATTTCAATTTAAATTTAGAATTTGATAATTTCCTATTGTTGTGGTTACTCAGCTACGAACAACGAATTCTCGTTTATATATTTCAATGACTAAATTTATAATAGTTACGTGATATTGTATGTATTATTACGTGGTTATAAACAACTCCTGAAATTGATGATTTATTACGGTGATTTTCATTCTATGATTGTAGCAATTATTTTTATTGTTTGGTGTGTAGTTTTGGGGTGGTAAATAATCATGTTTGTAACAATTGAGTTACAAAATAATAGCCGCCTAACGACCTATGAATGTATAAAAATATTTTCATTTATGTGACGAGCAGAAATTTTTACAAAGCATACCTACCTACGTAGCAAATCACACCGAAGATTTATTATTATATTACTTGAACGTTACCATATTATTATAATGTCAAACTTCTTTATGCATGAAAAGTTTTTGAAAAAGAAAATTGAATACCTTACATAATAATATTATACCTACATGTATATGTACTACTACTACAGTTTTATTTATTTTATTGCATTGTCTTATACTCCTATATACTGTATACAATTAATCACAACAAAAATACAACATTTATTTGTTTATTGCAAACAATTTGTGAAAGAGATATTGAATTACCCATTAGAAAAAGAAAATGATTGATAATTCAAAGACAAACCATAATGAGGATTGTTTTTCAAGCAAATTTGTGTCTTCAAAACTTCGTGTATTAATACTTGTGGCACAGAATATAATGACTTATCTATTGTACATAATTCTATCATTATACAATATACAGTAGGTACTAGCTGTGCCGCGCGGTTTCACAAGGGTGGCTCCGCTTCTGTTGGTCTTAGCGAGATGATATATAGCCTATAACCTTCCTCGATGAATGGGCTATCTAACACCGAAAGAATTTTTGAAATCGGACCAGTAGTTCCCGAGATAAGCGCGATCAAACAAACAAACAAACTCTTCAGCTTTATAATATATATATATAGATTAGTAAAATATGGGTCTTGAAATGTTGTAAAATAGACCTTACGCTAAAATAATTATTTATTACTAACAAGATTCTAAAAAATAACTATTATACATGTATAGTCCGTCTTCAAATGGTCAAAACGAGACAAAATTTAAATAAAAAAATTTTCTTCCTTTCGAATGTTCGGAGGAATTAAACCCAAAAACACAATCGACTTAGACCCTCCTTTTTTGAAGTCGGTTGATACGATATTAATCGAAGCTATGACATTGACTAATAACATGCAAAAGTGAGCAGACACCATAAGAGGTAGGAAAAATGGCTGAGTCATATTCTTGGAAGTTTACAGCACCAAAGGTAAAGGTGATTTATCATTAGCGCTTGTCTAGCTTGTCCACTTGAATTATGGTGGAGATTACATTTTGGATAACGATCTCGTAATTTGTAGGTTATAATTGGGTTTTTGTGTTGTGATTGGCTGGAAAGCTATTTTCAGGCGATTTGACATAGAAATTAAGAAAAATAGTTTATAGGCGGTACACTCTTTTTTCATTACTTTCGAAAATCGATGTGCAACAGATGTATGAATAATGCATCTGCCCCATACCCCACTAGGGGACACGGGACTTCGCACATGTGATTCTGATGAACCTATGTTAAAGCAAAGTTTCATCCAAATCCGACATAGGATTTTCGTGAAAGCGTAACAAACATGCATACATCCTCACAAACTTTAACATGTTTAATTAGTAGGATAATATCTCAATTATGGATTATCTTATATCTAGCGATCATGTATCGGCCTTCTACTGGGAGTAATCGAGTGGCTTCATGAAGCCCTATGAAGGGTATTTTCGGCTTAATACCGTAATTATAGCTTGACGTCATCATGTCCGCTTCTATCTTATTCTTCTTCTATAATACGGTTATGTGAAGGTGACATGGAACATGTTTTGAAAGTGTTCTCGCGGCAAAAGTGACTTTTTAATTTGGACGTATTGAATTTAATTGAATTTATTGTAGAGGGTAACTACTAAATAGGCATGTGGATTGCCTTAGATCTAATCATGTTAATGTTTAAATTAAGCTTACTATAGGTGAAAATGTTTTATGATTTTGTGTAATATGGTTGCATTGGATGTTTTTACAATAATATTGTTTATACAAAATAATAATTCTGTGTGGTTCGAATAAAAATAATGCTAATTGTAAAACTTAATTTATATTTAGGTTTGTCGGTACCTATAATAAATAAAAATGTATTATTTTTTTATCTATGACGAAAAAATAATCATTAATAATTTACCTTCATTGGAACTACAGTTACATATATCAACACTAGGAATTAATAGTTTTGTATGTTTTCTTAGTAACATTTTCCACTAATACCAAATTATATAGTTTTCACTTTCTTCTATTTTATCTTTGCTAAGAAGTATATTGAACTAGGTAGGTTAATACCTAGGTAAGGTAAGAGCAAGTGCAGCAAAATCAATATCTCAAATATTCAATCTATAAGGAGAAGCAAACTGTATTAGTTAGAGCACTTGTATTGTAATGAAGTTGGTCGCATAAATTCAATTTGCTCATAACTTCAGTAATGTTGCTAACTTCGGCGTAATGTATTAGTTCTGTAAATACGGATTAATACCGAAATGTTTCGCACACCTGTTAATTTGTTTATGCCTATAATTTATCCAAATGTGAATATATTTAGTTCGTGTGAGTGAATACCTATATCTATAAGTAGATACTAACGAGCTTTTACCCGCAGCTTCGCCTGCGTGGAAAAGATAAATTGTCATAGTACAAATTTTTGTCCCCTATTTTATCCCCTTGGTGGTAGAATTGATCAAAATCCTTTCTTAGCGGATGCCTACGTCCTAACATCTACCTGCTTGCCAAATTTGAGCCCGATCCGTCCAGTGGCTTGGGCTGTGCGTTGATAGATCATTATGTCAGTCAGTCACCTTTGAGTTATATATAGATGTTATTTGCAGTAAAATTTACCGATTTATTTAGGTAAAAGTTAAAATTTACTGATTTATGTTCCGCTGTTACTGTTCTGGTTTCGACTTTCGAGTGTAATAGGCTATGTTTTGTTTTTATTTCATGAGGTGTATCGTAAGATAACTAACCCACTTAAATAAATTTTTATTTCTTTCACTTTCCTGCATAATTTTGATGTAATAGTATTTATAGTTCGCACATTAAGATGGCGACTGAAATAGAAATATCTAGAGCACAAAGCATATCTAAATTCTAATGTCTCTACAGTCTACAGTCTACAGTTTCTATGTAATCTAGCCAGATGCTAATCTTTCAGTATTAGTGTTTGCTGTAAGGATGAATGCACATGGTTTTACATTGAACCGTGTGTGCAGGGTCTGAATACTGAGTCGTATGATTACGAAGTTTGTGTCACAAAATATTGAGAGATATAAATATAATAAGATCCCTTTTTTCGTTATAAATTTTAAGGGAAATTTAGTTTCTCAACGCACAATAATATATCGCCAGTTTATGCTACAAATTTTATTTTTAATCCTACTAATAATATAAATGCGAAAGTTTGTGAGGATGTGTGTGTATGTGTTTGTGTTTGTTACTCTTTCACGCAAATTCTACTGAACCGATTACAATGAAATTTAGCACACATATAGAGGGTAACTTGGATTAACACAGAGAATAGGTTTTATCCCGGAAATCCAACGGGAACGGGTTTTCCTTTGAAAACGCGGGCGAAGCCACGGGCGGAAATCTAGTACGACAGTTAATCATGAATTTTCATAATTCTCTATCTCAACAAAAAAGGGGCTAAATTAAACAAATAAACAACAGCCACATAGCAGTATTTTGTTTACTGTTAATAATGTTTAGATTAACGTAAACGCGTGTATACAAGATAACGGGAAAAATGTAAATCGAGGAAATTTAAAGCATAAAGTATATTATATGCGAGGGCGGACCGTGGAAAATATATTATGATGCCCACAAAACGCGCCGTCGCCAACAATGTAGGGGATAAAGTATGAAAATTTTGTTTGAATATAAACAATTCGACTTGAATTGCAAGACTTTTGTTTTATTAGATTTTTGTATTAACGTGTTCATATTTTGTTAATAGTCCAGGAGGAATCGGCGCATGAGTACCGAAAACTATTCCACCTCAATTTTTTTACGTGATCCTCTTCAAATTGCCCTACTGATGATATAAATGCATGTTGCCATGGGGCAACCCGGTGCCATATTGTTTAAACCGAAATTGTTTAAACAATTGCAAGGAATTGTTATTTTTCAACCGGACAAATTTTTTTTATATTTTTTATCGAAATACCAATAAAAAAGGTCCAATTACTTTTCACGATAAAGTTAATATTTTCAAAGATATGAATTTTTTAAGGTTTGAAAAATCTCAAATTTGGGTACTTTCGACCCATGAAAAATATATTTAAAAAAAAAATAATATATAAGTAATATTTTTTTTTCAATTCTCTATACAATAGTTAATAATATTGTTAATAGAGATTTAAGAAAATTTCATTGTTTATATCTGTTTTTTAATTGTTAACTTCGCGCGCTCACAAATAATATAAGTTGCATACTTCTATGTGGTTGTGATTCAGAAGACTGTAAGAATATAATATATAAAAATAATATTGATAATAAATAAATACTTATTTTTAAATCTTGTTTTATTATTTCATACTTCTCCATCTATAACTTTCGTTTGAAGAAGTTATTCAATGTAATTAATAAGGTAAAAGACCTAGTTATTGACACTTTAAATTTTATTTTAGTTAAAAAAAAAACAAATCAATTCTAATAAATTAATAAATATAATTTTTGAATTAAAAATTTTAAGATCTTTGGTTTTTTGAGAACATTTCATTCTTTTAATTAAAATCAAATTGCGAGTGTCAAACAACTAGGCCAGTGTCAATAACTGGGTCTTTTACCTTACTTGCTGTTTCAATAACAAAAAAGTAATATAAACTGACAAAAAAGTAATTTTAATTACATGTTTCAATTTATGCTTAAATAACTTTAAAAAAATTGATTTCAGAAAAAAATATATAAGAAACAAATTGTAGACAATTTAATTATTAATAAGATTGCTCTCTTTAGAAATCTTGATAAAGTTGATAGTTTTTAAGATAAATGATAAATAATGATTCAAGACACAGAGAGGCCGATGCAGCGCATGAGTAAGAGAGAGACGGCGATACTTAAAGGTAAGCGGCGCGTACTTGTGAGCGCGCGAAGTTAACAATTAAAAAACAGATATAAACAATGAAATTTTCTTAAATCTCTATTAACAATATTATTAACTATTGTATAGAGAATTGAAAAAAAAATATTACTTATATATTATTTTTTTTTTAAATATATTTTTCATGGGTCGAAAGTACCCAAATTTGAGATTTTTCAAACCTTAAAAAATTCATATCTTTGAAAATATTAACTTTATCGTGAAAAGTAATTGGACCTTTTTTATTGGTATTTCGATAAAAAATATAAAAAAAATTTGTCCGGTTGAAAAATAACAATTCCTTGCAATTGTTTAAACAATTTCGGTTTAAACAATATGGCACCGGGTTGCCCCATGGCAACATGCATTTATATCATCAGTAGGGCAATTTGAAGAGGATCACGTAAAAAAATTGAGGTGGAATAGTTTTCGGTACTCATGCGCCGATTCCTCCTGGACTATAATCCTGTCCTATCCTACTAATATTATATTTATGCGAAAGGATGGATGTATGTGTATGTTTATCTGTTACTCTTTCTATGAGCGGGTTTTTCTTTAAAAACGCGGGCGAAGCCACGGGTGGGAAGCTAGTTTTTTTTTAATAAACTGACATCCCAAAGTCATTAGTTTGCCATCTCCGTCTTGAGTTAAGTTAATCAGACGAATGCGAGGAATTGGGGCGCGAGGAGATAATTTGTGCCAATGACGCAGTGATGAACAAATCATCTCTGATGTCCGGGATTCGATGGAAAAAAATGTAGGTCGGAACATTTAATAATTGTTGTAAAAACGTATGGCAAACACACAATATTTTAATTTATTTATTTTATCATTTATGTATAGGTATGTCGTTGCCATACCTATCGTTTATTTGCTCACTTCATGAAATACTCGTTTCATTTAGTATTAAAGTTGAAAATTTAATAGCTTTTGTAATATATTATTGGTTTATACAAATAAATGTATTTTTTTTCTTTGAACAAAAAAAAAAAAAATCCGGGTAACTTAATATACCGAAATGCACTGTATTCTTCCGACTTAAGTAAAGAAAAAGTTTCGATACAAATGCTTTAAACAAGCGTAAGTTCAGATTAAGTTACAGTTGGCCAATAAGGCTTTCATCTCGCGTGCAGAAGAGTTATTAGTTAAGTTACAACTTAGATACGCATTGCGGTTGTTGAAAGGAAGAAAAATATAGCAAATAGAATAAAAGAAAATGGTGACCACGCTCGCTGTTGAAGTGTTCGAAACATCGATGAATAATAGAATTAATAAAATGCATTTTAGCACTTATATATCGTATTTATTATGATAATATTTAACTTTCTTAAATAAATAATTTATTAAATACTATAATACTAAACTTTATTACGCAAAATCAACAGTTCCCCGTTTTCCTTACGTATTGCCGTGTTAACTAACACAAACTTTTTTTAGGATAGCAACACGCAACGAACCAAAATAAAATTTCAAAAAAAGCTATCGTAACTAAAAACCTGATAAATAAGCAGACTTTATTCTAATCGTAGTATATAATAGTGGAACAAAAAGTTTTGTTATCTTATTTACAGAGAGAGGACCAAATCCTTCCAAAACTTTTTGTTAACATAATCTGTGACCTAATATCGAAGCAGATGTCACGTTTTGCTGAAAAGTTTTTCAATCAGAGCAAACGTGTTGATATCTATGTTCTTTCTATATTCATAAAAATTTGGATAGTTTTTTGCAATAAATCTTTTCTGAATATCTATTATTTTAAAACTATTGTTGCTTTGACGGCTTTTTGCTTCCACTAATTTTTATAGTGACTTTTTCCCTTGTTGTAGTTCGCACTGTTAATTTAAGTTTAAAATTTAATACTTAAATATTTAATCGATATAACCTCATCATTTTACGAATATGAAAATGATTCTTGTAGGTATCTCTTATGTAACTGGATTAGACTAATTTGTTTTCTTTTTTAATATTTGCACACCCAATCGATGGGTAGAATGTATTAGCCACATAATAGTGTAATTAAAACATCTGTAATTTGTAACATTCTTGCAAATAAATATAATTTGAATTAGAAACAGGTTAAGGTAATATATATTTTATTCAGTTTACTTGGATAGTAAAATATTTTATAGTGGTGTGAAAGAGCTTTTCAAACAGCTGGCATTCCTCTAAGTATTCTTGAAAGTTTCACACTAAGAAAGGACTGAAGTCTGAACTTATATCGTTGTACTTATTGTGTTAAATTTTAAGCATATTAAAGTGTTGTTTAAGACTTTAATAACACTTGAATATGCTTAATGTGAAGGTATTTTATTTATATTCAACTATATTATACTAAACTAGCTGTGCTCCGC
This sequence comes from Colias philodice, assembly GCF_061535455.1. NCBI lineage: Eukaryota > Metazoa > Arthropoda > Insecta > Lepidoptera > Pieridae > Colias > Colias philodice. Next base: position 9,165,911 of record NC_143103.1, on the reverse strand, counting down.
GGTTTTACCCGCATTGCTCCGCTCCTGTTGGTCTTAGCGTGATGCTATATAGCCAATAGCCTTCCTCGATAAATGGGCTATCTAACACCGAAAGAATTTTTCAAATCGGACTAGTAGTTCCTGAGATTAGCGCGTTCAAACAAACAAACTCTTCAGCTTTATAATATTAAGTATAGATTATACAGATTAGCTATTATATATTGTATATTGAATGATACTGATTATATATTGAATTACTTTAATTACATAGGCTCACAATTCATATATTATTTAATCCGAATTTTCTGATACTTTACGTAACCTTAAAAGGTATTTGTTGGTGTGGAGTGGGGAGACACAGACTGACCAAAAACTTGCAAGTGATAAATAAATAAATAAAATTCATTTATTTCAGGCCACATGCATACATTTATTTATACAGTTTAATAAAAAAACCCAATGTTTATTAATGACATTATCAAAATAACTTCTTCTTCTTCTTCTTTTTCAAATGGCAACTCCCGATCCCAGTGAGGACGGATTCTGCCAATGTCAAGTTTTGATCAAAATAACTTAACACAATTAAGTATTATCGAAATAAAGTCGAAAATTACCGTCAACTGGGCGACCACTTCTAAATTTAATCCTAATTGCATAAATTAATGAAATTAAATATAAAGGGCCTATTTCAGGACTTCCTGTTAAAGTCACTGATAGCCTATTTAACATTAAAAGCTCTTGTTTCAATAGATAAACAAATTTCTATTTGTAATCAAGGTTCAGGGATGAAATAAATCTTGTTTTCATAGTAAGGGATGCCAATTACGCTGGGGGGATGCAAAAGGACACTAAGAGCTCTATAAATTACGTGCACATTAAGGTGAAAGCTTTTGTATGTGTATTATATTTAATTTCCTCGTTGAAAATACAATGAGTAGATATAATTTTGAACAAAAGCTTCATAACAACATTTTAAACTAATGCTTGTTTTCATTCCTGGGATAGGACGAAAATAAAAAAAAGACGTGTGGCACTCGGGGACTGCCGCGGTAAAGCTATTGCATGCTATGCCTTCAAGCCACACCTCCGCCCGTCGGAGTGGGGAGCGTGAGGTTTTTCGTTACGCAATATCGGATTCGGTCCCCGCGCTCAAGGACCGAGATAGAAGCTATGCAATAGCTTAAAAAAAAACGGAACCCTTATAGGATTCATTGACCAACTCGCACTTGGCCGGTTTCTTATGATAAATTTGAGAAATATTAATTTGTAGCACGAAGTAGTATGAAGCAACAGTATAAGATATTCATTTATTTTTTAACTAGCTGTTTTTTATTAGCAGAGCATCCTTCTTAACCAATTTTGTTACGTGGTGTTCAAAAATTTCAGATTTTTCTATTTTTAATTTTATATACTTATCCAATATCCAGATTCATTATTTTTACTCCTCTGACTGGTGGTTTATTTTATTATTTACACTTAATTAAATTGGCTGCGTCTCAAACCCCAAATATAGCAAAATATTTCAATTCAAATTATTTAATAGAAAAAAAATACGAATTTCGAATTCTACCCTCGTGTTCGTAATTTATTTAAAGTCGAGAAAGTATTTGCTCAAAATTTATAAGTTAGGTCTTAGAAGGTATCTTGCAGGCTCGTCACGTCGTACAACGATATTGGTTGAAACCAATCTAGTGCGATTATGAGCTTTTTCTAGAAACTTTCGAAAATGAAATGTGGAAATATTATATCACTAGTTTTCCGCCCGACGCTTCGCCCGCGCAGTCAAATAAAAACCCGCATAGTTCCCGTTCCCGTGGGATTTCCGGGATAAAACATATCCTATGTCCCGGGGTAAAAAGTAGCCTATGTCCTTTCTAGGGTATCAAAATATCTGTATACCAAATTTCATGCAAATTACACAAATAGTTAAGGCGTGATTGAGTAACAGACAGACAGACAGAGTTACTTTCGCATTTATAATATTAGTATGGATTGGAGGGAACCTAATACATAAACAAACATCACTACAACGCAGCTTCCCGCTTCCTGTTTGTTATTATGTATGCTTAGATCGTTAAAACTACGCTATATATTATAGTGTCGTTTAAGTAGAAATTATACTATACTTACATTAAAAAGCTGAAGTTTGTTTGTTTGGTTGAACGCGCTTATCTCATGAACTACGCGTCTTCTTTCACTGTTAGACAGTCGATTTATCGAGGAAGGTTATACGATATAATATCATAATAATACCAATAGGAGTGGAGCAATGCGTGTAACCGCAGAGTACAGCTAGAATGTAAATATCGAAAATATATATTACTAGCTTTCCGCCCGCGGCTTCGCCCACGTTTTCAAATAAAAACCCGCATTGTTCCCTTTCCCGTGGGATTTCCGGGATAAAACCTATCCTATGTGTTAATCCAAGTTACCCTCTATATGTGTGCTAAATTTCATTGTAATCGGTTCAGTAGCATTCACGTGAAAGAGTAACAAACACACACACACACATCCTCACAAACTTTCGCATTTATAATTAAACTAGCTTTCCGCCCGCGGCTTCGCTCGCTTTGTCTAAACATAATAAATTATAACAATAAAACCTTCCTCTTGAATCACTCTATCTATTAAAAAAAACCGCGTCAAAATCCGTTGCGTAGTTTTAAAGATTTAAGCATACAAAGGGACATAGGGACAGAGAAAGCGACTTTGTTTTATACTATGTAGTGATAAATAAATTCATATTTCAGGACAATTTTCACGCACGGCACGATCTTATCCCTTATTAAGCTTTCGCTTGTGTTATGGAAACCAGATGGCTAATAAACATACATATATAATTTTAAATAAATACTTATAAAGATAATTAACACCCAGACACAGAGCAAACATCTATGTTCATTACACAAATATTTGCCCCGGGTGGGAATCGAACCCACGACCTCTGGCTTGGAAGGCAGGGTTACTACCAACTAAGCAAATGTAACTATATGTTTTATAACATTATTCAATTTCCAAACATTATACTATAACTTGAGTTGATAATTTTTTTTTTGGTATCGTTAAATAAATACGTACGATTTTTCGAAAGTTTTGTGTAAAAATGTTATAAAACAATACCTAAGAAGACTTTCACATCTCGCTCCAGATATTTTATTGTTGTAAATTACTATTATTATTAAAGTGATAAAGTTAATCTTCACTTTATTGGTGATAATTTTTAAGTTTGCACTTCAAGTTATTTACTTGTTAACTTATGTAGAGCTTCAAATTTTTATGTGTACTTTTTAACAATGTGACATGATAAACTTAAGAACTGCATACAATACACAATAATCACATTTTTTAATTATTATATAACCTTGTTTTATGAAATCAACAATGAGACGAAAAATATTATCTATGCTATATAATATCACTAGCGACCCGCCCCGGCTTCGTACGGGTGCAATGCTGATACTAAATACACTACAGAAAAACTGTGAACGTTGTACCTATATAAAAACATAGCGGCACGGCCAGCCGGTACCGCCGCGCCGCAAACGCTACGTCCCGCAATTTTTAAATCTGTAATATCTTCGAAAATATTCACTTAAATCATACGGTGTAAAGTGCCATATAGATCTATATTAAATGAACAATGTATTCAAGGTATTTAATTGGTTAAGGATTAATGCTGTATTGGTGAAAATCGCTTCGAAAATTAGCTATTATTTGTCGTAAAAAGTAAATGACAAAAAATGTTATTGTGGGTTATCCATAAGAGATAGACATATACCATCGCGGACTTTTCTGTAGACCTTTTCAATGTGTATAATACTTAGTACATTATTTTGATAAAACTCGTAGGGTTCAGCCTGCGTTTGCAATATAAGCGGAAACAATGCAATTTTTTACGACATCACATTAGAAACCTCAAAAATAACAGTACTTCTCCACTATTTAATGGATGTTATTATACATATAAACCTTCCTCTTGAATCACTCTATCTATTAAAAAAAACCGCATCAAAATCCGTTGCGTAGTTTCAAAGATTTAAGCGTACAAAGGGACATAGGGACATAGGGACAGGGAAAGCGACTTTGTTTTATACTATGTAGTGATATTATAATACGTCAGTATTGCATATAGGTCGCTAGTCGTAAATAATAGGAAACTAGTTTTTTATCAGATAATCATTAAAATCGTCCGTCTATTTATAAACTAAACTTCAAATAGGCTTCATCGATTTTCACTCTGGCATGTAAACTCACGTTATTAAGCGACATCGGCTGTTTTTTATATGATAATGAATTAGGTTGTCATGGAAAATGCCGCGTAAGACGTGTACAAAAACCGTAATTTTCTTTTCTTTATGCTAATGCTATTAAAAAGGGTCGGAAGTCCCTTTTCCCGAAAAACTTTGGAGCGTTTCGCGTGCGTGTCTGTATGTCCGTTGCATTGTAATTATTTTCAGGTAAAAGCTGATTTCAGTACTTTTCTAAATAAATTGTTATTATGTTTGATTGCTGTAGAAGCAGACGTCGAGAAGATTCACCTATGCATTAGCAAATCAACTGTCAGGTTGTCAGTCAATATTTAAAACTCCATTGTTGTTACAGTATTGAGACTTTGTTGAAATAGAGTTAAGACTATAAAGGATAATACTTTCTTTATTTAGATAAGTCACTTAATTTTTATAGCATCAAAATTAAATTCTTCAAATTGTTTCAATAGATTTATAAATTATTTTATTCATCGTCATCGCGAATAGTCCATCGTCTTGCCAAACCTATTTTTCTAATCAGATTTGAACCTAGGACTCTACGCCCGAGGTTAATGCTATAGCACAGTGCTATAGTGTGAAGTCCTGTGTCCCCTAACTGTGTATAGGGCAGATTTTGCAGCATTTTGCATACATCTGTTTCACTAAATCTTTTTAGGTACAAGTAAGTGATCATCCTTTTGTATTCAGACTGGGATAGTTTTTCTTTCGACTTGGAATAAAACCTAGGACCCTTCAGTTCTCCGCTCACGAATTAACCACTGCACCAAGGAGGTCAATGCCACAGCAGCCTCATAAATGTCCGCTATTAAACGCGTCAAAGTTAATCTGTTTAGTGGATTCTGATCCAGTTACACGGTTATCTTTATCGTGTTAGTTGTAACCTGATTATTGTTACATGCTACTTCTGGGTTGTTCTAGAACAATCTATGACCTTCACCGACTGGAAAAAGGGCTTTTCAAGTGTATGTTTGTTTAGTTTTGTAGCACGGAAATGGATACAAAAATTTGAAATATCATAAAGAATAATATAGCAAAAAATAACTAAAAAACACGCTCATTGTGTTTTCACTGATCTTTTTTTTATTTTATTTATTTAATTATTTATTGCACACACAAAGGAAATAGAGATGATCTTTGATGACTGTACAAAATTTGAATTAAATCTGTCCGTTTAAAGTGTGTCAAAATCGAGTCAAGGAGTCATACAAACATGTCGCTGACATAAACAGTTAACACATTTGTATAAAAACACACAGGTGAAGCTAATCGTGTTTAAATCATGACGATCATGGCTGGCTCCTATTAACTAAATCTATATACATATATAAAACTCAAAGGTCTGATATAGTGATCTATCAACGCACAGCCCAAACCACTGGACGTATCGGGCTGAAATTTGGTATGCAGGTTAGGATGTTAGGACGTAGGCATCCGCTAAGAAAGGATTTCCTGAAATTCTTGCGGGAACGGGGAAAAACGGGGATGCACGTACAAAGTCGTGGGCGGAAGCTAGTAATATATGTATATATTTTATTCATAAAAATTTACTTCAATTCGTAGCCAACCACATGGCTTTGAGAAAAATCAATAATCAAATCTATCTTCAAAGTACCCTTACTTGTTTCAGTTTCTTATTAAGCAAAGCAATCAAGGAGGACATATTTCTTTTATAAAAAGGTCAGAAGTCATATAAAAGTAAGCGGTTTATTACAAGACTAAGTAACATACTTTGTGAACCCCTAAATGACCTGTTCGTAATCTACTTTGATCCTAAAACTCTATTTGAATTACAAGTTTTACCAGGGCGTAGGTTAAGTTATCTAACTTATTAGGTACCTACATATCAAGAATTGACTTAGGAGTTTCCAAGTTGATATTAAAGTTAGGCAGTGTGACATTTTTGATTTATTTGGTATTAATAAACGACAATTAGATATGTTTGCGTGTATTTTCTTGTTCCAGTATTGCTATGTGTGAAGTTTGTTTGATTTAAGATCATTTAGTATAATGATCTTGTCACCTACTGCAAGATTGGTATATGCCTAAAGCCTTGTATCCACTTGAGCATGCTCAGGCGAATGAGCGGCTCATTTGGCCGAGCCGCTCAAGTGGAGACGCCTGAGCATGCTCGGGCCGCGCGTATTTTTAAAACTGTTAAGAATATCACCATACCCTTCTATCCAAGAGCCTTCTATTAATAACTCAGGCCCCGGAATCACAGACACAATAGAAAATCTATTGTGTCGTGGACCGATCGGGCCGTTCGGGGCTCAATGGGTTAAAGACATAATTTCTAAAACCTACCTCATTACACCATGATTTGAGGTTCGTCATAAAACAAATGAATAAAGCCGAGTGTTCATTTGTCTTATGGCATCCAATACCGTTCCACAAACTAATGCCATGTATGGCAGACCGTTTAATTGGATCGAAATGTTATTAGCAGCGGATTCACGGAGCGTTTAATTTGACGAATAGTGGAAGCGTGGCTTAATAGACAAGTTTGTTTCAATTAAAAAGAGCAGTTGTAGATGAGATATTTTGACCTAGTTTTATTCAAAAGTTACAGGTTTTATTAATTCAAAATTAGGCAAGGATGCATCGATCGCTTTCACTGAATAAAATGAAGCATGTTTACTTAATAAAAAATTTTTCCAACGTTTAAAAATACTGATTTAGTTTCGAGACTAAAAACACCTCTAAGATGAAAATATATTTTTTTATCTATCTGCATATTTTCTCCAGTTTTTGAACGAAAATGACGTCATACATCCAAATTTCTATTGTATAGTTAAAGATACTGGTTTAGTTTCCAAACTGAAAAACACCTTCTAAAGGTTTTTTTTATCTATCTACATAATATCTTGCTCCAGTTGGTGAAGAAAAATTACGTTATACAAGCGACATATCCTGTCACCTTAAGGTTTGACATGTGTCATATACCGACACGCACTTGGCCGGCATGATGGATAATGACCTAAAACTTCATAGCAGGGAAACCTGTCCTTGCAAAACTAAATTAGATTTATGATGATGGATTAAAAGCTTCCTGATTCCGGATTGATATCCATTTGCAATGGTAATAATGGTAAGGGTAATATATTGTTAATTAATTAGTTTATTTGATTTTGGTTTTATATTGACAAAACTAATAGCATTGTTTTTGAGACTCACGTTTTAATATATTGTTTAAAATATTCTAAAACGTTGAATGATAATATTCTAAAACAGTTTTTTTTTTATATAAATAACCTTGCTCTATTAAAAATGTAATTTAACTATTAGAAAAAAATAACTTATTTTCTATTTTTTTGAAACATTACTGCATAATAATAAAGAAAAAATAAAGTAATATAGTCTAATCTAATATCTAATATTATATTATAAAGACGAAAGTTTGTATGGATGTATGGATGTTTGTTACTCTTTCACGTAAAAACTACTGAACCGATTACAATGAAATTTAGCACACATATAGAGGGTAACTTGGATTAACACATAGGATAGTTTTTATCCCGGAAATCCCACGGGAACGGGAACTATGCGGGTTTTCCTTTGCAAACGCGGGCGAAGCCGCGGGCGGAAATCTAGTCTATTATAAAGGCGAAAGTTTGTATGGATGTATGGATGTATGGATGTTTGTTACTCTTTCACGTAAAAACTACTGAACCGATTACAATGAAATTTAGCACACATATAGAGGGTAACTTGGATTAACACATAGGATAGTTTTTATCCCGGAAATCCCACGGGAACGATTCCTTTGCAAACGCGGGCGAAGCCGCGGGCGGAAATCTAGTAAATAATAATAAAGAAAGAATTTCACAGAATTATGTAAGATTCTAACTGACTATGATAAGTGAAATCCTCTCAACTAAGTATCGAGAGAATTGCAAATGCGTGGATAAGGAAAACAGTTGTAATGCCCGACTATAGCTAGTGACCACACGTTTTGATTTATGCGGATAAGGGAAATAATAATAACTCTTTAATTTTTTTTTATCAAAGCAAGTAAAATAAAACTTTGAAATAATTGTATTACATTGTAAATGATGATATATTATTATTTATAAACACCAGTCCGAAACAACACGTGTGCTTATCATGTTGATGACACAAACGGTGGCATCTACTCATCAGTTATGCTGCCAAAAAGTAACGTGATTTAATTTGTACCAACATTTGATTGGTAATTATTACAGAACGAAAGATAATTTCGTGAAGTTAGCACCAACAAAGTCTTTATATAAATTTTATAATTCTTAAATGAGAATTTGGATGAATTTTTGTTTTTTAATCTGACGCTATTTGACAAATTTAGGTTATTCATTCATAAGCGTGTTTTATACAGCTACAACGCAGATAATCATGGTCACAGAGCTAATGCATAATCGATGTACGAACTCACAGCTCTTCATATTGAATGGAACGCTTTATTCCATTCGTTATTTACTCTGTTTAACGTTTGTAGACCTCTTGTTTTATATTCACTTAATTTATTTGTATAAGACTTTGTTCTCTACATATACGTACTTAGTATGAAACAAAAGTTCTTCTGTCTATATGTATGCTGATTTTTAAACTATGCCTTTTCATGCAGTTGTTTATGGAGTGGTTTAAATATATTATTAAAATATAGAGTATTTCAAGAAGAAGGTTTTAGTATGTAATTTATTTAGTTTTAGGCAACGCTGGCGTAGCCGCGGGCGGAATGCTAGTTATAGGTACATGATATAGGTACTATAACACTTTTTTTGAGTTACTCTATCTATTAAAACACTGTATCAAAATCTGTTCAGTAGTTTTAAGATCTAACTCATAAACGGAGACTTTGTTTTATAGATACCATGTAGTATACCTAAACTGAAGAAATTACACGCAGCTAGAATACCATGCATTTTGTAGCAAGTAGATTAAAGATAAACTTATTACATCACTAGTCTAGAATACGTGAATAAACCTAGGTTTATCCAGACATTGCCAAACCTAATATTTATTTCACGCACGTATCTGTTGGTGTCTTGGAAATAGTTAGTTATTCGGTTACAATTGTTGATCAGACTAGGTACTACACGCGGCTGCGTCTTGTTGCTGTTAAACAAAATAAATAGAGCCATATTTTTCTTTCTAATAAAATATGTTTTTAAAATTGTCTGCGAATAAATAACATTTTTTTATAAAGATTTTTTTTAGAATAGAAAAAATTAATCACAAGGCAGGATTCGAACCCGCGTCTTTTGCTTAACCGGGGAGACGCCTGACCATTCGGCCACCCGTGATCCCGCCAGAACAATCGAAATTTTTACGAAGTAAAAATAAAAAAAAGACGTGTGTCACTCGGGGACTGCCGCGGTAAAGCTATTGCGAGCTATGCCTTCAAGCCACACCTCCGTGCCCGTCGGAGTGGGGAGCGTGAGGTTTTTTCGTTACGGAATTTCTGGATTCGGTCCCCGCGCTCAAGGCCCGCATAGAAGCTATGCAATAGCTTAAAAATACTATACATTATTTTTACATATTTTAGTGAACTTTTTTAAATTTCCTGAAAAAGCAAAATGCTTTAAATTGCAAACTTCATTCCCTTTTATATAAAGTTTTACAGGTTTTCACTGCAAATTGCAAATCTGCATATTAATTCAAAGGTATTCAAATGGATAGCTATATGTATGGTAATCGATTCAACTACCTCAGCTGTTTTAATCATTTTGGTACTATTTTTAAATCTCACTAAAAATAGTTTAATAATAGCACAGTTTAGAATATACTAGCTTATTAGCCGCGGCTTCGCCCGCTTTGTCTAAAACATAATAAATTATATACTAACAAACCATAATCACTACATAGTATAAAACAACGTCGCTTTCTCTGTCCCTATGTCCCTATGTATGCTTAAATCTTTAAAACTACGCAACGGATTTTGATGCGGTTTTTTAAATAGATAGAGTGATTCAAGAGGAAGGTTTTTATATAATTTATTATGTTTTAGACAAAGCGGGCGAAGCCGCGGGCGGAAAGCTAGTTTATAATAAAACTCTATGATCCTTTAAGGCATTAAAATAAATATTATTCCTACAATAATAGAAACAAGAATACAACCCGAAGACTATCAAGCTTAAATTAAATTTTCAAAATTTCACATTAATGGTAAAAGCATCCGGCAGTTATGCTTTTGTAGCCCACTAAAACAGCAGCTTCTAAATGATTTACGGCATTTTAATTTTTATAGCTTGGGAATAAAGAGCACTATTGTTTGGTGTATTTTGTAAGTTTACGAGCTTACCGAGCGGTATATTGTCCACGAATATCTATGACATTGTAATATATACTTGGGGTTTTAATGTGGTTGAGAGATATTACTTTAGTAAGGATATAACGGTTTCAAGCGTGTAATTAACTCCAGTTAGTAGTTCTGCGAATAATATTGTAATATGACTGTGGCTTTGATCAATTAAATGATAATGTTAATGATTCGGAGAGATCTTGGTTCATAATATCTTAATACTATTAAAAAGGTGAAAGTTTGTATGGATGTTTGTTACTCTTTCACGTAAAAACTACTGAACCGATTACAATGAAATTTAGCACACATATAGAGGGTAACTTGGATTAACACATAGGATAGGTTTTATCCTGGAAATCCCACGGGAACGGGAACTATGCGGGTTTTCCTTTGAAAACGCGGGCGAAGCCGCGGGTGGAAATCTAGTCCGTTATAATTTATGCAAGTAATAATTACATTTTATATGAAAATATACCCTATTGTTTAAATAAACTACTCTCTCTAATCTCTTACCAGGTCTTTAAATGGAGAAAGTTTTAATTCATATCTCGGGAAATACTGGTCCGATTTGAAAAATTCTTACCCATTTATTGAAGAAGGCTATATGATATCATCTCGCTAAGACAACAGGAGCAGAACACTGCGGGTAAAACCGCGGAACACACCTTGTACTTAATAATCTTTAATATTATTTTCCCGTCTTTGTCATTGAAAAAGAAATTTCTCAACAAAACCATCGTGATTTTCATACGAATTATATATTATCCTTATAAAGTAATATATGCTAAGGATATGGGGGCAAATGATAAAGTGACGCATCTGGTGTTATGTGACACACCGCCCAATTCGAAAAGTGGACCAATTTATATGATGACTAGGTTTCCGCCCGCGGCTTCGCCCGCGCAGTCAAAGAAAAACCCGCATAGTTCCCGTTCCCGAGGGATTTCCGGGATTGCGTCATTTTCCCGGGATAAAAAGTAGCCTATGTCCTTTCTCGGGTATCAAAATATCTCCATACAAAATTTCATGAAAATTAGTTTAGTAGTTTAGGCGTGATTGAGTAACAGACAGACAGACAGAGTTACTTTCGCATTTATAATATTAGTATGGATTGAATATGGAGATATAATAACTAGTTTGGGCTGTATAATAATGATTTATTTTTTTATGGTTAGAAAATTCTGTGGCTGGTGTTCTGTATTGTGGCTGTTCGGCTTACATCGCGGCAAAATTAACTAAATTTTGATACAAAATAATGTGTTTTTAAATTTGATTGATTCAAAAATTTAATAAACGCTAAAATTATGCCTTCTCTGGCAAATTTGAGGTCAGTTTATATAATGGTTTTACTTTAGTATATCTATACTAATAATACTATAAAGCTGAAGAGTTTGTTTGTTTTTTTGTTTGTTTGTTTGAACGCACTAATCTCGGGAACTACTGGTCCGATTTGAAAAATTCTTTCGGTGTTAGATAGCTCATTTATCGAGGAAGGCTATAGGCTATATATCATCACGCTACGACCAACAGGAGAGGAGCCACGGGGGTGAAACCGCGCGGAGCGACTAGTGTACTTATAACAATTACACGGGGATAAATAGTAATAAAATATTTTAATTACACTAAAGTATACAGCATATCTCCTGCATTGACTTTTAAAAACGTTTTTGTGTCGTAATAAATAAGGTTTAAATACATTTAATTAAAACAAACATTTAATTCAATCTGCAATTTATTAACTTTAAATTACACACTTTAAAATGCATTTAAAACGTCCATTCATTATTACTTGTTCCAATGCGAAACATTTTATGTCGTAGTCACGGTCCTCCATATTGGAAATGTTCAGAACATCGATTTATATTTATTGAGGCTCTGAGGTGACATACATAAAAATTTATATAGACTTCTACACTCTGTGTTTGTTTTATTTAATGTTAAAGCTTCATCGTAAACTCTAAATTCAGAGCAATAATAGAACTTAAGAGATGGGTAATAAAATCCGGATTTCAAACTAAAAATAAAAATACGGGTGACTTAAAGAATCGTTAAACTACCAAAGACTTTTAAAACTTTATTCACGTAAACGTCAGGGTAATTAAATATTCTATATACTGCATTGTAATCGCATTTCCCCTAAATCGGGGAAATTCGTGAGAGATGGCAATCGGATAGCGGCTAATGCTTCAGCACTTTGGTGCACGCGACGTCATATTATTTGCTGGTAACACTGACAGGTGAAAAGGTTTCATATCTTTAATTTTATAGCGATTTTAGAGGTCAGCTTGTGATTAAAGGTGAAAATATCATATAGAGTTCCGAAAATACTCTATTTAATAATAATATGTATTTTCATTTTGTCTAAAAGCTTGTGGCAAAGTCTTTAGGAAAAATCCGTAAAGTTATACAACTAGCATTCCGCCCGCGGCTTCGCCCGCGTTTTCAATGACAAACCCGTATAGTTCCCGTTCCTGTGGGATTTCCGGGATAAACCTATCTTATGTGTTAATTCAAGTTACTCTCTATGTGTGAAAAAAATCTATGTAATCGGTTTAGTAGTATTTGCGTGAAAGAGTAACAAACATCCATACATTCAAACTTTAGCATTTATAATACCTATACATATAATATATAATTAAGTTTGCGCCGCCCCGGGGTGGGCATTTGGTGGAGGGCCTGGAAACGGGCAAGTGGCGGAGGGCCTGGAAACGGGCAACTGCTGGGCGGGACATGCGGAAGATTGCGAATGTGTACCCGCATCCCGTCTAAAGCAGCGCGTTGGTACACGGTGGGGTTTTGGTCGGTAGGAATCCGACATAACCCACGGCTCCTTCCCCGGGGGCCGTGGGTATCTTAGGCAAGATTTCCCCACTTGAAAAAAAAAAAAAAAAAAGGTATGATAATTAGTGTCCGACCGAAACTGGTTTCCAGGCCGAAACCGAAACCGAAACCGAATGTTCGGCCGAGGCTTCAGTTTCGGCCGAAACCGAAACCGAAACCGAAACTCACGTGGTCTAGTATGAAATTTCTAAAAATACTGAACTTTGGTGCATTTTACCTATTATTTTGCCTTAATTAGGGCATGAAAGGAAAACACAGTAAGTATATTAAATTTGTTGTAATCATTTATTTAATATAAAATAAAAAAATAATATTTTTAAAATATTAATAATAACAAATTTAATTTTTATTATTTTTTCAAATTAAGTTCTCGGTAAAATCAGTCATCTAAATCAAATCAGTAATTGTTACTGTTACTTAATTTAAATACTAAGTTTTGGTATTTTGAGATCTTTCTCTTTATTAAAGAGTCTTTAATACTTTGGAATGGTATTTGTACTTAGAAGAATAATAAGTCTCTTTTAGGTACCTCTTATATAAAAATAATAATTATTAATTACAATTACACCCAGTTCCAATCTCAACATAGATAATCAAAAATTGTTTCCACCAGCGTGGGTCAACCAACGCTTTGACAGCGTCCGTCAAAGCGTTGCCGAGGAAAACGAAGTTAGGCGAGCGTGAACGTGTGTGAACTAAGTTCACTGAACTTGCGATATAAGTTTCGGTTTCGGCAAAAGTTTCGGCCGATTTTGGCCGAAACCGAAACTGCGGCCGAAACTTGATATTTGGCCGAAACTCGGCCGAAACCGAAACCGAAACCGAAAGTTCGGTCGGACACTAATGATAATACAAATCAGTGATGCCAAAATGACCCAGTATTATTATGTGCATATTTTTGCTACGTTGGTTTTACTAGATCGGAGTGCGGTTAGTGGTTTAAATTATAGAGCACGGCTTTTAATATGATATGTTAAAGTAGAAATAATATATCCTTTTATATTTTTTTATAAGGAAACTAGTTTTCCAGCCGCAGCTTCGCCCGCTTGATCTAAAACTTACTTTATGTTTAAACCTTACTACACAATTTAGATGTCAAAGAAGAAACTACAGGTTCTCTATACAATCCCTTGGCATTGTATAAATTACCAAGGTAAAGTATGTAATGGAAAATATTAAATAAATAAATAAATATTATAGGACATTATTACACAAATCGACCGGGACCTAGTCCCACAGTAAGCTCAATTAAGGCTTGTGTTGTGGGTACTAGGCGACGATAAATAAAATATTTAATAAATACATATATAGATATCTAATAACACCCAGACCCAAGAACAATAATTGAGTTCATCACACAAATATTTGCCCTGACCGGGGATCGAGCCCGGGACCGTCGGCTCAGTAGGCAGTTACTTTACCACTGCGCCAACCGCGTCGTCAAATTATCTAATCATAATATTTCATACGTAGAACTGAACGCCCCCAGTATTCTATACATTGCCTAGGTATTATATAGAATACCTGGATTACTATACTGCCTAGAGATTATATTATACAATACTTGGATTATTATAGAGTGCCGGTAACATACACACTAAATAATAAGGTAAATAAATTCATTTCCATTTTTCTGCAATAGTCCTACATTGGCCGCGGACTGCCCAAGGCTGTATCTCTATAGTCTATAATGCAGTCATGGGCAGGCTGCGGCTGGTGTCCCACAACACTTTAAATTCTCTAAAGGGCCTCTGCGTGTTGGACCTGTGTCCCCACGTAAGCCTTCCAAAGGTCCGGGTATCTTCCTTCTGGTAGTGCCCGTGTATTATGGAGAGAGGTAAATAAAAATATATCCACAATAGTTGAATAAGAGTAGAGTCGGTCTCTTATTATGTAACCCAGTTATAAATAATCTATCTATTAATATTTAATACATTTAAATGTCGCGCTGCATTTAATAAATTGGCTTGCATTGTGTTTGTAGTACCTATTTATAATGTTACTCGTGCCAAAGTTTTAATGAATATTGATGTCATCGTCCTGAGATAGATTGTTATAATGTTTTTGATGTTAAAGTGAAATAGGTGTTTGTTACTTAATAACTATTTTTGTAGTTTATGCATTTGAAAATATTCATTCATATTCACCCTTCTTTACATGCTGAAATAAAAAAAATAAACCTATTTGTATTATGGTACTTTACTTAGCTAATTAATATAAAGAAATTATTTTGTCTTTCCGTTTGTGTACCTTTTAAGATACCACAATAATTAAAAAATAATGTTAACAATATCTTTTTTTCAAATCTCAAGAAGTTTAATTGTTGTACAAACAACAACGGCGTAATTCTCCAGGAAAATGTTAGTAAGTAAGTATATAGGTACTTAATTTAATAAGTTTTAGAATACACGAAGCCACGGGCGGAAAGCTTGTGATATAAAACAATAAGACATTTCGGCACAAAATTCATTCCACAAGGTAAAAATTCTACCCTATTGACATCGAATAGTTTCGCAAACAGCATCCATAAAGGGAATTACGTTTTTATTTACACGGGGGAAATACGGGCCGTTTGTTGTGTGTCCACACGGATTGCTTTAGACTTTCAGTGGATGTATTATATGAGTTCGTTGTTGGGATTGTATACTGTGCTTTATGATTGACTAGTTTTCCAAGCGCGGTTTCAAAAATTAACAAATTATATATATTCATATTGAATCACTCTATCTAATAAAAAAAACACTTCAAAATCCGTTGCGTAGTTTTAAAGAAGCATACATAGGGACAGACAGACATCAACAGCGACTTATATTATTTTGTAGAGTCGTTTAAAATATAACTGGAAGAAAGTATAAGATTGAGTTTAGGTACCTGTATTTTAATTATAAATTTAAGATTCTGTCCCTATGTTTATTGTATAAGTCCTTAATAATTGCTTTATTTCATCAGATTTAGATATTTAAAAAAGGAAAATGAGTGACTGTGAGGTTATTTTGATTACTTACTAGCTTTCCGCCCGCGGCTTCGCCCGCGTTTTCAAAGAAAAACCTGCATAGTTCCCGTTCCCGTGGGATTTCCGGGATAAAACCTATCCTATTTGTTAATCCAAGTTACCCTCTATATGTGTGCTAAATTTCATTGTAATCGGTTCAATAGTATTTGTGCGAAAGAGTAACAAACACACACACACACACCCTCACAAACTTTCGCATTTATAATATTAGTAGGATAAGCTTAAATACCAGATTTTAATGAACTATAATAATACCAAAACCTTTAAAAGCTTTAAGTAGTACTGTGACTTAAATAAATTCTTTATCCCATGTAAAAAAACAAAACCCTAAATGACACTCCAAACATCAAAATAGCTCTCCAGATAATACAAAATTAAAAATATTAATTTCAATCATACTTATTCTCGAGTCATTTCATTTGAAACAGTCAGAAATTGATACTCCATCACGGTCTGAGTCTCAAGCGTTAATGGGGCTTCAGTTTTTGATTTGAATACAAAGAAATAATAAATGATTGCTTTTACAAATAGGTGCTTAGATAAAAATGGAATTGATTTATTTTTGGGACCAAAAATGATATCTACATTTTTGTTTTCGATTCGATTCAGTTATGAGTAAGTACAATTTGTTGACTCAGTGGCTACAGGATACGAAATTAGACTCTATACGACTCTATACTGAATATGTGAGTTTAAAGTACCTACACTTGTATGAAATTATATTGATTATCGTGTTCTTTAACCTCTGCAAGTTTTTGGATTAGATAGAGACTTAGGATAGAGATATGACACTTGATTAGAAAATTTATTTGATGTTGAACATTACTCGTATTTAATTATGCGGAAGGCGGACTATAAATATAAATTTATGTAAAACTATACTACAATTTGTATTACACTGTGAACTACATGTTATATACTAAGCATTTATAAAATGAAGTGTCCGTGTTTTGAATACGCGTCCACAACATTGCAGGAACAATAAGATCAACAATGTACGGACATCAGACAGTTCAGAAATAGCCCAGTTCCTACTTACCGCAAATAACTACCTACAGGTCACCTACGTTTAATGACAAGTTTTAATTTTAGTACCTACGTACATGCATCACTGTTAAGGGCCCTTAGTAGGTGAAAACGGCAAAATGAACTGTTTTCTATGAGCTATAATTGAAAATATTGAAGCTTTTTCGCACTGAAATTTCTAATATGTATTACAGAACGTATGTGTGATGGGATGACTGTTTCCAAAACACGATCGGAAAAATTTTGCTTGGTAAAAAAAAGTCCTGAAGTTACCTCTAAAATATCATATAAATGCTCATTACAACCTTATTTTACGATAATAATTCGTATAAAATCACAAATACATAGGTATTTACTTTCTCGATTTCGTGACTGTTTTAGATTTAGAAAATAATGAATATTTTCATTCACTTTTTGATAAAAATGTGAATGGCGCTTACGATTTTTAGTTTCGAGCACGTTGATTTCACCCCTTACCTCAGGCCCGAATAGCTGAATTTTCGCTGACCACCTAACACCCCTTAAATATAATAGTCCATTGAATAAAAAGTTCTAGAGTGCGTGAGTTAGTAACGTAAGATGTTTCTTCGGAAACATGTCAAGAGTCCCTAGGTAATAAACATACTAAAACCCCGGGCCACTAGGAGGAGCCTCGGGGTGGGGGGAGGGGGAAAATGGGTCCATTTTTTCATTTTTCGCTTAAATCTCAAAAACGGTACATGTTAGAGAAAAACTCTCAAGGAAAAGTTGAAAGGCCATAAAATTATCTACAAGTTGTACCTGAATCATTTTTTCCTATATCCTACCGTTTCTGAGTTATACGCAGTAAAACATGATTTTGGCTCAAACAATTTCCACATCAATCGATCAAAAAATATATCTTTCTTCCAAAAAACTCAAAAGTGCAACTTGTGACCGGTACTGATAGATTGCTCTTAATTAGGTCTTTAATTGGTAAAATAAACACATTCCTCCATGGAAGCCTTTAGGAGGAATCGATTGTCAAAATCTTAATACTATTATAAAGGCGAAAGTTTGTAAGGATGTATAGATGTATGGATGTATGGATGTATGGATGTTTGTTACTCTTTCACGTAAAAACTACTGAACCGATTACAATGAAATTTAGCACACATATAGAGGGTAACTTGGATTAACACATAGAATAGGTTTTATCCCGGAAATCCCACGGGAACGGGAACTATGCGGGTTTTCCTTTGAAAACGCGGGTGAAGCCGCGGGCGGAAATCTAGTATTATATTATGGTAGTTTGAGTTACTGAACTTGATCTTTTTATTTTTTTCTTCCAAAAAACTCATAAGTGCAACTTGTGACCGGTACAGATAGATTGCTCATAATTGGGTCTATCATTGATAAAAATACCAGATTTCAACACGGAGGCGTTTACGGGGAATTGAATTTTATTAGGGTAGTTACGATACTTGAACTTTTTATTTTTTTTCTCCAAAAAAACTCAAAAGTGCAACTTGTGACCGATACTGATAGATTGCTCTTAATTAGGTCTATAATTAGTAAAATAAACACATTCCTCCATGGAAGCCTTTAGGAGGAATCGATTTTCAAAATACTATATTAGGGTAGTTTGAGTTACTGAACTTGATCTTTTTATTTTTTTCTTCCAAAAAACTCAAAAGTGCAACTTGTGACTGGTACTGTTAGATTGCTCTTAATTAGGTCTATAATTGGTAAAATAAACACATTCCTCCATGGAAGCCTTTAGGAGGAATCGATTGTCAAAATACTATATTAGGGTAGTTTCAGTTACTGAACTTGATCTTTTTATTTTTTTCTTCCAAAAAACTCAAAAGTGCAACTTGTGACCGGTACAAATAGATTGCTCATAATTAGGTCTATCATTGATAAAAATACTAGATTCCACCATGGAGGCGTTTACGGGGAATTGAATTTTATTAGGGTAGATACGATACTTGAACTTTTTATTTTTTTTCTTCCAAAAAAACTCAAAAGTGCAACTTGTGACCGGTACCGATAGATTGCTCATAATTAGGTCTATCATTGATAAAAAAACCAGATTCCACCATGGAGGCCTTTAGGAGGTATTGAATTTTATTAGGGTAGTTACGATACATGAACTTTTTAACTAACTACCCTAATAAAATTCAATTCCCCGTAAACGCCTCCATGGTGGAATCTGGTATTTTTATCAATGATAGACCTAATTATGAGCAATCTATCTGTACCGGTCACAAGTTGCACTTTTGAGCTTTTTGGAAGAAAAAAAATAAAAAGTTCATGTATCGTAACTACCCTGATAAAATTCAATTCCCCGTAAACGCCTCCGTGGTGGAATCTGGTATTTTTAGCAATGATAGACCTAATTATGAGCAATCTATCTGTACCGGTCACAAGTTGCACTTTTGAGTTTTTTGGAAGAAAAAAATAAAAAGATCAAGTTCAGTAACTCAAACTGCCCTAATATAATATTTTGACAATCGATTCCTCCTAAAGGCTTCCATGGAGGAATGTGTTTATTTTACCAATTATAGAACTAATTAAGAGCAATCTATCAGTACTGGTCACAAGTTGCACATTTGAGTTTTTTGGAAGAAAGAAATATTTTTTGATCGATTGATGTTGAAATTGTTTGAGCTAAAATCATGTTTTACTGCGTATAACTCAGAAACGGTAGGATATAGGAAAAAATGATTCAGGTACAACTTGTAGATAATTTTATGGCCTTTCAATTTTTCCTTGAAAGTTTTTCTCTAACATGTACCGTTTTTGAGATTTAAGCGAAAAATGAAAAAATGGACCCATTTCCCCCCTTCCCCCACTCCGGGGCTCCTCCTAGTGGCCCGGGGTTTTAGTATGTTTATTACCTAGGGACTCTTGACATGTTTCCGAAGAAACATCTTACGTTACTAACTCACGCACTCTAGACCCCCCTTGGAGGGACTCATTCAATGGACTATAATTGAAATCATAGAGTTGCAACTAGATAAATAGATAATGAATATTTAGACTGACGTTAAGATGTATTTTACAGTGTTAGAATTAATTTGTTAGTGTAAAATTCTTCAAATGAATAAAGAATGTTCTCTTGTAAGAGTGCTGTAAAACTATCTTATAAAACTAAATTATCTAATATATAAAAACTAGCGGTCCGCCCCGGCTTCGCCCGTGGTACATATGAAAAATAGCGATGTTGGCCGATTCTCAGACTTACCCGATATGCACAGAAAATTTCATGAGAATCGGTCCACCCGTTTCGGAGGAGTATGCAGACTAACATTGTGACACGAGAATTTCTACACTAATATTATAAAGAGGAAAACTTTGTTTGTTTGTTTGTTTGATTGTAATGAATAGGCTCATAAACTACTGGACCGATTTTAAAAATTCTTTCACCATTCGAAAGCTACATTATCCACGAGTAACATAGGCTAGGTTTTATCCCGGAAATCCCACGGGAACGGGAACTATGCGGGTTTTTCTTTGAAAACGCGGGCGAAGCCGCAGGCGGAAAGCTAGTTATATATAAGAAGATGAAACCCGTTTCGCGTTGTCACGGCATCACATGTGAACGGCTGAACCGATTTCGATAATTCTTTTTTTTAAATGTTTGTGGAAGTCCAAGGATGGTTCATATTTACGATGGCGTAAATATGTACAACGGGCGAAGCCGGGACCGCTAGTATAGTGATAAATTTATATAGTGACATATGGTTTTACTATAAACCATTTTAACAACTTTTATACTAGACACTTATTATAGTTTTAATTGAATATTCCGGTAATAAATGCCGCCAGCGAAAATGAAGTCGTTCCAAATAAAATTGTTTGCCCAATTAATCTTTCGTTCCCGCAACCTTTCAAAGTTTATTGAAGTTTCCCGAATAAACACGGAATTCGAAAACAGCATCCTAATTAGTTCATTGATTTTGGATAAGCCAGGGTGTACAAACTTTTTGTGTGTAAATTTATTAATTTTGAATGGATCTTGATTTAATTTATACGTATTGGTTAGTCCTTAGGTTTGTCCCTTTTCGTAGTTTTTTTATGTATATTATAAGGTCAGATTATATTATTTTAAACCAGGAGAGCAGCATGCTTTTACAAAAATAAATCGAGTTACCGATACAAATGGAATCTAAATTGATGGAAGAGGAATGAAAATTGAGATTGATTTACAAAACGAATAAGGTTACTAAGCTATAGGTACTTATGGTACGGGAGCTATTAACGTTTTAAAAAAAGTCATTTTAGTATAGTTGGGTTTTTGATATCCATGTTGATTCACTTGATGACATTTTAATGATTTTGAAATAAAAAATTGCGTCTGGCACCTATTTAACAACGAAACGTCTTGCAATAAAAAATGTATGTCTGTCTAAAGGCAAACGATTAAAATTTTCGCGTTAATAAATGACTTTAAATTACGGATATTTTCCTGTGCGCACTAATAAACGCAACCACTGCGGCCAGCCAGACAGCCCGGACTCTAACTGAAATAAGAAGGGAAACAGTATATCAAAGAACCAACTATACTAAAATTCTCTCTTGTCAACGTTGGTAGCTCCTATACGATTAATATCATTTTCTACTGAAATACTTAACCGATTTCTTACCGAAGACTTACACGTCATTTTGATGAAAAGGTTCACCATAGGTTACTAAGTTAAGTAACTTCAGTCCTATTTATAAAAGAAACAAAAAAATATCGTCTCAATTTCGTAGTGTTGTTGTAAGGAAAATAAATCACTTGATCCTTTATTTACAACTAGCCGCGCCGCGCGGTTTCACCCGCGTGGCTCCCCTCCTGTTGGTCTTAGCGTGATTATAAATAGCCTAGCCTTCCTCGATAAATGGGCTATCTAACACCGGAATAATTTTTCAAATCAGACCAGTAGTTCCTGAGATTAGCGCGTTCAAACAAACAAACAAACTCTTCAGCTTTATAATATTAGTATAGATAGAAATGTCGAGTTTATTTATAAAAGTCGTAGTTAATGTTTTCCATTATCAGTTTGCAGACTTATGGCGTAAAATGATATTATTTTAGAAAAAATAATCATTATCAATTCCGCTGTAAAACTGATATCGTAAAAATATACGCCTTTTATTTAGCAATATATAAAATGGATTTTATCAGTGTATTTACACTATTCGAGTTTCAGGGCTGCTACCGTAGAGATAAAATATTTCTTTTTATAATAATAATTTTGTTTTATAATTTGAACTGTTTGTACAAATTGAATTGAATTTGTACGTTAAACATAAATACGTTGAAAATTAGACATTAAAAGAAATAATAACGACAAAAAACGTGTAAGATCTTACATTGACATCATAATATAATATTTACATGAATACAAAAGTGTGATCACCTAATGGTGGTTTAATAATTCAATCATGAATGCGAAATTACATTTGTACATAATATTATGTTTGATTGCTTCTTAGTTCTTGTCTTTACGTTCGTTTCCTTCTTTCACGTCTCATCGAAGCGATTTTATGATAAGTTTTGTTGCTGCAGATACTCTTTACCGCAAACAACCTCATTCCCATGAGAATTTGTTTGACTTCGTGGGCGAAGCCGCGTGTGAAATCCTAGTTATGATATATTGGTTTTAAGGAAGTGGCAACCCTAACACATGCTATATTCTTTAGTAATGGAGGAGTGAATCGTTTGATCGAAACCTTTTACAGCAATTGAAAGGAATGCATTTACGCAGTATTCGAAGTAACATATTTTATTATAAATCTGAGATTTGAAAAGTTATGGTATAATAAATGGTCTGCCTTTTAGCTTCAGTTTAATTTTCTGTTTCGTAGAATTGATATCCGACTTCCTACGAATATTATAAATGCGAAAGTTTGTGAGGATGTGTGTGTGTGTGTTTGTAACTCTTTCACGCAAATACTACAGAACCGATTACAATGAAATTTAGCACATATATAGAGGGTAACTTGGATTAACATATAGGATAGGTTTTATCTCGGATATCCCACGGGAACGGGAACAATGCGAATCTTTTAAAATGCAGGCGAAGCCTCGTGTCTAGTATTAGTATTATCTAGTATTTAATAGATGAATTATGAAATAGCCTTTAACAGCGTCTTTTTGATCATCTAAGTTATGTTACATGCGTTTCCACTAAACTTTAAAAATACAAACAAAAACAACATTTTTATTCATTAAAATGTAACAGTTGCATGGATTTACACTAATATAATAGTTTTGTTATTGAATGAATATATTTTGGCCTCAAATAACCTTGCTATTATAGGAATGTAGTTACTAGTTATTGATTAAAATATTATAAATTATTCTTCTATCATTTTCTGGTCTTTATCGCGTTTTTTAAATATCACCTACTTTTGTATATTATTAATCTCAAAGTAAAATAGACTTTTTCATGATCCTCCGTAATCATGCAGTTAATATAAAATAGATTTCCTACTACAAAACCTAAGCTAGATCTTACAAAAGATCTTGAACGTGCACGTTCGCATCCTTTCTAAGGATAACCTAGGCAAGTAGGTCACAGCCTTAAGCTAGTTCTTTTAAGCTGGGATAGATTAAGGTAAACATTTAACAGTTTCTTTGGAGCTGTGAATAAGATAGTTTGAAAGTCCTGTAGTTAAGCTTTCTCTGCAAGTCCTGTTGGCATCTTTTTGCTGTATGCGTGAGATATCCTAGTATCATAACTTCTATTATAAATACTTTTTTATGAATAGAAACTTATAGCGATGTTCGATTCGAACGCATATCTTCTACTGTATTGTTGAAGTGAAACTTCTTATCGTGGTGGAAAAAAAATTTAGTGTAACATTTTTTCGTTACGCGTGACATTTTTCCGTTACGCCGTTACGCGCCATCTTTTTCTTATCCCTACCACGCGTGATTCGACGTATTTCTGTAAAGTTGCATATTTAGTAAATTATTTTTTGAAAAATACGGTCATAAAGAAGTTTCACTTCTTACGTGTGTACACTAATTATTATCTATAGTACACGTACACATTTTTGTGACCTTTTTCTTTTATTACCGCGAAATTTTGTGAGGATAGATAGATGTTAGATACTTCTGTAAGAAAAAACGGTTAACGTGGGAATCGATGTCATTAATAATTATTCTAATATACACGAATAGACTACAAGCCCGCATAGGACAAAAATATGGGTCAAATGAACCACCACGGGACATATCTAGAACGATAGCAGAGCAAAAAATAATAAGATTCATCACTATGCCGTCACTTGTAAGCTGTCCAACTGAGTGCAGATGAGAATTGAAAAGTACAGGTAGACTCGGTAAATTTTGGTCATATATTTTTGTACGGCATTCTTAACCATCGATAGATCCATTAAAAATAATAAGAAACCGCTCAGTGCCGTACAAAAATGGTGGTCCACCAAGTCGGAATTTTTATTTAATTTCCGAGAGTTACCGGGGGTAAATTTGGTCATTTGACCATGTACGGCATCTGTGTCATACTATTGCTATACTGCTTTTAATCCATTATTCCGCAACGCCGTACAAAAATCATGGGGACAAGGGGAAAAAATCGAGAGTTGTAATCCCCTCTCTTTCCCCACTCCAGGGGGTCATTTGACACAACACGAAATAAATTTATTTTTAAAGTATTTTATGCATAGATAATATTTTTTCATGTGCCGTACATTTTCGTTGGTTCAAAGGGGAAAAATCTGAAAAAGAAAAAAATCCATATAACGAAATGTTTGCTTTATATATTTTTATAATAAAATATAAATATACATTAATATTAAGAAGCTCGAGGTGGTTAATTATCACCTTGGAAAGTCGGAGTCAGGTGGAATGGACTCCGTTAAATTGATGAACTAATAAAAAAGCTATGAACGAAAAGATGTGAATTATATGCAATCAGTCCATGAATACAGGTAAAGTCACAAGCAAATGCTAGTAATATATACATATTCAAAATGTACAAGTAAAGCGCTTTCAAATGATACCAAACACTGCATATTTATCTTAACTTTATTTTTTTACTCTGTATGTTTTGTCCGCTAGAGGGCGCCACATTAGATTTTGTGAAACTAGCTGGTCGCTGGTTATCCAGTGAACAATTCAGACGCTTCTAATGATATGCCGTTTGTCGAATTCTGATAAGTAGTTTAGAAGTTATGAGGGAATAGATGAACATACATACATGACCTGTAAACAACCATAACCCTCCTTTTGCTTTGCCGTAGTTGGGTAAAAATATGTTAATGCCGTACTGTATCAAATGGCCATAAAGCACCCTTAAAATTGTAGCTTTCGTCGCTTTCATCAGCCTAAAAGATGTGGTCTGCACAAAAATGTACGGCATCGTTTTTTCCTAATTTATCTATGTTAATACTATTTAAAACAACGGATAAAGTGTAGAAAACTATTATATTTCATTAATCTACGATGTTTAAACTTTAACAAAATTTCTGGTTTTGCATTTCTCTATAACTTTTTTTAGAACGGTTTCTTTTGAACGGCAATACTATACAACAATTGAATTTTACAATATCATGTTAAAAAAAAGTTCCCGTACAGGGTCAAATGACCTTACAGCTCTTTATATCAAGAATTCGATGAAATTAAGATGATTATTGGTATACATTTAAAAGAACAATTATTTTTTGACGGCATTGCTTTTAATAGTACTTTTGAGTGCTAGATAATGTTTTGGAACCGAAGCCGTACTTAGTCAAATGACCCCCTGGAGTGGGGAAAGAGAGGGGATTGCAACTCTCGATTTTTTCCCCTTGTCCCCATGATTTTTGTACGGCGTTGCGGAATAATGGATTAAAAGCAGTATAGCAATGGTATGACACAGATGCCGTACATGGTCAAATGACCAAATTTACCCCCGGTAACTCTCGGAAATTAAATAAAAATTCCGACTTGGTGGACCACCATTTTTGTACGGCACTGAGCGGTTTCTTATTATTTTTAATGGATCTATCGATGGTTAAGAATGCCGTACAAAAATATATGACCAAAATTTACCGAGTCTACCTGTACTTTTCAATTCTCATCTGCACTCAGTTGGACAGCTTACAAGTGACGGCATAGTGATGAATCTTATTATTTTTTGCTCTGCTATCGTTCTAGATATGTCCCGTGGTGGTTCATTTGACCCATATTTTTGTCCTATGCGGGCTTGTAGTCTAGAATAGTCAATCAGGAAATATATTACTTTTTAACCGATTTAAGACGAGTAAAGTAGCAACATGAAGCTAGTTGTACTAAGCTTGAATAGTAAAGATTAAAATAAATAAAATAAATTTCAGGACAATTTTCACACACGGCACGATCTGATCCCATACTAAGCTTTCGCTCGTGTTATGGTAACCAGATGGCTGATAAACATACATATATAATTTTAAATAAATACTTATATAGATAATCAACACCCAGACACAGCAAACATCTATGTTCATCACACAAACATTTGCCCCGGGTGGGAATCGAACCCACGACCTCTGGAGGGCAGGGCCACTACCAACCAAGCCAACCGGTCAGTAAAGATTAAAGTATTCATTTCAGATATTAAGTTCCTTCCATCGTCTTAGTAAAAGCAATTTAGAGCTAATCGCAATTGAGACAGGAAACTGAAGATTTAGAGTATATAAGAAGAGGATTTACTTTCATATTATACTCTAAATAACTGAAGGCACAATTTTCTGCATGCGAATTTAATTTATTTTCTCTCATTGGGATTGCTTTGGCGGAATAACAATTGCTTCCGCGAGGTTCGGGCTTCTTTTCAGCGTTTATTTATTTAAACTCTTTTGTGCTGATAAAACTTGGTTTTGTGAAAAGACGTATCCATACTAATATTATAAATGCGAAAGTAACTCTGTCTGTCTGTCTGTTACTCAATCACGCCTTAACTACTGAACCAATTTGCATGAAATTTGGTATAGAGATACTTTGATACTCGAGAAAGGACATAGGATAGGTTTTATCCCGGAAATCCTACGGGAACGGGTTTTTCTTTGAAAACGTGGGCGAAGCCGCGGGCGGCAAGCTAGTAGTTTATAAATAGTACTGGCGGTTTTGTTGTAAAAAGCTTCTTATAAAAGCTTTGGGTTAATCTACAAAGAAATGGTTTAATTCATACTGAATGTGTTTTTTCTTTCAACCAGATTAATTTCTAACGTCTTAAAATATATAGATACGTTTATATAAACAAGATTATTTTAGTTTTTTTTTTTTTCATTTAATAAAATTTTAATAATCTCTCACTGTTACAAGGTAACATTATTTCCTTTCGAACCGATATTTTGCACGCCTCATAAGCGAAGCGTTGAGGTGGGTACTACTGTCACTTCGCGCAAAACATCTGATTTTTCAAACTTAAAATGTCTTTATGTATCATACATTGCACTTGTAAGATAATACATACACACACATATTAAGAAAAAACACTATTTTTAACGTTCATGATATTTTTGATGTCATTTTTGTTATTTAAACTAGTTAAAAAACAGTTTAAAAAAGTTCTGTCTTGGACGTCCGTGTGTCTGTATGTGCGGATCCTTTTTCTTGTTAACACGATAGCGACCGAAATACTTTACTAATCGAGTCTTTTTTTTTCTCTTACGCTTGAGTATGCTCAGGAATAGAACCCTTTCATTTTTCAGGGTCTGATTCGATGTGGTTTAATTGTTATTAAATAAACAAAAATAATAATTAATAAATATTTATTAAAAAAAAATTATGAGGCGTGCACTTTTGGATTTTCCAAATTATTTACTTTTTATACCAGTTCAAAATTTGCATATAGTTTTAAACAAATCTATACATATGATATTTTTATTTAAATTTAATCACTACATAGTATAAAACAAAGCTCGCTTTCTCTGTCCCTACTATGTATGTCCCTTTGTATGCTTAAATCTTTAAAACTACGCAACGGATTTTGATGCGGTTTTTTTAAATAGATAAAGCGATTCAAGAGGAAGGTTTTAGTATATAATTTATTAGGTTTTAGACGTAAAGTATTAGGTAAAAGTATTAGGTAATCGCTAACACTTTACCCGCACATAAGGCAGTACACACGACAGGATTACGTGCGTAGAATTTACGCAATGCGCTTATCTAAAGCAAACTGCTCTTTAGCTGAATCCGAGAGCTTTTATATTTTGTACAGTGTAAATATGGCTTTATTTTGTTTACAGAAACAATTATAAGGGTTGATGTTGCGGCTTTGTTTTCTGCGTGAACGTGTATGAATTGAGCGGGAAAATTTATCATATTTAGATGTTGTTTTTGTTGAAATAAGGTTAAATACTGAAAATACACAAATTTTGAACCTGAATTTAAATTGAAATATGTACAAATGTAAATATATTCAAAAATGGACGTTTACAAAGAACTGTGAAACATTTTATCTAGGATAATTTTATTTACATTAGGTACCTACTTTATTTTTATAGTATCAGACAAATATCTCAATCATACGTATATTATTAAGAACATCGTTCCTCTTAGTATAAGTCTTTGATTTTACGCGCGTATTATACATTTAGAAATTAAAGATAAAATAATGAATAAATCGCGTTTAAAATCCGTACAAATCTTTAATTTCTAATCCTCTTTGTGAAATCTATCTATTTAATGACGGTTTTCTTATTAAATTATGTAAATTATACTATAATTAATGTAGTAAATCCATCCTCCTTCCCGCAGTCGGTTAAAACCTTCATACATGCATTTCGTACCCTAGTCGTAAACCGTGAAACCCAGACTACGTGGCTGGAATATCGTATAACCGGGAAATACACTGAAATCCCTTTTACATTTATTTTTGGTCATTATAGTGGCAATAAGAACATGTGATGAATGCAAGATTGGAAAATTTATAAGTAGATCACAGATAAATAAAAAAGTGCGTGTGTGCCGAGAATACGTGTCAGAAGTGAACTTCTGAGAGTAAAATTTCAAGTTCGCGTCATGCCAATACCGTCACGTCATGGAGTAAGGCGACGATTGGTATCTTTGAATCTTGCCAAAAATGTTTCACTTCTGACACGTGTGCTCAGCACACTCACTCGTTTTTTACAAAAAAAAAATTTAAAAAAAAATCAAATCATTTATTTGCAATAAAATCGGCTAACAATAAAAAATACAGTCAAATTGTGAACCTCCTTTTTGAAGTCGGTTGAAAACATGATCGCGTTTAAATGTAGCTCTTTAAAATTAATGATACTCTTATACTGTAATCCTTTTCCGTGTATACCTAATTTCACAGTTCAAAAAGTTTTCCACAAAATATTAAAAGTTTTCATTTAGGACATGCAATATCGCGTTTTAATTGAAATTTGTATTTCGTTGATTTATAAAGTCTTTTCTTATTTCCTTGACTTTTTCTTTCTTCTCGTGTATTGAAATAATGTTTATAAAATTCCGGTCAAAGGTCCGCCCCGGCTTCGCCCGTGGTACCTAAATGTTTACGTTTTTTTTCATAAGAACCATCCTCGTACTTCAAGGAATAGATTCCGCAGCGCACGCGATGACAGAATTTTTATTAAGGAATTTTTTACACCTTGGGTTACATTATTGCATTTTTGGTAAGGATCTCTTAATTTTTTTTGAAAATGCAATATAGCCTATGTTGCTCAGTGAATATGCAGCTTTCTAATGGTGAAAGAATTTTTGAAATCAGTCCAGTAGTTTATGCGTGAAAACCATACATACATACATAATTACAAACCTTTCCTATTTATAATATTAGTATAGATTTACAAGGAAATCTTATTTTTATTGAAGAAAAAGGAATTTAGATCAGTTTTTGAAACCATCAAATGTTTATTCTAGAATACGATTTTATAAGACGTTATTACAATAAAGTAATTTAATAATCCGTGAATTAAATTAATATTCAGATGAACTAAATTTATTCTCGCGTCGCGTCGCCTGCATCTGCCAACTATAAAGCTAATTGCGTTGTCTAAAGATGAAATATCTCCCAGTTATTATTTTGAGATAAGCATTTAGATTGCATGATATTTTATGAATTTCATTTTTACTCTGTTTAAGATCTTCTTGGTAAAGTTTTTAATAAGTTTGATTCTGGATAGATAATTACAAAAAACATTTTTTCTTCATAGGACTAAAATAGCTGATTTACCTATCTACTTATATGTAAATGTTGCAGAGACACAGTTGCGAAATATATCTCCCACATAAAAAATCTGACAAATAAGCTAAACAAAACATAATATAGCGTAACTAATTCACCTACAATACTAAAACTAATTAAAAAAAATGTATGCGTGTACTAGAGTACACACGTAAGAAGTGAAACTTCTTTATGACCTTAAAAATGTCACGAGTATGGCGTAACGCAAAAATGTCACGCGTACGGCGTAACGCAAAAATGTTTTTGTCCAACCCCGATAAAGAAGTTTCACTTCAAAAACAAATAACAAACTACATACATACTAAATATAAAATAGAATTAACAGTTTTCCAACAACATAACACTATGTTATGTAAAGGCAATCCAACTTTAGCGTATGCAAACGGATTCACATGGCGCCTGTCAAATAAACACATAAATTGTGTGCGGTGATGCAATCTGTAGTGATGTGCGGTATCGATGTTTGTATAGTGATGGGGTTCTATCGATAATTTTATCGTAGAAGTGTAGTGTTAGTTGTGGGTTTGAGTTTGATGTTTGGTAATGGATTTTGTGGAAGTGATGTTATATAGATAATAATCGATTTAAAGTTTTTTATAGTTACTTAGTTAGAAGTAGTGTTCATTTCGTAATATTTTTAATTAATAGGTGATAGTGGTAATTAGATATTAACTTATTCTTAATCTAAAAAAATGTATTAAATACGTCAAACAAAAACGCTAGAGTTATTTTATCACATCGTAGGTGTTATACCCTCTAAATTCAAATTAAGATATTAATTCACTTGCAATCTATCTACGGATTTTTATTTGAGATACAAAATAGGTATTGTTCCTATTATCTCCTGCGAATATGTGCACAACACTATTATGCATAAATGCATATCGATAAAAATTAAAATCCCATTTATCGACACATCCGATCTTATCGTCGGTGACATCACTCACACTGGTTGCACTCTCTAGTTTGATTAAAAACTTTATTGACAGCATACGATTTGGTGAAAAAACTACCCTCGATACGGCGTCGTTAAATTTGATGTGACTGCAGCATTGGGTTGTGAGGAAATTATTCTATGTGGATTTAAATTCGTGATTTTAGTTTTATTGGTTTTATAAAAATCTTTACCTATTTCTACTAAGAGCCTACTAGAGGCAAAAGTTTTGAAGACGGTAGTGTCTGCAAAATATTGTATCATTATTATTGTATTACATACTTACTAAAGTTAAAAAGTTCGTTAAAATTTGCACAGGGATGCATAAAATATGAGTACTGACACAGTGTATATTCAAATCGAGAGAAACCGGGGCACAGTTCTAGTCTTGTAGTTCGTATAACATACCCAGCGGCATAGACCAGTCCGTGAATTTTGAACGATTCACACATTGAAAATATTCATAAACAGAATAGAGTTTTCCAATATGGCGGATCAATAGATTTTCTATAAATATTAGGTAATGTTATGATGTCGATAACAGAAATATAATAATATTATAGAAATTCCGTGAATTTCAGTGATACGAAAATTTTGCAATAAATTCAAATGTATAATTGTTATAAACAAAATTTATAACAATTATAATTAATTGGAAAACTTAACTACAAGAGAAATCATGTGTTTTAACAAAATACTTCCACTAAATTATTACATAGCACATACATTTATTGATAGTAACATTTGTACTGAAATCAGCCTAACTCAATCCCAATAAAAAAATAGTCTATTCAAACAAAAAACACCCTTATTATTAAAGCAGGAAGGTCCACATTAATAACTACCATTACCATAAAACATAGGTTACTTCTGATTGCGTGTTTCAATTAAGGACTTTATTAAAGTTAATTGGTACTATATATAAGTCACGCGAGTTAGTGTCAAGGTCATATGTACTAGATACAGTTTTATTAGGTTTTAGGGTCGTTAGCCCTAGGTTTTATATTTTTATCATTCAACCAATTATCATAGTCGATGAAGGCTGGTATTTTGAGTATTGAGTATAATATATTGTTTCTAGAATTGTTAATATTTAATGTTTATGGCTAATTGTATCTATTGATCAAACGGAATAATTTATAGTCTGTCTGTGATATCCTTTTTAGGGTTCCGTAGCCAAAATGGCAAAAACGGAACCCTTATAGTTTCGTCATGTCCGTCTGTCCGTCTGTCCGTCTGTCCGTCTGTCACAGCCGATTTACTCGGAAACTATAAGTACTACAGTGATGAAATTTGATGGGAATATGTGTTGTATGAACCGCTACAAAAATATGACACTAAATAGTAAAAAAAAGAATTGGGGGTGGGGCCCCCCATACATGTAACTGAGGGATGAAATTTTTTTTTTCGATGTACATACCCGTGTGGGGTATCAATGGAAAGGTCTTTTAAAATGATATAAAGTTTTCTAAAAAACATTTTTCTTAAAGTGAACGGTTTTTGAGATATCAGCTCTCAAAGTCGTAAAAAGTATGTCCCCCCCCCTCTATTTTTATAACTACGGGGTATAAAATTCTAAAAAAAATAGAGGTGATGCATGCTAATTAACTCTTTCAACGATTTTTGGTTTGATCAAAGTATCTCTTATAGTTTTTGAGATAGGTTGATTTAACTGTAATTTATTATATTTGCTGCTACGGAACCCTTTGTGCGCGAGCCCGACTCGCACTTGGCCGGTTTTATTATTTTATACAGTATACTTGGTATACGGTTAACGCGTACCTAAATAGTATTTCTTAAATAGTCTTTATGTATTTCCGTCGTCTTTGGAACGGTTGAACCAATTTTAATAGGATTTTTGAGTGGATGAAACAGAAGGTCGTCGTTGTAATTATTACACAATATATTTACAATACTTTAAACTTCATCATATATAATGTATATTTACAATAATTTTCATAAGTTCTAAGTGTCATTGTTGAAAAATAAAATGTATTATCGTACTTCGTGGAAAGAGGCAATAAAATCACAAACGTCATAGCCGTGAAGCTCTGTGGTATTTTAATAAACGCATTACAATGATGAATTGTTTTAATATGTTAAGAATGGCGCATAATTCAGAATTAAAACTAATGTCCGCGGGTTTTTATTTCGCATAAATTTCAACTTTATGCAGGATTATGTTTTATGTAAATTTGTCACTTGTTTATGTTTTATGTTCGCGTAAATAACGCCTATATCTATATTCAAGGGTCATTTATATTGCTCTAGCCCGC
Source organism: Colias philodice (assembly GCF_061535455.1). Classification (NCBI taxonomy): domain Eukaryota; kingdom Metazoa; phylum Arthropoda; class Insecta; order Lepidoptera; family Pieridae; genus Colias; species Colias philodice. The sequence goes on along the minus strand of NC_143103.1, from coordinate 9,132,146 downwards.
AGCTTTACTTGTGCTATAAAATGCCGTGCTAAGCTATGCTAAGTGGCAGAACATAATCTATCACTGTGTCAAATTTCATTCTGATCCGATCTAGCGTTTGTGTGTGAAATAACATTCATCCTCACGAGCTTTCGCGTTTATAATAGTAGCAGATCTCAAAGTAAATGGTCTAAATAGTGCTTTTTGAAGAAGTCTAATTGAACATATATGTCAGACTGACAGAGTTACTTTTCACTATTTTGTTTTATTAAGGGCCGATTTTTCAATGCTTGGTTAAAACTTATCCGTCCAATAAAGTATTACACGATAAAATTAAAATGTCACGTAAACTGTCAAATACGGGCAATTAGAATACGTTTTTAAAATGGTAGTTTTATACATTATTCGACGAATAAGTTTTAACCAAGGATTGAAAAATCAGCCCTAAAAGTAGAGCTAAATGATTTTCCTTTTTATAATTTTGTACTAAAAATATCCTCATACTGTTACATATTTGTGGACGCATAACGCATTGTAGTTAGGAACGTCAGCTTGCAAGCTAGATCCGATTTGATTCTAAATTCATATCTAGGACATCGAGTTGTGCATCTCTTATTATTTTAGAAGCAATTTATTTCTTGCAAAACTAAAATGTGTTTGTATGTTTCCACTTACAATTCGTATATCTTACTTACCTAATGTGTATTCATTTTTAACCCTAAAATGTTATTTTAATGATTTTTGCTTTGTACAAAAATTATAAAAATAATCATCCACCCGGGTGGAACCGGGGTGGGCTTGTAGTTCAATTTAATTTGAATATGTGCTTAAAGATACAGCTTTATATATTTTTCATGCAATTAGTTTAAAAAAAATTGAGTTTAAGATAAGAGTACCTAGTACCTACCTATTCAGATAATTTGTAAAGAAACAAATTTACTATTATAGTGGGAAAATATACAGGGATTTGTAGGTATATATTGAGGGCTCAAATTGAATAAAACTAAAAATAAGGTCGGTAGAAGATTTTTGCGACAATACCTCTTGCCTCTGTAAGTGGCTTTGGTCCCTATCCATACTAATATTATAAATGCGAAAGTAACTCTGTCTGTCTGTCTGTTACTCAATCACGCCTAAACTACTGAATCAATTTGCATGAAAATTGGTATGGAGATATCTTGATACCCGAGAAAGGACATAGGCTACCTTTTATTGCGAAATATGTACCACGGGCGAAGCCGGGGCGGACCTCTAGTTAGGAATATATTGCGATGGCTGTATAACATGTTCACAAGGGTATTGATTGTATTCTTATATCTTATGTATATTAACCTAACACAACTTAAATACATAATTCGTATCAATGAAAATTCTAACGAAAAGAAAATTTAAATAAACATAAGCGGTACCAGCTTTCAAATGAAAGAAGAATCTTCACTATTGGTTCATCTGTCCAAAGTTCTTAGGTAAGAAACCAACAAAAAATACCTCCCCCTATTTTAAAGTCACTGTAGGCCAGGCTTTTCAAAAACAACACGATAGGACAATAAAGCTTTTCAAATCTCTTTTCTATGTACTAGATTTTCTACTTTTTAAGCTATTGCATAGCTTCTATCGCGGGCCTTGAGCGCGGGGACCGAATCCAGAAATTGCGTAACGAAAAAACCTCACGCTCATCACTCCGAGGGGCACGGCCGCACGGAGGTGTGGCTTAAAGGCATAGCATGTAATAGCTTTACCGTGGCAGTCCCCGAGTGCCACACGTCTTTTTTTTTCTTTATTCTGTACCCCAATCCATTCCTTTATCCAATTCCCACTTTACTTTTAAATAATATTTTATATATCAATATTTTCAGAGCATTTAAAGTTATTGTTCATAATACACTCGTATGAATAAACCCTTATATACCTCGCTGATTAAACCGCACTTGACCGAGTTTTAATATCCACTTTTATGTTTTTCGTAATATTAATTCAAAAGTGTTTTCTTTAATCAACTATTGTTAAAAGATCAAAGGTAATGTTTTGTTTCTTTGTGCGGCGAATACAGTACTGTAATGACCCAATATTAAAATAATGTTTTCTGTGGTCTACAATTTTGTAGATAGATCTATAGGTATACTAATATTATAAAGCTGAAGAGTTTGTTTGTTTGTTTGAACGCGCTAATCTCGGGAACTACGGGTCCGATTTGAAAAATTCTTTCGGTGTTAGATAGCTCATTTATCGAGGAAGGCTATAGGCTATATATTATCACGCTACGACCAACAGGAGTGGAGCCACGTGGGTGAAACCGCACGGAGCAGCTAGTTTAGAATAAAATAGATAGGGGGAGAGAATAGGTAAATTTTTAATTAATATTACATACTTTACTTCAGACTATAAGTGTTTTTAAATTATAAACAAACATTATTTCTGTTAAATGTCATAATAAGAGTGTTCTGTTAATTGATTTTGTGCTTCGAATTTTACGATTATTAGCCAAGAACGGCTGAACTTATTTAGATAAACTTTCTTCTACATAGCTTATAAACTAGTTTGTCCTCAAAACTCTTTTCCCATTGTAGAGCCAGAATAAAAAAATATCCGGATTTAGGTCGCCATAAATATCCTATCTAATTAGGTGCACTGCAATGTAAGAATTTATAGCTTTAAACTGAATGGTCTAACCTTTTTATCAAAGGGAAAAAGTAGGGCGACTACACTTCCTGAGAATTTGCAAGACACACAGTTTCTAGGTTTTGTCTACGCCTTTTAAAGATTATAATATGTAAAATATCATGCTTAGAATGTTTCTTTAGATGATTTTTATACATTAAATTTTTATTTATTTAAAGCCTACACTTCCTGAGAATTTGCAAGACACACAGTTTCAAGGTTTTGTCTAGGTACGCCTTGAATAATATACTTATGTAGAATTTTTTTAGGATATTTCTTTAAATAATTTTAATGCATTTAATTTTTATTTATGAAAAGCTTAATAATAATGTGTTTTTACATATTTAATTGACTAAAGTTATAATAAAGTTGAATCTATATTGATACAATTTTACTAATTAAATAATACAGTCAATGTAACTTCCACTTTCTTTCTCTGTTATTAGGAAGTTGTTCCGCGCGGTTTTACCCGCGTGGCTCCGCTCCTGTTGGTCTTAGCGTGATGATATAGAGCATAGCTTTTCTCGATCTCGGGCTATCGAACGCCGAAAGAATTTTTAAAATCGGACCAGTAGTTCCCGAGATTAGCGCGTTCAAACAAACAAACAAACTCTTAAGCTTTATAATATGTATTAGTATTGATAATTTATGTAGTTATAGTATTACAAATTATACAAAAGAATATTTTCTGATTCAATATTCGATTCTCGCTATTGCACAAAAATAAAATGTAGAACACTGATATAACTACAGCTGTATTAAAAAACCTTAAAAGCAATAAATTTATACCCACCCTCACTAACTACACGTCTAATCGGTGTTTCGCCTTAGTACTTAGGTTTAAAACGTTCTAAGAATTGTGTAATACAACCTTTAATAATAGCTGGACTTTATAGGTATAATTATGTCCACGATATCGCGAAGAATTTTACCTGATATTTGTAGTTTTGAAATAAAACTAGTAAGTCTTACGTCAGCTATCTACTAATGAAATTCCCTTTGAATTTTGTCTAGGAATTAAGACGAAAATCTAGGTAAATATGCTATAATGTTTTGATATTTTCTCTATCAACTGTTGTAATTTATAGTGCCTCAAAGGTTACACAATTTATAAGAACTAGATCAACAGCTACAGCTTCGCTCGCTATGATAAAAACGGCAATTAATAATTATATATATCCTACCTCGACCACCTTATAAAGGAGAAAACTGAATGAAAATTGGCACTATAGTTTTTGATTGTATACCAAACAGACAGACAAAATTATGTAGTAATGTCGAACATATTATCATCTGTTCTTTAAATCTAATTTATATTCCATATATTTAATATTTTTTAACATAATAAAACATACTTACAAAATTTTTTCACAACGCGCCTGATTTCGATCGCTGATGCTATATTTAGTTTCAATTATTATTATATTAAGCGCTCTCCAAGCCACTTGCTAAAGAGCTCTTATCGAGATAGTTAGGTTTGATTTGCAATTCAAGTATATCTTAAATTAATCCCCTTATCTGAGTATAATCAGCTTAAATGTCAGAGGGTAGAATAATGTTGTTGGGGCTTTCAAAGTGTCAACAAGTTATGGAAGGAATTATTAAATCGATAGAAGATAGGAAACATGAGTCAAGCTCAAATTATTTGTTCAATAGGACTTCTTCTAGAACTTTTTAATCGTCATACCACTGTTTCGAAAAACAAGTTTAACCGTCTCAAAGAGCCGACAGGAAACTGTAGTTGCTTTGTTAAAATGTTTTACATAGCGACAGCATTCCATGGATTTTAGATTCTTTTTTATCATAAAATAAATAACTGAAAATCTCCGGATATTGAGAAATATCATTATGTTTAGAAATAATAATCCCACCAAAAACATTTTCATGTAAAATGTTGCCAAGACTAGCCCATATGACTCGCACTGTCAAAAAGTTATCAGATCTCATGTAGAGCCAAGCTTCTAACACTACACGCCCTAACTCTACAAGGCCTAACTTCACAAACTCTACACCTTAGTCAAAATATGTGGCTTGGCCATTTCGCTACATTCACATCGGCGTAAGGTGAAAAATTAATTCACTGTTCATTACTTTTGTGTTATACAATAGTTCTTCAATAGTTCTAGTAACGAACGGCCAAGCTACATATTTTGACTAAGGTGTAGAGTTTGTGAAGTTAGGCCTTGTAGAGTTAGGGCGTGTAGTGTTAGAAGCTTGACTCTACATGAGATCTGATAACTTTTTGACAGTGCGTGTCATATGGGCTAGTCTTGGCAACATTTTACATGAAAATGTTTTTGGTGGGATTTCATTTCTTTTTGTAAGTTAGTTATTTTTTTTTAACAAGGAGTACCTATACATATATATATCTAGGGGAACCAAGTTTTAGATTATTAGATTAGACCTCTAGTGTAATCAAAATTTAATTTAAAATTACAGGTCTCATACAAACTCCCATCCCCTAGTTTAAGGGGTTGGGGGATGAAAGTTACAAGTTTTATAATTTTTTTGTTGTTTGTGTGCTAATACTAGCTTACATACAAAATTTCAGCTTTCTAGAACATTAGGAAATACCTTAAGAATTTTGATGATCATCAGTGAGTCAGTGACGAAATTAGCGTTTTTTAGATATAAATAAAATCTGAAGTATAAAAGCTAATGTAATTAAAACTTAATACGTTCAATAAGTCCCCTATTGACAATATATCCCGAAAATTTTGTTGATCTAGCATAATCCAAACCCAAGTATGAGGGTTCAAAAAAACGTCGAAGCGCTTCGAGAAAAGGTAGGTAGTGCCCGTGCGCTTCGTTCGCTTGGCTCGTCTTGGCGGGGGCACTATCGTGCCCCCAGATTTGAAACAGAATATAAAAGTAATCGCTTTTTAATTTTTGTTATTTAAAGTGTGGACATGGCTCTATGGTAAAAGTTTCTGATTTTGAAAGAAAGAAAGAAAGAAAGAAAAGACATTTAATTCAACACACACATAAATACTTAAAAATAAAAAATAAAACAGAAATTAAATATAAAAACAGAATGAAATTGCGTTATAAAACATTAACATTAATTAGGTGTGATTCTGTGTGCTGAACAGGGACACCACTCAGGAATTCTGCAGCTTAAGAGCTGCAGCACTGATTTTCAGTGGTTCCCATGTTCCCAAATGACGCCTATAGTGGCAGAAAATGAAAAATATGAATAAATTAAAATAGATACCTATACACATATATATACACTACATAAATATCAAAATAAAACAAAATTCATAACTCAAAAGAAATAATAATAATATAATTTATTAATAAATAAGTTAAATATTTATATAAGGATAACAGAAAATAGCAGTATAAAATTAGAAAAATTATTAACCATACGCTAACGCACCTAGCAACTAATGTTGATTGATTTGCCGATGTAAAATGGATTTCTTAAACTCATTACGGAAGCTTAGTACACTGCATTTATTACGCAATGGTGGAGGCAAATCATTCCAACATTTCGTTGCTCGGTACCGAAAAGCACCCCGGAAAGCCATGGTGTGGTGTCGAGGCATAGCTAAGTTAGTCAGTGACGCCCTGGTTCTGTACACAGTGTTAGAATTCCCCAACCATGATAATTTTTCATAGAGGTAAGCGGGTACATTTGACCGTATAACTGCAAACAGCAAAACGGCAAAATGTAATCTTCGACGGTTCTCCATGTTTAAAATCCTCGCATTATTCAGGTAAGGTGTTATATGGGATCGGGGAGGTACATCCCAGCAAAAGCGAGCGCATGCATTTTGAACCCTTTGTATTGCTTTTTTTGAGCGTCCCAGGATTCGATCACCATACATTGCGTCACCATAATTAAACTTGGACAATACCAATGAGTCACACAGTCTAATTCTTAGCTTCGTTGATAGGTGGTTTCTTATACGATACAGAACTTTTAGACGGTAGTAGCAATTAGAAATTGTTTGGTTGACGTGTCTCTCAAACCGTAGTGACTCATCGAAGACAATACCAAGATTACGGGCCTCTCGTACCCGCTCTATTGTCTCTCCTTTTACGCGAATTGGAAGAATTGATTTCTCAATAATTTTTATGGTATATGGAGATCCCAGCACCATGAATTTAGTTTTGGTTGGATTTAAACTAAGAGCATTTCGTTCTGACCATGCAGCTATTCGTGCGAGATCTGCGTTTAATTGCTCGATCGCTGTTTGCGTTTCATTAGGTGCAAATGAAATGTACAGTTGGATGTCGTCTGCATAAAGGTGGTATTTGCAATGTTCTATGCTTTTGATTATATCAGCAGTATAAATAATAAAAAGTAAAGGGCCCAATATTGTACCTTGAGGGATTCCTCTCTTAAGGGCTATAGGTTGCGAGTAACACGTGTTACCAAGGTCGTCTTCCACTGCCACACATTGTCTGCGATTACCGAGGTAACTCCTGAACCAATGAACAGCCTGGTCACTCAATCCATAGTAAGCTAGCTTGGCCAGAAGGAGATCGATATTTATTGTGTCAAATGCCCTAGAATAATCCAACAAGACCAAGATACTGCACTTACCACCATCCTGTGCATCTAAAACATTGTCCACAACGTCCAATAGTGCGGTTGTAGTACTCCTACCTTTTCTGAAGCCGGATTGTCGGTGGGGGAGAATATTTTTGGATTCAAAGAAATCAGAAAGTTGAGAGTGGACAATTTTTTCGACTATCTTTGAAAAACAAGGCAAGATACTAATTGGGCGGAGGTCTTTGAATTCCTGTGGATTAGCTACCTTTTTTATCGGCCGGACTATAGCCTCCTGCCAAAGGTCTGGAAAGATATTGGTATTGAAAGACATATTCACCAAATGAGTCAAGGCGGGCAATATAGATGACTGAGCGAGCCTGATCATGTCTAAGGACAAACCATCGACTCCCGTGGCGTTTGAGTCCAGAGCTTTAAGAGCTTTTACAATATCGGATTCACAAATGACTTGGAAATCAAACACTTCATGACTAAAACGCTCTGTTTCAAAATAGGCAAGTATGTCTGGCGGTATATTATTGTTGCCTGGTATGTTGGCGAAATAACAGTTAATAGTATCCGGATTGCTAATATGCGCGGGCAACACCATGTCTTTTTCAGGTTTGATATTCACTTGATTCTTAATGTGTTTCCATAATATTTTAGGTTTATCAATATTCGCGTTAACATATTTATTGAAATAGGCACCCTTTTCTCGTAATATTGCTAATCTTACATACTTTTTTAGCTCACTGTAATAAGATTTATGACGAGCATCGGTTTTCGCCTTAGCCTGAGCCTCATTTCGACGCGCCATCATGAGTTTAATATTATAAGTTATCCATGGGTGATTTTTTTTCTTTTATTTTTACTGATTTTAGTGGTGCGTAGTTATCAAAGAGAATTATTAATAAATTTGTTAAATAAAGAACTATTTCGTTTACATCTTCTAAATTAAATAAAAAATCTAAATTCATACCTGATAAGCAATCATTGAAGTCATCCAGATTTATTTCCTTAATGGGCCTGTAGGTAATCCATCTTGGCACAAATTTAGGTTTTCGGATATTCATAGCGCAAGCAATAAACGCGTGGCTGCTAAGCGATTCTACATGATCCACTTGAATGTGCGAAATGGGAGCGTTTGTACAAATTAAATCTATTAACGTTTCACTATCGTTGACGAAATGAGTTGCCTCAGATACGATCTGGTTCAGATTCGTGGCTTGTATAAATTGTTTGAACTTATGAGTATTTACTGTGTTTTGTTTTAAATTAATATTGAAGTCCCCTAATAGAATTATGTAGTCACACCATAGAAATGTGCTGATTGAGTCCGAAACTGCATCTAAGAAGACATCACAGTCCAGCCAAGGTGGTCGATACGCGGTACCTACAGCGATAGTCTTACCTCGAATATTTAATTTAAGCCACATTTGTTCTACAAGAGGGTGAGGAGGAAATGATAATATGCTGATCGACAACCCCCGTACCACATAAAAGCCAACCCCCCCACCTCGATTACGAATACTGGGCGGGCGCGGGATATGCTTGAGGCGATAGCCGGGTATGTGAGGAGCACGTCCCTCTTCTCCCTCTCGCAGCCAGGTTTCGTTGAGAGCCAAAATGTCCACGGCGTGACGTTCCATCGCTTCAATTAGCTCATCGTGTTTAGTTCCCAACGAACCCGGCTTCAACTTCGGCAACGAACCCTTGGATTTCAATCCAAAGGTCGAATGTTGAAGCTAGCATGCAAAAAATATGAGTCTTCAATTTACCTGCACATTATCCACTTTACCAATAGTTCAAGGAAACCATAGGTAAAGACTGCCATGACCAAGAATCAGTTCATACATTTTTTATTATAGTCGGATTTTCGAAGACTACAGCATGATTACAGTAAGATGGAGATAGCCTTTCAAAAGACTGATCTTAAATACCTGATAGTTGGTATATTTTCAACTTTTTAATACATCACTCATTAGTAGTTTTTTTTATAATCTTTTATTAAGTTTATATGTAGTATGTTCTTAACAGTACCTTGTGGTCTTTATTTAGTGGTTGTTTCCATTTTGAAATTACTTTTCTAGCCTATCAAGAATCGTTCAGAAATATCGTACAATTTGAACAGTAAATTGTAATGCTATACAAAGAATATTTTACGAAGTCTAGTTCTTATAATATCTATCGTAGATACTTGAATGCACGGTTGCTTTATTCATTCAGACCCTCGTTTCGTTAGTTTTATCGATTCGACATTCGTGGTCATTTTTAGACCGAATGCTACTGCCAGTTGTTGGAATTTCTACTTTATTTCCATTGTACTTGGATCTATTTTGTTTGAGACGGTTTGCTGCAATCGATAAGTGGATTAATAATTGTTTGACTTGTGTTGATTTCTTAGCTAGTTCTAGTGAAGTTGGAATTTAAATAAACTATTCTTATAATAATGGTTTACAATACCTAGTTATATTATCAGCTATATTAATCTCTCTTTTTAGATGAACAAATTATTTTACAATATTTTTCATGAGAGACAAGAGAGAAATAATGCATTTAATGTCACAATTTTTTAAGTTGTCCTTGTTCGTGAGGAACACAAAAACGGCCTGATGATTTTTTAATAAATAGACCTTAGGTCTATTTCTTGTTTTAAATATCTACATAAATAGTGGCGTAACTTAGACATAGTACCTAGTGACCCAAAAGCATCAGAGTCGTTTTGTCATATTTTCAAATCACTTTACATCAAACCATCCCAATTTTTCACTCCACCGTCAATCATGGCAGCCATATATCACTGACCACTTTGTCCTATTTGTCCAAAAAGACAGAAATTGATGAATGTAACTATCCTAAAATGGAGACACATATACTAAATGGAGTTTAGACGAGGGTATCTACTAGACTTTCAAATGGACATCTTTGATCGTAATTAATCACGTTTGGTTCTTTTCTTGTGGTCAGTTGAAGTACTTTTTTATATTTGATGAATCGCGAGTTTATTTTTAATAAGATTTTTATAAAATATGAGTTTGACAAATGACACAGCTTTACAAACTCAATTCTATCCTATCCTATCTGATACAAACTCAATTAGGCACTTAATAATAGCGTGTGTGCCGAGCATACGTGTCAGAAGTGAAACTTCTTTGGCACGATTCAAAGATACCAAAATTGTTGTACCATGAGATGACGGTACCTTGAAATATTACTTTCGATGCGCCTAGAAGAACTTCCACTTAAAAAAAATATATTAAAAACGACACGTGTAAAGGACGCTTTTTATTGTTTTTTTTTTTATTTGTGTAATTGGGTTGTAAATTGATGTGTAATGAAACAATCGATTTTGTGTAGGACGTATCATGTCTGCGTTTTTATTTGGGCCAGGTTTAGAATATTTTATGTTTGTCCTTTGATTTTCCACTTGAAAATGCCTTGAAATATTATAACATATTCCTTGTTATAATTTGATTATTTTTACACGCTCACTAGGTTGTTTAATGAATTGATTTCCTCTTTATACACTCGTATTTTTCGAAATCATTATTTATAGGTAGGTAATTATTGTTTGAATCTATATTGGTTCTCTTTGAATTATTTGTCTTTATTTGGCACCAATCAAAATACAGTAAAAGTTATACATTACACAGAAGAATAAACACTTAATTATTGAGCTAAAAAGGCGGTGTAAGATGAAATAAAAATATAAATTGAATATTCAATAACGAATCGAATTTGTAACATTTATACTAGATTTCCGCCCGCGGCTCTGCCTGCTCTGTCTAAAAATCAGTTGCGTACCTACCTAGTTTTAAAGATGTAATCAAACATAGCCCATAGGGACATGGGTAGAATGTTAGTGAACTTAGCAGATCATTTTTAGCAGATCAAAAAAAAATGTGAGTTCTTATCGCGTGCAGTTGAGTTCTACAGTTCCTGATACTTTTGAGAAATAGTTCTGGCGTTTTTACCTTAAAAAACGACATTTGAAAAAATGATCTGCCAACTTCCCGTAGCAGATCATTTTTAGCAGATCAAAAAAAAATGTGAGTTCTTATCGCGTGCAGTTGAGTTCTACAGTTTCTGATACTTTTTAGAAATAGTTCTGGCGTTTTTACCTTAAAAAACGACATTTGAAAAAAATTATCTGCCAACTTCCCGTAGCAGATCATTTTTAGCAGATCAAAAAAAAATGTGAGTTCTTATCGCGTGCAGTTGAGTTCTACAGTTCCTGATACTTTTTAGAAATACTCGTGTAAAATGAAACACTAGAAAATTTATTTATGTCATATTTCATCACGCCGTAGCACCATGCCGTAGCAGCATGCCGTAGCATCACGCCGTAGCATCACGCCGTAGCATCACGCCGTAGTATCATGCCGTAGCATCATGCCGTAGCTTCATGCCGTAGCATCACGCCGTAGCATCATGCCGTAGCATCACGCCGTAGCATCATGCCGTAGCATCACGCCGTAGCATCATGCCGTAGCATCATGCCGTAGCATCACATCGTAGCATCACACCGTAGCATTACGCCGTAGCATCACAGCGTAGCATCACGCCGTAACACATGCCGTAGCATTACGCCGTAGCATCACAGCGTAGCATCACGCCGTAGCATCACGTCGTAGCATCACGTCGTAGCATCACGTCGTAGCATCACGTCGTAGCATCACGTCGTAGCATTACGTCTTAGCATCACGTTAAGCCGGGTCCAGGTCGGGTTTTTTCAAATGTCGTTTGTTAAGGTAAAAACGCCAGAACTATTTCTAAAAAGTATCAGAAACTGTAGAACTCAACTGCACGCGATAAGAACTCACATTTTTTTTTTTGATCTGCTAAGGCCCTGCGCAGACGGCACACTTTTTGTGCGATCGAGTCTGCGGCGCACAAAAAGTCTGCATGGCGCGCAAAAAGTCGGTCGCGGATTTTTCACAGACTCAACGCACACGACGCATAGACGCTATGGAAATCGTGTAAAGTGTGCGCCGTCTGCGTTAGCGCGCGTTGAAGCAAACGTTCAATTCTTTTCACACACTTTTGTGCGGAGCGGCGCGGTGCGGTCTGCCCGAATAACACGGATTTTTTGTGCGCCGGACTTTTTGCGCGTCGTGTGCGTTACTGCATATAATTTCATAGGTTCTATTTTCACAGACTAAAAAGTGCGTCACGGATAGTCTGTCGTCTGCGCAGGGCCTTAAAATGATCTGCTACGGGAAGTTGGCAGATCATTTTTTCAAATGTCGTTTTTTAAGGTAAAAACGTCAGAACTATTTCTAATAATAAAAAGTAAAAAAACTAAAACCCAACTACGACAAAAAACGACGCTGAAAAAGTATAAAACAAGATTTTCAGAATTCCACTATGTAGAGATAAATTTTCATGTTTGAAAAGGCGTAGTCACACATTACATATTATATATCTACCGTAGCACTTTGACAACGTGTGACTACGCCTTTCCAAACATGAAAATTTATCTCTACATAGTGGAATTCTGAAAATCTTGTTTTATACTTTTTCAGCGTCGTTTTTTGTCGTAGTTGGGTTTTAGTTTTTTTACTTTTTATTATTTGTACTATTTTGGTGTTAAAGTGTATTTGTGGCGCATAATATTAACAAAAGTTAAATTGATGAACTAATAAAGAAGCTATGAACGAAAAGATGTAAATTATATGCAATCAGCCCATGAATACAGGTAAAGTCACAAGCAAATTCTAGTAATATATATATATTCAAAATGTGCAAGTAAAAAGCTTTCAAATGATACCAAACACGGCATATTTATCTTAAATTTATTTTTTTACTCTGTATGTTTTGTCCGCTAGAGGACGCCACATTAAATTTTGTGAAACCCCATATAGCCTATAACCAGCGGACAATTAAGACGCTTCTAATGATATGTCATTTGTCGAATTCTGATAAGTAGTTTAGAAGTTACGAGGGAACAGATGAACATACATACATACATACATACATACATACATACATACATAGCCTGTCAAAATCATAACCCTCCTTTTGCTTTGCCGTAGTCGGGTAAAAAGTATCAGGAACTGTAGAACTCAACTGCACGCGATAAGAACTCACATTTTTTTTTTGATCTGCTAAAAATGATCTGCTAAGTTCACTAACATATGGGTAGATGGGACTGAGAAATTGACCTTGTTTTATATACGACTAGATTTCCGCCCGCGGCTTCGCCCGCGTTTTCAAAGGAAAAACCGCATAGTTCCCGTTCCCGTGGGATTTTGGGGGATAAAACCTATCCTATGTGTTAAACCAAGTTCCCTCTATATGTGTGCTAAATGGTATATGGTAATTTATGGTAATGGGTTCAGTAGTATTTGCGTGAAAGAGTAACAAACACACACACACACACATCCTCACAAACTTTCGCATTTATATGTAACAAAAAATTCATTAGCCTTTTATTTCTTTAACAATTTAGGTATACCGTTAAATCAATTTCCAGTTCATATTAATAGGGTAAATAAAGCTAGCGAATAAATTAAAATCGAATTATTTAAAATAAATTAAAACGAAATCCAACAGCGCTGCGTTCGATGCAATTATTATGTAAAATTGGTGTTGATTTATCGGAATTACAGATTCAATATTTACAATAAATTTTCTCTGAGCCTGATATATTTAATTTTAAATACAGTGCACTTTTAAAACTTAAAACAGACTAAAAAGCAGTACATAAGACGAAGAATACAATAATATAAACATGAAAAAATAGGTGACAATGAATTTCAGAAAACGAAGGTAGTTATTGGATAGATATTAATTTCTAGTTTTAATTTATCTGTTAAATGTCTGTCTCTCAAAACCAGAGCATTCATAATTATATAGTGATTAGTAGTATGTAGTAGTAGAGTAATTAAAATTATATAATAACTTCAATATCATGCTTATTAGTTAGGTATTCGTATAATAAATAATTATTATATTGGGTAACCTTTGCATGCAATCTGTATGTTTGTTACGTTTTTACGTCTAAAACTACACATAGTATTGCATTACTTTCGATAGAACATTCCAGAAAAGCTACCTTTCAAAAGTCTTAGCAAAATACCAAAGGCATGGAACGTGTAGTGCACGCGGAAATATATTCTATTGTATACTATTTACAATTCATTTTTCATTAAACATTTGGCACAATGCCAAATACATGTTTATTTATGTACTAATTCATTAGCAAATACATTTGAACGATGAACGGCCTGTTTATTGTCATTTCAATTATTAAATTAACTGTATACTGTATTTAATAACGGTGTGAAGCTACTAAATTATTTAATTTATGGTAATTAATGTACACGCAATATAGTCATTATGAAAATTTAAAAAGCTTAATTGTATAAGTATTAAACGAGATTTATGGTTTTCATTCTGATTTAAACGACTGCTTAATTAAAGCTGTGTTTTCAGGTAAATGGTAAAAAATTACTTTTATAAACCATAGCTTCTGTTTGACTGAACAGATTTTGATTGATCGAATATCCATATTAATTGTAGGAATTAGATTTTTTTATGAGAGAGGAGGCAACAGAGCAGACGCGACGCCTGATGGTAAGCGGTCAGCGTCGCCCATAAGCATCCACAACGCCGGGGACATTGTGAGTGTGTTGCCGGCCTTTTAGATAGGAATACGCTCTCTTCTTAAAGGACCCCAGATTTAGAATATCATAGAATATCATTCGTTATCAATGCGGGGGGACCACGGGTGAAAAGCTAATTAAAAACGAATAAGAGCGTGAAAAAGTGAAATGAAATTATTGTTAACTAGATTTCCGCCCGCGGCTTCGCCCGCGTTTGCAAAGGAAAACCCGCATAGTTCCCGTTCCCGTGGGATTTCCGGGATAAAAACTATCCTATGTGTTAATCCAAGTTACCCTCTATATGTGTGCTAAATTTCATTGTAATCGGTTCAGTAGTTTTTACGTGAAAGAGTAACAAACATCCATACATCCATACATCCATACATCCATACATCCTTACAAACTTTCGCCTTTATAATATTAGATATAGAATATTAGATATTAGATTTAAAACGAGTGAAGTCACAGCAGTATCTAGTTCACTAAACGCTAAACTATTTCCAATTACAGTAAAATCAATAGCCATTTTAGATTAATAATGAAAATACGACATTAAAGAGACAATAATTACGAGGAATAAATTAGACCTAACTACGTTTTATTGCGTGATCCACCCGCGTTTATTATTTCATTCATAGATATTTCTATTCTATTATTCAATTTATATCTAATGAGTATATAATACATATATGAAATGTTTGTTTGTTACAAAATAGGTGAGATTTTTAAGTTAATTTTTAAATAAAACCAGTAAAAAACTTTCATACGTTCTATAAGTGTAATTTTAAATATTTGAGATATTAATTGCATGAAAAATATATCTATTCAGGCACTAAATTATTTTTTTATATACAAAAAAAAATTGATTGTCTGTAAAGTCGGTTTACTGACGATAGTTGAACGCGACAACGTCTTAAGAAAATACTGATGAAATGGTAGCATTTTTCAAAATAAATTTTTAATTTCATTTGTTTAATGCCTTACATGGAACGCCTCAGAGCGAGGTAACGCCGCATGAGTCATGTTTTTCGTGCGTGCAGCCGGCTCTATCGAATTATAAGACGTTGTCACGTCAAAAACAATTGCAAGTTTTCTGGAGCTCTCTTTATAATATTATCACTATCAGAGTCTTATTAACCCAATACCTATAAAGTTTTCGCATTTCATTCACATTTAGCAATAACATACACATATTATTCAATCAGATTTATCTGATTAAATAAAAGGCATTGGATAAAACTCTTCAAAATAACATTTAATTACGTCCTCCATTTTAACTGATAGTTATCGATACCATTAAATTTAACGATCGCACTTGATTTATGAATATGGTCATATTGAGTTATTAATGACGTCATTGTACACTAAATTTAGGCACTTATTACTCTGCAAGTATTACATATGTCAATGGCATAACACAATATTATTATGCCCTATTTTTTAGGGTTCCGTAGCCAAAATGGCAAAAACGGAACCCTTATAGTTTCGTCATGTCCGTCTGTCCGTCTGTCCGTCTGTCCGTCTGTCACAGCCGATTTACTCGGAAACTATAAGTACTACAGTGATGAAATTTGATGGGAATATGTGTTGTATGAACCGCTACAAAAATATGACACTAAATAGTAAAAAAAAGAATTGGGGGTGGGGCCCCCCATACATGTAACTGAGGGATGAAATTTTTTTTTTCGATGTACATACCCGTGTGGGGTATCAATGGAAAGGTCTTTTAAAATGATATAAAGTTTTCTAAAAAACATTTTTCTTAAAGTGAACGGTTTTTGAGATATCAGCTCTCAAAGTCGTAAAAAGTATGTCCCCCCCCCTCTATTTTTATAACTACGGGGTATAAAATTCTAAAAAAAATAGAGGTGATGCATGCTAATTAACTCTTTCAACGATTTTTGGTTTGATCAAAGTATCTCTTATAGTTTTTGAGATAGGTTGATTTAACTGTAATTTATTATATTTGCTGCTACGGAACCCTTTGTGCGCGAGCCCGACTCGCACTTGGCCGGTTTTATTGTATTCTGGGTTGTCCTGAATAGTTTTACTACAACATAATAGTTTTTATGTGTATGGTAACTTCATAATTTACCATCATTATAACTCAGAGTTTAGACCAATAGATTGTGATTGTTATGGTTGAAAAAATCCTGTATAGTTGTGAGTTTTTAGGTTTAGAGACATTCATTTCAAAGATTACAATATCACATTTATTTTATAGATCACTACATAGTATATAAACAGCAGTCACTTTCTCTGGCCCTATGTCCCTATATTGTGTGCTTAAATCTTAATTTTTTTAATAGAGTGACTGAAGAGGAAGCTTTACGTGTATAATTTATTAGGTTTTAGACATAACGGGCAAAGCCGCGGGCGGAAAGCTAGATAACAATGAAGTATTTTAAATACGCGCTAAACATGTAACAATATACTATTGGAACTAGGTAGATACTGTGTCTTTCGATTTGAATTTTCATTTATTTATGAAAAGTCCTGGCTTTTTAATTCCCTTTTAATTTGTTTGTGGCAACCCTACAAGTCCAATGAACCTCAAAATAATTATAGAGACTAGCGAACCAAGGTCAAAAGGTTAACGGTAGGGCATGTAAATTGTAATAATATTTATTTTAGCTTTTTCTCTACGAGGTTGAGCAAATAGAGACCCGTATTATGAATTTTGTTAAAATTATTAGGTATTTAATGAAAATAAAGTGTTTTATTTAATATAGGCATAGAGGTTGAGAGTCTTTGTTTATTGATTAGAAAAATGATGTAGGTATAACATTATTTTTATTTATTGAGCGGCATGTCTTTTCTTTCATATTTTTTTATTATTTTTAAACCACAACCACGTTATGATAGAGACCATAGAGTATAAATGAACAAAAAAGATTTACACACCATAAATCACAGACAGGAAAAAGATAGATGATAAAATATGTTTTATGCATTGGAATGAAAGCCATTTCGTTCCAACCACTAAAAATCTATTACGTGTATTATATAGATACTAGTTTATGCTCGCGACTTCGTCTGTACTAAATAAAAAAGAGCGTGTGTGCCGAGCACACGTGTCAGAAGTGAAACTTCTTTGGTAAAATTCAGAGATAATAAAATCGTCGCTTACTCCATGACGTGACGGTATTGACCGTGACTTTGAAAATTTACTCTCAATGCGCCTAAAGAAGTTTCACTTCAAAAACTAATAAGCATTTTAGACCTTCCGTGGATCGGCACACAAATATAAATTTATCGTTGCTTAAATTAAATTCTACAGCTTGCAAATTTTACATAACTAGGTATTTATAATATATATGAATAAATTGTTGTAATTGCTAGGCATATTTCCGACATAAAATGGAATACCTACACATTGCCCAAGTATAAAACACTGCTTTCAATTTAAACATTTGATTACTAAATAGTAACTACGTAAATAACGTTTTCCTAAGCTATCTATAATTACAAAGATCGTTTCACTTCTAATTAAGATCTCTGTTCGATATTACCCGACCGAACGAAAAAGTCATAACGCCAGTTATTGGACCCCTGCAGCTTATTACATCATTATTTATCCGAGTTAACGACTTATTTCACGATTCATTTATCATTTCCTTGAAGATATAAATGATACAGAAAGAAATCGGATGTCGATGATGATGCAGAGATTATTTTGGCATATTTTTCTGTAACATGTTGTATTTTATCAATAATTTAATAAGTATTGAATGTGAAAAATATATTTTTGCACTGTGATGAAGCAAATCTTGTATAAAAATTTGGCCATTTTTCTGTTTATCTGTTTTGTATTGCACAATTTTCATTTACACATTAATTATATTCAGTTACTATTGTTTGCACAAGTCACACAAATGATTACTATGAACTTAAATAATGCCATACCAATGCTATCAATATACACTCGCGGAAGAGATATAAAATAATATAATACGATAGCATTCGAGGTGCTACGTAGTGCTACGAAAAAGCTACGCGTAGTATAAACACGGACATTATTACTACGCTAAATAATTAATATTATAATATTTATTACTTTAACTAAACTCGTAATACACCACTAAGCAATACATAGATTATAATATATATTACCTTTTTCAATACCAATGGTAAACTATTCACATGTTTGTCTTTATAATAATATATCTTCTCTATATTTATCAAATTTTCGTGTCATAATGTTAGTTACCATAGGTACTCCTCCGGAACGGCTGGACAGATTCTCATGAAATTTTGGTAAATCTGAGAATCGGCCAGCACCTATTTTTCATACCCCTAAGTGACAAGAGTACGTCAGAACAACGTTTACCGAGACAGCTACTAGCTAGAACTCTATCGTATTTGAACATGTCCAACAATTTTATAAATTGGTCAAACACAAAATTTTACGATTTTTTATACGTGATTTAAAAGAACCCTTCATTTTATTGATTATTTACAGACATTCAGTATGAGTTAGCGTTTTCTGAGAACATTACTTTTTATAGCCGCGAGTTATTTTTCGACATTAAGATGTGGAAACGTTCATGATGATATTTTAGGGTAGATGAGATAAAATACTTTTAGGTTAAGATTATTTTTAGGTTATAGGAAAAACCATTTGTTGGGTTAAATTTGATATTTTTGGTTTTATGGCATTCAAATGCTTTATAAATTTATATATATTGGGTTATTAATTCTTTCTATGTAGTAGGTGTGTAGAAATGTAAATAACATTAAAGTTCTTTTTTATGAAAAGTATAATTATTGTTTATTATTATTCAATGACTGTACTACATATGTAAAAAAAGGAAAACTATGTATGTATATGGCCGGCCTTATAGTCAGTTCTATAACTCGGGTAGGTAAAATGTGAAAATCTCTCTACTTTGCAAGAACAATATATTTTATATTCAATTTATTCATAGATATGTTTTATAGAATCAATGACAATAGACTAGGTATTATTCAGGTGCCGTTACCTTCGGAATAAATATTGTCAAGTAATAAAGTATCGCTTATATTGAATATAAAAACATTTCAAATCGTATAATGAAATTGTTTCCATCTTACGTATCAATTTTTTTAAAATTCGTTTCAAGAATAATGTATGTAGAAAATAAACACAGAAAAATAGATTATGGGAATGAAAAATGTCGTCCTTAAGAAAAACAAAATATAATGGAACCTATTTATGATAAGCTAGGTAATTTATATAGACCGTGCAGTGGATTAAAAATGATTTATCTTCTCAGAAAATTTAATTTTTCTCCTAAACTTGAAGGCGATTTGGACAAAAAATATAAAATACTAGCTGTGCTCCGCGGTTTTAACCGCAGTGCTCCGCTCCTGTATGTCTTAGCTTGATGATATATAGCCTTCTTCGATAAATGGCCTATCTAATACCGAAATAATTTTTCAAATCGGACCAGTAGTTCCCGAGATTAGCGCGTTCAAACAAACAAACAAACTCTTCAGCTTTATAATATTAGTATAGATTATCATTAACAGTAAAACCACAGTATAAAGAGAAAATTTGATTTTCCTTGTTTTAAAATATTGATAAAAGGTAAGTTACGTAACGTTTCTAAATAATGGGTCTAAGTTACTGAATTAAAGTTATGCGTGAAGCGTTCAAACGTAAATTTCACTTAATTTCATATAATTGAATTGCAAATTTCACCCTTGTGCTGATGCTATGTGAGAATTCAGGAAATGGTCTGTTTTCGGGAGTTACAGCTTTACTGTTGGTAATTTCTTTTAGCTACGCGTGTAGGAGATATTCACGATATTTTTTATTAGGTAAATGTTAGGTCACTTTATATTTTATAATCGGATATCTCCAAAGATACAGGAAGTAAACAATATTTCTTTATATAATTTAGTCATATACTTATTAAATTTATTAAGCTTATATTTAATATAAGCTTAATAAATAAGTAAAAGTTGATGAGGAATTTTTGATAATTGTAATAAAATGAGTGTTGAGGATCCTTTTGTAGTATTTCATCTATCAAAATAGTCGAATTTCTTTACAAGAACAAAACGTTAAACAGCTATGCTAAAAGGGTTTCACTAAAAATGAAAAAAAAAAAAAAATGATATAATCTCCTTTTTATATTTTAAACTATAACATAATATTAAAAAAAGACGTGTGGCACTCGGGGACTGCCGCGGTAAAGCTATTGCATAGCGTGCCTTCAAGCCACACCTCCGCGCCCGTCGGATTGGGGAGCGTGAGGTTTTTTCGTTACGGAATTTCTAGTTTTGCTAGAAGCTATGCAATAGCTTAAAATTACAACACATATTTCTTTGTAAATAAAATCATTACATGTTTTTCTTATGAGTTATTTGATCATCTCAAATCGTCTTAAATACCGAACATATAAAGGAATATAACTCACAGTGGAACGAAATACAGAAATTCAATTAGACAAAGTCGTATCGCAAATTGTATTAGACGTCTGTAATCTGTTTTACTGTATTTGATTCAATTATCTTTGCATTTATAAAACGACTTATTGGTGAAATTTAACTTCTTTTTTGTTTAAGGTTTTATGTTAGTACGTTTGCATCTGTTGGAAGTTTGTTTTGTTTTCCTTGTGAACTTTGGGAATTGGGAGTGACTTGACTTACTAATAAATAAACTACTTAAACTAATCCTTATTACATAATATTTAAAGAGAAAGCCTACCTAGAGTTTTAGTGAATTCACCTATTTATTATATTTTTTTTAAGAAATAAACATGTGATGCCCTTTTTTTATCATCTTTTTTATTTTCAAAATCAACAAGAAATATATATCGTTTCATTCTTATGTCTGTAATACACTATTTTGGGAATGCGACGTCATAAAAAGTAAATTATATTACACTAATAGCAATAACGAACACATTTGCAGGTTTTAAAACTTTGTAATTTATATTTTACACATTTTATGAACTAAATATTAATTTTTACTTTGATTTGTTCCAGAAAATTCATCCCTCTGCATATCGTGGAGGAAGATAGCTACGAAAAGGATGTCCTCTTTTACGTGAACCTCGGGGAACCCGAGTTAATCGGTGGTATGAATCTTATTTTCTAATTTATTTTGAACACTTGCTTTAGTCGTTTATTTACTTTTTTAATTTATTTTATAATATCAAATTATTTTGCTTTTATTCTATTAGCTGGTGTACTTCATAGCGATTTAAAGATACTTCTTTAATCCAATATTTTAATAATTGTTACAATTTTATGTTGTATATTATAAATTAAACTAAAGAAATGGAACGAAACTAAGCTACCGCTCTCAATACAATGACTTACCGCCCGCGGCTTCGCCCGCTTTGTCTAAAACCTATTAAATTATATACTAAAACCTTCCTCTTGAATTAATCTATCTGTTAAAAAGCCACATCAAAATCCGTTGCGCAGCTTTAAATATTTAGCATACAAAGGGACATAGGGACAGAGAAAGCGACTTTGCCTTACACTATGTAGTGATAGCATTTGATACATAAACAAAAGGAATATTAAAAGAGCGTTTGTAAGTTTAAATGTATTCCCGTGAGCCACTTTACGGCGAGACGAAAAACAGTGTGGTTTTCGTCGTTAATATCAGTCTTGACAGATTTACGTAACCTACTTTATCTGAAGAGGCTAAAAAATATGTTTTTACTCCACTCGTTAGTATCTTACCTTAAATAAGCTTACCTTTCTGTAATTTAATAATTCTGTTAAAATAAATACCTACAATCTTAATTACGCATAACGGAATATTGTGATTGACTAAGTAGGCAGGTCTGGAATCTTTATAAATACTTACATAGGTAAAATATATTCCATAAAAAAAAATTCTCAATAACAAGACGACTGGTTTTAAATTTTAATTGAAGTCACATTAAAGACCTTATCTTTGTCTATGACGTAATTCAATCTTAATTAACTATTATCGATAAAACCGTTCATTCCTTTAGGAACAATGCAACATAAAGCAGAAACCTGATATTTGCAACCTGATATTGCAACCTGATATTTTTACCTGATATTTTCTTTTCTCGTTAGTTAAAAATTATATATTATTTTTAATTAGATATTTATGTGGGATTGAAATAAATAAATGGTTGTTTGCTTGTAAATACGTTTTTTAATACTTTAAATAATTTTACTATATTCCGCACGCACACTTCGTCTTACATCCGCCGCCATAAGCCTTCCCTCCCTCTCGCACACCTCATACCTCTCTTTCATCCGTCACCATTCCGTTTCCCACATTTATATAATTTTACTATTAATTAATATATTGGCGATATTTTTTATTCTGATTTACCTACCCAGTGTCACTCTCACGACAAAGACTAATCTATTTATACCATTCACATAAAAATACGCCAAGCCGTTTGGGCTATAGGGCGTGCCAAAGAAACATACACTCGAAAAACTTCTTTGTCTTCTTGCAGTCGCGTAAAAACAATGTTGATTTACAAGAGATCGATACAAAATGTATTCCCTGTTTCAATTATAGCTATGAATCAAGTTAATTGGTGTTCCTGCTTCGCTCGTTTGTCCATTTTATGGATACAACGAAACCAATTGACTTTCACGGAATGCTGAGTTTTTAGCAAAAGCTTAAAGAGCAGGCTCCAAGGAGATGTTCTAATAGTTTTTTGATGGATGACAATTGAGAAATAAAATGTACAAAATTTTAGTGACTGTTCTTCACCTAGCATTTTCAAAATGATGTCACAATCACAGGAAATTTTTATTATTTTGAAAATTAATATATAGGTGTTGGTAGTTTATCATTTAGTTTCACCGTTGGAGACTAGAGTCCAATCTTTTTTAACTTAATAATCTTATGTTCAAGTATTTTGCTTGTTTAAAATAATAAATGTTGATCTGATCATTAGTTTTTGTATTAAAGTGATTATAAGAAACAAGTATGACAAGCTAAGTCGAGTTAAAATAACTTTAAACGAACTGAAAGAATGAGTTTAGCTAAAATGGGAAAAAGCTCGCAAAATATTGTAATATAAAAATGTTATTTAAATTTCTAACATAAATAACGATAAGCATTATCTACAGTATATCAAACACGGAAGATACATTATATAAATCATAATTGAAAAATATTTACCCATTTAGGTACAGAAAAAACAAATCAAGCTATTTTTATCCATAAAATGTAAAACAAAACAAAGATGGATTAACTCTCCTTCATATTTGGATCACAAAATTGGAAATCTTTTCGTGAAAATACACTCGTGTCTTCAAATTGACAGAGGACATCTTGTATTTGATTTTGGCAATTTTTCGCTTCACCTTTCCGAGGAAATTCAAGATTCTTATTTGTAACAGAAAACCAAATACCTATTCCTTTTTTGTTGTATTATGTAGTAAAAAGATTAACTTCTCTAATCCGGTTTTATATTAAAAGTTTTAGCTGCTTTACGTTTCCGCCCGCGGCTTCGCCCGCGTTTTCATAGAAAAACCCGCATAGTTTCCGGAATAAAACCGATCCTATGTGTTAATCCAAGTTACCCTCTATATGTGTGCTAAATTTCATGTAATCGGTTCAGTAATATTTGCGTGAAAGAGTAACCAACACACACACATCCTCACAAACTTTCGCATTTATAATATTAGTAGGACGTTCTATCTAATAATATCATTGTTTACTTTGTAATTAACTAACCAAGAATATAAATTATACAGTTATTCATATCCAAAATTTCGCATAATTGCCTGTAGGCAATTACTGATTCTGTAGAATCAGTAAGAAGTCATTCTGGTAAAATCTTTAAAGATGAAACTGTAATTACCTCATACGCTTTTTTCCATTATCAAAATTTAGGTAGGTATATTTCGGGAATACCTATTATAATTTGTACGTCAAAATATATCCTTCATACCTATATCTAAATGTAATATTATAGCGTCGTTATATTCCACGCACTAGCAAGATACCTATCACGTGGAAATATCTAGAAATAAATCCTAAGCGTTCGATATTTCACATAAAACATTGATCTAACTTCGAACGGTGGGTTTTCGCAATGCATAATTTATGCCTCATGGTAACACATAGCAAGTATAAATGGCTATCAATGTGTATTTTATTGCCGCCATTTTCTTTTAATAGATAACTGTTCTAAGGGTAAAAAATCTGGTAAAAAATGACAATACATAGGCAATTTAGACAATTTAGTTTTATCGTTTAAAATGCAATCATTTTTACATCGACGATTCATAATGTGGCAGAACTTACTGCAATTTTGGTTCAACTCATAGTGGAGATTTTAGCTCTCTCTGTAATAAAGAAAATTAATAGTCATTGTCCCAGTTTTTTTGTTGATAATGTTGTTAAGGCTTCGCCGTTCGCGTGATTAAGGCGATGTAACTAAATCACCTACCTGTCTAAACTTTTGAGCCAAGGTTTTTTGACACAGATTGTCAATATTATGTGTTAATTAAAGTCTTTCGCAAAATACAATAAGTACATATAAATAAGATACTGTAAACCTAAGCTGTAAAAAAGTGGTTTTACAAATGTAAATCATACGTGTAAAATTGCAAGTATGAAAATTTTTGTTAAAAATTGCATATTAAAAAAATCCAACAACAGAACTTTTAGACTAACAAAACTTTTTTTTTTACACTTAAATTCGGTTTTCTATGATAATCACAGATAAATGACGTTCTTTTTATTCCTTTGCTATTCAAAGTAGAAAATACTCGTGAAGAAAAAGCATAAAACGTTATTACACGTAATGAGATTTAGATAAAATGGTTTATCTGAAGGTCGAATTTACTGTTTCTATTTTCCACCGCTACGTTTTAAAAACCGTATTGAGCCTCTCTACTGTGACAACTTTTAAAAGCAGTCAGTTGTTCAATGTCCAGCTTTTCAATTGAAATGCGGCAAAAAATATTGTTTATTTCACCTTGAAATTCGCAAATAATCTACGTAAAAGCACTGCGATACAAAAATACAATGAAAAATTGATATGAATTGATTTTTCAATTTTCAATGTAGGTAAATAAAAAAGTCTAAGTATATTTATGTTATGCAACAGATATAAAAAAGAGCGTGTGTTTTCAACGATCCCAAAATCGTCGCTTTCTCCATGGCGTGACGGTATGCCATGACGCAATCTTGAAATTTTACTCTCAACAAAAAAAGGAAGTCTTTATTTTTATTTTCTTTAGTTTATTTAATGTTAAATAATTTACACAATGTTCTATGATAGTGATGATTACCTACATTATAGGTATCCCTTACCAACAATTAGGTAATCCTAAGTAACATTAGTAATTAAAATGAATAAAATTTATTAGAACAACTTGCCCTACAATATAATTCGATATTTTCTAAGAAGCTTTAAGTGCTTAACGTCAATATTATTGTTTTCGTTACTGCCTCTTTGTTGACATAACTCTTATGAGATAAACGTCAAAATCCAGCCATATAAGACAAACCTTAGACAAACGATTTGTTCGATAATAGACTAACTTTTCAAACTTTAGCGTGTTAGTAAATCCTCATACAAATTTCCCATCCCCTATTTCACTCCCTTTGTGTTGTTTTGTTTTGGTGAAAGACGCGTTTCACCAAGCTAATTAATTATAGATACAAAATTATCTGAATGACTTAAGAAAGCGCGAAGTTACATGCCTTACTTTATAGTGTAATGTTTTTTCGTGAAACTTGGTAAATAATTAGCATAATTGGCTAAACATTAAAATCTATTGTTGATAGATGTCACTTACAGGACGTGGCCAGCACAGGCCGAAAACATCGACTCATGCTTAATGAAATACCCTTCATTTATGTAAATTCTTATATATACCTACTTAGTATATATTAAATATTAATACAGATGATTACTATAAAATAACAATAATAAAAGAAAGCTGCTTCTGTGAATTAAATGATAATTTCGATAAATATCTTTGTAATGTATTTTAATACTATAAGATCAAAAACTGCTATTTGAACTTATGTCTATATTTTCCCAACGAACATTGGTATAAAAGTGAAAATATTTTCCAAAACTCGTTTCTTATGCAAATAATTCGCGATATACCGCGATTATTCGTAAAGGTGTAAAGCCGACAAAGACGCGAAAATTTGTTATTCAAGCTCCCACTGAATTATTAAACAGGTCGTTTTGTTAGGAAAAAATGTTTTTACTTATGTGTAATTTTGTGTGATAAAATGAAGATTACTGACATAATTCGTTGTGTAGGTAGTTATGTAAGCGAAATACCTATAGATCGTATAGATTACGGGTTATGAGGCTTTAAATGTGACAATATTGCTTTGAAATGACGGGAAAGTTGAACAACATTGTATAAATGATACACTGTGTAACTTACTTCAGTTTTATATGACTTAAATAAGAATTGTTTCCTATTTGCAAACGATTTACGAATTACGTTTTTTATAGTATTTTGAGATAAAATTTAAAAGTTTCTCATAGATATTTACAGAGATATTTTCTCATTAAAAAAATACGTTATCTACTCACAGAGAGAATTTAAAATTTCGATTAATGTATTATTATTCAATGTTTTCACGATCTACGCTAATTTCACTTCATGTAGAGCTTTTGACGTGACAACGTCTTATAATTCGATAGAGCCGCCTGCACGCACGAAAAAACATGACTCATGCGGCGTTACCTCGCTCTGAGGCGTTCCGTGTAAGGCTTGAAGTGCGAGCGAGAGGGCGGACGGCGGAACGAACGACAAAGAAGCAATTGGTTATCGGACGTTGTCACGTTCAATTATTACTAACGTCAGTAAACCGACTTTACAGACAACCAATTTTTTTAAATTAATAAGCATATCTATGTATATAAACAGGCGTATAATCTTATTACAATGCAGGATATTTTGATCTGAATTCCGAATCAACGTTCCATCGACTTAATCACGCAAACTTGATTTGTACGAAGCCAATTTTCAATCTTTTAACCTTTTAATGACGTAAAACAGGCATCGCACCACACAGAGCGAGCAGCCTCGCGAAGCTACTGTTCGAATCAGCTCGGTCTATGTGAACGTGACTCGTCGAGGAAAACGTGTGTTCTGCCATTTCCCTCTTGCCTGCTGAACTAGTGGTTAATATTAAAACTCTTAGGACGATTCAAGCGAACTTGTAGAGGAAGAAGTATGTGACGATAATATAATCAAACCGGTCGTAGTTTTCACTTGAATTGTGCGTTTCTTAAAATTTTAAACTATAAAATGCAGTTCCGCTTTCGTTGGAAGGTAACAATACAAAGTACAAATTATAGAATAAATATTTTTAAGCTATTGCATAGCTTCTATCGCGGGGCTTGAGCGCGGGGACCAAATCCAGAAATTTAGTAACGAAAAACCTCACGCTCCCCACTCCGACGGGCGCGGAGGTGTGGCTTGAAGGCATAGCATGCGATAGCTTTACCGCGGCAGTCCCCGAGTGCCACACGTCTTTTTTTCTGCTTGAGCTACGTCCTCACTGAACGAGTTGCTTCAGAAAATTGCTTTGCGAGGCTGCTCGCTCTGTGTGAACCGCCCTTTTCCCGTTTTATAAGGTTTTATATCGTGAAATACGACCGAGTGGAGTATTAGGTTAATTTGATTGTGTCAATTTGGTCGGCGCCTTGCCTATTTGTACAGCTCTTTGCGTTTTCAGAGCAATGTAATGTTTTGTAATTGGCACATTTATTTAGAAAATGTTTTCAGGTAAATATGGCTCCTTTTATTAAATTGTCGGTTTGATGAGCTTAAAAAGTGAATAATTTCGGCCCAATTTTTGAAGTTGATAACGGGTTAAATGAGTTAACGATTGGTTTAAAGTTAATTATGTATTATCAATTTTATGCTAGAATGATTTTAATTTTGTTAATTAATATGAATTTATAGCGTTATGACTTTATTAGATTTAAGTTTTAATAAGAGCGAAATTATTTCATAATGTAGGAAATTCATATACATTTCTAAAGTAAATTACGCAGTCGATTGTGAGACGATTTACATACACCTAGCATATTATAAATGGTTATGCATTAGAATAAAAAATTCTAAGTAAAAAAAAAAACGTTGGTTAACCGCTTGTAATCAGGAACCTCGAAAGCGTCAAAGTTTTTCTAAGCGTAAGTTTGAAAAAATATTGACCAATTTAAGTCTCTAGTATATTTTATTAAATAGACGTATTCTTTATAATTTAATATGTATCTGATCGTCATATTTTCTATATGAATATTTATGTATACAGCAAACTTCAAATGTCAAAGGATTAAAAACTTATATTCAGAACCATAAATAAGAGAGCGTATGAAAACACGGCTTAGAGAAAAACGCATGTTCTTTCTTTATTAGGTATTAGTTATATAATAAATCCTTATAAGATAATATTTTACAATTTACAGGAGTTATCTATAAATCGTGGAATATAGTCCAAGAGCTGATTAGAATTTTAAATAAGTTTCTATATTTTTGTTGATAAATTATTCTTATGCACTTTTAACTAGTACACCTATGTATTCTATGTATTTTATATAACGCATGTTTAATAATCTATTTTTTCTTCACAATCTTCTGCACTCTTCACTGATGGACCGTCTCTGTGTTAAGTAAGATTTTGTTTTATGTTTAAGTAGATATTTAGATATGTACGAGTTTTCCTAAATAATAATACATTTTTTTTTAATAAACAGGTGTTAAGGGATGGAGCAGATGTGTTAAAAAGAAAATGTAACATATCTAGTTTTGCAATTGTATTAACAATCCTTCCATGAAATTGATACGTTCGTCATTTCAAAGTTATGTCGATCAGATCAAGCTAACGTTTACAAAGAAAGCTATTCAAATTATTATTATTAGATAATACACCTCTACCATTTATGTAACACACACATAACCATTTAAATTGGGTTTTTCTATCTTTTTCTTTCCCTTTTCGCTCCTTGCGAAATAGAGTCATTTTTGTCAACAAAGCAATGGTCGGATTAGAATATGCTCTAAATCAGTGACCTGCATGAACTTTATAAAATGTTATTTTCGCAGAAAATAGTAGTTCTGAATCCACCCTTTATTACTATATATTTTCAAAGCTTTACGCTCAATATTAAATTCCTGAAAGTGGATTGTATGAAAAATGTGCGCATGGAAAACTCTTACATATCTTGTTATTAGCTTGTAGTCGTCGAGAATAGAACTTGTATAAAATAGTTAAAATTTAGGAATAAATAAAGACAATTTTAATTTTTATGCTCCAAAGTAAAAAAGTACGCGGTAATAATTGAAATAGGAGTATTTTTTCAAGGTTTTTAAGTGTCAAAATGTCCGTCTGTTTGACCGTTATTTAATGTAATATTATTTTCACGAATTTGAGGTAAGTTTATCTCTTTTGAAACAAAATTTAATACTTCGTTAGAAAAGTAGAACAGTATTGAAGCGTATATTTGACTATTGGAATGATTAATCATAATCACAGGACAAAAAATAACTAAGCTAGTAGGTAACTAGGCACCTATACAATATGTACACTGTACATAACTGAATAAAAATATAATGCAAGAACTTTCATAAGAAAATTTATTAGAAAGTAGAAAAATACAATGCGGAACCTATTTATTTGTTCAATAAAAACCTGTTTTACGAAGCAATTTTATATTATGCAAGTTCTATTGATGACGTATAGTGTGTACGCTATAGCGAACTTTCCCCGTTTTTCCTTGGAAATATTTTATCAAATGTTTTATCAAGAAATGGCTGGGTAAACGCGTCGTACACAGTTTGATTTTATAGTTATTTCGTTTTAGTGTTTGCTATATTATATTATGTATTTTGTATGCTATTTATAGATAATAATATTATGGTGTAGATTAGATTCAGCTAACTATTCTTTTGGATTAAGTTTAGTCTTAAACGGACTGTTCTTATGTACTCGTACCTACCTAAGATAGCATTTTGGATATCAAGACTTTCTTAATGTTATAAGTTTGTGTTTAATTTTACAGATTAAAAAAAAACTAAGAAATCGTAGCAAAATTTTTTTTTCTATTTGTTTTATAATTAAACAGCATATTGTGTGCAGTGCAAATACAATGTCCTGATGCTATCCTTATAACGGGATGAAAATATAAACGCGAATTATAAAGTATAACGTAAAAATGTGCCATCAACCAAAATTATTATTTGTATCTAGTTACCTAGTACCTAGATAATGTACCTGAACAAAAAATGGAAACCGTCAGTTTTTGAAGTGAAACTTCTGTATCGGGGTTGGAAAAAAAATTTAGTGTAACATTTTTTCGTTACGCGTGACATTTTTCCTATACGCGCCATCTTGTTTTTATCCCTTACACGCGTGATTGACGTATTTCTGTAAAGTAGCATATAGTAAATTATTTTTTGAAAAATAAGGTTATTAAGAAGTTTCACTTCTTACGTGTGTACACTAGTACACGCACACATTTTTTATTCTTACAATAGAATTACAATAGAACAAAAACAATATAGATTTTTTATGAAAAAAGGGTCTCTCGACAGTCAATCGTTCCGCAGTGCGACAACGGAACTAAATTAGGTATACTTACAAATAATTGAAGGGTTTTGATAACGCAAATACAGTTATAATCACGTAGATTATAATACAAAGAAATGAACGTAGTTATATTAGGGTCCGTGCGCAAATGTTCTGTGAAATCGGTTTATTTTTATTATTTATTTCGACAAGTTATAAACCCTATTTATTATAATATTAAGACGTTCTTTGCAATATTTTTACACATCCCCTTTATTTATAGTTTCACTCTAATATTCAGTTATTTTGTATAAATTTAATTTGTCCAAAGTATAGTGGTTACTGAATCATCTTAGTTTCTAAGGGTCCTGTGTTCGATTTTCTATGTAATCGCTAAAAAAGCCTCGATCTGGGCAAGACACAGAAGGCCAATACTTGGGACTTTATTGTTAGTAAAGTAAATCGACCAGTTAAACAGCTGTTGTTAAATACCTCTTCCTACTTAAATGCCCTGTAAAGGAATATACCTTTATTTACAATTAATTTACGGTGTAACCAGCTCAATGCACTTATTTACACCCTGGGGAGTCATAAGGTCACACTCGATCAATTTGCGACCAATTAATTAAGAAAAGTACTTGTAATTAATCAGTCTTACACTACTAGTTTTATTCTAGACAAATAGCTTTTATATCTCTTCGTCATTTCATCTATCTGTTTATAATAAACCGTGAAAATATTATCAAGATATGAAAGTTCCTTTCAAAGTTACTCTCTTCCAAATGTTCATTAAAGGATTGGTTTTCTTTTCAAAGCAGGAGTTTCTGTACTTCTGCGAAGTTCTATATCGGATTCTATTCCCTGGTTCACGAGAACGCGACAATATTATGATAAGATTATTGTTTTATTATTCTGAATCCATAAAAAAAATATTAGAAATACAGCGATAGTTCAAGTAAAAATATTGCCCCTTAAGTTTACTTGGGGCGGAGAATGAATTGTTTTTACCCCTTACTGGATTCAGTTTTTCGGTCGAAAATATTTTTTATCTTAAGGTAGTATGCAATCTACCACAATGCTAATCCTTGCTAAATTTATGTACAGCAATTAGGAGTGTAATAACACATACACATACAAATAGTGTATGTACACAAAACATTCAAACCAGAGGCGTGAAAACAATTCATTTAAAAGTTCCTTTTTTATCATTTTTTATCCGGAGCAAAAACACAAACTGGGAACCCTTTACGAAGTTCATATAATGCGGAAAAGTTAAAAAGTCGTTGAAACTTTCCCGTTGCTTACATTAAAGGGTCGACGAAAATTGTACGGACTATTTGACTTATTCCCGGGCTGCATTTATCAATTGATCTGATAAAACGGCTCGAATAAATAGCGTAAGTCCAAGTTTCAAACGTGTTTTCAATATAATCGATCTATCCTGTGAATTACTGATCTCAATGTAGATAACGATGATTTTGTGAAGAGTTTAGGTTGTTGTGTCGATTTTATAAGTAACTTATTACGATGACTAGGCATTTTTTATAATATTATAATTATTATATGTATATATGTATATAATAATTATAATATTATAAAAAATGCCTAGTAAGTATACTTACTGGTGGAATGAGAAAATATTATGAGATTTTTAGCAGGAGAAACATTTTTATTGAACACCAAAATTATGCAACTTACATTTTTTGCAATATTGATACGCCTTGTGGCATTAATGAAGTTTGAATAAGAAAAATCTTATTTCCGTACAGTAATGTGAAGCCAAACAAAAGTTTTCATTCATAATATTTATAAGAATGGATAATGATATTCTAGACTACAGGCCCGTGTTGAAAAAATTATGGGTCATTTGACCCACCACCTGACCTATCTAGAATGATATAAGAGCATAAAATAATAAGATTCAGCACTATGACGTCACTCGTAAGCTGTCCACCTGAATGCAGATGAGAATTCGAAGGTTCAGGTAGAGATTTTCTCCCCTTGTCTCCATGATTTTTGTACGGCGTTGCGGAATAATTGATTAAAAGTAGTATAGAAATAGTATGACACAGATGCCGTACAAAATCAAATGACCAAATTTACCCCGGCAACTGTCGAAAAATAAAAATAAATTCCGACTTTGTGGACCACCATTTTTGTACGGCATCTGTGTCATACTATTTCTATACTGCTTTTAAGCCATTATTCCGCAACGCCGTACAAAAATCATGGAGACAAGGGGAGAAAATCTCTACCTGAACTTTCGAATTCTCACCTGCACTCAGGTGGACAGCTTACGAGTGACGTCATAGTGCTGAATCTTATTATTTTATGCTCTTATATCATTCTAGATAGGTCAGGTTGTGGGTCAAATGACCCATAATTTTTTCAACATGGGCCTGTAGTCTATTCGGCGATTTGAATAATTTCCAAGAAATCCATTCAATTTGCCGATATCTAAAAGTTCCCGAACAAAGACTGTCCGCGAACAAGCGATCATTAATTAACTTAATTTACTGATTTAATCGACATACCAAAATGAACCAAGAGATAATGATAATAGGATTTAATTTTCTTCCATACGAGCCAAAGTTTTGATTCGTTGAAGCAATCTGAAATGAACTGAAACGTAATGATGTAAGATTGAAAATCGCTTAGTTTAACTTTTTGTCACAAGGCACTATTGAGGCTTTCGAAGCAATTAGGTGTTTAGTTGGTTTCTCTGTCGTTTTGAACAGTTTTAAAAGATATTTCAAATTTCTATTGTCTCTCGGTGAGGGTACAATGATTTATATTGCATTTCATCTTATTGTGAAGATATTTTATATGATAAATGAAAAGCTTTGAATAAGTTCTACTGGTTCGAAATTTTGTTTATATTTTAGTGCTATTGCTAAAACGTACCTATTGGTATTTAAGTAGGTACTTATAATATGGGGTTTTTAAAAAAAAATAATAAATTGTTACAAACATGTGCTCGTTTATGACTTTGTAGTAGATATGTATTGAAACAATAAAAAGAAGATAAATATTTATGTAAAAGATTTTAGCACATTCAAAAAAAAACACATCAATAAAAATATTAATAGTTACGAAATATAATTGTATGGTAATTAAGTATACCTACTGAAAACTTTTTCCCTCGTTTGTGTCGCACAGAAAAGCGTTACAGACCCGCAGTTTTGTTTTCAATGCACTCCACATCGAACATCCAAGAATTCCACTTCTCTAATAAACCATATTTCCAATAGATAAACAAACCCTTGAATACTTGAAACAAACCCATAATTCTCTAATAAACCAATTCCCCACAGATCGACATAAACCCATGCCAACTGGACGTGAAGTTAGTCACTTAACAACGCTGCCGGAGAACGAGGTGGTGGTGGCCATGATGGGGCTACCCAAAGCCGGTGAGATCACCAGAGCACAGCTCAGGATTAAGGAGAGCAAGGAGTTTAAGGTAAGCTTGAGCAGAATCAGAATTACCCAAGAATAAAGGCGGATATAATTTACTAGCTGCGCCCCGCGTGGCTCCGCTCCTGATAGTCTTAGCGTGATTATATTATAATATAGCCTATATAACCTTTCTCGATAAATGGGCTATCCAACACCGAAATAATTTTTCAAATCGGACCAGTAGTTCCTGAGATTAGTCAAACAAACAAACAAACTCTTTAGCTTAAGATATTTGTATAGATGATTTAAAAATTGACATTGGAATGGCATGAATATACCTACCGTACCGTAAAGGCAGTTATTGTAGAAGTGATGATGTAATGGGATAAAGACACAATGAATAGCTGACAAAAAAGAAATGTGTTGGTATTAAAGGGCATAAGAATATACTAGAAGAAGAAAACACTTTGTATTGTTAAAAATCGCCACAACTTTAAGTTGAAAAGTTTATCTGATTATAAAGAGTAAAAACCTGACTCAGCTGTAGAAAAATGTTCTGTCATTTTCTTTCTAAAATTATCTTTAATTGCACGGAGATATAACTTTTGGTCACTGGAAGGAAAAAGTAATTAGGTAAAAACAAGTCGTCAAAGTTAGAAAAGTGCAGAATGAGGAAATCTCTTAGAACTTTTCCAATAAAATTCGTCATAAATATAGCAAAGTAATTGAAGTTACTTTGATATCATAAATGACTTTTGGTATAGTTTAATATTGGAAGATTATTGTTAAACACGTATTAGCGTAGATATAATGTGACAATAATGTAATAGACGTGGTATGGGTGGATAAGGACAAAACAGAATTGTCAGGGTACTTTGTTTTGTAATGTGATTTATGTTATGACTGTTTTATTAAAAATGGAAGGGTATTTTTAATAATAATTTTCTATTGTCTAAACAAAAACTCCCTCGGGGACACTCACAATGTCCCCGGCGCCGGCGTTGTAAGTGCTTATGGGCGACGCTGACCGCTTACCATCAGGCGTCGCGTCTGTTCTGTTGCCTCCTCTCACATAAAAAAAATATTCTGTTCTTTTTGCTTGTTCTTCTATTATCGATTCCATAATCAATTAAAATATCTATTTTCTCACAAATTCAATCATTGATCTATTAGTAGTCAAAAGTTCTCATCTTATACTATTACTTTAGGAGTCTATTACAATAATCATCTACTTATCCCTTCAAGTATTCTTATTTTATGAATACCATATCTAAACCGAACTGTATGAATAAACGGACAATTTTCTTTCAGAATACAGTAGATAAACTTGTTCAGAGAGCGAATGCGTCGATAATAATAGGCACATCATCATGGAAAGAGCAATTTGCGGAAGCTTTGACGGCCAGTTCAGGTAATTGTGATAAAATTTTAGGTTTACTAAGGTCCTCTGGTGGTGTAAATTCGACCTTATTATTAAGATAGAAAGAGAGACAATAACAATTGTGTTCTAAAAATATACCAGGTGAAAGGTAAGACATTAGACAAATTTAGACAGGAGCTTCTACTCATGAAACTGAACAACTTTTGTTCTACAACTTTGCTGAATTCGTAGAAAAAAATTTGGACTTTGTATGGAAATCGGTCAGCTGATTAGCGAAGTTTCCTTACAAAGTCCAATTTTTTTTACTAACTCAGCAAAGTTGTAGAACAAAAGTTGTTCAGTTTCATGAGTAGAAGCTCCTGTCTAAATTCGTCTAATGTCTTACCTTTCACCTTGTATATGTGTAATAGAAATATACCTAAATTCAACTGTATTATTCTAAAGATGATGTATTATTCTTACATGTGATGTTACTGCACGTGTCACTGCAGAAACATGCTTGTAATGTGAAACTAATGATATGTGTAGAATAACGTGGATAAGTGGAGGGAACATTCTAAATACTAACGAGAATACGATGCACTGCGTACTTATAGATAAATTCTGCTTTTAGTTTAACATAAGCTTAAGCAGCGTCAATTTCTATATGAAATCCAATGATTTTTGAAGTGAAACTTCTTTATCGGGGTTGGAAAAAAATTTAGTGTAACATTTTTCCGTTACCCGCCATCTTTGTCTTATCCCTACCACGCGTGATTTGACGTATTTCTGTAAAGTTGCATATAGTAAATTATTTTTTGAAAAATAAGGTCATAAAGAAGTTTCTCTTCTTACGTGTGTACACTAACTAGTACACACACACATTTTTTTTCATTTTTATTAAACATCGTTGAAAATTCTCGATAGAAAAAAACTTCTCGGTCTTTAATTTCATTTGCAAGAATAAAGATTAAGCACGATTCTAACAACATGTAGATATACTTTAAATTATTTTATTATAACCAATTTTCCCTTTCAGATAATGCTGATGAACCACCGTCGTGGTCAGACTATATAATGCACATTTTAACCGTATTCTGGAAGATTATATTTGCATTTGTGCCTCCTACCGGTAAGATCTTTGCAATTTTACACGCTTTATGTTAGCTTCACCTGTATGTTTGTTTGTTTGTAACCGACTTCTTTGGGCGCGATTTTGACCCACTTTAAACGGCCAGATTTCGTTCAAACTTTGTAGATTTATTGAGGACCGATGACAATACACTAATTTGATAAAATTATTCCATTTTTTAGTTCGGTTTCTATAAAAAGCGTGTTTTTTAGTTTTTTTTAACTATTATTATTTCTTTTACAGGATTTAAAGTATATAAACGTCACATTACATTACAATTTACATGCAGTGGTTATTAATGGAAATCGACAAACGTCTGAACAATTATTATATTGTTAGAAATATGATAGTTAATAATATTAATACGATTTACTTTTCAATCTACTTTGAAATAGAAACGACAAACATTCTAATTCCTGGTATTGTCCCTGTACAACCTGGTATAAATTTATCAAAAATCAGAAAGCGTTTAAGCTTATTACGATCCCTAAATATGACATCACATTTCTATTACACGCACTAGTCTCCATAAAACGTACCTATTAGAATTTTAGAACCTAGCCGCTAAGTTCTGAAGACCATATAGAGAAGACCATATCTCCATACCATCATAATTATCATGGGGGAGACTCTAGATTCTTCTATCACAATACGACAGTCAAAGTCGATAAACAAGCAATTATTCCAGATATCGGAGGCGGTTACGTGTGCTTCGTGGTATCGATCATATGCATTGGCTTGGTGACGGCCGTGATTGGTGACGTCGCGTCGCACTTCGGCTGCACGCTCGGCATCAAGGACTCGGTCACTGCGATCGTGTTTGTTGCCCTGGGGACGAGTATACCTGGTAAGAGAATACCTACCCTTAATAATAATTAAAAGAACGTGTGTGCCGAGTACACGTGTCAGAAGTTCTTTGGCAAGATTCAATGATACCAAAATCGTCGCCTTGCTCCATGACGTCATGGCAATACCGTCAGGCGAAATTTTACGCGCCTAAATAAGTTTCACTTCAATAAATATGGCCACGTGTCTGCTCGACTTATAGAATTTTCGACTTAGGGAGGTGGATTTTGATTCGACATAATTAATAGTTCATTCTTTTTAATTTAAAGTAAGAGAGGTGAAATAATAATATGCGACACAGAAGTTTTCTTGTCATATCGAGGAAAAATATATACCAAATGGCTTGTTGGAATTCGCTGATTACTTCGACTAACAGAGGAACTTCGAATAATGGACGTTTTGAGGATTTAGGGAAGGAAACAAAGCATTACTTCGATTAGTGAAGGTTTTCGACATATGTAGCTTGTTAATCTGATTAAGGACGACAATTGGATTATAATTCTGATGACAATGAATTTTACGTCTTCAAAAGTAGTGAACATTGATAGGTTGATTAATCCGATATAGCTCTTTTAAGCTACTTGATGTAGTTTGTACTCCTTTATAATGCAGTTATTAAATAAAATAAATCTTTGTTTCACCTTTTGAATATAGGTCTCTTGCTAGGCATAGCCTGTGTTAAGAAAGCCAGTCCCTTTCCTTAATACTAACTAAATGTAGTCCAATTTGATTTAGCAAACTTAAAACTTATTTTTAGAAAGAAAGTATTAATATAATCAGCGTATCAAATGTGCATAATGATTTTTTCAAACATGTCTACCTACTTAATAATTAATTAATTAAAATCCATTAAAAGCTGTCTTACCAAATAGAAATAGAGATAAACATGCACCAATTGCATCTTAATGCTACTAAATTCAAATTC
Organism: Colias philodice; assembly: GCF_061535455.1. Lineage (NCBI taxonomy): Eukaryota > Metazoa > Arthropoda > Insecta > Lepidoptera > Pieridae > Colias > Colias philodice. Next base: position 9,093,238 of record NC_143103.1, on the reverse strand, counting down.
CACTAAAAGAGATCACAAGATATTTCCAAGTTAATAAAAGCTACCAAATATGACACGTGTAACCCTTTGGGAGCCTCCATTTATATTCCGCTAATGTGAAAATGCTTTTAGGCTGGCCAAAATAATGGCCGTCAATAGCCGTTCGGTGGTCATAGCTAAACTACTGAAATATGGACGTTTGATAAAAATTACTGTAGTGTTTTGGCGATAAATGTGAACTATCATGTAGTTGGTTTGTAATTTTTGTATGCAAGTCTTACTTAAAAATTGATAATAATAAATGAAGTGGTAGGTGTAAGCGCGTAACAATTGATAGATTCTTAGTTTGATTCGATAGAGTAAAAATCTCGAAGCTCGAAGCTAGTAGGGCTATAACAAAAAACTATACCTAATATTTAAAATGTTTCTTATATTACTTTTTGCTTGTTGAGAATTATGCAAAAAGTAGTTCATGTAGTTGATAAACCTAGTTGAAAAAAAAATGCTTATAAACTACTGAAAAAATGAAAAGAAATAAACTAACTGCTACGCAAAGATTCAATAAGAAAATTCAAAGTTTAGCTTTCCTATTGTTAAAGTCACAATGGCAGTCACAAACACACTGCGTAATGCTTTCATCGATAATTATTTTTCTTTGAAACTGGAACGAAGAAAGAAGTTTTAGTAAATAATTAGTTGTATTTAAGTTCGTAGACAATTAATTAATAGATCTTTGACCAACTTTATCTTTGCTTGGTAGTTAGTGGGTTTAATAGCTTCGAGTGGAAAATAATTGAGAACTTTTGTGTTTGTGCAACGCATTTATTGAAGTGAAACTTCGGGGTTGGAAAAAAATTTAGTGTAACATTTTTTCGTTACGCGCCATCTTTTTCTTATCCCTACGGGCGTGTCCACATGTACACGGCACGGCGCCGTCAACGCGCAACGATGCGATGTCGCGGCGCGGTGCGTTGCCGCGTCGTAGAAATTAACGTTGCCGTATCGTAAAAATTCACATCACTATGCCGCAACGTTACAGGGCACGGCAGCCTTGGCAGAGAAGTGGCAGTCTGTAGCACAGTGTGATCAGATTTAACAAAATTCTGCGATTTTAGCAGAATATGACCCCCGCAGAAATTCTGCTAGTTGCTTGGTTAATCTGCTAAAATATGCTAAACATTTAAAAAAATCCTGAATTTCTGCTCTGCTGAAGGGTGGCCAAGGCAAGCACACCAACAAAAACGTTACATAAAATGGAAATGTTAGATTTTTCTATGTTTCTAGCACAACTATTTCAATGAAACCTAGTTAACTTACAATAAATGTTGAATTATGTTAAGATTATTAAGATTCTGCTAAAAATTGTCAACTTTATCTATTGTGCGGCGTATTATGCTAAGCCCTAAATCAGGGTTCATATTCTGCTAAAATCGCAGAATTCTGGTAATTCTGATCACACTGTGCTACAGACTGCCACTTCTCTGCCAAGGCTGCCGTGCCCTGTAACGTTGCGGCATAGTGACGTGAATTTTTACGATACGGCAACGTTAATTTCTACGACGCGGCAACACACTGCGCCGCGACATCGCATCGTTGCGCGTTGACGGCGCCGTGCCGTGTACATGTGGACACGCCCTACCACGCGTGATGCGGCGTATTTCTGTAAAGTTACATATAGTAAATTATTTTTTGAAAAATAAGGTCGTAAAGAAGTTTCATTTCTTACGTGTGTATACTAGTACACGCACACATTTTTATTATATTTAACAAGCTTTACTTTTTCAACAATAAAATGGCGTTATGTTCCTACTCATACCATAAATGCGGTTTGAGGATGGATGTATATGTGTGTGTTTATTACGGCTGATTTTTCAGTCGTTGGTTAAAATTCCGTCCAATAAAGTATTACACGAACATTTTAAAATGTCACCTGTATACTGTCAAATACGGACAAATGTAATATATTTTTGAAATGGTAGTTTAATACGTAATAGTTTTAACCAAGGATTGAAAAATCAGCCCTTACACACAAAATTAAACGGATTGGTTGACAACCATATATGGGCTCTCTTCACAATCAAGAGCGTTAGCCCAACAAATGCTTGTCGATGTTTACCGCCATGACGGCGACTAAGAATAAACATCTACAATGATGGCCGATCATAGACATTTAGGCCCTTATCGTGATTACCCCTACTCCCCCAAAGCTGCCCATCGTGAAGAGAGCCATTACAATCAACCATAACATAAATCTCTGCTCTCAGACACATTCGCCAGCAAAGTGGCAGCCATACAAGACAAGCACGCAGACGCTTCAGTGGGCAACGTCACGGGATCCAACGCAGTCAACGTTTTCCTGGGCATCGGAGTGGCCTGGACTGTAGCCGCTATAGTGCATTGGACGAAGAACGAAAAGTTCCACGTTGAACCGGGAAAGTAAGTCAAACATTGGAAACTTTAAAGAAAGTTAGACGTCACTTATAGAGAAACACTTAATCACGAGTTTTAAAGCGTAGATTAGAAGTTATAAATTGGGGTCAATTTTTAACAGTGTAAATTTTATAAAACATTTTTTGTAAGTAGATACCTAAGTAGTTCTGCCCACCAGAGACTAAAGAGCAGTAACAGCCCTTTTGTGATTTTTCGTTTTATTAGTGATTCTGAAAGCGGGTTTCTTAAGCTTTCTATTGAATTAACTTACTTATTTCTAAGACTATAAGAATGGTTTTTATTTAACAGTTTTCACTTACTGCAAACGAAAAAAATTAACAATTTGGCGTGATTTCCCAACTAAAATACAGTATAAATTATACTGCAGATTAAATTTTAAGGTTTCATAACTAAAATGCAGTAAGCAATATAATTTTACAGTTCTTTAGATAGTTTTATATTTCTGGAAAAAAATTAAAAAAAAAATTAATACGCAGTAAAATTTACCGCCATACAAGCTATTTTTACTACAAATTAAGAAAATACAATTTATTGTCACGAACTCCCAACTAAAATGCAGTAAAATCAAAGCTTGTCGCATTTTAGTTGTGAATACTGAATACATAACATTCTTTTATCATTATAAACTGACTAACACGCAGTAAAATACAGCATTACTGCAGATTAGTTTGGATAGCATAATGACACAGATATGATTATTCCTAGCTAAAGTGCAGTTAATGTTTTAAATACTGCAACTGTGAACTAGCTATTTTTCTTACTGCACTAGTAAATTGAACACTTTTTTCTTAAAAAACTAACTAAAATGCAGTATTTTTTTGACCTTACTGCATGTTAGTTGGGTTTCTTGACAAAATAACTGATCCAAACGCAGTAATAGGGCTTTTTGCTGCATTTTACTAAGTTTAAAATGGTATTTTTTACAAAAAAGGCTATGCAGTAATAGGCACCAAAAAGAATAAATGGCCATAATAAATTCAGTTATTAAGATATATATTTTTTTATTGCTTTAACGTGTGAACCTATGCCTTTAAAACCTTTCTGCATTCAAATTTTTTTGCTTATCATTCTGTTGATTTTTTAAAATCAATTCTTAACTTTAAATGCGTTTTACTCGAAATCGTGATTTTGCTGTTACTGCACTTTAGTGTATGGTGGGCAGAGTTGAAATAAATAAAACGGACGGAAAAGTTATCTAGTACTTATTCAATACCGAATTTTAGTTCTAACTTCGATTCCAACTACTTTAAAATTTTTACGTAGGTCAGTTGTCAGTATACAGAGGTCAGTTCGAAAGTTATACTAAGTTGGGTTCTTGCAATCAGATAAACCAGCGAACATTCGCAATATTTTGAATGTTCTTACGAGAGTGTACTTCCACAGTACAAATATAAATATAATTTACAACTTATATTTCCCTTCCTTTGGGAATAATAAAATATAAAGCTGAGTACTTTAATAGAAATTTATTTTAAAAATATTTTGAGATCTTTTATAGCAGCGCCTGGCAAGTTCTACAAAAAACTAAACCCTAATCATACCTTTGCTTCTTATTAATAATACCTAATTCCTTGCCAACAGCCTAGCCTTCAGCGTGACCATGTTCTGTTCTGAAGCAGCATTAGTTGTTCTGGTCCTCATACTGAGAAGACGGAAGTCCATTGGAGGTGAACTCGGTGGACCACGCGGCATCAAGATTGTCACTTCTATGTTCTTCTTTTCACTGTGGCTCATTTACCTTACCATGTCCACTTTAGAAGCATACGGGTTCATCGAAGGTTTCTAAACTGGTGTCCAGTATTTATAATTTTGTATTAATTTTGTTAGTTCTTTTTGTTACTAAAACACAATTTAAGTTAAATGTATTTATATTTCGATCTTCGACTAATGTTTATTTTTATTGAAGTGAAATTTCTTTATCGGGGTTGGACAAAAATTTTGTGTAACATATTTGCGTTACGCCGTACGCGTGACATTTTTGCGTTACGCCATACTCGTGACATTTTTAAGGTCATAAAGAAGTTTCACTTCTTACGTGTGTACTCTAGTACACGCATACATTTTTTTTATAACTTCGAATCTATTTATTTCGATTCCTACATTGCCATGATCTACGTGATCATCATTTGTATCAATTAGTTGTTTAAGTTCATTAAATTTTTCAAGTGTTTTATAACTGGACGGGTATGAACTTGGTATTTGACGTGGGATATTATTAAAAATACTGATACACTTCTAGTAAATTAGATTAGATTTTCCATGCATTGAGGCGGCGTGCTCAAATGTACAGGTAGATTTCTTCCTAGATTTTTGTGTCGTTCTAGCCTTGATGGCTGTGGTTAAGGTCTAACTAGATGTAATAGAGAATATAAATATATCTAATATATTGAGAGATATTGTCGTAGTTGATTTGTGTGATGTATTTTATTGTATTGTTTAATGTGTGTTCAGTGCCATAGGGAGCACGTGGTTTGTGGGCTCCTATAATAATGAAATTAACGTAAACAATTTTGAAATGAAACTTCTTTATCGGGGTTGGAAAAAAATTTAGTGTAACATTTTTTCGTTACGCGCCATCTTGTTTTTATCCCTTACACGCGTGATTGACGTATTTCTGTAAAGTTGCATATAGTAATTATTTTTGAAAAATAAGGTCATAAAGAAGTTTCACTTCTTACGTGTGTACACTAGTACACGCACACATTTTTGAAGTGAAACTTCTTTATCGGGGTTGGACAAAAATTTAGTGTAACATTTTTGCGTTACGCCGTACGCGTGACATTTTTTCGTTACGCCGTATGCGTGACATTTTTGAGTTACGCCGTACGCGTGACATTTTTAAGGTCATATAGAAGTTTCACTTCTTACGTGTGTACTCTAGTACACGCATACATTTTTATTTTTAATTAAGTGATTATAATGTGTTTAGAATAATAATATTTATTTGTAGATATTTGAACCGATTTATCGACCTTTCATGACCATTGCTTTTTTATTCTATATTTTAGGTTGACAGTTTTATTTTATATATTATTCTCGCTATTATATATACAGATGTTATAATTTATAATGCAAGTATGTATGATTGCAAAAATATTATAATATATTTTGTTTGAAAGCTTGTCGAATTCCTTTTTAAAACCACGATGAATACGATTAAGGGCTGATTTTTCAATCCTTGGTTAAAACTTATTCGTCAAATAATGTATAAAACTACCATTTTTAAAAACGGATTCTAATTGCCCGTATTTGACAGTTTACGTGACATTTTAATATTATCGTGTAATACTTTATTGAACGGATAAGTTTTATCCAAGCATTGAAAAATCGGCCCTAAATTGTCAGATTGTTTTGTTGTTTTGCGTTAATATCTCTAATAGGATTTATAAACATTTTAATAAATTTTCGAGGCCACAAATGTCGTTGCTCCAGTAATTGAATAATACCAAAGCCTAATTAATTAAAAGCGATGACAGAGCGTTGTCAGTTAATTATTTTTAGGACGCGACGTGTTAATTAGAATGTTGATAATTTTTGTAAAATAAGTTTTTAAATGGTAGTCTATAATGTCACCGCTAGATTTTTTATGTATATACACAGGATGTATTTATTGTTAGAACGTATTTATTGAGAGCAATTACGTTTTTGATATTTTTAATATGTAACTATATTATGTTAGTTAGATATTCAATTTTTTGTTTATATTTTAAAAGAACTACAATATCCGTCTTACATTTTTATTTACCTTACAAATCAAATTCAATATTCGAAACAAAATTTCTAACTAGCTTTTGGACTACGTTTAAATTTCTACTGCTCTTAAAAATTACATATTTTACACTGCTAATTGAACGATTGTACCTTAATGTGCATGCCATTTTAGACTTAATACCCCTAAATACTTTTTTCCTTCGAACCATTCGTATTTACTTCTAAGGTAATCTGTATTTATTCTACCAAAGGTATCGCGTTAATGTTTTCGCATTTGACACTAAATATTATTGAACGTTTAAAGAATAATGTATGGTATCAAATACTCGTCGAATATTACGTATTCCTAGCCTCTAAAGAACGTTTTAAATACATTGCTGGTTTTTGTTTCAGTAAAAGAGAAATTTATCTCTAAAATATCAATGTAAACTGAAACAACAAAGATTAAAGAATTCCGAGCATGATGGAAGCAATACTTATATTATTTTAATACCATTTTTAACGTAATTAATCAGATAATTAAAATTGAATTAAACACAATACCTGTAAATGTATTAATTATATCCCATGATATGGCATCTTGAAGAAAAAAAATAGCTTTCCTATTGTAATAAAAGTTAGATTAGCACTATTTTCAATCTGTAGTTGTATACGTTTTATCAAAATCGATCTAGCTGTTGCGTGTTACTGGAAAATTTTACGTACTTCAAAACAAAATTTTACTACCGTACTATTACCTTTCCTAAAATTATTGATATTTGGTACGATTTACAAATACATTTTTTATTCGTTTTATCCACGTGTTTACATAAATCTTTTAAAATTTTCAAGTTTACCGTACCCAAGTCCCTGCCAACTTGGTATCGAATTTATTTAACTTAGAAACTTTTTACATTTTCCCAGTGTTAACTTATGAAATTATGATTTTTGCAAAATTTTTACGTCTTTTAACATTCTATTTATATCTTGGTAGTTGTTTTTATGATGTATTCAAGTTTATTATGAATCTATGTAGCTTTTATATTTATTGGTTTTTAAATATTTTGGCTAGTTATGTTTAGATCATTATCTACTATATAAAAATAAGTCCAGATAACTCCAGAACGCACGAACCGATTTCCATGGTTTTGCATTAGTTGGAAAGGTCTCGGGCTCCGTGAGGTTTATAGCAAAGAAAAGGTGTCTCTGGTGGCGAAACGGAGTTCGCCCGGTTTGCTAGTCTACTATAGAACTATATAATAATACCTTAAATTTGTAGAATCATTTAACGTTATTGCAATACATATAACGGACATGTTCAGATAAAACTGCCTGTTAACATTAGAAAATATTTAATAATTATTGTCATAATATTCATATTGCCATAAGACAAAGGATTGCATAAATCAAAAAGCTTAGTATACCTATGTATAGTAATCAAGAGAATGGTATAATATCATGCTTATTAAAAAACAAAACAAACAAATATTTTATGTTTCATAATCTTTGACATTGGCAAAATGATGGATTATCTATTTTATACGTTAGCAACCTCTTAACTCATTTTTGTCTGATTTATTCTTGCTATAAAAGTATCGTGACGTATTAAAACTTCGTGCTAAAGTTGGGTCCACACGATGTCCAAGCATGCGCATGCAAATGTGACAAACTTGTCTACAACTAGCTAGATACTGAAAGCTAACGTTAAGCCGGTCTGTAGATTCCTGGCTGCCTTCCAGGGAGTGGCGTTCCCCCACCATTATCACAATTTGGTTTTACCATCTTGTCAAATAGTGTGCGAGAACGATTTTACTGAACGATTTTAATTAAAAACTATAAAATTTAGAATAACTTGAGAAACTCGTTGTAGCGCTTTGTGTTTCTTTTATTTTGTTGTCTAAGACAGTAGGAATGCTAAAAAATGTAAAAGACACTATTTTGTTCATGTTCATGTTTTATAAATTTGTGTTGTTTGAGTTAAATTATAGGTTTATTAATAATCTATTTTAAAGTTAATTAAAATTATAAATTAATAACTTACTTGACGTCATTGGAACCGTTGTCGTGAATTAATTAAGTTTGAAACTAAGCAAGAAGATTATGTGCGAATGGGGATTATATTCGATGAGGGGTTTTGATTTTATATTGAATGTAATTTTGAAATTTCTGTATGGTTTCCTACTAATAATAACCACAAGCTATTTATGTGGTTTCAAGATGCTGTATATTGAAGTAAAAGCGAATAAAAGCATACTCTAATTGACAAAACATGTCGGCTTATATTAATGTGACCATGGGACGCGAATTTCAAATCAATCAACCTCAGAGTTCGAATTTCCAATAATGTATCAGATCATGTGACTACAGTATTATGCTGACGTTTATTTGGGCAAATGATTTATTATCTGTTCGTGTAACGATCATAATTTATTGTAACAGAGTGCTACTACAGTTTTTCGTACAACTGGCTTGCGATTTGACTTTCAACTATTGGATGGCCTTATTTTAATCGTTTGTCATATTTGCAGGAACGTGTAGACTCGCCTTTACGATTTTTGGAGCGTGTGGATCCATCTTTATCGCTTGTAAAATTAATTGTTGTGTTACGTTATGTTATTCTGAAAACTGCATAGTTTTAAAGTGTTTCTTGCTACTTTTTAAATACTTGCAAATGACAAAATATAAATATTTTCGTAATAATATTGCACATTTTATGTATTTATGTATTACAATTATTACACTTATTACATCGACACTAAAACATAGATACGTCCAAAAGAAAAAAATATTTTACCGACAAAATAAATTATTATTTACCAAATTATGCAATTTATTTACAAAGGGTAAAAGCTACAACGAAACTAAAATTAAGTACAAAAAATAAATTAAAATTAACAGTAACAATAACACCAGAATGTATTTCCGTATCTAAATATTATACATTATATAAGTATTTGAGTATTTAATATTGTATTTTTTTGTTTACACAACGTAGAAAAATAATATTTAAATATACATTAATTTATAAAATGAATAGTCAAAACAAATGCATTAAATAATGGCATGATCGATTTTGCAACGATCTCTGCCAGAAAAGTTGGTAAGTTGACGGATAAAATCTTAATATCTATATCATTTTAATTTGATGTAATAGAGACAATTTGTGCTTAATTTATCATCTATCCTATTTATAAATTAATGTCTGGTCTATTCAGATAAGAGCGGTATCCGCTACCGCCGTGGGTAGCGGTATTCGGATGGGCACGCGATTAAATCTCTAACGTATTTTATAGAGACTCGGATCGCGTACTAATTGGCTGTTTTGCTACCGTACTCGGATTGCGCGATTAGAGTCTCTACTTAATCGCGTGCCCATACCGCTACCCACCGCGGTAGCGGATACCGCTCTAGTTTGAATAAGCCTATTCTAGTATCTTGTATAAATCTAGCCTAGAAATTGATCCTAAATGTTATCCTAAATATTTCCTAATCTTACCTTTCTCTCTTAGGAATAATTGACGTGAAATTCTTCTAAATTTCTACTTTGTTCACTCCTAGTTGATGAAATTGATGTAACAGATTATCTTAATGTTGATTTTATGGACCCTTATCGGTATCAAGGTAACTGATCGAAATTTTATTCAATCTAAATAAATATTCCATGTTAAAAGTATGTAATGAAACCTTTCAAAGGTAAAAAAACAACTATTAAGTAAGCTTAATTCAAAGCCAATTAGTAACTTGTTTAGGTGACAAAGTATAAACAGACGTTTATTATATATCGCGTGGACTATATTGTATTCATAAATGAAATTGTGACAGTTCTCAATTGTATTTTAAGTAAAGCATTAATTGTGAAAACTTTTGTAAAAAGTTAAAAATATCCACAATTTTGGGCATTATTATTCTAGTAGTTCCATAACCAGCTACGAATTTTCTTGCTAACATTATAAAAACCTGCAATGGTTAGATATACGCATTTTATCAATATTATTCTGCTATCCCATGTTTTTGATAAATCCCATTACTCTAATGGGATTACATTGACATGTTGTATTTTGAGAAACTTTCCGGGATTTATAGAAACATTCAATTGAAAAATACTTTCAAAGGAAATTTATTAAATGGGAAGAAATATAAACATGTTTATAATCAAACTAGCTGTTGCCCGCAGCTTCGCCTGCGTGGAAATAATAAATTTTCATGTTACAAACTTTCATCCCCTATTTTATCCCCTTGAGGGTAGAATTGATCAAAATCCTTTCTTAGAGGATGCCTACGTCCTAACATCTACCTGCATGCCAAATTTCAACCCGATATGACTGGTGGTTTGGGCTGTGCGTTGATAGATCATTATGTCAGTAGTCAGTCAGTCAGTCAGTCAGTCAGTCAGTCAGTGAGTCACCTTTCAGTTATATATATATTTGGATTAAGATAATCTGTTACATAAATTTGATTGTAAGGCAAATAGCTTGCTTCTATCGATGTTGTATACAATAGCAAGGCACGACGTTGTAGTTATTTTGATAATTATTATTGTTATATAAATTAAAGTGTTTGTTAAGTACGTATTTTGGTGTTTCATTTTATTACCCGCATTTAGTTTATTTTTAAAATTAAAGTTCTAGCGTAACCGGATGTTTCTGGACTCTCGTTGACTTCAATATGTTTGAGGGCCGATTTTTCAATGCTTGATTATTATTATTCGTCCAATAAAGTATTAGGTACACGATAATATTAAAATGTCACGTAAACTGTCAAATACGGACAATTAGAATACGTTTTTAAAATGGTAGTTTTATACATTATTCGATTGGAGGATTGAAAAATCAGCCCTTTCGCAAAAAAAAATACCTATAGATATAACATAATTATTACTTACATACCTACTACAATATTCATATCATCTGCACCAAGAATATTCCTAAAGAATTGAAGAGTTAGGTGAATGGTATCTTCTTTTAATGAAACTTATTTGCTAACCTGATAAAATATATGTATGTAATAAGGAGTATAGTCATAGTAGGTATGTACATATCAATATGAGAAAATACAAAGATACAAGAAATACTATAAGGTTATTTATTTTAAGACAGTCTGGAACGAATCTTGTTGATGATGATGATGAGAATGATATATGTAGATATAAATGACTAGCTTTCCGCCGGCGGCTCCGCCCGCGGTTTAAAAGAAAAACTCGCATAGTTCCCGCTCCCGTGGAATTTCCGGGATAAAACCTATCCTATATTACTCGTGGATAATGTAGCTTTCGAATGGTGAAAGAATTTTTAAAATCGGTCCAGTAGTTTATGAGCTTATTCATTACAATCAACCAAACAAAGTTTTCCTCTTTATAATATTAGTGTAGATTATGATGAACCCTTTTAAAATGGTAACGCAAAGAAAATCACTACTTAACATTGAATTTGTATTACACTGTTATATTTTGGCATTTGTTCTAATTCAAAAAGTATATAGCAATTTATATGAAATATGGTTATGATCGCACTCTGTTTAAAAAGTTTTCCCTCGAGAACGTGAAAACATACGGGTAAGTAAATGAGAAAAGCTTCACAATATTCTGTACAAAACTTGGACAATTTTTTTACAACACATTCATGAACTAGACGCAGAAAAGAATAAACACAAGATAGATGTTAATTTTATTCTTGTTTAATAACGGGTGTTTTTTCATGCTACATAATACCTTTTATAAATTATAGCTAGGGGGACGGCACCAAGTCGAGCAAAAAGCGGCAAGGCCATTCTTTTCTTGAAGCAATAGGTAAATTATTGAATTACTCAGGCCAATTTCGACCCCTATAAAATAATTATTACAAATCATCTAACAAATGCTCTGTAAATAATAAACTTCAGGCATATTATATTAATTAAATCATAAGTATAATTTATCATCACAGGTATTAATGAAACTTTTAATAGTAGTTATACTAATAATTTGAATAACATTAAAATTTTTCAATTTTCAAACAGGAAAACGTCGCGTTTTTTAGTAAAATGTTAACCAGTATGTATACAGAGATAAGTGGTGTGAACTCAAAATGCATTTTTAATTCCCTTTGCGTCGTATTCGTAATTTACGAATAGAGAATATTTTTTTAAATTAATATACGTTTGACGAAGCCGAGAGAGCTGTCTTTTTGATTCAATTAAACTTTTTGAGAGTTTCGTAAGGCTTTTTGAAGTTAAAAATAAAAAGGTTATTTTTTTACAAGAGATATGAAACTTCAGTTTATCTTAATCTTAATAATATTATAAAGGCGAAAGTTTGTATGGATGTATGGATGTATGGATGTTTGTTACTCTTTCACGTAAAAACTACTGAACCGATTACAATGAAATTTAGCACACATATAGAGGGTAACTTGGATTAACACATAGGATAGGTTTTATCCCGGAAATCCCACGGGAACGGGAACTATGCGGGTTTTCCTTTGAAAACGCGGGCGAATCCGCGGGCGGAAATCTAGTATCTCATAATCTCATAATATGAATAAATGGTAGTTTTGACTTTTGGCTGTAAATAGGCTTACAAAAGTTTTATATGTACTTATTCCATGACACTATGAAAGCTTTTCTAGATACATACAGTATTTCTCTAGATATTATTTAGGTACATAGCCGTCTAAATATTAGGCGACATCTTTATAACAACCAGACTAAGAACTTTTCCACAAAGCACAAAATAATACTACTTTCAAACTATCCAATTGTATGCTGATTCGGTTATAGTACCTACTACAAGTCTAGAATTCAAGAAAATGGCGGCATATTTCGTTCTTTGACAGTTTGAATGCACTTCCTTACGTACCTACTTCCTATTCCTGAGAGGTTTAATATTATAGAACTAGGGTTCTAATCTAGCTTTGTTTTATTTTTTTAGGAAATCATAGTAAGTCATATTTAACTTATATTACAATTCTACTAATATTATAAATGCGAAAGTTTGTGAGGATGGATGTATGTGTATGTGTGTTTGTTACCCTTTCACGCAAATACTGCTGAACCGATTACAATTAAATTTAGCACACATATATGTAGAGGGTAACGCTTGTGTATGATAAGTCCAAAAAATTGCTTTGAAGTGTAAATTGAAAGAAATCTATATTAAAATCTGAAGTGTGTATTTGAACAAATTAATCTCTGAAAATACTGGATTGAATTTAATTATTGTTTGATAAATCATTTACGGAAAAGGGCTCTACATAAGCTTTCGTAAAATGTCGTATTGAAATAGAGAATCGTCATACAAAAGTGATAGTCAAATATAAGAATAAGAATAAGAAGAATAAGAATAATATCTAATGTTTTGATCATTTAAAAATGAAGCACCGAAGTATTGAGCTGAAATATATAAAAATTTAATTAAGGTTAACAAATTAAACTAAGCTTCTTAATACCAAAAAGGAGAGAAAAATTCTCTCGGTGTGATAGCCCATTTATCGAAGAAGGCTATAGCACAGTATTACCATTATTTCCTCCAGTAGTGCGACGAATGTACTTGTGCAGAGAAACGGAGGGGAACTGGCGGGGGTCGGGCGACGCGGGCCGCGTAAAGCAAACACGCTTAGTTTGCTTTACCTAGCGCGAAAGGATGACGCAGTCGTATTTTTTGTGTAATAATTTTATTATACATAGGTACTTACATATTCTATTATGGCGCGCACAAACTGTTCGGTTTACAGATGTAAATCTACATTGAAATCCCAGAAGGAAACAATATTTCAGAAAGATTGTATTAATTGTATCTGTTGAATTAAAATCAAAGCTATGTATATGTTGTCCTCATTATTTTCTAATCAGATTGTACATCCCAATGCGAATGCATTACTTAGTTAAATGTTATAATATACAATTATTAAGAACATCCAAAAATAAAGTGTCCACGTAAATAATATTTAGCAGTGCAATATCTGTAATTATATACATATTTATGAACAAATAATTACATCAGATTTAATAATCGCAATTATTTTGAATGTACATATGAATAAAGATTTCATCATAATATTAATAATCACAATTGTTTTATTTCCCATTTGTTGCAACCCTAGCGTATTTTCGTGTGGCAGCGTAATTACCTACGCTGGCGGCGGCATCGCGCGACATCAAAGGCGATTCCTTACTGTAGGAAATAATATTGTAATACTGTGGCTATAGGCTATATCATTACGCTAAGGCCGCGTTTCCATCTGCAAGAAAACTTCCGCAAGAATGTCCGACAGTCTGTCCGACAGCAGCTTGTAAGTCTAATTCCGCGTTTCCACCTGCATGTAGACTTGCAAGCTGCTGTCAGACAGACTGTCGGACATTTCTTGCGCAAGTATTCTTGCAGATGGAAAGGCGGCCTAAGACCATCAGGAGCAGAGCCACGCGGGTGAAACCACGAAGCGCAGCTAATATCTTGTACGTTCTACTTCTATTAATATCTATGAACTAAAGTTGTAATCGCCAAAATAGTAGATCGCTTACATTACAGTTAGAAAAATCATAAATTATATTATTTCAAACCCCAAAGATCAACAACCGACCATTATGACGGGCGATCTGTATTTGTTAGAACTTCGCAAACGATGACTTTGATAAATGGGTTTCGTGTTTCGCTTTTTTAAATTGAACGGACATTTTATTTGTCTGGGTTATATAGATAACCATGGTTTTGTAATAGGTTATTGTATTTGATGGTTATAACCCGGTTTTTGGTAGAATGCGCTTCTCTAGAACTAGAACTCATTAAAACTAGAAAATAAATATATCTGCTACAACTATTTCTATCGAGGAAAAGGCGTTAAAAGAAACTTACTGGCTTTTATAGTTTAATTAATTGGTTACATGATATGGATACATGTTATAGATGCATTAGTGAATAGTGGTTTTCTAATTTCTACTAAGCATACCTTTTTTTTTTTAAGTGGGGAAATCTTGCATAGATACCCACAGCCTCCGGGGAAGGGGCCGTGGGTTATGTCGGATACCTACCGACCAAAACTCCACTGTGTTCCGTCAAGCCGCATCAACGACGGGGCCACGGGTATGGTAGAATTCTTCCGTGACTCTACTAAGCATACCTAAATAACGAATGGCATAAAATGTCTAATAATTTGATAGGACATCAACCATGAAGTTACTAATAAATGGTTAAAAAACCACCAATAAAAACGAAAATTTCACGTCTAGAAGATGGTAAACAAATGTTTTAATAAAAAGCAAGGGAAAGTTTTCTAATTTTTTCAGTTTCGCTTCACAACTTTTGGGTTTTGGTTATTTATGAAGAAATATCGAAGTTTGACGGTAATTTTGCTCACCTTATGACCTTTCACGATCTTTTGCGTTGAAACTTGTGTGAAATTGAAAAATTATAATTTCTGAACATTTTTAAAAGATTTTCAGTTTGTTTAACAGTGGATGCTGGATCTGGCAGGACACAGAAGGTTGATCACCTTGTCCTTAAGAAAAATCGATCAGTGAAACATATGTATGCATAATGCATCTGCCCCTTACCCCGCTATAAGGGGACACGGGTCTTTACTTTCTTTATAGTAAGATATGCTAAGTTTTAATCTATATCTTCTTCTTCTTATATATAAAAATGAATCGCAAAATGTGTTGGTAAGCGCATAACTCGAGAACGGCTGAACCGATTTCGATAATTCTTTTTTTATTATATTCCTTGAAGTACGAGGATGGTTCTTATGTAGAGAAAACGTAAATATTATGTACCACGGGCGAAGCCGGGGCGGACTGCTAGTAGGTATATAAAAATGAAACCCGTTTTCCTTGGTCACGGCATCACGCGTGAACGGGTGGACCGATTTCGTTAATTCTTTTTTTATAATATTCCTTGAAGTACGAGGATGGTTCTTATGGAAAGAAAACAAAATTATGTACCACGGGCGAAGCCGGGGCGGACTGCTAATAGTTTATAATATTATTCAAGTGTGGAATAAACGGGTTAATAAGTTTGCTATTTTAAATGAACTTTGTTATTTTAGTAGTTCTTTTAAACACTATCAAACGGAAATATGAAATGTCACATAAAAGGAACATTCAAAATTAGGGTCCCGTGAAGAGCTTTGATAAAATATGTCAAAACCGCTCGTCAAGTTCTGCAAATCTCACGCTTAAACTCAAATAAAACATTATCCGTATTTGAAACTACGGCTTCCTATTTAATCTCTACGTTTTGTCCCTTTTATCGGAATCGTGACCCCAATAGGGTTACCAAAAAAATAAAAGAAGTGGAAATAGGTAGTTTTATACTTTTTCCATGAATGAGTCCCTTGTACTTATATAATAAAAAAAAATCCATCTTTGGTTACAGTTCTGTACGTTTATAAACTTTGTTTGTCATTTGATAATGTGGATCGAACCCGTGACTGTTTAATTTTTGTCACGAAGTAACCACTGTACAAATTCATGTATTGGTATAGTACAGTACCTACAGTAATAAAAAAGTAAATACATAGTTATGTTCATAACGCTAATTTATTTAATAAAAATTGAGATAACATTAATAAATTGAAATAAAGCTATTTAAAAAAACAACCACGGCACGCTGTAAACGTTTTTTTCTCCTTTCCAACAATATTTAATAGAACGGATATAAAACACGAAAAGTTATGATTAAATGGAGAATCGAGTAAGTATAATTAAAATTCATCCACTACCAGTTAGTCCCATAAAATCTAAACGTGTACTAAATACTAATTATTATAGCCCCAGTGTTTCGCTAGTTATGTCAATGCCAGCTTATCTTTTATGAACGTTCACTTTTGAGCCTTTCTCTTGATTTTATCCGAGTTTTTTGTTATAGTTATTTTATGCATCGTTAAATTTAAATATGTACTTGCTTTTATAATATTCGATTGACGCGAATGGATGTTTTTTATTCGTTATTATGCAGGATTAAATATTTTATAGCAGTAGGTTAAGTGACACTTCAGGACTGTCTTTTTGTGGATCTGCAAGCTTAATTTACGAAATAAGTGTTTTAATTATACGCAAAAGCATTGGATTTGTTTTTATGAATAAAGGTGCTGACAACCTTTTTTTAAAGTTTATTTATTAAATAAAATACAGAAATTCACTGCAATCTGACTATCTAAATGGAGTCGCATTCATTCGAGCCAATAGCCCAATAGTGAGCTGAGAATTCCTTGAGATCTTGCTCGTAAATCCCAAACATCTTTGGAATGGACGAGGTAGCATTGTGGTATGTCATTGGTTGATTATAATAATCAATTTATATTATTATTTCTGTAATTGGTAGGTAGAATTTTTAAAATTGCCTGAAAAGTTAATGAATCTGATAGTCTTTCAGCAGTTTCTATTGGAGCTAAGAATATTAATATAAATCACATTTTATATTAAACTACTAGCTTCCGCCCGCGACTCCGTCCGCGCGGAAAAATTAAGAAAAATTAAGATTTATTTTTTTTCTACGTATTTTTCCAGGATAAAAGTATCCCATTTTATGCCCAGGATAATAAGGTATAATTATACCAAGTTTCATCGAAATCGAACCGTTAGTTTTCACGTGATGCCTGAACATACAGACAGACAGACAGACAGACAGACAGACAGACAGACAGACAGACAAAAAATTTTTTAATCACATATTTGAGTTTGGTATCGATCCAGTAACACCCCCTGCTATTTATTTTTTCAATATTTTCAATGTACAGAATTGACCCTTCTACAGATTTATTATATGTACCTATAGATAGTATTTGTTTAGTTTTTAGTCTGAGCAGTCATCTATCCAGGCGGTGCCAGGACGAACGGCTAGTGTATCGTATATGATGATAGCATAATATTTTGATACAGTATCTTATATAAATGCGTAATTTAGTGGGTCGTCTTCTTGAACGTAAGTGTGTATGACGTACACGCTGATACACGTATTAGGTAAAAGTACTTATTTTCGTTTAACAGGTGGCTCAGCTGCTCGTCTGCTTGCTATGCTAAAAACAAAACAGCGAGTAAAATGGTAGGTATATAAACATGTATTATAATTGCCTTATCTTATAGAGCGACAAAGCACAAATAAAGTACCTACTAAACCTACATGACGTATACGGTATACATACCACATAGCACCATTTCAATAGAAGTGCGGAAATGACACCGGACCGTCCGACAGATGGCGTTATCAGGGTACGCTAGAGACAATCCTTCCTCTTGTTTACATTATTACGCTACTACCAAAATTGGTTTATTAATATGGTTATTTTATACACACTTGGTCAGAGGTAGGCAATGTTAAATGAGAAATACCAAATAATATAATAGGTATCCCAGACCATATTATATTATTATGTTCATCTACATAATGATTACATAATGCAACGGCTAAGGTTGACAAAGAACGTAAAAAAGGTTTTATTTAAATTTCCGATAGCCTATTACGGTCAACAATACATACTTCTATCCCTTGTCCCTTACAGATATAATACAAATAACTTATATAACGTATATATCACAGGGGTAATATTATGCACAATAACAAAATCTGAGCATACCTATTTCTTACCTATTTCATATTTGAAATCTTTTTTGAATTCATATTGTATTATTCTATAAAATATGAGAACAATATTGCTTACATGTGATACGCGGACATTACATTATACACGTCTAGCTGCACTCCGCGGTTTTACCCGCGTAGCTCCGCTTCTGTTGGTCTTAGCGTGATGATATAAAGCCTATAGCCTTCCTCCAGAAATGGGCTATCAAACACCGAAAGAATTTTTCAAATCGGAACAGTAGTTCTTGAGATTCAAACAAACAAACTTTCCAGCTGTATAATATTGGTATGGATTTGAAATCTATTTTTAACTTCAAATTCTTCATATATTGCCTGCATGCAATGCGAACGTTACGTATAATGTAACGTACCTTCACAAAATTGGTATCTAATATAGACGTTCAATATCATCGAAGGTCGAACCCAAACGCAAGGAATTTTGTCCTAAACTCGATATATTGCAATGAAAATTGGGTCAGGCGAATACCGTGGCTTCGCAAATGTGTGATTAAATTCTTTAAATAGTTAAGTAGCTTTAAACGTTAGTAAACCCAAACTAGTTTAATTATTGCTAACTTTAAATGAGTTTTAGGTTCATGTATAATTATATTATAATATTACGGTGCTAGTTGCTACACTCCTCGGAAACTACTGGACCGATTTTTGTGAAATTTTATGTGTATTTCGATGGGTCTATTTAAACCGCTAGTCGATTAGAATGTACTGGAAGAATAATGATTGCCGTCGGTTTATACTGTAAGTATAATATACATATACTCGTATAATAAAAATTAAAATATATAGAGCTCTATATATTTTTCAACTTTCATCCTATAAAGTTAAGTTTGTGTCATAATAACACATAAAACAGAAACTCAACTCCACAATATCATAAAATATAGCAAACATATCTCAGGAAATATGACATTTATCAAGAACTCACAAAGAACGTGACCCCAAGAGTAAACTCTCAAAGTAAGATGCTGCCTGCATCTTTAAACAGAAAAATGCACTTAACTATTGATGTGAGAGACGTATTATATAGTTATAGGAATAATAAAGTGTTATTCTAAGTAAATTTTACTTTTAGACTGTGTAGTCTGTGATGTCGTATGTAACAGTTTTAGTATGACTTTACGACAATAATTATTAATGATGTACTTTTTTATTGGATTAGTAGGCCAAATCATCAAAATCTAATTTCTTTACCAAACAGTTCGGTTCAAAATATATCTCTCTCTCTGTAAATGATTTTATACTTGAAAAGGTCATAATAATTATGAAATCCTTATATTTGAAATTATTACTAACTGGTTGGCAAAGTTTTTATCGAAGAGGTCGTGGGTTTGATTCCCACCTACGCTACGGCAAATATTTTGTGTGATGAACATCGCCAAAGCTCCGTTTACTGCTAGTTATAAAAGATCATATTTAAACAATTTCGTAATTTGTTTCAACGTTTCTATAAAATTTTCTGCCAGTAAAGTTTGTAGAATTGTTCAAACTGTCTCTAAATTGAGGCAATCGATGCGCTGTACTAGGTTTTTGTTTTTACACGCTTTTTATTAGCTTCACCTGTATGTTTGTATGTTTGTTTGTAACCGACTTCTTTGGGCGCGATTTTGACCCACTTTAAACGGCCAGATTTCGTTCAAACTTTGTAGATTTATTGAGGACCGATGACAATACACTAATTTGATAAAATTATTCCATTTTTCAATTTGCAAAATATGATTTTTGTTAATTATTTATATAATTTTCATCTATAGTCGATAAGGTAAGAAAATAATTAAAATTTTCTATAATTTTTTTCTACAGTCGATAAGGTAGGACTCGATGTTAATTTTTATTTCCAATAACACGAACACGAACACGAACACGAACACGAACACGAACACGAACTCAAACTCAAACAAACTCTAACTCAAACAAACTCTAACTCAAACACAAACACGAACACGAACACGAACACAAACCCAAACACAAACACACGAACACGAACACGAACACGAACACGAACACGAACACGAACACAAACCCAAACACAAACACACGAACACGAACACGAACACGAACACGAACACGAACACGAACACGAAAACTCTAACTCAAACAAACTCTAACTCAAACACAAACACGAACACGAACACAAACCCAAACACAAACACACGAACACGAACACGAACACGAACACGAACACGAACACGAACACGAACACGAACACGAACACGAACACGAACAACGAACAACGAACAACGAACAACGAACAACGAACAACGAACAACGAACAACGAACAACGAACAACGAACAACGAACAACGAACAACGAACAACGAACAACGAACAACGAACAACGAACAACGAACAACGAACAACGAACAACGAACAACGAACAACGAACAACGAACAACGAACAACGAGCAACGAACAACGAACAACGAACAACGAACAACGAACAACGAACAACGAACAACGAACAACGAACAACGAACAACGAACAACGAACAACGAACAACGAACAACGAACAACGAACAACGAACAACGAACAACGAACAACGAACAACGAACAACGAACAACGAACAACGAACAACGAACAACGAACAACGAACACGAACAACGAACAACGAACAACGAAAAACGAACAACGAACAACGAACAACGAACAACGAACAACGAACAACGAACAACGAACAACGAACAACGAACAACGAACAACGAACAACGAACAACGAACAACGAACAACGAACAACGAACAACGAACAACGAACAACGAACAACGAACAACGAACAACGAACAACGAACAACGAACAACGAACAACGAACAACGAACAACGAACAACGAACAGCGAACAACGAACAACGAACACGAACACGAACACGAACACGAACACGAACACAAACTCGAATTATAATTCAAACACAAACACAAACACAAACACAAACACGAACAACGAACAACGAACAACGAACAACGAACAACGAACAACGAACAACGAACAACGAACAACGAACAACGAACAACGAACAACGAACAACGAACAACGAACAACGAACAACGAACAACGAACAACGAACAACGAACAACGAACAACGAACAACGAACAACGAACAACGAACAACGAACAACGAACAACGAACAACGAACACGAACACGAACACGAACACGAACACAAACTCGAATTATAATTCAAACACAAACACAAACACAAACACAAACACGAACAACGAACAACGAACAACGAACAACGAACAACGAACAACGAACAACGAACAACGAACAACGAACAACGAACAACGAACAACGAACAACGAACAACGAACAACGAACAACGAACAACGAACAACGAACAACGAACAACGAACAACGAACAACGAACAACGAACAACGAACAACGAACAACGAACAACGAACAACGAACAACGAACAACGAACAACGAACAACGAACAACGAACAACGAACAACGAACAACGAACAACGAACAACGAACAACGAACAACGAACAACGAACAACGAACAACGAACAACGAACAACGAACAACGAACAACGAACAACGAACAACGAACAACGAACACGAACACGAACACGAACACAAACTCGAATTATAATTCGAACACAAACACAAACACAAACACAAACACGAACAACGAACATCGAACAACGAACAACGAACAGCGAACAACGAACAACGAACAACGAACAACGAACAATGTGAATGTGAATGTGAATGTGAATTTGAATGTGAATGTGAATGTGAATGTGAACATACACAAACACAAACACAAACACGAACAACGAACAACGAACAGCGAACAACGAACAACGAACAACGAACAACGAACAACGAACAACGAACAACGAACAGCGAACAGCGAACAGCGAACAGCGAACAGCGAACAGCGAACAGCGAACAGCGAACAGCGAACAGTGAACAGCGAACAGCGAACAGCGAACAGCGAACAGCGAACAGCGAACAGCGAACAGCGAACAGCGAACAGCGAACAGCGAACATCGAACAAAGAACAACGAACAACGAACAACGAACAACGAACAACGAACAACGAACAACGAACAACGAACAACGAACAACGAACAACGAACAACGAACAACGAACAACGAACAACGAACAACGAACAACGAACACGGACACGAACACGAACAGCGAACAGCGAACAGCGAACAGCGAACAGCGAACAGCGAACAGCGAACAGCGAACAGCGAACAGCGAACAGCGAACAGCGAACAGCGAACAGCGAACAGCGAACAGCGAACAGCGAACAGCGAACAGCGAACAGCGAACAGCGAACAGCGAACAGCGAACAGCGAACAGCGAACAGCGAACAGCGAACAGCGAACAGCGAACAGCGAACAGCGAACAGCGAACAGCGAACAGCGAACAGCGAACAGCGAACAGCGAACAGCGAACAGCGAACAGCGAACAGCGAACAGCGAACAGCGAACAGCGAACAGCGAACAGCGAACAGCGAACAGCGAACAGCGAACAGCGAACAGCGAACAGCGAACAGCGAACAGCGAACAGCGAACATCGAACAAAGAACAACGAACAACGAACAACGAACAACGAACAACGAACAACGAACAACGAACAACGAACAACGAACAACGAACAATGAACAAACACGAACAACGAACAACGAAAAACGAACAGCGAACAGCGAACAGCGAACAGCGAACATCGAACAAAGAACAGCGAACAGCGAACAGCGAACATCGAACAAAGAACAACGAACAACGAACAACGAACAACGAACAACGAACAACGAACAACGAACAACGAACACGAACACGAACAACGAACAACGAACAACGAAAAACGAACAACGAACAACGAACAACGAACAACGAACAACGAACAACGAACAACGAACAACGAACAACGAACAACGAACAACGAACAACGAACAACGAACACCGAACAGCGAACAGCGAACAGCGAACAGCGAACAGCGAACATCGAACAGCGAACAGCGAACAGCGAACAGCGAACAGCGAACTGCGAACAGCGAACAGCGAACAACGAACAACGAACAACGAACACGAACACGAACACGAACAACGAACAACGAACAACGAAAAACGAACAACGAACAACGAACAACGAACAACGAACAACGAACAACGAACAACGAACAACGAACAACGAACAACGAACAACGAACAACGAACAACGAACAACGAACAACGAACAACGAACAACGAACAACGAACAACGAACAACGAACAACGAACAACGAACAACGAACAACGAACAACGAACAACGAACAACGAACAACGAACAACGAACAACGAACAACGAACACGAACACGAACACGATAACGAACACCGAACAACGAACAACGAACAACGATTAACGAACAACGAACACGAACACGAACACGATAACGAACACGAACACGAACACGAACACGAACACGAACACGAACACGAACACGAACACGAACAACGAACAACGAACAACGAACAACGAACACGAACACGAACACGAACACGAACACGAACACGAACACGAACACGAACACGAACACGAACACGAACACTTTTGTAAATAATCTTAATTTACTAATGCTAAATATCAAATTCGATAGAACCATATAAATATCCAAACGTCAATACGAAAAGGAATAGAATTCGCTAGCGATACTAATTGTCGTACGTTGTAGCGTATGATATTTCGCTAAGGATTTGTTCACCCTACCAACGACGAAGTCGACCACAAAATTCTGTAAAACACATTTAAAAATAAAATATTAAAATTTCCTGTCGTTCAGGTGATTGGAATTTTTTTTGCGAATAATGAATGAAAACATAGATTTTTCGTAGAAACGGTGGCTCCTAGAAAAAAATGTATTGGAAGTTTTTTATAGATAATTTTATGATCTACAATTTTGATCCTAGGTGATTCTATGATTAACTTATCGTCTCGGCGAAAAACGCAAAAAACTTTTTTTTTTTATTAATTGACCTCGAAATTTGTTTCTTTCCGAGTCCGAGTATGACGGAAAATTTTAATATTTTATTTTGAACGAATTTTGTCTGGATTGGAATTTTGGTCGTTGTCGTCGTCGTTGATGGTTGGGCCATTACTAAAATGTCATGAGCTTATGTCAATAATCAGCGATATCAGTTTCTATTCCTTAGCGTTTATTCTATTCTCTGCCATTAGTCTCGACCTACAGGATTACTGGTACAAATAGCGCAGATATTCCGATTTCCGCTGCTTTCATTGCAAAGCTTTGAAAGTTCCAGCAAAGGTTTTATATCGGCCTCATTGCGCGCTCCAATGAGCGATTTTAGCCCGAGATATTACAACTTATGTTTTATAAATGATTTTTAGGGAAGTTAATCGCAGAATATGAGTTATTCTAGAGGTAAAGGTGGTTACTTCTTTACTCATAATAATTATCTTTAATCTTTAAAAAATAGAGATAAACTTTTAAGTATTTAAAAATACAATAAAGCGGCTATTTTATCTCTTTAATAAATTGTAAATAAACTAAATGTACATACCATGTTTGGATATAAATCTTAAAAAAGTATCGTTGCATAGATAAACATGCAAAAATACGCTCTGAGAGAGCTTTTACTCAGTGTCCTATCATTAAAAGCTCTTCCTAGTCCTGAGAGAGCTTTTACTAATTGTCCTATTTTTAAAAGCACTACCTAGTAATGAGAGAGCTTTTACTAATTGTCCTATCATTAAAAGCTCTACTTAGTCCTGAGAGAGCTTTTACTAATTGTCCTATCATTAAAAGTTCTACCTAGTCCTGAGAGAGCTTTTACTAATTTTCCTATCATTAAAAGCTCTATCAAGCCCTGAGAGAGCTTTTACTTATTGTGTTATCATCAAAAGCTCTATCAAGTCCTGAGAGAGCTTTTACTAATCGACCTATCATTAAAAGCTCAACCTAGTCCCTATAACTTTTATAACTTTACATTAAAGTTGTAATTATGTACATAATTATCTATCTCTTCCAAATTTATGATGTGAGGTCTTGCAGGATCCCTGAAAAACGTTTTATAAATTATAATATTATAAACATATCATGTAGAGCCCAAAATGAAATGTACGTTACTCTTTTCCACCATGCATTTAAAGTTGATTTTATTTCATTTTTTACTGACGTTATCGTGACGAAATTAACCATTTTCACAGAAAGTCTCCTAAAAGACGCTTCGACGATGTTTAAATTCTGCACACGAGTAGACCGTACGTTACTGCAGTATAAATTGGAACAGTCTTTTAAACTGTATTTTAGAACTATTTACTATAAGTGAAGTTTAGTTGTAGTAACAGCCCGAATAACTTGTCTGTTTTTATAAGTTTTAATCATCAATGATTGTGCAAATTGGAAGAGAGAAGATTTATTCAGTTTTTATGTTTTTGATATTATTATGTAGGTATATGCAAGTTTAACTGGAACTTCGAATAAGACAAATAACAATAATTTTCCAAACTTTATTAGTCAAAAGCCTCCAAATTATATTATAGAAGATCCTCCTTGTTAAAAGTCGGTAAAATAATAAAATGCTGATTATGGTTGGGTTTCACGATTCGGCGTATTCCATATCTCAGTTAAAATGGCGTCCCTTCACAGGTCAGAGCATTTATCATTGCGATAAAAGGACATCAGTTCTGGTCCACTTGTTTGTGCCTTGGAGGGTAAATTACATATTTGGTGCGATGGCTTGGAAGAAAAAAGTGTGTGAGACAAGAATTTATGAATTTTGGTAGCCAAGTATATTACAAAATATAATATACTAGCCGCACTTCGCGGTTTCGCCCGCCTATAGCCTTCCTCGATAAATGGGCTATCTAAAACCGAAAGAATTTTTCAAATCGGATAAGTAGTTCCTGAGATTAGCGCGTTCAAACAAACAAACTCTTCAGCTTTATAATATTAGTATAGATTATTAATTTAATAGTAATTTTCAATTAAACCGTGGAGGTTCGGTTCCTGTAGATACTAAACAAGTCAATTGTAATGTCTGTAATTCTTGGTAATAGAAAACAGATGTCGCATCATCCCCTGAGTCACTGTATGTGCGTTTTTCTGTGTTAATTATAAGAAAATAAATGAAAAAGCTTTTGAAAAAGTATATATTTTACGCTTTTATATAAATAAAACAGAGCAAAAGTCAAAAATTTCCGCAATTCTAATTTTAACCATCAATGTTTATACAAAAATCTAAATACAATCCGCATGAAAGGTTATAAATTCAAATCTCTATTATTTCAATGTAAATTAATCTGTTGGGCAAAAGTAAATATTTATAACATCCTAAATAAATATTTTCTCGAGTGAAACATGATAAGGCGTCAGTTGCGTTGAAATATGAGCAAATCCTTATAGAAGCCTTGCTATAGTGCTAGTGAAAGCGGAAAATCTTAATTGACTCATCACGACTGACCGGTTGGCTTGGTTGGTAGTGGCCCTGCCTTCCAAGCCAGAAGTCGTGGGTTCGATTCCCACCCGGGGCAAGTATTTGTGTGATGAACATAGATGTTTGCTCTGTGTCTGGGTGTTAATTATCTATTTAAGTATTTATTTAAAATTATATATATGTATGTTTATCAGCCATCTGGTTTCCATAACACAAGCGAAAGCTTAGTATGGGATCAGATCGTGCCGTGTGTGAAAATTGTCCTAAAATATTTATTTTATATTTATATATCATAATATGAATTTCGGAACTACGGTAGGTATATCCATCCATTTACTTCGTCAGTGGTACATAATGTAGCTTATATCTATTACTCGGGAATCACGTAGGTACATAACAATAAAAATATAACAAAAAAAAAATGTTACCTATAAATAATTTAAGTTGTGACAGGAGCTTGTGCAACAGTGGGATGAAATATATGAAAATAATATGTAATGGTTACTCTACATCAAATATCTTGGAGCAATGCAGTGCTGAGTACAGTTTATTTTACCGTGAAAAATCAGTAGATACCTACTATGGCATACAGCAATAAATAATATAATTAAAAAAGAAACATTGCTTTTGCCCGCCGGCGAAATATTATTCAAATACAATTCATTAGCTCTTTGAAGTTATTACCTATGCGATTCTTTCAAACAATTTCGTATCTATAAATACAAATATCTTCTTTTTCTTTACAAATTAATATAATTTTTCGCTTCTTTTCCCACCAAAACCTCACCCTAATTCCGCAGAATGTTAAGTCATGTTGTCTAAAAGCTGAAAGCACACGATAAATTGTAAATTTTTGCAAACGACATCTCATTTCGGAGAATAGCGACGTTGATGGGACGCTGTTTCTTTTGAACTCAGTTAATTGTGGCAATGAGATGAATGTTCTGATTTATTTGTATATTTGCATATTAAATATTTTCTCGTAATAATGTTGTTTGGAATCGTATCGTTATGAATTTATACACCTACCTGAATTTTAATAAGTAAGATATTACAGTATATAACTAAGCGAAGACGAAGATCACGGAATTATTAAGTAGGTCATATAGTCTCGCCCTCGGTCTGGATGTCTCGGGCTGGCAAAACACAGAAGGCTGATCACCTACTTGTCCCTGAAGAATATCGATCAGTGAAACAGATACAGTATGCATAATGCATCTGCCCCTTACCCCACACGGGGACACGGGATTTCACTTATAGAAGTAGGTATGAATATGATAAGTAGTTACATGTCATAGGTAGGTACCAACTTTAAGTCTTAATTAAAATTTTCAGTCCGCAATATGTTAGGTATATGAATTGTTTAAACGAGTTCTCAATTTGTGTTTACCTAATTTTTATATTGATAATTCACATAGCAAGAAAATTATTAACATATTTTTATATCATTGAGTTGAGAGTATATCAAAATTCCTCTATTCTAAATCTAAAAATGCTGAATGTTGAGGTGTTTTTGCTGTTTACCACACAAATTCTTTTTCACAAAAATGTTAACACATTGCAGTACTCTATTTTTACAAAAATAAAACCTGGGGGATTTTAGTTCACAGGCTTTATTACATGAAACATCAAGGTTACGCCAAAAATTTGCATGCTCCGGGGTAGAGACGGGAATTGCCTTAAGCATCACATGATGAGGGGCAAAATGCCAGATACATAATAAAAGAGGAGTCTTTTGTTCTGCAAAAATAGAGCTTTGTCAAAGGCAGAAAATGTTTGATACAAGAATAATAAGGCATTAAAACTTAAAATGTTAACTAAATATGTTACTGGCCACTAGGAAAGAATGACTAGAATGCCTGGAAGAGATCACTCTAAACTCTTAAGTGATAAGGCCGCTTTCTGTGCTGGACTAATTTAAGTATAAGTTTTAATTTAAGGATTTTATTAAATAAATAAATATCCTGAAGCTATATTAAGGTAGGTATTATTAGTTTTTATTCCGAATTCTTGTTGAAATCTAAAGCCCCATTCGTGTAAGGGCTGATTTTTAAATGCTTGGATAAAACTTATCTGTCCAATAAAGTATTACACATCTTAGGGCCGATTTTTCAATGCCCAGATAAACAGCTAGATAGACTTTATTCTTCAGTTAACAAAATATTCAATTTTTCAACAGACGAATAGGACGTATCTATCGAATAACTACGTTATTTGAGGAATAAATCTATTTGCCGCTCCAACGGCCAGATAGCGCGCTATTCGACGGTTAGGCGTTTGAGTTGACAACTGATGCGTCAAATTTGGGATATTTTCGTATGTCATAACATAGAGCGTAGAATTATTAACAATTAAACCTCTTTCTATATAATTATAATCAATTAAAATCATATTGAAATTGATGTTTTTGATAGTACTGATGACCATGCTATTGAAAATTTGCCGAACGCTGCCTTTAAGTATGTCGTTTCCATCGTAAAATATATAAATTGAAACACAAATTTAACCAAACTCTTTACTCGAATCAAAACAACAATCAACAATCATAGAAGAGAAAAGCAATACAAGACGTGAGTCATAATGACGGTTGTTGACAAATTGCAAGAGTTGACTCTATCCCGCTCTAACCTGACTAATTTAATATGTTTGTTTCGCCACTCCGAGAGCAGAGCTGCCAATATGGAAATATTTGGTCAGATAGTTGTTCATCAAATAAATCACGATTGAAAAATAGGCGAGCCGTTATGAGTTAGATAAATAATTGAATAAATCTATTCGAGGGGTAGATATTAGACTGTTTATCTCGGGATTGAAAAATCGGCCCTTAATATAATTATATAAATCTAGTGTCACAATGTTTGTCCTCAATGGACTCTTAAACCACTTAACCGATTATAATAAAATTCGCACACCATGTGCAGTTCGATTCAACTTGAGAGATAGGATAGTTTAAATATGTAGGTACCACGGGCGAAGTCGGGGCGGACCGCTAATTAATATTAAAATGTCACGTAAACTGTCAAATACGGGCAATTAGAATACGTTTTTAAAATGGTAGTTTTATACATATTATTTGACGAATAAGTTTTAACCAAGGATTGAAAATAAGCCAAATGTAATAAAGGGGAAAGACATTGCATTTACCTCGGGCTCGTGGATGGTTTTATTTGAAGTTAAAGCTCATAATGGCTTCGTGTCAGGAAAATTAAACTGTTTATGTATATAGGCTATAGGGAATTGTTGTTTGGTTTGTTACGTTTCTTTCTCTATGAGAGTTTTGAAGTGAAACTTCTTTATCGGGGTTGGACAAAAAATTACTGTAACATTTTTGCGTTACGCCGTACGCGTGACATTTTTGCGTTACGCCGTACGCGTGACATTTTTGCGTTACGCCATACTCGTGACATTTTTAAGGTCATAAAGAAGTTTCACTTCTTACGTGTGTACTCTAGTACACGCATACATTTTTTTATTTATTTAGGGAATTCTCGCAAAGAACCTTATGAAAAAAGTATTAGATAATATTTTCAAATGTGTAGGTTTTTGGTCAATTGAGAAACCTTACTGTAACTAACATGTTAATACAAAATCTTATTTACCAACCTATTTTACATTTTTTTGTCCATGAAATAAAATACAGAGAAAACAAACAATAATATGGGTTACCTATCTTAATCTCGAATTTTAATATTCCGAATATCATAATCCAGAAAACGTTTGGACATTTTTTCATAACCCCGAATTTTAAAATTTCGAAGTTTTGTTTGCCATATAATCGCAACTCCGAATTTCATTTGCCCATTTCTTTATTTGTACGACGTTTTACAATCCAGACGAATGAATTCCATACATACGAAATCTAAATGCACAAAATCCAGATGACCGTAATCCATATGCACGAAAGCCAGATTTTTAAAACACAAATTTTTGAAATACAGTTAATTGATATCCAGACAAACAATGTCCAGATTTTTGAAATTCCAATAAACGATATCCAGCAAAACGTAATCCTTCCAGGGGGACGCAGCACGAACCTAACCTAACCTTCTGAATAGATTTTAACACTTTAACCTTTCTGTAATGGGCAAGTAAAACAATAGCGAGTCGGTTCTGGCACTCGCCGGCCGCTGCCGCGGCACGCTCGCTTCGCTCGCTCGGCTCGTGCATGGGGGGTCACAGTTCAAACCTAACCTAACCTACTGAGTCGAATTTGATACTTAAACCTTTCTGTAATGGGCAAGTAAAACAATAGCGAGTCGGTTCTGGCACTCGCCGGCCGCTGCCGCGGCACGCTCGCTTCGCTCGCTCGGCTCGTGCATGGGGGGTCACAGTTCAAACCTAACCTAACCTACTGAGTCGAATTTGATACTTAAACCTTTCTGTAATAGGCAAGTAAAACAATAGCGAGTCAGTTCTAGCGTGGGGGTCGTAGTTCAAACCTAACCTACTGAGTCGACTTTGACACTAAAACCGGTCTGTAATGGACAAGTAAAACAATAAATTTACTTACTGACAATGTTTATTTTCAGTCGATAGTAATAGTATAATCACGATTGTAGGTATGGAAATGAAATAAAAAGATTATGAAAATCTGGCAATAGTTTATCTGTTATACGATTATATGGGAACCAAATAAAAAGATTATGAAAATTTGGCAATAGTTTATTTGGAAAATGGTACGATGGGAAACAAAAAAAAGTATTCTGAGAATCTGGTATATTGAGATCTGGATTATGAGAATACGGGAAACAAAAAAATACTTTTTAAAAAGGTTTTGGTGCATCTGGAAATTGATTCATCTGGGAAATTAAAAAAGGGATTTTAAAAATTTGTCATTCATTACATCTGTCTTTTAAAAGTTCTAACAACCGTTTTCGGGGTTTTAAGATTCGGGTAATAGAAATTCGAGTTTTTAATAGGTTACCAATAATATGATGTAATAATAATATAAATCGAGGGAGGCCGTATCCCTGTGCTGAACTATACCAGACTGCAGACAAGCACATAATAAAATTTTGGTTATAATAATTTTAACATAATTTACATATTACATAAAGCTATTATATAAAGCTATTACACTAACAGTATCTGATTCATTTAAGAATACAAAGATATTTTAACCAAATTAAATTGAAACCGTCTAAAGATCTCTATATCATCGTGTATGTACAGTGTAGGTACAAGTACGTGGCGTGGTTTCTAAGTCAGGAAGTAGACAGAATATGAATGACTTGTATACGAGTATAATGTGCTTAACGTTTAGACGTGAAAACATTTTCATAGCACTGAAGGAATTTTAGGATTCATTAAGACGTGTATTATTATGAGGCTTTGTTATTAGTGTGATAAAACTGTTTATCTTGCCGTTTAATTAGGTACTAGGTGTGTCCTACAAAAATGGTAAAAGTGTGAAGTCCGATGCCCCCAAGGTGCAGATGCATTATACATCTGTTTCACTGATCGATTTTCTTTAGGGACAAGTAGGTGATCAGCCTTCTGTGTCCTACCAGACCAAGACATTTTTTTTCTTCGTCTCCACCGGGAATTGAACCCAGGACCCCTCGGTGCTACGCTCACGCGTCAACCAAGGAGGCGGTCAGCGGTTTAACCTGGTGACTTCAACTATTTTAATGCTAAATTTCATCTCCATCTTATCCATCATCAAAAAGTCGAATGTTGATAAATAAAATAAAATACTGTAAACGTCATTTCCCAACATACAGTACAGCTACAGAGGCCTCGCCTCAATAAATCCACACAGCAGTTAATATAAATAATTCCGCCATTTTCTCGTCAAGCTCACGTAATGTTGGTATTAATGAACTCGCTCAAACAAAAACCATTAACATCTATTAGTGACGGAATAAAACTGTCACCTGCAGTGAATTAGAGGTTCGAGCACCCTTGGGTGTGTGATAAGGTCGTAATATACTGACTACGCGCCCTGGGTTCGTTTGATGTTGTGTTATTTACCTACTAAGAAATTATTAGGGACCTTTAATGTATCCTATGTGATTACCAGCAGTCTGTTATTTACTAGGAAGTTGTAATTGTTTCCTATTTGCTTTAAAACATATTCAAATGCTTCATTACAAATAAAAATGATTCTAATTGTATATTTTTTATTACATACAGTAGAGCAATAAGAAAAAATTTTTAACTCAAAATAATCGTAGGTAATCAAATTCAATACAGAATTTTGATGATGCTTTAAAATGTAAAATTTATTTGATATACCTACCTATACAAAATTGATAGTAAATGGCATGTAGAGCTGAACATTTTCGAGAGAGCTAGATTTCTTTAACTCTAGACATACATACTCAAAAACCACGTCAAGGGGCAATATGAATTTTTGTGGGTACATTAATATTTAAAAATTATTTACTATTTAAAAACCGCACTGAACTTATTTCAATACTTTGGATGCTACCATAGAGTAATATTCAAGTTAAACCTTTTAAACCTATAATTCCGTTTGAAGCTAAATAAATAAATTTAATACAATCGGCTCTATTAAGGTCACAGTGCAATGTTGGATTAACTCGATGTTCCAAATTTCATAAGCCTAATTGATTAGATTAATAACATCGACTAATTCAAATGAACATCCACAAATCAGCAGAACACCTGCAATAAATCCAATAATAATTTACTACTAACATCAAACCATTTAGGGAGTATTTACCAAATAAATACTTGAGAACTTCGCTAATTGCGTCGTTTGTTAGTGGAATCTCATTGTGGATTTATTCTTCCCTTAGTTTTATTTGCTTTAGTTCTTATAAGTATATCATAGTCTTTATTGCAGCAGTTCAATCATAAGTAGATACTTAGATAGGTAACATGATATTTGGTTTTTATGGTATTCAAATGCTTTATAAATACATATTTTTAAGAACAGAATCCCGACTTTAATATTATTTCATATCTATACTAATATTATAAAGAGGAAAGGTTTGTATATATGTATTAGGGTGGAGTGATAATGTATGAAAGAAATTTTTTTTTGTTTTTTTCAAAAGGCATAGCGACAGAAAGGTGCCTTTTAATGAGTGAATTCAGCATACAAAATATTGTTTACCTGTCTTGATGTTTTGAGGTGCCCCAACCCAATTGAAAATTAGAAAAATATGATTTTTTCGCAAACTTTGATTTATTTTTTAATCACAGTATTTTTATGGCCTTCAAGTCTATTATATAACAAACTTCTTTGTGATACACTAAATAATAGCCTGATTAGTTGTTTTAACGTATTTCATTAATGAAAATGATATTATAGAGGAATGAAAATATCAGAAATAAGTAATTATTTAGTACTAGCTGCGCTTGCGGTTGCTTCGCGGTTTCGCCCGCGTGGCTCCGCTTCTGTTAATCTAAGCGTTATGATATACAGCGTATAGCCTTCCTCGATAAATAGGCTATCTAACACCGAAAGAACTTTTTAAATCGGACCAGTAGTTCTTGAGATTAGCGCGTTCAAACAAACAATATCTTCAGCTTTATAATATTAGTATAGATTATATATAATATTAGTATAGATAACGCTGTTTTTTTTTCAAAATTAGGCATTAGCAGTCGTGATACTGATGCTCTTGCCATTATAAAATCATTTTGTTTACTTTCTCAGCAAACTGCACTTGAAGCTTATGTCGCCAATTTGATAATATGCTTTACGGCCTGGGCAAGGCACAGAAAATCTTTGATATTCTGAAACGTAGTCAAACCGCTTTTCACGATGTCTTTTAAGGTTTCTTCAGATAAATTAGAAGTCAGAGGCTCAGTTTTCTTACGTTCTTGCCACATAGTTAAGTTGGTATAATCTTTTGAGCAAGGACAAGAGAATTAAAAAAAAATGCATTAGCAACTTCAAATATCAAATAACCTTTGGTACTGAGTGACAAAATACTTCAGTTATCTTTTCTTGTTCTTTTTTGTTAGTTTGTCGGTCTTGATAAGGTTTTAATAAGCGTCTATATTCATCGAATATGGTGTGTCGAATAAGTTGTAGTACTCTATTAAAGCTAATAGTGGGAAGCGATGCTTTTCGCCACACATCAAACATTTCCGTAGCTAATCTTTCGGATAAATCATGAATTTTGTTATTTTATCAGGTTTAAATTCATATCTAATAAATAAGTAATAGTTTCTTAGCATCAGTATAAGTTGGTAATTGAGACACTGGGTACTTCTCTGGCAAACAAAATACAGGACAACATGTCGTTTGTCGTATTTTGACTTCCAACACTTTACTGTAACAAAGCGAAATTATAGATAGAACTTACATCAAAAATATTAAATTATGATCTTTATTGTATTTACGTGTAAAATATAATTAAGACGATACACAAAAAAAAATCTACTGCTTGGCGGGCGGAGTCTAATAGCTCGCTATCGCGAACGCGGGTGTGCGCGAAGTCATTCTTGCAAACTCGCCTCGCTGCCGCTGGCCGACTCGGGACAAACATGTATGGAGTCGTCATACAATTATAATATTCTTATACCTACATATATTTAATTGTTGATTTATTGGTTTTATTTTCTTGCTTATAAACAAATAATCTTCTTTTTAACAACTACTTAGACATTATTAATAATTATTATTATTTCGTAATGTTTACTTTATTACAAAATAATACAGGTTATAAATTATCTTTAAAATAACAAAAAATATTGTTACTCTGAAAAAATGAAATGGTACTCAATAACGCGGACTACTGAAT
Organism: Colias philodice; assembly: GCF_061535455.1. Lineage (NCBI taxonomy): Eukaryota > Metazoa > Arthropoda > Insecta > Lepidoptera > Pieridae > Colias > Colias philodice. The sequence goes on along the minus strand of NC_143103.1, from coordinate 9,057,438 downwards.
GGATTTAGATAGAATTTGATGCTGACGTAGATATTACGTCATGCCCAGAAATGAAAGGTAATATTTCTGAAAGAAGTTATAAACCCTAAATGTCGACACTAATACAGTAAAACTGATGCGAAACTTTGGATGTTAATTTGTATATTTTTTTGTTAGTTGTTACTTAATCACGTCAAGACTACATTACCAATTTTGATAAAATATAGCTAATTGCCTGGATTTACACAAAGGATACTTTTTATCCGAACTGAACACTTCTGTGGGATAAGACAGGATTCACGATATAATCTAATTCCACGCGGGCAAAGCCGCGGTCGGAATGATATTTTTTTAAATAAAAAAATTGTTTAAAAAAAACACAAAATATATTGACGCATGTATTTATTTTTTGCACTCTATTATAATTGTAATTATTCATTACAAATAATCAAAATAAAATAGCCAGAACAAAGTCAGGCCCTGGTAGGGTAGGTAGGCAGGTACAGCAATGCTAAGCAATTTCCCGCACAGGTGTAGTAAGTATAAATGAAATAAATATCAACATCAAATTCTTTATACAACATACTTATCTACCACCTTCTAAGAAATGTAATTCTTGAAATTATTTCGTATTTTTTTTAAATATAATACTACTCCAATGAGCTCCTGTTCCATATTATGTCCGCCATACTTCCACTAAGTTCACCATGATTTTTTATTTCTTTGCACTTTGTTGCTTTTTGCTAAAAATGGAATCATGCGATAAAACCAGTAGAGCTTTGATAACATACATTTTTGACTGAATAAAGGTACTTACGAAGGAGTGGATTCACATTGTGAACAATCAGTGGGTTTATTTTCCTTCTGGATTCCGGATTTCTGAAAAGATTATTTATGCTATAAATGAAAAAATCTTACACATTCGTTATGTACTTAAAACAGGGGTACATATCAAACATCGTCTATAATACAATTATCATCAAATTTAAAATAAAACCAACTTACTTCATTAATTTGTTCCAATTGTAAGCATTCTTTTTCCTCCAACCTTTATGTTTCTTCTTCTTATTTTCTTTATTGTCCCCATTTGTCTCATTTTGTCTTATCGTATAGTCACCCTTTTTTACAATTGCGCGAGCGACACAAGTTCCCCGTGTGACAGCCGTAGCGGGAATGACTCGTGCAGCGATCGGGGTAGGAAGGTACAGGGCGGCTCTCGCTATATTGGCTGGTCGCGCGCTAATTTCAAGTATTTCTTGTTTATTTCAAAACCATCGCATATTTCAAAATTCTAACACGGTAGACGTATAGGTTGTATATTTTATAGTTAATATCCAAAAAGTCGTAACTTTACGTTTGTTATTTTGAAGATGCCAGAGATTAAAAAAAAATAACAATGATAACTTTGTATTTTTTTTCTATCGAGAAAATATCATGGAATCATGTTTCTAAAACGGTAGACGTATTGTGTTACTATTGAACTTTCTTGTCAAGAATTTTCATCACGACAACTTTAATAATATAAAAATTAGGAAGGTTTGAAAAGGGCCGTAAATGTTAGAAAAATTAATTCATCACCTTAAGAAATATTACTAACATTAGTGTTATTTCCTTAACGGCACTGTTCAAAATCAACGTTTCCTACAATAAGAGTGGGCGCAAACGGGCCACCGACCAGAGCCACTGGTAGCCAGCGATAGCCACTTTTTTATATATTTTAATATTATGTATTCTGTGTCTTCCCGTTGGCAACCAACGAGATAACACAGAATCTGATTTAGCGTTAATTTGTCAAAATTAAACTTTAATGATTTTCGACTAAATTTTTTGAATTTCTGAAAGTTCATGATGTTGGGGGCACCTCTAAATGTATCATCTGCAAAGTATAATTTTGCATGTGTATTTATGAGCCATAATGACATCTTTTTACAGGTATGCCGAAACGAAAATGAAAAAAAATATTTTTCACTCCACCCTAATATGTATGTATGGTTTTCACGCATAAACTACTGGACCGATTTTGATGAAATTTGGCACAGATAATCTTTAGACCTTGAGAAAGAACATAGGCTACCTTTTATTGCGAAATATGTAGCGGGCGAAGCCGGGGCGGACCGCTAGTATTAATATAACTAGGTAATGCTTATTTAACGTTGCTCTGCAAAAAAACAAGGAAAGAACGAGGTTATTAAGTTTATGTACCGGGAATCTGCTGTATCGGGAAGTTTAATTCATTGTGCTTTCGGAAAATTGAACCAACCAAAACGAATTTAGCGATCTAAGTAGTTACTCTGAAAATAGTTACTCCTGAGTCCTACATCTATATTTTAATTTAACCTTTACCTCAGATCTGATTTTTCAATGCATTAAAACCTCGTTATAAATAATCTAGATTTCTTATAAAATGTCTTTGAAACTGGGTACAGTAATCAGTAAATGTACATGTTTTCAATCAGACCAACAACGATGAATCTATAGGTACTAATATTATAAAGCTGAAGAGTTTTGTTTGTTTGAACGCGTTAATCTCGGGTCCGATTTGAAAAATTCTTTCAGTGTTAGATAGCTCATTTATCGAGGAAGGCTATAGGCTATTTATCATCTCGCTAAGACCAACAGGAGTGGAGCACTGCGGGTAAAACCGCGGAGCACAGCTAGTCATAGGTACATATTATAATCGGACGCGTGTGATTCTGACCTATGTCACACACATGTTGTTCATAAGTTTACCTCTTTGTAAATAATTTAAAAGGTCTTGAGTTTTTAGTCTAGATTCTATAATTAGGACTGACAAGAATACTTTTAATCAATAAACTGACTGGAGAATAGAAATAATTATTACCTACGTACTGCGTACTATGGTAAAATATATTTATTTTTTGCAGGCTCTAGGAGACTAAATACAAGCTCTAGCAATGTATTTTTAAGTGCTAAGTGCTAACCAATAAGTTCTATTTTAAATTGTACCTATCATAATATTTTATCTCAACAACTTCAATATACTTAACTTATCTTGCTTGTTTTATTTCTAGGTACAACTAAGACGAATTTAGTTAAGCCTGTTATCTATACTATCTATACTAATACATATTATAAAGCTGAAGAGTTTGTTTGTTTGAACGCGCTAATCTGGGGAAGTAACTACTGGTCCGATTTGAAAAATTATTTCGGTGTTAGATAACCCATTCATCGAGGAAGGCTATAAATAATATCATCTTGCTAAGACCAACAGGTGCGGAGCACTGCGGGTAAAACCGCGGAGCACAGCTAGTGTATAAATCCTAAACATTTAGAACTTAGTGATCTGAACATATGTACAAACATACATATGAATCTCTCCTTTTCGTACTCGAGTAATGTATTTAATTTATATCAATGCACTTTCATTCCAATTATGCGAATCTTTTGGTTGGACGTCGTAAGTTGTAGGTCAGTAGGTAGAACAAGCTTGCCAAAAGTTTTATTAAATTGCATTGATTATATTGATCAGTTGAATCTCAGAAACCGGTGTAGACCAAGCGTATTTGTATATAATATTTATTGGCAATTTAATTATAAATAATGCAACTTTGTATAAATATAGTTAGAGTTATCTTAGGGTCGAGTCAGTCACCCTATGTGAGATGAAGATATAGGACACTTTGAATAAAATAATTATTATTTTATTAATTATATTTTAATAATGGATGCTGAAAGACTACCTCTGCTATATGAAGCGCGAAGGAGACATACAAGGTAGGGTGAACCGCTTTTATTTCTTTAGAGGCTACCTCAATAACTAACTCATTTATTTTAAAGCATCTATCCTTTTAATTTTCTATTTTGTGGAATTTATCATTCATGTTTTATACAATAAATAGGATATATTATAATCATAATTGATTTAATCAAAAATAATAATTAATAATGGGTCATTCATTTTTGAAAAATTAAATTAAATATAATGAACTACCTACCTAGTTTCAAAGAAAAACCCGCACAGTTCCCGTTCCCGTGGGATTTCCGAGATAAAACCAATCCTATGTGTTAATCCAAGTTACCTTCTATATGTGTGCTAAATTTCATTGTAATCGGTTCAGCAGTATTTGCGTGAAAGAGTAACAAACATACACATAATATACATCCATCCTTACAAACTTTCACATTAATAATATTAGTTTAATTTAATTTAATTTACCAACCTATGATCTATCTATTTCGCACAATAACAGTCATAGTATTATTTATATTAGAACATAGATATAAAATATGTCAAATCTTTTAAAAGATTTGCCCTTTCAAAAATAGCGGTACGTTGACCTTTAGAGAAACAAGTTGCACTTTTGATGCACAATTTCACTGTTTTAGAGGACACTTTTGAATAAATTATTTCGTTTATTGTTTCCTTATTGCAGATGTTATTGCTAAAATATGTACCTATTAAATAATACAGTATTTATTAAAACATACGAAAAGAATTAAGAACCTTCCATTATCTCTGGAACAAAAATGTACGCTCTAACATAATTATATTGTTATCTCTCTCTATAATTATATTGTTATGGTGATAACAATATAATTATATTAGAGCGTACATTTTTTGTTTAATGAGATTTCCTTAAATCATAGCTCTCATTCCGTACATTGGAACATTTGAAATAAAACTAACATATTATTGGAACACTCCAGATAATATCAACATCGGAACATCACATAACAACTACTTTTTTATGTAAATTGTTCCAGACCGCTCTCAATCGAGGAAGTACGCAGAACCCAAAACCAACAACCCTGGAGGCGCGCTCAGTATTTCATAATTGTTTTTTTCTGGGTGACCATGGCTACGTTCCTATCTCTTGTGGTCTGCATTCTGATGACCAGCGCGTGTTCTCTAACGGCGAAGGTGCCCAGTGTTCCGCCAGTACATTTAACGTTTGCACCGCTTTTGTCGCGGACCTTGCAATAGATTTTAGTTCATAGATCTTTAGTGAAAAAATAATATTATGATAATATGGAACAACGGAAAACAAATTTAAGTTAATATAAGATGTTCTATTTATCGGTTAATTATGGTACGAAATTTGAATTTTGTAATAAGCCTAGCAGTTTTCCAAGTAATGCTTATGTATTTAGTATTATAAGGCATTGTCCAAACTTGTCGATCGTTATACAATATGCATGAAAATCAGTTCAGCCCTTTTGTTATGTTACCTGAACGTTTATGTATCACATGAAAATTATTAAAGTTTAGAATGAATAGTTGGAATAATATTATCTATGTTTTAAAATAAGATCTAATTCACTAGTCCAACAAGCTTATTATCTGGAGAGTTACAATATCAGAAGTCTATAAATAATTATTGTACCTATGTCTGTGCGGTGTATAATTTCTATGATATTTAACCTACATAATTAAATTAGCCATATAATGTCGCATAATGATTGTAGAAATAGTACATACAGTTATGAATGAGGACGTGTCTAAATGCATTCATCTTGTCGCAATGTGCCCATTTTATATTTTTAGAAGTAAATATTATATGCCCAAAGAAATTCCAATAGAAACCTATTACATATACATATATTGTGTATATATTTAAAAGGTAAGTACTTACTAACTTGTTACTTAAGTGTAGGAACTACTAACTACAAGTAACTTTAACCAAAAAGCTTATTGCGAAGATTTTAAAATAAATCTTTTAAAAGTTAAAACTAGTCTAAGAGTAATTAATGGATAAGTTGTTGAAATAAAACAAATTATAACATAAATATTGTATTTTATTCATTCTTATAAAGTAGCAATCATTAAATAAACTGAAATCAATATTCAACTATATCATGAAAACATTCCTTGGATAATTATTTAAATACATTCACTATAAAAGTTTAAAAACTTAATTAGTGGCTTGAGCCATGGGCTATTTTATGCATTTTGTATTTTTCTACTGTATCAATATAAATTTGTCTTAAAAAGTACATTTTTGAAGTGAAACTTCTTTATCGGGGTTGGAAAAAATTTAGTGTAACATTTTATCGTTACGCGTGACATTTTTCCGTTACGCGCCATCTTGATTCGACGTATTTCTGTAAAATTGCATATAGTAAATTCTCTTTTGAAAAATAAGGTCATACAGAAGTTTCACTTCTTACGTGAGTACACTAGAGTACACGCACACATTTTTTTAAAGTCGTTACAAACGAACAGTACGATTCATCATTCAAACTTAATGGCGGCTCGGAACATCATATGATTCGATGCGCACAAAACAATTTTAGGTATTAGCGGGACGTTAACCTGTGCGCACCCGCACTCGCACCTGCACCTAACTTCCGAACCGCCATTAAGTTTGAGTCGAACTGTACCTGCTTATTAAATGGATATAAATCTAGTTTCTTCGTTTAGTACCATTTTTCAGTTACTGATTAGAATTACATTTATAAATAATAGTTATAGGCACGTTGTAATACTGGTTCATTATCTTACACAAATTCTATTATATTACTCTATAATCTGTGCATATAATTAGTTTAAACTTTAAAGGTATTCGAATTTTTAGGGAATTTTCTAGGTGAATAATATATTACAATAAAATTTTAATTCATTAAACCAAGGTGGTGAAGATGATACACAAAAACGAGGGTTAAAAAGAAAAACACAATATATATTTTTGGTTTAAATCGTAATTATAGCACCTGTTATTATACGTATATATTATTATAGACCTGTGACGTCACAAGACAGAAGAGAAATCTTAGAAATTTTTACTGTCGTTTATGCTGATTGAAATCAACTAAACCCAAAAATAGGCGAGTCTCATTTCATATTGTATTGTACTTATTTCGAATTTTTCGTGTTGTTCTTCCATTTTGATAGTAATAAAACAATTTAAATCTTTTATAAGACAACAATCATAGTGTCCGAAACTTCGTCAATGTCTTTCCTTAATTTACTTTTAAGTTCAAATTGCCTATATTATTCAAATCCAGGTAAGAAATTAAAATGCATGAAATTTGGCTAAGCCGTTCTTAAGTAACACTATTTATTAGTTAACAAAATGAAGTGTTATAGTGTCATAGAGAGAGAGTAAGTACACTTGCAACTTTTATTTTGACATAACATTTTAGACATTTTACTGTGAAATAAATAAATATCAAGTGATCAATCGGCACAATGAGTCCGGTATAGAATACAGAGCGTATAATAGAATTTCGTCTGGACACCTGCTTTGGCTGCTTTGCTTCACGAGGTTTGTCAGTTCGTCCAACGCTTCTTCCAGAATTTTCTGTCGTTTGACGAATCTGTGAAAAGAATATTGGGTTAAATAACTTAAGCTCAGTTGCAGTTTGAACCTTACCAACATGACAATAAGGTTCAACTTCAACCCAATTTTGGAAATAAAATATAAAAAAGTGAGTGGAAGTCTTAAATCATATTTTTTAAACTAGCTGCGCTTCGCGGTTTCACCCGCGTGGCTCCGATCCTCTTAGTCTTAGCGTAAAGATATAATTATAGCCTATAGCCTTCCACGATAATGGGCTATCTAACACCGAGAGAATTTTTTTAATCGGTCCAGTAGTTCCTGAGATAACCGCGTTCAAATAAACAAACAAACTCTTCAGCTTTATAATATTAGTAATATAGATATATAGATATATTTATTTATCAATTTAATATAGCACGCCAAGTAAAATATTTACAATTATATAAAACGGATTAATATGCATGTGAACATTATTATATTAATGATGATAATGTTCATGCATTATCCCTACTTAATATTATAAATGCGTAAAAGTAACTCTGTCTGTCTGTTACGCTTTCCCGCTTAAACCTCTCAACCGATTTTGATGAAATTTGGCACAGACAATCTTTAGATCCTGAGAAAGAACATAGGCTACCTTTTATTGCGTAATATGTACCACGGGCGAAGCCGGGTCGGACCGCTAGTTATTAATATAATAATGCATGAACGCATTTTTGAAGTGAAACTTCTTTATCGGGGTTGGAAAAAAATTATTATTACATTTTTTCATTACGCGCCATCTTTTTCTTATCCCTACCACGCGTGATTCGACGTATTTCTGTAAAGTTGCATATAGTAAATTAATGGATATAATGTGCAAGGGGGAGGGGGTGGAGGGGTTACTCACGCAGCGCACGTGTGTCGGAAGGCGGGCGGCAGGTGCGGCGCGAGCAGCGGCGCCGACAGCTGCGCGGCGAGCTGCCGCACGCACGCCGCTTCGCACGCTAATGCTAGCACGTTAACGCGAACGCGACCGAGCACGCTTTGTAGACCGAGGTGCACTAGCATTGAGGTGACTTGGTTGTTGATCTGTAAACAATTGTGACTTATAAACAAGGGGGTCCTCATAAAGAAAACGACGTGTGTTGTCATTTTCGATTCGATACGCTGGATGCAGCGCATTCAATTGCCATCTAACATGTGATGTGTCGTCGAAAATGAAATTTACCCGTTAATTTTCAAATTGCGAACAAAACTACATATTAGTAAATTTTTGGAATATCAATTTGCGTTTTTTAGTTACCTATAGGTTATTTTATTTATTTATTTACGCATTAGCTTATTCAATAAAACCTTTATTCGAATCAATAATATTTATATTTTTATTGTTATGTCAGGGAATTATCACTTTTGAAGATAATGTATAAGGTAGGTCCAAGAACAGATGCTTGAGGTATCCCGGCATGATAGCTGTACATGACAGATCAACGTTTGCGTATTTCATCGAAACATCATATTAGTAAAGCTTCACAAGGTCACCAAATGATAAGTAAAAGCACTGACGATTTTTCGATTACTTATTCCTTAAATTTAATATAGCAAAGTTAATCGAATGCTTGTACATGCAGATACAAGTATCTAAGAAAACAGTTGTATTTGCTGACGTGTCCTAAATTTATATTTTTTTTCATTCCCACAATTTATTTTGAATTGATAAGCAAAGTTTTATGCGAATATGAAACTTGTCTGAAACTTTGACTTGTTCGAAGAACTTAAAATTCAAATTACATTCAACATTTATTACAAACATCAAAAATCAAGCTTTTCAATTTCTAAAACATAATTTATAACATTTACTGACCTGAACTTCACAATGTCTCTTGGAGTTCTTGGTGATTCTCTCACTGGCGGTGATGAAGGTGACAGATAAACATGGATTGTTAGATTTGTCGCCCTCGGTCCAACTTATTGAACGGCCACCTGTGCAAAATTGAAAAAACTCTAAAACATTATACAGCGCTTCAACTTCTGCCAAGTATTTTTGTCAGTTTGACAATCTTTATTTTTATGTCAATTTCAAAACGAAAAATCTCACCATATTCAGGATTCCGAACTGTGGTATCTGGGTTCAGCTTCTGTTTGACAAAATCAACTACATCTATTGAGGCTACTTTGTATTCTCGTAACCTGAAAAAAATTACATTTCATTTTAAAATTTGAACAAATTTGAATGGGAATTAATAGTTTTCTTTGTTCCTTTAATAGAATTATTAGTTAGTAGGATCGGAATTAATAGTTTTCTTTGTTCCTTTAATAGAATTATTAGTTAGTAGGATCGGAATTAATAGTTTTCTTTGTTCCTTTAATAGAATTATTAGTTAGTAGGATCGGAATTAATAGTTTTCTTTGTTCTTTTGAATGGGAATTAAAAGTTTCCTTTGTTCTTACATTTGTAGTGTAATGTGGTAGTGGTGGTGGTGGTGTTAAACCTGTGTTTTGTGTATAAAGTGTTTGATACTAGTGCTATATTTGGTGGTGTTAAATCTGTGTTTGTTACAGTTCGATTCAAACGTAATAGCGATTCGGAAGATAGCTGCGAGCGGACGCGCGCGCAGTCCTTTAATACAATCTAACAGAAAAACATTTAGATATGAATGTTTGTCTGTTTACTGCGCATCGGATCGTACGATGTTCCGAGCCGTCATTGAGTTTGAATCGTACTACGTGTAGCGGGGCCCTGAAACTGAAACACACGCACGCCACTGGCACACTCACCTGGCGCCCTCCCAGCACGTGGCGAGCACGTACGCGTGGTCGTGCCGCAGCAGCAGCGCGGCGCGCGTGTGGTGCGCGCAGTCCGCCCCCGCGCCCGCCCCCGCGCCCGCCCAGCACGCGGCCCGCACGCCACGCGCCCACAGCGCGCGGGCCAGCGAGCGGCATGCCCGCGCGTGCTGGCTTGATACGCACACGCACACTAGGTCTTGCTGCAATACGTTATAGATGTCACCAGTTGAAAAAAAAGACGTGTGGCACTCGGGGACTGTCGCGGTAAAGCTATTGCATAGCATGCCTTCAAGCCACACCTCCGTGCCCGTCGGAGTGGGGAGCGTGAGATTTTTTCGTTACGGAATTTCTCGATTCGGTCCCCGCGCTCAACGCCCGCGATAGAAGCTATTCAATAGCTTAAAAATCGTAAGATTATAATATATCTCTCGAGATTGTAAACAAAAATTATGATAGCAATTTAACGGATTATTCTTCGAAAGATCTATCAAAGTGAAACTGCCGAAAATCGACGGAACGTGCCACTATTGCTATTTGGTTGTACAAGAGACCGGCCAATAATTATAACAGCCTTTGGGTACGGCCTTCTGATTGTGATTAATACGTAAATTTAAAGAAATTATATACTGGACCTCAAGTCCACTATTTTAGTTAAATGTCATAAATTTACGATTCAATTAAGTTTTCATTAAAATCCAATTATCATTGTGACAAAATTCGTATTCCTCGATAGTTAAATAATTGTAATAATTGGATTGTAATGGTCTCACGATGGGACAATTCTCAGTGTTGCCAAAGAAAATTAAAATATGAAAATAATGCTTATTAAACGTGATATTTTCAGGGCCTCAAGTCCGCTAAATTTGTTAATTGTCACACCATTATAATTCAAATGGACACATCAATACAATCCAATTTGTGGCAAAATTATTGACAGTAATCTACAAAATAATCAATGTCGCTATTCAATTGTAATTGTGTCTCAATGGAATAATTCTTAGAGCGTATACGCACTATGCGGGTAGCCGCATTGCGGGTAGCCGTCCGGCTGACCGCAAGCATAATTATGTACGTAATATTCATTTCTATGCGTACTGTGCGGTCTGCGGTAGCCGCATCGCAGTGCGCATAGAAATGAATATTACGTACATAATTGTGCTTGCGGTCAGCCGGACGGCTACCCGCAATGCGGCTACCCGCATAGTGCGTATACGCTCTTAGTGTTGCCAAGGAAATAAAAATATAAAATACTGCTTATTAAACATTTTATTTTAATGTCCCGGAGCCGTATTTTGGCCTCTTATTTCCAGATAGTTTACGCCGTGATTTGAACCGACTGGCAAATTCATATTATGATCGCAATAATCAGTCATGGTTAAGTATGATAAAGTCAAACGAAGTTTTTTCCTAGAACTCATACTTTCAATATAATCATGATTTTAATTAATATTTCAAAGAAAAAAATGGTAAGAAGGTGTTGTTGATCAATTGCTTACAATTGATCAACATTATCATCGTGAGACCTTTATGGCAAGTTAAATAACGAGCAGGTTACCACTTGTTGAATCACTGCGATCCAATTCTAACACGATTAAAGAGCATATCAAACATTTCTAGTTGCGATTCCATTCTGTTTCAATAGAACATTGATCTTAACTATTTAGCAGACTACCAAATCTGTGACACGAACCAATTGAGACACAGTTAAAGCATTAATGCTTGAATCAAGTGTAAATAATTTTTCAGTTTTAATTCCCGCGAGATTTTTACCAATATTCACCTGAGTGATAATTTGGTCTTTTATGACCAAACTATTAGCAAAACTTCATAAGCTTATGTCAATTATATCGATGGTGGATTCTGCGTTTCTGCCATATCGGCAAAGTTAGAGGACCTCTAGACGGTCCTCTAACTTTGCCGACACGCAATTTCACTCTTGTTGGAATATGCAAATTGCAAACACCTAAATAAATGACGTGTACCTAACTAAATCTGGTAGACAAGTAAAATATCGAACTTATGATATTGAATATTGCCTTGCCATTACACTGCTCTTGATGTCTTGCTGAAATTATGGACATTTTACCAATTTATTTTTTTCACGTCAATAAAATGCTTCCATTACATTGTAAAAGTTTAAAATAAAATTCGGCAGCCTTCGAATGCTGCGGCCTGCATCGAATCATAGCGTATTATCGTTTGAGTATGAAACACTAACCTCATAATTTTTCCCAACAACATTTGGCAGTTCCACTTCCATACACTTCAAGATGGCCGCCATTCGTTCCAGAGACAGCGAGAATCCGACTGAAATGCACGTTAGTTCAGCATTATCGTGATCTTTCTCAGCACGGGCCACTTTCCAGAACTCTTCCACGAGGTTATCGTATCTGAAAGGATAGACTCAATAAATGGCAAATACTTATGTCAATTTCTATTACGTTTACAACAAACTAAAACAACGATTCGAGGCAAACTTCAAGTCAGTCCACCATTTTGAATCCTTACATATTCTTTAAAAGGATAAAAATATACTGAATAAAATATTTAATGTTTTTAATAATGTCATAAAGTTTGAAAAGCTCTATGTTATTTCAATTAATAATGATTTCGATTATATCACAATACATTTCAGGAAGCGACATTGATAAAAATACAATTGAATTTTTGATTTGTGACATATGAAACACTAGAGGTCCGCCCCGGCTTCGCCCGTGGTACATATTTCGCAATAAAAGGTAGCCTATGTCCTTTCTCGGGTATCAAAATATCTCTATACCGAATTTCATGCAAATTGGTTCAGTAGTTAAGGCGTGATTGAGTAACAGACAGACAGACAGAGTTACTTCGCATTTATAATATTAGTATGGATTAATTATATTACCTGCCCCCCGCAGCAATGAGGTCTTTAGTGCGATGCTTAGCAGCGGGTTTAGAATGTTGTCTCAATACTGACATCTGCCAAAAAACTCCGCGGTGTTGCGTCGCGTTGTACGCTAGAAACGGCGCTACTGTGATCGGACACTGTTTTTGGAAAATAAAATATGGATAAAAACAAACATTTGCATGGTCAAACTAAGCAGTTAAATTGTTGGAATAAAAATCGTTGTTTTGACAAGTTTAAAAAAAATAAGCTATAAATTTTATTATTGTGGACATTTAATGTCCGAAGCATAGAATATACACTATACACAATAATTTATAATATCATTTTAAAAGTACAACTGCAGAGTTAAGTCCCGGCTCTTTTCTATAGAAAAGACTTTCGGAACCTGTAGTAAACATTAAATTGTGTATTTTAACAATTTAAAAGCGCTCCTGGAGGAAATATATTTCAATTAATTTGAGTTTAAAAAAATCGTTCAAAATTCAACCCTAAACACATAGCCATAAGAACTACTTCACACTCCAACTCCGCAGCATTATTCGAGTCCGCAGTTTCCAAATCTATACTAATATTATAAAGCTGAAGAGTTTGTTTGTTTGTTTGTTTGAACGAGCTAATCTCGGGAACTACTGGTCCGATTTGAAAAATTCTTTCGGTATTAGATAGCCCATTTATCGAGGAAGGTTATAGGCTATATATCATCGCGCTACAACCAACAGGGGTGGAGCCACGGGGGTGAAACCGCGCGGAGCAGCTAGTCTACTATAACTAGCCATTAGAAATTGAATACCTCACACCCCAATTCCGCAGCATCACTGCACACCGCCTCTAGTTCCCTGACTGCTCTTTCCAACGTGTGACTCCACTTATCTCTTCTCACTTGAGCGACGAGATCTCTCACTTGCTTGATATCTACGTTCGCTTCCATTAGACGAAGGAGATTGGTTATGTCACGGTTCGTGACGCATAGAGTCGCTAAATGCGTCTGTAATTGGAGACTTGTTATGCGTCCTGTAATAATAAAAATAGAATTTTCTATAATGTAAAATTAATATATTGCATTCTATTTATTTAATTATAGCAATTAATTCAATTAAAATGCATTTTGACAAAATTGTACAGGAGATGAACGTTACAATTAATGTTATTTCGATTTTTTTACATGACTAAAATGTTCAACAAATTTTCGTTCTAATTAATTATATTAGATAAAATTTTTTTTACAATGTTTTGTCCCCATGCAAACAAGCTAATAACAACGGTAAATGTCATTTCTATTAGTTTATAATACTTGCGAAAACTCTCAGAATTATTTGTCCCAATAGCTCCTAGTACAAGTTTATTGATAAAATTAGAAAGAAAAACATTGTATTCTATCATAAACACATACTATTTATTCAAATTTTTGCTTGCTTAATATATGTAAATATCAACACATAAGGAGACATTCACTCACCCAGACTAACATCAACCAACACTGGGTATATTAACGAGTGTTTGTCCAGAGCAACGCCGCAGGACAGTAATAGTGCTTTAAGTAACTCCGTGTGATTTAATTGTATGGAGACTTTTAGGGAACTAGCTGTAGCTGCCCTGTATGCTACTACTAGTAATTCTGCGTCAGGCCAGAGGGTATCTGTAAATTATATTATACAGTTATTATTGTAAAATATTGATTCTTTTTTTCCGGATGATTATTATTTTGTTAATTAATGCTTGTAATATTTTTCTAATACGTAGTAGAATTGATACCTAGTAAGTAATAATTATTTCATACTTACTTATAATTTATATGAATAGGTTACTATAAAGCAAGTTCAGTTAATAATAAAAATATTTAAAAAATACATTAATAAAACGGATTTTTCTTTTCTTCCTCTAAAGAAGTAAATCGATTTCAAATTATTTATTCAACAAAGGATAACATATTATGCAGAAGAAAATCAAAATAAAATCCAAAATTTGCTGTCCTTACAAAGAAAAACAATGCTTTTATTTCACAAACACATAAAATAATAAAAAAAAAAATGTTGTGTGGTTTTATGAAACCACGGTAAAAGTGAAACTGTTCGAACGGTTCCGAACACTGCTTTGTGTAGCGCATGTCGCGTGACGGTCTGCTGCCGAGTAGGTATACCTACTCGGCAGCCGCGATACACGCGACATGCGCTACACAGACCAAAAAGTTTGAGACGATGTAATAAAAGTTTCACTTTAAAAACTAAATATGTAATGTCTTACCAGTACACGGTGTGACCATATCAAAAGCACACTCAATAATCTCTCTCGGATGGAACCCTTTCACAGTCCTCTCAGTTTCTCTGTACACGCGATCAACGACGTACCGACGCATGTATTTAGTGCCCGAGTACGCAATATGCCTGGAAATATATGGCAATTTTAACAGAATATGGTAAATATGGAGTAATATTTATTTGTATTTTGAATTGGGATTTTTTGAGAAATAAATAAAATTAATGTATTTATTGTTTAAACAAGATTATATCTATACTTTTAATATTATAAAGCTGAAGAGTTTATTTGAACGCGCTAATCTCAGAAATTACTGGTCCGATTTGAAAAAATTGTTTCGGTGTTAGATAGCCCATTTATCGAGGAAGGTTATAGGCTATATTATATCATCACGCGGCCATCATCAGGCATCAGGCAATGCATGTGAAACCGCGCAGCACAGATAGTAAATTTTAATTAGGCATACGGACATGGCTAAATGCTGTACGAAACGGCAAACTTTAACGGTTTTTAGGCTGATCCGGACAGTAATGTTTTGCATGTGTTAATGATTATATGATTGCTACATTATATTTAATTTTACTGTTAATCAATAGAAAACTTAAAGCCTCATTAATTATATAAAATTACCTAGCAAAGGGCAGTCTCAAGTCATGTGGCAAGTGGCATACAGAACCCGATAAAGTCATAACTTTAACCGCATTTGGACATTGGTCCCATCGACTTGCTCTAGGCGTCAGTAATGGTGGGGAGAACTCGATCGCTCCGTGACTGCGAAATATCTGGAAATAAATTAATTGCGTGTTACATTTATACATGTAGGTAAGAAAATCGTACGAAAGTCAAACTGCATATTGTGAATATTTTTAAGCTATTGCATAGCTTCTATCGCGGGCCTTGAGCGCGTGGACCGAATCGAGAAATTCCGTAACGAAAAACCCTCACGCTCCCCACTCCGACGGGCGCGGAGGTGTGGCTTGAAGGCATAGCATGCAATAGCTTTACCGCGGCAGTCCCCGAGTGCCACACGTCTTTTTTTTTTAAATACTTCTAATAATAATCGATATCGAAGCCAAGAAATATAGTTTTCAAAATTTTTGTCTGTTTGTGCGACCGGACTAAGCTCAAGAAGTACTGCATGGATTTACTTCAAATTTTGCATGATATTACTAACAGGTCGGGTCAACATAATATAGTCTATATATCATCACAATGCGGGTAAATCAGCGGGGCACAGCTAGTAATGTTATATGAGGAACGAAATCAGGAACGAAATCATCAATAAGCTGGAAACATTACCTTTAAAATCGCCTTCTTAATTGCTTCTATCATATCCAACGGCTTGGCCTTCACCGCACTATGGTATGTAAAGTCCTCTGCAGCTGAAGGTCTCTGGTCCAAACACGCGGAGACCAACTTAAGGTAGCCCCTGGATCCCCTCCCCGCGAGGGTGTGGGACAGGAGACCACATAAAGCACCCTCGGGTACTGCTCGTGGTACATGCTCGCTGGCTAGCAGTTCTGCGCTCGTGGGCCGGAGACTCGCGTCGTGGTCCAGGAGCCATCTGTTTTTAATATTCTCTCAATTGATTGCGCAAGAAGATACTACCACAGTATTACCATTATTTCCTACAGTAGTGCGACGAATGTACTTGTGCAGAGAAACGGAGGGGAACTTGCGGGGGTCGGGCGACGCGGGCCGCGTAAAGCAAACACGCTTAGTTTGCTTTACCTAGCGCGAAAGGATGACGCAGTCGTATTTTTTGTGTAATAATTTTATTATTATACATAGGTACTTACATATTCTATTATGGCGCGCACAAACTGTTCGGTTTACGGATGTAAATCTACATTGAAATCCCAGAAGGAAACAATATTTCAGAAAGATTGTATTAATTGTATCTGTTGAATTAAAATCAAAGCTATGTATATGTTGTCCTCATTATTTTCTAATCAGATTGTACATCCCAATGCGAATGCATTACTTAGTTAAATGTTATAAAATACAATTAAGAACATCCAAAAATAAAGTGTCCACGTAAATAATATTTAGCAATGCAATATCTGTAATTATATATTTATGAACAAATAATTACATCAGATTTAATAATCGCAATTATTTTGAATGTACATATGAATAAAGATTTCATCATAATATTAATAATCACAATTGTTTTATTTCCCATTTGTTGCAACCCTAGCGTATTTTCGTGTGGCAGCGTAATTACCTACGCTGGCGGCGGCATCGCGCGACATCAAAGGCGATTCCTTACTGTAGGAAATAATGGTAATACTGTGATACTACAAGTATTGTAATTAAGAACAACATAAAAGAAACAACAAATTTGAATCATCATGTTGTGACATTGATGAAATTTTGTTGCAAATTTTGGCAACATGTTGAATTTTACCATGATAACGAGGCTCAACAGTGTGTTCAGCACATATCCATCAGTCCCCGGAATCACAGACACAATAGATAATAATCTATTGTGTCGCGCCCCGATCGGGGCGCTCGGTGGTCAATGGGTTAATGACTAGCTATGCCGCGCGGTTTCACCCGCATTACTCCGCTCCTGTTGGTCTTAGCATGATGATATATAGCCTATATTACTCGTGGATAATGTAGCCTTCGAATGGTGAAAGAATTTTTAAAATTAGTCCAGTAGTTTATGAGCCTATTCATTACAACCAAACAAACAAAGTTTTCCTCTTTATAATATTAGTGTAGATGAAAAATCATCTTAGATTTCACGGATAGTAGTTGCATACCCACTGTTCACCTTATATTAAATTAAAAACGTAATTTTGTCTCATTAGAACAAGAATGAATAATATCTGCAAAAGACTAACCTGATAACATGTATCTGCTTCGAATTCTCTTCTACCTCGAAGTCACACGGCATTTTAATCTCTCTCTTTCTCAAGTTAGACAATACTGTGTATCTCTCCGTCCCTGTTTCGAACGGAGAGTGGAACATCTCAAAGAGAATTATTCCAAGGGAATATATATCGACTTTCTGATTGTATATCACTTTGGTGGCCGATTGTTGAAGTTCCGGTGCCACATATAGTGTTGTCCCTACCTATAATTAACAAAAGATTTATGTAAGAAATTTCTACAATAAAATAATGATTTATACAAAAAAATAATATACTGAAAGAGCATCGATCTCTTTAGCAAATTACATGTTAGATATAACTGACTTACTTTTCCAGTAAGCAATCCATCAGTGTCCTTACTGTCTTGTATTCTCTCTGAAATGAGAAGATTTATTTATAATATTTATTTATAATATTTATTTATAAAAAAAAAAAATAAAATAAATGAGAGAAATCAATTAAATTAGTTGCATATCAACTTACCATCAATCGGCAAGCCAGTAAAGACCTTAGTTGCCAGACCGAAGTCACCAATTTTAACATGGTCATTTGAATCCAAGAATATATTGACTGGTTTTAAATCTCTGTGTATCATACCCTTTTGGTGAACATGTGCTAAACCTGCAAAAAAGATTTATTGTAATTATTCTAATAATTTTATAATTATACATTTTCATATTTTGATGCATACATTTTTCCAATATATTCCGTTTAAAAACAATTTTTTAAACAAAATATCCAAAAGAAAAATTGTCATAGGAAATTATAAGTACCTTGAGTTGTCCTTGTCAGTCAGAAACTATTTCTGCAGCGATATTTTATACCATGTGCTATTTAAATGACAAAAAGTAAAAATGTTTCGTACACTACCACATGGTCTGAACGAATTTTCTAGATTTATTTTCTACAACAAACACATAATATACATTTGACTGACCGGTTGGCTTGGTTGGTAGTGGCCTTGCCTTCCAAGCCAAAGGACGTGGGTTCTATTCCCACCCGGGGCAAATATTTGTGTGATGAACATAGTTGTTTGCTCTGTGTCTGGGTGTTAATATCTATATAAGTATTTATTTAAAATTATATATTATGTATATTTATCAGCCATCCTTAACACTTAGTATGGGATCAGATCGTGCCGTGTGTGTAAATTGTCCTGAATTTGAAAAATTTACACTAACTGACAATATTACCTACTCTTCTATACCTAAAAATAGTTTGGCTACTGACCTTCCAAAATCTCCCTAAACAGTCTCCACGCCCTAAAATGCTCTTGATATAGGCCATTATCAATCGCCTGTCTCAACGTATTCTTTTCGCAGAACTCCATTTGTATATAAAGTACTTGTTGGAGCCGAGGTTCTGATGATATCGTGGTGTCTTCTGATGGAGTAGACTCGGATTTTTGGGATACTCCCTCGAATTCTATAACGCTACTTGAGTCGTCGTCACCTCTGGATAGTAGATATCATTGGGCAAGTTAGTTATTTGTTTTATAATAACGCAATTTACATAACAACAAGAAACAAAATCCCAGCAAGCAAAATCCCCGCATAAGCATAAACCTACTTTATAAATGCTGAAATATTGCTTTCCGAATCGGTGGTAAATGTTAAAAATATGTAATGACGTTTCAAAAGTGCTTCTAGAAGAAGTCTAATTGAATAAATAAATGTTTGAGTTTGAATGTTTAAAATGTTGGTTGATGGTCAGAAACGGTTATATATAGGCTTTAATAAGTTAATTCCTTAGTTCATTTTATGTTTTTCAGATGTTATCGAATTCTGCGAAGTATTTCGAAACAAACAAACGGCGTCAATCACCACTTGTTACTACGATGTTTGGCTTCCTTTCACGGAGCTATTTTATAGAATTTTCTCTGAATACAAAACCGCGTACAGGCAAGTCTAATATAAATTCTAGAATATAATGTACCGTTAGACGTAACTTTTGATTTAATATTTTTGTGGATGAATAGTTGTCAATATAGCTGTCACTGTCACCTGCCAGAACATGCTTACCTGTCGAATACTACAAATTGCCGTTTTCCTTTGACTCGTGGCGCATTCGTACGAATCGTGCCCGGGGGGGGGGACGTTTTTTATACGACGTTCGACCCAACTACCTTTACTTTGCTAATAGTCGTTGACTTGCTGCGTTTTGTTATCAACTACCTACATCAAATACGTAGCTGTGTAGAATCTCAGTATATTCTTATTACATTCAAACTAATATTTACCCCGGTCTTCGCGTGTTATTTCTTATAGTACAAATATTCCACTTACTTCATGATATTGAACCATAAATCCGGTTCATCATCATCATCATCACTGGAATCCTCTTCACTATCCGAAGATTCGTCCCTAGCCTGAACTGGAGCATCCGACATTGACCAGTTTACCTTTAAACAAAGTAGTAGGTAAGTACCTAATTGTATATATAAATTGCGTCTTAGAAGAAAAAAATGTTGTGTGGTTTTATGAAACCACGGTAAAAGTGAAACTGTTCGAACGGTTCCGAACACTGCTTTGTGTAGCGCATGTCGCGTGACGGTCGGCTGCCGACCGTCACGCGACATGCGCTACACAGACCAAAAAGTTTGAGACGATGTAATAAAAGTTTCACTTTAAAACGGAAATAGTTTTGTGTTATATTTATATCGAAAATGACTCAGTAAAATAACTGTTATTTGAGACAAAAAAATTGCAACAGTACTTTGGTTCGATTTGAAAAATTCTTTCGTTGTTAGATAGCCCGTTTATCGAGGAAGGCTATAGGCTATATAACATCACGCTAAAACCAACAGGATCGGAGCCACGCGGGTGAAACCGCGGGGCGCAGCTAGTAGTTCATCCAAAGAATAACTACGAAAATATGAATTTCTAATGCATAATTAAAATTATTTAATTAAAATTAGTGTTAATGAAGACAGTGTGTTGCTATCAAAAAGGAAAATAGTGAAAATACATCTACCAGTAGTAATGCTTGGTATTTTAAAAATTATTAGATAAACAGACTGAATAAAATGTTTTCTAGCTATGCTAAAAAACGAGATTAATTAGTTCAATACCAACCTTAACACCCTGTCCTAACTTAGCCACAACATCAGCTAGGCTATCCTTTTTCCTCACAGGGCTTTTAGATATACTTGTCTCTTCTATTTCAGTATCTATTATAGTTTCTATCCAGGCATTGTAATATCGCACTACATTTTCATGATTTAGTCGAGATAATAGTTTAACTTCGCGAGTGATTTTCTTATTTAATTCTACGCTCTTAGGGTTCAATTTCACGTGTTTTATTGCGTAGAAACCACCGTCTAGCTTGTTTTTGACCTGAAATAAAACCATTAAGAAATTTAAGGTAAAGATATGTTGTTGGGATTTATCGATTTATCTTCTATATTTATTTATCTTTTAAATAATTTGGTAGATATTTGTGGTACGTACACATTATACGTAGCACAAGCAGATTTATTTTAATTATATTCTTCCTGTTTAATTTTCAATTAATATCAAGATTTTGTTACGCAGACAATATTTTATGAGTGTCATTGACATCTTTATTTTACTTGAAATAATGGTTTATGAAACATTTCAATTAATTTTACCTTTAAAACATCACCAAAAGCGCCTTTGCCGAGCCAAGTCAGTATTTCAAACTCGGCGTTCAATCTCGAATGCCCATTGACTAGATTACCTATATTATTCAACTTTTTGGCACCATCTTCGTCCTGCAAAGTATATCAAAGGTTATTTTCATACAACACATAATATGAACATTTTTCATCATACAAATCTGAATATACCTACTTGAATAAACAAAATTAAGTATTTTTTATGGCAAAAAGACGCGGGTTCTGGGATTTTTTTCTATTCTTTAAAAATTTCTAATTGATAAAGCATTTGAATGCTATAAAACTAAATATTAAATCATAATCTTCTATCGCGGGCGTTGAGCGCGGGGACCGAATCGAGAAATTCCGTAACGAAAAAACCTCACGCTCCCCACTCCGACGGACACGGAGGTGTGGCTTGAAGGCATAGCATGCAATAGCTTTACCGCGGCAGTCCCCGAGTGCCACACGTCTTTTTTAAAGTGAAACTTTTATTACATCGTCTCAAACTGTTTGGTCTGTGTAGCGCATGTCGCGTGTATCGCGGCTGCCGAGTAGGTATACCTGCTCGGCAGCCGACCGTCACGCGACATGCGCTACACAAAGCAGTGTTCGGAACCGTTCGAACAGTTTCACTTTTACCGTGGTTTCATAAAACCACACAACATTTTTTTTATCATGGTAAGTAACAAGTTGCCTGTATAATTTCGACATAAAAAAACTTACTTCAGACTCACTTTCTCCGTTATTATTCTCTTTACTATTTGGCAATTTCAACGGAGCATCCACTAAGAAGCCATGTTTGACCAATTGTTCCGCTGACCATTGTGTATGCTCGTCTTCTGTTAAGCATCTGTAATACAATAAGTATTTATTGATTCTGATACATTTGTCAAATAGTAAATTTTCAATTACAAAATACAGAAATGATCTATAAAATAATTAATAATTGTTGTATGTATGATAATGTTGTCAAGTTAAATAACCTGTGTCAAAACTCATTTCAAATATTTTTGAATACAAAATCTGTACACAATTTAATTGTCAGTTGACAATTAAGTAATACATTTTTTTATAGATTTAACATGAGCAAATAAATAAGAGTAAACAAATATGTAAATAATTACATCCCCGAAGAGTATTAGGAATATTTCATAATTTACCTTGAAAAGAAATCCTTTGCAGATCCTGGAAACTCAGGTGGTATCTCATGTATCGCATCTGGAGAAACTATGGACAATAATAATTGTGCTGCTGCAAAAATATCTTGAGCTTTTGTCTGTCTGGAATCAAGTAGAGTATTGCTTAATTTGCATTTTAAATAGTAAAAGAAACACATGTTATACAGTCATAAAGCATATTGCCAAACACAAAACATGAAAAAAATACATATTATACGTTACTAGCTCTCCACCCGCAGCTTCGCCCGCGCAGTCAAAGAAAAACCCGTATAACTAGTTCCCGTTCCCGTGGGATTTCCGGGATAAAACCTATCCTATTTTCCGGAATAAAAAGTAGCCTATGTCCTTTCTCGGGTATCAAAATATCTCTATACCAAATTTCATGCTTTGTTAAGAAGTTAAGGCGTGATTGAGTAACAGACAGACAGACAGAGTTACTTTCGCATTTATAATATTAGTATGGATTATATCATCAAAAGTGAAAAATCTACCTGAGAGGCAGAAAAGTAGAAAGAGTTTGTCAATTTTCTGTTAAGAGTAGAAAGAGTCTGTCAAAAAGTCGCAATCAGTAAATACGCAAAAAACAATACAAAATAACTCACCGATCACAATAACTATCTCCATCGACCACTTCAACCAACCGTATATCCAGACTCGCTCCAACCAACTTCACCGTCCCACTATCTTCGAGAAACACATTTTCGCACCTAACATCACGATGCAACACATTAACACTGTGCAATTCGCGCAACGCACTATACACACCTAACGCTATATGACGCACTAGTTTTAAAGCTTCCAGCATATCACCAGACGTTTTAGATTTATTCTGGAGATATTTCAACGAACTGCCCAGAACGAAACTTCTAAAAATATAGACGAATTGTCTGGCTTTTTTCGACTCTGTGGATATTTCCATCGCTATGTAAGGGATGAGGGACTGGTGTTTTATCCGGCACATTGCTTTTAAGTCTTGTTGTATTTGATTTATTTGTCTGTTGCGCGTTTGGAAGTCTGACGCGGATGAGAGACACCATTTCTTTGCTATCACTTGCTGACCGTCGTCGTCTATTGCTAGGTAAGTGGTCGAGCCGTTTGCTGAATGGCCTGTAAAAAAATACATATTTTATATGATATTCATTTAGAATTCACTTTATTTGTTTTATGAAATAAATTGGTAAAAACTCATACCATGTATATTAAAGCATATACCATATAACAACATTAAAGTTATTACAATTGTTTATTTGTTTAATCACATGCTAATTTTGTGATAATTTTTAGTAGATAAATAACACATTACACACAAAACCATTTCATTTTGACCAGTTTATATGAGCTATCATACAATTTTCTCATTACATCTCTATCTCTTTCTAAAGAATTGGTACCAACAAAAACAAATGAATGAAAGTCAAATAGAAACCTTACCTAAACAATTTCCAATATACACTTTCTTGTTATTCCTCTGTGTGTAGCGCATAATTTGCGTCCCTTTAGCATGACAGGTGCATGGTATGTGTGTATTCCGACTTCGTGATACCTTCTTAGCTGGCGACATTTTATCATCTGCATAGCTGTTAAAACATATTGTTATATAAAATGTGGAATAAAATACTTTTGATACAAATTCAAATACACATTTTCTGTTAAATTCTAACTGAAAAATAGATGCTGAAAATATTTCATTTAAGGCTTGTGTTAAGTAATCTTCTTATATATAAAAATGAATCGCAAAATGTGTTGGTAAGCGCATAACTCGAGAACGGCTGAACCGATTTCGATAATTCTTTTTTTATTATATTCCTTGAAGTACGAGGATGGTTTTTATGTAGAGAAAACGTAAATATGTACCACGGGCGAAGCCGGGGCGGACCGCTAGTTATGAATATAATTCATTGGTTAGGGTATTTACAACTACTCATTATTATTACAACTACTTATTAGAAAATAAGTTCCGAGCACACGTGTCAGAAGTGAAACTTACCAAAATACCAAAATCGTCGCCTTACTCCATGACGTGACGGTATTGCCATGACGCGACATTGAAATTTTACTCTCAACAAGCTTAAAGAAGTTTCACGTCAATTATAATTTATAATAGACTTACTACACTAATTTAGGAGCATCTCCCTGCCCTTCATTATCCGGTTCTGACTGGTTAAGACTGGATCTGTGCACACGCTTATCAGAATTACGTAATGTCTCTTGCCGCCTTTGAATTTCGTCTTTCATTTTTTGCCTCTGAAAATGATGTACCAAATATTATATGTATTAACATCTTGTTTATTGTGGTAAATTGTATACTTATGAACTACCAATCAAATAATATATTTTAATTTTTGACGTGACAACGTCTTATAATTCGATAGCGCCGGCTGCATGCACGAAAAAACATGACTCATGCGGCGTTACCTCGCTCTGAGGCGTTCCATGTAAGGCTTGAAGTGCAAGCGAGAGCGCGGGACGAGCGACAAAGAAGCACAATAGGCCGTTGTCTCGTTCAACTATCGTCAGTAAACCGACTTTACAGACAACCAATTTTTTTTTATGGGTTTGACTTATCAATAGTACTTAAACTACTAGGTTTTAAAACATGAAGTTTTATACCACGTCTTTTATTCTTCACCATATAGGTGAGGCCTAATCATTATTTTAATTTGAATTCAAAGAGCTTAAAGTTGCAACTTATTCTACTTCATATTTTATAAAAGAAATAAATTAATTTAACACTGTAATACATTTTAATATGTACATACTTCTTCATTTTCCTTCACTTGTATATCATGCTGTTTTAATTTTTCCATTTCTGTCTTTTGTTTCAACATTTCGTCATAAAATGATAATGTTGGTTTATTGTGATCATGTAGGAATTGCTGAAATTAAAAAATAACTTATAACAAAAATAAATTGTCACAGTATGACAATAAAATTGGTAAACTTTTGCACAAAATCACCTCCTTACAAATAAGTATGATAAATACTAAATATTTAATTGATATAATGTGTTATTAGCTTTTTCATTTTAAGAGCTCAAGTGTAAATGTTTTCTATAAAAAATAATGTTTAAAATAGCACAATACACGGACCGCTTCAAGCAGTTGAGACCGCTTCAACTGCGCGGTTTGTAGCTACAGCTCGAGCAGTCAACGACCAACCGCTCGAGCAGTCCGTGTATGTCGCTCAGCCGTTAACTGATTGAGCAGTCCGTGTACGGCCGGGCTAAGGTTTCCATTTTAATACATATAACAAAAATTATAAATCAAACCTGTGTATGTTGTGCCAATTGAAATATCATCACTTCTCCACAATACTGTTCCGCCATAGCTTTAAGGTCATCCAGTAATTTATTAGCATTCTCATCAGATAGGCCGTTCATTTTGTTAATAGATATAGTTGGCGGTCTGGAATGGAACAACTATGCAGTTTAAAATTAAATAGAAATAAAATAGTGTAGTTCTAAATAAGAAATTAAAAATGTTTTTAATTACAATTAAAAGAAACCTGTTTTTTAAAATCACAAAGTGTGTTAAATAAACATTAACTTCAAGGCCGGTTGCAGAGCTTGACCGACCATCAGTGCGTACGTCAGTCGCGCTTGTCATATGTATGGAAGTTCATAGCCGAGACCGACCATACGCACGCATATTGTCATATGTATTAGTGTCATAGTCATACACATTGTTGATGCGTATCGTCAGGACCGATGGTACGCACTGACGGTCGGTGAAGCTCTGCAACCGGCCCAAGATTTGTCCTAATAAAGAAAGCAAAGACTAACAAAGTAGTGACTAATAATTTAAAGATTAAAAGAAAAAGTTTACTATATGCCACTTTTTTAATCTTAAAAAATGATGAATATCATGAACTTTCTTGGTTATTAACATGTGGTATACATACTTATCAGGATAATTATGACAGCATTTAAATTGCAATGTAGCAGAGCAGTGTACACCTTCAGAATTATGTAATGGTTGTAATTTCAAAAGTATGTCCAAGGGACGCCATCCGTTCCATGCTGCTTTTTTTCGTATATCCACAACTGCTTCTCCATAGATTGCCTGTGATTTTAAAGGATAATTTATACAAATATTATAAAGCTGAAGAGTTTGTTTGTTTTTTTTTTTTTTTTTTTTTTTTTTATGTCAGAGCAAGCAAAGGGGCAGGTGGGCCACCTGATGGTAAGTGGTCACCACCGCCCATAAACACTTGCAACACTAGAAGTGTTGCAGGTGCTTTGCCGGCCTTTTATGGACAAATAAGCTCTTTTCTTGAAGGCCCCAATGTCGTAGTTGTTCGGAAACACCGCAGGTGGCAAATTGTTCCACAGTTTCACCGTACGCGGAAGGAAGTTGCGGGTGAAGCGGACAGTGGTGGAGCGCCAACCATCCAGATGGTGCGGATGGAACAGATTTTTACGGCGTGTGGTCCGGTGGTGGAACTGTGCGGCTGGTAGTAGATGGAACAATTCCTCAGAGCACTCCCCATAGTAGATTCTGTACAGTATACAGAGAGACGCAACGTCTCTTCGCACTGACAGAGGATCGAGCCTATCGGAAAGCCTACGGTCATCGACAATTCGAGCTGCTCGACGTTGGATGCGGTCAAGAGGAAGGAGTTGGTACTGTGGAGCTCCGGCCCAGAGATGAGAACAGTACTCCATATGCGGTCGCACCTGAGCCTTGTACAGCTGAAGTCGGTGGGCCGGCTTGAAGTACTGTCTCGATCTACTGAGCACACCAAGCTTTTTCGAGGCTAATTTAGCCTTCGCTTCCAAATGACTGCGGAATTGAACGTCACTCGAGATTTCAACTCCGAGGATTCCGATTTTCGGCGATATACTAAGGGTAGTACTCTTAAACCAATTGTTTGTTTGAACATGCTAATCTCAGGAACCACTGGTCCGATTTGAAAAAAAATAGTTAGATAGCCCATTTAACGAGGAAGGACCATTTAACAGAAATATAAATTTGGCTATATATTATCATCACGCTAAGACCAACAGGAGTGGAGCCACGCAGGTTAAACCGCGGAGTGCAGCTAGTAAAAAATAGTAACCACAATTCATACAAATAAATCATTTCATTTGAAAAGTTAAAGTAATACTTCATTGAAATATTGATGATTATTTGTTCATTCATTTCAGCCGTGGGAGGTCCATCGCTGGACAAAGGCCTCCCTCAAATATTCGATATACTTACAAAAATTTTGATATTATACTACAATTTAATTAATATAGTTGCATATTTTAATTAAGTTTTCACATTTGTTTTTGGATATAAAGAGTACTACTTACCCAACATATAAACAGATTGTTTAAAATTATAGGTTTAGCTGTTTCCAGTACATTTTATAATAGTCCTACTATGGATGTTAACATTAAGAATTATCATACAAGTATGAAATGTCAAGTCCAATATAAATATCAGCATGTTAGACTAAAGCAAACATGTTTTGTAGATAATTGTAATCCGTGGAAACCGCCAAAATAATAAAAATTGGTGGTAACTAATAATTTTTAAGTAATTCACCATTCAATTAAAATTAAATGTTTACTATAATAATTATTTATTTTAGTCGGTAGTTGAAGCATACACGTTGAACTAGTAACTATTAAAACTGTGTATTAAAAGTTTATTACAGGCCTTATTCAATTACGTGATTAATGTTAAATGTTTTTATAAACGCAGCTTACCTGCAATGCAACAAGTTCATTGTTTTGTCTTTCTTCGTGAGTCTCTTCACTCATATTCTTGAAAATAACACAAGTTTTATTTTTTTCTTAATATTTTGATTATCGAAAAGTCCGAATGTTTTGCACTTACAATGTGACAATGTTGATTGTCATTTGTCACTTGTCAAAACTCAGAAGACAGAAATTGTCAACGTCACCACATAGCATGTCAAATGTTTACGTTTCGTTATATTAGGAACATAAAAAATATTAATTTTATTTACAGCAAGTAAAACATTATTTTATCTTCGAATCTTCTTCGAATAATTGTAATGTAAATGACACTGTAATGTTATCGCTAGTGACAATGTTTATATTTTTTTACATGGTTATAGAAATGTTATATATCTAGAACGTTCTTTAACAATCGAAAGTTAAAAAAGTTAAAAAACGTGATATTCCTTTTTTGAAGTCGTATAAAATCGTTTGGGTTGCCTTGACTCTTAGCCTTGACCACAGAATACATAATAGTAGGCTAAACGCTACCTTGACTCTAATGATGATAATATAAAATTAAGGTACCTACCTACATTACGTTACCATAAGTATTTTCCATACGAATAATTGTTCCTAAGGAGAAAGGAAAGAGAATAGGGTAGTACAACGTCTGCCGGGGCAGCTAAAATAATATTACAATATGTTGAAATTGTCTATAAATAAATGTTTTCTGGGAATGTTTTTATTGGTTATTTTACTCGTGTTAGTGTGAGAACACTTCTGTTAATCAATTTACATTTTCTGGGTATGATACGTTTTGCTTATTGTATATGATTGTATAAAAAGTGTTTAAATATCTTAAGCTAAGACTATCAGCAAGTCGTGGATCTGGATCTTAGTGGGACAATTTGGGGACAAATAGAAGAAGAAGAAATTCAAATTAATTAAAAACTGTGTGTAATTCATAACTTTATCGTAAAAAGTTTTTTTAAATCAGAAAATGGTAGATATATAACACTCTAGCTGGAGCTGTTACTATTCCAAGAACAAATTTCAACTTGATCAATCCTGGCTAAATTTGCCTGCTTTTATTTCATTTATTTGCTGCCTTTATTTCATAGGTACCTACTCTTTGAAAAGGGTCGTCATTATTTTGATAGATTATAAATAAATTAAGCCATCTCTTTTCAGGGTACATTAAGGTGTCACGTGAAAACGCCTAAATCCATTAAGTTTCAGCAATAACCAGAGGAACAACGAATTAAGCTGTCACAGGCTGTCAGTTCCACTCATGGCGGGAAGGATGCCTGTCAAATTGTGTCAATTCGTTCGGACCTCTGTCTGAGTAAATACTTGTCGGAGGCTGGAATTTTTTGCAGGTTGGTGCAATTTATGAGGTATTAGCGTTTATATTAAATTTGTTAGACCAAAAGAAGGTAGGTATATATGCAGAGGCGGCTCGTGACAAAATTTTATGGGTGTTCACTTGAAATAAAACACTGAAAATACATGGTGTAAATCAGTACAATTTATTAAAAAAAAAAATATATATAGATTCCGGGATTCAGGGATTGCGAAGACTCATCATGCCCCCATAAAGCAATTTGAAATGCACCACAAAATACGACACAATCTATTAACCTTCGTAAAATATGTCTGTTTTCATCGACACGGTCATTGAACTCGCGTATTGACTTTCGGTACCTACGCGGAATCTAGTGCTTTACGAATGTCTTGTCGTCCGATAGACGCCAATTGCAGTTCATTCAACAAATGGTACCGAGATTGTGAATGTTTTTTCATCTTGATTGAAAGATGAACTAAGTCGTCAACGCCCGTTTCAGTCCAAGCACTCTCACCTCCGCCGGCCGCGCCCGCTTTAAATAAAAGACACGGAAAACAAAATAGTTTGTTGCTTTCATCACAACCACACAACCACGGTGTTTTCACATAGTGTTCAGATTTAAACACTCGCGTATATGTTTTCGTTTTTGTCGTACATTTTTGCGTAAGATCAAGTTCTGGCCGTGGCGCGGGCGGTCCCTTATTAGCTTTACATTCAAGCCGAATTTGTAACGTTTTAACACACTTTTTAATGAACGCCACATTATAATTATTGTTCATTTTAACACTCACAAGTAATACTGATAACTACAGGCTATTTCAACACGTATTTTATAATTTTAATTAGAAAATTGCATGAATCGCGCGCGTGCATTGAAGTTGACTCGAGTGTTTGTTTATATTATAGAAGTGGAAACTGGCAACATCGCGCCGCGCGCGCAATCGCTGTCCTGGCTCCTGCCGGGCGGTAAAAACGAACCGGCAACGTTTGCGGGTGCGGCGCTCCGAATTTTGCTACTTTTCCATAGCAAATCTTTTGTTTCACGCGCAGGGCTCTGGCAAAACCCTCTCTTTCACTCCAATTGGATTTCGTATTAGGAAATGTACTAAATCTTTTTTCATTGGAGCGCAATCGTGAGAGCTCCGCTTCGCGCGTTACATAATACAGTAGGTATTATACAGGTGTATGGGATGATGGAATGATGGATATTATATTGATTGGTATTAACAGTAGTTTTAAAGATTACGATTGATTTTAAATAGTAATAATTAATGTTAATAATTAAATTAAGGAGTATGATTTTATTATAATTATTTATGGGAGTTCACTGCACCAGCGCTCCTTAGGGCGAGCCGCCTCTGTATATATGTATATCTCCAGCTCAAGTTTCTTCTTTCCTTTCTTCCCTTTCTACAGTCACACTATTGCGAAAAACACTCGAATTGAACTCGAATTATAAACCTCAAAATATAAATCAAAAGGGTTATTTTGTTAAAATTGCTCTATGTTGTATCCGAATTAAAAGATAGTAATTATTTATAATATGTAGGTAATTTGAAAAAAGTTAGTTAGTTACAATCAAGTTATCTATAATATTAATATCAAAAAAGAAATAATACTGTAAAATAACTTAATATATATTATTATTATTGATAAGCGATAATATTATTGTTTTATTTTGCCAAAACAATTAATGCGTGCGTAATTACGTGGTAATTACACTACCTTATTAGAATAGTTCAATTAGAATCAATTAGAATGATGAATGAAACCCGTTAACAACTGTAAGTTATACCACAGCATAGCCACCTGAGCTCAGAATACTAATAAAGTTTTTGTGTTAACCCTTTCAAATCTAAAAGGGTTGAAGTTGTCAAGTAACCTAGGACATGTAGGGTCACTGCGTGAAGGATTTTAAGGTTTAGCCGTGACAAACCGGAATAATAAATAAGGGATTTTTAACCAAAGAAAGGGTCTCACTTTTGTGCTTTTATCTTTATTTTTAACGTTCGGAAATTAACTAAAGTAGAATAAAATTTATAATCGTGATAGAAATTATACGAAAATAAATGTCTGACTGTCCTCGTGGAATATAGAACGTATTATGTTTTAAATGCATTGCACTTCTGTTCCACTAAAAGATTTTCTTTTAAAGCAAGCCTTTTGTGATCTACCAGAGTCAAGACTAGTCTCTAACGGAAATTGAACCGAAGATATTATGTGTTGTGTTTGCTAAGTACCTACTGTTCTATGGAGACTCATTATAAAAAAAAAAAAAAATGTATTATAGTATAGGCACAGACAACATAATTCTATACCTATTGTAGGTATGCAATATTTATTTTAATATTATTCGAGTGAATAAAATACATTATATTAATCACAACGCCAGTTATCCTGACGCGTATGTTACGCATGATTATTATTATATACCTACAAAACTAGTAAAGACTGTATAATCCTCATTGTGTGATCTGTCACTTAGTAACGACATACTTTATTTAAACATAATATCTTTAGGTACATTAGGTCGTGGACCTTACCGGTGCAAGAATAACTCCACTAAGTTTTTACCTGAAAGGAGACCCGGTGTTTCTCAATTAGAAATAACATAATCACATAGCATTATCCTTTTGTACCGGTGCAAGAGTTATAGTAGAGGTATCTCTAAAACGGGGATGAGGTCATCCAAATGACCAGGGTCACAGCATAATGAAGGAGACATAAAATTCAAACGACGGCCGTTATCGCGACAACCCTTTTGGCTACGTGTTTACTGTTTACTACCTTACGAGGCTTTGAAGCGTTCGTAAAGTTGAGTTGTAGGGTACTGGGACTGAGGTTGGCCAGGTTGTTTAATTTTCTAGGAAATGAGATAAATAATAATAATAATTGTTAATACCATCTAGAATAATTGTCTTTGTTTGAATTTGCTGCATAATAAACGTAAATAAAATTGTTGTATTTTGAATATATCTAAAATTTGAGGAACAGCTGAAACATCAACAAAAATAATTGAAAAAATAAAATAAATGAATTCTATTCTATTCTAAAAATAAGCAATCAAATCTTCAAAAGCATTAAAAAATGTACCTATGTTGCTTTTTTTTTCTCTAATTTAGTTCCTTATTAGAACAGCCACCACCATCATCATCCTTAATCTGCATCTTGTTGCGTATATTTTATTCTGTTTGGAGCAAGGGTGCACACTAGGTGTCTTTACCTTAGCAACGGGCGAAGAATAGGGTTTAATGGGCGATTAAGGGGGAGCTAACTCTTTTTCATTTATAGGGAAGGTTTTTCAGTTACGATTATGCATGTCTGTCGTGTTTCACTGAATAAAAGATTAAGTGAAGTATGTTCGAGCAGCGAACAAATATTTTATTTTAAATTACTTATTATCCATAGTTACATTACATATTACAATAATTGAGCAATAGCGTAAATGAGGTCAAGCTGCCTCAGCATTATTATCGTGCGACGGCCGAGCCGGCCGGAAAGCGCAGTTCTTCCATAGCAGCGCCCGAGTGTTAATCTATCCGCTCGAATCCGCGTAAATTATATATAATTACTAGCGGTCCGCCCCGGCTTCGCCCGTGGTACATATGAAAAATAGATGTTGGCCGATTCTCAGACTTACCCGATATGCGCAGAAAATTTCATGAGAATCGGTCCCCCCTTTTCGGAGGAGTATGCAGACTAACATTGTGACACGAGAATTTTATATATAAGACTAGCGGTCCGCCCCGGCTTCGCCCGTGGTACATATGAAAAATAGATGTTGGCCGATTCTCAGACTTACCCGATATGCACAGAAAATTTCATGAGAATCGGTCCACCCGTTTCGGAGGAGTATGCAGACTAACATTGTGACACGAGAATTTTATATATAAGAAGATTAGCAGTAGGTATTTAAAGTGTTCCCAGTTGTCCCATAATATCATAGCATTATTAGCAGCATATAACGCGACCTAAATACAGTCCACATTCGATGTAATACGTAAACCGTAGGTACAAAGTATCACAAAAGGCCTTGCTGAAATTAATGAAAACATAAATAAATTAACTAGTCCTGGGTTTTTGAAAAAATAAATACTGATGGGATATTGATTCGATGATAAAACCCACATACTTTTACAAACAAAACCAATATTTTTACAAGGAAAGATCTGCGGTCGACGGTAATTTAAGTGCAACTATATAACCTATTATAAAAATTTTAACTACAAGAACCGAACTAAGTTACTAGGAAGGTCCTGTATTTCGGCTAAATTTTAGTGCATCTTTTTTTTTATTTTATTATTATACATCTAGATTCTAGACAGTCAACAATAAATAAAAATAGGCTTAAGGCGTTACCCGGCAATTTCGACTATGTTCAACCTCTATAAAGTCTGGTACAACATAAAGCACAATACCGAAATAAATATATAAAATAGGATGGTCTTTCATCTTTAATTGCTCGCGAGGACTTTTTTCCAAAGTTAATAGATTTCTAGAAAAAAAATGTGCTGTGGTCATCGATTTTTCCCCAAATACTCTATAAACTTCGTAACCTGCTGACTTAGAGCTCTGAAAATTTTATGTTTAATAAATTATCAGTTACACAACAGTCCCTGACGAGGATATTTTGTTTCACTGATTAGTATCTTTTTAAATACAAAATGCGAGGAAAAAAGAAGGTGCAGCGGGAGAGGTTTGAGATCCGTCAAGTATGGTCAAGGTTATTAGCGCATGTATAAGCCTTAAATAAAGGTATTACGCGAACAACGTCGCGAGAAACATGTAGTTTGCAAATATTGAAATACGTTGGGTGACTTTTAATTAAAACCCAGGGTTTTGGACAATCGCTGAATACATTTGAATGATATTAACTGTTGAATATTGATTAAAGTATGGTTTTTTGATTAAAAGTGTCGTGGTTAACTCGTGGAGCATGATACTGATTGGTTGAATACGTTTTACTGTATCAGTATCAAGTACCTACGAGTGCACAAAATAAATGGACAGAACATGATGAGTTTTCAGAGTTTAATAGAGTGCCATCAAATAAAATCGTACAGGTAATGAGGTATATAATATGTCGTATATTATACCTTTGCAAGGAGGCATTTTTTCTATGGCATTGAATTAAAGAGAAGTAAATGTCGATTTCTGCATCACGACTTAGTTACGTTATAAAATATTATTCTCATAAAAATAAGCGCGAAAGAAAACACTGTTGTGTAAAAATTTAAAAAGAACATTAGGACCGTGATAATAGACGATTTAGGATAATCATCTATATTTCATAATTTTTCAATATACATACACAAAATAAGGGTAACGTACATAATACCGATAGTTTCTTCAAACAAAGATAGCACAGCTTTAAAATATAGGTACCCCATTTATAATTGTCTAACCAACTTCAAGCACCGAGATAGTTCCGGATCTCAAGAGAATTGTTACATTGTCGGAATAATTCTAAGACAATTCACATTTACATTAGAATTTTAACTAGTTTCCTATGTATGACATTATTTTATGAAAGCTCACTTATGTAACATGAACTATAAATGCAACATTATGCTCTAGTTATACATGTAACTTGTTTTATTATCTTTATTAATTCATTGTATTAAACGTCATCATTTTAATTTTTATGTATGTGTGTGTGAGATGATGCAAAAAAACTGTTTTGAAGTGCTATGTTATATTTGTTTGTGTTTGAAACTATTTACACCATATTTACACCCAATTTTTTTTGATTCCGTAACCCTTTAAAGTTTATTATTCTCGGTCACTTCATATCGAAGTGGTAAGTTTAACTCAATCATCAGATCTAGCTATCTTGATTATAATTGTTCTAACTTCTACGATATTATTATTCATATGACGTAATGAGTGACAACAACCAATACCATTATTTAAAAAAACACATTAGGTAGTTTCCTTGTAAAAATAGCTAAATCAGAGTCAATTCCCCGCTAAATACTAAAATAAAAGTTGAGAATTCAATACTACCTTCGTTAATATGTACCTCGAAACGATTGCAGTGATTATTATCATTCCTGGTAAGTATTTTGTAATTGAGCATCATTAATTCAGAATTTTCACCATTATAATTTCGTAGAACCTCGCTCTACATACCTAAGATAATTTAATAATTTATTCTTATGGATGTAAAAAATTAAACATATCTTAACTCCTTTAAGAAAAATAAAATTTGTAAAATCAAAGGTAAGAAAAATGTAGGTTCGATGTTTGGTTGAAATCTTGTAAAACTCCAATTAACGAACATACTATAATAATTAAGTGAGCAGAATAAATTAATTCTAAACAAAGTGTTTTCCAATTAGGTATAAGTTATAAATCCACGTGCTTCTATAAACAAGCTGGGTTTATAATGCTGAAAAAAAAGATTATGTTCTTATGTAATTTTATAAACAATAGTGTTAAATACTGTATCCTTACAGTGAATATCGTCGTGAGATGTCACCACAGCCGCATGAAGCCGCAGTCTAGACGATTGGCCGATATGGAGGGAAAACTAATTTCCTTGTTATAGGGCTTTATTAGTAAATTATTGGGCATTATTGGTTCTTTGTACTTCAAACAAAGTGTTTTAATGGATATTTTAAACTATATTTATATTAATATAAAAATGAATCGCAAAATGTGTTGGTAAGCGCATAACTCGAGAACGGGTGGACCGATTTCGATAATTCTTTTTTTATTATATTCCTTGAAGTACGAGGATGGTTTTTATGTAGAGAAAACGTAAATATGTACCACGGGCGAAGCCGGGGCGGACCGCTAGTTTATATTAATTTTCAATAAATTTATTGAAGTAGCATCAATAGCGTAACAATGATTGATTTTTTAAATAGAATATTATGGGATGGAATCAAATTTTCTATAGGCTTATAAACTACCGCACTGCCAATTTCTTATAACGGCTATGAATTTGTGGAGGAAGGAAGGTGGAATTCCTCCATCGAAAAAGGGAGGATCCTCGACCAGTCTACTCGACTGGCCGGCCGAGCCCCTGACTGGCAAGGCCCCGATGGATGTTGTCGGAAAGTTGTATATATAGCTCTGTAGCGAAAACATTTCGCTTGCGCGATTCAGAGCGAGGTGTCGCTACAAATTGATTAACAAAAAATTCTTAGATGGCCCAGTTTCATCAAGCTCTGTTAGTTAGTTTAACACGCTGTTAACTCTTTTAACGGGACATCAATCTAAGGGAGTGTCCCACCATGACCTAATCGAGGATTAGTTTCCTTAACACGGCATTATATTTAACCCGTGGCATAAAGGCTCTTTAAATTTTTAACAAGCGATTAGAAAAAATGATTTGAAGTTTTCTTGCTGTCAAGATGGACTCTGCATACTATTTTATTTTTGAAAATGAAGATGTATCGGATGATTTGTATAATTTGGATTATATAGTGCGACCGCGACGGCCCAGAATTTATAAAGACGTCGTCATTGTTTCGAAGAATATGATAATGTTGATTTTAGTACAAGATTTCGTTTATCAAAACAAACGGTTTTGGAAGTATTGCAATTAATTGAAGATAAACTCGAATAACCGTCGGATCTGTAAGTAAAACTATCTCGTGAGGTAATATTTATATTTATGTGCATAAAGGTTCCTTCCTACATACTGTATTATTTTCAATTAAACCATAATAATCCTGTGAGTCATGTCAAATCTAGTATTGAATACCAATATAGGTACTTAAAATGTAAACTTCACCACTACTCAGGTAAGGCTCAGGCCTCCTCATGATTATGAAATGTACTTATCTAAATTTTAAATTCTGTTTTAGGAATCTATCAGTTTCACCTACAGACCAACTGCTTATTGTAGTGCAGTGCAGTGATGGCTCAGTGGTGAAAAACATTGTGAGGAAACCGACATATCATAAGATAGCGTGGTGGATAATGACCTGATCCCTTACCGTGTTTAAGTTCAAGTTAGCACTACCAATCCCATGTTCCAGCAGTGAGAAAGTATATGGGCTGACGATGATGATGATCCTAATTTAATTTAAATGTGACATTGTTATAGAAATATGTAATTTTTCATGTTACCTAAATAAATAAAACTTGTGTTTTTATAAAACATTTTTATTGTACCCTTAGATTGTACCTATCAACATCATTCAATAAATAGGTTATAACAACTAGATACTAGGTTATTACAAACAAGAATTTACTATTAATTTACTTTAAATGTATCTTGCTGCTTCGTCTTTATTTTTCTTGTTTTAATTGCTCTTCTAGTATGAGATCTCTCGCACTTTCCTTCGGACTCCGAATTTTTTTTCGTAATTTCAACCAGATCCAGTTTACCTTCGACCAAGTGAAATTGAACCGCGATTTTTCTTCAACATTATTGTATTTATTCAACTCAAAATAAAATTAAAATAACACAAGAAAAATTACAACAAAACAATCTCCAAATAACATCAAACATTTGTAACCATGGTAACGACCAAATCGTTTGACATATAAACCAGCAAACGTAAAAGTTTCTACATGATTATTAAATTGTATACTGTGTTACAACATTTCAATTTAGTCGAATTACCAAACATGACAGTTATTATACAACTAGAACAAATAGCCCCAACGTGCGAAACTATGGCATTGTCAACTATGACATTTTGTTTCGGGCGGTTTAAAATACGAATGAATGATTCGTGAGTCGCTCAGTTAATGGTCCATTTGATAATCGGCTGTTAGATTTCCTTCTTGGGACCTGTAGAGTTGACAACGATGTTAAAATACATGTTTAATTTGAAGCTCGATTAATAAATGTCTGATTTAGAAAATATTGGTGAAATTGGGTCTAAAAACATTTCAATTACCTACATAATTTTAATCACAATCAAAATTATTTTTTAGTCATCTATTACACCTTAGTGAAACTGAAATTTAGGTATAAATAGGTACATTCACTTGAAATATGCTATCCTCTCGATAGGATTGAACCAAAACCTATCGATCAAGTCGATAACCAGTATGGGCCCAATTATAATTAAAATTAATAAGAATAAACCGAAAATTCCTTTATCGGTATAATTGGTTTTACCTTCAAACAATTAATTTACGAAATATAAAATTCCAGTTAAGAAAGTGGTTTTCATACAGAATTTTTCGCTTACCTTGACTTTTTTAGTATTCAAAGCCTTTCAAAGGAGTTATGATAAAATTCTAGGATAAAAGAGCCTTTAAGCAAATTTGCGGTTATTTTAATAATGTTGAGTGCTAGAGCATTGCTTTGTAGATAACGTTGTGATTATATTTGTGGAGTACCTACAAATAATTTGTCTGGGTATTTAGAGAGCACTATGTCTACATAGTACAGACCGCCTCCTTGGTACAGTGGTTGACGCGTGAGCGTAGAACCGAGGGGTCCTGGGTTCGATTCCCGGTGGAGACGAAGAAAAAAAAAAATGTCTCGGTCTGGCAGGACACAGAAGGCTGATCACCTACTTGTCCCTAAAGAAAATCGATCAGTGAAACAGATGTATGAATAATGCATCTGCCCCTTACCCCATTATGGGACACGGGACTTCACTTTTATGTCTACATTAAAATTATGTAGAAAAAGATTTTATATTAT
The DNA here is from genome assembly GCF_061535455.1 of Colias philodice. Classification (NCBI taxonomy): domain Eukaryota; kingdom Metazoa; phylum Arthropoda; class Insecta; order Lepidoptera; family Pieridae; genus Colias; species Colias philodice. The sequence continues at coordinate 9,017,998 of NC_143103.1, read as the reverse complement.
TACCACGATTTTATCAGCACCACAGCTTCACCTGTGTGTTTGTACCTATGTAACCGACTCCTCAAGATTCAGTTATGATTCAAACTTTGTACATAACAAGGATCGGTGACAATACAATAATTTCCCGAGTTCATCTTATTATTTTTTTAACTACATATATACCTACCTATTTAGTTTTTGTGGCTAGGTTTGTAAACATTGTAAAAAACGGGTTTGCTCATTCTTTCTATTTCGGTTTTATATTACAAAGTAATTGCATATTTTTATTAACCAAAGAGAAAGAACATGGAAAGAACAAAGGAACAGCTGTTCTGCCGTCCTTTAACTAAAAAGCCGTTAACCAACAAATGGTCAATTTTCAGTTTTAAATGTAGGGTGACAGAGTTCAAAATTCTCTATCTTTCTGTCTAAGAATCATTTCTCTAGCATTAATAGTTATAGAGATATAAAAATATTGTAAGCCGTTAAATAACACAATTTTCAGCGATTCCATAACTTGAAAGCGTCTAACCAACACTACTTCGCTAAATTTCCTTTAAAGTACCTTAACCGCCAGATTTAATAATTATTTTTTAGCTTTTTACTTGACTAAAAGTACGTTATCAGATTATACTTGACTATAGAGACGCAAAAGGACTATAACTGCTTTATGATAAGCTTTCATATAACTATTCCAATGGAAATCCTTACCTTATTTGCAGTTACTCGCCCTTAACGCTTTTTTAGTTAAGTAATTTTATTTAGGACAAATTCTAATAACACTTTTTTGCTTAGCTACAAAGCAGCTAACCCTCATTTTTTAGCTAAAAGGCAGTTATCCGATTATGGTGATGCATCAGTTTTGGGGATGAGAGTGATGATGAAATAATGTCGCCCCCAAGCAGAGTACCGATTGCTTTTGATTTTCTTTTACAAGACGTATTATTTCTGATCAAGTTTACTAAGTTTTAAACAATCTAGCAGCTAAATTACGGAAAATATAACAAGTCAAAGTTACGAAAATTTGGTAGATAATGGTTACGACATTGCGAACTTTCAATCGTATTTCTCTGTTTAGACTCTGATTTGTCTCTGTAACCGAGAAAGAGGACATAGGCAGTTTATACTATTTAATTTTTAAAACTATTTATTAATAATGTAATTTACCCCTTGGGTGGAATTAGTAATCGACTGTCAAGCAATGTACTAGAGATGGTGATACAAAAATTGTTATGAGTACACTACCTTTGACCCGCTGACGGGGAGACCATTTTGCCACTATTGCTATTTTTTCTTTTCTATATATTAGATTATTAAGATATTAAGATTTGTATTTTTTTACATGGTAGCAAATAAAAAGTTTTCTACCTCCTGCTATTTTCCACATATTCTGGTATATTATATTTTCTAAATGTGGATGAAAGAGTCTTCTAATCATTTGATAAGCGGTTCTACATTATTTATTAAGAGCATCCCACATGTAAGTCGAGCTTGAAGCCCTATTGAAACCAGGGTGTTTTTTTCAAAAACCTCGTGCACAAGTCTTAATTTTTTTTTCAGGAAACGATTTATGTTTACATTGTTTGTGGTTCTATATGTACTCACATATCCGTGACTCGTATGATGGCTTCGCAGAAGAGTATTTATAAAATAACGTTATAATTGCAATTCTAAATGAAAATACGGTTCCAAAAAGAAAAGCGAGAAGATTTATCTATAATCTTAACCCCTTAATGAGCCTCTGTAATGAAATAAACGTGAACATGACGAGAAATAAAGGTTAATTTTATCAACAACTTAAAAGAGTCATTTAGTAAAAGAGTTACAATACTTGTTACTCACAAACAGACGCAAGAACCATTAATTTAGATAGTGTTTAAATCCTTAATACTTAAACCTAAAAGCTTTTGATCCTTTTCCTTTCCATTGGTTGACCTAGAGGATGTAATTCCCGAGAGCAAAGCCTAAGACAGCAGCAAATTTTTAACATTAGTAAGATTAAAATTTACTACAACTATATAGAATCATAGTACAAAAGCATCTAAAAGCTCTTAACCGTTGATTATAAAGTTTTTGAAATTTAAATTAAAGCGAAAGTCATAGCTTAAAAGTAGTTATAGTAGCTTAACGACGTTTTAGGTAAGCATTTTATTACTAAATAAAAAAAAAAATCCCAAAATGAAAATAAAAATACTAAATTACTTAGCTAAAAAGTCGCTACGGTATGTTAACGGCCGTCTTGTCCAGTAAATAGTTAAAATTTTCAGATTATATGCTGAACTAAACGAGAAAAATTGAATTTAAAAATAAATTATAACAGTTTCTGGGTAAAAACTATTATTTATATATAATATAATTAAATTTCGATCGATGTATCTCACAATATTTATTCTAAGTGTCATAATTTTTAAGAAATAACGATTTCCGTGTTTTTTGCCATTTACTCGAAACTCACTTCGTGGGCTTAACGGCTTTCTAGTTAAAGGACGGCAGTGTTATTAAACTAATTAAGCGACGCATATTAATTTCAATACGATGTCGATTCTCTTAATACGTTTAAATTAAATCTACGTACATTTGGTTTTATAATTTCCCATGAGAGGAACATGTTCATGAAATTGAAAATTTTCACATATTAATAAATTTGTTGCGAAACAAAATAAATTAATAATTTAATTTTATTGTAGGTATCATTTTAAAACGGCGAATATTGTGTAAAATATAATTTTTATTCCAAGAGTCAGGGATGAAATTTTCATAATAATTCATTAAAAATCTACTCGTACAATATTATAATATTATGCACTATCACTGAAATATCTACTTGAGTATTTTTTCACCGTTTCCGAATCCGAATTTTAGATGTTATACACGTCTATATTATAACTTTCAAACATATTGTAGAATAAACATCGTATAATTTGTTGATAAAAAGATTAACTATCAAATAGGACGCTTTAAAATCCCTGGAAACATCGCGCTTTTTCACTTCCTTCATTTTCACTTCCCAAAATTGGCGCGTTTAACACACATTTCATACATAGGTAATCGCAAATCGAAATCTCTAGACATAGCCCTACACAATAATTGAGACCCATTGTGTATGACAAGTTCGAATTGGTTCCTCCCCTTTGTGAGTTTATTTAATTTTACACCAATCACTTTCTATTGTATGTCACAAAAATGAGATTGAATTCGAGATGTGTTTGTTGCTGGTGGTTCTTTTGACAGTATAATTATTATTGTGTGTATGTACTTTGTAATGATGGTACGTGCTTTTCTCGTACCAACTTTAAAAGACGATGTGAGTCTTTATGACATCTTTTCAGCAAAAGTGTCGATTATGACTGGCCAGTGGCCATGTCATGTCAAAATAATTGAGTGGCCTCTTTAAATTAGGTAGTGGCTTTACAGCAAATTTTGTCGATTATTACGTTACACAAAGTATAAAGTAACTCGTATGCTATAGCTTTCTGATGGTAAAATATTTTAATACCTAGCAGTTTTTGTCATCGTAAGAAACAAAAGAAAATATTTCCTCTTTTCTAGGAATCAAACTAAAAATTTACTGAAGACTGTAAGTTCTGTAACATAATCTTTGACGCTGTCAATATAGGTAGAGTGACGTCATGTTCCCGGCGCTAGAATCTCGGTTCGATTTGCTTAACGTCGGTGTCTCCGGAATGCTTGAATCGCTTATACAGGGCGTTTTTTTAGCTTGAACCATCAAGCAGGTATATTTAAATTAATATAAGATTCTCAAACGATAATAACTGTATGGTTCGCTATATGGTGTATAATTAAATAAATGGTAATGTAATATTCGAATATTACATTTATTTGATTTCGATTAAGTAATTCGAATCGAAGATTCGTTAAGGTGATTTAGGCAATTGAATTGGAAATAGAAGCGTGTATTAAATAAATTACACTTGGTATTACGGTTAATCAAATTAGAATATTCGTGATTTGACTCCTAATTTTTGCGTACTAATGAGTTCAATAATTCAGAGAAAAATGTTTGAAAAGGCGAATCTTCGTAAAAAATTCCAGTTACATAATATTATTTATTGTTAGTCCCACTTTACGTGCTTTCGTATATTTCTCATCTAAAATTTCTTCTCAAGCGTATAAAGAAAATAAAAACATTCCCAAACACCCTTTACACAGAACCGGCACGTCAATATCGCATGCCAGACAATGTTCCGATGACACCAGCCGCGCCGCACATACTCCGTGGGCGGCGTAATTAAGTGCCGGATTATACCAACTTTCATTAGCTATTTAAGCTATCAGATATTTGGAATATGCTGCGAAATTGTTACGCATTCCCACCTTGGTTTTACAGCGTCGGAAATTTCGTACGAATAATTTCAGGTCGAGTTTGGAATATTTGTATTATATTGTAATTAGGTGAGTGATCTGCTGGAGTTTAGGAAATTTTAAGAGAAAGTTAACGTTGAGTTAAATTGTCCTGTGTTTGTGTTGTTTTAGCATTTGTTAATTTTATAGCTATAACATTGATTTTAGAATTAAATATTCAATTGCAGGTACTTTACTTGTCTCTTGGGGACATAATACTATGCTTATATATATAGAATTTAGTTTATTATGTATTATAGGTTCTTACTTATCTATACACTTGACAACAAAAAATCGTATCTATATTAATAAACTATGTAAGTACCTTGAAGCAAGTATCATGTATATTAGGTACCTTTGGTCTTGGAAAATCATCAACAGATTAATAATAATTATTCTAGAAAAAAATGCAAACTTTGAGTGTGGCTAGCTTCCGTCGACAATTATCTACTTAAATACATGGTACAATCCCCATTTCCCTTTAGCGACTCGGCTCAAGGAGCTATCTTTTAAGTCCAATTTGCTTTAAAAACTCTGCTTAATCTTTGACAAATTTACCGGATTTTATTACGAAGTGTTTCAAAGGGAACGCTATTTACACGATAAGAATGCACCCCAGGGATGGAAACAATTTACAATGGGTTCCTGACATCCCCTAGTCACGTGGAAACGATTAGAGTGAGCTGAAAAATTGGCGGGTTTTCAGGCAAATGTGAATAACAATTTAGTGTCATCCTTAACTGCTCTTATTGCATTTACGCTTCATAAGGGAGTCTTTTGGGGAGGTTTTTGGTACAGGTAAAACGCGGGGTATTCATTTCATTGTTAAATCATTTAATACTGGTAAGATTTTTCAGCGAGGCCTGTCAAAATCTACTATTTAAAGTAATATCTTAGTGAGGATAAGGATATAGGTACCCAAAGATGTATATTATAATAATTAAAATATTAAGATCTAACTAAATTGAATAAGGGCCATAGTGAAACTTAGTTACGAAGCTATTTCGCATTAAGGAAAAAAATAAATGCACAGTGTTTTATAAATTTATAATTTTTATTGTTTTCCCTTTTATGGGAATTATTGCTTTGATTTACATATACATACATAATAATATAATCTTTATTTTTCTACATTTGTTTTAACTGATTCTTGTTTGTTTTCCTTTGGCTTCTTCACTTCTTGCTGTTTCTCGATTTTTTTATTGTCTTCAATTTTTTCTGCTTTTGGCTTTTCAGGTTCAGTATTTTTTGCAACTTTTTCAGTTTCTACTTGTTCTTGTTTATTAATCTTTATGTTTTGATCTTTTTCATTTGATTTTGCAGTTTTTTCCTTAGATTCTATTATTGTTTCAACACCGTCTCTTATAACTGTTGTGACTAATTTTCCCGACTCGTCTAATTTTTTGATAGTTTTTGTTACTTTCAAATTACTGGCGGGTTTTAAATTTTCACTTTCTTCTTTTTTCAAATCATCATTCTTCATAACTGTTTCTGGAGCTTTCTGTGCGTTTTCTACCTTATCTGACGGTTTTGATTGAACTGGTATATTCTTTGATGGAACTTCCTTGGCTTTAGTTGTCTCTTTTTGATTGTAAGTTATGTTTAACTCCGCTTTAACCGTGGTGGGGTTCCAGTAATACTTTTCATAAAACGTATTCCAAAAATTATATTCTTCATTGAAAAGACCTTGTTTTAGTTGAAGGCGTTTATTTATTTCGAGATATGTTTGTGCTTTATTTGTATAGGGTGGCCATTTTACTGCTATAATTGAGCTCTCATATTCTGTGGGATTTCTGGAAAGCATACATACATATAATTTAAATACAGTTTTTTTACTAAATTTAAAACAAATTGTTTAATATGTTACATACCAATATTGACAAAATACACTACTAAGTACTATGTTTCAAAAATATTAGGGTGTGGAAAAACTATTTTCAGGAAATACTATTTGAATTAGAGACAAATAGTATTTCCTGAAAATAGTACTTCTACATTCTAATGTTTAGTACAAATATTTTTTTAAACAATTAACTTAATATTAGGACGATATTTATATATACGTACCCATATTGAACATAATCACTCCACATTGACGTTAATCTTTCCCTAGTGTCTAAATCTCTATAATTGTTTGTGAATCCGAAGAAATCTAAAATGTATGCAGTTTGGTCTCGATGACTCGCACCTTTTATCCTGTCCATATAATTATGTTTCATATTTAGATTTCCAACGTATGAAAACTCGTATAGATACACCGGTTTATCCGAGACAGCTGCATGCAATTTAGCAGACTTCATGATAGCATATTTGAACATTGCATCCGAAAAGTAATCTATGTATCTTGCAAGATTTGCACTAGTTACGTTTTTAATGTCAAAATAGTGCTGTTTTATAGTTTTTATCACATCATCTTTATCTTTTTCTGATTCAAATTTCAAGTCAGCTGGTAAGAATTCAGCAAAGTTTTCATTCATTTCTTCTCTCCAAGTACCGAATTTGATTGTTCGGCTTATGCCCTCCATATTTGAGAAACCAGTTAAAACAGGTATTTTTTTGTAGTCACCACGTTTTAAGGTGTCAAGTGGTGATTCAGTAATGACTGCTCCTTCTTTTACCTTTTCAATGCATGGGGCGAATCCAAACGTACTATTCGTTAGAAAATAATTGAGGCTGTGGAAAGCCAAGTCTTTATTATCAGCATTTAGATAAAACTCTGTTAAATCTTCCATACTTGCTGTTCCATTGTATCCTATAGCTTGCGCTATATTCCAGGCTGTGCTTACGGGATCACGATTGATTGCAAATGGTGACAATGCTGATCCACTTTCTAAGATCAATTGACTGATAATACCATCCGTTTCTTTAGATAGAGCAAGTAATTCAGCCATAGTCGCTCCAACACTGAATCCTGCGAGTGTTATTTTGTTCGGATCTCCACCAAACTTGCGTATATTCTCTTTGATCCATCGTAAAGCTGCTACTTGGTCCTTCAATGCGGCGTTACCTGGTATTTCTTCATTACCGAGGCATACAAAACCGAAAGCACCTACTCTGTAATTGAAGCTAACTACGACAATATCATGTCTAGCAAGGTAGCCGAATTTGGCCATATTACCACTTCCGCCAGAAAACGCTCCACTGTGAATGTACACAATGACAGGAGCTAGTTTATTTTCATTCACTGCTAATGGTACAAGCACGTTCATAGTGAGACATTCATCATCCCCCGCTAACAAGACGTCATCACCCGTTTCTTCAGTTAAGTAGCATTGATGGCAGAGTATGTTATTTTTGTTTGCATAGAACTCGTCGTCCCATGGTTTCACTGGTTCTGGACCCTGGAAAAGAAATTTATCATTGAAAAATGTATCAGTTTTATTTCAGTTCTGATTTGAAAAACACAAGTACACGGTAATTAGATACTTTGGAAGTGCATATTTTATGTACATAATAACTAATTTTAATATGACAGAGTAATCATGATTTGAATAGTATATTCTGTAGGACGCAATTAAAATCTTACAATGTTCATCAGTAGTTCTAGCAAACAAGTTTAAACTATAAAGTTGAAACAATTCAACTGTTTCTCCGTTTTGAATTACAATGTTGGTTAACATAGGTACTGAAAAACAATGTAATTCATGGACGAAGATAATTTGACCCCAAGCGAGTTACATAGATTTTTCCTTTGCTAAGACAAAAGTCACTTCTATCTATATTATGGCATAATTTAAAAATATACTGATATAAATATGGGTTTGGTGCAAATTACTTGACAAATAATTAAAATTATCTATAGACTCTAAGTGATCACTGTTCATGTGCTTATTATAACTCAAAAAACCTAACATATTTTCTAGCGCATTAGTTAAATATATTAAGTTCCTATAAACAGTTAAGCCTCTGTTAACTTCTTCTCTTCTTCAGACTGTTGTTTTAAAAGTAGAAGAAGAATAATAGTTATATTTATTTATCTACTAGCTTTCCGCCCGCGGCTTCGCCCGCATTTTCAAAGATAAACCCGCATATTTCCCGTTCCCGTGGGATTTCCGGGATAAAACCTATCCTATGTGTTAATCCAAGTTACCCTCTATATGTGTGCTAAATTTCATTGTAATCGGTTCAGTAGTTTTTACGTGAAAGAGTAACAAACATCCATACATCCATACATCCATACAAACTTTCCCATTTATAATATTAATAGGATAATAGTGTGAAAATTTCTACCACCAACTCTACTAACCTTAAACTTATTCCTGCCGGTCGGCATTGAGGCATATGGAATACCATAAAATTCATAATAGTCCCCATTCCAATATTTATCACCTCTCACATAACCAGAATCCAATTTAACAATTTTAAATTCCTCTTCATCCGCTGTTACACTAAAAATCAAACACACTAAAATAAACGTCCACATTTTGGAATTTAATGAAAATAATTGATAAACAAATTGGTCAAGTTATCTCTCATTGAAGTTGACATAATGATAGATATATCGATATGAGGGAAAGATTACGTGGATTACTGTTTGTTGATTAATTATAGTATTACGTGTATTGTTTTAATTGATTCTTACAAATAATATAATTTAGAAATCTATGTATGTACCTACATTTCTCTTTCTATAACGTTATCAGTTGGGTCAGTTTCCTCTCGTTTTCTTTTGTTATACCTAGTAAGAAAAGTCATGATAATAATTAGGTATAGCTATAGGCGTAGATGAGCTACGAACCCATCTAAGAATCTTATTTTGTTTTTACTCTTGACATACCCTCAGTTATAAATCCAAATAGAAAATATCAGTATCATACTATCAAAATAAATTTCGTTCTGTCTTAAACGCTTACAATATCATCTCTCATGACACATAAAATGTATCTCTCCTAAAATAATATATCACAAAACATCTTTATATAATCACTAGCGGTCCGCCCCGGCTTCGCCCGTGGTACATATTTCACAATAAAAGGTAGCCTATGTTCTTTCTCAGGGTGTAAAGATTATTTGTGCCAAATTTCATCAAAATCGGTGCAGTAATTTATGCGTGAAAAGTGAAAACCATATATACATACAAACCTTTCCTCTTTATAATATTAGCACAGTATTACAATCCATACTAAAAAATGCGAAAGTAACTCTGTATGTCTGTTACTCAATCACGCCTAAACTACTGAACCAATTTGCATGAAATTTGGTATAGAGATATATTGATACCCGAGAAAGGACATAGGCTATCTTTTATTGCGAAATATGTACCACGGGCGAAGCCGGGGCGGACCACTAGTAGGAAATAATATTGTAATACTGTGATATTAGTATAGACTAACCATCAGACATTGCCGCTATAATTGAATACAGCGAGTTTACACTACAGACGATGTAAACGGCGAAACTGCAAACAATATTCACAAGTTAAACTCTACTAAGAACAAGACATCAAACGTAATGCCCCCATCTTTAATAAGCCTGGTCAACGCCTTCTGTTACACCGTTCGGTTTAAAATGGCATGATTTTTTTCATCTTATAGTGCTTCAAATCATTATATTGATGCTGTTGCTTGAGCTGGCGAGCATATGAAACGAAAAATGGTAATATTGTTGTTTGTTTTGATCTTGTCAGACATACAGACATGCATGTATTTAAAATTTAATACCTTGGCCAACAATTTGCCATGAATTATTTGCATCATTGGCGTCGCTTGCTCGATTCTCATATATATAAAATTTATTTGTGTGTTACACATAATCATAATTATTTTTTCCAGGCATTATTTGATCAATTTGTCTGTGCTGGCATTATCAATGTCTTATCGCTATGGAAAACATTATACATAACAACAATATTAGCATGTGAAATGAAACTGTTCCTTATTGAATACGCCGTTCTTCAAATGTTACGAGTCGGTGTGACTGCAGCCAAAATTTGTTTATTCGAACATTGTCCCTTTTCATTAGGGTAGTTGGGATTACTAGCGTTATGAATAAAACATATTGGGGGCTGAAACCAATTATTAATGAGTTGTTTACGGCTTGAGGGTTATCTGGACCTTGGTGTTTCAGATTGGGTTAATATCAGGAGTGGACATTTAGTGACCTCTTTGAAATATTAATTTGTTGACGGTACTGACCCGAGAGTTAGAAATGAACAGACCCTTCGCTTGCTAAGTATGGTAACGTCAACAAAGACAGTTAATTTAGTAATTTATAATTATGGTTTAATTTAACTATTAGGGCATCCAGAGATGAAGGATTTTGCAAAATTATTGAGATGTCTTATAAACTGGAACGTTATGCAAATGGAAGTGATGTGCATCTGCCTTTATTCTTCATATTATACACATGAATATGATACGGCGTAAGATATCTTTAATATAAAAATGAATCCCAAAATGTGTTGGTAAGCGCATAACTTGAGAACGGCTGAACCGATTTCGATAATTCTTTTTTTATTATATGTATTCCTTGAAGTACGAGGATGGTTCTTATGTAGAGAAAACGTAAATATGTACCACGGGCGAAGCCGGGGCGGACCGCTAGTTTGGAATAAATCATAAAGTAACATAAGTATCAACGAATTAAGTACTTTTGGTTTATTAAGACATTTAAGTTCGACTATATTTTGCTGGTTCCAACAAAAAGATGTCTCCTTTCATAAATATAAAATACACTATATAGGTACTTAATTCTTAATTAACTTTTGATAAAAAATTAACAGTCAAAAAGTAGTACAAGAAACATGAAAAATTCACCTGAAAAAAATCGGATACGTTCGCGCCATCTGCTCAATGATTTATATTCTCTGTTACAGGAATACGTGGACTAGGAGCGATAAATCTGCGCAAAGGAAATCTCGAATAAAAGATCGTTTGACTTATGTATTGTGTTCTAATGTTGCGTTGTCACTTGGGAAATATGGATTTATTTGAATATGCTTGGATTATGGTGGAAGACATATTTGAGGAGTACTATATACTATGTCTATAACTGTGGTCTATAACCATGCCTGCCATGGTCTATGACCTCATCTTTTATTAAAATATCAAAATCTGTTACTGTTTGTTAAAAGATTAACACACAGACTCCCTTTTTTGTAGCCATGCAAAAGCCACCATTGGATCATAATAATGGTACAACTTCTTTTAATAAAATTTGACACCACTGAGAATCGAAAAAGTAAATACATAGCGTAGGATGTGATATTGATTGTTTATAATAAATTTTACTCCTTGTAAATGAATACACAATAATTGTGCATTAAATATATTTTGCTATAACATTTTGGTAGGCGCATAAAGTTTAAAGAAACTTATGGCGACTATATTATAATTAGCTTATGATAAAGTTCCCATTTTACAAAAATAAATATATTAAATTTATTTTTATTTTTTTTATAACCAATTTACACTTTTAATTCGAACAAAGAACGAGCTTTACATTCGTATCGTAATTTTTTAAATTTTGTTGAAAATTATTTCTCTTATGATTCGTATAATATATAAGCGCATAGAAAGAGCAAATACAATGGGGATATCGTAAAATTACTAGAAGCAGCTGTATTATGACATTTATAATATTTTCATTTATAATATTAGTATTACAATTCTTTATTAACATTACGGCCTGTGTACCACATTCAAACCAAACTTTAGTTTTGAACATATTGAAGTCGTATTTCCCCATCACATCAATATCGGTAGCAGCTAGTCCGAAATGAAATTATTGCTATCCAATTTAAAGTAAATTTGGCTTAGGCATATGTTCATCATAATATATGGTGTAAAGGCTATCACGAGATAGTCGATAAGTTCATCTCAATGGGCACATAACACCAAGACAACTATGAATAGACTGTTATTGGACTTATGTTGTGGTACAAGTTATAAGCGATAGAGTATTTTCATCTACCACCATATTATAGGCTATGAACTGATATCTAAGAGTAAACATGAGAAAATATAAATAAATAAAATAAATAAATATTATAGGACATTATTACACAAATCAACCTAGTCCCACAGTAAGCTCAATTAAGGCTTGTGTTGTGGGTACTAGGCGACGATAAATATAATATTATAAATACATATATAGATAATAACACCCAGACCCAAGAACAAATAATTGAGTTCATCACACAAATATTTGCCCTGACCGGGAGCGAACCCGGGACCGTCAGCTCAGTAGGCAGTTACTTTACCACTGCGCCAACCGCGTCGTCAAAAAGCCAAAATTATAGCCCAAATTGTGTATAGAATTAATTAATTAATTATTAATTAATTAATTAATTAGTGATTAATTAATTAATTTATTCAACAGCATGTTATTACAAACTGTAGATAAAGAGGCATACTTAATGCGAAGTTATGATCATAGTTAAGTAATCCCAACATTGTACCTACAGTTAAGAAACCTTAGATGAGGTTACTGTCTTGATTGGTCACTCATTTACCAAATTTGTTCCAAACTGTGTTAGGATTGGAGTCGAAGAATGAAAAATAAAAGGCAGAAGTTACTTCATTGTAATAAATAAAAAAAGGAATCCGGCATGCCATTACAAAATCTAAGGGTTAATAACCTCTCTTTATAATTAAATTATCTAATGACTTGTACCAACCCGCAAAAGGCTAGACGCAACTTGATTGGTGGAAGACGATCTTAAACCCCACTTTAATCCGAGATAAGTCGGAACGTCGGGACACCCTCGCACAAGCACCTGTACTATTTTATTGTCACAATAGTATTCGTTGAGCGAGTACCGTCTGCAAGAAAAACAAAATAAAATATTTGGACGGCCGCGGCGAATGGAAAGTGTAATGTTTCATTTTTTTACAATTATTTTAGACTAAGCATTTAATTAATGACTTTCCGCATTGTGAGCGCCTATAGAATATTATTTATGAAAACTTCATAAAATATGTGTGTGATATCAAGTGTTTTAAGTCTCTATGAGTAGCGGCTGCCCATGACGTATCATAATTGAAGTGAAACTTCTTTATCGGGGTTGGAAAAAAATTTAGTGTCACATTTTTTCGTTACGCGTGACATTTTTCCGTTACGTGCCATCTTTTTCTTATCCCTGCAACGCGTGATTCGGCGTATTTCTTTAAAGTTGCATATAGTAAATTATTTTTTGAAAAATAAGGTCATAAAGAAGTTTCACTTCTTACGTGTGTACACTAGAACACGCACACATTTTTTTTGAAGTGAAACTTCTTTATCGGGGTTGGACAAAAATTTAGTGTAACATTTTTGCGTTACGCCGTACGCGTGACATTTTTGCGTTACCCCGTACGCGTGACATTTTTGCGTTACGCCGTACGCGTGACATTTTTGCGTTACGCCATACTCGTGACATTTTTAAGGTCTTGAAGAAGTTTCACTTCTTACGTGTGTACTCTAGTACACGCATACATTTTTTTTAGTTTAAAGCTGTTAAAGTAAATAATACGCATTTTTATTACTATATATTATAATATCTTAGCGTGATATTTGTCCACGTGAGTTTTTCCTTAGTTTATGATAATTGTTAATTGAAATCATAGTGATATGAAATTAAGAATGCATACCACGGATGAAAAAATAATTGGACATTTACGAAACGTAGTTTTAATAACTTCCATGTAAAATTCCTATTAACTCGCTCACTCTCTATATAATTTAGATTTGATTTCAAACACAGTATGAATTATTAATATTGCTTGCACCATACCGACGTCTGGCATCCTTCGATTGCTGGATCTTAAATCCTACTACAGCCCTAGATAAGTTGCAACGTTGGACACCCTACACAAAATGCTCACACCTGTCTGCATTATATTGTCTGATAGATTTTGCATTCGTTTAAAAATGGGGAGAGATAATCCAATATGAGCGTTGGACTGAGAATCGAAAAAGTAAATAGCGTAGGATGTGATATTGATTGTTTATAAAATTTTACTCCTTGTAAATGAATACACAATAATTGTGCATTAAATATATTTTGCTATAACATTTTGGTAGGCGCATAATGTTTAAAGAAACTTATGGCGACTATAATAGGTATTATAATTAGCTTATGATAAAGTTCCCATTTTACAAAAATAAATATATTAAATAGATTATTTTTATAACCAATTTACACTTTTAATTCGAACAAAGAACGAGCTTTACATTCGTATCGTAATTTTTTAAATTTTGTTGAAAAATATTTCTCTTATGATTCATATAAGCGCATAGAAAGAGCAAATACAATGGGGATATCGTAAAATTACTAGAAGCAGCTGTATTATGACAGGGGGATAAAAAGAAAAATAAGGTTGTCCATTACCAGGGGATTATGCGATGTAAGGGTGTCGTGGATTTTATGAGGAAACAGCAAATATTACAGGAAATAAATTTTTGGTTAAGTTCGGTGCTTTTAATTATTCGTATTGAAGCGGATTGTATGTAAATAGTATTAGGCAGAAATTATGATTAAAACAGTATAGGTACTTTGCATGTGGAGTTGTGTTTTGCATGTTTATCAACCTGGAACTGCAAATATACCCAAAGTTATAACAATGATTAGAATACAATTATAAATAATGCAGCCAGCAATAAGTATCTACAGAATTTTGAATTTAAAATTCATGAATTATTTACATTGTCTTTCTGTGTTAACTTAAATGTCACAGAAACTAATTTCAAGTACCTACTTGCAAAGCAAAAAATATTTTATTCCACTAATTCTTTCTCAAACCAATATTATATTGTTTTTTTATTTTATTTATTAAAAAGGTTCATCACCAGTTGTTACATATGTATCATTCACGTAAAACAGTAACATAGGATTTACTTTATTATGCACAACTATTACAGATGAACACTACATTCACAGAAATTAATAATAAATTAGGCGATATCTATACACAATATATTATTGTTGTTGATAATATTAGCACAAACATCGATCCGACCATGAAGTGTATTGTACACGTAAGACCTCATTCACACGAGAGTTAAAAAAGCGTTGCGTTAAAACCCGGCGTTGGCGCTTTTTAAACGTTCTCTCTGTGGTTGTTCATACTAAGACCTCATTCACACGATGAGATAATAGACCTAAAACGATTAGAGAGCTTTTTTAACGTCCGTTAAAAAAGCGTCCAAATAGAACAAATGCATTCCCAAGTATATGTTCACACGTCAGCGCTTTTAAAGCGCGACGCTTTTTTATCGCGCAGTGTTCTATTTTCAACGCTCGGCGTTGGGCGTTAAATAAAATAGACCATAGGAAACTTCTTACTATTATTCAGACGAGCGCTAAAAAAGCGCCGGCGCTGCGTTCAGTATGCCGCACGCTCGCTCAGCGGTAGCACGTGTTTGTTGTGCTTATAATCATCAAAAATCGATACGATGTCGTGGATTGTTGATCCCGAACTATTAATTATAGATGTGGAGTCTCGTCCGTTCCTGTATTCAAAATCGTTATAGACATTTGAAAATAATTAAAAAAAATTCCGGGGTATTGCCTTAACTCTTCGTACAGTGTCACAAACTGCCCTTTTAAGTATCTCTGTTCATTCAGAGGATGTACCCAGAATGCCTTTTGTTTTCTTTTTCGTCTTTTAATAACACAAATCGCTAGTGCCAATCTTTCTTTCTTTCTTTCTTTCAAATATACCTAACATATAAAAATTAAAACAGTAGGTATTTTTATCATATTCCTTTAGTAACATGTTTATCGATGACGAGTTTGAACAAATACCTAAGTAGGTACCTACAAGTGGTTTATTAAGAACAAACTTTCCGAGGAATTCTAAGCAAATATAATAATATAAATATCATAAAGATATTACGCAACTGACATTACGTAATTATTTTAGCAGAAACCATTTCCACGTCTTACTGAAGCCAGAGACGAGACATGAGTGATTTTAAAGCGTTAGTATGAACAACCACAGAGAGAACGTTTAAAAAGCGCCAACGCCGGGTTTTAACGCAACGCTTTTTTAACTCTCGTGCGAATGAGGTCTAACGCTTTAAATTTTTAAAATCACTCATGTCTCGTCTCTGGCTTCAGTAAGACGTGGAAATGGTTTCTGCTAAAATAATTACGTAATGTCAGTTGCGTAATATCTTTATGATATTTATATTATTATAATTATTTGCTTAGAATTCCTCGGAAAGTTTGTTCTTAATAAACCACTTGTAGGTACCTACTTAGGTATTTGTTCAAACTCGTCATCGATAAACATGTTACTTAAAGGAATATGATAAAAATACCTACTGTTTTAATTTTTATATGTTAGGTATATTTGAAAGAAAGAAAGAAAGAAAGATTGGCACTAGCGATTTGTGTTATTAAAAGACGAAAAAGAAAACAAAAGGCATTCTGGGTACATCCTCTGAATGAACAGAGATACTTAAAAGGGCAGTTTGTGACACTGTACGAAGAGTTAAGGCAATACCCCGGAATTTTTTTAATTATTTTCAAATGTCTATAACGATTTTGAATACAGGAACGGACGAGACTCCACATCTATAATTATTAGTTCGGGATCAACAATCCACGACATCGTATCGATTTTCTGATGATTATAAGCACAACAAACACGTGCTACCGCTGAGCGAGCGTGCGGCATACTGAACGCAGCGCCGGCCGCCGGCGCTTTTTTAGCGCTCGTCTGAATAATAGTAAGAAGTTTCCTATGGTCTATTTTATTTAACGCCCAACGCCGAGCGTTGAAAATAGAACACTGCGCGATAAAAAAGCGTCGCGCTTTAAAAGCGCTGACGTGTGAACATATACTTGGGAATGCATTTGTTCTATTTGGACGCTTTTTTAACGGACGTTAAAAAAGCTCTCGTGTGAATGAGGTCTAAGAAAAAATAAAAAGAAACGATCATTCATGCCCGACGTCACGTAACGCACGGCATGCCGCATAAAGTCTAGGGACGGAATAAATAACATGCTGTCATGCATTATTGATCGTCTTTATTGATTAAAGTGAATGAATATACGTTGGCAGCTGATTGATGAGTTCTATTTTCGATCTCGCTAGCTCGCTAATGACTGACATGCACGCATGAACGCTGAGTCATGCAATAGCTCACTTCAGTGTGTTCCACGGCAGCGTCGAGGATGGACGTGTGCGAGGATATCGACGTGAGTCCAGGAGCGAAAGAATTTGATTTGCTACTAATATCCATGTATAGAGACAGTCCAGAATTATGGGATACGAAGGCAAAAGGGTACACGGATAAGAACAAGCGAAGTATTGCATTGAACAAAATTACAAATGAGTTGAAAAAATACGATACGGAATTCACAGTGGAGAAATTGAAGCGCAAAATAAATACGTTGCGATCAAATTTTAATAGAGAACATACTAAAGTGAAGAGGAGCTTGATGTCTGGGGTGATGGATGAAGTGTACCGACCCAAATTGTGGTATTACAACGAATTTGAATTCATCGCCGATGCCAGGAATACAGCGGATACGGAGTTTTTAATGCAGAGGACTTCAGTTTCTGTGAGTATTATGTATACTTGATTGTTTACCCGACACACATCTCTTATCTTCTATAATATAAAAATGAATCCCAAAATGTGTTGGTAAGCGCATAACTTGAGAACGGCTGAACCGATTTCGATAATTTTTTTTTATTATATTCCTTGAAGTACGAGGATGGTTTTTATGTAGAGAAAACGTAAATATGTACCACGGGCGAAGCCGGGGCGGACCGCTAGTCTTCTTATATATAAAAATGAATCGCAAAATGTGTTGGTAAGCGCATAACTCGAGAACGGCTGAACCGATTTCGATAATTCTTTTTTTATTATATTCCTTGAAGTAAGAGGATGGTTCTTATGTAGAGAAAACGTAAACATGTACCACGGGCGAAGCCGGGGCGGACCGCTAGTCTTCTTATATATAAAAATGAATCGCAAAATGTGTTGGTAAGCGCATAACTCGAGAACGGCTGAACCGATTTCGATAATTCTTTTTTTATTATATTCCTTGAAGTACGAGGATGGTTTTTATGTAGAGAAAATGTAAACATGTACCACGGGCGAAGCCGGGGCGGAACGCTAGTATATTATATGTATATGTCGTGGCCATATCGTAGATTTGCTCATTTCATGATATGATCGATCATTTCACGAAATGGTCGCATTTCATGAAATGGCCAACATAGTTTGATCAGATCGTTAAATCGTCAACGTTTCACGATTTGGCCATCCACATTTGGCCAGATCGTATAAAATATTAAGAGTCCATAAAATATTAAAATTCAGAATATTAGAAGCGAATCGTTTTTGCAATAAAAAACAGTTAGGTTAGGTTAGGTTAGACTTTGATAAACAACGCACGAGCCGAGCGAGCAAAGCGAGCGTGCCGCGGCAGCGGCCGGCGAGTGCCAGAAGCAGAATCGCTTTTTAAAAAACAAACAATTATAATACTATAGTAGGATATATAAATATTAAATATATATCCTAAAAGAAAAAATGCGTCTTAAATTATTTTATTTAAGACGCATTTTTTCTTCAATACATATAAGATATCCACATTTTCCATAGTACTCGAACCGTCGTAAATTCTTTGCTATGAATTTCTTCATATTGTTATTAAACGAATTATGAAGTTTTTAACTGCGAATAATTAAATTTTCGCCAGCGCGCGGCCGCCATCTTATCACATAAACACAGAGCTTGCAGCGCCTCTACCAATGATTAATGTAACTATTTTACGATATGATCAAATAATTTTGATCATTTCATGAAAAAACCGCGCGATTAGTTGGCCATATCGTGAAACGATTTCTTATCATTGATCTGATCAAGCCACATCATGATGTGGCCAAACTAAATTGGCCATTTCACGAAATGCGACCATTTCGTGAAATGGCCAGTCATATCATGAAATGAGCAAATTTACGATATGACCACGACATATATACCTTACTGTACATCGACGCGGCTAGACACTTAGACAGCGGCCCCGTACATTGCTATGCGACGCGCACGGGAGCAAAAAAACAACAGACAAGTGTAACGTTGGATCAACCTTGAATATTTTATCAATCAAAATTATACATACTTACCTAGATATTAAACTTTTTATTGTATTGATTTGGTCTAAGGACTTGGTATTGACTTGTATTTATTGACATTATAATATTAATATTATTTTGTACAAAATAAGGTATTTTTAAATGCTTTTATTGTAATTAGTTAATGTTGTAAATTCTGTCGTGTTATCTAAGAATGCAGTAATCGCAAAATGGCGGTTTTGAGATAAACGCGGGAAAGACATTTTTACATATTTGAGGTAGATGTTTATATTTTATAGCCCTTGAAATCTATCAATAAAATTGAAAAAAATACAAGCTTTACAAAGATAATTATCTTATATTTCATAAATTAGTATATCCATTAATAATGCGTATTATTGCGTTTAGGTTTAGCATCAGGCCATGTGAAAATCACAGGACACTAAGTCTAAATACAGTACTTGCGCTCATTACTGCATTATGTTCTAGCGTTGCTATGTTATGTTATTGTTTAGTATTTAATACAGGTTTTTAATGTCCGGGGCTAAGTAGATGTACACATAATATCTTCTCACTTTTACACAGATTTAAAAAAATGCTCTACGGTTGAAACCCACTGCGGGGATATCAAAATTTAACAATTTGTAGAAGAAAATTAAGTTTTATTAAGACAACATTTATTTTAACGTAGTAATCGTTAAGTGTGCACAGGCGATTATTCCGTAACTATTACAGGTATCAAAAAACTATTAACTGATATTGAAAGTACTTAACCTAATGAGTAAAATGGCCATAATAAATTTTTAAAAATAAATGACGACGACGCACTGATTTGCTTCAACAAAACGCAGCACTGTATCGTACGGTTACGATCTCGCGAACTTTTACTACACACAAATGCAGTAATGTGGAGAACTGCGTTTTGACGTAGCAATTGATCTACAGACATTGGAATAAAATGTTACAGTAATGGCTATTACTGCACTTTGTTTTAGGGTATCTTAACAAGAACTGCATTCTTTTTTAGCACATGTTTAATGCGGCGCTTTTTCTTATCATTGATATAGTTTTCATGTAAGTACTGCAAAAATCGTTAGCTAAAAAACATACTTCCGGGTACTTTTTCTATGAAATTATTTTTTTTTCATGTTAATAAACCCCTTGGTATCCCATTTCTTGCAAAAAGTAAAAATCCCAAAAATGTCGAATACTCCATTCTTTGTTATCAGGGCAGAATTCTACATTGTTGTTTATTGGTTATCATAACTTACAGTAAATAAATAAATAAAATCCTCTCTCTTTAAGTTATGTAGATGACGACACAGAAACTTTCCTCACCTTTTTTGGATGAAAATAAATATTTCGTTTAAATATTTTACTACTGGTTAGAATTCCTATTGACTTCTCTACAGTCATGCGTGCCGTGACGATCGATAGTTGTAAATTCGTCGCTCGTCTGTTTAAACAGCATGATATACGGTTTTATTCAGCTGTAGACATAGCTAATAAGAAAGTATGGCATTTTGTTTTGTTAATGGCAAGTATTCGAGCTGTGGAATATGTAGGTCGTGGTCTAAAACTTATGCCAGACTCGGTATTATTCAAAATTCCTTCATATGACCTCGGTTGCTGTAGGAATGCATTCATACATGACGACATGTAAAGATATAATGTTAGTCATAGCACATCTACCTATTACAATACTATGTTTTTAACCGACTTCAAAAAATGGAGGACGTTATCAATTCGGCCGGTATGTTTTTTTTTTTTTTATGTATGTACACCGATTACTCCGAGGTTTCAGCTGAATCGATTTACGTGATTCTTTTTTTGTTCGATGCGGGATGGTGTCGAATTGGTCCCATAAAAATGTTATGCGGATAGGCCCAGTAATTTTTATTTTATGAGCATTTTTGTCTGTATTTGTAAATGTTGCAAGTACAAGTTTGAAGTCGGTTGTTTTTAACGCAGTTATCACTTGTATTTATTAGGTACATCTTGTGATCTAACAGATGTGTAAACATCTGTTTTTAGTCTTCGGCAATTCTACGTCATCCTTCTGATTTGGGAACCTAAATTCTATATTTTATGATTAACGTGTTTGTATTTTTTTTTTCCAGGAATTCGAAGACAATTCACTATTAATAGCTGGTTCAGCAAATAAAATTTTCAAGAAAGAAAAAACATTCCAAAATGAGGAATCTTTGGTTAATAATTATTTAAAAACATCAGATGAAGAGATTGATATTATTGCGAAAAGTTGGGCTTTTAAACTAAAAAGACTAAATCCAATACAACGTCGTTTTGCTGAGAAGATTATTAATGATGTTCTTTTTGAAGGAGAAATGGAAACTTTAACGAGAGATGGAGTCATTTGTGTACCAACTCCTTCAAATCAGGTTATGACACAGGCAACGTGCATGTCGTCATCTTCAATGCAGTATCTTAACAGCCAAAGCCCGGGGGAATCGTATGCACAAATTCAGTCTCCTGATAGCCACGGCCCAGTGAAAATACGGTATTCATCTAGTCCATGTTCTTTGCCAGAAGAGTCTTCTTATAATCCTAGCCCAAGTGATTCATTTACACAAATTCCGCCTGATAACCCTGGCTCTAATGGTTCGTGTACATCATCAATTCACGTTAATGCATGTGTTTGTTCCTCTAGGAACGGGAGTAAAATTAAAAGAAGACACCACTGTTGTAGTTCAGACCGTGAAACATTTTGTGGCGATCTACACTCAAATGTCAAAAAAGAACAAGAATAAAAATAAAAACAAATACGTGGTGTCATAAATAAAGAGAAGAAAAAGAAAAATAGAAGCATCTGTTTTAGTACACAATTGTATCGAGGCCTTTATGAATTTAATTTTTAGTTTTATAGCAATATAATGTTTTATAAATGAGACATGTACGTAATTATAATTTATTGTTCAGTTTTTGTTCTGACTGTTCTCGTTTCGCCATTATAATCTGATTATGCAATAAACCTTGGTTGCCCAAAAGAAATTACCACGGGGCATATCTATCACTGAACTATTTAGCAGAATTATTTTGTGTCTTAATAGCTGTAAACATAGGGCTGATATTTCAATGCTTGGATAAAACTTATTCGTCGAATAATGTATAAAACTACCATTATTCTAATTGCCCGTATTTGACAGTTTACGTGACATTTTAATATTATCGTGTAATACTTATTGGACGTATAAGTTTTATCCAAGCATTTAAAAATCGGCCCATATTATATTAATGCATAATTTTATTTATTAGTTAAATGAAACCATGTTATCAATTCTTTCAAAGTTACTTTGCCGCCCCCCACAATTGAATCTGATACTAATTTTGTGAGTATTATCCATTGAACCAAAATTAACATTAAGTATTTAAATGAACATACTTATTTAGATTTTACGATGCATATTAAGTCTATATATATAAATATATCAGAATCAAGAACTGAGGAAGATAAGATATAATTTTTTAGATACATTTCCTGCTGTGCCAAAGCGAAAATATTATCAACATAAAGGGCATAAAATATAAAGATGCGTCACGTGTTAATTCGGCAAATATTATCAAACTAGATTTCTGCCCGCGGCTTCGCCCGCGTTTTCAAAGGAAAACCCGCATATTTCCCGTTCCCGTGGGATTTCCGGGATAAAACCTATCCTATGTGTTAATCCAAGTTACCCTCTATATTATGTGTGCTAAATTTCATTGTAATCGGTTCAGTAGTTTTTACGTGAAAG
Organism: Colias philodice; assembly: GCF_061535455.1. Taxonomy (NCBI): domain Eukaryota; kingdom Metazoa; phylum Arthropoda; class Insecta; order Lepidoptera; family Pieridae; genus Colias; species Colias philodice. Next base: position 8,994,891 of record NC_143103.1, on the reverse strand, counting down.
AGTAACAAACATCCATACATCCTTACAAACTTTCGCCTTTATAATATACTAGCGGTCCGCCCCGGCTTCGCCCGTGGTACATGTTTACGTTTTCACTACATAAAAACCATCCTCGTACTTCAAGGAATATAATAAAAAAAGAATTATCGAAATCGGTTCAGCCGTTCTCGAGTTATGCGCTTACCAACACATTTTGCGATTCATTTTTATATATAAGATTATTTTTTTATATAAATTTAAATTATTAATTATCAATTATCAATTATCAAATTATCAAATTATCTAATTATAAAATTATCAAATTATCAAATTATCAAATTATCAAATTATCAATTATCAATTATCAATTATCAATTATCAAATTATCAAATTTGCATTTTCAACCAATTATCAATTATTCAGATTGGTTTGCGAATGTAAGCAATACAAACACTAGCTGGGGGCTTCGCATCTAAAATTCATGTGTTGCTGGAGCGAAACGCTGGCCAATTCGCCGATTCGAATATACCATAATAGTTGAAAGTTCTGGTAATGATGATGCAATTGGTCCCGATAAAATATCTTTTGAAACTCCGTAAATTTAACATTTACTTATTTTTATACTCTCTTTAAAACGTTAAAATTATGGAAAATTAATTGAAATCATTACCATAAGTTTGGTATAGGGTAAAAGTGGGATAGATGCCGCACTAGGATAGATGCCCCATTTTCAAAAAACCTCACTTCCCAGAGTCCTGACTACGAATTATTAATGATTTAAATAGGAGCTCCTATCACCCCGCACCTCGTGTACGCATGAGCTGTTGTTTGGTGAAGACGTGTTTCGCTAGTGCGTGTTATAATATCGGCGGCGAACTTCACGAACACGTTAAAATTTAAAAAGGTTGATATTTGCCTTTGCATAACTTTTTAAGCATTAATAAATTTCACTATATTTCTTATTATGTCTATACACTGGTTCATTAAGTACAAATCTAAGTGAAAATAGTGGCTCTTTTGTTTTTATTTAATAAAAAAAAATACTGGGGCAGCTATCCTTATCAAAAAGGATAGTTGCCCCTTTTTTTTCGAGGGATAGATGCCCTTAGGGGCCTCTAAGGGCATCTATCCCTCAATACATAATGTACATGTTAGTATCGATAATCACAGGTACTGTTTATATTTTTACCTGATTGCGTCAGAGGTTTTCTCTATGTTAACCGATTTTACTCGTTTAATTTGCTTTTTTTTGTTATGTTTACTTACTTATTAATGATCTGCCCTTATACTGATTGTAGGAGAACCACGCCACGAAAATACAAAAGAAAAGAAGGAGTGCGAGCGCAAGTATATTTTTGGACAACAGAACAACTATGTGAACTTGACATTTGCTGGTTTATCATATTAATTTTATTAGATTTCGCGTTTATAGAGTATGTGAGGCACCTATCCCACTCTGCAGGCATCTATCCTCCTTAGTATTTTCATGGTGGGGCAACTATCCAACTAGGTAGGCATCCATCCTCAAAAAAGGTGTTCTACAAAAATATTTATTACACATTATCTATAAATTATAGGATTAAAAATATATATAGTAATTCAAAACAGATAATTAACCTAGCTATATTCATACAAAGTGTTCGTATAAGATTCATGTTTTTTAAATTATGAGGCTATTTCAAAAAGTGGGGCATCTATCCCACTTTTACCCTATATAATTGAAATAAGAGAGCGCTCAAAATATTATATTCCCGTTTGCTACATAGTATTATTTTCATTTTCGCAGGTTTTTTGCATTAAGCACTTTGATTTACTGCAAAATTGTTCATAAATATGAATAGCTGATGTTTCATTATCATATATTTAAATATATTTTGAGCTCTACCATAGAGCCTCTCTTTATTCCAGACTAGCGGTCCGCCCCGGCTTCGCCCGTGGTACATATTTCGCAATAAAAGGTAGCCTATGTTCTTTCTCAGGGTCTAAAGATTATCTGTGCCAAATTTCATCAAAATCGGTCCAGTAGTGTATGAGCCTATTCATTGCAATCAAACAAACAAACAAACAAAGTTTTCCTCTTTATAATATTAGTGTAGATGGCAGCATCAAATGCGACACCCTAACCACGACTACCAACCAGTTCAAAACGTTTAGTGTCTACCGTTCATAAACAAGGCAGGTTAAACTGCCGGCGAAGGCATAGAATATTCATGCGGTAAACAGTCGCGTCAGTGATTTCACTGCGCCCATTGTAAAGGAAACCTTATTAGATTTGGGTAATTGTTTCACCAGTGACCAGGTTCTTTCCACGTGTTTTATATCTTAATATATATAAATCTCGTGTCACAATGTTTGTCCTCAATGGACTCCTAAACTACTTAACCGATTATAATAAAATTCGCACACCATGTGCAGTTCCAACTTGAGAGATAGGATAGTTTAAACATGTAGGTACCACGGGCGAAGCCGGGGCGGACCACTAGTTGTTGTATATAACTGACTGAAAAATGTAATGTAGTTTTATAACTTCCTAGTAAAGGTTTCCCCTTTTGAAATGTTAGACTTTAGAGGATACTTTTTGTCAAAAATGGAAATTAATTTAATATGTTATTAAATAAATGGGTTGGAATGCAGTAAAATATCTTAAATACAGATTCTATGATTTAAATCATGATTGGTATCTACTATATTATTATTTATTTTGTTATCTGGGTCAGCTCAATATTGAAAACATAATTCGAATAAATGCCTACCAATATTTACCATAGAATATCGATCGAATGAAAAACCATAAGAGCTACGTTACTTGTTTTAATCCCGCTAAAAACATCTCTAATGTTTCTCTACAGTATCGGATATGCAAAAACTGGGCAAGATTTTTTCCCAAGATTGCAAGGCTGTAAGGAACTGCTTATTCACAAAGAGTGCTAACAACTAACAAACTCGGATTCTTCGCTTGTTAAAGGTTGTTAGCGCTCCCTTTGATGCCTTTGTGCAGTTTTCCCGCGAAAAACATCGAGTTTCAGAAGTTGCTGTTTTTCTTTAAGCTGTTATTATTGTAATGACATTGAACTACACCTCAAATGTAGTGTATCAGATGAACTGAAGATTTAAAAGCACTAGTAACGTTAGCTACTTTTAAGTATTCTATGGCACTAGTTACTGTTCCGTACAAGTTTTAATAGGGTCTATTTTTAGAAATTACTGAGATTTTAACGGATTTTAAATACGTTTTATTCATTATATACTGTCTTTATTTACGTTCAGATAGTAGCTTATCCAAATGTGATGTAAATTCGGATAAGTATGGCAATTGCCCTCCTTAGAAAATTTGCTCGTACAATTTTTTGGGTTTCCTAAATTTACTTGACCATTTAACGCGTTGAATACATCGAGATAATATATATGGTTGAATATAATTTGAATTGATGCGTTTTGGATAATATATTTACTCCTCCATTCTCATTATCTCCTAATAATGAGAATGGAAAATAAATCTTCATGACCTTCTTATTTGTATAATATAAGAAAATTAAAACTTACTTTTCTCTAACGAATGCAAAACATCAGAGAACGTTACAGAATTCTAATCACGGCCAAATGGACTTCAAATTTTCTTTTGAAAATCACAAAAATGTTCGTGTGAACTTTACCAGGTGCGGACTTAGCTTACCTTTTTGCTCCATGGATTTGCTCGATAGTAATGCAACTTTCATGAGATGTTTTTTGTGGTTTTACCTGAAATAAGTGCTACAGAATAATCGTGAAAAGATTTTAAGGGATACATTTTCTTGAGGACGTGTTTTGGTTAGTTTCGTGGGTTATGGAGCGAAAAATATTAATTTAATAGGCCAAGCTGTTTCGTCGTTTGGGTAGTTTGAACTTGTTAAGTAAAATATAGTTTGTTTGGATTTAAAATGGTGGTATAGTGTGTGCATTCGTTTCTTAGTTTGTGTATGTGTGTGCTTGTTTCAGAGCTCTATTTCATACCGCTGCATGAAATCAAATAAAAAGATATTGCTATCTGATAACTATAGGTATGTACTTTAAAGTATGGAAAAAAATCAGTGTATTATAATTTATTTTAAAAATAAAACGCAATTTTATAATTAAAGCTTTATTATGACACACTGATACATATTTTTACCACATTTTTACTTAACGATAGATAGGTAGGTACTTAAAAATTATCAATAACATGTATTGTATTTTAATGATTATTTAGTAGAAGCAGCTCTCTCTTCATTCTCTTGCTCCAACTCTTGTAACTTTTGCAGCATCCGTAATCTTCTTCTCTCCATGGGTGTTTTCAACCACCACGCATTTGCTGCCGCATCCTGGAACATATTATAATGGAAGTTGGATTAATTGTCTTAATAATAAACTATGGTATATGCTTTAAATAAGTAGCAGGATTAAGAATAATATTTAGATTGAACCTGACAAAACATTGAACAATCTGTATAATATTTGAAAGTTGGTAATAAATAAAAGAATATTGTGAAGATGATGAAACTTTTTGGTCTGTGTAGCGCATGTCGCGTGTATCGCTGCCGTGTAGGTATACCTACTCGGCAGCCGACCGTCACGCGACATGCGCTACACAAAGCAGTGTTCGGAACCGTTCGAACAGTTTCACTTTTACCGTGGTTTCATAAAACCACACAACATTTTTTTTAAATGTATTTTTTGCGTTTTAAAGTTTGGTGGTAAAGAGCCTTTGAGTAGAGGTTTTCTGTATTCGACCCCTTTTTTTTAAGTGGGGATATCTTGCATAGATACCCACGGCTTCCGGGGAAAGGGCCGTGGGTTATGTCGGATTCCTACCGACCAAAACCCCACTGTATTCCGTCAAGCCGCATCAACGACGGGGCCACGGGTATAGGTAGAATTCGTCCGTGACCCCATCAGCAGCTGCCCGTCTCCAGGCCAACACTAACTATGAGCCCGCCAGCTCTGACCTCATGAGGCGGGGTGAGCGGAACACGTCTCACGCCGCCTCATCTCACCGGACGATAATAAAGCACTATGGATAGCTATTTTTAAGTTATGATTACGCACTATTTCTACATCACCAGTATAAGTTATAAGACCTCATGTGTTAATCCAAGTTACCCTCTATATGTGTGCTAAATTTCATTGTAATCGGTTCAGGAGTATTTGCGTGAAAGAGTAACAAACAAGAATATACACATACATCCATCCTCACAAACTTTCGCATTTATAATATTAGTAGGATAGTATTAGTATAAAACCCACTTGTTCTGCATAAACTGGCTCCCGGGCACTCAACTGGACAGCTACTTCTTGCGCTGTTAGCGCTCTGACACGTAACTGTAGACGCCGTTTGGTGGTGAGCACAGCATCCAGGGCTGATAGTAGTGTACCTGTGGATAGAGGGTTAACTGATAGATTAAATAAGAAAGCAGGTGTGCAATATTAGCTAAAACGAGATAGAAATATTATAGGAAGAAATACCTACCTATTAATTGTTTGTTTTTGTGCCAATTAGGGTTCGTAATGTATCAATTTTGTAGAATAGAATATTTATTTAGTAGTTTAAGTAACTAGAATATTTTTTTAATGATAAAATCCTCATAGTTTTTGTTTAATCGTTTAGCTATAAGTTAACTAGGTTTCCACCCGTGGCTTCGCCCGCGCAGACAAAGAAAAACCCGTACTTATAGTTCCCGTTCCCGTGGGATTTCCGGAATTGCGTCATTTTCCCGGGATAAAAAGTAGTCTATGTCCTTTATCGGGTATCAAAATATCTCCATACCAAATTTCATGAAAATTGGTTCAGTAGTTTAGGCGTGATTGAGTAACAGACAGACAGAGTTACTTTCGCATTTATAATATTAGTATGGATGTATCATGTATGTATTAAGTATAGACTAGAGTAGATAATTTTTGAAACAAAAAAAAATCGCAGTCGGATGAAACCCATTAGAAAAGGAGGGGAATATGATAAAAATGTAAGGAAAAATAAATTACGGTCAATCCGAGTTCGGGAAGCGGGAGGGGGGAGCTTTTAAGAGAAAAAAATGGTTTCTCTCGATTTCCGACAAAACTACAAGTCCTATAGAAAAAAGTTCAATCGCAAAGTTGTAGGTAATTAAAAGTTCTACAACTTTTGAATCTACAATTTTTTCACATAACCTCAAAATTTAGGTGAGAAATTCAAAAAACCAAGTTTTTGGTCTTTTATTTTTATCTACTTCAAAAAATTTTTTTTTCTACGAAATTTGGTGGAAACTTACTTTATTATGTCCCAAATTCACTGTAATTTATTTGATTGAAAATATTTATTTTTTCGCCTTATTTTGAATTAATACCAAAAAAACAACCTAATTTTCAATCGAAAAGTCACCCGTCAAAATATCAGCTTTTTTCAAAAACTTGGGGTGCCTTTTATTCATTGAAATCTCTACTTTCATATGGTGTAAAAAAAATAAATACAACCATAGTAAATGTTCTCAGGAAATGCATACAAACAGTGTGAAAATTAGCTTTTACTAAATCAGGCACACTTCTCGAACTACCTGAAATGTTTTTAACGACATCATTTTGCTTTTGAATATGCTGTAAAATATTAAACTTAAAACAGATAATTATTTTTCTTTTGAAATATTACCGAAAAGCCGATACAAGAGAAGATATAGAGTTCGAGAAGTGTGCCTGATATGGCCTGATTTAGTAAAAGCTCATTATCACACTGTTTGTATGCATTTCCTGAGAACATTTACTATAGTGGTGTTTGTTTTTTTTTACACCATATGAAAGTAGAGATTTCAATGAATAAAAGGCACCCCAAGTTTTTGAAAAAAGCTGATATTTTGACGGGTGACTTTTCGATTGAAAATTAGATTGTTTTTTTGGTATTAATTCAAAATAAGGCGAAAAAATAAATATTTTCAATCAAATAAATTACAGTGTATTTGGGACATAATAAAGTAAGTTTCCACCAAATTTTGTAGAAAAAAAAATAAATTTTGAAGTAGATAAAAATAAAAGACCAAAAACTTGGTTTTTTGAATTTTTCACCTAAATTTTGAGGTTATGTGAAAAAATTGTGAATACAAAAGTTGTAGAACTTTTAATTACCTACAACTTTGCCATTGAACTTTTTTCTATAGGACTTGTAGTTTTGTCGGAAATCAGGAGAAACTATTTTTTTCTCTTAAAAGCTCCCCCCTCCCACTTCCCGAACTCGGATTGACCGTAATTTATTTTTCCTTTTATTTTCATCATATTCCCCTCCTTTTCTAATGGGTTTCATCCGACTGCGATTTTTTTTATCTTTTCATTATATTTAAAGGCTTCTACCCCAGTATATTAGGTATGTAGACTTTATCATTAACAATTTATTGTGATACCTACTATTCATGTGTGATATTTTTACATAAACAAGACAATAGTAATTTTAAATTCACGTTTATGTTACAGATAAAGTTTTATGTTTTCCACTTTTTCGGTTTTATTCAAACCACATGTATTTAAGGGCCGATATTTCAATACTTGGATAAAACTTATCCGTCCAATAAAGTATTACATGATAATATTAAAATGTCACGTAAACTGTCAAATACGGGCAATTAGAATACGTTTTTAACACAGAACAGTAAAGTAGAGTTTTTAAAATATAAGTTCTATACATTATTCGACGAATAAGTTTTAACCAAGGATTGAAAAATCAGCCCTAAATAAAATAACGGAATAAAACATTCAAAAATCAAAGATATCATACCAATAGTATACGAATCGGATACTCTAGATAAGCACGATATATCTAATCTGGGAGATAGCGCGCCCGCTCTATGCAGTTTTGTGCGCCACATAAGAGATATGCTGCCGTAATCAGCTTTGGGGATCTGAATAACTTTAGCATAGCATTGGAATAGCAGCTTTTGTTCCGCTTCCCATGGTGTGCGGGATGTGCCGATGAATAATACGCGATCTTCTGGGCAGATACCTGGGGACATTTATTTATATTATCGTAGTCTTGGTAAAACAATATTTGAATGCATTAATACTGTAAAGCACCTTCTATAAAACAACCTTATAAACGAGGGTTGGTTGTTGTTAGCTAATTTCGATCGTTTCTTTGTTTTAAGTAGAGACAATAAAAACAGTTGACGATTAGTTATATTCTAGTAAATTATTATTGCTTATAGAATAAAAAAATATTGACATCTAAATTCCATTTACATTCGATTGTAAAAATTAGCTAGGGATGTAGGATGAAATAATGAAATTTGTTTTTTTTTTGATCTTATTACTTTTGGAATTGCTAAAACATTACGACTTAAAAATTTAATTTACTTTTTTATCAAGAATACTTGACTTACCTTTTATAATTTTCACCAAATCTTTCTTCAGTCTTTTCGGGTCAGTTTTATCCGTTTTAGGTATTTTCTTAACAAAAGGTTTTTCAGCCTCATCCATCCATATAACAGATGGTTGTAACAGTCTTGATACTTTCATAACTAAATGTATCAACATTATTAATCCCGATTTTCCTGGATATTTTCCCACTATGTTTGCTGGTGTTAAATCGAATAACATAGCACCGGTTTCACTGCAAATTGCGTTGACAAGCATCTTCTTACCGCTGCCAGATGGACCTTAAATCAAAGAACAATATAATTGGTATAGTATGCACATTGTATACTCATCACTTTATAGTCAATGTTGAACCATTATTTAATACTACTTACTAGCGGTCCGCCCCGGCTTCGCCCGTGGTACATATTTCGCAATAAAAGGTAGCCTATGTTCTTTCTCAGGGTCTAAAGATTATCTGTGCCAAATTTTATTAAAATCGGTCCAGTAGTTTATATGTGAAAACCATACATACATACATACATACAAACCTTTCCTCTTTATAATATTAGTATAGACTAGTATAGATAATAATACACCTTTCTGTGGCCTTAAATAGGTAACTGACCATATATTTTTAACTTTAAATTTAGTATTTAGGGATCATTCATATCAGCGTTCTTAGTATTATGTAAAAGCCAGACTTTATTTTAACTTTAGGAGAAAATATAACATACCTGAAATTAAAATAGACCTCACAATAGGTGCATGAGTTCTAACATATTCAGAACCAAGAGGCAATATACAGTATTCTTTCACCAATTGTCTTATATCTCCCAAAGACGGTGCTGGTTCCCTTCCCTCGCACCTCCACTGAGCTCCAACAAAGTTCTTTTCACCAATGTAATCATCTATACTAACAATAGGATGAGGACGAATAATACCATTGGTAACTAATTCTTCAAATAAAGACTCTGTTGTCCTGTCAGGCGTAAGGTCTTTCTCTTTCTTTTTCTTGCTTTTCTTACCACCACGTCGTACCTGAAATGATCATTTAATTTTATGATAAAATTAATAATATAGTCAATTGTTAATAATAATCACTTTGAAAAACCTTGGAAAGTGAAATTGATATAGTTACATATAAGAATATTTTCAAATTTTACAATTTATCGCACAAATTTTAACCTGATGAACGTTTCAATGATATAGACATACATATTTCATTATTTATCTAAATTTAAACTCACCTTCTTTTGCGGCTTTTTAGACTTCTTTCCTTTATGAGCTCTATCCCTATCAAAGGCAGCTTGCAAAAGATCGAGTTCAGTTCTCATCAATTCATCAACTGTGTTTCGTATTTCTTGCTCGATTTTTGCCATTTTTTCACGTTCTATCATTTCAGTATCATATTTTTCATGAAGATCATCATCGTCGTCTCTATATTTCCATATATCTTCATATCTACAATTATAAGGTTAATTATTCTTTATTTTAGTGGCTTATAATCATAAGTAGTACTATAGGGTGATAATATGTGTGAATTAATAGAATGAAACGCATATTATTTAGCATAGCTGCTCCCCGCGATTTCACCCCCGTGGCTCCGCTCCTGTTGGTCGTAGCGTGATGATATATAGCCCATAACCTTCCTCGATAAATGAGCTTTCTAACACCGAAAGAATTTTTTAAATCGGACCAGTAGTTCCCGAGATTAGCGCGTTCAAACAAACAAACAAACTCTTCAGCTTTATAATCTTCTTATATATAATAACCGGCCAAGTGCGAGTCGGGCTCGCGCACAAAGGGTTCCGTAGCAGCAAATATAATAAATTACAGTTAAATCAACCTATCTCAAAAACTATAAGAGATACTTTGATCAAACCAAAAATCGTTGAAAGAGTTAATTAGCATGCATCACCTCTATTTTTTTTAGAATTTTATACCCCGTAGTTATAAAAATAGAGGGGGGGGGACATACTTTTTACGACTTTGAGAGCTGATATCTCAAAAACCGTTCACTTTAAGAAAAATGTTTTTTAGAAAACTTTATATCATTTTAAAAGACCTTTCCATTGATACCCCACACGGGTATGTACATCGAAAAAAAAAATTTCATCCCTCAGTTACATGTATGGGGGGCCCCACCCCCAATTCTTTTTTTTACTATTTAGTGTCATATTTTTGTAGCGGTTCATACAACACATATTCCCATCAAATTTCATCACTGTAGTACTTATAGTTTCCGAGTAAATCGGCTGTGACAGACGGACAGACGGACAGACGGACAGACGGACATGACGAAACTATAAGGGTTCCGTTTTTGCCATTTTGGCTACGGAACCCTAAAAATGAATCGCAAAATGTGTTGGTAAGCGCATAACTCGAGAACGGCTGAACCGATTTCGATAATTCTTTTTTTATTATATTCCTTTAAGTACAAGGATGGTTCTTATGTAGAGAAAACGTAAATATTATGTACCACGGGCGAAGCCGGGGCGGACCGCTAGTATTAGTATAGATTATAGTAGTATTATTATACTTACTCTTCATTGGTATTTATTATTTCTTGCAGAAATGATGAAGCTGTACATTTGAATGTATAAAGATCTTCCACTTCGTCTTTGTCTTTATTTTTATTTTCATCAGTCTTGTTACTTTTCTTCTCCTTACTGTCCTTGCTTTTTTTAGAATCCTTAGAAGATATCGGTGATAGCTTACTTAATTCACTGTCAACACCCGTCCCTTTGGAAAAATACTTCATTTTAAAAATCGTGTTAATAGTTGGTTTGTCTCTCTATACTTTAGTTTCTAATTATAATATTAAATTTTGAAATGTATTTACCTTGTCTGCTAAACATTGCACGACTACCACCGGCGTCTTCGGAAGGAAATTCTGGCAATCTAGCTGTTCTTTCATAATATTCTGTTATCCAACGCCTTAGTTCATCGCTGATTCGCTCAGTTATTTTAGCCTCATGTTTTGCTCGAAGCCTATCTTCGATTGTGTTTAGTGCATCTTGATATTCTTTCTCGTTTTGTTGTTGCAATTGACGGCGTGTTTGTTTTATCTAAAATAAGTGTTATTTTTTCTATGTAATGTATTATATGCCAATGTTTTATTTCTCCGCAATTTAATGATCAAAAACTTATTTAAAGAAAGAAAATACACGCTCGACAGCACGAGATAAGTGTTATTTTAGTGCAGAGCACTTTGTAAGCTACTGTACAGTGCATTTGTAATTAATTATGGATTGTCATAAAATATTCTTAAATAATTTTTTAGCTTCAAGTCGTTTATGCAAATATAATTGAGCTGATAAACAATAATAAAGGTACATTATTAAATGACTTGAAAAAATAATACAAGGCAATACCTCTTCGGCTCTTTTTATCTCTTTAGATTCCACGTACGGAAGCATTTCCATGCCAATGAGAAGCTGTTCCTGCAACTTTCTCTTTTTAGTGGCTCGTCTAGCAATGAACCCTCTCCAAACTCTCTGAATAGCAGTTGCAGCTGTGGAGGACATTTCCCCTCTTTGATCTCTGCCTTTCTCTTTTAGGAGACGAATTTCTTTCATGAATTGGCCTCTGTAATGTTTTCATTCCAATAGATATATTTTTTTCGTTAGTAAGATATCGAAAATTCGTATTTATGGAAATACAAATTGTAACATTTAAAGTAATGGTAAGCATAAAGTTCGTTAATCAATTTGTGACTTTTATATAACATCAATTTATAATATACCTGTTATTAATTGCTAATTACTTACACAGTTTTAGTTTGATATTAATTATTTAGAAAGATAAACGAAATGTCCCTGAAAATATGAAAATTTTTAAAAGCAAACTTACCTTAGTCGTCCTTGCCTTGCTCTTTCATGACTCTGTATAATGATGACAGCTTGTTGTTCTGTGAGAACCAGTAGTCTAGGCTTTGCTGGTTCATGTCCCAGCTTCCTTAGAACATCTGTGATGAACTGGCGCCGATCGTCGACCTCTTGCTGTCTCTCTCTGACGAAGTATTGTGGGACACATGGTTCTGCTTCTAGAGGGGTAACGTTGAGTCTCCGTAGTGCCTAAAAGAAGAATTTTATTCTATTCTATTATTTTCTGTGTTAAAACACTGAATTAAAACTCTACGCTATCTGGTTCCCAATTAAATAACATTGAATAACTCTTAGGATTATCAGCTAATAATAAGAATTTATATTTTAAAAAACATGATGCATATGACAGCACTAACGTATAAGAAATATGCACGATTTATCAATATTTTCCAGTTTTCAAAATCAATCCCTCTACACTCTCCACTTCGTAATGCGACGGGTACCATCAGTTTTCCATAATTATTTGAGCAAGTTCAATTTAGCGCTACAATACAATGATTTTTACCTCATCATCATCATACGTATAGTCCGACAGATTGAGCTCGACCCAGTCATGCTTTATTTCCAGCAGCCTCCCCAAACACGCTTCTAATAACCTTTTCACAATCAAGCGCTTCTGTGGCTGCACCATTTGGTCGTACACCGTATCCAATCTTTCAATCAAGATGGTATACCTTACTCGAAGTTCTGATAGCAGTGGATAGAAAGTTGACTTCTCAGCGGATCCAGCTTCGAACACCGCTTCATCCGCTTGAGTTGATTCTCCTATCAATTCGGATGTTTCGCAAATTAATGCGTTGTAGGTTTTTGATGACATTTTAGTTTTATTTGTGGATGAATACAATATTCGCGCGACTCTGCCACTGAAATCGGCTCGACGGAACACAGTGGACTTTAGTCGGTAGTAAAATTTTGCAATATGAGTCTGATATAAGACAGGACTTTATCCAAAGGCCTTCGGTATGCTTACATTCTTCACTCAATAAAGGTATTTATTACTACACTTTTATTAGCTTCACCTGTATGTTTGTATGTAACCGATATGTTTGTTCTTAAACGACTCCTCTTGGCTCGATTTTGGCCCACTTTAAACGGATAGATTTAATTCGCACTTTGTACACTCAAGGACCGGTAACAATACAATAATTTCATGACGTATTTTTCAGTTTTTTTATACTATAATATCAATTATTATAGTATCGTTAGTTTAGTGTTACTGTTAAGTATCGTAGTTGTAATGATAGTGAAATATTATACATACAAATACGTGTTACCAGGATACGATAATACGCGAGTATCGAACTAACAACTTGTACGTTGCTATCGTGTTCTCACGCTTGGATGAATATAAAAACTTTGTTATAGAATTATTTGTTGAACTGAATATTGGTGATAAATTATGTTTATTGAATAGTATTTGAGATGTTATTGCAGATTTGAGTTTTAGGACGTTTAGTTTTCTCATTATATGATTTTTAATAAGAATAAAATAGAGCGTGTAAATTAAATACAAAACAACAATTAATAATAAAATTGTCCCTAGTTATTTTTATAATTACATCTGTAACTTATAAACTACTTGGTCCGCAAGAATTAACTATCGTAGAGTAGGTATAGTTTCTTCTACAACTCATGAAATATTTAATAAATATTAATTAATATTGGTCCATGTGTCTCCTATACATCATTTCTCTTCGCGTTAAAATATGCCATCTTTTTAGCGATTTTACAAGTATTGTGTGTGTGTGTTTGTTTGTTCCTTCTAATCTCCGGAACTGCTGGACCAATTTTGACAGGATTTTGACATATATAGCGTAATAACGTCCACACGAACATTAGTACTAAAACAAAGAACTCATATACGCAGGTAAAACCGCGATTCACAGCTTACTCAATAAGCTTGATACCTTCATAAAAACTATCTTATATTCTGACCAAGCCTTAAAATATATTTAAGTGTAGGTACGTCGGTAATAAAGCCATTATGTGAATAAATCTTAACAACTATGTTTACAGGGCACGTCGATCATTAGGCATTACCGTCATGTTACATGGATATATAGTTACTAGAATGACTGACTTATTTTTAACTTCACCTGTTTGTACAACTCTTCGATAAAAAATCTTTAGGCTTCTCGAAGCCAAATTCGCAATTCGATTTTGGTTTGAAATACATAAAAAAATATTTTGATATATTATTACTTTTTGATTGATTCCATCGTTAATGCTTTTAAGGTTTTTAAAACTATACCTCTATTTAAGGTTATTTAATATGAAAGCTATTAGGTGTATGTTTAATAAACACCTTTCAACAGGTGAAACTATTTTCTAAATTAGATATTATGTCCGTGTCATTTAAATGAAGTATGCGGTAAAAATAGCATCTTTTAGGAAACTTACTGATAAAATGCTATATTGAATAAAAGCTTATATTTAAGTCATTAAGCAAAAATATTAATTTTTCGAAAATCAAATTGATGTGTTCTATATTTTTATCAATTTCATAAATTTAATAAGCAACAACATAATGGCGCCTGAATTATTTTGCACTCTCCAGAAATGTATATCTGTGTTATTTTATTATCAAATGGGTATAAACTTTGTTTCCAACGAGCGCAGGTAATGATGTATTGTGAGCTTTTTGCATTGATGAGAGCATAAAATATAGTGCTTGACAATTTTCTTGCAAGTAATAATGAAATTAATGTTTATTTTTTATCGATTATAACATAGCTCTATAATATTTTTGCCAAATACATGTATGTTGTAGGTATGCTTATTTTTGTCTCTTTACTTATTTATATGAGGGAAAAAAAACATTTATTTCCTTTTTTGAAGTGAAACTTCTCTATCGGGGTTGGAAAAAAATTTAGTGTAACATTTTTTCGTTACGCATGACATTTTTCCGTTACGCGCCATCTTTTTCTTATCCCTACCACGCGTGATTCGACGTATTTCTGTAAAGTTGCATATAGTAAATTATTTTTTGAAAAATAAGACGTACGAAGAAGAGTAAGAAGTTTCACTTCTTACGTGTGTACACTAGTACACGCACACATTTTTTTAATATCATAGCATTATCGTTAAATTACCGTGCAGCATCTTGTTCACGTTTTAGGATAAATAAAATAAGATACCATTTTAATGTATAAATAACATAATATCGTTATATAACAGTTATGTTTTAAGCAGAGATTTTTATCAACGTTTGTTACGCTATGTCAATTTGATTATATTTTAAAATCCCTACTAGATATAACTGCGAAACTTTTGTTTGTTTCATAAATAATTATATTGCATTTACTTAAGATTGATTAAGTACCTCAAAGTATAACCACAGATAATATAATACATCTTAAGAACTATATTGTTCACTAGCGGTCCGCCCCGGCTTCGCCCGTGGTACTTATTTCGCAATAAAAGGTAGCCTATGTTCTTTCTCAGGGTCTAAAGATTATCAGTGCCAAATTTCATCAAAATCGGTCCAGTAGTTTATGCGTGAAAACCATACATACATACATACATACAAACCTTTCCTCTTTATAATATTAGTATAGATTACAATGTCACATCACTAGCGAATGTAATGTAAAAGAAAAAAGACGTGTTAAATAATTATCCTTCATGGTTAACTTGTCTACAAGCTTGTACTTTTAATGAACTTATTAGGGTGATGCTAGATAGAGTGCATTGCGATATTTTTGCATAATAATTCTTGTGGAAAATATTTTTACACATTTCTAATGTTTCTACATAAAATTTTTTGCCTACTTGATTTCATTAACATAGTCATTAGATTTATAAATTTAAATGAATCGAATTACATAAAATGTTATTTTATTGTTCCATTTTAATAATGTAAACATGTAAAAAAAATTGAAAAAATCTGTCGAAAGGTGGGATTTTATCCCGCATTTTCCCTCTACTACCCATAATCTAAATTTTATATTAAACATTATGATTTTTAACCCTCTGTAAGATCCCAAAATATCCACTAAAACAATTCTGAAAACATAAAACGTGAACGACATCGTAAGTCGTAACGTCCCATCTCACACTTGAGGAGTTATTAAATAATTTAAAAGCACATTTGAATGTCGTAACAAAATTGTGCGCCACAGACTGTTAAAATACAGTATATAGATGTTGTTTTTCAGCTTTCTAGCTATGACGGCTTATGAGATACAGCCTGGAGACAGACAGACAGATAGACAGACAGCGGAGTCTTAGTAATGGGGTCCCGTTTAACCATTTGGGTACGGAATCCTAAAAAAGATGTCAATCGAGAATGATTCAGAACTTTCCGAATGACCAGAAAATAAGAAAATCATGCACCAGTACCTACGCAGTTTCCAGCTACTATTGAAAAAGTATATTATGTGTTTAATCGAAGTAGGTGACTACTCTCATTGTGATATCAGACAAAGAATAGGACATGATTTCTATAGCTTTCATTTGTATATCCACAGATACCATAAAAAGTGAAGTCCCATGACCCGGGGCAGATGCATTATATATCTGTTTCACTGATCGAATTTCTTTAGAGACAAGTAGGTGATCAGCCTTCTGTGTCCTGCCAGACCTAGACATTTTTTTATCTTCGTCTCCACCGGAAATCGAACCCAGGACCCCTCGGTTCTACTCACACGCGTCAACCACTGTACCAAGGAGGCGGTCACAGACACCATAATACTATACATATCTTGAAATATGCACTTTTGAGTATTCCTTTACTTTTACTCTATTAAAAACCATAAAAAGCAACAAAGTTTGTTATATTACATACTTTAGAAAAAAAACAGGTTCATAGCAGTTTGATAAAATAGAAATAATATTGTATCCAATTTCTTTACTCTGTGGGAAGACGTTACAGTAATGCGCATTTTGAGACTTATAAATTGAATGTAAAGCACACACGCCATGTTGTAAATGGCCCCAGATTTTATGAAAGAATGCGGAATTTAATAAATATGATAAAGAGGATTATTTTCAGTTGTGTTTTATATTTACAATTTGGATTCAATGAAAATGGCTTTATTTCCCATATTTTTTTTATATCAGACATTGAATGGTCCTACTAAATTTTCTGATATTCAAAATGTACTAATAAGCAAGAAGTCACGGATAAAATAATTTAATAGCAACCAGTTATGAGTTAAAATCAAATTTACAGCAGTGAGAAATGCGACGTATATTTCTTAATTTCCAAATAATATTTATCCCGCTCTTTACGAACAATTCTTTTTTTTTTTCGTCACAGTTTTAAAATTTAGCATACAATAAAAAGTAGGTAAATGCTAAATGAAGCATTCTCAAATACAAACCGCGAAAAAACCAATCAATACGTACCAATATCTTATTTAACGAACTGCGATGTGGACAGTCATGCAATTGTTTTTCGTTCACAGTAATTGACTTGCGGTGGGTACCCGATGAATGGTTTTTAAATTTAATTCGAAAGCGGAGTGCCGTTCGGAAATCGGTTTTACGTAGTTATAGTTTTGTTACTGTTTTATAGTGAACTGTGGCAAATATCTATCTATCGGTGTACGGGAAATTTTACTGCACTATGGTATTACCAATTTTTTTTAGATTTTGCTGATTATAAAGTGTATAAAATTGGTACAATACTTACGTATATTAGTTACGGTTCTCCTTGTTTATAGAAAGAATCATTCAAATATCTACCTAATATATTTTTTATATTTTGCGGGCCAGTTTCTAGTATTCCAGTATTTTGTATCAAAAAATTATTTTTACAACCTCAATGTTTACAACTCGTAATTTCATACACTAAATTGAACAGAAAATCCAACACGACCGGAGCGGCATCAGGTGTACGACCAACAATATTTCTTTACCGTTTTGTACCAAGAAATAAACAATAAAAACACGGTTAGAAATGTACCTACAGCAAATAAACAACGTAAGAGATTTAACACGTTTCAAATTCAAGTTAAAAGCTATTGAAATTGCAGCAACGCCTTGTTTGTAAGTCCATTGTTTTGGGATAATAAATTCAGAATTTCCATACAGGTAGATACAATATAAAATTATAGCAAGCTGCTAACATGTTTTACACTAGTCAATAGCCAAGTATTGTATGAACTCGTGAAATATAAATGTGTCTTTGGCGCGAAATTATGTAGTTCATTGGTGTTTTATGTGTCTATAGTTAGAAGGTTTATGTTGAACAGATTAGCGTATACAGGGTGACTGGTAATTCGACGTGATCCTTCAAAGGGGTTATACTAGAGGTCATTTGCAACAAATTAAGTCCAGCTAACCAGGGGTCAAAAATGGATGGTTATTGAGCTATGACCCTTTTCTTTTTGAGGTGATGCAAGTTTTGGACAAGTTTTTTTTTTTATACTGATCGCTCATTCTTCGGCTTTCAAAAAAATATCAATTGAATGTTAACAGTTTAGTAGTTTTTTCATAATTAATTGTTTTTGGTAAAAAGGCAGAAAATTTTCATATCAAAATCCGTCATAGCTCAATAACCATCCATTTTTGACCCCTGGTTAACTGGACTTAATTTGTTGAAAATGACCGTAAGTATAACCCCTTTGAAGGATCACGTCGAATTACCAGTCACCCTGTATATGCAGTGAAAATTTTATGTATGGTAGAGTCTAACGAAAGTTTATTTATGCATATAAAAACTTATACCTCTCTTTATGTGTACCACGTATTAGTAATAGATGCTCGCTGCTATTTTGCTCCGGAATAGTTCACATTATTCTGCGTATAAGTTCCTCAAACAGAGCGTTAATTTTAGAAAAGAAGAATAGTGTATAAAAGAAGAATATTGAAGATTTTTTTGAAGTGAAAACTTCTTTAGCGGCGTTGAGCACTTTTTCTGTAATGGGTATAAAATCTTAAACTCGCGTCAGGACACGTGACCTGATCGAAAAAGCGTAATAGCGGCAGTACACATGGGGCCAACGCGTTGGGCCAACGTGTTGGGAAAAAATGAAGGATATCAAGATTCCTGTTCACACATTGGCGTACAGATCATTCTGCATTGGCGCTTCAAGGATGGACGTAGTCCGTAGAAGTTCTTGCAGCCGCGGCAATTTATTTATATACAGTGCGTTTAATTATTACGTACATGTGCATCAATAACAATGAATGTACTCTGCCGTCTGCGATGATACCATTTTCCAATCTCTATTGTCCTTTTTTATTTCTGTATAAATAAAACATTATTATGTTTAGATTTTTTCAAATGTTTAAAATGTGTACATTTTACACTTAATTTAATTTTAATTACCTATAAAACGAAACTTTAAAGATTATATAATATTATTATATTAAATGATAATATTATTTATGTAATAAAGCACAATTTTATCAAAACCACGCTCATTGTATATTGTTATTTAATTTTTAAGAACAAGTAACTTTTTAATACTATTTTACTCTTTTTATAAATATATTTTTTTTATCGCATTGTATGAAAGTGAGATAAGAAAAACATCTAGAATAATATAATAAATAGAAAATAAAACATCTGATTTATTGAGATTGGTTTTTATTTTTGTGTAGTTCATGCCGTGGATTCCAAATTATTCCTTCATGTCGATACAATTCTACGAATTGTAAAACCTCATTGCTTGTCCACATCGGCGCCTCGGGCCTCCATCGCTATTGGAACATGGTTAAACGTAAATTTCATTGACGCGCAACGATACTGTCTCCGCTGACGCGTAACAACAAACTGAACAAGACACCAACGTGTGAACGCTGTTTGCGGAGCGCGCCAAGATCCTTTGATGTGTGCACAAAAAACCGACAACATTCGGTTGGCCTGCCAATATTGGCGCCAACTAGGCTAATGAAGCCAACATACCGCCAAGTAGCTCTCTACACGTTGGCCCAACCCGTTGGCCCAGCACGTTGGGCCCATGTGTACTGCCACCATAAGACGGATGGAGAGTAGACGGCTATCCCCTCTCTACTACGCGCGTTTTCACTTCTGCCGGCACTCCCGGAGTGCAACCCGTCTTTTTAGCATAATATGTATTTTTTCTGCGTTTGTTATCCACGCTTAAGCACTGGCATACGCATATTATGTTCCTATCTAAAATAAGACTTCTTTATAAATAGCTAATTAGGTAGGTTTGTAATAAGTTTACAAATAAAAATGCATTAATCACTCTTAAATAATAAAGCCGCCTTCTGTGCTGTTTTTCTTTAGAATAAGTTTTGTTTGTATTTTTCGTATATTTGGCAGCACAATAAAGAGTATATAAATAAATAAATAAATAACGTCATTAAACATAGCTTGTTTTGCTAGCCAAAATGGGATTCGCTTGTGGACAAAGCCGATCCCATAATGCTACAAGGGTGGATAATATCACCTACAAAAGTAATCTCTTGTCATGAGGGGTGTGAATTACGGAATTTTCCCCTTCATAATGGGATGATTTTAGTTGAATGGGGCGGCCGATCGACGTGACTCGCCAAAGAGATGGTTTGAACTATAAATAAATAGATGTGGCATTAAAATCAGTAATGGAAATTGAGTAATCTAAAGATTTTCATATTTTTAGATACATAATATTATGTCGTATATCTATACTTAATATTATAAAGCTGAAGAGTTTGTTTGTTTGTCAATAATATATCATCACGCTAAGACCAACAGAAGTAGAGCACTACGGGTAAAACTGCAGGGCACAGCTAGTTATATTATATTATTTAAGGTTTGTTTAGTTATTGTAGTACTTAATAAAAGTTTGATGTTATAGAAGATGAGCTAGAAGCTTTCATTATGTCTTCTTAATACCCACTCGCTTTAATACAATCTTAAAATTAATGATGAGTTATTATTTAAAAGCTATTTGAAGGACTAATGATTTTTATTTAAGTAGCGTTAAATACGTTATTTTTAGTAGAGATAGTTAGAAAGTAAGTACATAGCATTATGTTATAGCGAATGATTAGCATGCAATTACTTCTATGGCATAAAAAGTAATGAATAAAATGCCACCTCCAAATTTTATAAATGCACGTTCTTTATAAAGGGAATACTCAATTTATGATGCTCAGTGATCCAGATTTACTGTCGTCAAAAGATAACATTTGCACCTCTGAAAAATTGCTTTTGTAATATTAAATTTGAAAGACTTCACGAAAATGAGCTATAGACTGTGGAAATGTAACTAAAGTAGATTTTTCGCAGACAGTGCGTGGGTGCAGGTTCAATAACTATTTAATTTTTAATTAAAGTTATATTTTGTAGTTTTTTTCTGTAACTATAGACAAGATAAATTTCATGAAAATCTGTATAGCGGTATACCTGTAAAATCGTTTACTAACTTCGTTACATTTGTAAGCTTACAAGTTAGAAGCTGCGGCTTCGCTCGTTGAATTTCCCGCTTCTTATTTTTAATACAATATGTTATGATATAAAATTACCAGTTTTTACAAGAAATAGTACACATCCAACAACCGGTTCAGAAACCTTCAGATTATTAGACATATATTAGGAATTATGTTATTGTGAATATAATACAAAAAATATTGTAATACTTCTGTAATATAGACTGTGAAGATTGAAAACTGAACACAAGAACGGCTGATCCCATCTATATAAAATTTTGAGGTGAAGATAAATTCTAGTCAATTATCCAGAAGATTCGCCTCTATTTAACAAAGTCGCTTTTACGTAAAAAGGCATTCAATTTAAAACTTTTACATTAACATCTTTTATGTACAATTAAAGAATTCGAACCCTTTTTAAGTCCAAAACAATGCCGAGTCTGTTTTGCAAACAATCAACTGTTTAGGCGATCGTGAGCTGACATCTAACTTGAAATGAGTCTTTATCACGTTTTCTTTTAAACTTAATGAATTATTTTAAATTATCTTTTATAATTTATCGTTATATTATTAGTAGTTAAGTTCAATTGGTGTAAGTATTTCATAGGAAATTGAGGCTATAATAATTTATTTATTTATTATTGTATAATAGTAAAACGTTAAATTAATAAAACAAACTTATGCTAGTAACATAACTTTTTATTGATCTTTCTTGATGTTCGGATATCTCTCTTGATGTAAGGAAAACCTTATTCTTCTATGTTCTATTTTATCAATACTCGATACAATTTAGTTATTTATAGAATTCAAAAACTTAATAACGTATCTTAATATACTTAATAACAAACCATATGAAATCGATGTCATATTGTAAGCATAATTAGAATATTTTTTAAACAAAAAGCAATTTATCAAAGTACCGATCTTGCCATCTTAGGAAGCGTTTATGCATCGTAACGCTAAAATTTCAAGACAAGAAGTATCTTCCATTAAAATTTTCAACTCAAAAGTTGAGTAAAAGCTTCTTTCCACGCATTTCTGTTTAACTAATGAGTTGTTAAGAGTTGGACATTTTGTAGAAGGGTGAAGTTAAAGGATCGATAAATGTCGAAGAATGTTTATTCAAAGTTTTGACGGCGAACAATTTGTTAAACGTTTATTTTGTGTTATTTTTTTATTAAAGTACAAAATGAAGGATAACAATATATTGGGAATTTTATGCCGGAATAATCCTTGTATTTGGGAAACTTTATTTGTATAATTTAATTGTAAATACTTCAATCAGACTGCACATGGACGGACCATCATTTGAAGTAAGATCTACCACGAACTACGGACAAATACATGAATTTTAATAATTGGAATGGGTAAACATAATTATAGTTTGTACAATGTACAGTTTACAATTTTCATAATGTTATCTACGATTTTTCAATCATTTGTTCTTTATAAACAGTACCTAACCTCCAATATTTAAATTTACAACCCACTTCATATGCGTGACCGCCTCCTTGGTTTGACCGCCTCCTTGGTACAGTGGTTGACGCGTGCGCGTAGAACCGAGGGGTCCTGGGTTCGATTCCCGGTGGAGACGAAGAAATAAAATGTCTCGGTCTGGCAGGACACAGAAGACTGATCACCTACTTGTCCCTAAAGAAAATTGATCAGTGAAACAGATGTATAATGCATCTGCCCCTTACCCCACTTGGGGACACGGGACTTCACTTTTTCATAAGCGTACCCTTTTACTAGATTATTTTAAAACTTAGGTCCCAGACGAAGAAAAACCTAAATATTTAAATATAACAATACTTAAATCAAACAAGAGAAATCAAACATTCTCTACTCCCAAATTCATACTTAAAAGCTGTTTAATAATGGATTTTCGCATTTAAAATCCTGCCGACACTTCAATAGTCACAAACGAGTCAAATCAAGAATTCCCTTTTGTCTCAACTCTCAACCCTTCGACTATCGAGTTACAAAATATTGTCCCTTCCCTTGAATATTAACTGCGGAACCCTCTATTTAGCGAATAGCGATCCCTAAATTACTCTTGGTGTATTGACCGGTATAATACTAACCATCTTAAGCAGGCCTCTGAATCCCTTAAGAAGCAGCTATTTAGTTCTAAGATACGTTGGCAAATAGTTCCCGATATACTGGTCGGTGTGTTACGCGTCTGTTGTTGACAAATCTGCCAATCCTTTAATGTAGTTGTGTTGTGCAAATTTTAGATGCCATCATAAATGTAAATGGGATGAAATACAATTTGATATATTAAGGTAAATATTGTCTTACTAAAGGCCTAGTTAAGACGGATACAAACATATTGTGATATTAGTTTCCTATTAAAAATTTCAATTTTATGTGTGTCTATCTGTAGCTCTCCAACGAATGAGATGTGAGAGCCATGTGAGAGCTTTTTTTATCTTTAAGGTGGAAATAGTATCAGCTGTCTCAAATACTTACAAGTTTCAAGTCAATGTCCATATTTTATATTGATAGAACTGTAAATGATATTGAATTGATTTACAAAAAAATACTACAAAATCAGTGTTCGAAAATTGCTATTGTTTAAAAGGTTGCAAAAAATTTAACCCTAAAATACAACCCTGTATCCCGGCAAGGGCTAACGCACCCAAGGCGAGAATAATATGAGGTAATCGAGTTGCGCTTACATCGTGTCGTCAATAGAGCCTGATTGAGCTGTAACTATATTACTGTCAGAGACTGATGAACTTTACGCTTTGCTGCGGTCTAAGTGACCTGAGCTCGCAGTTGAAGGTTAGAATTGTTGTTGTATTTTAAAATTTAATTTGAATATGACTGGATAGTCTTTAATGCAATTTTATTGGTTATATGAAAATGTTATTATGACACTTTTATAAGCGGGAAAGTATTGGGGATGGAAATATTTACTGCTCTTTAATAAGTAAATGACTGATGGGATTTTGATGAATTTTGGTACAAATTAAATATCAATATGTTAATTTTTCAGGAAACACAGCTGAAGCCGCAAGCTGCAACCTTCAGCAAAAAGAATAGCGAATACATAAATCGAAGCGATATTAAAATAATTTTTCACCTAACTAAACAGTATATTCCGAACTACAAACTATTTCAACTATTAAACTACCCAAGTTTTAGTATTGCATAACTCGCCTGCAAGATTACGCTGTTAAAAACGAAAGCTAACAAAAACTGAACGTCGCACAAACTTTATATCCATGGATCGAGCGTCAACAACACTTCCCGACGAACAAAGTTATAATCATGTGTAATAACAATTCTGCCGCATCTTTAGAAGTTGTGTACTTCGTGCTATTATATCGATGCCTCCTAAGTATAATGAGTCAACTGACATTTTAGTTATTTTACAGGAGAGTGATTTGAAGGCAAATCGTTTATATTTTATTGAAATAAAATTAATTCGAAATAAAGTAAATGTTTTTTTAATGTAAATTGTAAGCTCTTCCTTTGGTATAAAATGATTTTGCTGATTTTTGTTTTTAAATGACATTTTATGTAGATGGCTGGGTATACGCCGGCGGGACTCAATAGTGAAATGGTTTAACTACCAGTTATATTCATGTACGCTGTCCATCAAAATCTATCGTTTACACCAAAATAACATGAAATAATGATTGTTATTTTATTAATATAATTTTACTTTTGTTTATTTTGAGTTTTTCTACCTCATTAAATAATAAAATGTTGAAATTATATCACTTGACTCATTATACTGGGAAAGTAATTAGAAATGTTAACATTTGAAACCTCTACGTATACTGGATCAATGTAATTTACCGAGGTTGCTTTATTCGTATTTTTTTTTTGTAATACCTTTCGATGTGTGGGATTAATAGAAGCTAGGAAGAAGAACAAGAATAGTAAACCAAAAACAACTCATTTTCAAGAATCACGATGTATTTTTCGTCATAATTATGTATATAGGAACATATTTTTAACATAACAGTTTTACTAAACGCTACAAAGTAAACAAATCACTATTTATAAAATATCAATAATGGGTAATTTGCGTTTAACAATAGTGAAAATTATGGAAATTAATAATGTCACGGTCTATTTCTAATGCTCAAAAAATAGTAATAAGGGTTAACAAATTAAAAATCAGTCAAAATTCCTGTCGATAGATCCAATAGAATTAGTTGATATCAATTAATTTATTAAAAAAAATGAAATTCCTATTTTTCGCCTTACTAAAAGCTACAAGTAAAAACAAATCAACATTTAACAAATTATTAATGTTCCATCATCGAAGAGAAAGAAATTAATAACGTAACAGTGTAGGCATTTCTAATGCTCAAAAAATATAAGGTTTAACAAATTATATATAAGTCAGAATCGCTGTCGTTAGCTGCATTAGATAAATGATACTATGTATTTAGGAATAACTAGTGTCTTACAAAAATCCATCCGTCCATCCAGTCTTTGTGCTTATTTTAGTCAATAGAAATGGTTTTCTGATAAGCTAAAGAAATATTATCTACGTCAATATCTCTTCGATTTCGTGTAGCTTTTGGTATCTTTTCACATTCTATCCACTTGTAAGTACCATCTTGGTATCTCGTTTTACAAAACAGCCCATGGATATTCCGCTTTAACTAGTACTTCCGTAACTTTATTCCAAGGCATTTTTGATCCATCATTGGTCCATCATTTGTCCAGATGTTTATATGCTATAGCTTTGATTTAAAGTCTTTAATTAAATTGAATTAAAAGACACTTTAGTAACTTTGTATGGCATCGGATTTGGCGAAACTAAAAGCTCTAGCTGTTTTTCAATGAAAGCGTGCATACTATCGCCTTTATTTGGACCCACTACTAAAAAGCTATGACTAATATCTATAACAAACTTAAAAATACAATTCTGTTTCTATTTTGGCCTCAACAGTTGTCTGACCTGAACCGGTAATCTTTGACACCATTACCCACCGTGTCTTCTATAAACTTGGAAACACAGCTGGAAATTGCACTAGCGCCTCTTTTTGCTGTCTGTTGATGCCATAAAAAACAATAACCCGGAAGATCCAGAAGTCCAAGATATTGTGAAATTATCATAATATCATTAATAATTCATGTCATCAATCATGATATCCTAGATTCCTGTGTAAATTTAAAAATTTTCGCGCCCTGTTTGACTGTATTCTGTTAATAATATTAATTTAACATGTTAAACAACTATTATTACCTAAAATTGCGTGCATACTTGCCGCCATTCATCGTTTACTGAGCCGTAATAAACTTGTACATTGATACAAGTTTATTGTGCCCCTCCTCACGCCCCGCGTACACTGGTACAATGTTATTTAGATCAGTTTACTATGTACGATTTTAACTGTTGTTGAAATTGATTTAGTATACGTGAAATTATCTCGGTAATTATTGTTCTTTTTTAATTTTTTTTAACACTAACGTTAAGATCACGATTTATTATGTTCGTTTATGTAAAAATATGAAAATACCTAAATTTGTTAGTTGACTCATTATACTTAGGAGGCATCGATATGCAGAGCGTGTGCAAACTTTACCGTATGCATTCAGCATTGACGGGTTAGTGTATGGACAATTGCGTTTAAGCGGTTGTTGGGTGGTAATGGAATGTTATGTGTTTATGTTCTTTAATGTCCCTTATTAGATGGTTATAAACTATGCAAGTTGACACAAAACTCTGGTAATATGTTTTAAAATATTATGTTGATTGAAATAATGTATTTAAAAAAAAGTACGAGAGCCAATACAAAGCTCTGTTACTATATTTTAAACTATACCTACTTACATTGATTCAAATGATGTAGGGGATATTGAAACTGTCTCTGAATAAACAAGCTTTTTATTTCAACTCTCCTTTCAACACTGCTCGGGCTTGTATAAAAGTACCTATTATGATAAATGTCACAGGTTATTAATATTTGAAAATTTGTTGTTATAAATGTTGAATTTTTAGATGTAGTTGCTTATAAATTGTACCACAGAATAATTTAGCGGGCTCAAACATCATGTCTGGAGCGTAGGACAAAGATTTTCGCGTACACCTAAGGGATCGATTCGTTTTGATACTTTCAATTATTCAATGTAAATGAACGAGTTTGTTTGATCGAGCTATGAATATATTTCGATGAAATTATTAAAGCCAATGTTTGATGCGCTTGAAGGCACTTTGATATAAAATTGAATTGGAATTTTAATTAGACTTCTTCTATATGCTTCTGAATGAGAATTTTACATAAAAATTAGTTATCACAAGCAAGATTAATCTATAATCCTACATTAGAATATTTATATAGTTTCAAATAATTATTGAAATCAAGAACTAAATATACTCTATGAAGATAAAGTTTTTCATTTTGATGCCTATAATAATTATATTAAATAATCAGCTCATAATCGAAGTTAAAATAATTCCAATAGAACACGGGAAGATCGTGGCAGAAGTGGTTCCCGGTAAAATAAAACTCACTTGAATAACTCAAGCCGACATTCTCGTTAAAAACTCATTCGCTGCACAATATCTTAGTGCTGGGTTGGGGTTACAATTAATTTCAGCCGCTTGCGGTCGCCTCAGACGGGCTTCCTGTGATGTGTTCCGTTTGGGACCTAGAAGTATATTTATCGGTTTTTTGTTTTATTACGATAGTTAGAGTTGGACTCTTTTGGGCATTAAACTAAGTACAACTTGTATTGAATGTATAGCCTTTTACTATTTTTACCAGGTTCAATGATATTTTTGTCCTGGTGGATTGGCAACATAGTAATAATTCAATAAAACTTCTTCTATATTGAGTAGACAAAACTGCTCAAACGGTATGCTTTATGTTAACTGAACACAATTATTCATAAGACATTTCTAAAAAAAAGGACAAAAATTTTAACCATCACAAATAACAATACAATTTTTGTTATTCATGTTTTGTTTGAGCAATTACGATTTATTTTATTACATTCATACGAAGATAAAGGCAATACCCGTTTAAGTACAATACAACATTAAAGTCGCCTCTAAAATAAAACTCCATTCAGAAATTGATCCCTATTTCATTCTATCAACATGTTAACTTCAAACAGAAATTTAATAACAGTACCAAGCAGAACACACCCAAGGGGCAGAGACACAAATGTGTAGGTCCAATACAAATGGTGAGTCGACCGCACCGATCAATTTTAAAACGGAATTGCTTCGAATGATACAACCCGTTTCCTTATCTGAGGATTTATGTATGCTAGTGGGATGGATGTTTAAATTAAACCATGATGTATGAATTAATATTCCCGCTAACTTTGAAACGTTTTAGATAGAATTGCTCTATTCCTCTGTAATATAGTTTGACAGTATTGTGTTTATAGTTGTTTCTTGGGGTGTAGTGTGACATTGCGTTGGTGTTCTCTGGAGATTTCGGCGTTTTCTTGGTATGTTGCAAGAAGCTTATATCTAATACACTGGAGATTGCACTATGACCATTAACTTGTAACAAGAAAACATGACGTTGAATGACGCCTGTATGTTTTTTTATCCCTTACCTACACACCTAACTTGGCAAGTTGGTGTGAAAGGGATAAAAAACATAACAAAAATCATTCAACGTCATATTTTCTTGTTACAAGTCATAGTGCAATCTCCAGTGTATTTGATATAAGCTTCTTGGTATGTTGTAATTTGGAAATTGACGGTCAAGTTGATGGTTAAGGTCAAATAATGATATTTATTGAAGTGAAACTTCTTTATCGGGGTTGGACAAAAATTTAGTGTAACATTTTTGCGTTACGCCGTACGCGTGACATTTTTGCGTTACGCCGTACGCGTGACATTTTTGCGTTACGCCATACTCGTGACATTTTAAGGTCATAAAGAAGTTTCACTTCTTACGTGTGTACTCTAGTACACGCATACATTTTTTTTTATCTATACTATTATGACAACAGCTTCTTCGATAGTAAAAGAACAGTTAATGGAATTGTTAATTTGTCTATCTCGTAATGATAATAATATTTAAATGCTATCGCTAACTAGCTAACTGTTGTTATTAGTATTTACATTTTAAGCTATTGCATAGCTTCTATCGCGGGCCTTGAGCGCGGGGACCGAATCGAGAAATTCCGTAACGAAAAAACCTCACGCTCCCCACTCCGACGGGCTCGGAGGTGTGGCTTGAAGGCATGCTATGCAATAGCTTTACCGCGGCAGTCCCCGAGTGCCACACGTCTTTTTTTTAAATTTTATAACAATAAAAACTTCTTAAAAACAACATGATAAGACTATCACAATAATATCACACAAAAATACAAGACTACCACAACATAATCACATGCAAATACGACAAGGAATATTCGAAATTAATTTTCCCCTGAGTTGATTAAAGCGCGACAAAAATCGATGTACTTACCACATTTCGCTAAGTACCGCGGGAGATTGGTTACAGCGTGCAACCGGCGCATTTCGAATAATTCAGTTAATTATTACTAAGAAGATCAACTCCGCAACGTCTCTAATTAATTACGTACTAAATAACCTCTGAAATTAATGCACTTCTGTAAGTTGTGCAAAATTTGTAGTACATATTAACTTCTTTTCTTTTTTTTTTTGAAGTCCCGTGTCCCCGTAGTGGGGTAGAGGCAGATGCATTATTCATACATCTGTTTCACTGATCGATTTTTCTTTAGGGACAAGTAGGTGATCACTGATCAGCCTTCTGTGTCCTGCCAGACTGAGACATTTTTTTTTTCGTCTCCACCGGGAATCGAACCCAGAACCCCTCGGTTCTACGCTCACGCGTCAACCACTGTCCCGAGGAGGCGGTCTTTTCTTTTCGTTAACTATAATATTATAACATAGAATTTTTGGAGTGTATAAATAACAGCTATTGTTAGTTTTACGGCTGGGACCTTTTACATGCAAACTTTGAAAGATCAGATACACTGAAGCAAAGTCCACGTACGGCATCCTATCTTACTAATATTAGTGCAAAAGTGGTGAGGATCGATGGATGTAGGTATGTATGTTTGTTCGTCTGTCACGGAAAAACTGCACTACGGATGTGGATATGGATGAATCTTTACAGTAATATAATACTTGATTTTGCCCGCGGGTTCGTCCGTGGGTTAAATCGCGCAGTACAGCTAGTACATTATAACGTATCAAATGAAAATAGTTTTAGTATCGTCCTCCAATATTTTCCCAATAATCCGTGTATTCTATAAACACTTTAAACTGATTTCGCACAAAGCGTTCTTTAAAATCTCTCTACTTACATTTTCAAAGGTACGTAAAGCTGGCGATGAAAAATTAGCGAAATTAAAAAAAAACAACACCAGAATTTGTTGCTTATTTGTTGCTAATTAGTTGCTATAATGACGATTTTGTTGCTCAACCCGTTCGCTGAAAATCAGCAACAGTTCTAGCTTAACGTTAAGGTAGCGTGAAGAAATCGGAAAAAGGGATGGATCGTTGCAAAAATGCAGGTGAATTTGTTGCTAATTTGTTGCTGCATAAATACAGTGAAAATTTTGAATTTTTTTCATTGGCGCCAAAAATAACACAGGCCACGTCAACTTAATTGTCGATTTTCGGTAGTGAAACATAAAAAAAAATTTTTTGCTCCTCACATCGTTCACTGGCACAGTGTACAGAGCCAGCAACAAAATAGAAACCGGAAGTAGAGTTAATTTTGAAACCGGTTTGCTAGAAAATCGTCCACGCCAGCTTAACTGTCGATTTTCGGTAGTGAAACATAAAAAAAAAAATTGTTGCTCCTCACATCGTTCACTGGCACAGTGTACAGAGCCAGCAACAAAATAGAAACCGGAAGTAGAGTTAATTTTGAAACCGGTTTGCTAGAAAGTCGTCCACGCCAGCTTAACTGTCGATTTTCGGTAGTGAAACATAAAAAAAAATTTGTTGCTCCTCACATCGTTCACTGGCACAGTGTACAGAGCCAGCAACAAAATAGAAACCGGAAGTAGAGTTAATTTTGAAACCGCTTTGCTAGAAAATCGTCCACGCCAGCTTAACTGTCGATTTTCGGTAGTGAAACATAAAAAAAAATTTGTTGCTCCTCACATCGTTCACTGGCACAGTGTACAGAGCCAGCAACAAAATAGAAACCGGAAGTAGAGTTAATTTTGAAACCGGTTTGCTAAAAAATTCGTCCACGCCAGCTTAACTGTCCATTTTTGGTAGTGAAACATAAAAAAAAAAAAATTGTTGCTCCTCACATCGTTCACTGGCACAGTGTACAGAGCCAGCAACAAAATAGAAACTGGAAGTAGAGTAAATTTTGAAACCGGTTTGCTAGAAAATTGTCCACGCCAGCTTAACTGTCAATTTTCGGTAGTGAAACATAAAAAAAAAATTTGTTGCTCCTCACATCGTTCACCGGCACAGTGTACAGAGCCAGCAACAAAATAGAAACCGGAAGTAGAGTAAATTTTGAAACCGGTTTGCTAGAATATCGTCCACGCCAGCTTAACTGTCGATTTTCTGTAGTGAAACATAAAAAAAAAATTTGTTGCTCCTCACATCGTTCACTAGCACAGTGTACAGAGCCAGCAACAAAATAGAAACCGGAAGTAGAGTTAATTTTGAAACCGGTTTGCTAGAATATCGTCCACGCCAGCTTAACTGTCGATTTTCGGTAGTGAAACATAAAAAAAAAATTTGTTGCTCC
This sequence comes from Colias philodice, assembly GCF_061535455.1. NCBI lineage: Eukaryota > Metazoa > Arthropoda > Insecta > Lepidoptera > Pieridae > Colias > Colias philodice. The sequence continues at coordinate 8,962,685 of NC_143103.1, read as the reverse complement.
TCACATCGTTCACCGGTACAGTGTACAGAGCCAGCAACAAAATAGAAACCGGAAGTAGAGTTAATTTTGAAACCGGTTTGCTAGAATATCGTCCACGCCAGCTTAACTGTCGATTTTCTGTAGTGAAACATAAAAAAAAATTTTTTGCTCCTCACATCGTTCACGAGCACAGTGTACAGAGCCAGCAACAAAATAGAAACCGGAAGTAGAGTTAATTTTGAAACCGGTTTGCTAGAAAATCGTCCACGCCAGCTTAACTGTCGATTTTCGGTAGTGAAACATAAAAAAAAAATTTGTTGCTCCTCACATCGTTCACTGACAAAGTGTACAGAGCCAGCCACAAAATAAAAACCGGAAGTAGAGTTAATAAATTGACGAATTTCTAGCAAACCGGTTTCAAAATTAACTCTACTTCCGGTTTCTATTTTGTTGCTGGCTCTGTACACTTTGCCAGTGAACGATGTGAGGAGCAACAATTTTTTTTTATGTTTCACTACCAACAATCAACAGTTAAGCTGGCGTGGACGATTTTCTAGCAAATCGGTTTCAAAATTAACTCTACTTCCGGTTTCTATTTTGTTGCTGGCTCTGTACACTGTACTAGTGAACGATGTGAGGAGCAACAAATTTTTTTTTTGTTTCACTACCGAAAATCGACAGTTAAGCTGGCGTGGACGATATTCTAGCAAACCGGTTTCAAAATTAACTCTACTTCCGGTTTCTATTTTGTTGCTGGCTCTGTACACTGTGCCGGTGAACGATGTGAGGAGCAACAAATTTTTTTTTATGGTTCACTACCGAAAATTGACAGTTAAGCTGGCGTGGACAATTTTCTAGCAAACCGGTTTCAAAATTTACTCTACTCCAGTTTCTATTTTGTTGCTGGCTCTGTACACTGTGCCGGTGAACGATGTGAGGAGCAACAAATTTTTTTTTTATGTTTCACTACCGAAAATCGACAGTTAAGCTGGCGTGGACGATATTCTAGCAAACCGGTTTCAAAATTAACTCTACTTCCGGTTTCTATTTTGTTGCTGGCTCTGTACACTGTGCCGGTGAACGATGTGAGGAGCAACAAATTTTTTTTTATGTTTCGATACCGAAAATCGACAGTTAAGCTTGCGTGGACGATTTTCTAGCAAACCGGTTTCAAAATTAACTCTACTTCCGGTTTCTATTTTGTTGCTGGCTCTGTACACTGTGCTAGTGAACGATGTGAGGAGCAACAATTTTTTTTTTTATGTTTCACTACCGAAAATCGACAGTTAAGCTGGCGTGGACGAATTTTTTAGCAAACCGGTTTCAAAATTAACTCTACTTCCGATTTCTATTTTGTTGCTGGCTCTGTACACTGTGCCAGTGAATGATGTGAGGAGCAACAAATTTTTTTTTTATGTTTCACTACCGAAAATCGACAGTTAAGCTGGCGTGGACGATTTTCTAGCAAACCGGTTTCAAAATTAACTCTACTTCCGGTTTCTATTTTGTTGCTGGCTCTGTACACTGTGCCAGTGAACGATGTGAGGAGCAACAAATTTTTTTTTTATGTTTCACTACCGAAAATCGACAGTTAAGCTGGCGTGGACGATTTTCTAGCAAACTGGTTTCAAAATTAACTCTACTTCCGGTTTCTATTTTGTTGCTGGCTCTGTACACTGTGCTAGTGAACGATGTGAGGAGCAACAAATTTTTTTTTATGTTTCACTACCGAAAATCGACAATTAAGTTGACGTGGCCTGTGTTATTTTTGGCGCCAATGAAAATAATTCAAAATTTTCACTGTATTTATGCAGCAACAAATTAGCAACAAATTCACCTGCATTTTTGCAACGATCCATCCCTTTTTCCGATTTCTTCACGCTACCTTAACGTTAAGCTAGAACTGTTGCTGATTTTCAGCGAACGGGTTGAGCAACAAAATCGTCATTATAGCAACTAATTAGCAACAAATAAGCAACAAATTCTGGTGTTGTTTTTTTTTAATTTCGCTAATTTTTCATCGCCAGCTTTACGTACCTCATTTTCAATGGTAAGAAGCTTACAGTCTATTATTTAAGGATTTTATTCTTAAAATGGTCAGGTGAGATCGAATTCTTTGTGTTCGAGTGGGAGGGAAATAGAAAATTGTATTTCTTGAACATTGAAAAGGAAAATAACGCGTTACCAAGAATGGTACTTTGTACTTAAAATAGCATACAAAGACGTCTTAGGAGCAAAAATGGGAAAGGATGGTGTTCTTAGGATGCATTTTTAAAGTAAGGAGAAGCGACCGCCTCTGTTGTTTTTGGTCTGAAAACTGAATGTGCAGTATTATTAACGTTTATGGCCAAATGGTAAAAGAGAATCTATTTTAGAAGACAATCCGAATATAGTTCTCATTTTCAAAGGTACATTTTATAAACACGATTGGTTTAATTTTGGGGCTATCCAAAAGCTGATATTTTGTTTTCAGATGTTTACTGCATTATCAAGAGACATTAAATATTTAATTCTATTGTATAGATATTATCTAAAAATATGGAAACGAAATTACCTACACTTAGAATAGACGCTTCTCAATGGTTATTTCCAGGGTTAATATATTTTCTTTATTGATCATTCATGGTTTCATGAAGTAATAGATAGAATAATTATTATAAGAAAGGCAATTAATTATAACATACCGCTATTTCAAGAAGTTTGACCTCCTTTAAAGAAGTTACAAAGACATCGGATGCAAACCGCCTTTGTAAACCGAATGTAAAGGAATATTTGATTTCCCGAAGGACCATAAGTATTGAAATTTCGCATTTGTTTATCGCTTGAGCGGCATAACGGAAAATGATTCAAACAGGTTATATTCTTTTTGACATGGCTATTGGCTGCGTGAAATGTTACTGCAGATCATTTATTTAATATTATGTATTAAGCTGAAGAGTTTGATATGTTTAAACGCGCTAATCTCAAGAACTATATTGTGTCCAATTTGAAAAATTATTTCAGTGTTAGATATCCTATTTAACCAGGAAGGATGAATTTAACAAGAGCGGAACAATGCGGGTAAAACCGCGGGACACAGCCAATTCATACATATAAGAGTGGATTGCCTTCAAAATTGTTGCAATTTATAACGTTAACTTGTTAATTTTACTTTAGCAATCGGTAGGATAGGAAGCAAATACTGAACAACCCTGTCATTGAGATATCATACTGAGGCTGGATGTTTACATAATTCTGCCATCTCTATTCCAGCTTAGCCGTTTCGGTTGTGACGTATACTACGTATAGCCTCGATGTTCCTACCATTTAGATTCTGATTAAACTGTCATATTTTTTAACTCAAAACAATCTGAATTTTAATAAAAGAGCGTGTGTGCCGAACGCACGTGTCAAAAGTAAAATGTCTTTGGCAGGTTTCAAAGATTCCAAAATCTTCGCCTTTTTCATGACGTGACGATAAAGCCGTGACGCGACCTTGAAATTTTATTCTCAACGCAACTAAAGAAGTGAAATTTCAATAATTATTTTAAATTACTATGAATTTCTTAAATGACTAAAAATTAAAAGTGTTTTGTTTCTTGAACGATTGAATATTTATAATTATGTCTTAGGTATATATCCTTCGTAATTATAAAGCTACACTACCACTGACTGACTCACTGACATCGGGTTTCTCGGAAACTACGGGGAAAGTTGGGGGGATTTCGACGTGGACGTGTAGAGGTGCTCCCAGTGACCACCGGAAAAATATTGACATCTCCAACACCCTGGATAAGAGAGTGGACCCCTGGAGGTGCGCAAAAACGGTGGTACCTGGAGGAGGGGTGTCTGAACAAAAAATGCTCGGAACTGGTGGCGATTACCAGGGGGGGTGGAAAAATGGGGATTTTCGCGAAAACAAGATGGCCGCCGTACTTTGCCAAAATCGCCGTTTATGAATCCTTACGTCTCAAATTTGGCACACGTGCTCTGTGCGAGCCGGCAAATCGATCGGTGCCCCGTTCGAGTGGCTCCGGGCCCCAGTTTCCGACTTTCATACATTGGAAAATCCAACGGCCCGCGGAAACGGTGCGAGTTGGGTGGGGGGTCCCGGAACTAAAAATGATCACCACCCTGGGACGCTACCAGGGAGCCATAGTGGGACGCTCGATTTTGGAATTTTTCCATTTTTGGCGCAAACATAAAAACGTAAATTTAGACGAGGTGGCGCATCGCGGAAACACACTCACACCGCGATCGTACTCGCCCAGCTCCCAGGATATCCAGAAAAATCCGAAATTTTGAACTTTCTCACAGCCCGCGGAGACGGTCAACGGCCCGCGCAAACGGTATCAGCTACATCTGGGGTGCTCAAACTAAACTTGTAGTAGACCTCGAGCAATTACCACAAATAGTGAAAAAAATTCAAAATGGCCGAAAAAATGGCCGCCGCCATACAAATGCTAAAACGGCCATCGCTGGTCCGATCGCGCTGAAACTTGGCACAGGGTCTTTAATCGAGCCGCACATTAAGTTGGCATACTGATAATCGAGTTTTCACCGCTGGTTTCCGAGTTTCATACAACGCGAAATTCGACGGCTCTCCGAAACGGCGCGAGATAGGTGGGGGGTGTAGAACTAAAAAATGATCAAGAAGATGGGGCGCTACCAGGGCAATCGAGAAATTTCAAATTGGACGCAATTTTTTTTTCAAAAATGGCCAATTTTTCAAAGCAAGATGGTGGCGCCGGTTACTTTACGATCGGTCTGAAAATTGACTTCTGTGCTCTAATCGGCCATATTTACAAAACTGCAAACTCAGAATTTCTCTCCGACCCCCGGTTTCCATTTTCCATACATCGCGAAATTCAACGGCTCTCTGAACCGGTGGCAGGTAGGTCGGGGTCGCCGAAGTAAAAAATGCTTCAAAACCTGGTCCGCTTCCAGGCATATAAAAATTTTTGGTAAAAAGCGAAATTTTTTTTTTTCGAAAATTTTGTATGGAAATTTCCATAGTAGGAAGGGTAATCGCATAGCAATAGCAAAAGACGGCGCCGCGGGCTGCTTGCTGCCCGCACACGGCGCAACCGCGAAGGTCGACAGCCTCCCGGAGTAGAAAATATTTATTAACTTTTGAACTACCGCACGAGCCAAGCGAGCGAAGCGAGCGAATCACGGCAGCGGCTGGCTTAAATATTCAAATAGGTAGCGAGGAGCGAAGCGACGAGCGAGTTAGGTTAACTTTTGAACTACCGCACTAGCCAAGCGAGCGAAGCGAGCAAGTCACGTCAGCGGCCGGCGTAAATATTCAAAGAAGTAGCGAGGAGCGAAGCGACGAGCGAGTTAGATTAACTTTTGAACTACCGCACTAGCCAAGCGAGCGAAGCGAGCGAGTCACGTCAGCGGCCGGCGTAAATATTCAAAGAAGTAGCGAGGAGCGAAGCGACGAGCGAGTTAGGTTACTTTTGAACTACCGCACTAGCCAAGCGAGCGAAGCGAGCGAGTCACGTCAGCGGCCGGCGTAAATATTCAAAGAAGTAGCGAGGAGCGAAGCGACGAGCGAGTTAGGTTACTTTTGAACTACCGCACTAGCCAAGCGAGCGAAGCGAGCAAGTCACGTCAGCGGCCGGCGTAAATATTCAAAGAAGTAGCGAGGAGCGAAGCGACGAGCGAGTTAGGTTAACTTTTGAACTACCGCACTAGCCAAGCGAGCGAAGCGAGCAAGTCACGTCAGCGGCCGGCGTAAATACTCAAAGAAGTAGCGAGGAGCGAAGCGACGAGCGAGTTAGGTTACTTTTGAACTACCGCAATAGCCAAGCGAGTGAAGCGAGCAAGTCACGTCAGCGGCCGGCGTAAATATTCAAATAGGTAGCGAGGAGCGAAGCGATGAGCGTGTTAAGTAAACTCTTTAACAGTTTATTATGAAAAGTCACTGCCCGCTATCGATTAGACACCTCAAAATGATGAAATTCGGGGATCACGTTTCAAGAATTTAACCAATATTTGAATAAGTAATTTATAAACAGTTTCGACTGACTGTAGAATCGCTGTTAGCAGATGTAACAAATGGACAGGAAATTCAAATGCATTTTCAAATGACTGAAGATTTCTGCCCTGGGATGAGCCGCGAGCTGCTTGCAGCTCGCGCACCACGCACCCTCGAAGGTAGACAGCCCCCCCGGAATAGAAAATATTTGAATGGGAAATTTATAAGCACTTCCGATTGACTGTGGAATCGCTGTTAGCAGATAATAACAAATTGACGGGGAATTTTAATGCATTTTCAAATGACTGAAGATTTCTGCCCTGGGATGCTTCCGCACCACGCTCCCTCTAAGGTGGACAGCCTCCCGGAGTGGAAAATACTTGAATGGGGAATTTATAAGCATTACCGGCTGACTGTAGATTCGCTGTTAGCAGATGTAACAAATGGACAGAAAATTCGAATGCATTTTCAAATGACTGCCCTATTGCTTCAACCCAGAGGCAAAAGAGGCTCGCGGGCTGCTTGCAGCCCGCGCACCACGCACCCTCGAAGGTCGACACCATTCCAGAATAGAAAATTTATGAATTGGGAATTTATAAGCACTTCCGATTGACTGTGGAATCGCAGTTAGCAGAAAATTATAAATGGACTTGGAATTCTAACACATTTTCTAATGACTGCCCTATTGCTTCAACCCAGGGGCAAAAGGGGCTCGCGGGCTGCTTGCAGCCCGCGCACAACGCACCAGCTAGTATTAAATATAAATTTGAATTTAAAAACTCCCAATAGTAGGGATCTGCCTAACATAGGGGTTGGTATTCAACAGATCTTTTTCAAAGAGGATCATTAAGAGACCGTCATCCACACAGATTTTCGTATGCTTGCATTTAAACTATGAGCCTACTGTGACTTTGGACCTAAGTATTAGTGAAAATTTTTATACATTTTTTAATAAATAGGTACGAAGAAACTAATATGTACATTTTACATATATACTTAGATGAATAATTTTAGTAAAAGTACTGTTCCTGAATTAATTTCCGCAAGTTTATATAAATAATATGATCTTAATTTAATTTCACTTCATGAGTAATATTGAAAGGATTTAACCAAATAAATTATCGATAAAATGTTTACTTTAACTCTTTTCTTACCCGAAAAATATTATCAACGATCTTCGCTATGAGCGCGCTCATGTAACTGATCGCAATCATTATATTTTATTGTGTAAAATAGGGACGAATTTTCACCTATCTTCACAATCTACTTACTATATTAATATTTACAATTGAAATAGTATTACAAAACTTAAGCACTATTCTCATGCTTACAATAGTTCATAGTTTGCTGTAGAACTAAGTAAAGAATAAAGCCATCAGTGTGAAATAAAAATGGGATTTTCGCTATTTTAACAATGTTCTCAAGTTCGCATTTTCAGAGGGGAAACCAGTCTCGCATACTTCCTACTGATCGAGGCCATCATTTTGTTTCAAACTTTTTTTTAACTACAAAAGTGTTCTCAAGTTGTCATTTTAAGTAGTGTAACCATTTAAGTGTCACAGACTCCCCGCCGATCGGGAGCATCGCGAATGTTCGGCAAATCGTTTGCAGCGCTCGTTACAAAGGGTTTTTATTATTTTTTGTACATTTTATTTTGGGGTCGTGAAGGCTTGAAGGCGGGATGACTTCTATTTACGTGTTTTGTGCTATGTCTGTAGTATATAAATACTTTGAAATCTTTTCAATTTTGATCTATTCAGACTTTTTAGGAGTAACCTTTAACTAAAAAATAAACGAGTATGATTTTGCGGAATATAATTTGATATACCTATTAACACATTTCTATTCAATTCTTGACTCTTGGTTAATCCTGGGTGTTGGTGAAACAGTCAAAGAAATTTTGATTGTACTATGTGATTACTTACATAAACGCGTTGGATAGGACGATAGATTTTTGGGATATACTTACCAAGTGAGATCGCCTGTTGAAGCTTAAGTTGGTATCAACATCGCCGAAGAAAAGTATAACTACGCATTCTAAATACCACCAAGGATAATTTATCACCAAGTTTTAGGTTATTTTGTTAAAAAACCTACTCTAAATCTGAATAATATTGCTAATTGTTAATTTATAATAACACTTAAACCAAACACAAGTTGCAACGTTAGCAATGAGCGAAAATAATTCCTTCCGGAATACATGTTCCAGCTTGTTTAGAAAGAGAAATAACCCGGCAAAATAACGATGGTACCCGCAGCGTACATACGACCTCTATAAACGGAACTATACAACACTTTCGGGTAATGCCCTGTTGTTAGCACAACAGCAAGTTAAAGTTGCTAGTAAAACATCATTGCTCTTTGTTTTCGCCCCTACTATGGTTGGGTTTGAGATTTTTATAAATTCGATTAAAATTAACGGAAACATTTTGTTAAAATAAGTAAATTAAATTTGAATGTGGTTTAAGCGTTGAACCTGTTCCGCAAATTATATTAATATCAATTATTCACTGACAGAAATGACTGTTAATAATTAAATTATGTACTTGAAACGGTGTAATATAAGAGTTAGAGCTGTACGTATAGAGCTAGAGCAAGAGCACTCTCTCGTAATCTTTTAGTGTAAACGAAAACTCGTATTCAGTGTTGTTCAGTATTAGAACATTGCATATAATCTTTTCGAACGCACTAAAATAACGAAAGAATGCTCTGCGCCTGTTTACACTAAAATAATTTGACATAGTGGGGTTAGAATGAGCATTTGCTCGTTTGATGTAAATGCACTGTGAAAAACGATAAACAATGGAACAGTCAATAGTATTTTTGCATGGTGTCAGTACAGTAATACGCTAATCAAAGGAATAAAGTAAGTCGCTTAAACTTTAATACTATGATTTTATTCGAGTTTCCTTAGTACTAGAAGCAGTCTTTAACTAAATTACCCTGCATCTGTAAGGTTGCGGTCATACTGAGATCTCAAAGCGAAATAATGCAATGAACTTAATGTAGAGGAGAATTTTCTTGGAAGCATATTTATATAAATAGATTTTCTAGAACTTTCCTCCATCTGTAGCATTTGATATTTAGTTTCATGGCATTAAAATGCTTTTTAAATGAGAATTTTCTAAGGAATAGATAAAAATCTCAGCTCTAGTATTGTTTTTGAGTTTTTGGGGATACTAATATTATAAATGCGAAAGTAACTCTGTCTGTCTGTCTGTCACGCTTTCCCGCTTAAACCTCTCAACCGATTTTGATGAAATTTGGCACAGGCAATCTTTAGACCCTGAGAAAAAACATAGGCTACCTTTTATCAAAACACCACGTGAAGCCGCGGGCGGAAGCTAGTTATAACATAATTCAACCAAAACCAACCTATGTATATTATTTTGTATGGTTTTATATATCAATATAATATTTGATATTATAACATAATATACAGTTAGATCTAGGAGTATTTCTTTGCCGTTAGTAGTTGCTAAAAGTAATCAAAAAGATAAACCAAGCCGGGGACTAAAATCTAGTTATTAAATAGACCTATACTATAAAATATTACAAAGCCATAGCTTATAGTCTAAGAGCTGGCTAATATTGTCAGACTCGTGCTATCTGTCAAATGTCAGCGCTGTAGCAAACACGTTTTTATAGTAACTACTGCATGTTTCCATTCAATTTTCTTTACTGGTTTTGTGCAAATTTATAAATGGTAACAGAACATTTTACATGGAAAAGTTTGTACCTACGTTACTTTTGTAAGGGTGTTTTGTGTACACTTGAAATATTGTTGTGTTGAACGTAGCTTGGTTGTTACCTAATATGTAGTAATTATGAATTATTGTACACTAGACATAACACTGCGCAATTTATTAAATTGTATTTGGTATTAAATTCTATTTATTTACATATTAAAATTAAATACTAATTAAATACTATTAATGCATCTCTTAAACTAGCTTATTTCATAATCATGAAAAAAGTTTTCAAATAATATTACAATTTATACCATCATCACACCAAATCTTTGCATGTGTATGTGTAATTTATTTAGAATGTAGACACCAATTTTCAAAATATATATTATACATCATTTACAAGCGTTTCGGAATAGGAAAGTTACAATACGTTTAATATTTTATTCAATAAATAATTTCGAAATAGAACACGAGTGAAATATAAAATACAAAGATATTACGCTACAATATTGTATGGAAACAAAACGCTTATTGACTCACGTACGAAAATATGGTAGTCATGAATTAGTTTATTTAATGAACTATTTGTTTCCGCAATATTTGCAGACTCGAATATTTTTACAAATAGATAAGTATATTAATCTCAACAGTTTTCCTATAAATCAATTCTCAATAGAAACTAAAATGAATCACAACATAACATTCGTACCATAGAAATCTAAATAACAGTGTCTTGTTATTTAGATTTCTATGATTCGTACTTACAATGTACCTACAACGTACGTAGAATCTCAATATTTTATGTAGGCCACATGATACCCTTTCAAATCACTGTCAACCTTTAGGAGCAATAAGAGACCACTTTGAGTATGAAATTTTTATAGGAGGAAATCTCCTAAACACAACGCCAAAAAGATTGCAGTCACTTTCATTATGTTGTATCTTCCGCAATAAACTTTAACCCTTTAAAATGCTATTATTTTCAAATCTACAAGGATTAAACAAATCCTTTTGTAATTGGAGTACCAATAAATGTAACTGACACAACAGAAGTTCTTAAAAAGTACTTATCCATCATGCCTTCAAGGCTTCAAAACATAATGACACACTTAAAAGCATCCCGTCATTCCCATAGCAACTAAAGTACTTACAAAATCGTTCCTGAAGAGCTTCAAATATAAACCGTGGAAGTTGGAGCGATGTCTTGTAAATTAGCCCCGCAATGGTGTAACGAAAGTTTGGAGACTATGCAAATATGTTGGGGAAATTTGGATACAATAAAAGGATTTGCCACCAAGTTTGTGTATGAGTGTTACGTGCTAATGGATCGGTAGGTTTATGTAGAGTGGGTGTTGTTTGGTAAAAGAGTACATTATAGACACGGAAATACACTGTTCGGATTATTACCAGTTGCACAATTCCACAAATCGCACAACACATATACCACCTGCCACCTGGGTGAGTGGATCGATTAGTCTTTTCTAGGGACATTTCTGCAATTTACTTGCTTCGGTATTTCCAAAATGTTATAAACAGCCATAGAAGAAAGCCTAACGATTTCTGAAGGGCCAGCAAAACATTCGTAGAGCCCCACGTAGCGATCGCTCATGGGCGGCGTAGACCTTTCAAAAAACCCTTATAGTATAGAATCGACCTAACATCGAGATGAGATGTTACTATTTGAGTAGATAGTTCTTAAATGTTTGAAATGGACTGACGAAGAACTGCTTAGATGTCAGTTTTTAAAGCGCATTTTCATATGAAGTGCTTTAACTAATATAATACAGCTACCTTAGGAGTAAATGAACGACAAATAAATTTTAAACTTTCTATTCTGAAAGAGCTTCTTGAAATTACATATAATAAAACTCAATTTTATACGTACTTCACGGAAAACTAAATATTCAAGCATTCAAAATAATTTTTAAAGAAACATTTCAAAGGCTAAATGCTGGTTAAATTTAAATAACGTCGACTCCACTCAGGTTCTCTAGTTAGTTGAATAAAGCGATTCTTAGAGTTAACTGGCTGGCTAATTTGAAATCACTTTAAGATTTCAAATGTATATTAATGAAATGAATATTCAATAATAATCAAGTAACTGGTGCATGAGATAACTAAGACGATGTTGATTTTTATTAGTTTCAATTGAAATTATTCCTTACTATATTTTATGTTATACTTAACACTTTTGCTGATAAAGTCATATTGCTTATGACTATGTCAAGATACAATTAAAATAATTAAAACGATGCTTTGACAGAACTTTCAATTTCATTAAAAATTATTCGTAATTTCACTTTATCTCCTATAAACGTATATTTACAAAGAACACATCTGAACCCTCTAATTACCGAATGTGGCCCCAATATAATCAGTTTAACAAACAAGGCTATCTTTACCAGCAATGCCCCATTTAAAAACATTCAAGTAAATTAAAAGACTCTAACGACACCTTAATACGAAGATAATCCAAAAATTATATGAAAGTGAGGACAAAACCCGTTACTTGGGAATAACAATGGGAGACAGAGGTGTTGTGCGAAATTGGCTATTATCCACTTGCAATAGACACCAAATTCGAGCGAGTGACTAACTCTGATCTAAATTTACATATTTATTGCACTCCTCGTTTGTATTAAGGGGTGATCACGTGTTCTGAATGGTCTACGATCGATGATTCAGCAGATTCGTAGAATCTAAGCAATTATAGTAGCTAGAGAATATGGGAACTAAAAATTCGGGCTCATTTAAAATTCAATAACGGAAAATTCCCTTTACAAGCAAAGTCCAGCAGCATTGGGATCGAAAAAAAATAATCATCTTTCTCGTCCAATTCATTAAGTTCAGCACGAGTCATTGATTTTTATCAAAATTCCAGGTCTGAATGGCGGTCATTTTGAGTAGAATCCGAGGGAATTCGTTATTAGCAGATATTGGTTCAATGGGACATTACCATAAATCCTTGAGTCGGGCTTATTCCTGCTACGGACGTAATGGCGAAGGAAATTAGTACAAAAAAACTGAATTAGATCCGTGTCATCTGCAAAGACCTTTGAGGAATTATGTTACTAGTGTCTTTTATGAACTGGCGTATTGAAGATTTTTATTTGGTTCCGACTTTTGCATTTCTGAGGAAGCCATTGAATGGGACCATTTACTGAAAAATTTTCATTTGGTGAAGCGCTAAATTAAATTAAATTATAATTTTTGGTATAGTGTAACGTAGAGGTTACAATAACGTTTCAAATTTTTGCTCTAAAACGCATCTTTTATCAATCAAAAACATTTCAATGTTTTTTCAATGTAACTGACTGCAAAGTCAACATAAATTATTAGATTAACCATATTTTCTATCCTAATATAACCACATCAAAATTAGTTTAGTTATCCACATTAGAACATACATTTATTATGGATGTGAAGTCACAGCAGGCTAACTCACAATAGAGGAAAATAGTTACGATTGCGAAATTGCTTAAATAAATTATACACTATTATTGTAAGCACCTTTTGAAAGCAATGCTGTGTTAGCTGATTAATTATTTAGTCGATTCTGAGAGGCAATTGTATTCCGACCCTCTTTGTGGAACAGTTTGTGATGTTAGTTTTTGATCAAGTTTGTTTTAATAGTTTAGTTTGATATGTCATATTCTTGTCGAATGTTTATGTTATTAGTGGTTTATAGATTACGTGAAGTCTGTTAATATATTCACTTATTTGTATTTTCTAATATTGTAGAGCTCAGTTTAGTATCTGGTTCTTTTTTTATATTCTTTGACAGCAAGAAAACAGTTGTTACGAGCTAGCCATTCAGTGTCTTTTAAAATAAGTAAAATGATATTGTAACACAGTAGGTATTTATTATTTATATTGTATTATTTTAATGGTAACTTATTTCTCTTGTATTGTTCCAGTAAAAAAATCATCGTCCGTTCAAACTTACTGAAATTCAGAATTTTACGGGATAATTTCTATCTACGACACATCATTTCACACGTGAATTGTCTACCTCATATTTTAAAGTCGGTTAAGAATAGCAATACAAAATCATTCACAGTTTCCCTCAACAAAAGATCGTTAGGCCTAGCAATGAAGTGAGTTTATTGTTCCCTTCCCTAGGGGACCTAGAACCCTTTATTCAAACCAGATAGGGTTACTTACCCTTTATGAAGTTACATTGGCGCTTTTTACAGTAAATAGTGTGTTTTTTGTGAGTTGGAGTGGAGTTGGAATGGAGATTTTCTCTCTCTTAGAATATGTATTTTCGAAAATTCGGAAATGATATACCTATTTCTGTTGCCGCAATGACAACAATAAAGCTAAGGTTAAGCAACGGCTGGCACGGTCATGAATTGGTTGTTCAGCCAATTTTTTATAATTGCTTGTACCACCTTGTACTTTATATTTTGCACGGAGACGTAAATGTCGCAAGTTCGACTCCCATTTAACACATTTTTTTATGTCATTTCGATAGTGCTTACCATCAGGCAATCCACCACCTCATTTATCGACTATGAAAAATATATTAATGAGCTGTGGACCGAATCCTCGTAAGTATTTTAGTTCATATATCACATTTCACATCGTTATTTGCGTACATATTTAGATCTAATGCTTATTTTATCGCAATATACAGTGGAAAGCTAACAAGAGTTAGTAGGTCGAATTTCGACCACCAGGCTATTTTTGGAAGTTGATTAATATAATATATAATTTACACACATATACAATTCGATATTTAAGCAAATGTTTGGGGTTATTTATTAGGTATTTTTTTTACGAGGCGGGATTCGAACCCACGTCTTTCGCCATACCGAGGCGACGCCTGACCTCTCGCCACCCGTTGTACTCTTTCGGTTTTTATGTGTGTAAGGGACACCATTTATTATTTAAATAAATGTTTTTGATGTAAGTACAAAAGCGTGCAATACACGCAAGTAAAAAATAATTTTACAGCACAGCGGTTCAGAGATTCAGAGTTTGTAACCCGTACAAAAATAACAAAAGAGAATCAGTCTGTACATAATACAGTAATCAGTGCGTAAAAAGCTGCATTCTATCTGGAAACAAAAATAATTGTTACAATATAAAAAAAAATACGTGTGGCACTCGAGGACTGCCGCGGTAAAGCTATTATAATTGCATAGCATCGCATCGCTGTGCCGGTTGAAGTGGTGGGTGTTAGGTTTTTTCGTTATGGAATTTTTACATTCGGTCGCCGCGCTCAGTCTGAGATAAAAGCTATGCAAATAGCTTAATCATTTGTTTACACAAAAAACTAAAAGTCCAAATTCAGGTTCGCTTTACATTATCATTATTTTATTATCATTGTATTATTCATCCCGGAAAGGGATCGAGTTACAAATTATCTCTTTACGAATATTTTACCCCAACGCGGTACAGTCGAACTTGTTAAGGATGCAATTACTAAAGACAGAAACTTAAACCCCTCTTAGACTAGAGTTTACTTCAAACATAATTACAAATAACTCATCGCCTTAATTTGAGGCCGGGAGCTGAATGACACGACTGTTTACTTATTTGATTTTGAAATTTAATAAATAATTCTGTTTTCTATGAATAAAATGTGTTTAAAAAGTCCAAAGATTAGCTTTAGCATTTGGGGCGATTATGCTTGTATATTACTTTAAAAAAATCGTATTTTTTTGAGTATAAAATGGAATTTATTGTTCCTATCTTGCTATTTGTGTTACGTGTAATGTGCATCTAAATAGATTTCCATCTCTCTACATGTAGGTACAATGCTTAGACTGACCGGTAATAAAACAAACAAATTAAATCGTGACAAATTAACTGTATTTGTAGTCGTAATAACTTTGCTCTAATTGCTACCGTACCTTGATTCGATCGATTAAGCAATTTAACCGCCAGCTCCCTGCCTATTCCTATTATTTAGAGACAAATACTGAAATTAGAGTAAGTAATCCGAGCGCCATCTGGGTGCACACGATAATTCCAAGTTTAGGGAACTTCCCCTTTGTCATGTGCCGATAATTTTAAGTGAGGTGATGGAAGTTTGTCAACGCAGTCGCGTAGTTTCGCGGTGTTTGCTTTGCGACATGAACTTGTGAGGAATAGTGAGAAATGTATTTCTTATTTTGTGGTTGTTGTGAATGTAGGATTATTATAATTTAGGTATTGAATAGTATGTCAAACATTTCATTCAAATTTATAAAACACCGAAAACACACTAATATTATGTTTCAATCTGTCTCAATGAATCAAAGAAAGATATAGAGCTATCTTCTGGTTTTCTCCATGAAAGAAAATGAAAAACACTATCGAACCCACTCATTTCCTATCTGTATTTCTCATGAATTGTCCCACAGATGAACGTCTTTTAAACACTGCAGACTGCAGCGTGCTTGTCTTGTGTCAAACTTAAGTCAGGTGCGATCGTTAATTATTTGAAAATACATTCTCGGGTTTAGATGTGGTGGGAGTTGATAAGTGTTTTGAACGATGTAGGAAATTCAATAGAGAAATTGTTAATAACTTATTATTTGCTTGAGTTTGATTAAACGCTAGTGTTATTAATCTACATTAAGAAATTAAACTTTTTAACGCTCGCCGCAAAGTGTTCGAGTTTAAGACGTCGGGATAAATCTATACTATAATATGATAAAGCTGAATTTGTTTGTTTGTTTGAACGCGCTAATCTCAGGAACTACTAGTCCGATTTGAAAAATTCTTTGATTAGTGTTAGATAGCCCATTTATCGAGGAAGGCTATAGGCTAGGTAATAGGTATATTATAAAACTGCGTAGCACCGCTAGTGTTTAAATAAACTGAAATATTATTTGCTACATAGCTATGTATTTGATACAAAAATATCTTACTCATTCCGACGGTAAATAATTGAACGTGCAAAATGTGAATAAATTGCAATTAGTTTTAAATATCACTTGATACTCATCTCATTACACTTACAATTAATAATAAATAAAGGCATGCCCATTAACAGGTTAAATAATTAATTACGGTAGTTATTTATGCAGTTTTCATGATAAATTTTGTGGATATTAAATTGAATAAAAAGGGTATTTTGTACTCCAGGGAAATGTGTATTATACATGACATCAGATTATTTGTTTGCTCGTAAGCATGGTTAGTTTAGCGGTAATGATTCCTTTTGATGTTAAGTATCAGAAAGAAATAAAATCTTTATAATAATCTTTGCTCTATATTCAAAGTTTGCATTGGCAATTAAAGGCTCTATTACAATCTTTTTATTTATTTATTTATTTATACTTTATTTCAATGAAAATTACAAATTGAAACTAGGATACATTGTAACAAACGGCGGCCTTATCGTTAAATAGCCATTTCTTCCAGACAACCGGTTGTACAATGAGAAATTAAGTAAAGGACAGGAGTAGGGCAGAGCGTACATAAATATATGAACAATCTTTTATTAGTAAAAAACTTCAAAAAATAATTTTATATTTGTCACCATTGCTCCGCCACCTTTACCTTACCTTTTTACTTCTTGAAGGCTTCTTCTATAAAAGTCTGATATATATTTCAGCTTGTTGTTTCAGCTCATAATATTAAAACTATAGATTATTCCAGGTCATCGAAGTTTCCAGCTGTAATTTCACCTCAAGAGATTTACCTTAAGATCTGAAATATGCCAATACAATATTGCCTGTCCAATATACCGTCGCAAGGGAACAAGCAATTTGTTCAACTCTTGCTCTCAGGGACTGCTTTGTTTTGATGCAATTATATGCATTGGATATTGTTCAATTATAAGCATGTTAATAGTTTCTTATTATGATATCATAACAGTAGTGACAAGGGAAAATTTATAACTACACCATTTATTGTCTGGCAAAGATCACTGCTTAGTGATAAGGCCGCCAATTTTGCTACATCTTTCTGGTAACATATTGTTCATTTTCATCATTTTTTTTTATTCATGTATAAGTATGTCGTGGCCATATCGTAGATTTGCTCATTTCATTCATGAAATGAGCATATCTACGATATGGCCACGACATAATATGTATACAATATAGTGTACTAAAATAAAACATGCATAAAATATTGTATGCCTATATATTATTCTGGTATATTGATTTTCTAACAACAATGCAAAGATGGCATTTTCCTTAGGCATTTTCGATACAAAATAAGACTTCATCTTATATATAAAAATGAATCGCAAAATGTGTTGGTAAGCGCATAACTCGAGAACGGCTGAACCGATTTCGATAATTCTTTTTTTATTATATTCCTTGAAGTACGAGGATGGTTCTTATGTAGAGAAAACGTAAATATTATGTACCACGGGCGAAGCCGGGGCGGACCGCTAGTATTATATATTTTCGTGTTTAAAGTGATGTAATTTTTCAAAGAACTACAATTATTTTGGGTGTAATACCTCTACGAGTACAGGACAACCATAGCTCAAATAATAATTATTACACTTATTTAACGCCTATTAAAACTCCAAATAAACCGTATGTAAATCAGGCAAAAGTAATTCTAATCCGGGAAAGGACCGGTATAACTCAGCTATCCCCGGATGGTGACAAAAACTATCCCGGACTAGCGGGTAGACGATAAATCAAGCTGGGATTGATTCTGGGACTCCAATGTCTGTGGTCCGATTATTCATTGCTGGAAGCATTGAAATATGGTGCTATTTGAAATAATTTTTATTACCGGGATAGGTAAGAATTGGGTGTTCTAGAGATGAATGATTGAAGAGCTGTTTTTAATTAATTTATCATGAAAAATGAATACGTTATGCGTGCCAAATTTTTATATATTCTAGAGTGAAAAAACAGTGAGATAAACAAATAAAAAATTTCATTATACATAGGTACTTAAGTATCAAGAATGTGGTAACAACTTGATCCTTATAATGAAATTTTCATTCAGGATAGAAAGACATATAATAAGTATTGCTTATAACCGTTGCATTCTTCTTGTTTTACTATTGTATATCCAGGCATATTGTAATGTTAAGTAGGTATCAATTGTATTTTGATCGTGAATCATTACTGTACCTATTTAGATACTATTTATGTTACATTGCTCTTTTATCTATTATAACTTTAAAGAAGATTAGTTATTTATTTGTTTGATATCATAACAATATACATTACAAAGTATAACCCCAATAAAAAATGGTAACAAAGGTTTTCCGTTATTATGATATAACAGGCAAACGTAGAGAGTTACAATAGTCAATAATGGAGCATGTTAATAAAAACGAAAGCAATATAATTTTCCGACAAATTAAACAGAACACGGATAATCCGGGAAGCCATTGGAATGACGGATAAAATAACTAGCGTAAAATCGAAATAGTTGGTATTGAAAAAAGATTGTCAGGATATTAAGTTTTGCGATTGTTGAGATTCTGACGAAATGTTGATAAGGAATATGTTTGATGAAATATTGTTAGGAATGTTCTAGATTTGCTGATACACGTGAGCATTTTAGAATGTTTTCTATACAGTATCAGAATGTGTTTTTCATGGAGATACGTAATAGTTTTAATTATGAGTACCTATTAAATTAGTTACAATGAAGATAAATACCTAATGATTAGAGCGCTAGGTGAGACTATTTCACCACAACAACTTTCAACACACCACACTACAACAAAATTTTAACAATTAATATTAAAAAAGAAATATAATAAATAAATTTTAACAATTAATATTAAAAATTAATATATAAAAGAAGAAAATACTAAAGGGGTTTTTGAAAATGACAATTAATTAAAAATGACATTGCAATGACGATGCGTTCTTCATTTGTTATTGTTCTATTACTGTAAAAAATGTGTAACTACCTTGTAAGCATAATAAATTCTAAGCTTTTAAGGTTTACATAATAAAAATAAGCACATGAAAACCTATTACTGCATTCTAAGGAAAAATGTATGCGTCAATACATCAAATAGAGGACAAAGTCGTTGAAAGCCGCGTTAAGGAATCCGATGAAACAGAAAATTGACGTCGACGCCTTTGCTTCGAAGTTGGTGTTGGAATATGAAAGGCACTTTTGTTGCCTTACATTTGAATGGTGGTAAAAAGATGGAAATATTCTGGATTGCGAACGTCTGGAATGTTCTTTAGAAGTGAAATTGTGTAAAGTGGAATCAAATTAAGATAGCTTATATAGATCTTACTAAGTAAATCAAGTTTTATTGATTGTTTTTCTATTATGGTTATTAAATGTAAGAAAACTTCTTCCTAACCGTCTTCCGAAATCTTTAACTATTGGTGTTGATTTAAAGTTTTGAAAATTGAATTTTAAATAATGAAGAAGGAAAAGCAAGTTTCAAGAGTCTTATTATTCCTGTCCTTGATACATTTCAATAACATCCAGATCCTACATATTTCCTCTCTATACACATTGATAGAACTAAAATGAAACTCGCAAAATTTAAAATATATCTCCAACTAAACTCATAGGCTTTAATACAAAAGTGCACTAGCATCTCTTACATTATTTATGGCTGCAATAATCTTGAGTGTTCTTAAGGTTGGTTTCATAATATACGAGCTGTTCCTATTTGAATTCTGTTCTGTGTAATGCATTTTAAAGTTCATATAAAATTTACTTGTTGCTGTAGTAATGACGGAAGCGTTTTGGTTTATCTTATACGTCTGGGAGGAAAAGCTTACCTGGCTTTTTTTGAGCTTTTAAAGGAGTTTTTGGTTTGGTTGCATTATTGTTTATCCAAACAGATATTGGAAGAAATTACATTATAAGACATAGCGACTGTATATTGCAGTTGTAAGTTTAAATGTCCAATTATGAACTTGACTACTTGTGATTATGAAGCAATGTTTGTTACTACATATTTTAAGCTATTGCATAGCTTCTATCGCGGGCCTTGAGCGCGGGGACCGAATCCAGAAATTCCGTAACGAAAAACCTCACGCTCCCCACTCCGACGGGCGCGGAGGTGTGGCTTGAAGGCATAGCATGCAATAGCTTTACCGCGGCAGTCCCCGAGTGCACGTCTTTTTTTATTTTATTTTATATAGTGAATGGATCTTGACGAAATTCCACACAGAGATATACTAGATAAGTACTAGATAAATAATATAATAAACCATACTTTTTATATTATTATTTGAAGAAACTCGTATCTGATAGTAGTACACTGATTTGTACTAATATTGGTCACTAATAAATTTAGAACAAGAAAAAAACGAGAAAATATGAATTAGCAACTTTGTAACTATAATAACATGACTCGGAAAAACGTATAATTTAAAACTGCAAGCTTGCAGGCTTGCTATTAATTATAGACTCATTAACAGCGAGCGGATATGATGTTAATTAAACTGATGTTAGAAAAATCTGCTAGCGACAACATCAATTTCTTCGGTAATTAGTGACTTTCAGTTTTGAGACGTTGCTAAGTGTCGTGAATGTAAAGCTTTTTATACGGATTTGGTTGATGCTGGCTTATAGATAGAAATATTGTGCGTGAAGTCCCATGTCCCCAAGTGGGGTAAGGGGCAGATGCATTATACATCTGTTTCACTGATCGATTTTCTTTAGGGACAAGTAGGTCAGCCTTCTGTGTCCTACCAGACCAAGACATTTTTTCTTCGTCTCCACCGGGAATTGAACCCAGGGCCCCTCAGTGCTACGCTTCACGCGTCACCCACTGTACCAAGGAGGCGGTCAAAGATAGATAGAAATAATAGGAATCCGATAATAGTGGTAGTAACTATTTAGTGAGCTGTAGTGATAGATATGAAGATAAGATTTTTTTTGAGAGATTGAAATGTGAAGTTTAGCAAATAGCATGCACCTGGCTGATCTTGTTGTAAAAAAGCACAAGGAAGGACCAAATTCAAGAATTAACATTTCAAATGACGCATTATAATAATTCTTCAAACCAACACGTCCTAATATCGAGCCAAAAAGTTTCCAACTTTAAAATGACAATCGACAATCAATAATATGTTAAACCGAATCAATCATTGCTAGGACCTCCATGCTAACGACCGTGACGACCAAGCTATTTAAAACCGTAATCCCTTGAAATAAAGTATAATATTCTTTAGTCAAAAAGGAAACTAGTTGGCAAAGCCATCTGTCAAACAAAGTAATTGAATCCGGCAGTTTTGATTTGTGACTAAACTCTGATTGGGTGATTAAGCATTGTCTTTGAATGTCTTTATAAGAAGAGGGTCATTATCCGTCTTACCATCTTTCTTATGTTGCGAATATAATCAATTGTTGAGGTTTCGTGTTTCAAGGAAATTGATAAAATCGACTTCTTGCGAATAATAGATATGTGGCAAATATTTATATTTGCCGCATTACAATTATTTATAATTGTTGAGGTTTCGTGTTTCAAGGAAATAAAATGAACTACTTATGAATAATGTGTTTCTAAATCTATACTAATATTATAAAGTTGAAGAGTTTGTTTGTTTGATTGTTTGTTTGTTTGAACGCGCTAATCTCGGGAACTACTGGTCTGATTTGAAAAATTCTTTCGGTGTTAGATAGCCCATTTATCGAGGAAGGCTATATATCATCACGCTAAGACCAACAGGAGCGGAGCGTTGCGGGTGAAACCGCGGGGCACAGCTAGTCTATGATAAGCACAAATAAAACTTAGTTACTTGGGATAGAAAAAACTGAGCTGTGCGTAGTGATCTATTTCAGACTTTATACGTACAATTTACAAGTGTGCGTTATTTTTAGATAAAATGGAAAAGGTAAGGAGATAATGTTTTTTGGTAATGCGTGATTTATTTACCTGACTCAGATTTATTGATCGGTTACCGTGTTGGATTACAAATAAACGTTATTTCAGATATTTCTTTTGAACTTTCTTATTTTTAAATCTTGTACCAAACAAGGCATATTGTAATGATATGAAGTAAGGAAATCGGCAATTGTTTCTTGTCCTTAATCCACTCATGTTTCATAGAACTAGCTCTCCGCCCGCGGCTTCGCCCGCGTTTTCAAAGAAAAACCCGCATAGTTCCCGTTCCCGAGGGATTTCCGGGATAAAACCTATCCTATCTCTCAAGTTGGATCGAACTGCACATGGTGTACGAATTTTATTATAATCGGTTTAGTGGTTTAGGAGTCCATTGAGGACAAACATTGTGACACGAGATTTATATATATATTAAGATTTCACATATTCATATTCAATTTCAATTATTGGTATATCTTTGCAGGACCTTCTTATAGTGACATATTTCATTTCAAACTCCACCTTCTACGAATATGTAATTTAAATTATTACGAGGGTCACTTTCAAAATTAATCAAACATTTTGCAGAAACTGAAATAGTATACTAGCTAGTAACTATTTAGTCATCGTACTAGTTTGTTTATCGACTTGTACCTACGGAACTCAATATTGTACGTCAATGTAAATTTCTTCACAAACAAGGTCTGGCAAACTTACACACACTGCAAACAAGAAGGCAACTTATGAGAGGCGGTCTCCGGGGAAATAAGAGGTGCGACAAGGTATTTGTTGTGACGTCACTGTACATTATAAATAGATGTTATTACAAATGTTTTGGTATGGAAAGAATTGGTAATTTATGGGCATTGTATTGCATATATATAGCATGGGTTATTTGGTGCGAGTATCGTAAAAAAGATCTGATATCTTTGCAGCCAGATTTCGACAATCCTTACCAACAAAGAAAAACTACTTTACTACTTAAAAATTCTATAGATATAAATTGTTTGTTTCCTGACATTCTTACTTTTACTGGCAATTGCTAAGAAATTTCCGGCTAACAGTACCTACTAGTAAAACTGTCAAAACCTATAACGATTTATAATTGTATCATATTGTATGCACACTATAGAGAAGAAATATCTATTTCCTGAATTAAATTTAGCATTTACTTAGTAATACATAATATCTCACACAAGACTCACACAGACTCACACAAGTTTTGTCTCTATTAAGCGCGTCACACACGGTGAAGATACTATAATACTTTATATTACAGTATCTTAAGGTATCCGGTATCAGCGTTCTGACCATCATTTTTCGTACCCGAAATTTTGTGGGTCATTTGTAAAAGGATGGCGGTTCTACAGGGGTCTTAGTACGCAATGACAAAAAGAAAAATGATGGTCAGAACGCTGATACCGGATACCTTAAGATACTGTAATATAAAATATAACAGTATCTTAAGATAAAATATTATAGTATCTTCACCGTGTGTCACGCGCTTTAGTAAGCCTATTTTAGTTTCTCTTCTGTTTCGTTAACAAAATATCTTATCGCTATGCGGAAAAGTTTCTTATCAATGCCGTCAAAAACAATCGAGCTTATGAATATTGAGTTTAAGAAACAAAGGCTTAACAGAACTAATTACATTAAAATATACTAATAATCAAACTGAAATTTTATCAGGTTTAATATCGGATCTCATAATAGGTAACATGAAAATGGGAGCGTTTAATTGAATTCTGTTTGCATAATGCGGACCGGATGTCGGAATTAATATGCAAAATCTATGGGGCAATGTGAGCGAAAATCGTGGACGGCATTATGCAAATACGGACATATCGGTAAAAACGTGGACTTCGTTTTGTAGAATGGGTCCGCTTGATCAATTATTCCAACTGTTTGTACGTTGGACTGGACATGGGATATAGGTGTTTATTTCAAGGAATATGTTGGGGTTAGGGTAAGATTTGTTGATTTTGTTGGTTGTTGCTGGAAAGATGTTTTTGTTGTTTATTGCTTAGATCGTTGTGATTTTTAATTTAGAAAGAAAGAAAGAAAGAAGAAAGAAAATACATTTAATCCAAAATGATAATGAAATTTAGATGTAAATAGACAGAAAACACTAAAATGAACAATTTTTTTCCAGTTAGCTTAGCTGTTTTCAATATTGTAGAATGTAGAGTATGTTAACAAGTCTACTGTAAATAATTAGCTTTCCGCCCAAAGTTTCAAAGATAAACTCGCATAGTTCCCGATCCCATGGAATTTCCGGGATAAAACCTATCCTATATTACTCGTGGATAATGTAGCTTTCGAATGGTGAAAGAATTATTAAAATCGGTCCAGTAGTTTATAAGCCTATTTATTACAATCAAACAAACAAAGTTTTCCTCTTTATAATATTAGTGTAGATTTATATTATGTACCTTTTCATTACCAATTACAACAAACTTACTATAAAGTTGTATATAGGCCTTTAACCGTACGATAAGAAAAGTTATATATTTTATAATTTATATGAAATACTCACACAAATTTAATAAATAACATACATTTTATATTTCCAAATATTATTATTTATTCATAAGGTTAACGTATGTTCGGTGTACTTACCAGAATTTTGTTATGAACTCTTGAAAAATTCATTAAATATTAATGTTGGCAACCCAACAAGGGCATAAGGGACGAAATGTAATCGACCGCTATAAAAATTAAATGATACAGATAAAAAATGGCAACCTTTGTTGGCTACGTGACTTCGGAGATGCGTAAAATAAATGCGAGAAATGTTTTGATTAAATAGATATGTATCTATTTTAAAGGAAATTTTATTATGAATACCTTGTGATAATAACAAAATGAAACAAGAAAAAAATGTACCTAAGTAACGACATTTCACACATTATTGCGTTCAGAAATCAATATCTATTACCGAAATGTGTTTTTTTTAAATAAAGGAATGGACAAAAGAATGCCTTTAAGAATTGAAATAGCGTCTTCTATAAAATGTTAAGAAAATATATGTATATGTTGCCGTAAATGTGTCGCAGATAAAAGAACACATCAAAGTTGCACCCAAAAATAAAAGAAGTTTCATTTTATCTGCATTTTTATACTGAACGCGTCGGAACCGCACAGATGGCGCCATTTCGAAAACCCGCCATGATTGATGACATTACGCGGGAGCTGCTATGATTCGTTGATTTGATTTTCGAACGAGATTTTATTGAATGTACTGTAATTTCGTTTTATGGAAACTTATTTAAGGTTGTTGATGCCAGTCTTTTGGGTAGCAAGAGTCAGACTTAGCAATAAATCCGTTTATTATTCGCGAGTTAAATAAAACTTTCAAATATAATTTCGGGAACGAAATAAATGGCTTTTCCATTGAAAAACTTTTTTAATGTACGTGAGTGGAATATAAAAGCATGTTATATTGCTTTCGAATTATCGAGATAGTTTGAACCTGAATAAATATTTTTAGATACGTCTCTCTTCTCTAATGTTCGGGCAATGGTAATATTGTGAGATCCAAAACTACAAAGTTCATTGGAATATCAAAGAACGAATAAAATTAATAAAAAGAATTTTAACTATCTTTGAACATATTAAATAAACTACCTTTTCGCCCGCGGCTTTGCCCGCGTTTTCAAAGAAAAACCCGCATAGTTCCCGTTCCCGTGTAATTTTCCGGGATAAAACCTATTCTATGTGTTAATCTAAGTTACCATCTATATGTGTGCTAAATTTCATTGTAATCAGTTCAGTAGTATTTGCGTGAAAGAGTAACAAACATACACACACACATCCTCACAAACTTTCGCATTTATAATATTAGGACATACCTAATATTCTTAAATCTTGATTATTTTGCACTCAATTGCAAATACGCAAACAATTAAACAGATATTTAATCCCAAGATATTGTAAGAGAAAACATTTGTTCGCTCTAGGTGCAAATAATTCTTGACTTTAATTACATTCTACCCGTAAATAACTTCAGTCACAAACTGTTGGCTAGACTGTAAGACAATTAACTTGCTTTCGAAGATATAGTACTTTTAAGTTTAATTGCGAAATTATTGAATAAGCCTGGAAAAGTTTTAATGAATATATGTAGACTAGATTCTTGGAGGTACAGAATAATTAGCGAGTATAACTTTGAGTTTGAGGTTGTAAGGGTTGTAGTCACATTTTAGTGAAACCTCTTTTCTAAGAATATTTAGGTACTTAATTAAAAAATTTATAATACGTTGCAAGGAATTTTAAACCCCTAAAATGCTGAGAGTTCTACTGTAGTAACAACGAGGTAAGGCATTATAGTCAACGGACTAAAAACGTTCTTTGTTTCTTTACTCAAGTAGCTTCAACGATTAATTATCAATACAACATAGTAATAATTGCCACCATCGATATTTTGTGAGCTTAACCGTCGTCGAAACGATATATTTTTTCCACAGACCATGTCAGCATTGGAAGAACGGTTTTATATACCTAGGTGAAAATATAATTAAACTAAAGTGTGCGAGGTGAAAAATTACTTACTTCAAACGGTAAACACTTAAATTCTTTGTCAACTTTAAGATAGGGGAGCGAAAATACCAATTTGTCTAATCAAAAATATACGGGTTGGATATATGGAGCGGGTAAGTAATTCAACGAGAGTACCTATTGCTGAAAAACTAATATTGTTAAAAAGTAGGTTTAATGACGAGTAATAGATTTATAGGATCTTATCTCAGTACTCAGTAGATATCAATTTTGGTTATTTGCTAAATTTTTCAGCCTAGTTTACCGTGACCGTATGTAATGGTAATATTCGTTCATAAATTAAATTTTCGAGCAGAAAGTTTAACTATAGTGAGACAATGAACAAATTAATATATCCATTTATCACACTTATAATATTGTCTTCTATCTAGATACCAGCTTAAGTACATTTAAGTTCATATAGTTATAAATGCTTTACGTTTTAAGAATATTTTTCTCTTTATTATTTCTAAAAATAATAAATTAACTTGGTACGACGTTAATAATAATTAAGTTAATAATTAATATAACAACAGGCGTAAAAAATCCTCCTCTCGTAAAGTCACAAAAACTGCAGCCTAAACCTCGCCGCGGAAACGTCCCGAATATTCTACCGTATATTTGCGCTTAGTGGTGTTTGATTTGACAAATTGCATCCTTTGTTGGCACCAAACTGCCGATAACCCCGCACTATTTGTCGACCTTTTTGAGCTAAGCGATTCGATTCACGTCGACTTGACGGAAGACACTTTTATTAAGTTTTTGACGTTTCCGCATATAGGTCGGTGCCGAGTATTGTTGGCAATTCTGCGAAGAAATCGAATCTTTGTTGAGGTGCACAGTACACACTCGTAGCAGTGTATAATCGCTTTCTGAAAAAAATAAACGTGCCTGTCAAAAAAATGTGTTTCCCTCCCCTATGTCCTCTGTCTTCTCTTTTGTTTGGCAGCTTTATAAGAAAATAGAAGTTTAAAAAACTATTTTATGTTAACAGAAACCTTTCAAAGCGAAAACATTTGAAAAAATATGTTGTACATGCTTAAACATTTCAACATTCCCATATTTTGAATCTTTTTTTATTATTATTATTATAATAACTAAATAATTCAACGACTACCTATTATATTTTTAGATCTAGAAACAGTAATTGAACACTCGTCCTACATTCATTATACTGTCTTGTACTTAAGCGCATTGCAAAATACAGTTGCAACTCGAATAAAAACCGTAGAACTGCAACGAAGAAAATTATTATTTATTAAAGTTCGTCTTTCATAACTTTCAGTCCAGTTTACCCCAATTACTGGGTAACTTCTTGCAATATTTCAATACAAAGTCTCAAGGAATCCCGCAAAGAATACTGTTTATTCCTTTTGAAATGCCTTTGGAAGTGAATCGCCAATTTATGTAGAGAAACCTTACAAAGCTTTATTTCATACTTGCAATTACTTGCATCTTGCATAGTGTTGTATGGTTTTAGGGTTCTCTGGGAGATGTTATTAAGACTGTTGTGTATATACTGATCCAGGGTTGTGTCTTTTAAATAGAAGCATATGATTTGTCTATAGGATTTGTTTGAGAAGTTTTAAGTATCTTTAACGAATACAATTGTGTTAATATTACGTCATTAACTCTTTCTATTCTTTATAAATTTATAAAAATTTAGGTATCTTAAATCAAATTTAGGTCATCTATACTAATATTATAAAGCTGAAGAGTTTGTTTGTTTGTTTGAACGCGCTAATCTCGGGAACTGGTCCGATTTGAAAAATTCGTTCGGTGTTAGATAGCCCATTTATCGAGGAAGGTTATAGGTTATATATCATTACGCTACGACCAACAGGAGTGGAGCAACGGGGGTGAAACCGCGCGGAGGTGCTAGTTAACAATATTTGAGTCAATTTTAGTTGTTCAAGAAAGTTAACATTACACCATCAGCATTGTATTGGAATATCAATGGTAGGTAAGTTATATTGTAACAAATAAACTAACTTGTAATATTTTCTTTTAATAACCAAAATATTAAATAACTACATTTTCTGAAACATAATCAAGGGCGTTGTATCGTCACTTAAAGTATTTTTATAAACGATCGTAAAGATAAAGGAAAATTCAACTCAAGATTTACGCTTTCCACCATTCACGGAGGGATGGAGTCACAAAAGGTGGTATTAGGTTTACGACACCCCTAAATAAAAGTACAGATAACACAGAATTCTTTTTGTACCCTGCGTTTTATTTTAAAAAATAAAATTTATCTTTGCTACGAGGGTGCTGTTAAAAATGGATGGAACTAATTTTGAGATTTAAAATTGGAATAATAAAATCCGATGGGGGCTGTGTTTATGTCTACAAAGTATCTACGTATATTTTTAACTAGCTGCGCTTCGCGGTTTCATCCGCATGGCTCCGCTCCTGTTGGTCTTATCGTAATTATATATAGCCTATAGCCTTCCTCGATAAATGGGCTATCTAAAACGGAAGGAATTTTTCAAATCGGACCAGTAGTTCCTGAGATTAGCGTGTTCAAACAAACGAAAAAAACTCTTCAGCTTTTAATATTCAAATAAGTAAGATTTAGTTTAATTTTTTGACCAGAATACGTTTAAATAATTGATAAGGATTAATTTTCCACCTAAGTAGGTTTTTACAAAGTTTCAAATCTATAATTAGCAGGAGGTTATCCTTTCAAGGTGTAAATTTGTTTTCAAATGTTAATAAAATGCAATCTAAATGAAAACAGCTGCATTTGATTAAAACAAAACTTGTTTCTTCATAGAGTTAGATAATAAATAGTAAAAAATAAAAATGCATTAATCGATAATTTATTAATTAAAGAAATAAAAGCACCAACAGATGCCAAAAAACTACAGTTAAGTCATAGTAAATACGTTACAGCAATGGACAATGGAATTCTGATGATGATGATCATGAAATAAATTTTTAATATTATGCAAAAAAAATATATTTTAAGTCACGCTTGAATAGTAACGATATATCTTAGTAAAATAATAGTACTTATTGTCTGTATAGTATGTTATTTAAAACATGTCTATTTACTTTTCTGAATAAACAATGCAGTCATGGTCGTACGGTTATTACCCTCTATTAAGGAAACATTATTTTATGACTATATGTATTAGTAATAGTTTTTCCCCTTACAATTTGTACTGGTATATAAGAGCTTGAATATAAATATATTATTATTGACTTGGTCTTTATTTCATTCACTAACACGTTTTATTATAATATTATTTATCATGAAGCTGATATTTACTGTCTTTTGTGTTATTATCGCCGTGTCGAGTATAGAAGGTCAAGGGTTCCCAACGGGTAAGATTAATACATTATATTAATTCACTAGCTGTTATCCGTGGCTTCGTCTATGCGGACAAAGGAAATTCCTATGGGAATTAAATGTTTTACCGCATACCGTAAAAGTAATATATGTCATTCTCTAACCTAACTATCTCCAGACATAAAAAAATATTACCACAAAAACACTTCGTTACATAACTATTATGAATATTTTTGGTATAATAGTAAATATAATTGCACCTATATAAATAAAAATGATTCACCAAATACGTTGCTAAGTTTTAAAACCGAGAACGGACCAATTCGGTTATTTTTTAAGTTTTTAGTTATACCTTTTATGTTAAGTTATATCTTCAACACTTTTGGCGTTTACTCATTTAATGTATTTTTTACATTTTACAGCAAAATGCCCATCCGGCGAGCACTCCGTCCTCTATTGTCCGCAGAAGGCAGAACCGTCATGTGACAATCCCACGGTTCACAACTTGACTGGGCCCAACGCTGGGCTCTGTGGTGTGCCCCAGTGTTTCTGTAATACGCCAAATGTAAGGAATCTGAAGACTGGCAAATGTGTTCCTTTATCTGAATGCTGAAAGAACGAGAAGAAGTGTCAGTTTAAGTTCTGTGTAAACACACAAAGTTAAGCAAATAGTAGATCTGTAATAAATAAGTAATAATGTTATTAAGTAATAATGGTGTAATATTTCGTATCAATAATATGTTAATGAATTGTAGGCAATATGATTCATAATATATATATAACGTTCAAAATAGCGATGTAATTTTATTAAATAAAGTCTATTAAATCTGTTGTACATAGTCTTTTACTGACCATCCTATATTACAATTATAGTGTTATATTTAAAAGATGAATGAGGAAATCAATGCGGGAATAAATAATGTACACCGGCTAGAATCGAGACTAACTTTTTATTTTTCAAATACCCACTTAGTAAATATTATCACGCACAGATAATTCATAATGCAAATACACTACATATAGTAAAACTTAAAATAAATAACATAAAATTAATTATGTTTAAAGCAATACTATTTTAAATTTAAAAATCTAATAAATATACATACAATTTTAATTTAAAAACAATATTTGTAAACCACAACTATTTACTACTACACATTCTCTTATTTATACGTTTATCTATTTTTCCTTTCTCTATTGTAAAACATCTGATAATGACCAACTAAATCAAGGAACAATTTGTAATTGTAATCAGAAGACTACTGAAACGCATTAGCACATAATTCAACTGCCTGAGGAATTCTATGTCTAACTGTTAAGTATGTTTAAATGTTCTTTTTGTAAGAACTACCCTCTTAATGAGTTTAAAGTAAAGTGGAATGGCATTGGATGAATAATTGTTAGTGATTTAAGGGTGCGTATAAAGCAAAATTACCAATCTTCTATTAGATGATACGTGTAATATTCAAGACCAAATCTAAAAAATAAAATATATATCAAACTAGATGATATGTTCAACGATAAACCACTTTTGGCGCTCTTTTTTTCTCGAGATAAACGTTTGGTTTTGTCACGATAAAAGTGGTTTATCGCAGATAAAACCAAAACTAAAAGTAATTACACAAAATGCTCTGACAAATATCTTGCAAATGTTTTAATATAATTGTTTATGAAAAAAAAATCATAATAAGTATTACCATGTCAAGTAGAAAACGTAAAAGTGTGAAAATTAGAGCTAACTTGGTGATTTTTTTTATCGAGTCAATTTTAATATTTTATGTTTTTGATTGAACAGAATCGTTGAACATATCATCTAGTTTGATATATATATTTTATTTTTTTGATTTGGTCTTGAATATTACACGTATCATCTAATAGAAGATTGGTAATTTTGCTTTATACGCACCCTTAACTGAAAACTGTAGTTTTTTTCTTGATAGAAAATAGATACTTAATCAATTTAAATAATCAGGATGCTACTGTTGAGGTAATAAGATAATTTCATACCTATTAACAGTGTGTTATATTTCTTTAGGTACATTTATCGCGGTGAAATATTACTATACATAAGCAGTATAAAACAAAGTCGCTTTCTCTGTCCCTATGTATGCTTAAATCTTTAAAAACACGCAACGGATTTTGATGCGGTTTTTTTTAATAGATAGAGTGATTCAAGAGGAAAGTTTTAGTATATAATTAATTAAGTTTTAGACAAAGCGGGCGAAGCTGCGGGCGGAAAGCTAGTTATATTCTATAAATAATTATTTAATATAGTAGGAAACTATTCGATAACAGGCAGATTTTGGCAAAATTGTTTATTGTTTTTGCAACAATTAAAAATACGTTTGCAATGTAAAACATTTTGACTTATAACTTGACGCTTATTACTTGGCCCTCCATAGTCCTGCGGGAAATTACACTTTGGGCCAATTAGAAGAGTTCGGAATAAATTTCGACAATACGTTTGTATACAAATTTAATACTTTTCTTGAAATCTGAATATTATTGGAAAAAATCGAATTGAATGTGACAGTTTGTTTGTTTGTTTGTTTGTATGAACGCGCTAATCTCGGGAACTACTGGTCCGATTTGAAAAATTCTTTCGGTGTTAGCTAGCCCATTTATCGAGGAAGGTTATAGGCTATATATCATCACGCTACGGTCAACAGGAGTGGAGCCACGAGGGTGAAACCGCGCCGAGCAGGTAGTGTAAGAATAAAATTAAATAAAAATCATTTTTGATATAGGAAGGCCTATCGGAACTTTTGTTGTCCAATATATTATTACTAGCGGTCCTCCCCGGCTTCGCCCGTGGTACCTACATGTTTAAACTATCCTATCTCTCAAGTTGGATTGAACTGCATATGGTGTGCGAATTTTATTATAATCGGTTAAGTGGTTTAGGAGTCCATTGAGGACAAACATTGTGACACGAGATTTATATATATATATTATATTATTTTACATTTAACGTAAAATTTTTGTATGTAAGAATGCGTAATGTTAAGTTAAAAATGTACACCATAAACAAATGGATTTACTCAAATAGACTATGAATTGCTTAGATTTTACTTGGATATTACTGGAATTTGACCATAAAACTATACTAATATTTTATAGCTTTAGTTTGTTTGTTTGTTTGTTTGAAAGCACTAATCTTGGGAACTGGTCCGATTTGAAAAATTCTTTCGGTGTTATATATATATATTATCGAGAAGGTATAATATCATCTCGCTAAGACCAACAGGAGCGGAGCACTGCGAGTGAAACCGCGGAGCACAACTAGTATTTCATAAAAGAAAATTACCTTGCTTACAAAAACAAGAATGACACACAGACGATGCTGCCAGTTAGTAGGTAGGTATGTGGTTTACTCCGTCAGTCCTCGGATCACAGACACAATAGAAAATCTATTGTGTCTCGGCCCGATCGGGCCGCTCGGTGGTCAATGGGTTACACAAAAGTTGCCAAACTAAAAGGTTTTCAAGACCAAAATTACAAATCCCGGTACAGTTGTATTCTGAAACCACTACGTTAATAATGTGCTGTAGGTACAGTGAAATGCAAAATTCGGAACTTGCTTATACAAAGCTTTGTGGAATTGCATGGGATCTGATTGCGAGACAACAAACCACTTCTGTTGTTAACTGTACTTTTATGTTTTCTATTCTTAATTGAAGATGTGCTGCAGTTGTAATTTTTGGCTTAAAACCCATAATTTGATGTGCCCGTTGTTTTGGTAGAAATTTTTTGAATAAGAAGATTCAATAGTGTAATTATAATATGAATTTAACTCTACTTATTTTTTGACAAAGGTAACGGTCTCATTGCAATAAGATGTCTGTTAAACAAATACATATCGAGTAGGGTAACGGCACCAGTGGTCAGCCAGGCACCAGTGATCAGCCTATTGCGTTGTTTATTGGCCATAAATATCGCTGTAATCAAAATAACCAAATCACGCGCACTTAAATAGAAGCTCTGTTTCGTTATTGGTTCATGCATCACGCGATAGGAGCAGCAGGGGGTCAGGGGAGAGAAGTAAACACGTTCTTACAGGTGCTGTCCGCCGACAAGAGCAGAAGTGTCATGTCTGCAATATTTTTTGTTTCACGTGGTGCTCTTTTGAAAGGTGAGAAATAACATATTTTAGTATGAAATGTGATTGTGTTTTATAGATAATAACTTTATAGATTACTTAGAGCATTTAATTTTATGAAATTTGATAAAAAATATTGTTTTTTTACTTAAAAATTTGAGGGGCTGACCATTGGATACTGATTTTTTATGAAAGATCCAATGGACAGCCCCTGGGGCTGATTACTGGGATTATTCCTAATTGTTAGAAAACCCAGTGGTCAGCCGCATTTCAAAATATTTTTTTCAAGCGGCTGATCACTGGGTCTCAATCTGTGGTCTCAATGATCCAGTATTCAGCCACCATGTTATTGAAATAATATTTTAAGTATAAATGCGAATGTTTGTGTTTAAATCTATAAGTAATACTTCATGTTAGTTAAGTTTTACCTGAAATAATGGTATCCTGTGTATTCATATCCAAAAGTTATTATTGTTCCCTTTTTTTCTAGCTAAAAATGCCGCCAAGACAACAGTATCCTCCAGAGAAATCCTCCGAAAGAGATCCTCCTGTGGTTGATTATAATCACTACATAGTATAAAACAAAGTCGCTTTCTCTGTCCCTATGTCCCTTTGTATGCTTAAATCTTTAAAACTACGCAACGGATTTTGATGCGGTTTTTTTTAATAGATAGAGTGATTCAAGAGCAAGGTTTTAGTATATAATTTATTAGGTTTTAGACAAAGCGGGCGAAGCCGCGGGCGGTAAGCTAGTTATATATATTGTGGATTATAGATGCATCAATAATATTATAAACTAATATCGCTGATTTCTTTAAAAAGAATTATTGCTGTTTTTATGATAAATAATATGAAGTTCCTAGAAAATAAGAAGACACAAAGAGATTGTAATAGTATGTTTAAAATAATATTTGTATTATGTGCGATATACATTTTTTTGTGCTAAGTGAATCGTTGCTATAAAAATGTGATTAATATAGTTGATTTTGATATAACATTGTTTATTTTGATCTCATAATTAGTTATACTTACTAAAGGCTGAACACTGGGTTCAACAAGGCTGTTTATTGGTTTTTAGAGGCTGTTCACTGGGACACTGGGCCATTTTTTGTTTAAAATTAATTATATATTTTACTAAGAGAATTATTGTTTTTAATAAACACGGATTCGAAACTACAATAAACAATAAATCCATACATGTTGTACGTTTTTTATTCGACGATTGTTGTAGAAATGGCAATTGTCAAAACTTCAAAAAGCTGTTATGAGGCTGACCACTGGTGCCGTTACCCTACCTAATAATAAAACTTACCTCTATATACTTTCTTTTTCACAAATTAAAATAATTTCAATTTAATTAAGTAAAATAAACTTTTACAAGCGTCTGTAAAATATAGCTATTTACGGTATGTTATTAATTGTAATAATAAGTGGTCTCGTCAAATTAATATTCTAATATGGTATCAAGCACATAATTATGATTTTCTACGAAACGAAAATTTTCAAAATACCTTCATTTTTAGGGTTCCGTAGCCAAAATGGCAAAAACGGAACCCTTATAGTTTCGTCATGTCCGTCTGTCCGTCTGTCCGTCTGTCCGTCTGTCACAGCCGATTTACTCGGAAACTATAAGTACTACAGTGATGAAATTTGATGGGAATATGTGTTGTATGAACCGCTACAAAAATATGACACTAAATAGTAAAAAAAAGAATTGGGGGTGGGGCCCCCCATACATGTAACTGAGGGATGAAATTTTTTTTTTCGATGTACATACCCGTGTGGGGTATCAATGGAAAGGTCTTTTAAAATGATATAAAGTTTTCTAAAAAACATTTTTCTTAAAGTGAACGGTTTTTGAGATATCAGCTCTCAAAGTCGTAAAAAGTATGTCCCCCCCCCTCTATTTTTATAACTACGGGGTATAAAATTCTAAAAAAAATAGAGGTGATGCATGCTAATTAACTCTTTCAACGATTTTTGGTTTGATCAAAGTATCTCTTATAGTTTTTGAGATAGGTTGATTTAACTGTAATTTATTATATTTGCTGCTACGGAACCCTTTGTGCGCGAGCCCGACTCGCACTTGGCCGGTTTTTATTAATTAATTCAAAGTCATCAATTTAGAGCAAAAAATTATAGGAACCAATTCAAGCCCCTTGATATGGTAATTTTGAAAGATTTTATTCAGGGCTGATAAATTACGTCTAAACGACGCTTCGGTTAATTGCGCCCGCAAATTGCTAAAATAACTTTGTTATATTAAATTTTTGGCATTGCGATATAATAATTTGGTTATTTTATTATTCAGAATTTTTGTAAACGTTAAATGTAATTTTTTAACTGAAAATGTATAGAGAAAACAAAGGGTTAGGATAGAAACACGCGATTACAATAATTCAACTGTCATGATTATTTTTCTACTTCACTACATAGTATAAAACAAAGTCGCATTCTCTGTCCCTATTTCCCTATGTCCCTATGTCCCTATGTCCCTTTGTACGCTTAGATCTTTGAAACTACGCAACGGATTTTGATGCGGTTTTTTTTAATAGATAGAGTGATTCAAGAGGAAGGTTTATATGTATAATAACATCCATTAAATAGTGGAGAAGTACTGTTATTTTTGAGGTTTCTAATGTGATGTCGTAAATAATTACATTTCTTCCGCTTACATTGCAAACGCAGGTTGAACCCTACGAGTTTTATCAAAATAATGTACTAAGTATTGTACACATTGAAAAGGTCTACAGAAAAGTCCGCGATGGCATATTAGACTAGAGTAGATAATTTTTGAAACAAAAAAAAATCGCAGTCGGATGAAACCCATTAGAAAAGGAGGGGAATATGATGAAAATTAAAGGAAAAATAAATTACGGTCAATCCGAGTTCGGGAAAAGGGAGGGGGGAGCTTTTAAGAGAAAAAAATGGTTTCTCTTGATTTCCGACAAAACTACAAGTCCTACGGAAAAAAGTTCAATGGCAAAGTTGTAGATAATAAAAAGATCTACAACTTTTGTATTGACAATTTTTTCACATAACCTCAAAATTTAGGTGAAAAATTCAAAAAACCAAGTTTTTGGTTTTTTATTTTTATCTACTTCAAAATTTATTTTTTTTCTACGAAATTTGGTGGACACTTGCTTTATTATGTCCCAAATACACTGTAATTTATTTGACTGAAAATATTTATTTTTTCGCCTTATTTTGAATTAATACCAAAAAAACAACCTAATTTTCAATCGAAAAGTCACCCGTCAAAATATCAGCTTTTTTCAAAAACTTGGGGAGCCTTTTATTCATTGAAATCTCTACTTTCATATGGTGTAAAAAAAAATAAACATTACCATAGTAAATGTTCTCAGAAAATGCATACAAACAGTGTGAAAATGAGCTTTTACTAAATCAGGCACACTTCTCAAACTACCTGAAATGTTTTTATCGACATCATTTTGCTTTTGAATATGCTGTAAAATATTATACTTAGAACAGATAATTTTTTTTCTTTTGAAATATTACCGAAAAGCCGATACAAGAGAAGATATAGAGTTCGAGAAGTGTGCCTGATTTAGTAAAAGCTAATTATGACACTGTTTGTAAGCATTTCCTGAGAACATTTACTATGGTAAGGTTTATTTTTTTTACACCATATAAAAGTAGAGATTTTGATGAATATAAGGCTCCGAAAGTTTTTGAAAAAGGCTGATATTTTGACGGGTGACTTTTCGATTGAAAATTAGGTTGTTTTTTTGGTATTAATTCAAAATAAGGCGAAAAAATAAATATTTTCAATCAAATAAATTACAGTGTATTTGGGACATAATATAGCAAGTTTCTACCAAATGTCGTAGAAAAAAAATAAATTTTGAAGTAGTTAAATATAAAAAACCAAAAACTTGGTTTTTTGAATTTTTCACCTAAATTTTGAGGTTATGTGAAAAAATTGTCAATACAAAAGTTGTAGATTTTTTTATTACCTACAACTTTGCCATTGAACTTTTTTCCGTAGGACTTGTAGTTTTGTCGGAAATCGAGAGAAACCATTTTTTTCTCTTAAAAGCTCCCCCCTCCCACTTCCCGAACTCGGATTGACCGTAATTTATTTTTCCTTTAATTTTCATCATATTCCCCTCCTTCTCTAATGGGTTTCATCCGACTGCGATTTTTTTGCACTTTTTATTATTTTTAAAGGGATCTACCCCAGTGTATATGTCTATCTCTTATGGATAACCCACAATAACTTTTTTTTGTCATTTACTTTTTACGACAAATAATGGCTAATTTTCGAAGCGATTTTAACCAATACAGCATTAATCCTTAACCAATTAAATACCTTGAATACATTGTTCATTTAATATAGATCTATATGGCCCTTTACACCGTATGATTTAAGTGAATATTTTCGAAGATATTACAGATTTAAAAATTGCGGGACGTACCGTTTGCGGCGGTACCGGCCGGCCGGGCCGCTATGTTTTTATATACAACGTTAAAAGTTTTTCTGTAGTGTATTTAGTATCAGCATTGCACCCGTGCGAAGCCGGGGCGGGTCGCTAGTATTACATAAATATAACTTAGGTATATCATGTCGACCGGGAATTAAATACAATATGTGTATTATAATCCATACTAATATTATAAATGCGAAAGTAACTCTGTCTGTCTGTCTGTTACTCAATCACGCCTAAACTACTGAACCAATTTGCATGAAATTTGGTATGGAGATATTTTGATACCCGAGAAAGGACATAGGCTACCTTTTATTGCGAAATATGTACCACAGGCGAAGCCGGGGCGGACCTCTAGTATACTATATAATATACTAATAGGTAATATTTATTGTTAAACGTAGATCGTAACATATCAACAATCAAGATGCATCTTTAACAGCCAGCCCTTTAAAAGCGGCTTTTAAATGTCAATTTTCCACGACTAATGGAATTAGATATATCTGTAACTAGCGGTCCGCCCCGGCTTCGCCCGTGGTACATGTTTACGTTTTCTCTACATAAGAACCATCCTCGTACTTCAAGGAATATAATAAAAAAAGAATTATCGAAATCGGTTCAGCCGTTCTCGAGTTATGCGCTTACCAACACATTTGGCGATTCATTTTTATATATAAGACAAGATAATACGAGTCTAGGTATGGTATGAATGAAATGAATGAATGAAATGATGGTATATTTGTAATAATCATAACATTAATTAAACACCAAAAATAAAGCAATAAATCTTAAAACAATCCATTGTTCTAAGGTAATACATATAATTTTAGACCAAAAAGTTCAGCTAGCGACCATTTCAGTTCTATCAGCGAATCAAACTCAAGTGTATTTTGATCCAAATCTTGCGTTGACGAAAATTTTTTCACAACAATCAAAAGTTTTTCCATTTGCGATGAAAGAGCTCATGCCGTAAGTTCGAAGCGATTCCTGTGATGACAAGCCTCTGAAATAATTCTGAGAGTTGGAAATATTTTGTGCGGGAACAGCTCAAATAGTATCATAATAACTTTTTAAATTAACAACAGAATGTTGGGGAATCTGGGAAACGGTGGTTTAAATGTGATTGAAGTACATAATTTTTGTGTACTTATTGTTTCATTTTTTATGGATACGGGAAGTGATGTTTCGAACGCTTAGCAACGCCACAGATAATATTATAATAGGTAGGTACTGTGTAGGGTTGTAACGGAACTCCGCCTCCGCCTCCGTTACTGCGGAACTTCCGCAAAGAATTTAACCTCCGCCTCCGCATCCGCATCCGCAAAATTTATGCGGAGTCATATCGGAAGTTCATTTACGATCACAAACAACGCGCAAGAAGCGACGCTAGGCGACGCAGCCGCTCGGCTGCGTGTTTTCAAGTGAAATGGTCGAGAGTTTGCTAAAGCCGCGGGAACATGGCCAAGCGGGTGGTGGGAGTGTGATTGAATGAATAACAGGAATCAACTTGTCAAAGCGTTCGGTACCGCGTAGTTGCAATTGAGCCGTGATTGTTTTAAGTAATTTTGTGCGTAACTATTAGTTATTGTTTTTTAAATAACGTGATGAAGCCGAAAACTAGTGAAATTTCTACAAAGAAGTAGACGATAATTATAAATTTTCCCAACAAATTTCACCTCCGCCTCCGCCTCCGTTAACCTCCGCATCCGCGGAGGCGAACTTCTTCACCTCCGCATCCGTCTCCGCCTCCGCTAAGTAGGCCTCCGTTACAACCCTAGTACTGTGTAACGTGAAAGACCTGATGGTATTACTAATAAATTTAGGTTTCAGTTTATTTATAATATTATTTCTACGTTAAATACTTACGACGTAGTATCTAGTCCTCCGAGGCGAATAGCTTTTCGATATTTAATAAAACTGAGTATTTACAATAAATATTATCTAGCCAAATCTTTTTATTCTTCTATACTATCACATCAAAGGAGAAACAAAAACAAATTAATAATCTTGATCATTAAATGCCAGATGCACTGCGAAATTTATCCTAATATTTAATTTCTTAGTATTTAATATACGAATAATTGCATCGTAATTTCAGTTTAAAAATCATTTTACATTATAACTGGCAACACTCAAGCGTCCTTTATTGAAAAGCGACAATAAAACGCACATGTCGTCGTTGCGATTTTTAAAACATTAGCCCCGATGCATTTTAGGTTGCGTAAAACATTTTGGTTGTGTTTTTTGCATCAAAATTGCCTTTAAAATATTGGAAGAATTCTATGGTTGATTAAAAGTTAATTGATGTAAAATAAAGAATTGAACATTGTAACGTTAAACATTGGACACACAAAATAAAATAAATAATTTTTTCATTTATTTTGCATAGGTACTATAATATTTTTACATTGGGTTAAAACAAGTGAAAAGTTAATTTATTCCATCAGGTGTGCATAGCAGTATAAAACCACGTCCTAATATCACGCAGTTGAAAAAACAATTGTATAAACAAAAACAGAAACTTAAATAATCACAAAACGCAAATAAAATTTTAAGCCATTACTCGGCAAACCACGGAATATTTTAGCATAATACACGCGGGAGTAATTAAAACGCGAAATGAAAAGACAAAAATTAAGTAAACAAAATTCGGTGTTGGCACTTGCCAGTCAGTAAAACATGCAACACGATTTATTCGGCTCTCTGAAACTGCGAAAATAGCAACACTGTAAGTATGCAAGCAGGCGAGGTGTTGCAATTTTCGGCGACACAAAATCCCACATTTTCGTTAGGTATATAATAATTCTGAATAGAAATCTCTTCGGCGTTCATTTTGACACGTTTGTGGTGTGTACTAGGTGTTAGTTTCAGGTCTTGTGATAGTGAAACTAATATGATACGGGGTTGCTATTTTAGATATATTATTAAATAAATAAATAGAAAAATAGATTTATTTTACTGTATATGTAAGTACTGTTATGTTAAATTATATGAATAAAATAAATAAAATGCTTTCGTAATAAGTAGAATAATATTATTATCAATTTACGACGATATAATTATTATATTTGCAAGTCATACCTAATTCAATTCCGCTAGAGTTTACTGCGTTAAAAACATTAGATTTACTCTTGTCTTAGTACTTCTATTTAAACTTCTATCAAATAAGTAATAACATCTGTTAGTATTATAAGTAAATATTTGGCTTTCGATACTTTCTATACAAACCTGTGAATGTTTTTGTAAATATGGATGAAGGAAAATATCATTTTTACACGCTTTATATTAGCTTCACCTGTATGTTTGTATGTTTGTAACCGACTTCTTTGGGCGCGATTTTGACCCACTTTAAACGGTCAGATTTCGTTCAAACTTTGTAGATTTATTGAGGACCGATGACAATACACTAATTTGATAAAATTTTCTATTTTTTAGTTCGGTTTTCTATAAAAAGCGTGTTTTTTAGTTTTTTTAAACTATTATTATTAATTTAAAATCAAACATCTACCTATGATGTTATAAGTTGTTTACATTTACAATCAAAACAACGATTTTAAAACATCACGTAGACGCAATAAATAAATGCACCTCAAAAAATAGCAATTTACTCGGAACATATTTTCTCAAATGGAAAGGGGGCGAAAGTCGATTTTGAGCCCCGGGGACGCATCTGGCCCCTTTTGATGTATTATGCAAAGGTGATAATATATACTGGTTGAATGCCCTTACTTCGCTCGACAAACTTATGGAGTGAGAATTTGGGCTATGAAGTTGAATATTTGCTTCAAATGTTGATACCGCAATACCTTGTATCTATGAAATACATTTTTACTAGAATTCAAGTTTTGTTTTTTAAGTTTTATATAATAAAGTCTCCGTTTTTAGTGAGTTCTACGCAAGTGAACTGCGAAGGCATACATACGAATACAATATAGATATAAATACAATTTCTGGATATGTTGAGCATAATATTTGTAAAGTATGAAAAAAAAAGACGTGTGGCACTCGGGGACTGCCGCGGTAAAGCTATTGCATGCTATGCCTTCAAGCCACACCACACCACACCACCACCGCGCCCGTCGGAGTGGGAAGCGTGAGGTTTTTTCGTTACGCAATTTCTGGATTCGGTCCCCGCGCTCAAGGCCCGCGAAAGAAGCTATGCAATAGCTTAATAAAAAACCTACGACTTTGTCAGCAAGTCAACTGCATCTGAGCCCTGACCATCAATCTACCATTGTATAAGAGCAATTTAAATAGCAATTAAGATTCATCAAAATTCGTTAACTAGTAAAAACACAAAATTTCATGAGAATCAGTACAGTCATTTCGGGGAGTACCTATGGTTGCTAAAATTGTCACGAGAATTTTATATATAGAGATCTACCGAAACAAACCAGCACGTTCATGCAATATATTCAGTTATTTGCCGCAGTCAGACTAAAACAAACACAAAAATGTTCCTTTGCGTGTCACCGCGGGCAGACTGAGCCATTTCCCCCGGATACGGCGGCCATATTTTATTTTTCCAGACGAAAACCATTAAGAACAAGTGAAGGTAGGCTTGGGTTAACTGCTCTGAACCAAATATATATTATTAATATGGAATTTCTGATGTGTTAGGAGATAATTTTGCTAGCAAATTCGAATATTG
Organism: Colias philodice; assembly: GCF_061535455.1. Taxonomy (NCBI): domain Eukaryota; kingdom Metazoa; phylum Arthropoda; class Insecta; order Lepidoptera; family Pieridae; genus Colias; species Colias philodice. Next base: position 8,919,293 of record NC_143103.1, on the reverse strand, counting down.
TGAAAATGTAGAATGAAAAATTAAGTTTTAATAAATTCGTATTTAATATACATTATTCGTTAAACTATTTGTATTTATATTATGACTTTTAAATTCTTGGTAAGGTTCACCAAGAGTAAAATAAAAGTTGTGATTTATTAAGATTATTGGTCGGATTCCCATAATTAATTTATTTTATTATAATATATAATATATACCTATTTGATTAACAAAGTCTAGAACTGGGAGAAAATATAGGTACCTTTTCTATTGCCGCAAAGTAAGAGAAATAAAATATGTAGGAGTTTTTAGTTTTCCCAGACTATACAGTATACAAGCTGTACACAAGCAGTTTTCTCCTAAACGAAGTAATAGTATTTGTACGATCTCCAAACAATTTATATAAATACTTAAACATAATTACAGTATAGTTTCACATCACTACATAGTATAAAACAAAGTCACTTTCTCTGTCCCTATGTCCCTTTGTATGCTTAAATCTTTAAAACTACGCAACGGATTTCGATGCGGTTTTTTAATAGATAGAGTGATTCAAGAGGAAGGTTTTAGTATATAATTTATTAGGTTTTAGACAAAGCGGGCGAAGCCGCGGGCGGGAAGCTAGTAAAATAATAAGCCAGTTCTTAAATTAATAAACGTCTTAACAGCAAGACACCTTTTCACAAACAAATAAACTAAACAGCCCATAATTTCCCTCTGTTTATTCGGCGATTGTGTATAAATTACAAATGCTATCTCAAACAGATTCAATTAAGGCGGGCTATAAATTTGTCGCAGAATTTTACACATAAATCAGTTATCTGGCAAGCCAAGTTTTGTAAACATTTTGGAAAGAAAACAGTGTGTTTTTCTTAAAGAAAACATTTGTAAAGTGAAAATTTATAAGTTTTGTTTTTGTGACCTTGATCTGTTTAGAGATATAAAAAGGTGTTTATTTTTATAAGTACCTACGAAAGGATTATAAAATTATATAGAACGATATATTTTTTTTAAATGCTTCATTTATTACAGAACTTTCATAGATTTTATACGCGCTAACTTTACAAAGAGATAATTATTTCCTTATTCCTCTTTTCAAAATACCTGTGAATTGATTTTTTTATGATGTGCTGGTATGAGGGTGTTATAAATTATAATATACAAAAAAAGACGTGTGGCACTCGGGGACTGCCGCGGTAAAGCTATTGCATAGCATGCCTTCAAGCCACACCTCCGTGCCCGTCGGAGTGGGGAGCGTGAGGTTTTTTCGTTACGGAATTTCTGGATTCGGTCCCCGCGCTCAAGGCCCGCGATAAAAGCTATACAATAGCTTAAAAATATAAACTTTTATTGAGTTTCTATAAAAGTAAAAATCATTTTCAAAAGCTGCAACAAATCCTTAGTTTTAACGAGAAATACTTCACATGCCGGAACTGTATTTAGGCGTTTACCCACAAGGTTTTAAAGCATTTATATAAGATATTTACTCCAGTGCAAACAGTTTTAATCACCGGAAGCGACGCAATTTCCTCAACTTCCGGCCAGCGAGTGGTGTTCCATGTTCAAATGGCCATCCGTCTTGCCCTGTTAGCAGGGTATGCATTTCTTGCGTTTGTAAGTGGTTTTTTGTTTGGGAAATAAAAATAAAATGAGTTGGTGTTTTAGGTTGTAAAACATTAGCTGTAATGGCATGTGATGTTTTTTAAATAAAAAAAAAAAAAAAAAAAATAAAATTAGATATCCCTAAATAAATAAAACTGAAACGAGTAGAATAAATTCGATTACTGTGGTGGAAAGGCGAAAGACAAGGGTTGGAATCCCGCCAGTCGTAGTCGAATGTTTTCTATTCTTTAAAAAAATAGTATGTGAAATATTAATTGAAATTTGTAAAATTTTGAAAAGTTTTTAAGTTAGAATCAATTCGATAGCGAGGCGATTTTTAATGGGCTGTGTGTGCATTATTATTAATCTATAACTTTTTTGCTGTATGAGCTTTTTTCTAAAAAAAAACTTTGGAGAAAATTACATTAGCTTTCGGCACGATTTTCTTACCACATTAGAAACCGCTGTTTGATCTTCTAAAAAGAAAAGCTTCACTACATAGTATAAAACAAAGTCGCTTTCTCTGTCCCTATGTCCCTGTGTCCCTTTGTATGCTTAAATCTTTAAAACCACGCAAATGATTTTGATGCGGTTTTTTTAATAGATATAGTGATTCAAGAGGAAGGTTTTAGTATATAATTTATTAGGTTTTAGACAAAGCGGGCGAAGCCGCGTGCGGTAAGCTAGTATAAAAAAAAAGCTTAGGTAGTAGAAAATTTATAGTAAACATTATTACTTTAAAGCGTCCCAAGAAGGTGATGACATAATTAATTAGCAAATAACAATATACAACAGATGGCATTGTGCAACTAATCCCGGCGTCGTCGCTCGAACGTTCTGGAAGCCGGCCAGTTCTATTATCTTAGTCTGTTCATTTGTTACTACAAATGGGGTATTACAATTAAGAAAAATTCACTGGGGAGCTTGTAAATACATAGTTTTTATGTCTCCCCAAAGTATATTTTAAGTAGTAGAGTATAGAGCTTGATCATTGAACTGTGAAGCAGTTAGCAGGATTTTTCTAAATCCTTGTACACTTGAAAAATCAATAGGATACATGAATTTTTTGTGAATATCTCGTTCTTAGACTATAAATACATAAAATAAATAAGTAAATGTGTAAGGGTAATAGTACGAAAGTACTCTATACCCGATAATACTGAAAACATAACATTCCTTCTTGCCGCCAGTATAATAGCTGCTAGTCCCGCCTTCACTTGGTTTGAACTGAAATAAAAACAAAAATAAAGTCTAAAAAATAAGTTTTGATCTCGGTTTAAAGTAGTTTTGAACAAGTTATTACCTAAAAAGATTACAACAAGCATTCCTCTTTGTAAGATTTGTAAGAAGACTACACAATATTCTATTTTTAACCGACTTCCAAAAGCAACAATTATTTTATCTTTGTCACATTAAAAAAAAATACCAATATATTCTAATTCCAAAATATACCGTTACCAAAGTCAAACAGCTACGATAAAGCCATTTTAAGGATATTAAACTAAATACATCAGTGTAGTCTGAATGTCTTGCTGTTCGAAGCTTATCTGAAAGCTTTGTGAAGCTGTTAAAGCATTGCGGTTCAACTTATCCGCTCTTATATAACTTTGAAACGCTATTTATATGCTTACTTATATAATAAGGATTGTTATATAAATTGCTGATATAATTTATTACTGCACTGGTGTTTATATTATTTTAAAGCGATTAAGAACAAAAATGTATAGACTCTTAAAACGAAAGAATACAGTACTTGTATTCATTTTTTATATTTTGGTGGTGATCTCATGATCTAATTTTTCTGCATTTGCAAAAATGTCTTAACTGATACTAGTAAGAATGTTTGAAAACGTATTTGGCAATGTTATCAATAAGTAGGTAAGTATACCTATAGCTGAAAATACCTTTAAAGAAAATCGATATGTAAGATAATATTATAAGGATTGGCGTGTATCAAAGAAAACCATCGTCTAAAACTGTATACACTGAAGTTCATGGTTAGGGAGCCAGGTGCAAATTTGGTTAACTATTTCCTCTCAAGAGATAATTCGTCAGACGCATGAGAGTATAGTATTATAAAGCCACGTGAACGTCAGCTGGCGCTCGGTTGGGGGGGTGAGCGGTTGTAGCCTCCCACGCACATAGGAAAAAAAAATACATTCATTCATTCATTTCCTCTCAGCTAAAAATTTGTCAAATTGTATCTAACCCAATATCTCAACGAAAAAAAATAGTCAGCTGGTTACAACATGGTGTATTATACGTCAGCTGGTGTCTCGAACATGAAAGTTAAATTTAAAGAAAAATTTATTTTCCGTTATTTCCTCTCAAACAAAAATTTACCTGATGATAGCTTATATGTAACTGTAGATAAATATATATGTCAGCTGGCTGTATCTTGGTGGAAAAACCGTCAGCTGATACGGGAGGCTACAACCGCTCTTCCCCCCAACCGAGCTCCAGCTGACGTTCACGAGGCTTCATAATACTATACTTTGATGCATTTTACTAATTACCGCTTGAGAGGAACTTGGTCATAAAATCTGCTGCTGGCTCCCGGACCATCAGATCTTATGTTCAGAACTTCGTTCTTGTTTGGTTTTAGACGTTACTTTTTTAATATATTTAACAGTAAAATATTGAAAATAATATATAGATCGGATCATAAAACACCGCAAAAATATAAGAGAAATTGGCTTAACGGATAAATCATATTCAGGTGAAATACGATCACATAAAGCGTTTCCGAAAGCAATTAGTTGCTGTTACGAGCACAGACGAAGGATCTGAAAAAATTATGTTTACACACTTGGTGTGGAAACGCCGCGTTTTTTTGTGAATGAAACGCCGCGTTTTTTGTAGACGTGTTGGTTCATTAATTAATGTTTTAGAATTGAATGCACATAGTTCATTTTTTTCATCTAAAACAATGTGTTGCTCTCTTTCATCTTCACTTATTTTTTCCACTTTTGTATCTAATTTTAACTATAAAGAGGTGCCTGTCAAGTAAGTTTTTAATTAATATTTAACTAAGAATACAGGCAAAAATCTATATTATTTTATCATATTTATTATTTTATTAATATGTTACCAATTAGTGTGGGTATACAACAATCTATTCACATTTAATTTTAATAAACAATTAAAATCACTACTATCTTATATACTTATCAACTAAATCCAACTTATATTATAAACGCAATAGTTTGTAAGAATTCGAAGATAAAAATAGATGTTTGTTACTCTTGCAGGCACATATAGCTGATCGGATATACATAATAATTATATTTGGTACAAATATAGATTATAGTCTTAACATAGGCAATTGACCAGGTTAAAGCAGTAGGTAACTACATAAATAACCGCCGCGTTTAATCTCACAGTGTGTAAAAAGGTTTAATAAAAATAAATATTGTAGGAACGTTGCAGGTTTACGATATGACCACAGTAATTTAATGCTCGCTCGTGGATTAGGTATTTATTTAGGTTCCAATAAGGATCCCGGTTTATTTAATGCCATAATGTAACGTGAAATATGCGATACGCTTTAATGTGCTCATAATTTAATCGTTACGTGTACAATAGTATGGATTTAGATGAAATCGATTTGAAAAAGGTTTGATATAATATTGTGTAATAGAAGATATATTATAGGCACGTTGTATCATAAAAAAGACGTGTGGCACTCGGGGTCTGACGCGGTAAAGCTATTGCATGCTATGCCTTCAAGCCACATCTCCGCGCCCGTCGGAGTGGGGAGCGTGAGGTTTTTCGTTACGCAATTTCTGGATTCGGTCCCCGCGCTCAAGGCCCGCGATAGAAGCTATGCAATAGCTTAATAATTATGCGGGAAGCTTCAGATGCAGCTACTTGATGCTTTTGGGTTTTGAGAAAAGATACATAATATAATAAGCAGTTTTTGTCCATAAGTTTTTAAACAAATTATTATACAAGCTATATTTTATAAATTACGTTATTATTTATTAAGAAATTAAAAATAAAACTAAACCATAGGTTTCTATTTCCTATTATTAGTCACATTATTTATTCCATTTACCCAGACGTATTTTCTATTGAAATATTAAATAATTTGGAAAATCCAAAAGTGCACGCCTCATAATTTTTTTTTAATAATTATTTATTAATTATTATTTTTGTTTATTTAATAACAATTAAACCACATCGAATCAGACCCTGAAAAATGAAAGGGTTCTATTCCTGAGCATACTCAAGCGTAAGAGAAAAAAAAAGACTCGATTAGTAAAGTATTTTGGTCGCTATCGTGTTAACAAGAAAAAGGATCCGCACACACAGACACACGGACGTCCAAGACAGAACTTTTTTAAACTGTTTTTTAACTAGTTTAAATAACAAAAATGACATCAAAAATATCATGAACGTTAAAAATAGTGTTTTTTCTTAATATGTGTGTGTATGTATTATCTTACAAGTGCAATGTATGATACATAAAGACATTTTAAGTTTGAAAAATCAGATGTTTTGCGCGAAGCGACAGTAGTACCCACCTCAACGCTTCGCTTATGAGGCGTGCAATATTCTGTTAAAAGTTGCTTTCTAAATAAAAGCTAAAATATCTGTTTATTAAATACCATCTGACCTAATTTACATCAAGGGAATTTCGCGTAAATAACACAGAAGTGTAAAATTTCTGACGTCCAATAAGTTAAAACTAACGCTGTCGTGTGTCAGGCATTTCTCTAAAATTCAATAAAGTGCATGTCGCGAATATTATTTTGTAGGAAGAATGGCTCTTTTAAAAACTGATTTAATTTACTTGAACGCTTCTTTAGTAAATGTGAAATAGGTGAATAACCTTAGCACATTTATTTATTACTTATGTTTGCTTACCTACTATTGTTTACGAAAAAAGTACTGAACGTTACTGCTAGGTGAAACTTTACGATAATTACTATTAACTAGCTTTCCGCCCGCGGCTTCGCCCGCTTTGTCTAAAACATAATAAATAACACTGGTCAACAATGATTTTGTTGCCCTGGATGTGAAAGTGGTTTCCAATAATTTAATGCATATTATATATAAAACTATTAATGGTTTTGGTAGATTGGCTCTAGTTTTTTTTTAATCCTAATTTTCTTATTAGACTCTAAAACGCAGCATGAAATAGATGATATATTTTTTTTAACATCATTTATTTATTACAAAGTTTTACTTATTGTTTTATTTTAGTATTTAATTAATTCAAATGGATATAAAAATAGAGAAAAATCATTAAAACTTATGAAATAGTACAAGGAAATAGATTTTATAAGCTTCTCTTCTTAGTTAATTTTGAGACAATAGTTTTGTTATGGACCATCAGTAATCTGCCATCATGTGACGATCCCATATACCCTGATACCTTTATTCCATAATTTTTACTTCTTTTTCGATGCGTTCTTCCTGTTTCTCACAGAAATTTCGCAGATTTACTGGATATCTATCCAGGAGACTGTGGGGAAAGTGTAGCTTTATGTTCGTATTTGCTCATAAAATAATGAAGTTTTTTAACAACTATTGTGCAATTTCTTTATAATTTGGTGTTTTAAATTTACCTTAAATAACCAATACTATATCTTTCCATAATTTACATTCAGCATCAGTTATAAAATTTTGTTAAATTTTCATCCTTTATCAATTTTCGACACGCCCGTCCTGCAGGGCCGCCTTTTATTCTTCTTATACTTCTAGATTCCCTCAAAGGCCAAATTCTCATATTTATTAATTATTCCTAGTGAATTTGCTTTGTCTAATTCTATTAATAAAACATCAAGGGAATTTCGTATACCTATCCACTTTGCTGACCAAGTGCTACTGGGTTTCTTCAACTCAATACAAACCGAACATTGTTGTTCATAAAAATGTTTTTTTTTTACAGAAACCATATTATTCTGATATTCTACAGTCAGTTTTATAGAATAAGGTTATGTCTGAGCGAATAAATGTGCAGAAAACGTAATTCACAAAAAAAAAATAAACACTTGTTAGTAACCCGTATTTTGAAGGGCCGTAAGAAATTTTAATATATGAAAATCCAAATTTAAAAAAAACTAGAGCCAATTAAATAATTTTGAAATATATAAATCTGTAGAAATATCCAGGGCAACAAAAAAAAATTGTTTTTTTGTTGAGCTGTGATAATATACTTAAACCTTCCACTTGAATCACTCTATCTAGGTATTAAAAAAAACCGCATCAAATTCCGTTGCGTAGTTTTAAAGATTTAAGCATACATAGGGACAGAGAAAGCGACTTTGTTTTATACTATGAAGTGATTATATCAGAACAACACCTCATGAGCTATATACCTACTTGATTTTACTCACGGCATATCTCTAGTATGATATATTGCAATTAGAAATATTACCACATTCTCTATTGACTGAACTTTTTAATTAAATTTATTGCTATATAATAGTATGTAGGTTTTAATTTATCCCAATTATTATTGTTCGGTATATAAATCAATTGCCTGTTTGCAAACTATAGTCAATTATTGTAACGTTATTGTGTCTAATTAAATAAATCGTTTAAAATAATTTGTGCATATTTTCCAATTACTATCGCGTTTCAAATATTAAGCTTAATTTACATTACGAAGTTAGTGTAATACAATTAATTTTATGAAATCAATTTGCGAAAAGTTTCTTAGTTGTATAATAATGAGTGTAATCACATAATACTAACCTTTCACACGCCGTTGCACTACTTAATATTAAAAATAAAACCATAAATAAATCCTGTAGCCATATTGGAAAATGCGTACTATAAAATAATTACCGTTAAAATAATTTAAAGCTAATCATATTAATGCGAAAACCCATTGAATTCAATATGAATGCAAAGTACGTATTATTTATTTAAATGTGAAGGATTTTAATGAATTTACAACAAAACAAAGAGGCTATTAACCATTTTAAATCCCTGTATTGATTAACGAAGCGTATTACGGAAGTCGAATCGTCATGATTTATATGTGAACAAGTGATGAGCGATGAGAGATCTTTTGTTGCGCTTTAATCTTGGAAAAGTCCTTAGAATAGTTTGGCCTTATCATCACAAATATTATAATATCATGGGCCATTCACACATTGGGCAGCATTGGGCGTATAGTGTCAATCACGATAGTGTAGAGGGCCTAAATGTTTATGATCGGCCGTCATTGCTTACGTGGCCTAAGTGTCTATGATCGGACGTCATTGAATTCATAATCGCCGTAATGGCAGCAAATATCCACGTTCATTTGTTGGGCCAACGTTGCCCATTGTGTGGTGGGCCCATTACATTAATACGTAATTATAAAATCATTTGTCAAAGATATCTTTTTATTTTGCAAATGATTATTAAATTGTAAGTATGCACTTTACTTATTAAATTGTCAATAGTAATGCCTTAGATTAAGTAATACTAATAAAGTTTGTTACGCTTGATTTTTCGTACATTATATTTTGTTATTTAGTTCTTCTCAAACAAGCTCAAAAGTTTATTTTTTCTCAAAAGTTTTAAAACTGGCCCTAAATGTTTAAATATTTGTTGTTAAATCAGTATTTATATACTTATTAATTTCTATAAGCTTATACCTTACACCATCCACGGATATACGTTGATATTGTGTCCGGAACCATTCCGAAACATCCCTGGATTTACTGCGTGTCAGCTTTAATTTGAAAATATGAGAATAATTGCTTAATTGTCCCCCGAAAATGGAGCCAATAAATAACTCGATAATGGCCTTGCGATATTTATGATTAGAAACAAATGTAACGTTTATTTTTTGATTTACTAAATAGATACTAAATATAGTTTAATATATGTTTAATATGTTCATTGCATTACTTAAATGTGAATAAAAACGACCTGTTACTTGGCAGTTTACGCGAGAAAAAATCTGTCGCTCTAACGACACAGCTACGTAACAGTGAAATATATTCGTAACCAAAGAAAATTTATTAATAACATATTTCGAATTAACCAAAGCATTCCTCATTATCATACTAGCTTACCAGAAAATACCACATCAAGTGTCATGGCTTCAACCAATTAAAAAAGAAATAAAATCAAACATTTGGTGTGTTTTCGCTCAGCTTCAATTAAACGGTCATATTCGAGCCGTTAACCAATAAAACCATATAAACTAGTTTTATACCTTAATGGTTGTGATAAATTAAAATTCATAGGCTAGATAAGATTATCTGATGTTGATCTAAAGTTGAAATCGATAACTCACGGTAATAGCAATTAGTAAAGGCATTCGATTACGCAATTTCTAACAAAGATGGTGAGCTTCTAGAAGGTTCTGTGTTGCCGCAACAAAATCGTGCGGAACGGAGCGTTGCGACTGCGTCATCGCGTCGTCACGTCGCGGCGCCGTGCGATTGGCCGCGGGTTGACCCCACTGTCCTCTACTACTTCGACTCGCCACGCAACCGCTGAGCAGCACACTCCCTCACTAAAATTAATTCTACCAAACGCACTCTGTAATTTTTATTATTAAACTATATACGCACAAGTTTATTTTCATCTTCTTTCGCCACCTAAAATCTAGAACCAGTCGTCAACATTTTCTGGACCTTCGACACCGGATCACATCCTGGATTTTGGAGACGCAATCGGCGAAGAAGTCGCAAAATTACAGTGCAGTTTGGTAAGACGGCCAGCTAATTTATCCAACCCTGTAAAGCTTCATCTGAGTGATACTGTGCTTTGTATATTCCAGAGCTTTTGGTGTTGCTTGCCTCCTCACGTGCCTTTACGCAACCGAAGAATCTGCTTCACGTGGCACGTAAGTACTTGTAGCTTTTTACTTCAGTCATTATGTCTCTTTCTGAGCAAAAGGAGCTTAAGGATTTGAGGAAAAAAAGGGGATTAATCAAATGTAGATTAACGAATTTTAAGAAATATGTTTCGTCTTTTGAAAACGTGGATCTTGATACACATCAAAGGGCAGAACTAAAATTACGTATACCAGGTGCACAAAGTTTAATGAACGATTTCAACCAAGTACAAAGTAAAATCGAAGATCTTGTCCCGGAGTCAGAAACGGATAAACTCATAGAATCACGCGTAGAGTTTGAGAGGGAATATTATGTTGTCCTGGCGATGCTGGACTGCATGGTAAACCCAGATAATTCCGAGGATAGATCTAATAAATCCATTGACTGTTCCTTAGCGCACGACCATACGACCTGTAACAATTTTAATAACGATTCAGTAAAATTACCGACTATTTCTATACCTAGCTTTGACGGTTCACATGAACACTGGGTAGAATTTCGCGATACGTTTTCATCCTTAATTCATAATTCGAAAACAATACCATCGGTTCAAAAATTCCATTATTTAAAGGCGAGTTTAAAAGGCGATGCCAAAATCGTTATAGAAAACGTTGAATTTTCATCCGAAAATTATATGGTTGCATGGGAGCTTTTATTACACCGTTTTAATAACACGCGTTTGATAGTGCAAAGTCACATTAAGGCAATATTTTCACTTCAAAACGTCTCAAGAGAATCGGCTATTCAATTACACAATTTAATTGATACAGTTTTAAAAAATTTACGTATTCTTAAAATCTTAGGAGAACCCACGGAATACTGGGACACTTTGATTATTTATATCGTAGTTTCAAAGTTAGATCCTACCACTGAACGCGAGTGGGAACAATTTAAAAACACATTTTATAAATTACATAAGGACAAAATTATTAAACTAAACGATTTATTAGAATTCATTAAAGAAAAAGCCGATTTATTAACTACACTATCCGTAAATCACAGTAAACCTAGTATTTCAAATAAATTTTCTACTTACCAAAATAAAAATTCATCATCCAAAATTCATTGCAACATAGTTTCGGATAACAAACAATCTAAATCGCAATCCAATAAGTCGCGCAGCCATTACAAGTCATGTTTGCTATGTAACGAAAAGCATCAGCTGTATTCATGCCAGAAGTTTCTCGACGTATCCCCGCAACATAGGGTTAATTTCATAAATGATAAAAACTTATGCATTAATTGTATGCGTCCAGGTCATTCGGTTGGTACTTGTCTTTTTGGTCCGTGTAGAAAGTGTGAACAAAAGCACAATAGTTTACTTTGTGATGCAATTAAATTATCACCAATTAAACAAAATACAGTGACGTTAACTACGTACGAGCACCCCTCGCTTACTAATACGCATCCCGTTTCAGTGGTTTCAGTAGATAACGCACACATGCAACTTCAATGTATTAATCACGCACAAACCGTTATGCATACAAAGGATGACAATTCTTCGCAACAGATTGTCATATTGTCTACGGCGATAGTTGAAGTATATAATGAATCGGGTGAGTATTATTGCGCACGCGCAGTTCTAGATAGCGGAAGCGAGCGATCCTTTATAACGCAATCGTTTGCAAATAAATTAAATATACGAATATTACAGTCCACTCAACATATTCACGGTGTAGGTAATTCTATTACGCAATGTTCGCAATCTTGTAACATTGAAATTAAATCGCGCGACGGGAGCTTCACTGCCCGTTTTCAATGTTTAATTTTGCCTCAAATTACATCAAAATTGCCTACAACCACGGTTAATTTAAATCAATTTAATATTCCTCACAATTTATTGTTAGCTGATCCCAATTTTTACGAAAGTCAACCTATTGATTTACTGATCGGTGCTGATTTATTTTGGGAATTAATAACCGAAGGAAAAATGCGTCTGAAAAGTGGTCCTTTCCTTCAAAACACCAAATTAGGTTGGATAGTGTCAGGTGCAATTAAATCTTTTCCGTATACTAATAATAAAAATTTAACACATATTAATTGTAATTATTCGACGTTATCCACGGAAGATGATTCACTCGATAAGTTAGTTAGGAATTTCTGGGAATTAGAAGAATTATCCGCGCCTAGCAATAAATTACAGCAATTATCGAGCGAAGATAATATTGCTTGTGAGGAACATTTTATTCGCACAACACGTCGACTTTCCGATGGTCGTTTCTGTGTTTCAATTCCGTTGAAACAATCACCTGAGTTATTAGGTAATACACGCGCACAAGCTGAACGTCGTTTTTACGCGTTAGAGAAACGTCTTCAGCAAAATACTAATTATAAAAAGATGTATTCTGATTTTATACAGGAGTATATTAATTTAGGTCATATGAGTCTCGTCAATACGTATGGGAATCCGCACTATTTCCTACCGCATCATGGTGTGTTTAGGGAGCACGCCACCACAACTAAATTACGCGTAGTTTTTGATGCGAGTATGAAGTCTAGTTCCGGCGTATCATTAAACGACATACAAATGATTGGACCTGCTATTCAAGGTGACTTGATTTCTATTTTATTACGTTTTCGCGAGAATAGGTATGTTGCATGCGCTGACATTGAAAAATTTTACAGGCAATTGAATATTGCTGAAGATCAGCGTGACCTGCAGCTGATCTTGTGGCGGGATGATCCCTCAGAGCCGCTGAGGGTGTACCGACTCAACACCGTGACGTACGGAACGGCATCCGCACCGTATCTAAGCTGTAGATGTTTAAAGGAATTAGCCAAACACTCGAATATTCCGTATGTAGCCGATACTATTAATAATTGTTTTTACGTTGACGATCTCATAGTTTCATCGAATTCTATATCCGAATTAGAAAATATTTGTAAAGAAACTAGTAGTCTTTTAGAGTCAGCTTGTATTAAATTACGAAAATGGATTTTTAGTCATAATTTAAATTTAATTACGCCTAGCGTTAATGAATGGCAAACGCACGATCTATGTTTACATAAAACTTGTAACAATAAAACTTTAGGTATCGGATGGAATAGTCTCGATGATTATATTTATTATTTCACGCAAATTATACAAAAGAGTGAAGTAGTGACAAAACGTATTATTTTATCGTGTGCTTCACAAATATACGATCCGCTAGGATTATTGAGTCCGTTTATTACTATCGCAAAGCATTTATTACAAAGATGTTGGTTGTTAAAATTGACGTGGGATGAATCGGTTCCTAACGAAATTTCGCAAATATGGGATAAGTTTATAAATGGATTATCTTTTCTTAGTAGTTTACGAATACCGCGTCACGTTATGTGCATTGATCCAGTGCGAACCGAACTACATATATTTACCGATGCTTCACAGGTCGCGTACGGAGCTTGCGCATACGCTCGTACGATCAATGCAACAGCTGATGTCACAGTGCGCTTGATATGTTCGAAGGGTAAGATCGCGCCGACTAAACCTACAACTATACCTAGATTAGAGTTGTGTGGTGCGCTGTTAGGTGCACGATTATATTATAAGCTTATTGGATCACTACGTTCAAACTTTAATAACATTGTATTTTGGACAGATTCAACTATCGTTTTAGGTTGGTTAGGTATGCCTATTAATTTATTAAAACCTTATGTTCAAAATAGGACGGCAGAGATTCACGAGCTGACCAAGGAACATCCATGGCGTCACGTCGCAGGCAAGGATAATCCAGCCGATTTAGTCTCACGCGGGCAAAGTCTAGAAGCGCTTAGCTCCTCATCTTTATGGTGGGAGGGTCCGTTATTTTTACATAATGTACATTTTGAATTGTCCGATTTAAAACATTCCAAATTAATTAATACAGATTTACCGGAAATTAAATCTACAAATATTTGTTGTCACATAAGTAATAATTTAAACGATAATTTAATTATTTTTTCTCGATTTTCACAATATAATAGACTTAAACGCGCAGCTGCTTATGTATTACGTTTTATTAATAACGCGCGAAATAAAACTAATCAGTGGACAGGTTTATTATCAGTCGAGGAATTAAATCGTGCTGAATTAACGTTAGCAAAGTTGAGTCAACAGGAATCGTTTCCCGATATTTACTATGCGCTTAAAAATAATAAAAATATAACGAATATATCAGGCTACAATCAAATTTCTAAATTAAATGTATTCTTTGACGCAAATAATAATTTAATTCGTGTAGGTGGGCGTATTCAAAATTCGCCAAATTTTAGTTTTAATAAAAAATTTCCTATTTTAATCGCAGCTAATCATCATTTTTCACTTTTGCTTTTTCGGTTCGAGCATGAACGTTTACTCCACGCCGGGCCACAGCTTCTACTGTTTACGATCAGAGAGATGTGGTGGCCGGTCGGCGGCAGAAATCTCGCTAGGAAGGTGGTACATTCGTGCATGCGCTGCGCACGACTGCAACCGACTACGGTCGCGCCTATTATGGGAAATCTACCGCAGGAGCGTCTGGACCCAGGTTATCCGTTTATACGTTGTGGTGTCGACTACGCTGGCCCAGTGTTCACGTTGAATCGCAAAGGCAGAGGTGCTAAGTTGCAAAAATCGTACATATGCTTATTTATATGTTTTGTTACACGCGCGGTTCACTTGGAACTTGTTAGCGATCTATCGTCGGAATCATATCTATTAGCTTTGAAACGTTTTATATCGCGGCGAGGTAAACCCGTGACTATCTTTTCTGACAATGGGAAGAATTTTGTCGGTCTCATGAATGAGTTCAAAAAATTTTTAGCTACCTGTTCTGATGAAATTAAAGCATATGCAACTTCGCAAAATATTAATTTTAAAATGATACCTTTTTACGCTAGTCATTTCGGGGGATTGTGGGAAGCTGGAGTAAAAAGCTGCAAGCACCATCTCAAACGTGTAGTAGGTAACGCACATTTAACGTTCGAGGAGTTTAGCACAGTATTGACCCAGGTTGAAGCTGTCCTGAACTCCCGTCCTTTGACCCATCTTTCCACAGATCCCAATGATTTCCTTCCACTTAGCCCTGCACATTTCCTGGTTGGTCGTCCGCTGACTGCACCTGTAACGGCTGAGCTGCTATACGACGTGCCTGAGCTTCGTCTCCCGAGGTTCCAGAGGGTGGAACAAATACGCCAGCACTTTTGGAATCGTTGGTCCAAAGAGTATGTCTCCGAGATGCAAACGCGAACCAGATGGCACCAGCACAAGGGGGAGCTCAAGGAGAACACGCTCGTTCTCATTAAGGACGACCGATTGCCGCCGTTGAAGTGGAGCTTGGGGCGCATCCACGCGACATATCCGGGGAAGGATGGAGTAGCACGAGTGGCCGACATTCGTACTGCAGACGGCATCGTGCGTCGGGCGTTCACTAAAATTTGTCCGCTTCCTTCACCAGATAGCTGATTCTTCGCTTCGTGGTCGACAGTTCGTTGGAACCAGCACGTTCCAAGGCCGGGAGCATGTTGCCGCAACAAAATCGTGCGGAACGGAGCGTTGCGACTGCGTCATCGCGTCGTCACGTCGCGGCGCCGTGCGATTGGCCGCGGGTTGACCCCACTGTCCTCTACTACTTCGACTCGCCACGCAACCGCTGAGCAGCACACTCCCTCACTAAAATTAATTCTACCAAACGCACTCTGTAATTTTTATTATTAAACTATATACGCACAAGTTTATTTTCATCTTCTTTCGCCACCTAAAATCTAGAACCAGTCGTCAACATTCTGTTTGTTCTTTTATCCCAGTTTTTTCTGCGTTTGGTGCTTTTTCAGGCACAAATTGGACAAAGTATTTAACTGAAATTTGGCAAATATAAGTAGCTCAAGTATTTACGATAAGAATACATTATTTTTATAAAAATAAGTCAAGAATTGACCTCATAATAATATGAAGATATGTGATATTACCAAAGACTCATTTTATGTAAAAAATTGCGAAAGTTTCAGAGTGTTGACGCGCTAATCTGCGAAGGAAAACAATAAATCTGCTATCCTTAATCTCAGTGCTTATGTAGATTTTATGAGAAAATGTGCATCACGATATTTTTAACCGACTTCCAAAAAAACGAGGAGGTTATCAATTCGGCCGGTATATTTTTTTTTTTTGGATGTATGTACACCGATTACTCCTAGGTTTCTTAACCGATTTACGTGATTCTTTTTTTGTTCGATGCGGGATGGTGTCGAGTTGGTCCCATAAAAATTTTATTCGGATAAACCCAGTAGTTTTTATTTTATGAGCATTTTTGTCTGTACTCGATGACTTCATTGAAATGTAGCAAGTAACTTTGATTCACTTCCCGGTAACCGATTGAGCTGAAATTTTGTATACTTATGTAAATTGGATAGCGATGAAACATTATCATGACATAGAGCTGATTTGATGATGGAATCGGAAGGTGGCCTTAGGAACTCAGTAATATATTGACTCAATTATATCGAGATTGGGCTCGTTTGATTCGTGTTGATAATTTATACACTAAAAAGTATTAAATAAAAATAACTGCGTTAAAAACAACCGACTTCATAAACAGAAAAGTAAAAAATAAAAAAGATTTGATATTATTAATTACTACATATTAATTAGATGTGCTATTTATTAAATAGGTTTGAAGTCGGTGCCAAACACTAGTATTAAGCCCGTGCACCGACATCAAACCTTTTTAGTAAATAGCACATCTAAATAATATTTAGTAATTAATAATATCAAATCTTTTTTATTTTTTACTTTTCTGTTTATGAAGTCGGTTGTTTTTAACGCAGTTATTTTTATTATAATATTAATATGTTTAAAAGTTTAATATGTAAAAATTTAATTCATAATATTATGAATCTGTTTGGTGGTTTGTACTAAAATTGTATAATGTGTATGCACCCAAATATTAATTCGAGATACCAGTCTGTGTGATTTTATTACTACTTTCTATACTTACCTCAGACATTTGTTTGCTTTTTTTTGCTTTGCTTTTACGCTTTTTAAATGATGTTAAAATTAAGATTTGGTGATATCGACTAATGTAGTCTTTTTTCAAAAGTACATGATTAAATTCTTTCTTTCTTTCAAATTCAATCAATTACCGTATCTAAAACTCACCCAGGCTTTGTTTTAAACTAATTAAAAAAAGTATTGTGTTCCACTGTATTTTTTATATCTACTTATTTGTAAATATATTTGAACAAATGGACGCAAACTGGTCGCTTCCATTTCCCGCCCACTCCGTGTTCGAAGTGCGTTTGTAATGTGTTCCACTAAATAAATCAAGTGACACTAAAAGCACTAATAAAAGTGCAGATCACTGACCTTAGTTTATTACAGATGGTTCTAGTATGCTTGAAAGTAATTAACTTTCTTTAGCCCTTTTTCGTCAACTGTTTGACAAAGACCTAAGGCATGATAATCTTCAGTTCTAATAAAACAGCTAATCCATACTAATATTATAAATGCGAAAGTAACTCTGTCTGTCTGTCTGTTACTCAATCACGCCTGAACTACTGAACCAATTTGCATGAAATTATGTATAGAGATATTTTGATACCCGAGAAAGGACATAGGATAGGTTTTATCCCGGAAATCCTACGGGAACGGGTTTTTCTCTGAAAACGCGGGTGAAGCCGCGGGCGGAAAGCTAGTGAATAATATGCAAGCAATTTATTATACATATAGCTTTCCGCCAGCGGTCTTCGTTTGCGTAGTCTAAAAACTAATTGCCAACTCCGTAAGAAGAGAATACAACAGGAAGGCAAATTGTTTCTTTCACAACAATATAGGAAACTTCAAATCAATTTGTGCTTTTTATTACATTATAAAATGTAGGTATTTAACCACAAATGCAGAACTAATAAATAAAAACAGGGAATTGACCACAATCAATGTCCCGAGAGAAACGGTCGAGACATTATTTTAATAATAAACTTTATAGGTGTTTATAATTTATAGCTACACACATTAATTTGGAGCGCACGATGTAAAGGTAGGCGCACACTTGACTGGTTTTATTTGATGTTTTTTTAAGCTATTGCATAGCTTCTATCGCGGGCCTTGAGCGCGGGGACCGAATCAAGAAATTCCGTAACGAAAAAACCTCACGCTCCCCACTCCGACGGGCGCGGAGGTGTGGCTTGAAGGCATAGCATGCAATAGCTTTACCGCGGCAGTCCCCGAGTGCCACACTTCTTTTTTATTATTTTTTAATTACATGATTATTAAGTGAGTATTTCGGTAACTTGTTTATTGACTATTTTCATCGCATTAGTAATTAATCGTTAAATTATTGGTTCAGAATCAATAACGATATTTTTTTGTAAACCAATAAAAAATGGTTAATTTTAATTACTCGTGTCTCATAAGAGTTGTACATATTTCTTTTTCTGTATCTAGACCTATTGTTATAAAAATATCTATTTGTTGACCAGAATTTAATAGAATAATTAATAGGTAGTTCATAGAACAATTATGTGTTGTAGTACTTTTAAATAAATTTAGGTACCTACTTTATATGTTTTAATTCTTGGTTCAATAATACCTATAAAAGGTACGAAAATCATCATGAAATAATTGTGTTCTTTCATTAAATTAATTGTATATGTATACTGTATCTATAGTACAATAAGACATTTTTTTACCTACGTATATAAGTACTAGCTTTCCGCCCGCGGCTTCGCCCGCGTTTTCAAAGAAATCCCGTTCCCGTGGGATTTCCGGGATAAAACCTATTCTATGTCCTTTCTCGGGTATCAAAATATCTCTATACCAAATTTCATGCAAATTGGTTCAGTAGTTAAGGCGTGATTGAGTAACAGACAGACAGACAGAGTTACTTTCGCATTTATAATATTAGTATGGATATATAAGTACTAGCTTTCCGCCCGCGGCTTCGCCCGCGTTTTGAAAGAAATCCCGTTCCCATGGGATTTCCGGTATAAAACCTATCCTATGTCCTTTCTCGGGTATCAAAATATCTCTATACCAAATTTCATGCAAATTGGTTCAGTAGTTAAGGCGTGATTGAGTAACAGACAGACAGACAGACAGAGTTACTTTCGCATTTATAATATTAGTATGGATAATAACAAGTATTCCCATCGTACACCCACGCTTTAAATTAACATATCAAGTATTAATAGACAATATATAATTAAACATAAACGAATGTCGGTGAAAATAAATTATGATATCATGATTTCTTGTTACAAATTACTATGCCTTACGGCGAAACACAGCTACTAAAAGAATAAACTTGTAAAGATAATAATTGGAAATGACCTGACTATAAAGTGGAAAGGTGAATAAAAGAGCTATAGTTATTTTGTAGTTTTACCTTTAAAAAAATTAACATACATTAAGTTTTATTGTATTGATACGACTGGCTTCGTCTAAAGTGAACAGGCAGACATGCGTGGAGCGGGGAACGCGTTGCTACATCATTACTCCATAGTATAAAACAAAGTCGCTTTCTCTGTCCCTATGTCCCTATGTATGATTACATCTTTAAAACCACGCGTTGCGGTTGTTTTAATAGATAGTGATTGAAGAGGAAGGTTTATATGTATAATTTTTTAAGTTTTAGAGACAGCGAGCGAAGCAGCGGGCGGAAAGCTAGTAGTAAATACTTAATATTAGAAGAATATCTTTTACTAATCCAGGAGCATATAATTTATAAATTTTAGGTGCTCTTTTCGAATTTCCACTTTGCTACCCGGTGTTGCAGCTGACGTCACTATATTGAACTAACAATAACTCATTAAAATCAGTTCAGCAATTCCTGAATCGTAGCAGGTGTTTTGACACACTTTCTATTAGGTACATAGGTAAGTACTTTGTACATAAAAACAAAAAAAAAACAACATTTTGTCCTAAATAATATGGCCACCTATATAATAAAGTGACGTCGAAAATTAAACTATAAAACGGGTTTATTACGTCCCCTGTGGTTTATTACCGGTTTTTAATCCCACAACATTGTGCTTCGACACTTGAAACTTTATTGTCTTATAATTTGATAAAACTTGGCGGAAATTCGCCAAAACTGTCATGTCTCCTTTGTAAAAGCTACCGTTTAATTATTTAGAAGTGAAAGTTAACAAAATTGTTGGTTTGTTTTGTTACAATATTATTATTTTTTTCATTATTTGTCAATTCACTACATACCTAGTATAAAACAAAGTCGCTTTTTCTGTCCCTATGTCCCTATGTATGCATCTTTAAAACTACGCAACGGATTTTGATGCGGTTTTTTGTAATAGATAGAGTGATTCAAGAGGAAGGTTTTAGTATATTATGTTTTAGACAAAGCGGGCGAAGCCGCGGGCGGAAAGCTAGTTAATAATATAATAATTAATAAGCTATTTGTTAAGAAAAGTGCAACCACAAAGCCTTATATTTACACAAATAAACCTCTATTGATTTCAAAGCAATTCTGTAATGTGTTATTTAATTTCAACAATTGCTGGCGGATGTACGCTTGCCTCAGGCGACTCAATTTTATTTGAAATCAACTCTAAACCATTGTTCGAGAGTCACTATAGGCGATAATTTAATAGTAGAATAAAAGTATTTATTATTGGAATATTGTGTGAATGTATAATATTGAAAGATTTGAAATATTGAATTATTTAGTGATCAAAAATGTAACGCAGTAAATACTTATAAGATGACTAGCTTTCCGCCCGCGGCTTCGCCCGCGTTTTCAAAGAAAAACCCGTTCCCGTAGGATTTCCGGGATAAAACCTATCCTATGTCCTTTCTCGGGTATCAAAATATCTCTATACCAAATTTCATGCAAATTGGTTCAGTAGTTAAGGCGTGATTGAGTAACAGACAGACAGACAGAGTTACTTTCGCATTTATAATATTAGTATGGATTAATTCAGTACCTACATATTCAGTTTGTATTTCTAAGCTAGCTGTTAGATACTAAACACTTTTACTAAATACCTCTAACCAACATATACCAATTTCCAAATATTTTCCACTACCGGATATTTGGAAAATCACGAACAAAGAGCATCATTTTGGCTTTACAAAAGACTTTCAAACTCAAAACAGAGAATACGGTAACATCGCCATTTTGCAGTCAACTAAAGAAGTTTGCGCCGAAATACGGAATAGCACGTGCTCCTCTTTGTTAGAATCTATCCTGTTTGTGAAGTAGACTTTATGTACAAGGGTTAGAGTTGAATTTTGAATGGGATTGTCGGTAAAAACTTGTGGTATTGGTGTAAATTCAATGTGATCGAATTCGTTGCTTCTCATGACTCTATTTCGACAATTGTAAATGCATTTAGGGTAAGTTTGTTTGCGCTCTTTAGACTTTGTGATTGTTTTTAGAATTTCATAGGCTTTGACTCTTTGGATTTGGTATTGGGTCGATTTTATGTACAGTTGATTTAAGGATTTTGGTGTTTATTTGATTCGCTAGTAACGTGGTAATAAGGTTATTCTTAATTGAAATTTTGTTGTTACGTCATAATCATAAGTGTTTGAATAAAAAACACTAAAGTGATTGAATTT
Source organism: Colias philodice (assembly GCF_061535455.1). NCBI lineage: Eukaryota > Metazoa > Arthropoda > Insecta > Lepidoptera > Pieridae > Colias > Colias philodice. The sequence goes on along the minus strand of NC_143103.1, from coordinate 8,897,411 downwards.
TCTTTTTATAAGATGTTATCTGTGTTATGTATGCAATATTATTGTATAGATTACAAATCAATGTTAGTTTTGTAACAACATTGTTATCATTTAATTGTACAATTTATTACGTTTTTTGAAACATTTAATGAAAATGATTGGAGTGTGTTTTTTTTTTGTAATATAAAAGTTTTGATATTATTTACATATTTGGCTTCGTGTTGCGAATTTGTTAAAATGTTTTGATGCAAGAATGTTTAGCGCTACATCGTAGTTTACTGCACCTTTAAAAATTCCAATAGAATTTTCTCGAAGCATTTATACAACGTGCGAGATATTTCAGATAATTTTGATAACAAAGTACGTAATTTGCTTTTGTTACAGAACATGATATTATGACTTAGTACCATGATGTGTTAAAGCAATATTATTTCCAGTGTGGAAAAATGACTGCTTTATCTATACTAATATTAAGAGAAGAGTTTGTTCGTTTGTTTGAACGCGCTAATCTCAGGAACTACTGGTCCGATTTGAAAAATTATTTCGGTGTTAGATAGCCCATTTATCGGAAAAGGCTATAGGCTATATACCATTACGCCAAGACCATCAAGAGCAGAGCCACGCAGGTGAAACCGTAAAGCGCAGCTAGTACAGTATACAACTCGTCTAGCGTCATCACATTCCCACACTGGAAAATATACTACTGCTATAAGACGTTGTAACAATGTTTTAGCAAGAATACACTAAAAAGCGATTCTTGTCCATCTGAGTTTTAAAACTTTGAAGTATTCAGATATTCACAAAGGGTGCAAAGGAAAGTTTTGATCGAAGGTTTCTTTATATAAAATTAATATTATGTATTTTACTTACTTTTATAAACTTTTTCCGTTTTTATTTTAATTATTGCAATATTTAATTTACTATGTAATATTCGTGTTTTAATCATGCCAGTAAAGGAACCTATTTTGAAAATCAACGCAATAAAAAATGATGTTTGTGTGCAAACGTTATCTATAGCCAGATGCAGTCTTGTGAATATATTGCCGAATATATGAATGAAAATTTGGCAAAGTAAGTTGACGATGAAGATGATTTTGATCTTTATTCTATACTAGCATACCGCCCACGGCTTCACCCGCTTTGTCTAAAACCTAATAAATTATATACTAAAACCTTCCTCTTGAATCACTCTATCTATTAAAAAAACCGCATCAATATCCATTGCGTAGTTTTAAAGATTTAAGCATACGTAGGGACATAGGGACATAGGGACAGAGAAAGCGACTTTGTTTTATACTATGTAGTGAATAATATTATTACAAATTTCTCATAATTGACCACGAAAAACAACGTAATTCCTCATTCCGGGCAAGTGAAAGAACAAATTTTCCCTTTTTCTCATATAATTAATACGCACGAATATGAATGAATAAATGGGGGCCTGAATAATTTAATGGCAAACGTCCGGACAAGATTTCGCTATATTTCCCGCATGAATATTTTAGGACTACTTACTGAAGGCGGGATATTTTTGGTATTATTTTCCTTATACAGTTGAAATGCATGTATTGTGGAAGTAGATGTGTGTTGTTGTCTTTGAAATATGCAATTTCTTGAATTATTTTGCAGTAGATCTAACTTGACTATTAAAATCGGGAACAGAACCTTTTACATTTTCTTTGAAAGTAAAAGTTTGTACTTCTTTTAAAATCAGTGAAAATACTTATACATTAAATATTGGATTCAGGTCACAGATTAATTATATTTTTTATAACATTTTTGATTCAAAACTACTTTTTGTTATGTTTTTGTACTCATTCAATTGTTTTTATTCTTTCTTGTAACGCAATAAATAGGTAATTTCCTTCATTAACACTTTTTGAAGGTAACATTTTGAAGAAATCAGGTAAGTATATTCTGAAAAGCAGACGACAGAAGCCGCGGTAGTAATACTAGTTCAAAATTAATTCATCAATGCTTAACGATACATTTTACAACGTCATAAGTTGTTTAGCTCAAGGGAAATTAGTGAAGGGTTTACAGCTCTGTTTATAAGTCTGTCCGTGTTTGCTCGTAATTGCTGTGTCTTGAATAGTGGAACTTTAGTGTGGATTTATCACGTAGAATATTATTTTTGTCTGAGTGTTTATTGAAGTTGCTACAATATTGAAGCAGTAATTGATGTTTTTAATGCATCGTATGCATATAATAGTAGTTTAATATAATACATATTTCGTTTTAAGGAGAGTTTTCATTGTTTAATTTTAGTCAACTGTATGCTGATATAACTGAATCACAACTGAATGCAATTAATAGTTTGATTTTTCAATCACACATAGAACTATTCTTACTTATTCAGAAGAAGAGCGATTATTTCCTATACAAAATTATATTTTACTAGCTGTTCCCCGCGGTTTCACCCGCATTGCTTCGCTCCTGTTGGTCTTAGCGTGATGATATAATTTATAGCCTATAGCCTTCCTCGATAAATGGGCTATCTAACACCGAAAGAATTTTTCAAATCGGACCAGTAGTTCCCGAGATTAGCGCGTTCAAACAAACAAACAAACTCTTCAGCTTTATAATATTAGTATAGATATTATGTTTCAAAATTTATCAGCAAACTATCGTTCAACTTTCTCATTTACTTATTTCTTATTTCAAAAGCTTTCAACCAAAAGATATATCCACGCCAAATATTTTATTCAATATCACCACACTTCGTGGCGATAAAAGTTCGTAAAACTTTAGGAAACACTCTCGAATGCACTAGAACACTTTCCAAGTACTAATTGTCAATTAGGAAAGTCAATCCTAATACTAAGTTTGGACACTAGGGTCTACCATTGAGTTTGTTAGCAAGTTTCCGATCCTTATGGTCAGGGCTGTCAATTAATAGTATTAAAAGCAGTTTTGTTAATGCTGAATTGTTTTAGAGTATTTTGGCAGTTGTCAGCTCAATTAGTTTGCCTATTAAGGGCTGATTTTTCAATCCTTGGTTAAAACTTATTCGTCGAATAATGTATAAAACTACCATCTTAGGGCCGATTTTTCAATGTTTGGATAAAACTTATTCGTCCAATAAAGTATTGCACGATAATATTAAAATGTCACGTAAACTGTCAAATACGGGCAATTAGAATTCGTTTTTAAAATGATAGTTTTATACATTATTCGACGAATAAGTTTTATCCAAGCATTGAAAAATCGGCCCTAAAAACATATTCTAATTGTCCGTATTTGACAGTTTACGTGAAATTTTAATATTATCGTGTAATACTTTATGGGACGGATAAATTTTAACCAAGGATTGAAAAATCGGCCCTTAAACGGTTAGACTCTCGTGTAACTGTTTAAAGAAATAGAAAAAGAAAAAATCTTTAGGTATTGAAAAAGTTTTTAAATAATACAGTAATTTATATAATTATATTTTGGGCAATTAAAGCCTCTGTTAGTTCAAAATAAGTACCTAAAGGTGAGGTAAGGTTGTAAACATAGAAATCTAAATAACAAGACACATAGAAGTGCTATAATGCCATAATTCATATGAAAACCGCTGTCGCCAAAATCAACACATTTAAACCGATAGCTAAATAAAATATGCCTTTCATTGGACAGCTTAAATATTAAATTAAGCTTTTTAATATATATCCTAACGCACGAATTTACGGTTTATTTTAGAATAACATCCCTAATATGAGACGTTTTGTTTATTTTTGCTCCAATACGCAAAAAATCGGCTTTTCTACAACAGTGGTTGTCAATTTTCAATAGATATAACTTTGAACATAAACTCATAGAAATAAGGTTGAAATTTGTGTTAAACGTGATAAATAAGAATGGTCGACTGTGTCATTCATTGTTATTTCGATTACTATGGTGACACTCGTAATACTTGGAAATATTTTATAATTTTAAGGAAAAACGGCAATATTTATTCCTTTATTAGTATAATTACAATTTATGGAAGAATTTCCGCACTGGGAAATGCTGTAACACACCATGTTTACTCACGCACGTGTCAGGAACAACTGAACAAGCGACCACCAAGCGATGAACAGACTTGTGGCATGGTAACCACCTGAGCGGCGACAATGTCACGCGCGCTTACGACTTCTATTGCCTTGTTATTTAGATTTCTATGGTTGTAAAGGTTGAGTTAGTTGTGATAAATTAATAATAATATGATTGAAGACACTATTAAATAGGTGGGCTATATAAGGGTTTAAAAAAACTATTATTGAGGAAAGATCAGATCGGTGTTACTTATTACTTTATTTAATTGATATTTTAAACTTTGCAAAATTTGATAGGTTTGAAAATTGTTTTAGTAGGCATAGCTTATCTTTATTCCAGGGTAACTTAATTTTCATATTCTTATTAAAACATGTTTTTTCTTTCAAGCGGACGCTTTTTTGCTGTCGTAACTAATTTTTAAAACCTCATATTGTTTAAAGCTTTGAAAGAATATTTTTATATTTATATTTTATAATGAATATAATGGTCTGAATGCAACTAGCATACAACTTTTTAATCACATCTGTACAATATTTAAGGGTGCTTAATTTAATCTACAGTTGAAAAAATACAATTTGCATATATAATAAATAAATAAACGCAATATTGGTTTATACAACCGAATGGCTAACGAAGTATATGCATGATAAATTGTTGAGTTCCCACGAACTGGGAACTTTATGAAATAATTGTATAAAAATTGGTTAATTGTCAATTTGTTCATTTATAGTAATACTAGCTTACTGCCCGCGGCTTCGCCCGTTTTGTCTAAAACTTAATAAATTATATACTAAAACCTTCCTCTTGAATCACTTTATCTATTTAAAAAAGACGGGCTGCACTCCGGGAGTGCCGGCAGAAGTGAATACTTGATTATTAACGTTGAGCATGTTTGATATCCATCCGTCTTACGCTTTTTCGATCAGGTCACGTGTCCTGACGCGAGTTTAAGATTTTATACCCAACGCCGCTAAAGAAGTTTTCACTTCAAAAAAACCGAATCAAAATTCGGTGCGTAGCTTTAAATATTTAAGCATACAAAGGGACATAGGGACAGAGAAAGCGACTTTGTTTTTTTGAATGAATGAAAAATGAATTGAAGTTTTTTAAATTGTGTTCAATATGGTGTACAATACTTTTTTAACCGACTTCAAAAAAAAGGAGGAGGTTATCAATTCGGCCGGTATGTTTTTTTTTTTTTTTTATGTATGTACACCGATTACTCCGAGGTTTCTGAACCGATTTACGTGATTCTTTTTTTGTTCGATGCGGGATGGTGTCGAATTGGTCCCATAAAAATTTTATTCGGATAGGCCCAGTAGTTTTTATTTTATGAGCATTTTTGTCTGTATATTTGTAAATGTTGCAAGTGCAAGTTTGAAGTCGGTTGTTTTTAACGCAGTTATCACTTGTTTCTAATAAAATTGGGGATCATTTTGAAAGCATCGAACAAATCGTACTTACAATAAAAACGAATTCTCCATCAATCGAAGTATCATGTAAAACAAGGTTATAAAAATAAACGCAAATGTTTTTATAATAAATGTAACAAGCATAAATAATTGTGTTATTAATATAATTATGAACACATCCGACTCTCAGGAGCATTTGAAGGCTGTGAAATATCACGACTCTATCTCAGATTGGAGATAGTTCTGACCACTTTGTGTGGCTCTAAAATTAGCGTTAAATAAATAATACATATTTTAAGTTATATTTAAAACATTAATACTTATTATATACTTGCTCGGGTTTTATTATTATTCAGTCTTAATAAAAATAAATAAATAAATCTTTCAGGACAATTTTCACACACGGCACAATCTGATCCCATACTAAGCTTTCGCTTGTGTTATGGAAACCAGATGGCTGATAAACATACATATATAATTTTTAAATAAATACTTATATAGATAATTAACACCCAGACACAGAGCAAACATCTATACAAATATTTGCACCGGGTGGGAATCGAACCCGAGACCTCTGGCTTGGAAGGCAGGGCTACTACCAACCAAGCCAACCGGTCAGTCAAATACATTACAGTTATATATATTTAAAACATTAATATTTATATATACTTGCTCGGGTTTTTTTTATTATTCAGTCTTAATAAAACAACTAAAAGTCAGAAGAAAGTTTAATTATTATTTAAAAATGTAAAAAGTTACATGCATGAAATTACTATGGAAAAATTAAATTACGCATCTTTGAAGATTTTTCTAAGTTATTATTAAATTTATTTTGATCGACAATTACTGAATAATATCGGATTTATCTCAGTACCTACCCGGATATGATATTAAAAAAATGTGTGCGTGTACACACGTAAGAAGTGAAACTTCTTTATGACCTTATTTTTTTAAAAATAATTTACTATATGCAACTTTACAGAAATACGTCGAATCACGCGTGGTAGGGATAAGAAAAAGATGGCGCGTAACGGAAAAATGTCACGCGTAACGAAAAAATGTTACAATAAATTTTTTTCCAACCCCGATAAAGAAGTTTCACTTCAATAAGACTTAATTTTTTACTACTCTATTGATCTAAGAATGCTGTTATAAAATAATATAATGTTATGGTTTCAATATCTTCTGCATTTATTCAAAATCAGCTATAATTTCAAATAATTACAATTTACTTTAATTTATTTAAAGATGAAAATAACCTTATAATATTACAAAATCTCTATCCGCTTAACATAAATCCGCTCGCTCCATACCCGCAACGGCTGTATCTAAAATGATCGATGTTCAGATACAACACGTTTAAGATAGCATCTCGTCGGTCTACATTTGAAATGCAATTGTCAAGTTAACGGACAGACGGACAGATACGTATCATTCGCTTCGCTAGTCATTGTTTAGAATTTTTTGTATTGTAAGTACATAATTATTTTTGGTTGTTATAAATTATGGATTATATTACCGGTTTTAAAATAACGTTTTGTTTTAATAACTACTATAAAGGTCGATAATTATTTAGTTATTTGTAGATACATAATAATTATTATAATTATTAGGAAAGGAATGATAAAAATATATTGTTGAGTGTCTACATCCTTCCTACTAATATAAAATATTATAAATGTGAAAGTTTGTGAGGATGTGTGTGTGTGTGTGCGTTTGTTACTCTTTCACGCAAATTCTATTGAACCGATGAAATTTAGCACACATATAGAGGGTAACTTGGATTAACACATAGGATAGGTTTTATCCCAGAAATCCCACGGGAACGGGAACTATGCGGGTTTTCCTTTGAAAACGCGGGCGAAGCCGCGGGCGGAAATCTAGTAGTATTATATTACAAAAGACAAATAAAAAGCCAGTTATTTAATTCTTAAGTGTTAAAAAACTTAAAAGCTATTAAAAAATTATTATTATCTTAGTAGGTAGGATTTTAAAACAGTCTGTTCAAGTCACTCCATGTGCCCGTATGTTTTAGACGTGAGTCTCATTTAGGGCCGATTTTTTTATCCTTAGTTAAAATTTATCCGTCCTAAAGTATTACCTACACGAACATATTAAAATGTCACCTATAAACTGTCAAATACGGACAATTAGAATACATTTTCGAAATGATAGTTTAATACGTTATTCGATGAATAAGTTTTAACCAAGGATTGAAAAATCTGCCTTAAAAGGAACCCCTAAAAGGAATAAAAAAAGTAACAATCCAAAACCAACATATTTTTTTAAATGAGAAAGAATAGAAAAAAATCTTGAGTTGAGAAGGAACGAATTAATTTTCCGCTCTTGGTTATAAGCCATTATAATACACACGACACGTGGACGATATATTTACCAATTTAAAAGAAAAAAATGTAACAAAATATGTATGTATACCAGCTTTACACAATATATTTTTTTTGGTATTATTTAAACGTTTCAAATATACTTTTTAGTTAATTTACATTTGAATAAAAATAAATGCTGCAACATAGTTTCATCTTCATATTCTATTTCCTACTCATTCTATCGTATTCAATATCGCTGGCATAAAATAATAAAAAAAAATATGATATCCACGTTCTAAATTTGAAAATGCATTGATACGTTCGGCTAGCACACATGCAATAATATTGTGTGTGTGTGTGTGTGTGTGTGCGTGTATGCGGCGCGTATTCGGTATATAGTTTTTCGTATTTTTTTAGTTGATAAAATTAATGTTTTCCCACTGAAAAACTTTTATTTTTATAGATTAACGTATATTAATTTACGATTAACGCATACAGGAAACCAGTGCGGAGCCACCAGTCAGCAGCATTTTAGCAGGAAAAAATGCATAATATTATTAGCTTTAAATATTCGTGTACAGATTTGAGCTTCCTACGATTTATTATATTATGATTATAAATTATTTCATGTATGGCTATCCTATTCTTTTCACTGCTCCCACCGCTCCATAGTCTCTAGAGGCCTATCGTATTCATAGGCATAAAATAATTAAAAAAAAATCATATCCAACTAAATTTGAAAATGCATTGATACGTTCGATTTAAAAATGGAAGCCATAAAGGCGCGAATCAACCGGACGTTACGTAGCGATCCGTATCAGACGCCGCGAGCGGATTCATTTCCGTTCAACGGTTGGATTTTGAATTTTGAATTTTAGATATCCATTCGAATTGAAATGGGTCATTCGATTCTAGTCAAACTCATGTAGATGAAATTATGAGCTATTGAAAATTTATCGGCTATTGAACATGCGTGGCAAATTATTGTAATGTTGCTAGTGGAAATGTTTTGAACATAATTTGGGGAATAATTATTATCGCTGTCAAATTCATAGTTATTATTATCTTGAATCAGAGATTTGGTAATTATTCTATTTAATTATTTCCTTATAATTAGTTTATTAGTTTTTATATCATTAAATGCAGAGAGGATTTTTTTTTATAAATATAAAACACACTTAAATAAGTACCTACATAAATGTACTAAAGAATATTTTTCAAAACAAATTTGTTTGCATCTTCTTTCTGATTCCCTGATTTTTGTTTAAATGTCAATCCAAATACATCTACATAAAAAAATCTAATTACTTTTTGTAATAACACGCGGTATCACATCTACGCGTAAGTACTAGTCGCAAACAAATATTTTACATTAACACAACATGCATTATAAATCCCATACAATCGGGCATAAATAATCGTGTTTATTTATCGATATGTATCGCTATCTGTGGATGGCGTACACACGAGCGCTGTATTTATGGTTCTGACCGTACTTTCGATTTTAAAATGCTTGTATGTAGCATGCAATGGTGGAATTCGATCTTAGTGTAACATGGTAATAGTTTAAGATGTAACTACTTATATAGGTGACTAGCTGCGCTCCGCGGTTTCACCCGCGTGGCTCCGTTTCTGTTGGTCGTAGCGTGATGATATATAGCCTATAACCTTCTTGGTAAATAGGAATGGGCTATCTAACACCGAAAGAATTTTTCAAATCGGACCAGCAGTTCTTGAGATTAGCGCGTTCAAACAAACAAACTCTTCAGCTTTATAATAGTCTATATTTGTATAAAATTTTGGATAAGTTATTTAACTAATGTATAATACTGTAAATAATTATCCATACTAATATTATAAATTGCGAAAGTAACTCTGTATGTCTGTCTGTTACTCAATCACGCCTACACTACTGAACCAATTTGCATGAAATTTGGTATGGAGATATTTTGAAACCCGAGAAAGGACATAGGCTGCCTTTTATTGCGAAATATGTACCACGGGCGAAGCCGGGGCGAACCTCTAGTAGTCAATAAATCGTTTTTGATTATTGTTAAATCAGAGGTCTCAGATATATTTTGATTTAAACATAATTTTATTAATATGAACGTAGATAATTATCGCTTTGTAGTTTGTTCAATCATTTTTATATGCGCATTATCACTACATAGTATAAAACAAAGTCGCTTTCTCTGTCCCTATTTCCCTATGTCCCTATGTCCCTTTGTACGCTTAAATCTTTGAAACTACGCAACGGGTTTTGATGCGGTTTTTTTAATAGATAGAGTGATTCAAGAGGAAGGTTTATATGTATAATAACATCCATTAAATAGTGGAAAAGTACTGTTATTTTGAGGTTTCTAATGTGATGTAAATAATTACATTTTTTCCGCTTACATTGCAAACGCAGGCTGAACCCTACGAATTTTATCAAAATAATGTACTAAGTATTGTACACATTGAAAAGGTCTACAGAAAATTCCGTGATGGTATATGTCTATCTCTTATGGATAACCCACAATAACTTTTTTTTGTCATTTACTTTTTACGACAAATAATGGTTAATTTTCGAAGCGATTTTAACCAATACAGCATTAATCCTTAACCAATTAAATACCTTGAATACATTGTTCATTTAATATAGATCTATATAGATATATATATATATAATATAGATCTATATCTTTACACCGTATGATTTAAGTGAATATTTTCGAAGATATTACAGATTTAAAAATTGCGGGACGTAGCGTTTGCGTCGGTACCGGCCGGCCGCCATTGCACCCGTGCGAAGCCGGGGCGGGTCGCTAGTTATTTTATAAAAACTTTATCTTTGAAAGCTTATCAAAATTTCCTAATTAAATGGACACCAATAAATAATAAGCAGTCTGGGGTTATAAAGAAATCGAATCGTATCTTCTCCATACAAATCCATAAGAAACCTCACATTTCTAAAGCACAAATAAAATTTGCTATCCCTCAACTAGCAAGTCACTTATTATCTGAGACACGTGTGACTAAAGAATCTTCTAAGTGCATCACTATTCAACATGGGAAATTTGATTATGTCGCGTCTAGGCTTTTATTGAACAAGCTTGGAACCTATAGCAAGTGACAATAGTGGAGGAAAAGTGACGTCATTATTTGTGGCACGTCGTGTATTCGGTTGTGATAATATAGTACTGGAGTTTTAGTTTAGATGTAATACAGAGTTGAATGTGTTAAGTTTGTGTATGTGTCGGGAGAAATAATTACAACTAATAAAATAGGTTTAAAGTCTTTAATTTATAAATATTCATGTAAAATAAAATACAAGAAAATACTTGGATTTAGAAGTATACAATTATTTCTTAGTATCGGTATCAAACAATCCACTCTATGCGATATTTCTAAAGAAATTGTAGAAGTAATTCAATACCAACTTGACACACAAACAATATTCATCATAACTACCAAGTATTATCCGATCCAATAATGGCTGAATTCTAAAAGTGGCTACAAAAAATGAATCTCCTCCACTATTGTATCGAGTCACCAATTCGAACGATCGAGATCCGTCATTGTGACTCCAAAGGAAATTTAATACAGCATCTGTCCGTCGAAGAAGTGCTTCAGTTAAAGCGAAATATTGGAAATAATAATTGAATTTCATCTCTGACTTATTGTCCTCTTTGTCGCGAAGTTCTAGCTTTTTCGATTGCATTTTATGTTTAGAACCAATACGGTAAGTATATTATTTTTCCTTTGAAGAAAATGCTTTTGGGTGTAATGAATTTATAAAGTATTAATGACTTCCTCTTAAAATATTAACTAATAATTCAATTTCGTATGAAAGGAAAAAACAATTTGATGTGTAGCTCTCCAATCTAATTTTAAATATTTTTTAATGTTTTATTGTATAGGTAGTTTATCATTAAATCGTGTTTATTGTAATTGTAATTTAATGTAATATTTCATTCTTCGTAAAAATATTACGTTGACATTTTGAATAAAATTGCAGTTCTTCGGATTGAAAATCAACCGAATAGAATGATAAAAGCACAAAACACTTTATTATTTTTACGACGTCACAAGCACTAAATTAAAGCTAGACTTCTAAAACAAGGCCGAAACAGGTGCACAATAGTGTAGTACACAATCTGAGCGTTGTCGATAACATCGTTTCGAAAAAAGAACAAACCTATCGACAATACAGCACGCTGAGAATAAACAATATGGCGAACGTGCGTGATTTACGCGCCGCGCGGATATTGTTGAAATTCGCGTCGATAGCGCTTTTGTTTCGCCGTCTGCTTTCTTATCGCACGTTAGTGATGTAAATATCGATAAAATTTCTAGCTAATTTATATATATTGTACAAGTGGATACCTACTAGTGTTTTAGTTCGTTGCATGTTGAGAAGAAGAAATAGCAAAAAATATATTTTTCATTTTTAAAACATTTTTTATTCTACTTTTTAAATTTAAAATTTTATACTAAATGGAAATAGAATTCTTCTAAAAAGTTTCTAAAATATATCATATAAAATATAATTATAAATGCAAAAGATTGTGAGGAAGGATGTTTGTTTCTCTTTCACGCAAAAACCATTGAAAGGATTTAGATGATACTGGGCAGTGATGAAGATTATGTATCATTATAAAAAATAAGCTATACAAATATTTACTTAATAATGGTGTGCTAATGGTCGTGGGTTCGTCCGTCGTGTGACCGCTGGATACAGCTAGTCTACAATATATGTCAAATATTATAAAAAAAAATTGTTCTATACCACAAAAGTCCTAAATAGTTGTATTGTATTTATAACAATACAAAGCAAGAACATGATAACAAGAACGAACCATAATCCAAAATTTAGCTAAACCGTTTTACACTTGGCTAGCCCACTGTCGTAATTTGCACTTTACCGCGTTAAAGCTAAGCCAGTTTATCGATATCGATGGTTACTGTACATCACTATTAAAAGACAAAATGCCTACACTCGCGGTACTGTGAAAAGGCAAAATATTAAACGCATTCCGCCACACTGTTGTAAAGGTGAATTTATCGGTTTTGCCTTTATAATCTGTGTTTAAAATCTCTTATATAATGTTTTTTAATTTAATGTTTATATTTTGTATAATAGAATAAGAGTAAATAATGAAAAATATATTTGGTTTGAAAATAAAATGGACGAGATGTCGATAGTTTTAATAGTTCTTTCAGCTCAGCTGCTGTAATTACCTGCTTAATTATCAAAAAAATGCATAAAAATTATGTACCAGTTTTCTTTGTAACTTTGAGGAAATAAAATCTTCTTTATAAAAAATGTTTCCTAACAGATACATAGAACATAATTTATTGTTAAGTAAGATGATACGATTATTTGAATTGATATTTATATATAAACTAGCGGTTCGCCCCGGCTTTGCCCGTGGTACATATTTACGTTTTCTCTACATAAAAACCATCCTCGTACTTCAAGGAATATAATAAAAAAAGAATTATCGAAATCGGTTCAGCCGTTCCCGAGTTATGCGTTTACCAACACATTTTGCGATTCATTTTTATATATAAGATTGATTGTGTAATTACATAGATATCAAAAGTGATACAAAAAATTTGTACCTACTTATATTTTCTGCTGATGCACGAAGAATCATATCCATAACAATTCCTCATTACTTTCTCTCTACTCTTATTGTGTTCATAATTTAACACATTGACTGCCAGAGTAATAATGACGAAAATCACAAAAAAAATTTTTAGTGCCAATTGATGTTATAGGTCTAGATATATATAGAATTAAATTTTGGGTTCAATCGGACGCAGGGTTCCGTAGAAAATTAAAAAAAAACTTCACGAGGTCACCGGTGCCCTACATGGCGCACAGAAATAATTAAGTTGATTTCTGTTACCAGGCGCCGTGCGGTCACCTATCCGGGCCTAAACTCCGGGCACCCGCGCACCTCAGTCAAAGACAAAAAGATTAATTAAATTATTTTTATTTTTCTTCCTATTGTAATGCATTCACAAGCATTTTTAACCAAATAAACCACAAACACCACCGTACAATACAAAAACAGCATTAATCTCTATTTTCCATACTTCCCGTACAAAGGCTCGGATTTTTTCATATTTTACATGAATCACTCGTATGTAGCAAAAGCATTGTCTTTCAAATACGATTACAGCGGTTTCAACGGAAAGAATAAAAATTGGTCAAGTGCGAGTCGGGACACTAAGGGTTCCGTATGGATAAGCTAAAGAGCAACTGAAAAAAATCCTACCCATGCAATGTGTGACCGCGCCAACCGTTGCTTAACCTTGTTTTTTTTATTATTTGTTGTTATATCGGCAACATATCTATGAGTTTTTCAACTCTATCACTGTTCATGAGATACAGGCCTGGTGACAGACGGGCGTACAAATAGCCAGAAAGATAATTAAAAGGTCCCGTTTTTACCATTTGTGTACGGAACCCTTAAAAGTATGGGGTTAGACATCTTCTTTTTGTGTGAACCGAGTGGATACATTTCTCTTTGTAATTTTTCGATTGTAAAACGATTCAGAGATTGGCGGACTATTGTACTTTTTAATTGAGTATTGAAATTGATTTGCGCTTTACTTTGGTTGGGAAATTTCTATGGTTTTATGGTAACATGAAGAAGAGTGAAAATTTCCTGATTCATAATATTATGTAGTGTTATGATTTTGTATAATTAATGTAAATTATATAAGGTAAATACAGGTAAATGTTAAAAATATGTTACAACGATTCGAAAGTGCTTTTATAAGAAATCTTATTGAATAAATAAATGTTTGTTTTTAAAGAGTTTAGTAGTGCTAAATTTAAAACTTATGTAGAAAATGTATTAGTACAGAGAGCTTATTACAGCGTTAAGGAATATATGGAAGATGAAAATCCATGGAGGGTTGTCGCGTAAGAACCACAGGACAGTTCTATGGCTTATAATGTATGTAGTTAGATATAAGTTACATATTGTGTAAAATTGAATTGTAGATATTCTCCATATATACTGCTTTCCGAATCGGTGGTAAATGTTAAAAATATTTAATGACGATTCGAAAGTGCTTCTAAAAGAAGTCTAATTGAATAAATAAATGTTTGAGTTTGAGTTTGAGTTTTGCGTTTGTATGTGAATGTAATGGAATTTAATTATATCTATACATGAAATATCAATAAGAATACAGTAATTACTCGTATTTAATTATTTTTGTATGTATGTTATATCTGTTCGATGTGCAGTAATGAAGTACATATATATATATTATGTAGCATCTGCAAAAATATAAATTTAAAGTAGTGCAATTCATACATTAAAGCAACAGTTTTCAACATAAAGGACAGCTAATCTCGCGATTGCTACATGAATATGAAAATCATAGTTTCTTAAGAAAAGTTTCTCTTTTTCTCTAGGGAGCCGATGTCTAGAACTACTACTATAAAGTGACGTACCTATTTCCAACAATTCTTCTTATTGTTTCTTAATATAGGATGTCTTATGTTTTTTAAATGAAACTTCTATAAGCGCGTTTAGAGTAAAATTTCAAGATCGCGTCATGGCAATACCGTCACGTCATGGAGTAAGGCTACGACTTTGTTTTCTTTGAATTTTGAAAGAAGTTTCACTTCTGACACGTGTGCTCGGCACACACGCTTTTTTTTCGTATCTTTTGAAGTCTCTCCTTTCAGTACAGATTGGTCAATTCACGAAAAGCACCCAATTCAAAACGTCGCCAAGCTAACCACGAAACCCAACGAGTGAAAAAATATTCGCAAAAGCATTTCACAATGAATATTACTCGCATTAAGGCGCTTCAGACAAATCACGGTTGTAACAAGATATTTATACAAATTCCGAGCTAACAGCCTGAGGCCACGAAGCACCTATTTACGAACATAAATGATTCATTTTTTGCTCTCTTTAAATTTTCCGCTTTCTTAACCGAAGCGCGGGTAATGACGTTTAGAAGCAACAATGACGTCATAAAACGTAGTCGAGCCTTGTAATAGGTTTTGGGGTCTTCACACCTGAACGTACTACGGCGTCTCAGATTTATCTCGATACGATCACGATTTGATTTAACTAGAACAAAACTAGGTTAAATAACAAAATGTAGGCATAGATACAATAATAATAAATAAATACACTTTATTTAGTACCAAATAAAAACAGACAATATAACAAAAGAAAAAAGACAATATAATATATAGCCAAAAAGGCGGCCTTATCGCTACTGAGCGATTTCTACCAGGCAACCTATGGGTAGGATACAATATTATGTGCATTGTACTGATCAAGCGTGAACTTTATAAAATTTATTAATTTTAGCTGATAAATGGTTGCTATTTAGGAAAAATAATTAAAATTAACATAATTCCTGCTTATAACAGTTATAACAGTGGAGCCATTGAAATTGAATGAGATATAATTATTATGAAATAAAAGCTGAATTTTATAGTGTTTAAAAAAACCTTCTTGTTCTGTGAATTGCTTCTTGTTATATTTTTATTATATTTGTCCTTTTTATGTCGCTGATATTTTCATAATATTTTATAAGAAAACAATATCGTGGTAACACAGTCTGTTACATTCCCGCTGAATAGGTATTTTAATTATAATCTCGAATATTAAAAACTCCTTTCGTTTTCTTTATGTTGGGGAAAATGCGCGAAATTAAAGGATCAAAGTGCGCCCCTCGTAAACCTTAATGGCATACTTATATTATATTTACTGTTAAAAGTCTATGATACTTTTATTTTTGCTTTCATCACTAACACTTTAATTAACGAATCATTTTTAACTACCCGACAAACGCATTTATAGCTTCTCTAAAAATCATGTATAAAATGTATAAAATCACAAGATTTTAACTGTGAGTTAAAAATAAGACTAGAATTTGAAACATGGACGAGGATAATAAACCCAACAATTCATTCCATACACGACAATAAACAAAATGTACCAACAATTATGAAGCAAAGTATAAAAAGACACTAACAATACGCCATCTAAACCTTTGTACACATTTTCAAACGACAGAACCTCAGAATGCAGAAGATTTTAATTAGCACAACCAAAACAGTTCTTTTTATCCAGAACCTAAAAAGAGATGCCGAATTTAAATTGAAAATGACATAAATGATGTTAAATCTACACGGTATAAGTTTCACGATCACGATACAAAGACAATGGCGCTATTATATTGAGCTCACAATGTACTGATTAAGCGCTACCCTGGTGATCGTAAATTATTTCGATCTTAGGCCCGTTGGGACGCTTCAGACGAGACGCTTTTACAAGCTAAAACCACGATATCTAATATTGTCTTGTATTATGCAAATTATTGCCTAGCTCAACCTGCTATCACTAATTACTACTGTTAAATGGTAACCTTTGAAAAATTACTTCCAAATAGCTCTTCTATTTTGCCACCTTTATCAAAAAGACGATAAAATAAAGTTGAATTATTCAAACTGTGATATTTGTAAAGCATAAGTAAGTGGTCAATATCAAGGTATATCCTTCATATTGTCAAACTACTCTGCCAGAGTACAAAATTAACTCTTTCATTATTAAACTTAGTTCGTCTGAAACGCCTTTTCGATACGTACACAACAGGTATTGTACTAAAACGCATTGATGAAAATGATTTACTTTTGATAGCTCCATTATGAAGTCCATGATAATAAATTCGCTTAGAAATTGACGCGTAATTTCGTGAAATTGATGAATAAATTTATGATTATGAGTAGAACGTGTTTTGAATAGAGAGCCATAAAATTTTGATAAAGACGTGGTAATTATATTTATAGATCTTTCTTATTTTAAACATTTATATTATTCAAGTAATAAAGTACTAATTAGCCTTTTAAAAACGCTATCCAATGCAACAAAAGCAGACTCGAGTGCCATACGCCAACAATAAGTAGGCTTTAAAAATGGCTTATATTGTTTGTAGACGAATAAAAGTAAGCATTGCTTACAAACTAGTAATGCATCATGCTTACAAACAATTATATTATTATAATGAGTAATTCGAGTAGACAAGTATCAAAATTAAATCCCTATATTATAAATTATCGTCACATATTTTACGATAAGATAGCCAAACCCAAATAACATCGGAACTTAGAGTAATGCAAGGTGCCTAACAATGAAGACCTATTTAGTATTTTTATTAACAATAATTCTTGGAACCTCAGCTCTAAAACAAACGTTTGAAGGTTATAAAGTTTACAAAATCATTCCTAGGACTCAAGATGAGGTGAATACTGTTAAAGATTTACAGAAGAATGGGATCGGGCAACTATGGGATGATCAAGTAAATATTAATTATGAAGCTAGAGTAATGGTACCACCACACAAAGATGATGCATTTAAAAACGCTTTGGTCCGTGATCATATAGGTGCGGAAGAGTTAATCAGTGATATGCAAAGGTAAAATTATTTAAAAGGTTCTAATTAAAAGTGTTAAAGAAACTGAGAAATTTTTTAATTGTAATTATAGCCATGCTTGAATTATGCATGCAAGATTTATTAATATCTTAAAAGATCAAAAGTTGCAACTGAAATAAATAAAATTCATATTATTAGTTTGTTTTAAGAAGTTGTTATTTGTATTATTGTTAAACCAATGTCATTTCACAGAGTTATAGATGATCAGCTACAACCAGTGAAAAGAAACTCAAGAAATAGCGAAGCATTTCTAGGCATGACGTGGGACAAATACCATACTTTAGATGAAATTTACAAATGGCTCGATGATCTGGCTGCTACATATCCAAATATAGTCAAAACAGTAGTAATGGGTACATCGTTCGAAAACCGAGAGATTAAAGGTATTATCATCAATTACAAACCAGAAAAAACAGAAAAAGTAATTGGCATGTTAGAAGGTACACTGCATGCAAGAGAGTGGATATCACCAGCTACTGTTAGTTGGATTGTTAAGGAATTTTTGACTAGTAATGATCCAGCAGTAAGAAGTATGGCAGAAAATATAGAATGGCATGTGTTTCCTGTAGTAAATCCTGATGGATATGTTTATACGTTCACTGATGTAAGTATAAGATAAGATTGTATTATTAATTAAATAAATTAGCATCTAAATCATAATATAAAGTTAAAAAATTTGATCTGATACGTACTTTAAATCTTACTCTTTGAAGACATTTTAAATATTATGTACCTATTTCTCTAACCTTTTTATTATATAAAATAGAAATTTTTGCTTCTTAGAAATTTCCCATGAAAAAATACATGTTGTTATGTTGTTGTTCTAATTTAGCTCCGTATGTGTAACGAAAAATGCATATTTTCAGAACAGAATGTGGAGAAAAAATCGTGGAACAAGAAACTTTACATCCTGTGCTGCATCAGGCTTAGTTGATGATGCAAGTAATGGCGTTGATTTGAACAGAAACTTTGATTTCGTTTGGATGTGTAAGATTTTTATTTGTTTAGTTTATTTTTTATTGATAAAGCTACTAATAGTAAAATAATTTCATCTTTAATCATTCGATACCTTGACCGTAAGCACAATGCTAATGAGCAGAACAATTATACTGTTCACATTTGAATAAAGAGATAATACAGTATTCTTCCCTTTTTATATACCGTGTATTAGGTTTTAAACCATCACCACGCTCGCCATGTCAACAAATTGTTTGCGCATTACATGTCGATAAATTTTTGGTTCTCGAAGTTCTGGTTGCCAAAATATTATTTCCTTCAATCATTAGATAGCAGAGATGTGGATAATGGTCTCAGATCAATTTAATGTAGTTGTTGCATTACTTATGATACTTTTTCTTTCAGCAATGGGAGCATCGTCTAATCCCTGTTTAAATACTTTTGCGGGATTAGCACCGTCATCAGAACCTGAAACAGTGGCTATTGTGAATTATGTCAAGAATATAAATGGTCAAGGAAAATTCATCTACTATTATTCGTTCCATTCCTACACTCAACTGATAGTCGTACCGTATAGCAATGTTACTGGCATGGATGTATTGAAGGCGGATAATTACGGTGATATGGTAATTTTACTTTTATCTATTTATGACGTCACATTTTCAAGGATACTGCTGTTTATATTTTTCTAGTACTGTGAGCAGTGTTCGGTGTATTCGATGGTGTCCCACATTTGATCTTCGTTAGAGTCTTCAAAAAAATCTGCTTTCAAAGAGGCTTTTCTTTCAGAAACTTAAGAAAAACTTGAAAGTTTACTTTTTAGTTAATTATCTTCACAAATATTATTATTTTATTTCACCATCATTCACACAACCACAATGTTCAAAGGAATGCCTCATGTACGTAATTAAATTATTCTATTCTCAAGAAAATGTCTTACAATTCACAGTGAAGCTCCATTTATATTATGACCTACTTAGATTAGATTCTATTCTCAGTTAATATTCTGAAACGAACATATTCAAGGCAATACTGGTAATCGAGAAATTGCATTTCAGTTTGAAATAGCAGCGAGAGGTGCGGCCAAGTTGAGACAGCGTTTCGGGACTGTTTATAGATATGGGATCGCGCATGATACTCTTTGTATGTATGAATTGATTTAATTTATCTAATTTAGAAAATAAGATTTTTAACGGATTTTAAACGCGATTTATTCATTTTATTATTACCGACGTTTCGCACACTTTGCAGCGAGCGTGTTAAAAATCTTTAATTTCTAAATGCATAATACTCGCGTAAAATCAAACACTAGAAAATATTAATAATTTATCTAAGCTGATATGAACAGATATTGGACAGTTTTGTTCGCTTGTAAAGGATTCACTGAAAAACTATTGGAACTGAATTGAAGATTCTTTCTAAAGTAGAAATCTACATGAGTGACATGATTAATTATCTTTTTCCATCCCGGGTTGTATTAAAAGTGTTCCGGTTGCAGTTTCCTTTCGTTTATACCATTTATGAAAAAGATATTAGTAGGTACTTATTTATACCCCAGAAAGTCAGAAACATAATCATTATTTAGAATTTAAGGATTATACTATCATCATCGTGTAGCTGCCACAAATATAGCTGAATAATCTGAAATTATTGCCAGCAATTTATTCAAACATTGTCCTATATAGAAGCTTACTATATTCAGAATTCAAAACGCTTACTAGTTTCACATCAAAGTAAGTAGGCAGGTTAGAGCGCGAATGTATCGCACAGTTTCAAGGCTCCAATGTTGCTATATTTAGATGTTATTTAAGCTGATAGAATATACCTAACATTAAGGATAAGAATCATCATATTGTAATCGTGTATAAAGAATTTGAATCATTTTATCAGCTCATCAGGTTTGATAATTGTGTAATTTTAGTACAATCGGCGGTCATCATTATTTTAAGTTACAACTAATTGTTATAAAATGATTATTTTGAAATCAATTATGGGTCACTTTTGATATAGGATATTGTTATTCACTATATCTTTACGTATTAGTAGTATTAGTTAATATTATTATAATGATAAAATTCACAGAATACACGATAAAACTGGCCCAATATATTTCAACCAAAACATTATGTTGTAATATTATGACGAGACAAATCACATATTCGTCAACTAGTTCCTTTTGTTAATATTACCTTTCTTACAGACGTAATGAGCGGGACCAGCTTTGACTGGGTGAAACAAGAGACAAATATACCTGTTAGCTGCCTTATTGAGTTAAGGGACTTAGGAGAATACGGCTTCCTGTTACCACCTGAACAAATCATACCTAACAATTTGGAAATTATGGACGCCCTAGTGGAAATGGATAGGGTGACGCGCCAGATGGGCTATTACTCTGGGACAATCCCAGTCGTTTGCACGTTGAGTGTGGTCACTTTGTGCGCTCTTGTGTCGCTTCTGATGTAATTAAATGAGATGAATTTAATGCGTGTTTTATTACACCTGCTTTCTTCCAACTGTTTAAATTTTACGTATTTTAATAGGTTAACTTCATAAAATAATAAAGTAACTGCTACGGTTCCAGTATTTCGATTCCACTGAATCTTAAAGGTTAACAATCTTGTGATATATTTCGTGGAATATTTTATATTGTGCGCTGTTAATTAATTTAAGAACAAAATAGTCTTCGGTGAAATATTCATAATCATTTATTTTTATTGATATAAGTGCACAAGTACTTTGTAATCAAGTATGACACGTGTTGCTTTCGATATAATATCAAATGATAATGTAATTTGACACCTAAATCACTCATTAATGCAAGACTGATAATAATTATCGCTTAATTTCATAGATTAGCTATTGAAATAATTTCAAGCAGCAGTAGTTAGTTGTAGGCTTACAAAATGATAGCCAAAATTGGAATAATATTTATAATAACAATATTAGCTGTGAATGCAGAATATGTTAATTACAAAAACTATAAGGTTTACAAAGTTACACCAACTACAGATGATGAAGTGAAAATTTTGAGTGAGTTAAAGGATCAAAATGGATACATGTTTTGGTTAGAGTATGTTAAAAAAGGCCATGAAGCGAAAATCATGGTCGAACCAAAAAAACAGAATACATTTGAAAGATATTTAGCAGATAGAAAAATTAAGAGTGAATTGATCATTGATGATGTTGAAAGGTAAGTCGACTTTATGCAATTATTATATAACCTAAAACATAACAATAAGAAGTATTGCTTATCTGATATGTGTATACGATACAAAGATAGAAGTAATAATTAGATAGCACGATATTAATAAAATTAAATGTAGTTCAAGCACAAAGAAACAAAATTAAGAAAATAAAACTATCACAAAAAGAGAATCGATAACATTGGATCTTAGAATTCGATTACTGTATTGACGACATTTATATAAAGTTTCAATTTATAATTTCAGTGCTATCAATAATCAGCGTAGACGTCCAGCTGCTCGATCATCAGAACCCTACAAATGGGATTACTATCAAACCTGGGAAGAAATAGAAGCATGGATGGAACAAATCGTAGAAGAATATCCAGATGTAGCATCCATAGTAACAGCTGGTCTGAGTGTTGAAGGACGTTTAATTAGAGGAATTAAAATCGATTACAAGAAACGTGAAAGACCAGTCATGGGTATGATTGAATCTGCACTCCATGCTAGAGAATGGATTACACCAGCAACAGCGACCTGGATTATAAATGAGTTTCTAACAAGCAATGATCCTGGTGTTAGAACTTTGGCTGAGAATGTTGAATGGCATATCTTTCCGGTGACCAATCCGGATGGTTACGTTTATTCTTTCACAGATGTAAGAGATATATCTTAAGATACTCTGAAAATAAGGGCTTCCGTAAATTTTTTGAAACGGGGTTGAGACTTAATTCATAGTCATCAATAGGTAACCAGATAAAACTCATAGTCTTATTGGTGAAGTGGCATTTTTCTTAAATTTGCCAATATTGGAATATAGAAGTGGCCTTTATTTTCTTTTGTTTAGTTTGTATGTTGAGATTGCACTTAATTTATTGATTAATGTATAATAATTGTTTTGTAGAATAGAATGTGGAGAAAGAACCGTAACAAATCGAGTTTCACGAACTGTAGTCAATGGAATCTTAATGACGATATCAGCAATGGAGTGGACTTAAACAGGAATTTTGGTTATTTATGGATGGGTATGAAAGTTTTATTACCTCTTTAAAAATTAAACGTACATGGAATTTTTTTAAATCGTAGATCGTATTGTTCCAATCCCTTTACTCAATTATTATGCATGTATCAGTAACAATAAACAATAAAGTCTTATTCGTATAAAATTTTATTTTATTAACAACAAAAGTAGATAATATCATAAGTTAAAATTATTAAAAGGTAGATAGATAGATTATTCTAATAATATTATGAAAATGTGTTATGTACACGTAATTACAAAATGAGAATAAAAACATGAGCATAGCTAGGAGAACATACCCCAAATTATTGTGCTATCTATGAAACTTCTACCATAAAATGTTACAAGCCTAATTTCGATTTAAAGTTAAATACATAAAATTTTACATTAACGATATTTATGTATTTTCCTTTTAGTAATAGGAGCTTCACAAAACCCGTGCGCTGAAACTTACGCGGGAAAATATGCCTTTTCTGAACCTGAAGCTATGGCAATTGCCAATTACGTCACAGGACTACAAAGGAGAGGAAATTTGGTGTATTATTTCGCTTTTCATTCATATTCACAGATGATTCTAGTACCATACAGTCATGTAGGAGGAGCTGATGTTGTAAACGTACCTAATTATGGAGATATGGTAAGTTTTAATGGTGACAATTTTATAATAGTTAAATTACTTTTTGATCAGCTTGCGTAATGTTGGTTTTATTTTTGTGAAAATGTAGCAGTGACGAAAATAATTCAACAATTAATAAAATCGGTCATTTTGTGACCATCAATTAAAATATTCTAAAACCATTCCCTTGACTTTAAATTAATATTCACGTATTTTATATTTCTTGGGATAATACAGGAGCATTTGTTCACAGTTTGAAATAGCTGCAAAAGGGGCAGAGAAGTTGACGCAGCGTCACAATACATCGTATGCTGTTGGGACATCTTTAGATATTTTATGTAAGTTAATTTTTTTATTTATTTGCGTATTAAATATTTGAGAAAAACTGAAAGAACACTGAATGTCGCCTTATATGATATTGTTGATAGAATGCAATGTAGGTTGTAATCTTATTGTTTTCGAAAAAAAAAACCATAGTTTTTTCAAATAAAAATATCGTAAACATAACAATTGACACACTCGATTAAAAAGTGATGACTTTCAATTAAAATTGACTATTTATTTACATCCAATTATAGCATGATAATAAACAAAATAAATATGAATTTCCTCTTTTTTAGACCCAGTAACTGGATCAGCATTTGATTGGGTAAAAGGAGGTGCTCATGTGCCCATCGTGCTGTTATACGAACTGCGTGATGTCGGAGAATATGGTTTCCTTCTACCACCAGAACAAATCATACCAAACAACGAAGAAGTAATGGACTCATTAGTTGAAATTGAAAAAGTAACAAGAGCACTAGGCTACTATGGCCATAGTTCTGCCAATGTGATAAAAATAAGCAGTGTTTTAGTAGCTATAGCTCTAATGTTCAATTTGTAAGATCATGTTCATAATAAACTACTTACAAACCCTATGTTTATGTTTGAGTGTTTGATCCCAGATCCGATTAATGATAATCTTATCTCTTATCGTTGTAGCACACGTTTATAGGTTTATTTAGATAAAACTAAATAACTGTAATATATTTTAACACCGTTCAATGTACTATTAGATATATTGTTCATTTCTGTGATGCAAGTGTTACAAATTTTCTAACCAAAAAAAATATGATTTATAATATGAAGTTTATTTATTTTATTTTGAATGCTATTGTGTTAAGCAATGCATATAAAAGTTATGAAAACTACAAAGTGTATAAAGTGATACCTAACTCAGAAATGCATCTGCAAATGCTGTCTGATTTACGTAAAGATGGTTATGATTTTTGGACTGATGTGCCAAAAGTTGGAGAAAATGTTAGAATAATGGTATCACCCTCGCAAGATGAAGAATTCATTGAATATGTAAATAGTGTTGATTTAAATCCTGAATTAGCTATACCTAATGTACAGGCGTAAGTATACGTTTTACTAAGAAAAATGACATTAGTATTAATTTAGCTATCCAAAGAAAATACAAGTTAAAAATATGTGCCGTGTTTTTAATTTTCACTAACGTTGTTAATTATTTTATGTTTTGCATTATTTTTTTTTAATGCGTATGAATGAAGACGTAACAAGAATATAAATAAAGCATCATCAATATTGTTTTTTAGATTAATAAATGATCAATTAAAACCGAGTACTAGCACAAAACGTAGTAGTCTCGGTTCTTACTCGTGGACAAAATATCACAATCTGGCAGAGATCCACGCATGGCTTGATGAACTAGTAGATTTATACCCTGGTATAGTATCAACAATTACAATAGGAAATTCGAACGAAGGTAGACCTATAAAGGGTGTTATTATTGACTTCAAAGAAGGTAAAAGAGGTGACAAGCCTCTAATAGGAATGCTAGAAGGAGGCATACATTCAAGGGAATGGATTTCCCCAGCAACTGTGACGTGGATTATAAAGGAATTTTTAATTAGTGATAACTCTGATGTGCGATTAATGGCTGAGGCTTTTGTGTGGCATATTTTCCCTGTTATCAATCCAGATGGCTACGAATATTCGTTTGTTGAGGTAGGTTTGTTATGTTCAGTTTTTTAATTTAAATTGAAGTTTAAAGTGATTTTAATAAAATTAGTTTTGTTGCGTAGTAGATAATATTAATATGTTGAAGTTTCCTTCATTTTCATTTTCATGATTTGAATATGTGAAATGCAAACGATATTAAAAATATTTAAACGTATTTAAAATGAGATTTATTTACACATGATAAATAATAAGTTATTAAAGTTGACGACATAATTATTTCTTACAGAATCGTATGTGGAGAAAGAACAGAAACTACCAGCATTCGACTAATTGCAGTTCGGACGATGATTTGAGCCACGGCATTGATCTTAACAGAAACTTTGATTATGTCTGGATGAGTTAGTATCTCTTATATAATATATAACTCTATTGTTTTTAATATGACAAATATTGAAACTAACTAGCTTAAATATGTAATTCGTAAAGATTTAAACCTTAGAATACTAAAAGGAAAACTAGTTCACAGTCCGAATAGTGTAAGTTTATTTTACTTTTGAGATGTTAAACACATTAATAACTTCGAATAATTATTATGGTAGCTTTTCCTAACATTTATTAAAATGTAAACAAATTAAACTTAAGTATGTTAGCATAGTCTAGTATAGCAAACATTTCAATCGGTATTAGCAAACAAGAAGCATTTTGATGTTACTTGTCATATTTTTCTACCTCTATATCAATGGCTTCTCATAATTATCTTATAGCGATGGGAGCATCATCAAACCCTTGCGACCAGACCTTTGCAGGACCTTCTCCTGCGTCTGAACCAGAGACGCAAGCGATATCGAATTATGTACAAAAACTAAAGGAATCTGGCAATATGATCTATTATATTGCTTTCCATTCCTATTCTCAGATGATTCTCATTCCCTATAGTCATGTTGGTGGTACCGATGTTCTGCAGGTGGAAAATTATGGTGATCTGGTAAGTAATTTTTCAGTTACTTTGTCGAAGAAGTTAAATAAACATTTTTTTTCGTTTATTATAACTCTATATCAAAATTTACATAATATATTAATTATTAAATAATTAAAAGTTTAACAATACAAATAAATGCGTAATGCCAGGTGGTTTACTTCACCCGATTTTATTTTGATCAATGCTTTGTATGCGTACATAAATTAAATATATTTTACAGTATGAAATAGCGATTCGTGGGATTCAAAAATTATCTGAAAAATACGGAACTCCGTATGTCACGGGAACATCACGGGATATTCTTTGTAAGTTTTAATGTTTCTTATTTTTTAGATGATATATTTTTGTATATAATAGCTGATTTCTAAAATACATTTAATTGGCAAAACTATCGAATTGGCATATTCAGTAATCATTTTTATCTCGTGAACAGTTTCATAATTATGTTAATTAAATTTAAACCTTACAGATGAAGTAACAGGGTCAAGTTTCGATTGGGTAAAGGGTGTAGCCAATATCTTTATAGTTTACCTGTTTGAGCTTCGCGACGTCGGAGAGTACGGGTTTCTCTTACCGACAGATCAAATAATACCAAATAATGAAGAAATTATGGCATGTCTGATTGAAATGGACAAAATTACTAGGGATTTGGGTTATTATTATTCGAGTTCTGGAACTATGTTAGCGTCGTTACTAGCGATATTGTTTAATGTTGTTCTGTTGTTTGTCGTGCAATAAAATTGATGATATTTTTGTTTTATTTTCTTTTATTTCTAGATAAATGTTAATGTTAATGGTGTGATTTTATAATGAGTAAGAAAGTATATCAAAATAGTGTGTATTATGTCGCAGTCATCTGGTTGAATCTGCTATTTGCTTGAATGACTATAGTATAGTATAGTATAGTCATTATATATATATATATATATATATATATATATATATATATATATATATAGTAATGACTATAGCGCGTTCATTAAATGATGACATTCCATTTAATGATTGGACATGTCGCAAAGTTTTTGAATGTCGTTCAACGTCTTGACAGAACGCATTTACCTAACATAGTTGTTGTTTTGGATAAGGGGATTGGGTAGTGGGTTTGGTTAGGTGCGTGTTATTTCTTTGAATTATTAGTGATTACTGATTAGTAATTAAATCAGAAACCAATAAGTATTTTCTACTAAACTTTTTTTAACTTAAGCATAGCATAGCTTAATTGCACCACACCATCTAAATAAGATCGTAGATTCTTCGCATTCTCATGAAATGTCTACGAATAATAACAAGAAATCACTTCAGACAAGGTATTCCGAGAAAAGGATGTTTAGATAATTAACTCTGGATATTTATGATGTTGGTAGACCTGATCACTCCCGTGGGTATTGGTTTGAAGATGTTTTAGTTTTCTTTGCCTCGAATTAGGACAAATTCATATTGGGAACAAATTGGAGAAACAACTATTCAAAATGTCAAGATGTTTATAAGGAATCTTCGGCTCATTGTGACAAATTCATATTGGAAACTATAAATGGAAGTTCCATAAAATTAATATTATAAATGCCATATTAAGAAAGTCTGTCTGCTACCCTTTTACGATAACTACAGTTCCGATTTGGACGGAGTTTATAATGAAAATAGTTAAACACAGGGATAAATACAGGCTATGATTTTAAAAAACAAGCCCGAGATAGTTGGATTAGGTTCATTTATTTTTTGCGGAAGTAATAAAACAGAAAGGAAAACCGGATCTGTTCCGGTAGTATTTAGTGTTTTTGACGAAAGAAACAAATATCGTAGTAAAACTAAAGTACAGTTTATTAATGACCCTATCCACTTAAAAACAGACTGAATAGGTATATCGTCAATATGTTTTCGTTTTGGTATCGAAACTTTTATATTGTTGTTGTATTTGTTTATCAGGCAACGTAATCTAGACGTCATAATATTATTTTTTCTTTTATGATTCATTTCAACAATAATTTATTGTAAGATTACATTTAAGACGTGGCTCTTAGTTGTAACATATTTGGACATTATTTTCCTTGTCTTATATTTTTAACCAACTTCAGAAAAGGAGGAAATTCTCAATTAAACTGTATTTTTTTGGCTTTATAATTTTATTTTATTATAATAACTTTCGACTGGGTGAACCGATTTTGACAATCCTTTTTTATTTGAAACCCTGTTTCCATATAAATTTGCTTTAGTTCTGACATTATCATTTTTTGTTTAAAAATAGTTATACCTAATATAACATACGTTCATTCATATTTAATAACATTATTTACACCAACACACGAGTGGGTTAACATAATATAAAAATAAACCATTACGTCTCACCGGATGATATGAGCAGTAATAAATTACGGAACCCCTGACACTGTGACGCTTGACTGAAATCAGATGTCATGCGGCCACAAATCATAGTCCACACCTATTTCACTTGTTTGGAACAGGAATGGAGTGGAGTCGCGTTTATTTCTTTTTTGTAGAAGTTTTTTTTTTGGTGGCCTGTGTGTGAGAGTGGATGTAGATGTTTATTGTGTGTAAGAAATGGTTCGTTATTTCTGTTTACAGAATCGTTATTATCCTAATTTTCTTATGAAATAACTGATAGTTTTTCGTTATAGGTGACGTGAAAGTTTATCTAGATTTGCATTTAAATGGCAAAACTTATTATTCACTTTTAGATAGATAGAAAGATAATTACACTGTAAATTAAAACAACTGTAGCAGTATGTATAAAATTCCCAACACCGATATTCAAAGATTAAATAATATTATAATAACTGCATCACTTGGAAATTACAAATAATAAAAGTGATTACCCATATTTAATAATAACGATATTTGATTAATGAAAGTAAATAGAAGGATTAGAGATCAACTAAAATAATAATAGTCAAATAAATTACAATATTGCATAACGGTACCTAACTATAAATACAGAAATATATTTAGCATATTCTGATGAAAATAGCCAGTTAATTTTGTTAAGCTGTCCATTTAGATACAGCTAGAAGATAAACTTTGTAACAATATTAACTAGATGTTCGATAAATTTAAGTGCTTATTAAATACAGAAAGCAATTTTTCACTTGCTTTTAACAGCGACTTTGCTTACAATATGTACGTCATCATGGAGAACTTTCTCTTAACACAATTCCATCATACCTACCAGTTTTATTATCGAAACAATTTATTTATATTAAAATATTCTCCAATGTTCTATCTATGTTCATCATGTTGCAACCTATGATATTTAGAAATAACATTTATATACTGTTGAAAGAAGTAAAAATTCCATGATATACAGGTCAAAATTATCTCTTATTCATATTTTTTAGATAATATTAAATGTAGACCATCACGTAATAATCCATACTAATATTATAAATGCGTAAGTAACTCTGTCTGTCTGTCTGTTACTCAATCACGCCTTAACTACTGAACCAATTTGCATGAAATTTGGTATAGAGATATTTTGATACCCGAGAAAGGACATAGGATAGGTTTTATCCCGGAAATCCCACGGGTAAGGTTTTTCTATGACTGCGCGGGCGATGCCGCGGGTGGAAAGCTAGTGTATAATATATATTATATACCATCTATCAAAATTCATTCAAATTCGTAACATGACAATTAACTTCCCCATTTATAATCTTAGTACGGATATTTCGTACAAAATTTTATATTTAAACACAAAATAGACGTGGCCGCAAGCCAAGTCTTAATTGGCAGCGCTTTTAATGAGAATCGTCTCCATGGTTTTCTTTAGCCAAAACGTTTTCAATTTATATGATAATATTTCGTAATGATCCTTTTTATTGTTTTCCCTTTTATCCTTGCGTAAAATTTAATTACGGAAAGGATTTAATGGATATATTGATTTTAATAGCTTAATGAATGTAGGGCCGGGATGTATACGATAATACCAAAATAAGTCTCTAGAAATCGAACTCAGAACAAAACAATCATCATGAAAATCCATACTAATATTATAAATGCGAAAGTAACTCTGTCTGTCTGTCTGTTACTCATTCACGCCTAAACTACTGAACCAATTTGCATGAAATTTGGTATGGAGATATTTTGATACCCGAGAAAGGACATAGGCTACCTTTTATTGCGAAATATGTACCACGGGCGAAGCCGGGGCGGACCTCTAGTGTGTTATATTTATCAAATGAAAGTATGTACCTACTTATAAAGGAATACTAGTCGACTACATAAATTAATATGTAACTAGGAATCGAACCCAGAAGTGCAATTTTCTTGAAAATGTATAAATTTTAGCAATATAATCTACATTATGAATGTTTGTAATTAATAAACGACCAACCCAACTGATTACCTACATGCATATATAAATATTTGACCATTTCAAATATTCAAGAATTTTTAATCTATATTCGTATAAATCAATCACCCAATCGTAAATGCAGCATACGTAAATATTTTCCTTCAAAACACCAATATTTTATGATCTGTCACTTTTATTAGGAAACTATACCAAACGATAAGCCACCAACATAACATGAACTACACAGTCGCATTTGAACCAAGCTACGCGAAGTCTCAAAAAACTGGTCCATATTTATCTTTTAAAATTAACTCAGTTTACGTCTAAAACTATTATAAAAGCCATAAACAAGTGGCATAGTCGTTTATTGATGCTTTAAACTTTAACGAATAGTTTTCAGTTATTTTTGTCTGAACGGATGCGTATTTGTATTCATTATGCATCAAACAGTTATTTTGACGGCCATATTTTATGATATTATGATCATAATCGAATGTTATGGATATAATTTTTGTACTCTTTTATGTGGCAGGAAGGTAAATGAATAACGATATAGGTAATGTATTATCTGATAGAAATGAGTGATTTACTGTTATTTAATTATTATTGAAGAAGTAATAGTTAAGTAACTAGTTCAGGATCCATCGCCCATTTTTGCAAGTGATTACTATCAAGCTAATTTTCCGTGAGTAGCTTTATTTTGATGAGATGACCAATAATTTCCTATACGAAACTCTCGATTGTGGTAGCTAACAGAGGTAACAAGGATACAATTTTTTGATTTGATGGTTCTCAAATATTTATTAACTGAACTGATTTTTTTTTTTGTTCAATCTCAAGATAATTACTTATCTAAATTATTCGAAAAAATATTTGTCCTACAAAATCTATGGTTTGATCAAAGAGTCCCCTCTTTCCAATGTGTATCGATACGAGGTCATCATAAATGATTACTAACCAGCTGATATTTTTGTTTTCACTCAGTTAATATTTATATAATTCAACAGACATATTGTCCTACAAATTATTGCGTAATCAATATTTGAGAACCATCAAATCAAAAAATTTTATCCTTGTTACCTCTGTTAGCTACCACAATCGTGAGTTTCGTACAGGAAATTATTGGTCGTCTCATCAAAATAAAGCTACTCACGGAAAATTAGCTTGATAGTAACCACTTGCAAAAATGGGCGATGGATCCTGAACTAAACTGAATTCTTTTAAGATTTTTCAAGACAAGTAAACGTGGCATTTGATGGTGATATCAAACGTGATAATAAGTTAATAATTAGAACAATATATGCGATCGAATGAATATTATTATTATCAATACTATCCGAACTGAAGTAATTTATTGCTTTTTGGTATCTAATAAATTCTTAAGTTGTTCTAAAATTAGTTTAGATAAATAAGTAAATTAATAAAAAACAAAAAATTATTCTTTTAATAATATAATGTAGAGTTTAGATTGTGGAATCTATATAATATGTACTTATATAAAATATTGTTTCGCGTTGTCACGGCATCACGTGTGAACGGCTGAACCGATTT
Organism: Colias philodice; assembly: GCF_061535455.1. NCBI lineage: Eukaryota > Metazoa > Arthropoda > Insecta > Lepidoptera > Pieridae > Colias > Colias philodice. Next base: position 8,864,630 of record NC_143103.1, on the reverse strand, counting down.
CGATAATTCTTTTTTTATTATATTCCTTGACGTACGAGGATGGTTCTTATGTAGAGAAAACGTAAATATGTACCACGGGCGAAGCCGGGGCGGACCGCTAGTAGGTCATAAAACGATATTATTAAGGCAGTTTTGCTTTATTTGTATTAAGCTTTATCATTGTCTTTCACCGACTTCTCTTGCCGTTATTTCACTTTTTCGAGCTCATGCGATCCCTGTACAGATTTCTATCTCCTTAATTACATTTGTACCATACATAAAAAATTGTTTAGTGAAACTTTTATTACTTACATCGTCTCAAACTTTTTGGTCTGTGAAGCGCATGTCGCGTGACGGTCGGCTGCCGAGTAGGCATAAAGCAGTGTTCGGAAAGTTTCACTTTTACCGTGGTTTCATATTAAAACCACACAGTTTTTTATTTCTTTTCACCTACCTTATCTATTTATAACAACACTCACTCAAATCATCGTAATCCGTTCAAGTCTTAAACGAAAGACTACCCATGACTTTCACAACATTGGCACGTAGTATTTACACCAATAAGGGTGCACTCACACACATCAGTCACCGTCAAGTCACCGATGACTGATCGGTGACGGTTTGTGTACGTATCCACAAACACCAGTCACCGTCATGTTGTCCGTCAGTCACGTCGCCGGTTTGACTGAATCATTGAACACATACATCAGGTTAGTGAGTGATTAGACGTGTGTCACGCTAGAGAACATGTAGCAATTGACGGTAGCACGACGCTGACTGAACTGAGACGTGACGGCACCGGGTGAGTGGGGATAAAAGTATGATACATGTATGGAAAGATTATTTGACGTGCCTGACCGGGGACGTCACTGATAGATTTCGTGCCGGCGACTGTCGTGTGGGAACAGAGTCATACTAGAACTATTGATACATATTTTTTTTTAATCCTGTCCGGTGACGTGCCGTGACGGTGACTGATGTGTGTGAGTGCACCCTTATTGTCCAAAAGCGTCGAAGTGAACTAAATGAACGTTATGGGAGAGTGGTATAACGTAATTTATCACGTGGTGACAGGTTCGAGTCCGCCCCAGCGTTTGACGGGACGTCACAGATTGTCAACTCGTAAGGGTGTGGTTATAGGGACAAGATGTAGCAATTTATATTTTTGCCGTATTTTTGTTAACTAGTGATTATAATTTTTTTTAATTTTCATGATCCGTGGCGGTGGTGACAGACCATCAAGTGACACACCTACTCGTTTGTCCGCTCTAATCAAATTATTGAAAGTGGATGAGACTGAAGCCGTTTGCCATTAAATATTGTTTTATGACATTTCGTTTCATAAAATATAAAACAATTGACCAACGCTAATAGAGAAATATGATTTTTATGCTTAATGCTTGATTTACTGCTGTATTCGCATTTTTATTTTTGAACGACAACAGGAGCAAAAATCCATACTAATATTATAAATGCGAAAGTAACTCTGTCTGTCTGTCTGTTACTCAATCACGCCTAAACTACTGAACCAATTTGCATGAAATTTTGTATGGAGATATTTTGATACCCGAGAAAGGACATAGGCTACCTTTTATTGCGAAATATGTACCACGGGCGAAGCCGGGGCAGACCTCTAGTACTATATATAATAATAATAATAATTTTGTACTCTACTATTCCGTTGCCATTCATATATTATTACTTTATGTATATTAAATTGTATAAACCATATCTATACCTACTTAACAATAATAGTAATTGAAATTATTAAAGGGCATAATTTAAAATAATTTAATTACATAATATAATCACAAAAATCGCTTTCTCTCATAACATTCACACTTAAGTCCCTGAAACTTGTGATTTTTTACACAAATTCTTGTGCGCTTAGGGAGCATTTAGCGTTCAGTAATTATGTGTTTGTGACTTCCTTAATGCTTTGAAAAAATATTCTCATAACTAGCTGTGCCCGCGACTTCGTCCGCGTGGAATAGTGACTGCATAGTAGTTACTACTTAACACACAATTATTGAGTAAACACGTCTTGAAACACGTACTATCATATACAACTAAATTATAAGTACTTACACATTATTATAAAGTTAAGAAATAAAATAAATAATAACACAAAAGAACTGTTAGTAAAATTTATTACTAAACTGAGCTATAAAACTTAGGTACAGAAGAGTTTAAAATTTCCAGGATGTGGTTATTCTCCCGCTCCCATATTCCTTCTACTTTCACAGACGTTCAACTTTTCCCTTTCACCCCTAGTAAATGGCAGAACCGATTTTGATCTAAACCATGTCTAATCATACCTATATATTATGTACATGTCATATCCTTTCGTTTGGTACTCCATTTGGATTATTTATCCCCACTATCACCCCTAAGGTGCCCTATATGTAATAAACAGATTAACCAATTTTGATAAAACATGACTAATTGTAATTCACACGTCATTTGATATGCCGCTTGATTATATTATTTGACCACATTCGATTATTCATTCCCACTTTTACCACTATAAATCAATAAATGGATGAACCGATTTTGATTAAATATGCCTCATCATACTTCTCACGTCAGGTCATGCCCTTTCATTTGATATGCCACTTGGGTATATTATTTGACAACTTTTATTCCCACTTTTATACCTATATCCAATAAATGGATGAACCAATTTTGATAAAATATGTCTTATTGTACTTTAAACGTCATGTCTTTCATTAGATACGTCACTTGAGTATATTTGATAAAATTCATATATTTATTCCCACTTTTACCCCTATATCAAATAAATGGATGAACCGATTTTGATAAAATTTGACTAATTGTTTCTGACATGTCGTCTATTTTCATTTGATATATCACTTGGGTATAGCCTACATTAACAACCTACATTAACAACTAACATGCGTTTTTTTCACCCCTATAATAACTTATGTAACAAAAAAACGCATCTAATTCGTATTACCCGTTAGCGAGCTACGGTGGCACAGACAGACACGCAATACACACATAGCGGTCATAACACCCCTCTTTTTGCGTCGGGGGTTAAAAATATAATACCTACGACATAATTTCAAAGACCTTTTATATAGAAAATTTACCTAGAAGTAACCATAATGCTATTTGTGCAGGTTTTAGACTTATGAGCAAAAATCTAAATAAAGGTCCTTTGACCCTCCCCTACTACCCCCTCAGCATAACCACCCCCCCCCCCATGCTTGGGGACTTTCGATATGATCATCTGGACATGTCAAGGAATAACTTTAGCGTATAATTTACGTAATAAAGTAATTCATGTATAGAATGCCTTAGCAAATGTTCGCTGTGATTACTTAAATGGTCATAACTTTTTTATTTATGAACCGATTGACATGAAATAAACACTAAATGTTAAATGAAGCTTACCACAATATATTAGTGAAAACCGCATCTAAATCGGATAAGCCGTTTCTGAGATTAGCGTGTTCAAACATACAGACAAACAGACAAACCGACAAACAGACAAACAGACAAAAATTTTTTTAACAACAGTTTTGGGTTTGGGATCGATTTAGTAATAACCCCTGCTAATTTTTTTTTACATATTTTCATTGTACAGACACCACTTTTCTAGAATTTTATTATATGTATTGATGATGATTAGGTTACTTTTCTCTCATTAGTGGTTTCGTTTAGTTATTGGTTAGTGCCGTTTTATCGGTATTTATATTACTGTTTTAGTTAAAGTGAGATTTTATTTGGTTTTGGGCCATTTCGTTGGACTTTTAGCTAAGTGTGTTGTGGTTTTGAAACTTTAATGTAGAAATAGAAGTCGATGTTAAAACTGCTGATTTGAATGATTCTATTTTTAAGGATATTTTATTATTTTTGATCGGCAAGTTTTTTGAAATAAGTTTTCATAATACGGTCCAGTGTAACTTGCAAACGCCTAAATAACATAATTTTGCTATCCTTCTTCGTGGCAATGTCCTGATAACTTGAAATGTTTGTAAAATTACTTTACCTTAAGATCGACTCTGTTGTTAACTATTCAATAAATATAACGGAGAAAGACGGTGGTGATGCTAAATCCATACTATACTATCCATACTAATATTATAAATGCGAAAGTAACTCTGTCTGTCTGTCTGTTACTCAATCACGCCTAAACTACTGAACCAATTTGCATGAAATTTGGTATGGAGATATTTTGATACCCGAGAAAGGACATAGGCTACCTTTTATTGCGAAATATGTACCACGGGCGAAGCCGGGGCTGACCACTAGTAATATTATAAATGCGAAAGTAACTCTGTCTGTCTGTCTGTTACTCAATCAAGCCTAAACGACTGAACCAATTTTCATGAAATTTGGTATGGAGATATTTTGATACCCGAGAAAGGACATAGGCTACTTATTAACCTGGGAAAATGACGCAATCCCGGAAATCCCACGGGAACGGGAACTATGCGGGCTTTTCTTTGACTGCGCGGGCGAAGCCGCGGGCGGAAACCTAGTTATTATTAATTAAACAACTATTAATAATTTGTTCCGACAGATATTATTCTACACGCCATTACAGTAGGTATATTTTGTTATCAAAACAACGCTTTTCTTAATAAGTTAAACCTCAACCCTGTCCAGTATAACCATCATAATTCAATCTCAGTAACATAATCCTCCATTATTGAAATAGGTTAACAAAGGCATTGTTATGGAAATCCACAAGATATTTACGTCAACGGGAACCGAAACCACGTAACAATTAAATTAGTGAAGTTCGGATTTAATGCGGATATCTTCGAATAGTTTCGTGTCCGTTTAATTGTAAGCTTCTAGAAGTTTCTGGAAGTTTCGGGATGTGTCCTTGTCAACGAAATGTACGGTATGTGGTGAAAGTGTGTGAGGATATTGATTTGTATCTAGTATATCCTATCCTTCTTACTAATATTATAAATGCGAATGTTCGTGAGGATGGATGTATGTATGTTTGTTATTCTTTCACGCAAATACTACTGAACCGATTACAATGAAATTTAGCTCACGCCTCACATATAGGGGGTAACTTGGATTAACACATAGGATAGGTTTTATCCGGGGAAATATGCGGGGAAAATGCGGGCGAAGCCACGGGCAGAAAGCTAGTGCATACGGTACTTAGTATGTTTAAAACAAAGTCGTGTTAGTTGCTTATAACTCAAAATGAGAATAGAATAATAATGGTAGAAAAAAGCGATCTAGGCGGACCTTGGACGAACAGTAACCTAATTAAGTCCTGACTAAATACATTTCAGGACTCTTCACACCATCCGATATAACTCCATACGAAGAAAATCTCAAATAAAACATCTGTAGGACATTATCGCCTAACCATCACCGGTTCGAACCGGAAACCCGCCTTCCGTAACACTAGCTGCCAACAAGCAAATATAATTGATGGGGAAGCGACACGCCATTTCATCAGCTGTCACGTGATGATGACATTCGAGACAATGTTACAGAGGACGTTTAGAGCGTACGATATTTGCGGTACGATAGATCGTGTCGTGGTCGTTAGGTGTAATAATGTTTTGTAAGAAGACATCGGATATCGGATAAAGTTTATAATATGAATGTTAGGATGGATGTATTTTAATTTTATTAGAAGATGATTGATTTATCCTTAATTTAATGCGCAGATTATAATGATTGTATTGTTTACGTATTAATAAGCAAAGCTGCAGAAACGAGCTTATAATATAATAAAATAACGTGTGGCACACAATATACCAAAATCGTCGCCTTACTCCATGACGTGACGATATTGTCATGACGCGACCTTGAAAATTTACCGACATCGAGCCTAAATAAGTTTCACTTCAAAAATACTTATCATTAATTATACAATTATACATTCTTCTTATTTAAGTAGATTAATTTACAATCGTGTCGTACGCACTAAAAACAAATATTACTAGTTATGACAGTTGGGATGTTTTACCGTCGTATTTAAAAAGCTTTCAAGTTGTATTAATATAGCTATAATGGCTTGTTATTTTTACGGTTGTTTTTCAATGATCACCATTTTATGACAAATGTCGTGGGTTTTTTATGGTATTCAATTTCATTTCTATCAGAAATAGACGTTTTTTTTTATTAGTCAAATGCAACGTAGCTGATATGAATTCATGATTTATCTATTTTTGAGCATCAATGTACAACCAAATATTTAATTAATCCATCTAAACAAAAAAAAAAAACATTTTTGCTACGAAGTTTTTACTTTACATAAAAAAATCATGATTTTTCATTACCTACACCAAAATGCCAGTATTCCAAAACCTCAAATCAGCAATACATGAAAAATGTAAAAACATCGAGTCAACCAATTAAAAATAAAACAACAGTAATTAAAAAAAAATCGCACCCCGATTCGTTTGAGTTATTAACCCCAATGCTTGCTTTTTTGCTTTAACTTCTGTTTTTTTTTTACCTTATTAAATTGGGGTAATGGTCGAATAAATTGTTTATTTTAGGGCCGATTTTTCAATGCTTGGATAAAACTTATTCGTCGAATAATATATAAAACTACCATTTTAAAAACGTATTCTAATTGCCCGTATTTGACAGTTTACGTGACATTTTATAATTATCGTGTAATACTTTATTGGACGGATAAGTTTTATCCAAGCATTGAAAAATCGGCCCTTAACAAAATTGCAAAGTCATTTTTGTATGATAAATAAACAATACAATTTGATACACTCAGTTTGTGAATAAAGTGATCTGTAAATAATGTATAGGATTATTGAAGCTTTTAAAAATATTATCAAACTCAGTCAAAATGTTTTTGAGTCAAGACACTATAAACATTATAGGCAAACACATAATCTTTGCTATTTATAATTTTGTTTACATGTTAAAAACTATTCCAATTGGCAATTAATGAGTTACAACTTTTTGTTATAAACAGGCCCAACTTTAATTCTATCCAACTGAGTTTACAATTTTGTTTCTTAAAATAAATATTACGTTTTCTTTCATTGTTATAAATTATCTTCTATTAAAAGACAAATTCAAACTCAAATACTTTTCAAACTGACAAATAATATTATACAAGTATAACATAATTAATTGGCACTTTTGAGAGTTTCTAACTCGACAAATTATATACACAGAGTCTGATAAAACCGCTGTCTTTTAATAATTAATTTTGCTCAGAGATTATTAATATTGTTATTATTTCGTAAAGTTTACGTGTCGTGAGTTTACAATGAAACCGAGGGAAGGGAATTTTATAAATAATTTGGAAAATCCAAAAGTGCACGCCTCATAATTTTTTTTTAATAAATATTTATTAATTATTATTTTTGTTTATTTAATAACAATTAAACCACATCGAATCAGACCCTGAAAAATGAAAGGGTTCTATTCCTGAGCATACTCAAGCGTAAGAGAAAAAAAAAGACTCGATTAGTAAAGTATTTCGGTCGCTATCGTGTTAACAAGAAAAAGGATCCGCACATACAGACACACGGACGTCCAAGACAGAACTTTTTTAAACTGTTTTTTAACTCGTTTAAATAACAAAAATGACATCAAAAATATCATGAACGTTAAAAATAGTGTTTTTTCTTAATATGTGTGTGTATGTATTATCTTACAAGTGCAATGTATGATACATAAAGACATTTTAAGTTTGAAAAATCAGATGTTTTGCGCGAAGTGACAGTAACGTAACGGCACCAGTCTTGTACAGATTAAGGAAAAAATTGAAGTTTTTTGCAAATTTCTCGTAGGTTTTTTTACTTTATTGCATATTGTTTAGTTATACCTTTAGTTCAATGTTAGTTTAACGTAACCAATGTTAGAAAAAAGATTACAATGCATAAATAAAGAAGTTATTTATAAATTAAAAAAACACTTTTTTGCACCAGTGTTGGACAGTGAAAAATCTAATGATGGACACCCAGTTTTGGACAACATCCAGTTATGAACACCCATTTATGGACTGTACCTAATGTTGTTTCTCCAGTTATTTACACTTGGAGAAGACTTATAGTTAGCAATAGAATCTTGAAAATGATGATTGGAATACAATAAATCGGGGATGCATTTATGAAAAATAGTACTTAATAATTATTTTGCATACTTATAATATTTAAAACAGTCTTAATTTCCATTTTCTAGGCAAAAATTGGACAAATGCATCGATAAATACGAGTTATGTCCTTTAAGAAACACCATTATTGTTTTTTTTTTTCAATAAGTCAGGGATGAAAAATATAAGTACTGCCATTCCATCCATTTTGGGACTTCTTCTTCGTTATATCACTCTAGTCAGAGCGAACGTGGTCAACATGAGGTTTGGGAGGGTAGATGTTACCCGCTTCACCATGTTCCGCCATATCTCTCTGTTTCCTGGCATTCCGCTACACTCGTGAAGTGAATCGCCAATCTGAATCCGCCAGCAGCCTTAATCTGATCAGTCCATCGATATGGATTCCAAATTGTAGCACGAGGCAAAAAGCTTTTTTTAAACTGTTGTCAAGATGGTGTGGATGAAATTTAAGCGTGTATGCTATATGGTGGTGGAATTTAGCAGCAGACAACGATACAAACAGTTCATCAGAGAACTCTCTATGATAGATGCGTTACAATACGCATAAGTATGCGACTTCTCTACGCTGTGATAGAGAATGAAGCCGAGAACGAGTCGCACAGCACATAATGACCCATTGTTCTAAAATATATTCTTCATGTTTAGATAGATATTATGTTGTTGGACCCATTAGTGTAATTTTAACAAAAAATATCAATGTCCATTATTGGAACCAAAGCAAATCCAGTCATGGACAATTGTTGTACAATATTGGAACCCTTTGTTTGAAATGGTCGTGATAGGTATATTATTAATCAGAAAGAAAAGACAATACAGAGAAGCGCATGTAAATAATAACTTTAAAAAAAGTTTATTTTCGACATATGTCCATAAATGGATATATCCATAGAATTAAATCCAGTTATGGACACTGAAGAATTTTATTTAAACAACATAACGTATCATGATACTAAATCGTGTAATATTTCGTACACTTAACTACTATAAATAAAAGTAATATCAAATTTTGCTGACATTTATACAAAAATTCTTATAACCAAAATTGTGTCCTCACTTCCTTTCCTTAGTAAAAACGGATTTCTTCGAAACGAGTCGCAGCAACTAAACATAACGTTCTGCCATCTTCAAACATTTTGGCCGAATAAAATGAAGTGTCGTATTCTGATAGCTTATGAACCAAACTTTTATTTTAAGTATTGCCAAATTATATAATGTTAATTTTGGCCTTAATATTTAAATTTAATATTTATTTTGTCCATTACTGGATGCTTGTCCACGACTGGTGCCGTTACCTTAGTACCCACCTCAACGCTTCGCTTATGAGGCGTGCAATATGATAAGCTGTTTGCGCCGGTTTCATTTAAAATAAAATACTTTGATGTGGATTTCTCGTGGTGGGCATAATAGTAATTAATAACTATAATATATTTTATGTTACTTGCTGACGCACGTAAATTCGTCAGTCTTCCCCGACAAATAAACTAAATCTCAAAACTAAATATTTCAGTACTTAACTATTTTTTTAATTAATAGCGCGATAACTAAAACCCAACTAAAGGAAAACAAGAAATTTTATGTAGAAAATTTTCCTAGAAGTAACCGTAATGTGTTTTGTGCAGGTTTTAGACTTATGAGTAAACATCTAAAAAAGAGTCATTTGAAATATAGAAATGTTTACTCTAATATTATTTATACGAATGATTTTTCGTAGTTGTATTTTAGTTCAAGATAATGGCTAGAGAAATAGCAACAAGGCGGTGAGGAATATAGATCAATGAAACGCAAACTGTTTTATAATTTGGATATAAATATCATTCATTGTATAACATATTTTAAATGAATAAAAATTATACTTACATATTACTATAGTCAAAGGAATACACGCGTGGTTTGATTGACCTTTTATTTCAATCAAAACGATTCAATTAAATGTGCATCACCACTATTTTTAAGGTTATCACTGTGTTGAATCTGACAGGACCGAGATCTATGTCACTGTAGTTACATTCAAAATTAGCTAATGATGATACTTCTAGGAGGATACTAAACTATGTGTGTCTGTATGCATAGATGGATAGCACTACGCAACAGATTTTGATTCCTTAAATAGATAGAGTGATTGTCGAGCAAGGTTTTAGTATATAACATTATAATAGGTTTTAGGTAAAGAGAGCGAAGACGTGGCCGAAGTGCTTATCATCACATAGTATAAAATAAAGTCACTTTCTCTGTCCCTATGTCCCTTTGTATGCTTAAATGTTTAAAACTACGCAACGGATTTTGATGCGGTTTTTTTATATATAGAGTGATTCTCGAGGAAGCTTTTAGTACATAAATTAGTTTTTGATAAATCGGGCGGAATGCTCATGGCTCTATAAAAATATGATCTATGCAAAATTTTAGAAGTCAGAGCTTTGTTTTGAAACTTCGCGTTACGTATGAGGTTCGTTCGCTTGTACTTTCACGAACTTTTGAAATATATTTCCTGAAGTAAGTGATAAGCAAATAATAGAATGGAATAAAATGGCGTGTGTTCCGTTGAGATTCTGTGAAATGATATTCATAACTAACTGGAATGACGTATGGTTCTAGTTTAGATATTTGCTGGTTTTTGTCTTTTATATTTTCGCTCAGCTACTTACGCTTTTCTAGGTTTCTTATGAAATATGAGTTGTTTAACAGTAACATAGACCTATAGAGTATAGGTATATTGTTTTCATTTAGCGTCAGAGTGTTTAAAATAGGTAAATGAAGCCAGTTTTTTTCTAAAACTATTTGTATAGAAAAGATAGTTATTATTTGTTGCCGATGAAAAAAGAAGTCGGATTCATAAATCAAGAACTAAGACAATACTATGTGAATTATTTTTATTTCCAAAACAGCTCAATCAATTTCCATAAATTTCACTGCATAGGGAAGCAAGACTGAAACAATTATATTCAAAAGAAAAAAAATATATTTGAAAAAATTACAAAACATCATACACTCAAACTCCAACACGTTTATCATCCACACACCATTCACTCCCTAGCATTTAAATCTATACATTCAAAAGATATAATGATAGTAATAAATCATACGGATCGTTAGCCGCGGGTTCGATTCCCGGCGGAATGACATCGTCTGTCAATCGTATGAAGTGACATGACTTGCTAATGGAGTAGACTATTGTGTAATCATTATGGTTATACTATGGTATTGAAAAACAAGTATAAATAAATAATATAATTTTTCGGTTCATAGCATTTGAATGCGGTTTAAAATATTTTAAACTGTGAAAGACAATCATCTCACAATCTCACAACAATATAGTTTTATCAATTACCACCGATTCGGAAAGCACATTCTACGAAAACTCTGTAGGTAGTTGCTCTTTATTATTATTAATATAATGTACATACTTATTATACCTAATCTATACTTAATCTATACTTAATATTATAAAGCTGTAGAGTTTGTTTGTTTGAACGCGCTAATCTCAGAAACTACTGATCCTATTTGAAAATTTCATTCGTAGTTAGATAGCCTATTTATTGAGCAAGGCTGTAAGGCTATATTATTACGCTAAGACCAATAGGAGCGGATCCACGCGGGTGAAACCGCGAAGCACAGCTAGTACGTAAATAATTAGGTATGCCAAAGAACTGAAAAATATGAATATTTTAGATTCCTACTAGCGGTCCGCCCCGGCTTCGCCCGTGGTACATATGAAAAATAGATATTGGCCGATTCTCAGACTTACCCGATATGCACAGAAAATTTCATGAGAATCGGTCCACCCGTTCCGGAGGAGTATGCAGACTAACATTGTGACACGAGAATTTTATATATAAGATTATATTTTATCCATTTTAGTTCCATCTCACTTCAAGAATAAAATTTAGCTAAAGATTTATCTTCATTATGTACATTTACATTCAAGCAAAACTTCTACAATAATTAATAACATAACGAAAAATGACTAACAAGTTACAATTAAATGTTATCTCATAATGCAAACAAAAGTTTTTCTATGCTAATGAAAATTAATTAGCCAAGCAAAAACTATATATCCACCCACGAGGATGTCACTTTTAGCTATCAGCTAAGGGAAATTACATTACTATGACTAAGCAAACGAAGTTATTATGGTGTATGCCGTATTCGACTTTAACGTAAATGACCAGAGTTTAAAAAATATTTGGATTGATATTGACGGTTCGAACTTGTACTTACAAATAAAAAGGCTTAGGCTTATACTCGTTGCTTACATATTATAGTTATAAGAGAAGTTGTTTAATTTGTTACAAAGTTTCAATAAGCTTAATTTATAATGTATGAAAAGTGGGTTGCTAAGTGCAGATAACACAAACGCGAAACGCTTTATTGTTAAACACATAACCAAAATTGGAAGCAGCAACTTGTATCTTATGTTATATATTTTAAAAACCATTTTGTAACGAGAAAATAAACCGAGTGACTACTATACAATTTTTACTACTTATCCTCATAAGAAATTATAACTGAAATAATGACCATAAATCCGTTGAAAAAATTTAAACTTAATTTATCTTGTATTCTTGTATTTGAAGTGTTTAAATAATAATATTTAAATAATATTGACGACGCGGTTGGCGCAGTGGTAAAGTAACTGCCTACTGAGCCGACGGTCCCGGGTTCGATCCCCGGTCAGGGCAAATATTTGTGTGATGAACTCAATTATTTGTTCTTGGGTCTGGGTGTTATTATCTATATATGTATTTATAATATTATATTTATCGTCGCCTAGTACCCACAACACAAGCCTTAATTGAGCTTACTGTGGGACTAGGTCGATTTGTGTAATAATGTCCTATAATATTTATTTTATTTATTTAATATTATTTTATTTTTCTTTCAATATCATAAATAGGTTGATTATGTACGAGACCAAAGCAAAGACACGGCGTCACTGCTGTTGCGGGGCGCGGTAGACGTGACTTATTACGTTAATTCGTCACATCTCGTACGAATACGTGCGACCTTTGGGACGTATTCAATGGTATTTTAATGGGGCCCTGACCTATACATTATAGCAGGATTTGTAACCAATGCAACGAGACTATATGTAGAGTCATTTAACTCCATTATCAATTGTAATAATACATAACTTCGTGATAATATGAAACTTTATGTAAGCCTGATTCTTACATTTTCTTCTGCTTCTGCTTTACACATGAAGAGGAAAATAAAAACAAGACAATCAATCATGTTTTTCTAAAGCTTCATACATTATGATAAGAAGCATCAAGGCACACATTGTTTGATAATTTAAATTCCTTTTGAACTCTAAAAATAATAATTAGTTTCAGCATATTAAATTTTCGCTTTCTCTTTGACCTATCAAATAAGTAAACAGACTCCTTCTTCTGACCTCATACTAACTCAACTAAAAATTTCGTAAAATACAAAAGGAAAAACAAAGAATTACCTACTATTTTATTTTTAAAATAAATAATTATATTAATCGGGGCCCCAAGTACGTCCCTGTTCTAATTCAGAAACATTTACATTGTGTTAGTTGATTACCCTTGCGTACGCTTCAACTGACGGTTAAATAATGAGAAATTATTAATAAACGTTACTATGTTTGTATGAATATTTCGTATTAAGTAATTCATTTGATTTATGATGTGAAAATTTTCTATTTTTTTGTCATGATAACAAAAACAACTCAAGTTTGTTATAATTATTAATTGCTTTTATATTTAAATATAGATCTCATATTTTAATAGAAGAATAGTTAAATGAAAAATAATAATAATCTATACATATAATAAAATCGTAGGAAAGTCAAAACTGTACATTGAATATTTTTTTAAAAGAATACATAATCCATGATCTATAATCGATATAGAAGCCAAAAATATAGTTTTTAGAATTTTTGTCTGTTTGTCTGTTTGTCTGTTTGTCTGTTTGTCTGTTTGTCTGTATGTTTGTCCGAGCTAATCTCGAAAAGTACTGCATAGATTGACTTCAAATTTTGCATGAATATTACTAACAGGTCGTGTGAGGTTTTTTTAAACATATTATCATGCTATCACCTCCGGGGGAGGAGCTGTGAACCTTTACTTTTCTTACGTATTCCGTGAACTACGACAGCGTACAATCTAAAGACTCATGTTTAAATGTTGTTTTTGAGTAAGCCATGCTATTATCTAGCTTTACACTATAAAAACTACGTCATTTACGTTATTTGGGCAGAGAAACTGTTTAATGAATCTTAGTACTATAAAGACAAATTTGATTCAGCGCCATCTATGAGATTTCGTAAAAATCAAATCAATTTACATGTTAACACTACTGAACACAATGTTAAAAATTAATAATTTAAATATAATTATGTTATTTATTTATTTAACTCTTTAACCCATAATAAATCTTCCCTTCCCTATAAGGTGCGCTTATATAATTCGTGTGAATATACTACATTTTTAAAAGTGAGGGTAGATGTATATTATTTTAAGTCAAACTAGACACCATTACAGTTAATCTAATATTGATTGTGTTCATTGGTTACATTTTTAAAAATCTTCGTGTTTTAATAATTCGATCACGAGGCGGGACTCTAATACAAAAAGGTTAGTTCGTTGATAATTATTATTCCTTCATCATTTACATGTTGTTAGTAAAAATATACTTTGACTGTTAATACTTTTGTTCAGTATTTATCTGTATGATTATTGCTTGGTAATTAATATATTTTCATGTCGTTTACTTAATTATAAACATAAGTGTGATGTGAAACTAGCTGGATTTATTTTTACACACTCACAGTCTTATATTTTGTGTTAATGTTAAAATAGTATTAATAGTGTAAATCATAATATTTTTTCAAAGTTAAAAATATTTCCTTTTTTCTGATGGTGTTGCCATCGAATTAAACCGCGCTGTCGTTTCGTTCACAAAAAGTCATGTTATTAGGACCGAATATGTAGCCGCCTCAACTTACGGAAACGAGAGTAACCTGCGTTGTCTGTTAGTTATTATATAGTCGAATTTAACGTTACATGGAAATTGGAATCTAAATATATGTATACCTACTTATATTAAATCTGTAGAGGTCAATTCTGCACATGAAATATATTTCCTAAATAACTATCACGAGGTGATTAGAGATCGACATCGACGTCAAAAATGTTTGTCCGTCTGTCTGTCTGTATAACCGTTATAGAAACAAAAACTACTCGACGGATTTAAACGAAACTTGGTACAATTATTTTTCATATTCGTGAGCAGAGCAGCAACTCCATTTTTAAGCTTTCGTCGCGTGTGCGTTCTTAATGCGTGTATCTTAATGGTTAAAGCTACACAGAAATCAAGTATGAAAGAAATGTTCTCCATATTATATAAAAAATATCTCCCGACATCATAAATGTCTATCTTTTATGGTTGAGCTTAGGAGTTCAAAGCTTTCTGATTATATTTGTCTACTAGCTGTCCCCGCGACTTCGTTCGCGTGGAATAGTGACTATGGGACCTATGACCATGGGCTCAGGGTGGGGCAACAATAAAAAATCATTTTTATTTTCATGCTCCCACTCCCGCGCCCACTCGCACTCCCACGCCATATGCCACGTTCAGTCCCAATCCCACGCCCACGCCCACTCCCCTTCACAATTAGTACCTACCAGATCAAAGCCAGGGTAAGCGCCCCACCCAGCCCCACCGTGGCTACGCCCATGCTGAATTACTACTTAACATACAATTATTGAGTAAATACGTACAACCATACTGTACTGTTGTACTACCATAAATAATTAAAAGAATTGTTATTAAAATTTCTTACTAAACTGAGCTAAAAAACTTACGTACCAAATTATTAAAGAAAATCAAGAAATGAAATGCCTAACCTATACCAAATAGTTACTACATATTGTAATTAAAAATTATGATTAGTATATAATATCGAAAATCAAAAAAGAAATGCCTAACTAATTCAACGTAAAATTTCTTTTAAATTATGTCATATTATTTTTTAGGAACCAGGGGGGGGGAGAGGAGCAAATTCTATTTCCTTCCTTTCTTAAACGGATGTTTTTAATAATCTATGGTGTAGCCAGTAGCCACTGATCAGCTTAATCGATACTCAGTTTTTATCAAATCCAGAAACAAATCCAAATTAGATCTTTCCTGTCTCACGCACGTAACTAAAGGCTGAAGAGAGAGAGAGCACGTAACTAAACCGTTTAGACGAAGAAAAGTGTATAGAAAAAGGAATAAATAATTTCATAAACTTCCCGACGATCTTTAAAAATAAATTATAACTTTCATTTTTTTCATTCCCACTTTTACCCCTATGTAGGTATAATAAGTGGATGAACCAATTTTGATACACTTTATCTAAGAACCAGCGTCGGAAAATATTCTGCCTAACAAAAAAAACCGCATCTAATTCGGTTTACCTGTTAGCCAGCTACGGTGCCATAGACAGACACACACACACACACAGAAATACATAGAGGTCAAACACATAACACCAGTCTTTTTGCGTCGGGGGTTAAAAATATAATACGACATAATTTAAAGGACATTTTATGTGGAAAATTTACCTATACACCAGGGTAGATAATTTTTGAAACAAAAAAAAATCGCAGTAGGATGAAACCCATTAGAAAAGGATATGATAAAAATGTAAGGAAAAATAAATTACGGTCAATCGGAGTTCGGGAAGTGGGAGGGGGGGAGCTTTTAAGAGAAAAAAATGGTTTCTCTCGATTTCTCGATAATAATAACACCTGCTAATTTTTTTCTACATATTTTAATTGTACAGACATCACTTTTCCACAATTTTATTATATGTATTGATGATGATGATTGAGATTATAACACTCTTAGTCCGTTTTAATTTTTATTCACCCGCATCAGTGCCACCTAAAAAATCTTTATATATCGAAATTCGAGCAAAGTTAAGAAAATGAGAAATAAGAGTTCTCAAGGATCGTTAGAGATAAGAGGCTTACTATTGACCGAAAACAACATGTGTTATGCCGAACCTGAAACCGCTTCACAACGAGAATTGCGGCTCACAGCTGACCGCGAACGGCATGTGAGACCGAAACCTTCACTGAGGGTATATATAACGTCTCACAGCTGATCGCAAATGGCATATTGTACTTTCCCGTGAGACCGAAACCCTCACTGAGAGGGAATTACGTCTCACAGCTGATCACGATCGTCATATTTTATCTCGAGAATTCTGAAACTTTTACTCAATATGAAGACCGTTTGACAAATAATAGGGTGCACCATAATATTATTCGATCTCTCGAAGATGAACATGAGCATAAGCAATGACTAGAGTAGGGACGCGAATATTACCATTATTTGAGACAAGAACGATTAATAAGTTTGTTTAATGTAAGATTAAGAATTGAAACTATTGGTCTCTTTAAACGGACGAATAGCGAGAGGCCCGTCTTATTGCAAACAGATTTCGACATAGTCTTAATGACTTAGAGGTAAACATAGAAGATCAATCTACAAATTCGGTGGTGTGGTCCGACAAAATAATATAAAAGTGGGTTTGCTTATAACCTCACAATTGATTACAGATCATCTTCTGTATAGGCGATATTAACGTAGTATGTTCTTTTTGTAATGCTTTAAAGTGGAGTAAGGAGTCGGCTTTCGTTTGAAGATACGCCGGAACCTTTGAAATCACTACTTTTAAGTTTTAGAGGAACATGTGCAATCTAAACAGTTCTTAGACAATATTAGCTCTTATAGTATTGCGTTTTAAATGATCCTTTGGTGCTCAACAATTATTAGATGCTCCTTTCATTCTTACTTTTAAGATACAAGGTCAAGTTTATCATTTGATAGGATCCCTTTTGCCTGAAGGCCAACCTAAGTTTCTTTAAATATATTTTGTATTCGACTACGACGAATAATCGAATACAAGAAATCAATATTTCTCGAATTTAAAACTGAACTCATTTCACAATTTTAGAACATGTTAATTCATCAGGTTAATCCGTATATATGCGTTTTAAATCGACATTAGAAGCTTTTCCTCAAGATGGTGATATTAATATAAAATTGGTATAAATGCCGATAGACGGAAGTCTATCAGCACTCAGGAATTCCCTGAGCGTGTTATAACGCCCAGGCCGCAGTATTACAATTTTTCCTACAGTAGGGCGACGAATGTATTTTCGCATAGCAACGGAGGGGAACTCGTGGGGGGTAAAGTGACGCGGGCCACGTACCACAAACATGTTTAGTTTGTGGTACCGAGCGCGAAAGAAAGTCATCGTGTTTTTAGTAAAGTTACAATGTAAACTAACGTAATTTATTACTTAGGTACATATTCTATAATGGTGCGCTCAAACTGTTAATCTACATTTAATTTAGATTATTATTTTAATTACTAAGAAATGTAGAATTTAAATCACATTCATTCATGTTTTCTTCAGATATTCGATGTCTATGATTTTCGATGATTTTAAGATTTTCTTATCAGAGTATTCAATTTTAATGTAGTTAAATTTTATAAGAGACAATTAAGAACATTCAAAAATAAAGTGTCACGTATTTTTTTTAAACGACGAATGACGAAAAACGACCGAATCGCGGACGAAGTCGCGGGCAACAGCTAGTTATAAATAAATGCAAATCATTCGGATAATCTCATATCATTAATCATTATTATATTTATATCTATCAATTTTTTTACATTTATTATGTATCTTTAATCCCATGAATAATTAGCCAGATTAATTAACTTTTTTTGAAAACTCAAAAATTCATCATGTTAACATTATCTTGTAGGTAAGTCCAATACAATTCTTATACTTCAGTTGGTTTAGGACAGATTGTTCCTAAATTTTCTTACTGTATTAAAAAAAGACGTGTGGCACTTGGGGACTGCCGCGGTAAAGCATGCCTTCAAGCCACAACTCCGAGCCCGTCGGAGTGGGGCGCGTGAGGTTTTTTCGTTACGGAATTTCTCGATTCGGTCCCCGCGCTCAAGGCCCGCGATATAAGCTATGCAATAGCTTAAAAATCTATTCATACATAATAAATATATCAACACTTTCTAACACCAGACATCCATACGACCTATATGTATAGTCCAGTCCAGTCCAATCCAATCTATAGTCCACACCAATAACCACTCTCACCAAATAATTAACTACTAATATAATATAGGTATTCCACTCGTTAAACACACAAACTAGAAGAACACCTTTATAAAGACACTCCAAACTTGTATCGTTTAATATCGAGCATACACTTCAAAAACTTGAAGCACGCTAGTTCTGAAACTGCATCAAAAATTTGTGATTGAATTTTGCTGGCATTAACTCGCAATATGCGAGGGATTAATGCACCCTCCACTTTAAGTTGGAAGTTTGATTATCAAAGCGTACTGGGATTAGAATTTGGTCGGTAAAATAGTGTTGCATCTAGTTATAGCAAGATGAAGGCTGAAATCTGCAGAAATATGAGCTGTGAATTAAACATAATCTGAGTCGTTGTTTTGTACTAATATCAAATATTACTAAAAAGTTACTACCTACTTAAGTAATATAAGTAAGTGTGTTTGTTTGTCTTTCTTTCTGTTGCAATAGCGATATTATGTTATGGTTTTTTGACCGTGCATGCGGGTGAAGCCGCGGGTAATGTTTAGTGGTTATTATAATCTGTTGTGTTTAAAAGCACCCGTGCCGTAGCAGAATTACTGACCTGTTATTTATTGCACTGCATATTTGCATTGACGAAATATTATTCATATAACGTATTTATTTGAAATACAAAATTATGTTTGAATTTGAATCATGCAGATTTCATAGTAACTTGTTTGCAATTATTGATATTATACCTACAAATGTACCTAACGTAATTAAGATATTGTGTTTTTGACTATTTTTACTAGAACTACTAGGTACTCATTTTACAAAAGTATTTCTATCTTATATAGACAATTACCTAATAGGCTCTTTTTTAGAGTCAAATGTATCAAAATGTAAAAAAATAATACACCCGTAAAAATAAACGTTAATTGTCACGAAGCTATTACGTTAAAGCTTTAATCAAATATTTCCTAATCTAAACAGTCTCCTCAAGCCTATAATACCAACATTATTCGACTATAGTAAGCGGACTTTTAATTTCTTCAAATTGCCTGTTAAAGAGCCTAACTTTGAGATCCCATTAGGTGGCTGTCATTTAACAATGAGACAGAAGATTACGAAGTTAAATAAAAAAGCCGCTCTCCATAATAGGAAAAGTTTCTACGTCATCAGAGTCTATTCTTTACTGGATCTGTGGATAGTTGGAATCTGTTTGAATAGTAGGTACATATCGATAGATGGATTATATAGCTGTGAAAGGATTACGAAGAAATGAAAATGGATCGGGCAATTGGCAATTGTAATCGTAGTTCCGTCTCTAGTTTTTTATAGGTGACGTCTTAGATACTTAGGTCAATGAACCCAATGACCTGACCTGAAAAACCCAAAGGTCAATGAAATTTAAGTGTGATTAAAATTATTTTTACTGCTTTTAAAATATGATACTTTGTATCAATTTAATTCATGATCTCGCACAGAAAATGCAGTTAAGTTTATGTTCTGCTGTTTGATACTAATTGAAAGAAGCAAGTCAGCATTTCTACAAAACTTTATTTTGTAATTTAAATTTATTTTAAAATCAATTTGATATTTAAACACTATCTACATTGGATTCTAACGTAATTGAAAAAAAAATCTGAGTTTTCTAATGGTTAGGACCTCTTTAACTCATTCGAAATAAGTATGGTCTTGTACAAAACTTTATCAACTTTTCCCTTATTAAAACCAATCAACAATGTTACATTTACAAGAACATTTTCATACCTTTCGAAAATAATTAATTGCCCTTAATTAAAGATAAAAATTGTATGCAAATGGGAACATAGAGTAAATTCAAAGACGTTGTTCACAGGACAAAGTTCCCGCATTATTCACAAAAACTTAGTTCTGAAGACAGCAGTTTCTTCCGCTGTTTTCATCGCTGGCAACTTTTAATGAGCTGGACTTTGTTACTGTGTCAGCGGTCTAGATATTTTTAAGTGTTGAATATTAGTAATTATAAAGTTGGACTGGAATTGGCAATGGGGTAATTGTTCTAACTATGTACAATGTACATGTAAGTACCTAAGTGCTAGAGAGTTTGTAAACAAAACTAATGGTTTTATATGATATCGCAAGTTTCTAGTAATAATATTTTGGAGCGATTGCCTCCTAAAGGCAACAATAATATAAAATATAAGAAAATAATATAAACATAGACTTCCAGAAAAGTCTTGGTTTGATGTAGTATGTATATAGTTCTGATCACCTACTTACCTAGTCACCTTCTTAGTCTAAAGGACATCATTATACTAAAATATAATTTGCTTCCGAATACTCCTTTTACCTATATCCATACTAATATTATAAATGCGAAAGTAACTCTGTCTGTCTGTCTGTTACTCAATCACGCCTAAATTACTGAACCAATTTTCATGAAATTTGGTATGGAGATATTTTGATACTCGAGAAAGGACATAGGCTACTTTTTATCCCGGGAAAATGACGCAATCCCGGAAATCCCACGGGAACTATGCGGGTTTTTCTTTGACTGCGCGGGCGAAGCCGCGGGCGGAAACCTAGTATTATATAATACTAGCGGTCCACCCCGGCTTCGCCCGTGGTACATATGAAAAATAGATGTTGGCTGATTCTCAGACTTACCCGATATGCACAGAAAATTTCATGAGAATCGGTCCACCCGTTTCGGAGGAGTATGCAGACTAACATTGTGACACGAGAATTTTATATATAAGATTATAAAAAATACAACGAAAATTATGAATAATTCGCAAACTATTAACCAGCAAATTCCTCTACCCCGATTATAATATTATAAAATCCACACAATAGGTAAGCGTTGTTGTAATAAAATATGTCATCCATTCTTCTAAGAAATAAATATAATGAGGGTCCAACTATTTCGAGTTATTACACAATTTTCATTATATTCTATGAAATAGAAAAGGGACGGAGAGTAATGGCTGCCGCTAATGCTGCGTGTATAATATTTTATTAAACTTATTTTGGAATTATCCGTTAAATTGGATATTTCAAATATGCTATACTAGGTGAAATACGCGAGTTTGCCTGCGTTTTTGTTTTTGCGCTGTGAATTGTTTAGATGGGGGAAAAGGTGTACTTAGGTACATCAGTTATGTTGAAATTTGTAATTTTAATGTAATTGTTAATAATATAGCATTCTCTTATTTTATAATATAAAGTTTAATAAATAATTTGATATTACCATGATATTACATAATATTATCGAAGATGATAATATACATACTCGTAAGAAGCCACCTAAAAGTAACCATATTATTTTTAAATACATAATTATTTAAATTCTCTCCAAATAAATTGTATCCCAAAATATGAACATGTTCTAGTCGTAAGTCCTAAAGCAGGATTATTTTTTACAAACCTTTACACCGACAAGTCCATGTTATTCATAAAATCGAAATCACATCTAATAACGAAAAAATACGTAAAATATTAAATACGTTCACAGAACAAAATCTAGTTAATAATTCTAAGAAAGCCTTAAATATTGTCTGCGATTTAATATATTGTAGTATATTTTATGAAGGTTATAAGGAGAATTTATATCCACTACATAAATTAAGACCTCCGTCAGAATAGTGTACAGATTTAATAAGGGACGGATAAATTTTGGACAACTGAGGCAAGATTAAGGTAATTTTTGATTCATGTATGCAAATTACATCCGTAAACATGGTGTATTAAATGTAGTTTAGGTTGTTTATTGTTTAAAGGTGTTTTAGTAATGTGAAGAACTTGTGGTTTTGAGGTGAAGAATGTAAGACTTAATTTAAAGAAATTAATCAAAAAATTCATTTTTCCAAAAATTAATATACAAACAATATCATCGAGATTCCAACGAAGCATAGTTGATATCAGTGTCCTGTGATTGCTACGTACCTATACTGCTACGAAATTTAATAACCAAATGTAATAAGTTTAAAAAAATATATGATCTTAAGTTTTTCCAAATATTATAATCAAAGTAAGTGGATTTTGGGTACAAGAAAGAATAATCTATAAAAAGCTGAAGAGTTTGTTTCTTTGTTTGTTTGAACGCGCTAATCTCAGGGACTACTGGTCCGATTTGAAAAATTAATTCGGTGTTAGATAGCCCATTTATCGAGGAAGGCTATATATTATTATCTCGCTAAGACCAATAGGAGCGGAGCAATGCGGATGAAACCCTGCGGCACAGCTAGTATTAACATATAACTATTTATTGGAGAACGGATGATCGTTGTAATTCCTCTTTTCACGAATCCGCATTTCATAAAACCACTAACGATATTGTCACTTCTGTCAGAACTATGCCCGAAACACGACAAAAATGAACATTTACAATTTGGCCTGGTTTTTCGTGTTCCTCATTAGAATATCTAAAAGCAAGCGATATGATAACTACAGTTTGTTTAACGTTGTCCCCATGGAACGGTACCAGTTGAAATTTCTGCAAAATCTCGAGAGTCAGAAATACATGGATGTAATGTTCTGGAGGAGACCGTACAAGATGTTCTCTGATGTACAAATATTGGTGAATCCCGTGGACTTAGCTCTGTTTAAGGAGAGATTGGTGCATTTTGGAATGAGTTCGAGGCTGCTATCGTCAAATATACAGAAGTAATACTATCTTTAAATTTAAAATTTTCAAAATGTTTGTTAGAGATCATAGGAAGCTTAAATTACAGCATTTGATAAGTAATTTTTAAAGTGTTGCTATACAGTAAATAATCTCAAATTTTTATTTTCTTCTCTAATAAATTTTGAATAGTTATATCGTTAGTTCTTCTTAGAATCAATGTCGTATCAACTATGTATTTTTGTATTAAATTTGCAATATACCTACATAGGTACATTTTTTAATTACTTATCACTTATAATATTATATGCCCAACAAAATATTGAGACACATAAACGTATTAATTTAACCTTATGTATTTTTACAGACAATTCGATCAACAATTCGTTCGAAGATACATGCGACTCCGAGTCGAATCATATACGTGGGATTACTACCACTCGCTAGAAGATATCTACCAATGGATGGCTGACATGGCTGCCCGATACCCCAAAATAGTTAAATTAAAAGCAATCGGTAAAAGTGCTGAAGGCAGAGAGATTCTAGCAATTAGTATTAGCAGGCCAAAGAATAAGGCAAAAGTGATTGTTGAAGGGGCACTACATGGCAATGAATGGATATCAACAGAATTTATTACTTATCTAGCGAATGAATTGATTACAGCAGATAGATCGCGTAACGCAAAATTGAAACGTGTTGCGAATAGGTTTCATTGGTTATTGATACCCGTTGCGAATCCTGATGGATACGATTATAGCATGAAAGTTGTAAGTTTGCTGATTAATTTATTAGTATGATTAATCAGGGTGTAGAATATTATCTCGTTATGATTTTATATGGTTACTAAACTCAATAAGTTTTAGTTTTTTAGTAATTATTTTATGAATTAACCACGTAATTCGCACAGATACTGCTAACATAAACTTTATTTATGAAAGATTAAGGCATTGTTAGCATAGTAAGAATAATGTAAAATTTTAAACAGACCTGTAAAAGTAGAACAATAATTTTATTTATCTTTAGCAACGTTGTTAAAGCTTTTGAATCTGAAATTAAATCCGACTTTATGATACACGAATAACTTACATGATATAAATAAACTATATGCTATTGAAATAAACATGCATATCAATCTTCAAACAATCGCTTCACTATTTTTTGATAAAAATATATATATATACGCAAAATGTTCGCAAATTCTGTAGTGTACAATTTTTATTTTAGGTTTTTGTAATAATTTATTTTTATATGTTTTTCATTCAGGATCGCTTGTGGCGTAACAATAGAAACATCCAATCTAACAATACCGCCGGAGTTGATTTAAACAGAAATTTCGACTACAATTTTTGTTGTACGTTATACAATTGTTGTTATATTTATTTACATTTTACTGCTGTTATAAGTTTAATTTTTTCATGCGTACATTTATTTTTTATGAATTTCCATTGTATGATTGTAGTATGGATTATATAATTATTTTATGCTCAAATTAAACGGAATGCTACTCTTACTATTATCTTCAAGCGTAGAGTGAACAGGTACCTTCTAGGGAAGCGCGAACAATCTTAGACCACATAATCTTAGCCTAACATCAGGCGAGATTGTGGTCAAGCGCTTCCCTATTCTCAATAAAAAAATAAAAGTTACTTTTGATCATTTTATATTATAATAGGTACATTTTTTTAGCAATTAGTATTGTGTAAATTATATTAAGTTTATCCTTATATTTTCGATCATTTCATTCATTAACATTAGTCACAACATTTCCAACAAAAAGTAAAAATACAACTTCTTCAAACAATAAAATTAATTTAAACGTTTGCAGCTCAAGGTGGCAGTAAAGAGCCGAATAATGACTTCTACTGTGGTCCAAATTACTTTTCGGAGCCCGAGTCAAGGGCCCTCGCTGACTTCGTAGGGCTACACAGGAAGGATCTTAATTTCTACTTCTCGTTTCATGCGTACGGACAAAAGTTTCTGATACCGTACTCGGATAGAGTGCGCCACGTTGAGAATTTCTCGGAAATGGTATGATTTTGGTGTTTTAATTTTCGTTTAAGGAAGTGTTCTGGTGAATTTCGTAGCGCTACATTATATATGAAAGTATTCTTCGTAATTATTTGTATTGACGGTTTAAATCTCCCTTAACTTAAATATATTCTTATATAGGTACATACTATATGTTTCGAAAAAAAATAGGATTCGAACTCGCGTCTTCCGCCAAAACAATTTGTAATACTAGTTGAACGGGATAACATTTAAACCACGGTTTAAACCTTTCCATAACTTCCACAAACATCTCGGTGTCAATTAGCCAAATCAATTGAGTTGTTTCAAGTTTTAGTGAGACAAACGTAGAGCAATTAATTTCTATACATATCTGTCAAGATAAGGGTGCAAAATGGAGTGCGTTCAATTATTTCATTTTAAGTAGGAAATATTGTAGCAGACAAAATTGGGCCACTGCAATGACTGCCATACACGCTTCAGTGTACGTAGCATGATGAAACCTACATTCATAATATTATAACTAGTGGTCCGCCCCGGCTTCGCCCGTGGTACCTACATGTTTAAACTATCCTATCTCTCAAGTTGGATCGAACTGCACATGGTGTGCGAATTTTATTATAATCGGTTAAGTGGTTTAGGAGTCCATTGAGGACAAACATTGTGACACGAGATTTATATATATTAAGATCTGAATTGTACTAAGAATATAACTATGTACACTGCATTATGACTGTTTAACTGTTTAATCTCAATATGATTAAACAAGCAATTTATTTATTAGGACACAAAACAAAACACTCCATTAGGTTAAGTGGATCTCATCCACAAACTATGTCATATTTACTCATAGGTAAGAGTGGTCCTTACAATTTTGTAACTTGAAAAATATCGGTTCTAACTATAATAATCGATAGCATTAGTCATTACCCTTAACTTACCAGTTTTTAAATTTAATTTATTTAAAATATACACCGCTTAAAAGCGTAAGAAAAACAATTTTCAAAACACGGTGTTAAATTGTTTAAATTATAACATATCGCTCGTTTGCAGTCCGACTGAGAAAAAGATAAAATTTTACAATTATCAGTCTATTTCAAATATCAATATCTAGATTATTATTATTTCAGGAGATAATATTCATTATTATCATTTCATGATTGTAAGAAATCTGGTTTTTATTCAGCTTTATCACAATTACAATAAAGAATGTAATTACATTTTAATCGTTTTGTCATATTTTTGGTTCTTATTTTTTCCTAAAAATATGTACTGATATGGATCAATAGTAGATGACATTTTTAATGAAAGTCTTCTTCTAAGATACAGATCTACTAGAAAATAACCTAGTTCAGAATACAAATAAATATGGTAAAGTAGATATTTGAACTTGCTGATAAATTAATTAATGTCATTTTCTTATTATATTTGGCAATGATATTTTATGTATAGATACGTTATATACTCACAATATATCCAAAAAAAATGCTTCATATGCAGTGTCAGGCACGCGTATTTACAAACTATACATAGCCAGAACGCAACCATAGGAAACTGCTCGTGTATACTTTGTAATGCTTGTTTTTAAGTTTGTTATTACAAAATATACACGAAGTTTGCGTACTGATCGTGTATACTTTGTAACACGGATGCTTGCTTCTTCGTTCCAAACTATACACGATCAGTACGCAAAATATAACTAAATATACCTACTACACCACTTACGCTTGAGCGAAATAATAAATAGGCGTAGGCAATCAAAGACTTGTAAAGCTATCTATATCTATCTACTTTTATTCTTCTTGATTGATTCAGTAAAATATGGAATAAAAATATTATTAGGTGAGCTTAGAAAAATAAATAGGTAACAGATAGGTATATAAGAGTTACCTATGGGTTAGGTTAGGTTCGTGTTTTAACTACACAAAAATTGCCGTCGCCTCGCAACCGTCTTCTTCTGGACTTATTAGATTCTTACATTTTAGCACTATTGTCAATTGTAAGTCGTGCAGTATAGTCGGGAACGAAGACACAAGCATCCTCGATACAAAAAAAATACGATCAGTACGCAACATTACATACACAATACACATGCATCTTAATACTATTATAAAGGCGAAAGTTTGTATGGATGTATGGATGTTTGGATGTATGGATGTATGGATGTATGGATGTTTGTTACTCTTTCACGTAAAAACTACTGAACCGATTATAATGAAATTTAGCACACATATAGAGGGTAACTTGGATTAACACATAGGATAGGTTTTATCCCGGAAATCCCACGGGAACGGGAACTATGCGGGTTTTCCTTTGAAAACGCGGGCGAAGCCGCGGGCGGAAATCTAGTTTTAATAATAGATTTCAAAACAGCAATACAATAATATAAGCGCGAGCAATGGAAAGACGCCGCGCTTACTCCTAAACATACACGATTAGTCCGCATGCGTACTGGCGCTGTATATTTTGGAGCGCTATTCTTACTTACTTCACTACAAAGTATACGCGAGTACTTGCGTACTGCTGTTGTATAGATTGGAAGAACTTTGTGAAAAAGTTATTTCCAAACTATACGTGATTAGTTTCACACCGTTGCGTACTGGCCTTGTATAGTTTGGAAAGACGCGTCAGGCACACACAAATACAAGTATCATTTTACTTAATTTATTACATTCACAGACTGTATAAGAGAGATGGCTCTAATAAAATGATATAAACAAAAAAGACAAAGATAGTTTGTCACTTCCGCGCAGGTGTAAGCGAAAGTCATAAGAATTCACCAATTAAATATAAATAAACAAATAGTTGCCATGGTAATTGGCATAGACTAACGACACAGAAGGTTCAATGTTATAGATGTTATGTTTCCTGCACAAGTAAACAAATGTGACAATTTCATTTACTACATATTTAATCTTATACATATATAAAAATGAATCGCAAAATGTGTTGGTAAGCGCATAACTCGAGAACGGCTGAACCGATTTCGATAATTCTTTTTTTATTATATTCCTTGAAGTACGAGGATGGTTGTTATGTAGAGAAAACGTAAACATGTACCACGGGCGAAGCCGGGGCGGACCGCTAGTTATTATTAATTATTATTGATGATTGATGTTGTATTAAAATGAAAAAACTTTTTTGGAGATATAACTGTATTAAGTATTTATTACTAGCTGTGGTGTTCGTTTTCGGTCATCATCATTTACCCGATAAACACCCACTGCTGAGCATAGTCCTCCTTATAGAATTCCATAAGGACCGATCTTACCACAGACATGTATATTTAAGTAGACAACGCAAGTACCGCGATCTGTATGAAAACCAAGCGTGTCATATTTTTTGTACTGACCTTGACGCGTTATGACGTCACGAGCGCTTTTTAGTGATGGTAATTTCATTTTACGCTAAATCGATTAGGACGCCACTCGCGCGGCGATTCTAGTATCGTCCTATCCTATCGAAGTAAATCGAAAGAAATCAGATCAAACGGTTCTAAGAGGTAGACAGATCTATGTCTAAGAGGTAGTTAAATAAATGAATCGTAATCGATTACTAAATCGATTCAAGACAGAAAAATGATAATTACCATAGACAGAGGAATGATAAAATTATAAACCTTTTAATATTCTAACAAGTAAACTAATGTGTTTTAGCTTTTTCTTACATATGCCCATTGAGTTACCATGTACTACGTACTAGAGAGGCCATCGAAAGAAAGTAATGAAACTGTCAATCAATCAATCTTTATGTCCCGTTGCATCGATCCATTTTCCTTCTATGTTCGGGTTACTTGGAAAACTGAAAAAACAAACATAGTCTAAGCAATAAGGAGTTTTCTTAAAAAACTCCCAAGATGACACTTTAACTAATGGCGTCCATGTCATAATATTTATTTTTAGTACCTTTGTATTAAAATACTTAAAAGTTCTAGGTCAAGTCGTATTAAATGACAAAAAAAATCTATGCCTTTTTTTCTGAAAAATTGCTCCTTCAAATTATCATTATTCTGTTCGATTATAAAATCGATTAGAATCGAGAACTGTTGCATCAAATGAACATCACTAACCACAAAATTGGACAGAAAAATGAGAACAGAAAAATGAGAAGACGCTATTCATTGCTTGTTATCATACGACGCGATCTTTACCGTGCCAAGTAAAAGCCGCAATGTATTCCGAATCATTTCGTATGAGTTGGTATCCGTGTTTGTCACGATCGTTTTCCACAAATATTCTTTATTTGATTTTAAAATAAATAGTGCATATTCTGATTAGAAAATTACTTACCGGTGGAAGGAAACATCTCTGCTAACTCGGCCACTCACAGTTGTGGAGTTTCTACAGTTTATAACGGCGCAATTCGGCATTTTACTTTATTCAGCTTCACGTCTTTCCTTGGCGAACTGCAAGCGCGGACTGAGTGTAGGCCAGCGTCAAGTATGTTTCATAAACTTAGTTTGGACACGGGAAGTACATACACTCGCTTAGTCTATCTTGATACATGTCTGTGGATCTTACGCTATTCGTTTCAAGGCAGTTCCCGAAACCCGTACAAAGTCATCACTCCAACTTGTAGAATATAATAATAGTGGTGCCTAGATGAAAAAAAAGGATGAAATAAAAGAAAGGATGAAAAAGCCTTTTTTATCTAAAACACAAATAAAATTTATGTTCAATAGCTATTTACAGAAAAGCAAATAGCATTTTTCGTCAGTAGCGATAATATTTTCTTTAATGTACTTATAGGTACGTATATTCTACATCATTTTTGCAAAAAAACATTTTTGCCATCACGATTTCTTTGTATATAATAAATAGATATATTTGTTAACTAGCTGTGCCCGCGACTTCGTCCGCGTGGAATAGTGACTGTATAGTGTATAGTAGTTACTACTTAACTTTTATTGAGTAAACACGTACTACCATAAATAATTAAAAGAACTGTTAGTAAACTGAGCTAAAAAATAAAAAATAAATGCCTAATTAATTTTTTACGTAAAATTTCTTTTAAATTATGTCATATTATTTTTTAGGCACCAGGGTCGAGGGGAGCAAATTTATTTACCTTCCTTTCTTGTATGTGTGTTTTTAACAATGTATCGTGCAGCAACTGAGCGCCGAGACAAACGTCAAAACGCAAAGGAATAGAATCCGCTATCGATACTAATTGACATAAGCGTATGATGTTTTGCTAAGGATTTGTTCACCCTACCAACGACGACGACGACCACGAACAAAATTTTCATTCAGTCGCAATTTAACACAATTGTGTTTTGCACAATCTTATATATATAAAAATGAATCGCAAAATGTGTTGGTAAGCGCATAACTCGAGAACGGCTGAACCGATTTCGATAATTCTTTTTTTATTATATTCCTTGAAAAATTTTCTTTTATAATTTAATTTTCTTATTTTCATGTAATATTTTCAAGTGAGCGAGACCGAGCTATCAATTCTACCTCCATATTACATTCCTACATCATATTGATATCTATAAGCTTTTTGCTCCTTGAAATCTTTTAAGTTGGGCCGTAACCGTGCACAAATTGCAATGGACCACAGTGGCAAAAGAAGTAGGAAGAAGGTATATTTAGGAAAAAAAATTTCCAAGGGCCAGGCCTATGTGGCTATGAGTAGAGTTCAAAATTTCCAGGGTGTGGCTATCCTCTCGCTCCCATGTCCCCTCTTTTTTCACAGACTTCCCTTTCCACCCCTAGTAAATGGCAGAACCGATTTTGATGTAAACCATATCTAATTGTATCTATATGTACATTGTACACGTCATATCCTGTCGTTTGATGCTCCATTTGGTTTATTTATCCAACAACTGTCACCCCTAAAGTAGGACTGTTGATATTTTTTAAAATATCGGATTTTCGATGTATCGATATTTTCAAATATATCAGTATCGGAGTTCGATATATCGAAAAAAAAATATCGATATTTCGATATATTTATATATATATTGATATATATCGGCTTTATAAAAAAAATCGTAAGTCAGCTCAAAAATGATTACACAATTTATAGTCTAGTAGATTTATTAAACAAATTCAATTATGAATGTACATAAGTAATAGTTCTTGGTAATTACTTTTTAAATTTAAATAAGACAATTATGTATACCAATACCAATATTTTTCTGTAAGAGTTTTTAAAAATACTCCTTGTTTTAAATATGTTCAGCTGTTTGGCTACTAAGATTGTTAGGCACTGAAAGATTGATTGAAGAAGCAACTCGTTCAGATGTTAAAAAATTGTCAAGCGACTGCTAACATTAAGTTTACGATGATTTTTTGGATTAAATATATTACGGAAAAAAAATTATTAAAAAAAATATCGACCATTGATATCGATATTTCAATACCGAACTATCGATATATCGTCCAAAAAATATTAGTAATAAATATCGATATTTCGAAATAATAATATCGATATTTCGATAAACATATATATATTTTATCAACAGTCCTACCCTAAAGTGCCCTATATGTAATAAACGGATGAACTGATTTCTATAAAACATTACTAACTAATTGTAATTCACACGTTGCCCTTTCATATTTCGATATGCCGCTTGAGTATATTATTTGACCACATTCGATTATTGTTCATTCCCACTTTTACCTCTGTAGTCTAAAAAATGGATAAACCGAATTGGATAAAAATATAACTAACTGTAGGTAAGTACTTCACCCGTTATGCACTTTCATTTGATATATGTCTCTTAGGTATATTTGACAACATTCGTTTTTTTCATTCCCCCTTTTATCTATATATAGGTATAGTAAATGGATGAACCGATTTTGATTAAATACGTCTAATTAAACTTTACACGTCATGCCCTTTCATTTCATATTATGTCACTTGAGTATAATTGACAAAATTCATTTTTTTATTACCGCTTTTATACCTATATCAAATACATGAATGAACCGATTTTGAAAGAAAGAAGAAAGAAAGAAAGAAAGAAAAAACATTTATTTATTTTGATAAAACGTTCACTTTCATTTAATATATATCACTTAGATTCGACAACTTTAATTTTTTTCCCACTTTTACCCCTATAGGTAGGTATAATAAATGGATGAACCGATTTTGATACACTTTATCTAAGAACCAGCGTCGGAAAATATGCTGCCTAACAAAAAACCGCATCTAATTCGAATTACCTGTTAGCGAGCTACGGTGGAACAAACAGATACACATACACAGACACACATAGCGGTCAAACACTTATCACTCATCTTTTTGCGTCGGGGCTTAAAAATATATTATGTAATACGACATAATTTAAAGGACATTTTATGTATAAAATTTACCTAAAAATAAGCATTATTTTAATTTGACCCCTCCCCCCTACTACCTCAGCTTACCCCCCCACCCCCACCCCACCCTTGGGGACTTTCGATATGATCACCTGGACATTTTATAGAAATAACTGTAGCGTATAAAGAGATAACTTACGTTTTATCGTACTCTGTATAATAGTGTAGGTACCATAGAATGCCTTAGCAAATGTTCGCCGTGAATACTTAAATGGTCATAACTTTTTTATTTATAAACCGATTGACATGAAATAAACACTAAATGTTAAATGAAGATTACCACAATATATAAGTGAAAACCGCATTCAAATCGGATAAGCCGTTTCTGAGATTAGCGTGTTCAAACATACAGACAAACAGACAAACGGACAAACGGACAAACAGACAAACAGACAAAAAAAATTTTAACGACAGTTTTGGGTTTGGGATCGAATTAGTAATAACCCCTGCTAATTTTTTTTTACATATTTTCATTGTACAGACACCACTTTTCTAGAATTTTATTATATGTATTGATGATTACATGCACTGTGTGGATTTAAATATAAAAATAATCAAGTATTAACCCATATCGAAATTAATAAAATAACCGTTATATTTTCAATAATCGTATCTACATGATAATCTTTGAACACAGTGTACGCTAGCTTTGTCTCACTAGTGATTGAAGCAATGTTTTATCCCTTTCATTATTTCAATACAAGTGTCAAGCATGTGTCATTCATAAAGAATTGTAAATTGTTATTTTTACTCATAAACTGTAATAATTTAATATATTTTCCTGTGATATGATATTCCTTTATCTTTTTGCACGAATACGTGCACTTTCTGAACACACAGGAAGGCATTTTCGACAACTTTAATGTACCTATCGGCACATGCGCTCACTGGGACCGGTGACAATCTGACTGATTGCATTGGTCCCAATTAGGACCAATTCACGGAAGCAATTTTGGTGCGTTGATGACGTATCTACCTCTTGTTTCTATATATAATATCATTGATATTTGGTACATATTTTTTACTAGCTGTTCCGCGCGGTTTCACCCGCATTGCTTCGCTCCTGTTGGTCTTAGCGTGATGATATAT
Source organism: Colias philodice (assembly GCF_061535455.1). Classification (NCBI taxonomy): domain Eukaryota; kingdom Metazoa; phylum Arthropoda; class Insecta; order Lepidoptera; family Pieridae; genus Colias; species Colias philodice. The sequence goes on along the minus strand of NC_143103.1, from coordinate 8,830,436 downwards.
AGTCTATAGACATCCTCGATAAATGAGCTATCAAACACCGAAAGAATTTTTCAAGTCGGACCAGTAGTTCCTGAGATTAGCGCCTTAAAACGAACAAACAAACTCTTCAGCTTTATAATATTAGTATAGATTTCGATACCACGCGTGTAAACGCAGTAACAAGCTACTTATACACACATAAACTTGTATAATCATCAGCCAAATTGAAACGCACTAAAGCGATCCTAATTCGAGCATTCCGCATAGCATACTTGCTGGTACAATGGTCGAGATTTACGAAGCTATGCACGTCATGTGGAAGATGCCTCAAGTTGCAATTTATGGGGGTAATTTATGGATGTTGACACGCTGTGTACTTGTTTCAAATGGTGTGCTTATGTGATTAAAAGCATGTGTTGAATTGTTTGTTTTGTAAATGGTTGATGATTTTGATGGCGATATACTAGGTTATATATTTATATAACTAGTATCGTTTATGAAATGAAGAATCAAAACCATTTGTTTTTTCAATTTCACATTTTCATAGAGAGTATGAAAGTGAATAAAGAGAAAAAAAAATACCGGCCGAATTGAGAACCTCCTCCTTTTTTTGAAGTCGGTTAATTAAATGATACCTACCTGTAATCGTTTTAAATTTTATTGTATAATTTTAAACTTTGAAATAAATGTGTAAATAAGTAGTAAGATTGCTACATTTATCACCTATCATTTGTAAGTTAATTTCAAAATACATATTCTTATCTGTCGTAAAAGATCTATCAGTAAAATTAATAATAAAGAATCTATTCGTGCCACTTCCCTTGAATAAACACCAATCAGCGTCGATATTTCGAAAATGTCGCGCCATATTTAATTTAGAGGTTCGAATAAATTGAAAATCAGTAACGAACCGCGAAGATTTTTTTTTTTGTTAAACGAAGATAATCAAAATGCTGACTCGCTCGCACTCGGAATATTAATGCGATTTCCTTATGATTTTACACGAGTATTATATTATATTTTGAAATTAAAGACTTTTAACTGATTTTAAACGCGATTTTTTCATTTATTTCACCCGATTAGAGTCCGTGACCACGCTTGCTGTAATATTGTGTATTAGGAACGTCGGGTTAAATAATTTAATGAACAAGCTGCTCCAGCAGAAAATGTTCTGCCCCTTATTCAGGTTTTCCCTCCTTAGGAACCTTCCTCCGTAACAAAAATGTAAAAAAAAACGTGTGTGCTGAGCACATGTGTCAGAAGTGAAACTTCTTTGGCAAGATTTAAAGATACCAAAATCGTCGCTTTACTCCGATATTCCCATAACGTGACCTTGAAATTTTATTCCCAACGGGTGTAAAGAAGTTTCATTTCAAAAGTTCACCCGAATTTGTTGAGCCGTTCTCGAGTTTCACACTTACATTTGGCGATTCATTTTTATTCTATAGATATTATTAGTAGCACATTTTCAGTTTTATTAGGTATATAAATAATTTTAAAATTCTTTAATTTCTATATGGGAGTTTTGAATTCCAAATCTCGTTGCAGGAAAATTATGGGAAACAAGCAATATTGAAAATGTACAAACTGAATGGAGTCAAGTATGGCGTGGGGACGATTTACGACACTCTCGGTAATGTGAATTTTGTTTGGAGCATTTGGAATTTATAATAATAATTTTTATTATGAAAATAATATTTACAAAACTGTAAAATGGTGCATTGTAGCTTTTGAATTTGAATTATTAAGTTTTCATTATGAAAATGACGAAAAATATTAATATTGTAATACGGCCCCTGCACAGATATCAGAATTAAAGAGGGCTTCGCCCGTGTGGTGTTTTGATAAAAGGTAGCCTTTCTCAGGGTCTAAAGATTGTTTGGCCAAATTTCATCAAAATCAGTTGAGAGGTTTAAGCGGGAAAGCGTAACAGACAGACAGACACACAGAGTTACTTTCGCATTTGTAATATTAATAGGGATAGAGCAAAACACCATTATAGTATTTAAGCAGAAATATAATGTGGTTTGTACTTTTTGCAGTTAATTAAAATAATAAAGGTTTTGTTTTCTTATATTTAGGTTATAGAATTTCTGGTGACAGCGCGTCTTGGGTGAAAAAAAATCATAAAGTCAAGTAAGCAACTTTAATTTAATGTAAGAATTGATATAATGAATTATATATTGATAAAACCACCATCTTGTTAATAAGCGATTTAAATAGGAACATTATAGTAGGGGAGCCCAGGATGCTAAATGTGGATTTACTCGAGCGCCACGGGAACCTATTAGAATTGGTAGATTAGACCATAGCGAGAAAAAAAGGTCCTATAATGTTTTCACTTTTAGCGGTGGGGAAGGGTTTTTTGATTTTTTTTAATTTAAAAAAGAAAAAAATTGGCTTGGAAATACTCAAGCGCGTTAGATATTGATATTTTGCATGCTCCAGGACGTCACTGAAAAAAAGTATACGTTAATCTGACGATTTAAGTGGCGATTTAATCGCTATGAAGAAAGGTTAAAAAAGTAAAGTTATATTATTCGAGCGCGTCAGATTAATATATGGGGGGGTTAATTACAATATAAGAAGTCCCCATTTCGCTAATCTGACGATTCGAGCTCAACCTTAGGGAATTATGGATTATTCAAATTTTCCAGCGGGGCCCCTGAGCGCACCCACCAACCATAACTGCTCATATTGACTAGAGGTACTAATGAATAGCTAAGGTACCGTCCCTTATAGTAATCTGACGCGCTCGAGTAAATCCCAAAATCCCCCTCTTGGCCTCCCCTACTATTACACGAATGACATTGAATGTTTAATCTTGACTAATGAATATAATATATAATGTGTACCTTTTATGTAAGACAATGAAATAATGTACTTTTTTTATATAAAATAATGTTGCGGAGCTGATAATATAATTTGCACGCCATTCATGGCTAATGTGTTGATTCGACCTATAATGTAATTTGTTATCTTTGTACACACATTATGCAAATAAAGAGATTTATTTATTTAACTATAACTTTGATATACTTATACTACTGGAACTTTTACCCAACTGCGCCAAAGAACGGCTATACTTGAAACAATCAGATTCAGAATCAGACAAAATTGTTCGCCTACAATTGCATTCATATGAACTAAATGCTTCTTCTTTGGAAATATTATAAGTAAAAACGATTACAGATAATAAATAATAAATACAAGTACTCTTTCTAATCACAGATACGTCATAACCTTCCTACTCCGGGACAATGGTACATTCGGCTACGCTCTCCCCTCGGACCAGATCCAAGCCACCTGCAAGGAGACCCTCACTGGTCTGCTTGAGATAATGACAGCCAGACACAGACGCGTCTCCCCCGTACTGTTTAGTTCTGTTAATGTTTTGAGATGTGACACATTTGTTATTGTTTTGTGCTTTTTGAAATATATTTTTTAGATTTTTATTGTTTTTTTCTTGGTTGAGGAGTAAAAGATGATGTCTGATGCAAAGCAAGAAGTATGGTACTGAGAATATTATATTTAGATTTTGTTAACTATTTTTTTCGATAAATAATTAAAACACTCAACTAACACGATATAATTGGATATGATTTAGGAAAAATATAGAGTATTCCCTACGTTTGGGCATTCGATATAATAGGTACAATATTTGAGAAATAAATTTGGATTTAATCAAAGTCCAGAAATTCTTTCATTGCACTGTGTTTCATTGCACGTATCAAAATGCATTATTTAAATTCTGTACCTAATAAAGTAAATAAAGTTAAACTTCATAGATATTGACGTGTATAGCACGTCTAAAGACGTCACTCAGTCAGTTTTGACACTACGAAATCTACGAGGTCAAGCCAAACTTACCTTTTAATAAATAGAACACCACAACAATGAAAATACAATACATATCAATATTTACAATATTGCTATTCGTATATACTTTAGCAAATTCTTTGAAAAAGTACAAAAATTACTCTCTCATTCGTGGCATTCCTGTTGAAGAGGCACATTTGGATTTTTTCAAGAACTTAAGTGAAATGTATGACGTTAATTACTGGAGAATGCCTGGACAAGTTTATAGACCTATTGAATTTATAATTTCCCCGAAACATAGACATGATTTCTTACGAAAGGCCAAACTAAAGGGGGTGTACTTTGCTACGATTATGGACGATGTTCAAAGGTATGTTGTAAATGTTATCCAATCTATATATATAAAACTCAAAGGTGACTGATATAGTGATCTATCAACGCACAGCCCAAACCACTGGACGTATCGGGCTGAAATTTGGCATGCAGGTAGATGTTAGGACGTAGGCATCCGCTAAGAAAGGATTTCCCGAAATTCTTGCGGGAACGGGGAAAAACGGGGATGCTCGTACAAAGTCATGGGCGGAAGCTAGTGGAATATAAAGTTAAATAAGCTTATTTTTATGCTATAAAATACTAGCTATCTTTTAATAATAGTTTTGTTCAAGAAGAGTTAAAACACACAAATGTGAGAAATGATGCCCTCGCTTATATTTCCCATCATAATTTTATTCTTTTATATTTTAAATAAAAATTGCAATATAATTGATAGGATTGCACACACTGAACAATCACAAGAAAAGGCTGTAATTATTACATGCACAATCGTAATATTAAGTTATAGTACATACTTATCATTCATAATTCCCAAAGATGTCCGAAAACTTTAGTGGTTTAATCTCTCTATATACGTAGTTATCGATAATATTATAAGCCATTTTACACAATTCATCTTAGTACAAGAATACTATCTCTATAACATGAAATAACTAAAATACTTTTACAGAGCACTCGAAATGCAAACCGTGAAATCGTATATACGTCGTAACATGGACTCCTTTGATTGGAGCAGCTTCTTCCGCCTGGACGACATTTACGAGTGGCTCAGAGACTTGGAGACTCAATACCCGAAGATAATGCAGGTTTTCAGTATTGGAAAGTCTGTGCAGAACCGAAAAATATTGGCCGTTAGGATCGCTCATAAAGGGTCTAGTACGAGGTAGGTATATGGTTTCGAGAGAATAACGTTATTTTTAGGGAACATTGTATAAACTATTTGTATTTTTTGTGTTAAATAAGGCTATTTGTAATTTTTAGATGATACTGCATTAAGATTTTCTATTTTTATTAACTTATTTTACCAATAATTCGTGTATACGTATAGCTTAACGTCATTTCTTGGTTAACTTCTCTATTTGAACCTAAGATTTGAACAGATAGAGATAATAATCCCTGAAAACTAAAAATAAATTATAATTTTAATTTAATTACTTTTGCTGTGGTCCTTATACTTAATAAAATCCTATAAAGTGGCTATAATGCTCAGAAATTATTCAAAATTTATATTCTTTAGGCCGAAAGTGATTGTGGAAGGTGGTATCCACGCGCGTGAATGGATTGCACCCGCGTTTGTCACCTACTTCATCCACCAGATTCTGACAGCACCAGAACAGAATGGTACCCTGAAAACTGTGGCTTTTATGTACCAGTGGTATTTTGTACCAGTTTTGAACCCAGATGGATATGATTATACTCATACTACGGTTTGTATTTTTTATTTTAATAGCGAGGTTAACGGGACTAAAAATAATTGTTTAGTGGAAATTTACTCAGGTGTAACGGAAAAAAATTGTTTCACGTCGTAATATTTGAAAGGCAAATACAAAAATTTCAATTTAGCATTTATGTCATACTTTGAATTAATGAATATATTAAAAATCTAAATGAAATGTTGTTTTTTAGGACCGAATGCACCGAAAGAATATGAATCATGTTGATTTGAATAGAAACTTTGGTATTGCCTTTGGAAGTGAGTCCTTGAACTAATAATATTAAATGAATGTAGTTAATCAGTTGATTAGATTACATATTTTGTGCAGACAGATTAAATGTTTTAAACGATAGTTTATCTTTATCTTTATTACATAGTTTTATTATATTATTCTTATCTTTTAATAAACATGAAGAAATTGTAGGTATTGAAGTAGAATTAAATAAATGTCTTATCAATGTATTGGTTAAGTACTTACGCCTTAACTGCCAGTTTGTTTACTGATAATAAATCGGATTGGAATATGAACTATTTACCGAAATCGGTCACAAAAAAAATTAGTAGGTATCTCCTGTTAAAAATCTAGAAAATATAAGTGAGAAATTTAATTAAGGGTGCACTCACACACATCAGTCACCGTCACGGCACGTCACCGGACAGGATTAAAAAAAAATATGTATCAATAGTTCTAGTATGACTCTGTTCCCACACGACAGTCGCCGGCACGAAATCTATCAGTGACGTCCCCGGTCAGGCACGTCAAATAATCTTTCCATACATGTATCATACTTTTATCCCCACTCACCCGGTGCCGTCACGTCTCAGTTCAGTCAGCGTCGTGCTACCGTCAATTGCTACATGTTCTCTAGCGTGACACACGTCTAATCACTCACTAACCTGATGTATGTGTTCAATGATTCAGTCAAACCGGCGACGTGACTGACGGACAACATGACGGTGACTGGTGTTTGTGGATACGTACACAAACCGTCACCGATCAGTCATCGGTGACTTGACGGTGACTGATGTGTGTGAGTGCACCCTAAGGCGTTATAATACATTTTTATACATTAGATTTTGATGGTATTTAAGTCTGAACTACTGATTATTTTTACTCTTCCCGCAAGAGACCCAAATAGTATTTTTTCAGTATTTCAGGACAATTTTCACACACGGCACAATCTGATCCCATACTAAGCTTTCGCTTGTGTTATGGAAACCAGATGGCTGATATGTATATAATTTTTAAATAAATACTTATATAGATAATTAACACCCAGACACAGAGCAAACATCTATGTTCATCACACAAATATTTGCCCCGGGTGGGAATCGAACCCGAAACGACCTCTGGCTTGGAAGGCAGGGCCACTACCAACCAAGCCAACCGGTCAGTCAACCTAGTAATAAATAGTGTTTTATAATCAACTGAATTCGTTATTTCTAGCTGTTGGAGTAAGTTCAAATAAATTTAGCGAAACATACTGTGGACCAAATGCCTTCTCCGAACCAGAATCTCAAGCTATGGGTAATTTTGTGAGCGCAAACAGCAAAAATCTTAAATACTACCTCGCTTTTCACGCGTATGGTCAATATCTGATCATACCGTATACACATTCTAGCAAACATACGGATAATTTTGATGTAGTGGTATGTATGAAAATATCCTACAAGTACAAATCTATCATCATCATCATCAGCCCATATACGTTCCCACTGCTGGGACACGGGCCTCCTATGAGGGTACAGGCCATAATCCACCACGCTGGCCATGTGCGGGTTGGCGGATGACACATGTCGTCGAACTTTTTAATTCTTCGACATGTCGGTTTCCTCACGATGTTTTCCTTCACCGCTCGAGCAGTGGTAATGTTACAACATGCGCAGATAAATTGAAAAAATCAATTTACAAATCTATACTAATATTATAAAGCTTAAGAGTTTGTTTGTTTGAACGCGCTAATCTCAGGAACTACTGGTCCGATTTGATTTATTTCGGTGTTAGATAGCCCATTCATCGAGGAAGGCAGGCTATAGGTATATCATCACGCTAAGACCAATTATTTGCTTTTCCCATTAGAAGAAGAAACTATTCGTGAATTTATTTAATCCAATTTTATTTAATAGTTATTAATTAGTATTAATTCTTAACCTTACAAAATTAATCTTGTTTTAGCGCGATATTGGTTTAAAAGCAGCGAAACAAATAGAAACTAAGTTTGGAACTCAATATACAGTCGGCACAGCATATGATACAGTAGGTAATAGAATATTATTACAGTGTTTTGATCATGGTACTATATGCTTAATTATATTCTTCAAAACATATTTATGTGAAGTGAATAATTTCAGACATTGAGAAGATGAAATCTGTATAAAGCTGAAGAATTTGTTTGTTTGTTTGAACGCACTAATCTCAGGAGCTACTGGTCCGATTTGAAAAATTCTTTCGGTTTTATATTGCCCGTTTATTGAGGAAGGCTATAGGCTATATATCATCACGCTAAGACCAACAGGAGCGGAGCAACGCGGGGCACAGCTAGTTAAGACATACAGATAACCTTAAATATTATATACACATTATTTCATACATGTTTAATCATTTCAAACAATATATTTAATCCTGATTAGGACACTCGAGTAATAAAGTACTGTGAGCTATCTAAAATAAATATTGTACAGTAATTTATTTGCGTGTTTTGATGATATAAGTGCCCTTTTTCAGAGGTACGTAAAGCTGGCGATGAAAAATTAGCGAAATTAAAAAAAAACAACACCAGAATTTGTTGCTTATTTGTTGCTAATTAGTTGCTATAATGATGATTTTGTTGCTCAACCCGTTCGCTGAAAATCAGCAACAGTTCTAGCTTAACGTTAAGGTAGCGTGCAGAAATCGGAAAAAGGGATGGATCGTTCCAAAAATGCAGATGAATTTGTTGCTAATTTGTTGCTGCATAAAAACAGTGAAAATTTTAAATTTTTTTCATTGGCGCCAAAAATAACACTGGCCATGTCAACTTAATTGTCGATTTTCGGTAGTGAAACATAAAAAAAAATTTGTTGCTCCTCACATCGTTCACTGGCAAAGTGTACAGAGCCAGCAACAAAATAGAAACCGGAAGTAGAATTAATTTTGAAACCGGTTTGCTAGAAAATCGTCCACGCCAGCTTAACTGTCGATTTTCGGTAGTGAAACATAAAAAAAAAAAATTGTTGCTCCTCACATCGTTCACCAGCACAGTGTACAGAGCCAGCAACAAAATAGAAACCGGAAGTAGAGTTAATTTTGAAACCGGTTTGCTAGAAAATCGTCCACGCCAACTTAACTGTCGATTTTCGGTAGTGAAACATAAAAAAAAAATTGTTGCTCCTCACATCGTTCACCGGCACAGTGTACAGAGCCAGCAACAAAATAAAAACCGGAAGTAGAGTTAATTTTGAAACCGGTTTGCTAGAAAATCGTCCAAGTCAGCTTAACTGTCGATTTTCGGTAGTGAAACATAAAAAAAAAATTTGTTGCTCCTCACATCGTTCACCGGCACAGTGAACAGAGCCAGCAACAAAATAGAAACCGGAAGTAGAGTTAATTTTGAAACCGGTTTGCTAGAAAATCGTCCACGCCAGCTTAACTGTCGATTTTCGGTAGTGAAACATAAAAAAAAAAATTTGTTGCTCCTCACATCGTTCACCGGCACAGTATACAGAGCCAGCAACAAAATAGAAACCGGAAGTAGAGTTAAATTTTAAACCGGTTTGCTAGAAAATCGTCCACGCCAGCTTAACTGTCGATTTTCGGTAGTGAAACTAAAAAAAAAATTTGTTGCTCCTCACATCGTTCACCGGCACAGTGTACAGAGCCAGCAACAAAATAGAAACCGGAAGTAGAGTTAATTTTGAAACCGGTTTGCTAGAAAATCGTCCACGCCAGCTTAACTGTCGATTTTCGGTAGTGAAACATAAAAAAAAAATTTGTTGCTCCTCACATCGTTCACCGGCACAGTGTACAGAGCCAGCAACAAAATAGAAACCGGAGGTAGAGTTAATTTTGAAACCGGTTTGCTAGAAAATCGTCCACGCCAGCTTAACTGTCGATTTTCGGTAGTGAAACATAAAAAAAAAATTTTTTGCTCCTCACATCGTTCACCGGCACAGTGTACAGAGCCAGCAACAAAATAGAAACCGGAAGTAGAGTTAATTTTGAAACCGGTTTGCTAGAAAATCGTCCACGCCAGCTTAACTGTCGATTTTCGGTAGTGAAACATAAAAAAAAAATTTGTTGCTCCTCACATCGTTCACCGGCACAGTGTACAGAGCCAGCAACAAAATAGAAACCGGAGGTAGAGTTAATTTTGAAACCGGTTTGCTAGAAAATCGTCCACGCCAGCTTAACTGTCGATTTTCGGTAGTGAAACTTAAAAAAAAAATTTGTTGCTCCTCACATCGTTCACCGGCACAGTGTACAGAGCCAGCAACAAAATAGAAACCGGAAGTAGAGTTAATTTTGAAACCGGTTTGCTAGAAAATCGTCCACGCCAGCTTAACTGTCGATTTTCGGTAGTGAAACATAAAAAAAAAATTTGTTGCTCCTCACATCGTTCACCGGCACAGTGTACAGAGCCAGCAACAAAATAGAAACCGGAGGTAGAGTTAATTTTGAAACCGGTTTGCTAGAAAATCGTCCACGCCAGCTTAACTGTCGATTTTCGGTAGTGAAACATAAAAAAAAAAATTGTTGCTCCTCACATCGTTCACCGGCACAGTGTACAGAGCCAGCAACAAAATAGAAACCGGAAGTAGAGTTAATTTTGAAACCGGTTTGCTAGAAAATCGTCCACGCCAGCTTAACTGTCGATTTTCGGTAGTGAAACATAAAAAAAAAATTTGTTGCTCCTCACATCGTTCACCGGCACAGTGTACAGAGCCAGCAACAAAATAGAAACCGGAAGTAGAGTTAATTTTTAAACCGGTTTGCTAGAAAATCGTCCACGCCAGCTTAACTGTCGATTTTCGGTAGTGAAACATAAAAAAAAAATTTGTTGCTCCTCACATCGTTCACCGGCACAGTGTACAGAGCCAGCAACAAAATAGAAACCGGAAGTAGAGTTAATTTTTAAACCGGTTTGCTAGAAAATCGTCCACGCCAGCTTAACTGTCGATTTTCGGTAGTGAAACATAAAAAAAAAAATTGTTGCTCCTCACATCGTTCACCGGCACAGTGTACAGAGCCAGCAACAAAATAGTTAAATTGAACAAGCGCTCTTAGACAATATTATAATATATAAGTGCTTTCGCGGTTTTGCGTACAAAATAATATTGTCATTGTAGTACCCTCGGACGGTGAAGTGGTGAGTGTACCAAAGTACATGAAGATTAATAAGAATAATTATTGTGTTATCGTCTCCTCAAGCACGTAAACACTTCTTTGCAAGAAAAACGGGCACCTTAGATTTTCTCACGTATTTTTAGTATAAACAGTTGTTAAAGGAATTTGATGCAATAAAATAAAATAAATATTATTTACTGCTGGCGTGGACGATTTTCTAGCAAACCGGTTTCAAAATTAACTCTACCTCCGGTTTCTATTTTGTTGCTGGCTCTGTACACTGTGCCAGTGAACGATGTGAGGAGCAACAAATTTTTTTTTATGTTTCACTACCGAAAATCGACAGTTAAGCTGGCGTGGACGATTTTCTAGCAAACCGGTTTCAAAATTAACTCTACCTCCGGTTTCTATTTTGTTGCTGGCTCTGTACACTGTGCCGGTGAACGATGTGAGGAGCAACAAATTTTTTTTTTATGTTTCACTACCGAAAATCGACAGTTAAGCTGGCGTGGACGATTTTCTAGCAAACCGGTTTCAAAATTAACTCTACTTCTGGTTTCTATTTTGTTGCTGGCTCTGTACACTGTGCCGGTGAACGATGTGAGGAGCAACAAATTTTTTTTTTATGTTTCACTACCAAAAATCGACAGTTAAGCTGGCGTGGACGATTTTCTAGCAAACCGGTTTAAAAATTAACTCTACTTCCGGTTTCTATTTTGTTGCTGGCTCTGTACACTGTGCCGGTGAACGATGTGAGGAGCAACAAATTTTTTTTTTATGTTACACTACCGAAAATCGACAGTTAAGCTGGCGTGGACGATTTTCTAGCAAACCGGTTTCAAAATTAACTCTACCTCCGGTTTCAATTTTGTTGCTGGCTCTGTACACTGTGCCGGTGAACGATGTGAGGAGCAACAAATTTTTTTTTTATGTTTCACTACCGAAAATCGACAGTTAAGCTGGCGTGGACGATTTTCTAGCAAACCGGTTTCAAAATTAACTCTACTTCCGGTTTCTATTTTGTTGCTGGCTCTGTACACTGTGCCGGTGAACGATGTGAGGAGCAACAAATTTTTTTTTTTATGTTTCACTACCGAAAATCGACAGTTAAGCTGGCGTGGACGATTTTCTAGCAAACCGGTTTCAAAATTAACTCTACCTCCGGTTTCTATTTTGTTGCTGGCTCTGTACACTGTGCCGGTGAACGATGTGAGGAGCATCAAATTTTTTTTTTATGTTTCACTACCGAAAATCGACAGTTAAGCTGGCGTGGACGATTTTCTAGCAAACCGGTTTAAAAATTAACTATACTTCCGGTTTCTATTTTGTTGCTGGCTCTGTACACTGTGCCGGTGAACGATGTGAGGAGCAACAAATTTTTTTTTATGTTTCACTACCGAAAATCGACAGTTAAGCTGGCGTGGACGATTTTCTAGCAAACCGGTTTCAAAATTAACTCTACCTCCGGTTTCTATTTTGTTGCTGGCTCTGTACACTGTGCCGGTGAACGATGTGAGGAGCAACAAATTTTTTTTTTATGTTTCACTACCGAAAATCGACAGTTAAGCTGGCGTGGACGATTTTCTAGCAAACCGGTTTAAAAATTAACTCTACTTCCGGTTTCTATTTTGTTGCTGGCTCTGTACACTGTGCCGGTGAACGATGTGAGGAGCAACAAAATTTTTTTTTATGTTTCACTACCGAAAATCGACAGTTAAGCTGGCGTGGACGATTTTCTAGCAAACCGGTTTAAAAATTAACTCTACTTCCGGTTTCTATTTTGTTGCTGGCTCTGTACACTGTGCCGGTGAACGATGTGAGGAGCAACAATTTTTTTTTTTATGTTTCACTACCGAAAATCGACAGTTAAGCTGGCGTGGACGATTTTCTAGCAAACCGGTTTCAAAATTAACTCTACCTCCGGTTTCTATTTTGTTGCTGGCTCTGTACACTGTGCCGGTGAACGATGTGAGGAGCAACAAATTTTTTTTTTATGTTTCACTACCGAAAATCGACAGTTAAGCTGGCGTGGACGATTTTCTAGCAAACCGGTTTCAAAATTAACTCTACTTCCGGTTTCTATTTTGTTGCTGGCTCTGTACACTGTGCCGGTGAACGATGTGAGGAGCAACAAATTTTTTTTTTATGTTTCACTACCGAAAATCGACAGTTAAGCTGGCGTGGACGATTTTCTAGCAAACCGGTTTCAAAATTAACTCTACTTCCGGTTTCTATTTTGTTGCTGGCTCTGTACACTGTGCCGGTGAACGATGTGAGGAGCAACAATTTTTTTTTTATGTTTCACTACCGAAAATCGACAGTTAAGCTGGCGTGGACGATTTTCTAGCAAACCGGTTTCAAAATTAACTCTACTTCCGGTTTCTATTTTGTTGCTGGCTCTGTACACTGTGCCGGTGAACGATGTGAGGAGCAACAAATTTTTTTTTTATGTTTCACTACCGAAAATCGACAGTTAAGCTGGCGTGGACGATTTTCTAGCAAACCGGTTTCAAAATTAACTCTACTTCCGGTTTCTATTTTGTTGCTGGCTCTGTATACTGTGCCGGTGAACGATGTGAGGAGCAACAAATTTTTTTTTTATGTTTCACTACCGAAAATCGACAGTTAAGCTGGCGTGGACGATTTTCTAGCAAACCGGTTTCAAAATTAACTCTACCTCCGGTTTCTATTTTGTTGCTGGCTCTGTACACTGTGCCGGTGAACGATGTGAGGAGCATCAAATTTTTTTTTTATGTTTCACTACCGAAAATCGACAGTTAAGCTGGCGTGGACGATTTTCTAGCAAACCGGTTTAAAAATTAACTATACTTCCGGTTTCTATTTTGTTGCTGGCTCTGTACACTGTGCCGGTGAACGATGTGAGGAGCAACAAATTTTTTTTTATGTTTCACTACCGAAAATCGACAGTTAAGCTGGCGTGGACGATTTTCTAGCAAACCGGTTTCAAAATTAACTCTACCTCCGGTTTCTATTTTGTTGCTGGCTCTGTACACTGTGCCGGTGAACGATGTGAGGAGCAACAAATTTTTTTTTTATGTTTCACTACCGAAAATCGACAGTTAAGCTGGCGTGGACGATTTTCTAGCAAACCGGTTTAAAAATTAACTCTACTTCCGGTTTCTATTTTGTTGCTGGCTCTGTACACTGTGCCGGTGAACGATGTGAGGAGCAACAAATTTTTTTTTTATGTTTCACTACCGAAAATCGACAGTTAAGCTGGCGTGGACGATTTTCTAGCAAACCGGTTTAAAAATTAACTCTACTTCCGGTTTCTATTTTGTTGCTGGCTCTGTACACTGTGCCGGTGAACGATGTGAGGAGCAACAATTTTTTTTTTTATGTTTCACTACCGAAAATCGACAGTTAAGCTGGCGTGGACGATTTTCTAGCAAACCGGTTTCAAAATTAACTCTACCTCCGGTTTCTATTTTGTTGCTGGCTCTGTACACTGTGCCGGTGAACGATGTGAGGAGCAACAAATTTTTTTTTTATGTTTCACTACCGAAAATCGACAGTTAAGCTGGCGTGGACGATTTTCTAGCAAACCGGTTTCAAAATTAACTCTACTTCCGGTTTCTATTTTGTTGCTGGCTCTGTACACTGTGCCGGTGAACGATGTGAGGAGCAACAAATTTTTTTTTTATGTTTCACTACCGAAAATCGACAGTTAAGCTGGCGTGGACGATTTTCTAGCAAACCGGTTTCAAAATTAACTCTACTTCCGGTTTCTATTTTGTTGCTGGCTCTGTACACTGTGCCGGTGAACGATGTGAGGAGCAACAATTTTTTTTTTATGTTTCACTACCGAAAATCGACAGTTAAGCTGGCGTGGACGATTTTCTAGCAAACCGGTTTCAAAATTAACTCTACTTCCGGTTTCTATTTTGTTGCTGGCTCTGTACACTGTGCCGGTGAACGATGTGAGGAGCAACAAATTTTTTTTTTATGTTTCACTACCGAAAATCGACAGTTAAGCTGGCGTGGACGATTTTCTAGCAAACCGGTTTCAAAATTAACTCTACTTCCGGTTTCTATTTTGTTGCTGGCTCTGTATACTGTGCCGGTGAACGATGTGAGGAGCAACAAATTTTTTTTTTATGTTTCACTACCGAAAATCGACAGTTAAGCTGGCGTGGACGATTTTCTAGCAAACCGGTTTCAAAATTAACTCTACTTCCGGTTTCTATTTTGTTGCTGGCTCTGCACACTGTGCCGGTGAACGATGTGAGGAGCAACAATTTTTTTTTTTATGTTTCACTACCGAAAATCGACAGTTAAGCTGGCGTGGACGATTTTCTAGCAAACCGGTTCCAAAATTAACTCTACTTCCGGTTTCTATTTTGTTGCTGGCTCTGTACACTTTGCTTGTGAACGATGTGAGGAGCAACAAATTTTTTTTTATGTTTCACTACCGAAAATCGACAATTAAGTTGACATGGCCAGTGTTATTTTTGGCGCCAATGAAAAAAATTTAAAATTTTCACTGTTTTTATGCAGCAACAAATTAGCAACAAATTCATCTGCATTTTTGGAACGATCCATCCCTTTTTCCGATTTCTGCACGCTACCTTAACGTTAAGCTAGAACTGTTGCTGATTTTCAGCGAACGGGTTGAGCAACAAAATCGTCATTATAGCAACTAATTAGCAACAAATAAGCAACAAATTCTGGTGTTGTTTTTTTTTAATTTCGCTAATTTTTCATCGCCAGCTTTACGTACCTCTTTTTCAGGATACATGACGTCTGGTGTTAGTGGATGCTGGGTGAAGAAATCCTTTGCAGTTCCGTAAGACTAATCTAGAAGATTTTTATTTGTGTTTGTAGTTTTTAGAACTAGGAATTACTTAGATTTATAAATAAATGTATTTTTATCTTTTGTTTCTTACATTCGCTTTCAACCATAATTATTATTATAATAATCTTGTATCTTATAAATAAAAGTCAAAATTATATTACAAATATTGTTGACTTTTAGCTACACTACTATAATAATAGCTGACCCACGCGACTTTGTCTGCTTAGCTCCAACTGTTCGATTCTTCTCTTTCTCGATAAATAGATATAGTTCATCGCTAAAATAAATTTTCTCTTCAATCGAGTAGTTCGAGTAGTAGTTGAAATTAGCGCGATCAATAAAACAAACAAACTCATCAGATTATATAAGTATTGACTGCATGTTTTATTCCCCAGATATGTACTTACATTTGAACTACGTGATGAAGGTCAGCACGGCTTCGCGCTCCCACCTCAGCAGATTCTACCCACATGCCAAGAAACAATGGACGGAGTTCTCTCAATATTATCCCAAAAGAAAGATACGAATTTGGAGAAATTGTTCAGGGATACTTCAACACCTAGTATCAAAGCTGGTCAAGGGACGGTGTTCGATGGTTTTGTGATATTTTGGAACTGTTTCTTGTTTGTTATTATACGTTTTTAATATTTTTTTTGTTTTATTGCTAACTAGAGGTCCGGCCCCGGCTTCGCCCGTGGTACATATTTCGCAATAAAAGGTAGCCTATGTCCTTTCTCGGGTATCAAAATATCTCCGTACCAAATTTCATGCAAATTGGTTCAGTAGTTTAGGCGTGATTGAGTAACAGACAGACAGACAGAGTTACTTTCGCATTTATAATATTAGTATGGATGTGTTGTAGACGTTCCGATAAAACCGATTTCTGGCCTGGCGACACATGCCGTGGTGACATGTTATAATATGATGGTAATAGTCTATAATATGCAGTAGTGTGTACGATGTTTCACATCTACCAGGCGTTCCGTGAAAGCAATTGTTAATTAGGTAAAGTGATTTATTCTATTTTATCACTTTCAAATTCAATTATTTTATTTCATTAACATGGTTACTATTCTGATGTTACACAATACCTACACAGGTTGCACAATCACTTTAAAAGCTCAGAAAGGAATTTACAATAGAAGTTATTATGATTGACTGTACTATCCGTGACACGCCTTTGGATTTGAATTTTACCAGCTACATTTTAATAAACCATAGTTATGATTTATACTTTTTGCCACCATTTTGTTATGCATTCTCATTAATGGCTACCAGCACGTGATGGGGTGATTTGTAACTAGGCGATTACGGACCATTTATAATGTTACCACCTCTGATGACGTCAGCATTCATGGGATTTATGGCAATTTTATGGGTATTAATAGGTGGTCGTTAATAGGCGGTTTTTAATGGATGTGAAAAAGGTTTTCGTTAATGTGATGATTTGCTGTGAATTGAGTGGTAATTTTTGATTTTATTTTAAAATAGCTTGGTGGTTTGTTGATTGTGAATTGTTTGGAGCAACTCAAGGGTAACGGGTGGATGTTAAGGCCTGAATCGGGTAGAATTCCCTTTTAATACCGAAAATTAACTCTAGTTATAACCGTTTTTCTTCTTAGATTCGTAACGTATTTAAAAAATAAAATGTTGTGTGGTTTTATGAAACCACGGTAAAAGTGAAACTTAGGCACAAAATTATCGTATTTGTACGATAATTATCGTACGGTTCCGAACACTGCTTTATACCTACTCGGCAGCCGACCGTCACGCGACATGCGCTACACAGACCAAAAAGTTTGAGACGATGTAATAAAAGTTTCACTTTAAAATGTATATTAAAGTTTCGAATATGAAAAAGGGCATGGTTGTTTTAATTTGTTTATTTTACAAGCAGGTTTTTGGAAAAAAATCATGAACTGAGGTCGATTTTTGGACTTTAAACCAAAACGCTAAGTCAATATAACGTCAATTATTGTAGTGTTTTTACAGTGTGTTTATGAAATTGAAACACAGTGCATGGTTGTTTTAAATTTTGATTCCATATCCAAATATCTTTTTAAATAATTTTTTTACGTACTTTTACTACGATAGATTCGCGCCGGTCCCCCGATCCCACCTTGTAAATCGTCGCCAAGGTCGCTAGCCCCTATTAACGCCTTAATTACTAAACTTTAAAAACTTTTCCTTTTTTTTGACTGACCGGTTGGCTTGGTTGTTAGTGACCCTGCCTTCCAAGCCACTGGTCGTGGGTTCGATTCCCACCCGGGGCAAATATTTGTGTGATGAACATAGATGTTTGCTCTGTGTCTGGGTGTTAATTATCTAATAAGTATTTATTTAAAATTATATATATATATATGGGTGATTATACAAAAATGGGGTAACTTTTGAGGATATTTTGTTTACTATATTTTTTGTATCAGATTGTTACAAATTAGGGTGTATATGATAGCTAATCTAATGAATATATTGTTCCAAATCGGGCCAGCCACTTTTTTAAGTAGATTGTGAGATATTTTAAATTTTCTGGAATTGGCCTCCAGGGGACTGACGAGGCTAACATGGTACTGATAAAAAACACAATTTTGTAATATTCTTAAAGAAATTGAATGAAAATTACTACAAATCTCTCAGTTTTAATAATGGCACATGTCATTTAAGTATTAAAATCACTTAGTTACGTTTAAAAATGATAATTAATAATATGTGATACTGGGAAAAAACAATGTCTCAAGTTTCAAAACAGCCTTCTGATATTTAACGCTACGTGAATATTCTTACTCTCTTACTTAACTTTTACTACTTTGACTTAGTTTTACTTGATATTTCAAGTAATTTACAAACAATAGAAACAAAAAAACGGCCAAGTACGAGTTGGAGTCCTAACAAACCTATTTTTTATTATGTTTGTAACTAAAAATTTACACTTTTAGCAATTTTTCCTATATCTATGTTATAAGACGTTGCTATTTACCAAGTAGAAGTAAACTATATAGCAGTTTATAGTAGACTGTATACACGGCAAGCATCCTGTGTGTTTTTTTATTCCCTTGCGAATATTGAATTTTGCGGAAATT
The DNA here is from genome assembly GCF_061535455.1 of Colias philodice. NCBI lineage: Eukaryota > Metazoa > Arthropoda > Insecta > Lepidoptera > Pieridae > Colias > Colias philodice. Next base: position 8,811,651 of record NC_143103.1, on the reverse strand, counting down.
TGCAGTATTAACGGATGTAGGTATCTTTTGATTGCGTTGCGTTATAAGTTTGATTTTTTTACAGCCCCAAGGGTTCTTAATCTTGAGTATCCAATATAAATTTCAGATTGATACCTCCACGCGTTCCAAAAAAAACGTCTTAACAGACAAACGGACAACAAAGTGATCCTATAAGGGTTCTGTTTTTTCCTTTTGAGGTTCGGAGCCCTAAAAATCTACCAATATTTATGTTAAAAGTACTAATTATAGTAAAATTAAAAACCAAAGGCTCGAATGAAAGTCTCATCTGAGTTTTCATAAGAGCCCCTTGACATTTTTATAATGTTATTAAGTATATTAATTAACTTTTATGTTATTTTGAGGTAATTTTACTTCATAGTATTATACGTATACGTATTTATCTGATAAATATAAAAAGCTATGCCCTGAAAGCATCAAAATCAATAATTAAAATAAAATATGATCTTTTTAATAAAATTATTAGTAGTTTGTTTCAATAGCTCTTTTCTTTGCTACTCTTTCTTAAATGTTTCTTCCCTAGTCAAATTCAGTTTCTTTTAGCGTGGCGCATGATGTTTTAAACTGAAATATAAAATAGAAATGCTTATACCAATAGCAATCAAGATAAAAGTTCTCAAAAACGACTGAATCATCAGTACTATGGGGTCGCGTCAGTCCCCTGGCACGATATCTGACAAAGGACTGATGCCAGCGGATTGATGAAAAGGCACTTAATATGAGGTTATAATCACAAATTATGTTTTTTTGCCTAATTTCTAATATCAACAAACTGTATTTTTACAAATCATAGTTAACCATTTATAAATGAAAATAAAAATCAGATTAACAATAAAATAACGACTCACCATAGGACTGAAATGTTGACTGGCGCAGCAAGATTTTAGAGGACAAACACAACCCTAGCGCTGGTACAGTTATGACGGCCGTCAAAATATGCGGTGCACAAGTAACTTCATTACCAACATTAATACTTAGACAGGGATTTGACCTCGACTTGGTGATATTTAGCGAGAATTTCAAATTTAAAAAACACACAACGGACTGACTAGTGAAAACGATGACAAAGTTTAATTTTATTTTTTAAATAAAATGGAAAACATTGCGTTATGAAAGTTGTAGTATATAATACTATGTACATCAAAGATTGTAGTAAATTAGTAAGTTTTCTTAAATCGATGATAATGTTTAAACGATAGTCACTTGATTGTTGGTTTTCGGAGTTGTGACATGCCAAAGTACTGACATTTGAAGCATTAATTTATTTTTTTTATTCATTTGTATTTTAAATAAAGAAGTGAAATTGAGTGACCAAATAAAGGACGCTTCATTGTTTTAAAATAGATTGTTATTTGAATAAAATATAATAAGACTTTGTTTAAATTGGCTGATGACATCGAGTTACCCCATTTTTGTATAATCACCCATATATATGTATGTTTATCAGCCATCTGGTTTCCATAACACAAGCGGAAGCTTAGCATGGGATCAGATCGTGCCATGTGTGAAAATTGTCCCGAAATATTTATTTATTTATTTTCCCTTTTAAAACTTTTATCAGTTTTCACTGAAGAAAGACGGGTCCTCTTATGTGTTTATTGGATTGGTATTATTTATTATACTTGCCAGTTTCCTCCCAATACGAAAATGTTCAAGTGTACTTTATTTGTACAATCATCTTTTTTCGAACCCCTAACTTTTTTATTGCTCTCATTCATTCTATGTCTAGGAAATAGACATATTGATGTTATTTTATTCTATAATAACAATGCATTTTCCGCTTGTGAATGATGTATATAATAATATAATACACCAATATAGAAATTAATAATGGAAATGTGTTTCAATTAATTAGAGGCATACCTTTTCACTGACCTTTGAATGTAGGTCAAATACAGAAATAATTGAACTGAAACTTTTTTAGAAAAAAGCGAGAAATTATATAATTTATGGGTTTGTACAACTCCCTGTTTTAAGACCGATTTTATTTTACATAATTATTGTACATATTTATTTCGATGCAACTAGTATTCGATAACATAACTCAGTGACAAAATATATTTTTAGTAATCGGTTCGGTAGTATTGGCGTCAAAGAGTAACAAACATACACATACATTCATCCTCACAAACATTCGCATTTATAATATGTATTAGGAAGGATTATAGGTAGGTAAATAAAAATTCAGATAGGTCTCACCATGAATAAGGTTTATTTAGTCTTTTAATTCATAGATACATCGGACCTACTTTCTAGATTTAGATCATTACTATCTAGTTGCAAAGAAAGTGGGTTACATAAATTAAACAGCGGTCTATTAACGATTGAAGGGGTAAGCTGACGAGTCACTTGGGATGTTGGCAAGAAGTTTTATCTTAAAATACTGTGATCTCGAGTGTTCTGATTATTTAAGTTAACAATTTAATTGGATTATGGCAGCGTGTTTTATGTAAATGTAAATTAATATTATAGGGTAATTTTATTAATTAGATTTCGCATTATAATAATGTTTCTACAAGTTATACAATACAGATCAAGAAAATCTATATATAAATGTAGTTTTTGTAGTTTATCTGAAAACACATACGTATGTAAATAAAGCAGAGATTAGTAACACCACCTTAACTATTGACAATGTGAAGTCCCATGTCCACTAGTGGGGTTAGGGGCAGATACATTATACATCTGTTTCACTGATCAATTTTCTTTAGGGACAAGTAGGTGATCAACCGAACCGAGGACCCCTCGGTGTTACGCTCACGCGTCAACCACTGTACCAAGGAGGCGGTCAATTATTATGACAATAGTACATCAATAATATTAGTAAAGGAATTCTGAAATAATAATCGTACAGCAATATAGTACGCACGATATCGTGTCGTATACCCTTAACGATTTTGGCTTGTCGTGTCAGAACGTCAGTGTTCTCTGGCTTTGATCCAAAACAGATCAATTATTGATATTCTTCCGTACCACTAAGTGATTCAATTCTTCGAGTGCTTAGATGCTGAGCGGAAAGTTTGTAAGTACTTTTAATATTCAGGAGTTTCTTTTGGATGGAAATATTTCATTGATGTAATAGTAACTGATGTAATTTACACAGTATATTTTTTTCGTACTGGTCGTGTTTCTAAAATTGAATGAAAATTATAAAATTAGGTGTCCGCTTTACATAAACCATGACGTCACAGCCCACAAATTGCACTGTTATCATGTTAATTAATGTACTTAGTATATGGACAATTTGTAGAAATTATGTTATTTGGATGAAAAAATATTATAGATATTAACGTCATCAGGCAACACAGATTTGCGACTAGGTACCTAATCTACCTACTTATTTCTAACTTAGACGGAACTGTTTTTACAAAATTTTAATTAAATTTGTCATCAAAAACTGTTGTTTCAACCAAATAACGTCTAAAATAATAACGGATTCCATTAGAAATATAAACGAGAGTTACAAATATAAACTTAATTATTTGTTTCCCAAGATTCCCAATTTGTAAATTTGAAACTAATCAAAAAAGATTGTAATTGGTTATTTTACTTTGAATTCTTTTCATCGTTAATAAAGACGATTCAAGTTTCCACAAATAATTTAATGACGTTTTATCGTAAAAATGAACATTTCGCAATGAAAGAAAAGTTTTCTTTTACTTAAGCTTTTAACGATATCAAAATTTCGCAGAAATTATCGTGAAAGCCTTCATTTACAAGACGATCTTCTGGTTGTTGGAATACATTTTCTTTTAAAAGTATAAAAAGCGAAGTAAAACGCATTGTTCAGTAACTATAGTACTTTATAAGAAAGTATTGTCAAAGCATTTATATGATTTGATTTTAAGAGAAGAAAAGTAAATAGTCGACTTGAAATAAGCTGAATTTAAGAGAGAAAAAAAACCGGCCAAGTGCGAGTTGGACTCGCGCACGAAGAGTTCCGTAATATGGAGACCCCCTTAATATATGTATTTTTTTAACTTTTAGTATTTGTTGTTATAGCAGCAATTCATTTGAAATTCAATTTGAAATTCATTTGTGAAAATTTCAGCTTTCTAGCTATCATGGTTTATGAGATACAGCCTGGAGACAGACAGACAGACAGACAACGAAGTCTCAGTAATAGGGTCGCGTTTAAACCTTTCGGTACGGAACCATAAAAATAATGAACTAGGTAAAATATATTGCTTTAAAATATTAAAATCAAATTCGAAAACATATATCAGTGATATAAACAAACATAAACATAATATACACTACAAAATAAAACATACAATAACTTCATCAAACGAACCAATAACCATAAAAGCCAATCGAAAAAGCAAACGATGCGAAAGCCGAAAGATTTAATTCCTAACGAAAACTAATAAAAGAGCTCGCTAAGCGAACACATGTATAAATTCGGACATACACTCCAATAAATCAATTAAACGCAACACAATACGAAGTAGCCAAGAGTTGGCAGTTTGCCAGAAACGTGCCTAAAACAACGCGAGAATGCAATTGTCTGAATTAATGCAGCAGTTTGATGGATTGGTGCGCTGCGGACAAGTGAAGGGGGAATATTAGGCGTCATTTCAGGGGAATCAAGGCCGCTAGATTCTTCAGCCACGTCACTCTATGGCTAGGACGTGGCAGCAATTAAGGACTAAATTTGAATCTGACTGAACAACTCGCTGCTACAGCTAGCCCGATGCAGGATATCAGCGGATCAGACGAAATTGTATTTCTGTTTACCCATTTCTCTACTTTACGGTGACGATGTTGTTGTTCATCTGAAAATGTAACGTATTTATTAGTATTAGGCAGAAGGTATTGCTATAGTTATTTGGACGCTTAGACCTATTTCCACAAAGTTTGACAGCTGTTATGTATAAGAGGTTACTAGGGCGTGATTTATAGTAATATACTAAGAGTAACGGCCTCATTGGGTGCTTACGCATATCACCACTAAGTCTTAGAAGGCGATATAAGCTATCATTAGAACGCTTGATTTTACATACAATTGTTTATGTTCTCAAAACGCATGTGATCTCATTCATTACACGCATTAGATGCATGCAGCGACGTAGACGACGGCCCCTGATTTATGGTACCACCTTCTGCCCTTAACGACACGCCTTGATGTACGGCCTGAGAGGATGGGTTTGGGGATAAGCTGATAGGGAATTTTAGTAGAAATACATAAGTACTGGAGAATGTAACGAATAAAATACAGTCTATTGTGTTAGGCAGTTGAAGTGGGAAGAGTAGACAAAATTGGATAGATAGATAGATGTGATCGCTTCGGTTTAACGAAGAATTATTATTATTGCACGCCTCATAAGCGAAGCGTTGAGGTGGGTACTACTGTCACTTCGCGCAAAACATCTGATTTTTCAAACTTAAAATGTCTTTATGTATCATACATTGCACTTGTAAGATAATACATACACACACATATTAAGAAAAAACACTATTTTTAACGTTCATGATATTTTTGATGTCATTTTTGTTATTTAAACTAGTTAAAAAACAGTTTAAAAAAGTTCTGTCTTGGACGTCCGTGTGTCTGTATGTGCGGATCCTTTTTCTTGTTAACACGATAGCGACCGAAATACTTTACTAATCGAGTCTTTTTTTTTCTCTTACGCTTGAGTATGCTCAGGAATAGAACCCTTTCATTTTTTAGGGTCTGATTCGATGTGGTTTAATTGTTATTAAATAAACAAAAATAATAATTAATAAATATTTATTAAAAAAAAATTATGAGGCGTGCACTTTTGGATTTTCCAAATTATTTTTCTCTTACGCTTGAGTATGCTCAGGAATAGAACCCTTTCATTTTTCAGGGTCTGATTCGATGTGGTTTAATTGTTATTAAATAAACAAAAATAATAATTAATAAATATTTATTAAAAAAAATTATGAGGCGTGCACTTTTGGATTTTCCAAATTATTTTCATTTTTCAATGAATTGCATTTAAGGCTAAAAATGTTCAAACAATGCCTACATGTTGATGATATATCTAGATGACTAAATTCTGTTCCAGTACGATTGTGATATTATGATAGCTACGCAATTAATGAACTTACATTAAAATACTCACTTAAATTGAGGTCTTCATATTACAACTAAAATACTAACTAAAAAAGTAAAAAGCTTACTAATTCCTTATTGCGGTTCAACTTTAAATACTTTCCTGTCATTAATTTTGTCCAATCGCTTTTAAATCGACCCACACATAAACATTTACAGTAAATAGCAAAGAACAAAGGGAATTATTCGAAGATGAAGTCAACCACGTTATTGTTGCAAAGACGGAGCCGCGTGATTGATGTAGTATTTAATTTACACTTACACTTTTGTAACTGTTTGATGGTTTTACTGTGTTTATTAGCTGCCGAACGTTTTTTATCTGTGGCAGTGTAAAACAAACGGTGTGTGGTACATCAGTTTTTATTCGATTTTGTCTTTAGAAATAGATGTTTAATTATTGGTATGGTATAAAATATTTTCTTACATATAAAGCTGATTTTTTATAAGGCATGAAAATTCAATAGATTTTGCACATAAGTTCTAAAATTCACATTTGAGTTAATAAGCTTATGGCCACAGTGAATAATGGCGTATGTTCCTGGAAGGATATACAATGTAGGTACATAATTCAATGTTGATTATCCATACTAATATTATAAATGCGAAAGTAACTCTGTCTGTCTGTTACTCAATCACGCCTAAACTACTGAACCAATTTTCATGAAATTTGGTATGGAGATATTTTGATACCCGAGAAAGGACATAGGCTACTTTTTATCCCGGGAAAATGACGCAATAAATTAAACACTTAATGACAATTTCTATCACAAAATATTACACACACTATACAGAGAAATTAAAAGACCAATGCCCTAAATAGCAAGATGCCCAAAATGGAAATGCAATCTTTTAATATGGTGGCATTGGTTATATTTATAGCAAAACACTTTATATTGTGAATCTAAGAAATCTAACTATTGTGTGGATGAACAGTATGATGTAAAAAAGGGGCAAAATTGATATATTAAGGCATATTCTCTGTTGGACATGAATATTTTTCCAATATTCGACAGTTATAGGTATTTTGAATGTCCCTTACGATTTATAGGTAATAGATAAGATAGGAGGTAAAAAATGTCATAATAATACGCAATATGACTTAAGTTTTCCTATAAAAAGATATCAGATAATATGCTACGTTACGTCTTAAAAATCAGTGTAAGAAACGTATTTAACGTTTATTTAATGAGTGTATCGTGCTGTATCTGATGATATATAAACATTCTTTCTTGCTAATGCAATCCGAATATAATCGACTTTCCAAACCAAACCTTAATGTTACTTTCATAAAAGGATGTCTAAAATAATAAAGCAATCACCAAACACAAGGCTCCGTGACAAACGTTATTACAGCAATATACCTTGAAAACCTCTTACAATGTCACCTCATATAATTTCCCAACCTCTCAAATTATTTGGAAATGTGCGCATTCCTCTCCACGAGAGGCAATTAACCGCAAGATAGAATACATCTAGAGTGTCCTCAGAAATCTGTTACGTAGCAATTTAATACCCTATATAAAAACCGAACGAGGTCAGCGAAGTTTGTATTTAAATCGAGTACCTTATATTGGAGGGATGTGAAAAGTTACCTACCCCTTTTACGTAATTTGGGTATTATTTGATTAGGTCGGAATTTTTTAGATGTGTATCCGAATTCCGAGCTTATTAAGAGGATTTGTGTTTGAATATTTTTATGTGTTTTTATCGTTACTCAGTATTATGTACGGACTTGATGACAGTCGGAATTCCTTACGATTAAATTATATTATAGATATCTAACTAATATTATAAAGCTGTTTATTTATTTCACTGTTAGATAGTCCATTTATCGAGGAAGTCTATAGGCTAAATATTATCAATATGATCTATGACCTATAGAAGCGGAACAATGCGGGTAAAACCGTGGGCACGGCTAGTTCAATATAAAATTAAACAGGTTTATGCTATCAGCGCAGTTTAAGTACAGAAGTGACCAAATGAAAACGGTCCATTTCTCTAGAGTAATTCAAGCGCTCTAATATCCATATATAAAGCTATTTCCATACAACTAACCGCTCTATTAGAGACTGTCAGAATGGCTTAACTTCATTTGCTTCGTGTTTAGGTCGCATTAGTTTAATTTCAGCTTGGATTTTGCGGTCGGCTTAAATTGCGCGGTTTACGCGTCGAATTAAGCCGAAATGCATTTATTGGGCGAGCAAACGAGCGATTTGTTTGCTATTTTTTTAAGAAAAATGTTTAAGTAGATATTACATTTGATTTTTAAATTTCAGCTTCAAGATTTTTTCAAAGCACATTTTGGGGATAGAATTATAAGTAGAGAAGCAGCGTTTATATTTATTCCACCTCCTTACACTAATTCCTCAGATTTAAATTACTTAATGATCTTATTTTAGATTATCTTTTTACTGCGATATTATCCCTCTGAAATTTTCTACATTAAAATAATAACTTCTATATCTTTATTAATATTATCGATGTCTTCTTTTATTATTGTGGTAGGAGCCTGGAACATTATGTCTACCTATGTAATATAATATAATAGGGGAAAAATAAATAATTTATAGTTGTGATGGCTGAATTTTTCGTTATATTATTTTGAATTAACAAGCTTTATAACTATAACCAAGAATACATAAGTAGTCTCTTTTACATCAAAAGTCGCTCGTCTACCCAACCGCAGTGGCGAATGAAAAGTAAACTGTCCACCGCGACGGGATTCGAGACAAACGATGACGTCACGGTAACTGAACAGCCATTTATCACAATTAGCGACGCCACGACCGTGCTTCATTGTTTCGGTAAAAGTCGCTCGTCTGTAAATTGCCTTATTGATGTGTAATTACGGATAGACGGTCTTTGTTTTTAACGTAATTGCTTATTTTAAAGGGCAGGTGATCGAGTTAAACTGGTAGGTTTTGTACCAAAATGCGAAACTAAAAGGCATGAATTTTGTGAAATCAATGAAAATGTTCAATTGGGTATAATTTAAAGAATTATTACAATAATTTGACTCGTCACGATATATAAAACCTATATCTATACCTACATAATTAATATATTATACTATACTAATTTAGTAGTTACGTATGTAAGTTTATGAAGTTGTAGGAGCTATATCTGAATCTTTTGAACTGATTTTGATTTTTTTGTGTCACTGGAAAAGTCTACTCCTTATTCTATAAATTTATCAAGTCACTCAATCATTACTCTTTCAATCGAATTATTGTAAAGCTTTAAAATTATAAAAGTCGCCTATTTGAATATACTGATTTTTGAGCTTATTTGGAGCACTGACTTCAAATCGACACCACTGAGATATATAAATATTGTTAGACGCAGTTAGACGTAACTTTTGATTTAATTTTTTAGTCGATGAATAGTTGTCACTATTTCCTGTCAAAACATGCTAGCTGTCGAATACTATAAAATGCCGCGTTCCTTTGTGGCGCATTCGTACGAATCGTGCCTAGGGCACAGAATACATAATAGTAGCTAAACGCTACAGAACGGACACTCTCCGCCTCCCGCCAAAATTAAACACTTACCTCCCCCGCACGATCAGTCTAAAAATGGTCCATATTTTTCTACAGGGACGATACGCAACGAAGATTGACAACATTAATCAAATTGACGTAAAGTAATTTTATTATTTTGGATTTGTCATTATCGTTTTTCGTAGAAAATGGTTAGATATTGTGCTGTTTACGGATGTATTTCATCAGAAAAACGCGAATTTTTTTTTACGCTAGTCAAAAATGTGCCAACCATATAACACACACATTTGCAGTCTCTACAGTGTGACTGTCAAAACGATAATTTTGTATGGAGTGTCCGGGGTGTGCCTAGGGGCTCGGACGTTGTTTATACGACGTTCGACCCAACTACCTTCACTTTGCTAATAGTCGTTGACTTGCTGCGATTTGTTATCAACTACCTAAGTACATCAATTAGGTAGCTGTGTAGAATCGCAGTACATTCTTATTACATTTCAAACTAATATTTAACTTGGCCTCCCTCTCGTGTTATTTCTTACAATATACAGTTCTTATGCAGTAAAATTTTTCTTCCTATTATTCAGTTCCCATATTATTTCCCAATACACAAATAAAAGGCATATTCTAACAAGCGATTTAGAAAATTAAACTGTATTCAAACCGATGTTTAAGTACCATCGGTCGCTAATTATCCATGTAATTGCTTTTAGATACCAAAATCAGATTCCTGTAAAGCTATTTAACCCTTAATTAGATAGATAATGTTTGAGTGCTGTTTTGGATATAATTATTATTGTTGTATGAAGCGTGTAAAATAGAATACCTTCTATCGTAGGTCCATGCTACGACCGATATGATCCACTAGCTGTGCCCCGAGGTTTTACCCACATTGCTTCTCTCCTATTGGTGATGATATTATAATATATAGACCGGTAACCTTCCTCGATAAATAGACTATCTAGCAGCGAAAGATTTTTTTCAAATCGGACCAGTAGTTCCTGAGATACGCGCGTTCAAACAAACAAACAAAATCTTCTGCTTTATAATATTAGTAAAGATTTATCGAGAAAGGGTCAAGAATCAATGAAAAATGATAAAAAAAAAAATTTGTTTTAAAACTAATTTATTCTTTAAATGGGAACCGCTACGAACGTTGCACTCTTACAAAACAGCTTAAGTGACTTTTTGTTTATGTATATGTATTTGATAAGTAGGTATGAAATTAGTAAAAAAACTTACAGATTGGAAATATATATGTACTTATATAATAATATTTTCTTTTTACTCGACTCAGCTAGTACTCTAATATTACTATTTCCCCGTCCGATTAGGGCCCTTCTGGCCTCCTCCACTCAAGCGACAGCTCAAGCCGAGGTTCGTGGTCCCCGTCAAGGGGGGACGCCCTTGTGCATGTCGCTACCAGGGTGAACCTTCAGTTCACCCCCGCGTCCGCGTTAAAATGTAGAAGCCCTTCTGGCTAACATTGAGAGACACCACACAAAAAAAAAAAAAATACTATTTCGTATTGCTGTAGAGCTTTTCAGTTTTATTTGGAAATTGTAAGCCTCTCATGCATTTTAATACTCATTTATAAATGTATGTTATGCACATAATATATTCGCATAAAATTGCATGCAACGTGTCATGTAAATTTTCAAATATGTATTACATTTTGAAATATACATAAAAGTTGTCACAAAAATATAAATATTATGGTGCATCCTGATTCATTCTGCCTTAGAAAATCTGCAACGACAGAATCTATGAAATAAACTAATTCTACAAATCTACTTTGAATGTATTATAAAACGAAAAAACTAAGTATAATATTTAATTTAGTTAAAACTTTACATTTGAATAAGTTTTCTATTTATTCCTTTCATCTTACCGTTTAAAAAAGTACAGAAAATAGTGCTAACACTAATTACCAAGAAGCACTAAAGTACAGAAATTAAAACCATCCGTTCCCGCCAAAATAAAAACTGACGTCAGAGTTCAGTTAAAAATGAACCGCCGACGCTCAACCACCGATCCGGTACTAATTACTGGCAGGCAATCAATCTTTTAATCGCTTGGCTAATTGTGACCAACACCTAATTGATGTAGACTGTAGACTGTAGACTGAACAAAAGATATTTCTGAGAAATTTTCCTTGTCATGTTTAGATTGGTCACTAATTTTGCTTTATAAATAACTATTATTTTAGCTACATCAAAGATACAATTTAATCAAGAAACATGAACAACAAAATATGAGATCAGTTTTTTCAAAACCAAAACAACAGGTCGATTTATCTAATAAAAATTAAGAAATCAGATTGAAAACAAAACAGATTAACATTTCTAACCTAATTTACCATCAAACATAGAATTCAATTAGTTAATATCTAATTATTTAGTAATTATTCGATTAGATATAAAATTATATCAGTGAACTCTATATCGCAAATATACGAATTAAAATAGAATTTAACAACACACTCATAAAGTTCAAAATCGATAAAATTGTAACACTAAAATTATCAGATAAAATATTACCACAATATTCATTCAATTTAATTAGTTTCAATAGCACATAGGACTAAAAATGATTTTAAAATTAATTTTATTAAGTGTTTTTAGTGTAATAGTAGTATCACAAAAGGTGCGTTATGACAATTATTCATTGTACAAAATAATTCCTGAAACTGATGATCATGTAGATTTTCTTAAAGATTTACATGAAGAATCAGATGGGTTATATTTCTGGATACCTCCTAGTAATGTTGGTGAATATGTGAGTCTGGTGGCATCACCTGAAAGGAAACATGAATTGGAACATTCACTAAAGAGGAGAGACATCAACTACAATGTTATGTTGCAAAATATACAAGAGTGAGTAATGAAACATATTATCTACTAGACTGTAATAATAGCTATAACTTCTGATATGAAATCTGAAAGAACAATTAATAATGGAAACACAATGTAGAATTTATAAATAAATAAGGGGTACATGCCATTTTTAAGGCCGGAAACATTCTGTAAAACAATTTTATTTTATGTCAGTCTGGTTAATTTGTTTTGTTTAAATTCTGTTAAATTTCAGAGCCCTCGACAGTCAAGTCCTGGGTAGAAAGAGACGTGATACGAGACATGAAATGTTCTGGACGAACTATCAAACTTTAGAGGATATTTATGACTGGTTTTATCATTTGGCCGAAACTCACAGTGATATTGTTAGCATTATTCAGGCAGGAAAATCTCATGAAGGTAAATAATTATTAGTGTGAATGTTTATTTTACTTATTTGTAATCCAAAATGCGCCATCTAGTTACAAATGGGCAAAACTTGGAAGAAGTCAGTTGGCAAATTTTAAGTAAACATAGTGTAATATTTCCTAAAATCTCTACAATTAATATGACTTTAATGACACTTAGAAAACTTTCATATTTTTATTTTAAACTAATACAAAAATTAAGTATAATTTCTTTCCAATACCTTCATTGTCAATATCCTTCTAGGTAGAAATATAACTGGCGTCAAGATCTCCCGCAGTTCTGGTAAAAGGGCGATCTTCATAGAAGGTGGCCAAGTGGCAGCTGATTGGTTATCACCAACCGTCATCACATATTTGGTGGACCAGCTTGTACGAGGTGATGATGAAGAGGCGAAGGCAGCTACTGAGGATTTCGAATGGCATATCTTTCCTATGATCAACCCTGATGGACATGAATATACTAATGACGCTGTAAGTGAAAATACTAGTTCTTAGGAGGCTGGGGATTTTACTTCATTTGTGATTTTAAATTGAGTAAATAATTAAACATGTAGATAGGTACTACTTCAATGGTCAATAAATTATAATTATAATGTTTTCTTCATCTATAAATTGAATCATAAAAGAAAGGAAAAATATATAGTATTACAGAAACAAAATATTGTATTTAAATTTCTGGCTTGTATGTCTCTGTTTTACTTCTATTTATTCGTGGTATTTGCAAACCAATAAGACCTATTTAACGTGATATTATAAAACTTCCTTGAGATAATTCCAATATAACACAGAGCGGGAAACAACTACAACAAACTTTAACAAGACAAATAGAACAAAATGAATACCTTAATTGAACTTAAATTAAATTCAATAGATCAGGCTATGGATGAAAAACCGCAGACCGATCAGTGGCGCCGCAGTTGGCGTTGATCTTACGAGAAACTGGAATTCACAATGGGGAGGTATGGAATTAAATATTCTCAGTATTTATTGCATAATACTATGGATTTAATTGCAGATTTTGTTTAATGAGGAATTAAGGAGAGCTTTTATTGTCTTTGATGCTGTAAAAAACTCATCTCTATTGTGAATTAATTTTAATCGATCTTAACGGCATTTTGCAATTAGTAATTCGGATTCTATTATTTTGTCCAATAATTGGAATTGACATTGACTAAATTTACAATAAACTGAACAGTTACCTTACCTTATAAGCGAGTTAACATACAATGCACCTGTAATAATAATAATTCGTTATATAATATTATGTTTTATATAAAAAACAGTATTTATTTATATAAAAAACATGTCTTTCAGTGAGCGGAGGCAGTTTCAGAGCCACAGACAGCAACTTTATAGGTTTAGGACCATTTTCTGAGCCAGAAACGCGAGCTATATCCCGATATGTGGAAAGCATTGGCCACAATCTAGCTGGCTTGCTGTCTTTCAGAAGCTTTGGTCAACGGCTTATCATACCGTTTGCACATACAGCAGACCCGATGTACAATCATGATGCGATGGTTTGTATTTGTTATATTTATATGTGTAGTTGCCACTAGTCCTAGTTCCGTCTGGTGTGACCTAGGACTAAAACGAAATAAAATACAGCTAATGTGACTCAGTTTTCTGTGAGTAAAATAATTTTTGAAATCGGTCCAGCAGTTTTTGTGTGAAAACGGATACTAAAACACAATTGTTTCGTCTTTATAATGTTAGTTTGGATATTAATGTCGTTAAAAGTATTAAAGTTAAAACATTTACGGCGATATAAAAAAATAAAAACATTTTTTCCAATTCAAATATTTTAACACACTAACTGTACCATTCATAATATTCATATTGTATAATAATTGGTTCGTTAAATGCAAATTTTTATTCACCTTTTTTTATAAAAATTCTATGCTCACAAATCAATTATATAACATAAACAATAAACTAAACCACCACTAATTAAAATAGGTTATCGAATATTTTTTATTTTTTTTCTAAATAAAGTAAGCCTTTAATAGGTACTTTTATTTTAGCTCACTATTGGAAGGAGGGCAATGGGATCTTTAGCTGTTAAGTACGACACTCAATATAGAGTTGGAACTTCAAAACAAGTTTTCGGTAAGAAACTCTGTACGCAGCTAAACCGTAAAAATATATTCAATTAATACGGATTTAACATAATGAAAATATCATCATTATAACACAGCTCAACAAAAAAACAATTTTTTTTGTTGCCCTGGATATTTCTACAGTTTTATATATTTCAAGTACCCAGTTTGCGAATGTAATCATTAAAATTATTTAATTGGCTCTAGTTTTTTTTTAATTTGGATTTTCATTTATTAAATTTTCTTACGGCCCTTCAGAATACGGGTTACTAATAAGTGTTTATTTTTTTGGTGAATTACGTTTTCTGCACATTTCTTCGCTCAGACATAACCCTATTCTATAAAACTGACTGTAGAATATCAGAATAATAAATGGTTTCTGTAAAAAAATCATTTTTATGAACAACAATGTTCGGTTTGTATTGAGTTGAAGAAACCCAGTAGCACTTGGTCAGCAAAGTGGATAGGTATACGAAATTCCCTTGTTGTTTTTATTAATAGAATTAGACAAAGCAAATTCATTAGGAATAATTAATAAATATGAAAATTTAGGCCTTTGAGGGAATCTAGAAGTATAAGAAGAATACCCGACGGCCCTACAGGACGGGCGTGTCGAAAATTCATAAAAGATGAAAATTTAACAAAATTTTATAACTGATGCTGAATATAAATTATGGAGAGATATATTATTGGTTAATTTAAGGTAAATTTAAAACACCAAATTATAAAGAAATTGCACAAGAGTTGTTAAAAAAACTTCATTATTTTATGAGCAAATACGAACATAGAGCTACACTTTCCCCACAGTCTCCTGGATAGATATCCAGTAAATCTGTGAAATTTCTGTGAGAAACAAGAAGAACGCATCGAAAAAGAAGTAAAAATTATGGAATAAAGGCATCCGGGTATATGGGACCGTCACATGATGGCAGATTACTGATGGTCCATAACAAAACTTTTGTCCCAAAATTAACTAAGAAGAGAAGCTTATAAAATCTATTTCCTTGTACTATTTCATAAGTTTTAATGATTTTTCTCTATTTTTATATCCATTTGAATTAATTAAATACTAAAACAAAACAATAAGTAAAACTTTGTAATAAATAAATGATGTTAAACAAATATAGTACCTTCTATTTCATGCTGCGTTTTAATCTAATAAGAAAATTATGATTAAAAAAAAACTAGAGCCAATCTAACAAAACCATTAATAGTTTTATATATAATATGCATTAAATTATTCGAAACCAATTTCACATCCAGGGCAACAAAATCATTGTTGACCAGTGATAATTATTCATCTGTATTTTTCCTGCTTTTTTCACGAATTAGGTATGATTCATATTATAATATCGATCTCTTTGTATAAATAACGGTGCATTTAGACCAAACGAACATAGAGCTAGAGCTAGAGCATTCTTTCATGACCTTTTAGTGTAAACGTAACTCGTATTCAGTATTTTTCAGTATTAGAACATTGCATAGAATCGTTTCGAACGCACTGAACAACGAAAGAACTCTACGCTTGTTTACAATATAAAACAAAATTGACATAGTAAGGTTAGAATTAGTATTCGCTCGTTTGATCTAAATGCACCGTTATAAATTAAATTTATTTCCCCTACTAGCATTCGGCACGCGGCTTCGCCCGCGTTTTTAAAGAAAAACCCGCATAGTTACCGTTCCCGTGGAATTTCCGGGATTTAAACCTATCCTATTTTTTAATCCCAGTTACCCTCTATATGTGTGCTAAATTTCATAGTAATCGGTTCAGCAGTATTTAGGTGAAAGAGTATCAAACATACACATAGACATAACTTTCGCATTTATAATATTATCTATTATAACAGGAAGGATTTTAATCATTTTTTTTTACCTAACAGATGGCGCTACAGGCGTGTTAGCTGATTGGGCCAAGTTCAGATTCAACCCTCCCGTTGTGGCCACATACGCGTTGAGAGACACGGGGGCATGGGGCTATACGCTACCCGTGGACCAGGTTCTACCATCGTGCGAAGAGACCTTCGATTCAGTTATGGCTATCATACGAGAGGCCAAGTTTATCAATGTGTTGTAAAAGTTTAAATAAAATTGTTTTTTTGTTATTTGTTGTTTTTTTTTTATCTGATTGTTTTGTGTGTTTAAATGACAGATTTTCCTTTATTATAAAAAAACTGATTAATCAAAAGCATTTATTATAAAAAAAATGCTTATAAAACTTAACATAAGATTAACATTTTGACTTCTTATCTGTAATATTGTTATCTCGATGCAACTGCTTCTGCTGCCACCACAAATATGACACATGTATTTATTTACTCAATTTAAATTGACTACCCATTTAGATAGTTAAATAAAGTGTTTGTATCCTGATAATATAATATTAAAATTATATACTGAAATCGAATTTGACATCATTCAAAATAATCTAATCTAGACAAGAATCTAATCATACGACGAATTAACCTCATTATTCGATTAAATAATTAACCTGCGCGCTTGCAAAATGCACACAAATATTTTCGATTAACTATTCCTGTCATTATTTTAATCCATTGAAGGTCAAAAGAATGGTATTTTATCATATCAAGTACGTTTATTATCTCTGATATATTTCGAAAGATTAATTGCATTTTATGCTGTCTCATATTTAATTTACTTTTACTATTAGTATTTCATATAATCTGATATCATTTATTAAATTTAATGATTCAATTTAATCTCTTGTTAAGATTACGATAGAGTTTACAGGCTGGTGTTTATTTTGATAAACATTTCAGCCAAGTTACTTAAGTGTTACACACGTTAAAATGTATCGATATCTATTTATAATTTTAACATTTACATTAGTGAGTGCAAAATTTCGTTTCGATAACTACACGCTTTACAAAATAATACCTGAAAATGAAAAACACATCCAAATTCTTCAAGATATCCTTGAATTTGATCAGAGATATGATTTCTGGACATACCCAGCACCGGGGGCCAAGTTTGTTAATATAATGTCGAGTCCTGAAAATAAAGATGATTTGGAAAGTACATTCAATAGCAATGATATTAAGTTCTCAATTTCAATGTCAAATGTTCAAGAGTAAGTACAACGTTTCTTTAATTTGCATTATTCAGTAGTAATTGAGGGTCAAACTATTTTAAGACATAAGCGCAACCCGTATTTCATAACATCTATTACTACTTTCAATCCTATTGCACTATCCATTTTGGTTATAACTTATAACCAAAAAAGGAAGAAAAAGACGGGTTGCACTCCAGGAGTGCCGGCAGAAGTGAAAACTTGATTATTAACGTTGAGCATGTTTGATATTTTGGAATGGTATCCGTCTTACGCTTTTTCGATCAGGTCACGTGTCCTGACGCGAGTTTAAGATTTTATACCCACAGAAAAAGTGCTCAACGCCGCTAAAGAAGTTTTCACTTCAAAACTGATATAAGAAGTAGTCATACATAAACAATTTGCCTATAGATATGACGCTGCATTTTAGACCATCAGTACATATTTATCCTTGTATGGATAATAATTTTGACATAATTGGTATGCCGTATGTTATCTTTTTACGTGGACGCTATTTATTAGATTACGATTAAATTCTGGAACACGATAACTTATACTATGGGGAAATATATTCACAACATGTATAAAATAAATATTTTTTTTAAATTCCTTATTTGTACCCTAATAACTAGGAGCTTCGCTTTGTTAAGCGCCTTACCTCCAAAATAATGTTTATTTTGAAATACCAATATAACTATTTGTCTTTTCTAGAGTTATTGACAAAGAAACAGTTGGCAGATATACAAGAAGTAACCTAAGATCCATGAGGTGGGATACCTATTATAATCTACGTCAAATCAACGACTGGTTAGATGACATAGTTAGCAGATACTCAAATGTAGCTAGCATTATAGTAGGAGGAGAATCATATGAAGGTAGACCAATCAGAGGTGTTAAAATATCCCATGGTAGTGGTAGACGAGCCATCTTTATAGAAAGTGGTATACACGCAAGGGAATGGATTACTATGGCAACAACGAATTATATAATAGACCAGCTATTAAGAAGTAATGACCCAGAAGTCCAGGCAGCAGCCAGGGACTATGATTGGTACATTTTCCCAGTTACAAATCCTGATGGGTATGTATGGAGCCATGAAGAAGTAAGTGTTATTTAAATTTATATAATTATGGATGTTGGATAATATGATTTTAAACTGCTTTATTTTTTGATAATTATAATTGCTTGATAAACTTTACCTCCAATATTTTAAAACTAGTTTTCCGCCCGCGGTTTCAAAGAAAAACTCGCATAGTTCCCGTTCCCGTGGAATTTCCGGGATAAAACCTTTCCTATATTACTCGTGGATAATGTAGCTTTCGAATGGTGAAAGAATTTTTAAAATCGGTCCAGTAGTTTATGAGCCTATTCATTACAATCAAACAAACAAAGTTTTCCTCTTTATAATATTAGTGTAGATTAAGTATTTTAAGTGTATATAGGCTGTCACTGATTAAGTGTTCTCAAAGGAATATATTATAACTTTGTTTTTTCTTACAGTTCAGAATGTGGCGTAAAAACAGAAGACCTATTGGATCACAATTTGGAGTTGATTTGAACAGGAACTGGAACAGTAATTGGCTACGTAAGTTACTAATAATTCTTTATTACCTATTTTTGTCACAAATCACCTAATTTTTACACACATAAATACTAATACTTCAAAAAAAATATTATCTATTCTAATTTTATAAAGCTGAAGAGTTTGTTTATTTGCTTGTTTGAATGCGCTTATCTCAGGAACTACTGGTCTGATTTGAAAAATTATTTCGGCATTAGACTATAGGCTACATAATATCATCACACTAAAACCAACAGGATCGA
The DNA here is from genome assembly GCF_061535455.1 of Colias philodice. Lineage (NCBI taxonomy): Eukaryota > Metazoa > Arthropoda > Insecta > Lepidoptera > Pieridae > Colias > Colias philodice. Next base: position 8,791,805 of record NC_143103.1, on the reverse strand, counting down.
AGCCACGTGGATGAAACCGCAGAGCGCAGCTAGTAAAATGTAATAAATAAATTGAGTTTTTTTTGGTAGACATGAATTTTAAATCTAGTTATGTGTGAAATAGCCTTACTTCTAGAATCCTTAAAGCTTTCACCTTTTACAGAACACGGATCTAGTACCAACCCAGGTACGGATATTTACGCTGGCCCTGGACCATTTTCCGAACCTGAATCCAGAACTCTATCAGAATACATACGATCTCTTAGTGGACAAATAGACTTGTATTTGTCTATGCATTCTTTTAGTGAGCTGCTGCTATTACCATTTGGCAATTCGACACAACAATATGCCAACTACCAAGACGCTGTAAGTTATTTTTCTTGTGGACTTTGTTCTTTTTTTGGGTGCAGTTCTTGACATTATACTTTTGGGCAGTAAAGGAGCAATGCTAGTTCAATTATATCTGTCCCAATTGCCCAAATTATATTGTTTCTTCTTGAAGATATTGATTTTTAATTAATGACATTTTATAGTGTTAGTTTTAACTTCAAGTATGACATATTTGAGAAATATTAATTGTCTGTCACTTATTTGATAAATATTAATTGTCTGTCACTTATTTGTCACTGTAAATTATTTGTCACAGATCAGCATTGGTAGACGTGCCATGGGTGCGCTTTCGGTCAGATATGGAACGCAATACACAACTGGCAATATCGCTGAAGCAATTTGTGAGTATAGAATTAATGTATTAAATTGATAGTTGTCTGTGGCCAGAAAGGTATTAGGAAAGATAGAGGCAATAGATTTTAGGGCTTCTATTGATATAAGAAAATTTATTATGTATTTGAAATAAATGCATTAGAATTACCGGTTCTAAATTTAAACATTTCAATATCTGACTTAAGTTTTTAATTAATTTAACAAAGAATTTGTTTGTAGATATGTAATTTGTTATAGTAAATCACAAATCGGCATAAAAGCGACCTGTGTATATTTCTACTAAACAAACTTTAAAATTTATTTAACAGTTACTGACCGTAACAGATTCAACGAAATCAACTAAATAATCCTTTATTCATATTATAGCATAGTATTTATAATTAACACTATTTCGATTTATGGCCCCAGCATTAGTTCCCTGAGCTGTTAATCCTGACCTGTAACTGTAACCGAAATGTGGTCAACAGGAGACCGAAGGGCGCAGCACTCTAACAAATAACTGATATAATATTCTGTTGACGTGCAAGGGACTGGAAACTTTCCCTTCAAGCTTGCGATAAAAACCTTGTTATTGTTATAAGTTCAAGAGGATATGAAAAAAAATCATGAGTCATGCTACTATGTTGATATTATGTTACGTAGATGTAATGTACCTACAACACAAATTAAAAGTGCCTCCGCACTTTATAGACTAGTAATATTTCAAACGGTTACAGTTTTATAAATGATAGTATAGTATAACTGATAATCTATATTAATAATATATTATTACTTATTTTGTATATTATATAGTAGGTAAGGATTAACAGCTTAGGGAACTATATGCTGGCAGGGGCCATAATTCAAAATAGTGTTAATCTGTATACATATTTTAATTAATAATATATTATTAATAAATTATATAGCTCTATAGAGCTGAAGATTTTGTTTGTTGCTTGAACGCCCTAATCGTAAAATTATTTCATTATTAGTCAGTTATTTTACCGTGGAAGGCTTATAGGCTATATATATATCATTACTTTCAAACAAATAGGAGCAGAGCAATGCGGGCAAAACGGGGACAGCTAGTGATTTAATAAATAAATGCTTAAAAAATTGATTCAAAACATCTAATCATTCCCTATTTTCTTCAGATCTAGCAACCGGCGGCAGCATAGACTGGGTTAAATCGGCTCTGAACATTCCCTTAGTCTATTGCTATGAGTTCCGTGATAGAGGACAACACGGGTTCCTCCTCCCAGCTAACCAGATTCGACCAAATAGCGAGGAAGTATTGGACTCCTTATTGGAAATGATACACCAGGCGAAAAGATTCGGCTACATGAACGGCAGAAGCAGCGCGAGTAGTGTAAGAGTGTCCTTGTGGAGTATGTTATGTGTGATTGTTGTTGGTTTTATAAGGAAATAAATTTGATTTGGTATACCTACTTGTTTTTTTTTTGTTCTTTAAGCTCTGTAATTATTTCTAATAATAACATTTGGAATCGATTTTGGTGCGACAACGGTTACGATATTAGTCAATATCAATTATTGACTAACAACAAAAAGGTACGTTATTTTTAACAGCTGCTTCATTAATGTATAGGTACTCTTGCACGGTGGTTGCTTGGTAGTTTTACCCATCCCTCAGAAATAAAACAAAATGTTTGTAGTTTTTTACTGGTCAAAACATTTCAAAATAGCTTATAGTATTAAGAAATTAAGCATTTTAACGGGCGAACGCACACTTTGCAGCGAGCGTGACCACGAACGTCGGGATAATAATATGATGAATAAATCTCGTTAAAATCCGTAAAATCTTTAATTTCTAAATGTATAATACTCGTGTTAAATCACTAGCTTATAATATTGCAATTAATCCATAGGTAACAAATTAAAAGCATAGAGCACACCCTGATCAATAAACGGTATTAAAATCGCGTCGCGACCTGCGAAAGAGATTCAATTAATTTTTTTCAACAAACGCGAGCAAAAAACGCGGAGTCATCGCTAAACAAAGATGTCCCGATAATTGTTATAAACGGCTGGCTAATGTAAAACGTAGGCTTGATTTATTTTATATGCTGCTGAATTAACGGGCCAGGTTTTATGTTTACCCAACTGAGTTATGAGTGTATACTGTGTTTCAGCACGAATATGTGTAAAAAGTGTTATGATATTTTGTCGGGTTACTTTGGAAGGAATGTTCTTCAGTTTTTATTTATCTCTGTCACGGTCTGTAGGCCATTTTAGCTTGAGAGTTCTGTTCAAGTTAATTTTGAATGGAATATCAAATTTTAAAAAATCCTGTAGGTCCTGTATTGGTTAAAAATTTAAAACTGGAACTTATGGAGTATGGACCAGAATTTTATATATATCCACAACCATTTTATTGTACAAACTAAAGTCAAAAAAACAATAATCCTCATTCAATCATATTATTATTTCATTTTCGTTCTATTTCTAGGCAATGTAAAACAAATCACACCACTCTAATATTTGCATGTCATACCTAGTTAATATGAACAAAACATCAAAGGTAGCAACAGTTTAAGAGGTATTAAAATACAAGTCAACAAAAAACAACATTAACGCGCTGAAGCTATCGCGCATCGATCAATTACATTTGAAATAAGAGCATTTCTTATCAATAATGGATCAATCACTATAGTGCGGTTTATTTGAAATGAACAAAGTCAATTTTATGGCTAAAAAATACTTTATAATATAGAAGACTTAAATATAAATGTGCTACCTGATATTATAGTGGTTTAGTTAAGTTTATGAGACGTGTTATACCTTATGTAGAAACTTTTATAATGACTGAAGTTGAAATATACATGACCGATATAGGTTAATAATCACTATCACTAGATACAAACAAACAAACAAAAATACTTTATTGGGCACCAGCGCTAAGACAAAGACAGCGATCTCTTCCAGACAACCTTGTGGTCAAGGAAAAACATAGTACATACATAATATAGTATTAAACACAGTCGCTTTCTCTGTCCCTATATCCTTATGTCCCTTATCCCTACATAATATTATGCTTAAATCTTTAAAACTATCAACGGATTTTGATGCGGTTTTTTTAATATAATAACATTTATTGGGTTTAGACAAAGCAGGCGAAGCCAGGACTCAATCGCTAGTACTTTAAATAGAAAACATAAACAATAATATAAAGTGATGTTCCTGATATTATAGTTGTTTGAAAGTTTAAAATATTTATGAGACGCTTTAAAACATATAAAGGCATAGTGCTAGTTGTTTATAAGTTTATGTTGGAGTTGTTAAAACTTATGTATGAACTTTTTTAATGACTGAAGTTGAAATATAACATACTGATGAACTTAGAACATAAGCACGTAATAATAAATAAGACAAGTATGGTAAAGTTTATATGAAGTCGCACGTAATTAGAACTAAAAACAGCCTTGTGCTTGTGAAGCATATTTTTTTTAATTTGTAGCATGTTTTTAATTTTTATCGTGTCAAATCAACTGTTTAATAACTGCGCTTCACGTGGATAATTTCGTCTTCGTGATTTTAAGAATTATTCAATAAACAAGCTCCTTAAAACGAACAAGGAACTGAATTTTAACCTGACCTATATTTATACTAATAGACCTTACATTAATAAAAGGTAAGTTTCTTTACAAAGCCTGAACACTGAAGCAACTTCTTGAAAATTCTACCACTAGTATCGAGATACATTGATAATATTAACTCTCAGAGTGGCTCAAAAAACAATTCACTTAATTTACATTAGGTAATCGACTCTCTATTTTAATAGTACTCTCTCTACATTCAAAGTACAATCTAAAATATACACTAATGCCTCAAACATACTTGAATGAAAACACTACCCTCCTTTACTCATCTAAGTAACAAACGCCAAGACCAACAAACCCTACTATACAGGCTGTATATCGGAACATAATCGTTCACACAGTTCAATCAATCGTAAGCGAAACGCCTCCAATACATTCACTAAATATAGTTACAGTTACTGATTGTATACGATTTTAAACCTGATTAAATACTTGGTCTGTTAAGGGTTTAATAGTATATTGTGAGAGTTTTTATTACAGGTATTTTACAGAGAAAAATCTAATATTATAAAGCTGAAGAGTTTGTTTGTTTGTTTGAACGCGCTAATCTCGAGAACTACTGGTCCGATTTGAAAAAATTTTTTGGGTGTTAGATAGCTAATTCATCGCGGGAGGCTATAGGCTATATATCATCTCGCTAAGACCAACGGGAGCGGAGCACTGCGGGTAAAACCGCAGGGCACAGCTAGTGTATAATATTCTGAAAAATTATTTGATTAAAATTGTGATCCATACCTAATAGTTAATTTTATTGTACGGACATAATATCATAAAAAAAAAAATTATATTGCATGTCAAAATCGGTGCTTATTAAGATCAATATCAAGAATTGTAAAAACAAAATATCTACTTAACCAAAATATGGCCATCAAATTCTGTCTACAAAATTCATTACCTGTCGTTAACCAAAGCATGCTAACATAACAATGAACGACAAATTACTGGTCATAATAGAATTCTCATAGTTATATTGAAATATCGACATTAATGTGAAAAATGCGTGAGAGCGGTTTTTAGGGTTCCGTACGCAAAAGGGTAAAACGGGACCCTATTACTAAACCTCCGCTGTCTGACTGTCTCCAGGCTGTATCTCATAAACCGTGATAGCTAGACAGCTGAAATTTTCACAAATGATGAAGCGGCAACGGAAATACCGTTGCCGCTTTATCAACAAATGTTAAAAATTAAAAAAAAAATATTAAGGGCGGTCTCCATATAAAAAAAGTATTTTCCATTATAATTTATATTTAATAATCTAATAAATAATATAATAATAAGTTATGTAAGATGAATGAACTCCTGTAGGTATATGACATTGTAATAGTGTAATACTAGATTTCCGCCCGCGGCTTCGCCCGCGTTTGCAAAGGAAAACCCGCATAGATCCCGTTCCCGTGGAATTTCCGGGATAGAAACTATCCTATGTGTTAATACAATACCCTCTATATGTGTGCTAAATTTCATTGTAATCGGTTCAGTAGTTTTTACGTGAAAGAGTAACAAACATCCATACATCCATACAAACTTTCGCCTTTATAATTTGAACACCTGGAAAACAGTTTATAAAAATATATTAGGAGCCTGGGTCATTAATTAATAATGGTGGGAAATAAACAATTTATTTATTATTTATTATAGATGATGATAGTACCGAACCCTTCGTGCGCGAGTCTGACTCGCACTTGGCCATTTTTATTAGAATTAAATGCCTCCTTCATATAAAATGCTCCCTACTATTGTTAAATACAGTCATAAATGTATTGTCCCATTGTATATTTTGAGGTCACGTTTGTAGGTCACGTTATGATTAATAACTCAATGCTCAGGTTATTTCTATTAATAGAAGAGAAATATTGCTCTACGTTAGAATAATTTCACTTTTTGTTGAAAATACTAGTGTATGCTTTCATTATTTTAATGATAATGTTGATTTATGAATTGTGGTTTGTTTTTCAAAGATTTTTTAACTAACTAACTATAGTTAGTTAACAAATATTACGTAATATTGAATATAGAAAAATGCCTCGTTGTTATTAAAGTAACAACATAATAGGGTACACTAAAGTTATATAAGAAGCTACGTCATTATATTAAAGTAAATGTTAACACTAGCATGCTTCAATTTCTGAAAGACCACGACAACACAAGGCACAGATAAAAAAATTATTCCATTCTAAAACGAAACAAAACGCGCTAACAAAAAGCAAACTGAATACTAATCATTCCATTGTCTTCTGTTCTCTAATTACTGGCAGATTAGTCCCTTGTGTGGAGACTTAGAAGACCCTAATTATCCACGAAACTATTCTCCTACATTCAGGTCACCCGAGGTTTCCAATATTCAATTACACACGCTGATATCTCGCCTCTGGCGTTTCTGCCCATCTCAAAATTGCCTATCTATCCTTATGCGTGCACAAGGCGATATGGAACGTCTTCTCTCCTAAATAAGATCGAGTTTCGATGCTACCCAATTTCTTTGAAGCCTCCAGCCTTTGATTGGATATCCTAACATTGCTTACCAATTACTTAGAGTAAGTGATTGTCTTATGTATGGTGAGATGCAAATTTCAGCTTGGATGTACCGTGCTGTTCAATCGAATGTGTGGTATTTTAGTTTGATTCGGGGGAAGCTATTGAAAGGATTTGCAGGCGAACACGGATGTTGTTACCACTCCCAATGTTTGTATGGCTGGATACCCGGTGTTTTCATTTACAAAGCGAGGAAATTGATATTACTGAGCTCTAGATATCGCATATAATAATAGTAGGATATTTAGATAAATAAATAAATAAATAATAATAAATACATATTTCAGGACAATTGTCACAAACGACACGATCTGAACCCATACTTTCGCTTGTGTTATGGCAACCAGATGGCTGATAAACATACATATACAATTTTAAATAAATACTTATTATATAGATAATTAACACCCAGAAACAGAGCAAACATCTATGTTCATAACACAAATATTAGCCTCGGGTGGGAATCGAACCCACGACCTCTGGCTTGTAAGGCAGGGCCACTACCAACCAAGCCAACCGGCCAGTCGGAAATGAAACGAATTCACTTCTAAATAATATAACAACATAACAACAAAAAAGTCGTGTGGCACTCGGGGACTGCCGCGGTAACGCTATTGCATGCTATGCCTTCAAGCCACACCTCCGTGCCCGACGGAGTGGGGAGCGTGAGGTTTTTTCGTTACGGAATTTCTGGATTCGGTCCCCGCGCCGCGCTCGAGGCCCGCGATTGAAGAAGCTATGCAATAGCTTAAAAATAGAATCTTCTAACTTCAAAGCGACATATAAGTTATAACGCATGTTTATTACAATATCATCATGCATCTACAAACTTATTACTATCAAAACGTCAACTTTAAGTACTCCATCAATCCCAGATTTATTCCTAACAAATAAAAAGTCCTCCCACACTACATAAATCTAACCCAAGACTTCTGTATTGATCGTTGGAGCATCAAAACTCAATAGAGGGCAAAGCTTGGGCAAAGCAAATGCTCCTGTATCATTACCATATGAATATCGGCTGGAAGACCCCCAGGTGGCGTTTCGGAAATGGGTTTTTGTTGAATTGAGTCGGCCAGTATTTTGATATGGGTAAAGTCGTATCTTCATTCTTTGTACGGTAATATTCTTTTGCGGTTGTATTATTTTTCTTGCAGCGTTTTGGGGGTTTTGATATTTTGATAAATGTTTATTTGTAAAACTAGAAAGTATTTTCAGGCATTATATATTTATTTTGTATATTTCTGTTTTTATCGTAATATGATAATATGAGTATTTGATAAACATAATATACTTTTTAGTTTATATCTTTTATTATAAATTTTACATAAATAGAGCTATTGTACATATTCCAACATACAAGATTTTAAAATCGCGATGTGAAAGCCTTACGCCACATTCACAGATAAATTCTCCACAAACTATACAACAACGTATCCAAAACTACGGATGAATCAATTATAAATCCGTCTAAAACTGAAACAAATCAACTATTTGCTAGACTTACTAAAATATTCCAAGCCTACAATCCACTGAGGTAAAAGTGCCAGAACAAAGTTGGTACGAAAATAGGCAAAGCAGCTGTTACGAGTCAAACATTCTTGCGTCTCGAAGGAATTGTTCCACTTTACCCGGGCAAACTTGGATGTGGTGTGGAATTAATTTTTAATTGTTATTTTATAGTTTATGTGCTTTTAATTGGTTTATTAAAATTGTATGAATACTACGTCATTACATCAAGTTTTGTAAAGTGTTTTTGAAAATTGATTCTTCTTCTCGTCTTGAATGCCTGTTCAATGTTCATAGGTGGATAAGTAGAAATTTCATTAACATAACATTATCTCTATAACGTTTAGAATATTATGTAAACACATTATATATACAAACAAAAGCACACACATAAACTTTATAAACATTATATTATGTGGATGTGTAGCTGCTGCTCTCAGTTCTCACAGACACACATATTTTTTTTTCTTTAAATAAAATAAGGTTTGTCCTTCGTTGTCTTTCGGTGTCTTTCGATCAATAGTTATAACGTACTTATATTCAATAATTTATAGTCCCAAAACCACAATTAGTCACACTAAACTAAACATTTTGTTAAAACAACAAATAATGTTATTTTTTTATAAAAACCACGTCCATTATAAGTTGCATTCAATTTCCCCTCAAGAGATACACAAATGTGAAAATAATTGGAGCTGTCATTACATACCCCAAACATGATTGTTGAATAAATGATTTTGAATTACGGAAATTAGGCACATCATTATTGTACAAGAAGCTAATACTTCTGTAATAATTTTATGAATGCAATAAACAGCATGAGGATTTAACTTAGTGCGTATTATTATGATTCTTAAAGACAACACACAAGTAAAATTTAATTCAATTATACAAGTTAATAAAATATTAAAAATTACAAAGAAAAGAAAGGTAAGAAAAGACTTAATAAATCCATTGCTAAATACGTAACTAAAAGCTCTATGAAGACGAAAGATTGACGAAAAATATGTGTGGCACTCGAGGACTGTCGCAGTAAAGCACACAGTAAAGCTTGTATAGCATCGCATCGCATCGCTGTGCCGGTTGGAGTGGGGGGTGTAAGGTTTTTTCGTTACGGAATTTTCACATTCGGTAGCCGCGCTCAAAGTCTGAGATAAAAGCTATGCCATAGCTTAAAAACAATAATTGAATAAATTGTTAGTTTACAAAATATATTTTAACTGGTACGAATTATTAGTATATTTAATTAATACCTTAATAATAAGTTATCATATCCCGTCATATTTACAAGGAACTGTTGTATCAAAAAACGTTAAATCGTCTGAATCCCCGTCCAAGTTTATAATTGCGAAGCTTTCTTTCGCATGTCTTAAATTCACTCGATTTTAGTACATGCGAAGCACGTATAGCGCGCCGGGGTCGCGTTGATTTCAGCCTTTTTCGTATATTTACCCACTGTTTGGAACCTGCCGCGTTTTTATGTAGACTTCAAAGTATGAGAAAAAAGCGTGAATTAATTTAATATTGCAACCCTTTCTTATACACTTACCTTCTCCTTAAAAGCTGCCACGGTTTTGTAGTCCTGAAAGTAAAGAAAATATTAAGTAACTGTAAGAGATATAATGTAGACTTATATAAATATTAACGTATATAGAACTATCTAGATACCGAAATAGTGCAGCCGATAATATAATATTAATTTGTACGCATTGATGTTATACTGCTATTCCATTCATATTGCTTCGACGAGAATAGAGATAGTTAGATAGAGTCAAGCAAGCAACCAAACATTTACAATACCTATGTTTTCAAATTTATATTCATTAATTGAACAATTCCAAGTACACACTGTTAGAAATGCAGTTATTAACATGGTTTAAAAACATAATCAACAATGTAATCGTGAAGCATTTCGACCAAACCAACAAAATTTAACAAACGCTCTCAAAACGTAGCGTTTTATCGTACAGTGGGTATATTTGGAAAAAGAAGGGATCTTTATTAGATAGTCTGAGTCTTACCGGAAAGCTATTGTTGTCCCCCGGCGTGGAGTGTGCTGTTCCGGCAGAGCCTGAATGATCTCAATTGTGACTTAGGTTCAGATGTATTTATCTTATGGATTTTTAATGGATATTTGTATGTTGAGTGTTATACAGGTATAATAATTAGGTCAATGAAGTAAAATGACGAAGATAGATAGTTTTTTGTGGGTTAATATTATGTACTTTTTAATCCATACTAATATGTATTATAAATGCGAAAGTAAGTCTGTCTGTCTGTCTGTTACTCAATCACGCCTTAACTACAGAACCAATTTGCATGAAATTTGGTATAGAGATATTTTGATGCCCGAGAAAGGACATAGGCTACTTTTTACCCCGGGAAATAGGATAGGTTTTATCCCGGAAATCCCACGGGAACGGGAACTATGCGGGTTTTCTTTGACTGCGCGGGCAAAGCTGCGGGTGGAAAGCTAGTGGAAAATAATTCGTTATACATATAACCTTGAGATCAAGCTACAATCTTTTTATTAGTGGCTTTGCCTGCTTGAATTTGTATAGCTGTTTCTCCTAAATTTTTTGTCTTCTATTTAAAATTTCACACATTCAAACATAAAAGTTTTAGTACGCGATAAAATGCTTGTTTCTCTCAAAGTTCCATCGAAGTTTGTTGAGCCATTCAGGTGTAAAAACTACTTTCAGATGTTAAATTACTTGTTTCAGTAAAAATGTTAGGGTTATGGCAGGCGATAACTAGTATGTTAGTCAATTAAAAAAAGCTCTGGTTGTGTTATTTTCTAGAGAGAACGAATTCCTCCACATTAGTCAAGTTGTTTCAGAGTTTATTAGTGACAAATAAACATTATCTTCATAATATTAGTGTATACAAGATCAAAAAGCGTGGAATGGGGACAGAATCGTCTCTAACGTTCCCAGTTAATAATGTAAGAAGTCCATTACGAGCACAGATTAGATATTTGTAGAGTTGTCTGAAATAACAGTTAGTTGAGTGTAGAGAATGGGATAATTAAAAGTTAGTGAATAATATTATTCTATGTTTATGTGTTTATATTAAGTATGTGTTTTAGATACGAGCCTGTATATTGGATTAAATATAATATTTAGATATAGGAAATTAAAATCAATCTTGTAATAAATGGATTCATATAGTAAGTGCAAAATATAATTATTTTATTGTTGATATATTTTTGTACCCTTATTTCTTAAAATTACAATATTTGAAATAAAATGTTAACTAGAACTTGCACATTATTAGAAGTACTGATCGGTACCTCCAAATAGTACCTAAATCTGTAACACACATTATTAAAATAATTATTGCCTCTACGTGCACATTACTCTATGTCGCAGACGTCACTTAGCCCACGAATCACGATGGAAGCCGAATAGCTAATGTGTTTACAAGTTTTACTTTAAAAATACTGCGTTTGGTAAACAAATATTTAAGTACGTGAACGCGTGGGGTAATATGGTAGTTATTTGGGGATATTTTAGTCGTTATTAAAATTATTATGGTTTTGTTTATTATTCTTTCTTTTTATTAGTCACTGGCCTGTTTATATAGCACGTGGTGAAGGTAATGCTGAGCCATTAATTTTTATACGAATTTGACTTACTCGTAGTATGTTACTGGTTTATTTAGGATGTAATATTAAAAAAACAATGTTTGTTTTCACTGGTCTGTTAATGTTTATTTATGCTGTCTATGAAGATGATATTCGCATAAATTATGAATCGGTCAATATAACTACGTGGATTACAAAATTTAAATACAATAATTATTGTAAGTTTCATTATTTCTTATAGTATACAAAAATTATCAAATATAATCTAAACTAGAGGTCCGCCCCGGCTTCGCCCGTGGTACATATTTCGCAATAAAAGGTAGCCTATGTCCTTTCTCGGGTATCAAAATATCTCCATACCAAATTTCATGCAAATTGGTTCAGTAGTTTAGGCGTGATTGAGTAACAGACAGACAGACAGAGTTACTTTCGCATTTATAATATTAGTATGGATTGAATTTATCTGTCAACTCAACTTTTAATCGCTACAAATTTTATTTGGATATATTACGCTATATAAGATACACTGAAACTAAAAACTACAGAAGATATTTTCGCACAAATAGTAAACAACTATTATATTCACTTCGAATGAAACAAGAAACTTAAACCAATATTACTTCATAAAACGAGAATCGATTGGTTTTACTAGTTTCAATATAACCACAAACTTATGCCTTTGAGGAAGTTATTTGCATAAGATCTTAAAACAGCATTCGTCTGATCGGTACATTTTAGTTCAGAGTCAACACTGGGGCACTTGGGATGAAATATTTATATAAGAGCTAGTATATGCGGGATGAGGCGATAAAACACGAATTGTAAGACATGTTTCGTGTAAATTTGCATTTAGTCTTATTGATACTGTTTATGTTATGGACTATGGTAACCTTATCAGTCCAATAATAAGAATGGCAATATAATAGTATAAGTATTGTAATATAATAGTTCAATAATTATTATCAAAATTATTAATTACTAGAGGTCCGCCCCGGCTTCGCCCGTGGTACATATTTCGCAATAAAAGGTAGCCTATGTCCTTTCTCGGGTATCAAAATATCTCCATACCAAATTTCATGCAAATTGGTTCAGTATAGTTTAGGCGTGATTGAGTAACAGACAGACAGACAGAGTTACTTTCGCATTTATAATATTAGTATGGATTGTAGATACAATGGCAGTTTATTCTAGTTTCTTATCCTCTCTAATATTTGTAATATTTATTTTTGAGGTAATTACATATCTTTATACAATCACATACAAATGCCTGTATCATATACTCTATATAATATTATGTTCTGGAGATTTGTATTACAAAAACATAGCACAATTCGTGCCCGACTTCTGACTAAATAATATGTAAAGATTCTCTCAAAAAAATAACATGATTCATCTCTTATTTTCGCATATACCCTCACCGGGCAGCCAGTAAGCATGCTGTGATACCTCACATAGTGTTGATTTATTACCAGCACTGTGACGATCATGCAACCACCTTCTATTGATAAATACACGAAAATTGCAAAGTTATTTTCATTCATATCACAGTATTAAATTATATTATCATGCAAGGAATAACAGTATCTATGAATAACTAATAAAACGTTTTCTTGTTAAGGGTTATATATTTTATGTAATTAAATTACATTACATAATATGAATAACTGTATTAATTATTATAACAAGCCATTGATTTTCAAGGTAATGTATTAAACAAAAAAATCAAGTGCGAAATTATGTTCAAATAAAAAAAAATTGTATATAAACTGATCACACCAGTGAAAACTTGTGAGTAAAAATTAAGTTACCTACAATAATAAATCGGAAAGCAGTTTCTACAGTGCAGAGACGAATGGAATACATTTATATATTTTCTTAAAAATAATAAATAAATAAATATTTCAGGATAATTTTCACACACGGCACAATCTGATCCCATACTAAGCTTTCGCTTGTGTTATGGAAACCAGATGGCTGATAAACATACATATATAATTTTTAAATAAATACTAGTATTGATAATTAACACCCAGACACAGAGCAAACTTCTATGTTCATCACACAAATATTTCTGCCCACCATACACTAAAGTGCAGTAACAGCAAAATCACGATTTCGAGTAAAACGCATTTAAAGTTAAGAATTGATTTTAAAAAATCAACAGAATGATAAGCAAAAAAATTTGAATGCAGAAAGGTTGTAAAGGCATAGGTTCACACGTTAAAGCAATAAAAAAAATATATCTTAATAACTGAATTTATTATGGCCATTTATTCTTTTTGGTGCCTATTACTGCATAGCCTTTTTTGTAAAAAATACCATTTTAAACTTAGTAAAATGCAGCAAAAAGCCCTATTACTGCGTTTGGATCAGTTATTTTGTCAAGAAACCCAACTAACATGCAGTAAGGTCAAAAAAATACTGCATTTTAGTTAGTTTTTTAAGAAAAAAGTGTTCAATTTACTAGTGCAGTAAGAAAAATAGCTAGTTCACAGTTGCAGTATTTAAAACATTAACTGCACTTTAGCTAGGAATAATCATATCTGTGTCATTATGCTATCCAAACTAATCTGCAGTAATGCTGTATTTTACTGCGTGTTAGTCAGTTTATAATGATAAAAGAATGTTAAGTATTCACAACTAAAATGCGACAAGCTTTGATTTTACTGCATTTTAGTTGGGAGTTCGTGACAATAAATTGTATTTTCTTAATTTGCAGTAAAAATAGCTTGTATGGCGGTAAATTTTACTGCGTATTAATTTTTTTTTTTAATTTTTTTCCAGAAATATAAAACTATCTAAAGAACTGTAAAATTATATTGCTTACTGCATTTTAGTTATGAAACCTTAAAATTTAATCTGCAGTATAATTTATACTGTATTTTAGTTGGGAAATCACGCCAAATTGTTATTTTTTTTCGTTTGCAGTAAGTGAAAACTGTTAAATAAAAACCATTCTTATAGTCTTAGAAATAAGTAAGTTAATTCAATAGAAAGCTTAAGAAACCCGCTTTCAGAATCACTAATAAAACGAAAAATCACAAAAGGGCTGTTACTGCTCTTTAGTCTCTGGTGGGCAGATTTGCCCCGGGTGGGAATCGAACCCACGACCTCTGGCTTGGAAGGCAGGGCCACTACCAACCAAGCCAACCGGTCAGTCGAATAATGATAACAAAGAATACCTACGGTCCCTAAATGATTACATTTAATTTCACCTTCTAAACAGTCATAAAAGTAACATTTTTAACCTGATAAAGCAACTTCAATACTGTTTCTACAAGCCCAAGTAGTAATAAATAATTATTGTTCTACCATAGAATGGTAATACAGACTATATAACAAGGACAAACGCATGCGCATATTTACGGGCAGAGTTACGGAGGCGATACCAGCGACGTCTTATAACAAGCGTGTCAACCCTACATGAACACTGGTATACGTTTAAGTTAGGGTTGTCAAAGTGAAGTTATTTTTAATATTAAAATTTTTGTACGTTTGTTAAAATTATTTTTTTTTGACAATTTTGTTCGTAATAAAATCGAAATAAATAATACTTATACCAACTTAAGTACTTATATTATGTGTAAAATATTTCAGTTAAAAATTTTAAACATTCGGGAAAGTAGCTTTAAACATTGCATTAATTTCACTTCGCTTATTAAATTAAAAAAATGTGTGCGTGTACTAGTGTACACACGTAAGAAGTGAAACTTCTTTATGACCTTATTTTTCAAAAAAAATACTATATGCAACTTTACAGAAATACGTCGAATCACGCGTGGTAGGGATTAGAAAAAGATGGCGCGTAACGGAAAAATGTCACGCGTAAGGCGCGGCATATATACAAGCGGCGCGGCGCGCCGCGGGCGCGCTGCCGGCGTGCATCGGGTGCGCTATTGGCATTTTATATGAAATAATTTTGGAAAGGCGCAACCTTGGCGCAACTTTGGCACAACCGTAGCGTGCCGTCTCGACGCCTGTCCAAAATTCTTTCATACAAAATGTATAAGAAGGACGTGGTGCAAAACAGATTCAAGAGGTGCGCTTCTGGCACGCCCGCGCCCGCGCCGCTTGTGTTTGACCCGCGCCTAACGAAAAAAAGTTACACTAAATTTTTTTCCAACCCCGATAAAGAAGTTTCACTTCAATAAAATCATTAAAAATGGCTTTAAATAAAAAATCCTACACAATTTCAAAAATAAAAGGAAGGGTTTAAATGAAATCCAGAAGGTATTTTAAAAACTTTTATTTCAGCGGGTATAAAAATACAAACAAACCTTACATCTAAATTCGAACCCATAACGCAAACCAATATGGATTCTTTAGGTATTCAATATTCATTCAACAAACAAACTGAACTCTTAATATTTTTTTGTAGTATACGAATCCAATATACGAAATCGAATAATATTCTGTAAGTACATTTTTATTTTATATAAAATACTGTTTTAAAGTGAAACTTTTATTACATCGTCTCAACTCTCAAACTTTTTGGTTTGTGTAGCGCATGTCGCGTGACGGTCGAACCGTACGATAATTATTATCGTACAAATACGATAATTTTGTGCCTAAGTTTCACTTTTACCGTGGTTTCATAAAACCACACAACATTTTTTCCTTTACCTTTATTTCAACCAAGTTGAACCGAGATGAAAAAAAAAACAGCATTTATAATTGGAAAATAAAGTGACTTTCCAGTGACGAAAGAATTTAAAAAAATATACGTACCGTAAAACGGGGTAAATAGAAACAATCTAGACTTTCAAACCGACTTTAAAAATATAAATTGTAAGGTTCGGGTAATAAAGCTGCTTTCATTGTGGGAGTCCTTTGCTATTTTACAAGCTAATTACAATTTTAATGCCAAATTATTATCTACTTAGGAGAAAAAGACAAAAACCTGGTCAATTTCTATTTTCCCGGAATACGGGGTCAATAGATACGACATATGGGGTTAATAGAGAAAAATGATAGGGTTGTCAAAATATTTTATATTGTGGTAGTGACGTCACAGAGATAATGAAATAAAAGAGTGTACATAATATATTAGAAAACCTTTTTATATATTCATTAACAGCTTGTTGTATTAAGTTGAAGTCATATTTTATATATTTCTTACCCCGAGGGTCTGGTTTTGTAGTTGCGTGGCATATTGCTCGCAACTATACCTGCGTACACAAAATTAATTATTAAATATTAAAAAATCAACTTTTTAAAAATGTAGGTAGGTAATAAAGTTAAAACTCAACAACCTGCATAAAGTGCCAACCCTATTCAAAGCGTTTCTAAAAACCCCTTTCGCGTTTCTATTAAACCCTTTCTCGTTCCTATTTACCCCTGTCCCGTTTCTATTCACCTCATATGGCGTTTCTATTCACCCCTCAGTCGTCTCTATTCACCTCTTAATCAAGAAATATTTATGGGTGCAATTATTTTACTAATTTACCAATAAAAATCAAACTAATCAGTAAAACTTACCTTTTCAATTTATTCTGGATACACTTCACCGTCGAATAAAGTTATTTCACAATCAAAAACACAATTTAAATAATAACTAGAGAGAAGTTAGTAAGAGCACAAAAGACATACATACAACCGTTGCACTTTGAACTCACTTTTTGACATAAATTGCTAACTTCATACTATTCAAATGTTGTCAGACCAACAAAAAAATGTTGCCATTGTAAAAACTAAAAACACTATTGCGATTTTTGAAGTAGTTTTCAAATATCAGGCTTTTAGACTTTTTCCCAAGAATATTTCTATTCACCCCGTGAATTCTATTCACCCCGTTTTACGGTACGTGCAAAAAATGTATAAATAATTCAATTAACTTATGATTATATGAAGAGATTTTACGGAATATTTTTAAGGCTAAAACCACACATAATATTATACTAGTACTAAAACTATAGATTTGATCTATTTTGGATACTAAGTTTCTGCCCGTTTCTAAGAAAAACCCGCATAACCCGCATATAAACCCCGTATAGTATTTGAGTGATAGAGTAACATACATACATAAACATTAAACATACATCCATCGTTACAAACTTTCGCATTTATAATATTAATTTGGACTTACAAGCTCATTTTTGACATGTAATTGTGTAGGTTTATACCATTCAGATGTTTTAAAAAATTCTCGTTTACTAGCACATTTTTAGGAATAGGGTTAGGTAACTGTTCAGAATTTATATCTTGTATTATGGGACCTCATATCACGGAACATTAGCACAGAGTAATATGGCCTAACGAATCGTATCATTTTAGGGCTTTCTCATAAAAAAGGTTCTGTAATAGACTTGAATATTTCGTACAACGAATTTTGTTGGTTTTTGTGCATTCTTTATTCTTCCCTTAAAAACTTGGTACCGCCTCCTTGGTACAGTGGTTGACGCGTGAGCGTAGAACCGAAGGGTCCTGGGTTCGATTCCCGGTGGAGACGAAGAAAAAAAATGTCTCGGTCTGGCAGGGCACAGAAGGCTGATCACCGACTTGTCCCTAAAGGAAATGGATCAGTGAAACAGATGTATGCCCCTTACCCCACTAGGGGACACGGGACTTCACTTGTAAAATCTTTTAATAATAACATTAATTATAAAATGATCTCAGGGTATTTTTTCGTATTAAACAACAAAATCTATAGGATACCTACCCAAAATAGTAATCATTTTGCCTTTTTCAAGCTCACAAAATACAACATTTTTGTACAAGTTTTTTGTAGAAAAGTTGAACGTCTTCAAGACAATAAACAATTAAATTCTCAAAGCAATAATAACTAAGCCTATCTAGGTACAGATCAGCAAAAGGATCAGATTCCGTTCCACACTGAAACCATCATTAGTCATAGTTTTGTTCTTATTAACTTTGATTACGATCTTGAATAATGAATTGTCAATAGGCTTCTAGAAATGGAATGTTTAAAGGGCGGTAGATGGCGTGAGGGAGAAATTTTGTAAAAAAAATTTGGTTGTCTGTAAAGTCGGTTTACTGACGATAGCTGTTGAACGTGACAACGTCCGATTGTGCTTCTTTGTCGCTCGTTCCGCGCTCTCGCTCGCACTTCAAGCCTTACAAGTTACATGGAACGCCTCAGATGAGTCAGAGCGAGGTAACGCCGCATGAGTCATGTTTTTTCGTGCGTGCAGCAGGCTCTATCGAATTATAAGACGTTGTCACGTCAAAAAAAAACAGTCTTATTGCCCGTTATAATTTTTGAAACGAATCTAAAACTTGTAAAAATTGTGTAAATATTTATAGGTAAACTGTAGGTACAAGTATTGCAGGATGTTTTTACAGAACCTTATTTGCGATCCAATGACAAGGAAATTACTGAATATGTTTATTAAATAAATTGGATTGCTTTTCGAATAAATTTCTACGACATGAATACAAAAAAAAATTACAAACTTGTTAATTGCAGAAAATCAACTTTATACCAAAGGTTGTCGACACGACGAAGTATCTCCAATTCCTTCTTATGCCATTACCTTGGTTTTTGTTTACAAAAATATACAATTTAATTAATTAAGAATCTTGTATTAATAAATAACACCTAAGTTATATTTAGATTAGTCACTAATCAATAAAAAATTCTCTCTTTACAAATCGAAATATTCAACTTTAAAACAATTTTAACTGCCAACTCAAAACAGTAACAAGACGGTATCACAACCATCACTCGTCTAGCAATTACTTGAATAGATGATTTCCCAGCGCCATCTATCACGCAGAATCAGTAACTCAGAATCAATGAAGTTCATCGCTTTTGTATTGAATAATACATTAGTTTTTGTTCGCAATGAAGAATGTTACTAGGTATGCCAAATCCCTTGAAATTGTGTCTCAGTAAAGCCTGTATGTATACAAATACACTAGTTTTTGTCGTAGTCAAAAATACCAAGTAGTTTTGATTTTATACGCATTCAAAGTTTCGAAAAATATCGAGTCCCGCTAATAGTCACGTGACCGCTTGTGACGTCACGTCACAACGCACCGCGCGGCCGCGTCCCCGCGCGGTGTGTATAAAGCAAAATTACCAATCTTCTATTGGATGATACGTGTAATATTCAAGACCAAATCTAAAAAATAAAATATATATCAAACTAGATGATATGTTCCACGATTCTGTTTAATCAAAAACATAAAATATTAAAATTTACTCGATAAAAAAAAATCACCAAGTTAGCTCTAATTTTCACACTTTTACGTTTACTACTTCTATGGTAATGATTTTTTTTTTCATAAACAATTATATTAAAACACTAGCGACCCGTCCCGGCTTCGCACGGGTGCAATGCTGATACTAAATAAACTACAGGAAAACTGTGAACGTTGTATATAAAAACATAGCGGCCCGCTCCGTCTTCGCACACGGGTATAAAATAGGTAAATAGCCGGGAAGCCGGCCGGTACCGCCGCAAATGCTACGTCCCGCAATTTTTAAATCTGTAATATCTTCGAAAATATTCACTTAAATCATACGGTGTAAAGGCCCATATAGATCTATATTAAATGAACAATGTATTGAAGGTATTTAATTGGTTAAGGATTAATGCTGTATTGGTTAAAATCGCATCGAAAATTAGCCATTATTTGTCGTAAAAAGTAAATGACAAAAAAAAGGTATTGTGGGTTATCCATAAGAGATAGACATATACCATCGCGGACTTTTCTATAGACCTTTTCAATGTGTATAATACTTAGTACATTATTTTGATAAAACTCGTAGGGTTCAGCCTGCGTTTGCAATGTAAGCGGAAAAAAATGTAATTTTTTGCGACATCACATTAGAAACCTCATAAATAACAGTACTTCTCCACTATTTAATGGATGTTATTATACATATAAACCTTCCTCTTGAAACACTCTATCTATTAAAAAAAACCGCATTTAAATCCGTTGCGTAGTTTCAAAGATTTAAGCGTACAAAGGGACATAGGGACATAGGGACAGGGAAAGCGACTTTGTTTTATACTATGTAGTGATTTGCAAGATATTTGTCAGAGCATTTTGTGTAATTACTTTTAGTTTTGGTTTTATCTGCGATAATAATAAGTAATATATATAAATATATATACCCTGTTTTTGTTTAATTCTTCCCCCGACCAACTTATATTTTAGTATAGTTCTCCATATCATTCTCAACTTAAAACAAGAAAAAATCTTATTAGCCATCTACCTATACTTAGCCCATACGAGCAGAGCACAGTCTAGTATACAAGTAAATAAAAACAAAACAATATATACAAGTAAATATAAACTGTATATTAAAACTTGTATAGAAAACAAAGGATAACGCAAAACAGCTGCAATGTTCTCAAAATATTATAATATGTATGTAGCTTACGTCCTTTGCAACTATAAAAAACAACTTATCCGGCGAATTGGTAGTTGTATTTTTACATTTAGGAACAACACATGATTTTCTGGTATTTGGATTGGACATTTTTAAAAGTATTTAATTATAATTTCGACGGCACGGGCGCGCGATCGCTAGCGGACTGAGTGAGCCAGATTGAGCGTGTTGTAGTGTGACGTCACACCATCACCGGGCGTTTACAACTTCTTTTACTTCTAAATCGGAAACTAATTGACGTATCGAAGTAATTTTTTCACTAGTATTATTTATTTTTGACAGAGAATATGGAGTGCTAATAATCAAAATTAGTGAACATTCTCCATTAGCGTGATTAATTATCGTGTGTTGATAGTAAACGATTTGATTTTGGTATTCATTGGAATTGCTGCTTGTGTTACCGTTTGAGTGGGTTGTTTTTAGTGTTGTGTATGTATATTATACTCATGTTGGTTAGTCAGTATTGTTTTTTATATAATATGTTGACCTACTTTTTAATATTTTTTCAGCTCCTTTTGTCCCGGTTGGCTGGTATTAAAGAGTAATAAATAATAATAAAATCTACTATCAAGTTGGCCATGATTTCGGCTGTCTTCATACCATCAGAATATTAGCTTGCACTTCTTATATCAGACCAAAATACAATAAATTACAATAGGTAATTAATTAGGGGAAATAGCAATTTCTTTTTTTTATTTCTAAGAGAAAATAGCAATTTCTTATGATTTATTAGGTAATATAATATTGCTTTACCCTCTCTATCAACCCTAGAAGATATATTTTAAATTCCAAACGCCCATTGTTGTCGCCTATCCGTTCCTACATCTAGTTTATTTGCTCCTATTACCGCCATGTTAACTTTATAATTCGCAACCTTAAAATAGTCTGCCCATAGATTTATTACAACAAATTCAAAGTAACAACTCTCCTCATAAGGCACGAAACATTTAAAAGTAAAAAACAAACGGAATCAAAAGCGTTCCAAATTTGAATTCAAACAGAATCGCGCAAGATTTCACGACTATTTTACAACAAATTCAATAACATACTCTTTTCAGCACGAAACATAATCTGCATTTAAAAGTTAAAACAAGCGACAGATAATAAACTAATAGTCTGGCCGAATAGAGAAAAAACAAACGGAACTAAAAGCGTTCCAAATTCGAATTCAAAATGGAATCGCGCAAGATTTCACGCACAATAAACGGCGGTTTAACCAACGCTGACGCGACGCGCCAAAACCTATTCTGATTTTGGAAACGGCTCCCACGAGCACAGACTAAAAAAGCCCTTATCGAACTTCGCTGCGACGGGTTTTTATTTTTTGACAAGTGCCATCGATACGCACGGCTATTGTTCTCGCTCGACGTCATTACTTGTTCCGTGGTTCTGCAGTGGTTATTATTATATTATTTGCAGTGGTTTTATGAATAGTGTACTGTGTACTACAGGCGACAAATATTCTGCTGGTTGAATTGATGCAAAGAGCTTAATTTTTTGCTTTGGTTTTTACTTATTGGTATTTCAAATATAATGTACGTATTCTATATGTTTAAATATAAAAATTTGATTTAGGGCATAATATTATATATTAACGTCTCACATACCTAGCTGATCAACGAATTTGCAAAGGATACAATTAAAAATAAATTAACTAAAATCTTGTTGCATTGTCTTGTAATTTTAATTTCAGCTTCACCTTTTATAATGAAAACTAATGCACGTAACAGTACTAGCAAATTACTATTTTCCATTTACATACTCTAAAAAATTAATTCCAATTCCAAGAACAGAAATATATCCACTCTACAATTACGCATAAATATAACCCAATCAAATTAATTTATATATTTTTGGGACCATTGTAGAACGTCCCGTTCAAGTGAACGCCTGAATCCGCACCATTGACGATACCGGTCGATGAAATATATTTTTCTGGTTTCCATTTTGGCCAGTTGCTCTTCGTGTACATGTACGGGTGATTTTATAACACACCCTGTATAATGAATGAATAAATGCATTATTTCGCGCCAAAAACATAAAGTTACAAAATATATGGCTTGTATTTAAAATACAATAAATGACTGTGTAAAGAAGATTACAATTTTATGCACTTGCGTCATGTAAAAAATATTAAAATATTTTGATAGTTTCAGCAACGAACGGAAAAGGGAGAAGCTTGTATACTGTTATAGAAAAAAAATTATTTCTGTCAGATATGAAAAATTGCTCAAATTTGCCACCCCTAGAATAAAACCAAAGTTTTATATCTGTCTACTGAGCCTGCTACTAAATCTGCTACTATGCTATAATAATATTATCATTAACTAGCCTTTCGCGCGAGACTTCGTCTGCTTTGTAAATTTCAAAAACCCTTCGTAAAATGATACTCACCTACAACATTACAATATTACCTACAGAACTAAGAACGGAAGCTATATTATGTCCTACCAGACGTATAATTATTTTAAAAACCTACACGAGCTTACTCTTTTTATTTCATATCCGTCCACAAAGCGAGGACAATGAGTATAACGAATAAGTTGATTTATAAAATGCATGTGACTTTATGCGTGTAAAATTAAACGCGCGATCACATTTTGTCGTTACGACATTTTAAATAACGCTTTATTCCGATAATTCGTTTCTTATAAGCACGTTATTGCTTTTAAAAATACATCCCATCATTGTTAATTTTTTTGAATTTTAAATTTTCCTTTAATATGTTGTATATTGTATAATGTGTATGACGTGAGACTCAATGTCTACTACTACTCTGATATTCTACTGTTAGACGTAACTTTTGATTTAATATTTTTGTGGATAAATAGTTGTCAATATAGTTGTCACTGTTTCCTGTCCGAACATGCTTAGCTGTCGAATACTATAAATTGCCACTTTCCTTTGACTCGTGGCGCATTCGTACGAATCGTGCCTAGGGGCTCGGACGTTGTTTATACGACGTTCGACCCAACTACCTTCACTTTGCTAATAGTCGTTGACTTGCTGCGTTTTGTTATCAACTACCTACATCAATTAGGTAGCTGTGTAGAATCGCAGTACATTCTTATTACATTCAAACTAATATTTAACCCGGCCTCGCGTGATATTTCTTACATCAGAAGTGGGATACAATTCAAGCCCACACTTGTTAATTGTTTTGAGTTTACGTAGTTTTGTAACGGCATACTGGCGTTTGTGTTTTTTCGTGCGTTGTGTAAAGTAAAAGTTTGTTACGTGGATTATTGTAACGGGAATGTAGTTCATCGAAGGAATTGTGTGTGCTATCCGGACTGCGCCCTGCGGTCTGGGATAGTTGAGCCTTCATTTGTGTTAAGCGAACGTCGTGCCTATGTCACAAATGAGTAGGCGTTGTTCCCATGATACGCGAACGGAGTGCCTATGTCATGTGGATGTCGTTGTTGTTCTGTAAGGTCAGTGTGGCCGAGGCAGGATGGTTGTGTTATCCCAAGATGAACTACCGTAGGCGTAGTGTTGTAATACGAGAAAAGGCGTACGAGGACGTACGATTGTCAGTATGGCCGTGTTAGACGTAACTTTTGATTTAATATTTTTGTGGATAAATAGTTGTCAATATAGTTGTCACTGTTTCCTGTCCGAACATGCTTAGCTGTCGAATACTATAAATTGCCACTTTCCTTTGACTCGTGGCGCATTCGTACGAATCGTGCCTAGGGGCTCGGACGTTGTTTATACGACGTTCGACCCAACTACCTTCACTTTGCTAATAGTCGTTGACTTGCTGCGTTTTGTTATCAACTACCTACATCAATTAGGTAGCTGTGTAGAATCGCAGTACATTCTTATTACATTCAAACTAATATTTAACCCGGCCTCGCGTGATATTTCTTACATCTAATAAATACGACCTACTTTAATAAAAAGTACTGGAAATAGTTCAAATTAAAAGCAAATCAAACGAAATACATTTATTTGACAATGAACAGCAAAATGACGGTAGAAATAAATGGGCAGAGGTTCCGCGATAATGTGCGCGCGAGTAGCAGACGAAATGGACGACTCCGCCGCTCGTTCGTTGTTATAAAGGCGCGCCGCACCGCGGTGAGGAAGGCGCGGGGGGTGGCCTTCCGGATTTTACTCCAACACGGCCTCTCCTGACGGGGCAGCGTCCTCGCTGCCTTCAGTGGCAGCTGCAGCTCGTGTGGAAGGGCCAGCTTCGCAGTCTTCAGCGTAATGATGTGCATCGTAACCTGTAGTATACAAAAAAAACGACATTGAAAAAAAAATACATGCAAATGAGGAAAGCTGAACCGGAAAACCGAACCGTGTAACAAACTTTACACAAACATTAACACTAGCACACGTGGCTATTACATACACAGGCTTTACACGGATCTGTTCCAGTGTAACCAAATACCATTAAATGTGTGCGCAACCAGGCTTTACATTGGTCTACAAAGGTCAACCCAGATACCTATTCAGTAGGCTTTACACAGGTCCCTAATCGGTGGGCCCACCGATGTCACCCAGATACCTACTTACAACAGGCCTTACACAGGTCCCTAGTCGGCGCGTCCGCCAACGTCACCCAGATGCCTACTTACAACAGGCCTTACACAGGTCCCTAGTTGACGCGTCCGCCAACGTCACCCAGATGCCTAGGTAGCACAACAGAGGTGCAATACCAAAAGGTCACCCCGATGCCATGCGCACCAGGCCTTATTCGGGTCTATTCCAACAACCAGTACAAATAACAAAAATACTCCTTATCATACTAACATTCAAAAAATCCAGCACAGGTATCCGGCGTCCACTCGCCGCGCCACAATACCATGTACCCAGCCGCCGCGTGACTAGTTTTCCCATAGAAACCAACTAGTAGTTTTAGTTCGTATCTATCGTTAGGCAGTATTTTGTATAGGCATCTACCATTATTAGCACATATTTATAGCCATCAGATTCGCTAAGCGGTCCAAGAACATCCGCATGTACGGTATCAAAAGGTACATGATTCTTATGCCAAGATGAAATCGGTTGTAACGATGCTCTTGCTACTTGTTTATGTGAAATGCAGACAACGCAATGACATATATTTAGTGATGAACTTTCGCATTCCCGGAAACCAAAAATGTTTGAGAATCAAATCAATTGTTTTGTCTATACCTATGTGCTCATGTTCGTCGTGGAAGACGCGCAACAAGCTCAAACGAAATGCCTTTGGAACAAAACATAAATACCGAGTTTCCTCACCCGTTATGTCATACTTGTAATATAAAAGATCGTTACGTTTTACGTACCGGCTACTATCTAATTCCCCATTGCTTAATTTTTCTAACAAATTTAGAGTCTACTCGTCACCTGACTGGACTACTTGTGCCCAATTTAGCGGTTTATCAACTGCGTGAATCAAGTTAATCGGATTCCTACTTAAGTAATCCACGTGTGACATAAGTACCCCTTTGTGGTATTCTAAAGTGAAATCAAAGTCCTGCATGTAAACATTTTTTGTTAAGTCATTTTTAAAGCGTTGCAATCAGTTAAGATTTTAAAATGTTTACCTAGGTACTAAATATTGACGAAAATGCTTAACGTTACTTGGTTTTGGAGATCTAAAGCTTCAATATTATACTCGCTCGGTCGTACCTGACCTTTGCACTTCACTATCTGTAACAGTAGTGGTCGCTGTACCGCTTAAAAAAAAATATTGAATATTTGGCAAGTATGTTGATTAATTTTTCTTTACTTACACCGGTAACGGGGGTATTGATTTAAATAAATGACGTCATCAAATCTACCTGCCTAACTTCCGAAACGATTGAGCTACTGTGTACTATGCGTTGAGAATCACGAGTCCTAATATAAGCTACTCCTTTTAAATAAACGTCCGTACCAATTATGTATTACGGGAACATTAAGTGAACATTTTTGCACAATATAGAAATCAACTTCCAAAGTAATACCATTCAACTCAACCGGTAAGGTTACAAAATAATTAGAAAAAAACTTCCTTACCTCCAAGTCCCCGTAATACCTGGTACGTCGGTTTCCCCTGAGTACTTCACTAATTCTGTGGACAATAACGAAACACATGAACACTATCAATTAAAATATCAACCGGTATACCTAAAATCACACCAGTAATTATGTCATTATTTTTCGTAATACCCACATTTTAGGAACAAAAATTAACGTTACTTTTATTTCTAGAATTATCAACCCTTTCTTTCGTGTAACATTTGTCTTCGGTATGCCCTATCTTTTTGCAAAATGTGCATCTCAGCGGTGATTCAGACGTAGGCTGTTTTTTAATGTTAGAATCAAAAGTCAACTTTGGTTTTTTCGAACATTCACTCTTTGTATGACCGAATTGGTTACATTCATAACACTTAGTTAACTTAGAATCGAAATATTTACGTTTCAAAGAAAACTGATTAGAATTTTGATTTCTACTAATACGATCATTATTATCGGCATTGTTATTCGGCTTTCTAAATTGTGGCGCTAATGTCGGCTTAACAAAATTTGACAAAAATTCGACTATGTTCTCGGAAGTTAATTTTGCGTTTGCAGCAGCGGCACGAACGTGTGGGTCAACAACACCGCGTATAATTATCGCTGTTAGAAGTGTATCATTTAGGCCTTTAACAATACGCAATTTTAACAATGACCTTCGAGCATATTCTGCATAAGTTGAAAATCTATCAGATTCCGTTTTCATCACATCGTATAAAATGTTCGCGATGTCGATATTGCGTGGACACAAAGCTTTTAACTCTAACTTAAAAGTGGACCACGTGCGGACAGTACTTGTCCATCGGCTCAGCCAGGTACGAGCTTCACCCTTTAAACAGTTTCCTACCCGCGCGAGACATTCTGCGTCATCCCAACGATTTATTTTTAAGGCTTTATCGACCTCGTCACACCACGTATCGACCTCATGAACACTAGGATCGAAATCAGAAACAAAATATTGGTTTGATCTCACCGGGAATGACATCAGCGCTGTCAGAAAGTTCTCGGCTGCCGATTTCATATCGCTCTGCATAGTGGCCTCGGTGGTGGTGGTCGTCGTAACAGGGGTAGAAGTGGGGGCGGCAGGTGCTGTTGGTACTGGCGTTGGTGCAGGTGGAGTGGCGCCGATGTGGCCGTCAAGTAATGATGACCGCACTGCCGACGTCGCGGACGGCGGCGTCGCGACACCCATCGTCTCGATAGGGCGCACCACAGCTTGGTCCATGTCCGCAGAAACAGCTTGAGGCTCCGCGCTGCTACGATCTTCGAGAGCCTGTAATCTCTTCAAAATCTCGTCCAAAGGATTAGTAGTTGGAGGAGACGGTGATCGTTGTCTCCTCCTAGTGCTATGCCTTTTGTTCGCTGGCATGATCGCGAAACTCTCTGCCCAAATACGTTAGATAAGAAAAAAAAAATAATAATCAGAATGGTTTCGGTGGCATAAAGCCCTCGAATCCCACTTCTGATCTAATAAATACGACCTACTTTAATAAAAAGTACTGGAAATAGTTCAAATTAAAAGCAAATCAAACGAAATACATTTATTTGACAATGAACAGCAAAATGACGGTAGAAATAAATGGGCAGAGGTTCCGCGATAATGTGCGCGCGAGTAGCAGACGAAATGGACGACTCCGCCGCTCGTTCGTTGTTATAAAGGCGCGCCGCACCGCGGTGAGGAAGGCGCGGGGGGTGGCCTTCCGGATTTTACTCCAACACTACCTTTACCTTTTAACATCCTATGAAGTATGCAATTAAAATACTGCAATTAATAATATCCCATGCTCATCTTATATTGTAACTAATGAAAATAGCAACGTCAACGACCCAGTAATGTTAAAAATATCGTAACGATATCTTGCAACCGTACCTTACGTGATTTAGTGGCAATAAAGGTGTGTATTTGTAAATGCACTCGCTGATTGTGTTCTACAGTGACCGAACCATTGTTTCTTCAATCCCAAGTTATGGTCCATCTAAATTGGATACACCGCAAATGCTTTTATCGCTCGAAATTTGTTTTTGTTATTGTGTAAGGATATAAATATGAAATAACTTTTATATATTACATTATATATTATATGGAAGCTATAATTTCAGATGTAGGTACTTATGACATTATTTTTTATATTTATATTATCAACATAAAAATGGTCTGTATCTTTTAAATTTAAAGTTAGTAAAAAAGTTATCTCTCTGTCTTCTTTTTTGAAAAACGCGTTAAAAATCATAGTTTATGCGAACACACATTTCTTTACCTGTTTGTGAACTATTGCAGTAACAATATTACCTTCAATCACGTCCAATATAAACCTTCATCAATTAATAAACAAAATACGCAGTGTAATTCGTGTATTAATACATACAGACGTAATAAGATTCCCATGCCTCGCAAGCATTTCCGTGGAAGCGTCCGCAAAAAGCGACCGCGCAACCCGAAGCACCATTGAATACAAAATTATAAATTTAAAGTAGACCGCTCGTTAAAACATCGAACGATTGTCTCCCGATCGCGATTACAATACAGCGTTTAAATATTTTGTCAATATACAATTTTAATTCTGCCAATCTGAATTGGTGAGCGGAATGTCAATCAATGCATTAAATTTCAGTTTATTATGCATTTGAGTTTCATTATCGTTCGCTGATTTTGTAAAAACATTGAACGGATTATTGTTTTATTTACTTTTTAATTACGTTCAATTCCCTTTTGTTTTGGTAGTGATAGTATATTAAGTTAAATATTTAAATTTTAAAAGAGCAACTACCTATGTTGTTCCCATTCGGTGGTAAATTATTATTTTTCTGTATTTTGACTATTCAAAAGCTATGAATAACTAGCTGTTCCCCGTGGTTTCACCCGCATTGCTCCGCTCCTGTTGGTCTTAGCGTGATGATGTATAACCTTCCTCGATAAATGGGCTATCTAACACCGAAAGAATTTTTCAAATCGGACCAGTACCTAGTTCCTGAGATTAGCGCGTTCAAACAAACAAACAAACTCTTCAGCTTTATAATATTAGTATAGCTGATATAGCATAATATAATAAAATCTTAGAAAATTCAAAACTGTATAATGAATATTTTTTTAAAGAATACTTGGGGCGTGATTTACAATAGATACCGAAGCAAAAATACAGTTCTTTGACTGCGCGGGCGAAGCCGCGGGTGGAAAGCTAGTGAATAAATAAATGTTTGAAATTGAGTGTTCAGTTAAATGCTCTGAGTTATTTCACAGATTGGTTTCAGTAGTATAACGTAACCTAAAGTAGTCTTATTACGACTCTTTTACATTGTTTGTTTTATTATGTTACTAGATTTCCGCCCGCGGCTTCGCCCGCGTTTGCAAAGGAAAACCCGCATAGTTCCCGATCCCGTGGGATTTCCGGGATAAAAACTATCCTATGTGTTAATCCAAGTTACCCTCTATATGTGTGCTAAATTTCATTGTAATCGGTTCAGTAGTTTTTACGTGAAAGAGTAACAAACATCCATACATCCATACATCCATACAAACTTTCGCCTTTATATATTAAGAAGATTAAGATTAAGATAAGATAAGATATTAGATATTAGATATTAGATTTGGCATAGCTTCGCTTATTTTTACGGCGTACAATAAAGTGTTTATTGTTATTAAGCCAATATCAACATTCAACATCTTCCGTCTGCCCTACTGTCATAGCAGATGAGAACAGTATTATAAAAATATCAGTCGGGGTTCTTTTGCCGCATTGGTAACTGTGTGTATCTCTTGATAGTAAATAATACAATTTAACTCTGAAAATATCAATAATTGTTGTTTTTTAATGTCCTATAATTTCTATGTATAATTTCTATGGATGATACAGGTTTAACAGAAATGGTCCATCCATTCATCCATCTCTCTTTAAAGGCCACGAAAAGTACTAAGATCTGTCTACTAAGATACTTTAAACCTATTTAAGATAATTATTAAATTGTCAAAACAAAACAAATTTTAAATATTAGCAGCCACAAGACACTAGCTTTTAAATAAGAAAAGAATCATCGAAATGGGTTCAAGTCGAAAGTACATAGGCATAAAATACAGTCGGTTTGATCTCTTTTTTGAAGTCGGTTAAAAACAAATTAAAATCTCCAAATCGACAAACGTATCAAAATTGCGTCCAGATCTTGCAACTGTTGATAACAGGACGATTATATAAGAGGTCACTCACCCATACTGTTTTGTTTCACCAAGATATCTGTACTCGTCGCAAAATTGTTTTGTTCATTAATTTTTATGGCCACTTTATGTGGATTCTTTGGAGTGGAAAGACAACGAATAACTGCGTCTGATTATGAAGTAGCTGTTATGATTGAATTGTGAATTGTTGGTATCCTATATTTGTGAATGAATTGGTACAATATATTTTTAGTAAATAATACAATTTAACTTTCAAAATATCAATAGTTTTAGATGCAATGACTTTGTTAGAAAATATAGCCGTGCGAGTTGAGACATCATATAAATATTGTAGGTACATGGTATTTGGAAAGGGGAAGATAAATTTGTGATAATATCTTTCTGAGCTTAAGACAAATCGAAAAGAAGCGTTTCTGGCGGGTATTTCTCCGCTTGTGTCCTACGTCTGCCCAATTTTTGTCTTCTTTGCAATAGGTGCATTTCAGAGTTATAGAAGTAGGGAAGTAAAAATATTTTTTATTACTTAATATTTGAAAACTATTTTTGCGATAGATTTTATACAGTACCATTTTTATTCCTTAAAACATTATTTTAATACATTTCGTGATTTAAAAAATATATTGGCATTACAGTTTCCAGTAAAATAGATTTCAAATTTTAATCCTTACTAACTTTGTACTAAAATGATAAGGTACATTTGCAAAAACTAAATTTATTTGCTGACGCTACCAACACGGGTGGGTATCGGGATCGCATAATGCGAAACCGGTTAAAGCCCACCAATGCGTTTTCAATGCCGCCGCAAACGGCACTAACATATGCTTAAGTATAAAAAGGTGAATTTACTGTCGCCCACGCTGTAACACCATCCTTTTACATCCACAAACGATTTACAACCTTGTTATATTTGTAATAAAGTTCATTATCGAATATCAAAATTCTTTCGATATGGCAGAAAAATTCGATAGGTTGTATTAAGATGAGGGCCGTCGATACTTCGATCCAGTTAAGGCGAAGTTAGTGATAAATATTAAATTATAATCGACGTTTACGTGTTTTTATTAGTACACGCTTATCAGATTGATTATTTGTTTGTTGACGTTATTAATTGCAATGTATATGGTTTTCATTAGCATTGAAAAGCTGTTTTGTTTTGCTGATGATTCAAAATGATATAATGCATTAATAATTTAATATCATAATGTTAATTTTTAATACGTAGACTGTTTTTTATGTCTATGATAAAAATATTATTATGGTTTTGGCTAATAATAATCGACAAATAGTTTGAAACGTTTATCATTTATTTAGGAGTCGTGATATTATGGATCATACCAACGTACGTATTTATTGATTACTAATTATACGGGAATGGAGATGATGCACAGCGAATTAATATTAAACGTTTTTTAATAGTAAATATTAACATAGATTACATAAAATGTGGAGAGAATCTAATATTTTAATATCTAATATATTATATTATAAAGGCGAAAGTTTGTAAGGATGTATGGATGTATGGATGTATGGATGTTTGTTACTCTTTCACGTAAAAACTACTGAACCGATTACAATGAAATTTAGCACACATATAGAGGGTAACTTGGATTAACACATAGGATAGTTTTTATCCCGGAAATCCCACGGGAACGGGAACTATGCGGGTTTTCCTTTGCAAACGCGGGCGAAGCCGCGGGCGGAAATCTAGTATATATATTATAAAGGCGAAAGTTTGTAAGGATGTATGGATGTATGGATGTATGGATGTTTGTTACTCTTTCACGTAAAAACTACTGAACCGATTACAATGAAATTTAGCACACATATAGAGGGTAACTTGGATTAACACATTGGATAGTTTTTATCCCGGAAATCCCACGGGAACGGGAACTATGCGGGTTTTCCTTTGCAAACGCGGGCGAAGCCGCGGGCGGAAATCTAGTAAATAATAAATAAGCTTATTCATACAATAAATAATAAGCATCAATATGAATGAATAGGTACATTTCCTATGAACTACTTCGTCTATTTTCATTTAGTGTTTAATTATTTAAATTAAACACAAATTGAAAATAGACGAAGTAGTGAAGCGTAACTTTGTTTAATTAAAACTAAATTAATTATGCAATTCTTCAGAATGACCCTCTGATATTATTAGACCATGGTCAAGTTATTTTAATTTGATGTGGTGTTGATAGTTTATCTAAGCATTAGAAAGAAAATTTATTTTAATCTTATTTGATTTAGATACTCTACAGCAGCGTTTCCCAACCTGGGGTCCGCGGACCCTAGGGGTCTGCGAGCATTTCCCAGAGGGTGCGCAGACAAATCAAGAAAACGAAACGAAGCCTTAGTGACCAGACTATTCTGACGGCCGGACTTTGTATTTTTCAGTTTTAAGATGGAATAATCTGTCAAGGGATGGGTGGCTAAGCTATTCATACAAAAACGCTGCAAGAAATCAATTAATTTTTAAAATAATATAGATTGACTTATGTGAATAAGTTTTTTTGGGGGTCCGCTGATAATGGTAAGGTGGCGCTAGGGGTCCGCCCACAGACATGTATCAAGATAGACTAAGCGAGTGTATGTACTTCCCGTGTCCAAACTAAGATTATGAAACTTACTTGACGCTGGCCTACACTCAGTCCGCGCTTGCAGTTCGCCAAGGAAAGACGTGAAGCTGAATAAAGTAAAATGCCGAATTACGCCGTTATAAACTGTAGAAACTCCACAGCTGTGAGTGGCCGAGTTAGCAGAGATGTTTCCTTTCACCGGTAAGTAATTTTCTAATTAGAATATGCACTATTTATTTTAAAATCAAATAAAGAATATCTGTGGAAAACGATCGTGACAAACACGGATACCAAATCATACGAAATGATTCGGAATACATTGCGGCTTTTACTTGGCACGGTAAAGATCGAGTCGTATGATAACAAGCAATGAATAGCGTCTTCTCATTTTTCTGTTCTCATTTTTCTGTCCAATTTTGTGGTTAGTGATGTTCATTTGATGCAACAGTTCTCGATTCTAATCGATTTTATAATCGAACAGAAAAATGATAATTTGAAGGAGCAATTTTTCAGAAAAAAAGGCATAGATTTTTTTTGTTATTTAATACGACTTGACCTAGAACTTTTAAGTATTTTAATACAAAGGTACTAAAAATAAATATTATGACATGGACGCCATTAGTTAAAGTGTCATCTTGGGAGTTTATTAAGAAAACTCCTTATTGCTTAGACTATGTTTGTTTTTTCAGTTTTCCAAGTAACCCGAACATAAAAGAAAAATGGATTGATGCAACGGGACATAAAGATTGATTGATTGACAGTTTCATTACTTTCTTTCGATGGCCTCTCTAGTACGTAGTACACGGTAACTCAATGGGCATATGTAAGAAAAAGCTAAAACACATTAGTTTACTTGTTAGAATATTAAAAGGTTTATAAATTTATTTTATCATTCCCCTGTCTATGGTAATTATCATTTTTCTGTCTTGAATCGATTTAGTAATCGGTTACGATTCATTTATTTAATTACCTCTTAGACATAGATCTAGTTTGATCTGATTTCTTTCGATTTACTTCGATGGGATAGGACGATACTAGAATCGCCGCGCGAGTGGCGTCCTAATCGATTTAGCGTAAAATGAAATTACCCTCACTAAAAAGCGCTCGTGACGTCATAACGCGTCAAGGTCAGTACAAAAAATATGACACGCTTGGTTTTCATACAGATCGCGGTACTTGCGTAGTCTATCTATGTCTGTGGGTCCGCCTTTGGAAAAGGTTGGGAAAGGCTGCTCTACAGTTAATAAAGTTACTTACCTTTTAAATAGATACCTATTTCATGTCAAAATAATAATGAAACTATAACAGTGTGTTCGATACCTGAAAGAATAGATTTTAATAAATACGGTTCGTAATACAGCTTACCTTATGACCACGGAGAAAGACATAAGGTACTTTTCTTCGTGATAAGAAAACATCAAGGGCGTGAAATAGGTAGTGGAAAGTGTTTGTATGTCACGCGATAAATGCGTTATAAATATTGATAAGTTGATATTTCCTAAAGTACACTTACCAAATCCATACTAATATTATAAATGCGAAAGTAACTCTGTCTGTCTGTCTGTTACTCAATCACGCCTTAACTACTAAACCAATTTGCATGAAATTTGGTATAGAGATATTTTGATATCCGAGAAAGGACATAGGCTACTTTTTATCCCAGGAAATAGGATAGGTTTTATCCCGGAAATCCCACGGGAACGGGAACTATGCGAGTTTTTCTTAGACTGCGCGGGCGAAGCTGCGGGTGGAAAGCTAGTTAATAATATATTATTAAAATTATTAAGGACAGATAGATAAGAAGGTATATTTTCATTAGTTTCACGTCTATATAGCAAAGTCGCTTCCTGTATGTATACTAAGTTATTTAAAAGTATAAAACAGATTTTGATGCAGTTTTTTTAATAGATAGAGTGATTCAAGAGTTAAAGTAATATCACTACATAGTATAAAACAAAGTCGCTTTCTCTGTCCCTATTTCCCTATGTCCCTTTGTATGCTTAAATCTTTAAAACTACGCAACGGATTTTGATGCGGTTTTTTTTTAATAGATAGAGTGATTCAAGAGGAAGGTTTTAGTATATAATATATTAGGTTTTAGACAAAGCGGGCGAAGTAGACATGCGCAAAACAGTACGTCAAATAGTAATGCAACATCACGCATCTCTTCCACGGAAGTGATATTACTCCGTAACATCACACATTACCCGATCGATTTTTAATGAAATGATGACATTAATAATATTATAATGTTTATATTATATTAATGGTGATATGTGAAGTATTACAGATCATAATATTGAAAAATAGCAATAATAACTGCAATACTTATTAGTTATTACATATCGTAAAATTACAATTTAAGTAAATATTTAAAAAATGTAGTTGATTTTCCTTCATACTTGGCCACGTACTTTATGTTGTTTGTTAATAATTGTAATGAACGCAAGCAAATGTAAAACAAACAAAAAAAAGTGAGTGATGCGAGTGATGTTTGTAACTGATGCGTAATGCGTGATGTTGCATTACGTGTCAAAGTGATATTACTTTTGTACTATTACACGCATTACCTACCCATGTCTAGGGCGAAGCCGCGGGCGGTAAGCTAGTTGTCAATAAAATACTTTTTTCTCTCATATCATGAAACATTACGTCATCGCCACATTAAATTATCGATAAACGCCTACATTAATCGTGTGCAAACATTTTTCAAGCCTGTAATTATACCTTTATTTATGAGCTGAGATTAAATACGCGACGATTTTGGGCGTAGCACAAAAATCAGTTATCGATGAAGATAACAATATTTATTTGGAACGAAATTATTATCTTTCGTTTTATTTATTGTTCTTGTATATTCTTAAGGATAAACCTTGATTTGTTTTATGTTGTGTTTCAGAATTATTAGGTACAGACGTTGTCCTGTCTGACTAGCGCAAATCGTTAAGTTTAAATAGCCGTCAAGTTTTCGCATTTTCTTTAATTTAGGCGCTTGCGGTTTTCTTTGAGATCCTTTTCCTGACAATGACAAACACATCAAATTAAGAATTATTGAAATCGGTCCAGAAGTTTACGTGAGATGATTGTTGTTGTGTGAGGGTACCTAATAGGTTTTTTTTATAATGTAGAGATTATTGGATATTGTTAAAATTGATTGTGTTTAAGCTTATTTGGCTTTTAACGTTTCTTTAATCTTTCTTAATCTGTACAAAAACATCGTGTGAGCAAACCACAACCTACAAAGAAAACTATTAACTTCACAAAACATAATTGCTTATAACATCCAGATCATTTCCATACTCTAGATAGACCGAAATATGTCTTAGTGCAGTCAGTTAACTTGATTTATGGCACAGCTGGTCTGAAGTGAATTTCAAGTTAGATGTGCCTTGTGGAACGAATTGCTCTGATTCTGAGCGAGTGACAATGTTGGGGGTTTGCGTTTCATAAGATAACAAATTGCTGAAACATTTCAATTAATATCTATATATATAAAAGAAAGTCGTGTTAGTTACTCCACTTATAACTCAAGAACGGCTGAACTGATTTAGCTGAAAATTGGCAGGGAGGTAGTT
This sequence comes from Colias philodice, assembly GCF_061535455.1. Lineage (NCBI taxonomy): Eukaryota > Metazoa > Arthropoda > Insecta > Lepidoptera > Pieridae > Colias > Colias philodice. The sequence goes on along the minus strand of NC_143103.1, from coordinate 8,754,206 downwards.
TAGAGCCAGGAGAAGGACATAGTATACTAAATATGTACCATGGGCGAAGCCGGGGCGGAACACTAGTATTAATATAAAAACGTATGTAGAGCACACATAACTATAAATAAATTAGTAAAGAAATCTTTATTGAAATATATTTATACATTAATTAATGGACGACTAACACCATAATCAGAATGGATGAAGTAGATATAAAAAAACGTATGTAGAGAGCACACATCACTTTAAATAAATAAATGAATAAAAGAGCCTTTAAGATTAATGAAAGACTCAAATTTAATCCAAAAATAACAGTTAGATTAATTTATTGAATGCATATTGAATAGAAGATTGTTAATAACTCATACATAAATAAACTAGTAATACCAAAGAAGTATAATGTAACATTTGTAAAAACCTCAAGTAAAGCTTATTATTTTTTTTGACAATCAATTTTAACATCCACTATTTAACAATTCCTTTATATTCAAGAAATAACGTAATTCTTAATTAGCGGTTCCTTTCTTGGTTTTACACTTATATTTACAAAGCTAAATAAATATTAAGCTCGAAAACTTGCAAAAAAGTGTCAATAACAAAACACTTACCAAACCGCTAATTAAAATATATATACCTTATTTACTAAGCTGTGTAATTTATTTACAGATCCAGACCACAAAGCTGTTTCCTTATTAGAAAAATAAGAAACATTTTAATAAATAACATCAATGTAAGGGACATGTCCTCAAGAATTAATTAAAACTTGAACTCGAAAATGAAATTTCGCCCACATTGAGTTTATGCAAATATTAAGTGAACTCATTAGTAGCGTTTCGGTTGCTTAATGTCTTAATTTGAATTTCGAGTTTCGATAAAAATTACTTGAGTTATGCGGGGAGCACACTGGGCGTATATTTCACGAAATTATGAGGTTTTCTGTATACACAGATATTAACGAAATAAGCACATCGGAAGTTTAATTTCTGGATTAGTAAATGCAAGATTTATCAAATATTTCACAACAGGTTTATGTGGAGGCGTAATTATTTCCTCAAATAAATTACTTACTTCAACGGCGCAACGACCCAAAGTGGATCTTGGTCTCCGACACCGAAAGTTTTCAGGTTTCGCGCCAAAGCACCCTGGTGTTGATTCTTCTATTCGAAGAATGTTTCATAAATAAATTATAATTTATATATTCTTTAGTCTTCTTGAATACAATCCCCTACTTCATTCTAATATAAGTGTCATTAGTCATAACAATTAGGTATGTGGGTAAGTAAATGATGCATAAATCAGAAATATTAAATCATGAAAAATGTGTTAATTACAAAATAAACTTGAATAAAAATTCACAATAGATTATATTATCCTCTATAATCTTTCACATTGCCAATTTTCACCCAGCTCCATGCTACTAACTATTCATGCGTAATTTAATAACAAACAAACATCTCTCTCAGTGTGCCCCCAACCTTACTAGTGTAATGCAGTAGCCCTGTTTACGAAGCATTTCGCCCACCATTTTGGGAACTGAAAACAGGTCCTGCCACGTCTTAATTAAGTTTATCGTATACGTAATTGGAGCATCGACAAAGCATTTATTTTATATCCATTTCGCCCACTGAATTGCATTTTAATTTTTTTATGCAACTAACAATGTTTGCTTGATTGTGTTAAACTTATTAGAGTAGTGTTATGTATGTGAATGTTTATTTTAGCAGCCTCGATTGGAATGTAGTTCATTTATAAATATTTAATTGAATGTGCAACTAATAATTATTAATAGATTGTGAAAGATTTTCTTGTGAGAAGAGATAAAACATAGAGCTTAAAATTGTGATATTATTTAAGAAATTACAATTAGTAATTCCTACAACTAATACACAAAATTTCAAATTTTACTTAATTAATATATCCAATATAATATTCGTGCAGATAATATAAATTGTCTTTTTATTACATTTACAGGCTTATTGAGTTCACAAGATTAATTCCAATCCATTCAATAGTTTTGGTGCGAAACGCATCCAAAGCATGATTTTACAGAACTTAACCCGTTATAATATTATTATATATAGTACTAGCAATGCCCTGCGGTTTCATCCGCATAGATAGCGATATCGTTACAACTTACAGTGAAAAGTCTACTACTTATAGGTCGGACTATAGGTTTAATTTTTAATCACATGATAATCACCTTTACCCCGTCCCGCACTACGGCCTTTTTTTTTTTGTTTTAGTGGGGAAATCTTTCATAGATACCCACGGCCTCCGGGGGAGGGGCCGTGGGTTATGTCGGATTCCTACCGACCAAAACCCCACTGTGTTCCGTCAAGACGCATATTGGTAGAATTCCTCCATGACCCCCGCACCTACTATTTTCTGTAGATTGACACTTTTAAAAATTCGTTATATCTTTTGAATGGAATATCCAATTCTTTTCATTTAAAAAGTATTTTGCTGGTATTGAAACAGTCTATAATAAAACATCATTAAATGGGATAAGGATTAATATATGTGTATCGATAACATGGTTTGATTACTGTCGGCACTTCTATTTACTTTGAAAACGTAAAAAAGTTGTTGTAGTAACATAACTACTGAAGATGGACATATGGTATCGCGGACTTTCTTGTAAATATTGATCCATTCTATAATACCGTAGAACATTTTTTTGTTCTATCTTCAATAGATTCCGCAGCGCACGCGATGACAGATTTTTTATTGAGGATTTTTTTACACCTTGGGTTTCATTATTGCATTTTTGGTAAGGATCTCTAATTTTTTTGAAAATGCAATATAGCCTATGTTGCTCAGTAAAGATGCAGCTTTCTAATGGTGAAAGAATTTTTGAAATCGGTCCAGTAGTTTTTGCGTGAAAACCATACATACATACATACATACATACATACATACTTACAAACTTTTCCTCTTTATAATATTAGTATAGATAGACTATAGACATATGTACATTGTGTACTGATTTATTTTGATTTAAATTACTTCAATTTAACATTGAAAATTTATTTAATATGTTTTTTCTGACCGTACTATGTTAGAGATAATATTATAATGTTAACGCACAGGATGCAGAATTACATATTAAGTTATTTTCTGTACTTAAGTGCCGTGTAGAGATGCCAAAGTTGTCTATCAAGTGTCACTGATATACATCCTTAATTGAATGATTTTATACCTTTTAAATTTAACATTGTATACGTTTAAAGAGAATTAAATAATTCTACGTTATTGAATAACTAATTAACTTTTGTAGTTAATTAACTAAATAATTCGCTCTGCGAATATTATACTATACTAGCTGTGCCCTGCGGTTTTACCCGCAGTGCTCCGCTCCTGTTGGTCTTAGCGTGATGATATATAGCTTTCCTCGATAAATAGGCTATCTAACACCGAAATAATTTTTCAAATCCGACCAGTAGATCCTGATATAAGCGCGTTCAAACAAAGAAACAGTATAGTATCGTATAGTATCAGGTAAAATGTATTACATTTAACAAAGCATCAAATTAAATAATTACCTACCTTAACAAGTGCCTTGGACAAATTTAAAAATTCTGTTAGTAATTAAATCTACTTTACTTTTGATAAAACCATATCTCTTCCACTTTCTTATTTCCCCAACAACGGAAGCTTACCGTCAAGTGATCATAATTTTATACAAAATATTGATATTTGATCATTAAAAGGGAAGCTAAGCGATGTCCAATTAATTAAAAGCAATCGTGGTTGCCACAGCTGCCATTAATCAAGAGATCGGGCTGATAGCAAGGACAGTGAGAGCACGGGGTTTGTTCCACTTGGGACTAAAATATGTGATAATAATATTTAAACATTTAAAAAATGCTTTAAAACCGTCAAATTATTCGTTCAAATCAAGGTTCAAATGGATTATTTAAAACGTGACGTGATCGTATGTAAATAAATGATAAGAACTTACTTTTGATTTTAATAAGAACTTACTTTTGAGTTGCTTGTTGTCGCAGGGCAGAGCTTTTGCTATTAAAACGGGAATATTATTTTATATTTAATATTTTCTTGTTTAAGTACGAACTTTACTATTCTGAAATATGTGAGATGTAACGTCTATCGTCTATCGTAAATGTAATATTATCTGTCGTTTTTTCGCGATTACATCTTCTATCAATAGCCAAGAGGCAGTCAACTATTACTCTAACGTACGCACGTTATGAGTTCAAATTTAAATTCCCTCATTTTCTTCTCCTATTTAAACATCATTTGAAACGTTTTTCTTTCTAAAAATAAATACTGTAATCTGCAACCTGCTAAAAAAGCAAGAGCCAAGTGGAAACCCCTTTATTCTAGTAGCTCGCGGCCAAATGAATATGTAGGTAAGTACTTATAATGTATAAGGGAACTATCATTAGCAAATGAGAAAGATTAGACCATGTTTATTGGGTAGTAGCTGCCTGCTGTGTTACGTAGGAAGGCTTACAGGTTGTGGTTAGCTTCCTTGTAAATGCTATCAATTGCAGTCAATACAGGAAGTTTTTTAGAAAGAAAGGAAGAAAGAATTATTTAGGACAGGTTGTGAATAAAAAACCGCTTTGTAGATGCTATCATTATTCAGTTAATGCAGGAAGTATTTTAGACAGAAAGCATTTATTTCAACACACAGCAATAACATTATAAATTAGTAGGAGAAAATTGTATAAATAGTACAAACATATGTGTGGTTTGCGTGCAAAAAGTTTGGTGATTATGACGTAATAATTAAATTACGTTGTTACAGACTAATATGTTTATAAGGATGGATGTAAGTATTATTTTGTCAATCTTTCACAAAAAAACTACTGAAGAGATTTGGATAAAACTTTACAGTATTTAAGTACATCAGAATACGAATGATCTCTATCTCTTCTGTTTCGTCAAATAAATTTTCTTTCTTCTTCTTCCTTAAAGTTTTCCCCTTTTTATATCTTCCCCTTTACCGAAATAATAACCTATATTCATTCCGAATATTTGAATATAATCATGTTCAGAGCTGTCAGTTTTGTGGATTCCCATAATCATAGGATTATCTCGTACAATATTACCTAAAGCTAATTGAATCGCTTACGTTAATATATTATAAACGACGAATGTATTAGCCGTGTATCGATGAAGATTAGTCATTTGATTAATTAGTTCGCTTTTAATAAAACTAATTGCAATTTTGTAATTAATTATGCTTTATAATAAAAAATCTTACGGTTTTGAAAGATGATTACAGCGAGTTCTGTGATTTACGTCTTTATTACTTATTTAAATCAATAATATTATACTAGTAATGTTAATAAATACAAAAATTTAAAAATTCTTTCAAATAAAAAAGAATCATCAAATTCGGTTCGCCAATCGAAAGTTCAATCGAAAACATTCTCAAAAAATATATTCGAATTTTGAATATCCCCTTTTTTGAAGTCAGTTGAAAAGCTTAATAAAAAAACATTTTTTATTTATTTATTTATTTATTTACTCTTTATTGTACATCATATTACAATGAAAGTACATAAAACAAAACCATTTAAAATGTACAAACGGCGGCCTTATGGCTCAAAGCCATCTCTGCCAGGCAACCTTCAGGCAAAGGACAAATTATAACTTAAGGTAGCCAATAAGCAATAATAACGTTAAAAAAAGAAAAGAAAAAAAAAAAAAAAACTGAATTAAAACAAAGCATAATACATAAAACACTATATGTATATATCTACAATATAATATATACATATACAGTATATATACCTACATAAACATACTAAACATATATTATACTAAATATATTATTCATACATACTTATTGAATATATTACATACATAATTACATAAACATAATATACATAGACAGTACTTATATAGATAGATAATAGTCTTTCAGCATCTTTTTAAACGATCCTAACGTCTGGGCGCGTCGAATCGGTTCCGGAAGGGCATTCCATAAGCGGATTGCAGATACCGTAAACGATGTACCGTATAATTTAGTGCCATGCACAGGGAAACGAAGAAGAAAGTTATTAGAGGAACGGAGTGTGTAGGAGTCGGAAGCAAGATAGTGGAAATTGGATTTTAGGTAGCTAGGAGTACAGGGATTAAAAAGGATGGAATAGAGGAGATGGAGAGTGTGAGCATTCCGACGCAGTCGGATAGGTAACCACTTGAGTTTCTTGCGAAACTCAGACACATGGTCAAATTTGCGAAGACCAAATATAAACCTGATGCAGAAGTTTTGCAATCGCTCAAGTTTATTGAGCTGATCTTCGCTGAGGTTCGTGTAGCAAGAGTCCGCGTAGTCTAAGAGGGGAAGGAGAAGGGATTGAGCTAGCATAACTTTGGTGGGTATAGGCAAGAAATGACTTAACCGCTTTAAAGAGCTAGCTGCTCCAAATACTCTTTTGCTGACAGTTTTAACTTGTGGCACCCAAGAAAGAACCTCATCGAAAGTTATACCGAGATTTTTTACATTCGAACTATAAGGTATGACAATTCCATCCAATTGCACGGGGGGTAAATCGGCGCAGTTAATTTTTGAGCGAAGATGTGGGCTTCCAATTATAATAACTTGGCTTTTGTTAGGGTTGATCTGTAGGCCAAAAAGTGTACTCCAATTACTTATGGAAGCTAAATCAGCGTTTGTCACTCTTATAGCCTCCGGTAGAGACCCTGCATCTGAATGGGTGTAAATTTGAAGATCATCTGCATACATATGGTAGAGAGACGTTATATGAGGAGTCAAGGAGTTTATAAAAATGGCAAAGAGAAGTGGAGACAACACGCCACCCTGAGGTACTCCAGCAACAATATTACACCACGATGAAAATTGATCATCATACATAATACGCTGCCGTCGACCAGTCAGGTAACTACGAAACCAATCAATTGCCGCAGGAGAGATATTAATAGACTTTAGCAGACTCAGCAGGATTTCAAAGTCAACGGAGTTAAAGGCATGACTGAAGTCCAACAAAGTTAATACGGTGAGCTGCTGCTTGTCCATACTTAAGCGAATATCGTCGGCGACTTTGACTAAGGCAGTTACCGTGCTATGACCAGGACGGAAGCCGGATTGGTAAGGGCTAAGGATATTGTTACTGTACAAGAACTGGCTTAACTGTTTATGAATTAAGCGTTCCAGTACTTTGGACAGAAAGGGTAGGATGGAAATGGGACGATACTCATTGAAGGATGTTGGATTATTCTTTTTAGGTAAAGGGATAACATGAGCATCTTTCCAAATGGTAGGGAAGCTGTGGGATGAAATTGAAAAGTTCAGGATGTGAGTAATGATTGGAACGATGATATCAAGGATAGGAATGATCATATCACGGCAAATGGAGTCGGTGCCAACGGCCTTCGAAGATATAGACAAGATAATCTTCTTAACATCAGCTACGGCGAATTGAGTGAAAGTAAACGGGGGATAGTTAGGAGTTGGAAGACTAGAAATATGATTTATACTTATTTGATTATTGAAATTAGGAATTGAATTATACGAACAAAAGAAGCTATTAAGGTTATTAACGTTAAGGTCGGATGGTAGCTGATGACTATTATTTTTCCCAACTCCTAATGATTTAAGAAATTTCCAGACATGTTGGGGGTCGCCGTTTTCGACCGAATCATGGATATGGCGTCGTTGTGCATCCCTACACATAGTATTGCAGTGATTTCGAATATTCTTATATTTTTCACGATTTGCATCAGATTTGCAGGATCTCAATTTAGCTTTAGCGCGATTTTTCTTCTTCATCAAAAGTCTGATTTCGGGAGTTAACCAAGGTGATGGCGCGTGCTTTAATTTAACTGGCCTAAGTGGTGCATACCTATCATATAACTGAGTTATTAGGAAATTAAAGTTCTGCACCTTTTCGTCAATCGATTCAGCGTTTTTGACAGACAACCAATTAATATTGCGGGCATCATCACTAAGTCGCTCTATGTCTATACCACCAAAGTTACGACGCAAAACGGTTACTTTCTTAGCACGGGGCAACTGGATATTATAGGAGAGAAAAATAAGGTCGTGATAGGAAAAAGAGACAGCTGGGAATTGCCCGTGCGTAGGAACATGATTAGGATTCGACACAAACATTAAGTCTAAGAGGGAAGGAGTAGAGTTCGGAAAGAAGTGTGTTGCTTTTAAAGGTAGACAATGTAAATTAAAGGAATCAGTGATAGAAAGGAGTTTAGAGCTACGCGAATCTTGTTTTAATAAACACGTGTTAAAATCTCCCATCAAAATAACGTGACTATATAAAGGAATGTGTTCATCAAGAGTGTTTTCAAAGTAGTTGAAGAAATTAGTAGTTAGAGAAGGACTGTAGAAAACACCCAGAAGAACTTTTGTATGAAGCAAAGAAATTTCGATGAGAAGATGTTCCGCCGCATCGGACGGAGGAGGTTGAGGTGAAGAGCTAATAACAGTGAAGGGAATGTGTGATCGTAAGTATATAGCCACACCCCCACCACCCCGCCCGACACGGTCGTTACGAATTAAGTGAAAACCAGGAAGATTATAGAAGGAAGAAGGGAGACTAGGTTTGAGCCAAGACTCGGACACCAGGATAGCGTGAAGATTTGCGCAGTCAAAAGAGACCAGCATATCAGAAAAGTGCGCCGGAATGCTCTGAGCGTTTATGTGAACGATGTTAAAATTTTGGGGGTATGAGGAGAATTCGGAAGAAATTGAGGAACTGATAGAAGGAAAAGATGCATCGTAAAAATTATCGCCACTGCACGAGCTACCAGACGATGAAATGGATAGAAATTCATCAGAGCTACTATTTAAACTGCTAAAAGACATTCTATAAAATAAAATAAAAATATATAACTATATATTATATTATAATATATATAAATATAATTATATATATAAAATATTATATAATATTTTATAATATATAAATATTATTATATAAAATAAAATAAAAATATATAACTATATATTATATTATTTTTTATTCTTATTCAAAATTTAAAAGCACAATGAAATGAAATACATCATCCTCATATTAAAGTCACGAAACCAAGTCAATCCTATTTAATTCGACACATCCGTTTTCATTTAATAACTTCATTCCTTACGCATTATTAAGTTGACATACAGATAAGTACTTTTTAATCCTTTGAATTAAACCGCGATGTATATTCATACTGTTATTATTATAAAATGATTTGCATATAAACTTAATCGACCATGATTTTTCACTTATAATACCACAAGAGCTTCAAAATTATCGGGTATTTTCCGATAGGTTCGTTGCAAACAAATGAAGGAGTCAAGTTTTTAGTCAAGGTTAAAAAATCACGAGCGCGAAGCGCGAGTGATTTTTCATGAAAAACTTGACGACTTTATTTGTTTGCAGGGAACCTTGAGGGAAATGCCAGATAATTTTGAAGCTCGTGTGCTATTCGGGAGATTATTTTTCCGTCCCAAATGTCGGCCAATAATTTCACAATTGAATTGAACCTGTCAGTTTGACGTCAACGACCAGAGAAAATTTTCAAAAATTATCATAATACCATGTAGGTTGTACCACGTGACGTCGAATGGTGCAATTCTATTGGTCGATATTTGGGTCGGAAAAATAATCAACACAATTATTTATTATGCATCGTATTATTCGATTTAAAATAATTAAAATACCTACTTGTAAAATTTACAAAATTCGATGACAATAATGATTGTAGTATATTAGTTTAATCATGTACATTTTCTATTTTAGAAAAAAATTATATTACTTTTAGAATGTTAATTTACAAAAAGTTGTCGAGAATGTTCTCAAGAAGTTATAAGTTTGTAACTAAAAACAAACAGCCTGTATAAACTATAGGGTCAATCTTAAACAACATTTTTGTAAACAACACACAGCACATCGCTTTCAAAGGGTTTCCGAGTAAACACCTAAATCAATAAACGGTACCTGCTCACAATAAAGTTATAAATCAAGCGGTGAGCGCTGAATAAAATCGCTTATATCTCGCTTATCGGCCGATCGCCTCCTCCGTAATATACGACGATAGAGGTTGTACAGGGTGTGTTTATTTTTTAATTCTATGAATATAGTACTAAAAAATTTGGAAAATCCAAAAGTGCACGCCTCATATTTTTTTTTAATAAATATTTATTAATTATTATTTTTGTTTATTTAATAACAATTAAACCACATCGAATCAGACCCTGAAAAATGAAAGGGTTCTATTCCTGAGCATACTCAAGCGTAAGAGAAAAAAAAAGACTCGATTAGTAAAGTATTTCGGTCGCTATCGTATTAACAAGAAAAAGGATCCGCACATACAGACACACGGACGTCCAAGACAGAACTTTTTTAAACTGTTTTTTAACTAGTTTAAATAACAAAAATGACATCAAAAATATCATGAACGTTAAAAATAGTGTTTTTTCTTAATATGTGTGTGTATGTATTATCTTACAAGTGCAATGTATGATACATAAAGACATTTTAAGTTTGAAAAATCAGATGTTTTGCGCGAAGTGACAGTAGTACCCACCTCAACGCTTCGCTTATGAGGCGTGCAATAAATATAATTTATATTTTTCAATAAATTCCTTCTAAATTTTCCAATTTAATTTACTAGTTAAACATGTTACTACTTATAAAATATTTTTTATCAAATTGATTTATCTAAATTTAAAAATATGTAGTGATGTCTTCATAATATTAATATGTTCATACAATGTTAACATTACCCGCGAACTCTAATAAATATGCAAATAATAATAGGTATTGCTATTTAAATCAACTTCATCTCAGAAGGAGAAGAAACAAGAATATATTATGTAGTTTGCTTCTAAATTATTTAAATGTTAGTTTCCGCAGTAGTGAATCAAATTAATCATGAATTAATTTAATTAACAGGCAAATACGCCAGAAACAATTCACTAAAATCTAAAAATATCTCATTTACCGTTACAAAATTACCATCACAAGATACCGATAATTGCGCCGTCATAAACCGTTCTATTCCTAAAGAGGAGTAGCTACTTCATAAAATACAGCAGCTAAGTACACTTCATAAAGCAAACTAAAAGCCAGCTATACACGGCCTTTCACGAGGCGACAATTTTGTCGGTTCATTTCAAAAACTAATAAATTTTCACAACATCCTGTATAAGTCGCTTGCAGGCTCTAACACTGAGAATGTATTTAATGTACCTTTGGAGGAAATTTTTGTGATACATCGCTCTCTCTTGGCTTTTAATAAAACATGTATTTGCTAGTAGACAGGTCGAAATTATTATACTTACTCGTATTAGTAACATGTATTCGCCGTGTTTATATGGAGCAGCAATTAGGTTAGTAAAAATATTTTCTGATGATCTTCTAGCTTCTTGGAATAACACTACCTTCTTATTTTTTCGCGTTTAATCCTAGGTAATATTTGTATACGTAGTATATTATTATTAGTATGTGGTAATATTTATATTGTTAAATACCTAATTTGATTAGGTATTTAACCATCTAACAGTGAGTAATAAAAGCTCTCCTAGATAATAAAAACAACATAACAATTACAATTGAAGTAAAGTTATCCGTATTTTAAGCTATCTTTCTGACCTGATCTCTGATAAAAATTGGTCGCACGAGAAACCAAGTATACGGGTTTTTAAAACATGTATTACTTGGCTTACATACGACTCTGGGATCTCACTCTACCAAACAATATATGACTAAAATTCAAAGATAGAGTTGTCAATCACTTGCATAAAACTGATATATCATTTGATCACATTTCTCCTGAAAAATTCCAAAATGTCATCCCGGAACTCGCACTTTTTGATCACGGATAGGCCTTTTGAGCTACGTACAAACAGAATCAGATCTTTCTTTGTATCTACATTCTACATACTGCCTTCAGGCTACGTCATGTGTTTTGTTCGTAAGATTTGATACTCTTTGTGTTTAGTATTGTGAAATGATATCGAGTAGGAAATAGTATAAGACTAGGGGATGTGTATATGTAGATGTATATTTATAACTAGCTGTGCCCCGCGGTTTCACCCGCATTGCTCCGCTCATGTTGGTCTTAGCGTGATGATATATTATATCATATATATAGCCTTTCTCGATAAATGGGCTATCCAACATCGAAATTACTTTTCAAACTGGACCAGTAGTTTCTGAGATTAGCGCGTTCAAACAAACAAACAAACTCTTCAGCTTTATAATATCTATTAGTATAGATGTAAGCTTGCAACTTGCTCCAGTTATACACTGGGCAAGTGGCCACATGTGGCCCATGAGCCTCTGTCTGTCTACAAACATACAAGTTAAGTACTTCTACTTCATTTTTATATAGATAAATTTGAGTATTTTTAATAACAGGCCCCGGAACCACAGACACAATAGAAAATCTATTGTGTCTGGGACCGATCGGGCCGCTTGGGGCGCTTGGGGAAATATTCTAACAGAAATGCTAAGAAATGTTCTCAATGAATAGTTTTCTTTAACACAAAGTTAATTCATGCATACACCCCCGCTATCAAATAGGACCCTACCACACCTACGCTACAGGAATCAATTTGACTCCTGAAGGAAAATAATGTTACTTAAAAATTCTAGAAGAATGAATAAACAATTTCCTTAGAGCCTCAAAGAGATAAGCAGAAACTTGAATATTTATTATATACGTCAATAACATGCAAAAAGAACTATATAAAATTCAAACTATTTACGTATTCAAATCGACTTCTGCAGTGTATTAAAGTTTGACGCAAAAAAATGGCGGGTCACTTTGATAAAACAATTCAGAAAAAAGTTCTTCAAACCTCTCGAGACAAAGCAAAAAATATTTCGTTATCGCCATTGTCACGGAAAAATTGCGAATAAAAATCGTAAACAAACAGACCAAAACTTTTCTCGAAACCTCTGGAGAGGACAGAATTTATTATTTTTGATGTTTTACCTACCGCTAACAAAGGTTGAACGTAATTTTGGGGAAGAGCGAATAGCGTATGTGAAAATCACGTAGGCTAAACTTTTACAAAAATATTTTTATTTCGAGTAATAGGTAGGTACATTAAAATTTATTCACATTGTTATTAACCAATATGGATTATAAGAATCTCTAAACATCATGCTTTATCACTACATAGTATAAAACAAAGTCGCTTTCTCTGTCCCTATTTCCCTATGTCCCTTTGTATGCTTAAATCTTTAAAACTACGCCACGGATTTTGATGCAGTTTTTTTTAATAGATAGAGTGATTCAAGAGGAAGGTTTTAGTATATAATTAATTAGGTTTTAGACCAAGCGGGCGAAGCCGCGGGCGGTAAGCTAGTACATAATAAATCTAATTTTGTTATCACTGAAATAAGATTCAGAGGCTCTTGGCCTTTTCTTCTGACAGAGATTTCAGATTTCCTTGCGTCCCAGTATCGTTTAGCTTTCGTACTTATTCTTTGATGCTATGAAATACATGTATGTAAAAATTTAATTTAAATTTTCTGAATTAAAAAAAAAAACATAGAAAATGAGACCTTATGCCTAATTTTCTCGATGTGTAATAATTAGTTCTGTATCCTAATAAACATTAAAGTGACATTTTTTTCTTCGTATAAATAAACGAACTTCACTTATTTCAAAACTCACTATATTATAGTGTAGTAATCACTTCTTTTTTTATAGTTTTAATTGCATGTAAATTTTTAATTTATTTTTGATTTTATTTAAATTGTCTCTGATTTTTTTCGTGTCATGTAACTGTAAATGGAAGACACAGGCTCCTGAAAAACAGTTCTTACTATCTTAGGAGCCTGGGTCGCTCTAATTTGTTAAATGATTTAAGTGAAATAAATGATTTATTTATTTATTTATTATTATTCTCCTTTTAGTCGAGATCTTGTATCCCATTTGATCAATATAGAAAGTACTTAATCAAAACTTTGCGCCACGAATTGGACATCCACTTAGTGAGAATTGAGAATTGAAGTGCCAACTGAAATTCTAACACTAATTTTCAATAGACTTACCTGTTGACAAGATAAGGTTTCGTAAAGTTTTTGTTCAAGAGATTAAATGTTAATAGTTAGTTGATTTAAAATAATAATGGTACGATGATGATGATATTAAAATTAGTAAAATGAAAGGACTATAATATAAAGTAGTAGTAGTAGTAGTAATAGTAGTAGTAGTCGATTTTGAACAATAAAATACGACATGTAAGGTCGTTTTACATAAAACGACATCAGTAGAATTTGTTGGCAAAATACCAAAAATAGTTTTTTGTATTTGGGTTATCAAAATATACTATTAATTTATTCAGTTTTCCCATCCTCACACTTGCTTTAAACTCTCCGAATCGACAAATAAATAAAAAGGAGCGTGTGTTCTTAGCACACGTGTCAGAAGTGAAACTTCTTTGGCAATATTCAAAGATACCAAAATCGTCGCTGTATTGCCATGACGCGACCTTGAAATTTTTCTCTCAACGCGCCTTAAAAAATGTTTCACTACAAAAATAAATATGTACATAGTTTTTGAATCTCTTTAAAAGCTATACCTAATTATTCAAAATAGATTCCAATTTCCAGACATAGGCATTATTACCGCTGAATCGTTTTACATTCATTCATCATCAGTGAATGAACGATCTTAGATTTATTTGTGTACATCACAAAGGGCCCCTAATGGCAGGGAATATGCCTTCTCATCGGGGTGTAATGTATCTGTAATGAAAAATTGAACGGCAATAACGTTAACCGACTTTAAAAAGGAGTGTTTTTCGGAAATTATTAATGTTTTTCAAAAACTATTGGAAAGGAATTAGATTTGTGGTAACGAATGTTACGAAAAAGATCATTTTTGGTTATTTTTTAAACCATTATGAACCTATCAATTTTATTTACTTATATAGAATTCTAAAATAAACAAAATAAATTCTTGACAAGACTCTACAATGCAATTACACTTGTATAAGCTAATTTAATTACATATTACGTTAAAAGCAAGTTTTAAGCATCAAAAGGTTTCTGAAACTAACCTTGTGATTTTGAGGCTTACCAACACCTTGGTATATTTTAAAATATTTAGTACTTAAAATAGGCAAAATAATTCTGTTTAATTTATCTACTGAAACTTTTATGCAGAGAAAAAAAAAGCTTTTTGTTAGAAAAAAAGTTTAAAAAGCTTTACATTTCCAATAATATTATTTTTAAGTACGGGTCAATTTCGTAAAATTATCATACATAGTGATTAACTATCGGCGTAGTTAAACAGAAATAGAAGCCAACCAAGTTGTATAATCCACTTGATTCCACGCGGTCACTTGAAACGCGAAATCCCTTCAACTCTGCCGTTTAACATTCTTTGTTGTTATCTTAACAAAGGACTTGACGCTTCTAAAGGACTACACGGATGTAGGGAACTGGAAGTGTCTAGGACTAATTATTTTTTGAAGTTAAATTTCCTTAGGCGCGTTAATAGTAAAATTTCAAGGTCGCGTCATGGCAATACCGTCACGTCAAGGGGTAAGGCGACGATTTTTGTATCTTTTTCATAATAAAAAAAAACTTAACTTTGTATTTTTCTTCATACTTTAATTTTGGTATAAGTAATTTATTTTAAATACAGATCAATATCATAATATATTCATATATACAAATCAAATTCTATATACCTACTTATTTTTCCTTACAACAAAAATTTAATAAAAAAAATTACAATGTACATTTCAGTCATACTTCATGAGTTTTAATCTATCAGAATTTATCCACAGCCACAGTTGAACAAACATTCAGATTTACAATATTCAGGTGATTCTACAAATACGTGTAATTAAATTACAACCGTAAATTGACCGAAAACGTAAATAATGATTGCTAATTAGCGCTTTAAATTTAAATCGACCACGTTTTAATACCTACTCATTGAGACATGCTTAAACTTGTAGTTTAAACTTAGATTATAGAGAGAAAAAATTATTTGTTTGGTACGATTCGACTCAAAAATTACTTAACCAAATAAAAAAGAGCGTGTGTGCCGAACTGCCGACCACACGTATCAGAAGTGAAACTTCTTTTAGATTCAAAGATACCAAAAATCGTCTCTTTAAGCCATGACGATCGTATTGCCATGACGCGGCCTTTAAATTTAACTTTCAACACGTCTAAAGAAGTTTCACCTGAAAAAAAAAAGCTATTAAAAATTAAATAAAGCTTCATATAATATAATATACACACGGATAGTTTTGAAAATCTAGAAAATGTTGGCAATACACATTCGTATTTATAACATTTGATATCAGTAATTAAATTAGTAAGGATTATTCACATCTAGTTTCCAACATCCATGTAGAGTCCAACAAAAGGTTTTCACATAACACCATAAGGAGTCCATAAGGGAGTTTTATCCGGAAGATGCCACTTGTAATACAGCCTTATGTATAGATCTAGATATTATCAGCACTGGTCATTCTCTTAGACTGGACTGACACTTCACTAATGTTGTCGAGTTGAGAGGATGTTTTGTTGTGTACATGGCTTTAGAAACACTGGATAGTTCCCTGGTATTCATGTCAGTTTAAGTGTTAAATTTTGTACATTGATATGATTTTAAAAGTGCAACTCCAGATTTTTTTGCTGACTTTTCTCTATATAGATGGTAATAAGCGGCAAATAATTTCATTATGTTATTTAAATGTACTTCTAAAGCAATTTAATTTAATAAATTATAAATGAGACATCGTAATTTGACTGATATTGGTAGTTTACTGTATTACTAGCTGCCTCACATTGAGCATAATAAAATAAAATTGGTCGAGCCGTTTGGTAGAGTTCGACCGCGAACAAATATACCAACTATCATCGGCCTTATCAAAATTTATTTGGCATAAACGATAATGTAAATTAATATCATTGTATCTATATTCAAAACTATCTATGTACAAACATTTGTCTCCAATCTGTCTAGCCGTTTCTTCGTAATTAAGTAACATACATTCATTCCATACTCTCATACAAAATTTGCTTTCATTCGAATGGTATTTTACACCTGGCTTAATAACATTTTACTTTGTTAAAGTTTATAGCGGTCAGCATATTTGCAAGTATTGCCATAAAATTAACAGCTACAATTTAAGATTACTGGGAATAATCTTATCATCGTGTTAACAACGATTTTATGGATGCAACATTGTATTGAACCAAATGTTTCTCAGAAGTTCTAATAAGCATTTATTATAATGATGATATTAAAAGACGGGATAAATATTTATTTAATAATTTAACGGAAAATATAATAATAACAATTTAATAATGTCTATAATTTAGTTGAACATAAGGCACTTCTTATGCATGATGTGAAAACTTTGCAGTAAATGCTGGTTACTAAAATAATAATTAAATATCTGGGACCTTTAAAAATCATAACTTAAAACTATAGTATTATGCATTATTTATTAGTTTAATGTACGAGACGAAAAAATCATGTCGCGGTCTGCCAGACATATCATAAATTTGACTTCAGATTCCAAATCCATACTAATACCTATTATAAATGCGAAATTAACTCTGTCTGTCTGTCTGTTACTTAATCACGCCTAAACTTCTGAACCAATTTTCATGGAATTTGGTATGGAGATATTTTGATACCCGAGAAAGGACATAGGCTACTTTTTATCCCGGGAAAATGACGCAATCCCGGAAATCCCACGGGAACGAGAACTATGCGGGTTTTTCTTTGACTGCGCGGGCGAAGCCGCGGGCGGAAACCGAGTAATTAATAATTACATTAAAAATGAATCATGATTAAATGAATGCATAAAAATAAACATAAGTAAATAAAAATGACATACTTTTAGCATAGATTAAGTTTCTCTACCATTCAGCTTGTTAAATAATATAATTATTAAATGTAGTTAATATGAAGTATTTTCTATATTCACATTACAAGAACGATATAAGTACATAATAATTTCGTGATTTTTGCTACAGATATAAATTTGAAGATACCTCATTTTAGATAACACGTAACTCCCAAACTTGAGAACTAAAATTTTACAGCTGCTATAAAATACTAAATTATAATGAGAAGGAGGGATGAGTAATAAATATTATGCAGACAGCTTTATGCATTGAAGACAATGTTCTTAGTCATCGAGATGAAATTTAAGATTTTTAAGAGTTTTTTTCTTTAAAAGTCTTTGTAAGGAGTCTTTCTATATGTCAATACACCTAGGTAAGTATATATAACGAACGAACGAACAAACGAACATAGAGCAAGAGCATTCGTTCGTGATCTTTTAGTGTAAACGAATACTCGTATTTAGTGTTGTTCAGTAAGAGAATATTGCATATAATCTTTTCGAACGCACTAAGAACAACGTAAGAATGCTGCTCTACGCCTGTTTACACTGAAAGAAAACGGTCAAAATCTATACACAGTTAGTTAGATTTGATAATTTTATTTCATTTTTAAATTAAATAATTTATAGTATCGATTAAAATACATACGTTACACAAATTAAAACCGATATACCCATATAAAAGACCATGTTAAAACAAAGCGCTTTCGAATAAACTAAGGACTAGATAAT
The DNA here is from genome assembly GCF_061535455.1 of Colias philodice. Classification (NCBI taxonomy): domain Eukaryota; kingdom Metazoa; phylum Arthropoda; class Insecta; order Lepidoptera; family Pieridae; genus Colias; species Colias philodice. The sequence continues at coordinate 8,735,650 of NC_143103.1, read as the reverse complement.
GTCTAACGAAACACACATATAATTAGTTCAGTATCAATTATTAAGAGGTGATTTCTAAGGGCTACATTAATTACGATCTAGAGGGACGTGGGACCCTATTTATTTGACTTAATTAGATGTCCCATTATGGGATGTTGAGGTTTTTCGGTGTTTCAAACTCAAACTCAAACATTCATTTATTCAATTAGACTACTATTTAGTAGCACTTTCGAATCGTCATTACATGAGTATTTTTAACATTTACCACCGATTCGGAAAGCAGTATCTATGGAGAAGAATCGGCAAGAAACTCCATAGTTGCTCTTTTAAATTATGCTCGTGGAATAAGTTTTTGTTAGGTTTATGGCGTAATGTGAGTCTATCTTAGATATGAATGAAGAAAGATTTAGATACAAGTTTTTATGAGAGGGTATTGGCAATGTTAAAGGAGAGACTGTATTAATAAATTAAGATTTTAATACATGTTCTAAAATATGTTGATATAAATTAAAGTGTACATTTCTTATGTCTAATTCATTTGTATTAAAATAATATGAAGGTGTTATCCATACTAATACATATTATAAATTCAAAAGTAACTCTGTCTGTCTGTCTGTTACTCAATCACGTTTAAACTACTGAACCAATTTTCATGAAATTTGGTGTGAAGATATTTTGATACCCGTGAAAGGACATAGGCTACTTTTTATCCCGGGAAAATGACGCGATCCCGGATATCCCACGGGAACGGGAACTATGCGGGTTTTTCTTTGACTGCGCGGGCGAAGCCGCGGGCGGAAACCTAGTAAAATATGTTTATAATTTACTAAACAATAATCTTACGGTGCACTTACATCAAACGGGCGAATGCTCATTCTAACCCCACTATGTCAAATTATTTTAGTGTAAACAGGCGTAGAGCATTCTTTCGTTGTTCTTAATGCGTTCGAAAATATTCTATGCAATGTTTTACATAAACGAACAATACTGAGTACGAGAGTACAGACTAGTTTGTTCTAAACGATCATGAAAGAATGCTCTTGCTCTAGCTGTAGCTCTATGTCGTTTGATGGACGAACGGCTGGACATTAGACCGTGTTAATATATTGTAGGTAAGCGTTTATTTTCCTATAAATAGTTGTAGAATAAAAAATTCCATTTATATTGAGTATCACGTAATACAAGGAAATGAACCAGTTAATCATTTATCAACTAATCAGACATGAAATTCTATTATAAAAATACTGTTGTTCTTAAAGATCTGTCGAAATAAATAATAGTTATGATGTAGGCTGATTGCCCTATCACTGCGCTACTAATCCTGGCCATAGCGGCAGCATAAAGAATGATCTTCCTACACGATAATGTATTTAGATGTGAGCTTTTGGCGTTTTCTTATTAAATTCGGATTTTTATGGCAAATAAATCGTAGAGTATTAATTTTATGTTTATTATTACAGTTTTATTTGGATAAAAAACTTGATTGAATGTCGACTAAAAAAAGCTTCCAAATCTATGTGACATTAGTTTTTGGTTCCATTTATTTTCACGGGCAGGTTTTAGGTTAATCAATAGTAAGTTATTTTAATGATATACGTTTAACCAGCATATTACTGATTTATCTCTTGCCTACGTATGTATTAAATAAGGGTGGTACCAATATCACGACGTTACGGTAGAGTAGAAATCTGTCCAACTCTGTTCAACCATTGCCTCCCAAATGTTTTTCTGCATTTTTACTAATCGCTACATTCTATACCTTGGGCCACGTTTGAGTCTCGACAAACTTGCCTATTTACGATGCGACAGGCTTCCAAGTTATGAGCTGAACCGGTAGCCATTGCGTGCATACAATGCGTCATATAGCAACCCAGTGTTTTGTTTTGGCGGCCCATAAAAATGTCACTATGAATGCGTTATAAAATCACGGGAGATGAGTAACGTCTGTATGGATAATTAGGTAAGTACATATTTTGTTGGTTATCGAATTGTCTTTTTGGGAGTGGTGGCTATTGAGAGTAATAAATAGCATTACGTATTAAGAATTAAAGTGAGTAAATATTAAAAACGACGTACCTATGTACTTTGAAAATTGTTCGCGTGACTTGATTGTGTTAATTACTTATTAAAGGTGTGAAGAAAGAATAAATTGAAACATGCACTTATTATTAGAACAATATTTTACTGCTTCTCATCTTTACAATATGTTGTGTTAATTAGGTACATTAATAAAATATTGAGTGTATTGAACATTAATACATTAATAATTCATGAGATATTTTAGACATCGAATATTTTTGAGAACTGAATAACTGAATTTTTGAAATTGCATTTGTGAAGCACGTATTATATGAACCTTACCTATCGATAAATTAATTTGCCATCAAACATCGATTGATACAAAATAATGTTTTTACAATAAATTATATAAGTACTAGAAGTATTTACTTTAAGCAGGTAGTTAATTAAAAAGCTGATCTAAAGTTTCCATTTATTTACCAATGGACGTTAATTACAGGTTTCTTTCAGAGTATTTTTATACGGAATCAATAAACATTTTATGTAACAGTTGTTAGGTTATACATAGATTTTCTTTTATTTGCAAATGATTGAAATCTACTTTTGAATTAAAATTCACTGAAATAAGGGAAATGTTCTTATTTCCTAATTTCCACGCTAATTAAAGGCGTGTTTTTAAAACCATTTTGTAGGTATTAATTATTATATACTTATATTGTATTATTATGCACTTGCGGCTCGCCCCGGCACTGCCCGGGTAGATTGTTCTTCTCTTTTATTACGTCCAATTTTAAATATTATCCTAAACAAACATAATTAAATTATTTTTATTTACTCTGAATAAAATCTAGATTAGTACAAAGTGTAGATAACTTCTAGCTTTGTTTGTTTTACTAGTTCAGGAGCCTATTGATTCATATACAAGCTGTATACCTACCTATTTATTACGTCGACAAAGTTTTATTTTTAACCCTCGAGGGAAACTGTAGTCTCTAGGTAGTATAGTATAATAGTTTTATCTTATTCTCTCTTATCTTGTAGATCTTCAGATCTAAAAATATGTATAGGTAGATCCAACTCGCAATCCAACCCACGCACACATTCATAAGCAGATTACTTGAAATGGCTTACAATTTTGTTATGTGACATATTAAAAACTAATTCGAATATGTGTGTAAAGCCGAAACCAATAAAATCAGGATTTCGCCCACGTCTTCTGTGTTCCGTTCGTGCGAATACGGCCTAACCTAACAGTTGAGTAGGCGGGTTAGGGTGTGGACACACAGTGCTTTCACAATCAATTTCAAATGTAAAGCATTTGAGATATTTCACGTGAGTGCAAAAAAAGACTTTGTTAATTGAGTAGTTAGACTATAAACTACGTAAGTTGATCCTATTGATTTTGTGTGCTCATATTTTTTGTGCCTTATCATTTTAAGAATATGTCACCTTACAAGTGGTGTAACTAAAACTTCTTTTTCACTACATAGTATAAAACAAAGTCGCTAGCCGTTGTCTTTCTGTCTTACAAAGCGTTTTCAACAGAGCCGCAACACTAATTTCACGATATGAGTTCTTTAATAGTTACCACAATAAGTTGTAAGCAATTTTTTCGCTTAATGAGCATTTTCGGTTTTATGCTTAACATAATACAAGCAGTAATTTGTTATTCCTACAAAAACTCGACTACTTACTAATACAGCGTAATGTGGAAACGGCCTTATTCTCCGAGGTGTGCATTTTATTGCATTGGTTGTATATATTTTTTCATGTGGCCGCTCTTTGTATCGAATACATTTAGTATTGTAAAAACGGAATTGTAGAGTTTTACAAATAAATGTTTCTAGAAGATTTTATTGGAATGTAATTGTGGTTGGACTTTAATGAATTCATTGTTGGTTCGCTTTGTGTTATTATTCTAATGTGAACATCTAACATATTATTATGATAAAATAGTTTTGAGTTAAAATTCAATCGAATATACAAAACAAATTATTTCTATTTGTAAATAGAATGATAATACGATGACACAATATTACGTATTTAAGGACAGTAAAAAATAAAATATTACATTAATTCAATCTCGCATACTGCCTATGCATCGCATATACTTAAACTATTTTTTTTCCCAAAAAATGCGTACCTTAGCTATGTTTCATATTCACTATAGACTGAATGAAATAAATCTTTCCGTAATATTAAAAGCAAGCAATTAGTACCCAATATAGGGGCCAGTATATATTAAGGTGCTAATATTTTCCATAGAAGCGAATACAAATGAAAACAAACGAAAACGCTGCATGCTAATAACTTGTTGGCACTGAATAATACATCTTCAAGTAATTGGCTATAAATATCACGTATGACAGCTATGCTAATTGTCTTTTAGTAACCTATTACAGCTGAAATGCTTTAAGCCGTCTATAATCGAGCGCTTTGAATATACAAGGCCGGAAGCTTTTAGAATAATATACCTAATGTGACTAATATAGTGCGTTTGGGGTTTGTCTAACTCAAAATAAGGGTCAAAATTATATAATATTACTAGTGGTCTGCCCCGGATTTGCCCGTGGTACATATTTCGCAATAAAAGGTAGCCTATGTTCTTTTTCAGGTCCTAAAGATTGTCTGTACCAAATTTCATCAAAATTGGTCCAGTAGTTTATGCGTGAAAACCATACATACATACATACACACCTTTCTTCTTTATAATATTAAGTATAGATGTAGGTTTTGTGTCATTTTTAGGTACAAGCGGCCCGCCCCGCCATTGCCTGAGGGTACATGGTTACGTTTCTCTCCATAAGAAACATCCTCGTCGTAAAGAATTAACGAAATCAGTTCAGCCGTTCGAGTTATGCGCTTATCAACACATTTTGCGATTAATTTTTATATTATATATATAAGTTCTCTGTATTTATTAGGTATACCCATTTTTAAATAGAAAAATAGTTGGAAAAGGCATCAGCAATTTAAGCATATTTAACTTAGAGTCGATCGTGACTTGCCAAAAGTACCTATATTTTTTTAACTTTTGAGAAATAAGTGATTACGAATCTTGTTAGAGAAAAACTAACTCTGTATGAATACTAAAAAGAAACACAGTGTAGTAGAAATTATATCCGACAAGCTTATTAAAGCTAGATTTTTAAAAGGCACTGAAATAAAGAAGAAGAAGATATTAAGGTCCCAAGAGAAAAACTAAATATACCTAGCGAATTTTATTGTCTTTATATATTTAGTCTGCTTTTCCTTAAAATAGCCAGGTTGGAAAGTGGACTCCGATACATTCCCTTGTGGAGTAATTTTTGTCTGTGTTAAGACTTTTGCCCCGGCTCCGCTTCGATTAAACAAAAATATATCAACATATTATAATCAGCAAATATAGCAGTCATATAATCTTTAAAATCGGTTGCGATATTATGAGTTATGAGATGAGATCATTTCAAACATCATTAAATCTTTTAGTATATAATGTGTAGAAGTTTAGGATTTTAAGGCTCACACTTGGTCTTGGGACGAATATATTATTCTCTCTAGACAAGATGATCCGAAGCTATCTTATAATATTATACAAGCTGCGTCTCCTAGTTATCCTCGAAAACTTTTAATCGGTGTAGTTATTACATGTTTTATTCGTGTGACTATTAGGCGTTTATCCGAGCGAACAAAAATACGACCGTATCGTTTCTCTTTATATCTATAATTAAGATAAAGGAAGCTATTAAGCTATAACGTTAACCCACTTACATTAGTACAAGCCAGCGGTCAACAAGTCAAAGGTTTTTCCATTTACCGTCCCGAACAGTTTCAACACAAATCACAGACCTACCTTACTCCTGTGTGTACCGATATATAGACAGTAAATGCAATTTTCATACATCATACCTGTCACATGCAGCTCTGCGCTCAAGGAAATATTTCGTATTTTAAGTATGCAAACACAGGACATGTTTATTACTACTAGTATTTGCTTATTTTTCCCTATACTACGTGAAGCGTGGAACGAATTTTACCCGACAATTTCATACCAGCTAACACAACGCCTCTATACTAACATGTGTAAAGAAAATTAGTACTATAAATGCTATTGCGTCAATTCAAGTTCCCCTTTTAGCGTGCCCTCATAAAAGGGTTGGTTTCCCTTCAAAATACCCTTTTGTGCGCACTTTATGATGTTTCTTAGCCAAATGCAATCTCGATTCTTAAGCCTGCATAGACAATAGCCGGTAATGCAGCCGTCCAGCCCTCTCCCTCTAACCATAACGAATCCAGCAGCTGTCTCATTCACTTCAAAATTTCATTCGGTAGTTTTCGTTTATACTCGGATGCAATAGCCAGTGTAGCCCGCAGAGTCCACTGTCCAAACAATTTTCTCAGTCGCTCTCTGGCTGCCGTAGGAGGAGTGTCGCTGCCGGTCGACTCTCCCGCGCTTTACATCGCGATCGCAAAATCAGGAATGTCGAGTGTATGTTGAGACACGAATAAGTGTTGTGAACTGACTCGAACACAGCTTGTCTTGTGTTTTGGTCACTTTTACAGTGGTTAGGAACGGATGTGGTTTGTTGTCTGAGTCAATGCTTTTCTGTATGTTAGGACTATGACAGCTTAATGGATAATGTACATTTGAAACACAAGTATCAAAAGGTTTTGTTTCAACGTATGATGGAACAGCATTAGCCGTGGAATATGATATTGTGCGAGTAAGTATTTAGCTGACTAGATAATGTATGTAACTGAATATGATTCTGATAAGATTCTTTCTAATAACTTAGCTAAGGTATGAAAATTATTTGATGCATTGGGAAAAACTTATTAAAACATTGTATTTGAAATTATTTGAGCATGCTTTGATGATAAAATGGTATACCTACATTCCACATATTACATTACATACATTACATTTTGTACTATGAAATAATATTATGATACTAGGCACTTATAAAAAGAAAATACCCAATCCTGAAAAAATAAATATTTAAGAAGTAAGCGTCTGTGATTCAATTTAAACAATTTGTCTACTAATTCCGCCATCCACTGATATTATCTATTAAAATATGCGTTATAATAAGATAAGAAAGAAAAATTAAAATATTTATCAGTTAAGGTGTATTATCAGTTAAACTGCCTTTGGTCTCTCATTCCACTAATTAAAAATCTCCATATACTCAATTATTAGTATTGTACCATTTACTCCAAAAAAATATTTAAATTATATTTTCCATGTGTGTTTATTCTAATCAACACAATATAATACTAAAATGAAATCAAATATTATGATGAAAACCAAAGTTTTAATCTATTTTTTAGCACGAGAGGTGGATTTAAGTAATAAAATGGATAAAAAATTATCTTAGTATGATTAATTATTATTTTAGTTTAATATATAACTTGAATATAAGTACCAAATATTTTCATAATATTTACATTATTACTTATATTAAACTGAAGACTTAACAATTATTAAAATATACATATGAACTCTATTTAAGACTCTACATTGAAACCCAATTTTAATGCTATAATGATACTGAATAAATTTTTAATCAAAAATTAAATTGTAAAACTGACATGATTTAAAAGAGCAACTATGGAGTTTCTTGCCGGTTCTTCTCCGTAGATACTGCTTTCTGAATCGGTGGTAAATGTTAAAAATATGTAATGACGTTTCAAAAGTGCTTCTGGAAGAAGTCTAATTGAATAAATAAATGTTTGATTTTGAGTTTGAAATAAATCTTCTCATTTATTGCTATAACTTATCTACGACTGAAAGAGATAGGATACAGCTGATTGGCCTAGTTTCATAGGATAATAGACGTCCCTTGAGTATTACAATCGACATTAAGTCACAATTGTAAGGATAATGAATGAGGTCCGAAACTCAGAGTTACTATAGAGCTGATTTTAATCGGAGCTTCAGAGAATACAAAGTTTGACTTTACGTGAAAAGCATTAAAATATACTGCATATCTGCCTGTCTGTCTGTCTCCAGGCTGTATCTCATAAACCGTGATAGCTAGAAAGCTGAAATTTTCGCAAATAATATATTTCCGTTGCCGCTATAACAACAAATACCAAAAAATTAAAAATAAATTAATAATATACCTCCCTACTAATATACCTACCTACCTACTACTAAAATAATAATATATAATTATATTAAGAGGGATACGGAATTAGTACAGAACCCTTCGTGCGCGAGTCCGACTTGCAATTGGCCGGTTTTTACTATGTAACGTATCTATTTACCTAATCAATAAAAATGTAAAAGGCTAATCAAAATTGGTATGGTAATACGTCACGCCCCGTATACAAAGGGCCAAAACAACAGGTCATTATAAATTAATTACTTCATCCTGATTAAAACAAACAGACAGTGCGCTTATAATGACGTGACATTAAACACAATAGATGAACTATTGTTTACATGTTTTTAAAACAATGCCGTCAAGCTTAATTCAGTTTAAACAATGATCTTCGTAGCTAATGATGCGTTTTAATTTACCTTTAGTTTGACACCCACACTAGTACATAGATGTATTACTTAATTACGGTGTAATGGAGAAGAGAAAGGCGCAGATACTTAATTGATTGGCTATATTGGGCCTGACGAGTCTTATTTTCAACTAGCTATTCGCCCGTGGCTTCACCTGCTTTGATTTAAACCTAATAAATTAAATTACTAAAAATATACTAACCTTCCTCCAGAATCACTCTATCTATTTAAAAAAATCACGTCAAAATCCGTTGAATAGTTTTAAAGATTTAAGCATACGTGGGGACATAGGGTCCCGGGCAGAGAAAGCGACTTTGTTTTATACTATGTAATGATAATACTCCAACGAAAATATATGATAATATATATTGCAATTGGCGGAGACTGTCATGGCGCATTTACACTTTCTCGTTCGTTATTCGCATCGTGACTCAATGGTATATTCGACGAAACTTTCGTACAAGAGCGTATACGCGAACTACTGTTCGCACATAATATTAATTTAATAAGTATATTCTAATCTGTGACTATAATTATGAAAGGTGGGCGGGCGTCCACGTGTATATTTTTCTGTAGAATGGCTTTTTATACTAAATTCTTCATTCAGAGCTATGTCTGAATAGTTTATTATTATGCATGCACTGGTCATTAAAGACCTATTCATTAGATAGAGAGGTATTTCTGAAGACGTGAATTTTTTTTAAATTTTATTTGGTTCAATGTATGTGTTCATAAATGTTGCCTAACATCTAATTTTTAATAGATATTCCTCAGGGACAATTGGGTAATAAAAGTTAAGCTCGACCAGATATATTAATTCAGATAATTTTTAGCTCTTTTTGAAACTTTTTTTATTAATATAATATCTGGTATCGAACCCAGATAAGTACACTTGATGTCAACCATAATATCATAATATACAAATTTATACGATGCATAAAAAGAAGAGGAACTTAAATTTATATTGTAGATTAAAATAAATAAAAATTAAATGAAACTGCAATGAAAATCTTGTACATATTTAAATGAATTTCTTCCAGTAAAATAATCGTACATACTTAGGCTTGGAATTCTTGCCAATTTTTTCTCAAATTAAGCAAAAGTCACGTTCCAATGTACGAAATGTTTTCGAATGCTTAAGATTATCTGTTTCAGTTATCTTGATAAGGGGTAATGTATATTAAAATATATTGTTTTCTTGTGTTATAGTATATTTAGAAATTACAGTTATTTTTTCACGAAAAACTGGGAGGATTTTTACATGATTACTGATTTTTACATTTTTCCATGAAACAAGGTTTTTATATCAGGTTTTTCAAGTAGATATTATTATGTACTTAATTTCGTCTGCGAGTGAAACCGCGCGGCACAGCTAGTTTAACATAATTAACTATACTGACAGTACTACAAAATCACAGTGACGTGCAGCCAATCATGTTTAAAATCAGTTGAAAAACTTTAATTTCTGAATAAGATATTTTAAAGTGGGCTTCGACCGTGGCATATTTACGCTACATCGAGGTTTTATGCTGTGGTAGTTTAGTGGTTGAGATTCGATTACAATCAAAGGGTCAAGGATTCAAATACGTATAATTAACTAGCTGTACGTAACCGCTGATTCTGTTTTGATGAAGTTTAGAGGATAGGTAGATTTTTTTTTGTAAAATATAAACATTGCTTGGGCATTTGAATTTGTATACAGAAGACTGCTAGTGCCATAACTTGAGCAGACAAAGATGCTTTTTTATAAACAAATCTATGTAAAAACATTATCTGTATATAATATTTATTTCGTACCTTAACATATTTATAACTAGATCCGCCCCGCGGTTTTACCCGCGTTGCTCTACTCCTGTTGGTCTTAGCGTGATGATAGCCTTCCTCGATAAATGGGCTATCTAACACCGAAATAATTTTTCTCTTCAGCTTTATAATATTATAAAATATAAATAATATTATATAGTATAGATATAGCCTACATATACAGCTCTTCCAAGTAACAAACAAGAGCTACATCACTTTGATGTCATTTTGAAAAACACCCAGGCACTCAAATCTGGTCTCAATATTGAACACATCAATTCATTATTTTCACGCTCAAAATAAAAGAGCTGAGTCATTGAACTGAGAGTAAAAAGCATCGAGAGAAAAATTTTGGCCACAGCGGCTTCTTTTCATTAAGGATCATTAGAGTTTTGTGGATGAAAAATGAAAATATAAATACAGAAAGCTTACATTGTAAGCCCCCAGAAGCGTGGCAAAGTGTATTGTAAGAAAATTTCGAAGCCGCTGTCAAAGGCGACTCATGATTTATTTTGATGTTCGGAGATCGTATCGTAATTCTGTTTTATACGTAAAGAATTGCTTTTTAAAGTATTCGTGTGTTTTTTGTAATTGTTGCGTAGGTATGTTTGGGAATTGGGCTTAACGGTTGTAAGTGGGAGGATATGTTTGACCTTGTTTAAGAAATGACTTGAATAGTCAATTTGTGGACAAAAAGTTTTATAAGATAGAGCTTATAACTTGTCATATTATATACTAGCTTCCGCCCGCGGCTTCGCCCGCGTGGTGTTTTTTCGCAATAATGGGTAGCCTATGTTCTTTCTCAGGGTCTAAAGATTGTCTGTTCCAAATTTCATCAAAATCGGTTGAGAGGTTTATGCGGGAAAGCGTAACAGACAGACAGACAGAGTTACTTTCGCATTTATAATATTAATATAGTAGGGATAAATAGTATCACTTGAGAATAATATCCCAAGACTAGGACCGATGAAGTAATGGACATATTTTCTATAGGTATGCTAATTTAGAAATGCTAATACATTTTTATGTTCTTCAATTCATTCTAGAATTCGTTGGAAAATAACGTATTTTCTTTTCCGTTATAATCCAATACTTCAAGTTTAATCATTTATTTAACTTTTTATACCAATTAAGTAAAGCGACTCGATAGTATTTATACTAAAATTATAAAGCTAATGAGTTTTTTTGTTTGAACGCGCTAATCTCAGGAACTACTGGTCTGATTTGAAAAATTCTATCAGTGTTAGATAGCCCATTTATCGACGAAGGCTATATGCTATAATATATCATCACGCTATACATTCAAATTACAGTATCGATAAATTTAATCTAGATTATACCAAGATATATTAAACGTATTGAAATGCGAATAACATGATACGATAGTACTAAATCATAAGCACTAAAACTACTAACTTATACAGGATGGTACCTGAGATCCATTAAACCGCCATGTTAATCCTTGTTTCATAATGCATCACCCTGTATTATATGTGAATAATGCTGCGGACACACGATCGTAGTTGTATGAAGCATGATGGTTTAATGCAGTACATCTTCACTACATAGTATAAAACAAAGTCGATTTCCCTGTCCCTATGTCCCTATGTCCTTATGTCCCTATGTCCCTTTGTACGCTTAAATCTTTGAAACTACGCAACGGATTTTGATGCGGTTTTTTTTAATAGATAGAGTGATTCAAGAGGAAGGTTTATATGTATAATTACATCCATTAAATAGTGGAGAAGTACTGTTATTTTTGAGTTTTCTAAAGTGATGTCGTAAAAAATTACATTTTTTCCGCTTACATTGCAAACGCAGGCTGAACCCTACGAGTTTTATCAAAATAATGTACTAAGTATTATACACATTGAAAAGGTCTATAGAAAAGTCCGCGATGGTATATGTCTATCTCTTATGGATAACCCACAATAACATTTTTTTGTCATTTACTTTTTACGAAAAATAATGGCTAATTTTTGATGCGATTTTAACCAATACAGCATTAATCCTTAACCAATTAAATACCTTGAATACATTGTTCATTTAATATAGATCTATATGGCCCTTTACACCGTATGATTTAAGTGAATATTTTCGAAGATATTACAGATTTAAAAATTGCGGGACGTAGCGTTTGCGGCGGTACCGGCCGGCCGCCAGGCTATCTATACGAAGTCGGAGCGGGCCGCTATGTTTTTATATACAACGTTCACAGTTTTTCTGTAGTGTATTTAGTATCAGCATTGCACCCGTGCGAAGCCGGGGCGGGTCGCTAGTCTTATATATAAAAATGAATCGCAAAATGTGTTGGTAAGCGCATAACTCGAGAACGGCTGAACCGATTTCGATAATTCTTTTTTTATTATATTCCTTGAAGTACGAGGATGGTTCTTATGTAGAGAAAATGTAAACATGTACCACGGGCGAAGCCGGGGCGGACCGCTAGTTTTAAATACATTTAATCATTATGTAGATATGCCTATACATAATAACTATACTACATAGTTAGATATAAATAAACATAAATAAAGCTTTATTTGTTCCATAAGATACAATTTTAGTTTCAATAACAGATTACTATAGAAGAGAAAGAGTTAGATATAAGTAGTCTCTAATTGAAATATTAACAAAGAAAGTAATTAATAGGAGAGGTAGGACTAAGTACACAAAAGTGAGGATTTAAATGCTAACATTTATGAAATATTGGCAAATACTGATAATAAATATTGTTTTATAGGAAATAAACAAACACAACAACATTTTTGAAGTACATACCTAGTACCTACCTATGCAATTTTTCTTCTAAAAAAATAAAATATATTATGCTAAACACGTTACAAAAATATAATTTAAAATTGAACCTAGACATGTATATTATTATTCTTTATTGATTCTAATTCGAATCTAGACCTACCACTATCAAATTTATAAATTAAATCAATACTGGCTTCATGCAAATTGCACAAACTTGAATGTGTAGACCCAACATTATCCAAGTACCATAATGCACGTATAATCGGATTTCAAATTACGCCCTGTTACCCTTGCAAATAGACGGTAGAAATCTGTTTTATAGACTAGTATATGCCCCTGTCTTCGTGTGCCTAGTTTAGTACAGACCACTAATAATATTCGCCATATTTGAATAAAAATGGGGATTTGCTTTATGCTATACAACGATAGGAAAAAATAATTGTTAAAACTTCTTGGTTATTTAAGTTCATTCGAAATATTATTGTAATACCTACTAACTAACGTCTGTAAGAAATTAAAAATTGTATCAAGGATAAAATAATAAGGAGAAGCAAACACTTTAAGCAACTTCATTAATAAATGTGCTTATCCATACATTAATCTATAAATATTCACTCAGAACCAATCAGAAAAAAATTCTGTGAAAGAATAACAATCCTACACACTAATCAATATAATATCTTCAATTATAAGTTGGATTATACTAAATGCTATTATTATATTTTAGATTTAAAACGTCATTAATAAATATCGGTAGCTCGAACACATACACACATCAATACCACGTGTTCATAAATTAAAAGCTAGTAGAGCGTTTTAAATCGGTCGTATTATACATTCTATAATGGCTTTATTTCATATCGCCTAAGGTTTTCTCAGATTAGAATGCTCTATAAATATCAGCTATTAGCTCTAGCCTTGCGGGTAGACGTCTTAATTAAGCTATTGCTTTCGTTATCGATATCCGACCTATGTATGGGAGTTAAGGCGGGTTCACACAGAACGACCAGCCTCGCGTAATTACTGTAACGGTGTCTACATCGAACGAAGATAGAGCTAGAGCAAGAGCATTCTTTCGTGATCTTTTAGTGTAAACGAAAACTCGTATTCAGTGTTGTTCAGTATCAGAACATTGCATAGAATGAATTCACATCTTTTCGAACGCAATAAGAACAATGAAACTCGCTCTGTGTGGACTTGCCTTATATTAAATAACCTATAGTTACGTGGATTTGATTATGTTCTATTGCAATTGGTTTGAATCTATTTTGATGCGGAATGTAAGTTGTTTTATAAACCGGTTTTGATGATAGTCGCATGTGATTAGTTATTTTGGATATTTTACAGACATCTTAGCTTCGATTCACAGTTCGATTCTGAAAAACATATATACAAATCAATATATTCTAGTAAAGATCGGGAAAATACTGTGTTTTAAAATGTACTTGTATTGATAGTATTGTATATTAAGGTATTGTACATGAATGAAATAAAGTACATTTACATTAATGGCATGCGGCATGCCATACAGAGAAAAAGTAGTTTATTCTATGGAGTTCTTATAAATATTCCCTTCCTTTTTATTTTTTGACGTGACAACGTCTTATAATTCGATAAAGCCGGCTGCACGCACGAAAAAACATGACTCATGCGGCGTTACCTCGCTCTGACTCATCTGAGGCGTTCCATGTAAGGCTTGAAGTGCGAGCGAGAGCGCGGAACGAGCGACAAAGAAGCACAATCGGACGTTGTCACGTTCAACTATCGTCAGTAAACCGACTTTACAGACAACCAATTTTTTTTCCATTTATGTAATTTAAGAGTTTGTAGAATAATTTTACATTACTGTTAAATTAAATTATTTGACTGACTTTCAAACAGGAACTTTCAACATTTCCAATTCAGCACTACAGTTAACCGCTATGCATAAAGCATATCAAAACAAACATTCAGCCAATATTTCCTACTATTTCCCAATCAGATACTTTCCAAGGGAATTGGAGTAATCACATTCGATCTTAGTGTGAAACGTGTCCCTTTAGCTATCCTAAGTGGGGGATCGAGCACGACCTACACTCCATATAAATATTAGAAATATTTCTCTACTGGGAAGTGATTGTAGGGCTGCCAACAATGATGTATTTAGATATATTTTTAAAAATTTAAGTAATGTGTTATATATGTTATTAGAAGTCGAAGAAAGCAATGATACAACAAAATATAGAGATACCGATATAATAATAATATTATGTAGTTGACAAATTAGAGTGTCTGTGATATAAGATAAGAATTGATGAAAATTTTAAATGATGTTCACTGTTGAACGTAAATATTGTTGAACGTAACGAAAAAACGTAAGAAATAGTAAATAAAACTTAAAAAAATAAGAAAGAATTAAGTTACCATTGGCATTCTAATTACATTTTAATAAGAATAAAAACACTATGTCTACATAAAAAACATTCAATAATACTATGACACTTCATTTTAGTAGATTTAACTTTACATATTAAAAAAATATCTAAAAGTTTCCGTGACAACCCTTACTTCAAGTGTGATGAAGGTGGGATAAGGTGATAATTTTAGTATAGAAAATGCAAACCTACTCGTATTAAATATTTCATTATTTTCATGAACGTGTCGCACGAAAAAATCCTTCTTTGAATTTTTTTAAATGAAAAGCGTTGTTATTCTTTCATCTGAAATTGATTTAACAATAAGAAGGGAAAATGTTTTATTTCTTGTTACGATTACACTCAAAAACTACCCGACCGATTTAAAAAAATATGTTACTACCTATTAGAAAATTACTTTACCAAGACGTGGAAATAAAAATATAAGTTAACAATTTTTTTTTCATCCTGGCACATCCAAGACGAGTTTGTAAGAGTAGAATACATAAAAAAATAATAAAAAAAATAATAAAAAATAATTAAAAATTAAAAAATAATCTTAATCATGACTCCGTTAAAATCTTACACCCAGCGTAATAAAATCGGCGCCACATTAACTAGAGTATTCTTATCTAGCAGATAACACTATCCCAAGATAGTAGTGCTCATTAGAGCAATTTACCTTTTCTAACGGATTGAGTATTTAATTCTAGGTCAGTTCAGGTCATTGCAATTTTTAATAGAATACAGGTCATTTGGAATACCCTTTTTTATGCAGCAATCGAAATTCCCTTTTTTAAGGCAGGTCATTCGAGATTTCTTTTATTTATAAAGAAATTTTTTGATATTGATTTCAATGAAATATAGATTCTGATCAAATTAATTTTAAACTGCCATTTATGGTTTCAATAAATCATTGAAACGTAGCTTTAACATACAATAAATGTAAAGAGATTATTAAAATAGTTTTTTTATATAACTCTTTGAAGATGAATAATTATAAATGATTTAAATATTAAAGGTATTGCTAGTAGTTAATTAGAAATCTCTATATCATAGTTACGGCCAGAATACAATTAGAATTCTTATTTGTAATAGGTAAAATATATCTTTGCTAAAACTCTCGTTAAATACAAGATAAATTTAAATAGTAGTAGTATTCCAAGAAGGTATTCCTTTTAAAATCACGCATATCAGAAAATGTTTTCTTATAATTTAGAATACGTTTAAACCTAGAGATTTAAATTTGAGTAAAATAAGTCCACCATTAATTTCATAAAATTGCCATCGAACACAACAAAAATAAACTATACATGAAAAATGACCCCATTATATCAAATAATTTATCTATTCAATTATCACTCATATATCTAAACACAAAAGATCAAAAATGGCATGAACATTAGCTGTTACATTATCACATTAGTGGTATGATCCTTGTTTACATCCAGACTGGTTCAATTACGAAAACGTTTATTCGATACGATGTATAAAGTAAACTTCAGCCTATATATAACTCTTTGATCTTGTCCGAGACATATGTTAGAGCTAGGAAAATAGCGATTTTTGTAGTAGTATTAAACATTGGTTAAAAATTAAAATATATAGAGATACTTCACTTAATCATAACTTTATAATAAGGTTTATACTAATAATATTATAAGATATCAATAGTTAACAACTAGTTTGAAATAGTTTCAATGCATCTTAATATTTATATACTAATTGACTACTTCGAATATGATAAAATACTCACAACAAAGCATAATAATTACCACAAAAATGTCAAATTAAAAAAAAATCACGTCACATATTGCATCTTATTACTAAACTATATTATAAAATTGATGGAAATCACAAAAAGTCACAATGCTTAGAAATATTATTTATTTCAATCCTACATACATGTAAAAAAATATCACTATTCTTATGTAAAGAATCCTTATCGTTTTACTAACGCTCCTGAATCTAGAGCTTTCTGCTTCATTTTCACATACAAAATTATTACCTATTGTATTTCCGCTATTTTCATGGCCACACTAGGCAATAAAGAGTTATTAGATTCACTCAACTACAAAGGGATCGTCTTGTCAAGCTAGTGTTATGTCCCTCTTGATTCGGTATGTCATGTTTGAGTTCCTTATTTTATCAGATATCAGCTGTACAAGAAAAGTAAATAAATTTTTATGAGGAAAATATTGTTAAACGTGAACATGAGTATAATAATTGAGAGTGATGAAATCTTTTTTGGAAAATATAATTAATTTACTAAATGTTCATTAGGTCAGTTTTTATAAGAAATGTAAATCAGTACCTAATCAATTTTTAAATAAGTGGAAAATAAAAACTGTTAAACTGTTACTTTTTACTACAATATACTTTATTTCTCGCTTCATAAAAATCATATTATAAGTATGTCGAAAATATATTGCTAAGTCATTATAACTTCGTTAGTAAAATATTTAGTCTATTTCTATACTTACTGTTGTTATACAGAGCTTTTTTTCTTTAAAAAAGCAACAGGCTAATGTATACCGTTTTCTAATTGCTCCAAATGAAAGATCGGTTAAACTACAAAGGGCTCGTCAAATCAACTGAACGTTGTTAGTTCAATGTTTCTTTTATATGTTTGTTCAAATCCTTTTTTATCTGTGGCGAGCGTGTGGTCAGGATGTACAGTCACCAACGTCAATCAAGGCCCGATTAAAAAAAAGAATATTCGCTATAGGAATCGTGTATTTGTTTTTTTAAATATTATGAATGGAACTGTCAATTTTAACGAGTTTCGTTGCTGACCGTATAGATTTTTATTGAATATAAAAGGTATTGCTAGTTTTATCTGTTATAAATGACTTTTATAAGTTTTAGTATGAATTATAAGTTACTGCAAATCCTAAATTTAATTATCTATACTTAACTAAGGCGATGATTTTGGTATCTTTGATCTGGCCAAAGAAGTTTCACTTCTGACACGTGTGTTCGGCACACGCTCTTTTTTAATAAGCACTTACTTGGTCTTTATTATCAGCAACTGCCGCCTATTTGAATGCACCTTATGATATAACTTTGCCAGTATATACTGTCGCATAATATGCCGTATATACTTACCGCACATACCTTTAATATTTGTAGGATCCAAAATATACCTATGATTAAATATGTTTCAAATTAAATAAAATCTTCTACAAGCGTGTTGATAACGTCAATTTCTAAGTGAGCCTTATTATAACGTCAATTTCTATGTATAATAACGTATAGGTACGTTACGTAGATATACTTATACGTCTTATAAATAAATAGCTCGAAATAACCACGATTTCCGGGTTCTCTAACAATTCCGTATTCCATCAAATACGGTAAATTATTCAGTGTGGAAAATGTTTAATAAAAGAAAATCGACACCGGTTCGAACCGCCTTCGCGGTGACGAACTTTTTTAATAAAATATGTAACCACGGGGTGAATTTTTTTACGAGACCACCTTGTGAAGTATTAAAAATAGTGTAGGTAATATGATTTCTTATTTTATGCTTTAATTTTGGAAATAATACGCCGATAGGTATGAGCAATTTTCGAGTGTTATTTTTATGAGTTAGAGCTTTAGCGAATGATATCGTTATTCAGATGTTTTCGAAGTCTAGACCATGAAAGATGGTTGATTATAAACTTGTTATAGTATTTTTAGTAAATATAGGTTCATAAACTAGGTATTGAATTTATTGCAATCGTTTGTGTTGACCAAACACGCGTTTTATTGTAAAAAGTATAAGTAAAGTAATATTTATAGTATTTTCTAATAAGAATGATTAAAGAACTCTACTTACTTTGATTTATTTGCAAAGACTTGGTCGTATAATCATTCTCTATCTCATTTAAAACACACTCATTTTTAAAATATTGTACACAAATTATTACTTTTTCAAAGTAAAGCATACACAACTATACACTAAATTCCACTTAGAATAGAATCCCATATAAACTGTCGTTTTATACACCTAATTGCCCACAATAAACATTCTTTATGGGCACCATAATTAAATTTAGATTGAAATATAATATAAGGACAAATTACTAGAGACGTTAGACATCGTAAACTTTTATGATTTCGTACAATATTTGAGTTATAAATCTTATAGTAAAATAGAAAGTTGGAAGAGTAAATGATCGCTTTTTAATTCATATTCGGTTAAATGTGTTTTATCATTTATGTGAAAATGTTTATGTCAAATGTAACGCATGTAACAATAAATTATTTTTCCATTTACTTTAAGTCCAGAATGATACTTATAAGAACCACTTAAATAAATAAGAAATACTTAGGTATTTACAATAAATATAAAAATAAAAAAAGACGTGTGGCACTCGGGGACTGCCGCGGTAAAGCTATTGCATGATATGCCTTCAAGCCACACCTCCGTGCCCGTCGGAGTGGGGAGCGTGAGTTTTTTTCGTTACGGAATTTCTGGATTCGGTCCCCGCGCTCAAGGCCCACGATAGAAGCTATGCAATAGCTTAAAAGCATATCTTCTTCCATTTTAAAACAATTCTGTACAATATACATTACTATTAGCTAGCTACTAGTTATTATTCTGTGCTATTACTAACAATATAAAATAAATTCACGTATAGAAACAGTTTAACAAAATACTCCTACAAAATACCTACTCCTACACCTGTCAAGGGTATAAAATTCCTAACGAAAAGGTTAAATGAACTTTCACAAAAGGTAAATCTAGAAAAGAGTAGGATTCAAATATTCCAGTTTTGACATAAACAAGAACATTTGTCAAGAATGCTTTAGGACGTTTTATTTTTATAAATGATTCTATTATGGATCAACTTTTCATCTAAGAATATACCGTATTATAAGTAGAACAAAATAAGAAAAATACGCTTCATTCTGGTATTTTATTTAATGCCATGTATATGAGATCTTAATGTTATAAGATGGAGATCAATTACTGTTTACAAAACCTAATATATCGTTCAATTAATAACCTAGTAAATCTTACAAGATTAATTATACCCAAACCAATAAATATTTAATTTTAATGTAAAAAAATACATAACAAAAACGACTTGATATTAGCAAAAACGAGGCATGATTGTGTTTATTCAATTATTTCAAAATAGTTAAACTCAATATTTTATTTAAATTTTAAAGCCACGTTAAACCGAGAATTACACAGCTGACTTATGATATAATAAAACTGTACATTTTTCGTTATTTTGTTTACTTGAACGCGTTAATCTCATAAACCATGGTTCCGGTTTTAAATTTATTTCATTGTTAGATAGTCAATTTATCGAGGAAGGCTGTATTTACGCTAAGACCAATAGGAGCGGAGCAATACGGGTAAAACCGCGGGCACAGCTAGTAGATAATAAATCTATAAGTAAAGACTAAAATTCAAATGCAAAAGTAATTGGATTAACTTAACGATTGTACACTAAATTTACGAGCGAACTATCTTTATAATAATTAAAAGCATACAAGCATCAAGACTTTTAATTAGAAACTTAATGTTTTCGGTACCCTGTTGAAAACCAATAAAATGTAAAAATCTCTTAGCACGCAATAAACATTGGATCCAACTTTCTATACAACCATTCATTATGGCTAGCTAATTAGAATGTGTTAAAAGGGACTTCCTTTGAAGGAATGGTAGCAAGGCAATTTGTTTACATAGTCTTGGAAATTTAACGTCAATTATCATGTTTTATTACCATTGACCACACATAGCATGTGTTCTGAGCCACAGGAAGTTTCTGCAACCCTGGTTCTGGTAAGACCGTTAAAGTACGACTTGTGCTTATATTATAGTCTCTATATTATAAAGCTGAATATGTGTCTAAGATATTATTCACATCGTCCAGAAAAAGATTATCAACTGAACGACTCTAGAAACTGACAGAAAAATAAAAATTTATTGGTACTCTTCTATTAAATTCATTTCAGCTAGAAATTAAAGATTTTACGCGATTTATTCATTATATATTATTTTCCCGACGTTTCACACATCATCATATCATTTCAGCTGTTTACAAAATTTGTCTAATCTACCTAGGCAGAGACGATATAAAAATAATACCCCAAAAATGATTGACCTATCGTTCAACGAGCTTGTTTTTAAGTTCATGATGGAGTGCCTAACGAGTTTTCGGGGGATTAAAATATTATAATGTTTTCGAGAAATCTTAGCACTCTCGGGTTTAACAAGTTAGCGGCTTGTAGCTTAGCTTTACTCTCCGTGGCATAAAGTGCAAGTAAAGCCCCGGTTTTCAGACTGATCCTTTTGCAGACTATAAGGGCGTGTACACAAAACAGAAGTACATATTATGTTTAGTAAAGTGCGGTGTTAATATATTTTTCTTCGATGTTATGGTGGTTTAGGATGTTTTGAAAATGTACTTATATGAATTCCATTTAGATAACGTATAGGTACTTTTTTTAACAAAAGTTGCTTTAAGACTGTAATGCTATAATTTTAAATTTGGCCAATATTTGTAGTATTGGGTATTATTTACCCTACTGCAAATTTTCTATTAGCTGCCACCAAAATCAAAACAAGAATATTACGGTGGTAAAGCTCTTACATTAAACCCGGGACGGACCCTGTTAACCGGGTGTTCGTTTAAATCAGTAGATACTAGTAGTACTATATACGAGTACCTAATTGTAGTCAGTCTCATCGTACAATCGTTTATCAGAGTAACAAAATCATTCTACATCTTATCTATACACAGTAAACGTAAAACAACGTTATATTAATATATTATTATATATAATGGTCCAGAATCCCATGCTAATCTGTGGTAATTAAAATAAATCTTCGACTGCAAGTACCGTGAAAGCGTGGAGAAATGAGGCCAGAGATCTAAATGCTAACGTGCATTGAGCATAATATATCTGGTATAATAGATTGTATTCCAGAGAGCATTCCTATGGTTGTAAAGCATGCATGATTCTAGCTGTAACGTTTCTGAAGAGATGTTGTTTCCCATGGGTTGGGGTTTTTCATGTCAATATCACCTTGGCCTATATGTGAATGTTTACAATGTAGTCAATGGATTTGTTGCGATTTTAAAGCTATTACATAGCTTCTATCGCGGGCCTTGAGCGCGGGGACCGAATCCAGAAATTGCGTAACGAAAAACCTCACGCTTCCCACTCCGACGGACACGGAGGTGTGGCTTGAAGGCATGCTATGCAAAAGCTTTACCGCGGCAGTCCCCGAGTGCCACATGTCTTTATTTTTCATTTTTACATGGATTTAATCACTTACCTAGCAATAAGGTCACCATATTTTTTCGTTTAATTATAATTTATAAATTAGATAAACACGCTCGGCTCAGCTTTTGACTCCAAAGTTCTTTTAGTCATAATAATCTGATGAAAATTAACACCAACTGTAAATAAGCCTTTCTAGTAAATTCTACAAATCCTTTGTATACAGACTCTAAATTGAAATCTCTTTTTAACTAAAGATCGATAACTTATTCCTAAAATCTATTTTAAACAGCTTCTTAGTCTTATATGTAAGATAATTTCATTTAAGTATTTATAAGTCGCTCATTCACAAGAATCAGTTCAATTCTTTCTCGTTATTCTAATTCTAACTTCGAATACATTCTATACTAGAAGTAACCTAAATGATCCTAGATTGATACTATAGCTTAGCATCACTGCCTTACCTAAATGATCATTCTAATCTTAGGCGCGGGACAGACACAAGCGGCGCGGCGCGCATCGGGCGCACTGCCGGCGCGCATCGGGTGCGCTATTGGCTATTTCCAAAGTTCTTTCATACAAAATGTAGAAGAAGGACGTGGTGCAAAACAGGTTGAAGAGGTGCGCTTATGGCACGGCCGCGCCGCGCCGCTTGTGTTTGACCTTAGCATCTTTTTGTATACAATGGGTATCTAGGGAATTAACATCTAACCTAACGAGCTGAAGAGTTATCCAGCTATTATCTAGATAGATTACAATAATGACTGCGAATGCAGTTCACTTATAAATTGCAGTTTCATTAGTCGCTTTCATTAATCATTCTATTTATTAGACTGCACTGAATTTCATTAGGATCTGCGGTAACATATTGGTATTGAAATATTAATTAATATGGTTGCATTTGGTTTAGGATTTATGAATGAAATGTTCTTTTATAGCATAGGTCATAGGAAGTTATGTGTATGATATTTTTTTCAAAGCACCGTTCGTATAAAAATATAGAGCTTTTGAAATATAAATAACTATGTAGGATATTTCCGATATTTACTTCGCAAGTAACTTTCAATTTAAGGAATCGATTTTTGATTTATATGAATTTCAAGTATGTGCCCATGAATTCATGACCATTCAATGAAATAAGAATCAATAAAAAATATGCTTTATTAACACAAACATAAGCTTCCAATTTACTTGTGAACAAGAAAGGTTCGCTTTTTATCAGGCCTTCTCATATTGAGTCTCTCAAGTAAATAAGTTGAATAATACCACTATTACTTTATCTCCAATACATATAGGGTCTTATGTCACACTATTGTGTCGTTTTTTCTTCACATCACACTGTATAATTTTACCGAGTTTGGCAAGTATCGTGAATGTAATTCAATTTACGTTGTTTTCTTTTCAAAATCTCATACATAATGGACCTGCTATATAATATATTATGTATTAAATATGCTCTATTTGACACATAACGATGCAGCCGTTAGGAACTAGTTTTTATTACGTACTAGCTTTCCACCCGCGGCATCGCCCGCGCAGTCAAAGAAAAATACGCATAGTTCCCATTCCCTTGGGATTTCCGGGATTAAACCTATCCTAAGTCCTTTCTCGGGTATCAAAATATCTCAATACCAAATTTCATGCAAATTGGTTCAGTAGTTAAGGCGTGATTAAGTAACAGACAGACAGACAGAGTTACTTTCGCATTTATAATATTAGTATGGATGGAAGTTTCTGTAACTATTTGCGTTGAAAACAGTATCCTTAAAGTATGAGCAGATGATGATAAAATTTGGTTTACCTACATAATATAACTGCAACAGAAATCATGTGAATAATATAATATTATACGTACGTGCCATATTGCACGCCTCATAAGCGAAGCGTTGAGGTGGGTACTACTGTCACTTCGCGCAAAACATCTGATTTTTCAAACTTAAAATGTCTTTATGTATCATACATTGCACTTGTAAGATAATACATACACACACATATTAAGAAAAAACACTATTTTTAACGTTCATGATATTTTTGATGTCATTTTTGTTATTTAAACTAGTTAA
The DNA here is from genome assembly GCF_061535455.1 of Colias philodice. Taxonomy (NCBI): domain Eukaryota; kingdom Metazoa; phylum Arthropoda; class Insecta; order Lepidoptera; family Pieridae; genus Colias; species Colias philodice. The sequence continues at coordinate 8,710,910 of NC_143103.1, read as the reverse complement.
AAAACAGTTTAAAAAAGTTCTGTCTTGGACGTCCGTGTGTCTGTATGTGCGGATCCTTTTTCTTGATAACACGATAGCGACCGAAATACTTTACCAATCGAGTCTTTTTTTTTCTCTTACGCTTGAGTATGCTCAGGAATAGAACCCTTTCATTTTTCAGGGTCTGATTCGATGTGGTTTAATTGTTATTAAATAAACAAAAATAATAATTAATAAATATTTATTAAAAAAAAAATTATGAGGCGTGCACTTTTGGATTTCCCAAATTATTTTTATTTATTACGCTCTAATAACTTTCATGTCCCTTATGAGTGTTAAACATATCTAATATTTAAGTAAGAAGGTGCTGTTAAAATGTGTGAATATTAAATAACTATTACCAAAGTAGGCGTAGCCTGATTATGAAGGGCAACAAAAATTTTCACACACTTTCAAAGCAAGTTTACAGTGTCTTATTTTATTAAAACGGAATCCAAACATCGTTAGAATATTGGGCAGGTTTCACATAAAATTTGGTGAAGCGCGATAAAAATCAGTGTCCGATGATTATCTCGCTTCGAATTCTTTATGGCTATTAAAAATATTAATTATAATGCTCCATAAATATTAAACTCGTTGACATCCATAACAAGTCATAAATATGTTAGTTTTATAATGCCTATGTGAACTATCGAATTTCAATTAAATTTTTGTTTTGATAAGCATCGCGGTGACCAGTATATGTTGAACCGTGAATGTTTTTCAAGTATGTAAATGAACGGGTGTTTTTAATACCCAGATGAGTTTTGGGGATCAGGTTATTTTGGTCTGTTGTTTGTTATTGCCGATAAAGCCGATTTATTAAAGTTATATTGCATATTGTTTGGAAAAGACTTGATATGGAAATTTGAAAATCTAGTAGTTGTATCGTGTATTATGTTACAAGCTATGACAAATACTTATACAAATATTTTTATGGTCGCCTTTGTAATATAAATAAGCAATATGAAAATTCTTTCTTAGAAAGTTTAGCGTACAAGATATTGTGAATATTGTAGATTTGAATTATAAAGAACTAGCTTTCCGCCCGCGGCTTCGCCCGCTTTGTCTAAAACCTAATAAATTATATACTAAAACCTTGCTCTTGAATCACTCTATCTATTAAAAAAAACCGCATCAAAATCCGTTGCGTAGTTTTAAAGATTTAAGCATACAAAGCAAGAAAGCGACTTTGTTTTATACTATGTAGTGATTAAGCTTCATTTATAATATTATAGTTTTAAATTCCGTATCATACGAAAATAAAATTGATGTATGTCTGTAGGCTTTCAAAGCTGATGAACTACACAAATTTGGATGAAATTTTGAATGAAAATAGTTAACAACCAAGATTCAAACATGTACTTTTTTAATAAAAAATCAACCCCTCAAGCATTGAAGAAGTTTATAAAAATTTGAGCGATTTAGTTTCGAGTGAAATCGCAGGATAAAACTAGTTTAAAACAATAGTAAGTAGGTATCTAGTATCAAAATAGATATCACGTTACATTATTCACATTGCTTCACATCGCATCTATTTCAGTCTAGCCACTTAAGCATTCCAACATTTCTAGCCTAGAGTTTCAACTATTTCAAACTTATGTGAAATCACAATATTATCGCTATCTTGTTCGAATTCCGATGGAGGTTTTGGAAAGCTCTTACGTAATTACTCATATTTCTTTTATAATATGGGCTTATAGGTAAAATAAAAATGTTAAATGGTCGAGAAATGCGATTTAGTTTTAAAAGTGAAACTTTTATTACATCGTCTCAAACTTTTTGGTCTGTGTAGCGCATGTCGCGTGACGGTCGGCTGCCGAGTAGGTATAAAGCAGTGTTCGGAACCGTTCGAACCGAGGTTCGAACAGTTTCACTTTTACCGTGGTTTCATAAAACCACACAACATTTTTTTTATATAATATTATTATTTAACACTAGAGCGCACGCGCGGGGGACATAGGTCAACCAGTGCTATATATTGCTAAATATTTTTTTAAAGAATCATGCTTGAGTGTTGTTGTCTCAGGTATTCCCCGACTACCAATCACCGGACATTTTAGCAGCGTGTCAGCTTCCTTGGTGCAACGAAGTGTACTTTGCGAAAATATAAAAGTACATGGGTGACGCATGTCCCCCGCGCGAGCGTTCTAGGAAGTTTTTGAAATCATACAATTACACGTGAAAATCAAGTATACCGCTTTTATTTTTTACTGCTCTTATGATCAATTTATACTTTTAAGAAATTATTAATATAATGGGTAACTAAAATCGAAATAAAATACTCATATTCGAGTGCTAGGACATACTTATTTTTTATTGAAAATAAAATTTTATTGGATAAGAACAACTTATTCTTAAACTTTATAATTAGATGATTATTTTTACCAAATTTGTAGTTTCCAAAGTAAAAAAAACTGATTGATCACAATAAGTAAAAAATTAGTTACTTTTCACAGAGGTGTATGTTTAGCTCATAATTTAAGTAAAATGAGAAAATATTGATATTTTTTTTGTTTCATCACATAAAAATAAAGTTGATTCATAAATAAGTATTTCGTTTACTTTTTAAACTACGATTTTTATGAAAAAAAACGTGCGTCGTATTGGGTGACATATGTGACCCACGCGTGCACTCAAGGAAAATTTTAGGCGCGAGCGCTCTAGTGTTAAATAGGATTAAGAATAAGGTGTTCGTATTCCTATTCGTTTTTTATCATTCTTTTTTTTTATATTTAATGTGTATGTGTATGCGTACTCTATAATACATATATAGAATCTCATAAGAAACCTGAGACAGGTTTACACTGAAAGAATTTCAATGGAGGCTGTAGTAATTACTAATTATACTTTATTAAATTGATAATATTATGTTGGTCTTATAATCTGGCACCTAGAATATTGCCAGTATCCTATTTAATAATATCATGAAGTTTTCCCAGAGTCGGTCATTATTATTATAATTAATTGCAAAGAGAATCAATAAAAAATGTGTGCGTGTACTAGTGTACACACGTAAGAAGTGAAACTTCTTTATGACCTTATTTTTCAAAAAATAATTGACTATATTCAACTTTACAGAAATACGTCGAATCACGCGTGGTAGAGATAAGAAAAAGATGGCGCGTAACGGAAAAATGTTACACTAATTTTTTTTCCAACCCCGATAAAGAACTTTCACTTCAAACAGTTAACAAAATGTTAACATTCATAGTACAGATATTCCAACACGCTTAAGATTTCATACGCACGTGTAAACCTCAACATCGGTTTTTCTTTGAAATTATTCAATGTGCATTCTTCAGGAAAGTTATATAAAATGGTTTAAATAAACTTGCAACCTACGCCTTCCACGTGTATGTGTGGTGATTCGTTTTATTTAGGGTAGAAACATTAGTTTATTTATTTGAATAAAATTAATTTTATTTAGTAATGTTTGGAAGGATTGGATCGATTTTAGTGGGACTTTCATAGATTGTAGAACAACAATTCCATGATATTTTCTTCGGCTATTATCAAGAGATGATTATGTAGAGTTTTCGTGTGCAATTTTTGTAAAACTACAAAACAACAAGACAGTATAATATGAAATAATATGTCTTTACTAATACTTCTTTTCGGTTTGGAATTTTTTCTAGTAATGATAGTTTTCACTGCCGTGCCGTTACGCTTTGGTTTAACTATTGTGTTTTAATTGTAATTACATCGTTTTATCACACAAAGTGACAAAACTAATTTAACTTTTGTCTAAAAGTAAATGAATAGGAACACCGTTTCGATTAACACGCAGTATCTTTTATCAACCATCAATATAAGTGTCCATTTACTTTCTTTTCACCAGTTTTTTGACACAAACTGGAAGAAACAAATGACCGCAAGCCGTCATGCCCCATGACCGTGTAGACCATAGACTATATTCGTACTTAATGACACATCCATTGTCATGGCCCCATTAAAAGGAATAAGAATACAATGCATAGGAAATCACCATCCGGCCCTTTCTCTAGGAACATAGCTTTTGCGCATGCTAATAATGTAATTTTAATTTATGTCACTTTTGATTTTTGAATTCTATTCGCGGTATAGATTATTTATAGACTCATTATCTGGTTGAGATTGGGTGGGATTAAATCCCACTAGGAATCCCATCTGAAAAAGACCTTAATTTTTATTTTTGATACTCTCGAGATTGTCAAATAAGAGATTATTCGATCAGTTTGGACATAAAGAGTACCATAAAATAACCCAATACATACTTCAGAAATAAATTCAACGGACGTTTATATTTAATTTCTTGTGTTATTAAAACTCCGGCCCAATCATCATTAATTCCTTTTTACGCTTCGTAAAAAGCTCCTTATCTCAAACAATGGATTTTAACAGTCTCCATTCGAAATCAAAACAGATGGAAAAAGCGTCGAACAAAAACCGTAACAATTGACATTATTTCAAGATGGACGTCCATTTAGAATCAGCTTTTCTCACGCACTGCTCGAGCCGTACATTTCGGACCCGAATACTAATAAGTTAATCTTTTATATCACGTTCTCGTGAAACAAAGAAGGCAAGTATGAGATAAGGCGGCCAGAATAAGTTGACCCCTGAGCGATACCATCTAATTTAAAAGCTTTAACCGTTGAAAGACCAAGCGAGCTGGTCTCCGCGGCGGTCGTGTAAGGCTGTATTAAATAGTGGCGGAATTATGAAAGGATACGTACTTTGAATATTAAACACTGTTTCTATGGTCCAGTTGCGCCCGGTGACGTGGAAAGGGATTTTTGTGACGGTCCAAATGATAATCTAGGTGTAAATAGCCTCTTTAGTGAGACGTGGGGTCGGGGTGTGGAATAATTTGGCTGATTATCTCGCTTCTAACTTACGTGTAATTTTAGTGAATGCCACCTTTTAGGCTAATGGAAACTAGTTAAATGGGGAAGTTAATGTGGAATATCACATTTTATATTTGCCAATGGGACATGTAGGTTTTGATTCATGAGGCAAAAACGGAATAATTGTTTTTAATAATAAAGATAGAGGTGATTAGTATTATCTTAGCTTAAGGCTGATATTTTCCTTTTCTTTCGCAATATTTTAATAGAGAAGAACAAAAACTATAACGGTTTTCATAAAACAAATTTTATTCTATAATTTATTAAGGAAACACAATCTTAAGTGTTATCAACAGATACTGCGATCTGTATGCGCATACGCATGCTGCATTTATTAGAAGGTAAAACTGTTATTGTAATAAACATTAATAGAAAATATAATATGTACATGTATTTTCATAATAATATATACTTATTAAAAAAATATATGAAGTCATGATTTATTATTCCGATTTTATTATTCCGCAAATTATTTCTTTGCGTCTAAAATAAATAAATATAAAATAAAATAATAAATGAAATTTCAATTAGTTATTGTAATTCAACATAATATCGAAAAATAAATATTCACCCCTCGAAAAAGTCTTTTTAAATTGTGAATTAATATTACACACAAAATCACACAATCGGTCACATTTTAAATTATATAAGCACACTCACACAATCATAAATAAAAAGTACACTCAAACACATTAGTGCAATGCAACTACAATCACAAAGTTGGAACAAATTGAATATACCACACGCATTCAGAAAGAAAAAAGTGCTGAGTCATCGCAAACAATCACAACTAATGAATTGTCTAATTCCCCTGACAGTATGTTAATGGCCAGTGTTTTGGGCACTTGACATACATACATACGTTGAAGTGCTCGAAAGTGTGTGAGTAATCTTGTGAAACATAATATAATTTTTACATGTATTGCAGTATTGTTTCGCTAAAGAAGCACGTAAGGCTTAGTAAAAATGTAACAATAAATAAAAAAAAGATAGGTACGACTGTAGACAATTATGGAAACAATCATCTATTCCTCATTTGATTTTGAAAATTAGACGAGACTGGAAATTTGTTTACATAGGCTTTAAAATATTCGCTTATATTATTAGAACTTCGCAAAAGCTTAATGAGAACAGAGAGATCGAGTCTGCAATATTACATTGATACTATTATTTCGTACCTTACGAAAAAGACAGTATCTTTCTTTAACGGTGCAATAGACCAAACGAACATAGAGCTAGAGCAAGAGCATTCTTTCGTGATCTTTTAGTGTAAACGAAAACTCGTATTCAGTGTTGTTCAGTATTAGAACATTGCTTAAAAGCTTTTCGAACGCACTAAGAACAACGAAAGAATGCTCTAAGCCTGTTTACCCTAAAATAATTTGAGATAGTGGGGTTAGAATGAGCATTCGCTTGTTTGATCTAAATGCACCGTAAGGGCGGGGGCACACGATGCGTTGCCGCGGCGGTGCGGCGCCGGAGCGGTGTCGCTGCGTCGTCTTACATAGAAATATCTGTGGCATGTCACACGATGCGCTCCGGCGCCGCACCGCAAAGATTTTACCGCATTTCCCAAAATAATTCCCACATTTCCTAACCATTATTCTTGCCATGAAGCAACAATAAAATTCATATCCACTAAAGAACAACAGACGCAAATTACAATCAAAAGCTTAAACCTAAATGCTTATTCAGAATCAATTGGCCGAAGTAATGAAGACATTACGTTTGAGATCGATCCGAAGATAATCGCGGGTACATCACGTTGTGCGGTACCGGTTAAAACCAGTTTCAGGCCTCCGTGTAGAATGCACCTACAAAGAAAATTGCACTTTATTTACTGACTTTTAAGACTGGATATTGCATGGCAGTATCTGGTTAATATTTCAAACTCGTAGTGGAAGTAGGCTGACCCTGTACGAGTAACTGATAAACATAATTAAGTTTATAACGTAGTAATTAAAATGGCTACCTATTATTATAATGATAGGTTCAATATACTGTCAAAGCCAAGGCCAGTGCCAAATTACATATTATAGTGTTTAAGCCTGTTTTCTAAGAACTTTAGGCTATTTATAGATTATAGATAGGGACATATAGACCAACTTCCACAACAAGCGAAGACAGTATTCTTCTTAAACTATCGCTATACTATTTTTGAAGAGAAACTTCTTTAGGCGCATTGATAGTAAAATTTCAAGGTCGCGTCATGGCAATATCGTTACGCCATGAAGTAAGGCGACGATGTTGGTATATTTGTTTCATTTTTGACACGTGTGCTCGGCACACATGCTCTTTTTTAACACGCTTTTATTATACACATTTCTTAAGCAATAAGATGAAATCTCTCTCCTTTATTCACAAATGATAAGAAAATAATCCCTCTAACTGAAACTTCTAACACCGTACTTAAATTAAACCATTGAACAATCGTGTTGTCTATCAATTAAACATTACTAACACAATATCTGTATAAAACAAAGCTGTAACTAATATTGAATTCAGATAGAGAACTAAGCAAATAGCAATTACTAACTGTACACATCATATCGCCATTACGAAACAAACTTACTAGAGATGTACCTGATTTATCGATATCTAATTTATTAAAGTATCGATTATCACCTGCTGCTAGCATTACCTGGTTTGAAATAGAATAAGAATATAAAATATAGGAAAAAATATAGCCTATCTTACTCGCTAAAGACGGTAAAAGTATTTTGGAACCTGGTAGAGTCGTGTTTAAGTTAAATTGTAACAAACAAACGAAAAATCACATCCTTGTCATATTTGAAGAATTGATCATTACTCATATTATTTCCGTTTCATTCAGAACAGTAAAGTAACGGTTTTTTATCGGTATTTGTTCTTCATATTCCAAACTAAGAAGTTAACTATGAGGAATGTTAAACTTTCTAAAATTCGTATACATTTTGACATATGATACATCACATTTTCATGTTAGTTTATTGTTTTTACCTTTGCGATATTCAATTTTTAAGTATAATCAGAATTACTAATTCTGTTATGCAGAAAAACTAATAAGAAAATTTATATCAAGTCCTACTAGGAATTTTTTTTATGTGAAAAAAATAATCATTTAACAAAGACACCTTATCATATTCTTTTGATTCCATAGGTACTTCGAATAAGACTCTCAAAAATAAAACATCGATATTATTCCGCACAACACTAAGTTGATCAGATATACCTGTAAGGTCCAACCCGTGGGCTTATTAGAATTCGGGACCAACTTTTAGGGCCCAAGTTTCGATTTGTATCTATGCAATGTACGTGCTCGTATTAGAATGATATAGGTAATTATAGACGACGTTGTAATCATTTATTATGTTATTCCAATAGGGATGTGCTTTAATCGATATAATTGTTTAATTAAATTAATATTACCACATAATTTTTATATTGTTGTTGCAAAACATAGTATTTATGGAATAGCTCTCAGCCCGCGGTTTCGCCCTCATAGTCAAATAAAAACTTCAACTTCAACAAATTTAATTCAAATTGGTTCAGTGGTTGAGGCTTGAAGAAGAGACAGCAGACAGAGTTACTTTCGCATTTAAAATATTAGTTAGTACATATTCTGTTGAAAAATATATTGTCAATGGTAACAAAAATGTATTTTAAAAAAAGAAAGAAGGTAGTATCAAGAAGGTCTTATTTCTATAAATAAAATGCCGTGTCATCAAAGACAAAAGAATAATTAAGCTCTGACAGCTGAGTTTGTAGGCGTTACTCGAAAACATTATTTGCTTATTTAGAATAAGTTGTAAGGAGTTTGTCTCTATCAATATTTTTATTTCAGTAGAGCGTTTTAATTTTAGATGTATCCATTGAGAAAATTTTAAATATCAACAGAAAATCATCCACAAAACGTTGTCACGGCCTCTGCTTCAATTGACGAATAATATTATACACGAATTCGTTACTATATTCGCAAATTATTAGCTTTTAGATCTAAATACCCTTGTTGGAGTCTCAGTGGACACAAAATGGACAACTGATGGACAATGTAACATTTCATTTTCTTACCTCTTGACATATTATAGTTTTGACCCTAGGCTGCTTGTGTATATTCTGAAATCGATTTACTAGTGATCGTGTATCCGCCAATACAGGTTCTTTTTAGCATATCGTAGTCAATCTTTGCATAATAATATTCACTTGCTTTGTATAAAGACCTTCTTTATCAATATTTTTCACCTTCATCATTTGTATGTCACCCGCATTTAACAATTCCCTTAGCAATCTCTTTGACAAATATACCCTTTTCCGTTTAATACACAACCCTTCAATACGACCACGACGTCACATGCAAATTCCAAAACTATCTCCATAATAATAAGGATTAAAATCACTTCAGGAAATAGACATCAACGATTGACAGACATCTATGACAAGTACACAAGGAGAAATGATTTTGCCGACGCTACTATAAGACTCGAGCGTTTATGAACCTTATAGTCTTTGGAATAAAGCATGTAATTGGCGAATGGAAGTGGACAATACATTGAAGCTTTTATTCTTCAAAGACAATGAGACAAAGCAGTCAAGATTTCTTCACAAGTTAAATAGTGGCTTATTGTTACACCGTTATTTTGCGTAAAGGTTTGCATTCAAAGTTTTCATTGTGAAATGTAATTACGTCTAAAACTTGATAGGTTCAAGTGCTTTACGGCTGTCTCTTTTATGGTAATGATGGAGTAGTGAAATGTATTTAGACACTTATAAAACAAAAGAATATGGGAAGATAACTAAGCTTCTGTCTTCAGTAAAACTATTTGACGGGTAAGAATTATCTAGAACTGAAGAGGGACGACAAAAAAAAACCTTTTTGTCACTCTGATATAGGTTATAAGTTTGAAATAATTCATAATACGGTAATAGTTAACGTTAATAAACCATTGCGTAAACTATGTGAGTGACGTATTGTGCTTTGTGCTTCTGTAATCCTTAAATCTAAAGGACATAATATCTATGTCTAGTTTTAAAAGGCAGATAGGATAATAGACAAATTTGCCGAAATTACTAAACTTATTTAAATGGAAACGTCAGTCATAAATATCGAAAACTTTAACCGTCCACCAGCCCACGATAAACTAAGCCAAGTTAAACCAATCCCAATAAATGGGCAGCGAAGAGAGATTGATCAATGGGCTCATAATGTCCCCATTAATAAATATTAACATACAATTTGAGGCGATCTAAACCGATCTTGTTAATAAATAGTGATCGTGACTCTTCGGCACTGTATCATGATCAGGAGGTTTCGTGATTTCCAGCACGACAAGGGTTAATAATGATGTCTCTATCGAAACTGTAGGTTTAAAGAGGGATGGAGAGATGTAAATCGCCTGTCGGCGGGGTTAGCTTTTGTTTTAGTGGTGTAATGAATCCGTCGATGGCCCGTATCAATTTTAAGTCGCAATGTTTCACGATTTTGTCGTTTTTTGACTATCGCTCTGAGATCTTGCTTTATGTCGTACATCCTTAGAGCTGAGTTAACCATGATTTATAGATAGACTATTTCCATGTTTGTGGATCTGTTTTGCTTGGTACGAAGAAATAGACGACAAATGCTTTATTTGTCAAGATAACAATAGAGAATAAATAGAGAACAGTGATTATGAAGGACAAGGAAAGGAATGGATCAGAAATTCCTTTGGGACATTTATTTGCTTACTTATATTTTATATACTAATATTATAAACTTGAAAGTCTATATGTATGTCCGAATGCTTTTACGGCTAACACCTATTCAACTGAAATTAACATAGTCATAAGGCCAAAGTCAAAATAAACTATGTAGTACTTAATTTTCAAAAATCAATTCCCAAAATCATTAACATTTTGCTCATGGTTTTATATGCGGGTGAAACTTCGGGGCACAGCTACTTATAGAAGCTCGCGGCTTCGCCCGCATTTTCAAAGAAAAACCCGTTCCCGTAGGATTTCCGGGATAAAACCTATCCTATGTCCTTTCTCGAGTATCAAAATATCTCTATACCAAATTTCATGCAAATTGGTTCAGTAGTTAAGGCGTGATTGAGTAACAGACATACAGACAGAGTTACTTTCGCATTTATAATATTAGTATGGATGCTCATACAAGTTTTTTTCCCTTAAAACTTACAAAGTAGAGACTCAATTCCAATTCAGCGAGTATTTTAAAACGTAAGCCGATAAACAGTTTGTAATATTGAATTCTTCGTGTTTTATTGCGCATAAAACTGGGGTTGCTATATTCTATTTACTGTAGCAAGGATGCGATAAAAACGTTCAAGACCGCGCGTGATTCACACCTGGGGGTTCTGTAGATTTATTATTATTTAGTTTTTTATAGGTCTTGGTTAGGATTTTCTAGCGTTTATTCAATTTGTAGTGTTGTCTTAATAGTTGCAGACTTCGTTTTCTAGTCCATAACTTCCATAAGGCTAATACGAATTTTAAATAATGTTATTTGATTTCATTTTTTGTACAAATGCTTTTTTTTTTCATATAACAGACATTATTTTTATTACAGTCAAGTCACATTTGAAGTCATTCTATTTTAAAATTCAATTTATGTGAAAACTAGGATTATATTCATGGTAAATTGATCCGTTTTTCAACTCAATAAGAATATACTCCCTTCGCTCATGGAGCTACTCAAAAATGACTGAACTAATCAGTAATTACGATTACAAACCAGTTACAAATTGTATCTCGCATACAACGCTGCTCAAGTTATAAGGTTTCAGTCACTTGTCAATGTTTGCTCGTTCATTTTTATCATAAAAAACAAAGAAACTCGGGAAACCAGTAGCGTGGAGACCGACACGACGCGTCGCGCGTGATTTGTTGCTAACGCGTTACTCACCAGTTAGTAACTAGTCGCGTCGTGTGCGAATCTCCATAGAACATGTATGGGCTGTGACGCTCAGGCAACTCGTTAGTAATTTGAGTTTGTGACTAGTTCTTTTTGAGTAGCTCCATGAGCGAAGGGCCTAAATCTCATATTTTTTGTGCTCCAAACTGTTTAGTAACTGTTTTTTCAAAATAAATGAACCGTCTTAAGCTGTGTATCGGATTTAAAGACGGGTTTAATGTTGTGTTATATTTTTTTTATTGTTTTTTTGTGCGAAAGCTTAAATCTTGGGACGGCAGGGGTTCGATTTCCTGTCGAGGTACGAAACGTCACAATGATGACGTTTATTGTATCAGTTATTTATAACAATTTTATTGAAGCATTGAAGTTTTTTAATATGTTTATTTCGTATTATTCCTGTGACAATGTAAGGCTTTAGAAATTAAAGAGTTTAGTTTTAAAGAGAAGTTTGATTCATTTTGTAATGAAAGCCACATTTTTTAATATGGATACGGTGGCAAAACATTGATAAGTAATTATCTCACATAGGTTTTGAAAAATATGATTATTGTATGCGAAATATTATAGTAGGTACGAAAATATGATAATAGCATCAGAATTGGATACCTAGTAATAAAAGCGGAGAAAATCGTGATTTCAATGACCTACCTTTTTATAATTATTAGTCTTTAAAGTTTAACTAAACTATTATAAACTGTATAAAATACTATGTATGTTAGGTACAGAAGACCTACGTAATGGATGGAATAGCGCAAATGGATTCAATATTGCTTGATCAGCTAGTAACGTAATATCCATTTAAAAATAAGCCATTTCCACGAACACGAAACACTCAATGAAATTCCATATCTAATGGACTCGCAAAATTAGCGCCAAATTAATAAAGTTTAAAACATTATGGTTTCCAATAGTAGAATATTGTGTACCGTCAGCAACGAGTTTAGTAATGTGATATCTCCCGGCTCGATTTTAGTCAAAACAAAATCAGAATGGGCTTTTGTTAGCGATCCACTTCAGAGGGTATCATATTTAAGCGAGGGCTGAAAGAGTAGCGTCAGCAAATTTGATTTATCATCCCGTATTTGCATACCTATTCTGTATTGATTTTCTATGGCCACGCTGGATATTAATTACTTACCTTTTTCGGATAGTCATTTTGTAGATTGAAATAATTTTGTAAAGTACGATTGTTCGCGTTTTAGCTATTTTGTGAGGTATAAAAATTATTTATTATTATTTCTACGACATACCTAAAATCGAAGTATAATTAATTAGTAGTTGTTTGCTATCATTCACTGTTCAATAAATGACTCCCCCAATGGTTTATAATAGATCTTTAACTCTGAGATAATATCAAATCGTTTTATTAATAATTCTCAACAATCAAATTAAGAAACACGTTTAAATTTAATCCCGAACATATAAAATTTTATTTCACAATTATATCTTTATCCTTCATACTAAAAAAGTAAAAATACGTTTTTGGCTCAGAATTCTAAATAAAACGCAACATTAACATGCGCACCGTACCTCGCGAAAAGAGTACAAAAGGCGGCGTGTTGTCCCATCGGTAAATAAACAGCTTGATGCCAAAGAATCGAGTTACAAGTTTCATACCGGTCCATGTAGATAATTCTATAGGCCCTTCATCAATTTCAATAGCGCAAAACATACAGGATATGACATAAGAATCCACGTTCCCAGAAGCACGTAATATTATGAAGAAGTTACTTGTCTTTGCTTTTGCGAGGTTCGCGGGGAATGTTGGTATGTGTTTTGTTTTTGTTGGCAATTTTGATACAAAAAAGCGTTGGTGGTGTGTTACAGTAGATGGGGAGATAAAAAAACATATTTATTTAAGTTCAAGTTTGCTGATTTCTTAATTAATATTTCTATAATATAAGTAAATGATAGAAAATAGCGGTTTAACTACTAGTAGACACACAGCCAACAGCTGACTTTCAATCATATTATGATCATTGAGCACAACTATGCGGTTATTTTTATCAATAGCTAACCATGGCTACCAAAGCAAATCCGCCAGCAATAAAATCACAGTAACAGCCTAGCAATTCGGAACCAGCCCTTAAAAAAAACTGAATCCATATATCCTGGCTTTACTCGCATTTTTTGTCAAATTTCTCAAATTCGATTCGAACCCATTTATCACGGAGCGTGGCGCAAATAGTACTACAATAGCAAACCGCGCCAATGTTACTAGTTTCTATTACACAAAACCGGATAAAACTAGTTAGTGTACAGCCTCCGGTGACCATTGTCAACTCATAATACTCCGGAAACGAAATTAAAAGGAAGATTCACATTGACAACGAATATTGTAATGACAATGCCAAGATTTATGAAGTCCCAGGAGGTTCGGTTCTTTTGTTTTTTTGTCTTGTGCCAGGATGTATGGTGCTCTTTCATTTTTGGTTATGTTTTGCGTGTTTGCTATGATATTAATAAATAATTTATAGTTAATAGTAGCTATCAGCCCGCAGCTTCGCTTGTGTCCACATCACGTTATATAGTGATAGACGGACTTACATTAATATTTCTATCGCCTATGTCACGTCTATTATTTTCTTCATCTTTACAAGATTTTTTTTTTTTATAAAGATACACCCTTTGCGTCATTTTCCAAAGCTTTGTCTAAATCTGTTACACAATTTTATCAAAATCGATTCAATAGTTTAGGGGCGAACGAATTATTTTCATATTTATGATATTAGTAGATACGGAATTTCAATTTTGACGCATGAGCTGTTATATGGTTAGCAAACCATTTGAATTTTGATTGTGTAAAACTGAATTGTTAATCAGCTAATTGATAACTAATTGAATATAAATGTTTGACATGAAACATTTTGTATATGTTTTTTCATAAAATATCACGTAAATAAGAGCAATATTAATGTGTGATGCTCAGCGTATACCATAATTTGATATTACGACCGGATGTTATTCGTTATTGTTTAATTTGTTTCAGTTTTATTTAATTTCGACCTGTAAACGTTATTTTTACAAGCTTTTATTTAATTTGTAAAAACCATGTTCAATGTTCATGTCAATACAAATAAATGTGTGTTATTTTCTTTACTTAAAAACAAAATTAAATTGAAAGTTTGTGGATGTATGTTTGTTTTTAAATAATATCAAAGCGTTGATTAAACCGATTTTAATTGTTTTTTTAGATAACCTAAAACTTTAGGTTAGAGTTTTTTTTTAATTTAAGGTTGTTTAAAGCTAAATATTTATATCACCAAGCACGAGAGGTGTTTTAAAAATCTAATTTAGAAGATCTCGTAAGCGGCAGCCATCTTAACATAAAAAAACAATCTACAGCATTCCACACAAATATAATAAAGACATAACCATTGACTTAACTCTCTAATATAGGGCACTATAGATACAAGTGCATTACATACACATTTAAAAACCATACGTCTAAGTGCTGGTATAGATTAAAAAAACACTCGAATAACAGTAGTGAAATAAATCATAGTTAAATACATGCTAGTTACCTCAAGAGGCTTAATGTAAGTCTGTTAAGTTATCTTAGTTTATATCAGCATCGGTTCGTTATTTAAGTAAGTTTATATGTGATATTATAATATGTACTCTTCATGCTTCTTTTGTGTTTATTCGCAGAATTACTCGGCTATTTCATTATCTATCTATGACAGATGTTATATCTGTTATTTTATCGAAATCAATACAATTTGATAAATAAATAATATAATAGTTAGTTAAGTATTAAATTTTTTTATAACCAATGTTTTTCTCATACATTTATACCATCTCTATCTAGACCACCTTTAACACTGTTAACTTAAGAGCTATTTTCGCGTATCATAATAATCTGGACCATTTATACTCGTATAATTCCTATTTATGCGTACAACTATATCGAGAACATATATTTGAGATAAGTCGGTATAACTAACGTAATCTGATCATAAAATTCGGTATGCCTGTCGCCAGAATGTATTGGCTACTTAATTCATATAATTTATAGCAATCATTAAGGATTTTGTAGTTTTAAGACGTATCTTACGAAATATTGAGTAAGAATTGGTTTTAAGGAATTATGAGGAAAAAAGACCTCACTGTATAAACTGAGAACGATATTGTAACTACAAATTTAAAAGACGATTAATTTATCAGTATATTTGACACAGCTTTTCCAATTAATTAAAGAGTGCATGAACATGAATATTGCTATTCTTGTCCCAGTAAGTGACCAAAAACGTTAATATAGTCAAAACTTTTATATTGATAGTAATATTTCGAAACTACAAAATCGTGCTATTTATATTGCAAGTACGAACTTGTAAAAGGACCAGTAACAAATTCAATTGACCGAAATTAATAATTTACACAACTAAAAAATTCCCCTTCACAGTTTTTCCACAGATGTCACAAATATAGAATGCAACGGTTGACTTTTTTAATTTCATTTCGACGTGCACCTGTCAAAATTTAAACCATGACGGTAGGAAGTGAGCTGGTTGGTTAAAGCTGCCGCACATCAGTGTCAATATTATAAGGGTACATGACATTCCTTGTCATAGACTGCCATTCCTCTTGGATTGGATACGGCTTTGAGACTATTGAGCAAAGAAATCGAATGATATGAACAAATGTGAAAATGAATCCTATTAATATTATAAAGGCGAAAGTTTGTAAGGATGTATGGATGTATGGATGTATGGATGTATGGATGTATGGATGTTTGTTACTCTTTCACGTAAAAACTACTGAACCGATTACAATGAAATTTAGCACACATATAGATGGTAACTTGGATTAACACATAGGATAGGTTTTATCCCGGAAATCCCACGGGAACGGGAACTATGCGGGTTTTCCTTTGAAAACGCGGGCGAAGCCGCGGGCGGAAATCTAGTAGTTTATAATATTGTTGTTGAATGTTGGTTTTCTTTCGATATCAGAAAGAAATTAATTTGTAGAACACATAATAATGAAAATTAGTTCATAAGCAAATAAATACTACTGACACTATATTATCCTGATCAACTTTTTCTTTATAACAGTGAAAGCATATTATGGGCAGGTCACCTGATCAAACAATGAATTAGTTCATAATAATATCAAGAACTCATACGAAAATCATCAAATTGGATTATGGATTGATTAAAATTGATTGATCTAACAACTTATAATAATATGCCGAAGAATAAATTAAATGCTACACATAAAATAGAAAAACATTCCATTAAGCATAAATAACAACCACCGGATATTGTAAATAAGATCCCTAAAAGAATAACAGAAAAACAAATCCCCAAACATAATGATGAAATTTAATTTAGCGACATGCGGATCGCAAGACAATGACGATAAAGTGGAAGGCTCTTAAGGATCCCTACGTGAGCAATTTTCAAGTAATTTTCAATACTAAAGCGCTTGGCTTTTGTAAATCGTTTTTATAACTTCTCGATTTTTATAGCGCAAGTTTGAATGGAATTTTAATGGTTATATTGATGAAATTTTGTCCGTTTTGATACTGGCTTTTCGTTCTGTTTTCGTCTAGAGTTGAAGAGAAATAGGAGTAACACTACATAGTATAAAACAAAGTCGCTTTCTCTGTCCCTATGTCCCTTTGTATGCTTAAATCTTTAAAACTACGCAACGGATTTTGATGCGGGTTTTTTAATAGATAGTCTGATTCAAGAGGAAGGTTTAAGTATATAATTTATTAGGTTTTAGACAAAGCGGGCGAAGCCGCGGGCGGTAAGCTAGTTACATAATAAACTCTCTCTAATCCTCTTCCCCCTCGGACGTAGACCTCTTCCCCCTCGGACGTAGAAGCATACAGACGTGTTCACGTACAATAATCTAAATTAATTTAAAATTTTACACCAATTTAATTCATGTAAAATAATAGGAGTGCATAAGAGGCAAAGAGTTAAGTGAAGACTGCAAGTTCTTGGCGCCCTGGTACAAGCTCTGCGTCACGTAAGTCATCCCCACGACACTACACTGCATCAGCTATCACGACTGGCTAACAGCTAATCCAATCCGCAATTATTATCACCCGTTCGCTCTGCGATCCTGGTAGCACAAACAAAAGGCAAGAAACTACGTCATTGCCCTCTCCACTTGCAAACCAAGAACGGTGCACCTTATTTGCTTGTCTATTATCCAATAAAAAATAGGCCACGCCTTTTACGTGTCTGATTGCACAAATTACTTATGAATAGAAAATAAACCTCCAATTAGTGACTGGAACAATACCAATAGATGCGCAAGCGCAGCCGAACGTTTATACCACTTCCAACTATTATTACTTTATAGTGCAAGAGCTAATTAATCACACTAGCATTGATTTGGATATATTAAGTATAGTCTAAGAGACGGTGAAAAATATTATCTGAAATTGAATAATTTACAATAGTTGGAGACATATTACATAAAAAAATTTAAAATCTAAATATATATAATAGTAAGTACATAAATATGAACAAATCACTTTCGGAATCAGAAATCCACTTAATGGAACAAACAGATACAACTCCTACCAATAACTTTTTAATAAAACGAGGTAAAAGGAAAAGGGAAGCTGACCCCAATGAATTAACTGAATTGAGGGAAGAGATGAAAGCTATGATTTCTTCGGTGATGACAGCGCAAAAACAAGGCTTCGATAGTAACGCCGCTTCATTGCAGGAAATTAAACAAGCTAACTCTAATATTGAAAATGCCTTGGCTTTTCTAACATCGCAAAATGAAGAAATGAAGAATAAAATAGAACAACTTGAAGGAAAGATTAAGGAAGATCGGAAATATATAACAATGTTGGAGGATAAAATTGAAAGTATTCAACAAGATAGCAGGAAGTCAAACTTTGAAATTAAAAATGTGCCTTTAAAACCCAATGAAGCTAAAACGGATTTAGTAGACATGGTTCTATGCCTGTCTCGGACTATTGGAGGTCAGATTAACAAGTCTGACCTAAAGGATGTCTATAGAGTACGTGCTAAAAAAGATACACCTAAAAACACTACAATAATAGTTGAGACCTCATCTACCATTTGTAAAAATGAAATGTTAAGATTGAGCAAGGCATTCAACATAAGGCAGAAAACAAAACTTTGTGCCAAGCACCTAGGCTTTACTTCATCTGCCGATACTCCTATATATATATCAAGTCAACTAACTGCCAAGGGAGCTCGTCTTCACTTTCTCGCGCGAGATTTGGTTAAACGCAAACTCTACAAGTACTGCTGGACAGCTTATGGGAAAGTTTATTTAAGAAAAGACGACAGCTCAAAAATTATATTAGTTAGAAATGAGACACAAATCCAAGACATTTCACTCAAAGAAAAATGACTATGCCGCAACTTCCGCTATTCTTTAACATTCAGCTTGTTTATATTATTAGTTAGTTTAAGTCTTGCCTTTATTGTAATAGTAACTTCCTACTCAACCAATCAAAACATTCACACTTACACAATACAAACACACACACACATAAACAAATATTATAAACTCATTAAGTACACTTCTAAACAAACTCTTTTGTATAAAATACATCTACATGCACAACATTTCTCTCAGTCTCCCTTAAATAGGTTATTAAATTATTATATTTTATATGTTACGTCTTTATTCAAATACACTAATATTCCCTGTACCAACATGCATACACCAATCCTTTATATTCTACAAGCATGGACAGAAATATAGATACATTGCAAGATATAGATAATAGTGAAGCAGCTCGCGTCACACAGTGTGATGTTGAGCAACTATCCAAACATATAATTAAAGAAAAACATGATTTAACCATCATTTCTCAGAATATTAGAAGCGTATACAGCAATTGTAATGACCTTTATATTACACTTACTCAACTGAAATGTACAGCAGATATATTGATTCTCACTGAATGTAGACTTACACCAAACAAACCTATTCCTATATTACAAGATTATGTCTCACATGCAACCACGAATCATATCAATCAAAATGACGGTGTAGTAACTTATATTAGAGATTCTTTAGATGCTACAGTAAAAGAGATTAAATTAGATCAAGCTTCCTGCCTACAAATAGAATCGAACAACTACACAATCCTAGGAATTTATCGCTCACCGTCTAATACTAACGCAGACAAATTTATAAACTCTTTAGATAGTCAATTAACCTCTTATAAATCTATTAAAAATACTATCATAACTGGAGATATTAATATAAACTTAGTGGCTAAACCAAATGAAAACAATAATGAAAAGAATAATAGAATACGGTATTTAAATATGTTGACAATGCAAGGATTTTTAATTGGGCACACAATACCTACTCGCGAATCTAGTTGTCTTGATCATTTTATGTTAAATATTGAACGAAACAAAACCTGTGCCCACATAATTATTCTTAATACGTCTATAACCGATCACCTGATGATATTTTTACACCTAACTAAAATTTCGTATAATAACTGTCCTAAAACTCTAACAAAAATAAACTTTGATAAAGCTCTTATCGATCTTGCAAATATTAATATCTCAGAATTATTACACTGTGATGACCCTTGTTTATTGACTGATCATTTGATTCAAAAACTTACAACCATCATAAAAGAAAATACAGTGACAACGACTATCTCAAAACAAAAACAAATAATTAAACCATGGATTACAGCAGGTATTTTACGCTGTATAAGAAATAGAAATAAAATGCAAAAGAAACTTAAAATGGATCCTCATAACGAAATACTAAATATTACTTATAAAAGATACCGCAACCATTGTAACAAACTTATAAAAAAACTAAAACGCAATTACGAAAGACAAAATTTAGAAAAATCAACTAAAAATACAAAAAATCTTTGGAAAAACATAAACAAAATTACAAATTTAAAACAGGGAAAGTCGGACAACACAACATTATTAAAAATTAAGAACACACCCATAGAATCAGTAAATTATGTAAACGCTTACCTAGCTAATATCGGGAATAAACTTGCGGACGAGATAGGAAAATCTAACATAGGTGTAAACACGCTTGATGACGAAGATACAAATTTAACTTCACTTTGTTTACTGGATACAGATGTTGATGAGGTTCATAAAATTATATCCAATTTAAAAGATGACAGTGCTCCCGGATGGGATGGTATCTCATCGAAATTTTTAAAATTAGCTGTAGTAGAACTGGCTCCTATTATTTGTCATTTAGCAAACCTATGCTTTCAGCAAGGTGTTTTTCCTAAACCACTGAAACGATCGATCATTACACCAATATATAAGAGCGGCAGCAAAAGTGATCTCAATAACTACAGACCGATTTCTGTCTTACCCAGTATTTCAAAGGTCCTAGAAAAACTATTAAACGTCAGATTACTTAATTATCTTAATAAATTTAATATACTAGCAAACAACCAATATGGTTTTAGACCTGGAAGATGCACAGAGGATGCCATTACTGCCTTAAGCACACATATAGTTGACAAATTAGACGTAAAAGACAAATGCCTTACTGTCTTCCTTGATCTTAAGAAGGCATTTGACACAGTTTCGGTTCATTTACTTATAAATAAATTAGAAAAGATAGGTGTTAGAGGAACTTCATTAAAATTATTTAAAGACTACCTACAAAATCGTTCACAAAGGATTAAAATTGGAGAATACTACAGCGATGACACAGATATAACTACTGGAGTTCCTCAGGGAAGTGTTTTGGGCCCTACTCTCTTTTTGGTTTACATAAACAGCCTCTGTAAACTAAAATTAGATGATGCTAAAATTTACTCATACGCTGATGACACCGCAGTAGTATTTTCGGAGAAATCATGGGATGCCGTACGACAGAAAGCTGAAGTAGGTCTATCAAAAATTGCTACGTGGTTACAATCGAATCTACTCACCTTAAACGCAACCAAATCAAATTACATTTGCTTTTCAATAACTAATAAAACTCAACCTTCTATCAACTTTAGTATTCAAATCCACAATCAATGTAATCTCACTACATGCCATTGTCCTTACATAAATAGAGTCACCTCAGCGAAATATCTTGGAATACAAATTGACCAAAGACTGTCCTGGCATCCGCAAATAGATTTAATAACATCCAGAATTAGGAAAATAACATGGACTTTTAAAATACTTCGCCATGTTGCTGATAAGGATTTGCTAAACAAAATATATGTGACACTAGCGCAATCAATTTTAACCTACTGTATACCGGTCTGGGGCGGAGCCACAAAAACAAAACTTTTGGAAGTAGAACGCGCACAACGTGCTTTAATAAAGGTTATGCATTTTAAACCATACAAATATTCTACTGAACTCCTTTACTCAACCACGGGCCTACTATCTATACGCAAACTATATATTCTTGCAACTATCCTAAAAAAACATAAGGCTATTACATACGACCCTAACATAACGAATCGTAGAAGAAGAGACATTATTCCACTGTTTCATAAAACGAACACATTATTTAGTAAGCGTCAGTACAATAGACAGTCAGAAATTTTATACAAAAATGTAAATAAAATTTTAAATATATATGGAAATCGATATAACGAATGTAAAAAACATACCTTAAAATGGCTTAAAGAAATTAGTTATACCGAAGCAGAAGACATTTTAAAAACATGTAAATAGTAGGGAGTAAAATGAAGATGTAAAATTAAATAAAAAATCACATTGTTTTTAATTCTTGTACATTACACAAACATAAACATGCAAACACACATACACACACACATAAACACACACACACACACACACACACACACACACAAATACATCCATTCTACCAATTTTAGAGTATTTTTATGTTAACATTACCTTATTTTTTTAAGCTTTCTTTTAATTGTTAATGCCTAGTAATTGTTATGGAAGAGAAGCGCCTTCTAACACAAGTGAAATTTATCACTTAAATGAAGGCACTTACCTCCAACCCAATATGAAAACTTGTTTAAAAGAAATAAACAATTTTTATTTTTATTTTATTTATTTATTTAACTAAACTGACTACTGACAGGAAAGGATTAGAACCTGCATCTTTTACTTTTCAGCAAGTTTACGCTAACTTCACACTTCTTGCTATTTATAAATATGGGTCTATCTTAACAGTTCCTACTTAAAATTAATAAAAAATGATATAATACGATACCTACGCTTACTGTGGGGAAGACTTTTTATCTTTGTTTGTTTGTTACTCTGTCAACACATAAAAACTGTGCGGCTTTTGATGCTTGGCTAGAGAGGCTAGTTATAAATGGTTGACGCCATATAACGTATGGGATAAATATTGAATGCCATAGAAAACCACGTACTTTATTAGTATTTAAAATCATATAATTTATAATAATTACTGCAAAAAATAAGCTCTCCTTTTTACACTGAAACAGGATTTCTTAAAGTTCGTATTAAACGGAATTTAAATCAGTTTAATATACGGAACTCCGCTTCTTATAAAAGTATCTGTATTAAACTTTGAGTAAACATGAACACACATACATTTGCAGTTGTGTCAACTGATGTAATAATATTATTTGTACAGCTTGTCACTACGCAAATATTACCTGTAAACAATGTATCATGTCGGTAAAGCAATAGTTGATCACTGGATTTTGTACTTTATATCCTGAGCTTTATGGTCTAAATTACTATAGCGCTGATTAGAAGGCAATCCTTTAGTTAATAGCATGATTATCTAGGTTAGTGTTTAATCCATTGATATGTTCTTCAAAACTCTAGGGTGTATAATTTAGAATGGAAATAACTATTCTATCACTAACATAGTATTTGTGATAGGTACAATTTCTAAGCGCTACGTAATTTGTATATTATTACTATAAAAAAATGTAAAATCGTAATCTCTGAATAATCAAACAACAAAAAGGTTATTTAAATGTCAAATGACAATTTGAATTTTCGCGAATGAAGAAAGAAATCATGAATATTATGTTCCAGTAATTAAAATATTTAACATAACATAGAAACACCAAATGAATTGAGTTTAACAAATTCTTAAAGAAACTAATTAAAACTCATTTAAACTTAGAACTTAGATTTCAGTCTTGATACCATTTAAAAATTAATTATTAAAATTAAGAGCGCAGTTAATAACTACGGCCATTAAATTAGTTGCTTATTGAGGTTTTTAAAATGAATTGGCTTGAAAACTAGCTCTAAAACGTATGACATCAAAGGACATGTACATTCATATTTATAAATGTATAAATGCGTTTGACCTATTTAAGTATATTTCAAAAGAATTTTTCTATATTGCTGAGACGTTGAAAATTGTTAAAGCATTTTACAGTTGAAGGTATCAAAACATTTCTTCACGAAATCTTTAATATTCACGGGAAATGAATATAAAAGTTACATTTCAATCCAATTACGTATGCTTGAATGATTTTAGACGTTCGTTTAATTAGAATTCTATGAATTTGTATTCATGCATAACCTAATTTTTCTTCTTCTTTTTTCTCATCGTATGTTTTATATTCTTTAACATCTGCATGTTTTTGTTCGTTTATTTTGTATTGGTAAAGATTAGGTCACCAATGCGCTGGACCGACCAAGTGAAATCTGCTGTAGGAATTCGCGTATCAGACTGCGCCAGACAGTCTAGTAACAGAAAGAGATGGCGGGAGATCGTGCGGAAAGCTGTGTCCGCCTCTACCACCGATGTGGACGTCTCAACGTGACCACGACCAAGAGTGGCCAAGAGCGGCCAAGAGTGAATCGACAAAGAAGAAGAAAGATTAGTTTATTATGTTTTACGAGTAGTGTGCTATAGATCATGTTTACAGCGTATAATATTATGTAGGGTTCCACATTAACTAACAATGCTGATTATTCTCCCAAAGCATACAGTTGGCGTTCAATCGCTAAGATATTTAGTTGTTAATTTTGAGTCCTTAGTTCATTAGTTCATCAGACCCAATCTGATATCTCTCTTGACTAATAAAATGATATAGAGCTTACTAAAATCTGTTAAGATATAGATCGTTAATGTAAGAGTCAATCTATATTAGATATAATATTTGAAATACTAATCAATCACTATAATTCCTATTATAAGTGGATTGTTGTATATGAAAATCTAACGTTATTCATTTGTAAGCTTAATGACTTGAAGTATTTTTCCAAGGCATCTGTCTTCAATATTTTAATCCTTAAAAATACTAATACTTCCTATAAATTTATCCAATACATTATAGATTCAATGGAGCGCTAAGTGACTTTTAAAATAGCTTAAACTGTAATTATTGCCTGGAAACGAGAATTTCTAGATCCATTCGACTCAATGAAGATACTCCGCTGCTTGCATTTAATTACTAAAAGCGAAATATATATCTTAAAGACGTTAAATTGATGCACTATCTGAGAAATTAAAATGTCCAATTATACGCCTTATGACCCGGTAATACGGGCTAGAATCTCGTGACGTGTGTTTGTTTAAGAATGCAACGTGCGTAGGCAGTTTCGCTACTTAATAGCAATTACTCCTTGTCTTGTCTGTCTTTAAATTCTAAGAAAGTTCCCTTCTGAGATTAAATTGTCATTAGAATTTATACTCGATTCCAAATGGTTCTTGAACGTGTGAAGCGGTTGGGTTAAAAGTGATTTACCTTAATTATTACACGGCTAATTTGCTCAACCTTCAAATATTTCATAATTAATTAATGATTATTTTTTAAACGGAATACATTGTTTTGGTAGGACTCTTTGTAAGTGCGTTTTAAAAGTTATTTCAACACACTATAACTTATGTTTACACAACGAGATGGCAGAGATTATTATGCATTAAAATCAAAACATAAAAAAATTTCCATGAAAACAA
Organism: Colias philodice; assembly: GCF_061535455.1. Taxonomy (NCBI): domain Eukaryota; kingdom Metazoa; phylum Arthropoda; class Insecta; order Lepidoptera; family Pieridae; genus Colias; species Colias philodice. Next base: position 8,685,278 of record NC_143103.1, on the reverse strand, counting down.
GATGATCATATTTTTCATATTCGTCATTGTAATCCTGATTTATTTCAAAATCGAAATGAATTTTATATCTAACATAATAAACACACTTAAACATTCGCAAAACATCAATAGCCCATCCCGTATCATCCCTATGAATTGATACAGCAAAACCCATCCTTATCCCAAACTCGGTATTACCATAATATATTTCCTTTCAAGATAATAGCTTTTTATGGTTTTATCTTTATAATTTACGACGTGTCCGAGCGAACAGGTTTTACGAAATAAAGTTATTATAGTGAGCATGAGTAAATTGATGTTCTGATGTCATCATTTGCCTATAAAGTTTAAGCCGCTTCATCATGCACGGCGCTTTGTTTTAAAGCGACGTGAGGTCGCTTTTTGCTGCAAATTCTACTGATAATTAGTTTGCTTATTATGTTTCTTGTGGTTATTGTTAATCGCATAAGGTAATAATGGTATTGACCTTGAATTAAATTGGAGATGTCTGACTAGATCTTTTAGCAGTAGTAGGGTTTAAGTAGAATTTACATTATGTGTAAAAAATGGTCTGGCCATGTAGCTTACAACTTAAAATGTTCATAAAATAGTAGTCAGTTCTGATCCATGTAATCTAAGAAGAATATTTAAATACGAGGCGCTTATTTTAAAGATATCCATTAAGTAAGAATGTTTATAGAGTTCTGCTATCTCTGGGAATTAAAATTCTTGGATAAATAAGGATCGAGTTCAATAAGAATATTAAAATTATAATTAGTTCTACCGGCTTCCTCGAATAAACCAAGTCGCAAAATTAACTTCGAAGAAAAATGGTATAATCATACAAACAACCTCGGAACAAGTTTCATTTGATTAAGTCATTATTTTCATTAAATTTGAATTTTACGAGCTAAGAATTTTTTTGCGCCGAAATTAGAAACTATTATTTAATCTACATTGATCATCGATAATGGTTTTAATATTTCATTATGATTTGATAATTTAGTAACGTTAATAATCAAGGGGAGCCAAACGTTTTGCAGTAAATTTTTAAGCTAAATCCAGTACTTAAACGCTTATGCGTTTTTTATTACTTGAGTTTTACTACCAGGATATTGAATAACTAGGATTGTAGCATTTCTATAGAAAACTGAGTGCTGCATTGAGCACATTTATTAGGACATTTTAAATTGTTAATTTTTTGATGGACGTTGTACACATGCCATCAGGCTGTAACTCAGGAACCGTGATAGTTAGACAGTTGAAATTTTCAGAGATGATGAATTTGTGTTACAGCTATAGCATCAAATATTAAAAAATCGAGGCTAAACAACGATTGGCACGATCATAAAATAGATGAGTAACATTTTTGCTTGCTTTTAGCTTATTTGTAAGTGCCCGACTCGTACTTGACCTATTTGTTTATTAGGTAATATCTGTTTATATGATTTTGCCACCAACCTAAATAGTTTAACGTCCCAACGCCCCAAAATAAATATCGTCAGAAATGCGATAACAATATTTACTATCATGACCATTGACAACACCATCAACTTTGTCAATTTCCTTCTCCTTCACACTTTATCTAAATAACGAAGACATATCAGTACACGGAGCAGGAGTTATTTCCTTCCCCCTCATTTTGCTCAGGTTGGATAGAGATGGCACCAGCTGTCAGTACTATGTCACTTCGGTAGCTTTAACGCGCCATATCTCATATTTATCAATTTGTAAATAAGTCTCGACGTATTTTATTAAGTGGAAGGATGTAATGGATTAGGATATACTTGGACACGTGGGTTTTGATAAGGTATGATCGATTGAAGCTTATCGAGCGGAGTTGGTTTGATTTTGTTGTCCTTGGCTTAATAACTTTTTCGGTTAGCACCTATCGTGTAGATAAAGTAAGTGTTCTCACGGTCCATTAAGTTGTGATTATCAGAAGTAGTTTTCTTCTTGTTTATTTTTTATTGATTAGCTTTTGATATATTATTAATGTATGGGAAATATAGATAAATATAGCATTTATGGCATAAATGCACGAATAAACCTACTCTAACACTTTGAAAGGAGATAACAGATAGATAATAACATTAATAAAAATAGCAGACTAAAATATTTGGCAAGCGCTTATTGAAATTTGCTTTAGCCGCCTCCCACACTAAAAAATACTGGCATATTATGTACACAATATATCAGATTTTATAATAAAAATCTAATTGAACTTCGAGAATTCATTTTCAGATAAGGTTAAGTAATCTATCGATAGAAAAATGTAATAAAAACCCGCAAACGCTACAGTAACCTCGGCTTAAGGTTTACGAGTTTCAATACCGAATTCCGGTATTAAATGCTAGGAATTATGAAAAAAGACGTCACCTCGGAATCAGCTACGCGATTCACAATTTCATTTTTAATATCGAGGAGTGTGGCTAGAATTATTTGAATAATGCTGTCGAGGAAGCGGATAAAAATAAGCTTATGAATGGCAGACATGCTGGGGACTGGGGTATTATTGAAGCGGAATGTAAATGTAAATTATGAATCTGAGTGGGCTTTTGTTTTCAAACCATGTATTGACAGTTCATCCGTTGATGACGTATGAGAAATCCATACTAATATTATAAATGCGAAAGTAACTCTGTCTGTCTGTCTGTAACTCAATCACGCCTAAACTACTGAACCAATTTTCATGAAATTTGGTGTGGAGATATTTTGATACCCGAAAAAGGACATAGGCTACTTTTTATCCCTGCACAATGACGCAATCCCGGAAATCCCACGGGAACGGGAACTATGCGGGTATTTCCTTGACTGCGCGGGCGAAGCCGCGGGCGGAAACCTAGTAAATATATATTTTGTTTTCATCTTTTATCTGGAAGGAGTTAGAAGATCTAATTATTAATAACTTCCATAAGAAAAGTTTGGACATTATTTTATAGGGATAGGTAGATAAGAGATTAAATGCAAAAAAATGTTATATGAATTGTGCGTACGTGCGTAGTTAATGCGTTTTTTCTAAAACTGTAAGCCCCTGAAACTGTTCCTGAATATAGAAGACTCATATTTGTTTAGAGTACAAAAGCTTATACCATACTAGCTGCTCCGCGCGGTTTCACCCCCGTGGCTCCACTCCTGTTGCCCGTGGCGTGATGAAATATACCTTCCTCGATAAATGGGCTATCTAACACCGAAAGAATTTTTCAAATCGGATCAGTAGTTCCCGAGATTAGTGCGTTCAAACAAACAAACAAACAAACTCTTCAGCTTTATAATATTAGTATAGATTTGTTAAGAAAGTCTACGTGAGCGATACGTTTTATACTTATGTTCCCTCAAAATATATCTTGCAAATGTATAGGCTGCAAACAGTCTTGGGTATACTTAATTATCATAACTTCGTAGACAGCCGCTTTTCCCTTGAAAGATCAGAACTCTAAAAGCATCAAATCACGAGCAATCTATCTAAGCACCAGTACTATAAAAATAATAATTCGTCTCGGCGGAACGTGTAGTCTAAGGCTCAAGAAAAAGCGTAAAAAATAAATATATTAAATTAAATTTCATTTCTTTGTATCTACTTCAAGATTAATTTTGATGCATGTTGATAGAATTATTAAGCTATTGCATAGCTTCTATCGCGGGCCTTGAGCGCGGGGACCGAATCGAGAAAATCCGTAACGAAAAATCCTCACGCTCCCCACTCCGACGGGCTCGGAGGTGTGGCTTGAAGGCATGCTATTCAATAGCTTTACCGCGGCAGTCCCCGAGTGCCACACGTCTTTTTTTATAAATATTTTTCATATTCTATACATAGCACCAATGTACTAATCAAAATGATAGTAGTCTCTGATCATCTGTCCATCTAATCGAAAATTGACACGAAGATGAACACAATACACTTAAGTATCACTGTGCTAATAGTCCGGGATACATCGCCCATTTTTGCAAGTGATTACTATCAAGCTAATTTTTCGTGACTAGCTTTATTTTGATGAGATGCCCAATAATTTCATGTACAAAACTCTCGATTGTGGTAGCTACCAGAGGAAACAAGGATAAAATATTTTGATTTGATGGTTCTCAAATATTAATTACTAACTGAATGTTTTTTTTTGTTCAATCTCAAGATAATTATCTAAATTATTCGAAAAAATATTTGTCCTACAAAATCTATGGTTTGATCAAAGAGTCCCCCTTTCCAATGTGTATCGATAACGAAGTCATCATAAATGATTACTAACCAGCTGATTTTTTTATTTTCACTTATTTAATACTTAAATAATTCAACAGACATATTGTCCTACAAATTGCGTAATAAATATCAATCACTTGCAAAAATGGGCGATGTATCCCGGACTATAAATCAAGACCTATTAATACACATACCTTCATATTTTTTACTTAATTTTTTTGGTTTAAATTGACTACAGGATTTTCTTCAGCCACAGTAACGTAGTTTGACTTATATCCATTACAAACACCCGAAAAATAATACTTTCCTTCACAATATTACCTATCACTGTAGAATGTAGATACTTAAAACGCTTCAGCCTATACCTTGGTATAGCTGTACTTCGTGATCCCTGGACCAACCGGGTCGACCTAATATCCCCTCAGAGCACGCCGCTATACCTACCCACCGTTTTATACGTACTGAATAAACTAAAGCTACCGATATCAAAACGTGGCATGTATCTGGAATTTTGATGAGTTTCGCTGGTTTGCGCTAAAATTTCATAATGATATTATTTTCGTATGTACCTGCTGACTCTATGAATTTACTATTAATCTAGAACCACAGAATATATAATAGTAGCTAAACGACTAGAACCACGGAATATATTTTAGAATACGAAAATTGTTAATTCAAACATTTTCTGGATAATCGTAGTATAATAGTAGTATAAATGTATTTAAACCTATTTTGTTTTGTATTTTTATGGCTTTTGACACGGCATAATATTCTATCCTAGTTAGTTCAAAGGATTGTTAAAATTTCATAAAAATATCGTTCAAATACATTTTTAACTTGTTGGTGTCACTATTATTAAATTGCTAAAATTAGCAATTTTAGAAGTCAATTACGGTTTACATAAAAAATGATAAAGTAGGCTCAGAGATATCTCATCTTCACAAAAAGTAACGGAAAAGTGTCATATTTAAGGAAGTCATTACAGTTGTATATGACAAGAAAATTTTGTGGATTATCCCTCTTGCAATTCTATCTCGAATATTACTTTCTTTTATATTCTTCTTTTCTTTTCCCTTTATGGCGAAATTAGTTGATACTCGTATAACTTTATGTAAAAGTTTTTTCACATTATAACAATACTAGAGGTCCGCCCCGGCTTCGCCCGTGGTACATATTTCGCAATAAAAGGTAGCCGATGTCCTTTCTCGGGTATCAAAATATCTCCATACCAAATTTCATGCAAATTGGTTCAGTAGTTTAGGCGTGATTGAGTAACAGACAGACAGACAGAGTTACTTTCGCATTTATAATATTAGTATGGATACAAAACTGGTCCTTCGAGGTTGATCCTTTACAAAATTCTTAATGGTGTATAAAGCACAGCGCATCAACGAGAAAATTAATTAGAATTAAGTACAGTAAATTTATTTCTAAATCTAGTTTATTAGTAGTACAACCAAGACTTTCCTGAATTAAACATTAATATGTCTTTACATTCGTCTATTTCTACCTTCTACCAGTAGATAATTGTTTTCAAAAATAAACTGACGAACTGGTCAATGGTAAAACAATTTTATGACATTGAATAATTTATGACTTTGAAGTAGTGTAAACTGAATTATGTGTGATAAGTGTGTGATATAATCGTGTAAATCGTAGTGCGTTCGCGTAATTGTGAAAATTGAATTGTGTGTACATTTAAATAATTAGACTAATCAACTTTCTTTTTTAATATTTGCACACCCAATCAATGGGTAGAATGTATTAGCCACATAATATTGTAATTAAAACATCTATAATTTGTAACTACATTCTTCCAAATAAATATAATTTGAATTTGAATTTGAATTTACTATGTTTTTCTTATGTATTTCTATAATAGTTTTATCTACAGCTAATTACAGATAAACCAGTTTCGTACAATTAAGCAATCTTTCCGCTATAATATCGATTTCACGTTAATTTGTTTGCGTCTAAAATTGTTTGCTTCACGGCTCAAACCAAATTTATAATGGACTTCAAATTCAGTCGCAATTAACGCTACTTTGTAATTATTTAACTGTGGCTTTAACATCGCGTCTTTAATTGGTTCGACATCAAGAAATATCATTCATATACCTACTCATACTTTAACTACTTTGATAGAAGTCACGAGATGATGGTAGTATAGAAAAGGCACGCGTATTTGATAATTGGCTTGGTTCATTTATTAAATAATGAACCCGCGCGCAAAATCAAGTATTTCTATAGTTCATGTATAATTTATTTTACTATAATGTTCATACAAACCCGTCCAGTAGTTTTTGTCGTGAAAGAGTTACAAACTTACATACTTCTATAATCACAAACTTTCGCATTTATTATATGTATTGACTATGGCAATTTGATTGGTATGTAAGTCTTTAAAGTCATTTCTTATTTTGATAAGGTTATTAACCTATTTAAATAGTAAAAGTGGGATAGATGCCGCACTAGGATAGATGCCCTATTTTCAAAAAACCTCACTTCCCAGAGTCCTGACTACGAATTAATGATTTAAATAGGAGCTCCTATCACCCCGCACCTCGTGTACGCATGAGCTGTTGTTTGGTGAAGACGTGTTTCGCTAGTGCGTGTTATAATATCGGCGGCGAACTTCACGAACACGTTAAAATTTAAAAAGGTTGATATTTGCCTTTGCATAACTTTATAAGTATTAATAAATTTCACTATATTTCTTATTATGTCTATACACTGGTTCATTAAGTACAAATCTAAGTGAAAATAGTGGCTCTTTTGTTTTTATTTAATAAAAAAACTACTGGGGCAGCTATCCTTATCAAAAAGGATAGTTGCCCCTTTTTTTTCGAGGGATAGATGCCCTTAGGGGCCTCTAAGGGCATCTATCCCTCAATACATATGTACATGTTAGTATCGATAATCACAGGTACTGTTTATATTTTTACCTGATTGCGTCAGAGGTTTTCTCTATGTTAACCGATTTTACTCGTTTAATTTGCTTTTTTTTTGTTATGTTTACTTACTTATTAATGATCTGCCCTTATACTGATTGTAGGAGAACCACACCACGAAAATACAAACGAAATGAAGGAGGGCGAGCGCAAGTATATTCTTGGACAACAGAACAACTATGTGAACTTGACATTTGCTGGTTTATCATATTAATTTTATTAGATTTCGCGTTTATAGAGTATGTCAGGCATCTATCCCACTCTGCAGGCATCTATCCTCCTTAGTATTTTCATGGTGGGGCAACTATCCAACTAGGTAGGCATCTATCCTCAAAAAAGGTGTTCTACAAAAATATTTATTACACATTATCTATAAATGATAGGATTAAAAATATATATAGTAATTCAAAACAGATAATTAACCTAGCTATATTCATACAAAGTGTTCGTATAAGATTCATGTTTTTTAAATTATGAGGCTATTTCAAAAAGTGGGGCATCTATCCCACTTTTACCCTAGGTCTTACTGATTCAATAAAAAATTTGTGTTTTATAGGCTTTATTTATTTTGAGTAATAAAATATTTTTTTTTTTACGTATGAAAGAAGTAGCGGGTGTGAGCTAGTAAGACAAAGTTTATATCATTTCAACTGAAACGAGGCAATTACTTCGCCAAAACAACGAATGATTGAGAAAAAACTAAGTTAGGAAACAATTCCTTCACTCGAACGCGAATACAGGATTCTATTTTTGTGAGAATGGTCACAATATATTTTTTCCACGACTTTCTCGTGATATGAAATAAATGTATAAAACTGTATTATATTGGTTCTCGCCACTATAAAAAATCTTTTTCTTTATATTATTGCATACTTGATAGAGTCCTATTTAATTTAAGTATATGTACTAACAAATGGTAACGTAATAACAACAATTATAATTAACTAGCTGCTCCACGCGGTTTCACCCCCGTGGTTCCACCCCTGTTGGTCGTAGCGTGATGATATATAGCCTATAACCTTCCTCGATAAATGGGCTATCTAACACCGAAAGAATTTTTCAAATCGGACTAGTAGTTCCCGAGATTAGCGCGTTCAAACAAACAAACAAACAAACAAACAAACAAACTCTTCAGCTTTATAATATTAGTATAGATTAAAAGCTCGTAGAAATCTAAAACTAAAAATAATTAATAATACATTACTTTAATATTGCTTTAATATTGCCTACTGTTGTAATGTTGGCATTAAAGTGTTTAAAATAAATAAATTAAAATAAATTGCGTGTTTAATTAACTAATACAGATCACATATTCTATCTTCATCTTTAAATACTGACTTAATAACACTCATACTTTCTAAGAATTGTAATTAACTCAGTATCACAAAAAGAACAAATCCAACGAAAATCTTAGTCTTTGATCCTCTATAACATGTTAGAGCAATAGTTTCCAAAGCAGATCGCATTAATCTTCGGCATGCCATGACCTTGTCTACATCTCGTCTCGTACCCCGGATCGTGGTCGTCCCGATATCGGATCGTGATCGGAACGTCATTGTGATGTTTTTATCTATGCGCCCGTTTTTGAGCGTTTACGATTTGTCTGGGTACCGATAAATCGTGGCTGCGGGAGGTCAGAGTAAAAACAGGGGCTTACATTCCTATTGTGTAATTTCTTTGATGTTGGATTGGCATAGGCTTGCTTACACTAGACTTTTTTACATATTGTATACCTGCGCGTTATGAGTATGTCAAATATAAGGATTATGTTCAATATGTTATTGCACACGTTATAACGGTATAAGACATACAAATTAACTATGATTAAAACTTAAAACTGCAAAATATGACATAAAAAAACAAGAAACTTTAGTGTAAATGAGTTATTAATTTTAAGTATGTATGACTTGATTAATTGGAAAATCTCACAACAGATGTCACGGGTATAAAATTACTGCTATTGTAATATATTTGAAACTATTTAATACCTAAAACATTTAAGCATGTACTTTTAAAACTACGTCAGATTTGCAATAACTACGAAAGTTCCGTTTGGCTAATATATCACACGAAGCTAGGGTCAAATGTTAACGAATCTCTGCATACCAAATTTAAATATTTATAATATGCGTGAAATGAGACTATCATTAGCTTTTTTAATACGAAAGTATTTGAATGATTCCGTTAGATTTTAGCAAGTGATTAGTTTGGTTCGGTAATTTTTTACATTAATTATTTCAATCAGTTTGTTCGTTAACATTTTACTAAGCATAACGACAATATAATTATTGGAAATACGTACTTATGTAGTGAAGAGATGATAAATTGATTACAACAAAACAAAACAAAAACAGATTACTACAGCTGCGTTAAAAATGAAAATGTACATTGATACGTCTTGAAAGTTCAGGACTAGTGATAGAGTTTCTGATTTATTATTTAACACTTTGATATAATTATTTATTATCAACACAACGATTGTTTACGAAAAGCACCAAAAGAATTTGCAAGAAATTCGGTAAAACGTTAGTCATAAATTGACACTATGTTGTTTATAATCACAGACATTTATCATGAACAATTACCTACACAAGTAAATAAAATTAATAAAGATCAAAGCTTATCAAGCAAAATAAATTAGCCAGTAACTTTTATAAACAAATATGTACCTACTTGAATTAAAAATAAAATATAACATACTAAGGTATTTTATAAGTTTATAGATCCACGATTAACATCAAGCGAACGTTACTTATAGAGTAAAAAAGCCGGTCTCCTTTGACCAAATAAAAAGTATCACACAATTTATACGTAGGAAGTGAAATCAATCACTATAGTTAATCCTGTAAGCCATAAACAAACTAACAAACGGTGATAAAGCCATTTTACGATCGCCACCTCGTTTCTTACGAACAACTTACCAACAAAAGCGTCTTGATATTAACAGAATCGATTTTGATATTGCACAGTTCAATATGTGTTTGGGAAATATATTTACGACTGTGACGTCACGTGGTTGTGTGTTATTTCTGAAGTGAAATAAAATACAAAATACAAAACTTTACATTATATTATGTAGAATAAAGGAAAGTCGCTGTAGCTGTCTGTTTAAAACTACGCTAAGGATTTTGATGAGGTTTTGTAGAAAGCAGACGAAGCCGCGCGAGGAAAGCTGTATATATACTTATGTAAAAAATTGATAAAGACTAGAATAAAATAGATCGCTTAATTTGCCTCTCATATAATAATATCAAAACGAGACATTACTAATTCATATGTATTTAAATAGATGACAAACTAATAAAACTGGCGAAACTGCATCTGAGATAAGCGATGCAATTTTTACAGGAATCTCATTTTCTAGTAAAATCTTAGCTTAAGTTTTCCAAATTCACCATTTCTCTCTTGATATTTAAACAACTTATTTTTCAAATTCACCATAATACATTTGCTACACTCTCTACAGAATTAAAAAAGAATATCTACAATTTAGTGTTAAAGTACTTACAAAATGAAGACGTTAATAGACTTATATCCCAAGAATTATTATAAAGTGCCATTACCGAAATTGTTTCTAATCAAACCATTCCTAGAACGAATATGGCTTGGCGGCAATATGTGAGAAACCACTACCATTTATCCCAAACTTCTAATACTATCGCTAATTTCCCGTCACAACTCCAAACAAAACTCAACCGTATTACGACTTCATAGAGTCGCTTTCCCATTGCTCTCTCGTATCAGGAATCGATTAAAAACTCGATTGAAACATTCATAGTACAGGCTGGACGTTAATTAAGACGTGCATTATCATTTTAAAGCAGTAAATAAAATTGTAATCTTCAACTTTAGAGCACAGGCGTCTTATAACACGAGTTTATCTTGAAATGTTAAGCCTAAACGTATACTTCTTTGATCCCACCTACGCTGATATCCTGTACTAATGCACTGTCATTTTTAGGGATCCGTAGTAAGGCTAAAAATGGATCCCTTTTACTGATATTTCCATGTCTGCTTGTCCGTCCGTTTGACAACAGGCTGTAATCTTATGAGCCTTGATAGATAGACAGCTGTAATTTTCAGTGATGATGTATTTCTTTTGCCTCTATCTGTAACAACAAATAATATATAATTTGAATGCTATAGAACAAAAATATTAAATTCAACATATAATACCTTATAATTAGCACTTTTTATTTTTGTTAGGTAGGTATATTCTGTAATTATTTTTTGTTAATTCTGTATTTAAAATAAAATAAACTAAAGCAACGATTGGCACGATCATAAATAAAATTGGTAATAATTTTTTGCAGTTGCTCTAACTTATTTGTACGGAACCCAGTATTGCGAGTCCGGCTCGCACTTGGCCGGTTTATTAATGTATCTACTATAGATTTCTGTTAGAGTGACTTTTAATGGGGTTCTGACGTTGATGCTATTTGTTCTGTTGCAGGTAACAGCGGATCGACTAATGAGTTTGTGAGTAAATCGATAGTAAACAATGCTTGTTTGTAAATTGTGATTGAATAGATAGTTAAACTTTGCGGGAGCGATTTGACTTTTTTTAAAAAAATAAAATAAAATTAAAATTAAACTTATTTAATTATTAACTATAACAAGTGGACGATTTGGAGTCACAAATGTTAATGCCAGAATTACATGCAATGATACAATCGATACCTTATTACGAAACAAATGTTTTTCAATAACTGCTATGCTTATGCTAAATTGCAAGAACTCTCCGGTGGTCTTGCTGAGGCCAGCGGAAAGCTATTGCTCAACCTAATACAGAGGGTTGGGGTGGATGCGTAACTCCTCCCTCCTTAAGTGCGAAATTATCGGTTTGTTCATTTTTAATAACTATCCGATGATTTCACAGACATGTTACATTTAATATCTTATAACGAAGTAAGTAAAGTAAAAATAGAATTACAAGTACAAAGATTAAAAATAGAGACGTATAGCCTAAAGTAGCACTGAATCTAAAATTTCTTTCACTGTTAATCATTTCACTATCACTGAACACTGATTGCTTTAATATCGTTGACATATATTTAACTTCGTCCAAGTTGATGCCTCGCATATTGAGTACACGTGTACTGGATAATATTGGAGTTCTATTCACAGGTAATTGCGGCAAAACTATAATTTTTGTTGGTTCTACAGGATCATTCTCAGTGATTACTTGGTGAGGGCGAATCGTTATATTCTGGATCTCGATGCTACATGGTTCGTCGATGGTCATTATGTATGTGCCCACGACAGGATATTTGCTGACATCACCATTGCAAATTTGAGTCAGAGTATTTCTGTATTTTGAGAAAAGTATCCAACTTATAGGTGTGATTCTTTGAATTCTCACATTCTCTATATTGATTAGCTGTTGTTCGCAGTGCATTGGGTTTCCTTCAAATTTAAGCAGTTGTTCTATGCAAGTAGTTTCAGGATATGGCGTTTGATTTTGTTCATCGCATAGAAATTGTTCTCCAGCAGCGAGCGATCGGCACGGTTTTACGACCGGTAAGTATTTCATCCCCTTTGCCAACAGGTAAGGATATTTAGGAAAAATGGAAACGGTATTACTATCGGATTCACGGTACATAGGTATAGAGTATAATTTGTAATAGTTATAAGTATAATTATCTGTAATTGGAACCTCCATTATGAACGTAATCTGGTTTTGTTTAATATACGATTTAACATTAATAGTTTCTTCTAGTTTTACTAAATTTGCCTCACTCGCTTTAAACACTAAATTTTCAGTTTGAGATATAAGAATTAAATGTTGCAACAGTTCAGTAGAATTAATAATACTTTGATGTAATATGGATACTCTACTAAATGCTAGAGCAGTCTCTATTTCTCCTAATTTTATAAAAATAGAACGAAAATTACTAACAAATAAATTTAAAAGGCTTACAACATAAGTATAAACCCAATGATTATCCTTAGATGCTAATTCCTTAATCATAGATTCTACAATTTTTAAACGCTTATCTAATATATTAGAATTTTGATTTAAGACTTCAGTAGAATTGATAAAACTATCGAGCATTTTAGATATTAAGGTAATTTTATTTCTAATGATAGTCTGATCGTTTTCAAGTTTAGCTGTAAGTTTATCGTATCTAATTGCGTCACTATAGTCTAAATTTCCCGTTATAATTTTAATTAAGGAACCCAGAGGGTTGAGGATACCTCTCTTGACGCGTTTGTGTGGAACTAACTGTTCGTATTTCTGAACCGTTATGTCGCGAATATATTCAGCGTGATATTTTGCCACTTGAAAATCGTGTAAGTATGAAATATTCTTATTAATTAAACTATCGAATTCACTGTATTTGCTAATAATAAAATTTAAGTCATCATTTATCTTATCTAAATTTAAAACCTTAATTATAGTCCAATAGTCTGTTTGGAGATATGCTTGCCCTTCTTTCACAGGATAAATTCCCGGGTTATGTTGAAGAAGTCGTAGTTGAAGGGCCAGCGCGGACCTCATTACTATCAGCCAACACCACAACGCGGAAGGCGTTTTACATTTTTAATAGGAACCGTCTTCCTTTTACCAATCTCTATCGGTATAACGTTCCTTGAACCTTGTCCTATAACCTTAGCTTTATGGAATCGCGGCGTATCCTTGCTTTTTCGCTTATTAACGTCTTTCGCAAATATATTTTTTCCTGAAGGGAGACTGATTTGATCTTCACCACCTCTCCTATCCTTTACTTTTTGCTTAGTTTCGATCATTTTCATTTTAGAACACGTTTCACAAGCATTAATAAGGGCTGAAATAGTTTCCTGCATATTGTACCAAAAATAATTCCTACGTATACTCGCTAGAGTCTCTTTAATACCGCGGTGACACGTTTTGCCTTGATGGTGTTTTATTATAATAGCCTTTTGTTCCTTCTCATCTTCTATAAAAACTACACGCTCCGTACATTCAAATAACAATACTGTATCCTTTCTAAATAATTCTATGACAATGCTAGTGAACTGTTTGCGATGTTCATCATCTTCGAAATAAATGAAATACTTAACTTTCGGTTTAATATACTCTTTTAAAAATTGTTTTACTAGATCTGGGTTATTAGTAGGCAAGAATACTTCTAAAACCTTTTGCTTTTCACGTGAAAGGTCGTGAACTTGCATTTCGTTCTTAAACCACGTATATACTAAAATTTGATTTGGTTTCGTATCTATTGCTTCATGTAATATAGGTATACCGGACGATTCTACTATATTAGCTGAATGAACTGTATCCGATTTTGACGTTACAGGTGGTGACCTGACTGGGTAGTCACATGTTCTAGGAGAACTTAGCGCCGATAGGGTTTCAGAGTCGGAAATAGATATCGTTTCACTAGAATCGCGTTCTGATATAGTAATTGTACTAGAGTCGTTACGCGCTCTTGGCCTATTGTCTTTATCGCCTATATTAACAACCATGGATTCGTTTTCATTATCGGAATGCGTAGCGTTAACTCTAATTCTAGATAAAGCGTCCGCGTTAAAATTTTGCTTCCCAGTATCAACCATAAATTTGGAATTAATTTCAGGAATATAAATGTGTGGCAATTTCAGATTTGGATCGCAATTTAATTCTATGATTTTTTCTTTATAGAGGCTTTCGTTTGAAAATTTTCTTCATCAGACGGAAGCACATTAATGTCTTGAGTATCATCAGTGGGTGTATAAATCTCATTCTCATCGTATTCGCAATTCGTATAGTCGTAAGGATTATAGCCATAGTAATTCGTATAGTCGTAAGGATTATAGTCATAGTAATAATTGTCATATAGTGAATTGTCATTATATAAGTCGGTTTCATTCACTCTAAAACCTGGCTGAGTTATATTTTGTGGTCGAGGAGGTGCCGTCCTCATGGAAACGTCAGTAGACTCAAAGCGGTTATTTTGAGGAGGTCTTTGACCGAAATTCTGTGGCGTCATACCAAAAGTTTCAGGAGGCCTATAACCAAATTGTGGGTTTTGATTTAATGTTGGTCTATAACCAAATTGTGGATTTTGATTTAATGTTGGTCTATAACCAAATTGTGGATTTTGATTGAATGTAGGCCTATACCCGAACTGTGGGTTTTTATTAAACGGTGGCTTATAACCAAATTGGTGATTTTTATTAAACGGTTGTTGGGGTGTGAATTTAAAACCAAATTTTTGAGGTACATTTGGTGTCCCAAAATTAAATCTTTGTTGAGGATTTTGTAAAAATTGGGGCACCGTTGTATTATTATGGGTACGATTGCGCGACTGATATTGTTCGTGAAAATTAACTTCTTCTAACACAATTTCTAGAGCCTGTTCTAATGTATTAGGCGATTTTAGTCTAACAATTCGCACCATGCTTTCGGGCAAATTATACAAGAAAACGTTCAGGGCTGTATGATTATAAATCGCAATTTTCGCGCGTTTAATTTCCGTATCTACCGATAAATTAACCTTCGATATTAGTAACGATCTAATATTCTGTATCCTATTACAAAATTCAAGATAACTTTCCCCGGATTTTATTTTACAGGACTCGAGAGAGATTTTTATGCAATCCTCAGTTCGCGGATCACCAAAATGTTGTTCCAGCAATTCTTTTAGCGCGGGCCAAGTGTTAATATCTTCGCGCTCGGATAATAACGCGGCGGCATCGCCTATTAATCTACTAGTTATTGCATGTAAAACGTAAATATTCTGCTCTTCATGCCCTCTAAATTTATTAATTATATATTCACATTTTCGAAAGAATAAATTCAAAATTCTTTTGTCTCCACCAAAAAGAGGAATAAGCTTTAACATATCACTCGGAATTGTTATTACGTTTACGCTTTGGATTTCGCGTTCCATGTTAAATAAGTACAGAGTAATTAAAGTTCTGAAGTCTTTAACCAATTACAATAATTTCGAATTATAAAAATCACACACACACAGAAATCAATTTAAAACACAATATAATAAAAATTCTTAAAATATAGCACAATAAAAAAAATTATATGTTATCAATTACTATAAAAATTAAAACTTGAAATAATTTATAAAATCACATATAAAATATAAAAATTATTAATTGAATTACGATCGATTTTGAGATCAATTAAATCAATTAATATTAATATTTCTTTATGCAAAAATCATTTAATTTTCTAATTTAAAACTTTTAATTAAGTTACACTCTATAGTTAATTAGTCTGTGCAGAGTTTTATGCAAGACAATTCTTAGAATTTAATACGATATTTCTTATGTATAAGTTATAACTAATTACTGATTTAATAGAATTTCATATTAAAACCAGATCCGTTATAATGCGAGACGTTCAATCCCAAAATAACAGTTAAAAATAGTTAAAAGTCAAAATTACACTCTCGTGAAAAGGATATGGGAATATATCAGAAAGGATGGCAAAAAGTTTTACTCACCAACCGATCGTCGATCCCATTATTCCTCGTCGTGGTCGTTTAACAAATTTATTTTTCGGTTCTTTTAGGATAGCACGGCCTTTATAGCAATGTTCTAGGGCTAATTTTGAAGACCTCTAGACATGCAGACCTTATGTGGCTATCCTACCGGCTGCGCCAGTTAAACTTTGCGGGAGCGATTTGACTTTTTTTAAAAAAATAAAATAAAATTAAAATTAAACTTATTTAATTATTAACTATAACAAGTGGACGATTTGGAGTCACAAATGTTAATGCCAGAATTACATGCAATGATACAATCGATACCTTATTACGAAACAAATGTTTTTCAATAACTGCTATGCTTATGCTAAATTGCAAGAACTCTCCGGTGGTCTTGCTGAGGCCAGCGGAAAGCTATTGCTCAACCTAATACAGAGGGTTGGGGTGGATGCGTAACTAGATAGGTAGAGGTAGAGACACAGCTTTAGAGCATTAAATAATATTATGAAAAGGTGGAAAATACAAGTTTAAATTGTAGCATCGGCTGGTAAGACTAGTAGTGTATTATTTATAAAATAAATATCTTAAATTTTAATTTGAATTGATTTTAATTTTAACCCATTGAGCCCCGAGCGGCCCGATCGGTCCACGACACAATAGATTTTCTATTGTGTCTGTGGTTCCGGGGCCTGAGTTATTAATTAATTGATATCGCTTAGCTCGCTTTGTTTATTGTATATTATGAGAGAAGTTAAGGAGGACTGGGAATTTTTTTTGGTGTAATTCAATATTATTACTTCATAAACATTCTTAAAATTGTTATGTTAGAGCTGCTCTTTCGAGCTCTAGCTCTAACTACAAAGTTCCTAGTTGTTTTTTTTCTGCGTCATTTGATGATTTGAACGCAATTCTCAATTTCTTAATGAAGAATAAAAAATATTAGAGTTTGAGTTTTATACATTCATTTATAATGAAACAATGAAGCAAAAGATTAAATTATTAAATGATAAGTATAGTAATATTCAATTTATTGTAAGACTAACTTCTTATTATCCATCTGTAAAAGTCAAAAAGCTTCTTTTGTAAAAGTAACAATTCCAACGATACGGTCAATTGGCAAGTTTTATTTATTTGTTATTTCTCTTGCCTTTACGGAAAACTTGGATATAAGTATTTCGGAACGAAAACTTTTGCACGAAAGATTCAGATTAAATATTTACGTGTATTTTTCTCTAGTTCCGAAGCTAAGGTGAAGGCCGTCTTGTTTGTTTTGGATTTAAATCTGTATTTATATTGACATTTCATGCTATCACGCAATAGCTGTTTGTTGTCCTTTCTGGATTTGGCGACTGAAACGTATTTTTGTCTCTAGGTAATGTATGTTTTAGTTTTATCAAAATGGTTTCAGCGGATACAGGGTGAGAATAAAACAAATGTACAATTATTGAGAGTAGAGAAATAGAGACTGCGTATTTATTTAGAAATGAAAACTTGTTGAATTGAAACTTCTTTAGGCGCATAGAGAGATATATTTTAAGGTCGCGTCATGGCAATACCGTGTCGTCATCGAGTAAGGCGAAGTTACCAAAATCTTTGAATCTTGCCAAAGAAGTTTCACTTCTGACACGTGTTCTCGACACACAGGCTCATTATTATATTTAATTAAATACATGTTGCAATAAATACGTTAATACACCTTTAATCATACAATTATGAGTCACATAGTTAATAAATGACCAACAGTCAAATTAAATATTGTTTTAGTAAAGTGAGGAGTCGAGAGCGATGGTTTGGTAAACATTTACCAATCACCATCAGTATGGGGACGGTGTCTTTGATAAATATCACTATAGTATATAAATATTTGTTCTTTGCTACTCATTTATTAGGGACTTTAGTATATAATAATACTAGCTTTCCGCCAGCGGCTTCGCCCGCGTTTTCAAGAACCCACATACTTCCCGTGGGATTTCCGGGATAAAACCTATCCTATGTGTTAATCCAAGTTACCCTCTATATGTGTGCTTAATTTCATTGTAATCGGTCATTCAGTAGTATTTGCGTGAAAGAGTAACAAACACACACATACACATCCTCACAAACTTTCGCATTTATAATATTAGTAGGACTTAAAAGAAATTCCTGAAGTCTCAAATTCGCCCAAACCTTTGATCTCATTTCACCCTAACCACTTAGCAGGCCATAAAAATTACGAAACAATAATAATGTAATAAATCTGAAACCTAACCCGCACATGTGGTGAAACATCCAGGAGTTATTAATTACGTACAGACAGACGGACGAGCCGAAGAATTCACAGTATATATATCAAGGGTTAATTGGAAACAAGTGTGGTGTGTTTTTTATTTGCTATCGTGCAAATAGAGCTTTCTATAATTAATTTATATAATTCGGATTAAGTATTTTTAATTTGAGTATTAGAAGGGACATAATATGATAAAGTACAAATGTTATAAAAAAACAATACGCTTTAATAAAAAAAATCACAAAAAACTAAACCGCCTTCAAATTCGCGGAAGGAACTACAGTTATTTTTAAAATTTAGTAGGAAGCATCAAAATCCGTTCACCGAAGGTTCGAAGGTAACAAAGACAAAAATTCGACTTGAGAATCTTCTTTTTTGAAGTCGGTTGAATATTGTTCATTTTATTGATATATCTGGAAAAAATATTAATAAATAATTTGTATAAAATATCTAGACCGTACACCATTGTTTAATTCGGCAATAAATCATTCCTTATTTATTTTCACTTTGAATGCACTGCACTGTATTGCACATAAATATTTACAATGATATCGATCATTACAAATATAAATAAACAATAAACTTAAACGAAACAGTGTAATCTAAATGGATCTACCAATAATAAACAAATAATTCATAAGCAAGCAGGTGTTGAAACATTAATCTTTGCTTATCCCTTCGTTACAATCCGATTATAATTACATACTTGATTGCACGTTAGATTTTCGTATGTAATGATATGGGGAAGCTTTATTGTTAAAAGAATATAATGTAAGCGAATTTATCAATGTACGATAAATGAATTAAATCGTAGAGTATATTCCTACGTTCCATGTAAGGCAACTCTATGAGACAAATGGGCTGATTTTGGCGGGGAAGGACATTATCGTAAGTACATAGCTGATTTCATAATTCATTAAAAGGCAAATTAGGCAAATGACGTTATCTCTACCTATAAAATGTTGGCAAAATCGCAGATGTCCGCTAGTTAGATAATATATAAACTTTTCCGATGTCATTAACCTCCTGGGTGAGGGGATTAGGGACGCCTTAATTCATCGTGTACATAATATGACTGACATTCAGCTGAAGATATGTAAAAAACTTAGTGTTTGTTAAACTGCTAGATCATATTAATAATATATAACTATCTAGAAATCAATTCAATCTTTAGTTTAAGAGCAACCAACTGCAAATCAACAAAAATCTTTGTTACCAAGTCGTTCGCAAAAACCAAACTTCAGTTGCGGTCAACAACCAGTTAAATATAATTGTCTCCTTTATCCATTCCTTATTATCTTCTTATAAGTTACACGGCTCTGTTTCATGTTAAATACCGATTGTATCGTCTTACGTTTGTTATGACTGTGTGGCTGTTAGATACGCGATTGTTGTGTAGAATTAGGCTTTATTTAGGGCTACCTTATTGTCTAGATTGCCTATATAGTTTGCGTTTATAATAAACCTGTAAGGGCTCTATATTAGGGCTACTGATAATACTCTTTCACTTTATAACAAGAGGTCTAGAGGATTTTATAAACACCGACACAAAGAAATGAAAGTTCACTATTGATCTACCAGTGTAATCGTATCAAATAATATCATATACAAAATAGACCATTAGAATTTAAAAACACCGATATAAGTACCGTATGTAATAGGTGACTATTATTCAAATTTTAACTCGTCTACTATTGATAAATTAAGATATTAATAAAATATGTACAAACAAACTGACCGCTTCCAACGCCTGGCCCTTTTCATAGCCACAAAACGATCACAACATTTCTCATCAACAAGATCCAGCATTCTTCAGTATTGGAACAAACTGGTTCCCAACAAAAACGCTCCGCTCCCGGCATTCATAACAGTTTTTGTCATACCCGTCGCCATTACTATAGACATAATATGATATGATATCATATCACTCCATAAGCGCTGTATCCCTGGTATTTAGCGGTATTTTTTCCCAGTGGAATCTCATTCATATGAAACTTACATTAAGATAACGTCAGTTTTCATTCTCATAACGCATTCATTGCTATTAATTGCTATAATTGTCATGTCAATCTTCTTTATTTATGCTTATTCATCCAATTAATTCCTTAAAAACCAACAAATCTGACCAAGATTTCAGTCTTCTAGCTTTTAAATCTATCATCAAATTAATTCCTGGAACACCAAAACTGAGTTATCATACTAGTTTATGGTGTTTTGGTCAAAGTAGAACAGCGAAATTATCACGACAAAGGCAGCGCTGCATATCCTGCACCCAAATCTAATCTAAAAGTCAAACATAAGGAACTCAACATCACAAACTCATAAGATCCGATTTCGATTAATCTCGCTTGCAACTTCAACTTGAATATGACTTCGAAACGAGTTTTGGTATGCATTAATACCTCGCTTCAATTGGTTACATTTCATCGGCTCTCTTTTGATGCTAATCGAAGAATTTGAATGTAAATTATTGCTGATTGTGTGATTTGAATATGTTATTGTGTTGGTATTAAATTGTTCAACGCTTTATTGCTTTTAATTTCGATTGATTGATTGGTTACTTTCTTATTATTTTGTGTGTTTACACGACTTTATGTAAATAAAAGTTATATGTAAATTGTACATATATTGAGAAATATTATACATCAGAACAAGGTTATTAATTTATACTAAGGAAATGAAAATATGTTAAAATATATTATTTCCGGTTTATCATCTAATAATTAAAAGTTCTAAACACATTCCCTTATTAACTGCACCTTGATTTATAAAGATAATAACGCGGCGTTTACTCATTAACCTAAGGTCGTAAAATGTCAGAACTTTAATTATTATTCGTAACATCATAATTATCGATCGTGAGTAATCATCGAATGCATGAATTAATGTTTGCCGTCCAATTTAATCTGACACTCCGATATACGTTCGAAGACACTTAATAGTCATGCTTACATTGGCAGAGTGCTCCGGATTTGAGATGCAAAGTGTCTTGTTAACATGGCCGAGGGGTACTTAGATTATTACGTTACCCTCTAAGATACTAGTTTACTTGTTCGAAACTCCCGCTGGGCTTAATGTGAGGCATCTGTACAGCGCGCCACCCGTCTCCACAAATCAGACGCAAGTGTTGAATCATTATTAACTGTAATGTCTTACATATAAGATTCTAAAACATCATAGCCTGCACCAACTTACGTTATCAATTGTACGCTCCGAGCTGTTCCATTACAAGCTTTACATCATTTATCATACTTTACATTGCCATAATTTATTCGTGAAGACTTTCTTGTTTTATTTCCACCGAGATTTCTTAACATGGTGTTCTCGAATTTCTTAATACGTGATGCGATTCTTGTATAAAGTCGTCGCTTGGAATTCTGCTTCCATTATCGATAGCAATATTTTACACGTCGCCAAGTGTGCCTGTAAAATGAAACCAAAGCTTATTTATCGTTGTTGAATTGTGTATGTCTTAAAGTGTTAACGATATGTTTTATTTATGCTCTATAGTTAATATAAATCTCAAAGCGGTATACTAGAAACTTTATTTTTATTTCTTCTAATATATACGTCTCAACAAATATAACACAAAATCCGGTGCTAGTTAAGTGTTTTAAACTCACTTAAATATCCATTTCGACATGTTTGATAGAGTCATTTACTCGAACGTTATAAACTAGGAAAGAAAACGGCCCAAGTATATCGCCTTGTCGCACCTCCATTACTGGCTGTAATGATTAATTGTTATTAATGCGGCTACATAAACAGAGATTGGACGTTAATGCCTCGTTGCATTAGATGTGATCATCTTGCTCGAATATATAATGCGGGACTAGTTAATTTACATCTATTAGCGTCCATTTCACTAATGTTATAACAATAGGAATTGGTAATATAACATGTCAATAGTATTTAATTACAACAGTATATTACGTTACTTATACGATAGCTAATGGGATGTAAAGACAATATGGGTACGATTTATCAAGCTTGTTTTGAAAGGGGTGTAAGACTAATTTGAATAGCTTTTTAAGCTATTGCATAGCTTCTATCGCGGGCCTTGAGCGTGGGGACCGAATCCAGAAATTCCGTAACGAAAAACCCTCACGCTCCCCACTCCGACGGGCACGGAGGTGTGGCTTGAAGGCATGCTATGCAATAGCTTTACTGTCTCTCGAGTGCCACCATTGAGCTATTTTTAATAGGCACTGTCACATAATTAAAACCATCGAAATTTTGAAAAGAAATCACTTAAATCATAATATAATTACTGGTAGCCAAATAATACTTTGATATCCTAATTTTAGTGCCATTCTTGAAATTAAGAAGGTTCTAACGACAACTCACAAATTGCTTTGTCTCTAACGCTACAAAATGAACCAAAGAAATTTTTTAACCTACACGCGAAAAAAATACCCACTAGTTAAAATACTAGATATAATATTACATGCATTATGCAGTCAAATAAATTTTTGATTTAATAAATAACCAAAGAGATTAGGCATGTTTCTGTTATACGCTGACTCAACTTATAGAAATTCATGCACAATCACGGACAAATAAATAACAAAGAATTGAGAAGACGGAAATAAAAGATGTATTTTATTTGTTTCTTAAACTCAATTTATAAGCGGCCATAAACTCATAAGTAACATGGGGTGATTTATTTTGTATAAAGACGTTTCACACTCGTTTTGCGTTTTGATTTGTAAAGGCGATAAATCTGAACATTTTGAAGATTATTTTAGCTCTGTTAGCTTTTAGTTTTTTTAGAAATGAAATAAAACATTGAAACTGATTAAAGTAACGAAACTAATTTGATACTGAACTAAAACCTTTCACTGGTTTAAGATAGCATTGGTATATTCTTTATACCTACATGGAATTATTCTTAAATCGTAAAAAATAGAAACGCCCCGCTTTTAGCAATATTGGATAAAATAAGATACTTCTTGGATATGTTTTACCACAATATACTACAAGAAATATAACTTATAAAGTAGATAGATAGCACATTTCATACGCAACATTATTTTTCATTAAAGACACGATATAATAACCTGCAGAGAGCTTATATTTCACGAGGTATTACACAGGTAAGAAACTAAAATCAAGAAATATTGTAGAACATTCTAAAATAACAGCGCTTTGATTATTTAGTGAAACAAATTGTAGAATAGATTTTTTACGCTAGTGAAAAAAATAACCGTAAATAAACAATATACAAAAATTTTTTTGGTACTTAATAAATACCTACTGTTTTAGCACAAAAAAAAACGCTTTTATCAAAGATGTTTAGATTACCTATTTAATTAACAACAATATAAGTTACAATAATTAAACAATGAAGAAAGCAAGTAGGTACAGTGCGATTGAATAAATAAATTGTATGCTCTATAGCCCGGTCAATTTAAACCAAAAAAATGAGGGTACTACTACATAAAGTCCCAACAGGCTGAATTTCTGTGAAGTTGTTGAAAACATAATTATTATAGTCTATTCGATTTAAAACATTAGTTTTAACATGAAAAATTTCTTAGTTTAATATATTTTAATCTCTACAGTCTGTTTCCATGAAAAAATACTCAACGACTTTTTCCACTTAATTTTTCTAATTAATTTGAAAGAATATTATTTCTTCTATTTCTTTTAATTACTATTTAATTACTATATTATCAATTATGTATAACAGCGAAATCCTATTTAATTAATATTATAAATGCAAAAGTTTGTTAGAATGGACGAATGTTTATTACTCTTTCACGCAAATACTACTTAACCGATTACAATGAAATTTGGTATGTAAGTAACTGAAGTAACTGAAAATCCCACAGGAACGGGAACTATGCGGGTTTTTCTTTGAAAACGTGGGCGAAGCCGCAAGCGGCAATCTGGTATTATAATATATTATGGGGGCAACTTTACTTTCTCATATTTATCTCACTCGATTACAAATCTCAATCCAAAACCAATATGTTTTTGACACCAACTATAAACTTAACTATTTATCACACAAAAATGAACACAAACATAGAAAGCGGAATTTGAAACAAAATATGTACACATAATATAAGAATGACATATCGCAGTATGTAAATGAACCCGTAGTCCCCGGTCATACTTTTAACAGAATCAACTGATGTAGAAAATTGTGTTTCGTACCTCGCAAGTTATTTCAGAACATGTGATCTGTAAAATTTTATCTGTACCCGTGTATACTGACGTACGCTTGGCACGGTGCGGATTATAAGTACGAATGTATTTTGCGTTAGTTTTATTTTTTTAGAGCGGGTTTAATTATTATTTAATGACAATGTAGTTTGTTTAAACCTGTTTAATGAGAACAGGGAATTTATTAAAGAGTTTATGAGATCTCATTAATATAACAAATAAATAAATAAATGTTTCTATTAGTACATTGCATTACGAATGCTTTAGGGAACTCTTACACGATACGTAAAATTTTTGTCATTAATTTCATCCATTACCGCATTCAATTTAAGTACCTTGAAGTATATTTTTTAATATTATTACAATTCGAGACAAAAGTTAGCATCGAATTTATACAAATCACATCTCGCTTCTCACACACGCGATAGATTCATTAGATATACTGAATCTATTAAGACATAAATCTTAAACCTCACTCATTAAAATAAAACTCACATTAAATAATACGACCAAATATAGATGTACGTTCCAGTATGCAAAACTAATGTGGATCGATAATCGATTACAATTCAATTTGCCTGGTTAATTTATATCTCTTGAGCGATCGTATTATGTTTTGATTCTTAATAAATATTTATAAGCGTTAATTAGAGAAATGTAGTGTTAAATTACATATTCGGCAGGTTTTGGTGGCCTGAATTTATAATCATGATTTTATGACAAATTATTACAAGACTATAATATTACGATACCGTGGAAATCATTATTTAGATTTTAGACTGAAATTTACACTGGCTTATGAGGCTTTACTTGCGTTGAATGTTTAGAAAGCTGTAACAGTTTGCATTCTATCTATACTTTTTTATATTATAAAGCTGAAGAGTTTGTTTGTTTGAACGCGCTAATCACAGGAACTACTGGTCCAATTTGAAAAATTTTTTCGGTGATAGATAGCCCATTTATCGAGGAAGGCTAGGTTAGATATTATTATCTTTACTCTAAGACCAACATGAGCGGAGCAACGCGGGTAAAAAAAACCGCGGGGCATAGCTGGTAAAATATAAAATATGTTTAAAAAAATCTTCTATAACTAAATTCCAATTAACAATTATTTTAATTAACGAAGAAACAATATAATTTAAAAAGCAAACGAAAAAAGTTATAATTAACATAATTAGACGCAAAGATAATTGAAATAAAAAATATTTTTATAAAAATTTAGTAGGCACCGCCAATTAAAATTTTCACCTATATTCGTTCAACTTCAACAAGAATAGACGGGGGCGTAAATTTATTCGAGTTGAAATGTATTTCAGGTCAAGTGTGGGTATAAGCTTTTATTTATTACTTTTATAATTATAATATGTATATTGGATAATGATTGTTTAATAATGGATTGCATTGAGCCTTTGTGGAAAATTATTAATGTGACATTTTTATTGGATCTCTCTTTTACTGCTATGAATGGATAAAGTAGACAATTTATATGGTAATTTAACTTTGACTGGTTTAAAACACGATTTATTAATTATATTGTTTATTCAGTGCGTGATCAGGTTCGCTGTAAAGTGGACGTCCGGATCCATAATGAATAAATCGTGTTTTAAATCTGTTAAAATTGGAATGTAACAAAATAATTTAAAATGAATTGTTTTACAAGTTACAACAAATAATTGTGTTAATTCACACTTCCAAATTCTAATTAGAAGAGCCTTGAGTAAGAATTTAAATTCATACAGCTTTTCAAACCACATGATTTTCCATACATGATTATATATCTCTTATAATAATCGTTATCTAATAGTTATAACATACTCACATAAAATGTGCATAACTCTTTATACTAAAAACATGCACTGCAGTTAATATACACGCAAAACATAAATCTTCATCTAAAACGCATCCATCTAAAACGTATTGATATTAAAAACAAATCACGATCAAATCAAATGAAATCCCAAAAAACGTTGAATAAAATCAAGTGAATGTTTAACGGGCATTATCACTCAATCGACTCAAAGCGGAAAATTACCTTTTAGAAGTTTTGAAGTCCTCTCGACCCTCCGAATTGATATGGATTGAACCGACTCTCAACTATTTCACAACAAAAACCGCCAACTCTGACCGTTTTCGATTGAAACGTCGGCAACTAAAAATAATCTGGGAGATGAGTTAGGTGTGTAGTGTACGGGCGGTTTGAGAGATTTAGAAATTAATTAAATTACAAATTGATAAAAAAACGTTGATTGTATTGTAAAATATTAATCTTTTGCAGTTCCAATATAATATTTGAATTTTTATTTAATATTGACAATTTCTGAATTATATAATCAAGGAGGAGTGTCCAGTGGCATTCCAAAATGGTATTTAAGAAATTAACTTAGAATCCAGTCTGCAACAATATAAACACTTTTAATTCGATCAGGCTAAAATATATTTTTTCTGTGCTTTCACTGTCTTTAACTATTTGAATTTCCTTTGATAATGAGCCGCTTTTATAATAGATAATCATAGCTATGTAGTTACTATAATCTGTCTACTACCATCACTATATAACCTTCCACTAATCCATCAACGATAACCTTCTATCAAGAACAAGTACCATTCATATACCTACTCCATTCGCAATACCACATACCAACATTCGATTGTCTCCACTTTACAAGCTGAACGGGAAAACCGCTCGTATACAGCCAGCTTAAACTGAACATATGGCTTACAATTTGTCGGCCTGTTCGCTTGATATCTAAATTAGTATGGATTCAGGTCTATCCTTTTTTCGTTGCAGACTTGACATCTCAATTAATGGCGTGTAATTTGAAAGATCTGAATCGTTAACGCCTCATATCTCGTTGATGTCCAGATGACTGGGTTGTCTTCGTAATTAAAGGGTATATACATCTTTTATTTTATTTGAGATCTGTCTGGATGAGTATGGACTTTGGCGTCTTTTTGGAAAACCTGTAATTATTATTAAAATCAATGTGGAATTAACGCTAAATTTGTTTTTCGAATTTGATTGTGGTAATGCATAAGGACAAGTATTTATAATTAATTTTTAAAACAAAAGTGAACGAGTCTCTTTTCTTCTCTTCGTACTATTATGTGATATCAAAGGGTAACTCCATTAAGATGAAGAACCGCCAAAGTCAGCTCTGCTGTCTCCGGGACTGTCTGGAACAAATAAACACAAAATATATAAATTTTAGGCACCGTAGCTTCAAATAATTAAGCTGTGTTGCAAACAGATATTTCATTTTTTTTAAGTTTACCTATCAGAACAAAACACTTAAATTTAAATGAAATTGGAATGTTTTAATCTAATCGTTTTTTTTACTAAGTCGGTACTCGGAATGTCTACCATTATCTAACAAAGAATATTATGCACCTACAAAAGATAAACAAGCCAGATAACCAATAGATTGTATATTACTATCTCAGTTATTTATTAACTCTTCCGAAGGAATAAGAATACCAAATAACGTCGTTGAACATCTCGCGAACGTCTTGATAAAAATTAATGCAAAATAATACAATTTGTTCCGGACTTGTCACTGGTGTACTAAAATCCTCTTCCCGCCATCATTGGACAGTATTTATTTTATTGCCTCATTTAAATAAAATAGCACTAAGCCCTTTTATTACTTTGTCGAGATTTTTAAACAAATTACCTTCTTTGTTGAGCGAATTTACAAACCTTTTGTTGGATGTCTCGGCAAATAGTCAACATCCGAATGTATTTTTGTGCAAAACAACTCTTTTATCTGACTTCGTGAAGGGGTATGATTAGGCAGTGTTATATACAAACCTGTTTGTTTACTTGAACGCGCTAATCTGAGGAACGACTGGTTCAATTTGATAAAAAATGCTTTCATTATTAGATAGTCCGTGTATCCAGGAAGGCTATCAACAGGCTATCATCACGCTAAGACTAACATCAGTGGAGCTATGCGGGTAAAACCGCGACGCACAGATAGTTATTTATAAACAAAATTCGTGTTATTAAGAAACAAATGCTTTTTAAATTTGCCAAAGTATTTCTATTCTACTGGATTATGTATGTCTCCCTCTAAATTTAGGACATGATGTTGGTGATGATGATGAAGTATTAGTAGATAGTACATGCAGATGATGAAGCATTTAAACCATTCGCCATGTTAACCATTACTTAATTTAAAACGCGATTCATTCAACAATTTAACATGACGTTTCGGACACATTACTGGACAGATTGCGATGTTAATCGTCTTGATGTTGATTAAAAAATGGTTAATTCAAAACCTGGTCTACACTGTAAAACTGCAAATAAACTTTACCCAGGCAATTCGAATATTGTATAATTTTTATTATTTGTACCAAACACGCGGAAAAACATGACCTTATTGCTAAATAGCTCGGTATTTCAATTTGTAACGAGCTTCACATGAAAACGTGTCTATATGCTTAGTTTTTGATACCAAGAATATACACTTCAATTCACAAACATAAGAAATATTAAATTTAGAAGTACTTAACAAAAATTAAGTTGCTTTGCTCATCAAACTGAATTTTTTCAGGGAAATTCCCTTTTCAAAGAGTCCTTTCATGGAAATAGAGACAAAGTTTGCTATAAACATTCCCCAGCTATCTTTCTTTCTCCCATTTAAAATTAAATAGATGATGAGCGTTGAAAGCAAAGTATTGTTTTACAATCAAAGAAACAATTGATATTAAAACCATCTATGATACAGCAGTAAGAAAGTAAACAATTTAAAAGATAACAAATACTCGAAAACTGGTTTATACGTATTAGATTTTTATAAAGACTATGAAGGTTAATCAATAGGGCCTAGTGGACCTAAAATAAACAAAACTAATTATTTTAATGCTTTGTTTCTCACTGCACAGATAGTTGGACACTAACCGAACGATAGAAGTCTAACTCTAGTCTACTCACTTATAAATTAAAACGTTTCAGTGTGCTTTCTCAGTCTGACTCCAATAGATTTCTTTCACGTTAGAATTTTAACTGGCCTTCGAAAATATTTACAGGCTTGACTTATACTGACTGTTTAAGTACATAACTTTTCTTATATATACTTAAATACGTGATGAGACGTTCTTAAGTACCTTTATTAGCAAGTGCTGTTTCGCATTTAGTAACTTAAATTTCAACCTTAAACTACAGATCATTAAGTACATTTTGGATTGTCCATTTCTATTTAATTACATGCACCTTGCGTGTCCACGTTAGTGTCATTTAGATCACTTTAACGAAACAACAATTCATCATCACCATGTAATTATTGATAATCATTGTCGTCCATTACAAACTAGTTTGTTAGTAGATTATAATCTATTTGATAATTACCATTCCTTCCCACAATCTTGATTAGCTATTTGTATGTTATTTTTCTTAACCGACTTAATTTGGACGGCTCTTGGGAATTTTTAATTTGTGTGATTTGAAATTTTATCTGTTATCTCGGATTTCTAAGAAGTCGGGTTATTTTACTCTGGAGATGTAAAATTTATTGTCCGGGGTTAAGTTTCGGTGCTTTGTTAATTATAAGATTTAGAATACTAGCAGCTCGTCCTGGCTTTGCTGGGTTTGAGATACATTTATCACGTTAACATAGCTTATAGAGAAAATAATAATTTCACTATAAATTGTGTAATATTGGATGAGTTTCTGATACCAAAATAATATGTAAAATAGATACTTTATCTACTAAAATTTTTCTTATGCTTAAACATTTTGATTAGAAATATTTATACTATTTTGCAAAAGTCAATATAAGATCATCAATATAAGGCAAGGTGACCGCCTCCTTGGTACAGTGGTTGACACGTGAGCGTAGCACCGAGGGGTCCTGGGTTCGATTCCCGGTGGAGACGAAGAAAAAAAAATGTCTCGGTCTGGTAGGACACAGAAGGCTGATCACCTTCTTGTCCCTAAAGAAAAATCGATCAGTGAAACAGATGTATAATGCATCTGCCACTTACCCCACTAGGGGACATGGGACTTCACAATATAAGGCAAGGTAGGATATGAAATACATGTCCATATTTTTCTATTTTCACTATTAAAATGGCCGTTGAAAGGTCCTAAAGCGCTATCCATAGATGCTATCTGGATCAAATTTACCGGAACATTATCATATTATTATCTCGCAGATTTTTATTCACCGTAAATAATATATTCCACCAGCTGTTGAGATGCCTTCGAGTTTCTATTTTATCCCGGTATCTCACTCACCTGAGGCTTTTCTATAAATAGCAATTACTATTGTTAAAGTTGTATCTTTAAAAGCGGTAAGAGCATAATATCTCAAAGAGATACATTGAATTATTAGTAGTGTAAAGATTAATTTAATAATATTATCCTTATATATTATTATGGTTAATTCCTGTTTTGATGATTGTCGAAACTTTGACTCGAATAAAAGCAATCCCATCAAAAACATCCTGTAAAAAACCCAAGTCTCGCAGCTCAGTCTTTCTACCGTCAAAAGTTGTGAGATCCATGTAATACCAAGTCGGTTAATCTATTTAGTGTCTACTTGAAGGACCTTCTGTCTTAAGTTATTACATAAGTTATTATCATGCCAATATTAAAAATATTTAACGTTTTAAACAAATAGATCGACTTGGACATCGCTTGATTTGATTATTAGTATGTATCACACTACACAGCACGACGGGCCAGCGACCAACAGGAACGAGAGTTTCAATCGCGTGAGGCGCGAGAGACTAAAGAATCTAATATAATATTGTAATATTCATTTTGTTTTCATGCGATGTCCAAGTCGATCTATTTGTTTAAAACGTTAAATATTTTTAATATTGGCATGATAATAACTTATGTAATAACTTAAGACAGAAGGTCCTTCAAGTAGACACTAAATAGATTAACCGACTTGGTATTACATGGATCTCACAACTTTTGACGGTAGAAAGACTGAGCTGCGAGACTTGGGTTTTTTACAGGATGTTTTTGATGGGATCTCACTTCTTTTTGTAGAGCCTTTCTTTTTGATACCACCACCAACCACCAACTGCATAAATAACTTTGTAATCCCATATATTTATATGGGATTACAAAGTTATTGATGCAGTTGGTGTATTTGGAAAACTGGACCGAAATTACAAAATATTTAAGTTTTCCCATGATTAAGACACTAAACTCTATATGTATTCCAAATATGAAGCTTCTAAGTCTGCTAGAAGTGCCTTGGACTTTTGATGATCGGTGAGTCAGTGAGTGACAAAATTTAGAAACTTTAACAAGTTGTCATTCTTAAACTACTGGTTCAAATTGACTGAAATTTTAAATATTCCGTGTTTATACAATGCCGGATTAGTTACTGAAGATTCAGGTTTCTTGCTTTATCCACAACCGAATTATAGGGGGTCGAAAAAGGCCCGAATTGCTTCGAGAAAAGGATGGTACGGCCGTGCCGCTTTTTTTTTGCTCGACTTGGCGGGGGCACTGCCGTGCCCCCAGATTTACAATTAGCATGGAAAACACTCTGTAAATCAAATTAAACAATTTTTTGAAGTGAGACTTCTTTATCGGGGTTGGAAAAAAATTTAGTGTAAAATTTTTTCGTTACGCGTGACATTTTTCCGTTACGCGCCATCTTTTTCTTATCCCTACCACGCGTGATTTGACGTATTTCTGTAAAGTTTTATATAGTAAATTATTTTTTGAAAAATAAGGTCATAAAGAAGTTTCACTTCTTACGTGTGTACACTAGTACACGCACACATTTTTTTTGTGCATACAATTATTTTAAAACCTATCTACTTCGTAATATAAGATTTGCAGTACCTTAAGACATCTAAGTGATCATCAGAATATTATAGCAATTTTCATTAAAGGATAAAAAATTTAAATTCCTTTTCTATCGTACTTAGATTTACACAAAGAAGCCTTTGCTATTTAAATTTGTATGATCTCGCTGAGGTATTTCCTAAATCATTCATGGAATTTACTTTAAGACAGTCTAGTTCTCTTAAGTCAACTAATAATATTAATTTTAAGTGCCTGTTTTATAGAATCAGTTTCTATTATTCTTGGAGTTTCTTATTATAAATGTTAAAGTGTTTGTTTGACTGTCTTTCTTTTACGTCACAGTTTTTTTTTTCAAAGTTACTTTAGATTAAATATTTTTTTCTGGAACGTGGACCCACTATTTTATTAACCATATCAAAAATAAACCTGCTTACCTGTTAAATAAAAAAACCGGCCAAGTGCGAGTCGGGCTCGCGCACAAAGGGTTCCGTAGCAGCAAATATAATAAATTACAGTTAAATCAACCTATCTCAAAAACTATAAGAGATACTTTGATCAAACCAAAAATCGTTGAAAGAGTTAATTAGCATGCATCACCTCTATTTTTTTTAGAATTTTATACCCCGTAGTTATAAAAATAGAGGGGGGGGGACATACTTTTTACGACTTTGAGAGCTGATATCTCAAAAACCGTTCACTTTAAGAAAAATGTTTTTTAGAAAACTTTATATCATTTTAAAAGACCTTTCCATTGATACCCCACACGGGTATGTACATCGAAAAAAAAAATTTCATCCCTCAGTTACATGTATGGGGGGCCCCACCCCCAATTCTTTTTTTTACTATTTAGTGTCATATTTTTGTAGCGGTTCATACAACACATATTCCCATCAAATTTCATCACTGTAGTACTTATAGTTTCCGAGTAAATCGGCTGTGACAGACGGACAGACGGACAGACGGACAGACGGACATGACGAAACTATAAGGGTTCCGTTTTTGCCATTTTGGCTACGGAACCCTAAAAAGGGATATTTTTCCTTACGGTACAGTAACTTGGGATTTATTAAAATCTTCATAGGTACTTTGAAATGAAGATGCCCAAAGTACAAGCGAACCAGCGGGTAATAACTAGTTAAACTATTAATCGTCGACTAACTCATATTTAAATGCTTCAAGCTACCGTTCTAACCCGAATGGTTTAAAAATTAAACTTCATTACCATACGTGGGACGTGGATTCCCGCCATTAGGCGTATTGTTTGACGTTTTTTTTTTTTGAATAGTTTAGACCATGGTTGAAGAGAATTGTTGTAGAATAAGAAATATGTCATGCTTTTTAATATTTTGTTTAAATGGAATAACTGGCACGCTGGATCGGGAGGTAAGTTTTTACTAAAATATTGTGGAGTACGTCGTGTAGTTCATAAATATGTTATATTATAATAATATGATTGATTATTATTTATGTATAAATCACCTAATGTATATTCCGAAATTAATGAATAAACACTAATAAATACATGCATGCATTATAATTAAGTTCATTATACATTCTCACAAATAAATAAAGCATCGTCAACTTACATTTTAAATTAAAATAAATAATCTTCTCATCAGCTTTTTGTTCGAAGATAACGAACTTATGTTTAATTCCTCATTCTTTCTTTAACAAGTTAATTGAAAAATATAATGCACTTAATCTAAAGTTATTTTAATTATTCGTTACGCTTTGATCACGTCATAGATAAAACAGTTAAAGAGTATCTCTATTCAAAACTTTATTATCTGAATTCGTTTCTTATTCGCCGAAGCGAAGCGAAGCGTCCGAGAACAAACCAACTTTGAAATATTTTGATAAACAGATTGAATTTTAAATTTAAAATAGTTTAATTTTAAAATACTGTTTATTTTTAATTATGGAAATGTTTTTACATAAAATTATTCGTATCAGATAATGAAGATTCATGTCAAGTATCTACTCACGTATAGTTGACATACATTTACATAATTAATCTAAACAGATATTACTAAGGGCCGATTTTTCAATGCTTGGATAAAACTTATCCGTCCAATAAAGTATTACACGATAATATTAAAATGTCACGTAAACTGTCAAATACGGGCAATTAGAATACGTTTTTAAAATGGTAGTTTTATACATTATTCGACGAATAAGTTTTAACCAAGGATTGAAAAATCAGCCCTAAAAATAATATTTTTAACTGTTACAATGATAGTTGAAATTAAAAGAATAATGTATTTTTGATACTGGCCATTGGCCATAAATATTCGAATTGAATACTTACGGAAGGACAAATAGATATCGAATAGTTTCGGAAACCTAAAAACATTAAAAAATAACAGAGCGATAATATTATAATCTTAATAAATCTATTTTTATAGGCTCTGTCTTTAAGAATTTTGACATTCTAACAAGAAACCTGAAACGGCTGGACCTAAACTAATCTGGATAGATTGTCTTATTCTAGACTAGTTTCTTCCAGATGCATATCCAGCCTGAAGACGTTATTACAACTAAAAGCAATAACTTCAACAACAATTTGGTATAAATAAAATAATCCGCCATTTTGTTTAAGCTCGTTACAACTCGACGCACGCCAGTGGCCCTCGTAATTATGATGTTCGCTCAGCATGTGTGCTTACATGCGAATAAGGTTTATTATTGTGTGCGTGAACTTACGAATAAGATTTTGAATGTGTGCATGAACTCACGCGCCTATTAATGTTCTGCGCACGTGTGCGTGAACTCACGCGCCTATTAAAGTTCTGCGCGTGTGTGCGCGCGCGCTTTGTACTATCCATGTGTGCGTGGCGGCGTTTTTGAGGCTAACAATAATTATTATATACCTTACACCCGCAGGCACGACCGCCCTCGGTTATGTTTTTGTTTTCCCGCTGATGTTTTAATCATGCAAGTGCTCGGTATAAGGCATAAGCTAGCTTTGGTTACTTTTACTGTGGTTGGATGCGGGTTTGATTCGCGTAAAAAGTTTGTAAATTCCTTAAAATATATAGGTATCTTTTTAAGAACTTAAATTAGGTACAGGTACGGTAGTACATTCGGTGCAATACTGTGTTGTTTAAACATTTTTCCAAAAGCTATATTCGTTGAAGTTGTCAAAATAATAGTTAAAGAACCGGTCTTAAATGCTACTGTTTAATTTCTTAAATGTGAACTACTGCAACAATGTCCTTTGTGATAAACCGCGTTTTATTACTTTCTCGTGAGATATCATCTTGTTTGTCATAATATTTTTTATTGTCTCTCAAGTCTCGGAATTAAATTGTTCCATTTAAAGGAGATAGACCACCCTAGTTGTTAAGTTTTCGCAAATTTGTAGTAAACTCGTGAATAGATTGAAAATAATGAAAAAAATTTGGTCTACGAAATCTTGATCCTATACTATCCTACTAATGATATGAATGCGAAAGTTTGTGAGGATGGATGTGTATGTTTGTTACTCTTTCAAGCAAATAGGTACTACTGAACCGATTTTGTAATCGGTTCAGTAGTATTTTTTGAAATTTAGCACACATATAGAGGGTAACTTAGATTAACACATAGGATAGGTTTTATCCCGAAAATCCCACGGGAACGGGAACTATGCGGGTTTTTCTTTGAAAACGCGGGCGAAGCCGCGGCCGGAAAGCTAGTACCTTATAATTTCAATTATATACAGCTTTATGTGTCACAGACGCTTACTATAATATGGGTGGTTCAAGAGACTACACTATATAAATTTAAATTTTAAACTAAAACAATGAATACACCTATTCATATTCAAACTTAACTACGAATAAATTAAAACATCTCAGTTATGACACAAGTCAACGTTTGTAAAATTGTAGCCCGTAGGTCACGTCTGAAGAGTGACCTTGGCCCTTTTCTCCAAAACGTTTTTAAATTCATGAAACGAGACAGGCGGAATACAGACGTTTTGTCAAATCATTCACTATTGAGATGTAACTCAATCTGACGAAAAGGTGTTGTCACGTGATTGAACAAGTAAAAAGAAAGTCTGCATTCCACTGTTTTGTAGAAATATTAAGTGCGCTATAATTTTTAAACTACGTCGACCTGCACCCGATCATGATGCTGGAAGCCCTAAAAACCAAAATGTGTAATTTCCAGTATGGAAAAATGACAGCGCTATATAGGTCTCGGTCGCGGTCGTCATCACTAGTCTTTTGCCATAATAAGAATCCTAATAATATTATGGTATTTCAATTATTCTTAAAACACTGCCGAGCAGTTAAAACATGCCGCTTTTCACAATCCTTAAAAATTAAATCATTATCTTCAAGTTTCAAAAATAATTCATCTAATTTCGATTCTTGCCTCATTAACGAATAAAAATGTTGAATCCTTTCAAGTTTCTAGCAAGACAGGATTATTAGTTCTGAACTCAATTCGCGGTTTATAAATAATTTATCCCATCTCAAAACTAGAAGTAATATTAGCAGAGCACTTGTGTCGCGGTTTTCAGCCATTGTTTGTGGCTTTATAAAATTGATTTGCATTTGCCAAGTGTTTATTCTGCGGCATCGAAATTTGGTGAACGTTAGCGTTCATTGAATTAAATTTCATGGAATTGTTTTATAA
This sequence comes from Colias philodice, assembly GCF_061535455.1. NCBI lineage: Eukaryota > Metazoa > Arthropoda > Insecta > Lepidoptera > Pieridae > Colias > Colias philodice. Next base: position 8,647,903 of record NC_143103.1, on the reverse strand, counting down.
TATGATTGTTCGTTGTGTTGATTCAATGTATTGTCCCCCCGCACCGCGCCGCGAATGCGAACGGACGTGTTCCAGTGCTAGCTGAGATTAAAAATTTGTTTCAATGGAAAAAAGTGAACTTTTATCATTTTAAGTAGTGTAAAAACTTTTATAAGTGATAGGACTGTAGTCGAATGTCAAATGTTATCAGTGAACAGTGCTTGAAGTGGTATTTTCAAAGTTTTAAATCTGTGACGGTTGATATTAATTTGCTGCAGTGCAGTGTGGGTTTGATCTTGAATCAACGACTTGTTAGAAACCGGTTTGATTGAATTGGATCGCACGTAATATAAGACGTACTATTTCGCAACCTCCAATAGTGTCGTATTGGTTGAGTGAGCTAAGACTTGGACTATTAATTAATATCTATCAGCGAGTTCGAGTTCGTATCCGAGTGATTGTATTAAATTTTATTTTTATTTTTTTCTTTTTTGTTAAACTCCTATTAATACAGTTTGGTTAGACGAGAACTTTTGGTCTACTAGGAATATCTATTTTATTTATTACAATTTTTATAAATAATGTCGGTTAAACGATCACCTCCCGGACTGAAATTAAAAACCACCCCGTTGCTATATGGATCTGATTCAGCATTAAATAAATGTAAGGAAACGAATACAGAAAATTTTTCGACTAGAACGAAACGACAAAAACGCACTTTTATGGAGTACTCAGAAAATTCTGAACAATTTATGTCAGAAATAAAAAACATGTTTTCAGAAATGAAAGCACAACAAGAAGAAAAGTTTGAATCATTAAAAAGCTCTATAAACTTATTAGTGTCTCAAAACCAAGACATCATGAAATCTGTTGATTTTATGTCCACTCAGTATGATGAATTATTAAATAAATTTAACGCTCTTGAAAAGGAAAATCTTCAATATAAAAAACAAATATGTTTACTAGAAAAAAAAATGGATCTAATGGAGAGAACTTCACTCAGTTAGTTATGTGACAACCCTATGCTATATGTAATGTGAAGCGCTGACGGTGTGATTTCGATCGTGAGAACGTCTTATTCCTATAGATTATAATATTAGAATTAAGATATATTGTGAAGCATCGTGCTCATGATAACACGTACTTGTAATTTTTATATTTAATTAAAATCATTTAAAATATATGATTTTTTTTATTAATTCACTGTAAAGTGAATTTAACTGGCGCAGTCGGTAGGATACTCGGGTCGCCCGCGGGAAGATATATCCGAAATAAATATCGGTTCCGAGGCCCCGCGCGGCCGACCGGTTTTTTTTAAAACCCAAGCGAGTATCCAGAACATCAGCAGTATCCAGCCATCGATACGGAAACCATGTTAATGTGAGTTGCACAGAATTATTTTATTGTGTTGCTTTCCTATATTATATTCCTATATTAATTTTAGAATAAACCTTCACGATTTTCCATCCTAGGAAATCCCGGGGTACCGAGGCTGTTAATTCCCAACAGTCCTCGAGAAATAGTTTAGTTGATAGTATAAGAAGTATTGATAGTATTAATATGTCATTTGACACGGAAGAAATTTTTAAATGCTTAAGGGTGGTCCCTGATTTTGATGGTAACCCCCATGTATTAACAAGATTTATTAAAATATGCGACCAATTAGTTATTAAATATATAAAAGATGACCCCGAGTCCACTCTTTCAAATTTATCGCTGATAAATGGCATTTTAAATAAAATCACGGGACCGGCGGCACGCCTCATTAATACTAACGGTATTCCTGATAGTTGGGGTGGAATCCGTGAGGCCCTAGTTAACAATTTTTCTGACCAGAGGGACGAGACGGCTCTGTATAATGATATAGCGTCACAAACCCAGGGCGGCAGCTCGCCCCAAGAGTTTTATGATAGATTACAGTCTTTATTCAGTACCATGATGACTTACGTAACTTTACATGAATCTCTTAAAAGTACTATAGACGCAAAACGTGACCTATATAAAAAATTGACGAAACAAGCTTTTGTTAGGGGTCTTAAAGAACCCCTCGGGTCGCGTATACGCTGTATGAGGCCCGAAACAATAGAAAAAGCATTAGAGTATGTTCAGGAGGAATTAAATACAATTTACTTACAACAAAGAAACGATGCTTCATCCAAATTTAGTAATTCGAATTATAATAATGTGCCTAAGTCTATATAATTATAATAATTCTTTAATGCCGTCACCCAATTTTCATGTACCCAAGCCTCTCTATGTACCTCAACCATATATGTTTCCTCCTAAAATCCGACCAAACCCACCGTATCAATTTAGAATGCCTGTTCAAAACCAGCAGCATGTTCCTAGAATGCCCACACGTACCCAACAAATATTCCGAGCTATTCCACCTAACTATAACCCCCATAGCAACGTATTCCGATTACCACAACGTCCTCAACCAAATTATTATAAAGGTCCAACGCCAATGAGTGGCGTGAGTCATTATGTCACGAAGGAATCACCCTCGACTGGACATGACTGGCGTAAGCATGGTAACCCACCACCTACTAACTATTTTAAAACTCGTGATGTCCATGTTAATGAATGTGTACCATATGAATATTACTCTCCATACTATGACTACTATGACGCTGACTATAACAACTATTATGTTGACTTTGCTGACGATAATTACTCTTACTATGACGCGATTCATGATCAAAATTACGACATGCCATCAGAAAACGTATGTGAAATTAATGAAAGTAATGATACTAACCAACAAACTGACTCGACAGACAATGAGAATTTTCCGAAAGCCAGCCTCACAAGAAAGCCAAGATAGAAATTAATTTGCAGACACAAAGGCAGCTACCGTACATACAGATTTTAGACCCACCATTAAAACTTTTATTAGACACAGGAGCTAATCAGTCATTTATAAGTCCCGAAGCGGTTCAAAAGTTTTATTCAAATATAAGATTAAATTACGATCCTTTCGAAGTCACTAATATACATGCCACCACTAGAAACGATTTCTCAATTACTATACCATGTTTCAAAGAGTTTCAAGAGACTGATAAAATTACACTTTTTGTATATAAGTTTCACGACGTATTTGACGGACTTATAGGCCTAGATTTGCTCGAAAAATTGGAATCGAAAATTGACTTAAAAACTCGACAGTTTATTACGCGTAATGCCACTAACCCTATTAAAATGTATAATTCGTCCAATGTAAATTTATATGAATGCGTTTTACCAGCGGAGTCTTCCAAATTACTTAAATTACCCGTTAATGTACCAAATGGTGACACTTTAATACCAGAACAATTTATTTCAAATTGCGTTATACCTTATTGTTTAACGTCGGTTAAAAATAACAGAGGAATTTTAGAGGTTCGTAATCCAACTCAACATGATATCATTTTCTCAATGGATAGACATGTCTCCGGTGAAATTTATAATACAGAATTATTTAATTCAAATAAGTTATCAACCCGTACATCAGACGTTATATCTCGGCTACGTACAGATCATTTAAATCCGGAAGAGCGAGCTAACTTAGAAAGATTAGTTGCACAGTATTCAGACGTATTCTATATAGAAGATGAACCACTTACATTTACTAATAAAATAAAACATCGCATACGAACCACGGACGAAGTACCAATTCATTCTAAAAGCTATAGGTATCCATTTGTACATAGAAATGAAGTTAGAGATCAAATTCAAAAAATGTTAAGTCAAGGTATTATAAGACCTTCAGACTCAGCCTGGAGCTCACCAATTTGGATTGTTCCCAAAAAGGCAGACGCTTCAGGGAAGCAGAAATGGAGATTAGTCGTAGATTTTCGTAAATTAAACGAAAAAACTATTGACGAGAAATATCCTATACCTAACATTACTGACGTCCTTGACAAATTAGGCAAGTGTCAATACTTTAGTACACTAGATTTAGCTAGCGGGTTTCTACAAGTTGAAATGGATCCTAATGATATTTCTAAAACTGCGTTTAGCGTGGAACATGGGCATTTCGAATTTTTGAGAATGCCCATGGGACTTAAGAATTCTCCGTCCACCTTTCAGAGGGTTATGGACAATGTCTTGCGCGGTCTACAGAACGAAGTATGCCTAGTTTATTTAGATGACATTATAGTCTTTAGCACCAGCTTACAAGAACATATTGTTAACCTTAAAAAAGTATTCCAACGTCTACGTGAGTCTAATTTTAAAATTCAAATGGACAAATCCGAATTTCTAAGGTTAGAAACTGCATATTTGGGACACATAATTAGTAGAGACGGAATTAAACCAAACCCAGATAAAATTAGAGCTGTAACTAAATACCCTATTCCAAAAACTTCTAAAGAAATAAAGCAATTTTTAGGTCTTCTAGGTTATTACAGAAAATTTATCCCTGACTTTGCCCGTGTTACAAAACCGTTAACTAGATGTTTGAAAAAAGGTAGCAAAATTATTCTAGATTCAGAATACGTCAATTGTTTCGAAAAATGTAAAACACTTCTATTGAATGACCCCATATTACAATACCCAGATTTTACGAAAGAGTTTATACTTACGACTGATGCATCCAACGTAGCTATTGGTGCCATATTATCCCAAGGCCCAATCGGTTCTGACAAACCTATTTCATATGCTTCACGTACTTTAAATGATAGTGAAATGAATTACAGTACCATTGAAAAAGAGTTATTGGCAATTGTATGGGCAACAAAATACTTCCGACCGTACTTATTTGGCAGAAAGTTCAAAATTATAACAGACCATAAGCCCTTACAATGGATAATGAATCTTAAGGAACCGAACTCTCGGCTGACTCGTTGGCGCCTTAAGCTTTCTGAATATGATTATACGATAGTTTATAAGAAAGGTAAATGTAACACGAACGCGGACGCATTGTCACGTATAGAATTGCATAATGAAAACGTAGAATCTATGATAGTGAATATTTCTGACTCTGAATCGACTGTAACTGCACCTGATGACAGACCATTAAATAGTAGATCATCGACTGTTTCTGCACCTGACGACAGACCTTTAATTAGCCAATCATCGACAGATACTGCCCCCTCCTTAAGAGCTTACGGTACAGACGAAACTCTTAACATTAATAAACCAGAGGGCACAAAACATACTAGCCGTGAAAATCCTATTCTTGACATTCCTATAAGTGATGACCCACTTAACACATTTCGTAAACAGATATTTATAAAAATCACGAATAACTCACCTTCAACGAAACCTACCATAAAGAAACCATTTGAAACATTCCTACGTGTTTCAGTACAAATTAACGAAGACAGCTTACAAGAAAACATTGTAGAGCTGATTAAGAAGTATGTAGATCCTAAAATTCGTACTGCAATTTTGGTCAATCCTGTTAGTAAAATGTTCGATATAGTACCTTTAATCCAAAATACTTTTAAAAATTCATGTATGAAATTATTTCTTGTTAAGCGACAGATTGAAGATATAACTGATTATTTAGTCCAACAAGATACTATTCGAAAATATCACGAAGGTAAAACGAACCATCGCGGTATTAACGAGACTTACCTTTCCTTGTCCCAACGATACTTCTGGCCTAAAATGAAATCCGACATAACAAGTTACATAAATACATGCCCAATTTGCAATAGTGCAAAATACGACCGTAACCCTGTACGCCCAGTGTTTAAAATTGTGCCTCCTCCTTCTAAACCATTTGAGATTGTTCATGCTGACGTATTGACTCTAGAACAGGATAAGTATCTGACTATTATTGACTCTTTCTCTAAATATGCTCAAGCGTACCGAATAAGCGACAGTACCGCACCGAATATCATTAAAACATTGTTACTTTTCATGACGCACCATGGTTCACCTATGTCGATAACTACTGACCGAGGTACTGAATTTACAAATCAAGTATTTTCCGAATTTGTACGTCTGCATAAGATTAATCATCATATGATTGCTCCTAATACCCCCAACGAAAACGGTATGATAGAACGCTTCCATAGCACCCTTATCGAGCATATAAGAATATTGAAATTAAAGCATAAAAATGAAACTGCAGCAAATTTAGTGCCATACGCGATCTTAGCATATAATAGTTCTGTACACAGTCTGACTAAATGCCGACCTTATGATGTAATTACAGGACATTATGACCCTAGAGACCCAACTGACTTAAATTTATCGGAAAGACTTTTACAAGAATACATACATAACCATCGCATTAATATGGAGACAGTTTATAAATTAATACATGACTCATCATTCGCAGAACGTGAAGCAATTATGACGCGACATAATACCCGGAGAGAACCTGAGATTGACTATGCACCTGATCAAGAAGTATATATACGTAATCCGATAGCCGCGAGGCAAAAGTTAGCTTCACGATTCATAAAAGACAGAGTTGTGTCTAATTTACCGATACATGTATATACTTCCAAAAAACGCTTACCTGTTTCGAAATCCCGACTCAAACGTACTCCAAAACCCACTACTTCCCTTTAACCTAGGCCTGATAAACGTTATCACCCATTACCATACCTTTTTACACTATATAAGACGACATTGATTTAAAAATTAATTTAGCTAGAAAGTAAATGTTAGAATTTGAAAAGAATTTTGATAATCGTACATTATAAGATACTATATAAAATTAGGGTTCAACATTTAAACGAAAAATTGGAAAATTGGATAACGCATCGTCCTTGTTAGAGGCTTTAAAACCAGGGCGTGTAAAACGTGGCTTGTTAAACGCAATAAAGTTCTACAGAATAACCAGGTCCCTTAGACGATAATATTAATGATTTACTTTTAGTTATAAGAAATATAGAGGATAGTTTAGCTTTTACGCGTACATCGCGAGCGCGAAATGTTATGTTAGGAATAGATATATTACGTAGTATAATTCGAACTGGATCATACTTTAGTAAGAATAGGATAGTAATTATATTTAGATTCCCCATTATAACTCCTCACACTTATAACCTTTACAAACTATCCGTCTTGCCTAATCTTACAAATCATATCATCATACCTCCCTATCCCTACCTACATAGCAACCAATAAAGATATTTATGTGTACATAGAGGCTGAATGCCCGAAGTTGAGCAATCGGTTTCTATGTGAAGAGACCCTAAACCACTATACAAGAAGTTCACCCGACTGTATTGCAAACCTCATCACCACGCAAGAGATATCCAGCGACTGTGAATCCACCTGCCTAACATTAACTAAGCCAGCAATGGAGAAATTGGACGACAGTCACTACACCATTATTTTCCCACATCTCACAAAAGTTGAATTATCCTGCAATCATAAGGAATACCTTCATCTCCAAGGCAGTTTCATAGCAACGTTACCTACAAACTGCTCTCTACGTACTGACGACCTCACTATTACAAATATTAATAATAAAATTAAAGATACACCTACAAAAATTTTAATTGCACCAATCCGTAATATTCCGACGAGAACGCTAAAAACCTTGGGACTGCACTCCATCAACCTACAGAAGCAAATAGAAGTATATACGACGGTCGCCCCTGAGAGAGAGTTCGCCATCTACCATACGACAATACCACTTTACATCTTTCTACTGTGCGCAGCGGCCACTTCAATGTTCCTGTGCTATCGTCGCTACAGATCAAAGAAAATGAACATTCAGAGATCGAATAATACATCAGCCCCAGAAGTTGATCCTGCCGCAACATTTTCACTCAATGTCCTAAAATAGTTGCGGATCTGCGGGGGGAGGAGTTATGTGACAACCCTATGCTATATGTAATGTGAAGCGCTGACGGTGTGATTTCGATCGTGAGAACGTCTTATTCCTATAGATTATAATATTAGAATTAAGATATATTGTGAAGCATCGTGCTCATGATAACACGTACTTGTAATTTTTATATTTAATTAAAATCATTTAAAATATATGATTTTTTTTATTAATTCACTGTAAAGTGAATTTAACTAGTTCTAAAATAGAAATACGTAATATTCCGCAAACAAGTGACAGCAAACAAAACATGATGCATACTATTAACAGTATATGTACAACTTTGTGTCCCGAGAATCCGTTGGTGGATTTAGAAGTAAAAGAAGTCTATAGGTCTAAGTCTGACGCATTGATAGTTGACTTTATTACCACTGGCAGAAAAGAAACTATCTTAAATGCATATAAAAGTTATAATAAATCACGCCGCCTAACTAAACAACCACTACTCAATACACAGGATATTAAGCTTCCAGGTCCGACATATCCGATATACATCTCTGAGGTTCTGTCGGGTAAAGCACGTCAACTACACTACATGACCAGACAGCTTGTGAAAAACAAAAAGATAATTAGCACATGGACTTCCTTCGGAAAAGTGTATATTAAAATAAAAGACGGTCAGACGCCATTACGTATAACGGATGAATCCGACTTGCAAAAATTATCATTGTGACTAGATTTAATCTTCTTTATGCATGTATTGTTGTTAGTTATAATATTATGTTCGTTTTTTTTTATGTTTTTATAGTTAAAATTATGATTATGTGCATCTCTATTATTGTTATTGTAATGTATAATGGATATATTATGGAATTTTACTGCTATACACAAATAATTAACTCTTCTTACACACTTCTCTACAAAATATTATACAAGAAAAAAACGTTCACTCACCTATATACATTTACACAGCCACACATTTATTACATTTCACATATAACATGTACCAAAGCTAGCCTAAAAGTACTTCTACGACAAATTCGATAATTCCGGAATTGAATCAATCCATCAAAGTCTCGATACCTTTGCTATAGCCAAATCCCTTACATGCGACATTGAAGACATGAAAACTATCCTACCATTAGGCAAACGAACCTTAAAAATATTCTCTCAAAATATAAGAAGTATACAATGTAACATGTCTAATCTACAGGTTTTATTGTATAGATCGGGCATAGATTGGGACGTAATTATTCTATCTGAATGTTGGCTTCGGTCGTCACATAATATACCCCTTTTAGAGGGTTACAGGCATATATGCACAACCATCCATCAAACCCAAAATGAAGGAGTTGTTATTTACTATAAAAACCGGTATGAAGTAATGGTGGATGAGCCTGATCTAGTTGATGCTAATTGTTTATGCTTAAAATTTAGTAACGAGATTTGTATTTTAGGTCTTTATCGCCCTCCAGGTCAACGTAATACTACTAATTTTATTAATTCTTTAGATACACTACTGACTAAATTAAATAACTATAAAACAATAGTAATTGGTGGAGATATTAACATTGACATAGGTCCCAATAGTACCGATAAGCGCTCTTCTGAATATTTAAATATTCTGGCGTATCATTGTATACTACCCGCTCATACTTTACCCACCCACCAACGCACATGTCTAGATCATTTTATGATTAAAACAAAATTGGATACCACATGTTGTGTAGCTGCCTCATCTGTGACTGATCATGAAAGTGTTGCTATTTCTGTTAATTTGCAGACTAAACTTAACTTTAATCTATCAATCATAAAAAGAATTAATTATACTGAACTAGATAAATCTATCAATAAAATAAACTTCCAGTCAGTAATAGAGTACAGCGACGTAAATTTAGCAACAGACCACTTCGTCACACTTCTAAATAATGCCATATTAGAAAACTCGTCCATTGTAAAAGTACCTAACAAAAAGAGGATTCATAAGCCATGGATTACTACAGGCCTACTGAGATGCATACGCAATAGGGACAAATTGTATAAAAAACTAAAAAAGAAACCTGATGATAATTCACTTAAATTAACCTACAAAAGATACAGGAATTTCTGCAACGCTCTACTAAAGAAGCAAAAAAGAATCTACGAAAAACAAGAAATTGAAAAAACTAAAAATAATAATAAAAAATTGTGGGACGTCATTAAAAATATATGTAACACAAATAAAAAACCAGAGTCCGCTTTAGCGCTAATTGATAAGAACAATCCCAAAAATAGTGTTGATCATGTTAACAGTTACTTTATAGGTGTTGGAAAAACATTGGCTGAGAAGATCATCAGTAACCATAATAAACCTGACATTTATGAGAATGTTCACTCTCAAATATCCAAATCGTTTGTTCTGCTACCAACTGATGATACAGAGATTGAACATATCATTATGGATCTAAGAGAAGATGCTGCGGTGGGAATTGATGACATATCAGGCAAAATCTTAAAACGTTACATCAAAGTAATATCGCTTCCTCTTTCATACATCTGCAACCTATCGTTTACCACCGGTATTTTTCCACAGGCTTTTAAGACTGCCCTAGTTAAACCAATCCACAAAGGTGGAGATATAGACTCCATTACGAATTACCGGCCAATTTCAATTCTCCCCACTATGTCTAAAATCTTGGAACGCTTGATCAATAAACGTCTGATGAACTTTTTAGAGTCCAATGAACTACTTTCTGCTGGACAATATGGCTTTCGGTCAGGTAGGTCGACTGACGATGCTGTTCACGAACTAACTAATAATATTGTTTTCAATTTGGATAAGAGGAAGAAATGTATTGTGGTTTTCCTTGACCTAGCCAAGGCCTTTGACACCGTATCAATACCACTCTTGTTACTTAAGTTAGAAAAGATCGGTGTGAGAGGCCTTCCATTACAATTACTGGGAGATTACTTAAAACACAGAAAGCAGCGTGTAAAAATTGACAATTGGGTTAGCGATGAACTACTGGTGCAGTACGGTGTTCCCCAGGGCAGTGTTCTTGGACCTAGCCTATTTCTTGTCTATCTTAATGATTTATGCCAACTTCAACTGAATCATGGTAAAATACTGTCTTTTGCAGACGACACAGCACTTTTATTCTCGGGTGACTCATGGACAGAAGTGTTTCAAAGTACACAGAATGGCTTTGATCAGGTTTGTGAGTGGCTTAAATGTAATGTTTTAACGCTAAATGTGGATAAGACTAAATATATTGCCTTTGCGCCAAAAAAAAATCTTCTTCCTCCTGCAAGTTACAACATTACCTCACATATATGCACACCTATGACTTACCGAACCTGCTCTTGTCCTTCTATACAAAGAACTGACTCTATCAAATATCTTGGTGTTTACTTGGATCAAACTCTCACATTTAAGCCTCACATTGAAATTTTAGTCACACGGATTCGCAAACTGATATATATATTTAAAATATTGAGACATATTGCTGATTTTCGGACAATAAAAATGGTTTACTCAGCTCTATGCCATTCAGTCATTAATTACTGTATTAGCTCCTGGGGAGGCGCTTGCAAGGTACACCTCATAGAAGCTGAAAGAGCACAAAGAGCCATACTCAGAGTAGGGGCTGGTTTACCATTTCGCTATCCTACCTGCGAACTATACAAACGTTGGGATGTCCTAACTGTCAGACAGACTTTTATCTTATCTATTATAATAAGGCAACATGCACAAATAAAATATGATCCGAATTTCAATAGGGACAAGCGTAGAAAAGATATTATATGTAAAAACAACTCTTTTAATACATGTCTGTCACATAGATTTTACTATTATCTTGGGGCATTTTTATACAATAAAATCAATAAGTCTATTTCAATATACTCCCTTAGTACATCAAGGTGTAAGACGTCGGTATGTAAATGGCTGGCGGTATGTAAATACAATTCGGTAAGTAGAGAAACTGAATCATACATACGCTATCGCAATAACTCATCCACACCTACCCTCAATCACACATATACGCGCTCACACACGCAACACGCACGCACACACACACACACACACGCACTCACATACGCATACACAAACACACATACACAAACACTCACATTATACACTAAGTATATCAATTCATTTTAACTCTTCACCTCATCTATAATAATTTATAATATATCCATTGGTAATTTTTCGATATTAATTTTTCATTTAACTTTAATCACGATTAATTATTATTTCTCCTTTAATGTTCACGTTCATTGTTTATCTGATAGATGTGATTGTTAATGCTTGGGGGCCTGGTGACCCGTAACTCAAGTATTTTATACTTATCGCGGGCACCAGTCTCTCACAAATGTTAGTGTTAAGATATATAGATTAACAATGTATGTGTTGATTGTGCATTTGTGATGAGAAATAAATAAATTTAATTTAATTTAATTTAATTGTTTTTTTTTTGAACTAACGTTAGAATTTCTTTCAACCTTGTATGTTGTGTGAGTTTTTCAGAATTGTATAGAAACACTAGTTTTCTGCTCGTGGCATCGCCTGCATAATCACAATATGAAATCCACCATAGGAATGAAATGTTTCGCCGTGGTGAAAAGCCTATTGCTCCGAAAGCTCCATACACATAAAGCATAAATCCCTTCATTGCAACGTTAAAGAATGACAAACAAAATACACTTTCGCATCATAATAATATGTACCTACTAGCTGTTGCCCGCGACTTCGTCCGCGATAACGTCGTTTTTCGTCATTCGTCGTTTAAAAAAAATACGTGACACTTTATTTTTGAATGTTCTTAATTATTGTCTCTTATAAAATTTAACTACATTAAAATTGAACACTCTGATAAGAAAGATAAGAAAATCTGAGGAAAACATGAATGAATGTGATTTAAATTCTACGTTACTTAGTATTTCAAATAATAATCTAAATTAAATGTAGATTAACAGTTTGAGCGCACCATTATACAATATGTACCTAAGTATTAAATTACGTTAGTTTACATAGTAACTTTACTAAAAACACGATGACTTTCTTTCGCGCTCGGTACCACAAACTAAGCATGTTTGTGGTACGTGGCCCGCGTCACTTGACCCCCGCGAGTTCCCCTCCGTTGCTATGCGAAAATAAGTTGCTCTACTGTAAGAAAAATTGTAATACTGTGGCCTAGGCGTTAAAATACGTCCAGGGAGTTCCTGAGTGCCGATATCACCATCTTGAGGAAAAGCTTCTAATGTCGATTTAAAACTGCATACATACGAATAATTAACCTGTTCTAAAATTGTGAAATGAGTTCAGTTTTAAATTTGAGAAATATTGATTTCTTGTATTTTACTATTCGTTGTAGTCGAATACAAAATATATTTAACAAACTTAGGTTGGCCAAAGGGTTGTTCAGGCAAAAGGGATCCTATCAAATAAACTTGACCTTGTATCTTAAAAGTAAGCATGAAAGAACCCTCTGATAATTGTTGCGCATCTTTGATCATTTGAAACGCACTACTATAAGAGCGAATATTGTCTAATAACAGTTTAGATTGCACAGTATGTTCCTCTAAAAGTAGTGATTTCAAAGGTTCCGGTGTATCTTCAAACGAAAGCCGACTCCTAACTCCACTTTAAAGCATTACAAAAGAACAAATTACGTTAATATCGCCTATACAGAAGATGATCTGTAATAAATTGTGAGGTTATAAGCAAACCCACTTTTATATTTTGTCGGACCACACCACCGAATTCGTAGATTGTTTACCTTTAAGTTATTAAGACTATGACGAAATCTGTCTGCAGTAAGACGGGCCTCTCGCTATTCGTCCGTTTCCAGAGACCGAATAGTTTCAATTTTTCTTAATCTTTCATTAAACAAACTTATTAATCGTTCTTGTCTCAAATAATTGTAATATTCGCGTCCCTACTCTAGTCATTGCTTATGTTCATGTTCATCTTCAAGAGATCGCAAAATATTATGTAGCACCCTATATCATTTGTCAAATGGTCTTCATATTGAGTAAAGTTTCAGATTCTCGAGATAAAATATGACTGTTGTGATCAGTATTGAGACGTAATTCCCTCTCAGTGAGGGTTTCGGTCTCACGGGATAGTACAATATGCCGTTTGCGATCAGCTGTGAGACGTCATACCCTCTCAGTAAAGGTTTCGGTCTCTCGGGATATTAGGGGAGACCGGGTTTGGTTGTCTCACGGGTTGGTTGTCACAGCGGTCTTAAAATAAAACTGAACTATCGAATAAGTCTGTTGAACAGCGTGGCAAGAGCGATACAGTGACAACGCTGGTCGCTGTCCCCACTTCGCGTCAGACCGCCTCCTGCCGTGAGGGCCGTACACGTGTTTATTGTTTTCGCACAGATTTTTGATGATATGAGGACCGAATATGGTTCTCATAACATCACTTTTTGTGAACGAAACGACAACGCGGTTTAATTCAATGCCAACACTATCAGAAAAAAGGAAATATTTTTAATTGTGAAAAAATATTATGATTTACCACTATTTTAACATAATATACTGTGAGTGTGCAACATATTATAATATACTGTGAGTGTGTAAAAATAAATCCAGCTAATTACACATCAAACTTATGTTTATAAATGGGTATACGACATGAAAATATAATATTAATTACCAAGCAATAATAATACAGATAGGAAAATACTGAACATAAGTATAATAGTTAGTATTAAGTAGTATGTATTAATTAAAATATACTTTGACTACTTTGATTGTTAGTCAAAGTTTATTTTTACTAACAACATGTAAATGACGAAGAAATAATAATTACCAACGAACTAACCTTTTCTATAATACTTAACACGGCATATTTTTCAAATTATCTTGCTCAACTCTGCTCAAAAATTTGAGGGTTTTGTTGGAACTTTAATGTGTCAAAACTATGTTATATATATCTAAACTACGATACAACTTGAATGCGGAAATTCTCATTACAATTGTGAATCTAAAGAATAACTAACATTATACTATTCAATTTTATTGAGCTGATGAATATCTTTTTCTGGAATAGATCACCGTCGCCTAATAAATATACTGTGTTTTCTTATAAAATCGTTACATAATTTATTTTATCTACTAAACTTTAATAAATAAGTTGTTTTTGTTATTTTTATCTAAAAATGAGCTTGAGCTTATATATATTTGGCAAAAGTATACTTACATTATTTTTTTATAATTTCAGGACGGCAATCCATTTTATTTAAAAGAAATGAAAATGATATATTTATAAAATATAAAACATTTATGTAAAATGATTAAAAATAAACAAATGAAGCAACTACGATTCAAAGAAAACATCTTTTTCAGTGTGAAAATGCTCTTAGCAATCCTGGATGATGAACTGTATATCATGTACTCTGATCCCAGTACGGTCGCAGGTACCTCGATAGCCATAACGATAAATATTAAAAAAACATTACTTGTACAGTTGTGAGTGCAAAATTTACGTTTCATTTGGCAATAACATTTTTTTCGGTACTACAACGTAGTAGTTTGATATGTGGTTGGCTGCCCCTCCTCTCCTTCCTGAAAAATATCCTCCAAAATTTCCCGAGATAGATTGATTCCAATGATTGAACCATTGGAAGTTGGACATTAACTTCAGTCAAAAATTGACGAAGCGGATGATTAGGTACTAATTTCCACTTAATTTTCGCTGCCACTATCTTTATCATCAAATCATCAATTTTCAAGTGGTGTTGTAAAATTGTCAGCAGAAATCGTCTTCCAAAGGCGATATAATTTTATGAGCATTAAATCTGTAAATAAAAAAATTTAAAGTTAATAAAAATCTATAAAAAACGCTACTTACAAATAAAATTTTATCAAACACTACTATTCCCAATGCAACTCAAAATCTTGTAAAAGTCATATATATATAAAAGAATTCTTCATTTTATTATTTCATTCTAAAAGTGTAATACCAACAAAAAACATGAATTGCTATCATTATAAAAAATAAATACCTATCAGTAACTACTTACCTTTTGTGGGAACGCATGATGGTGAAAATTCACAAAACACAAAGATTGGATTTGATATTTATGGTTTTATGGCATTCAATTGCTTTACATAGTATAAAAAAAATCGCTTTCTCTGTCCCTATGTCCCTTTGTATACTTAAATCTTTAAAACTACGCAACAGATTTTGATGCGGTTTTTTTAATAGATAGACTGATTCAAGAGGAAGGTTTTAGTATATAACTTATTAGGTTTTAGACAAAGCGGACGAAACCGCGTACGGTAAGCTAGTAAATTTATAAAACACGAAGATTTTTAAAATTGTAACTAATGAACACACTCAATATTAGATTAACTGTAGATAATGGTGTCTAGTTTTACCATGGTTTTACTTAAAATAATAAACATCTACCCTCACTTTAAAAAATGTAGTATATTTATTTTTTACACGAAATATACCTTATAGGGAAGGGAAGATATGGGTTAAAGAGTTAAATAAATAACATGATTATATTTAAATTATTAATTTTCAACAGTGTATTCAGTAGTGTTAACATGTAAATTGATTTTATTTTTACGAAATCTCATAGATGGCGCTGTTTCAAAATTAACATTATACAACTTACATGTTTCTCTTCCCAAGTTACTAAATTAAATGGCATAATTTTTATAGTGTCAATCTAGATATTGTTAAACAACATTAATTATATATGCGTCATTTGATTATTATTAATTTCCAATAGTTAACGTGTGTTTGATTTTTATAACACTTCATAGATGGCGCTGTTTTAAATTTGTCTTTATACTACTAAGATTCATTAAATTGTTTCTCTGCCAAAATTACGTAAATGACGTAGTTTTTATAGTGTAAAGCTAGATAATAGCGTGGCTTACTCAAAAACAACATTTAAACATGAGTCTTTAGATTGAACGGTGTCGTAATACACGGAATACGTAAGAAAAATAAAGGTTCACAGCTCCTCCCCCGGAGGTGATAGCATGATAATATGTTTAAAAAAGCCTCACCCGACCTGTTAGTAATATTCATGCAAAATTTGAAGTCAATCTATGCAGTACTTTTCGAGATTAGCTTGGACAAACATACAGACAAACAGACAAACAGACAAACAGACAAACAGACAAAAATTCTAAAAACTATGTTTTTGGCTTCTATATCGATTATAGATCATGGATAATGTATTCTTTTAAAAAAATATTCAATGTACAGTTTTGACTTTCCTACGATTTTATTATATGTATAGATAGGGAAGTAAGTAGGTATATGGGTATATCATTCTAAATATACGATGCAAATGTCTACAAAGCCAAAGAACAGTTTCTATACTAAAAAACAATAACTATCTCTATCTCCAAGTTGTGTAAGATACAATTACAAGCTTAAAAATCAGCAATACCGAGTATTGGGTAATCCCAACACTATCTTGATTGCAGGCATTCATATCTTACCTAATGAACATGATATGCAAATATGAACAATCACCTTTAATTAATCTCCATTGACTAAAAGATAAGTGAGACAAAAGAAACCTCAATTATTTACCTTTCCATTGTGTTATTTTAGAACATTGAGAAATAAAAACGATTTCTGTTAATGTTCTAGGAATGTGAAACAAAGCAGCGCAATTACGAATATACATACGCTAATTAAAAGGAAACAAAACTGAATTAAACTCAAGCACTTAAACAACGGGACAACTATTATTAATTTGATCGTTACACAGAAGTGAGTTGTCATTGGACCAGTTTAGACGAATGACAAAGTCAGATACGAGATACAGGCAGGCAGATTCTTTACTTAATGACTACAAACAACTTTTAAGAACAGTAAACACAAAATTTTACAGCTATACAGTCAATGACTACGTAAGGACCAATGACCATACCTTTATTATTTAAACTGAAGTTTATCTGCCATTACATGCAACTAGCCACGAGCCTAACACCCACATCACAAGAACAACAAGTCAATATAACGAACCAACAAAACGTACTTGAAAAACAAATTAAAACCCCCCGTAATTTCCTCGAGCCAATACTTCAACAATAATTACAGGACATGATCTCAAACGCAAAATAAGCGGTAATATAAACATTAAAAATAACTTACTTCTTCGAACTGTTGGAACAAAAAACACAAATAAAGGAGGCGAGTAAAACAAAACGACTTAATGGCTCTTGAGATGGAAAGTTACATCTCAATTCGTATTGTGTACTTACCTGAGTGCAAGCTTTGTTACGGCTCGATTTATATTACTAAAGTGTACAGGGCCTTTAGACAAACGTACGTAACGCCATGGAATAGAAACTGCTAACGCTAATTATTGACATAAGCTCATGACATTTTGGTAATGATTCGGTCACACTACCAACGATGACGACGACCCCGACCAAAATTCCAATCTTGCCGAAATTTGTTCAAAATAAAATATTACCCGTCATACTGGTACTCGGAAAGAAAAAAAAATTGAGTACAGTTAATATAAAAATAGGTTTTTTGCGATTTTCGCCGAGACGGTAAGTTAATCGTATAATTACCTTTTACCAAAATTGTAGTTCATAAAATTATCTATAAAAAACTTCAAATACATTTTTATCTAGGAGCCACCGTTTCTACGAAAAATCTATTTTTTCATTCGTTGAGCTCAAAAAAAAATTCCAATCACCAGAACGACAGGAAATTTTTAATATTTTATTTTTAAGTGTGTTTTTCACAATTTTGTTAAATTGCGACTGGATGAAAATTTTGTTTGTGGTCGTCTTCGTCGTTGGTAGGGTGAACAAATCTTTAGCGAAATATCGTACACTTATGACAATTAGTATCGCAAGCGGATTCTATTCCATTGCGTTTTGACGTTTGGCTAAAGGCACAGTTAATTAAGTTTAAATGAGCAGCTAACGATTGACTATGTATTAGTAAGAATAATACCAGTATTGACAGTATAGAGAGGCTACAAATCTCATATTGATCTGTTATAAAAACAATAATGTTTTATGTCCTAAAAGAGGAACAAGGTTTAAAACCAAAAAGCTTTATGAATACTTGTACGTAACAATAATAAAGAAACAGAAATTTCATAAATTAGATAAACGGTAGGTTTAGGTGAAATACATCAATATAAAATTCTATATAAGTAAAGAAGTGAAACAATTCTTGAGATGTGTCAAAAACTACACAAAAAAGAAGTTAATCAGTTCAGACTATCAACGCGTTCATAAAACCGCTTCAAAATTGATAGAGCAATCCGAACGCAAGAAAAATACCGATATCCTGTTTTTTAATAGGTGTCTTAAAAACCGTAATACTTTAAAAAGCCAATTATTTCGAAATTATGCGCCGACACTTAAAGTGCTTACAGCGCTGATTGGAGTCATTTATATTCCCTCCTAATGAACACAAATGATTGATCACATTAGAATAAAATAATTTAAAGGCCCGTTCACACAATGGATTAATCTGTTTTATGCTTTCATGTGTACTATGGTTTATGACAACGAAAAATTATGATTGTCCTTTAATAATTGTAATGTTGCAGGAGTATTTTGGTTATTAGTAAGATTTAGAAAAGCCAATGTTGTATCTGTAAGTTTTTGTACTATGATCAATGTGGGTGTAGTTTTTAAACATTTTATATCCATACTAATATTGTAAGGCTGAAGAGTTTGTTTGCTTGTTTGAACACACTTATTTCAGGATCTGATTCGGGTCTGATTTGTAACATTATTTCAATATTAGGTCACTAAGGTCTATTCCAATAGGAGCGGAGTAATGCGGGTAAAACCGTGGAGAAATGCTAGTTTAGCAACAGCAAAGATTTTCACATAACTTAAGTCACACATAAAAATCGACAGTGTAGCCTTGTATTATCCCACGAAACAAAGGACGGACAACATCATAACTATACAGATAAATGTATGGAATTTTAAACGTCGTGCGTCAAATATTTTTCACTCGCGTTTAGAATAAACTGTAGTATATTGTTATTAGATTGGCGTGTTTTTGTTCTATCATAGTTTTTAAAATTGGATGCACTTTTTCTAACGTTTTATCACTCGAATAACTTTTTTAACAAACGAACCGTTATAGACAAACATTTTAGTTCCGGTATTTTTGCAACAGCTGAAAGTGCAAACAAAAAATCTCCAAAACTAACACCGTTCATGAATATAAAAATTCGTTACAGAACTTTTAAATTTGAAATTCGAAAAAACGAATTAGGACAAGCGGCCAGTAAAAAATGTAAATGGTCATTCTTTTTTTTACTAGTAGCAGAGATGTCACGACATCGATCGATCGTTTCTTATTTACTCTGTGATTGTTCTTTTTTTAAAAATCTTGTTGGTTTTTTCGAGAATGTAAAGGAATTGACGTCTACATCGCGATTCGTCACGCCTCGACGTTGACGGGATGACAACGCGATTTTTTCCACAGCTTAATGTTAAATACGTTTTAATGCGTATTAGTTTCTAATATGTTGACATAAGGTTACATTTTCAAAGTAATGAAATGCATTGTGGTTGTAGTAAAATATGTTAAATGACATCTTAAAACTTGCCTAGTTTTCAATTTGAAACTAAAACCTTTTTTCAAGTAAGCAAGCAATTTTGGACTTGTAAAATATCCAAGTTTCATAGTAATAAATAAACGAATAATTTTCGCTAAAGCTGTAAGAATTACCTATAGTGACAATTTAATTCCTTGCTAAGGGCGCAGTACTTACATTTTTATTTTTTAAAATCCCCCTTGTTCATTATAATTTATGAAACTGGATACTCGGCTCAAGGTTTTAACGTCAGAAATACTAGACTCCATTATATCAGAGTAATTGCTAGGGTTTTTTTTTGTAGATTCGTATCGAAAGTGGTTTAGATATTTTGTATGATTGACTTTTAATTCTAGCTATTTATTTTAAAGCTACATTTTAAGCGTATGTCAGAATAATATGTATGCTGAAGAAGAATTGCTAATGGTTTAATTTTTATGGATATGAGTATACGTTTCGAAATTATTATTAATTATTTCCCTCTTATATTCAATACTAAATATAATATAATATAATATTATATATAATATAATATATTATAAATATAATATAATATTAAATTTAACTGAAGTAATGCTTTACGTAGCTTTTTTAAATGATGCTTTCAGAATTGTATCGTTTGAAATGTGATATTTCATTAGATTATACTGATATAATGAAGCTCATTGCATGCTTGTTTGAACACGCAAATCTCTGGAACGAATTGATCGGATTTAAAAATTATTTTAACTAGGGATGTAACGATACCGATACCGATGCCGATATATCGGCCGATATATCGGCAAGCCGATATATCGGTATCGCCGATAATAAATCAACCGATACCGATATTTTTTTAAGGAAGAGCGGAACCTCCTGACACAATCATTTTATTTGCTTACTAGGAGTGTTCCAATCACAAATTTGTTTATGTAAAGGAAAGAAATAAATAATTTTGAATTTTTTTAATTTTTAACGTGATAACGTTTTTAACACGTTCACTGCGGCACCTAAAATGCCAAACGGCAAGTTCACCACTGTGCGTCATGAGCCATTTTTATCACATCGCACCTACTGACTTTGAAGGTTAATAATTTCATGAAATTTCAAGATATTTCAAAAAATTTTTTTCGGATAATAGTATATATAGTCTTGTATATACCGCATAAATAGCTTTTAGTTTGACTCAATAGTTTAAAAGATATGAGGGAAAATGTAAACCCCTGATTTTGTGAAAAATTATTTGCCATCCCGCACTGCGTTGATACGGCATGTTTACAGTAATAGCGATGGGAAACACTGTAAAATAAAACATCGATATCGATATAAATCAATTTTGTATATTTCAGTCTGTTTGTTAACAGATAACGAGATCGTCGATACAAAAAAAAAACACATATAAAACAAGGTACTTGATAGAGTACTATCAGGAAATTGTTCAGTAACTTTTGTTTTAATTTGTTCAGTAACTTTTGTTTTAATGTTTTATATTATTTTCACAACTGTCATCACATTTTTGCATTTATGCTACGAAATAAAATAAAGTAAAAAAACTAAAGCCTCTAAGGTATCATTGTCATTTAAAAATTTGATAACGACGCGTGCGGTCCTGGTACATCACTATGCGAGATTGACACGCGGCGCGCTCGCAGTACAGTGCGGCATGAGGTGCTTGTCCATGGCAAAATATTCGACATGCCGCACACAAAAGAAACGGTTTCTTTTCTATGCGTGTGTCTAATATTTTGCCATACGATTTTTAAACGAAATTGAGTCCTACTTCAAACTGTGATCACAAAAATATATTTGTCTCTTTTCTAGTCATTGATTAACATATAAAAAACCTCGCCGCACCACGGTGAAAACTGCGATTTTGGGCGCCGCACTGTGGTGTAGTCGCTGATGGCCCGATACTGGACATGCCGCAGTGAACGTGTTAAATATGATATGCTTTCATATAACGATTCCAATGGAAATCCTTACCTTATTTGCAGTTACTCGCCCTTAACGCTTTTTTAGTTAAGTAATTTTATTTAGGAAAAATTCTAATAACACTTTTTTGCTTAGCTACAAAGCAGCTAACCCTCATTTTTTAGCTAAAAGGCAGTTATCCGATTCTGGTGATGCATCAGTTTTGGGGATGAGAGTGATGATGAAATAATGTCGCTCCCAAGCAGAGTACCGATTGTTTTTGATTTTCTTTTACAAAACGTATTGTTTCTGATCAGGTTTACTAAGTTTTAAACAATCTAGCAGCTACATTACGGAAAATATAACAAGTCAAAGTTACGAAAATTTGGTAGGTAATGGTTACGACAGTGCGAACTTTCAATCGTACTTCTCTGTTTAGACTCTGATTTGTCTCTGTAACCGAGAAAGAGAAGAAAGACAGTCTGTACTATTTAATTTTTAAAACTATTTATTAATTATGTAATTTACCCCTTGGGTGGAATTAGTAATCGACTGTCAAGCAATGTACTAGAGATGGTGATACAAAAATTGTTAGGAGTACACTACCTTTGACCCGCTGACGGGGAGTCCATTTTGCAACTATTGCTATTTTTTCTTATCTTTATATGTATTAGATTATTAAGATTTGTATTTTTTACATTGTAGCAAATAAAAAGTTTTCTACCTCCTGCTATTTTCCACATATTCTGGTACATGTATTATATTTTCTGAATGTGGATGAAAGAGTCTTCTAATCATTTGATAAGCGGTTCTACATTATTTATTAAGAGCATCCCACATGTAAGAGCTTGAAGCCCTATTGAAACCAGGGTGTATTTTTTCAAAAACCTTGTGCACAAGTCTTAATTTTTTTTTCAGGAAACGATTTATGTTTACATTGTTTGTGGTTCTATATGTACTCACATATCCGTGACTCATATGATGGCTTCGCAGAAGAATATTTATAAAATAACGTTAAAATTGCAATTCTAAATGAATATACGGTTCCAAAAAAGAAAAGCGAGAAGATTTATCTCAATCTTAACCCCTTAATGAGCCACTGTAATGAAATAAACGTGAACATGACGAGAAATAAAGGTTAATTTTATCGAAAACTTAAAAGAGTAATTTAGTAAAAGAGTTTAAAATACTTGTTACTCACAATAAGACGCTAAAACCATTAATTTAGATAGTGTTTAAATCCTTAATACTTAAACCTAAAAGCTTTTGATCCTTTTCCTTTCCATTGGTTGACCTAGAGGATGTAATTCCCGAGAGCAAAGCCTCAGACAGCAGCAAATTTTTAACATTAGTAAGATTAAAATTTAGTACAACTATATAGAATCATAGTACAAAAGCATCCAAAAACCCTTAAACGCTGATTATAAAGTTTTTGAAATTTAAATTAAAACGAAAGTCATAGCTTAAAAGTAGTTATAGTAGCTTAACGACGTTTAAGGTAAGCATTTTATTACTAAATAAAATAAATCACAAAATGAAAATAAAAATACTAAATTACTTAGCTAAAAAGTCGCTATGGTTACGCTTGTCCAGTAAATAGTTAAAATTTTCAGATTATATGCTGAACTAAACGAGAAAAAGTGAATTTAAAAATAAATTATAACAGTTTCTGGGTAAAAACTAATATTCATATATAATTAAATGTCGATCGATGTATCTCACAATAATTATTGTAAGTGTCATAATTTTTAAGAAATAACGATTTCCGTGTTTTTTGCCATTTACTCGAAACTCACTTCGTGGGCTTAACGGCTTTCTAGTTAAAGGATGGCAGAATAGTAAACTTTTATTAGGTACTGATTGTATGTGTATTACTTAAAGTTTAACTGACTTCGTAAAATAATAATACTAAAATAAATGGTTTTGTTGTTTTTTGATTTGGCATTTTTATTTAAAAAAATACGATTAACAGTTGTCTCTGTTAAATGTTGGTAACTTTTTATGCATAATTCACTACATATTTATTTTTCTACCAAGCCATCGATATCGGTATCGGTATCGGTATCGCCGATACATTACTAAAAATATCGGTATCGGTATCGTATCGGCAAAATCATGTATCGTTACATCCCTAATTTTAACATTTCATGACTTTTTTCTTTCTTTTTGTATTCTTAACAAAATACAATTTACTTGAAAGAGAAATTGTTCACTAATTCATTTTATCAATTTTAAATTATTTTTATAATTAGGAAGTAAATTAAAATTATGTTCAGCAAAACGGACATAAATGAAGCTGTAAGGATTTCATATTTTAGATAATACTACCTCAATATAGTATTAAAGTAAAAAAAAAATGTGTGCGTGTACTAGTGTACACACGTAAGAAGTGAAACTACTTTATGACCTTATTTTTCAAATCATGCGTGGTAGGGATAAGAAAAAGATGGCGCGTAACGGAAAAATGTCACGCGTAACGGAAAAATGTCACGCGTAACGAAAAAATGTTACACTAAATTTTTTTCCAACCCCGATAAAGAAGTTTTACTTCAATAATAGATATAAGTAAATTTAGACATATCAAAGAGGTGCAGTTAGTCTTACGACTATCCATTTCTTTCAATTCGAACCAGAGAAAGATTCCTGAGACTAGCGCGTTCAAACAAACTTAACCTTTATTTAAGTATACATATAAAACAAAATCAAATGCGCAAACACTTAATTACGAAACGAGATTTTAACAAGAGAACACTGGACATTAATATTGTATACATATTTAATATACGCATTATTTCAGCGAATGAATATGCGGCCAGCGGCAATATGCATAATAATTTTTACCTTGTTATTTGTTTAATGTAAATATATTCGAGAACAAGTACATTGTTAATAAAATTCGGCACTTAATTTGAAAACAGCACTGAACCGTTAATTATAATTTGGTAAATGGAATTGTTTTTGCGAAATGTGGAGACATTTTGATTTGTTTGCGCTTTTAATGTGGTTGGTTTTAATTCTTTGAAGTTTTAATCTATTTGAAGATACCAGAAACCTTTTGTAAGTTACTTAGAAGTAGGCTTGAAGGGAATTTGCTTTCATAGACTGAATAATATGTTCTTTATCAAAAGCGGAGAAGTTTATAGATAAAATAATATAATAATAATTATCCGCATTGTTCCGCACGTATAATTTGTCTTAGGGTGATAATATCCTTCCTCGATAAATGGGATATCTAACACTGAAAGGATTTTTCAAATCGAACCCGTCGTTCCTGAGTTAGTGAAGTCCCGTGTCCCCGTAGTGGGGTAAGGGGCAGATGCATTATTCATACATCTGTTTCACTGATCGATTTTCTTTAGGGACAAGTAGGTGATCAGCCTTCTGTGTCCTGCCAGACCGAGACATTTTTTTTTCTTCGTCTCCACCGGGAATCGAACCCAGGACCCCTCGGTTCTACGCTCACGCGTCAACCACTGTACCAAGGAGGCGTTCCTGAGTTAAGCGCGTTTAAATAAACAAAATTTTCAGCCATATATTATATCCTTTCATACTTTTTTTTCATGCAATTAGACTTCTTCTAGAAGCACTTTTGAATAGTCATACAATAGTGTTACCATTTATCACCGATCACAGTTTCTGCGTAGAAAAACCGGCAACTCCGTAGTTGCTCTTTTAAAACTTCAATATTACATCTATACATACATATATAATAAATCTGTAGAAGGGTCAATTCTGTACATTGAAAATATTGAAAAAATAAATAGCAGGGGGTGTTACTGGATCGATACCAAACCCAAATATGTGATTAAAAAAATTTTTGTCCGTCTGTCTGTCTGAAGGCATCACGTGAAAACTAAAGGTTCGATTTCGATGAAACTTGGTATAATTATACCTTATTATCCTGGGCATAAAATAGGATACTTTTTTATTATTAATCATACATTATAAAGGCAAACTATCAGTCATTAGTCGCCAGCTTTGTGATGCAAATTCTGAACGAGGTGTTTATAGCGCTTTACAGTTAATACAGGAATAGTGTTTGCATGGTTAATAACACAATTATACGGGCTATGAATAACTGCAGTAATACTAGCTTGTAACTAACTATATAATTAATAGAGGTGGCAATGTAAATTATGAGAAATGAACTGTCAATTGATTGCAGTATTAAATTCTTTCAGTATTAAGTTTGCAGTATTAAGTTCGGTTTAAATGAAGTTATCATGTAAATTGTAAATATAGAAAGAAAGAAAGAAAACAAACTTTATTGTCTGATGATAGTTCTAAGTGCTTCTTTTTTATCTACTTTAAGCGGCATTAAATTTTTATTAGTATATAGTAGTATTAATTAATCGTATGCTGTAGCTAGCTAAGTACAAACCTTTAAACTATTGTTGTTTTTAATTTAACGTAAAAATATGTTTACCTACATATTGTATTATCAACGAAAGCTTCCTTCATAATATAGTTGAGAAATAAGGTTCAGGCTTTTTACTTATTCTACGAAACATTCTACAAAAACATTGGCTATATCCTTCGGATATTAAATAATATGTTATTAAAGACGTGTCAGCCGTTCCATATATTTTCTTAATATATATACTTTCCTATACATATTATATATGTACATAGAATAAAACTAAAATCTAAACTGCCTTTGTGTTTGTATATTTATGAACAGAATACATTTATTGCCACAAAACATTGTAACTCTACTTAAATTAAGAACTAAACAATTACAACTTTTGATACCAAAGGATTGATGTCAAAAGGTCTACACTCAGCTGTGCTTCTCAACTCTTACAGAGTTTACCATCGCTCATTATCAGTCTGGCCTTCGCGCTTAGGTCCACAGCCAACAACCTGACTATCCATTTTTAATAAGTAAACTCTTAAAAAAGGTATTTGTATAAATAACTGGTAGATCTATTACTCAGAGCAACCTACCAATAGAGACAAATCAATGAAGCCATTATAATCAAGCTTCCTAAAATCAATACATACTAGGTTCATTATCCTATATAATCAGAACGATCTCCCAAACAATATCAGAATATTCGAGAACATAAAGCAAATAACACGGGTGTTACAGTAATAGCATGCTAGAGGAAATGCGGGCTGTTAATAATTTACGATCTGTCTTTATGTTCACTTTCCCGGTTTAGTTGCGAACTGGCGAATTCTTCCTGGATCTAGAATTTTTCTGCACTAAAAACTTTACAATAATTATCTGTGAAACTGCAAAATTTACAGTTATTTTAGATAATTCACTAGTCCATTTTCAATCGCGAGATTTCAAGCGTAAGTTCATAGTTGTTATGAAAATTATTATGGATCTTCCTTAAAATGTAGGTTTATGCCAGAAAATAACAACATGAAGCATCAGTCTCTATTTTCTTTATTGTGTGGAACATAATATATTTTTGTGAATATTTCTTTTAATTTCTGTATTGTTGAGCTTCGAGTCAAAAATTAAGCACCTACTCTTTCATCTTAAGCGATCTGTGATAGGTACTAGAATTTACTTATAATTCTTTTAAGATAATTATTTTAAAAGATTGATCACTGCTCATATAAGGATACCTATCTATATGCCTTAGGGGAGGCCCATGTCCCAGCAGTGGGAACATAATGGTCTGATGAATGATGATGATACCTATATCTATAAAGATACCTCTGAATTACTCTGTAATCATAACACTTGACATAGTACTAACATCACCGGTACATGGATAATTTATCAAGACAAGATAAACACCCGCATCTCCTGTGATAAGTGACTCATTTTGCCAGTATTCGGTTGCAAAATAATGTTATTTGCTTAGTGACTAGAGATGAAAAATATCTTAGTGTTTAATTTATTATTTTGTGGATACACTAGCTATGCAATAAGTATTGAATGTATTCCACCTTCAAAGCTGGATCATGTAAATCAAATGTATTGTATTATACTTTATAGTGAAGTCCCATGTCCCCTAGTGGGGCAGATGCATTATACATATTCTGTTTCACTGATCGATTTTCTTTAGGGACAAGTAGGTGATCAGTCTTCTGTGTCCTACCAGACCAAGACATATTTTTTTTTCTTCGTCTCCACCGGGAATAGAACCCAGGACCCCTTGGTGTTACGCTCACGCGCCAACCACTGTACCGAGGAGGCGGTCATGTATTGTGTGTCAAATGTATTGTATTGATATTATGTATTAAATCGTGTTCTTTTTCACCTTCACATGCATGTGCATGTATTTTGGGTTGATGGGAAGGAATGGGAAGGATATTTACTTACCTAGAATAAAATTTCAGTGGTCAAAGGGCACAATATTTTAATCCTTTGAATTCAAGGTTATTAATATGTATAAATTTTTTGTATAACTTGTGTTTTATTCATACATTGCTTGCTTGCCTCAAAAGCTTTAGTTATATTCATTGGCTTATTCATTGGAACGAAATACACCTGAATTATAATAATTGTTTACTATCTCCATGAAAAATCTTAATACAATGGATGAATTTAATAATCAAATTAAAAATTACCATTCATAATAAATTCCCCCACTTTAACATACAAAAGAAAAATTAAACATTGATTTTACTACTCCATTTTGTATAGCGCATTCGTTACCCCTCGCGTGCTTTACAAAAACAATGTTCGTTAAAAAACCTATTTGAAACTGGCCTATTAACAATTACGCGCCGGAAACCTGGCTGGTTGGAAAGGCGATAATAATCTATGCTTTTTAATTATACCAATAGACTCCGCCCGGTGTTTTAATTTATATGAATACGTCCAATCATATTACATGAGTTGGTGGTGCTAGTGTCATCCGAACCACAAGAATATTAATCACTTTGTCGTTATGGTTTCAAATTCCGTATCCGACGTACTATTTTTTCTTCGGTGGAATGCATAATGAAATTTTCAAATGGTATTCGATTTGACGTCTCGATCGAGCGCTGTTTGAATTAATGGTCCATTTATTCGATTAGGTTTTTATAGTCTATGCTTCATCGAGTTTTGTTTTTGGAATTGTGTACGTGTGGAATAGATCACCTTTTTGAAAAAATGTTGTATGGTCTACGGGCCAAATTGAAGAGATGTGGGCTGGCTAATGTTCCCATAAGCGATATCAAAAGTCATGCTTTGTGAAGCGTAACAGTTCCAGTAGTACTCTAATACTCCACTTAAAAATTACCTATATACGGTGTATAATTTACAGCTGCTCAGGCGGATGCCTTCTCACAAATTACAATTCAAAATAACACATTCTCTTGCCGACAAGACCGGCCATGGGGAGATTCGAAATTAACTATAATTGCTTAATTCTGAACGTATGTTGTTTGCTCAGAGCGCCGCATAAGGTTCTAAGAAGGAGCGAGAGGGGGATAGGGAAGTTGTTAGGGAGAAAAGAGATGGGTGGATTTAGAAATTGGAAGATGCGCTTGCCTTCCAGGTAAAAGAAATAACGTGCGAAGGGATTGAAAGTGGGATCATTAAAGCACGTTTTTGTAGCAATTGGTAATGATGTGGATGATGAAAAAGTGATCTATCACATAATGTTCTCGATTTTTGTAAGAATATACGACGTTGCTTGTTTGTGGTGTTATGAAATTATGGAAGAGATGTTGTTACTTTGTATACTGAGATGGATTGTTTTTACTTTATTTGAAAATACAGAGGATCCGTAAAACATAGATCAGGTAGTAAAACTAGAATGTAACGTGTTTATTGCGTAGTCTAGACTTAAACAAATTTTCTAATTCTATTTGAGAATGTTTAAAGGTTTAAGTAGAAGGAATAATTTTATCAAAGCATTATTAAATAATTTTTATCAAAGAAGGCAACCACATGAGTGACGAATTTTTATGACGAAATGTGTTTTCTAAATATACTTAAATTATTCGCCTGCTAATTTAACACTTTCTAAAATGTCAACCACAATTAGCCATTATTGAAAACCCTAATCTCCGTTGATTATTTCAAACATTCACTCATTAAAAGTTTAATTTTCATCGCTTGGGAAATGTTAACATTGTCCAACAGCCAACATTTAATTCCGTACAACGATCACGTATCGAACTAAGCGGGAACCACGTGATTCTGTAAAAGTTGTTTTTGAAAATATTTTCTGGTTTCTGATGATACAATTGTTTGATGATTAAGATTTTATGGACCTACTTTTTTCCGATTTGAACAGTTGCAGTATCACGTTTTTTTTAGTTATTTTTCATTTGAATAATAAAAGCCGGATTTTTGAAGTGGAACTTCTTTATACGCGTTAGGAGTTAAATTTAAAAGTAGAGTCATGACAATACTGTCACGTCAAGGAGTAAGGCGACGATTTTGATATCTTTGTATCTTGCCAAAGAAGTTTCACTTCTGACACGTGTGCAAGGCACACACGCTCTTTTTTACCAAAATGCTGTATACCTTACTGTTCCTATACTTGTATTAATTTTTGTGCCAATCATTAAAATATGAATCATCTATTAAATTAATTATTCTTGTTACAGATACACCTTGAATGAAGTCATCAAACAGGTAAGCAAATCTAAACTTTCGTTGAAAAATATTACACAAAAATTTACGAGCAGAAAATAAGCAGGTCATAAAATTTTATGTTTTATCGCAGTTTATTTGTACTTCAACGCAATAAATTTCGCGTTAGCATTGCCACATTTGCTTGTAATAAAAACATGGGTTTTATTTGCCCGTCATTATCAAAATATGATAAATACGGAACGATGTAGATTTACTATTACGATCTTTTAAATAAAATTTATGAGTAGTGTAAATTATAATGTTGTTAATAGATGTTACATTTATAATGGGTGTTGTAAGTATTATTTTGTTATTGAAACGCATGCGCTATTAGACAAAATTATTTATATCAGACTATTTCAAATTGAAGGTCTCAGCTTACCATCAGGCGAGATAATGGTCAAGGTCCCTATCCTACAATAAAAAAAAACAATATTCAGAACACCGTAGAACAACCAGGAAACAACTACTTAAGACTAATTTCGACTTAAACTATTCATCTAGGAAATGTTTTATTGCTTATAAAAATATTACTTCTAATGATAGTTAGCTGAATAACAATCAAAAGTTTATTTATTTATCACATAGAGGTACACACGCCTAACTTCTAATACATACCTTAAACAAATTAGCACTATCCTCACTCAAATACTCTAATATCTTAAAGCATTTAAATCCAAGCTCAACTAATTTGCCAGGAAAACCTACAAAAAGCGGTCCACAATCTCAGAAACGTAGCTCTTATGAGGCAATTAATTCCCCTTTGACATCTGCATTCGGGAAAGACAAGTGAATTGAGACTTCCAAGACAGAAATTTCCGCTCCCTATAATTCATGGTGCATTTCATATAATACTGTATGCATTGACACTCTTGACTTTTCAATTCGATGATGATTTGTTGAATGTAGCTTTTTGGACTTTATATTGGACTAAAGATACTGCAGGGCTGTATGTTGTTGTATTTGTGAGAATGCCTGTAATTTATAAGCTATAGGTGAACGACAGGACAGTAGCTAAACAGCCAATGAATACAAATTGTTACTGTTTAGTTTATTCGTTAGAAGCAACATCATGTCAGTGATAGATTAATACAAAAGAAATAAGACACTTAAAAAATTACTGCATTAAAAACTGTTGATTTGCGTTTGAAATTAATACATCAATCATACAGTAAGCAAAGTTTACAACAATATGAATCGAGTTAATACCTGTAGGATTTAAGCGAATTACTTTGACTAGCAGGTTGTTTTGGTCTGTTAACTGTATTATATTCTGGTATTTCCGTAATGTAACCTTATACTGTAATTATCTTCTTCTTCAGAGTTTCCGTATCTTTGATTATTTATTTATTGCGATCTATTTATTACATTGACCTATATTCAGGTGACACGTGCGAAACGTACGTGATTATATTATGATCACCGAATTTGATGAAGTTATCAGATTGTAATTCAATAATAGTTATTAGTTACGGTTGCCGTACGTCCTGATTTATGATGATGAGGGTAAAATTATAATTCAAATCATCTAAATGTTTAATTTTAATACAATAATAGTTTTCATTTAAATGACATGTTCCCCTGTGGAAACAGTAGATGCATCGCTATATTACAATAGTCACGATATCATCTGCAATATGCGAGCAAAGCAATAACCTAGTAAAATATTAAACCTTCGCATAATTCGAACAACCTCGACTCTCATTTTCCACTCAATCTCTAGAACACCAACTTTAAACAACAACAACATTTCATCGGCGAACAATAAAAGTAATTTTAACAAAATCAAGCTCTTCGTCATCATTATCAACTTTTACACATAAATCATATTTCCCACGCCGTTGCGTAAACAATGTAAGGGGTAATAAATAGAAGAATGTCTGAATGATCGTCTGACATGCTAACGACTGTTGTAAACAAGCCCAAGTGATGTACAATCAAAGTTTCACTGCATATTTCTTGGAGTATTTCGGTAGGAACGGAAATTGCGAGCCCCGAAGACCATTATACCCTTTATTCAATTTAATCCGCCTTATAATTTGTTCCTCTTAAGACCTTGATTAGGCGAGGGGATAGCTTAAAATTCTAATTCCTTTTGAGTGATATTCTTACACTTCGCCCTAATTATTCGCTTAAAGTCATTTGTTGGAAGAAAATTTACCTGTTCATCGCTTAATTGCAACCATTAATTGTGTGAGTTCTGTTGAAGTTCCTATATATCATCAAATGTTCTAACTTATGGATTTGTTTTGAAAACAGGTGTCACTTGTCGTTCCGGCTTAAATCACTTCATTAAGTGGATACTTTGCGTTCGAAGAATCCATAGACAAATCCCTAATAAATACGCCTCGAACTGTCAACGCGGATCTCTTCTGAGAAAAAGATTTCTAAATTCAAAAGTTTGTATATGGCTCGTTTATTAACTGCCAAGCGGACATGTTAAAACAGATGTTCTGTCTTCGCTTGACGGATAGGTCAGGCGAGGTCGGACGCCATCTTGCAAGATCCCGCCAATCGTTGCGTCCCCGGGGTGCCTGTCAACGAAGCGAGCGAAACAATTACCGGGATCGTGACTTTGTGTATACAGCGGGTTAGCTGCAATCTGAGATGAGATTTTAAAAATCCCACTGGAACCGTTCAAATTGCGGGATACTTTGCATTTGTTTCGAACGTTCCACGTTTCGAGACTTTTTTGGCAACAGATATGCATTCGGAACGAGTTTTTAAGCCAGCGAAGGTTTTAAAATAGAACAAAAAACTTCGACCGCGAAGAACTATAATTATAGATCGATCTG
The DNA here is from genome assembly GCF_061535455.1 of Colias philodice. Lineage (NCBI taxonomy): Eukaryota > Metazoa > Arthropoda > Insecta > Lepidoptera > Pieridae > Colias > Colias philodice. Next base: position 8,614,423 of record NC_143103.1, on the reverse strand, counting down.
ATATACATAACAACAGAATTGCAGTATACATTTAACTAGCGGTGTTCGGGCTTCCAATCAAAATGCACCTGTTCGCCTCGCTCATTTTAATGAAGACATTTCGGTTCCTTCGCAGGTGTCTGACTCCCCGAACCCAAAATCGACGGCTCATTATGTTGTTTAATTCATTATGCGCTTTGTTTTCTTCAATCGTTTTTTATGTGTCCCGCGAATAACTTTATTGTCTCCTCCACAATTTATTGTTGTACAAAGCTGAATTATAAATCGTTGTCTGACTTTAACATATGTACGTAATTAAGCTGTTAAGTTTTTTAAATGGTTTACGAGCAGTGGGGCATAAAACGGAGATATTGCCGGCTTCGTAAAAAGTTTGATTCGGGCTAAACAATAGTGGTAAATTAAATTAACATTTTGTTTGGAGCTTATTTTTTAACGAAACACTGAAGCATGATCACATCGTAAAGTCGAAATCGTTTTGCGTTCGAATCTCGATTACGTACAATCATTGATTCATCGGACTTGATGGTTGGGAATGGAGCGTCGCTTAAATGCCCTATCATACGTTGACATTAATGCTATTGAGTTAAAGTTCAATTTCGAATCCTTTTTCTATTTCCACGATACGTGCTAGAAATAGACTATATTAACTCCTTTAAGATAATACACCAGGACTCGATTGAAGCCTTATCCGGTTTCAGTGAAAATTAAACTTTAATGCTGCGGTATTAGAGGGATATTTGTGTGGATTTTAAATCTTTGCTTGAATTGAAATAAAAGTTATTGAATGATCCCTGATTAGATGATTATCGAAGTTGCATTCAAGCGCGATTATATTTTATATGGTAATTGAAATGTAATATAAGTTCGCTTCGAGTTCATTATCAGTATTTTATGAGAATCGAGTTGGTATCGAAAGCGGTAAAATATAGCATCTCGGAATTAGTTGTTTGTATAATTATCTACAAACAACGTATTGATTACATGAATTTTAATGAGCACCGGATAGTGTATCTATGACATATTCTAAATCAACAAACGCTTTGCTTTTGATCACCTATTGAGTATATATAAGTAATAGGGTTTTAATGTAGAATATATATTAAATATTGTAATGATTACTTTGTACCTATTTGTAGAATTTAGAAAGTATTGTAGAATTTTTCTAAATTCTACAATTGATTCTTCAACGTCTTAGCTTAACTATATAATTGATATTAGTTATAGAAGAATCTTTGAGGCGGCGTAAGTTTGAAAAAATCTATTCACAATAATTTTAAGAAGTCTAAATAAACGCTACCTGTTTAGATCGACCACAACAATAGATATACAACAGACGTCATAATACAATAACAAAGTATAGTATGAAAAACACGCGTTTAAGAAATTTAAGAGGGAAGCAAGGAAAAGATATTTGTATACATTTTTTTGGTTGTCTAATATTATTATGGTAGATAAATAGTGTGATTTTATACTATCTGTTGACTTGCATGTTTTGATTGTTATCATGGTCCTTCACCTCAGTTAAAAGTAAAATAACTGATCTTTGCACCCATAAAAATCAAGTCACACAACCATGAGGTGAAATGTAAAAAAATAATAAAGAACACAAACTGGGTGGGTCAACGAAAAACGCTACAAAATATCTCCGAACTTTTTCCATACCGTAGAAAAGGTAGAAAAAACCATACAATAGACGCGGCAGATGTACCGAAAGACTGCACAATTAATTGTATTCTCATATAAAAATAACGTCTCTATCTCGAGGAAACCATTTCTCCGAATTTGACGTGTTATAAATTTGGGTTGCGTTTTTTGTTTGAACATATGCGTGTGATGTTTTATTCAGTTTTGGTCAGGTTCGGCCACTGGTTTAGTTTGCGGTTGGCGCAGATGGTGCGTAGTTTTCTTTACGAAATTAGATTTTAGTGGGCCGTTTTGATAGCTCATTGCGATGGTGTGGTAATGTACTCATCAAACCAGATTATTTGTTCTTTCAAACTCAAACATTTATTTAGATTTCTAGAAGCACTTTTGAATCGTCATAACATAGTTTTACCAACATAACCATAGTTTAGTTTTAAACACCGATTTGGATAGCAGTTTCATTATTTGTAACATAGTAGTATTAACAATAATTATTATACAGATTTATTTGCGAATTATTTCCTTGCGATAGCCTTGCCTTGCGACAATAATATTATAATCTTCAAAGGTTTTCTATAATGTAATATATATGTATCTTTAAAAAATATTATTCTATGCATATTTTAAACTAGCTTTCCACCCGCGGCATCGCCCGCGCGGTCAAAGAAATACCCGCATAGTTCCCGTTCCCGTTTGATTTCCGGGATAAAACCTATCCTATGTCCTTTCTCGGGTATTAAAATAGTTCTATACCAAAATTCATGCAAATTGGTTCAGTAGTTAAGGCGTGATTGAGTAACAGACAGACAGACAGAGTTACTTTCGCATTTATAATATTAGTATGGATTGCCACTAGAAATCTCATAGCTGTAGACGTCTCCTTACGAGCGTTTAAGTACTTATAAAATAAATGTACTAAAATTAGACGTGCTAGACCAATTTTTATATTAAAACTGATATATTTGGATTAATTAATTATAATACGTAATTTAATTATGCAAATATAATCACAATTAGGGATAAATAACTCGTGTCGACATATTAATAACCGTAATTAAATCATAATAATTAAACACGTGTGCTCAAAGCATTACAATTTTAATAATAAATTTAAATAGTATCAAACTATTCACTTCTCTTTTGCACCTATGTCGTTCCCATAAGCGTGAATAAAAAGCAATATTGCAAGGGACAGATGGTCAAACGTACCCCAAACATAAATCGATTATTTCTTTTGATATTTCTGACTATTCACATCAAATCAACAAATAGGGATGGTTGACAAAGGTTCTGAGGCTATTTCGCGACAATAAAACGATTTGTGCGTGATAATTCTTATAGAAATGTCTTTGGGTTATAAAGGCCCGAATGAAGGAATGACGTCATTGTGATTTCGTACTTCATTTTGGGGTTAATTCACAAGATTCTAGTGTGTCGGTATTTACTTGAACGACATGCCAGGTATTTTGATTGATTTGTTTCTTTGTATAATATTGTGTTGTATGCATGTTAAGGATTAATACTTATATTTTAGTTTGTAGAAGAAAAACTTGTGTTTCAATTCCATAGATTGAGTTCTGATAAAAAAAACTATCAAGTTATGAATTAATGTTATCCAGATTGATTGAATAGCATTAATTTGTTACCTTTTATGATAATAATATGACCTTATTACTGATTAATCGAAATTTTTCTTTACAATACCACGAATGAACACGAAGAATATTTTTTCGTTCTACTATTAATACTACCATTAAAATATTAAATCGAACTATGATGCTTAAAGATGATTTTTCAATCAAAGCTTCTTGTTTTTACAATAAAATATAAACTAAATCAAATCAATTAAAAACCATGACCTACCTCACGTATCTATCGTACTACACTCAGATATTTATTTACCAACTGACAAACACACAAAAGCACTTGATGCAAAGCAAAAGATGGCGCTAAAATTTTGTTGTTTTAGGTTCTGGCGCCAAACACATGTTGTTGCCATAGACATCACAAAGACGTTTACGATTTAAAAAAAATAAAGTAAAACCTTTTCGGCTCGTAAAATTGTTAAACACTTGTCATAATGACTAGTAATATTTTTATTTAGTAGTTAATAGTATTGTTTTTTTATAGTTTGCTGCTTAGTTGTTGAGTACTTTACTTTGTTGAAAGATAATATTATTTTCTATATAAAATTTACATACTCTAATAACTAATTTGTTATTATGTGAATATAGCGCGTCACATACGGTGAAGATACTATAATATTTTATCTTAAGATACTGTTATATTTTATATTACAGTATCCATATAAATGACCCGAAATTTTGTGTCAGTGTTTCGGGTCAATTGTAACAGGATGGCGGTTCTACAGGGGTTTTAGTACGCAATGACAAAAAGAAAAATGATGGTCAGAACGCTGATACCGGATACCTTAAGATACTGTAATATAAAATATAACAGTATCTTAAGATAAAATATCATAGTATCTTCACCGTGTGTGACGCGCTTAAGTCAAAAGACTATAATATTACCTATATTACGTATATTATAAATTTATCAAAATTTAATATACTTATTAAAAATATTATGTAGGTATTCATATTCTGTTACAATTTTTTTTAGAATATAAATTTAAACGTAAATTACCAGATCGATTTATTTTCACATAAATATTATGATCATGAACACCTGCCAACATTGCCTGCAAGAAACGCTCTTTACCTGTTTCAAAATTTTATATCCTACAACTACAAAAAATATAAAAATAATACAAGTACACGTTACAAAACTACTTCACTCTCATAACTTAAAGTTACAAGCAACAATCCAACTCGAAGGAAAACGAAATTCGCTCAAGCTACTAAAAATAAACACCCTCACCGGACCAACCGTAAAAGTTAACTATCATCGTAAAAATACTTAAGTTATACTTGACACGAATGTTCGACTTTATTTTGTCTATACCTATGTTATCTGCATAAATTCTAAGCTATTGAACGCTAAGCACAATTACTTGGTAATATTTTATGTTATCTGTGGCTTTGTTTCTGGTTTTATTGCAACCAATAAAATGGATTCGTTCTTGAAATAGAATTAGGTAATAGTTGACCATAATAGTGCAATGGTTTCAGCGTAAGAGATCTTGGGATCCATTCCTGGTTAAAATATTATGAATAAGACCTCTGAATGTCATTATATACAACGATCTCAACTGCTTCGTGCAACATGACATTGACTAATACGAAATATTATCGTATAACTGGTTATAAGATAATAATAAGTAGATATTTAATATAAAAAAGCGATATTTTTTAAAGAAAACACCGAAATTCTGTGTTTATGTTAACTTCCTTATTTCACAAATATAAAATAACCATAACTATATTCACAAGCATATAAAGATGCACCACAGTATTACAATATTATTTCCTATTGTAATACTGTGGATGCACTTCTAGCTGAAATAGATTTCAACAATAGGTACCATTAAAACTCGAACGCGGAAAGTCGTAACTAGATACCGTTAAGCCCGGTCAATCGAGTAATATTTGCAATACAAAATCGATAACTCACAGTACTAAATTCTATATCATTAAGTACGCAGTGTTTAGTCGTAATGCTACGGCTACATTATCGCGCGAAGATTCGTGTAGAGTTGCTGTGCTAAAACATTTATTCTTACTAATGTTATAAAGCTGAAGAATTTACTTATTTAGTTAAAAATATGAAAAATTATTTCATTTTTAGATAGACCATTTATCGAGCAAGGCTATAGTCTCTATATTAGAGCTACGCAATACAGATAAAACCGTGAGGCACAGCTAGTAATATACAAACATGCGCGATGTTCTTACCGACTGGGTGAAGCGAACTTGATCTTTCTTTTTTCCTTCAAGGTGTTATTGTGATATTTTAATATGCTCCAGTTCACTAGCAACCATACAAGATTCATCATCTTCACCGATCTATTATTCATCGCTTTAACGCCATAGCCCGCTAATGTAGCCGGAGCCTAACTATGAGCTATATGAGCTAGACTCGGACAAGAACAAACACATTTAGCAGGGTTAGGTAAACTCGTTATCTTAACAGTTAACGCGGCGACACTGGATAGTCTCAGCGTGATTTACAAGGGCTTAGTAACTGTTGCTTAGTCGTCGTAAATTTGTGGCTGGGTTAGGTTGGCAATTTATATTTATCACGCGACTGTTCTCTAGGAGATATTGTTTGTTATTTTCTGTTTTATACAAGTTTATATATTCCATGCAAAATAATTGAGCCTAGGCTAAACAGAGTTTGATCAAATTCTGAGTACTGAAAGAGTAAATGGCTCATAATATTATCTCTAGCGAAAAAAACGTGTGAATGTTTTTGCTTATAATTGACTTGATGAAGACAGGAAAATAAATAAATAAACTTTTATTCTAAGAAGTAATAAAAAAACACTATAATCAGTCGATAAAACAATCCAGCATCTTTAAAACGTACAGCGTACAATATAGCTACAATACAGAACAAAGGAAAAATGTACTAATACAATAAAGAACCTATACACTATACACCACTAATTGCTTTGTACACGTGACGACAGTCTAGTAACTAACAGCCAGTACTAAGCGCTAGCAAACGACACATCGCCGAATCGCTTCCTTGCTGAAGTAAATTCGTATCTCACTTGAAACTAAGCCAAATAAATGGAATTATTCTTTAGAAAATCGCTGAAGTAGAACGGATTAACTTGGTTCGCTGGAATGGATCGTTGGATTAGAAATACAGAATATTTATATGGCTAGAAATAAAATATGGGACAGTGAATTAAAACGCGGCACAAATTTATTATAATCGCTTTATAAAATGAATTTTTTTCTTCTGTTTGAATATAATACTGGATTTTTAAAGGCTTTTATTTCAGGGGAAAAAATGGAAAATTAATACTAATATGTTTAGTATTAATAATTACATATTTTCAATCGTACCTATATACTTCTTTCTTATACAATTAATAACGTTATTGTTATCTTATAATTTTGTTAGTAATATAATATTATAGAATCTAGAACTAAGAGCAAACACAAAGAATGTAGACTGTGCAATATATAGTTCTAATATTATACAAGTTCATTTACATAATATACTGAAGATATATTATACTGAAAGAAATGAATTATCAAACGCGTGTTTATCTTGTGTTAATATTACTCCTCAGAATAATATACCGTAGTTACTGAAAAAACTTATTACTCAAATTTATTCCACTTCCTACTTGCTTGAATTTAAAAGTATCTCTCTATAAAGACAGATGTTTAATAAAGACATTAAAACTTTTGATACAAAGCGAACACGACCATAAACTCAAATATATCATTTGTATTCACCACGAAATAATAACATCAACACCTATGAACGATGTTTAAAAACTCGACCATGCGTTAATCCTGCACTAATTTACTGGGTCATCAATCATTTCGAAGAAATACAATCTACAGAACCATATGCCGAAGCTAAACCTCTACCTGAAGTAGAAAAAAAAGGTGACAATCATCGATAAACGGTTGAAGATATCTCAATTTATGTAGCTACAAAATTATTGACAATCTCCGAGAATGAGGTGTTCTTGGAAAAATTTTGACTCAATTTAGCACACAATTTGTTGAAGACTTTATTATGTGAAAACGCGTTTGTTATCTATAACAGAATGTCGCGGTTCTATTGATGTGTGTGAGAACTGTGAGTTTTATTATGGATTAATTAATTTGTTTATTTTATGATATTGTTCAATAAAACGTTTGTAAGAAATTTTATCAGTTTATTGTCTGAGTCTATAATATCTCTAGCAAACGGTATTAACTGCAATCTATACTAATATTATAAAGCTGAAGAGTTTGTTTGTTTGAATGCGGTAATCTCGGTAACTACTGGTCCGATTTGAAATATGTATAATCTTTCGGTGTTAGAAAGCCCATTCATCGAGAAAGGATTTCGACCAACAGGAGCGGAGCACTGCGGGTAAAACCGTGGAGCACGGTAAAACATAAATCAATACATTTTTTTTAACTAGATAAAATTTAAAACCTCACGGTGGCCTACTTCAGTAAAAGTACATAATATATCAAAATAGCCTTAACATAAAAGCATCATTTTATGATCCCATATTATCGTTATTTCTATGATCCTCTTTTACGAATAGAGCGCAAAGGTCGGAAACACAAAAATAACAAATGAATTCGTGCATAAGTTGAGAAGATCTGCAAAAACCGCAGCAATCATAGCTTCCTCTTGAAAGTTTATTAAACCGTAACAATATTAGGAGCTTAATGTATAAATACTTTACTTTTATTACCACTTAGATACGCTCCAACGAGGTCGTTCTATTTCGGAAATTCTTGCATTCGAATTTCGAAATAACTGAACTAATGGTAGATATATGCGGTCAAATGTATCCTTTAATTTTCGTCATTCTTTACGCTCCATTCAGCAATGCTTGTAATTCAAAATTGATATGGGATGCAGAAAACTATTAAATCCAATCGCAGGATAATATACAATACTATTGGAGATAGTTCTTATATTATTTACGTTTTGTATGTCACTGATATTAAGGCCAATGTTTGGATCTATTCGATAAGAAACACCAGATCTAGTAGTATTATTTAATTTCTTAAATTGAGCAGTTAAGCTATTTTATAACCTCTAAAGTTGACAGTTCCAAAATCGTCAAGCGCATAACACTGTGAAGTGACAACGGCGAAACAAATATTTTTATCGAAGGGTCTTCTAGGAAATAATCGATGCCTATCTTTTGAGGTTCACTAACGAAGAAGGTACCTTTTTTTTCGTCACTGGTCACTTGTCATGATGCAAGATAGCATATAATAGATGGCTACTGATGTTCTCTTTTATTGGTTTGCCGACGACAATTTATGCCTTACTGTTATTTGCGACAATGAAGTCTGAAACAGCTTAATGGTTTTGACATTCCGATGACATGCTTCTGGCTCTCTTTTATTTACCTTTTGAGTGTCGATGTTAATTATGAGAGTGTATTCTTATCGTGTTGTTTTATGACTAACTGTGAAGGTAAATGTGGATATACGAGGTGGTCCGTTTATTCGATTGGTCATTGTGATACATCTTTTAGAACAGTTTCTTTAAACATTTTTATATGCGTGATTTCTGTTTTAGTTTTTTCCCGTGTTTTATTTTTTGCGAGTCTAAAAATAAAAATCTTTTTAACGCAGGCTGTGTGCCAGGCAACCCGTAACCTCGCTCGCTGTAAAGTGTTTAAAACGGGTTATTATTATAATGAATAAATCGCGTTTAAAGTCCGTTAAAAAGTTTAAACTTTATTATCTCTGTTTTGACTTCTTTTAACGTACGTGGTTCAAAATGTGAACTATTTTTGTCGCCAAGCAGGAAATCGATTAATTCCAAAGCAAACGGTTATCCTAGCATATGTCGCACTTTACGCTCTTTTGTAAGCGTATCAAAATTAAGATAATGGATAATGTCCGTCCAAATTTCTACTTTATTAGATACAGGTAACAGCTGTCGCCTTTTTTTATTGTGCGGGCAGTGCCGATCGATGTGGTTTTATAGATACACAAAATGGATTTTTCATTTACATATACATAATATAATATGAGGCACTTCTTTAGACAGTTAACGATAATTTTTTAGAAGCTTTTCCATTTTTTTCAAAACAGATATTATACTAATCACCTTTACGTCTTTGAGGATAGGTACTATACCTATGTTTAAAGAAAAAACTAAATTTAAAACGTAACAGATGAGATTTTTGTACAAATATTTAGAAAAAACAATGTTCATTTTTATTATAGGGACGTAGCATAAAATGTTTGTAGAGAAATTACTCTAAAGATAGACGTTTTATTATTTTTGCATAATATCATTCAATTAAGTAAACTTAGTAAAATGAATACTGAAATATTATACCTTTTTCTTGGCTTTCCTCTTTTAATCGTATTATTTTACTATCTCCGTTCACTCCTATTTCCCGCATTTTATCATAAAACCTACGTCATTATTCAGTCATTATTTTTGATTGGAAAGTTAATATTTTATGAATAAACAAATTGTTCAGCATTGTTCGTTATATTAAAAACATCAACATTGTTTTCATCTCTGCGATAAAGCTGTTAACTGCTGCTGAATTTTTATGAGTATGTTTTATATACATTTCAAAGGACGAATAAAAATGCACTATTTTAAACAATAGAGTATAAAAACCCCCTTTCGATTAACCTACTTTGAAATATGACAAAAGTAAAGTAAAATTGAAACGAAAACAAAACAAGAAAGTTGAAACATGGCGTTTTAAAATGGAGGCAAAAAATTGTGATGTATGTAGAAGTTGGCGTTGTAAAAAATATGTCCTGCGTAAAACAATTGTTTAGGTTCTGACAAATATTAGGTACTAGCGGTCCGCCCCGGCTTCGCCCGTGGTACATATTTCGCAATAAAAGGTAGCCTATGTTCTTTCTCAGGGTCTACAGATTGTATGTGCCAAATTTCATCAAAATCGGTTCAGAGGTTTATGCGTGAAAACATACATACATAATTACATAATTACAAACTTTTCCTCTTTATAATATTAGTATAGATAAATAAAGTAGTGTGTTTTAATATTTTCTGATAATCAATATAGTAAATTGAAACAATAATAGATGCAATTTGTTGATTTGAATTTAATAAGTTTTCGGAGTCAGATGAAATCAACCAATTTCGACGAAAGAAAAACATAATACATATTTCATAATGCAGTGAAGTCATGTAAGAAGACAGTTAGTCAGAATGATTAATAAAAAGAAACACAAACACAGTCGAAAACTTGAAGATACGAAATTTTCTTAGAACGGGCCCTTGTTGACATGTTTTGCCTATTTATATAAATCTGTGTTCTACAGTTCCTGTCCCACTTTCCTATGTCGTCAGCGAGCATTACTACGAACAATTCGTTACGTTTTTTATTCATCGCATTGTCCGTTTGTCTATCGTGGCAGATGTCATAACAAGCCAACCCGTGCGTTTGTTTTCTTTCCGGCGTTCATTTCCCCTAAATTCGTTCCAAGTGTTGTAGCTACATTGAATTTCATTTGTTTAATTGGACGGACAAATATTTGGGCGAATTCTGTCGATGTCGTTAGTTGTGTCCTGGTTCTGTCAATATGTCCAGTAATAGAGGACTGTCACCGTGCTGTCTGCACGCTATTTTGGCATCTACGTGTGTGTGATAAATGCTATTTTCCGGGTTAATACCATTGGATTCGACTGTGCAATTGTCAGGCTCTAATCAGTAAAGCTTCGATTTGCTAATTATTGTATTCACAACGTTATTACGCCTCCTAAAGTTATTGCCTTTGGCAGTTATATTGGAAATTTGAATTGGTTGTACGAATTCAAATTATATGAACAAGGAACTCATTTCATGTATCGTTCGTGAAATTTGCGATACACATAACAATATAATGAATGGTATTTTCAGAATATTCTCTCATTGTATTGTTGCGTTCAGTGATATAATGGAAACTAAAGCCAGATTATTGAATCTTCTAGAAGGTATTGTAGTGACATTTATTTAGTTAATAATATAATGTTTCTCAATACATTTAGGTGTGTCATTAATACTATAGTTTCTAGTAATAAAGATAACAAGAGCTGTTTTTATCCATACTAATATTATAAATGCGAAAGTAACTCTGTCTGTCTGTCTGTTACTCAATCACGCCTCAACTACGGAACCAATTTGCATGAAATTTGGTATAGAGATATTTTGATACCCGAGAAAGGACATAGGATAGGTTTTATCCCGGAAATCCTACGGGAACGGGTTTTTCTTTGAAAACGCGGGCGAAGCCGCGGGCGGAAAGCTAGTATCCTATATTATGGGTACACTAATATTATACACTTCCATTTTAATCGCTGGTAAGTGATTGTAAATTGAAAAGTCTTAACTTCTAGATTTCAAACAATTCTTGCACCTGCAAATAACACCATAAAGCTGCGTCCACATAATAGCATGTTATTTATCGTACCTATAATTCAATCCAATAACAATAAAAACGCTTGTTTACGGTGTACAGTGTGTCATTCGCCCAGGGGCTAGTGAGTACTAAAATTGAAAAGGACGATAAAGTTTAGCTGCCTACAAAATAATTCTTAGTACTGAAGATGTATTTGCTGTATGTATGGTCATGTATGACACATGACTGGGATATTTTGCATGGACTGTAAGAATGTTGGATTGGCGTTTCCCGTTGGTTTTAACTCTATAATGTTTAGTTGTTCCCCGCGGCTTCGAAGGGCATTTGTAAGTAGGTAACGTAAATTAAAATGAAGCTACTAATAGTAACAACAAATCGATACTTTCAAATGACCGAATGTATTTATTATCTTTCTAAAAATAAAATGTATTATAATGAATCAAATCCACTTATAAGACAAGCCAAATTAAGTAAGCAAGAACCATAATACATATTTTGTGCGTAAGCCCTAAAATTATTAGCAATAGCAGTCTTAAATAATATCTACTTTAATTTGAAACATACATTTTGACGTGACAACGTCTTATAATTCGATAGAGCCGGTTGCACGCACGAAAAAACATGACTCATGCGGCGTTACCTCGCTCTGAGGCGTTCCAAGTAAGGCTTGAAGTGCAAGCGAGAGCGCGGAACGAGCGACAAAGAAGCACAATCGGACGTTGTCATGTTCAACTATCGTCAGTAAACCGACTTTACAGACAGCCAATTTTTTTTAACTCAAAGTATTCAATTTACTACAATTTATGGAATTTACAAGAAGAGCAAATAGACTACAAAATTACAGCAATTCCTTTAGATATTAATATGCGATATTTCCTACACTGAGTAAATACGATAACCATCGCGGCCCACGCACATAATTCTATGTGAATTATTGGTATAAATTATGTACATATTTCAAGAAAACGACGATTATTATTTATGGTGGAATAACTGTAATTATAGTAGGAATGGTACATTAAATTAATCGACTAGTTTAGTTATAGGTAATTTTACATAATGTGACAAACAAATCGGACTCCTTAATCAGACCTCGGACCTTTTAGTTAGAAATATTCGGGTAATTCCTCTACTAAACTATTAAAACTGCTTAAATATATGAATAAAATATTTATATGTTTTATTAAGTTTAGCCGGTATCAAAACAAAAATATGTTTTGCTTGAGCTTTCTACCACACTAGCTGTGCTTCGCCGTTTCAGCCGCGTGGCTCTGCTCCTGTTGGTCTTAGCGTAATATAGCCTCGATAAGTGAGCTATCTAACACCGAAAGAATTTTTTAAATAGGACCAGTAGTTCCCGAGATTAGCGCGTTCAAACAAACTCTTCAGCTTTATAATATTAGTATAGATAAGACAAATTATTCAAATGTTATTTTTTAAATTATTGTGTAGGTACCTGACAAACATACATGATAGATTTTTTTACTATATTAGTGTGCATTTGGAAGAGTTATTAAAAATAATAAAAATTGAGGGTAGACAGTGATTGACGTGACACTTCTATAGATCGAGTTCAATTTTGTGTTGTATCATGCGCAGAAAGTTGTTGAAATGTTCACAATGGGATACTGTTCCTTTGTTATTTAATATAACAAAAGTTAGTGTTTTTACTGCGTTTGATAAATGAGCGTCATTCGCAAATGTGTGGTTTAGTCTCAATATAATATATAAATCTCGTGTCACAATGTTTGTCCTCAATGGACTCCTAAACCACTTAACTGATTATAATAAAATTCGCACACCATGTGCAGTTCGATCCAACTTGAGATATAGGATAGTTTAAACATGTAGGTACCACGGGCGAAGCCGGGGCGGACCGCTAGTATTATATATTATTTTACGTGAAAAAAAAGTTGGATAGCTAAATTTTTATTACAGTGGTATCTATTTCGAATAAAGATTTATCTTATAAGTAAAGCGTCGAAAAAATAATTATTATGTAAATGAGTCTATAATAATCGAATGGTTCAGGGTTCGATGCCGGATCGGTTAACAAACAATCTAGTAAAACAAAATCAAACACTAACTTACCCACAAATAATATCGATCACTACTATATGTGACATACATCTGCCCCACAAGGGGACAAACACTTGTATTTAATACACCCCAAGATATTTCATAAACCCCATGCTAACAAAAACTATATTATTTCCACGTCACTCAAACTAACGCCATTCCCCTAACCAATTGAGTGTTTTATTAACTAATTGTTAATAATAGAATAAATAATAATCCAATAGAATATAATAGTAAGAAGGAAATAAACATTTATGACAATTGGTCTCGCTACTGCAATTATTTTAAACTATAGTCGAAAATTGTATGCGTGTACCAAAAATTATATGCGGGTATCGTTCATCCTTTTAAAATAAAAGTAACCTAATTTATAACATTAGCTATATTACTAGTAAAAGTTAAGTATGGATTCAACTGTTTTCAGGATTAGCACGAACGAACAGACAGTCAAAATTCATAAAATTGTTGCTACGATATGACTACTATTTTTACTGTTATACATTTTATATGTAACAAAGTGTTTTATTATTTTCACTATGAAACCTGGCAATATAACTCGATTAATAGATATGTACACATAACTCTTATATCAATATGGTTTAAGGTAATTTAGCGAGTCCTAAATCAAAACCCAATTCCTATTTCAAATCCAAAGGAAGTCCTAACTCAAGAGACACCTTTATCTACCAGATAACCATTATTGAGATAAAGGATGCGGCGTGAAACCAATCGATGTTTATTAGGCCCCATTTGGCTTGACCACCCAAGATGAACAATGTACCGAATACTATCATAAAATCAAGCTTTTTATCGCGTGTGTTCGAGGCAATATCGTTTTTAACACCCACCCGAATATTGGTGTTTGATGGCCATTTGAAATTGCGTTAATAGATAATTCTGGGCTGTTTTTGATGTTTTATTATAAACTAGCTGTGTTTCGCTTGTGAATGAAACAACGGGCAGAGCTGGATTTATGAAAAAAGTAGCTTTCTTTGATTCTTCTTCAACTACATATGTACCTATTATTATCTTTCCAAATTATATGCATATCAGTTCTGTGTTTTAGTAGAGAAAGCGTTACAATCAGATAGGAAGACAATTACTTAACTTTCGCATGTATAAAACTATCATATTAGTTTTTTCCAAATGTATTATAATTTACAATGAGTCCCTTAATTTATTAGGAAGCATACCTAAAAAATGTTGCATAGTTTGCGTCTCAAATAGTCGTAAAGATGGATTAAATAAATAAAGAATAAGTCGCATTAACATAAACTATAGTATGAATGTATAATACCTTACTACAATAATTTTCAAAGCAATCACATATTGTGTACTTACATTACTTACATTCTTTGAGTGGTTGTACAAAACATCATTTCTAAAAATAATAACTTCACCCGTTTTGGTCAAGTAATAGGGTTCGTGTTTATAGTGCGTTTAATAGTCACAATAAATAGGCTATAAATTTCTGATCTGTAGTCTATACTAGTAATATTATAAAGCTGAAGAGTTTGTTTGTTTGTTTGAACGCACTAATCCCAGGAGCTACTGGTCCGATTTGGAAAAATTATTTCGGTGTTATTATAGCCTATGGGCTATCTAACACCGAAATATTTATTTTATTTATTTATTTATTTAACAGTTTTATGTACCATTACAATATTTATTACAATCATATAATATTAAAAGAAATAATTTTAATATGTCACTCTAAGGCTATATATAATTATAATCACGCTAAGACCAATAGGAGCGGACTACTGCGGGTAAAACTGCGGGCCATGGCTAGTATTTAATAAATTGATAACATTACCTTTAGTGAGTAACTCTATTTGATAGTACCAATATTAAATTTCTCAAGAGACAAAGTAAGAAAGAAATATTTTTTCTTTCTTTCTTTCTTTCTTTCAAATTTCTCAAGAGACAAAGTACTAAACAATACCTGCCTTATAAAATTACTTTATACATTTTAAAATCTACTTAAGGTATCGTTTCACTAATGGGAATCGAGGATGTCTAAGATAGGATAATATCCATGAATGGTGCTCACTTTTGTGAAGAAACCACGATTTTCCAAACCGGGCTGGTCATGCGCAGGCGAAGTCGGGATAACGGACTTGTTAAAGTGCGACAATGATGTGGCGAAAGTATGGATGTAGTGTGCAATATAATGTAGAAAAATATTTCTATTTATTATAGCTTAGCTATTATTTATATTTAAAATATTCAACCCTTAAAACTTTAGAATACTCTGATCTTTTTAAACCTTAATAAGCTTAATAATTGTATTATCGTCGAAAGGAAAGCAAACATATGGGGAGATTCTATCACATCTATTAATTGTCATATTTTCACCAACGTTTTCACATACTGTCAAACCAAATTCTGTCATCATAGAGGCCAATATATTAGGTAACATAATACGTAAAGTTATTTTATAGATCCATACCAGATTTCGCTTTCTTCAGATCAACACAATGAAAAATACAACATCTAAAGCAACAAGCAGATATAAATAGCATAATACAATTACAAACCGTACAGAAATCGATTACCCACCAAAATCATAATATATCACGCCTGGTTGACATATTCAATACAGATAAAAAATTGACAAGCGTTATTTGTTCTTCGCTAGCTCTATTTGTTTATCATCTGTGGTCGAACTTTATTAATGGTGATATTTCTCATGGGACGAGAAAGTCGTGTTACCATAGATTATATTATATTGAAGGTATATAGGTACTAGCTAGCTTTCCGCCCGCGGCTTCGCCCGCTTTGTCTAAAACCTAATAAATTAGATACTAAAACCTTCCTCTTGAATCACTCTATGTATTTAAAAAAACTGCATCAAAATCGTTGGCGTAGTTTGAAAGATTTAAGCATACAAAGGGACATAGAGACAGAGCATAGAGAAAGCGACTTTGTTTTATACTATGTAGTGATAGGTAAGTAAGTACGTCGATGAGTAATGTCTGGGCAAAATGCTCCTCATGCTAAGAATCGGTTTTTAAAGTACCTTTATGGAAAATATTATGATGACGTCATAGACAAACGCCATAACTGCGTGTCATAAAAATGTGTTTATTTCTACTGTCTAGACTTGTGGGTAGATTTTAATAAATTTTTACATAAAATATTAAATATCTCTCGATTAAATAATGCAAAGCAAGTATATTAGCGTAATTATTTTTCAAATCAGTCGAATTCTCTTCAAGTCTTTCGCCTTAAGAAAAACACATAATTTTTGATTTATAAAAATCGGATTCAAGTTTAATATTGGCCTTTATGGAAGGTAAAATAGTTGACGCATGAGTGAAAAATAACTAGCCCGTAAGAAACCCGTAAGAAAATCTATCAGTGAAACAGATGGGAAATGCATCTGCTTCATGTCAGAGAAAGGGACACTTTTGTAAAGAAAAGTAAGTTTAGTTTGTAATGGAAACTAAAATAATATGGAAAACTAGCGGTCCGCCCCGGCTTCGCCCGTGGTACATATTTAAGTTTTCTCTACGTAAAAACCATCCTTGTACTTCAAGGAATATAATAAAAAAAGAATTATCGAAATCGGTTCAGCCGTTCCCGAGTTATGCGCTTACCAACACATTTTGCGATTCATTTTTATATATGGAAAATAAAGGTAATTCTGTGTTAATTCCCTTTTGTGATAGGTACATTATGCCGGAAAGTACCCGGAAATTTCATGCATTACATAATCTATACTAATATTATAAAGCTGAACAGTTTGTTTGTTTGAACGCGCTAATCTCAGGAACTACTGGTCCGATATGAAAAATTCTTTCGATGTAAGATAGCTAATTTATCGAGGAAGGCTGTAGGCTATATAACATCACGCTAAGACCAACAGGAGTCGAGCCACGCGGGTAAAACCGCGGAGCGCAGCTAGTTCTATTATATGGATGAGCATTTTTGTTTGTGTGTAAAAAGCATTCACGCGATTTTTGATAATTCTTTCATAAAGATACAATATAACCGAAATTGTCAAGTAGTAAAGGAAAACTTAATTAGTAACCATCAATAAATCATAACAACTTAAGTGTAAACAAAGCACCATTTTAAATAAACTAAGTTAAATAAAGCACTTATTAAGCTTAGTTACTAAGTTTCTCTTGTTTAAGTTAAGGCTTGTATTAAAAAGATTTTGTCCAAGTTGGAAGTTGAGCACTTAAGACCTTAATTGTCAGTGTTTTTGTTTTCACTTTTTGCTGAACTTCGCTAGACGACTTTTATTTAGTTTGCAGTTTTCCCGTAGTTTCTATGTTTATTTTATTTTGTATGCAGAGCTAATTCCATTATGTGTGTTATTGTAATCTAGTAGATTATCATTTTGGAATAATTTAAAGATTTTCTTATTAAATTTAAAAGGTAGATAATTTTTTTTATATAATTACGTCTCTTTCATTCGAATGTTGTTGGATCTGAGAAAGAAATGTAAAAAATAATGGTTATTAATTTCTATAAGGCATTTTAATTTTATTCGAACTGAATAAATCCTATAAGTAGCTTTTCCTGTAAAATCAAGTGTTATAAATGTATTTTCAATACGTTCTTTTCTAAGTATCCATCAATCTTCTTAAACTCCACAAAATAAGCGGAATAAAAGCTACTTACGAAAATGTATTAGCTTGGAAGTGCTTACAACTTGACCAGTCTCCACTAAAAACATCTACATAATTGAATTCTCTTTTTTACTAAGTGCACGATCTATATTAATACAATAATTATTGAGTATCATTATAAAACATATTTCAATAGGTAAATTAATCTTTATTGTCAAAAACTATATTATGTTAACAAATTCCTCAGCGAAAACTGGCCAGCAAAACACGCTGAGCTCTCGCATCAGCGCTGATTTTCAGTAACCGCGCTTTTTTATCACTAGAAAGTTAAAGAAACATTCTCAATATTTGACCGATTACAAAAACAAACTATTTACCGAAATAAAAGCAAAAAGATCATCCAACGCTCCGCAAAAGAAGCATACATTTTAATGACTTACTTTTTGCTCACAAAAACCCGTGTTCCATAGTTTTTGCGTCGGCTGTGATTCGGGTAATTACTTCATTATTTACATTGTGTTGTCTTGAATAATTGTCTTGTAATGAATTGCTTTTCTTTTTATGGTAACGGGTTATATGTTAAATGCGAGGAAGGAAAAGTTGTTAATCATTGTGCAAAAAATTGATATTATTTGGTGTTCGATGTTGAGGTATTTTAATTAGATGGATGTTGTTGTGTGTGCTTTTGTGAATCTAACTTCCTATTAATGATTTTATTATATAGAATAACGTTATGTAACATCATTTAATTTCGAAGAATATACATACGTAGGTATAACTTGTATAATGGCAGTAATATAAAGATGCCAAACAGGCTACTAAAACAGTAGATATATTATACTCTATAGTATACTATTACATCTGAGGGAACTTTTTGAGTTACTAATCGATAAATAATGTTATAGCAGCTAAAAGCCTATCTAGGGTTCGAATCGCAGTATAGAATTTTATTATATTTTCTTACATAGAGCTCGGAAATCATAAGAAATACACACACACACATAAAAATACATACATACAGATTACACACACTCTCACAATTTGATTGCTCGCCCAAAACTTGTAAAAACACAAACGTGACAACATAATAGCCCGATTCGTTAGCTGTTTGTTACGAAAATTACGTAATAAATCCAGCTTAAAACCTAATTCCCGTTAAAACAAGAATCCACTTCTGTAATTGGCTGCCAGCCAAATTAGTTGAATGTCTTAGAGAATAACTTTTCATAACAACGTATTGGGGAACGGAATGAGACGTGGATATAGATTTGCTAAATGCGAAAGCACCTACTGATCGTGTCGGAAGTGAGAGAAAATCACTAACAAGTTACACGCATGTAATTCATGTCACTTTTTATATCACACAGTAAGTCATTATTTTTCATATAGTAAATTAGTGAATCGATGATAAACTTTAAACAATAAAAAAAAATAGTATTAAGTTCCTCATTTTTTTATTTTAAAAGTGTATAATGTTACCAATGAAGAACCCCATTACATAAAACCAAGCTATATTAGAACAAATCTTAAACAAGACAAGGACTAAATTATACATCTGCTGCGTTTGAAACTTATATAAAATGCAGTTTGAAGCTTTCGACATAAAATTCATTATATTTAATTACATTTCTACAAGACTCACTAGATTTCGTACGCACACTGCACCATCCAGTCTACGCTATCCACATAAACTGTCAAGTGTTGGCCGAATCCAATTACTTGTTTAACAGATGTATTTGAGTTAGTGCTCGTGGATTAGCAAGATGCTCCAGCGAGATTAACTGATCCACAGTGTATCTAGTATCTACGTTTGTTTCAATTGTATGGAAAATGTAATTGGATTGTAATTTTTGGTTCATTATTCATAGAATAAATGTTTTTTTATAATATGTAATATGTTTGTACCTACTCTGGACGTTCAGAGTGTGGTTATGGTGAAGCGAAAAAAAATTAAGAATGTTAAGGTTTTTCGCATTTTTTTAAACCTAACATTTCTTGATTGTTTTGATTATTAGTGATACCGAGGCTATAATAGTAAAAATTTAATAAAAGAGGAAAATTAAACTTCACTTCACTACATAGTATACCTAAAACAAAGTCGCTTTCTCTGTCCCTATGTCCCTTTGTATGCTTAAATCTTTAAAACTACGCAACGGATTTTGATTCGGTTTTTTTTTAATAGATAGAGTGATTGAAGAGGAAGGTTTTAGTATATAAGCCGCGGGCGGTAAGCTAGTAACCTATAAATAAAAAAATTAAGCCGTTAATAATAAGGTATTTCGTATACAAACATAATTTAATGAATATAATGGTCTGCAATGGCTTCTTTTTTACAAGTTACAAGGTGAGCAAAGCCGCGGCCTTTAAAATATAAAATTTCACGCCACATTTTTATTCAAAGAAAAATGAACCGTAACGTTCTTGTAATAAATTACATAATAAAAACACGTGGTCGGTAACGTAAAAAACTCATAGTTTCTAAGTACAATGTTTATAACTTAAAAGCTGTTTTATACCTGATTATAATACTTTTCTAGTTCTCAATTAAATGGTTATTAAGATGCACAGATAATAAAATGTTTTATGAACTTTGGTTAGCGCCTTTAGAATCCGCTGCTTTTATAGGTAATAATAAAGTTTATAATGTAATGTGTTAATTAATTATCTATATCATAATATTATAGGTATATAAAAATGAAACCCGTTTTCCTTGGTCACGGGCATCACGCATGAACGGGTGGACCGATTTCGATAATTCTTTTTTTATTATATTCCTTGAAGTACGAGGATGGTTCTTATGTAGAGAAAACGTAAATATGTACCACGGGCGAAGTCGGGGCGGTCCGCTAGTAGATAATAAAATCGGCCAAGTGCGAGTTGGATTTACAAAGATTTAATATGCATTTAAATTTAGTTTAAATTGTAATTTTAAACTGAAAAATAAATTTCATATTTCATTTTCGTCAGGACTTTTATCCTTTGTACTTTAAAACGTCATAATATTATAATATTTAAATGTGTGTCTTTATCCGATTTGTTTGTATGTAACCTTTGAACTTATCATATTATAGGTATGTTACAATGATTACCCTTTCATACACATTTTCGTAAAAATACTCTAGCAGATAATTTATTCGGATTCATAGCAAAACCTATAAAACTAAAACTAGCTAGCTCTTATGAAATATTTGAATAGATCCTACAACTAAGCCTTACGTAGAGGCTGTAAATCAAGGTTTTTCTTCTGAAAAAGCATCGCTAGCACCTGCTTCGCGTTACAGTCGGTTTTCATTCCGAATGTAGTCGGAAATGTATTAAGAATCGACTTGAATGTAATTTTTATGCAGCGCTATTTCTGCTTTGAGTGCTAGAATTAGAAAAAAGAGGAAATGTTTTGTAGGATGGTTAATAACTTGGTGAATTTTGATGCCAAAATTAATGTTGGAAGTCATAGTATCGGATATTGTTTGTAAATTGTAAATGTGATACTTAGATATAATAATTTTAACTCGCGTTTTAAATTTTTAATGAGCTATTTTTTCATTCTTGTTGATCCATGTTAATAAATTCTTAATCTAGAAACACAATTTTACGTGAAATAAATTGTATTTTTCGCAAAACAACTAATACAAACAATGCCTTGCAGCATTGTTCAATTGACTAACTGAAATTAAAACCGTACAGTTCCATTGACTGGTTTACAACGTTTAAAACGTTTCCAAACATAATTGTTTATCGACCGAGGTCTGTAATTAATTCGGCAACATGCATTTCACGTATACCTTTACCTTTGAATTTTGCTCCAAAATTCATTACCAGTAAAAATAGTTTATGCAAATGAACGCTACCTGGAGATCTCTCTCCAAATCTGGATCCGTAATCAACGTTTACCCTGATTTTCTTTTTTCGGTGGCTCATCAATCGTATTCTCGGAATTTTTCCGGGAAAAAATTCTTCCCCGATCCGGGGCAATTACCGTGACATTTGTCACTAGTCCCGTTTATCCAGCGTTTGATTCCTCAGGTTGATTGATTAGCTACATTTTCTTGCCTTCTGAACTTAGAAGCCACTATAATTAGGCTTCGTTAGAACTCATTCCATCAATTATTTCATTATCGGCTGCGATTTGCGGAGTTGGGAAAGCGATATTTAAATTAGGCACTATTGATAGCGTTTTGTTGATTCCATTGGTCGTGTTATGTATGTATTTTCAGAGTATTGTTCCTATTTTGTTTTATGTCTAGTTTTATAAATTCGTTAGCCTCTTTATTCCCTTGTGTATTTATAAACATGCTTAAAGTGAAAACTTCAACATTTCAAAATAACCTGCACTTGCCTGCTTCAAAAAATTTGTATATTCCGTAAAATAACCTCAAATCGTAAATACTGGTCACAAACATTTCCATAAAAAGTTTATTCAGTTAAACAGAAAAGCAATCTTGTACTTACGGAAAATGAAACGGTTCTTATAACAAAACCGATAACCAAAAGGCAGATAAAATCGCAAACCCCAAACTTCAATACTTACCATAAATTCGGTTTGAACTGAAAAAACCGGTGGCGCCCCTTCAAATTTACGATTCGATGTTTTTGCGGCATAACCGACGCTCAAGCGAATACATTGTACGCTGATGGTAAAAACTTCTGCGCGAATCGAGAATATACAATCTGTTTCGATTTGATCAAGAGAATTTTAGTAAAGTTTAACTCAAATATTAATTTAGTTACACTAAATAAGTTATAACGCCTTGCAAAGTTCACTAAAGTCGAACTAAAATATTGATTTAACAACATACACCTCTTTTAGCGCTGAAGAAAGTATATTTGTTAGCGTTTATGAAGGTTAGTAAAATGATGACCTCACTGTGTACATTCAGCAAAATTTCTATAAAAATTACTAAGTATAGAATATTTGGTGAATTTACAAAGTAGTGAACTATTACAACTTTCTATGTAAGCACAAATACTTTGTAGCAACAAACTAAAAATTTTGATCAACTCAATTTTTGTTGAACTCTATGGGGTCGTATTATGACCTCTCATTTCCAGAGAGATTAGGGCGTGAATTGAGCTGACTGGCAAATGATCTACTATGCATTTGCCAGTCTGTTCAATTCACGGCGTAAACTGACTAGGAATAAGAGGTCATAATACGGTCACAGTATTTTAAGCTATTGCATAGCTTCTATCGCGGGCCTTGAGCGCGGGGACCGAATCCAGAAATTTAGTAACGAAAAACCTCACGCTCCCCACTTTGACGGGCGCGGAGGTGTGGCTTGGCTTGTTTTGTGAAGTCCCATGTCTCCTAGTGGGGTAAGGGGCAAATGCATTATACATCTGTTTCACTGATCAATGTTTGCTTTAGGGACAAGTAGGTGATCAGCCTGCTGTGTCCTACCAGACCAAGACTTTTTTTTTCTTCGTCTCCACCGGGAATCGAACCCAGGACCCCTCGGTGCTACGCTCACGCGTCAACCACTGTACCAAGGAGGCGGTCAATTAAAATGTACTAGGTATATAAAAATTCTTCACACAACAGCTATGCAATCATTAAAAATATTACCACGCTTCCCCACATAAGAGAACCCTAAAATTCTTTACCACGAATTTCATAGCGGACGAAGTTGCGTAAAAGTTTGAAAAATTAATTACACTCAAATAATTTACACTATCCGTACGCGGGGGTATTTTTTACACTAACACATGGTGCGATATTAACTTTTGCTATAACTTTGTGTTTTTGTGATGTTAATAAGAACTTTGGGAAAACCATATTTTTGTGTTTTGCTAAAATGAGTTTATCATTTTGCAATAATATTATATCTACACATTAAAATATTATAATATTCATATTTACTGCTCCTATTTATTATAATGAATATATTTTCATTAGATACATACAGAAATATTTCGTTTATCAATTTATAAATACAATTTTTATAAATATGTAGATATAAAATACGCAAAATCAACCGTTATCTATTATTAGATATCTAATAATAACAATAACGTGAGTAACAATCTCTGTAAGTTATTTTTTCCTCTACAGCAATACGTAAAAACAACATCTTAACTTCACCTGCAAAAGCACGTAAAACATTTATCCCTACAATGTTACTACTATATAATATAATCTTGTTAAATATCCGACGAAAATGAGTAGTGGCAGGCTGCCGCGCTAAAATGCATTAAGATTTAAGGTGATGAATTAATTTTTCTAACATTTACGGCCCTTTTCAAACCTTCGTAATTTTTATATTATTAAAGTTGTCGTGATGAAAATTCTTGACAAGAAAGTTCAATAGTAACACAATACGTCTACCGTTTTAGAAACATGATTCCATGATATTTTCTCGATAGAAAAAAAATACAAAGTTAGCATTGTTATTTTTTTTTAATCTCTGGCATCTTCAAAATAACAAACGTAAAGTTACGACTCTTTGGATATTAACTATAAAATATACAACCTATACGTCTACCGTGTTAGAATTTTGAAATATGCGATGGTTTTGAAATAAACAAGAAATACTTGAAATTAGCGCGCGACCAGCCAATATAGCGAGAGCCGCCCTGTACCTTCCTACCCCGATCGCTGCACGAGTCATTCCCGCTACGGCCGTCACACGGGGAACTTGTGTCGCTCGCGCAATCGTAAACAAGGGTGACAACACGATAAGACAAAATGAGACAAATGGGGACAATAAAGAAAATAAGAAGAAGAAACATAAATGTTGGAGGAAAAAGAATGCTTACAATTGGAACAAATTAATGAAGTAAGTTGGTTTTATTTTAAATTTGATGATAATTGTATTATAGACGATGTTTGATATGTACCCCTGTTTTAAGTACATAACGAATGTGTAAGATTTTTTCATTTATAGCATAAATAATCTGTTCAGAAATCCGGAATCCAGAAGGAAAATAAACCCACTGATTGTTCACAATGTGAATCCACTCCTTCGTAAGTACCTTTATTCAGTCAAATATGTATGTTATCAAAGCTCTACTGGTTTTATCGCATGATTCCATTTTTAGCAAAAAGCAACAAAGTGCAAAGAAATAAAAAATCATGGTGAACTTAGTGGAAGTATGGTGGACATAATATGGAACAGGAGCTCATTGGAGTAGTATTATATTTAAAAAAAATACGAAATAATTTCAAGAATTACATTTCTTAGAAGGTGGTAGATAAGTATGTTGTATAAAGAATTTGATGTTGATATTTATTTCATTTATACTTACTACACCTGTGCGGGAAATTGTTTAGTAATAAAACAGGTTTATATTCATATTTACATAGTAATGTGAGTTTTCATTTCGAAAAATTTTGTGTAAGTATATTAAATTGAGTTCCTGGGTGATCTGGAAACACAATTGGGCCCGGAAGATGGCGCTGCAGTCACTCCTCCTAATGACATGAACCGATTTGGATGAATATTTGTGTGCACATTTCATTTTTGTGGGATGATTGGTTGATTCGCTTTCACATTAGCTAATATTATGTATTTTTGTTGTTAGAAAGTAAACTTAATTAAATGTTTATAATACATTATTATTGGTATAAATAAGCCAGTGTTCGTCTCACATTGCTGTACCTGCCTACCTACCCTACCAGGGCCTAACTTTGTTCTGGCTATTTTATTTTGATTATTTGTAATGAATAATTACAATTATAATAGAGTGCATAAAATAAATTTTGTGTGTTTTTTTTAAACAATTTTTTTATTTAAAAAAATATCATTCCAACCGCGGCTTTGCCCGCGTGGAATTAGATTATATCGTGAATCCTGTGTTATCCCACAGAAGTGTTCAGTTCGGATAAAAAGTATCCTATGTGTAAATCCAGGCAATTAGCTATATTTTATCAAAATTGGTAATGTAGTCTTGACGTGATTAAGTAACAACTAACAAAAAAATATACAAATTAACATCCAAAGTTTCGCATCAGTGTTACTGTATTAGTGATATCTTTCACTCTTGACTTTGACTGAGAAGAATTAGGGTTTATAACTTCTTTAGAAATATTACCTTTCATTTCTGGGCATGACGTAATATCTACGTCAGCATCAAATTCTATCTAAATCCATTCAGTAGTCCGCGTTATTGAGTACCATTTCATTTTTTCAGAGTAACAATATTTTTTGTTATTTTAAAGATTATTTATAACCTGTATTATTTTGTAATAAAGTAAACATTACGAAATAATAATAATTATTAATAATGTCTAAGTAGTTGTTAAAAAGAAGATTATTTGTTTATAAGCAAGAAAATAAAACCAATAAATCAACAATTAAATATATGTATAAGAATATTATAACTGTATGACGACTCCATACATGTTTGTCCCGAGTCGGCCAGCGGCAGCGCGGCGAGTTTGCAAGAATGACTTCGCGCACACCCGCGTTCGCGATAGCGAGCTATTAGACTCCGCCCGCCAAGCAGTGGATTTTTTTTTGTGTATCGTCTTAATTGTAAAGTGCCATTAGCGACTCCGTTCGACTTGAAAACAACCTCCACTAAAACCAGCTTTTCATAGAAAATATTTCAGTATTACTCTAAAGGTATTGTCATAAAGACGTGCGCTTGTTACGACTAAAACGTTTTGACGTTTGTTTCGTGAATAGTTGAATGTAATGACTAATGATACACTCTTTGAACCTTTGTGTAGTAATTTTTAATTAAGGGTAGAAATAAATAATGTTTAGTAAAACAAATGGTGTGTAGGTAAGTACTAAAAAATCAATGTTTTAAATCGATATTGCCAGTTTTTTAATAGAATTTAACAACTTAAAAATTTAATCATTCTAAGTAATCATTAATCTGGACAACAACTACAATCACATGCAGTTTAGATATTTTTGATACTTTAAAAAAAATAATGCAGCCATACTTTGAACTATTAAAAAAGATACAAATCAATTCAACGAGTCGACTAAAGTCTAAACTAAAAACAATATGACGTCACAGTCGCAGCTCCACGATTCCCACGTGAACACGGGCCTACACAGAGTAACAAACAAGGAGGAATTAATTAAAATTTGTACGATATACATTAAATTAGCCAAGTCCCCTTTGATAGCGTCTGTGTTAAATTATTCTGTTCTGTATATACTTGTATGCCGGTTCAATTACATGTCTTTGACGCGACGCTAATTAGAGCTGTCATTAAAATAATATCATTTTATTGTTTGTGAGAGATTTCACTAACTAATGATGTATTATTAAATTTACTTATGATACTTGTCTTATGATATCTGTTAAATAACGTTAGAGTTACATTGGTGTTATTGTGAAGTGGTTTTGTTAGTGGTTTATAAATTGTCTTTAAATAAGTTAATAATTGAAACATTTCTGGAAATTACAGTGCTTTTTCTTGTCTCTACAGTCGTAGATATCATTTCTTCTATTCCAAAAGGACTTTCTCTTCCCTTCTAACATAGGGTTTTGATAAAATTGTAGAAATTAGAGCGTTTTTCTCTTCTTCGTAACTTCGTAACAGTCGTAACTGTCATTTTTAACCGACTTCAAAAAAAGGAGGAGGTTATCAATTCGGCCGGTATGTTTTTTTTTTTTTTTTATGTATGTACACCGATTACTCCGTGGTTTCTGAACCGATTTACGTGATTCTTTTTTTGTTCGATGCGGGATGGTGTCGAATTGGTCCCATAAAAATTTTATTCGGATAGGCCCAGTAGTTTTTATTTTATGAGCATTTTTGTCTGTATTTGTAAATGTTGCAAGTGCAAGTTTGAAGTCGGTTATTTTTAACGCAGTTATTTCTATTTCAAAGCAACTACTTTTCTCTTGTTTTCTAACAATGTAACCTAATAATTTAATGAATTTATTAAATTACTACCTGCCCCATCAGACGTTGTTCTGCCCTATTGCCCCCTTCTCGTGTTTTCGTGTGCTAATAACTTTCCTTGTGCCTTAACAAAAATGGCGATTCATAGAATATTACCATATTTGTATAGGTAATATGGTCGATCATGTACTAAAAATAGTTTCTAAATAACATTAGAAACGGATCTAAAAATTATTGTTTACGGGAACTAACAATAAGCCCACATTACATTTATTCCTTATTCATTCTTTATTACTTATTCATTAATGACGCTACAAAGCGATTGTCAAGTGCTGTCATATATTCAGAATATCAAAGAGAGAATAGTTACAATAAATGTAAGTGAATTATGCGACAATAAATGTAGGGTAGTGTTGATTTATAGCTGTGTGGGTGTGTAACTGTATTGCCGTGTTTTAGTATGTATAGCCGTGTTTATGTAAAATTGTTGTACCTTTTGTGATACGATTTTTGGTAGATGTTGGATTTTTTGGTGGTTATGTGACTGCTGTGTATGCTTGAATTTTGCATTTTGATCTTTTGTAAGATTGTATTTTTTAAATATTAGGATTTACAATTCTAATAACTATTTCATTTGAAAAACGGTTTATTTATTGGCTTTTTTAAAGACGAAATTACATTAGATTGCACCTTACCTTGTGAAATATTCGAAACAGGATATCGTACTTGTTTAAATATCATTGTTTTAAATATAAAAAAACACATGCTCTAAAAATTAAAAGATAGCTCATCAATTGAATCCTTTTCAATCGGACGCCATGTTGGTTTATTAAAGTAAACCATTACAAGGCATATCCCTAGTAATAGGTACCACAAACTATACGTAATACAGAAAAACGTAATACCTACCAATCGATTTGCAAGTGGGTTGAACCAGTAGCAATTACGCGAATTAAATGCAACATCCAATTAACTTATGTTGTATGAACTGCAATAAATTAACAAGTGAAGTTAAAATATAGCCCGGAGCTACATTTTCACTCGCTGACTATAAATATCGGAGCCATCTTTTGTTTTCATCCTGTCTTGTTAATGCGTGCATTTCATTATGTTAAGTGTGGTAGAATAGAGGTTTTGATTATTCCTTTATTGTATTATTTGATTGGAAGGCGATTAATTTAACCATCTACCTACTTATTTTATGAAAATCAGTTTAGTCGTTTTTGTGTGAAAGCGGAACATACATATAACAATTAATAAGTATCTAGGAGATATTCTCCTACTTATTAAATAGTAATAAAAAGTACCAATGTTGGTAAGTAAATTTTATAATTCTTAAAAATTAGACTTAGCTTAAATTTTGATGAAGGGAAGGGCAATTTAAAAGAAACTTTTAAGGCACGGTCCCCTCAGGAATGTTTCGAATAAAAAAGTTCGGAATCAATTTTTAATTACGTTACATGACATTTAAAATTCAAAGCCTTTAAATATTTTGTACTTAGAAACAAAATTTAAGAATTACAATTTATTTATAAATATTATGACAAACTAAATTTAACATATTCTGTATTTTTTTAAATTCTGCCCAAATATCCCCATAAAACCTCTGAGTTTACATTAAAACAAATGTCATTCATAAATAAAGCCTCTCAATTCAATGCTATAAATTAAACATAAAATAAAACCACTTTCAATTCTGTAGAAATAACAAACAAATAAACCAACATACAAACACACGCTATCCTTCAAACGAACTTATTTCACACACTAAGAATTTCCGTTAGCAATAAACTACATCCAGCAGTTATTTCTATCCCATTAGTACGTCTTACATCTAGACTTTAGATGAAGACATCCAGGCAAGGCTAAAAAACCGACATGTCGCTATTACAGTCTTGTTTAGACTCCCCGTGCGATCTGTCTATGCGAGAGATCTAAAGCTAGGCGTCCATTAGAGGCGGATCGGGCCGGGCCGCATCGCAACGGGCCGTCTCTAATGGACGCGCTGTTTGCTCCTGCGTCCACCTGTACGGGGCGCGGCGGACCGCCTAGGCGGATTTTGTCTAACAGACGCTCGCCGCTTACATCCGCCTGCCTGCGTCCACTAGACGGGTCGGGGCGGGCCGGGCCGCAGCGCACCGCCGGCAGAAATCCGCCTGCGAAGCGATATCCGCCAATGCGTTGCGGCCCGCCCCGACCCGATCCGTCGCTAATGGACGATGTTTCATACAAAACATAGGCCGGCGTATTTTTGCGATGCGATGCGGCCCGGCCCGATCCGCCTAGTGGACGCCTAGCATAAGAAGGTATAGACAGGACATGGGAATATAATTTTATTGCTTAAAGTTATAGGTGAAATTTAAATTTTAAATGTACCTATGGTGTAATGTATGATACCCTTTTGAACAGAATTAAAAGGTCTTAGAGAACAGAATTAAAAAAAAATATTAGTCTGTTCTTTCGGGGTAATCTTGCAAAATGTTAGGACAATTTAGACGATTCTATTAGGAGTTTTTTAGACTTAATAAAGACTATTAAATTACTTAAGAATGTAAAAAAAACTTCGCGATAACTTTGGTTCATTGTAGGTATTGTTATTTTGAGGAAGGCTATTTTAAAAGTTAGACAAGGACTTATAATCACTACATAGTATAAAACAAAGCTTTCGCTTTCTCTGTCCCTATGTCCCTTTGTATGCTTAAATCTTTAAAACTACGCAACGGATTTTGATGCGGTTTTTTTTAATAGATAGAGTGATTCAAGAGGAAGGTTTTAGTATATAATTTATTAGGTTTTAGACAAAGCGGGCGAAGCCGCGGGCGGTAAGCTAGTATTTAATAACGCATAAAAACTGATGGAAAGCAATTTATATGCCGAAAGACAAGACATTATTTAATTCTGCGTATCTTTAACTAGCAAAAAAAGGACACAGATTACGAAAAGTAATTAATAACAGTTTATATAACAGAATTTCATCCAAAAGATTAATTCAAGAACATCCATACAAAGTACATAATAGCAATCGAGAACTAAATTAGAATTTCCAGCAGATATTCGTTATGCATAATTTCAAATTCTAGTTACCGAACTTCTAAACGTGTTCCTATTTTAATTACAATTATATGCACCGAAATCAAATTCAAATTCAAATTCAAACACGTGCCTGCAGTTAGAGGTGCAGCATCTTGCTTAAGAACCTTTTCATGTGAAGAAACCAGACATTCTATAATGACTCTTTAGTGCGCGTTTTCTTTGAAATTTTGATTAAAATTGAGATCAAATTCAAATGTAATCAAAACGTTTAGTCCTTTCAGTCGAGTTATTTGCATAGTGCATGTTATGATTGCGTTAGTTAAATATTAATTAAGAAGACTTTTAATAGTTTTCTCGGTGCTCAAACCATTTCCCTTGATTGATACCAATATCATCAAATTAGCTATTCGGTGATTTGTCCCTCAAATTATTCATAAAAAATACTTGAAGCACCTTTACCATATCATAAAGGATCAATTACACATAGTATTATGTTGTTACCAGTCGACCCTTTGGTTCAATTGCTTCAATAAAGCGTCAGTAATCAGGGCAAGAGAATATTATGATCACTTGGCCTTAAGTAATTAATGGAACAAATGCAGTTATAATGACGATACAGTTAAAGATACGGATTTTATTTACTTGAATGAAATAAATAATTTGAGTTAATCTAATTGTTTATAACTTAAAATAAATTAATTATAATAAAAATTTCAAAAAGCGTTATGATTACACAGGATGTGTCTTCTCTATGATTAATATACACAATGACCAAACCAAAATAATAATATAAACAAACCCGAAGTACCTAACTAAATTATTTAATTGGTTTCTAGTATTTTTGGTAATTACAACTAACTGATAGGCTTTACATATCTGATATTATTAATGTAGTGATTATAAAAAAAATGTGTGCCTGTACTAGTGTACACACGTAAGAAGTGAAACTTCTTTATGACCTTATTTTTCAAAAAATAATTAACTATATACAACTTACAGAAATACGTCGAATCACGCGTGGTAGGGATAAGAAAAAGATGGTGCGTAACGGAAAAATGTCACGCGTAACGAAAAACTGTTACACTAAATTTTTTTCCAACCCCGATAAAGAAGTTTCACTTCAATAAACAAAGAACATTAGAAATAAAACTACGACTACGCGATCATATACTCTATGTACATAGTTTATAGTTTATACCTGTTGGCTGTACGTAAAATATTGCCTACAAACGAATCACAACAAACATAATATAATATGTAAATTCACGTACGTTCAGGATTCCTTCTAAATTGACGTCGCTTGAGTTAATTAAGACTTCAGTTTTTAGTCGTGCGCTCGTGAGTGGCCCGCCTTTTCTTGACTTCTATTGTAATTGAGTTGCCTGTCGCGGTGTGTGTGTATTGTTTAATTTATTTTTGTTTATTTGAATATATTGGTAGATTTTTTGGAATTTTAAGATTTGTTGTGGTAACGTTGTATTGAAGTGTAATAAGAACTTTGGCTAAATGCTAAGATTAAAATTTAAATAAGAGAATCATGATTAAGACCTCTCTGTATACCTATCTGAATTGTTTTTAACCGACTGCGACAAAAAAGGGGTTATGTTAGGTTTATAAAATAGATAAAAAACGAAATAAAGCATAAAGCTTAGTGTTACCTAATATTTATGTGTAAGGGAACAAATAAAGGCAAATTTCACTTAAAAATGCGTTCATAAATTATTATTTTTGTAACAAGAAACATTGTAACATGAATCTAAAGATACAATTATTAATAATCTAACAGGCCATTAGAATATAATATTAAAATTATGTGTACATTTTACAAAACCTTTTCAAATACAATTCTGAGTACTCAAATAAACAAAGTGTAACCCAAAAATCTAAATTCAATATTTATGTTTCATCAAACAATGAAAAGATAATATCAATTCATGATGTTTCGCAAAATAAATGAAATCGATGTCAAAAATTGGCAAAGTTAAATTGGAATAAGTGTTTATTTGTTCTATTGGAATTAGATGAGCTAGATATTAGGTATTGTGAGGTATTGTTTGATATTTTGATGATGAAAATATTTTAAGCTATTGCATAGCTTCTATCGCGGGCCTTGAGCGCGGGGACCGAATCCAGAAATTCCGTAACGAAAAAACCTCACGCTCCCCACTCCGACGGGCACGCGAGTGCCTCACGTATTTTTTTTAATAGGTGGTGAAATAGCATCAAGTATGTGTAGCTATTTATGCCTTTTTAACTGCATTTTGTTTGGTGAAAGTTAGTTACCCTCTTATATATTAAATTATCTTCGTATAAGTTGCGATCGATTTATCAGTAAAACTGCATTATTAGCTGTGCAATACAAATAATTAGTCTTACAATTCTTCGCAAAACACTCTTGAATCAAATATCAATTTGTTTCTTTCTCACGAATATCACCAGGTATTCAAGATGGCATGGCATTTGGCTCTTGACTCCACTGTGCCAGTGTTGCCAAGACACCATAGTTAAAGAACTATTGATAACGGATGGACTTCTGTCTTGGCAGTGTCGTTTGGCAAATGATATGTCTGAAACTGGAACGGTAGTTTAACCTACATCCAGATGGGAATTAGGTTGTAAAATTTGTTTTCGTTGCTCCCTTGACGATGTTATTGTTTGTATGTTTTATGTTACATTGGACTGGTTTACGGGATTGAAGTTTTATCTATAACTAGCTGTCCCCCGCGTGTTCACCCGCATTTCTCCGCTCCTAATTCCTATGTTGGTCGTAGCATGATGATATATAGCCTATAGCCTTCCTCGATAAATGGGCTATCTAACACCGAAATAATTTTTCAAACGGGACCGGGGGACGAGACTGAGATTAGCGCATTCAAACAAACAAACAAACTCTTCAGCTTTATAATATTAGTATAGATTTGAAGAGCTATTTTTATAGGCGTGAATGATGACCGAATTACATTGCAGTAACGAAGTTTAAAAAGTTATAACTAAAAGTAATAATTAGATAACTATAGGGGCATGACTCGAATAATTAAAAAAACAACAATAATTTTTGTAGCATGGGAATACTTTGCTTTTGTGTAAATATGTATTAGCCCTAATCGTATGTACACAGTATATTGTAGGAACCGCTAATTTCATTATCATCTACGTATGGAATTCCAATAGAATATTGTAAACGAAGTGAATGAAAGCGATTCTCGGCTATTGCATAGCTTTTATCTCAGACTGAGCGCGGCGACCGAATGTAAAAATTCCGTAACGAAAAAACCTAACACCCCCCACTCCAACCGGCATAGCGATGCGATGCTATGCAATAGCTTTACCGCGGTAGTCCTCAAGTGCAACACGTATTTTTCATTTCTGTACCAAGCTCATCACAAAATTGTAAACAACGCATAGTAAACCTCTATTTGCCAAGTTAAGTAATATTTTATTTTCGCCTCTCATGTATAACTATTAACTAACCTTTGCAAATATGGAAGCTTATTGAGACCATGTTTGCATATTAGCGGGTCCCTAGTGTGATGAATGTTGACATATGGGTACGTCACTTCGATGCCCGCGCAGAGTAACGAACACGTGTTTTATATATGGGATTTCTCGAAAATTAATAAGGTACATGTGTTGTTTGACGGATATTTATTTGATAAAGTGTTAGATTATTTGGTAAAATAAGAACTTTAACCTGAAACATTGAATTAGTGGCAGTGCAATCTGCATCTGTAGGTACCTTTAAATATGCTTTGTTTCGACATTGAGATAATATTATAATATTAATATTATCTCAATGTGTTTCGAATAGGATGAAAATCCCAAGTGAAATGTAGCCATTGTGTTTTTAATTATGAACGTAGATATTATGTTTTGTAATCGTCCCGTTATCTTTTATAGCATTGGAGAGTTGAAAAATCATAGGCTACTCTTCATCTCAGAGAAAACTGCACACAATTGCCACTACAGCCTTATATTACAATATTTTTTATCTCAAGTTCAATCTCTGGTTACAGCTACTCTGTGGATGGTCAAACGCTATCCGTAGTTTTAGTCAGGCGTGTTCTCTTGTTTGTTCTTGTGTTAGCCGCTCGGCTAATGGCGTCGGCGTCGCCTTTGCTTTATAGTGGGGTGTATGCGCACTGTGGTTTGAGAAAAGCTAAGAAGCTTCTACCATTGAAAAGAAAACTTTCTTCTTGTCTTTGTAGAAGACAACTTTAATTATTGTCTTTCAAAAATCATAAGTGAACTGAGTAAACTTTTACATTTTTATTTCAGGTTTGATAGCAATAGTCTTTTAAATTCAGTCTTTTCTACTTCTAAGTTTAATACATTTCCTTTCTGCGAATACTAACTTAATTATTAAAAAAATATTTAGATCATTGAGGTATTATTACTACGTATAGAGAGGACACATTATTATTTTACACGTTAAATCCAAAATAAATTACAAATCAAAAATCACAGAAAAAGACATCGCATTGTGTCTAACACACTCTTATCACAAAGGGTAATTAAATTAATGTAATATTTATCAAAAGGGAAAGCTTCTACAGCCGCGTTGAACACTTTATAATATTCACTTCTATCTTCAATTTCAGATATAAAAAAATAAGCTATGACAGCTTATTTTTCTATGAGATTATTAAAGACATTTTTATACCACAGTGTGCATACACCCTTCACATAGAACCAGTTGATCTCTTGTGCTAACTGCACGAGGCGGGTTACGCCAAGACTTTTTACTTTCGACCACCAACGGTTTATCGTATTTAAATATTTGTGGCCTTTAATGTTTTAACTTTGTAATATTGGTATAGCATTATGTAAGGTTTGAACAGGATCTGAGTATAAATAAGTCAAAAGTACACAAATTTTGTTAAATATCGGATAAGAATGATTTCATATGTTTGTTGGTCGTGGCTTGAAACTAAAAGTTTGGACTAAAGGAATGCCTTTAAGTTTTTGCTACAACTCGATCATAAGACTGATTAAATGTTGGGTTTCATGCAATTTAAATTAATGAAAATAACATTAATTATTTAACGTATAGTGCACACATCTCTGTAGTCGGTACATACCTATACTCTATATTATAAGTACCTATACTTAACCTGCAATTTTTAAAAAATAATACAAGATAGATGTACAAAATTATTACACTATCACTGATCAGGTAACTAAGTATAATAGTTTATCTAAAACGTATATAACCACAATCTTATCTTATAAATAAACTAACTATGTACAAACTACAACATAATAAACACACTTGCAATCCCATTTCACGTTATAAACTTGCTAATTTAAAAGTTCATTTATTAGCAGGAACACTTCGCATGTACTCACTTTCATAATTAGTAGAGTTATATTTAGTGAAATGCACCGAGTAATCACGTCGCGATATGCATTTTCTTAATTACTTCTTTCACACCTTGAGACCTTACAGCTTTTAGTAGTAAATATTCGCGTGTTTTTAGTTTATTAACATCCTTTTTTAGTAAATAGTTACTTAGACAATTTTATGATTATATTCAATTTTAATTTTGAAAATTAGTGAAATTTCGTTTGTGAATATTGATTAGTTCACAATTAGGTCGCCTTAAAGTTTTATATTCTATGCTAGGTATAAGGGATTAATATTTTGCATTATTAGGTACAAACATGGTATAAACAATAAACCGTTGTTAATTCACCTATCTAAGAAAAAAATATAAGTAAACGTTTTAATAAGTTAAAAATTAACATAGACAACTCCAATAGCCCATCAGCCATAGACAAAGCAACTCAAAACTAATACAAAAAGTCCAACAATAGGCACCCGTTACACGCTCAATCCAGATCACGATCCAAGTCAGGTGACGGATTGACGAATCTTTATGTGGATCGTCGCGACATTAGATGGTCAATCCAGATCATATCAGTCCACTGTTCGACATTGTCAAATGCACACGCATTCACAACCACTAAATGGATCTGAATAAGAACAAATCTTGTGCAGCAATAATTATTGCCTGTTATTTGAAAAAACGCATGAAGAGGAAACGCTGGGTTAAACCGTGGCTACTAAAAAGGAACATCTATACACATTCGAACTTGTTAGATGAAATTTATAGTACGGAAGAGGAAGAGGATTACGCAAATTACTACAGGATGAAGGAGGCATGTTTTGATCATCTGTTAAAAATGGTTACACCTGTGTGTTGTCGTCCCATACCATCGCGCTCCGAACGCAGACTGACGTAATTTGACAGCATGTTATATTACACGATCAATCTGGATCTCGATCAAAGGATCGAGATCATTGATTTCTAAAAATCTAGATATTTTCTGATCAGATTTTACGATCCGTCAATCAAATACATTACACAGTCAATCTGGGTTGAGATCAATGATCATGATCAAGGATCACATTCTAGATTGAGCGTGTAACGGGTGCCATAGTGTTGAAAAACTCTACCATGACTACCTGAATATTTCATTCGACCAATCACACATCGCGTCCTGTACAGTGAGAATACTCGACAGTCTACACTCGTAGTTCGGATCATTCAGTTTTTATTCGCCGAAGCGAGCGCATATCCGTACGCTCCGTGAATAAGACGCGCGTTGTGCAGTGAAGTGATCATATAATAATATTGTGTTGCTTGTGAAACGATATTCAAATGGTTTGGTGATAATCATGTTGTGGATGTTCCAATATATTGATACGACAAGTTAGTAAAATTTTATTATTTTCAAAGATGTTTATAAAGTTAGGAAACGATTTTTGTTTCTAAAGTGTACATTTCTCTACTCTGTCATGAGTTCTTAATGAAAACAATTGCTTATGTTGAATGCTTGCATAGTTAGTAAATAATACAATAACAACTACTGGTATTTCTTTAGAAATTTGCGGCACGAATTAAGGGGGGGGAGGGGAGGGAAAGGGAGGGGGGAGGTAAGGGGAGACCCCCTATAAAGTGGGGGGGTGAGGAAACCCCTCCTTCTATTTTTTTTAATTTTTTTTGAGATTATATTTATACTAGCTTACCGCCCGCGGCTTCGCCCGCTTTGACTTAAACCTAATAAATTATATACTAAAACCTTCCTCTTGAATCACTCTATCTATTAAAAAAAACCGCATCAAAATCCGTTGCGTAGTTTGAAAGATTTAAGCATACAAAGGGAGTAGGGACATAGTGATAGAGAAAGTGACTTTGTTTTATACTATGTAGTGATGTAGTTAGAAATATAACGAAGATTATGGGCTTTCTTGACTGCTCCGGCGCTGCAGAACGTGGCGCTTGCCCCCGTGTACCTCGTTGCAGGCAGGAGTCTTCACTCGCCTTCGTAGCTTCGGCTTTTTGGTCGCCTTTGGCGACCAGCCTCAGCCACTCCGGCTCGCTTGGCTCTGCCTGCTCCTCAGCACACGCGGGCGCCACGCTCCTCCGCGCCTCCGAATTTTTTAATACACTCTAGTGTATGACAGACAAGTACCACGTGGAATCGGGGTGGACAGATTCGGTTCTGTGATTAACAATTTGTGTGCAATATACATACAATAAAAACATTTTTTTTTAAATAATTATTTATTCAAATCTTGTATACATGTTTGATACAATTTACAATGGCAATGAATGGATCCATTTTATTTTTTTCCACCCATCGTCTCCACATATTCTATAATATTATCACCGAAGTTTGCTGGGTGGTTATAGTTATCTTTTTTAAAAAATCTTTTTACAACATGCCACTGGGACTCAAATGGGTCAGAGGCAACAAATGGGTTGTCTGGGTCTGAGTGATTAACTTTTTTATGAACATACCCATATTGCCCCAAACAATCATATGCTCGCCAATAACCCGTATGAATTGTTGTCCCCTCAGCAACATGCTTTTGAATGAACTATGGTTTTTAATATGTACATTAAGACATTTGTTATCTCTTTCAAACACAATTCTTGTAGTTTTGTCAATGTAACTCAAACAATTTGAACATAATCTCAAAAATTAAAAAAAAGATTTCTCTGTAATTACACGTTTCCGCACGAAAAGCCGCTAATGTATGTTTCGGGGCATCAATATCGATCGATAAAAATTAAAATCGCGCCGAAATTCGTGCCGCACGTTTCTAAAGTCAACCCCAACTACTTAACATTTCGGTATAATAGGTAAAAATAAGACATCTATGATATTCTTGTTATTATCAAATAATTTAAGAATTTTTGTTATAAAAATGTGTCTAGGTAAAATGAGAGTTTTAGTTTTAGAAAGTTTCAGAACATATAATATTAATATTACAAAAATGTATTCCAACATGAAAATGTTTTATTGTAGGTACATATAATATTATGTCTATTTAATAATCGTCTGTTTATTCTAAAGCAATTATATTTAAATTAAGTAGGTTAAATAAAAATGATAAGAAATTCCAGAACTCTACATCGTATTCAAATTCAAATTCATTATATTTATTTGCAAGAATGTAGTTACAAATTATAGATGTTTTTAATTACAATATTATGTGGCTAATACATTCTACCCATTGATTGGGTGTGAAAATATTGAAAAAGAAAGTTGATTAGTCTAATTATTCGTCCATCGTCAAATCCAAAATTATCACAACATAAAATATTCTTTAGATATCGAATAAAATAGTTTTATTTTTACAAAATAACAGAGAAAACAAATAAATCATCGAATAGCTATGAATACCTCGGAAATACATATTGAACAATACACGGGCCGTTGTCCAGATCACTGAACCAAAATATACAATAACGCTTTCGCTAGATATTTAAAACTTTCATTTTTGTATGAAAAATATTTTTTATCCTAGACACTAGAGGATAATTTTTAATTCTTAAATTTTTGATAACGAAAACTAAAGAATACGCCGATCATGTCTATAGAGCGTTTTAAATGGTACATAATAATATTATATGTAATCGTTTTTGCCAAAACTTTATCTAGGTATAAAAGAAAGTAATAATAATAATATGTACATCCAATTTCAAATATAATTCACCTACTTCGTATTAATACATATAAAACTGATTTTAATTACTATGATTATCAATTATCACAGAACATAGGTAATGTAGAGACAGTTTCGTGACCGTAAGCTCTCACAAAAGTTACTTAACAGCGATGCTTAACAGCATAGGTAAGTAACTATTTATGTAATAAAATTATTTCTCATACAAAAATAAATTATAGGTAGGTAGTTACTATAGTTCGCTACTTATAGCTAAGTATGTAGGAATTATCGCAAAACATAAGAATGAGTTTTATCAAAATTACCTTGAACAAAGCAGTAGCTACCTATAACCTATAACGCTGATCAATACGTTCCACAAGGGATAGATCGGTTAATACAATAATGTAATTGTATTATCGTATGCTTATTGGATTATACTGTGGCAATAACCTTGATACCGGTGTATTTACTTAATTCGAACATTCGGGAATAGATAAGTGAAAATTATGACTACTTCAGTACTTCTTCAAAGGAAACATTGATGTTTGGTAATGTTACGTTTGATATTAGTAATCTAATTAAACATAATCTTTGTGTTGTTTCCTTTGCTTATGATAAGGTTAAAAAATGAAGAAATAGGTATGCTCATTATAAAAACTTCAACATAATTAAAAACGAACTCAATACCTATTATAGGTAGGTAACTAAATAGCAAATACCACAATATTCTCTGTTAATAATATGTACTCACATTTTTAAATTTTTTATGTTACACCGTGCATAAGGTATCTATAAGTATGAAATTTATATTACAATTTACAAGCAAGATCTGAAAACAAACTATATTATAATAATTAAATATTATTATAGCATACAGAACAAGTCTTGTAACAAAATAATAAAAATTACAAAATAACATTTTCATGTATGACGAATAGTATGAACATTTCAATACATGCAACGCCATCTAGTTTCAAAGCGAGCAAAGTTTGTAAGAGACAACCTGTTAGAGGAATTAAATTCCGAAACTACACTTTTTAGGTTTTATTTATGAACTATCGTCGTAATAAATTTTCGATAAAATGTTTAATTCGTATTTCTATTATTAATATTATCTAACAAAAAAAATTATGATTCAAATTTCAAATCTTCTTTTTGTCTTCAGTGTTCTGAATAAATTGTTATCGTAGTATTTGCTTGAAATTTCACAGACATAATTAATTTAAATGAACAATCGGTCAAATAAACTATAGGCGTGATTTCTCAAAAGCCGCCTACGTGATTGAGTGCTGTGCTTTCACTAAAATAAAAGGTCATTAAAAATGTCAAATCATTGAATGAATTTTGCAGATGTATTTTAGTAAGTAGATAATTTTTGTCTCTTTTTGTAAATTATTTGTTTAGTTAAATTTTGAACGTTCAACTTTTTACCCTGTTCGTTATTGAGACCGCAATTTAAATAATATTTTTATTAGAAAATACCCAAGATAGATATGCAAGTATGTACTTATATTTTTAAATTAGTTACAGTTAGCAATAAAAAATTAAAACTGTGTTTCATAGCAAAATATTTTTTTTAATTCTTTAGGTATTCTGAGTACATATTTAGGTACTTTAAGTTTTTGTAAATAAGTAGTAGATACCTATGTACATATAAAATGAGCCCTTAAAAGTTGACTCATAATATTTTATGCTTTAAGTAGTAAACTAACTTATCAATAAGTCAATAAGTACTTAAAAAGATAAGTTAAAATACCGTTTCAAGGTTCACAACAACCGATTAAAAAGTTTAATTGTGACTCTTGTACCTATAGAAAAAACTAACGTAGTACTTTTCGTGTTTTATAGCGTAAAATAATGTTGATCGACACATATAAAATATAAAATAGGTATAATATATTTTAAATAAACATTGGAATGTAAAATTTCAAGAGATTTTAAGTATGTCTATAGAATAGGCAAATCTCAAATTGTCAAAAACCAAGAAATAAATTCTGAAATACGCTTGAAATACCTAAAAAAGTGCTTCTATCTCTTCACACTTAGGTATTTATAATAATACTATTAAACTATATTGAGATCCACTACTCTATTTTAATCTAATTGGAGAGAACGCCTTATTAGAACTACAATACTCACCCAGTATCCTACAAGAATTCCGTGATATACCTAAACTCAAACAATAGGACAATAAAACATTATCCCTATAAAAACAAACATATGTAAAGACTGCATTGTATGTCAATGTGCCAAATGCGACTATTTCAACAAACGTATCCGAGCAAACATTTTCCGGAAAAAATAAATATTTAATATAACAACGACCCAGAAACCGACAATCGTTTCAAATCCGCCTACAACATTGCATTTTTATAACCGTATGTATATATCCACTTATTATACTCACTATAATATGCCTGGTAGTTGGCAGACGGTATATTTTTTGGAACTATACGTATGTGAAATGAAATTAGGTTTATTACTGCGAGATTACGTTTTCATTTTATGGGAGACGTATTGTCTTTATGGCAGGTCATTCGGTACGCTAATTTTACGGGATAATGAAAAATAGATTTTGACGTGACAACGTCATATAATTCGATAGCCGGCTGCACGCACGAAAAAACATGACTCATGCGGCGTTACCTCGCTCTGAGGCGTTCCATGTAAGGCTTGAAGTGCAAGCGAGAGCGCGGAACGAGCGACAAAGAAGCACAATCGGCCTTAAGACGTTGTCACGTTCAACTATCGTCAATAAACCGACTTTACAGACAACCAATTTTTTTTATGAAAGATTTGACTGAATGAAATTGAATTTCATTTGTAAAAAAACTGCTTTTGCTTGCTCTAACGTGTCTTATTGGAACAATGAAATGTATGGTATTATGTTAATGAATGCGTGTGTTATATGCGTTTGTATTGAAGAAAATAGATCTCGTTCGAAATTATACTATGGTCATTATTGATTTCAATCCTATAATATGTGAGTAAATAATCACAATGATAGAATAAAAAAAAATGTGTGCGTGTACACACGTAAGAAGTGAAACTTCTTTATGACCTTATTTTTCAAAAAATAATTTACTATAATATGCAACTTTACAGAAATACGTCGAATCACGCGTGGTAGGGATAAGAAAAAGATGGCGCGTAACGGAAAAATGTCACGCGTAACGAAAAAATTAAACACTAATTTTTTTCCAACCCCGATAAAGAAGTTTCACTTCAAAAAAACTCGCCACCTACACTAGGTAGGTACATAATCAGAATCACACTCACTTTTATTAGTTTTATATTTTGACCAAGACAATTAGTTCCCTCAATTTCAACTAAGCCCCAATTGAATAATTGAAGGGTCAATGAACTCTCATTTGACAGCTGTCACAGAAGCACACCTAGATAATAAATAAATAATTATAACAGCCCTTGACCACAGATACAATATTCATGGACATTCTTCGGCGAATACGATCTTAGTTACAATCAACCTCTGGCTTACCTCGGATTAAGATTTCAAGAGGCATGACCGTTATCGGCTAGGGCTGGTATTTATTAGTTATTTCTACTTATTATATAGATTGTGTAATGGTCTTTCTTTTGAAAATAGCGATAGATTGATGTTATTTTGTGTGGAAATGGAAGGTTGAAAAAATAAGCATTAAGGCTACATTTTATGATAATACGAATGAAATATGTTATCTTAAGATCTGTAAAAGCGAATCCGCGAGAATGAGCTAAGACTTTGTTACCAATATTAACTTTTTTGAGAGTAAAATTATAAACATGTGATTAATATTTTGAATAGCTTGAATTGTTTAACAATGAAATGCCAAATAAGTTTAGAAAAAAAAAATTACATAGTACTTACAAACAATAATAAATTAAAATAATGTTCACCATTATTCACACACTTCATATTTCACACAATAAAAAAATATACATAACAATAAAACAAACGTTGAATTAAATCCAGCGCTAACCTGTCAAGTGCTCAATAAAAACGGAGTTGGCAACCCTAAATCGCTGGCAATAATTCACGTGAGAAAACCAACAGAATAGCTTCGTTAAGAGGTTCAAGGGCTCTCCAGCATTGTGCTGATGTCAGGTCCTTCGCGCCAAAATGCTAATGAGATGGGCCTATATGGCAACATTGATTTGTCATAGTGTGACAGTCGCC
Source organism: Colias philodice (assembly GCF_061535455.1). NCBI lineage: Eukaryota > Metazoa > Arthropoda > Insecta > Lepidoptera > Pieridae > Colias > Colias philodice. The sequence continues at coordinate 8,570,142 of NC_143103.1, read as the reverse complement.
AATTGTGATATAGGCGGGAGTTGAATACTACCAAGAATACTACTATGGATGTGTATGGAGCTGTTAAAACCATGATTGACGTTGACATTTTCGTTTAAGTTATTTTTGGGAAAATTAAGACTTTATTTCGTTTAATGTAAAATAATTCAAATAATAATTAGCAATAGGTTTACTAATACTGTTTTGGTCAATTAAAATGTTTGTGGAAACGTGTCATTCCATGCTAATTGATAGTATTTTTTAACTTTAAAAAAAGCGAATTTATTTACGAATAGCGGCTATTATGGAATTTATTATGTATGAGTGTCAGTTAAATTATATTCCTTTATAATATTGTATCCATTAAAAATAATTAATCATCCATCTCATTATAATAAAATGCCGTCACTGTAAAAACATAAAATTAATGGAAGACAACATCGAATTAATTTTGTTCATGATGGTAATTAAGTTTAAAAGTGTGTTAATATATGAAAATGATGATTTTATTAAAATTACAGAACAGTTTATAAAGATGGTAGAAAAATGGAAAATATGATTTAGTATCCTAAAATAATATAGTAAATTAGCTCCAAAACTCATTTCTATAAAAATTATAACGTTACAATTATTATGTAGGTATATACCTACCTGGAACGTAATTCACTTTTAATAAAGATAGAGAACATAAAATGTGAACTTATTTTTAAACAGCGCTTCATACTGAAACTTCAGACGAGCGTAAACATTTTAGTCAAACGACTGTTTGCTTGTCATCTCTGACAAGGGCGCCTTTTGACCCTTGAACTCACACACATTCACCTTATATATTTTGTATCACTTTGGGGACACAACCGATCTATTTTAGCTTGAATTTAAGCGTATCCATTCTTAGTTTACGAATTAATAAGTAGGTAGGCTGTATTGAAATATGAATTGATGGATTCTAAAACCTTAATTTAAAATTAAAGTAGCACGTCTATCAATGTATCTAACCACATCCTTCTCAAATCCTAAACAAGAAACAAAACTAAGAAAACAATTATTATTTTTCGAAAAACCAAACATCTGTCAATCAAAACGTAAGATTCCGTTAAACCTTGAGCAGCATTCGAAATAAAAAACATCGATATCATCCGTAGACTCGACATCACGATGGGAGCCGCTAGGAAACCAACCACTCAAATTGATGTGATAAAAAATAAATTAAAATAACTCGTGAGGCCAGATGATATCGACACTAACGCATCCATTGTGCTCTGACGTAGTAGTCTCTAATTGCGGCGTCTTTGTTATACAAAATGAGGTGTTACTCTCCTATTAAATCATAAGTGTTTCGATCTGAGACGAGAATTGTTACAGGCAATGTCAGATAGGAAATTGGTTGCCGTATCAATAGTTGTTTTATTAACTGTACCTTTAATTTCTCTCTTTGTTGCAGATAACGAGGAAATCCGCGTATGGAAAGGTATAAAGAAGGTCCAGATAGAGCGTCACAGCACGCTTCTCGGACAAAGCGAAATGTGTGGAGAAATGTTAGCAAGCATTTGCGAAATCCAGACATAGACGAGGGAAAAGTTGAAAATGATCCACCGAATGTTAATCACGATACACCTGAAATTAAAACGAGACTTGGGACTATCGATGGAATTATAGCGACAGAAGACACGGTCGATGATGACTTCGATGAGGAAGTCAGAAAGAACGTATGGAGCGACGTCGACGATGAACTTTACATAGCCAACGTAATCAAACAAAGAACTTCAAATGAAGTGAAACGCGTCAAACGTGATACTAGTTATTCGAGTGTTAGTGATTATAGTGAGGTTGTGAATAGTGATAAGTTAGATAAATTCGACATGTGGGAATTGGAGCCCACGGACTTAACGGAGTGTGACTGTCTTGGGCCACCTCCTGAATTCCTGTTGCCCCCACCGCCGAGACCGCCTTTCCTCCAGGCGGAATATTATTGTGGTGACGATCCGATACCTGATTTGGAGACGTGTGACTCGGAACCAGTAAGTAAATTATATTTTTAAACGTTAATATTATACTTATTGTATGTATACCTATGACTATGTGAAGACGGATATTTATTCAGTGTAGATTACCTACACTCATAAAGATGTAATTGAATATATAAAATTCAAATACTACTCAACCGATGGTGATAATAATTTTCCCCATTGGACGCTACATAAAAGACAATCCAGGATGGTTTCGGACAAGCAAGTAGTGATTAGGGAATGCAATCCCGACTCGAGATTGCAAATTCGGGATCCCGCGGGATAAGAAATATCAATCCCGCGGGATCCCGGAATTTTCGGGATCCCGTCTAATATAAAAAAAATGTTGAATTCAGATGACTGAAAAAGGTAATAACTGCTTGTTTGTGATAGTTGGGCCATCCGTAAATTACGTCACGCGAATTTTAGAACTTTTCAACCCCTCCCCCACTCCTTGTCACACGTTGTCACATTTTTAGTACCCCGTCCCCCCTAATGTGACGTGACACATTTTTCAAACTTATGCATGTATCTAAAACTAATCAAAAGAAAACAGTTATTTTCATTTTTTTACTTATTAAATAATCTTAAATATCGAAAATTTAAAAAATCGTAAATTTTAGTGTGCCACTTGCATTACAAGTTACAACATGACTCTAGGAATTAAATGTTGTTGCGTAAGAGATAATCTTATAGCGAGAGTGCGAAATTATTAATAAATACATATAGGTAGGTAGATTAAAAATTTTCTGTCCAAAGTTTTTTGCTCACGTACAAATTTCGTTTCGTTTTATTATGTCACGTCACAAAGCTTTTGATCCCCCCTGCCCCTTGTCACATTATGTCACATAAAGATGATACCCTCCCCCCCTATTAACGTGTGACGTAATTTATGGATGGCCCCTAGTGAGGTTAACTAAAATAACATATTACTCGAAAGAAAATAAAAACCTTTATTCTTTAATCTTACCAACTAAATAATAATCAGGTTGTAAGGAAATTAACGTAGGTAAATTAGGTAATCAAAACAATAAGCTTATTTCAAGGGAATTAGGAAAAATTGAAAAGCTTGCGCCCCGAGTGATTGTGTGTTGCGTCGCTGACCACTGCCGCCCAATCCCGTCAATCTCGAACGGGATCTCGTCATATGATGCGTCGGGATTGATCCCGAAAAATTACACGAGATCTCGCGAGATCGGGATCCCGCGGGATCGGGATTGCATTCCCTAGTAGTGATTAACTATTAAAAACTTTTTTTTAAATAAATTTAAATCAGTTTAAAAAGTTAATTAATTGAATAGTATAGTTCACTTTCTCTGCTCTTCAAAAAATGTATTTTATGTCGGATATTTATTATTTTATTGAAAATAGCTCATCATTATCCTCTATAAAACAGGCTTTAAGTATTTTTTATTTAAATTATTAACATGCATACAATGCAGTCAATATAAAGTGCTATAATATTTCATCAGATTAATTTAAAGCAGCATTTCCAACCGACAATTCCTCAAAGCAAATAAACTAAACAAATTCTGAATAAACTGGTGTAAATTTAAATTCTAATTGGAAGTGTCACTTCAGTTTTAGCGATCTGCTTGACAAAGCTTTGGCAAAACTGACACGTACAGATTATTTAGATTTTAAATGAGTCACGTTCTATAATTTAACGGATACCATTTCGAATGCCTTACAAAATTCTACGACGAGCTTAACAAAATTATCAATCATGATGAAACGATTCGGTGTTTGTTTTTATTTCTCCATCAGATAAGCGGGCAAGTTATTGTTTAATGCCGTCGATTTGAAACGCTTCCCTTTTCTATTGTTCCCTAAACATTTAGGGTCTTGACGAATGGCTGGTTAATCTTATCTTTTCCATGTTTTGTCCTAAAAATGGTAATGAATAAGCGTTGCGTTATCTCTTTAAATATTTGACATGTCTAATGAGGGCGCGGCACAATGCACTTTATCTCGTCATCTCCAAGTTTTTTACGATCTTTATAAAGTCGTGTGTGCTTTCCGTTTCGAAGTATGGAACTTTGTAACTGTTTATTGCTCAGATTTCGTAAGTACATGTAATGCTAACATTGATACCGGGTTTCTATTTGCTTACTCCATTCTCGCCTTTACTAAGCCTTTAAGAACGGTAATCTCGGAATTAGAGGTTGAGAGCGTTAGTCATCATTTTATACATTACTAGCTTATTACCGCAGTTCCGCTTCGGCTTTTTGCCTTCAAATTTTAACTTTTACCGTACCTTTTATTAGATTTAAGTGTTCTATGCACTATTATATTATTAGTCGCTACTTTCGCTATAGTTCTTCGAAATTAACACATTTGAACATATTCACGTAAAATATTTGAAAAATTCGTGCATTCTCCGTCCATAAATTACTTTATACTTTTCTTGACACATCTTTGACAAAAGAATTAGGTAAATCCAATGAATCATACTGTACGTTCCTACGTATCTGCCTACGCTTAGTTTTACGTTCCTACTAGAAACAGTTTTCTTTCACTTCTTTACAATAATGTAAAATCGCTGAAAATACCAAAAGTAATACAAAGAGAATTCCCAATCCAATGGTATTTCCTATAATAAAAATGTACTAAACATTGACATCTCAATCAGCAACGTGGTAGGTGCAACCGTTCAAAAACACATTAATTTAATCTTAATTGGTCTTAAAAATATTTGCGGTCTAGCCGATTGAGTTGTTAGCAATAAGGTGCTGATATTTCACAGTATATGTTGATTCATACTTCCCAGAAGCGTTGGGTGGTCGTACTGCTAGTTTACTATTTCATAAGGTATGCCGGTTTGTGCATGGATTATCCTTTAGAGATTATACTGTTAACGACGCTTATCAACCATATAATTAAGGGTTTGCTTTGAATCTCATAGCAAAGCTTGCTTTGATAAGTACGGTGTTAGAATCAGGGTAATAAGTTAATAAACACTAGTTTGTGTGAAGCTTGAAATATATACATACTAGCTTTCCGCCCGCGGCTTCGCCCTCGTTTCAAGGAAAAACCCGTTCCCGTAGGATTTCCGAGATAAAACCTATCCTATGTCCTTTCTCGGGTATCAAAATATCTCTATACCAAATTTCATGCAAATTGGTTCATTAGTTAAGGCGTGATTGAGTAACAGACAGACAGACAGAGTTACTTTCGCATTTATAATATTAGTATGGATTAGGTTAATGAAGATAAGTGTCATCTCATCTCAAAATTTATAAAAAATCTGTTTAAACTAACATCGATTCAGACTTATTGTAACAATTTATTATATAACCTAATATAGGTATTAGGTTTTTCCCGTTTTTCCTTATAACGCAATCGATAAAAATCTGTCATTTTCACAACTGAATGCTTCAATTTTTATCCATTAAATACCTAGATATATTAACGTAGATACCTACTCGATATGAAGATTTATTCATAAACCAGTATATTTGCCAAGTGCTTTAAAAATCAAACTAACGACCGTCATTATATTATTTTCTCAAGATTTTTCGTTTATTTTAACCTAAAAAAATACATGAATAATCTATAGAGAGCAGATGCCAAGTGAATACATAATGATTCATTCAAATGCTACATAGCATAAAGTATGTGCATATATTACACATAATGCTGTATCATTCCTAACAATTAGACGAACAAACAAACAAACTGCCTGCTTGGTCTCATTAATGTATTCTTAGATGACATGGGTGCTTGTAGTTTTTATTTACTGTTAAATTGGAGGTGGGCGTTTTGTAACTATTAACATTTTAAAAACAATAGGTAAAAAGATCACACTAGGGCATTTTTGAATTGGACTTTCGTGAAATGATGCTGTGCATTTTGCTTGTATGAGCCTGGTTCTCTAAGTAGGTAATCATACTTTACATTTGGCCATGTTTTAATTGAAGTATTCGAGTTTATGTGTTCCCAAAAGGAAGAAAAGACACGGTGAAATGAAAAAACGTAGGTACCTACTTACGACTTACAAAACGTCTTAGCAGTAACTGAACACATCATTTCTTCAGTAGGTATACTTATTTTGAAAAGAATATTTTATTTCTATACTAATATTATAAAGAGGAAAGGTTTGTATGTATGTATGTATGGTTTTCACGCATAAACTTCTGGACCGATTTTGATGTAAATTGGCACAGACTCTTTCTTTCTGACCATCTTTAGACCCTGAGAGGCTACCTTTTATTGCGAAATATGTACCACGAGCGAAGCCGGGTCGGACCGCTAGTATCTTATAAAGACATTCGCAACTCATTAATTACGCATACAATTAAACATTCTCCCAAATTACACAGTACAAATCATGGCCCAGTATTATTTATTTAAATTACATAAATTCCAATTTACACAAAAACGTTCTGTTTCGTTAATTTAAGAAAAACAAGTTTAAAGAATCCATTATGCAAAACGCCTTTTATCCGCAAATTGTAAAAATTCTAATACGACCTTTAAAAATTTAGGGGAAAAGGTGATCATAATTTATGAAAAGCACCGCAAAGAGGATGCCGGGAATTAATTAAAAACCTTATTCAATTCTTTTTCTTAGACTTTATTAATTAAAGAGGGTGCATTGACTAATCGCTACCGGTCATAGATTGACGTGGGGTGGCCGTACTGTTAGTGGAATTGGGGATTTTTTCAGTGTCGAATTTTTAAAATTTTGTGTACCCTATTTGATCCATTTTATTAAACATTATCCTTGTATCTACATCTAGATAAGTTTTACGCTTTACTCGATGAGGAAAAAACGCGAATTTTTTTCCTTCAAGTAGGTAAGTAGTCAAATAACTGCAATATATTTTTATGTAAACATCATTGGCATGTGAATAAATACATACGAAAACTTTCATAACATTTAAAGTAGGGATGTAACGATACATGATTTTGCCGATACGATACCGATACCGATATTTGTAGTAATGTATCGGCGATACCGATACCGATACCGATATCGATGGCTTGGTAGAAAAATAAATAGTGAATTATGCATAAAAAGTTACCAACATTTAACAGAGACAACTGTTAATCGTATTCTTTTAAATAAAAATGCCAAATCAAAAAACAACAAAACCATTTATTTTAGTATTATTATTTTACGAAGTCAGTTAAACTTTAAGTAATACACATACAATCAGTACCTAATAAAAGTTTACTATAATTGGTAGAGTTTTTTCAGAAAACAAAGTGCGCACGCGCGGGCGGCCTTACGCATCGTTCATTGGGCGCAGATTTTTGAATTATTTGATATCAAAAAAATTGGTTGTTTGTAAAGTAGGTTTACGATCGAGATGTTTATGTGATAACATAATGCAGTGGCAGCGCTCGAGATGAAACGGGAGATCGGTCCGTCTCTCTCTCGTTATACCTGCGATCGCGCTCGTGAGGTTTTGGTGTGACACAAGTTTATGAACATGTCACCCGACTAAAACGATTTTAAAAACGTTATCACGTTAAAAATTAAAAAAAAATCAAAATTATTTATTTCTTTCCTTTACATAAACAAATTTGTGATTGGAACACTCCTAGTAAGCAAATAAAATGCTTGTGTCAGGAGGTTCCGCTCTTCCTTAACATTATTACAGAAACAGAAATAAAACAATATGAATGAATACGATGCAAAAACATAAAAGAAAAGAAAGAATTTAATAAAAAAATATCGGTATCGGTTGATTTATTATCGGCGATACCGATATATCGGCTTGCCGATATATCGGCCGATATATCGGTATCGGTATCGGTATCGTTACATCCCTAATTTAAAGCAACATACTATTCACTATACACACAAATTGTATTTTGTATCTATTCAATTTTGTTTTTTCTAGGACTAATAATTGATCATGATTAAATGATTTAAAAAAAACTAACTCAAATAACTAACTAAAAATTTCTACCAAATCTTATCCCAAACATTTAAACTATCAATTCATAATCAATCAAACATTCCAATATTAAAACCTCAGATCGGGAGATATGTTCCGATGACGGATGTCCCCAGAAATCCTTCGACATTTGACAAATAGACCCCCTGAGCCAGATCTTATCTTTGTTTTTATACGCCGGCCGTAGTAGGTACGCATTGAGGCGAAAATTCTTGGCGCCCTTGGATTGATATAGTTTTTATTTAATAAATAATATAAATTACCATATCGATGGTTATTTGGCATTTTATTGTTACTCATAAAATGAAAACATACACGGTACAAATAAACTGTCAGAAAGAAAGAAATTTAAATATTTTATTATCATTAAAAAATGAAACGAACTGACAGTAATCTGTTAATAAGTAATAATGTTTTTAGTTTGTTCAAATAACAACTTTGCTTGGTATTTTAGCAACTTGTAAAGTGCGTCACACACGGTGAAGATACTATAATATTTTATCTTAAGATACTGTAATATTTTATATTACAGTATCTTAATTCTTAAGGTATCCGGTATCAGCGTTCTGACCATCATTTTTCTTTTTGTCATTGCGTACTAAGACCCCTGTAGAACCGCCATCCTGTTACAAATGACCCGAAATTTTGTGGGTCATTTGATTTATGATGCTATTAGTAAAATCATAATCATTTCATCAATATTTATTAAAACGTAATAACCTTTATTCTCCGTATTCAGGGAATTCAGTTTCGTGACTTCTACTATTTACCACCCCTCATCTTTGAATAAAACGTTTCTTATACAATCAAATGATTCTAAGTAGTAATGTTTAATTAATTGTTCTTTTGCGTTATGCATTTTATGCCTCAGACATGGCGCCCTCGTCATTCGTTCCCAAATCCGGCCCTGTTTTTATAAGAAGCTTGTCCGATGACCGAAGGATACCGATTCTGAAATATTGAAGTTATGTAACTGTTGAGGTTTCGAGGTCACTTCGGGTTTTTGTTAAAGTCCCTAGAGAGTTGATAAGATATTGGTATTTTTTTACGTTTTAAGATTAATTTTTGTTTATAAATTATACCTTTTTGTACCCGGTAGCCTTTTCCTATTTCATACATAGGTATTTAAATGTGAGATAATAAAATTTGTAGGTATAGATATTTAATTAATGCTGCGAGGTTTTCTTAGTGTTACATAATATCGTTCAAGTACTCATACAGGTGAATATTTTCATCATAAATGAATCAGCCGTTTGGGCTGATGTTTATGGTTCATTTTGAAATCCATATGAAAGTAGTATTTTCACTATATGTTACCTGAACGAATCCTATTTTCTATTATCTTCCATAGGTAGGTTATTCTTTCTTCAATTATTACTCTATATAGCTTTTTAATTAATAAAAATAACAAAACGGGAATTAATAGCACGTGCATTTATATTTTTAACTAGCTTCCGCCCACGACTTTTTACGTGCATCCCCGTTTTTCCCCGTTCCCGCAAGAATTTCGGGAAATCCTTCAATCCCTCGGGGATCCCTACGTCCTAACATCAACCTACATGCCAAATTTCAGCCCGATACGTCCAGTGGTTTGGGCTGTGCGTTTATAGATCACTATATCAGTCACCTTTGAGTTTTATATATATATGTATATAGATTTCTCATACATAGACAACAGAATAATAGTTTTCAACCGCACTGTATAAAAATAGGTTTTTATTTAATTTCCCTCAATTCAAGCAATTACTAACAAACATACATGCAATTATTTTTATCTGCATCACGCCCACATTCATTTATATTTCGTTTTTTATTTCCCCTTATCATATCCACCCCTTATTAAAATTATTAGCATAGCCTCCCCTTGCATTATTATCATGTGTAGGTAAATAAAATTTCACAGTGTTTGTAATGAAACTTGTCCGAAACGGCTTGACCGATTTCGATTCTGTTTTTGTGTATTTTTGGTAGACCTAAGAGTATGTCGTAAAGTATATATATATATTAGAAATGCGAAAGCGTGTTTGTTTGTATTTCTTTCGCATCGCAACGGATTATATCAAGTTATTTTTGCGTTTGTAGTTTAGACACTTCACACACTTTATTCATATAAATCTCTCTTCTTTATTCATATAAATCTATTTCATCTTCACAAAATTATTGAAACACATTATCACTACATAGTATAAAACAAAGTCGCTTTCTCTGTCCCTATGTCCCTTTGTATGCTTAAATCTTTAAAACTACGCAACGGATTTTGATGCGGTTTTTTTTAATAGATAGAGAGTGATGTTAGAGGAAGGTTTTAGTATATAATTTATTAGGTTTTAGGCAAAGCGGGCGAATCCGCGAGCGATAAGCTAGTATTTTATATTTTAGCACATAGTATAGGTATATCTAATAGGACTAGCTAGTATTATTAATATATTGAAAACATGTAACAAAAAGTATAATATCTTACATTATAATAATCACAAAAAACCAAACGCTCCACTCTCGGTCAGATGAAGCAATTTGGGGCAAAAATCAACCCTCATACAAAAAATATATTACACGCACCATTGATTCCCTAAGGGATGAAATTGGGAATATTAAAATTTAACTTACCTGTGTCCCATACCGTAAATTCATCGTAATTATTAGAAAATGTTTGAGGTTTGATATAATTTCTTAGTTGCTAAAAGAACTTTGGCAAGTTTCTTTATTTGGTAGTTATTAACTAGGGACAAGCACAAGATACATGTAGTAAAGTATTTTTCCCATTAAACTATAATCCTAGGTATAGAAAAGAATTAAATTTTGATAATATTAAAATTTAGTTACTTACATACTTGAATATATGACCGCCTCCTTGGTACAGTGGTTGACGCGTGAGCGTAGAACCGAGGGGTCCTGGGTTCGATTCCCGGTGGAGAAGAAGAAAAAAAAAATGTCTCGGTCTGGTAGGACACAGAAGGCTGATCACCTACTTGTCCCTAAAGAAAATCGATCAGTGAAACAGATGTATGCATAATGCATCTGCCTCTTACCACACTACGGGGACACGGGACTTCACTTATACTTGAATATAATCATACATAATATAATATCAATTGAAATTTTCATAAAATATCAATTGGATTAGAATAATAAAGAAGTTCATAATTTCTTAATAAATATTATGTTTTAATGAAAACCAAAAACATTACAATCAAATACAAACAATTTCTTAATTCATATTAGGTTTTACTAAAAACAATACAAACTAATACAAACATGGAATTTCATTTTTAGCGTCGTAAAATATTCTACAAAATTGTTTTATCAAAGTTATTGAACGTATTCTAGCCCCCCTTAACGCCCCTTGTCCCTTTATCGGCCATTATAAATACAATAAAGTTATGTTTTATTTTGATATTATCATAACAGCTGGCGGAACGGTAATAAAAACCATATGTCAAATAAATAATAGATTGGATTTCTTGGCAAATGCATCTTTGTAAGTTTTATTAATAAAACTGAAGCCCGCTAAGTTAAGTTTACGTTAATTCCTAGGTAGTTAATTAATGTACTATGTAGGGTGATCACAATTATATCTAATACTAGCGGTCCGCCCCGGCTTCGCCCGTGGTACATGTTTACGTTTTCTCTACATAAGAACCATCCTCGTACTTCAAGGAATATAATAAAAAAAGAATTATCGAAATCGGTTCAGCCGTTCTCGAGTTATGCGCTTACCAACACATTTTGCGATTCATTTTTATATATAAGACTAGCGGTCCGCCCCGGCTCCGCCCGTGGTACATGTTTACGTTTTCTCTACATAAGAACCATCCTCGTACTTCAAGGAATATAATAAAAAAAGAATTATCGAAATCGATTCAGCCGTTCTCGAGTTATGCGCTTACCAACACATTTTGCGATTCATTTTTATATATAAGATTAAATAATAACACCTACTTTTACGTTTTTTCTGTTTGTTTGTTTCGCTCATGTATTATGGTGTATCTCGTTTCTCGGATAAAAAATGTAGCCTGTATCTGTAATAACTAATAACTAATAACATACAGTCAGGAAAAATTATATTACACATTTTCATAGATATATCCACACTTACCGATATTTGACTGACTCTTCCATTCAACATAATATATTTTCAGGTATTGTAAAAAGACACTTCAAAATACATAATTTACCTTCGAATAATACAAACAGTGTTCATCTAATTTACTAGTCATTTGACTCCTGCAAGAAAGAAGAAAAAAATATTAAGAATGTCGTGACTAACTACCATTAGTAAACCGCAAGTTTAACAGTTTTGGCAAAATGCGTTACACATCTAATAAAGCAATTATTAAAGACCCTTTCTAAACATTACATGCATCATTTACTGTCTATCTGTTGCGTGAGGATACAATGCAATTAATATAGGAACACCTTGAATTTGGAATTTTTGAAATGGCGGGTTACGTATTGCGTGACAGTTTAAAATTACTTTTAGTGATTTTATGTGTTTTAAAAAGGGTCTTTTGTCATAGCCATTATGTACATACCGGCTAGTTACTAGTAGGTAATACTCATATTTTCTTATTTACTTCTAAATACATAAAAGTCATAATCTCTAGTATAATTTAAAGAACTGAAATCGACTCTTTCGTTTGAAATGTCGATTAAATGTTTCAAGAAAAGTTTTTTGAAGTGAAACTTCATTATTGGGGTTGGAAAAAAATAGTGTAACATTTATTCGTTACGCGTGACATTTTTCCGTTACGAGCCATCTTTTTTCTTATCCCTACCACGCGTGATTCGACGTATTTCTGTAAAGTTGCATATAGTAAATTATTTTTTGAAAAATAAAACGAAGTTTCACTTCTTACGTGTGTACACTAGTACACGCACACATTTTTTTGTTGTATTAATCTTTAACGATGTTATTTACCTATAAGTAGTTAGTTTTCCCTGTTTTAAGCAAATAAATTATTATTTTATTTTTATTTTTTGTTAAACTCCCAGATACTACCACTACTTAAAATATACTTACACTTATATATTAAAGTATTGCCTTCTTTATTCCAGAAGATAGACGCATACAACCACAGCGGGCCATCTCTACAGACGTCTGCTGTGATCGCGCTCTGCTCAATAGTACTGGTTCTTGGCATTTTTATCGGCGCCATTTTGGTTTGGAAGTAAGTTTCTTTTTATACCCTACTTACACAATACACAGACACAACCAGTAGGGAAACTTCATACAAACGTTCGAAATGGCTCACGCTCACAAGCAAGCGTGTTTACGAGAATCGTAAGGGTATTATGAAAATCTGAATCTGAATCTCGATAAAACTTTATGGTAATAGATTTAAATCGTTTATATGCCAAATTTTAATAGTAACACCATGGACGAATTTTTATATTTGTCTATGGTAACACTAGGTTTTGCCTGTGGGTGAAACCACACGTTACAACTAGTAATCGTAATATTAAGCTGCTTTGCTCCCCGGCTCTGCTTGCATATAACATTTTGTAAGATTTTCGAATTTTTAAAATTTATCAGACGAAATAATAGAAATAAAATAAATACTAGGGATGTAACGATACCGATACCGATACCGATATATCGGCCGATATATCGGCAAGCCGATATATCGGTATCGCCGATAATAAATCAACCGATACCGATATTTTTTTATTAAATTCTTTATTTTATTTTATGTTTTTGCATTGTATTCATTCATATTGTTTTATTTCTGTTTCTGTAATAGTGTTAAGGAAGAGCGGAACCTCCTGACACAAGCATTTTATTTGCTTACTAGGAGTGTTCCAATCACAAATTTGTTTATGTAAAGGAAAGAAATAAATAATTTTGAATTTTTTTAATTTTTAACGTGATAACGTTTTTAAAATCGTTTTAGTCGGGTGACATGTTCATAAACTTGTGTCACACCAAAACCTCACGAGCGCGATCGCAGGTATAACGAGAGAGAGACGGACCGATCTCCCGTTTCATCTCGAGCGCTGCCACTGCATTATGTTATCACTTATCACGTAAACATCTCGATCGTAAACCTACTTTACAAACAACCAATTTTTTTGATATCAAATAATTCAAAAACCCGCGCCCAATGAACGATGCGGGAGGCCGCCCGCGCGTGCGCACTTTGTTTTCTGAAAAAACTCTACCAATAGTAAACTTTTATTAGGTACTGATTGTATGTGTATTACTTAAAGTTTAACTGACTTCGTAAAATAATAATACTAAAATAAATGGTTTTGTTGTTTTTTGATTTGGCATTTTTATTTTAAAGAATACGATTAACAGTTGTCTCTGTTAAATGTTGGTAACTTTTTATGCATAATTCACTATTTATTTTTTTACCAAGCCATCTATATCGGTATCGGTATCGGTATCGCCGATACATAACTACAAATATCGGTATCGGTATCGTATCGGCAAAATCATGTATCGTTACATCCCTAATAAATACCATGAAATTGCATCTTCGATCTAGCAGATTATAAATCAATCTACTTTTATCATCAAAATTATACCTTCATCTAAAACAAAAAAGAACTCTGTAAATCTATCTATTATTATCCACATAGTAAACAAGAGAGATTACTGATTTACACCTAACAATCCTGAACATTTTACACAAAGCATTTACCACCTTATGTCAAATGGAATAAAGTTCATAATAAGCTCTTACACCTGTATAAGATGGTTTTAAACGGGGTCTTAAAGCAGTCGTCACTTGGAGGCAATGGCCCGAAAGTTGATTAGAGTAGCTGTCACCTATGCGAGATTTAATCTTTTTGAGGGCGCGATTGGTACAAGTGATAAGCGTTAAGCGGTTATAGTTTTTTTTCTTTTATTTCGCGTAGTTTGGAAATCAGGGAAATGGCTGAAAACTTTTAGGTTTTAAGTGCCGAATATGCAATTTGAAATGAAAGCGAGAGTGATATTTTATTTTCTTGCAAAGTGTTATGTTTAAAAATCTTTAATTCCTACTGTTCTACAAGAATATGATAATATTATCTAATTAATTTTTAAGTAGGTAGTAATAAACTGTAATTGTAAACTTTACTAACCTTTCAGTTATTATATTATTATTTTTATTTAAAGATCATGAATTTGTGCGAAACGAAAAGATCTCCGTTTCTTCTAAAATATATCATTAGTTAATTTAATCTTACTTGAACTATCAATTTTTTACATTTATTAATGTGGCGTTAATATGAAATCTGAATATTTTACAAAATTAAGCTTTTCCTAGTTACTCGTTTTAATTACATGTACCTTCCTATTAAATATCTTCATAATTATTTACCCGCTTCCTCCTACAACTTGTACCAAACACATAAAGTTAATTATACCTGCCACAGTCACAATACACACGTCTCCACATTTGACAATCGAATATAAAGGTCTGATATATTATATTGGTATTTAAGAATATCCCTTTAATAAGGCGAGTTAATGTGAAACGGTTTGAAATAATTGGATTTCGCGCACGACGTATTTATAGTGATGTTAATAGTAGAACTTTTCATTGAAGTTAGAGCTTTAAGAAAGCACGTGTTTATGTTTTCTAATGTGACAATTATAACGAGAAAGGATGTTTGTTTTATTTTTTGTTGCGTTTGCGATTTACGTTTTTTGTCATTAGGGAGGTACTTCTTCACCGAGTAATATATCTACAATAATTGAAAAAGGAAAGAGAAAAATTTTAGTGACGCTATAATATTTCCATCCATTTAGGACCACGTTCGAAAAACTTCTACAACATAGGTACCTGGTTACCTGGAAGAGATGGCTCTATAGCCATAAGTTCGCCTATTGTGCAATTTATGTATAGGTATTTTATTTAGGGCCGATTATTATGCTTATATTATTATGCTTGGATAAAACTTATCCGTCCAATAAAGTATTACACGATAATATTAAAATGTCACGTAAACTGTCAAATACGGGCAATTAGGATACGTTTTTAAAATGGTAGTTTTATACATTATTCGACGAATTAAAGTTGTATCCGAGGATTGAAAAAATCGGCCCTTACTGTTATTTCTTTATTTTAGTGTGTACAATGAAACTTTCGTTCATTCATTCACCTAATGAATAAACTCGTTCAAATGTATAACTAAAAGGAAATGACTCCCTTGTAAGGAATTAGTATCCTAAAAATCTTCACGTTAACATCACAACATGTGTCAAATGATTTCAACAGCAGCATTAATATTTACCCAACTTCGAAAGAAATGTATTTTGGTTTCACAATACGCTCTCATATTGTGTTTAATGTTTATCATTCATAAATCATGCCTTGTCAATCCGTAAACACGGATGCTGCGGTCTATTTTGGAAATTCCGTTTTTATCTTAGTTCGTTTGGGTAAAATAATCGATTGTTTCCAATCATCTAATGGATTGAGATGAGTGCAGGAATTACATTATGTATTATTAAGTTTAATTTGAAAGTTATGAATAATTAAGTGAAACTTGTTTAGGCGCGTTGAGAGTAAAATTTCAATGTCGTGACGGAGTCATGGAGTAAGGCGACGATTTCGGTATCTTTGAATCTTGCTAAAGAAGTTTCACTTCTCAATTCATACGTTTGCTTGTTATTCTTGTGATGATATCATGATAACCGATACATCAGTTTCGTATTGAAAATAGACATACCTTTAAAATAATGTTACATTTAAAGCTGAAGAGTTTGTTTGAACGCGATAATCTCATGAACTACTGGTCCGATTAGAAAAATGTTTTCGGTGTTAGATAGCCCATTCATCGAGGAAGGCTATAGGCTATATATTATCATCACGCTAAGACCAACAGGAGCGGAGCCACGCGTGTGAAACCGCGGAGCGCAGCTAGTCATATTGTATCTAAGTAGGTAAGTTCTAAGAAATTCTGTAACTGTCTTAGGTATTTTCTTTTCCAATACAATTTCCTAACAAACGAAGTTACGCAATATAAAAATATTGTAACACAATATTTCTATCGATATTTGTAAGTCTTAATAAAATAGGTTATTTTTATATCTAAGAAAAGTATCTTCTCTAAAAAGATTACGTTAGCGACTGATTTTTACTTGACGAACTTAGTTTCTACTTTTATGAGACATTTTTATCTATTTAGAGAATGTTTTTGTATCGTCGCTGGAAATTTGAAAATTTCCATTTAAGTGTATTGCTTCTATATGTTTTCGCTTATGGTCAATATGTTCCATGTAATCGTATCTAATATTTAAGAATTACTATTTTGCAGGTCACCTAAACTATCATATTTATTTTTCCATTGAATACAATAGAATAGTTAATATGATATAACGAACCTCATAATAACCAGAAATCATTTTACCTAAAACTGATGTCTGAACGAAATATCTAATGCTAGTAAAACATTAACTTACAACATTTCTAGCCGAAACAACTCCTCGAAAATTACTTTAAAATTATACCCACCTACCATTTCAGTCCACGAACTGTATTTTCTATAAAATACTATGAAAATAGCATCTCGATGTTACAACGCGTGACTAATTATGCCAAAATTACACACTCTCCGCCGCTGTCCTGTGATTGGCGGATATCAAAACAGCGGACCAATAGCCTGCGAGGGCGGGCCTGCGTGTGCGCAAGTCTAGTACAAAGTATGAATATTCAACGGTTTTTTGCACCCTGACACTATTGTCTTCATTCACCTGTCTAGCAGATGTTTTATAGCATTTTCCTCATAGCCTGTAATTTAGTTTCGTAGGACGGTAAATAAGTGGACAAATTGACGGTGTGAATCATTTTTTGTTTGAGAGGGGGATAGTTAAATAGAGGAAATCTTGAAGATGTATATGACATAAGAATGCGGAATAAATCATGAGCAGAGATTATGTCTGTCTTTATTTATTTATTTATTTATTTTATTTATTTAATACAATAATACAATTCATTATAAATTAAATTAAACTGGCACAAACATAATCTCTTTAGAGATTTACCGCGCGCCAGCGCCGTCGACATAGAAAATAAAGATTCGATAATATAATATTGACAAACAAAAATACATATTAGTTATTACAGACATTCATTCACAAAACTAACAAAAATATCCCGCAACATCTAAGTACAATACATCTTTTATTTAATTATCATAAGAAATAACAAACGTGGGTAGAAACAAAAAATAATAATCTACATCTTATCGCAACTGCGGTCTGCACTCTGCACCCACAGGGTGTTGATTTTCGCTTACAGAATTAATTAATTGATAAATTGATTTACATTTTTACATACACAATTATATGTCAGTAGATAATGGATGTGTGTATTTTATGTATATATACACATATTCAAATACAAATTATGGCGTTAGTCTAAGATAAGTATACATAATTTTAGTCATGGTCATGAATATTTATCAATAATTAATTGTTCATAGTAGTTTTTTAGTTTTATTTTAATATTTTTATCTGTTAGTGTATCTTTAAGTGTTTTAGGTAGTCTATTTATTAAGTTAGGGATTACGTAGTTTAATGTTCTTTTTCCATAAAGGTTATTATAGCTTGGTAACTGAAGAACTGAGAGGTCTGCCCTACGAGCTGAATAATACGAGTGTTTTATTTTGATGAAATTCTCTGTAAAATAAAACCGGCCAAGTGCGAGTCGGGCTCGCGCACAAAGGGTTCCGTAGCAGCAAATATAATAAATTACAGTTAAATCAACCTATCTCAAAAACTATAAGAGATACTTTGATCAAACCAAAAATCGTTGAAAGAGTTAATTAGCATGCATCACCTCTATTTTTTTTAGAATTTTATACCCCGTAGTTATAAAAATAGAGGGGGGGGGACATACTTTTTACGACTTTGAGAGCTGATATCTCAAAAACCGTTCACTTTAAGAAAAATGTTTTTTAGAAAACTTTATATCATTTTAAAAGACCTTTCCATTGATACCCCACACGGGTATGTACATCGAAAAAAAAAATTTCATCCCTCAGTTACATGTATGGGGGGCCCCACCCCCAATTCTTTTTTTTACTATTTAGTGTCATATTTTTGTAGCGGTTCATACAACACATATTCCCATCAAATTTCATCACTGTAGTACTTATAGTTTCCGAGTAAATCGGCTGTGACAGACGGACAGACGGACAGACGGACAGACGGACATGACGAAACTATAAGGGTTCCGTTTTTGCCATTTTGGCTACGGAACCCTAAAAAGTGTTGTTTTAATAACACTAGTTCAACTTGTTCGTGAATAGGTAATATTTTTAGAAAAGAGAATAATTTTCTATAGTCGTCATTGTAAGTTGTTTTAAGATTACTTGGCACAATTACTTTTAGGATACGTAGCTGTAGTGAAAAAATGCTCAACTAATTGAACTATCGGCAAGTAAAACCGTGTATTTAACAATAGGTATCCAATTGCTGTAGTTTTTATCCCATACCTACCTATAAATTTTTCATACAAATTATTAAACAAAATAATGTAAACTTTATTCAGTAACAAAAATAACCCCAATCCAAACACTTAAGGACCAATCGTTAGAAATGGGTTAAAAACAAAATCGATAAGCATCCAGCCGGGTTTCTCAAACCCGCATAGCTCTTGAAGGCCTATACATAATACAATGGACTACTCAAGACCTTTTGTCTCACCGAGAGGCCCTTCTTAGTCCCCAGGTGAGACCTTTTAATTCGTAGATCTGAATCGTTAGGGTGCTTGAAATTTGTATGGTGGGTAAAAAATGTACGGAGAGAAATGTTTAAGGAGTTTTATTTTAACTATAGAATTTTTGTATTCATACAAGGCAAGTTTTATAAAAGTCATCAATTCAAGAAGTTTCAGTTCAATAGGTCACTATAATAATAGAAGGTAAGTAGGTATTTTAATTTTTATTAAAGATAAGTTACTCAAGGTATTAGTTAGGTACCTCAATTGTACTTAGAAAACTTAGGAACTTAGGAAAACCTAAAAAAATGAATATCGTCTGTTTAAAGTTTATCCTTATGTTATACATCCTGAAAGTAACGTTAACTAAACCAATGTACAAAGCGAAACCCCTATCTAATACTAAAATGATAATGTCTTTATTAAGCCCATTGTCTCATATACTTACTTAAGCCCTTATTACGGCTAATCTACATACAATGACGTATTTGCATGATATCTCAATTCGCTAGCAGTGATTTGAATAGTAAAATTTTACGCATGGCGTGTTCCACGGCGATGAGAAAGGCGAGCGAAGCGTGACTGTTGTAATAAATGTTTTGTATCAAATATGGGTGGGTTCGTGCAAAAAGTTGTACGTGTCCTTAAACTGGCTACTCACCTACCTGCAGCAGGGGAAATATTGGAATTGCACCCTTAATTTGCTCCTTAATTGTAATGTGTATAGGCAAGCAGGGGCAATTTAAAGAACAGCTGAAATTTCTCCGAGATTGTTCAAATATTGCCCCTGGGGCAGTTACGTGAGTAGCCGGCTTTAGTCGATTTTGGAAACAAAAGAATATAACAAACTGTAACTAAAAATATGTTTTGAGGTTTAAATTAAGCAATTTTAAATACTACCTAGTACCTACATTAAAATAACTTCGATTAACATCAAAATGACTTGGAACATATACACTATACAGTGCATAACGTAGGTATAGCGCCCGGCAAACTTCTTGGCCAAAAAGTAGCGTGGTGGGGGAAGCTTGCGCATATAAAAATGTACTAAAACTTGATGCGCAAACTTCCCCCACCACGCTACTTTTTGGACAAAAAGTTTGCCGGGCACTGTAACTAAGTGTAGTTTATTTAAATTTACCTTCATGAAAATGAAAACCTTATGCTCTAAGAAGGTACCTTCGAGCAAAGGAAATTACCTATAATATAAACAAATATGATAAGAAGTAATTTTTACAAATTATTCGACAATCTCAACACTCGTGTGTTCGTAACAAACAATAGTATTGCATGCTCTTGTTCTTAACTATTGCAATAATTCCGTTGCATAACGATAATGTTTAAATGTTACTGGAACAGTTACAAGGCACGATTGTAATAATTTTACTTTTAACGATAGCAAGTCTGAAATAAAGTTGAACCAGGTTAAACTTATATAATACTAGCTTTCCTCTAGCTTCGCCCGCGCAGTTAAAGGAAAACCCGCATAGTTCCCGTTCCCGTGGGATATTCGGAATAAAACCTATGTCCTGTCTCACGTCTCCACCTATATCTCTACTAAATTTTATCCAAATCGGTTGAATGGATTGTACGGTGTACCGTTAAGAAGAGACAGAAAGACAGAGTTACTTTCCCATTTATTATGTTAAATAGTAAGGAATTTAATATTTGGTAGTTAGGTACTACTTTACTAATACTACTAACGTACTTTTAAAACCTGTTTAAGTGAAACTTTGGTGTAGGTAGACAACATGATTGATTGATTTTTCGAGTTTTGCTTGAAAATAAGATTATAATGGCCAGTTACAAAACTTCTAGCGTTCTGTTTAGTTAATCTGTTAGTTAAAATTACAGATTTTTTTTTAAATATTAGTCCATTGACTATTTGTGGAGCAGTGGTGGCTCAGTGGTGAGACCTCGGACTTCAAATCGATAAGTCCGGGGTTCGAGACCAGGCGAGCACGCAGGAAATAAATTGATTTTTCAATATACCTGCGCATGTTGTATCATCGTCACTGCTCAAACGGTGAAGGAAAACACCGTGAGGAAACCGTCATGTCGAATAAAAAACAATCAAAAGTTCGACGATATATTATGATATCCGCCAACTTGCACTTGCCCAGCGTGGTGGATTATGGCCTGTACCTTCATAGGAGACCCGTGTCCCAGCAGTGGGAACGTATATGGGCTGATGACGATGATGATGATTATGTGTAACACTCATTAGTATTACACATAGAATATCTTCAATATATTATCTACTTTTTATTATTCGTCCTTTTATCAATTCAGCTATCGGTGATATAAATAATTCCTTCCTATAAAATGGCCATTTTGCAACTTAATTAAATTGCTTCAAATGCAAACACTAAGTCAACTAAGTTATATAGACTTGTAAACAAGTTGTTAAGTAATGTAAGTTTATTAAGATAATATTGCGTGGGCAATAAATCTCTAAGTTACCTACTATCTTAAGCTTAATATTTCAGTTTTGATTTATGCTTTGAATAGAGATTAGTTTCAATTTAGATTTCCTGCTTTGTAGTAAACAAAACAGTAATTTACGGTTTCAATATATAATTTATTATTTAATAATTATAATGTTATGTTTCAATTATTATAGGTTAGTGTATATTATAGTTGTTTTATGCATGATTTATTAATCATTGCCATTTTTTTTTTATGAAGGTAGATAATTGAATAGCGAAAAATATAGGTATATTTTTTAAAGAATAGAAAAACACGAACAATTAAGATAAGACGAAAATTTGAATTTAAATGCTATGCAACTAAATATCAAAATCTATAAGTTGGTCTTCGCTACTTGACATTAACGTATTATATAATACTATAGGTTTCCACCCGCGGCTTCGCCCGCGCAGTCAAAGAAAAACCCGCACAGTTTCCGTTCCCGTGGGATTTCCGGGATTGCGTCATTTTCCCGGGATAAAAAGTAGCCTATGTCCTTTCTCGGGTATCAAAATATCTCCATACCAAATTTCATGAAAATTGGTTCTGTAGTTTAGGCGTGATTGAGTAACAGACAGACAGACAGAGTTACTTTCGCATTTATAATATTAATTAATAATTATAATATTATATCTGGTAACTATTTTTTTGTAATTTGACATTCCTATAACTATCTGTAAAGTTATAGGTACCTACCTAATTTCCAATTTCCATCACGTAACAACGTTTTCAATACATTATTTATTACTTCTAGTTTCGCATATTATCATTGTAAAGAAATATTAAAGAAAGTTTAAAATTCACTGCCACGAAGTTAGACTAGGATATGCCAATTCTATGCAGAA
The DNA here is from genome assembly GCF_061535455.1 of Colias philodice. Taxonomy (NCBI): domain Eukaryota; kingdom Metazoa; phylum Arthropoda; class Insecta; order Lepidoptera; family Pieridae; genus Colias; species Colias philodice. The sequence goes on along the minus strand of NC_143103.1, from coordinate 8,547,280 downwards.
ACTTCACAGACGGCTGACGAGTTTCTAGTCTATAAATATAGTTTTATTACGAAAATATATTATATTAGATGTGTCCTGCGGTTTCACCCGCATTGCTCCGCTCCTGTTGGTCTTATCGTAATGATATTATATAGCCTTATAGCCTTCCTCGATAAATAGGCTATCTAACACCGAAATAATTTTTCAAATGGGACCAGTAGCACAGATTAGATACTAGCCAGTAGTTCCTGAGATTAGCGCGTTCAAACAAAGAAACAAACTCTTCAGCTTTATAATATAGGTAATAGAATAGATTGTATGTTCTGTGGCATAGTAGCTTCAAAATTGAATTTACCGATTTAAGTGTGGTCTCATAAGCGGAAATATGGATCACTTAAGATAATGACGTGTTTCCATTGAAACTAGTGTCAATACACCTAAAATCTCACCGAACATCTAGGCATACAAGTTTTTGTATATTAACTAACATTGAATTCTAGTTTTTACCATACCATAAAAAATTGTGTGAAAAAATTGTGACACGCCTAGCTTTTTATATTTTTCATTGAAAACGGACAAATCTATCTTGCAAATGTATCTTTAATGCAAATATGTCCTCATTAATGCCATATCTTGAACTCTAAAAAAATCCATATATTACAATACAAGAACTATCTTATCCTACAGTCAATATATCACTTCTATATTGCAAAATTATTCCTCTTTTTATAGTGTTAATAAATTAACTCCGACCTGCACTAGGAAGATCAATCTTGGATTATGTTCAGGTGATTTAACCGACTGTGCACTTGGATCTATGGATAATGTGTGAAATCTAACGTATATTATATGCATTTATTTACGTATATAGTGGTTAAAATACTTAGTTAAAAAACTCATGTCTAAAGAAATATTTATTGTTTTGGACTCACTTGTAGCTTCAGAGCCCCCAAATGAAAGAAATGATTAGTGACGTATTAAAACTGTTAAATTTTACAGTTAAGTGTAAGTTTACAGTGACGTAATAATTTAAAAACTTCTCTTCGATTAACAATTTTTTTTTCTACTTAATTATGTTTTATGAAGTTGTTACTTGTTAGTTGTTACCTATGCTTTTCGTCATATCTTTTTTTCATCATTTCCTATACATTAGTAGATATAACGGGATACATATAATATGTTTTCAAATCAAATACACACAAAGGACCAAAACTACGCTTAAGTAGTTTGAACAAAACTTAAACATAATTTAAGACCCATTATAATCCTGTTGAAATTGGTTCACCCGGTTACTCTAATATTATTATAAATTATAATAGAAACATGACACTATCTCTTACTAGGTTATTCATTTGGCTTTACTGGTGGTTTCTGGATAAATAGATTAGGTCCTAATTCAGATTATTGTCTATCTCTAAGCTAAATCTTAGCCTGATATGTTGAGCAGTTTTTGCGTGAAAGATTTACAAACGTCTAACAATCATCACAATCTTTCGCTTTTACTTGTATTTTATAAACTTAAGATTGGAAATAGTAATTTATTATTAATAGTTTTAAAGAAGTAGTTCGGGTCTATAGATAGAGTACCTATAATATATTCAATGCTATAGACACGGTGAACATTACAGGAATTTCTATAAAATAAAGGCAAATAAAAGCGATTCACTTCGATGATAAATAATTAAATGTGAATGCATTGTTTGTTAACACGATTTCATTTGTGTGCCTACTTCATTTACAAATTTCATGCAAATCCGTTCAGCCGTTTGCATTACTGAGAAACAAACATACATTCACATACCTATTTATTTCAATGTATGTATTTAGTTTATAAAATATTGTAAAAAATAGTAAATCACTGTTTATAAATAAATACGATATTATTATATCGCATAACCATTACGTAATTCGTCACATTCGTAAAAAAGAAATGGAATCTTTTATAAAGATAGATAGAACATTATCTTTATAAAAGAAAGCGATACGCTCCATTTCACGGCACATAGTAATGGTTTAAACAGCTTTTACAAATCTGTCCCTCAAGTTGACATTGATAAACTACTCTAACGTGGAAAACCGCGAAACGTAATACACTTACAATTACTTTGGTGTATAAATAGGATTGTTTTTATTTTATAGGGATAAGATAATTATGATAATACTAGGCGGAAGCACGGTTTTACCCGCAGACAAAATCATGAGCAAAACTTTTATCATTTATTTTAATATAAGCTTAAGGTGGGTGTGACAAACAGACAGACAGAAATAAGATACCATAAAAAATATACCTAGATGTAAATCTATATCATACTAGCTGTTTTTTCCTGACTTTGCTCGAGTTCTACCGGTAGGTGTATTTAAAAAAAATCTATAGTCAGTGAACACTGAGCATGAAGCTGTCTAAAAGTAAAAGAATTTTAACATCAGTCGACTTATTTTTTATTTAAATCATAACAAACAAACAAATATCTCTAATATTAGTTTAATAATTAATTATACCACACGGTAAAACACAACATAGTTATACTAATAACCAGCATCGGGTTTCGCTCGCTTCAACCACGAAATTCTGTAATGTGATCTAGGTATGTATTTACCTACATTCCTATATTATAAGCTGACGTAATATCTATTGTATTTACCTACATTATTGTTGACGTAATACCTAGAATATAAGAAGATGGATGACGATTGTTATGTAACATACCTATTTTGAAGTTATGTATTTTAATAGGTATTTATAATATCTAGTGTGCCACAAATATCACAAATATCGTCGATAAGGTACAGAAAATATTTTAATAGGCAGGTCATTGTTGATTTCCCCACTTAAAAAAAGGCAGGTCATTGTTAGATATCTGTGGTAATGAAAGTGCAAATTTAAGTAAGTTAAATTTATGTATTTTAATTTTAATTTAATTTTACTTAGTCTTTTACTATTAAATTTGAGAATTTTATATGAATCATGATTAAGTCCATACCATAATAAGGCGCCGATCACTTGACCGCTGGTCCGTTATAGATGTGGTCAGTTAATTAGACCACCGGTGATGATTTGTAGCATGTAATTATAGCTAATAACTGTGAATATGCATTTATTATTAAACTGGGATATTAAGGTTTTATAAGACAAGTATTTTAAGGAAGTAGGGACAATCTTAATGATGAAGATACAGTTTGTCAACTGTTGTATCGTGTCCAATATGTTAAATGCACTTATTTTAGGAATTCATATGCCTCATCAGCTAAAGTCCAAAGCTATATATAATTTTGTTTTCTAATACTTGATAATAAGGTATTCAAAATCCTATAAAGTATTTAATTATGACATTTATCTGTACTTTACAGCTGACACTATAAGAAAACTATAGGACTTATAAGAGCGTCATTACGATTAAAGAAAATTAAAAACAGAATTTGTTAAAATTTTGTATTTCAACTCAATAATTTCCACAAAAACCTTAAAAAACATACCTACACGATAAAACTATTTCCACCCCAATACCCAAAAAACGGCAATTATCAAAACATCGTACACCGTCGCCCATCACTATCGATACTGCCTCCCGCCAATCAATTCCATACACGTCCACCTGATTAGTGATGCACCGGTTATCGAGAAACTCGATATCGACTGCGGTGTCGACGATTTGACGTATAATGTTTGCATGTAATATTTACGTCTGATTACACTCGCTAACGGGCGCAACAAATTGAAGATTCAACGATTTAATTGGATTTGATGGGTATAAGTAATTTAACACCAAGTATTTTTTGTTAGATTCCACCCGTCAGTGGATTTTATTTATTTTTTGTAGTGATATATTTTTTTGACAATTCTTGCGCCTTCTTTCTGTCCTACATTATTGTGTCATACCACTACCTACTAGTTATTATTCTGTGGTCATACTATATAATATGTGGCTTTTCGCCAGCTGCTTCGTCCGCGTTTTCAATGAAAAACCCGCATAGTTCCTGTTCCTGTGGGATTTCCGGGATAAAAGTACCCTAAAAGTACTTAATCTGGGTCTTGAGCTACCTATACATAAATTTAATTGTAATAGGTTCTGTAGTATGCGTGAAAGAGTAACAAACATCCATCCTCACAAACTTTTGCATTATTAATATTAGTAGGATGTTTCTGAAAATACGAGTTTTTCGGATTCGATTTTATCAATTGTCACAAATTACAAATGACGGTCTATTGATAGATTATTTCGATATTGCTAAGAAGTATTACTTTACAATAATTTTAACCATCAATGAAAAGAAACTACCTATATAAAAGTAAACAACATTGTGTATAGCGTTATATTTACGTAAGTTACGATCAATCTAATGTTCAAAATTTCTATTGCATTACAAATGAACGGCCATAATTCTTCAAATCAGATAAAAGTTCGAGCGAGATTGTAGCTTCATTGAAAAATGTTAAGTTTATCTTAAAAAATTAGATGCAAGATAGACAATCACTTTAGTTAGAAAGAAATAGAAAGCAATTTTTAGTAAATATTTTGATTTAAATTTGGGACACAAAAGATTTTACTTCACTGCCTATATTATTCATAATTAAATTTCACAAAAGTTTTTCCCTGATTACATTTGTATACTCTAATTGAATTCAGAATTGGGCTTCAAATATTAGCCATTAGGACTAAACTGTATGGGAAATAAATTTAGATACAATGCCTAGAATAAAGTGTTTATCTAAAAATATTAAATCGACCATTGAAACAAATATTAATTCATCAGGTCCATATCCCACAAGAGACTTCAATATAACATATGTCTTCAAAATCGGTGGGTGGTCATCTTGCTCCGGAAGTTATCTATAAAATAAATAAAACAAACTGATAACAAATTGATAAGATTTAGATAAATTATCGCATGTATCACAAAACAAATTATTCAGAGATATGGGCAAGAGTGTGATATCTACAAGATATCTATTACGTAGTATGTCATTTATAAAATTACTAGCGGTCCGCCCCGGCTTCGCCCGTGGTACCTACATGTTTAAACTATCCTATCTCTCAAGTTGGATGGAACTGCACATGGTGTGCGAATTTTATTATAATCGGTTAAGTGGTTTAGAAGTCCATTGAGGACAAACATTGTGACACGAGATTTATTTATATTATAAGATAAATGTATATCCGAGTCGATCTAAATGTTCCAGTGTAGGTACTTTAATATCTAGTGTGGATATAAATAGGCCAAACGACAATTAATTATTTCTTGTACGTACTATATTAAGAAACTACCATATTCAAAATTGATATTTTTTGCCATAATATAAAGTATTTTTAGAGTTATGCTATGTACTTTAATTTAATCGTATTTGCAGCATCATAAAGTTACATAGTCCAATTACTCAATGTTTCATTTTACCTACTATTTTTGATCAAAAATAGTCGTCATGTTGTAGTAACTCAGGCCCCGGAACCTCAGACACAATAGAAAATGTATTGTGTCTGGGACCGATCGGGCCGCTTGGGGCTCAATGGGTTAAGCAATAACCAAATTAATCCTTATCATATAAACATCTTCTACATACTTTAAAATCTACATCAAATAAGTATGCTAATTAGGTAACTGACAAGTTCTTCAAATCTTTAAACCTATTGTTTATCATGAACTTGATTATAAACCACAGACTAATCATGGGCGACAGGCGCCTTAAGGTTGATGTTCCGACCGTCCCTCCATACATTTTTGATTACCTCTAAACACTTAACACAGACACTATTTCTTTAAAACTAATCATTTTATCACTTCTCTATAATGAAATGTGTGCGCGTTCGACCTTTTTAATCAATAATTTACAATATTTACTTAGAAAAACAACAGTAAAATACCGGAAAAATTTGACACTTCTACAGTAGTGTGCGTGACTTTTGCCAAGCGAAACACGACATAAAGCACGACATCTAGCGCATAGACTATATACTTATTACAGATCTAGCGCGTCAATGTCTAAACGAAAGGCGATGTTTAGACATTGACGCGCTAGATGTCGTGCATTCGCGTTCGTTATCTTATGCATAATGAGCATAATTCTAATAAATCAAAGTTCTGTGTAAAAATTGAGTAATTTCATTTCCAATCGTTCAAAGAAAATAACAATAAAATAAAATAAAACTAATGACCTTAGAAACTATGTTTTTTTTTATTTATTACTCATTATTGTTCGTCCGTCGTAGGTCTGTAAACTGTATTGTACACTGAAGGTAAATGGTACTGTAGGTACTTTAGTTCGGCGTCGTCGCTCGTCGGCTTGATATAAAATTACATTCTTGATTTCATTGACACGCGCTATGATTTGCGCGCGGAATTTCTTGTGTTGTGAATTTATTTTTGTATGCTATGCATTTTAATTGATTCAAATTGCAATGTTTCTCTAGTATGCATTTGAGACTATATTGTAAATTGTAATAATTGATCGTGGGTATAGTAATTAATTATTCTAATAACGCAATTAGTAATATATGTATTTTCGGTGGGATTCAAAACAAAAAATTGGCCCGTGATTTTTATGAAATTTCACCACATTGCAAATCACATCAATCATAGTTCATACACATGTAGGTATGACGAAAGTGATTAGTATTGTGGCTAACATTGACTCATCAGTTCATCACTGAAACCAGTGATAAATCAGTACCTATATCATATTGTGTTTGAATATTTTTAAACAATGATATAAGTATACAATTATTATAAATCGGTAAACTATCAAAGTAATCACAAACTTGCAAACATTGGTAAAATGTCCAGTAGTTTATGAGCCTATTCATTACAATCAAACAAACAAACAAAGTTTTCCTCTTTATAATATTAGTGTAGACAAACACTATGAATACGATCACGAATGCAAATTCGGGGATTTTCTAATTATTGCTAAATAATAATTGAATTCGTTTTGAAATACTCTATAATTTTTAGTGTATAAATAGACATTTATAATGTGGTGCTCATTTTTTTTGTACTGCTAACGCTATTGTAGGTACCTATTTTCGTTGTTTTATTTCAAGTGAACACGGCCATACAATTTTGTCACGAGCCGCCTATGATTGTAGGTACTTTTGTTAGGCTCCTTCGTCGTCCGCGTCGGCTCGAAAGTTCTTGATTTCATTGTCACGCGCTATGATTTGCGCGCGGATTTTCTTGTGTTGTGAATTTATTTTTGTATTATTATTATTTTTTATTTATTTTTTTATTTTATTGATTCAAATAAAATATTTCACTAGTATGCATTTGAGACTATATTGTATTATGTATAATTTATCGTAGGTATAGTTATTCTTATAACGCAGTTATATTTTCGGTGGGACAATTTGACCCGTGATTTTTCTGAAATATCACCACGTTGCAAATCACATCAATCATACACACGTATGACGAAAGTATAGTGGCTATAATTGACTCATCAGTTCATCACTGAAACCAGTGATAAATCAGTACATATATCATATTTTATTGTGTTTGAATATTTTTTAAACAACGATATATACAATATTATTATAAATCGGTAAACTACCAAAGTACTTCCGAATTTTCAGACAGACAAACAAGTAGTTTGAACACGCAGTTTTCTTATACTAGTAGCAAAAATCAAAACCATAATATTATGTTTCCCTACTATATTTTACTAAAAGTCCAGTGCGTCGAAATCGTAAATAATAATATGTTTTTCACCTTCCTGGTTATTTTCCCATAGTAAATAGTGTTTTAGGTTTGTTGTTGTAGGTAGGAATAATAATAATTATTCTTACATGTTGGTTATGAAATGTATATTGAAATAATTTACTTTTACAAATCATTAGTGATATAAGTTTTGAGTGAAAATGCTTGGATCAGCATAATATTATATGGTACTTCAAATACATGTTTTGATAAAAAAAACAATAGTGTAATAAAATAAAACTGCGTTTTATTGTAATCAATGTTGACAATTTTAAATTCCAAAATTATTGATCAATAAAATAGTTTACACCAACAAATATAACTTTTATTTTTATAACAATCGTTCATAATATAAACCGTAGCAGGTGGCGTTTTGAAGTTCTGTCTACTCATACAGAAAAATGGAAAACTTGTTTTTTTTGTAAACAATTTATTACTCATGTTGTTTGGCAACTCGAAGCGTGGTCGTCCGTCGTAGGTACTTTTGTTCGGCGTCGCGTCGTCGTCCGCGTCGGCTTGATATAAAACATTCTTGATTTCATTGACACGCGCTATGATTTGCGCGCGGAATTTCTTGTGTTGTGAATTTATTTTTGTATGCTATGCATTTTAATTGAATCAAATTGCAATATTTCTCTAGTATGCATTTGAGACTATATTGTAATAATTGATCGTGGGTAGGTATAGTAATTAATTATTCTAATAACGCAATTATATTTTCGGTGGGATTCAAAACAAAAAATTGGCCCGTGATTTTTATGAAATTTCACCACATTGCAAATTATATATTATACAATTACAATTACAATTATTATAAATCGGTAAACTATCAAAGTAATTACAAACTTGCAAAATATGCTTTTCCGAATTTTCAGACAGACACACAATTTTATTAGTTTGTTTTAGCAAAGTAGGTACCTATACCTATACGCTTACGTCGCGCGTCGCGTCGTCGAAAACGGTGCGCCCAGAAACAAACATACCTAATTCAGTTACAATCCTTTTTTTGTTCCGTAATTTATTGTATTTATTCTAATACGATTTTTTTTATTCGTCGGCCAGTTCTACTAGGTATAAAAAGATAAAATTGAAATATAATTATTGTAGCGACAGCCATATTATGTTACTATGTTTTCGTAAATATGTTTTTCACCTTCCTGGTTATTTTCACATAATCTTATCTTATATATAAAAATGAATCGCAAAATGTGTTGGTAAGCGCATAACTCGAGAACGGCTGAACCGATTTCGATCATTCTTTTTTTATTATATTCCTTGAAGTACGAGGATGGTTTTTATGTAGAGAAAACGTAAATATTATGTACCACGGGCGAAGCCGGGGCGGACCGCTAGTATATATATATAAATGAATCGCAAAATGTGTTGGTAAGCGCATAACTCGAGAACGGCTGAACCGATTTCGATAATTCTTTTTTTATTATATTCCTTGAAGTACGAGGATGGTTCTTATGTAGAGAAAACGTAAACATGTACCACGGGCGAAGCCGGGGCGGACCGCTAGTCTTATATATAAAAATGAATCGCAAAATGTGTTGGTAAGCGCATAACTCGAGAACGGCTGAACCGATTTCGATAATTCTTTTTTTATTATATGATATATCCCTTGAAGTACGAGGATGGTTCTTATAGCTAGAGAGCTAGTTAGTTTAGTTTTAGTGCAGTGGCAGTGTAAATGTTGTTGTTGAGGTTATGTAAATTTAACACTTTAGTTAACTACCAAGATATAAAGAAATGAGGATAGGACACAATAACTATTGGTTGAGGTATTTATAAACTCATAATATACTTTTAAAAAAATCACGTTTTAATAAATTTCTAGAATTAAATTAGAACAGCTGATTCAAAATAGCCTAAAAAATCTTAATAATAATAATTACGCTTCACAGCAAGAAGAAATGTACCATATGTACCCGCACAAAGTCGATATTGTGTTGCCTACCGTTCGACTCAATGGCTAGGGTTGTAACTACCTTTAATAATTATTACCAAACTAATAAACCGAGTGATGCGAAATAACCATAATTCTTTTAGAGTTTGATAAAATGATCAGGCAGGTATTTTCTTTAATCCTCTGAATTCTCGGTTACTAAATTGTATCGTTGAAATTATTCTTAATCGCGTAAATTTAATAAATAATCATATGGAAAACACTTTTCATTTGTTTTTTTACTTTCACGCCCAACTACTATACAATAATTACGTTGTTTCGGTATTTTGACGAGAAAACGCAGGAAACATCCGTTGTATCATTTTAGATAGATTGTATATTTTGTATCTGTAGAATTGAAATCAAAGCTATGTATATGTTGTCTCCATTCTTTTCTTATCGGATTGTTGATCCCAATGCGAATGCGTCACTTAAATTTTATAAAAGACAATTAAGAACATCAAAAATAAAGTGATACGTAAATATTTCACAGTGCAATATATTATGTAATTAATAATAATTATATATTTATGAAAAAATAATTACATCAGATTTAATAATAGCAATTGTTTTGAATGTACATAATATGAATAAATGATTACATCATAATAGTAATAATCACAATTGTTTTATTTCCCATTTGTTGCAACCCTAGCATATTTTCATGTAGCAGCAGAAGTACCTACACTGGCGGCGCGGCGGCATCGTGCGACATCAAAGGCATTGCCTTACTAGGTAAGTTTATAATGACTCATTTCTTTTATTATATAATTTACGTTTTACTTTTACAGAATCCGATTCAATGGATTATGAAGACGAGTCACACAACGCCATACGATAGTGATGATGAATGAACATTTCAATAAATGCATGCGTGTTTTTTTATGTTGTTTTGTAATTGTTAATTGTTTCTTAAATAAAGAAATAAACTAAATATTTAAATGATGATTTGTTATTTGCAACACAACTTTATATTTGAGATTCTTTACAAATGTATATTTAGTTTTGTATCATCAAATTTATAAATTTTATTCCATAGTTTTCAAAATTAAATGTAAATGACCATAAAAACATTAATAAAGTAAATCATTGATGTAAGGTCAGGGAACGTAATACATATATACATCTGACCATGTAGAAGCTAAGTCTTGTTGACTGCTGAAGTCTGTAAAGTTTTGTTGTCTGCTGAAGTCTGTACGCAATGAAAATATCTGCCGTTTCGAAAATAAGTTTTTAAGACCCTAATAAATAAAATATATGAATGGCAGATCTGGTCAAATACTTTCAAAATTGTATTTTTTTCAGCACTTTCATAAGTGTCTGCCAGAATGTTATCCGCGTGATAATGGTCTGCCATTGTTATTTTCCGATAGTAATAATAATCTATTTTCAAATATCAAAATGGCAGACGTGGTCAAATGGTTTCAAAGTTCGCCAAAAATTTCCACCTGTCTTACCTAAGCGCGCGCCCCGTCCACCACTCTGGGCTTAGTGACTCCTCATCTCATGTATAGTAGGTATAGGGGAATCAACACACAAAAATCCAGGTCTGGTCAAATACATACAGGTAGCTTTGCGCTAGCTCTCTAGCTATTACTTCTTATGGAGAGAAAACGTAAACATGTACCACGGGCGAAGCCGGGGCGGACCGCTAGTAAATAATAAAATAATAAATAGTGTATTAGATTTGTTATTGTATCTTGTATACCTACGAATAATTATTCTTACGTCTTGTTGGGAAATGTTCAAATACCTACCTATTGAAATAATTTACTGTTACAAATCATTAGTGTTATTAGTTTTGAGTGAATAGGCATGGATCAGAAATTCAGAATATAATATGCTACTAACTACTCAAATACATACATGTTTACACAACAAACACCACTGACCTCTATAACTATAAGTTATAGAGGTCAGTGACCGTCAGTGACAAACACTATGGATACCTACGCTCGCGAATGCAAATTCGGTGATTTACTAATTATTGATACCTAGTCATTGAATTCGTTTTGAAATAGCCTGTACTTTGTAATTTTTAGTGTTATAGACATTTATAAAATGTGGTGCTCATTTTTTTGTAATAAATCATCCCGAACGCTATTGTATTTTCGTTGTTTTATTTCAAGTAAACACCTATACAATTTTGTCACGAGCCGCCTCTGGCCTCTGGGTGAAATAAACAAGTCAAATGATTTTTGTTCTAATTGTATTTTGGTAGTAGTTTGTTTAGAATTTACATTACCATTGTTTAATTTTTATTTTGTATTTGCAGTAAAATAAAAAGATGAAAAACTTCATTAGGTATATTGTACGACAGCTCACTCTGAATCGCGCTAGCGAAATTTTTTCGTTACAGAGCACATATACAACTTTCGGACAATCTTCATTGAGGCCGGCCGGCAAATCGAGTATGTCGAGAAACTTCACTTATTCGATGGAGGTATTCTACCTTCCTTCCTCCACAGTTGTGGGACCCCGACGTGCATTGAACACGCAGCTTTCTGATACTAGTAGCTAAAATCAAAACCACAGATATGTCTGTGATCAAAACCATAATAATATTTTTTACCTATTATTTTACTAAAAGTCGAGTGCATCGAAATCGTAAATATGTTTTTCACCTTCCTGGTTTTTTTTCCATAGTAAATAGTGTGTTTGATTTGTTGTTGTATGAATAATTATTCTTACTTGTTGGTTATGAAATGTATATTGAAATAATTTACTTTTACAAATCACTAGTGATATTAGTTTTGAGTGAAAATGCTTGGATCAGCATAATATCATATTTGCTACTTCAAATACATGTTTTGATAAAAAAAAAACAATAGTGTAATGTAGGTAATAAAATAAAACTGCGTTTTATTGTAATCAATTTTGACATTATTTATTTCCCAAAATTACAACAAAATAGTTTACGCCAACAAATATAACTTTTATTTTTATAACAATCCTACTTGTTTTACATTCACGCCATCTAGACTTAAATCTTTATCATTTTTGTATACGTCTGTGTGTGTAAACGACCCTGTATGCAATGACAGATGTTATAATGCATTTTTTTACCGAATTGGGTGGATTTTAAGGCAATGATATGACATATTTCAATAAAATATAATATTCAGTAACCGCCATGACTATTCCTACGACCTTAATCTTTTCCAATTACGCAAAAACTCAAATAAACTAGAAATGTAGAATTCAGCGCCATCTAGCGGGATATTGGCTGGGAACAGATCGTAGCAATCACCTTAATACATTTCCGTTCAGAAAACAATCATACCTACAACAAACATTACTTTTGTAATTATAATATGTTTGTCTGCGAATGCGTAGGATGGACATATTGTGTCTATGCATTAATTTCTTTAATGGTTACCATCCTGTTGTAGTATTGTGTACAATTATTATAGTATCAAGTTGTATTGTGACAGTTTAATTGCTGTAGTCTGATGCTTATGATAAAAGAGCTGTGTGTGAATAATGCTGTACTCGTATGTTTTTGATCAAAGAGTTGTGTGTGAAATAGTTGTGTTCAAAATATTAGTAAAACGCACTTTGATCAGAAAGATTAGTATCATCAGTGATTTACACATGTGTTTGTACCTATATTATATAGTATGATGAATTTTTTGCAGCCATTAAAAAAATCAGAAAAGACCTGTAATTTCGGAATTTCTCTTATTACATACATCCTTAAAGAAATATCTTAAAATCGTATCCAAAAACAAACTACTATTCTCCTACAGATTTTTCTTGTTGTTAACTATACTAATAAGAACAATTTTGTCAACAGGCACAAAAGAAAAGTCACCAATCTGTTGCCTTCAAAGTCGACAGCGCCGAGTCAAAGTTCAGGATCGCAGAGACGAGTTCCACCACCAGCACCGTTGTACGAGGATCTGCAGGACCTGCCTCGGAGACCACCCTTACCGCAAAGGCCTGACATAGAACCTCAGCTTGAGGTGAATATTAATCTTGATAGACTATACCTATATTATAGTAGTTTTTGTTACGGACAATGTACTTTTCGCGAATATCCTGGGGCCTTAGACAAAGTAACAATTAAAAAACGATAACGAAGTTAGAAAAGGCAAAAATGTATGGGATTGACATACAGGTAAATTAGCTTGGAGAAATTTTTGCGTTTGTAGTAGTGTATGGTCAGCAAATAAAATAAAACAACATTTTATTTTTAGTTTTTATTTTATATATATAAGGGATTTTAAATTAAACTATATGTGTTTCTCCTCTGAAAAAGATGAGACTTTATTTTAATATTTGCACATTTAACATACATATAACTTTTACATTAACAATGTTACTAAAATGAAAAATTTACTAACCTGAAAAAGAAACGACATTTAAAGTTTAATTCTTTAGTTTGAGAAGTCAAAGGCTTGCCTCGACCATGTTTTAACACTGGAGCCATTTTGAATTAACAATATAAAGTTACAACACTTACACACAAATTAAACACTAGTTATGGCCCTGCCTTCATACAAAACTGCTGAATACGCCGTTCGCACGGGAATAGAATGTGGATGCGATTTCCCTTAGTTAGCATCCAAGCTTACGTCTTTATAATTATTAAACTGTATAAATTCATTCTTTAACTCCGGTCTGCATCGTGCAGACATGGGTGTAAAAGTCTCATTTTAGCTATTAAATGTAGTTTTTAAGTACATCTGAGTTTTCATTTGGGGCCTCCGGCTGCGGGACATGTAATTCACTTCAACAAATATTATAACAATAATAACAAATAATAACAACAATCAACAAATACAAAATTTATCAATTAAACTACGTACATAATAATTATAATTTTTGAATGAAATGTGTGCTTTATGTTCTAACGTTACCAAACGACTGCACGTGGCACCTGCGGACAGCGTAAACTGGTTTATTCTGGTTTTGTGCGTGTTTCCACTTTCCACTATCAAGTGACGATTTCTTTATTTGTTTTGTTTCGTAATTATTATGGTCAAATATTAATTATGAAACAAATTATTATGGACACGATATTTTATTGTTTCACGGTAGTCGCCTTGTCTCCAATTTCTCAAGGACGTAAAATTGAATGATATATTTTTTTTTATAAAGTCAAAACCATTTTCTTTCAAATAAAAACTTGTTTTTATTGAAAACAAAAGTGTTGCTAGGAATAAGTATAAAATTAAATAGTAATGTTAGGATATCGAAACATTTTTGTATAGGCCAGAACGATATAGTGGAAACGCGCTCTAAGATCTGAGTAATATACACACCACTACATATGCAAAAATTTCTCCAAGCTAATTTACCCGTACGCCGCGTTAGATCACGTGGTCTATCTAATGTCAATCCCATACATTTTTCCTTTTCTAACTTCGTTATCGTTTTTTAATTGTTACTTTGTCTACGGGCCCTGATATTGTTAAATATTATTTTCATATCGTATTTATGATTGATAAAAGGTTTCGCAACAGTTGAAGACGTAGTTACAGTTCAAAAAATTGTATAATGAAATTATCTTAAATATAAAAATGAATCGCAAAATGTGTTGGTAAGCGCATAACTCGAGAACGGCTGAACCGATTTCGATAATTCTTTTTTTATTATATTCCTTGAAGTACGAGGATGGTTCTTATGTAGAGAAAACGTAAACATGTACCACGGGCGAAGCCGGGGCGGACCGCTAGTTTAAAATAATTGTATACACATCATTAATCATCTAAATAGTTTGTTTTCAGTTTCAGTTAAGCAAAGTAACACTTTGTGTGAATAACTGAATTAAATTTTAAAAAAAGTAACTTTAAACTTTAAATTCTATAAAAGTTGTTATGCTCTACATATTTGAATAATCTTATTAACATGTTCCTTTTCATTTACAGATGGTAGAAACGAAACGACCGAACTGCCAAGGGCGCGTGTTCGTCTGCGGTACAGGCGGGTCATGGCGAGGTGGTAACCCGTGTGGAAACGCATGCAATGCACCAGTTTACGAAGAACTTCCTCACAGATCTGATGACTCAGTGCATAGCGACGATCATTTCGCGGAAGACGAGCTAAGTCTAGTTGGTGACGTGCTCCCCTGTCGAACGTGTTCTCGACCGCCTCCACAGTCCTTGCCCCATCGGCCAAGACAGCATCGGTTGGATCGACGACCGAAGTCTCTAGAAAGACGGCGGGCGCACAGGATTCCAAGACACGTACACCCGCCGGATCCATCAGAGTTCCATGAAGGAGTACTTCTAGATGCCTTGTTACGACTGTATCCTCAAGTTGGTACGGTGGGCGCAAGGCCGGCTGGTCCGATGCCTATGAGCGCTGGTGGTGCCTGGCCTGGTGGTGAACTGCCCGGGATAGCTTGCTGGAGAGGGCCAAGAGCTTCTCCGAAACCGCCAAGCGGAGATTCGTCGTTCGGCTCTGACTCCGGCTACAGTAACAATACTTGTGGAACGTGCGGCACAAGAGCCTCCTCTAGACATCGTTTATCAGCTGAAATACCTTTATCATGAGGTGCGAGCTTGGACTATAATGGTCGAGTGCCATAAACCTGTTCGAATTCATAAGCATTTATTAGTTATATTCCTCACGGCCTATTTCTAACGACGGCCTCAGCCTTCTTCGATAATAGTGATATGTCCTTTAAGACTTTCCTTGTAGTGTGACAGTTTCTATGGATTTGTACAAAAGAGGTATTAATTAAGTAGGACCCTTCCTGTGCTGTTCTTCAACTAGAGTCCTTGTTAAAATTATTTACGTTTAAATATTTTTGTACAAATATGTCTCCCTAAATACGATAGATATAGTTTCGTCCTTTAAGTAATTTCGAGCTAGTCCTAAATTTATTGCAATGATTATAAAATTATTAAAATTTAATTTTATGTGAAGCGAATGAAATAACGGTTATATTGATTCACGGGATTTGTAGATATTGTATAAAAGTAGATGATAATTAAGTTAGAATAGCGAGTTGAATTTTATAATCATATCACGTTTAAATATGTCGCATAAATCACGATTTCCTTTCGAATACTTCCTATCAATGTAGGTATTTCTATCACTGGTGCTAAAAGCATAATATTTGTAATTGTTTAATTCTGCCGTTCCAAAATTATAGTTACTACAATACGAATAAAGTACATTTTTTTATAAACTGCACAGTATGTATTACGAATAAATTGCTTGATCATAGCCAATTTAAATTTATATTGCTCTATCGAAAGCCTAGCCGAGTTTTAATTTTCAACGAAAAATAATGTTTTTCTCTCCTAAAAATGTAGAAAATGTGAAATTATTTTATAATGTATATTATCCAAAATTATTGTTCTTGTTTTCTGTTTATATTTAATTTAAGCGATATTTATTTTTATATAATTGTTTGGAATTGTAAATTTTCGCATTATCATTATTGTATGGGGCAACACTGTCCCGTTTATCAGAAGAACACAATAAATGAAAAATAAATACATTTTTGAAGAACTTATGCATTTTATTTCACTAATTTTCATCGTTGAATTGAATGACACTACAAGTTACAACATGAGGGTCAGTTTTCAAACAAAGGGCATTGAATTTTATTTAAGTATAAAGGTTTTTAAAATAAAAATACATACATATTTGAATTATAGTTCTGAGTGCATTTATTAGAATTGTATTTATATTGAAATCTGAATTCAAATTGAAGGAAATTATTTAGTCATATTATGGTCATTAAATAATTATTTGTAGCACAAACAATTTTTAATAAGCAATCCCTCATAATTGCGTACAAACATACATTCATTATTTTTGCTTCATTTTCTTAATGTGTTAAATAAAATGTTTGAGTTTGAGTTTAATATGAATTTTAACCACAAGCCTTATTCTGCCTAAGTCTATATGAAAAATGATTCGAATTCATGCTTATTTTCTATAGTTGGTATGGTCCGGGAGCCAGCAGCAGATTTTATGACCAAGTTCCTCTCAAGCGGTAATTAGTAAAATGCATCAAAGTATAGTATTATGAAGCCTCGTGAACGTCAGCTGGAGCTCGGTTGGGGGGAAGAGCGGTTGTATTCTCCCGTATCAGCTGACGGTTTTTCCACCAAGATACAGCCAGCTGACATATATATTTATCCACAGTTACATATAAGCTATCATCAGGTAAATTTTTGTTTGAGAGGAAATAACGGAAAATAAATTTTTCTTTAAATTTAACTTTCATGTTCGAGACACCAGCTGACGTATAATACACCATGTTGTAACCAGCTGACTATTTTTTTTCGTTGAGATATTGGGTTAGCTACAATTTGACAAATTTTTAGCTGAGAGGAAATGAATGAATGAATGTATTTTTTTTCCTATGTGCGTGGGAGGCTACAACCGCTCACCCCCCCAACCGAGCGCCAGCTGACGTTCACGAGGCTTTATAATACTATACTCTCATGCGTCTGACGAATTATCTCTTGAGAGGAAATAGTTAACCAAATTTGCACCTGGCTCCCTAACCAGTACCAAGTTCGTACGATATTTATGAATATTGAAACTACCCTCATGCATGTATCTCATAAATTAGAAGGTAAAGCAGAAGAAGAGAAGAGTAAGTAAGTTGTAAGTGTTGTAGGAAAGATATCCCTTTAAGATTAGACCAAACAAACAATGGATGTTTTCTTAATAAACATAAGATTGTAAGCTCATCATTTCTATAATGGACTACCACAAAGATAATAGAAACACAGTAACGTCAATCTCTGTTTCAGTGTTGCCTGACAAAAAATTTAACAAACATTGTTGTTGTAGTTTACAACATAAATAATAATGATCCACTAAGAAAACGTTAATATAAATTACTTAGCATTTGTATGTACATATTTTATCCATCAAATGCAATAACTGCCTGAGCAAAAACATGTGTGCATCATACAATAATTGATTGCGATTGCCAATTTGTACGGTGAAGATTCTTTTTGAATATTATTGTATTGTAAGTATTAAGTGCATTGTACAATAAAGTGTTTTTTATTTATTTATTGCGATATCTGTTCCAGATCCGTAACACGCTGGAGTCCCGCCTGGAGCTGATCGCGCTGCAGCTGCTGCCCGAGATCCGTAACGCTCTGTTCGGACGCAACCCTAACCGTAGATTCACCGACTAAACAGTCAAACAAAAGCACTTGTTACTACTAACAACATATTTAAAACATTCATTATTAGTAGAATTAAATAAGTGTTTTATTTGCCTAATTAATAATAATATGTATTTTAATGTGTATAATTCTATCGCCGTAGAATGTATACTGATGAATGTTAAGTCGCCAGAAAATGTATTAAATGTGTGATCATGTTGTTTGTCTGAAACCTGGTTCTACAAATCGCTCCGAGTGTACATTAGTTTCGCCGCTAAATACCCGTATTCTAAATGAAATATTTTATTATAACAATTCATTCGAGTAGCCCATGTTATATTCTAGAGGATGTAGTTTATAGGATTTTGGAAACGATATATTTAATGTTACTGTCTTATAGATCATATATGTGGAAATATTACTGTTAAATACCTATAGTTACATCATCCAATTTTCAGTATTAAAGCACAAGTTAAGAGAATGCTTCATAGATCGTGTTCTATTCTCTTCTCTTATTACTTTGTTAATAAATTTTAGAAGCATTTTGATGGACGTTTTACAAACTTATAATTGAATGGGACGTTAGATTAATATTTAGTTTTTTTTTTATAAATTAGGTCGTTTACTTAAAAGTATTCATTACATTTTACTGTTTGAGGCTTAGTAAGTATACCTAGCCACCTCACTTCATCTTAAAAGAGATAGATCCTATTAAATTTATCAAATACACATTTTTCTCATTATATTCAACTCGATAAAAGTAAGTGATTATAATATTATAATGATATTATAATTCACGCTAATATTACCTAGATTCAAAATTAAATGCCACGCACCTCTATTTTTTTGCAAAATAACTAATTTCTCAATATCCGCTGCTCTTCCATATAGTTATTAGAATATCATACTAAAGTTAATGTTAAAACAATATATGTATATGGGTTATGCATCTCTCAGATAATTCTACTAACTGAATATAGAGCTGCAGTGCTTAGCATTTATATACTTAATTAAACCTATCCACTAATATTATAATTGAAAATTTGTGAATACAGAGTAATGTTTGTGTCTCTTCTATTCTAAAACTGTTGAACTAATATGCACGAAATAAAGATATATAGTAGATACGAACACAGCTTTATTATTTCTTTTAGGACAGATTCTACAGGTACCTACCACGTGTCTAAAACTGCAAACCAGCTTGTAAAATACCACAAAACTTTTAAAACATTTATGTTTAAACGCTTACAAAGTAGGTAGACCATATATCTCCCGGATAATTTTTCCAAGCTCGTAGTCAGATAGCGAAGCTAAGTGAGATCTTAATAATGGACCACCGCCTTTCTTCCGCCGAGACAAATACAAATAGACTTGTTTTGTACCGTCAGCAAAAAGTCTTTGTGACTCACTTTATTACCTACACTTTATTACGTATTTTGTCTTTATTTAAATATTGTCGGAGATTTTGTAGTGTCAATAATTTGAATGCATTTTATGCATTTGTTATGGCTACTTTTTTACAAATGAAACATATATTTTGTAACTAATTTTATGCTCTACAAATTTTATCATATTATGTTAGCATAATTCTGAAGCTTTTTCCTGTACTTTCTTACTCTATCTTGTACACTCCACTTATGAATGATGCCAATACTTTATGAACTTATTTATTAGTTTATGATGTACACACGAGTTTTTAAGATACAACTTTAAGGCCGCTACAATAAAGGTATGCATGAAAACGAGATTGATTGCTAATGTGTTAGCTTTTGAACTACCTACGTGTTGTTAAAATCATCCAAATTAATTCATTCGTTTTATGAGTAAGACTACTGAACACACTAGAGATATCAAATCAAAATTACTGTAAAATCCTTTACTTTAAAATATTAATAAGTATTCTTATTTTAATATTGGCGGTCAACTTATAAAACCTATTTTACATTTTCATTTGACCACTTATTGTATTAACTTAGTACTGAATAAAATCGCACCGATTTTATTTTATTATTTGTAAACATTATTAACAAATTACGGGCACAATTAATCATTTTACACCACAACCAATTAACTCAATAACACGATTTAATTCCCGCTAGTTATTCTGTAATCCATTGGAACCATTATTATTGAATATTCATTTAATTCTCTTTAACGTATCTACACTGAAATGCTTTTATTTTGAAGCCATTAAAATTGTGTTGAATGCAAACATCATTGTGTTATAATGGAGATTTGTACTGATATAAATTAATGTTTAGGTATTACTTAAAATACCTAAGTATATAAATTTGACTACAACTTTCTACAGTTTTAACATTGAAAATTGAAAACGGTTTTTTATTGTGCATCATCGATAGGTACTGATTATTAGTATTAACTTATAATATAATATATCAAATAATATAATTACTTGAAACGACATCACGATTTTTTGTTACACACTTTTACCAAAACGATGTCGTACTTTTTATCCTATCCTACTAATCCTATCCTATCCTACTAAAATCCTATAAATGCGAAAGTTTGTGAGGATGGGTGTGTGTTTGTTATTCTTTCATGCAAATTCTACTGAACCGATTACAATGAAATTTAGCACACATATAGAGGGTAACTTGGATTAACACATAGGATAGGTTTTATCCCGAAAATCCCACGGGAACGGGAACTATGCGGCTTTCCTTTTAAAAAGCGGGCGAAGCCGCGGGTGGAAAGCTAGTTTATCATATTTTAACAATGTAACAATAAATAAAATGAATTCCCAGACAAAAGAAAAGAAAATATAACACCAATAAATATTAAACGATACGAACCGACAAGGATACCAACAGCTATTTATACTAATTCCGTAATTAATAAAGATTGTATTGCAAACCATACGAATAGAGCTTGCATCTTTCTCGGTATATGTTCAACAATACACGGAGATAGAATCTCACTTATATTACCTTCATAGAGTGTATAAGAACTAGAAGTGACTTTAACCCTTAAAAAAAATTAAATGATAATTATAATTTAATTTAAATTTTTTTTGCTAAAAAAAAAAGTTCAAAAGCCTTCCTCTTAACAATTTAGTTCTCAAAAAATAGCCTGTGTTTCGAGCACACGTGTCAGATGTAAAACTTCTTTGGCAAGATTCAAAGATACCAAAATCGCCTTACTCCACGACGTGACGGTATTGCCATGACGCAACCTTTCAATTTTACTCGCAATGCGCCTAAAAAAGTTTAATTTAAAAAAACTTCGAGGTTCAAAGGATTTATCAATAATTAAGCTCTCAAATCACACCAAAGTTTAAAAATTTATGTCAAATTCAAATTCAAATTCAAATTCGTTTATTCAGTCTTAACTTAACCTAACCTTAGAGCTAAATACATTTGGTGGTAACTGTATAATGATAGGTATATATCAATCAACGGTTCAAGACTGGCATCTTTGCTAGATTACCGAGTAGGTAACCTGTATTAAAGATATCAGTTCCTTCCCCATATAATTTATATAATATAAGAAAAAACATCTTAAGGTGGTCATCACAACTTAGTCAACGAAATTGATTTTTAAGTTCGGATATAAAGAATATAAAAGTAAATTAACTAATTGATATCTTAACTTATGAACATGAAAGGAGTCGAGTGATTATGTGTGGGCATAAGTTAGTGTGTGTGCGTATGTGTATTGAGTATGTTTGTGTCTGCGTATGTGTAAGTGAATGTGTGTGTATGTGTGTGTGTGTGTGTGTGTGTGTGTGTGTTTGAGTGGATGTAGATGTGTATGCATATAAAAGAATGTGAAATATGAATGTAAAACTTTCATTAAGTCATTGTACAAATTAAATTTTCAGTTTCCTGATAAGTAAGATTTAGCAGCCAATTAGTAACTTGCGTTTTGCAAGTAGCGTAGGGGAGTTTATAAATAGGTAATATTTTATTAATTTTATTGTATAATGAAGGGGCTAGAAAACAATTAAATCTTTTGGAGTGTACGAAATTACATTTATCAACTTCGCAAATTCTATCCTTGCGCCTTTTAATAATATTTTGAAATGGAGTCACAGAATGTTGAGAAAGAACAGTATGTAATATAAAGAGTTGCCTCACAGTCAATACTTTAAGGCTCTTGTACAGGTCAGCTGTCGGAAATCTGTATTTTTTAAAAGTACCAACTTTTAAAATAGCTCTCTGAGCTCTTTCAAGCTTCAGGAGATGAGTCTTAGGCGCACCACCCCAAGATGATATACAGTAACATAAAACCGATTGGCATAACGAATAGTAGACCTGTCTCAAAATTTGACCATCAGCAATATGGCGAAGAGTTTTAAAGATATAGATCAATTTTCTGACTCTGTTTTGAAGTTGTTCTATATGTAAAGAAAAGGAAAGATTGCAATCAAGAGTTATACCCAGATATTTAGTGCTTGATTTTCGAGTGAGTCTGGGGCAATTGCAGTGCTGATTAAACGGATTGTTGCAAGTGTGAGCGTATAGACATAAAGTAAGGGGGGGTTGAGATGTTTGCCGAAGAGAAAAAGCCAAGTAATTAGTTTTATCGGTGTTCAAGGTCAAGAGATTTTTAGCTAGCCATGTTGACACTAAATTGAACCCACCCTGTGCTTTGCGAAAAACCTCTGGCCATGAGTCGCCTATAAAAGTTAGGGCTGTGTCATCGGCGAAGGCAGATATTTTACCATCCTGGAGATCCAATTGGCAAAGGTCATTTAAGTATACCAAAAACAGGGTCGGACCGATCACACTGCCTTGCGGGACTCCGAGTGATATTGGAAGTTCATCGCTTACGTTATTATTAATTTTAACACACTGTGTTCTATGACTTAAATAGTTTTCAAACATCGAAAGTGAATGGCCTCTCACGCCTATTCTTTCAAGCTTTTGTAAAAGCAGGGGAGTGGCAACTGTGTCGAACGCCTTGGCAAGGTCCAAAAAGATAGTGATGACTTTTTTTTTATGATCTAAATTCTTAATAATATAATTGGTAATGTCTAATACCGCTTTCGAAGTGGACATGTTACGTCTAAAGCCGTACTGATTTGGAGATAATAGATTTTTATGTTCTAGGTGTCATATCAGTTTATCGCAAAAACGTATAATTGTTGTTCTATATATAGGTATCTTCGTGTGTTGTTAAAATATCTCCACCTACGTAATTAAAGAACCCTAATAAAACCATAAACAACACTATAATAATTACATTATTCATCAATCGAACTACTATTTTTCTTTGATAGATACTTAGAGCTTTGAAAATTGTATCGGAGTATAGAAAAAAAAGTAAAACACGCTAATGATATTCTGCTTTAAAAACATACAAATAAAGCGAACTTCCATTTGAAAATATCTAAGCTCCAAAGAGACCTAATTTGCGTCGTCAAAGCATTTTAATTAAGTCATATCCAGTAGTTTTACGGCAATGTACGGCAAATATTAATAAGCCGCCTTAGGCAGTGTTGATTTATGCGCTTAGAGTTGCGCAAATGAATACATTTTAACATACACACAAACATACAGTTGGTACGTACTCTGTGTGACATTTTCAGGGCCCGAGTAATTAATATTTTAAGACAACCGATTTAAATGTTTTGGATGAATATTTTGAATATTCTGCATGTTACGTGTGGAAATGAATTTAAAGATATTTTACGTTTTAAAAACGAATAGCAGCAGAAAACAATTTATCAAATCGAACGAAGTTTGCACTATTTTATAAAGAATGCATTTTTTTTCCAAGACATGAGTTTGTCGAGAACTCTTGTTAACGTAGAATTTAGCAAATGGGGCTTCTAGCAAACGGCTCACGCAGTTAACTTGCTAGTAGAAACTTCGACTAAATTAAACAATTAAATTATTTAAGACAAGAATTAAAAGATTTTGAGTAAATGTAGCCCCAAGAAAACGGGACCTCTAGCTATTGGGGCCTCTATTGCCCCAAATACTTCCCCACACAGTGTCATATCACCAGCTCCATTGCTAAACGAGGATGTTATTTATCGAGATGACTGTGCCCGGGATGAAAATGACAATTTTGTCTTGTCGTACACTAATAAGTGTGTGTGCTTTTGTTGTTCTGTGTTTGCAAGATCAATGTTTCCATGACACGACTTGTAATTCAATTTAATTTATATTTTCTCTTGCTACAATCTTCTTCTTATATATAAAAATGAATCGCAAAATGTGTTGGTAAGCGCATAACTCGAGAACGGCTGAACCGATTTCGATAATTCTTTTTTTATTATACTCCTTGAAGTACGAGGATGGTTTTTATGTAGAGAAAACGTAAATATGTACCACGGGTGAAGCCGGGGCGGACCGCTAGTTTCTAATAAAAATTATTATTTTAAAAGGCAGAATCTGATAAATTGAAATTACCTGCATATGGAATATTTCTACACTGAAATTATGAGATTCAAGGCTAAAATTGATGGAATAGGTAGTTTAAAACAGGAATAACTTTCTTATGGAATATTTCAACATTACAATCATGAGATAATTTATTAAAAGCTTAAATGAATAGAACACTCATTTGATAAACTACTGTGTGTTTATAATCTTATCCTTATCACTTTTCTATAATTTATGAATGTTTATAATTAATATTTCCAGTGACAAATAGGTATATCTCTATAATCAGGATCAAATTCAAAAGCCCCGAATCTTACATTCAATATCCTCTTTCCTGTAAACAGACCAGAGATAAAATAAACTTTAATACGAACATAAACAGACACAATGCCTTCAGCGATGTCTAGAGTACTGTCTTCAATAGCCATCTCCTCTGGTCCATCACCATTCTTCTTCATGGTTATGGACCATATAAATAAATGTGCAAAATACCGAAACATGGAGTCCATCACTCCAAGCATTTTGTTTAATCAAGTAATGGGTGTCTGGAATCGAAAGAAAATTTTTATGTTGCCAATATCCATCCCCCATAGTTTCCCTTTAAATACATGGTGTACACGTTCAAAGCATTTTGGACCTTCACACGAAATCAGAGAGTGGTTAATCGACTGGCGACTTCTAAAAGGCTATTAGGAAAATGGCTTCTATTTTCACACATAAACAAAGCTTTTTGTTTATCCTTACAACATCGTTTTGAAATAAAAATGTAAAGAGCTGACTGCTTTAGTTTCGTTCTATGTATTGATTTGTATTGTTACTTGTGCTTTGTAAATATTTAAAGGGAATTTAAAATATGTTAAAGGTGTTAGAGAGCTTTAGATAAATCAGCGTGGATTTAACACTGTATATTTTTATCAAAAAGCAGATAAATTGTGCAAACAAAGTAATAATTAGATACATAAAAATAACGACATATTTCAGAGCTTTATAGATCTTACACAGTCATGTATTAGTCATTTACTATTTTTATTAGATTTGTCATGTTTATGAAAAATATCATATAGGTAATGCACATTGCACAAGCGGAAAGCTAATTTACTACAGCTTCAATTGAAAATAACTTCAGCCGTTTTTACCCCTTGCTGCGATTTCGTGTCTATTAAACCTTTTTTTAAGTATATTTTAATTTTTGACGGTTTTTTAGCCCTTGCTGCGTTCCAGGTCCTTTGTATCTTATTTATTACTTTATTTTATACGCATGCAAAAACGTAAAAACGTTCACCATATAATTCATATCATTACTTAAACGTTCCTGTCTTAATATTGTCATGGATTTATATGACTTGCATTTGATTAAGGGGCAGTTCATCATAATTTAGAGAGAACCAAAATAACATAACGTTTAGTTCTGAAAATACGCGTCAACTCAGTTCCACGATAATTTCTTAACTTCCTTATTTTATAAACATAGACTTGGGTTCGTATGTGTGAATGTTACATTGTGTGAAATGTTATTTTGTTAATTTAATTCATGATTACTCATTATTCATTATATTTATCTTTTCTATAAGAATTTCCACAAGAAAATTCTTATAGAACAGTTAAATTTATTTTTTCATTTTTTCAAGATGTGATTTTTCAAGAAAAAAAAATCTTTAGTCTTCTCTTGTTCTCTCTTACAGAGCAGGTAACGGAATATTATTCAAAAAATTTTATGAAGATTAAAAGGAATTTATGGTGAACAATTATTAGTGTCTAGTGTGAATCTTATTTTCTAGTCCTGTGAAGATCAAGTAAAGGGAAAGGTTTCGCTTCTGCTTTAATATTTTCCTGCCTCTTTAATTTTTTCCAATTGCCCAATAGTCCCATAAGTGTCTTTAGCAATATGTACTTAACCTGCTCTATGACATCCTCATTATCTAATTAAATTCGTCGCATACCAATTTATACCTACTTATACAATGTACCTATCATAAAGCATTAGCAAAGACTTCTATATAAATTTAGAAAGACAGTTAACTTGAAATACGCTAACAAATCCGCGTCCCGTAAAATACTGACCGTTACATCTAATAGCTCACAATAAATTGGACACAACATGTTTATTTTAATCAAAAACGAAGCACGACCGTAATCCTCGGAGGACGGAGGAATGCGATTTATAAAAGACAAGTTTGACACAAAATTCAGTATACACTCGTGATCTTTACGCGGTGTTTGGTGAAAATAGCCGGGAGCGTATTTGGCTGTCAATCGATATGTTATCGTATGGTACTAATTATGTGCAATTAATTCAAACTCAAAGTCGAATGATAAAGTGTTGTAAAAATAAATTAGCAATATCCTAGGCTTATTAAGCTATTGCATAGCTTCTATCGCGGGCCTTGAGCGCGGGGACCGAATCCAGAAATTCCGTAACGAAAAAACCTCACGCTCCCCACTCCGACGGGCACGGAGGTGTGGCTTGAGGGCATGTTAATGGAATAGCTTTACAGCGGCAGTCCTCGAGTGCAACACGTTTTTTTATAATATTTTAACTATACCAAATTCAAGAACTTACAACAACTAGGTTCCATAATTAATATATGCACGCACACAGTTATCAAAAGTTATATGAGAAGCTCCATTGGCTTTGAAAATGTCTGCGAAAATTTCACGATAAAGTTGTGAGTAAAATTGAACCTAACAAATTCAATTCATTTGACATATTTATAGAAAATGAAACTTTAAATGGATGAAGAACTAAAAAACCGGCCAGACGGCGTTGGCAGGTAATTGACAGTTACTTAAATAATAGAGAAATTCCAGCGGTGAAAAAGTAGCGCTTTTGTATTTTAATAAGATGCAGCTTCTTTTAGTAGTTCATCGTTCCATGAACAATACCTGCTGGAGAATTTCGAGCTCATTTACATAGATTTTAAACTCGATACTAACTTGAAATTATAAGACTTTAAATGCTTCTGAAGTTTCACAATAAATTAAATTGAACTGAATAATACTTTGTAGTTCACTACATTGAATACTTTGTAGATCGCTCCGTCCACTGTGTCTGTTTATTCGCAATTTACTTAAAATTTAGTGGATTGAAATCATTCCGTTTTGACTAACGGATAGCATGGCTCTTGTTTTAATTAATCTATAATTATTATCTGTCAAATTTGGACTACATAAACTTTAACGCAATAAATAAACAACATCTTTATGTTACGTCTCAATTACACTAAAACATGTTTAATTAGCACATTAAACTGAATATTCACAGCCAGTGTCACGCGTTTAAAAATAGTCCCCCAGCGTTTGATTGAAGATTTCACGATTTAATTTTAGCTGAGAACATTTACGATGCATGTCACCTTTGTGAGGCGGGTAAGCGCCATGGTGCATTGCTTAAAGTACCTTTGATACTATTTTTATTTAATATGTCTTTGACGGCGTGTGTTATGAAATAGTTTGACATTTTATAATTAGGTTGTTTTGTAATTATTGTACCCAACGATTGTACCTTCATAGGAGGCCCGTTCCCGCAGTGGGAACGTATATGGGCTGATGGGCTGATAGGCTGATGATGATGATTATTGTGTGATTCGAAAGAGTTTTATTAAGTTACGATTGCATACGGCATACAGGAGTTTAAATTGCATTAGGTGTATCTGTGTTAAGTGTTGATTTGCATTGCATTGCATACCTACATGAATTATTAAAATATATAAAAATAGGCAGGTAAAGCATGTATCACTCCTGAATATCAGCGCTGTACATATCCGTAAGCAGCTAACATTACTTAAGTTGATATTTTATTTAATTTAAAATATTTATGTTATATTTTTCTGTGTTTTATTGGTGTGTATAACTTTGTTTTATCTTAACCCGGCGTCATTGTGGCTACTAAACAGAACTTGGTCGTTGTGGCCGGGTAAATTTTACCCATGTACATTATTGTGCACTGAATCAAGCTTATGTCAATATTAGTTTTCTATAATAAGGAAATAGGTAGTTAAATACATTATTAATAAAAATCAAACATTTATTTATCATAAAATGAGCATATTACTCATCAAATTAAATCTTTTTATTCTGCGATAATTTTTTTAGAACATAACTTAAAACGTTTATTCGAAAACATAACATAATAGATATTTAGAGACAAAACATAAAATTTTCTTTAGAACATAAACCTGAAATCATGAACTATATAAAACAAAGCTTATTTACTAATAATATACCGACTTATTCGCTATCGAGATCAACGCAGCGTTTTCTGACCTTGTGCGGACGTTGGTCCGAGGTGGTGGAGACCATTTGGTGGAATTGTCTTTACCAATATAAAACTGCTGGTTACTTGTTGAAACAATTACTTCTTGCTCATCATCGCTGCATTCCTGTTCCGTATCACTGCCTTGACTTCGCTCTGAAATATGGTCGATTTCACCCTCGTCGTCTGAACTGCACTGTTCATTTTCACTGGCGTCAGCTTGTTCAAACAAGGCTAGGAGTCGACGTTGTTCGCTTTCGTAAGACATGGTTCATAAAATTGTGCAAAACGATATGCAATTTATCAATAAACAATAAAAAACAACAAACACGCTGTCTTTATTAATGTTACGTGGCCATTGTGGCCGGGTATAACTTACCCGCGCGCTCTTTACACATGTCTACACTACGAGGTAGCCAAAGCAACACAAAATAGAGAAGAGAATATGCGAACAGAGGTCAACGACCGCAGCTACTGTAACGGACAAAAGACGTGCGCATTTTGTTTTAAAATTATTACAGTTTTAAAATCCGTCGGGTATTAGATACCCGGCAACAATGACGCCGGGTTAATTTAAGGTGTGAAAATAAAGTATCTCTCAAGTAGGTAACTTTCAGTGCAAAACAGTGTAAATTACTGAAAACTTGCTAACAGTTGTGAAACACCACAGAACCGCTTTAGATTACAAAGTGTTCCAAAAACAAGCGGAACACTTCTTAATCTTTGTAGTTTTAGACATTTTTAGTAGTGAGATTAACTTTGAAAGTAGCTATGTTCTTGCTAATATTTTGTTCTGAAATTTCTGTATAATTTTGTTTGTATGTTTAATAAATTTTAGTTCTCATTCTGTGGTATACCTAGTTAGGTATTATCTTAAAATATTTTATTCTACCTATATTCTAATTACTTTGTTCATTTTATCCATCTTAGAAACTTTCTTTAATCTATTTTATTGTATTGTTGTTTTATAATATGATGTTGTTGATAATATAATGGTACAGTAATAAACTATAACAATAGTATGTTTTTACTTTCGAGATTTTTACTATTCTTTTTTTGGACATCGCATACAATACATCATTGAAATTCAGAGTTGCATGATATGAATTTTATTGTAAATATTTTATATGCAATTCAGCATAAAAATTCACTTTCAATTTTGTGTCAAGCTTTTATAATTAATATAGGAATAGTTTTAATGTTGACAATCTAAATAAAAAATAAAAACAAAACAATCCAAACAATCCAAATAAATCCCTGAGTACCCTGAATACTTAAACATTATTTTTACCAATTATATAAATGTATGACTTTCAAGTGTCAACCCTATATTTTCCAAATTATTATTTGCTGATGGCAACCCTAAAAGCTCCGATCATCTGTGAGATTGTGGTACCAGAAACATATTATCTACCTACATGTTAGCAGCTAGCTTCCTCGAATCTATGTTAACCAAACCAGCATAAGCAATAATTACCAGTAATTCGAACCAGAGACAGACACACGATTATAATTAACTATGATTTGAGCCACCGCTTGATACTGATTAGACTATTTAGAACTAGGAAGATATTTTGGGTCCTACATTCAATTAGTACTTTTTAGTCAGATTTTCCAGTACCGTAAGTTTCCAATCGAATTATTATGGTCAGATATAGAGTTCATATTGAAATTACTGACGTTACAAACATTTTTAAGTATTAGAACATATTATAATAAAAGTGCGCAAGTCCAACTTACAATTAGCCGGTTTTATTAATTAGTAGAAATTAGCAGATATTATAGGCACTATATTATTTGCTACTTATTTGAATTACTATTAATCTAACGTACAAAACACATTCAATTGCAAGCTGGCTTATTTAACCAAATAATATGTTCCATATGAATCCACATTTAGGAAATAAACACGAATAACATTAGCACTCATAATAATTGTTATACTGCTCCAATTATACTGGATCGCGTGCCATCGTCCGCCAATCAGAATAGAAGAGGTAATTAATGTGCCACGCTATACTCTAATTATGGTATTGTACTTTTATGTAACTACATATTATAGGCACATAGGTGAATTCATATAAGCAGGAATATACACAACTTAACATTAACAACAATGTACTATGTCTATGCTTAGAATAGTAAAGTGCAAAAAGTTGATAGTTTATAAAGTTATTATTTAACTAGCGGTCCGCCCCGGCTTCGCTCGTGGTACATATTTCGCAATAAAAGGTAGCCTATGTTCTTTCTCAGGGTCAAAAGATTATCTGTACCAAATTTCATCAAAATCGGTCCAGTAGTTTATGCGTTAAAACCATACATACCTACATACATACATACAAACCTTTCCTCTTTATTATATTAGTATAGATGAGCATTTCACAATTGTTTCCTACTACAACTGTGAAAAATTGGAGAACCTGGGCAAAGGATCGAGTGATCTGGAAGAAAATACTGGACCAGGCCAAGGCCCACTCGCGGCTGTAGAGCCTCAGATCATGATGATGACTTAGGTACTTACTACCTAATCAATTTGATTGTGATTCCTTTCTAGAAGACTATTTTCGCTGCATTCCACTCAAACCATGATAATTATTGTATAGGTTTATTATTTATGGTAGACATTCTTTTCTCAACGACTAGAGTTGCGCCTATAAAGCTTATGTGCACAATAATAATTTATGAACACATCATTAAGCAGATCTCTACAAATTAAACCAAAATAACAACACGTATTTATTTGGTGTGCTAATTGTATTAAACCAATATAATAAGCAGTCATTTAAACACCGACATCCAACCATACATTACCATTCAATAATGAAATTGCCAGATAAACGGCATAAAAACGGACCAACCCAGGAACTTAAAGCGCGCGGTTTACCCTTAACCCGGCGAACTCGAATATGGCAACATTTAATTTGCGTAATGTATAGAAGCCGCGGTCGATTCAGCACGTATCCGATAATTACGTACGTAGTAATTGGTGTTGCCAGCTTATTGTTGCTCGATGGTATTGCCACTTAGATTTTCCATTTTCTGCTAATCCGCGTGGAATAGTTCGTAATTAAAATCCTTGTTAGCGGCCGTTTGATTGTGTGGGAGTTATTGTATTTCATTTTATTGGTTATTTTTGAGGACTGTACAAAATCAGCTATTTTCAGAATTTGTATGAATGCTATTTGCGTCTCAAACATGTTTAAATGACTGGTTCATAAGAATTGTAGCAATAAATAGGCTTGGTTAAAAAGCAGTTTCATTTTCTTTGTCAAAAAATATGTGTTAAAATTGTGTTATTCCTTTAAATAGGAATTTTCTGATAATGCTATAACAAAATTTCCTTTGTAACAATCTATTAATATAAATGAAATCATAAAAATATGAAACGTCTTAAATTAAGACGTACCATTCAAAAGGAAAACATCGTCGATAAGATTTCATCAATAAAAATAAGTGAAAAGAATTTGTACGAAAATATTTGCTTCAAACAAATATGTATTTATTGTTTCGTTATTAATTTGTATGAAATAGCTATGTAAGCTAATAGTGTTAAGGTTATTTAGTAGCTATATTTAACGATTCTCATAAATATAAAAGATTTAATTGAGTTATGATTATGGTGATGTTATAATCTCGGCGACTGTGACTTACGAGGCAGTGCTTAGTAGTGATGTGACTGTACGATAAAATTTGTTTCAGTATTTAAATTAGTAATATCATAGATAATATAAGACTATACTTATAGTAGTAATACATTTAAACTTGAAATGGATTTTTTAAGAACTAAAAAACTATACCATCTTCCGATTATCAGAATTAGATCAAATATAAATGAAAACAGCTGAAAGGCACACGCTATCATGCTTCCTTTTTCGTTTTCTGAAATTGTTTTTTTTTAACATTATAGAAATTCGCATTGTTCGATGGAGATATCTGTGTTTTCTGTATTACTGTGCTACCGCGGTACCGCTACTCTACATACAAATTCAACATTCATCCCTTACTTGAAGATTTTTCTTAAATCTTATATATAAAAATGAATCGCAAAATGTGTTGGTAAGCGCATAGCTCGAGAACGGCTGAACCGATTTCGATAATTCTTTTTTTATTATATTCCTTGAAGTACGAGGATGGTTCTTATGTAGAGAAAACGTAAACATGTACCACGGGCGAAGCCGGGGCGGACCGCTAGTAAACAATAAAATCAGAGCGATCAATGCGTAAAAATAGCAGAAATTTTAGGGGCTGATGTCGTACGTAGCTTTGTAAAGATTATTTTACAATTTGATTCTCGAATGTTGATTTGAAAAGAATATGAGTACAAATTGATTTACTTTTAATACCCTTATTCCTCCTGTTAATCGAGTTAACATCCCAAGAACCAACACATCTCTAGCGCGTATTTCGGTGCGCTGCGCGAGCGCAGCTGTTCAGAACCATCTCATAACTGACAAGTTGAGTTTCACAAACTGCTACGTTGTTAACAACTTTGTTTTGACGTTGGGCGTGTTTCCAGTATGGGATACGTTGAAAAATGTATACGAATTAGTTTTAGATTTTTGGGAATTATCATGGTATGCCTTTTTTAGAGAACGAATAAGAAACTTTAGTATGCGTTGTTTATTGTTATTGCTTGTTTGCTACAACTTCGAAACTAGTGTACAGATTTTGATGGGAATGACACTGGCAGGTAGCTCATGGTGTAAGTGTTCATGACATTGCTCTTATGTTGGTATTGAAATAAAGATGTCTACTTAAATCTTAATTAAGGCAGAGAAAGTAGCGGTGAAAGGCTTAATCACAAATCATGAACGAGAAATTCTTTATTGTAGGATACATTTTAAAAACTTAACAATAAATACTTATAATAATTTGTTTATACAATATTATGATACAAATATATTTGCAGGTAAAGCATGGAGTTAAATATATGCGAAAACTCTACAATACCTCTTCACAATAAAATTTAACATAATTAAACCAGCGGTATATGAAAATTACGAAATAAATAATTTTTAATATTTTAAGTAACTCCACTTATGTGGAGAGTGTTGAAGATTGCAATAATTTCCAACTGGCCTATTTACACGATTACAAGCACTTTATAGCGATTAATTATTTTCATGCTATTCATGCATTTTCATAAAATTTGAATTTAAGAAAATATTTTTCTATTTTTCTAGTGCCTATGAAAACGATTGTATAATTAACGAAGTGATAAAGTTAGAGTTCATTCTTCATAGATTTCAAAGTGACATTAAAACTGTATTGTCCGAGATATATTTTTTGAGTCTTCAATAAAAATCCTGGCAGAAATCACTGCATAGTGATAAGGCCGCCCTTTGTGCTTTTGTTTATTGTAAATTGTTATTTTATGTACCTGGTTTATTGCACAATAAAGTGTTAAATAAATAATAAAAAAATAGTTTTAATACTGGGTGTAATATTGCTTATCCAAAACTCCAGCTTTAAAAAAAAAACTATATCCTCCTTATATTTACAATTCTATTTTCCTGATACTGTACAGTATATCCCCCTAATCTTCATAATAATTATATTGCACGCCTCATAAGCGAAGCGTTGAGGTGGGTACTACTGTCACTTCGCGCAAAACATCTGATTTTTCAAACTTAAAATGTCTTTATGTATCATACATTGCACTTGTAAGATAATACATACACACACATATTAAGAAAAAACACTATTTTTAACGTTCATGATATTTTTGATGTCATTTTTGTTATTTAAACTAGTTAAAAAACAGTTTAAAAAAGTTCTGTCTTGGACGTCCGTGTGTCTGTATGTGCGGATCCTTTTTCTTGTTAACACGATAGCGACCGAAATACTTTACTAATCGAGTCTTTTTTTTTCTCTTACGCTTGAGTATGCTCAGGAATAGAACCCTTTCATTTTTCAGGGTCTGATTCGATGTGGTTTAATTGTTATTAAATAAACAAAAATAATAATTAATAAATATTTATTAAAAAAAAATTATGAGGCGTGCACTTTTGGATTTTCCAAATTATTTTATTTATATTCTTAATTTTTTACATTTATGGTACTTGCATACATACATATACATACTTAGCATGGCATTTATTTATTATTTACTAGCTTTCCACCCGCGGCATCGCCCGCGCAGTCAAAGAAAAACCCGCATAGTTCCCGTTCCCGTGGGATTTCCGGGATAAAACCTATCTCGGGTATCAAAATATCTCCATACCAAATTTCGTGCAAATTGGTTCAGTAGTTTAGGCGTGATTGAGTAACAGACATACAGACAGACAGAGTTACTTTCGCATTTATAATATTATAGTATGGATTTGGTATGGTAACGTTATCCTAAACAATACTCACACTACAAAGTGAAAACTGTTACAGCTATACGTGTATAATAGACAGTCCTGTGAATAGAAATACACTATTCCTAATACAGGTTCATACAGTTAGCTACCATTGAAGGCAGAGCCAAAGCTTTTAGCTCAGAAAAAATCTCCATTGTCTGAATACGTGCTACGAATGACAAGTCGCTGTCAAAAAATATCATTTCCCTGCCATTCATATATTGAATGTCAGTATTTGACAGGTTAAAATAGACTATAGAATTTTAACCCAACTTCGACGGAAGGGGTTCTGTTTTTCGAGTAAGTGTTATTCTTTGGTAAGCCATAGAGCCAAAACGGCTTGTGGAAAAACAGAACAAAATCAAATTTTTACCTAATACGAGAGTCAGTCTTAATTATTTCGCTTGTAAAATTAAATATGATTTTATCAACTCTGTATATACGAGATATTATAACTTGTTATGACGTTTTAAAATATTTAATTGACTTTGTCACGTGCTGTCACGAATTTGAAAATAACTGTGACGTCATTTAGAATTCTCCTACGGTGCATTTTCATCAAACGTACATAGAGGTAGAGCTAGAGCACGAGCATGCTTTCGCGATCTTTTAGTCTAAATGAAAACTTGTATTCAATATTAGAACATTGCATAGAATATTTTTCAACGCACTAAGAACAACGAAGGAATGCTCTACGCCTGTTTACCCTACAATAATTTGACATGGTGGGGTTAGAAAGAGCATTCGCTCGTTTGGTGTAAATGCACCGTAATTGTATATTCTAATCAAGGCAGAATCGAACAAATAGAAATCAATAGTTAGCTGATAATTATAATACATCCGCACACTTTCCAAATAATTTAACAAACAGAATTAGTTAGACATAATGAAAGCTATCATGTGGGTCACTCAAGCAAATAAAATATAATATACTTAATAATTTTGGATAAATATGATACAAATACATAGATATAAAAACTTTGGGTTATAAGTAGATTAGGCCTTGAAGAAGGACTTATGCCATGTTTTGTTGCGTAATATTCAAAGGTGTTTTCACACCTAGAGTATAATTTTTTTTAAATATATTGTTCAAAGAACATTAAGCAAAGGGCTGAAAGTAAAGTCAACATATTAATTATCATTATAACAAAATAATTAATAACTTTTAAATGAAATGACTATACGATAACCAAAACCAAATCACCAGTGAATGTGTGACATAGCCTTTCATCTGAATTTCCTTGTTTCCTCCAATATAGTCCATACAGAACGTCGATGTCTTTGATTACAGTTATCAAAGACAGTTGTAATTAAGCCTCGGCCACGCGTTTCTGTATCTACAGACATGCATATAAATTAATCTATAGCAGGAATTGGTAGGAAATAACATAGTGCTGTCCAAAGGTATCCTGAGTGAGTTTCTATTATTTAAAATTTACAATGCTATTAATTTATATGTGTGTTGTGTTTGTTGGAATAAATAGTTTCTTTCTTTCTTTCTTTCTTTCTAAAGGTATAGCACCTGTGTGTGAAGAAGTAATATCCAGTTATTTACTTTCAGTTGCTTTTCAATTTAGGTCTGTTTTACTTATTTAAAGGAATGATGAACGTATTTACTCGTATTTATAAGAAAATCATTTATCGTATAAAAAAACTTTTGAGCATTGTATAATTAAGCAATATTTTTTGACTATAAATGAAATCCATAATTTGTTCGTATTC
This sequence comes from Colias philodice, assembly GCF_061535455.1. Lineage (NCBI taxonomy): Eukaryota > Metazoa > Arthropoda > Insecta > Lepidoptera > Pieridae > Colias > Colias philodice. Next base: position 8,509,904 of record NC_143103.1, on the reverse strand, counting down.
TTATTCAACTACCACCAGGAATAGAACGCAGAACCCTTTCGTTATATTTTTACCAAAAACCGAGTAATGACTAATGAGTAGGCGGTCATTCATTATTCACTATTCTGATAACTTTCAGTACATCTTTGTATCTAACTAGCTGTGCCCTGCGGTTTTACCTGCAGTGCTTCACTCCTGGTATTCTTAGCGTGATGATATATAGCCTATAGCCTTTCTCGATAAATGGGCTATCTAACACTGAAAGAATTTTTCAAATCGGACCAGTAGTTCCTGAACTCTTCAGCTTTATAATATTAGTATAGATTAATGTTGTTCTCTAAACATCAGATTAAGAAAAAAAATTGATAAGTCTAGAACAAGCGCTTGTTTGATAATAATAATATAGGTTGATCAAAAGTAAAACCATTTTTCAATTTGTATCAGAGAAAATGGTTCGTTTGATTCAGGTCGACACTTAGATCAAACAGTATTCAAAGAGCATTATAATTTGTAACACAAAAACATCGAAAATTATGAAAAGTCTCACCTCCACGTGTAAATTGAAACCCTGCCTTTCAATTCGTTTCTATTGCGTCAAAAAGAAAATCTGTTCCGGAGTCTGGCTTCTACCAAGCATTGGTACAATCTTTTCAAACTTGTGAATAGACTTCATCTTAGCGTCGTAGACGTTTTAAAATGGCATCGTTATGATTCTTGTGAATTCATTGGGTTATTTTCGTATTGCAAACTTCTGGTACATTGAAGGTTAGTTGGAAGTTATTGCCTGTAAAGCAAAGGAGTAAAAAATATCAGTTTAAAAGTACAAAAGGTGACACAGATCTATTTTCTTATTCCAACTGTACTCCAACAGCGCATAAGTATAATAGATTATGAAAGAGAGAGGTAAAAGTGTACACGAATGTGTTTAAAAAGACAAGAAGTGTCTATAGCACGTACACGAACATATTTATTGGGTAAAATAGATTGCCGAAATAACTTTGGGATGTTCAGTTACAACACTTTATAGTAAGAAAATGTTGTTTTCATACAGCTTCTAGTTACACAAGACATGCTATTATTTTCACTTCATATAGGTATTAATTAAACTTTCGCTTAACTAACATGATTATTGTCATTAGTAGTTACAAGTGAAGACACTTCAATTACGAGCTTGTAACGTTGTCTGTACAGTATAAATATTAAATATCTTCTCTTCCTTAACAGAACACTAATATAAGTAAATTAGACGAACATTGTGGTACAACACAGCCACGATCTCGCGTTAACATCCCCTAGTATTATTTTCAGAGTAATAAAGTTACTGAAAGTGACACTATTGTTCCTTACTTTGAGTCGCTTCATAAAATATTTCATTCTTGACTGGTAATATATAATTACGGGCTATTAAGATCTCATCGCATTATGCTCGAACCATTATGTGTTGTTTATGCTACTTGCTTTTATGAAAATTGGGTTGGTGTCACACCGTAGTGTAGCAAAAATATGTGTTGATACATAATAATATCATACGAGTTTCAATAACAGAAATTAATGATTCCATCATACATTCATTAATTTTTTAATTCGTCTGTCTTTATTTATGCCGTACACTAATAAAATGAAAAAGTGCGTGTGTAAATAGATATTTTAATAAAAAGGTTTTCTGTATTCTTATCTAAATAAAATAGTATACTATTACTTTATATGCAAAAAGGTTGCGTGCAAAACCGTAATACGAACCAAGTGGTTTAAAAATAAATATTATAACCAAAAAAAAATAAATAAATAAATTATACCAACACGTATTATTTTTTCTACTAACTTTTAGAAAGAAAGAAAGAAACATTTATTTATCAAGGACAGCACAACACACACACATATAAAACATAAAGAACCGTAAGAGATAAATAAGAAAGCACCACGACAAGAAAATAGCAACAATAACACTAAAATTAATAACATAAAAAAAAGCACGTAGAGAAAATAAAATTGACAATCAGTATTATTATTAAGGTGTGTCATACGATCCTGACAAAAAGGAGACAGCTCAGCATATGCTGCAACGTTCTGGAACATTGCCAGCGCTGTTTTTCAGTGCCCCCCTTTATAATTATGAAGGCTTCGAGTTGGGACGAAAACAAAACAAAGTTACGCAACGGTGTAACAGTAGCCTAATTAATACTCAAAGTGGATTTTTGTCCATTATTTGTGTTCAGTTCTACCTTAGATTTGTTTGTACTTAAATACAAGTTAAAGCTTTTAAGGGAAGTTTCAACGCGTCCGGGTTTCCCCTGTTTGTCTTTAAATGGCTCCGGTTTCTAATTGATTCATTATGTTTATTTAAACTAATAAAATAGTTCTGTAAACATGGTTAAAAAGTTTGTGTTTTTCTTTAGTAGAATGTGGTACAGATTTAGGACTTTTATATTTTTAACACTTCATTTAAAACGATTATGCTTTGTTATAATTTGTTCACTGTAACGGGTAAAAAGTTTATTTTGTCAGTAAATTTCAGCAATATCTAAATAATAATATTATGATACATATATAGATGTAAATACCTACCGAAAATCTGTTTAATAATATATTCAACGCAAACAATTTATATAACACAACAACGGCTTGTGTCATGTCGAGAGCGTTGTTAATGTTATTATTTACGTACATAAAAGGCTAATTTTTGTTTTAATAGACATCTTTCTGTTGATGAAAACATTTCATGTAAAAGCAATTTATTATTCCTAGCAGACTTGCTAACTCGACATTTTGCTAACATTATTTAATCAGGCGCTCTAAATTATTTTAAATTATCGTTGGCGTATTGATAATTTATTCAAATGGTAGGCGTTTTGTAAATAACTTGCCGAGCCCGCGGCTTTGTTTGCCTGGGAGGTGATAAGACACGGTTTTCTTAAATCCTTCTTTAGTGGGAAATCCTAGGATTCATAATATTTAGATGTCTATTGCTCTATTACCTCTGCTATGTTCCAATGATGTCTAGTTTCATTTAAATTGAATCATCAGTTTCTTATGGAGGTCTGGTCAAAGAGAAAGACGGACTAGAGGAATTAAAAAATGATTTAACGTCTAAATTTAATAATAAAAATCATGGCTCAAAAAATTAAATTAAAATCACACAGATCCCATACATTTTATTTATAACTTTTATAAGTATTGTTGATTCTCACTTTTGCGTAGATTTTTAATTTGCCATGTCTTATACCTTCTCCTATTTTTTGAAAACCACATCATTTGTAAGTATGCAAAGTTTAATATTTATTGCTTCGGCACATGATATTGAATTTCGCAGCGGGAATTACATTTTTATGATAGAGAAAAAGCTATTTCTCACTACTATCAATGTTCCGACTTCCAAGCTTAGCAAAAATTCATCACATTGATATCGACAGGTAAGGATTATGATACCCCTGCTAATAATAAAAACAATTGCAACAATTTTTCGGATTTCGGGAGCACATTGTTTGGTTGAGTGCAAGTTACAAGCGGACAATTCATATATTTTCTTTTATAAATGACTTCAGTTAAATCCATGTTAAATACTCTGATTATCTTTTGATTCATTGTTCCTAGAATTATCAACGTAAGTGTTTTGATTTTGCAATTGATTTGAAATATAATATAATTTGTAGGTATATAATATAACAAATTCGCTTTCTCTGTCCCTATGTCCCTTTGTATGCTTAAATCTTTAAAACTACGCAACGGATTTTGTGGTGGTTTTTTTTAATAGATAGAGTGATTCAAGAGGAAGGTTTTAGTATATTATGATTTATTAGGTTATAGACAAAGCGGGCGAAGCCGCGGGCGGTAAGCTAGTCAATAGATATATGAAAATAAGAAACAAGATGATATTTCATGAGCTTTTTACGAGATGGGTAAATAGGTAACCCCAAATGTTTATACATCTATTAGGTACATTATTTAGTCACACATGTTTAATTTTACTTCTTTTTTCTCATAACTTAAACCCCAAAGAATAATCATTTTGCAACGTAACGTTCGAGCGTGTTCAGAATTTTATGAGAGTCCAAATGAAGCGAAACTTTTATTTTTCCTAACATCTGTTTAATTATTCCGAAAGACCTGGCTAATGGTTTAGGTGAAACAGATAATGTTGTTTTTCCCCTTTACTGTTATTGCAATGCTAACGGTTTGTGTTGATGTTCAAATATTTTTTTTCTGGCTTCTGCCTTCGACGTTACTCGGATTATATGGGAACAAAAAGTTATTTATTTATTTAACACTTTAATACACACAGGAAACCTTACAACAAATTACACTTTACAGGAAAATATTAGTGATATTAGTTATCTCTTCCATACAACCAGGGTAAAACCAGGGCAAAAAATTCACTATTGGCATTTGGCGGGGCGGAAACAAACATAATATATGAAGAGTTATATTATTAAGCTATTGCATAGCTTCTATCGCGGGCCTTGAGCGCGGGGACCGAAACCAGAAATTCCGTAACGAAAAAACCTCACGCTCCCCAGTCCCCACTCCGACGGGCGCGGAGGTGTGGCTTGAAGGCATATGCTATGCCTTATGCAATAGCTTTACCGCGGCAGTCCCCGAGTGCCACACGTCTTTTTTTATATTATTCCAGAATAATCTATTGGCTAAATTTAATCTTGATCTAGTACCTAGTTTTAGGAATAAACGCCAAATTTCAGTAGGTACTTTATTTATTAATAGGTAATTTATTTATTTTTTAAATACAAGATATAAATGTAAAACTATAGTTTATCAATTGGAATTTATTATTATTATTTTATTCCCTTTATCATCAATAATTCTGGAAGTCAAGAACCAATCAAGAATACACAATCATTTCAGCGACATAATATAGGTAGGTATATTTGATTAATATTCACGCAATTTGTTTCCCATATTTCATATTTTCGTTAACTTCATTTAGTTAATTGAGTAAACAAGGAAACGGAATTGAGATAATACCATAAAATAAGAGAAGAATCCCCCAAGATATAATATTTCTTATATCGAATTTCTATAATTTAATATTCCACTCAAGCATAATTTCAATTATTCCAAAGAAGTATACTTGTTTTGCAGACCCTTGCTGATAAAAATTTCGATTTTTCTTTAAAATTTAAAAAAATAAATTATGAAATGACCAAACTCAAAATTGGTATCGATTCTTATTTTTTGCGTGTCAAACTTTTCTAAAAGAAATACATATTCTTGTATACGTAGTATATTATTATTAGTCTGTGATATTACCTAATTTGTTATTTCGTTAAAGTTTGGTTTCGATCGATATTAAAATGTAGAAACCCCTGAGTAATTAGGTAAGTTAAAAATGAATTAATTTATGATTTCATTCACTTTGTTAAAATAATGAATATTAAATAATGCACTGTGAGCCTTTTAAAATATGTATTTCTATTCCATTAAAAGAGTAACTCGGAGTCTTAAAACTTTTGGAATGAAAATTCAAATAGATATAACATTATACATTATAACATTCTACAGTGAGGCTTTTTAGCTTATCCGATTTATTATCTATCAAAAAAAATTTGATACATAGCTGATAATAAATCGTAATAACTGTAAGTCGGTTTACTGACGATAGTTGAACGTGACAACGTCCGATTGTGCTTCTTTGTTGCTCGTTCCGCGCTCTCGCTTGCACTTCAAGCCTTACATGGAACGCCTCAGAGCGAGGTAACGCCGCATGAGTCATGTTTATTCGTGCGTGCAGCCGGCTCTATCGAATTATAAGACGTTTTCACGTCAAAAATACGTGTGGCACTCGAGGACTGCCGCGGTAAAGCTATTGCATAGCATCGCATCGCTGTGCCGGTTGGAGTGGGGGGTGTTAGGTTTTTTCGTTACGGAATTTTTCGGTCGCCACGCTCAAAGTCTGAGATAAAAGCTATACAATAGCTTAATAATAAAATAGAATAAAACTTCATTTACAGTCGATTTGTAATTACGATTTAAGGTAAACTTCCTTCTATAAATGTTTTTTGAATGTGTTGGCTTTATTATTGACTATATTAATCAATCAGAAGAGTTACCTACTAATATTGTGCCTAATTATCTGCATTTTATTTTATTGCTTATTGCTCCTAAAATTTGTCAGCAGCTAATATATTCTTTGCTAAAGAATAGATTAGTCAATGGTCAATGTATAATTTAAAATCGTCTACGATATTATATCGTATCGCATGTTCTAAAACTGCCAAATCTGGCACACTGCATTTTTGCAAACCCCAAGCCAGACACAATAAAAACCATTTCGCAAATAAAGCACTGGCAAGACGGTTCGCTAAATGAAGAACTAATTTAAACTTAGTTGTATATTATTATTACAGCCAACGGTTCTCAGCGTAAACTGTTAATTAGAAAGGTAATGTATTCATAGCTGGATGCTGTTTCTTATTTTTAATAGGTAGGGTCAACCGGGGCAAATGCAACTAAAAAATAACAAGTCTCAAGTTTGATCGGTTGCAGTTATCTCCTTTTATATTTGGTCATTTATTTGACCCATTTATTGTTTTTTGTATTTATTCAAGATTATTTTAAACCAATCAAACAATACAGTAGTCTTATAAATAACTGGTAGTGAGAATATTTCCTAAAATTGGTAGAGAAAGTTACATTAACCCCTAGTCGGGGGTAAATGCAACTAACTGCCATAGCTCTTCTTCTATTTCATATAAAACAACGAATATAGAATATATTTATGAGATTTCATGTTATTCATAGGATTTTGAACTGGATTACTGTGTAGCAAGGACGAGTTTTCAGGAAAAATCTTATTTTTCTAAATGTGGGGCAAATGCAACTATTTGTTAGAGAATTAGTGTGGGGAATGCAAAAAACTTATTCATCGATATATTTTTATTATTCTCTATATTTATACAATAACGTTATCTATACAATAACGTTGCGATCGTAGATGGCGCCGCATTATTTAGAGGAAAATCTCATGTACCTACTTTGATTTACCACTTTAAATCGCAACAAAAAAAAATACAGTGTACTACCTACTAAATCAATTTTAGTTTTTGGTCAGAACAAATAATATTCTTTGTGTTAAATATTGTTAAAAACGTAAACCAAACAAAATACGTTTATTAGTTTATTAGTTAATCAACCGTTAACTAAAAATTACTTGAACAATCACAGAACTATCCTACCTATCGTTTTTAGTTACTTATAGTCTTTAACTACGCTTTATCTAATTTTAATTTCACTTATGAACCCGTCTCTGGGTATAATATCGAAGAAATAATCGATGGTTCTTCTTTAATTAATCATAAAGAAAGTATATTTTGACTACCAAGAAGGATACATAATAAAAATATCGACACTGTCACATCACTAGTGTTTTTAGTTTCATACAAAAATATAAGGGGCTATTGTAACTAACCTCACAGTTGCAATAACCCCACAGTGAAATTTTCATGAGGCAATTGTAACTGCATCAATAACACAAAATAGAGTCAACTAACGCATTAAAAATATAAATGAAATATGCTTAACGGCTTGTGATAATCGTGTTCAATCAAAAACACCTGCAAAAAATCACTCCTAAACAATTTTTTTGTCTGTAAAACTCGACACCTGTTTTTACGCACACCAACTTCAAAATAGCGGTTTGACACAATGGCCTATCAATCAAATAGTTTTCATCGTAGGGGCACCATCTATTACTTGTAAGATTTATTAGTCGTTGAGTTATTGAATCATAGGTGGCGATATATTACAACAACTCTAATAAATTAGTTATGATAACTAGTTGCCATAGCCCCATAGTTGCATTTGCCCCGGTTGACCCTATATTAATATTGGATAGTATCCAATATCTTACTGTTTCGATGTTTTTATCAATGAAGTTAAACCGTGGTAGAATGGTTATTAAAGTCATAAAGTGGTAGTGAAATTACGGCTTAGGGATCTTTAGGAAAATAGCTTTTATTATATCCTTGAAAAGCATGCCTCTGAATATCAGATGTCTAACCACCAGTGTTTCCAGTTTAAGATAATGTGGCGTACATGGTCCTTTTATGCTTTGCTATTTAAGAGATTACTTCAAGTTCATTATAATGAAACTTTTCCGTTCCATGGATTTGTGTTATTTTTGTACATGAGGGATGATTATTCAAGATGCGAGCACACATTTCTGTTCCGTCGCAGATGAGATGGCTCTTCAAATGTTTCGACCGGATCTGCCCAAATTCCGCTGCAGATGATCTGCGAAAAAAACAGGAGTAAATTATATTATTAGCTATAATATTTTGTAGTAACTAGTGTAAATAGTAGTAATTCTTAAGTTAACAAATGTAAAAAAAATTCATTTGAATATTACATGTTCTATCTTACAAAAATATCCTTAGATCTTGATAAACGAACATTTGACCTGCACATTATTTGAACGATCAACACAAATGAATTAAAACCACAACAAAATTAACAAAAAATCAAACCAACAAATCGCTTTACAAAACTCCAACCCTAAATTGAATACGAAAAATGTGCGAGCCATTTAATAAATGGCACGAACATGAATATAAAAAAGTGTCGTTATTTCGCATTAGATTATTAAGTCGTATTTTACTTGTGGTACAAATGGCTGTATTTTGTTATCCACCTAATGGCTCGTCGTGTATAGCGTAAACGGTACTGTTTAATCCCCATTAAATAATTGGAAACAGTATAAATTGCTGGCACGAACGGGTTGGGTTATGGATCGGTCGTGTTTTGTACTGCGCCATTTTTGAGCGCGCCAAAAGTTTGATCTTCGTGTGTTGTGAGTAGGTATATAATAGATATAATAATTAATTGAGGATTTTCATGGAGATTTAATTTTTGATTGCTAGAGACTAGAGAGTTAATGGTATGATATAAGTTGGGTATGTTACTTTTTGTTTAATATTTTTACTTGACTATCACAGTATTAGATATAATATTCTAAATATATTTTATACCATAACATATCCAAATTCTAGAATTTTTAGCTCCTTCCGAAAAATGCAACGCATATTATCTACAGCTCACAATTGCGGCACTTTTTCATTTTAATGAAACATTTTTTAATGTGCATTATAAATACAAATAATACAAGTCTATATTCTACAAAGACAATACAAGAAATACTTTGAGATCGTGATTGATCAAAACATTTACAAAGCTTTAAAAGAACCAATAGGTTAATACTTCGATGGCTTTTAAAAATCACTAAGAAAAGGAAAATGACAAAAACACGTTAAAAATTGTGTTCGGGATAACAAAAAGTTCCATTGTACATCCGCACTTACCGAAAATTACATTTGAATAAAATTTCGGGACGTCAAAATGATGGAGCAAATGAGAAGCGGAAATTTGAATGTCCCATGTCCCAATATTTTGGGGACGCGAGGGACTGACCTTTTTACACCTTTTAGTCATTACGTACCTTTATGAAGTCTTTAAGGTAAGCAGGTGTGAGCGAAATTACATGGAAATTACAACAATGCTTGATATGTTTAAATTCTTGAGATGTTATTTGTATTTATTTTTTAATTTTTGTGAATATGTGAGTTTTAGGTAACTTGTCTATGATGTAAGCGATGTAAGTCATTCATAGCGACATATTAAATTTGCACTCTTAAAATTCTCTAACAATAGGTATGCCGTATCTGCACATATTATAGCCAGTCTCATTTCTTAGTAGTAGCCAGTAGGTATTTATACCTACATCTTAAAGAAAATAATAATATGTTCCTACCTATTAAATATATAAATAAAACTTTCCTAAAGCGTCTACTTATAAATCGCAAAGCGAAAATACTACACACATTATCACGAGATAAAAGTCTAGAAGCATCGAGAACCTTTCGAACGTTGAAAGAAAAGTTTGGAAATCTCAACAGCCCTACTGGAAAAGGAATTTGCACGACATTTTAGCATACAAATATCTTGAGAAGTACCTCACTGTCGCCGAAACGACGCGGTAATGTACTGAAAATGCACAGATGTGGGACGTAGGGCTGTCAACTGGTGTGTTTTAGTTAATTGAATTTTAATATAAATAATATCGTTAAAGTAAATAAATATACATAGAAAGATGTCCAATATCCTTTATTCTGAATACACATACAAAATAAAATATAGAGATAGATAGGTAGGTTACAAAATAAGTTCAAATATCATCATTAGTTCATAATAATTATATTTTTATAGTAGTGATTTGGTAGACTGCTAAGGCACTCAATTTAATAATAATAAAATATACTCTTCGTTATTCATCACACGTTAAAGCCCAACTTTGAATTATTTTTATTGAACTTTCTAAATGATACGTCTGGGTTTCTTTTATATTCAATTGCACGTAAGTATCTCATTTAAAACTTCTCTAAAACTTTAACTCAATTCCCAGTAACAGTAATAATCATGAACAAAATTCAACTATTCCAAGCTCACTGCGAAGGCGTTTAACTAAAGAATCCATAAATAATTCTTTACATTCGCATACATTTAAAGTCGAGATTTTTAAGATTAAACAGCTAAAATATGGCGAATCGGAATTCCGTTGGCAACCCTTACCGCATGCGTAGCTCGATAAATATTTGAATTTTTGTTTTCCCTTCCGGCTTCCGACGTGATCGCGGGCTTAAGTCCATACTGAGATGTTTGTGTTACTTATTATTGTGTACAATCTATTGTAAACTTTTGTTACGTAAGGTCAAGATATGCAAGAATTCGTATTTGTAGAGTCAGATTTGAAACGCGATTTTTTAATCGATTTATCAATATTTAGAGCACGTATTTGTTTCTCTAAATTAAATATTCACGCTAATTAAGATCATATACAGATATAAACTTATATCTAGATGAAATTGACTTTATTCTAAAGATTAAGAACCATAGGTATTATACGAAAAGATTCCTTTCATCTGTTTTTATTCGTTGAATTAACGTTGTGAGGAAGATTTTGACATAGCCTATACCTACCACGGCTAGTATTAAAACAGTCAACAGCAAATAGTCAAACAGTAAACGACTCAATGAACAGTTAATAAAATAGCGCTACATAACTACGACTTAAAAGAAAATGCTCGAATAGAAAACCTCCATTGTTTTGGAAACTTGTTAATTAAAACGCATATATCTTACTTAAAAAGTATAACTACACCACGAAATATGTGGACCAGGTTTTTTAATTATAAACCTCATTCTTTGCAAAATATATGGCACAGGCGAAATAAACGTATTTAATGTAAAATAAACATAATATATAGTAGTTTTTTAAATGTTTGCGTAGCTCTTTGCTCGACTAGTCTTGAACAAAGCATTCTGTATGAGTATTTGTAAACACACGTATGTTATTTATCGAAATACACGCTACGGTTTTGGAAAATAATAATTGATATAAACTTAAATGGCAAATATGATAGAGTCTGTAAAAATAATAGATTTATTTAAGCATTTTCATCATTTCATGATCTATCTACAAGTATTAAATAATCTTTCTATATCAATAAGGTAAGTACCTACTAATGCCAACATCAAAGATAGTACTAATACCTATGATAGCAATTATGATAAATTTTATATTTTTATAGTTACTAAACTATAAACATATTATTAACACAGTTGTGTTACTTATTATCATAATTGGTATCAGATATTTTGCCATATTTTCAGGTATTTTTTGTCGTTGCACATGGCGATACTATACAGGTTTAGTTTTTAGATCGGTGGGGAATCTCATTCATGTCATTTTGCATTTCAAATGTTGCACATAATGTTGCACATAAAACCTTATTTAATCAAACTTATATTACCAATATTATTTTGAAAAAGATTATCTGTTGTTATATAAAATTATAGGTACGTTTATTTGTGTTCTTCTGTTTCGTATGTTTCAAACACGAACATAAAACAAAGGAAAATTGCAAGCTATTTAAATGCATGCATCTTATTTGAGAAATATCAACACATAATTGTCTTTGAATAGATTTCGTGCTTTTGTTTAAAATTCGTTTTTAATTATAGATGCTCTATATTTTTGGTTCAAAAACGATTCTTCTAAAAATATGTTTGCTTTGAGATTTTCTCAAAGTGTTCAAACATTGGATATGCTGTATTTGTTATATTATTTAATTTAATACATTTATATTTTAACATTCATAAATGTAAGGTTAAATTGTTAAATATAATACCATTTATTTGTACTCCCCTTATATAGCTACTGTAAAAAATGAAAATCAATAGTCTAAGGCTTAATAAGGCCTAAGCCTTAGACCTCATTCACACGAGAGCTTTTTTAACGTCCGTTAAAAAAGCGTCCAAATAGAACAAATGCATTCCCAAGTATATGTTCACACGTCAGCGCTTTTAAAGCGCGACGCTTTTTTATCGCGCAGTGTTCTATTTTCAACGCTCGGCGTTGGGCGTTAAATAAAATAGACCATAGGAAACTTCTTACTATTATTCAGACGAGCGCTAAAAAAGCGCCGGCCGCGGCGCTGCGTTCAGTATGCCGCACGCTCGCTCAGCGGTAGCACGTGTTTGTTGTGCTTATAATCATCAGAAAATCGATACGATGTCGTGGATTGTTGATCCCGAACTATTAATTATAGATGTGGAGTCTCGTCCGTTCCTGTATTCAAAATCGTTATAGACATTTGAAAATAATTAAAAAAATTCCGGGGTATTGCCTTAACTCTTCGTACAGTGTCACAAACTGCCCTTTTAAGTATCTCTGTTCATTCAGAGGATGTACCCAGAATGCCTTTTGTTTTCTTTTTCGTCTTTTAATAACACAAATCGCTAGTGCCATTAATTTAGCAGAAACCATTTCCACGTCTTACTGAAGCCAGAGACGAGACATGAGTGATTTTAAAGCGTTAGTATGAACAACCACAGAGAGAACGTTTAAAAAGCGCCAACGCCGGGTTTTAACGCAACGCTTTTTTAACTCTCGTGTGAATGAGGTCTTAGACTATTGCAGATTCATTCTATACCGCTCACTGGAAAACATCCTCACTTGGATGACATGTTGAAAGTTGACTTTTTAACCTTGATTGTGTTATTCGTTAATTATCTACTACCCAGTAGCAAAAAAACAGATTTTTATCACCAAGTCATCATCAACATCATTTTACAAAAAAAATTGTTTGTCGCACATCGAAACCACCAAACAACCATCTGATAAAGCAATATAAGTCTAATATTCTAATATATATATTATAAAGGCGAAAGTTTGTAAGGATGTATGGATGTATGGATGTTTGTTACTCTTTCACGTAAAAACTACTAAACCGATTACAATGAAATTTAGCCCACATATAGAGGGTAACTTGGATTAACACATAGGATAGTTTTTATCCCGGAAATCCCACGGGAACGGGAACTATGCGGGTTTTCCTTTGCAAACGCGGGCGAAGCCGCGGGCGGAAATCTAGTTTATCATATTAATCAAACAGATAGCGTTAGCTTATGTTTATGCTGACGTCACAGATGCTGTTATGGAGATCTAGAAGGCTTAATTTATGCGAATCTCGCACGTGATGTATTTGATTTAGATAATCCTTTACGCCAATATCACTTTATGGTGAATAGATGCATTGATATCGAGGAATAGTGTTATATCGAAAGGATGAAAATCGCTTATTCTGGTGGAATCACTGTATTTTAAGACGTAAAATATTAATTTTAATTCAAATTATATTATTTTGTTGGAATAAATGCATTTGTAACAGTTTAAATGGTTTTCTAATACTCTCACAGATAATAGTTTTCAGTTCACTTTGTGGGCGTGCAAGTAATTAGGTAATAAGATGAAGTAAGTATAATTACTTCAACTAATACAAGTAATGTTTATTTTATATCTGTGTAATACCTACGTACGTTAAATTACCTACCTCTTTGACAAATAAAAATACTTTTTTAAACTAGTTCTTACATTATAATATTATCTATGAAATTTGCTATTTCTACAGCTGTGATTTTGACTACAGACTGAGGAACCATAAAAATTTAATTAAATAAAATTTAATTAATCACACCAGTTGAACTATTCAAGTTTTTCCAAGACACACCCCATATTATACAAAAGTTTAAAAATCCTTAAACATCGAGATTAAATAACACTGGAATAAATTATTTTATTTTTTCATTAATGATATTTCTTATTATTTCTACATTAAACAATTTTAATAAACATTTTAATAAAATGACTTCCTCTTAAATTTAGAAAATTCTACACGAATATTGTCCTTCCTTCAACAGTTTACCGGCAAAAGGGATCAAAGGCTCCTTGTAATTATTATTTCTTTTGAAACTACGCATAAAAGTAGGTACGTAAAGCTGGCGATGAAAAATTAGCGAAATTAAAAAAAAACAACACCAGAATTTGTTGCTTATTTGTTGCTAATTAGTTGCTATAATGACGATTTTGTTGCTCAACCCGTTCGCTGAAAATCAGCAACAGTTCTAGCTTAACGTTAAGGTAGCGTGCAGAAATCGGAAAAAGGGATGGATCGTTCCAAAAATGCAGATGAATTTGTTGCTAATTTGTTGCTGCATAAAAACAGTGAAAATTTTAAATTTTTTTCATTGGCGCCAAAAATAACACTGGCCATGTCAACTTAATTGTCGATTTTCGGTAGTGAAACATAAAAAAAAATTTGTTGCTCCTCACATCGTTCACAAGCAAAGTGTACAGAGCCAGCAACAAAATAGAAACCGGAAGTAGAGTTAATTTTGAAACCGGTTTGCTAGAAAATCGTCCACGCCAGCTTAACTGTCGATTTTCGGTAGTGAAACATAAAAAAAAAAATTGTTGCTCCTCACATCGTTCACCGGCACAGTGTGCAGAGCCAGCAACAAAATAGAAACCGGAAGTAGAGTTAATTTTGAAACCGGTTTGCTAGAAAATCGTCCACGCCAGCTTAACTGTCGATTTTCGGTAGTGAAACATAAAAAAAAATTTTGTTGCTCCTCACATCGTTCACCGGCACAGTGTACAGAGCCAGCAACAAAATAGAAACCGGAAGTAGAGTTAATTTTTAAACCGGTTTGCTAGAAAATCGTCCACGCCAGCTTAACTGTCGATTTTCGGTAGTGAAACATAAAAAAAAAATTTGTTGCTCCTCACATCGTTCACCGGCACAGTGTACAGAGCCAGCAACAAAATAGAAACCGGAGGTAGAGTTAATTTTGAAACCGGTTTGCTAGAAAATCGTCCACGCCAGCTTAACTGTCGATTTTCGGTAGTGAAACATAAAAAAAAAATTGTTGCTCCTCACATCGTTCACCGGCACAGTGTACAGAGCCAGCAACAAAATAGAAACCGGAAGTAGAGTTAATTTTGAAACCGGTTTGCTAGAAAATCGTCCACGCCAGCTTAACTGTCGATTTTCGGTAGTGAAACATAAAAAAAAAATTTGTTGCTCCTCACATCGTTCACCGGCACAGTGTACAGAGCCAGCAACAAAATAGAAACCGGAGGTAGAGTTAATTTTGAAACCGGTTTGCTAGAAAATCGTCCACGCCAGCTTAACTGTCGATTTTCGGTAGTGAAACATAAAAAAAAAAATTGTTGCTCCTCACATCGTTCACCGGCACAGTGTACAGAGCCAGCAACAAAATAGAAACCGGAAGTAGAGTTAATTTTTAAACCGGTTTGCTAGAAAATCGTCCACGCCAGCTTAACTGTCGATTTTCGGTAGTGAAACATAAAAAAAAATTTTGTTGCTCCTCACATCGTTCACCGGCACAGTGTACAGAGCCAGCAACAAAATAGAAACCGGAAGTAGAGTTAATTTTTAAACCGGTTTGCTAGAAAATCGTCCACGCCAGCTTAACTGTCGATTTTCGGTAGTGAAACATAAAAAAAAAATTTGTTGCTCCTCACATCGTTCACCGGCACAGTGTACAGAGCCAGCAACAAAATAGAAACCGGAGGTAGAGTTAATTTTGAAACCGGTTTGCTAGAAAATCGTCCACGCCAGCTTAACTGTCGATTTTCGGTAGTGAAACATAAAAAAAAATTTGTTGCTCCTCACATCGTTCACCGGCACAGTGTACAGAGCCAGCAACAAAATAGAAACCGAAAGTATAGTTAATTTTTAAACCGGTTTGCTAGAAAATCGTCCACGCCAGCTTAACTGTCGATTTTCGGTAGTGAAACATAAAAAAAAAATTTGATGCTCCTCACATCGTTCACCGGCACAGTGTACAGAGCCAGCAACAAAATAGAAACCGGAGGTAGAGTTAATTTTGAAACCGGTTTGCTAGAAAATCGTCCACGCCAGCTTAACTGTCGATTTTCGGTAGTGAAACATAAAAAAAAAAATTTGTTGCTCCTCACATCGTTCACCGGCACAGTGTACAGAGCCAGCAACAAAATTGAAACCGGAGGTAGAGTTAATTTTGAAACCGGTTTGCTAGAAAATCGTCCACGCCAGCTTAACTGTCGATTTTCGGTAGTGTAACATAAAAATAAAATTTGTTGCTCCTCACATCGTTCACCGGCACAGTGTACAGAGCCAGCAACAAAATAGAAACCGGAAGTAGAGTTAATTTTTAAACCGGTTTGCTAGAAAATCGTCCACGCCAGCTTAACTGTCGATTTTTGGTAGTGAAACATAAAAAAAAAATTTGTTGCTCCTCACATCGTTCACCGGCACAGTGTACAGAGCCAGCAACAAAATAGAAACCAGAAGTAGAGTTAATTTTGAAACCGGTTTGCTAGAAAATCGTCCACGCCAGCTTAACTGTCGATTTTCGGTAGTGAAACATAAAAAAAAAATTTGTTGCTCCTCACATCGTTCACCGGCACAGTGTACAGAGCCAGCAACAAAATAGAAACCGGAGGTAGAGTTAATTTTGAAACCGGTTTGCTAGAAAATCGTCCACGCCAGCTTAACTGTCGATTTTCGGTAGTGAAACATAAAAAAAAAATTGTTGCTCCTCACATCGTTCACTGGCACAGTGTACAGAGCCAGCAACAAAATAGAAACCGGAGGTAGAGTTAATTTTGAAACCGGTTTGCTAGAAAATCGTCCACGCCAGCAGTAAATAATATTTATTTTATTTTATTGCATCAAATTCCTTTAACAACTGTTTATACTAAAAATACGTGAGAAAATCTAAGGTGCCCGTTTTTCTTGCAAAGAAGTGTTTACGTGCTTGAGGAGACGATAACACAATAATTATTCTTATTAATCTTCATGTACTTTGGTACACTCACCACTTCACCGTCCGAGGGTACTACAATGACAATATTATTTTGTACGCAAAACCGCGAAAGCACTTATATATTATAATATTGTCTAAGAGCGCTTGTTCAATTTAACTATTTTGTTGCTGGCTCTGTACACTGTGCCGGTGAACGATGTGAGGAGCAACAAATTTTTTTTTTATGTTTCACTACCGAAAATCGACAGTTAAGCTGGCGTGGACGATTTTCTAGCAAACCGGTTTAAAAATTAACTCTACTTCCGGTTTCTATTTTGTTGCTGGCTCTGTACACTGTGCCGGTGAACGATGTGAGGAGCAACAAATTTTTTTTTTATGTTTCACTACCGAAAATCGACAGTTAAGCTGGCGTGGACGATTTTCTAGCAAACCGGTTTAAAAATTAACTCTACTTCCGGTTTCTATTTTGTTGCTGGCTCTGTACACTGTGCCGGTGAACGATGTGAGGAGCAACAAATTTTTTTTTTATGTTTCACTACCGAAAATCGACAGTTAAGCTGGCGTGGACGATTTTCTAGCAAACCGGTTTCAAAATTAACTCTACCTCCGGTTTCTATTTTGTTGCTGGCTCTGTACACTGTGCCGGTGAACGATGTGAGGAGCAACAAATTTTTTTTTTATGTTTCACTACCGAAAATCGACAGTTAAGCTGGCGTGGACGATTTTCTAGCAAACCGGTTTCAAAATTAACTCTACTTCCGGTTTCTATTTTGTTGCTGGCTCTGTACACTGTGCCGGTGAACGATGTGAGGAGCAACAATTTTTTTTTTTATGTTTCACTACCGAAAATCGACAGTTAAGCTGGCGTGGACGATTTTCTAGCAAACCGGTTTCAAAATTAACTCTACCTCCGGTTTCTATTTTGTTGCTGGCTCTGTACACTGTGCCGGTGAACGATGTGAGGAGCAACAAATTTTTTTTTTATGTTTCACTACCGAAAATCGACAGTTAAGCTGGCGTGGACGATTTTCTAGCAAACCGGTTTCAAAATTAACTCTACTTCCGGTTTCTATTTTGTTGCTGGCTCTGTACACTGTGCCGGTGAACGATGTGAGGAGCAACAAATTTTTTTTTTAAGTTTCACTACCGAAAATCGACAGTTAAGCTGGCGTGGACGATTTTCTAGCAAACCGGTTTCAAAATTAACTCTACCTCCGGTTTCTATTTTGTTGCTGGCTCTGTACACTGTGCCGGTGAACGATGTGAGGAGCAACAAATTTTTTTTTTATGTTTCACTACCGAAAATCGACAGTTAAGCTGGCGTGGACGATTTTCTAGCAAACCGGTTTCAAAATTAACTCTACTTCCGGTTTCTATTTTGTTGCTGGCTCTGTACACTGTGCCGGTGAACGATGTGAGGAGCAACAAATTTTTTTTTTATGTTTCACTACCGAAAATCGACAGTTAAGCTGGCGTGGACGATTTTCTAGCAAACCGGTTTAAAATTTAACTCTACTTCCGGTTTCTATTTTGTTGCTGGCTCTGTATACTGTGCCGGTGAACGATGTGAGGAGCAACAAATTTTTTTTTTTATGTTTCACTACCGAAAATCGACAGTTAAGCTGGCGTGGACGATTTTCTAGCAAACCGGTTTCAAAATTAACTCTACTTCCGGTTTCTATTTTGTTGCTGGCTCTGTTCACTGTGCCGGTGAACGATGTGAGGAGCAACAAATTTTTTTTTTATGTTTCACTACCGAAAATCGACAGTTAAGCTGGCTTGGACGATTTTCTAGCAAACCGGTTTCAAAATTAACTCTACTTCCGGTTTCTATTTTGTTGCTGGCTCTGTACACTGTGCCGGTGAACGATGTGAGGAGCAACAAATTTTTTTTTATGTTTCACTACCGAAAATCGACAGTTAAGTTGGCGTGGACGATTTTCTAGCAAACCGGTTTCAAAATTAACTCTACTTCCGGTTTCTATTTTGTTGCTGGCTCTGTACACTGTGCTGGTGAACGATGTGAGGAGCAACAATTTTTTTTTTTATGTTTCACTACCGAAAATCGACAGTTAAGCTGGCGTGGACGATTTTCTAGCAAACCGGTTTCAAAATTAACTCTACTTCCGGTTTCTATTTTGTTGCTGGCTCTGTACACTTTGCCAGTGAACGATGTGAGGAGCAACAAATTTTTTTTTATGTTTCACTACCGAAAATCGACAATTAAGTTGACATGGCCAGTGTTATTTTTGGCGCCAATGAAAAAAATTTAAAATTTTCACTGTTTTTATGCAGCAACAAATTAGCAACAAATTCATCTGCATTTTTGGAACGATCCATCCCTTTTTCCGATTTCTGCACGCTACCTTAACGTTAAGCTAGAACTGTTGCTGATTTTCAGCGAACGGGTTGAGCAACAAAATCATCATTATAGCAACTAATTAGCAACAAATAAGCAACAAATTCTGGTGTTGTTTTTTTTTAATTTCGCTAATTTTTCATCGCCAGCTTTACGTACCTCATAAAAGTGGCTTATTTTGAACGCTTTTCTTCAAAAAGACTGAAACAGCATGTAGCACTAAAATTTATAAAAGAAAACGTTTTTTCCAAACATAAAAACCTATATTAGGTTTGTATCTTTTTATAATTTTAACGTAGGTAATTTTAATTAATTTGTAAATTCATTAAAAAAAAAATAATACGTGAATTCTAATTTGGGTACAATATGATTTGTACTGTATATCAACTACATTAATGAATATTAATTACTTGCTCCTGCATTGCTCCGCTCCTGTTGGTCTTATCGTGATGATATAATATAGCCTATAGCCTTCCTCGATAAATGGGCTATCTACACCGAAATAATTTTTCAAATCGGAGCGGTGGTTCCTGAGATGAGCGCGTTCAAACAAACAAACAAACTCTTCAGCTGTACAATATTAGTATAGATTTGCCTAATATTGCAAATGTACTAGAATCTACATTATCATCACTACCCAAAAATATTCCAAAAAGCACTCCGAATATTGTTATCGCATGAAACGAAATAAAAACGTCCAAAAAACTGTAGTTATTATTTGCGCAACGCATTCATATCACGATATTGAATAAAACACTAAATTTAATCACTCTTCCGGTCATGCGTGTATTAAAATCAAACCAATGTTTTATTAAGAGCCATTGAGGTGTGCATTTTTCGGGCCAATCAAATTGAAGGAAGGAAAGTCCGAAATTCGCGTACAATCAAAATCTTTGTTTGTGGTTTTTCTATAGAAACCATGACTATAAGGTATAGAGTATAGAGTATAGCTATGGGTTGTGATAATCTGTACACGCGCCGCGTTGACTGAACCGTGTATGAAGGTGTAGTACTCAAGGGTAGTGGAATAGGAGTTGATGAAGAGAAAATATTGCTAAATTGTCAAGAGTAACAAAACATTGTATAGGTATATGTACCACGTTTGGAAAAGTTAATGTATTGTCTTTATAACCGTTAATTCACTTATTACAGCAAGACTTAGGCGATTATCACACTGCCACGCACCACGCTGCATGTTGCGTGACTGCGTGTTTAACGTTACTTGTAAGTATCTCCGTTTGTATAGAAAACACGCACAGTCCAACACACTGAAAATGCAACCACGCACGTACATGCGGATCACGCGCATACACGCGGAGAAACATGCATCCCCGCGCGTAGGTGCGGGGCGAGACGCAAGGTATGGCACACCGAATCCCGCAGTGCCGCGCGTCGTGATGCTCAGTATTGTACGACCACCACAGGGAACGGCGAATAAATGAGAGCCGCCGTGAGTGAATCTACAAACGCACCTACGCGCGTGAGTGCGCAAAAAACCCGCACGATGATGCAGATCTGCACTCCCGCAGGAACGCGCGTAGGTGCTTCGACATGCAACATGCAGCGTGATGCGGGGCAGTGTGAGGATCGCCTTAGAATTCATTGTTTTGCCAAAATGGTGTTGAAAGTATCATTTTTCAAGTCTATCCTTACTCTCCCCATTTTGGTTAGAAAATGACAAAGAAAAACAATATTATATTTCTAGCAAAATAATAACAAGGTAACTCTACATTAGTATTTGCCGACTTCCTTTCTTAAGAGCCAGTACAAAATCTATTTTTTCATGAATAAAATGCACAAACCAGCTCTACAAAATTGGTCACCATCTCCTAGTCTACATGAACAAGAATACAGAAAGCAAACTATGAAACGCTGAGTCAGCATACGTGAGTGTTTTATATATCGCTTATATTATTTTTCCATCACGCGAATTTCTTGAGTCGCGTGAATATTGTTTTGCAAACTAGCTTCATACAGAATTGTGCAGACTTCGGAGATATTGTTGAATTGATAACGAAGCTTATGTACAGATATATGTAAACGATCTTTTAGATACTAACATAGATAAATGTTTTTGCATTTTTTTTCATTTCGTTTTAGATACTTGTGTTTTTAAATCTTTTGGTATAAGGTTTAGGAACAGTTTATTGTTTAGAGATTGGTTTTTATATCTGCTTACACCTGCTGCTCCGAAATATCTTAAGGTTTTTAGTAATTTAACTGAAATTAGTTTTCATCCTTATCCCTGGTTTTATGGAGAGGTGTTGTTAGTTTAATATGTGTTTTATTGTATTACTAGCTTTTCGCCCGCGGCTTCGCCCGCTTTATCTAAAACCTAATAAATTATATACTCAAACCTTCCTCTTGAATCACTCTATCTATTACAAAAAACCGCATCAAAATCCGTTGCGTAGTTTTAAAGATTTAAGCATACATAGGGACAGAAAAAGCGACTTTGTTTTATACTATGAAGTGATTGACAACTGCTGTAAGCCCTCAACATCTGAAACGTTGTCCTAATGTATTACTTGTTTAAACGAAAGAAAATTTAGTAGAGTTATTTTCCCAAGTTTATATTCCTTTCGTAATTTCAAAAACAAATCTCCAGAACATCAATACAGCTGAATTTATAAGCTTCCCAAGATACTAAACTTTTATCTGGGCGCAGTAAAAATGTATCATCTCAACTTGAAGGGAATAACTTTCCAACTTCTGTAATACCATTATTTAAGTGTTATTTTAGTGTCAATCAAATTAACTGTGTTTACTCGATAAAATTGAACTATTGGGCGGTAATAAAATTAAAAGTATTGTCTGGTGTTGGGGGATTTGGAGCAATATTGTTTTGACAGCAATTGGGTTAATTTGATTCGTTGTTTTTAGTTTTATTGTACGAAAAATAGTGGGGAATTTTTTAGGAGAAAACATTTACACAACCCTAAGAAATATTTTTCTTTGGGTTAAATGTATACAAAATATCTTGTATAAGCCACAAGTATTTTTAAAATATTATGAATAATGAATAATTTCATTAAAAAGTACTTTTGTTACAGTTGTGCAGAAAGTCGGTGGATGATATCGGAAAGTTGTATACCTAGTCGACAAATTTCACATGCACCATTCAGAGAATTGTGTCGCCACATCTATACTAATATAAAAATAAATAAATAAATAAAATCTAAATGTCCGGTTCCGGCTGTCGTACAGTGAGGACGTTGTTCAGTGCTTCCCGAAAGAAATAATTACAAACTCAGTGCAAAAGAGGAAAAACAACCAAAAAGTGGAATATACTAATTAAGAACACACTTCAGGCAAGATCAGCTATACATTGTGTGATTAATACAACGATTACTTTGTGATTATTACAAGTTAAGTGAAACAGGTAGTAAGCATAACCTTAACGAACAAGTGAATTGTCACTTGTCACTGACAAATGCCAACAAGTCATAGATATCAGATAACTTTACATAGTACCAACTTAACGGAAGAACGCAGTGTTACCATAACAAAATATAAACTATACGGCCTGTCATCCACTTTCACGAGTGACATATCTGAAGGGCAGCCAACATAAAAAGGCTGCATAACGATGACTGAAGAAATGTCAATATCCACACTCTACAATATGATGAAACTAGAAATGGATAAACAAGCTACGCTGATAAAGGATAATACAGAAAAAATTATGGTGACAATAGACGAAAAAATCAAACCATTAATTCAGGAAAATAAGATCCTAAAATTGGAAATCGAAGTACTTAATAAGAAAATAAACTCCCTAGAAAATGCAACCCGAAGGAACAACATTATAATTCATGGATTTAAAGAGACAGAAAAAAATTATACTGAATTATATAACAACTCTATAAGATTATTTGAAAACTTGGGAATAAAAATTGATAATTACGATATAAACAAATTACACAGAATTGGAAGACAAACGAATGGAAAAACAAGGCCTGTATTAATTACCCTCACAACATACAACAAAAAAATCGAGATTCTAAAAAATAAAAAGAAAATGTCACAACCAACATACATTACAGAGGATTTTTCTAAAGAAACTTTGCAGAAACGCAAAGAATTACAACAAGAACTTCACAGAGAAAAAGAAAAGGGAAATGATGTGTACATCAAAAACAACAAAGTTGTAATAAAATCAAAAGAGAATGAAAAAAGGAAAAGGGTGACATCACCATCACCCTCACAACAACATCAACAAGTGTCAGGAGATAAAAACAAAAATATAGTAGCCCCTGCAAAACTGCAAAGAACTGACCCATTCGCATACATGAGGTCTAGATCACATTCTTTGACTGAAACAACAAAACCAAAAGCATAGGAATCTCGAGGCATCGGTAACCGGACAAAAACGACAATCACAAGCACAGAACATTTGGAAAAGGAAAATCGCCCCAACCCGGCTGGTCACCGTGGGGCAAGAGACCAATACCCCCTAGGATTGCCCCCTCCCAAAAAACACAACATACAGAAACAAGACAATACACACGAAAACAATGGAAAAGAAATAAATTTCATAAAAGACAAGAGAAATAGTATTTACATAGCAACGCTTAACACCAGGACTCTAAGAACAGACGAATCTTTACAAGAACTGGAATATGCCTTAGGTTTTATAAAGTGGGACATTATCGGTCTCAGCGAAGTGAGGAGAATGGGAGAAAAGATTGAACAACATGAAAACTACATATTATACCATATAGGAACCACACCAGGCCTACACGGTGTCGGTTTCCTTATTAAAAAATGCTACAGTCAATACATACAGTCCTTCAATGGAATATCAGAACGAATTGCACAACTAAATATCAACTTGCCTGGGTATGCAACTGTGTCAATAATTCAAGTATATGCACCGACAGAGCTGGCACCAAAAGATATAAAGGATAATTTCTACGAAGACCTAGACAAGACTCTGGCAGGTGCACACAAGGCAATCATACTGATGGGAGATTTCAATGGCCAGATTGGTAAAAGATTAGCAAACGAAAATAACACACTAGGCCAATTCAGCACAGGAAAAAGAAATGATAACGGACAAAGACTAGTACACCTGGCACAGGAACATAACCTTAGGATATTAAATAGTTTATATAAGAAAAACAAAAATAAAAAGTGGACCTGGATTTCTCCAGATGGGAACGTGAAAAATGAGATTGATTTCATATTGTCAAATAAACCTAAATTTTTCAAGGATATAACCACAATTAATAAGTTCAACTTTAACACTAATCATCGTATGGTAAGAGGAGCCATTTACCTGAATGAGATAAAAAAGAGGAGACAGTACACTAAGAAAGGAATTACACCAAGTCAAATCCCTCTCACCGTCCCAGAAAACTTGTTGACAACATTGAAAGAAAATTTACTGAATAACAACAAGAGCGAAAATATTCAAGAAAAATATAATATAATAGAAAAAGCGCTGAAAGAAATATCCAGAAAATTATATACCCTAAAAAACAAGAGAGATAAAATAGGAGACGAAGCAAGACATCTACTTGAGACCAGGAAAACTTTATTAAGAAATAAGAAACAAAATAGAACACAAATAACCCAGCTAAGTAAACAAATAAATGAAAAAATTAGGACTCATAGGAAACAAATTAGAAACAGAACTATCCAATTCCACATTGAAAAATCTGGAGGCATAAAGAAAGCTCTGAAAGAACTGAGAGAGAATACCTGTTGGATCCCATCCATCAAAAGCAAGACATCTAATAAGAAAGCAACAAAGCGACCCGAAATTATGGAAATAGCAACAACATTTTATAGTAAATTATATGATGATCCAGACTACACAAATACTCAATACCCACAGGAAGAAGACGAAGAAGCTACCCTCCCAATATTAGAATCAGAAGTAAGAACCGCAATACTGTCCCAGAAAAACTACAAAGCCCCCGGAGAGGACGGAATAGCAAACGAAATTTTGAAGAAATGCCTAGACTACATAATAAGTGATATTACCAATATATATAACGATATTCTGACTAAAGAAACAATACCGCAACAATGGACATCGTCAACCATCATATTGCTCCATAAGAAAGGCGACAGGGCAGAAATAAACAACTACAGACCGATCAGCCTGATCTCCAATTTATATAAGATATTTGCAAAGGTAATATTGAACAGAATTAGCTCAATACTGGACGAAAATCAGCCGAGAGAACAGGCTGGATTCCGAAGCGACTTCTCAACAATGGATCACATTCATGTCGTCAAACAAATTATCCAAAAGAGCAATGAATACAGAAAAACATACTACTTGGCATTCGTAGATTACAGTAAGGCATTCGATTCTTTGAAACATTCACACATTTGGGACGCTCTACACTCACAAGGAGTGCAACAAAAATATATCAGGATAATAAGAAACATATACAAAGAATCAACGGCAAAAATTCAGACTGAAAGGAAAGGAGAGGCCTTTAAAATAAAAAAGGGAGTACGGCAAGGTGACCCCCTCTCACCAAAACTATTCTCATCTGTACTAGAACACATATTTCGTAAAATTAACTGGGATGAGTATGGGATAAATGTAAATGGCAAAAAGCTCAACCACCTTAGGTTCGCCGACGACCTGATTCTGCTTAGCGAAAACCAAGAGGGCTTAAAAACAATGTTAACGCAATTAGACCGAGAGAGCAGAAAGGTGGGTCTGACTATGAATCTAGACAAAACAAAACTAATGACAAACAACATAAAAACACCTATACTGCTAGACTCAAATCAAATAGAATATGTCGATGAATATACATATTTAGGACAGATCATTGCACCGGAAAATCAAATGCAAAAAGAAATTAACATCAGAATAAATAAAGCTTGGAAAAGATTCTGGTCTCTAAAGGAAGTTATGAAGAATCCACATATGCCCCTTAAAGATAAGACTACAGTGTTCAACTCTTGCATACTACCAAGTTTAACCTATGGAGCACAAACCTGGGCCCTCACTAGCAAACAGAGTGGAGCACTCAGAGTGTGCCAAAACAAAATGGAGAGGAGCATCCTAAACCTCAAGCTAAGAGACAAAGTTAAACTTAAGAATATAAGAAGCAAGACAAAAGTTATGGATGTCACTTACACAGTGAAAAAGCTTAAATGGAACTGGGTAGGCCATATGATAAGGAACAATAAGGGAAAATGGACAAAAGATGTTACTGAATGGTATCCTCGGGATGGGAAAAGAAAGAAAGGAAGGCAAAAAACAAGATGGGAGGATGATATTAGGAAGGTAGCTGGAACAACATGGCAAAGAGAAGCCACAAATAGAGACACATGGAAAAGCCTAGGGGAGGCCTATGCCAGAAGGCAAACTGATAATAAAGTTACCGATGTCGAAAATTGAAATGAATCAAATTATATTTATATTATTTAATTAAATATTATTATTAATGATTAAAAGTGCATGTAATCTTACCATAATTGAAATAAAAATGAAATTACTAAATGTGCATGAAACCGATTGTATTAAAATAAATATGAAAGACATTGTAATATATTGAAAATTATTTATTACAAGAGAGTATGTATAATGTAATGTATTAACTATGTATAATGTAATGTAATGTAATGATGTTATCAGTAATAAAGGCTATTTTTATTTTTATTTTTTATTTATTTTAGGTGTATAGGTGTTTTTATTTTATTTAAGATCAACAGGAGCGGAGCAATGCGGGAAAAACCACAGGGCACAGCTAGTAGCCAATAAAAGGCCAAAAAGAAAAATAGAAATCACACCCCTCATCTCTACTAAAACATTGCAAGAAAGGTCAGTTTTAATTATCAGATATCTGTACCGAGTGCCATCGTAAACCTCCCGAACCCCTTACGAATACGTTCACAATAAAATATCTAAATTGGGCAGAGTCTAATTTTGAATTCTGCTCCGACGCCGCCCATAAAGACGTGTACAGACGCGGTAGTAAGAGTAGTATGGATTCCCGGGTACTGCCTCACTCTATGCTGCCTCACTGTATGGTACGGTGAGGACGTGACTTGATTGAAAACCCCGACTAAAAAAAAAAAAAAAAAAAAAAAAAAAGTTTGGACTCTTTTCCCACTAAAGCGGCCACGCTGAGTCGATAGCACTCACTCCCGAAGCGATAGGATGCACGGTTCCAAAGATAGCTGAGGTGTGCAGATCGATTAACTCTTATCAAATATCAATTAGATAAGAGTTAATCGATGGGTCATTAATGGGACGCTAATGACCCACCGGTTGTTTGCCTTTTCCTATTATCTATCGGCGTTCATATCTATTACTCATTGTGCACCTCGCTTATCACTGCTTTTGTATTAAACTTCTTTGTTACGACCTACCTCGCTATTCTAACCAAACGATGTATTATTATATTCAAGAAAAAATACGTCTAAAATCATATATTTATATATTATCCTACTATATTATTATAATTGTTGCTTTTTTAAAAAGCGATTCGCTTCTGGCACTCGCCGGCCGCTGCCGCGGCACGCTCGCTTTGCTCGCTCGGCTCGTGCGTTGTTTATCAAAGTCTAACCTAACCTAACCTAATTGTTGCTTTTTTTAAAAAGCGATTCGCTTCTGGCGTTGTTTATCAAAGTCTAACCTAACCTAATTGTTTTTCCGGGTAATCTGATGTATCGAACTTTGTTACGGCAGGACAAGGATTGTAAAAGAGTTGATTGAAAATAAAACATATTATTTCCATATATTATTTCTTTATTTACACCCGCATTACACTACAATACAATTTAACAAGTGTCATATCATTTCTTGGTGAGTCATACGAAAAATTTGTAAGGAAATCTTCCAATCTCAGGCCTCGGAACTTGTAGTACAAATATACCACGCAATACTCTCCACAAAACGTGGAATAGATATCCTGAATTCTAGCAGTATTATAGTCCCACATGCGACAATTTCTTCTTAAAAATTCCGCTATTACTATAATCGGTTTACGTCCGAAGGAATCAAAATATTCTCCAACTCTTTCGTGGTTGATATGAATAGCTACCCAATGAGAACCTGGCTGTGAGTCAGGGTCGAGATTGCATATAATAAATGCAGGTATGTGTATATGCATTGGCAGGCGATTCGAGGGGTACACGCTATACTGGAGGCTGGGGTGTATTCTATGAAGACTCATTTGCAGGTCTAATGTATTCATTTTTACATGTTTGACCTCATCCAATTTCTATCAATCATCAACCTAAACTAACATCATGTTATATTGTCATCCCAATATATGAAATATTTTTATATGTATTTATTTAGAAATGCAGGCCGGCCAATATATGCAATATTTTTATATGTATATTTATTGTTTGTAAGGAAATAAAAAATAGTAAATTGCATACAATTTGTTTTATTTAATTTTATAATGTTTCCCTTAGTTACATATACACAAAATGCATTAAGCATACATTAAGCAATATTCACTACAAACTGAAGTCCAAAGATAATGATTCCCAAATTATTCTCAACTAGCGACCCGCCCCGGCTTCGCACGGGTGCAATGCTGATACTAAATACACTACAGAAAAATTGTGAACGTTGTATAGGTATAAAAATATAGCGGCCCGCTCCGGCCTCCGGCATCGCACGGGTATAAAATACATAGCCGGCAAACGCTACGTCCTGCAATTTTTAAATCTGTAATATCTTCGAAAATATTCACTTAAATCATACGGTGTAAAGGGCCATATAGATCTATATTAAATGAACAATGTATCCATGGTATTTAATTGGTTAAGGATTAATGCTGTATTGGTTAAAATCGCTTCGAAAATTAGCCATTATTTGTCGTAAAAAGTAAATGACAAAAAAAAGTTATTGTGGGTTATCCATAAGAGATAGACATATACCATCGCGGACTTTTCTGTAGACCTTTTCAATGTGTATAATACTTAGTACATTATTTTGATAAAACTCGTAGGGTTCAGCCTGCGTTTGCAATGTAAGCGGAATAAATGTAATTTTTTACGACATCACATTAGAAACCTCAAAAATTACAGTACTTCTCCACTACTTAATGGATCTTATTATACATATAAACCTTCCTCTTGAATCACTCTATCTATTAAAAAAAACCGCATCAAAATCCGTTGCGTAGTTTCAAAGATTTAAGCGTACAAAGGGACATAGGGACATAGGGACATAGGGACAGGGAAAGCGACTTTGTTTTATACTATGTAGTGATATAATTATAAGTACATAAGTGATTGCTTAACTATGTTCGTTGTTTTTGTTTGTGTTTGTTGTGTCATGTCTTGTGTATTAGTTGTTAGCTAAGTATGTTAATGTATTCATTTTTCGGAAATCCTTATAGATAAGATAATGATTCCAAAGTCGTGCTAGCCCCTTCCCAAATCTATCATATAAATATCCCTGCACGCATCCTTAGTATATTGTGTTTCGAATTCAACCACAGGTCAACGCGTAGAAATTTATTACAAATAACAAAATGGAGGTAAGTTATTATTATTATTAATATTATTTTTAATTATTACTTCAGTAAAATCTTTATTTATTTTTATCTTGTTAAACATATTTTTAATTATATATGTTATGTTTCAGGCTTCTTACAACCTCAAAGATGTGGAAAAATGTTTCAAGCCCTATAATTATTATGATTTATCGGATGAAGATGAGGTTTCTAACTTAACAATAAATAAAAATAAGAGGACCAGTCGTTTAGATGACTTTTTTCTTCAAGAGCCTGTATACAACATAACAAAGGAGATATCGGAGGAAGATAGTGCAAAACACTACAGCTTTAAAAATTAGGTTTCTTCATGTGGTAGCTTAGTAATTAGTTTATCTACTAGTATAAATGAGGTAAGTTATTATTATTATTAATATTATTTTTAATTATTACTTCAGTAAAATCTTTATTTATTTTTATCTTGTTAAACATATTTTTAATTATATATGTTATGTTTCAGGCTTCTTACAACCTCAAAGATGTGGAAAAATGTTTCAAGCCCTATAATTATTATGATTTATCGGATGAAGATGAGGTTTCTAACTTAACAATAAATAAAAATAAGAGGACCAGTCGTTTAGATGACTTTTTTCTTCAAGAGCCTGTATACAACATAACAAAGGAGATATCGGAGGAAGATAGTGCAAAACACTACAGCTTTAAAAATTAGGTTTCTTCATGTGGTAGCTTAGTAATTAGTTTATCTACTAGTATAAATGAGGTAAGTTATTATTATTATTAATATTATTTTTAATTATTACTTCAGTAAAATCTTTATTTATTTTTATCTTGTTAAACATATTTTTAATTATATATGTTATGTTTCAGGCTTCTTACAACCTCAAAGATGTGGAAAAATGTTTCAAGCCCTATAATTATTATGATTTATCGGATGAAGATGAGGTTTCTAACTTAACAATAAATAAAAATAAGAGGACCAGTCGTTTAGATGACTTTTTTCTTCGAGAGCCTGAGCGGAAAAAGAAAAAGGCGAAACTATCTTCAATTGTTGGACGTTCAGTGAAGGAGGGATGCATTTCATATATTTCAACAGACAAAGATGACGGAAAGGATGCTGATCTACTAGTGAAAATTGATTTATATAGTTTAAAAAAGTTGAAAGAAATCCCGGTGTCGCAACATTGGAAAAATGCTGATATTCGCATTAAAT
This sequence comes from Colias philodice, assembly GCF_061535455.1. Taxonomy (NCBI): domain Eukaryota; kingdom Metazoa; phylum Arthropoda; class Insecta; order Lepidoptera; family Pieridae; genus Colias; species Colias philodice. Next base: position 8,478,724 of record NC_143103.1, on the reverse strand, counting down.
ATTATACAAAAAACGATTCTAACATAGATCTTCAAATAAAAGATATTGTATACAACATAACAAAGGAGATATCGGAGGAAGATAGTGCAAAACACTACAGCTTTAAAAATTAGGTTTCTTCATGTGGTAGCTTAGTAATTAAATAGGAAGTTTGTAAGGAAATAAAAAATAGTAAATTGTATACAATTTGTTTTATTTAATTTTATAATGTTTCCTTTAGTTACATATACACAAAATGCATTAAGCATAACACATAAATCTAAAACATAACACACATTATAACCTTAACTACTATAGTCTACAGTAACATTTCTTAAAAACTACAATTATTTTACATTAGTTACAATCAAACAATACATTTTAAATATGTAATAAACTATTATATAACATTATAGCAATATCATAATTTTACATGCGGTACAAATTTTGTATATACACACAGAAATAATAGTAAAAAGTCACTTAGCGTAATTTATAATGTCCCCAAGCCAATGTATCAATGTTGTTGTTCATAATACATCGATTGGTATCATTATATGATAAAGATGTTTTATTTATTTTTTGTGTAAAAATAGTGTGTTTGATTGACTTAAATCGAAGCATACTTCTTGAGAACTTTAAATTATTCCATTTCTTTCATAAAACATATAATATATATTTTTTTATTGCAAATTTTTAAGCATTAACCTATCATTTAGTGTGTATTTTTATTTTTTTTAACTCTGTTGTAAGAACTAGAAATTCGACGCCATATACGCATAAAATTTCATCAAAGTAAGGTTATTTTAACTTAGATTTTCTTTGAATTTTTCAATAAAAGTACTTAAATTGCCTCGAACATATTTTAGGATGTCTCAGTGTCTTTACTGTTGTATATTTTATAAGAAAACTTCTTCTAATTAATTTTGTGTAAAATACAAAGACACGAACGTCCCGCATGGAAAAAATTGAAACACGCCTCAGGTTATTGGCTATTAAACAAACTGGACAATGAATATCAATAAATTGTCTCGAACGCATTTTAGATATTGAATGAATCTTTAATTTGAGATATCATCACACATTGTTACTAATTTAGTTTTGTTAAACGAGCTTCTAAAGAATTACAGAAACAAGCCAAAATCACTCTAAAATCGATAGGGACTCTTAAGGGTCTCAGATATATCTAAAATACAAAATCCTAAATAAATCGGCTTATCATAAATTAATTTTGTTTTCCGTAATTGTATTGCGACTAATTAATGTTCTGAAAATATTGATAAACTATGGAATTCTGGTTTTGCAATCCAATCCTGAGCACCTAAAACTTTACCACGATTATCCCAGTGAGTTAGTAGTTTAACGTTTACTCTTTTTCAATATTTTCCATAGTCATATCGAAGACAGAATTGTTCATTAATTTAAAAAAGTCTTTTTCAAAGTTTGATGTAGCTAACGTTCTCAAACTAGTATTTAAGTCTATGTATTTCTTTAACCAAGAACTCTGTTTAAATTTTAAAATTCTATGTACTTTAATTAATCCAATTCCCATTTCAATTCATTGTTTTAAATTCCTGTAGTGAATGATGTATTTATTTTTATTATTTAAATTAGGAACTAATTTAGTTTCTTCAGTATTACCCACACATATGTTTTCAGGACATAACGAAAAGTCAGAATGCAAATTATGAAGTTCATCAGGATATTCCAAATCAACTTCTAAAACAGAACCGAAATCAGAGTTATCCGACACATTATAATCTGTATTATAATCTATCCATTCGAAACCACCAACAGGAAGAAATTGAGTTAGGATAGTTCCTTTTTAGTTCTGTAAACTGATCATCATTAAGATTTTTAGCTAGTTGATCTAAACTACACGATAAAAATTTCAATGAATCTATGAATCTTAAACTTACTGATTGATTATTTATTGTTAGCAAAAATGTATTTTTATTTATTTATTTTTTTATTTTTTCACCTTCAAGAAAATTTCAAAAGTTCTATGTCAGTAATTGATATTTTTGGTTTATCGCATTCAAATGTAAATATTAATATAAAATACATTTTTTAACTAATTGTATTAGGTGTAGTTTGGGCAAGTGTATAATTCATATTTAATTTTAAAATCAAAGTCAATTAATTTTTCGAGAATGATGTAAATATTTTAGAATGTTTTATTGGATTAATTTTCAATCCAGTATTCGGTTAGCGAGCTTATTACAATATTAAGTACTATTTATTCTTTTGATTTATCTTTCCACCTTCCAAACAATATGAGATAAAAAATGTCAAATGATTTTTTTTCTTAATAATAGTTTTTATTTTTTCATCAGACGTTTAAATTCAAGTTAAGCTTCATAAAATATGATCATATTATATTACAAAATAAAAACCTATGCATTAATATTTACTTACCTTTTTTACGAATATTTGATATCCTCATACTTTTTTTTCTTTGCTTTTGATATAAATAAAAATAAATAAAATAATATTTATTTGCCAAAAGAAGGTTATTAAAATATATACAGATTATGACAGCGGACCCCGCACTAGGCACAGCCTGTCTCGCGGGGCCATAAAACTTATTATGTCTATTTATTTTTTCGACGGCGATAAAATTTTAAAAACTCGATCCCAAAATAAGACCACCCGCTTGATTTTGCAAATAAGCAAAAATGTTTTTCATTATTTTTTTTTTTTTTTTTAGGATGGGTGCCACTGATTCGCAGGTTCGCCAGTCCTGGCGAACCTGTGAATGTGCCAGCATCCTAAAAAAAAATAATGAAAAACATTTTTGCTTATTTGCAAAAATCGAGCGGATGGTCTTATTTTGGGGTCGAGTTTTTAAAATTTTATCGTCGTCGAAAAAATAAATAGACATAATAAGAATATCAAAAGCAAAGAAAAAAAAGTATGAGGATATCAAATATTCGTAAAAAAGGTAAGTAAATATTAATGCATAGGTTTTTATTTTGTAATATAATATGATCATATTTTATGAAGCTTAACTTGAATTTAAACGTCTGATGAAAAAATAAAAACTATTATTAAGAAAAAAATCATTTGACATTTTTTATCTCATATTGTTTGGAAGGTGGAAAGATAAATCAAAAGAATAAATAGTACTTAATATTGTAATAAGCTCGCTAACCGAATACTGGATTGAAAATTAATCCAATAAAACATTCTAAAATATTTACATCATTGTCGAAAAATTAATTGACTTTGATTTTAAAATTAAATATGAATTATACACTTGCCCAAACTACACCTAATACAATTAGTTAAAAAATGTATTTTATATTAATATTTACATTTGAATGCGATAAACCAAAAATATCAATTACTGACATAGAACTTTTGAAATTTTCTTGAAGGTGAAAAAATAAAAAAATAAATAAATAAAAATACATTTTTGCTAACAATAAATAATCAATCAGTAAGTTTAAGATTCATAGATTCATTGAAATTTTTATCGTGTAGTTTAGATCAACTAGCTAAAAATCTTAATGATGATCAGTTTACAGAACTAAAAAGGAACTATCCTAACTCAATCTCTTCCTGTTGGTGGTTTCGAATGGATAGATTATAATACAGATTATAATGTGTCGGATAACTCTGATTTCGGTTCTGTTTTAGAAGTTGATTTGGAATATCCTGATGAACTTCATAATTTGCATTCTGACTTTTCGTTATGTCCTGAAAACATATGTGTGGGTAATACTGAAGAAACTAAATTAGTTCCTAATTTAAATAATAAAAATAAATACATCATTCACTACAGGAATTTAAAACAATGAATTGAAATGGGAATTGGATTAATTAAAGTACATAGAATTTTAAAATTTAAACAGAGTTCTTGGTTAAAGAAATACATAGACTTAAATACTAGTTTGAGAACGTTAGCTACATCAAACTTTGAAAAAGACTTTTTTAAATTAATGAACAATTCTGTCTTCGATATGACTATGGAAAATATTGAAAAAGAGTAAACGTTAAACTACTAACTCACTGGGATAATCGTGGTAAAGTTTTAGGTGCTCAGGATTGGATTGCAAAACCAGAATTCCATAGTTTATCAATATTTTCAGAACATTAATTAGTCGCAATACAATTACGGAAAACAAAATTAATTTATGATAAGCCGATTTATTTAGGATTTTGTATTTTAGATATATCTGAGACCCTTAAGAGTCCCTATCGATTTTAGAGTGATTTTGGCTTGTTTCTGTAATTCTTTAGAAGCTCGTTTAACAAAACTAAATTAGTAACAATGTGTGATGATATCTCAAATTAAAGATTCATTCAATATCTAAAATGCGTTCGAGACAATTTATTGATATTCATTGTCCAGTTTGTTTAATAGCCAATAACCTGAGGCGTGTTTCAATTTTTTCCATGCGGGACGTTCGTGTCTTTGTATTTTACACAAAATTAATTAGAAGAAGTTTTCTTATAAAATATACAACAGTAAAGACACTGAGACATCCTAAAATATGTTCGAGGCAATTTAAGTACTTTTATTGAAAAATTCAAAGAAAATCTAAGTTAAAATAACCTTACTTTGATGAAATTTTATGCGTATATGGCGTCGAATTTCTAGTTCTTACAACAGAGTTAAAAAAAATAAAAATACACACTAAATGATAGGTTAATGCTTAAAAATTTGCAATAAAAAAATATATATTATATGTTTTATGAAAGAAATGGAATAATTTAAAGTTCTCAAGAAGTATGCTTCGATTTAAGTCAATCAAACACACTATTTTTACACAAAAAATAAATAAAACATCTTTATCATATAATGATACCAATCGATGTATTATGAACAACAACATTGATACATTGGCTTGGGGACATTATAAATTACGCTAAGTGACTTTTTACTATTATTTCTGTGTGTATATACAAAATTTGTACCGCATGTAAAATTATGATATTGCTATAATGTTATATAATAGTTTATTACATATTTAAAATGTATTGTTTGATTGTAACTAATGTAAAATAATTGTAGTTTTTAAGAAATGTTACTGTAGACTATAGTAGTTAAGGTTATAATGTGTGTTATGTTTTAGATTTATGTGTTATGCTTAATGCATTTTGTGTATATGTAACTAAAGGAAACATTATAAAATTAAATAAAACAAATTGTATACAATTTACTATTTTTTATTTCCTTACAAACTTCCTATTTAATTACTAAGCTACCACATGAAGAAACCTAATTTTTAAAGCTGTAGTGTTTTGCACTATCTTCCTCCGATATCTCCTTTGTTATGTTGTATACAATATCTTTTATTTGAAGATCTATGTTAGAATCGTTTTTTGTATAATATTTAATGCGAATATCAGCATTTTTCCAATGTTGCGACACCGGGATTTCTTTCAACTTTTTTAAACTATATAAATCAATTTTCACTAGTAGATCAGCATCCTTTCCGTCATCTTTGTCTGTTGAAATATATGAAATGCATCCCTCCTTCACTGAACGTCCAACAATTGAAGATAGTTTCGCCTTTTTCTTTTTCCGCTCAGGCTCTCGAAGAAAAAAGTCATCTAAACGACTGGTCCTCTTATTTTTATTTATTGTTAAGTTAGAAACCTCATCTTCATCCGATAAATCATAATAATTATAGGGCTTGAAACATTTTTCCACATCTTTGAGGTTGTAAGAAGCCTGAAACATAACATATATAATTAAAAATATGTTTAACGAGATAAAAATAAATAAAGATTTTACTGAAGTAATAATTAAAAATAATATTAATAATAATAATAACTTACCTCCATTTTGTTATTTGTAATAAATTTCTACGCGTTGACCTGTGGTTGAATTCGAAACACAATATACTAAGGATGCGTGCAGGGATATTTATATGATAGATTTGGGAAGGGGCTAGCACGACTTTGGAATCATTATCTTATCTATAAGGATTTCCGAAAAATGAATACATTAACATACTTAGCTAACAACTAATACACAAGACATGACACAACAAACACAAACAAAAACAACGAACATAGTTAAGCAATCACTTATGTACTTATAATTATATTGAGAATAATTTGGGAATCATTATCTTTGGACTTCAGTTTGTAGTGAATATTGCTTAATGTATGCTTAATGCATTTTGTGTATATGTAACTAAGGGAAACATTATAAAATTAAATAAAACAAATTGTATGCAATTTACTATTTTTTATTTCCTTACAAACAATAAATATACATATAAAAATATTGCATATATTGGCCGGCCTGCATTTCTAAATAAATACATATAAAAATATTGCATATATTGGGATGACAATATAACATGATGTTAGTTTAGGTTGATGATTGATAGAAATTGGATGAGGTCAAACATGTAAAAATGAATACATTAGACCTGCAAATGAGTCTTCATAGAATACACCCCAGCCTCCAGTATAGCGTGTACCCCTCGAATCGCCTGCCAATGCATATACACATACCTGCATTTATTATATGCAATCTCGACCCTGACTCACAGCCAGGTTCTCATTGGGTAGCTATTCATATCAACCACGAAAGAGTTGGAGAATATTTTGATTCCTTTGGACGTAAACCGATTAGAGTAATAGCGGAATTTTTAAGAAGAAATTGTCGCATGTGGGACTATAATACTGCTAGAATTCAGGATATCTATTCCACGTTTTGTGGAGAGTATTGCGTGGTATATTTGTACTACAAGTTCCGAGGCCTGAGATTGGAAGATTTCCTTACAAATTTTTCGTATGACTCACCAAGAAATGATATGACACTTGTTAAATTGTATTGTAGTGTAATGCGGGTGTAAATAAAGAAATAATATATGGAAATAATATGTTTTATTTTCAATCAACTCTTTTACAATCCTTGTCCTGCCGTAACAAAGTTCGATACATCAGATTACCCGGAAAAACAATTAGGTTAGGTTAGACTTTGATAAACAACGCCAGAAGCGAATCGCTTTTTTAAAAAAGCAACAATTAGGTTAGGTTAGGTTAGACTTTGATAAACAACGCACGAGCCGAGCGAGCAAAGCGAGTGTGCCGCTGCAGCGGCCGGCGAGTCCCAGAAGTGAATCGCTTTTTAAAAAAGCAACAATTATAATAATATAGTAGGATAATATATAAATATAGGATTTTAGACGTATTTTTTCTTGAATATAATAATACATCGTTTGGTTAGAATAGCGAGGTAGGTCGTAACAAAGAAGTTTAATACAAAAGCAGTGATAAGCGAGGTGCACAATGAGTAATAGATATGAACGCCGATAGATAATAGGAAAAGGCAAACAACCGGTGGGTCATTAGCGTCCCATTAATGACCCATCGATTAACTCTTATCTAATTGATATTTGATAAGAGTTAATCGATCTGCACACCTCAGCTATCTTTGGAACCGTGCATCCTATCGCTTCGGGAGTGAGTGCTATCGACTCAGCGTGGCCGCTTTAGTGGGAAAAGAGTCCAAACTTTTTTTTTTTTTTTTTTTTTCTTTTTTTAGTCGGGGTTTTCAATCAAGTCACGTCCTCACCGTACCATAAAGTGAGGCAGCATAGAGTGAGGCAGTACCCGGGAATCCATACTACTAGTAAGGGTGTGTACATACACGCGACAGCAGCGATTAACAAAGGAAAGAGTTTTATAATTTTAACTATTATGAGCAACATTTTAAATGAAGAGACCAAGACTACTATGAATAATTCATATTATAATTGAAGTATATAAAATAATGAAATTTTATGAGGGAAAATTATAGTAAATGAAGAATACACTTTATAAGGAAGGCGTTCCGTTTTCAGAATCTTTAGTTGGTATAATATTATGTTACATATATTATATTCAAAGCACTTGAACTAATTAAATAGAAATTGGTTCAAGATGTTGTTCGAATAACTCTATTCCGCGTGTATATGAAGTAATATTCCAAGAGAAATATTATTATCTGTGATTTTTTTTCATGATGTTCCAATCGCATTGAAATTAACGTTTAACAAGTAGGAAGCTATCAAACTCAAACTCAAACATTTATTTAATTAATTAGACTTCTTCAAGATGGACTTTTGAACTGTCATAACGTTTTTTTAACATTTACCACCGATTATCTGCAGTGCCATTATATGTATACAATGTTATTATTATTATGGCCAAATTTACCGCCTCCGCTGTCGCTTCCGCTCTCAACCCGTTGTCTTTCAAAATGCGACCTAAGTATTAACCGTTTTATGAATTTCGCCTGCTATAGGCTTTATTTGGCCAGATGGTGCAGGTCTTATTAAATTTTAGACGCCCGTTAAGCAACATGTGTTAACGTTTTAAGGTTTTATTTCGCTTTTGAATAGTTTTTCGCTATTATTAAGTACAATGGAGCGAAAAATGTTGTTATTTTCTTTAGATGGTAAACATCTTTTGGGTGTAGGAGTATTTTTGTTTGTATAAACTTTTAATTAGAGATATATATTATAGTCTGTCCACTATAAGAATTGCTTTTTGACAGCTCGACGGGTGATACCAGAAGTGATGTCTAAAAGATTATCGATTGTGATACCATTTCAATTTTAAATTCAAAATATTATCAAAAATCGAATTAGGTACGTAAATAATAATTACAACGTAAACGTACTAATAAGATATGTGATAATAAGACCACATATCTATGCTTTTTATGTTAAAACTAAACTAAACTAATATTTTATTATTTATTGGTTTCTATCTTACAATTTGGTTGTCTTTATGTTTAAATGATATAACTTATAAGAAGAGTTTTTCTGTATCGGATATATTTTACAGAGTATTTCTATCGATTATTATAATCTATCGACCCATCATTGAATAATTCTGTGTAGACATCACTAAGTGGGCGGGGCCGGTCCATGAAGTACAATAATTATTTGTATGACATTTTAACATAGACAATACAATCCTACATAGGCGTGGAGCTGTCAAAAAGCAAATAATATAATGGACAGAGTATAGTACATATTTTTGAAACAATGAAGGCATTCATTTTCTGTTGTTTAAGGCGAGGAGCGTAAATAATAGGATCGTATTGCTTGAGATAGACTTAATTAAATTTGATGGAAAAGTTTATTTTCTAGACATCAAAAATTTCATGATAACTTTCAACAGACCTTTAAGATGTAATTATTATGATATTTTTTGTTTTTAAATATTTGTAGGACATTCCTTTAAGAGTCTTATCCTAGTTCCTAGAAAAAATCTAAAGGATATTACAATAATACAGCGCAATCCTTTCTGCTCAACTATATTGTTCTTATTAAAAGCATACATTGTCTTAACCATTGAGTCATTGCAGTGAAGACTTGGTTTATCTCAAAAGGCTACTTTTGCGTTGCTCTGAAGCCCATTGTTTGCATTTCTGAACACAATGCAGCTAAGGAACTGGGAAGTCTGGGATCCAGGTTACCTATATATCTAGTGCATATTCTTGGAACCATTCATGAGAATGTTGGTGCTTGATTTACATTGTTTGATATTTCATAAATAAAAGAGCAACGACTAAAACTCATTATTACCTTGCTTTTTAGTTTATTAGAAAAGAAATAAGTATATGTAGTTTTACTAACACAGAATAAGTACTACTAACAATACTACTAACAATGCTGCCTGATATAAATCCTACTAATATTATAAATGCGAAAGTTTGTGAGGATGTGTGTGTGTGTGTGTGAGTGTTTGTTACTCTTTCATGCAAATACTACTGAACCGATTACATTGAAGTTTAGCACACATAGAGAGTAACTTGGATTAACACATAGGGTAGGTTTCATTCCGGAAATCCCACGGGAACGGGAACTATGCGGGTTTTTCATTGAAAACGCGGGCGAAGCCGCGGGCGGAAAGCTAGTAATAAAACAAAATAAATAAATTAATTAGATTCGAAGAAGTGGGATGTTAAAAAGCTGTTGATTTAAAACCTTTTAAGTTCTAACTGGAGTAGAAAAACAAAAGAGGGTATTTATAGAAAACGTTCTGACCTTTTGCTTTTCTAAAGCTTCAAACAATAGCTCTAAACTTGTACAACAATGCATTCATATAATTCATCCATTTCACATACTGACCAACAAAATCTCGACAGTGATTCCCCATACCAGAAAAAAAATGTTGTGTGGTTTTATGAAACCACGGTAAAAGTGAAACTGTTCGAGCGGTTCCGAACACTGCTTTGTGTAGCGCATGTCGCGTGACGGTCGGCTGACGAGTAGGTATACCTACTCGGCAGCCGCGATACACGCCGATACTACGAGATACTACGCCAAAAAGTTTGAGACGATGTAATAAAAGTTTTACTTTAATAAAGGAACATAAACACACCAAAACATTTTTAATCAACTAAACCAATGAGTTTTGCATCAAACCAGGTCAACATTGAATACTTCGGAAGTTTTTCCATTTGGAGGGTTTTCCACGTAACTGTATATCAGAATTTTTATAGCGGTATAAAGGGCCGTACGTAAGCTTGAGTTTTTATGAGGCAATCCCTGATTTAAATAGTTGATCTGAACTGCCCGCTCAATATGGTAATTCGAAGGGTTATCCAGCTATATCATAATAGTGTTTTGTGTGACAGATGGAAAAAATTGTTAGAAAATTTATAGCAATCTATATTCATATAGTTTATGTTCGATTGTCTTCCGAAAATTCGAGAAGGACTGGACCGATTTGGCTTTTTTAAGCTTGTATGTATTGCTGACTTATTTATAAACATCATGTCGATAATTATTGTATTTATGTTCTTTAATTTTGATCTTAATATCTTGGTATGTACCATGTTTTTATGCAATAAATGATTTATTTATTTATATTTTATTTATTTATCTATACTAATATTATAAATCTCGGGAACTACTGGTCCGATTTGAAAAATTGTTTCAGTGTTACATACCCTATTTATCGAGGACGGTTATAGGCTATATTCATCTCGCTAAGACCAACAGGAGCGGAGCACTGCGGGTAAAATCGCGGAGCACAGCTAGTAGTTAATAATAGAATAAAAAAAATACCTTTTTTATCCTACTTTGAAAAAACTTAACTTTTTACTACAACAAAACTGTCCAAATCATTACATTTGTCTTAAAAATAATAACGCAATAATGTTTACGTCCGTTAAAGCCAGTTTCAACAAACTAATGGCTTTCTGAGCAAGTTCGCTAATTGAAATAATATTTCCTACGGTATCAATTAACTGTTGGGAAGAACTAATTGGCCGTGAACTGAACTTTGCAATTAAATACCTGTCTTATAGTGGCCAGTGTTTATAGTTTATTTTTGTTATTGAAGAAAATAAAAGAGAAAAGGCTTTAAGTTTCTGAATTAAGAAGATTTTATCTGAATTGAGATTTATTTATTCTTATAATTTTTACATGTACGAATGTTATTTTTTTAAATAAATCGATAGAAGCTATTACGATTTCCTGTTTAAATTCAGTCTAACATGGAATAAAAGTTCATATCGCAGTTGAGAATAGTGACTCGCCTTATATAGGTTAATGAATGTAAAAGTTGACTACATTTTAAAATTTATCATGTAGGTAACTGAGTTGAGTTGTTATTTTCTGTTCTTTTTTTATTATTTTTGATACACGTGCAGCCTTTAGAAGATATGCACGTACATAGACTAATGAAACACATTTTTTACTATCGATAATATTGATCCGAGAAGTCGCCATGATAAGTCGAAAGATAATGGTTCAAATCCCACCCCATGATCTATATTGATATAATTTTTTTTTATCCTCAAAATTATCATTTATAAAAAAAATTCAACGTCATATGCTTGAAACATACACAGAAAAAAGTACGTGAAAATAAACTTTGTATACAAAAGTTTTCACGATTCTGAAAGGGTTCGAGAGTCGAATTAATCGATGTTTGCACGGAACGTATCACGGTTTTCCATTAGGTCCTTTTTACGAAGTCACAGCTCTTGCCGAGACAGCCTGACTTGATGTTCACACTTGAAACTGTATATACGAGTGACTTTAACATATAAAATACTAGATTTCCGTCCGCGTCTACGCCCGCGTTGTTTAAGGAAGTAGGCACTATTCCCGTTCCCGTGATATAATTGTTTAGGTTTAACAAACTATCTCTGTACCTAATTTCGACTAAATCGGTTGATCAGTCAGGCCATAAAGAAGAAAAAGACAGACAGACCGAAAAACAGACAGAGCTAATTTTGCTTCCATAATATTAGTTAGGATCGTACACATTTTGATCGTACGCATTGCTAGTACAGAATGGCGGCGAAAAGCTGAAAACCGAGCCCAATAGCGTGCCATAGGAGAGGCCTATGTCCAACAGGGGACGGAGAAAGGCCGAAGAGAGAGAGTTACACATTTATCTTGCATATTGTAGACACATTAAACGTGAGTTACCAATTAGGTAAACCAGGTAGGCAGGATTTTTAATATCCTTAAATTATATCAAATTGTTTCTGCATTATAGCTTAACATAGGAAGGTTAAGAATATAAAATGTATACTTCAAAAAATGCCATAACAGTAACGTAATAAATAATAACGATAATGTGGTGCATGATACTTTTTGCCAATTTAAATGATGTTCAGAGATAAGGCTGGCAAAGATTAACGATCAAACCATTTACTGATAACCCTTCCTTCACCGTACACGTATGTCAAAAAGCATTATTAAATCCGAAATAACTCCACAATAGTGTTTTCTTTCACGATTGTACACGCCGTATTGTGAGGTGTACCGCTCCGTTGATTTTCCCTTCTATGTTCCTAAACCTAATTTTTTGCTTTGTTGACTCCCCCGTATTTTCCATTGCGAATAATATAGCGTGCGGTTTTGAGATAAGGGCTTCTAATTTTACAATTATAGATATCTTTGGGGAGGATGTTTTGTGAACCTTTGCTTTTATGTTCAAGTTAATATGAGATGATTTTTGAAGCTTGTTCAATAGGAAATGGGGTCGATTTTATGGTCATAACGCGTCTTCTAAGTATTAAGTCAAACTGTTCAATTAGTTTCATGCTACTAAGTGCTGCTCCACTTGTCCTTAGTTGTACTTTTTGCTACACCAGAACATTGATTAAAATTACATTTATTTGATCCATTTATCAAATTCATGTAATATATATTTTTATGATGTTATTTGAGTATGTAAGTTATTAACCTTGTATGTTCCTAATTAATTAAAATTAAAGGATTTTATAGCAAGTTTATTCGTGTTACTGAAGAAGGTAACGTGAATAAATTCCAAGGCAATAGGCTATATTATATCATCACGCTAAGACCAACAGGAGCAGATCAATACGGGGCACAGCTAGTCACAAAATATAACTTTATTCTCAATCCAACTTTCGAATAAATAATTCGCATTGGAACTTAAAAAAAACTCAAAATGTACTCCCAAAGTTGCAAATATTTTATTAGCAAACTAATAAAGAATTTGGAGACCTAGGTCTTAGACGTATAGTTGAAGTTTATTAACTTTTCCGAACTAAGATTACCCAAAGATTAGTTTTACGTACATATTTTATTTGCAAAAGTTTATCTTTCTTTGAAATTCTTTTGATGTGAAGTTCGAAAATTATTCTCGTTTCGTTAGTTATAGTATGTAGTAAAAATATTTTTTTAAACATTAGATTATAATGATTAATTCGAAAGAAGGAAAAATTTTAAGGAGATATTCGAAGATTTTAATGATTTTTAAGTTCCACCATTTCACTAAAAATTGAAATTTTTAATTAAATATTAAAAATTATATTTTTAATTAAATATTAAAAATTATATCATTTTTTATAAAAGATACAATTAAGATGATAAAAAATTAAAGCTTTCCTCATTAATTTTTACTATAAAAGCTAGTAGAAAGAACAGTATCTAAATAATATACAAAAAAACTATTCTACAATGACGACTTATCTACCAACGCATAGCCAAAACTACTGGACCGATCGTTCTTAAATTTGGCATGCAGATAGCCACTATGGTGAAGGCATCCCCTGATTAAGGAATTTGATAAATCCCAAGGGAATAAAAAAGGAGATTAAAGGTTGTAATAAAAAAAAGTATAATTTAGGCCACGCGGATGAAACTGCAAACAACAGCTAGTTAAAATATATTTTCAAACACCAATCAACCTTAATTTGTACAAACGTTACAAGTTCTAACAAATTTACAAAAATTCAATTTCCCACCGCGCAATAATATAAAAGCTCATTAAACTTTGAATCGAGTCGCTTACAGCAATTACACAAGTCAATAACTGCGTTAAAAACAACCGACTTCAAACTTGCACTTGCAACATTTACAAATACAGACAAAAATGCTCATAAAATAAAAACTACTGGGCCTATCCGAATAAAATTAAATAAAATATTTTTATGGGACCAATTCGACACCATCCCGCATCGAACAAAAAAAGAATCACGTAAATCGGTTCAGAAACCACGGAGTAATCGGTGTACATACATTAAAAAAAAAAAAAAAAAAAAACATACCGGCCGAATTGATAACCTCCTCCTTTTTTTGAAGTCGGTTAAAAATTAAGATCAATATGAACATTGTTTCTTTAAATCTCATCTTTGTATTTTCTAGTGTCTAATTTTACGCCAGTAGGTATTATACATTTAGAAATTAAATGTTTCTAACGGATTTTAAAGCGAGCTGCAAAGTGTGCTAAACGTCGTGAAAATAATATCTATACTAATATTATAAAGCTGAAGAGTTTGTTTGTTTGAACGCGCTAATATCGGGAACTACTGGTTCGATTTGAAAAATTCTTTCGGTGTTAGTTAGCCCATTTATCGAGGAAGGCTATATATCATCTCGCTAAGACCAACAGGAGCGGAGCACTGCGGGTAAAACCGCGGAGCACAGCTAGTAATAAATAAATGAAGGTCTGAATTCGTGTTTCGGGTATTTGTATTAAAATGTTATTCCGTCCACGTATACGCGACAAATCTAAATTGCGAAACGTTTAGAATTAAAATTCCGTGTGCCTTTTACGTATTGTCTTCAAACATCCCTTCATTATGTTTTGGGGGCTTTAAATAAGTTAGCTTGCATTGGGGTTTGTTTTTAAGGGTTTGTATACCTACAGCTATGTTACTGCGAGTCCTAATAGATTAGGCTTAACATTAATTTTCAGACAACAATAATATTTTTTCCGTTTGAGGTTATTTTATTATAATATGTTCCAGATTTTTACATATTTTTTTATTCTTAACTAACTCATTGTATTACTGTTTAACAAGTAAATTAAATTTTCACCACAAAACTACAGATTGTTTTAAACAAGACACCCTTTTTTAAAGAAATAAAACGTATCCTGTCTTTTTATAGAAGCTAACATAAATACATAGGTATCTATATTTAACCTACAGGAAACCTCTTCAACTTCGCAACAAAAACCAGTATAATATATACCGAATCCTACAATGAAACCAAATACAAAGCATTTATAATACATGTATTCATTCTGATCATACAAACCTGCCTGTTTTACTAAAACTCAATGTTAGAAGATAATTTTAACTACGCCATTAGGGCCGGTGTCTCATTTCATACGTTATGGGTGTTAAAATTTAATGTTAACTCCAGCTAAATACTAGGCTGTTATCTTTAATATTTAGAGGGTAGGGTCTTTTGACCGAAATTACTAATGTTTGATAATACCTGACAGATAATTTGTATGTGTTGTCGACTTTATAATGAAAAGGGATACAAGTAAATTCCTACTATTTTGAATGTAAGAATATGTCTAACTAATCCGTAAGCCAAGTACATGTTTACAGTTAGTAATTTCAGATGTGGAATCTAACCTACGTCTTGTCTCGTCAACTATTTATTTCGATATCAGTACTACCACAGATTACAAAATGTTACCACAGTATTACAATATTATTTCCTATATTGTAATACTGTGATGTTACTATGTGAGTATTTCCTAGAGTCAGCTTATGTATGAGCCTTGTGAAAAATGCCTTAATGTTTACATGTAAGAAATTGTTCAGAGTCCAATATCGAACGTTATGGTGTGCACTGTGCATATAATTTTTCTCTTTTCATAGTATTATATTGATAGTTTATTATTTTATTAATTTGCACATACTTATCCTGTTTGTATATTCCGTAGGTCTGATACCTTCGTCGGTTAATAAGCCGTGAACCACTTTTTAACCGACGTCGCAAAAAGCGAAGGAGTTTCTCCAACTTATGTGTCCGGTAAAAACAACGCTCTACAGGCCCACTAGTATTAAACAAGCAGATATTTTATGTATCATACTATGTATGTAATATGTATGTATAGTATTGTCACGCACACTCTGGCCATCTGTTGCCGCTGTTGCCTCCTGCGTGACATTTTGCGTGACGCTCCACGTGATCTTTTACAATTTTCCGTTGAATAAAACATAGATTATATTCTTGGAGACTTTTTTTAGTTGAGAAAGTTGCTCGTGTTGTGTTATTAATGGTTTTTGTGTGGTCAGTTATTGTAATTATTTTTGGACTTAAGAGATAAATAGTAGAACTATGTTATGACGATTCTAAAGTGCTTCTTGAAGAAGTCTAATTGAAATTGTTATATTTCTTTATGAATTTTTTACCTTATCGTTGAGATTAGGATATAAATACTTAAACTATATTTTTACCAATGGATTTGTTAGCATATTAATTTTATTTTAATTATTATATTTTTATATGGTAAAGATAATAAATGTTGTAGTTAACATTACATAGAAAATTTACAAAGCTGTTTAACAGAGATAAATTTCTATCTAATACCCTTCTCAGAAATGTTGGCATGAAAAACATGCGGGTATAAAATAGTTATTAAATTGAAACTTACTTTTCTTTATAAAATTGTAACGTACTACATTTAAATTATGATTGCAAAAGGTACTGTTCGTATATTCTGAATAAGTACACTATAATGCCATATCAAAATTCTCTTATAAAAATAGAATCGTTTTTTGGTAGTTCTTGAAAATTTCGGCAAATTAAAAGTGAATACGCGTAAATAAAGCCAAGAATACCTAAGTGACACTTTGATAGTGTCACATATACTTTATAAGAGCCCTTTGATTTTCCGCTCGAGCGCGTTAGGGTAATACCAATATCGCCCGTAACATTTTGTGAATTACTAAGTTAATACTAGTATTTGTTCTTTTTAGATGTGGTGATTTATTTGAGAACTCAGGTGGATTTTTAGGTCTTCTTCTATTAAAGGAAACTAAGTGAAATGGCTGCTGAAAAAGCTGTGAAAATTTTCAGTAAATGTAAAACATTTTATTTTAATAAAAAAATATATAATATAGGTAAGTAATAATAATATATAATAATAATATAAGCATTTTACAAGCACGATTGTTATGATCCAAACCAAAAGAAGAACCACTTAAGCAAATAAAAGTACGTTAATGTTTTAATATTCTATAGCATTTACATAGAAACATGATTTCACTATCCATGGCAGTTCAATCGTCATCCACACTCCTTACAGCTAAGTAGAATATGTTTCATTTATTTTTAATTCCTAAACTACGTTTTTCTTAAACTACTAACGATTTATAAAATACCAAAAAGGCTGTTTTTTTCAGTTCTAGGCCTACCACGAGTTAACTAACGGGCTAACCGCCATAACATTTCTAATCAGTGTGTCCCTGACAGCCTTACATCGAAGTTGAATGTGTAATCAAGCCCTTTGTTTAGCAACAATGCACGTCAGGCGCTTATCGCGGATTCACGCTCTGCTCGTCACAGGCCCCGCTCACGGGGAAAAACCCACCTGAATACGTTTTGAAGCGATAGAGTAAAAGGTATGGAATGTATCGATTTTTGGCTTAAGTTTTACAGGTGTTGGTTGGGGTAGGTTGAATATTTTGCGATTTGTAAATGGTTTGGCTTTATTTTTGAAGGTGAAGAAGATAGTAATAGATCCGGGTACAAAACTTATAGATAAACAATTTTTAATCCAAATATAGGTAACTACGTAGGTACATAAAATCTACATCACATAGAGCGTAAAGTTGCCTAATTTTTATAGGATAAACACTCAAATATTAGGATTTTTCGGAGCAATGAAGCAAGACGGTTTGATGTAAATAAACAAGCTGAAAACATCTCAGTTGCTAAAAACTGATAAACAGATTAAAATACACACTAATAGAATGAAACCATTAATTTAGGCACTTATTCATAGAACTGGAATATCATTAAACCAAATAATGCAAATATAAATTCTAAAATTTAAATACGTTTGACACATAAATTACGGCATGTTTAAAGCAGTTTAATTTAAATATTCGATGCAAAATGGAGCCCAATAAATGATAATGAGTGCGTATTCTAAATCATTGATTTTCAAACACAAAGCCATCATTGAAATTGCTTTTGTTACACCGATTCTCCCTTTAGTTTAATTCTGCGTATATTAAATATTATCTAAATACGGTTATTTTTCTTTCTAAAATTAACGCTTAGCACTGTAATACTACTACAATTATCCCCGTATCTCTATACCCATTGTTCATACAGAATTGATTGCGTGGTACCCATATAAAAAGTGCCTTATATTTTTAATTTTTCATTAGAAAAAACTTCACTTATAAGGTCGATTTCAATACATAACTTTGCCAATGTCTCTACAAATACTTATTTGTAAACCAATACTAATACGTATACCAATACTTATTGGAGATATTTTACGGCAACATTTACTAATTACAGCAGGGACCACTGCTGTTTCAGAATATGGAATGTCACTGTGAATATCCACATCTATAAAGTCCGTCAGTCACGCATAGAGTTCACCAAGTGAAAATATTTAATAAATTTTGTTCAAGGACGTAGTGTGCGTAAAATTGTAGAAAAATATAAAAATGCCATTATAAATTAAATTAATGTTAAGAATACCTTAATAAGTCAACATTTAATAAAAGTTAATAATCTTTTTGTAATCTTGTTTTTTTCATCGGGGTACACTTGTACCCCTGGGTACCGTTAATGAAATTCTAATATGGGTACGGTTCTAGGGTTAATAAATTAAATACTTTCCAAATAAATCCTGTCTTGAGTTCCGTTGCCAGTCCAAAATCATTTTAAGTTTTTGGTGTTTATATTATTATTTGATGATATTTATAATTTGAATCAACAATACACAAAACAAATGCTTAATTATTATCCTAACGGTGTGATATAAGCCAATTGAATTTAGTGATTAAATATTATATTGGATAACTCATAGATTAAGAGGCGCAATATACTGATTTCAATAAAATATTAAATTTTATGATTTATGAAAACTTGTCTTATCGTTGGAAAATTGCATTTTCGTCTCTCGTAGAAGACGCTAAGAAGATATATCTTATATGACATATTACATGTTTTGATATAATTGGAAGAAAATTAATTAGGTTTAAAATGTGAAAAGCTAACCCCGAATTTTCACTACTTTCCTATTAGGTATATTTATAAGAAAACGGCCTTTTTGGCTACTTTTCTAGTCTTTATAAGTGAAAATATATTTAAAACTTCATCACAACTGTCCAATGAATGATGAAAATTGGCCCAGCCGTGAGAAATGGTAGCTAACATTAATTTGACACGAGCATATAGATAAAGAAGAGATATAACCATAACCACACTAATTACAATATCTCCAACATCAACTAAAAACCTCAATTTCTCTTACTTAACCTGCACTTTACGATTCTGCAAGCCAAAACTTAATTGCGCCGTGTTATCCCAAGTTACCTCGAGTGGGACAATCTGCTGCGATTAATTAACTATATTGTGACGTCAGTACTTGCTCAGCTTAGAGATTAGATATAGTATCAATGATTTGCGCGACACCCGTCATCGTACAGACTAAATGATAGAGTAAGGAGTGTGTTATCTGCTGGTTTTATTATGTGAGTGTAGAATGTTATCAATTCTGTGTATTAGAACGTTTTATGTAGTATAAATGTTTTTTTAATGATTGAATTAGAAACAAGTACGGCGTAGGCGTTTCATTTACAATTCACTTTACATATTATTAATAAAGACAATAATTATGTACCTTATTATCTTAAATAAAATATAATCTTAGCTCTATTATTCTAACTTTTATAAAAAGTTTCCGGTCATCAGGTTTTCCTTTTTGATACATTAAATATAACTTAAAATTAATAATCATGTATTTCACAAGCATAATTTTAATTGTATTTCAAATACCTTTTCACTTTCACAAACCCCAGCAAAACACTTATCACGCTGACATGAGTTACCAATAAAACTTCACACAACTTTCACGATAATTTTCGGTATTTAACAAAATTAAATTTGATCGTCGAAGTTTTTAATTCGCGTCACGAAATGAGGCGCTCTTAATCACTCTGAAATTCATTAGGACCCTCGTTAGCGTGGTCTACACATGTGGCAGTTAAATTATTTTGGATATAATCTGACGCTTATTATAATCTCGACGACTCGTATTTTTGTTGAAATTGGTAAATACTTATCTATTTAATTTTTTTGTGTTCGATTTTACGCGAGGTTTGTACATTTAGAAATTAAAGAAATGAACAGGAACTATGCGTGTTTTTCTTAGTAAACGCGGTCGAAGCCAAAGGCGGAAATCTAGTAGGTACTCGCCTAAATCAAACAAAAGAGAATAATGCCTGTGTTGTGTGTGTGAGTTGACAACCAACGAAAAAAAAGCAATGCTATCCATACTAATATTATAAATGCGAAAGTAACTCTGTCTGTCTGTCTGTTACTCAATCACGCCTAAACTACTGAACCAATTTGCATGAAATTTGGTATGGAGATATTTTGATACCCGAGAAAGGACATAGGCTACCTTTCATTGCGAAATATGTACCACGGGCGAAGCCGGGGTGGACCACTAGTTTTTTATATAATTCCAAAACTTAATTGCTTCAAATTATTGCTCCTGAGGCATATTTTCATCTTCAATATATTCTGTTGAGAAAATAATTGACTATGAAACTCCAATCTATTTAGTGCCAATATTATCTAAAAAGACATTACCGTTAAGAGATAGCTTCTATAATAATTTCATTATACTAAAGTTGAATATAAAATAAATTTAAAATATTCAATTAATCACCTTTAATTTCTCAAGGGAACAACGTTACAAAGTTTTATTGAACGAACGCTAGTTTCAATAACAGTAACAATTTTCAGATCATAATAGACGTTCGCCCGAATTCTCGAAACTTCTGGGCCCTTATAAAGAATTTTAAGACACTCAAAGTTTTTTTTATATAATTTTACATAGTTAGGAATGTGTTTGAGGTGAAGGTCGTAAATGCTATTATAGATAATGCTATTACAAATTAATATCGAATAGCAATTTGATAATTGAAATAATAAAACTTAATACCAATCAACGGACGGTTTCCTGTGATAAGTGGTAACTGACTAACACTCTCTCTCTCACTCACTCACTCACTCACACACAAACACACACACACACTCACTCACTCGATCACTTAACAACTTACTTACCTACGTTGCGTCAGAAAACAGTGTTAAAATCGGTGCAGTAACTTTAAATTTATTCCGAATAGTTACACTGGGTTTTATGAAAAATATTGATTGTCTAGATTTCCTAATCATTGATAATATTATATGTATATCACACTTGCAAACCCTGAAAGAAACTTGTGCTTTACAATAAGCGTAACAGGTAGGTACAGCTATTTACGCAATGTTATGTCCAATGTAAATAGGGATTCACATATGAAATATAGGTACATACTGACATTCTGACCATATAGGAGTCTAGGGATGTCTATATTCTCGCTTCAAAGCATCGATTATTAACATTTCGATAAGCGCTGCAGAATCAGTGAAACGCGTATCTGTGCTTTTACAATGAATAGCAATGCTTATATTATGCACTCTAGTGTTCATCCCTAGTCTTCATCACTAGGTTCATCTCTAGTCTTTTTGCTTAACATATAATATTATAATCTAACTATGTAATTTGACAAATGTAAGAGGAGGTAGGTAACTAGGTAGGTATGTTTCTTTGTTAGATGAGACTGACCAGGTTTGTGAATTTTGATAATATACGAAAATTGGATAATTTGGCAGTTTATGAAATGGAAATACATTGAGAATAACGTTGAGGATAAAACCTCGAAGACCCTGAAAATCCCGTGATGAACTTTTTTTTTTATTTTTTCAATATAGTGAAAATCATAAATAATTAATACTGATATTGTATTAGTATTATTTTCACTCAATTGTTAAGAAGACCTGATTTTAGTGCTAATTATTCTTCATTTTAGTACCGTAAATTCGAGATCGAGTATTCTTTCAATATGAATATTAATCGATCATTTTCATTTATAGATAAGGAAAAACAAGACCAATAGGAATCAGACAAATTGATTGATAAACATGACATGAGCAGAGTCCATTACGGGAGCTGTCGTAAGAACTGATATCCTATTATAGTATAAGAGACAGTGGAAATTTTATCATCATAAAGTACAGTACTCCCAAACTGATAATGCGCATAGAAAAATTCGTCACTGTTCGACAACTGTCATATTCCCCGAGCCTCCGAAGACGATATGTATATAGAGTGGTTAAATGTATTTTCTTCATGCGTAGTTTATTAGAATAATGAGTTTTATTGTGATTGTATGGTAAAAGAGTTAAGTAACGAAATTTGTTTCGATAATTCAATGTAAGTTAATAGCGAGGATAAGCCACACGATTGCAAATATATATTTGTTGTATTGATTTACTTGGAAAATTCTATACTTAGAACTATTAAAGTGTCTTACTGAAGCTGGCGTAATGATGGATGTATGCAAGGTTTAAATAAGACAAAGTTTATATTAAAAAAAATGATTTTCAAATACTGGTGTACATTTAAATTTTAGAGATCTAATTATTAAAATCTCAGTCCAAAGGATTCAATCAGGGATTATCTCTATTTCTGATATCGTAGAATGATCAGAACGTTCGTTATGCTCTTACTAATTTTCACTTTCCCCACTGCTATCTGCTACCTGTGTAAATAATAATTTTATCGGAAAATTCAACTTTGAAACAAAACTAAGAACAAAACTATGTAACAGCAGCTCTATATAATTCCATACAGAGATAAAACGTGCAGTCACCACCAATATATAAAGATGACTGACAGATTTTTGAATTTTTTGACTGATAGGCTACCGTCACCTACCGCCCGAATTGTTTTCGATTGTGTATGACTCTGAATTGACTCCTATTTCTTTCGATCAAGGTGCAAGTGCATTGTTTAGGGCACTTACGATTCAATGATTCGGGGTGATTCGGGTGTTTCTGGAAATACGATAATTAGCGAAGATCTGCATGCGCATTATTAATTTTGGAGTACTGTACACTTACCTATATTTAGTATATTTTGACATAATAATATTCTTTCAACTGAGAGATAAAGTACATAGAGATTATTTAGAAGTGGTGAAAAAGACCATTAAAATGTTTAATTCTTTTAATTTATTGAATGGTTCTAAATTTAATTTGAATTTCAATAGCATAAGGTACTTGGTTAAGATGTAACTTTATATCCGTCAAGTAATTTATAAAATAAGCGTAATTTTTTAGGTAAATCGAATGGACAATCAATCTTAATAATATTTGTAATGATGTATTTTAATTGTATTATACAATGTATGATATGAATAGAAACGAAACAAAATGCCTAAAGCAACACGGCCTTCACATGTGGAAACCCAAAAACAGAACTTATTTATAATCTTACTGCTAAATGTATGATTAACCACACATTATACGAAATGGAAGTGAACATACCATTATATTTATGATTAAAATATTATTCACAATGTTAATAATGAACCAGTCATTACAGCCATACACAATTTGAACATGTGAGTTCACTTCAGTGAATTCAGAGAAAATCTTTTGTACATTAAATAATTTGCGGTATTTATAATACATTTAAATTTTGTACCACATATTCAAGGATAAACATGGATTATCTCCATTTAAAATAATACGTGATACTTATTAGTCTGTGGTGATACTGTTTTAAAGGCACATTCAGTTTATTTTATGATCGTTATCTAAATATTAAATTAATAATTAAGCAAACAATACAATATACGTTACGCTGTACAAAAGAAATAATTAATAAATTTAAAAAAAAATGTGTGCGTGTACTATATGTATTTACTATATGCAACTTTACAGAAATACGTCGAATCACGCGTGATAGGGATAATAAAAAAATGGCGCGTAACGGAAAAATGTCACGCGTAACGAAAAAATGTTACACTAAATTTTTTTCCAACCCCGATAAAGAAGTTTCACTTCAAAAACTGAAAAGCACGCTGAAACTCATGAAATTATTGTATTGCCACCGATCCTCGATAAGTGATCAAAGTTTGAATTTAATCTATGCGTTTAAAGTTTGTCAAAGTCGAGCTTAAAGGAGTCGGTAATACACTGTTATTGTATAAAAACATACAGGTAAAGCTACTTACTACAAGCGTGTTTAAACAGAGACATGAAAATGTTCTCTGTCTCTTGGACTAAACTTGGGGTCATTTTCTCTATCGCAAGTTTCTGATATATGGCTTGTATTAACCCAATAAGAGGTATTAAATAGCGGCATTAGGAGCTGACGACAAAGAAAAGTGGTTGGCGGGAAACGAAATATTGCAGTATTGAGACTAAGTAATATTTATAGCGATGGTTTTAGTGGTTAGGCTTTCTGATATAGGGAATATTATAGTTATTTATATGATAGGTTAGGACTGGACAAAAGTAAAATAATTTAAGAAGTTATACCTATATAAAGTAGGTCTGAAATTATATAACATGTAAATAAACACTATTTATTGTTATTGTGTTGTTAGGGGTAGGTACCAAACATAAAAATATGGTATTGGCAAGAACATATTATTTGCCAGAAATACTATACTTAGCTGCATGTTTCTTCATCCATGTTTGCACTAGGGAGAAAATGTATTTGATTTGTCTTTTCTTCACATTATTGATTTGAAATTAGTATAAACTAGCAAATTAGTACAGCATTAGTAGTTAAACGTAGCAATATCGCAAAGTAGGTAACATGGAATACTGCGCCCACATCTGGGCCGGGGCACCCCAACAATACCTCCTTCCATTTGACCGTATTCAAAGGAGAGCTGTACGACTTGTTAACGAGCCAAGTCTCCCCGATCGGCTTGATACTTTGGCGCTGCGAAGAGATGTCGCTTCCTTATGCGTTCTCTATCGCATTTACTATGGGGAGTGCTCTGAAGAGTTGTTTGGAACATTACCCGCCGCCGAGTTCCATCACCGTACAGCACGACATCGTCAACAATACCACCCTCACCACCTTGACTGTTGGCAATCTACAACTGTGCGCTTTAAAAGATCTTTCTTCCCGCGCACTACAGAAATCTGGAACAAACTCCCCCATGCGGCTTTTCCAAACGGCTATGAACTGGGGACCTTCAAGAAGAGAGCATATTCCTACTTGAAAGGCCGGCAACATACTCACAATGTCTCTGACACTGTGCGTACATATGGGCGACGTGGAGCACTTACCACCAGGTGACGCGTCTGCTCTGTTGCCCCCTATTGCATAAAAAAAAAAAAAAAAAAAGTAGGTAAGTATGTAAGCTCCTAAACCTATGAAAACGAAACAGATAATTTAAATAAACCGAATCTAAAAGAGGCATTACATATCTCAACAAATTTTGCATCCAACTCGCAAATCCGTACAAATCCAATAATATTAACAACACGAATTTATTACTAAAAATAATTCTAATTTAGAACAAGTCTTAAACAAGGTACACAAAAGTTGGACAGGACGGACGAAACAAATTTATTTTCATTGGCTGTTTATTTAGTGAGCTTTCGCTTAAACCTAAATTAGTTCGCAAAGTTCCGTGTAATAGAAACTACATTTCAGGTGTTTCTTTTTTAATGAGGTTTCTGCGCTAACAATGTCGTAAAAATTGCTGTTTATTTGCGGGATATCGGTCTGTTTATTGGTACAAAGTTATATAACAGTATTAGATTAATATAGAAATTGGTTATGGAACTTATTCATTTTTATTCCGTGTTTTCCTTTCGTATATGTTTTAGGACTTTGCCGAGGTGCGGGAGAGGTAGGTCTAAAACTAGGTATATTTTGAACTGCACTTATCTCGAAAGAGTAGACGTATTTTGATGATTTCAAAGACCATAAAATATAGGCTTATTTTCGCAAGAATTTAGTTAAGTTATTAAACTTGAAAGTGAGATAAGCACTTAACCCACGAAGTCAAAAAAAACAATAAAAACGAAACAATTCCAATTCACAATCAACAACAACGCAAAACGGGCTCTAATCGACGCATCAAAGTGACGTGTACGTGTAAACAACGTACACGTCAAAATCCAAGCAGATTTGCGATTAGTAAAATAAATTCAATTTACTTCGCCCCGAAAACCTATTTCCTAATCCAGAAAATACACGAGAGCGTATAATCCCTTTGTAGAAACAGTTTCAGTGAAAAAACTCATTTGAGCTTAATCCCGCATATAAGAACTTTGCCATTCAGAACGCTAGTTCAACTAAAAGGATCTGCAAACTCTCTGACTAAATATTTATTGTGCATTTAATTATTTATATGCTGGCTGTTATGACCCATTTTTAGTGGGAATACTGTTTTCATTTTAATGTATTAAATTTTATAATGCAAGTTGTACATTAGCAGGCTTGAACATTTGTTTTACTTTATTGTTCTGTTTGCCTAGTAGATCTAGGGAAAGAAGTTTATAGCTTAAAATTGATGTATAAAAATTGATGAATGAAGCCTGTTGAAAATATGATAACGGGTAGATGTTGTGAACTTTGTTCTGTTAAGAGAGACTTATCCCTTTCGGTTATAAAACATAGTTAAGAACCTATTCTCGGATGAGAATATACACAGAAAATTTGATAAAAATCGGCCAAGTCTTTTCAGAGTTTGTTTAAAACAAACACTAGGATACGATTTTTTGCATTGTATTTATACATAGATTAACCCGACGCGGACTTATTCTATAATCTGTGTTTAATAAAAACTATTTAAATTAAAAATATTATGAATTATGATATTCATATAAAAAGCAAATAATAATAAAACTAAAAACCGAGTACTAAATTATCAACACATTTTAAATGTATAAAAACATATTATCCGCAAAATATTGTCACGCATTAAATGGATTTAAATTGTGCCACATATTATTTCACATAAAAACTAGCGGTAAAAGCTTTTAGAAACATTTTTCATTACTGAAACCATTTGTGGGCATAAAAATAATGTTTTTCTTTATAAATCGGCTCATGAAAGTTAAATCAGCACGCGTTTGGAATTGAAAACGATATAATATTAACTTTCAGTTCGTATTTTTAGTAATTTTGTAGTGTATTGATAGAATATTAAATATGATATATACTTACTGTAATATTTTATCTTAAGATACTGTTATATTTTATATTACAGTAGAACCGCCATCCTGTTACAAATAACCCATGAAATTTCGCGTCATTTGTTGGGATGGCGGATGGCGGTTCTACAGGGGTCCCGGTCCGTGAACCCGCTGCACTCGAGTGAGGTGCGCAAGTCGCAACCACTGAGTGGGTGCTAGTGTTTGCACTAAGGGCTCCCACACATAAACACGATACGACGTCGCGTCGTACGTAATGACAAAAAGAAAAATGATTGTCCGAACGCTGATACCGGATGCGTTAAGATACTGTAATATAAAATATAACAGTATCTTAAGATAAAATATTATAGTATCTTCACCGTGTGTGACGCGCTTAATGCTATTTTATATTATTTTTGACTATGGATTAAAATTTCTTAGTGTAGATGTAATTATGTAATTATCTTACAGGTAATTATCGGTCAGCCTTTTATAAAGATCAAGATTGTTTTTTTTTTTTCAAAAAATCATCACCGACGTGCGTGAGTGATCGAGTTGGCTACGGCGTTGCTACGGCAACGAAATACGTGAACTCTAATCTAGTAGTGATAATTTACTATTAATATCGCCCTGTTACCTATATTATATCGTTGATTAATATTTATGTAGTATAATAATTATTGTTATGAACATAAAAGAGTCTATTTGTCTTCCATAAACAGCGTATCTTTAATAATTTATATTTTTAAAGATACGAAACAATTAGCTGAATTGGCCTTATAATATAAAAATTGTCAACAATACCGGGCTTAGCAACTGATAGTAAAGTAAACAAAAAAAGGCCTAAAAAGGCAAACCTATTGTTCATTCGCCACTGATTTCATTCATAAGTTTTTCATTGATTTTTACCAATCCAACCAATAATTCCTTTTAGAGAGCTATTTCAATTCTATT
The DNA here is from genome assembly GCF_061535455.1 of Colias philodice. Taxonomy (NCBI): domain Eukaryota; kingdom Metazoa; phylum Arthropoda; class Insecta; order Lepidoptera; family Pieridae; genus Colias; species Colias philodice. The sequence goes on along the minus strand of NC_143103.1, from coordinate 8,450,342 downwards.
GTAATTATACGAATAAAATCTAAAATATAGGTAAGTCAATGTGAGACTTACACGAGACTTTGTTGTTAACAAAAAAATTGGTTGTCTGTAAAGTCGGTTTACTGACGATAGTTGAACGTGACAACGTCCGATTGTGCTTCTTTGTCGCTCGTTCCGCGCTCTCGCTTGCACTTCAAGCCTTACATGGAACGCCTCAGAGCGGGTAACGCCGCATGAGTCATGTTTTTTCGTGCGTGCAGCCAGCTCTATCGAATTATAAGACGTTGTCACGTCAAAAATATTTAAATCTTTCTTCATCAGCTCAAACATGTTCAGCTTAACAGCCAAACATACTTGATATTTCTCTATAATTTATAACAAATCGCAGTGTCCAATAATTAATGTATTGTCATAATGAAGATAGCTCCTTCCTACACAACACAACAATCCGTGCTCACAATACACATCCCATGAGTAAAAATCCGTGTCCCAAAATACAGTGAAACCACTTATCTTCATAGTCCTTCATAAAAACAATACCCAATCATAACCTATCAACGCTAGTGTACTGTGAAACAGACCTGCATGGTCCAGGGGTTTCATACAATAGGCGCCATCGGACTGAAAACTAGACTTTAATTAAAAAGGGTTGTCCGGAGTGTCGCTATAATATTTATCATAGTTATTATCGTCGAGAGACTGTTTAGGATCGTTGTAGGTAATGTGATATTAGATTTTAAGCAATGATTTTAAAAGTTATAACAAAAGGTAATTATTAATCGTAAAACCTTCGCCTTTGAAGTAAAAAGCTGATTCAAACAGAATTTACAATGCTCCAAAAGTTGAAAATCTATAGTAAATATTTACAGTTACAACCAGATTTATTGTTTCACAAAGAAAGCATATTGTATTACTAGCAATAGCTATAATATTATATTTATTTGTCTTAATACAGAAAATCGTATTTTTTAAACCACTTAAATAAGCCAAGAATAACTGTTAACTGTTTAACGGAATATAAATCGTTAAAAGGGAATAAAAATCGATTTTCACTCGAATTCTTCTTCTCCATACTTAAATCATGTTCCTATTAAGTCGCATATACTATTGCATGAAAGCAGGTAAAAAATCGCGCTTTAAATCCGTTAAAACATTCCACAAAACCTTAATCTCAATTTAAAACACCGCAGATAACTCTTTCCGATATAACACATACATTACCGTGTATTGTTATTTTATAGTCCAACAGTGACCCATAAAAGTTCCCCAGAAGGCTGCATAAGTGAAATTTGTGCTCGTGGAATTTTTCCAACAAAACTGATTCTCATAATATATTATACTGGTATCTGGCCAATAATGTATAGTTTATCAACGCACTATGAAGTTATGGGGCGATTTAAGGCGATGTTTTTGTTTTAGTTTATCGTTATTATGGTTTAATATCTTTATGTGTTTGGTTTTTGGTTAAAGGTTGCTGTTTAAGCAGTATATTATTGTTAGTGGAAGCATTGAAGGAAGGAACAAATCTGTTTATAATCAAGCTTTATTCATGAAATTGTAATGACACTAATTTTCAGTGCACATGCATGCTATTTGACCGAATCAAAAAAATGTACAATAATTAATAAGGAATGAACGTTTAAGCAGAAGAAAACACTGATAACGTACCTTTTAACAAGTAAAGGAATTTTTGGAACTGCTCCAGACGTGTTTATTTTATCTCTTACAGTCATACAAAAACACTTACAAGTAAATAATAAGTACCTACGATGTATTACACCATGTATTAATTAAATATAATTCCCACAAATTGCGATACAACAAAACATTGTTAAACCCATTCAATGATTAACGAGAAACACGAGCAGAAAAAGGGAAGTTACAGTTAAATAATATAGGTAGCATTTACGCTGATTAAATTCCGGGTATAACCGGGTACAACCGGTTGTAACCGGTTCGGCCCGGTGGAAGCCGGTCGTGAATTAGCGGCGGTTTGATGGGGAAGCCTTTTAACGAGCTCATTAGTGGGCCATCCGTTCCGTTATTTGTAATTAATTGTTGAATTCAAAACGGATTGCTTGAATTTCTAATTACTTAATGTTTAGGGGACTAGATGTTGTAGACTTGCATTTTTTTAATTTTTCAAATATTTCAGTAGTTCTGTTCTTGTCATATCGTTACAAACATATAATACAGTTTTTGTATTTCAATGCAGCTTGAGTGTTTTTATAGCGAAGTATGCAGTGAGACGCAGGTGAAAGTCATAAAATTGGGATATGAAAGTTCAACTAGCTGATGATCCTTGTAGGAGTATATTATCTGTATTATTGAATAAATAAGGAACTCCAATTTATCAAGAAATTTATTTTTACCTCTATATTCATTAACTGAAAGTACTTTTCATGCGCCATAGCATTTAACAGTGAACAAAAGGATATCAATTACTTACTACTTTCATCTTTTAACTGCAAGAAGCAATGATAATAAATAAAATATAACTAAAAGGGGTGTAGATAGTTTAACAACACAACATTCGATCTTCAGAAACGGCACACAAATAAACGACAAGATGTCAAAGTAAGTTGGTATAATTCAACAATCACAAGTTAAAGAAATATATTGGAAAAATGTCGCTAATTGGTCAAATATCGTGTCAATCCCGGAGCGAAAATAACATATAGACACCTTTTACTTTTAACTTTTACTTTTATTATTATTGGTAAGTAAAATTAATAAAATATTAGGTAATCAGAGTATTAGTCGACGCAGACGATGTAAAAGCGTTGCGTAGGTTTCGCGTAGCGTTTAAAACAACTTTATTCGACTGAATTACAACAAAAAACTCGCAAAGTCCAAAATCTTGAAAGTAATTTCTAAATTTATCATCATTATAGTAGTATGTGATACCATTACATCTAGGTTCTTAATGCAAATGCACACTGAAAACCCCGTGCGGTGAAAATAAACTTCGCCGACAATTCATGTTGTTTCCCCATTTAATTAACTAGTTTTATAAAGCTTTTGAACGCTAAGTTTGTTGCTAATTTTTTTGAGTTCATGTGTGTTTTATTACGGTGGTGTTTTTCATTTTTGCTTGTGTGTTTTATTTGGTGTTGCGTTTATGAGACTTCTTTGTACACATCTTCTTCTTATATATAAAAATGAATCGCAAAATATGTTGGTAAGCGCATAACTCGAGAACGGGTGGACCGATTTCGATAATTCTTTTTTTATTATATTCCTTGAAGTACGAGGAAGGTTTTTATGTAGAGAAAACGTAAATATGTACCACGGGCGAAGCCGGAGCGGACCGCTAGTTTACTTATAAATGAGTTGTTGTTGGATAGAAAATTTTCAAATTTAATATCTATCGAGTGCAGTTAATGTTTATTTGAGATTGAGGAGATTATGCAGCTAAAAATATCATAAACATTTTAATAATAAAAATTATTATTATGAAACCAAGTACGTCATGTATTTCTTTGAAACGTTCTCGAGTACTTTTATTTCAAACTACCGGTCCGCCCCGGCTTCGCCCGTGGTACATGTTTACGTTTTTTCTACATAAGAACCATCCTCGTACTTCAAGGATTATAATAAAAAAAGAATTATCGAAATCGGTTCAGCCGTTCTCGAGTTATGCGCTTACCAACACATTTTGCGATTCATTTTTATATATAAGATAATAATTATTATTAAGTTTCAAGCGCGTTTAAGCGCACATACATACGATACATTATAACATTATATTATTAAAAGAAAATTAAAAATATACCCGTTACAAGGAAAAGGGGTTACGTACCCCTTTAAAAAGTTTCACGATACAATTATAAAGGGTGGCATTAAATATGAGACTTACTTTTTACTTTACGTATATGAGACTTATATACTTACATTTATATTTCTTGATGAGAGACCCTTTATTTTATTTATTCGGTTATTTTATAATGGTATGTAAGATTTTAATTTGAACACGTAAAAAATTGACTGACCGGATGGCTTAGTTGCCCTGCCTTCCAAGCCAGTGGTCGTGGGCTCGATTCCCACCCAGGCCAAATATTTGTGTGATGAACATAGATATTTGCTCTGTGTCTGGGTGCTAACTATCTTTATAAGTATTTATTTAATATTATATATTACATATGTTTATCAGCCATCTGGTTTCCATGTGTGAAAATTGTCCTGAAATGTTTACCTATTTATTTAATTGTACGTATTTTATTCTGGTCTTATGTCGTATATTAAGGTCATCTAACATAATTATTATCCTTGTTTTTTGTTCGTCACAATGTAATTAGTATCTTAATTTACCAAAAAAAAGTGTGTGTCGAACACACGTGTCAGAAGAAACTTCTTTGGCAAGTTTCAAAGAAACCAAAATCGTCTGCTTTCTCCATGATGTGATGTCATTGCCATATGATACGTTACTCTCAACGCGCCTAATTTTAAAACCGTAATATATATCTTCAGATATTCCTTTAACACTACTCGTAATTTGTTAAACATAAAATAACTTTAAATCTAAAAGTTTGCTCTGAAAACTTAACATTTTTGCGTGCATACTCGCAAAGTTTGAACGTTATTAGTAAAATTAACAACTTGTAAGTAATAAATTTTATGTAAAATATGTTACGATATTTCGGTAACTCCATTAAGAAATTGAAGGGAACTTTGAGCGTTACGTTAATTGTGAAACTTTCTCCATACCAGTATGGCCTATACATGGTTGGTTTTAACCGACTTGAAATAAGAGGTTCAAGAACACACGTATGTGTTTAAAGTACAATATAATCAAACAAGTAGGTAATCGACTACTACCCAGTATACGTATTCAATTTTTAAGCTATTGCATAGCTTCTATCGCGGGCTTTGAGCGCGGGGACTGAATCGAGAAATTCCGTAACGAAAAAACCTCACGCTCCCCACTCCGACGGGCGGAGGTGTGTCTTAAAGGCATAGCATGCAATAGCTTTACCGCGGCAGTCCCCGAGTGCCACACGTCGTTTTTTTTTTGTAAATCTGATGGACTGGTTTACCTAATTACCTAATTTTCATGTTTTTAAGTTCTATTCATATGCATTTTCACAGATGAAATGCAACAATGACTATACATTATACAATCTGTTCCAATATATTATTGCACCGTAATAATCTCAATAAAATGATCTACCTATTGTAATTTGTAGTTATCAGAAAATAATAAGAAATATTATATTAAAACATGTACTAAGTAGCAGCTCACACAAATATAGAAGACTCGTTAAGAAACATGGAAGTTCATTACATTTGCCACGTATGAATTTTAATATTTGCGATGACTTTCAAAACAAATTCAAACTTTTTCACTTCTTTCATTCCTGTCTAAGTTCCTATCAATACATTAACGACCTACAATTTTTTTCACAACACATTACTGATTACGTAACATTTATTTTTTAATTGTTCCCTTATAGACCAGCAATGTACATCCAAATGTTCTAAGAGCTAAGCTTCTAAACTAAGGCGAAGTTTAGCAATTTCGATATTGCGAATTCTCTAAGTCGAGAACATAGTAGTTCAGTGGAGTGGAATCATCGCTAATCTATATATAGCTGGCTTTGGATCATCAATGTTACGTATAGACTATAATAATATAGTTGTTTTGTAAAGCTAGTGAGATAAATTAGGTTGTGTTACATCGTTATATATTTGACACTTCCAGAAATAGAATAAATTAATTCATATTAGTTTTGGTAGGTTATAACGGTACTTAGCACACTTATTAATATCACTATCACTACATAGTATAAAACAAAGTCGCTTTCTCTGTCCCTATGTACCTATGCTTAAATCTTTAAAACTACGCAATGGATTTTGATGCGGTTTTTTAATGGATAGAGTGATTAAGGTGATGAATTAATTTTTCTAACATTTACGGCCCTTTTCAAACCTTCGTAATTTTTATATTATTAAAGTTGTCGTGATGAAAATTCTTGACAAGAAAGTTCAATAGTAACACAATACGTCTACCGTTTTAGAAACATGATTCCATGATATTTTCTCGATAGAAAAAAAATACAAAGTTAGCATTGTTATTTTTTTTTAATCTCTGGCATCTTCAAAATAACAAACTTAAAGTTACGACTCTTTGGATATTAACTATAAAATATACAACCTATACGTCTACCGTGTTAGAATGTTGAAATATGCGATGGTTTTGAAATAAACAAGAAATACTTGAAATTAGCGCGCGACCAGCCAATATAGCGAGAGCCGCCCTGTACCTTCCTACCCCGATCGCTGCACGAGTCATTCCCGCTACGGCCGTCACACGGGGAACTTGTGTCGCTCGCGCAATCGTAAAAAAGGGTGACAACACGATAAGACAAATGGGGACAATAAAGAAAATAAGAAGAAGAAACATAAAGGTTGGAGGAAAAAGAATGCTTACAATTGGAACAAATTAATGAAGTAAGTTGGTTTTATTTTAAATTTGATGATAATTGTATTATAGACGATGTTTGATATGTACCCCTGTTTTAAGTACATAACGAATGTGTAAGATTTTTTCATTTATAGCATAAATAATCTGTTCAGAAATCCGGAATCCAGAAGGAAAATAAACCCACTGATTGTTCACAATGTGAATCCACTCCTTCGTAAGTACCTTTATTCAGTCAAAAATGTATGTTATCAAAGCTCTACTGGTTTTATCGCATGATTCCATTTTTAGCAAAAAGCAACAAAGTGCAAAGAAATAAAAAATCATGGTGAACTTAGTGGAAGTATGGCGGACATAATATGGAACAGGAGCTCATTGGAGTAGTATTATATTTAAAAAAATACGAAATAATTTCAAGAATTACATTTCTTAGAAGGTGGTAGATAAGTATGTTGTATAAAGAATTTGATGTTGATATTTATTTCATTTATACTTACTACACCTGTGCGGGAAATTGCTTAGTAATAAAACAGGTTTATATTCATATTTACATAGTAATGTGAGTTTTCATTTCGAAAAATTTTGTGTAAGTATGTATATTAAATTGAGTTCCTGGGTGATCTGGAAACACAATTGGGCCCGGAAGATGGCGCTGCAGTCACTCCTCCTAATGACATGAACCGATTTGGATGAATATTTGTGTGCACATTTCATTTTTGTGGGATGATTGGTTGATTCGCTTTCACATTAGCTAATATTATGTATTTTTGTTGTTAGAAAGTAAACTTAATTTAATGTTTATAATACATTATTATTGGTATAAATAAGCCAGTGTTCGTCTCACATTGCTGTACCTGCCTACCTACCCTACCAGGGCCTAACTTTGTTCTGGCTATTTTATTTTGATTATTTGTAATGAATAATTACAATTATAATAGAGTGCAAAAAATAAATACATGCGTCAATATATTTTGTGTTTTTTTTAAACAATTTTTTTATTTAAAAAAATATCATTCCGACCGCGGCTTTGCCCGCGTGGAATTAGATTATATCGTGAATCTTGTCTTATCCCACAGAAGTGTTCAGTTCGGATAAAAAGTATCCTATGTGTAAATCCAGGCAATTAGCTATATTTTATCAAAATTGGTAATGTAGTCTTGACGTGATTAAGTAACAACTAACAAAAAAATATACAAAATAACATCCAAAGTTTCGCATCAGTTTTACTGTATTAGTGATATCTTCCACTCTTGACTTTGACTGAGAAGAATTAGGGTTTATAACTTCTTTCAGAAATATTACCTTTCATTTCTGGGCATGATGTAATATCTACGTCAGCATCAAATTCTATCTAAATCCATTCAGTAGTCCGCGTTATTGAGTACCATTTCATTTTTTCAGAGTAACAATATTTTTTGTTATTTTAAAGATTATTTATAACCTGTATTATTTTGTAATAAAGTAAACATTACGAAATAATAATAATTATTAATAATGTCTAAGTAGTTGTTAAACAGAAGATTATTTGTTTATAAGCAAGAAAATAAAACCAATAAATCAACAATTAAATATATGTATAAGAATATTATAACTGTATGACGACTCCATACATGTTTGTCCCGAGTCGGCCAGCGGCAGCGCGGCGAGTTTGCAAGAATGACTTCGCGCACACCCGCGTTCGCGATAGCGAGCTATTAGACTCCGCCCGCCAAGCAGTAGATTTTTTTTTGTGTATCGTCTTAAAGAAGAAGGTTTTAGTATAATGGAAGGAGCTGTGAAATTATGTTTGCATGCCAGTGTAACTGGCGAATGTGTTGTACTTTCCTTATAGTATAGCGTCGCGTCCTTATAACTTGTGAACAACATTTGAACAAATAAAGATATTGTATTTATTTATATATATAATTTATTAGGTTTTAGACAAAGCGGGCGAAGCTGCGACGAAGGCTAGTTAACAATCAATACATGACGATTCGTAAATTTATAATTTTATCCCTTTGTATTGACCCACATCTGAAGGATTAAATCTATACTAATATTATAAAGCTGAAGAGTTTGTTTGTTTGTTTGTTTGAACGCGCCAATCTCGGGAACTACTGGTCCGATTTAAAAAAATCTTTCGGTGTTAGACAGCTCATTTATCGAGGAAGGCTAGGCAGGAGAGGAGCCACGGGGGTGAAACCACGCGGAGCGGCTAGTAATGTATATATGCATATCACGGGAGTAAATAGCGGTTGTGCTTTTATTTAGCGTCATTTAAATCTAGGACAAAATTATATTTCCAAACTGTACCCAACAAACAACATAAAATTTTTAAATTCAAACCAGAAATAACACTTCTACATTTACACCAGAAAATAACTTTACAATCAAACTTCAACATTTACACCAAACGGTAACTCCATAAACAAATCATTTAAACCATTGCAAGGACATATCGATCGTGGATGCAGTCAAATATTTATTCCTAAAATGTTGTCCAGCATCGTATGGAATGTTACATCCATTTGGATCAACGAGAGCTTTTGACGCACCACCAGGTGTAGAATGCCTTTTTTCGTTTCCACGCTTTGATTTAAAATCATGAGAGCATGACAAACGAATGGGTGACAATGTTAAACTTTATTTGTTGATTGCTGAATGCTTTCATCGTTGGGTTGCATTTGCATTCGATTATGTACATTATAATTTAGAAGTGTAAAGGAATACTCACATACCTGCCACAGGGGCTATACCGGTTGTTTCAGTGTATAAAATAAGTGTTATTGTTTAACAGTTATTAATAACTCATAATATACTCATCTTTAGATTAATTTATACTTCAGTAATCGGTAAATCGACATATTATCTACGATATTATTTAAAACAGATTGAGTATTATTAACATATTATTCATTTTAAATCACTTGCTACAGCATCCAAATAATCCAAAATATTATAACATCGTTTTCGTTCAACACGTATCAAAAGTTTTCATAAGCCAGTAATATTACACATAGCTTTCCTATGAAAAAAAAACTAATGCTATTTTGCACGCCTCATAAGCGAAGCGTTGAGGTGGGTACTACTGTCACTTCGCGCAAAACATCTGATTTTTCAAACTTAAAATGTCTTTATGTATCATACATTGCACTTGTAAGGTAATTAATACATACACACACATATTAAGAAAAAACACTATTTTTAACGTTCATGATATTTTTGATGTCATTTTTGTTATTTAAACTAGTTAAAAAACAGTTTAAAAAAGTTCTGTCTTGGACGTCCGTGTGTCTGTATGTGCGGATCCTTTTTCTTGTTAACACGATAGCGACCGAAATACTTTACTAATCGAGTCTTTTTTTTTCTCTTACGCTTGAGTATGCTCAGGAATAGAACCCTTTCATTTTTCAGGGTCTGATTCGATGTGGTTTAATTGTTATTAAATAAACAAAAATAATAATTAATAAATATTTATTAAAAAAAATTATGAGGCGTGCACTTTTGGATTTTCCAAATTATTTCTGTAAGTATACTGACTACGGCAAAGCCTAAAGAAGGATGTTTATCATATTTCCCCACATATCATAATCAATGTACATCCCTTTTAATATCCGATAAAACATACCTCTCCCGTCATGTTTTCCTTCACAAAAACTCCTTTATACCACTTTCTTTGTGGATCCTTTTGTAATGGACGCTTTAACTCGCGGAATTCACCAAAGCATTCCTTTACTGAAGAATTATGGTTTAAAAATGGATTAACTGAACGCTATGGAAATTGCTTTTGAGCGCTCCTCAGCTATTAAACCCCTTTTTGCCGATTCAAGTTTGCAAGATTGTGAATAATGCTTTCATATTCAGGTACGTTTTTATAATCCTTTAAAATATTTTGAGGTTCCGAAGAAAACTATCTCCAGTGTGCAAAATCGGTTACTCTAATAGATTCAAATTTTAAATATTTAATTTATTCTGAAACTTTAGTTCTGAGTGAATTGATAGAATTAGCTATTATCGGGGAAATATTGTATACTAGATTTCCGCCCGCGGCTTCGCCCGCGTTTGCAAAGGAAAACCCGCATAGTTCCCGTTCCCGTGGGATTTCCGGGATAAAAACTATCCTATGTGTTAATCCAAGTTACCCTCTATATGTGTGCTAAATTTAATTGTAATCGGTTCAGTAGTTTTTATGTGAAAGAGTAACAAACATCCATACATCCATACATCCATACATATTAGATTAGATATTAGATTAGATTGGTGAAAGCAACTATATATATATGTATAACGACTTGTCGGGGATAAACCTTAGTTACATATTTAATTTATCCATATTTTATTCATGTTCATTGAAATCTGATCAGCAGTTTTAGCCTTAAAACCACCTTTAAACATACCTACCCGTAATTGACAGAATGGTTTATTGACATCAAATACTGAGCACACAAAATATTACTATGATGCCTTATAATTTGGCATCATTAAAGAAAATATGAGAAAATATCTACATTTACACAATATGAACAATGAAGCAATATACTATTTCGTATCAATTCGTAAGTGAGTCGCTCGCTGTGAAGTTCAGAACTCAATAAGACACACCAGATGTTAGTTGTTTGTCATAGACTCGAATGTTCAATTGCTTTGGTGTTCCAGCTGAAGATATAATATAGAAAATGTAGAATTGCTAGCTGTAGAACGAAACAATGCTTCCACAACTAATATTGAACGTTGCAGAGACAAACAAACAAGCTGCTGCATATTTATTGTTAGTACTAGTTATATTATCTGTGAGATAGTGAGGAATTAATAATAAGTACTTACTTACATATTTCTTGATATGATATCATGATATCTTTATTGTTGAGTAAAAACCATGTACAAATATAAAAAAAATGTGTGCGTGTACTAGTGTACACACGTAAGAAGTGAAACTTCTTTATGACCTTATTTTTCAAAAAATAATTTACTATATGCAACTTTACAGAAATACGTCAATCACGCGTGGTAGGGATAAAAACAATAGGCGCGTAACGGAAAAATGTTACACTAAATTTTTTTCCAACCCCGATAAAGAAGTTTCACTTCAAAAACCAACAACCAATGGACAACAATATGTTGAGTGATCACCTAAGCCAATAAAGCTTCGTAACATTCGTGGTTTTACAAGTGACTTTTGGGCCCTTTCAATCTCTTTTCTTAAAGACCTCTATATCACAGTTTTCAATTTGTCAAAAATATATTTATAGCATGGAAAAGGTAATGGATAACAACCTTAAGCATGCAGTAACGAATACTCAATATAGATAGATACTCGATTCATCGGAACATGTGTTGCATCGTTGTATTGGATGTAAAATGAAATAGAGCCTTCCTACGTATTTATTAAACTGATGAATATGCAACTTGAAGTACATTTATTTAAATTTCTCTGGTGTTTTGTAAACGTTTTATTTGAGAGTGCAGACAGTTTGATGGTAGATTGGTTTTCTCTTTTGTTTTTCTTTTAGTTCATATGGTTCTGGTGAACGTGTAGTTTCAAATAGCTTAAAATTATTTGACACAAAGTTTTGAATAGATTTTTTTGACATCAAAAGTTTAGAAGGTGATAATAATATAAAATAAGATAATCGTTGATGTTATGAGGTACAGTAATATTTCGTACAGTAGAAAATCGTTTTTAAGGTTTGATCTTAGCAATGTTAATTATTGTAAAGTCTAAAAGTTAATGTATGTGAATGTGTGTTGATCTTTCAGGTATAATCGACTCAACAAAGTCTGTTATTTGTTATACTGATAAATTATGACAAAAATATTATTATAATTGTAGGTAAACTATAATACTATTACGAAATAATGTTGCAAACTGTTCTACAACATGAAAATAAAAGCGACAAAGTGTAAGGGCAGTAAACATTATTAAAAATTCCACGTTCTAAAGTTATACGAATACAGAGACAAAGTGTAATTGTTTTTATAAGTGAGTGTACCTACATGTAAATCCCATGCTAGTGTCTGGGTGTAAGGTTGGGGTTAGATGGAAAACTATACAGAGGATATTATTATGTATATTTTTATATCTTCTGTTCTGTCTTGTGTGTGTCAGGTTTTTTCTATCTGTATACTTTTTGAAGTTAATAAGAGAAGGACGAAGGAAATCCTCATAATTTACTATCATGAGATTATTATTCATACAATCAAATTCTAAATTCTAAAAATAGAAAAAGGCTGCATTTGCATTTTAAAACCAACCTTTCTTAGTAACGTATTTTATAATATCAAAACTGCATTGAACGCTGAACTATACATAGATAAGGTCAAAATAAAGAAATGCTAACTCCCTAGCGTCAAGTACCTACGTAATTTCACTAAACCTTCATTAAATTTTGCTACATAGTAAAACTGTTGATTATTATTATTTTTTGAAAGTCGTTAAATATTCATTTATAGCATACAATCGCACAGTTCACTATCTAACCAACCCGAGCGCCTCGTCCTGATCAAAGGCTTTGCATAGAAAATGAGAGTGGGTCTAAAACCTACTTTAAAATGTGCTAATTCCGGACCCCGGGCTTAACACTTAAAACCGTTAAAAGTGAATGCCTTGTGAGTTGCAAATAATTCGGTCTAAAAGACCGGACGGCAAGTTTTACATTTCCTGATTTAGGGGTCGTTAAGGGTTTGGGGCGCTAATGGGGGTTCCGTACTCTAAAGATAGGATGAGCCCTTTTGTATGTGTATTTAAATTCTTGCTAAAATATAGAAACTACTTGGAATTTGATAAGACAATCTTTGGCTAAGTATATGTTTTGATTAGTAATAATTATTTTTTAATTTTTTAGCTTTCGAAGTTTTCGTTAGTAATATTTTCTTTAATTCTTGTCATTCTTATTTCTTTCAATATATTTCAAATGTTTCAATAGTTTCGCAATACATATTCATCATCATCATCATCATTTCAGCCTTTCAGGACGCCCGCTGCCGGACATAGGCCTCCCTCAAAGATTTCTATAACGACCGATCACCAGCGGCCAGCGGACTGACGGATGACTGACTCCAGCGGCTCCCCGCCACTTTGATGAAGTCGTCTGTCCATCTCGTTGAAGGCCGTCCACACTGCGACGTCCTATACGTGGCGACCATATTCTATTATCAGTCTTAAATTTATAAAGATAAGAACAGACTGTTACAGGACTGAGCCCGACTCGCACTTAGCCGGTTTTTTAACCTTCGGAATCGCAGGGTTGGGTTTATTAAATTATGGTTAAAGTAATAAGAGGGATTCTTTTATGCTCAGTGCATTTAGATATTTTTATTATAATTTAAATAACATTTTCCGTTTGAAAAGCTTTAATCTATTTTGCGCTTGTTTAGGTTTAGTATTTTTTTATAGAAATTGCAAATTTGAATTTGAAATTTTAAACTAACACTTTTTAAAAATATTTTTGTCACGCAATATTGATACAAATTCATTGAAGCATTCAATCAATATCAGTTAAATAAATATAAATCCAGAACCACAATCCAAAAAATATAATAATATCTATTAATTGTGTTCAATCTTTTTTATTACTAAATATTATTATTGTTAATAGAAATCAATAATTAATCTATACTAACATTATTATAAAGCTGAAGAGTTTGTTTGTTTGTTTGTTTGAACACGCTAATCTCAGGAACTACTGGTCCGATTTGAAAAATTTTTCGGCTTCGCTAAGACCAACAGAAAATTAGGAAATAAGTGCCACAGCTCTTTTATGCTTATACGGGTGTCGTTGAAATTAAATTTTACGTAAACTTTGTTTACTGTTCCAAATATGTAAATAATTTGAATTATTTTCACCATCATTTATAAACAAGCTTATTCTTCATTACAGATTAGTACAATTTTAGTGTGACACAAAAATACGTGTGAATTAAAAAAGGTCTAAAACAAAGCGCAAATAACCTTCTTTTGTTTTGCCTCAGGGAGATGTTCTTTTAGTCAAGGGAGAGAAAATTACTTGGGCGTTCATCTTTTATGACCTCAGTGTGGGGGAACTTGTAAAAAGTCGGATTATTTGTGTAAAAATCGATTTACTCTTATGAATGGTAACATGTATATTTTGATCGTATTTAATTTGCGTCAGTATAAGTTTAGAAATTATATGTATCGAATGCGATATCCACTATAATATTATTTATCAAAATGACGAGTTCTTTCAAGCATCTGAATTAGACTAAAATTTTAACCCGTAAAACATCATTAAAAAAATAATATTTACAGGATTAGTGTATGGTTAAATTAAGCCTGGGTCTGGAACTACAAAAAAGTAAGTCTTTACATAGCTTTTAAGTTTAAAAGATGATGAACATCGAACAATCTGAAACATTCATCATTTGACTATCACGCTGTAAAAGTAATACATTTAATTCCAATCATGTGTGTTCCATGCTTTAGCTGACTTAAATTATTGTTCAAATCTTGTTCATGTTAAAACAATTTATGAAAACAACACGTTCCCCAAATAAAAGTTGAATGGGTCTTTAATTACATTAGGAGACAGTTGAACATATTCAGTCCCCCCACATATTTGAGTCCCTAAAGAGTAAAGAGCACACGCAATTCCCTTGCATTTGCCTCCATTTAATATTATGCAAATATGTTTTCTCGTAAACTGATTATTACTGACGTGATACAGAGTTTTGTTTTTATGCCACTGCTTTGTATGTCGTTTAGACTTTATAACAAAGGGGTAAAGTCTGATTTTGAATGAGGTAAGCTTGTAAAGGCATTTCAGCTCGCGGTGGTAGGATAGTAAGAAGTAGTCAATAAATTATATGTTGTTTTTGTCAACTGTTTAACTCGGATTTGTATTAAATATTATTTTAAAGGAAGTTTGTTTTTGTTGGTATTTGGATCAAGAAAATAACACGAAGCACAATTGGGGCCTACGTGAATTTTTAAAATATTAAAATCAACTAAAACACAAATTTAAATATTACTTCACAAATGCCATAAGATAAGAATAAAAAGAAAGTTCTTTGCTGAATTCACAGATTGGAAAAATTATATTCAAAATAATGCAGTACCTAAGTAAGGCTCTTGTACCTAGCTTTCACTGAAAATCTAGGTCTCACTTTAAGCACGTTAATCACATTAATTTTCCATTCAAATAATTATGTTTATTCAGAATCTCTTTCTTTACCTACTGACTACTCGTTTTCTGTTAGGTACTTTTCACTGTTTACAATGTGTTTATTACGTTAGTAATTACTTAGTTTTTTATGCTGACTGCGTATTGTTTAGCTTTGTAGGTCACCTTCTATGTTTCTGTGATAAAATCAGAATTACTCATGCACATTAAAATACAGCTAGCTAGCTACACCCGTGGTTTTACCCGCATTGCTCTACTTCTATTGGCATAACTTGATATAATATAGGTACTTCCTCGATAAATGAGCTATCCAACACTGAAAATATTTTTCAAATCGGAATCGTAGATCCTGAAATAAGCGCTTTCTAGCAAACGAATAAATATTGAACTTTAAATTTTGAGTATAGATTATTTGTTCTACAGGATATGGCGTTATTTAAGACCATTATTTAGATACATACTAATATAATAATAGTAAACTTCTAGTTTACATACTAGCAGCTTGTTTCGTTTCGCCCGAGTTGAAAATAATAAAGCCTAGAATCTTCAATCAAGATTCACTTTTCTTATGCTAATATATAAAATAGATCGAATAGTTTTTGATATTTTTTTATAATATTAATATCTTCTTATATATAAAAATGAATCGCAAAATGTGTTGGTAAGCGCATAACTCGAGAACGGCTGAACCGATTTCGATAATTCTTTTTTTATTATATTCCTTTAAGTACGAGGATGGTTCTTATGTAGAGAAAACGTAAATATGTACCACGGGCGAAGCCGGGGCGGACCGCTAGTAGATAATAGATATACAGCTCCCCGTGTGTAACAGCCCTAACGTTACTCCCTACATTGTTCTTATACGATTATGCAAATGAAAGCAATAATTTTAGACTTAATTGTTCGCTGATCATCAACACTCGGCTAAACGGCGATTAACTTAAACGTAATTAAGCTAATTGCATGTACATTCCGCACCTTAATCGTTTAGAACATTATTGCGTTTTTACATAATTGACAGGAGTATTTTAATCACCTACCATGATACTTCGATTAATTAATTCATCTATAATTTATTAATTTTTATACGAATCTTCTTAGTAAAAGCTATATTTGGACGTTAGATCGATGGTAGTTTTAAAATTAGATAAAATATATATCAATAATCAAACATAACAGTAAAAATGTATATTTAAAAATACATGAGAAAGTTTAACATGAAGAAATTTCAGTTTGTCTATACAATAGGTACAAAACCAATTTCGAAACGATTGAAGTGTCGTTTTGGTAGGTTATAAAGAGAGCATCAATAGAAACCTTGATAGAAACCGATGGTCTTATAATCAGAAGACTAGATTGATAAACTAATTGTTTTATAAATGGAACAGTATACCAACTACATAGTTTTCTGCAGCATCTTCACTGTAGACTGCTTGCAGCCTTCTTGTAAAGATTAAATTACGTGTTAAATAAGTAGACTTAGTGAATCTTTGAGTTTGAGTCGTTTAATGAATAGATATTTGAGTTTAAGTTTGAGTATGAACAGGCCGAAATACGTCCTGACAAATCATTGGGCCCCGCAGTCACGTAGCAAAGGGTCACATACATAGCACCCTGTACGGTACGTGCTATACGAGGGCTCTCGTAAATCTCGTGGACAGACATACAGATAAAGCTTTCACTCCAACTTTTGTTATATAATATATAAGGGAGGTTACCGACAAATTGCAAAGGACATCTTAGAAATGGAACACAGTTACTAGTGAATAATTGTCTAGCTAACATAATCCGTCGTGAAGGATCATCAAGAACTTTAAGTTACTCTAAATATCGTTTTGTAATAGTGCTAGTAATATATAATATAGTATAGATAGTAATCGTTATGGGTGATTCATAAAGTCGAAAAAGTTGAACGTCTACAAACGATTAGTTGCACATTAGTTGGAAATGACAAAAGATGTTAAAAAAACAGATACGTTGACGGAATATAAGCATATTTATACTCTTAAAGTATTGAATAAATTCCAATGAACCTACCTACTCGGGATCGAACCCAGAAATTAATAGAAAGAAAGAAAGAAATTCCTAGACTAAATCCTTAGACTAAAACCTTGTTTGTATACCAACCATCTTTGCACAGTTTATCTAATCTACTGCACGTGCGGTAACTTAGTGCTTCCAAATATTGTATAAAATATAATAAACAGCCTTATTCCATTAAATTTCCAGGCTATTAGCGGTTACAGTGTATTAGTTGAAGGCTTCTAATATCCGGTGCTTTGTAGCGGAACAATTAAAAGTGTAGTGCTCCGAGCTGTCGTCTACACGCTTTAGGCTACATTATATGCGCTTCATATATTTTACTATGGTAAATATTATGCATTTAATGCTTGCTCCAATATATTTAGAAGCAAATGGAAGATTAAAATTAATGGAATGTCGTGAATTACTGGGCAGTTTATGGGTTTTTAGGATGAGGAGCGCTTCTAGAAAAAATTGAATAGACAAATGTTTGAGTTTGAATTAGTCGCTATAGAAAAAGGCTTCAATTCTATTGATTGTAACACAAAAAAACATAGCTTAAATGTAATGACAAATTGGTCCTCATATTATCAGCATACGGACGCGGCGCAGAGGAAATTTTTGAATTATGTTTCAAGAACCTCAAGTGGCTCTGACAGACCTAAAGCACAGCCTAAAGTTTATTTTGTTGTCACCTGAATGTTCTAAACCCTCTAGGTTTTAAAAGTGGTTCATCACATAAATAATCTTTCTTGAGCTCGGACGTCTTCCATTTTATTAATATAGAAATTCAAACAATGTGAAAAATACCTAGTTAATAGAAAAACACGATAATCCGTGTAAATTACATAAAATTAAGCTTTTCTGTGTTAATTCGTTGTGAATTACAATTTCAGGCCATAATGAACATTGTAAGGTAAATGCGTTGTCATTAAACCCTAGAGAGATCAATTATTGTGTAATTAGATAAGATAACTTCATTTACATGGTTAATCGTGTTTTCGATTGAATTGTGTTGGTCATAGTAATCAGGTGATAGGAATTGTAAGCGTTGTACATTACAACATTTTACTGTATTGAGTATAATGGCAATTGGAAAATATACTTGTTATAAAAAAGGACAATTAATTGGTTGAGAGATTGTTTGATTTTACGTGAGTACTATTCATTTAGGAATGAAAGATGGCCACGCTTATTGTAATCCAAAAAATGTTGTGTGGTTTTATGAAACCACGGTAAAAGTGAAACTGTTCGAACGGTTCCGAACACTGCTTTGTGTAGCGCATGTCGCGTGTCGGTCGGCTGCCGAGTAGGTATACCTACTCGGCAGCCGCGATACACGCGACATGCGCTACACAGACCAAAAAGTTTGAGACGATGTAATAAAAGTTTCACTTTAAATAGGTCAGGATTTATAAAGAAATATTTTATGCTTACACATAAATTTAATGTAATATGTGACCATGCAAAAACTTAACTTCTTTAAGTTGATAGCAAACATAATTGTTTGACGCAAAGAGTTTTTTGAAGTGAAACTTTTTTAGGCGCATTGAGAGTAAAATTTCAAGGTAGCGTCATGGCAATACCGTCACGTCATGGAATACGGCGACGATTTTGGTAGGTATGTTTGAATCTTGCCAAAGAAGTTTCACTTCTGACACGTGTGCTCGGCACACACGCTCTTTTTCATATCAAAATTTGTACATTTAAATACATCAATTTGACACCAGTGCACACCTAAACATATACAGGTGATTCTAAACAATCGTATTTATTATGAAACGGAAGCGAAGCGAAGGCGAGACGTTACAAAATGAATAAAACATCCAATCAATAACATCGCCCAGACTGTTGCAATACGTATATAAAATTGTGTATCATGAGGAACAAAGAATATCGCTTAGAAATGAAAATCAGTAATTGCTATTAATTTGATTTTTCAATCCAAAGGCTTGTAGTGGACACACTGCTTGTAAGAATGACGAGCAAGTAGGTAATATATTTGAGGATTTTATTAAACAGCCAGCAAGATACTAATGATAAATACATTAGCAAGAATAGTTCTGTCCAATTTGTTCAGTCTAGTTGTCGAAAAAAGCTAAGAGGAGCCTAGGCAATGAAAAGGATGTAAGAGCAGAAATGTTTCAAATATAAAACAATTAATTGAGGGACTAATATTTTAAAGGGGTCTTCTTTGGGCAGATAGTTTTTACGTGTTTACAAAGAAACAATCAGCAGCAATAAGCTCACTACACTGTTATTGTATTAACAATCTGACTTTATGTCTGTATCTTAAAAACGGACAAAGTCTACTTGTCATACCTACTATAAAAACAGTAGGCAAAATAAATGGAGGAAAATATATAATATTATGTGCAGCCGTCGGTTAACGCAAAATGAATGCTGGCGGAAACACACAGGTAAAACTAAAAAAAACAAAGAACTAATGCAGCTCACGAACGTAGTTAACACTATGTCCCATATTTCCTACTCTTTGAAGTTGAAAACTTTCCAAGCTCAACCAATTCTCCCTCACAGGCAAGGCGAGCAAAACAATCCAGCCACTTTCAACTTTTATTCTTTTCTGTTTGCCTTTTTCAAATTGGCCAGTACGTTTAATTTTCTTGGCGATATGCTCGAGTAAACAAGCCAAACACTAAACAGATTTCTATAAACATGTTGTAGCATGCGCTTTTTGCGCCCCTATTGACTATTCTATAGGGCTGCCAACAACGCGTTTTTGAAAATGAATTGTGTTTGAAAATATCGTTTGTTTTTAATTTACATTCTGAAACTATTTATGTTGGTATGTTTTAAATGATAATGATTAATGCGCAAGGACATTAGCAAAGGCTATACTATAAAAATTGCCCCTTCGAATATTTTAAAGCAAATCTTCTGAAAATATTTTTATCTTTTTTTGTAAAAGGAGAATAAACGCACATAACTAGAGAACAGGATATTTCTTAAATACTACAAAACCACTTCACATTTTCATTGGAAATATCCAACAGAATTCACACACTACAACAACAAAAAAATGCAATCCGCATCCATACTAATATTATAAATGCGAAAGTAACTCTGTCTGTCTGTCTGTTACTCAATCACGCCTAAACTACTGAACGAATTTGCATGAAATTTGGTATGGAGATATTTTGATACCCGAGAAAGGACATAGGCTACCTTTTATTGCGAAACTAGCGACCCGCCCCGGCTTCGCACGGGTGCAATGCTGATACTAAATACACTACAGAAAAATTGTGAACGTTGTATAGGTATAAAAATATAGCGGCCCGCTCCGGCATCGCACGGGTATAAAATACATAGCCGGGCGGCCGCAAACGCTACGTCCCGCAATTTTTAAATCTGTAATATCTTCGAAAATATTCACTTAAATCATACGGTGTAAAGGGCCATATAGATCTATATTAAATGAACAATGTATCCATGGTATTTAATTGGTTAAGGATTAATGCTGTATTGGTTAAAATCGCTTCGAAAATTAGCCATTATTTGTCGTAAAAAGTAAATGACAAAAAAAGTTATTGTGGGTTATCCATAAGAGATAGACATATACCATCGCGGACTTTTCTGTAGACCTTTTCAATGCGTATAATACTTAGTACATTATTTTGATAAAACTCGTAGGGTTCAGCCTGCGTTTGCAATGTAAGCGGAATAAATGTAATTTTTTACGACATCACATTAGAAACCTCAAAAATAACAGTACTTCTCCACTACTTAATGGATCTTATTATACATATAAACCTTCCTCTTGAATCACTCTATCTATTAAAAAAAACCGCATCAAAATCCGTTGCGTAGTTTCAAAGATTTAAGCGTACAAAGGGACATAGGGACATAGGGACAGGGAAAGCGACTTTGTTTTATACTATGTAGTGATATGTACCACGGGCGAAGCCGGGGCGGACCTCTAGTTAAATATAAGAATGAAATAAACCCATAAAACCGCGCTGAAACTAAAAACTAAATAATTTGGAAAATCCAAAAGTGCACGCCTCATAATTTTTTTTTAATAAATATTTATTAATTATTATTTTTGTTTATTTAATAACAATTAAACCACATCGAATCAGATCCTGAAAAATGAAAGGGTTCTATTCCTGAGCATACTCAAGCGTAAGAGAAAAAAAAAGACTCGATTAGTAAAGTATTTCGGTCGCTATCGTGTTAACAAGAAAAAGGATCCGCACATACAGACACACGGACGTCCAAGACAGAACTTTTTTAAACTGTTTTTTAACTAGTTTAAATAACAAAAATGACATCAAAAATATCATGAACGTTAAAAATAGTGTTTTTTCTTAATATGTGTGTGTATGTATTATCTTACAAGTGCAATGTATGATACATAAAGACATTTTAAGTTTGAAAAATCAGATGTTTTGCGCGAAGTGACAGTAGTACCCACCTCAACGCTTCGCTTATGAGGCGTGCAAAAGCCTTCATGAAGTTTCTAAATTCGTAATGAAAAGCGTCATGCTGTAGGTACTTTATATTCCAAATTAATAACCTTACGTGAGCTGACAACTTTTATATGAATCCCAGAGCAGTTATTTTTTACCCTGCTAACATTCTGATAAATTTTCATAGCCACTGCGCTGAATTCTGAACTTTTATCATAATAAATGTTGGGAACTATGAACTATCGCATCGTTTAGTGTTGAATTAACCAGATGCTGAGGGACATGTCTATTTTAGTGTCAATTTTGTTTTATAGTTTATTGAATAGAAAATTTATGACTTTGGATGCTAAATTATTTATTGGTATGGTAGCTGATAGTCGCTTAGTTTTAAAATTTGCTTTTCACATGGTCTTCACTCATGAAAATAGGATAATAATAATTTATATAATATTTTTAAAGTAATTACTAATTAGTAAAAAAGTTTTTTTTTTGATTGATGTTTAATAAGTTTTTTCCCTACGTCAAGTTTGATTCCCGTCTTCAAATTCAGTACAGGAAAACTACTAAATTTTTCTTATTTCTATGGAATAAAACTATAAAAGAAACCATAATATATTAAAAATAACTATCTTTTTATACATGAAATAATGGTGATGTTATTACAACTAACATAATTAATAGCGACGACAAAACCCAAATGTATTCATTACCATTCGCCCTTTGTTCTAAATGGCCATCATTAGCTTTATTTGCTTCCATTTCCTGTCATTAGTCCACTATGTCCGTGATTTTTCTTACAAAACACGCAATGTACTGTAACATTAATTTTTTCTGGGGAAATGTTTGAGTGAATTTGGTAAAAGCTGAAAAAATGACACATCGTATAGAGGATAATATATTATTTGATTAATAGATAATAGTTAGCTGTTTATAATATAACGTTAAATGAGTTTTAAAACTAAATAAATGTCGATTCAAAAATTATCAAATAATTAAATAATTAATTTTGGTGGCAACTCAGTAATCAGAATAAGGAAATTAATTTATACACAAATACGGCTCATTATTTATCAACCTGATAAATACTATCTATACTAATAATAATAAAAAGCTAAAGAGTTCATTCGTTTGTTTGAACGCGCTATCTCAGGAACCACGGATCCGAATTCAAAAATTATTTCACTGTTAAGTAGTCCATTTATCGAGGACTATACTTTATTATATTTACATCCCACTAAGACCAATAGCAGCATATCAATGCGGATAAAACCGCGGGTCACAGCTAGTATTACAATAAAAAATCACGTTTTAAATCCGTTAAGTCTATCAAATGAAAGCATATAGTCTCAAAGCACTACTGGCACAAAACCTATGGAATATACAATGTATATTAGTTAAATTGACAGATGTACGTACAGACGAGACTCAAAGAATGAGCTGGTAAAGGGATTTTTTCATTAGGAAATGCATTTTCAACGCGAGCGGACGTTTCATCTAGTTCAGGGATTAGTAAAGTGAATTTAAATATATTCGATACCTACGCTTCGTGTCACCAGTATAAGAAGATCCATATGTTGTATGAGTATACGTATTCTTTATGGGTCAGAGCTAGTTGGACGTCAACTGAAGACTCGTGTCCTTTTATGCACATTTCTGTTCAATTTACCAATTTTCACGAATACATAAGTGTTCAGTCATAAATGCTAATCCTTTTAAAAGTTTAAAAATGCGTCTCGTAGTTCACGACATTTAATGCTCTCTCATTGAAGTCAAACTTCTTTAGGCGCATTGAGAGTGAGAGTAAAATTTCAAGGTCACGTCATGTCAATAACATCACGTCACAGATAAAGATGTTGATTTTGGTATCTTTGTATCTTGCCAAAAAAGTTTCCCTTGTGACACCTGTGCTCGGCACACACGCTTTTTTAACCTGGGACGGATTGAACCATCGCAAATGAACCTTTCAATGAATTCCAATAGCATTCTTAGAAACTGCATCACCAAATTAAATTTACCTACGCTTTCTCTAAAATCTACACGAATTATCCACTTTACAAAATGCATCGCTCCAAATACCCCCTACCCTGTGCCATAAAAGTACCATTAAATAAACAGCGAACAAACGCCCCGTGTACTTACAAAATAGTTTTCCAAATCGCTATAACTATTCAGAAACAAGCAACAAACCAGTCAAGAAACAGCCAACTTCTATCCACCTGCGGGCATTATCGTAATCAACTCCTTTAGCAAGCACATACTTATATACCACCCAATAAAACGGCTACAGGCTAAACTCAACCTTAATACCAGGGAATAAGAGTAAGGGTTTGTAGGCTAATGACTTTGTTATAGTTGTAAGGCGTGTTGTAGAGCAAGTGTAAAAACAGCAATAAAAGTCAATGATCATGTAAAGTACGTTCCTACGGTAAATCTGTATTGGTTGTTCTACGAATAAGGCGCTTGCTGATACTTTGAGGTCATTAATGCTCTGACAGAAGAGTAAATAATTGGAGTTATTATTTATTGAATTTATGTTCTTCTATTTCTATTAAACTAGCTTTCCGCCCGCGGCTTCGCCCGCTTTGTCTAAAACATAATAAATTATATACTAAAACCTTCCTCTTGAATCACTCTGTCTATTAAAAAAACCGCATCAAAATCCGTTGCGTAGTTTTAAAGATACATAGGGACATAGGGACAGAGAAAGCGACTTTGTTTTATACTATGTAGTGAAGTTATGAATTGATTGCTAATTGGTTACTGGTCCGAATGAAACTTACGTGTTGAGTGATTGTAAAACTGTGCTAATTTTGTAAACTGGATTGTCAAAGAAGAATAAATAAAAATAACTAGTTTAAGTTGCTTCTTTATTTAAATCTTTAAGTAGTTTTACAATACAATTAAATATTATTCATATACTTATAACCCTGAGAAGCATTACATTACTCACGTTTCAATATTACTTAGGTATATCAATTCACAATCAATCATAAAAACAATGTGTGCGTGTACTAATGTACACACGTAAGAAGTGAAACTTCTTTATGACCTAATTTTTCAAAAAATAATTTACTATATGCAACTTTACAGAAATACGTCGAATCACGCGTGGTAGGGATAAGAAAAAGATGGCGCGTCGGAAAAATGTCACGCGTAACGAAAAAATGTTACACTAAATTTTTTTCCAACCCCGATAAAGAAGTTTCACTTCAAAAATTATAAGTTAGCTTTTCCCCTAACTTGAACTAATCGATTTAATTAAATTATACTGTATTATTTAAATATTTAACATTTGTATAACACATTATTCAAAGACTTAAATATTTATTTTAATGACTAATTAAAACAAAACATTTTAGGCTAGGAGACAATCGAGGTAACTAACTGTAATAAATATAATATTTTACTAACTCAAGACGTTATAATTGATTATTCCTACTGTCATCCTCAATTAAAGGTTGAGAGTTGAGACATATTTTTAAAATTATCTATATATAATTATCTACATAATCTAGGTACATTATTTTATTTTAAAAGAAAAATAATCAACAGACAATGCAAATTAAAAGGTTATTACAAAGTAAAATATTACTTATTATATACTCTTATAAAGTTATAACTTATAACCTTACCAATTTTTTTTATCAATAAGTAATAACCAAACACTCGTACCTTATTTAAAAACTTTCACCCAATCTCCCTAACATTACGTGACATATCACACTAGCGGATTGCGAGCGGTTTCAAAGCGGAGCGGGTGCGCAACGAATACGTTGCGGTTGCGCAGCGAATTCGTTGCGGACGCGTGGCAGATGCGCAACGTTTACGTCGCAGTCATGTACACTCATTAACAAAATGGAATCCGTGCTGGTTGTTACTTATAACTTGTGATAGTATAATAATTATGAGATCATTATTTTTTACGAGTTTCATAACATGTTAATGTTTAGGGTATTGTTTTATCTATTAAATCTTGGTCGAAATGCAATCAGATAACTTAATTGCTCATTAAGAAAGTTCATTAGTGAAATAAATGTTAAAGCTCCTTAACTAAAACAGGGCTATCTTATTATTAGATAAATAGCAGTGAATAGAAAATTTTATCAAGCAACCAGCAACTCACTATCACTTTGCTCATAATTAGGTTCACAAAATCTCTTTATAACATACGTTGCTATGGGAGAGATTATACTGGTCAGTCGTTACATACTTTTGGAATGTATGGTACATTCTAAAAGTCCTAGTAATTCAATTTTATAGCACCTTTTTTTAACAACTCCAGTTGTTATTACATCTTTAGTTAACTGTTAAGTAAGTGCATTTCCACAGTACGGTTAAAAAATTGAGTGCTACAGAAACGATGGAAATATTGAATGGAAGTTAGGCAAGGCGGAAGGGCTGGCTTTTGTGCGAGAGTATACAAAATGACGCGTCCGCAACGAATTCGCTGCGCAACCGCGGCGTGTTCGTTGCGCGCCCGCAACGTATTCGTTGCGCACCCGCTCCGCTTTGAAACCGCTCGCAATCCGCTAGTGTGATATGGCACTAACATACAATTATAACTTTATTCAATATAACCTTCTAAACAGTATAATCGCTGCAGATGACGTCAGTATCAAAGACGCAGGATTCAAATGATTTCCCGCGTTTATTCTACACGTGTCTTCTGTGTTATTGAAATATAAAAATGGCGTATTTTGTAAGCTATAGTTGGCTATAGCGCCATCTATTTTGTTTGAGTCGACGCTCTTTACGTGCGGCATGCGTGTGAGTTTCCATAGTTCGTCTGTTGAAAGAAAAATAGATTTGTAAAAGTTTTTTTTGTAAAACAAAAAAGAAGTGTGGCACTCGGGGACTGCCGCGGTAAAGATATTGCATGCTATGCCTTCAAGCCACACCTCCGCGCCCGTCGGAGTGGGGAGCATGAGGTTTTTCGTTACGCAATTTCTGGATTCGGTCCCCCTCCCCGCGCTCTTAGCAATAGAAGCTATGCAATAGCTTTAAAAAAATTAATTTAAAAAATATAATTATATCTCTTGCATTCGCTTAAGCTATGTTATGTAAGATAGAAAGAGACAGAGAGTGATTTGCATGCTTCGGTTGTGGTGGCAACAACATGTAAAAATTACTATCTGCATAAGTTGCATTTTTGTCGAATCATGATTTATAACTATATTTTTATCAAAATGTAAACATAAAAGAGGAAACAATTGCATTTATTTTAATATTTTTAGTGTTTATAAGATAAGAACAAACGAAAAACTGCAACTTGCAAAAAATATGTGTAAAAATTTCGTTAAAATATAACAAAGTACCTATTAAAGTCATATTCATACTCATAATGAATTACTGTTTTTTTTTGTCGTTTTAAAATCCTGTTATAGTAAATTATTGTTACTTTAATAATAATATGTCCAATTAATTCAAAAACTACACGAAAATCTTGCCAGATACAAGCAAAAATGTCAAAAATTTTTTTTATGTATATTTATTTATTTTAATATTTTTAATATCAATATAATTACTACTTAATACTATAGTGACAATGCAAAAATCTTACGAAACAAACAAAGAATGAACAAATAAATAAACAATGTGGATTAGATCACGCATTCAGACGCATGAACCTGACCTCCAGTCGAGCAGAAAATTAATTCCAAAGGTCACTGGTTCGATACCCGGCCGTTCATTGTATTCACGGGGGAAATAATTATCAATTCCGGATCGGGCTCATTAATTTTCCGCAATTTTTTCCGAGTTTTCTCAACTTTTGTCATAAAATTTTTACGTTTTTGGAATGTAAAAGTAATTCATTCGAGACAAAGTTGCAATGGGATAGAAACTGATCAAGCTATAGGTATTTTTCGAATTTTTTAAATGTCTCTTTTTTGTTTCTTTATTTTGGTCGCAACCAGTGATGTAGAAAGTACAGATCCTAGACACTTTATAGATCCATATCTGAATATTTGAACAAGACTATATAAAGAGTTTCACTGTTGATGTGATTTATAATGAAGTTTTTGATACGAAATCAGAGTTTAAAAAAAAACATTGTCTTATTTCAGATGTTTTTAGTAGGTGCATCGAACAACAAGGGTATTCACCATGTATTCACCCTTGTTGTTAATGCAAGTATGAAAACTATGCAAGAAACAATATGCTGTTATTTTACTTATTTGTGCTTGTATCTCTCTGAGATACAGATATCACAGATATTATGCTCATGCTTATATTATCTCTTATTGAAATTATGCTCATTAGCGATTTATAAGAAGACTAGCTTACTGCCTGCGGCTTCGTCCACTTTGTATGAAACCTTATAAATTATATACTGCTCGTAAAACCTTATTTTTGAATCACTTTATCTATTAAAAAAACCGCATCAAAATCCCTTGCATAGTTTTAAAGATTTAAGCATAGAAAGGGACATAGGGACAAAGAAAGCGATTTTGTTTTATACTATGTAGTGAAGAGAAAGTCAAATAAATGTTAGAAACTTACAGGTGCTGCTGTTGTCAGATGGGTTGTTATAACACGCAAATATAACGGCATAATGTTCATAGTTAACATCCAATACAGAGTATCTTTCCGATTTCTGATCTGAAATGAAAATTTTTTAATACAGGAATTCATTCATTTGGTACCTAAACTAAAAAATATATCTTTACCTATTCTGATTTATACGCTTAAAGTAATAAATTTTAATACCTATAGCTTATTTCTTAAAATAAATAAATCTCCACAATTATACAGATTGTTTACACATTACTTTTGATTTGTTTTTTCTATAAACCAATTTTCATTCATATCGGTTCAGTTCAGTCGGTCATATCGGTTGAGGCGTGATGAAAAGAGATAGGAGGCGCAAAAAAAAAGAGACGGGCAGGCAGAGTTACTTTCGCATTTAACATTATTATCAGTTAAGATTTAATTTCTTTCGTATTTCTATACCTGTATAAGTAACGAACAGCAAGTCACCACCGCTATCATCCACAGTGAGAGCAACAGAACCGTTGTAATAACTGACTGTGTTGTTCACAATCCAGCTTATAGAGACATCTGTTGTGTTGTTGGTCTTGTGGTTGAAAAGGACCATTGCACAGTCGCCTTCGATCTGTAGGTCTGTTGCTACAGCGGCTAGGTACCATTTACCGTCGAGCTGTAGGATTTTATTCATTTAGATTAGTTTTAAAGTATTTAGTTAAAGGAATCAAGTAACATTTTATAAAAACTATTCGATTTAAATAGACCTGGTTTGATCCATATTGATACTATATTATTATTATTTTGTAGTGTATTGATATTAAAGTATTGTTGACTGTTCTTCATCATATACATTAAAATATCTTATGGTAGATGATAATGAAATATAACAAGCAAATGTTTTGACTGGTTTCTTTCTATCATTTTATTTGTCATTTAGTCCCGGATACGCGAAGTAATGGTATTTTTAAAATAACGAATAGAAATACAAAATTATATATACTAACTACTACTACTAATAATAGAAGAAAGTTATATATAGTTATAAAGTTATAAGCCTACCAGTCCTCATCCAATAAGACAAAACATGAATATACCTTAATTAAAAAAAGGAGTTCAAGCTTACATAATTAATCAAGTTAATAAACTGCGAAAAAGTTATATAATTGCTATCAAACTAATTAAAATATCTATTGTCTTTGCATTTGTATATGTAGAATCATAAAATAAAGTATTAAAACACTCACTCCCTTCAAATCCACCTCCCTAGGGGTCACAAGAGGACAGCTAGCATTCTGTACCACAGCCTTCGCACAAACAAACAGACACACAAACGGTAGAACGTGAAACATCTTAACTAGTTGTATATCGCTGCTTCGATCGCAAGTTTCTGGTCAACTGAGTCGCGTCAAATTTAACGGTGTTTTATAAACTTATCTCAAATCAATCAAATGCTATTTCCGCAGTCAAAAACTTCTTTTCCTTGTCAAAGAGATTAAAAAATAATTGGTTAATTATCTTGTGTCAGTTCGTTTGTTTGTCTTTTTTGTTTGTTTACTGTTTTTATAAAAGATGTTTGTAATTTATTTGGATGTTATCAACTAGCTGTTGCCCGTGACTTCTTCCGCGTGGTTAAAAAGATATGAGTAGTATTAAGATTATGGATTAACGGCAAGCTTCTTCCTAGTTATTTTGAAGACATATTTAATAAGATGGGTTATTATTTATTACTAGCTGCTCCGCGCCGTTTCACCCCCGTGGCTCCGCTCCTGTTGGTCGTAGCTGGATGATATATAGCCTATAGCCTTCCTCAATAAATGAGCTATCTAACACTGAAATAATTTTTCAAATCGAACCCGTAGTTCTCGAGATTAGCGCGATCAAACAAACAAACTCTTCAGCTTTATCATATTAAGTATAAATTAAACGAGTCAATGAAACCATGAAGATCAGAGATGAGAACTTAATAAAAAAGATTTAAAAATTATTAAATACATATAAATCAATAATTATAATTAATAAAAAACTAGAACACAATAAAATTATAACAATTCTATCCTCTACAACGGGATACGGGACTTCACATCACTGATAAGAAAATATTAAAAGGATAGGATCATAAGTCAATACCCTCTCTAGAAGCCACGTCAATCGAAGATATCGAGATTTATCTAGATGAAGATACCGTTATATCAGCTCTAAAAACACGTACTAAACGCGTTCCAGTTGCAATGAACGATGCGCAAGGAAATTTTTATAGTGCTGTTTACTGTTTTTCAAGTGATAGTTGGACAGATATTGCAATTCGGAGAATGCAAGGATGTGAAAACTATGGAGTTATTCCAGATTGATAAGGTTAGTTCTTATAACAATACCGGTGAAACTGTTGTAGATATACTACTGAGTCTTAAATATTTTTCAACAACAATCTTCCTTCTGTACAGCATTGTTTGTATGATGGTGGAAGATGAATGAATGAATGAATTCTCTTTATTGTACATACACAGAAATACAGTTTGTTACATGGTTGAGATAACTTGATGATTTAAATGATGAAACTTATAATATAAATGTACAAAGAGCGGCTTTATCGCTCGTGAGATGCTAGAAATAGCATAGGTTTTGCATTGTTAAGATTAGTATTTGTTTCACTTGGAACCGGCGGCTTTTTTGCGATGTACCAAGCCTATGTGATAATTTAGATAATAACTTACCAAATTTTGATACAGATCTAATCATACTTTTTTGCGTGAAACACAACAAATATCCAGACTATAAAAATATAAATATTCATGTAAATAATTATAATAGTTAAAAAAAACTAAAAAACACGCTTTTAGTTCGGTTTTCTATAAAACGCGTATTTTTTATTTTTTTTTAACTATTATTTATTTTATCAAATTAGTGTATTGTCATCGGTCCTAAATAAATCTACAAAGTTTGAACGAAATCTGGCAGTTTAAAGTGGGTCAAAATCGCGCCCAAAGAAGTCGGTTACAAACATACAGGTGAAGCTAATATAAAGCGTGTAAAATCATCATAGCCATATCACAAAATCAGATTATTCGGCAAATATTAAAATACGTATCTATTCTCAAAACGTTTGCCTGTCACATGTATGAAATATTTTCATATTTCCTCTTTATACTGCAAGTATTTTAGGAAATCGAGCATCAGCGGACGGCAATATGTCTCCATTAGGTGACACGTCTGTTATTTCTTTGAACGTAAATTTTAATAAGAATTTTAAAATGCACTCTATTATAAGGAATGTAAAATTCTTTCAGTCTGCTAATGCCTGCTACTACACATTTAATGTGTATTTGTAGTTTTAGTTCGTGATAAAGCTGACACTTTTAGTAATTTTATTAAAATTTTGTAAATTTTATTTTAGTAATGCGACAGTTTTGAAGGATACTTGTTTCATAATCTGCTCATAAGTGGTTATTCGTTTTTAATTAGGATACAGAGATATTATTGACTGAGGTTAATTAAGTACTTGGTTACCTTTTTCGTGCAATCGATAAGAAAAGCTGCGAGGTGAAGCTAGTATAGGTACATAAAGTATTTTAGAAAAATAACTTGTTAAGGACTATATTTTATTTTATTGTGTTCATTACAAATAACATTGTTTTCTTTATTTATTTTCAACATTTTTTTTTATTCCAGTTCCTCGGCAAATGGTATGTGATAGAGAAATTCCCAATCTGGTACGAAACGGATGGTCACTGTGCCTACAAAGTGTTCCAGCTTTGTGGGCGTCGAGTGAGGATTCAGAGCGGTTACATCAAAGGTGACATACAGTATGTGCTTCATGTAAACAGTACGTACTCGTCTGGTGATGAAGCCGTGTTCTCTATAGAAGCGAATAATGTAGGTATGTTGATTGAATGTTTTATTTGAAATTTTACCCGCAGCTTCGAACGCGTAGTCAAAGGAAAATAAGTTCCCTGTGAGATTTTCTGGATAAAAACTATCCTATGTGTTAATACAAGTTCTATGTATGTGCCAAATTTCATGGAAATTGGTTCAGCAGTTGCGAGAAGGAGTAACAAACAAACAACAAACAATTACGGAGCTTAAAAATCTGTAGTTAATTTAATTCATTAGTTTTTCCCCTCACAGAGTCATAGTTTCGTTGTTTTTGAAATCATACCAGACAATCCTTCCCTTTTTTACCGTTCGTTCACAAACAAACAGAATCCATACAATACTCAACGGCATTAAAATACAAAAGGAATCACACATTCTGTTTGCCCCGGGCAAAGGCCTGTCATTTGTGCGTTAAAAGTCCAAAAGAGAACTGAAAACAAATTGTAAATAATTACAGACCCGGTCGGTGTGCCCCTGTCTGTTATATCAACGGATTATACGAATTATTCAGTGCTTTACGGCTGCAGAGTAAATGGAAATTTACAATTGAAATATGGTAAGTTTATTGAAGACAAATTTGATCTGAAGGAAGTTTTACACTGAGTCGGGAGTTATGCAAATAGCGTCGATTTAGCGTGGTAATTTTGTTTGGTGTGTGTGTTCAAGTTCTCTTTATGTGAATTTGTTGTAAGAAAAACAAACCTGTTGCAACACTTTTTCACTACATTTGGTAGTAATATTCATTTGTAGTTTGATTTAAATAGGACTATACATAGACAAATTAAGTTCGAAACACTTGTGAGTGACTCTTGAGTCTAGACGAACTAAAAAGTCCCTTATGCATTTTATACAGCTTATATGTATATGGATGACGCATTTTAACTATGTCCTGCCAG
This sequence comes from Colias philodice, assembly GCF_061535455.1. Taxonomy (NCBI): domain Eukaryota; kingdom Metazoa; phylum Arthropoda; class Insecta; order Lepidoptera; family Pieridae; genus Colias; species Colias philodice. The sequence continues at coordinate 8,417,122 of NC_143103.1, read as the reverse complement.
ACAGAAAATTTAAAAAATTGTCTGGCAGGCAAAATACATAATTTTGGACATTGAACCCAGGATCTACAGTTTTACGTTCAAGCCTTAACTGCTCAAATGTAAATTGATAAACATGATAAAATAAAGAAATTGCCTACCCTCTATAATAATAGATCCGATATCTGCGACCACCATTAAAAATATTTACCAATAGTCATAACTCATAAGCTAAATCTGTCTTCAGTATTAAGACCTATTAAGATGTTTTATAACATTTTCAGTTAATGCCTGGATTCTTTCACGAAGTACAACATTATCAGATGATCTACTAGAACAAGCGCATCACCAGCTAAAACTGCTGCCTGATGCCAATACTGTGTACTTAAAAAAAGAAGACCACAGTGCTTATAGTTATCAATGGACTGCACAAATACATGCAGTTAATATAAATAGTGGTAATGAAACTATAGAAGAAACGCAGGAATGTAAATAAGATACTGTAATATAATTTTGTACTGGATTCTATTGTTTTATTGATGAACCAAACTTAAAAATAACACTTCGAATGGTGTACGTGCCTTATCTGTATGACTACGCAAAAATTATGATGTTGGAAACATTAGAAAGTGTATCACAGTATTATCTAAATCATCTAATGTTCTCTTTTTAAATTCTTCTGTATTAAAAAAGGTTGTTTTAATTTTTTGTTTCCATGCTATTTTTAGTTGCATCTTTCTTTTACGTTCAACAACTTCCTTATTTCTTCGGATCTGGCCATCAATTGTCTGGTACAATATTATATTGGTACTGGAAATCTGAAAGTCATAGGCTCCAGTGGTACATCATCATAGTATTTCGGTACACATTTGTTTCTATCCTCTTTGACCATATTCCTTTGAATACTATTATTCACACTGAACTGTTGTAGAGGTTTCATCGCTAATTCCTTTGAAACTACATTTAGTGATGGATTTCTGGATAGTATCCACACGTACACTGAAAACATATTATTAGTTAGCTTATTTTTTAGGAGCTGTTTACGAAAATATTTTAATTAGTTAAAAAATTTAAGTCGTTTAATTTTGTCGTGCTAAAATTCAGAGCACTTTAAAATTTAACAATAACTTATCAACCAACAACTGATTAAATTAGAAAGACAAGTACTTCAAACACTACGACAAATATAAAAGAGGATATCAAATATCCAATTAATACAAAATAAGGTAATCGAGAAAGTATTAACAAATGTAAAAGAGAATTTGAATCCAATAAAAACGAATTACTTACTAAAGTGTTTGTCAATAAGTGGACTGTATTGACAAGTATACACAGTTGCATAGTAGTTGTAATTCGTAGCTAACACCTTGAACGGGTACTTCCTCGTCTTCACTGTGGAGTAAAATCGTCACAATAGAGTAAATCAGCAATTCGTTCCAGAACTAGATCATTGATGAATATATCAAGTCAATCATTATCAGATGACCTTAAGATAATTGAAGGTATTTTTTTTATTTGGAGAAGAGCAATTTTTAATTAGGGCGTGAATTGGGAAAATATAACTAAAGTTTAAAATTACGGTAAAGATATATCCATAAATATATTATTTTAATTTTAGAACTCAAGCTATTACAATATACCATGGGAACCATCAAAAACGTTAAATTATCTCATAAAGAAAGTCGACCAGTAAGACAGTGTTGAAATTAATCTCCTAATATCGTATGACCAGGCAATGCTGCTATATCAAGAAGCAAGTAACATTATACATTAGGTATTAAACAGAAAACTCACATCGCCGAGGAGCATTCTTATAAGCGAAAATCAGTTCCAAATTAGCTGCATCTTCCACTCTTGTTGGTATTTCAATCTTCCCAACGCTGTACCGATGGAAAAGACCTCTGTCAATTCTGGACTGATTCAGATAGATCCCTGAAGGTCTAGTCATCAGTTCTAAAGTGGAACAGTTATTGAGGTTCTGGCCATCACTGGAGTAGTGGTATGCTTGGTACCATTTGCCGTAGAACTGAAATTATGTGCAAAATAACGACTTTAAATTAATATATAACTGAAATTTTAAGAAGTTTGCAATAGAGATTTGAAAAAGTGACAATCTGTTTCGCCTGCTAAATACGCATGCATGCGCACATAATATGCATATTTTCTAAGGAAATTATTTGACATGATATGGAACTACTTGAGCATTATTTAAGCAGTGATTTCTCTCCATTGTTTACGTTGAAATGTAAACTTTAATTAAAAAATTACCCTTTACAAATAATAATAAAAGCTTGAATATGTGAAGACTTCAGAACTTCGAAGTGAGTGAATATATTGGGAAGAGTTTCACTTAAGATCTCGATAAAACATTCACAACTTGTTTGTTTACATTAGGCGTAACATTTCAAGCGTAAGAAAATTCATCTTAAACTTAAATTAAATATATTTGGATGTTCCGGACGATATTAAACCAAATGAAAATACATTAAAAAACAAAGTACTTACATCAGCTAACCTAAAATCATCTTGCACGGCTACATTTTCGGGACACTTCCCTGGAATAGTGAAATATCCATATGCATTAGTAAAAAACACACAAAATATTATTATGTTAATCATGACGAACTCCGTGCTCCGACTGTAGGAATCATTGAGATACCAATAGTTTCTCTTGGGCTAAAGGTTATCGATTCATTCTAAGAATAACGCGTTAATTAATTTAATGAGAATTAACCTTTTGTTATTGTATTGAATATCAACATTTGACTTCAAAGAATTATTCACTGCTTTTACTATTTATACAGTGTATAAAGAGGCTATAATAGGGCTGAAAATTATTCTTGAAGTACATTTGTAAAGCTTTTCTTTCCTGTCACCGAAAAATCACCTCAACAGAAACACCAATACACACGATGTAAGGCAATACTGATTGCACTTTCTCCCATGACATTAATTTTAAAATAACTGTATTCTACTCTGTATTAGATATCTTCTGAAATCGAATTAAATCTAGTACCTATTCTATATATAACTTCGCAAAATAAAGAATTATAAGCTCAAAACTTAATCTGTTATTAAGTCATTACAATAACAAATAAATAATTCTGTGTAATGATAACAATTTCTGTAGAAACCCACGATATAAACATCAAAATAAAAAGCAACAACAAGGACGCTTTGAGGAAATTAAAAAGCTTAGAAAGATCATAATTTAGACAATTTTGGTTTATTTAAGGCCATACTGCGGCATCCTTTGCCGCATCATTTATCGATAGAATCTGGTTCTTATTTACCTACAGGTAAAACAGAAATTCACTGCACAAGTCATCACTAGAAATAATAATTTACTGTTGGACATAATTTTTTCGATACCAAGTATTGGTATCGAAAAAATTATGACAACAACAATTTTTGATTTGGGCTACGTTGAAGACAGTCAGTTCACTATTGTTATTGTTAATAGTGCATTTTGAGGTCGATATAAAGCATTGTTATTTCAATATGATTCAATACTTCATTACAATAAGCAGAATTGCAATTTTTTCTAGATTTTCAGCTGGGAGAAGCCATTCTAGTCTAGCCCGAAAACTTAAGAATATGGTTTTCTTATGCACGAGCACGTAAAAATAAGGTTTTCTTATGTAATGTTAATCTTAAAATAAATAATGGTTTAGTATTTGTGGTACCAAAAGCAAAAGTTTACAGCTATAAATTTTGAAATGTATCCGATGTTCCCGTATGTATGAAAATGTTTTAATAAATCTGGATTCCAGGAACATCAATCTTTAATCACTCAACTTGTTTCCATACATCATGTACAATATTCCATGAAATACTCAAAGAATTTTCGAGAAGATCATACGCACGACGATTACCATTGCGTCTTTTATTACTTGATTTCCCATCAATCCACTTCCAAGAATATTCGCCATTACCCTTGCTAAATATAACCCACGATTTATATAACACCAGGGGTCATCATTGGATAATTATCACGTAGGAGTCGAGTCACTCGGCTCAGTACAGTTGAGCAGTCAACATATTCAAAATGTTTCTCTTCATTTGTTTTTGTCTCACCAGCTTGGTATATGGCGCAGAATTCACGTTACCAGGGGAATGTCCTGACGTGAAAATACACGAGAAACTAGATTATACAAAAGTAAGTTTGATTTGAAATTTATAATGTTCTGACGCGACAGGAATATCTTTGTGCTTATCACTATTAGTTTTTTTATGTAAAAAGTAAATTGCAACACTACGTTGCATTAATTAAGTACTTATATGCTGTTAATTATTCATTATATTCAGCTTGCGTCTTGATTGATGTAAATCGATTCTTGATTTAGATTTGTTTTTGTTTTATATTCACTTACTCATTGTTTTTAGCGTAAATCGTAATTGATTTAAAATGATTATTATTCCGGTCAAGTATGATATTGAATTAGATTTAATTGGTTGTAGGTACATGTTTGTTACTAAGGAGAAAATACGGTGTGTATAAAATAAACAAACATTTTTTCAGATTGTAATTGAGAATGAGATGCTCAATTATATTTTTTTGTAGATAAATTGTTTAACGAAAACATCATTTTATTATAGTAATGTAAATTTAAAACAAAGAAGACATAGTCCCAGTAGTTTTTGGAGATGAACAAAGTTCTACTTTCTTTTGTATTTTACGATAATTTCCTACCACTTATCATAAATACCTATCTAATTATACTATCCTAAAGTTTTCAGGGCTCTGGTACAACGTGGCAAGCTATGCCAGTGATGGACGCAACATCTACGACTGTGCCTCCCTGGACTTTCAAGAAGACAACCTTGGTTATACCTTGAGAGAAACCTATGTTGATATGGACGGAGGGAACAGAACACAGAAGTCGTATTTCGCAAGGGTTGACCCTACGTTTGATGCTGGTAATAGGGCACAATTTATAGTCAGCCATGAGGATGGAGGTTTGTATATTTTGGTCATTAAAATTTTGTTGTTATTCTGCAGTCGTTAACAAGTATTTTAGTTGCGAATATTAGAAAATAATGAAATCTTGTGCATGGTGTTTCTACTAATTACGAAATATACATTGTTTATGCAAAATTATGACTTTATTGCTTAAATATTGTTCTAAATAAGTTTTTAGTAACAAAAAATAGGAATACTGTAATGTTTTGATTCAATTGGTAGCTCTACATCATCAAAGGAAACGAAAAAGTTAGAGAGCTTCAATCTCAATCATATATTAGTACACACAAAAAGTTTAAACAAATTTATACTGGACAAAATAATGTTTTGTCTTTTAAAAATAAATGTCTTTTCACAGATAAAGTTCTTCAATTCCCGTTCTTCATACTGTCTACAGACTACGACACATACGCCATCGCGTATACCTGCAAAACTTTGAAGAAGAAACTTCGTACACACTACGGTATGTATAAGTAACAGTCTCAATACAGTATACCAAAAATAAACACAGTACATACAGTATGTATACCTACTAGTATAGTATTATACTAGTATCTGTACCAGCCACAAGGAAATAAAATTTATTACCAATAGGGTGAAAAACAAGGAATAGGTACAATCAAAGACTTTCATAGAAAGATAATTTAGGCTTTAATTTAATAATAAGTCATCATCTGCAATTACTTTGGCAGTACCTAAAATATCAAAATTATCATATGAAATTTTGAATATTATTGGCTTGATACGTTTTCGGAAATTGGTTTATGAATAAGGCAACGGAGGGCAACGGTATTCCATCACCACCATTCAATGAAACGTAAGATATCATGACACTAGGGAAATGAAATTAAAATATCCTATACTCTTCCATGATATTATAATATATTATGGTATTATAATTTATAATATATTATGTATTGTATTTGTATTTAATATTAACTACTAGCATTTCGTGCGGATTCGCTTATAACATTAACGAATCGACACCTATGTTGTTTTACGCGCAAAATCTTATACATTTTGAACTGTGCGGGTTTTTCTTTGACTACGCGGGCGAAGCTGGGCGGAAAGCTAGTAGATAATAATATTTTAAAACAAGATTAGTAGTTAGTAGTAAAATAGCTAATTTTGCTTTAATAAATAAGCTGCATTATTTAATTCATTACTATTTGGAAAATAATATTAAAAAATATTGGCTTTGGGCAATTTAATTAGAGACTTGGGTAAGTATTTTTCTTATTTGAATGGATGTGCAATTTATTAAGCTATTGCATAGCTTTTATCTCAGACTTGAGCGCGGCGACCGTATGTAAAAAATCTGTAACGAAAAAAGTAAAAACCTCACTCCCCACTCCAACCGGCATAGCGATGCGGTGCTATGCGATAGCTTTACCGCGGTCCGCGGCAGTCCTCGAGTGCAACACGTATTTTTTCATATCAGAGCCTACTAAAATATTAGTCCTAACGACATCTTTAAAAAAGTGTTTTAACCAACACAAATGATAAGGTCACCCAATTTGATAACATAGAAATTTCAGTAATACGGCACCAATTCCATAGATGGCGCTGAATCGAAACTTCTTGAAAAATAGCAAAATACATAAAATGTTATTAAGTATATTTTTTTAATAATAAAAATCTTTATTTATCCATACCTTCAATTACACTGTGTATGTCATTCATTTTATATAAGAACAATACCTACTTAAAACTATGGACATTATCGTCTCAACTAGGCCGAGCCTGTATCTTAATTCTTAGACGATAATATCTTCCCACTATGTAATAAAAACTAATTATTCACAATAATACAAGCGTTTACAAAGTTACAAAAATAATCATATCAAAGACGGTTTAATAAATTAAATTCAATATTGAATTAATTATTCTTATTGATTATCTTCTTATATATAAAATTCTCGTGTCACAATGTTAGTCTGCATACTCCTCCGAAACGGGTGGACCGATTCTCATGAAATTTTCTGAGCATATCGGGTAAGTCTGAGAATCGGCCAACATCTATTTTTCATATGTACCACGGGCGAAGCCGGGGCGGACCGCTAGTAAATTATAATAATAATGGTCAATATTTAAATCAGGAAACAGCTTATTAAAAACATTACAACTCTCGATTCATCCTTAAAAAGCAAAGTAATAAGAGTTATAATATTATGTATTGGTCCATGGTAGTTAATATAAGACAATTAAAAATATTATCAAAATGCTTTTGACATTTTCCAAGTTTAATTATTTATCATAGGTTATATTATTTTTTTACTTTAAACATATGCTCGAATACAATAATATATACTTCCTATGAAGATAATTATTGTAATATTTTAGAAGAAAATATATTTTTCTTTCTTATAAGTATCCGCCGATCCTTCCAGGCTTTATACTAAGAGTGCTGAAAGCATAAAAATGCATTTTGTTTAGATTTTTATGAAATAAAAAAAAAACGTATTTATACGATATATTTATCGTAAATTATTATTTAAGTAATAGTATTTGGATGCAGATATTATATTATTATTATGGAAACAACAAAATGCAATTAGCTCGATAAAAATTAATTTAAAATTACTCAATTATTATCGAATTCCAATTTATTTCTAATTCCAAAGATTGTAGCTTTTATTGTTATTTGGGTATAGAATTTCGATTAAATTATTTATTTATTTATAACTAGGTTTCCGCCCGCGGCTTTGCCCGCGTTTTCATAAACCCGCATAGTTCCCGTTCCCGTGGGATTTCCGGGATAAAACCTACCCTATGTGTTAATCCAAGCTACCATCTATATGTGTGCTAAATTTCATTGTAATTGGTTATTAGTATTTGCGTGAAAGAGTAACAAACATACACACATACATCCATCCTCACAAACTTTCGCATTTATAATAATTTAATTAGTAGGATACTTTTTTGTACAAACCATAATAGAAAAGCAATATTTAAAAAAATACATCAATTGTTAAAGAGACGGCCTTATTACAGAACAGAAATATCTGCAAGGCAACCATCTAAAACAGAAAATGTATAAAGTTCGTGTTCAAATAATATACCTAGATAAAAGATAGTTATTGAGTTGAGTTCGTTATTTTACGATTAATTAATATTTTATTCATGTTATTTCAGTATTCACATGGGTTCTATCGCGTGCCAAGGAGCGCCTTCAAGGGGATACTCTGAAAAATGTGGAAGATTCTTTGTCAAAATATTCAGAATTGGCGGAACACAGAAAATCATTTGTTTTAAAAGACTTTAGCGACGAATCTTGCGCATTCACTAACAAATTTGAAACAGATTTCTTTACTAGTAATTTCTGGTAAATTATTAAATGAATTAAATATTTATCGTTTTACTAGCTGTCCTTACAAATATTGCCCGAAACACAAGCTTATTAATCTGGAGAAAAAATAGTTTTTAAATAAATTATAAAATAAAAGTTTTCATAAAAATTGGTTAAAGTTTCCAAGGAGTTTTGGACAACTAACATTAACATTGTGACAAGAGATTTCTTTTATATTTAAATAAGAAATAAAAAAAAAATATCCTCATACAATCTGTACCTAATTAAAGTATTAGAACTACAGGTCCATGTTGAAAAATTTATGGGTCATTTGAACCAGGTGACCTATCTAGAACGATATAAGAGCATAAAATAATAAGATTCAGCACTATGCTGTCACTTGTAAGCTGTCCAAATGAGTGCAGATGAGAATTCGAAAGTACAGGTAGAGATTTTTTCCCCTTGTCTCCATGATTTTTGTACGGCGTTGCGGAATAATGGATTAAAAGCAGTATTGAAATAGTATGACCCAGATGTCGTACAAAACCAAATGACAATCATTTACACCGGCAATTGTCGGAAAATAAAAATAAATTCCGACTTTGTGGACCACCATTTTTATGGACAGCATAGTGCTGAATCTTATTATTTTATGCTCTTATAGCGTTCTAGATAGGTCACCTGGTGGTTCAAATGACCCATAAATTTTTCAACATGGGCCTGTAGTCTATATTTTTTTAAAATCTCCGTTGCTTATTAAAACGGGATTGGGTGTACCTGTTTGATTGAAAATGTAAGATAAACAGCTTCTATACTTAAAGGTAGACGTTCATTAGCGTAGTATGTCTCGTATATAACTGTATTTATGTGGGAATAAAAAGATGGATAACTCCAAGTAAATACTTCTTGACTCGAATTGCGATTTACTATTTTTACTGATTTTTTTTACTGTAGTTAGGGAAGCGCTTGACCACAATCTCGCCGATCGCGATGTAAAGTTAAAATGTGGTCTGGTACCTGTTCAAGCTACGCTTGAAAAGATTCTCTGTTTGTTTTGGTACAGGCAATTATGACTGAATTTGAAAAGGAAATAAAAGCACGTTTATGTATGAATATGTAATTGTAATAAAACTATGATAATATAATGCCTAAAATTAATGTACCTACTGCATACAATATTATAATGTTTCACTTTTTTATCTGTGATGGAACATACATGTAAGTATTAATGATGTGTTCAATGTTTTTTTTGATACAACAAAAGATACACATATTTCAAACATAACATGCACTTCTTAAGTGCAGTGTTTAATTTGTTGCAATCTGATATAGGTAAATTAGCACTTAGATTATGTAGGTAATCTTATACAGGGTGTAATCGTTAAGTGTGCACAAGCGATTATTCCGTAACTATTGCAGATATCAAAAAACTTTAAACTGATATCGAAAGTACTTAACCTAATGAGTAAAATGGCCATAATAAATTTTTAAAAATAAAACGAGAAATAACCAAAAATGTTACATTAAACGCTCCCATACAATTTATTTCCCATACATTTTGTATTCATAGTAGATTTTCGAAGTGACGTCCTTATTGTGCAATACAATGAGGAGGTCTATTTACAGTTTCTAAATGAACTTCCCTCCCAATTTGCGAAGTAATTAAAGCAGAAAACCAAAAAAACAAAAAAAAAAAAGCTAAAATCTTTCATATTAAATGTATAGGTTGATCCAAAAGTAATGATAATTGGGTATTTTCTGTGCACATAAAAATATAAAATAAATGTTTTATGCTTGCTCATGTAATCACTAAGTTATCACAAAAAAATTATATCTACAGGCCACGTTTCCAAGTATTAACATTAATTTTAATGTGAACAGTGCGAGCCAGAATGTTTCCCGACGAAAAGAAGAAACAACGATTCGACATTTAGAGGGTGAATTTCTAAATTTTTAATGAGATCAGGATAATTTTTTGTCACGATTTGTGACCATGGGCGTTACCTGGGTTCACCATGTTTATGCTGAAACCAAGAAACAATCAATGGCCTGGATGCGAGCTTCCAAAGTGACGGTGAAGATTTTCAAAGTGAAAATTAGTGGGATAGATTAAAGCCATAGTTTTTTGGGACGCTGAAGAAATGTGGAATATTTTAAGAAGGTAGCCACTACTACACAGGGCTCTTACTACACAGACCAAATTAAAGATTGCGGGTAGGTTAGTAAGAAAAAGAGACATGGCAAACTTCGGTCTTGAATGTTGGTTCACCAAGACAACGCACCAGATCACAAAGCGTCAGTTGCGATGGCTGCCAATCAAAAATCGGCATTGAAAATGCTTGAACACCCACCCTGTTTGTAAGATCTCCTAGTTAATTCTATCTCTTACCTCGGCACAAGAAACACCGTCGATACAAGAAATTTTAAGACGACAGCGAAGTGATGGCCGATTTTGAGGGGTTTTTGTAGATGAAGTCAAAGTTTTTTTTTTTATAAGTTAAGGAAAAAAAATATCGAAGTATATTATCTAGTTAGAAGACTATCTAGAGAAATACATAATTATTTTAACTGTAATGACCTTGTTTAAAATTGATTATCATTACTTTTGGATCAACCCATGTACATGGGATATTCATATCTCATACTAAATGTATGGGAGGGTTTAAAGTTAATTTTTTAGATATTTCTCGTATTATTTTTAAAAATTTATTATGGCCATTTTACTCATTAGGTTAAGTACTTTCGATATCAGTTTAAAGTTTTTTGATATCTGTAATAGTTACGGAATAATCGCCTGTGCACACTTAACGATTACACCCTGTATATAAAAATGAATGGCAAAATTTGTTGGTAAGCGCATAACTCGAGAACGGCTGAACCGATTTCGATAATTCTTTTTTTATTATATTCCTTGAAGTACGAGGATGGTTTTTATGTAGAGAAAACGTAAATATGTACCACGGGCGAAGCCGGGGCGGACCGCTAGTTTACAAATATTTATATTGTATTTTAATTGATTGTTTCGGATTTTTATATTTTGGAGATAATAACACCTTTTAAATATTATTAACCACTAGCTGTGCTCCGCGGTTTCACCCGCATTGCTCCGCTACTGTTGGTATAAATGGGCTCTAACACTGAAGGAATGTTTCAAATCGGACCAGTCGGTCCTGAGATTTGTGCGTTCAAACAAGCAAACAAACTCTTCAGCTTTATAATTTTAGTGATAAATTAAATAAGAAATTGTTTACGTGTGTCTTTAATATCCAGTGTGCTTAAAAAAAAAGATGATAACTGATTGTCAGTAAAAATGAATTACAGCAATACCTCTTATGTCTTTGTTGTATTTTTTATACTTTTTCAGACGATTTAACAGTAAGTACCTATTTTATTAAAAAAAAATAAGAAAAGCGAGATTGTTTGACGTTATAGTGTTGAGACAAAAAAATAGGCTTGTAATTATTATGTTGTCTGTATACTTACATGTATTTTACAATTTATTCTATTCGATTTTTAATGTTGAATTAACTCAATAATAGATATTTTACTAATATTCGAATTCAGCTCATTAGATTTTATGGCTTTTTAACCTCTTGTCGTTTTAATCTCGTATAGTAAAGAAAAACCAACAATGAAGTGTTTTTTCGTGTTTAGTTTTATACGAGGTTTTTTATATCTAGGTATACTAGCTTTCCGCCCGCGGCTTCGCCCGCTTTGTCTAAAACATAATAAATTATATACTAAAACCTTCCTCTTGAATCACTCAACCTATTTAAAAAAACCGTATAAAAATCCGTTGCGTAGTTTTAAGATTTAAGCATACATAGGGATATAGGGACAGAGAGAGCGACTTTGTTTTATACTATGTAGTGATTTATAATTATTTTTTTTAACAGAAAACGCCTAGAATAAACACCTTCAAATCGTCAGAACTAAAACAATTTGTAATCGGACCAGACACATGGCAGGCAACAGCTTTCAAATAAAAAAATAATTGTCAAAATCGGTTCACCCAGTCGAAAGTTCTGAGGTAATAAATCCAAAAATAATTTTAAATACGTTGGATTGAGAACTTCCTACTTTTTTTTGAAGTCGTTTGAATAATAAGAGGCTTTTTAATAATTAAAACAACAATCTTAATTAATAAATTTATTAGATATGCAAATGCTGTTTAGGCCTCAGTGAGGTTACTCAGCAAGGATTTTTGAAATAAAAAAGTCCGTAAAAACTAGTATTGAAAGTTGAAACTATATAACTTTATGAATGAATAAAAAAACTGGCAGTTAGTATTAAAACGGGTCTAACGTATGTTTGATATTATCAGATATCTGTATACTACATTATTCTATGTCGGTTTTTTTGTTATTTAAATAGATGCGCGAATAAAATGAGTCGTAAAAAACAGGACATTTAATATAAGTCGTATATTAAGCATTGAGGTATTATTATAGAGAGGACACCACGAACAAAATCTGTGCAACAAGCGCGGCGAAGCGGGCCGACTAGTGAGTCCTTACACTTTGTAGATATTCTGCCTCTTATTACTTATAAATTAAAACCAATCAATCTAACAAATAAATATTGTTTATCTTATTAAAAAAATATGAATAAAATAATAAAATTATCAATTAAAAGTTAAAACCAATCAATATAAAAAAATAATGGTTCAAGGCGATTGACTCTAACTCGTGTTACAAATAGTTTAGTAGCGATGCCCTCTCTAGTACGTAGTACATGGTAACTCAATGGTATTAAGTGAATTAATTAGGAACACATTAAGAACCTGTCAACTGTCTCATTCATAGCCTAGAATTTTTGCATTATTTATTTTATTATTTTTATATATCTATTAATTATTTATTTGCTAGCTGACCTGGGAAATGTTGTGCCACCAGACCATTATCATTTAATGGGGCATAAAAAATAGTTAATGACCTGCATCGATTCAAGATCGACTATAAATTGATTACTTACACAAAAAAATTGACAAAAATGTCGTTTTAGAGGAATTTGGTAGCGAGCACTGTGACACGAGAATTTTATAGATAAGAACTATAATATTATATCGTATACTTATAAATAATATTGTAATACTGTGCTTATACGTTATTGATGATATTTTGTTGTAATAATAATTCCTGGATTATATTGTAGGCCTTAGATAGAAGATAGTTTCACCCCGGAAATCCCAAGGGAACATGAACTATGCGGGTTTTCTAAAAAGATATACATATTAATGTAACTTTAAATAAATAAAGCTACTATACATCTGTCTGTCGCATTCTTTTTTTTATGCTATAGGATAGCAAACGAGCAGACGCGTCGCCTGGTGTTAAGCGATACACGCCGCCCATAAGCATCCACTCCACTGGATGTGTGTGTGAAGTGGATGTGTTGCTATCCTCAAAGGGATTTGGAAGGAGTTAGGTAGAAGGGGCGAGGATGGGAGGGAATGAGGATAGGGAAGGAGAGGATGGGTAGGGGATGGGAAGGGATGTGGGCCTCCGGACCCCTCACTCACCGTACGGAACGCGACAGTAAACTGTCACTATGGCACCGATATTCTGTGAGGGTGTGGTACCTTCCCCGGTGCGAGCGTGGCCCAATTCGTGCCGAAGCATGCTCGACTCCCACTCTAAAATTTATAAGATTTAATAATGCAGACCTTGGCTGTCGACGAACATTCATGTATGAATCTAAAATAAGAGTTCTATTTTGGTATCTACGCTAATAGAATTTTTAATAATTCGGTTTGATTTTGGTTTTAAATTTTAAATTGAATAATATATATTATCTAGTATAGTTAGAAAAATAAATAGCGTATGATATAAAGCTATTTGAGGAAAATCCATACTAATAGTATAAATGCGAAAGTAACTTTGTCTGTCTGTCTGTTACTCAATCACGCCTTAACTACTGAACCAATTTGCATGAAATTTGGTATAGAGATATTTTGATACCCGAGAAAGGACATAGGATAGGTTTTATCCCGGAAATCCTACGGGAACAGGTTTTTCTTTGAAAACGCGGGTGAAGCCGCGGGCGGAAAGCTAGTTATATATAAAAATGAATCCCGTTTCGTGTTGTCACGGCATCACGTGTGAACGACTGAACCGATTTCGATATTTTTTTTTATTGTATTCCTTGAAGTACGAGGATGGTTCTTATGTAGAGAAAACGTAAATATGTAACCACGGGCGAAGCCGGGGCAGACCGCTAGTCTGAAATATGTCTGAAGCTTGGCTTTAGAAATCAAGTTGTAAGTGCTAGGTTAATGCGATAATAAAATATAGGGATTTAAAATGACAGCGATTACTTATCTAAACCGACGTTAAAACGTGTTACAGTAAATGTATTTACATGCTTTTAATTCTATAAACTAGTCTATAATAATGAATACTCGCAACTGAAATGATTAAGCATTATAATAATTATTGTATATTAGTGTACATTTAATTGGTAATATGAATAATGTATGAATACTTAATAATCTAAACATGCCATCAACTTATAACATACCTACTTATGATAAAAAGAAAGGTACGAAAAAGAAATGACTATTGACACCTATGTAGGGGCTTGTTATATGCGGGTGTAATAAAAGATGAATAACTACGCAAAGGTTTTATAAAATAAAAAATAAAAAAATAAAATAAAATATCCTTTATTGAATTATTATGTAAGTACATTAATGGACGACTAAGATCCGTTAGGCAAAAATAAAAATACAAGATTTTTTTAAACAATTTATTTCGTTAACTACATATATATATATTCGTATGTAATTAATATTCGACCTAATGCGACCAACCCGCGTCCCGACAAGCCCGTAACTGTCCATGCATAACGCACAAACTGTTTATATACGAGTTACCGTGTGAACCTATGGTGTGAACTTTCTTAGTAGGTACTACACTTGAAATTCGGTAACTCGTAAATTGGCTTGTCGTCGCTACACCTACATTTATGCATTTAAATAATAGGTACATAAAAATTCATTATTTAATACGATTAGAGTTTACCTAATGATTATTATTCTAATAAAATGTATTATGACGTCTACGTTTAACAAAAACACGTTACTTCGTTAAAAAATCCTCGATAACTAATCTTGGTGAATACAGCAAGGAAATCCGGGCAGTAGTTTTTGAGTTTAACGCACACTAACGGACAGACAGACGTTTTTTTAATGGTAATAACATAATATTATTTATACCCTGTCTGTATGTCTCGACATCTGTCTGTCTGTTGACCGCCTCCTCGGTACAGTGGTTGACGCGTGAGCGTAGAACCGAGGGGTCCTGGGTTCGATTCCCGGTGTAGACGAAAAAAAATGTCGCGGTCTGGCAGGACACAGAAGGCCTACTAGGGACAAGAAGATCACCTACTTGTCCCTAAAGAAAAATCGATCAGTGAAACAGATGTATGAATAATGCATCTGCCCCCTACCCCACTACGGGGACACGGGACTTCACTTTTTTGTATGTCTCGACCACGTGTGATATCATCGGATATAATATATTTACCTACTTCAAAAACATAGGCTTATCATTTCTGGAAAAAATTCTTCGAGACTAATGAGCCATTATTATCAGATAAAGAAAGGTATGAATAACAATGTTTGACGCACGTACACAATGCATAATTTTTAGGGTTCCGTACCCAAAGGTTAAAACGTAAAGGTAGGGTTCCCCTATTACTAGATAAGCCTAAGGGTGTTAAGGGTACTAAGCCTCCGCTGTCTGTCTGTTTCCAGGATGTATCTCATAAGTCATAAACCATGATAGCTGAAATTTTAACAAATGATGTATTTCCGTTGTTGCCACAACATATAAGTACCTACTAAAACAATGAAAAAAAAATATTATTAAGGGTCCCAACTCCCAATACAATAAACGTGTTTTTTTTGTATTTTGCTCAATATACCTACAACAAACGTATTGGCTATTATAGGTGATAGTACGTAACCCTTCGTGCGCGCGTCCGACTCGCACTTGGTCGGTTTTTAATTGTAATTTACAAAAAAAAAAGTATTAATCATACATTTTAATGATGTGTTAATGCAATAAACACGTCATCTAGTGATGAATTTCAAATCAAAATTAGTCGAAATTATCGAGCAGGTTCCACGAAAAATATTACATGAGCACTAAAATTTTAACTAGAAAATCTTAAGAAAATATTTATAGTGAATGAAATAAAAGTTCACTTATTTTAGTAAACTAGCATATTATGAACATAGATTTATACACTACTAGCGGTCCGCCCCGGTTTCGCCCGTGGTACATATCTCGCAATAAAAGGTAGCCTATGTTCTTTCTCAGGGTCTAAAGATTATCTGTGCCAAAGTTCATCAAAATCGGTCCAGTAGTTTATGCGTGAAAACCATACTGTATACATACATACAAACCTTTCCTCTTTATAATATTAGTATAGATATACTATAGGCATCATTTTATATCAATGATACTATGAACCGTAGTAATTTTGTAGTGTTTGATTTTACGCGAGTATTATACATTTAGAAATTAAAGACTTTTAACGAATTTTAAACGCTATTTTTTTATTTTTTACGCGTAGTAATTTATTTGAATTGTTATACAATATTTTAGGAGTTGTTATTGTTTCAGTAAAAATTGGTTGTTTGTAAAGTAGGTTTACGATCGAGATGTTTACGTGATAAGGTCTTATTGGTGGCAGCGCGGCGCTCGAGATGAGACGGGAGATCGGTCCGTCTCTCTCTCGTTATACCTGCGATCGCGCTCGTGAGGTTTTGGTGTGACACAAGTTTCTGAACATGTCACCCGACTAAAACGATTTTAAAAACGTTATCACGTTAAAAATAACAAGACTAATTTCTAACTGTTTTGCAACCACATATCGGAATGTATATATTTTTCTAAATACTTGGACAATCGAAATAATAATCTATCATTTGTCATATTTTTGATAAAAGTTATAAAATTTCATAGCAGTCATATATTTTTCGATAAGCCAGGCTTTCTTCCTAAAGTAATAAATAACAATTATAATAATCTTAGTGATTTGCGAATTATATTGAAGACACTGATGCACAAACAAGAAGATTATTTTTGTTACAGTGCATTTACATATATTAGACGAGCGAATGCTCAGTCTAACCCCACCATGTCAAATTATTTTGGTGTAAACAGGCGTAGAGCATTATTTCATTGTACTTAGTGCATTCGAAAAGATTCTATGCAATGTTCTAATAGTACTGAACAACAATGTATACAAATTTTCGTTTACACTAAAAAATCACGAAATAATGCTCTTGCTCTAGCTAGCTCTACGTTCGATTGATGTAAATTCACCGTTATTAAGAATCCTCTTGATATGAAGTAATTAACTATTTTTAACAAAAAAATAAATTTCTGTCAAATTGAAACTGATCGTACGTGGTGATAAGATAATATCAATTACAGTCGGCGCTTGCTAATCCGGCACCGGCAATTTTTCCTCTATGCCGGATTGTCGGAAATGCCGGATTATCGAATTAGTATAGGAAATAAGACTTCATATTTAAAATGGTAAGTTGAATTTATTATAAAAAATGACATATTAGGTTCATCATTTGTGACGTTTTCAACCGCGGAAGAGGAAGATGACGCTTTGACCAAATAGCGAGCGAAAGAAACTACTCGAACACCGCCGCGCCGGCCGCGCCGCTCAGTAGTCCGGCGTTCAGTTATGTAAAATGCCGGATTATAGAGCGGGCTGTCTGAGTCCCGAAGTGCCGGACTAGTGAGCGTGCCGGATTGGCGAGCGCCGGATTATCGAGCGCCTACTATATGTGATTAAATTTTCTGATAATTTGTAATTTTTTTTAATGATTGCAATATTGGTGGTCTTCCCTCCGCAAAAACTAATAAGTAATGCAATAATGTATATATAATGTATATTTTGGGATTTTTGATAAACAATAAGCTAAACACTGTTGTTATTGTCGAGCCAATTTAATAGGCAACATTTGACGTCTATCAATTTTATCTTCGAAGAGAGGTAACCTGCTTCAAAACATCGATTAAAGTGAATTAATCGATACGGACTTGAAACTAGATGTCAGATTTCGATTTTTAGAGTAACGTCACTGGTATTTAAAAAGAAAAAAAGTTTATTGACACAAAATTGTAGCGACGTCAGTTCTTCAATTGAGAAATTGTTTATTATGTTAAGAATGGTTTATTAGTAAAATGAAATCTTAAAATTACTTGTTTACATAATTATTATTATAAATATGTAATCGTTATTGAAAAAAGTTAAGCAAATGTGCAGTTCTAACAAAACGAAATATCATGTTATTCTATGTCGTCGTTACTAGGTTACATTGTTGAATTGTGTTGAACTGTCAAATGTTGCCTATTAAAATGGCTCTACTATAACAACAATTTTTTTAGTTGATAATTTTAAAACTAAACTGCGCTAAACTGCATTTTTCTTTCAAAATATCCTCTCACAAATAGAAACGGAAAAGATAACAAACAAACATAGCGCAAAATAACTACCTATAGGTATTATCTCCTATTATTTATTTTAAGTTACCATATTATTATATCTTTGAACATGTGTAAGTTGTAACCACAGCAACGCTGTCTTACGATTTCTCAGACGCTGTAATATGTTCATGCGTAACCATAGTAACCCCGTCTCATGAATTCATCGACTCTGCTGTCATGCGTAGCCATGGTAACGCTGACTACTGAGTTCGTCGTGCGCTCTATGTTTATGCGTAACCATGGCAACGCGGACTAATGCGTGTCTTGACGTCAACTGACGTTATTCATAGACACACGAGTTGAGAATGAGAACCAATGAGAACGTAACCGTTTGACGTTACCATAGCAACGTTGAAGAGTTGTTATGATAATCGCGACTACACGGCCGCCGCTTGTTTTGGTCATGTATTACATAATATAAACTAATACTTATGTAACTTTTCTCTATAATTCTTATTATTTATCTTTTCTACGCTCTGTGAAGATGTAAAAACATTCACACCAAAATACGAAAAATATTATCAAATTACTTTCAGTAGCACGCATAATAATATAACCACAGGGGATTATTTATTATGTATTATTTATAAAGCAAACGCAGTTCGATTATATCATTATTAGTCAGATTAATTATCTTAATGATTTTGTACAAGACAATACGTTTGTAATGATAATACTTTATAGATGCAGATAACAGAGATGTCTAACACATGGAACTAGGATTTGAAGTTATTAATTTAAATTTTTATTACGTACCTCCTTTTTTAATACCAAGTAGGCGTTTTTTTTAAAGATAAGTCGAATGTACGTAAGAAAGTTTAGTTTCACTCGAAAATATTGTCTCCTAAATATTTATTTATTTTCATTTGTAAATAACTTGTCTTTCTCGAAATAATTATTTAGGCCTAATTGCTGATGTTGCCCAGCCTATTTGCAAATTAATAATACTGTATTTGTGAATTGAACTGACAGATAAACTATACGTTATATAGGATGTTTTGTCACCGTATAAATGGATTACGGTAATTATTATCCGTAAATGTCTATGGCTTGGTTATTGTTACTTGACTGCTACAGAAGGAGGGCTATGTTTTTCGTATGTATGTATGTGTTCTTTGGCACACCCTAGAGCTAAACAGCTAGACTTTTTCATGAGTTGTGTGAACCGAAAACTGAGTACAACATTACATTAAATAAAACAAAATTGGTGCCAAATAACATCTCAACCAATAATAGGAATATTGCCAATCGGGATTTTTGTTTGTGTCTATATTCTATAATATTATTCGGTATAATTTTCTAAAATAAAACGATTTTTTTGTTTAATAACGTCACGTATGCAATCCATTAGTAGTCTGTGAATTATTAATCGTATATTTAAGTCTATCAAGGCCAAGATATTTATTTTTAACAAGGTACAATACTCGATCATCCTCAGATGTTTGTCTCGTCATAATAGATAGAAAAAACGCAAATAAAGAATCTAGAAATAAAGATTCCGTGTACCAACTAATCCTCTAAAATTCAACAAATTTTTGAGTAAGAACACGATTCATTTTCAACAAGCAAGGTTATCTTAGTATGTCAGTGTGTCAATAAGAACATTTATCCTTTTTTTTGTTTGGAAAATTCCGACCTTGCGAAGAGGGATTCATCCCATCAACAGAATGATTTGCAGATCAAATAAAACCGGTATTGAACGCGTTTTTTAAATCCCATTTACATATATGAAATACTCAAAGTGAATGCCCTCTTAGCTAAATATTTTAAAGTGACATAGCAACAAAACATTTTGCAAATGGGCATTTTGTGTTAAACTACTTTTTAATCGCGATCAATGAGGTTAATTAAAATTAACATTTAATGTTTTGGTAAAAGTAGTGAGTGATTCAGACTTAGTTGTGAAGGTATTGTGTGGGTTAAACAATGTAATAAATAGAAATTGGGCTCACATATTAATGTGTTTGAATCCTCACTTAATATCAAAAATATTATGAGAGACTGAACATCTATGTGTTCGGTTAAAACAGACAAAGTACTGAACCGATTTGGTTGAAATTTTCAGTCATAATAAATCAGGAAAGTCAGAAACAGGGAATGCTTTTGCCCATCATTATTTAGCTTTAAATATTTTTTTACCAATATTAAAATATGGACTCTATTATAATATAACCTAGGTAATATTTTTTATAATTAAATTCACGTTAATTATTATGATAAAAATGTTATGAATGTACATAATCTGTGTAGTTTTGCATATTATTATTTATTTTAAACATTTCATATTTTAATAAATTACCTAGTTGTTGTTGTGCCAAATTTATAAAGTAGATTGAAATGGTTACGTAACTTTTGATGAATATTAATAGAATTTGTGCCATAGGTATCTATTTTTTTTTTGTCTGACATATAGCACCACATTAATTTAGAATTTTTTTATTTATGATCATAATATTTTGTTTGTATATTATTTAACTTATTTAAATATTAATGGTTAACCTACTTATATTCTTTTTATAGCAAAAAAGAACTATTTTTACATTTGGAATATTCAAATTTAATCAACTGTGATGCATAAATGAGATATGTTTAGAACGTTTGAACCGATTTTGATATTACTTCCATTAACTGAAAGATAAAATAATATGTGTAACGATACTTTAATTGTAGGTACTTTACCTGTCAAGAATGCATCCAAGAAGAGGTAAGGAGAACTTCTAGCATAAAATCATACGTACCCAATTCATAAGTTTTAATGAGTAGGTAAAACGAGATAAGAATCTAAATACTATTTTATAAAGGCCACAGGTTCCACAATTAAATGTAAGAAAATATATACGAATATAATCTTCTCTATTAGTAAGACATTCACCTACCAGTGTATAATTTATTCTGAAATCTATAAAGCGTATCCTCCTTCTTTTTAATGCATCTCTTGAGCCAATAGACGTCCACTATTGGACATAAGCCTCGCCCAAAGTGGGCCAAGCTTGCGACCATTAGCCACTGTATTCCATCGTCTCCCGGTTTTGATAAGGTCAATAGATCTTACAGGAGGCCGTCAACGCCTACTAAGGTGGCCATTTTGACACCAATGCAATGGCCATACTTTGTTTATTTAAAAAGACGAAGGCATTTTAAGTATGTGAGATAATTGCCATTTAAGAAAAAGAAGAAGAAGTATGTAAGATATGGTACAGCGATATTAGGTATGTCTGCACTGTTACTTTAATTGGTCACAAATATTTTATCAATTACCTATACACCTAAGTTTATCTAATACTATACACTAGTCGCTTGTCCCAGCTCTGCCTGGAGTGACTCGGGATAAAAACAAAAGAAAACATAATGGCCAATATCACTCAGAGCTATTTCATTTCAGAGATACGGAATCAAATCATTGTAGAATATAAATTATGTAGTTTAGGTACCTACTTTTTGTTCTGAGATTTTTTAGTTTATCACAGCAGACGTTGTTGTGCTGTTTCGCAATGTTATTTAATATTTAATGATTATAAAAATAGTCCTTGCAAAAAAATTAAAACTATTTTTTTATAATATCAGATCGTGTTTGACAGATGTGACACTCGTATAAGCCTCTTGCTAGCATTTAATTATTTTTCTGAATACACGTTTCGAATTTGCTCTATTTTGCAAAATTTATTTTTAACATAAATGCCATTACCGCAGTGACATTTAATTTTTGTTTTTCAAAAGAGCCACTTAACCACGACTTAGCGGTATCTACGAACAATTAATAGCCTGAGATCCCACTGCACGATTCTGTGTGTATCTGTTTTTGATGAAATTAATATTAAAATATTAATGTTTAGGGAGAATGTTTGCAATGCATAAGATGTAATTAATCTTATATATAAAATTCTCGTGTCACAATGTTAGTCTGCATACTCCTCCGAAACGGGTGGACCGATTCTCATGAAATTTTCTGTGCATATCGGGTAAGTCTGAGAATCGGCCAACATCTATTTTTCATATGTACCACGGGCGAAGCCGGGGCGGACCGCTAGTTAGCTTATATAAATTAATTAGCTTAAATAAATTGCAACTATATGTTATTTTTATCAATTTTACGTAAATTTATTACAGAATTTATGTAAAGGATAGAATAATCAATGGTTACAAACTCTCAGAGAACTGCAACGTTAGTTACCAGTTGAAAAGAGGTAAGACTATTTTTGTTATTATCCATGCCAATTGAAAATCGTTATTAAACATTTTTACAGTTAAACTGACCTATTCCAATGAATACTGCCAACATTTATTGAAAGTGAATTCGACATTTATTTAGAACTAGAGGTCCGCCTCGGCTTCGCCCGCGGTACATATTTCGCAATAAAAGGTAGCCTATGTCCTTTCTCGGGTATCAAAATATCTCAATACCAAATTTCATGCAAATTGGTTCAGTAGTTTAGGCGTGATTGAGTAACAGACAGACAGACAGAGTTACTTTCGCATTTATAATATTATAGTATGGATCGAGCAGCGGGATCTTATTCTATTTATATGGAGAAAAAATGATCTCCAAGTAAATATAAGCTCTAATTGACGGTAGGTCATAAAAAGTTTAGTGTCGTTGGAAGCGAAGGCAAATACTACGGATGTTTATTTCTTACAAGCTATATATGGGATACCAGCCTATATGGGCAAGTGAAACTCTGGATACAATATTGTACACATAAAATACCATATAGAAAAGAATATAACAACGTTTACATACTTATAATAAATAAGTGATTCAGTTATTTGAAATTAAAAAAGGAATAAAATATATAAAGAAATTTTAATGCTTTTCCATTCAATCATGAAGAGTGTCAGAGCTTTAGAGGTTTTTTTTTATGTCAGCGTCGGCATAGCCATGCATGGTAGCCACATTCGCAAAGTCAGGAGGTCATTTGCAGATCTTTCACCTCTACAAATGGATTGCCGAAGTTTAAGGGGAATGGGATAAAAAAGGGTTTGACGAAAGAAATAAAGGATAGGTTTGGGAAGGAAAAAAAGAAGTAAGAGAAGTGAAAGAAAGAGTAAGGGTAAGGATCTTTCCGTAGGATATTTTTGGTACATAATAAAAAAATCAACCACTCAAGATTTTTATTCAGAATATTAGGATAGATTATCAAATTAATATTAGCAAATTTTGAAATTATTTTCTTCGTATATATAACAGGAAAGAGGTCGTCTAACACTAAATGAATAATTAATTCAAATGAAACTAGTATCTAATTATTATCTTGGTTCACTTTCAGCCCACGTAGATAAATATTAATTAACAGGTATTTGGTTCAGTTCTTTAAAAAAACTATGAAACCGTTTCGCGTTGTCACGGTACCACGTGTGAACGGCTGAACCGATTTCGATAATTCTTTTTTTATTATATTCCTTAAAGAACGAGGATGGTTCTTATGTAGTGAAAACGTAAATATGTACCAGGGGCGAAGCCGGGTTGGACCGCTAGTTAATAATAAATAAAGTTAAATTTACCAACATAATGAAACATCTGTAAAATATAAGCATAAACCATGCTAATAGGTAGTAGGAATGTATTACAGAATTATATAAATCTTATCTTACTTAGAACCAGGTAAACTGAATACCAAAATGGTCTTAAATACATTATTGTCAATTAAAATAAACCAGCTGTCTGCTCGCGACATTGTTCACTTACCTAAACTACGCTGCACATAATCCGACAGCATTTTATACGAATTCCCTCTCTCCAATCAATTCATCATCATCAGTACATAATATTATACGTTCCCACTGCTGGGACATGGGCTTCCTATGAAGGTACAGGCCATAATCCACCACGCTGGTTAAGTGCGGATTGGCGGATAGATACACATGTCGTCGAACTTTTTGATTCTAAGACATGTCGGTTTCCTCACGATGTTTTCCTTCACCATTCGAGCGAGAGAGAGATAAATGAAAAGCCAATTTATTTCCTGCACGCCGGCCTGGTTCCGAACCCCGGACTTATCGGTTTGAAGTCCGAGATCCTCACCACTGAGCCACCATTGCCTCCTTACAATTACAAAAATTATTAAAAGGAGAATTTAAAAAAAATCTTTAATATTGCTCACTTTATAACTTATAAGAAAGACCGGTATAATATCATGTCTAATCTTAATGGCTTGGCTGTGCTTAATTTATCCATTAGCGATTCAGACTTTTTTATACTCGGAATATCTATAGATGTAGTTTTGGCTAATTGATTTTTTGTCATTACTTTTAACTAATATGTATACCTATAACATAAAATAACTGTAACAAATATCAACATTAAAACTTGAATTTAAAAATTTAAAATTTCGTTTTGTCGCCCCATAATAATCAAACCAAATCCAAAAGCCAAGATTGATCAAGATTCAAGATTGATCTAGCAATCCATTTTCTGAAAAAAAAAACGGGTTGCACTCCGGGAGTGCCGGCAGAAGTGAAAACTTGATTATTAACGTTCATGTTTGATATTTTGGAATGGTATCCGTCTTACGCATGGAATATAAAAGCTAAAAAAAAAAGTCGGTCTCACGCTTTTTCGATCAGGCCACGTGTCCAGACGCGAGTTTAAGATTTTATACCCAACGCCGCTAAAGAAGTTTTCACTTCAAAAAAATTGGTTATCTGTAAAGTCGGTTTACTGACGATAGTTGAACGTGACAACGTCCGATTGCGCTTCTTTGTCACTCGTTCCACGCTCTCGCTTGCACTTCAAGCCTTACATAGAACGCCTCAGAGCGAGGTAACGCCGCATGAGTCATATTTTTTCGTGCGTGCAGCCGGCGCTATCGAATTATAAGACGTTGTCACGTCAAAAACTCATCAATAAGCAATGGATTGATTGACATTGGTATGCAAATTATTAGAGATCGATCGAAACATAGTCCTACTCATATTATAAATGCGAAAGTTAGTGAGGATAGTTTGTTACTCTTTCACGCAAATACTACTGAACCGATTACAATGAAATTTAGCACACATATAGAGGGTAACTTGGATTAACACATAGGATAGGTTTTATCCCGGAATTCCCACGGGAACGGGAACTATGTCTTTATCAAACTTTCCTTATAAAAACTGTCCAATATAATTTTATTCATAAATTGTTGGACAAACTATAAAATATACGTAGATTGTAGATAGTATAATATAATAAACTTATCTAAACACTAGCATTCCGCCTGCGGCTTCGCCCGCGTTTTCAAAAAAAAACCCGCATAGTTCCCGTTCCCGTGGGATTTCCGGGATAAAACCTAGCCTATGTCACTCAGAAATGATGTAGCTTTCCAACAGTGAAAGAATTTTTCAAATCTGCCAAGTAGTTTCGGAGCCTATTCAATTCATACAAACAAACAAACAAAAAATCAAACCTTTCCTCTTTATAATATTTGTATAGATAAATAGAAACACTACCTACGCGTGGTATTTACACAAAAAAAAGAACTAATAAATTACTACCAAATAGTTGTTTTGACACCGTCAAAATAAACAAATTATGTTTGTTTACATAAATAACGTTCATTAAAAAATGTGTTAACATAATAATTTGTCATTCATTTATTTATTAGTTATATTTATCAGTTTTATGGATGGTTTTATTTATTAAAATTATAGTTCAAAATTCAAATAAAAATAAATAAGTCATGTTAATTTAAATTTATGTAATAACTTTGCATAATATGACAAATCTATAATAAATTAAGTTTAACTTCCAAAAAGTTTATTCTTGTGAATAAACCACGTAGTACATTTCTAAGGAGGTTATCTTCTTCTGTATGTATAGAAGTATCGTGTCACAATTTGAGTTACCATTCTTCTCCGAAAGAGCCAGCCAATAATCCCATAAAATTTAATCTGTTGGATAGATCTGAGAATCGGCCAACATCATACCATACTCATACCACTAAAATATAAGAGTAACGAAAAATAACGTATGCTTGGTCAGCTGGTTTTAATAATATGACTCTATTCCCTTAGCTAGAGAGCTAGCGCAAAGCTACCTGTATGTATTTGACCAGACCTGGGTTTTTGTGTGTTGATTCCCCTATACCTACTATACATGAGATGAGGAGTCACTAAGCCCAGAGTGGTGGACGGGGCGCGCGCTCGGGTAAGACAGGTGGAAATTTTTGGCGAACTTTGAAACCATTTGACCACGTCTGCCATTTTGATATTTGAAAATAGATTATTATTACTATCGGAAAATAACAATGGCAGACCATTATCACGTGGATAACATTCTGGCAGACACTTATGAAAGTGCTGAAAAAAATACAATTTTGAAAGTATTTGACCAGATCTGCCATTCATATATTTTATTTATTAGGGTCTTAGAAACTTATTTTCGAAACGGCAGACATTTTCATTGCGTACAGACTTCAGCAGACAACAAGACTTTAAGTACTGTAGACTTCAGCAGTCAACAAGACTTAGCTACTACATGGTCAGATGTATATATATATATATGTATTACGTTCCCTGACCTTACATCAATGATTTACTTTATTAATGTTTTTATTAATTTTGAAAACTATGGAATAAAATTTATAAATTTGATGATACAAAACTAAATACATTCGTAAAGAATCTCAAATATAAAGTTGTGTTGCAAATAACAAATCATCATTTAAATATTTAGTTTATTTCTTTTTTAAGAAACAATTGACAAATACACAACAACATAAAAAAACACGCATGCATTTATATTTGCTTCCATTGAAATGTTCATTCATCATCACTATCGGAGTCATGTATGGCGTTTTGTGACTCGTCTTCATAATCCATTGAATCGGAGTCTGTAAAAGTAAAACGTAAATTATATAATAAAAGAAATGAGTAAAGTCAAAAATAGTTATTAAAGAATTAATCATTATAAACTTACCTAGTAAGGCAATTCCTTTGATGTCGCACGATGCCGCCGCGCCGCCCGTGTTGGTACTTCTGCTGCTACATGAAAATATGCTAGGGTTGCAACAAATGGGAAATAAAACAATTGTGATTATTACTATTATGATGTAATCATTTATTCATATGTACATTCAAAACAATTGCGATTATTAAATCTGATGTAATTATTTTTTCATAAATAACTATATAATTAATAATTAGTAATTAGTAATTACATAACATATTGCACTGTGAAATATTTACGTATCACTTTATTTTTGATGTTCTTAATTGTCTTTTATAAAATTTAAGTGACGCATTCGCATTGGGATCAACAATCTGATAAGAAAAGAATGAGGACAACATATACATAGCTATACTTAATAATAAATAATAAAAATATTTAGCTTTGATTTCAATTCTACAGATACAAAACATACATTCTATCTAAAATGATACAACCACAGACTAATAATAATATACTACGTATACAAATACAACGGACCACTCCCCGACTGAGCGTTCGCAATTCATGTTTCCTGCGTTTACTCGTCAAAATACCGAAACAACGTAACTATTGTATAGTAGTTGGGCGTGAAAGTCAAAAAACAAATGTTTTCCATATGATTATTTATTAAATTTACGCGATTAAGAATAATTTCAACGATAAAATTTAGTAACCGAGAATTCAGAGAAGGATTAAAGAAAATACCTGCCTGATCATTTTATCAAACTCTAAAAGAATTATAGTTATTTCGCATCACTCGGTTTATTAGTTTGGTAATAATTATTAAAGGTACAACCCTAGCCATTGAGTCGAACGGTAGGCAACACAATATCGACTTTGTGCGGGTACATATGGTAGGTACATTTCTTCTTGCTGTGAAGCGTAATTATTATTATTTAGGCTATTTATAGCGTAGTAATTTTCACTTTTGAATGGAAGTGATGTATCTGCTAGTATCTAATCTGTGCTATACTGAAAACATCTGGCAATAACCGTTAGAGTGGGAACCGAAAAGAGCCCTCTCAGGTATAAACCCTAGACAATTTGAATGCTAGTAACTATATAAAATAAAAATACTATAGGCTAGAGTGAGAATAATAGTGATATATATGGAAAAAAAAAGATAGCTACAGAGATAGTACATGCATAGATCTGACCATGTAGTAGCTAAGTTTTGTTGTCTGCTGAAGTCTGTACGCAATGAAAATGTCTGCCGTTTCGAAAATAAGTTTCTAAGACCCTAATAAATAAAATATATGAATGGCAGATCTGGTCAAATACTTTCAAAATTGTATTTTTTTCAGCACTTTCATAAGTGTCTGCCAGAATGTTATCCACGTGATAATGGTCTGCCATTGTTATTTTCCGATATTAATAATAATCTATTTTCAAATATCAAAATGGCAGACGTGGTCAAATGGTTTCAAAGTTCGCCAAAAATTTCCACCTGTCTTACCCGAGCGCGCGCCCCGTCCACCACTCTGGGCTTAGAGACTCCTCATCTCATGTATAGTAGGTATAGGGGAATCAACACACAAAAACCCAGGTCTGGTCAAATACATACAGGTAGCTTTGCGCTAGCTCTCTAGCTACCTATATTGAATATGACAAATACAAAAACTGTGTACAAAAACTACAGGCATATACCCCTGACCCGCAATTCTTGTTTTTATTGGATTAATTGTATAAAAACATCACAGAAGCCTATTAAGGCGTATACACACGTACCATTAATGCAAAACCATAACTTAAATTACATGCCACGTTATAAAAGGATCGTGTAGACCCCACTGATACACATTTTAATACGTGATTAACCTAGTCATTAGTTGTCTTTATCGCACTTTAATTAGTATACGTGGGAAAGAAGTAGCGGCGTAGGGGAGCGTCCCCCGGGTGGCGGATGGGGGGATGGTCGGTAGTACAGCCTAGCTATGCTACCGGCTAAGTCCGATGGACTCGCTGACCAACGATGGGTGTGGTCCTCCAGCAATATGGGGGTTGTGCGGCGGGTTAACATATAAATAAAAAATAAAAAATAACATAAAAAATCTTCGTGTTACGAAACCGAGAACGAGAAAAAGAGTAGTCTAGTAGTAGTAGTAGTAAAAATGTTACGTAATTTATGAATTTAAATCTACAATTTGTATTATTGCACAATCCGTTGAAATAATTGTTGAAATGAAAAACATAAGCGTATGAAATGTATGTTACAAATAAAAATTGACAACACAAAAAGTGAAAACAAATTTGCTCTACAATACTTATTGTAAATTGTATCATGTTATTGAAGAAAAACGATTAATGCCAAATGAATGTCTTGGTCAAAAGAATTATACACTGGTCGTAGGCCTGTGTATTACCACAGACTAATAATAATATATGTACTACGTATGTATTACTAAAATAAGTATCTACTAGCTTACCCACTTACAACTTCGTTCGCTTTAAAAAGAATATTTTGTGTCATTTTCGAAAAATTTTTTGGTCTGCTATTTCACTTCTAATGGTCTAAGCTAGGTCAAACACGTTTTATTAAAATAACTAGCTGTGCCCCGCGGTTATACCCGCATTGCTCCGCTCCTGTTTGTCTTAGCGTGATGATACATAGCCTATAGCTTTTTCGATAAAAGGACTATTTAACATCGAAATAATTTTTCAAATCGGACCAGTAGTTCCTGAGATAAGCGCATTCAAACAAACACACAAACAAACTCTTCAGCTTTATAATATTAGAATAGACAATAAAAAGATATTTCCACATGGCTTTCAGTACCTACACACTATGAATGAACTGAAGGCCGTACTAAGCGGGAATATACATAAAAAGTAGTGTTATAAAATGGCATATATAGATCAGAATGTTTATTTATTACAAATCTTGTAACATTAGCATTCTTCAGTCAGTTGCATGGTAATTTAACTGCCGACATAGTTACTGAGTTATACACTTGAGTTATTTTTTTATACTCGGAAAATATCCGTCTTAATCCAGTTAATTAATAGATTAGCATGTGGAAACATTTATATAAAAAATTGTTAATCTGTCCGAGAATATCTATACTTAATATTATAAAGCTGAAGAGTTTGTTTGTTTGTTTAAACGCGCTAATCTCAGGAACTACTGGTCCGATTTGAAAAATTATTTCGGTGTTAGATAGCCCATTTATCGAGAAAGGCTATAGGCTTTATATCATTACGCTAAGAACAAGCAGCGGATCCACGCAGGTGAAACTGCGGAGCGCAGCTAGTACTTGATAAATTTGAACTTATATAATCGGTAAATAGTGTTTTAACTTTTAAACATTAATCTCTAAACCCAAAAAGCACAGACTTCAAAATATTTAATACCGCCCGACATTTAAACTAACTTTTTAAAGTGAAACTTTTATTACATCGTCTCAAAGTTCAAACTTTTTGGTCTGTGTAGCGCATGTCGCGTGACGGTCGGCTGCCGAGTAGGTTTAAAGCAGTGTTCGGAACCGTTTGAACAGTTTCACTTTTACGGTTTTACCGTGGTTTCATAAAACCACACAACATTTTTTAAAAGTAGGAATAAATCTAATTTAAGTTGAAAACTAAGTATCTTCTTGTTTCAACAAATAGACTTTATTACGATCATCTCATTTTTATATAGTTACATAAATTTTATCCATCTAATAAATTTATCTGTAGTATCTTCGAAAATACAAGGAAATACAAGTGACGATTATATTCGAGATTTTCAGATTAATTTATTAACAGTAGCCGAGTCTTATCTTCTGATACAAATCTATAGCTTTATTATTTGATTAATTTAATTCACAAATCTCGTGCATCTCTGTAGTTAAATTTATTATTTAGAAATTAAATTCTTTTTAACGGATTTTAAATTTTTAAATCTGTTAAAAAGTCTTTAATTTCTAAATGTATAATGCGTAAAATCAAACACTAGAAAATACTAAATAATTTATCATGTTATTTTGTAAAATATAAAACGCTGAAAAACGGTTCATTGTGAAAATTTTATATCGAATTTTAAATTTATGATTTACTTTGATTCCTAAGAAGCTAAACGTAATATAAAAGTGAATATAGAACTATACATACAACAATACGACGCCAATTCTAACACATATAATCACTACATAGTATAAAACAAAATGCTTAAATCTTTAAAACTACGCAACGGATTTTGATGCGGTTTTTTTAATAGATAGAGTGATTCAAGAGGAAGGTTTTAGTATATAATTTATTATGTTTTAGACAAAGCGGGCGAAGCTGCGGGCGGAAAGCTAGTATTTACTAATACATTTCATTTCTCTTCGTTACCAAAAATAGTTTAAACAATTAGTATGGAGGATGCAATAGTTTAAACAAGCAGTATCTATGGAGAAGAACCGGCAAGAAACTACATAGTGGCTCTGCTTTAGACAGGGTTTAACTTTAAGCGCGGGTTTCCTTTATTCTGGTTTTGTAGTATTTCACATAGACAACTATTAAAGTGACAGATCCCTGGTTTAAAGTTGACTGTGTTTAAATTATTGTTTTGTGGTAATACCTATACCATTACAGATTTTACCAACTTACGGCACAAGAACTACTCGTATTCTTACAGTAATCTATTCATTCAAGCTGGTTTCATTTATTAAAAGCCACTTCCTCATTGGTTGTAATGTTTTGAAAGTATTGGTCGGTTTCCTGTTAAGCCGGTACGATTACATTAGCTGCATCTATGGTACTTATAGTTAGAAAGCTACATAGGAGTTCTAATAAAATAGTGAATGTATGTTTATCTTGTTTCAAAGCAATTACGCTGAAACGGTGGTAAAATAGTACGTTGTAACTTTTTTATGTTGAACTAGATTTCCCCCCGCGGCTTCGCCCGCGTTTCCAAAGAAAATCTCGCATAGTTCTCGTTCCCGTGGGATTTCCGGGATAAAACCTATCCTATGTGTTAATCCAAGTTACCC
This sequence comes from Colias philodice, assembly GCF_061535455.1. NCBI lineage: Eukaryota > Metazoa > Arthropoda > Insecta > Lepidoptera > Pieridae > Colias > Colias philodice. Next base: position 8,384,517 of record NC_143103.1, on the reverse strand, counting down.
ACTATATGTGTGCTAAATTTCATTGGAATCGGTTCTGTAGTATTTGCGTGAAACAGTAACAAACACACACACACATCCTCACAACGCATTTATAATATTAGTAGGATAGGATATTTGCCTTGAGTTGAGCTATATTCGTATAATATTAGAATTACCAATAATTACTAATTGTACGAATTTCACAGATTTTACAAACAATTTCTTAACTAAAAATAAACGGCGTAGTTTTTTTTTAAGCTATGTGTATGTGCTGTGACCTGTCTATTGTTAGTATATTTAGTAGAGAGTTCTCTACATCGTTATTATAGATTGCTCTTTATTGCGTAGTAATTGAAATTTCAACCAAATGACCAGGCTAATGACCAAGTTGAGACCTGTAAGGAATATTTTCCCTTTATGATTGATGTTATAGACTTATAGGGTACTCCTTCCGATTCTTTTGTCTTTTATTCACCGTATATAGAACCAAGGAAGTCAAGGCGCATAGCATGTATGTGTCGTGGCCATATCGTAAATTTGCTCATTTCATGATATGACTGGCCATTTCACGAAATGGTCGCATTTCGTGAAATGGCCAATTTAGTTTGGCCACATCATGATGTGGCTTGAGCAGATCAATGATAAGAAATCGTTTCACGATATGGCCAACTAAACGCGCGGTTTTTTCATGAAATGATCAAAATTATTTGATCATATCGTAAAATAGTTACATTAATCATTGGTAGAGGCGCTGCAAGCTCTGTGTTTATGTGATAAGATGGCGGCCGCTGGCGAAAATTTAATTATTCGCAGTTAAAAACTTCATAATTCGTTTAATAACAATATGAAGAAAGTCATAGCAAAGAATTTACGACGGTTCGAGTACTATGGAAAATGTGGATATCTTATATGTATTGAAGAAAAAATTTTCTTTTAGGATATATATTTATATATCCTACTATAGTATTATAATTGTTTGTTTTTTAAAAAGCGATCCGCTTCTGGCACTCGCCGGCCGCTGCCGCGGCACGCTCGCTTTGCTCGCTCGGCTCGTGCGTTGTTTATCAAAGTCTAACCTAACCTAACCCATTGAGATAATATTAATAGGAGACGACACCGCCTACATCACTTATGTTCCACTCAACATACGTCATGTGACGTATGTTGAGCGGTATTTTTTAATGGTTTTAAAGTGAAACGCATCAAACATGCCTTCGTGTGTGTTACGATATTGCACAAATAATACAAATAATACGGAAAAGTGCAAAGGAATAACTTTCATCGTTAAGTACCTAACTAAATAATAATTTTTAAAACTTAGTTAGAGCAAAAAAATGGCGCACAGATTTTGTTCGTGGTGTCTCCTCCATACGTAGTAATATTATCTCAATGACCTAACCTAACTGTTTTTTATTGCAAAAACGATTCGCATGGACTCTTTATATTTTATACGATCTGGCCAAATGTGGATGGCCAAATCGTGAAACGTTGACGATTTAACGATCTGGTCAAACTATGTTGGCCATTTCACGAAATGCGACCATTTCGTGAAATGGCCAGTCATATCATGAAATGAGCAAATCTACGATATGGCCACGACATATGCATAATAAAGATATCCATTAGCATTCGATGCAGGCATTCCGAGCAACTACGCTTCATTTTTTCTTGCATTTTTTGCTATACCAAGTGGCATTTATCTTGTCTATAAGTCACTTAGTTGTAGAATAGCGCCTATAATAATATCACTTATTATATGGTGGCTTTAATTGGCATATTTTAATCATTAGGCTAGCCTACATCTAAGGAATACAAAATGCTGTGAACAATTGCACGCCTCATAAGCGAAGCGTTGAGGTGGGTACTACTGTCACTTCGCGCAAAACATCTGATTTTTCAAACTTAAAATGTCTTTATGTATCATACATTGCACTTGTAAGATAATACATACACACACATATTAAGAAAAAACACTATTTTTAACGTTCATGATATTTTTGATGTCATTTTTGTTATTTAAACTAGTTAAAAAACAGTTTAAAAAAGTTCTGTCTTGGACGTCCGTGTGTCTGTATGTGCGGATCCTTTTTCTTGTTAACACGATAGCGACCGAAATACTTTACTAATCGAGTCTTTTTTTTTTCTCTTACGCTTGAGTATGCTCAGGAATAGAACCCTTTCATTTTTCAGGGTCTGATTCGATGTGGTTTAATTGTTATTAAATAAACAAAAATAATAATTAATAAATATTTATTAAAAAAAATTATGAGGCGTGCACTTTTGGATTTTCCAAATTTATTTTCTATGTTCTGTCGCTCTTTGGCATTTGTTTAAATGTCTAAAAACAATTATACAATAATGGCTGCGCCCCGCGGTTTCACCCGCGTGGACCCGCTCCTGTTGGTCTTAGCGTGACGATATATAGCCTATAAACCTTCCTCGATAAATGGACTATCCAACACTGAAAGAATTTTTCAAATCGGACCAGTAGTTCCCGAGATTAGCGCGTTCAAACAAACTTCAGCATTATAAATATTAGATGAATGATATCCATTTTTATATTATAAATTATATAAAACAGCTGTAACATTTGATTTATCCTTATTTTGATTATTAAAGAGATATTATTAAAAAAATATAAAAGCGTGTAATACGTATAATATAAATTTAACTAACAGCTTAGCAGGAGCACTGTGTTTTGACATTTTTACATGATTTATGAACTAATACCATAATTCAAATACATAATATATTGAATATGACACAAATTTATTTATTGGTTTCTATTCAATACTTAATCCTTTTAACACGCTTGTAATATGACAAGTAATAATTGACATGTTGATAAATTTCTACAGTAGAAATATTTTTTTCCTTGGTGATTTAGTGATTTATTTTTATTAGCACAGATAATGAAGGTTTTATAACCTTATCGTTGGTATCGTATCGTAATATCGTTGTGAAACTACCTCTTTCTATTATGAGTCATAGGTGATTAGATAAATACGATCTTAGTGTAGCTTTGTGCATTATTTGCGTATGAGAAAGTCTTGTTTTCTGTACATCATTATAATGGAGAGGGAGTAAGAACCTCGACATATTTAATTTAATAACTCAGGCCCCGTAATCAGACACGATAGAAAATCTATTGTGTCGTGGACCGATCGGGCCGTTCGGGGCTCAATGAGTTAAGAGATAAATTATTATCTCTATAAATCAATAATATAATATAATAATATAATGTAATATACTATCAATATACCCACCTACCAATATATCGTGTACAAAACTTTGGTAGAGCTATGAGAATAAATTATTAGATATAAATTTCAACAGATTTTGATGGAGTTAAGAATAGCAATTAATTGTAGCATTCATATTATTAATTGAAGTGAAACTTCTTTATCGGGGTTGGAAAAAAATTTAGTGTAACATTTTTTCGTTACGCGTGACATTTTTCCGTTACCCGCCATTTTTTTCTTATCCCTACCACGCGTGATTCGACGTATTTCTGTAAAGATGCATTTAGTAAATTATTTTTTGAAAAATAAGGTCATAAAGAAGTTTCACTTCTTATGTGTGTATACTAGGACATATTTTACACACACATTACACATTTTTTATATGTATTAAGCTTTCAGATAGTTAGAATACAAACCATTATGCCCTGTTCTCTTATAATAGACCTGTATATAAAGAAGATTGGGGTAAAGAGGTAATAGAACCGAATTTAATGGCTCAAATATCACAGATAATTCTTATTCATTTTCATTTATTTGTATTTTTAAGGTAACATACAAGAAATAAATAAAAATGTTAAAAGTAGATACATAATATAAGTATATACATCAGTATTGGAAAAAAAAGAGGCCATAATTCCTTAAAATACATTTGAAAGCAATTTCAATGCAATCTAACCGCTAACGGGAGTTAATCAATTTCCAATATAAGTATGAAGCCAACAATATACGTAACTAAATGTTGCTATTTCACAAATGTAATCACCTGGTCTTGTCTATAAAATAACTATGACTTCTTGGAATACTGGAGGAAGCTTGAGCCGGTTTAATGGGAGGTGGCCATACCGCCCAGTTAAGAACGCCTACAATATCAAACCTGGGAGATTACCATCTTATAGCAGGATTATATCCAGTGTGGATAAGTGATGGCCCTAGATGGCCTATAGGTATAGTGCTGTCATTTTTCCATACTGGAAGTAAAGCCGGCTACTCATGTACCTGCAGCAGGGGTAATATTGGAATTGGTCCCTTAATTTGCTCCTTAATTGTGATGTGTATAGGCAAGTAGGGGCAATTTAGAGAACAACTGAAATTGCTCTGACCAACCGAGATTGTACCAATATCGCCCTTGCGGCAGGTACGTGAGTAGCCGGCATAATACTGCTTTAATCCATCAGTCCTCGGAATCACAGACACAATAGAAAATCTATTGTGTCGCGCCCCGATCGGGCCTTACGGTGGTCAATGGGTTAAGACGTGGTACGGGGTTTATCAAAGTACTATGGAAATAAGACGGGTTTTCATTGGTAATTAATAGTAAATTCAGGCATATTATGGACTGGATCATGAGTCATGACTCGGGATATTAAAAAGCTGTTAGATGTACTGAATAAATGCAGTTTGGAATAAGTTTTGGATTTTATTACGTGGTGCATGTATAAACATCTGAAGCTAATGTATTTTCGTAGCATATTTTCTTTCACTTGTGGGATATATATAGCATAATATAATTAACTATTAAGTATATGGGTCGATCAACTTTTAATGGTCCGACGGTACACGCATCATGTCCCTGAACGATAATTAATAAACATGAAATCAGAAAGAGTTAAATTGGTTTTAATTATATTCCTCTTAATATTTTCTAACATTATTGTGAACAATATTTTACTTGCTTTATTAATTTGTGCGTAGTTTCATGGTTGTCCAGAGACTAAATGCAATTTTCCAGTACTATCACATTTGTCCCCAAGCTACTATGCATAAACAAACTTCGCATCACGAACACATACTATCACGACCATAAATACCAAATAGACTTCTTGATTCAGTTCATGATTATTGATATAAAAACATACAAATATTTTTTTTTTATTGGATATAATACGTTTTTCAGGCATTTTACTTTTGTCCCCATAAATCATCTACATGGCACAGGTCTCACAGACAACCGTAATTTAGTTATGGAAACAAAACACAAATGGCGCGGTAGATTCCTAAACAACAAGCTAAACACAACAATTAACTGTCGGGCTCAAACGCCATTTTGATTTGTATAAAATCACGGCAACAGTCGTCCGAGCGATGTTGGTGAGTGTGGGGTGGCTTTATTGTCAGTCCGTCAGACAACTGTGATTAAAGCATAAGTACTTGATGCATTGTTATCAATTATACTACACGAGATGCGCTTTTTTTTTATTATTTAATAAATAAATAATAAATATTAAATTTTTTTTTTAATATTTAATATCTAATATTAAATATTAAAAAAATTTTTTAATATTTAATATTAGAAGAATTTGTTTTAATTCTTAAGGGAATTTAACATTTAAAAAAGTACTATTGTGTAAGTTGTCCAAAGGACATTATTTCCCGTGAATAGATCGGTTCGTGAAGGTAAATCCACAAATGTATTAAATCAACTGCACTGCTGCTTATATAATCTTAATCTACGAAGAATTATCTTCTAAATGAAATAGTAAAATGCTGAAAATTAAGTAAAAAAAAAAATACGAGAAAATTATGATCGGGACCTTTAAAAATTGATTGACCCATATAAATCAACTTAAGGCCTTTATTTATTGACTCTTTTCTAAATAGAGATATTTATGAAAATGTCTCCGTTTCATCTCCTATTTCAATAATCAATTTTATTTAAAGCACAGTAAATTATCAGAATTCGCCCTTCTGTGCTAGACAACCCTTTTCTTAGGCTCCAACGGGAATCAAAACCACGATGGGTTCTATGCTCTCGCGTTTACTAATTTCCAAAGAAGGTACATAAGCTATGTACTACCAGGTAATTACAACTACTGACTACTAATTCTCAAAAATATTTACTTTCTATAAGTACTTACTTAATACAAAAAATCTGTAATCACTCCATATATTTTACCAGCTGTGCTTCGCGGTTTCACCCGTATTGCTCCGCTTCTGTGTGGCTTAGCGTGATGATATATAGCCTATTGCCTTCTTCGATAAATGGGCTATCTAACACTGAAATAATTATTCAAACTGGACCAGTAGTTCCTGAGATTAACGCTTTCAAACAAACAAACTCTACACCTTTATAATCTTCTTATATATAAAAATGAATCGCAAAATGTGTTGGTAAGCGCATAACTCGAGAACAGCTGAACCGATTTCGATAATTCTTTTTTTATTATATTCCTTGAAGTACGAGGATGGTTCTTATGTAGAGAAAACGTAAACATGTACCACGGGCGAAGCCGGGGCGGACCGCTAGTATTAGTATAGATTTAAGGTGTGCGTAGCACAGCACCTATTAATGGCATAATAATTAAATAGCCTAGTACATTATATTTATAAGCACTGGAAATACCTCTATAAAGATAAATAAAACGAACATTTTGATAATAAAATTTAATACGTTCAAATCTTGTTTTTACATTACAACATATTTCACGATTTATTTTACATGTATATTTATGAAACTAAATGCAATATATCGATTATAAATTTAAAATTACTATATAAATAGCATTAAATTAGTCATTTGTATTCATAATGTATAAAAATTCAAATTACATGAAAAATACAAAAAAGTCACAAATTATTATGACTATTATTTCTAAACACTACAAAGTATAAAACAAAGTCGCTTTTTCTGTCCCTATGTCCCTTTGTATGCTTAAATCTTTAAAACTACGCAACGGATTTTGATGCAGTTTTTTTTAATAGATAAATTGATTCCAGAGGAAGGTTTTAATATATAATTTATTAGGTTTTAGATAAAGCGTGCGAAGCCGCAGGCGGAAAGATAGTTAATTAATAAAAATTAAGACAGCACTTTTTAACAAATTATATTTGGTTACCTACAATAGTGTAGTTACTAAACACAAAAAATACAAATAATAATAAAATTCTAGAAACAAATAAATATTCAAAGTAGCCTTCTTAATTAGTCATTGAATTCTTATTTTTTTATTGAAACTTTAATCTCGACTAAGCTAATTTAGAATTAAAATTTTTGACCAATGATAATGTATGCCAAAAATTATCATAATGGTATCATATGGTATATAACATTCGAAAGTCAATATAATGTTCTAGAAATACCTATGTATGTAAATACTTTTATTTATTTATTAACTAGATAACCGCCCGTGACTTGGCCCGTTTTGTCTATAACCTCATAAATTATATACTAAAAACCTTCCTCTTAAATCACTCTATCTATTTAAAAAAAACCGCATCAAAATCCATTGCATAGTTTTAAAGATTTAAGCATACAAAGGGACATAGGGACAGAGAAAGCGACTTTGTTTTATACTGTGTAGTGATTATACATACAGTTTATCTTTTCAACACATTCATACTTAAAATTGCTTTGTCCAAAACAGTTGGATAGAGAATAATATTTAAAAACTTCACAAAATATTTCCTATTTTATACTCAATTTTCATAGAATTATAGGTACATAAAATTTTTATAAAATCTTGCTTTTTACTTGTTTTACTCACCTTTGAAATAGTTTTTAATTATATCACAATTCTTGGAACCAAAACACATTTCATAATACACTTTTTACGTTTTTTCTAAAATCACTAATAATCCATATCTAAATAGAATATTTATTTAAATTAATGCATATGCACCGCTATCTCGTATTGTCAATCTCTAAAATACTAAATTTCAAAATTTAAAACGTGTTGTGTGCGCGTGCCAAAAAAAAATACATAAAATTTGAGTGTTGAGTTACTATGTTGGTATTTAGACAAATAAAAATAAATTATGTCTCGAATGTTGGACGCGTGCGAATTTTATCGTAAAATTCAGCATGAGGGACGCGAGCCTTATAAAATGTTTGCAAATGTCAAAGCACTAAGTTGTTATTAAATTGATAGTTTTTATTATCTTGGTCCACGAGTATGTTTTTTTAAGATGACGCAGTATGTATTGCAACATGACATGGATTAATTGTACCTACTATGTATAAGATTTTTGAGTATTTCTACTTAATATATAGTATGCATGTAATATCGAACTTATATAATAGAGTATGTATAAAAGAGATTAGGTAGATACAAAATTGTATCATAAATATAATATGTTTTTTGTTCATGCCAAAAGTATTGAATGGATACAACATAAGAAATTTAGCATTAGCTTTTCACATAATTTCAAGGCCATTTTAAAAGAAATTAATTCATACGTTACCGTACATTAATAAAAAATAACAATTTAACTAAACTCGATATACCTGTCTTTGTTTTTCATTCCCGAAATTTCTTGTTCTTGTATAGAACTGATTTGAATTGACCTTGATCTCACATTTAATGAACGGAAACTAAATAATTAATTATAACGAATAATGAATACCCTAAAATCGAGTTAAGAAAGAAGAATAAACATATTTATAAATTTAACAGAAAGAAATAGAAAAGTATAGGCGAACGTGGATCAATAGGTAAATAATATAAAGCAAAGTAGGTACACTTAATATGGGCCACTCGCTGCCAACAATGTTGGCCGAGTAGATCACGTAATTTTTTCATAATTGCAGATGTTTATTCATAATCGCCGTAATGGTGGCAAACATCGACAATCATTTGTTGGGCCAACGCTGTCCACTGTGGAGAGGGCCCATTAAATTTTATAGAGGACTAGCCGCTCCGCGCGGTTTCACCCCCGTGGCTCGACCCCTGTTGGTCGTAGCGTGATGATATATAGCCTATAACCTTCCTCGATAAATGGGCTATCTAACACCGAAAGAATTTTTCAAATCGGACCAGTAGTTCCCGAGATTAGCGCGTTCAAACAAACAAACAAACAAACAAACTCTTCAGCTTTATAATATTAGTATAGATAACCTGGTTGTTCACCACAGCCCATGAACATATTATTTTATAGAAGCAGGACAAATGCGTAGCCCGCTTTTCAGGGATAAGAAAATATGAATAGCAAACGGGAATAATGGAATAGACTCGAAAGTGAAAAAGACTGGTAAAAAGACACAGGCTCTAAGGCACAAAACCCAACAAAAGGTTTCGTTAATAAATTAATTTATATTTCTAATCTCTTTTTAATCATCATCATCAATCATCATCACCTACTAGTATTTTGTTCCCAAGATTTAACCAGCTGCTTCTACTCGCAAGCTATGTCGGATACAAATATAATAATATCTTAATTATTTTAGTATCTTTTTTTATTGTGCAAAATTATCATTCAAAGTCGAAAGGTCAAATTCACAAAATACAAAAAGGAAGTGGTTTTTAATAATTGGCTTGACTAGTTTGCAAATTTAAAAATAAAAATGATTTTTTTTTGCGTCACATTTGAATCTGTTGTAGCGTTTTTGCGTTTTAATAATAGATATAAAATTTGAAACGTAGTCACTTAGATATTTAAAAAATTTATTAACAGAATAAATATTTTAGGTAAAGCTAGAATGGTCATCATTCCAGCTCATATCAATAATTATTATTGTATACTATGGATACTACGATCCTCTAACGAGTATTTAGCCAATCTTTTAGACTGACTAATGACACCATTTATACGAGAACCTGCTGATATTTACTTGAAGAGTTGACATTTCAATTTGATATGAAAAGATTTCACGAAACCCGAGATTAAAATATGATGATACACTACGGCACGGCCTGACCCCAGCGAGCACCGTGTAGCGAGAATCATTCATAAACGAACTAGAATTTCGTGTTCACAAAATTATTGAAACACATTATCACTACATAGTATAAAACAAATTCGCTTTCTCTGTCCCTATGTCCCTTTGTATGCTTAAATCTTTAAAACTACATAACGGATTTGGATGCGGTTTTTTTAATAGATAAAGTGATTCAAGAGGAAGGTTTAAGTATATAATTTATTAGGTTTTAGACAAAGCGGGCGAAGCCGCGGGCGGTAAGCTAGTAATTCATAAATAAGGAATACCTATATTATATCGCTCCTTAGAGAACTTGGATATGCAGAGTTTTGTTTCGGACAATTTTGATCTAGTTAATTAATTAATTAATTGTGAATCTATTTTTTTAAGCTTACATAGCTTCTATCGCGGGCCTTGAGCGCGGGGACCGAACCGAGAAATTCCGTAACGAAAAAACCTCACGCTCCCCACTCCGACGGGCACGGAGGTGTAGCTTGAAGGCATAGCATGCAATAGCTTTACCGCGGCAGTCCCCGAGTGCCACACGTCTTTTTTTTTTATTCATGAATAGGTAAACATTTGGCCGCTGTTTCACCTCATGGTAAGTGACAACGCGTACTACAGGTAAATTAGCTTGGAGAAATTTTTGCGTTTGTAGTAGTGTATGGTCAGCAAATAAAATAAAACAACATTTTATTTTTAGTTTTTATTTTATACAGGGTTACTTGTAAAACACCAGCAACCTCGCAGGACAAGATAGCTAACATCATAAATAACAACATTTGTTCTACGACTTTTGGCATAACGCAATAAATTATTTTTAAATGATTTTTTAAACTTTTATTGTACTCTCCTTACATATTTTGTAAGTCTATGTTCTATTAATTATCGGATGGACGACGCGACGCCCCCTTCCCCCTCTCGTTCGCTTTTTGTTTACGTAATTTTTGGGAGGCGTAGAGTTTATAATATTCAGACGGAAAATTAAATGAATATTTATTTTTGTATGAAAATAAAATCTAACAAATTATCAAAAGTCGAAATGTTGTTACTTATGATGTTAGCTATCTTGTCCTGCGAGGTTGCCGGTGTTTTACAAGTAACCCTGTATATATAAGGGATTTTAAATTAAACTATATGTGTTTCTCCTCTGAAAAAGATGAGACTTTATTTTAATATTTGCACATTTAACATACATATAACTTTTACATTAACAATGTTACTAAAATGAAAAATTTACTAACCTGAAAAAGAAACGACATTTAAAGTTTAATTCTTTAGTTTGAGAAGTCAAAGGCTTGCCTCGACCATGTTTTAACACTGGAGCCATATTGAATTAACAATATAAAGTTACAACACTTACACACAAATTTAACACTAGTTATGGCCCTGCCTTCATACAAAACTGCTGAATACGCCGTTCGCACGGGAATAGAATGTGGATGCGATTTCCCTTATAGCATCCAAGCTTACGTCTTTATAATTATTAAACTGTATAAATTCATTCTTTAACTCCGGTCTGCATCGTGCAGACATGGGTGTAAAAGTCTCATTTTAGCTATTAAATGTAGTTTTTAAGTACATCTGAGTTTTCATTTGGGGCCTCCGGCTGCGGGACATGTAATTCACTTCAACAAATATTATAACAATGATAACAAATAATAACAACAATCAACAAATACAAAATTTATCAATTAAACTACGTACATAATAATTATAATTTTTGAATGAAATGTGCTTTATGTTCTAACGCTACCAAACGACTGCACGTGGCACCTGCGGACAGCGTAAACTGGTTTATTCTGGTTTTGTGCGTGTTTCCACTTTCCACTATCAAGTGACGATTTATTTATTTGTTTTGTTTCGTAATTATTATGGTCAAATATTAATTATGAAACAAATTATTATGGACACGATATTTTATTGTTTCACGGTAGTCGCCTTGTCGTTTGCTCAAGGACGTAAAATTGAATGATATATTTTTTTTTATAAAGTCAAAACCATTTTCTTTCAAATAAAAACTTGTTTTTATTGAAAACAAAAGTGTTGCTAGGAATAAGTATAAAGTTAAATAGTAATGTTAGGATATCGAAACATTTTTGTATAGGCCAGAACGATATAGTGGAAACGCGCTCTAAGATCTGAGTAATATACACACCACTACATATGCAAAAATTTCTCCAAGCTAATTTACCTGTAAGAGCATGTTTATTGTTTACCTAGAAGGTGCCTATTCACATTTGCATTGAATTAAATTATTTGTGTATTTTGTGCCAATGTTCATTGTATGCTATTATAGAAATTAAATACCTGTATTCTATTGAGACACATGAAATGTTTTTCAGTAAAAAAAACAAAGAAAAGTTTGTTTTCAACAAAACGACCCACCTCCGAACGTAATTATGACGCAATTTTGAGAATTGTTTTTGATTTTTAACCGGTTTCCATGAGAGCGAAGTAACAATTTGTAAATAATACAGTACATTTATTTGTACAAATATTACTTGCGAATTATTGAATCTCAATATTAATATTATTTAAATACGAAGGTCTGTCTGTCTATCTACTGAACCACGGCACCTATTTAGATTAAGTTTAGATTCATAATAGTTATTTATTAATTACCTATCTAGGACCGACGGTTACTTTTGAAGTGAAAGTTTAGGCTCGTTGAGAGTAAAATTTCAAGTTCGCGTCATGGCAATTCCGTCACGTCATGGTGTAAGGCTACAATTTTGGTATTTATGACGTATAAAATAAATCATCCCCAAAAACTTTGAAATAGAGAATTACAATTTTGGTCCGCCGCTGAAATCGCAGGGTTAAGCTATAGTCATAATCATAAAATTCATATAAGGCTAGTGTTAGAACTAGTTTCTAAATACAATACCAGGCACAATACCAGGTGTTCTATTAGCCTAACAATGTATATTTTATTTAAGCGTTATTTTTCCTTGTTATATTTTCAGATAATACCTATACGAATCAAGTCTAAAATTTATGGTAATTTATGAAAATTTATTGCAGTCATGTGAATTTCATGTCCATCAAATAGATTTATCAAACAATTAATGTTTTCTTCATAATTGAATAAATTGATAGCTTGAGTGACAAAATTGAATTTTTAAGATAAGGATTTAATTACTTGCTTCTTGATATCTATATGTGTGATCAGTTTTATTATTATACCAGTGACATCAATTATAAAAATGGGTGAATAAATCTTTTACAGCAGCAGAAGAATAATTTTACTTTGTTACCAACAATTTTGCAATAGTTAATCTATACAAATATTATAAAGAGGAAAGGTTTGTATGTATGTATGTATGTATGGTTTTCACGCATAAACTACTGGACCGATTTTGATAAAATTTGGCACAGACAATCCTTAGACCCTGAGAAAGAACATAGGCTACCTTTTATTGCGAAATATGTACCACGGGCGAAGCCGGGGCGGACCGCTAGTTAAGTATAATTAGGTCATTTCATTCTCTAATCTCTATTTAATAATATTATAAATGCAATTAATGTTATTCTGTCTGTCTCTTCTCCCAACCTCATCCACCGAACCGATATAGATGATATTTGATACCACACATAGATTGTATCCCAGGGAGGGAATTTGTTTGCCTTTGACTAAAATGGCGTATGGTAAGCCAGTTTTTACACACTTTATATTAGCTTCACCTGTAATATGTTTGTAACCGACTTCTTTGGGCGCGATTTTGACCCACTTTAAACGGCCAGATTTCGTTCAAACTTTGTAGATTTAAGGTTGGGTCGCCTAAGATCGGATGTGACATAAGATCGGATGCATGGAATAACTCGCAAACTAGGCAATATTCTCTACTGCTACCAACACTACTAGATCCGCCATTTTGTTCTGCCCCTCTCTTCACTCTGCGGCCGGCCAGCGACCAGACGGGACGTGTACACAGGTGATTCAGCAGAAAAGGTGTATTTTGTGGCGAAAATCGTCAATCCGATCTTACCTACAAAATTTTGATGGCTCATTGTGGAGAGTACTTTCATTGAAATAATGTAATTAATTATTTTGGGGCAGAATTAGCGAATCCTCTTTCCATCTGTATACTTTGATTACGCCTAGGACGTTCACAACCCAAGATCCGATCTTCCCTCCCAATGCCGAAGATCGGACCGAAGTTTAGCTCTTGACTGCGCCTTATGCAATAATGCGCAATAATTATTAACTTTTAATATATTTAACTATCCAATGACGCTATGACTATCAGACCTTAGGTACATTTTCATTATTTAGTCCTAGAACACGGAGGATAAAAGTTTGAGAAACTTAATTAGGATGAGGAGGGAAGACCGGACTAAAAAAACGCAATAAAAAAAAAAACTTCTTTGTCAAATTTTTTGAGGAATTTCCTGACTCAATCATTGATGCTCAATGTATGGACGTAAGTCCGGATGTTTTCCTAATGTTAACATTATTATTAAATGCATAGAAGTGAAGATACTACATAGTCCGATCTTCGGCCGAACTGTTATTTTCTTCACTATGGTAAGTCGAAAAAAGTCTGCTTTTTAGGCTCTAAATTTGCTTAGATAGATAGCATCTACGCAAACCAAAAAATTAGGGGTTAAACAACATTTTCTTGTCATCAATTTACAGTTGACCGCAACAGAAAAACGACATCGAATCATGAGAAATAAAATAAAAAATACAGTACGTATAAAATTTTCGGCATATGCGTCCGATCTTAGGCGACCCAACCCGATGACAATACTTATACTAATTTGATAAAATAAATAATAGTTAAAAAATAAATAAAAAACACGCGTTTTATAGAAAACCGAACTAAAAGCGTGTTTTTTAGTTTTTTCAAACTATTATTATTTATATTAAGCCGGGGTAGGTATGTTGACATTAGTTACAAATCATTATCTTTATCCAGACGAAGACAAATCTGCCAATCTATAAATCTTTAGAACTCAGCCTTTCTTGAATGACATGTAGTGTAACTAGCCCAACTTTCTATTTATGTTACAGGCAATGCTCATTACCGGTCAAAATAACTCTTGACTGCAAAAATCAGTCAAAAACGTTTAATTCTAAATACGGAACCCTAAAAAAAAATCGCCTGTAGTCACGAAAATTGTTGCCTATTTATTTACTGTGCTATCTTACACTGGACTTTGGCAAGGTATCCCTAGTCTTTGCAGAATCCGTCCTCACTGGGATCGGGAGTTGTCACTTGAAAAAAGAAGAAGAAGAAGAAGGTCCCCCTATTGATTGGGGCCAAAGACAAAGAGAAGAAGAAGAAGACTGTGCTACTTTCTAAAGGCTGACCAACAAAAATATGTATTTTTAATCAACGAAATAAATTATGCTTTAATAATGCCCAGTATAAACATCTTATAAGTCTTCAAAAATATTATTGAAATTTGAAACATTAAATTGTGAACTAAGTGAATAATTATCGATTTCTTTAAGTTGTTTATTATTAAAAATTTAAACAGCTTCTTTTATCTTAGTGGTTATCTGGCAAAGATAAATTGTTCGTGATAAGTATTATCTATTCATCCATTTAAACATCCATTTAAATAATCTCTAACTGTTTTAACATTGTTTTTGTATGTTTTGTATTACGTATCATCGCAGAAAGAAAAAAACCGGCCAAGTGCGGGTCGGACTCGCGCACTATCTATGATAGAAAATAATTTTACTGTATATTATTTTTTTTTTAATTCTTAGTATTTAATATTAAAGCGGCAACGGTAATACATCATTTGTGTAAACTTCAGCTTTCTAGCAATAACGGTATGAGATATAGCCTGAAGAAAGACAGATAGACAGCAGAGGCTTAGTAATAGCATCTCGTTTTACCCTTTGGGTATGTAACCCTAAAAATTATAATGAGTAACTATATTGGCACAGCGCAAGTATGTATTATAAAAACCAAGACTTTCTCGCACGCGTATGTCAGTTTCCTTAAGAGGTTCATGTATGAAAGTTGGAACCACATTGAGATCTCCATTCATGACAATCTATACTAATATTATAAAGCTGAAGTTTGTTTGTTTGTTTGAACGCGCTAATCTCGGGAACAACTGGTCCGATTTGAAAAATTATTTCAGTGTTAGATAGCTCATTTATCGAGGAAGGTTATAGGCTATATAACATCACGCTACGACCAACAGGAGTGGAGCCACGGGGGTTAAACCGCGCGGAGCAGCTAGTTTTAAATAATTTACTCCGACAGTTCTAATGCAAATAAACTAATTGACTAGCAAACCAAGTCAAACGATATAAGAATTGATTTAGTTTCAAATCTGAAAAAGAAAACTACAAATTTAGGCTCTTTAATAGCGAAATTCTCAGAAACTCTTTCTCAGTGATCTACCTAAAAAGATTCTAATCCTAGATGTTTTGGATAAGTTTTAAAATCATCTGTTTAACTTTTTTCATATATAATATATATATTTAGGAACTCATAGGAGTATTGTATAGTTAGTTACATTAATCTTCTCAAGCTAGAGAATCGCTCCTATAAAAATAATAATTATAAACTCTACAAGCTTCTTGACTTCTTGACTTGACTAATTCTTCATTAACCTAACAAGCAGTTGTGACTTGTGATTTGTTCAATGAATGTTGGCATGATACATATTGCGTTTAATTATTAATTCGTTATATATAATTTATTATTCCAAGCGAAAGTCACTTATTTATCATTAACTTTGTTATCGGCGGTGTATGTAATTGTAATAAGCGTTATTTTTTATCATTCCTATACATATTGTTATTGTCATCTCTACTTCCAACTTCATGAACTTTATTTGACCCGTATCAATAAACATATTCAAATGAATTATCAGTTGGCCACTTGACAAATTCTTGGTATTAAAATATTGTTTGCGCACTTTTTTCGCGGCTTTTAAAGTGCTGATAAATAAATAAATCAATGACTTCATTATGCATTTGAAATTAAGTTTTTTATGAGAACAAGTTTGGCTCGCGTCAGACCCGATTTAATGAAAAGGTTTTTTGTTCTGATAATATCTACATTTGGTTTATGTATATTGAAACATATTAAAATTTCCTGATAAAAAGCTTGCCGTGTTAATTATGTATGTGCTTTTAATTATTATATTATAAGATATAAATTGTATCTTTTATATCTTTAAAAATATTTGTGAGAGAAGTATTCAAAATGTTGAAAAAAAAGACAAAAAAAGCATTGAAAATTTTATACTAGTTGGATTAATACTTTCAGGGTTTATGGGGTTTCGGCGGAAATAAACACAAAGAAATGGTATTAGTGCTAATCACATTTATTGCGGAACTGCTTTGTAATTATTAAACTATCTTAAACTACGTACCCTCGATGTAAATACAGATCTATGGCTTAATCAACCGACTCAACACGATGAAAAACATCACAGATGATTAAGTTTAGATGTAATACCTTTAAAATAGCATTGCAATTGTTACAATCAATAGGGATTAGGGGGTGGAAATTTTGTGTATGTAAACTTATGAATTAAATATGTTTTAATCTACTTGGAGATTTTGCAAGCCTCTTCAGAGAAGTCGTTGTACATAAGTTTGCTGCTGTCGATAACTGGGGAGCCAGCGAGGTAGTTCTCAACGGCGGTCTTGGCGTCACCGGTAAGGACCTTGGATTTGGACAGCACCCAGGCGAAGTCTGGTAAAAGATAGAACACGTTAGATATGCAACTAGTGCTACTAAAGTGAATGATGGTGAGATCTAAGTGAACGGCTTTGTAAATCATCTAGTAATAGTGAATGAAGATTTAAGATAAACCGGAGCCGTGCCTGCGTGTAGTTATATCGTAGGAAGACGAAATCCTTTTATAAAGAACTTTTAAGAACTAAATTAATAGTGGTACAATAAAAAGAAATTTCTGTTTAATTAAGTGTTTCTGATCTTAAATCTGGCTCTGTTCTTCAGAAGGTATAATCACAGGTTTTGACCAACCAATTGAGTGTAGGATGTCAGGTAAATAGTTGTTTATAATTCTTACCTTGGTGTCCCTTCTTCTCTTCGTCGTACTTGCAGTGGTATCCGATGATGAAGTTCTTGTTGTCGGTGGCGAGGACGTTGAAGAGGTTCTCACTTGTAACACCTGGAAGATAAAGATATTTAAACATTGTACGCTACGACGAGTTAATTAAGATATTTAAACCTTGTACGCCACGATGCGCTCTTTTAAGATGGCCGCATAGGATGCTACCGTATTCATCTTTTCTTCAAAGCAAATACAGAAAGGAGGAAATTCAAAAGCTGAATCATTGTGCAATAATTTACTTATGATTTCAATTCAATGTCACAAAAAAAACTAGTAGACTTTAATTTGAATTTTATGCATTATTCATATTTGTTCAGCGTATTAACAAGTCTCGGTTCTCATACGGATTTGGATGATTTTTACAAATTTGGATAAATTAGAAATTAATATTGTAATCTACTCCTTCTAGAGTTTTAACAAAATAATTTCCTGATGGGAAAGGTTATTGTTCAGTGTAAACATACCTCCGAAAGTGAGCTTGTGGTAGATCTTGCCGATCTTAGGTTCGCCAACGGGGTAGGCAGATCCCTCTTGGCTGTATTCCTTGCCGTGGATCACGTGGAAATTCTTGACCTTGACGCCCTTGCCGTCAGCGGTGTACTCAGCCCATGAGCACTTTCCGAACTTCTCGACTTCGTTGTTGTACCTGGCGATTTCGTACCACTTGCCGGCGTACTGTAAGGGAATGGCGTGTTTCTCAGTTTGTCTTTGCTTAACGCACGCAGATATATTGCAAACTTTTCAATTGTAAAAGTTTAACAACCCTTTTACAGAATGGGCGATTTTATTATAATGGATTTTACGTGTGTTGATTAAAGCAATCCTTGGCTTATACAGGAAGGAAAATATAAACCTGAAGCGGAAATACGTGCTACCGTTTTTTCAAGAGAATGTAGACATTATATTAAATTTTGTACGTTTTTATCGCAATTCAAACGATAACTGGGTCGTTCGGTCAGGTTTAAAGTCACGTAATTTTAGTAAAAACAAACAAAGACGGTACTATCACACGAATAAAAAATAATCTTTCACGTTTATCTCATTAATAAAATATTGTTTCCAAAGACTGTATAATTCAAGTGTGGAGAATTTTAGAAACGTATATGTTATTAGGTATCAATAAAATTTCAATTAATTTGTAATAACGAAATTCGGACATTTTTCTCCCAGCGACTTTTATTGGTATCCCTTGATTTTCTCATTCTGACGTTTATATTTAAAAAGCTTTAATATACATATTACGTATAAAGTGCAATTTTTATGTTTTTCATTAACACTGCGCAAATTATGAGCATCCAATTATTTCTGGTTATAACTGCCTGTGCCACCGATGATTTTGCACATTTAAAAAATGGGATACTTTAGCCGTCGGACCAGTTTTCGAAACCAGTATCTTTTTGCGTTTAAACGGATATTTTGGATGAGTTATGTGCACTTTTATGCGATAATAATGCGTCGAGTTTTTTGCATTTGCCTTAATTGAATGATGGTTGCAATTTATGGACATTTTCTAGGGATTTTTTTTCCTTCCTTTATGAAATTGTAACATTTTTATTGTTTATAGGGAATAAAGCATTTTACTGATTTTAAGCATTCAATTAATTTCACTATGGCTTTTACGGTACGGTTTAAATTACGGTACTAAATGAAATTTTATATTGCAACAAAAATTATTATCCCGAAATTCGAAATTATGTAGGCACACACAATTTAATATTACTTCTTAAGAATTATATTTCGCATTTCTTTTAATTTTTTTTTTAAACTACGCTAATTATTTCACAGAAGCAATAGTTATGGACTTTTATACCAACAAATATGATTCACTATATTTTCACCGATAAAAAACGTTATTTATTATTTTGTAAAGTTAATAAGTAATTAGAAATTTATTAGATCGAGATCTAAATTGGCACTTCTCTATATTTTAATTACAATTATTAAATTAA
Source organism: Colias philodice (assembly GCF_061535455.1). NCBI lineage: Eukaryota > Metazoa > Arthropoda > Insecta > Lepidoptera > Pieridae > Colias > Colias philodice. Next base: position 8,364,652 of record NC_143103.1, on the reverse strand, counting down.
ATATTTTTTAAACAAATTTTAAACTTCATATTCCGCACGGATAAACCACACATCACATAACATTTTACAATAGAAAAAAAATCACTTGAATTTTTTTTTTAATTTTTTGCTACCAAAAAAAACGTTTGTTAAAATTTTGAATTCTTACGTTGGTCCAGTCGAAGTTGTCGACCACCTTCACTTCGGGGCAGGCACCGTCATGGTAGACGTTGGCAGCGGCGGCCGCCACCAAACCGAGAACGATGTATTGGATCATATTGGTATAGCTTGCAAAGAACTTGCTTTTGCGGGAGTCAGCAGATGACTGATTGAATTGGTCAGAAATGTAACCCCTTTTATACTACAACTGGCCAGAGGTCACGGTCTCCACACTCTGGATTGTTTATACAGCCGCACTCGCTCTTTGCATATTTCTAGTTTTTGATAAGGGTTTTTTTTTCGTTTTCTAAACAAATTTAGGCAAATTGACTGCTAGGTGTTTTTGTTACTACGCGCCGGTTCGGGTTTCGAGTCATTTCAGTTCAATTGGTGGTGATGGAAGGTAATCGTGCTCGTAGTGTGTGTTTTGTTTATTTGTTCATTACTACGCGTTGTAAAGTTTTTGACTTAGTCGACGTGAAATAAAATAAGTACGTTGTTGAAATTTCTTTGAAACGATTCGTTTTTCAAAGGATTTTGAAATCGTTTAGTTTGTGTTGATTTGAATGGTGTTTTGTTTATATTTTGTTGGATATTTATGGAAATAAGTTAGAGAAGAATTAATATTTGTAGTGTGTCTATTTAATCAAAGCAAACAAAGAACGGTTAAAAGCATGATTGGCAATTATTTTTCATAAATTCCCAGTCAGTCATTTGCATATTGTAATTTCGTACTGAATGTCTACAAATTTAAATTTTCGTTATATTAATGAAATTACATCTACAATATACAGTGTAAATTGTGTTTGTGTTATTGCGGAAGATACCTCGGGAACCATTACATCAATCATTCATTATTTAAAAGGTACATTATTTTTGGGCTCTATATTTTTATGTATTGTTCTACTTAAAAAAGTTTTGTTAAGTGTAAGTGTATCAGTATTATTATCTATAATATACAAATTTAACGCAAAATTTGTTCTAGGCAATCTCGAGAACAGCTGAAGCGATTTCGCTATTTTTTATAATATTCCTTGAAGTACGGGGATGATTCATATAGAGAGAAAACGTAAACACGAACGAAGCCGGTGCGGACCACTAGTTTATAATAAAAAATTGCAATAAATTAAACAAAAACATTCTTACGTAAATAAAGTGTAACTAAGTGAATTACTGCTTTCTTAAATTTTCTATAATACAAGCGATTATTCAGGTTATGTTCAGGATTAGTAAGTAGAATGCAAACTGGTTCTGTATCGTGTATAAGCCTATTTAATACGATAAGAGAAAGCGTTTACTTATAAATATTACATTTTCAGAAACTTGATCGATCGTAACGAGTACAGAAATTAAAAAGTTGTTGGTCGTAGCGTGATGATATATAGCCTATAACCTTCCTCGATAAATGGGCTATCTAACACCGAAATAATTTTTCAAATCGGACCAGTAGTTCCCGAGATTAGCGCGTTCAAACAAACAAACAAACAAACTCTTCAGCTTTATAATATTAGTATAGATATGATATTCTGATGTAAAACCAATATTACTGTTAGTAGTAGTAAGTTTAGTTCATACCAGTAGTTTTTCCTGAAACAGTTAAAACGTAGGTACAACAACTGAACGTTTTATTTTTAAAAATTTATTTTACTAATTAGGTTAAGTACTTTCGATATCAGTTTAAAGTTGTTTGATATCTGCAATAGTTTTGGAATAATCGCTTGTGCACACTTAGCGATTACACCCTGTATTGAATTAAAAAAAATGTTAGAAGCCACCGTAATTTTTAGCATGTCAAGTATAGTTAGGTTTGAGATGACAACTTATAAATAATTAAAATACTTGTAAAACAACTTATAAAATCATGTTCTTATTGAATAAATAACATGTTTTTTACATTTTTTTTATTCACACATAAGTGGCAGTTATTTTCTTTTTAGCATTATTATACCTATGTTATTAGTTTAGGCACCAGTTTAACACTTATTAATTCTTTATATTGAAATATAAATGTATTATTTAATGACTGAGATGTGAGAAAATTTATTATTCTACATTTTATTATTTTTATTTTTATGCAATAATCATTTCGTTTTTAAATTAAACTAGCTTTCCGCCCGCGGCTTCGCCCGCTTTGTCTAAAACATAATAAATTATATACTAAAACCTTCCTCTTGAATCACTCTATCTATTAAAAAAACCGCATCAAAATCCGTTCCGTAATTTTAAAGATTTAAGCATACATAGGGACATAGGGACAGAGAAAGCGACTTTGTTTTATACTATGTAGTGATGATAAACTACCTACACATTTAATTGTATAAACGTATAATATGATTATTATTATTTTAATATGATTTGTGTTTTTATATCAAATGATTTTGTAATAAATATTTAAAAATCCGAAGCTATAGCTTATTTTCTATGGAAAATAATATACTTATATAATAACGTTTACAAAAATAGGTATGTTTACTAGGGGTCTTTTTTGCTGATTTAATCGCATAGTAACACACGCATAAATATTAATTTATTAGCTGTTAACAACAAAACAATATGTCTTTATGAGATTCTTTATACGATTAAATTAACATAGTTATTACAGGCAAGTGTATGTGTGTGTCATTCATTAAGAATGCAAACGTTACACCACATAAATAATAATATAAGGTATAACAAAAGCAATTGATGTTTTTATCTGAACTATTATAGAGGCTATATCTTCTTTTTTTTAAAGTGGGGAAATCTTCTAACGATACCCACGGCCTCCGGGGAAGGAGCCGTGGGTTATGTCGGATTCTTACCGACTAAAACCCCACTGTGTTCCGTCGAGCCGCTTTGATGGAGCCGCAGGTATTGGTTGGAATTCTTCCGTGACCAAGTATTTAATACCTTAGTACTTACATGAAAGAGAATTTGATATTTCTCTGCTTTTTATTACAACTATTATAGGGATTTAATAATATATATAAATGTATAAGTATTAAAGATTTTTTTTTCTTTACTTTTTAACGTTTTATGACAAAAAGTTTCAACCGGTTATAAAATTTATTTTACATTAATTGTTTTTGCGTGTAAGATAAAAAAAGCACCTAGCCATCCTCATAAACTTTTGCATTTATAAATAACTAGCTTTCCGCCCGCGTCTTTGCCCGCTTTGTCTAAAATATAAAAAAAATCTGTGCGTGTACTAGTGTATCTACACACATAAGAAGTGAAACTTCTTTATGACCTTATTTTTCAAAATATAATTTACTATAATATGCAACTTTACAGAAATTCGTCGAATCACGCGTGGTAAGAATAAGAAAAAGATGGCGCGTAACGGAAAAATGTCATACGTAACCATTACGTAACGAAAAAATGTTACACTAAATTTTTTTCCAACCCCGATAAAGAAGTTTCACTTCAATAAATTATATACTAAAACCTTCCTCTTGAATCACTCTATCTATTAAAAAAATCGCATCAAAATCGATGCATAGTTTTAAAGATTTAAACATACATAGGAACAGAGAAAGCGACTACTATGTAGTGATAATACTTATGTTGATTATGTTGTTTATGTGTATATGTTACGGCTAAAGGTAGGTGAGAACATAAACTTAACCCTTAGCTGGTATCGCTAAACTTGGCCAACTTAACTGGTATCGGGGGTAAAAAAAGACCCCATGAGAAAATTAAAAAAAAATTGTTATTAAAACAGGTTTTTTACTTTTTAATACTCTTTTATTAATTAAGTAACTCTTAAAGTAAGTATTTAACGACAATATAGTGCTCTATAAAGTAATTAACCATACTAATTTTACAAATCAAATTATATCTTATTTTTGGTTTAATTTTAGTGATGTTCACTTTGAGATCCGTAAATTCTACAAAAACTAAAAATTAACAAAAAATATTCTAACTTTAGTTTTCTTATATAGTCTAAATAATAAAAAAATGAACTTTTATCAAAAAACATAGAATACAAAAAAAATGACAACTTATATGTACCAGTAACAAATTTCTTAGTAAAATTTCTAACATTTAGAATATATGATCGCTGTTCGCCAGAGGTATGACTAGCTGCTTCTTCTTCATCATCATCTCCTTCGCTGCTTCTATCAGAACTTGAAGCTGAGGAGTCAGCTTCTAATACACTCTCTTCAGAACAAGTAGCTATCTCTGCTTCCTCACAATCACTTATTTGTTCATCATCACTTACAGAAGCAGCAGTCTGTTGAAGGTTTCCGGTTCATTTTCTTCTTTTTCGTCATCTAATAATTAAGCTATTTGATCGTCAGTCAAAAAAATCTCCATAATGATCGTTAATAACTCAAAAAATAAAGAAAATAATTTTAAAATAAATTCAGACAAACTTACACAAATGGTATCGGGGGTGATTTTTGACCCCAGCAGTGTACGTACCTCGGCTCCTTGTAACAGAAAAGTAACACTTGTATGTCGTCCGTCTCACGCCCGAGATGTTATGAGATTAGCTAGATGAACAAGAGTATAAGTTATAACACTAAAAAGTTATGACCAAAATTGCGTTGCACTGGGGTGATTTTTGACCCCCGATACCAGCTAAGGGTTAAGATTAGCCGGCTAAACTTAGGTTTATTTTCGACGAGGTGTTAATGTTAGTTTGTTCTATCTTTAGCCGGCTAAACTTAAGTGTAACCGCAGGCCCGTGGCTAAAAATGTCGGGGTGGGTAGATTTGGTTACTATAATACATGTAAGGAACAGGGCGAGTGTTTTCTGGCACTTCGCCGGCTGCTGCCGCAGCACGCTCGCTGCGCTCGCTCGGCTCGTGCGGGTCTTAAGAGTTCTAACCTAACCTAACCTAGCCACCAGCTTTCTGCCCTGAGTCGGGGTGGGTAGATTTGGTTACTATAATACATGTAAGGAACAGGGCGAGTGTTTTCTGGCACTGTGCGGGCCCCTCAAGCCCTCCACCGGCCCGGCGCTAACCAAATCTACCCACCCCGACATTTTTAGCCACGGGCCTGCGGTTACACTTAAGTTTAGCCGGCTAAAGATAGAACAAACTAACATTAACACCTCGTCGAAAATAAACCTAAGTTTAGCCGGCTAATCTTAAGTTTATGTTCTCACCTACCTTTAGCCGTGACATATACTGTATATGTCAAATCTAAATAACAAGTATATGTAATTCTACTAATTAGTTACTACAGAAAAAAATAAGTAGTCATATTAATCTTTGTAAACATACGATAACTAATAATGTGAATAAAATAAATGTTTTATTATAATTGGTTGTGTTATTTATTATCCCTATTCGCCCTTTTATGTTTATACACTAGCTGTGCCGTGCGGTTTCACCCGCTTGGCTCATCTCCTGTTGGTCTTAGCGTGATTATATGTATATAGCCTATAGCCTTTTTCAAATCGGTCCAGTGGAATAGCTCCTGAGATTAGCGCATTCAAACAAACAAACAATCTTTTCAGCTTTATAATATTATTATAGATTAAGAATTTTAATTGTATTTGAAATGATACATTAAGAAATTACGTAAAAGTTACATTTTATCTTTCCATTTGTGTATGTAACGAACTCTCTTCCAAATTGCATCAAAATCGTTTCAGTAGTTTTAACATGACAGAGTCACAAATAGATATGCGATTGCTTGTATTAGAGAAAGGTACTTTTGCATTTATAATAATACTAGCTTTCTCGGCTAAAGTTTTTTGCCGTACTATCGTCACTTTGGGGTGGATGTTGGCCGATTCTCAGATCTACTCAATAAGGCAAACACAATTTCATGAAAATCGGTCCAGCCGTTTCCGAGAAGTATGGTTCCTAAAATTTTGACAGGATAATTCTATAAATATAGATAGAAGAGATTATTAGTAGAGAATTTAGATATATAGTATAATAGTTACCTACAAGACTCTTGAAGCATGGCCTTAATAAGTACTTACTACTAATATAATATCAGAAAATGCGAAAGTTTGTATGTTTGTTTGTTACTCCTTCAGGCAAAAACTGCTGAACCGATTTTCATTAAATTTGGTACACACATATAGATTAATTTGGATTAACACATAGGATAGTTTTTATCCCGAAAATACAACGGGAACGGGAACTATGCGGGTTTTTCTTTGATAACTCAGGTGAAGCTGCGGGCGAAAAGCTAGTACTTTAACAATACTTCATATTATGTAGCTGAAGAGTTTGTTTGTTTGTTTGAACGCGCTAATCTCAGGACCTGCTGATCCGATTTTAAAAATCTTTCGGTGTTAGATAGCCCATTTATCGAGGAAAGTTATATAATCATCACGCTAAAGCGCGTCACACACGGTGAAGATACTATAATATTTTATCTTAAGATACTGTAATATTTTACAAATGACTGTTACAAATGACCCGAAATTTTGTGGGTCATTTGTAACAGGATGGCGGATCTACAGGGGTCTTAGTACGCAATGACAAAAAGAAAAATGATGGTCAGAACGCTGATACCGGATACCTTAAGATACTGTATTATAAAATATTACAGTATCTTAAGATAAAATATTATAGTATCTTCACCGTGTGTGACGCGCTTAAGACCAATAGGAGCGGAGCAATGAGGGTGAAACCGCGGGGCACAGCTAGTTATTATAAAAAATAAATACTATGGTATCTTTTCGGTTCATTAGAGCGAACATGGCTCGCTTTCAACCTTACAACTCAATAACGTGTGGCGCTCAGATTGTATTACCGCAGCATTTTTTATACTGTAGCTTCTGTAATTTAAACATCTTCCATTGGTCGTTAGATGATTACTGGTCGTGGCTTTAAAAAAAGTAGGTGAGTATGTTGTTTTGTGGGAACGAATAGGAGCTGATGATGGTTGTAATGATGAATATTTTTATACTACTGCCTACTTCATGGTTCTCTGTGTGTAGTCACCATTCAACAGCTACAGAGCATCAATCAATATTACGGTTAATAATTATTGAAGTGAAAACTTCTTTAGCGGCGTTGGGTATAAAATCTTAAACTCGCGTCAGGACACGTGGCCTGATCGAAAAAGCGTAAGACGGATGGATATCAAACATGCTCAACGTTAATAATCAAGTTTTCACTTCTGCCGGCACTCCCGGAGTGCAACCCGTCTTTTTTTATTTATAATGCATTAAATAATCTACAAAATGGGGGACGATCGGATAGGTAATTTATAACAAAGCGCATGATTTATTATGTCATTTTTTTTTCATAGTTATCATGTACACAATTAACTGATAACTTTTAAAGGCACAATGTAGGTGTACTGATGATAAGTAAATAATGAAATCTCGTTCGATTTCTACTTTGACCAATAATAAGCAGTATGGCGCTGGCGAGTCTAACGGTTCTAGCGATTGCGGTGAACTCAGTCAAGGGGAGGTAATTCGCAAACCATGTATATTATATTATATCTTTAAAGATAACGTCTTAAATGTCATAACATAGTTTCTACTCAGTTTGGACTATTACTAAGTAATTATAAATTGAATTTATTAAGTACCTTAATTTTAACTATTGGAGATTAAAACTTTATATATGCAGGTATTATGCGACAAAAAAAAATGTATACGTAATTCTTCAAATTGAAAACCTCCTTCGTTTTTGGTTATTTTAATATGACTATATGGATTTTAATGCTATAAAATTTATAAGGTTCTGGAATGTAGGCCACGTACTGGACGACGAAGCGTGGGACGACTTCCCACAAGATGGACAGACGACCTGGTCCGAGTGGCAGGGAGCCGCTGGATGCAGGCCGCCGGTGACCAGTCGTACTGGAAATCCTTGAGGGAGGCCTTTGTCCAGCAGTGGACGTCCCACGGCTGAAACGACGATGACGACGACGACGACGACGAAAATTTATAATTATTAAAATATACACAACAATTAAAATACAACTGAACTGATTTTGATGAAAATAACTGTTAAATAATTTAAACCATTAAAAAACCTTGAAGGAACCGGGCCGAGTCGCTTTTTCATGCATACGGGAAATTTAGAGCCTATCTGTTTTGAGAGCTCTTCCCTTACAAAATATGTATCAAATCTTATTAAAGTAGGTATTGAAATAGGAACAGCAACAAAAAAAAATATATTAAAAAATAGGTTTTGTTCTGGTGTCATAATAACAAACCTCAAGATATTTTCAATCTTAGAAAACATACTTTAACACATTTTTTTTTTTTCAAAAAATGAACCGAAGTATTAAAAAAAAAAACACCGGGATTGTATCCTCTGTAACAAAAATGAAATCAGATATTTTGAAAAAAATAATTATAAAAAACTCAAAAAAGGTCTTTAATTTTCATTAATAAATAAATTCGGAAATATATCCGTTTCTTATCAAACAAAAGTTCACTATTCTAACACCTCTATAAAAGAATAAACATTATGCGATAACTCTACTATCTTGTTTATCCAACTGTTTGTTATAAAATAATATAGGTAATACTTTAAATATAATTATTGTAGTATCAATATTTTTTTATGCATAATATGTTATGTATCTATCTATACTATCTTTACTAATATTATAAAGTTGTAGAGTTTGTGTGTTTGTTTGAACGTGCTAATCATAGGAGCTACTGGTCCGATTTGAATAATTATTTTAGTGTTAAGTAGATAGCCCATTTATCGAATAATGGTATAGGGTGTATGTCATAACGCTAAGGCCAATTGGAGCGGAGCAATGCTGGGTAAACCGTGGGGCACCGCTAGTTTTATATATATATTTTATAAAAAAAAATTCTTCAAAATTAATTCAATATTCGTCCAATAAAGTATTACACAATAATATTAAAATGTCACGTAAACTGTCAAATACGGGCAGAATACCTACGTTTTTAAAATGGTTTTATACATTATTCGACGAATAAGTTTTATCCAAGCATTGAAAAATCGGCCCTAAACATAATATATGTTTGTGTAGACTTATCGTTTTGTATTCACACGAACAAACATACAATATACAATTGTTAGCATTATCAGTCATGTGATTGTCCTAGTATCATATTATATTATTTACATTAATTAATATTCTAGTATTTATCAAATGTTAACTAATCATAACTCAAAATATAGAATGACGACCGGTTATCATAAAATTTATAGCGAAGACGATCTCTTCCTGCGGAATCGTTTGCGAATTTTACTTTTTGGAATGATTTTTTTTGATATGATACGTTTATCTATACTAATATTACAAAGCTGAAGAGTTTGTTTGTTTGTTTGTTTGTTTGTTTGTTTGTTTGAACGCGCTAATCTCGGGAACTACTGGTCCGATTTGAAAAATTCTTTCGGAATTAGATAGCCCATTTATCGAGGAAGGTTATAGTGGAGCCACGGGGGTGAAACCGCGCGGAGCAGCTAGTTTCCAATATAACTCAGGGACCAAAGACATCTGCAGTCCAATGAAATATTTTTTTAGTTAGTTAATATTTTTAGTTCGTGAGTAAAATATTCACAATCGGTTCTATTTATATCTATACAAAAGAAAATTGTGTTAGCGGTTTTCGAGTCAGTCAGCTTATGACTAAAAACTGCTGAATACTATTGATTTTATCTAAAATTTAAAATACCTATCTAAAAAAATTCAGAAAAAAAAATCCAAAATGATCAGCTACTATCATATAAAAATTTGTGTTAGTTGCACCACGATTCTTTCAACAAAGATAAACTGGTATAGTAGTACCATACGGAGCCAGGGCAAGCAGCTAGTCAATAATAAAATAAATATAATTCATGCGAGACTCGTTAGAAACAGCTACTGCATCGACACCGATATAAAATGACAAATAATTACCTCATGGTTCAACGCCTCTCGTAAACTTGGTCTTAAAACCCGTGTTATCATCACTACATAGTATAAAACAAAGTCGCTTTCTCTGTCCCTATTTCCCTATGTCCCTTTGTATTCTTAAATCTTTAAAACTACGCAACGGATTTTGATGCGGTTTTTTTTAATAGATAGAGTGATTCAAGAGGAACGTTTTAGTATATAATTTATGAGTTTTAGACAAAGCGAGCGAAGCCGCGGGCGGTAAGCTAGTATGGTAACAAAAGAATTAACTAGATCATATGAACGGACGGACGGACAGACAGACAGCGAAGGCTCAATAATAGGGTCCCGTTTTACCCTTCGGTACGGAACCCTAAAAATAACAGAATTATTCGATCCCAGGGAAGAGGAATCACGCCACTGTTACATGAATGTGTTTGAAAAATAATTTTATCACTTGTTTAGGTTCTAATGTTCAAACATTTATCAGTAATTTTTTGCTAAGTTCGGGTCCAGATAATTTTGTTATGTTCTAGAAATTTATATCTATTTGTGTCACTTATTTGAAATTTTTATGAATATTTTGAAAAAATAAGTTTAGGGCTATTGAAAGACTCAATTTTCGGATAAATAAATAAAACATTGATATTTGGAAAAATATTTTTATTATAGCCTAGGTGGAGGAAATGGGTGATCACATAATTATGTACTCAAAAATTATATTATGAATAAATAATAAAATAAAAAGATATCTATGCAACACCTACAACCCCGAAAAAGATTATGATGAAGAAGATTCAGTGAATAATTAAAGCTTGAATTAAATCCGTTTGTTTAAAGTGGGCCAAATCTATACTAATATTATAAAGCTGAAGAGTTTGTTTGTTTGAACGCGCAAATCTCAGGAACTACTGGTCCGATTTTAAAAATTCTTTCGGTGTTAGATAGCCCATTTATCGAGGAAGGCTATAGGCTATAGGTCATCACGCTACGACCAACAGGAGCGGAGCCACGGGGGTGAAACCGCGGGGAGCTAGTCGAGTATAAAGGAGTCGGTTACATACAAATATACAGATGAAGGTAACAAAAGCAAAAACAATATAAACTTTATTTCCAAAACATAAGATCCATAGAAATTGAAAACCCTTGCACACTAGAAAGAAAGAAAGAAAGAAAAAACATTTAACACTAGGATTCCCTGTGTCGTGGGAACAAGTATATTCCAGTGGTACATTTTATTCCTTAGGCTACTAAAATAAACTATTACCACAGAATACATAATAGTAGTTAAACGCTACAGAACGGACACTCTCCGCCTCCCGCCAAAATTAAACTTACCTCAACCCGCACGATCAGTCTAAAAATGGTCCACATTTTTCTACTAGGACGATACGCAACGAAGAATGACAACATTAATCAAATTGACTTAAAGTAATTTTATTATTTTGGATTTGTGATTATCGTTTTTCGTAGAAAATGGTTAGATATTGTGCTGTTTTCGCGTTTTTCGGATGTATTTCATCAGAAAAACGCGAATTTTTTTACACGCTAGTCACAAATGTGCACACATTTGCAGTCTCTACAGTGTGACTGTCAGAACGATAATTTTGTATGGAGTGTCCGGGGTGTGCTATTACATTAAAAATCGTCTATACAAAACAAATAAAGCGTCTAAATAACATTATTGATGCTGTAACGAGTAACATACTGCCGTAAATGCAGTCTTCGTCGTGACTATCTATTTTTTGCTCAGCTTCTAGCCGTAGCATGATAATTAACATCCTTTAGATCATCTTATGACTTCCTTGATAAATTTAGGTATACTAATTAATAATAATAAGCTTGAAGAGTTTGTTTATTTTAACGCGTTAATCTCAGGAACTACTGTATTGATTTCAAACAATCTTTCACGGTTGGATAATAGGTATGTGCATTGTGAGTATTCCCTACTTCGACTATGTCTTATGTACTACAGGCAAAGCTGGGGTAGATAGTTACAAAATAATAAACCATTTTTTCCTGAGATTCGTTCAGATAATATTTTCAAGCTTATTTTTGTAATATCAGTACAGATACATGCTAAAAATAGCGATAAATTAGGATAAGATATCGCAGTAAATAATATTAATCACATGTGAGATAGGATTAAAAAAAAGGTTATCTATGTCTACTGTATTAATTACTAGTTTTCGGCCGACGGCTTCGCCCGCTTTGTCTAAAAGATAATAAAAACCTTCCTCTTGAATCACTCTATCTATTAAAAAAACCGCATCAAAATCCGTTGCGTAGTTTTAAAGATTTAAGCATACATAGGGACATAAGGGACAGAGAAAGCGACTTTGTTTTATACTATGTAGTGATCCATACCATTTTTAAATTTATTCAGATAAACCGATAATATATTGATAATTTATTAATTAACTACCTGAGATAAGTTAATCAGCTGATCAGCAATGAGGAAACTATGTCTGAAATTTTATCCACACATACTTGTAACATTAATTGAAATGTATATGAATTATTTATTTTATTACACGACTATCTTAATCTTAATGGATGGATGGATGTATGGATGTATGGATGTATGGATGTTTGTTACTCTTTCACGTAAAAACTACTAAACCGATTACAATGAAATTTAGCACACATATAGAGGTTAACTTGGATTAACACATAGGATAGGTTTTATCCCGGAAATCCCACGGGAACGGGAACTATGCGGGTTTTCCTTTGAAAACGCGGGCGAAGCCGCGGGCGGAAATCTAGTTAAGTATAATATTTGAAGGCATTTATATGTATGTAAGCTGTAGGTACTAATATTTATAAAGCTGAAGAGTTTGTACGCGCTAATCTCAAGAACTGCTGGCCCGATTTGAAAAATTCTTTCGGTGTTACATAGCCCATTTATCGAGGAAGGCTATATATCATCACGCTAAGACCAACAGGAGCGGAGCAATGCGGGTGAAACCGCGGAGCACAGCTAGTAATATTATAACGCTGAAGAGAAGTCATACATACAAAAACAATTTTATCTTGAAGCTCAAAACATACAAATCAATACAAACATAAAAATTTCTTAGTAACTTTATTTTAATATTTATTCTTGACAAATCAGCGCGTGCGCAAGCCTTTCCAATCAGATTGTTTTTTTTTTGATAAATCAGATAAACATTAATTAATGATAAATATTAATGTAGTCTTTTTTGCGAATTATTGGCGTCTTAAATAATAGGTCAATAAATATGCAAATACATATTATATGATAGGCAGATGTTGTTTTAGTGTATTATTTAAATTTAACGGCTTTTGCTTTAAGTAACTAATTAAAAAAATACTTTTCATACAAAATATAAAAAATCTCGATCCACATTATTACCTAGTAGATAATAATATGTATTCCATATTTCTCGGAAACAGCTAGAATAAATTTTTTGCTCTTTCAGTTTATTCTTTGTTGTACGATAATTTAATGAGCTTCTAAAGTATGTTATTAATTGCATAAAAATGCTATAAAAATAGGCAAATACTAATTAATTGTTCTTATTATCATAACTTCCTTCCACGCGGTAAAAATATTGTGTAATACTAACCATAGATAATATTTTAATACCATAATTTGTTAAGGGGCACTTCGTTTACATATTTTTAAGCTATTGCATAGCTTCTATCGCGGGCCTTGAGCGCGGGGACCGAATCTAGAAATTCCGTAACGAAAAAACCTCACGTTCCCCACTCCGACGGGCACGGAGGTGTGGCTTGAAGGCATAGCATGCAATAGCTTTACCGCGGCGGTCCCCGAGTGCCACACGTATTTTTTGAAGTGAAAACTTCTTTAGCGGCGTTGAGCACTTTTTCTGTAAAGGGTATAAAATCTTAAACTCGCGTCAGGACACGTGAACTGATCGAAAAAGCGTAAGACGGATACCATTCCAAAATATCAAACATGCTCAACGTTAATAATCAAGTTTTCACTTCTGCCGGCACTCCCGGAGTGCAACCCGTCTTTTGCACGCCTCATAAGCGAAGCGTTGAGGTGGGTACTACTGTCACTTCGCGAAAAACATCTGATTTTTCAAACTTAAAATGTCTTTATGTATCATACATTGCACTTGTAAGATAATACATACACACACATATTAAGAAAAAACACTATTTTTAACGTTCATGATATTTTTGATGTCATTTTTGTTATTTAAACTAGTTAAAAAACAGTTTAAAAAAGTTCTGTCTTGGACGTCCGTGTGTCTGTATGTGCGGATCCTTTTTCTTGTTAACACGATAGCGACCGAAATACTTTACTAATCGAGTCTTTTTTTTTCTCTTACGCTTGAGTATGCTCAGGAATAGAACCCTTTCATTTTTCAGGGTCTGATTCGATGTGGTTTAATTGTTATTAAATAAACAAAAATAATAATTAATAAATATTTATTAAAAAAAAATTATGAGGCGTGCACTTTTGGATTTTCCAAATTATTTTTATCTATTTTCGTTTTAAGTATTTACTCAAAAAAAAATTAAAAATAAAATATGTTTACGAGCAACTTTGGAATGTTGTTATAAAAAAATTAATTGTAAAACAACATTATAAAATGTATGCTAATAATTTGAATAAAACTCTTTTTTATATAAATTATTTAGATCATTTTTACTACCTCGTTAGTCTAGTAGTTAGCATTTTTTATTACTATTCGCGATGGAATCAAGGTAGGTGTTCGTTGGAAGCAAAATGTAATTGATATTTTTAAATAAACCGATTACGCTTAAAAATAAGATACTTAAACTAAGTATTATATTTTAAGACGTCGATAAATAAATTATTTACCTATTACACCTAAACACAAGGGGAAAGGTATGTGTATATTTTTGTATGTAAACTGAAAAACTACGAATAACTGTGCGCTTCGCAGTATTTCTGAACAGGACAACCAAATTGTGGAACAGCTTGCCAGCTTCGGTGTGCCTTCTTTGTATAACATGAATGCCTTCCGAAAGAGAGCCTACACATTCCTCAAAGGCCGGCAACACATGTGCAAAGGATGTGCCCTAAAGCGGGCAGCTCACTTGCTTGCAGAAGGGGCAGGGGCAGGCTTTTCATTGCGATTGCCTATGAGCGGTAGTGATCACCTAACATCAATTGCACGGCCCGCTCATTTTCTGCTAGTAGAATAAAAAAAATTCTTCGTTTGGTTCCTTATTCAATTGGGGAAAAAATCATTTTAAATAGATAATATTTTTTTTAACAAATGCTAAGTGGTATCATTAGATATTAAAATCACTAATGAATAGTTTTCGTCATTATGAACGAGTTTCTGAATTATAGTTGTGAGAAATAGGGTAGTAATAAAAGCTCCGATAATAAATTTAAAAATGTCCTTACTAAAAATATAATATTTACTGCCCGAAATACTAAATCTCCGACTACTTCTGTCCGACTAAAAATGACGAAACGACCGAATGATATACTTAAATCTTAGAAAAAATCTTATGACTGTTAATTGCTGTAATACTTTTTTACCATATAAAATTATGTTCTACTGATAACAATGCTTTATAATTATTACCTTTACTTGCCAACTAGAAATTCATCAATTACATTTAATTTTTCATAAACTCTGTGCTATTTTTACTACAATGTTATACTTAAATTTCTATTGTTGGCGCTTGTCCAGAAAGTTATTAAAAATACAAAAATGTACTTACTATAATCATGAATTCTAGTTACTACTAAGAAATGTGAAAGCGGAAAACGTTCACGTAAGGTGTTGTGGTCTTTAATATTCCGATTAAAAGCTTCTAACGCATTATTTGTGACAGGTGAACACGGCGCTGCACCTAAAAACCAATTCGGATGCTTTTTTAACCTTTTTTTTTTTTTTGCGCGTCGACGGAGCCCCGCTTCGCGGGGCTCCTATTTCTGTGTAGTTTTTTTTTTAAGAAACCTAACCTAACCTAACCTAACGGCTAACCTAACCTAAACTTGATTTTTTTCTGCGCGTCGACGGAGCCCCGCTTCGCGGGGCTCCTATTTCTGTGTAGTTTTTTTTTTTAAGAAACCTAACCTAACCTAACCTAACGGCTAACCTAACCTAAACTTGATTTTTTTTTTGCGCGTCGACGGAGCCGATCGCGCGGTCCGACCAGTTTCGGTATTTTCATCAATGTTGAGAGTTAAAAAATATATTTGGTAACCAACACTAGAAAATTAAATAACTCATAAAATTCGTAAAAGAATGATTATTTTGACATGACCTCTGTTGTCAGTAACCCAGTAATCTCGTCGGAGGTTCAGTATTTTATTCAGAAGTTTAGTTTTGTTATTCGAAGTTTAATATATTTTTAAGTAGAAATGTAATTTGATTGTGTTCATAGGTGTCAGCAAAATTTAGGTATTTTATTCGGTATGCTTTGAATTTTTTTGTCGGTATATTATTATAACGCTGGTAAATTAGAATAAAAGTCGGACAGAGATAACTGGAGATTTATTTATTTGTCGGAACCATTATTATTTTCCTGAGAAATATAACTGGCACTAGCTTTGCCCCGTGGAGTCACCTAACACCTTCATTATTGATTAATCGTGGTAAATTTCAATCGCTAGGTAGGTATGTGAAAACTTTAGGCGTTGATTAATTATTATTATAATTATTTGAAAATTAACCTCAGTAAATTAATATTGTTTAAGACGTAATAATCGGCACTTGAAAAGGTTGCCTAAACGCTACCACAGTCTATGTACACACAATTGTAGAGTACGCAAAGCTTGTAGGTTTTACAAAGTCTTATGCCTCTGTAGATGGATTCCCAAATTAGAAATGTGATAAAGGATTTTTGAGGGGGAATAAAGGCAACCATTGGAAAATGCAAGTATACGGACCTCTAGCTTCCCCTTCATCCTCAACTCGTCCTCAACTGTTTTTATTTATAATCTCTTCTAAATCAGTGATTTAGCCATGAAAGTTTAACAAACACACACATTTTCGCAACGATAATAATATGAGTATAGATTGTACCGCTATTTCGAATTTATTTTTCCTGTATGAAACCTGAATATGAGTATAAACCTCTTTAATAGATAATACGAATACATTTTTTCAAACAATATATTATGCAAATATGTTTTTTATGCTTAAGAAAGTTGATGTGTCCAGACCTGTTGTTCAGAAATATTTTTTATCTATTCCTTTATGTGTTTTTTTATTATAAATCTAATATCTATTAGAGATTAGAAAATCAAATCCTCAATTAATTTCCAATACAGCTTCTGGTACCTAATTTTTTTCATAATAGACATTCCGGACTATGTTCTGTTTTCACGTGTCAGTTACTATCAAAATCGCGAATTATAGTCATTAGGTACAAGCTGTGCTCCGCGGTTTTACCCGCAGTGCTCCGCTCCTATTGGTTTTAGCGAGATGATATAAATGGGCTACTAACACCGAAAGAATTTGTAAAATTGGATCAGTAGTTTCCGAGATTAGTGCGTTCAAACAAACAAACTCTTCAGCTTTATAATATTAGTATAGATACAAGCACAATATATTGTATGCTGAACTTTTCTGAAGCTCTGATACATGTGTATTATATATAGGTAGGTCTGTTACTTACATACAAAATATCCTTTTTAACATTTATAAGTAGGTAATTAGCAATCGGCCACAGCTTCCTGTATGGTACAACTTGTGGTACAAAATGTGATGTGGTAGCCACAAAAAAATGCGGTGAAAGAATTTATTAAATCAGCCCAACAGCTCCTGAGATTAGGACGTCCAAGGAATCCCTTCAGTTTTATAACCTCTCAAGCGTCTATATAAAATTATTTATACGAGCTGTTATTCATATTGTTCCAACGCTAAGCTTTCCTTGGCTTGGTTGGTTAGTGCTATTATAAATATAGACTATACCTGATATGCCTGTTTTAGTCTTTACTCTAGTACCTTTTTATTTCGAGTTCAATCTAGTTCAGTATGTCTTCCATTTTCTTTCAATTCATTGTGCAATATCTTAGTATTATAAATTTAAAAATACTCTTTGAATGGATGTTTTCATTTAAGGGGGGTTAGGCGGTCAGCGAAAATTCAGCTATTCGGGTCTGAGGTAAGCGGTGAGGGGGTCCGCGTTTAGTATGGAATCAACGTGCTCGAAACTGAAAATCGTAA
This sequence comes from Colias philodice, assembly GCF_061535455.1. NCBI lineage: Eukaryota > Metazoa > Arthropoda > Insecta > Lepidoptera > Pieridae > Colias > Colias philodice. Next base: position 8,346,584 of record NC_143103.1, on the reverse strand, counting down.
GCGCCATTCACATTTTTATCAAAAAGTGAATGAAAATATTTAGTATTTTCTAAATCTAAAACAGTCACGAAATCGAGAAGGTAAATACCTATGTATTTGTGATTTTATACGAATTATTATCGTAAAATACAGTTGTAATGAGAATTTATATGATATTTTAGAGGTAACTTCAGGATTTTTTTTTATCGAGCAAAATTTTTCCAATCGTGTTTTGGAAACAGTCATCCCATCACACATACGTTCTGTAATACATATTAGAAATTTCAGTGCGAAAAAACTTCAATATTTTCAATTATAGCTCATAGAAAACAGTCCATTTTTCCGTTTTCACCTACTAAGGGCTCTTAACTTTATAAAATAAAAACACAATTAAAAATGACTTAGTTAGTATTAATATTTATTTATCACTAGCTTCCACCCGCGGGTTCGCCATAAAAGGTAGCCTATGTTCTTTCTCAGGGTCTAAAGATTGTCTGTGCCAAATTTTATCAAAATCGGTTGAGATGTTTGAGCGGGAAAGCGTAACAGACAGACAGACAGACAGAGTTACTTTCGCATTTATAATATTAGTAGGGAAGTAGGGATTGATTGTGGACAGAATCAGTTTAAGTAAGAAGATAGTCGTTTTAGTATTATACATTTTTGAATGATAATGAATTATAATAATATGGTCAGATTAGACATACACTGCTAAGAAATGTATACTGAATAATGATTACAACATATTATTATTATAATAGATATAGGATTCATTGACCTTTATTATCTTATTGAATAACAAGGCTCAATCAAACAGAAAACACAATTTATTTTCATCGTTGTGCTTTCGTATAAGAAATTTGATTTTATATTATTATTTATGCCTTTTCTTTATTAATTACAAATAGCATTGTATTTAGAAAATAAGTAGTTCGTGTATATATGACTTTGAATCAAGAACCAAATAGAATTGTTGTTAATGTTGCACTTTAAAAGAGAGGGGCTAATGGCCGTTCCCAATATTTAAACTAGGGTTATAGATAAAAAAGCTATCTCCGATAGCTAGTAAGGTTCTATCTATCGAAAGATAGATACGATACTGGGAACGGCCATAAGAGTCATTATAATACAAATAGTAAGGATTAAAAAGTTAAATAATGATAATATACTGTGAAGAAATGGAGAAAATAAAATTGCAGCGTAACGACACACTTATTTATTTTGAAAGTTTTAACAAGAATAATCCACGTTTAACAATGGCCAGCTAATATATAGGCTTATCCCCTCCGCGTGGCTGGCTGGTAGGCATGGCGGTGGCATGGCGGCTGGCAGGAGGGGATGTCAACATGGCGGCTTGGCTTGACGGCGGTGACAGGCGACGTCACGTCCGTTACCACAGAACACATATTACTGTCCGTTACACTCGGCCATCCTGAAACAGTTGTTCCCACAGGAACAACAAAAATAATTAGCTCTCTAATAAATCAATAAGATCTTCGGTTTCCATTTGCTCATCCGAACTGCTAGCACTATCAGAAACTGTAACAATACTTTTATAGGGCCTCAACGAATCTGCAGCTACTAACCTACTAAAACTCTTATACCCACGTAAACCCTATATACTTCTAATTTGGTACCTATCATTGCCCAATACTTTCGTTACGACATAAGGACCGGAATGCAAGTCGTCAAGTTTAGTGTTAACTTTGGATGCTGAACAAGTAGGTGCTTGACGCGTTAGCAATAAATCACCCTTCTTATATATGTGAGCGGATTTTCGTTTCCTATCGAAGTTACGTTTCATTCTAGCGCTCGCTTTTAGTATCCTGACATTGCACCATATAAAACCAATCCGCTACTTCGAGACGATTCACGTTCATAGTGTCTACTGGATGTCTACTTAACGCATCTACATGTTTCATTCGTTCCCCCGGCCTATACTCTACGCTTATATCGTTATCTTGTATAGAAAGCCACCACCTTGCGATACGTGGTATAATGTCACGTTTTGTAAGCGTAGCGCGGACTGCTGTACAATCAGTAACAATCTTAACCCTTTTTTTTTCTACTACACATATACGCGAAAACGACGCAAGGATTCTACAACGGCAAGAGTTTCAAGTTCATAACTATGATACATGCTTTCCTCTTTACTTGTCACCCTACTAAAATATAAAACGGGTCGCAACGTACCATCAATCTGCTATTCCTAATTTACACACAAAGCACAGGATCGTACAAAGCTAACACAGGCTCGGAACACAAACACTTTTTTAATTGTTCGAAACTATTGTTTTGATCACTACTCCATATCCACGAAGCTTTCTTTTTAGTTAAATCGGTAAAGGGCGGGCAATGATAGCAAAATTGTAAATAAACTTACGAAAATAACTACACAATCCGATAATTATTGACGCACACTATGAACATTGGTCGGTGTTGGAAAACGAGACACCGCTAATAACTTTGAATCGCCCGGTTGAATACCCTTAGCCGATATTTTATGACCTAAATACGTTATTTCATTTTGCAAGAACGAAAACTTACTCATGTTTAATTTTAAATTTTCTACTTCAAGTTTGACAAGTACCGCTTGCAAAATGTCTAAGCCTGACATAACGTCATTCGAGGGTAAGAGTAAATTCGAGGGTAAGAGTAAATCGTCCAGAAATGCCAAAATTTCACGTTTACCATGTTTGTTTTTATAGTAGAGCCATTTTACTGATAAACCATTCTAAACTTAATAAACAATTTCTGAATTGAAGAACTGACGTCGCTACAATTTTGTGTCAATAAACCTTCTTTCTTTTTAAATACCAGAGACGTTACTCTAAAAATCGAAATCTGACATCTAGAATCGAATGCATTGATTACTTGTGAATAAAAATCATCATAAATTAATAAATTCGACTGACAAATGTTTCAAATCCGTATCGATTAATTCACTTTAATCGATGTTTTAAAGCAGGTTACCTCTCTTTGAAGATAAAATTAATAGACGTCAAATGTTGCCTATTAATTTGGCTCGACTATAACATTATTATTTTCAGTTCTACCTACAGATTCAACTATTTTATTTATCAACCGCATAAAAACGGATGGCGCGTTCGCTAAACCGAATGGAATACGAGTGTACTCGAAATGACCTTGAGGTGTTATGAATGCAGTTTTGTGTGTATCTTCATTACTAACACGTAATTATTGATGATACTCGTAAAATATATTTTGTGGCCCGCTAATTTCGAAACCTGATCGTCTATGTTTGGCAATAGAAATCTATCTTTTACGGTAATAAGCATTTAAGGCACGGTTATCAATACACATCCTACTGTCACCGTTTTTCTTTTTGACTAAAATGACCGGAGATGCATAACTAGATTCAGACTCTTTGATAATCTCGGCATCTAATAAATCACTTTAGACTGAACTACTGCTTGTTCGCTATGCGATAATCGATAAGGCTGGCGGTAAATAGGCTGATCACTAGTAAGCTTTATTATTAGCATTATAATCGGCAAATCTATGGCAAGCAAGGGTAAGTACCTGGCTATTTGGCTGTAGTGGAGGCTCCTGGCAGCTTTCAGCCCTGGTTAGGACCTCTCCCGGCGGCCACACGATAACCTCGCAGCCCATGTTGATGACTTTGATGTACCCGTCTTCACCAGTGAGCAGGGTGGATGGAAGAGAGTAGGCCACTCCCTGCAGCTCATGATGCCGAGGCGGTGTAACCGCATCGTTGCCGACCTTATTTCCGAGAACCCGCACTTGAATGATGGAAGAGCCAGGTGGAAGTCTCTCTTCGTTGACTGTGACGACTTTAAAGCGATCATGGTCTTCGATAGCCTCAATATCGCAAATGGGATTGGGATCTTGAGTACGATTAAATTTGATTATGCCTTTGCTAACTGTCAATGTCATACCTTCGCTATTGATGACAGGCTGACCGATTAAAAGATTAACATCGGCCATTTTGATGCTAGACAAGTAGGCGTGGCATTTCATGGTTATACCGTCAATTTCTAATTGAAATTCGACTTCTCCACGACTCGTTGAGAGTCCACCGGAGAATCCTTTTAAAATGACACTCGTCGGTTTGACATCCAATGACAATGCGTTCGATACTTGATCGTTTAAAACGTTGACTTGACTGCCGGTATCAATGTATGCTTTCACGTGGATGCCATTGACTTTAACGACCTTTTTGTATATTTCATTATAAGGGCGTAGTACATTTACTTCTTTTATGTTGTCGGTTGAGATAGATCTTCTATTTTCCGTGGCAATTGTAGAACAACGTGAAGCAATGTGTCCCTTATTTCCACATTTATAACATGTACGTGTGTCAGGTAGGGAGCAATCACGCAGTAAATGACCAGTTTTCTTGCATCTCGGACACGGGTCTGTTTCGACATTGGGTGGCATTGACTTTTTATCCAGGTGAGATGGCCTACTCACCAAATTTTTATGAAACCTTGTGTCGATAGGTAAAGTACGGTAGTCGTCAAGTGCACATAAAAATCCTTCGTAAAGCTCTCCTGGCGTGTGGCATTGGAAGGCTCGAGCGTTAGGTTGTAGCGATAGTGGCAGACCACGAATGATACAGGAAACGCTGGCGCTATCGGATAACTTGCACCGGAAGCACATGGCGATTTTATCTTGATAGTATTTTGTCATCGTCTCTGTAGGTTGCTTCTTCCTTTGTAGTAATTCTTCAAGCATATTTCCATAATCGCGATATCGAGGAAATGCTCGCAATAGCATATCCTTCCATTGTTCCCACGTGTAATCGTAGTTCTCTAGACGATTATACCACTTCTTTGCTTGACCTCGCAGCTTATCTTGTAGGTAAAATGATTTAGTTGTATCGTCCCATCCATTTATTTCCCCAATTTGGTCAATTTTACGAATCCATGCTTGTACCGTGCATTCCTCACTATCAGGGTCAAATTCCGGGATTAAAGATGCAGCACGATGGACTTTTGACTTATTTGGAGCTTGGGGGTCATCTTCCAGGTTGCGTAAAGCCTTTACTACTTCTTTTTCCAGCAGATTCTTGAGCAACTTCCGTGCAGGCGGTGAAGAAGTACCCTCATCTTCCTCCGACATTGATTCGTCAGGAGGTCGACAAACTTGTGGTCGACGTCGTTTCATCCCGCTTCTGATTTGTGAAGCAATGGAGAAAATAAAATTGCAGCGTAACGACACACTTATTTATTTTGAAAGTTTTAACAAGAATAATCCACGTTTAACAATGGCCAGCTAATATATAGGCTTATCCCCTCCGCGTGGCTGGCTGGTAGGCATGGCGGTGGCATGGCGGCTGGCAGGAGGGGATGTCAACATGGCGGCTTGGCTTGACGGCGGTGACAGGCGACGTCACGTCCGTTACCACAGAACACATATTACTGTCCGTTACAATACATACGGCTTAAAACTTTAATGCCTGTTACTATAAATTGTATTTATGAGCGTGTATGTGCGCGCGTGTTTATTTCAGCGTTCTTATGAATATGAAATAGAATAAGCCAAATTTGTGTAAATGTTTTGACTAAACCAACCATAAACTGACATTTGGTAAAGATTTAACTAACTAGCTGTTACATGGAGTTTTGCACGGATGAACTAAGAAAATTCACATGAGAATGAGATGTTTACCGCAGTAAAAGGTACCCTATTTATATAAAAATCATCAATCAAATAGCTCAGTTGTGGCGTAAAAGAGAGACAAACAAACACGCTTTCATATGTATAATATTAGTGAATATTTTATCTTTTATTACATAAACAATTCTGAAAAACCAACTGTTCCTACTACTCTACAACAAGTTTCAGCTGATAGGAGCGTGTGACTTGCTATTCACCGCTAAGTAAAGGCACGTCTATATTGCGATAAATAAATAAAATAAAATAAATCTTTATTTCACCTTTAGATTATACAAAATTGAATATGAGGCTCTGGCTCTCTTGCTAGGCATAGCCTGTGTTAAGAGAGCAATAGTTAGAAATAAAATATGTATTAATCCATCAGTCCTCGGAATCACAGACACAATAGAAAATCTATTGTGTCGCGCCCCGATCGGGCCTTACGGTGGTCAATGGGTTAAAAATTAAATATATTTAAAAAAAGACGTGTGGCACTCGGGGACTGCCGCGGTTAAGCTATTGCATGCTATGCCTTCAAGCCACACCTCCACGCCCGTCGGAGTGGGGAGCGTGAGGTTTTTCATTACTAAATTTCTCTCAAGGCCCGCGATAGAAGCTATGCAATAGCTTAAAAGTAAACACATACATATTATAAACTAGAGCAACCAAGGAAAGCTTATAACCCTGAAAATAAAACAATGAATAAACATATCTTATTGTATTTTATGCAGATAAGAAAAACAACATTGTTCGATGCGGAACGCGGAATGCGTACTGTATAAATAAAATTAAATATTAAGTTTCAGTGCCACAAATTATTTTAATTACACAACATTTACATTTCTTTTTCAAACATCCTACATTTTTTTTTAATAATAAACATATTCTTAATTAGACGGATGGACACAGAACGACCAGTATCACTAAGCATTTTCGCCCGAGGCTCGCTCTACGTCCACTTACCTATTAACTTATTGATATTATAAGAAAAAAAGATGCGAAGTTAGTTAAATATTAGTTTGAAATGTAATAAGAATGTACTGCGATTCTACACAGCTACCTAATTGATGTAGGTAGTTGATAACAAAACGCAGCTAGTCAACGACTATTAGTAAAGTGAGGGTAGTTGGGTCGAACGTCGTATAAACAGCGTCCGAGCCCCTAGGCACGATTCGTACGAATGCGCCACGAGTCAAAGTAACGCGGCAATTTATAGTATGCGACATCTAAGCATGTTCGGACAGGAAACACCCAGCAAGCACATAAATTGTATATTAACCAAAAATATATACAGAATTATGACTTGAAGTTATATTAATTATTTAAATCGTCACTATCCAAATATAAGTACTTTATAAAGGCATTTGCTTCATCAAATAATGCTAACTGTTATATTATGGTTACCAAAAAATTGTTACAATGTCAAAAATCTTAAATAAACGTAGGATAATTCTAAATTACAGCTTCTAAAACAGCTTTCAAACTTATAGTAATACTATTATCTTATATTGGTAATTTTAATAACGTTACGCTCTAAATAAGCATAAATAAATTATTTTATAGTGCCTTTGAACGTATGTTGGTTTTTTAAAGAATAAAAGCTTTATAATAGTCCATTATTGTGTTAATTTAATACTAATCCTATATTAACATTGAATTTATAACAATTATTGCTTTTGCTCCGTTTTCTTTCAAATCTATTCATCTCTACAGTATATAGCTATATATTGATCGAAATAAAAGTATTGTTAGAACTATGAGTAATAATAACATCGTAATTTGAATTTGGTTAATGGATAAAAAGGCTTTCAATAAAACTACAAAACAGGCGGATTCAAATGAAAACTTAAAAAGGAGTATACTGATTTTATTAATAATTGTAGTAAACAAAAAAAGATTCTTCATCGGCATCTTCATATTATGTTGGGAAACGCTTTACTTTGCAGGGCATGTTGGTTCTGAAAAGAACAAGCAAGTTTGTTTTTTAAATGGCTTAATTAAAAATCTTGGCTTATTTATTTTATACCAAGTACCTAACTAATTACGGTTCCCTGATAAGCTCGATAAAAATCAGTCACTAATACGTATAATGAGTTTAAGCATCATAACATATTTCCGAAGTGCTGTTATATGGCTGAACATAATAAGTGTCTTGTATTACACTATATACGAGCTCTAATTTTTGTGACAAACCATATTAAAATTAACAGCACTATTATGCTATCGTGAAATGCCTAAAGCTTTAATTTCATTTGTCGCCATTTGCTTTCCTTTTCCTATCTTACAAAAATAATACAAGTTACTAAGATCTGACTAGAAAGGGAATGAAATCATTTGTATTTTGTACCAATATCTTTATAAGGTACTTTAATTGTTAAAACTATTACTATAATCTAAATTTTGTGATATTTGTTAAAAATAGGTTATGTTTTATAAAAAAAAAATATACTAATAAAGTATATTAGCGAGGGCGCGTGTATTCTTTCTCAATAACATGTATATTTCACCCGACAAACTGATGCGCGCAGCTAATTTCACTCAAAACATTCAGAAATACAGGCGGTACTTACCCATCATTCAATATTAATTTTCACATTTAAATATTTCAAGTCCACATAACGTTGCACGATCAAAAACAGATCAATATATTTTTAAAATCAATAAGATTTTCTTTTTTACAAAGGAATTACAACAGTTAGCATTGTTATGAAATTTTAATAACAGATTGTAATTTTAAAAGCTATATAATGACTGTAATGAAGTCGCAAAAAATGCCATTTGTTTATTCATGTGCTCATAACTGACTTAATTAATGATTTAATACGATAATTATAATGCTATTAAATTGCCTTTATATAGCTCAACGCTGTCTAAAGGGGGGGCCCAAATTTTACTTATAAGAGTCGTATAAAAGAAATACAGCCGATATACGATTAGGTTATAATGCTTTGTACATGAACTCGTGCTATCATAAGTTTGTTATAATGGTGTTTTGTGCTTGCTGGGCAGTGTCAACTATATTGACAACTACACATTCACAAAAATATTAAATCAAAAGTTACGTCTAACACGGCCATACTGACAATCGTACCGACAGACGACCGACCTGACAGAACAATAACCACATCCACATGACAGTGCCTACACTCCCTTCGCGTATCTTGGTATATCTACGCTCGTACGACTAGTGAAATACATCACTACGATACGTCAGCGACTAGACAATACCTCAACGCCAGAGTTCAACTAGCGATTTGGATCACTACACACAATTCCTTCGATGAACTACATTCCCGTTACAATAATCCACGTAACAAACTTTTACTTTACACAACGCACGAAAAAACACAAACGCCAGTATGCCGTTACAAAACTACGTAAACTTTAAACACATTTAAAAAGTATGGGCTTGAATTCTATCCCACTTCTGATATAAGAAAAAAAGATGCGAAGTTAGTTAAATATTAGTTTGAAATGTAATAAGAATGTACTGCGATTCTACACAGCTACCTAATTGATGTAGGTAGTTGATAACAAAACGCAGCTAGTCAACGACTATTAGTAAAGTGAGGGTAGTTGGGTCGAACGTCGTATAAACAGCGTCCGAGCCCCTAGGCACGATTCGTACGAATGCGCCACGAGTCAAAGTAACGCGGCAATTTATAGTATGCGACATCTAAGCATGTTCGGACAGGAAACAGTGTCAACTATATTGACAACTACACATTCACAAAAATATTAAATCAAAAGTTACGTCTAACACGGCCATACTGACAATCGTACGTCCTCGTACGCCTTTTCTCGTATTAAAACACTACGGTAGTTCATCTCGGGATTACACAACCATCCTGCCTCGGCCAGACTGACCTGACAGAACAATAACCACATCCACATGACAGTGCCTACACTCCCTTCGCGTATCTTGGTATATCTACGCTCGTACGACTAGTGAAATACATCACTACGATACGTCAGCGACTAGACAATACCTCAACGCCAGAGTTCAACTAGCGATTTGGATCACTACACACAATTCCTTCGATGAACTACATTCCCGTTACAATAATCCACGTAACAAACTTTTACTTTACACAACGCACGAAAAAACACAAACGCCAGTATGCCGTTACAAAACTACGTAAACTTTAAACACATTTAAAAAGTATGGGCTTGAATTCTATCCCACTTCTGATATAAGAAAAAAAGATGCGAAGTTAGTTAAATATTAGTTTGAAATGTAATAAGAATGTACTGCGATTCTACACAGCTACCTAATTGATGTAGGTAGTTGATAACAAAACGCAGCTAGTCAACGACTATTAGTAAAGTGAGGGTAGTTGGGTCGAACGTCGTATAAACAGCGTCCGAGCCCCTAGGCACGATTCGTACGAATGCGCCACGAGTCAAAGTAACGCGGCAATTTATAGTATGCGACATCTAAGCATGTTCGGACAGGAAACAGTGTCAACTATATTGACAACTACACATTCACAAAAATATTAAATCAAAAGTTACGTCTAACAATATTATATTTACCAGTGTGATCGTACCCTTACCAAGTTGTGTGCGTGCATATTTTCAGAACCGGTCGGCTCAGCAATTCAAAAGGATAAGTTCATTAATCTTTAATGGCAGAGTGATCTTATTTGATACCGTCATTATATACGACGTTTGGCTTGATACGAACGAAGATTGTAGTAAAATTGTTTATTATTTATTTTATACGGTTTGTTGATTGATCGTTTTATTAATGTATGATCCATTGGTTGGCTATGGTGGTTAATCGTTATACGGTATTTAAATGACTTCTACGGTGTATCTATAATATGTAGATAGTGTTTGTTTGAACGCGCTAATCTCAGGTACTACTGGTCCGATGTGGATAATTCTTTCGATGTTTGTTAGCCCATTTATCGAGGCTATATTTTATAAATCATTACGCTAACATCAACAAGAGCGGAGCAATGCGGATAAAACCGCACAGCTTGTAGAGCGCGAGCTGTGCCACGCGTTGCACATTGAAGTGTGTTCAATTCCATTTTTTTCGTTGTCGCGTTTTGTTGTTCAATTCTTCTGAAAGAAATAGTGTGCAATGAGATTTGTGATTCTAGTGCCTTGATATTCATAGAAGTATTTAAATCTAAACGTTAACGTTACTCGGTTTTAAAAAATGTGCTCTATTTCAAATCTGGTTCATACCGGAAAAATCTGATTAAGCGCACTTCGTAATTCAGAGCTCTTTGTATAAACCGTCGTAGTCGCTTGTCCTGGCTTGACAAAAATATATACCTATATATACCTTGCATAATATGTTACTCAGTAAATAATAACTTTAGAAACCGGTTCAGCAGTTTTTGAGCTTATTCGTCAAATACAAAAATAAAATGATTTCCTCTTTGTAATATTAGTGTAGATGATGAAAGAGTTTGAATTATTTACGCCCAAAATACAGCTTATTTATGGACACACCTCTATTTCATTCTTTATAGCTATTCAATTGGTAGTTTTATCCACTCCTGTCAAGTAAACGAATTATAATGAATTAAATGATAAATGAGATTTTTTTGTATTACAAAAATATAAAGATACTAGCTTTCCGCCCGCGGCTTCGCCCGCGTTTTCAAAGAAAAACCTGTTCCCGAAGGATTTCCGGGTTAAAACCTATCCTATGTCCTTTCTCGGGTATCAAAATATCTCTATACCAAATTTCATGCAAATTGGTTCAGTAGTTAAGGCGTGATTGAGTAACAGACAGACAGACAGAGTTACTTTCGCATTTATAATATTAGTATGGATTCGCCATATTCCGTATACTTAAATACTACTTACTCATATTTAATAACTAGCTGCGCTCCGCGGTTTCACCCGCGTGGCTCCGCCCCTGTTGGTCTTAGCGTGATGATATAATATTATAGCCTTCCTCGATGAATGGGCTATCAAACACCAAAAGAATTTTTCAAATCGGACCAGTAGTTCCTGAGATTAGCGCGTTCAAACAAACTTCAGCTTTATAATATTAGTATAGATAATTAAATTGAGTTTTTAAAAGTATTCCTCTGTAGTCGCTATCACATATTATTATATTATCATTGTTTTCTTATCAGAAAATTAGATTATAATTATCAAAAGTATGTTTCATAGTGACATGCATAGAGGAATGCAGTTAAAGTCCTTAGAAAGAGAAGATCAATTTCAACTAAACAAATTTAAAATATATGAGCTGAAGCTAAGCTTGTTTCCGGCCTACCACACAACCAAGCGTCGTGAAGTTGTTTTCTTTTATTCTAGACTAGCGGTCCGCCCCGGCTTCGCCCGTGGTACATATTTCGCAATAAAAGGAAGCCTATGTTCTTTCTCAGGGTCTAAAGATTATCTGTGCCAAATTTCATCAAAATCGGTCCAGTAGTTTATGCGTGAAAACCATACATACATACATACAAACCTTTCCTCTTTATATTATGAGTATAGATAGGGAAGCGCTTGACCACAATCTCGCCTGATGGAAAGCTGATGCGGTCTAAGATGGTACGCGCTTCCCTAGTAGGTACCGGTTCACTCTTCGCTTGAAAACCCCCATATTGTACTCGTCGGGGAACACAGATTCAGGAAGCATGTAGCCGTTATAATTAGCAATTTCCGTAGCACAAGAGATCTATTTAATACTTCCATCAATCCTCATCATTAATATTACATAATAGTAAATAGTCATAAGGAAAATAGGAACAAAAATATAATTTAGATACCCGTTTTTCGGCGGGCTAATAAAAATAAATAAAAAGATCATATATAGGCTTAGGTGTTGATATTTCTAGAATGCTTTCAATCAGTATTTTATATTATATTTATCCTTGTATAATTTTAAATATGAATTAAATTATGTGTTGCGTAATGCTTTATGAAACCAAAAAGTTGAATGCCACTTTTTTGTCTATTTTTATGAATATTCTAATTTTATTTTTGAACTCTATAATATTGAAATCTATAAATTGGTCATTAATTTGATATTTAAGTTAGCATTCGAAATTTATAAATAAAAATTTTTAAGAATAGAAAAATCGGGATTTGAACCCGCGTCTTTGGCCATTCCGGGGCGACACCTTTGACCTTTCGGCCACCTGTGATCCATATTTTTTTTATTATTTAAAGGGCCCTCTTCAGAATGGGCAGCGTTGGCCCAAGAAATAATCGTCGATGTGTGATTTGGTTATGAAAAAAACTTCTACAATCACAGCCGAACAGATATTTAGGCCCTCTACACTATCATGATTGCCTCTACTCGCCCAACGCTGCCAATTGTGAAGGGCGCATAAAAATTTATATTTATAATTTATAATTTATTAATTTATATTTCATACGTATGTTTGATAAAAATCTATTATTTAAAGAGAAAAGTTATTGAAATATCAGATATAAAAGTCATTTTCCTTTTTTGATAAATTTTCATAGTTTGATGATTCATCTCCTATGATGGTACAGTGGTTGACGCTAGAGCGTAGCACCGAGGGTCCTGGGTTAGGTTAGTGGTGGAGACGAAGGAAAACAAATGTCTCGGTCTGGCAGGACACAGAAGGCTGATCACTTACTTGTCCCTAAAGAAAATCGATCAGTGAAACAGACATGTATAACAGTATAATGCATCTGCCCCTTACCCCCCTGGGGGACATATTGTGTTTTATTTTATATCTACATTTTACACTTTACACAATTTTATCAAAATAATATACGAAATATGCAATTTTAAAAAACACAAGAGGAACGGTAACAATTATTATACAGGGTGTCCCAGCAACGGTATACTAAGCCCCAAGGAGGTTATAGTTTTACATGTACGCTGATTACGTAAAAAATACTTATAAAATTCCAGACGAATTTTTTTTGACAAATAGATGAATTTTTATAACTCTATGTGTACACCCCTAACAAGCAACCCGCTCAACTTTGCCACCCGCACGTGAGCTTTCGTTTAAGATTGTTTTCATAGACGAAATACTCACATTAGCTAAGCAGTATATGCCGGCTGCGCGAAGCTAGAGACGAAAACATGGATTTTCAGGAAAAATTTGCAAAAAATTAATAAATTTAACGTAATATTGTTGTTTAAGTATTTTTTACGTAATCAGTGTATGCAAAATTACAAGTTCCTTCGCGCTTAGTATACCGATAGTGGGACAACCTGTGTAGAGCATTATGTATGTGAGCGTTTACTTGAATTGTACACCCGTTGAACGTGTGGGGCGGTTTAAGTACTTGGGACACTTTCTCACAGAAAACCTAAATGATGATGAGGATATTGAACGTGAGCGACGAGCGCTTGCCGTCAGATGCAACATGCTAGCACGCAGATTTTCTAAATGTAATAAAGAGGTAAAATCGATTCTATTTAAAACATATTGTCAAAATTTGTATACTTGTCAATTATGGTCAAATTTCACTAGAAAAGCTTTTGGCACCATTAGGGTGCAGTATAATGATGCATACCGCATCCTAATGAAATTGCCTAGGTACTGCAGTGCGTCTAGCATGTTCGCAGATGGCGGCATCAATGACTTCTTCGCAATTATTAGATTGCGAATAGCATCTTTTTGGTCACGTATACGCTCCTCTAATAACAAAATCATAAATACGCTCTCCGAGTGCTTGAACAGTCCCATTTTTAGGTATTGGTTGTGTGTTCATTTAGGTAGGAACCGTAAATAGTTCAATTGTTTTTTTTTTTATACTGATAAATAAGTTAAAGTTCCAAATAGTAATAGTTAGAAAGTAAGTAATAGTTGTCCCAAATATATGCCAAATTGTAAATGTATGTGTAATTATATTATGTATGGATATTGATGTCTGAAATAAAGATTTATTATTATTATCTCCATAATACACGGGTACCACCAGAAGGAAGATACCCGGTCCTTTGGGAGGCTTACGTGGGGACACAGGTCCAACACGCAGAGGCCCTTTAGAGAATTTTAATGTGTTGTGGGACACCAGCCGCAGCCTGCCCATAACTGCACTATAGAGATACAGCCCTGGGCAGTCCGCGGCCGATGCAGGACTATTGTAAAATATGGGAATTAAAAATCTGGGTTATGGAAGGAGGTGTTCAGTGGATCGGTAGGTTGGGTCTATGGGGACTATGGACGTCTGCCTTTTCAATATTAAAAATTGAAAGTGATGGCAGACGGTGACTCGCCAGCTCGGTCGATGGGCTCCCAAAAAGGTTACCGAAAATGGCAACAAGGGGGCAACATCAGCTGAGCGGCTAGGGGTGTAGAGAGGTGCGGCACCGGTTTCACCATCGCGGGCCCGCGGGCCCGGAGCGGGTTTCCCCGCTATTACGCCATTAGACACTTCCACCCCCGAGCATATAGCTCTGGCGGCTCCACTCTGGACGGCCAACAAAGGCAAGCCAGAGGTGGGGGATCCTGAACCTCGTCATAGTTCACTCCGAACTGCCACCGGGACAGCCCAGAGGTGAGGACAGGGAACTCCCCCGGGAGCGCTCGGTTCCCGCGGGGTCGCTACTCCCCGACACCTCGCCACAAGGTGCCCTGCGGGGTGACTGATTGCACGGGTGGAATATCTGTTGTCACGTAGACAACAGATATTCCAACCGTGGGCGATGGGGTCGTCACATCCCTACGCCTTTATTATTATTATTATTTCCATAATACTCGGGTACCACCAGAAGGACAGTACCCGGATCTTTGGAAGGCTTACGTGGGGACACGGATCCAACACGCAGAGGCCCTTTCGAGAATTTTAATGTGTTGTGGGACACCAGCCGCAGCCTGCCCATGACTGCACTATAGAGATACAGCCCTAGGCAGTCCGCGGCCGATGTAGGACTATTGCAGGGTATGGAAATTTAATGATTGGGCTATGGATTGGGATGCTAAATGGACTGGTACTGAGGACTATGGGAAACTATGGCACCTGCCTTTCTACTAAAAGAAAGTAAAAATATGTTGGCAGGTGGTGACTCGCCCTCTCACTGTATGGGCCCCCGAAATAAGTCGCTGCAATAGTGCGACAAGGGGGCAACATATTGTGAGCAGCTAAGGGTGGAGAGGCGTCCCTGGACTTTAAACTACGATCACGCGCTCCCTGAGGGTCCAGCATCACGTGCCCACTCGCCACTTACGCTTCGCATCCACCCTTCGAGCTAAAAGCTCTCGCGACTCCACTCTGGCCGGCCGGTTAAGGCAAGCCAGAGGTGGGGGTCCTGTCCTCGTCAGGCTTCACTCCGACCAGCCGGTGAAGGCGAGCCGGAGATGAAGACAGGGGCCTCCCCCGGGAGCACTCGGTTCCCGCGGGGTCGCTACTCCCCGACACCCCGCCACAGGGTGTCCTGCGGGTTGACTGATTGCACGGGTGGAATATCTGTTGTCACGTAGACAATAGATATTCCAACCGCGGGCGATGGGGTCGTCACATCCCTACGCCCGGCGATGGGGTCGTCACATCCCTACGCCCTTATTAT
Source organism: Colias philodice (assembly GCF_061535455.1). Lineage (NCBI taxonomy): Eukaryota > Metazoa > Arthropoda > Insecta > Lepidoptera > Pieridae > Colias > Colias philodice. The sequence continues at coordinate 8,330,488 of NC_143103.1, read as the reverse complement.
TATTATTATTATAAACATTTAAAAAATTAGTATATATAGATAGTGTGCCGTGATTATTATTTGTTATCAATTTATATCAAACAATAATCACCTTTACCACGATCACGAGAGACAATCTTATACCCGGAACTAATATAATATAATTAAACACTGTTTTGGAAGAATTTTTTTTAAATAAATCGTATATGCCTCATTTACCATATAGAACCTTAAGGGTTCATACGCACTATGCGGGTAGCCGCATTGCGGGTAGCCGTCCGGCTGACCGCAGGATGCGGTTGCGAATGCGGCCAGCCGCCGGACGGCTACCCGCATAGTGCGTATACGCTCTTAGGATTGATATTTATTTTTATAAGTGATGAAAGGTTTTCTATGCAGGTGAAACTGCGTGAAAAACTTGATCGCTGTTTTAACATACAAAAACAATATTTTTTTCAATAAACCCAAAACTATGAACAATAATTATAGGCCTGACACATTTTGACGTAGGTTCTAAGTTTTTACACATTTCTACCTTCTGGGTATATTTTTAACAATTATTATCCGACACGGAACGGAGACAAATTAACAAAAGTATTTGCTATTAATTATTTAAGCCATCTTTTAAATACAATAAATAAGTTCAGTGGAACATAACTATGAAATATTACTTCAGTTATCTTCTATATTCGCAGTAGGTACAGACTTATTTATCTTCAAATATGTAATCTCGTCATTCATGCGAAACTATGATAATATCATTAACTGTATTTCGTTGTGTAATCATTTGAACAAAATTTGTTTTCAATAGATCGTTTACACAAATAATCTGATAAGAGTCTTTTTTATATACAGTAGCACCTCGTTAAGTCGAACCTCGATAAGTCAAAAACCTCCAAATCTCGAAAAAATGTCTTGTTCCCTTCCCTTCAAACCCGAAAACCTCCGTTACTTGAAATCTTTACCCTCTGTTAGTCGAAATTATCACTGAGTCCCTCCAAGCCATTTTGGTACATATTTTCACTCTATAACTCGAAAAATTAAATTTGACCTCTGTATCTCGAACATAGCAACGTTTTATTTTACAACCTTTATAACTTGATCATTTGGAATTTATTACCTCTATTGTTCGAACAAAAATAAATTACCGCCTTTAACAACTTGCCGACAGTACAAGTACACTATTGTTTCTTAGAAAACATTTTAGGAGTATACGATAATAAATTTATGACTCACGTAAACACGTGTTTGCATTAAGTTTCTAATGACGAAATTATCGATTCAGTAGCTCAGAAAACCGATACTAATGATTAAGATGACATAGAAGACGTGAATAGTACATGCGCTCCATAGGTTTCCATCAAAGAGGCAAGAACCGCATTGAATACCTTACGAAATTTTATAGAGCAAACCAGTTTCTCTGAAGAAGAAGAATTTTCTGCTCTTTATAGATTAGACAATGCTAGAGAACAACCAAATTATCTAAAGCAAATAATATAATAAATACTTTTTTTAATGCCACATTTTTTATTTTAAAATGATTTGAAAAAATGTTGATTTGTAATAAAAAAACATGTTTGTCACCTCTGCAAGTTGAATTTTAATTTATTTTACCTCTCTAATTCAAAATTTATAAGAATAAACCGCAAACTCTTTATGTCGAATCAAAATCCGCCTAAGTCGAAATCCTCCATAAGTTGAAAACTCTATAACTCGAATTTTTTGGCGTCTCCCTTGATATTCGACTTATAGAGGTGCTACTGTATAAAGTTTCTTCAATAATATAGCAGTATTTATCGAAAACAACAAACATATTAAGGTAACTTTTTACACACATATACAGTGTAAAAGTTTACACTGTACACTTACTTTAAACAACTCAATATTAATTACCTACTTACTTAAGATATACATCAGCAGATCATTGAGATACTATGTACTACGTAGTACGTAGTAACTTAATGCAGCAGATAGATAAATTTTATCCAGATATAAAATAAGGATGATTTAAAAATTTATAGCCAGTTCAGAGATAAATTCGTAGTTCTGTTCAGAGAGATTACAACATAACAACAATAGCTTTCTTGTTTATCATAATTTTATTAGCAGAATTACCCGCCATGCACATTTAAAAAAAAAACATCTTATCGCCTATTTATTATTTTCGTATAATCAAGTACAAAGTCCAAAGCAATACAGAAGATACATAAGACATTTTGATAAATAAATTTGCAATTACTAAAGGCCTTTATCCTATTTCAGGCTTTCATAATACTTTCTTTCTTTCCTTTCGTCAATTATTTCTGAATCTGTATCATAAAAAATGACAACGCATTTGTAGTTTCATTTACCTCTGTTTTTGTTTATAGGCCGTAATGGCTGCTTACCATCAGGTGACACAGCAGATCAACTTTTGTCAACTTTTAATAAAAAATGCCCTAAAATAGTGCCTTCAGCTAAAGTTCCGACTGACCGGTTGGCTTGGTTGGTAGTGGCCCTGTCTTCCAAGCTAGAGGTCTTGGGTTCGATTCCCACCCATAATTTGGCAAATATTTGTGTGATGAACATAGATGACCGAAGCAAAGCAAGTAAAGCCGCGGGACCGACTAGTCTAACATAAAGTAATCTACCTACATTTTCGCAAATCGCATTACAGATGCGTTAAGTTGTAGCTCGGGGGTTATTAACACTTTTGCACTCTCATATCAAAGTCAACAAATGAAGCCGACACAAGAGAGTTCTACAGGCAAGACTCAATAATATACTGTAGGAATATCTTATATATAAAATTCTCGTGTCACAATGTTAGTCTGCATACTCCTCCGAAACGGGTGGACCGATTCTCATGAAATTTTCTGTGCATATCGGGTAAGTCTGAGAATCGTCCAACATCTATTTTTCATAATATGTACCACGGGCGAAGCCGGGGCGGACCGCTAGTTTCCTATAATAGTATTATCATAAACTAGTGGATACCCGTGGCTTCGCCCGCGTGGTTAAAGGAAATTAAATTAATAGAAAATAGCATCTAATTACTAAATAGTTACTAGATAATAGGATAGGCTTACATCGTGCCTAACACTCCCTAAAAACTCAAAAAAAAACTCAAACATTTATTTATTAAATTAGATTTCTTCTAGAAGCACTTTTGAAACGACATTACATATTTTTAACATTTACCACCGATTCACACACAACACATTACGATTACACCGAGAAGAAGCGGCAAAAAACTCCATAGTTGCTCTTTTTAATCATGTCCTTGACAATAACTTGTGTGTCAAGGACACACTGTACGCTGTAACTTAGTGAAGTTACAGCGTGAAAGAAAGACCAACAGATAAACACCCTATCGCATTTATAAAGATGTACCAACCTATAGAGATCGCGAACTGCATTTTTTGTTTAGCAGATTGGATAGCTAGTCCCACTCACAACCTCATTCCAGTATTTATTAATCCTTTATAAGAAACTAGCTTTCCGCCCGCGGCTTCGCTCGCGTTTTCAGAGAAAAACCCGTTCCCGTAGGATTTCCGGGATAAAACCTATCCTATGTCCTTTCTCGGGTATCAAAATATATCTATACCAGATTTCATGCAAATTGGTTCAGTAGTTCAGGCGTGATTGAGTAACAGACAGACAGACAGACAGTGTTACTTTCGCATTTATAATATTAGTATGGATGCTTTAAAAGTTTAAAATAAAAAAAATAAAATCAAGAAACTGTGAGACATATCGCCGCTAATAAAGTATAATTGCGTGGGTAAAATGATATGATATTAATCACGGTTGTGTTGGTGTACGGCTATCTGCGCAAATAATCGCCATACGGCATTGATAAATTAAAACATATGCAGTATACACCAAAAAACGTTTTTAATAAATAAATAAAATAAATAAGGTTTTTTTACTTAAATTGAATAACAGTTCGTGACGTAATAAGCACGCAGCGTTCTTTACTACATAGTATAAAACAAAATCGCTTTCTCTGTCCCTATGTCCCTTTGCATGCTTAAATCTTTAAAACTACGAAACGGGTTTTGATACGGTTTTCTTTAATTGATAGAATGACTCAAGAGAAAGGTTTTAGTATATGATTTATTGGGTCTTAAACAAAGCGGGCGAAGCTGCGGGCGGAAAGCTAGTAATAAATAAATTAATAAAATAAATAAGGAATTTTTACTTAAATTGAATTACTGTTAATGACGTCATTTGCACGCAGCGTACTTAAATTATATTAAACAATGCTTTATCATCTTTTAAATGATTAAAAATTATTTCTCTGAAACGATGACTCTTACGGATATAGTTTCAACACTGTATAGATAACTGGACGGTCATAATCCTAATATTATAAATGCGAAAGTTTGAGTGTATGTTTGTTACACTTTTACGGCAAAACAACTAAATGGATTTTGATGATACTTAGCAATGATGTAGCTTATGTTCCAGAATAATACATGAGCTATGGAAATACTTGTTGAATACTAAATTTTTCCTGCAGGGTAAAATACCACGGCGCAGCTCAGCTAGTTTTCATAAACCTGTCGAAAAAACATAACGCTAAGCTGAAAAACAAAACTATGATTAAAAATGCTTTAACATTAATAATAATTATAATTTATTATGCTAGCAATATAAACAGACAACATTATCATTGCGAATAAACAAGCAAATAACTTTATAGCAAGTTATTATTACACATTATTAGTAATTGGTTTTGTTTTTATGCATTATGTTACATAAAAACTGCATTAGGGTCCGTTCACACAGACCGGCTCGGAGAGGAGAGCAGATTCTTATCACGATGAAAACAGAGTTTTTAGTATTTGTAGTAAGGTTTATTTTTGCGTGTGCACTGCTTTTGACATTAAGAATGCTTGAACGCGCTTGGTGTGAAATAATAAGAGGAGCTGACCGGCTCCGGCGTACTTTTTCTCGTTCGCGTAGCCGTTCGGCTCCGATTGCATGCGCATCCGTTTTCAGATAGCTTCTTCGTCTATGTGAAATAGTTGGCGGCTCCGCTCCGACCAACTCCAAGCGTATACGATCCGGTCTGTGTGCACGGATCCTTATAATACAATATTATAAAGCATTAGAACTCAATCCATGTTGATATACCAATCATTCCATTAAAATCATAAAGATATAACATTTAATTGATAGAAACAGTTCCATACATTCTTCGAATAACATAACATTACATCTTCTTAGGGCTGATTTTTCAATCTTTGGTTAAAACTTATTCATCGAATAACGTATTATACTACCATTTCAAAAATGTATAATGTAATTGTCCGTATTCGACAGTTTACAGGTGATATTTTAAAATGTTCGTGTAATACTTTATTGGACGGATAAATTTTAACCAAGGATTGAAAAATCGGCCCTTAATAAATTAGAATACATATTATTATACCTCGCTCTGAATCGCACAATCGAAATGTTTTCGCTACAGAGCATACATACATACAATCAACAAGGTGATACGGTACCAGGGTGAACCTTCAGTTCGGCCCGATTCGGCCCGATGCGGCACATAAATAATTATGAAAACAATATTTTTCATTACGTTATATTCGAAGTATTCAGCCGAATTTTTTTTACTGTATTATTAAGATCGTTATTACTTATTATAATTGTATTCTTGTTTTATTTGTTTGAAATTGTTTGTTATCTGTGTTTACATTATTAATTAACATTACAGAAAGTTAAAGTAAATAAACATTATTTCTTTCTTCTTTTCTTTCTTTCTTTCTAATTTAAATTGTATTGTGTTCATTGTATATTGTGGAGTCAAATAAGTGTTTCTTTCTTTCTTTCTGAATTGAAGCTATTATAAACTCACCGGGTTTTTAAAATATATGAAACTGACCAATATTCTTGTTGTAATCTTTATTATTTTTAAAATATTACCTAAGCTATAAAGATTTCAATTAATCATCGGTGTAATCACAATTGATAACTTGACGATTAAATAAAATAATACAAATATTTTTTCAAAACTTTGGGTTCCGTTTATTTTCCGTTTGTGTTATCAATTCCTTCAGCGGTCCACCCCGGCTTCGCCCGTGGTACATATTTCGCAATAAAAGGTAGCCATGTTCTTTCTCAGGGCCTTTCTCATTTTGATGAAATTTGGCACAGATAATATTTATATTATCTGTGCCAAATTTCATCAAAATCGGTCCAGTAGTATAATTTAAAATAATATTTATTTACTAGCGGTCCGCCCCGGCTTCGCCCGTGGTACATATGAAAAATAGATGTTGGCCGATTCTCAGACTTACCCGATATGCACAGAAAATTTCATGAGAATCGGTCCACCCGTTTCGGAGGAGTATGCAGACTAACATTGTGACACGAGAATTTTATATATAAGATTTTACACTGTCCTAGCCTGCGCTTTACTCGCGTGGTTCATATTGGCCAAGTCATGTTTGTTTTTCATAATATTTGCGGATCTCTATATCACATTTTTTGTTATTTTGTATGAATCACTAATTGCGGTATGTACCTACATATTATTTCATATAAAAAATTCTAGAACTTTGTCACGTTTTAGGACAATTCGAATATCTTATCAATTATCATCGTTTATTAATTTCTTATAATTGGCTTTACAATAAAATATTATGCGTGTAATTTAAATCAAATATATTTTTTGTTTATCTTTTTCGACCTACCCATTTAATTTTATTAACCTGTTACCTTTTGCCCCGGTTGCCTGGAAGAGATCACTTTTAAGTGACAAGGCCGTCTAATAAACTATACTCTATTTTTCTTCTTGATTTCTACGCTATAATCTATATTATGATGGTTTATATAAGTACATAGTCTATATACAGTATTTTGTACCGTGTTTCGCATCAGCTGAGAGGCGTCCTGAGACGGCTCAGATTTTTTTTAATATCTACTGGTACGTCTGTACCAGTTAGGGCGCGTTCCCACTATGTCGTAACGACTAATTTATCGTTCGACGACTGTAGTCTCTACCTGTTCCCATTATAACGATTGTTTGTCGTCAACATTTTTTATCGTTTAGCGACTGTCGTATCTAGCTGTTCCCATTGGATCGCTCAGATCGCTCGCATCATCAGCAAGCTACAAATCTAGTCGCCTCTGCGTTCGCTTGGGTTGGGAAAAACAAACCGAGTACAGACGCGAGGAGCGCGCGGGTGCGAGAGGGAAGGGAAAACACGTGTTCGTCTACATAGAGTTGCCGTCCACGATTTTTTTATCGTTTTACGACTGTCGTGCTAGCCGTTCCCACTGTCACGACAAAGTGTCGTCACTGCAAAAACTGTCGTAGACGACAGTAAATTGTGTCGTTCTAAATGTGAACACCTCCATTTAAATATATAAGCCACGACACTTAAAACTACACGATTATTTGTCGTCACGACCCGGTGGGAACGCGCCCTTATGCCCAATGCCCTTTTTAATCAAATCCCCCATCAGTAAAGGGTATTAAAGATCAGTTATTACAAAATAAGTGCATGTTTTCATGCAGATAATAAATTATATCGTATCCCTTGAAGCCATCTTAGGCGTCACAATCAGGAGTCTTTTTGTGTTATAAGGAGACAAATATGACTGTGCATAATATAATTTACTAGCTGTGCTCCGCGGTTTTATCCGCAGTGCTCCGCTCCTGTTGGTCTTAGCGAGATGGTATAGCCTTCCTCGATGAATGGGCTATCTAACTCCGAAAAAATTTTTCAAATCGGACCAGTAGTTCCCGAGATTAGCGCGTTCAAACAAACAAACAAACTCTTCAGCTTAGATCTCTTCAGCTTTAGATAGAGATGTAAAATAAAATAATAAACAATTGCAATTTGCATCGCAAAAATACAAAACAAAATCAAACATTTTGTTCGTTAATCACTAATCTGTCAATTATTGTGCTAGCTCGCTCTTGCTTCTTCCCAGTAAACTTTTTTCAAGCTAAGACAATTAGAGAAAATGAAAAATCTTTTATTCTTTCAAGCGTCTTTGAGATGTTAGAGTTAAAACAAAAACAATTTTCTTTTCTAAATACAATTCCGAAACATTATTTCAACTCTACATTATTCATATTATCTAAACAAATGTCGCCAATTCATACAAAATCATATTTCTCACTTCCTACGAAACTATCAAAGCTTTAAAACTAAACAACGATAACCAGACTGCAGTAAATAATAATATTTAACCTGTCCATCATTATAAAAAATGCAGCGAGCGTTTCTCGCATCACTGGGACCGGTTCTCAAGCCTCACATATGAAACGAGTTCGCAATTTGTAAAATAAAACTTCATTATATTTATATATACTACTAGCTGCGTCTCGCGGTATTACTCGTGGAAGAACTCGCGAGCAAAATCAAATATTTTTATAGCTCATGAGAGGTAGACCTCAAAAGAATGGGATGATAACGTAAAACAAGTGGGTGTGTGTGTGTGTGTGTGTGTAAGTCCCGTGTACCCAAGTGGGGTAAGGGGCAGATGGATGGATGATTTTTTTTAGGGACAAGTAGGTCACCTCACCAGCCTCTTGTGTCCTGCCAGACCGAGACATTGTTTTTTCTTCGTCTCCACCGGGAATCGAACCCATTACCCTTCGTTTCTACGCTTACGCGTTAACACGAAAAGTTCGTTAAGTTCGAAGGAGGCCGTCAAAGAGACGGTTCATGAGAGAAAGGTAGACCTTAAAGTATGGGATGATGACGTTAAACAAGTGGGTACAACATGGGATAAAGTGGCCATATAAAGGCTAGAGTGGAGAAGATTGAGCCTTTGCCAACTGGCATACAGATATACAAAAGTGGAAGAAGAGCAATGCATGAAGACATGTGGTCATATCTGATTGAAGGCTAATAATACGCATGTGTTATTCTGTGTTTAACCTATATTGCTGTAATGTTTCATCAAAATAAATCAAGTAGTTTTTTCGTGAAAGAGTAACAAGCTTCCATTTTCACAAACTTTTGCATTTATAATTTGTAGGAAGTAGGACTAGCTGCTATATCCACATAAATGAGTTTTTCCATTTAATCTTAATGTTCTTGTCTTCTATCTGTCAGTGAAAAGCCCGTCGTAGTCGGTCCAGCTATTCTAGAGTTATCTCTGAAACAAACAAACAAAAATTATAAAATACGCTATTTTGGTATATTTATTCATCCACATCAACATAATATAAGCATTTATTAAATAGTTATTTTTTAATTACAAACAGACATTCCAATTTTATTAATGGTATAAAGAAGTTAAAAGACGTGAAAGTTAAGCAGTGGATATAATTTCTTTATTCATTTCGATAGGTATGTTGTTTCCAATTATAAAAGATCATGAAATTTAGTGAAATGAAAGATATGACACTTCGATTAGCAATAAAAATATTATTGGGTTCCATTAATGGGTCATTGACCGCCTCCTTGGTACAGTGGTTGACGCGTGAGCGTAGAACCGAGGGCTCTTGGGTTCGATTCCCGGTGGAGACGAAGAAAAAAAAATGTCTCAGTCTGGCAGGCCACAGTACGCTGATCACCTACTTGTCTCTAAAGAAAATCGATCAGTGAAACAGATGTATGAATAATGCATCTGCCCCTTACCCTACTAGGGGACACAGGACTTCACTTTTAATGGGTCATTGACTTATATTCATGTGAAGGGGTCTTTAAAAAGGAATATTTATTATACTAGAGACTAAATATTACAGGGGCCGTATTATGACCTCTTAATCCCAGACAGTTTTCGCCGTGAATTGAACTTGGCAAATTCATAGAATACCATAATTGCGATCATAATATGAATTTGTCAGTCAATTCAATTCACGGTGTAAACTGTCTGGAAATAAGAGGTCATACGGACCCTAGTTACCAAAAAAAGAAGCAGAATTTCTTTTCATTTGCCCCAAAAAAGTCTTATTTAAATTGTAAATGAGACAAAAAAACACACGCACAATTCAGAAAGTTCGATCTTTTGTGAATGACTGATAAAATGCAAAAAAAATGTTTCCAAAGAGATCTTATCATCAACGGGGGGTCTACAATAACTGGTTAACATAAATTGTATTCTGAAACGAAGCAAGGCTAATTCACAAGTTAACATTACACACAAATGATTATGAATAAAACATTAAATGACTTATTTGAGGTCATATTTTATAATCTATAGTGCTATATGTTGGTCAATTTATGTTCTTTTTTTTAATCTAAAGAAACTTTGTTTTTATTGAAAAATAACAAATCAAATTTCTAAAGTTTTCATATAAATTACCGTTTAAAATTTTTGACATCGATATGTTTTGAAGAAAAAATTGAAGACATAACATGGAGCAAATAATCCGCCATATTGTAATTTTGATATAACCAATCAATCAATTAGAATTTATATGTCACTCCACCAAATCGATCAAGTTATGCTTAATCGCGTTGTTAAGGTTATTGATTTACAAAACAAAAACAAACAAAAATAAAAAAATGAATCACTGTGAAATGAAATCTTGTTCAGACAGCTCTTAAGACTTGCATAGCGTGAAATATAAACTTGTTATTCGAAACATTGTATTTTAATGGTTAATTAAGGCGCATTGGAAAAAATGTGGCAATGCTATAATAACTTATACAGGGTGTCCCACTATTGGTATACTAATCGCGAAGGAACTTGTAATTTTGCATACACTGATCACGTAAAAAATACTTAAACAACAAAATTACGTAAAAAAATGTTTGCTAAATTTTTCCTGAAAATCCATTTTTTCTTCTCTAGCTTCGCACAGCCGGCATATACCGCTTCTCTAATGTGAGCATTTTGTCTATGAAAACATAATCTTAAGCGATCACGTGCGGGTGGCAAAGTTGGGCGGGTTGCTTGTTATGGGTATGCGGATAGAGTTTCAATAATTCATCTATTAAAAAAAATGCGTCTGGATATTTATAAGTATTTTTTAAGCACTCAGCGTATGCAAAACTATAACCTCCTTTGAGCTTAGTATACCAACTGTGGGACACCCTGTATATTATTGATGTGATTAATTCCTAACGATCTTGTCTTGGTTCATTCTAGATACTGGTAAATGGGTCAAATTTAAAACTCTCTTTTCTTATTTTTTTTCTGCAACGTTACTGAATTAATAATTAGCTGCAAATTGATCTATTTAAAATCAAAACTTAAAATCCGGTACTCATAATTGCTAATGAATTTAAAATTAATATATTAGAAAAAATGATAAAAGTTTTAAGCTATTATTTATTATAGATCTCCTCAAAATCGATTCACTTGTGTCGCAGTTTAGCAGAAGTTGGTGGAAACAAATAGATACATTTTAAAGCTAATAATAATTAATAAGATATATAATATTACAAATGAAAAGCCGTTGGCTTCGTTTTATATGCATGTTTATATTAACATTATGAATCAATGTCCCAGGAGTTGTAATGAAACCTGACTGTCAAAGATGGCAGAGTGATTAAAACAGCATGCCGTTCTTTGAAGTTATCTTGAACGGTGGATTTTATACACTACTAGCTTTCCGCCCGCGGCTTCGCCCGCTTTGTCTAAAACATAATAAATTATATACTAAAACCTTCCTCTTGAATCACTCATCAATTCTTCAATCATCAATTTTTTTTAATAGATAATTAAAAAAAAATTGGTTGTCTGTGAAGTCGGTTTACTGACGATAGTTGAACGTGACAACGTCCGATTGTGCTTCTTTGTCGCTCGTTCCGCGCTCTCGCTCGCACTTCAAGCCTTACATGGAACGCCTCAGATGAGTCAGAGCGAGGTAACGCCGCATGAGTCATGTGTTTTGTGCGTGCAGCCGGCTCTATCGAATTATAAGACGTTGTCACGTCAAAAACTGCATCAAAATCCGTTGCGTAGTTTTAAAGATTTAAGCATACATATGCGGCGATTACACCTAACGAGTACAGTGGCGAGTCAGTAAATACGCTCTCGGCCGAGACAGTTGCCGAACCGAGTGGGTGTTTACACGTATTTCACTAGTGGTGAGTCAGTTCAGTTTTGATCACGACGCGGACGTCTGCAATGGATCGAAAAAAAAAAGAATTTAAACGGGTTTTAAATCGACTGTTACCAGATATTATTAACGAATTGTGGGATTTATTAGAAATAATAAATAAAAATAATCATTCTTTGAAAAAATACAATGACGAAACGAACGAGTGGCGAGTGGCCGAGTGACGCGACGAGTGCGTGTTTATACCTGCCGAGCGGGATAGCGAGTGGGTACTCGGCCGAGTAAACAAATTGGGATTCTAGTGACTGTCTCGCCGCTCTTCTCGGCCGAGTACTCGGCCGAGCACTCGTTGAAGTGTTTATACCAACCGAGCACTCGGCCGAGGACACTGACTCGCCACTGTACTCGTTAGGTGTAATCGCCGCATTAGGGACAGAGAAAGCGACTTTGTTTTATACTATGTACCTAGTGATCTAGTTTTGTTCGTAGCGATAGTGAAAATAAGTAATTGTTATTAACCTATGAGTGATCTGGGAAATATTTTACAAAAACATATTTTCATTGTGACGTTTTAAAATAGCACAAATTCAAACTCTACGATACGTTTTGGAAAAACAATCGGATCGAGTACTATGCCGAAAGAATAAAAAAAGTGTGTGCGTGTAACCTTTACGCGCGATTGAAGTAAAACGCACATGTCAATATAACCTTGTTATTGAATATTATAAAATGTCGCAATTGTCAGAAAATTTATATTTAATTTACTTATTTTAAAAGTAATAAATAAACAAGTATATTATTTAGAGATTTTCAAAAAATTTTGCAATTTAAAATAATGTTTTTAAAACTGTTGAATTTTTCATTCACTTTGCTATTCACAATTGATCCGTTTGAAAATTTGAAAATAAATAATCCTAATTGATTATGATATTTGCCACTAGCTGGCGTATAACTTATAAGTCAAGAAGCGTGTAGTATATGACATATACTTACAACCAATCAGAATTATTATTTTTAAATGGCGGAAACTACACAGCGTTACTTCCGTCAGAAAAAAAATCTGAGTTACTCCCTAGTCGCGCCTAAAGAAGTTTTACTTCAAAAGTTTTACTTCAATAATAATAAAATTAATTTTATAATACACATTCAATATGATGCCAATTAGTGGTCTTCCCTATGTCTCTCTAATCGTACTAGTACTCTCTACATACCTATTATTTAAACATTTAAATCTGTCAAGCCCTTTTAGCTAAAGGGCTAAATCGTGCCTACACATACATATTATGACATAGGTAAACATTACATAAACTTAAAAAACATCACCCTCTTTCTGATTCAGTCGGTTCATAAATACCTACTTGTTAGTTAATTCTGTAGAGAAAATACAGAATCGTGTCAGTAAGACAGCTTCATAGCGATTAGAAACTGCTACTATCGAGTCAGTTCATTTCATACTATAAATGCAAATAACCGTGATCCACTTTATATTTTAATAAAAGAGAATTATTTGATAGAAGCGAATAAATTCTGTAATTTGAAAATATTTATTGAACTCATTCTCTACCTCTTTCTATTCTATTCTCTCTATCTACGAGCTGTGCCCCGCGGTTTTACTCGCATTGCTCCGTTCCAGTTAGTCTTAGCGTGATGATAAATAACTTATAGCCTTCCTCGACAAATGGGCTATCTAACACCGAAAGAATTCTTCAAATCGGACCAGTAGTTCCTGAGATTAGCGCGTTCAAAAAACTCTTCAGCTTTATAATATTAAGTGTAGTTTTACTCTTTATAATCAATACCTTGAACCTAGCATAGAACCAAGAGGTCCTGGATACTATTTTTATATCTGTTAAATAACCAGAGATCATTTGTTTCATATTTTTGAAAGATCTCTAAAAATGCCCCTGCTTGCCTATACACATAACAATTAAGGAGGAGCCAATTAAGGATGCAATTTCAATATTGCCCCTGCTGCATGTAGGTGAGTAGCCGGTTTTACATAAACTATCAAAAAATATTCCAAAAATGTTATGTAATTGTATCTAAACAGGTGTAAAAAAAATATTTAACGTAATACGCATAAAAAGTTGAATGAACTGTAAAAATGAAGTCAAGAATGAATGGGATTTGCAATTTGTGTAGAACGGAAATTTTAATTAAGAAATGTGCATACGTGCACCTTACTCAATATTAAAACGTTTTTTTAACGACGTATATAGTTTTAAATGTTACTATGTATTCCCTTTACATAAAAATAATATATTCTCTCTACAGACTGTAATATGCCTTTATATTTATTAAAACACACGATCGATTTGTATGAAGTTATGAAAATAGTTGATGTCCTACATAAAACCTACCTATGCCTTTTTTTTCAACACACAGCACCTAAACAATCTAAGTCGGAAATTAAAGATTTTATCCTTGGATTTGTCTGCAGCTGAAACCGCGGGGCACAGCGAGTACTACAATATCACTACATAGTATCGTCCCTATGTATGCTTAAATCATTAAAACTACGGGTCGGATTTTGATGAAGTTTTTTTTAATAGATAGAGTAGGTAGTTCTTAAGGAAGGTTTTAGTGCATAATTTTTAAAGTTTTCTAGCGTTCGAAGCCGCGGTTGGAAAGCTAGTATCCATACTAATATTATAAATGCGAAAGTAATTCTGTCTGTCTGTCTGTTACTCAATCACGCCTAAACTACTGAACCAATTTACATGAAATTTGGTATGGAGATATTTTGATAGCCGAGAAAGGACATAGGCTACTTTTTATTCCGGGAAAATGACGCAATCCCGGAAATCCCACGGGAACGGGAACTATGCGGGTTTTTCTTTGACTGCGCGGGTGAAGCCGCGGGCGGAAAGCTAGTAATAATATATTGTAGTATAATATGCAACTTTATCTTTGTGTATAGTGTTTTTTTACGTAATACAAAGATACTTAATAAATACCTATCAATGTCTTGTATATAATGCAGATTTGTCGAATATATATATGTTTCTTCGATAGGTGCACTGTATCGGTGCTTATCATATATATAGGAAGGTCGAACCAAAGTAGATTAGATTGATACAAAATTTGTAAATTCTTAACGAACATTTGAACTGACTTTCAAACTAATTTATAAGATAAGACACTTAAGATAACGATGTACGGAATCCTGACCGTGTAAGTACCTACGACATGATTACGTTGTTAATTATATAATTGCTTATTTAATGTATAAAAACGATTGATTAACCTTCAATGTTTATGGTATGTTTATGGTTTACAAGTTTTTAACCGACTTCAAAAAAAAGGAGGAGTTTATCAATTCGGCCGGTATGTTTTTTTTTTATGTATGTACACCGATTACTCCGTGGTTTCTGAACCGATTTACGTGATTCTTTTTTTGTTCGATGCGGGATGGTGTCGAATTGGTCCCATAAAAATTTTATTCGGATAGGCCCAGTAGTTTTTATTTTATGAGCATTTTTGTCTGTATTTGTAAATGTTGCAAGTGCAAGTTTGAAGTCGGTTGTTTTTGACTTATTGACTTGTTCTTTGACACAAACAGAAACGCTTGCTTGTGTGCGTGAGCCATTTCGAACGTTTGTATGAAGTTTCCCTACTGGTTGTATCTGTATATTGTGTAAATACGTAACTTCGTAACCTGATTTACTTATCCAGAACTCCATGTGATAAAAACTATTTCATTAGTGCATAATGCAAGAAAAACATTTTCCAACCAGAAAGCAGCCGGTTGAAAGTTACATAAATATTATGCCCATTTGACATAACACATTAGTTCTTATAAACTTTTTAAATACCTAAAATAGGAATAAAATAATTTTTAACTGAAAATCTAAAATCTATACTTATAATATAAAGCTGAAGATTTTGTTTGTTTGAACGCGCTAATCTCGGGAACTACGGTTCGATTTGAAAAATTATTTCAGTGTTAGATAGCCCATTTATCGAGGAAGGCTATTGGAAGATAATATAATCATCACGCTAGAAGCAACAGGAGCAGAACAATTCGAGAAAACCGCGGGGCACAACTTGTGTCTTATATTCTTGCCGCATAAATTATCCACTTCTTTCGAAGTCAATTATAGAGCGTTAATCTTACAAACTTTGCATCCCGTTTGTGTGATAATTTATCACAGTGGAGTAACATTTATTTTTACATATTATTATTATATCACTAGTATGTGTTTCCCCGATCATAAGTACTACCAATTTTCATACTTTAAAGAAGATTTTTATTTCCAAAGTTAATATATTAAAATTAAAAAATATACCGGCCGAATTGATAATCTTTTTTTTTGAAGTCGGTTAGTGATATTTGTCATGCGATTTAAAATGGAATTTGAGACAGCAAAGAAGTGTGATGTGAGTTAAGGGCATTGAATGAAAAAGTTAGTTACTAGGTAAGTTAGAGCCATATTAAAAGAAGCGAAAATTAAATTGACTAGGTATGTAATTTATCTTCATTTTTATATGTGTTCGTTATCGATATTCAAATTCAAATTCAAATTCGTTTATTCAGTCTAACTTAACCTAACCTTAGAGCTAAATACATTTGGTGGTAACTGTATAATGATAGGTATATATCAATCAACGGTTCAAGACTGGCATCTTTGCTAGGTTACCGAGAAAGTAACCTGTATTAAAGATATCAGTTCCTTCCCCATATAATTTATATAATATAAGAAAAAACATCTTAAGGTGGTCATCACAACTTAGTCAACGAAATTGATTTTTAAGTTCGGATATAAAGAATATAAAAGTAAATTAACTAATTGATATCTTAACTTATGAACATGAAAGGAGTCGAGTGAACATGATATTAAAAAAACATAATCGAAATCTAAAGGTGCACTTGGCCAATAGTTTATGAACGATATTGCTGGCTGCAGGGGAAAGTAGGAAAAACTGTAATAAAAAATCCGAAATATTCAACATCATCTTCATATTTATTACAACAAATAAACAAATAAACGTTTTAACAATAACATGCATATTTCTAAAGAATCCGCTTTGATTACCAGGGTCGTGTTTAAAATAACCTTTAAATTTGCTCTATCTCCGCAAACAATATTGACTGGCGGCTTCTTTTGTGAAATGTTTATATAAAATAAACATGTAAAAATGTCATGCTATTGACCTCACACAATAACATGGAAACGTGGCATCATAAAGTATACTGCATTTATGTCTTTCACAAATGAAGACATGCTCTAACTATCCTATGAAAGTATTGTTTGAGCGCGCTAGCCTCAGGAAGTACTGGTCCGGAAATATTGTTTCAGTATTAGATAGCCCATTTATCGAGGAAGGTTATAATATAAATTTTATCACGTTAAGACCAATAGGAGCGATACAATGCAGTTAAAAAACCAACTAGCCTATAACACAGTTGACAGATATATACTACGTACATATATTATGTTCTGTTTCGTTTTCAAGTATCGATTTTCAATCTATACGTTCTTTTATTAATCTCCTCATTTTCAAACCGACACAATTGTACCTATTGTTCACGTTCAAAGGTCAGTTATAACATACATAATTTTAAATAAATACTTGTATAGATAATTAAGATGTCTAGGTTGAGTGTAAAATATAGAATTGTAACAAAAATAGTAATCTAACGTAGTATTTATCGACCTTATTTTAAAATCAATATACTATATTATTTTATCACAATATTAATGTTCACGCGATTAATTATTTTTTATCTACCTGTAATGCAGATAAAGTCAACATATTTTTGTTATGCAGTTTTCAAAACTAAACTAGTGTAAGTAATATTTTATAATTATTGAAATAACATAATACACATAACAACATACTAATAACTTATTGAGTTAGACCAAAATGATCGAACGAATCAACATAATAATATCTATATTCTATGGTAATAATAAATAGCCAAATCTTAATCTATACTTCTATACTAATATTATAAAGAGGAAAAGTTTGTAAGTATGTATGTAAGTATGTATGTATGTATGGTTTTCACGCAAAAACTACTGGACCGATTTCAAAAATTCTTTCACCATTAGAAAGCTGCATCTTTACTGAGCAACATAGGCTATATTGCATTTTCAAAAAAATTAGAGATCCTTACCAAAAATGCAATAATGTAACCCAAGGTGTAAAAAAATCCTCAATAAAACTTCTGTCATCGCGTGCGCTGCGGAATCTATTGAAGATAGAACAAAAAAATGTTCTACAGTATTATAGAATGGATCAATATCTACAAGAAAGTCCGCGATACCATATGTCCATCTTCAGTAGTTATGTTACTACAACAACTTTTTTACGTTTTCAAAGTAAATAGAAGTGCCGACAGTAATCAAACCATGTTATCCATACACATATATTAATCCTTATCCCATTAAATGATGTTTTATTATAGACTGTTTCAATACCAGCAAAATACTTTTTAAATGAAAAGAATTGGATATTCCATTCAAAAGATATAACGAATTTAAAAGTGTCAATCTACAGAAAATAGTAGGTATACTGTTCGAGCAGGCCGTAGTGCGGGGGTCACGGAGGAATTCTACCAATATGCGTCTTGACGGAACACAGTGGGGTTTTGGTCGGTAGGAATCCGACATAACCCACGGCCCCTCCCCTGGAGGCCGTGGGTATCTA
Source organism: Colias philodice (assembly GCF_061535455.1). NCBI lineage: Eukaryota > Metazoa > Arthropoda > Insecta > Lepidoptera > Pieridae > Colias > Colias philodice. The sequence goes on along the minus strand of NC_143103.1, from coordinate 8,311,890 downwards.
TGAAAGATTTCCCCACTAAAACAAAAAAAAAAAGGCCGTAGTGCGGGACGGGGTAAAGGTGATTTTCATGTCCGACCTATAGTAGACTTTTCACTGTAAAGATATCGCTATCTATGCGGGTGAAACCGCAGGGCATTGCTAGTACTATTATAAAGGCGAAAGTTTGTATGGATGTTTGTTACTCTTTCACGTAAAAACTACTGAACCGATTACAATGAAATTTAGCACACATATAGAGGGTAACTTGGATTAACACATAGGATAGGTTTTATCCCGGAAATCCCACGGGAACGGGAACTATGCGGGTTTTCCTTTGAAAAAGCGGGCGAAGCCGCGGGCGGAAATCTAGTTATTCCCATAAAGTTACAATAACAGATTCATTCAACGATACTACGTTACACATGACACAAGATTTCTTGAGTTAAATTTTCCAGACCTGTTCAATAAATAAGGCAGAACCGATTACCACAATGGTAATGTGCCTGTTGTCACCAGCATTGTATATGGGATGTTGGCATTCTTATAAAAACATGCAAGCCTAAAGAATTCCATGGGCCTTGCTATGTAGTTCCTTAAGCAAACCCCATTAAGGTTTTCGTCAGAATACACGAATATTGAGTGAAACATAATTTGATATATCAATTGATGTGAAATAAGGTTTTTTTATAAGATTATTATAATATACTATCTGTGCTCCGCGGTTGTACCCGCAGTGCTCCGCTCCTGTGAGTCTTAGCGAGATGATATATGTACATAATATACCCTATAGCCTTCCTCGATGAATGGGCTATCTAACTAAGTAGTTTGCGAGATTAGCGCGTTCAAACAAACAAACTCTTCAGCTTTATTATATTAAGTTTAGAGTCATTCTGTTTAGAATATAGATACATTGATAGGTTTAAAAGTTAACAGTTTATTTATATGTTTTTTTTTAAGCTATTGCATAGCTTCTATCGCGGGCCTTGAGCGCGGGGACCGATTCCAGAAATTTAGTAACGAAAAACCTCACGCTCCCCACGCCGACGGGCGCGGAGGTGTGGCTTGAAAGCATAGCATGCAATAGCTTTACCGCGGCAGTCCCCGAGTGCCACATGTCTTTTTTTAATTAGTCGTAGATATACAGGGTGTCCCAAAAAGTAGTGATATACTGAAGCTGGGAGGTAGAGGACCTAGAGGGCTATCCGAATCACCCCCATGTATGTTATGCGATTTTTCGTATTTTCGGAGTTATGACGTTTTTTTCAATTTTTTACCTATCGCCGAGTACGATGAGATTTTCACTCATGGTGACGTCAATTATTGCGGAAGATGCTTGATTTTTTTTTGTGTGCTAAGCTGAAAGATAGGCCAATTCAGTATGGTAACATTTACTATCGTTAGATCTTTGAATGGAATAAAAAAAAGAATTAAATGCCAAGAAAGATAAAATTACCCAGTATGTTCACCACTTCAAGGGCCCGTAAAAAAATAAAATCACATAAAAAAAGTTTTCCGTTTGGCTTTTAAAAACTTGCTCTATCTATCAGGTAGCTACCCTGAAAATTTCATTTTATTATTCAGAAGGCTTCAATCGAAAAATTGAAATCTAAATTTGGTAAGTGCAAAAATTGAATTAACATGATGATTAATAAAAACAAATTAAAACCAATAACAAGGTGTTTAATTACCAGAAATTTTTAAAATGACCCCGCTGTTGCTCAGTGCAAGTGCGACATCACCGTAAAAAGTTGTCTTTTAAATGTCTGAATGCCCTTTTATCATTTTTAATAGTTTCTTCTGCTACTATGAATTTCCGGGTTATTTCGTCCAAATTGTGGCAGTCTCTCGTCTTTGTAGTATCCCCACGGAAAAAAATCAATAGGGTTTATGTCCGGGGACCGTGGAGGCCAGGCTAAAGGGCAAAGATACCCTGAAAGATGGATTGGTCGTTGCAGCCTGCGCATGCGCCGGTGACGCCTGCCTTAAAGCCTGGCCTCCACAGTCCCTCGACCTAAACCCCATTGATTTGTTTCAATGGGGATACTAAAAAGACCTCGGCTACTTGAGAGAATGCCACAATTTGGACGAAATAACCCGGAAATTCATAGTAGCAGAAGAAACCATTAAAAATGATAAATGGGCATTCAGACATTTAAAAGACAACTTTTTACGGTGATGTCGCACTTGCATTGAGCAACAGCGGGGTTATTTTAAAAAATTTCTCGTCATTAAACACCTATTTATTGGTTTTAATGATCATCATGTTAATAAAATTTTTGCACTTACCACATTTAGATTTCAATTTTTCGATTGAAGCCTTCTGAATAATAAAATGAAATTTTCAGGGTAGCTACCTGATAGATAGAGCAAGTTTTTAAAAGCCAAATGGAAATTTTTTTTTATGTGACTTTATTTTTTTATGGGCCCTTGAAGTTGTGAACATACTGGGTAATTTTATCTTTCTTGGCATTTAATTCTTTTTTTTATTCCATTCGAAGATCTAACGATAGTAAATGTTACCATACTGAATTGGCCTATCTTTCAGCTTTGCACACAAAAAAAATCAAGCATCTAGCGCAATAATTCACGTCACCATAAATAAAAATCTCATCGTACTCGGCGATAGATGAAAAATTGAAAAAAATGTCATAACTCCGAAAATACGAAAAATCGCATAACATACATGGGGGTGATTCGGATAGCCCTCTAGGTCTTCTACCTCCCAGCTTCCGTTCATCACTACTTTTTGGGACACCCTGTATAGCATAGATAAAGATATAGAAGTATGAGATTAGCCTTTAAATGATGAGTAAATTTAAATGATATCTTATCAGGATGACGAATCTCTAAGTACATAGGCTATTTTTATCGCGATACTACGCGAATTACCTGAGCTGTAGCAAGTCTGAAATAGAGCAGAAAAACTTCGATATCTTTTGTTAGAAATATTAGAATTACTAGCTGCTGTCCTGGAAATAGGTTCAAATTTAAATACATACCAACTCATATGCCCAATAACCAAATTTCATGGGAATCCGATCAGCTTTTTTTATTTTTTGTTTTTGCGTTAAAGAGTCATCGCAAAATTATAAGTAAACTAGCGGTCCGCCCCGGCTTCGCCCGTGGTACATATGAAAAATAGATGTTGACCGATTCTCAGACTTACCCGATATGCACAGAAAATTTCATGAGAATCGATCCACCCGTTTCGGAGGAGTATGCAGACTAACATTGTGACACTTTACCCTTCTCAGAGAATCACTCTATCTAAAAAATAAAACCGCATCAAAGTTGCGTAGTTTTAAAGCTAGCAAATATACTGACGAACAGATAGCGACAGCGACTTTGTTTTATATAATGTAGTGATAATAATCAATCCAATTTATTGCTTTAAATAATGACTGATATATGAATTCCGCTTACTCTTTTACAAACTACATTCGTTAGTTAGAAATTTGATAAATTCAATATTAGTTCCAGGAATAGATTTGAAAAAATATAAAAATACTAGCTTTGGCACGCGGTTTCACCCGCGTACGAACCCTCCAAAATCCAAATCCAAGTTACCCTCTGTACCTGTGTGTGCTAAATTTCATTGTAATCGGTTCAGTAGTATTTGCGTGAAAGAGTAATTAACATACATACACATAGTACGCATAAATCCATCCTCACAAACTTTCACATTTGTTATATTATTATAGGATAGTTTTGTTTTTCGATGCGAAAGTATTTTTTATGGCATACCTTTGTGAAATGAATGTCTGTCGCTCCATGACTCAAATATCTTGTTTTGCTTATCTGATTTGGATAATGTTTTATCTTAATCTATCTTGATCAGCAAATGAGATACTAACCGCCAAAACCATCCCCATCTCTCTTGCTTATATTTCTACCAATTAATATAGAAAGAAAGAATATGACATGATTTTAAAAGAATGGAGTTTCTTGCCGGTTTCTCTCCATAACGAAAGGTTATTTCGTAAAAATTCTGAAACACTGCACCTTAACAAAACTAAGCATGCTTTTCTTCTAGAAAATTAATGAATATACGATAGAAATATATTTTTATTCATCATCATCATAAGCCCATTTATGTTCCCACTGAAGGGACACAGGCCTCCCAAAGGATTCAGGCCACCACGCTGGCCAAGTGCATGTTGGCTGACATCACATGTCGTCGAACTTTTTATTCTGCGATATGCCGGTTCCCTCACAATGAAGGATCCCTCACGGTGAAGGATGACCTTCACCGTTTAAAGCAACCATTGGCGCATTTAATATCGACTCTAGTTAAAATAAAGTCGACAGTCTCATGGCTCCAGATAGAGAGTTCTTATAGTTTAAGAGTCAGTGTACATAGTTTTGTAAGGTATAATGTTTTGGCAATATAAAGATTTTATTTATTAATTATTATTATCCTTTTCTTCAATGGAGATTGTGGAGTTTCTACTTCAGACGAAATTGTGGTCAAACTCTTCTCTTTTGTCAATAAAAAAGGCAGAACTATAAAAAACGATATTGGTTGTACCAGACTTGTACCGATAAATTGTCGAAACCACCGCCCCTGCACTACAATGACACCAAATTATGTTATCTACGTATTACGCACAGATGGACAAACGATTAGTTCTCAATCAAGGGATTTGGCGGATTCGTTATCAGAAAATGCCCTATATAATTGGCACATGAAATCGTAGTATGAAACTGTTAATCCTGACCTGTCGCCACGTCAGCATTGTGGTGCGAAATATTTTAAAATGTTAATATTAATATTGAGTGTGGTATGTGCGAGCTTAAGTGTAACTCAAGGTGCTACATTCCCGGGACAGTGTAGCACGACGATACCGGTGCAAACGAGTTTCAATCTAGCTGGGGTAAGGATTCTGAATTGTGTATTTAACCTTTCTTTAACAGTCTGTACTAAATACATTGTTTTCTTTTCCATATAAGTGAGATATTAATTCAAGAAAAACAATGATATTTCGGACTACACATAAATTACACGTGAAACGTAAAGTGATGCAAACAGTAACCTGTAACAGTGCATTTACATCATAGCCTTAGCTCTAGGCTCTATGTTCTTTAATGATCCTTTAGTGTAAACGAAAACTCGTAGATACCTATTCAATGTTGTTCAGTATTAGAACATTACATAAAATCTTTTCGAAAGCACTAAGAACAACGAAAGAATGCTCTACGCCTGTTTACTCTAAAAGAATTTGACATAGTGGGGTTAGAATGAGTATTCGCTCGTTTGATCTAAATGGACCGTAACAGGTAAAATTAAAAAAAGTCAAACAAACTAATGAAAAGTTCTCATGCAATTATTATCAGTGAGACAATCAGAAAGAAATTTGAGCATAATATGCTGAACTTACAGTTTCAGCATAGATTTTCAAGAATGGGATTCTAATTCCCATGTTTATTTTTAACTAACTATAAATAAATATAATATCCTACTAATATTATAAATGCGAAAGTTTAATAGGATGGATGTATGTGTATGTGTAGGTGTGTATCTTTGTTACACATATAGAGGGTTACTTGGATTAACACATAGGTGTTTAGATTAACATATAGGTTTTACCTGGAAATCCCACGTAACGGGAACTATGCGGGTTTTTCTTTACGCAGGCGAAGCCGCGGGCGGAAAGCTAGATAGTATTTTCATAGATGTGAGATAATTGTATTATATGGATGAGTAATTCCTATGTGTCAGCATTGGGCGTGTTATGCGATTATTTTAGTATCTCTTTGACTTTTTGTATATAAATAAATAATGATAACACAATATGTAATAAAACTAGTAGTCTACGGATTTGTTCGATGTAACAAACATGTTTTCGCAATGCTGTATATTTGATGCAAAATTAAAAATCTTATTATTTTATGAATTAATTTTATAATTATTTAAGTACTTTATCGGGTTTATTTATTCGGGTTATCAAAAGAAAGTAGGTAACTTTTTTAAAACATTTTTTTTTTCTCCTCATCAATCTATATTTTATTGCAATTACAACTAAAATGCAATTATTATATTTTTTACTAAGAATATTTTACATTTACTAATCATATTAATATGTATGTCAATGCGGATATCAATTATCATTTATCGATAAAGATACATACGATATAATTAAAAAATTAAGACACAATAAATTATCTGCACTTTTCGTAGAATTATTGATTTTACCTGTAATAGTGTAAAATTGATATTAAGATACATCAAAAAAGGAGTTAGTTTTTTTGTGTTTGATTTTACGCGAGTACAACGTACTATACGTTTAGAAATTAGGACTTTAATTTTTTTTTAAGAATTATTCAAATGCATAATTATATAATACGTGCAAATATTTTTAAGTTCTTAGTCATCAGCAGAGTCGTAAATAAAAATTAAATTCAAAAACTAAAATAAAAGGCTTTATTTTGACTGACTATGTAGGTACTAAAACACGCTCTTAAAAGTATGAAAGAAGAAAATATTTAGCTGTCACGCACACACAAACACATACTTTCACATTCTTAAGTAAGGTTTATTTTATTTTTTATTTATTTATTTTTTACATACTTACATAGATTCCTTACAGCTATTTGTATTACAATATTTATAATTAACTTTAACAAAACAAAACGCCAATAAAAAGGAATACCAATAATAAGACAATTAATGTGACAGTAGTTTTACATTAATTATAACAATGACAAAGTGGAAAAAATTAATATATATATTTTTTTTTGGACATGGTAAATGTTGTAAATATTGTTTGTTATATTGTTTATAGTTCGCTGGAAGATGGCGACTTATCTCATCCTACGAGAATCCTAGACAATCCGGCCAATGCAACCAAGCCAACTATGAGCTTATCACTCCTAACACTTACAATGTGGTAAACACCCACGTGCTCAATCAAAATCAGCTTAATGTATCTGGAACCGCTGTTTTAGCTTCCAATGATGGAACCGCTAGATTAACAGTTACTATTGGCACAAGTAAGTTTCTTGACATTGAAATAATAACGTCAACGTAAATGCTCTTAAGTTTTAATTTGGGATAAAATGGATAAATCAACATGTACATTTATTTATTTATAATTATCTTATAAATAAATAAATAAATAACCTATTAGCAGTATCTAAATAATTCCATTTCAATTTAAAGTCATATTTATAAGTCTAAAATATGTAGGTATGTTAAATTCACGAATCTTGTACCAAATTCCACACGCACCATAGCTAAAACCTCATTATTTTTCAGACCCTCAAGTCAATTATTGGATTCTTGGAACTGATTATAACAACTATGCGCTTGCCTACAGCTGTCAAAATCTGGCCAATAACCAACAAGATGGTAAGTATGCAGAATTTCGTATAATTTATTTATTTATTTTTGCATAGCTTCTATCGCGGGCCTTGAGCGCGGGGACCGAATCCAGAAATTTAGTAACGAAAAACCTCACTCGCGGAGGTGTGGCTTGAAGGCATGGCATGCTATAGCTTTACCGCGGCAGTCCCCGAGTGCCACACGTCTTTTTTTTTGTAAGTGGGGAAAACTTGCATAGATACCCAAGGTCTCCGGGGGGAAAGGCCGTGGGTTATGTCGGATTTCTACTGACCAAAACCCCACTGTGTTCCGTCAAATAGCCTACATGCCTACCCCTAGCTGTGCTCCGCAGTTTTACCCACATTGATCCGCTCCTGTTGGTCTTAGCGTGATGATATATGCCTTCCTCAATAAAAGGGCTATCTAACACCGAAAGAATTTCAAATTGGATCAGTAGTTCATGAGTGAAACAAACAAACTCTAGCTTCATAATATTAGTATACTTTTTCTGACTTGATTTTTATAAATGCATTATTTCTGTTTGCAGTTAATGCTTGGAAACTTAGCCGCTATGCAACACTTGATGCTGAATCCAACAACAAAATCAACAGTCTTATAACCAGTATTGCATCGCCCGTATTGGTCAATACCCGTTTCGTTAACGCAGACCAATCTGACACAGCTTGCTTCTACTATCCGAATATTCCATTAGGACAACCTGTTATATTCCCTGGACAATGCGATCCTAATGTTAATGTTATCAGTAACTTGGATTTGACCAGAGTAAGTTCTATCGTAATCCATACTAATATTATAAATGCGAAAGTAACTCTGTCTGTCTGTCTGTTACTCAATCACGCCTAAACTACTGAACCAATTTGCATGAAATTTGGTATGGAGGTATTTTGATACCCGAGAAAGGACATAGGCTACCTTTTATTGCGAAATATGTACCACGGGCGAAGCCGGGGCGGACCTCTAGTGCTTTATATTTTGACATAGACTTTCGAGATAAATATTAAATCAATGTGATCCGAATATTGGCGTTGTCAATAACTTGAATTAAACTGCAGTAAGTTCAAAATGTCTACTAATATCTTGTTGTATTTAAAATTATCAAAATTATAAAAGAAAATTTGCAATGAAATAAAATTGTAGCTCTCATTAGACCTACTGAGTCATGGATGTTTAAGAAGTATTTTACTTGACGATATTATTACTATATAAGACGATGATTTACTAGCATGTATATAATAGCAAAGATTGGAATCGCGAATAGTAAAAAATATATTGAATTTCAGTTCCAAGGGGACTGGGTGCTGATCGAGTCATATTTCGCTGAGCGGCAATCAGGCACTTGCAATCGTGCCAGATATACTGTGAACGGAAACTTTTTGAACGTTATCAACAGTCACGTTGTGAACCAAGACCGTATCTCGGTCACGGGATCAGCGGTATCCCTGACTGGTGATGGAAAATTGCTTGTTAGCATTGGCTCAAGTATGTATAGCACTTTTTTGTCCAAAGGACAGTTCCATAACTTTAATAAAATATAAAAATATTATTTAATTTATAAATTTATAAAGAATAGAAAAAACTCGATCACGAGGCGGGACTCGAACCAGCATCCTTTCACGCCAATCTGGGGTGGATGTTTGACCAACTCAGCCACTAGTGACCCGGCAGATCAATCGAATTTATTCTATTCTTTCAGTTTTATGTGTCTGAGGGACACACCGCGCCCCATCCATCTTCTATAATATAAAAATGAATCGCAAAATGTGTTGGTAAGCGCATAACTCGAGAACGGGTGGACCGATTTCGATAATTCTTTTTTTATTATATTCCTTGAAGTACCGGGATGGTTCTTATGTAGAGAAAACATAAATATGTACCACGGGCGAAGCCGGGGCGGACCGCTAGTTGAATATAAAATTTTACTTATTCGTCTGGTCAGCTTGTAATTCGTTCTATCAAATGCCGCTCGTAAGAAGGCAAAAATATTTAAATTCAATCAATTCAACATTGATTATTTCCATTCTAGATCCAGTCGTCAACTATTGGATTATTGGAACAAATTATGACTCGTACGCTCTGGCTTACAGCTGTCAAAATGTAGACAGTGAGACGCGAAGAGGTATTTATTTTAAAATACATACTACAAAAATATTCGACATGAATTTTACCTGAATTAACCAAAAACATTTTTCTTTTTATAGTTTGGAGCTGGAAACTAAGTCGTACAACTTCATTGAGTAGTGCAGATACTCTAGCTATAAATAACCTCATGAGCAGCATAAATGTCCTGGATTCTAGATACTTCCAAAGGGCAGACCAATCTGACACAGCTTGTTTCTTCTATCCTAATATCCCACTAGGACAACCTGTTGTATTCCCTGGACAATGCGACCCTAATATAAATGTTGTTACTAGTTTAAATTTGAACAATGTAAGTTGAAACTTAATACTATATTTTTTATTACCCGATATATAAGCTCCAAGCTTTAGAACATTTTTTATATTATAATTAATACTAGATATGCAGCATAATTATCTTTTTTGCTGATAGAGTATTTACAGCGTCAATTAAGTTTAATTTGAATAGTGGCGATTTGGATTGTAATTTACTCAAATATTTTAGATACAAGCTATATTGCTATTATATTAAATGCTATGCTATTGAGTGTCCAAAAATATCAACGTTTGAAATTGCGAATGGTAAAAACAACTTTAATTTCAGTTCCAAGGGCAATGGTACCTGATCCAGACGTATTATGCTGAGCGGCAATCAGGCTCTTGCAATCGTGCCAGATACACTCTGAACGGGACTGTTTTGAACTTAGAAAACAGTCACGTGGTGAACCAAAGCCGTCTCTCAGTTTCAGGAACAGTGACATCTCCTTCTGGTGATGGAAAATTGCTTGTAAACATCGGAACAAGTATGTAACCCAATTTTTTTTCAGTAGTGAAATTCTGCACTGGGTGATTTTCTAGTGCTCAGGGGAAAGTTTGAATAAGATAACATACAAGTACTCATTGCCTCATTGTTTTGCCTTGTTAAAAGAATAGTCAACTTATAAAGCGTCAAATGCTGCCCCTAAGAATGCACAATATTTGAATACAAAACAATTATTATTCAACCAATTGATTATTCACCAGAAAAAATTTCTATTCTAGATCCAGTCGTCAACTATTGGATTATTGGAACAAATTATAACTCGTACGCTCTGGCTTACAGTTGTGAAAATATAGACAGCGAAAGACGAAGAGGTAATTATTTTTAAATTTGAGATTAAAAATAATCTCAATTATCTATAAATAAGCTCAAACATTATTATTTTTATAGTTTGGAGCTGGAAGCTAAGTCGTTCACCTACGATGAGTAATGCAGATACCCAAATTATAAATAACCTCATGAGCAACATAAATGTACTGGACAATAGGTACTTCCAAAACGCAATCCAAACTGACGCAGCTTGCTTCTACTATCCCAATATCCCACTAGGAGAACCTGTTATATTCCCTGGACAATGTGACCAAACTCTTCCTGTTGTAACGAGCTTCAATTTAACTGCTGTAAGTTAAGTCATTATAAAATCTTTTCTAACTCATAATTTTATGAAATTTTAACAGTAATGTACATAAGCACGTACGCTCATAATTAATATATTTTACTAATACGTTTCTTGAATTGGAAATTTAGATGAATGTATGAATAGTATTTATATGTATGAATAGTATTTATAAGTTAATATTAAAATTACAGTTCCTTGGTACTTGGCACCTCATGGCAACGTACTTCGACCACCGGCAATCGGGCACATGCAACGTAGCAAGATACTCCATGAATGGTAACGTCATCCAATTGGTAAACAGCCACGTCGTTAACGGAACGCAATTGAGTACATCTGGGACTGCAGTAGCCAGTACTGATGGAAGTGCCAAACTTAGGGTCACGATAGGAAGTAAGTTTATGGAACTATGAAAATAATTCGATTTTGTTGTTAATATTTTTTCAAACATTACCATGCCGTTTCTTTGTTCTTATTGCAACAATAGGGCTCTTATGAGATACATGACATACTATTTTAAATTTTTTCAGATAACAATGTCGATTATTGGATCTTAGCAACAGATTACTACGACTATGCCTTAGCTTATAGTTGCACTAACTTAGAAAACAATTACCGCAGAGGTAAGTTTATATACTCGATCGATTTCATCTCACACATGAGAACAAAACATTAAACATACGCATGTAAATTTTAGTTTACAGTTGGAAGCTCAGTCGGACCAAGAATCTGACACAAACAGCTAATAACGCAATGAACACCGTTATCAATAACATTAATGTATTAGACGAGAGATACTATCAGAGTACAAATCAGACAGATGCTGGTTGTTTCCACCTGCCTGAATTTGCTGCAGGTCAAAAGGTTGTACTGCCAGGTCAATGCGACGAGAATATACCTGTAGTTGCCAAATTTGATGTGGAAAAAGTAAGTGCTTTAAAGATAAGCCGTCTCTAGCTGAGACAAAGTATCAAATATGCTATCGAATTTGGAACTGGCTTGTTGAAACAGATAAACATGATGTGAACAACGTATTTTTTATCAAAGCGTGAATTTTATTTAAACGGAAGCTCTATAATTAACGAGATAATGCTAATCATGTAAAGATATTCCAAGATTACCAATTTAATACATATTGACATTCATTCTTAAAGAAAAACGTTCGTTTGTAGACATTTAATACAAATTATTATTTTTCACAGTACTCCGGAACATGGTATCAAATCCAGAGGTACCCTCAGGTATTTGAAAACGGCGGTTGCACGGGAGCAAGATATACATTGAATGGTAACGTTGTTACTGTATTGAACTGGCAACGACTAAATGGAGAATTGGATACCATTGAAGGGAATGCTACAATCATCTCTACTGATCAAAGTGCTAAACTCAGAGTCGTTTTGCCATCTCGAGCACCTAATGGTAAGCTTCAATCAAACTTAGTATTATTAAAATCTTATTTTCTTAGCTATATGATAATTACACTTCAAATACAGCTCTATAATTAAACATGAATATAATCATACACTTGTGTCTATGCATGTCACAGTGTATGCACCTATAAAACCAAAATAAATCGTACCCTAATATACCTAGCAGCAAAAAAAAATTAGGTGTGGCACTCGAGGGCTGCGGCGGTAAAGCTATTGCATAGCATCGCATCGCTGTGCCGGTTGGAGTGGAGGGTGTTAGGTTTTTTCGTTACGGAATTTTTACATTCGGTCGCCGCGCTCAGTCTGAGATAAAAGTTATGCAATAGCTTAAAAATCGGTGATAACCTTCTATAATAATTTTTACTTTCCATTACAGCAACACCTGGCCAAACCAGCTCATTTGATCTGTACGTCCTCGACACTGACTATGAGACATATTCGCTGGCCTATTCTTGCGTGAACACAGATGCCCATCACCGTGCGAGTAAGTATCATTTATCATATACTAGTCTAGTATTTACATGGTGATTTTTTTTAAATATACAGCACTATTGTTTCAACTTTTTTACGAATTCAGATAATGCAAATCTGTAATCCATTCCAATTTCCAATTCCAAATTCTCTATCACTACAAAAAAGCAAAGTCACTAACTGCGTCTGTCCTAATATCTGTATGTATGCTTAGATCTTTAAAATTACAGATACAGTGATTCAATAGTATGGTTTTAGTGTTAGGTTTTAGACAAGCGTTTGAAGCTACTGGCGAAAGCTAGACGTTATATAAAACTATTTGAAAGTCAATATAGTAACAACGACAGTCTGTAACTATGTGATGTGTAATTGTGGAAAAGTATTAATGTGAATTCTTTTACAGTTGGTGCTTGGAAGCTCAGCCGCAGACGGACCATGTCACCAGCCGGTAATAACGCCATCGACTGCTACATGGCAAATCGCATGGAGCTCGAGAATAGATACTTCATTGACGTAGAACAAAACGACTCCTGCCCTGAGCCCAGCTCAGCCATGCTGTTCAAGAGTAGCGTCACAGTATTATGCGCTTTGTTTTTAGGCCTTCTTAACTTGTCATAGATTTAGGATTGTATGCCTGTGAATGCCTGTGTTTATTATTTAATAAATGTTTAATTTTATCGACCGGTAAAAACCGGCTGTGACGTCGTATATATAAGTTATGAATGTGTTTGAATAGAAATGTGATTTAATTTAAGAATAATGTATTTATTAATTGTGAAAGCGAATATATTATATGTAAAATGAATGAATTTTATTATTATTTACCCTTTCTCCTAACCATGTTATCCGTTATTTTATCTGTAATAGCTCGTGCATTCAAGATGCTATCATAATAATTAACCTAAGTATCGCTGTATTGACAAAGTGGAGGCAGATTTTCATGAATCCAAGCACATAAAAATTTACACAAAATTTCATTAGACAAAATAAGATAGACCTTGCCCCTAGAATAAAAATGTAATGATGGCAGAAGATTATTTAGAGTTAGGCTCATAATCAAAGCGAGGGTGAACACACTGAACAGGCTTCTTCTAGGCAGACGTGCAACCAAGTAGACCACATCGCCGCTTGCCATCAGGTGGGATCGTGGTCAAACGTCTGCCTCTGCCTATTCATTATAAAAAAATAAATAATAAAAATTCGTCAATTAAATAAAATCAAGTTCAATTTAGTTTCTTCACAAAATGAAAGCAGGAAACTGGAATACAAACGACTAGCCTCCAATTAATTGGTTAGTAACAAATAATGTTTTTACCTTTATCATTCGCAGATAGAATGACGATTATTTCTCAATTAAGGTATTCCACGTGTTTAGTATGATTATCCATACGTGACAGATATTCAGCGATACCTTATCAGAAAATGTCCTATATAATTGGCACATGAAATTTAATATATTCGTTAATTCACACCTACCACAGTATTGTGGTGGATCTCATAATGTTAATATTAATTTTGAGTGTGGTATGTGCGAGTTTAAGTGTAACTCAAAGTGCTATATTCCCGGGACAGTGTAGTACGACGATACCGGTGGAAACGAATTTCGATCTAAATAAGGTATCTATAATTTAACATGCCTAAAATGCAAAATTCGATATGTTTTCTGCAAAAATTTATCAAAATTGGTACAGCCATTTTGGTGTCACAAGACAGGACATTTAGATTTAGAATTATCGAGGAGAATAACACTCATATTAAAATCTATACATATAAGGCTGTCTGATACAAGAAAATATTTAAGCAGCATAATAAGACATGATATGGTTTGAGAAATTCTAGTAATTTAGAGATCTTTTAGAGTCTTCACATGAATGTCTCAAAAAGTACCTAATCAAAAATTTAAAGACTTTTTTGTAACTAACTTGATCCCGCAGCTTCACTCGCATCGTACCTACCCAGATGAAAAGCCAAACTATAATTACGGACAAACGTGTTTTTGCACAAGCAAACATCCATACATTCTTACAAACTTCATACTAAAATAGCAATCATTAATCGAACACGGTATTTACGCAAAATATAGACCCCATATTCGTAATATAGATTTCTCTATGTTCGCTATGAGGAGTCTGTTCCTTCCCGATACTATATTTTAAAGTTCAATAGTAAATTTGTTACAAAAATATTGACAAAAAATATTAAAATTCTATAAATCAATACATTATAATCCAATAATTACTGATTTGCGATCAATTACAGGAAGTAGGATTACATGAGTAGACAAAATTTTTATCGAAATTTTTCTATTGCCTAAATGCTGATAACAAGTTATTAACTAAAATATTAGATTAGAATTAGGAATCCGGTCTTTTCTTTTTATAGTAATACTGCTAATTTATTAACCGTCAAATTTGCTACTTATATATTTTTACTTATCTCCGATTCATATTATAAATGTGAAAGAAGCTCTTCCTGTATGTCTGGCTCCTATTCACGCCAAAAACACTGAACCAATTTGGATTAAATTTGGTAAAAATAAAGTTTAAGATCTTAAAAAGGAGAAGGGTAAAATTTTATGCATGCAATCTCACGGGAACTGGGACTATACGGTAACTTTGACCACGCGGGCGAAGCCATAGGCAAAAAGCTAACTACATATATGAAAATGTACTTTTGAAAAATGCCTTTATCAATAATTATACCTATTAATTACTTGCTTCAGCTATTCCATTATAATAATTGAACCTTCCTTGTAACCAAAAACGTTAAAATATAGCAGAATTGGTGGAGATTTTCTAGGATTTTCTACTGTTTAACGCGAATCAACACAATATGTCAGCCATTATACCACAGAGGCGGGAAATACCAACCTATAAAGCTATAGATATTATCTGATGATAAATAATGATTACGATTTTTTGTACTTTGAAATGCTCTAAACATTATTGTAATCATAATGATTTTCACTGTTAATTATTTCTATTTTGGGAATTACTTATCGTATTATCTTTGAACAAATGCGTCAATGTTATCAAAAAGATATCTACTTTTTACAATATAATAAAAATGCAACAGGTGCAATTCTGAATAATTAAGATATTATTAAGAATTTTTAAGAGGGAGCGAATGCAAAATCTTTCTCTTATCACGACCTCTGAGCTGGTATCTGATAAAATTTTAAAGAAAATATAAAGCCTCTTTCGGTATTCTTATTATTTTTATCGCGGTAATGCCTTAAATCGCCATAAGTCATAACCAATAAAAAAAATTTATCCCGGCACGATCGGTTTTTCTTGTATTTAAAAAAAAATGCTTGCACATTCTTTTTTCAAAAGTTTCAATCTCGTATTCTTTTATTTTGTAATCTAAGCTCGTATTGATTTATTATTATTATTTAGATAAATAGAATTGTATGTCCAGTGAAATATTTCTAGGAAATTTATCGTATTTTATAATATTTATATTCATTTTTTGTTTATAGTTTGCTGGAAGATGGCGACTTATCTCTTCCTACGAGAATTCTAGACAATCTGGCGAATGCAACCAAGCTAACTATGATCTTATTAATGCCAACACTTACAGCGTGGTAAACACCCACGTGCTCAATCAAAATCAGCTCTCTGTATCTGGAACCGCTATTTTAGCTTCAAATGATGGAAGCGCTAGATTAACAGTTTCTATTGGAACATGTAAGATTGTTTCTCCTTTCATTATTCAACTAAATAGTAAATTCTGAAAGCTAATATTTTGTATATTATGTAATAGTCAAATCCCGAGACACAATCTCTTCGCGGACGGACTGCTTTATCTTAGGTTTGGCAAAAGCCATCGGGCAATCCTCGAAATACATTTGAATTTCACCCTTCGACTGAAGTCAGCAGCAATCTCGGACATAGGCGAACGCATCAAAGGCTTCTCACGCGTATAAGACGCCTCAGCTAAACAACGACTGACAAAAATTGTTTAGTAAAAGGCCGAAATATTACAATTATTTGGGCTTTGACAAAGTCATTATGCCAGACCTGGGGTTTGACCAGTCCAACCTAGGAGTGCCCGAGTTTCGGGGTTTTACTATTACATATATATAATAATATTATGTAAGGAACCAAATAAAGCGATCATATAAGTCTAAGTAAATTCATTCCACCACAACGTATTGTTGTTTCAGCGTCAGTCAGTTATTGGATTCTTGGAACTGATTATGACAACTATGCTCTTGCCTACAGCTGTCAAAATCTGGCCAATAACCAACAAGAAGGTATGTGCAATGTTTATTTTTAATATTATGAAATTCCAAACTATGCTAAAAATATCCTACATGACTATTTTCTTCTAATTCTATTTCATCTCTAAGTACTGCGTATATTTACCTTTTTCTTATTTTTTAATTGGCTTTGTTGCCTTTTATAATATTTAAAAGTTTTTATAAATGATAATTTTTATATTTTATGATGATACCTTGATGATCCTTGATGGAACTGCATGTTATAATTTATATTTTCTTTAAAGAAACACACAACATAATATAATTATTTTGTTTTACTTTTATTTCAATTTCTTATTATAAACAACGACGGGTTTCATCATAATCCGGTTTATTTCACTACTAAGGTTCACTATGTAATGATTCATTTTTATTGCAGTTAACGCTTGGAAACTTAGCCGCTCTACCACACTTGATACTGATTCCAACACCAGAATCAACACTCTTATCACCAGTATCGCATCGCCCGTATTGGTCAATAACCTTTTCGTAAACGCAGACCAATCTGACGCAGCTTGCTTCTACTATCCTGATATTCCACTAGGACAGCCTGTTATATTCCCTGGACAATGCGATCCTAATGTTAATGTTATCAGTAACTTGGATTTGACCAGAGTAAGTTCTATCGTAATGGTTTATATTTTGACATTGACTTTCGAGATAAATATTATGATCCATCAAGTACCGTGATATGCTCTTTGCAATAAATTCTTGAGATTCAAATTATAGACCTGTTTATATTATCTAGTAGAAATCCCAAAAATATAAATTTCTGGAATCTTGAATGGTAAAAAATTCTTGAATTTCAGTTTCAAGGAGACTGGGTCTTGATCCAAACGTATTTCGCTGAACGGCAATCAGGCACTTGCAACCGTGCCAGATACACTCTGAACGGCAATGTTTTGAACGTTGAGAATAGTCACGTGGTGAACCAAAACCGCGTCTCAGTTTCGGGAACAGCAACATCTCCTACTGGTGATGGAAAATTGGTCGTAAACATCGGCTCAAGTATGTACTCCACCTTTTTTCAGTAGGATCTTTATGCACTGGATGGCTTCGGTTCCCAAGAGACTGGGCTATAGTTTAGAATAAGATTATAGTGCCTCAGGGGTTATTTTAGAGAATAGTTAACTTATATTCAGTATGCATTCCAATACAACTAGTATGACGGTAAAATATTTAAATAGCAAAACAAATTGTATTCTTAAATTATTCACTAGCAATTTCTATTCTAGATGCACCTGTCAACTATTGGATTATTGGAACAAATTATGATTCGTACGCTCTGGCTTACAGCTGCCAAAATATAGACAGCCAGACGCGAAGAGGTATTTTTTTTAAATACTAAAAAAATATTCAACGTGAATGTTAGCTGAATTAACCAAACACATTATTCTTTTTATAGTTTGGAGTTGGAAACTAAGTCGTACAACTTCGTTGGATAACGCAGATGCCCAAATTATTAATAACCTTATGAGCAACGTAGATGTCCTGGACAATAGATATTTCCAAAACGCAGAACAATCTGCCGCAGCTTGCTTCTACTATCCTGATATTCCACTAGGACAGCCTGTTATATTCCCTGGACAATGCGATCCTAATGTTAATGTTATCAGTAACTTGGATTTGACCAGAGTAAGTTCTATCGTAATGGTTTATATTTTGACATTGACTTTCGAGATAAATATTATGATCCATCAAGTACCGTGATATGCTCTTTGCAATAAATTCTTGAGATTCAAATTATAGACCTGCTTATGTTGTCTAGTAAATATCCCAAAAATAGCAATTATTGGAATCGTGAATGGTAAAAAATTCTTGAATTTCAGTTTCAAGGAGACTGGGTCCTGATCCAGACGTATTTCGCTGAACGGCAATCAGGCACTTGCAACCGTGCCAGATACACTCTGAACGGCAACGTTTTGAATGTTGAGAATAGTCACGTGGTGAACCAAAACCGCGTCTCAGTTTCGGGAACAGCAACATCTCCTACTGGTGATGGAAAATTGGTCGTAAACATCGGCTCAAGTATGTACTCCACCTTTTTTCAGTAGGATCTTTATGCACTGGATGGCTTCAGTTCCCAAGAGACTGGGATATAGTTTAGAATAAGATTATAGTGCCTCAGTGGTTATTTTAGAGAATAGTTAACTTATATTCAGTATGCATTCCAATACAACTAGTATGACGGTAAAATATTTAAATAGCAAAACATATTGTATTCTTAAATTATTCACTAGCAATTTCTATTCTAGATGCACCTGTCAACTATTGGATTATTGGAACAAATTATGATTCGTACGCTCTGGCTTACAGCTGCCAAAATATAGACAGCCAGACGCGAAGAGGTAATTTTTTTTAAATACTACAAAAATATTGAACGTGAATTTTAGCTCAATTAACCAAAAACATTATTCTTTTTATAGTTTGGAGTTGGAAACTAAGTCGTACAACTTCGTTGGATAACGCAGATGCCCAAATTATAAATAACCTTATGAGCAACGTAGATGTCCTGGACAATAGATATTTCCAAAACGCAGAACAATCTGCCGCAGCTTGCTTCTACTATCCTGATATTCCACTAGGACAGCCTGTTATATTCCCTGGACAATGCGATCCTAATGTTAATGTT
Source organism: Colias philodice (assembly GCF_061535455.1). Taxonomy (NCBI): domain Eukaryota; kingdom Metazoa; phylum Arthropoda; class Insecta; order Lepidoptera; family Pieridae; genus Colias; species Colias philodice. The sequence goes on along the minus strand of NC_143103.1, from coordinate 8,292,221 downwards.
ATCAGTAACTTGGATTTGACCAGAGTAAGTTCTATCGTAATGCTTTACCTATATTTGCACACAGACTTTTGAGATAAATATTATGATCCATCAAATCTTCAAGTACCGTGATACGCTCTTTACAATAAATTTTTGAGATTCAAATTATTAACCTGCTTATGTTGTCTAGTAAATATCCCAAAAATAGCAATGACTGGAATCGTGAATGGTAAAAAATTCTAAAATTTCAGTTTCAAGGAGACTGGGTCCTGATCCAGACGTATTTCGCTGAGCGGCAATCAGGCACTTGCAACCGTGCCAGATACACTCTGAACGGCAATGTTTTGAACGTTGAGAATAGTCACGTGGTAAACCAAAACCGCGTCTCAGTTTCGGGAACAGCAACATCTCCTACTGGTGATGGAAAATTGGTCGTAAACATCGGCTCAAGTATGTACTCCACCTTTTTTCAGTAGGATCTTTATGCACTGGATGGCTTCGGTTCCCAAGAGACTAGGCTATAGTTTAGAATAATATTATAGTGCCTCAGTGGTTATTTTAGAGAATAGTAAACTTATATTCAGTATGCATTCCAATACAACTAGTATGACGGTAAAATATTTAAATAGCAAAACATATTGTATTCTTAAATTATTCACTAGCAATTTATATTCTAGATGCACCTGTCAACTATTGGATTATTGGAACAAATTATGATTCGTACGCTCTGGCTTACAGCTGCCAAAATATAGACAGCCAGACGCGAAGAGGTAATTTTTTTTAAATACTAAAAAAATATTCAACGTGAATTTTAGCTGAATTAACCAAAAACATTATTCTTTTTATAGTTTGGAGTTGGAAACTAAGTCGTACAACTTCGTTGGAGAATGCAGATGCCCAAATTATAAATAACCTTATGAGCAACGTAGATGTCCTGGACAATAGATATTTCCAAAACGCAGAACAATCTGCCGCAGCTTGCTTCTACTATCCTGATATTCCACTAGGACAGCCTGTTATATTCCCTGGACAATGCGATCCTAATGTTAATGTTATCAGTAACTTGGATTTGACCAGAGTAAGTTCTATCGTAATGCTTTATATTTTGACATTGACTTTCGAGATAAATATTATGATCCATCAAGTACCGTGATATGCTCTTTGCAATAAATTCTTGAGATTCAAATTATAGACCTGTTTATATTATCTAGTAGAAATCCCAAAAATATAAATTACTGGAATCTTGAATGGTAAAAAATTCTTGAATTTCAGTTTCAAGGAGACTGGGTCTTGATCCAAACGTATTTCGCTGAACGGCAATCAGGCACTTGCAACCGTGCCAGATACACTCTGAACGGCAATGTTTTGAACGTTGAGAATAGTCACGTGGTGAACCAAAACCGCGTCTCAGTTTCGGGAACAGCAACATCTCCTACTGGTGATGGAAAATTGGTTGTAAACATCGGCTCAAGTATGTACTCCACCTTTTTTCAGTAGGATCTTTATGCACTGGATGGCTTCGGTTTTCAAGAGACTGGGCTATAGTTTAGTATAAGATTATAGTGCCTCAGTGGGTATTTTAGAGAATAGTCAACTTATAATCAGTATGCATTCCAATACAAATAGTATGACGGTAAAATATTTAATAGTAAAACATGTATTCTAAAACAAATTATTCACTAGCAATTTCTATTCTAGATGCACCTGTCAACTATTGGATTATTGGAACAAATTATGATTCGTACGCTCTGGTTTACAGCTGCCAAAATATAGACAGCCAGACGCGAAGAGGTAATTTTTTTAAATACTACAAAAATATCCAACGTGAATTTTAGCTTAATTAACCAAAAACATTATTCTTTTTATAGTTTGGAGTTGGAAACTAAGTCGTACAGCTTCGTTGGATAACGCAGATGCCGAAATTATAAATAACCTTATGAGCAACGTAGATGTCCTGGACAATAGATATTTCCAAAACGCAGAACAATCTGCCGCAGCTTGCTTCTACTATCCTGATATTCCACTAGGACAACCTGTTATATTCCCTGGACAATGCGATCCTAATGTTAATGTTATCAGTAACTTGGATTTGACCAGAGTAAGTTCTATCGTAATGCTTTATATTTTGACATTGACTTTCGAGATAAATAGTATGATCCATCAAGAACCGTGATATGCTCTTTGAAATAAATTCTTGAGATTCAAATTATAGACCTGCTTATGATGTCTAGTAAATATCCCAAAAATAGCAATTATTGGAATCGTGAATGGTAAAAAATTCTTGAATTTCAGTTTCAAGGAGACTGGGTCCTGATCCAGACGTATTTCGCTGAACGGCAGTCAGGCACTTGCAACCGTGCCAAATACACTCTGAACGGCAATGTTTTGAACGTTGAGAATAGTCACGTGGTGAACCAAAACCGCGTCTCAGTTTCGGGAACAGCAACATCTCCTACTGGTGATGGAAAATTGGTCGTAAACATCGGCTCAAGTATGTACTCCACCTTTTTTCAGTAGGATCTTTATGCACTGGATGGCTTCGGTTCCCAAGAGACTGGGCTATAGTTTAGAATAAGATTATAGTACCTTAGTGGTTATTTTAGAGAATAGTTAACTTATATTCAGTATGCATTCCAATACAACTAGTATGACGGTAAAATATTTAATAGTAAAACATGTATTCTAAAAAAAAATATTCACTAGCAATTTCTATTCTAGATGCACCTGTCAACTATTGGATTATTGGAACAAATTATGATTCGTACGCTCTGGCTTACAGCTGCCAAAATATAGACAGCCAGACGCGAAGAGGTAATTTTTTTTAAATACTACAAAAATATCCAACGTGAATTTTAGCTGAATTAACCAAAAACATTATTCTTTTTATAGTTTGGAGTTGGAAACTAAGTCGTACAACTTCGTTGGAGAATGCAGATGCCCAAATTATAAATAACCTTATGAGCAACGTAGATGTACTGGACAATAGATATTTCCAAAACGCAGATCAATCTGCCGCAGCTTGCTTCTACTATCCTGATATTCCACTAGGACAACCTGTTATATTCCCTGGACAATGCGATCCTAATGTTAATGTTATCAGTAACTTGGATTTGACCAGAGTAAGTTATATCGTAATGCTTTATATTTTCACACAGACTTTTGAGATAAATATTATGATCCATCAAATCTTCAAGTACTGTGATAATATGCTCTTTCCAATAAATTCTTGAGATTCAAATTATAGACCTGTTTATATTATCTAGTAGAAATCCCAAAAATATAAATTACTGGAATCTTGAATTGTAAAAAATTCTTGAATTTCAGTTTCAAGGAGACTGGGTCTTGATCCAAACGTATTTCGCTGAACGGCAATCAGGCACTTGCAACCGTGCCAAATACACTCTGAACGGCAATGTTTTGAACGTTGAGAATAGTCACGTGGTGAACCAAAACCGCGTCTCAGTTTCGGGAACAGCAACATCTCCTACTGGTGATGGAAAATTGATCGTAAACATCGGCTCAAGTATGTACTCCACCTTTTTTCAGTAGGATCTTTATGCACTGGATGGCTTCGGTTCCCAAGAGACTGGGCTATAGTTTAGAATAAGATTATAGTACCTCAGTGGTTATTTTAGACAAAAGTTAACTTATATTCAGTATGCATTCCAATACAACTAGTATGACGGTAAAATATTTAAATAGCAAAACATATTGTATTCTTAAACAAATTCTTCACTAGCAATTTCTATTCTAGATGCACCTGTCAACTATTGGATTATTGGGACAAATTATGACTCGTACGCTCTGGCTTACAGCTGCCAAAATATAGACAGCCAGACGCGAAGAGGTATTATTTTTTTTTAAAAAAACCACAAAAATATTCAACGTGAATTTTAGCTGAATTTACCATAAACATTATTCTTTTTATAGTTTGGAGTTGGAAACTAAGTCGTACAACTTCGTTGGAGAATGCAGATGCCCAAATTATAAATAACCTTATGAGCAACGTAGATGTCCTGGACAATAGATATTTCCAAAACGCAGAACAATCTGCCGCAGCTTGCTTCTACTATCCTGATATTCCACTAGGACAGCCTGTTATATTCCCTGGACAATGCGATCCTAATGTTAATGTTATCAGTAACTTGGATTTGACCAGAGTAAGTTCTATCGTAATGCTTTATATTTTGACATTGACTTTCGAGATAAATATTATGATCCATCAAGTACCGTAATATGCTCTTTGCAATAAATTCTTGAGATTCAAATTATAGACCTAAGCAGGTCTATAATAACATAAGCATGTTGTCTAGTAAATATCCCAAAAATAGCAATTATTGGAATCGTGAATGGTAAAAAATTCTTGAATTTCAGTTTCAAGGAGACTGGGTCCTGATCCAGACGTATTTCGCTGAGCGGCAGTCAGGCACTTGCAACCGTGCCAGATACACTCTGAATGGCAATGTTTTGAACGTTGAGAATAGTCACGTGGTGAACCAAAACCGCGTCTCAGTTTCGGGAACAGCAACATCTCCTACTGGTGATGGAAAATTGATCGTAAACATCGGCTCAAGTATGTACTCCAGCTGGCTTCGGTTCCCAAGAGCTGTCTCTCGGCTATAGTTTCGAATAAGATTATAGTGCCTCAGTGGTTATTCTAGAGAATAGTCAACTTATAATCAGTATGCATTCCAATACAGCTAGTAAGAAGACAAAATATGTAAATAGCAAAACATATTGTATTCTTAAATTATTCACTAGCAATTTCTATTCTAGATGCACCTGTCAACTATTGGATTATTGGAACAAATTATGATTCGTACGCTCTGGCTTACAGCTGCCAAAATATAGACAGCCAGACGCGAAGAGGTAATTTTTTTTAAATACTAAAAAAATATTCAACGTGAATTTTAGCTGAATTAACCAAAAACATTATTCTTTTTATAGTTTGGAGTTGGAAACTAAGTCGTACAGCTTCGTTGGATAACGCAGATGCCCAAATTATAAATAACCTTATGAGCAACGTAGATGTCCTGGACAATAGATATTTCCAAAACGCAGAACAATCTGCCGCAGCTTGCTTCTACTATCCTGATATTCCACTAGGACAACCTGTTATATTCCCTGGACAATGCGATCCTAATGTTAATGTTATCAGTAACTTGGATTTGACCAGAGTAAGTTCTATCGTAATGCTTTATATTTTGACTTTGACTTTCGAGATAAATATTATGATCCATCAAGTACCGTGATATGCTCTTTGCAATAAATTCTTGAGATTCAAATTATAGACCTGCTTATGTTGTCTAGTAAATATCCCAAAAATAGCAATTATTGGAATCGTGAATGGTAAAAAATTCTTGAATTTCAGTTTCAAGGAGACTGGGTCCTGATCCAGACGTATTTCGCTGAACGGCAGTCAGGCACTTGCAACCGTGCCAGATACACTCTGAACGGCAATGTTTTGAACGTTGAGAATAGTCACGTGGTGAACCAAAACCGCGTCGCAGTTTCGGGAACAGCAACATCTCCTACTGGTGATGGAAAATTGGTCGTAAACATCGGCTCAAGTATGTACTCCACCTTTTTTCAGTAGGATCTTTATGCACTGGATGGCTTCGGTTCCCAAGAGACTGGGCTATAGTTTAGAATAAGATTATAGTGCCTCAGTGGTTATTTTAGAGAATAGTTAACTTATATTCGGTAAGCATTCCAATACAACTAGTATGACGGTAAAATATTTAAATAGCAAAACATATTGTATTCTCAAACAAATTCTTCACTAGCAATTTCTATTCTAGATGCACCTGTCAACTATTGGATTATTGGGACAAATTATGATTCGTACGCTCTGGCTTACAGCTGCCAAAATATAGACAGCCAGACGCGAAGAGGTAATTTTTTTTAAATACTACAAAAATATCCAACGTGAATTTTAGCTTAATTAACCAAAAACATTATTCTTTTTATAGTTTGGAGTTGGAAACTAAGTCGTACAGCTTCGTTGGATAACGCAGATGCCCAAATTATAAATAACCTTATGAGCAACGTAGATGTCCTGGACAATAGATATTTCCAAAACGCAGAACAATCTGCCGCAGCTTGCTTCTACTATCCTGATATTCCACTAGGACAGCCTGTTATATTCCCTGGACAATGCGATCCTAATGTTAATGTTATCAGTAACTTGGATTTGACCAGAGTAAGTTAGTTCTATTGTAATGCTTTATATTTTGACATTGAATTTCGAGATAAATAGTATGATCCATCAAGTACCGTGATATTATGCTCTTTGAAATAAATTCTTGAGATTCAAATTATAGACCTGCTTATGTTGTCTAGTAAATATCCCAAAAATAGCAATTATTGGAATCGTGAATGGTAAAAAATTCTTGAATTTCAGTTTCAAGGAGACTGGGTCCTGATCCAGACGTATTTCGCTGAACGGCAGTCAGGCACTTGCAACCGTGCCAAATACACTCTGAACGGCAATGTTTTGAACGTTGAGAATAGTCACGTGGTGAACCAAAACCGTCTCTCAGTTTCGGGAACAGCAACATCTCCTACTGGTGATGGAAAATTGATCGTAAACATCGGCTCAAGTATGTACTCCACCTTTTTTCAGTAGGATCTTTATGCACTGGATGGCTTCGGTTCCCAAGAGACTGGGATATAGTTTAGAATAAGATTATAGTGCCTCAGTGGTTATTTTAGAGAATAGTTAACTTATATTCAGTATGCATTCCAATACAACTAGTATGACGGTAAAATATTTAAATAGCAAAACATATTGTATTCTTAAATAAATTATTCACTAGCAATTTCTATTCTAGATGCACCTGTCAACTATTGGATTATTGGAACAAATTATGATTCGTACGCTCTGGCTTACAGCTGCCAAAATATAGACAGCCAGACGCGAAGAGGTAATATTTTTTAATACTAAAAAAATATTCAACGTGAATTTTAGCTGAATTAACCAAAAACATTATTCTTTTTATAGTTTGGAGTTGGAAACTAAGTCGTACAGCTTCGTTGGATAACGCAGATGCCCAAATTATAAATAACCTTATGAGCAACGTAGATGTCCTGGACAATAGATATTTCCAAAACGCAGAACAATCTGCCGCAGCTTGCTTCTACTATCCTGATATTCCACTAGGACAGCCTGTTATATTCCCTGGACAATGCGATCCTAATGTTAATGTTATCAGTAACTTGGATTTGACCAGAGTAAGTTATATCGTAATGCTTTATATTTTCACACAGACTTTTGAGATAAATATTATGATCTATCAAATCTTCAAGAACCGAGATACGCTCTTTACAATAAATTCTTGAGATTCAAATTATAGACCTGCTTATATTATCTAGTAGAAATCCCAAAAATATAAATTACTGGAATCTTGAATTGTAAAATATTCTTGAATTTCAGTTTCAAGGAGACTGGGTCTTGATCCAAACGTATTACGCTGAACGGCAGTCAGGCACTTGCAATCGTGCCAGCTATACTCTAAACGGCAATATTTTGAACGTGGAGAATAGTCACGTGGTGAACCAAAGGCGTCTCTCAGTTTCGGGGACAGCGACATCTCCTTCTGGTGATGGAAAATTGGTCGTGAACATCGGCTCAAGTATGTACTCCACTTTTTTGTCGGTAGGGAAAATCTGAACAGATGTCATAGAGAAATGACGAATGCTTTTCAATTTCAACGAAAGTTTTTTACGAAAGGTTTAGGATTTGAAAATATATTTCAAACGATGATAGCCAGACGTACTACGAGTAGTTTTTCTATTCTATTCGACTGGATGCACCATATAAAAGAACTCGAGGCCCACCTCTATTGTTATCTATGACGTCGATGATTGCTATTGCCATAAAACAATTTTACCAACATTTGCAAATGTAAAGAACTACTTATGTACTAAAATTTAAGGTACCACCATACATCCGTAGGATGGTAGCTACTCCCAGGGGACAGGCTAAAATTTTAATTTAATAATATCCTCACAGCCGAATAATAGTCCGTTTATATTCCAATGCTATGTGAAACAAAATATTTTTATACAATGCATTTATTCGTTACCTACCAAATTATTCACTAGCCATTTCTATTCTAGATGCACCTGTCAACTATTGGATTATTGGAACAAATTATGAGTCGTACGCTCTGGCTTACAGCTGCCAAAATATAGACAGCCAGACGCGAAGAGGTATTATTTTTTTAAATACTACAAAAATATTCAACGTGAATTTTAGCTGAATTGGAATTACCCAAAAACATTTTTTTTATAGTTTGGAGCTGGAAACTAAGTCGTACAACTTCATTGAGTGATCCAGATACTCTAGCTATAAATAACCTTATGAGCAACATAGATGTCTTGGACAATAGATACTTCCAAAACACAGAACAATCCGAAGCAGCTTGTTTTTACAATCCTGATATCCCACTAGGACAACCTGTTATACTGCCAGGACAGTGCGATCCTAATATAAATGTTGTCAATAGCTTGAATTTGGACCAAGTAAGTTGAATATATTTTATGTTATATTATCCTCACACGGACTATTCTGGTAAATAATGCAATCCATCACATCTACATGTACACTACACAGACCATGATAATATACTTACTTTCTTTGTGATAATGAAAACATGGTTAGCACGCAAAGGCGTCCCCCCTTGACAGGGATCTCGAACCTGGGCTTGGGCTGTCGCTTGACTGGAGGAGGCCGGAAGGGCCCTAGTCGGACGGGAGCTCGGAAGTTATTTAGTTAATTTTACTAATACAAATTTCAAATTTGTTTGGGGAGAGTCTATATTCAATAGTAGACGTTTTAGACTACGATGACGAATGCAGATTTATTTTGTATTTTTCATAAATTATTGAGTATCCAATTAAAGAACTGTTTTTATTGAGTACTAGCATTTCCAAAAATAAAAACAATTAGGTAATCAAACGAATCGCAAATATTAAAAACATCTTGAATTTCAGTTCCAAGGACAATGGGTACTGATTCAGACGTATTACGCTGAGCGGCAGTCAGGCACTTGCAACCGTGCCAGATACACTCTAAACGGCAATGTTTTGAACGTTGAGAATAGTCACGTGGTGAACCAAAACCGTCTCTCAGTTTCGGGAACAGCAACATCTCCTACTGGTGATGGAAAATTGGTCGTAAACATCGGCTCAAGTAAGTTGCCTGTAAATTTTTGTGGTAAATTATTCAATGGATGGCTGTAACAATGAAAAATATTTAAATTGAAATCGTTTATTAGTAACCTAATTATTTCCTTGCATTTTCTATTATAGATCCACCTGTCAACTATTGGATTCTAGGAACAAACTATAATTCATACGCTCTGGCTTACAGCTGTGAAAATCTAGACAGTCAGAGACGAAGAGGTATTTATTTTTAAATTTGAGATAAAATGATGTACACTTAACTTGAATAAAGTATTTAAAACCAGAAACATAATAATTTTTAGTTTGGAGCTGGAAATTAAGTCGCACAACTTCATTAAGTGAAGAAGATAATCAAGCTATAACTAACCTAATGAGAGAGGTGGATGTCCTGGACCAAGGTTACTTCCAAAATGCAGACCAATCTGACGCAGCTTGCTTCTTCTATCCAGAATTTCAGGCGACTGAACCAGTTATATTCCCAGGACAGTGTGATGTTAATATTCCTGTAGTCAGCAACTTTGACGTCTCCAGGGTGAGTTATACTAATACGTATGAATGGACGTTTGTGCCTATGCCAACTTTAATTTTACTTTAGGAAATAATCTATATAAATATATTAATTAGCTGACGTTAGAAATTTCAAGCGCCTAGATTTTTCTTTGAAGATGGACATGAATTGATCAGTATGATTGTATATCATACCTGCTAACGTATACATGTATGAGTGCAACGGCTAATAGCGTTTATATTACAGTTCCAAAATGAATGGGTCTTGATCTCATCCTATTATACTGCGCGGCAATCAGGCTCTTGCAATCGAGCTCGATATACTTTGGATGGATCTGTGCTGAACGTTGTGAACAGTCACGTGGTGAATGAAGCTCTTCTATCAGTATCAGGGACCGCCAGAGTCGTGTCTAATGGAAAGCTTGTAGTAAATATTGGAAATAGTAAGTTTTCCTTAATTTGAACCTAACTTAAAAAGTTTGTATTAAACGCCTGTCAAGAGACTATCACATCAGTATTTTCATCAATATTTTTTGATGAAAATTAACTTTAAGAAGTCACTAGTCCTGATAAAAATGAAATTTTAATCAAATCAAATTAAGAATACACATTCAATTAAAACTATAAAAACAATTTACTCACGTTACTTCTTATTTGTTTACAGATCCAGCTGCAGATTACTGGATTCTCGACACGGATTATGAGAACTTCGCTTTGGCATATTCTTGCGAAAACATTAACAGTGAACAGCGCAGAAGTAAGCATCTAGTCAATTAAGAAAATTTAACAAATATGAAAGCACAAATTGTAAACTATTCAACATTATTTATATTACAGTTTGGAGCTGGAAACTAAGTCGAACCACTTCCCTGACGGCCGAATCGAATCAAAGGATTGAATCAGTAATGAGCAACATTAATGTCCTGGACAATCGTTACTTCCAAAACGCTGAACAATCAGATGCAGCTTGTTTCTACTTGCCCGATATTCCACTAGGAGAAGCTGTCATATTCCCTGGACAATGTGACCCAAATATTGCAACAGTATCCAACTTTAATATGAGTGATGTAAGTTGTGCTGTGTCTTCTATCATCGGTGTATGATAGTTCAGTTTACGAAAAAAATAATAATCAAAAATATTATAGTGAAGTGAAGTTCCATAAGCAAACTTCCATTTATAGTAAACATTAGCTTATTTTTCAAAGAGAACAACTTTCTAGTCATAATACCAGCTAAATTGCAGCTACAAGATAAAATTAACGCGACGCTATTTAATTAATAAACAATTTTCAGTTCCTTGGTGACTGGCACTTAATTTCAACTTATTACACCAACCGACAATCCGGAACTTGCAATAAGGCAAGTTACTCCTACGATGGTGACACGATCCGAGTGGTGAACAGTCATATCGTGAACAGCAACCAAATGTCTGTATCAGGGACTGCAATAGAAGCGAGTTCCGATGGAAGCGGCAAACTGCTTGTTTCGATATCACGTGAGTTCCAAACCATACACGTTACCATTGCGATGTTAATGTTAATGTCAGAATTACCAAATTGAAATCAAACTTCTTTAGGCGCATTGAGTATAAAATTTCAAGGTCGCGTCATGTCAATACCTTCAGGTCGTGGAGAAACGCGTCGATTTTCTATTCCCTAATATACTGTAATTTCCAGGCTACACCGTCGACTACTGGATCCTAGCAACTAATTACCACGATTATGCCCTTGCTTACAGTTGCAGTAATATGGAAAACAATCAGCGAAGAGGTAAGCATACATTTTAAATTGATTCAATGTCATACGAATGATTTTAGTTATAATTTAATAATATTTTTTTTTCATGGCATTTTAACAAACACCAAAAATAGATTTAACATAATAAAAAGTCTAAGAGCCATTCCATAGACTGAAAAAAAAAATCTTACCAGACTAAACCATCACTGCTTTCTCCGAACGACGTACTTGAGAACAAAAAATGTAATATCTGAATGTCATTAGTTTACAGTTGGAAACTCAGTCGGTCCAGGACTCTGTCGGCCACGGGAAATACAGAAATAAATAAAGTTATGAATGACGTTAATGTGTTAAACGAGCGCTACTTTGAAAGAGCAGATCAGACAGACGCCGGTTGCTTCTACTTCCCTCCAGTGAACGAGAATGCACCAGTTATCTTCCCTAATCAATGTGACATGAGTGTCCGAGCACAATATAACTTCAATGTAACGGCGGTGAGTTTCGAATTCAAAACAACCCCATCTATATCAATGTTGTAAAAAAATGCAAATGTCTACGTAAATGTGTGTAAATGTTAATGTAAATGTGTGTAAATGCTAATGTATATGTGTGTAAACGATGTTGTAAATATGTGTACTGTGTAAATGTAGTTGTAAAAAAATTCTTGATTTTTAGTTCTTGGGAGTGTGGCACGAAGTTGAAATATACCCGACTGGAATGGCCAACGAACAGTGCGCTACTCAAGAGTACACTCAACAGTCGGCGACATCTTTCACGTTGACGTCTAGATTTGTGAACAACGGTGTACAAGGCTCGTTTCCTTGGCTTTTAGAACGAAGTGCTAGTGATACTACAGGATCGTTTATAGCCACTATCCAAACTCCTACAATGAGTAAGTGTAATTGCTTGAATATTTCCTGAAATTTGGAATATAAATTCACAATTTAGAGAAATAAATAAAATTCAGTTTTCTAATTAAAACTTTAAAAAATATATGTTTAAGAAACTCTCATGTATACAAAATAAATGCAGTAACAAATTTACAAATGCTTGAAACAATATTGTAGGATTGTATTTTGCTCTACTATTACACAAACGATTCGTTATACTACATTTTGAGGCTTCATTCAGGATATTTTTTTGTTATCTACTATATAAAAATAAGTCGGGTTTTCCTTCCTGACAACTCCAGAACGCAAGAACCGATTTCCACGGTTTTGCATTCGTTGAAAAGTCTCGGGCTCCGTAAGATTTATAGCAAAGAAAAGGTGTCTCTGGTGGCAAAACGGAGATCGCCCGGTTTGCTAGTTGCTTATACAATTTTGTTAAATAATATTAATCATTTATTCTTCTAAAGCGCATAAATTTTTTAAATAATTGGCATTATTATGGGTTTTAAATAGGTCACTGAGTTCAAACTGTAATATTATATTCATGCGTTTCTCGTCTTTAAATTAAATACGAGAAACGAATTCCATAATGTCATCTTTATATTTATTTTTTTTCATAAATTCTGGTTTAATAAATATTTGATATGAATCGTTTGTTTATTATTACAGGTATATCCTTCCCATTCTGGATACTTAGCACGGATTACGATAATTATGCTTTGGCATATGCATGCGCTAATATGGATGAGAATTCGAGGAGAAGTAATTATTTCTTTATTATTAAATTACCAATATTTATGTGATAAAACTTTATCAAAAATCTTGCGACAATCAGAATCAGTCAAAACAAAGCCACTAAACTGAAAGCTCATTTATAAAAAAAAATATGTTTTAAAATTTTGATCCAGTCACTTTATTATTTTTAAGACCAGTTGTCAATATCGTGAAATTTCGTATTGATCGAAATAAAGTGTTATTTACATGGTTTCAAAGTTACACCCTGCACAGATTTTTTACTTAATTACCAATTGATTTTCTCTCAGTTTACAGTTGGAAGCTCGGCAGAACAAAGCAGCTATCTACAGCATCCAACACAGCTATCACATCTTCTATGGCAAATGTTCAAGTCCTAGACCAGAGGTACTTCAAAACCACCAACCAATCTGAGGAAGCTTGCTTCCACCTTCCTGACTTGGCTGAAGGTCAAACAGTTGTTCTGCCTGGACAATGTGATGTTAATATACCTGTAGTTGCCAATTTTGATGTGGCAAAAGTGAGTATATGAGCATTTGGTTTTTTTTTACTATTTTTACACACGGCACGATCTGATCCCATACTAAGCTTTTGCTTGTGTTATGAAAACCTAGATGGCTGATAAACATACATATAAAATTTTAAATAAATACTTATATAGATAATTCACCCAGACACATATTATAAAACATCTATGTTCATCACACCAATATATGTGGGAATCGAACCCACGACCTCTGGCTTGGAAGGCAGTGCCACTGCCAACCAAACCAACCGGTCAGTCAAAGTCTATGAAATCTAAAAACCACCATAGATAAATTATTTAAAAACAATTACAATTTCAAACAAAATAATTTAATTATGAATTAGTCTATCTAGTTATGTTACTTTATCATTAGCATTCAAATTTCAAACATATCCCGGGTAAAATTACACAATTATTGAAGGGTCTCCATTTATCATATTTCATAAGGATTAAGGAATGCGTTAAAAAGCACGACAGCTAATTCAATGTATTTTTTCAGTACTCAGGCACATGGTACCAAATTCAAAGGTACCCTCAGCGATTTGAAAGTGGAGATTGTACGGGTGCAAGATATACATTGAACGGTAACGTCGTTACTCTATTGAACTGGCAACGAATTGACGGAGTATTGGATACTATTGAAGGAAATGCTACAATCATCTCTGCTGATGGCAGTGCTAAACTGAGAGTCACTTTGCCATCTCGAGCACCTAATGGTTAGTGTCAATTATTTAATTTATAGTCTAAGTCTAGAAGTCCAATCACTAAACGAATACTAACATAGAACTAGCGAAAACTATTATATCTCAAGTACTCAAGTACTTTCATACTAAAACAAAATTGCATGCATTTGCGTAGTGCATAGAAATGGCAAACCGGTTATGCAAATACATAAGTACAATAAAAATAGTTTTAAATTATAATTGCTATTCATTAATGAACTTTCGATATTAGTGCTATTTGATAATCTCACAACCAATGAATTTATTATAAAAATATAGGATGTTTTAATACTATGGAAATATTCTATGATGGCGATAGTAATAGTATGACGATATAATCAAATTTTAAATCAGATTAGGCTGACGTATTAATAATTCGTAAAAAGTATTAAGATTTTAGATAAAATAGATATCGAATAGTTACGACACTTTCGGCTTCTATATAAAATGAAAAAAAAAATATATTTGAGAATAATTTATTTCTCCTGTTCGTTTAAATTGACTTCAGAACTTTAGACTTATCTAACTATTCGCTAATTCTTCTGAATTCTACAGTTAGTACTTGAATAGTCTACAAGCAATGCTAATGTTTCACTTCTATTCAGAAGAAGCGAAAATGAATCTTGCTCAGTTAATACAATGATCAATTTCCCCTGCACTCAACTAGTTTTCACCTTCTATTACAGCATCTCCCGACGACGTGAACATAAGTGAATTATATGTTCTGACCACAGACTACGAGACGTACTCCCTCGTCTATAGTTGCGTCAACGTGGACGCCTATCACCGTGCGAGTAAGTTATATTCAAGCCTAGTTTTTTGTATTATAATAATATAATCATAGAAATGATATAACAATTTCTGTATTAATATTAAAGCTTTTGCAACCAACACGTGAAAATTTTCTACGTTTCTTTAATTTAATTTGCTTCATTTTAATTTGCTTCATCCACCAAATAGCTAGAGAAAGTGACATCTGAGAAAGTGGGTATACAATTTTCGGTTGGTAAAGTTGGTACAGAGTTAGAATATAGTCAGAAGTTGTATATTAGCTACTTTTTCCATGTACTACGTGAGTGAAACCGCAAGATAAAACTTGTTTAAAATAGGCGACAGCTAAGACTTCTTAACAATACAATAATAATTGATGAACTACATAATCAAGTTCGTCTTTCAAATAGGTATTTCATACCTATTAAGACATATTATCTATAAACCTGAACAATGTATTAATCTTAGAAACATTTTAACAGTTGGCGCGTGGAAGCTCAGTCGAACTCGCAGTATGCCGCCAGCAGGTACCACTGCCATCGACGCCTACATGGCAAATCGACAGGAACTCGAAAATAGATACTTCGTCTCAGTACAGCATAGCGACGAATGCCCAGAACCCAGTTCAGCCATGCTATACAAGAGTAGCTTTACTATATTATTCATATTGTTCCTAGCCCTTCTTAACCTGTCCTAGATATTAAACTAATTGTAATAATTATATTATATTGAGTTAAGTATTATCTAATCATATTTAAACTTATCGGTAATTTAAAAACGCCGGCGCTGACGTCATACTTCTATAAAGATATAATCATTGGCTGTGTAAAGAAATGGGTGTCGAATTTAGATAAATGTATTTATTGAATGTAAAATCGAATGTATATGAGAAATAAATAAATTATTATACGAACCATGGTTTTATTCCCGTTTTAGGGTTCCGTACCCAAAGGGTATCACTAAGCCTCCGCTGTCCCCAGGCTCTATCTCATGAACCGTGATAGCTAGAAAGCTGAAATTTTCACAAATGATGTATTTCCGTTGCCGCTATACAACAAATTAAATAAAATTAAATATGAAGGGGGTCCCCATAGTACGGAACCCTTCGTGCGCAAGCTCCGACCGACTCGCACTTGGCCTGTTTATTCTGTGATTGAATTAGGGCCACCGTCGTAAATTAGCACTTAATGTGTACAAAATATATACACAAGTATATATCACTACATATTATAAAACAAAATCGCTTTCTCTGTGCCTATTTATTTATTTATTTATTTATTTATTTATTTATTTATTTCAGGTAACAGACAATAAATTGTACAGACCCATATTATAAATACCTTACAGACTAACATACATATAATAATTTAAAACTAAACTAAATTAATACAAAACTAAGAATATATTAAGCACTACACTATACACAATTCACGGCACTGGCGGTGTCATATTGCGCTGAACGGGCTTTGGCTGGGTGTTGCGAAGCCGCCCGCGAAACCGCCGGAACACAACACCACGGGGCCAGAACTCCTCGCTCATGAAGGTGCTCGCTCGGTACAC
Source organism: Colias philodice (assembly GCF_061535455.1). Taxonomy (NCBI): domain Eukaryota; kingdom Metazoa; phylum Arthropoda; class Insecta; order Lepidoptera; family Pieridae; genus Colias; species Colias philodice. The sequence continues at coordinate 8,275,588 of NC_143103.1, read as the reverse complement.
GCACAACAAATGAATTAAAATTCAAATTGTTGCGCGGCTCCAGGCGCTGGACCCTCACGATAAACTTGGTCTTCACCCGCACATACTCCACTACATCAGAAGCTTGGGTAGAGTGGTGCAGGCGGGACACGTACAGCTGCGTCGTCGGTATGGCGGGCCGCAGCAGGTGGTTGTTACCGGTCGGGGCGGTACCGCACTTGTTGGAGGAGGGCTTCTTTTTCTTTTTCCTTTTCTCTACCTTTGTAAAGCCTTCCTCATCGAGTGGATGACTATTCGCGCTCGACAAGGGTGCCGCACGGCGCGGGGAGTCCCTGTGCTTAACGGGATCTCCATCTCGGGTGATATCTTGCCGCTTTACGGGAGGCTTGGCGGCAGCGGCCGCGTAACCAGCCGGTGTCGGGTTGGCTACACGTGGCGGGCTCTCCGGGGGAGGCGCGGGTCGGGCGGGGCGCGGCGTGACGCGGTCGACGGCCGGCGGCGTCGTCAAATTCGCTGACTCAAAAGTCTCACGTTGCGCTCCACGACGTGTGTTCACATTTGAAACCTCCGTTGACCTACATAATGAAATTGAATCGCGCAGGGCGACGACCTCATTACGCAGCTCGTTGATGGTGGATTGGGAAGCTCCAAATTTGAACTCCATCTCCTTTAGGGCCGTCCTTAAAGAAGTGATATCCTTAAGAAGGCGGGTGACGTCGACGTGGTCGAATGTGACGGGAGGCAGCTTACGCAAATCCTTCGCCACGAAAGTCGGCACGTCGTCCGGATCGGTCTCCTTGAACACCTTGATGATGTCCCGTAGACTTCTCTCTCCCTTCTCGTCCCTCCTGCGAGACGGCATCCTATCGGCCATATTCAATGCCGAAAAGAGAAGTGATTTGGCGTCACGAATCTCTTCCTCCGTAAAATTGCTCGTGCAAAGTTGTTCTATGCTAACTTCATCCATGACATCCAGCTGATACTGCAGGAATGCCAGGACTTCATTAGGCACAAGCGTAGCGCTCATTGTTACGAGCGAAAACTTCGATAATAAAAAATATTAATTATTTATTATGAATATTCTGCACAGCGCAATGCGTCCGCTTTGGAGCGCGCATTGCACTAGACTGTGTGACCTATGTCCTATGTCCCTATGTCCCTTTGTATGCTTAAATCTTTAAAACTACGCAACGGATTTTGATGCGGTTTTTTTTAGTAGATAGAGTGATTCAAGAGGAAGGTTTTAGTATATAATTTATTAGGTTTTAGACAAAGCGGGCGAAGCCGCGGGCGGTAAGCTAGTTATAATATATACACAAGTGGTCTACATAAAAAAAAACATATGTTAATTATTCGGATACCGTAACGGAAAAAACATAGGTATGTGTACATAAGCTGTCGAGATAATTTGTTAATCATGCTGGTTAAGGTAATATGATCATTGGACGGAATTAGACGAGCGTCGAGCATGTAGATTTGCTCTAATGATGTGATGGTAATCTATACTAATATTATAAAGCTGAAGAGTTTGTTCGTTTGTTTGAAAGCGCTAATCTCAGGAACTACTGGTCCGATTTGAAAATTATTTCAGTGTTACATAGCCTATTTATCTAGGAAAGCTACAACAGGAGCGGAGCACTGCGGGTAAAACCGCGGGACACAGCTTGGGCATAATATTATTTTGTACCAAGCGATTGCATTACTCTTCAGAGTCAATCCATACTAATATTATAAATGCGAAAGTAACTCTGTCTGTCTGTCTGTCTATTACTCAATCACGCCTAAACTACTGAACCAATTTGCATGAAATTTGGTATGGAGATATTTTGATACCCGAGAAAGGACATAGGCTACCTTTAATTGCGAAATATGTACCACGGGCGAAGCCGGGGCGGACCTCTAGTTAAAAATAAAATATTAAGAAAATATTAAAAATTCACCTTATAGAAGCAAGAGGCCACTGAAAATCAAGACTACAGGCCCATGTTGAAAAAAATATGGGTCATTTGAATCACCAGGTGACCTTTCTAGAATGATATAAGAGCATAAAATAATAAGATTCAGCACTATGTCGTCACTTGTAAGCTGTCCACCTGACTGCAGATCAGAATTCGATAGTACAGGTAGAGATTTTTCCCCCTGTCTCCATGATTTTTGTACGGCGTTGCGGAATAATGGATTAAAAGCAGTATAGAAATAGTATGAAACAGATGCCGTACAAAATCAAATGACCAAATTTACCCTGGCAATTGTCGGAAAATAAATTCTGCCTTTGTGTTCAAAATCAAAACCGTACAAAAATCATTGAGACAGCTTACAAGTGACGACATAGTGCTGAATCTTATTATTATCGTTCTTATTATATCGTTCTAGATAATATTATGTCACCTGGTGGTTCAAATGACCCATAATTTTTTCAACATGGGCCTGTAGTCTTATGTTACTTCTTTGAAATTTACACATTGTTATATTATTACATCTTCGTGTCCGTGTCATTGTAAATCGAAGACACTTGCTCCTGAAAATCAGTTTGTACTATCTCAGGAGCCTGGGGTCACTTTAATTTGTTACATTATTTTGGAAAATAAATTATTTATTTATTTAAGCACTTTTGAAGAAATATTATCATCCGCAAGACTACAATGTGACATCAGTGATAGAGTTTCTCACTCGATAGATATAGATATCTTGTAGATATCATTTTAAAACAAACTTATCAAAAACTCACATAATAGGTACCTACATAATATTTTCAAACACAGGGAAATCACCTACAGAATGTGTACTTTAATCCATTCGTCATATTGATATCTAAAGAGTGTGTGTGCCGAGCATACGTGTCAGAAGTGAAACTTCTTCGGCAAGATTTAAAGATAACAAAATCGTCGCCTTACTCAATAACGTGACGGTATTACCATGACGTGACCTTGAAATTTGACTCTCAACGCGCCTAAACAAGTTTCACTTCAAATATGTATTAGAGAACATTCAAAACCGTATAACCTCGGATTAGAGAGCTGAATATGTGTAAAATACATATTGATTTTAAAGATATTTGCTTGCATTTCTTAAATTGACATCATTTTCATTTATCATTTCATATTATCTATGCGTCAATTAGGTCGAAAGAAAAGCTTTTTATAATGTTTGCTAGTTCTTTAATTTTAATCATTTAAAACTAACCAATTGTCTGGGCCTTCACCTCGAGTTGACCAGAAAAAAAATAATAATTTTAAAGTTATAGTAAGTCAAAGCACATTGCTGGCAAACACCATTTGACTGCAAACTTAAGTCAAAAGTGGATTAGACCGATGCGATGCCTTCAGCTAACATTTATAAATAAAAAATAAAAAAATAAATAAATAAAGCTTTTATTAATTCCTTTACTTATATCTAATTACAAATTTTATTTGTTGTTAGTGTGGTTAGTATTAACATTATTCTTATTTCTCTATAACAATTCTATTTTTTAAATATTAAATTAAGTGTTAGTTAATTAGAAAGATAGTATGTAATTAAATATAATAAGGACCGCTTTTTGCGGTAAAAGCCTCCTCCAATTTCTTCCACTCATCCCTGTTCTTAGCTAATCTAGTCCAAAGGGCACCTGCATGATTTTTGATATCATCACTCCATCGTGTGATTGGTCTTCCCCTCTTACGCTTTTTATAAAAAGTGAATGAGAATGTGACCATCTGTCATCTCTCAATCTGCACAGGTGACCTGCCCATTTCCACTTCAATTTACAGACATACCTTACTGCATCTTGAGCTTTCGTTCTTTTTCTTGTATCACTATTTCGTATTCTATCCTTAAGTTTAATATTCAAAAAGCTTCGTTCCATGCCTCGTTGGCAGATGCTAATTCTGTTTAAATGCTTTTTTGCAAGGGGCCATGTTTGACATGCATACGTTAGGCAAGGTGTAAGACATATGTCCATGGCTTTAGCTTTTAGTGGAATTGGTATTTGTCCTTTGAAAATCTCTTTCATAGCCCAATATTTATTCCATGTTTGCTTGACTCTTCTTTCTATTTCTTTTTCGTTGCATAGCTTAAATGAGATAAGATGTCCGAGGTAAATGTAGTCTTCAACATATTCTATAGGAGTTTCATTTATTGTGACTTGTAACTGGTGGCTGTTTGTTATAATCTTGGTTTTTTCCTGATTTATATTTAAACCTGCTTTTTTGCTGTATTTATTTAGCGATTCTATCATTGGTCGCAATTCCCTTACATTTTCTGACAACAAAACTATATGGTCTGCAAATCTCAGGTGCGATAAATATCGTCCATTGATTTTGAGACCATATGACTCCCAACTGCAGCTAACATTTATATAATAACGATACACAGCTAACATTTTTATAATAACGATATACTTACAATTATTATGCAAGCATTAAGCTAGTTGAATTCGAAAACATTGACTACCCATGTTGAAAAAGTAATGGAATGACCCACCAGGTGACCTATCTAGAACGATATAAGAGCATAAAATAATAAGATTCAGCACTATGCCGTCACTTGTAAGCTGTCCAACTGAGTACCTACAGATGAGAAATCGAAAGTACAGGTAGAGATTTTATTAGCCACTACTTTGTTTTATTATGGGTACAATCATCGAATAATGGTTTATTTGATGATTATACCCAAAACTAACCAAATATGGAATTTTAATCATCATCATCATCAGCCCGTATACGACACGGGCGTCCCTTAAGGGAATTTTAATAAAATAAAATAATTTGCCAATCTTCGGTACCAATCAATGGAATTAAATCTAAAAAAAATTCACATTTTATTATGTTTATACAATACCAAGGTACAGATTACTAGTTTTGATGAAGCCGTCATCTTTATCAACTGTGACTAAAGACAAAAACATTTATTTGCTATTTATCATTTTTATTATTTTAATTAGATCTAAGTGTTTACTAACCCTCGTAGAAAAACATTCATTGTTTATCGCTTCCAGAGTATTCGTGATAACGACTAACACAATTGATAAAATATTTCAATCTGAACCTAAATACCAAATGCTGATTGTGACCTGGATTTTTTTACATTTTAATTTAAAACTATTTAAGTACGTTAACTCTTATTATGAGTATTCAGAAAATTCAAAATAAAATTATCCTATTACTTAGTTACCTTAATTTTTTAAATTTTTCATGCATGTTCACTAATTTATATTGGTTTTAAACAACTTCTTAACTAAGTATTATTTAATGCACAATATAACAGATAGATGTAGTTTTGAATAAAAATTATTAAATTAAGCAATAAATAGATTCTTCAGTGTTTCATATTATATTTTCAGCCAGAAATACGGATGAAATAAAAAAAAATACAGATTTTAAGCCATTATTATTATTTATTCTGTCTGTTTCTCGATCACGCTCATTGTAAATAATTCGAAACATAAATAATATAAATAAATCATGTTTTAAATCCGTCAGATGTTTAATTTCCACATAAATCTACTAAGCACCCATCAACGACCTTGAGACCTATATATATTTACCTATGAGATTGATAATAAGTAATAACACTATCGGAAACGGACATCATTTTTATATAGATAATATTTCATAGCTGATAACTCTTATCGTTTACAACAACATGAGTTCGGCCTTTTGAGTTATTCTATAGTAAAACGATCCGCTTAAATAATTGTTTTTTCTTAATCTTTTATAATATGTAGAATGTAGGATATATAGATAAAAATATTCCTTTTCAATACACACGGCGTCATCAAATCCATTAGTAAGCTATCACAAATATCAATAGATAAGATACTATTATATATAATGATAAATAATAAAAAATATCGCCATTTCGTGAGTTCAAGTGAAGTGTAAATTATGATCACATAATTTCCAAAATGTTTAAATTTTTAATAGTTAGTTTGTTAAGTATAGGGTTAAGTACAGCTCAAATATTGCAAACAGGACAGTGTAACGCGAATGTTGCTCTTGCAGAAGATTTTAACATTGAAAGAGTAAGAGATTTTTTATTTTTTCTTATAACATAACCGCCCGCGGCTTCGCCCGCTTTGTCTAATATCTAATAAATTACATACTAAAACCTCCCTCTTGAATCACTCTATCTATTAAAAAAACCGCATCAAAATCCACTACATGACTCTCGTTCATTTTCTTAATAAGCCTAAGTAGGTATATAATAAAAAAATAGTATATACCGGGAAAAGAACACAGGTCATGTTGATTCTATGCTCAAGCATTAACTGCACACTACTATAGTTAGACCTTTCGGAAGTATGATAATGGAAAGTTCAAAATTTATTTGTGTAGTTAACGATCATAGTATTATGAAATGCAAAGATAATTTAAGCCGATATGAAAGCTTATCCGACTCGGAAATTATTTACATTTACCAAAAGAGAATGTAATATTTCCTACTCTGTGTATTATTCGAAAAATAATATATAATTTCAATTATTGTAGATTCATTTTAATACATTTGACTGTTCAACAAAATAACCACATAACGACGAACATATTTTTTTTTTTATTGCACAATGTTTAACTTTTTTCGATAACGATAACATATTTATTGTAATGACCAACACGAGAAATTTTAAGAGTTGATTTCACTAATAAATCATTCTAAACATAATAACAATTCAGATTGACTGAACGTCGCAACAAGGTTTCGTCAGTTAGCCCTGTTTATTTTTTAACACTAGAGATGTTACTCAAAAAATCGAAAGTTGATATTGAGACTAAAATGTAATGATTATTTTCCAATAATCTCCTATAATATATCATTTCTTTTAGATCCTACATTAAGAAGAAAAGGAATAAAACCGGCCAAGTGCGAGTCGGGCTCGCGCACAAAGGGTTCCGTAGCAGCAAATATAATAAATTACAGTTAAATCAACCTATCTCAAAAACTATAAGAGATACTTTGATCAAACCAAAAATCGTTGAAAGAGTTAATTAGCATGCATCACCTCTATTTTTTTTAGAATTTTATACCCCGTAGTTATAAAAATAGAGGGGGGGGGACATACTTTTTACGACTTTGAGAGCTGATATCTCAAAAACCGTTCACTTTAAGAAAAATGTTTTTTAGAAAACTTTATATCATTTTAAAAGACCTTTCCATTGATACCCCACACGGGTATGTACATCGAAAAAAAAAATTTCATCCCTCAGTTACATGTATGGGGGGCCCCACCCCCAATTCTTTTTTTTACTATTTAGTGTCATATTTTTGTAGCGGTTCATACAACACATATTCCCATCAAATTTCATCACTGTAGTACTTATAGTTTCCGAGTAAATCGGCTGTGACAGACGGACAGACGGACAGACGGACAGACGGACATGACGAAACTATAAGGGTTCCGTTTTTGCCATTTTGGCTACGGAACCCTAAAAAGCAGACATGTAATCTCTGATGTTTTAATAAATCCCTACTTCCTTACCAATATGCAAAAGTAACTCTGTCTGTCTGTCAGTCTGTCTGTCTGTTACTCTTTCCTGCTTATACCTCTCAACCGATTTTGATGAAATTTGGCACAGACAATCTTTAGACCCTGAGAAAGAACATACTAGGCTACCTTTTATCAAAACACCACGCGGGCGAAGCCGCGGGCGGATGCTAGTAATATTGTAAATACTTAAGCCATGTCATAAGTCACATGATAAAAATATAATAATTAGACATTCAAAATGATTTATCGTATTAGAGATAACACAAGTCAATAACTGCGTTAATAAAAACAACCGACTTCAAACTTGCACTTGCAACATTTACAAATACAGACAAAAATGCTCATAAAATAAAAACTACTGGGCCTATCCGAATAAAATTTTTATGGGACCAATTCGACACCATCCCGCATCGAACAAAAAAAGAATCACGTAAATCGGTTCAGAAACCACGGAGTAATCGGTGTACATACATAAAAAAAAAAAAAAACATACCGGCCGAATTGATAACCTCCTCCTTTTTTTTGAAGTCGGTTAAAAACATTAGTTTTAGAAACTATTAGATAATATTGATATCTAAAGGTAATCATAAAGCAAGACCTTTCGTAACTTATGTAATAATTTTGCATTGTAATTATAACATGACTTGTTATTAAATATTATTAGGTACATATTTTACTATGAAATAGATTAAAAAATCTTGAGCAATTTTAAGCCTCTTGAAAAAAGGACTTTACAAATAAAAAAGAATATATTTTTTTAGAAACACGTTATTTTTTAAGTCAGGTTTTTTATTACCATAATTATTTTTTTATTATGCAATTTAGAATAGACACACCTCTTAACACATTTAAACCTGTATTTGAGTTAGTTACTACATGAACTCGATTGACTTTTCTACAAAATGATTATTTATTTTTCCCACTAGATCGTGTCAAACTGTGCTAGAATATTCTACATACACGTGTATTTTTGTATAATAGTTTTTACTTATCTACATAAAAATGGCCATTTATAGTTTTAGCAAAGGAGAATGAACAAAAGTGGTCCAAATATCCACCACTAACGAGACCTATGTTGACTTACAGTCCACTAAATATGGCACCACCTAACTTGGCAAGTGGGTGTGAAAGGGATAAAAAAACATACAGGCGTCATTCAAGGTCATATTTTCTTGTTACAAGTTAATGTTCATACTGAAATCTCCAGTGTATAAAGATATAAGCTTCTTGGTTACGACCATATGAAAAATATTAATATTTGTACCCACAACACCGTGTATTCGTCATTCGTCTGCTTGCTTTCTTTACGTACTGTGCGAATTCTTATGCCATGCCAATGTAAAACTTACCGGCTTACATGGGCTTATTACTAAGTTCTTAGTGCTTGTCACCGACTTCAAACCTATTTAATAAATAGCACATCTAAATAATATGTAGTAATTTAATAATATCAAATCTTTCTTATTTTTCACTTTTCCGTTTTTGAAGTCGGTTTTTTTAACGTAGTTATTTTTATATTTAATACTTTTTAGTGTATTTTTTAAACACGAATCAAACGAACCCAAACTCGATAAAGTTGAGTCAATTAATTACTGAGATTGACTTCCGATTCCATCATCAAATCAGCTCTATGTCATGATAAATTTTCATCGCTATCCAATTTACATACGTATACAAAATTTCAGCTCAATCGGTTACCGGGAAGTGAATCAAAGTTACTTGCTAGATTTTCAATCAAGTCATCGAAATCAGACAAAAATGCTCCTAAAATAAAAACTACTGGGCCTACCCGAATGAAATTTTTATGGGACCAATTCGAAACAATTCCGCATCAAACAAAAAAAGAATCATGTTAATCGGTTCAGAAACCTCGGTGTAATCGGTGTACATACATAAAAAAAAAACATACCGGCCGAATTGATAACCTCCTCCTTTTTTTTGAAGTCGGTTAAAAAATATATCTTTATAACAACAAGCTTTCCGACCATGGCATCGGCCGCGTATCCAAAGAAATTCCTGTGGGAATGGGAATGAGTAAAATTTTTTTTTTTTTTTTTTTTTTTTTACTCTAGATAGGGAAGCGCTTGACCACAATCTCGCCTGATGGAAAGCTAGATGCGGTCTAAGATGGTACGCGCTTCCCTAGTAGGTACCGGTTCACTCTTCGCTTGAAGACCCCCATATTGTACTCGTCGGGGAACACAGATTCAGGAAGCGCGTTCCAGTCCCTCGCGGTTCGGATGAAGAATGTGGAATCGAACCGCTTAGTCCGGGTACATGGAACGTCCACCATATGGCGATGCCTAGAATCTGTGCGCCTCGACGATCGATGGAAGAATGGGGATGGCGGAACAAGTTCGTGTAGTTCCGCAGCGCACTCACCAAAGTGTATCCGGTAAAAAACCGATAAGCTGGCCACTCTGCGACGATGAGCGAGGCTCTGGAGTTTTTTGCCTACTAGCTCATCGTCGTTTATAAGCCTCTTGGCACGCCTCTCTATCGCCTCAAGCGCCTCTAGCTGGTACTTGGCGGAACCGTCCCAGAGGTGAGAGCAGTATTCCATGCACGATCGGACTTGTGCTTGATAAAGGTTGAGCAACTGTCCCGGGCTGAAATACTGTCTCACCTTCGCCAGAATTCCAAGCTTTTTTGAGGCTACTTGGGCTTTGGATTCTATATAGGAACCAAAGTTCAGAGTAGGCGTCAAGGTGACGCCAAGAAGCTCGAGGTGGTTGGTTATCGGTACGGACACACCCTGGAAAGTCGGAGTCAGATGGAATGGACTCCGTTTAGCGGAGAATAGACACGCCTGGGTCTTAGTAGCATTGAACTTGACCAGATTGGCATCGCCCCAGTCGGAGACCGCCTGTAAGGACAAGTTCATGCGATCAACCATCGCCTCCCGTAGAGACTGGATTTGTGCCATACTGGCCCGCGCGCTGGATACATATCTCTCCACAACAGTGCTATCGTCTGCGTACCCATAGATACCGGGTTTCAGCAGATCGTTGATGTGTAGCAGGAAGAGTGTTGCAAAGAGAACTGATCCCTGAGGGACCCCGGCATTGATAGCCATTTGGTCGGACGAGCAGCCATCAATGACTACTCGAATTGACCGGTCTCTCAGAAAATCTGAGATCCAGGCGCAGAAACCGGTAGGCAGACCGTAGGATGGAAGCTTGCCAATTAGGCTATCATGCCAGACCCTATCGAAGGCCTTCGAGATATCAAGGGAGACAGCAAGTGCTTCACCATGATTCTCTATGGCCTCGCTCCAGATGTAGGTGGCGTACGCTAGAAGATCCCCAGTGGACCGGTTTCGGCGGAACCCGTAAAATGCAACCTTGACACTCTTTAGCTTTCTTTCTATCTCCAAACACAAAAATCATATCATGAAATCGCTCCGTTACGATGTGACAGTAAGACAAACAAACACACATTTTCATTTATAATATTATAGAATAGTATATAGTGTATAGGTATAGTAAGGAAGTAAGGATAATCCAGATGAACCCAACATTAGAAAGACAGACTATAGAGTTACCATAACATTTTTGCAAACCAGAATTCTGTGGTTTTGCGGCCGATGTAATTTACACCAAAATCCTGTTTTCTCACATTGTATCATAATTAGTTCCACCATGTACCTAGTAATAACTAGCTTTGTACCCGCGGCTTCGCCCACGTTTTCAAAGAAAAACCCGCATAGTTCCCGTTCCCGTGGGATTTCCGGGATAATAATAATACCTACCCTTTGTGTTAATCCAAGTTACCCTCTATATGTGTGACAAACGTTGTAATCGGTTCAGTAGTATTTGCATGAAAGAGTAACAAACATACACATACACATCCATCCTCACTAACGTTCGCATTTATAATATTAGTAGTAGGATGTATTGGAAACACATACTTTCTTTCCGTATAATTTTATTGACTGTTTAATTTGTTTCTTTAAGGGCCGATTTTTCAATGCTTGGATAAAACTTATCCGTCCAATAAAGTATTACACGATAATATTAAAATGTCACGTAAACTGTCAAATGTGGACAATTAGAATACGTTTTTAAAATGGTACTTAGTTTTATACAACGACGAATAAGTTTTAACCAAGGATTGAAAAATCAGCCCTTAAATGTATATTTTATCTGTCTGCCAAAACGTTAGTAATCGTTATCTCATTATCTATCACACATTGTTAAAGTGAATAATAGTCGTAAATTTATTTATAGACTGACACAATCAGCTCATAAAATTGTAATTATTTTATAACAAGCTCGTAAAATTGTATTAGATACCAAGAATTGCATAATCGTATTCCATTTGGTTTCAACTGCAGATTAAGTGGGGTTTCCTTTTTTCTTAATCATAATAAGATACCTTGGTTCTTAATATCGAATCAGGTGACAATGTTACCTATTAGAAAGCTTGTTTTTATTTTTTTTTTTTTGAATAAAGTTAATACTATTTTTTTTAAATGCACTAGAACTGTCCTATTATACTTTGACTCCTTTAAAAGTCCTTATAAAAAAGGAGCAAAAAGCTTTAGCCACTTTACATCTATTCTAATGAAGTTGTTTATAAAATATAAAACTAGCTTTCCGAAAGCTTTGTCTTCAAAAAAACCAATCCTATACTATAATATCTATTACTGTGCCTATAGTTAAAAAAATCCATCAAAATCTGTTACGTGGTTTTGAAGATCAGCATACGAACATTTTTTATACTATGTAGTGATTTTTACATATTAATGAAAAAAAAACTACCGGATAAGACTAACGTGATCGATGGGTTAAAAATTCCATTTCAGTTTGCAAGAGCGAGCAAAAAATAGTTGTTTACTTGAATTGGTTCATTTAGCGAGTTATATAAATTTACATGAGCATTTTCATTTAAATGCATGATTATTATGCGAGTATTTAAAAAACTGTGTAATTATTATAGTCAATGTACTATAATGATATTAACGCTTTATAGTCAATGTCTATGATTCGTAGACATAGAAATCTAAATAACAAGACACTAGAAGTCGTAAGCGTGCGTGACCTTGTCGCCACTCAGGTGATTTGCACATCACCAGTGCATTCGTCACTGTTCAGTTGCTCTGGAGACGTATGAGTGTATACATGGTGTGTTTCAGCAATTCCCATTGCGGAAATTCTTCCACAAGTTGTAATTATACTTATAAAGGAATAATATTTCATCGGAAAATATTTTTTTTTAGAAATAATGCCGTTTTTCCTTAAAATAATAGAATATTTACAAGTATTACGAGTGTCACCATAGTAATCGAAATAACAATGAATGACACAGTCGACCATTCTTATTATCACGTTTGTTCGTATTGGAGCAAAAAGTCTCATATACTTAGGGATGTTATTCTAAAATAAACCGTAAATTCGTGCGTTAGGATACATATTCAAAAGCTTAATTTAATAGTTAAGTTAGTTTTCACTAAAATCAAGCTGTCCAATAAAAGGCATGCTTGTGTGTACTATTTAGCTTTCGGTTTGAATGTGTTGATTTTGGCGACAGCGGTTTTCATACGAATTATGACATTATAGCACTTCTATGTGTCTTGTTATTTAGATTTCTATGTTCGTAGACTATTGTGTGTGAAAAAAACTTCCCTCAGTAAATGCTTTATTTATTTCCATGAGAAGGAATCGGTAGGTACTGCAAAGCCCTGTCAATCGACATTATAGATATAAGATAATAAACTAATATTTTAACTATTTTTCTTATATTTATAGTGGTCTCAGAAATATATTAAGAATATAAAATATTTATTTAGAAGGAATTGAAATAAAATGAACGAACTATTTGGTACCTACTGAACTGTTTAGGAGATTCTACCCAAAAATACGCGTGCCTTCTCAGTCTTTAATAATATCCCTGAAGCATAATTACATGAATTCTTTGGCAATGGCAACTGATTAATTAATCCATCAGTCCTCGGAATCACAGACACAATAGAAAATCTATTGTGTCGCGCCCCGATCGGGCCTTACGGTGGTCAATGGGTTAAAACAAGATAAATATAATTTAAGAGTAATACTTTATGACCGCCTCCGTGGTACAGTGGTTGACGCGTCAGCGTAATACCGAGAGGTCCTGGGTTCGATTCCCGGTGGAGACGAATAAAAAAAAATGTCTCGGTCTGGCAGGACACAGAAGGCTGATCACCTACTTGTCCCTAAAGAAAATCGATCAGTGAAACAGATGTATAATGCATCTGCCCCTTACCCCACTAGGGGACATGGGACTTCACTTTAATACTTTATACTCTAACGCTAAATTTCCCACAGTTTTCTGGAAGATGGAACAGCATAGAGGGAACTCGCAGCCCACTTCAACCAGGCGACTGCTCGTATTTAGAAATAAATCCAACGAGCAATACAACGACCGCTGGGCTCAATAACTATAGTGTGTACATGAGGGCACTGAATCAGAACTTCTTAGAAGAAATCAATGGAGTTGCGTCTGCAATAAATAATACCGCCACATATACCATGACGTTGGCCCCGGTTGGTAAAAGTAAGTAGTTCTAAAAAAAAGCTGTTCTGTAACATAAGATAACACAGATAACAAACTGTATTTTTTACTTTACGTAGATGGCGTTTTACAAATTCGCTTTAAAAAACAATTCACTTCTAATAAACTTAAAATAAATAACAGACAAACGGTACAATTTATTATCTAACTATGCTTATTACATAAGACTAGTTTATGAACATAAATCATCAACTAAACTCTAAAGTATTCCATCCTATATGACCATTTCGTAATTCAATTGATCTTAAATTATTTTATTTCTAAAAATGACTTTCAAATATTAAGCTTACATTTATTCACTACATAATTACAATTTTATTTATTATATAATATAATTAAATTAAAAATATTTTCAGCCATCGATTTCAACATCATGCTAACAGACTACGAAAACTTCGCCCTTGCATACAGTTGTGAGAATGTGGGGACAACTAACAGAAACAGTAAGTTATAAGTACACCTTCAGCTGAGTATTGTATAGGGGATGGCTTATTCATTGTATAAGAAATATATTTTTATTCATTCAATTGCAAATAGAAATGCCATGGCACATTTTCTCGGCCGAGCCACGTCCACACAGACCGAGCAGCCATTCGCGGAAAATGCTTCGCGAAGCTGCTCGCTCTCTGTGGATTCGCCTAATGACCAACGTGTCCGCGTCATTTGATTAGCTAGCTTGGGCCAAATAAAGAGAGATTATAACACCACCTTTGAAGATATTATAATTATTTAATACAGTAGATATTTCAATCCAAACCGTCTTATATAATTGAATGCGCTCGATTTTATACAATCTACTTAATCGTTTCTCAAAGCAGCTCTTGGACATATTAAAAAAGAACTTTCCTTTTTAGTGATTGAGTATTTTTTCTGACGAGATGTGCAAATCCTTTCCTCGTATTAAAAAACATTCAACCCGGATATCGAACCCGAGACATATCGGCACATGTTACACACGTTAACCTCGGCATTGACAACATGATAACGATGGAGTTCAAACTTCTTTGTTATCTACTAATAACAATATTTTATTGCCAAAATAAGACAACCTCCACTGAAGGAAATTATAAATTTTTGATAATTATTTTTCACTTCAAATCGAATATCTATTGATCATAATCAAATTTTCATTTTGTAACAGCTACGTATATAATGTGATCGCAAATCATCATGATTCACAACTTTCTGGTGTTATTCACTGATCATATTATTCCAATGTTTAAAAATTACTGCCACTTTAATGATTACTGAAGGGCTAAAATCAGTACAACAACCGCTCTACTGTAAAACATGGATATCTATCTTATTTGGCTCTATACATATACTAAGTTTCTTCCTCATTTTCTGAGCTTAATGAAACCATCAATATTATACTATAATTCTTCGTATTAACCCTAACCTCGTTTCCAGTATACATTTGGCAACTGGGTAGAAGCACATCGTTTCCCAGCGAAATGATAGCCAATCTCATGAACCAGACCATTTTCACAAACTTTGGATTGCGGTCTGCTGATTTAACGGTGACAGACCATTCGGACACCGCATGCTATGTACTCCCGGTGATACCCCCAGGGCAATCTGTTATCCTACCTGGACAATGCGACCCTAATACAACAGTTGTCCAGAACTTTGATGTTGCTGAGGTTTGTATAAATTAAATGAAATTATTGGCAAATTTACAGGAGTATTACTGGAACCTTTAGTTCATTTTCTGTGTCCGAAGACGTCTGCAAAAGTCAGGATCTAAAAGCATGATAATATAGATAGAGATACATGTAAAATGCATTCCCTTAGAGATAGATACTTCATTAATTTAAAATTGTGTAAAATGTGAATTTGATAAAGTTTTCAGCCATGTTAACATGTATAGATAAAAATAATCAAATCACTTTGAAAAAATAATAGTAATTTTATGTAGTAAAGCGTATCATCGACCACGAAGTTATTTTAAAAGTATTGAGGAAGAAAAAGAAGATAAGATAAAAATTAATGCACGTGTTTAAACTTTATATGTTTATTGTAATTTCGATAAATCCGATAATCCGATTTAAGTCGCTGAGAATCATCATTTTGAGACTTCCCTCAAAATTTATTTTTCATATATCAAAGCAAACATTACACAGATAAATAATAATTAGAAAAAAATCCTATTACACAGCAGCTAATGATGTGTCACACTCTATGAATTTTTATAAGAACACCCCACGCATTTTTCAATCCTAAATTGTATTGTTCAAATTTGCCAATGAATAATAAAAATTATCAATAATAAAAATATCTTTATATAAATAGTAACACCTGCGATATTTAGGCAGATAATAATTGTAGCTAATCTTATATACATTCCACTTACATTAAAAATATTCCTAACACAAATATTTGCAACAGATAAAATATAATAAGTGAAGTCTCCCTCTAAAGATTAGTTTTATCAAAATTTTTTGTGATTGATTATACGAAGGCATTTTTTATAAACCGACTATAAATGGATTAAAGATAATCCAGATTAGGATATAAATATTTTTTTAAATTAATCTTAATTACTTTTAATCGAGTCATTTTAGGAATAAAGCTTCGTTTTCATTGCTAGATAAAATCTCTTTCAGCTGTTGAAGACGAGTGAATCAAAGTCTGTTAATCTTTTGGAACGCTAGCATTAGAATATCCTAATTAATTAAGAAAAATGTTGATGCTTTTTTTAGGATGTACTGTTTTATTTTATTAATGATAAACCATTACGAAATAAAGTTTCAAAGTTCATAATTAGAAAACAATTTGTCACCCAAATATCGATTCATTTCATTATCCTTTGTTATTTTTGACTTTCCAGTCCACCGAGTTTATATTTCTCAGTTTTTCCTTTAAAGCGACGTTTTATCTCAATCACGTTAACACTACAAAATATGTTTTTCATTTAACTATTTCATTATATAGGTACCTAATATCCTAATCGTATGATAGTTATATAATACAATCATGTCATTCCAAAATGTGTTCTACTGCCCTTATTATACGGTACACTATCCATTGACAGTTCCAAGGAGTATGGCACCAAATCGCGAGCTACTATTCCCCCAATGCTGTAGGGAGCTGCAGCAGAGCAGAATACACCCTACGAGGGTCTATAGTAGAAGTGGTGAATAGAGAGGTGGTGGCACAGAGCCTGGCTACCATCAGTGGTACCGCTACCATCGCTAGTACGGATAATAGTGCAAGACTGCTGGTCACCTTGGAAGTGGCGCCGGGAGGTATGTACCTTACATTTTTTTAATAAAAAGCACTTAATTCATTGAATATAATTTATTTTCAATAAATAGTATTATCAAGTATTAGATCTATTCAATGTGATGTGTGTTCAATCAAGCAGCCTCTTGAGCTCTATAATATAAAAGTATATTAAAGAGCTCAAGAGGCTGCTTGATTGAACACGCTAATATATCACGGGTCCGGTTTGAAAAATTATTCCCTTGTTAGATGGTCCATTTGTCGAGGAACGCATAGACCTATCGGAGTGGAGCAATGCGGGTAATAACGCGGAGCACAGCTATTAGTAAAGAAATTATAATTGCATTTACAAAATAAATTCGATTCGAAACATCGCTCAAATAATGTAATGAATAAATCCCGTTTAAAATCTATCAAAAAGTCTTGTATTATGAAAATTGCGATGTCATTAATCACATTCGTACTAATATTACGAACGCGAAAGGTTATCTGTATGATACGCTTTCGCGGCATAAACGTGATTCAGATGGAATTTTTAATATTTGAAGACCAAACATAGATTGGGTATTAAGTAGGTACCTACATATTTTGTTAAAAACTTTTAGCAATTTGGCTCTACCAGTTTTTGTATATTTTACCCAACTTTTTTTACCCGAATTTACTATATTTTCCCCGAAAAATTATTAAAGCAGTTGCGATATATTAAAAGGTACCTACTAAGGTATTATCTTATCATTTTTTTTATATTTTAATCGACCGGTCTATAAACTGTTTACCTACTTTTCCTACGTTTTATAAAATACTAGCTTTCGGTCCGCGGCTTCGCCCGCTTTGTCCGAAACATAATAAATTATATACTAATACCTACCTCTTGAATCACTCTATCTATTAAAAAAACCGCATCAAAATCCGTTGCGTGGTTTTAAAGATTTAAGCATACACAGGGACATAGGGACAGAGAAAGCGACTTTGTTTTATACTATGTAGTGATTTCCAATCATCCGAGCATTTTTGCATACCTACATATTGATTTTTAAAAATACATAATGTATAACATCATAACCGACTAATTACAATAATTGTTAATAAGATTAAATCTAATCAAAGTTAAAAAATGCCGATATATTTAACGATAAGATTGTATTTTTATTATCTTTATTATTTTTGTAGGATAAAATTAAATACCTAATAAATAAGACATAACAAAAACGGTTGAGTGTGAGTCGCACTCGCGATACTAAGGATTCCGTACAATTAACCATTTTTTTTCTTTACATGAGCCCTTTTAATCACAATATTCTGGCATCCATTAGGTATACTTAAAAATACGTCTTGTGACATTTTTGAGATAGCTTCCCTCTATAATATTTTTATATGAACTTACATAATCTTGAATATTTTACCACCATTTGCATTCATATTCGAATAGATCAATAACAAGTAAATCTTGCAAATATATATACCCGCTGCTTTTCCATTTATGCGTCCGCGTTAAGATGTAGAAGCCCTTCTGACTAACATCGAGAGACACCACACAAAAATGTTACATTGAATGTTTATACCTTTTAAACTACACAACGGATTCTGATGGTTTTTTTTTTTATACTTAAATAGTGGTAAACGATAAATGTTTTAGTACATCATTTGTAAAATTTTAGTCAAAGCGCACCCAAAAAACTAGTAAAAAAGAATCAGAGTGCATCCGTACCAAAAACAGTTTCATATACATATTGTATTCTATTTTAGTCATATCACAGTTTATCGAGTAATAAGAGTCACAATTGAAACGGCAAAAGTGTTTTTGGTACGATTTTGATAACTAGTGTTATCATTCACCTTAGGTGAATAGCATTTATCAGTTTTTTTTGTTTGGGGATAACGTCATTAGGTCGTTTTAGAAAAATTGTATCGTGACCTTATGTCAGTGTTTAGTTAATCATAAATTTACATCATTATTGTGAGTTATTATCATACCTAGTGGTTTATGTATACGTATGTGAGTTTGTTTGTTTGAACGCGCTAATCTCAGGAACTTATTTAACAGTAAAGAAATAAAAAACAGTTTAACTTCTGGTTCAATTTGTAAATTCTTTCGGTGTTCGATAGCCCATTTATCGAGGAAGGCTAGGCTATCATCACGCTAAGACCTCCAAAAGCGGGGACACTTGGGTGAAACCGCGGGGCGCAACTAGTGACATATATTGCACGCCTCATAAGCGAAGCGTTGAGGTGGGTACTACTGTCACTTCGCGCAAAACATCTGATTTTTCAAACTTAAAATGTCTTTATGTATCATACATTGCACTTGTAAGATAATACATACACACACATATTAAGAAAAAACACTATTTTTAACGTTCATGATATTTTTGATGTCATTTTTGTTATTTAAACTAGTTAAAAAACAGTTTAAAAAAGTTCTGTCTTGGACGTCCGTGTGTCTGTATGTGCGGATCCTTTTTCTTGTTAACACGATAGCGACCGAAATACTTTACTAATCGAGTCTTTTTTTTTCTCTTACGCTTGAGTATGCTCAGGAATAGAACCCTTTCATTTTTCAGGGTCTGATTCGATGTGGTTTAATTCTTATTAAATAAACAAAAATAATAATTAATAAATCTTATCTTCTATAATATAAAAATGAATCCCAAAATGTGTTGGTAAGCGCATAACTTGAGAACGGCTGAACCGATTTCGTTAATTCTTTTTTTATTATATTCCTTGAAGTGCGAGGATGGTTCTTACATAGAGAAAACGTCAATATGTACCACGGGCGAAGCCGGGGCGGACTGCTAGTCTTATATATAAAAATGAATCGCAAAATGTGTTGGTAAGCGCATAACTCGAGAACGACTGAACCGATTTCGATAATTCTTTTTTTATTATATTCCTTGAAGTACGAGTATGGTTCTTATGTAGAGAAAACGTAAATATGTACCACGGGCGAAGCCGGGGCGGACCGCTAGTATTTATTAAAAAAAAATTATGAGGCGTGCACTTTTGGATTTTCCAAATTATATTTAAGTTATATAAGCCACTATATTTTATATCGTATTATCTCGATATAGTTTTAAGTTTGGAATATTTTTTATCTCTGTATCAGGATTATTTAGATAAATAGTTACTAATAATTTCTATGATTAGGCTAAATATAGATGTTTCAACGTCTCGTGTTCAATAACGACAATAGAAAGTCAATTGTAATAATATTTAATCTTTATTTAAAATTTATCGATATTTCATACAAATATGTTCTGACTTCTGAGCTTTAAGCTCTACCCTTCATGGAAATTTATCGTAATACCTTTTTTTTATTTATAATGTAACGTTACAAACAACACACAAAAAAAGGTACAAAAAAGTTATATTTTTGTTTCTATGGACAAAAAACTTAAGTGTAGAGCACATCGTTAGTTTTTTTATGTCTATAAAAAATTAATAAAGTCTAGAGACTTCAGATATCCGAAAATAAAAAAGCTACATTTTAAAATTATTCATAGCTTTCCGCCCGTGGCTTAGCTCACTCTCAAACCTAATAAATTATATACCAAAACCTTCCTCTTGAATTACTCTATCTAGGCATATAAAAATTCCATCAAAATCTGTCGCATAATTTTCAAGATCTAAGCATACAGACACACGAAGCATGCGCAAAGCTCCTTTGTTTTATATACAATACTATGTAGTGATTCGTTTTTGTTACGACAAATTGTACCCATTATATTTACTTTTGAACATTCCGTTACTGTATCTTTACAAAAAAAAATAACAACAATAGATCCAAATAAAAAACAGCAGATCCACTACTTATGCATTTCTGGGTATCAACAACAAGTCCTGTAACAAAAAATGACCTTTTCATATTGAGTAGCACCTCCTATGCGTAGACTACCTACTTATACTATTATGTACTATGTAAATTAGGCATTAGGTATGCTTAGAATTTTAGTATGATTAAAAAAACAGTGAATTTGTTGTTTTAGAATTTAATTTATGAACACAAGAAAAAAACTTAAGACCTAAGACTTGACAGTAATAAACATAATTTATCTGACCTTCCGTTTGCTTATCTGTGCTTAAGTCAGTTTATTTCAAGAAACTTTTCCTAAGACATAATATAGTTTGTAAGTTTGTAGTATAATTATTTTGATACTAGCGGTCCGCCCCGGCTTCGCCCGTGGAACATATTTACGTTTTCTCTACATAAAAACCATCCTCGGACTTTAAGGAATATAATAAAAAAAGAATTATCGAAATCGGTTCAGCCGTTCTCGAGTTATGCGCTTACCAACACATTTTGGGATTCATTTTTATATTATAGATAATAGTATTTAGTTGTTTGATTTTACGCCAGTATTAATACTTTTTATTAAACATGTCAATAAAATGAATATGAATAAATACGTATAATTTTGTGATAATATTTCCTGTTCCTACTATTAATATTAATTATACTATAAATGCGAAAGTTTGTGAGGATGGATGTATGTGTATGTATGTATGTTTGTTACTCTTTCACGCAAATACTACTGAACCAATTACAATGAAATTTAGCACACATATAGAGGGTAACGTGGATTAACACATAGGATAGGTTTTATCCCGGAGATCCCACGGGAACGGGAACTATGCGGGGTTTTCTTTGAAAACGCGGTCGAAGCCGCGGGTGGAAAGCTAGGTACTATACCTACTATAGATTCTAACTTACGAAATATCACTTCATACGAAACGACTTTAGTAAAATACTGATTATATCGGCCCTTTAATCCCTAAAGACGTTAAGTTCTCAATGAATAAAATTATAGACAGATATTCGCTAATTACTTTGCATTAGTATATTCATTAGGTTCATTATATTTTACGATGCATTGCAAATAATTATATACTAAGCACTTAAATAGCCAGATGGTAAATTTGCATGCAAAAACGCACTTTCTCAGAGGTGGATTTGCCTATTTAATTGCCAAGAGAAATATGAATGAATATTTCGTATTTACTAGCAGACTCGCCAAACATGTTTTGTCATATTATACTGAGTATAAAAAGTAATTTATAATAGGTCGTAAACACCGATTAAATTGCAGTTGCAGTTGTTTGTCACAAGCACATGATAATTTTACATATAACTAGCTGTGCCCCGCGGTTAAACCCGCAGTGCTCCACTCGTGATGATATTATAGAACCTTCCTCGCTAAAATATGGGCTATCTAACACCGAAAGAATTTTTCAAATCGGACCAGTAGTTCCTGAGGTTTGCGCATTAACAAACAAACAAAGTCTTCTTTATAATATTAGTATAGATATATAATTAGGTACCATATACATAGGTAGACAGTTACGTAAATTATTTCATACCTACATATATTATCAACTAGGTTTCCGCCCGCGGCTTCACCCGCGCAGTTAAAGAAAAACCCGCATAGTTCCCGTTCCCGTGGGATTTCCGGGATTGCGTCATTTTCCCGGGATAAAGAGTAGCCTATGTCTTTTCTCGGGTATCAAAATATCTCTATACCAAATTTCATGAAAATTGGTTCAGTAGTTTAGGCGTGATTGAGTAACAGACAGACAGACAGAGTTACTTTCGCATTTATAATATTAGTATGGATTTCTTTATCTGTAAGGTTTTTGTACAATAAACTTTTATAGATACATATTTCTACAAGTACATTTAAGTAAATTACATACATCTGACTAGATATATTTTTGTTTGTAACATTTTCATACAAAAAATGGCTCTTGAAAACTTACCAACATGTAGGTAGGTAGCGAGCGAAGTCGCTGACTTTTGCTTGTATTCGTGATTATGTCTTGAATTCGATCGTAGTAAACAATGTAAATATTATTTTACAATCAAAAACAACTTGACTGTTGTTTAAGATTTTTAAAATTTCCATACATCCTCTTTAATTTAAAAGCCTAATTAATCCTAAAAATATAAAAAAATATACGTAATATTTTTCATATCATAAAAGCGAATTGACCTTTCGAGGTGAAACTGCAACGATTATGTAGTATTAACAATCAACACTTGTTTTTTTTTTTCAGTTAATATAAATTCGTCTCTTTGGGTGCTGGCGACTGACTACAAAAACTTCGCAGTTTCTTACACCTGCGAGAATCTTGATAATAATCAGAAAAGAGGTGAGGTATCATATATAAACTTATTATTACGTAATTAGCGACTTGGGTGGTAATACCAGTATTTGGTATTTATTATTATGAGTGGTAATACTAAATTGCTATAAGCTGGGTATGATTGCGCTGGACTTTAAAAGTTTAAAATCTTCCTTGTGTTTACTAAATTATAATTTATTGTGGTATTAATTTTTAAAATCCTTTGTGAAGCGTGCATTTTTTGCACCCGCGATTTAAATATCGTTTCTTGGAAAACAAACAAAAAATGTATGATTTAATAAAATACCAAAACATAAAAGGGTAAATCAGTCATTTATATTGTAAAAATATGTGAAACCTCCTAGCAAAATATTATGCAAGTTTAAAACATTTTATAAAATTTAAGTAAAAAAAACTGTCACTCGTATTAAGGTTATAAAAAATGTTAAGAATGGTTTTAACTAAGTGTTTTAACTTTACAAAAACAAAACACCTTAAGGTTCGCATAGATTAAAAATCAGATAATATTTTAATTATCATTTTAATTTCGTTCTTTAAAGCATTAATAAAAGTCTAAATTATGTATTTGTTTTAACTTGATTCCAAACAAACTGCAAGTCTTATTAAGGCCAAATACATTTAGTTTTATAGCGGGCATTAGAACAATTTTCATACAAATTATTTGATTTCATTTTGACCTAGCTTTAATTAACAAAATATACTAATAAATAGATATCAAAATACTAGTTCAATAATTCCATTTAAATTTAATAAGAACACAATTAAAAAAATAAAGCTGTAAAAAATATACAACCTCATTTGTTACTGGCAACACCCGTAAAAAAGAAAAAAATAGAAAAAAAGTTTCGAGTGCCTTCGAAATTCAAATGAATATTCTTCTACAAATATTTTTTTCGTTTAATTCCAGGTAAATATTTCAATATTTAATATTATAAACTTATAAATAAGTATTTTTATTTAGGTTGTATAAATAATTTATTTTTAACTAAAGCGTATATAAATTAAACACATAAAATAAAGCAGTTAAGAAAATTAATGAGACGTCATGTTATATTACATTTTGAAGTAAACGTAAGTAGTAAATAAAACTTATTTTTGTTTAGGTAAATAAATACGATAAATCAATGAAGTTGCATTGTTTATACAAGAGTTGATTAAATCGTTTATACAACAGTCCTTTTATACTGAAAATAGTAGATACCTAGTTAATACATATTTTTAAATCATAATATTGTACCTAATAGTTGTAGGGTCAATTATATATTAGGTATTTAGTGTACATTAACAATAACGTTCATTTTTATTCCTGGTTACTGTATTAGATTTTCATGTCAATTTTTTCAGTAGTTCGTATTATTTTTCATAATATGACCTTATTTATGACCTTCAAGTATTCTAATTTCTAATGAAGGAATCAAGGTAATGATTTCTTTTGACTAGTGATTAGGTCAACAAAATGAGAATCGAGTCTCAATAAAGGCCTATTCAGATTAGAAACTAATCACGTACGGTCTATCCGAGTATAACGGCCGAGTACGGCCGCGGCGTACGCTATTAGTCTCTATAATATATTATTACGTAAGAGATTTATTTATTTATTTATTTATTTATTTACTTACTCTTTATTGTACATACTAAAATAAAAGTACTTACATAAAACAAAACCATTTAAAATGTACAAATGGCGGCCTTATGGCTCAAAGCCATCTCTGCCAGACAACCTTCAGGCAAAGGACAAATTAAAACTTATTTATTTATGATATTTTAATCGTGTGATTTCGGGATACTAGATCGGGGCAGCGGATTCCGCTCTAATCTGAATCTGGCCTTTAATAGGAAAGATAAGCTAGATTAAAAAATAAATATTTAACAATACGAATACGTTCTTGTGAAAAATGCATTTCGAACAAAAACATCGATGAATAGTCCTATTCAAAACCTGTTTAGAATAATTTAAAATTAATACGTCAATACGCTAATATTTTCCACTTTTTTGTCGGGTCATTAGGTATATTATAAGAATGATCCGCTTATAGTTTTTGTCGCATCGTTAGGTCGAGACAAGGCTTCCGAAGTCTATTAAAATGTCATAATTATTAATTTACGGTCGCTAATTCTTTTCTAATTTATTATTTTAATTCAATTATTATTGGCGTCAAATTGACGTGTGAACATGTTTTTGAAAGTCAATTCTAGAATATTTAAATAGTAACTGATACGCAGACGTTATTTGTGTTAATTAACTTATTTAGTATTCGTGATAATTAAATAAATTAACATTTTTTAAGAGTTAATCAATGAAATAAGTGAAGGAATGCTCATACACTTTTGCTATATTGCGTAGTGCTACGCAGTATGCAGTATAGCAAAAGCGTCGTGATGATTTTTTGTGACGCTGGCCTAGCCCGCTTGGCCTTTTTTTTTTGTGGTGCCTCTCGATGTTAGCCAGAAGGTCTTCTACTTGAAACACGGACGCGTGGGTGAACTGAAGGTTCACCCTGGTAGCGACATGCCCATGAGCGTCCCCCTTGACGGGGATCTCGAACCTCGGCTTGGGTTGTCGTGAGTGTCGCTTGAGTGGAAGAGGCCGAAAGGGCCCTATAGTCTTACGGGTCGCTTGGCCAGCATACCGCGCTATAAGGAACTTCGTTCCAATAAAATTAGCAATACAAATTATACTGGTGCCTCCAAGAGCATTTATAAGAATATCGAATATCGTGCTTGACTATGACAAATCTATAAACCTAATTAGTAATTATCATCAAGATGGAGTTGTAATAAAAGTATTCTTTGGTATAAATGAGATATTTTTAATATAATACGAACAGAAAGAATAATAGTAGTAGTATAAGCACTTTGGCAATTGATGGCTGACACCCATGAAGGTACCTAACTACCTAGGAAATAGCTTTAATATTTAAACCAGAAATTACTATTACTACAATTTACCGGAAACGATAAACTGAATATTATTGAGGAAATATTTATTGGTGTTGTTTTTATTGTGTTTTATCTATCAATGAATGCGCATACAGGAAACTATTAGATAAAATAATCAATCACTTAAAAATGATAATGAACAAAATGTGCATAATAAATTAATTACATTGAAAGGTCAATGCATATGGCTGCAGCGAAGCCAAAAAAACGTCATCATTCATAAAACATGGAAGCTGTTTTAATGCGTAGGACGTATTATTTGAAATGCAATTCATAGGTATTATTTTTAATTGTTGATTAATTTATATGTACCTCAAAGCTAGTTTATTGTTCTTTTCACCTATTTTATTATGTATCGTTACGTTTCTAAATAAATTTTATAGGTATTGCTAAGCTCATAATATAAATAATATCAATATGCCCTTATTAATTTATTTGATCCATATTTGAACATTTAAAAAATTGTACTGACGTTCGTGTAATAATTAAATTTTGACTTGACATTCGACTATCAACATTACTCTGAATGAATGAATGAAAATCTTTTATTGCTATAGAAATACAAACATAAAAGTATTCGGTACATTTTACACAAGCAACAGGCGGCCTTGTCGCTAGGTACCGATCTCTACCAGGAAACCCATAAAGTATACAAAATAAACACAACGAACGTACATCTTATCTATAACAAATTTTGACATCTTTAACATTACAGTGAACAGCTGGATCCTCAGTAGAACGCAACAGCTTCCAGAAGCCGTCAAGGTCCAAGTTGACAATGTGGTCGCTTCGTACCTGGACCTGAACGATCGGTACTACGTCCAAACTGACCAGAGCGATGCCGCGTGCTTCTACTATCCGGTACCAGTTTTGGACCAGTCCGTGGTCTTCCCTGGACAATGTGATGAGAACATCCCCGTGGTTATGAATTTCAGAGTCGCTGATGTAAGTAGGAATACAAGAGTCAAACAATATCGTATCGTACAATCAATACAATACAACAAAATAATTAATATTATAGTGACAAGACTGCCAATTTATTTCTTCTATAATGAGGTTATGTTTCATTGTTAGGTTTTGCAGCAAAGTATGATTGATTATTGTACACCAAAAAGGAAGCAAAAATAAAATAAACATATACAACAACATGCTATCGCACAATCAATACATTACAACGACATGCTATATACTCAATCATACTTACATATTAAATTTCGATTAAAAAAGAATTTCAACTGCATATTTTTATGCAAAGTCATCGCCAGCTGTTGGTAGTTTTTTTTAATCCTTTTCAATCGATAAGTTAAAATTCACAAGCTGGTTCTGATGCTTTTTTTTTTTCGGAATCTAGTTTTTTTATTTACATCTTACTTAATGTCGGAATATCATCAAAATGTTATCGCTGACTACAATATTACAGGTCATCCACTCTACGCAATGAACTTAAAATCATTACATATTACAGCATGCATTTCAATTATTTACCATCAAAACATCCCAAAAAAGTCCGTTATAACTATAGGTAAGTAATCTTTTTAGTATCTGGGCGTTTGGAACACCATCGAAGCCTACCCATCAGCAAATGCCCTGGGAAGCTGTGGTAACGCAGAGTACACCCTTGGCTCTGGGGGTAAAGTCGATGTGTACAATACAGAAGTCATCAACCAGACTTTACTCACTATTGACGGAACAGCTGAAGTGGCGGTTGATGATGGCAGCGCGAAGCTTTTGGTCACCTTCCCCGTTGCGGGAACTAATTGTGAGTATGACCTTTTTTAAATGGATTTTAATGGTATTTTATAAAACTGTAATTATTGGCCATTGAAAATAATACAGTAAGAGTGTAATATAATTATGTTTTTACTACGTGTTGTAGGCACCTGAAGGTTCTTACATTTTCTTGCCTCTCTCGTTTAGATTTGGGAAAAAATTAAAGCAAAATCTCCTCCTTATCAAGCAGTTGGATAAAGACTTAAAATTGAATTACCAACTCGCTGCCTGAATAGTAATGTTAGTGATATCTATAAAATATCATTAACTTAGATAATATCATTAACATGTTATTCATTTCCGATTTATAAAATTCAAATTTGGGATTATAAAATGAAACGTGATTTCGTAGTATTCCGTATGTGAGCACCTTTTTATGATAATTGAAGATATATTATAATTACATACTTCGTCCAGTTTTTTACGTAAATTATTTATTAAAATGTGCTCAATGGATTACGTACAGTATGGATAAAATAGAGTGCTCTTGTTATAAAAGAACTAATAAATGCAGTGACCATTGATGAAGAATAATCTTAATTAATATGTTGTTATTATTGCCTATAATATAATTATAATATATTGAAAATTTTAGAATAACATTACAATAACATTCAATAAAGATAATAAAAACCGGAAAATAACCTTAAAATTAAAAAAAAGGATGTGTAAAAATAAAAGACATTATATATAAAATAACTTATTTCATATAATATTTCTTGCTTCTCACATTTTAAATAATTGAATTCTCTTGTGCAAAAAAGACTTCTGAATGCTATCACAACGTGGACAGTTATGATAATTATATTAAATTTACTACTTCCATTGCCTGCTTATTTAATAGATAAAAAGTATCTTATCAAATTGTTTTCAGCCTCTAAAATGTTTTTCTAGCTCATTAGTTAGACCTTTTATCAAATTTGTAACACACGATAGTAATATTAGATAGTAACAATAGTAAAAAAACTGGCCAAGTGCGAGTCGGACTCGCGCACGATGAGTTCCGTACTTTGGGGAACCCCCTTAATATTTTACTTTTTTACACGGAAATACATCATACTTTGTGAAAATTTTAGCTTTCTAGCTATCACGGTTCATGAGATACAGCCTGGAGACAGACAGACAGACAGCGAAGTCTCAGTACCTAATAGGGTCCCGTTTTACCATTTGGGTACGGAACCCTAAAAATTGGCAATCGCACTTCAGGGCCATTTCAGAACTTTTTTATACCATTTCTTGAACCTTAGGTCACACTATGATAGTATGATAAAAATGTTTTTTATTAGATAACTTAGAAAGATACCCTGTATACGATAGCGTACCTAATGTTACAATTTCATAATATATTTCCTATATAATAGGCATGACGAAAGATTTTGAAATCCTCTTCCATAATGTGCGCATACGTTTACTATACAAGAAAAACCCTTTATTTCGGTAATATACTTAAATTTAACGAAGATAAAAGCCATTTTTCAAAAAATATTTATTAACTGTGCTAAAACAGCTCGCAGGTGTCATGGCATAGGCGTGACGTCACTCTATAGTCTTCTCAACATAATCTTAGCAACGAAAATACATAATTACAAAACACACCTGACGTGAAGTTGTTTACCTAAGCGTGACGTCACGCGTGTTTCAGTCAAAATAGCCGACTGCAGAATTTCAATGTTTAATTTTATTGATAATCTCATTATGTAATCTTAATGTTTTAAATATTTCTAAGTCACTATTTTTAATTTATTTTTTTATATATTTTCCCTTAAAAACACTAATTCGTTATGCCTATTATTGGTAATAATCTAGATAACTGCATTTAAAACAATTGCATAAAGGTATTGTTTATTAGAACAATTTGGTATGATAAAAAGCAACGTTAATTTTACAGGAAATGTATTATTCAACAAAAAGTATTAATTGTAATTACTTTTATTCATGCATTCGTCATTATTATAAACAGTCTCGGCACGATATTCCACATTCCGATGGTATATAATGAAAACATATAACGTCTTGAATATTGCATGAATGAAAAATAATATTGTGCAATATTTTTATAGATGTCACATTAACGACGCCTTATTATATTCAGTTATATAGTTACTAGCTGTGCTCCACGGTTTCACCCGCATTGCTCCGCTCCTGTTGGTCTTAGCGTGATAATATATAGCCATTACTTTGTCGATAAATGGGCTATCTAACACCGAAAGAATTTTTCTAATCGGACCAGTAGTTCTTGAGATTAGCGCGTTCAAACAAACAAACTCTTCAGCTTTATAATATTAAGTATAGATTCCCGTTACCAATTGTTTTGCTCAGGTATAATGCGTCGTAGAGCAAAAAATAATAATTGAAGGAGCTTTTTCATATGATGCTTGTATTTCTTTTTTTTTAATACAGCCAGTACACTGCCAATCTAACCAGCCAGTTTTTAATTGAACAAAAAGTTTAGTTACATTAATCTCCATTGTCATTATGGAGCCATTTTATGCTTAAATTAGCTTCTGCTGTATGTTTTGTATGTTCCAGACTCCTATCAAGGATCGGTGAAAATACAATAATTTCATAAGTGTATCTCTTCAAAGCGTGTTCTACTGTGACTATATTTATATTATTAGTTTAAAACATTTTTAAATTAAACTTAATCGTATAGAGACTGCTCTATACTGGTAATTGTGTGTTAAAATATCGATTATTTGATATGAGAGGAAATATGATTGATTGGCACTAATAAATGTCAATTGATAAGAGTCAAATTGTTAATGTAAATAATTTTATTTTATGAAGACCTATGCTCTAGGGTCCGTGATATCTTAAAGAAGTATTAATTCCCGCGTGGGAAAGGGATGGCGCTAGATGATCTATATAGCTCTGTCATTCTTCCACACTGGAATTAAGACTTTGTGCTGGCTGCTTACACGTATCTATTTGGGAGACGTCATTTCTGTTATGTAGGTTTTAGTGACTGAATTCTGACACGGCACTTTAAGCCATGTTTCTGTTTCTTTGAAGTAATTTGGATTCTTTGCTTTCTATACTTGTGAGAAGCCTAAAGAAAACAACGCAAAATTAGTTGAAAAAGTTTTGAACATCGAATTTTTATTTTTACAAAAGAAACATACAAACATCATATATCATTATAAATGTCATACACGTGTATTTTTTAAATGAAACTCGATCGTTTTGAAACGCAATAATTTAAATTAAAACGTATATGAAAATCATAAATAATATTATTATACTATTCTCAACCTTGTGTACGATAATCCTATCCTATAAAGAATGCATTTACGTTGTTTCGCATATTGAAAAAAAAAACAAAATTATAATATTATTTGCATATTATTAAGTTTTGCAATTAAAATAAATAAAGTCTACTGCGCACAAATTTTTATTCAAATAATAATAGTGGGTTCAATCCCGGATATCTTCTATGTCGAAGCCGCGGGCGGAAAGCTAGTAAATAATCCATACTAATATTATAAATGCGTAAGTAACTCTGTCTGTCTGTCTGTTACCCAATCACGCCTAAACTACTGAACCAATTTTCATAACATTTGGTATGGAGATATTGTGATACCCGAGAAAGGACATAGGCTACTTTTTATCCCGGGAAAATGACGCAATCCCGGAAATCCCACGGGAACGGGAACTATGCGGGTTTTTCTTTGACTGCGCGGGCGAAGCCGCGGGCGGAAACCTAGTATATAATAAAGAGATGTATCTCTTGAACCTCTATATGTCTATAAAACTACATATTTAC
The DNA here is from genome assembly GCF_061535455.1 of Colias philodice. NCBI lineage: Eukaryota > Metazoa > Arthropoda > Insecta > Lepidoptera > Pieridae > Colias > Colias philodice. The sequence goes on along the minus strand of NC_143103.1, from coordinate 8,243,759 downwards.
GTTTTCTCTACATAAGAACCATCCTCGTACTTCAAGGAATATAATAAAAAAAGAATTATAGAAATCGGTTCAGCCGTTCACACGTGATGCCGTGACAACGCGAAACGGGTTTCATTTTTATACATATAGATTATTTTGTTATATAAAGTAGTCTCTATAATAGAACCTACAATTATTAGACATGACTTCAACAAATATGTATTACAAAATAAGCTTTTTGTTTCGATTTTACTGAGCAATGAACGTGGGTGCATTGTTTATATTTTGTGCGAGTCTATGAGTCATAATTATGTCCTAAACACAGAGTCTTAAATGTGATTGAGTAATAATATATCTTAAATCTTGGATAAATTTACACCACATAAATTGATAATAATGTATATATTATGTACTCGCCTCGAGAAACGCTCCTACGTAGGTACCTACTATAAATTAGTTGTCTATACCTAACTAGCTGTGCTCCGCGGTTTTACCAGCAGTGCTCCGCTCCTGTTGGTCTTAGCGAGATGATATATAGCTATACCTTCCTCGATATCACATAACACTGAAATAATTTTTCGAATCGGATCGCGCTAATTCCTGAGATTAGCGCGTTCTAACAAACAAACTCTTCAGTTTTATAATCTTATATATAAAAATGAATCGAAAAATGTGTTGGTAAGCGCATAACTCGAGAACGGCTGAACCGATTTCGATAATTCTTTTTTTATTATATTCCTTGAAGTATGAGGATGGTTTTTATGTAGAGAAAACGTAAACATGTACCACGGGCGAAGCCGGGACGGACCGCTAGTATTAGTATAGATATGCAAAACGGTAAATGGTGCTTTAAACTATCCTAAAAATGTACTCTATTTTCAGTTACAATCTCAACAAACTACTGGGTACTGGCTACGGACTACATCTCATATGCTCTCGTGTACTCCTGTAGCAATATCAACAGTAATCAAAGAATGGGTAAGATAGACGCTACAAAGGTCTCTCCTTGCTTAGAAATAATATTAACTGGAAATTTCAGCATTAACAGTTATTTTTAGTAAGTTCTGTTGACTTTGCTCGGTCAAGACTTTTATTGAATCTCCGCTGTGAATTTGCCGTCTGAACCATGCTAAGCATTTAAAATGGCTGTCAAAACTGAACTCAACTTTCGCTGTTAACAATGTGTAGAAATTGTATTTAAAATCTACTAAATCTGCCTAATATACGCTACTGACTACACTCAACTTTTGTTCAATTTATATTTTAACGGTATTTTTCAGATTGTTATAATTTATCAAGAGTATTTTAACAAACATAAATGCTTTGCATAAACTACTTCGGCAATAATATCTAATTATTATCAAGAAAAACGTTTAAATTTTATCCATTTTAATTCAGTATAACTTTAACTATGGAATAAATACTACTTCTAATTCCAGTGTTCGCTTGGAAGTTAAGTCGTACCAAGGAACTACCCGTAAACGCTAGCACTGTTTTCGAACAAACCATAAGAGATATACCCGTAATGGACGAAAGGTACTTCCAAAAAAACGACCAAAGTGACGCTGCATGCTTCTACTATCCAGAACCGAAGGAAAATGTTCCTGTAGTCTTCAGAGGACAATGTGATGACAGCATTAGTGCAATAAACAACTTTAATGCTAACTCAGTAAGAGATAAATTGGATTAAATTGCTTGACTGATACAAAGTATGCATGTTTTTTAGAAGTACAGTGAATGACAATGGTGTTTGTAACACTATTTTATTCGTTAACAGGCTGAACTGAACTTTATGGCTTTAAATTTATTGGCTTTGTTTTCATCTGGATTAACATCTAACACCCAGAATATCAATAATCAATTGTTAAAAGATATGGCTTCATCTGTAAGAACGACATGTCCGATCTTCATCAGACGAAAACAATGTTTATAAATTTAAAGGCTTAAATTTATAAACATTGTTTTCGTCTCCATTAACATCAGCCTTCCTTATTTTAAAACCTCAACCTTATTATCCTGCCATTGCCTACATTTCCCAAATATTCCACAAAAATAACTTCTATTTCAAATCTTAATTTCTAGTTCATCGGCACATGGTACGAAATCCAAGCGTACCCGAAAGACAACCAGCCTGGCCAATGTATCAGCCACGAATATTCTCTAACAAACAACGTATTAGAGATCAAATCTTCAAGTGTTAATGATCAGTTCTTAATAACATCAAATAGTACAGTGGCTGTTAATGGAACAGATGGACGACTTACCATAACTATTCCTGCTGATGGTTCAGGTATATATTTTGAACAAATTGATTAAAGAACAAAATATCAAAGACATAATATGTATTATGCTCATACACTTTGCTTCAGTATGGATTTAATCTTTGTATGTAATTCATTACTAAATTTGTTAGAAATTTACAAATACAATAGAGTAATAAACACACAGACACTAGAATAAAACTTCAAAATCATAATCATAGCACCTTTATACAGAGTTCTGCTAAGTCAAAATAACTTTCCTTAAAAACATTGACTACAAAGTTTCATACATGCATACACAGTACACACAGAGCGTAGATTATTATCGGGTTCAGGAACCTGAACAAAACAAGAAAAATTCTCTAGAATCTAGATGGTGGATAACTTTTAGGCATTTGTGTACAGTAATTTTAAATTGCTTATAATATGTGCTTGTAATATGTATATTATTACATAGTATAAAACAAAGTCACTTTCCACCGTCTATGTGTCTGTATCTTTTAAACTACGCAACAGATTTGATGGTTTTTTTTAAATGGTAGAGTAATTCAAGAGGAAGGTTTTAGTATATCATTTGACAAGTTTCCTACAAAGCGGGCGAAACCGCGAGCGGAAAGCTAGCTATAACAAACTAAGTCCATTAATTAATGGTATAAATAAAAACCTAATACATAAACAGGACAGAAGTAATATCCTACATCTTTATTAGCATCCAATTTAAGAAAAGCATGCGTTTTATTGAGTATTAAGATTGTTTTTATGTTCATCCACACATGGTCACATGTACTTGACCGATCATGCAAATGAATGATACAATCACGCATGCCCATATTGGTGTTCCAACATTGCGATCGTGATTAACAGTGTTGCTATGAGAATATTATTATAGTGGAAGACAAAAAAAATCTGTGCGTGTACTAGTGTACACACGTAAGAAGTGAAACTTCTTTATGACCTTATTTTTCAAAAAATAATTTACTATATGCAACTTTACAGAAATAGGTCAATCACGCGTGGTAGGGATAAAAACAAGATGGCGCGTAACGGAAAAAAGTCACGCGTAACGAAAAAATGTTACACAAAATTTTTTTCCAACCCCGATATAGAAGTTTCACATCAATAAAAATGTGGAAGTAAAAAGTGAAGACAAGTAAAGTAGAGACTTAGAGGAAATATTATGTTTTTGGTCAGCCATTTAGAAAGTTAATACATGGTTAAATCTAATAATATAATAATCGGATATTCTTTTCTTGATAACATTTAACGAAGAATTTAAAAGAATTGTGCTGTTAAAAACAATCTGAAAAACAGTAAAGAAAAAAAAATTGAGTCAAGAATATAATTCACAACCAGTTATCTATATTTCTAATGCCTCAGTTGTTGGCTTTTTATTTTTTTGACGTGACAACGTCTTATAATTCGATAGAGCCGGCTGCACGCACGAAAAAACATGACTCATGCGGCGTTACCTCGCTCTGAGGCGTTCCATGTAAGGCTTGAAGTGCGAGCGAGAGCGCGGAACGAGCGACAAAGAAGCACAATCGGACGTTGTCACGTTCAACTATCGTCAGTAAACCGACTTTACAGACAACCAATTTTTTATGTTACTTAATGTTAAACTTTAATTTTCAGTGATTACAATTCCCTTTTGGATACTCAGCGTGAACTATCAGGACTATGCCCTTGCATACAGCTGCGTGAATCTAGACTCACAAACAAGAGCAGGTAATTCATAATTTTCTAACAGATTTTAATCGTCTTTTTTAATGCATATTTCTTTTTCAAAAATGTCTGTATAGTATTTTTTTGTTTGATCTTACGCACTCGCGTAATAAATACTAAAAAATAATTGTATTTTTTTGTATTTAATACTTACTCATTAAAAATCATGTGCGAAAATGTCTCTTTTAAAGATAGGTAGCGTTAATATTTAAATTTTAAATCCCCGCTACATGCGGTTTTTGCAAAAATAAGTAATACATCTTTACAATATTCATACATAATATGATTTCGTGTTCCCTATAAATTTGTACTAAAAATAATTCCAGGGCAATGAGCCATGTTTTCGCTGTGGTACAAGTCAAAAAATGCTATGACCATTTAAAAATGATAATTAAAAAAAATTTTGTGTGGTTTTATGAAACCACGGTAAAAGTGAAACTTTCCGAACACTGCTTTATACCTACTCGGCAGCCGACCGTCACGCGACATGCGCTACACAGACCAAAAAGTTTGAGACGATGTAATAAAAGTTTCACTTTAAAAAGGCTTGTCTACAGAAACTATCTGATTTCATAGCAGAAGATCGTCTAAAAGAAGATATATTAAATTACCCTAACCATTTTTTCTAAACAGTTTACAGTTGGAAACTAAGCCGCACCAATCAGCTATCACCAGCCGCCATTACTGCAATAGATAACGCTATTTCTAATATAGATGTATTGGATCAAAGATATTATGAAAACATCGACCAATCTGCTGATGCTTGTTTCTATTTACCTGAACTGGGTCCTGGCGAACCAGTTATACTGAATGGTCAATGTGATACGACTATCCAGCCAGTGCAAAATTTCAACGCTTCTAATGTAAGTAATTTATTGGCTGATAGCCAATTCACTTTAGAACAAGTTCAAAAGATACTCAAAAGTTCATAAATTCTGATAATATCAGAATTTATTATGAACAAAACAATTTATGTTCTGTTTAGATTTTTAAGCTCTAAATCCTATTATTTTTGTAGTTTATATAGGTATATGTTAAAGAACAAAATTACTTGTCCTGTCTGTCTGTCTGTTTGCGATAAACTCAAAAACTAATGCGAGTTTCAATTTATTTTCACAAATGGATAGCATGCGTTTGCATTCTCAAGAAAGTAAGAGATGCTTTGCATATAAAATGTATAGTTTGCATTCAATATTTTGAGTTTGAGTTTAAATACTTTTCGATAACGTGGACGAAGCTGCGTTATCGGAAAGTTAGGAAGACTAGGAAAGAATATAGAGTTTTGACTTACCTTTCAGAATTCAGCGCATAATCATCTACGAGTCTATCCCCTGAACACAAAAACTAGTTCTTAATACCAAAATTCCTTTATATAATATGTACCATAATATTTTGGAAAATAAAACTATTCTTATCTTATCAATTATCTGTTTTCTAGTACCAAGGACGTTGGCGTCTCATCGAAAGCTATCCCAGCGAGTTCCAAACTGGCACTTGCAATGAAGCCAGATACACTCCCGTTAGTGGGAACATTATAGAAGTCGTCAACTCGCAAGTGATCAACGCGTCACTAGCTTCTATCACTGGCTCAGCTACTGTGGATAGTGCTGGAAGGATCACTGTCACTTTCCCGTCGGGTAAGTAAACTATCTCGTCTAATAACTAGACAGTTTTTGAGAATAGAAAAAATTACATCTCCAGGCGGGATTCGAACCCTTGTCTTTGTTTTTCGCTTCGTGATCCTAATAAAGGTTAAAAATTGGTTAAAAGTTTCTCATTTATAGAGCATTTGAATTAGTTTTTAAAAAGGTGGAGTTTTTCAAGTAGACAGGGTAAACCTATTGTGATTACTCTTAAAATTTGAAAGCTAGTTGATTTAGTTTTTTTTTTTAATTATTTCGTTTGTTTATCGGGGTAATCTCTGGAACAGTTTTACCTATTTTTATTTGAATAATAAATTATTTTTATGCATATATTTAATGATAAACAAATTTTATTTTAGCATCCTCATCATCACAGCTCCTAGTATTGGATACAGACTACACAACCTACTCTTTAGTATACAGCTGCGAAAACCTTTCAAGTAACACACGCAGAGGTAAGTTTGTATTACGCCCTCATTTAACTAGAAAATTATCAAGTCTATAATTATAGGAAATTTTAAATAGTTCTATATGAAAATGTAGTTCGCCTATTACTTGAGCAGTCTTAACAAAAGTATTTGCTATGAATTCGAATTGAATACTTGCAAAAATTGAATCTTAAATTATTCGTTTTTAATTAAAATAATTGTATTTAGGAATCGCGTTTTGAATTTGAATGGATTTATTAATATCTGCGTACACATACATACACAGTAAAACATATAAATTATGATTAGAGTCACGCTTGGTTTTTTCAATACTAAGTAATCATAATTTTTATTTCCAGTATGGAGTTGGAAAATGAGTCGATCAAGAAATCTCACGGAAACAGCAGAAGCCAATATAAACAGAGTTATAAATAACATCCAAGTATTGAACAATAGATATTTCTATAGAGTGGACCAAAGTGACGAAGGTTGTTTCTACTATCCTTTGCCTGGATCTGGTCCAGTTGTGTTCCGTGGTCAATGTGATGTGAACATTCCTGTGATTATGAACTTTAATGCTAGTGCTGTAAGTATCAAAATCTTTTAAATGTGATAGCTGGGTTGGAGAAGTATGTTTTTTGGTTAATTTCAGAAAGCTATCAGAAATTAGGGAAAAATATTTGTCTATTTATAGATTCAAGTGGCATGCTTTCAAGAAAACTAAAGTTTTTGGTAAATTCTTCAAATCAATCAGAAATAAGATAAATTTAAATCTTTTCTTCTAGATTAATATCTCTCAATCCGTTATTCTCTACAATTGTTTGGCTATAATAAATGTAACTCAATATTGTAGTTTTAATAAAAAGACATTATTTTTGATTTGCTAGAAATACAGATAATCAGAAACACTACTCACTACATTTTTACATGCAATTCATTCATTCGTCTCTGTAGAAGCTTCTTCCAAAATGGTCGTAAATAATTTCTTTCCACATGATCATCCAAAAGCTTAACTAAAAGTCTATCTGAATACTAAAATGCTTCAGTTAAATTTTTCTAAATTTCCTTCTAAAAGCTGAAAAATTGCTTGAATTTGATTTTTCTAAATTTCCAGTATCTCGGGCTATGGCATACAATCGAATCCTACCCATCAATCTTCCAAGGAGGATCTTGCAATAACGCCTTCTATTCCCCCGGCACTACAAGTGCTGTAGATGTATATAACACTCAGGTTGTTAATGAAAGTCTAGATGAAATATATGGAACTGCTGATTTATTATCAGCTGATGGTTCTGGAAAACTTGTGGTCAGCTTCCCCATTGAGGGTACTAATTGTGAGTATATTGATATCTTACATTTTCATAAGCAGCATTTCAGTTGTACATAAAACTTTACTTTTTCATAAGCTATTGTACATACATACCCCAAAATTAGCTTAACAGCTTTAAATAAAAAATATTTAAACACCGAATAATATCTTAAAATAGGTATATAAAACGGGTTGGATTTGAAATAGTGGCAAAATGATCAAAATGTTCAATAGAATGTTGATGAAACTAATAATACGTACATAATTTTAAGCACTTAATTTTCTTTCAGTGACTACTTTCTCCGATTACTGGATTTTGGCTACTGATTACGAATCGTATGCTCTCGTATACTCATGTGCTAATATTGACGATGAGACCAGACAAGGTAAGTGTTCTTCTATAAATAACTACTGTGGTAAGACACATTTCCCGATACCGTGGGATTTTCGGGATAAAACCTACCCTATTTTCTTTCACCAAATTTCATCCTAAACCGTGAAAAAGAGAAAGAAAGACACATAAATATTCTCGCATTTATTATTATTAGTGAGGAATATTTCGATATGTAAATCTGTCCTAATCAAAAAATAAAAAGATAATAAATGAAGAAGATAATATAATTTGACTCCAGAAAATGTATAAAGAAGTATTACATAATTTATGATTCTCCTCCTGGACTTGGAGGAGAATCAAATACGATTAAAAGTTTCAACATAATACAAGTATCCCGCAATATGTAAAGGTTATTTATTTATATTACAGTATGGAGCTGGAAGCTTAGCAGAAACAAAACTTTAACAACACCAGCTTCAGACGTTATGGACAATATCATTAAAGATATCCCAGTTCTCGACCAAAGGTATTATGCGGAAAATGACCAAAGTCCAGAAGGTTGTTTCTACTATCCCGAACCAAAACCGGGAGTTGTTGTGGAATTCCCTGGACAATGTGATGAGAGTATACAAGCAGTTGCTAATTTTAATTTAACAGGCGTAAGTACTGTCTTTTGTGACTTTTGATACAGGAAGATACAGATTCGTTAAGATTATTTAGTTTAAAAAGCAAATGGTGGAAATGTACCAAAATAAATGAAATAATTTAGGTTATGTATTTTGGCTGTAGTATATAGGCTTCCTTACTGGCAAACTGATAGAAGACAATAAAAGAAATTGATTCCAAACCATTTTTTGCCTTTTTGAATATGTAAAATAAGTTTTCCTTCCTACCTTTCGATATAAAAAATAGTTGTCTTGAAAGGAAAACTATCAAAAAAGTTAAAGAAACCTGTTTAATTGTTGCATCAATTATAATATATTATTTAGGTATACTAATTGTTAGTTTAAAGTGTTATAATTGTTTTTTCTAGTTCCAAGGCACCTGGTACGAAGTACAGGCTTATCCAAAGGAACAACAAACTGGTCAATGTATCAACCATGAATATAGTCTCTCTGGAACAAATAGTTTATCTCTGATTTCCTCTTATGTTATAAATCAATTGTTGGAATCGAGTTCCAGCCAAGTGACTTTCACATCAGCCCAGGATACAAGTGGAAAACTTACAGTCACTATGAATTCTGGAGGATCAGGTATGATGTTTTTAATATATACAATTGAAGAAGTTCTGTTCAGTTATTGAAATTTCTTCTTTTTATCGATAAGAAAATGACTGTGATAAGACATTTTAAAAGACTTGAAAAAAGTTGATCAAGAGGCGGGATTCGAACCCGCGTCTTTCACCTACAGTGATAAGGCTACCAACAGTTACGAATAATGCATAAATTTGGATCTATAACGTTTACGATTGGATTTATTTACTTTTTTAGATAATTCCTTTTAATTTAATTGAAATAAATTATACTTGATGTACCATTAAAACAATTCGTCAACCGAAGTATAATATTTTCACTAACTTCAACTTCTGCTATAATGTATTATTTCTCTTTCAGTTATCAGTTTTCCATTTTGGATTTTAAGCACGGATTACAAAGACTATGCGTTGGCGTATTCATGCATCAATGTTAATGAGGATTTCAGAAGAGGTGAGATTTTGAAAATTCCCTTATAAAAGAGTATAATACATTTTTTAATCTGGTTTGTATTCAATTATTTGATTCACATAACCTTAGTTGAAACATTCCAAGCTGTGTTCAACTATTTCATTTTGCAACATTTTTAAGCTATTGCATAGCTTCTATCGCGGGCCTTGAGCGCGGGGATCGAATCCAGAAATTGCGTAACGAAAAACCTCACGCTCCACTCGTGTGGCTTGAAGGCATAGCATGCAATAAATAGCTTTACCGCGGCTGTCCCCGATTGCCACACGTCTTTTTTTATATTTTATATTTTCTTCATTTATAGTATTCAGTTGGAAGCTTAGCAGAACACAGAGTTTATCTGCACCAGCAAACACAGCTATTACCAACGCCATATCAAATATAACAGTTCTCAACGAAAGATACTATGAAGCTATCAACCAATCTGACTCAGCTTGTTTCCATTTACCAAAACTGACTCTGAACGAGCCTGTGATTTTCCCTGGACAGTGTGACCCTAATATTGCTGTTGTTCAGAACTTTAACGTCAGCAGAGTAAGTAGGATTAACCAATATACTATGACATAGATAATATTATAATACTATAGTAGCATTTAAGCTTAGCATTTAAGTATTATACTACTATAGAATCAGTTTAATTAATTCTATGGATAAGTTTCATTAACGAAATAATAAATAATAGACTAGTTGCCCGACAAACATCGGTCATGTTTCCATGTTTTCTGATAGTTATATTTTCTGAAAACTTGAGGTTTTTATTGACCTTTTCAATGACCATCTAGATTAATACAGTAAGAAATTAAATCAGTAAAATACCACAGTTTTTCGTTCAAAGTTTTTTTATGTGGTTCAAATTTTAAATGGTCATTCTTACATGTAAATATTTAATTACAGTACTTAGGTGAATGGCGTATGATATCCACATATTACGCTGAACAACAAATGGGAGGTTGTAATCGAGCCGAGTACACATTAAATGGCGGTGTTGTACAATTAAAGAATAGCCAAGTTATTAATGAAGCCCTGAACTATGTCACTGGTACAGTTCAGGCTTCAAGTGATGGTAGTGCAAAACTTCAAGTACAAATTGGAACCAGTAAGTAATTACTACACTTTATTGTAATACAGTCATTAAATAACAAGAAACAATAAAAAGAAAATATGGTACTAGAAAGATGTAGTACAATTGGCGGCCTTATCACTAAGCAGTGATCTCTGCCAGGCAACCAAGCGGCAAAAAAGCGAAATATTTAGAATTGTGATACACAGGAAGATAAAACCGAAAGAATAGAATAAATTCGATTGCTCTGGATGTATCAGAGCCGAGTGGTCAGGCGTTGCCTCGGAATGGCGGAAGACGTAGGTTCGAATCCTGCTGAGTGATCGAATTGTTTTTATTATTTAAAATAATAAGTATTAGATAACAAAAATAAATAATAAGTATTAAATAGAAGATAACTGGTTCTAGATGTACCATTTATTAGACTATTTTAATGATCAAAAATAGTACCTTCAATCCGGACTTTAAGGTTTATTTCTCTTGAAACAATATTTTAGACATAAAATAAGAACCCTTTTAACACAACATACCTCAATCAAACTTTAATTATATTCTTAATGTTTTAGATACTGCAAGCCTTTGGATCCTGGACACAGACTACGATAACTACGCCATTGCGTATAGCTGTAATAACTTGGCAAACAACCAACGCCGAGGTAATTTTATTTATTCTATAATATAATTTCTTTCACGTTTTATTTACGAATACTTGGACTATAGAAAAGTAATGTTCCGAAAGAGAAATAACTTTTTTATCTTGTATAATGCCATAAAAAAGTAGGTAGGTAAATTATGTATGTGTTATCAGTTCTGAAATTGGTTTAAGATGTGTTGATAAGATATAATGCTATGGAACAGCCAAAACTTCAGTTCCGCAAAGTCCTAGTAACAAATACCACCAAATGTTATCCTTAAAATCGTTATCTGTGTTTTCTTTGGATTTATGACGTCTTGGGTGAAGTGTATCAAATCCGAATCGATTGAATGTTCTTAACAGGCAAGAAGATGAAAAATTATTTATTTTCTTTAATGTATCCTTGTTCGTTCCCAGTATTTAGCTGGATCCTCAGCAGAACGTCAGCACTCCCTGCTGCTGTAGTCCCTAATGTCAACAGAGTGATTGACAGTATCGATGTTTTGAATAACCAATACTATCAAAATGTGGACCAATCAGACGCCGCTTGCTTTTATTACCCTGATCCTCAAGAAAACACTCCAGTTATCTTCAGAGGACAATGCGATGAAAATATAACTGTTGTCACGAACTTCAATATAGTAGCGGTAAATATATTGAGTGAAAATGATATAAATAAAATAATTTAAATGAATTTGTTTAATAATAATTACATTCTGAGTTTGCGTTTGGAATATTTGACCTACAACGAACATTGTCCTTATGGTTCTCCTGAGCTTACGTGTTCTTACAAATAGTAGATACTAGCGGTCCGCCCCGGCTTCGCCCGTGGTACCTACATGTTTAAACTATCCTATCTCTCAAGTTGGATCGAACTCCACATGGTGTGCGAATTTTATTATAATCGGTTAACTAAGTGGTTTAGGAGTCCATTGAGGACAAACACTGTGACACGAGATTTATATATATTAAGATATTAATATAGATGTTTTAACAAAAGATAAAGCGCCCCTTGTCAATGAAATAATTTCAAATTTTTGTTACTCTTAGAAAAAAATGTATTAAACCAATAGATTATGCAATGTAACCTGACTAACACGTATTATTTTTTCAGTACATGGGAGAGTGGTATGACGTTTCCTCATACCCTACTTCCTTCCAATCCGGTACTTGTAACACTGCCCAATACACGCTCCGTGGTAGCGAAGTCGATGTTCTAAACACTGAAGTGAGAAACGAGACATTATCTTCAGCTACTGCAATTGGAACATTCGCTGGAGCAACAAATGTCGCTAAACTGTTGGTCGACTTTGGATCAGGAAGAGTTACCGACTATTGGGTGCTCGCTACAGATTACAACTCCTATGCTTTAGTCTACACCTGCAGAAATATCGACAGCGAACATAGACAAGGTATGAAACACGTACTAATTAAGGACTTCGAACTTATCAATTACTAGCTGCGCTCCGCGGTTTCACCCACTTTTTTACGAAAAGAATAATCCTGATTAAAATTATACGTTCCAAACTATATGACTGATACTACTTTTAACTTATCATTTACTAGCTGCGCTCCGCGGTTTCACCCGCTTGGCTCCACTCCTGTTGGTCTTAGCGTGGTGATATATAGCCTTATAGCCTTCCTCGACGAATAGGCTATCTAACACAGGAAGAATTTTTCAAATTGGACCAGTAGTTCCTGAGATTAGCGCGTTCAAACAAACAAACTCTTCAGCTTTATAATGTTATAGTATAGATTAAATAATTGAAACTATCTGTTCCAAACTATGTGATGGATTCTACATTTTTTTTTTACAGTGGGATCCTGGAAACTAAGTAGATCAAGACAGTTGGAAGCAGCTGCTGTAACCGCTATTAACAACGCAATGGCGAACGTACCAGTGCTTTCTGAACAGTATTTTATTCCTAGAGACCACAGTAGTACAGGATGTTTCTACTATCCAGAGCCAGAAACTGGTTCTCCTGTTATTTTCCCAGGACAATGTGATACAACCATCCAAGCTATGCCCAACTTCAACTTCGCAAATGTAAGCATGATCGCTCTATTAAAAAAGAACGTGTGATCTGAGCATACGTGTCAGAAGTGGAACTTCTTTGGCAAGATTTAAAGATACTAAAATCGTCGCCTTACTATATGACGTGACGGTATTGCTATGACGCGACCTTGAAATTTTACTCTCAATACGCCTAAAGAAGTTTCTCTTCAATAATATTTGTAAACGCGTTTCAACTGGTATGCAATTATATTAAACTAGCTTACCGCCCGCGGCTTCGCCCGCTTTGTCTCAAACCTAATAAATAATATACTAAAACCTTCCTCTTGTCTAATATACTAAATCATTCTATCTAATAAAAAAACCGCAACAAAATTGGTTGCGTAGTTTTCAAGATTTAAGCATACAAAGGACATAGGGACAGAGTAAGCGACTTTGTTTTATAATATGTAGTGATTATGATCAATATTATTTCAGTTCCAAGGACTTTGGCATGAAGTCTATAAATATCCCACAAGCCGTAATTACGGAAAATGTATAAACCAAGAATTCGGTGCTTTATCCGGGAACACAGTTAACATTGTATCAAGACATATACAGAATGAAACGTTATATGAAACCAGTAACACTGCTACAGTAAGCACTACTGATGGTAGTGGACGCTTAACAATCACTATTCCGAGTGCTAACGGACGTAAGTATTTAAAACTAGCTGCGCTTCGCGGATTCACCCGCGTGGCTCCGCTCATGTTGGCCTTACCGTGATGATATATAGCCTATAGCCTTCCTCGATGAATGGGCTATCTAACACCGAAAATTTTTTTCAAATCGGACCCGTAGTTCCCGAGATTAGCGCATACAAACACACAAACTCTTCAGCTTTATAATATTAGTATAGATTCGTTTATCGTCTTGTGTTATTCAAAGTTCTAATTCGTGTTGTTCAGTTTGTTGAACAAATGCTATGAACGATTTAGTTGTTACTAACAACTAATGACATATTAATTGAACTCATTTTGTCTAAGCTAAAGTTACGATGACCGCCTCCTTGGTACAGTGGTTGACGCGTGAGCGTAGCACCGAGGGGTCCTGGGTTCGATTCCCGGTGGAGACGAAGAAAAAAAATGTCTCGGTCTGGCAGGACACAGACGGCTGATCACCTACTTGTCCCTAAAGAAAATCGATCAGTGAAACAGATGTATAATGCATCTGCCCCTTACCCCACATGGGGACATGGGACTTCACTTTAAAAAGTGACGATAATTAAGTGTCTTGTTAACAAAACAAAGTTTAATTTGTAAAATATTACCAAAATTTATTGTGTGATTTATAAAATCTGATTTCTTTTTTTATTATAGCTGTAACGATTCCCTTCTGGATCCTAAGTACTGACTACGGAAATTATACCTTAGCGTATGGTTGTGTCAATATCAACTCGGAACAAAGAAGAGGTAAGTTTGAAAAATCTTCCTGATTTGTAATTTTTAACCAAATTTCGATGCACTTTTTATCTTCGTAATTTATAATTTAACTAGCTACTACCCGTGGTTTCATCCACGTTGCTCCGCTCCTGTTGGTCTAAGCCTATAGCCTTCCTCGAGAAATGGGCTATCTAACACTGGAAGAATTTTTCAAATCGGACCAGTAGTTCCTGAAATTAGTGCGTTCAAACAAACAAACAAACTCTTCAGATTTATAATATTAAGTATAGATTATAGATATAGATATGTATTTAATAAATTTTTCATTACAGTGTACAGTTGGATCTTAGGTCGAAGGAAATCCATACCTTCAACATCATTCCCCATTATCGAAGAGAAATTCAAAGAGATTCAAGTTCTGGACTACAGATACTATGATGATGTAGACCAATCGGACCTCGCATGTTTCTATTTGCCAGTTCTAACCCCCGAAGACCCTGTCATTTTCCCGGGACAATGTGACCAACATATCCAGGCAATTCCCAATTTTGACCCTGCAAGGGTAAGATTTTGGTGATATTTTGTTGGCTTTATTAATTTTACAACTATAGAAAACTTTACACTGAATATTAATTTAAAATAGACTTGGTGGATTTTGCCTTCGGATAAATTTATTTCCATAAATTTTTGTAGATGTAATAATTATATGTACATCAAGACGTAACTCAAATAGCGGATTCTTGTTTCTGTTGTGTATATTATTGAGGGGCTATTGATCTCGTACATTTTTTTTTAATGTTCTTATAGCCTAAACACTAAAAAAATGTGTGCGTGTACTAGTGTACACACGTAAGAAGTGAAACATCTTTATAACCTTATTTTTTCAAAAAATAATTTACTATATACAACTTTACAGAAATATGTCGAATCACGCGTGGTAGGGATAAGAAAAAGATGGCGCGTAACGGAAAAATGTCACGCATAACGAAAAAATGTTACACTAAATTTTTTCCACCCCGATAAAGAAGTTTCACTTCAATAATTTATTAGCCCTATTTCTGACTGTCTCATCTTTGATTTAATTGTTAAAATTTTAGTACGCTGGTCGCTGGCGTCTTCTAGAAACTTATCAAACCGATTTCCAAAGTGGTGCTTGCAATGATGCCACATATACTGTGCTACAAAACAGAACAGTATTGGTTAGAAACACTCAAGTTGTGAACGAAACCCTTCAAAGTATAGATGGTTCAGCTGAATTGGCCAGTGTAAGCGGTGCTGGAAAATTGTTCGTGACCTTCCCAAGTTGTAAGTATTATATATGAACTTCATAGAGTTATGATTGAAGATGAGGTAGAAGTTATTGCACTGGAGTAATATGTTAATTGTACAGTATTTATAGATGATAAAAATATTTAATTTTGTAATTTTTCTGGAGGTAGACTGCAAAATTCGTGGAGGGAAATTGTTTGGCGCCTTGTAAAATAAAGAAATAAAATTTTATGTCAATCTACATCTTAAAAAAAAGTAAACTTATCCTAAATACTATAGGTACTTAGATAAAGCAATTAATACATTTTTATCTTTTAGCATCCGAACCGGCGAATTACTGGATTTTAGACACCGATTACGAAAACTTTGCCCTGGTCTATAGTTGCAGGAATTTAGAAAACAACAGAAGAAGAGGTATGTTTTAAATATCGTAATTATTTGAAACTCATAGAAAAATTTTAAATGATTTTTTTAATCAAATAAGAAAAAAATTAACCTTAGAAACCATCTTTTTGCTAAATCTCGATTACTAAATAAGAAATTTCCCAGTTTCATACAATTTGTTCCAAGACAGTTCTTCGTTGATTTTACCACAGTCATGTTGTTCTACCATCATGCGTACAGGACTACTACCTATATTTCCGAATACTGAGTATCAAATAAATTCAATTTATTTTCTTTGCAGTATACAGTTGGAAATTAGCCCGATCACGTGAATTCACAGCAGCTGATAACAATCGCATGAATGCTATCATCGATACTATAGATGTACTAAATAGCAGATATTACACTAACGTAGAACATTCTGACTCAGCCTGTTTCTACTATCCCGAAGCTGATGGAAGTGCTCCAATATTCAGAGGACAGTGTGATGAAAATATCACACTAGTCAGCAATTTTAATGCTGCTGAAGTAAGTTTTAAGTAAATGTTTATGTTTAAGAATGAATTACTATTTCTTTGATTTGATTTGATTTTGAAACATGAGCCTTTATTATGTTTGGAAGAATGATAACGTCCTAATTTTACTGACCAATTTTAAGTCGGATTTTGAATTCTTTATTTCATCATATTATAATCACTATAAATAAGTCTCCTCAGGAGTCATTAATCTACTATCCTAGCATTGTGCAGGTTGGTAGATATCACATGTTTTCAAACGTTTATAGTATCATGATTCATGCAATATAGGTTTCCTTGCTTCCTTAAATGATTGCAACAGTTTTGATAAAGTTATTTTAAAGAAGTCAAAAATCAATTTCTTATCACTTTCGTATAAGAAGTATAGAATAACTTCACAATAAATTTTACTCCAAATTATCCATAATTCCAGTACTTGGATACGTGGTATGACATCGAGAGTTATTCAACCGGCTTCCAATTCGGTACATGTCCGACCGCCACATACACACTAAACGGAGATGTCGTCGATGTTTATAACACAGAAGTAGTGAACCAAGTTCTATCATCCATTAATGGTGTTGCTGTTCCTTATCCAGATGGTTCTTCCAGATTAACTGTGTCCTTCCCCATTCCTGGAACTAATTGTAAGTATTTTTGAAGTGAAAACTTCTTTAGCGGCGTTGGGTATAAAATCTTAAACTCGCGTCAGGACACGTGGCCTGATCGAAAAAGCGTAAGACGGATGTTTTTTTTTTTTTTAGCCCTTATATTCCATAAGACGTAAGACGGATACCATTCTAAAATATCAAACATACTGAACGTTAATAATCAAGTTTTCACTTCTGCCGGCACTCCCGAAGTGCAACCCGTCTTTTTTTTTAATTATTGTATTTCGTTTTCCATGCTTGGTGTATATGTACAATAAAGTATCAAATAAATAAATAGTTTGTCATATATTTGCTATCAGTATGATGTAATAATACCGTACAGTAAGATCAATTTTTGCAAGATATACAGTGGTGGACGTATAATTAGAAACACCTAATACGATGAATTAGTCATGAATTTCATAGCAATTTCTTATGAAATAAATAAATAGTTTGTCATATATTTGCTATCAGTATGATGTAATAATACCGTACAGTAAGATCAATTTTTGCAAGATATACAGTGGTGGACGTATAATTAGAAACACCTAATACGATGAATTAGTCATGAATTTCATAGCAATTTCTTATGAAACTAGATAAACGGGTATTCTATTACATCTATACATATAATAAATCTGTAGAAGGGTCAATTCTGTACATTGAAAATATTGAAGAAATAAATAGCAGGGGGTGTTACTGGATCGATACCAAACCCAAATATGTGATTAAAAAAATTTTTGTCTGTCTGTCTGTCTGTCTGTCTGTCTGTCTGTCTGTCTGTATGTGAAGACATCACGTGAAAACTACCGGTTCGATTTCGATGAAACTTGGTATAATTATACCTTATTATCCTGGGCGTAAAATAGGATACTTTTTATCCTGGAAAAATACGTAGAAAAAAATTAGTCTTAATTTTTCAGTTTTATCCATAGACGTTGTTCTGTAGAACCGCGAACACACGTTGCGTATTATTATAGGCCTAGCCGTATTTGGGTCCAATAATTTTTTATAAGATGTCATTGTCAGAGTTACTCAAAATGGAGAAATAAACCATCCACGCGAAGACCGACATCCGCGCGGACGGAGTCGCGGGCGGAAGCTAGTGTATAATAAATTATTTTCGATTAGAATGGAATCTATTCTATTATAACGCTAAAGAGTTTGTTTGTTTGTTTTGCTTGAACATGTTATTCTCAGGAACTATTGGACCGATTAGAAAAAATCAGTGTTAGATAGCTCATTTATCGAGGAAGGCAACAGAGCCACCCTCAGACCAAAAGGAACAGTGGAATGCAGGTAAAACTGCAGGGCACAGCTAGTATGAAATAATGCTTTATCTATACGTTGTTACACAAATGTTAAATTTTGATGACTCATTCATCGTGTTAGGTGTTTCTAATTATTCGTCCACCACTGCATGTCTGTTATTAAGATTTCAGTTTACAACTTTACATGTAAATTCTTAAATCTACAATCAATAAATTTTGACGGTATAACGTTCTTATTATATATTTGGATATCTATTATCTAACAAAAATGAATATTTACTTTTCAGTGACTACGCTTTCACCATATTGGGTATTATCCACCGATTACCGAAATTACGCTTTAGTATACTCTTGTGTTAACATTGATGATGAACACAGACGTGGTAAGTTTCTTTAACATATCATTTAACCCATTGAGCCCCGAACGGCCTGATCGGTCCACGACACACGTCACGTTTTCTATTGTGTCTGTGATTCCGGGGCCTGAGTTATTAAGTAAACATTTATATCATCTTGAATAGTTTCACTTCAGACAGGATATTCTGAATATACCAGAATCTGTCGGAGCACAGAAGAAAAGCCTTACAATTTGAGCATATTTTTGCCTTTTATCATTATAAAAACATGCTAGATCCGATGACCTAAGAACGCGGAAAACGGGGAAGAAGTTTCATCAAAAATCGTTTATTGCCAACATATGAGTTACTTACAGCCATACATATACAAAATATCCAAACCGTTCCATTTCTATCATTAGTCTAAAGTATTGATAATTGTAATCTTAAATAGGAAAATCAATTTCCAGTGCAAAGTTGGAAACTCAGTAGAACAAGGTCACTATCAGCCGAATCGAACACACAAATAAACAACGCCATGAATTCTGTACAAGTTCTACGGCAACAATATTATAATGTTAGAGGACATACAGATGAAGATTGCTTCTTTTATCCCAATAATTTCGGAGGTCCAGTCATTTTGGATGGGGAATGTGCACCCAGCACTATTGCCGTTCAAAACTTTAATCTTACTGGGGTAAGTTTGCTTTTTTTATGCAACTTTAACTTTAAAGATCATGAATTACTTTCAGCTAACTTGATATTTAAAATATGAACTAATAGTACTTACTCAGTAGTCAGTCAGTACTAGAAATCAACATATAATATTTACTAGCTGCGCTCCGCGGATTCACCCGCGTGGCTCCGCTTCTGTTGGTCTTAGCGTGGTAGATAATATAATAGATATAGATATATATCCTATAGCCTTCTTCGATAAATGGGCTATCTAACACCGAAATAATTTTTCAATTCGGACCAGTATTTCCTGAGATTAGTGCGTTCAAACAAACAAACAAACTTTTCAGCTTTATAATATTAGTATAGATTGTTGAATAGATTTATATTTCATAGAGACATCTTAGATACTTCCACATTCTTTCCCTCATTCTCTCAAGTTCCAAATCTTCCCATTTATTATTTACTAGCGGTCCGCCCCGGCTTCGCCCGTGGTACCTACATGTTTAAACTATCCTATCTCTCAAGTTGGATCGAACTGCACATGGTGTGCGAATTTTATTATAATCGGTTAAGTGGTTTAGGAGTCCATTGAGGACAAACATTGTGACACGAGATTTATATATATTAAGATTAATAAATTTAATATTTTCCTGCAGTTCGCCGGCACTTGGCATGAAGTATCCAAATTCCCATCAGAACTCCCATCAGGGGAATGTGTAAACAACAAATATGAAGTTGTTGCTAACGAAAATTCGTTCACTTTAACAAAGAGTTTTGTCACGTATGAAAAACTTAATGTAGCAACTGGTTCTGCGACTTTATCTACAGATGGCAGAGGAATTTTGAACGTTAAACTGTCTGGTGATAATGGTGAGATTCCTTTAAAAAAACAATTTTAATATAAATAAATAAATATTTTAGGACAATTTTCACACGCGGCATGATCTGATCCCATACTAAGGTTTCGCTTGTGTTATGGAAACCAGATGGCTGATAAACATACATATATAATTTTAAATAAACACTTATATAGATAATTAACCCCCAGACACAGAGCAAACATCTATGTTCATCACACATATATTTGTCCCAGGTGGGAATCGAACCCACGACCTCCGAATTTGAATGTTGTTTTATTTCTTCTAATAATAATAATCTCTTTCAGTTTCTTACGAGACCACTATGTATGTTATCGATGTGGACTACGATGATTATGCCTTGCTTTATGGTTGTAGGGACTTGGGAAATAACAGCAAACAAAGTATGTATTAAATTTACTTGCATTTAACATTTATGTGATTTCCAATTGATCATTCGTATTTGTATATTTGGTTCAAAAATCGTTGTAATCAAAAACTTTCCCGTTGAAAATATCAAACGGCTTCTTTTTATTGTTTATCATAATTATTTATTAAGCTATTGCATAGCTTCTATCGCGGGCCTTGAGCGCGGGGACCGAATCGAGAAATTCCGTAACGAAAAAACCTCACGCTCTCCACTCCGAAGGGCGCGGAGGTGTGGCTTGAAGGCATAGCATGCAATAGCTTTACCGCGGCAGTCCCCGAGTGCCACACGTCTTTTTTTTTAGTTATAAATATTATGTCCCCAGGGCTTCCAATCATCGTTTATAATATAACCATGATTTAAACTAACCACTTCTAACCATTTTTTTTCCTACAGTTTACAGCTGGAAACTAAGTAGAAACCAGGCTGGGCTATCTCAAACTGCTATCACCAAAATAGACAAAATAATATCAGAAACAAAAGATCTATTCGAAGGGTATTATGAAGAAACTGATCAAACAATAGTCGGGTGTTTCTATTATCCTGAATTTGAAGGA
Organism: Colias philodice; assembly: GCF_061535455.1. Lineage (NCBI taxonomy): Eukaryota > Metazoa > Arthropoda > Insecta > Lepidoptera > Pieridae > Colias > Colias philodice. The sequence goes on along the minus strand of NC_143103.1, from coordinate 8,222,290 downwards.
AACCCAGCGCAAATTATATTGCCTGGGCCCTGCGATGAAAGTATTCGAGGCGTTGCCAACTTTGAGGCCGGTCGGGTAAGAACTAATATTAAACTAGCTTCCGCCCGCAGCTTCGCCCGCGTGGTGTTTTGATAAAAGGTAGCCTATGTTCATTCTCAGGGTCTAAAAATTGTCTGTGCCTAATTTCATCAAAATCAGTTGAGATGTTTAAGCGGGAAAGCGTAACAGACAGACAGAGTTACTTTCGCATTCATAATATTAGTAGGGATGCCAAACACGTTTTATATTTGTGTTTTTTATCATATTAAACGATATTAAATTTTCTGTGAATGAAGATTATTCTGTACATACGAGACGAGATTCATATTGCATGAATGAAATCTTGAGCATGATATAACGTTGGTCTTATCGAGATAATATATAGCATACTAGAGGTCCGCCCCGGCTTCGCCCGTGGTACATATTTCGCAATAAAAGGTAGCCTATGTCCTTTCTCGGGTATCAAAATATCTCCATACCAAATTTCATGCAAATTGGTTCAGTAGTTTAGGCGTGATTGAGTAACAGACAGACAGACAGAGTTACTTTCGCATTTATAATATTAGTATGGATAGCCTTCCTCGATAAATGGGCTATCTAACACCTAAATAATTTTTCAAATCGGACTAGTTCCCGAGATTAGCGCGTTCAAACAAACTCTTCAACTTTATAATATTAGTATATTAGTATAGATATAAAATCATGTAATTGTACTATTTTAAAGTCGTATTATATATTACAGTACCTATAGATTAAGTGTAAAATATTTGTACAAGGAACGATGGGATTGTCATCGTCCTTTTGGACAAAAATCCCTAAATAAACCATTGAGATAATATTACTTCGTATGGAGGAGACACCACGAACAAAATCTGTGTGCCATTTTTTTTCTCTAACTAAGTTTTAAAAATTATTCTCTAGTTAGGTACTTACCGATGAAAAGTTATGTTAGTCACTTTTCCGTATTATTTGTGCAATATCGTAACACACACGAAGGCATATTTGATGCGTTTCACTTTAAAACAAATAAAAAATGAGCGTGCAGTTAAGCCATATGGCTTATGTTGAGCGGAACATAAGTGATGTAGGCGGTGTCTTCTCCATATGTATATCTCAATGAAATAAACGGACATATAAAAATTATAATTTACAGTACCTCGGCAAATGGTACCAACAAGCAAGTTACCCGCAACTATTCCAAGATGGCGACTGCGCACGTGCGTACTACAGCACAACAGATGGCGTTGTTGTACAAGTTATGAACACACAAGTAACAGATCGTAAACTGGATGTGGCTTATGCTACTGCTCAAGTGATTACTACTGATGGCAGTGGGGTACTCAATGTGACGTTCACTTTACCTCCATGTGAGTAAAAAATAAAATATAAAAAATAAGTTAATGTTACAAAAAAATATTATTGATAAAGTATTTTAAATTTTTTGAGATATTGAAATTAGGATGTTTTTATCGGCTTCAAAAAGGTTCTCAATTCAGTCGGTATATTTTTTTTGTCACTATACAGACAAACTTTTTTGTACCCAATGATTTTTTAGGAATTCGTTGTTTTCAAGATACGTGAAATTATAAAGTCCGTGTCTGAAGTCCGTAATCTGAAATCAGAAGTCCGTGAAAATTTATGTATTGTTATTCAACAGATATTTACTTTAATTAGGATAAAAAATAGTGGAAGGAAAAGTGTAAAAAGACAGTACATTTACGATATACCATTCTTTTACAGCTTCCCAAGCCTCGAATTATTACATTCTGGGCACAGACTACGACAATTACGCTTTGGTATACAGCTGTAGAAACATCGATGAGGGCAAGAACCGAATAGGTAAGTGTTTTTTTTATAGATTAAGTATAAATCTAAAATTATTGTAAGATTTTTTTCCACTAACACGATCAACATATATTTTCTTGAAACACATATTTTATTTTTCTTTATTTTATTTTTTATAAAAAGACAATCCTATCGTACCTTATACGATGATGCTACAATTCACAATCTCTATAGATAAACATTTAAACTTAAAATTTAAAAACGTTCTAGCTGCGCCTGAGTGCAGCTAAAATGCTATGAAATACACCAACAGTGCAATATTTACAACAACATGTACATACTATATGCAACAATTATCTCTAATGACTGAAAAAACTTGCAGTAACCATTAAATTACAAAACTTACATAATTATATTATTACTTATTATTAAATTAGTGACAATAACCTATAAATCAACTTGCAGTAACAAGTTGGAAGCTAAGCAGAACCAAAACTCTCGAACCCCAATACGATACAATAATGAGCACAATAATAGACAACACACAAGGGTTACGTGAGAACTATTACATACAAAGTAACCAATCAGATGACGCCTGTTTCTATATACCAGCTGTAGATAGAGATCAAGCACCCGTGTTTAGGAGTCAGTGTGACCCGGTACAGGGCGTGCAAGGATTTGATATACAGAAGGTTTGTAAACTTGTCCTGTGAACTTTACGAAGTTAGATTATAATCAGCTGTTCCGGAAACGGGCAAACGTTGTTCTGCCTTCCTTTTTCTTATCACTTAGGGATTTGAATAGATGTTTTTACTTATTCGATTTTCAGACCTAGACGATATGCACATACATTTCATGAAATCAGTCAAGTTTCGGCGGAGTTTTACTTCCAATGCCGCGACACAAGAATTATGACAGATAATTAAAAATAAAAAATGTTCAAAAGAGATATTTCCCAATAATTTTCCTTTGAATGTATGTAACGATGGTCAGAGCGTAGTGACGTAGTCTACAAAGAGTTTCGCTGCCATGGTACACCACATCAGGAGAACCATTTTTCCCTTATCTCGTGCCATACAACAAACTCTAGCTTTATAACATTTTAATATCATGTCTACAAAATGTTTTACTATCCGAATTTTTCCAATATTCACACAAAATCCTCACTTAGAAAGTTACCTATTTTTTCCCAACTTCCAGTACTTAGGCTGGTGGCACCAAATAGAAGCGTATCCAACAGACTCGAACCCTGGCTCCTGTGTGAGCTTTGATATCAGAGCCTCTGGATCAACATATGAGTTAATAGAAACTGGAGTTAAAGATAACAATGCTACTGTAGTTGTGAGCACTGTTACTGCTAGCAATGATGGAAGGTTAAGGCAGACGTATAACGATGGACGGGTTGTTGGTAAGGATATAGTTAATTATTTAGGGGTAATAGGGCTAAAGGCCATAATGGGAAGAAAAAAAGACGGGTTGCACTCCGGGAGTGCCGCAAGAAGTGAAAACTTGATTATTAACGTTGAGCATGTTTGATATTTTGGAATGGTATCCGTCTTACGCTTTTTCGATCAGGCCACGTGTCCTGACGCGAGTTTAAGATTTTATACCCAACGCCGCTAAAGAAGTTTTCACTTCAATAAGGTGGGTAGGAACAATAAGAATACAGTTAACAAAATTATTATGATGATAATGGGACTAATGAAAGGAATCAAATATGTAGATTATTTAGCTCTTTCCTGACAAAACAAATGTTCTGTTTCTTTCTTTCGAATTTGCATATTATAATTTTTAATACATACATTTCAATGAACATCCCTAGTAACTATTTGATGTAGGTACATGATTATTGTACCTTCGATTAAGGACTTCTGATAAAAGGGATGATGATTAGAAAATAAAAGATTATGTGTACCATCAAACAATCCAACGTAACGTTAATTTTATTGAATAAAAAAAATAACGTTTTTAAATAATATTATTATACCTAATAGATAAAATGTTCAAGATTCACGAAATCTTCAATTATTGTTCGATTTGCGGATTTTCTCTCTATTTAATAATCTTAATCATTTTTCAGATATCTGGGTCCTTGCGACCGATTACGAAACATACTCACTTCTGTACTCTTGCGAGAATATAAATGCTGATTATAAGCGAGGTAAGTTAACTTTTTTTTTAATTTAAATGTTTAAGGACAGATATTATATAAAACACCTCATCGTCTTCTCAATGTTGTCATTACATAATTATTACATCTGTAATAAAAAAATCTAAAAGTTGCCTGGCAGAGATCGCTTATTTTAGTGATAAGGGCCCTTTTTAACAAGTTAAATATTTCTATCTTTTTTTTTCTTTTCTGTGTGTGTTTAATAGAGTATTGTATATGTTAAATTTCATCTTTAATTTATCTCAACAGTATGGAGCGCAAAACACAGCAAGACGCGTGTTCTGACACCAGACGCACAGAACGCAATGTCAGACATTATAGCGAACAGACGCGTTCTGGACCAACAACTTTATCTCTCTGTCGACCAGACGGATGCTGTTTGCTTCCATTATCCAGAATTATCTGGCAATCAGGTTATATTGCCTGGACAGTGTGACCAGAACATTCCGGTGGAAATGAGATTTGATCCTGCTCAGGTACAATTTTTTTCTGTTTAGTGACATTTATTGTATCGTTTGAAAGGGTACATAAGACATACAGGATTAGGATATACCCAATGATATTATATATAGAAACAAGAGGTAGATACGTCATCAACGCACCAAAATTGCTTCCGTGAATTGGTCCTATTTGGGACCAATGCAATCAGTCAGATTGTCACCGGTCCCAGTGAGCGCATGTGCCGATAGGTACATTAAAGTTGTTGAAAATGCCTTCCTGTGTGTTCAGAAAGTGCACGTATTCGTGCAAAAAGATAAAGGAATATCATATCACAGGAAAATATATTAAATTATTACAGTTTATGAGTAAAAATAACAATTTACAATTCTTTATGCTTGACACTTGTATTGAAATAATGAAAGGGATAAAACATTGCTTCAATCACTAGTGTGACAAAGCTAGCGTCTAGCGTACACTGTGTTCAAAGATTATCATGTAGATACGATTATTGAAAATAGAACGGTTATTTTATTAATTTCGATTTGGGTAAATACTTGATTATTTTTATATTTAAATCCACACAGTGGATGTAATTAACAAATATATCTATTTAGTATATACAAAGAAATCGTGATGGCAAAAATGTTTTTTTGCAAAAATGATGTTGAATATACGTATACATTAAAGAAAAGATTATCGCTACTGACGAAAAATGCTATTTGCTTTTCTGTAAATAGCTATTGAACATAAATTTTATTTGTGTTTTAGATAAAAAAGGCTTTTTCATCCTTTCTTTTATTTCATCCTTTTTTTCATCTAGGCACCACTATTATTATATTCTACAAGTTGGAGTGATGACCTTGTACGGGTTTCGGGAACTGCCTTGAAACGAATAGCGTAAGATCGGTCCTTATGGAATTCTATAAGGAGGACTATGCTCAGCAGTGGGTGTTTATCGGGTAAATGATGATGACCGAAAACGAACACCACAGCTAGTAATAAATACTTAACCCTTATTAAAACGCTGGGAGCTATACTTCCCACGTCTCAGATTGAAGTAAATCGTGTTTTATTTTTATATGCTTAAACCTAATGCAGTGTAATATTTATCTACGCAATCTTAACATTTTAGAGAACTTCTTTTCATGGAAACACTTTTCACAGAATTATTACATGTCATGGTAAACACACGTCAAAGTTAGGTGACGTGATTTTGCAGCCGAAAACGACCGTTATTTTTTAGTTTTTGGTGTAGTGCTCATAAAAAATTAGATAAGTAGATTTGAGTTCTAGCTATGTAAACTAGACTATATTACGGTTGCGTGAAACGTAAAAATATGCCCAGAATCTTTCGTATATACCTTGGTAGAGTCGATTGAAATTAAGTCTTTAAGTGGGAAGATATCATCCCAGTGTTCGTCACTGCACACGACATTCGGAAATTCTATATATAAAATCTGTGTGTCTAAAAAATCTTTTTTAGTTGGTATAAGCTACTTATTTATTGTTTTTCGTTATTTCCTGATCAGATAATTAGAAATCTTAACTCAATACATTAGTATTTACCTATTATTTTTATTTTGTTTTAGAAAAATGCCATTTTTATGTTGAAGTCATTCATTTTTTAATTCCCGAATTCTTCCCTCAGTAAAAGAAACTTGCATTGATGAGTACTTTCACCTCCTTTATTAAAAAACTTGATCTTTATAATTTTTTACGATAACATAAATTCACAAGTGGAGTCAGGGCAACTAACTAGTGTTTTAAAATATTGATGTCTGGAGTGGACACTGGGAGCTATAGTTCCCACCTTTCCAAACTTTTTACAAGAGAGAACAGATGACGGGATATATACTTCCCACCGAAAAAAGGGTACTTCCCCCCCACTAACCCCTTTTTTGTGTGTATTTTTGAAATCTACGACCCAAAATTACCCAGGAACGTATATTACTTTTTTGTTAGCTCCTCCACAGGCTCGCGTTTGAATAAGGGTTAATACAGTTATATCTCCAAAAAAGTTTTTTCATTTTAATACAACATCATAATAATAATTAAATAGTAAATTACATTGTCACATTTGTTTACTTGTGCAGGAAACATAACATCTATAACATTGAACCTTCTGTGTCGTTAGTCTATGCCAATTACCATGGCAACTATTTGTTTATTTATATTTAATTGGTGAATTCTTATGACTTTTGCTTACACCTGCGCGGAAGTGACAAACTATCTTTGTCTTTTTTGTTTATTAGAGCCATCTCATTTCATTAGAGCCATCTCTCTTATACAGTCTGTGAATGTAATAAATTAAGTAAAATGATACTTGTATTTGTGTGTGCCTGACACTGCATATGAAGCATTTTTTTTGGATATATTGTGAGTATATAACGTATCTATACATAAAATATCATTGGATATACCTACTCAAGTTCAAAAGTTCAATAATAGAAAAAAACTTGGATACACGATTGAAGGCTTTAAATATGATTTCGATATTTAATGAATAATCTTCCTCAGACTGTTCATTTTGAGGAAAATTGTTATTATTGTAGGCTGTAAAAAGAAAAAGTGTTTGTGTGCCGAGCTCGTGTCAGAAGTGAAACTTCTTTGACAAGATTCGAAAATGCCAAAATCGTCGCCTTATTCCATGACGTGACGGTTGCTATGACGTGACCTTGACATTTTACTCTCAACTTAAAGAAGTTTCACTTCAAAATCTTTAACGATCAAATACATCAGCAAGTCTATCCGTTTACTTTTCTTAATTTTTAAGTTAAATATTTCAGTATACCGGTACTTGGTACCAAATAGAACGGTACCCACAACCGTGGGAGCGCGGCACCTGCACTGGCGCCAGGTACTCGCTCAACACGGACACTAGCGTGGTCACTCTCCTCAACTGGCAAGTGATAGATGGCGAGTTGGACACTATTGAGGGCACTGCTACTATCAGCTCGCTTGATGGTAGTGCGAGGTTAACTGTGACCCTGCCGATACGTGAAATGAGAGGTATGTATAATATAATATTATCTACCAAAATACCTACATTATTGATTTATTTAGCAACTAAATAACCCTATAGACATTGACCTTCACAAGAATTGTCAAATATGTGAAAATTAAAAAGTTGTTGTAATATATTACACATAATTTATGGTTAGGGAGCCAGGTGCAAATTTGGTTAACTATTTCCTCTCAAGAGATAATTCGTCAGACGCATGAGAGTATAGTATTATAAAGCCTCGTGAACGTCAGCTGGCGCTCGGTTGGGGGGGTGAGCGGTTGTAGCCTCCCACGCACATAGGAAAAAAAATACATTCATTCATTCATTTCCTCTCAGCTAAAAATTTGTCAAATTGTAGCTAACCCAATATCTCAACGAAAAAAAATAGTCAGCTGGTTACAACATGGTGTATTATACGTCAGCTGGTGTCTCGAACATGAAAGTTAAATTTAAAGAAAAATTTATTTTCCGTTATTTCCTCTCAAACAAAAATTTACCTGATGATAGCTTATATGTAACTGTGGATAAATATATATGTCAGCTGGCTGTATCTTGGTGGAAAAACCGTCAGCTGATACGGGAGGCTACAACCGCTCTTCCCCCCAACCGAGCTCCAGCTGACGTTCACGAGGCTTCATAATACTATACTTTGATGCATTTTACTAATTACCGCTTGAGAGGAACTTGGTCATAAAATCTGCTGCTGGCTCCCGGACCATTAATAAGTAGGGACTCTTGGCTTAAGGATTGGATAGAAGACAAATGCATTTGACATTCATTGATTAAAGTTAATTCTGTGGATACTTCATTTTTTAATCCTCTTAGAAAATTGAACTCTTATAAGTAAAAAAGGTGTAGTTAGGTTAACAACGCTACATTCGGTCTTAAGAAACGGCAAAGTGAAATGGCATGACTCAAAAATCATGAGCAAAAAAGAGACAAAGTAAAATGCGGCTAATTAGCCACATTTTGACGTGCCACTAACGGAGCACTATCTTCACCTATCTTCACCTATCTTCACCTTTTACCTTATACCTTATAATATCATAATCAACACATATTTTAATAATTTTTAATGTTTTTAATTTAACAGAAACAGAACCCGAGCTTACAACGATGGAACTGTACGTGCTAAAAACGGATTATCTTTCATATTCACTCGCATACAGCTGCGTCAATGTTGGACCTTACCGTCGTGCAGGTAATTTAAAAACACATGTATTTATGTCGTGGCCATATCGTAGATTTGCTCATTTCATGAAATGGTGGCATTTCATGAAATGTTCGAATGTCTATTGGCCACATCATGATGTGGTTTGAGCAGATCAATGATAAGAAATCGTTTCTCGATATGGCCAACTAAATGCGAGGTTTTTTCATGAAATTATCAAAATTATTTGATCATATCGTAAAATAGGTTACATTCACAGGTTACATTAATAATTATTATTGGTAGAGGCGCTGCAAGCGCTGCGTACATGTCATTCTAGATAATATAATTATTTCAACAAAAAAGTACTTTTAATTAAAATTTCACTACAATGTAAAAAGCAACTTTTCATACATTTTAGATTTTAAATCAAATACTTAAATAAAAAATTAAAAATGGCTTTAGTTACCTATTATTGCGTTACACAAGATGCACATTGCTAAGCAAAACTAAGCAACACGGTCTTTTTGCTACAATTTTCAAATTTATCATTCTAATTAATTAAACTTGTGTAATTTTTCTTGTGTTTGATGAACACTATAAAGAAATTATTGACATCCATACTAATCGCTTTAAAAATCGATTATCTTTAAAAAAATTTTTTTTCGAATTTCGCGCCAATTAATTTGTTTTTTTTTTTACAGTATCTACATGGAAACTCAGTCGAACGCGGTCACTGACAACTGAAGGGGAAGCCGCCATTGAGACTTACATGCAAAATCGCGACGAATTTAACAACAAATATTTCATTAAAGTAGAACAAAACGACGAATGTCCTGAGCCAAGCTCCGCCATATTAGTGAAAAGCAGTATTATTGTATTATTTGTAAGCATAGCTCTGTTGTGCCTGTATTAAAATGGTAATATTATGTCTATAATAATGTAATGTAATTATAATTAGGTACATAAAGTTATCTACATAAATGAATGAGCATTTTTATATTTATTATTGTTAATAAAAAAAATATTATTTATACTTCGTTTTTATTTTTGTTTTACCTATTACCTTATTTTGTCATGTATTTTTTCCTATAAACATACCTATTATTACAATCATATACTTACATAATATTTTAAGTAGATAAATTTACAATATAGTTTTAGTACCTAGGTAAAACCTAATAAATTACATACTAAAACCCTTAGCTAAAACCTTCCTCTTGAATAACTCTATATCTATTAAAAGACTGCGTAAAAATATGTTGCGTAGTTTTGAAGATTTAAGCATACAAAGGGACATAGGGACAGAGAAATCGAATATGTTTTATACTATGTAGTTAGTGATTACGTAAAAAATAAAACATGGTAAAAAATAATACTATACATAAGGCCTACATATCCATACGTAGTTATGGATATTTATAATTTATTATACAAATTCTGTCTGTCGATTACCCTTGTCTGGCAAAACCACAGCACAGATATCCATAATACCTACATAATATACCTATATATATTATATGAAATTTTTTAACAAAATATAAAAGATAACCTAGGTCAACCCCAAAGGTTTGAAATAAATTATGAAAAGATTTTGTCCTACCTAGTTATAGGCATGAGGTAGGTACCTTTAAGTTAAGCTCGTATCTCGAAAACTTTCCCGAGGAAACTAAAAAATTTATAATAATATTATATTATTATTATTATACCTGTACCTTACATGTAGGTAAACTTTTACAATATTATGAATCTTCATGTTTTTAAATTTTATTCGGAATGAAACATCAAAAAAGTCTTCAATAATTATCTCCGTCTATCTTGGTAAGGGCAAAGGAATTATTAATATTGGTTAAATGTTAAATATTTTTTTTAAGTTCGAACAATTTTATCATGTGTTCAAAATGCCATCTAGCGCATCTAATGTAAATTCTATATTTATTACAGTGCCATCTAGCGTCCGGTAGTGTAACTAGTATTAGTAGTTTGATTATCACTATGATCACTATTCTATTATTTATTTATTGTATGAATTAATTTTGAGAGAAGCTATGAGAGAAGATATGTTAGTCTCTATAAAAATCATGTTTGTTTTATTTATTATAATTTTATAATAATTGTCAGAAAGTTATGGGAACAAAACAGCTTGTATCCAAGGCCAATATTGCACCAATCAAGATCAATCAGTCATTCATAAAATCGTTCATTCAACTTCATCGTTCATGTCTGATGTCTCATCAAATTTGATTCAGTGATCTATGACTATCAAATTAATTTTTCACGTAATGCGGATACGGATAGTATGTAAATGAAAATAAGAAAAACCCTATAATTCTTATGATTACGACTTCGAGTCACAATAAATAGATTTTTCACGTAATTTTATTACTAATTATAAAATAAGCGATGGCCGAAAACGAGGAACTAACCGGGCCCGTGTCGCAGGAGGATCTTGATGCTGCAGAGAAATTTAAAAATGAAGCTAATGAATATTTTAAAAGTAAGTATAAACGGTCTATACATTGAATTAATAAAAATAAATTGTTTACATACAATGACAAACGTTTTTATTGGGTTTGATTTAATTAAACTTTATAACCTCTTTCAGAACAAAATTACACTATTGCTATTGAATTATATACTAAAGCGATTGAGAAGAATCCCAAAAGTGCAGTTTACTATGCAAATAGGAGCATATGTAACTTAAGGCTAGAGAATTTTGGGTATGCATTAACGGATGCCTCAAAGGCTATTTCACTTGATAAGTCATACACCAAGGCATACTACAGGCGGGCTGCTGCGTATATGTCACTAGGAAAATACAAAGATGCACTAAAGGATTTCCATTATGTAAGTATAGTAAACCATTTGTACACATTAATTGATAGATTACTTATCTCCGATACTGTATGGCACTATGTTGAAAGACTATTTCACCATGTTCGAGGTTTTTCTTTATTTTTTTAGATTCTCAAAAGATATAATTATGCAGAATTTTTATTTTATGATAGTGTGTACAATAAAAATCTTTTATTATACCTATTCAATATAACATATTAAATGTTTTCTTACTCCTTGCCTGGTTCTCAATGCTCTTCAGTTTATACATCAGTATGTGTTTGGTTTCATTATTAGAAATGTTTTATTATTTTATTTGCACACCTTTAGATTGGTTAAAGATGCAGTCTCAGTAAAATATTGCTTATAGTGTTCTTTTCTATTATAGTACGAAAATAAATGATTTCTAAAATACCTTAAAAAATTATCCCAAGCATATTTACTTACTTAAACCATTATCTTATCTGTTAACATGTTGCTGTACCCATAAGAAATACCTTATAATATTAAAGGTCACAAATTTTTAATCAGTGATTAAATTAAAAGATAAATAACTTTATTAAAATCTTAAGTACACAAACTTATAGGTACTTACCCTCTTGGTACGTTTCTGTTTTATTAAAGTTATGGTATATGAATATTGAAGATTTATTTAAGATGGTATTAAAATTTAAATATACATAGGTCTTAATTGTACCATTTCAAATGTAATACTGAAGCTACATTACCAATAAAAAGTAGCATTTTTAAGCTATTGCATAGCTTCTATCACGGACCATGAGCACGGCGACCGAATGTAAAAATTCCGTAACGAAAAACCTAACACCCCCCACTCCAACCGGCACAGCGATGCGATGCTATGCAATAGCTTTACCGCAGCAGTCCTCGAGAGCCACATGTATTTTTATTTTTTTAAATATAATGCTATCCTAAATTTAAACAATCTTGTAAATTTTTAAAGTCATTTATCAAGGTATTACTCTCTTAAAAATCTGATTTTATTATTTCTCATTTCCAAATACATGCACAAAACCAAACACTTGCTTAAATTTATAAAACTTATTTATTTAAATTACAGGTAACCAAAGTACGGCCAAACGATCAAGATGCCAAGTTAAAGTACAATGAATGTAATAAAATAGCTAAGAAAATCGCGTTTGAGAAAGCAATCGCAGTTGACAAAAAGGAAGTTAATATAGCCGATGCTATTAACTTGGATGCTATGAGTAAGTTAGAATTTTTATAAATGAGAAAGTGTATTCATTGGTTTTTTTCGCATTTCACAAAGCAACTTTATGATATATTTGGGTCTGAAATAAAAGGCTAGAGAATAATTTACGGCCGGTTTTTCAATTGAGTTATTGATGTTAAGAACATCTTAAACCATGGTGAAATGCTGATTAAGTAATTTCTTGTATGTGACATAAGCATTCCCAAACTTTATCAAATCAATTCTCAATTCAGAAATGTATGTTATGGCTTATACATATATACATTTGACTGTGATGAACATCTCAAAAAATAAGGAAAGTTTCTTTGATTGGACAAATTCACAAGCAATCATTATTATATTTATTATTTTTAGCCATTGAAGACGAGTATGAAGGTCCAAGCTTAGAAGATGGAAAAGTAACACTCAAATTTGTCACAGAACTAATGGAATATTACAAAAATCAGAAGAAACTACACAAGAAATATGCATATAAGGTAAACAATTATTTTGAAACATCCCCGCAATTTCATTTCGTTGTAAAGTGGACAAATATTTTTAGTGGTAAATGTTTACAGAATAAGATGACACTATTCTTAAAATTAATTGACTCCCAAACAAAATAAAACACTAATGAACATATAAATTTTAGATATTATTAGACGTAAAGGCTTATTTACAAAAGCAGCCATCGCTCGTCGATATCACAGTGGGTGACGAAGACAAGTTCACAATATGTGGAGACATCCACGGGCAATACTATGATCTAATGAATATATTCAAACTTAACGGACTGCCCTCGGAGAGTAATCCATACTTGTTCAACGGAGACTTTGTAGATCGCGGCTCGTTTAGTGTGGAATGCATCTTTACGTTGTTCAGCTTTAAATTGTTATATCCGAACCACTTTTTCATGTCGAGAGGTATGTATTTTTTGGCTTTTTTTTGAAAAATGTACTACGTTTTTAGTAAAAATGAACATTTAGTTTATATTAAATTATCTATAAGTAAGAAAAAATATTGTATGTTACATGGCAAGCTATAATTATAAAGTTAAATTTTTTCTTGCATAACAATTATGTCTGTAGCAAAAATACCAAACCTATATGTATATTGAATAATGGAATGAATACGCCCCAGGTAACCACGAGACGGTCGACATGAACAGGGTATACGGCTTCCGCGGTGAAGTCACATACAAGTATTCATCACAAATGGCGGATCTCTTCACCGAAGTATACCGCTGGCTGCCGCTAGCCCACTGTATAAACACCAAAGTGCTGGTGATGCACGGTGGACTGTTCTCGAAGGATGACATCACGCTCGACGATATACGCAAGGTCGAGAGGAATAAGGAGCCACCAGAAGATGGTAAGTCGGCTATTGTTGAGGTTTCGTGTTCCCAGTTGGTTGAGGTTTTGTGTTCCCAGTTAGTTGAGGTTTTGTGTTAACAGGCGGTTGAGGTTTTGTGTTGCTAGTTGATAAGTTAAGCTTTAGAATAGTTGTACCGCTGCCGCTAGCCCACTGCATCAACACCAAAGTGCTGGTGATGCACGGTGGACTGTTCTCGAAGGACGACATCACGCTCGACGATATACGCAAGGTCGAGAGGAATAAGGAGCCGCCAGAAGATGGTCAGCGGTCGCTTTTAATGAATTTGTTGAGGTTTTGTGTTCCTAGTCTCTTGGGTAAATCGGTGGTTGAGGTTTTGTGTTCTCAATTAGTTAGTTAGGTATTAGAATAGAAAACAGTTCAACTTAACATATTTTTTTGCCTAATTTTATCTTAATTTTACTTTTTTTTGTCCTACATTCGACTTACCGTATTTCGTTGCCTTATCATGACTTTTACCACGTTTTTCATACTTTTTTGTCCGATATAACGTATTTTAAAATGTATTACAATATTATTTTCCTATTTCCAGGTATAATGTGCGAGCTGCTGTGGTCGGACCCGCAGGCGGCGTGCGGGCGAGCGGCCTCGCGGCGCGGCGTCGGCTGCCAGTTCGGGCCTGACGTCACCGCCGCGTTCTGTGAACGGAACGGCCTCGCGTACATCGTGCGGAGTCACGAGGTCAAGAACGACGGCTATGAAGTCGCGCACTATGGGAAATGTATCACGGTGTTTAGTGCACCTAATTATTGGTGAGTTTCCAAAAAAAAAAAAAAAACATTTTTCGAACACTTTTCTAGCCTGAAAAAAGGCGGAATTCACGCATTTTCATAGAGATTATGTGTGTCCCAATACACCTGACTCATTCTAGCAACAAATATTGGTAAGTGTCAGTAAGTATCGGTCCCTATACATATATACGCGTCTGGAACTCGCATTTTATTACGAAAATTATTTTTCTGTATTTTGACAATTCATATTTGCGGCTACAGTATATTATTTGTGGCCTACAGTAGTTGTTGAGTTTATCGCGAACGGACAGACGCGACCAAATACTTTTTATAATATTAAACTAGCGATACTTACCCCCTTACAGTAAAAGTCTAAAATTAGATTACTATAATACTATAAATATAATTTTCTTATTTGCAGCGACGCAATGGGTAACCTGGGCGCCTTCATCACAATGAACGGCAAGGATCTCGAGCCAAACTTCACTACGTATGAAGCTGTTGTAAGTATTTATTTTGTTATTTATCTTTAACGAAAAATAGGTAAAATAATAATATTATAAAAGTCAGTAAGTTGGGGATTGTGCTAGAAAGTGCACTGAATTTATGATTAGGAGGAAAATAATTATTGTTTTTGTGTATTGTAATTTAGATTATTTTAAATATACCCTATACCTGAAGTTAATAGTAATATTATCTGTCGTCTATTTGATTGCTACTTTTTCGTGAAAATAGATGTTTTACAAAAAAACATTGCTGTTGCAACTGCTGCATTCTGTAAATATCGCAACCCTTTTTATATTTTTCGTATAATATATTGCTCTTCATTTAGATTCCTACTATGTATGTATAAAATGTATTACATATACATTGTATTTATCATATTTTTTTCTAATTTTCAGCCCCATCCAGACGTGAAAGCCATGGCCTACGCGGACTCAGTACTAGGCATGTTCTACTAAACAATATTCAAAGAAAACCACATGGTTAGTGATTGTGGTACAATTAACAAGGCGGCCTTAATGCTATGTTTATGAAAACGGAGTTTTCTGTAAAAAGTTGAAATTTGTTCAAAGAAAAAGAGTAAATTGTGTGACAGAAAGAGATGGATAGAGTAAAACCTAATGGACAACTAAGCCATTTAAAAATGAGCTCTAATTACAGATTCAAATACGGTTGATTTTCCAATGTTCGAGTAACTTCGATTTAAAATGCCGTTTCTGTTCAAAATAAAAGAAAGAGATAGAATATTTATTCTGTATGTTTACTGGATGATTGATAAGAATAAAAAATGGTGGAATTTTACGTTAGATGTCAGTGATATGAAATTCAGATTATTAAACTATAAATATCAAAATAAACGAATTTTGATATTCATCAGCCAAAGTCCAAATAAATTAAAATAGTCATATCATTCAAATCTCTTATAGAAGTCGCTTCCAATATATTTTAATTCTTTCATTTTTGAAATTCCTTATAAATTTTAATAATATACGTAAATGGAAAAAGTGTCCTTTCTAATTTTCTGAAATTCATTTTATTCAAATAAATAACATTTTGTATTTTAAAGTTGTGTTTGGATTTCATGTCTTTCACTGAATTTCATATAATATTATCACTCAGAAGCGACATTATTATACATGTTACGAGTATTCGTATAAAAATTGAAAAAATCCCGCTTCACAAAAATTATATATTCTTTCCCAAAATTAAAAATAAGTACAATTTCGGTCAATACCTACAAAATAATAAATATTTTATGTGATTTGGTGACCCATTTTAAAAGTAATGTCATCACTCATCACTATTATTCTTGAAGAAAAATCGACAACTCATTCATTGATTTTATCAAAATATGCTTCATCGTTTCTTAGCTGACGGCTAGTTGTCATAATTACAAGATTATACGAACAACAGTATCATTTTTTATTTGTACATTTTAAATGCGACTAATTCTTTAAAGCATTTTGTACATTCTTTTACTTTTAAGTTTTTCAAAGTTGCCATTACCTTATTTTATAATTAATGCAATGTTGCAATAAAGTCTTTGTTTCAAATAAATGTTGTTTTACGTTGTTGAATAGCTTTTCCTTTACTCAACATAATCATAAGCGGTGTATCCGTTGTAATTTTTAAATATTATTTTAACTTATTTTTATTTTTCCGAACAAATTAATTATTTCGTATTGAAATCTTTCTATAACGAATGTAGTATATATTCAACCATTATTTTTAGAGATAGAAATAACCTATAATTATATTTTTAAACCAAAAACAATAAAAACGATGCATTTATTAGTTCAATTTTTAATTGTATTACATTGTATCTATTTTTGCTCTGGCAACCCCATTTGTTATGTCACAGTTTAAAGCACTATCATAATTGCCCTCATTTGTTAGAGCTAAATAATATTTGAATTTAATTGTATAGGGTAACAGCAAACGCATGCAATAATTACGAATTTCACTGACCAAGTTTCAAAATCTAGCTTTACGGTATAAATAAAAGTGTATTATATAATGAATTATTTTATAAGTAATTAGGGAAAAGGGTAATGCTTGTTTTCACAGTCTAAGGTATCCTTAACCTTTCGAAAATTGAACAAATAATTTTGTAAACAATACATAAGTATAGTAACACTATGTAGGCTGAATTTCTTATAACGTTAGAATAGAAATTCGTATAGCTTGTGTTGGTGCTGATTTGATAGGTACAGTTTATCAAATTTTGTATTAGATATATGAATTAAAGATTTTAATTGTCATGTGTAGTGTTTTTTTGCCCGTAATGTACCGAATGTTGCCAATTTATTTGCTCAAGTATCATTTACTCACATCACGATTGATATTATTTAATTTTAAAGGTAAAAACTAAACCTTGATAAGGAAATATCTTAAGTATCATAATATGTGACTTTGAATCATTTGTGTTTTGTCTCTTTCTCTCTTATGATTTTTTTTTACGTTATGAAGAAGGAGACGAAACAGTTTATTTTTCTTTAGAGGAATGTCGGGAAGGAGTTTATTTTTAAAAACCTTTAATATTTTGATCGTAGTCTATAGTTAATATATTTAAAAGGCAATAAGCAAGGTTGTATTTTGTATGGAATGAATAAAATTGAGTTGCCGAGCATATCAGATGTAGATAGGGTTTGGTGTTGATTTAATAAATTGTTAAATTTATAACTGCGTTTTTCATTGTGTGTATTCTTGCTCAGAACTTGGTTAATATAAGTGAAAAGTTTTATTTACCTTTTATATTACAAGGATTAAGTTGAAAAGAGGAAAGTATAATTGAAACAACAAATTATGAAAGTAAAAATTTTAAAAAGCTTAAAGAGAGGTAATTAAAATAATTGTGCCACACGCTGAGTATTTTAGCACCGCACTGCTGCTAATTATTCAAAATAATTGTATCGCTCTTGTGAATCTTTCTAATTTTAATATCTTTAATTAGTGCTGAAAGGACTTCTTTCTTTCTAATGTTTTGAAAATGCCACAACTGGTTATTACAAAACTTTATAGTGTTGATTAAGGATGGTAATTTCCAAAGAATTTTTATGCTTAGGTAACTACGACTTTAATTGGCAATATCTCAGAAAAGTGCTACAGACTACAAATATAAACAGTAAAAAAATCATAACATTATTACAAATAAAATAACTATGATGGTACAATTTGTGTGATTATCTTAACAACAGTGGTTCTATCTAGTTTACACTTTGAGTATCGTTGTTCGCAGTCTGTGTCCAACGACCGACCGGCTGATATTGCATCGTAGACTGATGTACCGTCGAATAAACGGCGCACGAGAGAGTTTCTGTAAGAAAATGTATAAAGAAAACATCTATTAATAAATCCTTACTATCTTAAACTTAGAGGCATATCGACTGAACACAGAAATATAAAATTACTATTTTTATACAACTAGAATAACCTGTTAGGTCGACAAAAATATCCGGGCGTTTAATTGAAATTAAAACCTTATTTTGTGGCCCTTATGAGCTATACAATAATCTATACTAATATTATAAAGAGGAAAGGTTTGTAATTATGTATGTATTATGTATGGTTTTCACGCATAAACTACTAGACCGATTTTGATGAAATTTGGCACAGACAATCTTTAGACCCTGAGAAAGAACATAGGCTACCTTTTATTGCGAAATATGTACCACGGGCGAAGCCGGGTCGGACCGCTAGTAAACAATACGATCATTTGAAAACTCTGCCTAATACAGTCGTAGGCAGAGTTTTGCTTCGGACAATTATTAAGTGTGATTTTGAGTCTGTGTTTTTTGTACGTCAATTATTTACACAGATAATATTTTTGCGTCTCCTTTTAACTATTTTTTATGCGAAAGCTTACCGACCGATTTTACTTCTGAGTACGTTTTGTATCCATCACTGACCAGTGATGTTTTAAAATCTACGTCAAAAGTAGGGTATCAGCGTCATTATCAGCAGGTTCCTAGTAAAACCGACTCATAAAATATTACCTAGCCACAGAAGAGAGCATGACATCAAAATCAGTAGCGTTTCCAGTGACCATGTTCTCGTTAGCGAGTTGAATGTACGAGCAGGCCAGGCGCTGCATGCAAGACGCGGAATCTACGTTGTAACGACTTAGGGTTTCGTCGAACTGGCCTAACAGGTCCGATATGGAGCTGAGATCTGATTCTGCACCTGAAATACGAACAAATTAGAACATTGTTTCCTAAATTAGTGTGTATTCAATTTAATTTTCATTTTTATACAAATAAAAGTTAATTATTTTTCTCTGGACTAAGTAACTAACGGGCAAAATACTTTTTTTTTTATAAAAAACTAAACCGTATTGAGATGATCAGAACTGAATAAAATTTAAATGGGACCAACCGGAAGTTACTAACTACGTCCAAAGAAGAAAACAATCATCAAAATCGGTTCACCTTCTTTTTTTGAAGTCGGTTGATAGAGCAATAATAATTTTGCCTATTTGGCATCTGTTATAAATATACAATAAGCTTTATTTAAATAAAACTCACTGCGACCGTAACCCCCGTAGCCGTAGGAGAAAGCGTGTATTATTTTGGGTAGAACTACCACAGCGCCAAACCCGATGATGGAACCCAATAGCACACCACCGAGGTCTATCTTCAGAGGTCCGTAAATGCCTGGAGCTGTAGCACCGTATGGACCCTAGAAGTAGATAAAAATTAAGACAGAGTAGGCAATTAGATAAGTTTTACGGAATATAATTAGAGTAGGTTAGTATAATATAAAACATAGCTATGTCGCTACATAAGTTTATAACAGCTACTTGGCTACAAACTCCCTTGTCTACCTACCATATGCTCCAAGGCTAGCTAAATGACAAAAAGCTACAATTTACCGTGGCTCCGTAAGTAGATATCCCGAACCTCTGCGACTTATCCGCTTGGTTATCTCGATCATCGCGACTCCTTTCTATCCTTGCTGCAGGCTCTGCCAACTGGTCTTCAGTTCGTTGGTACGTTGGACTGGGGAGGAATCCTCTGGAAACATAAAAATAAGATCATACTTTTAGGTTCACTCACTTTACAGAATAGGGAACGATTTAGCTTACGAACCACCTTTTGGCACCTGTTAAAAACATGACTCTACTAAATGCTACTACATGCTTATTGTCTTATACTAAAACTGCGATGTCACTGGAACTTTACCACCATTCTATTTTCACTAGACATTTAACAGAGCCATAAACTTACCCATCGCTTCTATAATCAGCCTGTGCGCCGACGCACGCGACGAGCAACAGAACTATCTTGCTTGCCATCTCAATGACGTCCAGGCACTGCCGCATTTCTTTGCATAAACACTATATACATATCGTTCCGGCGATGCTCTGGAACAATACTATGGGGAAACTATTGTCATATGTCGTGTTATGCAATGCTCACCGTGACGACTCGCGCAATCGAAATTGTCTTGGCTCCGAGATCAAGTGAAGCGCTTGGTAAAAGTAAAAGAGCTAGGAAAAGGCGGTTTGACAATAGTGCAATATGTATAATGGGGTTGATTTAACTCTGATATACGAGTAGGTACCTAAACTCCTACAAAAGGGGTTACCCACAACTGGGGTTTCTACATAAATTTCGTAATTATACATTATTTGATTTTATAAAGGTAAAAATATCATATCGTTTTAACTTTTTTGATAATTTAATTAAAATCTTAATCAATGTTCAAGTTCATAATATGTAGGTTTTGTTCATAATATTTAGGTTTTAAGTAGTTATGTATTTTACTTGCATATATGTACAACATATAATATAATATCTACTAAACTAGTACCTTTACTTTTCAGGTGAATACCTAAAATATATTTTTAGCTCTTAGGCTAACACAATAATATTTAATATCAACCACGTGTAATACGTTTAAATACGACAAACGGAAAATAAACGTAGAAAGCGAAAGACACACTCTACTTACGGATTATGTATGCAATATAAAACAATTGAGATAATTGTTTTTATGTTACATGCCTATTTGGCTATTTATAATTACATTATTTACTGTGGAATACATTATCCACACGACACACCTATTTATCCGCCATGGATCAGATCGTCCAACAAGTAGGATTATATTATTATCTCCCTTACATACGGGACACTTGGTGCAAATCCGTTTTGCCAGTTTCATTTCAATAACTTTTACAAATCTAACATCTAGGTACATAATATCATAATTCATAAAGCTGAAGAGTTTGTTTGTTTGTTTGAACGCGCTAATCTCAGGAACTACTGGTCCGATTTGAAAAAGAAAGAGAGAGATTTCGGTGTTAGATAGCCCATTTATCGAGGAAGGCTATTAGATATATATCATCAGTCATTACGCTCTAAGCCCAACAGGAGCGAAGCAATGCGGGTGAAACCGCGGAGCACAGCTAGTATTGTATAATCCTAATTGTTAAACATACACAGATACTGTCGGTACAGGTAGGTACTAGGTAGGTACTTGGTTAAATTATGCATCGTTTAGTCAAAACAGGTGTTATGTATGAAAAAATGTACACATGAGATCAGAAAATCAAAGTGGGGGATCAAGTGTTCCCAACTTCCCCTAGGTAATACAACATCATTTATAATTCAATCCAATAAAATAAATAGGTACTTAGGTACATATGTACCTATTCATATTGAAATAATTTTTATTCTATTATGCAACTCAAACATGGAAATTTTTTATGTTGCTATAACTATGGTTATCACTACATACCTAGTAGGTATAAAACAAAGTCGCTTTCTCTGTCTCTATGTCCCTTTGTAATCTTTAAAACTATGCAACGGATTTTAATGCGGTTTTTTTTAATAGATAAAGTGATTCAAGAGGAAGGTTTTAGTGTATAATTTATTAGGTTTTAGACAAAGCGGGCGAAGCCGCGGGCGGTAAGCTAGTAATATAATAAATCCTAAAACACAGCACCAGATATACGTATTAACAGCTATTAGTCAAGTCGATAATTTGCGAAGTGTAGGTATCTCTATGATATGCAGATTACTAAATATAAATTTACAGTAGACATTTCAACGAACAAAAGGCCTCCCGACTTTTTGCAAAAAGCTGATATTTTCGATTGAAAATTAGTTTTGTCATTTTTCAAACGTTATCGTCACTGGTCTAAATGTTGTAATAGTTGAACATCCGAACCTAGATCTACCTTCGCTGGGGTGTTAATAGGATGAGACCTATTTTATAATAAATTTAGTCTATTAAAAACCGTAGATATTAAAATAAATTGTGTTTCAAAAAAAGATTGATTTTTTAATAATTAGGTAATAATTAAAAATATCCTGTCTTGGTTTTTTCCAGCAAACCTATTTTAATACATTTTTTAATAAACTTAATCTTATATATAAAAATGAATCGCAAAATGTGTTGGTAAGCGCATAACTCGAGAACGGCTGAACCGATTTCGATAATTCTTTTTTTATTATATTCCTTGAAGTACGAGGATGGTTTTTATGTAGAGAAAACGTAAATATGTACCACGGGCGAAGCCGGGGCGGACCGCTAGTTTATTATAAAATAGAATGCTATTAACACCCCGGTGATGGTCGATCTAGGTTCGATCTTAGACTATTACCTCGCGCTTAATTGAGTTCATCACACAAATATTTGCCCTGACCGGGGATCGAACCCGGGACCGTCGGCTCAGTAGGCAGTTGCTTTACCACTGCGCCAACCGCGTCGTCAAATTTGAGGTAACATCTTTTTATAGGTCCCCAAATAACATATATAAGCATTTATACTATAACGAAAGTACCTATTAATAATTATTATAGTTTAAAGTTTAGGGGTGTCTGGCAGGGGGAAGCAATTGTCATAAGTGTCCGGCAACGAGAAACTCAATTTTTATTAAATAGGCAACGAAGGTCTGGCCTACGTGGGCTCTTGCTAAATTGTTATACTTTTATAGAACTTTTGCTCATGATTAAAAAAAATAAATATATATAAGTAAATACATACCTACTGTTCCTTTCTACACGATATAGCAAACCACTCGGCTTTACTCACGACGATGAGCTATGAATGCTTTCAACAAGGAAGATGTTTTCTGAAGCCAAAGTATATTATTATTAAGTCATTAAAACTACATCATTTTTTGTGTTGTTTTGTTGTTAATTTAAATGAGACATTAAACTCATGTACCGTGAAAATGTTACAAATTGTATGCAAACTTGTTAGATGTAGAGCTATGAAGTTATAGACATAGACATTCTATGCTTTTTATAAAAGACTGCATCTGTTTGTTTTGTGTTTTGTCGAGATATTAAAAGTCGTTAAGATATAGTCGTTATATATTATTTGTTATGTAAAAAGTTCCCTTTTTTGGGTTCAAAAACTTAATCGTACCAGAAGGACTCGTGGAAACTAGGTAGGTATGTTTTGTAATACTACGCCATCGATGCTGCTGAAAGAAGAAATGTATGAATTAGGAAACTGTTATTTTATAATATGTTATTTTCGTTTGCATGTTAACATAGAAAGCTTCCTGAAGACCACAGAAACGAAACAATTGTACAAACTTCGATAACATCAAAGTAGGTATGTATGTGCGTGTCTATATCTAATTAAGTCTATATCCGTTAATAGAGGCTTTGACTTCTTATCATTTGCAACAATACGCGGAAACCTTTGTTTCGCCTTTCCTTGGCTATTTCTGTAAATTCACCGTAAAATGGCGCCAAACGGTTCCCCATTTTGGCGCGAAGAGCACTCACGCTTAAATTAGCTGTAATTTGTAAAGTTTAACATCCCGTTGCTCTTTTAATTTTTCAAAAATGTTAGTGAAGTGTGCTTTGATTTTATGCTGTGTTTCATCAGTATTTTGTGATAGAACTGAAGAGCCGAGAAGTGCCAAAATATTTTCATTTGAAGGCACCAAAGGGGATTTTGAGGCAAGTTTTTTGTTAATAATTATTGAATGCAGTATTTTTATCAATTACAATTACCTAGCTTTATTTTAATTTAGCAATAATAATTTATGCGTTGTTTTTGCTCACATAATACCTAAATAAGAATTATTTTTTTATAAATTACGAAAATTCTGTTCAAAAACTATGAAGTAATCTAACATTAATCCTAATTGATCAATATATTAATATTTTAGGTGGGTTTGGATTTTTCACTCCCATTTCTAAAGATACCAGTAAAATCTCCCGTGGATCCTGGAACACCGTATGCGCATCATGGCCTGGTAAATAATTTTCCTTTTATATATTTCGTACCTATTCCTTATGTTAATATAATATTTTTGCTCATTGGTCAAAGAACAATTTTAATAATAACATAAAAAACGAGAAACCTAAACAATAATTTTATTTCAGAATTTCCCAAAAATCAATGTGAATTTGTCTTCGCTATTCGTCGGTGGTCTGATATTATTCATAACTACTGTTATTTCACCGCTACTTTCCAAAACGCATGGTATCAATCCCTGGGATCGCTCCTCTAGAGGTATTTATAATCTGTGCTATTTTAAACGTGACTCTACTTATTTAAACTTAGTAAAAAAACATCAATAGATATAAAACAACTATATTTTGATTGCATTTAAACAACAAATGCCAAAAATTACGACACGAAAACTGAATTTACTTATCCTATAATTTTATTAAAAAATCAATTTAGACGCCCAAAACAGACAACTACGGACAGGGACCACAGCAAGTTTTCCTTGACACTCTTCTTTTCGGAGGCTTGATCGAGGCACACGACTTTTTACACTTAATTTTCGGTTGCTCAACTATCCCTGCATCCGCTGGTATATACTGAGTTTCGACGTGGATAAAATTCTTCCTTTTCCGCGGGGCTAAGTCGAAACAACCAAACGGCGGGGTGTATTCAATGTCCCATGTAGCATTGCTGGATAAAGAGCTTAAAGACTCCTCTTGGCACACACAGGGCGGCTCCTTGAACGCAGGACAGCTATCTATCACCTTATCGATTGCACTCATGTCATTACAATACACATCCATGTATGCACATTTACAAATATCTTCAACAGCCTCGGACAATGCTTTGCGAATTTCAGCGTCTCTTTGACGCTTCAATTTTACCATTTTTCGCGCTTCTACCTTCGCCTGTTCCTCTGGACTTCGCTTTTTGATAATTTTGAACACCATTGGATCACAGTCTACGTACGGGTCTTCGTTGTCCGCAATCTCTGTTAGATCTTTCAATGGATTTACCTAAAAGTGATGAAGAGATTTATCTGACATGAAATATGCCTTTTTTTCGCAACGAAAGAAATATTTATGTTTTTTTTTAGTTTTAGAAATACTTAGGTATAATTAACGAAACATTTTTGATCGTAATCGATTGTGTTAAGAAATTAAAAGAAAAGTAAGTGATTATGTAGTAACTCATTTTCGTTAACTTTCGCTTTTCAGATAAATCAATAGAAAATGTAACCTATGTTCGAATGAAAAGATTATTCATAACTGCCCGAATCGGGTTAAATATCTGCTTATTTTTGGTATTGTTTAATTTGTGTGCTCATTGAGTGTAAATCAATTATGTGCGTACTTTTCCAGTATCTAACTCACTTGTATAGTGAAAACATCGCCTTTCCTCTGCACTCGCAACGCTGGTTTTGGCTCCAGAGGCTCATCGGGCTCCGAGTCCCCTCCGCCCATGTCTGCTCCCGTCTGCTTGCCTTTCTTCTTCTTCTTCTTACTCTTGTCTTTGTCCTGACCGGCGCGAGGACATTTGAACGTCATCAGTTTGGCCACGCTCTTCCCAATCACGCCTGGCGTCCATCCACGACGAGGCTTTATAAAATAATTTGATAATTAGATGAAAGAGATTGAGAAAAACACATTTTTAAGTACTTTTCAGTATATTTTCTAAATTCCAAAGATGCAGAGAGCAGAGTGAGATACAATTTTGTGTTTTTAGCAGTTGTTTTTGATTAAACTAAGCTATAGTCTCTATTGCACTTAAAAAAGCGGCTTTGACTCATATGCGCAGAAGATAACCTGAGAATAATAGGCATCTATTTATCTAAAAGTTCCTTGCCTTGTAGCCTGGGACATCCGTTGCATTCCACAACCATCCCATTTCAGCGGGCACGGGGTATCCTGGCTTTAGAAATGGATTGCACGTCTTGTGGCCAATTGTTACGCCTGTAGATTAATAGATTAATTATATTAGACATTAAGACAACTAGGCACATACAAATGACTACATTAGTATTTTAAACAAGATTATGCTCCGTTTAAATTTAATTAAATATCTAAAATGAAATTAATCGTACCGGGATGTATGTCTCCAAATGTGTAATTGTACTTGGAAGCATTTTTCTTTTTCTTTTTCTTATCGCCATCATCTTCGTCGCCCATTTTATCAAAACTACCTATATCAATAATGTTTCATGATCATTTTAAAAATTTAAATAACAGCAGCTATCTGTGCATCGTTTAAATTACATAAATATTCTTAGATAGTTTTAAACCTCTTTTGTGTAAAGGTACACAGTATGTTCTTGAGTATCATAGATTCAAAAAAAGACAAAATACCTAAGTCCGGCATTTTTTACTAATACATTAGCCTAAAAAAGTTCCTCCAAATTAATAATAAGAAGAGAAAATACTGGTAAAATAAAGACAAATTTTACGGGTATTATAAGTGTATTTAGATTTTATCATACACTTGGGTTACAAAATAAAATATCAATGTAAAATCTATGCGTTCTTTCGTTCCTCTTTATCCTTTTCTTGGATGGCTAGTTTGTGAGCACCGCAGCAACTCTTCCCCATGAGGGACAGCAGAACCTGCTCTTTGTCGCAACATCGTCTTTCAGTGTCCACATTAAATCTGTTTATGCATCTATAGTCATGTTCCTTTTCGTACTTCATGTAGTCTTTTATCGCCTTTTTGATTCGCTCGTACTCTTTAGAACAACAAACTTTCCCAGCGTCGCTATAGCTCGGTGGTTGGGGAGCTATGGCTGCGGTTTTATACATTCTGGCGAACCCGTCGGGCACTGAACAAGGCCTACCCATTACAGGACAGGGACCCAGTTTGATAGGCGGCAGACCATACGGTAGTGGCTCAGCTTCGTCTTCATCGACATCTGCTTTCTTATTTTCTTCTTCCTCATTCTTCATATTCACGGGACAATTACTCTTGTGCTTATATTGTGGACAGTACGGTTTGTGTGCTTTTCTTGCTGCTATGTTAACTGATTTTTGTATACACTCACAGTCAAATGTCTTGCAAGGTGGCGATGGTTTAGGAGGGTTACATTTACAATCTTTATCCTCTGCTATTTCAACACAATTAAAGACTGGAATTTTTCTTTTCGATGAACTCAGTTCCACGTTATACACCATGGCATTATTATTCAAACTCCGTGTGGAAGCTTTATTGTCGGGCGGTGTTATTTCAGTGGCGCTTAACGCAGTCCTAGCTTGATTGAGATTTGATATTTGTCGGTTTTGGCTACAACAGCATCCACCTCTATTGGCAGCAGGAGTCTGACCTATCATTTGTAAATAATAGTCGGTGGTTAAATTTTGTACCGTGTAATCTGTGCCATAAACAGACTCTTTAAAACCAGGAACTTTTGTTACGCTAAAAACATAAGATACTTGTGTCTTTGACCCTCTCGGAGTAGCTCCTGTTCCAAACATTTTATTCTTTCTATCTTCGCACGTTTCTCCTGCTTGTGCCATCCCTCCACAACCGGAGCATACGGCTTTACCCTGCTTACCTTCTTTTTCTAATTTCTCAGGACATTCCTCTCTATGCCACCTGTCGTCTTTACAACCACAGGTGCCACAGATTTTTCTTGCATTTACATCTTTCGTTCCATCTACTTTACCATCTGCTTCTTTCTTATAACTTTCCAAATTTCTGATGTAAGTTCTCACTTTGTGTGCTAAAGGACAATTTGTATTGCCGCATGGCCCGGTAATATCACCCATTCTTATTTTATTAATAGGATATGTCTTCTTTTGAGCTGTTGCTTCCGTTCCTTCATGTTGACACCTATATTCAGCGTCTTTTTGTCCCATTCCACAGCTTTGTAATTCAGTACAAATTTCAATCTTTTGTTGTGCTTTATCTACCACGTCTGGATCTTCCAATGTTGTAGTTTCGTACAAGCTACCAACCATACAAAAGTTCTTGTCATCACCTTCGATTCTCTTACATTGAAACATACTTGGAGCTTTGTTTGTCCTAAAAACAAATGCATCCGGATCTGTCATCAGTTGCTGGAACTCTGTTATGATGCTCTCTCCTAAAGCGCTCAGTCGTAGTATGAAAGAAATTTCTCCAACGCGTTTACAATAACATTCCCCAAATAGGGGTGTGTTCTGCTTGATTGTCAGTGGTTCGTGTAGTTTCGAAGCCTCTGCAGTTTCTTTCAGCATGTGGAAAAATTCTGTCTCCCAATACATAGTGCCAACACCGACAAATATTTCTACTTCGTTCTCGTCGTCGTTCCATATTTCTATTTCGAGTGGAAACTTGCTGAGTATCATAAGGACAGTATCTGGATATGATGGGAAGAGGTATGATTTGCCAACTCTGATTGTACGGGACCATTTTCTTCGACCGTTTTCATCGCATTCCATAACATCATCTTTCTTATCGTCATTGAGAGCTAATTGACCTTCTTTGATAATAAACTCTACTTTTGGTCCAAATCTTATTTTTATAATGAGGTTTTTGTTTGCGCCACTCTGTTCATCTTCTAACGTCGCGTATATCGTCACCTTGTCTATGAATATCTCGATCAGGTACATTTGCTCCATGATCTGCCGAGTTCAATAGGTATAATTCAGTGGCTGATTTTGACATTTCTTCACTATTAATTTCTGCACTATCATAACAAGAAAGTAAAACGGGGAACGCTATTATTTTTTTAAAGAGCGCCTTTATCGCGGTTAATTGCTTTGACGCAATAAATCACAGAAATATAAGGAATTTGACGATTGAAAAATAAAAAAAAAATGTAGTTCATATTGTAGTAAACGACTGGGTTGTTTTCAATAAACCAACTAGGTAACATAACATAACTACATGTATATAACATTGGCTTAAAAATTTTCACGAGGTTTACAATACTACAAATTATTGTTTTCCTATAGAAAATTATGAAATTACATACTTACGCACGGGTTTTTTGTGTCCCTGTCCTATTTAAACATTACTATGGACACTGAAAATTTTATTTTGTAACCCGAAATTTATCATTTCCCCATGATCTTTATATAAATGTCATTTTGTTTATTTTACATCAATTTGTAAAAGGAATGTCATGACCAACTCTTGAATTATTTTATTTAAGAAGGTGCTATAGGTTTATCGAATACTAGTTTACCGCCCGCGGCTTCGCCCACTTTGTCTAAAACCTAATAAATTATATTATCCTAAAACTTTCCTCTTGAATCACAATATAATATTTTTATTTTTAATTAAGTTTGTAAGGGTATATATGTACCCTTAAAAATTGATTAAAAATAAAATAACATTTATATATTCTATATAGCAGTGTCCCTCAATATCATTGTTAAAATTTTTGATTAAATCATGTTACCTAGTTTTATATAGGTACTAAAATATATCTATTAGTTTCAGATAATGAAGCAGACTACAATCCGCTGTTAGATTTTAGCCACGAAATGTTGATGAAGAACAGAGGATGTTTGGAAAGAATCGCCTGTACATCCAGCCAGCATCTACATGATATTAATAGTTTGAGATCTATGAAGCTGATAATGCGGTATTTATATGTTATTTGCATAAATATCTATGAACTAGCGGTCCGCCCCGGCTCCACCCGTGGTACATATTTCGCAATAAAAAGTAGCCTATGTTCTTTATCAGGGTCTAAAGATTATCTGTGCCAAATTTCATCAAAATCGGTCCAGTAGTTTATGTGTGAAAACCATACATACATACATACATACAAACCTTTCCTCTTTATAATATTAGTAATAATAATAATAATAAATACACTTTATTCAGCACCATGTAAATACACGTAAAAAAGAAACAGACAATATGATTATAAAGCTAAAAAAGGCGGCCTTATCGCTACTAAGCGATTTCTACCAGGCAACCTATGGGTAGGATTTTTAATTATAAGAAAGAGGTGAAAACAATAGGTGGTGCAGCAATGAAAATGAATTACAGTATATTTAAACCATACAACTACTTATATTATAAATACATAATAATATGTAATAAATATAATTTAAGAATACCTACATATACATTATATACATATTAATATATACGTACACATAATATACAATACATACAATACATAATATATATACCTATACAATACAATTATTAAATAAAATATAAGGATACTAACAATTTATTTGGGAGAAGAAATGGTTGAAAACTAAATTTTTAAATATGTTCAGCGATTTCGCACGTCTGATTTCAATTGGCAGAGCGTTCCAAAGAAGTATCGACTGTATATGGAAGGATTTGTGGTAAAATTTTGATTTATGGGGAGGAATTTTCAATAGCAAATTGCCAGTGCAGCGCAGATTTAAATCAACATTCGAACGAAATTCAAATTTTTCTTTAAGGTAGACAGGGGCTTGAGGATAGAAAAGGATTTTGTACAAAGATGTAAGTATATGCATGTTGCGACGTAGACGTATGGGTAACCATTTGAGCCTCATACGGTATTCTGTGACGTGATCATACTTGCGGAGGCCAAATACGAATCTTATACAAACATTTTGCAGCCGTTCAAGTTTGTCCAATTGCAATTCAGTAAGGTCAGTATAGCAAATGTCGGAATAATCGAGGATGGGAAGGAGGAGGGACTGTGCAAGAGAAATTTTTGTTGGAATGGGTAAGAAATTCCGAATACGTCTTAACGAATGTGATGCAGCAAATACCTTCTTACTCAGTTCGTTAATTTGTTTGTGCCAAGATAAAGTGCGATCAAACATAACACCAAGATTTTTAACCGAATCACTTACCGGTATAATTGTGTTATCTACAGTAATAGGAGGAAGAATTGACCAGTCAATCCTCGAAATGAAACTGGGACTCCCGATGATAATAGATTGAGTCTTTGATGGATTGACTCCCAAACCGTATGATCTACTCCAAGCTACTATCGAGGCAAGATCCTTATTCATCAATCCAATAGCAGATGGTAAATCTTCGAGAGTTGAACGAGTATAGATTTGGAGATCATCTGCATACATATGTGAGAGCGAAGTAAGGGAAACAGTGATATTATTAATAAATATGGAAAAGAGGAGAGGAGAAAGGACGCCACCTTGTGGAACGCCAGCAGTGATGCTTGACCAAGTTGAGAAAGTACTATCAACTTTGATTCGTTGCTGACGCCCCAGCAAGTAACTTTGAAACCACGCAATCACCGTTGGAGATATGTTAATGGAGCGAAGCAAGCTCACTAGGATATCAAAGTCTACAGTGTTGAACGCGTTACTGAAATCCAGTAAGGTAAGAATAGTGAGCTGCTTGTCATCGATTCCCGCTCGAATATCGTCAGTGATCTTAGTGAGTGCAGTAGCCGTACTATGCCCAGGACGGAAGCCAGATTGACAAGGATTTAAGATGGAGTTTTTGTTGAGGAAACGGGTTAACTGTTCGTGGACTAAACGTTCCAGTGCTTTGGATAAGAAAGGGAGGATGGAGATTGGACGATAATCGGAAAAGGATGCAGGATGGATTTTTTTAGGTAAGGGTAGAACGTCTGCATTTTTCCAGGCATCCGGAAATATGCCAGAGGAGATGGAAGAGTTAAATATGAAAGTTATTACAGGTGTAAGGATATCAATAATAGGAAGGATCATACTGCGGCTAATACAATCACCACCAACGGCTTTAGAAGAAATCGATGAAATGCTCTTCTTAACATCACAATCGGAGAATTGCCTGAAATGGAACGGTTGATAATTAGGAGTTTGATAAGAAGAAAGATTATTTAAAGTTAGTGATTTATGATTTGAATCGAAGTTAACAAGATTTTTTGTGAAATGTTGGTTCATCTGATCGATATTGATATTATTTGGAAGAGAAGGCTGCTGTTGTTTACCAACTCCTAAGGATTTTAGAAATTTCCAAACCTTGGCCGTGTCGCCGTCCTCGACTGAATTATAGATATGGCGCCGCTGAGCATCTCTACATAGTGTATTGCAGTGATTCCTAATCTTATTGTATTTGTCCCGGTTAGCAGGAGAGTTGTTTGATCTTAATTTTGCTTTAGCCCTATTTTTAGAATTTATTATCGATTTAATGTCGTCAGTTAGCCATGGAGCTGGTAAGTGTTTAACTTTTACCCGTTTGACAGGAGCATGATGGTCATATAAATTCACCAGTAAAGAATTAAACACATTTACCATTTCATTTACGTCACTTGCATCGTACACAAGACTCCAGTCAATCTTGCACGCATCCTGATTCAGTCTATCAAGATCCATTCCAGCAAAATTTCTCTGCAAGAGGATTTGAGGTTTTACTTTAGGAGCACGCAGTTTATAGGATAGGAAGAGGAGATCATGGTAGGAGAAAGCTTCCGCGGGATATTGACCATGTTTACAGACAAGGGTAGGATTTGAAACAAGGATTAAGTCTAATAGGGAGGGAGAACTGTTTGGGAAGTAATGAGTAGGATCTAGAGGCAGTATGTGGAGATTAAAAGAATCGACAATTGAGACAAACCTTTTAGCACGCGAATCATCTTTAACCAGGCAAGTATTAAAATCACCCATAAGTATTATGTGGTCATAGGATGGTACAAAATTCTCCAGCAATTGATCAAATGACGCAAAATAGTCCACATGCATCGAAGGACTATAAAATACTCCTAAGAGCATTTTGGTGTGAGAAAGGGATATCTCGACAAGGAGATGCTCAGGAGCATCAGGAGGAGGGGGTTGACAGGAAGAACTAATAATTGAGAAAGGAATATGGGAACGCAGGTAGATTGCTACACCACCACCCGTTCTTCCAATACGGTCGTTGCGTATTAGTCGAAAGCCGGGTATGGAGTAGCAGGAAGATGGGAGTGTGGGCTTTAACCAGGATTCGGATATCAGTATTGCATGGATATTGGGATTGGATTCAAAGGATAGTAAAAGATCTGGATAATGCGCTGGGATACTTTGTGCGTTTATATGAACGACATTGAAATTTTTAGAAAAATCGGTGAAGTTGTTTATGAGTAAAGATTGTAGAGATGGGTGCGATACACTTTGGAAGCTATCATTCGTACTGCTGCTTGAATCGGACGATAACGCTGAGACAAAACTATCATTATTAGAGTCAGACATAAAAATAAAAGTTGATAAATAAATTGTAATAAATAATAATAAATAACAATACCTATAAAAATAATCAAAATAATAAATACAAATATATGTGATATATAAGCAATTATACCTAAAAACAATCTATCAGTTTATCCTTTACCCATCAGTTACCTTTAACATTAGATAGTATGGTAATAAGTAATAACATTACATAACTATTAAAAAAGAAAAACAACAATAATATTATATTAAAAAACACTGCTTACAGCTAATCAACTAATATTCAAAAATGCACGTATCTATGATAAAAAAAACTTGTGACGGTGACATTTGACTTGTGGTATTTGACGTGAGTGTCATAATTGTTTACAAAATATAGTGTGCCAATTAGAACTATTTCTTTACATATTATTAACATAAACTAGCATTTTCTAACTACCAACGCAAAAAAAATAGAAGTTAATTTTAAAAGAAGGAGCATATCACACACAAACAGAGATTTGAAATAGCAATTTTGGCAAATAAAGATAAAAACATAAAACATACAAGTCCAGTGGCATAGAGAGAAGCAATAGAAGTTATAAATGATAATACCAAAGCCATAATCAGGAAGGAAATAAAAAAGCATATCAAAATACAGACAAGAAAAAAGAAGAGTAAAGAACAATATCACCATATTGACGTATTGAAGATCTATTTCTTGATTACTCTTTTGGATCTTGGAGGCAATTTATCTTTTGGCTGGAATCCAGATGATGCAGTTGGAGCTTTGTGAACAGGCCGGTTTGAGGCAGAATCACTGACAGGAACATCATCCAAGTCTGCAAGTGCATTAATTTGGTGCCGATTCCCATCCGGCCCGATCAGAAAGATGTTGCCATCCCTGGTCCAACAGCGCTCAACACCAAATCGCTTTCGAGCAGCCATGAAAACATCGTGCCTTGGCTTTGTCAAAAACTCAGACAATGTGATGCCAGATCCCTTCAAATCTTTCTTGGCAGACCAGATCTTGTGCTTAAGCGATATGTCTTTAAACTTGACTACTATGGGACGGGGTCTATCATTGTTGCTTCGTCCCATGCGATGGCAGCGGCTGAAAGATGTTATTGAAGCATCGG
Organism: Colias philodice; assembly: GCF_061535455.1. Lineage (NCBI taxonomy): Eukaryota > Metazoa > Arthropoda > Insecta > Lepidoptera > Pieridae > Colias > Colias philodice. The sequence goes on along the minus strand of NC_143103.1, from coordinate 8,187,621 downwards.
GAATATTCAGATGCTCGGTTAAGATACCAGCTACAGTAGAGTCCACTTTTTCATTTTTATCCTCCTTCACTCCATGAATTAATAGTATCTTCTTCCTGGTTTGCATCTCTTGTTGATCAACAAGCTTTTTAAGGAGAACAACTTCGGACTGAAGGCATTGTAATGAAGTCAGCACAAAGGTTCGGAATACAGTAAAGTCTGAAGCCAATTTCGACGAGGGACTACCCATTGGTGCTGCAGATATAGCTTGGAGATCCTTTTGGAAGTCATCCATTCTGTGATTGAATGTTTCAACCATTTGCTCCATGGACTGTGCAATAGATTCCATGATTCAAAGGAATAGTGCAAGATAGTGATAAGTGAGGTTATGTTGTTGTGACACTGATTTTAATAGCTACCAAGTTTAAGTGAAATAATTATAGGATACAATAACCAATGGCCAAGGTATTTATAGCATATTAACTTTTTAAAAAATATTAAGATGAAAACGAAAATAATATTTTAAATTAAACAGCTGATCAAACATGTGTTTACTGTCACACACCTACCCTCTAATTTCCAAGTATAGATTAAAGTATAGATTAAAGTCTTAATAAAAGGATTTAAGTCATGCTAGTAATACTCATAACTCAAGAACGGCTGAGCAGATTTTAATGATTCTTTGTTTGTACGGTTTATCTCCGCTTAGATTGGGATATCTATTTTACAGGGTTTCCCAACACTTATGTATGACACTCGTAGTGACACTCACACTCTTCTTGATGTGGGATATTTTTTTTTTTTGAAAATTCGTTTTTTTAATAAACATAAACCAGCAGGTCTTGAATATGTCACCGTAATTGTATAAACTGTAAGCTGTGTGTAAGATATAATCTTACTATATATAATGATATAATCTTATAATCTTATAGTGTGCAATTTCGCGAGTCAGAATATATCTGACTCGCGAAATTGCACACTATCGAAAATTTTTAATCTAACGATGATTACAATTTTAAATACTTACTTGCTTATATTTTATATTTCATATATTGCAGGAACAACCTATTATCATCAATATTAAACACCACGGCATTAGAAGAAGCAGCAGACCATGGTCTACAAGGCAGTGATTGTGACAAATTTGGCCCATGTAGTTTGGGCGCGGAAGATTTTATCAGAGTTCTTAATAATCTTGCTGGCTTAAAGAAAAGAAAATAGGAATAACTTTTGTTTTAGAAAAGTATTGTTGTATTGTTAAGTTTGTTTTAATAAATGTGGCTTTCCAAAAAGGTGTTTTATTTTTTTTTTAACTTTCACAAATTATAATAATACCTAATAGAATGAGTATGCAACTTTAGTTTACTCTTAATAATGATTTCCTTTTTTTGCTATTTAAGGCGGAAATAAATCAAAGATCATAAAATTCTTTTCTCTCGTTTCCTTTTTATCACCTTTAAGATCTTAATGTCTTAAAAAACTTTCTAATCGTAGCATAAACAACTCATGATCATGAATGATGTCATGAATAAAAATTTTCTATTGATCTATTTTCAAAGTAATTCTCCTTGGTTAGGTTAGGTTAGCTGCTAGTTTGATCGCATATACCGCTTCTACGCCAGTTCATCTAGATATGTAGATACAGATAAATCAATAAAACAACAAATTAAACACATCATTTATTAACTTCAGTAAAACAATTTGTGGAACATAACATAATTTATCAACAACACAATGGTAACATTAACTTCATAGATATTTATTTGATATAAGATATCTATTTAATTTAATATTAATCAACATAATAACAAACAGAAAACGCAACATAAATTATAATTAAAAGTTAAAACATAAACAGATCATATTTATAAATACATGGGTACTTTAAAAGTAACTTTTTGGAAGTGAATTTAAACGCTTTGGTTTGTACTTAATCTTATAGTAACATGACTTTCTAGTATTAGGAACTATATTTCAAACTATTTTATTTATTAGAAGGTTTAGTACACAGGTAGGTAATATGACTCACTCAATATAATATAACTAATTAACATGACCAATATTGATAACATTTTCATTTTCAAAATTAAATATCATTTTATAAGTCTCGAATTCACATATAAACTGTAAACTGTACACATTTATAATAACATACTATATTTGTAACCAAATTCCTCCAACAGTTAGATTTTTTCGAAATTGTTTGTGCGTATTCGAGTAGGATTTAGTGACATATCACACTAGCGGATTGCGAGCGGTTTCAAAGCGGAGCGGGTGCGCAACGAATACGTTGCGGTTGCGCAGCGAATTCGTTGCGGACGCGTGGCAGATGCGCAACGTTTACGTCGCAGTCATGTACACTCATTAACAAAATGGAATCCGTGCTGGTTGTTACTTATAACTTGTGATAGTATAATAATTATGAGATCATTATTTTTTACGAGTTTCATAACATGTTAATGTTTAGGGTATTGTTTTATCTATTAAATCTTGGTCGAAATGCAATCAGATAACTTAATTGCTCATTAAGAAAGTTCATTAGTGAAATAAATGTTAAAGCTCCTTAACTAAAACAGGGCTATCTTATTATTAGATAAATAGCAGTGAATAGAAAATTTTATCAAGCAACCAGCAACTCACTATCACTTTGCTCATAATTAGGTTCACAAAATCTCTTTATAACATACGTTGCTATGGGAGAGATTATACTGGTCAGTCGTTACATACTTTTGGAATGTATGGTACATTCTAAAAGTCCTAGTAATTCAATTTTATAGCACCTTTTTTTAACAACTCCAGTTGTTATTACATCTTTAGTTAACTGTTAAGTAAGTGCATTTCCACAGTACGGTTAAAAAATTGAGTGCTACAGAAACGATGGAAATATTGAATGGAAGTTAGGCAAGGCGGAAGGGCTGGCTTTTGTGCGAGAGTATACAAAATGACGCGTCCGCAACGAATTCGCTGCGCAACCGCGGCGTGTTCGTTGCGCGCCCGCAACGTATTCGTTGCGCACCCGCTCCGCTTTGAAACCGCTCGCAATCCGCTAGTGTGATATGTCACTAAAGATCCAACTGAGATTTCTTATAAATTCTATTAAATATATTATTCAATTATTTTTTAACATATCTATAATAGGTTTAGATTTGAGTTTCTCAGCGCAGTCCAAGGGAGTGAACCCCAGAATATCCTGTATGTCTTTATTGGCTCCATTGTCCAGTAAATAGCGAACTGTGTCTGGATGGTTGCATAGCACTGCCTGGAAATAATATTTGAATATTAAAATTTTGAACATTTTAGAAAAGGTTGAAGGATATATTTTCAAATAGGTATTTACTGTAATTTTATAATAAACTAGCTTGCCGACCGCGGCTTCGCTCGCGAAGTCAAAAAAAATTCGCATCCGAATATCTTACATAAAACTTATGTCCATTCTCAAATTTCCAGCTATCTCTGTACCAGGTTTCATCATACTGACAGATAGAATTTCTTTCGCATTTTTATTAGTTGGGATTACAATAAAGCTCGCGTGAATTCAACGTGAAATATCGTAAAGGCATGATATATCATTGAGCAACATCTCAACTAGTCTAAGATCCGAATTAAGATCGACCTTCACCCAACTGATAACCAGATGAGACGTATTTTTTATCAAATATACTTTTTGCGAACTGGGCTCCGCACTGCAGCAGCAGCTGGAGGAGTGGTTGTAGTTCCTGCAGTGCGTGTAAAGGCCATATAGCAAAGTCTCTACCCACCTCATGTAGTGCCTTATGCCCTTTTTTTTTAAGTGGAGAAATCTTGCATAGATACCCACGGCCTCCGGGGAAGGGGCCGTGGGTTATGTCGGATTCCTACCGACCAAAACCCCACTGTGTTCCGTCAATCCGCATCAACGACGGGGCCACGGGTATGGTAGAATTCTTCCGTGACCCCATCAGCGGCTGCCCGTCGCCAGGCCAAAACAAATTGTGAGCCAACCAGCTCTAACCTCATGGGAGTGCCTTATGCCCTAGCTAATCTCTACTGACCGGTGAGCCGACTGACCGATTGGCTTGGTTGGTAGTGACCCTGCCTTCCAAGCCAGAGGTCGTGGGTTCGATTCCCAACCGGGACAAATATTTGTGTGAGAACATAGTGTGATGCTCTGTGTCTGGGTGTTGATTATCTATATTATAAGAATTTATTTAAAATTATATATGTATGTTTTTCAGCTATCTGGTTACCATAACAGAAGCGAAAGCTTAGTATGGGATCAGATCGTGCTGTATGTGAAAATTGTCCTGAAATATTTATTTATTTATTTACTATCCAGCTCTACTTCCGCCTAGCGGAGTGTTACCAACTGCGCAGTAATATATCCGTTAGGAATACTTCATCATTCAGGAAGATCTCTACCTACCTCGTGTAGAGCTGTGTGAACCAGTTCATCCTTACTATCCAGGTCTACTCCCGCCAGTCGCAGGGTTGCCAGCCGCGTAGTTAGACCAGCACGAGCGGCCAATGAGACCAGTTCTCGTACTGGCGTGTGTAAGAGTTGGGCCCCGCATTGTAGTAGCAGCTTTATAGCAGCATGGTTGTCGTGTTGTACCGCGGTTAAGAGCGGGGACTCGCCAGAACTGACGAGAAATAAATAATAAATAAATGTTGTGTGGTTTTATGAAACCACGGTAAAAGTGAAACTTAGGCACAAAATTATCGTATTTGTACGATAATGACTCCGAACACTGCTTTATACCTACTCGGCAGCCGACCGTCACGCGACATGCGCTACACAGACCAAAAAGTTTGAGACGATGTAATAAAAGTTTCACTTTAATAAATAAACAAAAAGCGACAACTTTATTTGCAGGAATATTATAAGTTTATTTGCTTCAAATTAATCTCTGGAGCTACTAATTCGATTTGTTATTAACGTTATTTTATGATTTACTTCGCTAGTTTTCGATAGTAGTCTATAGAAGTCAGTCAGTCAGTCATATTTTTACTACAAGTAGCTAAACGCTAGTAGTAGTAAAAATATGTTTGACTTAGCACTAAGACTGCAATGTAAGAATAATATATCATAGATGACTGAATCATTTGAAAATTGGCAATTAATAATATATAAGTGCCAATTTTCGCCCAATTTATTAGGTCAATTAATAGGTTAAAAGATTTCATCAAATCATCAATCGGAAAAAATAATAATTGAGTGTTATTCATGGAGCAGGTGTGATCTAATTGTCCTAAAAAGATATTGAATTGATTTTAGGGTTCTGTATCGAAAGGCTAAAACGGGATCTTATTACTGAAACTTCACTGTCTGTCTGTCTGTCCTGAATCTCATGAACCGTGATAGTAAACATATTATGAAATTTTCATTTATATTTCACACCTAATAATATACCTCACCCTATAGCACATTAGAAAAGTTGCTGTCCAAAGATTTTTTATTCATTTTGTCTTTCATTATCATTTTTCTCTTTTTGTCGCAGATAGTATTACGATACAGGGGCTATTTCTTTACTAACAGATTAATATTAACTTACCGAGTTTTCAAATGAACATTAGCGCCGTTCTTCAGCAAATATTCAATAATCGAAAGGTTTCCTTTTATAATCGCTTCGTGGAGGACGGTTCGGCCTTCAGAGTTCTGTGCGTTCACATCGGCTCCCATATCTGTAATCAATAGTTAAAGGATAGATAGAAAGATAGATAGAATTTAATGAATCTTATTTTTTTACCGAATGACTTCATCATCATCGTCATCATGTACATTATGTATTATGTCAAAATTATCGATGTATGGCAATAAAGCGCTGAACACTTTCTCAGTGACTTCTATCAGCACTTTAGTGACTGTATGTTTCAACATAATATGTGTAGAGTATGTATACATATACATATACACATGTATATAGGTGTATAGGTGTGTAAGTGTAAAGGTACATTACCTAACATCTTTTTCACAGCTCTAGTGTCGTCATGTTCTATCGCGTACAGCAATAAAGCGCTGAACACTTTCTCAGTAACTTCTATCAGCACTTTAAACGACTGAATGTTATAACATAGGTAGGTGTAAAGTATAGAGATATATAGGTATATTATGTTTAATAGGTACAGATATATTTAGGTGTACAGGTACATTACCTAACATCTTCTTCACAGCTCTAGTGTCATCATGTTCTATCGCGTACAGCAATAAAGCGCTGAACACTTTCTCAGTAACTTCTATCAGCACTTTAGGGGACTGAATGTTTAGGCTGGATGCCAGCGCGTCTATTAGTGTGTTGTCCTGTAATTAAAAATAATAAATTATTTATTGTACACCAAAGATATATCATAGAAGAGAAGAAAACAGCACTTAGGAATGTTAAATGGCGCTCTTATCACTTACAAGTGATCTCTACCAGACAGCCTGTCATATTGGAATGATGGAAGAATATATTTATTTTTATGAATTCGTGTTTGATTGGAGTGAAATGGTATAAAAAATGTATATTATAACATAGAACTAAACTAGAAAGATTTTCTAGTAATTTTTCTCTCATAACTCAAAAAATCAATTAAAACGAACATAAGAAATACAGAAATAAAAAAGACTAACTAAGTACATAATTAAACTGGTCTTACAAATGTTGGCTGTTTGTCACAGAATTATGAAAATGTATTAACAGATAATTATAATTATAATTGTCTTACCTCTATAGATATCGACGATGTATTTGTTAATTCTCCTCTTATATTTGTCATCATCATCTGTAATAACAAGACAATTTTTTCGTTAGTGATATAAAATATAAAAAAAGAACTAGTTATTAACAAATAATTTTAATGGGTTACTTATTTAACATATTTTTATGAAAATTTCTATAATATTAGAAAATAGGAATTAATTCCTCTGTACTAAATTTCATCCAAATCGGTTCAGTAGCTGAGGCGTGAAGAAAACACAGATAGACTTACTTTCGCATTTGTAATTTGTAATATTCATATATATGTTACAGTCAAAACCCTGAACCAGTCAATATCCTTATTGACGGTTATTAAGGTTATTGACTAAGGGCGTCGGTCAATCACTACATAGTATAAAACCAAGTCGCTTTCCCTGTCCCTATGTCCCTATGTCCCTATGTCCCTTTGTACGCTTAAATCTTTGAAACTACGCAACGGATTTTGATGCGGTTTTTTTTAATAGATAGAGTGTTTCAAGAGGAAGGTTTATATGTATAATAACATCCATTAAATAGTGGAGAAGTACTGTTATTTTTGAGGTTTCTAATATGATGTCGTAAAAAATTACATTTTTTCCGCTTACATTGCAAACGCAGGCTGAACCCTACGAGTTTTATCAAAATAATGTACTAAGTATTATACACATTAAAAAGGTCTACAGAAAAGTCCGCGATGGTATATGTCTATCTCTTATGGATAACCCATAATAACTTTTTTTTGTCATTTACTTTTTACGACAAATTATGGCTAATTTTCGATGCGATTTTAACCAATACAGCATTAATCCTTAACCAATTAAATACCTTCAATACATTATTCATTTAATATAGATATATATGGCCCATTACACCGTATGATTTAAGTGAATATTTTCGAAGATATTACAGATTTAAAATTGCGGGACGCAGCGTTTTCGGCGGTACCGGCCGGCCGCCCGGCTATCTATTTTATACCCGTGCGAAGCCGGGGCGGGTCGCTAGTATCCTTATAAACTGATTTTATCTGACAAAATCAGTAAATAAGGTTATTGACCGATATCCTTAGTTAATAACCTTATTGACTGATTTAAAGAGCAGACATTTAGTCAATATAGGTTTTAACCAACGTACTGAATAGATTTTAACACTTAAATCTTTATGTAATAAGCAAGCATAATTTATATTTATAAAGCATTTGAATGCCATAAAACAAAAAATATCAATTTCAACATATTATAGTATAGATTTATTACTAGTTAGGATTACCTCAACTTTCTCTTGATAGTTCAGTTCAGTTTTAGACAGCACATAGGAGAGTTTGGTCAATGCCGCTTCTGGAGTCATGTCGAAGCCAGATACTACGCCGCATTCTGACAGCAACTGTAAATTAATAAAAAAAAAGACGGGTTGCACTGGGGGAGTGCCGGCAGAAGTGAAAACTTGATTATTAACGTTGAGCATGTTTGATATTTTGGAATGGTATCCGTCTTACGCTTTTTCGATCAGGTCACGTGTCCTGACGCGAGTTTAAGATTTTATACCCATTACAGAAAAAGTGCTCAACGCCGCTAAAGAAGTTTTCACTTCAAAAAAACTTAAAATATAAAATTTAATACAGATTATCTGTTATTATTATTCTGATTATCTTGTGTAATGACTGCCAAACACAATACGATACACCTGGCAAGTCCACCTGTACAGGTAGCAGGGATACCTGTACAGGTGGACCGTTACGTGTGGGAATAGACTGTTTAATTTTTTTGGGCCTATCTATAAGCATGAGACCTGTGCAGTTATACATATATTATGTACGGTAGACCGAAGCGTGTATGGCTAAAATAAGGACCATTTATCCATCCACAAAAAAAAATACGTTTTTAATAATTTAAGAGTAGCATAAATGTAAAAATGTTTAATAATAGGTTAGAATGTTCTTTAACATATACAAAGGTACAAACATCTCGAAGTTAAGATTATTTTCTTCCACCTATATCTAAATTGTCCGACTTATTTATTCTAATGCATATCGACGAAACATATTATATCGCTATTTTTGTATTACCTACTATGCAGATTTTATCGATTTAATAATAGTAAATATCATTAGATTAGTGAGAATTTTTTATATTATAATTTATATTGAATTTTGACCACTAATTGAAATATTTTTTAATAGTTTAGCAAGTACTTGACATAATGTATCACAAAACTGTTAAAATTAAAGGAAATAATTAAAGCAATAAATCATAAATCAAATTAACGCGCCAATTAAACAATTGTCTCTAATTGTTCAATTAGAAACTAGTAGATGTTCATAAAAATTTTTCATTAAATTGTTCTCAATGTCAATTATTTTGTATTCATTTATTGTATATTTCACAGATCAATAGAAATTAAATTAAATTAAAAGTTAAAATTTGATGACACTTGGCAGTGATGTAGTATATCTTGGAATAAACAATAGGTCTTACGCGGGTGTAGCCGCGAGACACTCTATTTTAAAAACTATTTTACAAACACTCCTCACCCGTCATAGGAGAAGCAACCGCCCCGCGTTTAACTGCCGCGACTATTTACCGAATATCTGATTAGATACAAGCTAAGCCGAATAATATTCGTTATTCGGTAAGAGTTAAGACACTATTCGTATTACAAATTAAAACAAACACTTACCCGTCCACTCTCATATATAGGCGAAGCAACCGCCCCGCGGTTACACTGCGTGATATTGACGACAATAACGCCGCGTTTAACTGCCGCGACTATTTCCTCCAAAACGTCGTCGCGGTTCGACGGTATGTTGCCAGACCCGTAGCTTTCTAGAACTACACCTGTGGAAGATTATTATTTATTTTATATTTATATAGGTTTAAAAAAATAAAGCTGGTCACCTAATGGTTAGACACTTAATGATAGCTTTTATCATCATTCTAATATTATAAATGCTAAAGTTTTGAGGATGGATGGACGTTTGTGACATTTCTACGACTTTTCTACTATAATTTTCTCGTGTACACTGTCGAGACTCGAGATGTTGAAGTGGATGGATTAATATGTAGTTAAATTTTTAAGCTATTGCATAGCTTCGATCGCGGGCCTTGAGCGCGGGGACCGAATCCAGAAATTCCGTAACGAAAAAACCTCACGCTCCCCTCTCCGACGGGCTCGGAGGTGTGGCTTGAAGGCATAGCATGCAATAGCTTTACCGCGGCAGTCCCCGAGTGCCACACGTCTTTTTTTTATTGTTAGTAAAATCCATTGTGTAAATGCTACAAAGCAAATTATATTTCAAATCATTTGAACGACACTCCCATAGAAAAAAAATTAAAAAGAAAATGCTTATCGATAAGTATGTTAAAATTTTTAAAGAAGCAATTTCTTCCGGCACCTCGATAATGCATTTACATATTTTCATACATAAAAAAGGCAATTATAAAAATTCATTTCGATGTCTTGAATGCCATAATTGTTATGTACTAATATGAATTTAATCGATAACCATAACTCGAAACAGTAGGAGCAACTCTATTTAAGGAAGTTCATACGATCATACCATGTTACCGAAAAATTTCCTCATTCCGCACGTTGCAAATTATGGAATATCAACTTTTTAGTCACCTGTCTGTTCTCATACAAAATTAACTCAGAAAATATTATAAGCATAATGACAAAAAGTAAAAGTCGCCATTTTACGGACAAACAGGCGGTGTGAAAATATGTCTTGATGTTTATCACATGTCAAGGATGATGAAAATTCAAATTCAAATTCAAATTATATTTATTTGCAAGAATGTAGTTACAAATTATAGATGTTTTTAATTACAATATTATGTGGCCATAGAAATCTAAATAACAAGACACATAGAAGTGCTGTAATGTCATAATTCGTATGAAAACCGCTGTCGCCAAAATCAACACATTTAGGGTGCACTCACACACATCAGTCACCGTCACGGCACGTCACCGGACAGGATTAAAAAAAAATATGTATCAATAGTTCTAGTATGACTCTGTTCACACACGACAGTCGCCGGCACGAAATCTATCAGTGACGTCCCCGGTCAGGCACGTCAAATAATCTTTCCATACATGTATCATACTTTTATCCCCACTCACCCGGTGCCGTCACGTCTCAGTTCAGTCAGCGTCGTGCTACCGTCAATTGCTACATGTTCTCTAGCGTGACACACGTCTAATCACTCACTAACCTGATGTATGTGTTCAATGATTCAGTCAAACCGGCGACGTGACTGACGGACAACATGACGGTGACTGGTGTTTGTGGATACGTACACAAACCGTCACCGATCAGTCATCGGTGACTTGACGGTGACTGATGTGTGTGAGTGCACCCTTAAACCGATAGCTAAACAATACACACAAGTAAACTATGCCTTTTATTGGACAACTTGATTTTAGTGAAAACTAACTTAAATATTAAATGAAGCTTTTTAATATGTATCCTAACGCACGAATTTACGGTTTATTTTAGAATAACATCCCTAAGTATATGAGACGTTTTGTTTCTTTTTGCTCCAATAAGGTTGAAACTGTGTCATTCATTGTTATTTCGATTACTATGGTGACACTCGTAATACTTGTAAATCTTCTTATATATAATAAAACCGGCCAAGTGCGAGTCGGGCTCGCGCACAAAGGGTTCCGTAGCAGCAAATATAATAAATTACAGTTAAATCAACCTATCTCAAAAACTATAAGAGATACTTTGATCAAACCAAAAATCGTTGAAAGAGTTAATTAGCATGCATCACCTCTATTTTTTTTAGAATTTTATACCCCGTAGTTATAAAAATAGAGGGGGGGGGACATACTTTTTACGACTTTGAGAGCTGATATCTCAAAAACCGTTCACTTTAAGAAAAATGTTTTTTAGAAAACTTTATATCATTTTAAAAGACCTTTCCATTGATACCCCACACGGGTATGTACATCGAAAAAAAAAATTTCATCCCTCAGTTACATGTATGGGGGGCCCCACCCCCAATTCTTTTTTTTACTATTTAGTGTCATATTTTTGTAGCGGTTCATACAACACATATTCCCATCAAATTTCATCACTGTAGTACTTATAGTTTCCGAGTAAATCGGCTGTGACAGACGGACAGACGGACAGACGGACAGACGGACATGACGAAACTATAAGGGTTCCGTTTTTGCCATTTTGGCTACGGAACCCTAAAAATGAATCGCAAAATGTGTTGGTAAGCGCATAACTCGAGAACGGCTGAACCGATTTCGATAATTCTTTTTTTATTATATTCCTTGAAGTACGAGGATGGTTTTTATGTAGAGAAAACGTAAATATGTACCACGGGCGAAGCCGGGGCGGACCGCTAGTATTCTATAATTTTAAGGAAAAACAGCATTATTTCTAAAAAAAAATATTTACCGATGAAATATTATTCCTTAATTAGTATAATTACAACTTGTGGAAGAATTTCCGCAATGGGAAATGCTGAAACACACCATGTTTACACACATACGTCTCCATAGCAACTGAACTGTGACGAACACACTGGTGATGTGAAAGTCACCTGAGTGGCGACAAGGTCACGCGCGCTTACGATTTCTAGTGTCTTGTTATTTAGATTTCTATGTATGTGGCTAATACATTCTACCCATTGATTGGGTGTGCAAATATTGAAAAAGAAAGTTGATTAGTCTAATTATTTAAATGTACACACAATTCAATTTTCACAATTACGCGAACGCACTACGATTAACACGATTATATCACACACTTATCACACACAATTCAGTTTACACTACTTAAAAGTCATAAATTCTTCAATGTCATAAAATTGTTTCACCATCAACCAGTTCGTCAGTTTATTTTTGAAAAAGTTTACTGGTAGTTCCTTGAAATTGTCCGGTATTTTATTATATATTTTAATAGCCATAAATATTACACTGTTTTTAGCTTTGTTAATTCTACACGTTGGGAAATGTAATTTGTTTTGGTATCTTGTCAACATATGCGAATTTACATCTCCTTTCTTCTTAAAGTATTCCGGGTGATATTTTACAAATAAACATACTTCTCTTATGTACATGCAAGTTAAAGTAAGGATCCGTAATTTACTAAACAGAGGTCTACAACTGTCTCTTTGGTTCAAACCGCACAGAGCTCTGATACATTTTTTTTGTGAGACAAATACCTTCCGCACATCACAAGATTGTCCCCAAAGAATGATTCCATACGAAAGTACAGAGGAAACGTAGGCATGATAAGCATTTATTGCTGCATTCATAGAAACAGTATCTCTTAAACGCCGTAATACGTAAACGAAACGATTAATTCTGTCACAAACGTAATCAATATGTTTGTTCCATTTTAGACATTCATCCAACAAAACACCCAAGAATTTATGATGATCTACTTGTTCTATGACTTGGTTATCACACTTTATATTTAGGTTTATTTTGGAGCAATTGAATAATGAGGGTTTCGTACAATAAAATGAAGCCGATGTCCGCCTTCAGTTTTTATAAGTCTATAAGGGAATAAACAAGCAAGCAAAGCAAACAAGCGGAAGAGCGGAGCGATTATACTCTGTCCATTATATTATTTGCTTTTTGACAGCTTCACGCCCATGTAGGATTGTATTGTCTATGTTAAAATTTCATACAAATAATTATCGTACTTCATGGACAGGTCCCGCCCACTTAGTGATGCCTACACAGAATTATTCAATGATGTGTCGATAGATTATAATAATCGATAGAAATACTCTGTAAAATATATCCGATACAGAAAAACTCTTCTATTATGTTATATAATTTTAACGTAAAGACAACCAAATTGTAAGATAGAAACCAATAAATAATAAAATATTAGTTTAGTTTAGTTTTAACATACAATGCATAGATATGTGGTCTTATTATTATACATATCTTATTAGTACGTTTACGTTGTAATTATTATTTACGTACCTGATTCGATTTATGATAATATTTTGAATTTATAATTGAAAATTGAAATGGTATCACAATCGATAATCTTTTGAACATCACTTCTGGTATCACCCGTCGAGCTGTCAAAAAGCAATTCTTATAGTGGACAGATAGTAATGTAATAATGTGCTCGAAAATGTTAACCTTATTAACGACACATTTGCGAATTATTCGGTCAAAACCACCGTTTGTTTGTTAATCGTAAACAAGATCGGAAGAGTATTATGACAATTGCCAGATAGGGTTTTTATTACAAGGAATCCTTACTAATATTATAAATGCGAAAGTAACTCTGTCTGTCTGTCTATTACTCAATCACGCCTTAACTACTGAACCAATTTGCGTGAAATTGGGTGTGGAGATATTTTGATACCCGAGAAAGGACATAGGATACCTTTTATTGCGAAATATGTACCACGGGCGAAGCCGGGGTGGACCACTAGTTCATTTATAAATTCGTATTACGATATATTTTTGTGTTTTCGAACAAGTTTAATTATGATGCATTGGAGTTCTAAATGTATACTAGTTGTGTCCCGCTGTTTTATCCACATTCTTTTTCTATTGATAATTAGTATGATGATAAATGGGCTATCTAGCTTTTCCGATAAATGGGCTATCTTATATTGAGACATTTTTTTCAAATCGCACCCGTATTTCCTAAGATTATCGAGAAACAAAACTAACTCTTGAATCAATCTGTGGAGAACTCGGAGTGCTGACTGCTGACATAGCAATTTATAATATTTATTAAGAAAGGAAAATATGGATCATTTATTCGAATCTTACCTTCAATAGGTGGCTGACAGAACGCTCTTATCACTGAGGAACTGATACTAGGGAATATTCTCAAAAGCCCCACATTTTTGGACATCTTAGCGTGTAAGTGACACTTTTCTATGGTGCTGGGCTTGAATATCGCTTTCTTGTTCACTTCAAAATCTATCCCCACTTCGACTAAGGGCACGCAGTTTGGTGAATCGAACGCGTATAAGTTGTTCACTGATACCTTCCGAGTTCTGTGAACGAAACACATGATTTTATTATTTTCTAATACGTATTTATTAGCTTAACTTACGTGTTTGTAACCTACATTTTTATATAACCAATCCCTTTAGAACACAATGGAAGAAGAGAGACACAGAAGCGAGTGCTTCTGTCCCACTATAATCGGACAGATTTCATTCAAACTTTGTAATATCTTTGAAAATTTCCCGCGGTATTTTTAAAAATTTATTATATTGTCATTTTTCTCATATTAAGGTAATGTACTTTCGATATCAAGTTAATGTTTTTGATATCTGTAATGTTTACGGAATAGTCGCCTGATCATACTTAACGATTACACCCAGTATAAAATTTACAATATGATGGACCCGACAATAATTAGTGTTGATATATTATGTATTTTGATGGTTTCTGACACCATAGTATACACATTAATATTCATTGGTGCATAAATACGATAAGGTATGCATTTTAACAAGAAACGATTCAATCATAATAATATTTTATGATGCAGCTGAACAGCCCACTTAGCTCGTCAGAAAATTGAGTTGTTTTTTAAGTAAAGTATGCAAAAATTGCTATTTTATGAAATTGATGAAAACATAAAAAAATATTGGAACACAATATAGTCGCTGATTATAATGCTCATGAGCTCGTAAATTCTTATAGCCAGTAATTAGTTGTTTGCTTACTCATAAATAGCTAGATAACAATCTAAAAGTAATAAATACTCGGTGAACAGACTTCGCAAATTCCACAGTAGGATTATGATCGTTTTATAGCAATATTTTCGTATATAAAAATAATTTTAAGTTTATCCTGACCTTACAAACTCTATTTCTTAGGCAACATACTAACATACGTGACTCGGACATTGTTACTATAAGAATAATTATTGTAATAAACAAATAACCACATTACAATCTGAAGTTTGCAAAATGGCCAAGCCACGTATTTTAACTAAGGTTAGGGTGGTTAGGGCTCGTAGAGTTAGACGCGCGGCTCTACGGAAAATCTCATAATTAAGCTATTGCATAGCTTCTATCGCGGGCCTTGAGCGCGGGGACGGAATCCAGAAATTTAGTAACGAAAAACCTCACGCTCCCCACTCCGACGGGCGCGGATGTGTGGCTTGAAGGCATAGCATGCAATAGCTTTACCGGCAGTCCCCGAGTGCCACACGTCTTTTTTTTTTCAGAGTGAAACTACGAAGCACGTCGCGTCTTCGCAACATTTCACATGAAAATGTTTTGGTGGGATAAAGTATGGGGTACAGCATCGAGACATAATATACGACGGTTAATAAGGGCTTGGAATACATTTCTTAAATTTTAGTAACACAGAACTTAAAGCTTTTTCCTAAATAAAAAGCCGTTTTACATTTATTTTAATTACCTAGCAATATGTAACAAATTAATGGCCTTAACAACATAGAAATGTGATATAAATGTTAATATTATCGTATGATCTTTCGGTGAATTAGCTTTGTTCTTTTGCGATGACGTTTTTTAGATCATTAGCGGACAGCTGATATGAATTCATGATGTAAGTGTACATTAACCTTTTCATTAATGTGCTACTGAAATACTCTTTTTGTCAAGCAGCGAAACCGTCACCTTATGATGTATGCAAGGAATTGTGTATATCGATTACATATTATGTGACGATATGTATTGTTTGTCGGCGAGGCGAGTTATGTAGATGTTTGATTGTTTTAATATGCGAAAAAAGACTTGCCTTAGCTGTGCTTGCCTTAGCCACACTTTAGCTCCAGTTGATAAAAAAAGCTTTGTCCCTAATATTGGCCCTCTTCACAATTGGCAGCGTTGGGCGATTAGAGGCAATCACAATAGTGTAGAGGGCCTAAATATATCTATGGTCGGCCGCTGTGGTCGGCCGTCATAGATGTTTATTCATAATCGCCATAAATGGCGGCAAACGTTGCGCCAATGCTGCCCATTGTGAAGAGGGCCCGTTAGAAAAAGCCAATCTCAATCGTCGGTTGGTGTTAATTTGAAACAAATTAGGAGAAAAACATAACGTAAGTTCGTGTACTTAGTCGTTAATTAATTATTGAATGAACGTGTTTACTTCGACACAGTAATTTTGTGATTTTCGTGACTTGAAGAAATATTAAAAGACAATAAACATAAACACTTAATAAATGTTATTTGTTTTACTTATCTAATTATTTTCATATTTCTTATACCATTTCAACTAGGTATTTTGCTAAATCGTAAATTAATTAATTAATCGTTTGAAAAATAACTCCAAGTTGCAAAGATTAATATGCGACTATAAATTCAAATAATATAATATATTTGCATCGAGCTAAGTAATTATAAAGAGTAATTAATACCCGCGGGGTCCACACTTCATACGTCACATAGAGACAGGCAAAGAGCATTTCTCTGTTTTTATTTGCATGAATGCACAGCTTAAGTTGTTTTTCAAGATAGACTGGCATTTCATTATATCCGACGACTGTGCACGTCCTTGAAATACGATTGTTTTAATTTATTTACAAAATAAAATTCGAGGCGGGTTTTATATGGGTATACTAATTACTCACATTTATCAACCGGCTTTCTTTGATATTGTTTCTCAGCAAATTTTGCTTGTGCCACGTATATAATTTCAATTTTCGATAGCTAGTTCATGCAAGGATACATTTTGGTTTAAATTTTAAAATACATCAATATTAACTGAATTTTTGCTATTTTCATCTGCAAACATTCATGTAAACAACAAACAACAAACAAGAAAAATTATTTATGGTACGTAACCTTTCAAAAAAAGCGAATACAAGGTATCATATCATTCCAGTGAGAGAAATAATAAAGTATCACAATCAGAGTGTGTATCTTGTTCTACCACGGCATGCCCCGAAGCGATCACCACTCAACCCCGTCGCTCGACATGTTAATATGACAGCCAACGATTAATATGCAATAATGTAATGCTTTTTGCATGTTTACTTAACAATGAATTGGAGGAATTTTATTGTTTACCGTGTTAATAATGCATGGGGGGCAATTTGTTATGAACCTATAGCATCTTATACTTATCGTCTGCAAATGGTATCGAGAAGCATTCAATTGTGCGTAAAGTTTGCTTTTTTGGACACATTGTTTTTCCGTATATAGCTCTAGAGAGACACGCCGATACATTGGATCAATTATCGACTCGTACTCTCAATTCTCATTACATTTGCATAGTTTGAATTAATTCGAGTGACAGAATAATTAACGAGCGCTAACACATTTTGAGTGAGAAAAAGTTAATCGTATTTCTTATACAAATTCAGGACATTTTAAAGGTATATTATTCTGTAATTACACTGTTAATGTGATATGGTGTCCGTTAACTTTTTACTTTCATCGTGTTTAATTGATCTGGTTAATGTTGTTTCTTTAATTTGAGATAATTATTTACTACCTATTTGTTTTTTTTTCAGACGTCTTGGTCTGACATTTGTCATTACAAATATTAGTAAAAGCACAGATTCTATAATTATAGGCTTTAATAATTTAAATTTTTTGTGGTTTTGATACGAGAACGTTGATTGCATTTGAACAAAAAGTTCGTGCTACTCGTATGATGGATTTTGAAATCTAAAATAATATAACTATAGGTGTGTTAGTGTACATTTATGCTTTTTTTCCTCCATGTGTAATTTGTAAAGAATACTACGGGTTGAATACAGAACATCGAAAAAAAATAATGTACCTACATTTACGATGTACATTATTTTTTATTTATTGTTAATCGTTATACTACTGAAATTAGTCAACTGCCTATTACGAACTAGGCATTCATAGGTAGTTGAACATTGGAAATACAATTAATGACCCATTTAGAAACATTTAGTAATTAGTATTTGTTAATATTAGCAACATTGTCTTATAATAAATCATGTATTGCGTTACTTAAATTGATATAAATTCCGTTTCATATTAATTGGACACGATTAAATACGTTTTAAAGTCGAGATGACTTTGATATTTAATTACTTATAGCTGTGCCTCGCGGTTTTACCCGGGTGCTATGCTCTTTATTGGTATCAGCGCGTTGGTGTATGACCTAAAGCCTTCCTCTAAAAATGAGCTACTTATCACTGAAACAATTTTTCAAATCGGACCCGTAGTTCCTAAGATTAGGGCGTTCAACCAAACAAATTAACAAACCAAATAAACATTTCAGTGAGTTTTTGAAGCATCGTATTTGGTGAAGTATACTGCATGCTGAAGATGAAGAATTTGTTTATTTGCTTGAACGCGCTAATCAGGAACCACGGGTCCGATTTCAAAAATTATTTGGCTGTTAGATAGTCCATTTTGTGCATGAAGGCTATAGGCTAATTGTCATCACGCTAAGACCGATAGAAACGGAGCAAAGCGGGTATTAACGCGGGGCACAGCTAGTAAAATAATAAAATAAAAATAGTTCATGGACAAAGATAAATAGTTATTACATATACATACATTAGCATATGACAAGGCGTTATATGAAAAATGCATCCTGTTATTTCTCAAAAGCAAACATATTTAGCATAACGCCTGAAGGATTGGACACTGGTGCACCTGTAGAACATAATTATGTTTACGTCTACTAATAAAATACGTTACCAACAATTTGAACTTCTTAACCAATAAGAGGTAAGTTAAGATGTAGATGTTGATGTCTGTGTTCCCCGACGACTACAATATATGGGGGTCTTCAAGCGAAGAGTGAACCGGTACCTTCTAAGTTCTAGGGAAGCGCGCTCCATCTTAGGCCACATCTCAGCTTACCATCAAGCGAGATCGTGGTCAAGCGCTTCCCTATCGTACAATAAAAAAATAAAAATAAAAGATAGGTTACCAACATAACATTCGATCTTCAAAAACTTCAATGACGCTCTAACTCTAAAAATAATCAAAAATAGGGCACATAACAAGCAACATCAACCAATATTGTGAGGTTAAGACCATCTAGACCATTTTGAAAGCTGCTGAACAAATGGAACTGTAGGATAGGATGTTCAATGGAAGTTATAGCACAAGTTATAGTTTGTTCGCAAATACAGTGAAGTTTCGTATTCTGTAGGGAGTAAGATACAGATGTATTTATTAGGTACCGTGTATCCAATTTCAAAATCACAAAGATCTTTTGTCCTTAATGGTCACCACAAATAATATGATAATGGAATATGACAGCATTATATAAGTCGTCTAGCGCCATCACTTTCCTACACTGGAAATAATACTGTTTTAAGACCATGATAACCCCCAGGTGTTAACCAGCATGCCAAGGACATAGCCCATCATTGAAATATGTTAAACATAAAATAGATGACAATCATTAGGTACCTCGAATTGATCAGCACCTGGCTCATTTACATAACGTTTTGACGTGCACTAAGTGTGGAAGACCATAAGAGGATAGTTATTAGACACTCGTGTCTATCGAAAATAGGTCAAGTGCGAATCGGGCTCGAAACACTAAGAGCTCCGTACAAACAAGCTAAAGAGCAACTGCAAAAAAAAATTTCACCTATGCGGCAGCAGAAATGTAGTATCTCTGAAAATTTCAACTGTCTGTCAGGGTTCATGAGATACAGTCCGGTACCAGACGGACAGTTGATTCTAGTAACAGGATCCCTTTCCTTTCACCATTTAGGTAGGGAACCCTTAAAAGGTCTAAAATTAAGAGCCGTTATCGAAGCTATGTTAATGTCGATTAAAACATGCAAATTATCTACGCTTTTTCAATTAAATTCTTATGGTTGTAACTCTAAGTTGTAATCCCATTGCGAGTCGCTACATTTTTTAAAGTGCTAACGGGATAATTCATTAATAAAGGTCACCTTTACGGGTATAAAAAGTAAAAAGTATTAGATCCTAACTGTTCACACGTCTACCAGTGCAAAAGAAAGGAATCAAAACAACAGTTGAGCTTATTATTGTCATACCTAAACTGCCAAAGGGTAAAACCTTGGTAAAACACAGTTTGATTAATAGATAGTTGAGAATAATACTTTTCTTCAGCACTGTTCGGCACGCTTAGTGGCCACCGAGCACATATGTCATTTTTATTGTAATTAGTATAAATTATATTTAGCTAGAGAATCTATTTCTAGCAATGGAATAAAAAAACAATGCAATGGTTTTAACTTCTATCGTGAATCGTGATCGGATACAGAACTTTACGAAGGCAAATACCTATACAATACTTTTATTTTTACCTATTTACAAAAGAATATTTACACATTTAGTGACACATGAGGATACTTTATTTTCATTAAAAATATATTATTTTTGTCTCTACAACTACTCTTCATTTTAATATGGATAAAATAAATTCATTAAACACCTTTATTCATTTATGTGTAGTAGGTACCTACTAAAAGGCAACATAAATTAATATTACAGTAATTTTACAATACTTAATATTATATGAAATAATATCAGAAGTAAAATGTAATGTGATTTTTAAATAAGTCTATAATATCTAAATTTATGTGTGTAATGTACTGTGAATCCGTTTTCTCTAATCTGCAAGTTTTAATCGATCAGCTTATCTGTATAATTCATCATTTACGGACATTACGTATATTAATGGGGCTTGGTACATTATGGAATATAAATAATTTATTCATTCATTGGATAACGTGGGCCATAACAATGAATTCACTCGAAGATAAACTCACGTTAAACATCGCTAAGTGGTAATTACTTAGTATTTTCCAATAATTAGCAACGATAACTAGTGCTACATGCTATAATGAGTAGAAATACGCAATTAATTATCAAAGCAATCATCGGTATAATGTATGTTTCTATTTTTAACTGACTTCAAAAAAGGCATTGAATTTGACACATTTTATATGATGTACCAATTAGGGATGTTCATGTAGGTATTACTGTTCTGTGGTATGTCTGTAGGCTGACAATGTAGAGTTGTTTATGTGAAATTAACCGTCGTTTCAGACATTTTAATGATAACAATTTCCTCTACAGTTCATGTAAAAACAATATGTTATGAGACCATTTCTTTTTGCTCAGTCTCATTTAAATTTCATTATGCCTTAATGTGACTGGCCTGTTAAGAAATTTGGGTTATGTGAGCAAAAACTAATCAAGTTTATGGCATGTGCTTTTTGCAATCAAGTGGCAAGTCGTTAAGATTTCATTAATTTATTTACGCCTTTCTTTAGGGTCTGATTTAATTATGCGACACTTGGTGTTGTTTGTAACTTTATTATTATTCAATGTAAACGTGTACGATAAAATATCTTTAAACAAAGCGCAGGAACTAAGGGAATGGACCGTCGCGTCGCGTCGCGTCAGTATATACAGGGTGTCCCACTATTGGTATCTGTGATTGGTATACTAAGCGCGAAGGGACTTGTAGTTTTGCATACACTGATCACGTAAAAAATACTTAAACAACAAAATTACGCCAAAATTTTTTGCTTAATTTTTCCTTAAAATCCATGTTTTCGTCTCTAGCTTCGCGCAGCCGGCATATACCGCTTCGCTGATGTGAACATTTTGTCTATGAAAACATAATCTTAAACGGTAGCTCACGTGCGGGTGGCAAAGTTGAGCGGGTTGCTTGTTTAGGGTGTACACATAAAGTTTTAAGAATTCATCTATTGGTCAAAAAAAAAATTCGTCTGGAATTTTATAAGTATTTTTTACGTACTCAGCGTATGCAAAACTATAACCTCCTTGGGGCTTAGTATACCATTGCCGGGACACCCTGTATAGTGTATATATACCTCAAGACTAGAGCTATATTATTTAGTATTTACCAAAAGTTCTCTGCAACTCTATTATTATTTTTTTGACAGATACAGTTTTCTAAGAAATATTTACTTTTCAGTTAGTAGTTTTATTTGTAGTGCTCTATATAGTAATGGGTGTCTCACACAAAGTTTAAAAATTTACTCAAAATTGAATATTTTGTAGATAGTTGAGCACTTATAAGTCAAACCAATCAAACGCAAGTTTAATCAGTGAAGTACAATGGTAAGAAAATAAAGATAAGAAAACAAAAAGTGGAATAATAACATAAAATTATAGAATTTTTAAGAAAAAGCTATAACCGATTCATAGTTACACATTTTTCCCACAATCCACATATATAGGGTTAATTAAAATTCCTTGATCTGAGCATAATGTTGATAGGTTGATATAGTGCACTGCCAATATGATAGTTTGTCGCGAATTTTGAATTTGCGAGCAACAATATTTTATGTGCATCATTCTAAACAAAAGCTGCTATTTTAATTTATTTATTTATTTGAACAAGGTACCTTAGAGCTAATCATACATGAAATAGAACATTTTACAAATAAATACATCACTAGGCCATGAAACATTGTCAAACAGCCCTTAGGGCTGATTTTTCAATCCTTGGTTAAAACTTATTCGTCGAATAATGTATAAAAAATACTATAAAAACGTATTCTAATTGCCCGTATTTGACAGTTTACCTACGTGACATTTTAATATTATCGTGTAATACTTTATTGGACGGATAAGTTTTATCCAAGCATTGAAAAATCGGCCCTAAGTCTAATTTACTACCTATCAGAGAATAATTAGGTTTTAATTTTTAACCTGTTGCGGGTAGAATGCAACGATAAAGCTACTGTTCGAAGCTTATAATCCAGTCGTAAATATGAAGTCAATAACTTTATTATCACTGTTATACATTAATTTGCACTAATACATAAAATGTGGGCTATATAAGTGTTAACGTGCTGATTAAAGTGTAGAGCAGGTGTTGGTAGCGTGATAAATTATTGATAACTACTGGTCTCTCTCAGACACTTCATATATACTTTATAAATTGCTAACTTAACAAGTATCTTAAAAAAGCCTTTTATGCAGAAGCCATTATAGAAAAGTCAAGAGAAAAAGACTCTATAAAAATAATTATGTTTGCATAGTTATAATAAATAAATAAAGATTAGAACTATGCAAACATAATTAGTAAAACTAATTGGTATAAAAACTGGAATTTATACCTATTGCCACAGATAATATAATACTATATTTAATACTAGCCTATGTTTAACAATAGGCTTATGAAACAATAGGCCTATACTCAATAGAAGGTATCAATTCAAACATGATAGTGTGAGACCACAGACAATAGATCTAAAGTCTGTGTGTGAGACCCATTTGTAAAAGTTTTCAAATCCTAACGATTTTCGTGGGACTCACCTCCGCCATACGGTCTACTGATATCCACTTAATCGGCATGTTTTTCTGAACACAAAAAGTGTGGTAGTCACTTCCTAGGGGTATGGAGGGGGTAGCTATGACGTAGCAAAGATGGCCGTCGGGCCATTCTATTGTGCGGTATATCTAGATAACCTCCGGTACCGATTTACTTAAAAAGGGTGTCAATTGAAAGATAGTTAAATAAACATTATTTGATTTCTAACATTCATTAATGTAAAACTATATAGTACCACCTGAAATATTTTCAAAACTCAAACTCAAACTCAAACATTTATTTATTCAATTAGACTTCTTCGAGAAGCACTTTTGAAACGTCAATACATATTTTTTACATTTACCACCGATTCGGAAAGCAGTATCTATGGAGAAGAACCGGCAAGAAACTCTATAGTTGCTCTTTTAAATCATATCAGTATTACAATTTAATTTTACAAAATATGCCAGAGAACTGTCCTGTGGTTTTTACGCGACAACCCTCCATGGGTTTTTATCTTCCATATATATTCCTTAATGCTGTAATAGGCTCTCTGAAGTCTGAACTAATACGTTTTTTACATAATTTTTAAATTTAGCACTACTAAACTCTTTGATACTATGAGGAATTCTGTTGTAAAAAAGTATACCTTGGCCCATAAATGAGTTTTTAACTTTCGCTAACCGATAAAATGGCATTTCAATTTTATTTCTGTTCCTTGTGCCATAACAGTGTCTATCTCCTACACTTGTGTGTAAGTCTGTGTTTTTGTGTACATATAAAATGTTATTAAATATATACTGTGATGGTACAGTGAGGATACCAGTATTCTTAAAGAGATCTCTTAGTAAGTCACTAGCACGTAAATTATATATAGAGCGTATGGCTCTTTTCTGTAATATAAATATAGTTTCTATATCTGCAGCCCTGCCCCATAGCAGAATTCCATAGGACATAATGCTATGAAAGTAGCTAAAATAAACCAATCTAGCCGTGTCTTCATCGGTGAGATGCCTTATTCTTCGAACTGCATATATGCAGCTGAACTAAGCTTAGCAGCGGTGGTGGCAACATGGGCCCCCCATTGTAGCTTCTCATCTAGTGTCAAACCAAGAAAAACAGTAGAATACACAGGGTATAATACCTCCCCGTTTAAAATAATATCCCTTTTCACCTTTTTTACATTTGGAAGGATAAATTCTACACAATTTGTTTTTTTTTGCATTTAATAATAAATTATTAGCATTGAAAAAACAACATTTTATGAAATATATATTTTTTTAAATGTAAAATACTCGGTAACCGTTAGTTTTATGAGAATTTAGCTTATTATAAAACATATAGCTATTTTATTCACCTTTCTAATGAACCTTCAATAATGACAATCGAGCAATAAACAACGAAACTACAGCCTATTAATTGAGCGTCGGTAGCGCCGAATTAGCCCTTTGTTGGTATGAATCATCTTGAAATTATCTTTAAATATAATAAAATCGTAGGAAAGTCAAAACCGTACGTATTGAATATTTAAATTTATTTAAAAGAATACTTGGGGCGTGATCTACAATAGTAACGGAAGCCAAAATTATAGTTTTTAGAATTTTTGTCTGTTCGTCTTTATGTATGTCCGGGCTAAACTCAAAAAGCACTGTATTGATTGGACATGAGGAAGGACATAGGATAGGTTTTATACCGGAAATCCCACGGAAACGGCAACTATGCGCGTGTTTCTTCGACTACGCGGGCGAAGCCGCTGGCGGAAAGCTGTGTAAAATGGTTTTATTATTATTTTGTTTTACTTTACTTCTCTCTTCTTATTTTTTAAACTTAGTACTTTGTAATGTTTATTATGTACTTGTGAGTTGTGTGTGTTGAAATAAATGATTTCTTTCTTTCTTTCTATTTTCCTGAGATTTATATGAGCAGAAACTAATTACATAGATAGTACTTTCAGTGTTTTTTCTGATGTGATCAGCATAATAAATAGCATAGGACAGCGCACTTTACTTTGATATTAATAATAATGGTTTTTAGTAAACTCAATACAAGACATACTTACAATTAATAAAAAATATTTTTTATCTAATTATCACTATTATTATTTTGATATCTTCTACATAATAAAACTGGTTAAAACATTTGTATCCGACGTGGCATATCCCTTCCAAGCACTTTTGTTTCATGTCACTACATACACAACGGTATAAACGGCATTACATTGCTCCAATTAAAAATTGTTTGTTGCAAAAAATAGAAGGATATTTGACGTGGAAAAATGTCTGGATATTGAACACAATATTGATGCCAATCAATCATCCTTTTAAATTTGCTTATAGACCGGGAGATACTGACACAAAATTTCGAGTCATTTGTAACAAGGATGGCGGTTCTACAGGGGTCTTAGTACGCAATGACAAAAAGAAAAATGATGGTGTGAACGCTGGTACCGGTGGCTTAGTCGCGTGGGCGTTTGTCGAACTCGTCGGAAAAATAGCGAAAGTCAAACGATTTGTAACACAAAAATTTTAGAATTTACCGATAGCCCATAAAAAAGGAGTAGGCGGTAGTGTCATGCCATACTTTTCCGGTGTGACTTACAGCCCGCCATACCGATGCGAATGTGTTGATTTAAATAAAACAATCATTCAACCATTTGTACCAGGCTAACTTTTGCACAGGTAACTATCGTCGTGCAGCCATTTACGAAAATCGCCATGCCATACTTTTCGGACGATTCCAAATGGTCGCCATACCGCCGAAAATCTGCAAAAAAATTTTATTTCGCCAAACTTTTTGTACCAGTATTGCATTTGGATTTTTGGAGAGTATTTGATAAAATGTGACCATTATTATATTTGCCATACTTCTAGTAGGGGGAAAAAGTGCTGTCATACTTGAAAACTTAATTTATTATTAATTTATATAAGTGAAGATTTCCAACACATAGATCTTTGAAATTTTGTATTTATATTTGTTGATCCTCAAACTTACAGGAAAAATAAGTGCCATACTGTTACAAATCGTTTGACTTTCGCTATTTTCCGACGAGTTCGACTAACGCCCACGCGACTAAGCCGCCGGTACCAGCGTTCACGCCATCGTTTTTAGGGTTCCGTAGCCAAAATGGCAAAAACGGAACCCTTATAGTTTCGTCATGTCCGTCTGTCCGTCTGTCCGTCTGTCCGTCTGTCACAGCCGATTTACTCGGAAACTATAAGTACTACAGTGATGAAATTTGATGGGAATATGTGTTGTATGAACCGCTACAAAAATATGACACTAAATAGTAAAAAAAAGAATTGGGGGTGGGGCCCCCCATACATGTAACTGAGGGATGAAATTTTTTTTTTCGATGTACATACCCGTGTGGGGTATCAATGGAAAGGTCTTTTAAAATGATATAAAGTTTTCTAAAAAACATTTTTCTTAAAGTGAACGGTTTTTGAGATATCAGCTCTCAAAGTCGTAAAAAGTATGTCCCCCCCCCTCTATTTTTATAACTACGGGGTATAAAATTCTAAAAAAAATAGAGGTGATGCATGCTAATTAACTCTTTCAACGATTTTTGGTTTGATCAAAGTATCTCTTATAGTTTTTGAGATAGGTTGATTTAACTGTAATTTATTATATTTGCTGCTACGGAACCCTTTGTGCGCGAGCCCGACTCGCACTTGGCCGGTTTTATTCTTTTTGTCATTGTGTACTAAGACCCCTGTAGAACCGCCATCCTGTTACAAATGACTCGAAATTTTGTGTCAGTATCTCCCGGTCTATTACTAATGTAAGCAAATTATGATACCTTTGTGAATAAAAAGCGGGTAAGAGCGTATTTTAAAACTGTGTATGGGTTCCGTATTTGACTCTAGGTGATAATTGGGAAAAATAATTATGGGAATTTAGAGTTAAATATCAACATCACCTTTAAACATGAATTAGGTACTTTATTTGATCGGTAAGTACATATATTAAATCTCAAACAATCTAGTCCAGGATCCTTCGCCCATTTTTGCACGTGATTACTATCAAGCTAATGTTCCGTGAGTAGCTTTATTTTGATGAGACGCCCAATAATTTCCTGTACGAAACTCTCGATTGTGGTAGCTAACAGAGGTAACAAGGATAAAATGTTTTGATTTGATGGTTCTCAAATATTTATTACTCAATTTGTAGGACAATATGTCTGTTGAATTATATAAATATTAACTAAGTGAAAACAAAAAAATCAGCTGGTTAGTAATCATTTATGATGACCTCGTTATCGATACACATTGGAAAGAGGGGACTCTTTGATCAAACCATAGATTTTGTAGGACAAATATTTTTTCGAATAATTTAGATAATTATCTTGAGATTGAACAAAAAAAAATTCAGTTAGTAATAAATATTTGAAAACCATCAAATCAAAACATTTAATCCTTGTTTCTCTGTTAGCTACCACAATCGAGAGTTTCGTACAGGAAATTATTGGGCGTCTCATCAAAATAAAGCTACTCACGGAAAATTAGCTTGATAGTAATCAAGTGCAAAAATGGGCGATGGATCCTGAACTAATCATGAAGTAACATGAAAAAGAAGGTGCATCCACAAATGTCCACAATCTACATAATATTATCCTAGCTAAGATGACGTAACATAGATATTTTAGCCCCATTATTATTATTTTTATTTAATAAAAAAGTAAAAACGTAAATGGTTTTGAAGTGAAACTTCTTCAGGCGCATTGAGAGTAAAATTTCAAGGTCACATCATGGCGAAAGGCGACGATTCGGTAGGCTCTATCTTTGAATCTTGCCAAAGAAGTTTCACGAACGACACGTGTGCTCGGCACACATGCCTTTTAAAAATATATACCCAATAACACTTATACACACAAATTCTCTCCACTTTCACCCGAGAACCCTAAAACACTAACCATATACAGAATATAGTGTTTATTTAAAAGCTAATTTCAATGTAACAATGTTTCCGTACGCTATAGATATGATACACGATTACACCGGTGATTTTAATAGCTAATTAATTAATGTACTAAGGGGCAATTCGCAAATTGATTGCTAAATTGCAGTAGCTTACCGTATTGTGAACGATTCACATGCACCAATCCAATCGAATATTGTTTATTATTTTCCCGTGAATAATAGATAGATATACATTTAAACGCGCGTTTATTAAGGTGCAGATATGGTAAATATTTTTTTGTGTTTTTATTTGGATTTTTTTAAGGATTGGTGGTGGTGATAAGTGATTATGGTAGTTAATGTTAAAATGTAGTTTTAATGGTTTCTGAAGATGTTTGACGGTAAAGTATTTAGTGCACTATTTTATATAAAATATCCTATTATTCGACCGCGCTCTAATTATTATTTTAAGCACCTAATTTTTGTACATGTAAGTACCTTTCAAGCATGTAAATATACTGCTTTTATAAAATAAGAATATCAATATCATAAGAAAATCGAGTTTGTTTATTATTTAAAATCACAAGTTATATTATTATAAGTTGTAAATGAACGCAGCGGTTCGTTTCGCACTAAGCGTGGTCACAGACTGCATTTCTTTAATTTCTACTGGTACAATATTCGAATAAATTATACAACATAATGCGATTCATTACATCAAAATTATCATAAACTTGTAGTATTAGAAAATTACTAGGAAAGCCGACACTAAAAAATAATTAAGGATCAGACATAACAATATACTAACATTTAAAAAAAATCGTCCCAACCGTTTCTGAAAACTTTGTTTTACAAACACCATGTAAATATAAAAAACAAGTAATAAAGTAAGTTAATCTGAAGTAGGTAATATTACTTAAAAAAATCAGTCAGATGTTATAATTACACCGCCAACTCATTACGTACAGTACCTAATTAAGTAAATTATTTTTAAGGTAACTTCTTAATTCTTATCTATACTATTTCGTAATTATTTATTTATTCATGCTTTATTGCTCTTAAAAATTACAACTACAAAAACAACTACAACAATAACAATTACAAAAACCGTTTTGCAATAACATATACCTATGTATATTTTGATAAAGTTAATACTGTTATAAAAATGTCCACAGTTTAGAGTGGTGACTTAAGAAGTCTATATTTTTATAATTAGCCTTTGATCAGACTTTTGAAGACATGTACGTAGGTATTATATATGTATATGGTAGGTTTTATCCATTTTTGCGTGTCCGTTTGCCAGTTGGCAAAGGCCTCCTCCAATCTCTTCCATTCGGGCCTTTCTATGGCCACTCTAGTCTCTACCCCAAGTTGTACCCGCTACCTGTTTGATGTCATCGTCCCATCTTTAGGACAAAGTAAAGATCCTGATAGAAAAATAAAAAATATAATGTCCACTAACCTGTTTCCTCTAAACAACTTGCTGCTAAAGAATACAGTCACTTCGGGTATATTCAACCCACCGGCGATCAAAAGCGATGACACGAAGTTATCCGCGCCGTCACTCCGAGGCTCAAATATCGGAATCTGCCAACAAGAAACTTAATTTTTTTAGTTATTCTTACTGAAAAAACATCTAAATAGCCGCTTCGCCTCACGGGATAAAACAAATATAAATTATAACCCAGATATGTCACTTAAAATAAAATAAAAAAAATTGAAAAAATGACACTGGAATACTGTTTTCTTACTAGCCGAAATGAATTCACATCCAACAAAAAATATTTTTCAGTATACACCAGTCAACCAAGGAAACAATCAAGAACAAACAACAAATCTTGCTTTCAAGCTAAATAAAATTAAGCTTTTTTTATCACTGCTTTATAAATAAATCCCCAAATATGCGTATACGGCTGCACTGATTTCGATAATGAGCTTTTTGTAGTAGGTAGTTGATAGTGTTTAGTAGTTGTACGGACAATTGTAAAATAGATAACGGGAGTAGAAAACGCGCCGACCATACAAAATTTGAAATTCCAATTTATTTGAGCACAATATAGATTTTGAAAATTCTTATTTGGACGTGTTCGTTATAATTGTCAGCAGACGAATGTTATAGAGGAAAACCTCAAGATATTAACGCCCAAACAAGGCGTTAAGAAAACGCGAAAACAAGCGCCACAGCAAAAATATTTGACGGAAAACAAACGAAGCAGGCTAAAGAACCAAAAAATTCGATGACACGTTTAATCTGCTGACCGTACTTGACCAGATACGGTTTCTTTACCTCCATATAATTGCTCAAAAACTGGCCGAATGATGTATCGGCGTGACGAAACATTAAAGTTATTAATTAAAGAAATTCTATGTATGTCTCGTCTGGATATGTTGGAAATTCTTATATTTATTTTATTCGAATATACAAAAAATAATGCCAAAGATATAATATATCATCTATTCGAGTTAGGGCCGATTTTTCAATGCTTGGATAAAACTTATCCGTCCAATAAAGTATTACACGATAATATTAAAATGCCGCGTAAACTGTCAAATACGGGCAATTAGAATACGTTTTTTAAAATGGTAGTTTTATACATTATTCGACAAATAAGTTTTAACCAAGGATTGAAAAATTGGCCCTTATGCATATTATATTGGCGAGTAATGCATGGTTTCGAATTGTAGCCTAAGCCTAGGCTAGTTATTCATTTTTCTAGAAAAAAGAAACATTTTTACAATCTTAAAAAATAGATGACTACCTAACATGAATTTATAACTAGTGTTTTTTTAATATACTTAAACAAAATAGCATTTGTTAAAAGAATATTTATGTAACTAACTCAAAACGTCACTTATCTATAAATAATAATTTTTATATTTAACACTAGCTTTCCGCCCGCGGCTTCGCCCGCGTTTTCAAAGAAAAACCCGCATAGTTCCCGTTCCCGTGGGATTTCCGGGATAAAACCTATCCTATGTGTTAATCCAAGTTACCCTCTATATGTGTGCTAAATTTCATTGTAATCGGTTCAGTAGTATTTGCGTGAAAGAGTAACAAACATCCATACATCCATACTTTCGCCTTTATATTATAGTAGTAGGATAGTACTCATGGACACTTCTTAATTTATCCGTTAACAATGTAATAGAATTAATATCAGTCTAAAGATCACGGTATGTAATATAAGGTTTTTCTTTCTTTGATGATTTATAGTCTTTGAGTCTCTAGCTGACTCCTAGACTGCCTTGTTTTCTTTTTAGTATGTTAAATGTATTTTTGAGATATTACCTAGTATAGGTAGTATCTATTCTATATGATATTTGTACTTTGTACACGTGTTTCTTACATTGGGACTGCCATAAATAAAATGTTTAAAAGCCCGATAGTAAATAATTAAAAAAATATTACGTTGTTCACCATTTAACTTAAAAAGATACAGAAAGTGGTTTTAGTCACAAAACGAATAAATCAAAAACGGCTAAAAGATTATGATTTTTGGTTTGTTGGATTTCTCTCCAATTGAACAAAGATAATAATAAGTAGGTACTAGGTACCTTGTTAGTTGTTTATTCCCCTATTATTTTATTACACACCCAAGTTTTTATGTTTAATTCATGAAAATATAGTGGTTATCAGTTATCAAATGGTCCTAATTATCTATAATTGCTCTCACAATAAGGTAAAACAATTGCTCCACAGCAATCGATAAATATTAATGTAACTAATTGCGAATGAGAAATTAGAACAATAAGCTACTTAGAGATATCGCATCGCCTTCGTAAATAAGTGTTTATTGTAAGCCGACTATACTATACTTATACTAGTAAAAGCACAGTAAAAGTCTAAAGTTTTTGCATGGTTTTGCGTATAGTCGGTAGTGAAAAATTCATAAAGTATTCTAAAGGTGCCTATAAAGGGGCTATAAAAGAGAGATTTTGTTCTGAGAGATTTTGTTCGTACAAATTCTTGCGACTATAAAGCGCGTCACACACGGTGAAGATACTATAATATTTTATCTTAAGATACTGTTATATTTTATATTACAGTATCTTAACGCATCCGGTATCAGCGTTCGGACCATCATTTTTCTTTTTGTCATTGCGTACTAAGACCCCTGTAGAACCGCCATCCTGTTACAAATGACGCGAAATTTTGTGGGTCATTTACTGTAATATAAAATATAACAGTATCTTAAGATAACATATTATAGTATCTTCGTCGTGTGTGACGCGCTTAATGCAATATCTCGGCAATGTCTCCGGGCTACACTACACAGCAATATTGCAGCAATTGTTGCACTGTATTGAGAGATATAATCGGCAACTTGGCAGCTATACTATTGCAGCACGAAATTGTAAAAAAATTAGCCCCTTTACGAGCACCTTTATACCCCAAATAAAAGTTATAGTCAACCGTATAATAGTTACATACATGTTACATACTTGCGCAGGTCAACCAATCGTAAGTAGGCTAAAGAAATGCCAAAAAAAGATATCATTACACCTTGCATTACACATAAAAATAAATAAATGACAATTATTACTGTTCAAACTTTGTTTGATTCTAAATATTATTGAACAATAAACAAACATAGGTACTCATTCACAGACGGAATTAATAGGCTATTAGCAAAGAATACACGAAAAAGATTAGAAATTAAATACCGTTTACGATATATGCTAGTAAAAACTGATTTATGCATTATTCAATCCGTATCCGTAATCAAATAATAACTTTTAACTACGCAAAACGAAACACATGAAGATTTTATTGATATGAAAAAAGAAAACTCATCTTTAAAAAAAATTTAACTCGCATTCCCATGTACCTTTAGAAAACTGAAAATAAGGAAATAAATACATAGTAAAATATGGATACTAAAGAACATACCTGAGAGCCAGTAAGAACGATGCATTTCCCAATATTTTCGAACATAAAAGACAGCGCGGATGCGGTGTAGGACAGTGTATCTGTACCATGGAGGACCACGAATCCGTCGTACTCACTGTAGTATTTCTGAGAAGAAAATAACTAGTTTATAACCACGACTTTGTTCACAGTTAACATTCACATTTAAATAGGCAAAATTTCTTCGTATTGCACTCAGTTAGGGTTTAGTAGAGCCATATACTCTTCCTAATTCAAATGTATTATGCAGTATGAATTGTGACCGGTTTCACAACTTCTTTATTATTTCTGTTTATTTCATCTGTCAGCTAAAATGGCAATAATATGAAATAAAATATAATATTACTAGCAAACCCGGCGAACTCCGTTTCGCCACCAGAGACTCCTTTTCTTTGCTATAAACCTCACGGAGCCCGAGACCTTTCCAACTAATGCAAAAACGTGGAAATCGGTTCGTGCGTTCTGGAGTTAGCGTCAGTAAGGAAAACCCGACTTATTTTTATATAGTAGATATCAAAACAGTAAAGTAAGTATCAAGTAGGCTATCAGCAAATGGTGAAACCAAGTATACCTTAACAGAAAGATGAACAGTATTGATTTCTTGAAGTCATTTAAGTTCCACTCAATCAAACTCGATCCATATCTCAAATTATTACTGGGAAAGACACTCATACCTACTCGTAAAATTAAATACTTATGTACTTATTATATACAATTATAATTTCTTGTGTAATTTGGCCATTTTAAGGAGGAATAAGATCGTTAACATGTTGTTTAAATTGATTCTGTGATATGCGTTGGAATCTCTTAATGGCAGTGCAGTTACATTGATTTATCTTAATATAGGTCTCCCAGAATCTGATGGCATATTGTTATATATAAAATTAAAAGATTTTCATGTGGCAACTTTATTTGACAACTATCAAATTGGTTGTCAAATTATTAAAGTGGATATCTCATTATTAAGTACAGTATTGTCCACTTATGTAATGTGAGTTGTGACTAATGATATTGAGGACAAAATAAATAATAAGCAGTATCAAGATCGTTCAGTCCATTTTACCTAGAGTTGCACACTCAAAATTTTGATTTCCCTACTTGCCATCAGATTCTGGTTTACCAGCTATATATATTTCTTATATGTATTCTTGTATGAAATTATAAAAACTGACCTGTCAGAGTTTATACTTTCAGTGCTAACATAATACACACTATGATCGCTACTCCTCTAGATTAGAAGAGTCATCTATATATATCTAGTTCTAGTAGATAATTATAGAAAAAGTTATTATTTCATTTTGTACTATACGGAAGATGTCGGGTGAAAAAATTGAGCACTTAAAACAGTAACTATACTCACATAGAAGCACAAATAAAAAATAATATGTTGTTGTACCTACAGTTAACATTACCGTTGGGCGAAAAAAAGGCCACATCTGTTCTTTACCCGCCTACTTTCAGTATCTAAATTACAATTTATGCTTTCTATTTAAAACCTTGAATTAAAAATTTCTATACACACCCATATATTAACAACTCATAGATCTAAAATAATAGCGCTATAATTAAGCACATGGTAAATTGTTTATAAACAAATTATTTCAATATTTCCATAAGCTATCTGGAACGCGAATCGCAACAGGTACTAAAGACAGCCTTTTAAAATTCCAAAGAAATTTCTCAAATGCCATTTAATTGCAGGATGTTTTGAAGAATAATTGCGTTTGAACAATATAAAATAAGCACGTAGTTTTATTAATTTGCCCCCACAAAAGGCGAACAAATTATCATTACTATTTAATAGGGCTTATTACTTTTTATTGGAACTCGTAATAATAGTCTAAACTTTTCCAAAATAATAGAACCTATTTACCTACTACTTTTCAGAATGTATATTAAATTAATATTGTCAGTTATAATACGTTTATTTTTCTGATGTGAAATGCGTAGATACTAAAACGATATTCTCATACTGATCTCTGATTGATTTGATCAAACTGTTTTCTATTAATGTGTCCGCGTAAAGAGCAACTATGGAGTTTCTTGCCGGTTCTCCTCCATAGATACTGCTTTCCGAGTCGGTGGTAGATGTTAAAAATATGCATTGACGTTTTTCAAAAGTGCTTCTCGAAGAAGTCTAATTGAATATCTAAATGTTTGAGTTTGAGTTTGCGTGTAATGTTTTTCTAGCTTTGTTTGTAGCTTACCATAATATTATATCTATAACTATTAGTGTCTGATATATATAAACAAGACCTTTCTGAACTTTGCCTGCTTCATTGGGCTTCAAAATATAATGATTTATCAATTAAGCTTAAAAACTGGAGTTTCATGAAACTTAATCGCAATGATTATACAAGATCAATAAACGCAAAGACTTGTATTTAGTGAATATGAAAGGTTTTATAATTTATTCTATATTTTTATCTTTATTAAAATTAAATAATTATTATCCTATATAAGGATCGAGTTCTGATATCATTTACAACGAATAAAAAAACGCAATGACGAATTAATAGTTCTTAGAATGCCTGTTATTATTACAACTTGTGTTTTTTTAAACCTATAAATTGAGTTGTACTAAAGAATTCCAAACTACCCTTGTTATATAACAATTGTATACATTATCTTCCTTGTTTAAAAACCGCATTTCTTATGATGAAAGCGATGTCTATATTATTAATACATTGGCATTTAAAACGGAATAAATAGAACTATTGTAATACGATGTTAATGCAATATTATTTGTTTGTTTAGAAGTCTTTTTTATAGAGGAGAGACTTATTATTCTCCCACAAATCTTAGTAGATTAGGAATATCCTTCAATTTCTTCAAATAAACATTCCCAATTTTAAAGCAATATTAAAGCAAACGGCGACCAAAAGAAACATTGTAGACATTGTGAAACAATTTTTATCAGTATTGACGACTTTCCTTCAAAAATAAAATATCCTATTGCGCTTTATCTATATACATATACTAGCGACCCGCCCCGGCTTCGCACGGGTGCAATGCTGATACTAAATACACTACAGAAAAATTGTGAACGTTGTATATAAAAACATAACGGCCCGCTCCGGCTTCGCACGGGTATAAAATATATAGCCGGGCGGCCGGCCGGTACCGCCGCAAACGCTACGTCCCGCAATTTTTAAATTTGTAATATCTTCGAAAATATTCACTTAAATCATACGGTGTAAAGGGTCATATAGATCTATATTAAATGAACAATGTATTCAAGGTATTTAATTGGTTAAGGATTAATGCTGAATTGGTTAAAATCGCTTCGAAAATTAGCCATTATTTGTCGTAAAAAGTAAATGACAAAAAAAAGTTATTGTGGGTTATCCATAAGAGATAGACATTAGACATATACCATCGCGGACTTTTCTGTAGACCTTTTCAATGTGTATAATACTTAGTACATTATTTTGATAAAACTCGTAGGGTTCAGCCTGCGTTTGCAATGTAAGCGGAAAGAAATATAATTTTTTACGACATCACATTAGAAACCTCAAAAATAACAGTACTTCTCCACTATTTAATGGATATTATTATACATATAAACCTTCCTCTTGAATCACTCTATCTATTAAAAAAAACCGCATCAAAATCCGTTGCGTAGTTTCAAAGATTTAAGCGTACAAAGGGACATAGGGACATAGGGAAATAGGGACAGGGAAAGCGACTTTGTTTTATACTATGTAGTGATAAAAATGAAACCCGTTTCGCGGTGTCACGGCATCACGTGTGAACGGCTGAACCGATTTCTCTTCTTCTTCTCTCTTTTTGACGTGACAACGTCTTATAATTCGACAGCCGGCTGCACGCACGAAAAAACATGACTCATGCGGCGTTACCTCGCTCTGAGGCGTTCCATGTAGGCTTGAAGTGCAAGCGAGAGCGCGGAACGAGCGACAAAGAAGCACAATAGGCCGTTGTCACGTTCAACTATCGTCAGTAAACCGACTTTACAGACAACCAATTTTTTTTTTTTATTATATTCCTTGAAGTACGAGGATGGTTCTTATGTAGAGAAAACGTAAATATGTACCACGGGCGAACCCGGGGCGGACCGCTAGTGATTGATAAAATTAAATATGACGAACTTTTTGTGTACGTACCTTGTAATTAAAACTTCCGTAATATTTTGGTCCGATGTATCAAAATTGCAAAAGACATTATTCCAAGATTGTTGCACTAATTCTACAAATGCCACTATTATCAATAAACTCTAGTACAAAAACTTAAATGAGTAAAATCGTAATAACCGCAATGCCTTATTTGTAAACAATTAATCGCAATTTACAATCCTGAAGAAGCCAAGTTGGTTGGATTGCGTGAAATTTGCCTCTAATTGATTCCTATCAGGGAACTGCTACGCATAAATTTGCTATCTTAAAGTTCAGCAAAACATTATTGCGAAGGGATTATTCATACTACCTTATATGGAAAGAAGTGTTATTTCCTTGTCTTTATGGTAAATACCTACAATTCGTTATGCGTTCCTAGTTTTATATGTGAAAAAGTACCGGTGATAAGAAACATTTCATTTATGACTATTTCATTTAAAACGTGGCTATTGATAAATGTTATACCTACATGGTCTTATCAAAAATATTTCTTACTAGCGGTCCGCCCCGGCTTCGCCCGTGGTACATGTTTACGTTTTCTCTCCATAAGAACCATCCTCGTACTTCAAGGAATATAATAAAAAAAGAATTATCGAAATCGGTTCAGCCGTTCTCGAGTTATGCGCTTACCAACACATTTTGCGATTCATTTTTATATTATATAGATAATAATCTAATAATATTAATATTAATTTATATTAATCTAATATTTCTTAATTCATAAAGAGTTTAAAATTTTTTTATGTAAGAGGTATTGTAGGTATATAATTTGCAAAATTAAATTTAATAAAGTTTTATTTATTTTGTAATATTTCTCTCAAATTATGCTTAATAAATACTAGGTAGGTATTTAGTATAGGCATAATTTACCTGTACATACAAATCATGAAGCAATATATAATTGTTAATGTTATTATCTGTAAAGCCTATTTAATAATTGTACATCATTTACAAAATAGCGCTGATAACTACATGTAATTTTGATATAACTAGATATAATTTTGGATAAATCGGCGCGGAAAGTCAATCAAAACGGGTCTAACTTTTATCCGCTGAAGTTTCATAATAATTTGTATCACGCATACAATAAAATTATGTGGAGCACGCAACAACAAAGGTCAGTTTAATTAAAACATAGCACTTAAGTTCTACATCTAGAAAGTTAAAGGTTTTGTTAACAAGCTATAGCAAGGCGTTACAACTAATTGCACCTTGTTTGCTAATTGTTACGTTTCTATCAATTGCTATTTAACAGACTGCAGGGGAGGTTAACAATATAAGTACTACATTCCTTCCATGGCCTCATAGATTATTCTGTAATCTGTGCTAGCTTTCCGCCTGGAGCTTCGCCCGCGTAGTCAAAGAAAAACCCGCATCGTTCATCGTCAAAGAAAAACAGTTTCCGTTTTCGTGAAATTTCCGTGATAAAACCTATCATATGTCCTGGTCTCAGGTCTCAAGCTATATAGATAGTACAGCGGTATCATTTCATCATCATCGGTGATTTAGGCGTAAAGAAGAGAGTTATAGTTATAATAATATAATACGTATAGACATAACTTCTTTTTAAGAAGTGTGCGTACGTACATCAAGTCAAAACGCAAAACTAGTATTAATAAAAGTCTATTATAATATTGATCGTTTAATATTATAGTAATCAAGGACGGCTAAACGCATCCGCGATACGCCGGATGTGTATGTCAATGCGTCTATAACGCATCGGCGCGTATCCGTTTATATAATATTATGTATATTTTGTTTAATAGTAAATAATAAGCCCCATTAATATAAGAACGAAGTGTGTAAAATTGAAGGCGGTATTTACAAGTAATAAATATTTTATTGATTGGCTGTTTTATTACCATTAGAAATTATTTACGAGTATATATAACCATAATAATAGCCCTTCGGTATTTTGAATATAAATTTAAAAAAAAACATAAAAACAGAAACTTTGTCCGTGGCTTTGCTCGCGTGTATCGTAATTCGTATCAAATGTTAGAAAATCTTGTAAATGGAAGAATTGTTCATGTTGTTGAAAACGAGCTATACCTACTTCTCCCATTTACAATATCACAAAATTCTTATTAGTTTATAGATATTTGATGGAATACAAAATATCCCTGGACTATGTTGATGTTTTTTTTTTTCATATAATTTTTACATAATATTTATAAATAAAAATAATTTTTGTAAGGATGACTTACCATGATATCTTCCGCTATTCGGATCCATTCCACTTCAGTCATGTTGGACGAATCCAAGAGAGTTTCATATTCTATGATTTTGTAGCAAATCCTTAAGTCAATCTCTTTGGCCTCTATACATGTAACAAGATTTTCATTTTAATGGCTAAATAAA
The DNA here is from genome assembly GCF_061535455.1 of Colias philodice. Lineage (NCBI taxonomy): Eukaryota > Metazoa > Arthropoda > Insecta > Lepidoptera > Pieridae > Colias > Colias philodice. Next base: position 8,147,450 of record NC_143103.1, on the reverse strand, counting down.
ATAAATGAAACATTCTTAAAAGTTTATTTGGTTCTTTTCGTGAGTGTGAAAAATTAGAACATTTTAAATATCATTATTGATTATATGAAAATGTAGTACCTAGTACTTCTTTAAGAAATATTTTATTAGTTAATAGATTTTAAACATTTTTTGAATCAACTTGCTTTTCAAAAGACCACTTATTTACCAAATATTTTCATACTAAAAACGCAAAATAAATCTTATCTAAAGATATGACGTTGTTTGCTTTTATTCTTGCGTTCGAAGATCTTTCATCAATCCATTTATAGATGTAAAAATAAACATATTACATAACTGAACTGATTGTTTATAATAAGATCATTGAAAAAACTTTAAAAACGACTATAAAATGGTTATAAAAGGAGACGTCTGATGCCGTCTGAAGTAAAAGTAGCCGAAAACTTAGGCTACTTTTACTGAATTTTGGACATTTAGTCATTGATGACCTTAGATTTTGATGACTATCGCAAAAAAGCTCCTGTAAGTTGTAACGCAACAAAAACACAGGCATAAAATAATCTAGTATCATAAAATAATCTAGTATGTACTTATAAATTGATAAAACTGAAAAGTATATACTGGTTGAATTAAAAATATGTTTTGTGTTGGATAGTCCTTTTATTGATGACGACTACCAACGTAGAATCTAAAGCGAGAAAAATATTACTTTTGAGAAGAGTCGAAGTTACAAACTGTCTTATTTTATAATATTGTTTAACAGAATTGCGGTTTTTAGTTAGAAATAGAAATAGAAAGCGATTTATTTGCCACCATGTAAAAAAATATAAATATTAATAATCTAACACAGAACAGGAAAAAATATATAGCAATGGTGGCAAAAAGGACTCCCCGTCAGCAAAGCAGCAATCATTAATTAAAATGTATTGCTGCACTGATTTTCAGAGGAGACCACGTGACTGTACAGATGCAATGATTCAGTACTAAATGATACATATACATATAATTATGACAGTGTGTTTATGTAGCATATGTAGAGACAATATATTATGTGCACCTTAATTTTATTTTGCGACCAGTGGGAGAGTGTTAGATATTATATTAATACTATATTTAAATAGATAACATATATAAAGACACGATGAAGTTTCTATCACGGAGCAGAAGCTTCCTCCGTGCGTTCTTATAATTTTTATCACTCTGCATAAAGAACATTTCCACATGGGCCATGTCGCGGGTAATATCAATATGTAATTTAGTAATTTAGTAAGTAATAAGAAATAAATAGATAACTTCACAATTCCCATTAAATTATCATTATGAAACATTACGCAATACAATTTTGATAGGCAAATAGTTGTTATTATTTATTACTGTATTACATATCGATGTTACAGTCAAAACTCATTATCGGTCAAAACCATTTTTGTCTGCAAAAATCAGTCAAAAACGTTTTGAATTTAGAACGATTTCAAATCGTTTGTGACTGCATAGACAAAGAGACAATAAGCGAAAACATACACATAGTAACTACTTACATATTTTTTTTTAGTGAAGGTAAAATAGGTAAGCGAGGAGAGAAGTGACAAGCGTGTTGTGTAGGTTGTTTATAAAAAAGCGACATAAAGGCGTTTACCACTCAAATACAAAATAATATTGTTATACAACGACATGCATGTTAAATGTGTATCGTCAAATTTCAGCTGAATTATTTTATAAGTACCTAACTATGTAAAACATTTATTTTATTTTCAATTTTAAACTTTACTTTTTATGTTAAAGATAGATTTTACTAACGTCAAGTTAAAATCATGTCAGTAATCGTCAGCGTCGTTTAAAAACGTTTCTAACTGATGTTTGCAGTCAAAATTGGTTTTGACCGACAATGAGTATTGACTGTAACATCCACACTGATAAGGGAAAACAAAATGTTGTATTGTGCAACAGAACCTTATCTTTGCACCGGTTCATTCCATTTATACCAATGACTTTTATGATCTATAATAGTTTAATGTTGACTGATTGTATGTAGTTTCTCCTCGTTTAGGATAAAAGTTAAAAATATTTTTTTATTATGTGTTTGAGTATGAGACATACGACATGCGTTATAAAAAATAAATAATAATATACAAATAGTGTATCATATATGTGTGTAGACATATATTAGTTTAAAAATTTCAGTTTCATTTATGAAAAAAATCAAAATATTTTTAATTTTGATTATCATTTTAATGTAACAGTTAACAAGTTATCATAAATACAATACTTACCTGGTAATACTAAAAATGAAGTGTCGAAATCTGTGTCGCTTAATCTGTGCCTCCAGTATACATTGTCATGTAGTTGTGGGTACCCTCGGATCAAATTCTCGAAAGCTCCTTTCTGTGGTATTAAAACTGAAAGAAAAATATTTTTATTGTAACTATAATAAGAGGTACCTATATTAATTTTAGAAATTCGGAAAACTCTGAAGCTGAAAATAGAGGGATTGCTATCAACATCTATTTCCTATTGCATAGAATAGAATATGTACAATGAATTTCTATATCAACAACAAGTACCTATGCGATCTCGCTCTGGTATAGAAAATTTGAAAAGTAGAAAGGGACGATATATAACCATGCGAATGACGACGTATTATCTATACTAATATTATTATAAAGCTAGAGTTTGTTTGTTTGAACGCGCTTTAATGAGGAAGGCATATAATATACGAAGGCATCCATACTAATATTATAAATGCGAAAGTAACTCTGTCTGTCTGTCTGTTACTCAATCACGCCTTAACTACTGAACCAATTTGCATGAAATTTGGTATAGAGATATTTTGATACCCGAGAAAGGACATAGGATAGGTTTTATCCCGGAAATCCTACGGGAACGGGTTTTTCTTTGAAAACGCGGGCGAAGCCGCGGGCGGAAAGCTAGTATACCTATATATAAATCACGCTAAGACCAATAGGAGCGGAGCACTGCGGGTAAAACCGCGGAGCACAGGTAGATGGAAATAAATTGCTTGTTGTTGATTGTAATCATATTTGGTTGTTAAAGAATACGTTTTGCAGGTCGCTAAGCGACAAAGTCCCTAGAAATAAATAATATGTAGTTTAAAAAAACTAAAAAACACGCTTTTCATAGAAAACCGAACTAAAAAATAGAAAATTTTATCAAATTATTGTATTGTCAATTGTCATCAGTCCTCAATAAATCTACAAAGTTTGAACGAAATCTGGCCGTTTAAAGTGGGTCAAAATCGCGCCCAAAGAAGTCGGTTACAAACATATAGTCGGTTACAAACATACAGGTGAAGCTAATATAAAGCGTGTAAAAAAGATACCTTTTGAGTTTTGAGAAGCTATTCCTGTATTTTTGAGCAAATTGAAACAGATGTTATGATAATCTCTTTCGAAATTAATCGTATGCCAATATGTTTCTATTATACGAATAATAACGAAATATAAAAAAGTAGTAGGTAACTCAACAGATGATTTGCTGCAGCGTCAGCTTATAATAATTACCTATAAAAGATCGCATGGTTATCAGCAACATTTTAAAGTATAAAACCTCTAAACATCAAAATATAACTTTCTCAACTCAACAAAAATCCACCTAGCCTTGTAATAATAAGAAATTAAGTTTAGAATAATCAATCGGCCTTCACAAATTAGGTTCAAAATTTAAATTGTTAATAATTAGCAAGCGGTTGTAACTTGTAGCACGCGCACGCGTAGTAGCCAGCTTTATAAATTCGCCATTCATTATCACTCACGCATCAATAATGTTTGTAATGAAGCCTTCAATAGTAATTAAGTATATTTGATAAATAATTTGGAAAATCCAAAAGTGCACGCCTCATAATTTTTTTTTATAAATATTTATTAATTATTATTTTTGTTTATTTAATAACAATTAAACCACATCGAATCAGACCCTGAAAAATGAAAGGGTTCTATTCCTGAGCATACTCAAGCGTAAGAGAAAAAAAAAGACTCGATTAGTAAAGTATTTCGGTCGCTATCGTGTTAACAAGAAAAAGGATCCGCACATACAGACACACGGACGTCCAAGACAGAACTTTTTTAAACTGTTTTTTAACTAGTTTAAATAACAAAAATGACATCAAAAATATCATGAACGTTAAAAATAGTGTTTTTTCTTAATATGTGTGTGTATGTATTATCTTACAAGTGCAATGTATGATACATAAACTATAAAGACATTTTAAGTTTGAAAAATCAGATGTTTTGCGCGAAGTGACAGTAGTACCCACCTCAACGCTTCGCTTATGAGGCGTGCAATAAACGCCGGTAATAATTTTAACAGTCGAAAATGTTTATTAAACAGTCAAATCTTCTTATATATAAAATTCTCGTGTCACAATGTTAGTCTGCATACTCCTCCGAAACGGGTGGACCGATTCTCATGAAATTTTCTGTGCATATCGGGTAAGTCTGAGAATCGGCCAACATCTATTTTTCATATGTACCACGGGCGAAGCCGGGGCGGACCGCTAGTATATTTATTTTATTCTCAGTATCAAACTATGTATTTCATTCCCAAACGACACGTTCTTGTCAAAACTTTGACCGACAAGAAATTAAATAAATAGGATATATGTACCTCTTTAATAGGTGTAAGAATTCGTCTTACCTTTAACATTTTTTTTTTGTAACATTATCACGATCAAGACTGTTTTACCCGATGCTAAGAAATCATCAATGCATTTGCTATTTTAAAAATAATTACTTTAAGCATCTTTAAGTCAAAAACACACCTAATTTTACTTCCGTTCTCATTTTACTTCCGGTAATATACCTAGAGATTACCGAATTAAAACAAAATTTTCTGAACCAATTTTATCTTCCTCATGCAACCTTAGGTTTATTTGAAATTTATATTACCTACCTACTTTATAAGAATAACTACCGTTTTCGTTTTTCTTTGAGACTTCTTTCCGAAAATAATTAAGGTATCGATATCATATTTATTTATAACTTTTAAGACGATTCAATGGACATTTCTAGAACTGCAGTTGACTCAATATTTAGTTTGTAAACTCATCTACAGGCGAAAAGGACACATACGTTTTAGTTTAGCGAAACCGTTACTGACTACAGTAATGATTGAAACCCCATTATTTGCAACGTCTGTAATACTACCTACCACAGTATTAATACTACTATAAATAAAATACCCACTATTATTGCTCACAAACAACATGTTTTGAAACATGAATAATTTCTTGAGCAAATATCTACGATCCTTTAAATAAACTCCTATAGCACGAACAAGCACGAAGTTGTTTCGCAAATATTTATGTTGCATTCAGTCTATTTAGTATATTTAATAAGTGTTATGTTGTTATGACGTTCATTTGCAGGAGTAATTGACTAGGTACATGATATTTTCTATGGCTGTTATTTTCAAACTGATTCAAACTCAAACTCAAACATTTATTTATTCAATTAGACTTCTTCCAAATATCTGCTCATAGTCCGTTGACTGATCGCAGATGTTAATAATTATAAAAAAAAAATTAGACTTCTTATATGAGCACTTTTGAATCGTCATAATATTTTTAAACATTTACCACCGATTCATTATTGTTATCTATAGAACAAGTGAATACCGAGTTATAGCCTAAGGCCTAAGCCCTAAGTAGACGAAGAATCGTTACGTCAGACGAGGAATTAGGCGCATATGTATCATCTAATGTAAATATTGTCTCGACACTGAAGCCGTGAGATAATACAAGCATTATCTACACTGAATTCTTAATTTTTTTGGCAAACATTAACGCAACGCAAACGCTTCTAACCAAAAAATACCGATCAAACGGCTATATATCCATTATCCAGCCCAGTCTTCAATAACCATTATTCCGATATTTTATATTTTACTAGCTTTCCGCCCGCGGCTTCGCCCGCTTTGTCTAAAACATAATAAAACCTTCCTCTTGAATCTATTAAAAACACAATTAAAAAGCATCAAAATCCGTTGCGTAGATTTACATATTATGGACATAGGGACAGAGAAAGCGACTTTGTTTTATACTACGTAGTGATGGTAAAAGATTTTTTAATAAAACTTCTATGTATCTAACACAAAGTTGTCACATGCTAGTCACGCACTCATCCATACTATAGATACCTAATTAATAAATAATTCAATCAATTTCGAGACACGGATTGTTATAAGGTCATGCTCCATATCGTTAAAATTGTACAGTAAAAATATTACAATAATTATTGTAGTTTTATCCGGAAATACAAATTATTTTTCTTTGCAAAAATAGAAAGTTTTTGGTCAAATCGTTTAGCTACATTTACCTGCAAAGTTAGTTTAGTTGTTAACCTCTTTTACGGTAAGCATAATTAGAATAGGTACTCATTAAATACAGTTCCCGATTTCTATTTTTCCAAATATTTCAGTTTTAATTAAATATCATTTTCTTATTTCAGGCTTTCCATTTATATTTTTAATTTTTTACGTTAATTGAGAGGGCAAACCACATTTGCTTGCTAGATTCCGCTACTATAGGCACGACCTTGCGAATTAGAAGGGGCCAAATGAACCTATTAGCTCTTATCAATGTCCTATTTAAAGCAATTTACCCATTGATTCCTACATTTGAAGGTCAACTATCACGCTCTCGTGGATAGGAAGAAATTATTGTTTATAGCAATTTCTACTATCTTTCTAGGTTGGTAGGTATGTCAATATTTAGATAGGTATGTAGGTTATTGTTATAGAGAGGAATACCGAACCGATTGCCGACTCGCCTAAGTAGCTAGATAAACAATAAACACAGAACATACTAAAAAATACAAATAAACATGAAATCAAGAACGCACATCACTTATAGTCGCGGCCACGTCCCCTCCCTAATGCTGGCAGATGTCAGTCTATTGCGCGGGAAGAAAGCAGTGTGACGCGACATTCCGTTTGGCTAGATTATAAGCTATTAATTCATTAAAAGTCTTTATTTAATATCTTATTAGTATGTATTTGTATTACCATGGACTCATAATATTACTTATAACGGGTGATTTTTTAAGAGGTATAGGATTTGATTTTCAAAAAAAACACATAAAATTTGAAAAAAATTATGTAATCTATAATGGAATCGATAGAACGATCAATATAATTTAATGTTTGAAGATGATTTCATGCAAATGCTGGCCGCGGCTCCGGTTTAGATGGCCCATTCGCAAGGCCTAATTTCGGCACACTCTCTACAACATATCGGCCGGTATATCACGAATAAATGCTTCAATATTGGCTACCAGTGTGTTAATTGTTGCTGGTTTATCCCTGTAGGCATAAGAAATATTCCAAAGGCGTTAGATCACATGATCTAGGCGGCCAATCGACGGGCCCAAAACGTGAGATAAACTGTTCGCCGAAGGCGGTTCTCAATTGGGCTATTGTTTCGCATACCGTGTGGCATGTGGCACCGTCTTTTTGTAACCACGTGTGAGGCATGTCCAATTCTTCCATTTTGGGCAAAAAAAAATCGCCAATCGATGAAGTGCATCGCGCACTTCTTAACCGACTTCACACTCTCTTAACCGAGCATGCATTTTGATAGTAAAATTCAATAATTTGCAAGCGTTGTTCGTTCGTAAGTCGATTCATGGTTAAATTATAGACCAAACTGAACAAGTTTGATAAAGACACAAGACACGATTCACGCGTGATCTATCAAAAACAGTATTGCCAAAAAGATACCAGCAAAAAAATCACCATTTATATCCTAGTCTGGTAAATAAGCTACATCACTGCAAAGTATCATCAAAAACGTTCAGTGATTTCCGGTGAAAGAGTAAAAAAAATATCCATACATTCTTACAACTTCCGCATTTATAATATTAGTAGGATCATTTAATCTGCATATTTTCACAATATTCGTTCGTATCGAGTGATGTGTGTAGTTTTTAAGGAACATAAGACGTAAACAACTTAATTAATTCGCACGTTAATTAGATTTCTAAACCTCGACCCGAGATTATAACGTGCTGTCCGCTCTGCTACTGTTTCAAAACTATCCACTACTTGCGGTTTTTAGAAACACAAGGTCATACACATTATAAGTCAGTAGAAAAATAGAAATCATGCATTTTGGAACAGTTGTACTAAAATAAATAGACTAATCAAGAGATAGAAACAATCGAATGTTTTATATAAATTATAGATAATTTTATAACTAGTAGACCCGGCAAATAATCTGAACGGAAACGTTTCACATCCATATTGATATAAAAAAAGACGGGTTGCACTCCGGGAGTGCCGGCAGAAGTGAAAACTTGATTATTAACGTTCAGCATGTTTGATATTTTGGAATGGTATCCGACATCCGTCTTACGCATGGAATATAAGGGCTAAAAAATAAAAATAAAAATAAAAAAAACATCCGTCTTACGCTTTTTCGATCAGGCCGTGTCCTGACGCCCAACGCCGCTAAAGAAGTTTTCACTTCAAAAATATTTTACAAGGAGGAGGTAGATAACAAACACTATGACACGAGAATTTGATAGACAAACCTATCTTTTATTTTACAAAACTACAATGGGTTTGAAAAGCAATTTATCCATCGAATACTTGACTTTACACGCTTGCTATAGTACATACTCTAAGCTTTGTTAACAGTTAACACACTCTAACCACGCTCGCTGTAAACATCGTAAGTAGGTACTACCTATAATATTATAATAATATATTCATTGCAGTATTCATGGGGTTTTAAGCCTAGTAAAGCTTTATAAATACTCTAGAAAAACATACAAGAAACTGCTCAACCATTATAGTGATTCGATTAAGAAGAAAAAGTCTTGCATTACCGATTCCCTTTTTTACACTCCTCCGGCACTCCCGGAATAGTTCAAATTTAAAACGTAGTTTTCCGTTGATACTCTCGCATTTTTTTATACTTAGTTAACTACTGTTATGGTTTCTTCCTCTTGGTTTACATAAAATGTTTAAAATAATTGTGTCGTGTTGTGGGAAAGTACTAAAAATACTGAACATAACTTTAACTGAAAAGAAACATTCCTTTTTCTTAAGAAATGGAACTGCATTTAAAGATCTTCGAAAATTAAATTGCCATTGCCGGGAATCGAACTACCTACCTAACTCAAGCGCGGATCCAGGGGGGGGGGGGTCACACGGGGTCATGACCCCCCCTGGGCTAGGTCCACGACCGCCGACGACAGCCGACGAGGAATAAAGTGTAATGGTAAAGTTGTATGTAATTAATTTTTTTCTACAACTGTTGCTGTTACACTTTTCACACAAAACCTCAAATATCGAAATATCCCAGTTCGTGGATAAGACATAAAATAACAAATTTTTTTTTCAAATGAACACTATAAAATACAGTCAAATTACAACAAAAAATCGGCCAAGTGCGCGTCGGACTCGCGCACCGAGGACTCCGAGCAAACATATTTTTTCATTATGTTGTATCTTACAATTTTGTTTAAAGGATTTTTTTCTTTATCTGTGCTTGTAAGTGCTTAAGTCATTGCTTTTAACCAAATTTCAAGACTGTGTTTACGGGACAGGGTGCTCCCTGCAGGTATTGATTCCCTTGCTAATGTCGAAATCCTACGGTCTAGGTCCCTTGATGCTGTGAAAAATTCAAACGTTTTAGCCAACGCAATCAAAAGATGCAGCTGTAATTGCTGAAATTTTTCGACACTCCCTAAGAAATCAAAACCTACAGGGTAGTTCCCGAGTACACAGAGTCATGAAATTTAGTACAATCAAACGTTTTCTCTAAAACCTTATAAATTATCTTGAATCACTCTATCTTTAAAAAAACTGCATCGAAATTCGAGAGAGACAACGACTTTGTTTACTAATTGCGAAAAGCATGAATTTTTCCTTAGATTATAATATAAAAAAATATAAAAAAAAAATTTTAACTTACAACCCTGTTACTCATGAACGCTGACATGTATTAACTTGATATTCATACCAAAAACTCAAGTCTAAAATACCTTTACGCTATAATAAAATCAAACTTCTATGTCAACGAATCAGAAGATACAGCCGTAAATGCCGAAAAATTTCGCAAATTTCGACATTCGAAAGGGAATCAAAACTCAAAACCTACAGGGTACTTTCCGTAAACTCAGAATCTTGAAATTCGGTACAAAGCAACATCTTATAGTACAGATACAGGAATAATTGCAAAAAATATATATTTTTCAAGTTTGTCTGCCTGTGAAGACCCTTTTTCTCAGGAACGCGTCGAGGTATCAATCTGAAATTCATACTGAATACTCAAATCTACGGTTCCTTATAGCTGTGAAAAAATCAAACTTATAAGCCAACGCAATCAAAAGATACAGCCATTTATGCCGTAAATTATCGCAAATTTCGACATTATCCTGTACTACTTACTTCCTGTGAACACAGAGTTCTGAAATTTGGTTAAAAGCAATGTCAGCACAGATGGAGGAAAAATTGCTAAAACATACATTTCATGCTTATCAACATTCGCAAGTGTTGCCAGGAATCAAAACCTACAGGGTACTTCCCGTGAACACAGAATCTTGATATAATAGAAACTTACGTCTTATAGCACAGATAAAGGAAAAAATCGCAAAAAGCATAAATTTAATATTAAAACATATAAAAATGTTTGTACGGAACTCTTGGTTCGCCAATCCGACTCGCACTTGACCATTTTTTTTTTAATCTACGTATCAATTAAATTACCAAAATATAGCTTTTGAAAATTGACCACGTCTATTTGACCCCCCCCTAGCACTAAAGCTGGATCCGCCCTTGACCTAACTAATATCAAAAAAGTTGCTATCTCCATTATTTAAAGTACCATCCTGTATATGTAGGTATACTTAATACATTTATGTAATTCTACAATGTAGGTAGGTACGAATTCAGCAACGAATTTCGTGTTTGATCCTTGACCCTAACTACTGACCCACTGTTAATGAACTATTCTTCTTATCAATTGACAATATGTATATTGTATTACGATATTAAATTACAATTATGTTTTCTGATGTCATAGTGACGATTCTTTAATGATTCGGATTTTAGTGAACCTCATTCAGTAGACTAATCTTTAAACTTCGTTTCTTGAATAAAAGTCGGTACATCAAGTTGTTTCATACAGTTGAAATTTATTAAGTACCTAGTACTTACTTGAGATGATTTCCTCCCCGTTACCAAAAAAAGGTACCTAACGATATTATGACGAACTAGGTATAATGGTTTACCTATAGGTAGGGTAATTGCGCCTGTTCGCGTCCACTTAGTGCAGTTGGAAAGTTTGAAGGAGAAAATAAAAATGTTCCAGAACAAATTTCAACTCAAAATTTATGTAACGTGTTCATTACATAGTCTATTTTAAGATTTACTTTCAATTGTGTTGTAAATATCATGTGGTTTTTATTTATCTAGATAAATAGCAGAATTAGGCGTTTTACCCAGTTCGCGTCCAAAAATTCCAGTTTGCGTCCACCCGTGGACCAGTTCACGTCCACCAGCTTAGAAAAGGAATTAAGAGTGTATTGGGTGATATTTTATCAGATAAATGCAAAAAAAATTAGATTTTAATAAATTATTTATTTACGAATATAGATAGTTATTTAATAAAAACTGGCCAAATGCGAATGGGACTCGCACACCGAGGGTTCCGTATTAACCTGGTTTTTTTTCATATGTTTTAACTGTAAATGATTATTTTTTCAATGTTTCCCTTATTTGTGCTATAAGACGTTGCTTCGTACCAAACTTCAAGTGTCTGTGTTCACGTAAAGTACCCTGTAGGTTTTGATTCCCTTGCGAATGTAGAAATTTGCGAAAATTTGCAGCATAAACGGCTGTATCTTTTGATTGCTCTGGCTTATGAGTTTGATTTTTTCACTGCTTCAAGGGACCGTAGACTTGAGTATTCAATATAAATTTCAGCTTTATATCTCCACGCGTTACTGAGAAAAAGGGTTTTGACAGAAAGACAGACCGGCAGACGGACATACAGACGAACGGATATCAAAGTGATACTGATGTATGATATGTGATCTGCAAGGAAGGTTTTTCCTTTTGAGGTTCGGAACCCTAAAATCAACATATTATTAGTATAATTCACTGTAAGGAAACTGGAAAAACTTATTTTTATATTTATCTTCTCATCAATAATAGAACTAAAAATTAACAAAAAACAAAGTTACGTTATGTAAATAAATAATAATCAGTTCTATTAAGATTACCTACCTACCCTATTTTTTAGTTTGTAATGAATTAAATTTCTTTTTTATTTATATTATTTTCTTAACCACAGACGTATTGACTCTAATTCTCAAAGATACTAGTCTCATTCTTAGAATACCCATTTTAAAATGAAAAAATAGCATAAAAATTAGCTAATTTGAATGAAAATTTTAATTATCAACTTGTAGTCTGAGTCAAAAATTTTCAGTCTATTTTAACAAACAATTAATTGCTACGTAATGAAAAACAATGTGGACGCAATATGTTCTATTGTTATGTACTATAGGTATAGTTTGCGCCCACCATGGACGCAAAATGGAAGTTGTTCAAATTCGGTGTAGTAATTCGCGTCCACCTTATTTTAGCTATTAATTGTAAAATAAATTAGCTGATTTATAATCCATACTATTCCATGTTTTGTTAGCAAAGTAAAGAAACAGTTACATATTCAAAAATTCACATTTAACAATAAGATACTTACCGTCAAACGCGACGCTGCGCACTATTTTTTTCTCAAAATCTCGCGCGTTTTAGCTTTCTCGTTTAATAGCCAAAATTAAATATTTTTTTTAAATAGGATAGGCGGTGCGCAGGCATATTTTGAATATGTGTGCATGTCTCTTATACATTGAGGTATTATCGGAAATTTTTCTTATTACAATTTTACTTAAAGTATACTTATTTTCGTGAATTTTCTAAAAGATATCCGCAAAATGGACGCGAATAGGCATGTGGACGCGAACAGGCGCAATGACCCTATATGCACTACAGACTGTACTAAGTGTACCTACTTAACTACCTACCTATTCATGCAAATTATCGCAGAATAATTTAATAACTGATTATTATCAACCCATGCTATTTTATAACTAGGCTTATTAAGGTCTCTAAAGAGTTATCGATCAATCATAATAATCGCTAATTACAGCCTGCCGATGTAGGTACATAATAATATTGTGACAGCCCTGCCTTTCTAAGGGAGGATTTTCTCAATTATAAATTACATGCATATTACTTATTACTTAAGTAAGTAGGCACCTAACTATATTATATTTTTATTTTAATCTTTGACTTTATAAAGGTGTTTGCATGAATGAAAGTTGCGATCCTCCCTTCCTATAGGCGGAAATACTGTTTGCGAAAATTTCTACGTTTATTGTACTTACCTACTACCTATAAAGTTAAATTAGAAATTCACAATCGTTCAATTCTCTCAGTAAAATTTCAAATTATTTAGTACAGTAGAAGTAGAAGCAGTCGCTAGGTACCTACTGCTTCTACATAATTTGTTACCTAAGTACCTATGTACTTGTGTTAAGACTGACTGCGGAAATTGATATCTTCAGACACAACAAAATACTACAATATACCTACCTAAATACAGGCAAACCACAAATTAATAGGTACGTAACAATAACTTAATTTTTTAATACTCGTCATCGTCATACATTCAACAGTGATAATATTTATAACAGGGAACCATCTTACCTCCTTCTTTATTTTTCACCATTCCAATCGTTCCACCGGTATAAATAACCAACACACGCCTATCATTTTTGCCTAAAGATTTAACAGATTGCGAAGTACTAACGGATAACTCCATAAAACTCCTCGCTTTTTTCACTTTAGCCGCCACTTTTAAACTTGTAGTATTCACATCTGAATTGACACCATTTTTGAGGTTATTTAACCGCGCATTTCCATCATCGTTTAGTTCGGAAACCTTGTTTTCCATCACAGACGTTTGTAGCTTTTTTATTAATTTTCACGGAACGTTATTCTGTATAATGTATGAACAATTTCAACTGGCAGATGCTGAGTGTCGAGAAAAGGAATGAATGACCTTATTGTCGCGTGCGTCGCGAGATGGCGATAGTTCTCCGTCGCATTCGTAACGAGTAATATAGTGCTAACTGCTAATTCATCGCTCGCAATGTATGAACTAGTAAGTAATAAAGAGAGGAGTACAGTAATGTATAAGTTCACTTAGTTATTTTCGAAAAGTTACTATTAATAACTGTACCTACGTACAAAATAATATGCATTGTGCGAAATATTAGTGAGATCTAAACTATTTTTATGTAAAAAAAATACGTAAATAAACTTTAGAAATATTTTAAATAGATTTTTTTTTCTGTGTAGGTAAGTGCAAATTATACAAGGTATCTATGTATGTACGTACGTATTATCGAAATTGTATGTTTATTTATTTTCGGTCGATTTAACTTTCGATTAACAGTCGTGGTAGGCATGACATCTCTACATGACATCTCTACAATTTATTTATAGGTAAATCGATATTCGATAACGATATTTTTAGGTCCGCTCTACTCTTAAGACTAACAGACTCCTCAAAGGCACGGGATAATACCTATTATGACCTATGATTATGACCAAGAAATTTATGGAGACAATAATATGTTTTGGTTTTAATATAATGTCTAAAAGTTTTAACATTATGAGATATATTTTGGTGTACCTACAAGAACTCATTTTCACGTCGCAATAATTTCGTCGCAAGCACGGCTTGTAAAATATAAAAATCGACGCTTATTCCTTGCACGTTTTATGACCGTGATTTCCAAATTAAAAGGAGGTCCCGAATTCGTATCTACGTAGGCATTGTTTTTTCTGCCCTCGCGTTAACATTGCTATCGGCAATATTATGTTTCCAGTTTTTTGGGCTTCCAGTAATATCGATCACTGATATATTATGATAACTGATGGAATATTCAAAAATGTAAAGGTTTCTTATTTCAGCTTAAATCAAGTCATTTTAATGAATTAGAAAACGAATACGTTGCGATTACGTAAATTTTATAAGTATATCATTGGAATGGTTCTTGAATATCTAATGTATTTTAAGTTTTAACTCAAATAATACCCATGTAGAAAAATTTGGACGTACATACATGTACGTACATTTATCAAACACTGACGTTGTAAACGAATATTCCTTACATAAATATTCAACATGAACATTATTAATTATTCTCCTTGAAACATAGAAGAGTAATTACGGTCCATTGTTTTTATTTTGACAGTTAAATTAATTAAAAGCAAGACTTGATGCCAACGTATGAGATTGTATGATTTTGAATTCAGTTTAAATTGATAGCACTTTATAGTGGCAAGTACAACCTCATCGGGACAGGTTATCACGATTTTGGCAAAGACAATATAATAATTAATAATTGCATGTATACAAAGTTGCACCTTTAACCGTTTGGCTTGGTTGGCCCTGCCTTCCAAGCTAGTGGTCGTGGGTTCGATTCCCACCTGGGGCAAATATTTGTGTGATGAATGTGGTGATGAACATTGAACATAGATGTTTGCTCTGTGTCTGGGTGTTAATTATCTATTTATTTAAAATTATATTACATAATATTATGTATGTTTATAAGCCATCTGGTTTCCATAACACAAGCGAAAGCTTAGTTTGGGATCAGATCGTGCCGTGTGTGAAAATTGTCCTGAAATATTTATAATATTTATTTATAATTTATACCTAATTGCATTGAAAATAAAACAATGGAAAATACAGGATTAAAGGCAGTGTTTGTTATAAAGGTACATTACATAAGCGACTTTTACATTTCGAAAACCGGGCTTAATTTGAAAAAGAACACTATATGTACAAAACGGATGCATTTTTGCGATAACTTTTAGTGCTACGTGACTGTAAAAAGTTTAGCCGCAGTTTTTTTTATTAATTTTATCCAGCCGCTATAATTTACGTATTACCTGTATCATCAGATGATACAGGTAATACCTACGTAAATTATTAGCATCATAGTACCTTTCTATTTGGATAGCTATACCATACTATGTAGGCGTAGCTACTTTAGTACAAGCGCTTTTAAGCGTGACACCGTAAAAAGTTAGTCCTAAAACACGTTATTTATATTAGCATATAAAGTGAAATCTTATTCCCCTAAGCTATAAATACTTAATTAATAAAACCTAACTCGCCATTACACTATAACAATGTAGGTAGTACCTACCCATTTAAAACCTACATAGGTTAAAAACATAAACATGTAGATTAATTTAAATAAAAACTATTAGTGATGGTGTACATTGTGACTTTGTATCGTCATAGTATGATGGTAAATGTAAACAATAAGTCAAAGATGAAAAGTATAAACAAGTTACCTGTTGGCGCATCGTTAGGATCTGACTTGCCCGGGCGGTGGAACGGGGAATGTAATCCATCGTCCGGTGCGGTGAGGCGGCTTGAGACGTGTTCCGCTCATGCCGCCAACGTGAGGAAAGAGCAGGCAAACCACCTTTCCTGTTCTTGGCTTGCGCCTGGCCTGGAGATGGGCTGCCGCCGAGGGGGTCGCGGAAGAATTCTAACAAATACCCGCGGCCCCATCATTAAAGCGGCTCGACGGAGCACAGTGGGGTTTTAGTCGGTAAGAATCCGACATAACCCACGGCTCCTTCCCCGGGGGCCGTGGGTATCTTTGGAAGATTTCCCCACTATAAAAAAAAAGGATCTGACTTGTAAGTTGTAATGTACAGTGTTTAACACGTTCGCGGACAGTAACGACCACTGGCGTCTAGACAGCTAAAAGTGATACGACAGTACGTCTGTCGACGTATCAGTTTTTACTTGCATAAAATCAGTACGCCAAACGACGAGCGATTTTTCATACTATCATAAAGAACGGCATGTTGTACTGTCATCACAGGTATAATTACGACTTTTGTACTGTCACTGCATTATTTACAAAAATTCGTCAAAGGAAGGTACTTCCACGCATACATTCATATTTTTTTACCCCTCTCCCCGCGCACACTACGCCCGTGGGCGTCATGTTTGCATACGGTTAGTCGAGTACTGCGCCGCTGCGGTGATCCCGCGTGCCGCGTGTGTATGGTTGTTTAGAAAGTGAGTATTTTGTTTCCAACGTTATTTAATTGTTTTACTCATACTGGATTTACTAATTCAAGTCTAGTTGCTTATGTAAACAACATATTTATGTTGCTATTTTTCGTTGTGAACACGATTTTGTTGAACTAAATTTGTAACGAATATTTTTGCAAATGGCGTCTCGAGACTCGTTCGAAAAAGAACAAAAACGTCTTCAAGACCTGTTTGATGCAGCGTCTACCCCTGAATCGAGTCCATACCCATTTGCTGATGATGGTGACTATGAATCTGACGCTGAGTACTTACGACGTTTACGCCTATATCCGTTCTGTCATATCATATGGTTTTTTAACCATGTGTTGTAACACTACGCCCCTGGGCAATGTATGAAAAAAAGTAGTGTCTCAGTAGCTCCAACCTGTAAACCAGTACTGTCCGCGAACGTGTTAAGTCGGCACTGAAAGTCTTCAGCATTTGTAACTAAGAAAAACCTTAAAAAATAGTTTTATTTTAACAAGGAACTATAGCAGGTCTATATTTTTATACTTGACCGAAAGAAAAGTCGGATAATGAGAATTATCATATGCTTGTGGATAAATTTTTGAAGCTATTTTCGCGCGTCGTCTATCAGACTGCGTGGTGGCGTGAACTTTAGATTTTTGGAAATATCTTATGTTAGCACTATTTAACTTATACAAACTTACCTTATTTACATTTATAGATAAGTATATTATCATTTGGTTACATATCATAATATGTATATTATAGTAGAGCCATTTTAATAGGCAACATTTGACAGTTCAGCAAAATTCAACAACGTAACCTAGTAACGACGACATAGAATAACATGATATTTCGTTTTGTTAGAACTGCACATTTGCTTAACTTTTTTCAATTACGATTACATATTTATAATAATAATGACCGATGCAACTAATTTTAGGATTTGATTTTACTGATAAACCATTCTAAACATAATAAACATTTTCTTATTTAAAGAACTGACGTCGCTACAATTTTGTGTCAATAAACCTTTTTTCTTTTTAAATACCAGAGACGTTACTCTAAAAATCGAAATCTGACATCTAGAATCGAATGCATTGATTACTTGGGAATAAAAATCATCATAAATTATTGACATGTGTTTCAAGTTCGATTGACAAATGTTTAAAGTCCGTATCGATTAATTCGCTTTAATCGATGTTTTTAAGCAGGTTACCACCCTATGAAGATAAAATTGATAGACGTCAAATGTTGCCTATTAAATTGGCTCAACTATAATAAAAGAATCTATTGTACAGTTATAGCTTTGTGTATTTCAAACAAGATGGCGCTAATAAAATTGTTCATTAGATTCTAGATTCTACAGGTTGGAGATTAACATTTTTAAGAAAAAATGGTTGTTTGTAAAGTAGGTTTACGATCGAGATGTTTACGTGATAACGTCTTATTTGTGGCAGCGCTCGAGATGAGACGGGAGATCGGTCCGTCTCTCTCTCGTTATAACTGCGATCGCGCTCGTGAGGTTTTGGTGTGACACAAGTTTCTGAACATGTCACCCGACTAAAACGATTTTAAAAACGTTATCACGTTAAAAATATACCTACCATGAGATATTTAAATTTTGAAATGCACGTGACAACACTACATAAAATAAACATTACACCATCGTGAGAAACATTCACAATCACAGTTCACAATATTAATTATCAAAACAACTCAAAATTCAATTAAAAACGAATTAACGTAAGTAAAAAATTTTCACTCGTATTTGATAATTAATAATAAATCTATATAAGTATTAGCTCTGACCCATACAAAACGCATTGTCAGTTTAAGACTTGAAAAATATAGTCAGAGTGCAATACATAGTTCTATTTTTATCCAACATGGTATGTACGATTTATTAAAATATATTTATTAAAGTTAAGATGTCAATCATCGACTCTATGATCTTGTTTCCTTTGTTTTTTTATATTTTTATCTCAAAAATATGTGAGACATTTTCTTTAGGTATCGTCCATATATTTTGTAAAATCTTAGAAAATGCCTCACAAGTAATTTAAATAAAAAAGAATACATAAGTTTACTTACCAACGCCAAATTACACTTCACTTTTTGTAAAGTTGCTGCAACTATCGTAACAAATAATTAATTAATAATAATAATAGTGCAAAATTTTTAGAACCCGCCATTCAAAATTCAAATTGGTTTTCTTTTTCTTTTCTGGAAGATTTGATTGTCCATGGACATGTTGTCTATAATAACTGTTTCTAGAAAAAAAAAGATAACCTAGAATTATTTATCTTATATATATAAAAATGAATCGCAAAATGTGTTGGTAAGCGCATAACTCGAGAACGGCTGAACCGATTTCGATAATTCTTTTTTTATTATATTCCTTGAAGTACGAGGATGGTTCTTATGTAGAGAAAACGTAAACATGTACCACGGGCGAAGCCGGGGCGGACCGCTAGTGATTATTTAAAAATGAAGTTATTAATTCGATATAAATGCGAAATTGTGTTTGTTTATTTATTAAAATCTACGTAATTGCAAGTGATAGGACAATAATTTTTTAACATGCATAAAATCAGTTAATTTAAATTAATAACAATATGTTTATGTCAAATTTTAAACTTTTTTTTTAATTTATAATCTACATAACTAACTAGATGCACATATTTCAATTTTTATTTTTTTTCATTTTCCGAATCAATAAGTACAAATCTTGCCATGATAATTTACCTTAGTTAGGGAGCCAGGTGCAAATTGGGTTCATTATTTCCTCTCAAGAGATAATTCGTCAGAAGCATCAGAGTATAGTATTATAAAGCCTCGTGAACGTCAGCTGGCGCTCGGTTGGGGGGGGTGAGCGGTTGTAGCCTCCCACGCACGTAGGAAAAAAAATACATTCTTTCATTTCCTCTCAGCTAAAAATTTGTCAAATTGTAGCTAATCCAATATCTCAACGAAAAAAAATAGTCAGCTGGTTACAACATGGTGTATTAAACGTCAGCTGGTGTCTCGAACATGAAAAAAAAAATATATTTTCCGTGATTTCCTCTCAAACAAAAATTTACCTGATGATAGCTTATATGTAACTGTGGATAAATATATAAGTCAGCTGGCTGTATCTTGGTGGAAAAACCGTCAGCTGATACTTTGAAAGTTATTACATAGGAGTTAGACAAAAGCATCTATTGCCAATTTATATGCATCAGCTGACTAGGTTTTCCTCAACTTATTGCTATCTGATTTTTTTTATTTATCGCATCAGTATATTAACAATCAGCTCACAAATTTTCATCTGAGCGAAAATTACGTATCTTTAATTATTCGACATTGCGCTTCAATATAAGAGTTGAGTTGAAATAAACATTCAGTATCAATATTTTTGAAACGAATAAGTATGTAATCAAATAATTTTATATATTTAAATAATTAAATAATCAATTAGCAATAAATGAACTAGTTACTCGATAAATAATATTTATTAATATATTATAAACTTGATAAACAATGATAATGAGAATTCAGAATAACAATATGATTTATTCGTTTTCGCTCTGGCTTGAGTCACTTTCCTCTCTTTCCGATTCATTATCAGAGTCGCTGTCAGAGCTGTCTGCTGTTATGTTTTCATCGTCATCATCTGTACAAAAATTAAAAAAATATTAGAATTCGTATTAAAGCATTATATAATCAAAACGATAAAAAAAATTTACCTTTTCCCGGCTGAATAGTGATTTCATCAATCGATGTTGGTAACTGACTTCCAGAAAACCATTAACGTATATAAACGTATTGGAGGCGTCTAAAAATGGCATTTATTAATTTTTACGTAGCTTAAAGCTTTATGCCATTAAAATGATATTCCGTTGGAATTATAACAATTCTTAACATTTTCGAGAAATTATTTCAATCTGACTTTACGTTGACGTCCTGCAAAACTTACATCGTTGGTATTTATCGACTCTGATAATGAATCGGAAAGAGAGGAAAGTGAACCAAGCCAGAGCGAAAACGAATAAATCATATTGCTATTCTGAATTCTCATTATCATTTTTTATCAAATTTATAATATAATAAATATTATTTATCGAGTAACTACTTAGTTCATTTATTTCTTATTGATTATTTAATTATTTAAATATATAAAATTATTTGATTACATATCTTATTCGTTTCAAAAATATTGATACTGAATGTTTATTTCAACTCAACTCTTATATTGAAGCGCAATGTCGAATAATTAAAGATACGTCATTTCCTCTCAGATGAAAATTTGTGAGCTGATTGTTAATATACTGATGCGATAAATAAAAAAAATCAGCTAGCAATAAGTTGAGGAAAACCTAGTCAGCTGATGCATATAAATTGGCAATAGATGCTTTTGTCTAACTCCTATGTAATAACTTTCAAAGTATCAGCTGACGGTTTTTCCACCAAGATACAGCCAGCTGACTTATATATTTATCCACAGTTACATATAAGCTATCATCAGGTAAATTTTTGTTTGAGAGGAAATCACGGAAAATATATTTTTTTTTTCATGTTCGAGACACCAGCTGACGTTTAATACACCATGTTGTAACCAGCTGATTATTTTTTTTCGTTGAGATATTGGGTTAGCTACAATTTGACAAATTTTTAGCTGAGAGGAAATGAATGAATGTATTTTTTTTCCTACGTGCATGGGAGGCTACAACCGCTCTTCCCCCCAACCGAGCCCCAGCTGACGTTCACGAGGCTTCATAATACTATACTTTGATGCATTTTACTAATTACCGCTTGAGAGGAACTTGGTCATAAAATCGGCTGCTGGCTCCCGGACATTAGCCCTATACCTATAGAGTAAGGGCCGATTTTTCAAGCCTTGGTTAAAATTTATCCGTCTATTAAAGTATTACACGAACATTTTAAAATGTCACCTGTAAACTGTCAAATATGGACAATTAGAATACATTTTTGAAATGGTAGTTTAAAACGTTACTCGATGAATAATTTTTAACCAAGGATTGAAAAATCAGCCCTAAGTAGCATACCTACATTTTATCCGCCTGTTTATAAATAGATAATTATGTAATTTCTAGCAACATTACAATCACGAATCGAGAATTATTCCATACAACACAAAAATATTTCAATAACACAGTAATCATCAAATAATGTTATAATTAATATTGTTTAGAGAGTATTAACTACGTGTATTGCCGATTGCGTACAATATGAAGAACGGACGTCCATTATCATATTATGGATACGGTCTATTTACCACCTGCCTACTAGTGGGTGGAGCCCTGTAATACCAATGGGGCTTCTAATTCTTGCATACTAGATAAGCAGGCGTATCGGTTTAACGGTTTTTATACGGGTTTTTCATAGCTATGCGTGCTTGTTGTTGTTTACTCCATTATTGTAGAGTAGAAAATGGGCGTATTTTAACTGCTATGAATGTTGACTTAGGTCTTAACTCTTAGGATACCTTGCAAACATTCATGAATTTAAATCTAAGTACCTAGGTACCTATTTTTATTAAAATATATCTAACTAGCGATCCGCCCCGGCTTCGCCCGTGGTACATATTTCGCAATAAAAGGTAGCCTATGTTCTTTCTCAGGGTCTAAAGATTGTCTGTGCCAAATTTCATCAAAATCGGTCCAGTAGTTTATGCGTGAAAACCATACATACATACATTTACATACATACAAACCTTTCATCTTTATAATATTAGTATAGATATTATTTTGTTCTCAATTAGGAACGCACTCAATAACTACCTTGTGGTAGCCAAATTTTCGATCTAATAATAATTACTTGCATATCAATTAAATAATTACTTTTGTAGCGCATAAAAATTATAATATAATTTTAAAAATAGCTCTATCGTTTAAACAATTTACTAAATTGGTACGTATATTTTGGATCCATTAAAAACAGTAAAAATATAGATTATTTTTCTTGTACCTA
This sequence comes from Colias philodice, assembly GCF_061535455.1. Classification (NCBI taxonomy): domain Eukaryota; kingdom Metazoa; phylum Arthropoda; class Insecta; order Lepidoptera; family Pieridae; genus Colias; species Colias philodice. The sequence continues at coordinate 8,124,376 of NC_143103.1, read as the reverse complement.
CCTACCTAATATAGCCTTTTAACTCAAAGAAAAAATAAAATCACCTCCTTATCCAAGAATAAATTACTGACATATGAAGCCGGTTTTTAAAATATTATCATGCCTACTGTCTCAGACCGCAGCCTTTTAATTTGATAACACCCTCTCAATTTGTTAAAATTAAAGATATAAACTGTCAATTGTCAATTAATCAGAGATTGCTTTGTAGCGATAAGGCCGCTTTTTCAACCGACTTTTAAAAAAGTAGGAGGTTCTGAATTCGACTGTATTTTTTGGGTTTTGTTATCTCAGAACTTTCGGCCTGTACTCGAACTGTATTCCTAAAGCTTTTTTGTATATTTAGGGATGCATCGATACGCCTTTTCGACGATACGATACCGATACCGATACTCTTATAAAAATATCGGCGATACCGATACCGATACGCTTACTGTGAATTCAAAAATGAAGGTATACTATGTAAATAAATCACAAGTCAGATTTTTCTTTTATTAATATAATAAGTAGAGACATAGGTTAATAATTAGGCCATATTTTTTGCACAATAAAATAGATTAATACCTAGGTAGGTACTTAATATTGATAAATGATAAGTTATAGTTTGTATTTCTTCGTCTTGGTGGAACTACATTAAGTTTATATTATGACCGGTTTCGATCCATCATCATCAGCAGATAATATCAAATAATGTACAATAATAACCTATATCTACTAATACGAAAGGATTACAAACTTATTTTAATTAGGGATGCGCCGAATACCGAATACATATTCGGTATTCGGCATATTCGGCATCTTTTTCACTATTCGTATTCGGCCGAATTATTCGGTTTAGGTGCCGAATATATTCGGTATGAGTATTTCTACTTTCTTGGCTATATAACTAATTAAATAACTTCATATTATGAATGATTTATGTCATACTATACACAAGTCAAAGAAATCCTATGAAGAATGTGTTGAACCTAAGGTATACAGGGTGTAATTTTAAGTGTGCACAGGCGATTATTCCGTAACTATAACAGATATAAAAAAAACCTTAATCTGATATTGAAAGTTCTATACCTAATGAATAAAATTACAATAATATTTTTTTTTAAATAAAACGAGAAATATCCAAAAATGTTACATGAAACGCTCCCATACATTTTATTTCCCATACATTTTGTATTCAAAGCAAATGTTCGAGACGACATCCTCGATTTGGAATACCATTGTATTCCACATCGAGCTCTATTTACAGTCTCTAAATGAACTTTCATTAAAATAGAAAATGACATTACGTCCGCTCATATTGCAAACACTAACTTAAAGTAAAAATATAAAACTTTAAAACAATATAAAAATTTAACTATTTTTTTGTTTTAATTTGTAACGTATTCGTTCGATGTTTCAACACAACTGAGACGGCACGGAGTGCGCGGGCGATATACGCGGGTGTCGGGCGGTGAGGTAAGGCTCGCTCGCCACCGATCCAGCAGCTACTTGCGACCCGTTAGAACCGGTTTACGTATCGAAACACGTCAGAACATTGAACCGAATAATTCGGCCGAATATTCGGTTCGGTAAGGTTTTAACCGAATAGTATTCGGTATTCGGTTATTCGGTGAAACCACTATTCGGCGCATCTCTAATTTTAATGTATATAAAGTTTATTTGACAGCCTCCTTAGTGCAGTGGTTAACGCATGAGTGTAGAACCGAGGTGTACTGGATTCGATACTCGACTAAAAAAATGTCTCGATCTGGCAAGACGCAGAAGACTGATCACCTAGGTACTTGTCCCTAAATAAAATCGATCACTGAAAAAGATGCACAATGCATCTGCTCCATACCGCACTTGAGGGACACATTACACAGCCTCACGGGACTTCACTAATCTAAAGTTTAAATAAATTACAAATAAAAAAAAGATCGTGTGTGCCGAGCACACTTATCAAAAGTGAAACTTCTTAGACAAGATTCAACGATACCAAATCGTCGCCTTACTCCATCACGTGACGGTATTGCCATGACGTGACCTAGAAATTTTACTCCCAATTCAAAGTTCGTACCGTGATCCGCATTCCCCTATATTATACCCCGCCTTATAAAATCGAATGTCAAAGAACACTTGAAATATTACATCAATTAATAATCTCACTTTATTAATAAATCTACCGTGTTAATATTCTCTTCGTTTCATTTATTTCTTCTTACTTGTTTTTTTTTAAACACGAAATCGTCGAAGTATGTATGTACCTATTTGTCAATATACATTATACATATAATTTCAATAAAAATATAAAAAAAATGTTGATTTAAATAGGTACAAACAATACACATAATAACAGCGATAGGTATGTAATTTCTTTTCTATTTTACATGTAGGATTTCTGTATTTTATGTAATTATATGTACATATATATATTTCTGTGTATATCTGCTCTAGGCAGCGTTTTGTAGGTATCATCACAGACTAATAATAATATAATACTACGTATAAGTATCATACATGTTTAAAGAATAAGTGTCTTGTTTCTGCAAAAATTGAAAATCTAAATCTATAAATCTTCAGCAAATACTTAGCGGCCCCGGCAGAGGGTAACTTTCCATAATATATTTAGATCATTTTTTTAATTACCTAATTATTATTATTGTTTACAGAGTTCATTCGACCTCTACGGTCTGATAGCGCCGGTGTTTACTCCGTTGGACGCAGCCGGGGAGGTAGACTATGACATCATACCAAAATACGCCAAGTATCTTGCCAAGCAGAAAATTACCGGAATTTTGGGTAACTATAACATTTTTTGTCATGCAAATTGTTTAATTTATTGGTGTAGCATGTTAAAAAGTATCTCTATCTCTTTAAAATTGATTGACTAATAAAATCAGATTTAGGAAAATAAGTACCATAACTGTTTGGTCCTGTCAAAATAAATAGTTTTAATAGCTTTCAAGGGTCAGTCTTACTTAAATAAAACACATTGATATCGTTTTATTTAACGTTAATTTTAACATTAAAACATTTTAACGTTAACATTAAATTCTAGCAAAATTACAAGGAATAATTTTAATTCTAAAAATGGTCTGCTTAGTTAACACGGTCTCTTATATTTTTGTCGATTGCTTCTCGCATTTCATCTTTATTTCTTTATGCTTTAGCATACTGTATATTTTATATCATCAGATCATTTTCTACCCACCTCTTAATCCTATTAACCACATTTCTATTCTAATGGAAGATCAGAAGATCCTTAGTACAATAGTTTGCTCAATGCTGATTTACTAGCTTCATTTTATTATTTTCTTTAATAAATTAAAAACGTTTATTCATCTGTACAAATAATGTTTACAAACATGATAAAGTATGCCTAATTTATTAACTTTATAAGAGCCCGAGCCCCGGAGTGGGTTGAGAAGAACCTGTGGCACGGGTCACCAGGCCTATATTATCAAAAATACAATGAGCAGTCGTAGCGAATCTGCAGCAAGCTTACATTCCAATCTATTTCATGAAAACCACCACCATCTTAATTTCACAATTCGACGTGGCCCAGGTGATCCATGACGTGTTCAGTAATTGGTAGGTACCTTTACAACCAATCACGCTACACACCGCTCGTAAAACATCTGCAAAAAACACACCGGTCAAATGCAATTATTGTGAATCGCGAGGTTTTTTCCTTGAGCGTAGGTACTTCATTATTTTCGTTATTATAAATTAATTCAACAATTAATTATTGACGTTTATACATGCATATTTCACAATGAAACAGCGTATACGTAGTTTAATTAACTGCTTTTAGTCTGTCATTCTAGTCATTATTACAAAACGGTTACGCCTTGGACGGTGAAATAAAACTAGATAGATAGATAATTATTTATTGCACACACAAGATTTACAATAAACACAGAAAAAGCAAACAGTAAAAGTGGCGGCCCATTGGCGGCCTTATCGCTAGGCAGCGATCTCTTCCAGACTACCATTAATATTAACCGGGAAACAAATATTTAAAAATAGCTTTGTCATTAACGATTTTATTACCTATCTCATTCTAATTTCCATACAATTATAAAAACTATATCAATACCACTTATTAACTATAGGTAGGTACCTACCTACTAACATAAATTGGACAGTAAAATTCTGTTGAAGTAGAGTAACCATTTAGTAGTACGTATGTGACAAGCTGCAAAACATGGTGTAAAAGAAACCTTCCTTTTCACAGTTGGAGGCACGACTGGTGAATTCGCATCCCTGGATATAGAAGAAAGGAACAACATACTGGATGCCTGGGTGAGCGTTGCGAAGCCCTACAACCTGAAGGTTCTGGCCCAGGTCGGGGGAGCACCTCTGCCTGACGTCATAAAAATGGTAAGCAAAATCAGACCCTTACTTAATATTAAATGTGTGTTTGTGCAAGATCCTTGCAATATCCTTACTTAATAGTAAATGTGTCTTTTATTTGTCTTTCTTCTACATCGCAACGGAGCCATATTATGGTATTGTTCTGGAGATAGATGGGAGACTAGAGCGGTAAAAACATCTTATTCTGCTAGAAATTTCCTTTAAGCACGCAAGCGAAGTAGCAGGTAACAGCTACATATTCATTGAATAATTTATGTACAATCAAACAAAACAACTACGAACGACAACCAAACACATAGTTATCAAACAAAACAACCGCATCGAGTCAAACGGTTAACCTATTTGTGGTTTTTCCTTCATTTTTTGGTTACATTACAAAGGGGTCCAATTACATTACATTGTATAGATATTAATTTAAAATGAATAGCAAAAACGCAACATTATAGCCACCTGATGGCGGGCCTTTGTATATTCATAATCGCTTCACAACAACGTCAACAATCGTACTAATAACATTGAATTACATAATTAAAATAAACACAACAAAACGTTAAGTTTTATGCACATTACCCTGCGGTACTATAGAGGACATTAATGAGGTATTTGTTAATAATAAGTTGTTAATAGCGAACTAAAAACAAAACTCCCAACTGTTAGAATTCTTTTGAAGTCATATAATTACCTAATTGGATAATTGCCATTCTCAAAAGGTAAATCTTATCTCTTGTTACCTTAGTTGCCTGGGAGAGATCACTAATAAGTGATATCCGTCAAATAAGTTATACTCTTTCTTTTGCAAATAGTTCTAAGATTACGCCGTACATATACGTACGTATTAAAACATTAAATAAAAAATGTACAAAAACCTCTCAATCTTTTAAACTATAATACCTCCACATAAAGAGCAATCTGGTAATAAAATAGCATAAATTACAGGTGAAATTCGCTGACAAGCGGAAGGTAGACGGCATAATGACGCTTCCAGAGTTATACTTCCGCCCGCGGACCGCTGAGCAGCTCGTCGCGTATTTGGAAGTGGTGAGCAACGCTGCCCCAAGCTTGCCTCTCATATACTACCACTTTCCGATGATGACTGGTGTTAATGGTATGTATTTATTATTAACTCAGGCCCCGGAACCACAGACACAATAGAAAATCTATTGTGTCGTGGACCGATCGAGCCGCTTGGGGCTCAATGGGTTATGATGTCAATATAATCCGCATAATCATCATTTTTTGAAAAATTTCTATAAGTATTAACCGAATATGAATAATTGTGATGTGATAATGTGATGGAGAGTCGAAATTACGAATACTTACCAAGTTAAAACTACAGTTGGAATTTTGAAAATAATACTTATTTAAACGACAAAAAAACAAAAGCTCTACATATAAACCTCGTTTAATTTTTTTCACATTTCAATAATTTTATAATATATAATAATTTCTTACTTATATATGTATAATAATTTCAATAAGCAAGCAATGTTATAAATTCCAAAATTTTAATCCAAAGTTACCATTCACGCAATAATTTTCCTTATACCACAGTTAACGTAGCGGAGTTCTTCACGATAGCAAAAAGCAGATTACCAAAATTCATGGGCATGAAAGCTGATTTGGAAGTGGCAACCCACGTGGCGGACCAGCTCACAGATGGCCGAGTTATATACGTCGCTAATCATGTAGGTATCCAACGTGCGTTGCGACTTTTTCATTTGGTCGCATAACGCTGTTTTTGTATGTTGGTATGTTGATAAAATGTGTTCTGTTTTTGAATATGCAGCTGGCCTGCGAAGCAATAAATATTTTAGAGTCCAGTCGTTGGTTGGGAAGGCAGGTTTTTAACTGAAATTTTAGCTAATTACGTAGATATTAAACATTTTGTATGAAACGAGTAACCTTCTCAATTCATTAATAAAATATTATAAAAGACCTTTTTCATAAAATTTCCGTTGACAGAATCATAAAAGTCAGAAAAAAAATCATCATCACCCATTCACAAGTCCGTCAAACATTTATTTATTCAATTACTCGTCCTCTTCTAGAAGAATTTATGAATCGTCATAACATAGTTTTACCAATGAGCAATGACAACCCGTTCGGAAAGAGTTTCCTCTTTTTCTCCCTTGCAGTAGAAGTCATTTTAAAACCTTATTAAATTAAAACAAATGGCAATAAAAGCACAACACTAAAACAAATAAGCTACCCTCTCATTGACGAAAATCACAAATATTCTTAATCAGATGAAAGATACTACACTACATAAGAAAGCGTCTCTTAAATATTTCGAAAATGACAAATATTTATTATCATTTTCAGTTTTCTCATTAAACCAATCTTTATAATTGTTTCAGTTACTAGGTCCATCCGCGCTCATGGGCCACGACTCAAGCATAGCCACGGTGAACAATATATTCCCGTCCTTAGCGAGCGACATAGTGCGTCTCACGACCAAGGGCGAGGTCAGCCAGGCCAAGAAGCTGCAGGAGAAACTGAACTCGCTTGTTGATGGGATTACGTGTAATGGTTTGTAGTTTACACTTCTTTTAGAAGTGAAAACTTCTTTAGCGACGTTGGGTATAAAATCTTAAACTCGCGTCAGGACACGTGACCTGATCGAAAAAGCGTAAGACGGATCGATATCAAACATGCTCAACGTTAATAATCAAGTTTTCACTTCTGCCGGCACTCCCGGAGTGCAACCCGTCTTTTTTTTTTCTTTTATAGTTTTTACATTGTTCCGAGAGTTACCGGGGGTAAATTTGGTCATTTAACCATGTACGGCATCTGTGTCATACTATTGCTATACTGCTTTTAATCCATTATTCCGCAACGCCGTACAAAAATCATGGGGACAAGGGGAAAAAATCGAGAGTTGCAATCCACTCTCTTTTACCACTCCAGGGGGTCATTTGACTCAACACGAAATAAATTTATTTTTAAAGTATTTTATGCATAGATAATATTTTTTCATGTGCCGTACATTTTCGTTGGTTCAAAGGGGAAAAATCTGAAAAAGAAAAAAATCCATATATAACGAAATGTTTGCTTTATATTTTGATAATAAAATATAAATATACATTAATATTTAAGAAGCTCGAAGTGGTTAATTATCACCTTGGAAAGTCGGAGTCAGGTGGAATGGACTCCGTTAAATTGATGAACTAATAAAGAAGCTATGAACGAAAAGATGTGAATTATTTGCAATTAGCCCATGAATACAGGTAAATGCTAGTAATATATACATATTCAAAATGTACAAGTAAAGCGCTTTCAAATGATACCAAACACGGCATATTTATCTTAACTTAATTTTTTTACTCAGTATGTTTTGTCCGCTAGAAGGCGCCACATTAGATTTTGTGAAACCCCATATAGCCTTTAGCTAGCTGGTCGCTGGTTATCCAGTGAACAATTCAGACGCTTCTAATGATATATCATTTGTCGAATTCTGATAAGTAGTTTAGAAGTTACGAGGGAATAGATGAACATACATACATGACCTGTCAAAATCATAACCCTCCTTTTGCTTTGCCGTAGTCGGGTAAAAATATGTTAATGCCGTACTGTATCAGATGACCATAAAGCACCCTTAAAGTTGTAGCTTTCTTCGTTTTCATCAGCCTAAAAGATGTGGTCTGCACAAAAATGTACGGCATCGTTTTCTCCTAATTTATCTATGTTTATACTATTTAAAACTACGAATAAAGTGTAGAAAACTATTATATTTCATTAATCTACGATGTTTAAACTTTTACAAAATTTCAGTTTTTGCATTTCTCTATAACTTTTTTTAGAACGGTTTCTTTTGAACGGCAATACTATACAACAATTGAATTTTACAATATCATGTTAAAAAAAAAGTTCCCGTACAGGGTCAAATGACCTTACAGCTCTTTATATCAAGAATTCGATGAAATTAAGATGATTATTGGTATACATTTAAAAGAACAATTATTTTTTGACGGCATTGCTTCTAATAGTACTTTTGAGTGCTAGATAATGTTTTGGAACCGAAGCCGTACTTAGTCAAATGACCCCCTGGAGTGGGAAAAGAGAGGGGATTGCAACTCTCGACTTTTTCCCCTTGTCCCCATGATTTTTGTACGGCGTTGCGGAATAATGGATTAAAATCAGTATAGAAATAGTATGACACAGATGCCGTACATGGTCAAATGACCAAATTTACCCCCGGTAACTCTCGGAAATTAAATAAAAAATCCGACTTTGTGGACCACCATTTTTGTACGGCACTGAGCGGTTTCTTATTATTTTTAATGGATCTATCGATGGCTAAGAATGCCGTACAAAAATATATGACCAAAATTTACCGAGTCTACCTGTACTTTTGAATTCTCATCTGCACTTAGTTGGACAGCTTACAAGTGACGGCATAGTGATGAATCTTATTATTTTATGCTCTTCTATCGTTCTAGATATGTCCCCTGGTGGTTCATTTGACCCATATTTTTTTCCTATGCCGGCTTGTAGTCTATAATTAATATTAATACTTAAGTAAATAGATTTTAAACATTACATTCAGAAAATAAAGAAAGACATTTTTTAAACGTAGACTCTTCTTTCGTCATGCTATTTACTTACTCGAGGGCATTAGAACGTAGGAATTACGAGGATAAGATCCAATTTTTCTACCAAACTCCTAACTACAAATTAAATTGAACTATTAAATAACCAAATTTTATTTACAGGAGATTTCGTGCCATCCATGAAGGTAGCAATGGAACTAGTGACTGGTGTCAAAGTGGGACCACCGAGGATGCCGCAAAAACCGCTCAATGAGCTTCACAAGAGACGCGTCAAGGAACATTTGAAACGTTACGGTTATTAATAACAAGAATAAATTATTGTAAAAATACATTTAATTTATTAAATTATTGTCCGTTAGGGCTTGTTCGCACAAAGATATTTGACCGCGAGGTTTTTTCGAAAATCTGCAACGTATTGAATTTAAAAAATGTAGTCATACTAGCAGCGGTACAAATTCACGGAAAATAAATTTGCCATTTGGTGCAAATTGAACGCGAAACAGGGAATTATGTTTTTCCGCGCAACTATTTCGTACAGTAGGTATAGAGTTAATAATAATTTAGTTATCTTCGGTCCATACCACCACAGAGTAAATAAAAGTTATGTCCGCACTGCGGTATAAAATTCGCGCGTTTTGCTCAGTCGTGCAACGGCGTAATTGAGACAATTAACGGGATTCGTCTTTAGATCAGCGGACGATGGCCATGCAAGAAGACGAGATTGATTTGGAGCAACTATGCAAGAGAAGCGAAAGAAAATACCTCACTGTTAAATATCGCTGTGCGGACAATCCCTAAATCTTTCAGAAATTAGAGAATTACTTTAAGTGGTTGAAAAAAAAATTAATGTAAATTTAAGGGTGATAATTATATTCAAGTAATTTAGAAAATGCGTATGTACATAGCTTTGGTAAATAGAGTACATTGATAAGATTAAAAATATTTAAAAATCCACCTGGTCTTTTATATTTACTTATATTACCTATAAACAATTACAATACATGCCGTATGATAAAACCATAATATAGTTATATAGAAAAAAATAATTTAAATTTTAAATACAAAAGCAAGCATACAAGTGTTTGGTAATTTCACTTCACCTTTTAAAATGTTTTTAAACGGTAATTTAAAAGTAAATGCTAAAACAATAATGGTATATTATTTTCAACTGTTTTTATTGTTAATGTCAACCGGACAGTTTCAAAAATTACTACTAGGTACATAAATACATACATAATTATATATTGTATTCAATGTAATAACTTTACACTTAAAAAAAAACAATCATCCTGACAATACAGTTTGTAACAATAGACAGCCTTTAATTGACGTATAGGTACCTAACTTGGACACTTCTTGGACAAGTTAATGTAAGTTAAAGAAATACTTGGAAATAGGTAAGTTATATAGATTCTATTATTTTTTGACGTTAAATAAACCCATAACTTTGTTGCAGGCGTGTATGAAATAAATTGTACATACAAGTTGACAGGGTTGAAGAGTTTTTTCTTATCTATCAATCAACCTGAATTTCATTTATGTCTAAAACCTGATAACATGATGGATTGGTATTAAATTTTTAATAAATACTCATTATCATTACTCATAGGCCATAGGAGATATCGATATAATGCGTATTATTTAGATTATGGAAGATAAATTTAATAATCTGTTGTAATTTTCATAATCTGACGACCTTTGATTGATTTTATTATCTATATTTTACAACTACAGATTATATGATATGATGACATTATCAAGTCTCGGTTTTGCCCGCGAAAAAAAACAAAGCCTCGAAAGCTTGATACTCATGAATAATTTAGTTTTTTTCTGGTGAAGTTTTCAAAACCAGTCCTGCAGTTTCGGAGCTAATTAATTGATTGTTTACTAGAAACACAACTTTATACCTACTCTTTAGAATTAGTTAAAGATCAATGTGATTTATTAACCAAACAAAGATTAACAAACTGAAAACCACTAGAGTCGTAATAATGTGTGTGTATTAAATCAAACTAAAAATTAAATGTAACATAGGTATTCTATCTTTTTTAAATACCAGAATCAGGAATTTTTACGTTGCATAAACTTAATACATCAGAAAAAGAGATCATCGCTAATTCGTTGGAATTTTTTGCACCGAAAATTTTATCTTTTCTTCATAAAAATTTGTCTTCAAGGTATAAAAAAAAAACAAAAAGCTCATTTGTAATACATTTATTCAGCCCATAATTCCTTTGAGTTTCGTGGATATTCTCTGTTTAGCTTCCGCCGAGAGAGGTCGCTGAGGTAACGCAGGAGGTCCCATGTCAATGCCAGTCACTATGTGCATACCAGCCTTCATTATTGGCACCCATTCTCCTGAAAATACATATGAATTAAACAAAAAACGTCAAAAAATATATTTAAATAACATGTAAGTCTACGATGGACACACATGGAGCACGCAATATTTCAAAAGTAGATCTAATATATAACATTTTATTTATTCAAATCTTTTATATTACCTACATTTTATAATATCAAAATAGTTATAATAACAATAACACATTTATTTTATTACGCAAATGTATAACGAATTTATAAACCGTTAGTCCGTTACTAAATTAATTCCGTAGTACTTTAACTTTAATAATTATTACGTATAATCGCTTTTTAGTATAATTTTTTTGTTCCAAGCGGATCTCTAAAATAATTACGTATCTATCTTGACAGGTGGTAAGACACTAATCACGATAATTTGATAAACAGGCATAACAGTTTCGAAAAAAACCGACTAGACTATAATTACTAATTACTATCATTAAGCCACCATAATTATTGTATAAGCATTTTACAGACTACGTGATATTTTAGTAATAAGCAAATATCTAACTGCATCTTTGACTGTATTTTTTAAACATGTACAATGTACATTGTACAGGGTGGAATATATCTTAACATGATATTATTATATAATTATACAGAATGGAATTTTGAAACGGAAATCTTTGAGTATTCATTATTGTTTATTTAAAAAAATAATGGATTGTTTCCTTTGTTCGATCTACTGTATTGAGTATTTTCCCTCCAGATGGCACTACAAAATGTCACCCTGTTTATCAATACTAATATTATAACGCTGATGAGTTTGTTTGTTTGAACGCCCTAATCTCAGGAACTACTGGCACAGATTAGATACTAGCTACTGGTCCGATTTTAAAAATTCTTTCGGTGTAAGATAGCCCATTTATCGAGGAAGGCTCTAGCCTATTATATTATCACGCTAAGACCAACAAACAGGAGCGGAGCCACAGAGCGGAGCAATTACGGTTAAAACCGGTTACAACCGCGGGACACCGCTAGTTGTATATATTTACATACTAACGTTTACTACACGATTTATTATCGATTGCGACACAATCTACTATCATAATAATTAATACGATTAGGAAGTCCGAATGTATGTCTGCATTGACGAACAATAGATAGTATAGTACCCAAAGTTACTACGTCATTACGTATATCTGCATTTTAAAAAATTAATTCGATATCTTCTACTTACACTACAAACACATTTTTTATGCGAAAGATTCGTTCGTTGAAAAAGATTATTTAGGAAGTTGCATTTACATGTTATGAAATGAAAAATAAACTAAATAATATCATACCTTCTGGCAAATGCGCTTCTACAGCTAAGCTAAGTTTTTCTTGCAAACGGCGTGCGGACTCCAAATCTCCCTTTTCAACAGCTTCCAAAATACTTAGAGACAATTGTGGGAATATATTGTAGGAGGTTCCTATGCTGGATTTTATTCCAAGGAGAGCCGCTGGCGCCAGTAACTAGGAACATAAAAAATATTTTTGAAGTGAAAACTTCTTTAGCGGCGTTGAGCACTTTTTCTGTAATGGGTATAAAATCTTAAACTCGCGTCAGAACACGTGACCTGATTGAAAAAGCGTAAGACGGGCTTTTTTTTTTTTTTGAAGTGAAAACTTCTTTAGCGGCGTTGGTTATAAAATCTTAAACTCGCGTCAGGACACGTGACCTGATCGGAAAAGCGTAAGACGGATGTTTTTTTTTTTAGCCCTTATATTCCATGCGTAAGACGGATACCATTCCAAAATATCAAACATGCTGAACGTTAATAATCAAGTTTTCACTTCTGCCGGCACTCCCGGAGTGCAACCCGTCTTTTTTTTTACTTTTAAGTTTTATCTAGTTCAATATGTTGGTAGGAACAATTAATCGCGGTCTTGACATGAAAAACACCCGAAACCATACAATGGTGATTAATAAAATTATAAAAAACTAAGCCATAACAAAAATAAATTACATAGGTAGTTAGCTAATATATTTTTATAATAATTGGCGTTGTAGCTCCCCGATGTATGGTATGTTTATTTACTGCCCCGAATCTTGTCTATCGACATTTATTATTTGTATACCTATATATTATATTTGTTTAAATAATAAATGAGAAAAGATCTGTAACTAATAATATCTTACGGTTTCAGCCCCTAAGAACATTTCCTGTCCTTCCGCCAAGCTTCTCAATACTTGAGCGCCTTCGCTCAAATCGTTCGACGTGAATTTGAGCCCCCTAAAGTTGGGAACCTTTGCTGTAGCTGCTCTTACGAATGCTGGCATGCTAACTGTAAGAAATTGCATTCTATTGTTAACTTTCAAAGGGTTATTGATAAGTTTATTACATTTCGTCAAATGTGCGAACATTCATCAACATTGGTCTGTTTATATCAGCCTGCAAAAAATTCATCACGGAATCAACAGTATGAATGTTCAATTATTACGCTACAACAAATGGAGGTAAATCCAACAGCCCAAAAATTATAAAAATCCTGTCAAATTTTTAGTAAGAACTATATTATACTAGCTATGCCTAGCGTTTTCATCCGCTTTGTTCCGCTTCTTTTGGTATTAGAGTGATAAATAATTTGGAAAATCCAAAAGTGCACGCCTCATAATTTTTTTTTAATAAATATTTATTAATTATTATTTTTGTTTATTTAATAACAATTAAACCACATCGAATCAGACCCTGAAAAATGAAAGGGTTCTATTCCTGAGCATACTCAAGCGTAAGAGAAAAAAAAAGACTCGATTAGTAAAGTATTTCGGTCGCTATCGTGTTAACAAGAAAAAGGATCCGCACATACAGACACACGGACGTCCAAGACAGAACTTTTTTAAACTGTTTTTTAACTAGTTTAAATAACAAAAATGACATCGAAAATATCATGAACGTTAAAAATAGTGTTTTTTCTTAATATGTGTGTGTATGTATTATCTTACAAGTGCAATGTATGATACATAAAGACATTTTAAGTTTGAAAAATCAGATGTTTTGCGCGAAGTGACAGTAGTACCCACCTCAACGCTTCGCTTATGAGGCGTGCAATAAATAAATGGGCTATCCAACATTGAAGGAATTTTTCAAACCAGACCTTATTTACTGAGATTAGCGCGTTCAACCAAACAAACAAACTCAGCTGTATTAGTATAGAAGATACATATTTAAAACAACTTACTTTCCACCTTAGTCATTTTAGGGATATGGTAGTACAGTACAGGCAGGTTTGGCGCACATTTGGCCACCTCGGCTATGTAATCCACCAACTCTGCTACGGTTTTCGGTTTGAAGTATAATTCGGGCAGAGTTAGGATTGAGTCCACACCAACTCGGGAGCAGTATTTTGCCTGTGTTTAAATGGTTGCAGTATAGTTATGTTGTTTAGATAAATAATATTTAGGTATATGATTATTTTGAACAAAAAATTAACAGCCTTTAAATTGTCAGAACTAGATCTAATTCATCGGGACCACTCGGGAGGCATTAGCTTCCAAAAAATATTCATTTGTATGGAAAAAAGCATATTTTCCAGATGAATATTCGATCACTCCAATAGGCCATCGTAATTCGTATAGTCGCATTACGCAATACTACGTAACTATATTTTATATTATCTTCAAAATTACGTATTTTCTTAGTTGTCTTATCAGGTAATTAAATATTGTTAATATTTATCAATGTTATTGTTTGTATAGCTAAAGTCATACGATTCTTTACCTATAGATATATCAATATTTCACTTTGTCTAAAGAATAATGAATTTTGAACATAATGTCTTCCTCTCGTTTTTAAATTTAGTTTAAACCACATTTTACTACTACTCATGTGGTTTACACTGTAAAACTTTGTAGCGTAGGTACTTATATCGAATCTAAAACTTTGATTTACGAAAAACTATTTAAGAAAACTTGTTGGTAAAAGGTTTAACATGGGTGCATATTTATTTAAACTTGGTATTCAACCATTTTCAGGACAACTCTATCAGTGCTGTCGTTTTGAAATCGTAACGTGTCGTAACAAAGTCAGTCTGTCGACTTTCGTAGTTATAGTAAGTATTGGTTAGAGACTTAGGGAAGAAGTTTCCTATGAAATTATGTAAATCTAAATTATTATATAGTTAGGTACGTCATTAAAATACCCACCAACTCTTGAACATCAGCCATGGGAGCCCCTCCCACCTGGACCATAATGTGCTGCCCTGTCTTCTTGCCTGCCTTCAGCCATTCGTCGATAATCTTCTTTCTTTCAGAGACAGGCAGTGTCATGTGCTCACCAGTGGTTCCACCAACTATTATGTAAAAAATAAATATAAGTACATACTTATATGAATTGTATCTAGAATAGGTACACATTTAATTGAAAAGAAGTCGAATCCTATTCATTAATGCTATGTATGTACCAGTATGTACCTACTTATCTCATACGTAATTCTGAAAGATCGCAATGATAAATAATCGATTTCGTATCATGCGCAGATTTGTCGAATATAGATAACAATTATTATAAGGTAATATGTTGCAATAATTGATGACACACCTACAATTTACAAATGGTAAAACGGAAAAGGAAATAATGTGTGTGAATGTGATATTATTTAGCAGTACTTATTTGTATTCTCTTTGTTATTTAGGTACAATAATATATTACGACAATGTAGTCTAATCTTGCTTTACTTTTTTTTTATTATACATACCTACTTACTTCAATTTCGATTACCTATTTTTGAAATTATTTCATTTCTGTATGAATAATATTTAATATTTTAAATAGCAAGTAGATATACCTAAAACGGCCTTGATGCCATTAACAGCCAGCCATTCGGCGTAGGGTTGAATAGCTGCATAGTTGACTGTGAGATCTTCATTGAATGGAGTAAATACTGGAGGCACGAGACCGTGGACATTGAAAACAACCTGAAGAAAAATAATTATTATGTTCCAAATAAAGAATAAAGAATTAAAGAACTAATACAAATTATTGAAATGGGCCCACGTCCATAAAAGAATTATGAAATTCGGTTCACCCAGTCAAAAGCTCTGAGTTAACAAACCAAAAAAATACAGTTGAATTGCGAATCTCCTTTTTTTGAAATCGCTTGAAAAACAGAAACCAAAGTTCAAATTGGATGTATAAAACAATAAAAAATGTTATGAAATGAAATAAAACAAACTTATCTGTTATCATAATATTAATACACAAACAAATTTCCCCCGCATCGCCTTGTTTGACCAAGGATAAAAAAATAGCTTGTTTCACGGTAAACAATTTACAATGTGGTAAAGATGTAGCTTTTAAATGATAAATTAATTTTAAAAATCAGGTCATTAGATTAGATCCCAATATCATCCCCTACCCTACGGGCAGCGACCTAAATGTTAATACTTTAAAAAATAAATAACAAAAAAAGTGCGAGTAGACAAATCAATAAACGTAGTATTAGTTAATACATAGACAGGAACAAATATTTGCAATAACAAAAGTTTACTTATAAGTATGTTATAAATTATGATATTAATTGCAAATACAATAGGTACAGTAGTGGGGCTGGTAAATAAATAGGTATATATATTTATTTATTTACATTTCCATAAACGACAAGAGGTCATTAAACAATTAAATTATTTTAACACTTACCATCGTTATATTTAAATGTAATTTAAAATAAAGACAAATAAGTTATTATGAGCCAATTGCACCCGACTTACTAACAATTAAAACAAATCGTATCATTCACAAAGATGCCATAACTTCTTAAATACGTCTTATCATCTCTGTATTCATTTATAAACATCAGGTCATTAGATAACATATCTTATGGAATTATTTATCACCGTAGGTAGGCTTAAAAAAATAAATTTTATAAATATTATGGTGTGTAGATAAAATTATTAAATCCAGTAGATAAAAGTAAATAAAAAATGTGGGTACATTTTGAGAGCTTTCTACCTATTACAATTTAAGGTTAAATTAGCTATTTTTGATGAATCATCACAATTAATCAAACAAATGTAGTTCTAATAATGCTAATTTTATAATTATTATTTTAATTATGTGTAGTATTGTATTATATTCAGGCTGTAAAACGCTAAAATCGAATATTTTCAGACTACCTACATATTTGACAAAAGTTTTAGGGTGATTTTCGCCTTCGCAATTCACCTCGACACTTTACGAAACATTCGTTAAGAGTATCGTCGCTAACTACTGATAAAGCACTCCCTGCCTTCCCTATGATAACGTGTGAAAAATAAGTCTGAATATCAGAATAGCGAGTGCACTTTTTACAAATGCGTGCACGTTATTTGCATTGCTAATCGCCTCGCAATTCGCTCTAATGTGTAAATACAGCATGAAATATCTGCAAAAGTGACAAAGATAAGATTGATCTTGTGATCTTATCAATATAGAAGGAACCTATTCGGTATTGGTGGTTCATAATTATTATTACATATTACTAGCTTACCGCCCGCGGCTTCGCCCGCTTTGTCTAAAACCTAATAAATTATATACTAAAACCTTCCTCTTGAATCACTCTATCTATTAAAAAAAACCGCATCAAAATCCGTTACGTAGTTTTAAAGATTTAAGCATACAAAGGGACATAGGGACATAGGGACAGAGAAAGCGACTTTGTTTTATACTTACTTACTTACATACTTTATTGTGATTTCCATCCCGTATATAAAAAGGTACTCTGTGGATTTCCATTTGAAAACAGCTGACCTCACAGCTGACCGATTATGATCCTCAATTGCCTAGACTGCGGCTTAGACAAATTTGATGACATTTGAAGTTGACAAATGACAGCTGACGATTGACACTGACTGATCAGACAAAGCACGAATCACGATTTACCATTTACGATGCAAAAAGCAAAGCTCCCCATCGGGGTCGCTCAGCTGCTCAGCTGAGCAAAACTACTAATCGTTTGTACGCTTTTATAATTTCCATCTATTTGATTGCAGTGCCATTTTTGTATTCGTATTCGTAATATAAACCCGCCGGTATTCAGTTCCTCAAAATGACTACTATAGTAAGTGTGCTTAGTATGAACGACCTAAACAGTAAATTCTTCGAAATAATGAAGAACGAAGGCAACGCAGAAGATGCGGCCAATTTCATTTATGAGAATCTTTACGATGATGTCATGTTGGGATTTGTTTTTGAGTTTCACCACGGAATGAAAACGGGACTCACTGATTTAATAGAGGGCGAAAAAGAGGAAGATGAGGGATACAAGATCGTGGTGTCAAAGGATTTCGATGTTTTCGGCTTATCACTCGTGAAGAAAACCCCGGATTCTAACTGTTCTTGCCCTAACTGCGAACGGCCTGTGTCTGCTACTCGTTTTGCTCCTCATCTAGAGAAATGTATGGGTAAGTTTATCATAATTCGACGTACTTGTGCAGTTATTGGATGTCTATGGAAAGTAAAAACAAAGTTTTTGCAAAACTTGGTACTTCATATGTAGCCAAAGTACACAGGTCAATTAAAAATGTATCCAACTAGTTAACTTCAGCCTTTGGCTTCCCATGTGTTGTATATCAATAAAAAGACCACATGTTCTTCCATGCTATAATCTATGTTAAACCAAACCTGTTTCCATAGTTTTGTTTTTGTGAAGTAGAAAAAATATCTTTATATTTACAAACAAGCTAAGCCAGATTTATAGCATTCAATAAAATAAAAGAACCAATCATATTTTCAAATTCATAAGACTCATAACAAATTCAATTTGTCAAATTATGTTGTTCTTTGTTTGTGTATAATAACAACATAAAGTATGATAGTTAATGTTGGTGTATTTATCATCAAAACATGATCAAATGGTTCACTACCCTATTGATTGCCAACTGTAAAACTGTATACTGGAGCATGTAAAACTTGTCATTAGCTAAAAATCGGGACAGTAAACATATAGCATATGGCCGGTTGCAGAGCTTGACCGACCATCAGTGCATATGTCAGTCGCGCTTGTCATATGTATGGAAATACGCGTGTGTATGGTCGGTCTAGCTATGAAAGGTTTTATGAATTTCCATACATATGACAAGCGCGACTGGCGTACGCACTGATGGTCGGTCAAGCTCTGCAACCGGCCTAAGTATATCATATTATTTAAAATAAGTCCAAATACTTGCTAATTAATTTGATTAACTATCATTATCAGGAATGGGCCGGAACAGTTCTCGTATAGCGTCCCGTCGCATAGCATCAAACAGTCGAGAACCCACGTCCTACGCTGGGCTGCTCAGCGACGATGAAGACGACGCCGACTGGTCCGGCGGCTCCATGCAGAGCGAGCGACGCAAGCGCAGGATCAGGAACAATAATAGCCGGAAATCTAATAAAGTGCATAAGTATGTGTTGTGGATTGGCTTGGTATGCTAGGATCGTTTATTAAGCTTGTTTTTGGTTGCATTACAACAATTGGCTTGAATGGAACTGGATTGATCATTGAAACATTGATTTTACTTTTGCAATTTAGCATATAAAGTTATACCATAGTGGTTAATTGCATGCTATTTCTTTATATAGAATCATTAAGTGATATGTGAAAGAAATAATACTGAAATATCTACGACACACATACCTTTATTTTTGTTTTCTCTTGTTTTTATTTGAGATTGACCAATAGGCATTTTACTTGTTCTTGGTGACATATTAAATACCACTTCATTTCATAATCTAAACATAGTTAGTCACAGACATCCTTATAATAGAAGTGTCATATAAAAGCAATTAGATATTAACGATGTTCCAGCGGCAACAGAAATAACGGCCATCACAATTCCGACGCGAACGATGGAGGGGCCACGTACGAGACTATGAGCGCTAATGAGAAGAAGAACTTGTTGCAGCAGATCTGTGGTGTTGTCTCAGAACATACTAAGAAATTGTGTACAAGGTAAAGTTGAAATTTTGCTTCAGTACAATTAATTTATCGTAATGGTAATAACTAATAAGGAACTTCAAGAGTGTGCATTACATTTTAAAATATAAAGAATAGGCTGTGTGTCCAATATTCATTTTCATTTTTGTTTTAGGTTCCTAATACTTTTGAAATAGTTGTGCAAGTTCTGTATTTGTCTTGTAACCAATAATTACACTTAAATTATTTAGTATTTTATATCATTTTAAAGTACGATGAAATATTCAACGTTTTCTAATGTTTGGCATCTAAAAATTACTCTTCTTCATTTAACCATTCAATTTTCGATCCAATTTTATTTAATGATAATTTGAACTTGTTCCAGATCAACCCGATGTCCCCAACACACAGAGGAACAACGTAGAGCACTCCGGAACTCGGTTCTTGAACCTTCCACACCAGAGCAGAGCCTCACGGCTGATGATGCAGGGTCTCCCCCCGATTCCAGTCCATCATCGTCCTGCTCCTCATCAAGTAGAAAAAGAGATAGACATCGCGCTTTACCGAAGAACAAGAGTAAAAGAGAGAGAAATGTGTCCCCTAATCGTGACTGAAAAAAGAGATATTTTTAATTTGACGGTTTAGACAGTTTTGATTTGAGAAAATCAGGGATATTTTGTCATAACTTTTTGGCTTGAGAAGTCGGGATATGGTATTTTTTATTCGCGAAAATTGTGTTTTGAAATATCATTTAGATTGGAAATAATTGTATTCAAAATAATAAAGATGACTTGAAAATTATGTTACAGCGCTAGAAAGGAAGTTATGTGTATAATTTTAAAAACATAAATGATATTATAAGCCCATATTATACAGCAACATGCTTTAGTTCGATTTGTAGATAAAAAAAGGCTTGCGGTGTTGTAGCTAGCTATATTTTTATTTTTGACTATGATTCTCATAACTGCACTTTTTACCATCCATACAGTGTGACTATCTTTTCATATGACTATGATTTGTGAAAAAGCGATATATACCGAAATGAAAATGTATATTATGTGACAATTTTGTAATAAAAAATCATAAAAATCCTCGGAAGTTTTTATCTGGTGTCCTTATTTTCGATGTGTCATTTGACTAAAAAATCAAATTCAAAATTTGAAAGTGACTAGCTGTTATTGTCAAGAGTGACTAGGCTAGTTTTATTTTTATAGAGAATTTCAATTTTGTTGAATTAAGATTACCAGAGAAAAGTATTAGACTACAAGCCCGCATAGGACAAAAATATGGGTCAAATGAACCACCAGGGGACATATCTAGAACGATAGCAGAGCAAAAAATAATAAGATTCATCACTATGCCGTCACTTGTAAGCTGTCCAACTGAGTGCAGATGAGAATTGAAAAGTACAGGTAGACTCGGTAAATTTTGGTCATATATTTTTGTACGGCATTCTTAACCATCGATAGATCCATTAAAAATAATAAGAAACCGCTCAGTGCCGTACAAAAATGGTGGTCCACCAAGTCGGAATTTTCATTTAATTTCCGAGAGTTACCGGGGGTAAATTTGGTCATTTGACCATGTACGGCATCTGTGTCATACTATTGCTATACTGCTTTTAATCCATTATTCCGCAACGCCGTACAAAATTATGGGGACAAGGGGAAAAAATCGAGAGTTGTAATCCCCTTTCTTTCCCCACTCCAGGGGGTCATTTGACACAACACGAAATAAATTTATTTTTAAAGTATTTTATGCATAGATAATATTTTTTCATGTGCCGTACATTTTCGTTGGTTCAAAGGGGAAAAATCTGAAAAAGAAAAAAATCCATATAACGAAATGTTTGCTTTATATTTTTATAATAAAATATAAATATACATTAATATTAAGAAGCTCGAGGTGGTTAATTATCACCTTGGAAAGTCGGAGTCAGGTGGAATGGACTCCGTTAAATTGATGAACTAATAAAAAAGCTATGAACGAAAAGATGTGAATTATATGCAATCAGTCAATGAATACAGGTAAAGTCACAAGCAAATGCTAGTAATATATACATATTCAAAATGTACAAGTAAAGCGCTTTCAAATGATACCAAACACTGCATATTTATCTTAACTTTATTTTTTTACTCTGTATGTTTTGTCCGCTAGAGGGTGCCACATTAGATTTTGTGAAACCCCATATAGCCTTTAGCTAGCTGGTCGCTGGTTATCCAGTGAACAATTCAGACGCTTCTAATGATATGTCATTTGTCGAATTCTGATAAGTAGTTTAGAAGTTACGAGGGAATAGATGAACATACATACATGACCTGTAAACAACCATAACCCTCCTTTTGCTTTGCCGTAGTTGGGTAAAAATATGTTAATGCCGTACTGTATCAAATGGCCATAAAGCACCCTTAAAATTGTAGCTTTCGTCGCTTTCATCAGCCTAAAAGATGTGGTCTGCACAAAAATGTACGGCATCGTTTTTTCCTAATTAATCTATGTTAATACTATTTAAAACAACGGATAAAGTGTAGAAAACTATTATGTTTCATTAATCTACGATGTTTAAACTTTAACAAAATTTCTGGTTTTGCATTTCTCTATAACTTTTTTTAGAACGGTTTCTTTTGAACGGCAATACTATACAACAATTGAATTTTACAATATCATGTTAAAAAAAAAGTTCCCGTACAGGGTCAAATGACCTTACAGCTCTTTATATCAAGAATTCGATGAAACTAAGATGATTATTGGTATACATTTAAAAGAACAATTATTTTTTGACGGCATTGCTTTTAATAGTACTTTTGAGTGCTAGATAATGTTTTGGAACCGAAGCCGTACTTAGTCAAATGACCCCCTGGAGTGGGGAAAGAGAGGGGATTACAACTCTCGATTTTTTCCCCTTGTCCCCATGATTTTTGTACGGCGTTGCGGAATAATGGATTAAAAGCAGTATAGCAATAGTATGACACAGATGCCGTACATGGTCAAATGACCAAATTTACCCCCGGTAACTCTCGGAAATTAAATAAAAATTCCGACTTGGTGGACCACCATTTTTGTACGGCACTGAGCGGTTTCTTATTATTTTTAATGGATCTATCGATGATTAAGAATGCCGTACAAAAATATATGACCAAAATTTACCGAGTCTACCTGTACTTTTCAATTCTCATCTGCACTCAGTTGGACAGCTTACAAGTGACGGCATAGTGATGAATCTTATTATTTTTTGCTCTGCTATCGTTCTAGATATGTCCCCTGGTGGTTCATTTGACCCATATTTTTGTCCTATGCGGGCTTGTAGTCTATATAACACGAATGGAGTAGCTACTTTTAGCTTAAGTTTTGTAAATTCTGAGAACATTGTTACAGAAAGTGTGCTTTTTATGGTTTATTTCTATAGTGTTTTATTTTTGTTCTACTGCCTGTAGTATTTATATATTGTATATATAGATACAATCTATAATCAACACCCAATCCATTTTGTAATTGAAATTAATTCTGTTCTTTTAAATTCTTTTTTGACGTCTTAAAGCAGGATAGGTTCCCTTTACAATGCAGAAATATCGGCCATCCTATAGAAATAATAGTTAAATGTTATTAAATAAGTCTGACTAAATATGTTTATATGTTACTTTCATGAAAGATATTTTAGTTATAATCTCATATTTAAAGTAATTTTAGTCTAAATATCAACGGTATACGCTATTCTTGTATTATGGGAGATATCACAAAAATAAAATAAATTGACCTAATGTTTCTGTTTCTATTATTTTTATACTAAAATAAACCGTAAAATCGTGCGTTACGGTACATATTGAAATGCTGAATTTATTATCTAAGTCAGTTTTTCATAGTGCTAAGTTATATTATAGCACACATACTATTATAGCACTTCTATTTGTTTTTACTGTTCTGTGACTAACCTAACATAATATAAATTGTTATAGAACACAGATGAAAATATGATGTATGAAAATGTATGTGAATAAATATTTATAAAAACATAGTGTCTTTTATTTCATTTCGACCTCAGATTTTCTTCTCTTCCTATCCTATAATAAATGAATACACTCTGTTTGTTATACTAGTAGCTTTCCGCCTGCGGTTTCGCCCGCTTTGTCTAAAACCCAATTAATTATATGATTATTTAATAGATTATAACTTCCTCTTGAATCTTTCGATCTATAAAAAAACGCATCTTAATCCGTGACGTAGTTTTAAATATTTGAGCATAGGGTCAGAGAAAGCGACTTTGTTTTATACTATGTAGTTATGTATATAACAACAAATATGAATATCTCAATGTTCGTACGGTCGCGCTTGGTACGGGCCTACAGACAGCTGTAGGCCCCATAGAATAGTCATACTATGAAGAATTATTATCGCTCTGTGAATTCAAAGCAAATCCCGCATCGTTCCGGTTGTCGAGGAATTTACGGGAAAGCTTAGGACATAGAATAGGTTCGATTTCATAAAATTAGTATGGATTCCTATGTGAATAAAAATTGATGAAATTGGCACAAGGTACATGAGAGTCAACAATAAAACAACATCATAAAAGAATAAACTATTATTTATTCAAATAATAGTAACTGTATTGAAATATTTACAATTAAAATAGTATAGATATCACATAAAACACACTTCAAAGAATGTAAAAGCGAAAACGATGATTCATAAAAAATAAACACTATATAATATGTATAAGATATTTTTCATTAATTCTTTGGAATGGGATATTTGTATAAATAAAATATAAGAAATGATTTTAATTGACATTACCGATATCGAATATTAATTATAAAATGCATCTACCGTCCAGATACATAGCTTTATACTTTACATTATGTATATTCTTTTTGAATATGTACTAGCAAATCGGGCGAACTCCGTTTCGCCACCAGAGACACCTTTTCTTTGCTATAAACCTCACGGAGCCCGAGACCTTTCCAACGAATGCAAAACCGTGGAAATCGGTTCGTGCGTTCTGGAGTTATAGCGTCAGGAAGGAAAGTCCGACTTATTTTTATACAGTAGATTATCAATACTAAAAGATCTTTTAACTTTTTAATAATAAATATCAATTCTCATTTCTTAATATTAAGAATCAGGCATTTTAAAAACCTTAAACTATGCTTCATAGACGGTAGAAACAAAGAACAAATTTTACATATTGAAAAATTAAATCTTGCATGATTCGAAAGTGAACTAAAATCAGCACAAACGTTACTCAATCATTTTGTTTGTGCTTTCAACATTATATCTAACTGTATATAATTATTATAGTGAAAGTTCACCAAATTTTCTATGACGACGTAAATTTTACTAAACAATCTTCTAAGATAATTTCAATTTAAACTTACTAGTTTTCATCTTTGTGATTCGATGTTTGCGTTGAAGGCAAATTGTATACAAAACCAATTTTATATGGTTAAAAATCTTTATCATAAAATATACTTTAGGCAATTATTATTATAAAACAGTACTAAGATAATATTAACTGTTGATTATATTTTCACATTTCGCTAAATAAAAAAAAAATATTTATCACTTTACCTTCAACACAAATTACATAGATTAAAGTGAAAAAGTAAAACAGTCCACATTTTTTTTATATTATTGAAATTTCAAGTCTATTAATTGCAATAGGAACCACGAAGGCATGTTTTGTATTGCAACTAAGAAAAAATATTTTGTAGTAAATTCTATAGTCTGATATTAAAACGGCATTTGTTGAAAATACTAAGTCACAATAAT
Organism: Colias philodice; assembly: GCF_061535455.1. NCBI lineage: Eukaryota > Metazoa > Arthropoda > Insecta > Lepidoptera > Pieridae > Colias > Colias philodice. Next base: position 8,098,490 of record NC_143103.1, on the reverse strand, counting down.
AAATTAATTAAACAAATTACAAATTATAATCTGAATTACTTTAAATCAAACTTGTAATTAACGCAAATATGTATTTTTCATACGATTTTGTCCAATTAACATCAGACTATATGAATCTACAGCGGTACAGAAATACAATATTAAACATAAATTAAAACAATATATTCCAAGAATTTATGGTGACAGTTCAATATTATTATCTAGAAAATTACGAAAAATCAATTAACTAATATCGTAATAATTAATTAAAAATATTGCTGTAATTTACTTAAAAGGTTTGGACTAAAGAACGTGGATAACTGATTTAAACGAAAAAGTTCGAATCAAAATATTTGAATAAACACAATTAAAAAAAAGGTGATAATAATTACAATATTGTAAGTTCTTTTGCGACTTTAATACTATTCGAAATTAAAATATAACTGATTAAAAATAGACGCGTTGTAAACAGTTATATTTTTTCATTCAGAATGACGACTTACGTGTACATAAACCGAAAAATCTCAATATTTAAACCAGGATCAAGATTTAAACCCGGTTTCCAGTATATTCCTTCAAATTCACGTATAAACCCTTTTTGTATTCAAACACAGTTATTCCACGCTTCGTCGGGTTATTTTTAAGCTAATCTATGAGTAAAGCACCAGTTATAATAACTTTATGATGAACAATTATGAACCTTATTAGCAATGCAATTGGGGACAGATTTAACCAACAGCACAAAAAGTTATATGCAATTTTTTGCTTTTTCAACGTATTTATAATTCAGCTTACTAATTTCTTCATCAATTAAATTAATTTAAGCATTGACAAAATCGTTTGAGACCGGCTACTCACGTACCTGCTAATGGGGCAATATTGGAATTGGACCCTTAATTGGCTCCTTAATTGTGATGTGTATAGGCAAGTAGGGGCAATTTAGAGAATAAATGAAATTGCTCCGACCGCCGACGAATTGAGATTGTACCAATATAACCCCTGCGGGTGCGTGAGTAGCCGGACTATAACGAATATGTCACTTTTTAAGCTATTGCATAGCTTCTATCGCGGGCCTTGAGCGCGGGGATCGAATCGAGAAATTCCGAAACGAAAAAACCTCACGCTCCCCACTCCGACGGACACGGAAGTGTGGCTTGAAGGCATGTTATGCAATAGCTTTACCGCGGCAGTCCCCGAGTGACACACGTCTTTTTTTAACTGTACATTAAATCTGTCGCCCATAGTAATATAAAACCGGAAAGCAGTACGTCTAACACAGAATTAATAAAAAATCATCCTTAAAAAATCTATTTATCATGTCGTTTCGAATAAAATACCACATCACCATTAAGATATAGAGCCGTAGGATAAAATATTTCGAGTTTATTTGTTTTTTATTTTGCTTTGTATAATTATATTTAAAAATACTGATTATATGTCGGGAGGCATATAATGTAACCTATGTATACTTACATCTTATGGATAGCCATATAATATATTTTTTTGTTAAAAATAAGTAATTTTGAAAAAAAAATGAAATAAACAAGTTTATTAATAAAAAAATTACACTTATTATATTCACGGCACAGCCAGTACATACAATTTAAGTTTAAAATCCGCTCCACGTATTTTTTGCTCCACAAATATTTATCAATTTGTACTAAAATCTATTAATTATTATATGAAAAAATGTTATAAGGCCAGTCCATAAGATATAAGTATTGTATTAATTTAAAACAAGCCTTATTTTAAAATAACTGTAATAGAGTTTATCGCAGCATTGTAACTCTCAAAAACTGTCGAGACTTATCTTAAAAAACCAAATGGCAAGAAAATATAATTTAGATTTAAGTATTAAGTACAAATTACAATATAAGTAATTAAAAATACCCAAAAGTGTTAAAAAAAACAGTATTCAAGTTCTATATTTTGAACTAGCGGTCCGCCCCGGCTTCGCCCGTGGTACATGTTTACGTTTTCTCTACATAAGAACCATCCTCGTACTTCAAGGAATATAATAAAAAAAGAATTATCGAAATCGGTTCAGCCGTTCTCGAGTTATGCGCTTACCAACACATTTTGCGATTCATTTTTATATATAAGAAGATTATAATGATAAAAAACGCATCCAATAACCAAAATGTCAAATACTGACAAAATAGAAAAAGTATTAAAAAGAAAAAGAATAAAGAATTTCCAACTCTGCGATAGACTCCACCACACTGAAACATTTATCTAATAACGCACGTCATAACCGTTATAACGTTATTTCAATACCGTTATCAATACCGATACCGATAACATAACGTTATACCGTTACACCGTTATTAAGTAACACGTTAAGCGTACGGTTTAAGTAACAGTTGTTGATGTTAAGCCACGCTGATAATTGACTCCCTGCCTTGTCCAACGCCAATGTATTTAACTGTGAATATAAAAAAAAATATTTATTAATATGTACTCTTTTTATTTACGTAACACATATCACTACATAGTATAAAACAAAGTCGCTTTCTCTGTCCCTATGTCCCTATGTATGCTTAAATCTTTAAAACTACGCAACGGATTTTTTTTTTTCGATTCAAGAGGAAGGTTTTAGTATAAAATTTATATTTTAGACAAAGCGGGCGAAGCCGCGGGCGGAAAGCTAGTTTGTTATATTTGACCGGCCTAGGATGCGTACCACAACCAATTTCGTCGATGCATTTTGTCCCGTTTTTATCGATTATGTCTATTAATCTATGGTCTCAACAAAAACTCGCATAGTTCCCGTTCCTGTGGGATTTCCTGGATAAAAAGTAGCGTCTTATTCTGGGTCTTCAGCTACCTACATACAAAATTTAATTCTAATCGGTTCAGTAGTATTTGCGTGAAAGAGTAACAAACATCCATCCATACATCGTCACAAACTTTCGCATTTATAATATAAGTAGAACTATCCATATATTATTACATAGCTGTGCCCTGCGGTTTTACCCGCGGTACTCCACTCCTGTTGGTCGTAGCGTGATGATATATAGCCTATAGCCTTCCTCGATAAATGGGCTATCTAACACCGAAAGAATTTTTCAAATCGGACCTGTAGTTGCTGAGATTAGCGCGTTCAAACAAACAAACAAACAAACTCTTCAGCTTTATAATATTAGTATAGATTTATTAATAATATAAATTATTTTTGTACCTGTTAATATATAATATAAATTATTTTGGTTAATTTTGAATAAAATATAAATTATTTTTATATTTTCAAAATAATCTATTTATAAACATACCAGGTATCTGCAAATACTCCTCAATGAGCTTCACATAGCTCTTGGCGTTTGCCGGCAACTTGCTTAACTCCCGGACATCTTCCGTGCTGCACGCCCACCCGGGGACTGTCACGTATTCCACCTGGAAACGGGGAAAAAAATAAATATAAATAATAAATAAATATTAAAGGACATTATTACAAAAATCGGCCTAGTCCCACAGTAAGCTCAATTAAAACTTGTATTGTGGGTACTAGGCGACGATAAATATAATCCATACTATCCATACTAATATTATAAATGCGAAAGTAACTCTGTCTGTCTGTCTGTTACTCAATCACGCCTTAACTACTGAACCAATTTGCATGAAACTTGGTATAGAGATATTTTGATACCCGAAAAAGGACATAGGATAGGTTTTATCCCGGAAATCCTACGGGAACGGGTTTTTCTTTGAAAACGCGGGCGAAGCCGCGGGCGGAAAGCTAGTAATAAATAAATATTATAGGACATTATTACACAAATCGACCTAGTCCCACAGTAAGCTCAATTAAGGCTTGTGTTGTGGGTACTAGGCGACGATAAATATAATATTTAATAAATACATAATATATAGATAATAACACCCAGACCCAAGAACAAATAATTGAGTTCATCACACAAATATTTGCCCTGACTGGGGATCGAACCCGGGACCGTCGGCTCAGTAGGCAGTTATTTTACCACTGCGCCAACCGCGTCGTCAAAAAATGTAAGGATTTGTGCGGAAATTTGTGAAAATGTGGTTGTGTTATATGATAATATAACATTAGAATGTGTGCGTGCATTGTGTCATGTGTGTGTAATCTTAATATATATAAATCTTGTGTCACAATGTTTGTTCCCAATGGACTCCTAAACCACTTTACCGATTATAATAAAATTCGCACACCATGTGCAGTTCGATCCAACTTGAGAGATAGGATAGTTTAAACATGTAGGTAGAGGTACCACGGGCGAAGCCGGGGCGGACCGCTAGTTTTATGATACTTTCATACCTCAACAGCGCTGAGCTCAGTCATGGAGGAGGGAAAGTAATCGATTTTCTTTCCATTCAGCTTGTAGGCCACGCCCACTTTGATTTCTTCTAGATTGTCCAAAATATCCAATTTCGTTAGGCACAATCTGTAATAAATAATATGCACTTAATTACATATTTGGCAAATTTAACTGATTTAGGGCTAATGTTTCAATCCTTGGTTAAAACTTATTCGTCGAATACATAAAACTACCATTTTAAAAACGTATTCTAATCAGAGGCGGCTCGCCCTAAGGAGCGCTGGTGCAGTGAACTCCCATAAATAATTATAATAAAATCATACTCCTTAATTTAATTATTAACATTAATTATTACTATTTAAAATCAATCGTAATCTTTAAAACTACTGTTAATACCAATGAATATATCCATCATTCCATCATCCCATACACCTGTATAATACCTACTGTATTATGACGCGCGAAGCGGAGCGCTCACGATTGCGCTCCAATGAAAAAAGATTTAGTACATTTCCTAATACGAAATCCAATAGGAGTGAAAGAGAGGGTTTTGCCAGAGCCCTGCGCGTGAAACAAAAGATTTTCTATGGAAAAGTAGCAAAATTCGGAGCGCCGCACCCGCAAACGTTGCCGGTTCGATTTTACCGCCCGGCAGGACAGCGATTGCGCGCGATGTTGCCAGTTACCACTTCTATAATATAAACAAACACTCGAGTCAACTTCAATGCACGCGCGCGATTCATGCAATTTTCTAATTAAAATTATAAAATACGTGTTGAAATAGCCTGTAGTTAACAGTATTACTTGTGAGTGTTAAAATGAACAATAATTATAATGTGGCGTTCATTAAAAAGTGTGATAAAACGTTACAAATTCGGCTTGAATGTAAAGCTAAGGGACCGCCACGGCCTGAACGCAAAAATGTACGACAAAAACGAAAACATATACGCGTGTGTTTAAATCTGTACAATATGTGAAAATGTGTGAGGTTGTGTGGTTGTGATGAAAGCAACAAACTATTTTGTTTTCCGTGTCTTTTATTTAAAGCGGGCGCGGCCGGCGGAGGTGAGAGTGCTTGGACTGAAACGGGCGTTGACGACTTAGCTCATCTTTCAATCAAGATGAAAAAACATTCACAATCTCGGTACCATTTGTTGAATGAACTGCAATTGGCGTCTATCGGTCTTGTCGCTTTAAGTTATAGATATTTTTGCACACCAAAAAGAAAGACGTATCACGTATGCATTTTCTTTATAAGTAATTTTTTTGATAAATTGTACTGCTTTACACCATGTATTTTCAGTGTTTTATTTCAAGTGAACACCCATAAAATTTTGTCACGAGCCGCCCCTGATTCTAATTCCCCATATTTGACAGTTTACGTGACATTTTAATATTATCGTGTTACTTTATTGGACGGATAAGTTTTATTCAAGCATTGAAAAATCGGCCCTTAGTCAAATAAAAAAATGTTGTGTGGTTTTATGAAACCACGGCAAAAGTGAAACTGTTCGAACGGTTCCGAACACTGCTCTATACCTACTCGGCAGCCGACCGTCACGCGACATGCGCTACACAGACCAAAAAGTTTGAGACGATGTAATAAAAGTTTCACTTTTATTACAAACTAGCCGCTCCGCGCGGTTTCACCCCCGTGGCTCCTCTCCCGTTGGTCGTAGCGTGATGGTATATAGCCTATAGCCTTCCTCGATAAATGAGCTATCTAACACCAAAAGCATTTTTCAAATCGGACTAGTAGTTCCCGAGATTAGCGCGTTCAAACAAACAAACAAACAAACAAACTCTTCAGCTTTATAATATTAGTATAGATCAATACTCACGAGGTATACCCGTTGACGAGCGCCGTGTACTGCACAACGACGAGATCCAGCCACCCGCACCTGCGCACGCGCCGCGTGGTCACGCCCACCTCGTGCCCGCGCTCTTGGAGCAGCTTGCCCATTTCCTGGAAAACACGTAATATTATGTATTTTATCATACGAATCTTGCCATCTCCAAGGAAATCGTCATTTAAACGATTTTGGAACGATTTGCCACCTGCGGTGTTCCCAAACAACTACGACATTGGGGCCTTCAAGAAAAGAGCTTATTTGTCCATAAAAGGCCGGCACAGCACCTGTAACACTTCTAGTGTTACAAGAGTTTATGGGCGGTGGTGACTGGTGACCCCTTAACATCAGGTGGCCCACCTGCCCCTTTGCTTGCGCTGACATAAAAAAAATCTAAATAACTAATAATAATTTAAAGAACATTAAGGAGCTTTCGCATTTACGTTAGCGTATTCATAGTATGAACAACTAGATTTACAATCACGTATTAAAATTTAAAATGTTGTCGAAAATATGCGAACGGCGTTGCACCATTTATTTAATTAAGCACTTTATTTACTGATAATAATATTCATAAAGTCCATTGGATCGCTCATTGGAATACTCTGAATTCGGAAAAAGCGTAGGCAAAGTTTTGCATCAGACAATTTTTGAGCGAGATCGTGAGTCTAATTTGTTCACCATCATTGTCGTCGTCGATAGAGTTGTTTTTGAGTTTAATCATCTATACTAATAATATAAAGGTGAAGAGTTTGTTTGTTTGAACGCGCTAATCTCGGGAACTACTGGTCCGATTTGAAAAATTCTTTCGGTGTTAGATAGCACATTTATCGAGGAAGGTTATAAGGCTATATCATCACGCTACGACCAACAGGAGTGGAGCCACGGGGGTGAAACCGCGCGGAGCAGCTAGTTACTGTATAAAATAATACAAACAGAAGAAAAGAGAACCCTCCTTCATTTCGAAGCCGGTTTAAAATTGAAATCTATTCTCTTTGTTTTATAATTTATATCTTATACTAGCTGTTCCCCGCGGTTTCACCCGCATTGCTCCGCTCCTGTTAGTCTTAGCGTGATGATACATAGCCTATAACCTTCCTCGATAAATGGGCTATCTAACACCGAAAGAATTTTTCAAATCGAAACAGTAGTTCCCGAGATTAGCGCGTTCAAACAAACAAACAAACTCTTCAGCTTTATAATATTAGTATAGATGTGTAAATCTGCTTACATCATGCAGCTCAGTGGGGAAGGGCCCGTCACCAACGCGTGTAGTGTACGCCTTAACAACACCAAGCACTTCGCCAATGAGGCTTGGTGGTAGACCGAGCCCTGTGCACACACCGCCGATACTGCAGTTCGATGACGTCACGTACGGGTATGTACCTGTAATACGAATATATTTAAATTACTTAAAAATCGAGTTTCCCTTAAGCTGTGCGGTGATAAAGTGCGATGCGATTCAACTAAGAATAGGATCGACTTAACGCCATATTGATCATTGCTGTTAATTTTTTACTGCTTCATAATGCCTGTTCTAAACACACTATTTCAGTAAAGATTTTCACTAATTTTTAATTTTACTTTCCCATTAATTAACGTGACACTATTCAAAAAACCGCACACGCACATACAACATCTTAGCATCAACACTTTTCGAATCCCGCCTCGAAATTGATTTTTTTCTATTCTATAAAAATGTATCAAATGAAACACTTACCAAAATCAATATCCAACATGGCCGCATTGGCACCTTCAACCAGCACTTTCCTCCCACTTCTAATCTCCTTGTGCAAGTAGGACACTGTATCTTTCACTAATGGACGAACTTTCTCTGCGTATTCTTTATATGTGGCTAGTTCACTCTCAATATCTACTTCGAGTAATGGAAACATTCGTTTGTACGTAGCGGCTAGCGTTCGGAATCTGTAAGGATAGATATTTAAAATTAATTTAGTTTAAAGATAAAGCTATTAACCATTGTAATTCTTTCAATTTGAATATAATATGTACATAGTTTTAAAGGTATTAATGCTTTGATAGAATTTAAAATTACTTCGTTATCTCGACGTAGCGTAGTCGCAAATGATCCCAAAGATACCCATTCTCCACTTAAAGTAAAGTAATTTTAAAGAAACATATTATACACTAGCTTTCCGCCTGCGGCTTCGCCCGCGTTTTCAAAAAAAAAACCCGCATAGTTCCCGTTCCCGTGGGATTTCCGGGATAAAACCTAGCCTATGTCACTCAGAAATGATGTAGCTTTCCAACAGTGAAAGAATTTTTCAAATCTGCCAAGTAGTTTCGGAGCCTATTCAATTCATACAAACAAACAAACAAACAAAAAATCAAACCTTTCCTCTTTATAATATTTGTATAGATTATACACAAGTTAATCATAATTATTATACTAAAATTAATTTGTGTTCAGTTCGTTTGAAATCATAAGCTTTTCTATAACATACATAATTGAATGTTTGTTGGAATTATAATTAATACCTTCATATTATGACCTAAAATCTAAACAAGGACAGCTTGTATTTTAGCAAATCCTATAGGTAAATTAAGTAATCATTGAATATTTTTAAACTAGCTGTGCCCCGTGATTTTACCTGCATTGCTACGCTCCTATTGATCTTAGCGTGATGATATAAAACCTATGGCCTTCCTCGATAAATGGACTATCTAACAGTGTCATAATTTTTAAAATCGGGTCCGTAGATTCTGAGATTAGCGCGTACAAACAAACTCTTCAGCTTTATAAAAAAAGTATAGATAAAACAATTCTCTGATGAAAACTGTTGTGACTTCATTGATATTTTCGGACGTTAGATCATGTACAAAGTAAAATCTTCAAGTGGCTTGATAAAACATGACGCTTATCTAATCTCAAATACTTTTATACGGCAATATTAAGTAACCCATTGTGTATGGAATAATGCAATTTACTACACTGCATTGTTTATTTGATTTAATGAAACAACATGTTGTTTATTCATGTAAAAGAAATTTCAGGAATTTCTACATAAGCCTTATATAATTAGATTAAAAATACTTTTGAGTTTGAATCGAATCAAATTAGATTATTTTAACTCTTGTTCTCGTTGTTTTTTACAACCCTAATGGTACGATAGTTTGAGTTGGCTAAAATAGTCTATATATCCAGTTACTTTAGTATACAATCAGAATTTAATTCGCATGCACGGACGACAAACGTTTTATAAGACACGTTTTAGATCGTCCAAATGAAGGTATTTCCTAAAATTCTGGTGTGAGCAATAACTTCGGAAAAACACGGATCATTCATGATAAGCAGTCTTTCGCTGGCCCACTTCCCAAAAGCCATATCTACTGTAGTTGTAAATATTGATAATAATGAATAGATAGAATGATTCTCGACGAAGTTTTTAGTATATAATGTATTAAGTTTTGGATAGAGGGGGCGAAGCCGCGGGCGTAGACCGAGTATCATGAATTTGATATTTAGTTTCATAGCATCCAAATGCCTTAGAGCGTAGACGCACTATGCGGGTAGCCGCATTGCGGGTAGCCGTCCGGCTGACCGCAATCACAATTTTGTAAATGAATATTACGTACATAATTGTGATTGCGGTCAGCCGGACGGCTACCCGCAATGCGGCTACCCGCATAGTGCGTATACGCTCTTATAAATGAGATTTTTTCAAAGAAAAAATTCGATCCGGCCTCGTGATAAAATTTTTTCTATTCTTTAAAAATTTAAACCTAGTATAAAAAATATTTTATCACAGTATCACTTACTTCTCTTCAAATATTTGGAAGTCGCCAAGCAAATCTCCAATCCTGATGCCGTTTCTCGTGGCTTTCGACGAGTATGTCGGGCCGATGCCTTTCTTCGTCGTGCCCAGGGAGTTTTTGCCTTTTTCGGCTTCTTGGAGACCATCAACCTGTCAAAGGGTTCAATAAATAAATACATACATCTGGGCATTTTACTTATCCAAATTCGAACCCAGACCCGATAGCATAATCGTTGCGTACCTAAATTTAACATAGATAAGAATCTGCAAACTGTCACAGTTTCTTCCATCAAGCCTTTTAACATCCATAGGTGTGAAAAAGGTCCTCAAATTTATTCGTCCTTTTTGTCGCTCTACAAATTCTATTGAAATAATACCTACTACATATAAAGACATTTCTTATTAGAATATCTAACCTTCACTCATTTTGCATAGTTTTCAAATTTGTTTTTTATTATCTTTGTGTACAATTTTAAGCACGCACGAGATATGTATTATCTCACGAATATAATAGGACAGAATTTCCATACACTATCACGTTAATCAGCATCCTATTGTTAGTGTGACAAAGAGATTCAATTGTTCATATGAATTGTTTTATGTTTAAAGCGCGCTTAGAAAATCCTTGGAATGGGTTATTGCTCTTTAACTCATGTTTAGTTTGTACAAAAGACTACAATACTGTACTTTTGTACACGCGATGGATTCATTCGAAGATTTTCCAACAATTTGGTAAGCTTCTGCTATCATATTGAAGGTAAAGGCCACTTTTGAATGAATTTGCAGCGAATAATACATCTAAATAGAATGGAAGAGAATACCTACCCATAGTCTCACCATCTGTTAAAATGGCCGAGGAGTAACTTACTATGTTCTGACGTTGCTAAAAGATGATGCATGCACCTTAAATAGACAACGAACCTGATCTCTTATCATCACCCAAAAGCAATAAAGAATACAAAAAAGAGACGCTTCAGAATTGAAACTTCTTTGGCAAGATTAAAGACACCAAAATCGTCGCCTTACTCCATGACGTGACCTTAAAATTTTACGCTAAACTTTTAGCCTTTGTCCTTTTCCAAGCTGTAACAGTTACTTTAGTAAGGAATAGCAGGATTCATTAAATAAATATCCCCTTATAGCGTACCTGCTGATGTATATCGAAGACGAGATGCGCCCGGTCGGATACGATGAGCCGATTCTGCCAATTCCCCATACCTTTTGATTCGTTCTTCTTCAGCTCTTCGAACAGTCCTGGCAAGTGTATAACCACTCCATTGCCTGTAACAGAGTAAGGAAAACCTTGAAAATCTACACTTTAAGGAAGGTACCCTTACAGGAGCCTTATACGAAAAACCCTATTTCTCCATCGTGTTATTATAATTTCTTCGACACTCAGTAGAAATAAGTAGAAGTGGTACCTACTTCTTACGTGATATCCATTGGAGCCTAGTGCTCAAGAAATTGAATACATTTAGTCAAGGATCTCTTAGAGCAAGAGTATTAACTTCCATCTTAGTTATTTAATATTCAATGCACTGGATGCATATTTAAATACGATAAAATATGCTAATTGCTAGACAAGTCTAAAGCAACTGTTTACAGGTAAACATTGCACATTATAGCTTGTTAATTTCCTAGGTATTGGATAAATTAATTCCTAAAATTTGAGTAATGAGAAACATTTTTTTGATAAAACTTCAATTTTAATATTTCATAATCCTTCCATAAAAGATTTTAACAAGACAATTTCTAAGCCACGAACACGAAAGTAAACAATTTGAGCTGTTTTACTATTGTATAATGCAATCAAAAATTATAGACGACCTTCCAAAATGAACATTAAGCATCAAGCCGTACCGAGACACGGCAGGTACAGAATTAAATATTTTTATAATCGAATCTCATTTTATTTCATGCAATTTATATGGTAAGCAATGGCAGCATGTTTTGCTTCTTGAACACAATGGGTAATGATAAAACTCTTTAGGTTCGTAATTAGGTACGATGCGTATAAAACATTCGCTGTATGAACGAAGTATGGCCTTCTTAGTTTATACTTAGGCTATTCAAAATGTTCTGATATAAATGGAAATAAAATATTTCTATAATGTTATCAAATACTTTTTACGTGTAGCGTGTAGTGTTAGCTACCTACTATTAAGTATTCTGTAGTGTAGGTAAAGATGGTCGACCCTTAAAAAAATAATTTAGGTAAGTATGTCATTTTAGGAACGTCGGCGCGACTCAAAAAATCTACAAAATTACTTTTTAATTCAGTAAACCCGGTTAAGTGGAAAAACATAAGGAAAACTCTCGTAGAACCTTGAAGAACATATTTTTGTAAAAAGTTTGGTGGTTATTTCAATAAATCACATTGTTTTCTTAATCTCATTGTACATCATACATGTCCAATCTTAAACAAAATTATCGTTACATTTAATTAATTGATAACGACAAAATGATTTCTGTACCTAAATGTTTGCATAAAATACACGTAGCACGTAGTTACCTACGCATAATCTCAAGTGTCTGCTCACGTGATATAGAAAATTAGTAAGTAGGTACATTGTTTGTACACAAACACAATCTAACTCTTTGATAAAATATGTACAACAGAAAAAACGTTACTGACGCTTTTATTCATTTACGTTTTCGTTCACTGTAAAAAATGAAGCCTTTCCACATTTATATAACTGATATTTCTCTACGAACCCGATCATTAAACAAAAAGGAAAATGATGAGAACACCAAACGAATATAAACATAAAAATAATAGACTAATCGAATCGGTTATAAAACCTATATCGATATCTGCGAAAAACAGCTGTTCAGGTATGACGCAAAGAGGCGTATAATCACAATCGAGTCATCATTGTAAATAATTTAATGCCTGCAAATAGACTTACAAATTAGAACATAGCTTGCAAATTAGGACAGAACTACTAAGCAGTCTTTGTATATTATTGCCAAAAGGTACAGGTCACATGAGAAATATAGTCGTCAATTTTTTTTGCCTATTATAAGGACATTCCCTTGGTAACAAACAGGAATAAGTGAAATCTACCCAGACTTTACACGTGAAGGCAAGATCAATGGAAATGTTCATATAGAGAAGAATCCTTGATAGCAACAAATTGATAATGATATGTAATATATTTTAATAGTCATTGCACAATACATTATCGCAACATTAAACGCTTGCACACGATAATGTGACCTACTGTTACTTAAAATAGGTACGAAATTTGTTTGCATAAGCCATAACATTTAGCATGAGTAATTTCCGCGGAAAACTAATACATATGACATTCTGGTAGAACATTGAAATGTACCTATTATGTTTTAGTAATTATACTTTGTACAACATGGCATTTCAGATTGTTCATAGAGTTTAATACATAATCTGCAGCGTAAATTCAAATTGAAAATTCATTTTATCGTTTTTTTTACACCTATGACATAGGTATTAGGTATGCAGGTAGGTTCTATGTCTAATATAAGAAAATATAATTCTAGTGTGTAATAAAACACAGAGTCACCATGTCAACATTGCAGATCCTAAAATGCTGCCTTTTCTTAGATTCTGCATGATAATACCGCGTTCATATTTGGGGGTTGTTTTTGGGCCTCCGGACCCCTCACTCACCGTACGAAACACGGTAGCATACTGTTAATATGCCACCATTTCACGCCGGTTTTCTGTGAGGGTGTGGTAACTTCCCCGGTGCGAGCTTGGCCCATTTCGTGCCGAAGCAATGCTCGACTCCCACTACTAAGATGTAACTAAGCGATTGTGACGTTGAAACGAAAAGAACGTGAATAAGATTATATCAATCAACTCCATCTAAACTTTGTATGCTTGGCTCGTGCATTTTAAATGTTATTATTATAACCTTAGGTAGGTTAAAATTATTAAGATAACATAACATAAACTATCATTATTATCGATACATCGTTAAACTATATGATTAATTGATTGAAGACTCGATTAAGATTAACCTAAGTAGTATAGAAGTCAATCAGGGATTTCCAATACAATCGAATTATATTTATTATTACATATTTTACCCAGTTACGGATTACTAATAGAATATCAACAATATGCTATAACTACCGACTTATATTTTTTTATTTCTGTACCGTAAACTGCTATTTAACAATGTTATAACATTTCTGTTATGTTTATTGACCTTAATCTTCGTTATTAATTTTTGAGCCCATTTATAAAAAAAAAGTTACAAGCTACATCTTATATATAAAATTCTCGTGTCACAATGTTAGTCTGCATACTCCTCCGAAACGGGTGGACCGATTCTCATGAAATTTTCTGTGCATATCGGGTAAGTCTGAGAATCGGCCAACATCTATTTTCTTATATATAAAATTCTCGTGTCACAATGTTAGTCTGCATACTCCTCCGAAACGGGTGGACCGATTCTCATGAAATTTTCTGTGCATATCGGGTAAGTCTGAGAATCGGCCAACATCTATTTTTCATATGTACCACGGGCGAAGCCGAGGCGGACCGCTAGTAATATATAACATGACGCTATGGCCAATAGAATTGATGATTTTTCTTTTCAAATTAAATTACCTACTGATTTAACAGGGAAAACCCGGGTTTCATCATTAGCGAACGAACTTGCTGGTACGTACGTCACAACTTCACAATTGACTTTCTGACAGGATGTTAATTGTGGAACTCATTATTAAAAACTCTGACTTAGTAACAATTCTTTGTCCATAAAATCAAATGTGAATACGGCTACTCGTCTACGACTTATACATCTAAAGAAACACGCATATATGAGACACACTTACACTAATAGCGTAATGAAGCAGAACATTTTAATTGAACGGTAATAGACACATTAATAACGCTTATCACATTTCCATAAATTAGACGTGGGCAGACTTTGGTCAAGTGATCGAAACGTTACATTGAGGGCTTATCATCCATGCGTCATAGTTTTGTTTCGCGCCAATAAATTGACCGCGGGATTTTTACTTAGGTACGAAAACGTTAAAAAATCTTACTGATAGGTATTATAGACTTTAAAGTTGGTGAAATGGAGTATGTTTTGGGATACACCTCACGGGAAAACCACCGAACGGATTTTGATAATACTGGGGCCTTAGACAAAGTAACAATTACGAAACGATAACGAAGTTAGAAATCGCAAAAATGTATGGGATTGACATTAGATAGACCACGTGATCTAACGCGGCGTATGTCAATCCCATACATTTTTGCGATTTCTAACTTCGTTATCGTTTTGTAATTGTTACTTTGTCTACTGGGCCTGGGCAGCATCACTGCCATCACTGGTTTATGTACCAAAAATAGAAGACAAGAAATATTTGATAATTCCTGAAGATTCTTTCATTTCTTTCGTGTGTGAAACTGCGCAGCACAGCTAGTGGTACATAAAGTTTTGCACCGATAGTAAAGTTTTATGTTAAAGTAATGAGAAATCTTGCTAAGAATTAATTTCCACTACAATTAATATATTAGATTACTCAAATTATTTTTAACAAATAGCCCAAAACAATGCAGATGACGCAATTTTCTGGCGATGCTTCAAGGGGACGTCGGTCACTCGTAGCGTTAAAGATTTCAATATCAACGAGCTGTAACTATAGACACACCCTCAGATACATACTGTTCACACCTATATTTTGTAAACAACTAGCTTCCCGCATTCGTCTTTATCCATATTCTCTAATTACTCGGCAGTTGTTCCTTTTTTTATAGTGGGGAAATCTTCCAAATATACCCACGGCCCCCGGGGAAGGAGCCGAGGGTTATGTCGGATTCTTACCGACTAAAACCCCACTGTGTTCCGTCGAGCCGCGCAGTTAGCCGGGGCCGCGGGTACTCTTAGAAATCGTCCACGACCCGGCAGTTGTTCCTATTCCTATACCAACTTAATCACAAACATATTATATTTATTCAACTAGAGTTCGTTAAGGAGCGCTTTTTAATCGTCAAAGTAATACAGAAAAATAATAAATTACTAGATATGTATATCTTATTCATCCCCTTGAAGTGATCTTTTCGCTACAAAAAATATCATATGTATTTAAAGGTTTAATTAATTTATAATTATGTCAAAATTAATGTTCAACGAAACCTGAACGGTTGCATTCGATTTACAATATCAGGATGTTGATAAAACATCTTTTACATATATAATTACGCAAGGAATAATTTATTGAATATTACTTGTAGAAATCGATTTATTTTGTTGTCGGTTTTTATCAATATTCAATACATCTTTTTATGACACGGTGAACCGGTAAATACACCGGTTCACTTTCGATTATTTTATCGTCGTATAATTATAAAATCTATACTAATATTATAAAGCTGAAAAGTTTGCTTGTTTTAACGCGCTATTCTCAGGAACTACTGTTCCGATTTAAAAATTCTTTCGGTGTTAGATAGCCCATTTATCGAGGAAGGTTATAGGCTATATATCATCACGCTAAGACCAACAAGAGCGGAGTAATGCGGATGAAACCGTGGGGCACAGCTAGTACATGATATGAGGAATTTAAATTAATGTTAAAGATGTCTCAAACAAGGCTGCATGCAAATGCAAAACTACATAATAAACGAACAAACACGTTTTTAATTCGTTTTCGATCTGCTATCGATTTCGATATTATTATTTTAATTACTACATGTGTACCTAACGCGTTAAAACAAGGGCACAAAATAAGCAGACAATTATAAACCTATAATAACTTCGATCATGCAATTTAGTGCAAAACAAGAATAACCAGATGGTTCCATGGAATTATATTTTGTTAAACGGTTCAAGAGTAAGAAGCGAACAAACATACAAGGTCTTACCGATGACCGAAGTGCATTTCTGGTTGATGATGCCACTGGGCAGGAGGTGGAAGTCGAACTCTTTGCCGTTGACCACCACTGTGTGGCCTGCGTTATTGCCACCCTGGATAACAAGCCTTTATTAGTATTTTGGAATGTACACTAATAATAAATCTATACTAATATTATAAAGCTGAAGAATTTGTTTGTTTGTTTGAACGCGCTAATCTCAAGAAGTACTGGTCCGATTTGAACAATTCTTTCGGTGTTGGATAGCCCATTTATCGAGGAAGGCTATAGGCTATACCTCATCACACTAAGACCAACAGAAGCGGAGCCACGCGGGTGAAACCGCGGAGCGCAGCATGATTCCGCAAATCGACGACGAGCGCCTATTTTGCGTTAAATCTGCACTTATAGAAATAAAAAAATACTGATCTGTAGTCGCTCCGTGACCACACTCGTAAAGTACTCGAAACGTCGGGATAAATAATATAAAAAATAAACAGCTTTTAAAATCCGTAAGTCTTTAATTACTAAATGGATAATCCTCTCGTAAAATCAAACAATAAAATATCTGCACTGATATTAAAAACACGAATGATTTTTTTTATGTATGTACAAATTTACAAACTACTTCATTTTCTCTGGAAATGGTCAGGTCAGGAATGGTCCTGTATGACATTATCTACTTCATTAAATCCTGATTTAATCCAAATATTTGGGACTAGTAGCAAAACTACCAGTTTTATAAAAAACAATAATATACATATATACTTATCTGAAAGTATGTTCAAAAATATATGGAAAGCCAGACAGTAACATGATATATCTTAATCTTAGCGCCCAATAAATATAAATAAGAGAGGTCAATGACCACTTATCACTCAAAAAAATGTCTCCCAGCTTATTGTGGGAAGTTAATTTGGGAACAGAGCTATTATTAATAGAATGTTATTCTTTGAATTATTTAGCTTTTATTCTACAACATTACTTTTTTATGTATGTTGTTGTGTCTAACTGAAAATAATGCAAATAAATGGTGTAAGAGATAGTGGTAGGAACATTTATTTTAATCAGTATACCATGTTAATATGTTGACAAAATAATTTATTAAACATTGTCACTTGTTATTGGAAGCAACAGAATTGAATTATCTTGCAATATTATTCAATTTTCTATTTCCCAATAGTGTTACACAAATATTTGATTAGAAACATGATTGGAACCTTGATGAGATTTCTCTTTTTATTCAGCAATACTATTGTCACTATATACAGGTCAAGTTTTGCAATAGCTACATTTCTATTAAGACTAGATAACCGAAATAAAAACATAAGATAACACTAAACATTATTGTGAATCAGACTAACTAATTTAAATGTCTTGCAGATATAAACTAAAAGGTCTTTCATCCCTCAGCCCCCGGAATCACAGACACAATAGAAAATCTATTCTGTCGTGGCCCAATCGGGCCGATCGGTGGTCAAGGGGTTAATGTGACGTCTCTTCAAAGAAAATAAACATAAATTTTCATAAGCACCATTTACCACAATGCCATGTCTATATTATTATGTATTTTGAATTTTCCCTGAACATAAAGTGTTACTTAATTAACATATTTTTTATATTATAAGTCATTTCATAACACCAAGATATTTCAATTTAAATAAATAGGTGTACAATAATTAGCTCAATATTCTTATCTGTTTTCTGATTTTGCACAACAAAGTTCTTGTAACAAGGGCATATCCGAGATTATATAAGTTTTGCAAATCCATATCTATCATATGATTTAAGTGGTTTTATCATAAAGAACATTGAATAATACCTTATTTTAAAACCAATTTCTTTAGGTTTTTTTTAAATTACTATTCCATTTCAACTGTTATAGGTATTTTATTATTGTTCCCTAAAATATTAATAATAAAAAACACAACATGCAAGTAATAGGAACAGAGTTTGAATTCCTGTTCAATACCACTTTGATTAATTCTACATCTAACTAGTTCACACTAAAATATCAAGTAGAAGAGTGATGAGTACTAAGTAATTGGCTATTATTCTATTGCAGTATTTACTGTTACAATGGTGAATCAAAAGAGAATAAAGGTAGACTATAAGTATTCTGATTTTTGATCTAGTTATGCTATAAATAAAATCCATACTAATATTATAAATGCGAAAGTAACTCTGTCTGTCTGTCTGTTACTCAATCACGCCTAAACTACTGAACCAATTTGCATGAAATTTGGTATGGAGATATTTTGATACCCGAGAAAGGATACCTTTTATTGCGAAATATGTACCACGGGCGAAGCTGGGGCGGACCTCTAGTCTTATATAATTCTTATATTAAATAGCAGAAAAAAGTCTATTTTTCGTCAGTAACCATGACAATAAACAGCTCGGACCTTGGCAGTAGTCCACAATAATTAACGAGTAACGTTCATACAATTCACGGTGACTATTTACGTTTCTAAACGTTTTGCTACGCTCGGCATCAATCACGGTCACATGATTTAAAAAAAAACAAATGCAAGTGTTCCCTGGAAATGTGTATGATTTTATTGTGTTACGTAATTTAACAAGACACGAGGAATGATCTACGCAATTGAGATTTACATCACTTGGCAGACGAGTCTCAGAATATACCTACTAACATGAAAATCCTATGTTTTCAAACAGTTTGGACAACTGCCAGACAAAAGCTTTTTGTAGAAAAACAAATGTTAGATACAAAATTTAAAAGCAAATATCTCAAAGCAAAAAATAAACACTTTTATTTCTAAAAGTAAATTGTTTGGCTCTAACCTATAAATTATCGATGTAAACATTGCATTCCAAATATTTATGGTAACGTAATAATTGTTCCATGAGGAGAACTTGCTCTGTTCCTTATTGCAAAATATTTCTAAAAAATTAAAAAACATAAATAATGATTAAATACCTGACAACGACACACGATGTCCGAGTTCAGAGCCAATAAATCCACTACTTTGCCTTTTCCCTCGTCGCCCCATTGCGCACCCAAAACAACTGTTACTTTATTAGATTCCATCTTATTTTGTGTATAAACACAGTCACCGTTTACTTCAGAATGCTTCGAATTTGTAATCGAAGCCATTTTCTGCGAAGTGTGAACTCCGTAAATTTATGCAAAAAAGCACGACATGCGCGCGCAAGATCCAAAGAGCAAAAAGATTTCATAGCTAGCAGTGATACCGTTCTAAAAATATCGACGAGTAACGACTACTATTTACGATTGTTGAAATTAGAAATCGCGATTGAATAGAAGTTTGAAATCAGTATTCTTTGTCCTATATTTAATTGTAATTTTCTACAAAAATTGCACGTTGACATTCAAAATTATTCACATCATGAACAAAACGTCCATAAGTTCGTTAGAGAGCATGAGAGTAGTATATTCTTTGTTAAGCGTCTTATTTACGGTCCATCTTGACGTACGTCACGCCAAGGTCATACACGATGCACGACGCAAAACGACAGTGAATAGCGTTGACGTACGTCAATAATTATTATTATTATCTTGCTGGATGTGCACGACCAACTTTTCATCCAGCAAGCACCCCCACCACCGCGAACGTCGTGCAGATGGACAGTGAATAGCGCGGACGTACAGCAGATTAGTGTTGCCAACAGAAATTAATGTAAATACTTGGAAACGTGGCCTATTGATATGATTTTTTTGTGATAACTTATTGTAGAGCCATTTTAATAGGCAACATTTGACAGTTCAACAAAATTCAACAACGTATCCTAGTAACCACGACATAGAATAACATGATATTTCGTTTTGTTAGAACTGCACATTTGTTTAACTTTTTTCAATTACGATTACATATTTATAATAATAATGACCGATAGAAGTAATTTTAGGACTTGATTTTACTGATAAACCATTCTAAACATAATGAAAAATTTCTGATTTAAAGAACTGACGTCGCTACAATTTTGTGTCAATAAACCTTTTTTCTTTTTAAATACCAGAGACGTTACTCTAAAAATCGAAATCTGACATCTAGAATCGAATGCATTGATTACTTGGGAATAAAAATTATCATAAATTATTGACATGTGTTTCAAGTTCGATTGACAAATGTTTCAAGTCCGTATCGATTAATTCACTTTAATCGATGTTTTTAAGCAGGTTACCACCCTATGAAGATAAAATTGATAGACGTCAAATGTTGCCTATTAAATTGGCTCTACTATAGTGAGTACATGAGCAAGCAAGAAACGGTTATTTTTGATTTTTATGTACACAGGAAATCCCAATTATCATTACTTTTGGATCAACCTTGTACACATGGACAGTTTATATTCAGAAGTTATTATTTTAAAAGAACTCCAAGGCGAATTGTTGAATAACACAGATTTTATGCAAAAGTCCACTGCAGAAAAATGGCAATTTATTTAAAAAAAATATCTTGACGAATTTGTTTGTTTAAAAAAAAATGATTAGCTATATAGAAAACTACTCTCTGTTCCCGCCACTTTAGCATTTACTGAAAGAGTCTTTTCGGTCATGAATGTGAAGTGGCGGGAAGAGAGAAACCGAGCTTCATTAAAAATTAATTAAAAATGAGCTCTTGAAATATATAAATTTAGATTTGGAATGTTTGGATTCATATAATTCATTTAAAAATAATGAAAAATTCTTAGTTACTGCAAAAAGTACAAAAAAATACATTTTTAAAAATATTTATTTACTCTTTATTTACCTCCTTTAAAATCAGATATACTCTATTACTTCAAATAAAAGTTGGCAACCCTAGGCCCTAGCCATGCTTGATGCGCGCACGATCGTCAGTAGGATACATCCAGCACCGCGGCCTTGAGCCGACGTACGTCGGGGATTGACCGTGAATAAGACGCTTTAATGATAATGACATAATATTTTGATTCCTAAAAGCAGCGAACATTTTAAAAGGAATAGAATATGGACTAGAATTTGAAAGGACCTGTTGTAATTAATGCCCTAGTTGTAATATTATGGATTTTTCTAATCTAATACAGAATGCGCGCTAGGAGATTTATTTTTAAATTCAATGTGTTATTCAAAATACAATACTTATAATACAAACTGAAATTGTTGCTGTGGTTTGTTGAAACGCTTCTATGCTTCTAAGTTCTAATTTAAAAAATATTCAGTAGGAGCTTAGTAACGAATTATGTATATGTTTAATGTAATTTAACAATTTTATTGAGAAAAATATAATATACAGGGTGTAATTAGGGTTGCCAACCGTACTATAATATATAGTATTGTACTATATTTCGGGTCTGCGTACTATATACTGTTGAAAACATATATAGTACGCAAAAATACTATATTTTCAACACCGACAAATGTAACAAACAAATCCTTCATTAAAAAAAAATAAGAACGCGCCTATTCATTGTTAAGATGGCTAAGTCATATAAGTATAAGTATAAGTGGCGAGAAGAAAGAAACAGAAGTAGTGTATCATTGATAAAAAATGAGCTTTTGATTTATATTAATCTAAAAATTGAATGTGACAATTTAAAACAAAGTTGCTTTCACTGTCCCTATGTCCCTATGTATTATGTATGCTTTAATCTTTAAAACTACGCAACGGATTTTGATGCGGTTTTTTTTAATAGATAGAGTGATTCAAGAGGAGGGTTTTAGTATATATTTATTATGTTTTAGGCAAAGCGGGCGAAGCCGCGGGCGGAAAGCTAGTTTATTTTAAACAAAAAGCTGACACAGTGCAAGAAGTGCAAAAAATATAGTATTTATAAAAATAATAATAGTTTAAAAAAACTAAAAAACTCGCTTTTAGGTCGGTTTTCTATAAAAAGCGTATTTTTTATTTTTTTTTAACCATTATTTATTTTATCAAATTAGTGTATTGTCATCGGTCCTCAATAAATCTACAAAGTTTGAACGAAATCTAGCCGTTTAAAGTGGGTCAAAATCGCGCCCAAAGAAGTCGGTTACAAACATTCAGGTGAAGCTAATATAAAGCGTGTAATAAAATATATTTGTCTATTTTTTTGTATTTCCCATTAAATACTATATTTTTTTTAAATGTACTATATTTTTTACACCTTATTTTGGAAAATACTATATTTTGATGATGAAATGTTGGCAACCCTAGGTGTAATCGTTAAGTGTGCACAGGCGATTTTTCCTTAAGTATTACAGATAACAAAAAACTTTAAACTGATATCGAAAGTACTTAACCTAATGAGTAAAATGGCCGTTATAAATTTTTAAAAATAAATCGAGAAATATCAAAAAAAATTATCTTTAAACCCTCCCATACATTAAGTATGAAATATGAATATCCCGTATACATTTAATATGAAAGATTTTAGCTTTCTTTTTCTTTTTTGGTTTTCTGCTTTAATTACTTCGCAAATTTGAAGTGGCATTTTTCACGCTTTTCCGGACATTTTCACGCATTTTCCGGATATTTGCCGGGGATTTACCGAGCATTTTCTCGACATTTTCCAGGCTTTTTCCGGGATTTTCCAGACATTTTCCGGGAATTTCCCAGGCATTTTCCGGGGATTTTCCGAGCATTTCCCGGGGATTTTCCGGATGTTTCCCAGACATTTTCCGGACATTTCCCTGGCATTTTCCGGGGATTTTCCACGCAATTCCCAGGCATTTTCCGGACATTTCTCAGGCATTTTCATATACAGACGTTATATTTCATTTCATTTATTTTAGCATATACAGACGCTCCGATTTGGTTGGTGCCAACCATCCGACCACGACCAAATCGGAAAGTGTAGAGAGCGGTCGGTCCGACATAATTATTATTAATATTGGTTTGACGTGGTCGGATGCGCCAGCAATACCGACCAAACCAACTTCCTATCCGATCCAACCAAATTGGAACGTTTGGAAGCTTTGTTCTGACCAAATCGGCTCATTCCATAGAGTAATATAGGTAATTGACTCATTCACATTCGCAACGCCGCCGGTGTAGGACGTCAACATGAACGCCGAGGGAGTTACGGTCACCGAACGTGACATATTAATAAAATTACTGGAACTATATGAAGACTTTCCCTGTTTGTGGGACTTAAGTAACAAAGATTACGCAAATAGAGATGCCAGAAATCAAGCGTATTTTATTATGTTAGAAGTATTAAAAAAAATTGACAGTGCGGCTACATTAAAAACCTTAAAAAATAAGTTATAAGAGCCGCATATGACTGTAATTTTTCTATTTCTATAGTAGAATTTAGCCCATTCTCTTCGTACTATGGTCAACTGACATATTACTCTATGGTCAACTGACTGCTGGAAGGCCAACCGTCGGACAATCTGTAGCAATGTTGGAATGGTTGCCATGTCGGTTCCAATTTGGTTGGCACCAACCAAATCGGAGCGTCTGTAGATGCTATAACGATTACACCCTGTATACGTAAGTGCTTCGTAAGTGTTAACAAAGCTTAATTTTTACTTCGGTACAACGGTTGTACGGTTGTACTTAGTTATATCTATTATTAATAGATACTACGCTTTATGAGTAGCTATTTTATTTACCCTTTATTTACCAGTTCGATGCTGTAACTTATTTATGTACCTTTAACAACAAATTTTATTTATTTACTTAGCGCAACCTGCTGGTGCGTTTCACGTTCCAATTAATAGATATATTTATAGATGCTATAAGCATCAGCATAAATCGGCATTGTGCGGCACTGAGTCGCATTATGCTCTGTAATTGGAAAACGGGGAATATGTGTGATCAACTGTCAATGTCTACGTCGTGTGTTATCTGTCGACTGTCACATTCAGAAATGAAAATTCAAAATTATTACAGTTCTGTCAAAGGAATGTTGTAATGTAGACGTTTGTAAATTTAAAACATTCGTGCATTTTTTTAAGACTAATTCTTCATAATAATTGAAAAAGAAAGATTTACATTATTGTCTTAAAATATATACTAGTTCAATGGTTATTATTCCCTTTAGTTAAGTTTGTGCTGTGAAATGGAACTTTATTTCTTGATTTTGCTTTTGTGTTTTGTGACCGGCAATAATGATAAACAAAAAGAAACTGAAGACGAAATAAAGAGGAGGAGGATAATCGAGCAATTGACCAAGACGCGAACTGTGATTTTGGACGACTACCAGTTCGTTACAAGACAAATCGCTACAGATGTTTTTATGTACCGCGGTTATCGAACTGTTTCAGTGATTTTCTTTCGTATTATGAGTGATGTTTCTGTGGCGCGGTTTACGTTGCAATCTGAAGAGCTTCACTTAAATAATATTGGTAAGTTTCTTTAAATTATATATAGAAAATAATATTGAAGTAGAAATATGTTAGACCGGGAGATACTGACACAAAATTTCGAGTCATTTGTAACAGGATGGCGGTTCTACAGGGGTCTTAGTACGCAATGATAAAAAGAAAAATGATGGTGTGATCGCTGGTATCGGTGGTTTAGTCGCGTGGGCGTTAGCCGAACTCGTCGGAAAAATAGCGAAAGTCAAACGATTTGTAACACAAAAATTTTAGTATTTACCGATAGCACATAAAAAAGAAGTAGGCGGTAGTGTCATGCCATACTTTTCCGGTGTGACTTACAGCCCGCCATACCGACGCGAATATGTTGATTTAAATAAAACAATTATTCAACCATTTGTACCAGGCTAACTTTTGCACAGGTAACCATCGTCGTGCAGCCATTTACGAAAATCGCCATGCCATACTTTTCGGACGATTCCAAATGGTCGCCATACCGCCGAAAATCTGCAAAAATAATTTATTTCGCCAAACTTTTTGTACCAGTATTGCATTTGGATTTTTGGAGAGTATTTGATAAAATGTGACCATTATTATATTTGCCATACTTCTAGTAGGGGGAAAAAGTGCTGTCATACTTGAAAAATTAATTTAGTATTAATTTATATAAGTGAAGATTTCCAACACCTAGATCTTTGAAATTTTGTATTTATATTCTTTGATCCTCAAACTTCCAGGAAAAATAAGTGCCATACTGTTACAAATCGTTTGACTTTCGCTATTTTCCGACGAGTTCGACTAACGCCCACGCGACTAAGCCGCCGGTACCAGCGTTCACACCATCATTTTTCTTTTTCTCATTGCGTACTAAGAACCCTGTAGAACCGCCATCCTGTTACAAATGACTCGAAATTTTGTGTCAGTATCTCCCGGTCTATGTATAAATGTTACAGTCACCTAGTTAAGTCAGCTGTTTAAATCTGAATCATCAAGATGTATCATTTAAGTAAAAACAATTTAAAAAGCCAAAAGAATTAAGAGGGCCCAGGCTATGAATGATAGCTCTATCAACTGATATGTATTGCATTTTCAATATTAAGGTTTAAATTGAATACTGAATCCGTTCTTTATACAATTGTGTGACTGTGACATTAGCTTAATAGTTTATTCCATAAATCTAATTTCAATTGATACAAAGCTTATAGATTTTAATAAATAGACTAACTAACAGATAAGCTTATGAGATAACTGACAGATAAGCTGCGGATTCATGAGATAACTATCTATTTTTCATGAATAAATAACTTATCTATTGGTATTATAGCTATCAAAAGATATGAGAATAAAAACTTAAATTCATAGGAAACTATAAGATAATCTCTTTGAAAAAAGGTCCCTTAGGATATGATTTATATTAATATACTAGCGGTCCGCCCCGGCTTCGCCCGTGGTACATATGAAAAATAGATGTTGGCCGATTCTCAGACTTACCCGATATGCACAGAAAATTTCATGAGAATCGGTCCACCCGTTTCGGAGGAGTATGCAGACTAACATTGTGACACGAGAATTTTATATATAAGATGTAGATTGACCATTCACAAAATTCATGGGTCCAGGTAGTATTTATATCTAATTGAATTATAGGGTCATGCAGTCCACAGGAAGTAGTGATCAACTTGAAGCCTGGCTCATATCCTGCTGTCAATCCAGATGGCTACGATTTTCCGAAAAACTTCATAGATCCAGATGCAAGGGAAGAAATGCATACTATAGAACTCTTGTCGGACGGCAAGAATGCAAGCTATATAATAAATAATCCAAAACCTGATATTTGGTACGCTTTAGTGTACATAAAATGGCAGGATCCGAGTACTCAGAAAGTTGAGCAGGAAGGTAAGATTTATCATCTAATTTATTTTATCCAACCTTCTGTTTAATTACTTTCAAACAAAATAATGATAGCTGGAGAATAAAAGTTACTGTGTTGAGAGCCTTTTTGATGATTTAAAAAAAACACGAAGGTACAACTAGAAAATATATAAAATAACCAGCTGTCCCGGCTAACGTTGTTCTGCCTTACTCTTATCACTTAGGGGTATGAAAAATAGATGTTGGCCGATTCTCAGATCTACCTAATAGGCACACAAAATTTCATGAGAATCGGTTCAGCCGTTTTGGAGGAGTATGGCAACTAACATTGTGACAAGACAATTTTATATATAGAGATAGTGCTAAATAATTCACAATGAACAGCAAAATAAGAGCTTTTAAAATTCATTAAAATCGGTCCAGCCATTAAGCAGGAGTCCAGTGACAAACATAAATAAATATGGACAATGATTCCATACTTGTAAATAGGCCAGATACATTAAATAAAGTGATTGTGCGAGTTGTATTGGGTAATTCAGTTTTGATTGTTGATAAGGACTCTGTTGTCCCCTTATCATTCAATAAAGAACATTAATAATCCATACATTTTTATGATAAGTTTTTTATATTTAATATTAGTTTGCATCACACGGCACAGTCGTACGTTGTTATATTTAGACCCCTTTTCAATTGCATTAAACACTAAGTTTGTTTTATTTAAGTAGTCACCAAAACGACTTTTGTGTCTCTTTCAAACTGTTTATTTTGTTTAACAAATATCTTTCTTACGAAATTTCTCATAAATAACTATGAAGTTGTGCATTGATAGCAATATATGTTCCGTCCAGTAGTCTGTCAGCATAGTTGGATGAATAAATGTTTGCGTTTGGGCTTGAAACCATTTCAGATCATGTACTGGTTTATTACATTATACATCATGCTGCTAAAATGTAACCAGTAACATGGCGAATTACGAACTTCGCTGTTGCTACGATGCAATAACCTACTTAGCATTTGACCCAATTCCATGGCCCCTTGTATCTTTTGTTCACCCTTTTTCTTCCACAACACTATTCGTACTCCCTTATTACTGACAATCACTTTAACTGTGGGAGTCAGTTCGGCACGAAATAGCTCAGCTCTGTGAAGTGTGAAGTCATCAATATCACTCTCACAGAAGATCTATATGAAATAGTTAGTTGCATGATAATGCTAGTTTCGTTCTCTTCTACTTCTTTCCCACGTCCCCAATCCCCTTCCTGATCTATTAATGAGGGCAAGCGAAATACAGTTACGCCACCACCGCGACCACCAGCTTTGCCAATGCCTTAAAATAAATCCTTTAACCAATATGGCCCCAAGCAACAAGTGCGCATTAAATCACTATGCACCGTGCTCTAAATTGTCCCCGTTGTGCATATTGGCTTGATTGTAATCACTTCCGTTGCACGGTTCAATTCACGTAGGTGTCCTGCCCACAGCCGCGAGGTTTCCGTCATTTGATAAAGTCAATTCAATTGAGAATCAGATGTCTGAGGTAATACTTGATTAATTAGGTGGAGTCACTAATACGTCTTCTTGTCGCTCAGAGGATTTTGTCTGCTAAAATGTGGAACTCACTTTTACCTATTCTTTGTAGTTTCCTATTCTTCCATACGATGCTTGTTAATTACTAGATAAAGCTATTTGGTCATCATCTTCAATTTATATCGCGTGGCATCTAATCCAGTAATTATGGAGATTGACCCAAATAAGCAAGCTTGCAGACCTTGACAATTTGAATTTTTTTAATATCAATCTTATAAAGCTTTTTTCGAGTTAACAGCACTTAAACTTATAGACTAGGTACGTAATTAAATCAATGCAAAATTTATTAGTATGTACTCTTACAATATGTACGTACTTATTTCATCACTGATATTATATTATAGTTTTTTGATAATTTTTATACTTCAGAAGAGTATTGAAATATTTATATACTGTACCCTACATCGTTGCTAGGTGCCACTTAAAACTAGTTTATAGCAATTTAGGCTAACATTAACGGACTCCGTTCGTGCTGGCTCAGACCTCTTTACTATAGTAGGAACCTGGTTTAAATTTTTTCTCGAATGAAAATAATAGTATAATAATCGCTCTTTTTTACATTGAGGAGATCTTTAAAGTACGTAATTTTTTTTTTGAGTCCACGTATGATCAGTCTACGAGTTTTTTTACACGCTTTATATTAGCTTCACCTGTATGTTTGTTTGTTTGTAACCGACTTCTTTGGGCGCGATTTTGACCCACTTTAAACGGCCAGATTTCGTTCAAACTTTGTAGATTTATTGAGGACCGATGACAATACACTAATTTGATAAAATTTTCCATTTTTTAGTTCGGTTTTCTATAAAAAGCGTGTTTTTTAGTTTTTTTAAACTATTATTATTCTAAGCCATACACAATAATATCGTAAGATGCAGGTACATGGGTTACATCTACATGTTTATATAATTATCGATAATAATCGATGAATATTTGCTTCCTTACTGTAATGTTTTAGCTCATAAAATTATAGTCCAATTATTATTATTGGGTTTTTAAATCTCATCCTGACAATGTTATAAAATACGAACTAAATTATAATAGCATGTAAGTAGGCACTGACCACATTTTCCTCATGTCTGCAATAATTTTTAATGTCATTGTTACCCTTTCTTGATTTTGCCTCATGCAATTTATGTGCATTAATTTTATTGAAATGTCGGTTATTTCAAATGTCGATCTCATGGATATGTAAATATTAGGACATCTGCATCGGTCCAATCGCTGTGTTTCTAGGAAGTCTGTCTGTTCGGCTAGGTAATAATTACTTTTTTTCCAATTGAAATAAACTTTTACCCCTTTTTAATTATTACACATATAACAAGTCATCCTGTCTTTCTGTGTTTTCATATTTCAAAATGTCAAGATTCATAATTACAGCTTCTATAAATTGTTTATGTTAGTGTTACTTTTCAATATCCATAGATCATATGTTATGATTATCATATGGTATGGACAATATTAGATAAACGAGCCAAAGGTTAGATAAGAGGCTACATCTGAGTGTATTGTGCAAAAAACTGCATTGAAAATTGAAATCGTGTTTGAATAACAATGGGCAATGTGCCAAGATATTCATCAAAATCAACTAAACTTCGGTTTATGTTCAACGGAATTTGTAATCTGTTTCAGAGTGTCAAGAAGACTTTTCCCTTTCTGCTCTAGAAGTGGTTATAAGAGTCTAGATTTTTTATAATACCTTGACAGGTAGCGCATTGCGTTGGCTATTCGTATACCTAGTGTATGAAAATATAATCTACACTAATATTATAAAGAGGAAAACTTTGTTTGTTTGATTGTAATGAATAGGCTCATAAACTACTGGACCGATTTTAAAAATTCTTTCACCATTCGAAAGCTACATTATCCATGAGTAATATAGGCTATATATCATCATGCTAAGACCAACAGGAGCGGAGTAATTCGGGTGAAACCGCGCGGCACAGCTAGTGACTAGTAAAGCGATAAAGTATTTAGATGCGGTTACGGTGTTATTAAGGCTGCAGTCTAGCAAAATTGCGTTTTCAACAAGTTATTTGACAATTTTTTCCCGGCTAATGAAATGATAAACTGATTTTTTTTTCTTGTTTATCAATTAGTGTTATATACGCAATGCGCGTGAATTTTTTCACATTTATAAAGTTACTTTATGTTACCTTAATCAGGCCTTCAAGATAAGTCTCTTTCCCCCAAAATCATTTCGAGCTAAGTTTGTGCACTCACTACGTTGCAACCGATTACAATTTACACAATCTGATCAGCGCATTATTATCCTTATATAGTCGTTATTAAAAACTGCTGAATACAATTGCCGAAAAACTTATGATTTTCTTAATTAGAACGTTATAAATTCATGAAATTTCCCATTTTTTGCCTTACAAAATCTATTGATAAATACTGCTAAAAGTTATTTTTTCCATTAATTTATTCGATTTGGTTGAAGACCAATGAGTATTAATCCTTTAAAATTTTTTTTTTTTTAATTTTGATAATTCTTTAAATATTAAAAAAATATTTAAAATAATTAGGAAAAATCCTAGCGAATTTCTTTAGTCGCGCTCCTTGGGCCGGAGCGTTCTGACGTGTGCTCTACGCTCGATTTTCCTTCATACCGAAGTGAAAGTTGCTCTACTTCATTAAATTTAATATTTTTGTTAATTGATTATTTTTATCTTAGTTTTGTGCAAATATTCGTATTTTTAAACATTTGATTTCGATATGGAAAATAAACGAAAAAAATACGCGTGTAACTACTAGAAAAAAAATTATCTTCGAACATAAAGTTAATGAAACCAAATAGATTGCAAAGGTGATTGGCAACAATTTCTTTATTTTACGGGGTGTCAGTAAAGGGATGTATATTTCTTTAAAACTAAAGTAAGCTCATAAATTTTCTTATAATATAATTTTTTTGAAGTTCCAAAAATGTTTATTTTTCATTTGAGAAATACGAAATATAATATAAACTTGTATTGAGAACTTGAACTTCCCATGTTCATCCGGGGAAATCCCCATACGGGGAAAATGATTTGTTTACTCCAAAATTGATCCGAGGTGTTTTAATTTTTTCTTCTAGTCATTTTCAGCGTAGCGGCATGTTGTTTGGTTATTAATTTTGTAACATAAATGCAGGATGTTGGTTTTATATTCTGATCTTACAGACGCGCTGACAAATTTAGTCCGCCATTTCTAGTTTAGTCTACCAACTCTAAGTACCAATATTAAAACGAATGGATTATCATCACATCATCAAAACTCAGATGTAATGGAAGATCACAATAACATAGAAAATTCAGTGGGTGTTGAGAACTAAACAAACAGAAGTAACAGAGACGCGAAGAATAAAAAAAGAGGACGAAAACGATAATTCGTTGATGCTTTCCCTTTTCGACATATTGTAAGGGTACATCACCAATCTGCAAAAAACAAAACTGATGATTCCCAATTGCTGATTAAAAATGAAAAACAAATAATTGACAACAGTGGTGAAAATTTGCTGATCACAATGAAACATCCTTCAGTTGTTGCAGATTTACTCATTTAAAATGTATCGGTGAACAGCGTAAAGGAGAGGAGGACAGGAAAACATTATGAATGTGAATGGTGGATTGTATACAGGGTGTAATCGATAAGTATGTGCAGGCGATTATGACGTTATTATTGCAGGTATCAAAAAACTTAAAACTGATATCGAAATTACTTTACCTAATGAGCAAAATGACAATAATAACTTTTTAAAAGTATAACGAGTAATATCTAAAAAATTTACTTTAAGTATACACTCCCATATCAAAAAGGGAAAATGGGACTAGTAGAAGTTAAATGTCTAATTCCGGCAAAAGACATGAATGCGGAAGATGCGGTTAAAAAAAATTTAATATTTGAAATACAATGCAAAAAATAACACTTTTGTCATAGATAAGAATCATGACTATTTTTTCCAAATTCAGGGACAACTAAACGTTGCAGAAGCAGAAGTCTGCTTATTTGCTGTTTGGACTGGAGTGAATCATTCGTTAAAAATAGAATATATAAAAAAGTATGTAACGTTTAGGCAAAATAAAATGATGGACCATTATCAAGATTTTACATAAATTTCCTACTGTCAGAATTGATTGATTCGAGACTTCAGCATTCGATGCCCATCAAGGACCCATCCTATATCATTCAAGCGATTGAAAAAAAAGAGATAAATCCAGTGCAACCGATAAAGCATCAGAATGCTAGCAAAAGATTTATTAGGTTTATCAATATAAATCTACAGGGTGTCCCACTATTGGTATACTAAGCGTGAAGGGACTTGTAGTCTTGCATACACTGATCATGTAAAAAATACTTAAACAACAAAATTAAGTCAAAAAAATTTCGATAAATTTTTCCTGAAAATTCATATTTTCTTCTCTAGCTTCGCGCAGCCGGCATATACTGCTTCTCTAATGTGAGCATTTTCTCTATGAAAACATAATCTTAAACGATAGCTCACGTACCGGTTGCAAAGTTAGGCGGGTTGCTTGTTATGGGTGTACACATAGAGTTTTAAAAATGAATCTATTTAAAAAAAAATCAGTCTGGAATTTTATAAGTATTTTTTACGTACTCAGCGTATGCAAAACTATAACCTCCTTTGTGCTTATTATACCAACAGTGGGACACCCTGTATATATTATACATAAATCATAATATAATAAATCTGTAGAAGACGCGAAGACTGACATCCGCGCGGACGGAGTCGCGGCGGAAGCTAGTCAGAAATAAATATCTTTTGTTTTTATTTGCGTATTTTTCTATTTTATAATTTTTTAACACAAACATTACATTTTTGGTTTTATGGCATTCAAATGCTTTATAAATATAAATTTTATAAAGAATAGAAAAAATTCGATCACGAGGCGGGACTCGAACCCGCATCCTTCGCGCCATTCCGGGGCGGATGCCTAACCAACTCAGCCACTCGTGACCCGCCAGAGCAATATGAAGCACTTTTCAATGTATTCACTGAAAAGTGCTTCATATTGGTTGAAATGGTTGTTAATCATCTCAATAGATGGCGCGCGGTGTGTCCCTTCAGACACATAAAACTGAAAGAATAGAATAAATTCGATTGCTCTGGCGGGTCACGAGTGGCTGAGTTGGTTAGGCATCCGCCCCGGAATGGCGCGAAGGATGCGGGTTCGAGTCCCGCCTCGTGATCGAATTTTTTCTATTCTTTATAAAATTTATATTTATAAAGCATTTGAATGCCATAAAACCAAAAATATAATTTCAACAACAAAGGTCGTGTTCCATCGTTACAATATTGTATTCACTGAAAAGTGCTTCATATTGGTTGAAATGGTTGTTAATCATCTCAATAGATGGCGCGCGGTGTGTCCCTTCAGACACATAAAACTGAAAGAATAGAATAAATTCGATTGCTCTGGCGGGTCACGAGTGGCTGAGTTGGTTAGGCATCCGCCCCGGAATGGCGCGAAGGATGCGGGTTCGAGTCCCGCCTCGTGATCGAATTTTTTCTATTCTTTATAAAATTTATATTTATAAAGCATTTGAATGCCATAAAACCAAAAATATAATTTCAACAACAAAGGTCGTGTTCCATCGTTACAATATTGTATTCACTGAAAAGTGCTTCATATTGGTTGAAATGGTTGTTAATCATCTCAATAGATGGCGCGCGGTGTGTCCCTTCAGACACATAAAACTGAAAGAATAGAATAAATTCGATTGCTCTGGCGGGTCACGAGTGGCTGAGTTGGTTAGGCATCCGCCCCGGAATGGCGCGAAGGATGCGGGTTCGAGTCCCGCCTCGTGATCGAATTTTTTCTATTCTTTATAAAATTTATATTTATAAAGCATTTGAATGCCATAAAACCAAAAATATAATTTCAACAACAAAGGTCGTGTTCCATCGTTACAATATTGTATTCACTGAAAAGTGCTTCATATTGGTTGAAATGGTTGTTAATCATCTCAATAGATGGCGCGCGGTGTGTCCCTTCAGACACATAAAACTGAAAGAATAGAATAAATTCGATTGCTCTGGCGGGTCACGAGTGGCTGAGTTGGTTAGGCATCCGCCCCGGAATGGCGCGAAGGATGCGGGTTCGAGTCCCGCCTCGTGATCGAATTTTTTCTATTCTTTATAAAATTTATATTTATAAAGCATTTGAATGCCATAAAACCAAAAATATAATTTCAACAACAA
The DNA here is from genome assembly GCF_061535455.1 of Colias philodice. NCBI lineage: Eukaryota > Metazoa > Arthropoda > Insecta > Lepidoptera > Pieridae > Colias > Colias philodice. The sequence continues at coordinate 8,063,837 of NC_143103.1, read as the reverse complement.
AGGTCGTGTTCCATCGTTACAATATTGTATTCACTGAAAAGTGCTTCATATTGGTTGAAATGGTTGTTAATCATCTCAATAGATGGCGCGCGGTGTGTCCCTTCAGACACATAAAACTGAAAGAATAGAATAAATTCGATTGCTCTGGCGGGTCACGAGTGGCTGAGTTGGTTAGGCATCCGCCCCGGAATGGCGCGAAGGATGCGGGTTCGAGTCCCGCCTCGTGATCGAATTTTTTCTATTCTTTATAAAATTTATATTTATAAAGCATTTGAATGCCATAAAACCAAAAATATAATTTCAACAACAAAGGTCGTGTTCCATCGTTACAATATTGTATTCACTGAAAAGTGCTTCATATTGGTTGAAATGGTTGTTAATCATCTCAATAGATGGCGCGCGGTGTGTCCCTTCAGACACATAAAACTGAAAGAATAGAATAAATTCGATTGCTCTGGCGGGTCACGAGTGGCTGAGTTGGTTAGGCATCCGCCCCGGAATGGCGCGAAGGATGCGGGTTCGAGTCCCGCCTCGTGATCGAATTTTTTCTATTCTTTATAAAATTTATATTTATAAAGCATTTGAATGCCATAAAACCAAAAATATAATTTCAACAACAAAGGTCGTGTTCCATCGTTACAATATTGTATTCACTGAAAAGTGCTTCATATTGGTTGAAATGGTTGTTAATCATCTCAATAGATGGCGCGCGGTGTGTCCCTTCAGACACATAAAACTGAAAGAATAGAATAAATTCGATTGCTCTGGCGGGTCACGAGTGGCTGAGTTGGTTAGGCATCCGCCCCGGAATGGCGCGAAGGATGAGGGTTCGAGTCCCGCCTCGTGATCGAATTTTTTCTATTCTTTATAAAATTTATATTTATAAAGCACTAGCGGTCCGCCCCGGCTTCGCCCGTGGTACATATTTACGTTTTCTCTACATAAAAACCATCCTCGTACTTCAAGGAATATAATAAAAAAAGAATTATCGAAATCGGTTCAGCCGTTCTCGAGTTATGCGCTTACCAACACATTTTGCGATTCATTTTTATATATAAGATTTGAATGCCATAAAACCAAAAATATAATTTCAACAACAAAGGTCGTGTTCCATCGTTACAATATTGTATTCACTGAAAAGTGCTTCATATTGGTTGAAATGGTTGTTAATCATCTCAATAGATGGCGCGCGGTGTGTCCCTTCAGACACATAAAACTGAAAGAATAGAATAAATTCGATTGCTCTGGCGGGTCACGAGTGGCTGAGTTGGTTAGGCATCCGCCCCGGAATGGCGCGAAGGATGCGGGTTCGAGTCCCGCCTCGTGATCGAATTTTTTCTATTCTTTATAAAATTTATACAAACATTACATTTTTTTTATTATATACAAAATTTGTTTATCCGTTTTATTAGTTAAACTGAACAACTTTCACTAAGAAACTTAGGTCGAAAAAAATGTATAGAGTTATGCATTTTGTATGGAAAGCTTATTTTTTTTATATTTCGTCCAAATTTCTTTGTAAAAGTTGATCAGTTATATAAACATGAAGTTGAAGATATCAATAGAAAGTATTCGCAAATTTTGTGTACTGATAAAAAAAAATCACCCGGTGTAATTTTCACGAAAATTGTTTCAAATTGTCATTTTTGGTACTTATTACGAATATTAAATTATACGAATGATTTAATTTTTAAAAATTAAGTGGAGCAACTTTCCCTTAGTACATTTGTATTATTTACATATAGGATGACAGGATGCATTTGTTTGCACTACTAGACCAAGCCCTTAAGTCAACATGTTTCTAATTAAATTATTTTCAATTTCTACGGTGTAAGAAATCTGAATTTAATCACAGATATTTTTCTGTATACTTTGACCTTAGATTACAAAATAAAAGACAGATGGAGCGTTGCCGAACTAAACCGAATGATTTATCGTCATTTTCAATAAAGCATGTGTGCTGTCATTTCGCCGCTGCACTGTACGTACACGGTGCTTCTGTGTGCGTGTAATGTTACCAGATATTGAAAAATTTCCCAAATTTTTCCCCGACTACGAAAAAAAGAGGGTTATGTTTTTCGAGTTTATGTATGTATGTATAATATTTCTTTGACACGCCCTGCAGTATAAACCGTTGGACCGATTTTGAGTTGTGAGGTTTCATTGCAATCATCTGAATTATTATGTTAGTGGCGGTAGTGACGTAGGCTACATACATAAATTAGCTGTCAAGTTTTAATTTTTATTTTAATATTATTTCGGGTTTGTTGATATTTTTTTTTAATATTGTAAAAATTCTTTTATTATATAAAGTACCTGCCTACTAAAGTTATATATGGACAAAATAATTGTATTCAATTTTTAATTAAATAAATTACATAAAAAATGTGTGCGTATACTAGTGTACACACGTAAGAAGTGAACTTCTGACCTTATTTTTCAAAAAATAATTTGCAACTTTACACAAATACGTCGGTCGAATCACGCGTGGTAGGGACAAGAAAAAGATGGCACTTAACGAAACGAAAAAATGTTACACTAAATTTTTTTCCAACCCCGATAAAGAAGTTTCACTTCAAAAATTTTCAATATTAACTATAATAATTATATTATTTTTTATTTTTCAAAATATATATGAATGCAAATAGCGGTACTTTTTAGTCGAGAATACGGGATATTTTATTTTCATTATAACCATCATAGAGTTCACATAAATTAAATCGCTAGCGAAAACGACTTTGGCGTTTTTAAGCTTTATAAAAGTAACAAAATAATGTATTACTTATGCTTATTAAAATAATCTAATAATGATCATGAACCTTTAGTGCACTTTACAAATAATCACATTCACGGTCGAAAAATCCAACAGCATTACCCTGAAGATCTTTTAACCGTTTTACCGTTTTACCAATAAAAATGGCAAATTCATTTTCAAAATACTGGCAACATACGTTGAAGTTTTGTATTCCTTCATATCTGTAAAATTATTATTCGTATAAAGAAATAAATCAGCCAAATAATCTACAGAAAACCTGTGAAACGATGTTTTATCTTTTTTTTTGTTTTCGGGAACAAATTTTACAGCGTTTTATTATCACAAGACAGCATTTTTTTTACTAAAATTGCAAACCCTTTTTGACGTATTGCATGACACTATATGCGCTATAGCACTGGAGCAGCGACGTATTTGCTTTTGATTTCGTATTTTCTTTGACAAGGGCGACGGGCGGTTGTCATGCTCCATCTGTATTTTATTTTGTAATCTAAGACTTTGACAATAATATGCTGTACCTAAATAAGTAGTCTTCTAGCTTTATTCTTTTCTTAAGCTTATAAGTCTTTATGGTCTGGTTAACTATGGGCTATGATGCGAAATAGTAATTACCATAATGTGTTTTTTTATTGTTTTATTCTTAATCAATTCAAAAAATAATTATCTCTAAGGAACTCTTACTATAATTTCGTTTATTTGTCAAGATGATATTCATGTATTATTTTTAATATTACAGGTCTCGTTGCCGATTGTCATACCATACTATACACAGATCTACAAGTCAAGAAGGAAGAGAATATCAAAATCATTAACTGTTATAATCCCTTGACCATAGACTACGATCACATACCGGCGTTATACAAGTGTATGGCCACAGACGATGCAGACCCAATAAGTTTAAATATAACGATCACAAATACTCACGTTAATAACTCCCAAATAACATTTCAAGTGCAGCCATTGTCTCTACCTTCTAACGATAATTTTATTTTATACTGTGTTTTCGATCCAAGACTGAACAACACACCAACTATCACATACGATTCTTCGCCCAGCTCCTGGCATTATATTAAAGTCGATTATGCGAGCGGTAACACGTCGGACATAGCGAATTGTGAATCATATTTAAGAGATTTTGAAGAAACAGTCAATCAGACAATTGTGGACCTTATGCGGGACGACAAAGGGAGGTTTTTCACATACGACTTTGGATTGCCAACCACAGATCTCCAAGATGCAACTAGCTTAGTGAATATCACATCACAAGAAATAAAATCGTTGAGATTCAAAGTGAATGACTTCATCGATATTGGAGGTAATTTAGTAATCGAAGCTAGTCTTTTGATGAGTTTAAAGTATTACGTAGGTTATAAAAGAGAACGTGTGAAGGACACTCTTCTCGCCTTTACGGAAGAGAATCAGTTTTTCAAGACAGTAATTTGTATGGATATCGGTCACCCGAGCGTGCCATTGGAGTCTGGAGAGTGCAAATTCAACGATAAAGTGAAGCCCGCGTTATTTGTGCTGAACAGCACAGATTCAGACTCGATATACGAGAAAGTTCTGATCCCATATCCGGACAGTGGGACGTGGTATTTGACGTTCCGTTTGTTCTGCGACAAGGTGGTTTGTCCTTGTAGGACTTCGGATAACGGGACGAAGTATTATGTTCCTACGTCTGAGAGTGTAGAGGTGGAGTCTAGTACATTCTCGAATGTGACTAGGAAAGGGGAATCTGACTGTAACGCTACGGTGGTGCTCTCAATATCTTCGACTTCGTGTTTAAATAACCGCTGCAGTAACCATGGAACATGTGGCTTAAACACGTACGGTGGTCTCGTGATGTCCTTCTGTTCGTGCTCGGCGGGTTATGGAAGTAAGTTTTCATTTTTATATTTATATTTAGTTTATTCATTGATTATTTATTCATTTTTGTTGGGTGGTCCAGAAAAACTTATTTGCTCAGTGTTTCATTTGAAATATACGCATGCACCACCCTGTTTCTATTTTAGGAGTATTGATTTAAGGCTTAAGTTGAGAATGCACAACTTGATCAGGCATATTTGATTTATAACTTTAATTGCCATGCCATTCACTTAATAGTCAAAACAGACAATTTCACGTGTATCCAAATTATCACACAGTAAAAAGTTCATATACAAATTTCACCAACAAAATAAACGATGTTTACAAGGAGATTTTATCTAGCAAAACAGCTTTTTTGTTAATTTACCATATTTCAATAAAAACATTGTTTATTTTGTCGGTGAAATCGTTTGTTACAGAACAAAATAATGTTTCAGGTTGGGACTGCTCAGATGCATCAAGAATGGACAGCAGGGCGTACATGCTCGTATCTGTCCTATTACTGACCCTTAGCAACTTACTCTTTCTTTTCTCTATTTACGTTGCAAGCATTCGGTATTATTACACTGAGGCAATGATGTACGCCTTTACCATGTTCTTTTCGAGTTTCTACCACGCGTGCGACGCTCCAGCCCAAGTTGCTTATTGTATTACGAGGGGTAATATTCTGCAATTTGGAGACTTCTACTGTGGTCTCATGTCGTTCTGGGTTACCCTCCTCGCAATGAGCATAATTGGCGACAAGTTGAGATCGTCTTTACAATTGATAGGAGCTATCATCGTAGCTTTATTGACCACCTGGAACATGCATTCGTTTGTCTCTTTCTTACTCCCCGTTGCGGTGGGCGTGTTTGTATTGTTCCTATCGTGGTATATAGACTATAAGAAAATCAAGTGTATGAGGTATCCCAGGTCGTATTACACCAAATATCTACCGTGTGGTGTTGTTTTAGTGACTATAGGTCTGATTTGTTACGCGTTTCTACAGACTGAACAAAATTATAAAATAGTGCATTCTCTATGGCACGCGATTATAGCTGTCAGTGTCGTATTTTTGTTGCCAGACGCGAAAAGAACTGATATCAATCCTTTTGTACCGATTCCCGGTTTTTGTTGGACGCCTTTTAATAATTTATTTAAGAGAAGGCAGGATCAATAGCGTTTAGCGTGTAGTTTTATACATATATGACATTAAGTCAAATTATTTTTAAAAATATTATGTATTGTTGTAGCGTAGCGTAAGTAGTAAGTGATTTTAAGCGTAGCTGAAAGATTTTATACATTGGTAATTTAGAATAGAAACTTCATATTTTCATTTTTTTTTATTTGATTGCAAAAACGGTTAAATATAAATGTAGTAGTGGTGAATGAAAAATAGAGAAAAACACGTTTTTTGTACGTTATGTGTACTACATATTTAAAGAAGCTTTTGTTCTATTTTTGCTAAACCTAGTCAAGAAATGAAAGAAAGAAGAAAGAAAAGAAAGAAAGAAAAAATGTTTATGAAATGCATTATTTTTTATAATGAGTAAATTCAAAATTTTCACTTGCACCTTTAGTAATTCATAAATCATCAGATATGTATATAAAGTATGTAAATACAATTTTATTTAAAAAGAAAATCAAACGTTTATCTTAATTTATAAGTTACTATAAGTTACAGTTCAAAATAAGTACATTCAGAAGGCAATATATTGCAATATTTATTTATTTAGCGCAATGGATAGAATCCTTGCTTTTACATGCATAATGGTAATGTTTAATTTCTTGATGCTTTATTGTACTGACAAATGTACACAGTACAGAGTACCTTCATATAGTACAGATCTCTTAGGACTGTTTTGGAAATTTGGAGGTTATATTATATGAGGCCATATTTGCATTTAAAAATGAATCATGCAATTTTAATTTATTAGAACATAGTTAGGTATATTATTTGAATTATAGAATTATTTAAAAGCGCTTGTTAGTATTGACACGCTTAGAATTATTTCCTGATTGTGTCATTTTTAACTAAACCAGTTATTGCATTTTAACCTTGATTATTTAAATCGTGCTTGTTTTGGTGTAGGTGCATCAATGTTACCTATAACCTATTGCTTCAAGGTCAACTCTAGGGTAAAAATATACGTTTCAAACCGACTTCAAAACTAAGGAGGCACTATGAACTTGATATATAGAAAAGACATTATGTATTTTTTATGTAACAAGTTCTAGGAATTGAGGAGTTACCTTTGGCATTCCGACCATTTTTTGTAGGATTAGGTTTATGATAAGTAAATTGTTTGTATTATCTGTGTATAAATACATAATACATAATAGATATAATAAAACTTTAATAAAAGCTCCTTAATGAATACAGACAAGTGATTAACTCATGCGAATTTCAGGGAAATACATAATAACAATTCAATTTAGATGTGTGTTAAATAGCATATTATGTAGTGTTAATTTTATAAATATAACCTATTGAATTAAAACGTATGTCCACTTGGGTGCCTTATATTGTTCTATTTCAATAGAAATGTATGTGTAATTAATAAAATTAAGATAACAGGATAATAGTGCTAGCTAAACTTATGTATATCCAGAAATCGTGGGAAGAGAATAAGTAACTGATGAGTTAATTGAAATAATTATCATGGCAAAAGAACCAGAATATTAATTGTCATAATAAGTAGAGTGCGTTTCACGAAAGAGTTCCCCTGCCGTTATGTTGGCATACCTGACTGTCAAAAACGTCAAAGAGCTTAGAAGCGTTACAGAGTTGTCGAGGTTTTCCGAGATTAATAAATGTTTTAGAGATTGGCATCATGCCGCATACGCTTAGAAGTGGTGAAAGAGAAATGGTTCTGTAACGCTTCTAAGCTCTTTGACGTTTTTGACAGTCAGGTATGCCAACATAACGGCAGGGGAACTCTTTCGTGAAACGCACTTTAATGATGTGTTTAATTTTAAGTAAACGCCAGATATTTATTCAAAGAAATATGAAGCGAGTAAGGTAGATTTTACTAAGGCGAAAATTAATTAAAAATGCATAGACATTAGTGTTATAATTTGTTGTTGTTATATCATTGTAAAGTGTGTGTACTGAGATATATTCCTGTAGGACGTTTTATATGTATTTATTTTAGGGCAAATTTTTAAAGGTTACCTACCTGTGTCTATGGAATATAAGGACTAACATTTTCTAATGTGGTTTGAAAAATCAAATGAAAACTTAATTATTATTCAACTTGTCTAAAAAATTAGGAATTTTAAAAACCTATTCACAGTTTATTTTGAGAATACCAGGTCTCTTGCAGCTTCAAGGAAAGGCCTGCGGACCTGAATAGGTAATCGAGACTGTTTAGAAGTAGTTTAATGTAAAAATGAGGCTGTCCCTGCTGTTCTGCAGTGAGTCTGATGTGTATAATCTGGTTGTCCCCTTGACCCATTACCTCCCCTTGGATGTTGCACTCTTCGAGAGCGATCTTAATAATCATTATGGTCGTTAGAGTCCATGCTTTCTGCCTCATGCCCTCGAATCCTCCATGCTGGTTGTAATGACAGTAGTCTCCTGCGAGCGGCTCTCCGTCTGGTCCGATTTCGGGTGGGGTGAGTCGGGAACTCAGAAGCACCATGCATCTGTTGAACCATAGGTGAGAATCAGAGTACAGGTTTCTCCTCCCATGAAGCTCATCGAGCTCTTGGAACAGATACTTGTTCAGATCATGTCGGTTTAGCTGATTCCAGGAACTGAGATCAAGGTTGAGATTGGCATGTCCCTTCTCTCTTATATGTGAGGCGACCTTATCCATCCTCTTCGCAACTTCCAATTCAGTATTTGTCATGGTCTGCTCTCTTACATATGGAAGAACATTGTCACTCAGGGATTTTTCCATGCATACTTGCATCAATCTCATTTCGTAGGTTTGTTTGCGGAATACTCTTCCTTAGATGTTGAGTTCTCGTTCTTTCCTACACAGTTGGACTATATCATCCCTTGAGTGGTTGTAAAAATAATTTTCTTGGTCGTGGATCTTTTTCGCTAACTCCCCTTCGTCTCCTTTTAAGTACCGGGCGAGTACTCTTGGTTCGAACTCGTTCCAGCTCCGAGGCTTTCGCTGCCCATACAAGTTTTGGAACGCGCACTGATCGTAAGGTCGGAACCACTCTTCTCTCGGGGGGGAGCAGGCCGTGTCCTTGAGTAGTTCTTTTTCGTCAATTTCCAAGCTCATGTCATGGTTCTTCTCTAATTTTAAGTTGCCCCAAGCAGATAGTGGGAGGGTCTTTGATTCGTTGATTGTGAGAGCTCGTTCGTCTTTGAGGCACTCCGCGAGTACTGGGTGTAAGTCTCCTAAACATCTATGATGGGGGTAATGGCCCTTTTTTCTGAAGTAATTCATGAAATAAGTCTTCCTAAACATCCAGAGGACTTTTCGCGCGATTTGGTCATCAACGGAGATAGGTTTCTTTGAGTTGATTCTCAGCTTTTCTATTCCCTCCGTGGGATGCAGTACGGGATGCCCATAGTTCTTGTTTAGGTTGGAGAAGTAAAGCGAGATAGGAACTGCTGTATCTCCTTCTCCATGAGTAAGTCATCAGACACAGCGTGAAAATCGCCAAGAGTTTGTTCTACGTTAGTAATCTGACTCTTTATAAGAAGCTTTTCACGGGATCAAGACCGAAGAGTCAACAGTACAAGACAAGAAGCTTATATCTAATACACTACAAATCCTTTTGTACCGATTCCCGGTTTTTGTTGGACGCCTTTTAATAATTTATTTAAGAGAAGGCAGGATCAATAGCGTTTAGCGTGTAGTTTTATACATATATGACATATGACATGACATTAAGTAAAATTATTATTAAAAATATTATGTATTGTTGTAGCGTAGCGTAAGTAGTAAGTGATTTTAAGCGTAGCTGAAAGATTTTATACATTGGTAATTTAGAACAGAAACTTCATATTTTCATTTTTTTTATTGATTGCAAAAACGGTTAAATATAAATGTGAGTTAGTAGTGGTGAATGAAAAATAGAGAAAAACACGTTTTTTGTACGTTATGTGTTAGCATATTTAAAGAAGCTTTTGTTCTATTTATGCTAAACCTAGTCAAGAAATGCATTATTTTTATAACGAGTAAATTCAAAATTTCACTTGCACCTTTAGTAATTCATAAATCATCAGATAGGTATATAAAGTATGTACAATTTTATATTTTCTTTAAAAACAAAACCAAACGTATATTTTATTTATAAGTTACTATAAGTTACAGTTCAAATTTATAAGTACATTCATGAGTCAATATATTGCAATATTTATTTATTTAGCGTAGTGGATAGAATCCTTGCTTTTACATACATAATGGTAATGTTTAATTTATTGATGCTTTATTATAATGACAAATGTACTAAGTACCTTCACACAATAACACAGACACAATATACATACATACAGTAGGGAAACTTCATACAAAACGTTCGAAATGGCTCACGCACACAAGCAAGCGTGTCTAAGGGTATTCTTATATCTGTCAATTGTCATAATACCCTTACGATTCTCGTAAACACATACTTGCACAAGAAATCTCTTGTGTATGAGAGCCATTTCAAACATGTTCTTTTCGAGTTTCTACCATGCGTGCGACGCTCCAGCCCAAGTTGCTTATTGCATTACGAGGGGTAACATTCTGCAATTTGGCGACTTCTATTGTGGTCTCATGTCCTTCTGGGTTACCCTCCTCGCAATGAGCATAATTGGCGACAAATTGAGATCGTCTTTACAATTGATAGGAGCTATCATCGTAGCTTTATTGACTACCTGGAACATGCATTCGTTTGTCTCGTTCTTACTTCCCGTTGCGGTGGGCGTGTTTGTATTGTTCCTATCGTGGTATATAGACTATAAGAAAATCAAGTGTATGAGGTATCCCAGGTCGTATTACACCAAATATCTGCCGTGTGGTGTTGTTTTAGTGACTATAGGTCTGATTTGTTACGCGTTTCTACAGACTGAACAAAATTATAAAATAGTGCATTCTCTATGGCACGCGATTATAGCTGTCAGTGTCGTATTTTTGTTGCCAGACGCGAAAAGAACTGATATCAATCTGTAGTGTATTAGATATAATAGACTACAGGCCCGTGTTGAAAAAATTATGGGTCATTTGACCCACCAGGTGACCTATCTAGAACGATATAAGAGCATAAAATAATAAGATTCAGCACTATGGCGTCACTTGTAAGCTGTCCACCTGAGTGCAGATGAGAATTCGAAGGTTCAGGTAGAGATTTTCTCCCCTTGTCTCCATGATTTTTGTACGGCGTTGCGGAATAATTGATTAAAAGTAGTATAGAAATAGTATGACACAGATGCCGTACAAAATCAAATGACCAAATTTACCCCGGCAACTGTCGAAAAATAAAAATAAATTCCGACTTTGTGGACCACCATTTTTGTACGGCATCTGTGTCATACTATTTCTATACTGCTTTTAAGCCATTATTCCGCAACGCCGTACAAAAATCATGGAGACAAGGGGAGAAAATCTCTACCTGAACTTTCGAATTCTCATCTGCACTCAGGTGGACAGCTTACGAGTGACGTCATAGTGCTGAATCTTATTATTTTATGCTCTTATATCATTCTAGATAGGTCAGGTGGTGGGTCAAATGACCCATAATTTTTTCAACATGGGCCTGTAGTCTATAAGCTTCTTGTCTTGTACTGTTGACTCTTCCGTCTTGATCCCGTGAAAAGCTTCTAGATTATTGTGTACCTCCGGATCATGCAGACGGGATGCCGTGAGCTTTCTTCCAACGGATACAGACATGGCAAGCGTACAAACTTGGATGCTCTCTGTGAGATTTGTTTTACTTAGTCGCGCTCCCACCTGTTCCTGTATCATTTTTGATTGGTAGCTCATATGTTGAAGATTTATCGATATGGGTGTGTTCAATATGAGATATGTACAGTCGGAGCAGTTGAGAGGGACTGCATAGGTATCTGCAATTCTCATGTCCCGATTAGCTCTTTCAATTATATAATTCTGCACGTATAGAAAGATTTCCTGAAAAAATAGATTATAGTCCTCGTTCCCTCTGAGTGCTTTTCCTAGTAAGTTTGTGTTGATTGTTACATGAGTGGCGAGATTCTCCATGAGAGAAAATAACGCTGACCTTTTTTGCGACGAGGCTTTGAACCTATGTTCATAACTCCCACCATAGTTTCTCCCACACCAATCAGAGAGAGGTGTCTGACTAAACTCAGGTGGCAAATATTTCAATTTATCTTGGATCATCTTATTGATGAGAGATCATCTCCTATGAGAGAGCTAGAAGGGTCCATTCTCTCTAGGTATGTCAATATGTAGTACAATTTCATTACTGATTTAATTTGAGGATTGGGATTGATAACGGTCAGTTTAGGTCTAATCATCTTTTCAGGAGTGGAAGATCCAAGATAGGGCTCAAAAGGACCTCTTGAGCGTAAAGCATTTTTCCCCTCCATTTTGAGTTTGTATGATGTTTTTACTATGATACAGTCTTTCTTCAAAGTTTTGTCTATGTCATCATAATCCTCTATTTTGACCTGCTCGCAGGGAACTGGGCTTGTTATCCCGGTTATTGGAAATCCCCACGTTACTTCCCGCAGCCACTGGGCGGCTTTGAAAGTGCAAGGGATTGACGATAGAGCCTTCTCTAAGAGGTGAGTTCCTATCACCGGCAGCTCAGACCTTTTTAGTCTTCTTTTGAGAACCTCTATGGCCTCAGCATCCTTGAATTTCCCAAGAGAAAAGATGGTCTCTGTTCTGGTGGGGTCCTCATTGATCATTCTATTAATAGTTTGGAGGTTCGAGAAGCTTCCAATAAGTTGTAGTTGAACTCCTTCGTTAGAATTCCTCAGAATTTCGTGTGCTAAGTTAGCAACATAGGGTCGCATCGTGGTTAAAATGTTGCAAAGGGACTCCAAATCTGACCGGTCTGCACCCAGCAATCGGATGACTTTTGGGTTGGTGACATAATTCGGGAGAAACTCTTCAATCAGCTCTCTAGCCTTTCGTTCGAAATTCGGCATTCCTAGGATGTTTAAACTATATATATCTTCGACTAGCTTTACTGGATCATAATTGGTTTTCGTTACACAGGGAATTAAATGCAAGATGCAGTTATATATCTTAGGGCTGGTTCTCTTGATGACTCCTAGGATTCTTAGCCAAATTGTGAGAGGGTCTGGGCAGCCTCTTTGGCAGTGTTGGTACATGTTTGAGAGGGGGAGTCCTCCTAGCACGGATGGGATGTACCTAGGATGATAACCTAGTTTCTAGAATTAATACATTCTTTATTTTAACCTTAGATTAAGGATTGGTCTCCGCGCGCGCTACGACTACAGTCAAACCTGGATAAGCGAGAGTTCAAGGGAGCACAATCTCATTCTCGCTTATAGAGGTTTCTCACTAACCCGAGTTTCTCGCTAATGCAGGTACATGGGTAGCGTTTCTCTCTTATAGAGGTACGCAGCAATAACAAGTCAAAAATTCATGCCCTATGTAATTTTATTTTATTTAGGACTAATTTACACTTAAAAAAATCCGTCAATTTCCTTTGGGTTTCCGTTTTAGTATTTTGAATGTTTTTCTCTAACTCATACATTTTGTCGAATATTGCTTGATCAACAACCGCCGCGTATTCAAAGTACTGATCGACCGTCTCCAACGCATTTAAAGCTAGCTTCATTGGAATGACCTTTATTTCTGTTTCCGGAATCTGTGCCTCGTCTTCACTGTCATTTCCAGTAATACAGGTGTTCACACAATTCTTCACGATATCGTCGTCGGTTTGTTCTCCAGCGGTAGTTACATCGTCGTCAATTTGAACGAAATCTTCGAAGCTCGGCATTAACTTATTGGATTCGAGAGACACGAGCTTATTCCATTCCTCGTTGCTAGGTCCAACTTCAACATCATTTTCCTCTGGTAGGTCTTGCTCACCTGTACTTTTCCAAAACCCAGCTTTCTTGAAGCAGTTTTTGACAGTCACGTCACTGACTAAGTGCTGACTATGTGCACTCCTGCTATTCTAGCAAATTTCATTGCTAGAAGTATGTTAATTTCAGGGCTACTGTTTTCTTCCAGCCTCGTTAGAATATGTTCAACGACTTCTCTGCGATAAAAGCGTTTAAAATTGTGAATGATGCCTTGATCTAATTGTTGAAGTTTACTAGTGGTGTTAGCAGGTAAAAACATTACTTTTACGTTTGCAAGTGTTGGTAAGTCCGTATGGGCAGCACAGTTGTCAATGAATAGCAGATTTTTTTTCGGTTTATCTTTATTTGTTTGTCAATTTTTTTCAATCAATCAACGGGTAGAGTCTTGACACCTTTAACACATCTTGGTCGCTTTGATTTCCCGATGGTGAGAAGTGGGAGTCTGTCCATGTTTACACACTGGAGAAGTGTAAGGCGTTCCTTGCTTTGTTTTCCTCCATGGCATTTTTCGCCTTTAAACGTAAATGTTTTATCCGGAAGGCACTTGAAAAATAAATCAGTTTCATCCGCGTTGTAAATATCGTCTGGTTCATACCCTTCTAAAAGATTTAGCAGATCTTCAGTCCAGTGGTTGCACACAACTTGGTCCACAGATTTATTTTCCCCAGCTGCTTTTTTGAAAGCTATATCATGACGCCTTTTTAAACCCTCTAAACAGCCGTTGCTGGCAGAAAAGTTCTGGATTCCCAGTTTTATAGCAGACTCGTTTTATATTTTTTAAATTCTCTACGGTAAGTATCATATGAAATCTGTACCTGTGGATTTTGCTCTTTAAACAAATCATATACTTTATGTCAAACAAGTCTTCAGGCAAGTAAATTGATGTTTTTTTCATACTGTAATGACTTGATCTTCCCTTGAATGATTGCAAGTGACTTAATTTTAAGTTTTACTTCACCTTTAAGCTTTTTAGGCCGATTGGTGTGCTTTTCCCTCTTGTCAACGGGGCTTACACCATTGTATTTTAACGATTTTTGTAAATATTCCAATTTTCCTTTGCTTATGCCATGAATTGAACAAAATGCTTTAAAACAAACTGGTATTTCTCGAACTTGATTTTCTCTTGTGACTCTTACAATGTATGCAAATGAAGCATCATGCAGTTTGGCCAAATTTTCATCTTTCCTAGGCCTTCGTTGCTTTACCAATTTTACAGATATAAGACCAGTCAGATAGCTGTTTTGTTCATTGACTGATTGTAGAGAAGATAGCAAATAAATCTGAAAAATTAATAACTACCACCTTTACTGGTTAGGAAAACGAGGTTGATTGGTTATGAAACACTAAAAATACTACAATATATCATAAAGCACCCAATCATCGACACTTTAAGGGGTTCTTACAGCGTTTTTATTAATATTTAGTTTCTTGTTAGTATTTTATGATTCTTTGTTGC
This sequence comes from Colias philodice, assembly GCF_061535455.1. NCBI lineage: Eukaryota > Metazoa > Arthropoda > Insecta > Lepidoptera > Pieridae > Colias > Colias philodice. The sequence goes on along the minus strand of NC_143103.1, from coordinate 8,048,771 downwards.
TTTAGCAGACAATTTGGGTATCTTTGCATAATATTTTGTATTAAAAATAAGTAAAGTATTTAAAAATAAAGAGATATTTCAAAATAAAAAAATGTTATTTTCGGTCCAGTCTTCGACTGCAGAAATCCATTTATCGACACCCGGTAATCAACATGTTCCAATGACCGACATCTCAGTCAACAGTTCTATTAATCGTCATCCAATGATCAACAGTTCATGCAGGTAAAAAGTTAAATAAAAAAAATAATCATAAGAATAAAAACTGTATTTTATTATTAATCAACTTATAGGCCTGAGTCTTTTCAAGTCTCAATCAGTCTTTTATTACTGTTTTAAATTATCATAAAATAAAAAACAATGGCACTACAATAATTACTTATTCTCTCTATACTATAATTATTCTTCGATATAAATGATTTACTTAAGCTAGGTACTTTTACTTTCTTAGAGGTTCAGAGTCCTTGTATCGTTTTACATAATCAGTCAAACATTTTTTTTACTTGGCAAATATTAAGTTACATTATATTTTTTTAATTATTGTGTATGGACACTTTTGATCACAGATAGGAGACTATTAGTACAAAAGTCATTACACTTTAACGAGATCTTGCCGAATGGCACGTAAAACTAGAATAACATTTTATTAACGGTAGTATTTGGCTTAATATAATTATCATGAAGTAAAAAAAAAAAAAAACAATGCCCCTACAATCATTATCATTATCTCTCTAACTTAACTATAATTATTATTATTCTTCGACATAAATCCTTTACTTAGGTTAGATCTTTTATTTTTTTAGAGATCCAGAGTCCTTGTACAATTTTACATAAGCAGTCAATCTATTAAGATAACGTAACAATATGATAGGGAAAGTCGTATTCGTTGTCGTTGAAAGTGCCGTTATAATATTTTGGGTATTAGTTGAAGCGCAGGCAGTTGAAGTTGTCACGGTCGAATCGGGATTGGGAGTTGAAGCACACAATGTGAGAGTTGCTGCCGTTATAATATTTTGGGTATAAGTTGGAGCGCAGGCAGTTGAAGTTGTCGCAGTCGAATTGGGATTGGGAGTTGAAGTATGCAATGTGGGAGCTGTTGCCGTTATCACATTTTGGGTATTAGTTAGAGCGCAGGCAGTTGAAGTTGTCGCAGTCGAAACTGGATTCTGAGTTGACGCGCACAAGGTGGAAGCTTTTCTATCTTGGCTTTTGGTTAAGGCGGAGATATCAGTGGAAATATTTGCAGCCGGATCTAAGTTAAGAATCGGATTATTAATTGAAGCGCAGTTCATTATAGCTAGCGCAGTCGTACCCGGTTTGTTGGTTAAAACGCAAGATTTGGGAGCTTTTGCAGTTAGATCAAGTGTTTTTAACTTTTTCCTGGTTTCTTTGTTTCGACCAATGTAGGGTTAGATGTGACCTATGGTCATCCAAGAAGAATAGAACGGGTTTCTTGATATTTTGCGCCACCAACCAAGGATTGAACTTATTTGCGATATATTCGAAAAAGGCGGGTCCGGTCATCCAGCCACTTGCTGTGCGTCCAATTGACCATTCTTTTGGAAACGGAGATGAAATTGCAGATGGAACTCTCTCATAGGCATACACTACCATGGTGGGTGCCAATTGTCCAGCTGCATTCCCGGTAATCAACACTGTCAAATTGTCCTTATCGTCTCCAGATGATTGGTAGACATGTTTGTCTCCTTTTCTTGCAAGAACTTTCCCAGCTTTAGGGGACAAACAGAAGGCGCTCTCGTCCGTATTAAAAATTCTTTGAGGGTCTTCCGAAGCTTCTTTTAGATCGTTTTCTTGTATATATGATTCAACTTCTTTAAACCATTTTTTTATATTTTCTTCCGTTACTGCATCTCGCGCCGTTGTTAAATTTTGTGCTTGAATTGAAAAAAACTTGTTAAGATTGAATCTCACTACTGTAGGGCAGTAGTGAGATTCAATCTTAACAAGTTTATCCAAGAAAGAAATCACAGACATTTCTTTATCACCTGCCAGATTGTTATTATTAGCTTCAGTTGTGCTATTATTAGCTCAAGCTGTCTTTTTCCAATACCTATTGTTGACATAAACATTTCTTTGCAGACATGGAACTTAACTGAGCTATCATCTGTTTGTAAAAGCAAAAAATATTTCATAGAAATATTCTTCTTTGTCTCTTCGTGCACAGACTTCCTTCTATATTGTGGTTCATTCGTTAAAACAAGGCTACGCACAAAAGCTTTCCTAGCTTCCCAAGATTGCAGCTTTCAGTAGTCATTAAATATTGCTTCTCTTTGAGACTCAGTTATATCATCACAAGTGAAAAACTGCTTAGGTCTTCCTTGTTTCATGATTATTTCATGATTTGCTGCCGAAAACTTTAGTTAATTTTAGATCATAGGTTTTTCGGAGAAAACGTGCATTTTTCAAAATTTAATTTTGACATAGAACTTATTGCAAATTAATTCAGATGACATAGCACGTATTGCATCCTGACTAAGTATATTTGTTTTAGATATAATGGATCGTTAAGCAAAATGAGTCCTCCACTATATTAGACGAGAATACTGGGGAATTTCGCAATGTTGACTACATGAGATCTCCAACTAGCACAAATTCGTCCGTTGGTTTAGATTTTTCCAAATCTGTGTCGGACTATATTTCCAGTGATGATGACAGTGATATCACATTTTGTGAAGAATTATGAAATACTAGAGGTCCGCCCCGGCTTCGCCCGTGCTTCATATTTTGCAATAAAAGGTAGCCTATGTCCTTTCTCGGGTATCAAAATATCTCCATACCAAATTTCATGCAAATTGGTTCAGTAGTTTAGGCGTGATTGAGTAACAGACAGACAGACAGAGTTACTTTCGCATTTATAATATAAGTACGGATGTGAGGAAATACTAGATCCTGCCACAAAAAGACATAATAGTTTCCTATATCTGCCTTTGAATTGTTTTGTGTTGGGATTATCATTGAAGTCACCGTGCATTCTGATTGCACCAAACAATAATTCAATAGCTGGGTCCACACCGGCCGATCCACCGCGATCCGATCGCGCGCGGCAGGCGCGCGATCCAAAGATGCGGGCGGTGTGGACGTGCCGCGCGCGATCCATGCACGCGTTTTGCCGCGCGCGATCCCTACCTCGTGCGATCCGTTAGCGGGCGGTTTTTGTACCCGCTTCAAAGGTGCCTCAGTTGCGTGATGCGCGCGGTGTGGACGGTTGTGATGGATCGCGCGATCCACCTCACCATGGACATCTCAGAAAGTCGAATATCTCAAATTGATTAGCATGCATTCTTGCAAAATTGTGTTCAACTTCATCTGAAACTAAATCTGCGTACAGCTGAGTCCCAGATGCCAATCGATTTTTATAAAATTGTTTCACCCAAAACCGTCGATTTCTTTTATTTTTATTTTTTGCGCAAACATTTCAGTATAATAAAAGTTACTGCTGCAACGGCAAGACGCCGCCGTTGTACGTGTGACTCCATATCGTACAAGAGTTAGACTGGCTGAATCACGGATCGCCTTAGGATCACTTGGAGCGCATATTTTGGATCGCAAGTTTTTAAAGTGGATCGGCCTAACATGATCCATGATCCATGCTCCGCGATCCTGGATCGCGGATCGCGGGATCACTGGATCGGCCGGTGTGGACCCAGCTAATGTGATCTTGTGTAAACATGTAGCTTGCAATGAATTTTAATAAACCTTCATCAAGGAATTTCGTTATTTATGTTTGAGACTTTCAATGCACACTAATATTCCTGAAAATCCAGTATTGGCTAGTGTACTTAAAACCGGTTTAAAACATTTAAAGATGATTTCCCTTTGTTGATTATGATCTTTAAAAGAACGTTTTCTAGATGTTTTCACATGTTAATTTAAAATATATTGGTAATCCTGTTCTAAATAAATTAATATTTTATTCGATAACCTAAAATTTCCATTGCAGAAATATTTGAAGGATGTCCATCGAAAGTAATTGATAAAATACGTACGGCATTTAGATGTTCATAGCGATATTAATTTCGCTTTTTGGGATCCTGTTAAGCCGAGGAAAGTAACCTACAGGTAATTTCCAGTGCTCAGTTAAGCACACCAATAGAAACACATATGCTTCTGATGCCAATACAGAAGTGTCGTTTTCCCCATTGCCCATATCAACATAACCATGATTTTGGTTACTATCCCACAAACTTTGTTGGCGTATAAACATTTCATCAGATGCGAATTATCAATTAGAGTAAACGTGGTGCGATAACGTTCCATGGTTAATAGAATTCACTGCTCTGATGGATGATTTTGTCGATGAAAAAATGGACGTCGTGTGCGGTACGTATTCAGCACATAATCATTATTTTCGAAATAAAACTACACAATTTGTAAGCGTTGATCAGGCGTGAGTCTATTCATCATGAATTGCCCTTTATATAATATTATCATTATCAACCGTTATTCATTATTAACCGTTCTTTCTTTAAAGATTTGATGATACTTTGTTACGTTTTAATTATTCTACCATGTTTAATTTGTAACATATTTTTCCTGTGAAGCTCCTTTTAAAGCTTTATCTTTCTAGGTGTGTCTTAAATACAGTCTATTTCTGGAAAATCGTCTATTGGTAGATTTCCAATTTCCATTCAAAGTGTATACTATATATAGTATATATTATAGTATATCGTCAACTGAAAATGCAGTTACAACATTTTTGTTCAAATTGTCCTTCAGTGAGTTTAGTGATGAAGTTAGAATTTATGTCCTGTGGTGTTGATGACAAAAATAACGCGTTTTGAGGTACAGCTCCCGTATGCTTAAATCACTTTTTGTAATGTACATGTCACTTTCATTGAAACGAATACGCTTTCCTGCTTTCCACCAGCTTTCTTCTCGACTAAGTCGTAGTTATTATAGTAGCCCAACGGTCATATATCACAGGATCAGCCGTAATCCGTTGCAAGATAATACAATGACTAAATAAAGAAACACAGACAAATCGCACATATTGAGCTATCCCTAAAGTATGTCATATCATATAGAAGTATGTCATAAAGTTCTGGAAAAATGAAAAAAAAATCTACCATAGCCCACTGCTGGGAAAACTGGTGTCCGTCACAGCGGACCTTGCCAATTACTGTGAAATTAATGGTCAGATTTCTATTATGTTGTCTGAGGAAAATAAAAACCACAGTTATTTTTGTTTTTTTTTACTAAAGAAAAATACAGAAATGAACATTTTAGAACTAATTAATACCGAAGTACAGTTTGTTTTGTATGAAAATTTAAAAAAACAATTCAAGTTTATTTTGTATGAATATTAAAAAAAAAGTCTCTAAATTCTTCGTCTGTTAGTTGAATTGACTTGCCGGTTTGTTGAACTGAATATATACATATAAGTTTGTCTGCTCTACGATACTAGTTTCATTAACATCCCATAATCTGTATCCCCCGGTGCATATCCAACCATTTTCAATTTCACACCAAGAGGGTCTAACTTGATTCGGAGTTTTTGGGGAATATGGGCATATGCAGATGACCCAAATATTTTAAAATTAGACACATTTGGACGTCTTCCTTCCCACATTTCAAATGATGTAACATTAAGGGAAGCAGTGTCACTACGATTACTGACATATACCGCATATATCAGGTCCTCGCCCCAAAGCTCCTTAGTAAGATGTGAATCTAACAATAATGCACGCGCCTTTTTAGTCAGAGTACTATTCATTCTTTCAGCTACTCCGTTCATTTCGGGATTATATGCAGCAGTATACTGCAATCAGCAATACTATGCCCTTTTCATCACAAAAGGATTTAAAATATCTAGAAATGTACTCACCACCTCATTATCTGACTTTAACTTCAATATACCATGACCAAAATGATTACTAGCATAATTCTAATAAGTCTTGAAATATTCAAAAACTTCAGACTTGTCTCTTAATAAGTAAACTGTGATGAAGTGGGTAAAATCGTCTATGAAAGTAACAAGATGTTTATACCCGACCCACGTAGAAGGGCTAACAGAACAAACATCGGTATGTACTAGTTCTAAAGGTTTCCTAGCTTAGCAAGTATGCATTCAAGCAGTTAAACCATCAACCATATTTTTATTTACTAAAGTTTTCAAACTACTATAACTTAAGCGAGAAAATCGTTTATATGCCAAATTTCTACTGAATTATCATTGGTGTCTGATTTTGCACCATAATAACAATAATTAAATATTACTTTAAATTCTACAAAATAAAGGGACCCCAGTCTAAGCCCAACCATAAGTAATGCATTGGTTCGTGAGAAAACTTTAACTCCCCCTTTATTGAAGATGATCTTTATACCATGCTTTTCCAATTTGGAAACATAATTTTTTTTTCTTAATTGTGGTACATAATACACATCATTTAATATAATATCAACCTTAAAATCACTTAGATAACATTTTATCCTCCACCAACAGCCTCTAAAATCTAAATCAACGCCATTTTTGGCAGCTGAAATTGGCCGTAGATAGAGAACCAAAAAGGATCCAACCCACAAAATGTTACTTTTGAGTTATTGAAGATTGAAGTTTAAACTGTGTTTGCTCATATAAAGACTTGCTTGCGTTTATTGCTTCTTCAGAAAAAATGTGTTTGTCAATGTATATTTTATTCTTACAAATAATTTTTTTTTTAATATAGTTTTATTTTTTGAGATATTCAGCTAAATGTGTGTTAGGATCCTTTTTGATAAAACCTATTTTCAATTATGGTACGCGCATTTTCATTTCGCTAAAAGGATTCAAAGTAGCTAATTGTTATTAAACCCTTAAAATTTGTTCATTTCATTAATAAAACAACTAACTTTCTAATTTTTTTTTTATTTTTTATATAAAACATTGTATTCTATCCACATTCTGTCATGAAGACTTGGATTGCCCCTTAAGGATTTATAGAAATCCAGGCTGTCTTCTGGTATATAGTCAAAAAAATTGACTGCAAATCGTCTTATTTGGCTTGTGGTATTTGTTTACCATTTGGCCATAGTAACTGTAAATCGTTACTAGATATGTCCAAAGATTTTCCTTTGATCTTTTTCTCTATATTTAATTCCTGAAACTCTTGAGTTTTGTATTTTCATATAGACGATATACTTCTCCTCTTTTTTTAATAAAATTTCCTTCGTTTGTAGCCAGTTGGCTTTTGTCTTTTAATTCAGAATTAGCTTAGAATTCAGTTGTTTATTCGAAAAGATTTTACGATTAACTATGTTATTTTCGATTTTTTTTGTACTAAAAAAGTCGTCCTTCAGCATTCTTTGTACTTGAAGAGGATGTTTCTTTTTACATTTTCTAATAACTTCTACGTATTCATCAGCTGTATAAATTCTTTCGTAAAATTTTAACTGTGTCTCTATTTTAGAAAAATCGGTATCATTGGGCAAAAATGTGTGACCCGATTCGAGAAACTTAAGTGTTATAGTTTTAAGTGTTAGGTGTGAATTTAATATTGCCTTTAACATGAGTACGATTTTAATATTACGGTTTTGGCCTCCACAGCAGTCACTCCACAAAACCAAATTTTGGACTTTTGGGTTAAGGTTTGTTTTGATATATTTAATCAAACATGATCCCACTTCTTGGGCGCCTCTTCCAGCTTCGCCTTCAATCCAGACATAAGAAAGGGCGTTGTTATCGGAGCCTGAATGTATTTTCCATGTCAATAAAATGTTCCATTAAAGGTTTCCGTTCGTCGAATTTCATATCGGACAACTCTCTTCTTATAAATAATTTAGATCGTGTACCTTTCTTCTTAAAGCTGTCTTCCATGGTTTTAATCATTTGATAAGCATATATTCTGTCCAAGTATTCGAGATGATTGTCGGAGGTTGCCGCTATTATAATTGCCTGGGCTTTGCAATTGCTTGTTATCCGTAGATTTACTGAAATCCTCCTTTTCGATCGCCTCTATTGCTCCATTATCCCGCAGGATACTTTTCAATCGAAACTCCCATGCGTTGTAATTGTACCCCGCGAAAGGGACAATTTGATATTTTTCTTTTGACATTTTCTGTCCTTTAACACTTATTACTTAATTCACTATAAAACCGATCGCCGTACTGGGCCTATAACCCTGTGAAGGATTACGGGGATTATTTTTCCGACCCAAATATCGACCAATAGAATTGCACCATTCGACGTCACGTGGTACAACCTACATGGTATTAAACTGATAATTTTTTGAAGGTCAAGGTTCCCTGCAAACAAATAAAGTCGTCAAGTTTTTCTAAGATAGGTACATTATTTTTTTATGAAAAGACGCGGGAAAATTTAGAAGTAAATTATTATTATTCAAAGTAGAATATTGGACGTTTACGAGTGCTCTCTATCCTAAAGACAACATAAGTAACATGTGTTATTGACAGCATTGTGTAAAATAAAAGCAAAATAACTCTTCTACCTCAGATAAGACTTGAAACTTATACGGTGTAGGTACATCCTAGATATTCGAGGTAAACAGGCGTGTCAATTTTAATGAAAATTGTTTTCACCCATTTCTTTTATAGGGTAGTTTGAGAATATAATGATGTCGCCTATATTTTGAAACATTCCAGTTATAATTTGCTTAATTTTTTTTGTTGTGTTTAAATTTAATATATAAAGCATCAAATAATTTTTGGCTTTTTTATATGTATGTCTTTGTTTAACAATGTTTATGCTGTACTTACCTAATTATGTATTTTAAAATTTCAACTACAAACTACACGCCACGAATATACCTATATTTTTTCGTAGATAATGTTGAAATGTAGAATTGCCATAATTTATTTGATACTTCTATTAGTTTCTGTATTGTTGGATTTTAGATACATTAGTATTTACAAATAATCACAAACAAATGATAAACACTAATTATAGGGAGAATATTAGAGTTTATTTTGATTAAATTATTTTGATAAATTGAGAAGCTTTGCGCTAAATTTAAATGGTCAGAGTTAAGAAAATGGTGGTGTTTTCATTCTTTTGTAAGATGATATTGACAAATGTAAAGATAATGTTTAAACATTTACATTAACAAAAAATCTAATCACAATAGCATTTTGTTATTTGTATAATGTATATACTGTCAATAGATGTAAGCATAATTGTATATTAAAGTTGGTATGTTGTGTAAATTATACTGAAATTTTGTCTATTTCTATTATGTTATGAATAAAACCAAAAATTAAGTAATGTCTCTTGTTTTATTTAGTAAAACATTTCATGCTTTTCATAAATACATTTTACAAACCTTATAATTAAACACTGAAATAAATTAAAATATCTTATACGTAGCTACTTTATGCTGAACAAAGTTATAACATACATATGTATAACAATTTTAGTAAATAATCCAAAAAATTGATTCAATATTTTGGGAAGAATAATAGTAGGGGAGCCCAAGAGGGGATTTTGGGATTTACTCGAGCGCGTCAGATTACTATAAGGGACGGTACCTTAGCTATTCATTAGTACCTCTAGTCAATATGAGCAGTTATGGTTGGTGGGTGCGCTCAGGGGCCCCGCTGGAAAATTTGAATAATCCATAATTCCCTAAGGTTGAGCTCGAATCGTCAGATTAGCGAAATGGGGACTTCTTATATTGTAATTAACCCCCCCATATATTAATCTGACGCGCTCGAATAATATTACTTAAATTTTTTACCCTTTCTTCATAGCGATTAAATCGCCACTTAAATCGTCAGATTAACGTATACTTTTTTTCAGTGACGTCCTGGAGCATGCAAAATATCAATATCTAACGCGCTTGAGTATTTCCAAGCCAATTTTTTTCTTTTTTAAATTAAAAAAAATCAAAAAACCCTTCCCCACCGCTAAAAGTGAAAACATTATAGGACCTTTTTTTCTCGCTATGGTCTAATCTACCAATTCTAATAGGTTCCCGTGACGCTCGAGTACATTTAGCATCCTGGGCTCCCCTACTATAAATGGTCCTATTAAATTTTGTAAAAGTAAAACTATACTCATAACAAAGGTCTAACATTATTCAAAAGTAGCTGTGAAATAAGTTTTTGAAAGTTTTCAAAGCATTTATCACAAATATTAACCAAACACTACAAAGTAATTTTCTGGAATTAAATTAATATTTCATTTAAGTCTTAATCATATTACTACACCACTACAGTCACATTTCATTTAATTAAAATGTTCGTACACTACCCGCTCCATATCTAATTTCCTTCTCAAACTGTTCTGCTTTTAGTGTACCATCTATGCTCACACAGTTTTCATTAAACACACTGTATGCAGATACTTCACCTCTTTTCTTAGGCTTTGTACTGGTATTCAGGCAAATACCAATCAGAACTGATATTACAAAGAAAACTGCTCCAAATTGCAGTTTCAAGAAGTAAATGAATAGTGTCAACCATATAATTGCATATATTGTCCATTTGATCATACAATAGCGCCATGACTCATGGTTCTCTTCAATAGATTCTACTTCACTCACTTCAGACGTTAAATCCACCGATTCTTCTAATAATGCTTTTGTGTATGTTATTGTGGAATCGTCTTCATCTTCATCTTCCAACTGCAATTATGAATAACAGGTTATACTTATATATCTGCATATATATACATAATAATTTCTAAATAAATTATAAACCAGATAATGAGATACAAAAATATAGGGATAAGAATAAGAGACACTTTACCAAAACAACTTCTTCATGTCTTTCTTCAACTTTTGCCATACTAGGAACTAAAAAATTAACAAACTTCTCTTTAGAATTTTCCAATTTTTGTTTTATATTATCAACAAATTGTTGACGTCGCCTTAACGCTCTATATTGTTTCAATTTCGCCTCCATTAGATTTCTATTCGAGAAACTCCCTTTAAATAAAATATGTGTTTTCACTATTAAATTATATGTATAAACAGCCTGGATATTTTATATTTTAGCCAATATTACATGTGTTAATTAGGCGATAAACAATGATTATCCTGTGTTAGTTATAAAGAGATATTAATCATGCAAAATCATGGTTGGTACAATCAATTTTAATGTGAAATTTTTACCTTTACTAATTTAATTTATATGGTATCCTAACGAATAAGTTTTTATATAAATAAATAATTATTCTAATTAACTATATCCTTAGATAATGGAATGTTAAAATACTTCAATATATCACACACATTACTGAAAAATTATAAACACGAACAGGAACAGCTGCTGCCGTTTGCAAAACGTAAACACAATGACGTCAGATTGGTCAAACGACAGTTGACACTGACAAGACATCACATTAGGCACAGATTGCCTATATGAGAGATAGAGATTTTAACTTTAATTCAATGTAAATCAATGGTCAACATGGTCAATCCTAATATTGTAGAATTTTTTAAAACAATTCGAACTTCTTTTTTAATCTACAAACATTAATTATTTAGTTCAGTTTGAATATGTATAATTTAAAATTTTGTGACCAGCAATTATTATTGAGCCTGCTGCCTGCAGTCTGGCAATCAAAATGATGGCGCGAAAATGCGATCAATAATTCGCTATCGCAGCTGTATGTTTTGATATTAGAACTTAGAGGTTAATTTTAATGGAAATTTACTAGACAAAAATATAAATGGAACACCAATCAGATATGGGGGCTTACGGAGAAAGCCCTAATGTACAAAATAGTGGTAATTATATTACAATTATTCCAGTCGATTACTCTCGACGTGGATATCCCATTCAAGCCGAATATCAGTACAAGTAAGTGATATATTTAATGAAAACATTTATTAATTATTGTGCTTTGCATACATTTTATCTTATTATTTAAGTAACACTTAGGTATCTCAAAAATACATTTGTTTTGAATCATGAAACCCTAAAAGTTTATTCAAGAATGAAGACGAGCTGAACTGCGGCTATTTTAATTTTTAATTCATTCATTTAGCCGTTTCCGCTGTATTTGTCCCGATTGATCCGGAATAAAAAAATATGGCTTTTGAGCTTTCGTAACAATAAAAAAACTGAGGAAAATAAAAATATTTACAAGATTTGTTTGGAAAGGACTAAAAAAATAGATCATTATTAATTCAAATAGTTTCAAAATTTCCAGCGAATTCCGGTCACGGGAGGAATATTATTCAGTGCAAAGTCAGAAACTGCAAGCAGAAGTAAATGCCCACTTATACTCAGTCTCCCAGAGGTTACCCCACTTATCCTATAGTCCTTTAGGCCGGCATAATGAGTGGGACAAACATGATAACCACAAGCCACTTCCCGATTCAAAGGAGAGCAATAGTTCTGACTCACTGGAGAAAAGTGTTATGGGTAAGTTTTTTTAATGAATTTCGGAAGAAAAAAATAGGTAAAGTTAAAACACAAAAAAATGGTTGTTGCTTGGATGTAATCGCTGACTTGCGATAAGAATTTATTATATATTGTTTAATTATGTTGATATTTAATTGTATTTTTGGGCTTCCACTCGAAAGACGAGATCCAACATTTTACAAACGGATTTTTTATAGGTACGAAGTTTTTCACGCGCGTAAATCGTCAAAATGATTTTTGTTCGTTTACTCGAACAGGGTAGAGAAAACGTGCTTTGATTTTACTGTGGATTTAAATGAAACGATGCGGGTAGTTGGAAATTAATAATCTGAAGACGTCTAGTTTTAACACACACATTGTTTTACGCTGTGTAGTAAAATATATACTTATTCACTATACTTCCTTTCCAGGATCAAACCTAAGTAGTTGTTCAAATCAAACAGGATCAAGTAGCATAGCTGCTGGGTCCTTTAGTACCACAGAACCCATCACTAGTGGGGGCAGCTCATCTAGTGCGATATCACCACCACTACCAGGTGAGGTGTTTGATAAAAACGTATATCTTTAGTTAACATAAAAAAAGACGTGTGGCACTCGGGGACTGCCGCGGTAAAGCTATTGCATGCTATGCCTTCAAGCCACACCTCCGCGCCCGTCGGAGTGGGGAGCGTGAGGTTTTTTCGTTACGGAATTTCTCGATTCTGTCCCCGCGCTCAAGGCCCGCGATAGAAGCTATGCAATAGCTTAATAACTTGAATTTTATAATGTGCCTGAGTTGCTGGAGCTTTGTATGAGAAACTCAAAATTATTAAATTTAAAGCAGTGCACACACGAACAGGGAAAATTTTAAATAATCTATTTAAAATTAGAAAACGTGTACCTATAGTAACTGTGTTTGAAATTTAACAGCTTTTACTATCAAAATCAAAATAAATTTCAGTGAGAAATTGAAACAATTTATTCGCAGGATCATCAGGTAGTACGGCATCATCGTCGACGGGTACCTCAAACCCAGTAACATGCGTGTATCTAATGTCACGAGTGGCTGTAATGGTGGAGATGAGTTCAGAAGAAGTGCCGTCTTGTGTGACAGCGGCTAGGTTTCTTAGTGCTGTATTATCCGCTGAGGAGTTGGGGTTAAATACACCCAGCGTGAGGAATCTCGCTGCTAATGTGTTCGCGTTGTGGATGTGCAGTCCTTTGTTAGGTATGTTATAAATAAATAAATAAATAAATCATTTATTGCATAAAAACATGGTCCATACAAAGATATTAAGATCAAAATTAAAGAACAATTCATGTTTTTACTATAGCTACATAGCATACAATAATTATTATTAATGTTGATTAAGTAGTGCCTTAAATAAGCAGAAAACTTTCGAGTACAACATGTTAATTTTGAGTTTGTATGCAACATATTTGTATGGTTCCTGTTAGCACAGACTAATCTGTTAGTAATTCTGGCCAAATCGAAACAGATAGGCTAATATTGTTCATGATTACGAATAACGCTTGTTTAAGTTTTACTTTAATATTTGTGCCATTGTTAAATTATTAAGATAAAAATATTAAAGTACGATGTTCATTATGGATCCGGAGATCAGAAAATAAATATGGCAGATCGCCATGAACTCCTTATTGCACGCCTCATAAGCGAAGCGTTGAGGTGGGTACTACTGTCACTTCGCGCAAAACATCTGATTTTTCAAACTTAAAATGTCTTTATGTATCATACATTGCACTTGTAAGATAATACATACACACACATATTAAGAAATAAAACCGGCCAAGTGCGAGTCGGGCTCGCGCACAAAGGGTTCCGTAGCAGCAAATATAATAAATTACAGTTAAATCAACCTATCTCAAAAACTATAAGAGATACTTTGATCAAACCAAAAATCGTTGAAAGAGTTAATTAGCATGCATCACCTCTATTTTTTTTAGAATTTTATACCCCGTAGTTATAAAAATAGAGGGGGGGGGACATACTTTTTACGACTTTGAGAGCTGATATCTCAAAAACCGTTCACTTTAAGAAAAATGTTTTTTAGAAAACTTTATATCATTTTAAAAGACCTTTCCATTGATACCCCACACGGGTATGTACATCGAAAAAAAAAATTTCATCCCTCAGTTACATGTATGGGGGGCCCCACCCCCAATTCTTTTTTTTACTATTTAGTGTCATATTTTTGTAGCGGTTCATACAACACATATTCCCATCAAATTTCATCACTGTAGTACTTATAGTTTCCGAGTAAATCGGCTGTGACAGACGGACAGACGGACAGACGGACAGACGGACATGACGAAACTATAAGGGTTCCGTTTTTGCCATTTTGGCTACGGAACCCTAAAAACACTATTTTTAACGTTCATGATATTTTTGATGTCATTTTTGTTATTTAAACTAGTTAAAAAACAGTTTAAAAAAGTTCTGTCTCGGACGTCCGTGTGTCTGTATGTGCGGATCCTTTTTCTTGTTAACACGATAGCGACCGAAATACTTTACTAATCGAGTCTTTTTTTTTCTCTTACGCTTGAGTATGCTCAGGAATAGAACCCTTTCATTTTTGTGGTTTAATTGTTATTAAATAAACAAAACTAATAATTAATAAATATTTATTAAAAAAAAATTATGAGGCGTGCACTTTTGGATTTTCCAAATTATTTTTATAATATATTGTCTTTATAATCCTTGTTGATGTTATATGTGGAAAATTTTAAACGTGTTTAAAACTTTGATATTTTACTTTTTTACCAATCAAATGCTTTATAAATATTAATTATTAATTCGATCACGAGGCGGGATTCGATCGTCCCATTTCACGGGTGGCAAGGTCAGGCGTCGCCCCGGAATGGCGATGCCCTGGAAGGAAGCGGGTTCGAAACCCATCTTGTGATCAATTTTTTTCTTAAAAAAAATTGGTTGTTTGTAAAGTAGGTTCACGATCGAGATGTTTACGTGATAACGTCTTATTGGTGGCAGCACTCGAGATGAGACGGGAGATCGGTCCGTCTCTCTCTCGTTATACCTGCGATCGCGCTCGTGAGGTTTTGGTGTGACACAAGTTTCTGAACATGTCACCCGACTAAAACGATTTTAAAAACGTTATCACGTTAAAATGTGTTCTTTTTAAATATTTGTGTTAATATTCCAGAAATCCAATTAAAGCCCCACCATTGCCCTTGGAAGATATGGGCCGGTTGGCAGAAGTTGGTCCAACGGTACGGCCACGCGTCTGAGTCGCGGCGATCTAGAGACCAACCAGCACTCAGGTTGCAGAGGAATGTGTTCTTTCCGAAGCATTTGGAAGAGGGAATAAAGTGAGTATAAATTAGTTTGCTGTTAGATGATAAATCTATTTTTAAGCTATTGCATAGCTTCTATCGCAGGCCTTGAGCGCGGGAACCGAATCTAGAAATTCCGTAACGAAAAAACCTCACGCTCCCCACTCCGACGGGCGGAGGTGTGGCTTGAAGGCATAGCAAGCTTTACCGCGGCAGTCCCCGAGTGCCACACGTTTTTTTATATATATTTTTTCTCTAAAGTTATTATTATCAATCACTTGATCCTTAATTATTGAAGTGAAACTTCTTATGCACGTTGAGAGTAAAATTTCACGGTCGCGTCATGGCAATACCGTCTTATATGGAGGTAAGGCGACGATTTTGGTATCTTTGAATTTAGCCAAAGCAGTTTCACTTCTGACATTCACACGTGCTATTAAAAATAAGTGACATTTCTCAGGGATTCCCGTATCCAAGAGTTGCTATACGAAGAGGCCCGTTATAACGTGGTCACAGGGCGGTATCCCTTAGAGAGCGCACAGGCTCTGATGTTGGGTGGTCTTCAAGCGCGGATACAACTTGGACCTTATGACCCACATCGACATACCGCTAAGTTCTTTAGGTGAGCTGTTTTTGTTTTATCTTTAATAAATATAAATCTCGTGTCACAATGTTTGTCCTCAATGGACTCCTAAACTACTAAACCGATTATAATAAAATTCGTAGTTCGATCCAACTTGAGAGATAGGATAGTTTAAATATGTAGATACCACGGGCGAAGCCGGGGCGGACCGCTAGTATATTATAAATATTATTGTGTTATTTCTAGGTTTTGTCGAAAGCTAACATTTTAATAACTGAATGACCATGAAACTTGTAAATGTGTTAATATATTCCAATTGAATTGAAGATTTCGTCGAATTTCGCTGGAAAAAGCATTAGAATTTTAATTATTGAATTACCACGAAACTTTTACCCAGTCGGCAAATAATATCATGGTATCATTATTTTGTTTTTCCTCCTTTCATCTTTTCCGTAATATAGTTAAGTGAATAGTAAAATTCTTTGAAATAAATATCTCTAAACCTAACAGGGAAAACCAAGACAAATATCTACCCAAACACGCGCGGTCCGGTCGTTGGGCGCGTCTATTGCCCGCCGGTCGTAAGGGAAGTCCGGAAGCCAAGTTGTTGGAACAGGCCCAACGACCACCAGCAGCTCCGCCACGGAAACTGAGGCATAAATACTTGGCACATACTCGGACACTACCTACGTATGGGTAAGGAACTATCCACTACCTTATACCTATTATCATTTCAAACATTAATAAATAAATAAATAAATCATTTATTTTCCTCAAAAAACTTATAACTACATTAACAAAAAGTATAAGTAAACATAAACCAAGAGGACTGGTGTCTGCGATAGGCCGTAGCCTGTAGTGCAGATCACCAGGCACTCCTCAATTCGATCCGCTTATCAAATTTGTCCACGCTATCCATACATTATCCGCACACTGTCCACGCTATCCATACATTATCCGCACACTGTCCACGCTATCCATACATTATCCGCACACTGTCCACGCTATCCATACATTATCCGCACACTGTCCACGCTATCCATACATTATCCGCACACTGTCCACGCTATCCATACATTATCCGCACACTGTCCACGCTATCCATACATTATCCGCAAACTGTCAACACTATCCATACATTATCCGCAAACTGTCAACACTATCCATACATTATCCGCACACTGTCAACACTATCCATACAATATCCGCACACAGTTAACACAAAACAATTATATGAAAAAAAATCTTATTCACATAATAATAGAAGTCATTTTACAGCGCTGCATTCTTCCAAGGTCAAATAGAACAGCCAGTACGAAGTCTAACCAGCTTATTAACCCACGAAGATATACCAGTTCTGGTCGCTGTTAATTCCAATGGAGTATACGTTATTGATGATACTGAAAGTGTGAGTATTTAGATAAACATTGCAAATGCTTTAGAAAAATTATGCATTTTTTAAGTGAAACTTTTTGTAGGCGTGTTGAGAGTAAAATATCAAGCCTCAAGGTCGGGTCATGGCAATACCGTCATGGAGTTTTTTGTATTTTTGAACCTCCAAAGAAGTTTCACTTCTGACACGTGTGCTTGGCTTACGCTCTTTTCTTAATTTAGACGGTAGAAACATTCTAGTGGTCAATATTTTTTCTTTTCTCAAAGCGACCGAGTGATAATTTAAAACCTGGATTAAATCTTAACTTATAGCATGTGACTAGATTTTTGTCTTCCTGTAATTTGCGGTAAAATTGCTTCACAAGTTAGCGTACCTTGAAAGTGGAATACGGAAAATCATCATTTTTAGGTAAACCAAAGTGAGCATGAGCATGGGCATGGGCATGAGCACGAGCATGTGCATGAGCATGGGCATGGGCATGGGCATGGGCATGGGCATGGGCATGGGCATGAGCATGAGCATGTGCATGAGCATGGGCATGGGCATGAGCATGGGCATGGGCATGAGCATGAGCATGAGCATGGGCATGGGCATGAGCATGAGCGTGAACAGCATGAATTAAAATTTAACCCTAATTATTGGAAAACAACAATATTTTATATCTTCACCATGTTTTTTTCATAAAAAATAGATATTTCAAATTAATTTACTTCTACAGACGGTTTTACTGGGTCTGCTATATGAGGAGCTATCCTGGGATATCGGTCTACCATCAGACGACAATGAAGACTGTCTCCCGTGCTTGTTCCTGCAGTTCATGGTGGTGGAAAATGGTCTGCGGGTCTCTAAGATATTACAGGTATGTACCTATAAGGTTCATTTAAATGTGGCAAAAGACAACTTTATAATAGTTTTCTTTTGCTATAATACTGAAATTTATGGTGAAAGGTATTTTCTTCTTATATAATAATGTTTATTTTTGCTTAATAATATTTTTTTTCTTATCCTGAATCCTTTGCATAATGCACATTTTTATTCTGAAGATTTTTATCAAAACGAAGCAGTACTTTATCATATTTTTTTGAAACTGAAGTTAATGTATACATACATTAGAAATATTTATTTTGTAGGTGTTCTCAAAACAAGCGGTAATGATGGACACACTGATAGAGCACTTTGCAGGCGAGTACAGAAAGCGACTCGGTCAAGAGACGCCGAGTGATCACGCTAATTATGACTATCATTCAGGTAAATAATAAAAAACAAAATTATAACTAGCTTATCGCCCGCAGCTTTGCCCGCGTGATTAGTAGGTAAACGGACGCACAGTTCCCGTTCCGTTTCCGTGGGATATTCGGGACAACTATCCTATGTATTAATCCAAGTTACAAATAATCTTATTTATAACAATTTATTTATTTCTAACAATAATTATTTTTTAATACATTGTTTTCAGACTCAGGCAGTATATCCCTACCCCCTCTCTCCCGTCCGGACTCCCCCCAACGTCGTCTTGCGAACAAACTCTCCCGACTCGCGCTCGCAACACACGACGGGCGCGGCAACCTGCTGGGGGGCGCGGGCGACTGGTCCACGGGGATACACCACCCGCAGCCATCTTGGATTCTACCCAAACATTAAATTATTTGGAACGAACGTTGTTTTATTTACCTGTTTCTGAGTCAATGTTGATAAAAACAAAGTAAAATAAAAACCACATTAAATAGATACTATATAGAATATCCCCTAAGGGCCGGCGCCCACTGCCGGCACGGCGTGGCATGGCAGGGCAGAGGATTTTATTACTAATGGAGTTATTTTGAATCTTATTTCAATCAGATTAGAATTCAAGTTACTTTATTTCGATGCCACGATGCCGCGACGTATCGCAGGATGCTGCAGCATGACGCGGCACGCCGCAGGATGCGGTGGCATGACGTGTCTTGCTGTTTCATTCCAAGGAATGCCGCGGCGCGCCATTGCATCCCGCGAGGCGTATGCGTCACTTTGGGGTCGAGGAATTATGATTGCTAGCTAGTTGAAATAAGGTTGAAACTTATGCAGCATTAGTGGGGCTTTTAGCAGGATGCCACGGCATGCCACTGAATGCCGCGGGATCACGCAGCACGCCGCGGGATGCCACTGCACGCCGCGGGATGCCATTGCACGCCGCGGGATGCTCTGCCGTGCCATGCCGTGCCGTGCCGGCAGTGGGCGCCGGCCCTAACGTCGACTCGCGCTCGCAACGCACGACGGGCGCGGCAAGCTGCTGGGGGGCGCGGGCGACTGGTCCACGGGGATACATCACCCGCAGCCATCTTGGATTCTACCCAAACATTAAATTATTTGCGACTAATGTTGTTTTATTTACCTGTTCCTGGGATAATGTTGCTACAAACAAAGCAAAATACAAAAAATAAAAACCACAGATTAAACAGATACTATATAGAATGTCTCGCGAACAAACTCTCCCGCCTCGCGCTCGCAACACACGACGGGCGCGGCAACCTGCTGGGGGGCGCGGGCGACTGGTCCACGGGGATACACCACCCGCAGCCATCTTGGATTCTACCCAAACATTAAATTATTTGCGACTAATGTTGTTTTATTTACCTGTTCCTGGGATAATGTTGCTACAAACAAAGCAAAATACAAAAAATAAAAACCACAGATTAAACAGATACTATATAGAATGTCTCGCGAACAAACTCAAACTCTCCCGCCTCGCGCTCGCAACACACGACGGGCGCGGCAACCTGCTGGGGGGCGCGGGCGACTGGTCCACGGGGATACACCACCCGCAAACGTCTTGGATTTTACCCAAACATTAAATTATTTGGAACGAACGTTGTTTTATTTACCTGTACTATTTCATCTTGTGCTCCTAGGTCAATTTTCATGTAAACAAAGTTACAAATAATAATTAAAGATTAAATAGATATCTATTATCTACTATATAGAATGTCCTCTAACGTCGACATAACGTCGACTACCTAGTTAAAATTAAAATTAAATTTGAAATTTTAAACATTAAAAATTTAAATATTTGAAACGAAGTTTGTTTTTTTTTATTTTCTCAAATTCTTTTACAATAAGTTACCTATAATATAGTAATCTGAAATTTATAGCGATAAAGAAAATAATATTCTTAGGTACATACCTGCAACAATTTTATTGCATAGAAGGTTGCTTTTTCACCAAAGATAATAATATTATATGTATTACATATTATGTGCTACTAGCGACCCGCCCCGGCTTCGCACGGGTGCAATGCTGACACTAAATACACTACAGAAAAACTGTGAACGTTGTATGTATATAAAAACATAGCGGCCGGCCGGCCGGTACCGCCGCAAACGCTACGTCCCGCAATTTTTAAATCTGTAATATCTTCGATCATCATACGGTGTAAAGGGCCATATAGATCTATATAAATTAACAATGTATTCAAGGTATTTAATTGGTTAAGGATTAATGCTGTATTGGTTAAAATCGCTTAGAAAATTAGCCATTATTTGTCGTAAAAAGTAAATGACAAAAAAAAGTTATTGTGGGTTATCCATAAGAGATAGACATATACCATCACGGACTTTTCTGTAGACCTTTCCAATGTGTACAATACTCAGTACATTATTTTGATAAAACTCGTAGGGTTCAGCCTGCGTTTGCAATGTAAGCGGAAAAAATGTAATTATTTACGACATCACATTAGAAACCTCAAAAATAACAGTACTTCTCCACTATTTAATGGATGTTATTATACATATAAACCTTCCTCTTGAATCACTCTATCTATTAAAAAAAACCGCATCAAAATCCGTTGCGTAGTTTCAAAGATTTAAGCATACAAAGGGACATAGGGACAGAGAAAGCGACTTTGTTTAATACTATGTAGTGATGATGATGATGATGCAGCTATATTACGAAAATGTAATAGCTAGCATCCATCTAACAATCAGATTTTTTTGATTTGATGTGATAAAAAATAAACAAATTGTTGATAACGAGTCATAAACCAATTTATTTCTAAAACATCTATTCTACAATATATCATCATTTCAATCGGTAATAATGTCTCATTCGGTTGTATTCCTTGAGCAAGGGATGTTTTTCCAAATATTCTTCTAGTATTTGATATCTTGGCGCCGACAAGTCCTTGTGTCTTGTCAAACGTACTTCTAGTGTGTGTACTTTGAACGCTAGCTCAGCACTGGAATTAAAAATTTACACCATTACGACTTATCTATTATTTTAGATAGATATTTATTATTATGCCATATATAATTTACTAGCTGTGCGCCGCGGTATTTTTTACCCGCAGTGCTCCGCTCCTGTTGGTCTTAGCGTGATGATATGTAGCCTATAGCCTTCCTCGATGAATGGGCTATCTAACACCGAAATAATTTTTCAAATTGGACCAGTATTTCCCGAGATTAGCGCGTTCAAACAAACAAACTCTTCAGCTTTATAATATTAAGTATAGATTTGGGAGTAGTATTATTAGGTCTGCCAAGTCTAGCTAATATGATTTGGAAATAGATCGAATGTCAGAAAAGCTTAGTTTATTACATACTATTTAATGCATTAGACAAAATACAATTAATTTACAAAATAGATTCGATAAAAGTGATAACTTATAAAATAGCAATGTTAAAGCAGTTAACGTTATTATTTACCTTGCTGCGAAATAAACGCTTTCCTTCTCAGGCGTCAAAATAAATTGATTAGCTAAATACCACAAGCGCTTTGCTTTATACTCGCTGTTCAACTGAAAATATATAAAAACACATACATTGTCATAAAGATCAGATTATTATCTCGCTTAAAATAATTAAGTAGGAATTATGAAAGTTAGATAAAATAGAGGTCCTAGTCTCTACCTTGAGAGACACCTATATTTTACACTTGTTATAATTTTATTTATTTAACACGATGGTAAAAACTTACAGATTTGATAATTTTTTTGTCAAATTATCCATGATAAAAATTAGGACATCAGAAACGTATGTAGGCACTTTAGTTAAGAATAATTAAAGAATAAGTACCTTATCAAACCTTTCTTGAACGAGATTTTGTCTAGCAAGTTGCTTGGCTCTAAAATCGTTAATACATTGTTCCCGTATCAGTGTGGCTTCCTTGATTGTAATTGGTGCACCCGTGCCGTGACCCGATCCAAACATGCGAGCTAAATATGGTGCCAAAGGATCAATTTCCGCTTCTTTTTCTCTTTCTGTCACTTCTGCTTTTTGAGCTTCCTAAAAATGTGTAATGAAAACAATACTGAATTTTGGTTATACCTATAGGTACATCCTACATGTAACCGTACAGATAACTACAAATATGTTTTTGTATAGTTTTTACTGCAATTAAAATTGTAAGAGAAACAACTTTATTATCGTTATTAGAATAGTTTAATCTATACTATATCTGTTTGTTTATTTGTTTGAACGCGCTTTAAACTACGCTACTTTAAAAACGCGCGGAACTCTAACTGGTCCGATTTTAAAAATTCTTTCGGTTTTAGATAGCCCATTTATTGAGGAAGGCTATAGGCGGGATATATATATCATCACGCTAAGAACAACAGGAGCAGAGAACCGCAGGGCACAGCTAGTTGTAAATACATTTTAATATATAAATTTCAGTCCTTATTTATATGTACTCTCTGTACATATTAATAAAATTCAGTATTAATAACTAAGCAATAGTGAATAGATAGTAAGTAGGTGTTAACTATTAATAATTCAACTAAATAAATTAACAAAATCAAACAATACCTGTTCTTTCCACCCCTTCTTGGCAGCTTCATTTCTCTCTGTATCAAACAATGCTACATACAACAGAGGCTCCGTGAGCTCCTTGTGGCGCGTCTTCAGGTAGCCATTGATATCCGTCTCCCTGTCACGGATGTGTTTCCTGGTCTTGTGTTCCCACTCCATGTTGTCACAGAGTGCGTAGTACACGTCTAGGGGTCGAGGCGGTTTGGCACATGGATCGGCCTGTGATGATAAGTTTTTTACGACGAATGAGAATGAAAAATTAAATCAATTTCTACGGGATAATTTAAAATGATAATACTGCGAAAATAATGTAAATGACAAAGGTTATTTAAGTATATTTTATTACCTATAAAAGCTTGTCTAGAAAGAAGAGTAAGAGAGCTGTTTGCTATTACAGCTCTCTTACTCTTTTTTCGCACCTATAGTAGGGAGGCAAAATGCACGCTTATGGAAGGGTTCTAGGGAAATAAGTAGTCATCAATATATAAATATGTATAACTTTTATTAATTAATATTTTGTTTCAAGACACTTACTATGTATCCAGAAGTTTTATCCGGATAGAATAAGATTTTACCACCTGTCTCAGCGAGGTTGGGTTTCAGGAAAAATCTAGTATTATTCGTGACAAAGTTGTAGGCGTAATGATAGAGTAATTCAATGGTTTCTTCTGGAATGTGGAAGATTTTCTTCCAGATATCCTCTTTAGCTGGAATATCGTTATTTCGAGAATATGTCTCTACAATGTCTTTTACTTGACGTTTTGGTTCCGCTTTAGTTGGTTCACTGTATATTATGAAGCGGGTTTCTAGTCTGAAAGAGTTAATGTACATAAATAAATAAAAAGGTAAGAAAGCAGTTGGCATTTACATTCTCTAAGGCATTTACACTCATGAAGGTAAAGTGCCTCACAATTTTAATCCTTGTCCTTATAATTATTATGTCACTTATTTGAGGAAAATTAAATTCACATTTTTCATTTTGTTAAATAGTCTACTAAGTACTTACTGCTATCTTATTCGAGGTCAAAACAATATCAGCAAATGAACTGCATTGAGATTTTCTTTCAGCATATTTGATAATAATGCACTACCTACCTGTCAGATCTATCCGTATAATATTCATCAAAAGTAGTCGGCGTGCACACCAGCTTTGTTAGATGATCAATCCTGGCGTAGTAGTTGAATTCTAGCGTCCTTACTCCCTCAACTGATACAAGAGGGGCATCCAAGGAATATTCGTGTTCTGAAATAATGATTAGTAGTCTTCAAAAAGAACTTTGCCATCTAAGAGTGGATATTTATTTATTTATTATTATTAATAAATAAATAAATAAATATCCACTCTTTTATTTATTATTATTAATAAATAAATAAATATCTATATATAATGGATAGATAGAGGTAGAGAAGAAAATATTATTCATATTTAGATTTCATTAATTTAATTGGTTAACTCAACGAGTTAAATAGTTAGTTTGACATAATCAACTCAACAACATACCTAAATAGTTTGAATTAAAATAGGATCCTACTAAGTATGAAGTGTAAAAATATATCGTTGATAACGCTCGGGAAAACGCAATTTATTTTGTATATTATATTTATCCTTAATAATGAGAATAATAAAAAAACCTAGTGCATTAGTAACCTATTATTATAGTATGTACTATATAGGTAGATTAAATACTAACTCAATAAATGGTCACTTCTCCCAATACCAAACATTTCTCTCACTTCACGTTTCACATGATCCATTCGCATAGTTTCCATTTTATCAACTCTATTTTTATACCATTCGTATCTGAAAACAATAGGAAAGCTCCATGCTTTTGTAAGGATTACAATTAATAAAAAAGACGAGTGGCACTCGGGGACTGCCGCGGTAAAGCTATTGCATAGCATGCCTTCAAGCCACACCTCCGCGCCCGTCGGAGTGGGGAGCGTGAGGTTTTTTCGTTACGGAATTTCTGGATTCGGTCCCCGCGCTCAAGGCCCGCGATAGAAGCTATGCAATAGCTTAAAATATAATTCTAAGTAAAATTTATAGAGGCTTTGGAAATAAAAAAAGACCCTGCAATCCATCAGCTGTCAAAAAATTTCAGGCTAGCATCTTAACGTTTTTATGTTTTTTGAGCTTAATAGTTAAGTAGGAAAATAATTTGAATAATAAAATTACGTCAATAAAGGAACGGTAAGTGCGTAATCGTCAAAGATCTTGATCCTCTTCACAATGCCGTCCCTTTGAGAGTAAGGCGAGAATTTCTCCAATAGAACCTTCTTATAATGTATCACCTTGTGACTGCCGGGATAACGCTGTTCAAAATCTAAGAGAGAAAATAAGGCATTAAAAAATTCACATAGCAGGAAAAACAAGCAGGAGTAGAAAAAAAAATATGTTTAGAAATAAATGCAATCTATAGACGAATTGCTGTATGTGTTTGTATTGCTAAAACTCAAGAATTGCTGTACCGATTTGGCTAATATTTATCTTCAGATATTTGTTGAAGGGAATGTTGAAATGGTAAAAAACATAAATATGTAATTAGACACAGAACATATTTTTCACACATACAATATTAATCAAGTATCTAGTTACGAACAATCGCCATACCATCTGCGGTAATATCCAATTTCTCAACCCAACTAGCTGGAACATCCAAATGCTTTTCCGTTTCGAAGGCAGTTTTCTTATCAGCCAGGTCTATGCCAACAAGTTGACGGCGGAAGTACGGTTCACCAGCGAGGAGATGTTCCCAGCAGCTGAGGTCACCTAAATCGTAGTTCAGGGTGCCTAAACCGTTGTCGCAGTTTTGGAGGTTCACCTGCATTAAGCAAATGAATACTTCAATAAAATATCCTTGTAAAACATGATGTTTCAGTTAAACGTTGATATTGTCAAAACTTTCTTAATGCTTTCAATGGTAACAGAGGTCTTTCCGTTTAAACGCTTGCAACACTTGGTTACATTATTATTAATGTATTTTATATGCATTGAAGTGATACAAAAATGAGTAAATAGCCACTATTTCTGCTATAGCTATGCTATCATGCTCACATAATAATTTTCATGATTATAAACACTATCCAGGAATTGGTACTGCGGCGCCCCCACGGGATAGCTTTTTCCCTCGCTGGGCTCGATGAAGAACGGCTCCTCCACCCCCCGGAAACCTGGTAGCACGAGCACCCAGGCGTGCGTGCGCCAACCGTCAATTTCATCTGACGGTGGTTTCTCTAATTCCTGAAAAAAATAATTAACATGTGTTGTTCTGAGTTGAGTTTTTTTAACAAATTGTAGATATAAATTATAAAGCTCTATCTATTAGCGATTAGTTTATAAAAGACAAAGAGTTATATGAATTAAAATACATTATAGTAATGATATCAAAGTTAAGCATTCTAGGATATGATGAAGTGTGAGAGAGATACTCAATTATAGTTCTCATCTCCCTAATGATAACGCGATATACACAATGTTTTGTCTTCCTAATATTAGAAGTTTGTACCGCAATTTTCCTCAGCCGTTCTTTTTCAATTTTATCCAAAGCAGCCTGTTTCCTCTCCGCTTCCTTTCTGTCCATTTCCCTGCAATACTTGGACGTCATGTCTGGTATGGGCACGAGACGGTATCGAGGCTCTTCCTCTAGCGGTGGCGGTTCTTCGATCACCTAAAAAGTGATTATATTATGATATCCAAGAACGGAGAACATTAGAGAAATGTTATTTTCCTTATTTATTAGTAGAAACAGTAGGAAATTTTCTTTTTAACGTGTGCTGCAAAGTGAAGTGCAGTTCTACTGAACTAATTTCAAACGACTTCAAAAAGCAGGTAAAGAGTCTTACCAATTTGAGACAGTAATTGTGTTAGTGGAACTAAAATATATTCAAATATGTTTATTTATTCGAGTACAAATTAACATTGGTTTTCATAGGTTTGTCAACATCCGGAGCTTTTTTCAGGAAATATGGTATGTGGAACAGTTTTTCTAACGTTTTCTTCAACTTACCTCACTCTCGTCCGGTATCTCCGGGCAATCTGTACGGTACCGCACCGCTAGGCACACGTCCTGCGTCGCACAACCGACAACCACGTACGCATCGTAGCCCGCTCCGGCCAGCCAGCTGACCAGCACATGGGCCAGCTCGAACGGATTGCCGCTGCGGCGGATTATCGCCGTGTACGGGGACATCAGTCGCTCGGGCTGGAAATTGTCAAATAGATTTATTGATAGTGTCTGTAGAGCTTTTTGAATAGGTTTCTAACTAAACTGTATACACATCGCAGCCAACCAGGTGAAATCTATGCAGTTTACAAGTCAGAGTCGTGATTTAACGATGCCAAGTCAATAGATATACGATTTTTACATAAAAAGTTGTTGGTAAATATACCTACCGAGCTTTGCCTTTTTTTGGTTTAGACTTAGAAGTTAAGAGTATATAGGTACGCAAAATCTTTGTTTTATTTTAAACTAGCTTTCCGCCCGCGGCTTTGCCCGCGTTTTCAAAGAAAAACCCGTTCCCGTAGGATTTCCGGGATAAAACCTATCCTATATCCTTTCTCAGGTATCAAAATATCTCTATACCAAATTTCATGCAAATTGGTTCAGTAGTTAAGGCGTGATTGAGTAACAGACAGACAGACAGAGTTACTTTCGCATTTATAATATTAGTATGGATTATCATTGGCTACGGCTTATCGTGCTTTCTCTGAATAGCCATTAAAATTTAAAAATAAAATAAAATTTTAAATAATGCAGACAGCACCGCTAAGCTTTTGTGTATCACGCCCTCAGAACTGAATACAAGGAACTAGCACCAGTACCACTGCAGTAGTTCGCTACGCCGCGGCCGCCTACGACTGCCTATGCTACGGCCTCTACAAGAAATAGTTCCTCGTCAGTGATATAGATGGCGCTGATTTCAAAATGTATCTTATTAATACATTTTGAATGTGAGATGGTGGAAGGTGTTAATGATGCCGTAACCCATAACTCAAGCCTTGAATGAAACATCTGGAAATTATACTTCAGAGGTATTTTGAACGTAATATTCAGTTGGTGAAATATAAATTGACGTCTGGTTGGCTTATTTTGATATTCTATTTAATTAATTGAAACAATAGAATGTATATGGAAATAAAAATGCGTTATAATTTATTATTTTAGTATTATCGTACTTGTTCATATTTTAAATGTGGCTTCTTTCTAAAAAAAATACCAAAGGTATAATACCTAAATTTTTTGCTCTTTATGACATATTTTTTTTTTGTTCGACTAATATTATTTTATATATAAGTGTAATAATAAGTGTCTTAAACTTTCGCACGTGACTTCTATTTTGTTATTACCGAGGCGTAACACGTGTTTTTTTAATCATTGGGTTTGTTTATTTTTCCGATTCATCTCTACATATTATAAAAATCCACCTGTTTTGTTTACCGAGATATGGTTGTGTTTTTCTTATAAAGTTATAATCTACATTCTTAATTAAAGTCTCTTTAAGCTTACGAATTTCCCCTTCAACTCAACTTCTATAGAACATGTAACTTGCTCAATACACATAAATATAAGACGATTTTTGTCATCAAAACTTTCTTTCAAGACAGTAATAAACATCCTTCGAACCCTGCAAGTGTATGTTTCCTTTATTCCAATGGAACGAAGATCAATAAATTTAAAGACAGATTACAATTAATAAAACATTACGGAACCCAATTAAATTTCACAACAAACATTCAACGTGTCTAGGTCGAAATAATCATACAGCATAATATTATAACCGCCGGGGTTGCCACCCCACACCCCCGCCCCATAAATTGAATCAAAAGTTGTGAAAACAAAGTCGGCCCGCGGAACTTTTACACAACTTTCACTTTTCACTGAAACTTTAAGCACTTTCGCTCACAGTTTTCTTTTCGAAGATTCTTTTATTAGCGGTATTATTGTTTTATTTCAATGTGGAAGTTTTGTGTTGCGAGGTGCCTGTGATTTTTTAGGAATGTGTAAGAATTTAGTTTCAATCGTACATACATATATGTATTTTTGAGGAGTGCAACATAAGTACTGCTTTTTTTCTAGATAACCTGTTTGTTATACGGGGTGTAAGGTCGTGAAAATTTAGATACAGTAAAAGGTAAAAGGTATGAAACATTAAAATATACGAGACATCAGTTATCCTATTCACTTCAAATACAGACTTAGTGATATTAAATGTATACCGCAGTTTTTGTAACCCATTAAATAAGTATAAAGGTATGTATTTCAAAAAATGAAAGTTTGTTGTTTTTTAGTAAAATTTCGCTAGCAGGCAAATTTTACGGTCGGCAAAATTTAGGACACTCTCGTTTGATAGAATTTAAAAATATACCTAGCAAGTAAAATATACCCATAGCTAATATGTATTACGTGCTTCTCTTACTTTAACTACCTTCTGACTATGTACTTATTTGAGTCCTATCAAACTTTACATACACTGTACTAAGTACTTACTGTACTGTACTACTCATGTACTCAGTGTACCTACCAATCACGGTGCAATACCATCAAATTAAAAACCATTTAATTTAATATTTATATTTCTCACTCCAAGAAAGCCTTTTAATATTATGTAATATCAAACTAGTCTTAGCCCGCGACACCGCTTACTTGATGTTTGGATAGGAAAGCACTATTATAACGATTTTCAGGTAGATTGGTCTTTGAGGATTTGTAAAGCCTTTAGAATTTTACCCAGATTTGTATAGCCGTACTGTTTACAACCGAAATTTTCAAATTGATTGTATTGGAAGTTATTAATTGTAGGTACCTATGTCGTATCATACGTCCTTAGTAGTTAGTATCGTCAGAGAATAGTTAATACATAGTATCTAACGCTAGTATGGTGTACACTACGGTTTCCTTGGCATACTAATATTATAATTGTGAATGTGCCTTTGTTTGTTTGTGTGTAATTCTTTCACTATACAACGAAGCTATATTGTGGTATGATTTTTGTGGACTCGTCGCTAGACAGTGACATAGGCTACTTTTTACCGTAGTTTAACATCTCATTCCCGTGGGAATTTTTCTTTAAACACGCAGGTAAAGCCGCAGGCGGATAACAAGTTTAAGATTTACCTTCGATCGTTTACAAAAATGTACGAATTGTCTATATTATTTTTCAAACGGTATTTCTAAGAATTTAAATGTACTTACATACATTATTATTGATAATTCCTACGACGAGCGACATTCATTGACCGATTTCTACATTTTTATAAATACGTCAGTAACTACATGTCATTAACGAAGAATATAATCGTTCATGGATTACTATGTAACGTGTTTTCCTAGGACCTTTAATATTGCTTCGTATAAGTGCAGCGTAATAATGAATGTAACTGAAATAATTTTTCTTTTCTATAATTTATGTTTCACAAACAAATTTGAATTTAAAATGGAATCATGATATACATAATTCGATTATCTTAACTTTCGGCTGAATACTGATTTAATTCATTAATATTTTAAACAATAGTTTTATACAAGCAAACAGATTGTTTACACTTCTTAAGGAACAATTGCATAATCGAATGCTTTGTTCTGGAAGTTTCGATCCAAGAAAATTTCGCATTTGAATTTCGAATTTTCGAACGCCATTCTCACACGAAACCGTCAACTGCAACGGTACCATGTGTAGCGACCGGCAAGCGGGATCTTGGCGGGCGTGTAGCGTGCACCCGCTATAATATTCCTTTGCGAGCTTAGAATACACAGCGAGCGCAAATTAGACCGTACGTTCCACGCTTTGAGTTGCGCTTGACCAAGCGTTATTGGTATTTCGAGCAAGGAGCCCGGAGCCGTAGGGATGGGGCGATTTATATCGACGTTGTCGATAAATGTCGACGTGGATATATCGCCGTGAGCGTGGAGCTGTAGACACGTGCGTGTTCTTTAATTGGATCTTCGGTTGAAACGGGATTTGTTATTTTGTATTTAAATTTTTATACAAATGATTATGTATAATTTTCTCGTGCGTATATTATGTAGAGGGATTATTGTGAAATTATATAAAATAAGTATGAGAACGAAGTCTCAATTTATTAAAATAAAAGTAATTTAATTGTGTCAAGTGATGTATGTATGTATGTAGGTGTTCTGTATCATCAATCAGCCGTAAGCCGTTTTTGGACGTAACAGTTTTTGCTAAAAAATCTAATTAAACGGGTTCATTGTTAATTAATATTTACATTCAATGAGCTCTACAGATCTTACAAGCGAGCAAAATATGATAATTCTATCGTAATATTTAAGGAGCGTTACATTATCGGTGTCGAAACAAGGCGGAGTGCTAGAGATGCGGCGCATATCGTTATCGATACTCGAGACTTGGTAATAAGTATCGACCGGTCGAGGGTGGTGCTGGCACAGATGCCACTCATGCGAGATCGCTGACTGCTGCGTTCTCTAATTGAATGCGATGCGACATATTTTATCGACTATCGATAGTTATTTATTTTTTTGTTTGTGAGACTTTTTTACTTAATTTAAAAGGAGAAGGTGAGGAATTAAGAATGTTTTAGGTAGATAACGATAAGTTTTTATTTAATTTTATGAATAAACCTATCAATAAATAATTAGTATCAATCAGCAAATATATTAAACAGGTACTCTACATGGCACAAGTACAGGTTTGAAAGTTTGAAGGTATGATATAATATTTACTTAGTATGTATAATATTATGTTATTTTATATCAGTTATGTTCTGAGAATATTTTTTATTTAATAGTTTATTTTATTAAAAAAAGAAAGGAGTCCTTCCATTGCATTGCACACAAGCATTGTATTTAAAAATAACGTTAATAATAGCTTTATACTTTAGTATGTATAACTATCGATAGTTTTCCATCGTAAGGATGCTACATTATTCAACCCATGCAACAATTGTATGCTGAAAACAAAAACTGGAAAATGTTCGTACTTTTTATTTCATCGACAATTAAAAATGCCAAGTAAACGTTCGCAACACAAATGCCCTCGAAGAACGGCAGTCCGCGCGACTGATTTGCACCACCCGACGGACGCCGCGCGGTCGCGTCGCGAATTAGTGATGTAACTGTGCATTTTTTATTATTTTATCGATATCGACATTTTACAATAAATCTCCCAGAATAGTAACAATGCGTTTTGATCTTTATGAAAATATTAAGAGCGATGACTTATTCTTTAAAGCATAATGTTTAATTAATGTATTATGTACAATGTACAAGTATATAATGCTTATCGTGAAGCAAGAAAGCACTAGTAGGTCAGCGTAGTTGTTAGTTGCCTATCGGCTTATACTTTTTGTGCCGTGGCTCGGCGGGGTTCAGCGTCGCGTCAAACAAAGGACTGTTTTTGTCACGCGGCGCCACCCTCCCGGTGAGCCGTGTCCGTGGCGACGAGCGGCCGCGGGCATCGCCAGCCGCGGATCGATACCTCGAGATCTCGGCCTACGCGCCCGCCTCGCCGGCCATTTGCCTACCTCGACGCCTCAGGCTCGTGTGTACATAACCCGCCACCCACCACCCGATACACCCCCGCAGATTACCGCCTACAAAGCAAACTTCATCGGTACGTGCATGCAATATGCGCAAGGAGCCAGAATTGCGCCTCGGACCACCCATCCAGATTGCTTTGATACCCAGCCCCGCATTTAGCAGAGGCTATTCGAGAGCCTATTGCACAATGAATCTTAGCTGAAGGCCTGGAACCTTGTTTCTGTGAGGCGGCCGCAATCACGTTAATTACTCTAGTGATAGCACCGGTATTATCTGGAGTGCAGATACTTTGTGCCCGATAGCTGATTGAAGGCGAACATCTTAGCCTATAACTACATAGCTAAGTATGCGGGCTTGACTGATAAATTGACCTTTGCTATAGATTGATCGTTAATCAATAAGATTATCGCAAATTTGGGAAACTAATATCATACTTTTTGATTTTAAATACAAATATACATAAATTTCACTTTTATAACTTTTTAATTTTAACGATAACTATTAACTGTATCCAAATATAAAAAAATCCTTTATGAAAGCTCTTTGAAAACATAGGAATATATTTCTTATGTAAAATAACTAATAGGATAATGATGTATTTATCTCTTCTTCTGTTTTGAGTAAGTACGAATATTAAATCAAAATTTTGAGCTTCGTCATGACTAGGTAAACATTGTAGCATGCGATAAGACAAGACAAGTAAATGGGCACTATGTATACGTATAAGATACGTATTGCAGCACTCGTGAATTTCAATTGAACGCTCCGGAGGGTCGTAAATCGGCCAAGTGCAGCTCCACCCGACTGTTCTCAAACGCGAAAGAGGGAAAGTTCACATTTGCATATTGGCCTCGGCTGCAAAACTAACTCGAACAAACTCCGCGCACCCCCGAGTCAAGCGGAGAGAACTTTTAATGTGAGCCGCGATGCCGTATCTGTTTTACTTTCTTTGCAAACTTTCGTAGTTTTACTTTACGCTTTGAGACGTCAACTTATTATGCTGTAGTGATGAGTTCAATTTTTTACGCTACGTTCTATCTTATAATTAAGTGACACAGATATGTTAAATTATTAAAAGCTACTTATGTCGAACTTATTTAGAAATCGAATTCATCATAATAAGAACAGAGTCTATAAAAAAAAATCTGATGTATATTGACTAGTTTTATTACAAAATATAATTATTGTTAAATACTTTTAATTTCACTATGATACTTATAAGTGTCACACATAAGTTCAGCGTTCAAACATTAACCTTTAAATCATATAGCGTTAACAGTGCAAATGCATCAGCAAAGCCGTCAGTCACACGGAATGTGGACGAACGTCGGCCGGGGTGACTCCGGGAATATTTTAGCGTATTTCAATAAAGGCGCGACATCTTTAATCTAGTCGGGATCGGGTAGAGGCATAAATCTTGCAGGTCCGGGCGAGTTTTGAATCATTTAGCGTGGCGCTCGAGCCCTGCGACTTCCGTCCGGCACGTGCTCCCCCCGCCGCCACCCGCCACGAGCGCGTCTGTCTTGCTGCCGAGACAAAGGGGCAATAGGGATGCGACATAAATTGGAACATGTCGATGAGTGTTTGGATTTATTTTTTTGCAATGAAATTTGTAGAGTGATTTTTAGTTGTTGCTGATGTTATAATGATTTGTGAATAGACGTTCTAAAATTCCTTGATACTTTTCAAACTTTTTTGAAACGATTCGTCAAAATGAGCATAGTACACATAGAGGCGAGACAGGTTTATACAAAAGTGGTCGAAGAAATTCAGAAAGTCAGAAGATATAAAAAAAAACCTAGATAACGTCTTATACATAGTAACTAATATTTAATAATCTGTGATCTTATGTTTCTTATATCGCTTTTATCGATAATAATAATTAATATTCATAATTTAATAATAACATTTTTATAGTAATAGTTATGTTATAATTTATCAAACTCAATTTGAATATTAAAGATAATTAAATGTTTTGTATTTATATCATTTAATATTGCCTTGATAATGAATTATCAGGGACAATAAAATCATTGCTTTGAATGATAAACAGTAAACACTATCCAAGGCCTAATCGAATTTATTTCACATAGTGTCCATTCCGTTTCCCAATTTCCATTAATTACTTATCGGAACGGGTTTATCGACAAAGGGAAGATATGCAATCTCTAGTGTACGACGTCCGAGCTGCCTCTAATTTGAATTCACGGAGACTCCGCGACGCGTCCGCCGCGTCGGCCGCGCCCGACTTAATGAATCGCGAGGGGGTGTGGGGGCGCCCGCAGGGGGTTGCTAGGGGGCGATCGGACGACCACCGCATCCTCCGCGCGGATAAGTGACGCCCGTGTTGCTTCGTACATAGCTACTCCTTATGTATTGTGGCACATAGCGGCCGGCCTGTACCTACGTAACGCTCGCCAAATTTATGTCCCGCACATGTCTAGAGACCGCGGCGTACCTTTAGAGGGATTTTGCGTGTTTACGTACAAACGGGGGCCGCCGAAGATATTCGAGATGGAATTTTGCTTGGACCTTTATTGATGAGTTACGTAGCCGGCTTACGTCCCCTTTGGCTTATCTTGTTGCTTTTATGTTTGTACATGTTTTGATTAACATGGATTTAGTTTTAGCTAACTTGACGGGGGCTTAAATGCTAAGATTACTTATAGCGCTAAGAAATAAATGTAATCAATTCAAATTCGATAATATTGCACGAGAAATTTCCCGAAGCGAGTTAAACTGTTCCAACCAAAAGCAACAATATCTAGAACAACAAAAACTTGCTAATGGGCTATTATGTAAATGCCGCGATCGGCATGGCTAATCTAAACCGAGTAAATTATTCAGACGGTTCCAACATTCCGTGGTCAGTTGGAGATACCAAAACTTGATTCAAAAATAACAATGTGAACTGAATATTATTTCATAAGGAAAATTAATTTTACTAATATGTTACAAAAATAGGTATCAGAATTGTTACAAATTGCACATATAAATCTTTTAAGTTAATTTAGTTAACGGAAATTTCCACAATTAAACTTTTAATTCCATCAAAACATTGAAATAAGTTAATCTATCAAATTCACAAACAAAGAACTCATACTTCGACATAAACTTATTTCAATAGGTGCTTTCAAATCATCACGCACCAACAACAAAAACATACAAATACATTATCTACAACAGATAATTATCGGGCAGGATCCACGTAGCGCATTAGCAAACATTAGCGAAGCGTGTGCGAACATTTTTTTGTGGAGAGCATCTAATCAGTCCCCTGCACACGGTACGCCCGCGGTTGGGGTCCGCCGTGGGAGCACAGCGTCGCCATTATGCTCGATAATCACGAAATATCGATTGGTGTGCGTGCAACACTAATTTCGTGTCCTCTAAGAATTTTTGGAAAACATATTTGCAATTTACTCACCCTCATTTAATCAACCTATCAAATTAAGATTAACTAAAATTCATTTGAAACTGTGAACTTCTGAAATAAGGGTTTTATTTACTTTATCAGCTGATTTCAAAGATGTATCATCTTTTATTCTCATGCCTCTAATTTGTAACGTGTCATTTTGTTAGGTTTGCCAGAAACTTATGCATATATTATGTACTTGAATAATTTGCCAATTTTCAAATCATCTTTGTACCTAGAGTAAAAAAATAAGGTGCTCTTTTAAAAATACATTATATACCTAACGAACATTAATTAACTTACAAAATAATATAAATTCCTAAAATTAGCTGTTGTCACGTCGATACACGTTCCATGAATTTTATCTTTAGAGAAATACATACCTACTTACATATAAATTAGAATATTATATAGACTATAATAAATAATAAAGAAACAATGCGAAAAAAAGACGTAACAGAATTAAACTACATTCCATAACTTTGAATTAGACAATCTTCTGTATCACATACACAAATCTTTGGAAAG
Organism: Colias philodice; assembly: GCF_061535455.1. Taxonomy (NCBI): domain Eukaryota; kingdom Metazoa; phylum Arthropoda; class Insecta; order Lepidoptera; family Pieridae; genus Colias; species Colias philodice. Next base: position 8,011,942 of record NC_143103.1, on the reverse strand, counting down.
CTTCAACAAAAATGCACTGAACAATCCTTCCTCTGTCGCCACATTAAAGTTTAACTTTGCCGCAAGCCCAAATGAAATCGCTATTAAATAGACTTTTAAATGTCTCGTTCACTCGGTTAACTGTCCCATTCCGGATGTTTTGTTACACAACAAACGGTCCTGGCGGAGTGGCAACAGGTGGTATCATTACGAGATATTTTATGTTCTACGTCACCACTGAAATTGAGCGTCTGCGAACTTTACACTTTTATCGCGATAACTTCGCCCACTTATTTGTTTTATCGTGGTGTGATGAACATCACTAGACCGTTAGACGTAATTTGATTTGATGATTAATCGGTGTTTTTAATAATCGACGTTTAACATACTTTCCTCTCTATATTCTGCACTGTAGTTTCATATTATATTTTTTTAATATTCTTGTCGCAATTTCTAAATTCAATAGTTTTTATTTTATACACATTTTCGATGTAAAAATAATTAAATGATATTTTGCAATAACAAACGTGTATGATTTTTTTACCATCCAAGAATTTCTAAATTATTTGTTATGCATCTTTTATACTCTAGAACCAAATACTATGTTTATATACGAGCACAAGGATATAATTATAGAGAACTAGCTTTCCGCCCGCGGCTTCGCCCGCGTTTTCAAAGAAAAACCCGTTCCCGTAGGATTTCCGGGATAAAACCTATCCTATGTCCTTTCTCGAGTATCAAAATATCTCTATACCAAATTTCATGCAAATTGGTTCAGTAGTTAAGGCGTGATTGAGTAACAGACAGACAGACAGAGTTACTTTCGCATTTATAATATTAGTATGGATATAGGTAGTGTAGTTTTGAGTAAGATATAATAATAATTTATCTTAATGTTAGAATTTTTGCTCTACCTTTTCAAGACTATAGTGTATAATGTTCGTTTGAAATAATAAAACATAATCTAAAATTGTTTGTAACATATATACACCCTAACTCTCGATATCGTATGACCATGCTTAATTTTATTTTCGTTTGGCACCGATATTAATTTTCGATCAAATAATTCCTAACTTTTAGTTTTCAAAATTTTCATTAATTTCGCGTATATTGAAAGCACCATTTCAAAAACTATTGATTTTACTAAAATATTACTTTAAAACATTTATATACTACTATTACTTTCCATGTTCAATGATTACAATCCATACTAATATTATAAATGCGAAAGTAACTCTGTCTGTCTGTCTGTTACTCAATCACGCCTAAACTACTGAACCAATTTGCATGAAATTTGGTATGGAGATATTTTGATACCCGAGAAAGGACATAGGCTACCTTTTATTGCAAAATATGTACCACAGGCGAAACCGGGGCGGACCACTAGTATTATATATTTAACCGTAGTTTACTGTCATCGCTGAACTTAACACATTTGTACAAGAAATCTACGAAAATGTACTCTGTCTTAATTTTTAATTTTATGAAATACGTGTAAATAAGCGCTATAATTTCAAAATATTACAATATACAATTTAAGCATGATTCTACAAAGCATCCCTTTGTTCTAGAAGAATTTTTTGTAATTATTATTTTACTAGATTTCCGCCAGCGGCTTCGCCCGCGTTTTCAAAGATAAACCCGCATAGTTCCCGTTCCAGTGGGATTTTCGGGATAAAAAGCCTATATCTTATTCTGGGTCTTCCGCTACCTACATACTAAATTTCATTGTAATCGGTTCAGTAGTATTTGCGTGAAAGACTAACAAACATCAATCCATCCATCCACCCATCTTCACAAACTTTCGCATTTATAATATTAGTAGGATATAAGTGTTTGTTGAGAAATAAAACAATATTCTTGCTATATTTTATAGGACACGTATATATTATGTAAATCGAGAGTATGGACACAGTATGCCGATAGCGTTACTACAATTTCTTCGCGGCAGGTGTGTCGCTGGCGGGTGTCTCACGGGAGGCAGTGACGTGATCGCACTGCGCTCGCGTCGATTGACGTGCTAGTGATGTGAAACTGTGATATCGATAAAATATATTTTATACGATTTTTTTTATATGTAATCTATCTTTGTGTGTGGATTTTCGACAGATAAAAAAAATATTGATATGTATTGTGTTCTAAAAATTCAATCAAATATGATAATTGTATCAATATGGTTAACTCTATTCTATCTCAATCTTTGAGCCATTGTGCTCTATATAAAATAAACAATGTAGGGTTTAGTAATGTGAGAACAAAATAACAACGCTCCAGTAAATTTCGTTTACTAATTAAGTTATTTATAACTTAAAGTAGGACACAAAAATTATAATATGCTATAATTATTATAATGCAGATAAGGTGGTTTATATCGATTTAATCTTAACTTTCCTTTTGATAATTTCACAAGAAGTACCTATTGCTATGTTGAGTGCGTTCTTATGTGTTGGAGCCACCAGAGAAACCAGCAAGCAATGTTCTTATTAACGCTATTAAAATAAAAAAAACTTAATTTTTTCCTTCAATTCCGTACCAAAAACATTCAACGAGTGTTCAATATGTAATTTAGCACAAAAGCAGTAAAAAATATCAATAGGTACCTTATCGATAACACCACCCCATCCCTATAGCAATCGCGGTTACCATTAGCATTACGTGTTATTCCCCCGTCGCTTCACTGCTGCGATAAAATCTCGCGAGTCGCGAACGTGCGTGACCACATCCAGTTCCCCCCCCCCTCTTTAATTCTCTCCCTCCCCCCTCCTCGCCTGAACAGTCCGCGGAGGACTGCGCCCGCGCACTTCCGCTCGCGGCTGACCGCAGGGACAATATGTCCCTTCACTGAGCGTATTCTGTTACAGGCTTAACCGTTACAATGTTATTTATTAAGGATAATATTTTAAAATATGTATTGAAATATTAAATATGGTGGTAGGTTACGATTCAACTGCATCGATGAAATGTAGAGCGCTATGTGACAAAACAGAAAACTAGTAGTTTTACGTAGACCGTACGATTGCATTAATTGCGTTTGAGTAAAATTTATCTTGAGAAATTTTTAAAGAATATAAAAGAATCAAGAAGATTTAAAGAATTCGAAAGGATTCGAACCCAAAACATTTTCAGCCTGAAAATTTCTCATTTACCTACACCTATAGCATTTGAATGAAATACAACTAAATATCAAACTTTATTTTGTTAGTACATAGTACGTTTAAGGTAGTAGCCCAAATCTAAAAAAAATCTTCTCAACTAGATACTAAGCGTGTACTCCTGTACTTGATGTATTACCTTGAACTTTAGTTGAAACTGAGTAACATAAGTCCTAATGACCCTTTGGGCACGGAACATTAAAGCCCAAGTAACCAAAGTCTGAACATTTCATAATACAATGTTATGTAAAATTCACATTCCCTCCGTATACCTATCCTCGACGAAATGTACATTTGTTTGAAAATTTCTTAAGATTTATAGAACCTAAAAAACGAGTCACAACTCTATACCCTTTTTCTGGCAAGACGTCACCAATCCCAGTCAGTAGAGTATTTCTAACATCCTATTAAATCTAGCAGATAAATAATGCCTGGAAATTGCGCACCTGCAAAATGTGTCGGCCCTTGACTAGTCGTAAATAGGTCGTAAATCGATCAAAACCCCCGCGAAGGCTTTACGGTTCAGTGCAAGTTAACGCCAAGGGACTTTTTCTATGGCGTACAAACACATAAAACCGTACTTTTAATATCTAGCTGTATATAAAACGCTTGCACGCTCACGGAATTCCTATATCTTATTCTCTAATAATAATTAGAGTCTAATTGATAGTTTCATCACCTGTGCTTTTTGAGTTACGTAAGAAAGGATTTCAGTGATACTCGTTCTAAAGTTAATTGGAATACCTGCCCTTGCATTGAAGAGTACTTAGACACTAAGGCTGGTACCTTAGTAGAATTATTTAATAAGAATCATGTGAATTATTATTCCTTCTTATATGTTTTCCTTGTAACTGCACCATTTGTTAGACTGCAATTATTTACATCAACTTCTACTTCATATACCTATCTATGCTACTGCTTCGCTTTGAAAACTTTTGTGTTTAATCCAGTCTAGTTTCTAATCAGTCAATAAAATTCTTGTTAAAATCTGCCCAGCCGTGACGGACGTAGAAAAAAGAGTGACTGCACAATACAGACAGACAGAAAGCTTATTTTTTTAACTCTTGTTATTGTGTTAGGGTTACCTACTGTAGACCATAATATGCATTTGATAAAAAAGCTATTATTTTGATACACGCAACTCGGCAATATATAAAGTTCTATTAATTGGTATAGAGTACAAAACCAAATTGAATATATTATACAATTCCGCGCATAATATATTCAACATTATATAAGACAATTCCTTAACATCTAAAATACGTCCTGAAAAACTCCATCAGCCAGTTAGTTATATGAAAAGTCAACACGAACCTCAAATGCAATTACCTCGGCGGCGATGAAGCGCATTTTCGCAACACCAAGCTAAAAACAAGCGGTTTCCAAAACAAAACTATTAAAAACACACGAGCTCAATAAGCCTGCACTCGGTGCGCGGAATTCTTAAAAGCGGTCGCATCGTCTCGCGGGAGTCGCATATTTTTTACTCCGGGTCAACCCCCCATCGCCGGCGGGGGTCGAATCCACCCCGCGCGGGTCGGGTGGGGTTAATTAGTCGCGAACGCGGTCCGGCTCCACTCCATCTAAGTTGTTTCCTTCTTTATTTGCTCACTTGATACGAATGTGGGGATTCGTACGCCGATAGTTAAATAAGGATTACGCCGGAGCCTCTTAACTCCGCTCATATTAATGGCCAGTAAAAGTCCGCTTCAGTTGTAAAGTTGTTGGTCTGAATTCATCTGATAAAGTTGCTTCTAAACAATAATGTTGATGCTCCGTTTACATCCAGTTTTACTCGTGCGAATTAAATTTTCCCTGCTTTATAAATACTTCGTAGTTTTTTGCTTCGTAAAATATTAGTTCACGCTGTTTGTATGTTGTATTTTGTGATGATGATGTTGCATGATGAAACATAAATGACCTGAATCACAAACTTACAATAGAGTGTGGAATAAAGAATTGAAATAAAAAAGGACGTATAAACATTTTTAATAAAATCACGAACGAGATGCATTAGCGTAGGTAATGATAATGATATGTAGTAAGATTAAGTACCTCTTAATAAAAATATGTAAAACTAAACAAATATTATAGGTATCGTATACAATAATGGCATCGCAGTCTCTCTATTCCCTTCACATATAATAGAATTTTAAACAAGCGTGTACTATCCAAATATGATAACCAAACTTCTCGTAGCAGTAACCGGAGAATCCCTAAGCTCGGATGGAAGTCCAACGCGTGTTTTGCAATTACGTCGACCAACGTCCCCGCGGGGTCAACCGGACCTGTGCTAATGAAGGCGAATATCTTCAAAGGGGTCCGGAGTGCCCGCTCGCCCGCGGCGATTTGAATCTTTAAACGGGTCGCGTTGGGAGGGTTATGCGGAAGACTATACTATTTCGCTGATAGGTACTTTGTACAAATACAGCTATTGAAATGTTATATAAATAAGTATAATACATTGGGTGGTACGAACAATGCTTCTGAAAACTTTAGTAAGTGATTTTAACTGCTGTTTGATTAAGATAATTCAAAATTGTGTGTTTTAAGTGTTATTTATATGTGAATTTTTAGGTTTAACGGGTTTATGATACTATCAGTTATCATCAAAACTATATATAGGTAGTTAGAATCAAAACTTTAAAATTATAATGCAATATATGGAATACATTTTTCGTTAAATTAATATTATCTTAATCTAAAAGGCGAACTATGCACATAAAGAAACTTTCTATACTAAATAAATAATTGGAATGGCATCAAAATATTTAATCATGACTGGAGTGTTCACGACTCCTTAGTAATCAATTATCAAGTCGTGGCACATCTGTCCATTCGCATTCTATGACAAAAAAGTTACATCTATTAAAGCCGCGTACACATTGTATTCAGTTCACGATTTTTAACTTCAAAAGAACCGTAAATACACACAGTGCACACCGTTCAAAACGACAGCAATTAATTCAAGATCCCGCCTTACAAAGAGGCATTCGAGACATCGCGACGCGAATTATCACGGGCGTATTAAAACACTCGACAAAGGGAGTAAGACAAAGGCCTAGGCTTCTGGGAGGACAGGCAGGTTCGGGCATCGAGGGTCCGAGCCTGCGTTCTAATTAAACCCCCTCATACACTGCTCGCTGTCATAGATTATTTGATAGATATGGCTTTTGTTTATGTTTCATAGAACTTATGGGTTGTGTTGAGCTAAAAAATTTCTAATTCAAATTACAATAGAATGACGTAGTAAATGACTGTATTGATATTATGTCTATTTTTATCGCTAAAGGCATCCGATGATAGTTTAATAGTTAAACTCAAACTCAAACATTTATTTATTCAATTAGACTTCGTTAAGCTTCGCTTATGAATCGTCAAAATATAGAAAAATATTAATTACCACCGCAACGGAAAGCAGTTTCTACAGAGAAGAAATATCAATGTAAAAAAATATCACCTGTAAAATTAGTATTCTTACATGAATAAAAAAAAACTAAAAAGATATAGTTTCAGTTTGATATGTTCGGTTCTGCGCTGCATAATCTTTGACGAATGTTCATTGCGCAACGGGTGGACATAAAAAGACAAGCTCGTGGCACCTGTAAGGTCCAAATCTAGAAATGCAATCCTACGTGTGCGATTTATTTTTATTTTTACATGTTGAGTACACGACGGCGGATTAAAAAGCACGGAAAATTTGAAAATACTGTCGAAAATAGTGAAATAGATTTTTTGGTAGATGGTACATGAAGAATATTGGCGAGTTGGTTGGTAGCTTTAAATAAAGCTTTGTTTTGGAAAAATGAAACTAAAACAGTTTTTTTAGATTAAAACATTACATATAGTTATGACAACAGTAAAACTAAATTAATTATAGTTCTAAGCGTAAAACATATTATATAAATTATACTATCATAAATTATCCAGTTCCAAAAACTATCACACGAGTAGTATGGATTCCCGGGTACTGCCTCACTCTATGCTGCCTCACTTTATGGTACGGTGAGGACGTGACTTGATTGAAAACCCCGACTAAAAAAAAAAAAAAAAAAAAAAAAAAGTTTGGACTCTTTTCCCACTAAAGCGGCCACGCTGAGTCGATAGCACTCACTCCCGAAGCGATAGGATGCACGGTTCCAAAGATAGCTGAGGTGTGCAGATCGATTAACTCTTATCAAATATCAATTAGATAAGAGTTAATCGATGGGTCATTAATGGGACGCTAATGACCCACCGGTTGTTTGCCTTTTCCTATTATCTATCGGCGTTCATATCTATTACTCATTGTGCACCTCGCTTATCACTGCTTTTGTATTAAACTTCTTTGTTACGACCTACCTCGCTATTCTAACCAAACGATGTATTATTATATTCAAGAAAAAATACGTCTAAAATCCTATATTTATATATTATCCTACTATATTATTATAATTGTTGCTTTTTTAAAAAGCGATTCGCTTCTGGCACTCGCCGGCCGCTGCAGCGGCACGCTCGCTTTGCTCGCTCGGCTCGTGCGTTGTTTATCAAAGTCTAACCTAACCTAACCTAATTGTTGCTTTTTTAAAAAAGCGATTCGCTTCTGGCGTTGTTTATCAAAGTCTAACCTAACCTAATTGTTTTTCCGGGTAATCTGATGTATCGAACTTTGTTACGGCAGGACAAGGATTGTAAAAGAGTTGATTGAAAATAAAACATATTATTTCCATATATTATTTCTTTATTTACACCCGCATTACACTACAATACAATTTAACAAGTGTCATATCATTTCTTGGTGAGTCATACGAAAAATTTGTAAGGAAATCTTCCAATCTCAGGCCTCGGAACTTGTAGTACAAATATACCACGCAATACTCTCCACAAAACGTGGAATAGATATCCTGAATTCTAGCAGTATTATAGTCCCACATGCGACAATTTCTTCTTAAAAATTCCGCTATTACTCTAATCGGTTTACGTCCAAAGGAATCAAAATATTCTCCAACTCTTTCGTGGTTGATATGAATAGCTACCCAATGAGAACCTGGCTGTGAGTCAGGGTCGAGATTGCATATAATAAATGCAGGTATGTGTATATGCATTGGCAGGCGATTCGAGGGGTACACGCTATACTGGAGGCTGGGGTGTATTCTATGAAGACTCATTTGCAGGTCTAATGTATTCATTTTTACATGTTTGACCTCATCCAATTTCTATCAATCATCAACCTAAACTAACATCATGTTATATTGTCATCCCAATATATGCAATATTTTTATATGTATACTAGATTTCCACCCGCGGCTTCGCCCGCGTTTGCAAAGGAAAACCCGCATAGTTCCCGTTCCCGTGGGATTTCCGGGATAAAAACTATCCTATGTGTTAATCCAAGTTACCCTCTATATGTGTGCTAAATTTCATTGTAATCGGTTCAGTAGTTTTTACGTGAAAGAGTAACAAACATCCATACATCCATACATCCATACATCCTTACAAACTTTCGCCTTTATAATAGTATATTATTTATTGTTTGTAAGGAAATAAAAAATAGTAAATTGCATACAATTTGTTTTATTTAATTTTATAATATTTCCTTTAGTTACATATACACAAAATGCATTAAGCATACATTAAGCAATATTCACCACAAACTGAAGTCCAAAGATAATGATTCCCAAATTGTCAATATAATCATAAGTACATAAGTGATTGCTTAACTATGTTTGTTGTTTTTGTTTGTGTTTGTTGTGTCATGTCATGTGTATTAGTTGTTAGCTAAGTATGTTAATGTATTCATTTTTCGGAAATCCTTATAGATAAGATAATGATTCCAAAGTCGTGCTAGCCCCTTCCCAAATCTATCATATAAATATCCCTGCACGCATCCGTAGTATATTGTGTTTCGAATTCAACCACAGGTCAACGCGTAGAAATTTATTACAAATAACAAAATGGAGGTAAGTTATTACTATTATTAATATTATTTTTAATTATTACTTCAGTAAAATCTTTATTTATTTTTATCTTGTTAAACATATTTTTAATTATATATGTTATGTTTCAGGCTTCTTACAACCTCAAAGATGTGGAAAAATGTTTCAAGCCCTATAATTATTATGATTTATCGGATGAAGATGAGGTTTCTAACTTAACAATAAATAAAAATAAGAGGACCAGTCGTTTAGATGACTTTTTTCTTCAAGAGCCTGAGCGGAAAAAGAAAAAGGCGAAACTATCTTCAATTGTTGGACGTTCAGTGAAGGAGGGATGCATTTCATATATTTCAACAGACAAAGATGACGGAATGGATGCTGATCTACTAGTGAAAATTGATTTGTATAGTTTAAAAAAGTTGAAAGGAATCCCGGTGTCGCAACATTGGAAAAATGCTGATATTCGCATTAAATATTATACAAAAAATGATTCTAACATAGATCTTCAAATAAAAGATATTGTATACAACATAACAAAGGAGATATCGGAGGAAGATAGTGCAAAACACTACAGCTTTAAAAATTAGGTTTCTTCATGTGGTAGTTTAGTAATTAGTTTATCCACTAGTATAATAGGTTTCTTCATGTGGTAGTTTAGTAATTAGTTTATCTACTAGTATAAATAGTACGTTGCAATGTATAAAGTCAATGATTATGTTGAAGACCATTGAGCATTAAGGCAAAAAGTGTGTTACAAGAAAGCAGTTGTGAAACAAATATAGTGTTTAAAATGTCTGGAGAATGTGTTAGTGTTTTTTTCAATGAAATGGATCTTGAATTGACAAGCCTATCCATTGATACAAATGAACTTTTAAACGTTTGTGATGAAATAGAAAGAAATGAATTAAATCACTCATTTCATGATCAAAGTTTGATGGAGCTATGTGATGAATTCGATGGAAAATTGTGAGTATATATTTTTTATAATCATCTTTTTTTCTTTCTTATTTGTATTTTAAGCAATCGAAGTAAATAACTTTCTTTTTTTTTTTTTTTTTTTTTTTAGGGTGGAACAAACGGGACGGGGAACCAAAAGGAAAGCAGAAGTTGATGTTAATTCTGATGACATCAAAAGGATAAAATCTGCAACTAAAATTGATTTTTCACGGACTTCACAACAACCATCAACATCGAATGAAGGTATTAATTCCAAGACGAAATGTTGTAGTATTTGTAATATAAGTGTTTCCAAAAAATATTTTGCTAATCATCTGAGAAGCAACGTACACAAAAATAATGTAGATAAAATACAACATTCAATAAAACCTAATGTTAAGATAATTGAGACTGCGTTCGGTAATAGAATAATAACTTATAGAGTAACTTCTGAAAATCAAAATTTTTTACAGTTTGAGACACCAGATTTATTTCTTGCTTCAGTCAAAGATACAATATTTACGTTAATAAATAAGTCCATAGAAGAGCATACAATTTTAAAAATCAATTTTATTTTATATGGTGACTTTGTGCAGGAGTCAAAAAATATAAATAACACTTTTGATTTTCAATCAATGAATTTTATTGTTTGCACCGGTGATGATTTAAATATATTTTATACTACTGTAACGAATTCTCTTATTAATTATATAAATTCATTCGAGAAAAAGGATAGTGGGTGGAGTTTGAAAAAAATTTTACATTTGGATATGAATATAAATCAATTTAACCCTTTAAGAGGAAAATCTTATATTGAGTTACCACATGACATAAAAATAAAAAAAGCTGTTATAAATGTTAAAAACACAGATAACGCCTGTTTTAAGTGGGCACTGTTATCCGCTTTGTTTCCAATACATAAAAATTCGGATAGAGTATCATCATACACCAAACACAGTCATAAATTGAAGTTCGGTAATATTACATTTCCAGTTAAATTAAACGATATTCACAAAATTGAAAGTCTTAACAATATTAGTATTAATGTTTTTGGTCTAGAATATAATGAACAAAGAAAAAAAAATAGTATTGTCGGACCCTTGTATTTTACAAAGAACAAAATGCAGACTCATATAAATTTATTATATTTGACACAGGGTAAAATCGGTCATTATTGTTACATAAAAAATATGTCAAGATTAATAAGTCATCAAATTTCAAAATCGAAGGAAGCTATATATCTATGTGACTTTTGTTTACAATATTTTTCAACATATGAACGTTTGAATAACCATCAAAAAAATGATTGCAGACATATATGTACACAAATACCAAGCGTTGATAAAAATAAAAGAAATTGGTGGGGTGATATTGTATCTGAAAGTAAATTAAGTTTTGATAAATTCCAACGTAAACTGAAGTTACCTTTTGTTATATATGCGGATTTTGAGGCTTTTTTAAGTCCTTTAGCATCGTGTTCAAATGACCCTACAAAATCACATACGATAAATGTACAAAAACACAATGTTTATAGTTTTGGATATTACATTAAATGTTCTTATGATGATAAATTGTCTAAATATGTAACATATACTGGTGAAAATTGTGCTTTAAAATTTATGGAATCGTTAAAAGATAATCTGAAAATAATTGTGAAGAAAATTGGTTTTCAAAAAGCTTCTAATAATTTATCACAAATAGAACAAGATATAGTTAGCAAATCTGAACACTGTTATGTTTGTAATAAAAATTTGAATGGGGATTCAGTGTTTTACCATGATTGGTTTACTGGGAAATTTATTGGGGTCGTGCATAAAGTTTGTTCAGAAAAATTTAGAGTACCTTACACTATACCAGTCTTCTTGCACAATTTAAGTCATTATGATGCACATTTCATTGTACATGCATTAAACTTTGATGAAGGTCAGGTAGAAGTTCTCCCACAAAATAAAGAAAAATATATATCATTTTCAAAGATAATTAAAATCAATAACAGTAATGTTACTTTACGTTTTGTGGATTCACTTAAATTTTTACCCAGTAGCTTAGATACCTTAGCAAAAAATTTAAACGATAATGATTTTAAAGAATTATCAAAATGTTTCCCTAATTTAGAAGACTTTAAACGACTAACTAAAAAAGGTGTATTTCCATATGAATTTGTTAAAGATTTTGATGCATTAAACCAATATCAACTTCCAATGCAATCACAATTTTACAGTACTCTCACAGATTCTTTTATTTCTAATGAAGATTACAACCATGCGAAAGACGTTTGGAATCATTTTAAATGTAAAAATATGATGGACTATTCAAATCTTTATTTAAAAACCGATGTATTATTGTTAGCAGATATTTTTGAAAATTTTAGATGTGTTTGCATAAAAACTTATGATTTAGATCCCGCCCATTACTATACAGCTCCTGGATTAAGTTGGGATGCTATGTTGAAACATACTAGAATCGAGTTAGAATTACTTACAGATATTGAGATGATTGCTTTTATTAAATCAGGAATACGTGGAGGTGTTTCACAGTGTAGCACTCGCTATGCAAAAGCAAATAATGTTTATATGTCCAACTATAACTCAAAAGATAAAGATTCATTTTTAATGTATTTCGATGCCAATAACCTGTATGGTTGGGCTATGTCCCAATATCTACCTACAGGTAATTTTGAGTGGGCTTCCCCCGATACAGATTTTAATGTTAGTTATTCTTCAGAGATAGGATTTATCTTGGAGGTAGATCTTGAGTATCCGGTTGATTTGCATGATAAACATTCCGATTTACCTCTTTGTCCAGAAAACATACCTGTAGGTGACGCTAAAGAAATTAGATTGATTCCAAACTTAAAAAACAAATCCAAATATATTATATATTATAGAAATTTAATTCAATGCTTAAAAATGGGGTTAAAATTATTAAAAATTCATAGAATATTAAAATTTAATCAGACTCCATGGTTAAAAGAATATATAGACTTAAATACACAATTGAGAACCCAAGCTATTTCAGATTTTGAGAAAGATTTTTATAAACTAATGAACAACGCTGTTTTTGGTAAGACTATGGAAAATATTGAAAAACGTGTAAATGTTAAACTGTTAACTCATTGGGAAAATCGGGGTAAAGTATTGGGAGCTGGAGATTTAATTGCTCAACCACATTTTCACAGTGTTTCAATTTTTTCTGATAGTCTTGTTGCAATTCAATTAAACAAAACAAAGTTAATTTATAATAAACCTATTTATCTAGGATTTTGTATATTAGATATATCTAAAACGCTTATGTATGATTTCCACTACAATTACATGCAAGATAAATTTGGTTCCAATTTGAAATTGCTATACACCGATACCGACAGTCTCATTTATCAAATATTTACGAGTAACTTTTATAATGATATAAAACTGGACATTAATACATATTTCGATACATCAGATTATGATGCTAACAACGTTTTTAATTTTCCTAAACTAAATAAAAAAAAAATAGGTTATTTCAAAGATGAAAACTGTGGTAGAATTTTTATGGAATTTGTAGGTCTGCGATCAAAAATGTATGCGTTACAGGTTGATGATAAAATTATTACTAAGGCAAAGGGTGTTAATAAGTGTGTCACAAAAAAATTAACTTTAGATAATTATAAGTCATGTTTGTTTAATAAAAACGTTCAATATTGTAAAATGTATAGATTTAAATCATTAAAGCATACAATTTTTACACAAGAAATAAATAAAACATGTTTATCCTTTAATGATGCCAAGCGGTACATTCTACCAAACAATATAGATACATTACCGTTGGGTCATTATAAACTCGATGGCAATTTCAGCTAAAACGATATTTATATTTCAAAAATTTTAGTTATGAATATATTTGATTATTATTATTATTATTTATTTTTTTGGATATATGTGCTTTGTAATAATTTTTAAGGTTGTGTTTATTTGTATATATTACTTTATTTATATTAAACTGTAACCTTAATGTATAAATAAAATGTTTAAAGAGAAAAATATTTAGTTTTATTGCTACATCCAAAGAAGATAGAAGTATAAAAATGATTCACTTTATTCATCCATTTGCTGCCATCGTAGCAGGTCCAAGTGGATGTGGAAAATCTAACTTTGTTACTCAATTCATTAAACATAGGAGTAGTGTATGTAATGAATTTTTTTCTGAAATCACATGGTGCTACGACGAAATGCAGCCTTTATATAATTTACCAAATGTTAAGTATCATCAAGGAATTCCAAATCTTAATATGTTTGATGGTGAAAACCCACACCTTATTATTATTGATGATCTAATGAGAGAGTCTGATGGAAGAATTGTGGATATATTTACAAAAGGTAGTCATCACAGGAATCTTAGTGTATTTTATTTAACACAAAATTTATTTCATCAAGGTAAAGGTCAAAGAGATATTTCTTTAAACTCAAGTTATATAATTTATTTTAAAAACCCTCGAGATAAAACTCAAATAAGATATTTAGCACGACAAGTGTCACCAGATAACACAAAATTCATTGAAGACGCCTACAGGGATGCAACTTTAGAAGCGCATGGATATTTAATGGTAGATTTAAAACAGAATACAAATGATTTTTGTCGTATCAAGACACATGTATTCCCATTTAATGGTCACTGCACAGTCTACGTCCCCACGAAAGAGTTTAAATACACCAAGAATCAAACAATTCAAATCATTTCTAAATGATGCTTCGTCGAGTTACAACGCATAAACATTTGCTAAATGCTTTGCATACGCTTAAACCAAAATATCAAAAAGCGTTACTTAAAACGTGTGATGAAAAAGAAATAAATTGTATTTGTGAATGTATTCATAACGTTTTACAAGGAAAGATACCACTTAAAGATCAAGATAAACAAAAATTGAATAAACACAAAAATATACTCCGTAAACTGGTGCGTAAGTGTAAACATAAACTAAGAAAAAATATTATTATACAAAAAGGAGGGGCTTTCTTACCAATAATATTAGGTGCAATATTGAGTGGATTAGTAAGTGGACTAGCCAGTTAACATGGAAAATGCTAAGAAAATGATACTTATTGAACCTGGATTGATTGAAAAATTAAAACAAGAAAATAAGGATACAAGTAATTTGTCTCGATTAGATATTGAAATGCAAAATATTATGAATAGTAAGACGGAAGACCGAAAGAAGTGGATGCTATATTTACAAACACTACAAAGATACCTTCACTTTACCGAAGAGGATCGTCAACCACTCAGATTACCAATTTATTCTGATACATCTAATGAATATTCAAATGAGTCTAAAATTGGTTTTAAAAATAAAGATAGAGATCAAAAAAGTTCAGTTGATGCTGAATCTTTGTTGGGGGAGAAAGGTTCCATTAAAAGTATAGAAAGTGAGGCAAATCCACTGTATTCACCAACACAAATACTCAGTTTAATACCGAAAACTTATAATAAAAAAGGTGAATCATTATTAAACTTAATTGGAATAAGTAAAAGTAAAATACGTTGGGATAATGAAGGCACAGTCATAATTGATAATGAAAAAATTCCAGGAAGTAATATTGTTGATTTAATAAATGATTCACTTAGACCCTTAAAAAAAAGTGATCCGATAGGGTGGGATAGATTTGCTAAAGCATTAAAAGATATTAAAGTACCACTTACTTATATTGGAAATCCAAAGAGATGTGAGTTTATTAACCAACTTCAAGCAAAAGATCTGAACAAAACCTCTGAGATTGAAGTTCAAGAATTTTCTACACCGAGCAGTGGAGATAAAAGATATATAACTAAAATACGTAAAAAGATCGATTGGGAAAAATGGACCCCGTACTAGAAGAAATTAACAGGATTTATTATGATCCATCTAACCCCGCTGGTTTTGGTAGTATTGATAAATTATCAAAAGCTATGAAGGGTAAAATGGATAAAAAGCAAGTAAAGGAATGGTTACAATCACAAGAAACATATACATTACATAAACCCATTCGGAAAAAATTCCCGCGTAATAGGTACATTCTATCAAATATTAATGAGCTGTGGCAAGCTGATTTAAGTGATATGCGAACTTATTCTCAATATAATGATGGTTTCAACTATATACTTTGTGTTATTGATGTATTTAGTAAATATGCTTTTGCAAGACCAATAAAAAAGAAAAACTCAGAAACAACTAAAGAATGTTTTGAAAGTATATTTACTGAAAGTAATTCAACACCTACTCACATACAATCTGATAAAGGTACAGAATTTGTCTCAAAAGATGTACAAAAATACTTTAAATCCAAAAAGATAAATTACTATACCACTAACAATCCTGATATTAAGGCAAGTATTGTTGAACGATTTCAAAGAACTCTAAAAATGAAAATGTGGCGTTATTTCACTCATAATAATACTTATAGATATATAGATGTTTTACAAGATTTAATATACTCTTATAATCACAGCATTCACTCGAGTATTAAGATGTGCCCATGTGATGTAAGTTCCAACAATATTATGACAGTTTGGACTAATCTTTATGATAGAGGGTCAAACAAACTTTCTTTAGAAAATTCAAAACCAAATTTCAACGTGGGTGATTATGTTCGAATAACTAAATATAAACATGTTTTCCAAAAAGGATATGAATCAAATTGGAGTGATGAAATATTTATTATATCTTCAATAATTGATAGATCTCCATGGGCTGTTTATACAATTACAGATTTACAAAATGAACCAATAGTTGGTACTTTTTATGAAAGAGAATTACAGAAGGTCACTTACAACCCCACCTCACAATATAAAATAGATAAAATAATTGGCACTCGTTATTCGGGCAACAGAAAAGAAGTATTAGTGAAGTGGAGAGGTTATCCAGATAAATTTAACAGTTGGATTTTAGCTTCTAGTTTAAAAGAAATATGAATAAAGAAAGTTTTTATTTAACTTTGCTCAGCAATAGTTCAATGGAATACTTTCCTGATAACAAGACCACAAATTTTTCAACAAAATTACCAAAAGCTATGAAATTAGAAGGTGAATGGTTGGTTGGAGTTGTCGAGTTTCAATATCCATGCACAATGTTTACTGTTCAAGATCATGAAAATGTTGTATACATCACAAAAACCATGATAATTCCTAATGAAGATAAACCATCAACAGTGTACTACAAAAAACATATTCCCGCTACCAACTACGATAACGTTGAACATATTTTGAGAGCGTTAAATGGTATCGGAGAGAACTTGAAATTTCGTTATGATGAAATAACAAAATTTGTGTCTGTTTCTGTTTTGGATAAAAATATAACATCCGTAACATTATCACCCAAATTAAGTTTACAACTAGGTTATGAACCAAATACAAATCTCCTAGACAGAAATTTTGGGAAGTGTCCTGCTAATTTACACTTAGGGTTACCATCTCAACTATTTCTATATTGCGACATTATCGATCCTCAGATTGTGGGTGATGTTATGACTCCGCTATTAAGAGTCATTTCATTAGATCCTTCAAAATACATTTATGGTGCGTATAAAATGCACGTTTTCTCTCCACCTCACTACTTACCCGTTATGCGAAGAGAGTTCGATACGCTGGAAATGGATATAAGATCCAGCGCAGGACAAAAAATACCATTCCAGTTTGGAACCGTGTGTATTAAACTACATTTCCGCAAATTATAATAATGTATTCTCCTCATGATCATCATAAATGTCCATATGAAAATTATTATTCACATCAAGCTGGATCAGGAGTTGGAGTAATTTATAAGGGTTCACCATACCAACGCGGTCATGGTATTGGGAGCTTCTTAGGAGGGTTATTTAGATCAGTTTTACCTTTACTTTCAAGTGGTGCTCGAGTGGTTGGTAAGGAGGCATTAAACGCTGGAGTAGGACTTTTATCGGATATGATTCAAGCCCGTCCTATGGAAACCTCAATAAAAGATCGTCTAAAGCAAGTTAGTACGAACTTAAAACGAAAGGCTGATGACAAAATTGATCGATTAAACATGACAGGATCTGGGTATATAACTAAAAGAAAACGATTGGCCTCGTTCATTCCACCACTAACAGCTAAAGTGAAAGCTACGAAAAAACTTGGTCTAAAACCCAAAAACATCAAAGATATATTTTCAAATTAAGTATGTCTTTCCTTCATAATCATTCTTGTGAGTGCGTTAAGTCAGAATTAGATTTGTTTGCATTACCGTCTACACAAACAAGCATTGAAAATGGATTGTGGATTCACTATAAACCAATTTCATCTCTTGCTGATGATGGACCTATCGAGTTTCAAGTTCCTGGAACAGGCGATGACTACATAGATTTGTCTCATACATTACTCCACATAAAGGCAAAAGTATTAAATCAAGATTCAACAAAATTGACATCAGCTACAGTAGTAGCACCTGTAAATAATTGGTTGCATTCACTTTTTAGTCAACTCGATGTTTATTTAAACCAAAAACTTGTATCACCACCTAATAATACCTATGCCTATCGAGCATACATGGAAACCCTTTTAAACTATGCTCCTGCTGCTAAACAATCTCATCTTACTTGTAGTCTTTGGTATGATGATACAGCAGGCAAAATGGATTCCACAGATGGTAAAAACATAGGGTTTGTTAAAAGACAGGAATTAGTTAATGAAAGTAGGGAAATAGAAATGATTGGTCATCTTCATGGTGACATTTTCAATCAAGATAAATTTTTAATTAATGGTGTTGAAATGAGTGTAAAATTAGTTCGGTCAAGAGAGAGTTTTAATTTAATTGCTGGGTCAAATGATGAAAAGTTTAAAGTTTGCATTACGGATGCAACTCTTATTGTTCGAAGAGCACGAATTAATCCAAGTGTATTACTCGCACATCAGAAAGTTTTAGCTTCTACCACTGCTAAATATCCTATTACTCGTGCTGAAGTTAAAGTTTTAACAATTCCATCAGGTGTTCAAGGAAAAACTCTTGATAATATATTCTTAGGACAGGTACCTAAAAGATGTATTATTGGATTTGTGAACAATTCCGCATTTAATGGCTCACTTACTAAAAATCCATTTAACTTTGAAAACTATGGCATTAACTCTTTCAGCTTATATATTGATGGTCAACAAATACCTTCAAAAGCTTTGCAACCATCTTTTAATAATAATATATTTACATCAGCATATCATACTCTATTCTCGGGGACTGGTATTCACTTTCTTAATGAAGGAAATGCAATCTCTCGTGAACAGTATGCCAAAGGTTACTGTCTTTTAGCATTTGATTTAACTCCTGATTTATCAGCTAACTCGTCAGCTCATTGGAATCTCATAAAGCATGGTAGTGTAAGATTAGAAGTACGATTTGAATCCTCACTAATACAAACAATTAACTGTATTGTTTATGCTGAGTTTGATAATATTATTGAAATAGATAAAAATAGAAATGTTACTGTAGACTATAGTAGTTAAGGTTATAATGTGTGTTATGTTTTAGATTTATGTGTTATGCTTAATGCATTTTGTGTATATGTAACTAAAGGAAACATTATAAAATTAAATAAAACAAATTGTATACAATTTACTATTTTTTATTTCCTTACAAACTTCCTATTTAATCTTATACAAAACACTATAATTGAACATTCCTATGACAACCATTGAATAGATTGGTACTGTAATAATCTGCTAATAACAGTAATATCATGGATACACTAGAATTACAAAAACATATGAAAAAGATTCATCCCAGTCTAGAAAATAATGTTTATGCTGCTAATAGACTGCCTATGTATACCCATGTACCAACGTATATAATATGCAATTTGGATGTGGATGATAAACCAGGTTCACACTGGGTAGCTGTACATATCGATACGAATGGCATATTTTGATTCATATGGACGAACACCTGAGCGATATCATCTCCAGTTTTTGAAAAGGAATTGTAAGAGATGGGACTGGAATGTTGATAGGATTCAGAATAGAAATTTTTTTTTTTTTTTTTTTTTTTTTTTTTTTTTTTTTTTTTTTTTTTTTTTTTTTAGTCGGGGTATGTTTGGATTCTCGTTTGGATTCACTGGATTCCCGGACTCTGCCTCACGCAGTGAGGCAGAGTCCGGGAATCCATACTACTCACACGTCAGAATAAATAAATAAAGTTTTTATATTATCTTTTATACAAGACCCAGAAATTAATTGCTCAATAAATTCCACAAATTTTGTCACAGTTTCCGATATTTAGTTTTTAATTTAAATAATTACTTCTTCGCACGCAAAATGTTGGCGCCAATGCCCACGACCGAATGCGCGTTATCATTGGCCGACATCTTTTTTTTAATTGTAATAAATAGCAATTAACTTACAATTCATGTTTTTATACTCCATATATTGCAGTCTGTCCTCCTTATTGGAGCACATTGCATCGATTATTATAATTAACTAGCGGTCCGCCCCGGCTTCGCCCGTGGTACATATTTACGTTTTCTCTACATAAGAACCATCCTCGTACTTCAAGGAATATAATAAAAAAAAATTATCGAAATCGGTTCAGCCGTTCTCGAGTTATGCGCTTACCAACACATTTGCGATTCATTTTTATATATAAGAAGAAGATTCGTGTAGAATATCGACATATCGAATTTCATGAAAATAATAATGAATTTTAAGACTATTTTTACAGAATAGACGAAACTGAAATTATGCTTTTAGCACAATTCTTTATTATTAATTTAGAATATGTAGTCATCTGAAATATCTATGATCATAAATTCAGGCTACCTAGGAGTTAAAATAACTACAGCATCGTTTTAAAAATAAAGCGGAATGCAATGCAATAACTGCCTCCAATTTATAAATAACAATTTCAGGGTAATGTATTGAACGATATGTTATGATTCGAACACAATTGAAATCTACCTAATGTAGCATGAACAATGATTACACACACTATGTACTATAGTTATCCTTTGTCCACACCACCAAGGAGATTTAATTCGTCAATTTCTCCCTGCAAAATAGTAAAATACAGATAAAAAATTGTCCGCACAGATAATGTAGAGGGTGGGCACTCGCAATGGATGACGTCAGACGGGGTTGAGTGGTTAGAAGGGCCTTCGAATCTCGGCGAGAGGCCGATGGCACTCAGACGTCAGGCTGGTGCCTCGCAGACACCTGAACCCTTTGTCACCTTACCTAAAACGATCGCTTATACAACTCCAATTAAGTACCTATTAGTATGTATCCAGATCTATTACAAAGGGAAGCGTGTTTGTGCCGAGATCAATGTATTTGGAATGGCTAGGTGGAAATAATTAAATTTTGGTTTTACTTTGCTCATGGTGTTTTCATTCTTCCTAGAAAGCATGCATACCTTATATAATATCCTCGGTAACGGAGAGGAGAAAGGACAGGCGTAGATCCTTTGTGGAAATCTTAAACCAGGCTATATATTACGCGACTATATAGAGAAACCATGTTTGAACCGGTGCTACCTACCTATATGTATTTTGTGAGGTGTCCGGATAAAAAGTAGAGCGTACGTAATCGTACGTACTTAGTTATAAGATTAATAATGTTATCAGCGTCAGCGAAGATTGTAGAATGAATCTGTGTGAACGCCAATATATTCTAGGTAGTATGAAATTAATTCCCAGAATTCGTACCTTACACATTCCTCACAAAGCACTTTGTGAACCCCGCACAGATTCGAATGCATATTTCCGAGAAGAACTATGAAACTCGTGTATTACTTCATCGAAAGCTATTTCGTTTGTAAATTAAAAAAAACCCTTATCAAACATTTGCGAAAGTAAAGGCAATGGAGTACTTAACGAAATCCCAAATGAGGGATAGAAAAAGTGAAGTTTTCGCTACGTATTTGTGTAGTGTAGGCATCAAAGAGAATCGCTAGAAGTTTACTTGTTAAACAAGTAATAACCTGGTAATTTAGTGATCTTATGTTAGCTGTTTTGTGTGGAGTCCATGTTGATTTGGCGGAAATTGGGTCACGCGCGGACATATTTTCTGAGACGCTAAATATCGTAGTACTTTCTTGAGAGAAAAACTTAATTGAATAGATTCGTCGGTAAAGCAGAAAAATTAATCATGAAAGGCTATTTAAATAATGTTAGTGGACGCCCACTTGTTAACATTTTACCTAAATTCATTAAATCTCTAATACACACAAATTCCTTATAAACAAGTTCTATTGATTCGTGTTTCGTGACTGAACATAGGCTAATGTGTGTTGGACATTGACGGAGATTGATGTATGAACGTAAATAATTAATGTTTTATTTCGTTTAATTAAATAGAAATACTACTACTCTAATGACACCTAACTCTAGCTTCTCGCTCTAACAATAGTCACCTGTGTTCCACTTCATGTATCTCGATGATGCATTCGACAAATCGCATTGTACAAAAATATATAATATGTATGATTGTGATACGTGTTTTGAATAAACTTATGGAGACGCGTATTACGGTGCATTTAAGATCAAACGAGCGAATGCTCATTCTAAACCCACTATGTTAAATTATTTTAGCGTAAACAGGCGTAGAGAATTCTTTCGTTGTTCTTTGTGCGTTCGAAAAGATTCTATGCAATGTTCTAATCCTGATCAACATTGAATTTGAGTTTTTGTTTACACTAAAATAACACGAAAGAATGCTCTTGCTCTAGCTCTAACTCTATGTACGTTTGGTCTAATTACACCGAGAGAAGACAACCCGCTGTGTATAAATATTTAATACATAGATTTGTTACACTTATTAAAGATTTACTAAGAACTTTCAAATCTTTCAATACGTTAAATTTCATAATATATACCTCAAAATTAAAACCGCTGTAAAGTTTTTCTTCACATAGGAATACGTTGGTAGATAATTTACTTACTCCATATTCAATAAAGTTAACTTTATTCCAAGTTCTTATTTACAACACAATCACAACAAACTGTCCAAATAAAATATCCATTTTTAACATTGAGATAATATTACTATACGTATGGAGGAGACACCACGAACAAAATCTGTGCGCCATTTTTTTGCTCTAACTAAGTTTTAAAAATTATTATCTAGTTAGGTTCTTACCGATGAAAGTTATTCCTTTGCACATTTCGGTATTATTTGTATTATTTGTGCAATATCATATTTGATGCGTTTCACTTTAAAACCATTAAAAAAACCGCTCAACATACGTCATGTGGCGTATGTTGAGCGGAACATAAGTGATGTAGGCGGTGTCGTCTCCATATATGTATATCTCAATGATTTTTAATCGTCGAAATTCGAATTTCGAAACACATCCTGCTAGTTGCCAGTACGTAGACGTGTAACATAATCGATTCGAGTTTTTCCATAGCGGGGACTATTTACATTGGTAGACAATTTATAGCATAATTCATGAAGTTAACTTTACATAGTTAAATGCACAAAAACTGGCCAGTTAAAAAAAAAAACATTTTTTAATCATCGAAATTCGAAACACATCCCGCTAGTTGCCAGTAGGTAGGTATAACATAATCGATTCGCGTTTTTCCACAGCGGGGACTGTTTACATCCCCCGTGATCGATACGACAGGTCCCCGGGGCGCGTCAATTTGGCCCTCGCCTCGTCAGCGCTAAATTATCCCGACGTCTTTAAATGGAATTTCGCGGGCTGCGACCGGTGCCCAGCGCGTCTGTGTTAGGGTGGAATCATAATGGATACGATAGTATATTTGATATTAAATTGTATTAAGTTTTTAATGAATGCGAGTTTGTGATATTCGAGATATTGTGACGTTTATTCGTATATTAAAGCATGAGTATACATGTAATAAATAATATGACATGAGAATTTATGAAAATGAAATTTAGATGTTTAATTTAAGTATAATATCTATATCTAAATTCCACCCGCAAAAGAATAAGTTAGAAATATCGCTGAAGACGAAGTGATGATAGTAAGAAAGAGATAAATAGATGCAGTAGTTGTGCTTATTTTTTGTGAACTTTAAGACAATACTAATTATTACCTATCTACTTATTCATTCATATAAATAATTATATATACACCAGACATATTAGGTGTTAGTTTGAACATAAGCGCTTTACGTTTATCTACTATTAAACCTACTGTAAGTTGTACCTAAACATATTTGTTCTTGACATAAATCTCTTACATAACTGTAAATAAATTCACAACAGCAGTCGCAGAACTTCAACTCTCGTCACGTGTAAAGAATTCGCGTTGCGTCGCGTAGTCGCAGCGACTCAAATACATCTGTGACAGCGCCCTAAGGGTTTTCCAAATGTACAGAGGATTTTCAGGACAATGTTCTAAGCTCGGGTCCCTTGACAGTGGCACGATACGCCACCTGGCTGCGGGCGTTAGCACAATGCTGTAGAAGCTTCGAGAACTCGTGTGTATTAAAGATACGAGAGTATCTATAGATGTTGGAGCTTCTATTAGCTTTGTGGATGTTGCTAGAGGTAGGTAATAGATTATAGGTACGTATGTGTGTTTTGTTATGATGTTTTACTATAGAGTTATACTATTAAGAATATACCTATAGTTATAACTTATACTATAAAGAACAATAGATTATTGACAATGAATATAGCGTTGATTATATTGTTGTAAGAAAGTTAATGAACAACAAAATGGCCTTAGCCATTGGTAAATCGTAATGGATGTATTGTATTTAAAAATGTGATTTTAATTAAAAAGCTATGCCTAAATTATGTCTTTCATTCAAAACTCATAGACCAACAATATTGAAAATAGCGAAACAGATCGCGCAAATTAAACACGAGCAAAAACTAAACTCTCACATTCAAAACAAACGGTACCTCTACCGTACGTGGCAATAAATCAAAAAAATACATCTGCATTTCGGCCATCACAGAATGTGTAATCAAGCGGCCGTCTAAGGCATCACCCCCGGGGTGGTAACAAGCTCACGCGACGCCATCTTAATGACCCGCGCGCCCACGCCAGTGTCCAACGACGTTCCAAATCACTAGCGACTGTTAAACCCGCCATTCACGATGCGACGTGTACGCGACTGTGATATTTTTGATGTCTTGAATTGTTAATGCTTAAATTTGAAAATCATTCGAAATCTTTGAATAATTATATGAACAAAGACAAACGCCATAAAAACAATTTGTATTCGATACAAAAATATGCCCAATTTGAATAATATCTCAAATAAGACAACACATTATTTCGCTTTTCATATACATAGTTTTATCATTTTTACCTACTTACTTACATCTTATACATCTTAAATTATGACATGAATGTATATATATATACATAATATATACATATATCAAAAGTTTATTATTAAAAGCTTAGCTTTGTTCACACCATCATCGTCAGATCAGCTGTTACGTCCATAAGAATTTTTATTCATCTGTTTCACCTTGTTCCTGTATTCTTTCGTTTATAACGAATCGTATCTACTTACAAAAAATCATTCAAATATAATCGTGTCAAAACTTTTTAAAACTCAATCACCTATCCGACTATTCTGCTCTAGCAGAGATTTTGAATCACTAAAATACAGAAAGAAATTAGAAATACAATTTATTATACTTAATTAACACACACACAGAAAAAAAATGTTTTCAACATAAAAGAAAGCTCACTACAAATATCCAAAAGTTTTATTCAAGAAAATGCTATAATATAAAAAAGTCGCATCGTGAACAGCAGCTTTACCGCTCACGTCACAGCCATTCGAACCGTTCGGGATTATCAGGGCGAGGCAGCGGCGTAATCACCGGCTACGGTGA
Source organism: Colias philodice (assembly GCF_061535455.1). Taxonomy (NCBI): domain Eukaryota; kingdom Metazoa; phylum Arthropoda; class Insecta; order Lepidoptera; family Pieridae; genus Colias; species Colias philodice. The sequence goes on along the minus strand of NC_143103.1, from coordinate 7,986,177 downwards.
CCGCTCACGCGTAAATTACGTACCCGTACCGCCCGTACCGTACCCGTGCCGCCTCGTTTCGTGCCCGCTGCCTCCCGCCCAACGTGCCGCGTAAAAAACATCGCCTTTCCCCGGACATCATACGATGGAGATGTTACGTTGTGGTTGCTTGAAATGTTGACATGAACTTTTATGTCTTTGTAAATACGTTGTACTAATTTAATATTAAACTGTTTTGCGCTATACAAACTAGATGGACATATAGGTAGAGTTATACTGTTATAGTGTCAAATACGCGACAATAGTATAAAAATTAATAGGAATATTTATTACCATTTGATAAACCGCCAAATAGAAGAGGGCACACAGTGATTAACATAATGCAATTATATACGTAATAACGCCAAGACGTTATAAAATGTTATGACTACTACGATTCGAAGACTATAAAATATACATTACAGGAACCGTTGGTTATATGACTATTAAGTTGAGATAGGTCAGTACGCAATAACGAACTCATAAAATATATAACGATAAGTCCGTCTTCAGACGTTGCGCATTCCCGACAAAAACATTGTCAAGACAAAGCCCCCGTCGAAAAGTTAATTAAGGGCCGTTGTCGCGCCTGCTTAAGATACCTATACCTATAGACGGATGCCTAATTCGATTTCGTACCGCGCAGTAGGTGCCCGGCTTTATTAAACATCTGGCCGACATTATCTTGCGACGGCAGCGGCGAAGCGTCGCCCGCCAAATCCAATAACGCAATCGCGTAATAACAATCGTGAGCGTTTATCGGACGCGCGTAAATTATGCACGTTTTCTGGCTCTCTAGCAGCGCGATATTCTCGACTCTAGCCCCTCGCGTTAAGGGCGATAAGATACAGCCGGCGACAATGCTAATGGGCCACCCTACTCCCCATACAAGGGTCTCGCTCTTGACTGACGCTGTACTATACGTTTCTCACATGGAATAATATATTCATAAGTGGTGATGAATAATCCGTTGCTATCTTCGCGACGGCGTGTTTTGCTAATATAAGATGGCTTGATTAAGGTTAAGGAGGTTCGTCTCCACTTATTAGTTGTTACCTTGTATATTGCCTTACATAACTGTTAACTGGAAATATAACTAGACTGTAAAGTCTTAGACGTAACACATAGTTAGAGAGTATTTATCAAGAAAATGTTTGCATAATTTAGAATTACTTGCTTAGTTATTAGGCTCTTCAGTCTTCGCGGAGTGATTAAGTAAATAAACAATAATTACATCCTTACTTTCCTGTTCAATTTTGTATTTTTGATCTATTGAAGAAATGACAGCTGGACTATTGAAGAAGTAACTAGAAGGACAAGAACTGATTTCGAAGCCGTTGTTAAAATTGATGCATTAAATTTCTATCTCCGACTTATCAAACTAGGTACATTATAAACATGATGATAGTATGTACTTGTATAGAGCGATTGAATTTTATCTATCTACTTACTTAAAATTTAAATATCTATGGTCTATAATGATCTCTATTTTGCCTAAAATATCGTCTCCCATATCCAACAAAGTACAAATGTTCGTAAACTTTTCTCTTTATTTGTTTGAGGGTTGCGATTCAGGATTCGTCCCAACAATAGAAGAACCTAGTCTTAATCGAACTTCGAATCAATAGTTCTAACGCAGGTGCAATTTTGAATCCTATCTTAAGAGATCGAAAGTTGATTATTGAAGTATTTTCTGTGAGATACGTAGATGTCCATCTTGATGAATATAAGAATCTGAATACCTGGTCAGCAAGACTGAAGTGGAAAATGTTAAGTATAACTGGCAAAAATATATCCGTATATAGCCGTACCGTATTCTAAAGTTTGTATAGTAAAAAACATTCATGTTAACATTAAAACAATTTTAAAAACTTCTTGGACTTGATTCCATCATCTTTTGCATAGAGTTTAAAACAATTCAATTTAAATTTATTATTTTCTAACACTCGCAGGCTTATGTTCTAAAACTTGTCCCCGAGTTTCGTATCTATCCAGTCACACGCACAACTCTGCCCTACATTCAGCCATACGCCACTTTAACCCTAATTTAAGTTGAAAACTGCGGCCCATTTTATGCATCAACAAATTACGTGGCGAATTGTCGCCTCTCGCCCGTTCGCTGTTGTCATTGCAACTGTAATTACTTGCTGTAAACCATCTGTAAATGTATATTGGCTGGTAATGCGCTCAACATAATGCAACTCAGCGTAGAGACCACGCACACTAATTATTTCTAAGTTGGCGACCACTCAAAACTCGTTACGGCTGCGTAAATATATGCCGATTCGATTCTAATTCGGATTTGATGCGTGTTATTTTGTGTGATCGGTATACATGATTAATGGATGGGAGATGGCTTTGCGTGTTAGTTACAAGAGCATTACGTTCAAATTACAAAGTCAGTGATAAAGTAAAAGATTTTTTATGTACTGACGCGTAACAAAAAATTTAGCTTAGTGGTCAGGGTTGTTCGGGTATGTTGTAGTGTTTTTGATTGGTAGAATATTAAGTATAATTATTTGTGATACTTATGTCGTTTTATCAATAACGTAACGACTAAAACGATATTGAATTTCCACAAATGCTAATGTGAAGGATAAATTACCATGATATTTTTAAAGCAATTACGAGTAGTTTTGCTACTGACTCTACCACATCCCTACTAACTTATTTCAGTTACTTGTCAATATATGTACTTACTGATCTATTATATACTGTTTAATATCCTCAACAAACAGATTGATAGATTGGCATCTAAACTTTTTCGAAGTTTGCGGTGGCCGCCTCCAATATCGCCTACGCTCGATCTGATATACGCGAAGACGCCCAAACTGATCGCCGCGTGATTGGCCCTCTTCACAATGGGTAGCGTTGGCCCAACAAAAGATTGTCGATGTTTGCCGCTTTTACGGAAATTATGAATAGAAACCTACAGGGCTTTCTTCACAATGGGCAACGTTGGGTAAGTAGAGGCAGTGATTGCCTAATTGTCTACGAGCGGCCTTCATTATTGATTCATAATCACCGTAATGGCGGCAAACATCGACGATCATTTGTTGAGCCAACGCTACCCATTGTGCATAGGACCCATAAGAAGACTAAGGGTGCACTCACACACATCAGTCACCGTCAAGTCACCGATGACTGATCGGTGACGGTTTGTGTACGTATCCACAAACACCAGTCACCGTCATGTTGTCCGTCAGTCACGTCGCCGGTTTGACTGAATCATTGAACACATACATCAGGTTAGTCAGTGATTAGACGTGTGTCACGCTAGAGAACATGTAGCAATTATTGACGGTAGCACGACGCTGACTGAACTGAGACGTGACGGCACCGGGTGAGTGGGGATAAAAGTATGATACATGTATGGAAAGATTATTTGACGTGCCTGACCGGTGACGTCACTGATAGATTTCGTGCCGGCGACTGTCGTGTGGGAACAGAGTCATACTAGAACTATTGATACATATTTTTTTTTAATCCTGTCCGGTGACGTGCCGTGACGGTGACTGATGTGTGTGAGTGCACCCTAAACAAGGCGGCAATTCCCAGTTTTCTTGGCGTGACGTCACGCGCCAGCGTCGCTCGCCCACGCTTCGCTCGAATGTGCGCAGTAAACCTGTAATCCGTATAATTCACGGGGCTAACGTACACACGCAATTTACTCAGGGCTGAGTTTCGGCCTTTTTAGTTTATTTTTAAACGGTGAAAGCTTTGCAAACGGTTCTGTTTGGGGTTATTCTTTCGGGTTGCGTGTGTGGCACATAATTAATATATAATCATTGTGTAGAAATTTTCATTTCAAGTATTTTTTTCCTAGTATCCATTTAGCGTACATTCCATGGAATCTCTAGAAGTTTTTGATAGATTTCGAAGAAAAAAATTGCTGCGCTTCATTTACTTTTGACATTCATCATCATCAGCCCATATACATTTCCACTGCTGGGACACCGGCCTCCTATCCTATAAGGGTACTTTTGACATTACTAGGTTTGAAAAGAAGTAGGATACTTTGAATCTAAATACATACATTTCCTTGAAATAACCAAACATTACACAGCTTTAAATGAAGAACGAACATATGTGAGGAAAAAGTAGTCAAAACTACAAGATCGAATGAATGCATACGAAATATGTATTTTTTATCGATTGCGCGGCACAGCCCTACGCCAAAGTTGGCAGGGGGACAGCCGGGCGCGCGGCGCCTTGACAGCGCTGCGCCGTTAATTCCTGAACGCTCCTCGCGAGCGATTGACAACGCGCTCGGAATTTATCGACGCGCACACTCGGCGACCGGTAGGGATGGGATTTTATTCAGAATATCGATAACTTTTTTTGTTATTAATTTCATATTAATAAGGATTTTTTAAAAGATGTGTTTGTGTATACATTCCATCTATGTACGTTACGTTAAACGTGTGAAATTGTTAACTAAAGCTTATTTAAAGACTTACTTTTGTTAATTTTGTTAGACTTACTTTTGTTAATAAAAATTACTCCGTATTAGGTTAAGTAAAATCATTTTATCTCCTTGACAATTTTTATCGAGACAAATTGAATGTATCTTACCTAAACATTATCATAATAATTTAGACTCTACATTATCATTTTCTTCATTCAACCAACGTGAACAAAAATTTCCACTAGTATCGCGTTTTATTACAGATATACATATGCCTCTACCTAAACATTTTGTCACCTCTGTGATCAACTGTTTAAATTGAACCTTTAGTTTCCCAACAAACAATCGATATTAATCAAATCCATCGACACATTAGCACAACCCTATCACCCACTACCGCTCAGTACATACCGCTATGTGCGGGGTAAGTAAATAGCGGACTGACCCGATCCGCCGCTCGAATATCTAAGCCGAAATACATGCTAGGTTTCTTCGGCTACATTGAGACACTGTTAAATGAACATTTTGTTAATAGATCCTTAGTCCACTTAGGTGTATTGAATTAAAACTTTGGACGGCGAGAGTAGAGTGATGTGACACTCTCTTGCGTATTTGTCGAGTCGATTTTATTTTATTTGTAAGAAGTTTTGACTTTTGCTAACAAGTTTTATACAAATATATATTACATAATGTAAGTAAATCTATATTAGTGCATATTATTTCAATCTGAAAGCACTGTCAAAATGTGTACAACGTTTGTAGTGTTTTTGTGGTAAAAAAACTTTCCTTCTCTTAGTGTTTATTGGTTTGTTTTTATTCTGGTCTAGAACTATAACTTATTAAGGCCCTTATTGTATTTAAGGGCTCTTCAGAAATGTTAATGAATGTAACAGCTAAAATAGCGATAAAATACTTTTTGGAATTCAGAAAAAAAACAAAAAGAAGTTTAAAGAGTGCGTGCAGGCAGAACGACGCGGTAGGTCACAAAACCAGATGGCACAACTAGTTTTCAGATTAAATTATAATTTTATTAAAGTTATTTATTTTATAAGTAGAGTAAATAGAAAGGAACGTTTATGGGACTAAACATAAATCTTTTTTTTCACTAATCTGTGCTTGAAACTACAAAATTCACTGAGAAAATTGGAAACATTTTTATTCTTTTGTGTTTAGAATAGTCCAGCTCTAGTACAATAAAGTTCGATTTTATCAAGTAATGTGCATAGAACCGGTCCTCCATCTTAAAAGTTAACAAACACCCTAAAAGTAATAAAAAATAGATCCGAAAACCTCCGCGGTTTCAGAAACCAATTAAACAACAATAAACAATCGACTCACAAACTAAATAATTCACTAACATCGCCCATAACTATCATATATAACCGTAAACATGTCCGTCGCGGTCGGTATTATCTATATCGATTTCGGGCTTTTATTTGATATAATATTATAGACTAAATGCTAAAGGTTACCCTTTCAACTATCTGTTCAAACAACAAATGTTTCTTTCGGTTGACTTAGTTGCGGATATAGAGAATCTGGATAGAGCTCGTCTTATTTTTATAATACTTCTAGAAATATTTTACGGCGATTTAGTCCTTAAAATTTATTTTATTTATCTTGATATTCTTAACACTTAACAGTGACAGTGGTATTTAAAAACCAACTTGTAAAACTAGCCTACAGAACTTAAATTTTTATATAGATCTAACGAAGGTGTAGGTTGAAACTTCGCTCGTGTGCATTAACATCTATTATAGGGAGAAAACAATTTTCCATACAAAATTTCACCCCCTACTTCACTCCCCTTTAGTTTTGCTTACGAAACTAAGTATTCAAAATTAACAGAATCGTGTCGTCATATCTAGCAGTTAACAGTAGTAGGTTTTCGTGTCATTGGTTATTGAAAACTTTTTAATTTATTTATTTTGAACAGAATCAATATTTTGTTAAACTTTTAAAAATATGAATGGTTCCATAGTTATGAAAATATTTTCCTTTCAAAGGGGTGTAATTCAAAAGGCATCGAGGAGTCATTCAGCCCCAAAATTCTTTTATATCGCAAGGGGATGATAAGGTTGGAAAAGTGACCCATCGTTAAAAAGAGTTAAAGAGCTCGTTATTGTGTAATTGAATTTTGAACTCCCTTCACTGGTCAAAATATTTCTGTAAAGAACATGCAATTGCAGTGCTTTAAAAATAACGACTAATATACAATAATAAACAGAAACAACAAACAAACCGCTAAAAAGTTAATAAATTCGTCTCATAGGTACCTGATTAGTTGATATCAACTAAAACTTACTATTCCTTATACAATTTATTATTTTGTCAACAGGCTATTTATAAATTTTAACTGTTTGTAAATTCTCTCCCTTGGCATGAGAGTGTTTTTGAAGCTTTTAGCGAAAATAGAGTTCCGTTGGAATCCCAATAACATTTTTAAAACGTCGTAAAGCTCTATCAGTTTTCCATAAATAAACGTGCCCTTATCCGGATAATTGATTCAAAATCACACTATAACCACTAAACCAGCGTTTGTAACGCTGGCTATCGTAAAGGCCAGCTTGCCTACGTTGATCCAGCGTTGCATGTGGGTAGGTCGCAGACCGCGCGGGCTTCACGTACCTAATGTCTTCATTTGTATTCAGATTTACCTACGTAGATAGCACGTGTGTACACCGCCCGGTTACGCCGATAAACCACCACGCAATTATAGCACATGTGCCAAACTAACAAGGCACGAAATGCCGTAATGCGATTCTGCTAGCTCGTGATATTTTGCGGTGTACGCTAACTATTGGCTTATTAAGGGTGCACTCACACACATCAGTCACCGTCAAGTCACCGATGACTGATCGGTGACGGTTTGTGTACGTATCCACAAACACCAGTCACCGTCATGTTGTCCGTCAGTCACGTCGCCGGTTTGACTGAATCATTGAACACATACATCAGGTTAGTCAGTGATTAGACGTGTGTCACGCTAGAGAACATGTAGCAATTGACGGTAGCACGACGCTGACTGAACTGAGACGTGACGGCACCGGGTGAGTGGGGATAAAAGTATGGTACATGTATGGAAAGATTATTTGACGTGCCTGACCGGGGACGTCACTGATAGATTTCGTGCCGGCGACTGTCGTGTGGGAACAGAGTCATACTAGAACTATTGATACATATTTTTTTTTAATCCTGTCCGGTGACGTGCCGTGACGGTGACTGATGTGTGTGAGTGCACCCTTAGATTGGTCGCACGTTGAATGAGATACAAACGCGTGTCCCGGGGGTCTAATTATGTATCAATTCTTGATCATTATTGACCTCTACAGGTATTTTGGGTTGGCTAATGGCGGAATTAGATTTCAGTCTATTTGTGTAAGTGTTAGTCAGAATATTAATTATTTAGGAGAAGTATTATTTGTGTCATTGTAAACAGCAATACAAAAACTCTCTGAGTAAAACATCATCAAACATCAAGAAGTAAACTGATATTCATGATAGAAACCATTTATAATACAACGCGCCTAAATCAAAACCTTTGTTTATCTTTCAGGCGTCATAACTCAAATAAAAATAATATCATAACAGTTAACACGTAAACCAGTCTATGAATCCAGACGAAATGTCCTCGACTAGGGCTGCAATACGCAACCAAATAAGTTTATTAATTAATAATAATATAAATAAAAAAGTTTTCACTTATAATACCACAAGAGCTTCAAAATTATCGGGTATTTTCCGATAGGTTCGTTGCAAACAAATGAAGGAGTCAAGTTTTTAGTCAAGGTTAAAAAATCACGAGCGCGAAGCGCGAGTGATTTTTCCTGAAAAACTTGACGACTTTATTTGTTTGCAGGGAACCTTGAGGGAAATGCCAGATAATTTTGAAGCTTGTGTGGTATTCGGGAGATTATTTTTCCGTCCCAAATGTCGGCCAATAATTTCACAATTGAATTGAACCTGTCAGTTTGACGTCAACGACCAGAGAAAATTTTCAAAAAATTATCAGTATAATACCATGTAGGTTGTATCATGTGACGTCGAATGGTGCAATTCTATTGGTCGATATTTGGGTCGGAAAAATAATCAGTATAATACCATGTAGGTTGTACCACGTGACGTCGAATGGTGCAATTCTATTGGTCGATATTTGGGTCGGAAAAATAATCAAATAAATTTAACTCATTTGTCATTCGTATTTGTAAGTTTCTTTGTTCTATTATGAATTACACTTATTCTTTTGTTAAGCAGTTCTAAATGTATACTATAACACCACATGTTTATTTTAAAGAATTTTATAAATCTAAACCATTTCTACAAATGAAGTAAAATTTTAGATGTAATTCTTATTCATTTTTCAGACCGTCTCAAATATTGGCATATAAAAATACCTACTTATACATATTAATAATAAATTAATAACTCTGCGCATGATTTTGAAAGAAAATACAAATCTCCATTTAAAGCCTTATCAGTTATCAGTATCGCAATAATTTCATTAAAAATTAAAATCATTGTGACACATGACAATTTAAGTACAATACATTTGCCAACCAAAAGCTCCTTCAATTAAATCCAAACCTTTTTCCAATTTATAAAAAAGACGGGTTGCACTCCGGGAGTGCCGGCAGAAGTGAAAACTTGATTATTAACGTTGAGCATGTTTGATATCCATCCGTCTTACGCTTTTTCGATCAGGTCACGTGTCCTGACGCGAGTTTAAGATTTTATACCCAACGCCGCTAAAGAAGTTTTCACTTCAATAAAAAACCTATACGCTGACAGCCCTGAGCGAGCCACCGCAGGTTATATAATAACTTCAACTTTGACCCACTTCGGGGGACGCAACTTTTATCGTCAACAACTTTTCCTTTTACACGATATTAAATATTTCCCGCTGACCGTACACCGACTCGACTTGTTTGTAGTCAATTAGTCTCGTTCATTGTTTTCGGATGTCTGTTTATTTAATGTCTCTTCTGGATTTCTGGGTAAAGAAAAGTTTTCAATTGTTCAATTTACCCATTTGGGGGTATAATACTTGAGCCAATTCTTTTTTGAAATGATGACTATTCATACCCATTTCAAGTGAATAAAAACATTTCAGTATTTATAATATGTCTAAAGAACTGCATTGTAAAATGCCCTCAAGGTACACTCATATGATATATTCATTTCGACGTTTACCAAAACAAAAAAGCGAGAAGATCAAGAACGAAAAGACATCAAACAAAAAGCTGCAAACAAAACACACGAGCCCCTCCAATTCCACACCAATTACGTGCGCGAAAAAAGCGCGCGTTTTCCTTCATCCACTGCATAAACAACACCACCCCGAATAATGATTAGGAGTCCCTCTTAGGCCGTTGAATATCGGCCTCTCGGTATTAATTACGTTGCCTGAGGCGTGTGCTCGCTAGTCGCTATACCCTGTGCGCTATATACTATGTAGTATGTAGTCTCGAATATCCGGGCACATACCTATCGTATACGTGGGCAGCGTCTCGCGCGCCACCCTCCTCCCTCTCCCCCTAGTCTAATTGACGCCGTGCCGGACGCGGCCGGCGCCCGCGGGGTTGCTGCGCCTTCCGCCCCGATTTACAACATCGGCCGATAATCTTTTCTTGATGACGCAGCCCTGACGAGCTAATGCGTGAGGCAATAGATGGTGCGACGTCGACGTTTCCTTAAACGGTTTGGACTTTGGATATATTCGTTCGAGTTAAAACTATTTCGTCTCTCTGGCATCTTTGACACATGATGTTGTGCTTAGATAAACTTTCTATTACAGTTGCCTGCTACGAGTATATTGAAAAACATAGTTATAATTAATAAAATTTTCTACGAAAAATTACACTTGGCCCCAGATAGAGTCTTGTCTTAGACAAAGAATGTCTAAAGTTCAATCTATCTCTTATTACTGGAAAAGCAATGTAGAAAAAACAAATAAACAAAAATAATGATCCCAGCCTACGTAACAAGATCTTTCTGGGACAACAACTCAATCGGATTACGGACGAATAAAGGCGCGAAGCTATACAACGCGAAACAAAGCCGCGTCAGCTACCGCGTAAAGGTGTCAACAGTATCAACAAGATTCTAATTTAAAACACTCATCGCCGGTTCGGAGGGTCGAGAGGGGTTGCGCGGGTTGCGGGGGCTCGCTGGGGTCGCGGAGCTCGTAACGAACGCACTAATTAATAAGGGTCCGTCGATATTGATTCACGAGGCCGCGTGTGAACGACGCTGAGTGACATTTATCTGTATACCTAACTACTTATAGAGCAAGAGCCTCAGCCAGGCGCACAGTATTTCATAAAACCAGAAAGTTTGTCTGCGCACGTCTCCAACACAGGTAAGAACGATGAGCGACTATGTAGTTTGGGTAGTGGTTACTTTGACAGGTAACAGGTAACAAAGGTGTAAAAAAAGCACCTCAAAACTCAAACTCAAACTCAAACATTCATTTATTCAATTAGACTACTATTTAGTAGCACTTTCGAATCGTCATTACATAGTATTTTTAACATTTACCATAAAGCTCGGTTTTCTGATATTTTCTTTAGAATAATATTTAAAATGATGTCATCCATTGCCGGACACTTAGTATGGTTTTAACCCCCTGCCGGACACCCCAAAACTCAAAAAAATAATTGTACTTAAACTTACAATATAGTATAAAAGCTGAATTTTAGATATGTTTACTTGGGGGACTATCAAAAGAATTTACCCCAGTAGCCGGACAGTTTTCACGGTTTTTACATATTGCCAGAGGCCTTGAAAGTCTGTGGTTCAAATCAACATGAAAACGGGCATTTTCACAAAATAAGCAAAGTTTGCACTGTTCAAAGTAAGAGAAGTAGTTAACTACATAAGACCACCTAGCAGTAAGTAATAGAAGATATTTTCCATCTCATACATACCTAATTACCACTTTTTGAAAATAAAGTTGATACAACACAATCGGTAATTTGTTTTAGTTACCGGTAAGTACCGGTAAGATTTGCCCCATGACCAGTATTCTTTATCAATTATTTCGATTTTGCACGAAATATTATATCATATTAAAAACATCCTAATATCTAAACAGGTCTATAATTTAAGACTAATTAAAATTGTATCTTACGTTACGCAGAAGAATACCAGTTTTATCCCCTTAATTCTGTTTATTTATACCCAAGACTTAATCTACAAAATCATCCAATTATCGAAAAATCGTCACAGGAAAAATCAATAACCGCGATCCACTTAGCAGCAGTGCAAACATAAAGGCGTGTTGTTTAACACGTTCACTGCGGCATGTCCAGTATCGGGCCATCAGCGACTACACCACAGTGCGGCGCCCAAAATCGCAGTTTTCACCGTGGTGCGGCGAGGTTTTTTATATGTTAATCAATGACTAGAAAAGAGACAAATATATTTTTGTGATCACAGTTTGAAGTAGGACTCAATTTCGTTTAAAAATCGTATGGCAAAATATTGGACACACGCATAGAAAAGAAACCGTTTCTTTTGTGTGCGGCATGTCAAATATTTTGCCATGGACAAGCACCTCATGCCGCACTGTACTGCGAGCGCGCCGCGTGTCAGTCTCGCATAGTGATGCACCAGGACCCCACGCGTCGTTATCAAATTTTTAAATGACAATGATACCATAAAGGCTTTAGTTTTTTTACTTTCTTTTATTTCGTAGCATAAATGCAAAAAATATGTGATGACAGTTGTGAAAATAATATAAAACATTAAAACAAAAGTTACTTAACAAATTAAAACAAAAGTTACTGAACAATTTCCTGATAGTACTCTATCAAGTACCTTGTTTTATAAGTGTTTTTTTTTGTATCGACGATCTCGTTATCTGTTAACAAACAGACTGAAATATACAAAATTGATTTATATCGATATCGATGTTTTGTTTTAGAGTGTTTCCCATCGCTATTACTGTAAACATGCCGTATCAACGCAGTGCGGGATGGCAAATAATTTTTCACAAAATCAGGGGTTTACATTTTCCCTCATATCTTTTAAACTATTGGGTCAAACTAAAAGCTATTTATGCGGTATATACTAGACTATATATACTATTATCTGAAAAAAAATTTTTGAAATATCTTGAAATTTCATGAAATTATTAACCTTCAAAGTCAGAAGGTGCGATGTGATAAAAATGGCTCATGACGCACAGTGGTGAACTTGCCGATGTGAAGTATGGAAGACATGCCGCAACAACGGTAAGTTTGGCATTTTAGGTGCCGCAGTGAACGTGTTAATTAAAAAAGCTCCGTAGCCTGTCACTAAATCCGAAACAGTTTCGTGTCTCACTCAAAGCATACTTCCAGCGTATCTCTGTCCATGTTCAAAGAAAATTTAATTAAACCCCAGCTACGAATGCTTCTGCCCAAGAAACACTCTCATTGACGACACTGAAGTAGAATTTATAATGTTCATAGTTCAGTAAGGCGCTGCTAATTGTACTTTATGAATGGACAAGGATGTCAGCGTTAGCATTTGTCTAGATGTAAGGAATGATGTAATTTTGAGAGCACAAAAGAGGAAATATAAATTCGAACACAGACTTTAATATGTTTAAGTAAATACATACTTTTATTATAAAACGAACGGAATAAAACACACGGTGCTTTTGTCAAAGTCGAAATTTCGATAAACTCTGCCCAAGCTTCTACAACAATCGGGGGATAAAAGAGCAGCACGCATTAAAATTTCTAATGAATTTTAAAGAAAATCGTACACAACTAATAATCCCCGTATTAACACAGTACAAAACTATCGTAGGTACCATCAATGCGCCAATCGCGAATAAATCATTGATTTATACTACCGCATTCGCAGCAATACAAAACAAAAAGAACCAACAAGGCGTCCGAATTTCCAGTCTCCACGTGCATTAGTGAAAACTCCCATTTGCACGCGCTCTTCGACTGAGAATTTGCATCGAAAAGAAAAACGGAAAAAGAGCAAGAACGGACCAACCCCCTACCCCCCCTATGGCCGTATGTACACGTTCGTTTATGCTAATATTAATGCTTTAAGACTCGGCACTCGCGATCAGCTAACGCTGAAGTGTTGTTTATTTTTCCACTATCTGATAAAAGGACTGTACTGTGCATTTTCACATGGCTGTATATGGGATGAGACGTTCGTTTTAATGGAACTTTTTAATGCTGCATCAATACAATTAAGGACAATTTTTGTAATCGATACAGGCACGTCAGTGATTATTAATTATTATAATAATAACGTAGGCCTTAACGTAGGCTGATAGGTGAAGTTGAAGATAATACAAATACTTTAAGAGTATTGAGTAACATAATTTAATTTAGCAATTTTTAGTGTTTTACCTAATTGTTTGTTTTACTTTACAAAACTATCTTATTTTCCATCTATCCGTACATATAGATAATTGTGGGAGGATACAAGTCGCAGGAATCAATAAAATAGAGACTCCATTAAGCTCACGTGGCGGCCAAATGTGTTGTTCCGAGTCTTGCCAAGTTTGGGTCAGCGTGTAGGTACTTGTGTTCGCAAATAGGTACCCTGGGCATTGAATACGGGAGAAATTATTCTAGTGCTCCTCATTCTTTTCCTAGAGAAAATACTACCTTTTGGTGGATTGCAAAATCTTCTCGATGTATGTTGGTTTTGTCTGTTTGGACATTTGTTAGACTTAAGACCCAGCATGTATGGATGAAATGTGAAACAAAGTCGTAAACTTTTACTAGCAGATATTGAAAGCTTAGTTTTACCTTATCAAAACCGTCTTAAAAACCATCGAAATAAATAGTACAATTTCACTGATAGAATAACGAAGCAGAAATTAAATACCTACACAATTTTGCGCGCGACGCTGCGCCCAGCAAGCGTAACGTTTTTATCTTTTAGACGCCTCGGGCGATACATACAATGCTCATTGAAAAAATCCATCGCGCCACCCGTCGTTCACATTCGAACACTCTTTCGTGTTTCAATATTTTTCTCTTATAAGGGCTGCTTGCAACAGAACTCGGATGATTGGAGCGCGCGATTCGCGACGCGTCGTGCCTGATCGTGCCCTTTATGCACTATAAATGGCTACATTTATAGCTTTTTAAATTCATTTACAAAAAAATTAATACAGTTTATTGTCAAAGATGTCCTTGAGTTGCACATTAATATTTAACGTGTTAGGGAATAACTTTCACTGATTTATTTATTTCAATGAAAGTTTTACTCCGAAGAGCAAACCTCTGTTTCCCCAATACCTACAAAGTGTCTACCGAAGTTAATTCCCTTGGCCCCTGAAGGAATGTGGACATGTATTTGACGTGATCTGTTCACTGATTAATTCTCTTGACAGAAAAATAAAATATCAGGAAACCGTTTTGTGAGTCTCTACCGGGGCTCAAACTGCCGCTTAGCGCAAGCGCTAAACACCGCGAAAGAGGTGCTTAGAATCGACGTTAATATAATTTACGAATTTAAATCGTAACGATCCGCACCGCATCGGATCGCACACGTTCCAAGTTCTGTTTGAACGTGGCCACGATAGCGATCGACATTTTGAATGGATATCGCGCTCGCTGTTATTTAAGCGAAAGCTTTTAACTGTAATTAAAGAATTTCACAGTTTTGTTATGTCGGTTATATTTAAGCGTGGAAATAAAACACGCTTCTGATTTATTGCTCCCGTTTCAACGTTTATTTGTGTCTAAAACATAAGAGGCAAATCATGTCATTGCAATCACATCGCAACTAGAATAATAATTTATAGATTATCGACTGTGGGTATGAAATTGTGTATTAATTTTTACTAAACTACCCCGGGAGACTGTTTAAAACTTTTCACTAAAAGCTCGTTACGCGAATGCATTTTTGTTGTATGACGTATGTATCTCTTTACTCTTTACTATTTTTAGGTTTTATTGTGTACAGTACTACCACAGTATTACAATAAATATTGTTATACTGTGGTACCTTAAAATGTAATACAATTATAATATTAGAGAATATTTTTGTGTAGATGTAAAATAGGTATATTATGATAAACTATGAATGTATGAAACAAGTGTTTTCAATTTTGGTGACTAAGCACTTTGAATTATTAAAATGTATTAATAAGTCCGAATGGAAAACACATTTGGTAGAGTATTGGTTATATATTTGGTTTATTCAACCGGGGCTTTATGTAACTTGTTACTTGGCTTGTGTTATTATCAACTGGCTTCTGAATCAAGAAGTTTTGACATCGTCAATAAATATCAAAATCAATTTACCCGCGCTTGCCATACCTAAAGATCATACCTCCAGCCGAGACCAATCAGAAAAACAATGACATACTTCTCATTAACAATACTTGAATGATATTCCATTGAAAAGTTACATTTGGGGTTGCATTTTTTAGAGGACGCAATTTTATTTTTTTGATGTGTAGGGGGGTTCAGTGTGAAGCTATCACCAAGTTTGTGGGGTCGCCACCCTTGTCCCACGGCCGCCATCTTGAAAATAGCGGTTGAAATGGTTTTTACGATATATCTCTTAAACTATTTATCTGATAATAAAACAATGTTAACATTATTCGTTGCAAATTAAATTCTCTACAACTTTGGTCCAGTAACTTTTTGTCGTAGAACTATAAATAAAAAAGTTATAAGCGAAAATGTTCAGAAATTAGAGATATTTATATTTTTCAATAAAACTTTTTTTTATCATTTTACGAAGAAATGATATCAGACCATTATTGTAGATTGTTTTTTGAGGAACAACTTTTATATACAACATTTTTTCATTAAGTAAATAGCTAAGATTTTACAGCGCTCCGAAGTGAGTACTATTTTTCAGTACTCTTAACTATACAGTATACATATATTATGTGTGTACTAATAATAATTTGTCATCAGTAATTGTTTTTAATATTTTTAATAATTCATAATTAATTTTGCAATATTATTAATAATTAATTATTGACTGAACTGACTTGAAGTCTGGAAGCGCGTTTTTTTTACGTCGAAAAGCAGGGCTGAAATGTTCTGCAGTGTGCTTCCATTGTTCTGGAGTCTGGGAAAAGAGCCAATAGCCATTATATGTATAGTTAGGAGTACTGAAAAATAGTACTCACTTCAGAGCGCTGTAAAACCTTAGCTATTGACGTAATTAAAAAATGTTGTATATAAAAGTTGTTCCTCGAAAAACAATCTACAAAAATGGTCTGATATCATTTCTTCGTAAAATGATAAAAAAAAGTTTTATTGAAAAATATAAAAAGCTCTAATTTCTGAACGTTTTCGCTTATAACTTTTTTATTTATAGTTCTACGACAAAAAGTTACTGGACAAAAGTTGTAGAAAATTTAATTTGCAACAAATAATGCTAACAATTTTTTTTTTATCAGATAAATAGTTTAAGAGATATACCGTAAAAACCATTTCAACCGCTTTTTTCAAGATGGCGGCCGTGGGACAAGGGTGGCAACCCCACAAACTTGGTTTTAGCTACTCACTGACCCCCCCTACACATCAAAAACATAAAATTGCGTCCTCTAAAAAATGCAAGGTTAGGCCTAAAAAATGTAACATTTCAATGGAGTATGAATAAAAAGCGGCACGTCAAAACCGTTAAAAACATACATCCTATTAATAACGAACATCAAGGAAACGCGCCAAGAAGAGACGGTGTAGCAATAAAACAGGCCATGTTATTCCGAGACGGCACGGCACCTTTTATGGGAGGCTACGTCCATCCTCAGGCGAGCTCATTAAGCCGTGCGTAATAAAACACTGACCTGATGTACACCCTGCTTTAACTGAAGGCCGTTGGTAGTACAAATATCCTGATAGCGGCTTGAAACTTGACCAAGATTTGTCACCATTATATCTTGGTGGTGTTATATCTTCCATGTGGAAGATATCTTCGTACTGTGTAACTTTGAGAGAAGGAAATGTCTTTCCAATTTTCCCAGCATTTAGCTTGATCGGATACTGCTTACAGTCTCGTTTCGTAATATGTAAAACGATACAAATACCGATATATAATATGAGCCTTCTGAATTTACAGGATTATGTAGGCATTGCTTAATTTGGCAAGGAGTTGTCAATTGACATCCTGACTGTTATCTTCCAAATTGGCCTTTAAACTATAACACAAGCAGAAATATTTTTCACCATGATATCCCAGAACCCAAATAGCAAATAACTGTCAACTCATATCTCAGGAGCAGTAGTGAATCCGATATCCAGCCGCATAATAAGGCATTTAAGCGACTTGGCAACAAACGGAGGCTGTCAATCCGCGCGGACGATGTCTCGCAGCCATGAGTGTTTATCGGAGGGAATATTTCGAAAACGGGAAGTCGTTGACGGCTGGACGGCCTTTATACGAGACGATATGTTTAGTATGGGTAGTTGCGATACAATTTCGGCTTAAATTTAACAAAACGTTTTGTTTGTGAATCAATTAATTGCATAAGGATGCAGTATTGTTTTCTTAGTTGACTGTTACTTTCTATATAAATTGTTAGGTGTGTGAAACTTTCAATAAGATAGGTATGGGTATTTTGAATAAAAATTAACAATTTGGCAAAATCGGCCAGGAGATTCTAGGCACAAGCTGTGGGTGTGGTGAAGAAGTCGCGGTTTTGAAAGATACAAGCAACTCACGACGTTTATCGATCCGTGACTAATATCGCCTTGCAGATTACACAAAATCGTATCGTATCCGTGTATCCGAGTGTAAAATTTCCTATCACGTCTATAACCGTTCGACCATACGGTCGTAAGCCGTACCTACAACATAACGATGTCTGCAACCAGGGCCTGTGCTTTCCGCATCTATTTAACCAAATTGTCCGTAAATACAATGAACTATGATCTCGCATGACCAGTTTCCACTTAAAATGCTCAGTTCCAAGTTATGGATGTGCGAAGTCAGTGTTATTATATAATAGTTTTACAGCTTTGTAAATAAAACGACGGCTATCTATTGTATTTAACGTTCCTATATTAATGTTGTTATGGCGCACGTAAAACATAACTTTGTAATTATCTTTCTGTGCTAAGGTATTAACTTCTCCTATCCATCTATCCTTGATTGGTCTTGCACGCCTCATAAGCGAAGCGTTGAGGTGGGTACTACTGTCACTTCGCGCAAAACATCTGATTTTTCAAACTTAAAATGTCTTTATGTATCATACATTGCACTTGTAAGATAATACATACACACACATATTAAGAAAAAACACTATTTTTAACATTCATGATATTTTTGATGTCATTTTTGTTATTTAAACTAGTTAAAAAACAGTTTAAAAAAGTTCTGTCTTGGACGTCCGTGTGTCTGTATGTGCGGAGGATTTTCTTGTTAACACGATAGCGACCGAAATACTTTACTAATCGAGTCTTTTTTTTTCTCTTATGCTTGAGTATGCTCAGGAATAGAACCCTTTCATTTTTCAGGGTCTGATTCGATGTGGTTTAATTGTTATTAAATAAACAAAAATAATAATTAATAAATAATTATTAAAAACAAATTATGAGGCGTGCACTTTTGGATTTTCCAAATTATCTTACGAAATGTGGGTATAAAAATTATGACTATATGAATTCAAGTATTGGGCATAGAATTTAGAAATGTGCCTTAACATCTTACTTGGTCAATTTCATTTATTACCATGTTCGAAAATGAACTACGTATATCTAAAGTTGGTAGTTTCTACTTCCTAGTCAAAAGAGCACCAATGAACTCTGCTACTGTCTGTGACAGAATAGAACATTTCTGAAGGTCCTTACAAAGCTAGACCCTTTTGTAAATTATTTATCTGTCAATCAGTTACACTACTAGGCTGAATGCACTTTCTAATATGTAGGTATTTCTATCGTATGTCTGGTTTGAGTGATATCTGTATGTGGTTCGCGTAGAGAGGATTGGCAATCCTAGATAACAACTTGAATTGCAAATGCCTGAACTTGTATAAATTGTCTCTTAAATCTATTAGTTAAAAACAGCATAATTCCTAAGAGAGTATTATTTGGTGATTAGCAACATGAAGCTGCTTGGGCGGTAGAGAAGCTAGAATCCTAATATTTTGTATATTATTGAACTAGTAAATATTAACACATTTCTATAATATAGCAACCGAGTAGTTTTTATGTTGCCTTTTAAGTATTAATTTAATTTTGTTCTGAGATATTAAATGAGGTAGCAATTTAGAAGATTCAATGACACCGATAGGCACGTTGTTTGTGGCACAACAATTATTAGACAATAAAATCAATATGTTATAAAACTGTTTTTTTTTTTTAATGTATATGGTAACTTGGTAAGTATTTTGCTATCAGTAACAGCAAACTCAATCAATATAGATCTTCGCATCGCATCTTAAACTCCGTTTACAAGTTTAACGGTATTGGAGGCTGTATCATGCATGCGCGCGGTTATGGCCCATTGTGATGGGAAGTGCATGCACCGTTACACTATCAGGGTTTACGCGTAATTTCATATAATTACCGATGGTAAATACTTGCCACTTAACGCCGTGGAATATGAACGTGGACTTTTATTATATGTAAGATGATAGTGGTAAAAAGGCACAGGGAGAAAAATAGACTTATCTTCTATGTGAAAATGTGTTGCTAAGTGCATAACTCGAGAACGGTTGAACCGATTTCGTCAATTATTTTTTTATAATTTTCCTTGAAGTACGAGGATGGTTTTTATAGAGTGAAAACGTAAACATGTACCACGAGCGAGGCCGGGGCGGACCGCTAGCGATCATTAAATAAATTTAGACATATGATAGAGTTGATAGAGATGAAATTATGATATGCTTGTTTATTTATTTATTTATTTATTAGACACACCAATAATGACTCAATTAATACAATTTACAGAAATACATTAATAATTATTTCATAAACTGAATTGGCCATAAAGCAGGCGTATACAACAATTATAAAAAAAAATGTCTTAAAATTTTTCAGTTTTAAAAGTCTAAAAATACATAATCAAATTTATCATCCATTGACGAAAAAAATAAATATAAAACATAAAATTCATCACATAATTAAAAATTTATCAAGAATACATCAAATTAATACTACAATGATAACATGATTAAAATTTTGTAATTTTAAACATCCATGAAATAAAAAATATGTATATAAAATTCAATTAAAACATGGCAATTCAATTAACACATAAAATACAATACAAATTAATAAAAACACATAAAACACATAAAATAAAATATGTCAAATACATCAAATACATCAAAAATACAACACAGTCACTGAATAAAATTTACTATTTTATTTTAAAACTATAAAAATTGTATTGCGAATTGTCAACCAAACATATAACGAGACGGAGCTAATAATATTCACAAACAGTTTGCCAGTTCACGCCAAGTTTAAGGTATTTAACCCTAGAACCGTACCCTGGGGTACAAATGAAAAAAAATTCAGAAAATCTTCTATATCTTTTTTTCTAAACAACGGTTTCTTTTGCGCGTTCGTGTATTTGTCGGGGATGAGGAGACACGTAGATACCGTATTCGATCAGTGGTCAAGCTATTGAGAACACGTCGTACGAACCTGTCGGGGTACTCCAGTACCCCTGGGTACTACGAACGTAAGTATTTTAAGGTTCATTTATTTTATTTTTTCGCCTTTTGGTCGTTTTATTTTATATTTTTTATTGGTAAATTTAATGTACAATTATAAGTTTACTTTACATTCATGTTATATACATACTGTTATTGTTAAATAGTGTAGGAATTTGTATTTTCAACAAATTTATGATTTGCTGCATGATTTGAATACCTGAGTTATTCATTTTCTTTTTTTGATGGCAAATGATGGATGAATTATGATTTTTTTGTGGGAGGTGGAATAACAAGAAGAGCTGGTACTTGGTGAGGCATCAAAATATGAACCTGACGAAAAAATTTTAATTTTTTATTATAAAAAACTTCACCTAGAAGAACGATTTCAGTACATAACTTTGCCAATGTCTCTACAAATAAGTAATGGAGATATTTTAGGACAACAATTACCAATAACTGCAGGGACCACTGCTGTTTCAAAATCTGAGATGTAACTGTGAATATCCACGTTATAATTCCGTCAGTCCCGCACACAGTGCAGGAAGTGAAAACTTTTAATACATTTTGATCACCAACGTAAAGTGTGTGTAAATTAAAAAATATAAAAATGCCATGATAAATTAAATTATTAGGACCTAAATGAATGTTAAGATGACCTTAATAAGTCAACATTTAATAAAAGTTAATAATCTTTTTGTAATCTTGTTTTTTTCATTGGGGTACACACATTGTACCCCTGGGTACCGTTAATGAAATTTTAATATGGGTACGGTTCTAGGGTTAAATAGAGCCCAACACAAACTATACCAACATAAAATTGAATCAAAGGTAACAGGTAAACTCCAAGAGAACCCCTATCAAAGCACGTCAACATACACCGCTGCGGTTGGCGTAGAACATGTATAATGTATACGTGTACATGTACACAGGTATACGTACATGTATACACGTACATGTATGCATGTATAGCACAATCGGGCGATGGTAAGACGGGAGACCGCAGCGGGCAGGCTTTGTGCCGGCTCGATGTTGAATTAGGCGGCTGCTATGTGCAGACGACAAGCGGAAACTAATTTATTTTTATTAAGAAAACTACAAAAGACTAACGATACAAAACTACTATAAAACAAACCAACAACTATCATAGAGCCAAAACATTCATACTCAATTATTTTAAGAACGGTTAAATTTTAGCAAAAAAATCATAAAATCTAAGCCCTAACAGAAGCCATTAACAGCATTGAATTCATAGTTCAAGATGCATACTTTCGAATATTTTCACTTAATCTTTCATTATTTTTCAAATTTTCAAGTAGCTATGAAATTGAAATAACCATTTTGTCTATCACGTCCCTCAGTCCCTCAGTCTTCCGTTTTTAACTGTACAGAAGTATTCTAAATATCAAAAGTGTATCTCTGTACTATAGTCAATAGAGCAGCTAAACATTGAATACTACTATTCGCGAACTATAACAAATATACCCGCTATCACGCACCACTCAGCACTCTCTCTAACCAGCTGAGTGGCCGGGCGTCAGGTGCCCGTATTTTGGTCGCTACGCCTCTAGCCTTCTCGGTTTATATAACACACCGTTATATAAGCTCGCCTTCTAATGGCTTTACATATTGCAATAAGCCGAGGTGGCTTTCCCTTCGCCTGCACTGCAACGTCTTATGAATGCAGCATTCGGAGTGACGAGGGTCAAATGCTGATGAATTTCTCGCTAATTACTTATTTAATTGTGGCTATTTTGATTTAAGTGGAATTGTTATGATGCTCTAAAGCATAGTTAAGATTCTGCTCGTCATACAATGTTTTCCTATGATAAAATATGTCTGGATAGTGAACTGTTTTAAAATATTGACTGTCCTCCCCATAGATGTCCCCCCGTAATTTTGCTTGATTTCTACTATGACTTATCCTGCGTCGCGCATTAAAGGTGCTCAACTTCTAGGAACGAACCCTTATTATATTTTTATTTACACTCCGTTCCCATACTACCTTCTAATATCGAACTGAAATTGAAAGTTCAATTTGGATAGAATCATAATTGTATGCGTTATCATTCCTTATTCTATTTTTTACTTAAAAAATTTGGTAGGTAACTCAAAATCAGTGCCAAAAATTATTAATAAATGTTGGTCTCTTTTGATAGATCCAAAAGCTCAGACAGCGGCTTAGATAGAGTAGCATACATTTAAAAAAAAATAACATATTATCCTGATCGTTTTAAAAAGTAGTAATTGGGCACTACGCTAAATCTAAAGCTAAATCGTGGTTGCTAATCTCAGCAACCACGGGTCGGATTTGAAATTATTTCACTGTTAGACATTTATCGAAGAAGGCTGAATACTATATAATATCATCACGCTGAGAACAATAGGAGCAGAGCAATGCGGGTCAAACCGCGGAGTATCATCATAGCACATAAGCTATAGAAACACTTGCTTTTGCACAAATAGTAAACAGTTGTTAACCCGTGATAAAACTTCACAGCGTTTATAAGTGCACTACTGCACTGGCCATCTCTTTGGAAGCTGCAAGTTACAACTCGGTCGGATAAACAGCGTGGCTTCTTTGTGGCAAACTTTACTGACTACTTCATCAGAATCTGTTGTTTGAGAGTTTAACAGTTAATAATATAAATTACTATAAAAGTTTATCTATTGTTTTTAGTTTTACACAAGTATGTACCGTATAATTATTATTGTAGATTGAAAAACTATAGTCTATAGAAACGAAGAAGAGTCGTGTATTATAGTAGAACTCCAATTATCCGAACTCCGACTATCCGAATCGCCGATTATCCGAATCACAAAAAATCGTCCAAAAAAAGTCTAAGTGCGCTATTATTCTTCCCCTAACAAGAATATGGAGAGGATGATGATGATAAAGATGCGTTTTCACTAGAGGAAATAAGAAAAATGATTGCAAAAATATTTAAAACATGTGAAAATTTCATGTTTCTTTCATTTAATTCAATAAAAAAATAGTGCAATATCAAAACGTAGCTTTTATTCTCCCCAATGGCAATATTTTTTTTTAAATCCGATTATCCGAATGGGTCCCGGTCCCCATTAATTCGGATAATTGGAGTTCTACTGTATTATAAAAGCGGGAAAAATATTTCTAATGTAGACGGAATCACGGGGCAAAGCTAGTTAGATATTAATAGAATTAAACATCAGTCAGTTGGTATAATTCTCATACGTTTGTTAGAGTATGTCTCGAAATATGGATGTACCTATGTTCAAATAGGTACATCGTTGTTTTCGCGTACACTGCAGATTTGTCGAATGTATGTTTCATCGCTATTCGTGCTGGGAAACGTAGGTGAGAGTCGTTAGAAAGAGATGGTCGAAATCAACCACTGGGAGCTAAATAAATCGTGTTTCAAATCTTTGATGAAGTTGTTACTTCGTATTTTCTCTTATTTAAGACTAGCTTCCGCCCACGACTTTGTACGTGCATCCCCGTTTTTCCCCGTTTCCGCAAGAATTTCGAGAAATCCTTTCTTAGCTGATGCCTACGTCCTAACATCTACCTGCATGCCAAATTTCAGTCCGATACGTCCAGTCACTATATCAGTCACCTTTGAGTTTTATATATGTATCTTATATATAAAATTCTCGTGTCACAATGTTAGTCTGCATACTCCTCCGAAACGGGTGGACCGATTCTCATGAAATTTTCTGTGCATATCGAGTAAGTCTGAGAATCGGCCAACATCTATTTTTCATATGTACTACGGGCGAAGCCGGGGCGGGCCGCTAGTAAGATATACAAAATACAAAAAAAAAAATACAAAAATCTTTATTGTTGCATAAACATTTTGTAGATAATACAATGCACTAATCTCCACACTAGGATTCCCTGTGTTGTGGAGAATAGTCTCTTCCAGCTTACGTCTATTTACAGTTTATACAGAGGTAAATTCTTAACTACGAAAATACATGCAATATGCTATTTGAATAAATTTCTGAGAGTGAATGAGATAGGATGAATGTCTTGAGTGAGTTTGTAGAATTATTTTAATGGTCTGAGGAAGTTTTCGGTGTGTTCGTAGTCCAAACCACAAAGGAAATTTTTTATATGTTTTTTGCATTGCCTCTTGGTCAGGGGTAGGAGGTTAGTTGCTAAATTTAGTTTTTCGTAAATAAAAGGACCCATGTATAGATATGATTTTTTGCCAAAATTTAGTTTAGTTTTAGGTCTATTCCATTTTCTACATCTTTGGGAACGAGAAGGGACATACATATTTGATGGTGCAGTTTTGTGGAACCGAAGAGCGACCGACATAATGTATAGTTGTCGCACTCGCATACAACCGGTCTCCTGGTAGAGGATATCAGTTGGGTAGCGACGGGGTTTCCTATATGATACCTTTAGTATGGCTCGTTGGGCACGCTCTACTCTCATTAAGTGTGTTTTATGTGCAGCACCCCATACTACAATGCAGTAGTTGATTATGGATTCGCATAATGAGCAGTAGATCATTTTAAGCAGTTTGTCCGAAGCGACTTGGCCCATTCTTTTAAATATATATATTAGCTTACGTAGGCGACCTGAGACATAATCAATTTGTTTTTTCCAGTTGAGATGGTTATCTACATAGACTCCAAGATAACGAATATTTTGAACTTCTTCGAATGCGGGACAGTCGCATATTATGTTATTTTGTGAGCAGTTGCCATAGTGAAATTTAATGGCGAGACGCTGTTTGCATGAGTTTCTTTTGTTAACGCTGAAATTGATGACCTTTGTTTTTTCTGCGTTAAGCGTTAGGAGATTGAGATTCAGCCAATTAGAGACTTGCTTTATACCAGTATTTGCAACCTCGTACGCTTTTTCCCAGGTTTTGTCGTAGAAGACGATGGCAGTGTCATCGGCATAAGTGAAGATTTTTGATTTGGGTAGCTGTAAGGAACAGAGACTATTTATGTAGAGAATGAAGAGGGTCGGTGCTAGCACACTGCCTTGTGGTACGCCAAAGTTGATTGTGTCATAGCTACTGTGCTTTTGACCTATACAAGTTCTTTGCCTACGTTCAGTGAGATAGGATTGAAACCACGCTAAAGGAGTGCCCCTGATGCCGAAGGATTCCAACTTTTTTAAAAGAATGCGTCTAGACACTGTATCAAAAGCTTTCGCTAAATCTAGGAACACTCCAATACATTTATATCCAT
Organism: Colias philodice; assembly: GCF_061535455.1. NCBI lineage: Eukaryota > Metazoa > Arthropoda > Insecta > Lepidoptera > Pieridae > Colias > Colias philodice. The sequence continues at coordinate 7,959,970 of NC_143103.1, read as the reverse complement.
CGTCCAATTTAGAGGTGACAAAATCGATAAGATTTGTTACTGCATTTTCTGTTGATCTTTGGCTACGGAAACCATACTGGTTGTCTGATATTAATCGATTCTTTTCGAGATATTTAAGAAGCCTGGTATTCATAATTTTTTCTAGAATTTTGGAAACCGAAGTGAGAAGTGATATTGGACGGTAATTTGAGGGAATCGTGTTATCGCCTGACTTGAAAATTGGGCATACATCGGCCGTTTTCATTGAAAGTGGGACTATTCCGGTTGAGATGCTAAGGTTACACAAAAAAGCAATGGGTGAAGCTACATGATCTTTAGTTAGCTTAAGTATTTTGTTGGTGATTCCGTCCCACCCTGGTGCTGAACATTCCTTAAGATTGCTTATTAGCTTTTTCACTTCAGTCTCATCGGTTGCCGTTGCAAAAAAGGATTTACCCGACAAATTATTGTCATTCTGCGGATCAAGCATGTCAGCCAGCTCGACTTCGGATTTATTTAACAGACGTAGTGTTTTTTCAGCAAGATGCTCTCCCACACCAGCAAAGAAGCTGTTAATGTTATTTAAATTTGCGTCGGGGTCGGTAGATGTAGCTAACAGTGCTGTGCTATTAGAGGTCTTGTTTTTAATGTTACATATGCTCTTTACTGCCTTCCAGGTCTTTTTGCTGTCACCGTTTGCGTCACGTAGCTGGTTTCCTTCATATTCGTTTTTCAGGTTTTTTATAAGATTGTTACAATAGTTTCTATACTTTTTATATTGATTCTGTATGTTTAAGTCGTTTTTATTCTCTTTCTTTCTTGCTTCAATGTGTAGTTCATCTCTCTTGCGTATACATTTTATTAATCCTTTAGATATCCAAGGCTTTTTAATGTTTTTTTTAATGTTTTTTTGTATATATAGATTTGTTGTTTCCATGAAAACATAACCTTCGAGAGTACCTTCTAAGTACCCTTCAAATTCAATACAACACAGATCGCAGAATAGACTGCAAAGTCTTACCTCCAATGAAAAGAAGTAGGTACTTATATTCGAAAAACCTAAGTATATACCACGCAAACCAAACGAATCAATCAACAAATCGATACAAGCAAACCCCGGTTAACACGAATATCTTGTGCTCAAAGGTATCGCAGTACATAAGGATATACTATATAGACTACTAGTACATTGCGTGCGCTGAGCGCGAAAGACTCGGACAGCTTAGAGTTGCTCCTAATGACGACGTTCCGTAAGGCCGCGGGCATTGGTATGTACTGAGCGGGGAATTAAATACTTGTAAGTAGAATAATTAATCATTTTTGTACTGAATAAAGCCCCTAAAAGTCTACGTTTGCCGGCGGATACAGCTCTTACGCTAATTTGATTGAAATCGTACTCTACCAACTTTTGTTTCCTAATTTCAAACAGAAAAACTAACAACATTAGGCTTTTTAACCTAATATTTCAGTTGATGAATCATGTTCATCATCGCGAATAACAAACTAGCAAAGAAGTCGTTCAAAATAACCACCAAGTGATTGGAAGACTAGACACCTTTTATTTAGCAAGTTTAGAGCAAAAGTACAGGGAAGTCTCGCAAGAATCGCTTTGCTTATAAACTTATGCCTTATCTAAGAACAGAAACACAGCAGGGAAATGGCCGTCATGACATCTAAGGTCTACGTTATACTGGAGCCTGTGTAGTGCGTCTTTGTATATACTATCTACTGCCGGCAACATCATCTGACCTGTCATTTGGAACTATACTATCCAATATGATATTAGAGAGAGATATAATATTTAAATCACGAATAAGTGTAACAACTTAAAAAATAACTTGTGAATAATTCAATCTAATATTCAATAAATTAAGTGGCATCGCATTTCGAAATAGTTTGGAAAATCCAAAAGTGCACGCCTCATAATTTTTTTTTAATAATTATTTATTAATTATTATTTTTGTTTATTTAATAACAATTAAACCACATCGAATCAGACCCTGAAAAATGAAAGGGTTCTATTCCTGAGCATACTCAAGCGTAAGAGAAAAAAAAAGACTCGATTAGTAAAGTATTTCGGTCGCTATCGTGTTAACAAGAAAATCCTCCGCACATACAGACACACGGACGTCCAAGACGTCAAAATGACATCAAAAATATCATGAACTAGATTTCCGCCCGCGGCTTCGCCCGCGTTTTCAAAGGAAAACCCGCATAGTTCCCGTTCCCGTGGGATTTCCGGGATAAAACCTATCCTATGTGTTAATCCAAGTTACCCTCTATATGTGTGCTAAATTTCATTGTAATCGGTTCAGTAGTTTTTACGTGAAAGAGTAACAAACATCCATACATCCATACATCCATACATCCATACATCCATACATCCTTACAAACTTTCGCCTTTATAATAGTATTAAGATTAAGATAAGATTAAGATTAAGATGTTAAAAATAGTGTTTTTTCTTAATATGTGTGTGTATGTATCATCTTACAAGTGCAATGTATGATACATAAAGACATTTTAAGTTTGAAAAATCAGATGTTTTGCGCGAAGTGACAGTAGTACCCACCTCAACGCTTCGCTTATGAGGCGTGCAAAAGTATCTACTTAAATATTAGATTAAATTTAAAATATCCTTCGATTCCCTTTTGAATCGTGAGCAATGCCGTGGTCAATAGGTATCTAGGTTATTCATAATTCTAGTTCCATTTAAACAATAAAAGCATAAGGGTAAAAAAAATGTATTATACATACATTATTACCCCAAAAATACTAATTTGAAAAATAGGTAACTAATAAATTATTTATTTTCGACACAACAATCATAATTTATCACATAATTTAACAATTTCAATTGTTAAATTTATCAAATTCCACACAATAAAGTAAAAAAAAAAACCTTGTATGTATAACAACATCAATACACATATCATACATTGATTATAATATTGAATTCAAAACAATCTTTCCACAAAGGCTCAAATAAGCAGCTTATTTGTCCTGTATTTATAACCTAGGTATGCTAAAAGCGCACTCATAGAACGGCACCAATGCCCTAGTTCCCGACGCCCGTGTCCGACCAACCACACGCCGCACGCGCCCAACCCTCTAATTCGAGATATCTGGCTCGCTCTAAAAGCCTAGAATTAACTACAATACAGCACCAAATATTTCAATTTCCGATATTTTTTTTTACCTAATAACTTCCATCAAATTAATACTGATACTTAATCATTTTTCAACTTATAATTGAAGCAAACAATAAACAGTAAGTCATAAATTCAACAAAAGATATTTAAGCGCGCATAAAACCACCACAGATATAAAAAAGGAATCGTAAATTCGAATTGCGAAACAATAAAACAATCGAAAATTGCCGCGCAAATTTAAAAAAAAGAAAAGAATCGTCGTTTAATAGCGGCCAATGTTAAAAAACTAAATGCATGAAACAAATCGTCGGCTACGAAGCGGGGGTGGTGCGGGGGTGGGCGGTGTGCGGGAGGGGAAGTCTACAACTTTACTACAGTACTCTCGATTTCATTCATAACTTTTTACAAGTTTATCTGCGGCGATACCTCCTACATATTTATGTGTTTGCGACTGCCGTCAAAGAATAAATTTATTATAAGAATAATAAAGACAAAACGTTTGAAAGGGAAAATAAATGTCAATATGATTGACATGATTGACGACAAGTCATTAAAATTTGAAATGTTTCACCTTGAACTGTTTTAAAAGAAATTATTTTAGAGTTGTGGCGTGTTTTCAGTCCTGTAAAAGTAACAACTCAAATAGCACGAGTCACTGTATCATCATCATAATATATTCAATACGAATCAAGCCAAAATGTCATCCTATTATTCCACGGAATTTCTTTTCAAACAAAGCAAACAACGTTCCGAAACGCACAACACTACATATTCTGTATTTACTTCAAAACACGTTCCTAGATTTTAAATCCGCAAAAGGATTGACAGTTATAGGCAGTAATTGGATTTCCTCAAACAACCAGTCTCAGGATTTAATCTTTGATCAAACGCAAACATGCGCAGAGCGCGCGGCAGCGATACACACATTTATAAAATGAAATAAAGTTTGTTTTAGTTGGGCATTGGGCATGAATGAAAGTGAAAGGGCGGCAGTTTATTCCATTTGTAATCAAAACATCGAGTTGTTCTATATTCACAAATGCTTTTTTAAATGGTTCGAGCTTTGCGTGTTGCGAGTCTTTTTGAACTGTATGAATTTAGAATTGGAATTTGTTGATATTGGTGGGTTTTTGATGGTTTTTTAAAAAGATGAAATGATTTATTTTATAAATTGTAAATTTATTATTAGCAAACATAAAGACTAAATCATGTTTTTTGGGTTTTCTTTTTATATTCCAATTCCAAAACAAATTTATTTGAAATTTTCCATAAATCATTTTAAATAAAATAATATAACACAAAGCGGACAACCAAAGTTACGTACCAAAACAAGACCAAAAAATGCAGTATAAATTATGTCACTTCAATTGCCGACGAAAACCGACAGATGTCGCTATACGTTACAAGCTAGAAATTATTGTAATCAATAAACAGCTGATTTTCAGACTACATACAATTAGTTATAGAATGCTTTCTTACGTACGATATTACCACAGACTACTAAATATGTAGACTACGTGCATTAGTAAAATCTGTGCTGTTTTTTTTAATTATACATATTAATTGGTAGGTAGTAACTAGCATTAATTCACTAGAATTAAATTACCTACAATAGAATACGAGCAAGGGGATCTTAAAATCGGGAATAATGGTTATTTAAAAAAATAATTGTTATGTAAACTTTAACATTAAGTGCGATTTAAACATGATTAAAACAAACAAAATCGATCTCAAAGCACCTCAAGACATCGTATATTTATCCATTATGGATTAGGAAGCCCGCGTCACCAATCATGTGACTACAGATTATACACAAGTAAACAAGTATATATACACGAGTATACAAGTATACAATAGGTATACAGTATGTACAAGCGAGGTAGCAATGAGCAAGTTATATTGGACGCCGCGTTGGACGATAACCGCGCGGTCGTCTAGAGAGCGCGTGCAGCTCACAATTTAGCGTTGCGACATGCTTAGCGATAGGGCTGCCTGCTATTAATTATTATTAATGAATATTTTTATATTCTTATTAATTTATTGTTTGGAGTATTGAGCCATTGAGCCCCAAGCGGCCCGATCGGTCCCAGACACAATAGATTTTCTATTGTGTCTATGGTTCCGGGGCCTGAGTTATTAAAGGAAATAAATATTATGATACATGATTTGTGTTTTCATCTATCAAAATAAATCTACTATTTACGTATAATGTAAATCTTAAATTTATTAAACCTACATTTTCAATGAATTATCAAAAATATCAAGAGAAGATGGCGAGAAGGTAAATGTCTATTCATGTTTCATGTTATTATTCATCAAAAATCATAATAGCTGAACTTTATAGTGACATCTGTATATAAATCTTGCATCGATTAAAATAAATAAATAAATATTTCGGGACAATATAATACTTATCATTGCTATTACAATTAAACTAATAAATTAAAGGACAAAGAGTAACAGAAGAATCATCACATTCATCCTCACATATTTTAAATTTATTTTTTAATAATATAACAATTCTGTGCCAGCCCTACACACGCGGAGCGCGGCCCTCGCGTCCGGTCGGCCGCTATCGGCGCGATCGGAATCGTTGACACCGCGCCAGCCGCGGACGGCGGACGGAGCCACGGAGGAATGACCGCGCGCTAATTGCCGCGTCACCTTCGCAAGGGCGACGTGCGTCACGCTACCTAAACGTATCTGTTGTTTTTTGTATGACTTAAGTACCTAACAGGCTATAGGTATAAACGAACATAATACTAAAATGTTAAAATTTTTGGGACTTGATAACGATTCGTATAGATGTGGTCCTCTTCTTCTCTTAAATCAACTAATATCCTACAACTCCACCCAATAAATAATGAAATAGGGACTCCGCCAATATCCAGTATAATTTATAATTAATATGGTCAGAGAAACAAGACATCGATGATGGGACACTAAACAAACTCAAAGAAATGTTTAATGTACACACAAAGCTCAATGAGTCAACTAAAATGAGGATACGGTAGACTCTAGACAAAACAAACAATTCATATAGAGGTAATTTTGTCTCGGTTTATTTATTATCAATTATCTTTATAAATAGCACGCGAAAACCTTGACTCAATCGACGCTGTATGTTGAACCGCGAAACTTTTCGTCAAGAGCAATCATAGAGTATACCACAACCATATAAAACTATAGGTATAGACAATGCCACGAGGTCAATATTCATACGCCGTCATTTGGCGCGCTGTCAACTTTCTATGATGTATGTTTGACAGTTTGTACTGACTGGCACAAGTCACGACTGGTCCGGGAGCCAGCAGCAGATTTTATGACCAAGTTCCTCTCAAGCGGTAATTAGTAAAATGCATCAAAGTATAGTATTATGAAGCCTCGTGAACGTCAGCTGGAGCTCGGTTGGGGGGAAGAGCGGTTGTAGCCTCCCGTATCAGCTGACGGTTTTTCCACCAAGATACAGCCAGCTGACATATATATTTATCTACCGTTACATATAAGCTATCATCAGGTAAATTTTTGTTTGAGAGGAAATAACGGAAAATAAATTTTTCTTTAAATTTAACTTTCATGTTCGAGACACCAGCTGATGTATAATACACCATGTTGTAACCAGCTGACTATTTTTTTTCGTTGAGATATTGGGTTAGCTACAATTTGACAAATTTTTAGCTGAGAGGAAATGAATGAATGAATGTATTTTTTTTCCTATGTGCGTGGGAGGCTACAACCGCTCACCCCCCCCAACCGAGCGCCAGCTGACGTTCACGAGGCTTTATAATACTATACTCTCATGCGTCTGACGAATTATCTCTTGAGAGGAAATAGTTAACCAAATTTGCACCTGGCTCCCTAACCAGACAGATTATAAATAGCAATTATAAGTACATTAATATCTCGCTTTATTAATAAAAGGGCAAGTTTTGTACGTCATAATAAAAAAAAATGTGTGTGAGAAGTATAAAAAATATAATAGAAAAGAATGACTTTTATACTAAAAAAATAATAATTTAAGTAATCGATTGTACTGTATCAGTACATTAGATTACTTAAAAAAAAGTATAACATAATGTGAAGACTAAATATGTACTTTGAAATCTCTACTTGGTCGACATTATGTATTTTTATGTATTCTCCTCTTCATTCTACTCTATATTTTTAAGATCTTAGATGTTTTAAGAACACAACGACAGAATAGGGATACTATCTACCAACCTGAAATCCTCTGAATTAATTTAATTTAAATACATTTCAAATCGGAATCGTAATGCCTTTTCAACAAAAGCTACAAATAAGGACATACCGGCTTATAAAAACATCTAGATACCACTAGGTACATCTTTTATCTTTCATCAAAAGTCCCTTGCTACTCAATACGAGTGTACTCCACAATCCTGTTACATTTACATATTGACACACACACAAGACGTAATATTCTGTAAAAGCGCACAGGTGACTCGGCGGGGCCCATCGATCTCAGTAAAAATACGATAATACCGTATTGCCTACAACGCGCTATGAGGTTGTGTGGTGATGAGCTTGGAGATAGCGGAAAGAACATAAGAAAATAGTGCTTATGTGATGTGTATGTACTTTGTTTCAATTTGATTATAGGATTTTAATTTGTAAGATTAGCTCATTGCGTGACTAGTATTCCATCACTTTAATCATTTATGGCATAGCATGGCTTTTGTATCAATAAATGGGCAGTATTTATGACAAATATATCTTCAGGGCAGGGCAGGGACGGGTGAGCCACCTGATGTTAATTGGTTAGTACCACTTCTTGATTGGTAAATTAAATCTTTTTCGTAAGTAAACTGTTCAATATCAACACGAAATGAACACTCATGTATAAAAATTCAAATTAAAAAGTGTGATAATGTTAGAAATGGTCCGCTGCTTCTCTCAACAGCGACATGCCCTTATATTGCCTACGCGGTGGTAAAAATACACACGATTCGTGGCCGTCACCGATAACGCGAGGAGAGGCCGCCTACACTCACACCTCAATGCCTTCTACCCACCGCGCTTTGTTCATTAGACACTCATCCGTGGAAACGTTAAATATAGATACCTACCTATCTACCCGTGTACGTAGGTACGTTTTATAGCCGAGAAAATGCAATACCGTACGCGACTCGTTCCTTTCAGCGACGCGGGCATAAAAGTTTATATGCAGCTACATCAGATAGCGAGCTAAATTTATCCCGACCGGTGACTGCAAAAGGCGAGCTCATAAAAACCGCGGCTCGCTTGATTACAAAGCCGCTCCGGGTTTATGGCGCTCGGTGCGCGCGGCCTCTTCGAGCGAGGGTAGTTTTTCAGCCCTGCCACATAAATAAGTGATCACGGCGCCCCCGCGCTCCCTCCGCTCGTAAACTAAGCGGAGATAGTGAGAGGACTTAATGGCTGATCGGATTTTGATTAGCGCGGGCCGGCGACGCAAACCCGCTCCGAATCCGAATTTGAATAGATAAGTGGGCATCCGAGGACGACCGCTCGCGATCGTAATTTACATACTTACTGGCTTTCGGCGAGCGCGGAGGGTGCCAAGTTATGGACGCAAAAACGATAAAGTTGATATAGTGGCACGGTCATCGGTTCGCTGCTGCGGAGCTGTTTTTCAGAGAACTGTTTGTTATCGCAGCGGGTCGCGGCTTCGTGTTCGGATCGCGTTTTTTTGTTCGATTTAATCGTTCCACGGGCGTCACTATTGAAACAAAGTGCGGACGCTCCGACAACTCACTTTTGTATTTCAAATTTCAAGCGGGGATAAATAACCCGTTCCCTTTGTTGTTCGTCCAGTTAAAACTATCCGCTGTGCGATTTTTATATGTAAATATCGTTTTGCTGTTGAAGCTCTCGTGATCAATTTGGCGTATTAAACTTCGCGTTCGATGCATGTTAGCGTTAACGCTACGTAGTCTATCAATATGTAAATGTAACATGTAATCCTTAGATTTAGTCGTGGGAGCGTCATATATTTTGCATACACACGGCTTATTACAAAGATCAACTCCATTATGAAGTCACTCTCCGCGCGTCTCAACAATATACTCGTACCAATATCCTGCCAAACTTTGAGCTAGTTTCAGTTAACGTCCAACACCAAAGATGCGTTAATTGGTCGCACGCTCGCCGTGCCCATACTTTGAATACTCGATAATTCCATGAGCGTCTCAACCGCCTTTCGCTTGAATAATACACAACAAACAGTAGCAACTTGAGCCGGATCGAAGATAGCTTGTCACTATTGACGCGGGTCCCCCGTAGAGGCAGGTAGAGCGATTGAACACCGTGGTTCGATAACACGCGCGGCCGACCCTCCCCAGCCTCCCCACGACTCGTGTTTTTCGTTTGACAGCCACCGGCTACGTGGGAATAATTGATTAAAGACATGCAAAGAATCCCGTGTGGAAGCCGCAGTATAATGGCTGTGGGACTTGGCCGTACATTGATAGTTTATCCTTAGAAATGTATCTCAATTTGCGATGTTTCATGTCAATTGAGATTACTTGAAAAGTATTTCTTATGACTTTTTTGTCAGCTTTCCATTGCTAATAATAAATTTATACAAATTTGGTACCTGTATTAACTTCTGCTCTTAAATTCATCTTATACATATGCCTTTCTTAAAACAGGATAACTACTCTGCATTTAAAAAAACTCGCGCTTATCTAAGGAAAGCATCTTTGGCATGCATATGCCAACTCGTACGTGCGCAAGACATATAAGATCTGATACCATATATCCGCATCATTATATATTAAAACTATATAAAACATATTCTCAGAAGTATCTTTATGTACCATTTAGAATAGATTATGCCTCTATTAGACCAAAAACTAGCTTCGCAACCACTTGCAGCAAAGATAACCTTAACAAGGACAAAGTTATCACACCTCGCATAAAAACTTCGACCAATAAACATCACAGACTGGCAAATGGTTATAATATGTAAATGTCGTCACTACACATTAGCTGGGTGTCGCATACATCATTAACAGTGCGATTACGGCGACGCCTGCCAAGTGCCAAGTACTGACACACGCAAATTTACATAACTTTCTTACTTATCATTTGCTTACACTAATTTGTTAGCGCAATATCGTGCGCAAGTAATGTAAGCCCTCTTAACTGTAAGTTCGTTAAATAATCTTCGATGTAATTTTAGGGATAGTTAACTAGCAGACGCGAATTTCGATGGCTTACGACATATGCATAGGATTGCAGGAAAAGGACCCAAAGAAATGGTTATATATCCAGTCTACAGACACAGTTGTAACTAGCAAAAGAAATAGACAAAACATTTCTATTGAATTTGATTAGTACAGAGTATGCCATTTCTAAGAAAATGATATGCTTAAACATTCATTAAAAACCGTTTATCAACAAGGACCTCTACTGGTATCAAAGTCAAAGCAATGACCGAAACATCTGCCTTTGTGTCAATTTCGCGATACCAACTTCCAACTATGCGTCGCTTACACAAGCGTAATGATATTAAACGAATCTCGATAACGACAAAAGATACAGCCGTAGCGCTCACAAAGCGGCAGAGAGCGATATATAATGTATAGAGTAGACCGTGGATACCGTCCGTAGTTAAAGAGCCATCAAAGCCGGCGTGTACAAATGAGTCCCCGTTTCACATTCGGCGCTCCAGCCCCGGTTTATGGCGGACCGGCAAGAATTCGACTCGTAATGAGGAAACTGCGCCCGTACTTTCGAAACTCGATTGGATTTTTTTCTACCTTTCACCACCGCTTTTAATAAAAAAGCTCGCGAGTCTAAAAGAGAATATCTTTTCCTAATTTTGTTGAACAGTATGATCAAATCAAGTTCACTATGTTCAGCAGCCTGCTATAAGAACGGTACACAAATATTAGCTTTTTTGATTCCTCTTCTTTATAATTAAACTAGCGGTCCGCCCCGGCTTCGCCCGTGGTACATAATATTTACGTTTTCTCTACATAAGAACCATCCTCGTACTTCAAGGAATATAATAAAAAAAGAATTATCGAAATCGGTTCAGCCGTTCTCGAGTTATGCGCTTACCAACACATTTTGCAATTCATTTTTATATATAAGAAGATATATTGAACATAATATTGAAATGCTGAATGCATCCTTATGTAATCTTAATTAAAAATTTTATTAATCATATTATGCAAACTTTAAGAAGGCAAATCAGAATCACTATTTGTCAATAGAAGCATCCCAAAATCTTTACTTATTCTTTACTTTACTTTTCACTTTGAGCAGTCCTTTAAAAAAAATAATACAAACGACTTCCAGTCTTGCTCCATACAGTTAGCTAGCTACTAGTTATTATTCTGTGATACAGTCTTAAAATCAGCACCAAAAGTAGGGGCCACGTTAGAACTATTTTAGTACTTGGCACCTTATCTGCTGAACGCGAGTCTACCGACAGCTCAGCACTAACGGAGCTTTTTATGTACTATCACTATCCAAAAATAAGTTTTACTAAACTTGTCACGTCATGGACGGTGCTGAAGAGGGCAAAATCTACTTTAAGATGCTTTAAGATAGATTTGATCTTAGTTAACGCTGAAAAACTATGAAAATAACACGACACTCCAAAAATTCCAAAATAAATATAGGTAGAGTTCAATTTATGCATTTTTAAGTAAGTATAAAGTATCTCTCCTAAATACACGGTAATTGTTATTGGCATGTTATTTTCATGTTTAAAATAATGTTATATATTGTATTTTCAAAATAATTAAAAAAATTCGCCATCTTTAAACTTCCAACTGCTCTAGAGTTTATATGTAGGCACTGAGAAAAACGAGTTTCGAGTGTGTGTGGGAATATAAAAATATTAACAGTGATGATGATAATTAAAAAATCATATTATGATAATAAAGAATATTAAATAATGATAATTATTTTATTTATCCAGATAGGATGTCCTTCAATATCTTGAATTTTCATCGATATCAGAAGTGGATTAGATATCATTATAATCACATGCAAATAATTATTCTTAAACTACATTAAATCGAATTAGCGTCCCATCCAAAAATGCCACGCTAAATTTAGTTTATTGTCTCATAATTGTGTTCATTCGTGAATAATAATATCGAAAACCGCGACCAGTTTTAGTCCAGTCATCTAGGCATGTCACCGGTCAGGCATTCAGACGAAATCTAGAGATACAACGCCTCTGTCGAAACCTCGCGTAAATCGTAATGGTCTGTGGACGATGAAAGCTAGACTTCAATGCTGTTACAAATCGCTTCATTTTTTGGACATTATGTGATCAGTGATCAATGTTATTAATTGTTTGAGTCAGGTCAATTGCAAATGTGAAAGTTATACTCTGTCCATTATATTATTTGCTTTTTAGACTGTATTGTCTATGTTAAAATGTCATACAAATAATTTTGTACTTCATGGACAGGCCCCGCCCACTTAGTGATGTCTACACAGAATTATTCAATGATGGGTCGATAGATTATAATAATCGATAGAAATACTCTGTAAAATATATCCGATACAGAAAAACTCTTCTATTATGTTATATAATTTAAACGCTTTCACTTGGTGTGCTCTGTAGAGCGGGACAGTATTTCACACCCGGCCAACGCCTACAACTTTACAAGGCTCAAGTCAGGCCGCACATGGAATACTGTTCCCATCTCTGGGCCGGGGCACCCAAGTATCAGCTCCTTCCTTTTGACCGAATCCAGCGACGAGCTACTCGATTCACGGACGACCCTCGTATTACTGATCGGCTGGACTCTTTGGCTCTCCGTAGAGATGTTGCTTCTCTCTGCGTATTTTACCGCATCTACCACGGCGAATGCTCTGACGAACTGTTCGGAACAATACCGGATGCTGAATTTCACCATCTAACTGCTCGCCACAAGTTGAAATATCACCCACAACATCTGGATACTTGGCGCTCATCCACCGTGCGATTTAGGAGGAACTTTCTGCCACGCACCACTCCTTTGTGGAACGACCTTCCGAGCTCAGCATTTCCGGACAGATACGACTTAGGGTACTTCAAAAAGAGAGCGTACTCTTCCTTAAAAGGCCGGCAACACACCTGCAACCGTACAGGTCTTGTGGGTGATTATGGGCGGCGCCAATCATCGTATTAATCCGATGACGCGCCAGCTCGTTTGCCCGCTAATATATAAAAAAAAAAAAAACGTAAAGACAACCAAATTGTAAGATAGAACCCAATAAATAATAAAATATTAGTTAAGTTTAGTTTTAACATAAAATGCATAGATATGTGGTCTTATTATTACATATCTTATTAAGTAGTACGTTTACGTTGTAATTATTATTTACGTACCTGATTCGATTTGTGATAATATTTTGAATTTATAATTGAAAATTGAAATGGTATCACAATCGATAATCTTTTGAACATGACTTCTGGTATCACCCGTCGAGCTGTCAAAAAGCAATTCTTATAGTGGACAGACTATAGTCAATATTAATGAATATGTTTTGCAAATTAGGTTAGGGTATCATCACATGCCATAGTTGTTAAAACCTTGCTTTTCAATATAATATGCACATGATTGAGACGAATTGTTATATTTTCGATTACAGTCAATCAACCTTGGGTTTTATCATTTACGTATTTGTATTGTGATAAAATATTATTAAAAGTAAATGGACAAGATGGACAAGAACAAGTCACAAGTTCTCAACGGGGAAGCTGGCACTAACACTCACACAAGCGCAACGTATGACCCAGTGGACCAGCGTAACACGACCCGCCTCGGTCCCCTCGCCGCCGCCTAGCTGTGACGCGAGCGGGCACGAATAAGCCCGCGGTCAGGGTTCTAATTATACTGAACGATGGTGTAGTGCGGTATTGGTTGCCGTCCGGTGTAAGTAGAGCCCCGGTTTCCTCGGTCGCCTTTAAGCCGCGTGGGCTGGGGAAGCTTTTGGATGCAAGTAGAGGGATCGAGTTAGACTGGGCGCTGTTCGTAGATATAATAGTAGATGTGTAGCGAGGCGAATGGCAAGCGGGCGCTCACGGCGTGTGGGTGAGACGTTTACGGTTGGATCGCTGGTCGACAGCACTAGGGTCAGTATCATTTCTTAAAACATTAGGAATTAATACTTTTTATTATTAAAAACATATTTTAAGACGTGATCACATAGGATAAGATTATGTCAAAATGTTAGTAATATCATCCTATTTAATGTAAACTGTGTCAAGCCTAATCGAAAAACTTGGTATGAAAAGCATACGTGCTACGAATACGATTACCAGGGACAGAATAATCTATACTTCGATTATATTTTTACATTTTTACCTAGAAAATGTTGCTTACAGTACCAACAGTATCTGAACTCTGAAGCAAATATATTCCAATGAATATTGTAGCAAAGAGTAAAAAATCCAATTAAACCTTACTTGATCGTGAATTCATAAGAATATCTGACAGGTTTTAAAATGATTTACCTACACTGTTCCTACAAAGCAAAAAAATACATATGTAACTACAAATGGTCGCAAAACGCCTTTATCTTTTATCTCATTCAATTTGAAGCTAACAAAAAGCATATCCAATTCAATAGCTCATGTAAAATACCTAAAAATCAGCTTTAAACATATCCCAAATAGCACGAAAAGCGTGCACACTCGAAACGCGCAATACCGCGGCAGAGACGCGGCGCGGTCGGCCCCTCGCGTCGCGCCAATTAATTACGGTGGCCGTCTTACCCCCACACCCGCCGGCCGCCTTGCTGACGGACAATAATTGCCGAATCTACTCCGGCCACTTGCCTAGTGGACCGAGCTATACATGGCGATGGCGGCGAGGGCCATTTCACATTTTCGTACGCTTCAAATGAATTGATTTTTTTTTTGGGTGGGTGTGTTGGAAATTGATGAGTAAAAACGAGCCAAAAATACAGCATAGCAACAGAGAGAATATCGTTAGTTAACTATTGTTGTTTGTAGATAGGAAACTTATATGTAATATCAATCACTACATAGTATAAAAATTTTTACTGGATAGAATGGTTCAAGAATCAAGAGTAATAATTTGTTGTTTTAGACAACACGGACGAAGCCGCGAGCGGAAAGCTAGATAGATACTACCTCGAATAGTACCTATAATATTCTTCTTCAATCCGCGTTCAAATTACCAATTTTAATAACGTTGTAAAAGTTTAACGGTGTATATAAACGTTTCTACTATTTCGACAGGTGTTTTTTCCAATTCTAAAACTCTAAACAAAGGCTTTATTTTTTATATGAACGGTCAAAATGTTAAACAATGAGGATTCAGTCTGTCCGTCACCACTCACTTCTCTTTGTAGTGCTTGAGACGTAGATAAGTCATGAATAAGTCTAGCTTAAATCCGTTTTGAGTATAAAGACTACACTGTTTTAAATATAATATGTGTTATTTCGTCCTAAAACAGTCTATTGAATAAATAAATGTTCGAGTTATATATAACTGTTAGTATAAAAGAAACATGAAAACCTACGACATAATCGTAACACTCAAAATAAAAACCAAAAGTATTATTTTGAAGCTAATAAATAGCATCTAGCAACAGTTCTGACACGGAAGTTAGATAACAATACTAATTTTTATCTAACAAAATAAAAGCCTAACTTTACGTAACCTAAACAAAATTTGTTCGATGACGATTTTCAATGATTACATAATTGAAGCCTTCGCGCGCGTTTTAAATTAATTTGGCTCATTGTTTGAAACGTTTTCCATTATATTTAAATAAATTAACGTGACTATATTATGTCGTGCTACTTGGTGTTCATGCCGTCGTGTATGTGCCGAAATATATGTATTTTAAATCGTTCAAATATAAATTTGATTAATTTTACATTTGTCAAAATATATGTACTTAGACATTTTTTGTTATAAAATATAAATCATACAATTTCTTTAACACTATATATGTAAACGAAATGTATTAAATAATACCTTAAATTGTAAAGGAAACAATTGAACAATAACATTTTGTCCTTAAAACATAACTCTAATAGACTACAAGCCCGCATAGGACAAAAATAAGGGTCAAATGAACCACCAGGGGACATATCTAGAACGATAGCAGAGCAAAAAATAATAAGATTCATCACTATGCCGTCACTTGTAAGCTGTCCAACTGAGTGCAGATGAGAATTGAAAAGTACAGGTAGACTCGGTAAATTTTGGTCATATATTTTTGTACGGCATTCTTAACCATCGATAGATCCATTAAAAATAATAAGAAACCGCTCAGTGCCGTACAAAAATGGTGGTCCACCAAGTCGGAATTTTTATTTAATTTCCGAGAGTTACCGGGGGTAAATTTGGTCATTTGACCATGTACGGCATCTGTGTCATACTATTGCTATACTGCTTTTAATCCATTATTCCGCAACGCCGTACAAAAATCATGGGGACAAGGGGAAAAAATCGAGAGATGCAATCCCCTCTCTTTCCCCACTCCAGGGGGTCATTTGACTAAGTACGGCTTCGGTTCCAAAACATTATCTAGCACTCAAAAGTACTATTAAAAGCAATGCCGTCAAAAAATAATTGTTCTTTTAAATGTATACCAATAATCATCTTAATTTCATCGAATTCTTGATATAAAGAGCTGTAAGGTCATTTGACCCTGTACGGGAACTTTTTTTTTAACATGATATTGTAAAATTCAATTGTTGTATAGTATTGCCGTTCAAAAGAAACCGTTCTAAAAAAAGTTATAGAGAAATGCAAAACCAGAAATTTTGTTAAAGTTTAAACATCGTAGATTAATGAAATATAATAGTTTTCTACACTTTATCCGTTCTTTTAAATAGTATTAACATAGATAAATTAGGAAAAAACGATGCCGTACATTTTTGTGCAGACCACATCTTTTAGGCTGATGAAAGCTACGAAAGCTACAATTTTAAGAGTGCTTTATGGCCATTTGATACAGTACGGCATTAACATA
The DNA here is from genome assembly GCF_061535455.1 of Colias philodice. Classification (NCBI taxonomy): domain Eukaryota; kingdom Metazoa; phylum Arthropoda; class Insecta; order Lepidoptera; family Pieridae; genus Colias; species Colias philodice. Next base: position 7,942,873 of record NC_143103.1, on the reverse strand, counting down.
TTTTTACCCAACTACGGCAAAGCAAAAGGAGGGTTATGGTTGTTTACAGGTCATGTATGTATGTTCATCTATTCCCTCGTAACTTCTAAACTACTTATCAGAATTCGACAAATGACATATCATTAGAGGCGTCTGAATTGTTCACTGGATAACCAACGACCAGCTAGCTAAAAGTTTCACAAAATCTAATGTGGCGCCCTCTAGCGGACAAAACATACAGAGTAAAAAAATAAAGTTAAGATAAATATGCAGTGTTTGGTATCATTTGAAAGCGCTTTACTTGTACATTTTGAATATGTATATATTACTAGCATTTGCTTGTGACTTTACCTGTATTCATGGACTGATTGCATATAATTCACATCTTTTCGTTCATAGCTTTTTTATTAGTTCATCAATTAAACGGAGTCCATTCCACCTAACTCCGACTTTCCAAGGTGATAATTAACCACCTCGAGCTTCTTAATATTAATGTATATTTATATTTTATTATAAAAATATAAAGCAAACATTTCGTTATATGGATTTTTTTCTTTTTCAGATTTTTCCCCTTTGAACCAACGAAAATGTACGGCACATGAAAAAATATTATCTATGCATAAAATACTTTAAAAATAAATTTTTTTCGTGTTGTGTCAAATGACCCCCTGGAGTGGGGAAAGAGAGGGGATTACAACTCTCGATTTTTTCCCCTTGTCCCCATGATTTTTGTACGGCGTTGCGGAATAATGGATTAAAAGCAGTATAGCAATAGTATGACACAGATGCCGTACATGGTCAAATGACCAAATTTACCCCCGGTAACTCTCGGAAATTAAATAAAAATTCCGACTTGGTGGACCACCATTTTTGTACGGCACTGAGCGGTTTCTTATTATTTTTAATGGATCTATCGATGGTTAAGAATGCCGTACAAAAATATATGACCAAAATTTACCGAGTCTACCTGTACTTTTCAATTCTCATCTGCACTCAGTTGGACAGCTTACAAGTGACGGCATAGTGATGAATCTTATTATTTTTTGCTCTGCTATCGTTCTAGATATGTCCCCTGGTGGTTCATTTGACCCATATTTTTGTCCTATGCGGGCTTGTAGTCTATAAAGTGAATTAGGGGATGGAAATTTGCACGGAAACCGACTATAGAGAGATAATGCGATGTGCACGCGAGCGAAGCCGCGGTCGGAAACCATGTAATATAGCTCTGTCTGGATCTGTCTTTACAAATAGAAATTGGCAGTTGGCTTGATAGAGATATTTATTGTCGAGCCAATTTAATAGGCAACATTTGACGTCTATCAATTTTATCTTCATAGGGTGGTAACCTGCTTAAAAACATCGATTAAAGTGAATTAATCGATACGGACTTGAAACATTTGTCAATCGAACTTGAAACACATGTCAATAATTTATGATGATTTTTATTCCCAAGTAATCAATGCATTCGATTCTAGATGTCAGATTTCGATTTTTAGAGTAACGTCTCTGGTATTTAAAAAGAAAAAAGGTTTATTGACACAAAATTGTAGCAACGTCAGTTCTTTAAATCAGAAATTGTTTATTATGTTTAGAATGGTTTATCAGTAAAATCAAATCCTAAAATTACTTGTATCGGTCATTATTATTATTAATATGTTATCGTAATTGAAAAAAGTTAAGCAAATGTGCAGTTCTAACAAAACGAAATATCATATTATTCTATGTCGTCGTTACTAGGTTACGTTGTTGAATTTTGTTGAACTGTCAAATGTTGCCTATTAAAATGGCTCTACTATAATATTTATCATCTTAAGTTTTAAAATTGTATACTTTGAAATTGATGCAGAATTCTCTACAATTTTATAAACACCTTTATTTTTGCAGCATGACATTAATAGAAAGAAGCATATTTTATGTGATGTAAATAAATCAATATAAATAGTCATTTCATCTCAATGTGGAATAAGTAAAGCTTAAATCATAATTCATTACCTAACATTTCCAAGATGACAACGAATGATATCCATCCATTGACACTCCAAAACATCTGCAAAATGTCTTCTTCTTTATTAAAACACACTCAAAACTGACCTCCTACATGGGTATGGGCTTATACTCATCTACATCATTTAACAAAAAGTCACTAAGATTATAGCAATCAAACAGGCTGGCAGTATATTACAGGATTTGGTATAAATATGTATTTATTTCACTCCAAAAGGTGAAAAACTTTCTAATTTATGTGACATATGAACCCCATGCACTATAAATCCTAATACGAAAGGAAAGACGTCATTAACCTACCTGTTTCTCAATAATAAACCGATTGAAAGGCAATAAATAATCCAAAATAGTAATCTCTTGTAAATATAGATCATCAACATTCGACGCAAGCGCGATCGCAAAAAATACAAGAATGTCGGTGATCGTCAACCGCCGCCGGCGCCGAATTACGGTCCATATACACTCGTTTATTTTTTATTAATAATTATATAGTACAAGAATAGTTAAAATTTTGCACGTTAACATTTAGTACGATAGAATTTTAATTAACTTCCGCGTGAAACCAGATCAACTACTATTAATATAATAATTAATAATTACTATTACCTTGCCTATGATATTTATCATGACCTACCTATACGTAAAAATAAATGTTAAACAATCGACAATACTTATGAATTTCAGTGATTTATTATCTCCTTGTAGGGAACAAGGAGATAATAGTCCCTCTCAAATAAAAGTAAATGCTACGAACCGAATCAGAACTTTACGTCGTTTTAAATAACGTCGATTAAAATTTAAAGGTTCTCAAATTCACAAAATATTAATAATAATTATCTATCTTTTATACTATCAATAAAAAAACAGTCACCCATGCAACACAACATCCAAAATTCACACAACACGCTAATACCTACATCACAAATCGGCAAAAAACACCCCCCAACTGCATGTACGTGACTCCTTATCACTTCGCTGTAGCATTCGCCTGCGCATACCGCGACAGATGCGGCACGCAGATGTGCTCTCGCCGGGTACGCGGCACCCATGTGTGGTCAACTTTTGACTATAATTTATTAATAGCCTTAATTGGACTTTGCCGTGATCGGATGAAATTATGGTGAAGTATCTTTTGACGCGTTAATCGTGTTGATGTGGTATATAATCTATGGTAAATACTCTTTTAAATAATCTTATATATAAAAATGAATCGCAAAATGTGTTGGTAAGCGCATAACTCGAGAACGGCTGAACCGATTTCGATAATTCTTTTTTTATTATATTCCTTGAAGTACGAGGATGGTTTTTATGTAGAGAAAACGTAAACATGTACCACGGGCGAAGCCGGGGCGGACCGCTAGTCTTCTTCTTATATATAAAAATGAATCGCAAAATGTGTTGGTAAGCGCATAACTCGAGAACGGCTGAACCGATTTCGATAATTCTTTTTTTATTATATTCCTTGAAGTACGAGGATGGTTCTTATGTAGAGAAAACGTAAATATTATGTACCACGGGCGAAGCCGGGGCGGACCGCTAGTATATTATAATAACTAGTGTAATATTTAACGTAAAAGTCATAGCTACATACAAATTTGAAGACGTTAGAACGAGACGATGACGAAGCTATAAGAATTGTGACTATTAATTAACAATAATAATGAATAGCCAGTATTTATAAAATTTATAAAAAAAAACTCTTTTAGGGCTTCTAATTCAGGTTTTTAAAATTGTAACGTAACATGCAATAGCCACGCATACACTCTATATTATATGGAAATATCTATACTTTAAATAAAATATGAAAATTATTAATAATATAAAACTAATAACACAATAGATTATCGCCTATGTTTTTGAAAAAGACATCAACGCTCATAGAGTTGAGTGGGCATTATGATATGTTGCAACGCCAAGTATTCCATATAAATTGAAAAAACTTAAAATATAATCTAATTATTGTAATTCTTAACTATCTATTACAATGGCTTTGTTGTAATAACGACTGAAGCACCATTTAGCAAAATTATAATTATACTTTTTCATATTTTAATAAATTACCTGCTCCCTTTGAAGTTTTTTTAATTTAGTTCTTATTTATGAGAATAAATTGAAATACTGAATTAGTAGATAAGTAATATATTGTATACCAAATTCGAAAAATAAGCAAACATTCAGTTCGAGCGTTTATCTCTTTCTGAGTGCACGTGTGAATTGTACTATTGTATTATACGTATTTCTGTGATAACTAAATACCGCGTTCGCGCGAGATTCGCGTTGTGCGCGAGTGGCATTATGCGCCTTATGAATGATGGCGGAGAGCACAGAATGCAATGTTGACCTACCTAGTAATGAGAATTATGAGTTGAATAATATGTTTGCTATTGAGGACTTACACCAATCGAACGACGAGAGGAATGTGGTTTTATTACAACCGACAAAGCGTGGAAGAGAATCAGACAATGAACAAGAGGAAGAATGGACCCAAGTTTCGAGAAAAATTAAAAAAAAAGCATTAGAGGACATACAAATTAGCGTTACGTGCAAGGAGAAATTTCCCAAGCAGTATGCATTAGCGAATATATTTAAAGATAACTGCATTAAAGGTATTTTACGAATAAAATACACGAATCCGTACAAAATTATAATTACCTTCTCTACGGAGATTTGTGCAGAAAAATTTTTGAGCTGTGAAGCATTTGTTGAGATGGGATGGAGCTCGTCGAAAGTGTGGGAGGTTGGGTTTTCGTATGGAGTTGTAAAGGACATTGACGCTGATCTACCAGATGAAGACCTACTTAAATCAATAGATAGCCCGGTTAAAATAGCTAACATCAGGCGATTAAACCGGAGGTCTGGTGATGAGTGGATCCCCAGTGAATGTGTTAGAATTGGGTTTGAGGGTCCTACGCTTCCGCCTTTTATTTACATATACGAGTTGAGAGTAAAAGTGGATACGTATATATTCCCTGTGACTCAGTGTACGCATTGTTGGAGGTTCGGACATACAAAAAAATTTTGTCCTTCAAATAGAATAATATGCCCAAAGTGTGCAGATCATCATGAAAATTGTGATAGTACTATCTTCAAGTGTTCTAATTGCAGGGGAAGTCATACGGCGTTCTCTAGAATATGTCCTACCTACGCGAGAGAAAAGCGGGTGAGAGAATTAATGTCTGAATTTAACGTCACTTATAGAAAGGCTTTAACTATGTATGTCCCTCCTACGCCTATCCATAGAGTGGATTATAAAAAAATTGACGACACGCATGAAGACAAACTGGATAATTCGGTTACAATTAATCTGAAAAATGACGAGTATGTGGCGTCGTCCGCTAATAAGTCAAATAAAAGTTATGCGGAAGCTCTTCAAACACCGAAACATAATATTAATAATAAAAAAGGAAAATCATCTTATAAGAATATTGATATTATGGATGTACAGGAAGTAGAAGAAGAAAAGGAGGTTTTTGACTGGAATCAATTTGAGTCTGACAGTTTAAACGAGTGTAGCATTAATAATTCAAAAAATCATAAGGACGGTGAAGGTACATCAAAGGATAAAAGCCTTTTTAGAGAGCTTATTACTAAAATTAAAACGATAATTTTTAATCAAAGAAATAGTTTATCTGATAAAATTAAGTGTGTAATTAAGACTGTGATTGAGTGGCTGACTTTAGTAGTAGTAGACTTTTTTTCGGATTTATCAACATTTAAGAATATTTGCAATATGTTTGTTAAAAATGGATAGCTTACCAAACAATGTAACATTGAATCTATTTCAGTGGAATTCTAGAAGTTTAAGACCTAAGCTTAAGTCCCTGGAGTTATTGTTAATTCAAGAAAATGTACATATTGTAGCGTTATGTGAATCATGGCTACAGCCTGGAAGCCTATGCAAAGTGACTAACTATAATATGTTTCGGCAGGACAGGGACTCATCTTATGGGGGCGTAGCTATTTTAACGCATAAGTCAATAGATGCATACCAGGTACCTATTAGTGATGTTCCGTTGGGTTTAGAAATAATACATGTTAAAATTAAGAACTGTTCTATCGTTGAAAATATTTATTCCTTATACTGCCCGAGTAATGTTACTATTTCACAAAATGATTGGGAGTTGTTATTCGCTAGGATGAATTATAAGTCTATCGTAATGGGCGATTTCAACGCGCATCATTCCGCTTGGTCGAATAAGACCGATATGAGGGGCGTAAGACTGTTTGATTCTTTGATTGATAATAATTTAGGTATTCTGAATGATGGAAGAGCTACTAGATTTCAATTGGTTGAGAATGTTTTACGAGAATCTTCACCTGATGTTACACTTGTTTCGAATGATATTTATTTGAATTTTTCTTGGAATGTAACGAATGAATGTATGGGAAGTGATCATTTAATAATTAAAATAAAAGCCGTCATATCATATGTACCTAAAAATATTAAGCGTAGAAATTTTAAATTGGCTAATTGGCCGGGTTACACAAATTTTTTGAGGAATGAATTTTTGAATTTTGATTTTAATATTGATTATGATGTACAACAATTATATAATCTATTTATAAAAACAGTCAATGTAGCTGCAGATAAATTTATACCATTTACTAAAATTTGCTTTAAACCAAAATCTAAATTCGTTCCCAAACCATACTGGAGCCCGGAGCTATCGAAGGCAGTTGCTTCTAGGCGTCTAGCCCTTTCTAAATTTAGGCGTAACCCGACACCAAGCAACTTGGATGTTTTAAACAATGAAATAAGAATATCACAACAACTCATTAGGAATGCACAAAACGAGCATTGGAAGAAATTTTGTTCTTCTTTTGATGACGTTTGTTCAGCACGTGATATGTGGAATAGAATGAAATGGTATAAAGGTATTCCAGCCAAGATAACCCATGTTGACTCACAGAAAGCTGAAAATCTTTTAAATGTATTGTGCCCCTATTTTGTTAGCCCAGATAAACCAGATTTCTCTTCCTTTAATGAAAAAATTGAAGCAGAAATATCTTTACATGAGTTTGAAAAATCTATTAAGGTTAAGGATACTGCTCCAGGTCACGATGAAGTGTCATATTCTATGATAAAATATTTGCCAAAAGGGGGAAAAGAAATTTTAGTTAATATTTACAATAAAATTTTATCTTCCAGCATTACTCCTCAACAATGGAAAGATATTCTATTAATACCCATACTTAAGCCTGGAAGAGACCTGAATGATATGAATGCTTTACGCCCTATATCACTTATATCTTGCTTGTGTAAAATATTTCATACCATTTTAAATAATAGAATAGAGTGGTTTCTTGAAAAAAAGAGATGTTTTTCAGATGATACAATTGGTTTCAGGAAGTCCAGATCAACCTTAGACTGTCTTTCTAAGCTTGCATCCCAAATTCAGTTAGGTTTTACGAAAAATCAAGTAACGATTGGTTGTTTTTTGGATATTGACAGTGCCTATAATAATGTAAATTTAGCAATTTTGACAAAAAAATTAGATCAAATAGGGGTGGGATCAAAAATATGTAATTACTTATGGTGTTTTCTTAATTCCAGGAATTTAGTTGTGAAAGTGGATGATTCTTTTATAAAACGTAAAACTAGCCAAGGTTTAGCTCAAGGGGATTCATTATCCCCATTATTATTTAACGTTTACACATTAGGTATTTGTCAGGTGCTCAATAGTGTTCATATGTCCCAATTTGCCGATGACTTTGTACTTTATATTACGGAGAAAAATATAGATATTGCTAAGTCCAAATTACAGAGTGTTCTAAATAGTGTTATTTCAATGTTTTATGATATAGGCCTGGAAATATCACCAAATAAAAGTAAGATTTGTGTGTTTAGTAAGGGGTGTAATAAGAAATCTATTTCTATTAATATTGATCAATTTAACGTGCCGCTGGTTAAAGAAGTTAAATATTTGGGCTTATGGCTTGATCAGTCATTAAGATGGAATAAACACATTAATGAAACTATCAGTAAAGTGTCCAGATTTGTTCAATTATTTAAAGTTCTGGCAGGCAGTAGCTGGGGTGTACATCCAAAATATCTACGTACATTATACATTTCACTGATAAGGAGTCGCTTAGATTATGCTAGCTTCTTGTATGGGGATGGTTGTAGATCCAACCTGTATAAGTTGGAAAAAATTCAAAATTTAGTTATGCGCATTATTGGAGGATTTATTAGAAGCACACCTATCCATGTAATGGAAAGTGAACTTGGTTTACAACCATTGCATATACGGCGTCAATATTTATCTGGTAAAACTTTATTAAAAATTAAATCTAGAAATGATAATCTATTGGATATTTTAAACGAATTATCGATTGCATGTTCAGACAATAATAATCTTTGGCGTAGGAAGTATAAACCACTATTGATAGAATCTTATACATTGTTTAAGGATAAGGTGATGTTTTCTAGCGATGTCTTAGGGCGATATAGTCTGGATACTTGGATAAATCATATTAACCTAGTTGATGCTATTAAAACTAACATTCCATCTTACACTGGGGTAGATCCCTTTAAAAATAATAAAAAGTGCAAAAAAATCGCAGTCGGATGAAACCCATTAGAAAAGGAGGGGAATATGATGAAAATTAAAGGAAAAATAAATTACGGTCAATCCGAGTTCGGGAAGTGGGAGGGGGGAGCTTTAAAGAGAAAAAAATGGTTTCTCTCGATTTCCGACAAAACTACAAGTCCTACGGAAAAAAGTTCAATGGCAAAGCTGTAGGTAATAAAAAAATCTACAACTTTTGTATTGACAATTTTTTCACATAACCTCAAAATTTAGGTGAAAAATTTAAAAAACCAAGTTTTTGATTTTTTATTTTTAACTACTTCAAAATTTATTTTTTTTCTACGACATTTGGTAGAAACTTGCTTTATTATGTCCCAAATACACTGTAATTTATTTGACTGAAAATATTTATTTTTTCGCCTTATTTTGAATTAATACCAAAAAAACAACCTAATTTTCAATCGAAAAGTCACCCGTCAAAATATCAGCTTTTTTCAAAAACTTTGGGAGCCTTTTATTCATCAAAATCTCTACTTTTATATGGTGTAAAAAAAATAAACCTTACCATAGTAAATTTTCTCAGGAAATGCTTACAAACAGTGTCATAATTAGCTTTTACTAAATCAGGCACACTTCTCGAACTCTATATCTTCTCTTGTATCGGCTTTTCGGTAATATTTCAAAAGAAAAAAAATTATCTGTTCTAAGTATAATATTTTACAGCATATTCAAAAGCAAAATGATGTCGATAAAAACATTTCAGGTAGTTTGAGAAGTGTGCCTGATTTAGTAAAAGCTAATTATGACACTGTTTGTATGCATTTTCTGAGAACATTTACTATGGTAATGTTTATTTTTTTTTACACCATATGAAAGTAGAGATTTCAATGAATAAAAGGCACCCCAAGTTTTTGAAAAAAGCTGATATTTTGACGGGTGACTTTTCGATTGAAAATTAGGTTGTTTTTTTGGTATTAATTCAAAATAAGGCGAAAAAATAAATATTTTCAGTCAAATAAATTACAGTGTATTTGGGACATAATAAAGCAAGTTTCCACCAAATTTCGTAGAAAAATAATAAATTTTGAAGTAGATAAAAATAAAAAACCAAAAACTTGGTTTTTTGAATTTTTCACCTAAATTTTGAGGTTATGTGAAAAAATTGTCAATACAAAAGTTGTAGATCTTTTTATTATCTACAACTTTGCCATTGAACTTTTTTCCGTAGGACTTGTAGTTTTGTCGGAAATCAAGAGAAACCATTTTTTTCTCTTAAAAGCTCCCCCCTCCCTTTTCCCGAACTCGGATTGACCGTAATTTATGTTTCCTTTAATTTTCATCATATTCCCCTCCTTTTCTAATGGGTTTCATCCGACTGCGATTTTTTTTTGTTTCAAAAATTATCTACTCTAGTCTATCTGTAAGCAGACCGAAAAATAAAATAGATAGAAATATTTTGTCTACCATTTGTAATGATTTTATTAGTGGGGGGTATACGAATTATTATAAGGTGTATACGGATGCATCCAAACACAGTTATGGTCTTGGTGCCGCGTTTTATGATGAGCAGACTCTAGAGTTTATGAAGTTTAGAATAGCTGTGATAGATAATGTTAATATTTCAACCATGCATCTAGAGTTACTCGCCATTGTTGAAGCCCTGTCCTATGTCTACTCTCTTAATACTAAAAAAACGGTTATATACACTGATTCAAAGAGCGCCTTATACCACTTGGCTCAATGCACCTCTTCAGCAAGAGGTCTCCCTGCAGCCTATGAGGCTTTGAAAATAATCTATAATTTTCAATTAAGTAAAAGAGAAGTCATTTTGCAGTGGATTCCATCTCATACGAACATTATAGGCAACGATAAGGCGGATGAATTAGCGAGATTAGGTGCTTCTGACGGCATGGTTTTGAATATTATACCTTTCTTTACAGAGTATCTACCATACCTACAAGGAACGATTCAGAATTTGTGGAAAGATTACTTTGATCGTAGATCTAGAGAGAAGGGTATCTGGTATAGAACCATGCAGTCGGAACCTTTAAGATGTCCTTGGATCTGTAAATGTGATTTTAAAAGACCCGAAATTGTGATTGCTTTACGTCTTCGCTCCGGGCACATTCCATTGAATCAGTTTAAATATCTTATGCGTAAATCGAATACAATGAATTGTGCACAGTGTGGAGTGGTTGAGGATGTCTATCATGTCTTGATGGAGTGTGTCCGGAACCAAACTGAACGGAAAAGAGCCCTACCAGATGACTATTTAACTAAGGTTGGATTTTGTAATAGCTGTCTAGCATTTCCGATGTCGGACAATGCAAGACAGCTATACAAGCTAGGTAATGTGTATTTAAATCAGAGCTAATTACATGTTTTTGAGGACATACGGAGCGACATAATCGACTTCCGACTAAGCTCCTTAAATAAAGATAAAAAAAAAAAAAAAAAGCAAACATTGATTTTTCGAATCCAATTAGCAATCAATTACAATTAGATACTGCTTTGAAGAATACTAATAAATAAGTATCTTTTCTCTATTAAAACAAGGTCAGAATTAAACGACAGCGTGGAATACAGAAAATTTGTCAATCCATTGCAATAGACCCACCGAACCACTCTCCTGTTACTGAGGCAGCTATTCTCAAACTTTCAAAAGAATAAAAAAATATTGTTTGTACTGAAAGATACTTCTTTGTAGTCTTTTGACACTTTCTCTTACAAAACATCTTACACTAGATATAAAGGTTTTAATAAGCAACAATAATATCATACACATAAGAGAGGGTCTTTTTATTTGTCTTTCACATCGCTGAGAAATATAGTTAATTAAATTTATTTCAGATTATTCATCCATATAATTGTTAGTTTAATTACTGTTAATACCTTAAAACCTTAGTATCTATAGTACGAATTTGTGTTTGTAGATATAAATTTATCTGTTTATTTTAACAGGCTAGGGAGTGATATGGCTTCTTTTTTAGCGAGGTGAAACATGTCTTTCCCATGGCAATTTCCTTTGACGAAGCCGCGGGCTAATTTATTTATTTATTACATTTAATTCAGGTGGCAGACAATAAATTGTACAGACCCATAGAATAACCCTTACAGACTAACATACATATAATAATTTATTATAGCTAAAGCTAGTACATACAAATAAAACCTATAGTATGTATGACATATAGTTTTAGGAACCCAGTCGAGTTTACTCAAGCCACGGCTGGCGCGGCGTCCGTCATTAGTTGCCGCGCAAATTGCTAATTCCCTTACAAGTAGGACCGGCGTAATAAGCAACCCGGCTCTATATTATCTAAATATTGTATTGAGCGAGACATTGTCACATGAAACTGTATAATATACGTGGCGAATATTGTAGGGGCATAAATGGAAAGTGAAAGTGCTTATTCTGTAATTAAATACATGTTTTTGTGGATATCGCAAACATGTTTAAGCCCTAATATCATCCTTCATATTTATTAAAAATAACATTCAATCTATCTCTATCTATAAATTAGGCAAAATAATTAATATACTAAAAGCAGCATCCACAAACACACTGGAAGCTCTTTTAAACCTCATATAATCACATTCAACTCGGAATTAACTAGCCAAATGTACCGTATACAGTATGTTCTAGTTTTAGTACATATATTTACGTTTGACGCATTCAAAGGTCTCTCAGATGTTACCAAGGAGTGTCCGCTGAACTGACACGATAGTAAATAGCTATATAGGTATATAGGTATCTAGGTAGATATAGTTAGTTAGTGCTAGCCTGGACCTAGGTAATTCTGGGAAAACGCTTCGATCGCCACGACCTACATTCTATGGTCGTCTATGTACTATGTTCTGCGAAACATTAGGTACTAGATATCTGGGTGGAATATTAATGTTTGCTGCATATATACTTGTATATCTAGGTGTCTTTATGTATCTTATAAAATAGAAGGATATATTATTAAATATGAATACTATGCTAATTTTAATGATAAACTATTTCTTAGAACTACTACAATGCTACTCACACGAGAATAATTTTGTAGAACAACAAAATCATTGAAACACAAAATAATGGTCCACAATAGAGAACTATTAGTTACTTTTTTTACATAAGTAAATAAATTTTAGAAAATCTTAATCAATATTCGAATAAGTTATTGTCGCATTCTTGAGCAGATATTTAATATTATTTATATGGAAAATATTTTTATTTTCAGCTCATTATAAATTATAATTATTCCGATACAAGCATATATCACATGATATAAACTAATACAACAAAACAAAACAATCATATTATTTACAAAAAATAACACAAAATATATACTCAGAAAAAACTAATCCTCTATTTATATCGAACAATATCCGCTAAAATTTAATCATATCCCCGAGTACCTATGCTCAGTGTTAATAAAATTTTCAGGTGTCGATTTGAGAGGAGTCGCTTACTCCGATATCCAAGACTGTGTCCAGTTGGGTCCGGTACATATTAATGAGGGCAGGTAGGAGGGTGGTTGTTATGGCAACGCGACGCGGCCTCCAGCGGTATTACAATGAAGACTACGACGCGACGCTTTGAAGATAGGGCTGGCAACTGTGTGTGAATAAATGAAAATTATTTATCTATTTTTGATGTGTTGTAGACATTTATTGATAGATTGTAGACATTTGTGATTAGACTTGCGTCTGATAAACTGATCAATTAAAACGATACCATAACAAATTATGTATTATGTTTATACATATATAAATTATATGTATTATGAAATCCCAATCGTTGAATGAAAATATTTCATATTTTGTACATGGTTTCATAATTTCATGTACAGTCTATTATTTTAAATACTATAAATACGTATAGTATGGGAAAATTAATTTATTCAGATCGAATAATTCGTGTAGTTTTGAAAGTTGCTACAGTTATTCCTAAAGATGTCCAGATGAATATACTAAAAGTCCCCGAGGGAGGGACACAAGCCGGCGGCGGGGGAGGGGGGGAAAGGTCTCTTTTTCAAGGTTTTTGCTTGTAACTCGAAATTTTTTTCATAATATCTCTTTAGTGACTTCTACATTAATTATCTACATTAAATTTCCTATAAATTACGTCTCAACATTTTTACTGTACGATCAATACTTTAGGAGATACAGAGTATTAAAGGTAAGAAAAATAAGAAACAACATAGTTTTACAAATTTTAATTATAAAAAGAAATAACATCTTTTTTTGCACGAGTATGCCGACTTATTAGTCAAATTGTGTTTCATCTTCGTCATCTTTATCACTAACATCGATAGGGGGTCCATTAGTACAAGCTCCTAGGCAGCCATTACAGATAAGACTACACATAATGCCCGCTTTTCGGCAACTGCATTTTCCGGAACATCCACTTTTACATCGTCAAAAAATTGAATTTAACAGCGCTTCAGGAGCAGGAGGATCCAAGGTCGTGATTGGTTCTAAGTATCCATCGACTCTTCGCTTCCAACCCCATATTTCAGGAGGCAGTTGGTTCCCAAGCCACTCCTGTACTTGATGGAATACTCTGTAGGCGTGATATTTTGCTGACCCTTTGGTAGGGGGGAGGGAAGAAGTAGTTTCAGTGGGTGTGATACAACCTCAGCTATTTACAGGAAGGGAAAAACATCAATTATCAAGATTTTTGATCAAAAGCCGTCACTAAAGGAAACAGCAACTGTATTTTATGACCCAACGTCAACTCAGGAGGTTATAGCAGAAGCCGGAGAAAAAATGTTTCTTGCAGTATACCGAGCGCCCTGTACTCAGTCTGAGATCAACAGACATCGATTCACAGTTTTTCTGAAATCTTGTACCAAGCCCAAACCGGATCTTTCTTCCCTCCCCCCTACCGAAGGGTCAGCAAAATATCACGCCTACAGAGTATTCCATCAAGTACAGGAGTGGCTTGGGAACCAACTGCCTCCTGAAATATGGGGTTGGAAGCGAAGAGTCGATGGATACTTAGAACCAATCAAGACCTTGGATCCTCCTGCTCCTGATGCGTTGTTAAATTCAATTTTTTGCCGATGTAAAAGTGGATGTTCCGGAAAATGCAGTTGCCGAAAAGCGGGCATTATGTGTAGTCTTATCTGTAACGGCTGCCTAGGAGCTTGTACTAATGGACCCCCTATCGATGTTAGTGATAAAGATGACGAAGATGAAACACAATTTGACTAATAAGTCGGCATACTCGTGCAAAAAAAGATGTTATTTCTTTTTATAATTAAAATTTGTAAAACTATGTTGTTTCTTATTTTTCTTACCTTTAATACTCTGTATCTCCTAAAGTATTGATCGTACAGTAAAAATGTTGAGACGTAATTTATAGGAAATTTAATGTAGATAATTAATGTAGAAGTCACTAAAGAGATATTATGAAAAAAATTTCGAGTTACAAGCAAAAACCTTGAAAAAGAGACCTTTCCCCCCCTCTCCCGCCGCCGGCTTGTGTCCCTCCCTCGGGGGCTTTTAGTATATTCATCGGGACACCTTTAGGAATAACTGTAGTAACTTTCAAAACTACACGAATTATTCGATCTGATCGACGATTCTGAATCTAATTTGCTGTGGCTAGTAACACCACAACATGGATAGCTATTTAGTACTGAGACAAACTTTTATACTAAAGCACTATATAACTATTCACGTGGCACAAAGACTCGTGCAGCGCCAGCCCTGAACACAAGCTGATCCCAGCGAGCGACCCCCTCGCGCGTGACATCGCGGGGGCGGCTCACAAAAAACCGCTCCCGCTCCGCTCGCCCGCCGCCCGCTTCGCTCGTAAAACGGCGAGCGTAATAAGCTCCCCTTTGCTTGCGTTGCTCTCCGTTACGACACCAAATTAAATGGCGCACAAAGGAACGCACGTCCGCCGGTCTAATTTCGCTCGGACCGTACGGCCACGGTCTGGAACGTTCGATAGCTTACATGAGCTCTCCACAAGACTTTGATATCACTTTTTTATCCTTGCGGCAAACATTGGATGCACATATTTTTTAATCGTGTGCTGATTTCATATGTGTCATTACAGTACTATGGTTTTGTTTCGAGTGCTGCCGTTAGATTTGCTTTTGATGAAACAAGACATATTTTTACTGAACATTTCTTGATTTTTCTCATTCTCTTTTTTCTTACGACGGGACGGAAGGTACATACATAGACATAGATAGTAGGAACATATCGAAAAAATACTTTTTAGGAAGCGGTTCGGTTGTAAGTTGTTATTTATATAAATCCACAAATCAATTGTAAAACATTCTTGACAGCATTTGATTGATACCTACATAGATTCTGTGATCTGTGGATACCTGTGTTAAAAGGTAGACGAGAACATAAGTTTTACGAACATTTTCGTCTAAAGGTGCGTATAAATTAAGCGCGGCAGCCGCGCGAGCCAATGTTCGACCAGAGTTGACGTTCATTTGCTGCGCGAGCCAATATGTAGATATATTTTAAGTTGAACGTAGTTGCCGCGCGCGGCAGGCGATCCATCACGAACATCTCTTCTGTAGGACGCCAAAAGTGTAGTCATTTTCTTTCAAGTCAGGAATAGGTATATCGATTTTCTTACTGATTTCTACCCACACATCATACCTCAGCGATTTATTGTGGTATTGGGAGGATTTGCTGTTCCACAAAAATTCATTAGCGCCATACAATTGTATTAGTAAACGGTACTTTTCGTTGTCCATTTTTACGTAGACGCCGCGCGAGCCGAATCACCAAAACTACAAACCGTCCACACGGCGCGCGAGCGAACGCCTGAAGCTCCTTTGATGCGGTCTCAAAAACCGACAGTGAGCGGATCGCCCCGCGGCACGTTCGAGCGCGGCAATGTTCGCGTCGCCGCGCGCGGCGATCCCGTCTACATAGTGCGCGGCCGCCGCGCGCGCCTATGTTCGATGGTTTGCCGCGCTTAGTTTATACGCGGCTTTAGATATTGAAAATTATACTCTTCGATATGTGTGTATAATTTAGCATTCATCGTATAAAAATACTACCAGCCTATTTCTATATCTATTTTTCAAATATTCGTGTAAAAAATCTAAGCTTTTAAGATTTGTGTGTCGTGACCACATTAAAATATCGTCAACATTGGTAAGTAAATACGGCATTACTTAGGTCTATATTTTTTTACTCTACATGGGTATCAAATAAAGTGTCCTAACTTATAGACTACAAAACACCAAGAAAAAATGGAAATCCATGATGATTGCCAACACAAGAGTCACAAGACATCCTCATTTGATCCGGATTTCTTTCATGACCAAAAAAAATCGCAACAATCTTTCAAGAAAAAAGGAAAATCAACGACCACACATCCTTACGAATCCACTTATATTTTATCCACAAACAATAAGTTTCGCATCAACTTGGTAGCGATTTATTACGCATTTTAATTCAGTGCCAACAGTTACTGATGCCTCACCATTCAGCAAATAGGTACGGCCATTAACAAACTTGCGAACTGGACTCAACAGGTGGCGCCATTCGTTTCAATATCTGCAAAACTTTCCGGCACGACTCAATAAATCGACCAGCCACAGTTGGACTGCGCACCATTCAACTCGACTTCAGCGCTCAGAGGAAAAGCGGGGGCCTGCGGGGTCATTTTATATCGGTCTTTCTTTACCCTGTTGTTAATATCATCACAACGGGTGCTGTGAACCGAAATGGACTTTATCACGTGCCATTTAAGCTTGATATTGGAATGACGGTGCTTATTCAACAGTTAAGTGAGATGTTTGTTACAAAAGGATGACATATTTTAAACGGTTGTTGAGAACTGATATTTATTGTGAAGATACATCTCTCAGATTAGCCTTGTTGGGCTCGCTTAAAGGTGAGCGAGTAAACATTTTCATGAATCATCGGGATTATATTGTGCTTTTTAATTTTGTTACCTGTAATTTGTTTTGTGGATTTCTTCTTAACAGGACCTATTTATGATTAAGGTTGCTATTCAAAGACGTTTCAAAATGTTATTGACTGATAAAGAGATTTTCAGTTTTTTTTTTTAATAATTATGAACATGTGGCTAACACACAATATTTTAGTGTATGTATTTTATCATACGTATATATTACACACAACAAGTATTTAAATATTTTATTTCATATTTATTATTTATATTCGTATTTAATTATAACACAAACATTCATTACACAAAACTCTAAAAATACAGACATGCATAATGCATTACACTCATACAAAATAATTATAATATTTATTATTCTAAAGCATAGTCGCGGTATTTGCGTAGTATGCGTGCCGCGACAAAATTATCACCACACCAGCGGGTAGATCGGAATATTTTACATCGAGTTTCTTCACAATTTAAATAAAAGGAGATTGCCCAAGTGACTATGGCACTTGGTATCGCAATCAAACTTATTGTGTCAAGATGAAATATAGCTCAATTTAAAGCTTGATGTTAGTACTTTTAGATATGATTAAAGTTTTTATGTAAATAAGCCGCAGTTCGCGACAATAAAAATAAAACAATAGTCTTATTCAACACTTCAAAAAACTACTTAATCGAGTTTAAACTAACGATGAACGTTAAGTTTTACATTTATTACATAGGTAATATTTTAATTTACAAGACAAATGTGAAAAGTAAATCGTAATTTAAACATTATTTCAAAATAACATCGAACAATGCGTCGAACACATTCATTTGACATTTCAAATAGAAACTATGACATATGACGTTTGCAAGAGAGATAGATATAGGTATGTGTCAAAACAAAACTTTTACTTTTATTTCTATTTATTCGGTATAATTACAACTTAATAGTAATAAATATGATCATTATAAATACAAATAGGAATTAACAATATCACGAACACGTGACACAACTAGTATTTTACCGATTCCATACGTAGTCATACATGTTTCAAAAGAAAAACTTTTACTATTATTTCAATTTATCCGGTTTAATTAAGACTTAATATTGATACATATGATCATTATAAATACAAATAGGAATTAACAATATAACGAATACGTGGCACAACTAAAATTTTACCGATACCACCCGTGGTCATTCTCCTTTAGTTCGATCATAGTAACCGAATGCGCCTATTGTCAGTGTTTTAATTTGTTCTCATATTCTTATATTCATGGTGATTTTTGTGTCCGTTAATTATTATATTATATTAATATTTTCTCCTTCTATGTGGAGTTAATAAACGATAAACAAATTGTGAGTGTGTGTATAATTCGTGCATAACCCAAAAGGTACTGTGTCTACATATTCATTTATACGCACCCCACAAACATCGATACAAATTTATGCGATAAAATTTTAGATCGATTCGTAACATCACATTACACTAATATTGTACAGGCGTAGTTTCTGAGTATGTTTGTTACCTACTTTGTACTCGCAAATTTGGAAATGTTGGTACGTACTAGATTCACAGATACGCATACCTATACTTTATACCTATAAAGTGGAATCTTGAGGCAAAGGTGAGGCAAAATTTTCAATGTTTTTCATCTAAAGTACGACTGGCCAGCAACCTTTTGTACCTACCTATATAAAAGAGAAAACTACACAAATACTCTCTTGAAATCATCAAATCATTTTCAATAAAATAATCCCTACTTTACATACAATAAGTAACAACTTCGACCATTAAGCTCTTATTAAGCTGGCCATTAAAAAATACAAAGAGCATCAAACTACGCTTACATAAGTACATAACACGATCATAAGAATCAAAAACACAACGAGGATATATACATAATTTATTAAAATCGAGAGGCTGTCACCGTGTAGCCGGCCAAACGCGCCTCGTTCCACGTGAGTCACCGCCGCGCCGCGGCCTGCGCGCGCGCACCACGCGTCAATGAATGCGAGAATGTGTCATAAGCGTATAGCGATTTATGACAAAAACTAATAAAAAATACAGTTTTCGTGGAATTCCTTAAAAACAATGTTTTATATTAAACAGAATAACTACGATCAATCAAACTATTAAAGTGAAACTTTTATTACATCGTCTCAAACTTTTTGGTCTGTGTAGCGCATGTCGCGTGTATCGCGGCTGCCGAGTAGGTATACCTACTCGGCAGCCGACCGTCACTGCACTGACCGAACACTGCGTTCGGAACTATTCGAACAGTTTCACTTTTACCGTGGTTTCATAAAACCACACAACATTTTTTATTTGTCTGTTGTTTTTGAAAGCTTCGTCTGTTAGTTTTAAGGCTTAGATTTAGTTAGGTTTAAAATTTCAAATAACTTGAGCTTTATTTTACAGTTAAGGCTGCAGTCTAGCAAAATTGCGTTTTCAACAAGTTATTTGACAATTTTTTCCCGGCTAATGAAATGATAAACTGAATTTTTTTTTCTTGTTTATCAATTAGTGTTATATAAGAAATGCGCGTGAATTTTTTCACATTTATAAAGTTACTTTATGTTACCTTAATCAGGCCTTCAAGATAAGTCTCTTTCCCCCAAAGACATTTCGAGCTAAGTTTGTGCACTCACTACGTTGCAACCGATTACAATTTACACAATCTGATCAGCGCATTATTATCCTTATATAGTCGTTATTAAAAACTGCTGAATACAATTGCCGAAAAACTTATGATTTTCTTAATTAGAACGTTATAAATTCATTAAATTTCCCATTTTTTGCCTTACAAAATCTATTGATAAATACTACTAAAAGTTATTTTTTCCATTAATTTATTCGAGTTGGTTGAAGACCGATGAGTATTAATCCTTTAAAAAAATTTTTTTTTGAATTTTGATAATTCTTTAAATATTAAAAAAATATTTAAAATAATTAGGAAAAATCCTAGCGAATTTCTTTAGTCGCGCTCCTTGGGCCGGAGCGTTCTGACGTGTGCTCTACGCTCGATTTTCCTTCATAACGAAGTGAAAGTTGCTCTACTTCATTAAATTTAATATTTTTGTTAATTGATTATTTTTATCTTAGTTTTGTGCAAATATTCGTATTTTTAAACATTTGATTTCGATATAGAAAATAAACGAAAAAAATACGCGTGTAACTACACTAGAAAAAAAATTATCTTCGAACATAAAGTTAATGAAACCAAATAGATTGCAAAGGTGATTGGCAACAATTTCTTTATTTTACGGGGTGTCAGTAAAGGGATGTATATTTCTTTAAAACTAAAGTAAGCTCATAAATTTTCTTATAATATAATTTTTTTGAAGTTCCAAAAATGTTTATTTTTCGTTTGAGAAATACGAAATATAATATAAACTTGTATTGAGAACTTGAACTTCCCAAGTTCATCCGGGGAAATCCCCATACGGGGAAAATGATTTGTTTACTCCAAAATTGATCCGAGGTGTTTTAATTTTTTCTTCTAGCCATTTTCAACGTAGCGGCATTTTGTTTGATTATTAATTTTGTAACTTAAATACAGAATGATGGTTTTATATTCTGATCTTACAGACGCGCTGACAAATTTAGTCCGCCATTTCTAGTTTAGTCTACCAACTCTAAGTACCAATATTAAAACGAATGGATTATCATCACATCATCAAAACTCAGATGTAATGGAAGATCACAATAACATAGAAAATTCAGTGGGTGTTGAGAACTAAACAAACAGAAGTAACAGAGACGCGAAGAATAAAAAAAGAGGACGAAAACGATAATTCGTTGATGCTTTCCCTTTTCGACGTATTGTTAGGGTACATCACCAATCTGCAAAAAACAAAACTAATGATTCCCAATTGCTGATTAAAAATGAAAAACAAATAATCGACAACAGTGGTGAAAATTTGCTGATCACAATGAAACATCCTTCAGTGGTAGCAGATTTACTCATTTAATATGTATCGGTGAACAGCGTAAAGGAGAGGAGGACAGGAAAACATTATGAATGTGGATGGTGGATTGTATACAGGGTGTAATCGATAAGTATGTGCAGGCGATTATGGCGTTATTATTGCAGGTATCAAAAAACTTAAAACTGATATCGAAATTACTTTACCTAATGAGCAAAATGACAATAATAACTTTTTAAAAGTATAACGAGAAATATCTAAAAAATTTACTTTATACACTCCCATATCAAAAAGGGAAAATGGGACTAGTAGAAGTTAAATGTCTCATTCCGGCAAAAGACATGAATGCGGAAGATGCGGTTAAAAAAAATTTAATATTTGAAATACAATGCAAAAAATAACACTTTTGTCATAGATAAGAATCATGACTATTTTTTCCAAATTCAGGGACAACTAAACGTTGCAGAAGCAGAAGTCTGCTTATTTGCTGTTTGGACTGGAGTGAATCATTCGTAACGTTTAGGCAAAATAAAATGATGGACCATTATCAAGATTTTACATAAATTGCCTACTGTCAGAATTGATTGATTCGAGACTTCAGCATTCGATGCCCATCAAGGACCCATCCTATATCATTCAAGCGATTGAAAAAAAAAGAGATAAATCCAGTGCAACCCATAAAGCATCAGAATGCTAGCAAAAGATTTATTAGGTTTATCAATATAAATCTATATACAGGGTGTCCCAAAAAGTAGTGATGAACGAAAGCTGGGAGGTAGAGGACCAAGAGGGCTATCCGAATCACCCCCATGTGTGTTATGCGATTTTTCGTATTTTCGGAGTTATTACGTTTTTTTCAATTTTTCATCTTTCGCCGAGTACGATGAGATTTTTATTTATGGTGACGTGAATTATTGCGCTAGATGCTTGATTTTTTTTGTGTGCTAAGCTGAAATATAGGCCAATTCAGTATGGTAACATTTACTATCGTTAGATCTTCGAATGGAATAAAAAAAAGAATTAAATGCCAAGAAAGATAAAATTACCCAGTATGTTCATAACTTCAAGGGCCCATAAAAAATAAAATCACATAAAAAAGGTTTTCCATTTGGCTTTTAAAAACTTGCTCTATCGATCAGGTAGCTACCCTAAAAATTTAATTTTATTATTCTAAAGGCTTCAATTGAAAAATTGAAATCTAAATGTGGTAAGTGCAAAATTTTTATTAACATGATGATCATTAAAACCAATAAATAGGTGTTTAATTACCAGAATTTTTTTTAAATAGCCCCGATGTTGCTCAATGCAAGTGCGACATCACCGTAAAAAGTTGTCTTTTAAATGTCTGAATGCTTTTTTATCATTTTTAATGGTTTCTTCTGCTACTATGAATTTCCGGGTTATTTCGTCCAAATTGTGGTATTCTCTCAAGTAGCCGAGGTCTTTTTAGTATCCTCATTAAAACAAATCAATGGGGTTTAGGTCGTGGGACCGTGGAGGCCAGGCTTTAAAGCAGGCATCACCGGCGCATGCGCAGGCTGCAACGACCAATCCATCTTTCAGAGTATTTTTGCCCTTTAGCCTGGCCTCCACGGTCTCCGGACATAAACCCTATTGAATTTTTTCTGTGGGAATACTACAAAGACGAGAGACTGCCACAATTTGGACGAAATAACCCGGAAATTCATAGTTGCAGAAGAAACCATTAAAAATGATAAAAGAGCATTCAGACATTAAAAAGACAACTTTTTACGGTGATGTCGCACTTGCATTGAGCAACAGCGGGGCTATTTTAAAAATATTCTGGTAATTTAACACCTATTTATTGGTTTTAATGATCATCATGTTAATAAATTTTTCCACTTACCACATTTAGATTTCAATTTTTCGATTGAAGCCTTTAGAATAATAAAATTAAATTTTTAGGGTAGCTACCTCATCGATAGAGCAAGTTTTTAAAAGCCAAATGGAAAACCTTTTTTATGTGATTTTATTTTTTTATGGGCCCTTGAAGTTATGAACATACTGGGTAATTTTATCTTTCTTGGCATTTAATTCTTTTTTTTATTCCATTCGAAGATCTAACGATAGTAAATGTTACCATAATGAATTGGCCTATCTTTCAGCTTAGAACACAAAAAAAAATCAAGCATCTAGCGCAATAATTCACGTCACCATAAATAAAAATCTCATCGTACTCGGCGATAGATGAAAAATTGAAAAAAATGTAATAACTCCGAAAATACGAAAAATCGCATAACACACATGGGGGTGATTCGGATAGCCCTCTAAGTCCTCTACCTCCCAGCTTCAGTATATCACTACTTTTTGGGACACCCTGTATTATACATAATATAATAAATCTGTAGAAGACGCGAAGACTGACATCCGCGCGGACGGAGTCGCGGGCGGAAGCTAGTCAGAAATAAATATCTTTTGTTTTCATTTGCGTATTTTTCTATTTTATAATTTTTTAACACAAACATTACATTTTTTTTATTATATACAAAATTTTTTTATCCGTTTCATTAGTTAAACTGAACAACTTTCACTAAGAAACTTAGGTCGAAAAAAATGTATAGAGTTATGCATTTTGTATGGAAAGCTTATTTTTTTTATATTTCGTCCAAATTTCTTTGTAAAAGTTGATCAGTTATATAAACATGAAGTTGAAGATATCAATAGAAAGTATTCGCAAATTTTGTGTACTGATAAAAAAAAATCACCCGGTGTAATTTTCACGAAAATTGTTTCAAATTGTCATTTTTGGTACTTATTACGAATATTAAATTATACGAATGATTTAATTTTTAAAAATTAAGTGGAGCAACTTTCCCTTAGTACATTTGTATTATTTACATATAGGATGACAGGATGCATTTGTTTGCACTACTAGACCAAGCCCTTAAGAAAATAGTTCATATTATTTCACGATATTTTCTACATGGTTTTCGGTATTTATTCAATGATAGTTAATATTTATTATTAACTAGCCTTCCACCCGCGGCATCGCCCGCGCAGTCAAAGAAAAACCCGCATAGTTCCCGTTCCCGTGGGATTTCCGGGATAAAACCTATCCTATGTCCTTTCTCGGGTGTCAAAATATCTCTATACCAAATTTCATGCAAATTGGTTCAGTAGTTAAGGCGTGATTGAGTAACAGACAGACAGACAGAGTTACTTTCGCATTTATAATATTAGTATGGATTACATACATAATATTAATATTTCATTTATATGATTTACTTATCTACAAAACATATTATTATGATATTCGCAGTATGGTTTGATTCGATATCTTATGATACACGAGATAATGTCAAAATTCATCCATCCGTAAAGCTTTAAACAATATAAACAGAACAATAGTTGATGCCGTCCTATATTTATTTAGAATATTTTTATAAATAAACTGGACCTTTTTATACAAACTAAACAAATATTAAATTCTCAATAAAGAAAAGTGATATTGAATAAAAAAAATATATATAAGAAGAGGAAAAAACAAAAAAAAAGCTTTTAAATTAAACTTAATCATCGCTCATAATATTTATTTGGACCACCCAATTGCAATTCGAAGCGAAGTCTAAAGACCGCAGCAGCTGTGTCCCGCGCGCACGCAGCTTTTGTGACGGTCAACTGTAACGTCTAAACCGATACTTTTACACAGTAAAAGATTTTAGATATAACGTTATTCTTTGGATTTAAAATGCAGCCTGAAATATATCCATAAAAAAGCAATAGAATTTGGAGTTACGAAACAGATTAAAAATACTTAATATGTTTCAGCTTCCGAGTTATGTTTTTTCGGGTTAAGCTTCTGGGTCAAAACTGATTATTATTAGTAAGGTCACAAGCACTTATCCAGAAATCCATTAAAGTGAAAGGCATTCCCAAAGTCCTATATTGTAAAATATAAAATTCTCGTGTCACAATGTTAGTCTGCATACTCCTCCGAAACGGGTGGACCGATTCTCATGAAATTTTCTGTGCATATCGGGTAAGTCTGAGAATCGGCCAACATCTATTTTTCATATGTACCACGGGCGAAGCCGGGGCGGACCGCTAGTTGTAAAATAAAATTTGATCCTTAACCAGTTTAAATAGTGTTCGTGTACCTACTACATGATGCTGTCTTGGCGTAATCGGCGATATAATGACTTAAGCATGCGTCACGCATTTGTAGTCGTGTCTTTGTTTATGTGGCTACTGCTTACTCTGCTTTTTGTTCCTGAGGTGTAGGCTACATAAGAACATCTCAACTCTAAATTTCCTACAGTAACAATCTGTGCCTATTAAACTCAAAACTCAAACTTCAACTTCAACTCAAACATTTATTTATTCAATTAGACTTCTTCTAGAAGCACTTTTGAAACGTCATTAGGTACATATTTTTAACACTATTATTATTTGATAAGTCTGTGCTTACAAATTCGAACGAGTCTGTACTCGTAGTAGGTGTTTTTACCCTTTACTTATGCTATTATGCAACACCATTATAATAGACATAATCAGTGTTTAGTCAGTTTATTCATAATCTTAACGTATTATACAATCTATCAGTTGACTATAGCACGTGACTATAGTCACTATCAACAAGACGTGCCAACGACAAATTAGTTGATATTTCAACATATAATTTATAAATAAAATAATTGAGCACCATTCATCGTTTGCTAATAATAAAACCATTTGAATGTTAATCATGCACTAATCCACTCGATGTTTGAAAATATGGCCCCCATCCCGTTCTCGTACCCACGTAACAAACAATCCAAGCCCATCACAATACCTCGCGGTCACTCAGCGAGGGGCGATCGCCCTCCGCGAGCCGCGAGGGAAGCCATACACACATACATACATACAAACTTCGCGTGGGAGTCTCCGGTGAGTCACTGCGCCCGCGCCGGCCGCGTTCCGCTTTCGCAAGGTACACTTACCGTTGTCGCGGCACGCTGCCCGACGGTAGATCGAAAGATTGGGCACCGCGTCACTGCGTAGTTTGGCTTTTGCGAAACTGGGTATGGTTATACTATAACCATAATTTATAGGTATGTACTTACTGCGTAGTTTGGCTTTAGCGAAACTAGCGATGGTATATATATAATATATATAAAATTCTCGTGTCACAATGTTAGTCTGCATACTCCTCCGAAACGGGTGGACCGATTCTCATGAAATTTTCTGTGTATATCGGGAAAGTCTGAGAATCGGCCAACATCTATTTTTCATATGTACCACGGGCGAAGCCGGGGCGGACCGCTAGTATAATATATATACTATAATCGTAGCCTATTTATTGGTGCATACTTCCTATAAGGAGTGCCTATAAACTTCATTAGTACTTCTAAATACAATTGTGCACAGGAAAGTAGTTGTAGAGAAGCGGCTGAGACTTAAATATGAAGAGATTGAGATAAGACAAGCTTACAACATTTCTTATTTCATCATTCATCACCATTTGATGATGACAATCGAAAGCAAACGGTACAAGTACAATAAAAGCATTGAGATAATATTAATATGGAGACGACACCGCCTACATTACTTATGTTCCACTCAACATACGCCATGTGGCGTATGTTGAGCGGTTTTTTTTAATGGTTTTAAAGTGAAACGCATCAAATATGCCTTCGTGTGTGTTACGATATTCGGAAAAGTGCAAAGGAATAACTTTCATCGGTAAGTACCTAACTAGATAATAATTTTTAAAACTTAGTTAGAGCAAAAAAATGGCGCACAGATTTTGTTCGTGGTGTCTCCTCCATACGTAGTAATATTATGTCAATGAATAAAAATGGCTTATTGTAGAGCTAATTTGTATAAACATTTAACTTAAAAAAACTAACTCAAGTTTTTTTATATTATTATTAAACAATAACATGAGTTTAACGTTATAACACACCCTTGCAATAAGTAGACAAGTGAAAAACGCAAAACAACAAAGTGTCTGAACTCTGAATCCGTTCATATACGTACCAAGATAATATGATTTACGACTCGCTAACAAATAAATAAGCTTTATGGAAGCGCTTAATTTGTCGCCGCGTCTCCACTCTCGGCGCTTTCGTGATTCACCTATATTATCGAGTTGACGACACCTAAAATAGTTCGCCTTTGACATTAATGCCACGTGGAAGACATGTACGCAATATTAAGGTTGTCTTCCATCTTTCTGTTATATCATTGTGTTTCAGTCTATAACTTGGCGGAAAATCCCATTTGCTACACAAAAAAAATGTCCATTTGTCCATAGAAAAAAATAAATTAATTAATTCGGTAGAGGTTTTAAGGAAAGCAAAATTGTTAAAATACGTGTCGGGGACCTACATTCGGGGACATTGGCAATATCTACAGCCTACGAAACGCTACCGCATAAAGAAAAGGAACGCCATATTAAAATTACAAGCATAAAACTAAAAAATGTAACAGGAAGACTCCCAAAAAAAATGTGTGCGTGTACTAGTGTACACACGTAAGAAATGAAACTTCTTTATGACCTTATTTTTCAAAGAATAATTTACTATATGCAACAGAAATACGTCGAATCACGCGTGGTAGGGATAACAAAAAGATGGCGCGTAACGGAAAAATGTCACGCGTAACGAAAAAATGTTACACTAAATTTTTTTCCAACCTCGATAAAGAAGTTTCACTTCAACAAATAACACGACCTTGAAACCTTAACTTGAGCTGCCTTCCACGAGGCAGTCATTAATAGCACATATATGTACTTATGTACACCACGCCGCACTACTCCGCGTCCCAAACATGTCGTCATTAAAATAGAGCGCGAATCCATTATGAAACACATCTACAAGCTATGAACCAGCGCTCACAAGCCGCGGCGCGAATGAGTGCTCAGTAGAAACACGGCTTAACCTCATTTCCATATTATTGGCCAGCAGATTGACATATACGGAGACTTTAATGGGGCATTTTATAGACAGGGGGCAGATAAAAAGTGATAACAATGCTTCGGGTTTGCGTGTACACGGTTTGTATATACGAAAACAAACGAGTATAATTCTGTTTGTAATCCTTTTTTTGTGTTCGTTTATTTTTTCTTATTTCCCAGGATAATTAAGTCAAAGTTAATATCTATGTTATTCTAGGTATAAACTCGACGAATGACAATGATCATTTTAGGTTGGTTGAAATCGATAATTAAAATATCACACATCGTATTATTCAATAATCAAACTGCAAACCGGAGAAAAAAATACCATCCAATGATTCCAAGCAAAAGGAAGAGATTGGAATGTACACTTATTTACAGCCTACAACGTTACTAATTGATACAGGAGCCAGGAGGTTTATCCGATACAGATTTAGGTTCGATCCCCCACGGGAGCATTAACAATTACCGTTAACACGAGTAGAAGTCATGGAACCACGCGTATTTAATATTATCCACGATACGGTGGATTTATTCAATAATTTCCGCAAAGGCTCATATTAAATATTCACGTGGAACAAAGGTCCGTTCTGGGAATCAGTTTTGAGGTCGTTCTTAGCCCCGGGGCCGGAGATTTGGGCTAAATTGTTGGGTAAGCTCGACCCAACTAACGGTAACTAACTTACAGGTAGCCGCGAGTGATGCCGCTAAAAATAGATAAATTCGTCGCACTCAAACTCAAGAATTCATACATCAAATAGTGCGCCGTGTAGTGTCTTGTATTTTGGAGATATAGTTTCATGGCACTTTTCATTTCTGCGTGTACTTTTACATTAAAAGTTATAGTTAAATGTATTTTTCAAAAAATAATTAAATAATTACCTCGTATCCTCTCAGGTAACTAGTACATATTTAAATATGATAAATAAATTCCGAATTTGTACCCAATTACATCCTTTATTTTATGAAAAACTTATATAATATTTTTTCAAACAATAACAATTTAATGGTACAAGAAGTTAAAATACATTTGCATTTTTATAACTTCAATGCGTAGGTGTCTATCTACGTGGGTTCGTGAAATCGACCCACCCAAAATAACAAATTACACTCAAAAGTAGCACCTATACTTATTAAAACAACCGAATTAACATAATATTACCTGAATTGAAAAGCAGTTGTTCACACGGATTTCACAGATATGATGCTTACGTTAACTACTCTAGCTTGTTCCCTTACTTTGCTCCCATTGCATCCTAGTAAAAAGTGGTCTACAAATTACAATATGTTATTCCAGGCGGATGTTATAAAATCACAGTAGCGTCTCGCGTAGCTCGCGTGCTCTTTAAAATATTATCGCACGATAACCATTACCCATATATTTTCCACCCCTATTTCACCCCCTTGACGTTTTCTTTTCGCGATAATAACTAGTTTTTACACTTCTGCGACATTCTATCTAGAAATCTATTGACTATTATAATGATCTATGCGACGCTCTATCATACACAACTCTACACTTTTGTTTTGATAATATTAATAGGGCTGAACAACTATTTATTTTACATGCGGATATCCTACTACTATTATAAAGGCGAAAGTTTGTAAGTATGGATGTATGGATGTTTGTTACTCTTTCACGTAAAAACTACTGAATGGATTTGAATGAAATTTTGCACACATATAGAGAGTAACTTGGATTAACACATAGGATAGGTTTTATCCTGGAAATCCTACGGGAACGGGAACTATGCGGGTTTTTCTTTGAAAACGCGGGCGAAGCCGCGGGCGGAAAGCTAGTTCAACTATAATTCCATGATATAATTAGACGATCCTATTCGGAATTTCTTTCAATTGCGGCACCCTAAATATGTAATAATCAAACTTTGTCACGTCAGTCCACTTCGCGAACTTCCCCCGTGACACGAGCACGTGTAACAGCGCATGCATTTCATTTGCGTAATTAATATCTCAAAATAGATCACTTGATGCAGCGGGCGTGCTCGCGGCACGACGCAAAAATAAAGGAAACCAAGCATGTTGATCGATAGCGGCTATATCCGTTCGATGACGTCACGCAGCGTGCGAATTGGTTAGCCGGTAACAATCTCCTTTTTATAGATGAAGTGAGCTGACAAAGTTGACCGCAAGCGGATGCTTCAGAGGAACCTGATTATCGAGCAACGGCACCGGCTACAAGTCAACTGCAAAGCATCCGCTCTCGTGAAGCCTGATATACTAAATAATAACATTTATGAACCAACGAAACGACTTTTTCTAGAGGGATGATATGAAACAATATGTCTCAGTATTTTCAGTACAATTAAATTAATAGGTAATTCTTAATTTTGATCTTAGTCTTTCAAATTATTGATCCACTCTGATTAAGAAAAGGATAATATTGAAAAGTCAAAATTTCAATACACTAGTTTATAAGTTTTTCTTAGGTCTCATCTCATTGTTTTTTGCGTAGCAAACTACCAATTGCAATAATTCCATACTCGAATCAAAGGACTTCTGGACTGCAAACATTTCATAGAGTTTGTTCTCATTACTAGACAATTTAATAAACTACCTTCTCAACAGCAAAACCCCTGCAACTTCATCTCTAAAAGCTCAACAGATCAGTTATACAATCATAAGCTCTATTTACTTATGAAAATTATAAAATTAAATAGAACGAACGTCGAAAAATCCGGGACTCCATAAACTGTTACTCCAGCACATTTAGCTCGCACGGCAATTGCACACGGTGTAAAGTAGATTTTCACGACACGCATGCTAATGGAGTTGCCTGTGGAAACCGCAAAACGTTTAATATGGTAACAAAAAGCGGAGAGAATCGTATGATTTATGACTGTATATGGCCAGAGCTGCGCAGGGATGGACGGCATGAAAATGCCTGTATGGTATGTTACTATCTTTTAACATTTTTTAATAGAACAAACTTACCGACTGAAAAAATAATGAGTGATCAAAAATATGATTTAGTATGTACATATACATTCATGGTTTAAAGAAATAATTATGTACAGTATATATTTTGTACATCGGTCACAGTCATATTTATTATAGGTACTTGAAGAAAGTACCAATTACTAACAGAAGCGTTAACTTGGACGGATGCCTAACAAAACGAAAAATATTTAAAATAATTATATGAATGTCTAAAAATTATGATAGTAGTATAGGTTTGAAAAACATATTTCAAATGTAATTCCTGGAAAGTGACAACCCTATAAAACTATAAATCGTCGCCGTTGCTATTTTAATGGCGCTAAATCGCTAATAGATCCTGACTGCATTTCGTGAAATAGATATTTTATATGCCGTGTGATTTGACGAAAACGGCCATAGAATGCGACAAGCAATTAAATTAATTTAGTACATTTTAACAGCCGTGCCCCTGCATAATTTCGAAGGTACATACTATAATATAACATATAGCTATAATATCGCTATAATATCAAGCCTTGTTTAATATGCCAATTATTTATATTAAAGGTTTTCAAGCAATTATTCACGTCAAGTGTAAACACGATAATTACCAACTTAAAAAGATAAGGTTAAAAACAAAAGCCGACGAGAGTGAATATTATTATCTATCCGAATTCTTTATACGCAATATTTTCCATGTATGTATTTTCTTAGCCGTTCTGAAAATAATATTTAAGGAGAAATTCGCTTTTTGTATCATATCTTTAACAATACAACAACAGTCTTGAACATATATTACATCAGTAAACACTGAATCTGATCCTCTAAACTTTTTGTTTACTATAAATGGCGACCCAAATACATCAAAACATCCGCCAAAACATACCTACACATCTAAACAAAGACATTTACAGTCAAAATATACAGATAACGCGCACATATCTGCGCCGCCAGTGTCCATCACTATCGCAATATATCGATATATATATTATCGCAGTATATCGATCTTCACATTTCGCGCAGATGTCGCAAGCGTGGGCGAATGCAGCGGTACGTAACTGCGCCCGCGCCCGCGCGAAAGACGCGAGGTCAAAGCGCCCGCGCCGCTCGCGGTAGTGATGTCACTGTACGAGGAAAATCGATGATTGGAGAATATACATTTAATTATGGAAGTAGTTAAATTGTACATCAAATAATTAGTGTCATTATTATCTCTTTATATATAAGAATTAAGATATTTACGACATAAATAAAAAAAGACGTGTGGCACTCGGGGACTGCCGCGGTAAAGCTATTGCATAGCGTGCCTTCAAGCCACACCTCCGCGCCCGTCGGAGTGGGGAGCGTGAGGTTTTTTTCGTTACGGAATTTCTGGATTCGGTCCCCGCGCTCAAGGCCCGCGATAGAAGCTATGCAATAACTTAAAAAAATAACGGCTATTCAGTCTTCACGTGTTTATTGACATCATTATGCATTGTCATATGATAATATTATATCAATTAGGGAAATTGTATAAATAATTGCATTAAATAATATACTTAATTATTAATTTTGTAATAATTGCGGTTTGCGTGGAATTTCCAAAATGTGGTTTGTAGATATCAATTTCTGTAACTCTTTACGCGCAATTATAATTATTTCGTTCCGCTGACAATTTGTCACTTTTTAATTGGTTCAAAACCTAAACTTAAACTTATTAAAATTACTTAAATTTCAAAATTTTCGAGATTCATTGTTACTTTTACCTCTGATAAATACTTAAAAAACATCGATAAGCGCAGCGCATAGTGATGTAGCTACATCACTATGCGCTGCGCACGCGTCGCCCGCATGACGGCTGCGGGTCACTGTCTGCCGGACGATTATCGTGCTAAATGCAACAGCTCTAGAATTTTCTAAAATCGATTTACAAAAATTGCCTCTCAGTACCTACTACGAATTAAAGAAGACATGAGTTTAAGATGGGCAATGTGTGTTCGAAACTAGCTAGCTAGCTTTATTAATTATTATTACTATGATATAAAAAAACCCGACTGTTAATTTATGTAGCTAATGCATGTCACTTCCATAATTTTGACGATTATAACAACATAAGTGAAATTTTGACAAAAAAATTGGGCTGTAGAGTGTAGACTGTAGAGCTAGCCAAAGTAATAATATGCTTAGGTTCATACATACACTCAAAAACAGAACCCTCCTTCTTTCATGTGGTAATAATCTATGTTGAAATCTACACTTAATAGAATATCCATACAAAATTAAATTGATCGATCAGCCATTTTTGCGTGAACGAGCTAATATCCATTCATCTATCTTCACAAACTTTCGCGTTACTCAATTAAAACCCAATATTCCCCAAATTGAATGCAATTAGTCACTAATATTTCAATACAGTACATTTTGTGTATTTCCATTTTATAATAGGTATAAATTTTCAGCGCAAGCAAAACAAGCGGCCTTTTTATCACATAATATCACACGTATTTCTACACAGCTATAATCTTCTTGTATGTGAAACCATTAAAAGGACCTCTAAAATCTGCCAAGTTACACGTTGAAAATAGTAAATAAATGTTTTTATTTTGTGACAGAAGTAAATAAAGTATCTACTTGATATATTTTAGTCCCGCTATTTCGCGCACAACTACGAAGGCACACCTTGCTTTTTATGGATACCTACGTCACTTTAAATTTCGACGTATAAAAACCATACCATAATTATTTAAAATAATTTATTTAATTGCAAAAACGTAGAACTTGTTTAGATTGATTGACGTTTTCCTTATTTAAAATAAATCTAGATATCTTAAAAAGGCAGCTTTCAAATTAGCGAGCAATTAAAATATTATAAACATTCTAAAGTAATTGCAAATAAACTGTAAAAAAATGTGAATAACATCATATTTAACTTGATTTGACCATAAATATACATAGAGTAGAAATAAAAACTTATAAAAAATACTAGGACGACGGGTCAAGAGATGTTAGAAGCCGATATTTGGTTAAAATACCAAATAATCAAATTTAATTACATTTACCATTTTCATTTGTTTATAAAATAAGTATTTAAAATATCAAACATAACCATCAGATAAATCTCCTAAAATAATGATTTACGACCAACATAAAATATAACTTGCAACAATTTATTAATTATTTTTATACTACTGCCAATAACCAAAGGACATATTGAACAATGTACAACAGTCTAGGATAAACCATTATTCAAATACAAAAGTGCCCTAAGCATACATTATACTGAACTAATGGTTTTGTATAGTTACTGCTCTGTCCCTCAGGGAGTCAATTTCAAGTAGTTACGACTTTTGACAATACAAATTTGATTCGACTTCGATTAATAACTTTTTAACTGTCTACTAAGGTCCAGTTTAATAATATCATTTTTTGAAGTGAAAACTTCTTTAGCGGCGTTGAGCACTTTTTCTGTAATGGGTATAAAATCTTAAACTCGCGTCAGGACACGTAACCTGATCGAAAAAGCGTAAGACGGATAGGTACCATTCCAAAATATCAAACATGCTCAACGTTAATAATCAAGTTTTCACTTCTGCCGGCACTCCCGGAGTGCAACCCGTCTTTTTTTTTTAAATAGGTAGGTATGGTTATTATGTGTATCAGTTGCTTTTCCTTTGTACAAGTAATTAGTTTGCTAGATGGCGCATTGAATACAAATCAAGACTAGATTATCACATCTAGGTAAAAATTTACACGATT
This sequence comes from Colias philodice, assembly GCF_061535455.1. NCBI lineage: Eukaryota > Metazoa > Arthropoda > Insecta > Lepidoptera > Pieridae > Colias > Colias philodice. Next base: position 7,907,984 of record NC_143103.1, on the reverse strand, counting down.
CAATAATTGAAAAATATGAGTTACTTATACACAATAATGAATTTATCAATAAGCTGAATTCAATATAGTTTATACTTTAAACTATCAGTGCTTGTACCATTTTGCAAACCTGTATAGTATATAGCAGTAACCTGAATGTAGACTGTAGTATGTATATAATGAATTCGTATACAGATACAGAGGGCTTTCCATCCGTTATAACCCAAGAACAACCAGACCGAGCATTATCATCTCCATCCCAAACAATATTTAAAAATTCTCCAAAATTCTGACACCATACGAAAATCGCGCATCTGCCTCCACACACCCTATGTAGTACAGAACCTTACATAACCGTTTCCTTGACGCACAGCGATCCCAAAGCGGGGCAATTAGCGAAATGGCGACCGGAAAGGCGAACGAGCGCACACGCGGGGGACATCGCCTATTAATAGTATGGCCAGTGGATAATCAATATGCCCCACGCGTCTACCCTCTCTCGGCGGCCCGCATCGCGCTTCCCGGAACTCGCGGACGCGGTTGGAGGGCGCCCTTCACGAACTTACGAAACTCACGTGTAGCGAGCTGTGGGTAACAGCTTGCAGGGAATGATCAATCGATATGTTAACGATGTGAAAGTCAGTCAAGAAAGTCGGGATTAGGTCCCAACTTAGGGTAGACTAGGTAACTCAAGGTAAGAAAGGTACTTAGTAAACATTTTTGTTAAAAAAATATTGAAATTATTCAATTTAAAAGTTTAAATATCTTACTACATTATAATAAATTTCAATTTCAATAGAAAGCTCAAAAACAAATATACTAATTGACAGGATAACCATTCTTATGAAAGCTTTTTACTACAAGGAACTCAAATGTGTATGTCATTCTTTGAGCTGACAATGGGGAATATTCATGTTTTTCTTTTTTGTCTTAAATTAATAGTTTACTATTTTATAACGTAGAAAAAAATATTAATGGGCTTCCAAATAATCTAGATATTTTTAAAAATGAAATTTAAAACTTTTAAAAAATTTAAGCAGTTCAAACGCCGCCATTTTGCGCGCGCTTTGCGTGACGTCACATTTCGTTCGACCAGTTGAGGCGCGTTTTGGAAGTTTGAATTTCGCTCCCTTATTTTGCACTTTTTGAATATTATTTTAGGGGTTTAAATGATAAGTAAATAAAAAAAATACTATTCATTATAATATTACGATGATAAGTATTCGAGAAAAAAATATTTTAGGCCATTTAAAATTTTATGCATATTCCCTATTATACCGACTAATTTCTACACAAGTTTAGAAACCTAAAACGTCCGTAAAAGTTTTATATGCATTAGCTTAGCTTAATTTACTCGTATATTGTTTTATCTCATAAAAATTCCACGCATATTTCTACACCACGCTTTTTCCGTTCGCATAATCAAAACTCCGCACATGCCTGGGCAAATTTAAACATCTGGTAGCCCTAGTCTCTGTTGACCGATGGCCCGGCGCCGCGTGTCCATAAATCTCGTCCACGGCCGCTGCCGGCTCCTTTGTTTTTTTGCCCGTAATAAGATCGCGGATGTCAGCGTCAGGTATAGACTATAGTCTATAGATCGTCGGCTCCAGCCAGCCGCGCGTGAATTGCACGTGTTGGTGGAGCTTATCTAATAGTAACTGGTGTTGCTATCTCATTAACGATATTTTGGACAGAAAATATTTTTCTACTGATTGTTAATTTTTTCATAACCTTTGTATTCTCCCAATAAATATTGCCTTTTGAACATTTAAACAAGTGAAAGGTAGGCATATTGAGACTACATTTTCAGAGAAAATCGATTCGCTCGTGAAGGTATAACATTAATCTTATAGATGTGCGATTATATGTGTTCTAGTAATTTAAGATACAAAATAATCATTAACCTCGTAGTACACATAAACATGTACACATAAAAGTCACACGACAGTCTTATCTCGGATCCGGTCGACGATCAACTGATGAATACGTCTGAAAGCTGCCCGCTGAGTCATGGCCGACGCGGGTAATTAGCGATATTCTAGTTTAGCCTATACCACTGAACTACAGATAATATAATACTATACACTGAACACTCCGTCTGGATACTGAATAGTACATCTTAATGTAGTCACCAAACGTGTTCGGAGCCAAATTAGGCGCCAAAGCTCATATATGAATGTCGTACCTTCTAGAATTTTAAAGCAGTTTTTGCACTTCACATTCTATCCTAATAATTTTTAATATACATATTTAATTTAATTTATATTTATTCTGATACCTATTTATCAAAAGTGATATTATGTATGTGTATATGCGCATAGTGTGTGTATGCGCACTACTATGAAATCCATTAATTTATTTTCACAAATAGGTACCTAACACAAAAATTTACAAATTGTTGTCTCATTACAAGTTTAATGGATGGTCTATGATCTGTACCTACTTATACATAGTTAGAACGCGTTTACCAATCGTACTGCATATCGTTAGCTATCATTTGAGATGAAGTCGAGATAAGATACAGTACAACGTTCTTAGAAGCTTTTTTATTGAAGCCTTTCTCGATATTACCAAGCAATCAATCCTGTGTAATTAGTGTGAGTAATTTAGGAATACTAGTATTGAACCAAGCCTTAAGTTATTTTAGATGAAAAAATTGGTCAATCTTCACTTTATTATAAAACTGGTTAACCCTACAAACACAATGCTCCTTAAGTAACTTCAACACGTGTACAGGCTACAGAAGTATACATTGCAACCAACAACCAACGTTACAAAATGAAGTTGAGAAAAAAATTAGCTTTTAGATTATATTTAATAATGTTAATGTAGAGAGAGTGGAGACAATCACACCGAAATTAAAAGCTAGTTATTTTATCGCACTGGATCCAACTTATCTTAGGCTATCTTTCTATACCAAACTAGCCTTTTTATGACTACTTACGCATTGAAAGAAGTCACTAATAGGCAAGGCATTTAAATTGAATTCAGTGTATTTTCAAACCGCTCACCTTCCGGTGGCAACTCGTCAGACGAGTCGCGGATCGCGAGACGGACAACGATAATATCTTAAACGCATTTACCTCATTTATTTTACACTAGCTTTTCCTGCGACTTCACCTGCACGCACAGAGGCTTTTTATCCTACAAGAATATTTTACTTTTAAATTTTATAAGATTTCTTCGACATTGACTTTTTTGTCAAAATTCATAAAGTGCTAAACAGTACATAAATTAAAAATAGCAGACTGTTCATATTTACTTCATATACATTAGACATAATTATAAGATATTGTAAGACATGAGTAGTTATCTTTGCAAATCATTAAAACTATACGAAATTGATATTGATGCGCTTTTTTTTTAATAGATAAAGTGATTCTTGAAGAAGAATTTAGTATATAATTTATTAGGTTTTAGACAAAGCAGAAGCCGCGGAAAGCTAGTAATTTGTTTTATATCCATTCTTGTAGAATTCGTCGAATTCCTATTATAGAAGATCGTCTGTTTTAGGAATAAAATATAATAGAATATAGTTAAATTAGATCGACAGTAGTATCCTATTACTTATATTAATTTATATTGATATAATTACAGGAATTACCAAGTAAATTCTAAGAAGTCTACGCCATTTATTATTATACCGTGTAAGCCTGTGTAAGCTTATAAAATTATTTTGGTTGAGACAGCTAATATTTATCAATGTGTATTCGATCCGATTGTGTGTGGTGAGTGGTGACCCTATCAATTCTATAGTTACTCTTTTTATAGTGTGTAACTCTATAAGTCTATATGTTATACATATTACTAGCAGGTGAAAAAATATTTGAAATCCGGTCTGTAGATCCAGACTCAGAGGTTACGGCCGCGGCGTCACAAACACACAAAGTTTTTTCTCTGTATAATATTTATTGCTGAGTACAGAGGAAGAGTTAGGTACACTTACATCGCAAAGTATCGCGATTTAAAAATTATGTACTTCTATAGCTCATGTCTTATTCTGATGCATAACCTATTACCTAACCAGGAGGATTTTCGTGAAAGGGTAAAAAAAATCAATCCATCTTCACAAACTTACATAGGTATATTTATTATATCAGAAGTAGAACTTAGATAGATTACTTCAGAACAATCAATTTTTTTTCTAATTACTTAATAAACTACAAACTACAAAGTAAATAATACAAATACACATGAATAGCTACTAATAATGTTACTTGAACCTGCTGCAGATAATCTCACGGTCAGGTGGTGCGCTGATAAGGGCCTGATAAGAACGCATTCACAATAGCTTAGCTGACGCATACGCAAATAAAAACAACGAATTCTTAATAAAAGTAAATATTTTTCATCCATATCAGGAATTTGGGAACTGCTTTTTAAAAGTGTACGAATTCAGATATATACTAGCCGTGCTCCGCGGTTTTACCCGCATTGCTCAATGATATAATTATATTATATTGCCTTTCTCGATAAATGGATAGAAACCTGAACTAGGGCATGCACCCGGGTTTACCCGGTTCCGAAAAACCCGGGTAAACCCGGGTTTTTTGATGATTTTGAGAACCGGGTCTGAATAGTATGAAACCCGGTTCTCCCGGTTCCGACCAAAATATTAAAATATGAAGTATTATTTATATTTTGCTGCATTATTTTAACAAATTTATTCTATCTGGCAACGTCAGACTCACGTGCATCGCGAATGTTCGTGTCACGCCTCAAGCGTGGCTCTGATTGGTCGTCTAATCTTAGATGCTATAAGTTTCCTACGGGTGTATTACCAAAAAAAAAATTAGGCTTCGAAAATGACAAAAATTAGGCTACTGAAATATTTTTATTAGATTTGTCGTGAATTTGAAAAGCTGTTGATTTTACTGTTTCATATAATGATCCAGTCATGTTTTGTTTTTGTTATCAAGCTGAAATTTATATCGAATACTCAAGTCTTCGGTCCCTTGATGCTGTGAAAAAGTCAATCTCACAAGCCAACGCATCAAAAGATACAGCCGTAAATGCTGAATTTTTTTGCAAATTTCGACATTCGCATGGGATTCAAAACCTACAGGGTACTTCTCATGAACACAGAGCCTTTAAATTTCGTAAAAGTAAAGTCTTATAAGTCTGAACAGTGGAATATTTTTTTCAAATCGGACCCGTGATTCATGGGTATAGCGCGTTCAAGAAAACAAACAAACAACAGCTTTATAATATTAGTATAAATATAATAGATTACTTATTAAAATAGAACAGTTACACAAGCTTCTTAAAATTATATGAGATTAGTCCTTTTACCAAACAATATCACCCAGCCACTTTTTAATTTCAAGCTAGCTGCCTAGAACCGAATAAATTACGTCTCAAAACACAGTTAATTTTGACATGAAAGACAGATATATATTTATATGATGCGTAAGTAAAGATTGAAACGCATACTAAAAGACCAATATGTTATAACTTCGCCTCTGCAATGAAAAGAGCGCCAACCACGTCATACGTGTCTTGTAGTCAGCGAATAGTTTTGTTATCTTTTATTGTATTTGCAATCTATTCGTACGAAAATCCTTTCCCCGCAATGGTGAGCGGCCACTGGTGACTCAACACTTCCTTGCGCTATAAATGTAAAGATGTATATACACAGTCAAAATGACTATTAAAGCAAAAATAACTTGCGAGATAGGTATCTATTTACGTTTTCGCAAACTGTTGAATGGGTACAGACCATAAGTCTGGGTAAAAAAATAGATGCTTATAAAGTTATAATTTAAAAAAAGCATGTAAGAAATGAAATAAGGTTCAGCAATTCAGCATACGCGAGCGCAGCCACAGTTGAATAGTAAATTATATTTTTAGTAATATAATTTAAACTATGCTACTTCTGAACGAATTATTACTGTCTTCTTGTTTCTATATTTTTTAAATCTTTGTTTTGTTGACAAAAAATAATATTTTTTTCCGTACATAGCTAGTGTACACTAGCCCTAACACCAAAATTATCGGCTGCCAGCAATTAACACCGCATAGCGTTATCAACATAGGGATCTCACACGCAATCGCGGGACACACCACTTTTTTAATTACCCGCAAACGATTAAACCGGCACCGAACGTTTGTGCTGCAAAAAGCTGAAGATGTAATTATTTTTTATGTACATTTTCCTTTTTATCAACCGTTTGTAATGTTCTGAATGTGTAATGTAGGTGAAAAGAAAGTTTTATCGTCTAGAGCTGTATTAAATACGTGAACTTTGGAAAAGAGAATTTTTTTTTAAATGATTCGATATTTTAAGACTAGTTAAATTGACGAAACTAGAAGAATAGGTTTCATTAAAGCATAAAGAAATGGTTAATTCAAATAATTTATACTTTTTTAAACCAAATTGTAAAGAAACAATTAAAGTTTTAGCAATTTCTCTATTCCATCGAACAAAGACCTCAATCAAGGTTTCGGCCTATAAACTATGTACATAATATAATAATATAACAAGTAATACCGCGAACAAATATTTCAATCCGACAATTGCATTTCACGACTAAAAAAAAGTCCTGCATTGTAATGGATACGGAACGCCGCGGTTTCTAAGAAGGACTTTTAAGAAACAATGGCAGCAAGGCATCGGCAACATGAGCCTGTCATTCAGAGTTTGACACCGTCCGCGCCGTGAGAGTACTTTGATTCTGCGCTTCCGGCAACCCTTGCTATTCCCACGAGTGGCTCCGCGTTTCTGCGCGCGAATTGTTCGACTGCGTAGGGCTGTCGCCTGTCACCCGTTTGAAATCTGCAAGCTTAGATGTGTAGCGGCTTAAATATTGGACACGTATGTTATAGAATCATAGTTCATACTATACATATTTGTTCTTACTGCCTTTCAAAGCTTTATTTAGTTTATATCAGTTATTTTTAAGTTTTACGTTATATACATATTTATTGTGAATTGTGATAGATAAAAATATATAAAATAAAAATACGACATAAAATTGTCATATCTGAAACATTTCACATTGTTTTAATGCTATGAATAAGTGTAAACTGTATATCATAAGAAAAATTTTCTTGTAAATAAATATTACAGAAAAACGTCAACTATCAAACAAGTGGCAACCCTACGTGCCGCGACTTGTACTCTAATTGCAATGCCCCATTGTGCCTGTAACGATAGCAGCGACTCCGCGATGCCAAAAAACCCATCCTTTGTTGAAATGGTCGGTCACATTTAACTAGCGCAGGTAAAAATGCTCCGTTCGACGGTCCCTAGATCTTTATCACTTATTCTTATTATTTCGCAGCGGATAGTCTAATCTCTCAGTCCTGAGTCAGACATATGGCACGGATAAAAGATTAGTCTGAGGAATACGCATCACTATCTGCAATCTCGCATAGGAATGCCTTATCGTGAATGATTGTTGTGAGTGGCTGTGACGTAATTACCGCGTGCTGATAATGTAATACTATACCTACTAGAGTCTAGAATCGCGTGGTATTTACTATTTACCCGCATTGCTCTCCACTCCTATTGGTCTTAGCGTGATATGAACAGCTTATAGTCTTCATCGATAAATAATTAACACTGAAAGTATTTTTAAATTGGACACGCTAATCCTGAGATTAGCGGGTTCAGTCAAACATACAAACAAACTCTTCAGCTGAATAAAATTAGTACCTATAGCTTATAGTGGATACCTAGCTGTTAATCTGTTATACAAAGTCGTAATAATTAGATCCTCTTTTATCCCTTTGCATTTGAAGAGCAACATTACTATGAGGCTCGCGCTTGTTATAAGTACACTAGCTGCGCCCCGCGGTTTCACCCGCGTGGCTGCGCTCCTGTTGGTCTTAGCGTGAAGATACATAACCTATATCCTTCCTCGATAAATGGGCTATCTAACACCGAAAGAATTTTTCAAATCGGACCAGTAGTCCCTGAGATTAGCGCGTTCAAACACACAAGCTCTTCAGCTTTATAATATTAGTATAGATATAACCATAATAATATAAAATAATATATCTTGTAGTCGCTCACATATGTAGAGGTATACACCTCTTACAGCTTACAGAGGCAAAAAGCAAACATAATGCGTATATTTATTGTTTTTCCCCTTATCAAAAACCCTATCAATAAACACTAGCTTATGTCTCGCAACATTCAATCGAATAAGACAATCACCTTTACAAGTTATTGCACATCCTTATCGATAAGGAGATCCGATAAAATATGGCTCAATAATATTACCGAAATTCACGCAAATATTTCAAGATGGAATTGAAAAAAAAATCTAGTAAACACAACGTTCCTTTCAAGTAGAAGATAAGATCCTCATTATTTGAAATAACATGCAAAGAGCGTAGAAAATAATATTCTATGTGCATGATGGCACTTGATACAATCTTTCTCTGATAATACTAACAATCTTTCATTCATGTTATATGTATTAATTTACTAGCGGTCCGCCCCGGCTTCGCCCGTGGTACATGTTTACGTTTTCTCTACATAAGAACCATCCTCGTACTTCAAGGAATATAATAAAAAAAGAATTATCGAAATCGGTTCAGCTGTTCTCGAGATTTGCGCTTACAGAAATTTAGCGTTTCATTTTTATATTATAGATTTCTGTACAATTTTACGCTACATATTCCATCTATTGCCCACATAATACATATCCATCATTTAACTAAAATAAGCGCTAAATATCAATAGATCGCTAACAATGCCGCCTGCATTACGCGATAAAACGCGTCACAAAAGAGTGCCTTGCAAACTGATGATTTGAGACGGGGAATAATGACCCCGCACCCTCCGAGCTCCTCTGAGCCAGCGAGGACATCTCCCCGCCCTTGAGGGCTTCGAGTGCGAAGGGCTGCAGGCCTGGCTGCGACTCGATTATGTAACTATAGTGTCGAGAAATTTCCATCTGACGTGCATAATACGTTGTTCTATCCATGTTTTTTTATACTATTAATACTATGGATTAGGTAATTCGTAAAAACATTCGTACATCATCCTCCTATAATTGATATTTTATATTATCTTTCCATGTATTTTGAAATATTTTTGTCATCTCACACATTATAAATATTGATCTTATTATTTACTGCTAAAGCATCCATAAAATATTTCATAACTTAAAAGTGGTAGGTCTATTAATTTTAAATTTTAATAATACATACTTACATCTCAAGTCCACGCTTGCAATATTGTTGTTACGAAGACACATCTAGAGTTGTTACTACCTAGTAACATCGCGTCGAAAAGTCAATCTCATTATCACGGTACAGTCGCGCGCAGTTTATTACTGGCAGGAAATAGTCGCGAGCGTCCACTCATTTACATGCAGTTGCGCAGCCGCCGCTCGTCACCGGCACGCCGCGGCCGATCGCGCGGCGAACATTAGCGGACATTGATGTATGAAAACATGAAGCGACGAGTACAAAAGTAATACATAGTTAATTTTGGTTGTAGCAATTGTAACAAATGCTAATGCATATTGAAATGGATTTACTGTGCGTTGGAGAGTAGGGGTAGCAATTAGCATATAGCTTTGTAAAATAAAGAACGATTTACAAAAAAAAAATGTACTTACTACAAATTAAATGTAAAATTACACTTCTCTTATTTGTTATACCCACGCTAATATTACATCCACGAAACATCATCATACTATTTTATTAAGAACTGGACAAGATCTCTCTACTTTGATAATTTTGCTACGTCATGACCTGTTACAACTTGTTACACACAAATCTTTGAACCGAGATATCATTTACAACTTTCGAGATATTGAAGTTAACAAATAACAATGTGACGCACAATCGGCATTGTTTCACAGTCCACAATGTATAAGTTTTATATTATCTGTGCGCCAGCTAACCACGTACAAAACGCGGCGCATCCAGCGACTTACATCCGCGCGAGTACCTGCGCGCTCATTATCGCGGCTACCTGCACCGAGCCGCCTACAATTACCCGCCGCCAAGGTTTTTTCCGCGACTGTACCAATTTTTACTGTTCCAAGTATTATTCTCTTTTCAACTCACGGATTTGTATAGCTTGAATAATCTAGTCCGCGCCAGTTACACGGCCGTCGACGTTTTACGACCGATTCTTATTCACATTGTAATTAAGAGCTTAGGGACGTACAATGCTTTCGAAATTTTACTTCCCGGTATTAATTACTTGTCTTATCATATTCAAATGTTTCCTTTGAAAATTTTCAATGCTAGCTTGATGACTAATATGTTTGTTTACAACTTGCGGGTGAATATTTTTACAACACGATTATTTCATAACTTCATACTCAGCTATCAAATACTTTTTAGAAGCAGAAGTTTAATAACTGCGCGGCTGACAACCATAAACAAGATCATCATTATTTTATAAAAACTAAAAAGCATAACTTTAATAATAATTTCTTAACAAATTAGGATGAAAGTTATGAATTTAATTGTCTATAAGTACCTCTGATCTATGAATAATCTTATAGTAAAGGTTATGATGTAATTGGGATTGCAATTCGCAACAGATGTAATATGAAATTTACAGATGGTGATACCTACTTCTGAATATTCGTTTGTTAAAATCATATTGTAATTTATCTGGAAGTGCTATAGGACCTAGGGCATATGCAACAATAATATTGTGATTTAGTTTTGACAAACTTTATTTTCAATTTTTGCAAATTTTACTAGGTACATTTAGCACACATTACGAAAGTCCACCATCACAGTGACCGTAATACCGCGACTTCGCTGCGAACACATGAAACGATGTCATTGAACGAAAGCAAATAACATCCTGCTATCAGCTTATGACATTCTAATTCCCGGCCACGATCCGTCGAGATTATTTACGCCGTCACGTTTTCCTTCTGATTCACCGCGGCTCGTGAATAGAAATTCCTGATTTCGCTCGTAAACACGCGTAGGAAGGTCGGGTCGGTGGGTAGGTAGTAGAGCAGTAAACAGATAACGAACAGTATGGAAACTAAGTACCAAAAGCTCGAAACGGCTCACACAAACATACCATATCTTCTACTTGTTATGACGCCGACGAGACTCGTACGTAATAACTAGTAGAAGATATTATATAAAAACCCTCAAGCTTCAATGGTGCGTTGATAATTATTTGATTGAAGAGGCTTTAAGTTGCTGAACTGCTCGTATTCAAGTAACTGTGGCATCAGGTACATTCACGCGCAAAAAGTGGCGACTTATCGACGACGAGCCATCGCCCGCTCGTCGCCGCTTGGCGCTTACGAAGCCTCTCAAATTAGCAATAGCAGCGAGTGGGTTCCGTAAAGACGCCGGCGTAGACACGTCCGCAATTACTCGCGCCTCGCTGGAGATTGCTTTATTGTTAGACGAATGTTTTTTCATCTGGGAACCCATTTCAGCGAGCGCGGAACGAGGCGTCAAACTATTTTACATGGACGCTGCAGGCTAGAATACTGATATTCATGAACTTTGCTTGCTTGAATGTTATATTCGGTTAAACTAAACGTCAAGACCTGAATAATCACTTACCTTTATTACTTGTACAAAGTTTTTCGCATATTGAATAAATATTTAAAATCTCAAACAACATTAATAATTAATTAATTATATCATAAAAGAAAGAATGACGCAATTAATATCACAACAGTACAGTTCTTCCATTTAAAGTCGCATCTCGCAAAGCTTTCAATTTATAGGGCGTATATCTAATTCGAGTTACCAATCCGTCCTTGTTAGATTTCAATACCTTTACTCAATCAATCACATATGGATTTACTTTACATTTCAACGACCAACACTTAACATTTCTACGCATCTCAAGAGCGGCCAAAACCTGGGAACTACAAATCAAACCCGAGATTGTTAAAACGGCTTCCAAACATGTGTTCCGAATAGTTAAGACGATACACAAAAAAAAATCTACTGCTTGGCGGGCGGAGTCTAATAGCTCGCTATCGCGAACGCGGGTGTGCGCGAAGTCATTCTTGCAAACTCGCCGCGCTGCCGCTGGCCGACTCGGGACAAACATGTATGGAGTCGTCATACAGTTATAATATTCTTATACATATATTTAATTGTTGATTTATTGGTTTTATTTTCTTGCTTATAAACAAATAATCTTCTTTTTAACAACTACTTAGACATTATTAATAATAATTATTATTTCGTAATGTTTACTTTATTACAAAATAATACAGGTTATAAATAATCTTTAAAATAACAAAAAATATTGTTACTCTGAAAAAATGAAATGGTACTCAATAACGCGGACTACTGAATGGATTTAGATAGAATTTGATGCTGACGTAGATATTACGTCATGCCCAGAAATGAAAGGTAATATTTCTGAAAGAAGTTATAAACCCTAATTCTTCTCAGTCAAAGTCAAGAATGGAAGATATCACTAATACAGTAAAACTGATGCGAAACTTTGGATGTTAATTTGTATATTTTTTTGTTAGTTGTTACTTAATCACGTCAAGACTACATTACCAATTTTGATAAAATATAGCTAATTGCCTGGATTTACACATAGGATACTTTTTATCCGAACTGAACACTTCTGTGGGATAAGACAGGATTCACGATATAATCTAATTCCACGCGGGCAAAGCCGCGGTCGGAATGATATTTTTTTAAATAAAAAAATTGTTTAAAAAAAAAACACAAAATATATTGACGCATGTATTTATTTTTTGCACTCTATTATAATTGTAATTATTCATTACAAATAATCAAAATAAAATAGCCAGATCAAAGTTAGGCCCTGGTAGGGTAGGTAGGCAGGTACAGCAATGTGAGACGAACACTGGCTTATTTATACCAATAATAATGTATTATAAACATTAAATTAAGTTTACTTTCTAACAACAAAAATACATAATATTAGCTAATGTGAAAGCGAATCAACCGATCATCCCACAAAAATGAAATGTGCACACAAATATTCATCCAAATCGGTTCATGTCATTAGGAGGAGTGACTGCAGCGCCATCTTCCGGGCCCAATTGTGTTTCCAGATCACCCAGGAACTCAATTTAATATACTTACATAAAATTTTTCGAAATGAAAACTCACATTACTATGTAAATATGAATATAAACCTGTTTTATTACTAAGCAATTTCCCGCACAGGTGTAGTAAGTATAAATGAAATAAATATCAACATCAAATTCTTTATACAACATACTTATCTACCACCTTCTAAGAAATGTAATTCTTGAAATTATTTCGTATTTTTTTAAATATAATACTACTCCAATGAGCTCCTGTTCCATATTATGTCCACCATACTTCCATTAAGTTCACCATGATTTTTTATTTCTTTGCACTTTGTTGCTTTTTGCTAAAAATGGAATCATGCGATAAAACCAGTAGAGCTTTGATAACATACATTTTTGACTGAATAAAGGTACTTACGAAGGAGTGGATTCACATTGTGAACAATCAGTGGGTTTATTTTCCTTCTGGATTCCGGATTTCTGAACAGATTATTTAATTATTTATGCTATAAATGAAAAAATCTTACACATTCGTTATGTACTTAAAACAGGGGTACATATCAAACATCGTCTATAATACAATTATCATCAAATTTAAAATAAAACCAACTTACTTCATTAATTTGTTCCAATTGTAAGCATTCTTTTTCCTCCAACCTTTATGTTTCTCCTTCTTATTTTCTTTATTGTCCCCATTTGTCTCATTTTGTCTTATCGTGTTGTCACCCTTTTTTACGATTGCGCGAGCGACACAAGTTCCCCGTGTGACAGCCGTAGCGGGAATGACTCGTGCAGCGATCGGGGTAGGAAGGTACAGGGCGGCTCTCGCTATATTGGCTGGTCGCGCGCTAATTTCAAGTATTTATTGTTTATTTCAAAACCATCGCATATTTCAAAATTCTAACACGGTAGACGTATAGGTTGTATATTTTATAGTTAATATCCAAAAAGTCGTAACTTTACGTTTGTAATTTTGAAGATGCCAGAGATTAAAAAAAAATAACAATAATAACTTTGTATTTTTTTTCTATCGAGAAAATATCATGGAATCATGTTTCTAAAACGGTAGACGTATTGTGTTACTATTGAACTTTCTTGTCAAGAATTTTCATCACGACAACTTTAATAATATAAAAATTACGAAGGTTTGAAAAGGGCCGTAAATGTTAGAAAAATTAATTCATCACCAGGTGCACTAAATACCGTGACCAGCGATCCGATTATACGCGATTCTAGGAACGCTCATTCTTTATCTGACAAAACTCCACAGCGTTCACGAAAAGCTAAGCACGTACCCGTAATAACTCGTAATAAGCGATAACAAAAGATGCAGCGTCCTTTTCAATTAGTTTTTACGATAATGATTTACAGCGGCCGACCGGCAGCGACGGCGCGTTGAGCCGCGGCCATGATGGGGCGCGTAGCGACGCGGACGATATTTTCTCTTGTTTCAAACATATAAAATTATGTGAACTAACAGTTCTAAATCATAGGAATCTAGAGCTAATATTTATATATTAGCTCTAGACAAGCAATGAAAAAGTTACATTTAAGTTTACATTTTTTAAGTAACCACATTAAAAATGTTATCATGAATCTTGATATACATATGTACATATTAATTAATCTAAGACCTGTTTATTGAACTGCAATTTTAGAGCGATGAGTGTTAGTTAGCTATGTACAAATCATAACTACCAATAAAGAGCATATTTAAAGATGCCATTGACTCCACATTCTCAACATATCCATCGAATCAATCCACCCCAACAACTGATACAATTCGAACATCTTCAATAGCAACAGAGCAAATATTTTTTCATTTCCGTCGCACGTTCGCACAGAACATTCGTCATTGTGCACACGCCCGCTGCGCCGGCGGCCGGCGGGTGACGGCAGTGACGGTGATCGCCGCGGCCGCTTCCCGGAACACGACAATGGCGGAGGCACGCCGTATCGCCCCCGACGCTTTGTTTACCACTAATAATAATATCTTCGCGCCCTCGACGCGCCGCGCCGCTAATGACGTCACGTAATGCGCTTCAATGAGACCTTATGTACCGAACGCCGATCGATAATCAGTTTCGTGGAAAGCGCGGGTCCGTTTCGTATATAATGACCGTTGAAAAGATTTCTTGGTACAAAAAATTCGAACTATTTTATTACCTTCTACGTCATTAATTCTTTAATCTATTGGTACTTAACTAGAGCTCGAAAGTTTGTTTTGTTCAACGCGATATTCTGTATCACTATCTGTAAACAACAACAACCTTTTTAGTTTTAATTACGACATGTGACTACAGTTCTTGAAAATAATAAAACGATCCGTAATTGTATCCTATGCACACTCTTAATTACATTCGACGTGAATGAAATGAGCTTTTAATTCATACAATAAAGTTGGTCCAACACATCATATAGCAATAAACACAGGAACCATTACCGTAACTCACGACAATAAATTAACTCCATACGAATTTCATATTCCCCACTCCCTGTCTGCAGACCTGTTGCTCTACACTTCTACGGTCTCTCGTTTAATATTTAAACAGTTTTATAACTTTCGATATATCTTAAGTTTTCACCCAGGTGTTATTTTGTTGTGTTGTGTCGTGATGCGACACAGCGTTATTGGACCCTTATATTTTGTTCTTTGCGCGCCTGGGAAGCAAAACAACAAAGAAGTACATGCGCTTTTAGACTCAAGAAATAATACTAGCTTTATTCGCGGTTTCGCACGGGTAATTTTATTGTTGCCTGTAATTCATTTGACATTCGTAGGTGATCTGCAAATGATGTGAAACTTAATGATGTCGTAACAAACAAGTATTTAGAATTAAGTAATGTTAATCAGGTATTTAATTTACTCAATAATTAATCTCTCAGAACTATTTTAAAAGATGTGACCTTTTCAGATATTAAAAAATCAGAGATAGTATCTAAGCAAATAAGATATCTGATGTCATTTGCGCCTATGCCGCATCACACAAGATGTAAAACGACACACTTAGGTACAGTCTATCGTGTTACTATTATTCCGGTCTTACACTCTCTGACGCTTTTGTTTACCACGAATTGTTCAAAATCTGCGCATACTATAAAGCAAATGTGAACCACATTTTGTCCAAAACGAACAGGAACCATCGAATGACCCTTCCATCTATTGTCTATGAGGAAACGTAAAAAATGCACTCACAAAATTATCGCCTTGCGTCACGTCTTGTTTAGAAAATTACAATGCAAAGGGTGCGTTTAGAATGGCTTTGTTAAAATAATAACAAGCATGTCTTGTGCATTGTTTATTTTTGACGTTCCAAGTTTATTAGTAAGGTAATTCAATAGTTGAATTTAATTCAATTCATCTTACCTCGTGTTATGCAGTTGGTACATGAAAAAATGAATCCCTAAAAGGTTCAGTGACAACTGAAATATAAGAACATAAAAGTAAAACATTTTATCGCTGTTTTATACTCGTCCACGTTTTATTACCAAAAACTGACCTCTAACAAAATAAATCGAATTCAACTCTTTACGGAGATTTTCGCTTTTTTAGATAGTCTATTCAGAACTGATACCTACTATAGAGAAGAAAAATAATATGCTGTTTTTTATATACAGGGTTAGTTTAAAAAGTTCTAAATAGGGTCAACCGGGGCAAATGCAACTATGGGGCTATGGCAACTAGTTATCATAACTAATTTATTAGAGTTGTTGTAATAAATCGCCACCTATGATTCAATAGCTCAACGACTAATAAATCTTACAAGTAATAGATGGTGCCCCTACGATGAAAACTATTTGATTGATAGGCCATTGTGTCAAACCGCTATTTTGAAGTTGGTGTGCGTAAAAACAGGTGTCGAGTTTTGCAGACAAAAAAATTGTTTAGGAGTGATTTTTTGCAGGTGTTTTTGATTGGACACGATTATCACAAGCCGTTAAGCATATTTCATTTATATTTTTAGTGCGTTAGTTGACTCTATTTTGTGTTATTGATGCAGTTACAATTGCCTCATGAAAATTTCACTGTGGGGTTATTGCAACTGTGAGGTTAGTTACAATAGCCCCTTATATTTTTGTATGAAACTAAAAACAATAGTGATGTGACAGTGTCGATATTTTTATTATGTATCCTTCTTGGTAGTCAAAATATATTTTCTTTATGATTAATTAAAGAAGAACCATCGATTATTTCTTCGATATTATACCCAGAGACGGGTTCATAAGTAAAATTCAAATTAGATAAAGCGTGGTTAAAGAATATAAGTAACTAAAAACGATAGGTAGGATAGGATAGTTCTGTGATTGTTCAAGTAATTTTTAGTAAACGGTTGATTAACTAATAAACGTATTTTGTTTGGTTTACGTTTTTAACAATATTTAACACAAAGAATATTATTTGTTCTGACCAAAAACTAAAATTGACTTAGTAGGTAGTACACTGTTATTTTTTTTTGTTGCGATTTAAAGTGGTAAATCAAAGTAGGTACATGAGTTTTTCCTCTAAATAATGCGGCGCCATCTACGATCGCAACGTTATTGTATAGATAACGTTATTGTATATATATATAGAATAATAAAAATATATCGATGAATAAGTTTTTTGCATTCCCCACACTAATTCTCTAACAAATAGTTGCATTTGCCCCACAATCAGAAAAATAAGATTTTTCCTGAAAACTCGTTCTTGCTACACGGTAATCCAGTTCAAAATCCTATGAATAACATGAAATCTCATAAATATATTCTATATTCGTTGTTTTATATGAAATAGAAGAAGAGCTATGGCAGTTAGTTGCATTTACCCCCGACTAGGGGTTAATGTAACTTTTTCTACCAATTTTAGGAAATATTCTCACTACCAGTTATTTATAAGACTACTGTATTGCTTGATTGGTTGAAAATAATCTTGAATAAATACAAAAATCACTAAATGGGTCAAATAAATGACCAAATATAAAAGGAGATAACTGCAACCGATCAAACTTGAAACTTGTTATTTTTTAGTTGCATTTGCCCCGGTTGACCCTATGTATTGCATTGAAATAACCTACAATGAAAACAAAAATAATTTAACGCCCGTAACATCTGTTAATTATTAAATCACACGACTATCAAATAAAAAAAAACTTCAAACTTTATAATTTACCGGCATATCTTACGAGAAATCAGTAACTGCATTTGCATCCCTCAAGTCTAACCCTTCACGGGCATTATCTTATTTTTTGTCCTCTTAATTTCGCCTCTGAATAGACATCATCAGAATAGCAGCTGCTCTATCTCGCTTACTTTCGTTTCCTTTTGTTAACGTTTATGTAACGGCGCACGACATTGCATTATATGGCGCTGGTATAATTTGAAATTATTAACAAGACCCACCCTCACGTTTGCGCGAAAGAAAAAAGGTAGACGTTAATATGAAAGCGCAAACAGAATAGATAGTGAAACGTGGCATCGGAACAATTAATGCAATGTGTACATGAGGTATTTTTGCTTATTATTAACGGCGCTATGTAGAAGCATCTAACGTATGTTATAGTATAGTATAGTAAAGTTAAGATGTAGCTCTACTTGAAAAGTGCGCGATTAACAATCACAATCCATCGTCTGAGGTCTTAATTCCTGGAAAATAAAATTCAGGGAATGATACGTTTGTTATATGATATGTTTGGAAAATCCTCGTTGCGGTAAACATAAAACAAAACATACTTCAATCAATTATAATTTATTATTTCACCGCTCTACCAGACGGACAGCAGACAGTCAATGATAAAATTAAAGAAGGTATCTAATTGACAAAGGCTAGAATAATGTGACGAATCGATCTCATAGCCCTTAAGTTTTTTGTTTTTCCTTCTTGAAATAAGAAAATTAACTATTACAGTTCATTGTTATCTATACTAACTTTTATGTAATACTATCTAGTAATCTATCCAAAAATGGGTTGGTCCCAAACCTCAACGGACACTAACCAAATACTCAAGTGCATTTGCAAACACATGGTGCACATAAATTTGACAGAAATCTTTCTGGGCATGACAAACTTCGAGGGGAGAGTGATCAGGCGGCAAGGCAAAACCAACATCCTTATGCATTCCTAAATTACTGCAACCTTGAGATGCAGCGAACATGTGACAGAACAATTACCGCAACGAGTTAACAGTGAGTTGGACGTTCGTGGAACATCGGCGAAGGACAGGCAATCTTTTCCGCGTACCCATTATAGCTAGTAACCGCTACCTGCGTAACCGCGGCCACGTCACCCGCACGCTATGCGAAGACCCAGCGTAAAAAACTATCACTTCAGCCCGTAACAATTGAAACAATGGCCGCAATTTTCGGAATTCAACTAAGCCTGATAAATGGAATACTAAGCGAGCCCTTTTGTTCTGTGTTTCACTAATTTCTTAATCACCAGATGGAACCTGATACAGTTCGTTGGGGTAATTTACATATTCACGATACCGAAATGTCCTATCTACTAATGTTATTACAGTAGCTAGGTATTTGAAAAATACAATTTTCTAAAATGTAAATTTTCTGAGAGGATTCTGAATCTTAATTGCGCAGCATACTTCACAAATCACCTATTGACATTCTCGGATCTACCAATTAAATTATCGTTATTAGCTTCAAGCTGTTTGCCCTCAGTGATGATTGACGATATGAAGCAGTATGATTGACATCCCCCATGCGAGCTTTGGCAAATACACATCTACACTATTGTATCAAAGTGTATTTTCCCATACATTTCGGCCGAAGGTTGTAGGGTTGGGCCGTTATCTATGCGTCAGTCGAATGGCCTCGAAGCGCGGCCCTGTTGCACTCGCGAGTGTCTCGATAACAATTATAGAGAAAACTTATTTTGTTTACTGATCTCGAAGTGCACGCAAATATCGACTCTATCTCTTAACAATAGGGGTGTTGATAATAACGGGTCGCGTTCAGTGGACGCTGCGTCGAGTCGAATACTAAGCAATGAACGGTGCTAAGCAAGGTAACATGTCGTCTGTGTGTCGCGGTGCAAAAATTATGTAGAACAAGCATTTACACTCCACTTTGTGTGTACTCATTTATTTAGTACGAGTTTAACTTTTGAAAGGAATCCAAGAGAATTTGTAAATTTATCTGTTGCGAATTCACGTTACTGACATACAAACTTTTTATGTAGATTCCTGATTATATCATTGATTTATAAAACGGGATTTCACCGCGAGTCTGTCTGGGGTACCCAACGTTTCTTCACAATTGCATGCGTCACGACAATGGACCTTTGACCTTGAGTCTTTTAATCCTTAGAGAATAATTCAATAATCGCGGTTACAACTAGTGTTGCCAGGTCAAATTTGTTTTAAATCGGTACATCAGGTCAAAAAAATCGGGATTTTGGGTTGTAAATCGGGACGGAAAAAAAACAAGGTATTTTTGAATCCGGGTTCAATTTAATTTTTTTTTATTTAATGCTTTTTAAACTTCTGTATTACCCTAAATTAAATATGGATCTATCTTACATAACAAGTACATAATCAGTCTGGCTAGCTAGACTAGTAGAAATTATAAAATACATACCTATAATCAAACTTTAAGGCCTTGTTCACGAAGATGGCGGGAGCGGCGCGGGAGAACTAATTTTGAATTTCGAACAGTTGAAATTCAAAAATTTTTCGCCCTCGCTCGCTGCTCCCGCCAACTTCGTGAACACAGCCAGAGTACAGAAGAATTTTTTTTTTTTTTAAGAATAAAGTATTTATGTTAATAAGTGATGTGATGTGACGCTAGGGTTGCCAACCGTACTATAATATATAGTATTGTACTATATTTCGGGTCTGCGTACTATATACTGTTGAAAACATATATAGTACGCAAAAATACTATATTTTCAACACCGACAAATGTAACAAACAAATCCTTCATTTAAAAAAAAAAATAAGAACGCGCCTTTTAATTGTTAAGATGGCTGTCATATAACCTATTGCGCATATACAGGGTTACCGGGAAAGTCGTACAGAATATAATTGAAGGACGCTATTATTCAGGTCATTTCTGATCGAATTGGTCCCATAATACGGCATCCGAAATTAACCAACCATTATGGAGATATTGAATTAATTTTATTATTAAATTTATATTGAAGCTGTTAGTAATAGGTTCAGTTTTTATTGATCATTTTTATTAATTGGCATGTCTTCTAATTGGAAACATAAAAAAACCGAGCCCTAGTAGCTCCAATCGAAAAAAATCGATAGAAAAGCCAAAAGAAAAAATATATTTATTAAATATCTTTAAAATTCAATATCTCCATAACGGTTAAGTTTCGGACACCACATTATGGGACCAATTTGATCAGAAATGACCCGAATAACAACGTCCTGCAATATTCTGTACGACTCTCCCGGTAACTCTGTATACCAGTGGCGAGAAGAAAGAAACAGAAGTAGTGAATCATTGATAAAAAATGAGCTTTTGATTTATATTAATGATATTAATTAGGGATGTAACGATACATGATTTTGCCGATACGATACCGATACCGATATTTGTAATAAAATATCGGCGATACCGATACCGATACCGATATCGATGGCTTGGTAGAAAAATAAATAGTGAATTATGCATAAAAGTTACCAACATTTAACAGAGACTCAACTGTAAATCGTATTCTTTTAAATAACAATGCCAAATCAAAAAACAAGAAAACCATTTATTTTAGTATTATTATTTTGCAAAGTCAGTTAAACTTTAAGTTATACACATACAATCAGTTCCTAATAAAAGTTTACTATTGGTAGAGTTTTTTCAAAAAACAAAGCACGCACGCGCGGGCGGCCTCCCGCATCGTTCATTGGGCGCGGTTTTTTGAATTGTTTGATATCGGTATCGGTTGTTTTATAATCGGCGATACCGATATATCGGCTTGCCGATTATATCGGCCGATATATCGGTATCGGTATCGGTATCGTTACATCCCTAATATTAATCTAAAAATTGAATGTGTTAAATAGCATATGACACTTTTATTTTAAACAAAAAGCTGTTACACAGTGCGAGAAGTGCAAAAATATAGTTTTTATAAAAATAAATAATTAACAAATACAATATATTTGTCTATTTTTTTTTTGTTTTTCCCATAAAATATGTACTATATTTTTTTTAAATGTACTATATTTTTTACACCTTATTTTGGAAAATACTATATTTTGATGATGAAGTGTTGGCAACCCTATGTGACGCTGATGTGTGCTATTTTGAATTTACATAGTGATGTATTGAGTAAAAAATACTGTACTTACACATTTTTTTTTCTATTTTGCATTTTGATTTATCGGGACATTTAGCGTCCCGATCAGGTACTAATCGGGACGCGTCCCCAGACCCCTGAAAATCGGGACGTCCCGCGTAAATCGGGACACCTGGCAACACTAGTTACAACTGATAGCTGCCAGACATGTGAGTTAATATCAATCTCCGCTGACGTTAAGAAATTATAAACGAAAAGCGATGTGCACATAACACATGTGAAAGTGCGTCAGCATTGTTGTCGACACATGACCGCTTCAGATCAGAAAGTGGACCTAGTACCGACTCAGCACTTCGCAGGCGTGTGTGTCCTAGGGATGTGAACGTTCAAGTAGGATAGTCGATGTTTTGTGTGCAAACTTTTGAAAGTCGATTATACTGAAGCTCGTAGTAGATGAAATGAAAAAACCTTGTTCATGACAATTGACAAGGCTCTCTTTTAACTTACTAAAACTAGAGGAAATGTTTTGTACTTTACTAACTGATGGTCAGTATTGTCAGTTATTGAAAGTTAGTCGCGTTGTTAACTTGTTAGGCATTACAACAAAACTGTGTAGTTCATCTCAGCAAATTTCAAAACAATTTCGCTCGCGTCGATGCCCATCGCCACAGCCCATCGCCTATCCCATCTCTCTTTCTAGACTCTAGCGACGTACGTACAGTAGGTATATAATCTAAAAATTCAAGTCGCGGCGTCAGCGAATGCAGCCGGTCTCGCGCCATCGAGCTAATGAGTGTCGCGGGGGCAGCGGGCGCGGGGCGGGTGCGGGGGCGGCGCGGGGCGGGGGGCCGCGGTAATGGCGCGCGGCGTCGGATGTCGCCGGGGGGTGCCGCGCCGATAACAAAATCGCTAGAGAACGTCGGAACGTAAGCGAGCTCGCGGAACTTGATGTGTATGGCGTATGCGGCATTTCGCGTGACCACCGCAGTCGTTGTTTTAGATGTAGGCGCATATATGTATCACGATTCGTGAGCAAATTGATGTTACGTGCACTGTTAGGTGAACCTAGTAGTAAGAGATATGTTATACAACGTAGTATTAAAATTTTTTAAATCTCTACTGATAGTTAGTCAGATACTTATCATATTACAGATTCCACATGCACGCTACAACTAGATTTTCTTTATATTTCAACAGTGAAATTAGTACTAAGACATAATAAAGCTTTAGAATATCAATGGTAAAGATGTATTCTTTTTCTTAACTGCAATAAAAAATTAACACATAATATTATCCTGATAAATCATACTATAACCATAAGCAACAAACTTAAACCAAAGCATTTAGTAAAATCCATACAAAATAAAACAAAAAACATGCCGCATCCACACATTCCCACTCCTCGCCCATCGGCAATGCCCGAAATACAGAGCGGGCGACGCGTCGTAAATCGCGACGCGAGTCGGCAAGGGCCTTTGTGTGGCCTCGACTTGGCAAACATACCTACGCCAACTACAGGCTACCGGCTACACGACGACAAAAACAACCCGACAAGCTGACACTTTGTAACTCCGCGAAATTACGCTAGTCGCTACGATTCGCGAAAGGATGAATTAAATATTGCGCTAAACAACGTTATAGATAAACAAACAAGACCTAATGACATCGCGTGTTGATCAATGTAATCCAATTTTGTATGGAAGTCTTTAAATGTTGGATATTTTTTAAAGACACAGTTGGGTAATGAATAATGATAAGTCCACAACAAACCAATTAGAGCTAATAAATAATAATGTACAAATGAATGTAGATGATAGTGGACACATCACATATTAATGTCTTATTTGTATGTATTTTTATGTATCTTGAGTGATGATCGACGGTTACACATAACAGCTTTATTTAAGTATACAAGTAAACAGTCAAAAATTCATCATAGCATTGATTATGTAATTAATTTAGTTAATTGCCAATCGTAGCTGATAAAAGTATCCAAGTAAATTCTAATTTATCGAGAATAGTGTACAATTATAATTCAAATCAATTGACAATATTTATAATGTTTAGGTTATCACCTATTTGATATCACCGAGTGAAGTTCTACAGGATATGCGAATTTAAATTATTAACTAGAGTATGTAGTATGTACTATGATCCTGCTTCTTAAACTTATGTAGGTACCTAATTAGGTACGTGAAATAGGTCAGGTAAAGGAATTAAAATAAAAAAATTGTTGTCTTTTTATTTTTAATTTCATTTTATTTTAATATTATGTTGGTTTAATGCTCTAAGTTATGATGTCTCTGAATATGAAGTGTACTATAGAATTAATTGTTTTAAAGTACCTAACCAAAATATTGTTATTTCTCATACCTATAGGTATCATATATTATGCATCAAAGAAGAATAATGATTCAGCATCGATATTCGATAATAAAAGTTCGAGCTCTAGCAACATAATATGTATAACTACATCTTACAACGTTGAGTCCTATAATAGTAGGTAATATTATATTTTATGTACTTCTATAACGTGTTCAATGTTCATACAAAACTCACGCAACCGTGAAAAATACCTGTATGACATCAACCAGCTGTTTGAAGATATCGACTGAATGCTAATACTAAACACAGTTCACGATTCGCATCAAAGCTATAAAATACATAATGATAATAATAACATTACGACAGAACTTGCAGACAGCCGCGAGACGACTTTACGAGATAAACTTTTCAACTTAGAAAAGTTGCGGGGCGCGCGAGTCGCGACAGAAGTTGGCGCGATAAAAGTTTTCAACCCGAGATCTTTTCGAGTTACCGTAGAAAGTGGATGCGTTTGGAATTAATTGCATTAATAAAGTGCGGAGGCTAGGCCGGTGTTTACGGCTCGGTTACGGGTCGGGGGCGCGCGGGGCGCAGGGTGCCGGACACAAAGGAGAGGCGCGGCCGGCGTCCGGCGAACCGCGACCGGCCTTATCACGGCATTCAGTCGATGTCCGCGCCTCGCGACGTACGTTCCGCGACATCGCCAACTTTCCTCGATCGTGTGACGTGTTTGTGAGTGTTACCCATCCAGTGACCACGTGCCGCGCAGTGCGCATCATAGCGATTATTTTATTGGACAAAATTCCTAGTTCACGGTCGTTTACAATAAGGCAAAACGGCTGACCTGTCAAAAATTGTAAACACAACACACGTGCCGGCTCGCAAGTAAGTTTGTCAATATTTTGCTGCGCTTCGTTTTAAACGTTTTTCGGGATTTTTTGTTGCGTAGTTTCATTTTAAAAAATCCATGCTCAAATTTATTTTTTATAATTTATGAAAATAGTAAAATGCGATTCTGTATTTTAAACTAAACAAAGTATTAACGAATAGACGCGGAGGAGTTGATATTCCACTCAGTGTAAAATCTTTTCGTAATTGTTTAGCAATTCTGTTTTTCTTTCCAAATGAAATGTTTAAAGCGTAAATTTTTATAATTTGTAAGAAACATAATAAAGGTACAAAGGTAAAAATGTATTACAAAATAATTTATGTCTTATGTAAAAATTCCATAAGTCATATAAAAATTACCAAAAATTATACGTATATTTTTTCTCTTTAAAATACACAAACACACACTTTTATTAGACCAAAGATGTTATTAAATTACTGCCTGCCTTTGAAATTTTAACAATCGCTTGTAGAGGCACAGATTGTAGAGGTAACATAAAATTGTATACAAAAACATATCTTCACTACATAGTATAAAACAAAGTCGATTTCCCTGTCCCTATGTCCCTATGTCCCTTTGTACGCTTAAATCTTTGAAACTACGCAACGGATTTTGATGCGGTTTTTTTTAATAGATAGAGTGTTTCAAGAGGAAGGTTTATATGTATAATAACATCCATTAAATAGTGGAGAAGTACTGTTATTTTTGAGGTTTCTAATGTGATGTCGTAAAAAATTACATTTTTTCCGCTTATATTGCAAACGCAGGCTGAACCCTACGAGTTTTATCAAAATAATGTACTAAGTATTATACACATTGAAAAGGTCTACAGAAAAGTCCGCGATGGTATATGTCTATCTCTTATGGATAACCCACAATAACTTTTTTTTGTCATTTACTTTTTACGACAAATAATGGCTAATTTTCGATGCGATTTTAACCAATACAGAATTAATCCTTAACCAATTAAATACCTTCAATACATTGTTCATTTAATATAGATCTATATGGCCCTTTACACCGTATGATTTAAGTGAATATTTTCGAAGATATTACAGATTTAAAAATTGCGGGACGTAGCGTTTGCGGCGGTACCGGCCGGCCGCCCGGCTATCTATTTTAGAACCGTGCGAAGCCGGAGCGGGCTGCTATGTTTTTACTTTTTATATACAAACGATCACAGTTTTTCTGTAGTGTATAATGTATTTAGTATCAGCGAAGTATAGTATAGTAGTATGCACCCGTGCGAAGCCGGGGCGGGTCGCTAGTACTATATAATTTATTAGGTTTTAGACAAAGCGGGCGAAGCCGCGGGCGGTAAGCTAGTTACAGAATAAATTCATATTTTGAAGTAGAATACAAATCGCACTACACATAATCTTTTTAGTGCTTAAAAGTTTTAATTTTCCGTAATTCTACTTTTATTAAAAATCCCTCTTGCTAAGTCTAAAATTACTTACACAAAACACAAAACTGAAATAGGTAAACTTTTAAAATACCTACTTATTTTAAAGTTTACACTTGTAACTTAGATTTGCATTTTTTACATAAAATTGCACTTATTAACTAACGATAATGTTTGGGAATCATTGAGGTGAAGATCACCTCCAGAAAAAGCACACAAAGATTTTATTTAAACCAAAAAATAAAAACACTAATTTAAGAATTTATCTGTGCTGAGTATCTAAAATTTTCATTTAAGTTTTACTAAAAGCTCTATAAATTATACAAGGTCTATTGAAAACACTCCTTGAAAAACCTGTCGCGAAATCAAACCAACCCGTAAGAACTAATAAAAATATAGGTTATTGTTTTTCACAACAACGCTGAATCAAAACAAAATCCTGTATGGAATGATGATAATAATGATACGCACACCGCCATCTACCGCCGAGCGGGAAAAATAAAACTCGCAAGGTCACCGTGTCAACGACCTGACAACTTTTGCCGCTTACTGTTGTCGTAGGTCATAATTTTATGCCTTCTTTTTGTTTATCTTTTTCGTAACTTTATGGCCTCCCGTGCAAATACATTTTATTTTTTATTCCGCGCAATGTAGTCGCAAAGTATAGATGCGATAAAAATAACACTGACATTCAATCAGCGACGAACGGAAAATGCATTTAGGACGTAGGTGTTTTGATCAGTTCATTGGCCTTTTATTTTCTTCTAGTGTTACATTCGAGATTAGGCTTGTTTGCATATTTCTAATTGACAATATGAATTTATTATGAAATATTTTTTACTTTATTTACGTTTACATTATTAAATATAACCCGTGTAACGATGATTGATTATTATTAGCACAGTTTTATCATATTATTCTGTCCATTTGGTCTCAGTGTATTCAGGAAATATTTTTTGTCAATCATTAATCATAAGAATAATTTTTATTAATAAAAACCTTTGTTTTTGTTACAGTAAGCGAGAGGGCAAAATGTCTACAAAGGGCAAGCGACCAATGCGTGCCCTCACGCCAGGGGATAAAATAGAAGCCATCCAACGTGTCAACGACGGCGAGTCGAAGGCTTCAGTGGCACGAGACATCGGAGTGCCTGAGTCGACATTACGAGGATGGTGCAAGAATGAAGACAAGCTGCGTTATATGACTTCGCGACTGTCATCACCAGACACTGATAAGAGCAACGACGGCGAGCCACCGGACAAGCGCGCGCGGACCGAGTCGCCAGCTGCGCCTCCATCACCAGCCACCGCCGGCCTCGACCTCTCCTCTTCGGTCAACGTGTCCCACAGCGTCCCCCTCCCCACCCCGCCCGCTGACGGTCCTGTCGAGCTGACAACTAAGCGCGCCGAACCCTCTCCCCCACCGCACGCTCCCAGAGAACGCCGACCCGACCCTGGAGCTAGCGTATCCATGAGTGCCATCAGCCCCTTATCTGGACTTGGACATTTGCCAGGCCTGACCCACTCACATTTAGGTCTGAGCTTTAATGAAATCGCTACAAATTTAACTTTACTGGCACAACTCAATCCCGGCCTCTCGGCGTTATCTGCTCAACCGGCTAGCCGCGCCCTACGCTCAGTGCGCTCACCGAAACCGGCTCACAATGGAGCGTTAAATCTTAACGACACTAAACATCGCAGCAAGTCCAGTCATTCTTCGGACCACTATAGGCATAGCTCAAAATCGAACCATCATCATACGCCACAAACCTCAGCTAGTCAACCCGTTGATGACACACTTTGGTACTGGTTAAAAACACAACAAGCTATGCTCGACTTAACTGCGCAGACGACGGCTGCTCATCCACTACAACTAGGGAAACCGAGCGAACCCACGCTACCACCAAAACCAGTAGCACCAGCGCCTCCCATCGGATCTCATCTGGATTATAACAGGAACTCATGGTTGTGGCAGTATTACAAACAGTTCGGGGGTGCGATGCCTTTACCCGAAGATAAACTCAAATCTGCATCACAGGTGCCAAAAGATAAAACTGCAGAGAATATTCTGTATTCGCAGTTAACAAAAGGTAAATTAGAAGAAGAACACGCCGTTACCACGCCTGCTGTTAACCCACCTTCACCACAAAGACACCATGAGATTCGAGAGCCAGTCAACGAGGAGCCTCGCTTGGCTGAAACCGAAACCGCAACAAGCCCGGAAGCCAGCACGGAGAATAAAGAACCAGCTGCTGAAAAGAATCAAGATTCCGGTAAACATCAGACAAAAGCTCGAACTGTTCTAGATAATCTTTTGTTTAATAACACAAATCAAGCGACAAACGAGGACAATAAAGTGAACGGCTCTATGAACGGAGGATGGGAATCGGGCACCGTAGAGGCGCTTGAACACGGCGAAAAGTTTCTAGCGTGGCTGGAAGCCAGCGGCGACCCGAGCGTGACGCGCATGCACGTGCACCAGCTGCGGGCGCTGCTGCACAACCTGCGCACGCGGCGCGCCGCCGCCGTGCCGGCCGTGCCGTCGGCCGTCGCGGAGGGAGCGCGTCGCAAATAAAAGCCCGGTCGGGACCGCACGCTGCGCTCGCTACAGGGAATATTTCAATTATTACTTGTATATAGTCGTACATAGTTACTTCGTCGCCAGTAAGCGTTCACTTGTGATATGTGTAGCCAAATTTGCGTACCTTTTTTCTTTGTTCTAAAAGAAAAGCTATGCATTATATTTCTTTATTTTAAGACTAAAGTATAGATAAGTTAATATTCCGGCGCTATTCTCTTATAAACGCTTCGTGGACTATTATGATAGTTAATCTATTTCCGAGTTTATATCTATTAAATTATAGTAGACAGTAAATAAACATTGATGTTACATATATAGACACATTACTTTTCGACGCACACAATCTGTTACGCGATTAGATTAGGTAGTTCTGGTGTATGTTGCCATTTGACGATTACATTCCTAGGTAAACCCTACCGTTATAGTTGAATCCCTGTGTTCTACCTCAAGTCGAAACTAAGTATACTCAGTCACGGCGTCCTTGGAGAGTTGGTATGTCGTGTGGGTAACCGATGGTCGGCTGGCTGGGTGAAAATACCAAATATTGAATGGATATGAGAGTACTCGATGTGCCAATCGTGCGAGCAACATGTTGTTATGATTTGAATGATTATTGCGTTGAAGCTGCGCGTGAAATTGTTTTGTATTGCTCAGTATTTTATATTGTAGACATTAGCGTGTCTCGACTCGGAATTGTATTATATGTTAAAGTTAACAGTTAAGGACACTGTGATCAAAATTATAAATTATTGAGAGATTATTAATATTATAAGAACATTCCTATGAATAGAGTGTATTATCTTAATGTTAAAGAATTGTCCAAGGTTTAAACGTGGATCGGTACATAGCGTACCTTATAGAACAGTTAAATCTCTATTTCTTTTCTCTAATGTTAGAATAGTTGATTTGCATTTCGTGTTGACGATATAAGCTCACTGAAAATTTTTCGAGAGATGATATTTTGTACAAAATTAAGAAATTTGATTATTAATGCTCCCTATGCAGAGTTTGTGATCTTGAAAATGTTGAAGAAATAAATTAATTGAACCTTATTTTGGTTTTATTTGTCTTCAAAAACATCCCAACAAAAATATTGACTCTAACTTTTAATAATGGTGTTAGATAAACTCTACGTAGCGTAGTTATCCTATCGCCATCGATTGAAAGAATTATTAAATAAAATATCCCTGACTCCGTATTAATTAGATTTAAGTACAATAAATTATTTCTATAAATTATTAATAAAGTTTGCCAAAATAAATATACGAAAAACTTACGTGCAGCATAGGCTTCGTCAAAGGTTCGAAATCAAAGTAATCCGATACAAGCGAAGCCAAACCCTGCCAAGTATTGGTGCCGGTATAACATAACTTCGTTGGCCGTATGGAGGTACACACCATTTTCTGTATAAAATAGGTATATGAAAAAATCAAAAAGTTTAAATCGTACAGACTATGTGCATAGCGCCATCTATGATTGAAACCGAGACTATGAATGAAACTACTTCGCGTAGATAGAGTTCGGAAAGTACTAAGAAATGTTCAGTGGTTTCCGTCACATGACATAGATGGTACTGTAACTTTTTTTAAGTTTTATCAACACGACTCGAAAAATTTTCATTTGTAACTCTGAGTAGGTTTAAAATCCTTTAATCTGTCTAGCCCCGGAACCACACACAATCGGTCCCAGACACAATAGATTTTCTATTGTGTCTGGGACCGATCGGGCCCCTTGGGGCTCAATGGGCTAAAAAATCATTAATTTTTAAATTTTTAATACCCGCGTAAAATCAAACATAAGAAAAAATGACTGTGGTACAATCATAATTAATACTGCACAAAGTAAAAAATAGTCACTCTTATCACTTTACCTGTAAACCGCATTCATTAGGCGCTTGAAGCAACAACGGCCTTCGAAACTTGTAATGAAATAAAAACTGCCGCCTGAAGTTTTCCGCATACGCTAGAATTAGCCTCTCCTTCGTGCTATTAGTGTAGTAACTCTTTGGGAAACAAGTTCTCGTCTCAAATACAGGTTCAGATATTTCTGGCCAACACAAATTAATTACGCCAAGTTCATAAATTGCATTGTTCAGCGACTCTATCGTCATAGGCTCCAAAATATCTTTCAGGCCGAAAATCTTTGGGGGAACTTCCTCAACTACATTTTCTTCCAAGGGACGATTGAATATTTCACTGGTTGTATTCTCATTTACCTCCAAAACAGTACCCAACGGTTCAGCATCGCTTTTCTTTTCCTTGTCTGAAGTATGAATATCAGATGCGACTTTTACAGTACTCATTTTTTACTATAAACGTTAATATAAGTAACAAATAATTTATGTACAAATAGACTAGAGATTTCATGAATTTCAGCGTTTCAGTTGCCAAGCAACAGCGAAAGTCATGAATTAACTCGATGAAGGTTTTTTTAATGTACCTAGCAGCTCTTTTCGTAAACATCATTTTTATCTTATCATATTCAATTTTGTTTCAGACGCTTTGACGCGAATTACGGTATAGATATTGTTATTATGCTCATTCTGATATTATGATAATATGTTTCCCCCGCGGTTTCACCCGTGAGGCTCCTCTCACGCTTCCTCGATAAATGGACTATAAAACAGTGTTCTAGTACTCCTAGTCTAAGGTCCGAGTTTGGTCCGAGTATTAGAATACTATAGATAGCCTAGTAAATTTATTTTTTTATACATAGATAATTATTTTATTATACATAGATAAAAAATGATTCAAACTTTTTTTTTTTACTTACAATACTGGAATTAGGAATGACATTGACAAGTGGTGGTTGACTTCCAACGTCACTGTCAATGTCTAGTCCATACTGCAGTTTTGGCTAAACATAAATCATTTCTCATTTTATCTTTAATACCTACTTTATTGTAAAGCAAAGGTCAAAAAATCAACAAAGCACTGTGTTTTCTTTGTTTAATTATTAATTTATTTTCGTGAATTACTTGTAAAAAAATAATCTACATTAAGAAGTCATAAAACCTATCGACGCACCAATATAAATAACAGTGTAAATAATAGACCGTGAAATTAATTATATTCATGTTTTCTGTGTAAATGCTTATCAGTTTAGAATAATAAGTGTGCTTATTCCTTTCAAGAAAGTGTAAAGCCAAGGGCACGTCGCAATGGGTAATAAATCATCGCTATTGTTAAGGGAAGAAGAAATAGCCCAGATACAAGAAGAAACTGGATGTAAGTTTTACTTATTTTTCATTTATATGCTTTTAAGTATTTTAATAAATAATATTCGTTAATGTTTCAATATTTTCAGTTACTCCAAACCAAATTGAGCGTCTCTATTCTCGTTTTACGTCTTTGGACAAGAATGACTGCGGAACACTTTCCCGAGAGGATTTCCTGCGAATTCCTGAATTAGCCATAAACCCTCTGAGTGAGAGGATTGTCTCCGCCTTCTTTGCAGAGAGCCATGATGATAGAGTCAACTTCTTACAGTTTATGCGAGTGCTCGCTCACTTCAGGCCTATCAGGAAGAATAGAGAGAATAAACTGAATAGCCGAGAGGAAAAATTGAGGTGTAAGTTAATGTAAACATTAAAAACAATTATTACTCAAAAAAAAAATTAAAATAAAACAAAAATTTATTATCTGAGTTGGTAATAATTATCTTGAGTGTTATCTTAATTACATTTCTTGAAAAATAAAGGTGAAAAAAGGTCATTGGAAATTTTCTAGCATTTGACCCGCAGGTGTACAAATTTTGTACATTTAACTATCTTTTTTGTGAAGAAGCTTTAAAATATATTTGGAAAGTATTGTATGATTTAACTTAGGTTGAATTCTTAAGAGGTTTAGTAAACTATATCAAAGAACAGTTAATAGTTAGTACTATATATACAGTAATACCCCGAACCTACGCAATAGTCTGGGCTGTTTTCTTATTAGAATTGATCAACTTTAATATTGGTGGGTATTATCTTTGGCAATTCACAAATTTTTATTTACCATTCATTTTCTTTGATCAAATGAAGATTTCCTTCCAAATATATTACTTTTCACATCTAATGGGTAGCGTAAGTCGGGGTATATTCCAATTTAGTTATAGTGTTAAATGTTTCACCAATTAACATTTAATTTATTGTTCTTATACATCTATGTAATTGATGTTTACAGTTGCATTCTCAATGTATGACCTGGACAATGATGGTATGGTCTCAAGGGATGAACTATTGGCTATCCTGCACATGATGGTTGGAGTGAACATAAGGTAAGGCTGTATGAACTTTGATATTATTGAATTTTCATTGAAAAAAAAAAGTGAAGTCCCATGTCCCCTAGTGGGGTAAGGGGCAGATGCATCTGTTTCACTGATCGATTTTCTTTAGGGACAAGTAGGTGAACAGCCTTCTGTGTCCTACCAGATCAAGACTTTTTTTTTCTTCGTCTCCACCGGGAATCAAACCCAGGACCCCTCGGTGTTACGCTCACACGTCAACTACTGTACCGAGGAGGCATCGAATATTGATTAACTTCCATTAATCCATCAGTCCCCGGAATCACAGACACAATAGATAATCTATTGTGTCGCGCCCCGATCGGGGCGCTCGGTGGTCAATGGGTTAAAGATCCGCACTAAGCGTAACTATGCGGCAGCTTAGCGACCCGACACAGCTTAATATCCTTTCTATGAAATTGTATGACAGACTTACTACGCGCGACGGCCGAATTTGACCAATCAATTAGTCGCGTACGCCTAGGGCGGACTTTAATACAGAAAAAAAAATGTTTTCTCTGAAAATATAATACTAAAAGATAAAAAGATTAGTCGTGGATTAAAATGCTAAAGTATTATGTGATAGCAATAAATACATTACTTATTGAAATTTTTATAGGATTTTGCAGTTGTACATGTAACCAATTTTTTCAGAAATAAACCTTATTAGTAATTATACAAGATTAATGGTTCGTTATATTTAGTGTAGAGTGGAATCAAAAGTAAAAAAAAATATAATAAATGTAGATTCAAAAATAAAAAGCAGATATTTTTACTTTTTTTATCATTGTAAGAACAAAAAGTGGGCTGATGATGTTGACTTTATTAATTTGTATATATTTAAAACATTTCAGTGAGGAGCAGCTATCAAGTATAGCAGAAAGAACAATACTGGAAGCAGATACCAACAATGACCAGATGATTTCCTTCGAAGAATTCTCTCGAGCCCTCGAAAGGACTGACGTTGAGCAGAAGATGTCCATCCGTTTCCTGAATTGACCACTAACCCTATGAACTGTGCACATTAAATACCTACTAACTGTAGTGTTTGTGGTTTTTATTCTTAAGCTCTTCAGGGGCACTATGGGGTTTAGTATTATTAGAGAAATTGTTCTAACTGCGGTTATTTAGATTTGTTGTTAAAATTATCAAAGGATTGTATTCAATTGTATCTTGATAAAGAGCCATATAAATGGTGTTTGTAATACATGAGCAAGAAATCGACGTAGTATTTTTTATAGCTGATAAAAGATAGCTAATAATTTGTTCCAAAATAACAGTTCCTGAGTGACGAGTTGTATGTGTCCAAATTTTTATTGTAAGTGAGAGCGAAGCTTCAAAATTTAGATAACGTGAAACAAGTAAATGTTATTTGCATAATATAGTAATTAGTATGCTTTAGTCTCACATTGTATTAAATTCATACATGTTATTTAAAAGGTAATATCTATTTAGCGCATAAATAGCCTTATATTTAAATTTGTGATTATATAGCATCCAAATCTATTATAATTTATAATTGCTTTTGCTGGGATATTTGCTCTCTCAGATATGTTACTAATCCATGAATTCTCAAATATTACTTAAATTTTACTATAAAGATAAGTTATTTGAGTAATCTTTGAGAAAATCCGTCAAAAGATGTAAATGTTGTGACCAAATTAAAAATTGTAATATATATCTAACTTAGCGTAATATATTTTGTTTAAAATATACTGGTTTTATTTATCACCCAATAACACCAAAATTTTCATCGTTAGGGACGTGTTGGTGACATTCTTTTCGTCTCGAATCTCACCTCGTGATCCAATGATTTCTATTCTTTAAAAAATTATATTTATAAAGCACTAGCTTTCCACCCGCGGCTTCGCCCGCGCAGTCAAAGAAAGACCCGCATAGTTCCCGTTCCCGTGGGATTTCCGGGATAAAACCAATCCTATGTCCCGGGGTAAAAAGTAGCCTAGGTATGTCCTTTCTATCAAAATATCTCTATACCAAATTTCATGCAAATTGGTTCAGTAGTTAAGGCGTGATTGAGTAACAGACAGACAGACAGAGTTACTTTTGCATTTATAATATTAGTATGGATTGGAATGCCATAAAACCATTCAATAAAACGCCGCGTTCCATCGTTACAATAAATCATTGAAATAGAGCGCTTTCAATTTATGCGTTTCGTATCGGACGATGTGGTGCGTTAGAAGTACGGCGCACGGACGATCCTCTTTTTTCATACAAAACGTTCGGTGCGGCACCGCGAGCGTTCGGCGTACCGGCGTACCAGCCGTCTGACACGAAACTCATAAATTGAAAGTGCCCATAATGTTTCATATTGGTTGAAAAAGTTATTAATTATCTCAATAGATGGGGCGTGGTGTCCTTTAGAGACATGAACTGATAGCAGATAGAGTAGAATAAATTCGATTGCTCTGGCCAGGTCTCGTGATCGTTTTTCTATTTAAAAATTTATATTAATTTATGAAACATTTTAATGT
This sequence comes from Colias philodice, assembly GCF_061535455.1. NCBI lineage: Eukaryota > Metazoa > Arthropoda > Insecta > Lepidoptera > Pieridae > Colias > Colias philodice. The sequence goes on along the minus strand of NC_143103.1, from coordinate 7,871,818 downwards.
CATAAAACCAAAATGTCAAATTCAAGCACTATATATTTAATTCTAAGATTCTGACTATATCATTGTAACTAGAGGCACGCCTCGGCTTCGCCCTTGATACATAACCTCCTGAATGCTAGAAGTTGTATAATGTACCATTGATCCCTTGGTGGTTTACCGAAAGAAGTTTTGAAATTGGTCCAGTAGTATCAACAATCAAACTCTTCAGCTTTATATAATTAGTTCAAATGTATCTAAGTAATTTGTCTTTGTCAAGCAGCTGCTTGATTGAATGGCAAAACATGATTTAAGCAATTCGTCAAATTGGTTTTAATAAAGACTAAAGAGGCTAGGCTAATCGTCGATCTACGGGTTACGTAAAAATATAAAGATACAGTGCAAATTGTAACTGAAAAAAAAATGATCTTCTATTCTATTCATCCTCTATTGCTTATTATTGCAGGCTATTCTTTTGATTTATTTTTCTTCTAAGTTTGTGTAAACACTGCTTGGGATATAGTATTCTGAACTGCACAGTATAGAACATAGGTCTAAAAAATAAAAAAAAAACAACACTCCATTCAATAAACATTTATTCATTATAATTACAAAGAATATAAAGTTGTAACTATTAAGATAAAAGATGAAATCAGCTAAAAAGAACCCAGAAGTTGCTATTGCAAGAAAGATTTAAAATGTACGATAAAAGACGAAGCAATGAATCTAATACATAAATTCGATACTGATGTTCTATATTAAAGCATATTATTTCGCTATAGTATATCCAATTTATATTTTCTATATTTTAAAATACAATTATAAAAAGAGACAAAAACTACGAAGAATCGGTTACAACAAATTTATAGCGATTATTTTAAAAAATACACATAATTTACACTTAAATCTAATCGCAAATACGTCTCATAGTCACTTATATACAATGCATAACATTGAATTGTGTAAAATATTAAATTTTATTGGAAATTTCATACTAATACCTACCTGATGCGAAGTCATTAGAAAAAACGGTAATCTACCAATACCTTATAAATGAGATGTCTATGTAAATAATTTGTAATTTCTATGAATTTCTTTATTTTTTTTTTTATTTAGCATACTTAACAGTTGCTTGTATAGCCCTACTACCTATTATATAACCAGTCCTTTATGATTTGACCAGTTGGAGGTTTTTGTTAGGCTGTCGAGGAAACTGCTAGCTTTTTCAAATGCTCCATAAAGACTTGTAGAGATACATCGTCCGTGAGCACGGGGGCGCCACCGTCCTGTGTTATAAAAATAAATATTATTATTTATTTCATATAATATTTTGATATACAAAAGATTTAAATCACTGGTAAATATTAAATGTATGATGATTTTATCTCATTTACGTATTGAATCGTTTTTATACTTAAAGATGTACATTATATAATATTTTAAAAATAACTTGTAACTTAAGGTGTGTCGAGGCATCTATAAAAAATCGAGGCATACCAAACACTAGACTTTTTATGAAAAAAAAAGGGTTTGAATTTCATATTTACGACTTGAATAATATGGAAAGCAGTCGTAAATAAATACGATTTTATAGCTACATAAAATATAAATTACTCGAACAAAATAAACCGATATAAAAATCCACGTTTTACCAGTGATTTATAGTTTTTTGTATATCAATGTAGGAAATTTGTTAATTTTATAAGCATTCATAACATAACATAATATAGCCTTATAACCCAGTTCTAAGAATACTTATTTAACTTATGAAATTAGTAGTATCTATTAAAATATGTTATTGTTCATGAAATCCTTAAAATATTAAAACTAAAAAATAGTAATAATTATGACAATAAAATAATTTTATCAGCGTGAGTGTAAACTAATAAGATAAATACATATCAATAGATAAATTACTTATAATATTTTATTTAGATTCTTTTTAGAGTCCTTTACTTTCCTTTATTTTCGCCCTTGAAATAAAATATACTAGCCCGAATCCTACCTCACAATAAAATATGAAAAAGCAAGAGCTTCTTCAGAACTTTACACATTATCACAAAATCTCTGTTATGTCCATCATCACATGCTGTCCTTTTATAAACTTAAATATAATTATTATTAATGTATAACAAGCAACAAACAAACATAAATATAAAAACATACACACATAATACTGCATATAAAAAATAAGCAAAATCTCCATGCCAAACGAAATATTATTAGTTTCCCAAGCATTTTAATAAAAAAGTAAAAAAAAACTCTACCGCAGATGGTACTGGCATCGCCTGGTTTTCGTCGAAACAATGATGAAAAAAAAACAAAAACGTCAATTCAAATTTCAAACCATGCGTAACGCAAAATCAGTCATGCAAATAAATTTTGTTAAATTAATAGTTTTAAAAGAATAATTAAACATTCACAGCCTTTAAGTATTATTATTTTTTATGAAATAAAGTTTTAAAAAGAAAATATGCAAAAACATTAATTAAATGATAACACTGCAAATTAATAAAATAATTGAAAATGTAACTCACCCCTCCATATGCATACATGTTGTTGTGTGTCTGCGATGGGTTCACTTTGGACAAAAGGAATCGTGCCTGGAATGAAAAAAAAAAATTTAAATTCATATGTTTTCAAAATGAACAGAACTGCAGTAAAATTCGTTAACATCATAAAATATATATATCTAAGAAAAAAAAATGTAAATGCGCGCCAAAAGCTTATTTTTAATCAATTTAAATACAACTCACAGAACTTTCTTGTCTATACTCTATAATCTATGCAACCGCACCAACGACAATCGAATTTTGAAATAAGGTGAAATTTTCCTCAATAGTCATGAAGATTGGATTGTTTTCGCGCCTATGTTTTGAAAATCGAACGCGACGTCGATAACAATAATGTTGTGGCGGATTATATTCAGTGTGGTCGTTATTTCATGTACGTTATCACGAATACACGCGCACGGTCAGCGCTTAGACCGCATAAAAGGTTCCTTTAACTAATATAATATACTAGCTGTTCGCCCCTGCCCCACGCAGGTCGTTTTTTTTATTCCAAAATTTTATCAGTTATTATCCTAAACACAGTGCAGACGAATATCATTAAAATCCGTTAAGCCGATATTAAGTTAAGTGGTGTAACTAACATGATTAAACAACGTTAAATAAAAGCGTCAAATATCTCGACTGGGAAAGAGCACAATAGAAGGATTCAAATAGAAAGTTTCAAATATTGTGGTATTTTCAGATTTAATGTGTGCATTGTTCTTGAGCGGTGTGCAAAAGGAAGATTTAGACGTCAGCATGTTAATAAAACTGCAGCGATATAATGTTAATATAGACGAAATTAACAATTCGTGAGTAATAGAAGAGAATTAATAGAACTTTAAATTACTATTTAATTTAAACATTAAAATTTATATTTAAAGGCAAATGAGGGAAAAGTGTGTCACGCATAATGTATCCAAAAGCAAAACGAGCATTATTGAGAAAAGCGAAACGCCAAGACCCCCATTCAATAAAACTAGACTACAAGGTACGTAAACTATTAGGTATCTGTTAGAATTAAAAAGAAAAGCAAGCACTTAATAAGGTACCTATTTTTCTTTTTAGTTGAAAATGTGAAAGCCGTAGAACAAATTAAAGAAACTTCCGATGAAAAATATTTACAAAATAAGGATACAATTTTGCCTTGGCCGTATGAAAGGAACAAAACTAAGAAACCAATCATTGAAACAAAACCCACAAATACCATAGAGTATATAAGAGGCCAACCCGACATAGCAAGTGTCATGAAATTTTGGGAAAATTACGCGGCATCTAGCAGTAATAAGCCAAAACACAGCTCGATCGAAGTACACCAAATAAATAGTCGACGAACTACGGAAAGTACAATGAATATTGAAACTGACTCAAAAAAATCAGATGTTATTGAAAAATTGATAGAGCAATTAAACAGTTTAAACAAAAAAGATGAATCACAAGCTCCAATTGAAGTTACTCGGAAAATTAATACTGAATCCCCTGACATAAACCCTGAAGATTTTAAAATAAGTAATATTCAACAGATCCATCGTGTCAACTATCCACTCATGACCAGTGATCATATACAAAACGACAACATTAAAAATAAAAACAAAGACAATATCAAAACAGAGCAGAATCTACCCGAGCAAAACTTTAGTGATATTTTTAATGCCATTAAACAATATTCAGATACGAAAAAATATGAAGAAATATCTAGAACAGTTAAATACGAACCTGCTTATAATCCAATACCAATACAGCCTACACTAGAAGAAAATAGCAAAGACCAAAATGTGAAAGATAAAAGAGGCAATAATGAAATAGTTCCTGAAGATATAGTTCTAAAAATAGCACAAACTGTAAAAGACATGGTATTACGAGAACTACGTAAAGAATTTCAAACAACAACAACTACAACACAAAAACGTAAGTATTCCTTATAAATTACAAGTTAAACAATATTTAGTTATGTAACTAAATAATATAATCATTTCAGCTGAAATCCTATCTATATCACGCATGGAAACATATGCAAATGAAGAAAATATAATGGAGAAATTCATTCAAATGTTCCAAAGCATGACATCACAACAAAAACCTTCGAATCCTTTGAGTAGCGATAACAAAAACTCAGAAGTCAGAATCATAAAAAAGACACGTGTTCTTTTTAATCCTGACGTCATCATAAACACACAAAAGCCTTATGACCTACAACCGCAAATTCACAAACACAAATCCGAAAAGAAACCCATACCAGACGCCATAACATTCCAAACAAATTCATTAGAAATACCTCCCCTTGGAATACCGATAACCCATCGCCAATATCCCATAAATCAGAACATAATTGTAACAACGATAGCTCCGTTTAAACCCTTACAATATGACAATGGTCATATATACAGTGATGGCGCTTCAGTCAAAGTGTATCCGAAAGAAATAATACAAAGCCCATTGAACGCTAAATTTGTGAAACGCTCTGACGATTGTCACTTACACCATAATTGCAACCATAAGAATGAAGATATCATAAGGTTCAGACTGGAAGGACACAAGGAAAGCGCGAAATACGACACGGATTATTATGAGAAAATAAATTTGGGAAAACCAGTAGTAAAGAAAGATCAAATAAGTGCAGTATTATTGCCAAAATTCCACGAAAAGTTGGAGAAATCAGATGGTCTTGAGACATTTAGTGAAGACGATTGCTGTAACACTAAATACGGAATGATACCACAAATGGTTGACTGTTGCAACCAGAAAATCGCGTCGAGACAACAGATGTCGATCGCTAATATGAAGAGGGGTTCTTATGACGATACGCATTTTAGGAACTTTTTGAAGACACAACAGAAGGTCACGGATATGCTTGAGAAGATTTTAGCATCTCGGACCAAACCTGAACTACCGCGCAGTGTGGAAACAACATAATGTATACATTAAGTGAAATAAATAGCTCTGTAACTAGTTTTGTTTTATTTATCACCGACACGTGAAATATAATAACATCGAGACGTCAAATACCATTTCTTTTAAATTGTTACCCTATAACCCTAAAAACATAAAATACAGGATGTTACATTTTCATTTTCTTAGAATCATGTGACCGATCTATAACGTCATTTACACATTACACATTAAAAGTTCTCACATCGTGTATCAATTCCCGTTGTATTAAAATTCGAAACTTACATAATTTATATCTAAATATCGATACTTTATAACGGTCTAAAGACAAAAATGTCTAATATAATGCACTGTTTTTCGTAAGATCTCGTATTCCGCATGTCAGGTATACGGTACATGTGCTATAAGGCTGTATACACACCTGCGAGCCACCATGCTCCGTGTCGATGTAGCGCGGCACGGGGAAGCGCGTCTGCAGTATCTCCTGTGCGTCGTCGACCGGAGCCCGTAACAGTTGCGCGAAGCTCTCGTACTCGGGCATGTCTTGGTAGCGGAGTGCGCGCCATTGCGCTATCGTCTGGAAGTAGTGTGGACACAGCATTAAGATTATTTTACACATAGTATGAAAAATAATAAGTTCAAAATTAATGAAGTAATTAATAAAAAATAAAACTGGCACAATTTTTCTTATGCTTTTGTAAAATTTTCTACTTACTTAATTTCTATTACATATCATGAAATTAGTAGAACTAATTATTTCCTTTTTTCATTATGTATATTAAAAGTATTTAAAAGTCTGTGTAATAATAAATTGAAACTTTTTTGGAGTAAATCTAAATATTTCTCACAATCACAATTTTAACCATAACCAAAAACAAGATCCTTATTTCCAACCCTCCAAACAAACCTCTCCATGATAAATAAGTATTTGGAAGAACGTGTCCATGAGTAGAATGCGGTCCGGTTGTATGGAGGAGGTATCCAATAGTACTGGCTCTGGGGGTCCTCCAAAACTGTATGAGTAGAGGATCGGCTGGATCATAATGAGGGACTGAGTGAGGTCCTCACGCATTAGCATGTGCCTGTAACAAGAATAAATCACTTTGGTAAAAGATGTTATAGGAAAAATAACAAATAATAATAACTTTGTGTAGTAGTGTGCAGTAGTCCGATGGAGGATTTGCTCAATATACGAATGCGCGTGTGCGAATTTCTATTGCAATAGGAAAAATTTGCAATTGAAATTCGCACACATGTCAGAAGTGAAACTTCTTTGTCAAGATTCAAAGATACAAAAATCATCGCCATACTCCATAACTTGACGATATTGCCATGACGCGATCTTGAAATTTTACTCTCAACGCGCCTAAAGAATTTTCACTTCAAAAATTTGGATGAGTACAAAAAATGTATTATAGTAACTAGTCATATACCTACACATCAAATCCTGTGTTCATAATATAAACTTAAGCTTAAAACGAAAAAAAAAGACGGGTTGCACTCCGGGAGTGCCGGCAGAAGTGAAAACTTGATTATTAACGTTGAGCATGTTTGATATCCATCCGTCTTACGCTTTTTCTATCAGGTCACGTGTCCTGACGCGAGTTTAAGATTTTATACCCATTACAGAAAAAGTGCTAAACGCCGCTAAAGAAGTTTTCACTTCAAAAAACTTGCCTTATAATTTAATTTTACAATACCTATATTAAATCTTACCTATAGAAAGTAGTCTCATCTGGCGAGTTATTGAAAACTTGCAGGAACTGCGACCTCCGCAGATGGTACATGAACTGCGGGTATAAACTGAAGTTCTCTGACAGACGGAAGCTGTTCGGATCGTCCTTGCCGTACTCGCCGAACTTTTGACACTGCAAATTTAGATTTTTGTTAGATAATGATATAAAATATGAATGAGATTTGTGTAACACAATATTTATTAAAAACTATCGTTTTAATTGACAATATTAATAACTCAGGCCCCTCAATCACAGACACAATAGAAAATCTATTGTGTCGTGGACCGATCGGGCCGTTCAGGGCTCAATGGGTTAATGTTTCTATAAAATCCAGGTGTATTTTAAAATGATGTCGGAAAGTTGTTTATATGCTATGAATGATGTCGGGAAGTTGTTTATATGCTGTGAATGATGTCGGGAAGTTGTTTATATGCTATGAATGATGTCGGGAAGTTGTTTATATGCTGTGAATGATGTCGGGAAGTTGTTTATATGCTATGAATGATGTCGGGAAGTTGTTTATATGCTGTGAATGATGTCGGGAAGTTGTTTATATGCTGTGAATGATGTCGGGAAGTTGTTTATATGCTATGAATGATGTCGGGAAGTTGTTTATATGCTGTGAATGATGTCGGGAAGTTGTTTATATGCTATGAATGATGTCGGGAAGTTGTTTATATGCTATGAATGATGTCGGGAAGTTGTTTATATGCTATGAATGATGTCGGGAAGTTGTTTATATGCTATGAATGATGTCGGGAAGTTGTTTATATGCTGTGAATGATGTCGGGAAGTTGTTTATATGCTATGAATGATGTCGGGAAGTTGTTTATATGCTATGAATGATGTCGGGAAGTTGTTTATATGCTATGAATGATGTCGGGAAGTTGTTTATATGCTATGAATGATGTCGGGAAGTTGTTTATATGCTATAAATGATGTCGGGAAGTTGTTTATATGCTATGAATGATGATTAAGATAATATGAACTGTATCTCACCAATCGGATGAGCATTCTGTCGAGCCAGCGCAGCACATCGGGCCCGTCCTCGTGGTCAGCGCGGTATACCACGAGACGCGCCATTACTACGGCCGCGGCTTCTTGGTCGAAACCAGCCGCTATGTGGGGTAGGTTCACTGCAGGGTCTGCCCAGCTGTGGATGAATTATGATTAATATGTAAGAAACACTTTAAAATTCTCATTACACAGATTTATCATTTACCACAGTTTCAGAAAACAGTTTCTACAGGGACAAGTCGGCAAGTCGACATTCAAACAATTAGAGATACAATAGCCCAGTTCGAACATCGTTATAAGGAATATTCATTCAAATTAAAACCTTATTACGTGACAGCAAGGTTCGAAATCGCTCACTATGAAACTCTACCTAATATGCGCGCAGGCATAGTTTGGCTTTGGAAAATTTATACCCATCAAGACAGAAGAGAGTACAGTATAATTAAATAAAATGAAACTTATTATACAACGTAGAAAAATATTTACAAAAGCTCGTACTAACATTTTCGTTAAAATCTTATCCCATTTATGTATAACATATTTTACGATTTCTTTATAATAATCAAATGTTCTGTACGTAATTTTTATGTAATCTAAACAAATGTATGTTTAAAATCAGAGAAAATTTTCTCTATATTATGGCATCTCTACATACTTGCGTGCAATAGTAGTGACTCGGATGCGTCTCTGTCCACTGGAGTGCTGGTAGTTGGTGATGAACTGTACGCAGCCGCGACCACCTTGAGGTACCGGAGCAGCATGCTGGTTTACCACCTGTAGAATAGTATCAAAATCGGTATAATGGCTAATAATATGGTAAATAGATATAAATAAAGATATGGGTAAGTTAAAATAACAATAAATTTTCAAACAATCTCTTATTTTAATAAAAATTATGTAGTGTTGGATTTCATAATAACAGATAAAATGAAAATGTAAGATGTATATTGTTTTGTTTGCTAGGTGAGCAATTTTTTTTATTATACTGATTTCAAGGTAATCCAGAAAACTGAAATATATTTATAAAACAAACTCCCTTTCTCTGTCCTTATGTCCTTATGCATGCTTAAACCTTTAAAACTACGCAACAGATTTTGATGCGGTTTTTTTTTATAGATATAGGAATTTTCGAGAAATGTTTTAGTATATCACTTATTAAGTTTAGATATGGCAGGCAAAGCAGTGGGCGGTTCGCTAGTTAATTATCAATTTTAATATTGACTGAAATATAACGTAATGAAAAAAAATTGGTTGTTTGTAAAGTAGGTTTACGATCGAGATGTTTACGTGATAACGTCTTATTGGTGGCAGCGATCGAGATGAGACGGGAGATCGGTCCGTCTCTCTCTCGTTATACCTGCGATCGCGCTCGTGAGGTTTTGGTGTGACACAAGTTTCTGAACATGTCACCCGACTAAAACGATTTTAAAAACGTTATCACGTTAAAAATAAAAAATATCAGAATACAATGAAATTACCTCAAAGAAGATAGCCATGGTGGTGCTAGGTGTAAAAGTGCACATTTTCCATTGACAGGTGTTACCCATGCCAACCTCCTGGTCGGAAACACAGGGGCCTTTCACATTCAGCGAGACACAGGAACCAATCGCTCCGGAAACTAGAAATATTGCGTCATTATAATTATGAGGAATACTTAAAAAAATTGATTAAAATGGTTTTTAGGAATACATATTTTTCGATGATTTAAAAACACTTGTCTCTTACAAGTGTTTTTAAATCATCGAAAAATATGTAAGTAGAGTAAAAAAGATAAATGTTTGTGTTCTGAGTATGCAAGAAAAAAATAAGTACACACATGTGCATTGCAATAAACAATGTTTGATTTATTGTTGTAACAATAAGCAATGTTTTAAGAAGAAAAATGAAGTGAAAGCATAACACAAGAATGTACATTACTATAGATAAAATAGAAAATATTTAGGGCCGATTTTTCAATGCTTGGATAAAACTTATCCGTCCAATAAAGTATTACACGATAATATTAAAATGACACGAAAACTGTCAAATACGGTTAATTAGAATACGTTTTTAAAATAGTAGTTTTATACATTATTCGACGAATAAGTTTTAACCAAGGATTGAAAAATCAGCCCTTAATCCAATAAGAAAATAATAGAATTCTGATTACAAAACAAACATCAATTGAATAATTTCTTAGTGTGGGAGCTATGTTAAAACTTATCACTACATAGTATAAAACAAAGTCGATTTTTCTGTCCCTATGTCCCTTTGTATGCTTAAATCTTTAAAACTACGCAACGGATTTTGATGCTGTTTTTTTAATAGACAGAGTGATTCAAGAGGATGGTTTTAGTATGTATAATTTATCAGGTTTTAGACAAAGCGGGTGAAGCCGCGGGCGATTAACTAGAATTATATAAGTAACTAGCGGTCCGCCCCGGCTTCGCCCGTGGTACATATGAAAAATAGATGTTGGCCGATTCTCAGACTTACCCGATATGCACAGAAAATTTCATGAGAATCGGTCCACCCGTTTCGGAGGAGTATGCAGACTAACATTGTGACACGAGAATTTTATATATAAGTAATAAGCTACAGCAAATTCTTATATTGATAAATTTCTATTTGATTGTGTTTTGGCTGAAATATCATTTCATTTTCATTTTTCATAAATGTCAAGTCTAATAAGAAGTTACTTACTCTTTAGTTCTCTACTGCATTTAACTTCCATAGTTCCATTGAAAGCCATTTTATAATCTCCCTTCTGATCCTTAGCAAACACTCGTTGGAATGTTTGCTTGAATAGAGATGAATTAAACGAGTCACCCATTACCATATGACCCCTGAAATTGAATCATATAAATTAATTGTTATTCTATTTCGTTTTTTTAGACACAATTTACATATAGATAATTTATTAATTACTATATTCATTTTGTATGAGAATTGCATTGTCATACCAAACAATATTTGCATAATCTTGAATGAATTGAAAAAAATATTTTATAGAATATTGTAAATTTTAAAAGAATATAAAGATAGGTCAATAATGTTGCCTAGGAGTGGAGAAAGACGCGGGTTCGAATCCCGCCTTGTGATCGTTTTTTTCTATACTTTAAAAATTTCAATTTATAAAGCATTTGAACGCTATAAAACTAAAAATATCATAGAATAGTAATAATAACAAACCCAGTTGAGTTACAGCACTGCTTCATCTCCATAAGACCAGTTTGATCTAACGCACATGAATAAATGTCAATCGCATGACCATTAGTCGCGGACCTCAAAGCTAACGCCTCATAATGTTTGATCGCCTTCTTCATGTATTTAGCATTATCCTTGTGAATGTCATGGTGGGAACGGATAGGTTGCTTCAGTTCATCGTTAACAACTTGACCTGGGCCCTGCGAGCAAGGACCACCAAGGAACATCATGATCCTGGCTCCAGTATTGGGATAGGTCACTTCCAATAGCCCAACAGCTAAAGAGAGAGCGACGCCACTGCTTCTCAATGGACGTTTACCAACACCTAGAGGCCAGGGGTCACGGCCCAGTTCACTTAACAAGTCAGTTAGAGCCATGTCGCATTGCTTAACTGGTTGCAAGAATCGGTGAGCCGGTGTCTGTGGCACAGGGGCCCCTTGTCTCTGCTGAGGGTTCGGTACATTCACTCTGCCGATCGCAAGTTGCTCTTGAATCTGCTTCGCTGATAAATCTTTTGTTCCTTTGAATACATAGCACTTGTATATTCCTTCAGATCCTGAAAAATTATTGCATTGTTTTAGTTTTGAAATATGATATCTTGATTAATATTAATCATAAAGGTTGATATAAAAGTGTTGCAATACAAGTATTACAAATAAATTTTCTCGTTTCATATAAACTGTTACTCAATGGAAAAGCATGATTTCATTACGCAACGATGATACAATATTTCACATACCCAATTCATGTATTTGAACCATGCGTCCAAAGGTGATCAGACCGACTAGAGCATTCTGCGGCATCAAACTGAGTGATGTTTGGAGAGAATCTTTCAACGCTCCCAGTTCCTCCTCATCCATACAAGTGTCGACAACTAGCAGGAAGATGGGCGGCATGCTGTGTGCCCGAGTTATAGTGTATTCTATTGTTGAAAAGTTGGGGATCAGCTCGGCCGGTTGGTGCTGTTCTGATATCGCAGCATATTGCGGCGGGAACTGTAATATTTGTGTAAATTTATTGGATTGAATGATTGAAACATTTTGGAGAATGAGTCATGTATTAATTAATGTAATATGTAATTTATTTGTAATTTATTTGTATTATTTGTAATAATATAAATATAGAACTAATGCAATAATACAGTGTAGTTTTATTTAGTTGATACAGTTTAAGTTACAAATATTGAATGTTCAGTCATAAATTACACAGATATACTTACAGGATTTCTTTGGAAACAGAAGTTGCAAACCCATAACTTGGCTCTATAATCAACTTGGCACATTGGATTTAATACAGCACGACACGTATTACGTGTACATAGCACTGGCTCGTATTGAATAGGTGGTAAATCGGGACGTTCCTTCAACGGCTGGTACAAACTAACGAGAGGAACCACAAGTCTCGTAGCTTCGATTCTACTCGAAGGCCACACGTTCCACGTAAACCGTATTCCATCTCGATCTTCATTTTGCTGTATAAACTCCTCGTACGTCGCCATGTCGTTAATTCTGATCAGAAAACATACAAACTATGAAACATAACTTAGAGAAAACATCATTGTAATTATACGTGACAAAGCGACATAAGATTACCTACCAGGATCTCATGTGTTGACCTTAACAAAAGCACATTAAATTTACGTCTTCAAACCACAACTCTTATGTTTAATTTAGTTGTTTTACAAGAAATTATTGAACAACATCAATCAGAATCCACTAGGTTTTTGCCGAGCTGATTTGGCAATTGTCAAAACCAAAGACATCGAACTGTCACCTGGCCACGTCATTTTTGAAAACGCAATACAATATATTGTTCATCAAAATTAATGTTATTTTAGTATAATTTTATGTCTTCCATTTATATATAGTTTAAAATATATTATTTTAAATTAATATATTTTGATGAAACACTCTATGGTAAAAGTCTATGTACCAAAGACAACGTTAGCAAGTCTAGCGTCTTTTATCTATGGCTCAGATAGTTACGTTCCTTTTTCACATAAAAAGTATAAATTAGTATAAAATTATATAAAATATTATATGTGATTTTAATAAATACTGTGCAAACCGATTAAAAAAATAATATAAAACTTATAAACAAGTGTAAAAGTGAACAGTTACATAAAAAAACGTTGTTAAATTGGGAACGTTTACGGGTCATTAGTGTGTAAACCCAGTAATGAAACGTTCCTGAATGAAATATTTTTTTTATTTTGGGACATAGTAAATTATATTTCGTTTGTAAGACATGGTTTTTAAAATTTATTGTATTTTATACAATACAATCAATGTGTTTGGACATAATAAGTGATTATAAATTAATTGATATGTCATTGCTTTGTTTTAAGAGCAGGAAGTTTACATCAAAAAGTGCGACTGCGCACTGGCCAAATTAGTAGGTAGTGTGAAAGAAAATGGCGATCAGCGAAAGGCGTCCGGAGTTAACGTGATGAAAAACATTGTTAAAAGCTCAATTACATAGTGTTATAGTTATTAATTGTGTCAGATGTAGATTAATTAAGTGTTAATGAATAGTGATTGTGTATAAAAATGGCTGCGAATATGTACAGAGTCGGCGGTAAGTAACAATAATTGGTTATTTTTGTTGAAGCTTCGCCGGTTCACCGCCAGCCGACTAGCGGTGCTTTGCTTTGAATGTCGTACCTTCATTAATTGTTCACATTAATTAGTCCAATAATACAGAAATACACCGTTTTGCCGCTATTTTGATCGATTTCAAAGCTATTTGACAGATCTTTTTGCGGTAAAACAATGTTTATATGAAATATTTATTTTACCAAAATTCTCAAATAGGACATTAGCATTTGCATCTAGGTATCATTGTATCGGCTTGCGTATCTCGGTGCGGAGAGCGAGGCATGGTACTTTAGTCATCAAGTATGTTTTTCCGTTCGTTATCAAACTTATTTGCGAGAGTTTTGTTAGTTTTGACGTGAGATTTTAGGTTATAACCAATGTTGTCAAAACAGTTTTGTCATATTTTTCATTATTTATTAAATGGAATGTGTGTATTTCTATGCACTTAACGTTCTTTGAAGGCAACATAACACAAATTTCATAAAAGTATATAATTTATGTGTATTTGAAAAATAGTAATATTTCGAATTCGTAGTATTTAGAGGTAGTAGTAATACAATAAGAGTGGTTTAGAGATACCGCGAGGACCCGGCGACTTATGTGGCGCGCTTCGCGGTCGCCGCGGCGAATGTTAATTAGCTCTTCCCTTTAGACAACTTCCTATCACTAAATACCGCGCCATTGAAAAACTTGTCATACCACTCTTTGGGTTAATTATTTTTCGTTGAAACATGTATTCAAATAAATGAAACTTGAATTTTTTTTTGATTACTTAAACCTGATAAGATGTTTGATAAACATTAGTAAAGTCATTTTTTTAAATTGTACATTGAATGAAAGTTACTGCATCACAAGATCATTATTTAATAAAATATCACAACCAAAACCAAAGTATTCAGTACCTATATTGTTCAAATCAGATAAAGACATTTCAACGACAATCACTATAGAATGAAGAAGTGTGCAAAATTCTGATATTGAAAATGTTCTCTGATTGTGGATATATTTTTGCAGTGACCTCAAGCACCTGCATACATAATACACTTGTATCTGACAAAGAATTGCTTGACCTACATTTACTGCCTTGAGTTTTTTGTGTAAAGAAATTGACTTACTGTTGAGGTCAAATGCTACTTTTAATCAATATCAATAATATAAATATTGTATTAACCCATTGACCACCGAGCGCCCCGATCGGGGCGCGACACAATAGATTATCTATTGTGTCTGTGACTCCGGGGACTGATGGATTAATTCTATTGTCCAAAGTTAAATATGCTAAGAATATTACACTAGAGAGTAATAATTGTAAAAAATAATCAGGGGTTTTGTTTCCAACAAGAAAGAGATGATATAAAAATTACATATTGGATTGATGTAGGTTTACGTTTAGAACCACTCTCAAATTCTATAGAAAACTACATATTATGAAGTATTCTTAGAATATAAATGCTGAAATTATTGAAGAATGTTGACAACAGAGTAATAAGCATTCAAATTGTTTATTTTTCTTATGTTCATTCCCACCACATTCTACAGGACTGATGAACTTGAAAGTTTCTATAACTATTCACTATAAAAACCAATAAAAATGACATTATTCATAAACAAAAAAATATTTGTTAGTCTTTAAATGAAGATCAGTGAGATTACTAGGTAAATAAGATATAGTAGTCCTTTCACCGCACATTCCCAAAACAACAGAAGTAAAAGAAACAATGATAAAGCTTAAAATATGTCTAGGTTTAGTCACTAAAGAAATATTCATAGTTACATAGTAAATATTTCATATTAAATTTTATTAAATAATAAATTTTATATTGATTTATTTAATGTATTATTATGTGTACATTATAATGTTAATACAATTTTATTATTACATGAATAATAACAATATAAACAAAAATTTATCTTTCCACAAATTCTCTGATAAAGGTTCAACAGATAAACAACATCTTTTATTAAAATTGATATATGTACATATCTTTACTTACGGATAGTCTATACTTATGTACATATAACAGGGAAAAACAATATGATATGTATAAATGATGTAAACATAAATGTACAACAAAAAATAAATTGATAAAAAAAATCAATCATTCCTCATCAATTATGTTAAAAACAAATTTTTAAGGTTTATCTATTCAATTAATTGTAATATTCTCTAAACTTATAAATTTCTGTTCTTGTACCATTCAAATAAAATTTTCTACATTTGATGCTATACGAATTTTACGCAATTTATCCCCTCAGGGCGCTTGTGCACTACAAGGAATTTTACTGTCCGGCATTCCGATTTTTTACGGTCCGGTGTGGCATGAAAAAACCGATGAATTGCTTGTGCACCTGTCCGTCTTTACTCGGATCAGTGCGGTACAGTTCAAGGAAGTTTGGCGGTATAATGCTATCATAAATGATTGTGTTTGCATTTTACAAGAAACGAGTAAAAAATATAGAAGGTGAAATATTATATTACTTCGTTATAATAAAAAGTAAAGTTCCGTAAGAGATTTAGGGTGCACTCACACACATCAGTCACCGTCACGGCACGTCACCGGACAGGATTAAAAAAAAATATGTATCAATAGTTCTAGTATGACTCTGTTCCCACACGACAGTCGCCGGCACGAAATCTATCAGTGACGTCCCCGGTCAGGCACGTCAAATAATCTTTCCATACATGTATCATACTTTTATCCCCACTCACCCGGTGCCGTCACGTCTCAGTTCAGTCAGCGTCGTGCTACCGTCAATTGCTACATGTTCTCTAGCGTGACACACGTCTAATCACTCACTAACCTGATGTATGTGTTCAATGATTCAGTCAAACCGGCGACGTAACTGACGGACAACATGACGGTGACTGGTGTTTGTGGATACGTACACAAACCGTCACCGATCAGTCATCGGTGACTTGACGGTGACTGATGTGTGTGAGTGCACCCTTAAAATGCGTGTTTCACTTATTTATTTTAATCGGTGACGAGGAGCTAAAGCTATTCCCACTTGAACTTTATCTTACCAACACACTTAGATAATAATTATAGGTCAATGCTTGGTCAATGTATATAAAATAACGATACCGACTTCTCAAATCTCATTGCCAACTAAAAGAAAGTAAAACAAGAGCTTGCTTTCAATTGGCATATGCAGTAAAAACAGTAAAATCCAAGCAAGTGGGCATTCGAAAACAATTATACCTACAGCGACTCGTAGACACAAAAAACCATCCGGAATAGGGAAAAGTAAAATGTCGGACAGTAAAATTACGTATAGTGCACAAGCTAGTATATAGATTAATGGCGTGCCATACCGGACCGTAAAAAATCGGAATGCCGGACCGTAAAATTCCTTGTAGTGGACAAACGCCCTCACTCTATGACCTATTATGACCCTCTTGTTTGGTCATTTACCATAACCATTAATTGTTGACCTCCCAGTAGTATGAAGACGCGTACATGGTAGAGATCAAGCGCACTCGCGTTATGCATATTCGTACGTGTAAAAGGGACACAATCTGACCGTGCATTCTTTACCTTATCTAAGGCAAATACACTTTTAATATTGTATACAGAATCATATTATACCTAAGTAAAGATGAGATTAGGTAACGTTTCTTAATTCAACGTAAAAATTGTATTTTGCGACAATTAATAATTTACTATGTAGAGATTAGTGATTACGTATTCGTTTTTAATGTTCGCCGTTACGTAAAGATTGTACCGAACGATCTATCTTTAATAATATTTGTTTATTCGTCACTCAAGGTGTTAAAATATAGATAACGTGAATCATTTTCAATAGATTTGTGAATTAATCCCGCGCCAGCATTGATACAAAAAATTTCCTTTGTAAAAGTGACCAAATTATTCGTCGCTTGATCAATTCGCGGATCTGCCACAATAATCGGTTTACATCGTGGCGTCGTTGAAAAGTGGTAGAAAAATAAAAATGCATTTCTATTGCGTGGTATGAAACTTTCACACGACACGGTTTCTAATGTCGTGTGATACATAATATTTAATTTAATCGATAACAATTTGTTGAACCCATTTTGGATAATATGACTACTACATATATCAATCTTATCACCTTTGCTACACTTTGTACCTAGCTAAAAGAATACGGAATTAAAAACAATATGTTTACGATTCACAATAAAATAAAACATTTTATTGAAGTTCGTGTTTAATTTGTATTGGTATAAAATATTAATCATTATAAAAAATGCACAAACTAGGTATATCAAATAAGTAGAATTTACATTTTAATAAACGTACATACAAACGTGAATTCGCTTCAAACATTTTATAATAATATGCAATTATTCATTCTAGAAGTTAATTAAGAACAGTAAATGATAATTAAAGTTATGTTCCTCTCCGAGGATTTGATGCAGTCCGATGAAAAGATGTCGTAAAAGATCATCCTCTGAAGAAGCGGAATGGTAGGTATATCCGTTAACAACAAACTATGTTCGAATTTAAATATGATTATTATAAACACAAGAAAAAGTTTTTAGAACCCCCTTTCTGTATAAATTGGAAAATAAAAGCCAAGTTTTATAAACATTGAATTCAAATATTATAATCCACGCCCGTAATGATAGTTTTGGCGACTTGACATGGGGACACCCTTTCGCGATCACGAAAGATAAACAAAAAGTCCAGCTATACTAACTGAATCATTATTTTATATTTATCATAGTACCTATCTGTCTATATCATATATTATGTTAATAAGAATAACGCTATGCAATATCAATGTTTAAATATTTTCGTTACTTCACAAATTGCCGACAGCAAAAGAAAAACAGCGGTCCGACTCCAGAGCGACTCGCGACTTGCAACTTGCAATGCGGCTTCGCTAAGCGTGCTGCGAGGAATGTTATTCACCTGTCCAATATTGTTAAACGGAAAATCTTTACTCAGAATCCATATGCGTTTTGTATTTATTATTTACCTCTGCTCGTATTTCGTATAGGAGCTACCAACGTTGACAAGAGATAATTTTAGTATAGTTGGTTCTTTGATATACTGTTTCTCTTCCTATTTCGGTTAGAGTCCGGGCTGTCTGGCTGGCCGCAGTGGTTGCGTTTATTAGTGCGCATCTTATCTGCACAGGAAAATATCCGTAATTTAAAGTCATTTATTAACGCGTAATTTTTAATCTTTTGCCTTTATATAGATCCATCAGACATAATTATTTTATTGCAAGACGTTTTTTTCGTTGTTAAATAGGTGCCAGACGCAATTTTTTATTTCAAAATCATTAAAATGTCATCGAAATAAGTGAAATTCCATCAACATGAGTCCCCGTGAAGGATATACTATGTAAAATATTCATTTTACTATTTACAATTTTTTAGCAACAATCTACCATGGTGCCTCCTTTTCCCAACGAACCTCAAATAGGACGTAAATGTAAACTTGATAAAAACCAAATATCATCAAATTCATATTAATACCAAAATGTGTAATAAATATGAAACCATCTATTAAAAATATTAGTTTACTAATTATTCAATACTAGCCGCTCCGCGCGGTTTCACCCCCGTGGCTCCTCTCCTGTTGGTCGTAGCGTGATGTTATATAGCCTATAGCCTTCCTCGATAAATGAGCTAACACCGAAAGAATTTTTCAAATCGGACCAGTAGTTCCCGAGATTAGCGCGTTCAAACAAACAAACAAACTCTTCAGCTTTATAATATTATTATTCAATACTAGCTGCTACGCGTGGTTTCACCCCCGTGGCTCCACTCCTGTTGGTCGTAGCGTGATGATATATAGCCTATAGCCTTCCTCGATAAATGAGCTATCTAACACAGAAAGAATTTTTCAAATCGGACCAGTAGTTCCCGAGATAAGTATTAAAAAAGGATAATATAATATAAGTAATAAAATTATTACTTACCTTTAAGGTGATTCCTACGATCTGTTCCCAGCCAATGTCCCGCTAGATGGCGCTGAATTCTACATTTCTAGTTTATTTGAGTTTTTGCGTAATTGGAAAAGATTAAGGTCGTAGGAATAGTCATGGCGGTTACTGAATATTATATTTTATTGAAATATGTCATATCATTGCCTTAAAATCCACCCAATTCGGTAAAAAAATGCATTATAACATCTGTCATTGCATACAGGGTCGTTTACACACACAGACGTATACAAAAATGATAAAGATTTAAGTCTAGATGGCGTGAATGTAAAACAAGTAGGATTGTTATAAAAATAAAAGTTATATTTGTTGGCGTAAACTATTTTGTTGTAATTTTGGGAAATAAATAATGTCAAAATTGATTACAATAAAACGCAGTTTTATTTTATTACATTACACTATTGTTTTTTTTATCAAAACATGTATTTGAAGTAGCATATACCTATGATATAATATTATGCTAAGAATAATTATTCATACAACAACAAATCTAAAACACTATTTAGTATGGAAAAAAACCAGGAAGGTGAAAAAGATATTTACGATTTCGACGCACTCGACTTTTAGTAAAATATAGTAGGTAAAAATTAAACAATGGTAATGTAAATTCTAAACAAACTACTACCAAAATACAATTAGAACAAAAATCATTTGACTTGTTTATTTCACCCAGAGGCCAGAGGCGGCTCGTGACAAAATTGTATAGGTGTTCACTTGAAATAAAACAACGAAAATACAATAGCGTTCGGGATGATTTATTACAAAAAAATGAGCACCACATTTTATAAATGTCTATAACACTAAAAATTACAAAGTACAGGCTATTTCAAAACGAATTCAATGACTAGGTATCAATAATTAGTAAATCACCGAATTTGCATTCGCGAGCGTAGGTATCCATAGTGTTTGTCACTGACGGTCACTGACCTCTATAACTTATAGTTATAGAGGTCAGTGGTGTTTGTTGTGTAAACATGTATGTATTTGAGTAGTTAGTAGCATATTATATTCTGAATTTCTGATCCATGCCTATTCACTCAAAACTAATAACACTAATGATTTGTAACAGTAAATTATTTCAATAGGTAGGTATTTGAACATTTCCCAACAAGACGTAAGAATAATTATTCGTAGGTATACAAGATACAATAACAAATCTAATACACTATTTATTATTTTATTATTTACTAGCGGTCCGCCCCGGCTTCGCCCGTGGTACATGTTTACGTTTTCTCTCCATAAGAAGTAATAGCTAGAGAGCTAGCGCAAAGCTACCTGTATGTATTTGACCAGACCTGGATTTTTGTGTGTTGATTCCCCTATACCTACTATACATGAGATGAGGAGTCACTAAGCCCAGAGTGGTGGACGGGGCGCGCGCTTAGGTAAGACAGGTGGAAATTTTTGGCGAACTTTGAAACCATTTGACCACGTCTGCCATTTTGATATTTGAAAATAGATTATTATTACTATCGGAAAATAACAATGGCAGACCATTATCACGCGGATAACATTCTGGCAGACACTTATGAAAGTGCTGAAAAAAATACAATTTTGAAAGTATTTGACCAGATCTGCCATTCATATATTTTATTTATTAGGGTCTTAAAAACTTATTTTCGAAACGGCAGACATTTTCATTGCGTACAGACTTCAGCAGACAACAAAACTTTACAGACTTCAGCAGTCAACAAGACTTAGCTTCTACATGGTCAGATGTATATATGTATTACGTTCCCTGACCTTACATCAATGATTTACTTTATTAATGTTTTTATGGTCATTTACATTTAATTTTGAAAACTATGGAATAAAATTTATAAATTTGATGATACAAAACTAAATATACATTTGTAAAGAATCTCAAATATAAAGTTGTGTTGCAAATAACAAATCATCATTTAAATATTTAGTTTATTTCTTTATTTAAGAAACAATTAACAATTACAAAACAACATAAAAAAACACGCATGCATTTATTGAAATGTTCATTCATCATCACTATCGTATGGCGTTGTGTGACTCGTCTTCATAATCCATTGAATCGGATTCTGTAAAAGTAAAACGTAAATTATATAATAAAAGAAATGAGTCATTATAAACTTACCTAGTAAGGCAATGCCTTTGATGTCGCACGATGCCGCCGCGCCGCCAGTGTAGGTACTTCTGCTGCTACATGAAAATATGCTAGGGTTGCAACAAATGGGAAATAAAACAATTGTGATTATTACTATTATGATGTAATCATTTATTCATATTATGTACATTCAAAACAATTGCTATTATTAAATCTGATGTAATTATTTTTTCATAAATATATAATTATTATTAATTACATAATATATTGCACTGTGAAATATTTACGTATCACTTTATTTTTGATGTTCTTAATTGTCTTTTATAAAATTTAAGTGACGCATTCGCATTGGGATCAACAATCCGATAAGAAAAGAATGGAGACAACATATACATAGCTTTGATTTCAATTCTACAGATACAAAATATACAATCTATCTAAAATGATACAACGGATGTTTCCTGCGTTTTCTCGTCAAAATACCGAAACAACGTAATTATTGTATAGTAGTTGGGCGTGCAAGTAAAAAAACAAATGAAAAGTGTTTTCCATATGATTATTTATTAAATTTACGCGATTAAGAATAATTTCAACGATACAATTTAGTAACCGAGAATTCAGAGGATTAAAGAAAATACCTGCCTGATCATTTTATCAAACTCTAAAAGAATTATGGTTATTTCGCATCACTCGGTTTATTAGTTTGGTAATAATTATTAAAGGTAGTTACAACCCTAGCCATTGAGTCGAACGGTAGGCAACACAATATCGACTTTGTGCGGGTACATATGGTACATTTCTTCTTGCTGTGAAGCGTAATTATTATTATTAAGATTTTTTAGGCTATTTTGAATCAGCTGTTCTAATTTAATTCTAGAAATTTATTAAAACGTGATTTTTTTAAAAGTATATTATGAGTTTATAAATACCTCAACCAATAGTTATTGTGTCCTATCCTCATTTCTTTATATCTTGGTAGTTAACTAAAGTGTTAAATTTACATAACCTCAACAACAACATTTACACTGCCACTGCACTAAAACTAAACTAACTAGCTCTCTAGCTATAAGAACCATCCTCGTACTTCAAGGGATATAATAAAAAAAGAATTATCGAAATCGGTTCAGCCGTTCTCGAGTTATGCGCTTACCAACACATTTTGCGATTCATTTTTATATATAAGACTAGCGGTCCGCCCCGGCTTCGCCCGTGGTACATGTTTACGTTTTCTCTACATAAGAACCATCCTCGTACTTCAAGGAATATAATAAAAAAAGAATTATCGAAATCGGTTCAGCCGTTCTCGAGTTATGCGCTTACCAACACATTTTGCGATTCATTTATATATATATACTAGCGGTCCGCCCCGGCTTCGCCCGTGGTACATAATATTTACGTTTTCTCTACATAAAAACCATCCTCGTACTTCAAGGAATATAATAAAAAAAGAATGATCGAAATCGGTTCAGCCGTTCTCGAGTTATGCGCTTACCAACACATTTTGCGATTCATTTTTATATATAAGAAGATAAGATTATGTGAAAATAACCAGGAAGGTGAAAAACATATTTACGAAAACATAGTAACATAATACCTATGGCTGTCGCTAGTCGCTACAATAATTATATTTCAATTTTATCTTTTTATACCTAGTAGAACTGGCCGACGAATAAAAAAAATCGTATTAGAATAAATACAATAAATTACGGAACAAAAAAAGGATTGTAACTGAATTAGGTATGTTTGTTTCTGGGCGCACCGTTTTCGACGACGCGACGCGCAACGTAAGCGTATAGGTATAGGTACCTACTTTGCTAAAACAAACTAATAAAATTGTGTGTCTGTCTGAAAATTCGGAAAAGCATATTTTGCAAGTTTGTAATTACTTTGATAGTTTACCGATTTATAATAATTGTAATTGTAATTGTATAATATATAATTTGCAATGTGGTGAAATTTCATAAAAATCACGGGCCAATTTTTTGTTTTGAATCCCACCGAAAATATAATTGCGTTATTAGAATAATTAATTACTATACGGTATACCTACCCACGATCAATTATTACAATATAGTCTCAAATGCATACTAGAGAAATATTGCAATTTGATTCAATTAAAATGCATAGCATACAAAAATAAATTCACAACACAAGAAATTCCGCGCGCAAATCATAGCGCGTGTCAATGAAATCAAGAATGTTTTATATCAAGCCGACGCGGACGACGACGCGACGCCGAACAAAAGTACCTACGACGGACGACCACGCTTCGAGTTGCCAAACAACATGAGTAATAAATTGTTTACAAAAAAAACAAGTTTTCCATTTTTCTGTATGAGTAGACAGAACTTCAAAACGCCACCTGCTACGATTTATATTATGAACGATTGTTATAAAAATAAAAGTTATATTTGTTGGTGTAAACTATTTTATTGATCAATAATTTTGGAATTTAAAATTGTCAACATTGATTACAATAAAACGCAGTTTTATTTTATTACACTATTGTTTTTTTTATCAAAACATGTATTTGAAGTACCATATAATATTATGCTGATCCAAGCATTTTCACTCAAAACTTATATCACTAATGATTTGTAAAAGTAAATTATTTCAATATACATTTCATAACCAACATGTAAGAATAATTATTATTATTCCTACCTACAACAACAAACCTAAAACACTATTTACTATGGGAAAATAACCAGGAAGGTGAAAAACATATTATTATTTACGATTTCGACGCACTCGACTTTTAGTAAAATATAGTAGGTAAACATAATATTATGGTTTTGATTTTTGCTACTAGTATAAGAAAACTGCGTGTTCAAACTACTTGTTTGTCTGTCTGAAAATTCGGAAGTACTTTGGTAGTTTACCGATTTATAATAATATTGTATATATCGTTGTTTAAAAAATATTCAAACACAATAAAATATGATATACTGATTTATCACTGGTTTCAGTGATGAACTGATGAGTCAATTATAGCCACTATACTTTCGTCATACGTGTGTATGATTGATGTGATTTGCAACGTGGTGATATTTCAGAAAAATCACGGGTCAAATTGTCCCACCGAAAATATAACTGCGTTATAAGAATAACTATACCTACGATAAATTATACATAATACAATATAGTCTCAAATGCATACTAGTGAAATATTTTATTTGAATCAATAAAATAAAAAAATAAATAAAAAATAATAATAATACAAAAATAAATTCACAACACAAGAAAATCCGCGCGCAAATCATAGCGCGTGACAATGAAATCAAGAACTTTCGAGCCGACGCGGACGACGAAGGAGCCTAACAAAAGTACCTACAATCATAGGCGGCTCGTGACAAAATTGTATGGCCGTGTTCACTTGAAATAAAACAACGAAAATAGGTACCTACAATAGCGTTAGCAGTACAAAAAAAATGAGCACCACATTATAAATGTCTATTTATACACTAAAAATTATAGAGTATTTCAAAACGAATTCAATTATTATTTAGCAATAATTAGAAAATCCCCGAATTTGCATTCGTGATCGTATTCATAGTGTTTGTCTACACTAATATTATAAAGAGGAAAACTTTGTTTGTTTGTTTGATTGTAATGAATAGGCTCATAAACTACTGGACATTTTACCAATGTTTGCAAGTTTGTGATTACTTTGATAGTTTACCGATTTATAATAATTGTATACTTATATCATTGTTTAAAAATATTCAAACACAATATGATATAGGTACTGATTTATCACTGGTTTCAGTGATGAACTGATGAGTCAATGTTAGCCACAATACTAATCACTTTCGTCATACATGTGTACGAACTATGATTGATGTGATTTGCAATGTGGTGAAATTTCATAAAAATCACGGGCCAATTTTTTGTTTTGAATCCCACCGAAAATACATATATTACTAATTGCGTTATTAGAATAATTAATTACTATACCCACGATCAATTATTACAATTTACAATATAGTCTCAAATGCATACTAGAGAAACATTGCAATTTGAATCAATTAAAATGCATAGCATACAAAAATAAATTCACAACACAAGAAATTCCGCGCGCAAATCATAGCGCGTGTCAATGAAATCAAGAATGTAATTTTATATCAAGCCGACGAGCGACGACGCCGAACTAAAGTACCTACAGTACCATTTACCTTCAGTGTACAATACAGTTTACAGACCTACGACGGACGAACAATAATGAGTAATAAATAAAAAAAAACATAGTTTCTAAGGTCATTAGTTTTATTTTATTTTATTGTTATTTTCTTTGAACGATTGGAAATGAAATTACTCAATTTTTACACAGAACTTTGATTTATTAGAATTATGCTCATTATGCATAAGATAACGAACGCGAATGCACGACATCTAGCGCGTCAATGTCTAAACATCGCCTTTCGTTTAGACATTGACGCGCTAGATCTGTAATAAGTATATAGTCTATGCGCTAGATGTCGTGCTTTATGTCGTGTTTTGCTTGGCAAAAGTCACGCACACTACTGTTGAAGTGTCAAATTTTTCCGGTATTTTACTGTTGTTTTTCTAAGTAAATATTGTAAATTATTGATTAAAAAGGTCGAACGCGCACACATTTCATTATAGAGAAGTGATAAAATGATTAGTTTTAAAGAAATAGTGTCTGTGTTAAGTGTTTAGAGGTAATCAAAAATGTATGGAGGGACGGTCGGAACATCAACCTTAAGCGGACTCATGTTGATGTAATTTCACTTATTTCGATGACATTTTAATTATTTTGAAATAAAAAATTGCGTATGGCACCTATTTAACAACGAAAAAAACGTCTTGCAATAACAAATTTATGTCTGATGGATCTATCTAAAGGCAAAAGATTAAAAATTACGCGTTTATAAATTACTTTAAATTACGGATATTTTCCTATGCGCACTAATAAGCGCAACCACTACCGCCAGCCAGACAGCCCGGACTCTAACCAAAATAGCAAGAGAAACAGTATATCAAAAACCCAACTATACTAAAATGACTTTTTTTAAAACGTTAATAGCTTCCGTACCAATTGCTTTGTCATACCTTTTACGTAGTCATGTGAATTTTTAATTTGTAACTAAATGTTATGTCATAAGTCGTTACAGACGGCAGAAATATCAATAGAGGGTGGTTGCTTATTCGGGTAATTTAATTAAGTTTTTAAATGATCAAAAAACTTTCTTTCAAAAATGTAATATTTTAAAAGAGTTAAATTACCCAAAGTACCTACCTACCTTAAGGTAAATGAATTAAAAGTGTATCACATATTGTGTCACTAAAAAAACAGTATGTCACTATAACTGGATAGTAACAAGTCGAATACTCATATGAGGCGATTAATTAATGTTCCTATAAATTAACGTATTCATTACGGGATACTCGCGATTAATACAGATTAATTATTAATATTGTTGCAAAAAATGATCCATATGACGTCGCTGTCGTAATCACCTTACCACAGAGCAGTGGTGAAAGTTGCATACCTAAGTAGGTACCTACTGTACCGAACAATAAACTCGTCCTGTTGAGCTGAACTCGACCGGTTGCTTACTTTAAATTGTTATATTTTACTAACGCTAATTATGTGACCTGTGTTTTCTTTTATACGTTTTCCTTGAAATATAGGTTTAGATTCTAACGATAGTCTACCGAATAAAAAAGTTCAGAAAACACAAATATTGCAATTAAAAATAATATGCATTTCTACGTGATATGGGGAGCTTGGAAGAGATGGGAAGATAAAAGTCTGTATAATAAGTATGACGATATGTATTAAACAAATCCTCCCTTAAACTCGTTGGATGTTTGTTACTGTATCTCATAAAAACAATTCAGTAGCAATCTAAATGTATTTGAACGAAATTAGTAAATGTTAAGATTATGAACTCGTAGTA
This sequence comes from Colias philodice, assembly GCF_061535455.1. NCBI lineage: Eukaryota > Metazoa > Arthropoda > Insecta > Lepidoptera > Pieridae > Colias > Colias philodice. The sequence continues at coordinate 7,843,924 of NC_143103.1, read as the reverse complement.
CTTTTTATCCCGGTTGAACTCGGCTAAATTGCACCTTGCAAACCACTAGGAAGTTGTTATATTTATGTATTAGCATGTGCTATCTTACATCATAGTTAACATAATGTGAATAGAATCTAATTGCATGAAAATTACGCGTACTATATGTATGGCTTTATGGCTTTGCCACCTTTGTAGACTTTTTAAATGCATTTTTTGTCACGGAAAGATGGCTAAATCGTTGTCTATCTGGTGTATTTATTAAAACATCTTATGAAGATGAATTATGAGCAAGCCAAATAAAACAATATTGATTCAAATCACAAAAGACAACGTACGCGTTTACGATCAACGAGTTAGTTTTTGATATTTAACAAACACTCCACTAGTTTACACACACACTAAAAGTCTATAAGTTGCTAAGCCAAGCTTCTAGTTTAGTACTTGATTATTGATACTAAGCAAATACTTGAGAAAAAGCATGATATATTTTCGCTTTAGATAAATTGTTTGTGTTGTTGAAGACGACGATCTAGCGTAATTTATTTGATATCTAGGGGATTTTGCATTTATAAATATTGAATGGAAGTATAAATTACCTAAAGGAATTGAAACCAAGATGACATAGAATGGAAATAGGGGTCTATGAACCCCTGCTTACAGATTAAACTAAATAAAACTCGTCAACCTTAACGACACTATTCAATTCATTGCAAACCTGAATGCCGACATGAATTAAATATTTAATTAACAAAAAAGTTGATTTTTGTTAGCATTATACTTTATCAAAAATGGAAAACGAGTACATAGGAAATTTCCATTTTTGATAGTCGTAGTCAGATTCCTAAACATTGAAATTTGAATTCGAGTTTTATTAGCGCTGTATTTAATTTTACCTCTTTAATCATCAGGACATTGCATTAGATTCATTGACAATTACCTAATTATAAACTTTTATTATCTTATTAATTCGTAAAGCTTAAAGTTTATACCGACAAGACAAGTTTTAAATTTTTCCAACCATTGATATGAGTATGATCTCAAAGGTGTCTGCAACGAAATGTGTCGTATTCACAGTAAAATAAAGCATTTTCAATCGCCGTGAAAATCCAATTCTACGATCTTATGATGACGTGTCCGCCTAAATATATAAAACACTTACTTATTGACACGTTCCCAAAATAAACCGAAGTCTTGGCAAAACTGTACGGGCATTAACATTGGTATCAGCCGCATTATGCTGAACTTACGCGTATATAGCTAGGTTAAGAGTGTGCCCATAATATAAAAGGGCCGCGACGCTCGCTTCCTATATCTAAATGCATGTATGTATAAATCGGTGTCAACATTATATTGCGTAGATACCATACGACGAGTAAGCGCTTTCGGTATACATAGTAGTTTCATACAAGCATAGTGCTCCCGTTTTATAAACAGTAAACACTGTTGTTTTGTAAGTTTCCATAAACTGTTTTAAGAGAATAACAATATTATGTATGGACGTGGCCGTGGACGTAACGAAAATGTATGAGAATCTATTTTTTGTGTTCCTGATAATACTCGAACTACATACATTTATTCGACAGACATTATTAATTCATTTCTCATATTTATGGTAAATACATATTTTATTATCATTCACAGATAAAGTAAATACTAAAATAAAGTTTACACATTGAAATATTAATTTCTATTGTAAATTGTAATGTATATATTTTTATGTAGTGTTTTGTAGACTCGTCTCCATAAGCCATTTTTTTTCATCTTCCGTCGAATAAAATACATTCTATTCCTCGAAGACGGTTTAAAGTAGTCAATTTAAATTAAATTTAAGGCAAGCCATGGACGAAAAGCTAGTAAGCAAATGAAAAGAAGAGTTTTAACATTTAAAGCTTCATACATGATAATATTATGTACAATATTATCATGTATGAAGTATTATCATGTATATATTACATTATAAGACAAACAACATTGCGTAAATATTGGATACACCTATTAGTAGGGGAGCCCAGGATGCTAAATGTGGATTTACTCGAGCGTCACGGGAACCTATTAGAATTGGTAGATTAGACCATAGCGAGAAAAAAAGGTCCTATAATGTTTTCACTTTTAGCGGTGGGGAAGGGTTTTTAGATTTTTTTTAATTTAAAAAAGAAAAAAATTGGCTTGGAAATACTCAAGCGCGTTAGATATTGATATTTTGCATGCTCCAGGACGTCACTGAAAAAAAGTATACGTTAATCTGACGATTTAAGTGGCGATTTAATCGCTATGAAGAAAGGGTAAAAAATTAAAGTAACATTATTCGAGCGCGTCAGATTAATATATGGGGGGGTTAATTACAATATAAGAAGTCCCCATTTCGCTAATCTGACGATTCGAGCTCAACCTTAGGGAATTATGGATTATTCAAATTTTCCAGCGGGGCCCCTGAGCGCACCCACCAACCATAACTGCTCATATTGACTAGAGGTACTAATGAATAGCTAAGGTACCGTCCCTTATAGTAATCTGACGCGCTCGAGTAAATCCCAAAATCCCCTCTTGGGCTCCCCTACTATATACCATAAGTCTGATTAAAAATAATTGTCTTTGAATAAATGTTATGTACACAACATTTCAATAATGGAATAAACACGCAGATGACGCCTTGTTTCGTCGGTTGTCATGTTGATAAGAAAACACTGGTGTTATCACACTGCACAGGAAAGAAGAACTATAGTAATTAATAGCTATATTTTGCAATTGTAAGTCGGTAGGTATGCGATAATGCTCATAGCGTGCGGATTGAGATCCCAAAGCTATTTTTAGTCTGATCATGACCACCAGAATGGAAAGATTTAGGTCTGTTTATCCCTGGTCCATAGCAACTTTGTATCGTAGTTAAAAATGTGTATCCGGAATTCATATTAGTTATGTACATATCTTGACAATTGAGTAAACTATGTAATGTAATAAATACTATTTTGTTTTGAATTTATCAGTATAGGTATTAACTCATTCAAATATTCGAATAAGAATATTTGGTAAAATTTCATTTGGAAATCCAAGAACGGCATAATAATTTCAGCATAGGAAGGATTTTTCGCGATCGAGCATTTATTTAGGTAAATATATAATACTAGTGGTCCGCCCCGGCTTCGCCCGTGGTACATATTTCGCAATAAAAGGTAGCCTATGTCCTTTCTCGGGTATCAAAATATCTCCATACCAAATTTCATGCAAATTGGTTCAGTAGACACAGTTCACAGACAGAGTTACTTTCGCATTTATAATATTAGTATGGATAGTATGGATTTATAGAAGAACAATGTTTTGACACAATAAAAACCATGTCAAAGGAAATGAAAGCGCGAACAGAAAATCTATCTGGCGCATGGCTAAAGCTCGATAACATGAAGTAGGTACTTACGAGAAAATCTGCCACTTTTTTTAAACCCTAAACATCCTTTATAACAAAATATAGTAGAAGTTTAATCCGACACATTGTTTATACAAACACTTGTTTGCGTGTTAAAGTTCACACAAAAACTATTGCATCAATTCTATATTTGCCTTTTACACTACGAATATTTTATTGTTCACGTTAAATGGACTGTATAGTTAATCCATTTGTGGATTCACAAGATTGATTTACCTGAAGTCAAAATAAAATACACCTTCGAATGGCAAATTTAATTTCGCCTTTAATTGCTTGGACAGAAATACTCCGGTTCGCAGTCGGAGATATTCATTGTATAATTTCCATGACAAATTCAGGTACCTAATGGACTATTTCAAAGGCTCTGTTCGGAGTCATTGTGCGCCGCGTGTGTGCGCTATTGTATATGGTAACGGTAAATACGGCCATGTTTGTTACACGTCCACGTGTTACACTCCTCATAATTACCTGTTTAACATTTAATTTGTCTTCGATAATGCATCGATTTGTTGTTAACAACTTGGAGTGGACATTGTCCGTATTTCAAGTTATGTGGGAGGCAATGAGTAGTCTTGTTTCCCATTACTTTATATTTTGTGTTCGTTCTCTTCAGCAAAACGCTGAGCTGATTTTATAGGTAGAGTACGTAGATACTGGCTTAAATAAATGGTGCATTAAAATATTTGATTTTGTTGAGATTGAGATTGTGTCGTACTCGTAAGTAGTATCCGTCAACCTTTATTGTTTTCGTGGTAAAGAAGCGAAGCGAGGGCGTATCGATTTTAGTAGGTATTGTATCTGAGACGTAAAAAAATGCTGCGTCATCTTTTGACGGTATGCACATACGGTGCATAGAATTAAATCTTATTATAAAATAATCTCATAGCTTACACATGTACAAAGAAAATAAATATGTAAGTATATCAATGAAAAGTATCGCACTAATCTTTTATAGGTACGTTTATGATGTACCAACGCGACGCGACGTAGGAAACTAAACGGTGTTTAAACATTGAAGTTGAGTTTTAAAAATTGTTTCTCTTTTTTTGTATGCCTTGTATAAACAAAGCATTTCATAACAGTATCGTATTGATAGAACCTCTTCAAGGCCAGCCTTGAACTCATCCAGGTGAATAGAATTTTATCTAGCCAGTCATCTTGAATGTTCCTTCATAGATAACCATAGAGCGGTATCGTTGTCAGATTTAAATCCTCTATTTATATGTAGATTGATGTTATACAACAATATTTAACATTGTGTATACGAGCACATTATTTGCATGATACTTTTTATTACATTTTGTTAAAATTCTAGTTATAGATATACATATATATTACTTTAATGTTATCCTTACTAATAAACATTTAGTATTCAATTTATTCAAATGGAAGGAGGATTAGACATTTTCCATTTACTTGATATAAGGGCAATTTCTCAGGTCCGTAATCCTAGATTTAGGATTATAGTCATTAATTTCCTACTCAAAATAACACTTGAAAGAGATTATAAGTACATCCCAGGTTTCGTTGTAATATAAGAAATTCTAAGCTGTAAAATGTCCTATACATTTTATTATTATTTTACTTAGACTTCTGATTTGTAAGAAATATTTACACCACTCCAATAATAGGGATCACTTATTAAATAATAATAAAACTGCAAAATATTATATTCATTTAATAGGTTGATGACACTAAAGGCCAAACTCTCAAAGGACGAATACAGTGTTCTGGTGGGAATTAAATAGACCGACGATGGCGATAACGAATAAACTGAACTAAGTAGGCAACAAATAATAGTTATATTGTATATGAATATTAATTATCTATACTTATAAATATAAAGCTTATGAGTTTGTTTGAACACGATCATCTCAGGTATCTACTACTGGTCCTTTTAAAAAAAGAAATCATTCACTATTGGATTTGCAGGTGACCGGGCTGGGCACACTGCTTATATAGAACATACTTAAATCATTTTCCCATAAACACCATAGTTCATATAGGCATCATGTAAGCTACTTGAATATGTTCTATACAATAAATAAAAATATGATTTGGTGTATTTTACACACGTAGCGCTTACGGGAAGACACGATAACGTCACAAGGCTGGCTGTCGAGTCATCGCAAGCTCGAGAGTCGTTGGCTCGTTGCGTGGATGCATTTCGCTTTCGTTGCTCGTAACCGCCGACCGGTTACCGCACCGCTTCGTACCAATATGTGGCTCTTCTGTATATTTCATACTAGCGACCCGCCCCGGCTTCGCACGGGTGCAATGCTGATACTAAATACACTACAGAAAAACTGTGAACGTTGTATATAAAAACATAGCGGCCCGCTCCAGCTTCGCACGGGTAAATAAAATATATAGCCGGGCGGCCGGCCGGTACCGCCGCAAACGCTACGTCCCGCAATTTTTAAATCTGTAATATCTTCGAAAATATTCACTTAAATCATACGGTGTAAAGGGCCATATAGATTTATATTAAATGAACAATGTATTCAAGGTATTTAATTAGTTAAGGATTAATGCTGTATTGGTTAAAATAGCTTCGAAAATTAGCCATTATTTGTCGTAAAAAGTAAATGACAAAAAAAAGTTATTGTTGGTTATCCATAAGAGATAGACATATACCATCGCGGACTTTTCTGTAGACCTTATCAATATGTATAATACTTGTACATTATTTTGATAAAACTCGTAGGGTTCAGCCTGCGTTTGCAATGTAAGCGGAAAAAATTTAATTTTTTACGACATCACATTAGAAACCTCAAAAATAACAGTACTTCTCCACTATGTAATGGATATTATTATACATATAAACCTTCCTCTTGAATCACTATCTATTAAAAAAACCGCATCAAAATCCGTTGCGTAGTTTCAAAGATTTAAGCGTACAAAGGGACATAGGGACAGGGAAAGTGTCTTTATTTTATACTATGTAGTGATATAGGGAAAAAAACTAAGATTAATGATGTTTAAATTGCATTTACCACGGCTATTATCTCATCGTGGTATTGTGGGTTTACATTCCTGTATGATCTTCTGAGAAATAATATGTACAGGAGATACGGCACGCGCAATGGAAATAGATTTTTTTCAATATTTTACATTTTTTTTGTCTGTCCTTTGTAGGATGTAATTATAACTATCATTATTATTACCAGAATGTTCCTACAAGAAATTCCGATTCCATATATTATGTACTATTATGTTCCTATTATAAGTCGCTTTACGAGTCCATTTGTACGTTAATTCACTAACTCCCAAATTACGCAACGGTTTACAGAAGCGAGATCTAAATTTTAAACATACACATTTCAAATAAAATGTGGTTTGTGTAAAAATTAAATTCTCATGCATAGCATTTAGTTTACAACTGGCCAAATTATATTAGTTACCACTTACTTACCTTTATGTCTTATGTGTTATGTAAGTTAATTGCACCCGTGTGAAGCTGGGCTTGGGTCTTTATAGTATGTTATACTACAATATTCTTTTGTGTCCAAATATATTTAATAAAACCTAAGTCTGTCAGGTCAAACGTGAAAAAAAAAAACAATAATTTCAACAACTTTGTTATATCACTACGAATTTCTATATTTTTCATGTATGAACAAGGAATGAAATTCAAAATAATTAATTAATTGTTGTTTATCATTAAAAAGATCTCGCTTATCGCCTAGGTATCGCTGCTTTTAGTGCAATACTAAAGATGAGAATGATATTATAAAAATTCCAATAAGAAACTGGTGTGTAATTTTGAGAATGTTTTTTTTTTGGATCTAACAATTTTTTTTCTTGTCCCACAGACTGCGTCTATTTCGAGACGTCGTCGACGTCTCCGTACCAAATCCGGCGGATAGAAGAACTAAATAAAACGGCCTCCGGCAACGTGGAGGCTAAGGTCATGTGCTTTTACAGGCGGCGGGACCTGCCCAACCCCCTTATACAGTTAGCAGATAAGCATCAAAGTAAGTGAACTATCGCAAACACTGGGTATGTTCAGTATCCTACATATGTAACAAGAATTAGAGAGAAGAAGAAAAAAGTGTTCCCGCGCAGAAAGCAGCGCGTCGAAACGCGCTGGGGTTATCTGAATCTGAATGAATCCGGCATAACCCATGGATCTTTTCTCGGGAGCCGTGAGCATCTTTTGCATTATTACCGAATAAAAAAAGGTACACCACTTACAACTTATGAACCGCTGAACAGATTTTTGGTTTGTTAAGTTTGTCTTCTCGTAGTTTAAGTGCCGCAAGTGTTAAGAATTTGATAAGCTTACAAATGAACTTCTACTCGGGTGGAGCCCGGGCGTTCAGTTAGTTTATAATAAATTACTATATGACTCTGAAAGCAATGCGAATTTTACACTGATAAAAAGATACAACGATTGTAGTGAACATCTAGTTACTCGGGGAGTAAATTGTAATGGAACCGCTCTATTTTTCTCCGCAATTCATTTTGTTCTAACGGTTTACAAGTTGCAATGATATGTTGTACTCGCATAGAATATCATTTTAATTTTTAGTTGATGAATTTTACTTCAGATATATCATGTACAATGTCTTTTAGAAAAGTTTTGTTGGTAATCTCAATAATATGAATTTAAGATTTTGGTTAGTGGTAACATTGACTGATTACTATTGGTATTTGTAAAAGTCGCAAGTTTAAGCACTTAGAACTTTCGATAAGTTAAAGTTGCAATATTGATTTTCATATGACTTTTTTATGTTTAAGTACAATATACCTACTATTGTTATGGGTTTACTTCGATGCCTCTCATAATGCATTATGTATTTATATGAATTTATATATTTCAATACAAATCGTCCTCTCTTGAGATGGGGTTGATCATTTGAATACATGACCTTAACCCTTTACCGTCATATGTATTGTTATTATTATTCTCGCGAAGTGTGTAATGCTATTTAGTATTGTTTGTACCAAAAATCAAGAGCTTAAGTAATGAATATGGTGAAAAAAATTAAGTGTTCGATTATATAGAACTGGCAGTTTAAATAATTATTAGTAGTAGTTGATATAAATCTGTAGATAGACTTACAATAAGAGTTAAACATCTTTAAGATAAGAAATATCTATAGGTACTAATATTATAAAGAGGAAAAGTTTGTAATGTATGTATGTATGGTTTTCACGCATAAACTTCTCAACCGATTTTGATGAAATTTGGCACAGACAATCTTTAGACCCTGAGAAAGAACATAGGCTACCTTTTATTGCGAAATATGTACCACGGGTGAAGCCGGGGCGGACCGCTAGTATTTTTATACAATTTACCTAAAATGACGCATATTCTAATTTTTCAATAAATTTGTTTTTACATATTATTTTTTTTTTTAAGGAAAAGTGCTATATACGGCGGGGCTTTAAATCCATTTCTTAAAAGCTTCACCATAGTCACCCCATATTCAACTGTACGTGGGGTTATCTATCTATTCATACTTTCGCATTTTAAGTCAATTCGGTCTATACGGGCACGTGTATCAAAATTTTTTTGTTCATTAATTCGACGTTGAAATTTATGGAACCGTAGACATCTGCCCCTTAGCAGTTCATACACTTGAATCGTTTCTTGAATTTATATTAGTTTGCCTTTAGTCTCAATATTATTGGGTTCATTCACTATAGGTACTTTAACTTTTGGGTTGTATTTGTTATTACACGAAAGCTTGACTTTACGTACCGAGACTTTAATCCACCATGAATGTTACGAATATTACATCGCATGGCAACGTATTATCAGTTTCGACCGTTGCTGAAATATTATTTACGACTAGTTTTATTGTTTTAGTAAATTGATTCTCAGGAGATTTTAATATCCACCACGTGTACTCACACCCAAAGTACAAAGCTGCGTACAGCATACCAAAACCCCGATCATGTCTATGTCGTATCGCGTGCTATCGATCCGCGAACTCCCCTCCCACTTGGAATAAGTATAATATCTAATAACGGTCTTTCTACAATCTACAATTAAATCTATAAATACATTCAGCGTCCTTGTTTCACAACAAAGACGAGGCTCGTATTGATTTTCGTGTACATGGTATAAATACGGCAATAATTTGGGTGGCAAAGAGCCGTTGTATTTCTGCGAATGTGTACGTACGTACCCACCGACAGTGGTGTGGTGCGTGTGTTTGATTATTTTCTATTAATAGACGATTAGCCTATATTAAGAGTGGCGACTAGGAACTTGCGCGTGAGTCTGGAACCTTCTTTGATATGCTGAATCATGAACGAAGTGCGAACGTGAAATCGGTAGCGTGGCGTTATTGCGTTTTATCTTCGTTTATATGGTGGCACTTGCATTAGACTTCGAGGAACTGTTACTTCATAATCTTGTGCTAAATACTATTTAAATTCAAATAGTTGTCATATCTACATCACATGTGGTTCTGCGTAAGAAATTACGCAAAAGATAGCCAGGATGTTATATAGAACCGGATCTAAGATTTGTCCTGCAGAAAAATGCATTCACTCATATAAGGTTCAATTAAAAGAACATTATAGTATGTAATATAATAGATACTATTAGCGATTATTAATTTCATCTGTACAAAAAAAAAACTCGAAAATTGCGATAATTTATATTATACTAGCTTTCCACCCGCGTCATCGCCCGCGCAGTCAAAGAAAAACCCGCATATTTCCCGTTCCCGTGGAATTTCCGGGATAAAAGCTATCCTATGTCCCGGGGTAAAAAGTAGCCTATGTCCCTTCTCGGGTATCAAAATATCTCTATACCAAATTTCATGCAAATTGGTTCCGTAGTTAAGGCGTGATTGAGTAACAGACAGAGTTACTTTCGCATTTATAATATTAGTATGGATTGATATTTTCCTGCACAAATGAAAATAGTTTCGATTTAGATAAAGCATCTAGATTTGTATAGATGTGATGACTCATTAATATTAGCACTCGGTTCGTTGATGAACAGCATACTGTAGGAGCAGTTTTAATCAATTGTAATTAAAGCCGAAACATTCGTCCCATCGACTTTCATTAGGCGAACGACCCTTTACCTGAATAGCGTTATTTACTCGCAACTTCGCAGACATGCGGCTATGTATTGAATATTATATTTTTCATGTACATTCGTATTATATTAGGTAAGTGGTTGATCTGAAGTTTGACCTTTATTGACAAAAGTTGTGTTCTTACAAATGTTTTGTGAATTAAGAATCCATGCATACGATTCAGTTAATGTTGTAAGTATGGATAATATTCGTAACTTTTAATTTAATCAAAAATAATTAATGAAGCTAAGCTTAAAACTTATTAGCTATAAGATGTTAAAATTGAATAAAACATCTTTTGATGTTATTAAAGATAATGTCTTTTCAATTTGGGTTTATAATAAATAATACGGATTAAGCCTAAGTATATAATAACTGTACCTACTTAATGTACTTTAAACAACAAGATTCTCGTTTATTTATATAATGTTTTAGTTTAAAAAATCGTCTCGTTTGTTATTTATATGTACATTTGCAAGGTGAGAATTCGACGTCAGCAATTCGGTTTGACATTCACAACATGTTGCGATCGTGACTCACACGAGAAGTGCATCGTATACTAATCCCTAGTAAATGGTAATCTTTCCAATTCAATGTGATTAATGAGATTTTGATTAACATGTAGGTATATGTATTAGGAATCAATAAATTAATTGATTAAATGTTCTTATTATTAAATGTAAACGTTATCAAAACTAGGAAGTCGTTGGCAGATGAATCGTAAACAACTTTTGGCGATATAAAATATTAGAGACAACAACTTATTTTTTGGACTAGAAATTTTTGAAGCGATGCTTAAGGTAGACATGTAAAGGAATGATATTTAAAAATAAAAATACTTATTGGACAAAATTTAACAAGATTTTTTAGATGAAGTGAAATGAAGTCTCTACTTTGTTGGTAAATATTGAATCCTGCACAAAGCTGTTGAGCTTTTTTTGGTTTTATCTAAAGGTAGCATTATTGAAGAGATCTGAAAGACACTATTATTTGTGAATGTCGATTTCAATGTGTGTTTGTTTCTAATTGATATGTATCTACACATAATAGCTATGTAGTATGTATTATGCTTTGCCAGCAGACGTCTCTTGGACAAAGATCGTGTGTTAATTCTGAGCGGGTAGTGACGGGGGCGCGGGGTTCGGGGTTAGTAAACATAATCATGGCCTCCGCCCGTTCTACAATTTAGTAGCGAAATGGGAATGAAGAGTTTCCTCCCCGCGCCCCCACACCGACCCCGTCTGGCCCCGATGCCCACGCTTTTTATTAAACTTATTGAAATTACACACATTTGTGTACGTACATTATGTATACCAAAACGAGACGGTCACTCGCGCGCCTAATAAGAATTTCAAATACGATTGTCTCATGCTATGCCGCGGCCGCGGCGATCAGACGGTGCGGAGTAATTTATGTGAATCGTTAGCGGTAGTTGGTGACCCCAGGCGAGACCGTTATGAGAGTAAAATAACTAAATCGAGCTTCGGTGATGAGTCGCGAACGTGTACGCTATTGAGAATAAATAAAACGCGAGCATTATAAAGCAGTAATCTAACTCCTTAACTAGGTGCCACCCCCGCCCACGCCGCCCCGTATCGACCGTGGCTCTCATCTCCCAGGTACACGCAACACTTATCCCGGTTTTAATTGTCACCATGCGCTGATGACCTCGGCTATAGGTATTTGACACCCGTCGCGCTGTACCTACTCTGTGTATTGACTTGAGGCTTATAATATGAAATCTTTATTCACGAAATGGAAGAATGCATAACTGTGCATAAAAAAATCACACATTTTAGTAAAAAAAAATCGTATATCAAGCAAAACAATAATTGTTTATCATAGTCGTCAATGTTTTACTTATTCAAAAGCGGAGATTTGAATCTAAATAAAAAAAACACAAAATGGTGGTTAGCAACCACAACTTACAAGCCGCGTTTAGGATCGTTATCGACGGAGGATAAGTAAGAAAAAAAATATTCATACAGGGAATTTACTTGACAAAAATATATATTTTATACACTCAACTGTCACTAATAATAAATCAGTAATTAATCATTATAATTGAAAATTATGTAAATGTTGAAATTAATAGGTATTATTAAATTTGTTTTTAACAATCTGTAAGTCTTATATATTTCTAATTAATTAGAATTTGTATTTTCGACTAGATGCAATCTGAATTATTGCGTAACCGTTGCTTAAACTTGTCTAGATAACTGTGACGTCAATCGTGTCACTGCAAGGAAATGTTTACGACACTTGACTGAACTTAGAATCCCGAACTATTTTGTTCGAAAAAAAAATCACGAAAAACGTTTTATGTAATCGATTGATTGAATATTATTTGGAAGGTAAATAAAGAGATTTTATCTAATACAAACAAATAACAACATAAGTATCAACAGATCCTTGAATATCTAAAATATGGCAGATTCGCGCTGTACAATGTAGCTTTTTTCGAATCAACATACATACAAAAAATCGTTGAAAAAACCTCAATACAAGCCAATGTCTGTTTTCATGACACATTATTGCCTCGTGCGAGCAATATTTCTCAACATCTTTTAAAGAGTTTGAGTACTTCTATTGTAAATAGACGAAGCTCTCGTTGTGAGCTATAAACTTGAAGTTCATTCATTTGAAATTCGTTACAAATCTTTCCTAATATGTAATAGGCCAGTAGAAATCGACACTAAAAAACCCTAAATTCGCAAAGCACGATGTAGATTTGAATTTTTGGTATGTTGTTTGGATCAGTTAGGGTGATGTAAATCCCAATTTGCAACTTCGAAAAAGTTGTGCTCGCTGCGCACCACGTGATAAACTGCGAAAATTTTGGACTTTTTTCACTTTTTGCTCTAAAAGTCATAAACTATGCGTTTCCGACAAGTATGATTCAGTACATAAATTAAGGTTATTAAATTTGCAACAATTTAAGCCTAACCGCAGCTCTCTAAACCTTATTACGACTAAACTGTGGCCATTCGAAGATGGTTCATTTTTCCGGAAATATTGAAATTTTTAGTTTTGCTCCCGTTTGAAGCAAAATATTGGCAAAAACCGCTCGTTCTATGAGAAGTTCGTATAATAAAGTTGTAGTGCATTTAATTTTCTTTCATAAGAGCATAAAACAAAGTCTGTGAGACAAATAGTTCACTCACAATATCTGAAAAACAAAAAGAAGGTAGAAATAGATTTTTAAAGAATTGAAACTGAGGGCATATAAAATCATAAAAAGGATAATACTTTTTCATTTGCAGGATAGGTAATTAACAAAATTACAAAGATAATTAAATTTGCAACAATTTAAGCCTAACCGCAGCTCTCTAAACCTTATAACAACTAAGCTGTGGCCTTTCAAAGATAGTCAGTTTTACCCGAAATTTTCAAATTTTTAGTTTTGCTCCCGTTTGAACCAAAATATTGGCAAAACCGCTCGTTCTATGAGAAGGTCATAAAATAAAGTTGTAAAAAAAATTTCAATATTTCCGGAAAAATGAACCATCTTCGAATGGCCACAGTTTAGTCGTTATAAGGTTTAGAGAGCTGCGGTTAGGCTTAAATTGTTGCAAATTTAATAACCTTAATTTATGTACTGAATCATACTTGTCGGAAACGCATAGTTTATGACTTTTAGAGCAAAAAGTGAAAAAAGTCCAAAATTTTCGCAATTTATCACGTGGTGCGCAGCGAGCACAACTTTTTCGAAGTTGCAAATTGGGATTTACATCACCCTAACTGATCCAAACAACATACCAAAAATTCAAATCTACATCGTGCTTTGCGAATTTAATGTTAATTTCCACTGGCCTATAATTCTTTTCTGAAATTATTTGAACACATCTTCATTATTATACTCGACGAGACTTTCCATTGAGTCAGCTATTCACATAGTACTTCTTTCCTGACTTGGCTCGCGGCCCACAAGATTATAAACTTTAATTAGATACTTAGAATAGACTGAATAATATCCGATTCGTATTCAAACATGTAACTTGTTTTGTAATTGGATTCGCTTTATTAAAAACAACGTGAGAAACCAAAATTTTTGCTGAAATCTGCCAAATGTTGGCGCCGCAGTTTTCTTTTATGGTATTTTACACCTATTACATTCAGATTAAACTTACCCATTTATCTTTCAGAATAGTAAAAATCTATTTATTTAAAAGTGTAATAGGTTATTTGATTATTGAGTTTTTGAGCGTGATTGTATGATCGCGTTTTGCTCAAAACGGTCAAAGAATGGTTGCTTGTTTTTGTTGAGTGATTTTGTGAGCCGGAGGATGAATATTTTTTCTCTGATTAATACCTATGCTAGTTTGCCACCAGATGAAAAAATATAAGAACCGAACTAATACCTACACAATTTCCTTTAAAGTACCTACTCAATGCTGTAACTGAAACGTACATCACTATCAATGTTACATAAAATGAGTTACATCGTAATCATCCAGTAGTCTAGCACCGTGTGGACATATCACAGCAGAAGCGTTATTGTAAAGTTAGTGTTTATGTCTACCCTAACATTTACACCGAAGTGTGGTATTTCGCACTTTCGGCTCTAGACGACGTTTACGCTGTTTCCCACAAGTTATGTAGTTTCGGTTTGCAATAATAGCCACTTTACGAAATAAATGTCGTGTGAATTTTTGCAAATGTACATAATTAATATTAAAAAACGTGCTTGAGCTAGTCAGTGTTTGAAATATAATAAATAATGCAGAAGTTTTTTTTCGATAAATTTACATAGCGTATCAACGGAATTAATAGAGTTGCGAATCGGCTAAAAATAGCATGATACTTGCGTAACTAGTAATATACTTAATAAAATATATTTGGAACGGTGGTTCCCATGGCAGTGGTAATGAGAAGCACAAACACGTCTGCGCTCCAGCGTGCTCGGCTGGCGGTGGGCACCGTTGCGTCGGTTGCGTCCTGGATGACGTCACGCGGTGGTGGCGGCGCGGCGCGGACACGTGAGGCCGGCCGCGGCCGCCGGGGTAGCCGCGGGCGCAACGAAAGTGAGACCGCGGCGCGGGGCGGGGCGCGGGCGGCACACGGTGGGTCGACGAACTTCGCGCATCCAACCGCACTTGTACAAGACGCTCTTATTGTTTTAAAATCCGAGTACGCCACTCGCCTTCTACGGACCCGGACAGATTCACCTACTAACTCGCTGTGATGATTCTTTCAAGTCATTGCACGTGTAAAGCTTGTTGTTAAATATCAATAAACATTAAGATGAGTTTTTATAACAGCTTATAGAGTTCTTCATAATATGTAAAAAACGTCTTTTGCATCATAATAATTTATGTATATGTATATCTCCATTAATTATGAAAATTGTCATATTGTGTCCCTTATCTTAAATATTCACACCATTAACGATGACATTAGTGGAGAAAGTCTCGTATAGGTGTTTCTTGCAATTATCCAGCGGAAGTGAACAGCTGAAGCGAGTATCCGCCCGTGCCATGCAGTAATCAACCGAGGTGGAACGGTGGCTCTCATATTATGTGCACTTTATTATTTCTAACCAAACATACAGAGATACGACAATCCCGGTACACATTTCATTGTTTTGTAATCTTACATCTTGATATATCGTTTCGAACGAAGGCTATTACAGCCGTGTGACAATGAATTAAACTTAATAGCGTATCATTTGTTGAACCAGTTTAGTGGCACCGAATGTTTTACGCAAAAACACGGACGAAGCTCGACACTAACATATTATGTATACCTAAAACAATTCTGGTGGCCTCAATCACACGTTGTGTACATAGCTAAACGTGATCTATATATTATCTAAATATACGTCATCCGATTATCACAATGATTATCAAAAATTTCGTACCCAGGTTACGAAGTTTTAAATACAAGATTACAAGTATCTATCAGCAATGGGTGTGTAGAAAGTGCAAACTTCACGTGAAGGTCGAATCGCGGAGGCTCAGCAGGAGACGTCGCGACGGCAGTTAACCGCTCCATATTGAAGGGATTTACGTGGATCTTGAATGAGCATTACGTACTTACTTGTTACGTATTTACTTACCTGAATACCACCCTTGATACATACACGACACATGAATAGAGTGATAACAGTGGATAGAGGCTATGCAGGAAATTTTTTAGATGTTGGTTAATCCATACTAATATTATAAATGCGAAAGTAACTCTGTCTGTCTGTCTGTTACTCAATCACGCCTAAACTACTGAACCAATTTGCATGAAATTTGGTATGGAGATATTTTGATACCCGAGAAAGGACATAGACCCTTACGACACGACCTTTTATTGCGAAATATGTACCACGGGCGAAAACCGGGGCGGACCTCTAGTACTTAATAAATTGCTATGGAACTAGAATCACATGGATCTAGGATCTAAAGTAGGAAATGTTTATTACGTTATGATACCTTTTTAAATTCAAAACAGATTGTAACATATCTACAAAACAAGAAATCATGTTTAAATGTGAGTACTGTTTACATGTATCAGCTTTTTGAAAGGCGTTATTGTTGAAAATATGTCCTTTAATATTTCCAAGTTCTTTTTCTACGATGTGAAATGTTAAAATAATGTATTATAAGGATCAATTTCTTTTAGTGTAGGTGTGTATAAAAGCTCTTCGAAACCAGTGGATTTTATAAATACGTTAGGGAATAGGTAATACGTTATACGGATTCTAGAAAGCGAACAAATTCAAAGGTCACGTCAAAGAATGATGAATCTTTTAGTTATTTTTAAATTTAAAATATTCTAAACTAAAGGCATTGCTATCGTAAGAGCACTAAATACAACAAAGATCAGTAAGTCCTAGTTATGTCTTAATGTTTCTATTACCGAAAATAAGTAGGTACTAATTTCACATAAACCCCTATATACCTGTGAATGCAGATGCATGCTAACAAAGACACATAGATAGCGGCGTCTGCGATTGTACATGCTTTATGTGTAGGCATTACCGTCACGTTGATTACTCTCGCATTAATCCAGACTATGTACCTATAGTACCTTGGTATCGTATCACTTACACTGCAGACCATTACGATCATTGCCTTGTAACCAATTAATGAGGAAACATCTGCTGATGCATTGCCTGGACACTGAGCATGTGTAAGATATGGAAAATTTATCTTGAATTGATAGCTAGGTTATGGAGAAGGCTGAAGGGAAAAGTTTTTATTTAGAAAGTTCGATATATGTATGTAGAATAATTATGTCTTTTAATAATAATGGTATTTTGATATCGTCAGTGCACAAGTTTCATGTTATCAAAGGTTCTGTTTGTCCTTGTTGAATATTAGTGAATATGTACAGCCGATTTGGTTATGCGTAAAGATGAAAAACGAATCTACCTTCTTTAGAAAAATCAATTAGCTTCCGGGTTGATACAGAATATCGAAACTGCTTGTAATAATATACAGGAAAACCAAAGTATATCATCCTGTCATGTATTACCATATTATTTACTTGATATATTCATTACTTACCTCATTAACAAGCTCATCATCAGTTACCCATTAACGTGGCTAAAGCTGTCTACATCTACTGAGAATCCGTGATGAAATAGTTTGGCCCGTGGAACCTTATTAAAGCAAGTCGACATCGTGACATTAGAGGGTTTGAATATTTAAAGGGATCCGGTGCGAGCGGCGCTCCCGGCTGCGGTTTGTCGTCTCCTTCAATATGAATCCGGGCGAAAATTTTCGTCGAGCTCTTTGCTCGATTTTTCACTCTTCACACTCGTTTGTTTTTTGGTATTGCGTTTAGATATATGGGTCAGGTGACATAGGCCAGTAGAAATCGACACTAAAAAACCCTAAATTCGCAAAGCACGATGTAGATTTGAATTTTTTGTATGTTGTTTGGATCAGTTAGGATGATGTAAATCCCAATTTGCAACTTCGAAAAAGTTGTGCTCGCTGCGCACCACGTGATAAACTGCGAAAATTTTGGACTTTTTTCACTTTTTGCTCTAAAAGTCATAAACTATGCGTTTCCGACAAGTATGATTCAGTACATAAATTAAGGTTATTAAATTTGCAACAATTTAAGCCTAACCGCAGCTCTCTAAACCTTATAACGACTAAACTGTGGCCATTCGAAGGTGGTTCATTTTTCCGGAAATATTGAAATTTTTAGTTTTGCTCCCGTTTGAAGCAAAATATTGGCAAAAACCGCTCGTTCTATGAGAAGTTCGTATAATAAAGTTGTAGTGCATTTAATTTTCTTTCATAAGAGCATAGAACAAAGTCTGTGAGACAAATAGTTCACTCACAATATCTGAAAAACAAAAAGAAGGTAGAAATAGATTTTTAAAGAATTGAAACTGAGGGCATATAAAATCATAAAAAGGATAATACTTTTTCATTTGCAGGATAGGTAATTAACAAAATTACAAAGATAATTAAATTTGCAACAATTTAAGCCTAACCGCAGCTCTCTAAACCTTATACCAACTAAGCTGTGGCCTTTCAAAGATAGTCAGTTTTTCCCGAAATTTTCAAATTTTTAGTTTTGCTCCCGTTTGAACCAAAATATTGGCAAAACCGCTCGTTCTATGAGAAGGTCATAAAATAAAGCTGTAGAAAATTTAATTTTGTTAATTACCTATCCTGCAAATGAAAAAGTATTGTCCTTTTTATGATTTTATATGCCCTCAGTTTCAATTCTTTAAAAATCTATTTCTACCTTCTTTTTGTTTTTCAGATATTGTGAGTGAACTATTTGTCTCACAGACTTTGTTCTATGCTTTAATGAAAGAAAATTAAATGCACTACAACTTTATTATACGACTTTCTCATAGAACGAGCGGTTTTTGCCAATATTTTGGTTCAAACGGGAGCAAAACTAAAAATTTGAAATTTTCGGGAAAAACTGACTATCTTTGAAAGGCCACAGCTTAGTTGTTATATGGTTTAGAGAGCTGCGGTTTGGCTTAAATTGTTGCAAATTTAATTAGCTTTGTAATTTTGTTAATTACCTATACTGTAAATGAAAAAGTATTATCCTTTTTATGATTTTATATGCCCTCAGTTTCAATTCTTTAAAAATCTATTTCTACCTTCTTTTTGTTTTTCAGATATTGTGAGTGAACTATTTGTCTCACAGACTTTGTTCTATGCTCTAATGAAAGAAAATTAAATGCACTACAACTTTATTATACGAACTTCTCATAGAACGAGCGGTTTTTGCCAATATTTTGCTTCAAACGGGAGCAAAACTAAAAATTTCAATATTTCGGGAAAAATGAACCATCTTCGAATGGCCACAGTTTAGTCGCTATAAGATTTAGAGAGCTTTAATTAGGCTTAAATTGTTGCAAATTTAATAACCTTAATTTATGTACTGAATGATACTTGTCGGAAACGCATAGTTTATGACTTTTAGAGCAAAAAGTGAAAAAAGTCCAAAATTTTCGCAGTTTATTATTTGCGTATAATCTTTTTTCCTACTTTCCCAAATTTTGTAATTTTGTTAATTACCTATCCTGCAAATGAAAAAGTATTATTCTTTTTATGATTTTATATGCTCTCAGTTTCAATTCTTTAAAAATCTATTTCTACCTTCTTTTTGTTTTTCAGATATTGTGTGTGAAATATTTGTCTCACAGACTTTGTTCTATGCTCTTATGAAAGAAAATTAAATGCACTACAACTTTATTATACGAACTTCTCATAGAACGAGCGGTTTTTGCCAATATTTTGCTTCAAACGGGAGCAAAACTAAAAATTTCAATATTTCCGGAAAAATGAACCATCTTCGAATGGCCACAGTTTAGTCGTTATAAGGTTTAGAGAGCTGCGGTTAGGCTTAAATTGTTGCAAATTTAATAACCTTAATTTATGTACTGAATCATACTTGTCGGAAACGCATAGTTTATGACTTTTAGAGCAAAAAGTGAAAAAAGTCCAAAATTTTCGCAGTTTATCACGTGGTGCGCAGCTAGCACAACTTTTTCGAAGTTGCAAATTGGGATTTACATCACCCTAACTGATCCAAACAACATCTGCCGTCCTTTAACTAGAAAGCCGTTAAGCCCACGAAGTGAGTTTCGAGTAAATGGCAAAAAACACGGAAATCGTTATTTCTTAAAAATTATGACACTTAGAATAATTATTGTGAGATACATCGATCGAAATTTAATTATATTATATATAAATAATAGTTTTTACCCAGAAACTGTTATGATTTATTTTTAAATTCAATTTTTCTCGTTTAGTTCAGCATATTATCTGAAAATTTTAACTATTTACCGACAAGACGGCCGTTAACATACCATAGCGACTTTTTAGCTAAGTAATTTAGTATTTTTATTTTCATTTTGTGATTTTTTTTTATTTAGTAATAAAATGCTTACCTAAAACGTCGTTAAGCTACTATAACTACTTTTAAGCTATGACTTTCGCTTTAATTTAAATTTCAAAAACTTAATAATCAACGGTTAAGGGCTTTTAGATGCTTTTGTACTATATTTCTATATAGTTGTACTAAATTTTAATCTTACTAATGTTAAAAATTTGCTGCTGTCTGTGGCTTTGCTCTCGGGAATTACATCCTCTAGGTCAACCAATGGAAAGGAAAAGGATCAAAAGCTTTTAGGTTTAAGTATTAAGGATTTAAACACTATCTAAATTAATGGTTTTTGCGTCTGTTTGTGAGTAACAAGTATTGTAACTCTTTTACTAAATGACTCTTTTAAGTTGTTGATAAAATTAACCTTTATTTCTCGTCATGTTCACGTTTATTTCATTACAGAGGCTCATTAAGGGGTTAAGATTATAGATAAATCTTCTCGCTTTTCTTTTTGGAACCGTATTTTCATTTAGAATTGCAATTATAACGTTATTTTATAAATACTCTTCTGCGAAGCCATCATACGAGTCACGGATATGTGAGTACATAATATAGAACCACAAACAATGTAAACATAAATCGTTTCCTGAAAAAAAATTAAGACTTGTGCAAGAGGTTTAAAAAAAAAAAACACCCTGGTTTCAATAGGGCTTCAAGCTCTTACATGTGGGATGCTCTTAATAAATAATGTAGAACCGCTTATCAAATGATTAGAAGACTCTTTGTCTTTCATCCACATTTACAAAATATAATATACCTACCAGAATATGTGGAAAATAGCAGGAGGTAGAAAACTTTTTATTTGCTACCATGTAAAAAAATACAAATCTTAATAATCTAATATAAAGAAAAGAAAAAATAGCAATAGTGGCAAAATGGTCTCCCGCGGGCGGGTCAAAGGTAGTGTACTCATAACAATTTTTGTATTACCATCTCTAGTACATTGCTTGACAGTCGATTACTTATTCCACCCAAGGGGTAAATTACATAATTAATAAATCGTTTTAAAAATTAAATACATACTGCCTATGTCTTCTTTCTCGGTTACAGAGACAAATCAGAGTCTAAACAGAGAAGTACGATTGAAAGTTCGCACTGTCGTGACCATTACCTGCCAAATTTTCGTAACTTTGACTTGTTATATTTTCCGTAATTTAGCTGCTAGATTGTTTAAAACTTAGTAAACTTGATCAGAAATAATACGTCTTGTAAAAGAAAATCAAAAGCAATCGGTACTCTGCTTGGGGGCGACATTATTTCATCATCACTCTCATCCCCAAAACTGATGCATCACCAGAATCGGATAACTGCCTTTTAGCTAAAAAATGAGGGTTAGCTGCTTTGTAGCTAAGCAAAAAAGTGTTATTAGAATTTGTCCTAAATAAAATTACTTAACTAAAAAAGCGTTAAGGGCGAGTAACTGCAAATAAGGTAAGGATTTCCATTGGAATAGTTATATGAAAGCTTATCATAAAGCAGTTATAGTCCTTTTGCGTCCCTATAGTCAAGTATAATCTGATAACGTACTTTTAGTCAAGTAAAAAGCTATAAAATAATTATTAAATCTGGCGGTTAAGGTACTTTAAAGGAAATTTAGCGAAGTAGTGTTGGTTAGATGCTTTCAAGTTATGGAATCGCTGAAAATTGTGTTATTTAACGGCTTACAATATTTTCATATCTCTATAACTATTAATGCTAGAGAAATGATTCTTAGACAGAAAGATAGAGAATTTTGAACTCTGTCACCCTACATTTAAAACTGAAAATTGACCATTTGTTGGTTAACGGCTTTTTAGTTAAAGGACGGCAGACATACCAAAAATTCAAATCTACATCGTGCTTTGCGAATTTAATGTTAATTTCCACTGGCCTAACAGCGAATATTTTTAATTTAAACGTGCTTTGCTTTATGTTTCGTTTTCACGTGAGGACTCGTGGTGATAACATGTGGCGTTGAAGAAAAGTAATAATGTTACAAAGTATAAAATAGTCGAACCAGAATTAGTTAATAAATTAATAACGATTTCATTAGGGTTAAATAGGTACATATTCAAATGTATATTTATTTTATACATACATATTTATTTTTCTGTTATTAATTAGCAAAAAGTGACTTTTGGTCACATTGTTTTGACCGAAGATATTTTTTTTTCCATCTCGGAATTAATAAGAAACCGTCTTTTTGTCGAGATCACAAAACGTCTCGAAATTGCATCGTTGCATCCCAATCATAACATCGTGACCTACTTAAAAGAGACAGAACCTCGTGGTGTAAGAAAAAAAATAACAGCTTACTCGTTCCCTTTTTATGGAAATGAAGTTGTTTTCAAAATATGCAGTATTTAATAAAATTCGATATGCGTATCTTTATCGTTCCGTTCGTAGTTAAAATTTCAAATTAAAATACGAAAAAAGAGCGACAATAATTTCTCTCGTCAATGTTAACGTGAGTGGAGGTCATCAGTCAGCGTAACCGAAAAGTCGGTGCCGCGAAACTGAGAACAGTCATATCATATCGATTTGTTAAGATGGCGTAGGTGCGGGGGTCGGCGGGCGGGAGGGGGTGTTGCTGACACAGCATGCAGCGCTTGCACCTGCATGTACACCCTGTATGAACTATGGAACCAGTATCCAACCAAAATTGAACAAGACTATATAATTTAGACGTAAAATAATAAATCGTATAGTTTAATAAAAACACGCTATAGTCACGAAGTTATTGTATTGTCACCGATCCTTGATAAGTATACAAAGTTTGAATTAAATTTGTCTGTTTAAAGTGGGTTTCGAATCTAAAGGAGTCGGTTACATACAAACATACAAGTGAAGCTTATAAACACGTGCTTAATATACGCTTCCAAAAATGACTAGGTAATTTTCAGATATGATTAATGGTGACTGATGATAGTGATTGTATCAATGTTTATCATTTGAAATATGGTACAAAATTCTTTAATTACACTCTTATTCCAAGATATTTCAACTGTTTGATAACAATTGCTTTATAACCAAATGTAACGATATAGACTTTGTGTATTTTCTTCAGTATTACTGAAGCTCAAATTTTTCGTTAGTTAGCTTCAAAGGGATGATAGGACTACAACCAAGGAGATCATAAATATGTTCGAATAGAAAAATAACATCGACACTGAATACCACTGAAACACGTGTGCCGTCATAATTCGTCGTTCGCGCTACGTATCAATTTAAGCTAAAGTTGATACTTTCGTTCCGTTAAGTTTTTAGAATCGGTTTTCTTACGACCTAACCATTATGCGTTTCGTAAAGAGTTATTGGATGCTAAACGTCTCATTCGTTACATTTTATTTACCTTAATGATTGTTCGTTGGCTTCATTTATTCCTGAAACACAATATTTGAAGAGTCGGGGATCTTCCTTCGACTTGATTATCAATTCAGCAATCTTGTTAAACACATCGAATGACATTGTGTTTACTCCACTGTGTAGTTAGTTACCACTTCGACATGATGCAGTATGCAGAAGACTATAAAAATGGTCATCAATAAGGCTTTATTTTTAATTTTGTTAGTGCAGCTTACCTGTAAAACGTTAATGGCCATCCTTTTACATCTTTGATTAGTTGTCGAAGTTGGTATCCAATCAGGTCAAGTGCATTCCACAAATTATGCACCAAAAACGATATACACGTAACAAATTGGTGTTAATAAAAGTGCCAGTAAAAGTAAAAGGGATATGTGTCAAAATATTTGTGTGGAACAAGTTCCACAGTGAGATAGGTCGCGCCCGTTGTGAAAACAGTCTGGGGCAGCGAGCGGGAGCGCGTCCCGGCGCCCGATCGGTTGACATTGTTGTGTACTGGATGTAGTTTGAGCCTGCCAAGGTCGGCTGTTTGTTTTTAAGGAATATGAGTTTTGTAGAGTGAAATTAAAAGAGAGTATTGCAAGTTGGGAACATATTATATATAGTTCATCGTTATGAATTTGTTAAAATATCAAAATGTATGATTGGTTTGAAATAGCAGATCATTAGCACTCCAATGATAACAGGGAATTTCCTTTATTAATCATGACTGGATTTTATAGCCATATTTTTTTGTGATATCGTAAATGTATCGACTACTTGGCATTAGATAAACTCTTTGAAATTTTGAATGCTGTTTATGTTAATGCATTAGGTAGCGATTTGATAAAAGAAATACAGAATTCAAATATATTTAATTAATTGTCTCATCTTTGGATGTTTCATTTATAAGGCCTACATGAAGACAGTTACGAATTTACGATCAAGATGGTTAGGCGATTTTCTATTCCAATATGTAGGTACCTAGCTCTGATCAATTTCCATTAGATTATTCCACTCATCCATTAGATTTTGACTTTCGCTATTTTTCCGACGAGTTCGACGCCCACGCGACTAAGCCGCGGGTACCAGCGTTCACATCATCATTTTTCTTTTTGTCATTGCGTACTAAGAACCTTGTAGAACCGCCATCCTGTTACAAATGACTCGAAATTTTGTGTCAATATCTCCCGGTCTATTACAGAAATGTTTTAAATAAAATGCACATCATCTCTTCATTATGTCATTTTCTTATTGGAGTTTTCTCCATAATATAATAACACGATACTAAATATAACTCCTTCACATTAATTGTCTTTTAATATCGAGGGAAGATATCTACTTTGATGTAAATTTATAAGGTGTTAATGTTTTAATGTCTTTACGCAACTGCAGTAATATTTTTATGGGTAGCGGAGGTGGAATATTTTAGTGTTGAAAACTTGATATTATCGAATATTTAAATGCATGTTTATAATTGATAATTGGGTTCATATCGAAAATTCGTACAATTTATGGTGTATAATTTATAATTAAGAACTTACTTATGAACTTTTGAGGCGATAAAAATAATCTATCGCATTTCAGTTTTAAATTTTAATTAATATTAATTAACAATATACCTAATTTGGATAAGTTGAGTTTTTTCAGCATCGTCGGCTATCTATTTTGGAGAACTGCTTGTATAATCTTATTTTGGTTTATAGTGGTTTGAAGGGCCATTAATTCTTTGCAAAAAAAAAGAACAACAAAAAATAGTTAGTTGAATGAAAGGTTAATAGCGTTATCATTCTGAGTTTGAACATTATTATTTAATTATTGTAGGTACCCACTCTACTAATCCAATTAAGTTTTTTGCAATTATTTATAAAAAATCCCGTCTCCATGTTATAAGTAGAATCTGCACACCTATTATACTAGTCTATAAGCTTACTCTTCCTGTTTACACATTAATTTTCGTAAACTGAATAATTTAATGGAATTTCGTGTTACAGTGGCCCAGTCAGAAGACTCACCGGTTGCAATGAAACTCAAGAAAATATGCCTTAAAACGCCTATAGGCGAGGAACAGGCGGCACAAGCTGTATTAGACCCTGCGATAGGTAAGCGTATTCGTTAATACAACCGCTAACATCACCACACATGTGTATACCAACCAGCGAATAGCCTTATTGCATTCGTAATAAGTTCCACATTAATTAAACTTGCATTCCCGACATGGAATATGTCGCTTTCAATTGATGAACTGCTTTTATTTTCCACGACATCGAGCGTCGCGACTCGCGGCTATGATGTCATAAATTTTATTGCGCAAACTATTTCATTATATTGTACGCAAAAACCACATTTATTCGAGTCCCCGCCGAAATTATTTTCCGCTTTACGTGTTATCTTTGTCTAACTCGTCTAATAAACATTTTAATTGTATTCAATGTCACTGTTTTGTTCAATGCCTACGTGTATCTTGTTAAGGCAAAAGACGATTGGTTAGTGAAAAGTAACGACTACTGTTAATTATTTTTCCAAATTACCTAATAAATACTTTCATGTTCATACCTACCTATCGAAAATGATATATGTTTAAAAGAAAAGAATCTGATATTAATAATTAAAAAAAAAAATAAAAATAAAAGTGTTGTAATATAAAATAGTTAAAGGACAGTGTTATAATTTAATCTTAATTAAAAATACGATAAAGTTGCCTCACTCTACTCTGCGGGATGACGTAAAGAGTCTAAATATACCACATTTCTAAATCGGTTGAAGCATTCACAAGTTATGTTTGAAATCATATTAAGTAACGAATATTATAGTAAAAGTACCCATTAAAAACACTATTTTAGTGTAATTAATCCATAATAATCTTATTCTTATTCCAAGTTTTTTTTTCGTAAATATTTAACGCTTGATAAGATCATCATATCAATATTTTTGCCATATTTTTCACTGACTGTAGTCTGGTCTCCTATTGGTCACAACCTATATGTAAGATAGCCTTCTAAATGCACTATTCAACATGAAAATAATTGTTCCAATGGAAACAGTAGTTCCAGACATAGGCGAAATTAACGGACAAACCAAACAAAAAACTCTTCTGCCACAGCTTCTGCTATAATATTTACAATGTGGCACCTAAGCCAAAATGCATACCCTATGATTCTTTTAGGCAAAATTCTTCCTAGACAAGCATCATGCTCGTATCAACCCATACCATCAAATGACATTGCCATTACTTCCGAGTAGGCACTTATATCATGTCCGCCTATAAAAGATTCTATGTTAGAACTTAGAATGCTCGGAAAATATTAAATTGTAGTAAAGCGTATAAGAAATAGTCGACATCAGCTTGTATGAGATTTCTGCTCTTATGCTACTGTTAGCGTATGCTTGCAGCTTGTTCATAACCCAAGCTTGTCCTTCAATCTTATAGTAGTACTAGCGGTCCGCCTCGGCTTCGCCCGTGGTACATATGAAAAATAGATGTTGGCCGATTCTCAGACTTACCCGATATGCACAGAAAATTTCATGAGAATCGGTCCACCCGTTTCGGAGGAGTATGCAGACTAACATTGTGACACGAGAATTTTATATATAAGATTTACCTATCTGAAAATGTTTTTGATGGAAATCGAAAAATGTAGTCTGGCATTTAATAGTAAGCGTGATAATCCGGATTGATATAAAGTACATATACTAATGTCTATACATGTTATAAATTATAATCATATTGTTTTACTATAATATCGCAGTTTACCATCAGAGCAAGGCACCACATTTAATTAAGTAGCTGCCTACATATATTATGAGTACTTAATGCTTGATTGAGACGAAAAATAAACGCAAAATTAAACACCTGCACTTTTATTGAAATAAGTTCAAACGATGTTTGTTACTTTATGGTTTCTGTTTCTGTTTGTCGACTCTTTTGGAAGAATTTTGTCAAATCTATCTGTAAGATCTTCTAGAAATGAAATTTTAATACATTGTGGTAGTTAGTTAGCACTCGTATTTAAATTTTGATGACTTGCATGTGTTGTGTGCAAAACTACGGAATGTTTCACGTTTATTCCGCGATTAGTGCGCTTTTTAGCGGGCCGGGCGGTTTGTTTTGATTTGCTAAAATGCTTGTGTTATTAAAATAAGTATTTTTTATTGTTTCGAGGAGTTTTATACTTTTATACAATTGATATGTATAATTTAACGGCATTCGACCTTCACTGTTACATCGGAGTTTTTCTATTAGCTCGCATGTTCAACCGATTGATCTATTTATACTGCTCCATTTAGTGTAACGTGATTAATTTTATAAACATTTTATATTCTAATCCACTCTTCTGTATTGATATGGATTAATATAATATTCATTCCATTTTAATTTTATGTGTTACGGCTATCACTCATTTAGCGTGGATAGTATAGACTAGCTGTTACCCGCGGCATTGTTTGCGTTGTTTCGTTTACCTCAGGTACCTCCTTTTTTATTTTTTTTATTTTTTTTTTTTTTTATAGTGGGGAAATCTTCCTAAGATACCCACGGCCCCCGGGGAAGGAGCCGTGGGTTATGTCGGATTCTTACCGACTAAAACCCCACTGTGTTCCGTCGAGCCGCTTTAATGATGGGGACCTCAGGTACCTCCTAATCTAAACCAATATTTTTGCATTTATGAGGTACATAGTCCCAGTCTAGTCTATTCTGTTGTTCTGGGTGATACATCTAGGTTATCTTTTGATACCTACTTCTATAGAATGTCGATTATGATCTTAATTTGGAAGCTGTGATTGCGCTTGGTCTATGTGCACATGATGTAGGCTCGTATAAGGGCGAAGTTGAGTTAATTAGGATTAGTTTGCATTCGAGTAGTGGTTGTACGTGAGGCGATTAGCAGACGGCCGTCGCTTGCCGCGACGCTCGTGGCCGGCCGCGGCGGGTCGCGGGCGGCGTTCCTCCAGCGTGCGTGGCACTGCAGCTCTCCTCCACCGGCGGTAATTTGATTGGGCCCGAGCTGTCACCTATGCGCCGCAATCGCCCGGCCGTCGCTCGCCGGCTATCGATTAGAGCCCCCGCTCCCCGGCCGCCCCGCCGCCCGCGAACCGGATCTCGTCACGCCGCCATTGTATACCCGCGACGCTTAAACGCATTCGTTTCTCCCGATGCGAAAACGACGCATTCCTTCCGCGCGCCCGTCCGCCCCGCCCCGGCCGGCCACGCCGCGCGGCGCCTATCGGGACCGCATCCGACCTCTCATTACTTATTTACACCGATTCAATGCCGATCAATGACAACCTACACACAATACACATCCCTCCGCTTACCTCCAGCTACACTATTTACCTTTGACATTAAAGCTTCAATCTTATAATTCTGGAATGTTCCATTGCGAACGGGCACGTCTCGCCTCAATGTATCTACGAAGTTTTTAATGTCCGCTAATGCAATACTTATAAACATATTTGAGAAATAAGTAACGAGTATTGCACATTGCGATGAAATGTTGCAAGTTGCACTTGAACAACTCATAGACTCAACGGCCGGCGCTCGCGCAGCTCTGTTATTGTGAAATTCTCGTTGCGAAAGACCTAACTTGAGATAAACTGTCACTTATTCTATAAGATGTCGGTTTAATGTCGTACATAAAAACCTCGTTAAACCCTACATAAATTAGTTTCTTATACACATCTTACATTAAAAAATATTTCTATATATGCTGTTAACGCGTTTATATGCAATTACACTCCTATAAAACAAACTATAAAACTGAAGAGATAAAAATGTGAGATGGAATAACCTACATGCACTTTTATTACGATTCATTTTTATCTACTGAATATTTTTCTAAGAAGCAATCATGAAATTTTAACGGCTCCTATTCAAGTAGATGTACTCACTCGGTACATTAGCTAAATTAGATATGCTTTATAATATTATGTTTATTATAATAGGAGACGTTAAGTCTGGCACTGAACAAAATCTGATGAATGAACATTTTTTTAGATAGGGAGATGATACCATACAAATACATAAAACTGAGTTGCTTTTTCGTAATGAGAAAATATAAGCTTTTTATTGAATGCATTATATGGAAGTGTATTCCGATTGTAGTATTGACCACAAAACCAAATGTATATAGATATTATTTTTTTCTGTAAGTTTGTTTGAACTTTCACTGAAAGGTAAAAATAACAGTTTAATATTGCCTCCGAATTATCGAACCGTTTTATGTATAATAATGTAATCTAAAATCTAACTCTGTTATCTCCAACGTAAATATGTACTAAATATGATAAGAATATTTTTCTGTAAAAATGTCTTCAATTTAGTTTATTATTCTATTTGCAAAAATTAAGAAGTAATCCGACTTTACAAAGATACGACTCCGATAATTTTAAACTTGAAGATTTGTAGCTAAATGCTTATGTTTTACTCGTTGATCATGTTATAGAAGAACCAATAATTAAATTGATTTATTAATCTTTTTATATCACACACTTCACATACACATAATATGAACTTAATCCTAAGGAATTATAAACCTGTGAAAAAGCTGTAGATAGATGCGTTAGTACCAATGAAAACTTTATGGACATGTTGACAAAACGTTACAGGCTGTTTAAGGGGACGTAAAACGAGGATTTAAATATCTTAGCGTATGCTCTTAGTCTCATTAACATGTATGTAAGTTGCATTTAAATAAAGTAGTGCAATCACTTGACCTCTGATACGATAAGTACTAACATACAATAGTTAGCTCAGTTATGGTTGCTACCATTTGTTTGTATCGTGTATCTTAAGCGAAGGTGGCCAACAAACACACTTCTTGTAATCATCAAACTACTTCAGGGGTCAAGTGAATATTTCAAGTGTCTAAAAATAAAGCGGATGCTACCTGTCCACTTTCTATCTGACCAGGCAAGGTCATGTTAATTCACATACAATTAACAAATATAAAGGAATATCTAGATAGAAATGTAGTAAAAATAAAAATGTCTAGTAAAAGTGTAAGTTGGATATTGTCCGTTTCGCGGGACAGTTTCAACGTGGAGGGAACTTTTACTCTCGTAAAGGCCCGGAAACCGCGCGCTCTGTGGTCCCGTTCGGGAATTTAGAGCTGAATGAATATTTATCTGTTGCTTTTGGTTTTCATACAATTTGTACGAAAAATACAGTATTTAATAATGTATTAATTAATTTGAAGCATTTCTTGTACTTTGTACGAAATCGTTTTGGTTAATTTATTGAAATTCACAAATAGTAACTAACTTATCGCTAACCGCAAGTTAGATTTTTGCACGCCTCATAAGCGAAGCGTTGAGGTGGGTACTACTGTCACTTCGCGCAAAACATCTGATTTTTCAAACTTAAAATGTCTTTATGTATCATACATTGCACTTGTAAGATAATACATACACACACATATTAAGAAAAAACACTATTTTTAACGTTCATGATATTTTTGATGTCATTTTTGTTATTTAAACTAGTTAAAAAACAGTTTAAAAAAGTTCTGTCTTGGACGTCCGTGTGTCTGTATGTGCGGATCCTTTTTCTTGTTAACACGATAGCGACCGAAATACTTTACTAATCGAGTCTTTTTTTTTCTCTTACGCTTGAGTATGCTCAGGAATAGAACCCTTTCATTTTTCAGGGTCTGATTCGATGTGGTTTAATTGTTATTAAATAAACAAAAATAATAATTAATAAATATTTATTAAAAAAAAATTATGAGGCGTGCACTTTTGGATTTTCCAAATTATTTGTTTTTTATTACTAAAGCTTACAATGAAAGATTATACCTAGTTCTCTTCAGTCGGTACGGTCTCCTACCGAATTCACTACGTAGATATATTATATTTGTGAGAAATGGCAAAACGATTAAGAACCAATCTTCTTTTCCACGTTCAGTATTCATTCTAATATTTTCTAATCCTCATTTGAAGTTCAGTTTACCTATTATATTAATCGAATGTTAAAATATATTAAAAAAAAAACAGTTCCATTCATAATATGCTATTAGAATTGAAATAAATGCTCTCAGCCAATGTATTTACGAGTAGTATTTGTTTGACTAGTTCGCTCTATGTCCCTAAGCCAGCTCAGTACCGAGTTGTCCAACGTGTAAACAAACTTTTAGCGTCGTAAAACATACTCACATTACACAAAAATATCTTAACAACCCATCTAAGCCTACGACGACATCTTAGAAATCCATGTCTTTTTAAAATCAGGTGTAATTATCAACATGGATAAAAAAAACAGCACTATAAATTCCATGTAAATGAACAAGCACATCATAGTTAGCGGAACAAAAAGATTTTACCAAAAAAGGCGATATAGAATCGAATTTTTGAAGTAGCTCATGAATACGGGGATCTTGTTCGAGCACTTGGCACGAGTTGGAGGTGTTTGATACCGAGTGGTATTTAGCTCCACCACAGCAAACTGAAGATAAACAAGTCCTCTTGGCTGGAAAAACGTTGACTTTTTACGCTTTATTCTTAATTTCTTTTTCATTCTTTCGCGGCTCTTTTCACAAGCCAGCTTTTTGTACGGATTACCGTGCACCGTGCTGAATGCGACTCATTTCGGATTTAAGTGTTGTCTTGCTACTGATCTTGAGTTGATTTCAATTTTGAGAAATAACAATTGCTTCTTGGATTCTTTGGTAAACAATGTATTGTTTCAATATAAAGTACGATTTTTTATTACGGAATAGAGCATTGGAGCAGTTGTAGCCGTATTATGATTTAGATTTTAGACAGACGACATACTTTATCGTGTTGATTTTGATTTTTTTTTCTCATAGAGAATTCTGGATTGAAAAATGATTATATTCTGTTGAGTATTCACAATGAGGTCTACTTCATGACTTATGAAATTTCTATAATTTTTATATGTCTGTATCCTCTTTCTTTGTAGAAAACAGTAGGTGTAGTGTTAAAGGAAAACCAACAACTATAAAAATTCACGTTTTAATGTAAATTACTTTCTCTTATCGCGTCCCACACTTTTATAATAATACGTATAATTAGATGCCTACTTAACTGCTATTTATATACAGAGTTAAGTTTTAATTTCGATTCGCCAGACACAGGCAGGATATATGTATTTGTTTCATAGAAATGTCATTGACCCCTATGAATACAGTAGAGGCGTCGCGGTTTAAATACTAGGTACCTTAGGCGGTGACGCGCATGCTTATTTCTAAGGTCGCACCCGCCAACCTTTCGATAGAAATGATATCAATTAAATGAGCATCGTTCGGGATTGAGCCTGGAGCGGGCCCGCGCCTCGGCGTCTCCGGAGGCCGCGGTCCCTGGAGATGAGTGGTGAACGGGACCGCGACCGCATCTTACCGGCGACCGCTGTTGTCACTGCGGTGTTTCGCGGGCGGGTAGATTTATTTGGACGTACCCCCCTCGGGTGGTACGGGGTGGGCGCGCCACCCACACCGCCACCTCCACACATTTGACTGGATCAATAAGTAAGCAAAGGATGCCCGAGTAGAAAAACCATACACCCGACCACCCCAAGGGGGCACACGTAACCGACCCCCCCACTAGCGGGGGCCTCCACAGATTGCCATTTTCTCTTTGCCTACGCTTTAATTAGTTGCGTAGTGATGCGAGTGGAACCATAATCCCGTGTTATTGAATTGCCGAATATGAACTGATCCCCAAATATGTAGTATACATACACAAAGGCAATTAATTATTTTCCACTTATAAAATCACCACGACATGAACAGCGCGGTTACCGCATAAACTCGATCTCGATAAGTTTACTTTATGGCTAAACGTTTTTCAAAAGCACATACAATATATTTTCCTTTAAAACCAAACAAGTTATATATTATGAAAGTCAAAAGTGTAGCGGCTCAAACAAAGCTGTTCCATTATGTCCTAATTAGTCCGTTTTCTTATGGGCATGCTTGTATGGAAAGGTATACATTTTTGAGTAAAGCAATGAAATTTGGTACGAATGTTGTACTCGTCCACCTAAGCCCAAATCGCCTGGTAGCCAGTGTCTACTCCCCGGCAGAAGGGAGGGAGGGGGGGTTATAGAACAGAGCGCCCGGCGCTCGGAAAAAAAATTCTGGCGGATTCATTTGGCCCTTTGAGTCGAGTTTGGTGACGTTATCAGGTAACTAGATGATGCCCGATTCATTCCCCATACCAGTTTTTTAGGGTTCCCTAGCAAAATGTGTCACAATCTTTAAAATAATAAACTTTTGGCAGTGGCAAAATCCAAACAAACCAGTATATTTTTATATTTTTGTATGAAACTTGGTTTATAAAAAAATACTGTCTGAAAGGCCATTTCATGCAGATTATAAAAACATTAACATGTAACATATATCTTACCATTTTCAATGTGAAATAAATTATAGAAAGTACAGGAACGTTCGTCAGCGCAGCGTAGGGGACGGCTACGGGCTAATAGACCCGAAAAATAAGCAGTAACATAAAACAAAAACCAGTCAAGTGCGAGTCTGACTCGCCCATCGAGTGTTTCGTACTTATTTGTCCTATACCATATTATCTTGTCTGGTAGGACCTGGTTAACTGATACACACACACTTTCGTCTTTATAATATTAGTGTGATTTTTAATCATCTTTAAATTATAAATGAAGTCAGGTAACATTGTTAAAAATAAAGATATATAATAATAGAACGTTTTTGTATTAGTAATAATGACAACCACCTCCACAATTACATAATTCGGTACATTTGAGCTGGCGTATATAAAACACTTCAATCTGGAATTGCAAGATTTCACGCACCGTCATCTTATCAATTCAAAGCTTCTCTTTTCTTTTTATTTCAGATGAGCAAGGAATATTTTGATTTTTTAGGTCCCTAAATATATACAGCCTGTAAAACTGCCCTAAAGGTGTGTTGTTTTAGGGCAGCTTCTGTGGGAGGCAAATTTTCGATTTGCCTGTCCGTTTTTGTTAATTTGTTTGCGACCCTCATTTACTGTCACAGCGGGGTACAATGTGAAAAATAAACATGTACTTATAATAATTATAAAAAAAATATAAGTTCTGGATAAGAGTATCCTTAAAATATCGTGACCGTCCTTACCTATCATGCGTTGTATTCACAAACTTTTCAATTTCACTGTCTGCATATTTGCCACTGTAAAGTGCTTCAAATCCTCGTGTGCCATTCGGATATGCCTTTCATACCTCAAATGCATGTGTACCTATAGTTCTTTTCGACCTTCTATCTTGGAATACATGATATTCTGTACTAGCCATATCTGTCGACTGTTCTTAACATTATTTTGGCTACTACTACTATATCGTGTGTTCCAAAGCTAGAAGGTCTAAAAGAACAATAGGTACACATGCATTTGAGGTATGGAAGGCATATCCGAATGGCACACGACGATTTGAAGCACTTTACAGTGGCAAATATGCAGACAGTGAAATTGAAAAGTTTGTGAATACAATGCATGATAGGTAAGGACGGTCACGATATTTTAAGGATACTCTTATCCAGAACTTATATTTTTTTATAATTATTATAAGTACATGTTTATTTTTCACATTGTACCCCGCTGTGACAGTAAATGAGGGTCGCAAACAAATTTTTAACAAAAACGGACAGGCAAATCGAAAATTTGCCTCCCACAGAAGCTGCCCTTAAACAACACACCTTAAGGGCAGTTTTACAGGCTGTATATATTTAGGGACCTAAAAAATCAAAATATTCCTTGCCCATCTGAAATAAAAAGAAAAGAGAAGCTTTGAATTGATAAGATGTCGGTGCATGAAATCTTGCAATTCCAGATTGAAGTGTTTTATACGCCAGCTCAAATGTACCGAATTATGTAATTGTGGAGGTGGTTGTCATTATTATTAAAACAAAAACGTTCTATTATTATATATCTTTATTTTTAACAATGTTACCTAACTTCATTTATAATTTAAAGATGATTAAAAATCACACTAATATTATAAAGACGAAAGTGTGTGTGTATCAGTTAACCAGGTCCTACCAGACCAGATAATATGGTATAGGACAAATAAGTACGAAACACTCGATGGGCGAGTCAGACTCACACTTGACTGGTTTTTGTTTTATGTTATTGCTTATTTTTCGGGTATATTAGCCGTCCACTACGCTGCGCTGATGAACGTTCTTGTACTTTCTATAATTTATTTCACATTGAAAATGGTAAGATATATGTTACATGTTAATGTTTTTATAATCTGCATGAAATGGCCTTTCAGACAGTATTTTTTTATAAACCAAGTTTCATACAAAAATATAAAAAAATACTGTTTTGTTTGGATTTTGCCACTGCCAAAAGTTTATTCTTTTAAAGATTGTGACACATTTTGCTATGGAACCCTAAAAAACTGGTATGGGGAATGAATCGGGCATCATCTAGTTACCTGATAACGACACCAAACTCGACTCAAAGGGCCAAATGAATCCGCCAGAATTTTTTTTCCGAGCACCGGGCGCTCTATTCTATAACCCCCCCTCCCTCCCTTCTGCAGGGGAGTAGACACTGGCTACCAGGCGATTTGGGCTTAGGTGGACGAGTACAACATTCGTACCAAATGGCATTGCTTTACTCAAAAATGTATACCTTTTCCCATAAGAAAACGGACTAAATCTAGAATCTTCGATGCTGACAATGCCACCATGGCGGGAGATAAGATAAGGTGTGATACGACGTACCCCAGCTAAAATACCTTATACAAAGCTCTCCTATTAAAATACCTTGTTAAAATTAATCCAAATATTAAAAGATCGTTTTATTTTCAGTTTATTACAAACATCGTAAAATGCCAATAAGCCAGCTACAACTTGAACGAAGTATGAAACCGTAATTGTGGTTAAAGTTTTATATACAAACTTCAAATTAACCAAAAAGTCATGTTCACTTAAATTGAGATTTATATACTCGAAATAATTATTGTTTAAATTCATATCTTCAGCTATATTTAGCCATAAACATGTTTGATATTCATGTTGTAAGCAAAACATCGTTTTGCATACCGTTTCGCGCTGTGGCTATAGTTTCGTAGAATAACACGATACACTATAAACTTTATAATTTTCAAGTACCGTTACGTTTGAGATTTGGCTTGTACATTTGATAAATTACCAAGATGAGGTAAAAACTAACTTTATATTATACGTCCATTTAAAAATAGAATTGCTACTACCGAAGAACTATTCGACATGTAGATTTCATATTCATAGAAAATAAAAATAACACTTTACTTATTCGACTGAGTAATATAAAATCTAAAATTGGTATGGGTTGCTTACATGTTTAATTCACGTAAATAGAATTAATCAAATTGAAAAATGAAATGCTGAAATTATGAAATCAGTCCTGAAATACCAAACAGGAGCTGAATATTTTAATGTACATCCCTACTAATAGACCGGGAGATACTGACACAAAATTTCGAGTCATTTGTAACAGGATGGCGGTTCTACAGGGTTCTTAGTACGCAATGACAAAAAGAAAAATGATGGTGTGAACGCTGGTACCGGCGGCTTAGTCGCGTGGGCGTTAGTCGAACTCGTCGGAAAATAGCGAAAGTCAAACGATTTGTAACAGTATGGCACTTATTTTTCCTGTAAGTTTGAGGATCAACGAATATAAATACAAAATTTCAAAGATCTAGGTGTTGGAAATCTTCACTTATATAAATTAATAATAAATTTATTTTTCAAGTATGACAGCACTTTTTCCCCCTACTAGAAGTATGGCAAATATAATAATGGTCACATTTTATCAAATACTCTCCAAAAAGCCAAATGCAATACTGGTACAAAAAGATAGGCGAAATAAAAAAAATTTGCAGATTTTCGGCGGTATGGCGACCATTTGGAATCGTCCGAAAAGTATGGCATGGCGATTTTCGTAAATGGCTGCACGACGATGGTTACCTGTGCAAAAGTTAGCTTGGTACAAATGGTTGAATAATTGTTTTTTTTTTAATCAACACATTCGCGTCGGTATGGCGGGCTGTAAGTCATACCGGAAAAGTATGGCATGACACTACCGCCTACTTCTTTTTTATGGGCTATCGGTAAATTCTAAAATTTTTGTGTTACAAATCGTTTGACTTTCGCTATTTTTCCGACGAGTTCGACTAACGCCCACGCGACTAACCCACCGGTACCAGCGTTCATACCATCATTTTTATTTTTGTCATTGCGTACTAAGACCCCTGTAGAACCGCCATCCTGTTACAAATGACTCGAAATTTTGTGTCAGTATCTCCCGGTCTATAATATTATAAATGCGAAAGTAACTCCGTCTGTCTGTCTGTTACGCTTTCCCGCTTAAACCTCTCAACCGATTTTGATGAAATTTGGCACAGACAATGTTTAGACCCTGAGAAAGAACATAGGCTACCTTTTATCAAAAGTCAAAACACCACGCCGGCGAAGCCGCGGGCGGAAGCTAGTGCTGAATATAACGAATTACATTTGTTTATTAAACTTTATCAATCCATAAGACGTGTTATGTGTCTATAGTTGTTCAACACTATTACGCTTGACAATATTTTTCACAAACACATACATAGTTAAAACCCAATGCTATATATGACTTGGTTTAGAAAAAACATTATGTATAAAGAAGATAAGACTATCCGGTATTTGATTGTACGACACACCTTATCCTTATGTCCTCTATTTTTTATTCTAAGAATACTTCGCTTTTAATTAAACAGGCCTTATTATGTATCTTTACATATACGTAAAACTAGTAGCTGACCCTGGTTTCGTCTTATTATACCAAAGAAAAATAGTCACAAACTTAAATATTTACAAGTACAACTCCCTGTCGTATTGTATTCTCAGTTTGTGCATAATTTAAAGCAAAATTTAGCTCCGGGTAGACTTCTCTAGTTTTTTAGAAACATTACGAATTTCTAAGTAATGAGATCAAAATTTTCTCAATAGGATTGAAGTAATTTGAAGGAGAAGGTGCGGTCGCCTAAATTGTAGTAATATTCATGATAGTTAACTTATACATATTACTACATACATATATATTTGAACTTCCGATTCTTTGAAAAATTTATATGGTCATCTCATCTCAACTCATTGATCATTGACTATGTCCAAATACCTAATCAAAATACCAAAAATAATGCTACAGAAGCAATGGCAATGATTCAAGCAGAAGAAACTTGTCTTGAAATCCCTTTTACGCGAGTCTTTTCACGCGAAGCCAATCGAAATAATTATCATAAAGTAAATCCCCCACAATTCGGCCGCCCCCGACCGAAGCTCGGTAATGGCGGCCCGCGACAACTAGAGATGTTCCGTGTGAGATGTGTCGATATTTTAATTTTTATTGCGTTTTTTATCAAGTTTTATTTTTTGTGTTTGAAACATGGGTTGCTTATTTTCGTGTAGTTGGAGGTTTTGTGTAACTGTCCTTAATAGATTTGTTTATACAAAGTTGGATTGTTAATGTTATCACTTTTTTATTGTTAATTTTATCAATTCTAATGTTATAATTTAAACGTGCTTATTGTGTAGTCGCCCTGCTCTACTCGAGTTTAAACTATATACAAATTAACAAGTAAACAAAACGCTATGACCCGTAGCACTTAGGAAAAATGTAGCTTTTCTTCCTGTTTAATGTCCATATTAGTGTAAAATATAAGAATTTTATGAGATTTTTTAGTAATTCGTAACTCAGTTTTATTATACATAAACATATTTTAATTAATTGAGTCCAAAATTAAATGCTTTTGTTTTCCTTTTAACGTTGAGAGACGCGTCTGCCTAATTATAAATTTAAAATAGTATCGATAACACAAAATTTAACCTCGAAAACTGCTGCTATCATTTCTATAATGGAAAACAAAAAGTAGTAGTTCTCTTTATCCCTCTTAGACAACCCTCGGCTTTTATTGCCGCTGGAATTAACGTCGCCCTTAACATATTCTTTGCAAATTAAACAAACTGTATTTCGGATTTAAACGTAGACTTTCTTTGTTACTGTCCCGTTGGATTATTTGGACGCCTCATCTAAACATACACATATAAGTACATAATAACAAAAACAATTAGTCGTTCGAATCCAATCTTTCCTGCCCATGTATAGAGTGTAGAGTGTAGACCACCCCGCGGTGAACACGTGTTTTGCTATAATCGCACGTCGGCATTTAGCTCGGCTAGTCTTTATTAACCGTGTGGTTTATGCGAGGAATCTGCGTGATAATAATAAGTAGCCAGTACGCACCCACCCCACGGGCCCGCACCCCCCTCTCCGCCGGCCGCACGCGCCGCGTTACCACACAAAGGCCATCTTAACTTAAAACCGGTCCTCGATATCGCCAAGTTTTAATTTATGTACTGAATGAATTATTAACATGACCTAATTGTTTCGGCGGTGCGACGTTTTAAATTTTATACGGCGCATTGCTTGCGACTTCGCCATCATGGGTGTGTCTCGTCACAACTCACAATTAAACATTAATGCAACTTTCCAATTCGACTTGCTTCACAAATATATCAGTGAATCTCTCTTTAAAACTTGATCTTACAATAATACATGATACTACTGTTTGTTAAGACATAGGTTATATTTGACCGTTGACCGATACAGACTCTGTTTTTTATCTTCAATTCTAATCACAAAATATCACCACTCGACTAGAGGCACATACACGGGGATAAAAGCCATGTTTACTTTTACATGTAACGTTTATTAGGGCGTCATTCAACAGCAAGTAACAAAAAGCCGAAGCCCAAAGCGTACGTTTCGCACGCACCTGCCTGTAGCGAGCCCAAGCGTTCCCCGCGTCTCTCGTAACTCACAAGGCACCTAGGGAAACAGAGCATAACCAATTAATACCACCCTATGTCAAACTGATGATTTTATGACTATTACTTAACGGACATTAGAGCATTCATATTTTATTTTCATATCGTCTCCACAATCTATGGCTGTCTATTTGTTTTACTTTTACGTTGCTTTGATGATTATTCTGATATTAATTTATTTAAGTATGATATGTTTCTGTCCTGTATTTATGTACGTTTTACAGAAAATTTGTTTGATCGTATTAATGATAGAAGTTATTCACATACAAAAAATTGTCCGAATTGACCGAAACTAAAGATTAGGTGTGATCTACACCTAGGGGCTCTATACTTATTGGTCTGATAAACAGAATTTCTGTATTGATGTTCCTCTTCCATCTATTGCATTTAATATGTGATTCATCACACCATAAACTATTTATAATCCAACCTTATGTTTACCTCTGAAGGAGCTGAAATGTTTGTTGATTTTATATACAACAAGAACTACTCGAGTTTTCTATAAGCATAACATAGGTATAGCTTCCTACTTATTGGTAAATGCTATACATTATATTATGTATACTTTCATAAAAAAATTATGTATTTACGTTAGATTTATTAATCCCTATCACAAACGAAAGCGTTCCAGTAAGTCTTCAATACCTTCGTAATATTATGCTGGTTAAAAATATGATACATATATCATTATTGAGCCTCTGAAAATAAGAACGAAATATGAATGGCTGGTTTCACAACTTCTGAATATCTTCTTTTTAGCATATCTAAGAGTTAAAATGACAAAGTATGAAATTCGAAATGTGTTAAACGGGCTATCAATTATCAGCCAGCTGTAAAGCCGGCCATAAGCAACAAAATAGCAAATATATGTAAAAAAATATGTATAATAATTTTATACCAACATATCATAACAAACAATTAATGCGAATTCCAGTGGCAATGGAGGAGGAATCTAGCGAGTTGCCCGGCGGCGACGGGCTGGCGCCGAAGCAGCGGCACCAAGCAAAGCACCGCGAGTTGTTCCTCTCGCGGCACGTGGAGACGCTGCCGGCCACGCACATCCGCGGCAAGTGCAGCGTCACGCTGCTCAACGAGACCGAGTCGCTGCTCAGCTATCTCAATAAGGATGTGAGTATGTACTGCCGCCGCGACACATTGTTTCTCTTATTTTATTAGGTTTGCTCGCGTTGTTAAAGGAAACCCGTATAGTTTCTGTTATAAAACCTATCCTATGTCCGGTTTATGATTAAGGCGTGAAGAAGAGATAGACAGAGTTTCTTTCGCATTTGTAATATTAGTAGAGAAGTAGAGATTAGATATTATGTTATGGTTGTTTCTTATTTGTGCATTACCGTTTTTGGTAAACGTTAGGAGAGATAACGGGTTTAAATGGAAGGGTGACGCAAACTTATCGATCATAGTTGTAACTTTACTTTTTTTAAATGTCATTAGAAATTTTATTGTTTTTTTATTACAGTGAAACTTTTATTACATCGTCTCAAACTTTTTGGTCTGTGTAGCGCATGTCGCGTGTATCGCGGCTGCCGAGTAGGTATACCTACTCGGCAGCCGACCGTCACGCGACATGCGCTACACAAAGCAGTGTTC
This sequence comes from Colias philodice, assembly GCF_061535455.1. Classification (NCBI taxonomy): domain Eukaryota; kingdom Metazoa; phylum Arthropoda; class Insecta; order Lepidoptera; family Pieridae; genus Colias; species Colias philodice. The sequence goes on along the minus strand of NC_143103.1, from coordinate 7,801,358 downwards.
GGAACCGTTCGAACAGTTTCACTTTTACCGTGGTTTCATAAAACTACACAACATTTTTTCCGTTTTACCACGACACAATCGAAATTATTTCTGAGAAATAGAAAGCTGCAAAATCAACTGAGAAAAATGTTAAAACTTTAATTTGATCTCGGGGCTTTAATTAAAATCTTGTTACTGTTAAAATTACTGTTATATTTTCAAGATTGGTAGTTTATTTTGTGAAAAAGTTATGAGACAGGACTTATAACTTTTATTATATTGTATGCCTTAGAAATTGTGTATTATAATGTAGACGTTTGTTTAGGGTATTATTTAAAAAACGCTCATTTGATATGTCCGGGCGACAATATAGTAAGTAACAATAATATAATATGATGAACGCCAACTAATAAGGAAATGAGCATGCACTTACCGTCCTATCTCGTATCAATGTCTGCGTTTCCTGCTATATTTTATTACTGTCTCTATAGTCTACACATATAAGGATCGCCGCGTCACAGCGATGTTAATATTGCAAGGACACAAGTGTAATGGAATAATTTCTGGGATCGATTGAGCGGAACGCGACGCGCTTCCGCTGCTCTTTTACTTGTGTAGATGTTTAAAATTTTTATTGGGTTTAATTTAAAGAATAGAAAAACTCTATTCCAATTCAAACCTTCAAATTCAAACCTGATTTTTTTGTTTGGCTAAAGATGCGAATTCGAATACCGTCTAAATAAAGCATTTGAATGCTAAAAAAAACTAAATATCAGAATATTGGGTTGTTTATAAATAAGGTAACGAGGCACAGCATCACGATGTCAATTGTTAAGGAATACAGTATGATATTCTGATCTATCTTCATGCCCATGGATAGACCTAGACTTTTTGTTGAACCTAGATAATATTTTAATGTCTGAAAAATATACCTTGAATGTTCATGTATAATGTACATTATAGATGATTGAAATAGATTAATTTCGATCCGATTAAAAATACTACCACAACCACTCTATTTAATATTGTTATGATGTTTATAATATTAAAACACAATTTTTCTGTTTGTTTCAGGACGCATTTTTTTATTGTTTAGTATTTGATCCTTCACAAAAGACTTTATTAGCAGATAAGGGTGAAATCAGAGTTGGAAGTAGATATCAGACTGAAGTAACTAATTTATTAAAAGAAGGTAAGATATTCCAATTATTTAAATTTCACATGAAATATCACGAAAACCAATAAGAAAACAAAACCTATTGGTCATTAGTATACAATAATAAATTATATGTTTATTATAATAAAAATATATGATGAAAATGATTAATGTTTAGGTGTTATGATTAATGAATTCTTAGTATGTACAGTAACTGATGTTCAAATAAATTTTCTCTTCTATAATTAGAATAACAAATATTTTAAATATATGTATAGTCGAGGAATTAATCAATTGAGGATATTTGGAATGTAATTCTAAATATCTGAGTGTATTACAAAATAAGTATGTATGCATTAATATTATAATGATAAGGATGATACTGAAGATTTAATTAATTTTCAATTGTTCTTAGAAAACTTATTTTGACGGAGATTTGGTATACATATAACATTTATCTACACAAATATTTTAAAGAGGAAAACACATAAGAATTATAGTGGGTGACCATAAAACACTTTTGTATTCAATATAGTGTCATAATTTGGTTTTACTAACATTGCATTTTATTGTTTATTGAAGTGAAAACTTCTTTAGCGGTGTTGAGCACTTTTTCTGTAATGGGTATAAAATCTTAAACTCGCGTCAGGACACGTGACCTGATCGAAAAAGCGTAAGACGGATACCATTCAAAAATATCAAACATGCTCAATGTTAATAACCCATTTTTCACTTCTGCCGGCACTCCCGGAGTGCAACCCGACTTTTTTTTGAAACATAACTAAGTATTACGCATTGTATTATAGGCGAGGAGGACGGTCGCAGCGGCACCGAGCTAGAAACGCTAGTGTGGACGCCGCAGCACGGGCTCACGGACCGGCAGATCGACCAGTTCCTCGTGGTGTCGCGCTCGGTGGGCACGTTCGCGCGCGCGCTCGACTGCTCCTCGAGTGTGAAGCAGCCCTCGCTGCACATGTCCGCCGCTGCTGCCAGCCGGGACATCACCCTAGTGAGTAAACATGCTCTACGTAGAGACAAACAATGTACGGGCTCACGGGACATCACCGTGAGTTGTTACTCTTTGTAGAGACCGTGTAGTAGGACAGTACACTACATAATATAGAGTGGGACTCCACTAGCCGGGACATCACCCTCGTGAGTTGTTGATCTATGTAGAGACTGTGTTGTTAGAGAGTCGAAGAGCATAAGTCCCATTCGGGAATCGGGAGATCAACCTCGTGAGTTGTTGCTCTATGTAGAGACCGTGTAGTAGGACAGTACACTCCATAATATAGAGTGGGACTCTACTAGCCGGGACATCACCGAGTAAACATGCTCTATGTAGAGACCGAGTCGTAGCATACGCTTTACATAGAGGCTCGCTCTATGTAGAGACCGAGTTGTTGCATACGCTCTACGTAGAGGCTCGCTCTATGTAGAGACAGAGTTGCTGCATACGCTCTACGTAGAGGCGAGTACGTTGAATAGATTCTTTCTGAATAGTTAGAGAGTGCATGAGCACGTCTTTCGCATTGCCGCTGTGTCAAAGCGAACGGCGCGGGTTCGAAACCCATCTGATCGATTTTTTTCTATTCTTTAACAATTTGCACATTTTTAATGCTATAAATCTAAAAATCAAATTATTATTATAAATTATCTGAATGTACCAATTCTATAACACAGTTCCTGTCATCAGTTTGTAATCCTGTATGTGTGTGCAATAAATAATTTTTCATTCATTCATTCATTCAGTTCCACGCAATGGACACACTACACGCGAGCGGGTACAGCATAGAGACGGCATTATCCTCGCTAGTGCCCGCCTCCGGGCCGGTGCTGTGCCGCGACGAGATGGAGGAGTGGTCGGCCTCCGAGGCGAACCTCTTTGAGGAGGCGCTCGACAAGTACGGCAAGGACTTTGCTGATATACGGCAGGACTTTGTGAGTAGCAATAATTTGTTTTTTATCAATAGTTGCGGTAACAGATTGCATAACGATAACTTATATCTAACCCTACATAGTACATTCAAATTCCACAACACAATTAAGTATTAACATAATACACAACTTTGAAAATAAAAACTAGAAGAAAATTGTTTACATGGTCATATTTTGTATGTGAATAGTAATTATATGCACCTGGCATTCATTCCATTTCACTGTTACATACAGAGTCGATATTCAATGCTCGTGGTTATGTATGGAAATGGTAAAAAAATTGTCGAAAATATTGCAAAAATGGCAAAATATTCTTTGAAAGAAATTAAAGATGCAGCCATGTCAGTATTATATATGACATATATTAAATGAAAATTTAAGATTTCAGCAATATAAAATACCTTTTACACTTTATTAAAAAAAATACGGGTTGCACTCCGGGAGTGCCGGCAGAAGTGAAAACTTGATTATTAACGTTGAGCATGTTTGATATCCATCCGTCTTACGCTTTTTCGATCAGGTCACGTGTCCTGACGCGAGTTTAAGATTTTATACCCAACGCCGCTAAAGAAGTTTTCACTTCAATAACGATACGCTTGTTATATTTCTATTCCAGTTGCCATGGAAGACGCTAAAGAACCTAGTGGAGTACTACTACATGTGGAAGACGACGGACCGCTACGTGCAGCAGAAGCGCGTCAAGGCGGTCGAGGCGGAGTCCAAGCTGAAGCAAGTGTACATTCCCAACTAGTGAGTGTTTGTACCCGACACGTTTTTGTACTTGTTTTTTGTGGATTTTTGTTGCGCTTTTTGTGGGATATACACTTTAAGATAGTGTGATTAAATTTTGCAAAACTATTGATGAATGTGTAGTGTAATAGGAATACGGGTGTTGATATTGTGTTCTAATGGTAATTATCATGGAATCTTGCATATCGTTTCGCATAAATACGCAATATACATATAATTAAACTATTCTAAAACTATTATTATATTATTGCCATATGCAATTGCATTAAATATTATTTCTTAAAAGGATATAAAATCATCAATATGCCCACGTAACTTCGCTTCGTACATTTTATTTTCCCCACCCCAACTCATAACGTACGACTAAACGACGTGCGTTTACAGCAACAAGCCGAACCCGGCGCTGATCACGAGCACCAACGGCGGCACCAACGGCAAGGGCGCGGTGCTCAACGGCGGCACTAACGGCACCGCCGCCATGGCGCCCACCGTGTGCGCCTCGTGTCAAGGTCAGTCGTGCTGTTTCTCAACTTAACCCTTATTTTGACTGCGTTCGATGTGACGGACATACATTTAAAATAAATCGCGTTAGTTTTTTATTAAAAATATGATATGATCGGGATGTACTAACTTTGGTTATCGTTAGGCTGGTTATAGTGTGCCGCGGACCAAGCTTAAAAACAATCGATGACCAGAGATGAAACTACGTCCCGTATATATTTTTACGTGCTTAAACAATCTCACCTAACTTTTATATCAATTCTTTTATAACGAATCTAAGAATCTTGCATGAACAATGCATTATATTTTTCTAAGTTGAAAAAGAACAAGTATAACTTTTTGTTTCGGTTGTTGTTCTTTATCTGAAATGCATTTCGACGAAAGCAGTTACATATCGCTTTTCTATTTCACAAAGATAATGGTTATTGATTTCATTTTATCCATTGTTATTTTGTGTGTACATTTTTATACGTGTTTTCTGGTATTTTAATTAATGATTCATAATTCCAGTGTCAAATTCAAACCAGTGGTACGCGTGGGGGCCGCAGCATTTACAGTACAGATTGTGTGGCTCCTGTTGGCAGTATTGGAAGAAATACGGAGGACTTAAGGTAATACTCGCACAAATATAATAAATTACTTCTATATAAAACATAAATTTAATACTGTGTTTGTTGGAAGTAATTTCTGAACCGATTTTGATTATTGTTTCCCCAGTTGTAAACTACATTATTGCATATTGATATAGAGGTTATTTTTCAATAGGTCAACCTGGATGGGGCTGGGGTGAGTGGCTAGAATAAAATTTAATTAGATATTTATTAATTAAACGATAAAAATCGGCCAGAATAAAGTAGTAAAAAATCACTTATTATTTTTATGATTTAGATGACATATAGAAGTAATAACCCCCATTATTCTGCGAATTCTGTGATGCTTTAGTTTTTTTGACGGTGAATGCGACACCCATTATTAATTTAATACAAAAAATGTTTCCTATACAGGGTGTACCAAAAAGTAGTGATGAACGGAAGCTGAGAGGTAGAGGACCTAGAGGGCTATCCGAATCACCCCCATGTATGTTATGCGATTTTTCGTATTTTCGGAGTTATGACGTTTTTTTTCAATTTTTCACCTATCGCCGAGTACGATGATATTTTCACTCATGCTGACGTCAATGATTGCGGAAGATTGTTGATTTTTTTTTGTGTGCTAAGCTGAAAGATAGGCCAATTCAGTATGGTAACATTTACTAACGTTAGATCTTTGAATGGAATAAAAAAAAGAATTAAATGGCAAGAAAGATAAAATTACCCAGTATGTTCACCACTTCAAGGGCCCGTAAAAAAATAAAATCACATAAAAAAAGTTTTCCGTTTGACTTTTAAAAACTTGCTCTATCTATCAGATAGCTACCCTGAAAATTTCATTTAATTATTGAGAAGGCTTCAATCGAAAAATTTAAATCTAAATGTGGTAAGTGCAAAAATTGAATTAACATGATGATCATTAAAACCAATAAATAGGTGTTTAATTACCAGAAATTTTTAAAATAACCCCGCTGTTGCTCAATGCAAGTGTGACATCACCGTAAAAAGTTGTCTTTTAAATGTCTGAATACCCTTTTATCATTTTTAATGGTTTCTTCTGCTACTATGAATTTCCGGGTTATTTCGTCCAAATTGTGGCAGTCTCTCGTCTTTGTAGTATCCCCACGGAAAAAAATCAATAGGGTTTATGTCCGGGGACCGTGCAGGCCAGGCTAAAGGGCAAAGATACCCTGAAAGATGGATTGGTCGTTGCAGCCTGCGCATGCGCCGGTGACGCCTGCCTTAAAGCCTGGCCTCCACGGTCCCTCGACCTAAACCCTATTGATTTTTTTCCGTGGGGATACTACAAAGACGAGAGACTGCCACAATTTGGACGAAATAACCCGGAAATTCATAGTAGCAGAAGAAACCATTAAAAATGATAAAAGGGTATTCAGACATTTAAAAGACAACTTTTTACGGTGATGTCGCACTTGCATTGAGCAACAGCGGGGTTATTTTAAAAATTTCTGGTAATTAAACACCTATTTATTGGTTTTAATGATCATCATGTTAATTCAATTTTTTCACTTACCACATTTAGATTTAAATTTTTCGATTGAAGCCTTCTCAATAATTAAATGAAATTTTTAGGGTAGCTATCTGATAGATAGAGCAAGTTTTTAAAAGTCAAACGGAATACTTTTTTTATGTGATTTTATTTTTTTACGGGCCCTTGAAGTGGTGAACATACTGGGTAATTTTATCTTTCTTGCCATTTAATTCTTTTTTTTATTCCATTCAAAGATCTAACGATAGTAAATGTTACCATATTAAATTGGCCTATCTTTCAGCTTAGCACACAAAAAAAAATCAAGCATCTTCCGCAATCATTGACGTCAGCATGAGTGAAAATATCATCGTACTCGGCGATAGGTGAAAAATTGAAAAAAACGTAATAACTCCGAAAATACGAAAAATCGCATAACATACATGGGGATGATTCGGATAGCCCTCTAGGTCCTCTACCTCTCAGCTTCCGTTCATCACTACTTTTTGGTACACCCTGTATAATCGAATAATTATCATTATAATATTCAAACTCGTACAAAAAACGTATATTTAGGCCGATCGCAGAGCTTCACCGACCTTCAGTGCGTACCATCGGTCCTGACCATAGAAATCTAAATAACAAGGCAATAGAAGTGGTAAGCGCGCGTGACATTGTCGCCGCTCAGGTGGTTTTCATGCCACATGACCATGACCATTCTTATTATCACGTTTAACACAAATTTCAACCTTATTTCTATGAGTTTATGTTCAAAGTTATATCTATCAAAAATTGACAACCTCTGTTGTAGAAAAGCCGAATTTTTGCGTATTGGAGCAAAAATAAACAAAACGTCTCATATGCTTAGGGATGTTATTCTAAAATAAACCGTAAATTGGTGCGTTAGAATACATATTAAAAAGCTTAATTTAATATTTAAGTTAGTTTTCACTAAAATCAAGCTGTCCAATAAAAGGCATAGTTTACTTGTGTGTACTGTTTAGCTATCGGTTTAAATGTGTTGATTTTGGCGACAGTGGTTTTCATACGAATTAGGGCGCTTGTGCACTACAAGGAATTTTACTGTCCGGCATTCTGATTTTTTACGGTCCGGTGTGGCATGAAAAAACCGATGAATTGCTTGTGCACCTGTCCGTCTTTACTCGGATCAGTGCGGTACAGTTCAAGGAAGTTTGGCGGTATAATGCTATCATAAATGATTGTTTTTGCATTTTACAAGAAACGAGTAGGTAAAAATATAGAAGGTGAAATATTATATTACTTCGTTATAATAAAAAGTAAAGTTCCGTAAGAGATTTAAAATGCGTGTTTCACTTATTTATTTTAATCGGTGACGAGGAGCTAAATCTATTCCCACTTAAACTTTAACTTACTAACACTTACTTAGATAATTAGGGCGTTTGTCCACTACAAGGAATTTTACGGTCCGGCATTCCGATTTTTTACGGTCCGGTATGGCACGCAATTAATCTAAATACTAGCTTGTGCACTATACGTAATTTTACTGTCCGACATTTTACTTTTCCCTATTCCGGATGTTTTTTTGAGTTTACGAGTCGCTGTAGGTATAATTGTTTTCGAGTGCCCACTTGCTTGGATTTTACTCTTTTTATTGCATATGCCAATTGAAAGCAAGCTCTTGTTTTACTTTCTTTTAGCTGGCAATAAGATTTGAGAAGTCGGTATTGTTATTTTATATATACATTGACCAAGCATTGACCTATAATTATTATCTAAGTAAGTGTTGGTAAGTTAAAGTTCAAGTGGGAATAGATTTAGCTCCTCGTCACCGATTAAAATAAATAAGTGAAACACGCATTTTAAATCTCTTACGGAACTTTACTTTTTATTATAACGAAGTAATATAATATTTCACCTTCTATATTTTTACCTACTCGTTTCTTGTAAAATGCAAAAACAATCATTTATTATACCGCCATACTTCCTTGAACTGTACCGCACTGATCCGAGTAAAGACGGACAGGTGCACAAGCAATTCATCGGTTTTTTCATGCCACACCGGACCGTAAAAAATCAGAATGCCGGACAGTAAAATTCCTTGTAGTGCACAAGCGCCCTTATGACATTATAGCACTTCTATGTGTCTTGTTATTTAGATTTCTATGGTCCTGAGTATACGCATCAACAATGTGTATTCAGATATGACACTTATACGCATGACAATACGCGTCGGTCTAGCTATGACCGGTTTTATAAATTTCCATACATATGACAAGCGCGACTGACGTACGCACTGATGGTCGGTCAAGCTCTGCAACCAGCCTTATAATGTGTGTATGTATAAATAAATATAACATGTATGTATCAGACGGCGGGCGTGTTCGGCGAAAGCGAGCCGGAGCCGGCGCGGGCGCGCGGTGAAGGCGAGGAGGGCGTGTTATCCGCCTCGCACCGCCCGCACCGCTGCACCGTGCTCAACTGCGCTAAAGTAAGTTATTGTTCATTGTAATAAAATATTATTATTGGAACGAAGTTCCTTATTGCGCGTTGCGAAAGGGTCTAAACTCTAGACGGAAAAAATTTAGTCCAAAAGTAGTAACGACACTTTTTGCTATTGTTGTAAGTCGTGTGGCGTAAGCGTTTCTTTTTTATGACAAGACTGTAGTAGAAGTAATATTAAAAAAATGTTACAACTTAAAAGAAATAAGATTTTATTACAATTCCTTTTTATTAATTTCTAGATCGTTGTTTACGAAACGTCCTAGACGACAGTCGACATCGTGTTATAAATCCTACATAAATGAGAACTTGTAACCGTGTGCACGTTGTTTACATCTTACTTAGACGACACCGTGTTCTACTTAAATGTTGTGGTGTTATAACCATGTACATGGTCGCAGGAGTTCAAGCTGCGCGCGCACCTGGCGCGGCACGTGGCGACAGCGCACGGCGGCTGCGAGGGCGCGCGGCCGGTGATGAAGACGCGCGCGGCGTTCTACCTGCGCGCGTCGCCCTTCACGCGGCTAGCAAGGCGTCTCGTGCGCGCGTTGCGACGTCCAAGACACTTTGCGCGGTCGCCCTTCTCGCCCATTAACCTGCACCAGGTTAAACACGAGTGTGAGTATAGCATTTTTGTTGCTTAGATGTCAGATTCAATGAAAATGAACAAGAAAAAATATATAAAAGCCATGAGGTAAAAAGTCAGGAGATTGTGATATCAACCTTGATTGTTTAATGAGAGTCAGTATAAACTTGTAAATTGTATATCTTAAAATATAAATGTTTAACTTATTTATTTTTACTACCCAAGTTTTACAAAAATAAAAAAAATAAATTATTTTGTTTATATACATTGTATATTCGTCGTTTCTGTCATATTATGTATCTATTTATTAACGTCTTGTTTCTATTTTATAAAGTTGTCTGATGTATCAAATTCACTAATATTTACAGTGATTAATTTAACTAATAATGTTATTACATAATTATCACTACATAGTATAAAACAAAGTCGCTTTCTGCTATGTCCCTCTATAATCTATGTCTTCTCTATGTCCTAAATCTTCAAAATTACGCAACGGACTTTAATGCGGTGTTTTTAATAGATAGAGTGATTCAAGAGGAAGGTTTTGTGTATAATTTATTAGACAAAGCAGGCTAAGCCGCGGGCGAAAGCTAGTAGTTGATAAAAATAATTATATTTTTGAAGTGAAAACTTCTTTAGCGGCGTTGGGTATAAAATCTTAAACTCGCGACAGGACACGTGACCTGATCGAAAAAGCGTAAGACGGATGGATATCAAACATGCTCAACGTTAATAATCAAGTTTTCACTTCTGCCGGCACTCCCGGAGTGCAACCCGTCTTTTTTTTTTACTGGTTTCAGTATCATTCACAGTGTAACAATCTATCTATCCATTTCATTACAGGCACGCTCGCGATGGCGGGCGGCGCAGGCGCAGGCGCGGCTCCCTTGGGCGCGGCGCGGGCGCGCGGGCCGGTGGGCGCGGTGGCCACGCGGCTGGCGCAGGCGCACGGCTCGCCGGCGCCGCGCGCGCAGGACTGGCTCACGCTCACGCCCAAGGACAAGATGCCCGCGCCGCCGCACGTCGCCTTCCCCAAGCCGCCTAAGGCGCCCGGTACGTGAATACTTTGTGTCTTTAAAAATAAAAAATAAAAATCATTTATTAAACAATTTAGGTACTTTAAAGTGGGATTTGTGTTTAAACTATTTGAATTATGTCAGTATTTGATGGATGGAATAGAGTAGTTGAAAGAAAGTAAAGTTAAGTAGTATGATTTAATATTGAACTGATATAAATGTAATCATCAATCAACTACCGTTTAACTACTTAACGGACCGTAAAAATGTATATATTCAATTACCGATAAATCAAACAAAATTTATAATTTTATGTACAATGTACATGTCACTTGAACATATCCATTTTGTTATAAAAGTCAGAGGTATATTTCGTAGTAACATGACACAAAAAGAAATCACGTATTAACATATATACAATATTGCGTGCACAGACGGCAGCCTGATGTACGAGCGCGTGGTGTCTCGCGCAGAACTAGAAGCAGCGCGCGCAGCAGCCGCGCCCGCGCCCGCCGCACCGCTCGCGCTCAAGCGGCGCGCCTTTGATGACATTAACGGACTCGACAGTGAGTGTACACCCACCCTTACCGCTCACACACACACACACACGTGTTCACGGACACATGCAATATTGCAATATTCAGTTATACATAAATAAGTTATAATAATTTGCGTGATAATTTATCATTGCGTGTTCTAGTCACTGTCTGTTAATTGAAAAAATATACAACAATTTTTGTGATTAGCCCGGACATACATACAGACAACGGACAAAAATTCTAAAAACTATGTTTTTGGCTTCTATATCGATTAAAGATCACGGCCCAAGTTTTAAAAAATATTCAGGGTACAGTTTTGACTTTCCTACGATTTTATTATATGTATAGATTTTAAGTTTTAACTTTATGACATGAACTTGTAACTAACGCAAAAATGTATTTTCTCCTGCTTTCAATGGAATAGCAACAGGTAAATAAAACACGATATAAAAGTCACTATTTTATTTATTACTAAAAAAAAAAATTATTTGACAAAATTTGTATTGTCTTTTTTTCCATTATGATATGACTAATTCCTCTATTATGTATAGGAGGAGCAGCAGTCCCTCCGGCCAAGCGGCCCAACAAGCACCCGGCGCCGATGCAGCGGCCCTCGCGCGAGCAGTACGCCGCCATGTGTGCGCGCGCGCAGGCCACCGGCCAGCCGCTGCCCGCGCACGTGTTCGCGCACGTGAGTACCCGCACACGCACACAACATGCACGTACACATATACAAGACTTACGATGCGGTTGGCGCAGTGGTAAAGTAACTGCCTACTGAGCCGACGGCCCCGGGTTCGATCCCCGGTCAGGGCAAATATTTGTGTGATGAACTCAATTATTTGTTCTTGGGTCTGGGTGTTATTATCTATATATATGTATTTATTAAATATTATATTATCGTCGCCTAGTACCTTACACAAGCCTTAATTGAGCTTACTGTGGGACTAGGTCGATTTGTGTAATAATGTCCTATAATATTTATTTATTATTATTATTTATTACTTACGCGCACACACTCGCATACATACACATATACAAGACTCACGTACACACGCTCCCACACATACACCAAATCCCTCGCACATCCACACGCACACAAAAGCTCGCTCATCCACACATACCCAAAAGCTCGCTCATCCACACGTACACTAAAGCTCGCTCATCCACACGTACACTAAAGCTCGCTCATCCACACATACCCAAAAGCTCGCTCACCCACACGTACACTAAAGCTCGCTCACCCACAAGTACATAAAAGCTCGCTCAACCACACGTACACAAAAGCTCGCTCATCCACACATACCCAAAAGCTCGCTCATCCACACGTACATAAAAGCTCGCTCATCCACACATACCCAAAAGCTCGCTCATCTACACATACCCAAAAGCTCGCTCACCCACACGTACACTAAAGCTCGCTCATCCACACATACCCAAAAGCTCGCTCATCCACACGTACACTAAAGCTCGCTCATCCACACATACCCAAAAGCTCGCTCACCCACACGTACACTAAAGCTCGCTCACCCACAAGTACATAAAAGCTCGCTCAACCACACGTACACAAAAGCTCGCTCATCCACACATACCCAAAAGCTCGCTCATCCACACGTACACAAAAGCTCGCTCATCCACACATACCCAAAAGCTCGCTCATCCACACATACCCAAAAGCTCGCTCACCCACACGTACACTAAAGCTCGCTCATCCACACATACCCAAAAGCTCGCTCATCCACACATACCCAAAAGCTCGCTCACCCACTCGTACACAAAAGCTCGCTCACCCACAAGTACATAAAAGCTCGCTCACCCACACGTACACAAAAGCTCACTCACCTACAAGCACAAAAAAGCTCGCTCACCTACACATACCCAAAAGCTCGCTCACCCACACATACCCAAAAGCTCGCTCACCCACACGTACACAAAAGCTCGCTCACCTACACATACCCTAAAGCTTGTTCACCCATATATACCCAAAAGCTCCCTCACCTACACATACCCAAAAGCTCGCTCACCCACACATACCTAAAAGCTCGCTCACCCACACGTACACAAAAACTCGCTCACCCACACATACCCAAAAGCTCGCTCACTAACACGTACACAAAAGCTCGCTCACCCACACGTACACAAAAACTCGCTCACCCACACATACCCAAAAGCTCGCTCACCCACACATACACAAAAATTCGCACATAAATACAAAAAACGTGTGTAGACGCTTGCATATACACATAAATTCAAATATAATATAGTATGTTCATGCACTTAAGTATAGCTTGTCAATATGGCAACACTAAAATAATTAATCAAAGTGTATGGGCTGCTGATTGATATGATATGATATCCCATACACTCCTTTGTAAAACAAGTTATTGCCTTTGATCACTTTATTGTTGATTGCTATAAACTAATGATGATAATATGATATATTGATATATTTGATAGTTGATAATGAGATTAATTGATATAGCGCGTACACCCCGAGCGCTTTACACGAGCCGCGAGCGCAGACCCACTGGGGTGAAGATGTTCTTGTCACCATAATGAAATAGGATCGTGTAAAGCGCTGAGTCAGGATGTACGGCTAGCCCGTACACAAAGTACTCCTGTTGTGTCATAAAATAATTTATATTCATCACCTAATAACTATTATAACTAATATAGTAATAATTAAAATAAATAGTTTACTATTCATTAGCATTATAGCATACTAGATTTCCGCCCGCGGCTTCGCCCGCGTTTGCAAAGAAAAACTCACATAGTTCCCGTTCCCGTGGGATTTCCGGGATAAAACCTATCCTGTGTTAAAACCTATCCAAGTTACCCTCTATATGTGTGCAAAATTTCATTGTAATCGGTTCAGTAGTATATGTGTGAAAGAGTAACAAAAAACACACACACACACACACATCCTCACAAACTTTTGCATTTATAATATAAGTAGGATTAGTAGGATAGGCCATATTGCTGTGTTTATGTAAAGAGTATGTATTGATAATGTAAACGATGCGTACGCGCAGGTGAACGGCAAGCCCACGAGCCTGTCGGGGCGCGGCGGGCGGCGACACGTCATCTCGTGGATGGACGCGCCCGACGACCTGTACTACCGCGCTACCGACACACACAAGTATGTACTAGTTATATTAATGCTTTTATTTTAGTTGTAGAGTAAAATATTAAGATAAATACAAACTTGCATTGATATCCTAGAAAGATTATATCATTGTTTTATATGAGGTTAGCTATGTTTAAAACAATATCTATTAATATAATGGTTTTTTTATTTTATTTTAAGAAACATGACCCAATGTAAATTGCAATGCATTTTTTCCATCACAATCGATATTTAAAGAGAAGTTTTATTATTCAGTGTTGGGTTTGATTCCCGAACTTTTTTTTAAATAAATGCATGCCGATGTTTGTTTCATAAAAACTGCATGTCTTATCGTTTTAAGACTCCCATAGTAACGAATTTATATCTAGCAACTTGTATATTATATGATTCGTGTTGATAGTTGACTGAGTGTGTAATGTACGCGTGTGTGTGTGCAGGGCCCTGCGGCGCGCGCTGAGCTGCGGCGAGCTGCGGCGCGGCGCGCGCGCCCCGTGGCGGGCGATGCGGGGGCCCGGGGGCGCCGCGCCCCCGGCCGCGCAGGGCGCCGCGCCCCTGAAGCCCGCGCCCGCGCCCGCGCCCCCGCTGCAGCTGGTGATCCTGGACTGACGCCCGCCGCGCCCCTACACCATGGAGGCGCTGCTCGGCTGACCGCCACCCGACGCTGTGACGCTGTGACGCTGTGACGCTCTAACGCCGCGACGGACCTTACGAATCGCCGCCGATTCTGTAGATAATATTTTAAACTGTATCGTTCTCGCGCGGCGACGGGCGACGCATTCGATACATAAAACGATATGTAAGTCTATTTCATTCGGAGATTCATTGTAGGATAATTTACAATTTTTTTCATAAATAAAGCACAAATCGTAAATTGCATTTTTATTTATTTTTCTTCTCCCTTCCTACCCTGTTGGTGTAATGATAATGTGACACGATTGTAACTATAAATGAAAATAAACCTTTTTATACAATTTACTCTACTTTTCTATAATTTTACCACATAAAAATTACGTGACATGTTATAAATTAACATCTATAAAACTAAAATTTAACCTGCTTCCTACACACAACATATCGACGATGAAGTGTCAATATATGCTAACTACAAAAACTACATTTTTCAGTAGAAGAAAAAAACGTTTTATTTCTTTTTCGTTACTGTTTTTAATTATTATTTTAGCTTACGTTCATTATCAAAGGATATTAGATATTATGGAATCATTTATTAAATGTAACTTCACAGCTTTTTAAAAAAACATGGAGATATTAGATATTGCTTGCAATTGTATTTAAACAGGAAGCCGTATTTTTTAGATACAATTTATTGCCAATATACTTAGAACAAATTGTTCTAAAGATTACAACATTTTTTTTTTTTAATATTAGGTTTTTGTATCAATACTATATAGTAAAATGTTGATTTAAAATCCTGTCACTACACGTGATTTTGCTCGAAGATAGTGATTTGAATATGAAACATTATTTCAATTTGTTCAACTTCATATGGACGAGATTTTCTTGCTGCTTTGGTTATAGTGGCATAATCACTTGGAACGTAAATTTCTTTGTTCTTAAGTTGGCGTTCAAGTCAAGAAATATAAGATACAGCTACGTGAACACACGTCAGAGCACAACAGCGTCGAAAATTTACTCATCTTCACGGACGGGTCCAAGACTGAAAATGGCACGGGTGCTGGGGTCTTCTCTGAGTAATACAGTGTCTGACCCCTTAATACAGTCTTTCAGGCTGAATGCCTAGGACTTCTTCTTGCAGCTTCAGCCATAATCAAAAGGAATGTAACAACTTTTCGATTCGGATCCTATCGGATAGCAAAGCAGCGCTCATGGAAATCAAAAGCCATGAAATCACTGCAGGCTTAATTCTAGAGTGTCACCTATCCCTAACTAGGGTATGTGATCTGGGAAATTCCCTAGTACTACAATGAATAAAAGGACACAGTACCTAACTCACGAGGAAACGATGCTGCTGACATATTAGCCAGAAGGACATCTGAAACACCGGTCATGGGACCTTTTCCCATTATACCGCTACCTGCAAGCTGGATCCGGCGGATGATTACCCAGCTCACTAGCACTGCACAAAAAGCAGAATGTTCAAGCAGATCTGACTGCAAGCATGCCAGAGAAGCCCTACCAAACATTGACTCTAGACTTGCACGTCAGATTCTCAACCTACGCAGAGTGCAACTACGTGTAATAACAGGGACCCTTACAGGGCACGGCCCCTTCAACAAACATCTCTTTAATTTAGGGATCACAGACAGTCCGCTATGCAGAGCATGCATGGCGTCCGAGGAAAAGGCAGCCCACGTCATCATGGAATGTACGGGGGTTGCGGAGTACAGGGCAAGACACCTGAGGTCTCCCGGGTCCCTCCCTGAAGCCTTCGGCAGCCCTTCCAAGCTGCTTGGCTTCATATGCTTGGGTGGTTTCAGTTTTAGCTGGTTTCCCCCACCTCCCTCTCTCACGCAAAATAGGCGCTTGACCTCGAGTTGCGGAGAAATGCCCGTATATTATTATAAGTTGGCGTTCAATGGTGCTATATGAACTGAATCGCATTCCATTTGCGTGTGACCGGGTTCTAAAAACTTTTGAGTTATGGTGATATTATACTTTTAACTAAAATATAATAGTGCGTTCGACATAACTGCGTTGCGATTTTGGTAAGTGCATCCGTCAGAAAATATAGTAATAGGCAGCTGTTGGCTAACACAATGCTTTTCCAGGTAATTAATTACAAACGAAACAAAAGTGCTAGACAGCAGCTGTTTCCTCAAACCAGTAACATGTACAATGCTTAGTAATTTAATTGACTCTACGAACAATTTGTTGTTATCTTTACGCGCATAATGCGATGGTAGTTTTGGAAAAGCATCAAAAAACTCATCAAGAATGGCAATTTTTCGATGGTTTGTTGAGTTTGATGGAGAAGCACGTGTTAGGATACTTTCTTCTTGGTTTGAAAGCATGCCAAACTCACCACTTTTAACCCAGGAATAAACTGTAAATGAGCCCAAGGAAAGCGTGCTTAAAAACATAGAGCGGACGCGTCAGGGTGTAGTTAGAATATATTGCCAGCAAAAATGACGCAACTTTTGTTATAAGGTATTGCTACACTTTAATATTTGCTCAAATTGACTGTTTACAGAGAAATGACCTTTATGGGCCTATGTATTACTCTATTTTAAGTACGAAAATGCAATAAAACGAAAATCGCTAAAATGTTAGTTAGGAGGTATTGATACTTCATCGTCGATATTACATTTTAACAAATTTGAACAGCACAAAATTCTTCGCTCTAGCATTTTTATACAGAACTCGTCATTATTTTTTTCAAAGTTAATAAGAAGTAAATATTATTACGTATACACAAAACATAATATGCTTTCTGAATGCATTTACTTCGTTTACCAGTGCTTTCAAGTGCTGAAAAACTTTCAAATTTCGTCTTCACACACCAAGTTAGCACAGAATTGGAATATACAAAAATTAAAAACACGCAAAAGAGAAATATATACTCAACGTTTCAAAATTCAATCGTGATTATACAACAACTAGCGACCCGCCCCGGCTTCGCACGGGTGCAATGGCGGCCGGCCGGTACCGCCGCAAACGCTACGTCCCGCAATTTTTAAATCTTCGAAAATATTCACTTAAATCATACGATGTAAAGGGCCATATAGATCTATATTAAATGAACAATGTATTCAAGGCATTTAATTGGTTAAGGATTAATGCTGTATTGGTTAAAATAGCTTCGAAAATTAGCCATTATTTGTCGTAAAAAGTAAATGACAAAAAAAGTTATTGTGGGTTATCCATAAAAGATAGACAATTACCATCGCGGACTTTTCGGTAGACCTTTTCAATGTGTATAATACATTATTTACATAAAACTCGTAGGGTTCAGCCTGCGTTTGCAATGTAACCGGAAAAAATGTAATATTTTACGACATCACATTAGAAACCTCAAAAATAACAGTACTTCTCCACTATTCAATGGATGTTATTATACATATAAACCTTCCTCTTGAATCACTCTATCTATTAAAAAAAACCGCATCAAAATCCGTTGCGTAGTTTCAAATATTTAAGCGTACAAAGGGACATAGGTCATAGGGACAGAGAAAGCGACTTTGTTTTATACTATGTAGTGATAGTGATAGGTAACAGGTGGATAAAAGTTAGGTTGATTTTATTTTCCCCGGGGGCCGTGGGTATCTTTGGAAGATTTCCCCACTATAAAAAAAAGGTTGATTTAATTTTTTAAAGAAGAAAATATAACGCATTATCTATGTGAAAGAATCCTGAAAAAATGTTGAAAAAAATTGTTTGTGAAAAATACTATCTGTTGTGAGTTACTTCCCCACGGTTAGGATATTTTGATTGTTGTTTGTAAACGTCCTTTGTAATATGTACAGATTTTTATCGCTCAACTTATCATTTTATCAAAATAATATTACGCAAAAATAAATCTTGAAATTTAGGGACTATATTTAAGATGGAATAAGGGCACTTGCTTCTAGCTGTTTCTATATCTACAAGAGGATTTATATTTTAGACTTAGCATTGATCTTTTCACGTAATCGAAAAATATCAGCGAACTAGAATTCTACAGATAAATGTATTATCGTATATAAAGAACTAAGAAGGTATACCTAAAGGCTGAAAACGAGTTTGCTCACATATTGATTCGATTATCTATCTCACGGTAAAAATAATATTCTGAGTAGTTAAATAGTTAGTTCCTTTTTTATATAAGTATTTTACAAAATATTTTAATATTTTTAAAACCTCTCCAGAAGCGTCAAATTTTAAGATGGTTTTATTAAAGTTAAGTACCTACTTATACAAAATCTTGGTGTCATGTTATACATTTATTAAATAATTAAGCAAATGAACTTACTAGTACCATGGATGAATAATATGGTTATATTATATTTGTCTATATTTGTCTATGCTAGTACATACTACAAAGTGCAAACGTAAAATAAAATCGGTTTTGTGCGAGTTGG
Organism: Colias philodice; assembly: GCF_061535455.1. NCBI lineage: Eukaryota > Metazoa > Arthropoda > Insecta > Lepidoptera > Pieridae > Colias > Colias philodice. The sequence goes on along the minus strand of NC_143103.1, from coordinate 7,782,170 downwards.
ACTCTTTCTTTTCGATTGCAATAATATGTATTGTGATCTATATAATAAAAATGAACCGCCAAATGTGTTACTGAACGCAAATCTCGAGAACGGCTGACGCTGAACCGATTTCGTTATTTTTTTTTTAATAATATTCCTTGAAGTACGAAGATGGTTCTTATGGAGAGAAAAGGTAAATATAATATAATATTTCACTATTGTTCCTGTGGGAATATGGGTATAAATAAAAATTATCCCAAGTTATTCCTCATTATATGAACTATCTGTCACTGAAAATCCAATCAAAACCGGTACAGCCGCTCCTGAGATTAACCGGAACAAACAGACAGACAGACAAAAATTGTAATCATTACTACCTATATTGTTATATGTAGTGTATACATACATCCATATGCATGTAGTAAAAATTGGTTGTACCAGTTGCAGTATTAAAACAGGCTCCAATTTTATTATTGGTATAGAAAACTTTATAACTTATTGTAATAGCTGCCCTCTATGTATTTTTATGAATTTTAAAATAAATTACCATAATTAAAAAAATAGATGTCGCTTTACCATAATTTATAAATAGATGTCGCTATTATCAATAACGTGCAAACTTCCACCATTATCATTTTAAAAATATTCTGAAAATACTTCGTCTCTGTAATATTCTGTTTTTGAGTTCTATGAGTTTATTCTGTTAATATTCCGACTATCTCGGTTTATGAGATACAGTCTGGTAATATCGGGAAGGACATACAGACAGATAGCAAAATCTCAGTCATAGCATAGACTGTCATAGAACCCTAGAAGTAGAAACTAAAGAAATACAGACTACTTGGCTTTTATTATTCATTTGCTACTTTTCTTTCTTTTTTCACTTTCATAAATAATAAAATTTTGTTTAGCCAGTCTCAAGTCTTGAGTGTTACAATGTCTTTATTTTTACTACCTATAAGCTGTTTCCCCGGGCTCCGCTTGGGTAATCGTTGTATTCTGTAGTTTTTCAATTTATTTATAGCTCTTCTAGCCCAAGTGGAGAAAAAACTAACTAAGCCTAATCATTATCAATCTATTCAGCCGTTTTTGAGTACTTAAGTAGTGTAATCTTTATCAATTAGAATAGATAAAAATATCTTTATAGATTTCGTGTAGGATGCAATGCAATTGCATAGGTATAAGAGGACGTGAAGCACAAATAAAAACGCAATTAAAAAGTTATATTTATTCGAGTACATAACTACATCTTAATATAATGGATAATAACTATTCCGCATGATAAATATGTTTTAAGTGGATTTAAGACACCTGCATCGTCACGTTACACTTTTCAAAAAGCGCTATCACATATATTACGAGTAGAATACATAATTTGAGTAGAAAAATAATTCCATGACACAACAGCGGCAACCGAGTGCTGCGTGTGAGAGAAAACTGTGTTTCTAGCTTTAAAAAGAAAACAACAAGTTTTGCTATTCACTTCGATGGCACTATTACGTACTTTGATAAATTATATAACATTGTACTTTAACAAAATTATCATTTCAATTAAATGGATAGAGTCTGTTATGGAAATAATTTATTAATAATAAAAATACCTGTTAATTCTAAAGATAATTAAACTATCAAATCAAGTTTTTTCAATAAAAAAAATCGAAATATAAAATAGTAGGAAATATTTGTGTCTCCTATCAAAAAATATTATTGCGTTTTATTTAAATATGTAGAGCAATTAATATTTTTCGATATACATTATGGTACTATGAATAATAACCACTGTATGATGAATTTGTTACATAACTTTTCAAATATCTATAAACCAGTCTATAACAGACTCTATCATAGAAGCAGATACATTCTGCATAACAAAATGGAGAAAATAGTAATATGTTGTTATAATTCATACGTCGATTATAACAACATATTAAGAGCCCATTATACTGAAAGTTTAGGCATTTTAGGCACTGCGAGACGGCTCGCGCCCGCGTTGCGCAGGAGCCGGCGCGGCATGAACTCCGGTGACCTATGAAGGCGGGCGAATACGCCACAGTATAAATAAATCAGTAGTTCGATTTTATTTGCTATCGTAGGAATGTATTTGATAAATAAATTTACTACTTATCCTATACCATTAAACGAGCAATATTTGCATTTTTATATATTTGTTTGTATATATACAGTGTGGAAGTTTTCGATGTGCCCTGAATGGAAAGTACTTGAAATACAGGGATAGCAAATTTTTCTGAAAGGTAACATTCCTTTTTCAAATTTTACTTTATTATTCAAATCGATAGAAACAATATAAAAGATAATTTATTGTTAATTTCTCGTAAAAATATTTGCTCTTAGAAATAAAAATATCATGGAATCTAACATTTTTATTGTAGAATCAACATCATCTCAACATAAAGAACGCTTCTGGTTTATTGGTCTATTTTATACATACATTTAAAGTTTAAAATTAAACTCTCGTTCTGGATACATTAATTTATTTTCTTCTGAAAATATTGGTAATAATAATTAAAAGTAAAACAAATAAAAAAGGCAAAATAATATGTAATTGAATATAAGTATGTAATAAGTATGTTAGTGTATTCAACCAACTTAAAAAAGTGTGACTATTTTACAACAAGGTAATTTTTAAAACATTTTACAAGGTAATTTTTTTAAATCACTACATAGTATAAAACAAAGTCGGTTTCACTGTCCCTATGTCTCTATGTCCCTTTGTACGCTTAAATCTTTGAAACTACGCAACGGATTTTATAGTTCTTTCGATTCCCGGTCGAAGAAAATGAATTTTTGAAAATCTTTGAATGCAGTTCTATTTCTTTTTAAAAATAAAGGAAATTTGCTATCTCCAGTATTTCTAGTACTTTCACCCAGGGCCCATCGAAAATTTCCACACTGTATTTACAAACAAATATATTAATATGCAAATATTGCTCGTTTAATAGAATAAGAAGTTAATTTATATTTACAACAATAATCCTAGGATAACAAACAAAATCAAACTACTGATTTATTTATACCGTGACGTGCTCGCCGTTTTACTCGCCGCTCGGTTCTAATACGCGAGCGGCGACTACAACGTGGTCGGGAGCAAAACTAGCACAGGTCCTCCTTCGATGACGTCCGGCTGGACTCTGGCGGCACTGACGTGGTGCGCGCGAGTCGCATTTTACGTATTATATTTTATATAGAAAAAAATAAGGGCTAAATTATAAATCTATCCAAAAATTTCCCTGTAAAACCTGATTAGTAAATGAAATGTAAAATTTTCATAAACATAGCGTTCCCCTAATTCTCATAAAACTGATTATGCTTTCAAAATCGATGTTACTTCTGATTTTTTTTTGATCGAGTTAAATGTTTAATATTGTGTTTTTATCCAAAAAAGTCACTAGATCAAACGTTTATCTGTGCTATATATTTTTTTAGGATTTTAAATATGATGATTTATATCCAAAAACCATGATTTAGAAACATACATTTTGAACAAGGGCCCCTTAAGATAGATAATGTATAACAAAACACAGTTTGCTCTGTACAGCACGAATAACGTTGTTCCCTAGCTGTACTCGGAGTTAAATTGAGCAGGATCTATTACATCTAGATACATTTACACTAAATCAACTTTGTTGGCGGACAATGTGTTTGTTAGAGTAGGCCTCCGATTACACGACTATTTTATACAATTCCATTAATAATGATAATATTACATCAGAAGTCAGTCCTTTAACGTCGTTCAACTGTTCTTATAATACAATAACCCAGTAATAAATTGCAGAAAACTACTCTAGGATTTAATCTCGAAAGCCGCGACGCCGAGGGCGAGGCGCTAACCGAGCGACAGTTCCCTCTGCCGCTCATCGCATCGCCATCAAATACTCAATACAAAAATACTGTACAAGTACAAAAATTATTATTTGAAGGTAATAAATTCTTACCGATAATAATTGTAAGCGGTTAATGCTCTTATATATTATACTCCCGCACTCTCACCAATAATAATACACCATTCACAAATTATATGTACAATGTCTTTTAATTTATATGTTACATAAACACACATCCAAATTTGATCCCAAAAACTGTAGTCTTTATCTCGTTTTATTTTCTAAATTAAATAATGAGATCGAACATAGTCATTCAATATGGAATTTATATCGTGTAAGGACCAAAAAATATTTCGTATTATATTACTTTCATTTTCTTAAATATGAGTACAACAATCGCAGTATTTTATATAATTGAGAAACATCTAATTTGTAATACTTTCATACATAAATAGGTTCATAATATCTTAATTTCTTTTTTTATCAAGGCACTGATCGTTAGCAATCGATAAATGTTTCGTCTCATATAGTTCGCCTTCTCTTACCCTAAAATAATAGCCAATATTAAAATATTCAACTTCCAGTACAAACGATTCGTATGAAAATACACACATGACTCTGCATACAAACACTCTATATTAAAATAGTATTTTTTCAGTATAATATGATACATAACTTTGTAAATAGATTTCCAGGCATTTATATACATCCACCGGAAAATAGCGATCTATACAAAAATATTTTTTTGCGAAAGATAATTTTATAGATAGCAGGTGATCCGTTAGGTGGAGGACGCGTACGCACGTATCGAGATAGGTGGGATGTCATTTTTGGACTTATTCAGACGCCAATTTATAAAGCGAGACAATGAATGGAATGTTTTTGAGGAAATTCGTGGGCAATGTCACTACGAGGATGTGTCCCGCGCTACACCTGCGCCCGAGAGACTCGCGCCAGCGCCGTCTGCTTCAGTGCTTCGACAGGTTCAGTGGCAAATCTGAAATTATGTGACAATTTATCAATCATATGGAAAATAATATGTTTTAACAGTTTATTGTTTTGCAGTTGCCATTATGTATAGGTATACTTTATTTAAAACTAGCTTCAATCATCAGCTGATAATGATATTTTTTTTAAATAATAAATAAATGTAATTTATTAATAAAGCATTTGAATGCGATAAAACTAAATATCATAATCAGCTGATAGTCAATTTTTGTTGTAGTATCAATTTTGATCTTGCAGGAATTGTATTCCCACAACACAAGCTGTGTTGTTGTTTCAATACTTATGTATAGAATATTTATTTTAATTAAAATAAAAACATCCAATAACCATATTTCTTTTTTTAGATTAAAATATTAATATTAAACCCTTTGCAGACGTCCGTTTCATAACGGATAGCGGACCTTGTTTTAACGAATTCACGGTTAGCATGGTTTTTAATGAACGTCTGTAGAATCGCAAAATGTACACTGTACAATGTACATGCCAGTCATCGATCCGGCGAACAAAGTGCGCCGGATGTAGCATCGGTCTCCCTCGCGACGGAAACCGGTCCGACGTAAGAACGAGCGGCCATTCATGACTCATGTCTCATGATAGTTTGTTGGCGCGTATTGATACTGCCGGACGTATTGACGGTTGTTTGGATTCTTCAAAAATGGATAATATTGACATGGATTTGTTAATAAGTTTGGTTGAAAATAGGCCTGTACTGTGGGACAAAACCCAAGTGTGCTATAAAAATAGACTGTCGAGTTTTGCCGCTTGGAGGGAAATTTTTCTTGCGCTAAATGAAGGTTTTGAAACGTTGTCCCAGAAAGAAAAGAACATCTTTGGTAAATATCATTTAACTTTATTTCTATGCATATTACAAGCCCAGATGAAATTTGTATTTAAATATATGTATATCTGTAGGTATATTTATTACGAATTATTGCCTCATTGTATGGTACCGAGACAAAGTGCATGGAATGTAGTATCAGTAGACATCATGTGTAGTATCATTATATTATATATATTTAGCTTTACTGTATATTAGCAATACAATCTTCTTTTAATATTTTTTATTGAATAAATTTATATCTAATTCGACATAGCAGCGCGCGCGCTCTAAAACAATTTTAATTTTTAATTTTGTTTATAGTAGGTAGTTGAAAAACATTAAAGCACTTTCCACCAGAAAAAATTGCATTCGTCTCGATTTTTTTGCCAATGTAAAATACAGCTGATAATTTTTATACCCATTCTAAAATTATAATATGTATATCACATAATGTCAATACGTTCCTGCAGCTGTAACTATTTTCCTTTTTCAGGTAAAGAGATTATTAAAAAATGGAACAATGCGAGAGACAACTGGATAAAATGTCACAGGAAAGATAAACAATATTAAACCGGCTCTGGCGCTAAAAGTGTACGGAAATATAAGTTCTACGATCAAATGCTCTTTTTGAGTAAAATTGCTACGCATCGAACAACGAAATCAAGTTTTACATCAGAGAAAAGCATCACACACTCTCACACGGAAGAAACTGACTCACAGACCAGCGATGACTCTGACGCACCAGACAACACTACCACTAGGATAAAAACGAGCAAGAGAAAGAGACACAGTAGCGAAGTTGATCGAGAAAATGCCCTTTCTTTAATTAAATCCGTCAAAGATTGTGAGAGTAAAAGTATGTGTTTTTTCAAAGGTATAGCTCCTATTGTAGACAATTATAATGACGATGATTATTTAGAATTTCAATATAAAGTCATTAAAGTTATGAGAAAGTTAACTCGGAGAAATCAAGCGCCTATGCAGCAACACAATTACTATGATAATAATCGAGGCTACCCTACAACACCTGACTTCAGGATACATGATTATCAGCAGATGCAACCCATTCCATCCACATCCGGGATGTCCCAAGAGCTACTGCAGCAAGATGATTGCAAATCTATGATAATTAGTCCTGAATCGCGTTCACAATCACCTGTTCTTGGTTTAAGTCCTTAAATTATTTTTATGGTTTAATAAATTATTTTATTACCTACTAAATTTTGTTTTATTAAGTAGAAGCTGATTGTTTCAGTATCTTAAATTTTTACACATACACATATAATCAGCTATATGTATTACAAAAAAAAAAAAATTAAAAATGAATCCCTATTTCCCCTGGTAACGGCCGAAGCATTACGCGTGAACGACTGGACCGATTATGTGAATTATTTTTTATTGCGTTCGTACATACGAACAAGAATGACCTTATGAAAGAAAAATTTAAGAAATTTTTGCCAAGAAAACATAACGGCTATTTAAACTTAACGTGTTTGATAGTTTGCGCGAAGACAGGACAGCATCTGTCGGGTCAGCTAGTTATTTATAAATTTGATAGGCATTTTGCATAAATTGTAACACACTTTTATGATAAGCTCGCAACTGATCTCTTGGTTCACCTGATAGTAAGAAATTACCACCGCCCATGAATGTTTACAGTAGGTTCTCGCAAATGTATTTGCCCACTGAGAATTACAATTTTTGCAAATCAAATAAGAATTATAATTAATAAACACCATTTTCATATACATTTTAGTTATGGATTTGTTCTATGTTTGTTAAGTGTTTAAATTTTACCAACATAGAAATTATAATCTGTAATGCTATTTCTATAAATTAATTTTTCTTAAAAATGATCAGAGTAACAATGAAGGGATATCAATAGCATGGGAGCTCACCTGAAGTGGGTTCGTCCTTAGGCAGGTGGTCGGAGAGCAGCGGGTGCGCGAGCGGCGGCCAGGCGCCGGGCGGCACGCCGGGCGCCATCGCGTAGTGCATCCACAGCGGCGCCGGCGGCCGGTACAGCGCCGGGTACGCGTACCCGTACACGTACTGCGGCGGCCACTCCTCGCGCGCCGGCGAGCCGCGGTAGGGCGCCGGCCGCGCGCCCCCGTAGGGCGACGCGCCGCCCCCGTACGCGCGGTACGGGCCCGCGCCCTGCGGCGGCGTGGGCGAGTCGCGCGCCGCGCCGCGCCCCGGAGAGCCCAGCGCGAGCCCGTACCGGTACCGGTACCCGTCCGGCGACGGGCTCAGGTCGGGCGAGTTTATGCTCGACGGAGATTCGGTCTTCAGCGACGGCGGGTACGAGTGCGGCGACCGCTTCGCCTCGGGCGACCTCCGGGTGGCGGTCTCGTCGGGCATGCTCAGCAACGAATGTATGCTATAGCTGCTGACGTTCTTCGACACGACGGTGTCCTTTTTGGGCGCGGCCCCGTTCTGGGCGCGCGTCATCGTCTCCGCGGGCGGCCGGTGCGGAGTGTGGCTCGGCCCCGGCGAGGGCGGGTAGGACGCGGTGCTCAACGTGGGCACCGTTTTCGCCCGTCTCTTGGTCGCCTGGTCCTCTAGGCTGACCCGCTCCATCTCCCTCAAGATTCGCTTTCGGGGCGAGACTATCATGTGCTCCTGTCGACAGTTCGCGAGCTTCGCGTTCACTAGGACGGGGAGCGACGCCATCTTCTCTCTCAGTTTGTCGATAATTCTAGTCAATTCCTTTCGTTTCGTGGTAGGTTTAGTTTTTTTGTAAACTCTTAACTTATGATACTGATATGGTTTCTTGAGTTTCATATGATAATATTTCTCTCGATCTGAATCCGTCCACCGGTCGTTGTCGGGTTTCGTTTTCGTGTCGATCGGGCCATCGACGACGTCTTCCCCCCTGCAGGACTTGTCGTCCGGGGAGGCGACGTCGCCGTTCCGTTTGGCGTCGCAGAGGCCGTTGGCGACGGGCTTGCGCACCGTGCCGTTAGGGACGGCGTCGAGGTGGCTGGCGTCCGTCGGCCGCCGGCGCTTGACGCGGCTCACGGCGCGGATTTGTGCGGAGTGCAGGGTGGACGGCCTGCAGTAGTACATGGCTAGCTCTTTGGATAGGTTGCGGCGCGGGCTGGGCTGCTTCCAGCAGTGGTCGCGGTGCGAGGTGCAGGGCGAGGAGTGCAGCGAGGAGTTGTCGTCGGACAGCGAGAGCGAGGCGCAGGGCGCGGGCGCGTGCGGGGGCGTGGGCGGCGCGGCGGCCGGCGGCCAGAACGTCTTGCGCGGCACCGACACCCAGCCCGCGCGCTCGCTGCCGCGCACCAACTCCAATATAAACTTTCCATCTGTGGAAACATAATTCATATACTCAATAAAAAAAATTCTTTATTAGTGTCCAAGTAAATAATAAATATGCTACATTTGCATTATAGTGATTTTATGCGCAGAGGAAAATTTAGGGATTTCTCATCATAACTAATATAGATTTCACATAAACCACACCATAAACCTTTTTTATTATCTATTATTATAAGTTACCAGACATAGCTTTGCAGCAATGCAAGTATGCATGTTATAGTATATTATTATAAACCTTATTTTATTCCTTGATTCACTCTATCTATTTAAAAAATTCACATAATAATTGATTATACAAATTTATAAATCTAAACATACATAGGAACAGAAAGTGGGAAATGACTTGGATTTATACTAAGCTGTGATGTTTCAGAACGAATGATAATACCACCGATTGTGTGGTAAAAACAGAAAAGCCAAGGCTGGTCCCTAGTAGGTTTAGCAATGTCAGAAAACTATAACTTATGTCAGTTTCATGTATTTCATGTACTTAATTTGATTATTTAGAAGAGGTATATAACTAATTTTTTTTTGATTAGGTATTCAATTTTTAAAATCATATCCCTTTGAAACAAACAGGATGTTGGCTTGCTTTATGCACTTGTTAACAATTAAATATTAGTCAGAATGCTGATACACTCAAACATAGATATCTTCTATTTAAACATGATAAGTGTCACTTGCCCTTAATGTTTGTTTATATTTTAATAAGAATGTGCTTACTTGTACATATTCATGCAGTGAGGTGTTCATATCACTGTCTATTCAAATTGGCCAATATCATATTACATAATCTGATTTAAAATCATATAGCATAATAAGTTAATGAATATTTAACTATTGTGTATAATATTATCATGCTAAAAATTATCAAGAATTAATTTATTTCAGTGTGTAGCACAAATCTCATAAATATAAATCTTATATCTAACTGAATTATATTTTGCTAATTAGAAAAAATGAGGTTTAAGACAGCATTTGTTTTATAAACTTAAATCTTATATGAGGTGGTAATAAGAGTGATTTTGTATAAATATAATAATTCTGTTTGTTCCGCTAGGATGCCTCTGGCTCCTTACAAAACATAACAATAGTACAGAAGCTGTGCAGACAATTGGCAACTGCTCAGTCAAATGTGGCTATGGTTATCAGAGCATGAATGACTTTCTAGCATTTCTAATGCATAATGACACTTTTAAGTTTTGAAAATATACAAAATCTTCAATTTATCACCAATACATACGAAAATTTCTTATATTCCTTCATTAAAATCATTATTATAAACATACAACTGTTATGTAAAGGAACAGTGTTGTAAAAATATGAATAATTGAACAGCTGTGATTTTAACGAAATGTAATTGAATTCAGGCTTTCTTTGGTATCTAGCACGTATATTCACGTCACAATGACAGCACTAACCTTTGAAAAACTTGAGCCTGCCACCCGACGCTGCGGGAGCTGAATTTTGCACAGGAGGATCGTCATTGACACCTTTACTACTGCTGTTACCATTCACACCATGTCTTCTGTCTACTTCTTCTGTCATTTTGGTACATGTTGTCAGAGTTGTGTTTGTTCCTTCCTGTATATGCATTTCATTTCTGCTCGCCTAATCAAAACACGAGCTATAGTTAAGTCCTAAAATTCTCGCCATGTCGCACCAAACAGTAATTGCAACTCAACACACATCACTCGTTGATTCGCATCAACTTTCAATATTTCCGTCCGAGTCCTCATCCTATTAGGGCCACCTGCGGGAAACTCGCCCGACACTCTCGTAAACACATTACCGACACGGTGACTTCTAAATTTTACAATTATTTCATGAACCTAGTTTCCGATGGCACATAAACAATTTTATCACTTCCTAAATTACTAATAAACAAATTCCCAACGTCGGAATCCCGATTAAGATCGGGCTCACGACACAACTTGATAAAAAGCTGTTCGTTTTTCAGTACATAGTTCATTCACACCCAGCATCCATTTTGATTCGTTCAAAATCCGAATAAAATCGTTCAATTTGGCCACAATAAACTTGAATTCCGATTGCGTTGTTAAGTACGTTCAGTAACTTTGAGTTGTACAGTGTATGAACGCAGATTAAATTAGTAAATTAAAAAATTATATTTATGAACGTTTGATACACAATATTTAGAAAATAAAACTTATAATATAAATTATATTACCAAATCAAGTAAATTTCATTATTATTGCATTAGGAGTCTCATAATTAATTAATGAATTGTGTAATCGGTGTAATACACAGTCCGTTTTTGAGGAAGAGTAAAACAGCTATTTCTAGTCCATATAATTTGTTCACGTTTAAATTAATAAAAAAATATATTACAAGATTAACAAAATGTTTGAATATCGATACAAAAAATCATATATTATATAAATTTATAGCAATTTTATTATCGTGCTTGATTTATTATCAAAGGTTAACGTTCTATGTACTGTACTAGATTTTTATTGTTATAGTGTGGATGTCTAGAGTAATTCTAATATTATTTATTGATTTAATATGTAATAGTTTATTTTTCAATATCGAGAATGCTGGTTTACAATTTTACTTAACCAACATTATTAAATATCTGTATTTTATTGTCTATGATCTTAATGCCGCCATATTGGAATATTAAAAGTCTATTTTCCATAGATAAAGTAACACGCATTGTACAGCGATTGTAATTTGTAGTTTTGCTAAATTATAATAAAGTACAAGAAAGAGGAATAAATATAAACAAAAGAACTTATAAACGTGTATCGTTCTGTCTGAATACGTTTATTTATTACAAATATATATAAATAGGTAGGTGATAATAAGATTGTTATTAACGATTGTTTTTCGTGACATGGTTTCATTAACCGAAACTGAAAGTGTAGAAATCTGCAATTAATTAACTTTTTTTAAAGCTAGAGCGATGACGTCGTCCGAGGTATCGTTTAGTCGAAAAATAATAGAAGATTTGTCGAATGTTGAATTTGATACAAGCGAGGATGTGGAAGTTATACCAACTTTCGACTCAATGGGATTGCGTGATGAATTGCTGCGAGGAATATACACATACGGTACTTTTACTTGTTTTTACATTTTTATCTTTATTTTCCGTTCTTAATAATGTCATAATACTTTAACTCTTTATTTCTTTAGGGTTTGAAAAGCCGTCAGCTATTCAACAGCGAAGCATTCTGCCGATAGTTAAAGGGCGCGATGTGATTGCTCAAGCACAATCTGGTACTGGTAAAACAGCAACTTTCTCAATCTCTATACTACAATCGTTGGATACCACTCTGCGCGAAACTCAAGTACTAGTACTATCGCCCACAAGGGAGTTAGCCACACAGATCCAAAAAGTGATACTTGCCTTGGGCGACTTCATGAATGTCCAATGTCATGCTTGTATAGGAGGAACTAACTTGGGTGAAGATATCAGGAAGTTAGATTATGGCCAACATGTTGTATCTGGAACACCAGGCAGAGTATTTGGTAAGCTTTTCTGTAATTTAAATAATTACATCCATCTCTAATAAAACATTCATCAAGAAGTAATGATACAAAGTATAATTTATGAATTTTTCACATAAATAACTTTATTAAAATTGGCTAAGCTTCAAATAATAATCACAATATATACTAATCAATTCTCATATTTACAGACATGATCAGAAGACGTGTACTTCGTACAAGATCAATCAAGATGCTTGTACTTGATGAAGCTGACGAAATGTTGAACAAGGGTTTCAAAGAGCAAATCTATGATGTCTACCGTTACTTGCCCCCAGCGACTCAAGTGGTGCTCATTTCGGCTACATTACCCCATGAGATACTTGAAATGACTTCAAAATTTATGACTGACCCCATAAGGATCTTGGTTAAACGGTGTGTATACAAAATAAATATTGAAACAGTTATTTCTTAATTTTAGACGTACATTTCGATTAACATGCAAAATTTATATATATATTAGTTTTTTTTTAATATGTAAAACTTAAAATAGTTGTAATCATTTTATAGTTGTATTCTATATTTTAATGATAATGTTTGTTCCCTTACAGTGATGAATTGACACTTGAGGGTATAAAGCAATTTTTCGTGGCAGTTGAACGTGAGGAATGGAAGTTTGACACATTGTGTGACCTGTACGACACATTGACCATTACTCAGGCGGTAATATTTTGTAACACAAAGAGGAAGGTCGACTGGCTGACACAGAAGATGCAGGAGGCTAACTTTACAGTCAGCTCTATGCACGGAGATATGCCACAGAAGGAAAGAGACAATATTATGAAAGAGTTCCGATCTGGTCAAAGGTATGGTTTTTTCATAAATTACAGACATGTTACAGGGTTGATTTATTTAAGGCTGCAGTCTAGCAAAATTGCGTTTTCAACAAGTTATTTGACAATTTTTTCCCGGCTAATGAAATGATAAACTGAATTTTTTTTTCTTGTTTATCAATTAGTGTTATATACGCAATGCGCGTGAATTTTTTCACATTTATAAAGTTACTTTATGTTACCTTAATCAGGCCTTCAAGATAAGTCTCTATCCCCCAAAATCATTTCGAGCTAAGTTTGTGCACTCACTACGTTGCAACCGATTACAATTTACACAATCTGATCAGCGCATTATTATCCTTATATAGTCGTTATTAAAAACTGCTGAATACAATTTCCGAAAAACTTATGATTTTCTTAATTAGAACGTTATAAATTCATTAAATTTCCCATTTTTTGCCTTACAAAATCTATTGATAAATACTGCTAAAAGTTATTTTTTCCATTAATTTATTCGAGTTGGTTGAAGACCAATGAGTATTAATCCTTTAAAAAAATTTTTTTTGAATTTTGATAATTCTTTAACTATTAAAAAAATATTTAAAATAATTAGGAAAAATCCTAGCGAATTTCTTTAGTCGCGCTCCTTGGGCCGGAGCGTTCTGACGTGTGCTCTACGCTCGATTTTCCTTCATACCGAAGTGAAAGTTGCTCTACTCCATTAAATTTAATATTTTTGTTAATTGATTATTTTTATCTTAGTTTTGTGCAAATATTCGTATTTTTAAACATTTGATTTCGATATGGAAAATAAACGAAAAAAATACGCGTGTAACTACTAGAAAAAAAATTATCTTCGAACATAAAGTTAATGAAACCAAATAGATTGCAAAGGTGATTGGCAACAATTTCTTTATTTTACGGGGTGTCAGTAAAGGGATGTAGGTATATTTCTTTAAAACTGAAGTAAGCTCATAAATTTTCTTATAATATAATTTTTTTGAAGTTCCAAAAATGTTTATTTTTCGTTTGAGAAATACGAAATATAATATAAACTTGTATTGAGAACTTGAACTTCCTAAGTTCATCCGGGGAAATCCCCATACGGGGAAAATGATTTGTTTACTCCAAAATTGATCCGAGGTGTTTTAATTTTTTCTTCTAGTCATTTTCAACGTAGCGGCATTTTGTTTGATTATTAATTTTGTAACTTAAATACAGGATGTTGGTTTTATATTCTGATCTTACAGACGCGCTGACAAATTTAGTCCGCCATTTCTAGTTTAGTCTACCAATATTAAAACGAATGGATTATCATCACATCATCAAAACTCAGATGTAATGGAAGATCACAATAACATAGAAAATTCAGTGGGTGTTGAGAACTAAACAAACAGAAGTAACAGAGACGCGAAGAATAAAAAAAGAGGACGAAACGATAATTCGTTGATGCTTTCCCTTTTCGACGTATTGTTAGGGTACATCACCAATCTGCATAAAACAAAACTGATGATTCCCAATTGCTGATTAAAAATGAAAAACAAATAATCGACAACAGTGGTGAAAATTTGCTGATCACAATGAAACATCCTTCAGTGGTAGCAGATTTACTCATTTAAAATGTATCGGTGAACAGCGTAAAGGAGAGGAGGACAGGAAAACATTATGAATGTGGATGGTGGATTGTATACAGGGTGTAATCGATAAGTATGTGCAGGCGATTATAACGTTATTATTGCAGGTATCAAAAAACTTAAAACTGATATCGAAATTAATTTACCTAATGAGCAAAATGACAATAATAACTTTTTAAAAGTATAACGAGAAATATCTAAAAAATTTACTTTATACACTCCCATATCAAAAAGGGAAAATGGGACTAGTAGAAGTTAAATGTCTAATTCCGGCAAAAGACATGAATGCGGAAGATGCGGTTAAAAAAAATTAATATTTGAAATACAATGCAAAAAATAACACTTTTGTCATAGATAAGAATCATGACTATTTTTTCCAAATTCAGGGACAACTAAACGTTGCAGAAGCAGAAGTCTGCTTATTTGCTGTTTGGACTGGAGTGAATCATTCGTTAAAAATATAATATATAAAAAAGTATGTAACGTTTAGGCAAAATAAAATGATGGACCATTATCAAGATTTTACATAAATTGCCTACTGTCAGAATTGATTGATTCGAGACTTCAGCATTCGATGTCCATCAAGGACCCATCCTATATCATTCAAGCGATTGAAAAAAAGAGATAAATGCAGTGCAACCGATAAAGCATCAGAATGCTAGCAAAAGATTTATTAGGTTTATCAATATAAATCTATATATTATACATAATATAATAAATCTGTAGAAGACGCGAAGACTGACATCCGCGCGGACGGAGTCGCGGGCGGAAGCTAGTCAGAAATAAATATCTTTTGTTTTCATTTGCGTATTTTTCTATTTAATAATTTTTTGACACAAACATTACATTTTTTTTATTATATAGGTACAAAATTTGTTTATCCGTTTTATTAGTTAAACTGAACAACTTTCACTAAGAAAATTAGGTCGAAAAAAATGTATAGAGTTATGCATTTTGTATGGAAAGCTTATTTTTTTTTATATTTCGTCCAAATTTCTTTGTAAAAGTTGATCAGTTATATAAACATGAAGTTGAAGATATCAATAGAAAGTATTCGCAAATTTTGTGTACTGATAAAAAAAAATCACCCGGTGTAATTTTCACGAAAATTGTTTCAAATTGTCATTTTTGGTACTTATTACGAATATTAAATTATGCATACGAATGATTTAATTTTTAAAAATTAAGTGGAGCAACTTTCCCTTAGTACATTTGTATTATTTACATATAGGATGACAGGATGCATTTGTTTGCACTACTAGACCAAGCCCTTAATACCTTTGCATTATTTCTTTATTTATTACTATAGTTTGTTCCTAGGGCAGGCGGAAATTCGTACAATAACCTAACAGGGGTAACCAACCTTTGTGTAACCTGAGAATATTATTAAAGGGTGAAAGTGAAAATCTTTATTTCAGTAACCTACATTACATAACACTTTGACTTGATTATATCTAACTTACTTTGCAGTAAGGTGTAGGTATGACACAATTTACAACAAAAAAAAATGTTGGACCACTTCTGCTCTTAGGTTCTAACTTCTAAGTGTTTTATAATAAAAATAATAATAAATATTTTAGTAACATCTTATGAAATTAGTGAATTACATATTTTCTTTTAGTAAATAATTCACAGTTAAAACAAGTAGTCAAAACAAGTTTGTTATCTCTGAACGACCGCATCGCTCACCTCACCTTGTACCATGAAAAGCGGTACGCTGCGTAAACAATAAAGTAGTGTATGAAGAGCGATAGGTATCGTTTTATTTTGATGATAACATAATACTTCGTGTCATTGTACGAATTTCCGCCTGCCCTAGGAATATACTATAGTTAATTCACTGAAATTTATATTTTGGCCAAGAATTAATCAATATGTTATTTACTGATAATAACATAATGAAATAATAACATAACCCAAATGTAAATTTTTTCAGCCGTGTTCTGATAACAACAGACGTCTGGGCTAGAGGCATTGATGTACAGCAAGTATCACTAGTCATCAATTATGATTTACCCAACAACCGTGAGTTGTACATCCACAGAATAGGCAGATCTGGTCGTTTTGGACGTAAAGGTGTTGCCATCAACTTTGTCAAATCAGATGATATAAGGATTTTGAGAGATATTGAACAGTACTACTCCACACAGATTGATGAAATGCCAATGAATGTTGCAGATTTATTCTAGTATAATTTTTAGCATGATCTGTTTTGTGGTAACAGTGTTTTCATAAATTACATTATATGACTTAAGTATTTACGCTAACTCTTAGATGTATGTCTATAATATTAAACTTTATCTTCGTAATTTTATGTGTTTTATTTAAAATGATAAATCCATTTTCAACATACAAATTTATTATAACTTATCTAGTAAAGAAAAATCTTATCATTCCTTACATTAAACATTATCTATATTTAAAATTTAAAATATAATATATTGATAAATTAAATACTGCAGCATCTCAATGCATTGATTACATCAAAATATTAATTGATTACATCTACAGTATTTTAATAGTAGACTTATATCTAACATGAATAACAAGAGTAATAATAGAGAAAATTTTAAACTGTTGGGCTGTCTTTAATAAATATAAATAAAATTATTGATATGGCTGAAAGTTACCTTAATTTATTATCTTATATCAGTTTTGTTACCATATTTAGTAAACAATATGTGACTTCAAAAGTGTTATCTGTACTGTGGCAGTGTTATTCATTAGTTATATTATTTTGTAAGAGAATTATTCTAGCAGCAATACCAAAGTGGATCTTGTTGAATTGATGGTGAAGTAATTATTTATAATGGTAATATGATTCAAGAAATATTTGGAATGTCTTTTCTACATTCATTATATGTATCTGTGTCTTATTTTTATAGGAATACTCACACTATACAATACAAAAACAACTGTTACATTATAATCCAATATAATTTTAAATAAAATATAATATATGCTAACAATCACAAAAAAAAATCACAATGTAAAGTGATGTTTTAATAACAATAAATGTTGGTTTTAATAAAGTTTTGACAGTCAAATCTCAGTAAAAGTCTATAGTACTTTATTAGTATAAAACTATAAAGTAATAAAATAAATTCTTGGTATAAATAATCCAAGGCTGATCTGATAATTGATAACTAAACATCATAGTATGCTAAGATATCCAGTATCCACTCATCAAAAAGCTACTATGCATTGTCAATAACTTATTCCTTTTTACAGTGAAACATGATATATGCAGGATAAGCAAACAGTTCTGATAAGTCAATATTATTCATAATTTTACTGCAAAAAGACACCAAATTGATATTTTTTTTTTGAAAAATATTCTTATTAGAAAAGCTAATAATATTAAAAATCACAATTTTACATAGACAATTTTCCAACGCCAGGCAATCATATTAAAGATTTTACTAATGCCAAACACTTGATGATATTATTTGGATAATATTGAGTAAATATGATATTTTATTAGTATACTTAGGCCTAAGGATACAATTTTTATACAGGATGCTTATAATTCTGTATCAACAGAGGCATATGCATTCCAGCGCCTGTATATGAATATAGCAACTGCTCCTATCAACAATGCAACAATGATTTCCAACATTTGATCTAAAAAGGTGGTGCTATTGTCAACAGATTCCAATACTTGTGGCTCAGGTTCATAAGCTGGTTCTTCAGGGGGTTTAGCAGCCTGTTCCTCTTCTCCTTTAAATGCGATTTGATTAAGTACAGATTTCTCTTCTTCGGTAATTGGTGTAGCAGCATTTGAGGACAGCAGAGGTGCAATTTCACCACACTGTGTACACACCCAACTTATAGATTTTTTGGCAAGTTTTTTACGCTCGTCGGGTGAATAATCCAATGCCCCAATAGTTCCCTCAGCAGGAGTTGGCATAAATGCAATCAAGGCCAACAAAGCTGTCCTTATAGACCACGAAGGTTGCCACGTTTCGGGATGGTGTCCTGAGATTGATAAACATATTTTCTTATTTACCTCAAATCTTCCATTGGGTGTTAAAAGTATAATGTGGGGTGGGTGCATAGGATATTCTTTAGGCAACAATATTCTTCCATGATATATCCCACCTTCAAAGTCGGTTCCCGGAGGACCTCTTACTGTAAAATGCCATTCAAATAGATTATCCTCCAGGGGTCTAGCACAGTATTCTTCAGTCGCTTCTGCTAGTTCTAAAGCCTCTCGCATTAATCTTTTAACACCTGGGCATTTTGTGTTGTATTTATCACTCATATCAGCCATTTTTTAATTTTTACTGCTAATTTGTAAACTACTAAATACTTGAAAAAGTACTGATTAATTTAACTATTCTAATGATGTTTATTTCACAATCTGGGTGATAATTTATGTGTGACGACTTCTCATTCCACAAAGTAAAAAAATCCAATCACAAACTCACAGATGTTTACGTTACGAAACAGAAAGATACAGTAAAGCGTCTTAAGCGTCTTATTTACGGTCCATCTTGACGTACGTCCCGCCAAGGTCATACACGATGCACGACGCAAAACGACAGTGAATAGCGTTGACGTACGTCAATAATTATTATTATTATCTTGCTGGATGTGCACGACCAACTTTTCATCCAGCAAGCACCCCCACCACCGCGAACGTCGTGCAGATGGACAGTGAATAGCGCGGACGTACAGCAGATTAGTGTTGCCAACAGAAATTAATGTAAATACTTGGAAACGTGGCCTATTGATATGATTTTTTTGTGATAACTTAGTGAGTACATGAGCAAGCAAGAAACGGTTATTTTTGATTTTTATGTACACAGGAAATCCCAATTATCATTATTTATTTATTTATTTATTTGACACTTCATTACACACATTATTTTATAAAATATAAAAGTAAATAATAAATCACAAATCCATTACTTTTGGATCAACCTTGTACACATGGACAGTTTATATTCAGAAGTTATTATTTTAAAAGAGCTCCAAGGCGAATTGTTGAATAACACAGATTTTATGCAAAAGTCCACTGCAGAAAAATGGCAATTTATTTAAAAAAAATATCTTGACGAATTTGTTTGTTTAAAAAAAAATGATTAGTTAAATACTCTCTGTTCCCGCCACTTTAGCATTAAAGAGTCTTTTCGGTCATGAATGTGAAGTGGCGGGAAGAAAGAAACCGAGCTTCATTAAAAATTAATTAAAAATGAGCTCTTGAAATATATAAATTTAGATTTGGAATGTTTGGATTCATATAATTCATTTAAAAATAATGAAAAATTCTTAGTTACTGCAAAAAGTACAAAAAAATACATTTTTAAAAATATTTATTTACTCTTTATTTACCTCCTTTAAAATCAGATATACTCTATTTCTTCAAATAAAAGTTGGCAACCCTAGCCATGCTTGATGCGCGCACGATCGTCAGTAGGATACATCCAGCACCGCGGCCTTGAGCCGACGTACGTCGGGGATTGACCGTGAATAAGACGCTTAAAGCGTCTTATTCACGGTTATTTACTTTTATATTTTATAAAATAATGTGTGTAATGAAGTGTCAAATAAATAAATAATGATAATTGGGATTTCCTGTGTACATAAAAATCAAAAATAACCGTTTCTTGCTTGCTCATGTACTCACTAAGTTATCACAAAAAAATCATATCAATAGGCCACGTTTCCAAGTATTTACATTAATTTCTGTTGGCAACACTAATCTGCTGTACGTCCGCGCTATTCACTGTCCATCTGCACGACGTTCGCGGTGGTGGGGGTGCTTGCTGGATGAAAAGTTGGTCGTGCACATCCAGCAAGATAATAATAATAATTATTGACGTACGTCAACGCTATTCACTGTCGTTTTGCGTCGTGCATCGTGTATGACCTTGGCGGGACGTACGTCAAGATGGACCGTAAATAAGACGCTTTATTCACGGTCAATCCCCGACGTACGTCGGCTCAAGGCCGCGGTGCTGGATGTATCCTACTGACGATCGTGCGCGCATCAAGCATGGCTAGGGTTGCCAACTTTTATTTGAAGAAATAGATTATATCTGATTTTAAAGGAGGTAAATAAAGAGTAAATATGGAGTAAATAAATATTTTTAAAAATGTATTTTTTTGTACTTTTTGCAGTAACTAAGAATTTTTCTTTATTTTTAAATGAATTATATGAATCCAAACAATCCAAATCTAAATTTATATATTTCAAGAGCTCATTTTTAATTAATTTTTAATGAAGCTCGGTTTCTCTCTTCCCGCCACTTCACATTCATGACCGAAAAGACTCTTTCAGTAAATGCTAAAGTGGCGGGAACAGACAGTATATAGCTAATCATTTTTTTTAAACAAACAAATTCGTCAAGATATTTTTTTTTTAATAAATTGTCATTTTTCTGCAGTGGACTTTTGCATAAAATCTGTGTTATTCAACAATTCGCCTTGGAGTTCTTTTAAAATAATAACTTCTGAATATAAACTGTCCATGTGTACAAGGTTGATCTAAAAGTAATGATAATTGGGATTTCCTGTGTACATAAAAATCAAAAATAACCGTTAACCGTTTCTTGCTTGCTCATGTACTCACTAAGTTATCACAAAAAAATCATATCAATAGGCCACGTTTCCAAGTATTTACATTAATTTCTGTTGGCAACACTAATCTGCTGTACGTCCGCGCTATTCACTGTCCATCTGCACGACGTTCGCGGTGGTGGGGGGTGCTTGCTGGATGAAAAGTTGGTCGTGCACATCCAGCAAGATAATAATAATAATTATTGACGTACGTCAACGCTATTCACTGTCGTTTTGCGTCGTGCATCGTGTATGACCTTGGCGGGACGTACGTCAAGATGGACCGTAAATAAGACGCTTATCACAGTGTTGCCATTTTCATTATTTTTTTACAAACATGACGTCGCACTGCCGCGGCCGAGTCGCACTGGGTCGCAGTCAAGTCTCAGTGCAGGGTTTTTAGTTTTCTTGCTATAATCGCCGTTTTGATGAGAAATATCCACAACCGCCACTATTTCTTGCATTCGTTGTTATACAAACTGCAATTTTTCTGTATGCAAGCTATATGCAAGTCGTGTTGATAGCCTATTTGTATTGTGTGTAGAAATTGACTTCTTGTAAGATATTGTGCAGCATAAGTTAGTCGGTTCTAAAACCGTTCGACTCAAATTGCTTATATTATGCTACATGTTATCTGATAAGTGGACAAACACAATTACCTTCTTTCAAAAATACGAGATAGGTCCACTGCTAAGGTCACAGCTAAGGTCCACTGTGTTGTTGTTTTTCAAAATGTCAAATAAAGTTATAAGAGTTATGTTGAATCACGCTTCATACTAAATATTTTGCTTGCTTTGAGCCGGCAAACAAATAAGTATTAGGCAAACCCACATGTTACTGTATGATACACTGTAATACAAATGTTATTTACTGTATCAACGTTCTGTATAATATATAGGCAAACATTCGGGTTTATACGTACTAAAATATATTCTTGCACCCAAGTGACCTTGGGGTTAGTTGAATCGAATAATTAAAATAGATTCTAATACCTAGTGAATATCACTGAATAGTAATCACAGTGTGAAATCTTAAATCATTAAGTATAGGTAAACCAGAATCTGATGGCAATTAGGGAAATCAAAATTTTGAGTGTGCAACCACAGATTAGAGAATAGTTACTGGTGCAACCCTAGGGAAAATGGACTGAACGATCTTGATACTGCTTATTTTTTAGTTTGTTCTCAATATCATTAGTCACATTACATAAGTGGACAATACTGTACTTAATAATGAGATATCCACTTAATATTATGTGGGTACATACTTACATGTATAATATACAATATATTACTTTTATACAGGTAATACATATTATTATTTACACAATATACCTATATTTGTATGTTCATTATCATTATGCCATGTAAAAATATCGATGTTATATCGATAGAAAATTAGACTGCTTATAATTTTTTATAAAATAAAATAAAAATAAAATAAAACTATGTTTATTTTCGTAAGTATAAACAGATACACACATTATAAAATTGACTTGGACAGCTTGGACTTGACGAATAGCCGTATTGGAAACTCCTGTAATAAGTTTTCATAAAATTATATTCCAATCAACAAACAATATTATAGTTACCTACATATAATATTTTTTAATTGAAAGTATCAAAGCGGGTAAGTCCAATTTACCAATAAAATCTTCTAAATTGAAAATTGTGATGTGTTTGACCCTTCTTCATCAAATATTTTTCTATACACATTATAAACAACACCTCTTGCTTGTGATCACAGCGGCTTTTTCGACATTTTCGAAGATTTTTTAGACAAAATCCTAAAATTTATTTATCAACTGCAAAAAAGACAAATAATTTGACAACCAATTTGATAGTTGTCAAATAAGTTGCCACATGAAAATCTTTTATTTCTTAAATATAAATATGCCATCAGATTCTGGTAGAACTATAATGATCTAAGTGTGAAATAGATCTACTATGTGTCTTTTGAACTTTTTTGCTTTTTAATGCTGTAGAATAATTTAGAATCTGTGCATGGCCAACACTACGCTGGCCAAACGCTGGCAATTGGCATTTCGCATACCTCAATGTCAAAGTTATTGTGTGACATTTGTTGCTGCAAGCAAGCGAACGCGTTTATTGCTTATTGTGAAGATTTATAACTTTTTATAATAATATTAACGTAACATTAAGTTATGACATATTAGTTTTAAATTAGAAAGTTAATATTATAAGAAATGGACGGACCTCCCGGCACGGGAAACACTAATAAAGGTGGATCGATGGGTCCACCAAACATACCAAACTTTCCTCCAATGCCGCCACCGCCGGGTGCAATGGGCAATAATAGCATGCCGCCTCCACCTGTTGGGCCTCCTGGCAGTATACCACCAGTGACTTCTTCAGGTCCACCGATTCCTCCTCCCGGAATGGGGCCACCACCCGGTATGATTGGTATGGGTCCACCTCCACCAGGTATGGGACCGCCTCCTAATATGGGACCACCGCCACCTGGCATGGGGCCACCTCCAGGAATGGGTCCTATGGGACCACCTGGTATGGGACCGCCTCCTAATATAGGACCACCGCCGCCGGGCATGGGGCCGCCTCCAGGTATGGGTCCTATGGGACCTCCCGGTATGGGAGTACCTCCAAGGATGCCACCTGGAATGATGAGAGGAGGACCTAATATGAAGGGTAATTTTAATCAAGGAATGGATATGGGGCCTCCGGGTATGGGACCTCCACCAAACATGCCACCTCCAGGTATGGGTCATGGCTCATGGGAAGGGCAAGGACCCCCACCAGGATGGAATAGACAAGGAAGGGGGGATGGTGGTTCAGGATGGGATGATCATGATGATCAAGAAGAAGAAGACAATAATGAAGATAGTGGAGCTCAAAAAAGTGAACCGTTACCATCTTTACTTACTATGAAGATTGATACACCAGAAGAATTCAGAAACAAGCCAGCTCCAGTAGGAGGGGTAGTTTTGCCAAAAGCTTTGGAAGAAGCCCTGGCTTATAAAGATCAGAGACAAGCTGCATTAGGAAATGAAACAGAAAAGGAACCTGGTAAATGTTTAACATAACATTACATACATTAACTACATTCAGCTTATTTTTTCCAAAATGTTTCTAAAGATGTTTTCATTTTATCCATTTTTAATGAGCAAATAACAGTAATGACTCAATTCAATAAAACATTTAAAAACAATAAAAGTTTATACAGCAATATGTGCAGGAAAACTGTTTTATCAGTACACCACTTGCAATACTTACCTGAATTTTGTTATAAAAAAATTATAATAAATATACATTTCCTAAAAAATTCCTATCATCACTTGAATTTTCCAGAACAAAAACAACCCAAAGCTCCTCCCGCGCCTGTGATTAGCACCGAGTATGATGCTGAGGAAGATGAAGGGGATTCTGACGAAGAAAATATTCCAGAAGCACCTCAACCACCTGTCATATCAAAACAAGAGGTATAGATAAGTTATTTTCTTGTGATAAATAACTATATGGTAATTTATTTTTAATTTAAACATAAGTTGAAAAAGTTCTTTAATAACATAAATATAATATAAGCTTTTCCTCATCATACAAAGGCTTCCTATTCTTAAAAAATATTTTCATAATATGTTATTTATTGACAACATTATAATAAAGTTTAAAATCAAATACATTTTAACTATACAGGGTGACTGGTAATTCAACGTGATCCTTCAAAGGGGTTATACTAGAGGTCATTTGCAACAAATTAGGTCCAGTTAA
Source organism: Colias philodice (assembly GCF_061535455.1). NCBI lineage: Eukaryota > Metazoa > Arthropoda > Insecta > Lepidoptera > Pieridae > Colias > Colias philodice. Next base: position 7,756,967 of record NC_143103.1, on the reverse strand, counting down.
CCAGGGGTCAAAAATGGATGGTTATTGAGCTATGACCCTTTTCTTTTTGAGGTGATGCATGTTTTGGGCAAGTTTTTTTTTAAACTGATCGTTCATTTTTCGGCTTTCAAAAAAATATCAATTGAATGTTAACAGTGTAGTAGTTTTTTCATAATTAATTGTTTTTGGTAAAAAGGCAGAAAATTTTCATATCAAAATCCGTCATAGCTCAATAACTATCCATTTTTGACCCCTGGTTAACTGGACTTAATTTGTTGCAAATGACCTCTAGTATAACCCCTTTGAAGGATCACGTCGAATTACCAGTCAGTAGTCACCCTGTATAAACTAATTAAATCTTACAGGCACAACCAAACAAAGTGAACAAGAATAAGCGTAAAAAGAAGAAGAAGAAGGCTGCAAAACAAAAACGCAAAGAGGAGAAATTGAAAGAAGCCCAGAAAAGTTCCAACAAAGATGAGTCTCAGACATCTAGTGATAAAGAAAACAAAAAGGAGGCAGAAATTGAGTAAGTTTGATTCAAATTAGCGTAAGGCCATTTTCTCATTGCGATACGCACAGGCAATTCAAGTATTCTGCAAGTCTCGGAGACTAGTCACCGCGAAGTATCTCACATACATTGTACCGGTAGCGTAGTGTGCGAGCCTACATACAAATGAATGTGAGATACTCCGCGGCGACTAGTCTTCGAGACTTGCAGGATAATTGAATCGCCTGTGCGTATCGTAATGGGAGAATGGCCTAAGTTTTATTTGTGGTGTGGCCCTAAGACGCATAAAACTGAAAGAATAGAATAAATTCAATCGCTCTGGCGGGTCACAAGTGACTGAATTGGTCAGGCATCCGCTCTGGATGGCGTGAAAGGATGCGGTTTCGAGTCCTACCTTGTGATCGAATTTTTTTATTTCTTTATAAATTTATAAGTTTGATTCACTTAAATAAAATTATGCCATGAATTATATTAATAAATTTCTAGTGTTTGTATTTTTCAATTATTTTTCTTTAAAATAATTTTAAATCATGCTCAATTCATCATTGTTATCATTATTGCATGGTTTATTTTTGAGAAATTTTTGAAGAATAGAAATTATAGTAAGGTACATAAGTATTGCAATTTTCTTTTTCTGTTTTTTGATATTTTAATCTTCTTGTTTTCCAAGTCATAATATAACAAAATTTCCAAATACATATTACAAAATCCTAATAAAAATGTTTTACATCAATGATATTTTTAATTATAGTCACTGTGATTTAAGTTAATATTCTGCATCTTATCGTGGTTTGCGTTTATTTGTTTACATAATTTTCAAATTAATAGTAAACCATAATTTCACAGATATGTGCAAGAAAGCATTCAATTCCACGAACTGGAGCCAATGTATCGCCAATTCCATCGTATTCTAGAAGCTTTCAAGATCACTGAGATCAAGGAGGAGGAAATTAAAGAAGAGATCAACAAAGATCTGCCGAAGCCGAGCAAGCTGCTTGAGAAAGTCACTGATCAATTTGCCGCTGATGAAGAGGCTGTTGAGGTAAGTTATATACAATAATTATCTTTATAATATGATTTACAAACAATATGGTTCATCTCAGTGATCTTGTTTCATTTGCACTCAATCTTCAAAAAACGGCACATACCCGAAACGCAAAACACCCGCAACATATACCCAGTTAGATGTCAAAGAAAGATGACATGTATCAACTATTCTAAGTAAACAAATTAAATTATGTACCACTACCAAAACACTAATAACCTATTTACCACAACATTCATAACCTTTTTACTCATACTAAATTGGTTAAATAAAAAAAATGTATGCTAAGTAGGAAGAAAGTGAAAATGTTTTGTTTGAGTAGAAATAAATTAACTTGGTGTTTGTTTCAATTTCATAAATTATTCTTTTTGTTTGATTACGACGACGCTAAAATGTGTGTTCTTCTTACATTTTTACGTCTATTTTAGGTCTGTAACTTTCAAGCATAGATTTTAAATCACTTACCAACATAATATTATGGAAAAATCGATGTAGATAATATGATGCTTATCTAGTTTCTATTTTTTTTACATCGAATAAAATTGAACTGTGAACATGGCGTCTACACTACTTGGCGCTATTATTTAAAACTTCTGAAATTCGAATTTGATATTCGAACATTGTATTCGAATTTCTTTTTTTTTAATGATTACTTCAATTAATTACCTATTACATGTACAGTATGGTTATTGGTTATATTGTAAGATTAATTCCAAACAAAAACGGTATATCAATATCAATAAAAATATATTGTAACAGACAGTAATATGTGTTCTGTGGTAACGGACGTGACGTCGCCTGTCACCCCCGTCAAGCCAAGCCGCCATGTTGACATCCCCTCCTGCCAGCCGCCATGCCACCGCCATGCCTACCAGCCAGCCACGCGGAGGGGATAAGCCTATATATTAGCTGGCCATTGTTAAACGTGGATCATTCTTGTTAGAACTTTCAAAATAAAGAAGTGTGTCGTTACGCTGCAATTTTATTTTCACCATTGCTTCACAAATCAGAAGCGGGATGAAACGACATCGGCCACAAGTTTATCGACTTCCTGACGAATCAATGTCGGAGGAAGATGAGGGTACTTCTTCACCGCCTGCACGGAAGCTGCTCAAGAATCTGCTGGAAAAAGAAGTAGTAAAGGCTTTACGCAACCTGGAAGATGACCCCCAAGCTCCAAATAAGTCAAAAGTCCATCGTGCTGCATCTTTAATCCCGGAATTTGACCCTGATAGTGAGGAATGCACGGTACAAGCATGGATTCGTAAAATTGACCAAATTGGGGAAATAAATGGATGGGACGATACAACTAAATCATTTTACCTACAAGATAAGCTGCGAGGTCAAGCAAAGAAGTGGTATAATCGTTTAGAGAACTACGATTACACGTGGGAACAATGGAAGGATATGCTATTGCGAGCATTTCCTCGATATCGCGATTATGGAAACATGCTTGAAGAATTACTACAAAGGAAAAAGCAACCTACAGAGACGATGACAAAATACTATCAAGATAAAATCGCCATGTGCTTCCGGTGCAAGTTATCCGATAGCGCCAGCGTTTCCTGTATCATTCGTGGTCTGCCACTATCGCTACAACCTAACGCTCGAGCCTTCCAATGCCACACGCCAGGAGAGCTTTACGAAGGATTTTTATGTGCACTTGACGACTACCGTACTTTACCTATCGACACAAGGTTTCATAAAAATTTGGTGAGTAGGCCATCTCACCTGGATAAAAAGTCAATGCCACCCAATGTCGACTCGAAACAGACCCGTGTCCGAGATGCAAGAAAACTGGTCATTTACTGCGTGATTGCTCCCTACCTGACACACGTACATGTTATAAATGTGGAAATAAGGGACACATTGCTTCACGTTGTTCTACAATTGCCACGGAAAATAGAAGATCTATCTCAACCGACAACATAAAAGAAGTAAATGTACTACGCCCTTATAATGAAATATACAAAAAGGTCGTTAAAGTCAATGGCATCCACGTGAAAGCATACATTGATACCGGCAGTCAAGTCAACGTTTTAAACGATCAAGTATCGAACGCATTGTCATTGGATGTCAAACCGACGAGTGTCATTTTAAAAGGATTCTCCGGTGGACTCTCAACGAGTCGTGGAGAAGTCGAATTTCAATTAGAAATTGACGGTATAACCATGAAATGCCACGCCTACTTGTCTAGCATCAAAATGGCCGATGTTAATCTTTTAATCGGTCAGCCTGTCATCAACAGCGAAGGTATGACATTGACAGTTAGCAAAGGCATAATCAAATTTAATCGTACTCAAGATCCCAATCCCATTTGCGATATTGAGGCTATCGAAGACCATGATCGCTTTAAAGTCGTCACAGTCAACGAAGAGAGACTTCCACCTGGCTCTTCCATCATTCAAGTGCGGGTTCTCGGAAATAAGGTCGGCAACGGTGTGGTTACACCGCCTCGGCATCATGAGCTGCAGGGAGTGGCCTACTCTCTTCCATCCACCCTGCTCACTGGTGAAGACGGGTACATCAAAGTCATCAACATGGGCTGCGAGGTTATCGTGTGGCCGCCGGGAGAGGTCCTAACCAGGGCTGAAAGCTGCCAGGAGCCTCCACTACAGCCAAATAGCCAGGTACTTACCCTTGCTTGCCATAGATTTGCCGATTATAATGCTAATAATATAGGTCAACCCTCAACTACTGACTTATGTATAGGAGGTGTAAAATTAAACGACAAAAATAGGTCCGTTAAATAATAAGCAACATTCAGATCTTATCAGTTTATTAGTACAATATAAACATTGTTTTGCTAATGGTACAAAAGATCTAGGGTGCACAGGTTTAGTGCAAATGAAAATAAAGCTTACTAGTGATCAGCCTATTTACCGCCAAGCCAGCCTTATCGATTATCGCATAGCGAACAAGCAGTAGTTCAGTCTAAAGTAAGTGAATTATTAGATGCCGGTATTATCAAAGAGTCTGAATCTAGTTATGCATCTCCGGTCATTTTAGTCAAAAAGAAAAACGGTGACAGTAGGATGTGTGTTGATTACCGTGTCTTAAATGCTATTACCGTAAAAGATAGATTTCCATTGCCAAACATAGACGATCAGGTTTCGAAATTAGCGGGCCACAAATATTTTACGAGTTTAGATATGGTTCAAGGCCATCATCAATAATTACGTGTTAGTAATGAAGATACACACAAAACTGCATTCTGCATTCATAACACCTCAGGGTCATTTCGAGTACACTCGTATTCCATTCGGTTTAGCGAACGCGCCATCCGTTTTTATGCGGTTGATAAATAAAATAGTTGAATCTGTAGGTAGAACTAAAAATAATAATGTTAAAAACAAACATGGTAAACGTGAAATTTTGGCATTTCTGGACGATTTACTCTTACCCTCGAATGACGTTATGTCAGGCGATATTTTGCAAGCGGTACCTACTTGTCAAACTTGAAGTAGAAAATTGAAAATTAAACATGAGTAAGTGTTCGTTCTTGCAAAAAGAAATAACGTATTTAGGTCATAAATAGACATCGGATTATATGCACTAACAAAATGCCAAAATATGCATGCAAATATGCACTAAAAAAGGCCGAAATATGCACTAAAAACGACTGATATGCCTAAAATATGCACAATACAAAATCAAAAAACCTTTATTAATTTTAAATTTAAATCAAAGATTGTACAAAAACAGTGAAATTTTCTTGAAATTAAGTATAGTTTTTGTGCCAATATACAATTTAGCATTTCCAAATTTTCGAGCGCAAATTTGTGACTTTTGTCACCCGCGAGCCCTGTGTTGCCTTAGACCTTTCCGGGCTAAATCTAGCCCTTTTTTGGAATTCAACCCGTGTTTTAAGTTTTTAGCCCCAAAAGGGTAATCTAGCCCTATTTTTAATGTCTCAAAAATTACTTAAAATGGAGCCCATTTTGTAATTTTTTGCCATTTTACCATGCCAAAATAGGGTTGGTTTACTCGCTGAGCGTTCTGATTGGCTAATAAAGGTTAGTCGACCAATCAAAACTCCCGCTACTTAACGAAATATGCACGATTGGGGAAAAAGGCTATAATATGCACTAACGCCGTAATTAGAGAGTTTTATGCATTTGCATATGCAAATATGCAAATGCATATAATCCGATGTCTAGTCATAAAATATCGGCTAAGGGTATTCAACCGGGCGATTCAAAGTTATTAGCGGTGTCTCGTTTTCCAACACCGACCAATGTTCATAGTGTGCGTCAATTTATCGAGTTGTGTAGTTATTTTCGTAAGTTTATTTACAATTTTGCTATCATTGCCCGCCCTTTAACCGATTTAACTAAAAAGAAAGCTTCGTGGATATGGAGTAGTGATCAAAACAATAGTTTCGAACAATTAAAAAAGTGTTTGTGTTCCGAGCCTGTGTTAGCTTTGTACGATCCTGTGCTTTGTGTGTAAATTAGGAATAGCAGATTGATGGTACGTTGCGACCCGTTTTATATTTTAGTAGGGTGACAAGTAAAGAGGAAAGCATGTATCATAGTTATGAACTTGAAACTCTTGCCGTTGTAGAATCCTTGCGTCATTTTCGCGTATATATAGTAGGAAAAAAGGGTTAAGATTGTTACTGTTTGTACAGCAGTCCGCGCTACGCTTACAAAACGTGACATTTTACCACGTATCGCAAGGTGGTGGCTTTCTATACAAGATAACGATATAAGCGTAGAGTATAGGCCGGGGGAACGAATGAAACATGTAGATGCGTTAAGTAGACATCCAGTAGACACTATGAACGTAAATCGTCTCGAAGTAGCGGATTGGTTTTATATGGTGCAATGTCAGGATACTAAAAGCGAGCGCTAGAATGAAACGTAACTTCGATAGGAAACGAAAATCCGCTCACATATATAAGAAGGGTGATTTATTGCTAACGCGTCAAGTACCTACTTGTTCAGCATCCAAAGTTAACACTAAACTTGACTTGCATTCCGGTTCTTATGTCGTAACGAAAGTATTGGGCAATGATAGGTACCAAATTAGAAGTATATAGAGTTTTAGTGGGTTAGTAGCTGCAGATTCGTTGAGGCCCTATAAAAGTATTGTTACAGTTTCTGATAGTGCTAGCAGTTCGGATGAGCAGATGGAAACCGAAGATCTTATTGATTTATTAGATAGCTAATTATTTTTGTTGTTCCTGTGGGAACAACTGTTTCAGGATGGCCGAGTGTAACAGACAGTAATATGTGTTCTGTGGTAACGGACGTGACGTCGCCTGTCACCCCCGTCAAGCCAAGCCGCCATGTTGACATCCCCTCCTGCCAGCCGCCATGCCACCGCCATGCCTACCAGCCAGCCACGCGGAGGGGATAAGCCTATATATTAGCTGGCCATTGTTAAACGTGGATCATTCTTGTTAGAACTTTCAAAATAAAGAAGTGTGTCGTTACGCTGCAATTTTATTTTCACCATTGCTTCACAATATATTTTTTAATCAGTACACAATTGGCGGAAATATCGATGAACATATTAAGTATACAAAAAACCTCTTTGGTTTTGGAAGTCAGTTAAAAATACAAATTCTATCCACAGAAACACGCCGCAGAAGAAAAAGAGCGTTTATCCAAACGCAAACTGAAGAAACTGTCTCGTCTATCAGTTGCTGAACTAAAACAGCTGGTACCGAGACCAGATGTCGTCGAGATGTATGACGTCACCGCCAGAGACCCCAAGTTGCTTGTGCAGCTCAAGGCTCACAGGAACACCGTTCAAGTGCCGAGACATTGGTGTTATAAACGGAAGGTAGATAGAAATAGCAGTAGATACTTTTTGTAATTTATATGATAGGTTTTAAATTGTTACATGATGTTAGATTGTTTATTCAAACATTATTTTTTATCCATAAATAAATAATGGGATCTTTATATTGTTATTAAAATTATGTACCGAATCATACATAGATACGATAGTATATGGTAAATTAGATTTCTGTTGATTCCGCATAATATATTACTTTGTGGATGTTTCTTATAATTTATTTATTTATAGTATTCTTTAGAAGTTCTTGTTCTATAAAATAATAAGTTTGACGATCGATAATAATTAATGATCGTCAAACTTATTATTAAAAAAATATTAATTTTATTCACAGTATTTACAAGGTAAGCGTGGTATAGAAAAGCCACCGTTCGATCTACCGGACTTCATCAAAAAGACGGGCATAATGGAGATGCGTGCTTCCCTCCAAGACAAGGAAGAGACTAAAACGCTGAAGGCAAAGATGCGCGAACGCACGAGACCGAAGCTAGGCAAGATCGATATTGATTATCAGAAACTTCACGACGCTTTCTTCAAGTAAGTATGGGTATAAGAAAAATACGGTAGATATTATATAATTTAAATTTATGCTAATTTCAAGTTCTGCGAAGAAAATGATACAAAATAACCCAGTACAAAGTACAGAAAAAAAGTAAGAACAAAAAATAAATTAGCCCTAAATTCAAATTTGTTTGCTGTAGTAGACCGGGAGATACTGACACAAAATTTCGAGTCATTTGTAACAGGATGGCGGTTCTACAGGGGTCTTTGTACGCAATGACAAAAAGAAAAACGATGGTGTGAACACTGGTACCGGTGGCTTAGTCGCGTGGGCGTTAGTCGAACTCGTCGTAAAAATAGCGAAAGTCAAACGATTTGTAACACAAAAATTATAGAATTTACCGATAGCCCATAAAAAAGAAGTAGGCGGTAGTGTCATGCCATACTTTTCCGGTGTGACTTACAGCCCGCCATACCGACGCAAATGTGTTGATTTAAAAAAAAACAATCCAACCATTTGTACCAGGCTAACTTTTGCACAGGTAACCATCGTCGTGTAGCCATTTACGAAAATCACCATACCATAGTTTTCGGAAGATTCCAAATGGTCGCCATACCGCCGAAAATCTGCAAAAATTTTTTTTTTCGCCAAACTTTTTGTACCAGTATTGCATTTGGATTTTTGGAGAGTATTTGATAAAATGTGACCATTATTATATTTGCCATACTTCTAGTAGGGGGAAAAAGTGCTGCCATACTTCATAAATAAATTTATTATTAATTTATAGAAGTGAAGATTTCTACCACCTAGATCTCTGAAATTTTGTATTTATATTTGTTGAACCTCAAACTTATAGGAAAGATTAATGCCATACTGTTACAAATCGTTCAAAATACGAATAAAATCATACAATAAAAAAAAATCTTATACACATTCGCCACCTCCCACAGGTATGGCATTATCACACTTCTATTTATAATCATTCAGGAGTTGTTGAAAAAAAAATTTAGGGTGTTACAAATGGTTCGGCGAAAAAAAAAATTGCAGATTTTCGGCGGTATGGCGACCATTTGGAATCGTCCGAAAAGTATGGCATGGCGATTTTCGTAAATGGCTGCACGACGATGGTTACCTGTGCAAAAGTTAGCCTGGTACAAATGGTTGAATTGTTTTTTTTAAATCAACACATTCGCGTCGGTATGGCGGGCTGTAAGTCACACCGGAAAAGTATGGCATGACACTACCGCCTACTTCTTTTTTATGGGCTATCGGTAAATTCTAAAATTTTTGTGTTACAAATCGTTTGACTTCGCTATTTTTCCGACGAGTTCGACTAACGCCCACGCGACTAAGCCGCCGGTACCAGCGTTCACACCATCGTTTTTCTTTTTGTCATTGCGTACTAAGACCCCTGTAGAACCGCCATCCTGTTACAAATGACTCGAAATTTTGTGTCAGTATCTCCCGGTCTATAGGGTTTGGTTATCTTTTGAAGTGAAAATTCTTTAGGCGCGTTGAGAGAATTTCAAGGTCGCCTCATGGCAGTACCGTCACATCATGGATTAAATCGATATCATTGAATCTTGCCAAAGATGTTTCACTTCTGACACGTGTGCTCGGCACACACACTCTTTTTAATAAAAAAAGTGCTTTATTATTATAAAAAACTTATAATAATAAAGAATTTAATTGTTTGTAACTGTAAAAAATTATTATGTGCTGTATTTGAATACATATTTTATTATTAAATGTGATCATGAAAATGGGTTATTGAACTCGTACATTTTGATCCATTTGGTCCAGCGTAACTGCTGACCATGTCGTATTTATTTAGCATTGTAGCGACAGGTGCTCTTCATAAGGTAAGTAACAACGTTTTGTATATGATAATTGATAAGTAGAATAAAAATAAAACTCATTAAACAACAGAAGTTGGTTTAATACAATTATAAATTTTATAAGATGTGGGTTCAATTTTTTTTTATAAATTGCGAGCAAATGCTTTCATGTTATTGTATTTTATTGAAAATTTTATAATCTTTTAATAAATAAATGATTAAAATATGAATAGCACTGTTTACCAAAAAAGGCAAACATTTTACAGTTTTTGTAACGATTACTTCTATGCCGATAAATAAATATATGCAAACAACATGTTATTTTATTTTAAACTCTTTTAGATGGCAAACGAAACCTCGCATGACGATCCACGGGGATTTGTACTACGAGGGTAAGGAGTTCGAGACCCGGCTGAGGGAGAAAAAGCCGGGCGATTTGTCGGAGGAGCTACGCACTGCGCTCGGTATGCCTGTTGGACCGGGATCTCATAAGGTTTGTGTGTAAAATATTAAAGTGTTTTAAATTTCTTTTCAAATCCGACGAATATAAGCTTTAATTGATGGGTCCATTTTCTTCATAAAAATTCGTAGGATTATCCGTTAAATCTTCACGAATTCTAAATTCGTAAATTGACGAAATGGAGATTCATTCAGGAACATCAGCTATTATGTACATAATTTTGTTTCGAAAAAATTACACGAATCAAGAAAATTAAGCATATTATATAATACGCTCAATATCACCAGGAAATATTCATACCATGCTACGTAAAAGGGGAAATAAGCCAAAACAACTACGTCGAGTTTGCTAATATTATGTAAATTCAATTTATATAATACGCCAATGATTAAAACATAAATTCGCAGGTGCCACCCCCATGGCTAATAGCCCAACAGCGTTACGGCCCCCCTCCCTCATACCCCAACCTCAAGATACCCGGGTTAAACGCACCCATACCGGAGGGTTGTGCGTTTGGGTACCACGCGGGCGGGTGGGGCAAACCCCCCGTTGATGAGACCGGCAAGCCCCTGTATGGGGATGTGTTTGGGCACCATTCGGCTGGACATGATGTGAGTATACATAGCAGGTATTTAGGGTGTCCCAAATAATGTTTGACAAGTTCGAAAAACAATAAAATTATGACAAAAAAACAATCTAAGAGATTTAAAAGGTTTAATATTTAAAATAAATTAATTGTTGATATCAATGAAAAGACACGAATAAGAAAAAAGTAAATTATTTAATCAAATTTTAGGACAATGAAGACCAAGACATTGATAGAACTCTTTGGGGTGAATTAGAATCCGAATCTGAAGAGGAATCAGAAGAAGGTATGTGATTTTGTTATAATACAGAAATTACAAATCATATCATAATTAAAGGTACAGAAGGATAGGAAGAATATAATTAGAATTCGTCATATTGCAATTTGAATATTTTTATTATAGAGCAAAAAAGAAAGGTATAGCTTGAGAAATCAACATTCTTATCTCACTTTAAATCGATCTTTTTCAATCAATAGAAGAGTCAGACGAAGGGGAAAAGATGGGAGAAAGTGACGTGGCCACCGGAGTAGCGACCCCCGGCGAGGGTCTGGTCACACCGCTGGGCATAACTTCCGTTCCACCCGGTCTGGAGACGCCAGACACTATCGAACTGAGGAAGAAGAAGCTGGACGCTGATATGGAGGGGTCGGTAGACATATTTTAAACTAGAAAATGTATAAAATGAATGTAGTTTCAAAAATGATTTAAATTTTTAACATGCTCGAAAAAATTTAGAACATGTTGTCCAAAATGTAACCTAATTCGTTTAATGTCATTCGCTGATATTTATTTGTTAACTAATATTATAAGAAATAAAAAAAACATGTGTTCTAGTGGTGAGACTCCGGCCCTGTATCAAGTGTTGCCAGAGCGACGCGTGGGCTTGACAGCAGGAATGATGGCGTCCACTCACGTCTATGATATCAATGCTGCGAATCCGGGTATGTATTACGTTTAATTTTATTGTTATAATATATTAGAAAATATATTGTATTTATTGAAAATGTTGCTATTTGAACAAGAAATAAAAAACTTTGAAAGAAATCAATATTACAATATTAGCTTACTTATTTAGACTTATACACCCTTAGCTCATCACTCACCCTTGAGGACATTCGCTATGATCATCTGGACATGTCAAAGAATAACTGTAGTAATTTTTAAAACTACACGATTTATTTCCGCTAATATTATTAATTTTCTCGGACTAGTTTCTGACTGTAAAATTATTGCACTATACAATAATTTTGATGTTATTAACACCGTTTCTAATATTTCTATATACAAGTGCTTATGATAAAGCTTCCAATATTAAAAAAAAAGACGGGATGCACTCCGGGAGTGCCGGCAGAAGTGAAAACTTGATTATTAACGTTGAGCATGTTTGATATCCATTCGTCTTACGCTTTTTCTATCAGGTCACGTGTCCTGACGCGAGTTTAAAATTTTATACCCAATTTTACAGAAAAAGTGCTCAACGCCGCTAAAGAAGTTTTCACTTCAATAAATTATGGTGTAAATGGTAATTATAATAACTTTGACAGGTAAATCCCGCGCGTCCGGCGAGACGAGCAGCGGCGTGGCTGCCGGCGCGGTAGAAGTGGCGCTCGACCCGTCGGAGCTCGAGCTGGAGCCCGAGGCGGTGGCGGCGCGCTACGAGCGGCACCTGCGCGACCAGCGGCCCGCCAAGCAGGAGGACCTGTCTGATATGCTCGCGGACCACGTGGCGAGGCAGAAGGTGGGTTGATGGGTGCTATAGTGTGGTACAGACGAGATGTGATCTGATAAAACCCTACGCTATCACATGATATGAACAGACGCTATAATATGATATGAACAGACGCTATAAATTGACATGATCAGACGCTATGTGTTATGACCAGACGCTGTTATCTTATATTACCAGACGTTATAATAAAACCCGTTGTAAAGAGGAATTATATAAAATCTAATCACTCAAATATATTGTATGTATAAATTGTGTAAAATTACGTGTAAAGTAATCATTATTAATAATAACTTTTTTCTTTTACAGAACAAAAGAAAGCGGCAACAGAATACAGACTCAAAACAAGCAAAGAAATATAAAGAATTCAAATTTTAAATTTTATCATCAATTTATGAATAATGCAGTTACAGTTCTATGCATTTAACATGGAAATACAATTATGACATTGGTGTATTCAAGTTTTCATCATATGAAATATAGACTAACCTAACCTTAAAAATAAATAAGTGAAAATGATAATTGTGTTTTATTAATTAATTTCCTTCTATCATCAATTTTGTGGCTGTACAGCTCACAAAAAATTCCAAGATAATAAAATGAAAAATATTATGGTTTGGCTACAGATTTAATCAATGAAACTTGACTATAAGAACCGCTATGTTTGTAGAAACTTCCTTTGAATGTGCCGTTTGCTCTAAATAATACGCTTACGGCTCAACCTAAATACCGCGTAGTCTAGATTGCGTAGACTTACTCCTATATACTATATAGCATAGAAAACATCAACACTTGGATACAACACCAAGAAAGAATACTAAAATATAATAGAAACATTTATCTAGCTACTCTATCTCTGAAGCATTATAATTAATAATAATAATTATTTACTACTAGCTGCGCTCCGCGGTTTCACCCGCGTGGATCCGCTCCTGTTGATCGAAGCATGATGATATATAGCCTATAGCCTTCCTCGATGAATGGGCTATCTAACACCAAAAGAATTTTTGAAATCGGACCAGTAGGTCCTGAGATTAGCGCGTTCAAACAAACAAACTCTTCAGCTTCATAATATTAGTATAGAATTGATTTTTAAACTGTAACGTAAAATTACAGCAAGCATTTCTAGATAAAATAAATACGCCCAATTTCAGTAAGTATCCTTCGAAAAGAAAAACAAGAATTCAATCAGTGCAAGTCGTAAAGTCGGCAAGGCGGGCCGATCGCTTAACTTCAATCATAAAGCGGGCTTAGATGAATAAGCATTCTCTCACACGCAAGGCTTTGATTTATTCCGCCTCGTAAACTTACTGATAAATTTTATAGAGCCGTTAGGAGAGGTGGGGTTTTCGATTTTGCGAAAGTACAAAAGATACTAGTTATAATTCATTCCGTGATAGTCACGCAATTACCATATATGTATTTACTAGTGGTCCGCCCCGGCTTCGCCCGTGGTACATATTATTTCGCAATAAAAGGTAGCCTAAGTCCTTTCTCGGGTATCAAAATATCTCCATACCAAATTTCATGCAAATTGGTTCAGTAGTTTAGGCGTGATTGAGTAACAGACAGACAGACAGAGTTACTTTCGCATTTATTATATTAGTATGGATTGAAGATGGTAACATCTCAGTTTTATTTCAAAGCATATTTTGCCTTGCTGCTTCCATTATAGTTGTTAATAAATTTGTTAACTAGTTTTAAGTTGAACATTGTTTCTTAACAGTTAATCCGTGTGCAAGCACGTTAGTGTCACGAAACGAAATCAAGATATATAGAGAGAGATTTGCATGTGCTTTTAGTTTTAGCTTGATGATTTCATCAGCTGGATACAAGTTTATATGGTAACACCAATTTGACATGAAACGGACAGTTGACATCTCTTTGATTGTCACTTGTCAGTTTTCGGACTCCGTATCTACTTGTTGGAACTTTGAATTCTATTCCATTTCCAAAACTTAAAATAAAATAGGATTACATTATTTTTAATCTAATTTTTATTTTATTATCATAATGGCGCGTGTGCTGGTTGGCGTTAAGCGAGTAATTGATTATGCAGTTAAAGTAAGTTTCAAAGTTCAAAGGTTACTTGTTGATACTTTTCAAGATCAAAATAAAGTTTTCATAATTTACATTTTTAAATGAAAAATATTTATTGGTTTAAAATTAAAGTAAAACTGTACTGAACAACTGAATATAATTTACCTTTTTCGATATAGATTAGGGTCAAACCAGACAAGAGCGGTGTTGTTACTGATGGGGTGAAGCACTCCATGAACCCTTTTGATGAGATCGCAATTGAAGAAGCTGTTAGGATGAAGGAAAAGAAGTTGGCCAGTGAAGTGATCGCCGTATCATGTGGACCAGCGCAGTCGCAAGTATTTGACACAAATTAAGAAAAAAAATGTATAATATAACCTCTGTAGTATTCTTTTTTTAAATTCGTTTTCTCTATAGGAAACATTGAGGACAGCTTTAGCTATGGGAGCAGATAGAGCCATTCATGTGGAAGTAGCAGGAGCAGAGTACGAAACAATGCAGCCTCTGCATGTTGCCAAGATCCTTGCTAAACTATCACAAGATGAGAAAGCGGATTTAGTTATAGTAGGAAAACAGGTAATTATAACTATTTACATGTTGGATTTTAAATTAAGTTATAAATAATTAAAAATAAGGTTTGTATTATTAATAAACTCTTTTTTATCTTGATTTTTTTTATATAAATAATTTATTTCAGGCAATTGATGATGACTCAAATCAAACTGCCCAAATGACTGCAGCTTTACTTGACTGGCCTCAAGGAACATTTGCATCAAAGGTAATCATTTCGTATTTAACAATATTAACAGTATTGTTAAAATATAACACTGAAACATGAAAAAAGTTTTAAAAGCAATCAGATTATTATTCTATCCTTAATTTATTTTTCCCAGAAACACTAAAAATTTCATATCACAGTGCTAACAGTCTAGTTATTTACATCAGATTAACATTGATAACCTCTTTATACAGATAACAGCTCTTGTATGATATTTTTGATTGTTTTAACTAAATAATATTCAAATATTACATAATAAGATGTTAAATTAGGGAATTTTGTGTATTATAGGAAAAAATCATCATCAAACATCATTTCAAATGTTTCTATTCTGTAAAAAAAAATCTCATTTAAATGCTTTTAAAATAAATATCAAAATTTTGTGTATATTTTATTTAATTTTTTTTTTCATGATGTAATTTCTAAATGTTTTCAGGTAGAAAAAACAGACGCAGGATTAACAATAACTAGAGAAATTGATGGCGGTCTTGAAGTCATCAAGACAAAAATGCCAGCCGTTATCAGTGCTGACCTGAGGTTGAATGAGCCCAGATATGCTACACTGCCTAATATTATGGTGTGTAGATTGATTATTTATATATAAAAAAAAAAAATCATTTCTCTGAAGAACTTAATTAAAAATAATTTTATTCTTAATATTGGGTCATGTTGCCAATTTTGCATAAAAAAATTACAAGCTAATAATATCTAGTCTAAAATTCTAAATAGCAAGTGCATTTCCTCTTATTTTATCAGACAATTTTTATTGGTAAGAAATTGACGTGTGCAAAATGCATTTACAATTCCAGAAAGCCAAAAAGAAGCCCATGAAGAAGGTAAGCGCCAAGGACCTTGGTGTGGACTTGTCGCCGAGGATCAAAGTATTGAGCGTAGAAGACCCTCCCGTCCGACAGGCCGGATCCGTCGTCCCAGACGTCGACACACTCGTCGCCAAACTTAAGGAAGGCGGACATGTTTAAATAAAAGCAATAAACCATACACGATCCTCTTTATTAACTCAAACTTATATCAGATTTCCACAGAATCATGTAGATGTATATTTTAATATAACCTGTTGTTGTACAAACGTGTTTTATTTGATTATCTCTTACCAAATGCAGTTCTTATACTTAATTTTACATTACATTAACAACTAAAATTTATGATACAATTATAATTCACTATCTCCTGTCAACGCCGATTTTAAATCTAGACTATGCTTAAAATTAAGAATGATCGGCAGTACAAAACCAATAGGAACCTGGTCAAACATAGTGGGGCTCGGCAAATTTAAAATCATATTTTAATGATTAAAATAGTGAAAACAATACGGTCAACGGACAATGCATAAAAATCATAAACTAAGTACATTTTGGCTCATCTTTTGCGCTTGTAAAACTTACAGACTCAGTGTAAACATAGTTCATTGATTGATTTCAAATCTCTTGACGTGGTAATTTAGTACAAAGCTTCACCGCTATACGGCTCGTACCACACGATCTTGCCTTCGAGGCAGCCAGTAACAAGCAGGTGGTGCCGTGGACTGAACTTGGAGCTAACGACCAGATCCTGGTGGATGCCGAGGCTCTGGCCCACGTCCCTCATCTGAGCCGGTCCATTGAGATCTTGCACGACGTGGGAGAGCTCACTGCAGTTGTCATTGAGCGCCAATAGACGCATACCTCGACCGAACGGCGAACATACCAGCCGACCGTCCGCGGAAAAACATAGTTCCTGTAAAGATATTTTGATGTGAGATGGTGAATGAATAGGTGCTGTTGAGTAGACAATGAAATCCACTAACTGAAGTGGACCTTTTATTTTACATTTATGCGAGTGTATAATACTTACATTTAACAATTAAACCCACCACATAATAGGCTCTAGTGACTAGTCATTAATGTCTAAAAGTTATTTTCAAGCTACCACTGATTCGAAATGTCGTTAATTAAGAATTATCATAAAGATATTTAAATTAATTGTCTGCCTTACTGCTGTTTTATTTATAATCAAGATATATTTACTTATGTCTATTTTAATAAGTTATGTAAATAAATATTTTACCACTCAACCAGCCACATTTTATGGGATTTCATTATAAAACTAGCTGATATTTAGGAATATGAATCAATATCTACATGCACACAAAATTTCATACAGAACGGTCGGTATTTCATAAAAATTGATTGTGTAAAAATCTTTTTGTTTTGAATAACTATTGATTCGAATTGAAAAATTATCTTTTTTTTTCGGCAGCCTATTTAACGAAGACAAATGGGAGCGAAGCATTTATGAATAAGTTAAATAAAAAATATTTATGAATAAGTCGCAAATAAAGTAGTTAAGGGTTAACCAGTTGTCTCTAGTATGGCGATTAGCATAAATATGTAAATGATATTACCTTAATGAACCCTCTGCCTTCATTCGTCTCCTCTATATAGTAGAGCAGTCGATCCACATTCTGCCGTATATGATGTCTCCCATCGAGCTCCTCGTCGCACGAGTCGCTGTCCCGCTCGCGCGCCGTGTTCGGCGTGTGGCCTGATGTGGACGGCATCATGCTGGAGTGAGATAGTTGTTATTGTGGATGGTGTTATGCAGAAGTGAATATAGTTGAAGTTTTTGTTACTTTTAAGACTATCATTGTTAAGTACACGTAGTTAACAACAGCATAGCTACGTGTACAACAGCTATTATATAGTTATAATTTATCGTACATTAAAAGAAGACCGGACCAGAACAATTAATGTAAGTTAAACAGGCAAATACAATTAGTATAGTAAAATAATAACTTTTCTAGTCCGGGATACATCGCCCATTTTTGCAAGTGATTACTATCAAGCTAATTTTTCGTGAGTAGCTTTATTTTGATGAGATGCCCAATAATTTCATGTACGAAACTCTCGATTGTGGACGCTTACAGAGGTAACAAGGATAAAAAATTTTGATTTGACGGTTCTCAAATATTTATTACGCAATTTGTAGGACAATATGTCTGTTGAATTATACAAGTATTAAATAAGTGAAAATAAAAAAATCAGCTGGTTAGTAATCATTTATGATGACTTCGTTATCGATACACATTGGAAAGGGGGACTCTTTGATCAAACCATAGATTTTGTAGGACAAATATTTTTTCGAATAATTTAGATAATTATCTTGAGATTGAACAAAAAAAAACATTCAGTTGGTAATAAATATTTGAGAACCATCAAATCAAAATATTTTATCCTTGTTTCCTCTGGTAGCTACCACAATCGAGAGTTTCATACATGAAATTATTGGGCATCTCATCAAAATAAAGCTACTCACGAAAAATTAGCTTGATAGTAATCACTTGCAAAAATGGACGATGTATCCCGGACTATTCACAAAAATTTCATAATTTTTTTCAAGTTAATTTACTATCAAAGATGTGTCACAATAACTAAATTTCATAATTTTTTTCAAGTTAATTTACTATCAAAGATGTGTCACAATAACTATATTAAGAAGCAAGGTTTTTTTACTATTTAATATTTATCATACCTGTCTAATATTTACTTATCACATGGTGTAGAACTACCATTAAATTTTGTATCGCTGACGACTGTTGTTATGCCAATGTTGGCGCCCAGACACGCCACGTGCTGCAAACCCAGCTCCCACTCACCTAGCCTTTTTTTTGTAAGTAGGGAAATCTTGCATAGATACTTACGGCCTCCGGGGAAGAGGCCTTGGGTTATGTCGGATTTCTACCGACCAAAACCCCACTGTGTTCCGTCAACCCGCATCAACGACAGGGCCACGGGTATAGGTAGAATTCGTCCGTGACACTCACCTGTAGACTGCAGACACGGCACAAGCCCGCATCATTCCCTTAACAATCTCACCTGTAGCCGCTATGTGCGGGGGCGAGCGGGGGCGGGGGCGCGGGGGCCAGTCTCGGCGGGGGGCGCGCGGGCCGCGGCCGCAGGGCCGACGGCGGCGTGATGCCCGTGTTGATGCCGAGGATGCGCTGCATGTTGAAGTTGCGCCCCACTTGACCTCTACACCCGTATTTGTGTGTCATTGTTTAATTTTGTCGTTTTTTCTAGCATATCAAATAACGGTGGGTACGTCACGCTTTAAGTGCGAATATCGGATAAATGAGGGTGTAGCAAAATATCGTATTCGTAACCTATTCGTAAAAAAATCTGATGTAAATTCAATACTTTTTCATAAATGTAAATGGAAAACATTTAAAATATCTATGGCAAATAAATTATTTCATTTTAATATTTCAAGAAACAAAATTATTTTTCACAATAAATGTGAGTTGATAGATACTTCATGTGAGCATACATTTATTTTAATAAAATCATTATTATAAGACAAAAATTGAAATAAAATACGAAAATAAGTAAGATAATTTTACCTGCTATACATTTCTTGAAGCATTCTATGTTGTTTGATCGTTATGGACGCCTCCCACACGTCATTTTGTATACTGGACAGTCCCTGGATAGAAATATATTATTATTACAGGTAAATTAATTATTTGAAAATAAAAAGGGACTATATAAACCAGATATTAAAACAGACAAAAGGTACAAGAACAGAATAAAATCCTTATTTTATTTAATAAAAATGTTGTAAAAAAATCCAATAAGAATAAGAAATTATTATAATAGTACAACAGGCAAAATTATGTGCACAATTTAAACAATCTATCCAATTTATTGTATTTTGAACAAGTATGACAGAATATAATCAATATATAAAAAAATGTTGTGTATGCTCACAGAAAGCCTCCATCAACTCACCAGCGCGAATCTCGCGGGGACAGGCTGGGGCGAAGCCTCGTTGGACGAGCCGGAGCTCGGCCCCGCCTCGGGCTCCGCCTCCTCGCGCTCCTGCCGCTCGCGGGACCGATCCACCGTTCTGATTATTATCAAACCCTCCATATATAAAAAAAAAATGTATGCGTGTACTAGAGTAGGTACACACGTAAGAAGTGAAACTTCTTTATGACCCTAAAAATGTCACGAGTATGGCGTAACGCAAAAATGTCACGCGTACGGCGTAACGCAAAAATGTCACGCGTACGGCGTAACGCAAAAATGTTTACACTAAATTTTTGTCCAACCCCGATAAAGAAGTTTCACTTCAAAAGAAATATTTATTGTAATGTGGCATGCCCTTAAGAATTTAATATGAGTCGATCTTTCTATGTAATTTGAATCCGAATTTATGAAAAACAGTATTTAATGTTTTAGTTTAATACATCGTAAAGATTAGTAAGATACATATTTGAATAGGTAAAAGTAAAACAGAAAAAATCCATCATGAGGTGGGATTTGCACGTAGCAATGCAAGACCACTAGGTCAATCATGATGCCAAAAAAAAATCCAAATAAGTACAATATATGAGTATCAATAATAAGAGAATAGTGAATATGAGTAAATTTAATCATGCTACTACATATTTACAAAGGCATTACGCTTTTTTATTTTACCTAAATTAACTCCAGTAACAAACAATTAAAATAATGAAGAATACATAAGTGCTTGTATTGTAGTTAATTAATTTGTTCTGGTCCAGCCTGAATGGATTATATTTATTTTACACATACCGTAGCACAGACACAGACACCATCGGCCGCAGCGCAGCTATAAACCTGTATTTATAATAAATGATCAACTCACGGTATGTGCGGCATGGAGTTCATCAGTCTAGGTGCAACGGCAATATTGTTGTCATAATATCTAAACCTATACACAGTATTAATAAATAAACAAAACTCACGGTATAGGCGGCACGGACGCCATGGGGCGTGGCACGCGGTACGGGCGCGTACGTCGCCGTGGCGTGCGGCGCGGCGCGGGGCGGCGCGGCGCGGGCGGCGGCGGTGAGCTGTCCCGCACGCTCTTGTCGCGCGAGCTTACCGGTTGGATGTCGTGGATGCACGACCACTGGGAAACGACACAAGCATATTGACATCAGAGAAAAACATTTATTCACAAAAAATAACACATACACCTGACAAAAATAACAATAACGAGACTCAGGAAAATACAAATATAGAAATAAGAACAACACAGCTGCGAAAACATGTTGGAAATTTATCTGAAGTGAAACTCCGCCTACCTCTATTAGGCTGATTATCTAATGAGTGTATTGCATATTATATGTACTTTATTTTTAACGTTTCTACTGCAAAATAAGGAGACAATTTCCAGTAATGTTTTATGCAATGTTATCCAGATATTTTTTTGTCTTTTAAAAGCAATTGTGAGTCTAGTCTTTCTCTGTTTAAAATATATAGATAGTTTTATTTGCAAATTTCAATACACTTTGTGTTATAAAGTTAAACCAATAACCAAATCCACATTTTTATTAACACTCACCTCAGATCTGTCATCATGGCTTATGTTTCTGCTTAATGCACTCCAACCTTGAGGGTGAATCTGGAAATATATATAAGGTAAAAGTAAGTTAAAAAATGAATTGTGTTTTTTTATTACAATCAATTAATTTTAAAACAAAGAAAATCAACAACAGTGATATCTGCCAGGCAACCATGTGGAGTTAGGTAAAAATGCGAATTAAGTAATTATTTCAAGTTTTTTTTTTCATTAATATTGTAAATTTATCTTAAACTCACCTGCAGTGCACTAACAACTTCAGCATCGTTCCCTTCAGGAAAGTCGGACACAAATTCAACTCTGTTTTCAGTTCTTTTTGGGTCAAATAGATGATCATACATAGCAGCTATTGGAATTAATTGCTGGCTCATTTGCATCAACCTATATAAATTTGGCTGAAATAAAAATAAAATTAAGACTCACTGTTTATGTGTTTTACATCCTTTTTATATACTACAAAAGGATTTAAATTTCAATTGTATTTACGGCTGAAAAAAAAAGTACAAAATAGCATTTTTTCTTCATACATTCTTAGGTCATAATATTAATGCTTGCTTGTTTTCTAGTTTATCATTTTACTCACATAACATATAGTTTATTATATTCTCAAACAAAATGTGATTCTCTAAGTATAAGAAATTTTCAATGCCATAATATTCATGCTATAAAAAAAGCTTTACCTTAAATCCATGCAAGTCCTGTGCTAACGTCAACAAATTTAAGTCATGGATAATAACAAGTAGTCCTCCTGTGGTGCACATCACCATTTGCCTTGCGTCTGGTGACAAGCGACATCTCATCAAACCAGGCGCATGAAATACTCTTTGGTATACCAGATTAAACTCAGTATATGAATTGATGTCCCATGTAAATATACTGCCGTCAAGCCCTGACGTGACTAGTAATTTGTCTTTTACAGAAAATTCTATATTTTTCACCCACTTGGAATGGCCAAGCAGTGATCTTATCTTTTTCTTCAGATGTCTGACGTCCCACAACGCTATTGTTGTGTCGTCTGAACATGTTGCAAACATTCTTCCATCTAAAAATCTGTGGTTTTAACAATATTATTAATTTGTTCAAATTGAAGTCCCATACATTTTACAAATTATTACAGTTCACAGTTTTGCTGTTACATCATTAAATAAATTCACATAACTTTGTCAAAATTTTGTAATTGAGTTTGGATATTCTTTAAGCATCAACTCAAAGTTGTATTTTTTTAATACTGTAGTGAAATACAGTCAAGTAGACTTTACCAGTTGTTTTAGAAGCATATTTTAATAACAGTTTTCAACACTCCATGTAAATCAATATACTGAGGACTAACAATAACAACCAAATTAAATAAGAACATAGGTATCTATGAATATACTTACTTAACACAATTAACACAATCTGAATGAGCTCCATTTACTGAATGCATCCTTTGATGAGTAAGTGGATCAAATATTTGGATAGACTTTCTTTCACAAGCTGCTACTAAGAGAGACCTATAAATTAATTAATAAGAGTATTTATTTCACATATGTATTAAATCTAGATGTTGAATGTTATTCAATTAGGGTGTTTTTTCAGTGTAAATATGTAATGCTGTATATTTACGACTGTAGTTTCGTGACAAGAATGTAAATATGATTTTAAATTTTTAACCAAGGTTATTTATATTTCCGTCTTACCCGTCTGGGGAAAATTCAAGGTTGAATACACCACCCGTGGGAAGAGCGTTGTACTGATCGCAGTCCCAAGACGCTATGGGTTTCATACCACAATAGAGACTACGGGCCATTGCATCCCCAGCACCAATTGGTTTTTGGAACCCACATTCTCTTTGTATCATACGATAAGGACTGAACGCTGAGTATTTTGCCATAAAGCTATCTTGGAAACACTTCGTGCCCATTTTGATTAAAATAATTGAACGGAATATACAAAAGGCGTTAAGTACACGGCATATCAGTAGAAATAAAATGCAACTTATGTTTTAATATTGTTTGTTTCACATGTTATTTTGGAAAAATGCTAAATTCCAATGAAAAGTCTAAACTTTATTGACAATTTGACAGTTAAAGATGATAACCAGCTGACACATGGAGCTGACATGAAGTCGGTTGAACTGTCATTATTGATCAGGCAGATAAAATATTTATTCAGTAAAATTAAATATACAGACAAATAATAAATAATGCAAGACTAGAATTCTAGAAATGACCA
This sequence comes from Colias philodice, assembly GCF_061535455.1. NCBI lineage: Eukaryota > Metazoa > Arthropoda > Insecta > Lepidoptera > Pieridae > Colias > Colias philodice. The sequence continues at coordinate 7,733,092 of NC_143103.1, read as the reverse complement.
TCCATTTATTACTTAGATTTATAATATTCCCGCATCTACTGGCATTTTTAAGAATGAGACCCTACGTGCGCACGGTTTCTCTACCGAATCGGTTTTTTGCAGGATTCGGTTTAGTGGTTAGTATTTCAATGAATGAGTTCACACATGCATTCGGCTTCAAGACACGGCAAAAATACTTGCTTAAATTAAAATCCGAATAGGCGGCTACGCAACAATCCGGCCGTACTTCATTATTTCAGATCCGTAGACTTTCTTTTATTATTAAATAACATTATTAACAACTAATATATATAAAATTTATTGAAGTGTTTGTTTATATAAAAAAATGAAACACAGCTATATTCAAAATCATCAAATTTAATCAAAATGTCACTGTATATTGATTTCATTATGATAAATTATTATATACAGTAAACATTAATTTCACTTAATTTATATTAATTTAATAAAATTATTTCAGAAATTATGCAATTTTTTCAATCATGCTACCATGTGCTAGGTGGCAGAAGTCCATTTGGTGGGGGAATATTTCCACTTTGCAAAACATTTTGTAAGAAAACTTCCAATCTTGTTTTAGGACCACCTTCATCAATATTCTGTAAAATATTCAGATAGTCCGTACTTATTAGTTTAATTATTTTTGTAAACTGCTTTCCATAGTATCTATAGAACTCGGAACCACATACTGTAAAAAAATCATGCAATAATGTGGCACAAATATCAGGTTCAGGTTTTAAGTTGATAAATGAAGCCAGCCATTGCCACCCAAACTTTAAGCCATGGGGATTTGAAGCTCTTATAAAAGAGGGCATCTTAGCTATCCAAATGGCACATCTCAGCCTGAATATACCAGACATTCTTTTCAGAAACTTATCCTGTTTTTCAACAACATCATCAGTGTAGGTGTAACCTCTAGATAAATAGAATTCTTTATCTGTTTGTCCTTCTTTTTGTGGCAAAAACATGGGTACTAAATATGGACATTGTTGGTGAAAGTATGCTTCTAAGAGTTTGCCAAATTCTGGAAATTCAAACCATAATACAACAGTCACAGCTGCTAAAGGAAATGCAGCCTCAGGTTTACTGGATACAAGAAGGTCTCCTTGTCTCACAATTTTCTTAGCCAGTAAAGCTGTACAGTAATAAAGTCCTTGGGGATGTTGTGCAGCAGATACATATGCATCTGATATTTGCACCCTTTCTCCTCTAAGTAAATTAGCTAATTTTTCCAATGTTTTCTTCATATGTGAACCGCTTACAGATGATAAAGTATTCACCGGTGTATTTACAGCTTTCTGACAATCAAATCTAAACTTTTTCATATTACTATCTTCGAGGAGTCCCTTATATTTATTTTCATATTCAAATAAAAATCTTTGTAGTTCTGAATAATATGTGAAGTTCTTTTCTGAATAAAACAAGGGTCCTGATCTTTTTGCAACCTCCTTAGCTTCTTGTTGTTTCTTTAATAATTCCTCTTCCTTTGCTTTTTGTTCTTCCAATTCTTTCTTCTTAATTTCCTCTTCTTGTTGTTTCTTTATTTGCTGCTCACTTTTAAGAGTATTGAGATCTTCTATTATTTTTGTTTTTATATTCTCCATATTTGAAGTCAAGATCTCTGCTTGCTTAACTTCTTTGTCTGTGATTTGACCACTTTTACAATAATCCATGATTTTAGACATATTGCTAAGAATAGTTTGTATTGAAGACGAGTATTTACTAACAACATCTTCAGACTGCTCAATACTCATAATTTCATTAGAACAAATTAATATTCTTGTGTGGCTATCCGTAATATTGGCATACCTAGTTGTAGCTTTATTGGTTTCTTCAAGTAGTCTGTTCATGTTTTCAATAGTGTCCCGACTAATGAAAGACTGATATTTCTGTTCATCTAATTTAGCTTTTTCTAGAACAGACATATTATCATTCTCTTTGAGCTGCTTGATCATTTGCAATTTACGAGCTCTTAATTCAAGAGATTTGCGTTCATAATCTTCACTTTGTTTTTTCCAGTAACTGCGCATGGTTTCTGCATGTTTAGCTCTCATATTTTCAATTTTATTTTTAAACCATAATTCGGATGACTCTTGCAATGAAGCTTCATATCTTTTAAGCAATAAAGTATATCGCAAATCTTCACCAAGCTTATCTTCTAACAAATTGATTACTTCTTCTGGCTGTTCAGGTTGTTCCTCCTGTATAGTTACAGTTTTTTTTAATGGGCTCCGTGGACCTATTGTCACCTCTTTCACTTGTGGACTAATTTCTGCAGCCTTTGTTAACGCTGAAATACGTAGCCGCTCAAATCCTGCGAGCTGATCTAAAATACTAATATCCCCATATTTAGAACTGCTTCTACATCGAGGTGAATTGTCAATACTTGAAAAAGAGTCTTCCATTTTGGGAATTATGCTCTTGATTCAATAGTTCGATGGACAAACTGTCCATATATCTTCGTGGAATTTTATAACTTGCTTATTTGCCAAATAAAAATAATTTTATTTTGAACATTACTACTTTGTATTGCGGGATACGATTGCAGAATGCGGGTATTAATGTCAATTGTCGAATGTTGACAGTTGACACATGGTTGATACAGATTAACAAAGCGTCAGATTACAATGGTGATCACACCACAGATAACTTTGTACTAGTGGCATGTTTGCCACTCGTTTGCCACTAGTAGACACATATTACTTGCTCTGTGTGAGACAAGAAGCTTATATCTAATACACTGGAGATTGCACTATGACCATTAACTTGTAACAAGAAAATATGACGTTGAATGACGCCTGTATGTTTTTATCCCTTTCACACCTAACTTGGCAAGTACATTCTCCCTCTACGGTAGAGGGAGAATCTCCCTCTACGGTTCATAGACTTTTGGCGCGAAATTATGACATTAGTTTTGACAACCAGCTGATGAACTCTAAACTGATGTTTCAGTAAGATTTTGAAAAGTTTACAGTGGTTTACAACACCCTGGATGTTGAAAGGGATGTGAAAAAGGGATATCTTCATTCATAACTTTAATTACAATGGTACTTCAAAATACCGGTAAATATAAAGCTGATAAAAGTGATGCTTATGGACGGAGAGAGCCAGGATCCTCGTCTGGGCCAAGGTATATGTTATTCAGTCCCCTTTACGCTTCTTTCACAATAAAAATAGAATATAATAAACAATTAATTATAAGTACTGTGTATATTACAGAGAGGAGTCTTCAGAATCACGAATACGGATAGCAATAGAAAATGATAGAATCGACTCAAAGTATGGATTCGATAGAGTTCGTGATACAAAAGAACGTACCGGCTATCTTATTAATATGCATACGGTGAGTTTATTAGCCTAACATTTATAAATCCTCAGAATTTTTATAGCATCAATTCAACTTATTTTGTTCTGCAGAATTTCTGGACTTAAACCATTTGCATACTTTAAAATAATCACATAAATATTATATTTTTAATCTTCGTTTAATATGTATTTTCTTTGGTTTTCCTGTATTCATTCATGTTCAATTATCATTTATGAATGCTTAATTTCTCATCCTTATAAATTTGAAGTAAAAGTTAATTAATATTGTGTTTTCAAATTAATAGAGTTGTTAGAATTCCTTTTATTTTTTCACATAATTCTATTAACATTTGCAGGCTGAAGTACTTGATGAAGATAAGAGGCTAGTTGCAGCCATGGATTACTATTTCATTGAGATGGATGGTGCTAGGTTCAAAATATCATTGACTTTTCAACCCTACTTCTTGATAATGGCCCGTAAGGAATGTGAACAGGAAGTTATACAGTACTTGTCTAAGAAGTTTGCTGGCACCATACATAAGATAGAAGTTATTGAAAAGGAAGATCTGGATTTGGTTAGTAACTTATGTTAATAACTTAACATTATGAGCTATAGGCATACTTATGTATATGGAGTACTTATGTATATGGCGTACTTATGTATAAGGTGTCTATTAGCAATTTATCTAAACATCAAATTTGTTGTTAAGTAATTTATTTTTATGAACTCTGTGATACATAAATTGACTTAAAATTTTCAGCTGAATCACCTGTCAGGTTTAAAACAGCGCTACATAAAACTATCTTTCATGTCCCAAAATGAAATGATGAAAGTAAGAAGGGAGATATTGACAGCAGTGAACAAAAATAAAGAGCGAGAGAAGAAAGATGCAATCTATGCTGAAATGTTAACAAACGCACTTACAAGTGCTGCAGCAATAGAGCATGCTAAAAAAACTACAGATCACATGGAGAATATTCTGGACATACGGTAAAATATTTGACACTTAATAACTGATTATACTTAATATTAAAATATTATTTAAGTTGTTAAGTCTCAATTTAAAAAGTGTAAATGGAAGTTAGAACAAGTTCTAACAAAGGTATTTAGTGGCAACAAATTCTAACTATTGAAAATGTGTTCTAATAAAAAACACATTTTAACTGTAACATATTTACTAAATATTTCTTTTTTGCATGTTCTTTTTGGTACTGAACTCCTACAAAACGATTGGACCGATTTTTAAGATTTTTTTGCATGTTACTGCAAATGCGAGAATGTTTTAGATTTATAACAAACAAACACGAAAGCAGCCGTAAGGAAGATGCTAGTTAATTTATAAATTATATTTTCTTTATCTGATTTCAGAGAACATGATGTCCCATACCATGTAAGAGTGTCAATCGACATGAAGATATTCTGTGGAACCTGGTACACTGTTAAGTCCAGAGGCACAGAAACACCGATTTTCACAAAACGAGAAGATCTGCTTGAAAGACCGGATCCAATTGTCTTGGCGTTCGATATTGAAACTACGAAGTTACCGCTAAAATTCCCTGATTCACAAACGGACCAAATTATGATGATATCGTACATGATTGACGGTCAAGGGTTTTTGATTACGAATAGAGAAATAATATCAACTGATGTTGAAGATTTTGAATACACACCAAAGCCTGAGTTTGAAGGGTAAGCTTTATTTAATTGGAGTAAATTAAAAACTTATTTGTTTTTTCTATACTATTTGATACTATTTGATTTGATTTTAAGTAAAAGTATAAATAATTTTTTAGTACTGTATTTTTTAAACTTTTCTTTATTTTTTTTCAGGCAATTCATTATATTCAATGAAGTTAATGAGTTAGCGTTGATACAAAAGTTTTTTGATCACATAATGGATGTAAAGCCCCATATTTTTGTTACTTACAATGGTAAATATTAACACCTTTTATAATGTTTTTTATATATTTTTTTCTTAGTGCTCCTTTATTATGTTACAAGGGTTTTCAGCAATTGTGTTTTTTAAATAAACTTAAAGATTAGGCGAAATGCTTTAAAAAAGACATTTTTTTATTTTACAAAAAATATATTGTTTTTTTTTTATTTATTTTTAGGTGATTTCTTCGATTGGCCATTCGTCGAAGCTCGCGCGGCGATATTAGGGCTTGATATGAAGCAAGAGATCGGTTTCAGTAAGATAGCCGCTAGAGACGGCACCTACGCATGTAGACCTGCTATGCATATGGACTGTTTATGGTAATTATGTCGAGATTGTTGAATAGATATTTTTTATTTTTTTTTGTTTTTGAAAATATTTGGATAAATGAAATAAGGTTATGTTTTGTAAACGTCGCTGTATCGAGTTTTTCTTTGAAATTTAGGAAGGGTCTTTGTCTGATGTTCATGAAATCAAGAAAAGTGTAACTTCATTCACCCATGTATGATTTTTTATTTGCACTGGTCATGTAAAAAGTCAGCAGTTTTTGTATACTCATTAGTAAAGGGAATGTTATACTTACACAATAATAATTTTTAAAATTAATTTTCTTGCTACCCTCATATTTCAAAAAAATTTTCTCATTGAAAGCACATCTTACACTAAAATTTCAATGTTTCCTTTCATAGTTGGGTAAAACGTGATTCATACTTACCAGTCGGGTCGCAAGGTTTGAAAGCAGTGGCCAAAGCAAAATTAAGATATGATCCAGTGGAATTAGATCCGGAAGATATGTGCAGGATGGCTGCTGAACAGCCACAGGTTTGTATGATATTGTGACTTTAGGCTTAACATATTCGAAAGGGAAAATAATAAAGTGGATATTATATGAAAAAAATTGCTTTCCCGTCTGTCCCTGTCTGTCTATCCCTATGCATACTTATATCTTTAAAACTAGGTGAAGGATTATATGCAGTATTTTTGATAAAACGACCCTTCTATAAATATTTCAACACACAGATACAATGATTTATTTTATAGCGAAAAAAATAAATAAAATGAATACATGCTTAAATTATAAAATCCCTAAATTGGGGATTCTCAACATCGTAATCACCTTATTTTTATAAAACTTTTTTCAAATTCGTTATTATAATGTATGCTCTTATGCAGGTACTCTCAAACTACTCAGTATCTGACGCAGTAGCCACTTACTATTTGTACATGAAGTATGTCCATCCGTTCATATTTGCTTTATGCACCATCATTCCTTTGGAACCAGATGAGGTAAGACTTGCATAATGTTTTAATATATTGAATTTGTTACGGTTTGTATTGTGTGTCATTAATTTAATATTCAAGTTTAAACATAGACAATATTTTACTACAAAAGGACATGCTTTAATTTTTTTAATATACTCCCTGTTTTATAAACTTATCCCTTTTTTCCTCTGTTTTACTTTTTGATCAATTTTAATTGTTTGTACATTATCTTTGTGTGTTCTCGTTAAAAAACCTAGATTCATCACACACATACACACACGCACACACACGCGCAGGAAAACACGCACGCACGCACGCATTTAATATAAAAAGACGTGTGGCACTCGGGGACTGCCGCGGTAAAGCTATTGCATGCTATGCCTTCAAGCCACACCTCCGTGCCCGTCGGAGTGGGGAGCGTGAGGTTTTTTCGTTACGGAATTACTCGATTCGGTCCCCGCGCTCAAGGCCCGCGATAGAAGCTATGCAATAGCTTAATAATAATGACTTTCAGGTACTCCGCAAAGGTTCAGGCACATTATGTGAGTCACTGCTCATGGTGGAAGCATTCCACGCGAACATAGTGTTCCCGAACAAGCAAGTGGAGGAACTTAATAAGTTAACTGCAGATGGCCATGTGCTTGAGACAGAAACATATGTGGGGGGACATGTGGAGGCTTTGGAGTCTGGTATGTGAATGGAATTAAAAGCAGGGTTCTATATATACCTCTTTGGTTCTCTGCCTTTTCACAAAAAATTGTTCGACAGATTTTCACTTGCCAACCAACGTTTCGCAGAATTTTATTTCGTCCGATAATCATTTGCCAACTTATCATATAATTTTATTTCTTTCCCAACCTCACAGTTACCAACTGAATGTTTGGTCCGCTTTTAAGCCGCCAACTTTTAAGCAGCAGAATGTTTTAGTTTGCGTAATATTCCTTTAGTTGTTTACGAAATCATACTTTTATTAAAACTGTTTAAGAAATGTTTTTTGATATATCTGATGTTTTTCTATTTTGTGTATTGACTATTCTGTTTACATTTCTAGGTGTATTTAGAGCAGACATCAAATGTAAGTTTCGCATAGTGCCTTCAGCGGTGGACAAACTGATAGATGGTATAGAGAAAACCATGAAACACGCCATAGAGGTCGAAGAGGGGATTCCCCTGGATTTAGTGACGAATTTTGACGAAGTTTGCGGTGAAATCAAAGCTAAGTTGGAACATATGAGAGACCATCCAAGGAGAGACGAAAATCCGCTCATATACCACTTGGACGTTGGTGCTATGTACCCTAATATTATATTGACGAACCGGTTAGTAATTTGACTTATTAAAAAAGAATTATTCCTGTTACGTTTTGGGTTTTTTTCTTTTACAATGATAGAAAGTTAAGTGTATAATATACGGCCAAAGGTTTATTCTGTCTTCTGTGATAGAATAATAAAGGAAGTTAACCAAGAAAACACAGCATTTTCTTTCGCGAAGCCCGTTCGGTTGTAATCGAGTTGCTTTCTAAAATCACGTCTTTCACTGTGACCACAACGACCAACGCATTGTGAGCTATTTTTACACAATGAGCCAGCTTTTTATTATCCAGATGTTGGAACGAAGTTCCTAATCGCGCGTCGCGAAAGGGGGCTAGACGGAAAAAATTAGGACAAAAATTGTAACGACACTTTTCGCTATAATTTTCAACCGTGTGGCGTGCGCGTGTTTCTCTGTCTTTCTTATAGAAAGCAAGCTAGTTATTTTAGTAACTTCGTTCCATCCCTTATATGTATAAGATATTTTTGATTTTATGACATTCAAATGCTTTATAAATATAAATTTATAAATAATGGAAAAAATTCGATCAGGAGGCGACCTCTCAATAATTTGTTTGTTTGTTAGTCTCCAACCGTCCGCCATGGTGTGTGCGAGCGTGTGCGCGGTGTGCGACTACAACAAGCCTGGCGCGGACTGCCAGCGGCACATGGACTGGATGTGGAGGGGGGACTATTGTGAGTCAGATACATGATAAAAAAAAACGTGTGCGTGTACTAGTGTACACATGTAAGAAGTGAAACTTCTTTATGACCTTATTTTTCAAAAAATAATTTACTATATGCAACTTTACAGAAATACGTCGAATCACGCGTGGTAGGGATAAGAAAAAGATGGCGCGTAACGGAAAAATGTTACACTAAATTTTTTTCCAATCCCGATAAAGAAGTTTCACTTCAAAAAAATTTTTTTTTCAGTGACAAAAAAAATTTACTGGTGGACAAACAATAATTTTAGATAATTTACAGAGGGCATGGCATGAGGGCCTTTTAGTTTACCTTTTTTAGAAATTACCTAATAATGTAAATTGCTTACGTGTGATACAATAATGAATCACAATTATACAAAAAATAAATTTACCATGTCTCGATTTTTATTCAAATCGTCAAATCAAATCATTTATTTATTACAGAAACTATTCTTTAATGCCTCAGCCCCCGGAATCACAAACACAATAGAAAATCTATTGTGATTTGTGTCGTGGCCCGATCGGGCCGCTCGGTGGTCAAGGGGTTAAACCTACGAAACCTATTCTGCAATTTACCAATCCACACAGTTTAATGTGTTGTTTCTAATTCTCTGAAAGAATAAACTGTCCAGTTAGTAATACCATTTTGTTTTCCTTACAGTACCAGCGACAAGAAGTGAATATCAGCGTATCCAACAACAACTGGAGACAGAGAAATTCCCGCCATTACACCCTGGTGGGCCGCCTAGAGCGTTTCATTCTTTGCCTAAGGAAGAACAGGTATTTTTGACAAAAAGTATTATTTTGTAATATCCCAATTAAGATTAGTTTAAAATAGCTTTCGCCCGCGGTTTTCACCGCGTTATCTATAACTTAAAAACCTTTTTCTAACGTATCCATTGGTGAAAACAGAATGTCATGTTTCATAATATTATGTACTATGATTTTATTTCTACATAGATATTTGACCTAAATTTATTTCATTATTCAATTTTCAATTCTATAAACATTACTAAATTATGAAATTTCCTTTCAAGTACTTCGTACATTTTGTCATTAAAATAATAAGGCATATATTACTTTATAGGCAGGATATGAAAAGAAGAGATTAGCAGACTATTGTAGGGTCGCCTACAAGAAGACTAAAGTGACGCGCACGGAAGTTCGCACTACTACGATTTGTCAAAAAGAAAACTCCTTCTATGTGGACACTGTTAGAGCTTTCAGGTAATTTTTTTTAACTTATATTGTTACTTAGAATATTCATTATTGGGTTTATGAGTGTGGTCCAAAAGAGAGCAGAGCAATCTATAAGCAATCTGGTTCTTTAAAATAATTTGACTTAAATGTATTTATTATGTATTTACATAATATGTGAAATATTTTGACATTCCAAGGAGTTGTTTTTTTTTCTTCTCAGAAGAATTAATTTTCTAAATGGCAGAGATTATACCTCGTAATTTGCTGTGTATTTAAATGCTATTCTATTCGCAGTGTCATAAGGTCTATTTTGCTTTGACATTACAACATTCCTAATGGACATAACACGTTTATTTAAACACTGTTCTATTTGTATTAGCATAGGGTCTATTTTACTTTATACTTACAAATTCCTAATTTACCTTATGTATATAAGGACATAGAGTCTATTTTACTCTGACATTACAAAATTTCCCGTATTTCTACAGGGATCGTCGTTACGAATACAAAGCGCTAAACAAGCAGGCTAAAGCATTAGTATCAGCGGCCGTAGCGAGCGGAGACGCGGCGGAAATAAAGTCTGCTAAAAGTCGAGAAGTGCTATATGATTCCTTGCAATTGGCACATAAGTGTATTCTGAACTCGTTTTATGGATACGTGATGAGGCGTGGGTAAGTGTGATTTAGATTTAAGGAAAATTAAAAAAATGTGGGTACTTTGATAGGTCTCGAGTGGAAATGGGGCTATTCAGTTATATCGCTCTAATTCTTTACTTTGATTATAATTTTATTAAATTGATATCTGGCAGACTGAAACTTGTTTATTATTTTAATGTAGTCAAAGGAAAATCTGCATAATCCTCGTTCGGATGGAATTTCCGGCATAAAAATTATCGTATGTCCTTTCGCAGGTCTCAAACTATATTTGTACTATTATTCATCTAAATCCGATCAGTAGTTTAGGCGTGAAGAAGAGACAGTCAGACATATAGACAAACGAACAGTGTTATTTACACATATACAACAACACACAACAGTGTTATTTACACATATACAATATACCTATATTTAGTTAGTGTTAATAACGTTGCCATTAAATTTAATTGTTTTTTTGCCTACACAACAGAGCTAGGTGGCATAGTATGGAGATGGCCGGTATAGTTTGTTACACCGGCGCGAACATTATCATGAGAGCAAGAGAGATTATTGAACAAGTTGGCAGGCCCCTTGAGCTTGACACTGATGGTAATATAATAATAATAATAATTAATAATTCATTTATTTATTCAAGTAACCAGGACTCATTTTGTTAGTAACAATTATTATCTTAAAAATTATGTTAGTAAAAATAAAATTTATGACTGCTAGAAATGTACTCCACCGCTACAAAGCTATCAAGGAAGCAGACAGTCTGCAGCAGTGGTTCACATACCAGCAGTCGAGCCGACTCGCTATACAGCGCATGATTTCATTGGGGCTGTCCCGCACACGGCGCACCAGGGATGTGCATCTCTTTCGCATTGTAGCGTAAAAACAGTCTATATGAGCTTCTGCAAACATCCCTGATGCGCTGCAATAACGGGGCAGCCCCATTAACACCCGGAACGCATTGTTATATTGAACACGGAGCGAGCTGTAAGAATGTTGAGTATGACTAGCCCATAGGCTGCACGTGTAAAAAGATGTACAATACGCACGAAATAGGGTTTTTTTAACTTCATTAGAACAACGTGCAAACCTACGAGCTATCATATTTGCCCTCACTGCCAGTGCCCGTCGTTCCCTTTCAATATCATCATCGTCTCTGAGTCTAGGGGTCAATATGTGTCCGAGATATTTGAATTTAAAGACCCTCCCCAATGGCACTCCGTTCAAACGTATTGGGGGTAAAAAATATAATAATTTATATATTTTTATTGATTATTAAGGACTTTTTTGGGCTTTTATATTTAATTTGTCTTCTTTTAAAGCTTTCGTAGAGGAAGGAAAAAGGTTTGTGATAATGTCATAATTTAGAGACACCTTTTACATATAAGAGCTTATTGCATAATATTAGTTAAATAAATTTCAAATTTTCAGTTGATACTAAATCAATACTGTAAAAAAATTGAACATTTTTCATTTTTGAGGAATTTACACGTCAGGAATTTATACATTTTTTAACTATTTTCAGGTATTTGGTGTATTCTACCCTCATCTTTCCCAGAAAATGTAACAGTACATACCACTCACCAGAAGAAAAAGAAAATAAATGTGTCATATCCTAATGCTGTTCTGAATGCCATGGTTAAGGTAAGAGTAGAATTCTGATATTTCTACACTAAAATTATTTATTGTGAATTGTATTATATGTGGTATTTTTCTAGGATTATTTCACCAATGATCAATATTATGAATTAGTGGATCCAGATGAGAAAAAATATGAAAAACGTGCTGAAAATTCCATCTTTTTTGAAGTAGATGGACCTTATCTTGCTATGGTTCTGCCAGCTTCTAAAGAAGAAGGGAAGAAATTGAAGAAACGATACGCTGTTTTTAATTTTGACGGGTCTTTAGCAGAATTGAAAGGTTAGGAAAAATTTATTATAATACTAGTGGTCCGCCCCGGCTTCGCCCGTGGTACCTACATGTTTAAACTATCCTATCTCTCAAGTTGGATCGAACTGCACATGGTGTGCGAATTTTATTATAATCGGTTAAGTGGTTTAGGAGTCCATTGAGGACAAACATTGTGACACGAGATTTATATATATTAAGATGTATAGTTTTTTATTGCAGTAGTATATTAAATAGAATGTAAAATAACGTATTTTTTACCTATGAATACAAATACTTGCAACACTGTACATCTCCAAATATGTGTTTGATAATATTTTTTTTGAGGGTTCTTTTTATTAGTGTTCGTAAATTTTCATTACAGTAAATAATACTTAATTCTGTCAACAGGTTTCGAAGTAAAACGTCGTGGCGAGTTGCAATTAATCAAAATCTTCCAATCGTCAGTATTCGAGGCTTTTCTCAAAGGGAATGATTTAAAGTCTTGCTACGGAGCTGTCGCTAAAGTAGCCGACTACTGGCTAGATGTATTGTACAGTAAAGGCTCAAATATGCCCGATTCTGAACTATTTGAATTAATTTCGGAGAATCGATCAATGTCTAAAAAACTGGAAGATTATGGGGGACAGAAGTCAACGTCGATTTCCACAGCTAAGAGATTGGCGGAGTTTCTTGGTGACCAAATGGTTAAGGATGCTGGATTGGCTTGTAGGTAAGTTACGTATCATCTATTGTTATTATTTGGTCTATTATTTCTATGAAAATTGTGGTGTCTTTTTTCTTCTGTAAGGTGAAAATTTGCTTGTTACGATATTGCCTTATTGCTAGTAAAGATTTATTAATCTTTAAATTGTTGAAAGATTTTTTCACATTTAGATATTAGAAAGAAAGAAACAAAGAAAAGTAAAGACTCAAATGGATTTTAAACGTGATTTATTATATTATCATGATGTTTCGCACATTTTATAGCTACGCTCGCTATAAAATGTGCGAAACATCACGGGGACACTTTTTTGACGTGATAACGTTTTTAAAATCGTTTTAGTCGGGTGACATGTTCAGAAACTTGTGTCACACCAAAACCTCACGAGCGCGATCGCAGGTATAACGAGAGAGAGACAGACCGATCTCCCGTCTCATCTCGAGCGCTGCCACCAATAAGACGTTATCACGTAAACATCTCGATCGTAAACCTACTTTACAAACAACCAATTTTTTAACATTGCTGATTAACTGTATTCAACAGATTTATCATATCCCGTAAACCAGACGGTGCACCGGTCACAGAGAGAGCTATTCCCCTCGCGATATTCCAGTCACCAGCAGCCGTCAAACGACATCACTTGCGTCGATGGTTAAAGGACAACACTATATCTGAAGATATCGATATTAGGGACGTGCTAGATTGGGCATATTATATCGAGCGATTGAGTGGCGCTATACAGAAGATCATCACTATACCCGCTGCTATGCAAGGAGTAAGTAAAGTATATATAAGATTGATTATCCGACTCGAAGGATCAATTAAAAAAAAATATCAGTCTTTCATATGCTTAATTCGCTTGTAATTTATGCACAGATTAAGATTTCTTCAAGAGGAAAATGTCTTGATAAATTTTTATTTGTGGTCCAGTCATTATTTTCATCAAAATCGGTTGAACTGGAACCTATTCCGGGAAAACTTCGACTCGAAGGATCAATTAGAAGCTTTTGATTTGCTTGTAATATATGAAGATTTCAATAACTTACTTCGAAAAAAAAGGCAAACGTCGCAATTTCAATAATATATTAATTTCTTTAGTTGGACAATCCAGTACCACGCGTACAATATCCAGACTGGTTGCACAAGAAAATGTTAGCTAAAAGTGATAAGTTCAAAACAAGGAAAATAACAGATATGTTCAGTGTGCAGCCTAAGGAAGTGAGAGATGGCAATGATGAGGAACCTTCCACTAGTAATGGTGATGAGGTAAAGGTTATTTCTTTCAAAAATCCCTTTAGAATTTTTCCGAAAGTAAACAAAGGCCTTTGTTGACTTTACGACAGAAAACAGATCCAAACAAGTTTGTAGTCTTTAATGTTCTGTTGTACATTTATTTGTTCCTATCAAAATTACTATTAATTTCTTTCCTAATTAAAAAGAAAATTAAATTACTCCTTTTTTATGGTCAGAATGGGATAATAGACATGGAAGATATCGGCAAAGAGCAGACGGACAAAGAAATAAGGCCGATGGTTCATACAGTGAAAAGGAAAAGGGAAGAATCTCCAGTAAAAGAAGCTGCCACTTGGCGGGAGGCACTTGGTCCACCGCCACCGTTTGGAAATACGAAGGTAATCTTTTTATTGAAGAAAACACTTTTCAGTTTAGTTTTTTTTTTATTTTTTCTGAAAACCATTGTTACGGAAACTTTCTCTGTAATTTTTGCTGACGTGGGGACCTTTTTGTGCCATTCTAATGTTAAATTTGTATTTTACCTGTTTAAATTTCTTTACTTTATTTTGGTTTTGGTAAATAAACGAAAAAAAAAATATTTTAAATTTATGTCAAAAAATAGCTTTATTCGAATGTTTTTTTTATCATCCTAGAAATTACACTTAAAATCCCTTACAGGAGGAACGCTTAGCCTGGATTGTTTTTCAAAAGAAGAAATGGAAATGGCAAATAGATCAAAGGGGATTAAATAACCGCAGTAAAAAAGGTAACATTTTACAAGATTCATATTTTTTTACTAATCTTTCAATATACTAATTTTAAATTGATATTCAGGTAAATTGGATAAAGACAATGCAGTATTGCCAAAGACTGTGGGCGCTTCAAACACCTTGGGTGGATTTATAAGAAGAGCACAACGCACATTACTAAATACTCCATGGCAGATAATTCAGGTATTGTAATAAAATTGTGTAATAAAATTATAAACGCGGCTATGCAAAGAGTACGCAAAGTATTTGTTACTTGTTATTTGATTTTCCCGCTTGAAGGACCATTTTTTCTTAATTAAAATTGTTTTTCAACTGTAACTTCTTTAGGCGCTTTGAGAGTAAAATTTCAAGCTCGCGTCATGGCGATACCGTCACGTCATAGAGTAAGGCGACGATTTTGGTATTTTTGAATCTTATCAAAGAAGTTTCACTTCTGACACGTGTTCTCGGCACACACGCTCTTTTTTATTTCGCATGTTATGTATTCGTAGATTATTCGAAAAAAAATGTCTACTTTTTGCAGATAGCGGAGACGGGTGAGCCCGGTCTGTTCCGGCTGTGGGCGCTGGTCGGTACCGAGCTGCATCAGATCAAGCTGACGGTACCGCGCGTGTTCTACGTGAACCGGCGCGTGGCCCGCAGTGCGGACAGCGGGCCGTACTGGCGCAAGTGCACCCGCGTGCTGCCCCGCGCGCACCCCGCGCACAGCCTGTACCAGTACACCGTGCCCGAGCTGCTCTACCGGGAGAGGCGACAGTACGTGTGCACTGTGCGACCACATGAAAACGAAAGAGTTGAAAAAATAATAATTGTCTGTAAAGTCGGTTTTCTGACGATGGTTGAACGTGACAACGTCCGATTGTGCTTCTTTGTCGCTCGTTCCGCGCTCTCGCTTGCACTTCAAGCCTTACATGGAACGCCTCAGAGCGAGGTAACGCCGCATGAGTCATGTTTTTTCGTGCGTGCAGCCGGCTCTATCGAATTATAAAACGTTGTCACGTCAAAATCTATTCATATTCGTAATCCCTCCTAAATGGAAGCACAGCTGTGACGCTATATGTACGTGAGAGTCGCATGTGCACACTCCAGCCCCGCGCGACGCGTGCGGCCCCTGCGGCTCTCCAACACGCATAACGTAATCGATTTCACGAGCACAAGCTTAAGTGACGTGTCTTTTCACGTTAGAATAAATATTATATGGCGATGAAGCGGTTTTTTTCATGAAATTAAAGTTTTATGAATGTTTTCATTCAGGCATTCGAAAAAGTTACCATTGTACGCGAGAACTACACCACTTTTATATAAAGCAAATTAAAATTTATATAAACCAATGATGCTATTTTTTTCAGAGAACTGATGAGCGAGCTATCCGCCCCAGAAATAGAAGGAATATACGAGACACAAATGAGCTTGGAGTTCAGAGTTCTTGTGCAACTGGGATGTATTTGTACTGTAGACCAGCAAGAAGCTAGAAGGTATTTATTTTATACCAATAAACATGTCAATATTCTTATTTTGTTGATTTTTTTTATTAATTTTTCTTGTATTAACTCCAGATTAATACAATTCGGATCGAATAACATGGACTCATTTACGCTCAGTCAACTACAGTTTAAAAGTGTTGCACATCAACCATACCTACAAAAACAGGTCAGCACAAATTTCCATTTCTATCCTGCACCAATTTATTATGCCGTCAATTTTTTTTAATCAATTATGTATATCCTAAGTTTATTCCCTTAAAACTTTATTTATTCCATAGGATGATGTATCACCGATAAAACACATCTTCCTGTACCAACATTCTGCACCGAATTCCACTCGAAGTATGTGGTCTCTAGTTTTAGGACCAATCAAACGAGCGTATATTTTTGTTCTTGACACGGTGAAGACAAATCAAGTTCCTAACATGAGCACATTGTATTCTGCTGAAAGAACTGCTAAGTAAGTAAATATAAGTATATTTTTAAATATGGTCATTTGTAGTATTTG
The DNA here is from genome assembly GCF_061535455.1 of Colias philodice. Lineage (NCBI taxonomy): Eukaryota > Metazoa > Arthropoda > Insecta > Lepidoptera > Pieridae > Colias > Colias philodice. The sequence continues at coordinate 7,716,119 of NC_143103.1, read as the reverse complement.
TTAAGTTTTCAAATAAAATTATCCGAAATATAAAATCAGGTACTTTTTGAATTATAACGGATTGTAGGGTACTTCTAAAAATTTAAACTTATACATACCTTAAGATAGTTGTAAAAAAATGAATATTTATACACTCTATGTTATTTCTAAAAAATTAAAAAACCCTGTACTAAAAATATTTTTTTTTCCAGAATAAACTTAGGCACAGAAGAAGCTACATTACCAGGTTCAGAATTAAACTGGGAAGTGTTAGTGGAAACGGAAGCAAGAGCAGTATACCGCGGAATACAGAGGGCGCTACAACGTTATAGAGACGAGAAGTGTGGGCCCACTGTGTTAGCATTACAGACTTCATTATCTAGTGGTGCTTTGTTAGCTCTAATGCCGGGTGAGTGTGGGTTTACCCTATAGTTGGGAAAGTCCTGGGAAAGTCCGAATATAGAGGGCGCTGCAACGGTATAGAGACGAGAAGTGTGGGCCCACTGTGTTAGCGTTGCAGACTTCATTATCTAATGGTGCTTTGTTAGCTCTAATGCCGGGTAAGTGTGGGTTTATCCTATAGTTGGGACTAATTTGGTTCAAATAAGTCCTGGGAAAGTTAGGAATACAGAGGGCGCTGCAACGTTATAGAGACGAGAAGTGTGGGCCCACTGTGTTGGCGTTACAGACTTCATTTTCTAATGGTGCTTTGTTAGCTCTAATGCCGGGTAAGTGTGGGTTTATCCTATAGTTGGGACTAATTTGGTTCAAATAAGTCCTGGGAAAGTTAGGAATATAGAGGGCGCTGCAACGTTATAGAGACGAGAAGTGTGGGCCCAATGTGTTGGCGTTACAGACTTCATTATCTAATGGTGCTTTGTTAGCTCTAATGCCGGGTAAGTGTGGGTTTATCCTATAGTTGGGACTAATTTGGTTCAAATAAGTCCTGGGAAAGTAAGGAATACAGAGGGCGCTGCAACGTTATAGAGATGAGAAGTGTGGGCCCACTGTGTTGGCGTTACAGACTTCATTATCTAGTGGTGCTTTGTTTGCCCTAATGTCAGGTAAGTGTGGGTTTATCCTAAAATTGGGACTAAGTTTAGTTCAAATAAGTCCTGGGAAAGTTAGGAATACAGAGGGCGCTGCAACGTTATAGAGACGAGAAATGTGGGCCCACTGTGTTAGCATTACAAACTTCATTATCTAGTGGTGCTTTGTTAGCTCTAATGCTGGGTAAGTGTGGGTTTATGTTATAGTTGGGACTAAGAAATTTGGTTCAAATAAGTCCCGGGAAGTTAGGAATACAGAGGGCGCTGTAACGGTATAGAGACGAGAAGTGTGGGCCCACTGTACTGGCGTTACAGACATCATTATCCAGTGGTGCTTTATTAGCTCTAATGCCGGGTGAGTGTGGGTTTATCCTATAGTTGGAAAAGGGACTTTGGTTTACAATTATCCTGCGAATGTTTTCTCTAGTTGGGGTAAATTGTCACTGTTAAACGCGAGCAGTTTCTACTTTTAAAAACTTTATTTTTAAACGGGTAACTTAACGGCTAATTCCTTTGACCCCAAGTTGGTAAAAATGCAAGTGATACAGTTCCAGAATCTGGCGATTAGTGTTTTTTAAACTCGATATCCATATAATTATTGAGCAAATTTACTTTTAGAATAAAACTCCTTCTCTTCATATTATATGTTCGAGAGTGGGATTTTGCGATTTTCTTAAAATTCCTTGTTTTATTTAGCTACACTCGATATCCATTTAATTATTGAGTAAATTCACTTTAAGAAAAAAAAACCCTTACTTCAAGAGAGTTTTGCATTTTCAAACTTAACATTTCTTGTTTTCCTTACCTCCGTATAATATTTCTTACAAAAAAATCCAGGTCTCTCGGACTTCCCGCTGGTGCCTTTACACGTTCGAGACGTAGAAACTCTGTACAATACACTGGAGTGGCAGCGGATCGGCGCTCGGGCTATAGTGCGGCATTATCTTAATTTGGACTCTGTTCTGAATCTCACTATAGAACAGTGCAGGTAATACTTTATAAATGTGAGGTTTAATGTGCAAATGGTCTAGTATTTTTTTTTGTAAATTCCTCTTGAACAAAACTTTTGTGTGAATAGTGGATTAGTATGTTTTTGAAGTGAAACTTCTTAAGGCGCGTTGAGAGTAAAATTTCAAATGTCGCGTCATGGCAATACCGTCATGTCATGCAGTAAGGCGATGTTTTTGGTATTGAAATCTTGCCAAAGAAGTTTCATTTCTGACACACACACGCTCTTTTTTATAAATTCTTCCCGTTTCTTTTCTGAGGATTTTTGATATTAATGTTAAGTGCAAATTAAACTTGGCTAAACGTACTTACAATTATTCGTATCACTTGAAAGTAATTTAACGTAATATTTCATAAAGTCTACATTTTGTATATAAAAAATAAATACACTTTATAATTTTGTGTATTACATACAATACATTGTATTTACATAGATATTTCCACGTGCCGATCGGCAATATGCCAGCGGATCCAACGTTGTTCGGAGCAGATCTCTTCTACGCAAGGCATTTGATCAAACATAACTTCGTGCTCTGGTGCTCTAACTTGGAACGACCGGATTTAGGTGGACGGGAAATTGATGATAATAGGTAGGTTTTTAATTGAATAATCAAATCTTGTATCAACAACAGAATATACATTACTTTATTAGAATAAACCTTGTTTGTAAATGTAGGCATTCGTTAAACTTCACTGTGACAAAAAGTCCATCGTCAAGTAAATATGCCTTTTCGTGTTCGTAAAATATTAATCTGCTTCTGTATATGTGAATTTTATATATACTGAAAAAAATATTTTCTCTCATTATTTCAATCAACATATTATAAAATGATTTCCAGAAAGTCATCGATTGGTTTGAAATTTATGTTTTCAAAAGTTTTCATAGCCTTGACGATATAACTGTTCTTTATTAAAATTAATAGAGATAAACTACGATAACATGGCGCGCCCCTCCAAAATTCAAAACGTTTGAAAGTATTTGTGAAAGTATTTACAATGCACCACCAAGATTCACAACGCATGTGTGCGTAATGAGACGGCCGTCAAACAAAAACAAATCCACGGATTTGTTGCTCGACTAGTCACGCTCTAATCGCTCATTATTATTAGTAATGGCGCTGCACTGACGTATTCTATGAAAACGACACGTGCGTTGTCTTGGGCGCTCGGCAACTTATGATTAGTTGACCAACAAATCTGGACGTTAAAGTACTAAAGACGAATACGTACAACTACATACAAACTCCTTCGTAAGGATGTCACTACACACATTGAAACAGTAATTTGGAGGGGCGCGCCATGTTATCGTAGTTTATCTCTACATAATTATTATTTAACAGGCTAGTAAGCGAAGTGGAAGACAGCAAGTCGTGTGCAGTGAGCTCGAGCGGTGCGTACGGCAGTGTGTGCGTGGAGCTGGACACGGACGCGCTGTGCGTGTGTGCGTTGCTGCAGGCGCACCACATACTGCAGGTGATTGTGGACCTTATACGGTATAGATACGGTCGAATATCGCTTGTACATGGTGTGTCACGTGTGCAGTGTGTGCGTGGAGCTGGACACGGACGCGCTGTGCGTGTGTGCGTTACTGCAGGCGCACCACATACTGCAGGTGATTGTGGACCTTATACGGTATAGATACGGTCGAATATCGCTTGTACATGGTGTGTCACGTGTGCAGTGTGTGCGTGGAGCTGGACACGGACGCGCTGTGCGTGTGTGCGTTACTGCAGGCGCACCACATACTGCAGGTGATTGTGGACCTTATACGGTATAGATACGGTCGAATATCGCTTGTACATTTCGTGTGCAGTGTGTTCCAGTGGCGCGTACGGCATAGTTCATCATTTTTTTCTTGTTATAATGCGGTTTAGCTGATATTAATCTTGTAATAATATTTTTTATTGCTTTTTTTGACAGGTTGAAGGTACGAGTGTGGCTACGTCATTCGGTGCACAACATGCAAACATACAGGACGTGATGGCAAACACAGGTATGAAAATAATGATACCTTAAATAAACGTAAAGTAGAAAGATGGTAGATGATGTGAATATTATTTTGGAATGACTATGTAACGACTGAACTAAGTGAATAGAAAGTATAAGAGCCTTTTCCTACAATAATGATTGCAATAAGAATTAATGATATTTCTAAATCTTTTTTTTCTACTTAGAGAATTACTAGCAGGACCTTTATTTGAGTATTCTACTGCTACGAGCACGTATAGATTTATTTAAGGATAATCAGGAAATAAAAAATATCTAGTCTATGCTAAATTTTAATTACAGGTTCAAATGCAACAGTTAACTACGACGAAACGGCGCAATGCAGCGCCGCTTTCAAAATATTACGGACCATGATTGCGTCCTGGTTGAGAGACGTCACTATGTATAAGAATGTGTTCGCAGACTTTCAGATATCACACTTTTATAGGTATTTATTAAGAAAATATTATTAAAAAAGCGAATACGTTAAAGTGTTAATTTCTTTTTAATCCATCCTATGTTACTATAACTTTTGAAGTGAAACTTCTTTATCGGGGTTGGAAAAAAATTAAGTGTTAACATTTGTTCATTTTTCCGTTACGCGCCATCTTTTTCTTATCCCTACCACGCGTGATTCGACGTATTTCTGTAAAGTTGCATATAGTAAATACTAAACAAAGTATAAATTATATTTTTCGCAATATACAGGTGGCTCAAAACGCCTACATCGCTGCTCTACGATCCAGCACTCAGACGCACCCTGTATAACCTTATGAAAAAGTTGTTCCTTATGTTAGTAGCTGAGTTTAAACGGCTCGGATCGCAAATCGTGTACGCAGACTTCAATAGAATTATATTGTGCACTAAGAAAAACTCTGTTATGGATGGTATTGGTGAGTGTTTTTATTAAGTTGCTATTTGCTATTTGATTGAATGACTAGGCCCTTCATTGAATGACGACATTTAATTGAATGACTAGGCCGAACGTTGATTTAAAAAAACGTCACTCAACGTCAAACTAGTTAGTGGATTGTAACATAGACCTATGAACAAAGCGGATTTGTCACGTTGCTGGGTAGAGCATCCGTCAAATTAAACAGAGATTGTATATTTAAAAAAAATCACTTCAACAAAAGAATAAATCAAAGAATCACACAATTAGGAGCCCTGTATTTGACTTAGGGTCATACTATACTTTCCCGCCGCGGAAATCCGCTCGCCAAAGCTGCCGCAGACCATCAAACTACACGGGACGCGATTTATCGCTGTCTTCTGTTCATTTGAACATCACGAGCGAGCGCCAAGGTCCCGCGCCGAACGACGTAACGTAGCGGGAAACCGCCCGTGTAGTTTAAAGCGCCGGTTATCAGTGGCGGTTTGACGCTGCATGCGGCGGTCGTATTTGTCCCGCCTGTGAACCGCGACGGGACACCGCGCAGTCTAGTATGCAGCATACAACTTTCATATTAAATTGTGACTAGTGCGGTTCAGAAGCGGATTCCCGCGGCGGGAAAACCGCTCGTATAGTTTACCCTTATCAACTATTAAAAGTAGATAATCTTTTTTACACTCGCAAAAAATAAATTTTAAATCTATTTACGATTTCAGGATATGTGGAGTTTGTAGTACAAAGTATTAGAAATAAGGAATTGTTCCATGGAATCGATATTCGATACAAGCAATGCTGGTCGTATTTACTTTGGCTGGATGAAGCTAATTTTGCGGGAATACAGGTAATAGTAAATTTTAACAAATTGATAAATAAAAATGCAATAATTTATATCGATACTAGTGGTCCGCCCCGGCTTCGCCCGTGGTACCTACATGTTTAAACTATCCTATCTTAAAGTTGGATCGAACTGCACATGGTGCGCGAATTTTATTATAATCAGTTAAGTGGTTTAGGAGTCCATTGAGGACAAACGTTGTGACACGGATTTATATATATTAAGATATTCCATACTTATACAATATTTTTATTTTAAAAGGGTAAATTGCCAGAAGGTTTGGTAGAAGTTGGTTCCTCACAAGTACCGCAGTCTTCTGAAGAGGGAGATGATCATGAGGTAATTTGTTTTTAGTTTTAGTTTCTCATTTCTCAACAATCTGGAAAAAGTTTGGTTATCATCATGACTTTAGTTAAAAAATATTTTTTTAAACACAGTGCAGTGCTATTCTTAATGAATTATTTATTGCAATAAATTCCCTGTGTACTCTTCTATGAAAAATTGACCATATTATACCCATTACTACAATGTCTACAAGATTTTTTATATGGTAACTTTCATAGTTATATCATATTAACTTTCCGCCCGCGGTTTCGCCCGCATTTTCAAAGAAAAACACGCATAGTTCCCGTTCCTGTGGGATTTCCGGGATAAAACCTATCCTATGTGTTAATCCAAGTTACCTTCTATGTGTGCTAAATATTATTGTAATCGGTTCAGTAGTATTTGCGTGAAAGAGTAACAAACACACACACATCCTTACAAACTTTCGCATTTATAATATTAGTAGGGATTAGTAAGAAGTAAGATAAGATTAGTAAGACTACACAAAAATTGGTTGTTTGTAAAGTAGGTTTACGATCGAGATGTTTACGTGATAACGTCTTATTGGTGGCAGCGCTCGAGATGAGACGGGAGATCGGTCCGTCTCTCTCTCGTTATACCTGCGATCGCGCTCGTGAGGTTTTGGTGTGACACAAGTTTCTGAACATGTCACCCGACTAAAACGATTTTAAAAACGTTATCACGTTAAAAATAACACGTTTATCCACTCGTAGAATGCAGTAACAATGCAGTGGAACCTTGCGAAGCAGCTCCCTGGAGCAGTTCGGGAATACTTCTGCAGCGCAGTGGCTGGTTTCTTGAGCGCTGCGCACGCGCAACCCACACAACTAGCGACTTTACTCTCTACTGATATGTCGCAAAAGCTTTTCCAGTGAGTTATATACAATATTTCAAGGTTTTTTTTATTTGGGTAGTAGTGCATTTTGGGCACTATAGTGTCAATTCCAAAGCCATAGCGCAAATTTCTAGAGGTTTTCTTTCAAAAGACCCTTCCCCTGATAATAACGAACACATCAAAAAAATAATTATAGAAATCGATCCAGTTGTGATTAAGGGAAATAGGGATTCATTTTTATAGAGATTTCAAACTTATTTAGCGAGGCGGGAGCACATTATGAGCACTAATGATAAAAACTAGTTTTGGAGAAACACTTAAATCATTTTTGTCATTGTCAATATTAACAAATTTTGAGAATTCTCATCTTTGCTAATTGAATCCAAATTTCCAGGATCACAGAAAAGATAAGGTCTCGTATGCCAACATTAAAGCTATCGGACCTGGACGATCAGCCCGGTCTCATGCCGGAAGCGCTGGAAGGCTGTACTCCAGCGCTGTTGTTTATTAATGCCCTTTGTAAGGTGCTCTCGCTGGACGAGGCTTTGGAAGACCAGGTATGGAGTGTGAAGGATTTATTATACGTAAATAAACTGTTGTTTAAATAAAATAGATGCAAATTGATGTTTTCAACGTTTGAATCGTTCCATTCAATGTTCGAATCGAGTGTCATATTTTCATTGCAAATGCCATTAAAGCAATTAATACCATGCTATTAAAACAATACCAAACCAACCAAAATACCAACTGTTTTTGACAGATAATTCATCATTGCCTAGCTAATCCGGCTTGAAGGACCAAAATTACTACATGTATGATTATTTTCCAGGTGACATTACTCCGCAGAAACTTACTCCGACTGGTGGGTGTGGGTGAATTCAACCCGTTGGGCGAATGGAAGCGCGCAGGCGCGGCTTGTGAGTTGGCTGAAGTGATCTGCAAAGTGTGCAACCACTGCCGCCATCTCGACCTGTGCTTGCACGCGCATCGCGACGCGAGCGACCAAGTGTGAGTGTGTACTGTGAGTGAGTGTGAGTGTACTGTGAGTGGTGTGTAAGTGTACTGTGAGTGGTGTGCGAGAGTACTGTGAGTGGTGTGTGAGTGGTGTACGAGTGTACTGTGAGGGGGTGGAGTGTGAACTGTGAGTGGTGTGTGAGTGTGTGTGTGTGAGTGTACTGAGAGAGGTGTGCGAGTGTACTGTGAGTGGATGGATTGTGTACTGTGAGTGAGTGTGAGTGTACTGTGAGTGTGTGTGAGTGTACTGTGAATGTGTGTGAGTGGTGTGCGAGTGTACTGTGAGTGGGTGGAGTGTGGCAATAAGTTTGTGAGTAGTTGCTACAAGGTTCGGCCTGTAGTCGTCAGCCACTAAGAATATTTTTAGTCCAAGTAATATGCGCAGTCTAAAATACTACCGTTCCTAATTTTATTCCTTTGAACATAAAATATTGATGTAAATAGTCTCTTCAACTAAAATAAATCATTATTTTTCAACATCCAGGCCGGTCTGCTTATGTCCAACTTGCGGAACTCCATATGAAAATCAAGAGTTGGAGTGGCGGCTCATTGAGATACTGAACCGACGTGCCATGTCCTATACACTGCAAGATCTGATATGCACCAGATGTCATCAGGTAAGGGATAATGAACCTTATTGTTGGTTTAAATTACAAATTATCATTATATGAAAAACTTATAGGGAAGCGACTTTTTGTCAATCTCAAATCTTTCCGTACAAATATCTTAAATTTCGTTTCGTGTTTTTTCCCTATAAGTATTATTACGTGCTTACGTATAAAAATCGACTGCTATAGCCATTTTGCAAAAGATTAAAATTAAATAAACTACCTAGTCATATCAATTCAAAACCACATAATCAAACTCAAATATTTATTAATTGAGTTAGACTTCGATTAGGAGCACTTTTCTATCGTCAAAATACATATTTTAATGTCGTGTTATATTCCCTTAAAATGTAAAAAGTATTTAAATAATAACTAAAAAAAATATCTTTCACAGGTAAAAAGAGATAATCTCTCAGTCGTGTGCGAGTGTGCGGGAGAATTCGCGCTCATGGTGTCTGTAAAGGAAATCAAGTCACAGCTTGCGACGTTCAAGACAATAGCAGAGTTTTACAAAATGCCCTTATTGTTGGAACTCATAGAATTTAATTTAAGTAATATGTGATATCAGGATAATATGAATAAAATTTTTGTATTGTGTAATTGTTTCGTTTTATTTCGTATCCATTACCTATCCATGAGTGAGGGCGGCAAAATTAACCACTTAGGAGTGTTTGCTTTAGTAGAATTCGCAATATAATTAGAGATGAATAGGAAGATCCATATTTCTATATTTGTAGAATTTTACATTTTTTTTTTCTATGGAGGTAGTCATAATACCTTGTGTTATTATGCCGTTTCTGAATATCGAATTTTGTGTTGTTACCCTGTCTACACCCTTTACATAAAACATCATTCTACGACAAACGATAGAGCTGAATTTAAAACTATGCAAAAATGTATCAGTTCTGACAATCTACCTATAGCTTAAAACTAGCAAGTTTTTCTTCTATTCGGTGGGCGACCTTCACTGAACAGATTTTTATGATACTTGGAAGTGATGTAGGTCTGCAGTCTGTAGAAGTAATGATAATATGTACAAGAATGACACACATGCTATAGAAATACTTTTGTATTAGTAGATTTACATCAAATGAGCGAATGCGCATTCTACCTCCACTATGTTAATTATTTTTTTAGTGTGTCTACACTAAGCCTGTTCAGGCGCAGATCATTCCTATTCCTCCATTGTTCTTACAAAAAAATTCTATTAAATGTTCTAAAAAATGCTCGCTCGCTCAATGTAAACGGCGCTAGAGCACGCGGGCAAGTACACGCTGAATACATTGAAGGCTGAAGGTGAATACGAGTTTTCGTTTACACTAAAAGATCATGAAAGAATGCTCTTGCTCTATGTTCGTTTAACAGTGCATTTACATAAAATGAACATGGAGCGAGAGCTAAACGAAAACTCGTATTCAATGTTGTTTAGTATTAGAACATTGCATAGAATCTTTTCGAACGCACTAAGAAGAACTATGAAAGAATGCTTTAGGCCTGTTTATACTAAACGAATTTGACTTAATGGGGTCAGAATGAGCATTCGCTCGTTGGATCTAAATGCTCCGTGATGTAAATCCACCGTTATAGAATAACTTGTGGGTGGCATGAGGGTTTAAAATAGTCAACTAAGTAAATAAAATTTGGTAAAAATTCACGTTTTATTTTGTAGTGTGATGAAAAAAACAAATCAAAGTAGTTAAGTAGGTACATATAATAAATGATAAGACTGCCTATGATAAACAACATTTCCGCATGCAGGCGGTGAAACGGTTTAATTTAAATACGCAATTACAACCCTTATGTATGGTCAGCCGATGTCAACTTTGTTTAAGCGAATTATTAAATTTCACTCAGAGTATATTATGTACGTGTTCTGTGTGTATGGTTATTTCACATTATTATTTTAAATTGACTATTGTAGTATATTATTTACTCATGTCTGTGCCCTGTGGCCCATTCTAATATCATGTACACGAAAATATTCGTATTTGGCTTAGAAACACGACAACACATGTTTCTAAGCCAAATACGAATATTTTCGTATTTAACATCAAATTGAATGGAAAAAGTCTGAATTTTAACGAAAATACTACTACTACTATTATGTGCTTATTATATGATCAGTGATCACCATTTGCATTTTGCACAAACATGATATTATATGATTTTATAGTGGGCATTGTTTGCCTTGCTTGCATATAATAATAAAACAACAAATCTGTTAATAATAATTATTTAATAATACAATTACATAGGAATTAAAAGAACAAAAAATTATACAAATTCAATTAGTGTATGATCACAAAGTACTCCTCTCATCATTGGAAGTCTGCCCTAAGCCCTTGGCTACTTCACTAATGCATTGCCACTGTCCTTCAACACTCTCTCTCCATAAGCTAACTTTATTATCTCCCCCGGAGATAGCCAGGATGTTCCCTGTCAGTGACCAGCTAACACTCCATACAACATCATCAAAGGTGTTCAAAATAGTTGGCGTCCAGGATACATTATCATCGCTTGTCCAAATAACAACACGTTTATCTTGTGAGCAACTTGCAATCATGGACTTCTGCAAGCCCAGAGAAGGTGCCCAAGCCACATCCCTGACCCAATCTATGTGCATTTCTAGACGATTCTCTTCCACCCATTGATCTCCTTGTTCTCGCCATATCTGTTAATAAATGTTATCAAATTATTATTCAATAACAATAATACAATATACGTAAGTGAGATTTAATAAATAGTTTAAAATTTTTATTTGATATGAGTAGGATGCTTTTAATAAATCATCTAAATGATTTGAATGATTTTTATTTATATGAATTTATTACTATTTAGCAAGAAAACTCATAAGATTGAACACATATATTGCCAACATTATGCAACATGACTAACCTTAATTAAATTGTCACATCCTCCAGACACCAGTCTTTTAGGGGCTTCTTTATTTGTAAGTGGATCTAAGCTCAGATCTGCTGAAATCGCTGGGCACCAGCTCACCGAATTAACACCAATAGCATGAGCTCCAGATATCTTTTTCACATCCCAGTTTCCAGCATCATTATTGTAAGTGATTATTGAAATGGAGCCGTCAGAACTGCAGCAAGCTAATATCAATCCATACTCCGCTGGTGCCCAAGCTACAGAGTTAACAGAACTTTCGTGACCGGTGTATTCATACAGCTTTGTCCACTCGCCGGCCTCTTTCCAAATTATAACTTTCCTGTCGTATGAACAGGATGCTAGAAGGTTACCATACTTGGGGTGTGCCCAAGCTACTTGCCACACTGGCCCAAAATGACCCTTGAGGTCGGCTGCGAGAGTCTGAGTACCACTTTTAATATCGTATATTTTCACGGAGTTATCAGAAGAACAAGTAGCGAGACGCAGACCGTAATAATCTAACTCTGCGTCATGGATCATGTCTTCATGGCCTGTATCTATTGTGTTGAGTACGCTTATCATTTTGATTTTTTGAAATACAGTGAAAAATATTAACGTTTGTAAACTCGTGAATTGGTTTCAGACACATATGTCAAAAAAGTTGACGTGGAAGCACATAATCATTTGACAATTATTGTGCACTGGTATAGATAACATATTTACAGATTATATTATTGCACATTTAAAACTTTTTTGAAGCTCTGGTTTGAAGCAACTTTGAAGTTAGCTGTGGCTGTTTTCCAATTACAGAGCATAATGCGACTCAGTGCCGCACAATGCCGAATTATGCTGATGCTTAATTGGAACGTGAAACGCACCAGCAGGTTGCGCTAAGTTCAGTGTTGAAAAAAAAAATTCTTATAGTTAGCAATAACCTCATTAATGTGTAAATAAAGTGGTATACATAATAATTGGTTGAAAAATGTTTACGGTTATTTTAAGTAATTTGGATTTTGATTATTTCATTAACATTTTTTTCAATGTTTGTACCTTCATCCCTTAGCTTCATCCATACTTATATTTATTTTTTTAACACAATTTGAATTAACTTTGATTATTTCGAAAAAACTACAATGAAACGAAAGCTTTAAAATTTTTTCCAACAATTAATAATTACTAACGATAAATCGATTGCACGCATCAATTCACGCGCATTACTTTTTCTAGTGCTCGATTGTGCGAAGCGTTGCTGTAGTTGGAACATTCAACGTTAGGCATTATGCCGCATAATGCGCTCTAGTGCTGCAATTGGAAAACGGGGTGTATGTCCTGTGTTTATGTCGAATGAAAATGTTCAATAAGCTTTGGATAACATATTGGTACTGGCGACTGTGAATAGAAAGTTTTGCGTATATAACATACGAAATTTATAGTCTAGATGTGTCAATGTCATTGAAAGTCAAACTGAAAGTAAATAGGTAAAAGTTCTTGACCGATCTTCTAAATTTACCTCAAAATATTGATGAGCTAATCGTAAATATATAAAAATTATGAAAAGTTTACTAGATAGAAGCTAACAAAAATGTCTGAGAAAGAAGGAGGATTTTTCTATAACATCGAGAGTTTGTTGGATAAGGATTACCGTGGCGTAAACGTATGTTATTTGGATATAAAATATAAATAATATGAGCACCTAAGAATATTTTTCATAACATTACACCACCTTTCAGATCGCCGTATATAGCATAGCTACTGCAGGACTCGCTCTAGCGATACATAAAATCCGCCCGGTAAGTAATATTTCGAAATTGAGGATAAATAAAGCTAATAAAACGATATTATATAATGTTTTGTGTACAGGTGAGCAAGTTTTCAAAAGCAAGTAAAATACCAGAACACTTTATTAGACAACATGAACCACTGAAGGGTGTGTATGCTGGAGTTCAGCATTCACCAGTAAGGCTTTTGGTTAATCACAAGGCTCCTATTTACTTGCCTCTATGGCATTCAAGTAAACCACCTCTACCAGTGAAGGTAATTAGGTATTACGAATTAACTTACATGCAATTGATTTTAATGACAAGTTATATGATTTATAAAACATACATAATATTTTTAGCTATGGGGAGTTGATATTGTAAGTGGTAATGCTGTGAATTGGCTTGAGTGTGTTGCAAAAGGACAAAAAGTTACTTTAAAGCCAATTGCCAGAGACAAAGATGATTTAGTTTCCACTGTACTTTTGCATTTACATCAACCAAAGGTTTGTAGACAATTTTTGTATAATGTACCAGATTACATACTACATATCTAAATATGTTTAACGTTTTCTAACTGTAACATTCATTTGATTTTAGACTAAAACTGTGGAAGCTCTGGATCTTGGACAGAAGCTGATAGAACTTGGTTTCGCTAAAGCTTCGGTGCCACAACAAATTGGAAAGAAAACAGTTGAATCAAAAATAGCCCCAGCGCTCTTATCTGCTGAGAGTCGTGCAAAGAGTCTAAGAAATGGAATATGGTCAGATCAATTGCCACCGGTGCCTTTCTATGTTGTGTATTGGAGAAAAGGGTATTACATGACCAAAGAGTTGCTTATGCTATCCACAAAGAAATTATTGCAAATTATAGTTTTCTTATCGAAAAATGCATTAGTGGGTGCAAAATACATCATCAGCAGACCATTCAAGTCCAACTCAAAACAAATTCAAGCTACTTAAGAATTGCATTTTATTTATATGTTACTTAATAGTTAGTACCAAATGTGTTATAAATTACAATATAATTATTTGGTTACTTGTCTTCCTACACGACTTAAAATTCCATTCTGTATATATTTGTTGAAAAATAAATTTACTAGTTAACTGCTTTGGTTTTTAATTTGCAATACTTATTATCATCCTATGTATGTACTAACCATAACATAATGTACTAACCATGTGTATAGTACATTTTTTTATATGACATCAATCATAAAATACTATGTTAGTATCAATAGCTTTGCTAAATGATACAGTTCAATAGTCTGACCTCCACAGCTTTACTAGTTCAAATAGATTCAATATTGGCTAGGACACATGACACTTCAATACAAACAGTAATTCAACACTATTCCCTTATTTGTATATCAATATATGAAGTGTATTTCTAATATTTTCTGAATGATATGAGGGTGTAAAATGTATTAAAGAGCTTTTTTAAAACTTTTCCTGAACACACTTGATGGTGAACATGATTATATAATAAGTGATTATAAGCAAATCAAGTGGCTAATGATTCTGATCAATTAGATTTGGAACATTTTATATAATTTGTTGGGATTATCGAAATAAAAACTACAATAATTTAAAAAAGCACTGTTTATTCAAATTAAATATGAAGTATATATTACATTAAAATATATATCTTAATTAAAATAGCAAAAGAAAAATACAGCTAATAATCTATTGAAATAATATCCATTAACCATGTTCACATATTGAACAACACCCAGTAATTTTGCCTTAAGATAATGTCATAGTAATATAAACATAATTGCATTTATTTTACAAAAATACTGCTTAAAAATTTCTCAAAACTGGAAAGAAAATACTACATATTGATGTATTTAAAATGATATGACCTTACGTCACAAATTATTCTAGATAACATTGCAACATATCCACAATTTAACACCTCGAAATGAAGGATGTTGGATATAAAAATACAAAAGCAAGTCTGATCTCCGTACGGAGTGCACCAGTTAAAAATAGTGTAGGGGTTGCAACCCATATTCACTTAATAGAGGAGTAATTGGCGCGGGTGTTCGGGCGGGACTGTGCATCGTCAGAGGATGGAGCAGCGGGACAGCCACGAGGTGGGCTTGCGCTGCTGGTCATTTGCTTTCAACTGATGGGTGCCACCTCTGCCACCGGGTGGGTTGCTCGCCTCCTGTTTATTTAAAGATGCAAAAAAATAATATGAAACAATTTTAAAATAATAAAAATATATTATTTCAATCATATACAGAGAGATTCATAAATTGACAATTTTTTTGCATATTAGATTATATTACCCTAGCTTTCTGCCTGCAGCTTTGCCAGCTTTGTCTTAAACCTAATAATTAATATAGTAACTCTTCCTTGTGAATAACTATCTATTAAAGCAAACTGTATCAAAACCTGTTGTGTACTTTTAATGATCTAAGCATACATACATACAGACATTAGGACAGATGCGGGAAGCGACTGCTTTATATTATGTAGTGATTAATAGTTTTATGAATTACAATACATATTATATTCAGTTATGTAAGGTCAGTTTCTGTTCAAAGATAAAATAAAATGTAAATGTTTCAGCTTACCATAACTTTCCCATGTAAGAAACCTATTTAAACTAACTACACTTAACAGTCATGCAAAGAATTATGTAAAACACATCTAATACTATCTAAAACTATTATTAGTACATAATATGTAAGTCTATACTAAATAATTATTTAGTATAGACTTACCAGTTACAATAAATAGTAGCAAAATTTGTGATTTAGAAATAAGTTTACAGTTTTAATACCAATAATACTTCCTACTTGTTGTCAAACTGGTTTGACTCAAATTTTAATTAAAGACCAATTCAACACAATCTAAATGTTAATGGTAAGATAAATACACAGCTAGCCTACTTGCATTAGGCAAGAGAAGAATTTGTAATATTAGGTAGGTAGAATCTTATTAGAGTTCCTAATATTATATGGATAAAAAATATGGGAAAAATAACAAATACATATGTATTATAGAGCTAGAATAGATGAAACTATGTCTGAATTAAAATTTTCATCAAGGCATTGATAAGGTTATATTTTCTAAACAACACAAACAAAAACGAAAACAACACTAGTGTTAACCAACAAAATATTACCTTCTGTGTTCATAGAAAGCCATGTAACAAGAGAAAATATGTATTAATATAATATAATATACTTAATGCAATAAAAATGTGATATTCTTATGAGATAAATTTTAATATAAATAATATATGAATTGAAATCATACCTGTTTCTTCTCCATCTTAGCTTTGATATCCCTTGCTAATGTATAAAAAGCATATTCCACATTTAATGAATCCTTTGCTGATGTTTCTACAAATTTTATTTGATACTCTATTGCTAATTGTTCTCCTCTTTCCTTGGAGACCTATGAATGAAACAGTATTTTAGAGTACATTTGTTATTCTACAGTCAAAATCTATCAAATTATTTGTTTATTTTCCAAAGTAATACCTGTCGTTTTGCATCCAAATCACACTTATTGCCAAGAATCATCTTTTCCACATCTGCACTTGCATTTTCCTCTATGTTTCTTATCCAATTTTTTATGTTTTCAAAACTCTTCTCATTTGTAACATCATATACAAGCATAATTCCCATAGAGCCTCGGTAGTAGGCTGTTGTTATCGTGCGGAATCTTTCTTGACCGGCCGTATCCCTAAAATGTACAGTTAGCAATTTATTATTGTTTGAAAGATTCAACAGCTATGTTCCACTTATCAGGAAAATAACTCACCATATTTGTAATTTTACTTTTTTGCCATCGAGATCAATTGTTCGTATTTTGAAGTCAATGCCTGCAAGAATTAGGTGTTAAACTGTAAAGTCAACTAATTAAAATTAGAGTGTATGATGTCATAAACAGTTCATTCATTTAATTCGATAAGGGCTCCATTTATCAAAGAGCCGCGCCCTTTTTCACAACAAATTTGTTGTGGGAACAAAAATGATTCACAACAAACGTTCACAAAAAATGTACATCAAAGCTAATTACGTACAAAAAATACAACTTTTTTGACAATAACCTTTAGTACAAAGACATGAATACTTACCAATAGTTGATATAAATGAAATATTGAAAGCATCTTCTGAAAATCTAAATAATATAGATGTTTTTCCGACACCTGAATCACCTATTAGAAGCAATTTAAATAAATAATCGTAAGTTTTTGCCATTTTTTTACAACAATCTGATTACAGAATACACGGCCATTCATTTGGCATTTTTGAGTAATCGCTGGTGTTGCTGTGTTGGAGTCAAGAGTTGGCGAGTATTCTCTTATTGCCAGCTATATTAAAACAGTGTGATATTTTATCTGTGTATTTTATGCCGTAATTTTGGATTTTTTTTGACTGCATTTGTTTGTTTACTTTAGGTATTAGAAATGTTCTACAATCTATTTCTTAATTCATAATTATTTATCATAGTACCGATCAAGGTAGATATATTAAATGTTATTCTACTAACTTCGTTGAACTTATTCCATTTCTTCTATTTCTATTCAATTTGTTGAAAGTTGGGCATAGTAATTGTCATTATCAATACAACGCATTATGAAAAAGCCAAGCGGCTTTCAGCTATCATTTACAGAATATATTTTGAATCATGTTTACCAATCGGCTAGTAGGCTAGCCATCAAATCATCAATGTAAATTTAGATTTTTGACACATGACAAATACATTAAAAATGACACATTCACAAAAGCTTGTATCTTGTTGTGATTTTGTGGCTTTCGGCTTGTTTTTAGCCTAAACATTAGAGAAAAATATTAAATTTTAATACATATTCACTAAATAATGCCAAAATTATAAATAATTAATCATGTTTTATCACGTAAGTAAGATATACACATTATGAACAATTTTAACGCGGCAAACTTACCAAGCTATGTTTCTTGATTTTAGATTTCTCTAGAACACGAAGTTCTTTTGCACCCTCGATACTTTGGGCCCCAGTTGCTAGACACAGTTAAAGAAAAGCTCTATACAGAAGTAGAAGGAACATGTACAGGAAAGTAAGGACATTTGTTTGTGTATGATGAGGTTATGTTTACAAACAGGAGTTGGTCAATGTATCAATATTCAATATAAATTGTACTTATTTACAGATACGGTTTCGTTATAGCAGTGACAACAATAGATAGTATTGGAGCTGGGCTTATACAACCCGGTCAGGGTTTTGTAGTCTATCCTGTTAAATATAAGGCAATTGTATTTAGACCATTCAAAGGAGAAGTTTTAGACGCGATTGTCACACAAGTTAATAAGGTATTAATCAATAAATTATGTACAATATATTTGTTTATTTATGCGAATGTTGCTTATAAATTGATTGATTGGTGTGAAGATATTATTTTAATGCATCTTGGAACTTTTATAATCATAAGTAACATATTTTTCTTTCAGGTTGGAATGTTTGCACAAATAGGACCATTGAGCTGTTTCATTTCTCACCATGTAAGTAAATTTATATTCTACTAAATAAAATAATAAATCCTTGTCTTCTGTGGATTTATAAAAATAATTTTAATATATGAACTATCTTTCTGAGGAATCGATGTCTAGAAAAATATTGGATACAGATTGAACAACTACCAAACACTTCATAGAGAGTGGGGTCAAAAAATAACTAATGCTAAAAAACTTTATTTACAGTCAATACCAGCAGACATGGAGTTCTGTCCCAATGTGAATCCTCCTTGCTATAAAAGTAAACAGGAAGATAATGTCATACAAGAGGAAGATGTTATCAGATTAAAAATTGTTGGAACCAGGGTCGATGCTACAGGCATTGTGAGTATTTATTATAATTTTAGTTTCATTTCAAAAAGTTTTTTAAATGATGCATTGGGGATAAAAAATTGCATTTTGTTTTATATATTTATGAGCGGATGGCCATAATCATCAAGGTCAGTCATATCTTGGTTGGTTGGTAATCACAATGTCACAGACAAAAGTTATTGAATCGCACAAATCTATGTGCTAGTTATTAGGGAATAAATAGGAAGGAAATTAGTTTTGAAACGACAATGCACAAGATTACTCGGAACAATAGCGATTAGTCGCAAACATGGTGCTCAAGCCGTTCTTCGTTTGTAACCAAGCAACGTCTGCAGCCGACCATCGACGCGACGTTCCGCTAGATAGATAGTTATCAAATCTTGTTCGGATGCAATTCAGCTAGTACCTAATACTCCTACATAATATAATATAAGTTCTTGAAATAATTGAATAATTCGAAAATTAATACTTGATTTTAAAAAGTTGTTTATTTTGTTAACTTTGGATATTGGAACATCTTGGGTAGTTAGAAAATATGTAATGTAGATAACTTATTGGATTCTACTATGAAGGTCTTATGAAGTTCCTTTATCAATTAAATGTATTTTCCTGTTCATTACATTACTTCTTCCTGTTTATGTATTGATTGCCTAACAAGCACATAAAAGACCATTCAATAATTTGTATATTCACGAAATTAAATAAAATATATTTTTTTTTTCAGTTTGCAATCGGGACACTCATGGATGATTATCTAGGATTAGTGACACAATAATTTATAAGCTATACTATATTTAATGATGAAATAAAACATCTTTCATATTTATTGTTTTATTTATTTGGCATTCAAATTGTTGGGACAAATCTATACAGTAAACAAAAATCATCAAAAAAGGTTAAATATTTGGACACAATCAGTCTATTTAGGCAGTATCTTGGTGGTTGAAAATCAATTTATTGTTCATATTAGCTTACATCTAACACAAATCTTACATAGTTTTCCTTATAAATGAGGAAGTGTTAAATATTTTTAAGAAATAAGTATTAGTTGTATCTAAACTGGAAGCTTTAGTTAGTAGAAACTAGAAAGATTGAAGAATGCCAAAGTTTGCAAATATAGCATTTTATGTCCATAAATGACAATGAAAATAAGTTGGATGATTTTTCAAATATAATTTATATACCAGAAAAATATTTTTGTAACAATAACTATCACTGCGAAATTTTCTTTGAATTACACTTATTTTCAGCCATTATGATTTACAAAATGAAATGGGAAGTAAAATTCAGTATTTTCGTAATATAACATGATTTCATTTGTGTACTGCTGCATTTAGTCTTGATTAATTTTTAACATTATATGATTGATGTAACACTCAGTTACATGTATATTCAATTAAATTTTACGTCAATCATTATATTATCTATTCTATCACTATATACATAAACTAAAAACGTAATTATATTATCTAATAATAAAAAAAAATCCAAAGGGATGATCAATTCTTTGGTTCGTCAATTATATACAAATTATAAAAAATATATATGAAATAAATTAAACCTGAACTTTGCTCATACTCGGAATATGGCATCTATATATATATAAATAATACTCAATATGAGATCAAAAACTCAATCCAAGCAGATATCTAAGCACCAAAATGCTAACGAAACTAAAAATAATTTTTAGCTTACTTTTAGAATAACCGAAGCATGATTGCTTCAAAACATTTATATGTACTAGTTATATATTTTATAATAAAATATTGAGACATAACATTGTGCAATATAGTGTTATAATATTCAAGATAGAAGATATATTTGGAACAATTTAATTACTTTGCAGTCACAATAAATTTGCAGTTCGCTCACTGATTATATGCAGGCGATGCGTGCTGGCCAGAGGTAGCATACAAAATATTGTAACAAGCCATTGTTTGGCTAAATATATCCTTAATTAACGCGCCCAAAATAGTTTGTTTTTTAAATTTATATTTGATTCTAAGCAGTCTAAGTATTTTTGTTAATTATATTTAGATCCTGGCCAGGTTCACATGCCGCGTTACAAGGCACAAAATAAGACATCAGAATAAAATTATTCGCAATTGAAAACAGACATATACTATGCTACGTACTCAACAGTACAGGAAGGTTCCACCGAAGCAAGGAGGGTTAACAGTAGGAATTAGCTGATATGAGATTTCTTAGAATTAACAAGTAGTAACTATTTTATAAGATTCATCTACAATATGGTTATAACATGAAATATTGTATAGATTAAATCGTAAGGTTTACAGTGGGTTGGCCTAGTACTAAGGGAAACTGGTGATGTTTGGACCATTCATTATTAATCAAGTATATTTTAACTTTTTAAATGACAAAATATTTTTGAAATACAGTATTTCTAATTACAACGAAATGTATTAGTGTTATCAATAAGGGTACATTAATTAACGCTCCAAACATCGCTAGAAGTGACATCTACATACTTAAGCACAGACTAAAAGGGGAGTAAGATTGAAATACAACAACTATCTAACATCCAAACATTCTATCATTCTTAACAATATGATTAAACTGTTCGAATTTTACATACAACACGAATTTTTATTTAATTGTAATAATACTGATATATTTTATATAAGAGTCACGGTACATATGACGATAGAAACGCACGTGAGCGTTAAATCGATCTTATGTAACAGACCCTTTAGAGGATAGAGAGAAATGTTTTATTCTATTACTATGTGGGTTTATTGGAAATTTTTGCTTCCCCGTCACCTGGCTACCTTAAATCGTCCATCCTGACACTCAAAACCGAACACCACTCGAACCTGTTACCTGTCTCTGAAGTAAATGTGGAAAGAAGACGAGATTTAGCTAACTAATCAATACGAAGACTAGCATTTTTAATATATCTAGCGTAAAATATTAACGTTTAAATGATATACTATATAAACATTTACTTCCCGAACGCGACCGTTAAAGTAATACTATACCGACACTATATCGTGCTCTAAATTATATTTAAATCGTGAGTATATACTTGAAGAAGCTTTAACTAATGTTTCTAGATTTACATCAATCTTTTCGGCGTACTCGATGTATCCATTCATTGAGCCTAAAAGATCTTGAGATTCATTGCGAAACAAAATTTGTATGCGTTCCATCGAATCAGAAATATAAAACGCAGTCACAGAAAAGTCTACAGATAAGCTTTTTGGTCGTTTGACCGAACTCGTTCGCAACTGAATGTAATGAACGGAAAGGTCGCGCGTCCCGCCGCACGTCAGCCGCCAACTGTCAGCTGTCAACTGTCATTTGTCAGCTGTCAGCTGTCACGTGTCATCTGTCAGGCCCGCTCAGTGCGTGACGTGGAAGCAGTGGCACTAGGCGTGCGGGTGTCAGGAGGCGGGTGGTGCGGCGCCGGCGGGCTGCGGCACGGCGGGGCACACGGGCCCGCGCACAGCCTCTATGTAGTCCTTGATTAGGGTCGCGATCTGGTATGCCTGTGGAGATTGGATATAAAATTGATAAATCCACAAAATTTTTAGGGTTTTATATGGTTACTAAGCTTTTTGACTATCTCTGGCATTGGAGATATTGGATTTCAATTTAGGTACATAAAGTGAAAACTTTTACCCGTGCAAATGTCTCACTTTGGGCGCTTTATTTGGCCCATCTGCACTTAGCACCCCAATTTTGCTTGTCCATAAAATTACAAAATTAATAATTATCTGTTTTTAATTAGTTTTGCATTTTCTAATTATTATTCTAATCTTATTTATACTTTTTTGGTACACAATAAATATCTTTTTTATTTGTTTTTAATATTGGAAAACAATTTTATTAAAAAAACAAACAGAATCATACCTGATCAGTGGACAGCACAAGCTTAGCGTGCTTCTTATCCGCTCTAGTGACCAACAACAGCGCGCGCGGTGCGGGCGACACGGCCAGCAGCTGGTCGTGGTCGTGCGATACAAGGGCCGCACGTGCGCCGCGACGCAATAGGGTTAGACCACGCGCGTCCACTGCTAGCCAGAGGGCTCGCGGCCAGTTTGATGTGAACGATTGCTGTGGGAGTTATGTTCAGTTTAAATTTTGGTTGAGTAAATGTGATAACTGGCCGTTATTAACACGCTGAATTAACAGACAAGCAAAAAGTGTCCAATTTGCGACGCTTAAATGAAATAAGCGAAATTTAAATAAAGAATCATGATGGCCGTTATTAATACGCACGCTGCATTAACAGACAAGCAAAAAGTGTCCAGTTTGCGACACTTAAATGAAATAAGCGAAATTTATAAAGAATCATGATGTTTAATTAAAAACTAACTCAATCGCGCTTAAGAAATTGTCCAAAGCAAAACTCTGCCTACATGTATTTTAAGTAGTATTTTTAAATGAACGGTTTAATTAAAAACTAACTCAATCGCGCTTATGAAATTGTCCAAAGCAAAACTTATTTTTAAATGAACGGTTTTTTAAATAAAATTACTACCACTTGTAGCGACTCGCTACAAGTGGTAGAGAAATTTCATTACCGTAACATTTTGACAACTTCAAAATAAAGTTAGCACTAAATACAAACCATAACATCAAAAATGGTAGCCCTCGCGAGTGGCCACGACGCAGCCAACGTCAGCGCACGCTGCATAGCCGCATGAGGTGGAGTTCCCCTTAAGGCCAAGTGGTGCAATCTCACAGCAGGTGCTGGTAGAGCTGGTACAAGTCGTGCGGGCAGCACAGCACCAGCTGCTGCTGCGCACTCCGCGCCGCCGCTACACTCGCCCTTAACAACTTGCGCGTGTAACGCTGCTACCATCACCTGCGAGGGAATAACGATCTTAAGTACTGGATGTTAAAGATCATTTTTGCATCACACAACGTACAAAGTAACCTGATACTACCCGCATTCACATACCTTGTAAGGCACATATTGATAAGTGACGGAAACAATTAAAAGTTAGAAGGTAGGAAAACATAAAAATTAGCATTTGTTTGGAATTTTAAATATGGTCCTAATTAAATCCAATGTTTTAAACTAGAATAAAAAGGAGAGACTTCAAATTGGGAACCTTGGTTAGTTTTTGCGAACCGTTTTTTCACACATTAACTCAACAATTATTTCCACGCTTTGTTTTTATTTATAACGTTTATATAGAAAATCGATACATACCGCTTCATCAGTCTCTATAGGTAGGCGATCGTGTCGTACAGCATGCAGCAGCTGATAGTAGAGCAGTTCCATTTCAGCCACACATGCGCTGTGCAGCGGACGGTCGCCCAGGAAGAGACGCTTCTTGAATACTAGCCTGTAATAGAATATTGCTGGTATAGAATAGATTCTACATTGTATTGTTATAGATTTGGATCAAAGTCGACATAGAAATAACGGAAATCCAGCGGTATCGACTACTGCAGGTATTTTTGCAAATTCAGCTGTATGGACAGCAAGTATGTCAGGTTCTTGTGACAGCATAATATACAGAAGTTGGAATCTTGACTGGAATAAAAGTGAGTTTAAAAATGTTTGTAGTTATTGATACATATTTTAATCAATTGTCCAATGCTAAAATTATTATGTGTCTATGTGTGCGTGTGAAGTTTTATGCATATTTACTTATACCTGCTTGCAGCGGGATTCGTATATAAAGTTGCGATAGGGTATACTAGTGTGCGTATGTGTATGCACGCAGACGCAGAGGGTGTATAAACAATTGTATATACGTATCTACCACAAACAGATATTACTTATATGTATACCTGCAAGCAGCAGCAGTAGCGCCAGCTTTCTCCCACCGTGCAAGCACGTCACCAACCCGCTCCGCCCCGCCCAGTGCTCGCTCGCCCGTACCCGCGGGGGATGAGTTTGCGCACACCTCGTAGAGCGCATAACCTGGTGATTATACATTATTTTAATTATAAACAGTGCTATTATGGAATTAAAACTGAAATGAAACATTTTTAATAAGGAGTTAAAAAAAAATCTACTATATAAAAATAAGTCGGGTTTTCCTTCCTGACGCTATAACTCCAGAATGCACTAACCGATTTCCACGGTTTTGCATTCGTTAGAAAGGTCTCGGGCTCCGTGAGGTTTATAGCAAAGAAAAGGTGTCTCTGGTGGCGAAACGGAGTTCGTCCGGATTGCTAGTTTATAATAAATATATCCAATAAAAGTTATGAGTGATTTAACTAGACATCCGAAATAATCAATGCATTTGGCTTTAGTGTTTCATGGATGTTACATTTATAATGTCCTATTTACAAAGATCAAAATTATTAAAATGAAAATTGTGATATTGTTATTCATACAGATATTGTTTTAGATGGCAATAGAATTTACTACAAATTTTAAATTCAGAGGCTATGACAAATATCCAACCACGTGTTTGAATTCATTATTCCTACAATTATTAAAGCCTTTAATCAACAATTTATGATGATATCCGAGTAATATTACCTGTAGCAGTGTCAGTCAATCCAATCTTCTCTCTCAACATGGCCACCAGATGATCTGCAGTAGCTGCTGGCCCAAACACTAGCCCATGTTGTTTTCCATCAAGTAGTAATACACGCACGTGCATCGGTCGGCGTGCGCCTGCGCATAGCAGTTCCTCCTTGGAAGGTGCTGTTAGACGACGCGGTACTTGGGCTATGCTTAGTGCCACCTGGTTGGAGGGAAATATTTCTTTGTTAGTAAAATTGGATTTGTGCGAGAACTAAAAAGAAAATACTTCGTCTCACTGTACTGAAATAGTAAGAGTAGTTTGGTAGTTTATCGCTTCTTTATTTCTTCATGATAATGAAATATATGGGATAGCATTGCCTTGTCATATATTCCGATATAATGACAAAATAAAACTTTTTAACTATAAGTTTATTTTATATAGCTAGGCTTAATGATAAAAATAGTTACAACCTATGGTCACATTAATGGATAATAAAGTATAGCAATAACAATTTTAAGTTTAGACAATGTTTGATGTGTTAAAATTATGACTATACGACAATAAAGTCGAGTGCAAAAATTATGATTTTTTTTCTAATAAATAAATCACGAACCTGTTCAGCGCGTCGTGCGAACTTGCCCTCTTCACCCGTGTGTAGGGCTGCGGCTCGGTACCGTAAATGGGCTAATAACAAGCGGCGCAGGGGTTTCGCGGGCGGTAGGGCTGCGCCCACCGCGGCACACAGCAGCGCCCAGTGCCGGGCGGACACCCGCGAACTGGGCTCCGGGTGCTCCGTTGTCTGTTGGAGTGTGTAAGTTATAGTGGGATAATAAATATTTTATTATGACTAGGCGTTTTGTATCTGCAAGGTGGTTAATGCAATAATGCCATCAATGTTATGTCAGGATAATAATGTTCTGTCAGGACACCCTAATCGGCTAACGGTATAAAATACTTTACATCCTAATCATTGTTTAAGTTTATTTGCACTATAACATTTAAAATAAATAAAATTAATTTTGAAATTGAATTTCCGACCTCCCAAATAAAAAATGGTTTAATCTATTGCGACTTGCGTTTAAGAGCTTAATTGTAGATCATCCGTCCGAACTGTAATAGGTCTTTGAAGCTAACTGTACCTGTTTAATAAGCTGCATGTTACAGATCTTTTTTTGCCAACTGTATCTGCTTTATAAGCTGCATTTAACAAGGTCTTTTTTGGCGACTGTACCTGTTTACTAAGCTGCATTTAACAAGGTCTTTTTTGGCGATTGTACCTGTTTACTAAGCTGCATATAACAGGCCTTTTTTGCTAACTGTACCTGTTTACTAAGCTGCATATAACAGGTCCTTTTTGGCGGATGTACCTGTTTACTAAGATGCATATAACAGGTCTTTTTTGCTGACTGTACCTGTTTAATAAGTTGCATATAACAGATCTTTTTTGCTGACTGTACCTGTTTAATAAGCTGCATGTACAGCTCGGTGAGCAGCGTGTCCTTCTGCAGACAGCGCTGCAGCAGCGCCTGCGCGAGCGCCACGCGGTCGTCGCTGTCGCTCTCGTGGCTGCTGACGCTGCTGTTGCTGGCCAGGTTGCTGCTGCTGCCCTCGTTGCTGCTCAGACCCGCGTGACTCATTATGTCCTGTAACGTGATAAGAGTTGTTATATGAATCTGACTACCAGTTCTATCTTCTTCTTCTTCTTATATATAAAAATGAATCGCAAAATGTGTTGGTAAGCGCATAACTCGAGAACGGCTGAACCGATTTCGATAATTCTTTTTTTATTATATTCCTTGAAGTACGAGGATGGTTTTTATGTAGAGAAAACGTAAATATGTACCACGGGCGAAGCCGGGGCGGACCGCTAGTATGATATGAAAATAATTTAAACACAACACAAAGTTTTAACACTTTACCGATATAATTGGATATCAAGACACTGTTTAACTAGTTGACAATACAATCGAACCTTAAATATCTGCATAGCAGCGACTTCCTCAGCCTCATTGAGCTTGGTCAGCGAGTGTGGGAGACTCCGCGCCCAACACCAGTACGCGGCGGGGAAGCCTTTGTAGCACTCGCCTTGGGATTCCGCAGAGAGGTCCAAGCGGACACGCTCGAGACGGTGCTTGCTTAGTCTGCGGATGAGTTGGATATTAGAGATGTTAAATGAAAAAAAAAAATGAAAAAATATTATATACTTTATATTATTTTTTGAATGAGTGAAAGAGACACATTATTTAGTACAATGTAAAGATAAGTGCCGTTGATACATATAATAACGTATTACTTTATTACTGAATGAAAACGTTTCTTACATTTTTTAAATCAAATGAAATACCTATTATTGTTTAAAATAAAAATATTTCTGAAATGGAATTCTTCTCTCACACAAAATCACATCACGCAAAATTATTTTTGAGTGAAATTTGACACATATTAAAAAGGGATATCACGTAAAAAGTACGAGCACATGTAAAAAATACGTACCTTCTGAGGGTATTCCTCAAGAATCCTCCCGCAGAGAGATCCGGCGGTCTTCTCAATAGACCACAATCAACCAAAGCCCGTCTAGCAGACCGCAGTGCGGCCGCCAGTCGCGTACGTTCACTCGCCGGTGCCGCACGTCTTGGTGGCTCTTCTGAGAGGCTGTTCGCAAGGGTCGGGCTATATGCCGCCATTAACCATGCTGCTTCTTGCTTTTGTGCGCATTCGAGTACTATGCACCTGGGAAAGAAGATTTTATGAAGTTATATATAAAATAAGAAATTGTTGTATGTCGACCGGGAAATAACTTAGTGAAAAAGATCTGTTCATTGCTTCGTTCAATTAGGACAAAAAGTGTCTTTTTCTTAGTGTATCTCATAATATTTAGTGACTGTTAATTATTATGATTGATACAAATAACAGGAATAACAATGTATCTGAGTTAAATTGTTGCAAGTATGTTTCAATAACGTGGAAAACTAATCCGAAGTTCCGTAAGAGAATAAAATGACTTAATGAAATATTTAGATGTACACTAACCTTAATCCATCATGTTGTCCATGGTGAGTTAAGCTAAGAGTGAGTCCATTATCCACTGGATCCATGAGTATCGCAGCTATATTCGAATACGGGTATTCTGCTAGCACTACTTTATCTGCTGGTCGAACAAGGACTACACCTTCTGATCCCACTCCTAGCATTACATTCGGACCTGTTGACATAAGACAATAAATAAATAAATTAAATTTTTCCATTCACCTGAAATATTTACTATACTATTGTTTAAATGCAGAAACTTTCTAACTCGCATCTCAATTCTTTTTTATTTAGAACAATATACACATTTATTTTTTACGGTACATGGGAAGGTATAATTTAAGGGGAAAGCTATTTATCGGCAAAGCTTAGAGAAAGAAGTATTTAGAAATTGTATTTAATGCAATAAATGAACATACCATGAGCCCAATATCCTTTGTAAGTAACAGGAAACAGTGTGACGCCATATAAAGGATACTGCATCACACAGGATAGGTACAAAGCTTTGGCGGTTAATTCCGCTCGTCCTGCGCCGTATTGACGGTGTGCTTGGGCCAGTATTGTTGCCTAAAAGTATTAAAAATGTTATAAGAACAAGAAAATGTGGGTTGTTTATTTCATAAATTCAATTAAGTATACAAATGAAAGAAGAGCGAAAGTGTATAGAAATAATCAATTATGGTAGGATATCATTGTTTTCAAATGTTTATATATCAATATAGAAGATTTCAATCATTGGAGTTGGTATTCTCTTCAAGATTTACATATTATACCGACGTAGTCAAAGAAAATTCTCATGGGAATGATTTGTTTGAACAAGAACTTCTATTATAGTGACCAAATTGTACTATCCAGCACATATTATGACATTAATACTAACCCATTGATGCGCTGGTCTAGTTTTAGCGATCCTCGGTGGTAGGAACTGTTCAGGGTGTGAATAGTATGCCCTTGTGTGCGGGGGCGGAGGGCTAGCGGCTGGCTCGCCTAATGATACTTGAGCTTGAAGCCCTGCTAGTTGGAGCGCTACTTTCTCGGAAACTGGGAACTCGTCCATCTAAAAAGATTTGAATATTTATATAATTGAAATTAGACAGCATTATGATGTTTGTAAAAATGAATTTAGATATAAAATATTGATGTATATTATTAAAAAGGGGAAAAAATCTATCGTAATTTATTACTCTTTTTTCAGAAGCAATTTTACCAATTTTTTTTAAGACGAAGAGAAGATAAGAGTAAGTAAGAGTAGCAAAAAAGAGGATAGAAAAGAAAAAACATACCTTTACAACACTATGCACAGCTTGTGCATACAACAGGGCCACTTCAACAGGATCATGGGGTAATTCTCGACCGCCACGGAACAAACGACGCTTGAACACGAAGCGATTGTCTGCTGACCCTCCACCAGGGCCTTGTTGCCTATGAAATGTAAAATCTTATAAAAAAAGTTCTACAATTTATTTACATTTTTATTTTTCAAATATTGAAATTCAATGGACCCAGAATGAAAATTGCATCAAAATGCTATAATGGTTGGTTTTCAGAAGTAGCTTATAAAGATATAGCTACACTGATAGGCGTACTATAAACAAATACACTAGCAATCGCATATTAAAAGTCGTCAAAAATATTCAATATATAAAGCTTTCATTGAAATTAACACCTTATTTCGTAGCAGTAATGTTCAAAATATGCGTATCATATTAAAACTCTGCCTAATAGACCATAAAGCATAATATGCTTATTTATAATATGAAATATTATTTCATACTCACATCTCCCACGCAGCAATAACATCATACAAGTACTGTGTGGCCCGCACGTGTTCCTCCGTACTAGCCCTCTGTTGGTACACCGCCCAGCCAGCCCTCGCATTGGGAGGCAAACCCAGCTTATCAGCTAGTCTCGCTGCTGCAGCCGCTGCTGTGTCCGCGGGGTGCACGTCTATGGCCTTCGTCCGACCGTCCAGGAAGAAGAATCGGCACACTATGGTACCGAGGCGGCGCATTGCCTGTCAAATATATAAAGCATTATGTATGCGAGTCATTTTTTGATATTTTTTGTCAAACTCTGTGCATACTGAATTGTGATGAAATTTAAGATGTTCCCACGATGAGTTTTTAACTCGTATACCTTTAAAATTGTCTATGGTAAGACAACAAAAATCGAACGTAAAAAAACTCGATTCGATAACGTGTTCCGGATTTATTAATGTAACATTTGACAGCTAATTAATCTGTTGTTGAGAAGTATGGAATTATGAGTATTGAGTATACTTCTACAAGTACTAGTATACTACAACAGCTAATAAAAACTCAAATTAAAATGACTTAAAGATCAGATTTTTCAAACATTCATGCGCTACTGTACAAGTTAATGATGAGAAACAACCATAGTGGAAATTTTACTCACAGCAATCTCCACAGTACTAGGCGGCAGCTGTCTCGGCGCAGCACCCCTACAGTTGTCCAAGCACCACTGCGCACAGTGCGAAGCCCGGGCACTAGAGGTCACCGACCCCACTGACGTCATAGACCCCCCACCGGGTGAGCTGAGTGGACGAGCACGTGCACGTAACCACGCGCAGTAGTAGCGGGCCAGACCGCGGCTCGGTTGCCAGGCAACCGCGCATAAACAGAGGATCAGCCAGACACGTTCCGCCCACTCTTCTACGGGACATTCTGTGATCTGGAATGTGGAAGATAACAAATGTACCAGAAATAAATGGCACAAAAAAATAATGAAAGGTGAATTTTGAGAACTTTTTATTATTTGTAAGAATTAAAGCAAAATTATACATTAATATGGACAAGGAAAATTAAAAACATACTATTTTGCCACAAAAAACTTTAGACAGGGTTTAAGCGCGGGTTCTCTATAATCTGTTTTTGTCGTATTTCACATGGACAACTATTTAACCCATTGACCACCGAGCGGCCCGATCGGGCCGAGACACAATAGATTTTCTATTGTGTCTGTGATCCGAGGACTGACGGATTAAGTGACATATCTCTGTTTTAAAGTTAGACTGTTAAAATGGTTTTGTGGTAAGACCAATTATGTTGTTTGTGTAATTCGTTGGTGAAACTTACTTGTCGAACGCACTGTACTAATATTTCGTCACGTAGTTCCTCCCGCTCTAGACCCTTTCCAATAATCGACTGAATTACTTGCGTTTCTTTTTCCGAAGTTAATTCTCCTCTCATGTAGCGGCATAGATCCTATGAACAAATAATATCTTTTAGTACGATTAAAGATGGTTCACACATTTCTGAGAAATGAAAAAATACACTATATAGAATAGCCAAAGTAGTAAAATAATAATACTAACTCTGAAAATATTCACAGCAGCCGTAACACTGTCTGGGTCATGCAGTTGTATGTGAGAGGTGGGGATGTTATTTCCTTTGTGATAAGTAATCATTTCTTCTTTAGTTAAGAGCTCCATTGATTTGCTTTTACGAGTTAACGTCGCCATGATTGTACCTAAAAATATAAGAATTTTAAACGTTTTGAATTGAAGTAGAAATGATTAAAAATGGTGATTAATAGTTATTAGTTTCCTTCAGTGTATACAGTAATTTTGAATAAATATTTAGTTTTCGGAGAAAAAATTGATAAAAAGATGCCAATTACTTGTATCAGAAACTATGCAAACGCGGCAAGAACATTTGTTTTCCCTGATTTTGTAATATGAGTATGTTAAATAAATATAATTGTTATTACTGTATTGCCCTACGGTATCCAGGTATGTTGCTCATTTTATACCTGGTCAAAACGTTCAAATTATAAATATAATTCCAACTTCTAGTAACTAAATATTAGTGTTACCTTCTGGAGATCGAGGATGGTCGTTAAAATAAAGTTTAGCAAATTCGGTAAGGTCACTGGAATCAGCAGGAGCTTCAGTACTAGCGGGCGTTGTTTCTAATTGATGCAGTCTACGCTCCACACGTTCTTTCCTACGAGCGCTGCGTTCTGTGTTCTGGAAAATTTACATTTTTTTTAATCTACTTAATTGGTCGATGTTAAAAGTGATATACTATGAAAAGGCGCAGTCTTATGTTCTACAATTTCTACTATGCAAGCAAAATTTATTTCAATTTTATAAAGATTCATTTTGCGTTTTGTTCTATTTATACTTTATGGAATTCCAAATATTTGGATCGTTATAATGGTTGAATTTCCATAAAATGGATAACCCAAGAATCCACTTTTTTGATTGACAGAATGATGACGAAAAAGGTGATTAACAGAACTGTTTTTCGGCCTTTTATAGATTGATGTAGGTTATCAACTTACATTGGCGTCTCCATTCAACATGGGTGGAGGACTGATGCAGCTAGAATCCATAGCAGTGGAAGGTGTTTCCGCTTGTTCCGGTGACGTCACAGCGCTGGGTAATGGCGGTAGAGGTGCTTCCGGTTCTGGCTCCTCCTTGCTTGATATGCTGTACACAATGTTGTTATGAAACACATGTAAAATGCAAAGAAAAAATGGAATCTCATTTTGTGTTGAAGATGTGGGAAATGATTATATTGTTTGTGTCTTACAATAGACAAGATTTATTTGTTTTATTTTGAAGTGGCGACGATTTTGGTATTTTTAAATCTTGTCAAAGTAGTTTCACTTCTGACAAGTGTGCTTGGCACACACGCACTTTTTTATTTGTATGAAATAAAAAATACATACCCATTACTTTCTGGTGGGTTAAATGGCGGCGGTGGTGGTGGGGGTGACAGCACTGGTGGTTCAGACGGTGGTCGCGGTATCACGGATTCGTATATCGGCTCCTTATCTTTGATAACCATGAGCTTTCCGTTTGGAATTATTCCGTTCGTAAGTTCTGGGGGAGTTGTGTCTAGAAGTGAAGAGTATTTTAGCAAATTGTCTTTAAGAAATTCCATATTCACGAATTTAAATGTACAAGTAAAATGCTAATCACATTTAATAATTTCTATAATGTTTGTGAGAGAATGTTAAATCATTAATAGTTTCTGTGTAAATCTACAATATGTTATGTTAAAAGTTTTTGTGTAAGATATAAATACATAAAAGATTCTTAAAAAATTAAAAACTAGTTGATGAAAAACTACTCGAAATTATGACTTTCTATTCCTTTTAAATTAAGCTGTATTTCACATTTGATTTTGTTATTATTGTTTACCTTACGAGGCATTATAAAGCTGTTTATTATGTGTTACAATTTGAATTGGATGAAATTATTAATGGAATGATGTATGATGCAGCAAAGCAGTCTAATATTCCTATATAGTAAGCGTTATAAGATAGAAGAGAAGAAGACACGACCTTTAACCTATATTTAGTTAGTTAGCCCTATCCTTTGTACAAAATATGGCAAGTTAATAATGAAGCCTAGTTAAGTGTTAGAGGTTAGTATCTCTATACTTTTCCTACAAGACTTCCTAAAGCTGATAGTATTAATTTACACTTTACACTAACTTTAGTAACACATAAAGTTAATATTTTGTGTCCCCTACATAAGGAAATTGTCCTTATCATTACTCTAACTAAAGTTAATCCTAGACATCCATAATTTATAAATTGTCCATCGATAGCATTTGTTTCATTAATGTGACTTATTCTATCGACTTTATATATAGTTTTGTTAATAAACCTATCGACTTTACTTAGTTATTTGTTTGTTAATATATTATAATGAACCTTTAAGGGGCGGTGGCGGCGGGGGGCCGGCGGGCTCGGGGAGCGAGCACAGGGGCGGAGGGGGGAAGGGCGGCGAGTCCAGCGCGGGGCCGCAGCTCGGCGGGGGGGGGAGCGTCAGCGATGACGTCATCTCACCGTTCGGTATGCGACCTGCGTGCGCGCACGTAACGTCACGTAATTGTTACGTTTTTTTTTGTATTTCGCAAGGTGAAAGAGCAAGCAAAAAAATTTCTGCCCGCCTTGAAAATTTTTAATTTTTTACTTCCCCTTTTTGAAAAATTTTGATCATGTACAATGCCATAGGTACAGTACAATGTATGCCCACCGATTCGTATAGTTTAGCAATTTCATTGCTATTAGTTACAACGGTTTTTTGCTTCAATGAAATCTATAGCTATGTAAAGACACATTTTCGTATATACATATATGTTTATCAAATAAGAATATGAAACTTA
Source organism: Colias philodice (assembly GCF_061535455.1). Lineage (NCBI taxonomy): Eukaryota > Metazoa > Arthropoda > Insecta > Lepidoptera > Pieridae > Colias > Colias philodice. The sequence goes on along the minus strand of NC_143103.1, from coordinate 7,681,471 downwards.
TAAATAAACGTGTACCAAAGTATAAAGTCTGTCTATAATATTATGTAACTGTTAATCACAACGCCACCAAATTTGAGATTCCCACATACCCATCCCCATAGAACTGCCAATATACAGGATTGAATAATTTTTTATATACTAGCGAAGCTCACTGTACAACATAGAAAGCGTTATTCTATAAACCATCACCACAAAACATTTTAAATAATAAAAACATACCATTCATAGATGAAGTCATATTATCAGGGGTGCCGTTTACAATCCCGTTACTGTGATTGGATGTGGGGGTAGCGGGGTGAAGTATGGAGTGTAGGGGGAGGGAGTTGGGGGGAGGGGGAGGGATGAACTCAGAGGGGGCGCCGTCCGGTTTGCGTTGAGCGTCTGTGTGCTTGGTGAGCTCGTTCATTTCTTCTGCTAGCACGTGTTCCAGCTAAAATGTGGGAAATAATTATGGGTTGTACCTTATGGGACGATTACGATTTCGATGATTGAATACTGAAGATTTTTAAACAATTATTAAACAGATATATTTTTGAAGTGAAACTTCTTTATCGGGGGTGGACAAAAATTTTGTGAGACATTTTTGCCGTTACGCCGCGCGCGTGACATTTTTGCGTTACGCCGTACTCGTGACTATATACATGTTATATTAAAGTGATCAGCAAAATCAAAGGGTCTGTTTTAATTCTAATTCCAGTGAATTTCTAAAAAAAGTAAATAAGTAATTATATCTATTTTTCTAATACTTAGGTGTAATAATGGTATTTATTTTTCTAAGTTATTTATGATTAACCTCACTTTTTGATTGTATTTTTCAATACACTAACACGTGGGTGGAATTATGGTATCAATTTTTTCTAATACTTGAATGTTGATTGTGGTATTTATTTTTCTAAAATTGTATTTAAAGTTAACCTCAGTTTTTGATTGAATTTTTTAAAACACCAACACGTGGGCGTGATCATGTTATTTATTTTTCAAGTTATTTAAGCTTAACCTCTGTCTTAATATGTATATATTATGTACTATGTGCGTCATTAATTTCTGACTGTTTCGAGATTTGGTGCAAAATAAAACAGTGTGTAAATAAAATTAAACAATTGAGTAAAAGTATAATTTCATAGATAACACGTTGAGAAGTTCCCTGTATAAATATATAATATACATATCTTGTATAAATACATACATAATATGCCTATAGATCTTTACTCAATTGTTTTATTTTATTGATTTTTTACAAATTTTATTTACACACTATTTTATTTTGCACCAAATTTCGAAACAGTCAGAAATTAATGACGCACATATTATATATACGTTTTAATATAGAATATTTTTTATTTTACAACCTTTACAACTTGATCATTAGGAATTTATTACCTCTATTGTTCGAACAAAAATAAGTTACCGACTTTAAGAACGTGCCGACAATGTAAGTACACTATTGTTTCTTAGAAAACATTTTAGGAGTATACGATAATAAATCTATGACTCACGTAAACACGTGTTTGCTTGATTGGTGTCAGGTGTTCAATTATAATTTTATGAATTCAAAATTTATAAGAATAAACCTCAAACTCTCTGTCCAATCAAAATCCGCCTAAGTCGAAATCCTTTATAAGCTGAAAACGGCAGTGGTCGGCGTAAATATCCAAATAGGTAGCGAGGAGCGAAGCGACGAGCATCTTAGGTTAACTTTTGAACTACCGCACGAGCCGAGCGAGCGAAGCGAGCGAGTTGCAGCAGCGGCCGGTGTAAATATTTAAATAGGTAGCGAGGAGCGAAGCGACGAGCATCTTAGGTTAACTTTTGAACTACCGCACGAGCCGAGCGAGCGAAGCGAGCGAGTCGCGGCAGTGGCCGGCGTAAATATTCAAATAGGTAGCGAGGAGCGAAGCGACGAGCATCTTAGGTTAATTTTTGAACTACCGCACGAGCCGAGCGAGCGAAGCGAGCGAGTTGCAGCAGCGGCCGGTGTAAATATTTAAGTAGGTAGCGACGAGCGTGTGACTAACGTATTTCTTTAATATTGTATATAGTAAATTATTTTTTGAAAAATAAGGACATAAAGAAGTTTCACTTCTTACGTGTGTACTCTAGTACACGCACACATTTTTTTTATTTTACAACCTTTACAACTTGATCATTAGGAATTTATTACCTCTATTGTTCGAACAAAAATAAGTTACCGACTTTAAGAACGTGCCGACAATGTAAGTACACTATTGTTTCTTAGAAAACATTTTAGGAGTATACGATAATAAATCTATGACTCACGTAAACACGTGTTTGCTTGATTGGTGTCAGGTGTTCAATTATAATTTTATGAATTCAAAATTTATAAGAATAAACCTCAAACTCTCTGTCCAATCAAAATCCGCCTAAGTCGAAATCCTTTATAAGCTGAAAACGGCAGTGGCCGGCGTAAATATTCAAATAGGTAGCGAGGAGCGAAGCGACGAGCATCTTAGGTTAACTTTTGAACTACCGCAAGAGCCGAGCGAGCGAAGCGAGCGAGTTGCAGCAGCGGCCGGTGTAAATATTTAAATAGGTAGCGAGGAGCGAAGCGATGAGCATCTTAGGTTAACTTTTGAACTACCGCACGAGCCGAGCGAGCGAAGCGAGCGAGTTGCAGCAGCGGCCGGTGTAAATATTTAAATAGGTAGCGAGGAGCGAAGCGACGAGCATCTTAGGTTAACTTTTGAACTACCGCACGAGCCGAGCGAGCGAAGCGAGCGAGTTGCAGCAGCGGCCGGTGTAAATATGTAAATAGGTAGCGACGAGCGTGTGACTAACGTATTTCTTTATTATTGTATATAGTAAATTATTTTTTGAAAAATAAGGACATAAAGAAGTTTCACTTCTTACGTGTGTACTCTAGTACACGCACACATTTTTTTTATTTTACAACCTTTACAACTTGATCATTAGGAATTTATTACCTCTATTGTTCGAACAAAAATAAGTTACCGACTTTAAGAACGTGCCGACAATGTAAGTACACTATTGTTTCTTAGAAAACATTTTTAGGAGTATACGATAATAAATCTATGACTCACGTAAACACGTGTTTGCTTGATTGGTGTCAGGTGTTCAATTATAATTTTATGAATTCAAAATTTATAAGAATAAACCTCAAACTCTCTGTCCAATCAAAATCCGCCTAAGTCGAAATCCTTTATAAGCTGAAAACGGCAGTGGCCGGCGTAAATATTCAAATAGGTAGCGAGGAGCGAAGCGACGAGCATCTTAGGTTAACTTTTGAACTACCGCAAGAGCCGAGCGAGCGAAGCGAGCGAGTTGCAGCAGCGGCCGGTGTAAATATTTAAATAGGTAGCGAGGAGCGAAGCGATGAGCATCTTAGGTTAACTTTTGAACTACCGCACGAGCCGAGCGAGCGAAGCGAGCGAGTTGCAGCAGCGGCCGGTGTAAATATTTAAATAGGTAGCGAGGAGCGAAGCGACGAGCATCTTAGGTTAACTTTTGAACTACCGCACGAGCCGAGCGAGCGAAGCGAGCGAGTTGCAGCAGCGGCCGGTGTAAATATTTAAATAGGTAGCGAGGAGCGAAGCGACGAGCATCTTAGGTTAACTTTTGAACTACCGCACGAGCCAAGCGAGCGAAGCGAGCGAGTCGCGGCAGTGGCCGGCGTAAATATTCAAATAGGTAGCGAGGAGCGAAGCGACGAGCATCTTAGGTTAACTTTTGAACTACCGCACGAGCCGAGCGAGCGAAGCGAGCGAGTTGCAGCAGCGGCCGGTGTAAATATGTAAATAGGTAGCGACGAGCGTGTGACTAACGTATTTCTTTATTATTGTATATAGTAAATTATTTTTTGAAAAATAAGGACATAAAGAAGTTTCACTTCTTACGTGTGTACTCTAGTACATGCACACATTTTATTTTAATTTAATTTATTTATAACATTATATAGGAAGTACATTAATGATGCAATCGTTAACTTGATTCAAGTTATTCTGTGTGTAAATACTGATCTATCTTCTTAACAATCAAACAAATCTGTTATTTAGGTATTTATAAAAAAATAATGTTTATGAATTGATTTTTAACTTCATGTTCATAAAATAATTCTTCTACCATATCCCTATAACCTACCTCTTGATTCAAATCATCAGCCAATCTTTCAATAGAGTCCCCAATCTCGTTGATAGTAGGCTGGTGAGCTGGTTGGCCATCGGGAGCACCCCTTTGTGCTGGAACATCAGCCAGGAAGTCGAACAGATTGTCCAGGTTCACGGATTCTGCTCTTGCTCCAGAACAGGATATACCGCGGAGTTGGTCCGCCATGCTTTCCAGTTCTGCTCGCTCTTGTTCCGCTTTTTCTGCCAGGCTGTAAGGTAAGACGTTTAAGTTATGAACCTTTATGTTCATTTTTTGCAGACTGCTCTAATATTATTTATAATTATGTTTATTTTACATTGAACTGTACATAACAAGCTGCTTGCATTTATATAGAGAATGTTTCTGAAGATATCAAATATTGGCATTTACCCTGGAAATTGCTCAATGCCATCATTTAACTATAGTTGCTGACAGTTTGAATAATTAAATAGTTTTCTGGTTGATTGTTCTGGTGATTGTTGTGTTGACAATTGACACGAAAAGTAGTATCAAAGTATAAAAATCTGATTAATATACTTTGTATTTAAGATATGAAGTCGGACCTTACCTTAAACTAACCGCCACAAAATTCTGAATCATAATATAATTAGCAACTAAAGGCCATTCGTTTCTACCTCATACCAAACTATCTTACCTGTTCCTTTCCTCCCGTAATTTGATTTCCTGGTTGACCCTCTTCATTTCTCGTAAAGCAGCGGCGACTTCCCTCGCAAAAGCGCCTCTCAAATGCCTCTGTAGTGTTAGAGCAGCTCTTCGTAATCGTAAGAAAGCAGCTCGTTCGAACCAACCGCGCCAAGCAGCTTGAAGGATTACAGCTGCTTTACGCCATTGGAGGTATTGACGGCGGGCTATCGAGCCTTTGTACCACTGTGAAGTTATATTGGGTATTAATACAATACAATTATGTTTCGTATGACTCTGACTATAAGGTTGTTATTAACATAATTAGATGTGAAGGTTAAAGTTAACTTTGGAATTTGCGTATAAATGGTATCTAATAGTTATTTTAAATAGTCCTTTGATTTCTAGTATAATCGTATAACATAAATACACTCATATTCCGAATTGAAAATTTTTGCAACTGCAACATGTCTTGAAAAAGTTTTAAAAATTATTTATAATTCAACATCTTAAGCTTAATATAATTCAGATTTCACATACCTTTTGTATGAGTAATGCCGAAGACTGTAACAAAGCTGATCTTCTAGCTTCTAGCGGCCCATGCACAGAGCTTCTCATGAATATTTTTGTGTGTCCTATTTGCCAGTCATCTTTCGGTGCATTTACAAGTTCCATTATAGCTCTGAAATAGAAGCGACAGTTATTTATTAAAAAAAATACATTGTTACCAGTGCAATATTATGTCCATGAAAAGTATCACATTATTGTATTTATTAAAATATATACGTAGTAAAATAATAGGATCCCGCAACCTCTGTTGCAAGTAGCAGTATTACGCTCAGAATAAAGGTGCTACACATTTAAACCACGCTCTTTAACTCTTATTGTAGTTGAATGTACATATTATATAAATTTTCCTTCAGGATCCTGAAAGAGTAGGGTCCAATACTTACGTGACATCAGGTTCCCGTGGTCTAGGATGCGGTAATAAACATCGGTATCTTGCACAAAACAATGGTGCGGGTAGATGCACAGGATAGCCATCACGACGAATGCGAACGATTTCGTTCATGCCCAGGTACCGTAATTGTTCAAGTACTAGTTGCTCGTTGTATTTGCCAGCTACTTTGTGCTCGTTCGGCTTTATGCAGCGGACATACCTGTTTGATTAGGTTATAGGTTGCAAGTCAGCGTATGATAAGGTAAAACTAAAATTTATTTATTAGCTGCAACATAATAGTAGCAATGCATAGTTGTATTGAATACTAGCTTTACAAGATAACTAAACGTTTTAAGGAGTTAAAATTAAGAACAAAGAACTATCGATCAAAAAAATTCTATGATGATTTTTAAAAATTTCGTAGAAGTTGAGATTACAATTTTGTACCAAAAATATATTACACAAGTCGAATGGTCATTCGATTCATTTCGAAGATGCCTACTGAAAAATTCATTCGTACATCATAATTTTTAATCTAAAGTCATCGGAAGGACTCACCATACATCAGTAACTTGCAGCATATCTACTAAAGATTGCAACTGTGCTCTAAAAGTGTCCACTACAGTGGGTCTGCCTTTGGAAGTGCCGCGTTGTGTTGTGCTCGTTGAACCGGGGCTTGAGAGCGATACATCCTGTATAAATTGATATTTCTATTATTTATATTAGAGCAAAAAGGAAGGTGAAACAAAAGAAAAAATGTGCTAGAATTATAAATGAATTTTTATTGCCTTTTAAGTTTATTGAACTATTATAGTAGCAAATACTTCGTGTTTCTTATCCTCTATCCTTATGTTTAATTTCAGTTTAGTTTTGGGATCAATGTCAGCCCTAACTGGATAGAAAACTTTAGATTTAACTTATTTGAAAACATATTCACAAAATGTAATACAAATAAAACTAAGGGATACTATTGGTAAACTACCAATATTTTAGGACTAAATTATCTAGAATTTCTTCAATATTACATTATTACCTGTCCAGGCGGCGCCAAATCCTGCACATAATCAGCGAGTTCTCTCACAAAGGGGTTAGCCGATCTGCTCAAATGGTCGATAAACGCATCTTGCTGTGTATCGCGGTTTTTATCGACAAATCCCTGTACGCTGTACGTCACTGTGCCCGCGTAGTGTTGTACCCCGAATTCTTCTTCCCATTTCCGACGGGAACCTTTGACGAATGTTTGATGTTCGCCGAACTCACTTTGAATGTTTGTGAGGTAGGCGCTGTCGGAACCCTGAAGTACAAAAGGTAAAGAATTAAATTTTTCTATTAGTAATTCATTCAAATTCCTATATTCTCATTTATTTTCTGATTTTGAACTTCTGTAATTTTGACGATTTATTACTGTTATTTTGCGTATAATCATATAAAGAGAATAAAATACATATAACAAAAATCAAATATTAATTCATTACATTTCACATTAGAGATAATTAACCGTTTCCAATTTCAAAATAAGAAATAAGGAAAATGGCAAACCTTTGGCATATGGCATTGTTCACTGAGCAGTTTCAATAAACTGCGCGGCGGCTTTTCTAGCAATTCAAGACACGCGGCGTTGTCTGTGAATTGTATTTGGTTGTACTTTATCCCTTCTTGTCGATACTGTAACGAAAAGATAATTATTATTAATGGCAATTTTATTGTAACTAAATTAACTATTTCAATGGTATTTCGGATCGACATCAGTTTATTTTTTAGAACGATTCACAAGTCCTTCTGAAACGAATTGATTCGAGATTTTGTTGTATTAAACTCATGTTATATTATAACATATAAAACATCCAATTTAACACAATTCATTCGCACTTATTGAACATCCAAACAATTCTTATGAGAACAATTGAAATACAAAAAATAAACTCACAATCTCCTGCTCCAACGCGAACACGTAATTATTAAAGAACATATGCAGCTTCTCGTTAGCGTAATTAATACACAATTGTTCTAGAGAGTTCGACGCGAAGTTCTCGAAGCCGAATATATCGAGCACGCCGAGCGCCCGCTTCGCTTCGCGTCCCGGCGCGGAACAGCTGTTAACATGGCGGACGAGCCACGCGAACGTTCTGGAATATAGAGCACGTGCCATGGCGTGACGGTTTTCCCGGGCCTGGAAATTATTATTATTTAAATAGTAAAAAAGTTAGTACAACTTTAACAGGAGTTATCGAGTTATAAGTTACATATTGATACTTAGTTTTATAGATTCATAAATGAGATTTTCATTTAAAGAATAGAAAAATGCGTGCGGCGTCGCCCCGGTAAGTAAATAGCATATATTATAAAATATTATGTGTCTTTCTAAAACACACAGCGTTGGTGAAGAAAGCTGTCTATGAATCCTATATATCTCTATGAAAAAGGGTCACCTTACCGAATATCGATGGATCTTTCACCTCACTAGCAAGAGCGCGTCCCTAGTATGTCATCTGTCATCGCCAATTTGACATCACCTTTGAAGCGCTGTCATCTGCCTCTGCCGGCATAGCGTTTATGAATTCGTGCGCAATAACATCGCGCAGAATATAATTAGTATTTATCTCTAGTAAAAGTGATCAGATTAAGTTACTTTTACCTGAATAAAACACATAAAGCGTTAAATTTTAGTAGTAATTGGTTTAGGAACGGAATTAGTTCCAATATGAAACACAAAAGACCACGTTGTCGGAAGAAAATTCGAAAACCGGTGCTTTGGTATGTATAATAGTGGCGGGAACTCTTTTTCGTCCTCGGAGGACGAGAGAAGCAATGGTTCGTCACTGCCCAAGAGACCGGGAGACGAGAAATTCCGTAAGTACAATCAGACTTGTCATAACATGTCCGGACTCGTGCATAGAATTCCATGCAACACGTGGCATACATATTTTCACAGTATTTGACACAAATACATCAATATTTAGATGTAGGTAATTAATAATAAAACACAATGCATGCCTATAGTGAGATCGCTATATTATCATCGGGTTTATTTATCATACACAGGCACATTGGTTACTGTGTCAAGTATTGCTTTTAACCAGAATTGTGAGATATCGTTAGGCTACCTAGGTAGAAGGTACTTAGGTTTATGGAATCGACCGTGATCCCCTATGACTAACGAGCCCCAGCAGCAGGTAGTGAGGTATCTCAATCACTTTGACCATTCAATTGTAACTACCTCAACAAAAGTGAGTACCTACTACTTAGTGCCCACTACTACACAATTAGTTCAAAACAATTAAGAGGTACTTATATTTTAGATAGGTACAAAACCTGTCTATCACAATATTCTAAAGAGAAGAAATTGTTAATTAACTATTATAATATAATTTACATATCTATCATGTATCAAACATGTCACATATAGATTTTACATTACTTAAGATATGATATAGAATGTATAATGTGAACAACGGTCTCACACAATTTTCAGTATGAGGTACTGATTACTACAAGTTGAGATTACCTAGTTTATGGTAAATAATTCTTAACATAAAGAGCGTGTTTTCATAGTCAATTGATACCAGAATAAGCTTTGATTCTATGGGTACTTATTTGAATAAGTATTGAAAAATCATAAGAAATAGACATTGCATATTAGGAGATGTAGATATGTTTATATACGTTATCATCATCAAGGACCCATATTTACCATATCCCCGAACAGTTGAATGATATCATTCTTGCTTATAATGTTACCGATGATAATGATGTTTAGCTAGTTCCTTTCTTACTTAAGTGAAAGAGCTTGCCTTAAAATTAACACTCAGGCGTGATAAAATTTTTATAATATCAACAGTAAGGTAACCAAAATCTTTGTATTTTTTATTTGTATCTTCTACAAAAATACGTACTGAAAATATGTACAAGGCGTCCTTAGCCATGATTAGCTTAGTATGGTTATGCTGAAAGAACTGAGTGTCCAGAAAGACACAGAGAAATATATGCCATACTTACATTCAGATATGCTTCTGGCAATAAGAGCTGATGGCTCCGCCAGGTTGATATTCAATCTGTGACACCTAAACACCTAGGTATTAACCAGGTAATTTTGATACATATCACAGGTTATAACTTATAACGGTAATTAAATTTTTACAAAGCCAGGATTGGCTTGTAAAATTAGACATCATTGGTAACAGTAATGAGATTCTTCCAAGGCCAGGATTGGCTTGTACAATCAGGCATCATTGGCCTATTTTCTGCCTGCATATTGCAGCCATTTCAAATGGTCGCGGAGACCCTACAAGCTAGAGGTGCCCTCTTTCTGTTTTATTTAAGCTATTAAGTTTGGTCTATTGAGACTGTTACAAAATTAACTTCACAGGTCTTGTAGACTGTGAGGATTTTGGAAAAGCTTGATTGGCACTACAGCCACATAAAGTCCATTCTGGTTTAGTTGGACAATTATCTTTTGGGTCTACCATGACTAATCCAATTTAACTTCACAGGTCGCGGAGACCATGGAGGTTTTGGTAAAGCCTGATGGGCAGAACTATTCCAATTCAACTTCACAGGTCGCGAAGACCATGGAGATATTGGTAAAGCTTGATTGGCACTCCAATCACAAAAAGGGCCACAGCCCTCTGATTTAGTTAGACTATCAGGATTATTCTAATAATTTAACTTCACAGGTCTCGGAGACCATGGAGATTTTAGTAAAGCCACAGAATGAGCCACAGCCTTCTAGTTAGACAATTATCTTTTTGTCTACAAGGATTGTTCCAATTAACTTTACAGGTCCCGGAGACCATAGAGATTTTGGGAAAGCAGGTTTGGCACATCAATTACAAAATGTACATTGTAAACCTGGATACTTGTGCCTCATGTGTGATAGTATAGAAATGTCTGTGTTATTGCTAGTCCCAAAAGCTTCAAAGATAGAGCATACTGTGGTAGTCATTAAGAGGACCATGTCTTGCACTAAATAAGAGTTGCAGACAGTTCTAGACATCTAACACTGAGAGGACTGTACAGTTGTCGCCTCCAGGTATTTCTCTAGAGTTTCGCGCACAGCAGACCAAGAGAGATAGGCTTTCCCTCTACATGCTACACAAGACTTACAAGCTGTGGAAAAGACAACATACACAGAAATGTCATAGTCTTTGTAAAAGAACAAGTTTGTCACTTCCTAACTACAGATACCGCGGATGCGGGCTGAGTAGGACATCTGAACAGTACTTACCTGTCAGAGAAATGGAGAGGGAAGCAGGGGACTTGGCCTTAGAATTTCTGACTTATATGTAGTGTACCATAGGTATGCAATAAAAATGCTTCTGAGTAGATTGAAAGGGGCGCACATCCTGTAGCCCAAGCAACCAATCAGACTTTGGTCGCCCACATACAAAGGTTGCTAACTCTCTTAGCCCTCACAACTGAGTAACTGTACCTAGATGAGAAGTTGAGAATAACTCTTGGCACGCTTCCAGGACGCCTAAATGGCTTTTGATTTAGATTGCCTCTCAAGAAATCTACCTGTACCGGAGTGGCTTCTCCTACCTTGTGCAACAGGAAATATATTTCGGAGGCTCCTGATATGGTCCATTCCGCTATCCAAAGAGGTGATTTAGTGCCAGGCCATATTTGCCAAAGCCTGCTTCGAATTATGCGACATCTGCAGTCGTTGATGGAGCTGACGCCTAGGCTGAATATTCCCTTCCAAGGATAATCCTCCAAGTGTACTAGCGCACCTCGCACCCCGGGACCCGGGCAGATACATAGCACCCAAGGGTGGCTTATGGTTAATATAATAAATAATAATAATATACGGACATTTCTCCGCAACTCGATGTCAAGCGCCTAAAGATGGCTTATGGTTATTGACTATTATGGTTATATATGGTTATTGACCCGGAAGTCAGGAGCACTCAGACCATTGGTGAATGGCCTTACCCCCCAACTGCTCAGTCAGAAAAAGGGGGGGGGGGGAGAAAAAAGCCCATTGTAGAGCAAAGGAGAAAGAGCAGTTAGGTAGTGGTGCCCCTCCACAGTGCCAACATATGATCCTCCAAGCAGGAGGTGACTTTCATAATGCGAAAAAAAAAAAAAAAAAAAGAAGAATGCATGTAATCTAGTACACAGAGATTCTATTTAGCTAATTAAATTAAATTAATTAATTTTAATTAGCCTAGGTCTATCATAAGCAAGCTGACCCTATTCTCTCAGGAGCTCTTATGCTATTACTGGGGTCAGGCCGAGAAGCTCATGACATGAACATGACTTCTGAAGATCTCAAAATAGAGTTTTTTATCGCAGCAAAATAAGATTATAACCTGACCTGAATTTGGATATAAAATGGATACAACAACATATTATCCATCAGGGGTCGGTTGTGAGGACAACCAGACACATAAATATGCCCAGTGACCCATGTGGAAAGGTTGGTTCAAGTAACAAAGGACTGATTTTCAGTCTTAAAAATAGATAATTGATTCTTATCTATAGAGGGGCGGACCCTTTAAGCTTGCAACACAAACCTTTATGTCTGGCTAGATAAGGTCCTTCCAAATCTTAAAGACAGTAGCAACCCTGTCCAGCAGTGGCTTCAAGAAGGTGGTAAGGGCACCAACCTGTTGAGGCAATGGAAGGACCATACAGTCCTTTATAAAGTTTTACTGTCGATCAGTCAATTTAGCCAGTGCCAGTGAGTCTGGTTTACTTTAAGGTAACCTTAAACTGTTTAATTAATTATTTAATTAATTGTAATTGATTTAAGATCCAAGTAATGATCAATGTGTAACAAACATGCTTTAAGCTTAAGGTACAGTTGTGTTAACATTGGTATTATAGTTATTTTATATACAGATGTTATTTACTGTAGTATTTAGCCTTAGAGGCTCCATTGTTTATCCTTGATGACATTGATCTTCCTTTGAGTTATAATTTTTAAAATGTTATTTTTATCTTATTATTTGAACTTTGATTTGTTTCAAAGATACAGAGAAATAATAAATCAGTTCTTAGGTTCTAAGACTTAGTTCATTAGTATTGGCTTATGATTATCTGAGGAGAATAATTTAAAATTTAGAGGATATATGGTTAGTTCTTACATGAAAGAAAAACTATTTTTGTTGTTGCTACATAACCCCCTTGTATTGTTTTTAGAATTTAAAATATAACTTTATTTTACAATACAAGAGGTTCATTTAACATTCTGAAAGGAATGAAATTTAAGTTGTTAATACTCTTAGGTATTACAATATTAACAAGATAATTTATTTTCAACATAGCGTTTGTATGTCTTTCTTCACCAGCAGATATCAAACACATCTTCACCAACGCTGTGTGTTTTAGAAAGACACATAATATTGATGTTTTGCATTAAAACAAAACATGTATTATGTGTCGAATAAAACACACAGCGTTGCAGTTTACTGCTTGCTGATGAAGATGCTATGCCGGCAGAGGCAGATGACAGCGCTTCAAAGGTGATGTCAAATTGGCGATGACAGATGACATACTAGGGACGCGCTCTTGCTAGTGAGGTGAAAGATCCATCGATATTCGGTAAGGTGACCCTTTTTCATAGAGATATATAGGATTCATAGACAGCTTTCTTCACCAACGCTGTGTGTTTTATTCGACACATAATACATGTTTTGTTTTAATGCAAAACATCAATATTATGTACATGGGTTTCTTTGTATTGATGTAAATTCTTAGCTAAGAAACATAATTGAAGTATAAGTACCTAAGTATTAGGTAGTAGTAAATAAGATACTGTCTGTGTGCATAGAAAATTTTATATAGGTACTAGCGGTCCGCCCCGGCTTCGCCCGTGGTACCTACATGTTTAAACTATCCTATCTCTCAAGTTGGATCGAACTGCACATGGTGTGCGAATTTTATTATAATCGGTTTAGTGGTTTAGGAGTCCATTGAGGACAAACATTGTGACATGAGATTTATTTATTAAGATGCCTAAAGAATATTTCATCAATACTTTTTCAAAGTATTTATTTGTAATATTTTTTTTTTTATTTTAACTCGAATATAAAATCACACTCACTTCATGCAATCTAAACGGTATGTCCGTAACATTCCCCCGCACGTTGATCTGTCTCTCTAACAACACGCGCTGTGCTGTGGGCGGCGCGAGGCCCAACAGATTGGCGACAGCATCCACTGCTTCTGCGTCTTCTGGCGCTAGGGTCGTGCGTTCGCCGTCTATGTCCTGGAAGGAGAAGATTTTTGATGTGACAACGTCTTATAATTCGATAGAGCCGGATGCACGCACTCATGCGGCGTTACCTCGCTCTGAGGCGTTCCATCTAAGGCTTGAAGTGCAAGTGAGAGCGCGGAACGAGCGATAAAGAAGCACAATCGGCCGTTGTCACGTTCAACTATCTTCAGTAAACCGACTTTACTGTTTACAGACAACCAATTTTTTGTTAAACTTGCTGGTTATGTGTATGATATCTTTAAAGTTGTTTTTAAAGTTAGGTATGGGTTTTAAAAAGATTTATCAGTGTGTCAGTTGCTGACATGGTAGGAAGTTGTTATTATGACGGTAGGTAGTCGCTGGCATTGTAGAAAAATTGAGCGCGTACATATGGAACGAAAAATTTTGCTTCTTGGTTCTTAAATATATTATGCAACTTGCGTCATATATATTGCATTTGGGCTTTAAGAAATGTTTTGAATCTAACCTGTTTGAATCATGAGTTTAACATGATTAATGTAAAAGATGAATTCCAAAGAACTTTGTAAAGATAACTTATTTATTTATTTATTTATTTAAATACTTTATTGTACTGCCAACAAAAAAAATTACAAAAAGAAAACTTATACTAAAAGAAGACACAGCACAGATGGCGGCCTTATCACTTATAAGTGATTTCTTCCAGGCAACCAACTGATGATGGGATAACATAATAGAATAAAAGGAGGTGGGTAAAAAGTATACGCAATAATTATGTAATATAAAACTAATAGAAAAAAAAAATATACTAATAAATATACTATAAATAATAAATAGATATAATAATAGATATCATATATATACAAACGTATATACCTATAATTATACATACCATAAGTAAAATAAATACATACAATACATATCGTAATACATTTACATAATATAATATGTATAAAAGGCAAATTACAGCGAAAGAGAGATCATGAGCTAAAATATACTATCCCGAGTCAAAAGCAAGATTCAAGTAATGATTCCTGACAAGGCTTTTGAATGTGGATAGCGTTTGGGCTTGTCTGATATTTATCGGCAAGGCATTCCAGAGTTTAACCGCAAAGGAATCGCCATAGAAGTGTGTGCGGTGAAAAGGAATGCCCAGAACAAGCCTATCCACAGAACGAAGAGAATAATTTTCACAATGCAGGAAGATAAATTTATTTTTGAGATAGGAAGGGGTCTTAGGGTCAAAAAGGATAACTTATACAAATATGTACCTGGAACTGCACATTGCCGAGCCACAGCACAGCCGCGAGCACTTTAAACAGCCCCTCGCACATGTGCGGCGGGACTTGCAGCACAGTTAGCGCAAGCTGCAGCGCCTCCAAACGCCCAGGTTCGGACCTTACTGGGGCCTCTTCGCGCTCTTCCAGAAGGTACTTGAAGCGTATGTCGTCACGGAGACGGAGGGTCGCTTTGAGTTCAGCGTTGTGCTGGAATGTTCGAGAATTTTAGATGGTTTGTGGTGAAAACGAAAATGAAATGAAATGCCTTTATTGCTATAGACATAAATACAAAAAGCAATATAGAAAATAAATTTTAAAAAGCAAAGGGCGGCCTTATCGCTAGGTAGCGATGGTGGAATGATGGATCGAAGTTTCTAGATGAAATTACGTAGAAAGATTAAAATTTTTATATAAGTTATGATAGAATGTGTTAGATGCTTCTGGAATCAGGAATTATGTAACATATTGTGAAATTAAAGCTTAAACTAAAAATTACATATAGAAATATGCTTTAAATTTACCCTTGCTCCTTCCACGAGCTGATAGAAGACATGGTAGTTAGTTTCCCGGGGCGCCGGGCCAGTTATCCGCGCCCTCTCTAGTAAGAAGTCCCTAAGAACAGCGCCCTTAATGCCACCCCTGTGGTCCAACCGGACTTCTACGAACTTGCCGAAACGGGATGAGTTGTCATTTCGTACTGTTTTTGCGTTACCTAAAAGATGGAGAAAATTGATGAATCACAATTATCTAATTTGATTTCTTTCTTGGGATCCACCTTGACGGCAAAGATATTATTATTTATTATTTTATTTTAGTTGATTTACTCAGGCTATTACCCTATTTCGATTCCACCATCATTTCACTGAAGTAAAGAACTTCTTATATGTCTTTAAATATATTTCCTTTACTTACCAAAAGCTTCTAGAACAGTATTTGCTTCCAATATCTGCTGTTCAGCCCACGACGCCTGTCCCCCCGCCGCACATAAGTACTGTAGAATCAACTTTGTAGTCTCCGTCTTGCCTGCACCACTCTCTCCTGATATCACTACCGATTGGTTCTTTTCACCATTCTGGAAATAGAATTGTATTTTATGAGTTTTTTTTGTTGAGATTAGCATGTTTTAGAGTTTAATGTTAATGTAGCGCTAATTAAGAGGTACTTTTTCCTTGTAATTACTGAACATTTGAATATGTGTGTGCATTATACAAATATTTGTATAGACAATTTTACTATTATAATGCATACATTAAAAATTTATTATTCCATAACTTACCTGTAAAGAGCTGTATGCAGATTCAGCCAACGCAAACACATGTGGTGACAGACTCCCAAACGCTTTGCCGCGATAGTTTTGCATATCCTCCTGAAAATGCATAAATTACAATATAATAAACAAGAAAAAAAAAACAGTTTTGAAGTGATACTTCTTAAGCGCGTTGAGAGTAAAATTTCAAGGTCGCCGTCACGTCATGCAGTAAAGCGACGATTCAAATGATTGAATCTTGTCAAAGAAGTTTCACTTCTGACCCGTGTGCGAGCACACGCTCTTTTTTTACTTACTTGTGTTTAGTATATTCTTGATTATTCCTCAGAAAGTGTGGTGTATAAAATCTTTAGTCATTCATCATGAATGTGCAATTGTAATTTTTCACTTTCAATGTCCAGTTAAATTTTTATTTGCGTTTAATAGTGGCAGTATACAACTGCGATTTATAAAAGTGCATTTTTGTAGTCCTGTTGACGCGTCCTCACAATGAATAAAAGGAAATAAAAAACCGACAGCTTGACGCTCTTGTATAATGCAGCTTTGTCCACTTGTAACAATGACGCTGAGCACAGCTTTTGGATATATTTAAGGGTGTTTTTGATTCAACTGGCCGGGACTTTTGGTATTTACTATTTACTCTGCGACTCGTGGAATGCTCAGCTAATCATTAATTATTCTTTAGGCTCTAGTTGCAGATATGAGATTTTTAATCTATTATATTTGTGGTTTTAGAGGAATAGGTATTAACTAGATGGTTAGTTTTATATCTACCATTACCAGAATTCATCGACCAATTTGTTGTTTAAAATACAAACATGTTTGACCAACAGGATAGGATATCCATTCATAATTAAAACAACAAAACAATTATTTATATTTGACGACGCGGTTGGCGCAGTGGTAAAGTAACTGCCTACTGAGCCGACGGTCCCGGGTTCGATCCCCGGTCAGGGCAAATATTTGTGTGATGAACTCAATTATTTGTTCTTGGGTCTGGGTGTTATTATCTATATATGTATTTATTAAATATTATATTTATCGTCGCCTAGTACCCACAACACAAGCCTTAATTGAGCTTACTGTGGGACTAGGTCGATTTGTGTAATAATGTCCTATAATATTTATTAATGTCCTATAATTTATAATCTCAATGTGATGCTATTTATAAATTATTTTAAACCTGATTTAATCACTGGTTCCCGGTAGGTTTGGATTATTATTTATCTTTCTTCCGGTCAAATAAAGCTCCCGTTAAATCCAAATGAGTCATCGCATGATAACGTATTGTAGACTAAATATTTATACAATTAATCTTTAGACCTAATTATAATTCAAATAATAATATACTCACGAAATTGTAACATCCCAACTCCTTGTATGGATTCACTGCCACTAGAATAGATCCTGTGTATGTCTGTTTATTGTGTTAAGAAAGTGAATTGATGTAGTAAGTATAGTTGCAGAAAAATTAAATAGAGAGAAATTAAATAGATTATATAATAGACCAGCTGTGCTCAACTCGTGTTGGTCTCAGCGAGATAATATATATAGCCTACAGCCTTCCTCGATAATTGGGCTATCTAACACCGATAGAATTTTTCAAATCGGACTAGTAGTTCCCGAGATTAGCGCGTTCAAATAAACAAACAAACAAACTCTTCAGCTTTATAATATTAGTAAGTATAGATAATAACATTTTTTTAATGATAAGAAATACAGAGAAGATTGTACAGAATATGAACTGTTACAATAAATATAAATCACAGTAAGATTTTTGTCAGTTGACATGCAATGATATCATTATCCCTTAAGTAATTATGCTGAATTCCTAAAACCTTACACATACTTATCATACAAAAGATAAGCGAGTCTGTTCAAAAAATCTTGACTGTCATTTCAGGTATCGCTCTTTGCTAAGATTTCGTAATTGCACCGTGAAGTTAATCGCAAATTATTCCATATATAGCCCAGTTTATTGGCACATCCAGTCTAATACATACTTATGCATTAAAACGGATGACTTTCATTAAGTTTAACCCCCGGGTATGTATTACGAACGTAGTACAGAAATACTGCGAATTAATTATAATGTAATTTTATCTGAACGCTTTTAACGTTTTAGTTTTTGAATCAACTAACTTGTTAGGATAAATTTAGATTGACATTCTCGAAGTTGAAAAGGAAATAGAGCTTTTTTGGTTGCTAAAATAACTCATGTTAGTAACAAGAGAATAGAGGGACTTTAAATGTAGTTAATCATTATAATTAACATGTGTTATTAATTATTATATAGGTAGTAAATTAGTTTTTCTAATGTAACTTGTAAACATGAGGTTCGAATATTACCAAAGTTGTACATGGAGACTTACTTACTAATAAGTTAGTATTTAATATTATCGTATAATCTATTGTAAAAAGGATACATATATGAGGTCGTGCTTGTACCGCCGCCGAAGGTTGTCGTTAATGGCGTCTTCTGTGATGAGCGGCATCATCGTCATGTCGGGCACGCCGGGCCCCTCGTCTTTGTCCTCCTCCATGGTGCTGGAATTAAAAGGATTTTATAAAGATGTGTTTTATTAGGTAAAAACAATAATATTCGCTAATTGAGAGTACAAAATAATGTCTTGTATATTACGATACTACTGGCAAAACGAATCCCGACAAACGACATATTTGTGATTGATCAGAATAAGTACTAAGAGCATTGTGGTTACAAATATACATATATAGACCGTATTAATTAGTTCTCATTTTGACATAAATGGATTAACTCAAGGGCGTACTTAAAAAAGATAAATTTAGTCGCTTAAAAAATAAAGGAAAACAAAAAATAGCTTCGAACATGGCTTCGAACCTTCCGTTGTTTTAGGAACGTCGGTTAAAAATCGAGAAACGTAATGTAAACATTAATAAATTCGTTTTGTACAAAAAGCGATTAGCAAGTTCATACAAAATCGCCATCAATATAAAAGTTTGATAATCTTCTCGACATCTATTTAGGAGCTCAAGGAGACCCAAGACCAACCGAGCTGAAGTGTCAGGAGCAGATCTGTAAATACTTGACCCGAGACGGTATCGATTGGCGCAATGTACGTTGAGCTATTTATTGGGTTTATTGGTTTTGTGGAGATGAATATTCCTAATATTGTAATATAGGATTAGCTTAAGGTAAATTGAAATGGCAATTGTAATTGAAGCGGTGAAATGTAGAGTATGATTGCCGCATGATGATTGATTGCAGTATGTGAATGGTTAGGAATCGTCAAGACGACGAATTCTGGACTTTGGAAGTGTACGGAAATGGCACATTCTTATTATTTGTTATGTAATTAATTAACTATAGTTCAAATTACAATATAATTAATGTAAGGAATGTTGTAAAAAATTAACACATCGAAGCTTCATAAAATATCTACCTCTGTAAGTATATCTATAGGCACACCAAATAAATGTTATTAATAAAATAAACTTTAACGACTCTATTATACATTGCAATTAATAAAAAACTAATTGAAGGGAGGACTTAAACCATAAATAGTTCAGCTTAAAGCTATTAAAATCTCAAGGATTGTAAATATTCATAGCAAATTGTAGATGACATGTGATATCGAAGTGTCGTAGAAAATAGACCTATAAGATACGGGGGCGTTTTACTATCATGATATTTCACCCGGGGACCACTTTATATGATCCTTATCTTAGATTGCTTGTACATGAACTATGTTTGTCATGTCGCATGTGTAGCTTTTTGTTTAGCATACACTTTAAGTTTCAGTACATTTTTTTTTGTGCCATACAATAAATTCAAGATGATTTACAATATTAAAAAAATGAGCAAACTGCATAAAACATTCTAAGGTTAACCTTTGAGACAACCCTTTGTTTTATTTTACGTTGTCAACATATTAAACGGCACATAAATATGAATCTTAAAATTAGCACACTAGTAAAGTTCAGTAACCCTATCGATAAAATAAGTCAAACATCGTAACATATGGAGGCTAGTCCCTCCCGTTGGCGATGACAGTATAATAGTCCTTGGGGCAGGACGCTCCACTCTCACAAGTTATCGGACGGAAATGTCACTTGCGGATAAATACGTCATTTCGCCCTCGACTCCCCGCTTATCGATATTATATAAACATCACTAGATATTACGATTCTTATTGGAAGTGATATAAGAGCGCTCTGTTGCAATAATTTGCGCTTTAAATTTTAATATTTAAGTAGCTTATTTTGTAATTAAATATCGTTTAATTAAATAATTGTAATTTTTAACATTAATAAACAAGCTATTTCAGTGCCTAAAATCATTGTTCATTTGCAGTTATTTTGATTTTATGCCGTCTGAAAGGGTTGATGGGGTTTAACCCCGCCGTAAAAAGGGTAAACGGTTTTATTTAGATGATTATGTTTGTTCGTATGTTGGTCTATAGACATAATAGGAGATATAAAGGTTTGGACTGAGGTCAATTCAACGTGCCGAGGGGCATCGGGCAAAAGGGAATTCCACTTCATTCGTATAAGGAAGCAGTAAAGCGTATCCAAGCATATAAAAAACAACAAACATTTCTAAAATGAATTGAATTCAAAAAACAAATACATAGTCAAATGAAATGCTATTCCTATGTATGTATTTCACATAAAGAATGTTCCTTTAGGGATAGGTGACTTCACTTAAAGGAAGCAATAATACGTCGTAAAGAACTATTCAAAACTAACCGCACAATGCATCAATCTTCCTACTTAAAAACAACTAGACATAGAAAAAGTCACCATAAAGAGATACAATCCATATTTCCTACATCCGCATATTAAAAGCGATGTATTTTTTCCATGTCTAGTCGATAGAACCTGTACCAATAACGATGCTTGTCACGCAACAAGATTCCCTTTTAGGATAACACAAGTAATGTACTGTTAGTGAAGACAGTTTATTAAGAGGTTAGATGTAGGTAGCAAATTTAAACAGGTGAGACCACACATGTCGTAGGTTAAATGTTTAGTTTCATTACGGCTTTATGTTAAAGATTTTGTGCAATCTTTATGATTATTTTGTCGTCTGTAAAAGTCGACAGTCATACACGATAGATACGTGTTTTGCGTGGAAGCTCCTCGGATAAAATAATGGTGTATACCATGTGCATTTATCTAAGTATCTTTCGTATCCTTATCTTCAGAGACAGTTTGGACTGTCTACAACTGTGCTTTAAGTGAGATGGTATATTATACATGCATCTAATCTTTTTAAATACTAAGCGCATGTGCCGTCACTTTCCTCGGCCGAGGCACGTCCACAATCCACATAGACCAGTCTCGCGAGGAAAATGCTTCGCGAGGCTGCTCGATGTGTGAATCCGCCTAATGACAAACTCTAAAACAAACCTCGACATTTATTAGTAGCTTTACAATCTTTGAACGATAAAAGTAAAAGTTATCTACTAATATAAACGAATTTGAAATAACTACCTCATACTCATCAAGTCCTCAGGGAGGGAGCTGTAAAAGGGACGTCCCCTTCCCCTAATCTTATTAATTACGTCGTTTATATTTTTCATTTTCATCGTGACTGGGTAGATTCGTAATGAAGGTAAATAATTCGATTTTCGGAAACGTTTGAGAATTATTGAAAACACGTTTTAAAATTGTCATTTTACTTGTGAAATGTGTCAAGTTAAAAAAAAATGAATCAAATAGTTATGCCACAGTATTACAAATTACAATATAGGAAATAATATTGTAATACTGTGGTTATGCCATTATTTTAAAATCATTGTAATAGTTGCAATGTAATAAGTACTATCGAATTAAATAATATAACAATTATTACTCAAGTAACAATGCGTAACGAATTTAAAGATTCTGCGCTTTTGTGAGAGTTGTTTAAGAAATGGTTAATTAAAAATATTACGGTAATAATCGATTAATAAATAATAAAACAGTTCTTTTGCAACCGAATTTATAGAGAGTTCTGAATTGGATCACAACAATTATATAACGATCGTTATTGTTTCTGTATCAACAAATTGTTTGTTTTAATAATTACATTCTAATCTATTTTTTATTAAGTGAAACATGACGGAAATTCTCATGGTCTTCACAAAACAATGGCGACTCAGGTTTCTCGGAAACGCGTTATTCAATTCTGTCACTAATTTTATGCGTGCAGCTTTTACTGACTATGTAATAAACAAATTACATGACGATTGTTTGATTTTACAATTGATTACCTGCAATGGTAAGAAATTCTGTTTCCCAAAATGACGGAAATGTCTTTGTGGGTTAGTTTTTCGTGTCCTTTAAAAACACATCTCTGCTGCTGCTCTTTATCCTCTTGCGTGGTTCTCCGCTCTTTACGATAAAAGTCTTTTCATTATTCAAACGTTGTGTAATACCTAATTACTTTCGTTTCCATCTACTAAATGAGACATATAAACTATGTATCTTCGAAATCCTTTTGGAAAAATAATCTATACTGATAGCCCAATTATCGAAGAAGGCTATATTATATCATCACGCTAAGACCAACAGAAGCAGAGCAATGCGGGAAAAACTGCTCGGAACAGCTAGTATTAAATAAAGCCAGTAAGCTATTTATTGAACTACTCGTATTTGGCAGGCGACAGGCGCTCCCGTCGCCTACGTGTATCCTTGCCGACCCTTGAAGGTTATTGGGGAGCTTTCGAATTTCATTTTAGAAAATTAATATTTTATTTAACATTTATTCCAAAGCCTGTTGATAACTTTGTAGAGCTCTTAGAAATAGATTGAGTGCTTTTATAATTTCTTTCGTACTTTTTAAAAAGCTTGAATAATTTATAAATTATTTTATTAATTCTAGTCTATTAAGGTTAAACTTAAACGAAATCTTATTATATATAAATCTCGTGTCACAATGTTTGTCCTCAATGGACTCCTAAATATGATTTAAAAACCCGATTCAGGCTTTAAATAAGAAAAATATTATCATAACTCATGAAAAGTACGAAGTATATTACACACTGTTTGTGACATATCATAAATAACATTACTCTTATAGTGTTATTCCTCATACTGACTCTAATAAGTAAAATAAATGAAACCGCCTCAACCATAAATTATATAAAGAGAGGGTTGGCTGTGGGCGGACACGCGGTGGAAGATTTTATGATAAAAATACTAGACTGTCTCGTTTCTTATGTTCTATGTTATAAAAAATCGCACGGATTTAAATAATATCTTACGTTTAAATTGAGGAAATTTCAAAGGATTTTAAATAGATAAGTAGTTAATATTTAAAGGTTAGCCTTGTATAACCAATAATTAAGAGAGTCGATTGTTATAAGACTAATATTACGCCTTATAATTTATTACATTCGATAGTTGAATATTTGTGGACGGGAATTTTATTTATCCTTGAAAATGTAGTTTGCTAATTGTTATGGCTATTATTTATCCTTGAACATGTAGTTTGCCAATTGTTATGGCTAGTTTTAAAGTGAAACTTTTATTACATCGTCTCAAACTTTTTGGTCTGTGTAGCGCATGTCGCGTGACGGTCGGCTGCCGAGTAGGTATAAAGCAGTGTTTGGAACCGTTCGAACAGTTTCACTTTTACCGTGGTTTCATAAAACCACACAACATTTTTTAACATTGTATTTTGCCTTCCTAGCTGGCGCATAGATATTATTACTATATCCATAAAGTGCAGTGGTGGCTCAGTGGTGAGACCTCGGACTTCGAATCGATAAGTCCGGGGTTCGAGACCAGGCGAGCGCGCAAGAAATAAATTGATTTTTCAATTTATCTGCGCATGTTGCAACATCACCACTGCTCGAACGGTGAAGGAAAACATCGTGAGGAAACCGACATGTCGAAGAATTAAAAAAAAAAAAAGTTCGACGACATGTGTCATCCGCCAACACGCACTTGGCCAGCGTGGTGGATTATGGCCTGTACCCTCATAGGAGGCCCGTGTCCCAGTAGTGGGAACGTATATGGGCTGATGATGATGATGATGATGATCCATAAAGTAGCATTTAACCTAAAGAACTAGGGATGGTATATAGACATAGTAATAGTTATTGTCCATGTTGTATAATTATATCTCTCACGTCCAACGCAACCCACTAAACAAACAAACTATCATCAGACTTAATAACTCACTATGTACGATTGTTATTATACAATGTACCCCATATTGTTCTTTATTATAACCGACTATTAATAATTCTGCCAAAATAAAGCATGTCTCTTGAAGTCCCCCGAATAGCGAAAACTTGTAAATTATGACAAGTCACGAAGAACGCGTGGGCTTGTACATGATTTTGTTCAAGACGGGAGCAATTTGTAATTTAACTTCACTTGCCTTTGATTTGTATGAGTCGAATTAGGGAGATAGTAGAGCGATGTTTATTACCTTTTTGTACTCGTATATCATATATTATTAGGGTAAGAAGAATGTTAACTGGAACTATTCTTTCGTTTATATTTTCCTTGAACAGAATAATTTAAATCAATCGATCTCAATATTTTCTATAGATTCGCAGCTTGCAATTCCGGGCATTACTTAGGAATATAGGTACATATAAATTATAAACTACAGATAATATAAAGTGAATTTAGAAGGCAAAATCAAATTTTCGTATCAAACTACATGTATTTCATGCAATTTTGCCAGTATTTTTATACAAAAATATTGTAAGAGTACGAGTGGAAATGACAGAGCTTCTACTTTATCCATTTAATCCTACTTAGCATATTAATATCTGTTTCATACCATTATGAACATTATCATGTTCATGTCAAGAAAATAATAAGACATATTTTTAGGGTAAGTACTTACACATTAAGTGTGTTCGTGAAATTGGATACATTTAAACCCTAATTAAGAACACGAAGCCCTTACTTGCGTGTTTTGTAATTTTTGGTCAAACTAAGAAACCATAGAGGAAAATTGTAAGAACAACGTCTAGACCGTCTCTAGAGATAAAGTACGATGGCACTACACAAGATAACATTAAATTATGTAGTCTGGATAACAGTACGTTTTATACTGAAAGTATGAAGATATAAAGTTAAGAGTTTATTTTATATTTGCTCTTCAGTTTACATAAGCTAACGAAATATTAATTCTTTGGGAAAGATTTTGGGATCGATATCTACAAATGCGCTGATGAATGAAAAATATTCTGTTTTATATTCCTTATTATTTTTAACTAGCTGTGTCCCGCGGTTCCCCCCATTGCTCCGCTCCTGGTGGTCTATATGTGGCGTGATGATAAATAGCCTATAGCCTTCCTCGATAAATGGGCTATCTAACACCGAAAGAATTTTTCAAATTGGACCAGTAGTTCCTGAGATTAGCGCTTTCAAACAAACTCTTCAGCTTTATAATATTAGTTATAGATGGGTAAATATTTTGTTGGATGGTTTAATATTTTTAAATTTTGCTTCGGAAAACACGTGTAAATTAATATTGGTGTGTAATGGATGCTTTATATTTGTTTTAATAGCTATTAAATTTTTCCGGGAAAAATGGAAAATTTATTTGTTTTCGTTTATTTAACTGCCTTGTTTTAATGAAACTCGAGTAATAATTAGACACAGTATTGTTTGTTCCGAGTTCTTAATTAACGTAGCGTAAAGGAAAATTCTGCTAAATATAATTTGCTCCTATTTGATTTGTCCTTACTCTCATTCCCGTTTCATGTACAGCTAATTATCGACAGTTTATTAATTTGCTAGGCTTCTTTTTCTACCCACACTATTTTTCCTGAAATACCAGTTATATTTATATATTTTAGATGTTTTCTCTGTAATAAAATACAAAATTTACGAGCATAGTTTTAATTTCAAAACAGTTAATTTGACGCCAACCCAGTAACAATGTATAAACTGTAAACCCTTTGTAATACTATAACACGGCAATATACTTTCTAATACTCAAGGCATAAGGGCTGAAATGCTAACTAGCTTCAAGAGATCTTGAATTGTATATTGAAGGGTAAAATTTGAACAAGAAATGTTCACACGACCGTCATCATGCGTAACACAGCGTCAAAACTCAAAAATCAAAGGGCTCTTTCAATTTATGAGTTTCGTATCGGACCGCTACAGTGCCGAAGCGGTGCGTTTGTCGTACGGCGCACGGCCGGTCGTTTGTTTTCATACAAAATGCACGGTGCGGCAACAGTGCGGCGTCCGTACCGCGAACGCTCGACAGCAGGACGGCAACGTCGCAAGTCCCATAGGGATGTCGGAAATGCAATAAAGTATCGATGTTTTTTGAAAATATATCAATATCGATATTGATATTTTTATTACAAAATATCGATATATCGGTATGATTTGTCATTTGACAGAGAATATTCGTGCTCTAAAAATTAATTTTTTGGTCTCATCTAATTCAATCATCTTACATTTCTACGGGTACTCAAGTACAGAAATACGCGCGTTTTGAGGTTATAATGTATAAGTCAGTCGTGGTAATTATACGGACGGGCAGTTGAAATTGAAATTGACTAACAGAGTTGCCAACTTAAAAACCAAACTATAAATTTAAAACAGCACTAGCATACAAACGCACGGCAGTCAGATACGCTTTCAATTTAAGCGTTTGGTAACGGACTGCTACCGTACTGCAACGGCACGGCAGCGGGTTATAACTAGCGGCACGGAAAACGTGC
Source organism: Colias philodice (assembly GCF_061535455.1). Classification (NCBI taxonomy): domain Eukaryota; kingdom Metazoa; phylum Arthropoda; class Insecta; order Lepidoptera; family Pieridae; genus Colias; species Colias philodice. Next base: position 7,654,368 of record NC_143103.1, on the reverse strand, counting down.
GGCAGCGGTCCGATACGAAACGCATAAATTGAAAGAGCCCAAAGACTTACAGCGACGAGTGATTTGAAGTACTTAGCGTCATGGATGAAATAATTTCACATACATTGTTCTTTGAGTGAGTTACGATTTAATAGATAGGAATACAATATGCAATGTATCATTTACAACTCCATTTTCACACAGATAACGAACAAAACAGAAAGTGAAGATTGAAAAATGCTCGATTGCTCGAAAGATAAGTATGTCATGTGAAATGATATGCGGAAACAATTCAAATTAGTACGCTTCATTTTTATTTTTTGCTAATTTGAAAATGATTTGAATGTACCATGGAAGATACTTGTAAAATTAATATAAAAAACCGGCCAAGTGCGAGTCGGGCTCGCGCACAAAGGGTTCCGTAGCAGCAAATATAATAAATTACAGTTAAATCAACCTATCTCAAAAACTATAAGAGATACTTTGATCAAACCAAAAATCGTTGAAAGAGTTAATTAGCATGCATCACCTCTATTTTTTTTAGAATTTTATACCCCGTAGTTATAAAAATAGAGGGGGGGGGACATACTTTTTACGACTTTGAGAGCTGATATCTCAAAAACCGTTCACTTTAAGAAAAATGTTTTTTAGAAAACTTTATATCATTTTAAAAGACCTTTCCATTGATACCCCACACGGGTATGTACATCGAAAAAAAAAATTTCATCCCTCAGTTACATGTATGGGGGGCCCCACCCCCAATTCTTTTTTTTACTATTTAGTGTCATATTTTTGTAGCGGTTCATACAACACATATTCCCATCAAATTTCATCACTGTAGTACTTATAGTTTCCGAGTAAATCGGCTGTGACAGACGGACAGACGGACAGACGGACAGACGGACATGACGAAACTATAAGGGTTCCGTTTTTGCCATTTTGGCTACGGAACCCTAAAAAGGCAGCCAAGAACACTCATCTTCTCAGTAACTTGAAATTATTTGAAGTGGGTATATTTACAAAAGTAATCATAACAAACATAAATTATCCCATTCGTCCTGGCCAAGAAAAAGACACAAACTCAATAATTAGACGCAATTCCATTAAACTCGAAGACAAAGTGGTTTAAGTCTGCGGGAGTTTCACTCCTAGTTTATTCTCTTTTAGCCAAGTTGATTGGAGAGCATTTCCAAAGAGTTTTCTTCACAAACCTCGGTATCTTCATATTTTGTACCCGACTTTACGATATTTACCCTAGAGCATATTTACGTTTAATTGTTGCACTGCTACAATAACGTCATAATTATTCAGAGCAAAATAAAAAGATTTAGCGTTATCCAAAGTGCACTTGAATGCAATCTGATCCTTTAGCTTTGATGTGGCTATGAATATTTATTTTATTAGCTCACAAAGAGAACCATTTGCGAGCTTTAAGTCGAGTTGCTAAACAGTTGCATAGGAGAGCGTCCCCATGGAAACCTTTGTCGCCTAATGAATAAAACAGTTTTTAAAACATACATAAGCAAGTCCGCGCGTGATCTCGCAAGATGAGGGCGGTGACATTCCTATATCTAATGTGGAACAATGTGAAATTCACGTCGAGTTATTTCGGGCTGTCTCCATTCCAGGCCTCTTTGAAACACGACGCCGCACACGAATTTTTATTTCTTGTGCACTTCGGACGTGAATCGGTTTTTAATTTGATTAAATCCCGTCCAACTGGGTAATTTATAAGCAAATTAGGAAAGTATCGCGTTGGTTAAAGCAGTATGTTAACATATTATGTGATGTTGAATAATAGAGAAATAGCTTTATAGAAATAGGCTAATACACAAAGAAAAGTGGTCGATAGGAAACTGCATTTATCACGGCGCGGCAGAGGTAAAACAAAATTAGCCATGCACCAATGAAGGCAGTTCTTACTAAGAACTATTGTCAATACCAGCATCAGTAATCGTTATCATGAATTAGTTAATGCATTGATTTAACGAAGTCACTAAATAAAAGTGCTTAGAATCACACCGTATCGAAAAGACGTTGTTACTGGATACGGTGTGATTCTATATTTGTTATTTTTCTGTCATGAGCAGGACTATCGATTGTCCTACAATAATGGCTTTTACACAGGATAGGAAAAAATACGTGAAACATTCCACAATTGTTAAGACTTGTTTACCTCCCAGGTTCATTAGCCTATCGATAAGTTAATCGTCAAGTAAACTGTCGGCAATTTTGACCACAAACACGTAACGAGAGGATTACCGTTGTTCGAGTGTACTTAATTGACTTTCCGACACGGCTGATGGCGTTAATCTGTTTTTGTTTACTCGTTTTGTAATTTCATTAACTCTTGAAGCGTTTTGGGTGAGATATTTCGGGGAAATTCTGATAGACAACCACAATCTCGTTTGCGGAATCCAATCGGAGGGTGCAGGTGGATCTTGTCATGTGGTTAGAGATATCGGGGAGAAGATTGGCAATTTAGGAAATACATATGTATGTCAAGTAGGAAAATAAGTTTTTACGTATTCAATTACTATATGTCATACTATTTCTGCTTTAAAGGATATTTTGTTTGCAAGAAGTTAATGTATTTTCCTCGTGCTTTGGTCCTAATGATACTAGAAATTGAATAATAGGCCTTAATTATTGAGATTAGGAATTATGTAACAATTGGTATTTATTATATTTTTTAATTCGTGTGTGAAGTGCAGAAAAAGTCAAGTCTCTCATACTAGAAATATTTTTTCCAAACATACAAGTATCCGCTTTATTTATTCTGGCGGTTCCTTTGTAGGAGTGAAAACGTCAAGATGAATCTTTTTTTAGACGGAGAATTCACTTGACTGGCAACTTTGTTTATTTAGACTGACATAAATAACCAAAGTTAACTCAATTTAGTTATGTTTGAAGTTATTTTTATACATAGAGAAATTAATGTGACTTTAGACTATGGTATTAAAAATATTGAACAAGATTTTCCACCACAGGGGAACGAACTCAAACAAAAACAAACAAATGAGGGTCATTATCCACACAACTTTTAATTTAACATCTGATCAGTAAAATAAGATCACAATTCATAAAGGGTATGTTTGTATTGTGTATACTTTTGCTAAAAACTGAAAATAGTAAACTAAAAGGCCCAAATAACCTACTTCCCTATATATGCAATATGCATGTTAGTGGAGCAAATATGGGGCAAATTGCATATTGCAGTCCGCTGCACTCGACGTCAAATGGGCATTACTTCCACGGCACTTACTTCTAATACGTCATAGCTTGATATTTAGGTGATGAGATCGATACTCTAAATGGATAATTAGGTGAAGGTTTGGGCATTTCTGAAGGAAGTTTGATGGATTTTATGAATTACATTGATGAGGTTGTGAAATGATATGAAGATTATAGTTTGAAGAGAAAAAGATTATTGATTATAGTTTTCTTCAGTATTTTTATGCGATTCTAATAATTACAAAGACTAGTGGAATTTAAAGTTTCTTAATAACTAACAAATCTTTAATTTTTCATTCGATTTTATTCCTACTGCTAATGAAATAAGATAAATTTCAAACAGTATTAACTCCTAACGCTTTGTTTTGAACAGAAATATGTCAGAATTTATCTACTAAAAGTTCGCACTGACAACGAAAAAGTTAAATTATGTTACACTAGCGGTCCGCCCCGGCTTCGCCCGTGGTACATATTACGCAATAAAAAGTAGCCTATGTCCTTTCTCAGGTATCAAAATATATCCATACCAAATTTCATGTAAATTGGTTCAGTAGTTTAGGCGTGATTGAGTAACAGACAGACAGACAGAGTTACTTTCGCATTTATAATATTAGTATGGATTTAATAATTCCAAACTTGCACGATCATTTTAAACTACATACATTGACACAATTTTTAAAGACAAAACCGCATCTATTTTCGGTTTTAAAGTCCATCAACCAGAAAAGCAATTTATAGCACATGTTGCGATCGCCCAGGGCGCAATCAAGCTAACGTGCGATATTGCGTGCCTCCACCGTTTTAATTTACAAGCTGCTAGTCTAGCTATACAGCTAGTAGTTAGTACTATGTATGGTTCCGTACGTTGCTTCCGGAGGTAAATCGGAATAGCGTTTTAGAACGCTTCGATAATAGGATCCTTTTTGGTATGAGTATGTGATGTGATGCGGCATTAAATGCTAGAGGTTAGTGCGTTCTATTTTAAGCCATTTTTCTTATATTTTCTTAGTTATGATCGTATGAGCCTTTGATACATGTTTGAGATAACAAAATAAGTTATAATTCAGTTTTTAATTATGAATAGACGCAATGTCATAACTGCATATAGCAATAAATATCGAACGACAATAAGGAAGAAATAAGGAAATCTCTAACGTCTTTCATAATAATTAATAATACACCATATCCTGTAAAATGAGTTATATTAATCCCGTGTCAACAAAAATATTATGGTCAATAAATAGTTTCGGATGCGCGCGCGCCAGTAGCGCTCGTAAATCTCGGGTTATCTAATTGACGTTGAAACCGGCGCGTGCGCAGGAAATAGATCGGATAGAGGGAAGTCTAAATAATAATCTACGTATTAAATAGATGTAACTTTTTGCTCTTTCTTCTCCATTAAGACGGATAATATCTGAGAGATTGAATTAAAAACGTATGAATAATTATTTGTATCATTAAATATGTAAATTATGATGTTTTCTAATTGGATCACCTTGTTTGGTCAGGTAAGAATTCTTTGATTTCCTTATGAATTATGATATCCATATTTTCTACAATATGCATTTATCAGGAGCTAAAATCAATTTCTATGGTTTACGGTAGATAATATTATATATATTTATAGTTACAAATATTTTTTTATAAAAATACTGTGTATCAAAATGAATGACAAACATTAAGGTACGTCATCATATTACTAAACTAGCTGTTGCCCGCGACTTCGTCCGCGATTACGTCGTTTTTCGTCATTCGTCGTTTAAAAAAAATACGTGACACTTTATTTTTGAATGTTCTTAATTGTCTCTTATAAAAATAAACTACATTAAAATTGAATACTCTGATGAGAAAATCTTAAAATCGGAGGACATCGAAAATCTGAGGAAAACATGAATTTGATTTAAATTCTACATTACTTAGTAATTCAAATAATAATCTAAATTAAATGTAGATTAACAGTTTGAGCGCATCATTATACAGGGTGTAATCGTTAAGTGTGCACAGGCGATTTTTCCGTAAGTATCACAGATAACAAAAAACTTTAAACTGATATCGAAAGTACTTAACCTAATGAGTAAAATGGCGGTAACAAATTTTTAAAAATAAATCGAGAAATATCAAAAAAATTATCTTTAAACCCTCCCATACATTAAGTATGAAATATGAATATCCCATATACCTACATTTAATATGAAAGATTTTAGCTTTCTTTTTCTTTTTTTGTAAATGTCTGGAAAATCCCCGGGAAATGCTCGGAAAATCCCCGGAAAAGCCTGGGAAATTCCCGGAAAATGCGTGGAAATTTCCGGAAAAACCGTGGGAAAATCCCCGGAAAATGTCTGGAAAATCCCCGGAAAAGCCTTGGAAATTCCCGGAAAATAACCGGAAAATGCCTGGGAAATGCTCGGAAAATGCGTGGAAATTTCCGGAACAACCGTGGAAAATCCCTGGAAAATGCCTGGAAAATATCCGGGAAATGCTCGGAAAATCCCCGGGAAATGCTCGGAAAATCCCCGGAAAATGCTCGGAAAATCCCTGGGAAATTCCCGGAAAATGTCTGGAAAATCCCGGAAAATAACCGGAAAATGCCAGGGAAATGTCTGGAAAATATCCGGAAAACGCGTGGAAATGTCCGGAAAAAGCGTGGAAAATGCCTGGAAAATGCCCGGAAAATGCTCGGAAAATCCCCGGAAAATATCCGGAAAATGCGTGAAAATGTCCGGAAAAAGTGTGGAAAATGCCAATTCAAATTTGCGAAGTAATTAAAGCAGAAAACCAAAAAAGAAAAATAAAGCTAAAATCTTTCATATTAAATGTATATGGGATATTCATATTTCATACTTAATGTATGTGAGGGTTTAAAGATAATCTTTTTGATATTTCTCGATTTATTTTTAAAAATTTATTACGGCCTTTTACTCATTAGGTTAAGTACTTTCGATATCAGTTTAAAGTTTTTTTGTTATCTGTAATACTTACGGAAAAATCGCCTGTGCACACTTAACGATTACACCCTGTATAATATGTACCTAAGTATTAAATTACGTTAGTTTACATAGTAATTTTACTAAAAACACGATGACTTTCTTTCGCGCTCGGTACAACAAACTAAGCATGTTTGTGGTACGTGGCCCGCATCACTTGACCCCCCGCGAGTTCCCCTCCGTTACTATGCGAAAATACATTCGTCGCCCTACTGTAGGAAAAATTGTAATATTTTAAATTCGAGAAATATTGATTTCTTGTATTCGACTATTCGTTGTAGTCGAATACAAAATATATTTGAAGAAACTTAGGTTGGCCTTCAGGCAAAAGGGATCCTATCAAATGATAAACTTGACCTTGTATCTTAAAAGTAAGCATGAAAGGATCCTCTGATAATTGTTGAGCACCAAAGGATCATTTAAAACGCACTACTATAAGAGCGAATATTGTTTAAGAACTGTTTAGATTGCACATGTTCCTCTAAAAGAAGTGATTTCAAAGGTTCTGGTGTATCTTCAAGCGAAAGCCGACTCCTTACTCCTCTTTAAAGCATTACAAAAAGAACATACTACGTTAATATCGCCTGTACAGAAGATGATCTGTAATCAATTGTGAGGTTATAAGCAAACCCACTTTTATATTTGTCGGACCACACCACCGAATTCGTAGATTGATCTTCTATGTTTACCTCTTAAGTCATTAAGACTGTCGAAATCTGTCTACAGTATGACGGGCCTCTCGCTATTCGTCCGTTTCAAGAGACCAAATAGTTTCAATTCTTAATCTTTCATTAAACAAACTTATTAATCGTACTTGTCTCAAATAATCTTGTCTCAAATAATGGTAATATTCGCGTCCCTACTCTAGTCATTGCTTATGCTCATGTTCATCTTCAAGAGATCGAATAATATTATGGTGCACCCTATCATTTGTCAATCGGTCTTCATATTGAATAAAAGTTTCAGATTATCGAGATAAAATATGCCATTTGCGATCAGCTGTGAGACGTTATACCCTCTCAGTGAAAGTTTCGGTCTCACAGGATAGTACATGCCGTTCGCGGTCAGCTGTGAGCCGCAATTCTCGTTGTGAAGCGGTTTCAGGTTCTCGGCACAACACAATATTATGTTGTTTTCGGTCAATAGTAAGCCTCTTACCTCTAACGATCCTTGAGAACTCTTATTTCTCATTTTCTTAGCTTTGCTCGAATTTCGATATAAAGATTTTTTAGGTGGCACTGATGCGAGTAAATAAAAATTAAGTTAAAACGGACTGAGAGTGTTATAATCATCAATCATCATCATCATCAATACATATAATAAAATTGTGGAAAAGCGATGTCTGTACAATGAAAATATTTAGAAAAAAATTAGCAGGTGTTATTATTAAATCGATCTTGAACCCAAAACTGTAGTTAAAAATTTTTTTGTCTGTTTGTCTGTATGTTTGTGCACGCTAATCTCAGAAACGGCTTATTCGATTTAGATGCGGTTTTCACTAATGTATTGTGGTAATCTTCATTTAACAGTTAGTGTTTATTTCATGTCAATCGGTTCATAAATAAAAAAGTTATGACAATTTATAAGTAATCACGGCGAACATTTGCTAAGGCATTCTATTGTACACTGTACAGTGTACGATAAAACGTAATTTATCTGTTATACGCTACAGTTATTCCTTTACATGTCCAGATAATCATATCAAAATTCCCCAAGGGTTTGGGGGTAAGCTGAGGTAGTAGGGGGGGCGGGGTCAAATTAACATTATGGTTACTTCTAATAGGTAAATTTTCCACACAAAATGTCCTATTATGTCGTATTATATTTTTAACCCCCGACGCAAAAAGACGGGTGTTATGTGTTTGACTGCTATGTATTTCTGTGTGTGTGTGTGTCTGTCTATGGCACCGTAGCTGGCTAACAGGTAAACCGAATTAGATGCGGCTTTTTTTTGTTAGGCAGCATATTTTCCGACGCTGGTTCTTAGATAAATTGTATCGAAATCGGTTCATCCACTTATTATACGGTCTACATAGGGGTAAAAGTGGGAATGAAAAAAATGATATAATAATTTATTTTTAAAGATCGTTGGGAATTTTATGAAATTATTTATTCCTTTTTCTATACACTTTTCTTCGTCTAAACGGTTAAGTTACGTGCTCCCTCTCTCTCTCTTCAGCCTTTAGTTACGTGCGTGAGACAGGAAACATCTAATTTGGATTTGTTGCTGGATTTGATAAAAATTGAGTATCGATTAAGCTGATCAGTGGCTACACCATACATTATTAAAAACATCCATTTAAGAAAGGAAGGAAATAGAATTTGCTCCTCTCCCCCCCTGGTTCCTAAAAAATAATATGACATAATTTAAAAGAAATTTTACGTAGAATTAGTTAGGCATTTCTTTTTTGATTTTCGATATTATATACTAATCATAATTTTTAATTACAATATTATGTAGTAACTATTTGGTATAGGTTAGGCATTTCATTTCTTGATTTTCTTTAATAAGTTGGTACGTAAGTTTTTTAGCTCAGTTTAGTAAGAAATTTTAATAACAATTCTTTTAATTATTTATGGTAGTACGTATTTACTCAATAATTGTATGTTAAGTAGTAATTCAGCATGGGCGTAGCCACGGTGGGGCTGGGTGGGGCGCTTACCCTGGCTTTGATCTGGTAGGTACCAATTGTGAAGGGGAGTGGGCGTGGGCGTTGGCGTGAGCCTGAGAGTGGGCGTGGGAGTGGAAGCATGCAAATAAAAACAATTATTGTTGCCCCACCCTGAGCCCATGGTCATAGGTCCCATAGTCACTATTCCACGCGGACGAAGTCGCGGGCACAGCTAGTAGACAAATATAATCAGAAAGCTTTGAACTCCTAAGCTCAACCATAAAAGATAGACATTGATTATGATGTCGGGAGATATTTTTTATATAATATGGAGAACATTTCTTTCATACTAATAATTGTACCAAGTTTCGTTTAAATCCGTCGAGTAGTTTTTGTTTCTATAACGGTTATACAGACAGACAGACGGACAAAAATTTTTGGCGTCAGTGTCGATCCCTAATCACCTCGTGATAGTTATTTAGGAAATATATTTCATGTACAGAATTGACCTTTACAGAATATTTAATATAAGTATTATTCATATAATTAGATGCCAATTTCCATGTAACGTTAAATTCGACTATACAATAACTAACAGACAACGCAGGTTACTCTCGTTTCCGTAAGTTGAGGCGGCTACATATTCGGTCCTCATAACTCCACTTTTTGTGAACGAAACGACAGCGCGGTTTAATTCGATGCCAACACCATCAAAAAAAGGAAATATTTTTAATTGTGAAAAAATATTATGATTTACACTATAAATACTATTTTAACATTAACACAAAATATAAGACTGTGAGTGTGTAAAAATAAATCCAGCTAGTTTCACATCAAACTTATGTTTTTAATTAGGTATACGACATGAAAATATATTAATTACCAAGCAATAATCATACAGGTAAATACTGAACAAAAGTATTAACAGTCAAAGTAAATTTTTACTTACAACATGTAAATGATGAAGGAATAATAATTATCAACGAACTAACCTTTTTGTATTATTGTTTATAAATATAAATTCATAAACAATAAATTTATAAAGAATAGAAAAAATTCGACCACTAAAGAATGCTGGTTCGAGTCCCGCCTCGTTATCGAATTTTTAAAACACGAAGATTTTTAAAAATGTAACCAATGAACACAATCAATATTAGATTAACTGTAATGGTGTCTAGTTTGACTTAAAATAATAAACATCTACCCTCACTTTTAAAAATGTAGTATATTCACACGAATTATAAGCGCACCTTATAGGGAAGGGAAGATATGGGTTAAAGAGTTAAATAAATAAATAACATAATTATTATATTTAAATTATTAATTTTTAACATTGTGTTCAGTAGTGTTAACATGTAAATTGATTTGATTTTTACGAAATCTCATAGATGGCGCTGTTTCAAATTTGTATACTAATAAATTCATTAAACTGATTCTCTGCCCAAATTACGTAAATGACATAGTTTTTATTGTGTAAAGCTAGATAATAGCATGGCTTACCCGAAACCAACATTTAAACATGAGTCTTTAGATTGTACGCTGTCGTAATACACGGAATACGTAAGAAAAAAAAAGGTTCACAGCTCCTCCCCCGGAGGTGATAGCATGATAATATGTTTAAAAAAGCCTCACCCGACCTGTTAGTAATATTCATGCAAAATTTGAAGTCAATCTATGCAGTACTTTTCGAGATTAGCCTGGACAAACATACAGACAAACAGACAAACAGACAAACAGACAAAAATTCTAAAAACTATGTTTTTGGCTTCTATATCGATTATAGATCATGGATTATGTATTCTTTTAAAAAAATATTCAATGTACAGTTTTGACTTTCCTACGATTTTATTATATGTATAGATGAGAGAGTTCCTTTTGTTCATTGTAATCTATCTTGCTGACAATTTATCCTAATTCGGCTTGTTAGGAAATTCCTTTATTTAGCGTAGGTCTAGCCCGGTCATGACCTAAAATAATCATAATAACGCTAGCATTAAATGAACGCTCGCAATGTGGGTTTTAATGAAGTTTTTATAGGTTAAGAACATAAGAACTGTAACCTTAGACTGTAACATATAAAACATGTATAATTATATTAATAAAGAAATCTGCTTTCGAACCTTTCAACGTTACTATATTAACCAAATATATTAAAAAAGACGTGTGGCACTCGGGGACTGCCGCGGTAAAGCTATTGCATAGCATGCCTTCAACTTTCAAGCCACACCTTCGCCGTGCCCGTCGGAGTGAGGTTTTTTCGTTACGGAATTTCTCGATTCGGTCCCCGCGCTCAAGGCTCGCGATAGAAGCTATGCAATAGCTTAAAAAACTTTAAATCATCATATTCTTAAACGACTGGGAAAACGTTTTTGTATTCATTAGTAATCAATTTTAAGTTGTAATTCACCGTTCCCTTCAACGCGCGGTCCGACACGCACCTGACCGTTCCCGTTTAATTAACTTCTCCCTCTGAACTGTATCTGCATCACTAATCACTACCCTCTACACGTAAAGCTAGTCTCATTATTACGAATGCTTAGCTTCTGTTTTTGCCATACCAAAGGGTACACGGGACGACCCTTTTCTGTCATTGTTTCTATCAAATCGTTCGAAAAAATGATGCATTCTGCAGTACATATTATTTTTGTATTCTGCCTATTCTTCAGAAAGCGTTAAAGATATAGATGTTGAAATAAAAATAATAATAAAATAGAAGTCTCCACACAAACTGTCACAGTTGATGACCCTTCGATTCATATGGCTGTCAAGTTTTTTACTCAACTTAATTTACTATCATAAAAACGTATCCGTTCCGGATCAATACATCCTTTACAAAAAGAACTTATGAGCCAATGAACGTAATGAACGAATGAAAACAATTGACGGATTAACCCCGCAAATTGAATGAAGTGTGACCCTTGACATGTGTGCGTTGAGTGGTAGATGTGGTTGTAGTTTAGCACTTCTTTACTCCTTACTGTTATGGTGCATTTACACGTGCGAATAGCGAGGCGAATAACGAACACGCAACGTAAAGCTATTCGCCATGCGATTCGCGCCTTGGACATAGCCATAGAGAAGAATAATGTGTAACAGTTGCATATTAATGCTTAAAAGGATGTCTCAATGACTGATATAATTGTAAACATATTTGTTACTGAATAAATATTTTTGATTTTTGATTTTTTTGCATCAAAAGTCGTCTACAAATGGTTCGTCGTGTGACGAGGCAAATGGCGAAGACGAATGTGTAAATACATCTTTAGATTCTAACTCATACATCTCCAGGTGAAGTTCAATGAAAAAGTTGCAGTATAGGCCAGTAGAAATCGACACTAAAAAACCCTAAATTCGCAAAGCACGATGTAGATTTGAATTTTTGGTATGTTGTTTGGATCAGTTAGGGTGATGTAAATCCCAATTTGCAACTTCGAAAAAGTTGTGCTCGCTGCGCACCACGTGATAAACTGCGAAAATTTTGGACTTTTTTCACTTTTTGCTCTAAAAGTCATAAACTATGCGTTTCCAACAAGTATGATTCAGTACATAAATTAAGGTTATTAAATTTGCAACAATTTAAGCCTAACCGCAGCTCTCTAAACCTTATAACGACTAAACTGTGGCCATTCGAAGATGGTTCATTTTTCCGGAAATATTGAAATTTTTAGTTTTGCTCCCGTTTGAACCAAAATATTGGCAAAAACCGCTCGTTCTATGAGAAAGTCGTATAATAAAGTTGTAGTGCATTTAATTTTCTTTCATAAGAGCATAGAACAATGTCTGTGAGACAAATAGTTCACTCACAATATCTGAAAAACAAAAAGAAGGTAGAAATAGATTTTTAAAGAATTGAAACTGAGGGCATATAAAATCATAAAAAGGATAATACTTTTTCATTTGCAGGATAGGTAATTAACAAAATTACAAAGATAATTAAATTTGCAACAATTTAAGCCTAACCGCAGCTCTCTAAACCTTATAACAACTAAGCTGTGGCCTTTCAAAGATAGTCAGTTTTTCCCGAAATTTTCAAATTTTTAGTTTTGCTCCCGTTTGAACCAAAATATTGGCAAAACCGCTCGTTCTATGAGAAGGTCATAAAATAAAGTTGTAGAAAATTTAATTTTGTTAATTACCTATCCTGAAAATGAAAAAGTATTATCCTTTTTATGATTTTATATGCCCTCAGTTTCAATTCTTTAAAAATCTATTTCTACCTTCTTTTTGTTTTTCAGATATTGTGAGTGAACTATTTGTCTCACAGACTTTGTTCTATGCTCTAATGAAAGAAAATTAAATGCACTACAACTTTATTATACGACTTTCTCATAGAACGAGCGGTTTTTGCCAATATTTTGGTTCAAACGGGAGCAAAACTAAAAATTTGAAATTTTCGGGAAAAACTGACTATCTTTGAAAGGCCACAGCTTAGTTGTTATAAGGTTTAGAGAGCTGCGGTTTGGCTTAAATTGTTGCAAATTTAATTAGCTTTGTAATTATGTTAATTACCTATACTGCAAATGAAAAAGTATTATCCTTTTTATGATTTTATATGCCCTCAGTTTCAAATCTTTAAAAATCTATTTCTACCTTCTTTTTGTTTTTCAGATATTGTGAGTGAACTATTTGTCTCACAGACTTTGTTCTATGCTCTAATGAAAGAAAATTAAATGCACTACAACTTTATTATACGACCTTCTCATAGAACGAGCGGTTTTTGCCAATATTTTGCTTCAAACGGGAGCAAAACTAAAAATTTCAATATTTCGGGAAAAATGAACCATCTTCGAATGGCCACAGTTTAGTCGCTATAAGATTTAGAGAGCTTTAATTAGACTTTAATTGTTGCAAATTTAATAACCTTAATTTATGTACTGAATGATACTTGTCGGAAACGCATAGTTTATGACTTTTAGAGCAAAAAGTGAAAAAAGTCCAAAATTTTCGCAGTTTATTATTTGCGTATAATCTTTTTTCCTACTTTCCCAAATTTTGTAATTTTGTTAATTACCTATCCTGCAAATGAAAAAGTATTATTCTTTTTATGATTTTATATGCTCTCAGTTTCAATTCTTTAAAAATCTATTTCTACCTTCTTTTTGTTTTTCAGATATTGTGTGTGAAATATTTGTCTCACAGACTTTGTTCTATGCTGTTATGAAAGAAAATTAAATGCACTACAACTTTATTATACGAACTTCTCATAGAACGAGCGGTTTTTGCCAATATTTTGGTTCAAACGGGAGCAAAACTAAAAATTTCAATATTTCCGGAAAAATGAACCATCTTCGAATGGCCACAGTTTAGTCGTTATAAGGTTTAGAGAGCTGCGGTTAGGCTTAAATTGTTGCAAATTTAATAACCTTAATTTATGTACTGAATCATACTTGTCGGAAACGCATAGTTTATGACTTTTAGAGCAAAAAGTGAAAAAGGTCCAAAATTTTCGCAGTTTATCACGTGGTGCGCAGCGAGCACAACTTTTTCGAAGTTGCAAATTGGGATTTACATCACCCTAACTGATCCAAACAACATACCAAAAATTCAAATCTACATCGTGCTTTGCGAATTTAATGTTAATTTCCACTGGCCTAGTAGGTATATTAAGCCATTCGAAACCAGGCAATTCCAGATAAATACGATTGTGACTGGGCAGAAACCAATCGTTTTCTGTCCTCTGAATGAACTTGCAATCGTTCGTACTCTTTTAATCCCGTGAGACTTTAGTTTATTTCGAATTTCTACAAGTGTAATTCTTCAGTAATGTTCGACAGACATTCTGTTTAGAAATCGTTCGACATACATTTTCTTTAGAAAAATCTAGTTTAATACAGACGTTAGTTGGTCGTTTGTACTTTAGTAAAAAATAATGAAATAAGTAACAGAACATAAATTATAAAGTGGTTATTGTATTCATAGATACATTAAGATATACGAAGCTTTACTTCTAAAAATATGAATGACTATAAGTAATTTCGAATAAGATAAATCTGCATTAGTCGGATATGAGTCGGATGCACTTCGCATCTGTTTCATTGATCGATGTTTCTTTTAAGAGCCAAGTCTATATCTGATATAATATTGTATGTAAATGTGTTATTAATTATTATGCTAGTAATGTAAGAAAGTAATTTAAATGTGGATTAAATTAAATCCAAATGCTATGTTTACTTTATTTAATTAATAACGCAAAAATAAGTAGTAAACACAGTGATTCATAATATGCGGCATCGCTCTTAATTAACAAAGTATATATTTTTAATACATAGATGTTACATGTAGGTACTACATAGATATACATAGATAGCACACATATTCCGTTGTTATGAAGAGTAAATAGTAAAACTATAAAACCAAAGGTCACATCACACATATTCATTTAATCCAACAAATCGATTAAAAACCATTGTACGATAGAGGTTAACTCTGGTTAACTACTGCGTCTCACATAATATATGAAAGGCACACTAAACCCTTTACTAAACTCTATAAACCGTGTAATACTAAACTGCGATCTCAAGAACGATTAAGATAGTGGATTAATTCTCAAGTTCACGTCTGAACAGACGCTGTAAATAAATGTATTACTACGAACCATGTTTCAGTAGTGAAATCAGTATAGATAGATCTCTTATTTGTATTGCAACGCTTACGTAACACAGATCAAAATTTTGTAAATATAAGCAGACTCGTCTTTACTTGCCCATTCAAAAATGTACTTTATACGAGCATTTTTAGAAAGAAATTAATTCTTTTAATCTCGGAGATTCGCGTCGCAAATCAGCTAAGGCCTTTTTGCAGATGACTCAAACAGATAAGAATTTCATTATTTATTTTTAGTTAATTATGAAAACTTATACGTTCTTAAATCTAAAATAGCTTTACTGAATACAGATGTTTGCAGAGCGAAAGTTACCCTTAATATTATATACTGTCTTAAACGGCTTCTTACAGTTTCATAGGACATATAAAACTATGGAAGAGACATATCCTGTCCTAGACCAGCACACAAAGCCTAGATTAAATGGCCGTAGACATTGCGCTTTGAAATTCATTGTGGTTTTAAATGAAAACGTGTTCTTGTCTTGCGTCTGTCTTGGAAATATATTTTAATGTCCAGAGATTTGCAGGCTGTTTTAAATGAAAAATGTTTTCCTACTTAACGTTATATTCGGTATAAGTTTGCGTATTAATGTTGGGGTAGTGTAATTAGTAAGATTTTATAAATATGAAGTTTTTGTATGTATCAATTTGGAAATAATTCATTAATCATATTTTATTTAGACCCAATTTAGACCACATATTGAAATTTATTGTCTTAAAATAAAACAATATAACGCGTAAAATAACCATGTTCCACGATAAACTCATTCGAATTCACGACCACAAGCGTATAATTAAAAAGAATGTTACCAATAATTACTACCATATACGACAAGATATACAATTAAAGAACATGTAACATCTTTGTGAACGTTTAAAAACATCTAATTGAGAGTATTCCACCAGATATAAGCCATTAAAGAAGATTATCCCATCCAAGTACCTATATCTATTTTATGTTATGCTTTTGTGATGTGTTGTGTTGTCTATAACTAATATTTGTTCTTTGTCAGGTTATACAGCTCCATGTAAGAAATCTATGAGTAAACAAAACTGAACCATCTCAATCGTGATTTTTCCTCAGCACAGAGCACGCTTAACATGAGCATTAACTTAAACTGACCATCCGTTCAAAACTTGACATTGGCAGAATCCGTCCTCACTGGGATCGGGAGTTACCATTTGCTAAAAAGAAGAAGAAGAAGAAGAAGATTATCAACAATTATAGATACAATTACATACAGCCGCTGGCATTTATGATCCTTATCTGATAAAACTGACAGTTTTATCTATACATATAATAAATCTGTAGAAGGGTCAATTCTGTACATTAAAAATATTGAAAAAATAAATAGCAGGGGGTGTTACTGGATCGATATCAAACCCAAAAATGTGATTAAAAAATTTTTTGTCTGTCTGTCTGTCTGTCTGTCTGTCTGTCTGTCTGTATGTGAAGACATCACGTGAAAACTAACGGTTCGATTTCGATGAAACTTGGTATAATTATACCTTATTATCCTGGGCGTAAAATAGGATACTTTTTATCCTGAAAAAATACGTAGAAAAAATATTATCTTAATTTTTCAGTTTTATCCATAGACGTTGTTCTGTAGAACCGCGAACACACGTTGCGTATTATTATAGGCCTAGCCGTATTTGGGTCCAATAGATAATAATAAGATGTCATTGTCAGAGTTAATGGAGAAATAAACCATCCACGCGAAGACCGCTTTCTACTAGCTTCCGCGCGGACGGAGTCGCGGGCACAGCTAGTTGGTAATAAATCCACACTCTTCATAATACCCATGTGGGAAAAGGAAAGATATTAATTCCTTCGATATGGATAACTTATTCAATATTAAAGGTAAGAGAAAAGCTGCAAATCGTAGTAAATTAAATGGTCAAACGGTTCGTTTGAAGTATTTTAATAAATAAGTGATAATTTTACATAATAGGTACATATTCGTGTGAAAAATACATCAGCATATGCAAGAAAGAACTAAATAACGATGTAAAAGAACCTATTAAGACTTCAGTATTAAGACAATCTTAAAGCTAGACAAATGTATTTAATAGGCAACCTTTTGACCGCTCAATGAAAATCTTAAGACGTCCATTCAAAACGCTTGCTTGAAAACTAAAATTTCATATGAATAACCTACACATATTTAAATAGGTGCTTTTCAAAGTTGAGATCTGTCTCAGCAGGTATGAATGAAAGTTAAGATTGAAAAAGTTTTAATTGCGTCGTGATTACAGAAATATTTGGTAAATCTTTGAACGTCTTCAGTTAATGCTAGATGTGAAATACTTGAACAAATAATATGATAAATATTGCTTGTTCATAAATAAAGGTTAAATACACAAAACACTAGAATTTGAAAGGATAAAGTCTATTTAATTAAGTCTATTTAAAAATTTAGTTGGAAGATTTGTATGAAGAACCAAGGTAGTAGAGAAATTGTTCTTCTATTACAATTTACAAAATTAACTTGTATTTTAATGGTAAGGTGCGAAGAAATATTCCCCTCAAGTATATGGGTGGGCCCTTCTTTTATAGGGAACGTTTATCATTGACGTTAATGTAGAGTGATATTTCTTTCATCCATACATGGATTCTCACTTAATGTATAATGAATGATATACAAAGAAGAATGGTGCAAATAAAGGCTAAAAACATAATTCATACCTTGTGCACATTATTTATTTCCATTTAGATATTTGCACACCCAAATAATGGGGGTATATCTAATGTATTAGCGGTATAATATTGTGATAACAACACCTATATTCGCACCTATATTCTTGCAAATAAATATAATTTAAATTTGGACATATATTTTTATGTAAAGAATATACCTAATATCTTATTGACTTTACCTCAGAAATGCTTATATTATTCTTAGCCAACGCGTAGCGATTGGTCGAGTTTCAATATCATCAGATTACATATATTTAAACTAAAAAAAAAAATACTATCCACTACATATTTCGAACTGCGCACTAACGATTGAATGTATCTAGAACTCTCCTTCTCGTATGGAAATGCATTTTTTTCAGTCAAATCAGAGGTCTTTTTGCTTGCGTATTCAGATTTCATTTTGCTGAATTGGCTAGAATTTACGCAAAATAGATCTTCAATTTTCCAGGTATAAAGCTTTTAAAGTCATTTCCGATGCGCCTCCGTTTGCTTTGAACTGGGTCAGAGCTTGGTTTCGTTTAGGGTTGTCACCTGTCAGGTATATCATACTTGAATAATATGTACCAGTATGTACCATATCTTAGAATTCTATAAATATATATGATAATATAACAGATAAACATAATAAACATATGCATATACTCTTCGTTGAATTATTGAAGCTTGGCTTTCTCGACACTCGACACCTTTTGTGTTAACTTCTTTTGTACGCTTATTCTCGAGAGATAAACTGAAGAGAATTCTTCCATTTTCTTTCTTATAGTTTAACGCAAGTTAAGAATAGTTTCAAACTTTCATTGTGAACTTGTGTGGCTTGTTAAAATAAATTTATAAATGTTCACAGAACTTACGTACGGCGAAAGAAATAAGTTCAAATTAGGCGTCATGGTCCCACTTTTTCTATGCTTTAAAATTTTTGTAATATTAAAATATCATCATATCTCTGAAATGTGATTAATAAATATATTTTTTTTGTCAATCCTAAGGACATTCCGCATCTGCCAGCCCTAGACTGACATCCCCATGACCCGGTGACCTGCGGCGCATTCAGTGACACGGACAATAGGTATTTAATAAAATTTCACACAATGCACTCGTTAAATATTATATCTGGTTTACGCAATAATCCAAATGAGGTTTATTATCTTTGATATCCGTCAGTAAATCGCGTCCGATATTACTTAATGGTAACTTTTACTTATATTTCCGTATTGATAAGTGAAACGAATTGTCGTACAATTACGTTTGATTCAAAATAAAAGAAAACATAATAAACTCGTAAATACAAAGTTATATTACAGATGACATAACGTATAAAACGAATCCATACTTAATATTATAAATGCGAAAGTAACTCTGTCTGTCTGTCTGTTACTCAATCACGCCTAAACTACTGAACCAATTTTCATGAAATTTGGTATGAAGATATTTTGATACCCGAGAATGGACATAGGCTACTTTTTATCCCGGGGAAATGACGCAATCCCGGAAATCCCACGGGAACGGGAACTATGCGGGTTTTTCTATTACTGCGCAGGCGAAGCCGCGGGTGGAAACCTAGTAATTAATAATTTTGTAATTGAGAGCTATTCGCAAAAAATATTAATACATTAGTTTCTAACTCTAAGTCTATGTGTGAACATATTATATACTTTTTCTGTCCTACTAATATTATACACATACGTCATACAGGCTTTGTTCTTTCATGCAAAATAACGTTAAGAGGGCGTATAAAGCCAGATAATTCTACGATTAAGCCTCGCCCATTACGCGCCATGCCGCGCGCCCTCACAATACCCTCATACACCCGGCTCATCCAACGTACGTAAAGTTCATCGCACGCTAAATTATACACAATATTCTTCGCTCGTTCAACGCGTATTTTCGGTAGTTAGTAGGTATGTTGTCTAAAATAATTGTATAAAACAGTGAAGTTGAAATCATCACAAATTATGTAATATGTCTTTTTATTATTATTTGTTTATAATTATTAATGATAATCTATACATATTATAAAACAGTAAAAAAACTGTCTGTATGTAATATATAAAAAAAAAACAATATTAGGGCAACAGTATAGAGCACGAATCCGTAAAAAAAGTCTGTCGAAATAGCGAGTATAGATACTATTTTTAAATAAACATACGCAGTCGACGACACACATTCCTCCAGAACTTTATTTTGATTAATTTGGTTATAGTCCATTGAATGAGTCCCTCCAAGGGGGGTCTAGAGTGCGTGAGTTAGTAACGTAAGATGTTTCTTCGGAAACATGTCAAGAGTCCCTAGGTAATAAACATACTAAAACCCCGGGCCACTAGGAGGAGCCCCGGAGTGGGGGGAGGGGGGAAATGGGTCCATTTTTTCATTTTTCGCTTAAATGTCAAAAACGGTACATGTTAGAGAAAAACTTTCAAGGAAAAATTGAAAGGCCATAAAATTATCTACAAGTTGTACCTGAATCATTTTTTCCTATATCCTACCGTTTCTGAGTTACACGCAGTAAAACATGATTTTGGCTCAAACAATTTCAACATCAATCGATCAAAAAATATTTCTTTCTTCCAAAAAACTCAAATGTGCAACTTGTGACCAGTACTGATAGATTGCTCTTAATTAGTTCTATAATTGGTAAAATAAACACATTCCTCCATGGAAGCCTTTAGGAGGAATCGATTGTCAAAATATTATATTAGGGCAGTTTGAGTTACTGAACTTGATCTTTTTATTTTTTTCTTCCAAAAAACTCAAAAGTGCAACTTGTGACCGGTACAGATAGATTGCTCATAATTAGGTCTATCATTGCTAAAAATACCAGATTCCACCATGGAGGCCTTTAGGAGGTATTGAATTTTATTAGGGTAGATACGATACATGAACTTTTTAACTAACTACCCTAATAAAATTCAATTCCCCGTAAACGCCTCCATGGTGGAATCTGGTATTTTTATCAATGATAGACCTAATTATGAGCAATCTATCGGTACCGGTCACAAGTTGCACTTTTGAGTTTTTTTGGAAGAAAAAAAATAAAAAGTTCAAGTATCGTATCTACCCTAATAAAATTCAATTCCCCGTAAACGCCTCCATGGTGGAATCTAGTATTTTTATCAATGATAGACCTAATTATGAGCAATCTATCTGTACCGGTCACAAGTTGCACTTTTGAGTTTTTTGGAAGAAAAAAAATAAAAAGATCAACTTCAGTAACTCAAACTACCCTAATATAGTATTTTGACAATCGATTCCTCCTAAAGGCTTCCATGGAGGAATGTGTTTATTTTACCAATTATAGACCTAATTAAGAGCAATCTAACAGTACCAGTCACAAGTTGCACTTTTGAGTTTTTTGGAAGAAAAAAATAAAAAGATCAAGTTCAGTAACTCAAACTACCCTTATATAGTATTTTGAAAATCGATTCCTCCTAAAGGCTTCCATGGAGGAATGTGTTTATTTTACTAATTATAGACCTAATTAAGAGCAATCTATCAGTATCGGTCACAAGTTGCACTTTTGAGTTTTTTTGGAGAAAAAAAATGAAAGGTTCAAGTATCGTAACTACCCTAATAAAATTCAATTCCCCGTAAACGCCTCCGTGTTGGAATCTGGTATTGTTATCAATGATAGAACCAATTATGAGCAATCTATCTGTACCGGTCACAAGTTGCACTTATGAGTTTTTTGGAAGAAAAAAATAAAAAGATCAAGTTCAGTAACTCAAACTACCATAATATAATATTTTGACAATCGATTCCTCCTAAAGGCTTCCATGGAGGAATGTGTTTATTTTACCAATTATAGACCTAATTAAGAGCAATCTATCAGTACCGGTCACAAGTTGCACTTTTGAGTTTTTTGGAAGAAAGAAATATTTTTTGATCGATTGATGTGGAAATTGTTTGAGCCAAAATCATGTTTTACTGCGTATAACTCAGAAACGGTAGGATATAGGAAAAAATGATTCAGGTACAACTTGTAGATAATTTTATGGCCTTTCAACTTTTCCTTGAAAGTTTTTCTCTAACATGTACCGTTTTTGAGATTTAAGCGAAAAATGAAAAAATGGACCCATTTTCCCCCTCCCCCCACTCCGGGGCTCCTCCTAGTGGCCCGGGGTTTTAGTATGTTTATTACCTAGGGACTCTTGACATGTTTCCGAAGAAACATCTTACGTTACTAACTCACGCACTCTAGAACCATTTATTCAATGGACTATTAGATTGTACGACATTTTTCGACTCAACAATTATTCTAAAAATAAAAATAAAAATTATCCTTTATAAAATATTACAAAGTTCTTCGAAATTTACGTATTATTTTATCGAGAGCTGGTAACTTTAGCAGGTACCTTTCTGGAGTATTTTTTTCTGCGTGGCAATAGTCAGTAGACACAGGTAGAGAGTGAGGGTCCACATTTTCCAAATTTAAAATTGTTCTGTGAAATTAGTAAATTACTTTCAAACAGGGTCAATTAAACAAATATAAATTATTCAAAGTCAAAATAGCGAGTATAGATAGTATTTTTAAATAAACATACACAGTCGACGATACACATTCCTCCAGAACTTTGTTTTTATCAAATTCGTTAGATTGTACAATATTTTTCGACTCTGCAATTATTCTGAAAATAAAAATAAATATTATCCTTGATTAATAAAAAAATAAAATATTATTTGAAAACTAGTTATTATTTTGTTCATATTAACAAATTTCTTCGGAATTTCTTCGAAATTTGTTGTATTATTTTATCGAGAGACGACTAAAAACATGTGATTCAACACTAGCTGATGCCCGCGACTTCGTTCGCGTGAACTTTAGACGTGAACAACTAGGAGAATTTATTTAGAGTAGGTGTAATTTATATATAATGGTATAGTTTGTTTGAGCTCCTAGGGTATGTTCCAGACCTTCGAATTTTTTAACCCATTAGACTGAACATTTTTTGACTTCATTCCTATAAATGTGTAGCTGGGCTCTTATGGGTCTATATCAGATGTTCCAGATCTTTGATTTTTTTTAATCAACAGAAAATTTCCATCAGACGCAACAATTTTTGTTGACTTCACTCCTATAAATGTTAGAGTGTGATCTCAGGGTCCCTCATCATACATTCTAGATCTTCGAATTTGCATATTTATATTGCCCAGATAATACCTACACAACAAAATAACTTTCATTCAAAGCCGTCCAATAGTTCCGGAGATTGGCGTGTACAAACAAACAGACACATAGAGTTTTTTTAGGATTTACGGGAACAAACCTATCCAATGTCCTTTCTCAGGTCTCAAGCTATCTCTGTATCAAAGTTAGAGCTTAGAGAGCCAGACATACATACAGACAAACAGACAAAAATTCTATAAACTATATACCTATATTTTTGGCTCCTATATCGATTGAAAATCACGCCCCAAGTAGGTATCCGTAAAAATATTCAATGTACAGTTTTGACTTTCGTACAATTTTTTTTTATACCTATGTGATTGTAATATTATTATCTAATACAGATTGTAAATATATATAATGTGTAGTTACTATTCACAACCTGTATTGGTTATTTACTGGAGCAAACATAGGAATCTACCTATAGTAATACTATAATATATATATATTATAGTATTACTATAGGTAGAATTATAAAACATTCCCGATTTGATTGATTGCATTTGCAAGGCGACCGTAGGAATTAGGTACCTACATAACTAAGTATAAAAAGTGTCTTTGTAAATTGTAGGTACCCACTATGAATGTAGGTATCTATAAATATCGTCGCATGAATACTCAACTCGCGGAAACGAATTTACAGAATTTACACAAATAATAATATCCAAACTCGCCTGGATAAACTTTCTCAAATGAATCTATAGTTTAGGTGGTCTGTTGCGGTTCTGCATCAGGTGTTTCAGTTTTCAAAATAAATTATTATTTTATATTTCCCGGATAATATAATAGTAGGTACCTACACAACAAAATAACTTTCATTCAAATCCGTCCAGTAGTTCCGGAGATTAGCGTGTACAAACAAACAGACAAACACAGTTTTTTTTTATTTACGGGATAAAACTCATCCTATAACCTTTCTCAGGTCTCAAGCTATATCTGCACCAAAATTAGAGCCCAGACATACATACAGACAGACATACAAAAATTCTAAAAACTATATTTATGTATAGATATGTACTACATATTACTATGTAATACAGATTATGAATATATTATATATATACATATACATATGTATATTATAAAAAAATACCTATTCAATGTAAGTACAGTTTTGACTTTCGTACTGTTGTTTACCATTTTCAACAAATCAATATTCGGCGTAATTATAAAACACGGCGCAGCAATTTTAGCGTGGTCTACTCGTCTCAACGGAGCGATAGCGTCTGATGTATGAAATAGAATTATGTTTTTAGCTCCCGGAACGTGCGATGGAAGATGATTTCTTGCGTAATTAAAAATATAGTAAGCGCCAAAAGTGTTTTATCGTGATTAAACCAAAACTAAAAGTAATTACACAAAATGCTCTGACAAATATGTTGCAAATGTTTTAATATAATTGTTTATGAAAAAAAAATCATAATAAGTATTACCATGTCCAGTAAAAAACGTAAAAGTGTGAAATTTAGAGGTAACTTCGTGAATTTTTTCTATCGAGTCAATTTCAATATTTTATGTTTTTGATCTGACAATATAATCGAAAATATCATCAAGTTTTACATATATTTTATTTTTTATATTTGGTCTTGAATATTACACGTATCAACTAAAAGTTGATTGGTGATTTGACTTTATACGCGCCCTTAAGGGCTGAAGCTATTTGAAGTAGAAAAAAGCTTATTTATAGATACTTTGTAGGATAATAAACAAACGATAATGAACATTCAGTAAACATATTGATTTACTTACGGCTTCCTATTACTATAAAAATCAACACCAGCACAAAAACTAGTCATGACTAATGTAATGTTAGGAACTACATATACATATATAAGAAAATAAAATATAAAACAAACTTATACTACATTAAAAATTAGTAGCGGCAATACAAATGAGCTTCAAAACATCTGAATGATATCACGTGTTCATTGTATAAGCCAGGGGTAATCATAAGGGTGCACTCACACACATCAGTCACCGTCACGGCACCGATGACTGATCGGTGACGGTTTGTGTACGTATCCACAAACACCAGTCACCGTCATGTTGTCCGTCAGTCACGTCGCCGGTTTGACTGAATCATTGAACACATACATCAGGTTAGTCAGTGATTAGACGTGTGTCACGCTAGAGAACATGTAGCAATTATTGACGGTAGCACGACGCTGACTGAACTGAGACGTGACGGCACCGGGTGAGTGGGGATAAAAGTATGATACATGTATGGAAAGATTATTTGACGTGCCTGACCGGTGACGTCACTGATAGATTTCGTGCCGGCGACTGTCGTGTGGGAACAGAGTCATACTAGAACTATTGATACATATTTTTTTTTAATCCTGTCCGGTGACGTGCCGTGACGGTGACTGATGTGTGTGAGTGCACCCTAGGAGTGATCATTGAACAACTTTTGTCAAATCAATTAACCCAGTTAATTGAATGTGGGAAAAGAGTTAAATGCAATGTTTTTTTTTATCGTTCTTATTAATTAAATTTCGTATACAACAGATTACTATCAGAGTAAGGAATTATATAAGATTTTATGTACAGATAGCAATCGAATAAAATGTAAACAAGTATTGAATGCAAGTAAAATTTTTATTATTTCTTAACTTTCACTTTAACTTATTTTGTATAATTTTTGTCAAAATCTATTTCAATACCGTCCATATGTTCAACAGCCTTATAAATTGTATAACATTGTACTTATAATATGGAGTTGTTTGCATAAAAAGTGCAGGGTGCGTTTGCTATGGGGCCCATTCATTTCACCTGCTTCGCTGTTTAATATTCCACACATGCTTGTAAAGACGTTCAGCCTGCCTACACTACACTGACACATTTTTACTAAGGTAGTAGAACCCTTCTGTGCCGCTAAGGCGCTACACATCGCATCCTACTAATATTATAAACGCGAAAATTTGTCAGGATGGATGGATGGATGTTTGTTATTCATTCACGTAAAAACTACTGAGCCGATTACAGTTAAATTTGGTATGTAGGTAGCTGAAGACCCAGAATAAGACATAGGCTATTTAAAACGCGGGTGAAGCCGCGGGCGGAAATCTAGTTGTACCTTAAAAAGTTAAAAGTGTGTCAGTAACTACAAATAAGCTTTTTTATGACAGAGCAAGCAAAGAAGCAGGTGGGCTACCTGATGTTAAGTGGTCACAACTGCCCATAAACACATTACTAGTGTAAGTTGTAACTTGTAGCAGATACTTTGCATTTAAGTGACACTTTGAAATAATATCTCTATATCATATACGCTTTCTTGAAGGTACCGAGCTTCAAGTATTCATGTCATCTGATAACAACAAGCCTTCAGGCATCAGCGGTATAAATAAGTACAACCGTTACCGAACCTTCTAGAACATTAATATGCTAATATATATATGTATGTGCATGTTTATGGAAACAATGTTCACGTGATTATCACGTTTTTATTTACTCTTCATAAGCAATATCTAATTTTGCTATGATTTCTCGTTATCAATGAGAAATTGTATTGGCTCTTTTTTTCTAACAATGATTTAAAAAAATGCTTTTGTTAGTATACCTATCCTCATAAAGTATTACACAGGAACTGCAGTTGCTAACTGGGTATTAAATTCAATGCTTTACACAATATTAGATATCCAAGGTAAGGCTGAAATTCTACACACTTGCCGTCATGTTGTGTGATTAAAGCCGACAATGTTTGCTGAGATATATTATTTGATATTTATATTACCGAGTTATTTTATGTGTTGTGTAAAAAATGCATTTACTTTTCAAAAGACGTTAGCATATAGATTGTGTTTTGTTTTTGCTGATGAATTATTTATGGACTCAATATTAGCACAATTGTTTTGTATGAAGATTCCCTACTGGTTGTATCTGTATATTATGATATTAGTAAGTATGTAATTCTTGATATATATGTAGTATGTACTAACACATATAGTTAAACATAATTTACATAAATATACCTACATTCAGCAATTATATTTTTTGTATACCAAAACTGTTCGCGAACCCCAATGTTATTTATTTCTCCAGCGTAAGAAACATGAATATTAATTTAACTATTAGGATTATCGTGTTGGTCTTTCTTCCAGTGATTAAAGCATTAGACATCTAATTATAATCTATACTAATATATATAAGCTGAAGAGTTTGTTTGAACGCGCTAATCTCGGGAACTACTGGTCCGATTTGAAAAATTCTTTCGGTGTTGGATAGCCCATTTATCGAGGAAGGTTATAGGCATATCATCAAGTTACGACCAACAGGAGTGGAGCCAAGTGGGTGAAACCGCGCGGAGCAGCTAGTGAATAATATACTTGGCTAAAAAATTATGCAATCTGATATAGCTTTATATAGAGAGTATACTTACATAAATGAATTATTAAATGTAAGTATTGCAATGTATATTATATTCAATTAGTATCCAATTATTATATGCAATACTTATCATTGTTTATGTATTAATAAAACAAACAATAACAGGAGATTGAGGAAGGAAAACTTAGTTGTTGTGGAATGTCCCAGAATATCCTTTATCATTTGTAGGAATTTTAAAGCAAGGCTTGTAAATAGTTTAATTAAGTAAATTTTTGCAAATACAGCAATTCAAAAATAAACATCCAAATACATAAAGTAGGAAAATCGTTAAAGTTCGCCTACTTCTTACATAGTATGAAAATTTATTCTTAGTTTAGAAAAATAAACTTGCACAGTATTTAATAAGATAGGATCTTCGTTAACTAATGAAGAATAATGGTAATACATACAATTTACAGGTCTAGAATATTCGACGAAAGACAATATCTCACCCGGGCACATTATTTATGGCAGAGCATACTGCATATATTTTAGGCGCGGGACATATACAAGCGGCGCGGCGCGCATCGGGCGCGCATCGGGCGCGCTGCCGGCGTGCATCGGGTGCGCTATTGGCATTTTGTATGAAATAATTTTGGAAAGGCGGCGCAACCGTGGCACAACCGTGGCGTGCCGTCTCGACGCCTGTCCAAAATTCTTTCATACAAAATGTATAAGAAGGACGTGGCGAAAAACAGATTCAAGAGGTGCGCTTATGGCACGCCCGCGCCTGCGCCGCTTGTGTTTGACCCGCGCCTTGTTACTCTACGGACTGTAGGTAAACTTCTATTTACCGTTATTCTTCAGAAAAATGATGATTTATTAAAAAAGTACGCTTTGACTAGACAACTGCTCAGTTTTCCAGCGAATTTTTTCATTTTCAAATTCACACACAAAATTCGCACCTTCCTTAACTTTTAGTATGCATCCGAATTATGTATACCCTGAAAGGTATTCAAAGTAAAGACCACTAGCGAGTATCCAGGTCGTGCAAGGTACATCGGCGATCAAAAGAAGCGCTACAATGTATAAGTTATAGGTTAAGTATTGGTTAAGTACATCGTATTAATTACGTTACGCTTCAATGGGTGCATTTCTTCTACACGCTAAAAGCGGATGCAATATTCATATAATTTACGATCGTAAAGTATTAAGCGTACATTAGAGTATGTAAGAAGGCATGAAATGTGTATAAATAAGAATTATTTTACATTATAATCTTACTACAATTGAATAAATAAGAACTTACTACTAGTAAACGAAATAAACTTTGCAATATGCATAATGCACATGCATGAAAAGAAAATGTCGCAAAAATTCTGAATAACGAGTCGTTTATTCCCCCCTATCATAACACAAATTAAAAAGCACATAAACGTTTTTTTTATAAGATTTTTTTTTACAGAATTTAAAATGTACGAAAGTTATTTCTATACTTCACTCTTCATTTGTTTTACGCACATAACCCTTCACTGCCGTAGGTCGGTCTACCAGACCTAGCATGTAACATGTAACAGGCGGTATTAAAACCCGTGGATAAAAGCAAAAAGCAACGCAACGACAAACTGGGACGCGTATCTGCGCTCAGGACACTCCTTTGGTAGTTTCAGGGTTAGTGACCCCGCAATGCTCTAGCTTCGTGTTTCGTTTTTACCAGAGTTAAAAGCGGTAATTTCCGCGGATGCACGTAAAACTTCATGTTTCGTGTACTTGAAACACGTTTAATGTTAAAACAGAAGTAAATAGAATGTGCTACAGGCAAGCATAGCAAATTCGGTGGTATATCTATACGAAGGAAAGAAATAATATCAAATTTTAAGAAGTACAAGAACATGGCATTTAATATCAAAATTTAATTGCATACAATTTCTTTGGCGATTTGCAAGTTTACATAATTCATTCGATACAACTGAAACTGTTGTTAAATAATCCATAAAGTTTATGTTTTTACACATACGATTAATGATGGTGAGATAGAAAAAAACAGTGTTTTTATTATCAAACACAAGTAAAAGAAAATAGACAATGAAAATTAAATTAAAATTAATACTTCTTAAAGCAAATGAATTAATGCCGAATTCGTTCTTTCTTTATAATAACAAAACTTGCGATTGATTTGTGAACAGATTAAAAATTAATCGTGTCATTAATGTCAATAAATTCAAACAAACGTTTTACTACCATCAACAATAATGCAGTAAGGTACAGATAATAAATGATTGCTTAATTAATACCGAAATAAATTTACGATGAGTTTTGTATCAGACACTGATAGCAGGGTTATTGAACTTGCGCGTCACAGTATAGGAAAAGCTTTCAGTATGTTTAATGGATGCTACAGATTCATTATGGCGCCCGTTTTTTAATTATAGCTGCAATTGAATTTACTGGCAATAATAGTTCTTTTATATCGGGCAATTGGAATTATGGCGTTATAAATGGATGCAGGGACAACTAAATTATGTTTGTCAAAACAATTGTTTGATTTTTTTTATTGGCGATAATTTTTATCGCAGCTTACTTGATTAAAGTGAAAAATCTATTTTGTTTATGGTGCATTTTTTACGAGGTAGTGTAGAAAATTTTTCAAAATAATTAGGTAGGTAAGTACTTAATAATGAAGGTATCTTTGCATTTTTCAAATATTTTATTTGTGATTTTAAAATATTACTTAATAAAATACAGTAATTGTGTGAAGAATATAGCATTTAATTATAATATAAACTAACATGTACGAAGTAAGCTTATTTCCTTTCGTTCCAATTTAAAAATCAAAGTTTCATTCGCATAAACTCATGATTGTTAGTAAGTGCGAAACGGGCGAATTAAAAATGTAACTAGCTGGGAAAATTTTAAAAAATATTTCCCTGTAAATTTTCATCTGTAGGCTACGATGGCCGGTGTTCAAGCTCCGCTGAGCTTTTATTTCAGAAAAAAATA
This sequence comes from Colias philodice, assembly GCF_061535455.1. Classification (NCBI taxonomy): domain Eukaryota; kingdom Metazoa; phylum Arthropoda; class Insecta; order Lepidoptera; family Pieridae; genus Colias; species Colias philodice. Next base: position 7,623,789 of record NC_143103.1, on the reverse strand, counting down.
CAGAAACCGGGGTGAAGGAACTCTAATTTACTTATTTGGCTTCACTGCAAGCAAATTGTAATTTCACAGCCGATAAAAATTGTGTTAAATGCAATAATACTACGTTGACATTAAAGTGTTCATATATTAAATTTACAGAAAACACCGTCATTAAAAACAAAGAAATAAAAGCCACATAAAATGATCATACAGCTCTTTAATGATGAACGTAATCAAAAGTGCCTGGTACTGCAAATTGCAATTACCTATATTCAACTAACGATCGGATATATTTAGCGCCACCATATAGAGAACAATATACAGGCACAGTGACTCAAATCAATCCAACGGATATGAATCTACGCGTATACATATGCATAGGGATATACGATAAGGCGGTACACACATACATTTCCGTAGACGAAGCCTCCCAGAATGACAATCAGTGTATTGTCTATTGTGTGTACCTTACTTTACTTCTAGGGCGTGTTCGGGTAAAGGGAACAATTATAGGAACTGTGCTGTGAAATGTGTGACATACCTGGTTGTTGGTGCTCGATGTATTATGGAATTGTCATCTTGGTTTATATCTGTAATGGAAAATAATTGTATTAAAATATATGCTTAGTGTTTACGATACATACATGCAAAATTATATGATGATCGTCTAACGCATATTGGAGATGAAGATACTCGACTGGTTGGCTTAAAAACCTTAATTAGAAGTTGAACAGGTATAAATTACTAAGTGAAATTATTATTTCATAGAGATAGAAATATATACAGCAATACATAATATGTGATTAGTAACCTCTTTCATACAATGTGAACTTCTTTATTTCTCAAATTCTGTCGGAATGACCATTGCTTGAACTGTACTTATTACTTACAATTATGTGTGTAGAGCCATCGTAAAGATGATGCTCAAATAACAGTTTATACAGAACAACAACATCATTATATGCCAATTTATTTAAATCTAAAAAGTCGTACACCAAGCGAATCGACACGTAACAAAAGTCGCTTAAATACGGTTAAAAGTCAGTATTTAGATTGCGGCAGAAATAACAATGAACTCTTGCCATTAAATATTCGTTAGACAGCTATTAGTTGGATGGAGTCAACTCATTTGGGTAGACCGGAACATAGCGTACCAACGTATATATACTAACTACGTATAACTATGTGGATGTTTTGGGCTTTTGAGCTTCGCAACGTGCTTTGAATATAGCTGCTAATATTATGCAAGTGATTTTAGTTTTTAGGTTTTATGGGGTGTGTCCGTGTGTGATCTGAGGAACTGAACAATATAATCAAGACACAACAAGATTTTTATATTTGAGTGAATTATAGTTTTTATAGGATGTGATCAGAGAACCGCTATCGCTAACTATAAACAAATTGTAAGGTAAAAAATAAATTTGAAATTAAAAACATATTTCAGGAGGGATTTATTTCATATTTTTTGGCAAATAACAAATGATTTGAAAATGTAATCAAATGTTATAAAATAACACAATATTTTTTCTTTGGTCCTCGTCGGCATTCACTCGGGTTATCCACATTCCACAACACATCAGCGTTTTGATAACCGTGTAGTTTCCGTTGAGGTTAGTGAGCCTTAAAACGTTTAATATTTATTACTGATAATATTTTGTGGTGAATACAGAAATATATTTTGTGGTGATATTAAAAAATAATGTTAGATAAGTCATAAAATATTAAAATATGTATTCTCATTTAAGCCGTACATTTTTATCGGATCCATTCTTCAAAGTAATAAGAAAGTAAAGCTTAGAGCAGCTCAAAGAATTTAACACATTAAAAAGAAAGGTCTTTACCCTTTTAAAAGATAATAAAAATACTTCCTGAATGTGTCATGACCCTTTAGATTTAATTAGGGATGTCATTATTACAATGAATTGTTTCCTTAGTTATAGGTGGTTATAGTTAGGTTTTATAGGTCTGTATGTAAATGGGGAATGGGGATGGAGCGAAAGGCTTCTGTATTCAATTACATTGCATGTATTGTGTTACAATTGATATAAATACGGTTTTAGCACAGTTTAATTGGCATGATTCCAATAAAATTTCACTTACATTATGTTTTTTGATATTACCATATAGGAGGTGATATTAGTGTCATACGTAAGATACAGTATGAATTATGCTAATCATTCTTAATTTAAGCAAATTTTTGTAACAATTTTGATGAATTAATTAGTCACACTACTACACACACAGTTAACTAAATAGTATTAGCATTACGTAGTTTTTATGTGAACCATTGTTTGTCATGTCATTGATAGAATATTACCAAACATTTAGGTACTTGATATATTTTCTTTCAAACAATCTCGTTCTAATACAATTATGATGAATGATTGATGCCCTCTAAGTGAAAGCATAATCTATAATTACCGTCATTAGTGAAGCATTGTATTCAAATTGTTATGGGTTAAGTGTTGCTTCTTGTATTGGCTTTTGTTATCAATCTTATAATGAAGGGATTTGTCGATGGTTCAGTATTTAAATATTTATTAAATTATACAAAGAGACTGTCCAGTAACCATGTATCTATTCGTTGAAATTGTCCAATGATTGTTTCACACGCGAATTGACATCAAAAACCACAATATTTCTTTTTGGGAAGTATCTACTTACAAGATTGAATAATTTTAAAGCTTACTACATATACATAAAATACAAATTAGCATACCATAACTTTACTGGTGCAAGCGCAAATACTAAAGATTGCTGTCATTGATCTCTTTGCTTTCCAAAGAGACATATAATCAGTATTCAGAGCAGTCGCATACCGAGAAAAATAATATATTTAGCGGATGGAAATCGCATTTATCTATTACGAAGGTTCCACGGTTAATGTTTATTTCTTTAGAGAAAAGATTGATGCAGTCGTAAATATGGCTTTGATGTATGAAGTGAGCGTAGATAAGTATTCGGAGTGCATAAAATATATTATATGCAGGCACAGGTGTAAAGAGATTACATATATTATATAAAAAACAATAATAACTATCCTACTTCCTACTAATATTATAAATGCGAAAGTTTGTGAGGATGGATGTGTATTTGTATGTTTGTTACTCTATCACAAATACTACTGAACCGATAACAATGCAATTTAGCACACATATAGAGCGTAATTTGGAATAACATATAGGATAGGTTTTATCCCGGAAATCCCACGGGAACGGGAACTATAAGGGTTTTTCTTTGAAAATGCGGGCGAAGCCGCGTTCGGAAAGCTAGTAGTATTTAAAAGATTTGGAAAACTTATTTGTTTTACTTATTTAATACAGTAAATATGTAATACCAGTTTCTGTTTTACTATAATAAATGTAGTGTCTCATGAGAAATTCTAATAATGCTTCAGTACCGAGCGAAACAACTCTTTTTATGTAATGTCTATGTTTTTCCGAAAACAAATAATAGCAATCGCGTGCATGAATTTCCCCAAGAATCATAACAAGACAGAAATATGAGTAAAAAACATTCATATAATTTTATAGTATCATGAGCTAGTATTTCAATTGCTCTGTAAGAAGTTATTTAATACTCCGTAAGCCCATTGATATCTGCCGATGAACATAATTAGATTACTGATTGCAATGCGGTTGTACGGTCTGCAACGAAAGTTACTTGCTTGGAACTTTTTTACCCGAGTTTTCATACAAAACATATGTACAGTGTGCAATTAACTACGTCATCGAGGATTTTTTTGCTATTTTAATGGCTTTTCTACTATTTGTTAAATGATTGAGTACTGTATATTATTTCTTAAAAATTTACACGTTTAAACTCGTACTAAATCAAGCTATTTTTATAGCTAACTTAAGTTGCTGACCGTACCACGCGATGTAAGGTATCGCATGATAAAAAGTGCTAATTTAAGGCTGCTTGAATAATATTATAGTTTAAATTGCTTGTATTTCGATATCGATGTAATCTTACATTGTCGTGGATGTCCTTTTGTAAATGTAAATCTGGGTGAGGTTTTTCTCTTTTATAAGGCATTGATACGAGAATATTGCTACTAATAAATGCTTTATTGGCATAGTTAGGATTGATTGACTCTCGTTATTAATAATGAAAAGTCACGTATAGATTACCTACGTTTAGTTTTCTTCATGCTTCTGCTTAGTTTTTTATTATCTATATTTCTATAATATGGTATGTAGATGGTGGAAGAGATCACTCTTTAGTGATAAGGCCGCCCTCATTTTGCATTTGGCATGCATTTTACTGCTTGATTTCTTATAATGCCGATTTGCCGAATCTGTGCAATACGCGTAAAAGAATCAAAGAGAGAATAAATAGAACGAGAAAGCAACTTTGACCACCGGGCTTAAATCTTTTTATTTCTTTAGGTAGATAATTGGCTGTTTATAGCGTACAAAAATACCTCGAATAAATTAGGGCAGGATAAAAAACAATATGTAGGTGGCAAGAGCAGGTGCGTTCTACCGTCTGCAAAAGTACTGCAAAATATAATTAACATTTTTTTGCATTCCTTCGATTTAAAAGTGATTTAAGTTTGCAAGGTGTTGGTACAAGATGTGATGAAGGTGTCTGTTTGTTTAATAGGACTCATTTATTCATGAGCTTTTTGTGTACTGAGATTTTTTAAGGAATTCTGAGAGATCGAAAGCAAAAATGAGTGTTGGAAGAGAAGAGCTTACATACCTGATTAAATATTTCTTATTAAGTTTGTACCATCTAGTATATATGTACCTATATGTGTTGAAACTGAAGCTTGAAGTACCAGCTTGAGGCTTTTTAAATGTATTTATGCGTTTAAAATTGTCTCATCTATACTAAAATTATAAAGAGGAAAGGTTTGTATGTATGTATGTATGGTTTTCACGCATAAACTACTGGACCAATTTTGATGAAATTTGGCACAGATCTTTACACCCTGAGAAAGAACATAAGCTACCTTTTATTGCGAAATATATACCACGGGCGAAGCCGGGGCGGACCGCTAGTGTTCTTATAAAATGAACCTCCTAACTATTTCCATGCTTCTGACAAACATGTTCAAACTTCAGGTGGCCAGTCTCGAGATTAAGCCAGTTTTCCAAACGTATACTTATATTTTATCTCGACTGCCCTTGAATAATAAACTTATAAGCAGGTGTATGATAAAACCGCATAAACCGATGAAAGGTGCTTGATACGTGATCACTATAAATTACCGTGTTGTAGTGTATAGTGGTGGCCCGCGACGTTGCTCGCTTTTAATTAGAGACATATACTTGTTTGTGGAGTGATTTCTTGAATATTTGTATTAATGTTTTCGTTTTATACTTAACGATCTAGCTGATCAGTCGATTTTAAATAAACCAACAAAGATATAGGATTCTTGGTGAATTTACAATTTTATAAACATGTTTTAAAAAATACCAGACTATTTACAGTGTGCAGCGAAAAAAATCATCTGGTTTTAATTTTAATTTTTATATTTTAGGCAGGTGGTCCGACAGTTTTAGGATCGTAAAGAAACTTTCAATTTAAGTTAAACATGGGTTAAGCTTTTAAAGGTATCTAAGCTACAGTAATAGAAAACATAAGAGTGCCTGAGTACTGATAATATTAGATAAAACTGGTTTTAAATCCATTTTATTCGATGTCAAATGATTAACGAGATTGAGGCCGGGACTCCACCAAAGCGGAGACGAGACGAGCGGAGAGGAGATGTTTTTTAAACAACCAATAGAATTGAGTTATTGACACGTCTCCTCTCCGCTCAGCTTCAGTGGAGATCGCTGTGCGGAGATGTGTAATATTTGTATGTCGCGATGGAAGCGGAGATGTGAGCTGTGCGCGGACGACGCGCAGTGGAGACGAGAGATGTGAGCGGCGTGCAGTGAGCGATGTCACCCTCCCCCCTCTCGCCCGCTAGCAACCCGCAGAACCCCGCGCGCGCGCCGGCCGGCCATCTTGCTAGTACCACACAGCACACCGCACACATCTCCGCTTTGGTGGAGTCCCGCGAGCTGAAAAACATCTCTTCTCGCACAGCACACAGCACACCGCACACATCTCTGCTTTGGTGGAGTCCCGGCCTGATGCACAATTTTCCACTAGGGCATCATTTAAAACGGTTTCTCTGTGATATTTAAGATAATGTTTCTATTCAAAGCCTAACGTTTTATTGTATGTCTTATTATGAGGTCGGTATTCTAGAGGAGACTTATCTACCTATATAACCACGTATATGTTATTTGTATTTTGTATAGTCAAGAAGCTTTGGCAGGTTAAAATATCTCTTCGATTCCAATCATTTTCTAAGCCAGAATAAGAATTTTTTTCGTACGATGTGTCAGTAGGAAGGTAGAAAATAACATTCATATACTGTAGTAAATATAAAGATATTTATCGTGCTTAAAATACGACACGAGTTTAAATATAATTCTCGTATTATTTGCAAAAGTAAATATTTTAACAGTTAATAAAAGTGAACTTTTGCTTTTGTAGACACGAAATATTTACATCATCCTTTGTTCCTTAGAGGCTCATATTCCTTTGTCAAAGGACATTCCTCTTTAAACACGAATTTGCAAGAGATTCTCGTAAATGTAACTGAAACCAAAAGTAATTCTTGACATAGATTTCTGACTAGCCGTAATTGCTTTTATGACGGAAAATTTTTTTACAAGATTGAAATGCCTCGAGGAAAAGAATAATTAATCCAAAACAGATTTTTTTAAATTACCAGCTTGTTGGGCTTCATTTGATAGGATAGGATGTATGTATTTTTTATAAATTGCTTGTCGGGTTTATTACTCAACATTGGAATGTTTTTGGCATGAAAATACATATCATCCAGGTATAATTGACAAAATATCTGGATAAAATTTAGTCTTTCAAGCCGCTAGCATACACCTAAAATTTATGAAGGTCCATCAAATCTATTCCAATATTGTCCTGAATTAATCACCAACCAACAACCAAAAGCGTTCGAAAATCCCTTAATACTAATTATATCAAGAGGGTGTACACTGTACATACGAGTTTATCGTGCTGACCGTATTTGCATACGTAGCGTGGCAGCACGCAACCGCTGCCCATCTATTAGTCACACCCATTGGCCGGCGCTAGCATCTCCGTATACAACATTTATTTTATCTTCATTTAAAATGTATTTTACTTCTATGTACATTTATTTGTGTGAGGAAAATACCGCTGAATAATTTGGGATAAAGTTTACTACTATGCAGATTTATTTGTATGAGAAAAGTAATGCTGAATTTGTGATAAGTGTCTACTAACATGATGCGGACTAAATTTGGTTTACTATCTGGTCAACGAACTAAACAAATAATGTTCTGTTTACTTACTTATATTTTTTAACTGACGTTCCCAAAACAGAAGGTCAATTCGTAGCTTATGTTTTTAATCCTTTTCATGCGTTCATGCTTGTACAAAACATAATTAAATATATCATACATACATACACTCTTATTTTAACTTATGCAGAATACACATATAAGCAGGCACTTCAAGCTGCTAGGTATAGCGTGAATATGAAATTTACACCGATAGTAATTCAATACGATATCTCAGCGCCGGCACGCTCTCCACCATTGATTAATTACGTCAAGTTCTACGCTGATTTAATTTATTGGCCATTTATACTGATATGGGGTTATTTACCTATTCCAATAAACTTCAAGACACACTGTATATATATATATATATATATATATATACATATATATATATATATATATATATATAACTTCTGTAGGCGCGTTGAGAGTAAAATTTCCAGGTCGCGTCATGGCAATACCGTCACGTCATGAAGTAAGACCACGATTTTAGTATCTTTGAATCTTGCCAAAGAAGTTTCACTTCTGCCACGTGTTCTCGGCACTCTTTTTTAATAACAGACGCGCGTCAAGAAAGAAGGAGGTTCCATGTTCGAGGGCACCTTTTTTACACCAATTTCTGTAATTAATTGTAAGGGTTGGTTTGTCTTTTCAGTTTTTTCTAATTAAAACACGCGAATGCATTCCTTTAGATAATTACTCCTTTAATGTCATGTTGGTTTAATTAAGTTCGCAGTAAGCGTGACCTGTGACCTAAATAGTTTTGTTTTCGGAATTTTTATTACTCTTATAGAATGACATGCATTGTAGTTCATATTCATTAATTAAATAACAGATATTATTCCACGTACCTAGTACCTGTAGTTTTAAGGGAGTTCATTATGAAACAATTACTGTTATTCATAATTTACGTAATTGTTCAAAATATAGACATTATGGTCTATATTTTTTTTACAAAATATTTTATTTTTATTTGGCAGTCTTAACTATACAAGAGTGAGTTTTTAATAAATAAATGTTAAGCTTATATAATATGATTAAGGTTTTGCTATGAACTCGTTTTCAAGAGAGCTAATTAAATCAAGTATCAATTAACACTTAAGAGTCGAGTGCAAAAAAGAGTGCGAGTATCGTAAAAATAAAGGAGATTTCATTTCACACTAAAATTATAAAACATGTTTTAACTATATGGCTGTACCTCTTTCTTTTTGGTGTTTAGGTCCTATACATTAACTAGTAAAACTATATTGGTATTTTACGAGGAGGTCCAAAAGATCCAAGATATTGGAAACTGCAACTAATGTAAACGAAATAATTGTTGTAAAACCCGGCATTGTTTCACTTTTAATACGTTTATACTTGTTAGTTTTTTCTCATTATCTATAACTTATACCTGGAAAACTATTTAAGAACAGCAAATTGCACGCAATTGTAATTAGCCATAAATTTTATAGCTTCTGCAATTTTAAACGGGTAAAAAACAGCACATAAACTACCCATTTCCCAGTCTATGCTCAGTTGTTACGCGTTTTTGTATCTCTAAAGTAAATTTATATCTCGTGTAATCGTAATTTGATCAAATTTTTATGGTTTTTTGATTAAATATCTCCAGTATATATCTGAAGCGAACTAATTGTCTTCATCTTGTACATTTACAATAGTATAGCGGCAATTAACAAGGAAAATTTATTTGTTACGTTTTATTGCTCGCTTTTTGCCGTCAATAGCGGTAAAATTCTTACCGCTTATTGTAATAAAGACAATCGAAGTTGCAGATGAATGATAAAATTTTATAGTGATCGAGTGTAATTAAATAAAATGTTCTATGAATGGAAATGATGCTCTACTTTTAGGTTTTAAATATAAATTCTTTGTTCTACACATAAACTTCAAAACATAGGCAAGAAGGTAATTTTGAAAGTAAACAGGAAAGTGAGAAAAACAGTAATTACATAGAGATATAATTGTATTAACACAGTGGTCACCCAACGTGAATGTGCGAAACATTGCCAAAAGTCTGCCTCAAGCATTGAAAATTAAATAACGCTATCAGATGATTGAAATCCCGTCCCATTTTCTCAATATAGAGCCTGGCTGCGGCTCGCTACTTGTTAGGACGAGTGGATGTTTTCACACATCCATTGTTGTAATAACAATGAACAATGCGTAACCTGCTTCAGCCATCGTACCATTATGTTCCCTTCGTTGTTTAATATTTTATTCTCTTTATATTCTTAAGCCCTTAGTGTCCTTAACGACCTACGTGACGCCAAACGTAATTACGCATTTTTCGTCAGAGTATATATTCATTGTTGTAGCTTCAACAGTAGTTTGACGAAATATACTTTTATTGTCCATAAATCACCACCTTTTTTTAAAATTAAACATAGTTTCCATCCTCAAAAGTTTATTCACCTTTCAGTATACATTCAGCTCAATCCTCACCAAAAAGATGAGTAAAATAGTTCCAACAAAGCCGAAATCATCCCACTTCTGACACCTCAATACGTTTTGTTCCATTACAGCAGAAAGCATTTTCCACTTGGTACCTGCGAAACGTCCCCTTTGCTCTTGAGGCGAGAGCAATAAACAACCTCTTGTATATGTTTCACTTGCTCAGTGATAGGAATTAGCGCGGCTGGCTGGCTACCTTACTTTTAACCCCTTACAAGGGCGCTTTCAGTAGCGAGCCAAAAGTCTGCCGAATCACAATGGGAATGAATTTCATTTTTTTTTATGAAGAAGCAGTGGTAAAATCTTTGATTTTGATAAAGTTGGGAATTTTGGGTGTGCTCATAGTTGGATACACATTTTAAATTTTTTTGTTTGATTAAAAACGTTTAAAAAGTCATATGTTTGAAAATTGATAAAAAGCTTGTTAAGTTACAATAATTGTTTAATGAATTCTATGTTATGGAAACGTTCAAAACACTTGTGTATACATTTATAGAAATTATGATACGATAGTTTAGTTACACCCAAAGTGTCTAAAAATTCTCGATAATTTCTTACATACTTCTCCTATGAACTATTGTTTTCATAGGTACTCTTTACTTTATTTGCCGCATTTCGGTGCTAGTAAAGACTAAACAACAATCGCCTAAACAATCAAACATGTGCGGGATCAGGTCAACACCCTCACCACGTGTTCCTAAATTTATTGCCCACAATTTGGCCGGAGCAATTATTTTTACTCAACACAGGATGCTGATCGTTTCGCGTTTTATGATTAGTTTTAATAATGACCTACTTGTTTAAGCTGGATTATAAGTACATATATAGTATATCCATGGAATATGTGGACAGTATTTGAATATTATATTTAACTGAGATTTTAAATCCAAAAGTTGGTCATGTCAATATTTTTATTACGCAAAAATATTTAAATGTATCTAAATATTGTTTATTGAGATGCAAACGGAACAAATCCAAGAGCTGAATGAATCCAATACAAGGAATAACGATCAACATAATGATTATATTTAGCGGGTTACATACCAGACCAACAATTATATTTCACCCAACCCTTTGATGACTATAATTTCCCTCACCATTTAACGATGGAGGGCTATTAAGTTGTGTGGTTAGTCGATTAGTTGACTCACCCAATAGATTACTTTTCTCAAACAAAAACATTTTCTCGGATACCAAATAACGCTTTTACTTTTACAAGATACACTAAAAGATAAATAAGTTGTGTATTACACGAAATACACTAGAAGATAAAGTTTGAAAAAAATGCCTAGGTTCGATATGTATTTAGCATGTATTTTATAGCATTAAATTTATATTTTTTATAATTTTTAAAGAATAGAAAAAGTACCACGAGGCGTCTTCGAATTCCACCACCTCGTGATTAATAGTCTAATGCCCAGGTTTAGTAGCAATACTTTTAAAGTTATGTTTCAAAATGAGCGCATTGCGCTAACCTGAAATTGGCTCGCAGACCTGCAGTGGAGTCGCGGTTATATCGATACTAAGTGCACTACTTTTCATGAACTCAATAACCCCTGGAAGTCGGCAAGATGAAACGGTATATGAAGTAAACATTTTGTTCTGTTATTTTTAATCTTCTAGGAAGTGTTTATACTTAGTTGTACAATGTTTTAGTACAAAGGATCTGAAGCCAAATTAAATAAACATATAGGTACTTTACTCCCATAAGATCACTTAACTATAAGGTTTGTAACGAAAACATAACTCAAAGGGGATGAAAAGGGAGATAGAAATTTGAGTGCTATGTCGGTATGTCACTGAATAAAGTGAAGTGTTTAGTGCGAAGTCGCGGGCGGTTAGATAGTTAAAATAAATGAATAAACGCATATATGCGGTAGGTTTGGAATATGAACTTCATCTTAATCAAGTTAAAAATTTATAGAGAAACCCGTGGTGGTTGCCTGCAAATATTATTAATCAGTGATCAAAGTAACTATTCACTATTTTGTTTCATTCTTCCTTTGATTAAATAACGTGAAAGTAAAAGGGACTTACCTAATTATATCATGCACCAACAAAATATGTCCATAAGTAGGTTATTCGCAAACTATATTACATTGTATGAAAGTCCGGCAAATTGGATGATGAGGGAACATGAAAATATGTAATACCTCCACGAAGAAAAAGAGAAAAGGCCTGAAGGTCTTAATTTACGTTTCACACGAGCCAATAATAACTGAAATAATTATGACGTGTCTATGAGTCTATGAGTTCTTGGCTTGAATAAACCATTGTTGTATGTTTGTTTACCACTTACAGTAATGTGTGAAGATTGTTTCTTACAGTTAGATATTTTGGATTGGTTTGTAGTTAACACTTACTCGTTAGTTACTATTGTATTTTAATAGCGGTTACTAGTGACATTGTTGTGATAGTGACTAGTATCCGTCATGTGTGTGTAAAATTTTATCCGAATAGGTTTAGTAGTTTGAGAGTAGTTATTGTCAGTAATGTGCAAACAAATATAGACACTTGCATGTTAGCTGTCAGTTAGTGGTATAGAGAATTAATTGTATTTAAAATAAATTATATCAAATGTAATTTAAATCAAGCATGAAAGCTCGTCAAGCGATTTAATCATCCACATTCTACCACATCTGGATTCAGTAACAGATCGAGACGTCATAGCACCCCTACGCAAAAAAAGCTATTTACATTATAAATGATTCATGCAAAAAGGTTTACATAAGTAATCCCTAAATCCTGACTACCATATAATTGGCAAAGCAATATAATCATTACAACGGGCGCACGATGCGCGCGCGCAGCTGATAACAGCTGACCGGTCGTCTCTCGTCCGGTTGGTAATGAGGTTTGAGCCGAATATTTATGGAATCATTTGAAAATACGTAGTGGTCCTTGAGGAATTATGTAATGTGTTACTTTTAGGTAAATTGAAAATAAAATTACGAGATGTATCTAACTTATAATAGAAGCCTTGAACTACTCCAAAGTGGTCGATTTTCTAAACATTAATTTCAGGTAACTAATTCATTTCATTTTTTAATTATGAGATCGATAGTAGGTACATTGAAGAGGGTTAAAATTTGGGATGGTAATTCATATGGAGAATACCATGGAATATTTTCCAAAGAATCTGTTTCTCTGAGTGTCATCTTATCATCTCGTAATTCTTACTATATTTAGCTAACAAATACTAGGCAATTTAAAACCTGCTTCTATGATAATCACGTTTATAAAATTATACCTGAAAGTCTTTTTATGGCAAATCGATTGCAGATAAATAAATATCCACGTCAAAGGCTAAGGTCAATAAATAGCCATTATCCATTCGATATATTTGATTGATGACGTGACTTTTCACATATGGCTGAAGCCTGCGGAAATTTCTAGAAGTGACGTTAAGTCCGCATTTTTATAGACCGCTTTGAATACGTTATAAATACTTATACATATATGTAAAGTAGTAAGGATATTATATTAACATGAACTTAGTTCTTTTTGCCTTCGTATTATATGATAAGTTTCAATTAGAATCATGTTTATATAGTTGGTTGTCATTAATGAGCTTAGGAATCGAACCTGCCTTAGGTTTTGAATTATTTATTTATGGAAAGATGAAAAACGTTAATTTAAATGAATGAATAAGTTGTTTTAATTATACTCTCATAAATAATGAGAAAACATGTTTAATACTTTTGCATAAAAGAGTCTATGAAAACTTAAATTATTCAACGTTCAAATATTATGTTTACACGTCGTCACAAGTGAACACAAAAAAAAAACGAGTGAAAAAAAAATAATCAAAACACAGGTCCGTCAAAGGTGCATTCGTTGCAACTTGCAAATTGCGACTCCGATACGCGCAAAAAATATATCTGCGACAGCTGCCATCAAAACTTACTGCATTTGTATCGATAACGTTTTATTTTTGAACGTCCGACGGCTAAGTTTAAATCGGTTTGCATTGTAGTTTTTGGGTTATCTATTTTTTAACTCATGTGGAGGAAATATTTTTTTTTATTTATTTGTGATTTTTTTATACAGTATTTGTAATGGATAAACTCATTTATTATTAAACTATGGTGGTAAATATTAAATTATGTTTGGACGATTTAAAAGTACTTCTAAAGAAAGTCTAGATGAATGTATACGTGTTTCAATTTGATTTGAATTACCTACTGCTACAAAAATAAGTGTATACATACTGATGTACTTAATATATGAATTATTTAGATTTTAAGTTTCTATTTCTGTTTAACCCGGCTAAAGCCTATGCAGATATTAAAAGTCATTAAAATAATAATTCACTTCCGTTTTATTAAGAAACGTTTATTATGAAAGAATAAGTGATGTTATGAAATAAAATAATAATAAAATAAACATTAAAACGTTAAATAACGCGTAATAATAAGAGTCTCCTTGATTATCATATTTAAGCGCTTTCACATTAGATGGTTACTAATTGTTTAAATAAGTTACGTTTTGGATAATAATAAATAGGTTATTATTTAATGTTGGAAGTCTATTTTACACATTTATGCAGACAATTATGATCCGTAAGTGTAATGAACTGCATACTTAGGTAGGTACAGATGAAGTTAGATTGTTAATGAATTATAGTAATTCGCCCGTCGTGGTACATATTTCGCAATAAAAGGTAGGCATATGTCCGTTCTCGGGTATCAAAATATCTCCATACCAAGTTTCATGCAAATTGGTTCAGTAGTTTAGGCGTGATTGAGTAACAGACAGACAGACAGAGTTACTTTTGCATTTATAATATTAGTATGGATTGTACCAAAACCAAAATCCAGAATTGTTTTTGAATGGTGTCGTAACAAACATACCAGTAGAGTAGTATTCTTAAATGCATTAGGTATTATCTTTTCGGTCAAGGCAAAAATCTCAAAAATCTTAAATAATAATTAACACTAGGTAAGTGTTATTTATGCTCAACATAACACTAAAAAAGAAATAACAGAACATTAAAATCACTCATAACCATTATTATTTTTAGTTTATTAGCTGTTGTAATAAATAAAATTAATGGTCACCATCAATCTCTAGTTCTCCAATTCTCTACATCAAAAGAAAATCAGTAGTTATATTAAATTTACATTATAAATAAACGACAATCACTATAATTTGTTCCACGGTTTTTATTTTTACAACTCCATAAATTTACTGTCCATTTGGGACAGTTCTATAAGGAGAGAGGGAGATAGAAAATAGATTTGTTCAACCAAAAAAAATGAGACAAAAAAACCGTGACTCGTGCACACCTGTTCTGTAGGTACGTGGTCCCAAACATCTGCTTTTAGCTGATAAAATAAATTATGGTAATGATTACTTTGCTGAGGCCTCGTTAAGTGCATTAAAACGAGATTTTTAAACATTTAAAATTCAAATAAAAAATTGATCATACAAAGTCTACACTCATGCCTTGTGATAAACATCGACCAAAGTATACACTTTAAATCGAAGATAAATTTCGTAATTTTTGGTAACATTTCTTGAAATAAACAAATCTTACTCATTAGATACGATGATCTGATACATGTACATAATACATATGTATTTTGTAACTTTTAATTAGCTAGGTGCATGTTTGTTAACTATTTAGCTGAGGTACATTTTCTTCACAAGTGATTCCTAGTTCCTAGCTTTTAATTAATTTATCACTGTGTCCGTTAATTTATTATTATACTCGGTAACATATAGAAAAATATGATTGTCAATTGTGTACTCCAATAAATAATTTTTTGTGTTTGTTAAATACTCATTTACCATCGACTATCTTTATAGCAATAAGGAAACCGGAACACAATAACTAGTCGACTTTATAATATAGAATTGTACTACCGTATGTTATTAACATGTAACTTATGTTCAATAAGGAAGAATAGTACCATAATGATGTAATTTATGCAATTATTATACATAGTTTAGTTATTTTCTGCACAATTATTGTTTCTTACTTCATGTTAGTTCAATTATAATAATTGAAGTCCAACTTAGTGCTTAAATTTCTTTAATATTATTGAAATGTCTTTGTTTAAGGATGGTTGTTATTTTAATATCTGTAATTATTGGATTGAAATTTCATTCCTACATACAATCGGAACTAATTATTAAAAAAATTGAATTCTTTCTACAGTGTTACTTGTATTATAATAATTATCTCGAAAGTAAAATACCTATGTAACTTCCTGGTATATTTATTTAATTTTCACATTTTAATAAGAAAACCCTATCCAAGCTAACTTTATCTAAAAGTTTGCCTATACGTATTGACGACAAAACCACAATGACCCATCGCTTGTGTATTATATTCGCGAAAAACGTTAGAACTTAGAACCTTATCAGTTATCACTTAGCGTAATACAACAATGATTTCATTGATCATCAAGAATTATTATTATTAACAAAACTCATAATTTATGTATGTATGCTAATGTAGCCTTTTTTTTATAGTGGGGAAATCTTCCAAAGATACCCACGGCTCCTTCCCCGGGGGCCGTGGGTGGATTATGTCGGATTCTTACCGACTAAAACCCCACTGTGTTCCGTCGAGCCGCTTTGATGGGGCCGCGGGTATTTGTTAGGATTCTTCCGCGACATGTTAATGTAGCCTGAGTGACAATTCTGATGATACAGCTGTCCGGCTTAAGGGCATGCCAAAGAAGCATGTACATACTCAAAATTTTAGATAATCTTAGTCCAAATCCATTACCCTCCTTTCACAGTCGGTTAAACTAAATTACGTAAAATATACATTGTTTACATGGACGTGACGCGCTTGTCCTTCCAAGAAATCGTCTAACGGAACTCGGAACGGTCTTTTCGTGTGTTGCGCCTTGTATAGAACTATTGTTCCTGATGACGTGGTTCCAGTACTATAGGAACTAGTATTGTGTATGGTGTATGGTTAAGTGGTTAGGTTTCAATCGAAAAAAAAATTATAAGTTCTTTTTTTATAGGTAGTCGTATTTATCCCAGGTCGAACCTATTTTAAAATACCTTTGAAATTTCAAAAATATCAATAACCATTTAGACTAAAAAAGGAAGTGAACCTGGTTTGATGTTGATAGAAATTTTTTACAGCCTTTCAGCCTTTCAGGCTTCAAAGTAGGGATGTAACGATACATGATTTTGCCGATACGATACCGATACCGATATTTGTAGTAATGTATCGGCGATACCGATACCGATACCGATATCGATGGCTTGGTAGAAAAATAAATAGTGAATTATGCATAAAAAGCTACCAACATTTAACAGAGACAACTGTTAATCGTATTCTTTTAAATAAAAATGCCAAATCAAAAAACAACAAAACCATTTATTTTAGTATTATTATTTTACGAAGTCAGTTAAACGCCGACTTACACACAAGAGTAGGAGATAGACACTGTTATGGCACAAGGAACAGAAATAGAATTGAAATGCCATTTTTCCGATTAGCTAAAGTTAAAAATTCATTTATGGGTCAAGGTATACGCTTTTACAATAGAATTCCTCATAATATTAAAGAGTTTAGTAGTTCTAAATTTAAAACTTATATAAAAAATGTACTAGTTCAGAGAGCGTACTACAGTATTCAGGAATATATGGAGGATAAAAACCCATGGAGGGTTGTCGCGAAAAAACCACAGGACAGTTCTTTGGCATGTTATTATAATATATTATGATGTTACATATGTATTTTGTAAAATTGTAAAACTGACATGATTTAAAAGAGCAACTATGGAGTTTCTTGCCGGTTCTTCTCCGTAGATACTGCTTTCCGAATCGGTGGTAAATTTTAAAATATGTAATGACGTTTCAAAAGTGCTTCTATAAGAAGTCTAATTGAATGAATAAATGTTTGAGTTTGAGTTTGACTTTGTAAACTTTAAGTAATACACATACAATCAGTACCTAATAAAAGTTTACTATTGGTAGAGTTTTTTCAGAAAACAAAGTGCGCACGCGCGGGCGGCCTCCCGCATCGTTCATTGGGCGCGGGTTTTTGAATTATTTGATATCAAAAAAATTGGTTGTTTGTAAAGTAGGTTTACGATCGAGATGTTTACGTGATAACATAATGCAGTGGCAGCGCTCGAGATGAAACGGGAGATCGGTCCGTCTCTCTCGTTATACCTGCGATCGCGCTCGTGAGGTTTTGGTGTGACACAAGTTTATGAACATGTCACCCGACTAGAACGATTTTAAAAACTTTATCACGTTAAAAATTAAAAAAAATCGAAATTATTTATTTCTTTCCTTTACATAAACTAATTTGTGATTGGAACACTCCTAGTAAGCAAATAAAATGCTTGTGTCAGGAGGTTCCGCTCTTCCTTAACACTATTACAGAAACAGAAATAAAACAATATGAATGAATACAATGCAAAAACATAAAAGAAAAGAAAGAATTTAATAAAAAAATATCGGTATCGGTTGATTTATTATCGGCGATACCGATATATCGGCTTGCCGATATATCGGCCGATATATCGGTATCGGTATCGGTATCGTTACATCCCTACTTCAAAGGATACTTGCTTAAAGTGTTCATAGTGAAAAGCAAGTTTCGTTTTGTATTTTACAATTTACAAGGATTGAGAAGACTAATTCTTCAAGGGCGCAAACTATTATCGATTAATTTAAATGGTTTTAGAGGCGAAACTGAACTATAAGTTATAACCCCCAAATTTCAGAGATAATTGTTTAGTTTCAAATTCTCATTAGATCCTCGGAGTTTAATCGTCATGTCTATTAAAACTTGAGTTAAATCATACTTTAATTATAAATTAAAAGAACATAGTTCTTATTTAACGAAATAATAAAATTTTATATAATTAATATTTATTTTTTATGTTGGTACGTAATAATAAAATAATTGCAAAACATCTAACGGTCTGTTTAACCTACCAATCTCACCTGACGCTTCCACATTTTAAACTCAGCATAAAGGCAAGTTTAAAACTATCGCGTTTTAACAAAAAATCCTCGTCATTTCTGTTGACAATAATACGTAGCGTAAAAACGTACGTTTAAATAACAATTGATATTTATGTAGCCTTTTTTAGAGGTTTTATTGTATGGTACTTACTACTCGTAAAGCTTTAATTGCTAGAAATTGACTAATTATTCAATTTACTAGCCAATATTCTCTTGGCAACGAGCCAAAGCAGTTCTGTATTGTTCAAGATGCATGTTCATTGATTTCTGAACTAAAGTAACTAAATAAATAATAATCTCCAGTCCATAGTCGTATAGTAGATAAAAGGTAGATTAAGACATAATCCAAGCTGAATGATTGTGAAATATATTATCCAAAAATACACAATAATACATACCGACGCGACGTCGGAAGCGAAATTATATTTTGCGCTCCAAAAAGCCACTAAGAATTAGGTACACTCAAACAGTTGTTAAAATTTAGACGCATCTGGAGACTGGAACTAAAAGAAAAGTTTGTTCGAGTAAACCCACACGTTTTTAACATAATTGGTTGTAAATTTGTTCCGCTAGAAGTAGGCACATGACTGATGTCTTAATTGTTTAATGACTGCTAAATAGAGGTGTTAAGTTATACAGCCTTATTAAGATTTATACCAAATGTATACGATTGTATATAACTAAAATACCTACATAGTTCTCAATTTGTTTCATTACGTGTACATTATTTCATGTTATTTATCGCATAAGTTTACCGTCATATACCTAAACATATTTGGATAAAGCTCAATAATTAATTCAATACAAACATTCTATTATAAACTAATAGAAAAAACGAAAGCTATATTTCATTCGTATTTCATGAGGTATGAGATTTTAATCACAAATTCAGCTCATTATGTCATACCTACTCGTTAACAAGTTTTTAAGCCTAGAGCGATCTCGTCATAATTATAATTATGAATTTTATATCTAGAAAGGACATCGTCTAGAATCTTGATTATTTTATCATGAAAGTAGCTGAGTTCTTTTAGACTTTCATAATTCTCTGATAGGTAATCTATCTATACTAATATTATAAAGAGGAAAAGTTTGTAAGTATGTATGTAAGTATGTATGTATGTATGGTTTTCACGCAAAAACTACTGGACCGATTTCAAAAATTCTTTCACCATTAGAAAGCTGCATCTTTACTGAGCAACATAGGCTATATTGCATTTTCAAAAAAATTAGAGATCCTTACCAAAAATGCAATAATGTAACCCAAGGTGTAAAAAAATCCTCAATAAAACTTCTGTCATCGCGTGCGCTGCGGAATCTATTGAAGATAGAACAAAAAAATGTTCTACAGTATTATAGAATGGATCAATATCTACAAGAAAGTCCGCGATACCATATGTCCATCTTCAGTAGTTATGTTACTACAACAACTTTTTTACGTTTTCAAAGTAAATAGAAGTGCCGACAGTAATCAAACCATGTTATCCATACACATATATTAATCCTTATCCCATTAAATGATGTTTTATTATAGACTGTTTCAATACCAGCAAAATACTTTTTAAATGAAAAGAATTGGATATTCCATTCAAAAGATATAACGAATTTAAAAGTGTCAATCTACAGAAAATAGTAGGTATACTGTTCGAGCAGGCCGTAGTGCGGGGGTCACGGAGGAATTCTACCAATATGCGTCTTGACGGAACACAGTGGGGTTTTGGTCGGTAGGAATCCGACATAACCCACGGCCCCTCCCCGGGAGGCCGTGGGTATCTATGAAAGATTTCCCCACTAAAACAAAAAAAAAAAGGCCGTAGTGCGGGACGGGGTAAAGGTGATTTTCATGTGATTAAAAATTAAACCTATAGTCCGACCTATAGTAGACTTTTCACTGTAACGATATCGCTATCTATGCGGGTGAAACCGCAGGGCATTGCTAGTACAATATAAAAATGAAACCCGTTTTCCTTGGTCACGGCATCACGCGTGAAAGGGTGGACCGATTTCGATAATTCTTTTTTTATTATATTCCTTGAAGTACGAGGATGGTTGTTATGTAGAGAAAACGTAAATATGTACCACGGGCGAAGCCGGGGCGGAGCGCTAGTCTAATTTATAAAACAATACTTTTGGTACGACTAGGATCTAGATAAAGGTTCTTATTACAGGTTAATATTTACGTATCAATGTGTCAACAAAAGCTTATCAATTTATCTCAAGAAAATTCTCAGATCCGTTCTGAGTCACACGTCATTAGGACAAATCTTAAAAAGCCTTGGATTCCGTGCCCGTGAGTCACACAGCTTTTCTTTTTATTTCGTAACCGGTTATGATTAACTTATTAGTCAAGGGAGTTTATATTTTATCATTACTGTTACGTTAGTAATCGCTGATAAGGAGTATGGAATACAATAAGACGAAATCGTAAGGGAAAAAACCATATTATTGTATTTAACGAATTGTAAGTTAAATATTATCTTTTGTTTTCAAATCGAAAGCGATTCATATAAAACAAGGATACTATGTATTAAATGAAAGCTATATGACCTTATTATATTAAGTATTAACATAAACATTTTACATGTTTCTGACGAGATATTTGGAATTTGCAATTTAGTTGGTAGGTAGGTAATTAAAACATAAACCGTACAAAATTGAATGTATTTGTTATTGTAATAGTATAAATTTTATCATAATAATTTCGTGCTATTTATATTTTCGTGTATTTCGCCTTTTTGAACATTATTTTAGAGAATGTGATTATTTAAGCAAGTACTTAAGATGTAGGTACTTTTAAGTTCTTAGGGTAGGTAGTTGTCATAGGCCCTGGCACAATAAAACTCCTATAATTATGTGGTACACTTCACACATCGTTATAGGTAGGTTATAGAGCACGATTCTTATTCGCTATCAGGTATGTACCTATATCTCAACCCTTGTATTAGAGCCGACATAGGAGTTCTTATTTTTCCTTTCATGTCCTGTAAATTGCATAGTCGTTCAGAAACAATGCAGCACTCGAGAATCGAACGTGTGTTGTGAACGAATCGATATCGCTGATGTTGCATTTTGATTGTCGTTACTCGTTACTACATAGACTGTTTCTTCTAACTACGGTAGCTGTATTATGTATATGCGTGTACATGATTTTTGCGAAATATGCTTGTGGTCTTGTTCTTAGAATATGATATGGAATTTATTTTTGAAATTATAAAAGAAATGTAGATTTACTTAAGTAATATTATGGAGCAATTACCTTCATGCTTAGCTTTCAATTATTCACACAAAAAAACAAAATGTATTTTAAATTATTATTTAAGTAAATTCTTAAATGAAAGAAGAGTAGGAAGATAATACAATCAAAGCTTTGAATACAATTCAGCCTCAGTTTCATATTATGTATTACCTACGTGGTAAATAAGTAATTATAATTTACTATTATTTATTTCATCCTAAAAATATTAACATAGATACGTTATGGTTTTGCCAGTATAGTAAACCCCTTATTATGGTACTATAAAGTAATAAAATATCGTCGTCCCAGCTCAACCCCCGCAAATTCGCCCGGGCTCGCTGTACATACCCTATCGCAAAGCTACGGGCGGGTGCCTTCACGGTAGGGCATCCCTAGTTACGACTTTTAACACACAAAAACAACCAAATAATAATCCCACTCAACAAACATGCTGAGACGAACTTATTACAAGACTTTCATTCAAACTTACCCTCTTAAAAAAATCGGTGATTGTATTGATCACAACATGTGTGTAAATACAAATCATGAAATAAAATCCAAACAAAAATCTTCTAGGCCACACATAAAAACAGTAGAAACTGTAATAGATTTAAAATCAGTACTCTGACACACACTACATCAAAATTTCCAAAACACTAATTTTTGCAAGTAACAATTTAATTAAAATTTAACTCAATATAACGTCCACTCCCTATAAAATACATCAAAAGACTGGTTCAGTTCGTTTCGTTCATAGGTTTCCAGTTCACTCTTCATTGAATGAGTGAGAAATTATGAATGGATGACAGCATGGCATGGAACGAAAGGAGTTGCTTTAATATGAATGACCGAGTTAATGTCAACTCGAATAATTATAACGTCAGATTGTGACATGTAAAAAGTTCAATCTGCCATCTAGTTTTCCAGATATGGAACTATTTCTTACTTTGTATATTAAATTTTTTACGAGTTTCTTTAATTAAATTATCAATAAAAATAGCAAGTTTTGTTCTTTTTTGTAGTATTTGCACATTAATATTTTTCATTCGAAGTTAGTAAGTTTACAGAACGCAGTTATTTTACATGTATCTAACTTCAGATCATTCTATTTATTATTGTCTCTTGAGTCTTGACAGTTGACACAAGGACAATGTCAATTTCTGTCACAGTAGTTTACGTCAAACATGGAGGAGGATCGTCTCTTTGATGAAAGAATTTCTATTCGGGAATCTGCTAGACCCTTAAAAAAATATGGGAGTACATGCAATCACATGAAAAGGAATGAAGAATATATCAAGCATGTCATGTCTAAAGGCGATACGTTACAAGGAATTGCACTAAAGTACGGTGTTACTGTAAGTGTGAACATCATAATAAATGTTGGTAAATGGTTTATTGTATGAATTTTTGATGAAGTGAACTGGTTTTTTTATTTTAGATGGAGAAGATAAGACGTGCGAATCGATTATTCGCATCGGACAGTTTGTTCTTGAGAGAATATTTACTGATTCCTGTTACTAAGGATTCTCCATTTTACGAGAATGGTGAGAGAGTGACTGATATAGCGCCTCCAAACCACCGAGCGTCGATTGCGGGCATGCCCACGCGAGACTTCTCCCCTGGCAGCCCGGATGAAAAGGAATCATTTGACAATTTCCTGAACAGATTAGACTCATCTATTGCAACAATAAAAAAACATGTTGAAAAAACCAAGGAAAATAGCGAGTGAGTACTTTCAAATATATCTATGATTACAGTATGTATTCAATGTATTTTATATGCAGTTATGACTGAAAGAGCAATGAACTTCCTTTGTGATTAGATATGAACTTATGACCTTATTATGAAGAATAACTATTATATTTTAATGCTGACATTGTTGAACTCTTCCATTTGTAGTTTGTTATGCAGGAGTTTGTGGCGTAGCATTGACAAATATAAAATAAAATGCTTGCCATTATCAAAATGGCAAGCATATGGAATTTAGGCTTAGAGTAACATTTAATTGACAATTAAAGTGATTATTTATGTTTTTGTTTAAATCATGAAAATTAAACAATTGTGGATTTTGAGAATTTAGTAGTTATATCCTTTATAAATTATACTAGCTGACCTGACAGACAATGTATTGTCCTCGCACAGACTGTCAACACATAAAGTTTAAATCAGATATATATTTTCATTATTTTTTAAGTCTGGTGCAAATATCTTAAGTTTTTCTTTTCTTAAGATCCTTATCCTGGCAATAACAAACACAACAACAAAAGAATTAAGAAAATCAGTTCAGCCGCTCATGCATGATGCCGTGACCAAGAGAAATTCATTTTTAGAGATATCCATAGAGATTATCTAAAGCAACCTTCTCTCAAACCAAATACAAATCTGAAACCATAAATCAATACTAATTTACATCATCTCAGATCAATTTTCACTCAAATAATAGAGAAGTACAAATTTTTTCACACTTCATTTGCCACTTTTGCTTCAAGTGTTCAGTGATTTATAG
The DNA here is from genome assembly GCF_061535455.1 of Colias philodice. NCBI lineage: Eukaryota > Metazoa > Arthropoda > Insecta > Lepidoptera > Pieridae > Colias > Colias philodice. The sequence continues at coordinate 7,599,308 of NC_143103.1, read as the reverse complement.
CTTGAATAATGTTACACTTGAATTAATTCATTCTGAAATGTGTTTGATACATTTTGTACAGCAATTAATTATTTAACATTGTGAAAGAAACAATTTAATTTAGAATCGTGCTGGAGATATTATCTTTATAAAAAACATGAAATCATTTCTAACTACAGTGTGATTAAAAATATCTAAAACCTGATTAAAAAAATGTAATTCAAATCTAATCCTATCCTATTAATATAATATAATAAATGTGAAAGTTTGTCAGAATGTATGTGTATTGTGTATGTATGTTTGTTACTCTTTCACACAAATACTACTGAACAGATTACAATGAAATTTAGCTCACATATAGAGGGTAACTCGGATTAACACATAGGATAGGCTTTATCCAGAAAAACCCAAGGGAACGGACTATGCGGGTTTTTCTTTTAAAATGCAGGCATAGCCGCGGTCGGAAAGCTACTTTATAAATGAGAAATTTTTTATAAAAAGAAAAAAAAATTATCACTTGGCCGGATTCAATCCTGAAAGAACAAGTATGTAGTTTAAAACACATAACAGTATCTCATAAATGTGAATAAAATCCATGAATGCAATAAATAATGTATTATTTTACTCTCTAAAATATCTCTATGAAAATTCAAATGAGAATTTTTTACTCAGAACTCTCTAGAAAGGCTGTCATAATATATTATTAGGTTATGCACATTTTCATATACACTCGAATATTATTTAACATAATATTAATAAAGTGTAAGCCTTGATAAAATAGCAATCATTGAGTCAATACATGACTGGGAGCTCATAGTGATAAATTTGTTTACCAAATATGATAACACAACCTTTGATGTGTATTATTAAGTATTTTGGTACATTACAATTTATAAATACATAATTAACTTTAAATTGTTTTAAAGGTATTAAGGTTGATCATTAATATTATAAATAATCAATTACAAGGAAATTAATAACAATGGTGCATGATGCAATTAAAATTATTTTCAATGCAACATTTATTTAGCTTATTTGCTATTAAATATATGTACCTATAATATGTATCGTAATTTTTATTATATAAAATAAGAAACGTTAAAAAATATAGTTCTTAAAAATAATAAGAATTATCTAAATTTTATAAGATTCCTTATATAATTAAACTACGGAGATAAATATCCACATAAACTAGTGTTTATGTAAATGTAAAAATATCTAACCCAGTTCCTGGAATATGAACATAAATCTCCTCTTGCTAAAATAAAATTTGACTGCATCAAACGCGTGCTAAACATTCTATAATTCGTATACTTTCTACGACAGCCAGTCACATGACGGTTGCGCAAATACCTTTCTTATTTTCCGCGTCTTAAGTCGTATAACCTTTTTAATCTGTTGGAAAAGTATTATTAATACGTAAAGAGGTGATGTCAGGATAGGTAAAATTTAGGCTCCGGGAGTGGCACGTGAAATGTGGCTAATTAGCCATATTATTATACCTCTTATATCTCTTTTTCGCTCACGATAGTTGAATTATGCCGTCTTACTTTGACGTCGGATCGAGTGTTGGTTAGTGTGCCGTTTTTGAAAATGGAATGTTGTGATAGCACCCTTTCTTAACTTTTACTTATAAGTTACAATCTATAATATAATTATTCAGTGGTTTATACAGTTTATTAAATAGTTTCTTGTATCGTAGAATGCATCTTATGAAGCAAATGTCACGAGGTAGGAGTTAGGATTGTCAAGGTTACCAGTCAATTAACGGTAGGAAGTTTTTGCGCTTTGTTTTTCTCTGTGTCTTTCTTTCACGCTGCATTGGGTTTTATCGCAGAATGATTTCCGTTGGATTGTAGTCTTAACGATTGTTCTTCCGTGTTGTGTATTATGGATTGATTTAAATTATACAGTAGGTTATGAAACATTAAAATCAAGTAATGAGTCAAGTATTTTGCGTAATGCACATGCACAAGAAAAGGAAAATGATAGAATTCCTGTTTTCCTGAACGATTGCCATGGTTTCCTTATTATTTGTCTTATTATAGTAAAGAGGTTTTGATCTATGTATTTTAGTATGTATTTATAAAAGCACAGTTAAATATTGTAGCTATGTATCTAATTGTCGCAAGATATTTTTAGATAATTGATAAAGTACCTACGTAGGTAACTATTAACACAATTTACGTAATTGCATAAACACCTTATCAAACTATAATTTGATCAAATACTGTAAAAACTGCATTTATATCTTAAATTTAAATATATTATAACAATCATTGTTTCCGTCATACCAATAGATCTAACTAGCTGTTGCCCGCGACTTCGTCCGCGATTCGGTCGTTTTTCGTCATTCGTCGTTTAAAAAAAATACGTGACACTTTATTTTTGAATGTTCTTAATTGTCTCTTATAAAATTTAACTACATTAAAATTGAATTCTCTGATAAGAAAATCTTAAAATCATCGAAAATCATAGACATCGAATATCTGAGGAAAACATGAATGAATGTGATTTAAATTCTACATTTCTTAGTAATTAAAATAATAATCTAAATTAAATGTAGATTAACAGTTTGAGCGCACCATTATAGAATATGTACCTTAGTAATAAATTACGTTAGTTTACATAGTAACTTTACTAAAAACACGATGACTTTCTTTCGCGCTCGGTACCACATACTAAACATGTTTGTGGTACGTGGCCCGCGTCACTTTACCCCCCACGAGTTCCCCTCCGTTGCTATGCGAAAATACATTCGTCGCCCTACTGTAGGAAAAATTGTAATACTGCGGCCTGGGCGTTATAACACGCTCAGGGAATTCCTGAGTGCTGATAGACTTCCGTCTATCGGCATTTATACCAATTTTATATTAATATCACCATCTTGAGGAAAAGCTTCTAATGTCGATTTAAAACGCATATATACGGATTAACCTGATGAATTAACATGTTCTAAAATTGTGAAATGAGTTCAGTTTTAAATTCGAGAAATATTGATTTCTTGTATTCGATTATTCGTCGTAGTCGAATACAAAATATATTTAAAGAAACTTAGGTTGGCCTTCAGGCAAAAGGGATCCTATCAAATGATAAACTTGACCTTGTATCTTAAAAGTAAGAATGAAAGGAGCATCTAATAATTGTTGAGCACCAAAGGATCATTTAAAACGCAATACTATAAGAGCTAATATTGTCTAAGAACTGTTTAGATTGCACATGTTCCTCTAAAACTTAAAAGTAGTGATTTCAAAGGTTCCGGCGTATCTTCAAACGAAAGCCGACTCCTTACTCCACTTTAAAGCATTACAAAAAGAACATACTACGTTAATATCGCCTATACAGAAGATGATCTGTAATCAATTGTGAGGTTATAAGCAAACCCACTTTTATATTATTTTGTCGGACCACACCACCGAATTTGTAGATTGATCTTCTATGTTTACCTCTAAGTCATTAAGACTATGTCGAAATCTGTCTGCAATAAGACGGGCCTCTCGCTATTCGTCCGTTTAAAGAGACCAATAGTTTCAATTCTTAATCTTTCATTAAACAAACTTATTAATCGTTCTTGTCTCAAATAATGGTAATATTCGCGTCCCTACTCTAGTCATTGCTTATGCTCATGTTCATCTTCGAGGGATCGAATAATATTATGGTGCACCCTATTATTTGTCAAACGGTCTTCATATTGAGTAAAAGTTTCAGAATTCTCGAGATAAAATATGACGATCGTGATCAGCTGTGAGACGTAATTCCCTCTCAGTGAGGGTTTCGGTCTCACGGGATAGTACAATATACCATTTGCGATCAGCTGTGAGACGTTATATATACCCTCAGTGAAGGTTTCGGTCTCACAGGATAGTACATGCCGTTCGCGGTCAGTGTGAGCCGCAATTCTCGTTGTGAAGCGGTTTCAGGTTCGGCATAACACATGTTGTTTTCGGTCAATAGTAAGCCTCTTATCTCTAACGATCCTTGAGAACTCTTTTTTCTCATTTTCTTAACTCTGCTCGAATTTCGATATATAAAGATTTTTTAGGTGGCACTGATGCGGGTGAATAAAAATTAACGGACTAAGAGTGTTATAATCTCAATCATCATCATCAATACATATAATAAAATTGTGGAAAAGTGATGTCTGTACAATTAAAATATGTAGAAAAAAATTAGCAGGTGTTATTATTATCGAGAAATCGAGAGAAACCATTTTTTTCTCTTAAAAGCTCCCCCCCTCCCACTTCCCGAACTCCGATTGACCGTAATTTATTTTTCCTTACATTTTTATCATATCCTTTTCTAATGGGTTTCATCCTACTGCGATTTTTTTTTTGTTTCAAAAATTATCTACCCTGGTGTATAGGTAAATTTTCCACATAAAATGTCCTTTAAATTATGTCGTATTATATTTTTAACCCCCGACGCAAAAAGACTGGTGTTATGTGTTTGACCGCTATGTATTTCTGTGTGTGTGTGTGTGTCTGTCTATGGCACCGTAGCTGGCTAACAGGTAAACCGAATTAGATGCGGTTTTTTTTGTTAGGCAGAATATTTTCCGACGCTGGTTCTTAGATAAAGTGTATCAAAATTGGTTCATCCACTTATTATACCTACATAGGGGTAAAAGTGGGAATGAAAAAAATTAAAGTTATAATTTATTTTTAAAGATCGTCGGGAAGTTTATGAAATTATTTATTCCTTTTTCTATACACTTTTCTTCGTCTAAACGGTTTAGTTACGTGCTCTCTCTCTCTCTTCAGCCTTTAGTTACGTGCGTGAGACAGGAAAGATCTAATTTGGATTTGTTTCTGGATTTGATAAAAACTGAGTATCGATTAAGCTGATCAGTGGCTACTGGCTACACCATAGATTATTAAAAACATCCGTTTAAGAAAGGAAGGAAATAGAATTTGCTCCTCTCCCCCCCCCTGGTTCCTAAAAAATAATATGACATAATTTAAAAGAATTTTTACGTAGAATTAGTTAGGCATTTCTTTTTTGATTTTCGATATTATATACTAATCATAATTTTTAATTACAATATGTAGTAACTATTTGGTATAGGTTAGGCATTTCATTTCTTGATTTTCTTTAATAATTTGGTACGTAAGTTTTTTAGCTCAGTTTAGTAAGAAATTTTAATAACAATTCTTTTAATTATTTATGGTAGTACAACAGTACAGTATGGTTGTACGTATTTAGTCAAAAATTGTATGTTAAATAGTAATTCAGCATGGGCGTAGCCACGGTGGGGCTGGGTGGGGCGCTTACCCTGGCTTTGATCTGGTAGGTACTAATTGTGAAGGGGAGTGGGCGTGGGCGTGGGATTGGGACTGAACGTGGCATATGGCGTGGGAGTGCGAGTGGGCGCGGGAGTGGGAGCATGAAAATAAAAATGATTTTTTATTGTTGCCCCACCCTGAGCCCATGGTCATAGGTCCCATAGTCACTATTCCACGCGAACGAAGTCGCGGGGACAGCTAGTAGACAAATATAATCAGAAAGCTAAGCTCAACCATAAAAGATAGACATTTATGATGTCGGGAGATATTTTTTATATAACAGAAATATAACAGAACATTTCTTTCATACTTGATTTCTGTGTAGCTTTAACCACGCGACGAAAGCTTAAAAATGGAGTTGCTGCTCTGCTCACGAATATGAAAAATAATTGTACCAAGTTTCGTTTAAATCCGTCGAGTAGTTTTTGTTTCTATAACGGTTATACAGATAGACAGACGGACAAACATTTTTGACGTCGATGTTGATCTCTAATCACCTCGTGATAGTTATTTAGGAAATATATTTCATGTGCAGAATTGACTTCTACAGATTTAATATAAGTAGGTATACATATATTTAGATTCCAATTTCCATGTAACGTTAAATTCGACTATATAATAACTAACAGACAACGCAGGTTACTCTCGTTTCCGTAAGTTGAGGCGGCTACATATTCGGTCCTAATAACATGACTTTTTGTGAACGAAACGACAGCGCCGTTTAATTCGATGGCAACACCATCAGAAAAAAGGAAATATTTTTAACTTTGAAAAAATATTATGATTTACACTATTAATACTATTTTAACATTAACACAAAATATAAGACTATGAGTGTGTAAAAATAAATCCAGCTAGTTTCACATCACACTTATGTTTATAATTAGGTATACGACATGAAAATATATTAATTACCAAGCAATAATCATACAGATAAATACTGAACAAAAGTATTAACAGTCAAAGTATATTTTTACTAACAACATGTAAATGATGAAGGAATAATAATTATCAACGAACTAACCTTTTTGTATTAGAGTCCCGCCTCGTGATCGAATTATTAAAACACGAAGATTTTTAAAAATGTAACCAATGAACACAATCAATATTAGATTAACTGTAATGGTGTCTAGTTTGACTTAAAATAATATACATCTACCATCACTTTTAAAAATGTAGTATATTCACACGAATTATATAAGCGCACCTTATAGGGAAGGGAAGATTTATTATGGGTTAAAGAGTTAAATAAATAAATAACATAATTATATTTAAATTATTAATTTTTAACATTGTGTTCAGTAGTGTTAACATGTAAATTGATTTGATTTTTACGAAATCTCATAGATGGCGCTGAATCAAATTTGTCTTTATAGTACTAAGATTCATTAAACAGTTTCTCTGCCCAAATTACGTAAATGACGTAGTTTTTATAGTGTAAAGCTAGATAATAGCATGGCTTACTCAAAAACAACATTTAAACATGAGTCTTTAGATTGTACGCTGTCGTAGTTCACGGAATACGTAAGAAAAGTAAAGGTTCACAGCTCCTCCCCCGGAGGTGATAGCATGATAATATGTTTAAAAAAACCTCACACCACCTGTTAGTAATATTCATGCAAAATTTGAAGTCAATCTATGCAGTACTTTTCGAGATTAGCTCGGACAAACATACAGACAAACAGACAAACAGACAAACAGACAAACAGACAAACAGACAAAAATTCTAAAAACTATATTTTTGGCTTCTATATCGATTATAGATCATGGATTATGTATTCTTTTAAAAAAATATTCAATGTACAGTTTTGACTTTCCTACGATTTTATTATATGTATAGATTAGGTATATCGATAAATATTAAATATGCTAATATTAAGGCAGATTTACATTTTAATTGTATGCATATTTTATTATTTAGACATAAAATAAAAATTTAAATCTATCTATGAATAATTAATTTTTAAACATTTACGTTTTCTACAATTCGTTTCCATAGAAATATTAATACAGCAAGATTTCATCACGATTCCAATATCGAGTAATGAAAAATAATACGATTTTTCATACGAGTGAGTGTAACGTAATAATTAGACGTAATTATTATCAGATATACCTACGCCAGTTAACTGCGCACTTATGTATTAATTAGTTACATTATGGACAAAAATATTTAATATAATATACTATCTGTGTGTTGTGACGTGTGGCTGTTTTGATTGCAAATTTTTTTAACTGCGTCAAATATGGAGTTTGTAGATACAAGAGGTACATTATAATTAACAAAAAAAAACCTGTATTATTAATATTGCAACTTCAATAAGCATAGTATGTAGGTACTTAAATATGATTCATATTCATTATACGCCAATGTTCATATCATATAATTTTGGGATTTTTATAATAAACTAGCGGTCCGCCCCGGCTTCGCCCGTGGTACATATTTACGTTTTCTCTACATAAGAACCATCCTCGTACTTCAAGGAATATAATAAAAAAATAATTATCGAAATCGGTTCAGCCGTTCTCGAGTTATGCGCTTACCAACACATTTTGCGATTCATTTTTATATATAAGATTATTTTTTCGTTGTGAGTGGTCTTAATTTATTTCAGGCTATTAGGGAATATCAAAACCGCTTGAGAACCGAGTTAAAGAGATAATAATAAAATATGCCAGATGTAAGAATTTTTATGTGAGTCGGTTAAAGATTATGAATTTTAGCATTCAAAACATATTTCTCTTCTCATATCTCAATAAAATTCACCTCCAGTTCATATCCAAGTTAAAAGCTGATGTAATACAATAACAATAACATTTCAAGTCTTTCAAACATAATAATACTACGTTATGAATAACACTTGACCGTGGGTGGGTAACACTTTCCGACTAAAAGACTCTCCAGAGCTTTCGACTGACGGTACCGTCAGCAACGTAGCAATAAAACATTTTTATTTTTGTAAAATTTAATATCCGCGAAGGTATGCTGATATCAACATAAAACACAAATAAATGAAAGAAATTTTGTGCGTTGTAATAAATATTGACATGGCTGCAGTAAAGCTAGTTTATCTGTCGCAATGTAATCTGTTTCAATATGCAGATATGACAAAAAGTTATGAGGAATTGATATATTAAAAGTTGTAAGTGCGTCTTAATGGAGTTGTTGATATCGTTAAGACTAATGGCACTGATTAAAAATGCGTCACATATGTTGTTCAAATGAATACATATTTTGAAAAGATTTGAAGTTTGAATTATTTTTGTATGGAACCGAAGTGAAATCTTGCATGTTAGTCAGACGTCAAAAGTCGAAAGTACAGGCGGGCACCAAATTGGAATTCGCAATATCCGTTGTAAATATAATATTTACTTGTAAGTTCTTCATCTGTATCAATATTAATATAAACATCTATTATATATTGACTGATCGGTTGGCTTGGTTGGTAGTGGCCCTGACTTCCAAGTTCCAAGCCAGAGGTCGTGGGTTCGATTCCCACCCGGGGCAAATATTTGTGTGATGAACATAGATGTTTGCTCTGTGTCTGTGTGTTAAGTATTTATTTAAAAATTATATATGTGTGTTTATCAGCCGTCTGGTTTTCATAACACAAGCGAAAGCTTAGTATGGGATCAGATCGTGCCGTGTGTGAAAATTGTCCTGAAATATTCCTGAAATAAAAATAATTAATATTGATATAATATGTATAACACTGATTTTATAACCTTTTTACGGAAAATTTTATCGCGAATATGCCGACTGTATATATCATATTATTTACAGAAATTGTAACATAATTCAAGGTTACAGTTCTAATTGTTGTGTCTATGACACACTACTTGTTAAATGAAAAATGTTTTTACAACACGATACCGAGTTTTGGCTGTTTTATGAACTTGTTTGAAAATATGCATACTTTGTTAGTGCGAGTTTGCAGAGCAATATTAACTTTTTAATATAGTAACAAAGTTTAAATTGGCTTAGCACTATAACGTTCTGACTAACCAATTGTCATACTGATTCAATTTGGTTATGACTATAAATAAATACTCCCGTCTTTGTACGAATTGTGATCTTGTTTAGTTAAAACTTATATGTATAGCTAATGTATGTATTTTTTTTGCATGAATTTAAATGATAAATTAATGACCCATAAAAATGTATTTAGATCTATTTTTTACATTTTGAACAAAATGAGTCGCTAGGTTGTATCTTATCTACAGATACGCGATCCTAGTGTGATTGTCAACACCCACAAACATAAGGTCTGTTCATATCATAATCCTTTATTGCGGTCATAAAGCTTTTTAAGCAGTGGACGAACAGTTTATAACCACTTGTATATAGATGGTGTATATGTATTATGTGGTTGGTATTCTTATTTATCATGGAATATTTTGTACGCACAAGATACGTTTTCGGCTATTGCTAAGTGTTGAGTAGTGCTGCTGCCCCCAAGGTTGCCCAAATAATAAAGTTCGATCAGCGAATTGGCATATGTGTGTCCCTACACTAAGCAAAAAAGATCGGCCTAAATAATGAGATTACCAAGATAATTACGTATAGTCCAGTCTGTGGGGGAAATGTAAAAGCCTCTGCTCTACAAAAGGCTCTACAAATTTCTAACTTTACAAATATTATCTTTTTCGATATCAGATTTACAAAAAATATTTACTAATCCAGTCTGTAGGTATTTATGCTCTACAAAAGGTGGCGTAGAAAATGTTTTGAAACGATATTGTTTAGGTATGAAAGGTTAATAAAAATCCAAGTTTTCGACCTTGACGGACCCAGGCGTTAGCCGCCATCTTGATTTAAAGGTGCTAAAATTTTTAAACAAAATTAAAATTATATGATTTCTGTAAATATTATTATTTCCGTCGCTTGTAACTTTTTACCTTTAAGACTTACAGAATAATCATGTATGAAAAAATGTAGGTAATTTTGTCTTCTTTGAACCCCTCCTAGACACTTTTGTGATTTAGTAAACAATTGAGAAGTTATTTAAAATATACCTAATTTTAGCACCTTTAATTCAAGATGGCGGCTAGCGCCTGGGTCCGTCAAGGTCGAAAACTTGGATTTTGATTAACCTTTCATACCTAAACAATATCGTTTCAAAACATTTTCTACGCCACCTTTTGTAGAGCATAAATACCTACAGACTGGATTAGTAAATATTTTTTGTAAATCTGATATCGAAAAAGATAATATTTGTAAAGTTAGAAATTAGAAAGGTAGGTATCGGTTAAAATCTATAATAGGAGTTTATGATAGAGAGGGAGGAATTTGATTCCTAGTGCTATTTTAGAAAAATAAATATCTGGCCGTCCATGGGCCGTCCACTTACTACATATATGTCGGCGCAACGACGATAAACGACTACCCTCAAACTACTAAATAATTATAACTAGCTAAAGTTTACTTTGATCTTTTTAAATAAGTGGTTGATTCATTAATCAACCACTAATGAAATAATTAAATTAACGAAATAATTAATGTTTGTTAAAACTGATGAAAATTCATTGTAAAAATTCGAGTGGCAACACTCAAACTAATTCTTGTGAGTCATTGTTTGCTTTAAATACGAGCGACCGACGGCACAGAGCACATTCACTCGCCGGCCGTCGGAGCGTACGGAGCTCTCTCTATAATTTCGACGTGGATAAAAAGGGCAGTAAAATACCAACAGGCGTTCTACTTCGAGTATGAGCGTCTGCCCTGATGATGGTGACGTCGGAATTGCTGACGTCACTCTTTTTAAAAATAGCCTTTGGGCCCCTTCTCCCGACATCAGAAGTGGGATAGAATTCAAGCTCTCTCTTTTTAAATGTTAACGTTTACGTAGTTTTGTAACGGCATACTGGCGTTTGTGTTTTTTCGTGCGTTGTGTAAAGTAAAAGTTTGTTACGTGGATTATTGTAACGGGAGTGTAGTTCATCGAAGGAATTGTGTGTGTTATCTGAGCTGCGCCTCTCTTTGTGATAAGCATAAATCTACGAGAACCTCCGAGAAATCTACGAGAACCTCCGAGAAATCTACGAGAACCTTCGAGACTCTCAGAGAACCGACACAAAATACGCCGAGAATCGTTCTCTTCTTCTTTGTCGATTCACTCTTGGCAGAGTGGTCGTGGTCACGTTGAGACATCCACATTGGTAGTGGAGGCGGACACAGCTTTCCGCACGATCTCCCGCCATGTCTTCCTGTTACTAGACTGTCTGGTGCAGTCTGATACACAAATTCCTATAGCAGATTTCACTTGGTCAGTCCAGCGCATTAGTGACCTGCTTTTACAACGAGACATTTACAACGAGGCTGGTGCAGAGCGCGCACCGCCTGTCAGTATGGCCGTGTCGGCGCAACGACGATAAACGACTACCCTCAAACTACTAAATAATTATAACTAGCTAAAGTTTACTTTGATCTTTTTAAATAAGTGGTTGATTCATTAATCAACCACTAATGAAATAATTAAATTAACGAAATAATTAATGTTTGTTAAAACTGATGAAAATTCATTGTAAAAATTCGAGTGGCAACACTCAAACTAATTCTTGTGAGTCATTGTTTGCTTTAAATACGAGCGACCGACGGCACAGAGCACATTCACTCGCCGGCCGTCGGAGTGTACGGAGCTCTCTCTATAATTTCGACGTGGATAAAAAGGGCAGTAAAATACCAACAGGCGTTCTACTTCGAGTATGAGCGTCTGCCCTGATGATGGTGACGTCGGAATTGCTGACGTCACTCTTTTTAAAAATAGCCTTTGGGCCCCTTCTCCCGACATATATTATATTCTGTTTAATGACACAAATGATAGCTGGTAAAGTTTTTAAATTATGAGGGTAGGTAGTTTTTATTTCGGTCATCTATGATTAATTAATTTCATAGGCGCCGTCGAATATTGAGTGTCCCACTTATAATAATTAGGTTTCGCACATATTATATTTTACATTTTCTTTTATATTAGAACTCTACCTATCGGAGTATAAATAAAAATCGATCGTTATATTATAACTCGTTGGTTTACTAAGACAGTTATCCTGAGATATTATCAAATTGATAGTTTAAATTTAATCAAACGGTAAAGGATTCTTAAACTAAATCCAGTTAAAAGATATCTTGAATCTTTTAAATTTAAAATCAAATAGAATAAATTTAATCTCTCTTCGAACTAACATTATAAGCGCGACAGTTGGTAAGAATGTTTGAATTATTCTTAAGCCTGCACGCATAAATAGCGAATCTATGAAATTTGGTACAGAGATATATAACGCTCCCGCGCTCTGGATAGGCACACAGGCTACTTTTATCCTACCACGCTAGTAAAACGCGCGGTATCCAGCCAGTAGCTCCATACATGTTATTGTTTACATTTGACCTACAGTCTAGAGTCTAGACTGTCTTGCAAACTAGCTTTGTTAGAAGAGGGTGTGCCTCACGGTTCACATATACCTGACCGATGACTCATAGTGGTGTAAAAAGAGGTTACATAACAAGGATATTAATCAAACGTTGTCTCCTACATACTAAAATATGTAGAAGTGTTATGATTGCATTCTATAATGCTAGGCGTCCATTAGAGACGGATCGGGGCGGGTCGCATCGCAACGGGCCGTCTCTAATGGACGCGCTGTTTGCTCCTGCGTCCACCTGTACGGGGCGCGGCGGACCGCCTAGGCGGATTTTATCTAACAGACGCTCGCCGCTCACATCCGCCTGCCTGCGTCCACTAGACGGGTCGGGGCGGGCCGGGCCGCAGCGCACCGCCGGCAGAAATCCGCCTGCGAAGCGATATCCGCCAATGCGTTGCGGCCCGCCCCGACCCGATCCCTCGCTAATGGACGATATTTCATACAAAACATAGGCCGGCGTATTTTTGCGTTGCGATGCGGCCCGGCCCGATCCGCCTAGTGGACGCCTAGCATTAGAGAACCCACCTTCTAAACGAAACCGCTCAATCTAAATAGGAAGTTTTATTTGAGCAGTGAATCCTGTAATTTAGAATTTGTAGGATGTGTTACTCTGTCTTGACTTGGATAAATATCTTGTCTCTGTGATAAAGACTGCTTTGTGACGTGTTTCTTCTTCTTTTTGGTTTCATTTCACATTTTGCCTTTGTGTTATAAATTGCTTGGTTAGTCATGCAGGCGAATACGACTCTAGAACCTCTGCCCCTGTGTTTGATGTCTGGCATTGTGTTATTCAAATGTGAGACTAGTTGGGCAGAATGAAGTATTTCTTTAAATCTCCTGTGTTATTCTGCTATATATATAGGTTATGTATGATGAATGAATTGAATGATTGCCTTGAATGAGTATCCAAAAAACTTTCGCATTTATAATATAAGTAGGATTTGATGTTCTGTAATATCTCAGTACGGCGTAGTAATATCAGGATCATGCAATATAATTGGCCACTAACGGAGATACTTGTTTATAAGGACCATCTCCTGGAAGTCGGACTTAGTGACCTACTTCTAGGCTCTTGTTGCGATAGTATATTGTATTTTATTTAACTTCGATCCGACATAAGCTCTATGTTAAGTTCAATAAAACAAAAATACAGAATGCGTTCAAATATGATTTAAAATTCGATTAAAAGTATTCCTCCGTATAGCTTGTAGATATATTATTCTCGTCTTCAGCTCGCAGTTTTGTCCTCAATATAGCCAAATAAAAAGTTACCTACATTTTATTTCAGATCTTATTCTTTAAGATTTTTGCTTAAAGAAGGCTTAAAATCTTTTGAATTAACATCTTTACATATTTTCGGTTTTATAACATATGGAACTATGTTAGATAATTGACGCACATTGACGAGTTATCGCATACGTGTTTATCTCTAACTAGCAGTCCGCCCCGGCTTCGCCCGTGGTACATATTTACGTTTTCTCTACGTAAGAACCATCCTCGTACTTCAAGGAATATAATAAAAAAAGAATTAACGAAATCGGTTCAGCCGTTCTCAAGTTATGCGCTTACCAACACATTTTGGGATTCATTTTTATATTATAAGATTTACTGTGAAACATCTGCATACTGTAGCTTTTGACGTAACATTCAACCAAGAATATTGGACAAGGATTAAATGTTCATTTTATAGGATACTAGCGGTCCGCCCCGGCTTCGCCCGTGGTACATATTTACGTTTTCTCTACATAAGAACCATCCTCGTACTTCAAGGAATATAATAAAAAAAGAATTATCGAAATCGGTTCAGCCGTTCTCGAGTTATGCGCTTACCAACACATTTCGCGATTCATTTTTATATATAAGATTTCCTGATGCACTAACTTAATGGATTTAGTGATTAAAATAAGTTTAATTTTAAATGACCGACGAGTCTAACCTAATTTTCGGTCATTAACCTGGCTTGATACCCTTAATTTGAATAAATCCTTGATAAATTTGTTATGACATTTAAAAGAGATTACATAGCGATAGATAAGATTAGTCGTCTCGCAAATTTTACATGACGAATGTATGGCTTAGTTACATTAAACATTCTTTAGAGTCCATAAAGATTATTCTGTACCAAGATCTGATACAACGCAATATAAAAATTGTAAACAAAATTAATAAATTAAAGGAAATTTCTTACAAGAACCCTTCCTGTTCCTGTAGGAAGTTTCCAGTCTTTATCTTATATACATATTACAAATTGGAATATTTAGGGAATAACTACTTACAAGATATTGAAAGACTAAAGTCTAAAGGTAAAGAGCATAGCTGTTTCACTTTTACATTACAAGAATTTTGGCTCTCGACTTAAAAATTACTGTTGCCTAATCTTGGCAACATACCATGGAATCAAGTGACGTATTTTCACTTCGTAGGATACGCAAGTGCAATCATAATGAGATTCTTATATAGTTATCAAGAGAGATAACCTTAAAACCTAAAAAATAAATAAATTAGAAATAAATAATTTTAAACAGCATCTTTAGAAAGTATAGGATAGTATATAAATAGATAATACAACCCAAATTTATTTAATCATAAACTGCCATCCAGTCGCGTCTGTCTGTCGATTATCCTATACTCTATAGGGACAGCATCTTCCTGTCTATTGCTATCCCCTTATAAATATCCAGCTTTGTAAACCTTTATTAACCTACTGATTTCACATTCCAGCTTCGTCAAAGGTTTCGAAGATGACTTCGTCCGACACAGACCGACCGCACGTTTACGGCAGTCTGCGTCCATGGGTGCATCTACCTCATACAATGAGGTGATCCCGCCGCCTCTACCGCCGCCGCCCTCGGCGTTGACACACGGCCGGAGGGTGGATAGCTCCCTGAAGCGACACGAAAGGGCACACGATGATCTATTCCAGTTGTAGCGCCCGAGACAGCGCAGGTGAGAGAATTTGGTCAGGTTAGTTGCAGCTATGAATAGTTGGGTCGGAATTGGAGAAACGGATCCAGAGGCGTCAATATATAGTGGTAAGTTTACAAAATGCCACATAACTTAGCCCTCCTACAATGAGTTGATGACACATGGCTGGAGAGTGGACAGCTCCCTGAAGCGGCTCGTGCGCCCTCTCTAGGGCGCATGATGATATGTTCCAGTCGTAGCGCCCGAGACAGCGCAGGTGAGTGCCTGGATTGGTTAGGATTGAAGCTATAGGTCCAGTGGCGTAATAATTTAACCCTCCTACAACGAAGAATTACAGCAGCTGTGGTGTGGTTATCGTAGTGTCGTAGATATGTAATTGGAAAATGACAAAATGCCCCAACCCACTGCAATGCAAGGCAAGACTAGGGTATTACCTACAAAGTAATATGTAGTCATAAAAGATAGCCTTGTGGTCTTTAACTGTTGAGTTTAGTGGCAGGCAAAAATACAGTTACTAAATCAATAATATATCCATCATAATATTATATCTAACCTGATGTTAAAACAGACCTATTCCGCATTTATTTGCCTATAAATTTTTATTGATTTAATATCAACAAGATGTTCAACATTTTATACAAAGGAATACTTATGATGGATGTACGTCATGGCCAAAATATCCAATTGATCATAAAATTATATTGGATTTATATTTTTTAGCAGTGAATTCTTGGTCGACCAGTAATAGATGTTTATATTAGCATTCAAGGGTATCAAAGTAATTTTAGAAATGAAAACCTTTAATATACTTCTTATGGTATCGGGGTATATTTCGAGAGTGTACTGTAAGCTGCAATTAAGCAAATGTATAGGACGATCACTGCAACGCGATATGTATATTTTGAGTGAGGTACTGCCTTGTTGACCATTAAAGAAATTCGGTCAGTGAAACAGATGTTATATACATTTATCCCACCGTAAATGTACAGTATGTCTAGTATGTATCCTAAATTAAAACGTGTAGTAATGTAACAACAAACCTTATGTATTAATAACTTTGTATTACAAATTTCAGATATGCGCGTTTCCAATAACTACATCGCGACGTTAGAGCGTGCGTGCTTCGCGCCGCACCGCGGTACGACGTCTAGTAGATATAGATAATGCTCTGATCTGTAATATACATTGATGTTCTATAAATACATAATTAGACTCACAATTGCATATTAAAAGGCGGTTATGTGCGAGAAGAGAGAAAAAAAATTATACAAAAGAACACCTTATTTCGAGGTAGTAATGTTCAAAGTCGTTTGTTTACGTTCATGAGAAAACTCTGCCTGATAAACGCGTTAGCAGAGTTATGCTCTGGACAATTTTTTGAACGTGATTGTGAGTCTAGTTTAATTATAGATCAATGGATTATAAATGATACCTGGGCGGGTTATATTGAATCTTGCTTTAATTTTCTGTTTATTATATTAATTTTTAATTATAATTAACAAATGGATAAATTTCTTGCCGAAATGTTTTTATGTGTTTTGCAATGTAAAAATGTATAAGCTGTTATTTTGTATCACAGTCATTTAGATAGCATCAATAATGTGTAAAATGTATAATTAATTGTTAACTATGCTATTCAACTAAGAATAGGATCTACTTAGCGACATATTGTGACGTCATATATGTTAATTCAAACCAATTATTATTATTAGCTTTGCAATAACTTGACATTTAAATGTGATTTAAGCCCGGGGCTTAAAGATAAAATAAAACTTCAACTATTTGCAAAAAGATGAATCGGATTTTTCAAGTGACACATGAAAAGTCTTATTCTTAGTTGGATACCATAGTATAAGACCTCTGTTACTAAATAATGAGTAAGTATGATTATTATCTGCCTTAATTAGCGGCATTATACAGGTCTATTCTATATTCTAGTAAAATATAAATAATCTTCATCAAATTATTATTTTTAAATCCTTAAACTTCGAAATGTTCAAGCGACATGTACTCTAAAGCTAAATATTACCCGTCTCATATTTTTCATAACGAAAGAAAGAGACTGATATAATATTTGCTACCTTCATTTGTTACTTGAACATTGTGAGGCAATTACCATATTTAAAGACATGTCTACAGTTATTTTAAGTGTTATTTAAATTAATTTTTAGTTTTATAGCAATCAAATGCATTATGAATGAAACAATACAACAAAAAAGGAATTTCTTTTCCTTTTACACTGCTAAGTTCTGTTAAGTTTATAATTTTCTTTTCCCTCCCAGGTAATCCTATAAGAGTACTTTTAGTAGAGTGTTTATTCGAGGCATCATTTTCATATAAAGCAAAATAATCAATATGTAAGACGTATGATATAAAAATTAAAAATGTACTAAGTGTCAATGGGATTGCCTATTTATGTTATTCTGGAACATTTTAGAAGAAACAATCATTGCAATATATTATGTTGTCATTGTTTGAACTAATTGCATATAATAATTAATGTATAAAACATATTATGCATAATTCATTATTTTAATAAATATTTAAGGTCATTTCCTATATTGTTTATTACTAATAATTATTATTTAATCGTCAACAAAGGAGGACTAAAATAACTACATCACTTAGATCATTAAGTAATGGATAACACTCGCAGGCGTTTCCCCTTTTGCTGAGGTATAAGATTATTCGAATCGAAAAATCTTATGCTTTCATAAAAACTACTTGCGTAATCGATTACAAACACTCTGCGTATTCGTAAAACATCGAAAGGACGTCTGCGAGTGCTCCGCTAAAAATGCCGTTTTGCACTGTCAAGTCTTGCAGAAGCAATTCAAACATGTCGAATATTAAAAAAGATGGAATAACCTTTAATTTGTGTATATTTTTTTATTTTTTAACGTACATTTCTAATTAAATGCAATTTCTAATAATCGTCGATGTATCGTTTAGCGATATGATCAAGACAAATAATCGAGTCATGTTTCGAGAGAGAAAGAGACGAGACTATCATGGAAAGAAAATATACAAATTTAATCTTTATCTACTAAGAGAGAAAGTTGAATTTTAAACGCGATAATGAACCGCATTCCTTACGAGACTATCTTTTAAAGAAATACAAATTTAATCTTTATGATCTAAGTTATAAAGTTGAATTTAGAACGCGATATTGAACCACACTCCCCACGAGACAACTTGGAATGAAATACAAATTTAATCTTTATGAACTTAGGGATAGAGTTGAATTTAAAAACTCGTCGCTTAAAAGGTCGTAAATTTTTACGACTTTCGTGACATAAATTATTTTTGTGAATGTGTGATTGTGTTTCAATAGTGTGAGTTGCCCTCCCCGCACCAAAATCAGCAGAAAGTTTAGTTAGAACATTTGCCAGCGTACTCCATCCATTACTTAATGATCTAAGCTACATCAATATATGTTTTTGACTATTTTTAATTACGATTTGAACACTACTTTCTTTAGTCCTGATTGTTATGACTAAAATAAACTAAAAAATACAGTAAAATCTCTATTGATTTTCATAATAGAAGAGAATTTTAAATTACTAATAAATTTATAATTTTAATGTTAATAATGTACGTAATTTTTAATATTGAAACTCAACAGAAAAAGATGATTGCGTGCGTTGTGATAAAATATAATATCATAATTTGGCTTTAATGTTTTTTTCATAATTCAGTATTTATTAAATGTTCAGTAAATGTATACGAGACAATCTTCAATTTATAAATGTTACCCTTGAAAGAATATATAACATTTTAATTTGAAACATATACCAAATGACGTAATAATATTAAAAATGCGTGTGTGCCGAGTACACGTGTCAGGAGTGAAACTTCTTTGGCAAGGTTCAAAGATTACAAAATCGTCGCCTTGCTCCATGACGTGACGCTATGAAATTTTACTCTCAACGCGCCTAAAGAAGTTTCACTTCAAAAAATGTTTTTTTATAGATATGTACTTCAATAAACATGTTATAAACTATGTACAGAAATGAATACAGTTTTCTAATAATTATGTTTATTTTCGGAATCATTTTTTGAGTAAATCTGCTTGATAACAATGTAAGTATATAATTGTATATTTAATGTATACATAAGTATTGTATTTGTTATTAGAGATTTTAAGACAAAGGTCGTCCAAATATAACGTATACAATAAGATAAAAATGTTAATTTAATTCGCTGTTTTTAATTTAAATAACATTATTAAATCAATATATTATCGATATTTCTCATTATATGCATAGAGAATAAGTACATATATCATTGAAACGTACTCTATGTTAAACTTCATCAAAATACATTTAGCAATAAGGAGAAATAAATATACAAACATTTGTTAATGTAGTGTTTGTTTTAGTATGATTTGAAGATTTGTTTAAAATATATAAAATCGTTACAATCAAAACTTCATTAGAGAAAAGCATAAGAATAACTAATGATTTCGTATTTGTGTTTACCTTCTTATAAATTTAAAGAGCTATTTAGTCATATTTAAAAGTGAAGTCCCATGTCCCCTAGTGGGGTAAGGGGCAGATGCATTATAGATCTGTTTCACTGATCGATATTCTTTAGGAACAAGTAGTTGATCAGCCTTCTGTGTCCTGCCAGACCTCCCGAGATTCCCGGTGGAGACATTTTTCTCCGTCTCCACAGGGAATCGAACCAAGGAACCCTCGGCTCTACGCTCATGCTTCAACCGCTGTACGAAGAAGGCAGTCTCAGTACATCTTATATTTTGTTGATAATTTTCTCATGTCTTATTCCCCCTTCAAGTCCTGTCTTCATATAAATATGATATAGAATATGACAGATGGAAATGTATGTACATAGTTTCGGTTCATATTTTCGACTTAATTTTCGAAAAATGTTTAACCTTAGTAAGAATTTAAACGTGTTTTAATGTACCTAACATAAAATGTTACACAATTATTAGTTGTTCTGATGCTAGTGAAGAAAAATAAATAAGTTTGAACATATAAATATGTATATGCAATGATAAATTATCAGCTGTTGATCGCAATCTTATACTATTCATAATATTGTTAAACTTCTAAGGGCCGATTTTTCAATGCTGGGATAAAACTTATCCGTCCAATAAAGTATTACACGATAATATTAAAATGTCACGTACACTGTGAAATACGGGCAATTAGTTTTTAAAATGGTAGTTTTATACATTATTCGACGAATAAGTTTTATCCAAGCATTGAAAAATCGGCCCTAAATATAGTATAAAAATAACATACATACTTCTGTACCTAAATTAAAAACTATGATAATATGTATATTAGAATGTTAGTTTTTGGTTTTGAGACCAAAGATGTACTCATACATAAGATGTGATTCTGACTGTTTTAATATTTAATAATCTAATAAGAATATTCGTGGCCTGTTTAAATGAAAAAAAAAATATCAAAAGTAATTGTAGCATACTTCATGTAAAAGTAATTGCTTGTAAATTGTTAAAAATGAATATTATAGTATGTTTGATATATTAGGATTCTTGTTGTATATAATATATCCATGTTACATATTTTTCATTGTGTAAATAATAAATATTTGAGACTTTTGGCATTTGATTTCCTCAAAATATATTGCTTTTTTATCATCCCGAATAAACCTATAATGAGTCTTTTGTATACATATTTGTATCTATCTATTTGAGGCGTTCAATAAATTAAAAAATAATAATATTGTTGTATTAAAGTTAATGTTATATTTAACAAAATCACTACGTTTTAATGCGTATTTAGTAATACTTTGTAATAGATGTTACAGGCACTAACTAATATATCGGTGTTAATTAATGAATGTTGAGCTTCATAGATAATATAAATTTGTTTATAAGATAATAATTATTAGATGTACATATGTATCAAGTCATCGATGTTGTTATATATAGAATTTATAACAATCCTACACATATACATGATGTATGTTTTGTTTTGTATAAAACTATAAAGCTGTTTGCTTACCAAATTATCGCTTTATAAAGTTTACTATAAAAGTAATAAAATATTGGAACTTCTATCGTGGTTTTTATTTTATTTCGACCTTATTTTTAGGGTTCCGAACCTCAAAAGGAAAAATTATAGGATCTCTTTGTTGTCCGTCTGTCTGTCTGTCTGTCAAGACCCTTTTTCTCAGGAACGCGTGGAGTTATGAAGCTGAAATTTATATCGAATACTATCTATGGTCCCTTGATTCTGTGAAAAAATCAAACGTATAAGCCAACACAAAAGATATAGCCGTAAATGCTGAAATTTTTCGCAAATTTCGACATTCGCAAAGAAATCAAAACCTACAGGGTAGTTCCCGTGTAGGACAGAGTCAGATTTGGTACAATGTATAAGACGATATAAGAATAATTGCGATAACACAAATTTTTAATAAGATCATATAAAAAAATAATTTTAATAAAAAGTTTCACTTTAAAATTTTAAACTTACAACAAGCTTACAACCCTTTTACTCATGAATGCATGTATTAAATTGATATTCACTCTATACTAATATTATAAAGGAAAGGTTTGTAATTATGTATGTATGTATGTATGGTTTTCACGCATAAACTACTGGACCGATTTCAAAAATTCTTTCACCATTAGAAAGCTGCATCTTCACTGAGCAACATAGGCTATATTGCATTTTCAAAAAAATTAGAGATCCTTACCAAAAATGCAATAATGTAACCAAGGTGTAAAAATTCCTCAATAAAACTTCTTTCATCGCGTGCGCTGCGGAATCTATTTAAGATAGAACAAAAAAATGTTCTACGGTATTATAGAATGGATCAATATCTACAAGAATGTCCGCGATACCATATGTCCATCTTCAGTAGTTATGTTACTACAACAACTTTTTTACGTTTTCAAAGTAAATAGAAGTGCCGACAGTAATCAAACCATGTTATCCATACACATATATTAATCCTTATCCCATTAAATGATGTTTTATTATAGACTGTTTCAATACCAGCAAAACACTTTTTATGAAAAAAATTGGATATTCCATTCAAAAGATATAACGAATTTTTAAAAGTGTCAATCTACAGAAAATAGGTATACTGTTCAATATTGGTTCAATACAATGAGCAGGCCGTAGAGCGGGACGGGGTGAAGGTGATTTTCATGTGATTAAAAATTAAACCTATAGTCCGACCTATAGTAGACTTTTCACTGTCACGATATCGCTATCTATGCGGGTGAAACCGCAGGGCATTGCTAGTCATCACTACATAGTATAAAACAAAGTCGCTTTCCCTGTCCCTATGTCCCTATGTCCCTTTGTACGCTTAAATCTTTGAAACTACGCAACGGATTTTGATGCGGTTTTTTTTAATAGATAGAGTGATTCAAGAGGAAGGTTTATATGTATAATAACATCCATTAAATAGTGGAGAAGTACTGTTATTTTTGAGGTTTCTAATGTGATGTCGTAAAAAATTACATTTTTTCCGCTTACATTGCAAACGCAGGCTCAACCCTACGAGTTTTATCAAAATAATGTACTAAGTATTATACACATTGAAAAGGTCTACAGAAAAGTCCGCGATGGTATATGTCTATCTCTTATGGATAACCCACAATAACTTTTTTTTGTCATTTACTTTTTACGACAAATAATGGCTAATTTTCGATGCGATTTTAACCAATACAGCATTAATCCTTAACCAATTAAATACCTTGAATACATTGTTCATTTAATATAGATATATGGCCCTTTACACCGTATGATTTAAGTGAATATTTTCGAAGATATTACAGATTTAAAAATTGCGGGACGTAGCGTTTGCGGCGGTACCGGCCGGCCGCCCGGCTATGTATTTTATACCCGTACGAAGTCGGACCGGGCCGCTATTTTTTTATATACAACGTTCACAGTTTTTCTGTAGTGACTAGTGTATTTAGTATCAGCATTGCACCCGTGCGAAGCCGGGGCGGGTCGCTAGTAAATTATAAAATCAAACTTCTACGTCAACGCATCAAGATACAGCTGTAAATGCTGCAAATTATCGCAAATTTCGACATTCGCAAAGGAATCAAAACCTACACTGTACTTCCCGTGAACACATATTCTTGAAATACAATATAGCACAGATAAAGGAAAAATTGCTAAAATATACATTTTAGAGTTACAACTTAATAAAAAGTAGGTTTGTTCGGAGCCCTCGGTGCGCGAGTCCGACTCGCACTTTTTTATTCAATAAGGCCAGTTTTATTGAAATTGATATTTTGGTTTTATTCTGTTTGTGTTCGTGTTCGTGTTCGTGTTCGTGTCCGTGTCCGTGTCCGTGTCCGTGTCCGTTTCCGTGTCCGTGTCCGTTTCCGTGTCCGTGTCCGTGTCCGTGTCCGTGTCCGTGTCCGTGTCCGTGTCCGTGTCCGTGTCCGTGTCCGTGTCCGTGTCCGTGTCCGTGTCCGTGTCCGTGTCCGTGTCCGTGTCCGTGTCCGTGTCCGTGTCCGTGTCCGTGTCCGTGTCCGTGTCCGTGTCCGTGTCCGTGTCCGTGTCCGTGTCCGTGTCCGTGTCCGTGTCCGTGTCCGTGTCCGTGTTCGTGTCCGTGTAAGTATTCGTGTTCGTGTTCGTGTTCGTTGTTCGTTGTTCGTTGTTCGTTGTTCGTTGTTCGTTGTTCGTTGTTCGTTGTCCGTTGTCCGTTGTTCGTTGTTCGTTGTTCGCTGTTCGCTGTTCGCTGTTCGCTGTTCGCTGTTCGCTGTTCGCTGTTCGCTGTTCGCTGTTCGCTGTTCGCTGTTCGCTGTTCGCTGTTCGCTGTTCGCTGTTCGCTGTTCGCTGTTCGCTGTTCGATGTTCGCTGTTCGCTGTTCGTGTCTGTGTTCGTGTTCGTGTTCGTGTTCGTGTTCGTGTTCGTGTTCGTGTTCGTGTTCGTGTTCGTGTTCGTGTTCGTTGTTCGTTGTTCGTTGTTCGTTGTTCGTTGTTCGTTGTTCGTTGTTCGTTGTTCGTTGTTCGTTGTTCGTTGTTCGTTGTTCGTTGTTCGTTGTTCGTTGTTCGTTGTTCGTTGTTCGTTGTTCGTTGTTCGTTGTTCGTTGTTCGTTGTTCGTTGTTCGTTGTTCGCTGTTCGCTGTTCGCTGTTCGCTGTTCGCTGTTCGCTGTTCGCTGTTCGCTGTTCGCTGTTCGCTGTTCGCTGTTCGCTGTTCGCTGTTCGCTGTTCGCTGTTCGCTGTTCGCTGTTCGCTGTTCGTGTCTGTGTTCGTGTTCGTGTTCGTGTTCGTCTTCGTGTTCGTGTTCGTGTTCGTGTTCGTGTTCGTGTTCGTGTTCGTGTTCGTGTTCGTTGTTCGTTGTTCGTTGTTCGCTGTTCGCTGTTCGCTGTTCGCTGTTCGCTGTTCGCTGTTCGCTGTTCGCTGTTCGCTGTTCGCTGTTCGCTGTTCGCTGTTCGCTGTTCGCTGTTCGCTGTTCGCTGTTCGCTGTTCGCTGTTCGCTGTTCGCTGTTCGCTGTTCGCTGTTCGCTGTTCGCTGTTCGCTGTTCGCTGTTCGCTGTTCGCTGTTCGCTGTTCGCTGTTCGCTGTTCGCTGTTCGCTGTTCGCTGTTCGCTGTTCGCTGTTCGCTGTTCGCTGTTCGCTGTTCGCTGTTCGCTGTTCGCTGTTCGCTGTTCGCTGTTCGCTGTTCGCTGTTCGCTGTTCGCTGTTCGCTGTTCGCTGTTCGCTGTTCGCTGTTCGCTGTTCGCTGTTCGCTGTTCGCTGTTCGCTGTTCGCTGTTCGCTGTTCGCTGTTCGCTGTTCGCTGTTCGTGTTCGTGTTCGTGTTCGTGTTCGTGTTCGTGTTCGTGTTCGTGTTCGTGTTCGTGTTCGTGTTCGTGTTCGTGTTCGTGTTCGTGTTCGTGTTCGTGTTCGTGTTCGTGTTCGTGTTCGTGTTCGTGTTCGTGTTCGTGTTCGTGTTCGTGTTCGTGTTCGTCTTCGTGTTCGTGTTCGTGTTCGTGTTCGTGTTCGTGTTCGTGTTCGTGTTCGTGTTCGTCTTCGTGTTCGTGTTCGTGTTCGTGTTCGTGTTCGTGTTCGTGTTCGTGTTCGTTGTTCGTTGTTCGTTGTTCGTTGTTCGTTGTTCGTTGTTCGTTGTTCGTTGTTCGTTGTTCGTTGTTCGTTGTTCGTTGTTCGTTGTTCGTTGTTCGTTGTTCGTTGTTCGTTGTTCGTTGTTCGTTGTTCGTTGTTCGTTGTTCGTTGTTCGTTGTTCGTTGTTCGTTGTTCGTTGTTCGTTGTTCGTTGTTCGTTGTTCGTTGTTCGTTGTTCGAGTTCGTGTTCGTGTTCGTGTTCGTGTTCGTGTTCGTTGTTCGTGTTCGTTGTTCGTTGTTCGTGTTCGTTGTTCGTTGTTCGTTGTTCGTTGTTCGTTGTTCGTTGTTCGTTGTTCGTTGTTCGTTGTTCGTTGTTCGTTGTTCGTTGTTCGTTGTTCGTTGTTCGTTGTTCGTTGTTCGTTGTTCGTTGTTCGTTGTTCGTTGTTCGTTGTTCGTTGTTCGTTGTTCGTTGTTCGTGTTCGTGTTCGTGTTCGTGTTCGTGTTCGTGTTCGTGTTCGTGTTCGTGTTCGTGTTCGTGTTCGTGTTCGTGTTCGTGTTCGTGTTCGTTGTTTGTGTATGTTCACATTCACATTCACATTCATATTGTTCGTTGTTCGTTGTTCGTTGTTCGTTGTTCGTTGTTCGTTGTTCGTTGTTCGTTGTTCGTTGTTCGTTGTTCGTTGTTCGTTGTTCGTTGTTCGTTGTTCGTTGTTCGTTGTTCGTTGTTCGTTGTTCGTTGTTCGTTGTTCGTTGTTCGGTGTTCGTGTTCGTGTTCGTGTTCGTGTTCGTGTTCGTGTTCGTGTTCGTGTTCGTGTTCGTGTTCGTGTTCGTGTTCGTGTTCGCTTTCGTGTTCGTGTTCGTGTTTGTGTTTGTGTATGTTCACATTCACATTCACATTCACATTCACATTCACATTCACATTCACATTCATATTGTTCGTTGTTCGTTGTTCGTTGTTCGTTGTTCGTTGTTCGTTGTTCGTGTTCGTGTTCGTGTTCGTGTTCGTGTTCGTGTTCGTGTTCGTGTTCGTGTTCGTGTTCGTGTTCGTGTTCGTGTTCGTGTTCGTGTTCGTGTTCGTGTTCGTGTTCGTGTTCGTGTTCGTGTTCGTGTTCGTGTTCGTGTTCGTGTTCGTGTTCGTGTTCGTGTTCGTTGTTCGTTGTTCGTTGTTCGTTGCTCGTTGTTCGTTGTTCGTTGTTCGTTGTTCGTTGTTCGTTGTTCGTTGCTCGTTGTTCGTTGTTCGATGTTCGTTGTTCGTGTTTGTTTGTGTTTGTGTTCGAATTAAAATTCGAGTTTGTGTTCGTGTTCGTGTTCGTGTTTGTGTTTGTGTTCGTGTTTGAGTTTGAGTTCGTGTTCGTGTTCGTGTTCGTGTTCGTGTTCGTGTTCGTGTTCGTGTTCGTGTTCGTGTTCGTGTTCGTGTTCGTGTTCGTGTTCGTGTTCGTGTTCGTGTTCGTGTTCGTGTTCGTGTTTGTGTTTGTGTTTGTGTATGTGTTTGTTTTGTGTTTGAATTTGAATTTGAATTGGAGAGTTTGTGTTTGTGTCCGTGTTCGTATTCGTGTTCGTGTTCGTGTTCGTGTTCGTGTTCGTGTTCGTGTTCGTGTTCGTGTTCGTGTTCGTGTTCGTGTTCACGTTCACGTTCACGTTCACGTTCACGTTCACGTTCACATTCACATTCACATTCACATTCACATTCACATTCACATTCACATCCACATTCTCATTCACATTCACAAACAGCCATCCACATGCTTGGCGAATGTTCATAATTTTTATGCTCATGTACGAAAATAAACTTATTGATGTGTTCCTTAACTGCTACACCATTTTAAAGATTTCTTTAAATCACTAGCTGTGAAGCAGAATGCTCCTTCTCCAAGATGTAGAAAATAAATATAGGACAACAATCGATGATCGGCTAAATAATTTATCACTTCTTTCCATAAATTGTGATCTAACAAAAGACTTGCAATCTGATGACCAAATAAAAGAATTTGCAGCACAAAAATGCAGAAAGGTTGATTTCTAAATTACTTAGCTAAATTATTATTTAAATAACATAACTCTCTCATACATAATCTGTCAGATTCTTTTACTAATTTATAATCAATTAAATAACATTATTTTATAATATTTTTATTATCTCTATATTATGTATAAAAAAATACGTGTCATTTTGTTTGTCCCCGATAGACTCCTGAACTAATGAAACGATTTAAAATAAAATTTGATTATGTTAAAATAACAAAATTGCGAAAGTAAGTATGAAACTAATATGAACATTTCCAAAAAAAGGCCCCTGGGTAGTTTCAGCCCAGGGCCCCAAGAGTTCACGGTCCGGCCCTGCATGCGCACATCATGCGTTTTCGAAATATAGTTGTATCTTTTTAAATGTCGCGAATAAATATTTGAGAACCATCAAATCAAAACATTTTATCCTTGTTACCTTTGTAAGCTACCACAATCGAGAGTTTCGTACAAGAAATTATTGGGCGTCTTATCAAAATAAAGCTACTCACGGAAAATTAGCTTGATACTTTCATACTTAGTTGATAGTAATCAAGTGCAAAAATGGGCGATGGATCCTGAACTATATGGAAGATGGAAAACACACAGTTTATGAACCACAGGACTAAAATATTACATAGCATAGCACCAACAGAGTTTTCTACTTTTTTCTTTTGAAACTGCTTTCCGATGGATTCTGAATTTTTGACGATTTAATCTCATACACGCAGACGCATACTCCCAGTGAGCCCTTCCTGAGTCGAACACAGCGTCAAGCATGCACGCACGGTATGAAAATAATTTTGGACTTAGCTTTGACTTGTATTGCCATTCGACCTACATATGAACGTTGTATTGCATAGAAATTAGAAATGCTCGAGATGCCTATACAATATACATATTACATGTACGATTGCATATATTTTCTTACTTCAAGGATGTTTATAATTTACTTATATATTATGATTATCAGGATCAAAAAAAAAAAATATATATATATATATATTATATATATTATTATTATACGTACAATGTTAATTACTGATAATATAGTTTAGTGTAAGTGAAAACAAAATGTTTAAATTGGTCAAGTAGTTTTCGAGCCTAAGTAGTCGATTCGAAAAAAAAAGCAATAAGCAATTCGCTGAATCTTAGTTTTATTAGGCACGTAAAGCCCATGGGCGCAGCTAGCCATGGGCACAGGGTGGGGCAAAAAAAACCGGCCAAGTGCGAGTCGGAGTTGCGCACCGAGGCCGAGGGCTCCGAACAAACCTACTTTTTATTATGTTGTAATTCTAAAATGTATGTTTTAGCAATGTTTCCTTTATCTGTGCTATAAGACATTGCTTTTAACCATGGAAATATATCCAGGGTGTTCCACTGTTGGTATACTAAGCTCAAAGGAGGTTATAGTTTTGCATACGCTGAGTTCGTAAAAAATACTTATAAAATTCCAGACGCATTTTTTTGACGTGACAACGTCTTATAATTCGATAGAGCTGGCTGCACGCACGAAAAAACATGACTCATGCGGCGTTACCTCGCTCTGAGGCGTTCCATGTAAGGCTTGAAGTGGAAGCGAGAGCGCGGAACGAGCGACAAAGAAGCACAATCGGACGTTGTCACGTTCAACTATCGTCAGTAAACCGACTTTACAGACAACCAATTTTTTTCAAATAGATGAATTCTTAAAACTCTACGTGTACACTGTAGACCCATAACAAGCAACCCGCCCAACTTTGCCACCAGCACGTGAGCTATCGTTTAATATTATGTTTTCATAGACAAAATGCTCATATTAGCGAAGCGGTATATATCGGCTGCGCGAAGCTAGAGAAAAAAACATGGATTTTCAGGAAAAATTTAGCAAAAAATTTTTGACGTAATTTTGTTGTTTAAGTATTTTTTTCGATTCTGATAGATCCAGGTGAAGCTTTGCTCGCAATCTTATAGTTTTTGACCGATATCTCGAAAATTATCCACTTAGGGCAAAAGTTACATAGACTTTTTTGTAGAAAGTCAAATTTCGCATCTTTTATATTCTGTAAACTTTTTTGTAAAACTTACTGCTTACGGTTTATGGACTATTTAATGAACCGGTTTATCGTTTTTGGTTAATAACTCGTAAAATATTGGATTAATCAATAAAATGCATGTATGTAGTTTTTACAACTTTTGTTTGAAATTTATTCTAGTGCCCATATTTTTTGAGTTGTTGTACATTCAATGTAGAAATGCCGCCGCTCGGCGGGTGACGTGGCAGGCCAAAAGTTTTTTTACGGATGTAATGAAAACGAAGAAGAAATTTCTAATGCAAGAGGATTTATGATTTTTTTTTTACTTATAGAAATTTTTTTAATACAATTTTTTAAAATATATTTTCCTTTCATTTCCTCTTATTTTATTCTTGCACCCGAATATAAAATAACTACTCAATATTATTAAGTTGTACGAAATATATACGAAACATACATACCTTGAAATTTTCTATTTTTCGCCCGGTAATCCAACATTAAACGTTAAATAACTCAAAAAGCATTAGAAAGAAAGTTTCAAATAAAGTAATCTTAAAAAGTGGATATATGCATAATGCATTTCATTGATTAATCCAATATTTAAAGAGTTACTTGCCAAAAACGATTAACCGGCTCATTAAATAGGCCATAAATCGTAAACGGAAAGTTTTACAAAAGAGTTTACAACGTATAAAAGATGTACAATTTTACTATCTTCAAAAAAATCCAAATATTTTTTGCCTTAAAGTGAATAGTTTCCGAGATATCGGCCAAAAACTTTTATTTAAGATTGCGAGCGAAGCTCCACCTGGATCTGTCAGCTTTTTGTGCTTTTATGGTCAGTAAGTGACCCTTAACCTAAAACAAAAGTGAAATTGGATGGGAAATTTAGTGCGAATTTGGCTAAATAAAAACAGCTCTATTTAATGGGGTAACAGTACTACACTACTTTTTCTGTCACCAAAGGTGGTTTAAATCATGCAACATAGAAGCGCAAGCTTTTTGTGTCGACTGACAACTTTCGAGTGAGAATTTTTTAGCGGATATTAAGTTTTGTAGTCGGTACCTAGATAATTAAGTTTTTTATATTTGGTTAGGTACCTTCCAGGTCAGAGCCAGGGTGGGGCAAGCGCCCCACCCTGCCCCACCGTGGCTACGCCCATGGTAAAGCCTCAATGGGAATATGATTGACAGAAAAAAAGGTAAGTATTTCTTGTATGTGTTGTTCATGGAGATGGAATTTTAGATCTGGGATGTGCTTCTTTCTAATTCAATAATACATACTTAATTCGTTGCAGCTCCCCGTGACCACTCTCGCTGTAAAGTGTTCGAAACGTCGGGAAAATAATATAATGAATAAATCGCGTTTAAAATCCGTTAAAAAGTCTTTAATTTCTGAATGTTATCATTAATTTAATTTCTGAATGCATAGATATTCTATCCTACAAATATTTAATTATAAATGCGAAAGTTTGTGAGGATGTGTGTGTGTTTGCTACTCTTTCACGCAAATACTACTGAACCGATTACAATGAAATTTAGCACACATATAGAGGGTAACTTGGATTAACACATAGGATAGTTTTTATCCCGGTAATCCCACGGGAACGGGAACTATGCGGGTTTCTTTGAAAATGCGGGCTAAGCCGCGGGCGGAAAGCTAGTCATTAATAAATGAACTTCTAATGGTAGGTACGTTCAGAGGCGTGGCAAGTAGTCCGGCAAGCAAACCGCGCGCACGGTATAAACAACAAAACACGGGCGCATGCACAAACAACATAAATATGCCCATAACATAAATAACATAACATAAATGTGCCCGTGCTTGTGCTCGTTGAATGTCACTTTCAACGCAAGTGTCTGAACCCATGGTGGGTTCAGACGCTTGTGGTACCTAGAGCAATTTAGGGTTTTACTGAAAATTTTGTGTTATCCGGTTAATTCGAGAATAGATTTACAATTTGAAATTATATTTCGACATAGAAAATTTAAACCGATGTACCTATGTACCATGATACATAGGTACATCGGTTTACATTCGAAAACAGGAGTGACTTCAGTCAACAAAATTAATATATCCAGTATGTGATCTATATATTTTGTAGATACATCAGGGGCAGATTTCATAATATTTTAGATATATAAATGTGAAAAATCGTTATATTCAATAAAATTACTTCGAAACATGTAGTACAAAAAGTATATACAGTACTCCAAAAGTAATAATGCGCATAGAAATCTTCGTCACTGTTCGGCAACTGTCATATTCCCGGAGCGTCCGAAGATGATATTTATAAAGAGTGGTTAAAAGCATTTTCTTCATGCATAATTTAGTCAAATTATGTGTTTTGTGCTAAAAGAGATTAATATTGATATTTTGTAAGTAACGATTTTTTGTTTCGATAATTCCTTGTAAGTAAATAGCGAGGATAACCCCAACGATTGCAAATATATATCTTTGTTGGATTGATTTACTTGGAAAATTTTATAGTACTTTTAAAGTGTATTAACTGAAGCTGGTGTAATGATGGAAGAAAAGAAGGTTAAAATAACAAAACATTTATATTGTATAAAATATTATTTTCAAACACAGGTTTACATTTAAACCATATAAATCTAATCATTAAAATCTCAGCTCAAAAGTATTTACAGTACCTACTGATCATTTTCAATATTATGTCATTTACAAAAAAAATAAAATAAACAATCAAAAACATCTTTATTTCTGACATTTTAGATACATCGGAACTTTCATTAGGTATGCTCTTCTTCATTTTCACTTTCCCTACTGCCATCGCATCTGTGTATTTACACTATATATGTAATGATTTCATTTCATTGATTAATTCAATTCACCTTTAAAAACAAAACCAAGAAGGGTATGTAATAGCAGCTCTATATAATTCCACACAGAGAGAACACGTGCAGTCACCACCAATAATATTTAGGGTGCACTCACACACATCAGTCACCGTCAAGTCACCGATGACTGATCGGTGACGGTTTGTGTACGTATCCACAAACACCAGTCACCGTCATGTTGTCCGTCAGTCACGTCGCCGGTTTGACTGAATCATTGAACACATACATCAGGTTAGTGAGTGATTAGACGTGTGTCACGCTAGAGAACATGTAGCAATTGACGGTAGCACGACGCTGACTGAACTGAGACGTGACGGCACCGGGTGAGTGGGGATAAAAGTATGATACATGTATGGAAAGATTATTTGACGTGCCTGACCGGGGACGTCACTGATTGATTTCGTGCCGGCGACTGTCGTGTGGGAACAGAGTCATACTAGAACTATTGATACATATTTTTTTTTAATCCTGTCCGGTGACGTGCCGTGACGGTGACTGATGTGTGTGAGTGCACCCTTAAGACGACTGACGGATTTTTCAGTTTTTTGACTGACAGGCTACCGTCACCTACCGCCCGATTTGTTTTTGATTATGTATGACGGTGAATTGACTTCTATTTCTTTTGAACAAGGTGTAAAATGCAAGTGCATTGTTTAGGGCTCTTACGATTCAATGATTCGAGTGTTTTCGGAAATACGACAATTAGCGAAGATTTGCATGCGCATTATTAATTTTGGAGTGTATTAGTAATACTGTACAGGGTGGTATAGATATTAAATGAAACACGAAATATAATTTTTGTGTTTATTTTCAATAAAAAAAATGTTTAAAAATTGTATGAAAACTATATCATTCTACAAATAATGAGTATTTTATCTTAATATTATCTGTACACAAGATTAAGATCCATTACATAATAAATAAAATAAAATGAAATTCAATAAGTTCTAGGTTAAAAAATAAAACACAAATTAATTTTATCACAAGTAATGGTAACGTAAAATATAACGTTTATTATGATAAATAAAAGTAAGACAAAAGTGCTAAGATAGAAGAAATATTGAGCGAGAATAAGTAAACATTTGAGATGCAAATACTTCTTAATTATAAGGGCTTACAATATTAATACTTTGCATTTATTTTACAATTAATGTACATGAACATTGCTCTATAATTCCCTAACTAATAACAACTAAGTAGGCGCCTCTTCTATTTGGGCGTCTTTCCTCTTATTTCTATTTAATAAAAAATCCAAATCATTGGTGATTTTGTTCATCATTTGGTCCGTGTCAGGCGGATATGCTTTATTCCATTTCTTATTCACTAACATAATATCTGTATTTGGTGCATCTTCTGAAGGTAGAGAGACGGTCGAGGCGAAATTTTTGGTTTTCTTTAAGCAACTTTTGATTGGAAGGGGAATTTTTGATATATCTGGGTTGGATTGTATGCAAAGGGAGCATTCTTTGCTAATTTCTTGGGGGAGGAGGGGGGAGATTATTTCTCTTGTATTTTTAGGTTTTCCGAGCTCAATGTAGCCTGATCCAATGTAGTCTGGGATGAGATCGCAGGCTTGTGTCGTGATAGAGCGGCCGTGGGAGGGTGTCTTGTATTCTACGCATCTTATAATGTCAGCTCGACCATCTTCTTGGAGAGGAGATGATAGCTTCCTGGAATAAGAAAGTGTAATTAATCATTTATGACCTTTAGGTTTTATGACTTGTTAAAAGGCAATTTTCGATTGGATTTGAATTAAGTTCCGATGTTGTTTATTTTGACTTTCAAAATTTTGAGTATAATTTCAAGTTTATGGATTATTGGATAAAATAAGCTTTTTCAATGAAATTGTATTGCTAAACTAATCTATGCTTTTTTATGGTATGTAAGTTCTATGGTTTCCTAATTTTTACCTGTTTATTTTAGAAGGGCTCTCGAACCGCCAGTACGTTGACATGGGAGTGGCTTGTGATGATGACGTCTCAAGGAAGCCCATCCCTCCTCGACTCTCTGCCTCGCCGTTTTGCTTTATGTACACTGAATAATAATTTGAATGTTTTAGTTGATTAAGAAAATAAATAGAATTTAAACGTAAATTATTTTTGTATTATATTTAAAACACTAATACACATAGATATTGCGACAATATTTTCTGAGGATGATTTATAATTAATTAAAGAGTATATATAAATAAATAAATAATTTTGGTCACTTTTCGGTATAAATATTTTTATTTCACTCTACACCTGTAACACGTGTACACGTGTGACACATGTGACACGTGTAACACGTGTAACACGTGTATACACATGTGACGTTAGCGGCCAAGCTCTAAACATAATACACGGTATATACCTAAAACAGTACTAACAGCTAAGTGTGGTATCACGCTGGGGCGGTCGCGGGACACACTCACGACACGTGTGACACATGCGACGTAAGAAGCGGGCGCTCTCTGTTTCACATAACACGTAGCATGTGAGTATTGAGATCCCCTGAAAGTAAAACATTTATTATAGATTGGACAGGACATTTTTTATAAGCAGCCGGAAATTTATGTTTTAATTAATTTTATCTTTGTATGATAGATAAGCCATTGATGCGGTCATGAAAATACTTTAATTGATAGAAAACTACACAATTCAGGAAAAGTAGGCTATTAATTAATAATTAGTGCTGAAAAAAACATTCTATAGTATTTATCTTGTGTCGAAGCATGCTCAACTCACAAAAGTAATTTTCAGATACTCAACCTTACAATAATGCGATGAAAACTTACAAAAAATTTGGTTGTCTGTAAAGTCAGTTTACTGACGATAGTTGAACGTGACAACGTCTTAAGCTTCTTTGTCGCTCGATCCGCGCTCTCGCTTGCACTTCAAGCCTTACATGGAACGCCTCAGAGCGAGGTAACGCCGCATGAATCATGTTTTTTCGTGCGTGCAACCGGCTCTGTCGAATTATAAGACGTTGTCACGTCAAAAAATTCTATCTTACATTAACAAGCGCGGCCACAGCGAGCGCGGCCACACGCGGCAGGTGCGGCTCCCCGCGCTGTGCGTGCGCGACCCCCGCCACTTGCACCGCGCTACACGTCACTAGCAGGATTAGTGTGTGCTGCACTATGCGCACCCTGGGGACAACATTTATATTTATCACATTAATTAACGCTTTCAATAATTAGGAAGGTAAATTGATATCGTGATGTTTTTATTTATACATTTAGTTTGAGATATGTATCTCTCATACAGTGAATATGAAAGGATTTGTTTTCTTTAATTTCTTCGCAAATTTTAAGGAAAGTTCATTTAGAAACTGTAAATAGTAATTGTATTGCACAAGGAGTACGTCACTTCGAGCATCTGCTTCGAATACGAAATTTGGTGTACGGGAGTGTATGATGTAAGACTTATGGATATTTTTTTTCAACAAGTTATTATTGTCACTCCATTATTCGATATTTTCGATGTCAGTTTAAAGTTTTTAGATATCTGTAGTTACGGAATAATCGATTGTGCACACCAAGAAGCTTATATCTAATATACTGGAGATTGCACTATGACCATTAACTTGTAACAAGAAAATATGACGTTGAATGACGCCTGTATGTTTTTATATCCTTTTCACACCTAACTTGGCAAGTTAATAACAGGCGTCATTCAACGTCATATTTTCTTGTTACAAGTTAATGGTCATAGTGCAATCTCCAGTGTATTAGATATAAGCTTCTTGGTGCACACTAACGATTACACTCCCTATAGGCTAGCGCGCCGCCCCACAGCTGTGCCGAAAGCCAGCAGAGTGTGCTGAACTACGGGTGATGCGTATACTCACCGGTCGATCAAGTAAGTCCGCCTCTCAGCGGGCACCTTCCTGCCGAGCAGGCGCAGGCGCTGTGCGGCGCAGAGCGCGAGCGCTAGACCGAGCAGCGCGAGCAGGTCGCAGCCCGCCGCCAGCGCCGCCAGCGCGCCCGCGCCCAGCTGCAGCGGCGCGCCGCCCCACAGCCGCGCCGACAGCCAGCATAGCACGCTGAACCCTGACAGACAATACAGGTTAAAAGGCTGTATCTGGCATAGTACAAAAACACGAAAAAAAATTGGTTGTTTGTAAAGTAGGTTTAAGGTCTTATTGGTGGCAGCGCTCGAGATGAGACGAGAGATCGGTCCGTCTCTCTCTCGTTATACCTGCGATCGCACTCGTGAGGTTTTGGTGTGACACAAGTTTCTGAACATGTCATCCAACTAAAACGATTTTAAAAACATTATCACGTCAAAAGACGTGTGGCACTCGGGGACTGCCGCGGTAAAGCTATTGCATGCTATGCCTTTACGCCACACCTCCGCGCCCGTCGGAGTGAGGAGCGTGAGGTTTTTTCGTTACGGAATTTCTGGATTCGGTCCCTGCGCTCAAGGCCCGCGATAGAAGCTATGCAATAGCTTAAAAAAATAATAAACACAAGATTGCATATTTAAATGTAATACATACTTGTAAAAAAACAGGCTTTCTAGTAGGAAAGGCACTTCTTATTACCAAGTTATAATACCTTTACCAATTTTTTAATCTCGTCAGTTTATCAGTCTATTAAACAATGAGCTTAAAAAATACAACATTTATTAAATTCTAAGGAATCATTTCACATTCTAATATAATTATTGTAATAACTTAAACTGAAAAATCAAATGTGTCTGTTAGTGTGCACGTGTACGTATGTCTGTCAGTGTATCTGTATACCTGCGAGTATCCCCACGGAGCTGGCGCGCTGCGAGCGGCCGGCCAGCTCGGCCTGCAGCAGCAGCGGCTGCGCGCACAGCGCCGCGCTTGCTGCACACCAGCTAGCTGCACACGCCCACCCAGCTGCGCCGGGACATGCTTCCTCCTATATCGAGGAATAGGTGCTCATTGAATGAATGAGTGAAAAATACTTTATTGTACACCAGATATGATACATTTTATAAACTTAACAATAAATTAATCAATGTAGGCGGCCTTATCGCTGGCAGCGATCTCTACCAGGCAACCCAAAAAAGACGAGGAAGTCATTGTTCATCTTTGCCCTCGCGGTCAAACCGTTAACTTGTTCTCTGTTCATAGTCTGTATAAAATATATTTTTAAAAAGTTTCGCGACGTACGTTTGCTCAATATCTAAACATTAACTTTAATATTAGATACAAATCTAATAATAATCAACATTAGATCGCGTACTAAGTGAAGATAAAGTGAATTTTAAAGAATATTTGTGCAGCAATAAGCAAATTGTACAGTTTAAAGTGTCGGGTAAACGTGAACTGACTACAGCTGTGTGCAAGTGATTATCGCTCGTAAATCCTTCAGGCAGCCGGGTGATATCTGCGTGCGGACCGGTTGCTGTGCTGTACGAGTCCTTGCGAGTCATAGATTAATCTTCGCAGAGCGGACTCGGAACTACTTTATACATTATTTAGTGCAAAGGTACTTTGTTTATATACTATAAATAATGAAGTGCTCTGGTTGCTTAAAGGTGTTTAAGGATAATAATTCTGTCAAATGCACTCTAAAATCCTGCGGAAAAATATTTTGTCAACTTTGTATAAACGCTAATGGGCTAACCGCTGAACAAAAAAATAAATGGGAATGTCCCATTTGCTCCTCAGCCCAAAAAAGAGGCGGAGATAACAGCAACACTCCAGTTCGCTCCACTTCCGACTCCCAGTTTATTACAATGCGGAAAAAAGATTCCTCGATTACTGAAGTAACTGGTAACGATGTTAAGGAGCTTACTTCTGAAATCCGTCGCTTGACACAAGAATTTTCATCTATTAAACAACGGCTTGAGGATGCCACTCAATCACTAATAATCTGCAACGAACGTATTGAAAAGCTCGAGGGGAAAGTAACCGCAAACGAGTCTAGAATTAAAATCCTGGAGTGCAATAATCGGGAGATAAATGTCCTTAAGGCCACAATCTCAAACCTCCAATCCGACCTAAATCTACAAGCGCAACAACATTTGCGAAACGAAATTGAGCTGGCTGGCATACCCGAAACAGCTTATGAAAACCTTCATCACATTGCCTTGCTTGCCTCTCGAAAAGTTGGTGTAGAACTGTCAGATCAAGATATTGACTGGGTCATGAGAGCCGGTCCACGTATCTCTAAAGAAAAATCGACGACTTCTCATAAAGGAAAACTTCCCCGTCCTGTTGTTATTAGATTTCATCGACGTTCTAAGCGCGACGAAATATTGAAGTCTGCTAAGTCGAGAAAAAATATCAACAGTGCTGATTTGAATATACCTGGTGAAGCATCGAAAATATACTATAATGAAAGACTAACAAAGGAAAACCGTTTGTTGTTTCGCGAGGCCCGAAGTAAATACAAACTCTTTGGTTACGCATTTTGCTGGTGTAGTAATGGGAATGTATATGTCAGACAGCGAGAAGGGAAAAATGCTATTCACATTCGCACCCAAAACGATCTGCATAGTATTTTTAACTCGGCCCCGCATATCGACGATACATCACAATGCTGAAATTGTAATAATTCATATATCTTCTAATAATTATAGCTTAAATAATATTTCAAATAGCCATAAACATGTAACTTTTTTAGATATTTTGTTAAGAAACTATCGATGTATTTTAATTATATCACATAATATAATATTATTACTTCAATTTATTCCTTATATATTTTATCTATTTTATTTTAATTTTTATTTTATTTACATATTATATACTTTTATTAATTATCAATATTTATTAATTTTAAACGCCTGCAAAAATTTAGGAATACAAAAAATCGTTTACACAACTTTGCTACGACATTTACATCAGGCACTTCATAATAATCCGAACATGTATTTAAAGCTGTTATTTACTATTGAAACTTGTATAGTTATCATCAAACAAGTAAAAGCTAGATTAATCTATAGTACAAAATTAATATCTAATGGCGTCGAATAATATTGCAGCCGATTTAGACTCTTACAAGATAAAATGTCATGCCGTTTCTAACATCGATTGTTGTAAATCATTCCTTACAAGTGACTATAATTTCAAAGTACTTTCGTTCAATATACGTAGTATTAACAAAAATTTTGATAATTTTGTAATTTCTTTGCAGCGTTTAAAACTATTATATGATGTCATAATACTGAATGAATGTTGGCTTAGTGAACATTCTCAAATTCCATTATTGCAAAATTACACAGCATATAAAACTACTAAAATTATTAATCAAAATGGTGGTGTTGTGATATACGTACGGGATGGTCTTTGTGTCACAGTTTCAGAACCTCCCATCGACGAGGCAAACTGTTTACAACTCATTGTTGACAAAAAGGTGTGTATACTCGGTATTTATCGCTCCCCTTCATTTAGAAATCCCTCAATGTTTCTCACATCGCTGGACAGGCACCTCACTAGTCTGAATAATCAATATATTGTCCTAGCAGGTGACATTAATATTAATATTTTGGAATCGTCTGATAGTCCCTGGTGGCAGGAATACCTATGCCTAGTCTCAGAATTTGATCTGGCGCCTGCAATAACACTTCCGACTAGACAAGGTTCGTGCCTTGACCACATCTTTGTAAAATCCAATAAAGCAGTAATTGGCGTAGTTTGCGAATCTGACATATCAGACCACGATATGGTTATGGTTGGGATGAGACTTGGTAAAATAAAGGTTCGCAACGCAAAACGTTACTTTTTCAAAAGAGATATTGAGCTTATAAAGTCTGATTTAAATCTTGTAAACTGGCAAAGTATCCTCGATAAAAACAACTTACACCTAATAGTCCAAACTTTCACCGATACGATTCTATCAATAGTAAACAAACACACTCGCAAATATCCCTGCCGCAGGTCAAACACTATCTTAAAACCTTGGATAAGTCCCGGCTTACTCCGTTGTATACGACACAGAGATCGACTCCATACACGTGTTAGAAGAAATCCTCTTGATACAATGCTACTGCACATTTACAATCGTTACCGTAACTTTACAAATAATTTACTGAAGAAACTTAAGCGTGAATACGAAGTTTCCCTTCTGAGTGATAGTGCGGGCAATCCAAAAAAAACCTGGGAAGCCGTAAAGAATATTTGTAATTTATCTATTTCTAAAAGAGAACCGTCAGAGCTCTTGAACATCCACTGTTTAAATCCTTCTCAGTCCCTTGAAGCATGCAACAAACATTTTACTTCTATTGGAGAATCTTACGCAACACAGATATTAGAGAAGATTAAAGTCACTCAAGAAGATTTAGCTTCTACAATTTGTTTTAATAATTCTCCCGTAAACTCATTCTTTATGACACCAACGAACATACATGAAGTGGAATCTTTGATAATGCAACTGGAGAACAACAAAGCTCCGGGTATTGACGGCCTGAACAATTTACTGGTTAAGCGGATCCGTCAAGAGATCCTCGGCCCCCTAACCTCAATATATAATCTTAGTTTATCACAGGGAATTTTCCCTGATAGTTGGAAAATTGCCTCAGTATCCCCAATTCACAAAGCAGGGGAACGTGACAACCCGAATAATTACAGGCCTATTTCTTTATTGGGTGTCTTCTCAAAAATTCTCGAAAAAATAGTAAATTCTCGTTTGGTTAAATACTTAGAGAGTAATAACCTAATCTCAAACCATCAATTTGGTTTTAGACGGAAGAAAAGCACAGCCGATGCAGTCTCCCTCCTCACGTCAATTGTTGCTTCGCATTTAGATTGCAGAAGAAGCTGTCTTTGTGTATTTCTCGACCTTGCAAAGGCATTTGATACCGTTTCTATTCCATTACTGCTTAGAAAGCTTGATGGATGCGGTATCAAAGGCCACGCACTTCTGTGGTTTGAGAGCTATCTGAAGGGAAGGCTTCAGTGTGTTAAAATTGGAGACCAAAGAAGCTCAACGAGAGAGGTCAATTTTGGAGTCCCACAAGGTAGCATCTTAGGCCCCACCCTTTTTATACTTTATATGGACGACATTCACAAGGTCCCTCTATCTAACGCGGATATTCTCTGCTACGCAGACGATACAGCTGTCATATTCTGCGGTGAAAATTGGGATGAGGCTGTGTCTACCGCTCAAAAAGGTATGACTCAAATTAATTCATGGCTCGAACGCAATTTACTAACACTAAATGTAGATAAAACCAATTATATTTGTTTTCATAAAACTTCAGTTTCGGCACCCTCTTTATGCGACATGATAGAGTTTCCGCAAACAGGGACGGCTAATCTTTCAATTAAAAGAGCTCAAAAGGTAAAATACCTGGGTATCATGTTGGATGAAAATTTGAACTTTAAGAGTCACATACATCTGCTCTCTGATCGTGTCCGTAAAATTTCAGGTATAATAAAAAAACTTCGGAATTCTGCTAAAACTGATCTGCTTAGGAATGTTTATTATGCTCTTTGCCAATCCATTATCACTTATTGTATTAACTCTTGGGGCGGGGCTGCGAAAACATCACTTATCGGCCTTGAAAGAGCTCAACGAGCGGTCCTAAAAACAATGTTATGCAAGCCCTTCAGATACCCAACCTCTGAACTTTATAAAGACAGTGACGTTCTGACGGTGCGGCAGCTTTTCATCCTCTATAGCTCTCTTTCCACCCATAAATCTATCTTAAATTTAGTTGATTACAAAGATCTTGTAAAAAAGCGTGTCTTCAAAATTCCAAACATAACTACACACTCAACATTCGCTAAGCGCATGAACCCATACATTGGCATCTTTATATATAATAAAATAAATTTAAAATGTAACATTAAGAGTTTTTCTATTTTTAAAGCTAAAAAAGTTATTACATGCTATTTAAAATCATTAAATTACACACAAACAGAAAAGCTTCTTGTCTCAATACATTAAATTAATATAAATTATTGTTTATTTACATTATATTGTATATGTATCATATAATTTTATTTATTTTAACTTTAATTTATGTACTTATTTAACTTATTTTATTTATTTATATAGTTAGGTATCTATTTATTTATATTTATTTTTTAAATTTAGTTCATTAGTTGTACTCAATTCATATCTTATATTTAAATTAGTTATTTTAAATCTTTTTTAATCAACAATTACGGTACCACGAGCAAATCCATTCTTTATAATCGTACCAGCTCCCACGACACAAGTTCTCTTAGTGTGGGAGCTACAGTTAATAATTATATTGTATAATAAGTGACAGCAAAATATGATGTTGTTAAATTTTGTTTTGTTACATACTGTGTTTTTGCTGAAATAAATAATTTTTCATTTTCATTTTCATTTTCATTTTCATTGTATCACGTTTTTGGAAATTAATACGCATATAGAGACGTCAGGTTTAAATTTTGCTTAAGAACACATCCATCTAAAGGAACAATATTACCAACTTCACACGTGTAGCACATCCATCTTTAGAATATTACGATTATGAACGAACTTCGTATAAAGTACAGAGATTTATTCTTCTTGTTATTCAATAGTCGAGGTTACACCAAGAGATCAGCTCCGCGTGGTAAGTATTTTCCGCGCAGGGAAATAGTCACCGAATGAGCGCGGCAACTTTAGTCA
Source organism: Colias philodice (assembly GCF_061535455.1). Classification (NCBI taxonomy): domain Eukaryota; kingdom Metazoa; phylum Arthropoda; class Insecta; order Lepidoptera; family Pieridae; genus Colias; species Colias philodice. The sequence goes on along the minus strand of NC_143103.1, from coordinate 7,556,263 downwards.
TAACTCATAATATCAAGAAAACGTTGCACGCGAAAGGCCCGAGCCATTTGTTGTCTTGAGACCAGATTGCGCACGATAAATGATAGATCCACCTTTGAGCAAAATATAAAACTGGCACTAGGTGGCCTACCATAATATCAAACCTTAATACCCTTATATCTAATCCCTTGTAAATATTCACCTGCCTAGTATCGCAGTCCAACAAAGCTAGTAGTGCAGTAGCATGCGCGGTAGCAGTTACCACCCGCAGTAGTACGGGCAAGCGGGGACTTTGCCCTCCGAGTGTGAGGAGCAGTATTACCGCCGCAAGTAGGCATAATGCAGCCGCTATACCGATTGTCACTTTGACTATCTCCCGTAGGTCCCTTTCCGCATCTGTCTAGAAATTGCTTTGATTTATAAATGTACAGGGACTTTGATATGAAACTCATCTACGTTGAATTTAAGGGAAATATGAATATTCTACATGATTTAAAAACTAATAATTCAAGCATACTTAGAATTGGGATCCGTCTTTCTACTGAATACTTACCTACTTTGGAATTTTAAATGTTTTTGAAATATTGCACACCTTATATAATTTATTATAACATAACAGAAAAGGAAATTTAGTTTTAATTATTACGTTTAATGATTTTGGACCCTAATTTCTTAATTCTTACAAAATGTGTATGCAATTACCAAACATTAAAAAGAGAAACACAAAGAAAAACAGTAGCTATAACAAAAACTGGCATCATGAAACAAATAAAGCTATATACTCACGAGCGTGGTGGGTGCAATAGTAAATAGCGCGTATGTCCCCAGCCCTCTACACCGACAGGAAACATGGGTCGGTTCGGGCACCCGCACCTCGCACGCACTACGCGACCACGTGGAAGGTTCAGATGACGTACGGAGTGCACAAGCTAATCTTGACTCTGGAATTGGAAGTTTGTAAATGAGAAACTGGAAGAAATTAAATTAAAATCAAGAACGTGTGTGCCGAGCAGACGTGAAATATGGTGTATTGCTTTCTCGTCTTTGTTTGTTAGGCTTAGCATTCAACATCGTAAATTGATAAATGCGAAAGTGTGTTTGATTCCGTGGTTTGGTTATTAGTTTCTTTTTCACGTCGCAAAGGAGCGATATATCGTAGTTAGTTTGTAGCGTGGTGAAACTTGTCATTGGGAATTTCTTTTGACCATTGGCCTCTGGTACCTAGTTTATCTATAATAAGAGAAAACTGTCTTGTAATACAACATCAACATTTGAGTAATCATTAGATCAGTGATGAATCAGACTTGAGAAAGTATGACCTATAGTATATTGTTATTATGTATGTTTTAAAGAATTAGAGCTTACCTATTGCACTGTAATTCTTTGCATGAATAAAAAGTAAGGTGATAGTGTATATAGAATCATCTTGGTTGCCATCAGACCAAACTTGAGACTGCGTAGAAGCCATATGATATTCTATTTCACGACTTCCTCTGAAAATTAACCATTATTATTATTGTTATTCAGTATTCATCATAGATAAATTTTGTTTTTCCGAAGACCCAATCCTACTTTTCAGTAACTTTATTTTTCTAAGATATAAAACTAAGTAAATTATTCTTTACTAGGTTTCCGCCCGCGGCTTCGCCCGCGCAGTCAAAGAAAAACCCGCATAGTTCCCGTTCCCGTGGGATTTCCGGGATTGCGTTTTCCCGGGATAAAAAGTAGCCTATGTCCTTTCTCAGGTATCAAAATATCTCTATACCAAATTTCATGAAAATTGGTTCAGTAGTTTAGGCGTCATTGTGTAACAGACAGACAGACAGAGTTACTTTCGCATTTATAATATTAGTATGGATAATCGTGAAGTGTTTAAAATACATATAACTTACTTGAGTTCCATAGTTCTCCTTAAAGACGGTAAACGTGCAGATAGATAATTATAATTTACAACAGCTATAACATTTTCAGTCCCTTCAGCCACTTCTACATCTACAGAAGTTAACAGCCATTCTTCTGAATTTTGATTCAGTGGAAAACTAAAGTGTCCTTTGTCTTCTTGCAGTGATTTTGTTTGAACCACAAATTCTTGGCAACGGAAGTCTAGGTCTCTTTTCATAATAGCTGTTTTGACGATAACGTTTTGGAGTTGGTAAATTTTCTGAAAGAATATTTATAAATATTGACTTAGGAAAGAATTATTAAGTTAGAACTTGTATTCTTTATTGAGTTATTGGTTAGACTGGTCAGAGGGACCTATTTTAAGTTTTGATGTAAAGTATTTGAGTTTGCGATTGAGATTTTTCTATTCTGGTGAACGAACGAAACTAATAGCTTTAATTTGTTTCTAACATTTATTTCGCATTATTTGAAAGATTTTCAGTATTGTTTTGCTTTGTAATGTTTAATATTCCTACCATAGAAAGTATTTTTTGTATGTATAGCATGTACAAACCTGTTCATCCAAAAACGCATCTCGATGTTTCAGCAAGCTATCATATATTCTCAACAAAGGTTCAGCGCTCAGTACTCTATCCGTTGCATTAGCGACCATAGACCGCAAATATTCCAACATATTGGACGCATGTTGTAAGGGAACTGTGGCTGTACCGGGGTGTCCCGGGAGGGAGCGGAGTACTGAGCCGTATTGGCGGGCTATATCGTTTACTGGTACCCAAGAATAGCCGTAGGATATTAGGGTGAACTGAAATGTGTGACGTCAATTAATTAATGTTAGAGTTGATGAATAAAGCACAAAATAAAATTTTTGTCATTTATAAAAAAATTGAAAGCTATAAAAGTTAAAATCAAAGATTAGCACAATTAAAATGAAGAAATAATGCTTTGTCACTTTTTTAATTTAATTTCCCATATTTTTAACTGTTGTTTAGGTAGATAATTTTTTTTTAAGTTAAGAAGAATGTGTCAATTTACCTGTTCATAAATATCTTGCAAGGAATCATCGATGCATCCAGAAAAGTTTGGCTGGCTCCATTTAGCTCGAACCGTGGTAGTTTTCGGCTCGCAAAATCTAGAGAGAGTTTAATTGCTTATATTATTGTGTTTCGCAGGTAATTGTTATTGTAGTATGTCATATCATATAGAATTGTCAAGTTAATTTTATTCCCGTGTATATAAAAAAGTCCCAAAAAAACGTCCTAATGATATGAGCACTTTAAAAAAATATTTCTAACTATTATATAAGCCTTTCATTTTTTACCTGGTAGTTTCCCCACTAGATCCAGTTGGACAAGACGCTATAGCATAAGCCCCCGGTGCGGTTTGTGGCCAACGCAAGCCATGAGATGCTTCACTTTCGCACACATTATCTATGGATCCAACCGCCCATACTGTTACTGCTTTCGAGTTTGTTCCAGCTACTGATGATACTTGGCAACTGTATTCTGCTGATTTCTGCAATTAGAAAATGGAAAAAAGTTAGGACATGATTTTCAATGATTTCTGCTATTACAATTTACATGGTAATGAGGAATAATGCCATCTTTTGTCATTACAAGAAAAAAAGGTAACTTGATGATGACCTTAACGAATTTTTCGATGAAAGATTAAACGTAATATAAATACATATTATATGTAAAAAATATCATATTCGTGAGTGGTAAGCACGTTTTCAACACGAGAATGATTAATTTATTGGGCTTGAAAAATTAATTACATCTTTAGCAAGAAATAAACAATAATTACCTGAACATTATAAAGCTTGAGCACACTACCAGCAGGGTACAGATCTTCCCAAACTTCCCTGCCCGGTGCAAGGGCCAAAAGGTTCCTTTCTCTTGCCCAACTGAACCCTAACGTTCCGTGTACCCTGCCTGCTCCAGCCAGACAAGTTATACTGACATTATCTCCCTGAAATGGACAAGTAACAATTCAATTTTATATGTATTCTAACTACAAAGAAATAGTAAAAGTTTATTTGATTCATAGGACAGGCGAAAAAGAAGCATATATGCCTTTTTTACGGATAAGGAATTCAATGTATATGGACGGCTCTTTGATATTTGTTTTTAATAATATTTCACTTTCTAAACTCCGGTGTAATATTACACTTTAACCCTAGTTATACGCCACATGTTTGGCTTACGTTATCTACCCCCAACCCAAGAAACAAACGCCCAAACATAATTTCCACTCTATTTTAACTCACTTTATTCACAGTAAGCGTAGACGGCACGAGTCGTATATTAGGCGGTCTGAACACACTAAGCCGCAACGCGCTGCATCTCCGCCGGCCCGCGTCAACGGCGGCACAGGCCCATTTGCCGCCATCAAGTTTCTTTGCTTCAGATATGCCTAGCACAGACATGCGACGGCCCAACGCGTCTTCAGCTACTGTTCGCGTCCATATGTCTCTAAAATATAATTAAAAAATCCTAGGTATGTAAAATATTGACTAGTTGCGTATGCAGGCTTAATGAAGATCCAGATTTTATTAATAGAGTATGTTTTTTTATCTGCCTTCGTTCGTAGATATACAATGGAGAGTTTTCTTGTACGTAATTCTGCTATTATCCAAATTCTGATCATTCTAATTTAGCCATAAAAAGCCGATTGACTCGATGCAAAGATAAATAATAATATTATATCTAATATATTATTAGGTATAAGATAATTATTTATAATATAATACATTTACAAACCTATTGGTCCCATTGAAGTTGATCTTCACGCCATCCTTGTACCAAGAAAAAGCGATATTTGGCGACCCATAAGCCATGCAGCTGAGAATAAACTCTCCGCCTTCCCACACTTCAGGATGTTGATTTATAATAAGTTTCTGTAACAAAATTTTATTTATTTTATTATGTATTATGCTTAAACAAAGTGTAATGTTTCAAAAAAATTTTAGAAATTATTTGAGAAAATAAATTTAAATACGAATGCACGCAATCTATACATTTATATTGACAGTTGTGCACCAGTTGTGTAGGAAAACGAACTCTGAACGCAAAGAAATCCATAAAATTGTTCTACAAAAGGAGGTAATCAAGAGGACAATGCACGGTCCATCTATAATTAAACGATCTAGTACTCCATGTCCTTTATTGTGCTCGAGTGCAGCACCGCAACTGTTAGGATAATAAAGAAGGCGCTAACTCAAATTAACGAGATAAATGTCCGCCTGGCTGTATGCCAGTTGTTATTGGGCCACTTCTCAAGGAGTGCACGTTGAAAATAATTAAAGTCTAGCGCAGAACGTTTCGAATGGTCGAACATTGGCTTTTACTGCTATTATTTTGTTCCAACTTTCAAATACTTCTTTTGAAGAGCGTGAACCTAATTTCAGGAAGGCATTAAGGCGAGGTGTGCAAGCATTAGTGGTTTAAAAGAATTGCAATGGAAATGGAAGTTCAGTTCTGCAAGTGTTTCTTTTTATGCGGTAAAGTGAAAGAACATTATTGCTCGAGATAACTTTTTACTTCTTTTTATGATCATTATTCATTTCTTTAATTGTAATGACTGAATAGCTTCTGATGACTCTTTGCATTGTTAACAAGCTTATTGAAATCACTCGTGAACTTTTAAATTAACAGTTACAGTACTGCAATTTTTTGCATTCGCACAAATTTCTACTCTCTAATAAAACGTAATGTATAAAATATTTTTATAATTAAACGAGTGAAATTTTTGACACGATATAAATTATTTCTATTTCTGGTTTACTTTTGATTTCTTAGAAGGTGTCACGATGACATTTCACGCATATATTCTCGTCTGCTTCACACCTTCACAGTGGTATATCTATGGCGTAACGACGGTATAAAATAAACGAACAATTTTCTATTCTGGCGGTTAGCTGGCATCAGCCCAGTAATTTAATATCGTTGCGTTAGGTCAAAATCATTTACACATTACTATCTGTCTTTCTTTTTACTATCTGAATCTCTTTTTAGAATGTTCAGTAATGTAAGGAGTTTTGATAGTGGTGTTTTAGTACCAAAACTAACAGATTTAAGCTTTTTTGCATCGTCAAAGGTTTCAAAGAAGTGCCAACTTGCGTCTAGACGCCTTATGGCAAAGCTAATGAAGGTACTTATGGCAACGCTAATTCCAAATAATTTTTCATTAAAATTTTTGAGTCCGATCCGGTTCGAGTCAAGTCTTCACCTGCTTTTGAACAGGTTCTCATAAATCAAATATTATGAAGTGGCAAACTATTCAGGAATTTCCAATTAAGGAATTCCTCTTATTTTATTCACTATGAAACGCAATTGAACGAAAATATGGGCTCATTTATTTTGAAACTTTCGGATTATTTTTTTGTATATGGAAGACAAAAAGGCAAGGCAAAAAAAAGGAAGGAATCATTTAAATGAGTGATTTAAACATAATCGTGTGACTTGAATTTTGTGGTTTTTTCTTTCATTATAATTTTCCGTTTAATGTATTTAAAATACAATATATTATAGGAGAAGTTTTTACTTACATGTAAGCTAAGTGCCGGTTGCATTTCGAGTTCCAGTGCTGCAGGCAAGAGAGGCAGGGTGTTCGAATTAGTGTTAGACACAAGTCTGGATAGCGCTGATCGTACCGCCCCCGCCTCTTTGCGTAGGCCCCACACTCGGAGCCAGACCGTTCGAGCCCCAGTAGGGTCTGGTAAACTAGAAATTGATATCTATATTAAAAAGGTTTTTAATAAATTAGGGTTAATAATATCATGAATAAATCGCGTTCAAAATCCATGTGAGTCTTTAATTTGTAAAGGTTTTTATTATTATATTATCTATTATCTATAAGTGTGTTAAGATTGTGTAAGATCATCTTGCGAGTGTAAAGTAATTTGATATTATTAACAATAAACATTTTCTAACGTAAGATCGTAGACTTTTAAAGGAACAATACAATCCATACTAATATTATAAATGCGAAAGTAACTCTGTCTGTCTGTCTGTTACTCAATCACGCCTAAATTACTGAACCAATTTGCATGAAATTTGGTATTGAGATATTTTGAATTTTGATACCCGAGAAAGGACATAGGCTACCTTTTATTGCGAAATATGTACCACGGGCGAAGCCGGGGCGGGCCACTAGTTACACATATACTATACAAAACATAATATTATTTAATATAAAATTAGGTATTAACAAATGTGAAGAAATAATTGGGTAACTAACTACCTATAATTATTGATTTTCACATCAAACAACAGATGTGAAGACATTGTGTTAGTTAATAAATAGCATGCTAGTTCTAGCATCTTATTCAATTAGAAAGATCTCAAGTAATTTGTAAAATATTCAAGCTTTAATTACGTAAATGTTAGCTTAGACTTTGTAAACGAAGAGTTCATTGTTTTACGTGCTTTGTGCTTGTGTTACGGGTTAGTTTAACAAAGTGAATAATAAGTACTAAAGGGAATACTAATCTAGACTTGTAACAGTTTAAAATATTTTAACGTCTAAAGTACTTTTTATAAAAACTAATTTAACTAACAATATATTAATTACCTTATATTTAATATTTCAATATCGTCTTGTAACGTAATATTGGACCCTCGTAAGTACTTGGTGACCTGAAAAATTACATTAATTGATTATACAGTTAACATCATTTCATTAAAACAAAAAATTAAAATAATTGTTACCTTTTCGATAATTTCTTCGGAAATTTTACCGTTGGCCATGTCTTTAATTTGCAAGCTCGTTTCAAAGCGCGCCGCCACTGTGCACAGATAAATTATATAGCGCAACAAGGAGTATTTAGTGATTTATATTGATTATTTTAATAATTATGATTATGGGCCTTCCAGTTCTGGGAGATTTATTGATTGTATGTGATTATGGATTAATGTAAGAAATGTATTCTGTTCTTTAGTACCAATAGAAAACTAAGATAAACAAATAAAGAAAATTCATATATTCAATATTACTCTGAAATAGAAACAAATTAGGAAAATCCACAGCTTGTAATATTTTTAACAAATGATATAGGTAAGTAGAGCAGTATTTACTTACAGCTGTCGCTATCTTTAGGACTGCAATCACAATTGTTTCTCCCCTTGCAACCTTCTAAACACTCCTCTATGCCGCATTCTGTGGACAACACGCTTATTATATCTAATGTTAAATTTAAAATAATATGTTTGTAATATAAATGATATAATGTTATGCTTGAAGACCGAAAATGATTATTTTCAGAGAAATAGCTTACAATGCATGTGGTCACAGTAAGATCGTCCTCGTGAAAATCATGTTATGGTTCTATTGAAAAGGCTCACGACACGTTGTCGCAATGAAGAAAAGCCATGACGCGATCTAATACTACCAAAAAAAAAAATACCTAACTACTTAGAGTAAATTTATTGCCTGTTCTTGGTTTATTTTGCCATTGTGTTTTTATTCCTTTATATTATACGATTTTCCAGCTAAGCAGCAATAAGCAGTAAGCAATGTATTTTCTCTTTAATACAAAACAAAGCTGTGTAGTCACAGTGGCCGCTATTCATCACAACAGTTGGAAAGTAATATGATACAAGTTTTAGCAAAATGTTTATTGCAGTAGTGCACCTGTTTACGAACTTTACAAGTTTTCTTGTGGCTCTTTGAGTTATCTATTCTTGTTGGAACATTTGTTCTACAAAGTGTATGTAACAGTACGGAAACTTTAAGGTAAGTGTGAGATATCGCTTAGGTATAAGAAGTTTGTCGTTACAAATTGTTGGAATTTAAGTGGATTGTAAACAAGACGTATTTTTAAAGGACTAAAGATAAAAGGCTAAAGCTCAATTTAAAAGAAGTCTTTACACTATTTACAATTGTCTTTATAAATATGTTCTAATTTTATAGTTGTAATAATAATCACATTATTCAATCGATTGCTTTGTTTAAAATTTTATAAAAAGAAACATATTATGCTTGTGCTGATAGATATAATCAAAGTCTTTATTAAATATGCAAATAAATTCGATAGTGAATGGTGATCGAGCGTAAAAGAGAAAAAATGTAATTTTCATGCACATTTTCCGATTACATAGGTAGGTATATTGAAAAAATCTGGTTATAATATATTTTTTGATTAAATTTTTATGTTCGTTTTTATGATTATTTTATTTCAAAGGTTTACTTAATTCGTGGTAATCGATAAATTTACAGAAGGAACACATAGCATACATAGCTATGATCTACATAATTTTAAGGTACGTATTGTAATTATATGTATTAAAATGCAGAAGCGTCTTCTCATATGTATATGAATTTTAGAATGATTTAAAAATGTTTTTTTTTAACTATGTTTGTTTTATTGTTCTAATTTAGCTTTGACTCGTTTGTATATGGTGGCATCTGGACCATTATTTATCCTAGACCCTAACTATTATTATTAGTATAATTATTTAGTATAGGTATCGGTCAATTAAGGAAAGCTGGCATGTTCACAGTACTCACACTTATGCAATTTCACTTACAGTATGTTCAAAAATAAATGCGACTCTAGTTTCATTTTAGACTTGAATTGTAAAATGGGTGCGTTGTAGATAAATATATGCAAATATAATTATGAAAGCTCTCATAATTTACCTGTAAAATTATAATTTAAAAGTAAATCAATTGATGAAGTTAATTATTTATTCTAATAATAATCAATTGGATAAAAGTATTAATAATTATTCAATTATCAAATAATAATTAAATTTCAGGTCATAAAAACTATACAAATAACACGTGCGCTCACTCCCAACATACACCAGGGCCAATCCCTTCCAAAATGATAAAAACCTAAAAAAAATAGTAGTAGGATGAAACCCATTAGAAAAGGAGGAGAATGTGATAAAAATTAAAGGAAAAATAAATTAAGTACAGACAATCCGAGTTCGGGAAGTGGGAGGGGGGGAGCTTTTAAGGCTAAAAAATGGTTTCTCTTGATTTCCAACAAAACTACAAGTCCTATGGAAAAAAGTTCAATGGCAAAGTTGTAGGTAATAAAAAGTACAAAAGTTGTACTTTTGTATTAACAATTTTTTCACATAACCTCAAAATTTAGGTGAAATATTCAAAAAACCAAGTTATTGGTTTTTTATTTCTTTTTCAAAAAAAATTTTTTTCTACTATATTTGGTGAAAAGTTACCTTATTGTGTCTCAAATACACTGTAATTTATTTGATTGAAAATATTTATTTTTTCGCCTTATTTCAACTTAATACCAAAAAAACAACCTAATTTTCAATCGAAAATTCTGACGTCGAAATATCAGCTTTTTACAAAAAGTTTGGGGGCTTTTTGTTCGTTGAAATATCTACTTTTTAAAGGTCTAAAATATAATATACATTACCATAGTAAATTTACTCAGAAAATGCATACAAACAGTGTGATAATGAGCTTTTTTGGCAATGGCAAATTTCTCAAACGACCTGAAATGTTTTTATCGACATCATTTTGTTTATGTACATACTGTCAAATGTTAGCTGTGGTATCGTTACTTTGATCAGATGAAATTTTTTCTTTTGAAATGTTACCGAAAAGCCGATACAAGAGAAAATATAGAGTTCGAGAAGTGTGCCTGATTTAGTAAAAGCTCATTATCACACTGTTATTGGTAAAAATGCCGATTTTAGTCAAAATTTATATTTTTCTAACAAGATCCTTATCATCCAAATTTCCACCTTGGTGAGAAAAATTGACATTTCTAATGAAAATGAACAAAAAATTAAATGATTTTATTAAATACTGTAAAATAGTCTATAATTCTTCCATTTACTGTATCACAAAATTCTTCATAGATTTTTAGATATTCGTACTACACCAATTACATCACCCTGTATTTATAAACAATTGCAAAATATGACACATACGTAGGCCGGGAGATACTGACAGAAAATTTCGGGTCATTTGTAACAGAATGGCGGTTCTACAGAGGTCTTATTACGCAATGACTAAAAGAAAAATGATGGTCAGAACGCTGGTACCGGCGGACTAGTCGCGTGGGCGTTAGTCGAACTCGTCGGATAAATAGCGAAAGTCAAACGATTTGTAACACAAAAATTTTAGAATTTACCGATAGCCCATAAAAAAGATGTAGGCGTTAGTGTCATGCCATACTTTACCGGTGTAACTTACAGCCCCCCATACCGACGCGATGCGTTGATTTAAAAAAAAACAATTCAACCATTTGTACCAGGCTAACTTTTGCACAGGTAATCATCATCGTACAGACATTTACGAAAATCGCCATGTCAAAGTATGGCATGACACTACCGCCTACATCTTTTTTAAGGGCTATCGGTAAATTCTAAAATTTTTGTGTTACAATCGTTGGACTTTCGCTATTTATCCGACGAGTGTAACTAACGCCCACGCGACTAGTCCGCCGGTACCAGCGTTCTGACCATCATTTTTCTTTTTGTCATTGCGTACTAAGACCCCTCTAGACCGCCATCCTGTTACAAATGACCCGAAATTTTGTGTCAGTATCTCCCGGCCTAACATGTGCAATGTGTAAATGTGTTGACGTTCCAGCTCTTCTTAATATACCTTTACCTGGTGTTGCAATTTCCGATTCACAGAGGTCGCCCGTGTACCCCGGAGCGCAGATACAGCTGACTGCTGCTGGTCCCATTTGTCTAGAAATTAATTATTTTATTACTATTATAATTCTTAAGTACGATTTATAAGTACTATTTGAAAAATTAAATAAAAATACACAGTTGGACATGTATAGTTTGTCTCACGATGATTTTTCTATCATACTTTTTTTTACCTATGTACCTATTGAACATCTTAATCTGAACATTCTATAATATAATTCTCAATTATAGTGAGATTTAACATGTGCATGGAAGGACGGACATCAAGAGCAATAACTTTCGTAATGTGCCAATAACTCTTGAAACACTATTTCTAAGCCTACCAGTTACAATTTTATGCAAAATTAACGTATTACGATTTTCAAATTCACTAGACAAGAAAACGCACTTTAAATTGCGTAAAAGTTGAAAAATATCTCCTTATAAATTGTATATATTTTGATGTTTTTGCAGAACTTTGTTAATTGCTACAAGTTTGCTGTTATAACTTTTCATTTTCGTAAATAATAAGACGGTAACTCGTATAATTAATAACGAAGTTTAGTTAATAAAGAAACAAAAAGGAAGTTTTAAATTTCGTTAATTTCTCCTTGAAGCGATTAAAAAGACTTTGTGGCTGCTTTCTTTGTACACGCTTTGCAAAGTAACTGTGGCTTCTTATGCATGAAACTTCAACTACAATTCTTTATAATCGTGACTACTTTAGTTTAAACGTTCTTTAATAAAAGTTGTTGATAATCTTGAAAAAAATTGTCTTTTGAAGAAGTGTTAACATAGCGTTGATATCATTTTATTTTATTACTAGCGGTCCGCCTCGGCTTCGCCCGTGGTACATATTTCGCAATAAAAAGTAGCCTATGTCCTTTCTCGGGTATCAAAATATCTCCATACCAAATTTCATGCAAATTGGTTCCGTAGTTTAGGCGTGATTGAGTAACAGACAGACAGACAGAGTTACTTTCGCATTTATAATAGTAGTATGGATTAATGGTCAAAATAATCTACTTATACATAACAATGTGTATAAATAATTAGCTGCGTTTGCATGTAATTTAATTAATTTTACTTTTCAAACTCAAACTCAAACTCAAACATTCATTTATTCAATTAGACTACTATTTAGTAGCACTTTCGAATCGTCATTACATAGTATTTTTAACATTTACATAGTATTTTTATCGTTATATCAAATTTTCACCCGCGAATTCACTCGCGTGCATAACATAGTATCGCGTGAAAGTTGTTCCCTATGCATTTCTATTCACTGTTCCACTCCCTTTATGCATTGTTTTCGTGACTAATGCAAAATTTCGCAAGCAATTATTTATTTGTCTAAGTAGCTAAAGCTCAGGTCCGAATACGCAAATAAGCGTTTATTTCTGTCCAACTTTCTTACTAAATTTAGCCGATCAGTTCTGAAATTTATTTGTTAAAAATAATCAAATCCAAACAGTTTTCGGGCTTAAAATATTAGTAGTTCATTGTTACAAAGTATATTATTTGTTCAAATGAAACAAATATACTTTACAAATAAATGAGGTACATACCTACATGTTCCCTTGTTCTTGCACATATTTGAAGTGCTTGGACAAAGCGGCCCCACACCGCAGTCCGGACCAGAGTAGCCGTCAAAACAGGAACAGAAAAACTCGCTGTAGAATAATATCAATTATTTAATTAATTTTATAACGTAAGAAGATTCTACATTATTTCCGAAAATATCTGGTTAACCTTAATCCACTTTACCTTTTTATTTTTATTTAAATAAAATAAATAAATAAATAAATCATTTATTTCACTTAACAAATTAGAGAGACCCAGGCTCCTAAGATAGTAAGAACTGTTTTTCAGGAGCCTGTGTCTTCCATTTACAGTTACACGACACGAAAAAAATTTAAAACAGAGATAAATTAAGTAAAATCAAAAATAAATTAAAAATTTACATGCAATTAAAACTATAAAATATTATTATAGCCAACTTTACGTAAAACATGCATATCTATGAAATCTAACAAATATACTACAACAACAGCCATAAAAGTGTATGTGTTTATTAAAGTTATTAAATTATTCGTATCATAGTCTGCATCTCATTTTAAAATACTTATTTTCTGCAGTTGCAAATAACACTGCTAATTAGCAACCATATCCTACTACTCGATCTTAAAATCATAGGATTATAATTTGACCGGGAAGATACTATAATAAGAAATAGGGTTGTAACGGAGGCCTACTTAGCGGAGGCGGAGGCGGATGCGGAGGTGAAGAGGTTCGCCTCCGCGGATGCGGAGGTTAACGGAGGCGGAGGCGGAGGTGTAATTTGTTCGGAAAATTTATAATTATCGTCTACTTCTACAAAGTACTACCAAATTTCACTCGTTTTCGGCTTCATCACGTTATTTAAATAACATCTATACTAATATTATAAAGCTGAAGAGTTTGTTTGTTTGTTTGTTTGAACGCGCTAATCTCGGGAACTACTGGTCCGATTTGAAAAATTCTTTCGGTGTTAGATAGCCCATTTATCGAGGAAGGTTATAGGCTATATAACATCACGCTACGGCCAACAGGGGTGGAGCCACGGGGGTGAAACCGCGCGGAGCAGCTAGTAACTAATAATTACGCACAAAATTACTTAAAATTTAAAACAATCACGGCTCAATCGCGGTACCGAACGCTTTGACAAGTTGATTCCTGTTATTCATTCACTCACACTCCCACCACCCGCTTGGCCGTGTTCCCGTGGCTTAAGCAAACTCGACCATTTCACTTGAAAACACGCAGCCGAGCGGCCGCGTCGCCTAGCGTCGCTCCTTGCGCGTTGTTTGTGATCGTAAATGAACTTCCGATATGGCTCCGCATAAATTTTGCGGAGGCGGATGCGGAGGCGGAGGTTAAATTCTTTGCGGAAGTTCCGCAGTAACGGAGGCGGAGGCGGAGTTCCGTTACAACCCTAATAAGAAACTATAATAAAGACCCTCAGCTTTGCTCACTGTAACGTGATACATACTTCATATTGTATGTTATCACTACATCTTTTGCATAGTAATTGTGGGTTACAAGAGCGTGAGTGTAAACCGTTTTGGAGCAATCAGCAAAGCGTATTCGACTTTAACTTTAAGTAGCTGGTGCACCAGATGTTTTCGGAATTCATTGAGATTTATTTTCTTCGCCGACTCCTAGTCGCTTTCTGCAAGTAGCTTAAAGCGATTGAAGCCTTTTAGCATTTGTTTTTTTGTTGTACAATATTAATTCATCAATATGTTGATCAATAAGGTGTAAGAAAATCTACATTCAATTAGGAATCCAAATAAAGCAACAGATGTGTGTGAAATAAACGGTATATTATTAATTGAACACATGTAATAATGTAAATAACATAATATGACCATAGTTAAAGAATATCAAGATTGGTAAATTTGAGAAACCAAATAGAATGAAGACATTTATAACGTGTCAATTAGAAAAAGAGATGAATTTATTTCCAGTTTAAGAACTACACACTATTTTAACCAAGTAAGGAGGCAAGACGCTCGTTACATGCATTAATGAGTATGAAAAAAGCGCTGTTCTTTTTTCCTATCTAATCATGATGGAATGTATTTCATTATAAACATATAAGGCTATGCTAGCAATTAGCATGTCAATCTGTAAACCAGTATGTGCATGTATTGAGGATGGCTAAACATACCCAGATCTGGTCTTACGGCTTACCGTGTTTGTCCTCAGTACTTGTAACTATTCAGGGGTATATTATGTACCTATTATCAAGTGGTAGTTCTATTGAGTACGTGTAAGTAATCAGGGCTATAAATATTAATGTTATGCACCTATAATCATGTGATGCATAGCAGTGTCCGAGCAGGCGGCACTCGATGGCGCTGCAGGAGGTAGTGGGCGCGGGCGCGGCGGGCGCGCGCACCGCGTACGTCACGTTCAGCCCGAACACCGACAGCAGCCCCAGCGCGCGCAGCTGCGAACCCTCCGCGCGGGATAGTGACAGCTCCACCACCAGAACTGGACTTTGCACCTGGGAAGAAAAACTATATATAAAGCAACTCTACTCATATCTACTGGTATGATAGACCATATAAAGTAACACTTTATTCAACTGATATGAGGCCCTCGTCGTGTTGCCACGATAGACCACCAGATTCCCACTTCAGAGGCAAAAGGTACTTTATCAATAACCAACCCCATACACTACAGATTTGAAGTGAAAGTGAAAGACAATAGGACAGTTGCATTATAACTAATATGGGTCCTTTTCTGAAAGACCCAGGATTGTCACAGACACCTTTCATACTAAATAGTAAATACGATAAAGTGATAATATCTCCTACATCTAAAGGAATAGTTTTCGTTTGCCTCCGGTGGTCGTAGAATATACATAATATTACGTATAATTAACCTTTTGACCTAGCTTGGGTTTTATGTTCGATTTATTGAAAGCCATTAAGTTTGATTAATAGAGAAGTATAAATGTTTGCACTGTAACTTTGAATAGTGAATTTATTCATTTCGTATTATAGAAATATACGAGGAAATTGCAAATGAAATAATTCTTGATCATACTTTAAAGTTCCTTTACTTCAAGAAGTATAATTTAAGAGCAAAAGTTGATTTTTTATCGGATCTCACAGAAATGTTTGGTTATTGATATTCGGTCGCTTTCTCGGCGATTCCATTAATTTTAATGTGCTATTTACATCAACGAAAGGTCGTTTCAGAATATTTACTGTGAATTACTTGAGCAAAAATGGTATTTGACGGTAAAAGACGAGTTGGAGCAAAATATTGGGAGAGTAAGATTTTTAACAAGCTTTTATCGAGCCTGTATTTGCCAGTTTGCACTGGTCTTATTTTAGATCAAAAATACTCAATTAATTAACTTTAAGCTGTGTGCTTTTGCGTAAAACATTAAGTACTTAATAATAGTTTAAAGGTTAGGACCTCTATTAAAATTTATTTTGTACAGACCAATAAAAGTATTCGAATATTTTTTATGTATGTCACATACCGAACAAAAAGATTTCTGTACTTGAGTATATGGAAAAAGTTTCTTTTATTTCATATGGGCCATTGCCTAAGGTAAAAACAGAACTATTTAGTGCTTTTTGCTTTTTCCTTTCAGAGTATTTGATTAATGGAAAACTTCCAAAACCTATGGGTACTAAATTTTGTAAGTTCACGTACCTTAGCTAAATACACGTAGTAATATATTGACAGAAAGTTTTCTTCCTCTAATGTGGTTTGCTCGTTTTATCGTACATTTAACTTATACAGAGTTAAATCGAGTTTAACTTTCTGTAAGTTATATTTCCGAAGATATCGGCATCTAGCTAAACAGGTTTTCTTTGTGAGTGAACCTGTTAAACGGAATGCGAAATCAGTTTTTAAATGTATTTTATATCGGATGTCATCTGGAGCTTTCGTTTGAACCCTTTGGTTCCTTTTTTAGAATTATTGATTTAAAAATATATTTTTCGTTCATGCTTTTGCAGGATTAAGTTAAAATAAAATAATGCTTCAGATTCCTTCATATGTGACCCTAACAGCCAGATTTATCGACATTTAAATGAACGAAAAACTTTGTGATCTATCGACGTGGTCATCAATATTGTACAAGTATTTCCCCAAGTTATATCTCTTCTAAACTCCAAAAAGATCACTTCAATTGTTTGTGCGTGAAAGAGAAACGACATCGAACCGTCCATAAATTTCCTCTCAACCATTTGTAAAGAAAAGCCTCGTCAGAAGACAGCGAAACTATTCAAACGTGATACGCAATTTTCGTCGTAATGACTTCCATGACACGAAAACCTACAAAGCCCAAATCTACTTTCAAATCTCAAGTGACAAGGATATATCGGGTGAGCGCGAACAGGGCGAGATAGGTCGAAATGGAAAACGTTACGAGATGCACTTTGTAAGTGTAAGTTAAGCTGATGCGAATGGAGTACGTGAATAATGCATGCTGAATGCACTCGGACAGCGTATAAACTTTGTTCTGCAGCCACGAGACAGCGGAGCGATTTAGGTCCTTAAAACCAGGACAAAGGGAATCGATAAGCTATTCCGTTCCCGTTAGCTTGCGTGTTGTGGATGGTCAACATTGTTTGCAGATCGAGTAGTGCAATGCTCAGTGGATCTTTAATGATGTGTTCAATATTCTTTGGAGTTGTTTAGGTGATACTGCGTCAAAACAATTTGAAAAAGTCCTTATGAATTTAGCGTCAGCAGATAATACTCGAGGTTAAGTTACATGTTCGACCGTCATATGAATTTAAAACATTTTCTATGAAAGGAAATACTCCATTTATTAGTGTTCTTTTTAGACCGCAGCCATTGGCAACTCACGTTATTATAAATTCTTTGATACTGTAGCATAATTCCTATAGACACGAGGTGAGTGAAGAGTGTACATAAAACTGACATCTGACAAATTAGTTGCAACGTGATTCTTTGTAGCATTCATTACAAAGACCCTCATCTTGAAAAACCATGTAATTATCCCATTCATAGCCAAGGTTTATTCAAAGTAACAAAATAAAAGCCTCATAAAGCTATTTATGACTTCCTAACGCCACTTAACGGTCATTACATCATAATTTTTCATTCACAAACTTTATGGTTTTATACAAAGCAACTTTTTACGGCCTCGTAAAACGCGAATGAATAAATCAAGCAAATACTACGTTCACGAATTTGACAAAATCCCGGCTTTTATTTTGTTAGCAGCTACAAAATGTTGGTGTTTTTGTTGTAGTTTATTATTTGTATGCAGGTGATAAAAAAGAATAAGGGCAAGAGATTTTTTAATTTTTACTTTTACTTATGTACTTCTGTTTGAATATGTTACATTTTAGTATCGTACAACAAGTGTACGACACCCATTAGGTTGCCTATCTTCAAATTGTCAATACTTCAATAATTAGTAATAGCTCAAGAAGATAAAAGGATAGAATTTCTTAGCTAGTGCCAAAAAAAGAACAAAAGAGCCATTTATTTTTAAAATCTATTGGCACAGTTACAGGGTGGATACAGGCAATCTCAATTACGTCACGTGTTTGCAAAGAAGCTTATAGCAAAACATTAATCAAGGATACCCGCAACCGTGGACCGTAATGTGTTGTCGCAAAAACTTCGCCGTTTGTCTTACGCCCAGAAGCCAGAATCCTTTTATTTGGAATACCAACGAACAATTTATAGCCTGTGGTTGGATACATTTCACTGCTGCATTTTAACGCTCAATCTGAATTTGGGTAAAGTTGCTGAGTAAAATTAGAGTTTATTGAGTTTAATTTAAGCGAAATTTAGACTACTTTTAAGGATGTAAATTTATTGTTTTACCTTTTTTGTTTCGAAGAGATAATTACAACTGATTATGTTACGGATTTGTTGGTAATAAATTTATACCTATCGTGGTCTACGTTTTTGAAAGAAATGATGCTACATAGAATAAAACACACACATAGGCACCGAAATATGTGTACAAATGATTTACTTTTGATACTGCTTTACAGGTTTTTTTTTATTTCATATGTCTGTGTGTATTAATTAAACCTTTAGATTAAAAATTATTATCTACGAGCTGTAAAAGAGGATTTTTTACGCTAGATTATATTAGTATACTTATAGAAATAAAAGGCACAGTAGCAAAAAAGGCTGGAATAAAAATGTTTTACTGAATTTCGGGATCGAATAAAATGATTTCGAGTATTCAGTGAGAGCAATATACAAATTTTAATTTAAATCTACGTTTGGTAGCAGTCCTCATTTTATAAGTGGTCGTACGGTGAAATGATTTTGATATGGTAAAAGTATTGAATGCTATTTTGTAGCGTTTTTTGACGTTTTTCAAAAGTTGAAAATATTATATGTGGCCAATTATTTATTAAAGTGAAAGTTGATTTAATTTTGCTATTTTCGTTAGTTCATTTTATTAAGATCTTATCATTAACATAAATTACAATTTTGTAGACCTCTACAGTTTACATGAATTTGAACGTTTTAATACAGTCCTATCAGGGGCGCTTTCGCCGAGTTTTCACCCGCTTTTCTGGGAAAACCTGTAACAAAACATTCTTTTTTTGGAAACACGTCCTTCGTCGGCAATACACGAAAGATTTTAGCAACATTAAAGTTCTGAAAAATTCCCAACGCGCTATGTATTACTGTGGTTTGTGAAATGTGCTTTACAAACTTCTTCGACAATACCTACTCGTAAGTCATAGGTAAAGTTATATGAATTAGGATAAATTATATTATCTATATTTTATCAAGTTATTGTGACAACCTTTTTTAGTTTACAGCATTGTTCTTTCATTCTTTGGAGTTTAATTATGCTTCAATTATATTATCCTGTAATACCTACACAACAATACGTAAGTATTTGTATCTACTAATTGTGATTTCCCCACAATCCCCAGAGGATATAGAAAAATCTCCTCTCTATTGGTGATAATAGAGATTTTTTATTGTTATGATGTTGTGGCTAATACTGCAGATAACACATGATACAGAAGAATTTAATAACAAGAATACTTAATAGTACTAACCTACTATTATCGAGGATGTAACTTTTGGTAACAATACCTACTTTGTGCAGAATTTAAGGTAAAAGCACATCATTTGTAAGAAAGTCAAAACTTGTATATTTATTAATTCAGTGAAACAAAAGCTGCAAATTTCCTTAACCACAATAAAGATAACAACACATAACAAGAAGATTAAAAGTTTTTAAAGTCGTGCCGCGAAACTCGCTCTTAATTTAATTTTTACAGCATTAAAATATTTCATGAAGTTGTGAACTTTGTAAATGAATAAATCTTTCGACCACCTCACTAGAAGCGACTTTATGGATTACTGAGACGAACTTTTAAAACTACTTTTCAGCTAAAGGAAATTTAATTAAATTGAGTTAAGACGTCACAATTTAGTTTAGAATTTTGCACTGAGGTAAAAAGAAGATAATAAACTGGTTGGAGTTGGTGTTTAGTTGTTGTTTTCTAAGATATAAGTAAGTATTGTTAATGTTTAATAGTCGTTTCATATTTCCTACAAAAAACAGCAATTATGTCAACTCAAACTTCACATTACATGGAGTAGAAGTCATATTTCTTTTACTTCACATTTGGGCGTTTTGTTATTTACGTCCAAAAATGAATTCGCATCCATTGATTACCCACATTACAAGGAACAACAAACTACTCACAATTGACCTCGTCAGCTAAGTTTACTCTTTCGCAGAACCACAAGGTGACTATAAAATCAGACTGAAACTGCACTCTAATATTTGATAGAATTTCAGTGCAGACGCGATGACGCAAGCTCAAAAGATAGCTAGTATTGCATATTGGATGTTTTGATCCAGCGTGTTCCGACGAATTGGGTCGAACGATTGTTAGAATTGATTCTATATTGTTTTATAACAGTAACATAATATGAGTATAGATAGTAGATAGTATTTGGTGTGGTTGTTTTTATAATGTATATTTTATAAACTCTTTAATTTTAAGTTTTAACCCATCTCCGTAATTACAAAGTGTAAATTGAACTTTGGACTGGGTTTTGTTGGGACTGCCGAATTTCTCATTATTACTGTTTGAATTAATTATATAAATAATAGTTTTAAAATTATATCTTACAAAGAAGTGTTTTATCTTATATTCTTAAGATTGCCATTACATTTTCTGCCAATTGCCATTATCCATACTTATATTATAAATGCGAAAGTAACTCTGTCTGTCTGTTACTCAATCACGCCTAAACTACTGAACCAATTTGCATGAAAATTGGTATGGAGATATTTTGATACCCGAGAAAGGACATAGGCTACCTTTTATTGCGAAATATATACCACGGGCGAAGCCGGGGCGGACCACTAGTATTATCATAACTCATTTTATTCATTCTTTATGAAGATTGAAAAGATAACGAAAATGTTGGATGGCAAAAAATTGCGGAAAATAAGATCACTCAATTAATGTGTGAATATATTTCACGGTTGTTTCTTCATGGTATGTGTAATTTGCATATTTATACGATGAAATGTGATTTTGGTACCTACTCATAGGACGCTTGCTCCCATAGGACTAAAGGGACGATTATTTTATAGTATAATCCATGTTATGAATTTAGTATAAACTTCTTACTTCCTCATCTGTATACGGGCGTGAAGCTATTTATAATTTACTTGGCGATTAAAGTTTCATCTAGGTATAGTTACCAATATTTTTTTTTGGAATTTGGAGAATTGAAGTGTCTGTTTTTAATACTGAAATAACCGATTTTACTTAATGCATATGGATGGATTCACTGTGCAGTGTGCATATATCAAAATATTAATTTTTACAATTTATGTCTGTCTGTAGGTCAGAAAATTCCCACAGGAACTTTAGGATTAAAAGGAAAAACTAATTTACGCGAGTGAAACCGCGGCACGCAGATAGTCAGTAATATAAAGAGCGAGAAAATACAATTGATTTGACTGTAGGTAGCCGTCGCTGGGAGTCTATCTAGTTTACAATAAAAAAATATATATAAACGCCGTGTTATTCCCGTAGGCTGTATTTCTTCGTTACACGTTCATTTCTATTCGGATTCCTTTATTTGTTTATTCCTACCCCGAGGTGTTTACGAAACAAAGACATGGGATCCAAATGTTTCAGATATTTTATTCCCGCCTCGTTTGGTGAATAATATCTGAATATAATATATTGCTTTACCTGAACTTGAAATATTATTGTAATTTGCTCTTAAATAAACTAATACATATCCTAAACAATATGTATTATAGTAACGCCTCATATTATTTCTTAACTAATATTATAAATGCGAAGCTACTTTATACTAAAATATAAATTAATCATGGTGATTATTAAGGTTTTATCACTTAAATGAAGGAAGGAAAAAGACAAAACACTGAAATGTATACTATTAATTTATTTCAAGTCTATAGGTTAATTAATTATAGCATATTCTGGGTTCATTTAAAATCGTAATTAGTACCTCGATTCCTATTTTCTCAAATGATAAAATTAATTAATTTACTAGCACATTTAGAACACATGCCAATACGATTAGGCATATTGCATTATTATGATAATATTATATCCCACTAGCAGTCCGCCCCGGCTTCGCCCGTGGTACATATTTCGCAATAAAAGGTAGCCTATGTTCTTTCTCAGGGTCTAAAGGTTATCTGTGCCAAATTTCATCAAAATCGCTCCAGTACTTTATGCGTGAAAACCATACATACATACATACAAACAAACCTTTCATCTTAGTAATATTAGTATAGATTAGTATGTTAAGTATTTACAGACACGCTAAATGATTCCAGTTTAGGATAATATTATGTAAATATGGTTTAGGTTAAATTATACTACACTTCCTAGCTTAATTACAATTTAATATGTATGCTTGGTAATTTTGTTTTTGATTCTGTACGAATAAAGAACGATGATTTATATTTTTTTATTATAAAAGAGGACTTGGGTAGAGGATAATTATTGCTAGATGAGATAGTGTATTTTTCTTCTCGATTGTTGATTTTATTTTTATGTGACAATAATTGTTACCTTTGCAGTGTTTCCTGTTTTCGCGACAAAAGTCACTTGACCTATTAATGTAATCTTTATGATAAAACTAGATTTCCGCCCGCGGCTTCGCCCGCGTTTTCAAAGGAAAACCCGCATAGTTCCCGTTCCCGTGGGATTTCCGGGATAAAACCTATCCTATGTGTTAATCCAAGTTACCCTATATATGTGTGCTAAATTTCATTGTAATCGGTTCAGTAGTTTTTACGTGAAAGAGTAACAAACATCCATACATCCATGCATCCATACAAACTTTCGCCTTTATAATAGTACTAGCAATGCCCTGCGGTTTCACCCGCATAGATAGCGATATCGTTACAGTGAAAAGTCTACTATAGGTCGGACTATAGGTTTAATTTTTAATCACATGAAAATCACCTTTACCCCGTCCCGCACTACGGCCTTTTTTTTTGTTTTAGTGGGGAAATCTTTCATAGATACCCACGGCCTCCGGGGGAGGTGCCGTGGGTTATGTCGGATTCCTACCGACCAAAACCCCACTGTGTTCCGTCAAGACGCATATTGGTAGAATTCCTCCGTGACCCCCGCACTACGGCCTGCTCGAACAGTATACCTACTATTTTCTGTAGATTGACACTTTTAAAAATTCGTTATATCTTTTGAATGGAATATCCAATTCTTTTCATTTAAAAAGTAGGTATTTTGCTGGTATTGAAACAGTCTATAATAAAACATCATTTAATGGGATAAGGATTAATATATGTGTATGGATAACATGGTTTGATTACTGTCGGCACTTCTATTTACTTTGAAAACGTAAAAAAGTTGTTGTAGTAACATAACTACTGAAGATGGACATATGGTATCGCGGACTTTCTTGTAGATATTGATCCATTCTATAATACCGTAGAACATTTTTTTGTTCTATCTTCAATAGATTCCGCAGCGCACGCGATGACAGAAGTTTTATTGAGGAATTTTTGACACCTTGGGTTACATTATTGCATTTTTGGTAAGGATCTCTAATTTTTTTGAAAATGCAATATAGCCTATGTTGCTCAGTAAAGATGCAGCTTTCTAATGGTGAAAGAATTTTTGAAATCGGTCCAGTAGTTTATGCGTGAAAACCATACATACATACATACATACATACATACATACTTACAAACTTTTCCTCTTTATAATATTAGTATAGAAGTATAGATTAAGATTAATCAAAGCGGCAGTTCTAATACAAACCGTAGGATTAAAAATATTTGTAGTCAACATTTTAACGTCTTTATATAAGTACTAGCGGTCCGCCCCGGCTTCGCTCGTGGTACATATTTACGTTTTCTCTACATAAGAACAATCCTCGTACTTCAAGGAATATAATAAATAAAGAATTATCGAAATCGGTTCAGCCGTTCTCAAGTTATGCGCTTACCAACACATTTTGGGATTCATTTTTATATTATAGATTAAGAAGAGTATAGGTAGTGATCAAAGAATAATTACCATCGCTTTAATAAGACGATAAGACTCGGTAATTGATCTTGATATGAATACATTTATCTTTTATCTTGTTTCTGTTTTCATGCGGATCGGTAAAATTATGAATACGTCGTATCAAATATGGTTCCGAACAGGATCATGACGAATTGTTAGTGTGTGTTTTTTTTTGACGTGACAACGTCTTATAATTCGATAGAGCCGGCTGCACGCATGAAAAAACATGAGTCATGCGGCGTTACCTCGCTCTGAGGCGTTCCATGTAAGGCTTGAAGTGCAAGCGAGAGCGCGGAACGAGCGACAAAGAAGCACAATCGGCCTTAAGGCGTCGTCACCTTCAACTATCGTCAGTAAACCGACTTTACAGACAACCAATTTTTTTTTAATTTTTATTAAGGCTGCTTTTCCACCATTAATGTGCGAGGATGTGTAGTGAGGAACGTGTTTGTAAAAAACCAATCATATCGCTTCATTTAGTCTGAAGCTTGAAGTTTGAAAATCACCCTAATCCTAGGATCACTCGGTGGTAGAATCACGTAGAATTTTGACAGTCAAACATAAATTTAACTTAAATTCATGTCAAGGTAAATTGCACACGAATAAACAATACGGTGACAGTCATTATGGCCACACTATGGTTATGTATGCTTTGGTAATGTGCATTTTCGAACAGCTATATCAAAATTAAAAAAAGGAAAAAAAGAACAAAGGTAATAATTGATCAGAGAGTTTTCGATAGAAAAGTTTTTAAGCTATTGCATAGCTTCTATCTAATTGCGTAACGCAAAACCTCACGCTCCCCACTCCGACGGGCGCGGAGGTGAGCCTTGAAGGCATAGCATGCAATAGCTTTACCGCGGCAGTCCCCGAGTGCCACACGTCTTTTTTTTATTGTTTTTTATTCCTTCATTCCCTCATGAAGTCATTAAGGAAAAAGACGAACGTTCCAATACACGTATTGTGATGAAACATACTGTGTTCGACAAATCTGCATTGCAGAACGAGCGATATAATCTCATAGTGTTACGTGGGAGGAATATTTTATTATACAACTAGCTCGTCCTGGCGGCTGGCTCTGTCCGTGTTGATCCGGAATTAAAATAAAATATAGCTTACTAGCGACCCGCCCCGGCTTCGCACGGGTGCAATGCTGATACTAAATACACTACAGAAAAATTGTGAACGTTGTATAGGTATAAAAATATAGCGGCCCGCTCCGGCCTCCGGCATCGCACGGGTATAAAATACATAGCCGGGCGGCCGCAAACGCTACGTCCTGCAATTTTTAAATCTGTAATATCTTCGAAAATATTCACTTAAATCATACGGTGTAAAGGGCCATATAGATCTATATTAAATGAACAATGTATCCATGGTATTTAATTGGTTAAGGATTAATGCTGTATTGGTTAAAATCGCTTCGAAAATTAGCCATTATTTGTCGTAAAAAGTAAATGACAAAAAAAAGTTATTGTGGGTTATCCATAAGAGATAGACATATACCATCGCGGACTTTTCTGTAGACCTTTTCAATGTGTATAATACTTAGTACATTATTTTGATAAAACTCGTAGGGTTCAGCCTGCGTTTGCAATGTAAGCGGAATAAATGTAATTTTTTACGACATCACATTAGAAACCTCAAAAATAACAGTACTTCTCCACTACTTAATGGATCTTATTATACATATAAACCTTCCTCTTGAATCACTCTATCTATTAAAAAAAACCGCATCAAAATCCGTTGCGTAGTTTCAAAGATTTAAGCGTACAAAGGGACATAGGGACATAGGGACAGGGAAAGCGACTTTGTTTTATACTATGTAGTGATGATGATGTCACTCAGGAATAATGTAAGTTTTTGTTGGTGAAATAATTTTTTAAATCAGTCCAGTGGTTTCGGTGCCTATTAATTTAAACATATACTAAATTTGATTCTCTTTACCTTATGTTAGTGTAGTCAAGAAGACCACATGTTGTTATAATTAAAACATTAACCAAACCATTTCGTCAAACTGTACATTTTTAATGATTGTTCATTAAAAGGTACAAAAAAGATAAAGGTTAAGTAAACCAAAAATGTCATGAAAATCAAGAATTAAAACCATTTTGTTACAACTAGACACTATAGTGGTTAACCTTTTTCGAGCCCGCTTATGAATTTATGTTAATAGATAGATGTATTTACTAATTGAAAGAACATACCTTTATAAGTAGCCTTAATGAATTGCAAATGCTGGAATTCCTATAAAAATATTATGTGCAATTTACTCGCAAAAGTGCACTTATTAAGGCAACATTGTAACTGTAACCTATCAAAGTAAACGAATTTTGTAGGAAGACTGCTATGATTACCTTATATAAAAATGTATTACAACTGTAGAATTGGGTTAATTATTTGATAAATAAATATAGCTACTTCATTATTCTGGCTTGTTTAATGTCAAAGCTTTTCAAATAACTCAAAGGATTGTGAAATTGGTTCATTAGAGTTCCAGCTAATAGCTGGTCAAGTCAATAATAATTTGTATATTTAGGGGCGAATGTAGGAATTTAATTGACATATTTATTACTAAACATCAGCTACAGCATAATGCAATTTTTATATTAGGTATGTTCAAGTTTTCAAAACTATTGGCATTATTATTCTGCATTTCAATGAAAATTCCATTAGGCGAAAAACACAAGTAATATCTTTTGAAGCTATTGCATAGCTTTTATCTCAGACTTTGAGCGCGGCGACCGAACGAAAAAACCTAACGGCGCAGGCACACGATGCGTTGCGGCGCCGCACCGCAAAGATTTCACCGTGTCAGTGGGCACACGAGCGGTGCGGCGCCGTAACGTTGTTATGTCGCAGCGGCGTCGTAGCAGCGTTGCACAGCGTGTCCTTCCTTGTGACGCAAAACAACTGAGCGGTGCCGCTCCGACGTCGCACCGCATTCACCCCTCCCCGCCTCGTCTTGGTGGTTACAAGTCCGGTGCGGCGCCGGAGCGCATCGTGTGACATGCCACAGATATTTCTATGTAAGACGACGCAGCGACACCGCTCCGGCGCCGCACCGCCGCCGCAACGCATCGTGTGCTTCCGCTCTAACACCCCCACTCCAACCGGCACAGCGATGCGATACTATGCAATCGATAATAGCTTTACCACGGCAGTCCTCGAGTGCCACACGTATTTTTTTTTATTCTCATTTAACATGTACTCAAGCGCGGGCGTCAACTAGTATAAAACTATACGTGATGTCGGTCACTCATCAATAAACAGATAGCCACTTAAGGTGCTTAACTAACAATTTGTATACCGATCGGCGAGAACAAATAACCAATACCGTATACGTACCTTTTTTTTTTTTTTTAAGTGGGGAAATCTTGCATAGATACCCACGGCCTCCGGGGAAGGGGCCGTGGGTTATGTCGGATTCCTACCGACCAAAACCCCACTGTGTTCCGTCAAGCCGCATCAACGACGGGGCCACGGGTATGGTAGAATTCTTCCGTGACACCGTATACGTACCTACTACATTGTGATAGATAGGTAATTATCATTAGTGAGCTCAATCAAGCGTCTGTTTCGCTACTTTGTTGCTTTTAATTTGAATTGATCTGAATAGTGAATTTATGAATTAGATATAAGTACACTACAGCTCTTGTCGAGTTAATAGACTCTTCTTATGCCTTGCCTTGATTGCCTGGGAGAGATCGCTACTAAGTGATAAGGTAAGCCATTTCAAAACAATTTTATGGACAGATTTTCATATACATGTCTAAATGTTTAACGAATTAGGGTGCTTTTCCACCAATAATGTGCGAGGATGTGAATAGTATCGCATTTAACACTATAGTCTGTCCACTATAAGAATTGCTTTTTGACAGCTCGACGGGTGATACCAGAAGTGATGTTCAAAAGATTATCGATTGTGATACCATTTCAATTATAAATTCAAAATATTATCATAAATCGAATCAGGTACGTAAATAATAATTACAACGTAAACGTACTAATAAGATATGTAATAAAAAGACCATATATCTATGCATTGTATGTTAAAACTAAACTAAACTAATATTTTATTATTTATTGGTTTCTATCTTACAATTTGGTTGTCTTTACGTTTAAATTATATAACATAATAGAAGAGTTTTTCTGTATCGGATATATTTTACAGAGTATTTCTAACGATTATTTTAATCTATCGACCCATCATTGAATAATTCTGTGTAGGCATCACTAAGTGGGCGGGACCTGTCCATGAAGTACGATAATTATTTGTATGACATTTTAACATAGACAATACAATTATACATAGGCGTGAAGCTGTCAAAAAGCAAATAATATAATGGACAGAGTATAAACGCTTCCAACTAAATGAAGCGATATGATTGGTTATTTACAAACACATACCTCGCCAGTTCGCTACACGTCCTCGCACATTATTAGTAGAAAAGCACCCTTACATCGTTAAATGTTTGTATGAAATTACATCGTATTGTTACATGAGCAACTTAAATTGGTAACAATAAAAAGTTTCAAATGATACAACTGGGTACAAATGTAACTGTATAGAAGGGAAGTTTGTAATTTCTTGTTGTTTTAAAGTTTGCAAGAATATAAGAAAATATTGATACTATGAACAAACGTTACAATAGTACAGATAAATTCTATAATACTATTGATAATGATTAAAGTAATTAAATAATAAGCAGATGTTGGTGAAATTCGCTTTGCAGATAGATCGGATATCCATACTATAATATTATATTATAAATGCGAAAGTAACTCTGTCTGTCTGTCTGTTACTCAATCACGCCTAAATTACTGAACCAATTTTCATGAAATTTGGTATGGAGATATTTTGATACCCGAGAAAGGACATAGACTACTTTTTATCCCGGGAAAATGACGCAATCCCGGAAATCCCACGGGAACGAGAACTATGCGGGTTTTTCTTTGACTGCGCGGGCGAAGCCGCGGGCGGAAGCCTAGTTATAGTATAATCAAGAAATACAAAACCAACACAATCCTTAATACATTCTGGGAAATTTGAGTGGATATGTTACTAGAGCCACATACCTGCCACTTAATTAAAGGATAATTTACTGTAAGTTCTTTTGTGTTAATAAATAATACACATAAGGCAATAAAACTGTAAACCCAAGTAAGTACCTATATTATACATATTTAAAATATTAACGCAAAGTGAGTCAAGGAAGTACTTTAACATTCCAAGTGAATACACTGAGTCATTAAATGTTTTTCATTTAACATTGCATCGTGCACTTTCAATTAGGGCACTTCATTTGTTAATTTAAGCAATTATTTGAGAGTATCTATACCTATACTTACTAGCAGTTGTAAAGACTGATTTTTACGCTTTGGACTTAACTCTTTTTCTATGTTTTATTATATTATGGTGTTTATAATGAATATAAAAAAAAACGATTCGTTACTAAACTGTTATACTTATGAAGTGTAATTCTAAGATATTAGTATTATTAGTTGAGAGATCTGGCAGAAGCTTCAATAAAATAAACATCCATGGACGAGATTAAAAAACATTCAAAGGATTCAATCCGTGTAAAAAATACTGTGAGTTACGACTTTTCCTATAAAAAATGAACAAATCGATTCAGAAATGATGTCATTAGTTGGAGCCACGCTTCATTGAACATAACAATCGTCAGTGCTTCATTCTCATCGAAGGTACCATGTAAATCGTTCCAGTTCATATAAACATGTTTATAAGTTATAACACTTAAAAAAATAAACAAAATATTTTTAATGTCTTATTTACTATCATGCTGCTTTTATATTTAATTCATGAACAAATTAGCCTTGATTTAAATGTGCAAGTTTTAATTTTGTACAATATGGCTATATTATGGCAAATTCTTATTTTTAATTTAGTTTAACATAATAATTATGTATTAATATGCTGTATTTCGCAAGATATAATAATAATATAATCCAGATTTTTAAGAACAATATTTAACACGCAATAAGTTGTTAATTTAAACACATTACTAATTCAACTAATAGATGAATGCAAAACGCAATAAGGGCATTAACCACCATATTCGCGCGTAAAGTTTGTTTACATAAAATTGGCAACGTCGCACACCAGTCGCTGCGTGGTTATTTATCCATTTGGCAACGTAGCGTAGGAGTGCATTTGCGTTTTTGTTTTTTTTAGAGGCGGCTGATATCCTTGGAAAGCATAGCTTTTGCCACTTACTCGACGGATAAGAATTTCTTGTTTGAAGAAGACATACCGGACCTTTTCAGAATGATTATTATAGATTAGCAGTTATAGTTGTACTGTACCTATGCCTCTCTAAAAGGGCAAATATGAAAGATAAATAAAAATATCTATAGATATGTATTGAAATTATGGAGAAGGTATTAGACAGGAAATATGAGCAGTTGTATATATTGTATATATTGTTGTATAGTTGTTGTTGTTATATGTTGTTGCAGCCTATAGTTGAAATATCTGGTGTTTATTTTACAGATGCAGATTTTAAGTCTATTTTCTATATATATGATGTACCTATATAGAAATATGTACTTACCTGTAAATATTTGATCCTAGTGATGTTCTCCTCGGTGACGGTGAGCGCGCGCCGCTCGCCCAGCTTGTAGGTGTCGTCGTAGTACATGTACTCGGTGAACGTGAGCCCGCTAGTGGTGTACTGCTGCGTGAAGTATATCGATATAGTGCCGTTCGCGATGTCGTGCTCGATGATCCACTTGCACTTGAGCGGCACCGGGAACGGGTTCGGGAAGTTCGGCGTCTGAATCGTCCCCACGGGGCCCTTCAGTCGCCCGCCGCAGGGTACTGACTCTTCTCTGCTTGTCTCGCAATGAACCGACTTTAGGATAAGTGTGATGATGGTTACGCGCAAACAATGCGCAGTGTGCCTGAAACAAATATCATGAAATTAGTAAGTACGCGATTCCGATATTGAGTCATACAGTACCAACCGTAGATATGAAAAATACCTTGCGAAATAAAACTAAAATTATTTTATGTTGGTGTATTGTAAATTGATATGAGTTCTATTACTGTCCATTACAATTGCATACACTTTTTGTTCAATCATTTTAGTCTTAAAATAGGTAGTAGGTGCGTCATAGTAAAAAAATCAATGTACCGTAAGGTTATTTGAATTTTGCAATGTCATAAGAATTAATAGAAGTCTTCCGAACGAATAAGAATGGGTCAATTAAGTGCGCTTGCTTAAATAAAAGAGATTAAGCGTACAAAATATTCACAAAAAGTCAATTTACATTTCGATTCACAGCTCGTTATTATAACCGTTTTGTATTGTTACATTTTTTGTATTTATTCTTCCTAGAGTCATTGTGCTGAAGCTTATAAAAGATATATATTTATAAAATCTACAGGTATAATTTTAGACTGTAAGTTAGTAAGATTATGAAAAAACGTTGTTTTTGGGAATCCAGATTAAAAACTCTTTAAATAAAAAACATGTTCTTTTGAAAATCAAAACTAAAATATTTCATATTTTATGTCAATCAGAAAAAAATCTTCTTCCAACTATGTGTAGACAGATTTCGACTTTTGATTAGATTATCCGGGTTTCATTTGTTCTCAAGTTTATAGATACTGATTAAACTTCTCTATACTAATATATTCTAGAATCGATTCTATGTACGCAACGTTCCAATTGAGGTTTAATCAAGGAGAAACACTTGATTGGCCTCACCACAAAGGGAATGAAATTTCTATGGTCAACATACCGGTAATTTGTGTGGTTATCGGAATCATTTATTTGTTATTGTAAATCTTATAATTAGTTTAGATATATATATTGTATCAAAGATTAAAGAGACGATCTTAATGGAAATTTTCTATTATCAACACAAAATTTGATGAGATTTCCCTTTTGTAATAAGTTACTTATCAATATTATAAGTACGTTAAGTTACAAGAATAAGGTTTAAAAGATAATTCTCTAAAACATACACTTAAAGATGTAAATCTATTGGTTTTGAAATCAAATATCATTTGACCATAAACCAGGGTAAAATTCAATTAACAGACGCCTTATTTATATATAAGTTTTGGTACATGAAAGTTTTGTTTTATAGACAATAGTTTCGTAACCTTTCTTCAAATAAAAGTGCACACGTACTTGCAGATGTTTTTGCGGTGAAAACAGTGAAAGCGGGACCTTAACATGAACTATAAAGCGGTCTCTTGATACAGGATGCTCATAAGACAGCATCCGTCGCGATCGCGTAAGGAAATTGCATTATAATACATTAAAGTTTAACATTGCTCCTCACGTCTGAGAGGAAAATTATATTATGTTAACTTTAAACATCCTCTATCGGAAATATGTATGAAAATATTGTGCATTGTGAGTCTGTTTTGTTTGAGATACAACAAGAATTTAAAGATTAGCGCGAAGGATATGTATTAGTTTATGTGAATACATCTAAAGGTTTGTTTATAAATAAAGTCGACTCTTTCTTTGTAAGTAACGACTGACCTATTAATCTATACTAATATTATAAAGAGGAAAAGTTTGTAAGTATGTATGTATGTATGTATGTATGTATGTATGGTTTTCACGCATAAACTACTGGACCGATTTCAAAAATTCTTTCACCATTAGAAAGCTGCATCTTTACTGAGCAACATAGGCTATATTGCATTTTCAAAAAAATTAGAGATCCTTACCAAAAATACAATAATGTAACCCAAGGTGTAAAAAAATCCTCAATAAAACTTCTGTCATCGCGTGCGCTGCGGAATCTATTGAAGATAGAACAAAAAAATGTTCTACGGTATTACAGAATGGATCAATATCTACAAGAAAGTCCGCGATACCATATGTCCATCTTCAGTAGTTATGTTACTACAACAACTTTTTTACGTTTTCAAAGTAAATAGAAGTGCCGACAGTAATCAAACCATGTTATCCATACACATATATTAATCCTTATCCCATTAAATGATGTTTTATTATAGACTGTTTCAATACCAGCAAAATACTTTTTAAATGAAAAGAATTGGATATTCCATTCAAAAGATATAACGAATTTTTAAAAGTGTCAATCTACAGAAAATAGTAGGTATACTGTTCGAGCAGGCCGTAGTGCGGGGGTCACGGAGGAATTCTACCAATATGCGTCTTGACGGAACACAGTGGGGTTTTGGTCGGTAGGAATCCGACATAACCCACGGCCCCTCCTCCGGAGGCCGTGGGTATCTATGAAAGATTTCCCCACTAAAACAAAAAAAAAAAAGGCCGTAGTGCGGGACGGGGTAAAGGTGATTTTCATGTGATTAAAAATTAAACCTATAGTCCGACCTATAGTAGACTTTTCACTGTAACGATATCGCTATGCGGGTGAAACCGCAGGGCATTGCTAGTAATATTATAAAGAGGAAAGGTTTGTATGTATGTATGTATGGTTTTCACGCATAAACTACTGGACTGATTTTGATGAAATTTGGCACATATAATCTTTAGACCCTGAGAAAGAACATAGGCTACTTTTTATTGCGAAATATGTACCACGGGCGAAGCCGGGGCGGACCGCTAGTACACTATAATCTGACGCAGTAAATCGACGAAGAAAGTAGTTTCACATATATCTCCAAAGGAATACGTACCTGGACTTGTTAAAGAGAATTCGTACCGCAAAGAAAATATTAATTTCACTCTAGAGACTCATTATTTTCACAGCGTCATTTCTAAAAGTGAGTTTCATTCTTGAGAAGGTATTTGCGCTATTTGATGCAGCTGTTGACATAACGTTTGTTCCAGGCTCTGTTTTAACACTACATTTGTTAAAGACGTCAAACACAGGACTGAAAATTTTGCTCAAGGAGAGCTTTGAAGGAGTATTTACGTCACCGATGTCTAATCTTCTAATAGGTATATAAAATTCTCGTGTCGCGGTGTTTGTAGTTAAATTACTTCTAAACGGCTTAATCGGTTTTCGTGAAATTAGAGTAATAAAATAACGTCTTTTTTGCAAAACTCATAAAACTTTGGTAACTCTAAAGAAAGTATAATTACCAATATTATCCAAATGATAATAAGTATAAACATGAGTTCTTCGTGGGTGTTCGAAAGGAAGTCTGTTGAACTTTCACGACAAAATGTCTCAACTCACTCAAGGTACTACGTAGCGAAATTTAGGACAAATAGATGTGAGTTTAAGAAACATTTATTTCGTACATGGTTCTACAGAAATAACCTATAAATAAAAACTTAATACATCTGTCAATGTTCCAAATTATTATGTCTTTGATTGTGTATTTCTAAGCTAATTAAACAATATGAAAACGAATGCATTCGTTTATTTATACATTAGAATGAGAGTGAATGAACCTGCTTGTATAATTGTGCCAATAATTAGCTTCTGCCAACTGCACAATATACTGAATGAGTGAACTACATTGTATTTATTGCAATTTAAATGAAACATGTATTCTTAATACTTCACATAACCATACTACGTCGTCTATCGCGTAGGTGTTTGTACTTTGTAATAACTATATTGTAATGTATATAAAGATTGCCCCTTGTAATGTTTAAGAAGAAGTATGCCCCTTGGTCTTGGATCAAAATATAAATATATTTGGCATAATCATTATCATCTCTTTCTGGAATTGTTAGGGATAGTCGCAAAACCTTCCTGTCGCCTAAACATATATTATTACTTTAATTT
This sequence comes from Colias philodice, assembly GCF_061535455.1. Classification (NCBI taxonomy): domain Eukaryota; kingdom Metazoa; phylum Arthropoda; class Insecta; order Lepidoptera; family Pieridae; genus Colias; species Colias philodice. The sequence continues at coordinate 7,520,970 of NC_143103.1, read as the reverse complement.
ATAAATATGTACCTGCTTAATTAACCGGTATTTATGTAATGAAAGATGTTTTTGGAAACCTCTTATGCACTACCAGAGAAGATTGACAGAAGATGAAAGTACTTAAAATATCACCGTAAATAATATCTACTATCTAATAAATCTTCAACTCCAGGAAGTTCTTACAATTTGCAGAATAGATTAGAATATGGATTTAGGTTAAAATTCCATTTCATGTTACTAAATTGCGTTTCCCAGCGTCAAAAGTTATTCCAGGAAAGTTATTCATGACTTCGTACACGCTTGGTTTTATATGAAATAAGACACTAAAGACGAGAGTGATGCAGGGAAACGGAGAAAATCGTGATTATTTAAATGAAATAATTATTTATACTGTCGAAAATATTTGATACGGTGTTACTGAGATTGGGTTATTACGAAATAAGTTCGTTTCATTTTATTAGAAGTATTGAAATCATTACTATGTAATATTTATTTGTTTTCAAGCCTTTGTCACAGTATTGTATTTTATATTTACCTATATTCGCATAAATCTATCATTACACACTTCATGATTTATTCATTAACAGTTCTGTTCGGTATTTACATAAACATCAAACATCGCCATCAGAAAGCTACCTATTTAACTTTTCAGGTGCTCATCATCATCATCATCAATATGTTCACACAGTCAACATATCTTAAGTTTCTAAAACAAAACTCAATTAAACTCCGTTCAACAGCTACTCTTTATATTAAATAAAACCGGCCAAGTGCGAGTCGGGCTCGCGCACAAAGGGTTCCGTAGCAGCAAATATAATAAATTACAGTTAAATCAACCTATCTCAAAAACTATAAGAGATACTTTGATCAAACCAAAAATCGTTGAAAGAGTTAATTAGCATGCATCACCTCTATTTTTTTTAGAATTTTATACCCCGTAGTTATAAAAATAGAGGGGGGGGGACATACTTTTTACGACTTTGAGAGCTGATATCTCAAAAACCGTTCACTTTAAGAAAAATGTTTTTTAGAAAACTTTATATCATTTTAAAAGACCTTTCCATTGATACCCCACACGGGTATGTACATCGAAAAAAAAAATTTCATCCCTCAGTTACATGTATGGGGGGCCCCACCCCCAATTCTTTTTTTTACTATTTAGTGTCATATTTTTGTAGCGGTTCATACAACACATATTCCCATCAAATTTCATCACTGTAGTACTTATAGTTTCCGAGTAAATCGGCTGTGACAGACGGACAGACGGACAGACGGACAGACGGACATGACGAAACTATAAGGGTTCCGTTTTTGCCATTTTGGCTACGGAACCCTAAAAATGCACCAGGTCATAAAAATAAACTACCATAGGTGCTAATAGCATTTAAGCGTTCAATACCTTTGTTTGCTGTGAATATAATTACTACGGAACTGATTGCCAATTTACGATCGACCTCGGCTGCAGCGAGCGTCGGCTGAAATGAATTCGCTTCTCGCACAAAGCTGGATAATTTTTAATTGGTTCCTTATAATTCATTTGGATGCACTGTTATCTTATTAAAGTACTTTGACCAGCGTCTACTGTTATTTATAAAATCTGAAGGTATTCATTACCATGCTATTTACACTTTATAACATAGTTGTTATTACATTTACTATCAGTTTCAACATTCATGGAATATTAACATTAGTCAGCGACCATTATTAATTCCAAAACGGCAATGGAAAAACTGCAACCCTTTCTTTTATCGAAATAGGTTCTACAGCCTATGCATATTTAACGAACCAGTGTGGATAGAAGCTGAAGCTTTTGGAGCAATAGACAATTAGACATGGCTTGAAAGAACTGTTCCGATCTACCTATATAATCTCTAACACCTAGTTTCCTATTATTAAGTTACTACAACCCAGTACATACCATATCATTCATAGATATATAACAAGAAAGGGTCTAAAGAGAAAGGATAAAAATATATTTTAACCCATTGTCTTTCGTCGAGATAATTCCCAAGAATGTGGAAAACAAATTTCATTGAACACAGTGTCAAATTCACAGTCTTTATAAGCTCCGGAATTTAATTCATAAAAATTATACTAGTACCTACCTACTACACATAAAGAGTTTCATAAATTCTAAACACGCATATCCTTACATTTTCCCCATTCACCGTCCTATAAAAATAAGCATCAAATAAATAAAAGGAAAAATAAATTCCATTCAGTTTGCGCGTTTTATAAAATAATTTTTTACATCCTTTGTTATGAAATATGAAACTCGAAGCGCCGTGTTCAGTGTTGGCGATCGGCCATCTCACAAATCATTTTATTCTATTCTTTTACCACATATTTTCAAGTTGAATTATTTAGTGTCTCTTCGAATTTTGTGTGATTTTACGATGCGCGGTTTTATAACTTTAGTACGGGTACGGCTGTATACTGGATAAAAAAACCATGTATAAAATGGATTGCGTTTTTCCTACTTAAAGTGGAAATTTTAAAGAAGCCTTCTTACCTACAATTTTTTTAACTTTGCTTTTTAAAAATTGTATAAAAGAATAACGATAGAGAATGAAGCATCCAATACAAATAAATCTAAAAAGAAGGCTCAGTTAACGTCTCCAATTGGAAAACAAATGTCTTCAGAAAGAAGTGAGCTTCGAATAAGAATTGCCGATTTAACAGGGTCTGCTGCTGATGAAAATAAATGCTCTTTGAGACACAGCTGGCATGTTTAGATTAGGATAATTTGTGAACATATCTTACTAATATTATAAATGCGAAAGTTTGTGAGGATGTGTGTGTGTGTGTATGTTTGTTACTCTTTCACGCAAATTCTACTGAACCGATTACAATGAAATTTAGCACACATATGGAGGGTAACTTGGATTAACACATAGGATAGGTTTTATCCCGGAAATCCCACGGGATCGGGAACTATGCGGGTTTTTCTTTGAAAACGCGGGCGAAGCCGCGGGCGGACATCTAGTCTATACTATATTTACTATAATATAGCGGGTATCTGCGGGTTCCTCCGCATTATGTTATTTTGCAGGCCATGACTAAAATAAAACTGACAAAAATAAACCCCTATAACATCCGATATCATCAAATTCAAATGGCCTAGTCGGAATAAACGGTTAGGGCCAAACAAAAAATTATAAAGGTATGTCAATATAGACTACAGGCCCGTGTTGAAAAAATTATGGGTCATTTGACCCACCGCCTGACCTATCTAGAATGATATAAGAGCATAAAATAATAAGATTCAGCACTATGACGTCACTCGTAAGCTGTCCACCTGAGTGCAGATGAGAATTCGAAGGTTCAGGTAGAGATTTTCTCCCCTTGTCTCCATGATTTTTGTACGGCGTTGCGGAATAATTGATTAAAAGTAGTATAGAAATAGTATGACACAGATGCCGTACAAAATCAAATGACCAAATTTACCCCGGCAACTGTCGAAAAATAAAAATAATTTGGAAAATCCAAAAGTGCACGCCTCATAATTTTTTATTAATTATTATTTTTGTTTATTTAATAACAATTAAACCACATCGAATCAGACCCTGAAAAATGAAAGGGTTCTATTCCTGAGCATACTCAAGCGTAAGAGAAAAAAAAGACTCGATTAGTAAAGTATTTCGGTCGCTATCGTGTTAACAAGAAAATCCTCCGCACATACAGACACACGGACGTCCAAGACAGAACTTTTTTAAACTGTTTTTTAACTAGTTTAAATAACAAAAATGACATCAAAAATATCATGAATGTTAAAAATAGTGTTTTTTCTTAATATGTGTGTGTATGTATTATCTTACAAGTGCAATGTATGATACATAAAGACATTTTAAGTTTGAAAAATCAGATGTTTTGCGCGAAGTGACAGTAGTACCCACCTCAACGCTTCGCTTATGAGGCGTGCAATAAATTCCGACTTTGTGGACCACCATTTTTGTACGGCATCTGTGTCATACTATTTCTATACTGCTTTTAAGCCATTATTCCGCAACGCCGTACAAAAATCATGGAGACAAGGGGAGAAAATCTCTACCTGAACCTTCGAATTCTCATCTGTACTCAGGTGGACAGCTTACGAGTGACGTCATAGTGCTGAATCTTATTATTTTATGCTCTTATATCATTCTAGATAGGTCAGGTGGTGGGTCAAATGACCCATAATTTTTTCAACATGGGCCTGTAGTCTAATAGTGACACTGATCAAAAGGAGTGTTTTGAGTACTTAGTTGCATATTCAATGTTAAAATTATGTAAAATTAGGTACACACTACGTTTTTCTACAATAAATGTCGTCAAAAAACATGTGTCGTCAAGGTGTTTTGCTTGTTTTGACAGAAATAATCTCAGTGTTGACTACGAAATCTTACCATGAAGGAGACACAAAGGTGACACAAATAACAATATATTTATAACAAACAAAACGGAAGAGCGATGCTTTTTTATAAAAATATAAATTGCTTTCTGATTAATACATATTCACGATTTCGTTTATTTCCAACAAATAATTTAACGCTCCATTCAAATACTGTAAAGATTCGTTATGCTTACGGATGATTGGATTGAGATGTTTTTTATTTATGTACGTAAAAATAAAAAAGCAAGATGGCGATTTATTTAAGAAAAAAAAATATTTTTCTAGATACTTAAACAGTCACTAAATATTTACATATAAATAAATAGACAATAATAATTTGAATAAAAATGAAATGCGTTGGCGTTGTAATCAATAATTAATCTTACCATCCTCAATCTATCTGAACATTTAGTTTAGTTTTAAACAATTCCCATAGAAATTAGTTTTGATATGTTACGCGTGAATGACCCATTTAAATGCCTCGAAATCCACGCTAAATGTTGTTCTGATATTTACGAGCGGACGTTTCGCATTTGCGGCCCTCATTAGTGCAGTGCAATAAATAAAATCAAATTTCGGTTAGAACTTTACTCGTTATGAAAGCTTAATTTAGGAATAATTTAGAGAATAGTATGTTCATTCTATTTACTATAATGTAAAGACTTTTTGAAGAGCACGAGATACTTTGAGCAGAATAAAGAGCGGTTAAGCACAATATTAAGCGCGTCACACACGGTGAAGATACTATAATATTTTATCTTAAGATACTGTAATATTTTATATTACAGTATCTTAAGGTATCCGGTATCAGCGTTCTGACCATCATTTTTCTTTTTGTCATTGCGTACTAAGACCCCTGTAGAACCGCCATCCTGTTACAAATGACCCGAAATTTTGTGGGTCATTTGCATGGCGGTTCTACAGGGGTCTTATTAAAGACGTAAACATCGTATCGTAAAACGTATTTTTCAATGAAAAATCTATTTTTGTAACCATAGAGATTACGTTTAGCGTAATGTTTTTCTTGATTATTATGCTCCTTTATTTCATTACGTCTGGTTTAAAAACAAAAAATAAGGAAAATCTTTAATCTCTCGTAAACAAAATATACAGATTGTCTTTTATTTATTTTTGTGCAATTATTATTAGGGTAAGTAGTTCCATCATATTTTAGTCAATAAACGGAATTAATGGATGGAAAAAGAAGAATGTATAAATTATTATGGTTCATGAATTTACATTTAGGATCTTCTACTATACCTACTAATATAATTTTCTGGAGTCTTCTAGAACCACAATAAAATTATTATTTAAGAGAGTCTGTCTTTATGGGTAATGTTAATGGATGGATGATGGATTTAACTGATGAATAAGATCGCTCTTAAAAAAATGGGGTGGTTTTACTTAGGCTGTATCTTTGTTTTATAGCTAAATAAAAGTTAACCACATAAACACCTTTGGACATAACAGGATCTAGTAACAAAAATATAAAATAACAAAAAATGAGAATATAAAAATTACAGTATTTTATTGATCATAACATTAATAGTCTGGACCAGTTTCATGAACGGCTGAAGCAGTATGCCAAGCGGCAAGCGGAGATAAAAACATTTGTAAAGTTAAGCGATGCGTGGCCGTAAAATAAATTTATGCTACGGCTTGTACATTCAGAGTAATGATGAAAAATATCCCGCAGTACAGATGTGTCCCGAGGGCTGGAGATTATACCGCAAGCATGCTGTGTAAGATTTTAAATATGACGTCATATTTTGTGTGTGCATTCGCGGCAGATATGAGCTTTAGTTGTAGTACTAGTATATTATTTGTTGCTGTAAGTTTGAGGGATTTACTTGAGTCGTAGTCCGTTGTGTTTGTTTGAAAGTTGCAATATTGTCTTTAAAACACGCTTATATAAGCTTCACCTGTACGTTTGTATGAAAACCAACTTCTTAATGCTCGATGTTTACTCACTTTTAAATGACAAATTTAATTCGGTAATAGTGTTAATAATTAATATCTATTTATTTTTACCAGCTAACTGTTAAGGTATAAATTAAAGGTTCACGCTATCTTTTATTGAAGCTCCAAGGCAACTGCGAGTGTTAAATAATGTAATAAAAAGATAAATATTTACAAATACTGAATACAATGTTGTGTCAAGAATCAAATATATATAATTGTTTTCAAGATAATTCATACATATGTTAACCCAGATGTTACTGAAACAATTTTTGTTATCATATTAAGGTGAAATTCACATATTGTGTCCATATTGCAAAAAGTTTAACTGGAAAAATAGTATAAAAATTTTATCTATTGTGGAAATCTCGGAAAATGGTGTACTTTTAAAAGGACGGTAGTAATATGTACTACTAAGTAGGTAGACTATGATATTAAAATGACAACATACATTTCACATATATTTATGTAGCAATATGAAAGTTTTCAAAACATAATTTAGGATGCAAGGTTACATTACATTTAGGACAATAGAAATTGGCTTTCTTGTGACATTCTATACACCGAAGCTGCTGGTCTCTGTACCTAATGATGTGATCTTTTCCATCAAATCCAGAGGTTTCACGGAAACTCTAGCACCTTTACGTTCCTCATTCTTATATGTTTCGAGCAGAGCAGTTCCAACACTTCTACGAATGTGGAGATAATCATAATGGTCTCCTTTTACTCATATATTTGCCAAGAATTATGTATTGCCATATCTAGTCCATGACAAGTCAAAGAAAAATACCACTTCTTGCCTCTGATAGATGTCTTGTACAAACCGATGCTCTGGTCGGATCTGTCCACCCCTCCTATTTTCTCGTACTTTTTTTACGACAACTATATTTTTCTTCTGTTGTTGTAAAAATCTCTTTACCGTAGACACAGGCTGAATCGTATCAGAGTTTGATGCAACAGTCACAACACTGCTATCATTCCATTTGCAAAATAAATTTGTTCTGCTCAGGTCGATTGATGCTTGAATGTACCTCGTGGTGTCTTTTTCAATTCTCAAAGGCAGTAGGCAAAGGGCATTTCGCAACGCGATTTTCACGTACTGTGCCAGTAGCCTTTATTCCTCGTACTCGAAGTTCATCAATGAGATGAATGGACGTAAAAAAGTTGTTAAAAAATAAATGGAATGCAGCTTTGCCCTATATTTTTCGCAGTACATCGGTATACTGTAATACAACGCTTGCACCCAATCCCAAAGGCTTTTGGTATTTGTTTTGATTACCAACATCATTCGATTGTCCTTGGTATGGATCACACCAAACTATACAACCTAACCGTGTCGCTCCGACCCAAAATTCATACCCCCATCTTATTGGTTTCCCTCTTATGAATTGCTTGCATGGATGGCCGCCATAATAGGGCATCATGGCTTCGCCGATGCTGTGATGCTCTTCAAAGAGTGCATGCGCAAAAAAGTACTCTGTAGTAGTACATATTACTACTAGCCTTTTAAAAGAACGGCAATTAAAACTGCATAAATATCACAAATAAAATGTGATCTAATAGTAGGTAATATATATTTCTGATAAAACACGTTTCAAATTACGTGTATTTAAAATAAATCAAGTAATTTGTTTCAATTTATTGATAATACATTTAACTTGATTTATCAATGGAAAATGGCAGAAATTCTAAAATAATTTAAAAATATACCACTGTTATAAAACGACACAACACTTTAATTTTCCAATTCCTACAACCGTGAGGTGCCAAATGAATATAAACATTTTTTTCAAAAATGCCCTCATTGTTAATAATAATTTTATTTATGGTGCGTCCTTTTAAAAGAACGATAGTAACAACTGGGTTAAACTCAATGTATTTCCTGTATTTTCCAAACTACTTAAATCTAATACTCTAACACAATAAAGCTTTTTTCAGTCACATTCATTTGTATCGAGAAAAACGTTGCAACAAAAGACTGGATAGACATCCAGCGCCACAATCAAGCGCTTGACATTGTGAAGCGTTGTGGAGCCTTTTTACTTGATTAATTAAGCCGGTTTTTGCAGCGTGCTTTCAGCGCTTGATTAACGATGTACACTGGAGCGTAACCTTTGGATACCGTTAAGACGATACACAAAAAAAAATCCACTGCTTGGCGGGCGGAGTCTAATAGCTCGCTATCGCGAACGCGGGTGTGCGCGAAGTCATTCTTGCAAACTCGCCGCGCTGCCGCTGGCCGACTCGGGACAAACATGTATGGAGTCGTCATAAAGTTATAATATTGTTATACATTTATTTAATTGTTGATTTATTGGTTTTATTTTCTTGCTTATAAACAAATAATCTTCTTTTTAACAACTACTTATTAATAATTATTATTATTTCGTAATGTTTACTTTATTACAAAATAATACAGGTTATAAATAATCTTTAAAATAACAAAAAATATTGTTACTGTGAAAAAATGAAATGGTAGGTACTCAATAACGCGGACTACTGAATTCATTTAGATAGAATTTGATGCTGACGTAGATATTACATCATGCCCAGAAATGAAAGGTACTACATATTTCTGAAAGAAGTTATAAACCCTAATTCTTCTCAGTCAAAGTCAAGAGTGGAAGATATCACTAATACAGTAAAACTGATGCGAAACTTTGGATGTTAATTTGTATATTTTTTTGTTAGTTGTTACTTAATCACGTCAAGACTACATTACCAATTTTGATAAAATATAGCTAATTGCCTGGATTTACACATAGGATACTTTTTATCCGAACTGAACACTTCTGTGGGAAAAAACAGGATTCACGATACATATAACCTAATTCCACGCGGGCAAAGCCGCGGTCGGAATGATATTTTTTTAAATAATAATGTATTATAAACATTAAATTAAGTTTACAACAAAAATAAATAATATTAGCTAATGTGAAAACGAATCAACCAATCATCCCACAACAATTAAATGTGCACACAAATATTCATCCAAATCGGTTCATGTGATTAGGAGGAGTGACTGCAGCGCCATCTTCCGGGCCCAATTGTGTTTCCAGATCACCCAGGAACTCAATTTAATATACTTACACAAAATTATTCGAAATGAAAACTCACATTACTATGTAAATATGAATATAAACCTGTTTTAGTACTAAGCAATTTCCCGCACAGGTGTAGTAAGTATAAATGAAATAAATATCAACATCAAATTCTTTATACAACATACTTATCTACCACCTACTAAGAAATGTAATTCTTGAAATTTTTTCGTATTTTTTTAAATATAATACTACTCCAATGAGCTCCTGTTCCATATTATGTCCACCATACTTCCACTAAGTTCACCATGATTTTTTATTTCTTTGCACTTTGTTGCTTTTTGCTAAAAATGGAATCATGCGATAAAACCAGTAGAGCGTTGATAACATACATTTTTGACTGAATAAAGGTACTTACGAAAGAGTGGGTTCACATTGTGAACAATCAGTGGGTTTATTTTCCTTCTGGATTCCGGATTTCTGAAAAGATTATTTATGCTATAAATGAAAAAATCTTACACATTCGTTATGTACTTAAAACAGGGGTACATATCAAACATCGTCTATAATACAATTATCATCAAATTTAAAATAAAACCAACTTACTTCATTAATTTGTTCCAATTGTAAGCATTCTTTTTCCTCCAACCTTTATGTTTCTTCTTCTTATTTTCTTTATTGTCCGGTGTCCCCATTTGTCTTATCGTGTTGTCACCCTTTGTTACGATTGCGCGAGCGACACAAGTTCCCCGTGTGACGGCCGTAGCGGGAATGACTCGTGCAGCGATCGGGGTAGGAAGGTACAGGGCGGCTCTCGCTATATTGGCTGGTCGCGCGCTAATTTCAAGTATTTCTTGTTTATTTCAAAACCATCGCATATTTCAAAATTCTAAATCGATAGACGTATCGGTTGTATATTTTATAGTTAATATCCAAAAAGTCGTAACTTTACGTTTGTTATTTTGAAGATGCCAGAGATTAAAAAAAAATAACAATGAGAACTTTGTATTTTTTTTCTATCGAGAAAATATTATGGAATCATGTTTCTAAAACGGTAGACGTATTGTGTTACTATTGAACTTTCTTGTCAAGAATTTTCATCACGACAACTTTAATAATATAAAAATTACGAAGGTTTAAAAAGGGCCGTAAATGTTAGAAAAATTAATTCATCACCTTAAGAGGTTGAATGTAAAACGGTATATGAAGTCAATGTGAAGGTTTGGGAAAACTATTTGTTTTATAGTTTCGTCGACTTTTATCGTATAGGCTTTTTATGCTATTATTTTACTTATTTAGTCCATTCCTTTAAAATAAGTAATTTATATTATGAGTAGGGATTTTAGCATTAACATTTTTTTTCGATATTATTGTTGTTGTACATGCTTGCAGCGTAGGTAAGATGTTTTTATTATTACTTTAATCTTATGAACCTATCGTCATTACTGGAGCCAGGAGGAGTAAATATATTTATTTCCAATAATATGAATGATAAAAATTGTCATTGTGTAATGTTTATATAAGCTCTCAAAAATCTAACAGACTTCTAAGTATACATTTTTAATAATTCTGTTCCATAATTTTTTGTATATGAAAAATGAAAATATACCTCCAATATCCTTTATTATTACACAATAGAACGTGACTTAATATTCAAAATAATTTGGAAAATCCAAAAGTGCACGCCTCATAATTTTTTTTAATAATTATTTATTAATTATTATTTTTGTTTATTTAATAACAATTAAACCACATCGAATCAGACCCTGAAAAATGAAAGGGTTCTATTCCTGAGCATACTCAAGCGTAAGAGAAAAAAAAAGACTCGATTAGTAAAGTATTTCGGTCGCTATCGTGTTAACAAGAAAAAGGATCCGCACATACAGACACACGGACGTCCAAGACAGAACTTTTTTAAACTGTTTTTTAACTAGTTTAAATAACAAAAATGACATCAAAAATATCATTAATGTTAAAAATAGTGTTTTTTCTTAATATGTGTGTGTATGTATTATCTTACAAGTGCAATGTATGATACATAAAGACATTTTAAGTTTGAAAAATCAGATGTTTTGCGCGAAGTGACAGTAGTACCCACCTCAACGCTTCGCTTATGAGGCGTGCAATAACGAGTTATTCTTACGTCTAAATGCTAAAGGTACCTATTATTAGGCTGGTGGGTGGTTTTTAAACATATGTTAATTTTAATGAAATTATTTATTGAGAATTAATACCTGTTTTTACATGTGGTCATTATTATTGCCAATTATTGCTAAAGTAAAATTAATACGTCGTAAAATTTATCAATTTTAAAGGATTGTAGCTATTAGTAAAATGATTACACTAAAAAAACATGAATACCTACCTAATAATTTTTTTTATCATCTATAGTAATATTATAAAGCTGAAGAGTTTGTTTGTTTGAACGCGCTAATCTCAGGAACTACTGGTCCGATTTGAATAATTCTTTCGGTGTTAGATAGCCCATTTATCAAGGAAGGCTATATAGGCTATATATCATCACGATACGATCAACAGGAGTGGAGCCACGGGGGTGAAACCGCGGGGAGCAGCTAGTTCTTTATATAATGATTAATGATACAAATTAATTATGTATTTTTAAAACCTTGCGTTATGCGTAAGTGTACCTACAGCCTTAGTTCACTCAACTAGGTAAGGGTCGGAACTCGGAGATCAAATCGACGTACCTCTAACCGTTTTATATGCAATATTATAATGTGCAGTAAATACGAAATCCAATATTTATGTTATTTATATAATACAGGTACCTGCGTACTTAGTGTGACTGTGTTACTACAAACAGTTTTATCTAAATCCATTTAGCGGATTGGCGTGAGGTGTTAATACGTCAAAGACCGATAGAGTTACATTTTATAAGTTACATCACTATTCACTACACAGTACACTACATAGTATAAAACAAAGTCGCTGCCGGTGTCACTGTCTGTCCGTCCCCATGTATACGCAAAGGATTTGGATGAGATTTTTTTAAAAGTGGTTCTTGAGAAAGGTTTCAGTATACCCATTGACCACCGAGCGCCCCGATCGGGGCGCGACACAATAGATTATCTATTGTGTCTGTGATTCCGGGGACTGATGGATTAAATTGTAAAGTTTTCTAGAAAGCGGGCAAAAGAGGGCAAAACCGCGCGCTGATAGCCAGTTTTATGTAACTAAATACCCTATAAAAAATTGCAAATATCTGTTACTTTCATTATTATACGACTTCCAATTACGACGTATTCCACGCCACTAAGAATAAGAATATAGATCATAAGTTCCTATAAGATCCTTGCATTTTAACAAAAAAGAAAATTGAGAGCAATCTTTGGATACAAAACTTTTATCGGCGTTCCAAAAATAAATACGCTTCAAATTGCCTGAAGAGATCAGATAATTGGTTTTATTAAATTGAGAGATTGGAAGATTTTAGGTTGAATATAATTTCTTCAATTTAGAAATTTTATTGAATGTTAAATGGAAATTCGATTGCGATGATAGGAAAATCTGAGAAATAAGTTTTAAGATAGTAGCGGTTGTTATTTTAAAGCTCTCATTAAATCAAAACTAGGCAATAGACTTAGGTACAAGTACATTGTAAGTGCATGGTATGGGATATTGTAAAATTATAAAGTCGACAATGTTTTGAACATATTTTTGTTCAACAAACAATCCTCTGAATTCTAAAAATACAATTTCCCATAACTTATTTCTCGTAAATACACGCCGAAGGATATTTCAAATTGACGTGTATTGGTTCCAGAAAGTTCCAGCTTCTCAAGTATAATTTAACTTGCAAGCCATTATTACCAGACTAATACTATATAATCTAGCTGGACTGTCCAATGACTGTGTTTATGTGTAAATGTTGTATAAGGTCGACTCAGTGTCTATTACAATTAGATGGACTGAGAAAACCACTTAGTCTATTTAGCCAGGCTGCTCGCTGTGTGGACCCGCCTGGTCCACACAGCGAGCAGCCTCGCGAAGCATTTTCCGTGTGAGGTTGCTTGGTCTATGTGGATGTGGCTTGGAAAGCGTGTGTGTCGCTACGCAACGTCTCGATTCTCGAACAACGCTGAGCTAGCAATTGCTTCGCGAGGCTGCTCGCTCTGCGTGGGCGCGCATAATGACTAATAATAGACAAAGTGGAGGCCTATTGAGATTATAAAGTGGAAACTACTTGTGAGTAAGTCAGAATGTCTATATCTAGTAGAAATATTTTAAATTGGTTGTTTGGCAGTGTCTACTTCTTCTATAAGTAGGCAGGTAATAAATGGTCGTTGAAAATTGCTGAAAACAGTTATCTTTACGAGATAAATCGTTTGGTTCTGACTCAGAACAGAACTTCTGAGAAAATTATGGTATAATTAGAGTTCTTAAAATTACCCACGTGTCTTCTGTGTGCGTGTATGCTAAACGCACTAGCTATGATACCTATTGATAGAAAAATAAAGCAAATCAAAACTCGACTGTAAAAGCTCAATTGAATTCTGTAGAGCCCTCCAAATATTGGAAACGGCCTGCGTTCACGCAATTGAATAAAAATGAAAAGCTATGGAAAGCGTTTAGTTGTGGCTATTTCGTAACTTGTTCAATTTTATTCAAACCTTTTGTGATAATGAACATCGTCTTGTTACAGTACTTAAAGAATGTACTGTCAATAATAAACAGACAGCATTATTACTAACAATTGTAAACAAATGTAATAAATGTAAAAACAAATTGTAATTAATATACTATTTTATTGCATTGGAAAGCTCTTCACACTAATGATTTTATTTATAATTTACGAAGTAAAACCTTATGAGGTTCGTAATAGCACTCAGAGTAGCTCAAACCATCTGCTCCTTGCAAGGTAGGTAGGTATAATATTTATCTAATTGGTTTAAATATACATAACAAAAGAACATTTATAGCATTTGAAATTATAACCAAGACTTTTAAATATTGTTATAAGAATAATATATGTTTATTGCTTACCAATAACCATACGTTTTATATACCTACATTGACATCACGAAGAGGAATTTCACAATTAGGGTGCACTCACACACATCAGTCACCGTCAAGTCACCGATGACTGATCGGTGACGGTTTGTGTACGTATCCACAAACACCAGTCACCGTCATGTTGTCCGTCAGTCACGTCGCCGGTTTGACTGAATCATTGAACACATACATCAGGTTAGTCAGTGATTAGACGTGTGTCACGCTAGAGAACATGTAGCAATTGACGGCAGCACGACGCTGACTGAACTGAGACGTGACGGCACCGGGTGAGTGGGGATAAAAGTATGATACATGTATGGAAAGATTATTTGACGTGCCTGACCGGTGACGTCACTGATAGATTTCGTGCCGGCGACTGTCGTGTGGGAACAGAGTCATACTAGAACTATTGATACATATTTTTTTTTAATCCTGTCCGGTGACGTGCCGTGACGGTGACTGATGTGTGTGAGTGCACCCTTATTTGTCAGATACAAATAGAAATAATACAAATAAATATTACAAAATCGTCTAAACAAGTAACAAAATCTTCAACTAATATATAGTCTTTAACATTTTTGTGTGACAAAAGCTAATTTCTTATTTATATCATAGACAGAGGTGGAGTTAGTTATTTTCAACCTATAACTAACATTCTAACCATCACGTAATCAAACAATACTTGCCAATATTTGCACATAATAATTAAATAATACATCTTATGTTCATTTGAAACCAGAACGTGCCATTTCATTTGCACTTGACCAGTTTATTTTGGTCACGATTAAGAAGAAAAGAACAGAGACACATCTTGAGATACATATGCTATGTATTTAGGTTGATAAAAAGGAACAACAGAATTGATGTTGGAGTAAGAATAGCTTTAGACGTTGGTTCCCAAAGTTTAGTATGCTAGGTTATCTATAGTCAAGATAAAAAAGCTTCAATTTACCTACGTGTTGAATTTGTTCACATTTCTTCAATTTATTCTATACTAGTGGTCCGCCCCGGCTTCGCCCGTGGTACATTTTTCGCAATAAAAGGTAGCCTATGTCCTTTCTCGGGTATCAAAATATCTCCATACCAAATTTCATGCAAATTGGTTCAGTAGTTTAGGCGTGATTGAGTAACAGACAGACAGACAGAGTTACTTTCGCATTTATAATATTAGTAAGGATAATATATAATAAGCCTATCTAATAATGCCTGTGGTAGCACATCGCCGTATCATGTTAAATTTAATATATACTCTAAAGAGTAACTACAATTCGCATCATAAGATCACTCACAATAGACCTCAAAGGATGCAATTAAGCCAGATAAATGAAAAATCTGTTAATAAGAGTGGTCCATTAATTCTCAGTAATAAGCTCACTACGATTTATTTATCTAAATAACATACATATATGTTTTATTGATACTAATTACTTCTTCCTTTGATATTTAATGATTTCGCAAAATTAACGCTTGTGATGTATGATGTAATGTTTTGAAAGCTCAGCGTTACAGTTGTCGAGATTCTGGGCCACTTCCGCTATCAAATGCCAAGTGTACAAACTAGTTAATGTATTTACATCTGTACTCTTAGTTTATTTACTTCTAATTTATTACATAACCCTTTTATTCCTTGCCAATACGATCGCTCATGATATTTCTTGCTTACCTACTTTTTATGTATCTACACAGAAGAAAAGCCCGATTTGTTAATTTTTTGTTTGCTGTCAAAACTTAAACAAAAAAAAATCTATTATTTCTATATCGATTTACCAAAAACATATTCTTCCTACATTATAAATATGAATTTTTGTAACACAAATCTACTAAAGTGAGGAAATATCTTCAGACTTTTTGTCCATATTATATTCCATTCGATCCATTACAATCCTTTGAAATTATCTTGAGTATTTCGTACGGCGAGAATAAATTACCATATATAAATATATTCGTCTTTTTATAAAAGAGGTGCCAGTGTAAGTAAAGCCCTGAGTTTTATTTTTATTTATTATTCTATTTTGCGTTTATTCCTTTGTTCTGTTCTATATAAATAGTATGAGATAATGCCGGTCTGGTGTAGAGCGAAAGGAGCGGTCATTCTGGGCGCCAGCTGGCAAAGGGCATCAAAATAAACGAACCGAAAGAAAACCACAAGTTTTATTCGAGACGACGAACTTTTAAATGGCAATATACATACTTCGAAAAGATCAGAGTCTAGACAAGCGTGCCAAATGTGTATTGATTATTCAATTAATCCGCACGTTATCTATATCACGGATATTTTAATCGATGATAGAAAACATAAGAAACTATCATGTATAAGAACTGAAAGCTTATCACTACATACTATAAAACAAAGTCGCTTTCTATGTCCCTATGTCCCTATGCTTAAATTTTTAAAACTACGCAACGGATTTTGATGCGGTTTTTTTTAATAGAACGTTACAAGAGGAAGGTTTTAGTATGTCTGTGGTTTTAGTATATATAATTTATTAGGTTTTAGACAAAGCGGGCGAAGCCGCGGGCGGTAAGCTAGTAATATAATATAATGTTTACCAAATCGCACTTGGTCAGCGTGGTGCATTATGGTCTAAAACCCTCCCAGAGGAGGCCTGTATCCGTGCGGTAACAATTATCGGCTGATGATTATAAATGAAGAAAAGCATCACGAAATTAAATACAACAATATAATATTATGTAGTATATTTTTGTGTTTGTTTTTACGCTAGTATTATATATTTAGAAATTAATGATTTTAACGGATATTAAACGCGATTTATTCATTTTAATATTATTATCCCAACGATTCGCACACTTTGCAGCGAGCGTGTTCATAGGGAGAAGGCGAAAGGTCGCGATAATAATATAATGAATAAATCGCGTTTAATATCCGTTAAAAACTTTAATTTCTAAATATATTACGTATCAACTCGGTGCTCTATAACGCAGAAAAATACCACAGCATAGTGAATTGATGATACCCATCCTATAGACAATATTGAAAACATTTCCTATATCTTTTTACCAATTCTAAAAGCGAATTACACAGTTAAATAGCTTAACATACGTATATTTAGGGATAAATTGACGTACAAAGCTCACGATGCAGGAAAGGGGTCAACGGATGCGCAGTTTGTGCAGTGTTTATAAATACACAATGCAGACACTAATAGCGTTGCAGAATCACATCTTGTATGCGAATATATACATGTGTAAGATTTACTGGTAACCTAAATGAATACATGTATCTGAATAAACTACAGGTATATACTTATATGCGAAACTCGATTATTTGTGGATAAAATCGATGAAGGTTGTGTTCAACTTGTTAGGAGGATAGTTTTCAAAATAATGAAAGTTACAAGTACCATACTAAAAAGGTGCTATCTTCCTATTATATTGTTCAATAACAAAATAAATTTTCCGAAATACCAAAATACGTAAAAAATACGTTTATAGTAGTCTAGTAGATAGTCACGGAGGTGCAATAAAAACATTGTTTTGAAAATCACTATAGTTAAGGTAAACAAGCAATTCGCTACTCTTTAGGTACTTGATATTGTTTATAAACAAACCCGTCGTTTTAAGTGGTCAATAAACGTAGAATTTATGGCATTCAAAATAAACCCCTACAAAACAAATTGTGAGGTTATTTATCCCCGCTTCTTTAATCATACACCGTAAATTATAACTTTAATAAATATATATACTTAAATAAGAACAAATACCATAAACTAGCCAAACAAATCAAATTTAAAGCGATTTCTACATAATTCACAAGATAACTCACAAAATTACATAATATGAGCCATTTTCCACACATAAATTTCAAATATTTGCGTATAATTTATTATTCTGTCAGGAGAACATAATAATCATTAGAGTAATCGCGTAATTAATTATAATGAACATACGTCAGAGTACTACGCATTAATGTCAATGTTAAGCATTTCTCTGATTACCTAATTATATTTAGGAGGTCATTTGTCAGGAAGTTTCAAAAACGCATGACCGTGAAATTCAACACAGCAAAATATACTGCGGATTACGTCAAAATGGACGTAACTAGACAGTAAACAGTACACACAGTACGGAAACTACCTTCAAAACGTTCAAAACGAATCACCTATAGACAAACATAAGAATTGATAAGATTCATAAGCAGTCGTCGCGGTTTTGTTAGAAGCGCGTGCTCTCATCAAAGAGCGTTGTCATTACGCTATAATGACAAGTGAAAGATTGACAAAGTAACAACCCTATTGCTTCTATGTTGTTTTTTCACCCGGTTGCGCTACTGTTGTCTTTTTACTGTGGCCGTAGGTAACGGTTTCGAGTTTATTAGACAGGTTTTATTGTTTAACAATAAATTCTTCTCGTTCTCTTAGAAATACTAACCGCAAGTATATAACTGACTATTATGTTGCTCATGTTGTATTTCTGCCTTAATCTATTTAATATAGTATAACTACTTATATAATTTCTATCATAACTGAGGAGATAATAATATTTTTATGGCATACTATGCCTAAAACATACAATTTTTACGATTATTTGAAGCGTATGAAGTTGATGTTAATTTTT
This sequence comes from Colias philodice, assembly GCF_061535455.1. Lineage (NCBI taxonomy): Eukaryota > Metazoa > Arthropoda > Insecta > Lepidoptera > Pieridae > Colias > Colias philodice. The sequence goes on along the minus strand of NC_143103.1, from coordinate 7,502,028 downwards.
TTGAACTTAAATTAAATTTTTTAAAGCTTCAATGCAAATTCGCAGTCAAGTGATGAAAAACATTTTGCAAATGTCACAAAAATGGTATAACTATGAACTGAAGCAGATATATTTATTTTAAGTTTAACATACTCATCTGCCTTCACGTCATTCAAGAAACAAAATACATAAATATCTACCAGTGTAAAATTAAATAAAACCAATAAGAAGTCTTCTTAGTTAATTATTTAAAAGTTGAAGCAAAACAACTTATAACATTGACTGACATTCATTCTGACTCATTGACACAATCTTGACTGACTTAATCTTAAAGAGGAATTCGTTACTATATAATTCGATTGTAAAAAAGAAGATGCATTAGAAATAACAGTTTTTGTAACACTTATCCATCTGAGAGGATTACCACTAATGCAACCGTGACCAATTCGTGTTGGAGCATAATCCCGCTAGAAAAACCGTTCAAACTGTTTCTAGAAAAACTAACAATTATACATATTATGCAATTAATTACTCAATAATAATTAACTGTCATGAGTTTGATTAATACATACAGTGACGAGATAATAAGTTTTAGGTACTATCGCGCTTTCCGTCGTTCTTAGGGTTACCATCTTCAATATTAGATGAAAATAGACTGACCGGTTGGCTTGGTTGGTAGTGGCCCTGCCTTCCAAGCGAGAGATCGTGGGTTCGATTCCCACCCGGGGCAAATATTTGTGTAATGAACATAGATGTTTGCTCTGACTCTGGGTGTTAATTATCTATATAAGTATTTATTTAAAATTATATATGTATGTTTATCAGCCATCTGGTTTCCATAACACAAGCGAAAGCTGTGGAATCAGATCGTGCCGTGCGTGAAAATAGTCCTGAAATATTTATTTATTTATAGAAGGTGCAGTTGTAAAGAATATTTTACATGTTCAATTATATTTCAATTTTAATTTATATCGAATGCATGCATTATAATGATGCGAATAGGTTGATCTTTAACCTGACTGCTTGTAAAGAATTTCATTTATAATTTTAATAGCAAACTATAAGTATATTTTCTAATCATTAATTAAATGTATTGATTACAAAGCATTTTATATACTCAAAGAATTATAACTTCAGCTTCGAAAGTTTCTTGAGTTGGTAGCCCTAGAGCTGATAGACAATAATTTATTATTATTATCTCATTGTTTGTTTTGTGATCGTTAACGTCGATGCAGGAAGCGCTTGTGCGCGGGTGTATACTATATAGTTTATATTCGGTTGTTACATCGATGACGAGGAGTTTTGTGCAATGATTGTCAAAACATACAATCGTTTTGTTGTCTTTATTTTAGTATTACAGATAATATAATACTATAGGTACCAGTAAAACCATTGTACTCGTTGTCCTTGCTAATTTATTTTTACACATTGCATCATTTGACAAAAAATAGTAACTGTTGTAATCATTGATCATTATAGTTATTCCTACGTATTCAAATGGTATAATAAAGGTTAGAGAGTTATAAGTGAAAGAGTAAATTTTGAAAGTTTTATGTCGAAAGACCGTTTTCTTTGTTAATTTAAAATAAACCTTATTTATGGACCAATGATGTTACAATAAATAAATGTATTATTATTTATCAGATATGGATGTGTCGAAGCTAAAATAATTGCATCTCATGTATCAACATTCGATACGTTAACGAGATGTAAGGAAACCGATAATTTTTTACTTATCTTGCTTCGAAGGAGAGTAAAAAGCATGTCAATACCTTGAAATTTATTTTTGTTGATAAGTTTTACCGCATTATGTCGATTAAAATGAAGTACCTGACTGACCCAAAATGTTCTGAGTTAAACGTGGGATCGTATAAGATTAATAGGTATATGTAGGTATTATGTTTGTATGTAGCTAGTAGCTTGAAGCACATCCTCCCACTGTATAAATCATATTGAGAGGGGTCTGATTATTGCACGCCTCATAAGCGAAGCGTTGAGGTGGGTACTACTGTCACTTCGCGCAAAACATCTGATTTTTCAAACTTAAAATGTCTTTATGTATCATACATTGCACTTGTAAGATAATACATACACACACATATTAAGAAAAAACACTATTTTTAACGTTCATGATATTTTTGATGTCATTTTTGTTATTTAAACTAGTTAAAAAACAGTTTAAAAAAGTTCTGTCTTGGACGTCCGTGTGTCTGTATGTGCGGATCCTTTTTCTTGTTAACACGATAGCGACCGAAATACTTTACAAATCGAGTCTTTTTTTTTCTCTTACGCTTGAGTATGCTCAGGAATAGAACCCTTTCATTTTTCAGGGTCTGATTCGATGTGGTTTAATTGTTATTAAATAAACAAAAATAATAATTAATAAATATTTATAAAAAAAAAATTATGAGGCGTGCACTTTTGGATTTTCCAAATTATATTTTTGTTTTCTAATTATATTTATTTTCCTAAAAATATTTATCTTCCTATTTTGTTTAGGACTTAATCGACATTAAGATGACATTAAGCTATCTTTTTTGAAGAAAATTATGTAAGTATTGTGTGGTATTGTTATGAAAGCAAATACGTGTAAGTAAGTAAGTGTGGTATTGTTAGATTACATCGAAAACATGGATTTTTGATAATGTGTTTAAATCACTTTTTCAATTTGAAAAACTTGACTTTTTCAATTAAATCCGTCACACAAAGTTTCTTGTTTATTATGTCCTTAAAGCGTACATAAAACCAAAACACGAGAAACTAAATTATGTGCATTAGGATTTAGGACACCGGTGTGACGTCAAGAGATATACGTTTTTATGCACATGCGGGCTACAAACAGATATTTTGTTTGCAAAATAACATATTATGCACATAAAAGTGCATATCCTTATTGTTATCTTAGTACAATCGACACTGCGTCCTTCTTTAGGCGTGTTGAGAGCCAAAGTTCAAGGTCGCGTCATTGCAATACCGTCACGTCATGGAGTTCGACGTTGCGACGCGACACAAGAGGCTTTGCATCTTGGCAAAGAAGTTTCACTTCTGACACGTGCTCGGCACACACGCTCTTTTTAAATAGATACTGCATACAATTTTTTTCTATATTTATCCACATTTTGCATACGCTTCACTTGTCGCACTGTGATGCTATAATATTGTTTTTAAGAATATGAAGTATACCTATGCAGTTACATAAAGCATTGATACATTCAATATTTTTCTATTTTTATCCTCATATTCATATTGCTTTTATGCATGCAGCTTCACTTATTGCAAAGTAGTGGTATAATATGGTGTTTATTTATTGACATTATTTGACTTTGAATACATTACGAAGGTTTTAAAGGCGTTGTAAGAATGCAACACAAGGCTGCATTTAAATACGTTGTTTTGATTAGGCCTACGTGTTTATTAACATTTATGAGATACAGTATTATGGCACTAATTAATTTTGCATAGCTTAGATATCTTGGTACATTTGAAAGGTTTATACTCAACTTATCTATATGATTGATAGTCTTAAAAATTAAATTAAGTCCGCCGCCTATCTGTACCGCTCCAGTGTATATTATTATTGTTTGATTTTGTTATGTTTTGTGTGTGCAAATAAAGTGTTTTTTTTAAGTGTTGAAAGTGACTTTGTCAGAAAGACGTAAAATTAGCCATTGGTATTTTTAACCGACTTCAAAAAAAGGAGGAGGTTATCAATTCGGCCGGTATATATATTTTATGTATGTAAGTACACCGATTACGCCGTGGTTTCGGAACCGTTTTACGTGATTCTTTTTTTGTTTGATGCGGAATGGTTTCGAATTGGTCCCATAAAATTTTTAATAATTATGTATGACTATTATACCTGTACCTATTTTTAATTACATATTTATTTACAAACTTCCGCGACGTACTGAGATATAATCTAAATGTTAACAAAAGCTTTTTATATATGTACTACAATTGTACAATACATATTATATACAGTATTACATTATTTTCAATTTTTGAACACACATTATTGAACAAAGGCGCTATCATTTATACTTTAGAAGCGACTGTATAAAATATTATTGACACAGTATGAATGGGTATGAATTATTGAAAGCACAGGCTCCGTACTCACATTATGATAAGTCGAGAAATAATTGCCCTTGAACTTCGTGAACTCGGCAATATCGAAGCGTAATAATTGCGAGAGTGCACAAGCAAAATCATTGTCTATAGACTATAGACAATGTATGTAGTATAGATATTATACATACTAATAGCTAATATTATAAAGAGATTTTTATGTTTGTTGTACCTACTCAATAACTAGTGAGCCGACTTCAGAAATTATTTCATCAGCAGAAAGCTACATTATTCCTGAGAGATATATAATATATATATACTAGCGGTCCGCCCCGGTTTCGCCCGTGGTACATATGAAAAATAGATGTTGGCCGATTCTCAGACTTACCCGATATGCACAGAAAATTTCATGAGAATCGGTCCACCCGTTTCGGAGGAGTATGCAGACTAACATTGTGACACGAGAATTTTATATATAAGACTAGCGGTCCGCCCCGGCTTCGCCCGTGGTACATATGAAAAATAGATGTTGGCCGATTCTCAGACTTACCCGATATGCACAGAAAATTTCATGAGAATCGGTCCACCCGTTTCGGAGGATTATGCAGACTAACATTGTGACACGAGAATTTTATATATAAGAAGATATATTATATTATTATAGGCAATGTTTTATCAAGTCGTATACCTGGGCGGGTCAAGTGTACGAGCGGCTTGTCCATTATACAATATTTCATTCGAATGCGGTTATGATAGTGCAATATTTCTAAGATATTTATATATTTGCGGTCACTATCATCTGACTGCCTCGGGCCACCTATATGAAGGGCAGTCATAACATGTTCTGATGGTCAGGAACGGGTTGTTTGTTATTTCTCTAAGATTAATTTAATTTAATAGCTTTGAAGTATCCATTAACATTAAATAAGTTAACTTGTATTAGTCGTCTATAGAGTTAAGTATATTGTTACTAGCTTTTTTATTTATTTATTTATTTATTTATTTATTTATTTAGACATACCAACAGAGTACACATAAAAATTATAACAATTAGATCTTAACAACTAACGAATATTAATGTGATGTATACACCAATTACAGGTATGCACAAGAAAACTTATACATATAATTACGTTACTGTTATTTTAAGTGCTTAAATAAATTTAATTACAAAAATAAAAATAAATATGTAAATCGTTAAACATTTTTTTTTTACTGAATTTTTGTACCAAACAAGAATTTAGTAATTTTTTTGCGAAAAACTACAAGTGAATCAAAATTTATGTCTATTATACCACCCAACGACTTACATAGGTCATTAAAAGTACTACATATACGAGTTACTGGAGAGTTTCTACCAACATTATTACGATAATTTGGAAGGTCAAAAACTTTAAAAACAGGATAATTTATTTGGAACAGCAAACCTAACTAGACTTAAGATTTGCGGGCTATGATTTATATTTCTGAGGATTTTAAACAGGAACATAGTATCGCGCAACAATCTACGATTACGAAGTGAAATCATTTTGAAGAATGATAATCGATATTCATAAGGCGATCTGTGTGAAATTCCTGGTGAAAGGAAAGCTATATGTCTGGTAAATATACGCTGAATGTTTTCAATTCTTTGAGAGTGAACAGCATAGAACGGATTCCAAACTACACTTGCATATTCTAAATGGCTTCTAACTAATGAATTAAAGAGTAAAATTTTGGTCTTTGATTTAAAGCATTTTGTGTTTCTTTTAAGAAAACCTAACAATCTACTGGCCTTTTTAACGATAGCATCAATGTGTGAGCAAAAATTTAGTTTACTATCAACTAGGATTCCTAAGTCGCGGATCTCATTACCAGTTTCTATATTCTGACCATTAATGACGTAAGATGCTAGAATTGGTTTCTTTTTTCGGGAGAGTTGTAAGAAGAAACATTTTTTAGCATTAATTATCATACCGTTTTTATTACACCAATCTTCCAATCTATTAAGATCCATTTGTAAATCTGAGATATCATGTTGTGTTTTTATAGTTTTAAATAATTTTAAATCATCGGCAAAAACAGAATAATTACTTTTTTTGAAAACAGAACATAGATCATTAATAAAAATCGTAAATAATATTGGCCCCAGATGTGACCCTTGAGGTACACCTGAGTCAGATATGTAACAGTTGGACACATATCCTTTTACCGCCACACTCTGTATTCTATTTTTTAAGTAACTGGTTAGCCAAGCAAGCAATGATCCATGTATGCCGAGAGATTCAAGTTTCAATAGAAGGACATCATGCTGCACCACATCAAACGCACTAGAGAAGTCAGTATAAATTGTATGAACTTCATTGCCTTTGTCAACTTCGTTCGAAACAGTGGATATATAAGAAACCAGGTTTGTTTCAGTAGATCTACCTTTTTGAAAACCATGCTGGTTACTATCAATGAAACTGGAAGTATGACTTGCGATAACGGGACACAAAAGAGATTCAAATATTTTAGAAACACATGATAAAATTGAAATTGGACGGTAATTTTTAATGTTGGCTGAATCGCCTTTCTTATAGACGGGCACTATTCGAGCCTTCTTCCATTCAGAAGGGAAAGTACTACAATCCAAAGAGCGGTTGAAAATTAAATATAAGGGCAGCGCAATGACTGTACAACAGCGTTTAACAAATAACGGAGGAATTCCGTCTGGACCGCAACCCTTCGATATATCCAATTGTTTTATTTTTTTCATTACTTCACGTTCAGTAAAATACACCTTGCCTAAGGAGGGATGGTTACGATAGGTTATACTTGGTATAGAAAACGTTTTGTTGGAACAATTATTATTTTTAAAGACGGATGAAAAGTTATTAGCGAATAGATTGGCAATATCAACACCATTTTCTGCATATTTATCACCGAGGTACATGCGAGAAGGTAATGAACATTCATTCCGACGCTTTGCGTTTATATATTTCCAAAAATGTTGAGGATTCTTATTGATACCGTCTTCCATATTTTGCTTATAACTGTTTAAGCATTTTTGGTGTAATTTATGACAACGATCCCTCAAAATGTCAAACTCAAGTTTATCGCGAGGATTTTTGAATTTACGAAATTTAATACGCAGCCGTTCTTTTTCTCTCAAGAGTCTAATGAGTGAATAGTTGTACCAGGGTGGGTATTTACCTTTTGTAGGGTTACGTTTAGGCACGAATTTACGTATAGCGTCGAATAATATATCATAAAATTTCAAAACCATTTCGTCTACATTATTGCACGCCTCGAAAACAGATGAAAAATTTATTAATTTTAAATAATTTATAATTTCTGAATAATTAGCCTTATGAAAATTAAATTCACAGCGGTTTTGACTACGCAAATATTTCGATTTAGCATTTGTAATTTCAATAAGCAGTTGGGGGTGATATGTATCCAATTTACTTAAAATGTCTAAAGGTTGCGATACGTGTACATTATTTAAATTAGTTAGGACAAGATCAAGAATTCTGCCGTCTTTATTTACAATATTATTGTACTGATTTAAATTATTCACCGCCATGAAGTCAACAAAACTGCTATCCAAAATACTATGGTAGTTAGATGGTTTGCAGAATATATCATCATTGTCCTTAATCCATTTAATTGAACCAAGATTAAAGTCACCTAATATGAGAATGTCATCAACATTATTCACAACAACATCATTTAAATTATCTAAAAATTTGTTGAGGGTTGATAGACTAACAGGTGGTGGTAAATACACGGAACATATAGCAAGTTTTTTACTTATTTTGTGACCCTGATTCGATTCATTACTAACATCAACCACAACCCACAAATCCTCTAAGGCACAGTTCTTGACCTCCCAATTACAAACGCGATAAGATTTCAATTTATTAGAAATGGCAATCATAACACCTCCTCCGTCCGTTTTATTACTATAGCTATTTTCGAAGGGGTCACGATCATTACGGTAAACATTATATCTATTGTCAATGAATTCACCATTACTTATTTTAGAGTTAAGCCACGTTTCTGTAAAAACAATAATGTCATACGAGCAAAGTAAAATATTATTAAACACATTATTCGTTTTTGTCCGTATACCTCTCACATTTTGATAATAAATATCAAGCATGGTCAACATTAAATTACTACATCACTCATATCGGTATCTGGTCGCATTTTATTCTAAAGACTGGAGTGCATCGTAATTTCGTACGGTCAAAACCGGACCAAACTCATTCTTACGAACAAAGATCTTAGCATTTCTGACCCAGACAAATTTAAATCCTCGTTCTTTTGCCTTGAGACGAGTGGCAGCATGGAGTTGCTTATTTGCAGAAGTCAAATGCTCGGAGACAAATACAGGCGATCTTCGGCCGCCGATTCCTAAATGATGTGACGAAAGTTTATCCTCAGGGTTGTTTTTATTATATTTAGCAACAGCGGCCAAGATTGTGTCGCGAATACGAGTACTTCGTAATTTTACAATAATCGATCGTGGACGGATGCTCTCCTTGTTAAATTTAGCAACTCTCGTAACATGCTGAACGTCACTTTCTTCAAGAGGAGCGCCTATAGTCTTCGAAAGCTGAATTATTGTATTAGACAATATTTCACCTTTATTTTCAGGAACTCCGTTAATCTCAAGGTTGTTCTCGCGGAGTTGTTGTTCAATTATGTGCAACCTAGATTCAAGATCCGAAACTGTCGATTTTAATTTTCCGTTTTCTGTTTTGAGTTCATCCACTATGTTATTCCGTTCTTCTAAGGAAGTCTTTAATGTTTCAAACTGAGTATTAAAAAAGCTCAGCGAATCATTAAAGCAGGATATTTCTTGATGTATATTTTTGAGTTGCTCTGATATAAGCTCCTTAATAGTATTCCGGAGACTTTTAGCTAATTCGTCTTTCAAAATATCCCTCAAGTTGGCAATCGTGACGGGCTCATTACAATCTCCCTCAGAAACAATAGTGTTAACGTGTTGGCTGCGCATACGCGTGTTAACATACGCATCACATAGATTGTCCTGTGTAGCCGTTTCGTTGCTCATCGAATCACTTTTCGTGCTTCTGAGAGGAGTATTACTATTATCGAGCTTCGGCTGTTTACAGATGCATTCTTGACATTTCCATTTATTTTTCTCATCAAGATTCATACTATTATGGAAGACTTTTGATGAAATATTCGCACAGTAAAGATCATATTTTTTCTTACATAATGAACAAGTTAGGTATTCTCTATTTGTAATTGCGTTACAACAACCGGTGCACTTGCCTCTTGCTGATGACATTATCAATTATTATAAATAATAGTAAAAATAATGAGCCAGTAATAAATAATAATTAATTTGATAGACACGGCCGTGCGCAAAGCGTTAAAGCGCTGCAGCGGTGGTAGTGCAAGCGAGTTATCTATGCGTTGAAGCGACGCAATGTCTTTGCCGGTAGTCGTGTGTCAAGGTCACGGAGTGCAAAATAATAGTTTCTTAATTACTCACGAGTACAAAGTTGCTTCGCCTTTATTTTATAACCACTTTTTCTGCTTAAATTACTCTTCCAAACAATGTGTAACACGTATCAAAATAGTGATTGTGATGGTGACAATTCAAAAAATAATACGGAGAACAAAACAGTACGTAATATCTATTTGACAGGTGTGACGTGTTTTTTACATGAAGTAAAAAAAAAACTAAGAGTAAATGTAGGTAACTTCATATTACAAGGTATTTAACACACGCCAATACCATCGTTTTTTAATTCATCAATAGATGAGCAAAAGAAACATTCAAGATGACAGCTGTCAGATTAAGTACCACAGATAATAAAAGCACTGGCCATGTGAAACTATTTAAAAATAAAATAGCTATGATGGCTCTCTGTTTGAATTGCTGGGTAATAAGATATTAATTTAGAATGAAACAAGAGGTAGTTGGTGGTTTTTAAATCTTAATAGGTTTGATTTAGGTTCGTCTAGATACAAGTTTAGCAAGGTTGATGTAGTTTAACGTAGATCTATATTATGAATCCCTATATGCTAAATTATGTTAATGTTTAACGCTCTCTTTATTTGTACCTTATTTACTTTCATCTTTCTCAATTAGTACTTTGCTTATATAATATAGTTATAAGTAGGTAATAACTTTTTATGACAGCAAAAGCAAATTGAGAATCACCTAACAAGTAACATGGTATGCTAACAAGGATAACGTGGGCAGCAGAAAGGCCCTTGGCAGATCACGAACTTTAGGTATACCGAGTTTTCCATAAATTAAAAAAAATATGTATAATAAAGGAAACAAGTTGGAACCTACATTTGAACGCGATAATCTCTGAAACGATTTATCAAGACATTTTTCCTCATGTTTTATTATTTACTATTTATTTTGTAAGCTAATTAGTGTTATAAAGATGTTTCCTTTTTAATGATAAAGTATGATAATAAATATATTTATGTATAATTGTATCAGTTTGAGTCACAGTTCTCGGCAAACTGGTATGTTGGTACCATTGTATGTTGGTATCCGGTTATATTGATATGCAATATAATCAGATCTGAGTCATTCAACACATTGAAAATCAACAAAAACCATCTAGAGATTGGTGTAAAGGGCGACATTCTAAAATTTATCCAAACAAATTTTCGGGTGCATATATTAATGCTAGTAATCACTAATCACTGGTAAGTGCGGTATCATGCTATTAATATTCATAACGGTAAACTAGGAGTAAGAGGATATATAGATAAACAGACTATATAGATAATTTTATTGCTAGTCCCTATATTATAGAAATAGATTTAATTAACCGTCAGGCTCAGCAGAGTAAAATATTGGACCGCCATAAAGCTGATAGTAGTTACGATATTTTTATAGCTCATAAATATTGTTTGCTTCAACGCTTATACTTTATTAAAGAAAAATCAATGAGTTTCTCTATGGTTACATATAAATAATGTCTTGGTTGGAAGGACTGGATAGTGTGTATAAAATTATAACGGTAAGGGGCGTTTTTATTTTAATTTTTATGAATGGCAGACAGAGATAGCATGCTTATTGCAAATAAGAAAAAGAGTCAAAAACATGTGTCATCATTATCGGCGAAAAAATGTCAGTGGCACCTTAAAAGCGGCTAATTAGCCAACTTTTAAAGGGGTTTTTTGCAGAGTGCGTATAACCAAAATGCAAGTTTTTATTAAAGCGATATGAAACCTGTCATGACTCTGTCAAAGAGGACTATGTAAATACCACAGTAATATACTTTTCGTTTGTCATTTGTTGCACCTATATTTTTTTCTAAAACTATATACCTACCTATAAATTAATATGCGTACTTACTTTTATATACATACTATTATTATATATTTATTATGATATATTGTGTACTATTTCATAAGTTGAAGAAGATCGTAAATAAACAGTAGATAGATCGTCAAAGACATACCTAACGTTTCTTATATTTCGAAGAATAGCTGTATATATATCTTTTAAAGCTTCCAGAATATATAAAAATCTAAACAGGTCCTTACATACTTCAAATTGACTTTCACCTAATTTACTATATGTATGATATTACGACATTTTGACCTTGGACTGTACTATTAACTTAGGCTATATCATGCAGCATGCTATACCCTTAACCGGGGTAACAACTAAGGGCGTTTGTCCACTACAAGGAATTTTACGGTCCGGCATTCCGATTTTTTACGGTCCGGTTTGGCATGAAAAAACCGATGAATTGCTTGTGCACCTGTCCGTCTTTACTCGGATCAGTGCGGTACAGTTCAAGGAAGTTTGGCGGTAGAATGCTATCATATTTTTTTTGCATTTTACAAGAAACGAGTAAAAAATAATATAGAAGATGAAATATTATATTACTTCGTAAGATATATTATTCTATAAAAAGTAAAGTTCCGTAAGAGATTTAAAATGCGTGTTTCACTTATTTATTTTAATCGGTGACGAGGAGCTAAAGCTATTCCCACTTGAACTTTAACTTACCAACACTTACTTAGATAAGATTATAGGTCAATGTATATAAAAATAACAATACCGACTTTTCAAATCACATTGCCAGCTAAAAGGAAGTAAAACAAGAGCTTGCTTTCAATTGGCATATGCTGTAAAAAAGAGTAAAATCCAAGCAAGTGGGCATTCGAAAACAATTATATGTACAGCGACTCGTAGACACAAAAAACCATCCGGAATAGGGAAAAGTGAAATGTCGGACAGTAAAATTACGTATAGTGGACAAGCTAGCATTTAGATTAATGGCGTGCCATACCGGACCGTAAAAAATCGGAATGCCGGACAGTAAAATTCCTTGTAGTGCACAAGCGCCCTAACACTATATTTAAGCGGTAATCGACTCTTTTACCAATAAACAAAACCATAATAAATGAAGCTGCATTTATTTTGCTGTAACACGATCAAACGAATGCCAGATGACCGTGTGGAGCACACGTGTAGTAATGCGATACAATTGTGTTCTGTTGAATTCAATAAAAACTATTGCATTGCTATTTTTGGCATTCGCGGATTTTATAGTCCTCTGGAATGAAGTTAACACGTACAGTTTATGATTATTTGATTATCTTATATATTTACTAGCAGTTTTGTCCTGATGTAATAAATATTGACACAAAAAATGTTCTTGGTGTAAATATGAAACTTTGAAAATCACCTAGATCGATTTTAACAGTCACTTTCGAGAATTATGAGGTATAAATTTTAGAAAGAATAAAATTCCGTTTTATCTGGTACAGATAGTGAATACATAATGAATAATTATTTATCTTGATAAATTATCTTCTGGAATATTATTAAGTACATTTTTATTCATATAAACTTTGACCATTGCTAACAATGTAAGAAATGGTCATGATGCTTCACGCTTCTGTATTTATAGGTACCGTTGCATTTTTAAACTGCTGCCAAATCGGAATGTCGCTTCCACCGATGAAGCAAGGTTCTTACAATAAATGTTTGTTATTCGTAAGTAAACTTCTTTAGGATTCTTCTCTGTCTTTATCCTTATAAAGACAGAGAAGAATCCTAAAGAATTTGATGCCTTCATCAAATTGTTATATAATTTGGTGATTGAAAGTGCTTTTTAAGCTCGTGTGTGTCCAGAATATAAAGTGCTTTTTAAAACTGCATGGTATTCATGAATTTTGGAGTTTATTTGACTGCGGTTAAGTAGGAATGTCATGTATTTATCTTTGATACTTCAAATTAGGTTTAATTTCGAAGATTTGATAGAATACTTAGAGAAACCTACTGTAAGACGTGAAAATTACGGTTTATAATCGATAATTTAGATCTATTTAAGAATATTAATTATTTTATTTAAATAACTGTACCTACCCTTTAACTATGCCAAGGACTTCTATAATAATTGTTAATGATACCAAACGAAATTAGCATTATGATAGTAGTTTCTAGTTTCAATGTGAATAAATTTAGTCTGTAGTTTGTTGAGAAAAATCTATTAAAAAATGTGTTTTTGTTTTATGTGGTCTATTTAAAATAAATAAAATGGTTTTTCGTGATTTTTGTGTTTTAATTTTCTTAATAAATGACTTGTTAATTATAAAACCCAGTAGGAATACGGTGTTCTATTGTACATATATATAGGTAGGTACAGCTTTCAACAAATTCTTGAAATCAACATTAAAAAATTTTACGTAGACGTTTCTATAACTTCAGACTATTTTCATATGTGTTTTAATAATTTTCACAATAAGTACGAGTGCAGCCGCATAGTAGTATTAACGAAGAGATTAACATATAGTAATTAGGTAATCTTATATATAAAAATGAATCGCAAAATGTGTTGGTAAGCGCATAACTCGAGAGCGGCTGAACCGATTTCGATAATTCTTTTTTTATTATATTCCTTGAAGTACGAGGATGGTTTTTATGTAGAGAAAACGTAAATATGTACCACGGGCGAAGCCGGGGCGGACCGCTAGTTACATATATAAAAGAGACCATGTGTGGGAAATGATTAATGATAATGTGATTATAATTACATGTAAACATCACGCATGAGAATATAATTAATAACATTTCTTTCGTATCATCGTATTCAATTAACTCTATAAAAACAGACATTATTAGTTTCACTTTAGGTTCATTTACATTATTATTAGGCCAGTAGAAATCGACACTAAAAAACCCTAAATTCGCAAAGCACGATGTAGATTTGAATTTTTGGTATGTTGTTTGGATCAGTTAGGGTGATGTAAATCCCAATTTGCAACTTCGAAAAAGTTGTGCTCGCTGCGCACCACGTGATAAACTGCGAAAATTTTGGACTTTTTTCACTTTTTGCTCTAAAAGTCATAAACTATGCGTTTCCGACAAGTATGATTCAGTACATAAATTAAGGTTATTAAATTTGCAACAATTTAAGCCTAACCGCAGCTCTCTAAACCTTATAACGACTAAACTGTGGCCATTCGAAGATGGTTCATTTTTCCCGAAATATTGAAATTTTTAGTTTTGCTCCCGTTTGAAGCAAAATATTGGCAAAAACCGCTCGTTCTATGAGAAGTTCGTATAATAAAGTTGTAGTGCATTTAATTTTCTTTCATAAGAGCATAGAACAAAGTCTGTGAGACAAATAGTTCACTCACAATATCTGAAAAACAAAAAGAAGGTAGAAATAGATTTTTAAAGAATTGATACTGAGGGCATATAAAATCATAAAAAGGATAATACTTTTTCATTTGCAGGATAGGTAATTAATAAAATTACAAAGATAATTAAATTTGCAACAATTTAAGCCTAACCGCAGCTCTCTAAACCTTATAACAACTAAGCTGTGGCCTTTCAAAGATAGTCAGTTTTTCCCGAAATTTTCAAATTTTTAGTTTTGCTCCCGTTTGAACCAAAATATTGGCAAAACCGCTCGTTCTATGAGAAGGTCATAAAATAAAGTTGTAGAAAATTTAATTTTGTTAATTACCTATCCTGCAAATGAAAAAGTATTATCCTTTTTATGATTTTATATGCCCTCAGTTTCAATTCTTTAAAAATCTATTTCTACCTTCTTTTTGTTTTTCAGATATTGTGAGTGAACTATTTGTCTCACAGACTTTGTTCTATGCTCTAATGAAAGAAAATTAAATGCACTACAACTTTATTATACGACTTTCTCATAGAACGAGCGGTTTTTGCCAATATTTTGGTTCAAACGGGAGCAAAACTAAAAATTTGAAATTTTCGGGAAAAACTGACTATCTTTGAAAGGCCACAGCTTAGTTGTTATAAGGTTTAGAGAGCTGCGGTTTGGCTTAAATTGTTGCAAATTTAATTAGCTTTGTAATTTTGTTTATTACTTATACTGCAAATGAAAAAGTATTATCCTTTTTATGATTTTATATGCCCTCAGTTTCAATTCTTTAAAAATCTATTTCTACCTTCTTTTTGTTTTTCAGATATTGTGAGTGAACTATTTGTCTCACAGACTTTGTTCTATGCTCTAATGAAAGAAAATTAAATGCACTACAACTTTATTATACGACCTTCTCATAGAACGAGCGGTTTTTGCCAATATTTTGCTTCAAACGGGAGCAAAACTAAAAATTTCAATATTTCGGGAAAAATGAACCATCTTCGAATGGCCACAGTTTAGTCGCTATAATATTTAGAGAGCTTTAATTAGGCTTAAATTGTTGCAAATTTAATAACCTTAATTTATGTACTGAATGATACTTGTCGGAAACGCATAGTTTATGACTTTATAGCAAAAAGTGAAAAAGTCCAAAATTTTCGCAGTTTATTATTTGCGTATAATCTTTTTTCCTACTTTCCCAAATTTTGTAATTTTGTTAATTACCTATCCTGCAAATGAAAAAGTATTATTCTTTTTATGATTTTATATGCTCTCAGTTTCAATTCTTTAAAAATCTATTTCTACCTTCTTTTTGTTTTTCAGATATTGTGTGTGAAATATTTGTCTCACAGACTTTGTTCTATGCTCTTATGAAAGAAAATTAAATGCACTACAACTTTATTATACGAACTTCTCATAGAACGAGCGGTTTTTGCCAATATTTTGCTTCAAACGGGAGCAAAACTAAAAATTTCAATATTTCGGGAAAAATGAACCATCTTCGAATGGCCACAGTTTAGTCGTTATAAGGTTTAGAGAGCTGCGGCTAGGCTTAAATTGTTGCAAATTTAATAACCTTAATTTATGTACTGAATCATACTTGTCGGAAACGCATAGTTTATGACTTTTAGAGCAAAAAGTGAAAAAAGTCCAAAATTTTCGCAGTTTATCACGTGGTGCGCAGCGAGCACAACTTTTTCGAAGTTGCAAATTGGGATTTACATCACCCTAACTGATCCAAACAACATACCAAAAATTCAAATCTACATCGTGCTTTGCGAATTTAATGTTAATTTCCACTGGCCTATATTATCCATTATAGGAATTTATTTCAATAATGCCAATTTGTTTTTATTATGAGAATATTGTTTTATCAATTTTTATGGCAAATACTTTTTGCTGATTAAGAACTAGGTACCTAACTTAGGTACCTAATCTATTTCAAATTTTATGAACTTGTTCAATAAAGGCTACGAAATTAAAAATTATATTTCATTTTGAGGAATAGAATTGAACTGCAAAGAAATTTTTACATTGTCATGGAAAGAAGAATCTATCTCTATACAGGGTGTCCCACTGTTGGTATACTAAGCTCAAAGGAGGTTATAGTTTTACATACGCTGAGTACGAAAAAATTCTTATAAAATTCCAGACGCATTTTTTTTTCAAATAGATGAATTCTTAACTCTATGTGAACACCCATAACAAGCAACCCGCCCAACTTTGCCACCAGCACGTGAGCTATCGTTTAAGATAATGTTTTCATAGACAAATCACAAAATGCTCACATTAGAGAAGCGGTATATGCCGGCTGCGCGAAGCTAGAGAAGAAAACATGGATTTTCAGGAAAAATTTAGCAAAAAAATTTTGACGTAATTTTGTTGTTTTTACGTGATCAGTGTATGCAATACTACAAGTCCCTTCGCGCTTAGTTTACCAATAGTGGGACACCCTGTATATAAAAATGAATCCCTATTTCCCTTGGTCACGGCATCACGCGTGAGCGGGTGGACCGATTTCGATAATTCTTCTTTTATAAAATTCCTTGAAGTACGAGGATGGTTCTTATGGAAAGAAAACGTAAACATGTACCACGGGTGAAGCCGGGGCGGATCGCTAGTATTTTATATAACCTATAGCATCTATTCACAAAGTCGTCACTTTTTATGAATATATCGGTAAAAAGTATTTTACACTGTGTCAAATTTTAACTGCAATAGCCTTTACGTATTAATAATATTTATATTTCACGGCCGATATAGTTATTCGCAAATTGCTCAACACAGCATGAGCAATCACCGCACTCGCTCGAGCGTCCTACAGTTGCATTATGTTGCTTGCTACATACGAAATTTGTGCAAGTTTTGTTTTCACAAGCTAATATGAAGAGCAATGTAATGTAAAATTCAATATTATTGTTTCCACTGCTGATTGATTGACATGGTGTTGAAAGCAAAACTATTCTAATTCGGTTAACCGGTGAGAATTAAATTTGTATTGATTCAGATTCCACAATTAATCGATTTTATAGGAAAGGTTTTATATTAAACATAATACACGTGTAGGATTTTAATATTAGATATTTTATGCGGTATTAAAAGAGAGATTAGAAATGGCTGAATTACCAGAATTGATAGTGATAGGTCTTTATTACGGTTGCGACGCCATTAGAGATGTATTTTAATTTATTTTCTACGGCCCAACTATTTTCCCATGGAATTATCTCTGATATTGCTCAGTAATTTTTATACATTATTTCTTTCTGAGTTGATTCCAAGAAGTCGAGCTTCTAGCTAATTTAATTAAGATGTCAGAACATCTGTCTCATTCTATCATTCTAGATTCCGAGTGTTAGAAAAGGACAGAGCTATGGGAAATTATGTGGACCCTTTAGCTTTGAATAATAACTAAGAAAGAAAGAAAGAAAGAAAGAAAATACGTTTATTCGGCAATCAGTAAGACACAATCATCACAAAACATTAATAAAAGCAAAACAAAAACATACAAAAAAGAAATGGAAAACAATAATAAAATAAAACAAAAAATAAATCAATGTAATATGAAAGTGCCCCCGTATCGCCAAAAAGGACCAAGTTCAGCATGTGCCAGGCATATTATGCCTGGCGCTGGTTTTCAACAAGATCCCTTTAAGATCCGACTCACGGACGTGAGACGACGCAATGATAATAATAATTAAAATAGTGTTTATAATAAGTAAGTAGTGCACTTTGAGTGTATGAAAATCATATATATAAATATCACATATAATTATAAAGTAATATAATAAAATAATACAATAAAACAGATATAGGTACATATATACATTACATTATACATCATATTAAATTAGGCCTTTAGTATGTAAGAAAAACAAAGTTGGCCGGTTTTTGCTATGCATTCTTGTATGCTTTTATGTGCGATAATCATTATATTATCTCACTCCAGACACTTGTTTAAATTATAGGCATTAAACATTTTTGCATTTATTAATGTGTAGGTAGATTAATGAGTGAGCAACTAGTGTTTTAAGGTACTATGAATGCATATGAATGTGTGAGAATACCCTATAAAAAGGTCCAATAATAACATGAGGCGATTTTTTATTTTCTATTTGGATCGGAAGTTTTTGATTTTTATTATTTCCAAAATAAATACTTGCATAACTGAATGATATTGCAAAATAGTATATAACGATTAATTCCAGCCTCATTGTTATTCTTAAATTAAAAAAAAATACTTGTGAAAATATTTGCTGCAATTCCAATTTATTTGGAATTAAGAATTTCTATTCTGTTGACATTATACAGCGTAATTTAATTCATAATTAAAATATATCTATTGTAGTTATGTAAATGATGGCAATATTACTTTTACAGGTCATCGGGTTTTTCTGTCGACCCTTTGCTGGATTGTCGTGCAATTTTATTAATTTGTACAGATAACAAGCACTAATTAAAATATGTATGTAATACATATACACTTCTATTTTCTATATTAACTATATATTATACACTCACCGGCACGGAATCTTGGCCACTTACAAATTTGCCGATAAAAAAAGTTTGAAGTGCTTTTCACGATTTTTTTGTATGCAGATATGTTAACATATTATTTGTTAAATTTTATGGTAAGAAATCATTAAGTTTGAGAATAATCTTTTACCACTTTTTAAGAGTTACTCGAAATTTGTGATTTGTGCGGTTAAGCCGAAGTTACGAATTGTTCGTTTTAAACTTTTTTCGATGTCGTTTATGCCGTTTGAAGATATTGTTATTGTTGTACTGTAGTCAATGATCATAACAAACAATAAAAAATGCCGTTAACATCTGAACAACCTGCTCAGGCCATCATAATGTTAGACCAATGACTGCCGCAATGTAAAGTACCTAATGTACAGTACGTACCACGTTCAGCGATGCACTATGCATGGAGAAGATACCAGGAGACTGGCAGCTACACGTGCAGACCAGGAAATGAAGGCGTGAGGTGCACATCAGCTCGAGAAGACCCGTTTATTGTTCAAGCGATACTCAGAAATGGCTTTCTGACAGTTTTTGAGATACGCCACCGGCTCTAAAACACCAGGATAATAAATGTGAGTGAGCAATCCGTGAGAAGACTAATGAAGGAAGTTAATTTGAAGGTTTGCAGACCAGCACGCCGTCCAGAACTCCTCAGACATCACAGAGAAGCACGTCTTCCTTTTGCACGAGAACATGAAAACTGGACCCACAGCCAGTGCGCTCGTGAGGTGTTCACAGATGACTGCTAAGGCACTTTACGAGCTTCTGATAGCCAAGAGTCAGTATAGAGGAGACGAGAAGAGAGGTTTTTACCCATCACCACACTCAAACTGCGATTTTTCATGGAGAGTCAATAATGGTATGGGGAGGTATAAGTTCCGGTGCTCGCACGGAGTTAGTTATCGTAGATAATAGCTTAAATTTGATCAGGTACATCGAGGAAATTCTCCAGGAACATGTTCAGCCCTATTACAGGTTTATCAGTGAAGAAAATTTGCTACTAATACACTATAACGCACGTCCGCGTGACGTACGATGCGTATAAGAGTACCTTCAAAAGGTTATTATTGAAAAATTGGAGTGGCCAGCTCGTAGCCCGGATCTTAATCCAATAGAACACATCTGGGACATGCTTAAAAGAAACATAAAGTTCGATTCCAACCCAGCACCAATGTTAGATGAGCTTAGAAATACAGCTGGAGCCGTTTGGTACACTATAGCTCAAGTGGACATCAAAAATGTCTTCTGGAGTATGTCAGACTGGATGCAAACAGTGTTAAAGGCAAGAGAAGGAAACACCCTATATTAAAAGGTTCAATTTTTTTTTTATGGAAACGTTCTTTCTAATTTTTGTGCATTTTTTAAGAAATCATTAAAATTTCACAGGAAAAGCGTAAATTCTTGTTTAATTCATATCTACGCGGTAGTACTTCTTATAAACTTCCAATTATTGCTAAAAGTTAGTAAAAACAATAAAGTAACTAGTTTTGATTAAATTTTTATTGAATTTTGTAATAGAAAAGAAATAGTGTTATTTTACGCAAAAATTTGCAGTGGCCAAGATTCCGTGCCGGTGAGTGTATATTACTAGCGGTCCGCCCCGGCTTCGCCCGTGGTACATATGAAAAATAGATGTTGGCCGATTCTCAGACTTACCCGATATGCACAGAAAATTTCATGAGAATCGGTCCACCCGTTTCGGAGGAGTATGCAGACTAACATTGTGATACGAGAATTTTATATATAAGATTATACTATAGGTATAATGTGTACACTGTACATACAATGCCGTAATTACTTACGATAACTGAATACTGATGTATTAATTTGAACTGAAGACAAACTTTATACACAGTAGGTACCTATATGAGGATTGAAGAATATAAACAGAAAACTTAACGTGACTAAAAAGAAATAACACAAATAAATGGTACCAATTGGGCCATATACCACGGAAAATTTGTCTTTAAATTGACTGCACACAAATAATGTCTTTATTGCCCACTTGGAAACAAATACTAAACTAAAGAGCCTTCTGCGTAAAAACAAATTGGACTATAAATATAAAAGCTCCCTGCAGCGTAGTTGCTTCGAGTAACTCCCGAAAACTGCTATTTTAGCGGAGGGTTAATGGCCTATAAGGCTATAACTCATGGACTTATTGGCATACTTATATTTCCTAATTTTCCGACATTTTACGCACTTTATGGGAATCGAATTCGCATTGACTTGAATGGGACATAAACACCGCTTTTTATCGAGAAGTATTTTTCCTGTCGATTTTTGCTCGCCTTTCTAATATCCATAGGCATTTTAAATTGCGTGTATTTATATGGTATTTATCCTATCCTACTAATATTATAAATGCGAAAGTTTGTGAAGATGTGTGTGTGTTTGTACTTTGTTACTTTGTTGTTCACGCAAATTCTACTGAACCGATTACAATGGAATTTAGCACACATATAGAGGGTAACTTGGACTAACACATAGTTTTATCCCGGAAATCCCACGGGAACGGGAACTATGCGGGATTTCCTTTGAAAACGCGGGCGAAGCCGCGGGCGGAAATCTAGTTCTTCAAATTATCGTTATAACATTTTGTCGTAATGTTCATAATCAATATAGATCTTAATGTATCTGAAGTCGGTACACATGTTAAATAGACCATATAACGCATTTTATTTATTTTATTTGATTATAGTTATGTTTTTACCCGACTTAACGAAGGAGAATAACGTTTTCTTAGTAGGTGTGCCGTGTGATTGAATAATACCTTCGTGATCTTAATAATGTTCTACTTCTTTAATATATATTTTATTTTATTATGTATTTGTTACGCTTAAGCTTAACACCTACACAGAATAGGTTATCATGTACGTAAATAATTTACTTAAAAACTGGCGACCTACAATAAATGCGAAGGCTCGTTTTATGTTAAAAAAAATGATGTCGTTTATACACAATTAACAATTAAATTAAAATTTTCAATTTAAATAGGTACGTGATAATTTAATTTTAAAATTGATTTAATTAAATTTTGGTGGTTGAGCAATTTTCAATTGGGTCATGCTTATACCTACGGGAAATTAGGTCCTACATAAAAATGGTGTCAAGTGATAGGTAACAATTAAAAAATTGTTCCTATGTAAATGTATTGCCCCAGATTTTACCTACAAAACCGTTGACATATTTCTGTGTTTTTTTGTAGTCCAAGTTGTGTTGTAATGTCACCTGGATTAGTGTACGCTGTGAGTGTACGTTTGTTTTAAAGTGGATCAAAATCGAGCCCAACAATGATTCGATTCGGAACGTTGTTTGATAAAATTTTAGATATGTCTGGAATTTATATGTCTTCAAATAAAAAAAATAAAAATATGCTAATTGCTTAGTTGTCTTTAATCCGACCTTATAACCTTATAACCATCCTACAATTCGATTAGTAGAACACGATACTGACCTACTGTTCTGACCTCCATTGTCATAATGTTGACTTAACACTTAAAACATTCAAGGCGAGTATATTTTTAGATATTCCGCGTGTTTGTTTCATTAAATAACGCTGATTAATGCATTTTGTAAATGTTTGTATTTGTTTGCAATAAATTCTGTTCAATTCAGCAAAAACATGGATGTTTTAATTTATAGCGAATTTTTTTTCTGTGTCATATTTGGGGTTAAGGCAATCTTCCTGTCACATAAAAAATGTTAGTTTACTTGTAGAAAGATAAACATAAATATGCAATAGATAGGCGTGTGCGCACAGCCTTGTTTTAAAATGGCGGCACACGCGCTCTTCACGGCTGATCTAGGTACGTTCGCACAGAGCTGCTTCGCGCAGCAATTGCTGCGCGAGGCTGCTCGCTCTATGTGGACCCGCCTTTAGACGGACAACCAGATCAACAGTGTTATTTTCGTTTTATTATAATCTTATACCTAGATGAGTTTATCCACATATATTATTTGAATAAGCCTAATTTTATATATTGATATGTTAAAAAAAAAATATATTACAAGGTAAGGATGCAGTCATAAAACTTGCAATGTATTGACATAAACAACTCGCTATATGCATTTGTTCTCAACAACTCAAGGTTTTCTTTCATTTATTATGTCCAGTATGTATTTAGGCATTTAAGTACTTTATTTCAATGTATCACACATATTATGGGTTATGTTATATAGCAATTTATGCTTTAATTTAGGCAGTTTAGTTTGCATTTACCGTGCAGTTTAACAAAAAGGGTGACCGACTCATTGAAAAGCAAATAATTATTTTAATCTTAGGATCTCGTGGAATTTGCTACCCACACGCTATATTAGCGTGGGAATACGAGAATATACGCTAATAGATAATTTATATGAATAACATATAAATAGAATATAGATTTTTAATTTTAACACATTAGTAGCTAACTATTGACAGCCTGGTGGAGCAATGATTAATGACTATAATTTATGACGATTAACTACACTATCGACTGAATAAACATTATATAGGCTACGCAAGAAAAGATATGAAAATAATTTTGGAAAATCCGTTCTATTACCTTCAAAATTCATCGAAAGAAAACTTTTCATGATTTACCGATAACAAAGAAAATATGCACTCTGCACAAAATTTACAGTTAAACAAGGAAAACACTTCAGAAATGAAAAATCCCGTATTTGCAAGGTGGTTAAAAATAATATCAATATATTTAGGTACTTTAGGGCGTTGTCTGATACACGAGACCACTTGTCATAGTTTAAACGCCATCATTAATTCTGATTGACCCATTAATCTCAATCTATCATGTTAGGTAGTTGTTCTATCGAGCACTATTGTGATATTTTAGAATTCATTATGAGTATGTACTAAAAACTATAGGTAGGTAATACAGAAGATCGCGATGTCATTCATTGCCTTGGGAAATTGCCTACTTATACATGATTTCTTATATCCTTTTTTAGTACTTACTTACGAGAATGCAATATTCCTTATCAAAAAATCTTAAAAAAATGTCAATTCTGGCTATTAAAATCCCATTAGGGCGCGTCCACATAGACCGAGTTGCTTCGCGAGGCTGTTCGCTGTGTGGATTCGCCTTACAATATGTTTAAATATTACAATATACACAATACACATGTATAATCCATACCACCAAGAAAGCTTATATATCACAAAGATGCGAATCATTCCATTAAAACCCAGAATAATAAACCAAAATACCTTGAATAAATGAAACCCATAAAAGCATATATGACACATATAATTAATGGCAGGGAATAATGAATACGCCAGAACCACAAGTCAATAACAAGCCTCATAAATTCATACTTGACAAATGGAGCGGTGTGAATATTGGCTTCGATAATTTTGATTTATTATCTGGCTTCCTATTGATTCTGAGTTTCAAGATGTGTTTTATCAAGGCTTCATGTACTTGTAGTGAACCTAATCTTACACAGTCGTTAAAAGTTTATACGACGGTAAAATAAGGTTAATAAGAAACTCGGCTGTGTCATGTGTAATCTGAATATACGTTGTATAAAATAATGAAATAATCGGTAAATTCTGTTCCTTTAAAAAGTGAACTTTCGTGGCCTCGATTGGGGTATGGAGCAGATGCATTATCAATTATGCATACATCTGTTTCACTGATCGATTTTCTTTAGGGACATGTAGCTGATCAACCTTCTGTGTCCTGCCAGACTGCCTTAAAGTATGTATTTCAAAGTGTTGATTATTATTGGCAGAAAATGACAATTTTTTAAATATCTACCTAATTGCAAAGTTAAAGATAAAAATAATATCCACGATTATTTTTCCGACCCAAATATCGACCAATAGAATTGCACCATTCGACGTCACGTGGTACAACCTACATAGTATTATACTGATAATTTTTTGAAAATTTTCTCTGGTAGTTGACGTCAAACTGACAGGTTGAATTCAATCGTGAAATTATTGGCCGGACATTTGGGACGGAAAAATAATCCCCCGAATACCACACGAGCTTCAAAATTATCTGGCATTTCCCTCAAGGTTCCCTGCAAACAAATAAAGTCGTCAAGTTAGTCGTCAACTATCGGAAAATACCCGATAATTTTGAAGCTCTTGTGGTATTATAAGTGATTAAATAAAATATTTATCTCTGACATACAATAATTATATATCCATTTAGACATTAAAATATTAAAATCTATTTTTAAGAATTAATTATTGTTTTTGCCAGCAGTAAAGTTGCAATTTTATAGTTGACGCATATTCTTAGGAACAATTTAATATTTATATTTAACTTGCTGATTCGCCCGACGTCGCTGTCTGCGGTTAACTTAGACATTAACTAATTGGTTTTATATATTTTTATTTTTATACATTAATTTTTTTTTCAAGATTAAAGATTATAATGTTTCTGGACATAAGTCCAATGTATACATTGGAGTAATTACATTTATTTTGATTAGCTATAAAATTTGAATAAATGCAAAAGAATATTTACCATACCATAGCGAAGATACCAATAGCGCTTTGTGTGTCCAATGTAGGTAACATTCAGGAAGTTATATGATTTAGCTACAAAAAAAAATGAAAAATCCTACTAATATTATAAATGCGAAAGTTTGTGAGGATGTTTGTGTGTGTTTGTTACTCTTTCACGCAAATACTACTGAACCGGATTAAAGATAGGCTTTGTTGTTGTTGTTATGTTGGCTATGCGGGTTTTCCTTTGAAAACGCGGGCGAAGCCGCGGGCGGAAATCTAGTATAATATATTTATGAAGATAAAGAGGGAAACCGAAAATGAATTAATTATTATTTTTGTTAATTCTTAATACTTTTTACCGTACGTGTAATACAGTAGGTATAAGATGGAAAAGATAACATAATTTTATGTACAAAAACCCAAATTATGATTTTTCTCATCTTTAAAAGCCAAAAATGAATATTATGAAATGCAATAAAAGCTTTTACGTAAATTATAAGAGGCTAATTAAGAAAACTGGTTAAGCTGGTTGATTCTTTGTATTTAATATGTATTATGTACTCTAAATTTTTTAACTGTTATATAAGGTAAAGGAATTTAGGTAGGCAATATTATCTATACTAATATTATAAAGAGGAAAGGTTTGTATGTATGCTTTTCACGCATAAACTACTGAACCGATTACAATTAAATTTAGCACACATATAGAGGGTAACTTGGATTAACACATAGGATAGGTTTTATCCCGGAAATCCCACGGGAATGTGAACTATGCGGGTTTTCCTTTGAAAACGCGGGTGAAGCCGCAGGCGGAAATCTAGTTTTTAAAGTTTAATATATTTAATCCAATATATTACTTAGTTGCAATACAGGTTTATTACATTGCCGTATAAGTATATAACATAAGCCGTGTAAATTATAATCGTATCGAATAAAAATTAATTACCACTGGTTACGTTCTTAGGTAAACGGAAATATAAATCAACACTTAGGTAACTGCATTCCAGATAAACAATTGATGGAATTATTGGTGTAATTATTACCTATGTTGTAATTAAATCTAAGAGCGTATACGCACTATGCGGGTAGCCGCATTGCGGGTAGCCGTCCGGCTGACCGCAATCACAATTATGTACGTAATATTCATTTCTATGCGCACTGCGATGCGGCTACCGCAGACCGCACAGTGCGCATAGAAATGAATATTACACTGACACAAGAACAAAACCTACCTGGTTTGACACAAGAACAAAATAGATTAATTTCTCTAATGAATTTAAAATTGTATAATGTAACAAATCATCATCGTGATGCATTTATTTACTTTGACATTAATTTGTGTATTAAATCTTTTACTTTGACAAAGAATACAGTGTATCTGCCATCTAGATATAAGCGAGAACTTGCTATGTTAATAGCATATAATATTAACCAGTCTGGTACATGTTCGGTATCAGACCCTGGATCTACTATAATTTTATGTAGTAGTAATTATATACACCAACCTAGTGTTGACAGAAAATCTAGCCCTAAGCTAGATTTAAACTAGTATATAAGACAACAGCTAAGCAGACCTTTTCTATTGTACATCAAAACATTCAAGGCTTGGCTAGCAAATTATTAGAAATAGAATTGTTTTTAAATCATAATAGTATTAAGGTTTTTTGTGTAACAGAACATTGGCTTAAACAATGTCAGTTGTTAATAAATATTGATAATTATAAATTAAAAAGTATATACTTCAGGACATATGCTATTCATGGAGGTTCTCTTATTTTTGTACATAATAGTGTAAAATGCAAAGAACGAACTGACATTGTTAGTCTTTCTGTAGAACGGACCATTGAACTGTCCTGTGTTGAACTGGAGCGTTACATTATTGTTTGCGTTTATAGACCCCCTTCCAGTGACTATAATATGTTTGAGACAGTCATGGAAGAAATATTAAAGCGTTTAAGTAGGAGTAAAAAAAAAGTTATAGTATGTGGTGATTTTAATATTGATATACTTTTACAAACACAAACGGCAACACGAATTGTTAATTTGTTTCAGTCATTTAATCTGTATAAACTTTTTAATGAACCCACACGAATTACACCTACTTCTGCAACCTGTATTGATAATATATACTGCGACTGCATCTGTTTAGAGAAAAATATTCTCAATACACTCACTTCGGATCACTGTGGCCAGAAAGTAGTTTTTGAATGGGATTGCTTACCTGAATTTAAAAGAATTAATGTTAGGCCTATAACTAAAAAAAGCATTAATAAATTTAGAGATAATATTAATAAAAACCTGCCCGTACTGAATGATCAATCCTGTCATAATAATCCTTGTGAAATGTTTAAAAATCTTTTTAATTTAGTTCATAATGAATTTGAAAAAATATTTAAAGTTAAATCTTTAAATATTACCAAGGATTTACCATTTAGTAAATGGGCGACACCTAGCATACATAGGTGTAGGATCGTTCTTTACGAGTTATATGGTATGAAGCAATATAATAAAGACCCATCTTTTCTTAGATATGTTAGAAATTACTCAAAAACTTTTAAAATTGTTTGTTTTACTGCGAAGCGTTTGTATATCAGAGATAAAATACGCGACTCGGATAATAAAGTTAAAACAGTTTGGTCTATTATTAATGGTGAAATGGGTAAAAGCAAATCAAGTAATACCATAAAACTTGTACATAATGGCATGGTTATTGACAAAAATGCTGATGTTGCGCTTGCTTTTGAAGATTTCTTTAGTAGTGTCCCTGCTAGCATTACTAATAATTTAAACTCGTCTTCAGTACTTGCAGAGACCTTTTTGAGGGACCATGTTGCGGGGTGCAGTACATTATTTCAATTGCGTCACGTAACTGCTAATGATATTGTTACAGCATTTAAGACACTTAATTTAAAAAACACTTGTGATCTTTGGGGAATGTCCGTAAATTTAGTTAATAATATAATAGAAAATATTGCAAACAATTTAGCTTTCATATTTAATAAGTGTTGTGACTATGGTACATTTCCTAATTTACTAAAGCTTAGTAAAGTTATACCTCTATTTAAGAAAGGCGATCAAGAAGACTGTAACAACTATAGACCTATCTCGATTTTACCAACATTAAGTAAGGTATTCGAAAAGTTAATATTAAACCAATTGACTAGTCACTTTGCTTCTAATAATTTGCTGCACACCAAACAGTTTGGTTTCACAAAGGGGCGCTCAACCACAGATGCTGGAGTTGCACTACTAACACATATATATAAGGCATGGGAAAACTCAAAAAATGCTTTGGGGATATTTTGTGACCTCTCCAAGGCATTTGACTGCGTTGAACATTGTACATTATTGCGTAAACTTAATCACTATGGGATTAAAGGACAAGCTCAGAACCTCATAGCCTCATACCTGCATGATAGGATACAAACTGTAGTTGTTAATGGAGAACGTTCTAGCGGTGCGTCAATTAACATTGGTGTTCCACAAGGATCTATTTTAGGACCCTTCTTGTTCTTGGTATATATCAATGATCTACCTTATTATTTACAGGATAGGTGTGAAATAGTTCTGTTTGCAGATGATACCTCATTAATATTCAATGTGGATAGGCATGACCCAAATGTTGACGAAGTGAACAGTACTCTTTTACACATATCCGACTGGTTTACTGCTAATAATTTATTATTAAATGCCAAAAAAACAACTTGTGTTGAATTTTTACTACCTAACGTTAAAAAGTTGAGCAGAAATATTACCTTGAACGGGGAGGTATTACACCCTACAGAATCGACTGTATTTCTTGGGTTAACATTGGACGAGAAACTACAGTGGGGAGCCCATGTCAACACCGCTGCAGGTAAGCTCAGTTCAGCAGCATATGCAGTCCGAAAGGTAAGGCATCTCACCGATGAAGATACAGCTAGATTGGTTTATTTCAGCTACTTTCATAGTATTATGTCCTATGGAATTCTACTATGGGGCAGGGCAGCAGATATAGAAACTATATTTATCTTACAGAAAAGAGCCATTCGCTCTATATATAATTTACGTGCTCGGGACTCACTAAGAGATCTCTTTAAGAATACTGGTATCCTTACTGTACCATCACAGTATATATTTAATAATATTTTGCATGTACACAAAAATGCCGACGTACACACAAGAGTAGGAGATAGACACTGTTATGGCACAAGGAACAGAAATAGAATTGAAATGCCATTTTTCCGATTAGCTAAAGTTAAAAATTCATTTATGGGTCAAGGTATACGCTTTTACAATAGAATTCCTCATAATATTAAAGAGTTTGGTAGTGCTAAATTTAAAACTTATGTAAAAAATATATTAGTTCAGAGAGCCTATTATAGCATTAAGGAATATATGGAAGATGAAAATCCATGGAGGGTTGTCGCGTAAGAACCACAGGACAGTTCTTTGGCATATTGCACGCCTCATAAGCGAAGCGTTGAGGTGGGTACTACTGTCACTTCGCGCAAAACATCTGATTTTTCAAACTTAAAATGTCTTTATGTATCATACATTGCACTTGTAAGATAATACATACACACACATATTAAGAAAAAACACTATTTTTAACGTTCATGATATTTTTGATGTCATTTTTGTTATTTAAACTAGTTAAAAAACAGTTTAAAAAAGTTCTGTCTTGGACGTCCGTGTGTCTGTATGTGCGGATCCTTTTTCTTGTTAACACGATAGCGACCGAAATACTTTACTAATCGAGTCTTTTTTTTTCTCTTACGCTTGAGTATGCTCAGGAATAGAACCCTTTCATTTTTCAGGGTCTGATTCGATGTGGTTTAATTGTTATTAAATAAACAAAAATAATAATTAATAAATATTTATTAAAAAAAAATTATGAGGCGTGCACTTTTGGATTTTCCAAATTATTATGATATATTATGTAGTTAGATTTAAGTTACAGATTATGTAATATTGACAATATGATTTTAAAAGAGCAACTATGGAGTTTCTTGCCGGTTCTTCTCCATAGATACTGCTTTCCGAATCGGTGGTAAATGTTAAAAATACTTATGTAATGACGATTCGAAAGTGCTACTAAAAGTAGTCTAATTGAATAAATAAATGTTTGAGTTTGAGTTTGAGTTTACATACATAATTGTGATTGCGGTCAGCCGGACGGCTACCCGCAATGCGGCTACCCGCATAGTGCGTCTACGCTCTTAGCCATGTAATGATGATTGACAAGTGATAAATATTTATTATGTACTAGTGGTCCGCCCCGGCTTCGCCCGTGGTACATATTTCGCAATAAAAGGTAGCCTATGTCCTTTCTCGGGTATCAAAATATCTCCATACCAAATTTCATGCAAATTGGTTCAGTAGTTTAGGCGTGATTGAGTAACAGACAGACAGACAGAGTTACTTTCGCATTTATAATATTAGTATGGATTTATTAGTCGGGTCCACACAGAGCCACTAGCCTCGCGAAGAAATGACTGCGCTAAGCAGCTTTGTGGAAGTCGAGGAAAATGCGATAGCCGCCATTTTCCTAGGCCGAGGCACGTCCATACAGACCGATCTGCTCGCGCGGAAAATGCTTCGCGAGGCTGCTCGCTTTGTGTGGACCCGTCCATTTGTTTTTCAAATAACATTTGAGACACGTTCTCAGCAATGGCAAGAGATCTATATAGGTAACAGTGTTATACCCAAATTGTAGCAGAGAGAAGTACAAATAAATGATGAAAGAAATGATTATTGGTACCATGGATAGTGATACGATCGTATTTGCTACAAGGGTAACTCTATAAGAAGCCCCACTTTCAACAATGTATTTGACATCAAAACCACGACATATGGTGCAAATTAACAACTGAGGATGACTATCTATTAAATAAACATTCAGCGGAAATTAAATTGATCGTCAAAATTTAAATTGTTTATATACAGCCTGCTTCGTTCATTCAGTGATAAGGTATAAAAATATAATAACAACATAATCTTCAATGTACTGAAACCGCTATAATGAGGTTATTAACTCAAAGGGCTCGGCTTAATAATAATTCCTGTACATTGAATACGTTGTCTTAATGTTTAAAACATGATGCCTCCGGGCGTTGTGAGATTGTGACACACATTCGTCTGGGATCTGGGTAGGTTGAGATAAGGTTTTTTTTTGCAACTGGTATTAAAACATACATCTCGAACGTATACATACACCATTTTTTAATTAGATACATTTTACACGACTGTTTTTCTGGTCCATTTTTTTAAAGTAAGATGGAAGAAAGAGAGATATTAAAAAGAAAGAGGAAAAGTTTAGTAAAATTATTAGAGTAAATATTTTATGGTAAAATTATTTACAGGAGCTTATAAGGAGCGTAGCCCGTAGGTTATTATTGTCATTGCGGTTATGGCCTGTGGGCTGTGACTAACAATTAACTACCAGGAAACAAGCCGATTATATTAATTTGATGCCTATTATAGAAACCAGCTTAAACTAAGCTATTTTAAACCCTAATTCGAAAGTGTTACAGTACATTTCAAATTACATGTATTTAGATACAGATTGGTATTGAGTACCTTTTATCGTCGTAATAAATCAAGATGGTTTTTAAACAATTTACATGTTTTGATACTTTAATAAAACTTTGAAGCAGTACAATATAAAAATAAATTAAAAATGATCTCATATTTTGCGGTGCTTTATAAAATATTTATTATTCACATTAAAATAGGTATTGTATCATAGTATGTAACATAATTAACTAATTACCTGTCAAATATCTTGTACTTATAGTAGATTGTTAACTACCTACTTGTTAATAGTATCTTATATATAAAAATGAATCGCAAAATTTGTTGGTAAGCGCATAACTCGAGAACGGCTGAACCGATTTCGATAATTCCTTTTTTATTATATTCCTTGAAGTACGAGGATGGTTTTTATGTAGAGAAAACGTAAATATGTACCACGGGCGAAGCCGGGGCGGACCGCTAGTAGTATTTATAATTTAGTCATCATGACAGACAGGGCTGTCAAATTTACCGCCAAAACGTATGTCAAACGTTAAACTACAGGCCAAGGGTTAAGTAATTTTTATGGATTATGTGATGTGATTTCATTATTCTCAGAAATGGACAAAT
This sequence comes from Colias philodice, assembly GCF_061535455.1. Taxonomy (NCBI): domain Eukaryota; kingdom Metazoa; phylum Arthropoda; class Insecta; order Lepidoptera; family Pieridae; genus Colias; species Colias philodice. Next base: position 7,469,256 of record NC_143103.1, on the reverse strand, counting down.
ATTACAAAAAAAATAAAATAGTTAAATACACGTGAATCTAAAACTCGAATCTACAAAGCTTCAAATATACGAGTCCCGATACGAAATTTATAGTGTTGTAATTTAATATTGGATTACGTATGACTTCATACCCTGACGAGATTGTCTATTTTTATTTAGTCTGTGCCATGTGGTACTTACATTTTTTGTTATACCTTTTTTAAGTTTAGAATCTAGCGCTTAGGAAGTTGAATACGTTTTAACTTTTATTATTAGACTTATTAGTACGAATTTCACCGGATTTTAGGTTTGATTTAAGGGCAAAAATAATATCCATAACGCAGTTTGAAATTTGGTGCTTTTTCTGAATTATTTTTAAATTATTAAATTTAAATAAAACCTCCATTATCAATTTATTTAATTTAATACGTTTATATACCTACTTACGCGACAAATAAACGCCTGTCTATTGTATTGTAAGTAATTGTATATATTTTGCGTTGTAGACACTAGAGATAATCGCGATGTTATCTAAGGTATTTTAACTGCATGCTGATATAATAATTACTTCTTTTACAATGTACCAAGCAACAATGCTGGTATCTTTTTATTATCACTTACAAAAAATCATGTTACTTCACACAATAATTAAGATTATTACAATATAATAATTAACTTATAATCCACTGAAAAGAGATTTTAAATACATAGATATACCTACCACGGTTTAGCACTGAATGACATAAAATCCCTCTTTGAAGTGGAAAACGTACATTACCTATACATAGTACGAAAACAACATAAGACAAAGTAATATAAAGAGAAAAGCAAACAATCATTAACAGGATAGAAAAAAATTTCAAAGATATAAATAGAATACCTATGCCAGCTCTAAAATAAGCCACAATACCCAAAAGATCACCCGCAAAGTCACTTTCGCAGTCTGTACTCTGTAGGCAAATTTTCCCGCGCAAACTTTTAATCCATTACTGACATTGAACTTGAGACTTACCAGCCCGTAAACGATTGAGTTCAATCACCTTAAGACGAGCCCATTTTAGTTTTGCTCGAATTCGAATATAACGTGCGCGTCAATTTGTGTAGGCTTAAAAGAATCAATTTCATAAAGTCTTTGAAAACTTGTTTTTTTTCACGCTCTTTTCATTGGTTACGCGAATTATTGAGTGTAATGTCATAATCGCGAAGTTAGGAACGTTTGAACTTTGAAGTGTCATTTGTAACAAACTATTTAGTATTTATGGTATTTAGATAAATTATCTGTGGTTGTTAAAGATATTATTGTATAAGTAATGTTTGTTTAGATGAAAAACATCTGGATGGATTTTAATGACTTTTTTCGACGTTATAACGTTTTTAACTCTTCTTCTTCTTTCTTCACCTCTTTACTGAAATAAACTGAATAGCTTTACCGTTAATATACTAATATATAACATATGCGTGTTAAATGAAACACATAATACCTAGGTATATCAAACAAACGGTATTGTTAATTTTTCACACGTATCGATTCCTATAAAGACAACTGAGCTGAGTGTTCTCGCAAGTTTTTTTTTAAGCTATTGCATAGCTTCTATCGCGGGCCTTGAGCGCGGGGACCGAATCCAGAAATTCTGTAACGAAAAAACCTCACGCTCCCCACTTCGACGGGCGCGGAGGTGTGGCTTGAAGTGAAGGCATAGCATGCATTATGCAATAGCTTTACCGCGGCAGTCCCCGAGTGCCACACGTCTTTTTTTGTAAAGCGGTACTTGTTTTATGATCTATTGTTGGGTAAAAGTGGAAAATAGTGATTTGCTTTCTTTAATATTCTACAATTGGAGTAAAATTTTCAAAACTTATAAAATGTTATTCCACAGATATTGTACCTACCTATTTACTATTTAGTTGATGTCTACAAAAAAAGTCTCCGAGGTTCATAAGGAGGGTTCCATTTCAGATTCTAAAATTAAAAATGGGACTAAGTGACAACGACTATCTATCAAATAAAAAATCACATCGGTTGAAAACCCACGGAGTTATCGAATAACAAACCGAAAAAAAACAGTCGAATTGAGAGTAGACTTCGTATTTGGAAAGAATCGTATGACAACCGAACACCTATTTATACAGATACATAAATTTATAAATATATGTGTCACGGTAGCTAATTAATTGTAAAGAGGTTGTTAAAGATATAATAATTAGTCACGAACTGGTGTCATGGAACTCTTCACGTGAATACTTAAATCGTTTTATTACAGAATTGCTTAGTTACGTTAACAATGTATTTTAATTTGACAGCTTGGAGGTAGGTATGTCCATTTTAAATCAATATTAAATTGGTGACAAAAAAACTACAATGTAACATCTTATCATCTAGTCATCATGACTAAAGAAACTATAGATTAAGAGGAGGCTCCCTTACATAATTTCTGGCACTGAGAGACCGGGTAGACCGCAACGGTGCTAGACGCTAACACAGCCGTAATAAAGTTGAATATCGCGTGCGCTCTTTGATCGCGTTCGAGCTCGAAACTAAATCTCGTAAATCTCAATTATTATTTCGTTTATAATTAAACTAATAATTGATCTAGAAGAAAAATATCTTGGGATTGCATAGTAAACTATATTTTCTTACTGTTCACATTTATTTTAGACATAAAGTCCAAGTAAATCTTAAAAATAATGTACTTAATAATCCTTAAAAAAGGCATAATTTTTGAATAAAAAATGAATCGAGCGAAAATGTTACAATTACGTAACTGTCTTGTACATGGAAAGAAAAAGACCCAATAAATCATATACTTAAGTTCCATTTTGATTGTATGTGTGACTGTTTCAAATTCACATAAAATTTAGGGAGCCTCCCCTTAATAGGTGTATTTTCACAGTTAAATACTAGTATTTTTTATGTGGAAATTATAAAGAAACCTTCTTTTTTATTCATGTTTTTGTAACCGATAAAAAAACCTGTTTAAATATTTAGCAATTAGCAAATAACAATTATTTCAATTGAACAGATTTTAAGACGTAATTAAAATATCTAATCGAAGCAAATACCAATAAAGTGCCTCACAATTCCGATGAAAAATGCTTCAAGCATTGTTCATTTTTTGCACCTTTGAAAGTTAACTAGGTATGGTTTCTTTGAAGTCGTCTATCGCTTTGTAGTTAAGAATCAATATCATTATTCATTTCTTATTGCGTTTCTAGGTACCTATATTCATAATTTGTTTAAACATAACATAAATAAGTTTTTTATTTGCCGTAATCAAATACACCCGAATTTGCACAAAAAGTAATCATTTTAACTGATGAAATGTAGGTATATAAAATAAAATGTTTTATAATTAACTTTAATTACAACAAAAACTGAATAGATAACATCGTTATAATTAATGGGGTTTTATTTAAATCGGGAGTTTTATTCAAACAACGCCTCCGACACGGTCTTTTGAACTTTATACTAGGTATGTCTAATGTCTATACCGTATAAAATTAATGCATCACAGCATCAATCAAACTCGAACATATATTTTTTTATATATATTTTTTTTCATAGCACTTATCTATTCCAAATAATTCAACGTCACATTAAGAACATAGCTTCTATGCAAGGATTCCCGTGGAGAAGAACAAATATACATTTCAAAGAAAATACTCCTGCAATTCTAAGTCACGACTTTCATAGTACCAACAAGTTATGAGTCGGTCTAGTATTTATGATATTGGCAGATTATACCACCAAGTGATTTGATATTAGCTATTAGTAAAATTTATTGGAGGACTGGTACTTTCATAATTTATTTTGAAATAATATTCCGTATTATTTACTGAGAACTAGAACAATCGCGATATTCTAAGGAACTCGTCTGTAATTTGATAGATTATAATATTCTGTACCTTGATTACGATTTTCAACTAGCCACAATCACAGAGAAGCATTCAAAATTCACAAATTATAAATATAATAAATGAAATGTTCGAGTGCTATAATTCACGTAATTTTGGATTTATTTTTCCTTGTCATGCCGTAATCGTCACCTTTACAATTCCATTTTTTACTTCATTACTAATTATTATCATAATAAATTTATCATTATTTAGTCTCCGTGAAGTTTATATCACTACATAGTATAAAACAAAGTCGCTTTCCCTGTCCCTATGTCCCTATGTCCCTATGTCCCTTTGTACGCTTAAATCTTTGAAACTACGCAACGGATTTTGATGCGGTTTTTTTTAATAGATAGAGTGATTCAAGAGGAAGGTTTATATGTATAATAAGATCCATTAAGTAGTGGAGAAGTACTGTTATTTTTGAGGTTTCTAATGTGATGTCGTAAAAAATTACATTTATTCCGCTTATATTGCAAACGCAGGCTGAACCCTACGAGTTTTATCAAAATAATGTACTAAGTATTATACACATTGAAAAGGTCTACAGAAAAGTCCGCGATGGTATATGTCTATCTCTTATGGATAACCCACAATAACTTTTTTTTGTCATTTACTTTTTACGACAAATAATGGCTAATTTTCGAAGCGATTTTAACCAATACAGCATTAATCCTTAACCAATTAAATACCATGGATACATTGTTCATTTAATATAGATCTATATGGCCCTTTACACCGTATGATTTAAGTGAATATTTTCGAAGATATTACAGATTTAAAAATTGCAGGACGTAGCGTTTGCGGCCGCCCGGCTATGTATTTTATACCCGTGCGATGCCGGAGGCCGGAGCGGGCCGCTATATTTTTATACCTATACAACGTTCACAATTTTTCTGTAGTGTATTTAGTATCAGCATTGCACCCGTGCGAAGCCGGGGCGGGTCGCTAGTAAAAATATAAATCACGACACGACTGTTCTTGGTAAAAACTAAAAAGTAACTTTGTGTTGCTATATTGCAATTAGATATATAATATTATTGAAATTGGGACCGTTAGAAGCTTTCGAAGCTTGTTCCTGTTAAATGTATTGGCACTCACAATGAAATCGAAGTACGGAGGTACGGCAGATGGCAGAGTGGCTTCGAAAATGTTTAGAATGGCGTTGTTCCAATGTAATTTCTAGTTCAAACGGGTCAAATTGTGGATAACGAAATCGCAGTCTAGTGCAGGACATAGTTGGCATTTTGCTTTCGATATGCTAATAGTCTATTGTAATGTGTTTTGGGCCTTAGCGTCCATTTTTAAATTTATTTGATATTCACATAAAAACAATCCATCAAATAAAATTGCGTCCAATTAGAAACGAAAATTCAATATTCTACCAATATTGTTTGGCAATTCTTTTGTATAAGCATACTGGTCTGGCTGGTCTAGAAGATACCCATAGCGTGACACCCTTTTTGCAAGATGGCGGTCGCGGGACAAGAGCGACTCCGCACTCCGCATTCATCAAATAAAACTGCATACTCTGAAAAACGCAACCCACAAGGTAACCTTTCAATAGACTATAGACCGTGTCGATACACCGTATAGTAAAATTACTGTGACATCACATTACGTCACAAAACATTAAGAACGAATGAAGTTCGCGTATTGTTTACAAAGTGATACACCTTGAGAATGAAACGCAGTACAGTTGAAGTATGCAGGAAACAATGCAATCAGTTGATATAATCTCACCTGTGCATTACAATTCGGAGCAGACATTTGGCATTTTGCCTCACAAATTATCTTATATAGTGTCAAATCATTTAAAGTGCGCTGCGATTAGACGAGACGAGATGAAATATTAGATAATCGTCTCATCGTTCCAATGTAAAATGTACGGTAGCTAAACTAATACTTTTAAGGGCCCTTATTTCTACGAAAAAAGGAGAGCAAGAGAAAGAAATACATAAATGATACAATCATTATTCATTTATAGAGTAAGTAATTTTTAATGCATCGTAAAAAACACATTTTCACTTAAATACAAAAAATAATAATATTATTCATACTACAATCATTATCACATAAAATGAGCCGACAGATAAATTTATATCCAGCTTCCTGACTATCTTCTCAGAATAGGAAATTCTGCTGTGTCATTGAACGTAGGTACCATCTCAATAATTTTTAAGACTTCGCTATCTAGATTCTAGATAAACCTCAATAAAGAGACTAATTACTTCTTACTAGATAATTCAAATATTGTAAGTTTATCTCAATTCTCAGGTATTAAATTATTTCGTAGAATTATTCCTTCAATAATTTATTTGTTTTGAATACACACAAAGTTCTATATCGGACAGGTTTATGAATCATTACTGGATATTTATTTAGTACTTAGTCTAACTTATCTGAGCCTTATCTGAGCCTTATCTACAATTATTTTATTGACACTTATGTGTTATTATACTATGAAGGCCGACAGGTAAACGAGTCACCCACATATTCTTTAAATATACAGTATATATGTCACGGCTAAAGGTAGGTGAGAACATAAACTTAAGATTAGCCGGCTAAACTTAGGTTTATTTTCGACGAGGTGTTAATGTTAGTTTGTTCTATCTTTAGCCGGCTAAACTTAAGTGTAACCGCAGGCCCGTGGCTAAAAATGTCGGGGTGGGTAGATTTGGTTAGCGCCGGGCCGGTGGAGGGCTTGAGGGGCCCGCACAGTGCCAGAAAACACTCGCCCTGTTCCTTACATGTATTATAGTAACCAAATCTACCCACCCCGACTCAGGGCAGAAAGCTGGTGGCTAGGTTAGGTTAGGTTAGAACTCTTAAGACCCGCACGAGCCGAGCGAGCGCAGCGAGCGTGCTGCGGCAGCAGCCGGCGAAGTGCCAGAAAACACTCGCCCTGTTCCTTACATGTATTATAGTAACCAAATCTACCCACCCCGACATTTTTAGCCACGGGCCTGCGGTTACACTTAAGTTTAGCCGGCTAAAGATAGAACAAACTAACATTAACACCTCGTCGAAAATAAACCTAAGTTTAGCCGGCTAATCTTAAGTTTATGTTCTCACCTACCTTTAGCCGTAACATATATATAAACAAGGCTTTAAATTTTAACGAAATAAATGTTTACCCTTTTCCGATGTTTCAAGTTTGTAATCAACAAAGCGTCATTTCAATAAATCCAGATGAAAGGCTCAGAATCTCAGAATAGTTATTCCGAATAAATACTCGTTACTCAAATTCGATGAGAATTCTAGAAGCTTCAAGATTCTATTCTATTCAGATTTTAAACTTTTGATTGGAAAAGTTTCTAAACAAACCGTTATAACTAAAGAACAAGAACAATGCAAGTTAAATTATACAAATTACTAAGAATTAAAAACTATAGACTGAACGCGTGCCGCGATTGTCGCGTTTTTGTTGTTTTTCTTTTCATATTACTAATTGTAATACATACAATCGATGGTTGCTACAATGTTGCACTTAATTGTGTAGTGGTGCATTTACACTTTCGTATTCGACATTCGCCTCGTCACTCGAAACATTCGTATACGAGTGTCCTCGCGAACATCTGTTCACACACTTCCCTTTGATTACCTTCGTCCGAAAAACAGCTCAAGTCAAGTGCACTGTTTACAAATATATGGGTGTTCGTTATTCGCCTCGCTATTCCACGAATATGTAAAAGCACCACAAGATTACTGGAGATACTATTATGGTATGATGTATGCGTTATAACCGGCTATTATAAACCATTACTCTGATCGGTTGCAATCAAGGGCATAAAGTATTGGGATTTTTCTTACGAGATTACAAACCGGTAACCGGTAAACATTAATGTTTTGGCCTGGTTTGGTTCTTAAAAGGAATAATGGCACATTCAAATGGAGTAAATTGTTAGGGTTCTATAAAGTTATATAAAGTGATACAGTTGATTTTCAATACGCATTTGTTGTTAAAAGTAACAATATAGGTAATAGGTATGTAATGTGTAGGTAGGTATGTGTTTTTACATTAAAAAAGTACCGTGCTAGTCTTGCCTTAGTTTGAAAATTGACATCGGTGGGTACCTACCTAAGTTTATCAATTATTTACTTCCGAATTTCGTAAAGTAGGTGTTCCCAATAATTAAAAATATTGAAGTCCGATTTTAAGAAAGATGGGTAGGTCACCTCAGTAGGTTATAGTAGAAAATAGTTGATTCATTTGTTCATTTTCATACATAATTAATTAAAGAAGCTCAAGTCAAAATATAATTAATGCTAATTAATGTTTGCAACCTTACAACACTACATAATTTTTTTAATTTTACTGTAAATAGGTAGGTAAATAAAATAATTAGTCTGTTGAAGGCAATTTTCTGCCTCGTTACACTAGTAATTTTTTTTCTTGTCACGCCATTGTTTTATTTTGGCAAAGTTTTAAAAAAAGAACGAAAACTAAATCGCAGGTAACCAGAAAATAAACAATATCAAACGTCAATCTTATTAAACAAATCAACATACTAATTAAACATTGTTTAAAACTTACATCTTAAATGTAAACACTGATTTATATGCACTTTTCACAATGACACACCAAACATCGTAATTATTAGATGCGCTTTAAAACAACACTACACACAACCGTCACACACGGCATTCGCCGGGACACTGATTTTAAACCGAACTACTGAAGTACTGACACTGAGTACTGACTGGCGACTGCAGTACTGACGATCAGTGTTGCCAACAGAACTGGCCCTAATGTCGCCGTTTTTCATGCATGAAGTAGCCTAATATCGCCGAATTTCAGTTGTAGTAGCCTAAAGTAGCCCAAACACCAAAATATCAATATGAATAAAATAAAATGTAGTTTTCATCAATTTATCTATACTTACTAATATTATAAAGCTGAAGAGTTTGTTTGTTTGAACGCGCTTATCTCAGAAACTACTGGTCCTATTTGAAAAATTCTTTCGGTATTAGATAGCCCATTCATCGAGGAAGGCTATAGGCTATATATCATCACGCTAAAGCCTAACACTAACAGGAGCGGAGCCACGGGGGTGAAACCGCGGAGCGCAGCTAGTTTATAATATGTTTTAGTGTGATAAATAGACATAAGCCATCTTTAGAACACGCTATGAGCGTGGCGTTACTCCCGTTCAACGCGTACCTACCGGCCGCGGCCACAGACATGCGGACATGCCACAGAGCAAGAATAATATAGGTAGTACCAGCCGGCCGTCCGCGTCACTGAGCGCGACCGCAGTATTACGATAATGTACCTATATTGTAATACTGTGGCGCGAGTTCATTTTTTATCCGAACCGCGAGGGACTGTACTGCTTCCTGTGTTCTGTGTTCCCCGACGAGTACAATAAGGGGGTCTTGAAGTGAAGAGTGAAGGTACCTTCTAGGGAAGCGCGTTCCATCTCAGACCACAACTCAGCTTAACATCAGGCGAGGTTGTGGTCAAGCGCTTCCCTAGTCCCAATAAAAAAAAGCTGTATTTAGAGCAATTTAAAAAAAAATCTACAAAAATATGCGTGTTTGAGTGGATTGTTTTTGAATGAAAATTAAATATATTGGAGTATTTTTTTCAGCCAAGTACTAGTAAATTAATCGGTTAATTGAAATACAACGTCAAAATAGACGGGAGTCAAATAATTTTACTAATATCTGGCGTCTGCGTAAAGCTTCGACCATAAATTCCAAAATTCCAAAAACGGCCTGTGTCCGATTCTAGGACATGAACTCTCTTATTGAAATGAACGTTAACATTTTAAAAACTACATATTTTTTTTTATTTTTGAAGTGAAACTTCTTTATCGGGGTTGGAAAAAAATTTAGTGTAACATTTTTTCGTTACGCGTGACATTTTTCCGTTACGCGCCATCTTTTTCTTATCCCTACCACGCGTGATTCGACGTATTTCTGTAAAGTTGCATATAGTAAATTATTTTTTGAAAAATAAGGTCATAAAGAAGTTTCACTTCTTACGTGTGTACACTAGCACACGCACACATTTTTTTTTAATTTGTTTATATAATAGACCTAACATGTACAATTTGTTTATATTAGGCCATCATTTTAAACGACGTATAATCTAGTTTCAAAATGAGTTAGTAAAAGTGAAGTCGAGGGCATAAATTTGTGGTAATAGAATTAAATTTCCAGAAAATCCGTCCAAAAAAAGTACAATTAAGTATTTTTTTTTATTATATTAAATTATAATAATAATAACCGTGCGGCGTGACCTGTCCCGATAAAAACGTTCTATTTAAAATCTAAATTTTTTTCTAACCCCGATAAAGAAGTTTCACTTCAAAAATTTTTCCCTAGAGTAGCCTAATCGGCGACCAGTCGCCTTTTAGATTTTTTCGTCGCCGATTCTCGTTCTGAGTAGCCTAAATGGCGAAAATTCGCCTACGTTGGCAACACTGCTGACGATTGAACAGTGATTTACTTGAGAAACGTACCTAGTACCTACTCAGATGAGTGAGTAATTAACGATTATTAGCGTAACGTACTAATTATTTTGGATTATAGTGAGGTGCAGAACAAAAGAAGACCACATAGATTTGGTGTTGCCATTTTCGAGGACATTAAAGATTCTAATTAGGTATAATGACTTCTAATTTCTGTCTATATTTTAAATGAGTACATACCTCCATACTACTAGCAGGAATCTATAATAATTCACACCTTATAATACTAGTGGACGCGTCCTAGGTCCTAGCCATTGTAATAATAATATGTCAAATGCATGGTGTGGGTTGTTTTTCCTTTTGTTAATTTTGCGGAGGTATTTTAATGCATTATGTTTTGAGCTACTTACAAAAATGAAATTTTAAGGAAATGTATATATACCTACTTATATGTATAAATGTGTAGGTACATATTATTATAGTGTGTGTAAATTTTGAAAGTAAACTTGCTTTTCAAACTCTTAGCTAAAATCCTGATTCCTACCTAGGTACCACAGATAATGAAATTGTTACTAAGTAAGTACTACGTTCAATGAAAGCTGAATGTACCTATTGAAGCGATACATTTATTTTTGAAAGCTAAAAATAAGAACATTTGGGGCAATTAAGTATTGCTAAAAACCAACTGCAATCTCAATCGACAATCATCATCAATTAGGTTTATCCGTTTTTATTACCTGCCATGGAACCGACGCGACGGACATACATACCTATATACATTTATATCTTCAAATCGGTATGTTTATATGGTTTTTATGTTTATCCTTCAGTCGATTTATAAATGAAAATACTGGCTTAGATAAAAGAGCTTCCGTAAAATCAGTCAAAATATTTATCCCCTGCCTCATATAGGGGATTCCCTATTTTATTGATTTTCCTTTCCAAAGTATAGGTATAAAGTATCTCGTACCATCAAGTACCATCTTACGTCTAGAGATAAGCACTAGATCAAGTGGGTAATGTTCATTGACCTTTGAGAAGTATGCAGTTCAATGACGTGAGCTATATGCAACTAATTTTTATTAATTAATCGTATAGGTTCTTGACAAAAACAAAAAAATGCAGGGTATTCAACTAAAATTGTTATTAACAGTATTTAATCATTTTTCCCCTAATTATCAGTCAACTTTCGTAACTTATAACAAATATGACATAATTTTGATATGACATTTTTACCACAGATTAAATATATAAAGGTAAGTAAGTAATATATTTTATAGTCTGCCTTAACTGTTCACTTCATACACCGCGAATTGTTTTCCAATAAAAAATATAAAACATGAAGCTCATTTAAGCATTTGTAGCTTTGCGCCTAAATAAGTATTCAATTTAACGCTTTCATTTCGAAGATAAGGCAGAATCCAATTTTTCTCGACGAGTAATAAAGAAAATTGCGGGAAACATCGATAGAACCTTCTAGCTTGAGCAAATGATTGCGTTTAGCGAAATGACGCCGTTTCTCATTCGATCCATTTTTATGAATATAACATTTGATCTGCGTTCCGCGGTTTACGCTTGTTTTATTCAATTTTAAAGATAATCTTAAAAGGCTTTTGTTACTCGTTGTTTTTTTACGAGACTAGATTTAATAATCAATGTAGGTAACAAAGTCCATACAGTCCGTTATTTACAAATGTTATCAAATTGTATTTCATCTCTAACTAAGAAGCTGTGCCTCGCAGTTTTACCCGCATTGCTTGGCTCCTGTTGATCGCCTCACCTCAAAGCGAGGTAACGCCGCATGAGTCATGTTTTTTCGTGCGTGCAGCCGGCGCTATCGAATTATAAGACGTTGTCACGTCAAAAAAGCAACAAACCGATATTTCGTTACATTTCGTACCATCTTAGACCGCATCTAAGCTTTCCATCAGGCGAGATTGTGGTCAAGCGCTTCCCTATCTAGAGTAAAAAAAAAAAAAAAACAATGCTGATTGTTATCTGTACATTATTTGTGACGGGGCTAAGATTCCTGTGTTTGTATTTTTTCTGTAACAGTTAGGCATACGCGAGTGTTTCTTTTGAATAATTATTTGTATAGGTTTGAAAATAGAATGAATGTCATAGCATAGTATAAATAATTTGGAAAATCCAAAAGTGCACGCCTCATAATTTTTTTTTAATAAATATTTATTAATTATTATTTTTGTTTATTTAATAACAATTAAACCACATCGAATCAGACCCTGAAAAATGAAAGGGTTCTATTTCTGAGCATACTCAAGCGTAAGAGAAAAAAAAAGACTCGATTAGTAAAGTATTTCGGTCGCTATCGTGTTAACAAGAAAAAGGATCCGCACATACAGACACACGGACGTCCAAGACAGAACTTTTTTAAACTGTTTTTTAACTAGTTTAAATAACAAAAATGACATCAAAAATATCATGAACGTTAAAAATAGTGTTTTTTCTTAATATGTGTGTGTATGTATTATCTTACAAGTGCAATGTATGATACATAAAGACATTTTAAGTTTGAAAAATCAGATGTTTTGCGCGAAGTGACAGTAGTACCCACCTCAACGCTTCGCTTATGAGGCGTGCAATTATACTATGGTTATAACGATGTACGGTGGCTCAAATATCAGTTCGCTCGCTATAAGAAAGTGAGGGTAGTGAAAAAAAAAACAGAATACATTTTCAGATATTTAAAAATAGGAGTTTACATATTCCTGAAGTGAAATTTGAATTTTACCATTTATTAGAGCATTTAGCCACAAATAACATAAAACAGTGTTTATTTTTGCAGGCTGTTACATAATCAGTAAATAAACAGATAATCATTATTTAAAATATGGCAGTGGAAAGCCAGAGATATGTAAATGAATTGTTTTAACAAAACAATGTCGTAATAGCAAGTGACGTAAGCCCTTCAAGAGTATTGTGAATGATCATGTGATTTACAGGAGCACTTACATGATATTATATGTATTGTGAAGCAAGTGTGATGATACCTACTGTAATAATATAATAGACTAGATTTCCGCCCGCGGCTTCGCCCGCGTTTTCAAAGAAAAACTCGCATAGTTCCCGTTCCCGTGGGATTTCCGGGATAAAACCTATCCTATGTGTTATTCCAAGTTACCCTCTATATGTGTGCTAAATTTCATTGTAATCGGTGCAGTAGTTTTTACGTGAAAGAGTAACAAACATCCATACATCCATACAAACTTTCGCATTTATAATATTAGTAGGATAACTCCGGTGATAAATGCTCGTGAAAATTGAAATGGACATACACAATTATCTCGCTTTTCAAAACTCTAACTGCTGTGGCTCTTCTTTATTTTGGTTAAAGTTTAAAATGAATTATCATAATTATGTTAGTTGACTATTTGGGATTTTGATTCTGAAACAATTTACGGTATAAAAGAAGACATTTTATAGACATTGTTAACATTTAACAGTGTTAACATTTTTCTTAGACGAAAGCTATTGTGTATAATTTTGTAGTCTGCTCTCTGCACAGTCTGCACTCTGCACTCAAATCTCTCGTAAATATCTCTGTTTAAACCAAAATGGTCAGGTAAGGTTGGATGATGGTCATTAATAAGATACGGTTTCTTATTTAAAATTACTGACAATACTGAAACAAATTAATGCATGGATTTTTCTTGAAACAAAGACCTATTGTGTCTATGTCGACATTTCTTATAGTTACTATTCCAACAATTTAATTTTATATTAATTCGCAAGCCGACATTTTCTATGTAAATTCCTAAAACAAACTCTGCGCCCGACATTTTAATTAAATTATGTAACTAGAAAAAGCAATGAACAGTTTTTTGTGTAAAAGTTTCAATAAATTGTTCTGCTTTCAATGTGCTATTGATTAAAAAACTTAAATGAGTCTTCGAGCTGGCTATGGCCTATGTTTCCTGTAATTACAGGAACAACAGTCTAAGCATTCCTATTTATTTTTCAGTACAATGAAAAAATTGTAAGTATACGGTGAACACTGAACGATTACACCCATTTGCGTTCAGTGTGCACAGGCAATAAAAATATAAATAAAACGAGAAATATCTAAAAATGTTCATCAAACACTCCCTTATGTATATTATATACATTTAGTATGAAATATGACTATACCAAACATTTAATATGAAAGGTTTTGCTTTTTTATTTGATTTTGTGCTTTAATTACTTCGCAAATTTTATTTAGAAACTTAAATAGAGCTCCATGTGGAATACAATGATATTCCAAAACGAGGTTGTCATTTCGAACATTTGCTTTGAATACAAAATATATGGGAAATAAAATGTATGGGAGCGTTTCATGTAACATTTTTGGATATTTCTCGTTTAATTAAATAAATGTTATTATTGTCTTTTTACTCATTAGGTATTACTTTAAATATCAGTTTAAAGTTTTTTGATATCTATTATAGTTATGGAATAATCGCCTGTGCAGACTTAACGATTACACCCGGTGTATTTTCTATTTGAACAAGTGAAATAGGAAATTGTTGCACATTGAGGGAAGCGCTTTACACCCATTTTACACCTTGTTTTTTTTGAATGAAAAGTGTTCGAAGAAGACTGCTTTTATAAAAAACGCTGTTTAGGTAGTTAGATCTTTATATATTTAGAAAATTAAAGTAGCTGTTTTGCTTGTTACAGTAATCACTTTAAATTCGCTCTAAAACAACTATGCTTGAACGATATTTAATTTTTCCCTTTCTCAGCTTGAGAAATTTATATTCTCAAGAACAATTTTAAAATAACATTACACTTCAGAAAGTTGCATCCCAGCACTGAGTAATTAGAAAGATTTATGCCTGACATTAATTTTGATTTTCAAGCATACTTTGTACCTTGAATATTATATTAATTTTCTTTATTGCACGCCTCATAAGCGAAGCGTTGAGGTGGGTACTACTGTCACTTCGCGCAAAACATCTGATTTTTCAAACTTAAAATGTCTTTATGTATCATACATTGCACTTGTAAGATAATACATACACACACATATTAAGAAAAAACACTATTTTTAACATTTATGATATTTTTGATGTCATTTTTGTTATTTAAACTAGTTAAAAAACAGTTTAAAAAAGTTCTGTCTTGGACGTCCGTGTGTCTGTATGTGCGGAGGATTTTCTTGTTAACACGATAGCGACCGAAATACTTTACTAATCAAGTCTTTTTTTTTCTCTTACGCTTGAGTATGCTCAGGAATAGAACCCTTTCATTTTTCAGGGTCTGATTCGATGTGGTTTAATTGTTATGAAATAAACAAAAATAATAATTAATAAATAATTATTAAAAAAAAATTATGAGGCGTGCACTTTTGGATTTTCCAAACTTTTCGTATTTAATAATATGGTTGCAGGTTTTTTTTATTTATTTGCGTAATATATTAAAATAAATCTGATATTATATTATACAGATTTATTACAAAATGTTTTCATAATATTTACTCGTCAAACAAACCAAAAAATATCAGAATTTGAATACAGTGAAATAACACGCCACTTAATTTGACTATTTCACAGAAAAATGTATTTCATTTAGCGTAATACGTTTCATTTATTTAATACTGTGCTAGCGTTAAAAATTTCCTAGAAGTTAAGTATTACTTTGCTATACACTGATTATACCCCGGTTTTTCTTCACTACATAATTAACAACAATTTCAATATTCATCCTACTGTCATGCCAATTATAACTCAGCTTTCCTCCCGCAGCTTCGCCCGCTTTGTCTAAAACCAAATAAATTATATACTAATACCTTCCTCTTTAATAATTCTACATATTTATTAAAAAAAGCCGCATCAAAATCCGTTGCGTAGTTTTAAAGATTTAGGCATACATAGGGATATACAGACAGAGAAAGTGACTTTGTTTTATTGATTTATTATAGTTTTAATTGCATGTAAATTTTTATTGATTTTTGATTTTATTTAAATTTTCACTGATATTTTCGTGTCCGTGTAATAGTAAATTGTAACACAGGCTCCTGAAAAATAGTTCTTACTATCTTAGGAGCTTGGGTCACTGATTTTTAATTGTTTTTGTGAAAATAAATGATTTATTTATTTATTTATACTATGTAGTGATATCAAGAAATCAAGGCAGATTTATTATTTAACCCTTAATTACTCGCGTGGGGTATATTAAACCCCACGGCGTATTTGAAGCGTCGTATCTCCGCCATTTTTAAAGCTACCTGCGTGCCTTTCTTAGTAGCTGCCTAAATACCTTCCCCTGCCGTGAATCACTCGCGAGCGCCGCTCCATGTCGTGTGGTTGTGCCAGGAGATCGCGTCTGGGGTATATATTGCCCCACGCGAGTATTCGTGCAACTTTTTTGGACGAGTGAGTATGTGTATTTTTATTTTATAATGTGCAGTACATATACTAAATGGTTCGTTTTTTTACTTATCTTTGTTTTATGTTTATTTGTTTTAGGTTAGAACGCCTAAAATGGCAAGTAAGCATCTTTCTAACTGCCAGATTGTTGAGCGTTTGGAAGACGACGAAGAAAGCATCATAGATAGTTCCGATGAAGATGAGGTAGACGAGGACGTGATCCAGAGTGACCACAACTCAACCAAATGTGTGCTAACTATAACGTCGGCAGACGAACAAAAAGATGGCCTATGGTTATATTTACCACACTGCCTAGGGCCATACAAAAACGGCTAAAAAAATGCTCAAGTTCAGGATCCTAACCCCACTTCCAGAGGTGGTCCATCGACAACTTATAAAAGGTGTCATATCTGTCCAAGGTCAAAGGATAAAAAAATAAGATTTATGTGTGCCAAATTCCACCAGCAAGTTTGTCACGACCATTCCACTATGATATGTGATAAATGTATTGAATAAAAAGGTCCTAAATTTAAAGTTTCATCTTTAAAAGTTTATTATATTTATATTAATTAAAGATAGTATTATAATTTAGAACAATGTTGTCTCTTTCTAATTTTTATAATAAAAATAAAAGTATGTCATTAAAAATATGTTTTATTGTACCTTTAAAATTGGGGTTAAATATACCCCACGCGAACGTAAGTGTAACTAAATGGACGCGAGTAATTAAGGGTTAACGGAAGCTAAGTGGTTCTCTAGAGTATCCTGCCTTTATTCATTAGTAGCCTTGTGTTACATTATGCACGTCTATTGTTGGGTTGTTTTGCTCTGAGAGCGTAATCTACAATTTGGTACAGTATTATCTCTGGAATGTTCATATGGGTATTCGCATTTCTCGAAGATGTAGAGTTCTTTTGGTGTTGGTTATGCTGATGAAAAATGTTGATAATAATCTAATTTTGACTGCTTTGTAGATTTACTGTTTCTGTTCTTCTGTGCTTTATTGAATACTAATCTATACAATATCTATTTATTACTTATTGTACTGACATACTTCCCCGCATTCAACAGGTTTTCGTTTGCTAGCACAGCTGCTTAAAGTTATTTCGAGAATTTGGATAAATAAATCGTATTAACTATTTATTGGTTACAGTATTTGGGTATTTGTTAGAAAGTTACTGTTTAACTATATTTGTATACTTACATTAATTATTTTTATTGTATTTTATGTATGTGAAATTACAATTTAGCGATAAGGCCTAATTGTACAATAATATCAGTACCTAATTATATTTGCAAATAAAGGTATTCTATTCATTGTTCTGCTGTATGTTTAATAATAGAGTTACAATAAATTATGTACGAATAAATATAAATAAACATTTTTGTTCCGCCAAGTTAACATGGGTTTGATTTAAAATATATAACTTAACCTATACAATTTTTTTTAATACTCACATATAGTAAATGTAGTTTCTTTATAAATCAATATGAATAATTTATAAAACATACTTTATGTAGTTATAAGTTAATTTAACAAGAACTCTGATTGATAGCAAAATAAACTGTTTCATTTTCAGGGAATGCAATAAGTATACGTATATAATTTAACACGCATCTTCAAGCAGGCCCTTATCGTGTCCTAGTAACAGGAAATTTCCTTAAGTTGCTATCTGTTAAGTCGAACATATAACGACTTTAATTTGAAACTTGAAACTCATCTCAGAGTTAAGAGATAACGTAATTGAAACTGTGCATCCCTTACGGTGGTTAATAGCTGTAAGTTTCGGGAATCGGGAAAATTCAATGGGCTTTAGCATATTATGTGTATGGAAAACAATTTGACGGAACTATGGTAGATCAAATCTTAAAGTTGTATCCCTACTGATATTATATTATGATAGTATAATAGGTATGTATATTTTCTCTATATCGAAGAGAAAATATATTATTATAAATTTATAAATATATTATTATAACATATTCTTATTGTATAGACCTCCTTGGTTTCCCCTTAATGGCTATAAATATATTGACTACTTTAAAATTTGCCCTGGTTTTTATTATTTTTTAGATTTAGATCTATATTAATGCAGTGATATTAATGAATCAATGTCTATCATACATAATTTATTCTTATCATTCCTTCGTTAAGTATACGTATATATTGAAAGTAAACTAAAAATTGTAAACATTTTTCATATAGAGAGATTTAATTCATTGAACGTGAAAGTTCCCAACTTCTTGAAGAGGCTTTAGATACCTCTACCTACTTGATCCTGTTTCTGGGATTATTGTTAGATAGATTTTACAAACAATCTAGTTAGTAACTACAAGTACTAGTTGAGAACTAAATGGCTTACTGGATTTATAGTTTTCAAATAGTTTGGAAAATCCAAAAGTGCACGCCTCATAATTTTTTTTTAATAATTATTTATTAATTATTATTTTTGTTTATTTAATAACAATTAAACCACATCGAATCAGACCCTGAAAAATGAAAGGGTTCTATTCCTGAGCATACTCAAGCATAAGAGAAAAAAAAAGACTCGATTAGTAAAGTATTTCGGTCGCTATCGTGTTAACAAGAAAATCCTCCGCACATACAGACACACGGACGTCCAAGACAGAACTTTTTTAAACTGTTTTTTAACTAGTTTAAATAACAAAAATGACATCAAAAATATCATGAATGTTAAAAATAGTGTTTTTTCTTAATATGTGTGTGTATGTATTATCTTACAAGTGCAATGTATGATACATAAAGACATTTTAAGTTTGAAAAATCAGATGTTTTGCGCGAAGTGACAGTAGTACCCACCTCAACGCTTCGCTTATGAGGCGTGCAATAAGTTCTCCCATATTTATACAAAATATTATTAGAATTGGAACGGTTTAGGAAAAGTATACTGGATAATATAATAGACTACCACTGGAAAGAAAAAATAGCATTCACACATTAAAATTGATACGCTTTTTACAATAAAACACATTCAATAATTATCAATATTATTTATTTGTTCAAAAATTCACTCTCCATAAGAAAAGAGTTGAATATTACTCATCAAGTGTTAGATATTGCAAAAACAACACAGCATAAGAAATCGTAATACAAAATAGCCGAAAGGTTAATTTTAAATTTATTGGTAGTATACCATAGATATGTAGCACGTTGCTTTTCGCGTCCAACAACATCAATATACGTTCAGCATTTTGTTTAGATTCATCTGAAATTATCAAAATTATTAGTGTAACATAAATAAATGTGCATATAACGAAAAACATTTTTTTTAATAAATATCCATTCCATAGCAATATACACTTGGAAACTATAAGTTAAGTAAATCCTGTTTAGTGCACAAACGAAAGTAATTTATAACTGAATAATTTACAAAATAATTTACACAAAAAAAAATGTGCGCGTGTGAAAAGATGGCGCGTAACGGAAAAATGTCACGCGTAACGAAAAAATGTTTCACTAAATTTTTTTCCAACCCCGATAAAGAAGTTTCACTTCAAAAACTCCACTGATCTTGAGTAGCATAGACTATATTTTTATGATTCATTCGTAGCTCATCTAGTTATTTAGTATAATTACTAATAATCTTTACCATTTATCGAACTATGTGCTTTAATCATAAGGCAAGCGTGTTTTGTTTCCTTCAGCTTTGAATTTAATAAATGCCCTATGAATGATACAAAAGCACATCCCAGAAGCAGAAAAATTGTGATAATAATCACTAGTACTACAATCATTTTTCGCTCACTTAACTGAAATAAATAATAAATATACGTACATTACAATTTAAATTTGGGTAATAAGATTAATAACCTTTTATTATTCAATAATATTCAACCACGTCTAGATCATTGATAATAATTTTAGATTTTACAAGAGATTGATAGGAAGGAAAAATTCTACTGTACTATTTTCTACTTGACTTTTGTATTAACTCTTTAGAATTTTCTGCTTTTGATGAATCCTTGACTAGTTTGGGCAAAAAATATACAGACGTTCAGATAACACAACCCAATTACCGGAATTTAAAGTTGGTAATTTTTTTATGAACTAAGTAGTACATAATAATATATTATGTCCAAAATAGTGAATTGGATAACTTTACTTTTCTTAACTTAAAACTGTTTTCATTGTAATATAAAAAGTACTTACTAAATTTCGAAGAAACGAAGTAGTCATTTGGACCATGCAAGATATCCCAAACAACACAATTGTAAACCCACTGAAAAGCTATAAAGACAAAATATTATAATAAAACTAGCTGTGCCCGCGACTTCGTCCGCGTGGAATAGTGACTGCATAGTAGTTACTACTTAACTTTTATTGAATAAACACGTACTACCATAAATACCATAAATACCAAAGAAGAAATAGACTAAAGAGTTTGCTTTTGGTGAAGAGGTTTGAAATATTATTAGGACTAAAACTCACCGAATGTTCGTAAAGGTCTTCAAAGATAAAGATGCAAGTCAGTATTCGATAAATGCCGTAAACGAGTTTTGTTATATCTTTTTCGGATTTGATCTCTGTACATTCTTTTAAAGTATAGACTTTAGCACTCGACTTAAGCTCACTTTTGTGATCGATTAGGAGCTCATTAAGTTCTTTTGAAATAAACTCTATTCTTCTTGTAATAAAATACACAATTATCATAAGCAATAGAACTTCATTCAGTACACCGATCATTGGATAATGAATTGCCAGTGCTGAAGCACAAAATTCCGTCATATATTGAACGTGGCATAAATAAATCCACGCTACATCGAGAAGTAGCACTAGAAAGAGAGCCAATCTTGAAAAATTCGATATTCTTTTGTTATCCGGCCTCAAATCGGCTCCAAGAATTCTTTCAATTTTTTGTAGCTCCACGAAAAAATTTGCAACCTTTTTCCCGTTATTAAAATGATTTTTGTAGTGAAGGACTAGTATTACAAGACCGCATAGGACAAAATTTAATCTTATGTAGATTTCTACATCACGGACTATTTCTTTGAACTCACAGTAAAAATATAAACGTATTAACGAAACAGGTACTAGGAGCCAAGCAATCACAGAATATGCTGTATATAGTTTGGGAAGTGGTGTGACGAATCTGTACTTCATTTCAACTCTTGTGTAAGCAAAAATGCATTGGTAATAGGAATACCACTGAAATATATCCACAAACTCTGGATCTAACATATCTTCTGATAAATTAGTATCTCTTTGCATTGTTACCTGTCCGAGTATCAGCAGCTTAATGATAGTTTTACCGAAACTCATCCATTATTCTATTAATTCCAAGTCTCTAGAGGTTCTATAATAGAGGTCTATTCTATTAGACTAAGTTACTATTAAGAATGAATAAGGTAAAAATTCTGTAGGTACATTTAACATTTGTAATAATTTTTGGAGAGTGCGCTTATATTGTAAATTGTACGCTTTATTCGTTATAAATTGTAATTGTTTGCTTTTCGATCTAAATCTGAATTTAATTATTTGTGTCGGTCTGATTGTCGTTACCTTATTGTTATCTACTCTACTCTATAGATTGAAATGTTACTTGGCGTAATATTGCTAATATTTTATAACACCTACGCCTCCCTCTAGGTTTTATAATTATTCTCTCATTTATCTTTTTATTATTAAAATCTACTTTCATACTCTGGTCATAAATATCACACGACTCACCAGTTCACCACCTACTTCTACGCAGTGCTACAGATACTTTCTAGTTTTAGTAAATACCAATTTGTGTCATCTCAATACGAGAAATCTTTCAAATCACTTCTAAACTCTATCATAGATGTTATACTATTTTCTTCAGTCAAATTTATACAAATGTATCCAATTGAAACCACAGTTAGTAGGCCATTTATCCTAAAACGCTGGCGAACGGCTATGAATCAAACTTGCTCTCAACTAATCCATTGCGGCCGAATGTCGAAATGAATTGCTGTATTCACTGAAAACAGATCAAATGGACCAAATATGCTACAGCAAATTGCAAACAATTTATTTTAAAAGTTATTATTTAATCTTTGTAAAGAAATAAGTTTGTACAAGTGTGTTTTCTTTGTTAGACAAAGTCTGCCCAATATGCGTTGGATATAACTATTACCTTTTTTGAACCTAACCTGAGGTTTATAATTGATGATTGAACACATAGATGTTATTTGGATTCCTCTAATATTGAAATATCATTTTCCTTGCATATAGAAGGATAATGAGCTCGTATGATTTCTAGAGGATGGGAAGGCCAAAGGTCAAATTCTTCCATCGCAAAGGATTTTTCATTAGACTATGTCAGGAATGTGAATACAGGAGAAAGGGACCTAGTCCATTGGTAATCGTATTGAAATTGTGAACTAAAATGTATTGAAGTCTATATTGTGTAGATGTGCCAAAATTTGTACACAGGTATGTTAAGAAAAATCTGTATAGATGCTTGTTGGTTAAAGATAAAACCTTGTTACGCAATTGTAAACATACCTAAGCCTGAATGCTGTTCAGCCAGAAATATGGGTAGTATTTGCTCATGGGATCTAAACTTATACGCCATTTTCTGTAGGCGTTAGTGACATATCACACTAGCGGATTGCGAGCGGTTTCAAAGCGGAGCGGGTGCGCAACGAATACGTTGCGGTTGCGCAGCGAATTCGTTGCGGACGCGTGGCAGATGCGCAACGTTTACGTCGCAGTCATGTACACTCATTAACAAAATGGAATCCGTGCTGGTTGTTACTTATAACTTGTGATAGTATAATAATTATGAGATCATTATTTTTTACGAGTTTCATAACATGTTAATGTTTAGGGTATTGTTTTATCTATTAAATCTTGGTCGAAATGCAATCAGATAACTTAATTGCTCATTAAGAAAGTTCATTAGTGAAATAAATGTTAAAGCTCCTTAACTAAAACAGGGCTATCTTATTATTAGATAAATAGCAGTGAATAGAAAATTTTATCAAGCAACCAGCAACTCACTATCACTTTGCTCATAATTAGGTTCACAAAATCTCTTTATAACATACGTTGCTATGGGAGAGATTATACTGGTCAGTCGTTACATACTTTTGGAATGTATGGTACATTCTAAAAGTCCTAGTAATTCAATTTTATAGCACCTTTTTTTAACAACTCCAGTTGTTATTACATCTTTAGTTAACTGTTAAGTAAGTGCATTTCCACAGTACGGTTAAAAAATTGAGTGCTACAGAAACGATGGAAATATTGAATGGAAGTTAGGCAAGGCGGAAGGGCTGGCTTTTGTGCGAGAGTATACAAAATGACGCGTCCGCAACGAATTCGCTGCGCAACCGCGGCGTGTTCGTTGCGCGCCCGCAACGTATTCGTTGCGCACCCGCTCCGCTTTGAAACCGCTCGCAATCCGCTAGTGTGATATGGCACTAAGACGTGACCCTTGAAAAGCTGATGAATGAGATAATTTTCTTTAGGCTCTCACATAATATTTTTGCTGTTCACTAAGTGTTTTTGTAACGTTTGTCTGTGCAGTGGACTATAATATTTTCTTAGGAAATGTATTTGAATTGAATGTAAGTACTTGATACGAGTGTAATTGAGAAATTTGTAGTTTCTTTGGCTTCTTCTTCGTAGTAACCCAACAGTGTAGACATAAATTTGGTTTGTAAAAATTCAACTTTCTATTGATTTTCTAAAATTTATTGTATAATAAAATATATACAAGACTTGTATATTATATATCTTTGGATATTACGTTATAATATGTATCTCCCAGTCATTGCTAACATGAAAAAAAATGTTTAAGCCAACCTAATGAGTAAACTAAATCAATTTTTTATGTATATTGGAATCAATTAAATTTATCGTATTAATTATAATATCTCGAGGATATTATTTGGCCATTAACCTTGGATCTAATCGATTACACATAATATCTGTTTCATATTATGAAAAAATGCTCATAGTTAGCTTTTCTATATCTCCCTGGGGAAGTAATATATTTTCATTAGGGTCTAGTTTTATTGATTTCATATCAAGATTTAAATTAAATAATAATTATGTTTAGTATGCGTATTGAAGATGGTTATATCTGATTTAGGATATCGTAAACTCCTATCAATATAATGATCTTACCTAATGATGGAATATTACATCTCTAGGGGCTCGAATAATTAGTTGTAATTGATAGTCTTTTTTGATAAAGATTCTTTGAAAAAGAATTACCTATTCAATATTTATCTTTTAATATTATTATCATATTATCAGTGGGTAACAAAATATTATTATGTAAATAATTATTCACACCAATTTTCGCAACATATTTGTTAAAACTCACATTTCTTTGATTCAAGTGAAAACTACTCACAAAGGTAATACTTTTCCCACTTTAACAAGTTAACTCATAAACAACGTGTGCGATGAAAAAATTTAAACGCAAATTATACCGTTGTTCCCCTTTCTGCTACAAAAGCATTGCACATTTCTGTTCCTAAAAATGGGATTTTAAAATCGCAGCTTTGTGCGATTTGCAACACGAATTCATTGCAGTAGGTACAGATGGAGCAAACGTTTTACATTTGCCCTAAAATCAGAATTTGAAGGAACCAGATATATATCGTCTTTTGTTTTTATATCATAGCAAGAAAAAGGGCAGATGGGTCATCTAATGTTAAGTGGTCACCATCGCAAATAAACATTAGTAAAACTGGTGGTGTTATAGCTGCTTTGCCAGCTTCTTCCATGCCATAGCTGTCCTGTTAACGAAAGCTGAGGTTCTAATTGTCAAATGTTTCCTTGAGGAATACCTGAGTATGAGTAACATTCGCTCTCCTTACGTTACGACATTGTAGGTACAATTTAGGTGCAGCCAGCCTTATTTAACTCTAGTCGCTACTCCAGAGTTACAGTCTAGGCAAGTTTTCAATTGCTCAAACTTATTATACTATACCTGTATATTATTTTTTATTATATTAATATGAATATAAAATTGTTTATGAAAACACAAATACTGTAGGTTATAAGGAACCAAAATAAAAGCAGTGATACAAATGATTGCCGATTACAATATTAAAAAGTGGCATGAGCAAATGAAATTTATTTACTATCAATAAAAACATTTGTTTACATATTTCATTACATAGAGGTCGAGTAAAGAGGTGAAAATAGTCAGGCACTTTTCTACACTACTAACGCGTAAATAATTCTAGTGCGAATGTAAATTGTAAACAAATGCTGCTAAGTAGGGCCGTGGGAAATAGTTGAACTGGCGCGCCCTCTGCAAGGCTTGGAGATTACGCCCTACGTAATAGTTGCATGTTATTTAATATGTGGGAATTGCCTTTGTTATGATTTTAGAGGTGCAAACCAAAAATAAAGATAGTAATGTTGTAGAATATACTTATTCGATGAAGACTAACTAGTTAGAACTAATTATTATCAGTGCTGTGTCTTCTTTTAGCATAAGTTTTTATTGTATTTTTTTTTGTTGGCAGTACAATAAAGTATTTAAATAAATACTAAATAAATAATTACAGTTGAAGTTTATAGCAAAAGTTTTGAAAAATGTATGAATTAAAACATAAGTCTTAGTTTTTATTTATACATTTTTCATTAACACGCCTTTGTTATCAAGTTACCGTTATAATTTCATGATGAACTAGCTTTCCGCCCGCGGCTTCGCCCGCATTTTCAAAGATAAACCCGCATAGTTCCAGTTCCCGTGGGATTTCCGGGATAAAACCTATCCTATGTGTTAATCCAAGTTACCTTCTATATATTGTGTACTAAAATTCATTGTAATCGGTTCAGTAGTTTTTGCGTGAAAGAGTAACAAACATCCATACAAACACATTCACATTTATAATATTAATAGGATAATGAATATATAAAGACTCGTGAATGTTTATTTTTCATTTATAATTAAGAACATAAACATATTACATGTTTATAGCCTATAGGTACCTATATAATTATATATCAGTTGTTTGAACATAAAAGACTTCATATAACATTAAAGTTACCGTGAAACCACTACGTTGTTAACATAAACATCTATGAATATGCATTATCCTGGAAAACATCGTAAACTCGTTGTATGCAATTTGAATATTATAGTGTAGATACAATCAAGAATAAATACTTAGTATCGGGGAAACCGCAAGCAATATAGGTTTCAGAGAAATACAGAGCAAGATTATAATTTTACAATTAATTCCACGATTGAGATTATATTTTTATCAGAATTTTAAAGATTAGACTATTATTTAGCTGTTCTTTTAATGCAGTGTAATCATGTTGCGTAGGATTGTTTGAAGCCACTGAAATATATAATCAACTAGCTGTGCTCCGCGATATTACCCGCAGTGCTCCGCTCTTGTTGGTCTTAGCGAGATGATATTCCTTCCTTCCTCGATAAATGGGCATCTAACACCGAAAGAATTTTTCAAATCGGACCTGTAGTTCCTAAGATATGCATTAAGCGCGTTCAAACAAACAAACAAACAACTCTTCAGCTTTATAATATTAGTATTGATAAAGTACCTATAGATATGCAGCTATTAAAATAAATACAGGAATTTACAAGGATTTCGAGGAATAACATTTAACATTACTGCTCATGCACTTTGAAGTGATTATCTAAAATGGAAATGCCCTCTCAAAAATTTTTGAACTATCGTTTATCTATTTATTATGTAAATGTAATGACTGCCTCAAAAAATTACTTATAAGATTTTCAAGATGGTACATATCACCTTAGATCATTAGGTACTTAATGATCTAAGCATATCACTAATAGGCTTATATCTACATTTCTATGAGTACATTATGACAATCAGTTTTTACTTTGACTCAACCAGTGCTGAGGAAATATTAAATATTTAGTCGTTCTGTTGATTGTGCATTAACCAAGGACACAATTACTTGCATACAAGTTTGTATTAACATAAATGTAAAATGCAATACTGTTTAGATTTATTAATTAAGGTTCATCGTGTATCTCCGTAGAGATCAATTGAATCATTAGTCAATTACACCGCGTCACACACAATTAAACTTGGATATAACATAGACTTAGAGAAGCCTGGATAGTGCAATTAATGTAATAAGAAAAAAATCGTGTGTAATGATGATACAGAAAGAAACAAATAATCGATTAAACATTGCCAGTCATTCATCGCACAACTAAAATGACTGTTTTTGTCATAATTGCCATTCATCCACTAATGTCGTAAGTTTAAACATCTATAGTCGCGTATTATTAACAGTAACAAAACAACATGATTTCTTTCTTTATATACCTAATTGAAAACTTGAGGTATCTAGCAGATACTAACTCTTGGATATTGGCTGTTAAAAAAGAGATTATTGACATTGGTGGATTTATTTATTTATTGGCTGATTGTATTAATTTAAATGTAAGAATAACTTAAACTATTATGATTAACTATTACTTCATTTTACTGCTTACTGTATATATCAAGTACATCGTTTTGGAATACTGCTTATCTTAATGTGACTCTATCACTTTTCTGTTTTTGTGATTATTGGACATGATTTAGTTAAAAAAATATTTACAAAAGTAGTATATAAAACCTCAATTAAGGCGAATAAGTATACGATAACACTTCGTTTCTATCTGACCATGAAAAGTTGTATCGCGAATAAAAACTTTACCACCAAAAATCAATATCAATTATAACTTAAAAAGAACAAACGAGGATCAGACAATATTATCATAATAATGAGCCCAGTTTGCGATCCCTTCGCTCCCAATTACGATTTGGGAAGTTTGAGTGGAAAAGTTTCACCAATGAGAGGAAGGAAAACCTTCATTTCTCGTAATTAGCTGCTCAATTAGGTGTATTTACTATTTAGCACTTTGTATCGCAATTTCGGCCCTTGGAAAGAAGGCTACTATTGATTTAGAGCGTTTTTCTATAAAAATTGTTAACCTGTGCTGCGCGGTATCACCCGCGGACCCCGTGGACAAAATCAAGTGCTTCTATAGATATTCTGTTATATTTAACAAAGGTTTCATTATATTGAAAAATGTGGCATGCATCAAATTATGTAGAGATTCGAAGTATACTCAAAATACATGTAAATACACAATAATACACACTGCCACTCATAATAATTATTAAATAGCCTGTCAAACGAAAATAGACACAATTTGTTAACATTCCTGTCAAGAAAACTAGAATTCCCATATCCATTTATTTGGCTTTTGATTACTCTACGGCCCAATTATAACATACAAGCCTGTCGTTTATAATCGTTTAGTAACACATTAATATATATTTGATTAAGGAATATTGCGAATTTGACCTTTCGCTGTCTGGAGGATAGTTGATATATTGAACTAGCTGTACGCGACTCTATTCGCGTAACAATATTATAATTTATAAGTATCTACTATTTATATAATATATAGAGTTCTTTTGAACGTAACACATAGTATGTGTATGACTCATGAAATCCTAACAATCGAAATATCGATACAAATATAATGCAAATCCGTCAGCTTAAATCATAACGGCTTGTTTCAAAACACAAATGTTTTCTTATATAAATGTAGCGTCTATACCCTATACGGTGTTATTTTGAATGTAATTCGATTACGGGCTGATTTTTCAATCCTTGGTTAACTTATTCATCGAATAACGTATTAAACTACCATTTCAAAAATGTATTCTAATTGTCCGTATATGACAGTTTACAGGTGACATTTTAAAATGTTCGTGTAATACTTTATTGGACAGATAAATTTTAACCAAGGATTGAAAAATCAGCTATGTCGAATTGAGTACATACTGTATACTATATATAATATATTACGTAACACAGCTCTAAATTTGTAATGTGACATTTTCCGAGAAAGTTAATAGCGTGGATCAAAAGCCTTTCAAGCTAAATTCCTCATCCATCTATGTCTGCACCTATTTCTTTTTTTCTATATAAAACACGAATTTTCAATAAAAATAAACGATTTTCAAGGATCATGATTTGAATGGTTTATTTATCTGTGTTTACGTTTAGTAATTCTTTCTTGTATCATGTGTATAAGAACTTTATACTTTTTCAATATCTAATTGATTTGTCCATCCCAAGGTTGCTTGGAAGAAATTCCATCTAAGCGACAACGCTGCCCAAACTGACGATTGATTTGGGATATTTCTTATTTTGGTAAATACAAATAGTTATTATTGTGTGAATTGTTGTATTCATAATTTAATTATTAAAATAAAAGACTCATGTAATTTTCAGGATTTATTGAGAAACATTTTCACTCTCAGTAAAGTGTGCAAGAAGCTTTTCTTACATACCACTTACATAATTTCATACTTATAACTTGGTCTTTGATTTCCACGTATAACCATACATCTCGTAGATCTTCTTATAGTGGTTACACTGAACAATATATTTTTTCCTGTGAAGTTGCTAGTATAAAAATAAGCCTCGTTTATTTTAGTCACGGTTCGTGATCCGCCACAATAACAAGGCATGTGATAAATATTATATGAGATATCACTTGTTCTTCCTCTCAAATCTTTTTCGTATTTTTTCTTAGGTTCTTTTTACAACGGATAATAATTTTGATTTTTAAAAATGTATGTCCATTGGTTATCGCAGATTTTGAGGATCATTAAGTGTTTTATTACAACTCTATTTTTTACGTTAATAAAAAATGTTGCAAACATATAGATAATGATGATTAGATTATTAATTATTTTAAAGGGAGAATATGACTTGATAAAATAAGCGAATTAGTTTACAGAGAACGAAAGTTCCCTTAAAAGTTTTAAGGGATAGCAATAAAGATTGTATATGTCGTGGTCATATCGTAGATTTGATCATTTCATGATATGAGTGGCCATTTCACGAAATGGTCGCATATCGTGAAATGGCCAACATAGTTTGATCAGATCGTTAAATCGTCAACGTTTCACGATTTGGTCATACACATTTGGCCAGATCGTATAAAATATAAAGAGTCCATAAAATATTAAAAAAATTCAGAATAACTATATTCTAAAAACTTGTTTAATGTCATTAAAGTTAGTGCCGCGGCAGCGGCCGGTGAATGCCAGAAGCGAATCGTTTTTGCAATAGAAAACAGTTAGGTTAGGTTAGGTTAGACTTTGATAAACAACGCACGAGCCGAGCGAGCAAAGCGAGCGTGCCGCGGCAGCGGCCGGCGAGTGCCAGAAGCGGATCGCTTTTTAAAAAACAAACAATTATAATAATATAGTAGTAGTTTCTTAAATTATTTTATTTAAGTCGCATTTTTTCTTAAATACATATAAGATATCCACATTTTCCATAGTACTCGTACCTCTTCGTCGTAAATTCTTTGCTATGACTTTCTTCATAATATTGTTATTAAACGAATTATGAAGTTTTTAACTGCGAATAATTTAATTTTCGCCAGCGGCCGCCATCTTATCACATAAACACAGAGCTTGCAGCGCCTCTACCAACGATTAATGTAACTATTTTACGATATGATCAAATAATTTTGATCATTTCATGAAAAAACCGTGCGTTAATTGGCCATATCGTGAAACGATTTCTTATCATTGATCTGCCCAAACCACATCATGATGTGGCCAAACTAAATTGGCCATTTCACGATATGCGACCATTTCGTGAAATGGCCACTCATATCATGAAATGATCAAATCTACGATATGACCACGACATATACATTCCTGCCATTAAATACCAAGATTGAAAAATAAATTTAATTAAGGGACCACATGACATGCCTTTTATCTTGTCAAACTCAAACATTTAGTTATTCAATTAGAACTAGAGACAGAAGACTTCTTCTAGAAGCACATTTGAATCGTCGTAACCCATAACCTATTGCACGCCTCATAAGCGAAGCGTTGAGGTGGGTACTACTGTCACTTCGCGCAAAACATCTGATTTTTCAAACTTAAAATGTCTTTATGTATCATACATTGCACTTCTAAGATAATACATACACACACATATTAAGAAAAAACACTATTTTTAACGTTCATGATATTTTTGATATCATTTTTGTTATTTAAACTAGTTAAAAAACAGTTTAAAAAAGTTCTGTCTTGGACGTCCGTGTGTCTGTATGTGCGGATCCTTTTTCTTGTTAACACGATAGCGACCGAAATACTTTACTAATCGAGTCTTTTTTTTTCTCTTACGCTTGAGTATGCTCAGGAATAGAACCCTTTCATTTTTCAGGGTCTGATTCGATGTGGTTTAATTGTTATTAAATAAACAAAAATAATAATTAATAAATAATTATTAAAAAAAATTATGAGGCGTGCACTTTTGGATTTTCCAAACTATTTGTATTTACCATCGGTTCGGAAAGCAGTTACTTACAGAAGAGCCAGCATTAAGCACTGTAGACCTTTGACTTAATAGTCAAGAGGTACCTAATATAATTAAACAAGAATATTCTCAATGCACTGTAAGCCAGTGTAATAGTTATGTTAATCTTTCTAACATGGACCACAGGAATGTTCTCGGAAAATACCTTTTTTTTTTTATAGTGGGGAAATCTTCCAAAGATACCCACGGCCCCCGGGGAAGGAGCCATGGGTTATGTCGGATTCTTACCGACTAAAACCCCACTGTGTTCCGTCGAGCCGCTTTAATGATGGGGCCGCGGGTATTTGTTGGAATTCTTCCGCGACTCTCGGAAAATACCTGCAATATCTTTAGATTTTAATTAAATTCAGTAACTTACTGAACTGTAACTGAAAGCTAATATTCGTCAAGAACTTCACGTGAACATAAATGTTAGAACAAAGTTGCCTCCAGCCCCTGTACTATGACGTCTTATAACCGTATTGTTTCCAGTGTGGAAAAAAGACAGCGCTATATAAGTCCTCTAGCGCCATCACTTTCTCACGCTGAAAATAATACTATTATAAAGCCGGCTACTCACGCACCTGCAGCAGGAAAAATATTGGAATCGTAACCTTAATTGGCTCCATGTATACGCAAGCAGGGGCAATTTAGAGAGCTATAATTGCTCCAACCGCCACGGCCGTGCAACCAATTTTGTTCCTGCGGCAGATAGGTGAGTAGACGGCTTAAGACTGGTGACCAGATTGCTGAAACTTCAAATGTCCTTGCAGAAGAATATTGTTAGAATTTGTTGTATGTAATTTCTCCGAAATACCTTCAATACCTGACATTTCTTTACTGTCCAAATCATGTTGTTCGCATGATCGCATTTAGTCTACGATACATTTTCTGCGGCTGACAACGTAACTGAAATCAAATAGACCACGAATTTCTATTTTTAAGCAAGAACAAATTCGATAAGTCTGATATCTGTTTCTAAATTTGTATTAGTTGAAATACAGTCTAGTAATCTAATTTATATTGAGTCACCGATGAACTCAGAGAAAATAAATTAATTGATGGAGACAGAAACCATATCAGAATGATAGGATAACAAAGATAGAGAAAAGAATCTGCAAACAAAAACGCTGTCATAATATAACGATTTACATGTTCATACTTACTGCTACAAATATTTGGATTTCCATATTTAATACCGGCCCGGAAATAGCTTGTTTATCCAGAAAGAAATTTAATAAAAGTGCTCCGGATCGGCAATAATATTCTATTAAGTTTCCAAGTAGCCTTCATTCTGTATACATTTTGCTTCGATTCTCCTTCGCTTTGGTTATAATTTGCTATAATATAAATGCCACAAGAAAGAACCAAGTAGCCGTAATCTGATAGGAACATGATACCTAATTAGGTACTTATTTGCATTAACAGATTCAATTGGAATCTCTTAAAGCATATATTATTTGTATAATTTGGTATTTATAAATCAAAAAGATAGCGAAATATTATAAAAATTCATGAAATGTTTCAGTATTTTTTAAATTGCAGGCAAACAACCTG
Source organism: Colias philodice (assembly GCF_061535455.1). Classification (NCBI taxonomy): domain Eukaryota; kingdom Metazoa; phylum Arthropoda; class Insecta; order Lepidoptera; family Pieridae; genus Colias; species Colias philodice. The sequence continues at coordinate 7,435,690 of NC_143103.1, read as the reverse complement.
TGCTGCTAAAATGGCCGATGTCCGTATGTTGATAAATAAACATTCGTCAGCACATAGGTATCCAACGACTGCCATGCTCTTTTTCTTCTTTTTGTGTCACTTTGTACGTATGTAGTGGATGCAATAAAAAGTTGAAAAGTGACAACAATTTTTCTTTCCTTACGAATATTTATTAACTGTTCGATCCTTTGAACTGGTTTAATTACTTCATCCATAGCATTTAGTAAATGGAAAATATTACGCATAACCGAGGCCCCTGGTATGGGACCGAGGACCTGGGACCTTTTGTTGGACTCTTACTGATCAGAAAGTAATGGATTACAGACTAAACTCTACTGCCTTTGAGTAGCTTTCTTAGCTTAGTATTGTAAGAATTAATTCGCGATAATATTCTAAAAGATAAAGAATTTCTAAACGATGAAACATTACTAACTACTAATACATTGAGGTACATTGAGGCACGCGGTTCCGACATAGAAAATGGTTGTGTATTATAATGGTAAATATCATGACAAAATGATCGTGTTATCACACTTTTTGAGGGCTTTGTAAATATTGTTTTTCCGTTAAAATGTGGACATAATATACATTGGGTAAACTGATTACATTCCACTCCATCAACAAGACGTCAAAGTTCACGCTTATTTAGATATTATCTTCGTATAATGAAAACTAAACAGAATACAAAATAGTGCTTTGAAAACACCGAACCTAATTGAATACTACAATGCTAATACAAAATAATTTGGAAAATCCAAAAGTGCACGCCTCATAATTTTTTTTTAATAAATATTTATTAATTATTATTTTTGTTTATTTAATAACAATTAAACCACATCGAATCAGACCCTGAAAAATGAAAGGGTTCTATTCCTGAGCATACTCAAGCGTAAGAGAAAAAAAAAGACTCGATTAGTAAAGTATTTCGGTCGCTATCGTGTTAACAAGAAAAAGGATCCGCACATACAGACACACGGACGTCCAAGACAGAACTTTTTTAAACTGTTTTTTAACTAGTTTAAATAACAAAAATGACATCAAAAATATCATGAACGTTAAAAATAGTGCTTTTTCTTAATATGTGTGTGTATGTATTATCTTACAAGTGCAATGTATGATACATAAAGACATTTTAAGTTTGAAAAATCAGATGTTTTGCGCGAAGTGACAGTAGTACCCACCTCAACGCTTCGCTTATGAGGCGTGCAATATTAAATTAGTTTGATAATGTGATAAAATAGTAATATTTAAGAAGCGAATTTCGTTATAACTCTTTTCAATACAGTCAAAGAACCTACAGACCATTAATTTCTTAAAATCCGGGGCTCAAGCTCCAATTATAAACGAATCTGGGATGAAATTGTGTCTCGGTATTGGACAGGTTTATAAAACTTTGAATGAATCTAATTACGGATTATCGTTCGTTTGGCGATAAAGCTATCAATTTGAAAACACGTTTTAATTTTTGTTAAAAACTAGCTGTTGCCCGCGACTTCGTCCGCGATTCGGTCGTTTTTCGTCATTCGTCGTTTAAAAAAAATACGTGACACTTTATTTTTGAATGTTCTTAATTGTCTCTTATAAAATTTAACTACATTAAAATTGAATACTCTGATAAGAAAATCTTAAAATCATCGAAAATCATAGACATCGAATATCTGAGGAAAACATGAATGAATGTGATTTAAATTCTACATTTCTTAGTAATTAAAATAATAATCTTAATTAAATGTAGATTAACAGTTTGAGCGCACCATTATAGAATATATGTACCTAAGTAATAAATTACGTTAGTTTACATAGTAACTTTACTAAAAACACGATGACTTTCTTTCGCGCTCGGTACCACAAACTAAACATGTTTGTGGTACGTGGCCCGCGTCACTTTACCCCCCACGAGTTCCCCTCCGTTGCTATGCGAAAATACATTCGTCGCCCTACTGTAGGAAAAATTGTAATACTGCGGCCTGGGCGTTATAACACGCTCAGGGAATTCCTGAGTGCTGATAGACTTCCGTCTATCGGCATTTATACCAATTTTATATTAATATCACCATCTTGAGGAAAAGCTTCTAATGTCGATTTAAAACGCATATATACGGATTAACCTGATGAATTAACATGTTCTAAAATTGTGAAATGAGTTCAGTTTTAAATTCGAGAAATATTGATTTCTTGTATTCGATTATTCGTCGTAGTCGAATACAAAATATATTTAAAGAAACTTAGGTTGGCCTTCAGGCAAAAGGGATCCTATCAAATGATAAACTTGACCTTGTATCTTAAAAGTAATAATGAAAGGAGCATCTGATAATTGTTGAGTACCAAAGGATCATTTAAAACGCAATACTATAAGAGCTAATATTGTCTAAGAACTGTTTAGATTGCACATGTTCCTCTAAAACTTAAAAGTAGTGATTTCAAAGGTTCCGGCGTATCTTCAAACGAAAGCCGACTCCTTACTCCACTTTAAAGCATTACAAAAAGAACATACTACGTTAATATCGCCTATACAGAAGATGATCTGTAATCAATTGTGAGGTTATAAGCAAACCCACTTTTATATTATTTTGTCGGACCACACCACCGAATTTGTAGATTGATCTTCTATGTTTACCTCTAAGTCATTAAGACTATGTCGAAATCTGTCTGCAATAAGACGGGCCTCTCGCTATTCGTCCGTTTAAAGAGACCAATAGTTTCAATTCTTAATCTTTCATTAAACAAACTTATTAATCGTTCTTGTCTCAAATAATGGTAATATTCGCGTCCCTACTCTAGTCATTGCTTATGCTCATGTTCATCTTCGAGAGATCGAATAATATTATGGTGCACCCTATTATTTGTCAAACGGTCTTCATATTGAGTAAAAGTTTCAGAATTCTCGAGATAAAATATGACGATCGTGATCAGCTGTGAGACGTAATTCTCTCTCAGTGAGGGTTTCGGTCTCACGGGATAGTACAATATGCCATTTGCGATCAGCTGTGAGACGTTATATATACCCTCAGTGAAGGTTTCGGTCTCACAGGATAGTACATGCCGTTCGCGGTCAGCTGTGAGCCGCAATTCTCGTTGTGAAGCGGTTTCAGGTTCGGCATAACACATGTTGTTTTCGGTCAATAGTAAGCCTCTTATCTCTAACGATCCTTGAGAACTCTTATTTCTCATTTTCTTAACTTTGCTCGAATTTCGATATATAAAGATTTTTTAGGTGGCACTGATGCGGGTGAATAAAAATTAAAACGGACTAAGAGTGTTATAATCTCAATCATCATCATCAATACATATAATAAAATTGTGGAAAAGTGATGTCTGTACAATTAAAATATGTAGAAAAAAATTAGCAGGTGTTATTATTATCGAGAAATCGAGAGAAACCATTTTTTTCTCTTAAAAGCTCCCCCCCTCCCACTTCCCGAACTCCGATTGACCGTAATTTATTTTTCCTTACATTTTTATCATATCCTTTTCTAATGGGTTTCATCCTACTGCGATTTTTTTTTTGTTTCAAAAATTATCTACCCTGGTGTATAGGTAAATTTTCCACATAAAATGTCCTTTAAATTATGTCGTATTATATTTTTAACCCCCGACGCAAAAAGACTGGTGTTATGTGTTTGACCGCTATGTATTTCTGTGTGTGTGTGTGTGTCTGTCTATGGCACCGTAGCTGGCTAACAGGTAAACCGAATTAGATGCGGTTTTTTTTGTTAGGCAGAATATTTTCCGACGCTGGTTCTTAGATAAAGTGTATCAAAATTGGTTCATCCACTTATTATACCTACATAGGGGTAAAAGTGGGAATGAAAAAAATGAAAGTTATAATTTATTTTTAAAGATCGTCGGGAAGTTTATGAAATTATTTATTCCTTTTTCTATACACTTTTCTTCGTCTAAACGGTTTAGTTACGTGCTCTCTCTCTCTTCAGCCTTTAGTTACGTGCGTGAGACAGGAAAGATCTAATTTGGATTTGTTTCTGGATTTGATAAAAACTGAGTATCGATTAAGCTGATCAGTGGCTACTGGCTACACCATAGATTATTAAAAACATCCGTTTAAGAAAGGAAGGAAATAGAATTTGCTCCTCTCCCCCCCCTGGTTCCTAAAAAATAATATGACATAATTTAAAAGAAATTTTACGTAGAATTAGTTAGGCATTTCTTTTTTGATTTCGATATTATATACTAATCATAATTTTTAATTACAATATGTAGTAACTATTTGGTATAGGTTAGGCATTTCATTTCTTGATTTTCTTTAATAATTTGGTACGTAAGTTTTTTAGCTCAGTTTAGTAAGAAATTTTAATAACATTTCTTTTAATTATTTATGGTAGTACAACAGTACAGTATGGTTGTACGTATTTACTCAATAATTGTATGTTAAGTAGTAATTCAGCATGGGCGTAGCCACGGTGGGGCTGGGTGGGGCGCTTACCCTGGCTTTGATCTGGTAGGTACTAATTGTGAAAGGGAGTGGGCGTGGGCGTGGGATTGGGACTGAACGTGGCATATGGCGTGGGAGTGCGAGTGGGCGCGGGAGTGGGAGCATGAAAATAAAAATGATTTTTTATTGTTGCCCCACCCTGAGCCCATGGTCATAGGTCCCATAGTCACTATTCCACGCGAACGAAGTCGCGGGGACAGCTAGTAGACAAATATAATCAGAAAGCTTTGAACTCCTAAGCTCAACCATAAAAGATAGACATTTATGATGTCGGGAGATATTTTTTATATAATATGGAGAACATTTCTTTCATACTTGATTTCTGTGTAGCTTTAACCATTAAGATACACGCATTAAGAACGCACACGCGACGAAAGCTTAAAAATGGAGTTGCTGCTCTGCTCACGAATATGAAAAATAATTGTACCGAGTTTCGTTTAAATCCGTCGAGTAGTTTTTGTTTCTATAACGGTTATACAGACAGACAGACGGACAAACATTTTTGACGTCGATGTCGATCTCTAATCACCTCGTGATAGTTATTTAGGAAATATATTTCATGTGCAGAATTGACCTCTACAGATTTAATATAAGTAGGTATACATATATTTAGATTCCAATTTCCATGTAACGTTAAATTCGACTATATAATAACTAATAACAGACAACGCAGGTTACTCTCGTTTCCGTAAGTTGAGGCGGCTACATATTCGGTCCTAATAACATGACTTTTTGTGAACGAAACGACAGCGCGGTTTAATTCGATGGCAACACCATCAGAAAAAAGGAAATATTTTTAACTTTGAAAAAATATTATGATTTACACTATTAATACTATTTTAACATTAACACAAAATATAAGACTGTGAGTGTGTAAAAATAAATCCAGCTAGTTTCACATCACAGTTATGTTTATAATTAGGTATACGACATGAAAATATATTAATTACCTACCAAGCAATAATCATACAGATAAATACTGAACAAAAGTATTAACAGTCAAAGTATATTTTTACTAACAACATGTAAATGATGAAGGAATAATAATTATCAACGAACTAACCTTTTTGTATTAGAGTCCCGCCTCGTGATCGAATTATTAAAACACGAAGATTTTTAAAAATGTAACCAATGAACACAATCAATATTAGATTAACTGCAGTAATGGTGTCTAGTTTGACTTAAAATAATATACATCTACCCTCACTTTTAAAAATGTAGTATATTCACACGAATTATATAAGCGCACCTTATAGGGAAGGGAAGATTTATTATGGGTTAAAGAGTTAAATAAATAAATAACATAATTATATTTAAATTATTAATTTTTAACATTGTGTTCAGTAGTGTTAACATGTAAATTGATTTGATTTTTACGAAATCTCATAGATGGCGCTGAATCAAATTTGTCTTTATAGTACTAAGATTCATTAAACAGTTTCTCTGCCCAAATTACGTAAATGACGTAGTTTTTATAGTGTAAAGCTAGATAATAGCATGGCTTACTCAAAAACAACATTTAAACATGAGTCTTTAGATTGTACGCTGTCGTAGTACACGGAATACGTAAGAAAAGTAAAGGTTCACAGCTCCTCCCCCGGAGGTGATAGCATGATAATATGTTTAAAAAAACCTCACACGACCTGTTAGTAATATTCATGCAAAATTTGAAGTCAATCTATGCAGTACTTTTCGAGATTAGCTCGGACAAACATACAGACAAACAGACAAACAGACAAACAGACAAACAGACAAACAGACAAAAATTCTAAAAACTATATTTTTGGCTTCTATATCGATTATAGATCATGGATTATGTATTCTTTTAAAAAAATATTCAATGTACAGTTTTGACTTTCCTACGATTTTATTATATGTATGTATAGATGTATTTCATAAGGTTCGTGTTATTAAAAGATTTTCATGAGTTTGGAATATTTATATAGCAAAATCTGACAGACTCTACAAATAACTTTAAATAGAGAGTTGAATTGTATTATTTTTTTAAAAATATCGTAGTGTCCAAGAAGGTCAGGTAAATAATAGAATTACCAAATCACCGTTATAATTATAGATCAATATAATAGATATCATGTACAAAATATCATTAAATTGGTCGGCTTCAGCAATTTAGGGTAATCAAGCATTGTTATATGGATGGATGACTCTAAGACCCCATTAAAAGTATTGGAAAATACTTATTATGTATCATGTAACCTAGTCATTTTATAATAGCGATGAATGAAGCTATAAGTTTTTAAATAAATATGATATAATTGATTTTGATTTTAGACAACGCCTTTAGTACCGAAAAAAGAACTGCTTATTTATTAATCTTTAGCTACGTTTATTTCAATATTTATAAAACTTTATAAAAATTTCAAAATTTATAAAAAAATTTAAAATTATATTTTTGTTTATAGTTTATAGTTCACAAGAATAACAAGACAAATTAATCACTAGGGACCAAGATTTTGCTTCCATTTATATTCGGCCCTAATTTATCATTACACCCATTGAACAAGTCAGTTTGCTGTTACTTCAAAATTAAATGAAGTGCAAATTAACTTTTTGAGACTATTTCATTACACGTCAGGAGACGTGTGTAATTTAATTTTAGGTATTTACATTGGTTTCAAGATCGTCTTAAATGCTGTAATTATTATTAAATGAATAATTTAATGACGATTATGAAATGATAAAACATTTTGTGAGTGTCATTTTTTTAGGCATTATTTTTGAAAAAAATAATTGAGCACACGTGTCAGAAGTGAAACTTCTTTGGGCGAGATTCAAAGATACCAAAATCGTCTCTTTACTCCATGACGTGACGGTATTGCCACGACGCGACCTTGAAATTTTTAGTCTCAACGCGCCTAAAGAAGTTCACTTCACTCTAAAGATTATAGTCTATATTATTTAATTGGTCAATAAGTTTTTGCTTTCAATATGAAATCATAAGGCAAGAGATGGTCGCATAAATTGTGCATTCTGAAAGCTGAAAAATGGACAATAAAATACCATAACATCTGTAACATGAGCATTTAATAAAAACATGTTTTCCCGCAACATTTATAGCTGTGAACGTGATACTATTCTTAAATGAGATAGCAGCTGAAAGGGATACAGGGTAGAAAGTGTAAGGAATTCGATAGAAATGTACTGTTACAATGACACCTTACTTTTGTAAGAGTTAGGTTGCGTATATCGTTTCTTTGGAACGCAATTTGCGTCGAAAATGTATCGAAGCATATTTGACTTGTACTTACAATTTGAGTGTTGAGAAAACTTATGATTTAATAAAGAAACTGGTCGTACCTACCACCTATTTTAAAATGTAAATAAGATGAATCTTTATGGTAGCTAATATAAGTTTATCAATTTTACCTATTGATAAATTATAGGCATGCAGGATTATTCTTTACATAATTATAATAATAGCATTGTTATGTATGTTTAATTTAATTTGTAAAATACCGGAATATCTTCCTTAAAAAAACAGAACAATTGCACCAACTCGCCCTTATTTATATTGTTTTTAGTGTTATTTTTGGCTCGTTACGAAATATTATTAAGTAGTAGATGAAATGTGATTTTAAAGGAAATAATACTTACGTTTAATAATACGTTTTTAATTTTTCAGTTCGATTATACCATTATAACACATATTATAACATACTTGCATTTGTTTTCAGATGAACCTTGACGGGGACAGATATAAAGACCAAATAAGATCCCAGTATAAAGACATACACGGTATCAATAATTTGAAGCAAATCCAACGTTGAAGAGGTTCACAAATCAGTCACACGTCAAACAAGCTTACATCTGTCAGGAGTCGACTCTGTAATCGAATTGTTCTACATATTGCAATGTAGTTAGAGAATATGTTATAATATGTGTTTGAGTTTCTTCTTTAAATTATTGGATAGATAAATTAAATAGGTGTATTGTTGTGAAAATAGGTGTATTAGCGATGTTAGGGTTCTCATTTAAGTAGTTTGTGGGTAAGGTAAAGTGGGTAAATTTATAAAAAATAAATAACGAGAACACTCATTTCATAATTATATCCTCCTACTAATATTATAAATGTGAAACTTTGTGAGGATGTGTGTGTGTTTGTTACTCTCTCACGCAAATACTACTAAATCGATTACAATGGAATTTAGCACACATAGACTTGGATTAACACATAGGATAGGTTTTATCCCGGAAATCCCACGGGAACGGGAACTATGCGGGTTTTCCTTTGAAAACGCGGGCGAAGCCGCGGGCTGAAATCTAGTTCATTATAAATGGAAAAGTAAACAAATTAAATAGATACCAACAAAATAATGTAAACACGTAATACCTACTTATTTTTGGAATACTAATTTATTAAAAAACTAAGTAATAACAAACTCCGGTAAACTTAGCAGTCATAGTATTACACGTAGTATATTATTATTAGTCTGTGGTATTACTTATTAACAAGTAACAACAGCATCACTAAATTTTATCATGTTACTCTTTATTAAACAGGAAACTTTACGAAGGTTTTCTTTTTGATAAAATCATAATTGTTTAAGTTTTAATATGAAGGCTGAGATTAAATTTCTCTGGAGGTTTCCCTTTGATGAGGAAAGTTTTCACATATTTCGAATTATGAAACAACTATAGGAAACGGTTTATTTTTGGCTAACGTGAACCCGCGGTTTCACTCGAATAGTAACTTGGATAAAATACCCTATGTAATAATTAGATCTATCCAGTTTTTAATAATATATTTTTAGATACAAATAAACTCAGATTGAATAACAAGAATATAATTGAATATATTATGAACATCTATATAGACCGGGAGATACTGACACAAAATTTCGAGTCATTTGTAACAGGATGGCGGTTCTACAGGGGTCTTAGTACGCAATGACAAAAAGAAAAACGATGGCGTGAACGCTGGTACCGGCGGCTTAGTCGCGTGGGCGTTAGTCGAAATCGTCGGAAAATAGCGAAAGTCAAACGATTTGTAACAGTATGGCACTTATTTTTCCTGTAAGTTTGAGGATCAACAAATATAAATACAAAATTTCAAAGATCTAAGTGTTGGAAATCCTCACTTATATAAATTAATAATAAATTAAGTTTTCAAGTATAACAGCATTTTTTCCCCCTACTAGAAGTATGGCAAATATAATAATGGTCACATTTTATCAAATACTCTCCAAAAATCCAAATGCAATACTGGTACAAAAAGTTTGGCGAAATAAAAATTTTTTGCAGATTTTCGGCGGTATGGCGACCATTTGGAATCGTCCGAAAAGTATGGCATGGCGATTTTCGTAAAAGGCTGCACGACGATAGTTACCTGTGCAAAAGTTAGCCTGGTACAAATGGTTGAATGATTGTTTTATTTAAATCAACACATTCGCGTCGGTATGGCGGGCTGTAAGTCACACCGGAAAAGTATGGCATGACACTACCGCCTACTACTTTTTTATGGGCTATCGGTAAATTCTAAAATTTTTGTGTTACAAATCGTTTGACTTTCGCTATTTTTCCGACGAGTTCGACAAACGCCCACGCGACTAAGACACCGGTACCAGCGTTCACACCATCATTTTTCTTTTTGTCATTGCGTACTAAGACCCCTGTAGAACCGCCATCCTTGTTACAAATGACTCGAAATTTTGTGTCAGTATCTCCCGGTCTAATAGTGGAGCCAATTTAATAGGCAACATTTGACGTCTATCAATTTTATCTTCATAGGGTGGTATACCTGCATAAAAACATCGATTAAAGTGAATTAATCGATACGGACTTGAAACATTTGTCAATCGAACTTGAAACACATGTCAATAATTTATGATAATTTTTATTCCCAAGTAATCAATGCCTTCGATTCTAGATGTCTGATTTCGATTTTTAGAGTAACGTCTCTGGTATTTAAAAAGAAAAAAGGTTTATTGACACAAAATTGTAGCGACGTCAGTTCTTTAAATCAGAAATTGTTTATTATGTTTAGAATGGTTTATCAGTAAAATCAAATCCTAAAATTACTTATATCGGTCATTATTATAATAATTATGTAATCGTAATTGAAAAAAGTTAAGCAAATGTGCAGTTCTAACAAAACGAAATATCATGTCATAGGTCTACCAGTATCTGATGGCATATTTATATTTAAGAAATAAAAGATTTTTGTGTGGCAACTTATTTGACAACTATCAAATTGGATGTCAAATTATTTGTCTTTTTTGCAGTTGATGAATAATTTTTAGGATTTTGTCTAAAAAATCTTCGAAAATGTCGAAAAAGCCGCTGCGATCACAAGCAAGAGGTGTTGTTTATAATGTGTATAGAAAAACATTCGATGAAGAAGGGTCAAACACATCACAATTTTCAATTTTGAAGATTTTATTGGTAAATTGGACTTACCCGTTTTGATACTATAAATTAAAAAATATTATATGTAGGTAACTATAATATTGTTTGTTGATTAGAATATAATTTTATGAAAACTTATTACAGGAGTTTCCAATACGGCTATTCGTCAAGTCCAAGCTGTCCAAGTCAATTTTTTAATGTGTGTCTGTTAATACTTACGAAAATAAACATAATTTTATTTTATTTCTATTTTATTTTATAAAAAATTATAAGCACTTTTGATCTACATTATCATTATATCGATATTTTCACATGGCATACTGGTAATGAATATACAAATAGAGGTATGTTTAAATAATAATATGTATTACCTGTATAAAAGTAATTTGTATAATTGTATATTATACATGTAAGTATGTACCTACATAATATTAAGTGGATATCTCATTATTAAGTACAGTATTGTCCACTTATGTAATGTGAGTAATGATATTGAGGACAAAATAAAAAATAAGCAGTATCAAGATCGTTCAGTCCATTTTCCACACATTAGGGTTGCACACTCAAAATTTTGATTTCCCTAATTGCCATCAGATTCTGGTTTACCTATATTCTATGTTGTCGTTACTAGGTTACGTTGTTGAATTTTGTTGAACTGTCAAATGTTGCCTATTAAAATGGCTCTACTATAATAAACGTAATTTTAGGAAAGGTACCCACAACCCACATTGAAGTATTAAGAATTACGTAGAATTCTGGGTTAATATTGACATGATTTAAAAGAGCAACTATGGAGTTTCTTGCCGATTCTTCTCCATAGATACTGCTTTCCGAATCGGTGGTAAATGTTAAAAATACTTATGTAATGACGATTCGAAAGTGCTACTAAATAGTAGTCTAATTGAATAAATGAATGTTTGAGCTGAGTAAATATAGATTTAATATTATATGCAGTAAATTCCGAGCATTTAAAGCTACGTTTTCGTACAATTTACGTTTTAGTACAATTTTTTGTACTAAAAATTGTTATCAAACCTTATTACTTTATCACCTGTGATATAATTTTATGATTATAGTGTGTTAATATAGTTAATTAAAAACTACAACAGTGACCGCAGACATTATTTTCTTGACCGCGGTCATTATTACGAAGTATCGTTGGAAAAATAATTTTATTTGATAAGTAGGTATGTATTGAGTTTAAAGTATAATTCGTTATTTTCCAAATTTAATTTGTGTATCAATTCACCAATTAGGTACCATGTTGCATGCATTCAATAATTGAATGGAATTGAAATCAAATGCTTTGTTGTTTCAATTTATATCGAAAATAATAATGCATTATAAGTAATTCCAATACAACCTATGCTATTATTATAAAGCTCTAACAAACATCAATAGTTTTATTTCAAAGAAATATGGGTTTAATTTCAGAGAAAGAGAAATTTATCGCTTCACGGTAAAAACTTTGTAGTTTCATTTTGCTATTTGTAAAATCTCTATACCGTGTAAATGCTCAAAGAGCGGTTTTTCAATGAAGTTATTATTTTCATTAAATATCCACATTTCAATAATGCTTGTTCAACTAATAGAATATACTAGATATGAATATCGTATGAAAACACAAACGATGTTTTAGTTGTGGTTTAAGTATGAATATTGCTGTATTTTTACCGACATTGCGTAGGTTGGTTTTATAAACATAGGTTAAAAGGTTGAACTCATATTATAAATATAAATATTGTATTTTATGTAATTTTAAGTAGTTAACTTAGTAATGTAGTTTTAACATTTTGGCGTAACTAAAGAAAAAACACGTGTGGCACTCGAGGACTGCCGCGGTAAAGCTATTGCATAGCATGCCTTCAAGCCACACCTCCGAGCCCGTCGGAGTGGGGAGCGTGAGGTTTTTTCGTTACGGAATTTCTGGATTCGGTCCCCGCGCTCAAGGCCCGCGATAGAAGCTATGCAATAGCTTAAAAATATCAATTGAAGGGATTGAATATGATGAACCAGGGTGTCATTATCATTACCATGGCTAAATTCTCGAGAATTACCACCGAAATCAAGACAATATGTCTATTAATAAATGTCAACCGTTCACTTACTTAACGAGTCATCAATCTCAATTCTTTAGCCCATTTCCATTCTGCAATTATAAATTCTAAAAGCACAGATGGAGCCCTTCGTGAAATGCCTGTCAGGAACGACCGGCGAATAATAATTATGAACTAACTTCTTTTAAATTATAATAATATTTTTGTGAGAAATTTTCCCTTGTTTTTTTTTGTGTATTTCAATTTTCAATAACAAAGTAAATTACATTATTTACTGGATGAAAACAGTATGCTAAAGTTGAATGAACGTATAGAATAAAAAATAGAGCGTGAGTGCTGAGCACACGTGTCAGAAGTGAAAGTCTTTGGCAAGATTCAAACGCTGAACGGATTTAGATGATACTTGGCAGCTCTGTAGCTTATTTACGAGAAAGTTATAGAAATATGTACATTGTTTTTGTATGAAACCGCGCGACACAGCTAATACATTGGTAAATAAATATTCACAACATATTCAATAATAACGCTTTAAATATTGAATGGAAATGATTTCAATTCTCTACAAATCCCTGAGAAATGAATTTTGTCATTGAAACAATTCTTTCTAGATAAAGAAATTGTAGAGAAATCCTGAATAAAATTTTCCGGAGTAACTGAAAAGGAAATTAAAATCGATTTTTCTTGTCACCGGTATTGTAAGTCAAATAATACTGAAATTTTAATCATTCTTATACTAAATTCCGTTTCTCCTCAATATAACAAAAGTCGACTGAAATTTTCACGACTATTTTTACGTTAAATAATATTTTTTTAAACCTTAGAAAGAAGTCTGCGTCAAATTTACGCATGCGTTTCCGAAACATAGCTCTATCTTTTAAAAATTATATATAATAACAGTTTATAGAAAAAAATTAATATACCTCGACTAAGAGATGACTAAGAGCTAACTGAAAAACATGCGTCAATTTTACGCATCTTTTTCGTTTTTTCCGTACTACTTATTATGATTATACGGAGCTCTGATGGACCGAAAAACAGGCAGAAAAATACAAACAGATAAATAAATATTATATTCAGATCAGTCAAGCTTTGATTTTCACGTCTAAATGTATGTATTATCTATTAGTAATGACTCCATCACGGCGAATATATTGATAGTATGAGATTATCAAACTTTGTTTCACCGATAAGTCTCATTAACTACAGATTATTATTAATATGACGTCATCAAGAAAGAAGAAAGAAAGAATAACATTTAATGCATCAGCTGTAGAACTTTCTCGTTTTAATTACAGTGTGACATCACTTCGTAACCGCGTGGGCGTGATACCCATGTGACATCAATTATGTCGAAAGATATTTTTCCTCGAAGTTTTTCTTGCTCTTATCCATAAAGATTTATTTGTTTTTTCCCTACAGTATTATTGTTTATTTATACAGGTAAGCAGCGTTAGACCTTTTTTGTCGTTATAAATAAATTAATTTAGATTATAGATATATAGATAATTTTAGATAGATAGAATAGGCTATACTTACATCTATACATATAATAAAATCGTAGGAAAGTCAAAACTGTACATTGAATATTTTTTTAAAAGAATACATAATCCATGGTCTATAATCGATATAGAAGCCAAAAATATAGTTTTTAGAATTTTTGTCTGTTTGTCTGTTTGTCTGTTTGTCTGTTTGTCTGTATGTTTGACCGAGCTAATCTCGAAAAGTACTGCATAGATTTACTTCAAATTTTGCATGAATATTCCTAAGAGGTCGGGTGAGGATAGTTTAAACATATTATCATGATATCACCTTCGGGGGAGGAGCTGTGAACCTTTATTTTTCTTACATATTCCGTGTACTACGACAGCGTACAATCTAAAGACTCATGTTTAAATGTTAGTTTCGAGTAAGCCACGCTATTATCTAGCTTTACAAAATAAAAACTATGTCATTTACGTAATTTGGGCAGAGAAACAGTTAAATGAATCTTAGCAGTATAAAGACAAATTTGAAACAGCGCCATCTATGAAGTGTTAGAAAAATCAAACACACGTTAACTATTGGAAATTAATAATTAAATGACGCATAGTTATATAAATGTTGTTTGACAATATCTAGATTGACACTATAAAAATTATGCCATTTAAGTAACTTGGGAAGAGAAACATAGTTTAAAGAATGTAAGTTGTATAATGTTAATTTTGTAACAGCGCCATCTATGAGATTTCGTAAAAATCAAATCAATTTAAATGTTAACGCTACTGAATACACAGTTGGAAATTTATAATTTAATATTATGTTATTTATTTAACTCTTTAGCCCATATCTTCCCTTCCCTATAAGGTATATTTCGTGTAAATAATAAATATACTACATTTTTTTAAAGTGAGGGTAGATGTTTATTATTTTAAGTAAAACTAGACACCATTATCTATAGTTAATCTAATATTGATTGCGTTCATTAGTTACAATTTTAAAAATCTTCGTATTTTATAAATTTACTAGCTTACAGCCCGCGGGTTCGTCCGCTTTGTCTAAAACCTAATAAATTATAAATACTAAAACCTTCCTCTTGAATCAGTCTATCTATTAAAAAAACCGCATCAAAATCCGTTGCGAAGTTTTAAAGATTTAAGCATACAAAGGGACATAGGGACAGAGAAAGCGACTTTTTTATACTATGTAGTGATATTTATAAAGCAATTGAATGCCATAAAACCAAAAATATCAATTAATGCAATCTTCGTGTTTTGTGAATTTTCACCATCATGCGTTCCCACAAAAAGTAAGTTGTTACTTATAGGTAAGTATTTATTTTTTTATAATGATAGCAATTCATGTTTTTTGTTGGTAGGTATTATATTACACTTTTAGAATGAAATAATAAAATGATGAATTCTTTTAATATTATTTTGAGGTGCATTGGGAACAGTAGTTTTTGATAAAATTTTATTTGTAAGTAGCTTTTTTTATAGATTTACAGTTAACTTTTGATTTTTTTATTTACAGATTCAATGCTCATAAAATTATATCGCCTTTGGAAGACGATTTCTGCTGATATTTTTACAACACCACTTGAAAATTGATGATTTGATGATAAAGATAGTAGCAGCGAGGATTAAGTGGAAATTAGTAATCATCCGCTTCGTCAATTTTTGACTGAAGTTAATGTCCAACGTCCAATGGTTCAATCATTGGAAGTATCTCGGGAAATTTTGGAGGATATTTTTCAGGAAGGAGAGGAGGGGCAGCCAACCACATATCAAACGACTACGTTTTAGTACCGAAAAAAATGTTATTCCAAATGAAACGTAAATTTTGCACTCACAACTGTACAAGTAATGTTTTTATTTTGACTTTGCGGTCATCTGATTATAATATTTATCGTTATGGCTATCGAGGTACCGACCGTACTGGGATCAGAGTACATGATACAGTTCATCATCCAGGATTGCTAAGAGCATTTTAACACTGAAAAAGATGTTTTCTTTGAATCGTAGTTGCTTCATTTATTTATTTTTAATCATTTTACATAATATGTTTTATATTTTATAAATATAATATCATTTTCATTATTTAAGTAGATAAAATAAATTATGTAACGGTTTTATAAGAAAACACAGTATATTTATTAGGCGACGGTGATTTCTTCCAGGCAAAAGATATTCATCAGCTCAATAAAATTGAATAGTATGTTGTTAGTTATTCTTTAGATTCACAATTGTAATGAGCATTTCCACAAGCAAGTTGTATCGTAGTTTAGATATATCATAGTTTTGACATATTAATGTTCCAACAAAACCCTCAAATTTTTGAGCAGGGTTGAGCAAGATAATTTGAAAAATGTGCCGTGTTAACACGTTCACTGCGGGTCACCCACAATTGGCCTGGTGCTGTGCCAAATCACTGTGCGCGCGGAAAAAACAGGTCTTTCTCGCTTGTGCGGAACAGGTTTCCTGGGCATTTTTATGAGCATGATAGAGACAAATATAGTTTTCGAATTGTGACAAGTAATGTAGTAATATAGGCAGTTTACTTACGCGACAGGTCGATTTCGACCTCCGCCGCACAGGACTTTAAAAATGTTACCTTAGTGCGGGAGCGGGCCTGTTTCGGTGGGTGACCGGTAGCGACCTGTTGCCGCACTGTGCAGATGCGTACGCGTTGAGCCGCCAGTAGTGTTGTGCAGTCACGGGAAAAGGACGCGCGATCGTCGACTTCAAAATGGCGCATCGTAAAAAAAAAAATAACGCTAGAAAATGTAAGTAATAGTGATACTGAAGACGATTACGAAGAGACTAAACGAATTAAATACAGGAAAATATTTCAAAAGCAAGAACCAAAGCCATCCACCAGCAAAATCACAATTTTAGAAAATAAAATAATCCGCCCAGCAAATTATAAACGCCAAAGTATTCTCGGCGACGACATAAGTGACAAAGAAATTTTCCCTAACAGAAAAAAATATGACTACCCTCATTCTAGAAATGATATATTTACATCAGTCCGAGTGGAACAAAACTTCATGTTATGAAATCTGTCCCCGTCTATAAAACACGGAAGTTAACATTTAAATGTTTATTTAGATTTTAATAAATTTTACTATGTATGTTTCAAAAACCTGAGGCTTCGATGTTATTTCTATTGTGTTATGTTATGTTATGGTTTGAATTAGTAACTAACTGGCATTATGAATGAAAAAAACATTATTCTATTATAAAAAGAATTTTATTTAATTTTGTTTTTAATTACCTGGCTTAGTGCTTATAAGATTTAAATATAATTAATGACTCGATATTTTATTTTCTTTCACTATCCCATCACTATAAAAATTACACTTTGGTGCGGGATCAGGCCTTGTCGGCCTGACAATTTCGATTGCTAATTTCTCAATTTCTGTTTAGAGAATCCAGGGGCGGGATCAATGTATAGACAAGTGATTCATCAAGATTTCAAAACTGTAAAAAAATCATAGATACTTTATGGGTTGGCTAAGATAATAGAGCTTTAATACTTCTCAGAGCTGTCGTGTCGAAAGGGCCTGCCACGCACATTAAGAAAGTCAAGTGGGTGCTTTTTTGGACTGCCACCGCACCAGCTGAAAGTCATTGTTATTTTTTACGCAGTGAACGTGTTAAGTATTATAGAAAAGGTTAGTTCGTTGGTAATTATTATTTCTTCTTCATTTACAGGTTGTTAGTAAAAATAAAGGAGGATGGCCACATATGACCTGAATGCGAACATTAATCATCGGTGTATCAAAAAATAGTCATTTATGCGTGCTTTTACTAACGGGGTTTAACTTATTTTTTTCGGGCCGGGAAAATATTATATATTAATAATAAATAAACTCAAATTCATAACATATTTTCTTAAGTTTGAACGCATCCAAACGTCTTTCATTTATACCTGTGGTATGCGTTTCGTTTTCACAGCGGGAGTTAATTAAGCGATTACATTTAAAAAAATGCTAGAATAATATATATTTCTTTGTTTTATTTCACCTATCATATTTTATAGCAAAAAACAGTAAGAAAGATATATATTATGATTGATGATTGATTATGATTAACTAGCTCTGCGACCCAAACAGAGTCTTGGCTTCCGACACGAGTTCACGCCACTTTCCTCGATCGTGCGCAGTATGCTGTGAAGGAACACAGCATATATATTATAGATTTAAAAAATATTTTTTGCCATAAATACATTTAACAATATACCTGAAATATGTAAAATGGATCGTATTTTTTACCGGCATAATAGACCCACAGGTTAGATGACACATGACATGCGTAGCTGGCTTGCTGTTAGCGTCGTTGTGTTCTGAGCGTTTTTCCTGTGTTTTTAGTGGTTTTTCGCGACTTGGCTTTGACTACGGACTCCGATTGATCTTTTTAATTTGACGACTATTTGCTATTGCCCCCTGGACACTGATAACGCTTTGTGAATTGGTTCAGAGTGCCGAGAAACATCTCGTTTGCTACAATGAACCCGAGTCAACGGCCCATTCATGGACGTTTGAAGTGTATTAATTGCAATATTTGCATTAATACGCTTCGCCGCTTCATTGTCCTGCAACTTGACTCCAGAATCATATCGTTAATCAGTAGTTGGATCGATCCGATTATCGTAAGTTTATTTTTTCTATGTATCGAATCATTGATTACTTCCAGCTCTATGCATATAATACTAACCTACAATGATTTTTGTTTCCTTATTTCCAGATCACTGAAGATGATTACATTTGTGAAGCTTGTCACGATATTGCAATGCGTGCGGTTAATGATGCGTTAAACCGTGACAGTGGTGAACAGCAGGCTGCTGGATCCTCTCACCAAGGCCACACTCAAGTGTGTGTTCTATGTGGTCTCTCAATATTAAGGCGACGAAGTGACCTTATCTTGAGAGGAAATGGTTCTTATTTGGACAGAAGTATTGCCAATATTGTTCAATCCAGGATTGCACCGCGAGAGGTCAGTAATATGCCCAGAAACAAAGTTAGCAATAGTCTACGATTATAATTAATTCATGTTATCACAAAGTATTTTATACTAAAATGTCTATCTTTTATAGATAACATCATCTCAACGTATTTGTCATCCTTGCTGGCTGAAATGCAGACGATCTGCACTTCGAGCCCAAGAAATCGAAGGATTAAGATCATCGACTCCTGTTGAGGAAATAAGACCGGAACCAGATGTTTCTAACCAAGTTATAGAACATCATGTAGAAGCTGAGGAAGACAGGCAAGAAGACTCGAACGTACCTGATCAACCGGTAGCCGAAATTATTCTACAAAATTATAGACGAGCTGCAAATACAGCTTCTCATTGTTTATTTGCTGGATGTGTCAATACAAGTTTGCATACTATTTCTGACTCTTTCCGAGCTACTATCTTGGGTCACTACAAGTTTTATATACCACTTTTGGCAAGAGTTTGTGCAGAGCATTTATATGGCAATAACTGGGACAGTCTATATGATTTGCCAAGCAGCATTAAAACTTTTACTGTACAGCAAATAGAACATGTGTTTTCATTTGTTGCTTCAGAAAAAACTTATTTAGACTTTAGTACTTTAGAAACTATTCAAGAAATAGATGACAATTTATTTTTTTATTGGATCGGAAGATCCAAGCAAGATTTTATTGCATTAGTGAATGAAGTTCCCAGGATCCAAGATACTCATAGAGGTATTTTGGGCTTGGGTACATTATTAATGAAATTAAGGACGGGTGAATCAGATGACAGAATCTCAAAACTGATAGGAGTACCTCGTCGAACGATGGAAAGATTAATGAACAAAGTAAGAGAATTGCTTGTACAAGACTTTGTTCCTAGTCATCTAGGACTCTCACATATTTCAAGAGAGAATTTGCTACAGCATAATTTGCTCTTGCCAAATGGTATATATAATAATGACAATAATGAACAAGTAATCTTGATTTGTGATGGTACTTATATTTACATAAATAAAAGTTCAAACTACATGTTTCAGAAAGATACATATTCCTTACATAAGTACAGAAATCTACTGAAACCATTTTTAATTGTGGCATGTGATGGGTATATTGTCGACTGTGTTGGTCCATACAAGGCAACCACTTCAGATGCAGATATAATGACATCTCTATTTAAAAATGAGAATTCTTCTCTCCGATCATATCTCCAAGCAGATGATATATTCATTTTAGACAGAGGCTTCCGAGATTCCATTAGCTTGTTACAAGACTGCAATTATAGAGCTTATATACCAGAAACTCTTCTGGAAGGCGAGCATCAACTAACAACACTTCAAGCAAATAAAAGTAGGTGTGTCACTATTTGTCGTTGGGTAGTGGAAGTAGTTAATAGGTATTTTAAGAGAGATTTCAAATTATTACGACATGAATATTTCAACAAGAATGTGCCACACATGATGCAGGATTTTTCAATAGCAGCCAGTCTTTTGAACAGGTTTGGTGTTCGCCTAAGAAACAGAGATGATGCTGAGGAAATGTTAACCATTTTAAGAGAACGGATGCTTCTACAAAATAATTTGGCACTAATGGTAGAGAATACTAATATGAATAGAAGGTATTCTAACTTTGATAGTATAACAGCAGATAGGGATAACTTAATAACGTTCCCTAGAATGGAGATGAATGAATTGATTCTATTTGCTTTAGGAACATACCAGATTAAGCAAGCGCGATCTTATTACGGAGAGCATATTCGATTTCATGGTGACTACAGAATAGAGGTAGCAAGTGAAAGCATAAATGCAACGGAGCACAATTTGAGAGGAAGTGACAATAATATACTAATACGAGGAAAAATTAAATCAAGACATATATCTAGCAAGAGGTATTATGTTTATATTTTAATTGAAAATGGAATATCGGGGAGAGAAGGTATAAAAGAGTACTGTTGCAACTGTTTGGTAGGGCGTCGAACGGTTGGATGTTGTGCTCATACTATGACATTAGTATGGTACCTTGGATGGGCCAGACACCAGTCCAATATTTCTGCTCCTGCTGAGTTCTTAGATTCTGTGGTTGTAAGAGAAGATATAGAATAAATTAATAAAACTACTATGCATGTTTTATTTAAAAATCACCTTTATTTTTCTTTTGCATTTGTCATGACAGAGGCTTTGGCAGTGGTACACTAATTATTTAATAGTACGTTGCACATTTCGCCAGTTATGTTTTAAAGACCCATGTAATAGTTGCAGACCCTACTGCCATCAATAGAATGGATAGAACAGTTTAAAATATTTTATTGTTATTTGCATGGTTAAAAAAATAGCTACCATAAGTACGTACTCATTGGTGGACTGCTTACTGCTTCAGGGCATTGCTTTCCCTATCAACATTTTAACTACCAAAACCGCAGAAAAATCGGTACTTAAGTAAATGTTAATACTTATGTGTCGATGAATGCTCATAAATCCATTCAACATGATTTTGTTTATTACATAATATGTCACTACAGTGTTGTATTGGCATAAATAACAACCAAATAAATAACATAGGCTACGTAGTCTGTAGGTATAACTCTAAACCATATTCATTATATACCATAACCTCAAAAATGGCAAATTATGTGAAAATTCTAAGCTCCACCACTTTCAAATAATATATTTGCAATGTGGGATTGTTAAGGGTGGTTAGGCGAACCATTTAAGCCCTATATTAATCATGGTCGCGACATTTCATAGTCAGGTCATCGTATGTATGGGCAGTGGCCGATGTCCTTTGACTAACAGTCAAAGTTTATTTTAACTAATACTACTTAATATCTATTATACCTACTTATGTTCAGTATTTTTTATCTGTATTATTATTGCTTGGTATTTTCATGTCGTATACCTAATTATAAACATAAGTTTGATGTGTAATTAGCTGGATTTATTTTTACACACTCACAGACTTATATTTTATGTTAAAAGAGTGTTAATAGTGTAAATCATGATATTTTTTCACAATTAATAATAATCCTTTTTTCTAATGGTGTTGGCATTAAATTAAACCGCGCTGTCGTTTCGTTCACAAAAAGTGATGTTATGAGGAGCGTATTCGGTCCTCATATCATAAAAAATCAGTGCGAAAACAATAAACACGTGTGATCCGCCCGCACCGGCCCGCACGGCAGATCGGGGCGGTCTGACGCGAAGTGGGGACAGCGTTGTCACTGTATTGCTCTTGCCACGCTGTTCAACAGACTTATTCGAAAGTTCAGTTTTGTGTTAAGACCGCTGTGACAACCAACCCGTGAGACAACCAAACCCGGTCTCCCCTACTATCCCGTGAGACCGAAACCTTCACTGAGAGGGTATGACGTCTCACAGATGATCGCAAACGGCATATTGTACTATCCCGTGAGACCGAAACCCTCACTGAGAGGGAATTACGCCTCACTACTGATCACGACAGTCATATTTTATCTCGAGAATCTGAAACTTTACTCAATATGAAGACCGTTTGACAAATGATAGGGTGCATCATAATATTATTCGATCTCTTGAAGATGAACATGAGCATAAGCAATGACTAGAGTAGGGACGCAAATATTACAATTATATGAGACAAGAACGATTAATAAGTTTGTTTAATGAAAGATTAAGAATTGAAACTATTCGGTCTCTGGAAACGGACGAATAGCGAGAGGACCATCTTACTGCAGACAGATTTCGTCATAGTCTTAATGACTTGAGGTAAACAATCTACGAATTCGGTGGTGTGGTCTGACAAATATAAAAGTGGGTTTGCTTATAACCTCACAATTGATTACAGATCATCTTCTGTAAAGGCGATATTAACGTAGTATGTTCTTTTTGTAATGCTTTAAAGTGTAGTAAGGAGTCGGCTTTCATTTGAAGATACACCGGAACCTTTGAAATCACTACTTTTAGAGGAACATACTGTGCAATGTAAACTGTTATTAGACAATATTCGCTCTTATAATAGCGCGTTTCAAATGATCCTTTGGTGCTCAATAATTATCAGAAGGTCCGTTCATGCTTACTTTTAAGATACAAGGTCAAGTTTACCATTTGATAGGATCCCTTTTGCCTGTAGGCCAACCTAAGTTTGTTTAAATATATTTTGTATTCGACTACAACGAATAGTGGAATACAAGAAATCAATATTTCTCAAATTTAAAACTGAACTCATTTCACAATTTTAGAACAGGTTAATTCGTATGTATGCAGTTTTAAATCGACATTAGAAGCTTTTCCTCAAGATGGTGATATCGGCACTCAGGAACTCCCTGGACGTGTTATAACGCCCAGGCCACAGTATTACAAATTTTTCCTAAAATAGAGCAACGAATGTATTTTCGCATAGCAACGAAGGGGAACTTGCGGGGGGTCAAGTGACGCGGGCCACTTACCACAAACATGCTTAGTTTGTGGTACCGAGCGCGAAAGAAAGTCATCGTGTTTTTAGTAAAGTTACTATGTTAACTAACGTAATTTAATACTTAAGTACATATTCTATAATGGTGTGCTCAAACTGTTAATCTACATTTAATTTAGATTATTATATTTTGATACTAAGTAATGTAGAATTTAAATCACATTCATTCATGTTTTCTTCAGATTTCAGAGTGTTCAATTTTAATGTAAGTAGTTAAATTTTATAAGAGACAATAATTAAGAACAAGTTAAGAAAATTCAAAAATAAAGTGTCACGTATTTTTTTTAAACGACGAATGACGAAAAACGACCTAATCGCGGACGAAGTCGCGGGCAACAGCTAGTCATATTATAAAAATCTACTCTACTACTACTCTTGTTGTTTTTTCCAAAACAAATCGGACCAGTAGTTCCTGAGATTGGCGCGTTCAAACCAAAAAACAAACAAACTCATCAGCTTTATAATCTTATATATAAAAATGAATCGCAAAATGTGTTGGTAAGCGCATAACTCGAGAACGGGTGGACCGATTTCGATAATTCTTTTTTTATTATATTCCTTGAAGTACGAGGATGGTTTTTATGTAGAGAAAACGTAAATATGTACCACGGGCGAAGCCGGGGCGGACTGCTAGTATTAGTATAGATACGATCACGGTGTGTTATATCATTAATAAATTTCAAATTAAAACAAAAAGAAACAAAAGTTTTAATTACATCACGCGGACGTTGTGTTGACTTTCACCTGAAATACAAAGGACAGAAAAACAGTCAGAAAAGTTTGTTTATAACCTGATACATTGTGAACAAACTTTACTATTAATAGTATTAAAACTCTTTAATAACTTCTTATAAATTGAGAAAGTTTGTGAGGATGGAAGTATGTGTATGTTTGTTACTATTTCACGCAAATACTACTGAACCGATTACAATGAAATTTAGCACACATATAGAGGGTTACTTGGATTAACACATAGAATAGGTTTTATCCCGATCTCCCACGGGAACGGGAACTATGCGGGTTTTTTTTAAACGCGGGCGAAGCCGCGGGTGGAAAGCTATTTGATAGATTTGAACCGTGTTTTCAGTAAATGTCATTTCATTTTGATATTCGGCCGCAATGGATTAGTTGAGAGTTTGATTCATAGCCGTTCGCTAACGTTTTAGGATAAATGGCCTACTGACTGTGGTTTCAATATACATTGATATGGATTTGAGTGAAGGAACAAAACGTTAATTTTGTCATGCTATTAATATATTTAATGTGTTGATATTCGCAGAATAAATTTTTGCCTATTATATTTTTGTAAACTATTTTGTTAACAATACATTTATGACACGTTTTATATTCACTAAAAGTTTGCACAAAGGGTTATTTCTGTCATTTCTTTGAAATTTTATATAAAACTAGCGGTCCGCCCCGGCTTCGCCCGTGGTACATATGAAAAATAGATGTTGGCCGATTCTCAGACTTACCCGATATGCACAGAAAATTTCATGAGAATCGGTCCACCCGTTTCGGAGGAGTATGCAGACTAACATTGTGACACGAGAATTTTATATATAAGATACAGTTTTAACTGTGCATTAATAAATTAGCTTTTCCAGGAATTATTTTCAAAGAGCGGTATTAACAGGTTTGTGACATCACAAAGTAATACATAGTTAAGCTGACCTTTGTGAAAAGCTTTTTCAGGAAATATGTATAACGAAAAGTTACGAAAGTTGTTAAAAAGTTCGTTTGAATCAAGGTATATTTTAATCGTACTTTGTATTATAGTTAATCAAATAATAATTAATCGTTTATTAATTCGTACAGATAGTTTGGTAACCTCTAAGTACAGATAGAATTATTGTTTCAAAAATATAAGAGTGAAATTGTCAAAATATAAAAAAGCTGTTTCGTTGTTATAAATATATTTTTTTTACTATTTTTTCAACCTTTTAACACAGCATTTTCCTAGCTAGGGAGACAGAGCCGCATTTTAAATTGTATTGTTCCCAAGTGTGAATCTGTAAGCCCTTAATGAAAAAATTCAAATGTGTATCTACCGTGATAGCAAATGACAAACACAAAGAAGTTCATCGAATACGAGTACTAGTTTTGATAAAATAAAAACAGAACACCTACTATTTGTATTAACAGTGAAGGTACTAGTTTATTTCAGCATCTGTATTCCGAAACAGTATTTACTGTAAGAACTTCGCGCAATTGAAGCTGAGGTTTGCTAGCTTTATTAAAGAGTAAATATCAAGAAAACTATAACTAAATTTAGCCAGTTGGAATTTCAGCGGAATGAGTTTGACTTTGCCCGGCTTTACACAACATAGCTTGTGGCTTATTTCTCCCACATCAAACTGTGTTTGTAATTCGCGTAATAATTTAGAAAATATATTGTTACTAGTTCTGCCTTTATTTTATTTGCTGACAAAACCGTGAATGTTTGAGACTGTATAGATGTTAAGTAGAAGATTTGAGGGTAAAATCTGAAGTCAATGACTTGAATGAATACCTTTATCTATCACTATGCCCGATACCTGAATGAATTGTGATAAATGTACCAGATGTAGGACACTTTTAAGAGCATTCCATAGTAATATTATCTGTAACAATAATGGGTTGGTAATGAAGCTACTTAAATAATAAACTGGTCTTAGGACTTAGTGTGATGATATTATTATTATAGCCTATAGCCTTCCTCTTCTTTCAAATCGGATCAGGAGTTCCTAAGATTAGCGCGTTCAAACAAACAAACTCTTCAGCTTTATAATATTAGTATAGATTAGGGTTCTCATCTCGTATATTTTGTCGTATAAATTATCTCCATCCGTCGCTTCAGGCCTTGGCCATAAAAGTGAAATTTGAGCTTTTATCCTCTTAAATTTAGTAATTACGAAAACAATAGTGGTGATGTGAAGGGTCAAGCATTATGTTCCGAATTGATATGTAGAGCTTTCACACACACATGGAAAATTCTAGCAAAAATATATTATAAGTGTGAGTAATAATAGAAATGACCGTCAATTGTTTTAATCGTTGGCTGAAGTATAGAACATTATATTCGTTCTTTACGCGGTCTAGGTCCTACACGATCATAAGGTATACAAAAGAACATCATAGACAAAATATATAAATATTTTCTATGTGTATTTAAAAAAATATTTTCAATTATTTTTATCAAATGACATCATTCCCTACAATAATATGAGTTATATTATTTGCGTTTGCTTTTAGCTTTGCAGGTAATAAATTATATATAATATATAAGTAATTAGTATAAAAAATGAAATATATACACTTTTATTTATATACAACTAGCTGTGCTTCGCGGTTTCACCCGCATTGCTCCGCTTCTGTTGGTGATGATATTATATCGCCTAGAGTCTTCCTCGATAAATGGGCTATCTAACACCGAAAGAATTTTTCAAATCGGACCAGTAGTTCCTGAGATTAGCGCGTTCAAACAAACAATCAAACAAACAAACTCTTCAGCTTTATAATATTTGTATAGATTGAATTAATTTTATAGTAGTCCCAATGCTAAAGAGAATATAAAGCCTAACCCTAAATTATTGTTCTCATAACAATGTCTACATTTTAAATTCCTCACCAAAATGAAAATATTGTCGACATAATAACGAAATTTCATAAACTTCAATTAAGTAGGATTTAGGCGGTTCCAAAATTAATTAAATGCGTATAAGAGAACCCTTATTCATTCAAACAAAAGCAATTCAATTTATTCAGCAAATATATGAAGCTAATCGTCCTTCGCCGGCTGTCACGTGTTTTTAGGGTTCCGTAATTCAATAGGAAGAAGCGGATCACTTCGTTGTCCATCTGCCTGTCTATCAAGACACTTTTTTTCAGGAACGCGAGGCATCCAGAGAAATTTCTATTGAATACTTAAGTCTACGGTCCCTTGAAGCTATGAAAAAATCAAACTTGAAAGCCTATGCAATCAAAAGATATAGCCTATAATGCTGCAAATTTCAACATTCGCATGGGAAGCAAACCTAAAGGACTCGCGTAAACACAAAATCTTGAAATTTGGTATGAAGCAACATCTTATAGAACAATTAAAGGAAAAAATGTGTAAAGTATTACTTTACAGTTACAACATATAAAATCAGGTTTACAGGGAAACCCTCGGTGCGCGAGCCCGACTCGCGCTTGGCCGGTTTTATTATGATATCAGTTGTGTGTGACGTTTACATTGCGAGGTTTCATACTGAAATTTGTATGAATATTAAAATATCTCCCATTTATTTTTGTTTGCGACGGTGAAAATATATTTGGTTCTGGTTCCTATATTTTTGAGTGAATTTCGAAGTTTTTTTTAGATCTTTGATATTCGTAATATTATGTTTCAGTGTTGTGTTTTTAAATAACGTTTTTATTATTATGAGAGCGGTTTTCATAGTCGTCTATGCTAATAAATGTATTGTGTTCTGTTTTAAATTAAAGTTGGATTTTACAATATTTGTACTGAAAGAACGTGTTTGAATTAATGTTTATTAGAAAGCTAGCTGTGCCCCACGGTTTTCTCCTCATTGCTACGCTCCTATTGGTCTTGGCGTGATGATATAATGGAAAGCCTATAGTCTCTCGATAAATGGCCTATCTAACGGTGAAATAATTTGCAAATCCCACGGTTCCTGAGATGAGCGCATTCAAGCAAACAAACTCTTCTAATTTCTAATATTAGTATAGATTTACTTTCTATCGTCTTCATGTAGTAAACATTTTATTAGCAAAGCTATAACACTGTATAATTTAATTTGTTTTCAAAGTGCTAGAATCACAGCCGAGATTTAAGTTAGTATTTCTTAAATTAGTTAGCACGTTAGCACGGAGAGCCTCTCAGGATTTCAATTACTCGAAACGAAGCTTTTTATACTCTGTAACGACTGATAAACGTACCAAAACATTTATTTAATTAAATCGATAAAAAAGACTTAAATGTGAATAAATGTGTGAAAACCAGAAATTAAAATATAACTCTTAAATGGGGTATGTGAACTTCAAATGTATATTTATTTACTTATTCAATTAACTTATTAGTTTAAAAATAATTAAACATTTATTTGGATAACGTCTGATAAATTAAGAAATCTTTTATGTCCTCTAATGGAATCGGGGTTTAAATCATGCTTCATTAATTTTTATTAGATATTTAAATGATTCCCGAATCTATTGTTTACCTACTGTTAATTTACTAGACGTCGTTGCACAAAAAGTACGAAATTAAAAGCTATTTAATTCAACATAAATAAAAGAAAAAGAAAAATATGAGTAGGTACATTGAAGACCTAATCATTTTCTTAACTATCATCATCATCATTAGTACATAATATATAATATTCTCACTGCGGGCATCCTATGTATAGGCCATATCCACGACGCTGGCCAAGTGTGGTTTGTCAGATGTCGCATGTCGTCGAACTTTTGATTCTTCGTCATTTCGGTTTACTCAATATGTTTTCATTTTCTTAACTATAACAATTACAAATCGACCGTATTAAAACGTAGCATTAGAACGAAAATCGTAAAAACAAACAAAATGAGTTTAATTAACAAATTAGTTGTACGTAGCGTATTTTCATTTAGTGGCTTTTCGACATTATAAAACCACATTACATTCCTCGTGTACAGTTAACCACAAAGCGAATAATGCCAATTTTGGTATGTTTGGCTCGTATGTGAATAATCTGTTTCTTATTTAGTTTTACGGTAATTTCGTTAAAACGATTTTAGAGTAGAGAGGGATTATATTCCTTGTGATAGAGCAGAATTTGACACAGAACTGAATAGATACTCAATGTTTTGTACAAGTTTGTAATTTATTTGTAGATCGAGTTTTGATAGTATATTTTGGTAGAAACCATTTTGTTGTCCAATCTAGCTATAAATAAAAATAAAGGTAAGAGCTTATGATGAAATAAATATTAAAATAATGAAAAAATTGTAACAATTACATGCATGTGAATACTTTCCATGTTCATTCCATCCGACCATTATGTAAAATATTACTCAATACAAATAAACATAAATTCCATGCCAAATGTAACAGAATTCATAACGGTTGTCAATTTTAAACATTATTCCCGGAATAACTCCCAGTACTCGTTAAATATATAACTGCTGTCGGCACTGCTGACAATTAAATTTCCGGCATATCCACTAATTTAGAATCGGTCAAAATTAAATGTTATTTCGCACGTGCGACTTGGTTAGCAGATATTATGCTTTCCAAAAGCTATTTACTATAATTATGAAGATATTATAGGTACGTAACATACGTATTTTAAAATTTTAAGCATGTATTAGCGTTTTGAAATAATTTCTGTGTGAAAAATTCAAGTAAATTTTGATTCAATCGACTTTCTATTCAGAGCTTTTTAGTCATTTTTTTTCCTTCGTGTTCTTCGAGGATGTACTTATATTTTAAATATTTTATCATTAAAATACACACTAACATTACAGTTTCCCATTTAAACAGTTCATCACATGGATATCATACAATTCAATGCATATTGTGTAATACCGATACTAAATAAACTGGAAAAGAAAATATTAGTTTCCATATTTTCAAAACAAGCCTCGTTTTATTCATGCAAAAAACGCTATAATATTTTAATGTTGCGCTCGCTCACTACACTTTGTTAAAAACTATGCAAAGCACTTAATTAAAAACTCATTTCAAAGGTCGCTTTTGCATTTACGCTAACAATATTCCTTAAAAGTTTCGCAAAGTGTTAAAATGGATATAATAATATTAAAATTCTAGTTGTGCTCCGGTAGTTTATCACGCTTGACGTTGATCCTTCTGTAAGAATACCTACTCTGTGGCCATACAATTATCTTAGAAACCGGTTACACGGAAATTTTTAGTGGAAAAAGTCCCTTAGAATTTCTTGAGAAAAGTAATCTTTAAGTAAGTTTGTTTGAGAGAAGAAGAGAGAACTACTGGTCCGATTTGAAAAATTCTTTCGGTGTTAGATAGCCCATTTATCGAGGCAGACTATAGGCTATATAATATCATCTCGCTAAGACCAACAGGAGCGGATCACTGCTAGTCATATCATAAAATCACTTCGTTGCGACGTGAAAAAAAGAAAAAAACACGCTATGGCGCTTATAATATTCAGTAAGGATAATAGGAATTACGCAAATACAATACATTGCATATAGATCGAGCCCTGCAACAAAGTATAGATATAAATAAATTGATGATATTGGGTATTACTTAGGTAAAATTAATGTTACCTGTAGCCTGAATCAGATTTGTATGAAAATCTCCTTGAATTTGAGTTGAGACTTGAGATATTTTATAGCGGCGGCATATAATACCAAGCGGCTTATGGTTAAATATTTGAAAGGAAATAAATTTTATTGATGTGAGACTTCTTGAAGGCGACGATTTTGGTTTCACTTTTTTAATTATCTTACAAATTGTTATCTATTACTTCCTCTTTTGTAGAGCCTATTTTTTTAAACTATGATGAAATCGATGATTTTACGATAATAAAAATACACTGCATTACATAAAATTAACATTAATATTTTTGTTATTATAACATTACACAAAGGTCAATTTACGTATCAAATATTCATTTTAATGATGACACAAGGGTCAACTCGTTAGTGAAAATGGTGATCTCTCCGTCGAGGGTTGTCATTAAAACCATATTAAAATACATATGGCGGTCAAAACGGTATTATGGATTTGTTTTGTTAATTAAACTTATGTGTTATCTTCTTTGTTTATATTTTCATTATTATATTATATTAGGACCCCGGCTTCACCCTTTACTATGGTATTGGGTTTATAGCATAAATCACTCAGATACGAATAGATAGTTCCTGATATTAGCGCGTTTAAATAAACTAAAATTTTCATATGATATATATTTTTCAAGCGATACGTATATATCTATAAAAAATACCAAATTTTCCAGTGGAAATCAGCATTTATTTTTAAAAATGCAATTTATCCAAATAAAATAAACCAATACAACATTATTTTTCTAAAACACACGAATAAAAGCAAACAATAGAATATTTGCCTTAACTTTTTGCATGATTTAGCTTTCTATACTCGTAAAACAACACTAAGAAAACGGCTAAGTAATCTGATGAAATAAAATAAGGACTAGGCCTGTAAATAGTATATAAGTAGCAATTAGTATTACGATAGCAGCAATTACCTTCGTTACAGGGCCTTTAGATAAGCTACCTTTTGTTTTAGAATAACAAAGCCTAGCCTTTGTTTTTCTTCTGTAACTAAATGCCTAATTTTGTTATATAAGATCTTCGCTATCATGTTCAAAATTTTGTGTAAATAAGCTTTTTCGGGTACAGAAAATACATTTCGAAAAATAAATGTAAATTGTAGATTTTTTACAATATTTTTTTAAATAAATGACGTTTCTTTTCCTTATTTTTGGCAAGAATAAGAAGTTAAGCTCTAATTATTATTGTACCTGTATCTATGTATTAAGAAAATATGAATTTCATATTTTATACTCTATTTTTGTTTTTATTTTTTATTCGACCTTTCAGCGTACCACATTCACATTTTGATCACAGCAACGATCACAGTGTCACAGAGGCATTTCAATAGCAAAGCGTTTCTTTTAAGGAATAAGATAATAAATATTTTTGAAGGTGTCAAGTTCATTACATATTTTACGAAAATCTGAAAGAAAACATCTTAAAAAAGAATATCTGAGTAAATTTAGCTTTATATCATAAGATTATTATAACCTTGGAGCTTTATTATTTAACCTATCTATAAAGCATAAGCGTGTTTTTCCACCAATGGTGTGCGAGGATGTGAAGCGAGGAATTTCTTATTTACAAACATATCCCTTATAACACATCCTCGCACATTATTGGTGGAAAAGCATCCTAGCTTTCTAGCTAACAGTATGTTGATGAAACATGTAGGTAGGCTGATAATGTCTGTTAAGTATTACAATATTATATAGATATTGTAATACTGTGATTAAGACCATGTGTGAAAACCGCACTCAATATTCTGCAGTAATTTTAGTGTACATAATATTATATTTCGAATTTTATACATAAATAGTTGTTAAATATTCTCTTCATATACCTATTAGAAAAATTAGCACACAATAATCATTATTTATAGAAAATGCAGATTGAAAGTCACAGGTTTACAAGCAAAGCAATTCACAAGCAATTTCTTCTCAGTAGTGGTAATTCAGAAAATCGTCAAAGATATGAATGAGTAATGGAAGCGGTCGAGCTTACTCCAGCCAAGATCTATGTTAAGAACATGATTTGTAAGGTGGCTGCTCGCCAACTTCAGGGCGTTGAACTTACGCACAATTGTGTAAATGTGTGCTTGTGCTTATAACGTGTCCTTTTAACACTGTGTGCAATTGTGCATGTACACGTCCTTGTAATACTCAAACATGTAAGGATATGATAAGAGTGTGAATGAGTTTTGTAGATATTATTAAAGAATTTAAACTCAAATATTTATTTACTCCACTATATTTTATTAGGAGAGAATACATAGATTAATATTTGCCAGCTGTTTCTGCAGAAGAGGCAAGAATTTATATATACATTTGCTCTTTTCATACTTAACTTCGAAGATTTGATGTAAATTGTGATCTTCCATTATGCGCTCATCGCGCGAAACGCGATGTTCTTTATTACTTATGGTTATAAATATGAATTTTAAAATAGGCTTGGCGGTAAAGAAAGAACTCAATAAATAAATTTACCTGAATACCTCTACCCAAGGTGACGATTGACGAATTGCAGTGTATTTTTTAAATGTAACACGAAATCAATATCTGGCTTTACGTTGTTCGTTTCACATGCAAATCAAATTAACGTACCATCAAAGGTCCCACAGATCTGCAAGTCTACTCTTGATTAAAGTCTGATCAATCGACATTGATATTTGGCTTTGTGATTGAATTTAACACCTAATTAGTGGATTAGAAAGGAGTGCATTGCTCAAAATGAGTGATGTAAGTTATAGCTCTAAAACAACTAAATTTATTAAATCCATATTTTATTAAATTTGTACTTGTGCGATTTTCAACTTTGGTAGGAAAGGTATTCAATTTATTTTTTACCTCAAAAATGTTTAAAACATTATTATCAAACAGTTGTAAGTTATAACCATTTTTTTTGCCCAGATGAATAACTCTATCAACTACTTAGATTCTATCGAAGATACAGCGGGGTCAATGCTACGTTCAGTATTACAAAATAAAAGAGAACGAACTGTTTATCCATTCGATTTGTTCTTTTACGATGATAGGACTTTCTTGTTTTATTGATTTTGTATTTGTATACTAAAGTAATTTATATAGAAGGTGGTTGATTGTAATGTATAACAAAATAGAAAGAAATTGAAGGTACGGTATGAAATTTCGGAATAGATTTTCAGGGTATGCTAAATAATACCAATAAAACATATCGAATATTATTACTTTATTTATCAACTTGTTTATGTAGGAAAAATAAACTATAAGAGCATAATAAGATATCCCCTCCCATGTAACTGTTTTTTTATTAGCACAAATGATATAATAGGCGTGTTAAGACGTCTTCTTTGATAATATAACGCTATAATCACAATAAAAATACAAAGTACAGATCAGAGATTGCCTTCAATCGCTTTCATGGTATATAATTCGTCGTGTGGACCATAAAATTGTAGATAATAAGCTAACTCACCGTCTCTTTATTTCCCTGCAAGCAGTAGAACATAGAACCTGTCACGATTAAGATAAAAGCCTGCCTGTCTCGAGATTATTTGCTGTTTATATTTCTTCTATTCTATGCTGTTCCGCTGACAAACTGTGGACGAAAGCTATTACCTACTTCTATAGTAATTCTGATACATAAGCATTGTCCAATATTATCAAAATACATTAAGTGGTTTTCGCGTGAAAGACCAACAAACATAAGTTATACATCCATCCTCACAAACTCTGATAATATTATTAAAACTATCATGATTTGACTAATATTTTCTTGAGTATTTGATAAATTTAAAATGAGCAAAAGTTCGAGAATGGATTTAAAATACTGATATTTTTATTTTAAATTTAAAGGATCAAAGGAAATTTATGAAAACAAAATAAAATACGATGTAGATTATAAAGATAAAAGAATTACATGAAATGTTACTATTTAAACAAAAGAACTGCTTGTCGAATAAAACTCAAATAATAATATTTAATTATTTAGTAGGTCCATAGGTGTGTCAAAGGTCCATCGGTGCCATTAGCGTAGAACATTCTGCCAAAACCGTTTCCCGCCATAAATTACATTACGTCAGCAAAACTGAAAGCATTTTCCATTACGGAATGCGTTTGTGTGATGCATTTGGAGTTATTATATTGTTTGCTAAATGAATCTGTTTGGATATTCGCATTCGATCTGTAAGTTTAGTACATAATATTATCATAGTATGATGTAATGACTAGGTCAAACGTTGATTTTAACAAGGGTAGTTAAGTCAAATTCCAACTAGGTAGCGGATTTGAAACATTGCCCACAGAACGGATATAACGCTCTGTATATTGTTGAATGACGAGGGCGTTTATTGAATGACGACAGATGAGAATTTACTTTTTCCAACCGTCCACAAGAAGACGGTTGCGAGACGGAGCCCCGCTTCGCGTGGCTCTTACTTTTGTCTAGTTAAAAATACAACGAACCTAACCTAACCCACCTCCCTATCCAAACCAACGACTATGTTAAACATATTATATACCAGAAATTCTGATTTACGAGCGTTATTCTAGATATATTTGCTATATATGTTATATATGCGAACAGACAGCATAACAAGAATAACAAATTCCATTTCGACTTGCATGCAGCTATGGAAGTGCGATTCCGATATCAAACTGTCGATATTTGCCAACTTCTATGTTATAACGCAAATATTTGGTATGAATTGTGTGTTACAAATTACTAATACTTACTACTTTCAGATTTATTTTATGTACTTAATTTATCTGAAAGTATGTAAAAAATATTATTTTAAGGCTCCTTTCTTATTTCAGAACTTTGAAAATTATGAAAAACAAGATTTATTACGATTGAACTGTAAACATTTATTCATACTTACCAACCAGATTCTTTCCAGACTCAAATGGCATAATAAAAAGGATACATTCCTTTCAAAATTTAACACATAAAAGTTTGTAAATAACATAGCTTTAGAGAAACATGACTGCAGGATATAAAGTTATAATTCTGCACCGTTTTGCGGTGATGGGCCAACTGGGTCAGATCGTAAAACCCTGTAGTCCTTTGACAAAACATTTGTAACTAAATAATACTGGTTTTGGACGACTTTGTTCATGGGAATAGATTATATATATACGTTAATCAGCATGAATATAATCTTTTATTTGGGTCTATGTCGCTTTGTATTTCTAATATAACATCTGCTTTTATGGTGAAATTAATCTAAAACGGTTCAGTAGTTTTCCGTAGACCCGGATCATACAGAAATACACGCAAATTTGCAGATTATTAATATTACAAAGTATTATTACATGGACATTAAATATGCAATTTTAACATTTTAATTTTTAATCAAGTGATCGAAGTCTGCAGAAAATTTATTAAGGGTCTTTGGTGACCCAGATATTCGCGTTAGAGGTCCAATAGTGGAGTTAATATTCCTATCACGTACCTTAAGAATTCAGGAGTACCCTGCTTAATTTTGCTTAACCTTTAACATTTAAGGGTAATTTTATACCTTTGTGCCAAACCTACTGAAATGTATAGGTATTTTGCTATATCAAGGTGGTTTAAATGTGTTATCGTTACTATCCTTAACAGAGCATGATAGTACGTTTTCTATGGCATCGTAAAACTGTACTGGCTTCCAGTATGGGTAAAATATGCTAACGAGTGAGCACAATGGAGAGTTTGATTCATGTGCCTCGGATGCGGTCTGCGCGCGCGCTG
Source organism: Colias philodice (assembly GCF_061535455.1). NCBI lineage: Eukaryota > Metazoa > Arthropoda > Insecta > Lepidoptera > Pieridae > Colias > Colias philodice. The sequence continues at coordinate 7,398,927 of NC_143103.1, read as the reverse complement.
TTCGCTGTCACTCAGGCCGTGTATTAAATTAGGTTTGTTCCATTTGGCTCCGATGTTAAGTTTCACTTTTAATAGACTTAGTATGGTTTGTCTCGTATTTGTGTGAAATAGTGCATATATGTGATTTTTTTTGAAGATAGTTTAAATAGAGCGTGAATAAAAAATTATTACAAGTATTTTTAATTAAAGCTTTATTTAAATTCATCTAACATCTCATTTTAATTTCTCATAAATCTGGGAAAATAAATAACATAACTGTCTGGTAAGTTTAAAAATGTAGCTAGTATTTTCATAAATGCAAAAACTAACCGTATAAAACAATTATATATTCTACAAGCACAATTTATTATGTACAGACGTAAATTGAGAAGTAAATATCACAAACCATTACATTATTACAACGAGCCCTGTATTGAAACAGTTCATCAATAGTCAGTTCATGATTGGTCATGGCGACAAGTTCCAAATTTTAATTAGAATAGATTGATGAACTGTAAACTGCAAAAAAATATATATATATATAAAAGTCAAAATCATTGATTATATGCAACAACTAGCTTTCCACCATCAGCCGCGTTTTCAAAGAAAAACCCGCATAGTTCCCGTTCCCGTGGGTTTTCCGGGATAAAACCTATATGTTAATCCAAGTTACCCGCTATATGTGTGCTAAATTTCATTGCAATCGGTTCAGTTTTATTTGCGTGAAAGAGTAACGTAAACATATACATACACAAACATCCATCCTCACAAATTTTCGCATTTATAATATTAGTAGGAAGGATAGGATAGGATAGGATTGTTGCGTGTCTGTGATGATAATACATAATATAAATTAATAAACGGTTATTAAGATAGATATACTCTATAACATGATCATGTTAATGTTGACGATAAGGGATAATGGGCATTATTATTTATTATGTTTACTTTCTGCTTTATAATATGTTGAAATACGTCGATAAACCAAGTAAACTGCATGTATAGAATATTGAGCAGTGCAGCGAACAAAGCGAGCCGTATTTCAGTGGTCGAGACACAATGCCAGCTTCCTCGTAAATACCGGACGCGTGTTCCTTTGGGGAAATATATTATACTAGCGGTCCGCCCCGGCTTCGCCCGTGGTACATATTTCGCAATAAAAGGTAGCCTATGTTCTTTCTCAGGGTCTAAAGATTACCTGTGCCAAATTTCATCAAAATCGGCCCAGTAGTTTATGCGTGAAAACCATACATACATACATACTTACATACATACAAACCTTTCCTCTTTATAATATTAGTATAGATAACTCACATTATAAAATATTAAGTTCAACTGATTTCGTATTATTGAATTTGAAACTGCGTGTATAATAAACCAAAATAGAGGGCGATTGTTTCTTAGAATTCCTTTTGATAGAGGAAACAATATCTACCTAATTTAGGTTAATGGCAATTTATGTCAATAACATTTAGGGCCGATTTTTCAATGCTTGGATAAAACTTATTCGTCGAATAATGTATAAAACTACCATTTTAAAAACGTATTCTAATTGCCCGTATTTGACAGTTTATGTGACATTTTAATATTATTGTGTAATACTTTATTGAACGGATAAGTTTTATCCAAGCATTGAAAAATCGGGTCTTAGCGGACTTATTTTAGAAGTGGTCAGTTATAATAAAGTCTGATAACTAGTGAAGAGGCTAAGAAATAGCGCGTTGAAATTAAAAAAAAAATCTAGAAATGGTTGATTTTACAAAATAATAGAAAAGATATTTGAATTTAAAGGTTTATAATATAAATTTTATGGTAGTATGCGTAGTGAATTTTTGAGAATACTCTCTGTATAACTCGATTGGCTTAAAAGTTCCTTTAGCCTTTAGAAACTTTGAATTAAAACGTTCCCCATTAAAAGTTCGGCTATTTGTAGTATACCTATTTTCATTTTAAATTGTTGTTGGGAACTAGAGTTTTACAACGCTTTTAACTGAATTAATTCTTACAACAGATCCATTGTAACGATCGAAATGAAAGGCGAACTTTTGAAGGAAAAGTTTTAAAGTTTTGGCACGAACAAAATGAAGGAAAACTAGTTAAAACACACCTACATAAAATATTTTATACTAGATTTCCGCCCGCGGCTTCGCCCGCGTTTTCAAAGGAAAACCCGCTTAGTTCCCGTTCCCGTGGGATTTCCGGGATAAAACCTATCCTATGTGTTAATCCAAGTTACCCTCTATATGTGTGCTAAATTTCATTGTAATCGGTTCAGTAGTTTTTACGTGAAAGAGTAACAAACATCCATACATCCATACATCCATACATCCATACATCCATACATCCATACATCCATAAATCCTTACAAACTTTCGCCTTTATAATAGTATTAAGATTAAGATATTTTTTTTGATCGATTATAAGAAATAGTATATTAAACATTGAGATAATATTAATACGTAGTAATATTATCTCAATGATATTAAATTGTTTATTGTTGAATTAAAATTGTTTTCAAAAAGGCCAAATACGTTATCGCCACTCACTAATATTTTGTTTTAACGGATATGAACACAAAATTTTATGAGAATCGGTCAAGCCGTTTCAGAGGAGTTTTACTACAAACACCGCGACCTGAGAATTTTATATAGTACATATTAGATTTACATAGTGAAAAATACAGGTCATTGTCGGTAGCTTTTTCTGTGGTGCAATTAACAAAGAGAATATCATAACATTAATTAAACATGCCATTTGTTAGTGATTCGTTTAAAGATAACAACTTGCGTCCAGTTCTGTGCGCAGAGATAGTGAAGTGTTTACTCCTTACTTAGCGCGACCAAAGCCAAATAAACGTCATAACTTGGAACTTGGATGATAAAGTGGTTGAAGAGAGTATAGTCCGAGAGGTGGATGTGAGAATTTATAGAGATCCATACGAGTCTTAAAATGCACATTAAGACTTTTTGTGCTAGAAAAAATGATAAGAAAATATGGAATACATAAAAAAAATAATTTAATTGAACTATGTATAGTATTTAAACGGGGATTCTTAATTGCACGCCTCGATAATATAAGCGAAGCGTTGAGGTGGGTACTACTGTCGCTTCGCGCAAAACATCTGATTTTTCAAACTTAAAATGTCTTTATGTATCATACATTGCACTTGTAAGATAATACATACACACACATATTAAGAAAAAACACTATTTTTAACGTTCATGATATTTTTGATGTCATTTTTGTTATTTAAACTAGTTAAAAAACAGTTTAAAAAAGTTCTGTCTTGGACGTCCGTGTGTCTGTATGTGCGGATCCTTTTTCTTGTTAACACGATAGCGGCCGAAATACTTTACTAATCGAGTCTTTTTTTTTTCTCTTACGCTTGAGTATGCTCAGGAATAGAACCCTTTCATTTTTCAGGGTCTGATTCGATGTGGTTTAATTGTTATTAAATAAACAAAAATAATAATTAATAAATATTTATTAAAAAAAAATTATGAGGCGTGCACTTTTGGATTTTCCAAATTATTTTTGTATTTTAACTTTCAATCACGATTCATGAAAGAGCCTTGAGGCGGAAGCACTTTTGCCCAGAATTGAAAACCTAAATTTAATAAAATATAATGGTTTAGCGTTCTGCGACTTGACCAATTTTTAAACTTTTTTTTGTAAACAGATGTTTATGTCATAGTAGGTATAAAGTTGTTTATCGAGGAAAATTTTATTACGTCACCTCTTGGACTAGAAGGTAAGTTGGGCGTCAGATGAGTTAGAAGTTATGAATTGGTTGTTTTACATTCGCTAGAATCATTTGCAGGCCTCGGAAATAATATCTTGCTATCAACTATTTTCTACTTATAAGTTTTATGGTAACTATGTTTGCTATATTGAATTAGTTAGTTTACTTTCAGGAAGATTGGTGGATGATACACTTGGTATTGAGTTAATGTAGGTTTAATTTGTCGCACTATTTATGGCTTCATTATATTATTGTTAAAAAGTTTAATGCAGATAAAGTAAAACAGTCACAAGTAATTTAACTCTTACTCTATAGCATATAGTCCGGGATACATCGCCCATTTTTGCAAGTGATTACTATCTAGCTAATTTTTCGTGAGTAGCTTTATTTTGATGAGATGCCCAATAATTTCATGTACGAAACTCTCGATTGTGGTAGCTTACAGAGGTAACAAGGATAAAAATTTTTGATTTGACGGTTCTCAAATATTTATTACGCAATTTGTAGGACAATATGTCTGTTGAATTATATAAGTATGAAATAAGTGAAAATAAAAAAATCAGCTGGTTAGTAATCATTTATGATGACTTCGTTATCGATACACATTGGAAAGGGGGACTCTTTGATCAAACCATAGATTTTGTAGGACAAATATTTTTTCGAATAATTTAGATAATTATCTTGAGATTGAACAAAAAAAAACATTCAGTTAGTAATTAATATTTAAGAACCATCAAATCAAAATATTTTATCCTTGTTTCCTCTGGTAGCTACCACAATCGAGAGTTTCGTACATGAAATTATTGGGCATCTCATCATAATAAAGCTACTCACGAAAAATTAGCTTGATAGTAATCACTTGCAAAAATGGGCGATGTATCCCGGACTAATATATTATTGAGTTAATTAAGTTTATCTTTAACTTTTTTTTCTAAAACTCATGAATTAAAACAGGATTCTGTAATATATTTAGGACCGTGTAAAGTTCTCAGATCGTCGCTCAGTGAGCATTAGGAACACACGAATAATACTTTCAACGGCAAGGGTCGGCTTCCAGATAAATAATATGGGTTTAACGAATTCATACAATTTTTCTCTCCCCATCTCTTTTCATGCGGGTGGATTTGGATCGTTAGTAATAAAACTTACGGCGTCAATTATTTGTGTGTTTCTGTTGAAATGTGAACTATAGAATGATTGAATATTGCAATTTTTTCTTGTTGTGTTTTTTGAAGTATTACTTTAAGTTTCCTGTTAATAATTTACTACTATTTTAATGGTTATTTACCCACGTGAGAAGTTATGATATATATTAACGTATATAATTTCTATACAGGATTAATATCCATGTTGAGTATCGTAACTTTCACAGCCTTTTTTGTACTATCTAGTCTGTTACAACCAGTACAATTACCATAGAAAATTCGCCTATTCTCTGTTTTAATTTGACCTCTGTTGTTTCCAGCCTAGAGGGCACGTTTTAGCTCAATATGTAAACTGTACGGAGCGAAACAATTTTTCACTTTGTGTTTTTGTTTAATCTCTTTGCCTTTGGCTTTGGCTTAACATAGCTTAGTTGCGTTTCGATGTAAAAGCAAATGATGCCCTTAGGTACCTACACGTGTGCTAACATCCCAATTAGTAGACTAAAAACACAGATCGGGTTGTGGATAAATAAATATATTGACGATAGAGTGACGTTTGTGGCGGTTGAAGTGACAGTCGTTCTAATATTTCTTTAATCTTGTAAAAATATATAGAAGTCTTTTTTAACCATAATAAACGTGACAAAACAACCTTAAGTATACGTTCTATAGTCAAAAGTGTTCGTTTCGTGTTTGTGCAGTGATAAAAGCAAAAATTTGAAATCTAAGTGATCAGCTGTTAAGCAGCTGAGTTTGACGTTTACGTTAATTATTATTTCGTTTGAAGCTGTTCAGCACAACTTTCGGTTACTGGTACGAATAATCTGGGAATCAATAAACATATTTCCTTCTACATACTTCTACATATTTCAAATATTATGGCGAAAAAATGTACTGCTTGTGGCAAATTCTGCGCGACAATAGATGGCGCTAAATGTAATAAGTGCAGTGCAATTTATCACAAACAATGCGCGAATATTAGTCCCGGTTCTCGCAATATATCCAAATGGATGTGTAAGGAATGCATGAATAAACATGACATACCTGTTAACACCGACCTATCTTTCCCCGTTGGCGACGAGGCGAAAAACAAACAAAATTCACCCGAACAACTTCAGTCACCATCTCTTGTAGATGAGATCAAACTCCTGCGATCCGAATTATCTGGTCTACGGCTGGATATGACGAATTTCACGGCTGCTATCCATGAATTTAATAAAAGGTTGGGGGATGTAGAAGCCAGGCTGTCGAGGTTGGAAAGTCAAGATATGCAGGTTTCCAGTGAGCAAACTTCAGTTGCTAGTAGCGATGCCATTGCGAAACTGGAGGCCCGCTTGAACCAGTCCGAGCAGGAACATCTACTCAATGATGTAGAAGTGACAGGTGTAGTTGAGTCCAACAATGAAAACCCCACACACGTCGTAATTACACTTGCACAAAAAATCGGGGTTAATTTGAGTGAATGCGACATAGTATCTGCTCAACGTGTCGGTCTGCGTCGTAAACAAAACAAAATCCAAGATTCTAATATCGCTATTAAACCACGCGCGATTATCGTCCGCTTATCTAGACGGCATCTGCGAGACGAGCTTCTACGCGCGGCGCGCGTGCGACGCGGCGCGGACACGGCCGGCACTGGGATAGGCACAACAACAAACCGGTTTTATATAAATGAACATCTTACTCGTACGAATCGCAACCTATTCTATTTAGCGCGACAAAAGGGACATGATTGGCGTTTTATATGGACACGAGCTGGTCGAATATACGCTAGAAAAGAACCGAACTCAAAGGTTTTTTATATACAATCAGTTGAGGATATAGATAGTGTTTTTGGCAGAGATTAATTTTTTAATAATCATAAATTTTCCAAAACTGGCCTATAATCGAAAGTATAAACTTATTTTTATATACATTACTAATTTTTTTATTATTCATTTTAACTGCAGAAGCTATATTAGAATATTTTTGTGCTATCTACTGTTGTATGTTTTATATAGAATTCTACTTGTTTTAAGCTTTAAAATGGCGTTCTTTATTATTTTTTTAAGAGTATATTATAATAGTCATAATAATGAGCACATTTCTGTACGTTATGTGCAAATTGTATGTGTGTTTGTCTTATTTTTTCTCACTTGTTTGTATCATGACGTGTTGGGCGGTAGGCGTTTCAGGATATTATACTTTCACAGATATTATTATTATTATTTACTATTATTATTCATAAATAATTTATATTACTGTTATTTATTTATATATACATTTATTTTATTAATATTGTTCATATTTTATAGTACCTCTAATAAATTCTCAAAATTATTATTCTTTTTAAAGGATTTATATTTTTATCATTATATTAAATCATTACTATACATTATTTATTGTACATTATTTTATTATTTTATCAATAACCTTCGCTCTTAAAAACAAACTTAAAATTGGTTTACTAAATCCTGGATCCCTTGGTACTCGGCACGACGAGTTTCTGGTGGCAATGGATCGTCACGCTGTAGACCTACTGGCAATAAACGAGACATGGCTCCGGGAGGGAGAAAGCGGCCGTGCGCCTCGTGTGCCTGGGTATAGTCTTCGGCATGTACCACGACCGTCGAGTATGGGTTCCCGCGGTGGGGGCGTAGGATATTACATTAGGAATGGTATCAATGTACGTAAATTGTCTCATCCTAATAATTATATGGTTGAACAGATGTGGGTCAAGCTAGTGGTTCGTGGAAAAACTATCGTTATAGGCACGGCATATCGACCACCCTGGATGGTGTTGGACTTATTTTTATCTGCCTTGCTGGAACCCGTAGGTTCATTCATATGGTGTGATAATATTATACTTGTCGGGGATTTCAATGTTAATTTTCTAGACATAGGCCACATTAATTACAAAAAATTAAATGATTTCCTAACTGCCACCAACTTAAAGCAAATAATCTCCAAGCCAACTCATTTTACTAAAACGAGTGAGACCTTACTTGATTTGGTATGTACCAATGCCGCCGTTTTAGATACTGACATAGACCATATCAAAGATTTAAGTGGCCATGCACTTGTTTCATGCACTTTTAACCTCAAGATCGACAAGCCAAAACCAAAGTGGATTTCATCAAGGCCAATTAAAGATATTAATTTAGTAGATTTCAATAAAACCCTGACATCCATTGACTGGGAATCCATTTGTAGTTTAAATAGTGTAAATGACAAAGTGACCGCTCTAACTGCATCTATTTTATATGTTTATGACCTACATGCACCTAAAAAGACTTTTTGTATAAAATATAAATATCCTCCTTGGTTGACGTACAATATAAAATTGATGATGAGACGCCGTGACGAGGCTCAAGCTACTTTTCGACAATCTAAGCAGCCTTGTCATAAAGCTTTTTACACCGACTTAAAAAAATATGTAAGCTCCGCTATTTTTCGTGAAAAAGCAGCATATTATGACACTTTTATTAATGCAAATATTAAAAATCCACAAGTATTATGGAAACACATAAAGGCTCAGGTTAATGTTAAGCAAAAGTCAGACTTTATCCTCCCACCGCATCTCAACGACCCAAACAAATTAAATGTCCATTTTCTTGACATACCTGGACACAATCATGTACTTCCACAAACACTTGCGCACTATCAACTCCGCCGACATTGTAATGCTACGTTTGATCTAAAACCGGTATCTCAAGATTCTATAGTCAAGGTTTTACAAGAACTAAAATCACAAGCTATTGGCGTCGATGACATTTCACTAGATATGTTCCATCTAACATCTACAATGACCTTAACGGTGCTAACGGATATCGTTAACTGTTCCATATCATCTAATATCTTTCCGGAATTATGGCAGCATGCAATTGTTAAACCTTTACCCAAAAAAGAGAACCCGTTAGTTTATAAAGATCTCCGTCCGATTAGTATTTTGCCCTGTTTGTCCAAGGTGCTTGAGAAAGTTGTTTATAAACAATTGATGGCATATCTTGAAGATAATAACATACTGCCGGATTTGCAATCGGGTTTTCGTAAGCACCGAAGTACTGCTACGGCACTAACTGACGTGCTGGACAATATCTTGAATGCGCATGACGGCGGCAGGGGTACGTTGTTGGTATTGTTAGATTATTCACGTGCTTTCGATACTATCAACGTTCCATTGCTCTTGTCTAAGCTTTCTTTTTATGGTTTCAGTTCGCAAACGGTAGCTTGGTTCAACAGCTATCTTAGTGGTAAACGGTGCCAAACAGTAGCGGTGAATAAAGAGGATGGGTCTGTTTCTTTTTCAGAATGTACAGCTGTTACGAGGGGTGTACCGCAGGGGTCAATACTTGGGCCCTTATTATTTATCCTTTACAGTGCTGATATTTTTAGCTGTATACATCACTGTCAGTATCATGCCTATGCTGACGATATACAATTGTACATCTCTTTCGATCCTTCACAGACATTAGCGTCCACCGCAAAACTGAACAGCGATCTAGATCGGATATCAGCCTGGTCTCGTGAGAATTCGCTGGTGCTTAATAAGGAAAAAACGAAATACATGATTTTAGGTACTCCTAATATGGTCCGTAGGATTGAGTGCGAGAATCCGATCGTCACCGTCGAAAATAGTTCAATAGAACGCGTCAACGAGGCTCGAAACTTAGGAGTAGTTTTTGATGAAAATCTTCGGTTCGAAAAGCACGTAAATACAACCATTGCAAATTGTTTTTATCGCCTCAAGCTGCTGTATCGTATTCGGGAACACCTGAACGTCGAAGTACGAATCCGACTATGTGAGAGCTTGGTACTCTCTAAGTTTAACTATGCCGACGTCATGTACGGGCCAAGGTTACTGCGTCGTAGTAAGAACGCGATACAGCGCGTTCAGAACGCTTGTGCGCGTTTTTGTTGGGACGTTCCCCCACGGTCCCATATTACTCCGTACCTGATGGAGGCTGGATGCTTAAAAATGGAAAGTCGTAGGCGGTTACACCTCGCGTCTCTACTTTTTGGAGTGGTAATGACAAAGGCGCCAAAATACCTCTATGACAAGTTAGCATGGATGGGAGAGGGCAGCGTTTATGCTACCCGTTCCTCATTTTGCAAATTGGCTATACCAAGGAGTGTCACAGCTGCTTTCAGGGGAAGTTTTAAATACTCCGCAACTAAGTGTTGGAACAATCTTCCACCACCAATATTAAACTCCATCTCATTAAACTCTTTCAAACAAAAATACAAAAAATATTTATTACATGAGTTTAAATTCCAACCTTAGTTGTGTGATGGGTTTAACTTTTACTATGTTTACAAATATTTTATATTATGTAGGTATATGATCTATCTGTCTATATTATGTATTTATTATTATGATTTAATTTTAAACATTTATCTATTTATATGTCATGTTAAATTATCTTAAGTACATGTTTTTGCTCTTATTAGTTTACATTATATCATAATATTATATTTTTGAACGCACTGCCGCTCCAATCGCTTCAAAGAGGGGCCACTGAAAATCAGTGTTGCAACAGCTGCGTTGCAATTTATGCTGAGTGGCTACCATTTTGGCTCCACTTCTTAATTTTATATCTTTTAATTTAGTTATATATATTTTAATTTTACTGTGTTTGAATTGTATTGTCTTAATCTAATTGTATTGTGTGCGTGTTATTTTTTTGTGGAGTCAAATAAATGATCTTTCTTTCTTTCTTTCTTTCTTTCTTTCTATATGCTGGTATATTATTGATTCATATTTTGACTGAATTTTTGCGCTTAGCGCAGAATTCAATGACTTCAGTCTCGTTTGTCTCACTTCTCTTTTTCAGGTAAGTAACTAGTGCATTCATATTAAAATTTTCCTTAGTTGACGAATAAAAGCAAGAATTTATTGATGTAAGAAGTCGATTGTAGATGTGTAAACTAGTAGAAAAGGTAATTAAACAGGATTAGTAAGCTTGAATACATCATGCATGTCAATATTCTGCTATTTAAAACCTCGATAATGACTGGACTGACTATGTAGCAAGATTGAAATTTGGTTGAGTGCAATGATATTATATATAGAAACAAGAGGTAGATACGTCATCAACGCACCAAAACTGATTCCGTGAATTGGTCCTATTTGGGACCAATGCAATCAGTCAGATTGTCACCGGTCCCAGTGAGCGCATGTGCCTATAGGTACATTAAAGTTGTCGAAAATGCCTTCCTGTGTGTTCAGAAAGTGCACGTATTCGTGCAAAAAAATAAAGAAAGATAAAGGAATATCATATCACAGCAAAATATATTAAATTATTACAGTTTAAGAGTAAAAATAACAATTTACAATTCTTTATTAATGACACTTGCTTGACACGTGTATTGAAATAATGAAAGGGATAAAACATTGCTTCAATCACTAGTGTGACAAAGCTAGCGTACACTGTGTTCAAAGATTATCATGTAGATACGATTATTGAAAATAGAACGGTTATTTTATTAATTTCGATTTGGGTAAATACTTGATTAATTTTATATTTAAATCCACACAGTGCATATAATTAACAAATATATCTATTTATTATATACAATGAAATCGTGATGGCAAAAATGTTTGTTTGCAAAAATGATGTTGAATATACGTATACATTGAAGAAAAGATTATCGCTACTGACGAAAAAGGCTATTTGCTTTTCTGTAAATAGCTATTGAACATATATAAATTTTATTTGTGTTTTAGATAAAAAAGGCTTATACTTCATCCTTTCTTTTATTTCATCCTTTTTTTTCATCTAGGCACCACTATTATTATAATTATCCTACAAGTTGGAGTGATGACCTTGTACGGGTTTCGGGAACTGCCTTGAAACGAATAGCGTAAGATCGGTCCTTATGGAGTTCTATATGGAGGACTATATGCAGTATGCTCAGCAGTGGGTGATTATCGGGTGAAATGATGATGACTTAAACGAACACCACAGCTAGTAATAAATACTTAATACAGTTATATCTCCAAAAAAGTTTTTTATTTTTTTTTTTCATTTTAATACGACATCATAATAATCATAAAATAGTAAATGAAATTGTCACATTTATTTACTTGTGCAGGAAACCTAACATCTATAACATTGAACCTTCTGTGTCGTTTATCTATGCCAATTACCATGGCAACAATTTGTTTATTTATATTTAATTGGTGAATTCTTATGACTTTTGCTTACACCTGCGCGGAAGTGACAAACTATCTTTGTCTTATATAAATTTATAAAGAATAGAAAAAATTCGATCACGAGGCGGGACTCGAACCCGCATCCTTCGCGCCATTCCGGGGCGGATGCCTCACCAACTCAGCCACTCTTGACCCGCCCGAGTGATCGAATTTATTCTATTCTTTCAGTTTTATGTGTCTGAAGGGACACACCGCGCGCCATCTATTGAGATGATTAACAACCATTTCAACCAATATGAAGCACTTTTCAGTGAATACAATATTGTAACGATGGAACACGACCTTTTTTGTTGAATTTATATTTTTGGTTTTATGGCATTCAAATGCTTTATAAATATAAATTTATAAAGAATAGAAAAAATTCGATCACGAGGCGGGACTCGAACCCGCATCCTTCGCGCCATTCCGGGGCGGATGCCTCACCAACTCAGCCACTCTTGACCCGCCCGAGTGATCGAATTTATTCTATTCTTTCAGTTTTATGTGTCTGAAGGGACACACCGCGCGCCATCTATTGAGATGATTAACAACCATTTCAACCAATATGAAGCACTTTTCAGTGAATACAATATTGTAACGATGGCACACGACCTTTTTTGTTGAATTTATATTTTTGGTTTTATGGCATTCAAATGCTTTATAAATATAAATTTATAAAGAATAGAAAAAATTCGATCACGAGGCGGGACTCGAACCCGCATCCTTCGCGCCATTCCGGGGCGGATGCCTCACCAACTCAGCCACTCTTGACCCGCCCGAGTGATCGAATTTATTCTATTCTTTCAGTTTTATGTGTCTGAAGGGACACACCGCGCGCCATCTATTGAGATGATTAACAACCATTTCAACCAATATGAAGCACTTTTCAGTGAATACAATATTGTAACGATGGAACACGACCTTTTTTGTTGAATTTATATTTTTGGTTTTATGGCATTCAAATGCTTTATAAATATAAATTTATAAATATATAAATATATCTTTGTCTTTTTTATTTATATCATTTTATTAGAGCCATCTCTCTTATACAGTCTGTCAATGTAATAAATTAAGTAAAATGAAAATTGTATTTGTGTGTGCCTGACACTGCATATGAAGCATTTTTTTTGGATATATTGTGAGTATATAACGTATCTATACATAAAATATCATTGGTTGAGTGTCGATTCTGACAAAACAACACATAGACAAAACTTTTCTTACTATCCATACAAGTCAGATAATTCTGAAATATCCATTTTCAAATATCATAAACAGTTATGCCTCTACGTCACTGGATTTTCATGAATGAAAGCGAATGGAGCGACGCGTCGCTGATAATGGTTGAAAGCCGACTCAAATTGCGATGCCTCTTTGCATTTATAGTGCTCAAATGAAAAATCCGGGATACAAACCGAATGAAATAGCAGAGCTGAAAATATCGGTGGACTTTTTATTACTAGCTGTGTCCCGCGGTTTCACCCGCATTGCTTCGCTCCTGTTGGTCTAAGCGTGATGATATAGCCTTATAGCCTTCCTCGATAAATGGGCTATCTGACACGGAAATAATTTTTCAAATCGGACCAGTAGTTGCTGAGATTAGCGCGTTCAAACAAACAAACTATTCAGCTTTATAATATTAGTATAGATGTAGATTATTTAGATTTTTGAACTTTTGAGTGGAGAAATTTTAAGATGATTAAAAATAAGTGCATATTCCTTCAAGTTTTAAATATCAGTGATGATAGACCTTTCCTAATTAAGCTGTTTTAAAATTGACACCAATTAAACACATTCTAAAGGTGTTTAATTGCACCTAATTTAGCGAAATTATAATAAATAATAATAAATAATAATAGATACTTAATTTTAGGGTGTAATTACCACATCTTTAATTTCATCCCTTGACATAATTGGAAGAGATTGGAAGAGATCACTCTTTAGTGATAAGGCCGCCCTCTGTGCTAGTTTAGCTATAAGTTTTAGTTTTAAGTAATTTGTATAACTAGCATAGTGAAGTGTTATAAATAAAATAAAATAAATAAATAATTGAATGCACTAAAAAATAGACTAATGAGCTAGATATCGTACTTGTAAGCAAATTAATACAGATGAGATCAACTCTGCAATTCGTATGCACGTGTAATATTTTTTTTAAGTTGGGAGTTTTCTTTTAACCAGTAACAAACTTACTCATATTTACTCATTTTTGGGTACCTAATTATACGATTTTTGTGAAAAACATTTTAAAAAATTATTTCCTCAATTAGCTAGATAATAATTATACAATGTTAGTTTTAATACAAGACGAAATATTTTGTAGTTACAGGAGCTAGATTTCAGTAATCGTAAGTATTGTAACTGGTTTGAACTTACATAATACTTAGGCTATACTTTTAATAAATCACTATCAAAATATAAGAATTATTTCTTCCAACTCATATTTGTCTGGCGACGCGACTATAACAATAAAGTAATATTTTAGAATACATATAAGGTATTTTATACCTGTTTATAACATATAATATAATACGTAATTTATAAGGTGGCGGAAAGCCAAGCCTAGGTGCTGGCGTAGAAGCACGTAGTATTGATATTTATTTTAAACCAAAGCTTGTTTAAATATTCTTAAGTATCTAACATTGTATACATAAATATGAATCGCCAAATGTGTTCCTAAGCATAAAAGTTGAGAACGGCTATTCTTAATTTTAACGTTTTTGTTAAGGCACAAGGAAAATTCTTATGGAAGGAAAAAACGTAAAAGGACCAATGGGTCAGAACAATGTCTTCTGAGCTAGTTTTATCGGAGCTAGTTTTATTATGTACTAGATTTCCGCCCGCGGCTTCGCCCGCGTTTGCAAGGGAAAACCCGCATAGTTCCCGTTCCCGTGGGATTTCCGGGATAAAAACTATCCTATGTGTTAATCCAAGTTACCCTCTATATGTGTGTTAAATTTCATTGTAATCAGTTCAGTAGTTTTTACGTGAAAGAGTAACAAACATCCATACATCCATACATCCTTACAAACTTTCGCCTTTATAATATATATTAGATAGATTGATCACCGTCATTGTTATTAATAATATCTATATAGAATATTTTAATAGTAGACTTAAGAAATAAATATTTTAATTCATCATCATATTCTAAATGTTCGTCTCTCGGTTTGATTTCATTAAACTGTTAAACGATTTTTGATTGAATTTGACTTGGAAATACCTAGCTAAAGATTTGATGCAAAACTAGCCTGCATGCATAAGTGAAAAACAAAATGGAACATTTCTAAGAAAATATCTTAAACTTTCTGAAGATTTTTCATAACTTGGGTCATTTTAATTATCGAATTATTAAGAGACACGTGGAATTTCTATTGTTAAAACGCTTTATAAGGTAAAAATGTAATAACGCATTTCTTAGGTGGTATGCGAACTTACATTTATTAAAATTTTCTGCATTATAAAATAAATAAAATGAATGTTATTTTTTGTAACGTACTGAAATTAAAGATACTGATTTATGTATAATGTTTAGTAAGACATGAACTTACAAATATTTTAATTGATTATTTAATTTTAATGAAATTGTAGGAATATGTAACTATTTAAAATGTATAGTAGGTATATGTACCTCCTACATATTTTAAATAAAATTAAAGCAACACACTAAACAATTTAAGAACTTATAATATTGCTTTTAAAACGTATAACTACACTACCCAACAAAATATAATCTCACTTGATTCTTAACACCACATAATTGCACGTGTCTACATCGAAACAGTATAATATGTATTGAAAAAGAAATCCAAAAAGCGTGTTCACTCTGAAAGGCTACCAAATCGGCCATTGCAAAGATAACTTGTTCCTCCTTCATTCGGTTTCGAGGCACGTTTTTGTTTTATGATTTTATGTATATTGAAACTATCTGTCCGTGATTCATGGAAATCGGTTTCGAGAATTTATAATCCCCACTTATAAGTGGCATTTTGAAGTGACAATGACACACAAATTGGCTAATCACCTACCTCATTAATTTATAGGGATTTTGGTAGGTTTAAAATTATTGTCCTAGTGAAAGGGTAAACCGTATTATGTCAATGGTGATGATGATGAAGAATGACAACGAGATGAATTTCTTGTTTTTTTTACTAGCTATCTTGCCATCGTTTTATGTAAATATTGTTTCGACTGATTTACATTTGCTTGTTACCAATTCAAGCATAGCATATTATATCTGTCAGATAGAGACGGTAGTGAACATTGCTTTTAAAGTTTTGAACTAAATAAAACATCAAGGATACATCACATAATAACTATACCATAAAAACTAGCACCCTTATGACACATTTAATCAAAAGCATATCTCTCATTGTACTTTATATAAAACCAAACAAACGAGTGAAACTTGTTCCACAAAGGAAATAGCCGTATCTAACTTGGGTAATTTATAGCTGGCGCGCGGGTTTGGAAAATGTTTGCGAGTTCTCTTGGATTCTTGCGGTATGGGAAATAATTAGTTGTGACAATAATAATTATTATTATTATTATGAAATAAAAAGAAAGACTGCTAATGTATGTAGCCTATGTCACCACCACATTCTGATGATTACAACGACACCTCAAAATCCGTCCAGCACTTTGGGCTGTCGGGCGTGCCAAAGAAATATACACACATACAAACACTCGAAAAAGATAACGCTCCTTTTTTAGAGTCAAGTAGAAAGGAACTTGGGAGAAAAATAAAACAGGGACACATAGCATGTACCTAGCCTCGCACGGAAAATGCGTCGCGAGGCTGCTCGCTCTGTGTGGATTCGCCTAATGAATTATTAGATGCCAAATGGTTCAGAGATCCACATAATTTTGGCTGAGAGGAATCACAAATATTAGTGAAAAAAAAAAAAAGATATTGACACCAACAAAACAATTTAATTACTCATACTTCACCACGATATTTGAAATCTTTTACTATTTATTTTGCTAACGTTGGCGTTTAAAGCCTTCCTATTCACATCGAGATAAATCGAGAGCGGTCGTGAATGGTTTTAGTTCTGTTCATAGCCGCTGGAATAGGCTTTCAAATATACCTTGTAGATGTATGTGAGTAAAGGTTGAAATACTGGTTAAAAATCCTAGATTGCAAGCATTACCTGACAATACCATATAGGTACATTACCATGCCCATGTCCCACCTTCATATTATAGCCTCACAATAATAATAAGGAATGTATCAAGGAGCTTAGACAATGAAAAAAACATGAAAAAATAGTAATAAATACATATTTTATAGTAAGTTTGTGCAATGAAAATGTTCAGAATGTCATGTTACTTGGAAATTTGTAACGATCCATAATTTATAACGATGTCTTTTCTTCAAACATATGTTTGTTTTTCATCATTATACTACAAATATTAACATGAAGATACTTTTTGAGAATTCTTTAGTTAGTTCGTACGTCAAGTCATATTATGTTAAAAATAAATAAATTATTAGTATTATAAAGAAAACAGGGATGCTTTAAATTTAAACATACATTTCTAGTTTATAAGATAAACGATTACAATAAATATTATTGTAATCGTTTTATGACAATAATATCATAACAGACATTCTTCATCAAACATTAGTTTAATTTGATGCCTTGCTAAAGCTAAAACTCTGCTTTTTATTTGCACATTTGAGAAACTAGAGCCATTTTGTTATGTAAATGATTTAGTATAAAATAAATATAAAGAACATATTCGTTTAGATTTTGCTAGAAAATAGTTAAGTTTCTATTCTGCATATTTTCAATATGCAGAATGTAATTGTTGGTTGCCATTGGTTTAAAAATTAAGCAATTTAAGATGACGGTGTTCGCCTTGCAAAATAATTAAAAACACTCTTACAAATATGCATGACGAAGAAAATTAAAAAATAACGATATCTTTTTTTAAACGCGTCATGACGTTTAGTGTAAAAAATCATTATGTACACAGAATACTGAGTCATCTCTAGCTAATAACCTTTTATATTGCTTTTTGAGATATCAACAATTATCTACCCTTTCGAACGCCCCTAATTTGTGAATACAATGAATAAATTATTACCAACACCACTCAGATCATAAATCTTTTATTGTTACCGATTGCCATATAAAAATATAACAGTGAAAAAATCACAAAAAAGCAGCTGCTATTTTTCATTTTCTCCAGTACTGAGAAAAATCTAAGATCTTTTATAAATAAGCTGATAAATATCTCGATTTTTTCTAGGAAACACTAATGGTATTTTGTCAATTTACTGTATCACGATAACACGACATGAAAAGGTTATTTTTACGCTTTTACAAATAAAAATGAGCAATATAAGCTTATATTCCACAAGTCACAAGTAATTTTGGATCCAAATTATACGCCGTAGCAAATCTTATAAGTAGTGAGTCAAGTGATGGTCTCTTTCGTATACCCCGGAGCTTCTCTGGTCTATCAAAGGTTCAAAAGTTCACAAAGGTTCAACACGTCTGCAATGCGTACACGTATAGTACAGATCACATATAGTAGAAATATATATTCAAATACGCAGAACTCATTATGCAGCTCTTGGCAACACTTAACAAAAACGGTTAAACAGTGTTAAGGACAGCTTGGACGTCGTCCAACAAGTCTAGTATTGATTATCACACGTATCCAAGTTGCTTGTACTTAGAAAGCTCGTAGTTTATTTGTAACATAATAAGGATCTCAAAAAACGAAATGTTTAAGATACATGCAAACACATAATATTTGTCGCTCATTTCTCATGTCAATATATTAAAAAGGTTAGTTGTCCTATAAAAATTAAATACTGCAATGGTGTATAGGATACAAGTGAGTCTATTTGAATATCTGGAAAAGGTACTAGGAATATCCTTATTTCTATATAACTTACGTAGCCATACTCCAACGAAAACATTTGTATATTTAACTAGAAAAGCTTTTGTACATTACAGTCCGAGTAGAATTTTCAAATGCTGCTTTTTTCACAAAAATAATACTCGAATAATATTGCCGTGTTAATTCGCAAAGCACTTGTTTAGGATACGTGTGTTCAAACAGCTATGTTAATGCCGGTATAATCCTGCTAAGTCCAGTGCATGTAACTATAAGGCCATTGTCTCGCAATGAGACAGCCAGTGTTGTTCTAAATGCTGTGGCAATGTAAGGAGTGTGGATATTTTTAATATTGTTGTAGCTACATCTACTAACTCATGCTTTAGAAACCAAAATAATTTTGTTTGACCGAAATTTTTCAAAGGAGGTAATACTTATTAAATTTACTGTTGAAAACGGCTAATAAGTAAAAGATATTATGTAATGGCGTAATGGGTCTAGGTCAAAAGTATAAATTTTACGAGTTATCATGTTGATTGATATGCCTTTATTTTCTTTTTTCTTTCTTCATTTAACTTATGACCATGAGACCAATTTATATCTAGATTCTAGGCATGTAGATTCACAAAAAAATACATTTTATTTGCATTGATATGAACACTGATAAATTATACTTAAATTTGAATACGCAAGTGTAGTACATCTCTAGAGCGGGATAATCTGAACATTTCCGCATCGTCTTAATTGCTTTAGTGGGTACTTTGTTCGAGATTTCGCGAACGCTTGTTGTTGTGTTTTGCAAAAGCTTGTTCGTTTTAAAGTTTGCGAATTCCTCTTAATACGTAGATTCGAACATTTCATGTATGTACGAAGTGGGAGTAAAAATAAAACTTAATTGAGCTTGAAGTATATGTCGTCATTAAATGTTTTAGGTGTATTTTATATTAGAAATGTTATGAAATATGATGAATATGCTCCTGATACACTCGTAACAATATTTATAGGTAAATTTAAAACGTTTACTCGATAAGTTTTTTCGTAAATAATTTTAACAAGTAAGTACGTAACTACGTTTTTTTGGTGAATAGTTTTATAAGTACGTAACTACGTTGTCTTTCCCTAAAAAAAAAAAAATAAAATTAGTTCGTAAAATGCAGGAATATAATACTGGAAATCAGTTGCTGTTGTAATAAAAAAAAATGATACGAATCAATGAAGTTAAATTATCGCGGTTTATCACCTGTTTTCTGCGGTCATTTTCAATCTTCACTCCGCGGCGAGCGGATGTGGTAGAGTAGCGATTTTTTATTTTTTCTTTATTTCACGCCAATAATTGCCATTGTTGTGGGTTTTCACACCATTATGTTTAGCTGCTAAATGAGTTTGAACGCATAAAACGTATAGTCTGTCCACTATAAGAATTGCTTTTTGACAGCTCGACGGGTGATACCAGAAGTGATGTTCAAAAGATTATCGATTTTGATACCATTTCAATTATAAATTCAAAATATTATCATAAATCGAATCAGGTAGGTACGTAAATAATAATTACAACGTAAACGTACTAATAAGATATGTAATAATAAGACCACATATCTATGCATTGTATGTTAAAACTAAACTAAACTAATATTTTATTATTTATTGGTTTCTATCTTACAATTTGGTTGTCTTACGTTTAAATTATATAACATAATAGAAGAGTTTTTCTGTATCGGATATATTTTACAGAGTATTTCTATCGATTATTTTAATCTATCGACCCATCATTGAATAATTCTGTGTAGGCATCACTAAGTGGGCGGGATCTGTCCATGAAGTACGATAATTATTATTTGTATGACATTTTAACATAGACAATACAATTATACATAGGCGTGAAGCTGTCAAAAAGCAAATAATATAATGGACAGAGTATAGAGGCTTTTATTATAAGATGTTCAAAAGATAGTCTACAACTACGTACTACTTAATACAAAATACTTATAAATGTAGTTCATAAAAATCGTATCGAATAAGTAGGTAGTTAATATTATGTTAATTTTTTTACATTTAGTAAAAAAAATCTATTGCACGCCTCATAAGCGAAGCGTTGAGGTGGGTACTACTGTCACTTCGCGCAAAACATCTGATTTTTCAAACTTAAAATGTCTTTATGTATCATACATTGCACTTGTAAGATAATACATACACACACATATTAAGAAAAAACACTATTTTTAACGTTCATGATATTTTTGATGTCATTTTTGTTATTTAAACTAGTTAAAAAACAGTTTAAAAAAGTTCTGTCTTGGACGTCCGTGTGTCTGTATGTGCGGATCCTTTTTCTTGTTAACACGATAGCGACCGAAATACTTTACTAATCGAGTCTTTTTTTTTCTCTTACGCTTGAGTATGCTCAGGAATAGAACCCTTTCATTTTTCAGGGTCTGATTCGATGTGGTTTAATTGTTATTAAATAAACAAAAATAATAATTAATAAATATTTATTAAAAAAAATTATGAGGCGTGCACTTTTGGATTTTCCAAATTATTCTAAATTGCTTCCTCAAAGATATTGTAATAATGCAGAGTACATATAACTTATTGCTATCGTTATAATTATTTAAGAATACGCCGCCTTTATAACCTTTTTCTAGACACTATTCGATAACAAATTATTTTTGTATTTTATTTCTATGTAATGTAATGTAAATAATATCAATTCTATAAAGAATTGACAAAATGTAGAATTTCTTGACTAAACTACTATAAGTAATAATATATTGCACAATTGCTTGTGTCTAACTGGCAACCAATTAAAGCATTGATCGATTAAGAATCGACACACTCCATTAGTCGGCAGAAGCATGAGGTAGTTAGGTAACATAGTGACATGGGGTATAATCATGTTCCGTGTTAAGTGTGGGATATGTTTAATTGTAGTAGTATCTGTTGCTTTTTAATTTATCGTGAACGAAGAAATTCTTAATTGATACATGATATTCATTGGTAATTATGTATAGAAAGAGACTCGTTCTTTAAGTCTTTTACACCAAAATAAGTTATGTTACAATAATTATAAAATTAATAGGGTTAATATAAAGCTCTGTATCCCTAATTTGAAGATAAAAAGTATGTTTTTTTATTTTCTGAGAGAGTCTACATATTTTAAACCGACGTATTACTATAAATTAAACTTCTTTCGTTACTTTCTCTTCATTGTCTCAGTTATATTCTGACTAAGTCGAAAAACTGAATCCAATCTCAATTTGAGGTAAAAAGAATTGCAGTCTCAACTCGACTGCGAACTAGGAAAATTAAAATTTGAAATACTTTGCACAGATGAATTAATATCTGATTACACTACATAATCGAACAGTACATTATAATTTACTAACAGAGTAAACATTAACAGAACATTTTGGAAACAATAACCGCTGATTACGATCCCTTCGATCCCAATAATAATTTGGACGGAGTTTGAGTACAAAAGTTTTACTAATGAGAGAGGAAGATCCTCCTACGTTCGCAATTAGTTCTGTTGTATCCAAGTACAATATTGGTATAGTAATTTTGTTGGATTTTGGTAACGCATAGTGACTACTAATTGTTCAAAGGAGTACTCTACTATTACAGATATGACCGTAATCTACGTTTAGTAATGTGTTAATTCATTTGGTTTTGAAGTGTTTAAGAGTTCATCATCATCTGCCCACTAGTTCCCACTAGTGGGACACGGGCCTCCTATGAGGGTACAGGCCATCATCTACCATGCTAAATGCAGGTTGGTAGATGTCACATGTCATTTTCACTTTTTGGTTCTTCGACAGGTTGGTTTCCTCACGATGTTTTCTTTCACTGAAATTCCTTCACTGTTGAAGAGTTGCTAATGATAAATACTAGAGTGCAGATGCATATATTTTTAATGTTATTCATCCAGGTTAATAATTAAAAGCGTAACATTCAAAACCAAAATACTTAAAATACTTTTCAGGTGTAACGCTTGGCCTTAACATTTGTAACCACTAGATTAATCTAAATGTTAATAGTTTTTAAGTGTCTCAATGCTGTTACAATTTCTAACAAACTTTCTGACAACTCGCATATTACGTTACTTAATATTACGAAGTTAATATTATTATCTAATATTATAGTTAGCATAATGAATGATCTTCAACAGCTTTACAGAAGTGGTTGGAATATTCTAGACAAGCATTTATATTAAATTTTAATAACGCAAACACGCTGTCACATCTCTGGTTGTAAGCGACACATCTTAATTAAGAACATGCCTCGAGAAATGAATATACATGGACTACATAAGAACTCGCATGCTCTTTAATATGTAAACCGCATAATACTTTTTGAATAGCAATAACGTTAATTTAAGGAAATACTAAAAATTTTGTTGCTTTATTTTAGCTAGAATAATAATATTATAATCTACATTGTATTCGCTTTTCTCAATTTGTATGACTAACTAGCTGAGAATCAATTAGGTAAGTCATATAAAATTTGATAAGAGTGGAAATCTGTGGACTAAATCAATTTTGAAAGAGATTTTTATTGTATTAGCTTTTAATTATTGAATAGCTATAAAAACTCTCAGTATATTTTATTATTCTACAGCTAAAATGTTGCTCTTTATTAAAACTTAACAAACAGTGCCAGGACACTAGTTCCTAGAATAAAATTCATTAGAGAATTAATTGTTAACTTATTTCCAGTTTCCAATAAAGTGTTTGCACCAGATTGTTGATCCAGTTATGAACTATAAGTTTTGAAAGTAGTAAAAACATGAACTGAAGCGGACCTAATTAAAAACTTTCGCGAGGATTCTACCCAGCTGTTCGATATTTAGCAAACTAAAATTATATTTAAATAATGGGTTGAAAGGATAAATTGCTTAATTTTAAGAGAATATAAATGAGGTTCTTTTAAGTTTTTTAGCTATCATTGGTAATCAAATCTGCAAGGAGTTATTTTTATTGGTATGCACGTTTTAATTTTGCAATTTGTGTTTAACCCTACACTGGTCGCGTATCTAGACTAGTCGCCACCAAGATCATCACGACAATGGTCTTCGGCCAACCAAGCTTCGATCAGTCTCTTTCGTTCGTTGTCCATAATTATCTAAATAACTCTGCCTTTACCTGCAAATATAAAAAATACATTATAAAATTAATAATTTATAAGTCTGTAACATCATTTTTAAAATCACATTATAATATTTGTAAAAAAAATAAATGGAACTGTCACAACAAAAATCTTACGTAGTTGGTCGTGCGGCACACGTACGTAGACCGCAAATTTTGCGGAGCTCCTGTTGCACAGCCACGCGCACCCGACTCTCCGCGTTGAACTGAGTGCATGCGGCAATTATTCAATTTAGAGTACAAGAAGGATGAAATAACTGGAGCTACTAAATTTTTAGAAATTTGCAATTTTGTATCACTGGATTACACATGTAGAGCACGCGACTACTGTAGGGTTAAGTAGAAAAACATTGTAGGATATAATATTATTTCGTTCATGAATACGTGCAATTTTTAAACACTCAGTAGCGGAGAAGATTTGATGCAACAATAATTCATAAAATCGAATCTGTCTAGTTTGTTTATTACTTATTTTTCAGTACGCTCTGATTAATCAATCTACTCAGACCATATATACTTCCTCGCACCATGTAAGGTATCTATACATATAATAAAATCGTAGGAAAGTCAAAACTGTACATTGAATATTTTTTTAAAAGAATACTTGATCCATGATCTATCTATCTATACATATAATAAAATCGTAGGAAAGTCAAAACTGTACATTGAATATTTTTTTAAAAGAATACTTGATCCATGATCTATAATCGATATAGAAGCCAAAAATATAGTTTTTAGAATTTTTGTCTGTTTGTCGGTTTGTCTGTTTGTCTGTTTGTCTGTATGTATTTCCGGGCTAATCTCAGAAAGTACTGCATAGATTTACTTCAAATTTTGCATGAATATTCCTAAGAGGTCGGGTGAGGATAGTTTAAACATATTATCATGATATCACCTTCGCGGGAGGAGCTGTGAACCTTTATTTTTCTTACATATTCCGTGTACTACGACAGCGTGCAATCTAAAGACTCATGTTTAAATGTTGGTTTCGAGTAAGCCATGCTATTATCTAGCTTTACAAAATAAAAACTATGTCATTTACGTAATTTGGGCAGAGAAACAGTTTAATGAATTTAGTAGTATAAAGACAAATTTGAAACAGCGCCATCTATGAGATTTCGTAAAAATCAAATCAATTTACATGTTATCACTACTGAACAACTGTTGAAAATTAATAATTTAAATATAATCATGTTATTTATTTAACTCTTTAACCCATATCTTCCCTTCCCTATAAGGTGCGCTTATATTTCGTGTGAATATACTACATTTTTAAAAGTGAGGGTAGATGTTTATTATTTTAAGTCAAACTAGACACCATTACAATTAATCTAATATTGATTGTGTTCATTGGTTACATTTTTAATCTTCGTGTTTTATAAATTTATAAAGAATAGAAAAAATTCGATCACGAGGCGGGACTCGAACCCACATAATTTCGTGATCGAATGTTTCTATTCTTTATAAATTTATTATTTATAAATTTATATTTATAAAGCATTTGAATAAATAAATAAATAAAATTAAAATAAATGTCATAAAACCAAAAATATCAAATTCAATCTTCGTGTTTTGTGAATTTTCACCATGCGTTCCCACAAAAGGTAAGTTGTTACTTTTATAGGTATTTTTTTTATAATGATAGCAATTCATGTTTTTTATTGGTTTTATAATGGTTTTATATTACACTTTTAGAATGAAATAATAAAATGATGAATTCTTTTTGACTTTTACAAGATTTTGAGGTGCGTTGGGAACAGTAGTTTGTTGATAAAATTTTATTTGTAAGTAGCTTTTTTTATTGATTTACAATTATTATTAACGTTTGATTTTTTATTTACAGATTCAATGTTCATAAAATTATATCGCCTTTGGAAGACTATTTCTGCTGACAATTTTACAACACCACTTGAAAATTGATGATTTGATGATGAAGATAGTGGCAGCAAGGATTAAGTGGAAATTAGTAATCATCCGCTTCGTCAATTTTTGACTGAAGTTAATGTCCAACGTATGGTTCAATCATTGGAAGTATCTCGGGTAATTTTGGAGGATATTTTTCAGGAAGGAGAGGAGGGGCAGCCAACCACATATCAAACTACTACGTTTTAGTACCGAAAAAAATGTTATTGCCAAATGAAACATAAATTTTGCACTCACAACTGTACAAGTTATGATTTTTATTCTGACTTTGCTGTTATCTGATTATAATATTTATCGTTATGGCTATCGAGGTACCGACCGTACTGGGATGAGAGTACATGATATTATATCTACTCATCATCCAGGATTGCTTAGAGCATTTTCACACTGAAAAAGATGTTTTCTTTGAATCGTAGTTGCTTCATTTATTTATTTTTAATCATTTTACATAATATGTTTTATATTTGCCCATTTTCATTATATTTTATAAATAAAATGGAACCAACATAACTTTGTTGTGTAGGTATCATTTCTCTATTAATAATCCGTAGGCATATTTTCCGAGCACCCCATTTAAGGTGCGGTCCTGAAATTATAAAAAGTTAATGTATACTTTTGCCTAATATAAGCTCAAGATCATTTTTAGATAAAAATAACAAAAAGAACTTACTTATTAAAATTTAGTAGATAAAAGAAATTATGTTACGATTTTATAAGAAAACACAGTATATTTATTAGGCGGCGGTGATCTCTTCCAGGCAAAAGATATTCATCAGCTCAATAAAATTGAATAGTTGTTGTTAGTTATTCTTTAAATTCACTGATTGTAATGAGCATTTCCGCATGCAAGTTGTATCGTAGTTTAGATATATCATAGTTTTGACACATTACAGTTCCAACAAAACCCTCAAATTTTTGAGCAGAGTTGAGCAAGATAATTTAAAAAATGTGCTGTGTTAAGTATTATAGAAAAGGTTAGTTCGTTGATAATTATCATTTCTTCATCATTTACATGGGTGTTGTTAAATGTTAGTAAAAATAAACTTTGACTGTTAATACTTTTGTTCAGTATTTACCTGTATGATTATTGCTTGGTAATTAATATGTATATTTTCATGTCGTATAGCTAATTATAAACATAAGTGTGATGTGAAACTAGCTGGATTTATTTTTACACACTCACAGCCATATATTTTATATTAAAATAGTGTAAATCATAATATTTTTTCACAATTAAAAATATTTCCTTTTTTCTGATGGTGTTGGCATCGAATTAAACCGCGCTGTCGTTTCGTTCACTAAAAGTGATGTTATGAGGACCGAATATGTAGCCGCCTCAACTTACGGAAACGAGAGTAACCTGCGTTGTCTGTTAGTTATTGTATAGTCGAATTTAACGTTACATGGAAATTGGAATCTAAATATATTATGTATACTTAGGTATATTAAATCTGTACATGAAATATATTTCCTAAATAACTATCACGGGGTGATTAGGGATCGACACTGATGCCAAAGAAGCAAACAGTAAAATTTTTGTCCGTATAACCGGTATAGAAACAAAAACTACTCGACGGATTTAAACGAAACTTGGTGCAATTATTTTTCATATTCCTGAGCAGAGCAGTAACTCCATTTTTAAGCTTTCGTCGCGTGTGCAACCTTAATGGTTAAAGCTACACAGAAATCATGTATGAAAGAAATGTTCTCCTTATTATATAAAAAATATCTCCCGACATCATAAATGTCTATCTTTTATGGTTGACTCACAATAACACATGTAACTTCCGATAGCTTAGGAGTTCGAAGCTTTCTGATTATATTTGTCTATAACACTCTCAGTCCGTTTTAACTCAATTTTTATTTTCATGCATCAGTGCCACCTAAAAAATCTTTATCTCGATATACTCTAGGCCGAAAACAACACGTGTTATGCCGAGAACCTGAAACCGCTTCACAACGAGAATTGCGGCTCACAGCTGATCGCGAACGGCATGTACTATCCCGTGAGACCGAAACCTTCACTGAGAGGGTATAACGTCTCACAGCTGATCACGGCCGTCACATTTTATCTCGAGAATCTGAAACTTTTACTCAATATGAAGACCGTTTGACAAATGATAGGGTGCACCATAATATTATTCGATCTCTTGAAGATGAACATGAGCATAAGCAATGACTAGAGTAGGGACGCGAATATTACAATTAATTGAGACAAAAACGATTATTAAGTTTGTTTAATGAAAGATTAAGAATTGAAACTATTCGGTCTCTGGAAACGGACGAATAGCGAGAGGCCCCTCTTACTGCAGACAGATTTCGCATAGTCTTAATGACTTAGAGGTAAACATAGAAGATCAATCTACGAATTCGGTGGTGGGGTCCGACAAATATAAAAGTGGGTTTTCTTATAACCTCACAATTGATTACAGATCATCTTCTGTATAGGCGATATTAACGTAGTATGTTATTTTTGTAATGCTTTAAAGTGGAGTAAGGAGTCGGCTTTCGTTTGAAGATACACCGGAACCTTTGAAATCACTACTTTTAGAGGAACATGACGTGCAATCTAAACAGTTCTTAGACAATATTCGCTCTTATAGTAGTGCGTTTCAAATGATCCTTTGGTGCTCAACAATTATCAGAAGGTCCTTTCATGCTTACTTTTAAGATACAAGGTCAAGTTTACCATTTGATAGGATCCCTTTTGCCTGAAGGCCAACCTAAGTTTCTTTAAATATATTTTGTATTCGACTACAACGAATAGTCGAATACAAGAATTATCAATATTTCTCGAATTTAAAACTGAACTCATTTCACAATTTTAGAACATGTTTCATCAGGTTAATTCGTATGTATGCAGTTTTAAATCGACATTAGAAGCTTTTCCTCAAGATGGTGATATTAATATAAGATTGTTATAAATGCCGATAGACGGACATCTATCGGCACTCAGGAACTCCCTGGGCGTGTATAACGCCCAGGCCACAGTATTACAATTTTTCCTACAGCAGGGCGACGAATGTATTTTCGCATAGCAAAGGAGGGGAACTCGCGGGGGGTCAAGTGACGCGGGCCACGTACCATTAACATGCTTAGTTTGTGGTACCGAGCGCGAAAGAAAGTCATCGTGTTTTTGTTTTGTTACTATGTAAACTAACGTAATTTAATACTTAGGTACATATTCTATAACGGTGCTCTCAAACTGTTAATCTACATTTAATTTAGATTATTATTTGAAATACTAAGTAATGTAGAATTTTAATCACATTCCTTCATGTTTTCCTCAGATTTTCAATTTTCTCCGATTTTAAGATTTTCAGAGTGTTCAATTTTAATGTAGTTAAATTTTATAAGAGACAATTAAGAACATTCAAAAATAAAGTGTCACGTATTTTTTTTAAACGACGAATGACCTAAAACGACGTAATCGCGGACGAAGTCGCGGGCAACAGCTAGTTCACTATGAAATAAATTCGTAGAATATTTAAGAAATTGACTTCAAAACAATAAAATACCATTATGGAGATGCCGAAACGCCACTTGATATTTCGTCTATTGTTATGGCCTCTTAACGTAAACCGATTCGAATAGAATGTTCGAGAAAATGTCATCCATCATTCTATACTGCGGGAAACGAAT
Organism: Colias philodice; assembly: GCF_061535455.1. Lineage (NCBI taxonomy): Eukaryota > Metazoa > Arthropoda > Insecta > Lepidoptera > Pieridae > Colias > Colias philodice. The sequence continues at coordinate 7,369,326 of NC_143103.1, read as the reverse complement.
ATTTAACGCGTTAAGCTTAACTCTTGCTATTGGGCCATGGCATCTGCTACATTGCAAAGGTTTTTGTAGACATACTCATATTAAGAGAGCGTAAGGAATTTAAGAATTAGTTTGACTATTAATAATTTATTTAGTAAAGGTAGTTATTTAACTATCTCTAAGTTTATTAACTCCCTATGAATGATTATTTTCTTGGCTTGATTACAACACAAATAAAATATGTATGGGTAGGAAATTATGTATAGAAATACTGAATACTTATTGATATTTCAAAGAATATTCCAGACAAAGTCAAAAGCATCGTTACCAATTTGTTATATTGGGATTATTGTTAATTAATTAATTCTGCAATTTCTTTGAACAATAGTAACGAATAACTGGAATTTAAATTGTTTCTGTCACTTTGAAATCTTTTAATTAATTTAAATAGATTGTAGCCGAATCTTTTTTTTTTAGGGTTCCGTAGCCAAAATGGCAAAAACGGAACCCTTATAGTTTCGTCATGTCCGTCTGTCCGTCTGTCCGTCTGTCCGTCTGTCACAGCCGATTTACTCGGAAACTATAAGTACTACAGTGATGAAATTTGATGGGAATATGTGTTGTATGAACCGCTACAAAAATATGACACTAAATAGTAAAAAAAAGAATTGGGGGTGGGGCCCCCCATACATGTAACTGAGGGATGAAATTTTTTTTTTCGATGTACATACCCGTGTGGGGTATCAATGGAAAGGTCTTTTAAAATGATATAAAGTTTTCTAAAAAACATTTTTCTTAAAGTGAACGGTTTTTGAGATATCAGCTCTCAAAGTCGTAAAAAGTATGTCCCCCCCCCTCTATTTTTATAACTACGGGGTATAAAATTCTAAAAAAAATAGAGGTGATGCATGCTAATTAACTCTTTCAACGATTTTTGGTTTGATCAAAGTATCTCTTATAGTTTTTGAGATAGGTTGATTTAACTGTAATTTATTATATTTGCTGCTACGGAACCCTTTGTGCGCGAGCCCGACTCGCACTTGGCCGGTTTTATTCATTCCCTAAAAATGTTCTTAAAAATACAATAATTGTAAAGGTTTTGTTTAGTGGCTCCAATGCGTGGGAGAAAGCGATGGGGACGGTTTTTGCAACGTCATTTGTGTTATGTGTATGAAATAAAGTTGTCATGTTCCCCTTTAAATAATGGTAACTCTTGTTATGTGATACTTTCTTTGGAAGCTTTTAATGAGTGATGTTGTAGGGGATATTTTGTTTTAAAGGAGATATGAAGTATTAATTTGTAATGTGACGATGCTATAATTAGCGAACAAATTGGAAATGAGAAATAAGTGATGTTAAAATGGATATTACATGTCTATTTGATAAGTTTTTTCCTTTAAAAATAGGCTTAATAATATTGACGAGTGCAGTCGGTAGGAATCCATTGTATATTTAATAACATTAAAACACAAAAGCAATCAGATTTCTAACCCAATAATAATAATTAGTTAATTCTAATTTGTTAATTAGTTATTTAAATTCATTAATTATTAAATTATTTATTATTCATTACGCCTGAAATACACCAGAATAATTACATGCATGCGGTTAATTCAGTCAATAGTGTAATTTATTAAAACCGTGACCTGTGGTGAAGGATCATAACATAGAAAATTAGTTTTTCCATGTGGTTTCACCCGCGGCCAAAGCAGAAAAAGCAAGTTTTTCTAGCTTATGTGTTATTCTTGTAGTACGTTAGATACAGGACTGTCAAGAAACATGAAAATCCGTTCAATAGTTTTTTAATCTCAAATTCAATTCTTCTAGAAGTGCTTTTGAATTGTCATAAAATTTTAGTATTGCCACCCATTCGAAAAGCAGTTTCTACGGAAAAGAACAAGCAAGAAACTCCTTAAATGCTCTTTTAAAATTATGTCCATTTTCGCGTGAAAAAGTAACAAATAAACATAAATTCCGTTTATAATATTAAAAGGAAGTAGGATAGTAGTATACAGAGAAAAAAAAAATAGAATATGTTGTGCTCTCTGGTTGTTTATAAAAAGAGATAAACGATACAAATACGAATGTTGGAATTAAGCGCGTCACACACGGTGAAGATACTATAATATTTTATCATAAGATACTGTTATATTTTATATTACAGTATCTTAAGGTATCCGGTATCAGCGTTCTGACCATCATTTTTCTTTTTGTCATTGCGTACCTCTGTAGAACCGCCATCCTGTTACAAATGACCCGAAATTTTGTGGGTAAATAAAATATTATAGTATCTTCACCGTGTGCGACATGTCAGTCACGGTTCGCGATTTGATATATAAAAATGGACTCAATGTGAAATGTGTGAACACAATGTTCACGAGATTATGTGGATTCAATTGTAATGAAATAAAATTGTTTTTGTAAGCTTCTCACCTTGCAATATATGTGAATAATATATGCTAGGGCTATTGTGTGAACAGTTTTACTATTATTTTTTGAAGTGAAACTTCTTTGTCGGGGTTGGAAAAAAATTAGTGTAACATTTTTTCGTTACGCGTGACATTTTTCCGTTACGCGCCTTCTTTTTTATCCCTACCACGCGTGATTCGACGTATTTCTGTAACGTTGAATATAGTATTTTTTTTTTATAAGGTCATAAAGAATTTTACTTCTTACGTGTGTACAACTAGTACAGGCACACATTTTTTTTGTCTTCGTCAACTAGCTAAAGACATTATTTTTTTATTATTCAATTGTTTACGTATATTATTACACTATTAATTGATATTTAGCTTGTATGTACAAAGAAACATTAAAGGGAGGTATAGTATCACCGTAATATCTTTCTTTAAAAAAAATAATTTCTATAAAAGGTTTATTTTAAATTGTGTGATGTTTTTTTCATGAACAAAGAAACTCATTAAAAAGAGACCTATTATGTATTTCATCACTTTAAAATGAGTTTTTGCTATAACATCGTATAATTTTGGAATATTAATTATATTGCAAAATTGTATTTCAACAACGTATTATACACCTACCTATATTATAAAGTCTTATTTATATTGACTGTATTGTTACATTATGACCTGTACATTGTACAATATAATATCTCTTATATATAAAATTCTCGTGTCACAATGTTAGTCTGCATACTCCTCCGAAACGGGTGGACCGATTCTCATGAAATTTTCTGTGCATATCGGGTAAGTCTGAGAATCGGCCAACATCTATTTTTCATATGTACCACGGGCGAAGCCGGGGCGGACCGCTAGTATACTTATATAAATTTCTAAGAACTCATGGTGTAATCTTAACCAGGTTTACGGCATACTATCAAATATTCCACAGAATTACTTGAAAGCTGTAATTAAACTAAAATTTAGCAAGGTACGACTTTAAACATTTGCTTGAGGTGTAGAAGTTTTAGAACTTGGTAAAGTTTTCAACCTGTCCGATTTAGTTGCTGCATTAGAAGATATATGTATTTCATTTTGTGGTGTAATTTTCACACCTGAGTTATCTTTATGAAGTTGGCCGCAAAATATGATAAATATAGATATTCATTATTTCAAATAACTAACAACCTAAGTAATTAAAGTTTGTGATTTTTTTCCAGAAGTAGAATAAAGGTCAATCTATACATATAATAAATCTGTAGAAGGGTCAATTCTGTACATTGAAAATATTGAAAAAATAAATAGCACGGGTGTAACTGGATCGATACCAAACCCAAATATGTGATTAAAAAATTTTTTGTCTGTCTGTCTGTCTGTCTGTCTGTATGTGAAGACATCACGTGAAAACTAACGGTTCGATTTCGATGAAACTTGGTATAATTATACCTTAGTATCCTGGGCGTAAAATAGGATACTTTTTATTCTGGAAAAATACTTAGAAAAAAAATTAATCTCAATTTTTCAGTTTTATCCATAGACGTTGTTCTGTAACCGCGAACACACGTTGCGTATTATTATAGGCCTAGCCGTATTTGGGTTCAATAGATATTTATAAGATGTCATTGTCAGAGTTACTCAAAATGGAAACGCGAAGACCGACATCCGCGCGGACGGAGTCGCGGGCGGAAGCTAGTATTAAAATATATTACTTATAGTGCAAATCTACATAAGTAATTAAGAATACCTATTCATTTATCCATTTATTTATTCACGATATATCAGTATCAACTACATGATAGAAACAGGACACTATTCAGAAATACTCTTTTATTTTGTCTCTCACTTGTATAAAAATAAAATCTTATAACGGAACGATGTAATTCGAACAATGGGCACGACAAATGAACGAAATACAAAAAAACGGAATCAAATTTGGAACCCCAATAAAATTTTATTAGCCTATAAGTGCGGTATAAGTAGTCGTGTAGAATTTTTGCAAAGGCAAAAACCTTGTAAGAGCTTTACATAAATCTTTTCAGGATATTGCTACATGAATAATAATTTCAAGAATATTGTTCTTTTAGCAAGGAATATGTGGAGTGAAATAAAAGTTTGAGGTTATGTGGAGTTGATTGCAGATAAAAATAAATCAGCAAATCTTTTTGTTAGAAATGTGAATGGAAAGCTTGTACGTATTCCTGGAAAAATGGCAAGCAAATATAATTGACTGGCCGGTTGGCTTGGTTGGTAGTGCCTTCCAAGCCATTGGTCGTGGGTTCGATTCCCACCCTGGGCAAATATTTGTGTGATGAACATAGATGTTTGCTCTGTGTCTGTGTGTTTATTATCTATATTAGTATTTATTTATAATTATATATTATGTATGTTTATCAGACATCAGCTGGTTTCCATAACACAAGCGAAAGCTTAGTATGGGATCAGATCGTGCAGTGTGTGAAAATTGTCCTGAAATATTTAATTTAAATATTTAATATGGATTTGCTTTTTGCATACCTATGACACGATTTATATACTTTGTTTTTTTTAGATATTTATGCCTGACTCATATTTAAAATTAAAACAAGTATGTAAATATAGACACAAATTTAAAAGAAAAACAACATATGGACTCCATATATTTAATCATGTTACTATCCTCTTCTTGGCAGTGGTTGCTGAGGTTTAACTGCTCCCGTCAGTTTGCACCAAGCTTTTGCTGAGACAAGTTGAAGTTTATATAATGTCCTTATATCACTCTTCCCGAAGTTAACTTCAACCTTAAACCTATAAATCCGAGGGGAAGTTTTCTTTTATAAGACGCATATTCAATACATCATCAAACCATCAGCTACCAGTTTTATAATGATCACAATCACCTCTTTTAATTTAATAAGATGAGAACCACCAAATTAATTTACCAATAAAAAAATATTTTATGTGTTCACAGTGTTATCGTCAAATGTAATCAAAACTTGAATTTCCAAAAAGGACGAATCCATCCAGATACTTAATACAGCTGTTAAAAAATTAATGATACCCCTGAGAACAATTCACAAAAACCTTTGTCACATAATTTTTGTTCAGTGAATTTTATCGAATTAGAGATCCATTTTGACCTTTTATGAAAAGCCACGAGAAGGAACGGGAAAATCAAGTAATGAAAAAATATAAAGATAATTTACTTCTGTGTGTTCAGTAAATCGCTTATTATTTTATTTTCTGAATAATAAACTGAATTTTCAGACACATAACGTAAAAAGTAAGTAAGTAGTAATGAGAATATTTTGTGAATAAAATACAAAATAAAATAACATCATATATTTAAAGGTTGACTTAAAAATACAGTACATTTTTTAGATTGAGACATATTATTTTATATAAATTGAAGTAATTTGGCAGCCTTTGTTTCGTCGTAACACGGGATAGTAATATGGCCCCATAGAGAACTTTATCGTCCTGAAAATACCTCTTCTCTATTGACGATAATCGTGTGTTTTCCGGTACGTTTGTTTTGCTAAATAACATTTAGTATGATCAAAATTACTTTAGGTATTATGATCAATTTCATGGGAGTAAATATTATGTAATAAGAAGTGGGTTTTTTTACCAAGTAACGTAACCAAGAACTTCAAAATATAACTAAACGTGAAATGTTTTTCACAATATCCACACGAGAATTACATTCTATAATTTATTGTCACAGTTCATTTAACCTGTAGAAAAGTTATATTTTCCAAATAAATAGGTACATTGATAAATATAATAGTTTATTCTCCAATCATTTATTATATGTACTTTATCATAGAACGTGATTCTTATCCTCCAACCAACTTGCACAAAGTTTCGCTCGTTAGCTTGTCATTTACACGGAAGCTTAAATGCTAAGAATCCTCATTATCTTAATATCTACCGTTTATCTCTTCAAAGAAAATATGGCTATTAACTTCAATCTGTTCATGTTCTTAAGGATTTTTGAGATCTCGAAGTAAGTAAGACATTAAGCTTGTTGTTTGTTTTAGGGTGCTTTTTCACTGTTCACAATAATGTGCGAGGATGGTGTGTGTAAATAACCAATCATATCGCTTCTTTGAAGGTATATTTAGTGTATAGCGTATGGAGTGATAATATTGATTATTTACAAACACATTCCTCGCTACACATCCTCGCACATTATAGGTGGAAAAGCACCCTTAATGGCCAATTTGACGATTTTTTGATTAACATCCTCTTATATTTTAAGCTATTGCATAGCTTCTATCGCGGGCCTTGAGCGCGGGGACCGAATCCAGAAATTTAGTAACGAAAAACCTTACGCTCCCCACTCCGACGGGCGCGGAGGTGTGGCTTGAAGGCATAGCATGCAATAGCTTTACCGCGGCAGTCCCCGAGTGCCACACGTCTTTTTTTATCTGTCAGTTTATCTGATATATGTATAAGTAGAAGCAATTCAGAAGCTGTGAAAGTAGTGTTGGTCTTAACCCCTCGCCTTACTAAATTATTTTGCTCGTATATCTATGATAGCGCTGTTTTAAAAAAATATATAAGGAAAAGTCCCATAATATCTTACAATAAACAAATTACTGCAAATGGAAATAAGTAATATTCATATAAAGAATAAATCCTCGCAATATAAACGTCACACGCAAGTGAATATCATAAAAACACGACAGGGAAGGGTGGCGGGAATAGGGATTATTTGCTGAACGAATTGAATCACTTTTGTTTTGTACTGTTGAATAAATAAGGGTATATATACGCATTTAATTAACGTTTGATTCAATGTATTTGTTACAAGTTTACAGTATCCCCTTTTAGGATACAGTTCGAAAGTTTATATGGGTTTGTATGGCTTGATTAACTAAAGTTACACTCATTTTGTTGTACTTTTAGCTGTGGTTTTATGAAATTTATTTAGATTAGATTATAGATGTTATATTGCAAATTACAGAAATTTTTGAATTCATTAGTAACAACATTGAAGTAAGATAGTCTATGCTACTATTAATACTTTTTTCAACCAATCTTTACCAGTTTGCTCAAAGACACACAATGATTACAACTAAGTTATACTCCAGGTAAGGTTAGTTGTAATCTAGTAAAATGCATGAACATAATTTGTGCAAATTGCAATGCAATTATTTCTCTCATTATATTATCAGATTCATATAGTTAGTAATCTAATAAACAGAAACACATGTCAGACACATTGCGACGTGCCTACTCGTCTACTTTTTGATACGTGCCGTAATAAGGCAGCATTTGGCTTTAGGTTGTCTAATTTGAATATATATTAAAGAGTAAAATATTCCAATGACGCCCTCAGAGAGTTTTCATGGGGTTGGAAGTTTGGCACTTTTTTGTTTGTAATTGCAGTAAACGAGTAACGACTTATAATTAGATGGAAATGGTTTCAACGAACTTCTACGTTACACTTTCAGTTGATAAGAAAACAATTATGGACTAACAAGAATTAGCAGTATGAATGACATCTTAGAATTCACATAAAAAACTCACAAAATTAAGAATAACATTCGACTTTTAAGAAAAAATGTGGTACGCTCTATTCTCAATAAGAAAATTTTTATTATAGTCCTTGTTTGAAATACTTACTTAACATAATATTATTAATTACACTCAGCTATATTCAGAGAAAAATAAAGATCGTTATCCAGTCCAAGTTTGGGAATAGAATTTCTGGGAATTTGGAAAACCGATATTATAAAACTTATAATTGAATAAGTATAAATGAATACTTCTATTATATTATTATTTCTCAAAATTACTATGACCTTGTTTCATGAAACAATATAATTTAAATTCATGATCATTTATTTTTATTTGAATTTGATTAATTTGAATTACTATAATTACAATTCATTCAATCTTAGGTAGGTACTACTAAGGTCAACAAAATATAAGTTTTAGGGTATAAGAATAAGAGGAGGAAATATGTTTAAAAACCGCACATAATAAGACGCTACGATGTGCTCATCTAGACGCGCACAAAAATTAGTATCATCACGTAATACGATTTCAAATCACATGATCTCTAACAACTCTGAAAAGTAAAAGCATAATTGTTATACAAATGAAGTGCTACATGAATACAGGTTTCACTTTCACATCTGGTGGCCAGCGCGGCGGATAATCGGAATTTATTCACGATCAGTGACGCGAAAGAGCAAATTTATCGTTATACAGGTGCAGTGGGTTTTATTACATGCCGCATGGTTATCCATGTATATAGAAATCGTTTGTAAAATACGCGCGTAAAATTTTAATATGAATATATCGTGGTTTTTGTGAATAAAATAATTATGTCGTAGTTCATATACTTTGTATTATATTGGTTGATAGGATACGATAAAATATATGCCTTTTGTATCGTGTGATTGAATACCTTTCTTCAACGTATGAAATATACTTGCTTATAGAGAATATTTATTAACAGTTTACTTATACAATGAACTTTTCATTAATGTGATGAACAGAAAAAAATAAACGTTCCGTGGTGTCTTATTATAAAGTCTCAATCGCTTAGCCACAGCCTACGAATAAATTGATTTTACAACAAGGTGACAAGTGTACTGAATATTATTAAAATCTATTACATAATATAAAGAATATAAATCTTCATAGCTTTTTTGTAGTTCCATGCAAGTTCCTGGGTTTAAATATTTAACTCAAGGTAGGAAAACATTTATTTTCTTTGGTTCTATTTATATCTTTTAATATAAATCTTTTCAACAAATCTCGCTCCGTTCTTACGTTTTTATATAACTAACTGCGTATTACGGAAAATTTCCTGAACGAAACGCTAATCCTTTGGCTTTAACTTTCTCTTGTTTAGCGTTGGAATAAAAATATTTCACGTTTCACTGAGGAAGTTAATTTTTTCATAATGTTATCTGTATTATAAAAAAAAATCGCTTAAAGTGTTGGTCAGCGCAAAACGCAAGAACAGCTGAGCCGATTTTATTAATATTCCTTGAAGTTCGAGGATGGTTGTTATGGATAGAAAACGTAAACATGTAGGTACCACGGGCGGGACGAACCGCTAGTTTATATAACATATTTTCATAGGTAGGTAGATATATCTACACACATTCATCCATTTTCAGTTTTGTAAATTTTATTTAAAAACATATGAGCTATACGAAACATCACATTTATTCGAGTTTATTGAAAATCGTGAGGAAGTAGGTCTATCAAAACTTTAAAAAAAATCAACTTTAATAAAGGTCTATCAAAAATTCAAGAGATTCAAGCAATCCATACTAATATTATAAATGCGAAAGTAACTCTGTCTGTCTGTCTGTCTGTTACTCAATCACGCCTTAACTACTGAACCAATTTGCATGATATTTGGTATAGAGATATTTTGATATCCGAGAAAGGACATAGGCTACTTTTTATCCCGGGAAATAGGATAGGTTTTATCCCGGAAATCCCACGGGAACGGGAACTATGCGGGTTTTTCTTTGACTGTGCGGGCGAAGCTGCGGGTGGAAAGCTAGTATATTATATATTCTGTCTTCTATAATAATTGAATTAAAGCAACTGTTGCTACCTTCAATCTTTATAAAATTATGTAAAAAGTAAAAAGTAACAAATAACGTTAAAAAGAGTTGCATTTATCTAATGATAAAAGAATGAGCGGGAACAGAAAATTGCTGCACGCATTAATGTAAAAATTTAAAAACTTGAAAATGAACTGTAAATATCCTGAAAGCGGGGAAACGTTTCATTTGAAATAATTTCTATTTTAATCCTTATAGAATAACCGTAAAAACTTTAAGTCGTCCATTTGAGTAAATTATATAACCACGCTTTGTAACGACAATTGTTTGGCGAAAGAATAGAGTAAAAATTGTATAGTAATATGAAATTTTAAACCCACGATTAGGTATTGCATTAGGTATACATATAAAGTACATACTGTACTCTGTATTCATATGTTTTGGATTTTTAATTATGTCATACTTGATATTTTCTTCCAATCATTAAATTTTAAATCTATAGCTGTGTAAGGGTTTGTGATAATTTTACTCTTGCACACCTGATCAGATTTCTATGAAATATATCCATAAATTGATTTAGGTATACCTTGAGAAGCAGGTAATAATTTTTGGGAAAATAAACCTCGAAGAGCGTGAATTTGAGGATGGAAATTTGTTATAGTTATTGCAATAACGTAAAGTGCACAGGAGCGTAGCTTTTGGCGGAAAATAGGTTTTGAATAATAACTACTGCTCGCCCCGGATCGGCCTGTGTTGATCCATGATTAAAACTAAAAAAGTTTGTTATCTATACTAATATTATAATGCTGAAGAGTTTGTTTGTTTGTTTGTATGAACGCGCTAATCTCGGGAACTACTGGTCCGATTTGAAAAATTCTTTCGGTGTTAGATAACCCAATTGTCGAAGGAAGGAAGGCTGTAGGCTATATATCATCACGCTAAGACCAACAGGAGCAGAGCCACGCGGGTAAAACCGCGAGGCACAGCTTTAGCAATAATGTAGTTTTTTACTGGTGAAAGAATCTCCGTAAATTTCAGTGAAATCTATTAAAATACATAATGTATGTTGTAAATATACAAATATTAAAATCTTTCGTCTTTCTCAAACAGTATTAAAGTACAACTGAATCAAAAGAAAATGCGAAAACAATACCTTTGATAACTTCGTTCTATATCAAGAGAGCATATTCATCAAAGTTTTGTCATTCGTATTCCGAACTCTGTGTTCGTAAGTTTGGAACCTTACTTATGTAACATCTCAAACGTGATACTAATGAAGCTATTGTATGTTTGATAACAAGCTTATTCAAATGATGTTCATTACTGGAACAATGTTTGTGCACTTTTCTTTTGCTAAGTTATTGATGGTTATTGTTACGCGCTGAATCTCTTTCGAAATGCTTTAAATAGGTACTGTAGTTTATTACTATTATACCAAAAATAAACAAGAAAGGATTTAGGTTTTTTTTTACTTTATTTTACCAACATATTAAGGGCCGATTTTTCAATGCTTGGATAAAACTTATCCGTCCAATAAAGTATTACACGATAATATTAAAATGTCACGTAAACTGTCAAATACGGGCAATTAGAATACGTTTTTAAAATGGTAGTTTTATACATTATTCGACGAATAAGTTTTATCCAAGCATTGAAAAATTGGCCATAAATAAAATTAAAAAAGACAAGCATCGATGTAGTTCGTCTTTTTCTTTTTATAATAATTATTATTTATATCGATAAATGGTGAAACAGCAGCAATTGAAAGCTACCACTAAGCTATCCATTCTACGCACTAAAATTTCTAATGTTGTTTTTAAATAGATAAACGTCTCAAAACACGAACATGTTTGAAGTTTCTTTACTATACAAACTTCCGGATATTAATAGGATGGTAAATAGGAGCGTACATAGCCAAAGGTCAAAGCTTACACAAACCCTAGAAGACCCTTTGATATACAAGTTTTTGCGAACCATATGCTTGTTAGTTGTAAAGTAAGATCTTCACCATGTAGTTGGATAGAAATGTCCAGCCCCCCTAGACAAGTGGCTTTCTATTAGCGTAAAGTTCAATAGAATAGATTATGAATGTATGAGATTGACGTTTGATTACGACGACGACGACGATTGATTACGTCAATCTCATACATTCATAATCTATTCTATTGAACTTTACGCTAATAGAAAGCCACTTGTCTAGGGGGGCTGACCCCTTAGCGTAAGGTTAGAACGGTTCCTTATTTATAGTAGATTTATAGAACATAATAGCAGCTTATTTGTCTTTCATCTCTAACCGGTAAAACGACTCTGGAGATAGGTCGGAAGGTTTCATTTTTGGAAATGTAATCTGGGGTGATGTGAATGCAAGTTTGGTTTAGTTTTAGATATGAGATCTGGAGATTGATTTATAGAAATAAAAGTGCCTAAGAACATAACGATATACATATATTATTATAAAGCTTAAGAGTTTTATGTTTGTTTGTTTGAACGCGCTTATCTCAGGAACAGGTCTGATTTGAAAAATTATTTCGGTGTTCGATAGCCCTTTTATCGAGGAAGGCTATAGGCTATATATCATCACGCTAAGACCAACAGGAGCGGAGCAATGCGGGTAAAACCGCGGGGCACAGCTAGTGCAAGAATATAGAGCTGACTTCAACATTGCAATGACTCAAGCAAGCAAGCAATATATTTTTAAACAGTATGTACAGTTTTATTGCTTGTAGTTTTTCTGTCAATAGCGGTATAATATAACATTCTAATAATATTATAAATATGGAAATTTGTGAGTTTGAATGGATGTTTGAACCGATAACCAATGAACGAATTTATATATTTTACTAGATTTCTGCCCGCGGATTCGCCCGCTTCTAAAACCTAATAAATTACATACTAAAGCTTTCGTCGAGAATCACTCTATCTATTAAAAAAAAACCACATCATTACTAACACAAATCACAATCACAACTGCGCAAAATTCATTGCGCAGTTTTAAAGATTTAAGTTTACATAGGGATATATAGACAGAGAAAGCGACTTTGTTTTATACTATGTACTGGTAATTAGGAACGGACATCAGAATAATATCGTACTTACTCGCTTTCGCATGTTGCTTATAATAATTATTATTACAGGAAAAATCGAGAACTAAACACCGAATGGTGTATATTTATAAAATCTTATAATCGCTGAGTCGTAAATCAGTAATGATATCCTCGTCCTCGTAAAATATTCCTCTGACAACTTAACTAAAAGCCTGCAATTTTTACTACATATTTTTCTAAAATATAAATATTAAACTAATGAATAAATATTTTCTTTGACTTTCACTGCTACCTAGATTATTTTACAATATTACTTATTTTAATTTTTATCACTTACTGGTTTAAAATTACGTGAAGCCAAATATTTATGTGTTTAAATGTTATTTTATTGGTTTTTGTCGGTTTTAAAAATATACTATAAAAACTTTATATTAATGTGCAGCACAAAAAATTAAATCCATACCTAATACTAATAAATTAAATACGATTATCCATCTATCACGAAACAATGGCTGAAATAGAAGCGATTGATATAATTGTTATTGTATTGATACGGTTGTATGGAAAAAACTCAAATACATAGCCAATGAAGTAATACGTTTGCCTAGATACGGTTATATTATGGTTGGAAAAGCCCAATGAAGTTATAGGTCTCAGAAATCGTAAAATAACACGTCACGTATGACGTAACACATCATACAACTATAATGATATTGAAAAACAGCAAAGAAGTGAACTTTCCAGGGATTTCGAAGTAAATTATTCTAGATAAAAATAATAAGGGCCGTGAGAAATGAATGAGTGAATGAATGAATGAAAAATTCTTTATTGTACACCAAATATTATAGTCCGGGATACATCGCCCATTTTTGCAAGTGATTACTATCAAGCTAATTTTTCGTGAGTAGCTTTATTTTGATGAGATGCCCAATAATTTCATGTACAAAACTCTCGATTGTGGTAGCTACCAGAGGAAACAAAGATAAAATATTTTGATTTGATGTTTCTCAAATATAATATACTAACTGAATGTTTTTTTTTTGTTCAATCTCAAGATAATTATCTAAATTATTCGAAAAAATATTTGTCCTACAAAATCTATGGTTTGATCAAAGAGTCCCCCTTTCCAATGTGTATCGATAACGAAGTCATCATAAATGATTACTAACCAGCTGATTTTTTTATTTTCACTTATTTAATACTTATATAATTCAACAGACATATTGTCCTACAAATTGCGTAATAAATATTTGAGAATCGTCAAATCAAAATTTTTTATCCTTGTTACCTCTGTAAGCTACCACAATCGAGAGTTTCGTACATGAAATTATTGGGCATCTCATCAAAATAAAGCTACTCACGAAAAATTAGCTTGATAGTAATCACTTGCAAAAATGGGCGATGTATCCCGGACTATTATAATTTATTAATGAACAGTAGGCGGCCTTATCGCTGGCAGCGATCTCTATCAGGCAACCCAAAAAAGACGAGGAAAATAATTAAATTAATCATGGCAGTGCATGGAGAAATGGATACTCATAGACCACGACCGGTCCATAGAGATTAGTTTCAGCTTTGTATCATGTATACAAGAAACGATTTGTTTTCGTTGCATAAAATAGAATCCAAATAAAGCATAGGTATATGAAGAGTTCGAACGGTGAAGGAAAACATCGTGAGGAAACCGACATGTCGAAGAATCAAAAAGTTCGACGATATGTGTCATCCGCCAACCCGCACTTGGCCAGCGTGGTGGATTATGGCCTGTACCCTCATAGGAGGCCCGTGTCCCAGCAGTGGGAACATATATGGGCTGATGATGATGATGATGATATGAAGAGTTTATCATAGGAACACTAGCCGCTCGTATTGACCCGCCCCTAGAATTTTAAAGAGGCTGTCATTCAGAAATAATGTAGCTTTTAATATATTGATACCCAAGCCCTGATACAATGAAAGTAAATAAAATATTAATACACAAATAGATATACTAGCGGCCGGTTCATGAATTAAGTAAGGTGGGTGTACCATGGAAGGCCACTCTAACAATTAAACAGTTATTATTCGTTTATTTACTTATTAAAATTATTAAAATTTCGTCTCGCCTTCCATGGTCCACCCACCTTATTTAAGGCTCAAACTATACTTAGGTACATGTTTTCACATATTTTCTTGCATGTGATAATAATTCAGAAACCAGCCTTTCGTATTAGAAAGAAAAGCAACACAAATACTTTTTTAACTTAAACAGGTTGCTTAAACATGTAGGTAATTTTTTATCTTCAGTGATTAACAATAAAACTAAAAGTATAACTCTTCTACGTACTAAATATTATTAGTTAGCTGTATTCCTAACTACAAATGTGTCTCTAAATATACGGCAGACTGAACTGCGCAATTTAAATACACTGAAAAACATATTCATAACGCAAAATGCGGTTTTTTTCACAACACAGCAGATGTGAACGAGCGCTCTTTAAATTTTAACTAATACGAGTACCTGGTACTTGCTATTATCATTTCGCTAAAAGCTCTATTTTAAACATTGAGATAATATTACTACGTATGGAGGAGACACTACGAACAAAATCTGTGCGCCATTTTTTTGCTCTAACTAAGTTTTAAAAATTATTATCTAGTTAGGTACTTACCGATGAAAGTTATTCCTTTGCACTTTTCCGTATTATTTGTATTATTTGTGCAATATCGTAACACACACGAAGGCATATTTGATGCGTTTCACTTTAAAACCATTAAAAAAAACCGCTCAACATACGCCACATGGCGTATGTTGAGTGGAACATAAGTGATATAGGCGGTGTCGTCTCCATATTAATATTATCTCAATGATTTTAAAGCCAATTGCATCTGGCGATGATTAATATTGTTTTTTTTTTAATGTTAAAATGTTTTAAATTTTAATATTTTCTTTATTTACTAAATACGGAAAACTGTCGAAGATACTAATGGTATTATTTTTAAATTAAATTAATTGTAAAATAAAAGAACTCTTGAACTTAACGAAAAGTACCATTTTGAATTATTATCTAACGAATTTTATTTAATAAGCTGGCTCTAAAATTAATATTCAATAATTTTATCAATAAATCTATCCCTTAACTACAAAATTTATAATTAATACTTCTATAATATAATCTCACTTATAACCTATCTCATTACATATTAAAACGATTATGATACATTTGAATTTAAAGCGGTATTACATTGAATTAATTATTTGCCCATTTGCACAGATTAAATATGCAATGTTCCGTTAATCGCATTGAAATATAAAACCACAACATGACATTTTATTCCGTGTAACTGTGACATTATAATAAAAAAATAGTTGCTCGATGCGGCTCGTTTTGCGGCCCGGGTAAACCTATTTGTGAGTTTTACCAAATTTTAAATAATTTACAACTTGAACCGACAGATGTTGTAGTGTCTTCACACGAACTGTCAAACGAGTCTTATGAACGTTAAGTTTTCTAAATTTTTTACTGTTTTCACGCAGAAATTTCTTAAGATTTTCTTTCATAAAATTCGGCTTCGGACAATAACGACCGCAAAACAAAAATTTAATATTTTGTATCTATAACCTAAAATTGAAACAATTTGGTACACAATTCATCGTGTTAACTACCTATAATTTAGCAAACTTATTCAAAACTAGCTTTCCGCCTGCGGCTTCGCCCGCGTTTTCAAAGAAAAACCCGCATAGTTCCCGTTCCCGTGGGATTTCCGGGATAAAACCTAGCCTATGTTACTCGTGGATAATGTAGCTTTCGAATGGTGAAAGAATTTTTAAAATCGGTCCAGTAGTTTATGAGCCTATTCATTACAATCAAACAAACAAACAAACAAAGTTTTCCTCTTTATAATATTAGTTTAGATTACCGCAACTTTCTGTAATGGTATGAATTTTCTTAAAAACCGTATCATTTTCGAACATTTCCACATAAAGCCTGAACAGCTATTACGAAGCGTTAACTTAACTGGCGAAACTCGTAAAACTGTCGAAAGTTCAATTAACTAGGCGACTTAGAAGCTCTGCTTTGAACTCTAGACTTTATTCGGTTCAAGCTTTTTGATTGCGCGCTTTAAGATTCGAATTATTAGAATATTAATAACTAAATTAATGTAAAAAAAATGTATACCTAGTCAATTTATCGCAATGAACAAATGACCAAAAGGAGCTAATGCTCTATCAAAGAAAAAAATGCTAGAATAGGTAATGATGAATAATAGAACAGACGAAGTTGCGGGAAACACCTAGTCTTCCATATTTTTCATATTATTATGTTTGAGCTTACACGTTTCTGTCTGATCAATACAATCTAATAATGTAGTGCTATTGTTGTACTCATATATATTTAGGCCGCACTCGATGACCAAGTATAAATGAATGCTTTTATATTCTGTCTATAGCTAGATGTGACCTTTGAAAAGGGCAAAGGTTTTAGTGGCGATAAAATCTGTGGTGAAATAGGATCCGATATTTTGCTGGAGTATTGACTTTCACTGTTCACACATACGCAGTAATATTTCATAAGTAAAGTCTTGGAAGTAGAGCAAGTGGGGATTAAAAATATGTACAAATCAGAGGTGGAAAATTTACATCGTAACCTGCATCATCAGAAAATCAATACTTATATAATTATACTAGCGGCCCGCCCCGGCTTCGCCCGTGGTACATATGAAAAATAGATGTTGGCCGATTCTCAGACTTACCCGATATGCACAGAAAATTTCATGAGAATCGGTCCACCCGTTTCGGAAGAGTATGCAGACTAACATTGTGACACGAGAATTTTATATATAAGATATGTGGGAATAGGATAAATTAAGATGTATTTCATAACTACTTTTATTTTTAGTCTGTGTTTTTCTATTAAGAATCTGTGGATATGTTGTCTGTAAATTGATTGATTACTTTGCGTTTTTTGGTACAAAGAAATGGAGGATTGTTGAATGTATTTTTATAACCGGTGTCTAAGGGAAATAAATTGATTGGGCTAATTTTGGCGTTTTAATTCACACCATCCCCACATATTATTATATAGGTGACGAATTTGTCTCTTTGTTTGAACACGCTAATCGAACAAACTCCTACTGGTATGATCAGGAAAAATCTTTCAGTGCTAAATATTACTTTTACGGAGGAAGACGTTTACTGTTTATTGAGAAATTTAAGTCTTTGTCTTATTGCCATGTACCATGCAAAAATGTCTCATATTTATAGCATTTTAATACTATAATTTTTGTAAATTCAAGGAATTTTTTGTTATATTCAGTACCATAATTATCACCAATTTGAATACTAGTATAATATGTCCTGACGACGGACAGACATATTGCATCTGTAACGTATTCAGATAACTGAATTGCCTCCATATTGATGTGGAAAACGTATACTGCAATGGATCAATCTCCATTGGAAATTTTATCAATCAAACTGGAAGGTTCATGCCAATATTTCACACCGTCCGCAAATATCACTGAAGTGCTGAATGTATAGCGGGATTCCTAAACCAATTCACTTTCAAATTTGAAACTGACGTCTAATCAAAGTTCGAAGGCATTTAGATGCTTATATAGAAGGTTGATTAATCGTTACATTTTAGACCTAGTTAACTAATGTTAGTGCTTTTCTTTTCACAAACATTTTGTAAAAATATGTAAATGTTTGAGATCACTCTTTATTGATAAGACCGCCCTCTGTGCTAGTTTAGCTATAAATTTTAGTTTTAAGTCATTTGTATTATTAACTAGCATAGTAAAGTGTTATAAATAAAATAAATAACTGATATAAATAAATGTCTTTTCTTTCTTTCTTTCGTTGCGCATGAGTTTTTGTGTAGTATTGGATTTTTGTATTTTGACTTTCAAAAAAGATGTGGGCGATTCGTTACGATGCTGTGGTCTTTTTGTTTACAAATGAACGGGTGATTCCGAATGAAATGAAATAAAATAAAGAATAACTTTGTTTGTTTATAGGAGAGTCCCTACAGAGCAAGCAGTCTTGCGAAGCAAGTGCTGCTTGCTACTACTGTACTAGTACTTGTAATTTTCCATTTTATGAAATATTTGAAAGAAAGAAAAATATTTGTTTTACGAGACCGTGTCACAAAAAAAAACATTTTTAATTCCATTTTATATAAATAAAATCTAAACAAATTGGAAATTGGCAACCCTAAATGCAACTGCTGTTAAATTGATTGAACTATTACAGTTTCCAATGCTCTCTATATATATGCATTTCCAATGCATGCAAATTATAGTTCCAATACATACTTATCGATGCATTGAGCCGAATCAAGTTAAAGGGATATTCATGTTTTGTTTACTATAACCAACCTTCATACATAATTGAACAATATTTTCGAAAGGCGGAATACTAATTGGTAGAGCCCCCGCAGACCACAGACTTTTTATCGGCCGATAGTTTAGTCGGGTTGGCCTGCTAGTACGCACACCGGTTCAACTAAACAGTTCAGTCGGTTATGAGTGCGCAAACTATCCAACAGTCTGCCGACTATTTGCTAGTTTCTAACCAATCGTTGAAAAGAGTGGTCGCACCGCACAATGAAAATTAATAAAACATTGCATAGAATTGTTATTATTGCTCTCATACACCGGAGGAGGAAAATTAAAAAGAGAGCTCGAGAGTATTGGGTGCATCCTATCTTTAGTGATAGATTATTAAATGGAAAATTTTACACTATGCATTCCAAATTACTCGATTACCCAAAAATTATTCGCCTTTTATCGAATGAGCATAACTAGCTTCAACCAACTTGTCAAATTAATTGGACCAGGAATAGCGAAGGAGGATACAAATTTAAGACTATCTATACCTGTGGAGGAGAGATTGAGCGTTACGATAAGGTAAGATAAACCACAAAACATATTTTTAATTATTTATTATAATAATTCAAATGCCAAATGCCAAATGCAAATGCAAGTTTACAAGTCGTATATTTGGGAATCTTCTGAAAAATTTGTATAATATGACTCGGCTGACATGTTGGAATCAGCTGGTGATGAAACATTTTGAATGGTTGTTTGTGGTATAGTGGGGGATGGTGTAGAACCGGATGTATAAGCCTGAGATTGTTGTTGTGGCGGCAAGATGTTAGTCCCTCGTTGGTAAACAGGAAAAGAGTTTATGGGTTGTTGCAGTATGGTGTATGTTGGTTGAGAAAGAGGCTGAACACGCCTACCAAGTCTTATCTGTTTAAATACGTTAAGAATACTAATCTTAGCATCGAGTTTTTCATCTGCGGTTAAATTTTTGAGTGATGGGACAAGAGACAATGCAAAGTTTACATCTTCATCAACATTAGTCTCATTTAATGCTTTTAATATTGCTTCATCCAAATCCGTATTCTTCGAAACACGAGTTTTCTTCTGGCGAGGAGGTGCGGAAGGTGCGGAAGCGGATGGAGCAGTTTCTTCATCATCTTCCGCATTTTCTGAAGTATCCTGGGCCAGGTTCAGGTTACCTTCCGTTTGACGATTTTCCATGCATGGAAGTAAAAATAATAATTGTTCAAAGTATACGTATTTACGCCTCTTGACCGAAGCCTGCCCCGACTTTGTGTTCTTTTGTGCATTTAATTCTCGGCGAAAGCAAGTCCGTAAATTGGCCCATTTTTTTTGTATATCGCGGCCTGAAAAATAATAAAATATAATTAATTCATTACAGGTATCTGGCTACTGGAGCAAGTTTCAATTCATTGTCTTTTGATTATCTGATGGGAGCTTCTACAATACGAGATATTACAAAAAGTACATGTGAGCAAATATGGAATATGCTTCAACCGTTATATATGCCAACCAAACTAGAAGATGACTGGATTGAAATAGCAGACGAATTCTACAGTCGCACAAATTTTCCAAACATCATTGGAGCGATCGATGGCAAACATATACGGATGATACAGCCAGAACATTCCGGTTCATCATATTTTAACTACAAAAAGTTCTTCTCCTGCGTTTTGATGGCTTGGACAGATGCCGATTATAAATTTGTGTACATTGATGTTGGTTCTTATGGAACAGCTAGTGATTCGGAAATATTTAAAACATCAGAAATGGGTAAACGGCTTTCCGAGAATCGACTAAATATTCCTTTTGGAAGGCAATTGCCTAATGATGATGTCGGAGATGTTATTCCATTCTCAGTCGTAGGCGATGAAGCGTTTGGACTTGGAAATCATATATTACGCCCTTATGCAAAAAGAAATTTAAACTACACCAAGCGAATTTTCAACTATAGACATACAAGAGCTCGACGCATGGTTGAATGTACTTTCGGGATTCTAGCTAATAAATGGCGTATTTTTCACCGTCCAATTGACGTAAATATTAATTTTTGTGTTAAAATTATTAAAGCTTGCTGTGTCCTACACAATTATGTACGAATCAAAGATGGAATACATTTTAAAGACACTCTCTACAGTTGTACCATGAATAACTTCAATACAAATGGAAATAACCGAGGAAGAAATAATATGAATAATGTTCGGCAATACATGTCGTCATACTTTATATCTCCTGCAGGCTCAATTCCGTGTCAATATAATAAAGTGTAATGTAAATAAATAAAAATGTATCGTACCTTGATTTGTTTTATTTTGAGCACTAAGCTCATTCCAATCAGGAACAACAGCTTCGCAAACTTCCTCCCACAGTTTTTTTTTACATTTACGTCACAGTACTCTTTTAGATTTTTCTTGTAAAGTGCAGGGCGTTTTTCGACTTCCTCGATCAAAGTAATGATCGAAGATTCCGAAATAAGCGACTGAGAAAGTGACGCCATTTTACACGCGCGGCCGACCATTCGCTGTCAAAGCTCAGAGCGAACTGAACTATCGGCTTAGTCGGCCGACTAAAAAATCGTCGTGTGTGCGCGTGTGGTAGGGAGTCAATACTGATTATACAGTCGGCCGATAGTTTACCGACAGTTTAGTTTGAATTGAATCGGGAAGCCCATCAAACTTGTTTATCGGCCGATACCTAATCGTCATAGTGTGCGCATTTGCTTACATCTGCGTACTGATTAAGAGCCCGACCAAACTATCTGCCGATAAAAAGTCTGTGGTCTGCGGGGGCTCTTAGAGCCCCCGCAGACCACAGACTTTTTATCGGCCGATAGTTTAGTCGGGTTGGCCTGCTAGTACGCACACCGAGCCAACTAAACAGTTCAGTCGGTTATGAGTGCGCAAACTATCCAACAGTCTGCCGACTATTTGCTAGTTTCTAACCAACTGTTGAAAAGAGTGGTCACACCGCACAATGAAAATTAATAAAACATTGTATAGAATTGTTATTATTGCTCTCATACACCGGAGGAGGAAAATTAAAAAGAGAGCCCGAGAGTATTGGGTGCATCCTATCTTTAGTGATAGATTAAAATGGAAAATTTTACACTATGCATTCCAAATTACTCCATTACCCGAAAAAATTTTCGCCTTTTATCGAATGAGCATAACTAGCTTCAACCAACTTGTCAAATACAGAGTACCTACTCTTTTAAGTCTTTCTTATAAAGTGGAGGGCGTTTTTCGACTTCCTCGATCAAAGTTACGATCGAAAATTCCGAAATAAGCGACTGAGAATTGAGCGACGCCATTTTACAAAACATGCGCGGCCGACCATTCGCTGTCAAAGCTCGGAGCGAACTGAACTATTGGCCTAGTCGGCCGACTAAAAAATCGTCGTGTTTGCGCGTGTGGTAGGGAGCCAATACTGATTATACAGTCGGCCGATAGTTTGCCGACAGTATAGTTTGAATTGAATCGGGAAGCCCATCAAACTTGTTTATCGGCCGATACCTAATCGTCATAGTGTGCGCATTTGCTTATATCTGCGTACTGATTAAGAGCCCGACCAAACTATCTGCCGATAAAAAGTCTGTGGTCTGCGGGGGCTCTTAACACTTACCTATACTTAAGGTTGTAGTTTAAAATCATAATAATTTTATCTTACCATACCATATTATTAATATTATATGAATAACAAAGGTTAACATATAAATTTTTTAGGCGGGATTCGAACCCGCGGCGGGCTAAGACGCGGGTTCGAATTAAATGAATTAAAAATTATATTTATAAAACATTTCAATGCTATTAAACTAAAATGTCAAAGATTAATTTGATTATTTTTCCGACCCAAATATCGACCAATAGAATTGCACCATTCGACGTCACGTGGTACAACCTACATGGTATTATACTGATAATTTTTTGAAAATTTTTTCTGGTCGTTGACGTCAAACTGACAGGTTCAATTCAATTGTGAAATTATTGGCCGACATTTGGGACGGAAAAATAATCTCCCGAATATCACACGAGCTTCAGAATTATCTGGCATTTCCCTCAAGGTTCCCTGCAAACAAATAAAGTCGTCAAGTTTTTGATTTTGAAGCTCTTGTGGTATTATAAGTGATAAATTAGTGAACTAAAAACGTAGATGTACTCTAAAATATTTCCTTAAACTAAAACTAAGCTTCTTTCCACAACTTTCCTGGACTTTAGTTTATTATCATGCCTTCTATCCTATTTTACTTAATTATTTGTAAGTACATAGCAAAACAGTCCTTATATAATAAATTCCCGTACACATATCGTATGTCGTATTATCAAAATCCCTTGGTTGCACTTTTTCGACCGGCTGCTCGTTACAGAGAGATTGGTCAAGCGTTGTCAAACGTCAGCTTTGTGTTCGAAAAATTGAAAATGGATTTGTAGTACGGTGAATTTATATCCTATGCAATGATCATTAGTTTAGTAGAGGTTTCGAATTGCATTTATTAAAGTGAAACTTTTATTACATCGTCTCAAACTTTTTGGTCAAAGCAGTGTTCGGAACCGTTCGAACAGTTTCACTTTTACCGTGGTTTCATAAAACCACACAACATTTTTAATCTA
Organism: Colias philodice; assembly: GCF_061535455.1. NCBI lineage: Eukaryota > Metazoa > Arthropoda > Insecta > Lepidoptera > Pieridae > Colias > Colias philodice. The sequence goes on along the minus strand of NC_143103.1, from coordinate 7,345,447 downwards.
GGTTTAGGTATAGCCACCACTCGAATTGGTCAAATCGAAGTTGTGATTTTTTAACGAGTTTAAATTACAAAGCATCCATGCTCTTTAAGTAATAGTATAAAAAGTAAGGACATTTATATGTGTTTTGTGTGGATTTGTGTATATTATAATAACACTATAATGTATCTTATGCTCAGTTGGCTAGTCGCAGACGAGATTATCTTGTATACTGAAATTCGATCAGGAGTGCATAAATTAAATCTCATCTCTTTATTATTTAAAAAACCTCAAGTAAATAACATTTGTGAAATCAATTTTTAAAAGCCTTTGTTACATTATTCACCAACGCTCTTATCAGTCTCGCGGATGAAACTATACTTTTACAACAAACTTCCAAATGTTTTGATTGGATTACAATAGTAGTCCATGATTGTTTGTTCGTACTTTGCATCGACGATCAATAAAGCTACTCATTTTGATTCAATAGTATTCAACAGAGCCGTATTTTCATACAAATTCGTACAATTTGTGCGAACATAAAATTTTATATCCACTGTCGGCGACGCGGGGTAAATTATGTAATTCGGGACGTTTTATAGGTATTACCAATATAGTACCTGTCATTCTGAAATATTTAGGTAAACAAATCCTAATAATGTGTGATGATTCACAAAATGGCGGTATTTGCGATTTATTTGTTATAGCTATTGAAAAAAAATGAAGTCTTGTAAAATTTACATCTTAAATGTAACTCAATCAAAAAAAGATCACAGGTATTTACCAGCTGTCTGAACAGACTTCAACCGGGTTTCCCAGGTTGGATTTTTTTATCCGGGGTAACCCAGTCCCTTTTTACCTCTGTTAATGAATGTTGAGGCATTAATATATTAATTATACACCACGTACAAAGTATTAAACGTTGTAAACGAATAGTTAAAAGTTAAAACACATATTTACTGGCTCTAGATGTTTAAACAACCATCCATAAGCACTTAGAGCAATGTTAAAATTTACCAAACTTAGCAATGTTTCCTTTGTTTAAAACTTGTTCTCAATGTATGGAAATACTTGTTCCAGCGAATCTCCGACTAGACATGCAAATTGCACTTGCAAATAATGCAATCAAAGACTGTATTTGGTGAAGGCGAGATGCAATTACGATATCTGTGTTTGTATAAATGAGGTAATAATGAAGAAAAGGTTATGGGTAATTTGATGAATGAATGAATGAATAAATGAAAAATACTTTATTGTAGGTACACCTTAAAGAATACATTTTACAAACTTAACAATATAATATTATATTGTTAAGTTTGTAAAATGTATGTTAAATATTGATGGTACAGGTAATGAATATTAGATGAACTTAGTACTTCATCTAGTCACAAACAACCTATATAAAATAATATGTAAACTAAAACATGTTTTCAATTTAAATATTAGAATAGAAAAGTCCAGACACACCAGAAAAAACGATGTTTAACACCATATTTTCCAACCCAAGTATTATAGGTCTGAAACGAACCCGTACCAAGTTACTCTACTCCTTACTAGCCACACTAATGCTATTTACACACACACACACACACACTAATCAATTTATTATATTGAACTTTCAACATATAACTACATACTATCCAAAAACGATTACTAACATGTTAAGAAGATGAAGTCTGCCTTCATAGTTACAAACAAGACACTAAATCAGTCTTTAATGAATATTCAAGTACATGAGTAGCGTCAGTCACGTTTGTGGTTATATGGGTCACCTCTGTGGACTGTAATCACCTGACTCGGCTCACGAAATGGGGTATAGCCCAATTCCTATTAGATGGAGATAGCTAAGGTGGATTGAATGAAACCCGAGTAAATATCATGTTTATAAGGGGTTCGATGTATTTTTATAACTAGCTGTGCCCTGTGGTTTTACCCGCTCCGCTCCTGTTGGTCTGAGCGTGATGATATATGTATATTGTATAGCCTTCCTCGATGAATGGGCTATCTAATTCCGAAAGAATTTTTCAAATCGGACCATTAGTTCCTGAGATTAGCGCGTTCAAACAAACAAACTTTTCAGCTTTATAATATTAGTATAGATTAACATCGGTATTTATGGTAACTATGAAATAACTAACAGGAGTTTTATTGAGAGATTTTCGTTTAATGTTGTAATATGTATTATGATAAAAGTTGCATTTGCTCTATATAAGTTCAAAACTAATTTCTTATGTAGAAAGCTAAGTACTTCTTTTATTTTATCATATTGAATAACCCGTTAATATTTATTCAAACATTGGAGCATTTAAAAATACGTAAATACTTGATAATTTGATAGCCATAGATATAGATCATCCATCTATTATAGCAGTCGGGTAATTCCATACATAGCTAAATTAATGAAGCTATACTTCTTTTTCATCCACTCTGCTTGTCTTAAATAAATCATATTATTCATCGAAAAACAAAACTTTTAATGGTTTCCCACGGTGTAATCTTGAGTTTATTCTGTTGAAAGTAATATTATTCATCCCGCAAGTATTCTTTAATGATTCTTAGTCTGTGTTTCTGAGTGCCCCGAGGTGTTGTTGTTTTTGGTCTGCAATACAAAAATAAAAAAAATGTTTATAGTAAGTAAATTTGAACTTAAATATATGTATTACAAATATGTGTAATTAATTAAGTAAATTAAAAATTAATATTATAATTTAGAATCTTTCGCAACATGCACATGAAAGGATCGAAAGGTTTGGTTAGTTAGTTAGTTGCTAGTTTATAAATTACTAGCTGTGTCCCGCGGTTTTACCCACAATGCCTCGCTCCTGTTAGTCTTAGCGTGATGATATAGCTTATAAGCCTTCCTCGATAAATGGGCTATCTAACAAGGAAATAATTTTTCAAATCGGACTAGTAGTTATTGATATTAGCGCGTTCAAACAAACAAACAAACTCGTCAGTTTTATAATATTAGTAATTTTGCTCTTTTCGCTCATCTCCTAAAATATTACAACTAACTTTGTACTTTTTTAACGTATTGTATGTAAAACAACTGCATGAATTTCATACACATCGTTCTAAAATAGTTGCTTTTTCAAGCCTTATTTACATATTCATACGAAAATCACATATCTTAAGGCGGGTCTACGCTAGATGAACCGAGCACGAGCGAAGCACAAGCGGAGCCGTTCTCGGCTTCGTCGTGTAAGTTGGTCCACACTAGACGAATAATTGTGTTCGGCTCGTGCTCCGCTCGTGCTCGGCTCTCCTAGCGTGGACGCAGCTTTATGTACGAATACACAATGTATGTGAAATATAAAGGTTTAGCCATAAACTATGACCTACTTTGAGAGCGGAGGTATTTTTCTGAAATATAACACAGGAGGTCATAAAATATACATATGAATAAAGAAACGTTCCGTACACAATAGGAAGTTGAGTGTAAAACATAATAACTTGGGACGAGGCATTCAGAGCGAATTCATTCCGATACTGACATATTTGGGATTTATTATTCGGTTGTTAGATTTTTATACAAAATTTTGTTTCTTTTTGCTTTGTGATCAAAATTTAGGCACGCTTTTAAGGTGGATTTTATGATAAGCACACCATTTTTTAGCAATGTTTAAATTTACACAACATGCACCATTTTTATACGGGATATTATTTGTAGTCGATTCAAAATAATTAGGCACAGAAAACAATAATCCCTAATAACAAATAATATCTAAAAAACGGTGTAAAAATGAATAGTCTTAGCCAGCTATTTAAAACAATTATATTGTTTCATACATGTTTATCAATAAAACGCATTTTAATTCACAAATAAAGAGAAAACGAAACATAAATAAACGACTTCATTAATATTTTTAATCAACATTTCAATAAAAAACGCAGTGAAAATTAATTTTACGGACCTGGACCGCCAACTACGATTTTATTAAATGAAATTGCACATTTTAATTTCTGTTTTATCATAATTATAGCCCTTGATTATAGTTAACAATGGAAATAATATTGCAATACTGTGTGATATGTTGTACATACTTTTTGTTCATCTATACTAATATTATAAAGGTGAAGTGTTTGTTTGTTTGAACGCGATATTCTCAGGAACTATACTGATCGGATTTTCTTTCGGTTTTACATAGCCCATTTATCGAGGAAGGCTTATAGGCTATGTTATATTATCACACTTAGAGCGTATACGCACTATGCGGGTAGCCGCATTGCGGGTAGCCGTCCGGCTGACCGCAAGCACAATTATGTACGTAATATTCATTTCTATGCGCACTGCGATGCGGCTACCGCAGACCGCACAGTGCGCATAGAAATGAATATTACGTACATAATTGTGCTTGCGGTCAGCCGGACGGCTACCCGCAATGCGGCTACCCGCATAGTGCGTATACGCTCTAAGACCAACAGGAGTAGAGCCACGCAGGTGAAACCGCAAGGCTTAGCTAGTATTACATAAAATTTTATTTTTGTGAATCAAATTATGTTAGTTTGTTAACTTCCAATATTTTCTTTAAAAGTATCGGTATTTAGAACTTCTAAACCACCGCTAACGACTTCTGAATCGGCAGATTTATGGTTGAAATTCATCAGACTGATAGTAATTAGTGAATGTGTTAGAGCGTAATCTGCACAAGTTTAATTAAAGCTGGACAGCCTCTGTGTTATTGCTAGTGAAGCGTGAAATCTCTTGTATAAGCAATTATTAGAACAGAGTGAGGTCATTGACCCGTAGCAGCTGTATAGAATATTGTTTATCTGTGGTTATTACAAAGAATACAACAGCTGGTATATTTATAAGAACGTAGTTATTTTTGGGTAGTAGGTAGGTTTTAATATGGTATGTTATTTCGACAAATGTGTCGATAAAACTTTATTTTAGTTCTATTGAAAACAAAATTTAAGGCTGTAGGTAATAATAATAAAACACAAAAATAAATCCATAATTTATATGGATGCTTACATTTAGTATGGTAATAGCAAACTATCATATAGCCTTTGATATAAAGCAAATATTAACGTATCCTCCTAAACAAGCATGAAATAATTTGCCCATCAACCCTTTCGCATGACTGTATGTTTGGTTATATAGAACCCACTGCAAAATTTCACTTGGATGTGGCTTAATTAACACCCACGGATCTGTGTGAATGTGTAGGCTGTATTACCAATAATACTAAACTCTGAGACTAAACTGATACTCGTGTATATCATAAGCAATATTGTTGTATACAGGGTGTCCCACTATTGGTATAATAAGCGCGAAGGAACTTGTAGTTTTGCATACACTGATTACGACAAAATACTTAAACAACAAAATTACGTAAAAATTTTTTTGCTAAATTTTTCCTGAAAATCCATGTTTTCTTCTCTAGCTTCGCGCAGCCGGCATATACCGCTTCGCTAATGTGAGCATTTTGTCTATGAAAACATAATCTTAACCCGGCGTCATTGTTGCCGGGTATCTAATACCCGACGCATTTTAAAACTGTCATAATTTTAAAACAAAATGTGCACGTCTTTTGTCCGTTACAGTAGCTGCGGTCGTTGACCTCTGTTTGCATATTCTCTTCTCTATTTTGTGTTGCTTCGGCTACCTCGTAGTGTAGACATGTGTAAAGAGCGCGCGGGTAAGTTATACCCGGCCACAATGGCCACGTAAAATTTATAAAGACAGCGTGTTTGTTGTTTTTTATTGTTTATTGATAAATTGCATATCGTTTTGCACAATTTTATGAACCATGTCTTACGAAAGCGAACAACGTCGACTCCTAGCCTTGTTTGAACAAGCTGACGCCAGTAAAAATGAACAGTGCAGTTCAGACGACGAGGGTGAAATCGACCATATTTCAGAGCGAAGTCAAGGCAGTGATACGGAACAGGAATGCAGCGATGATGAGCAAGAAGTAATTGTTTCAACAAGTAACCAGCAGTTTTATATTGGTAAAGACAATTCCACCAAATGGTCTCCACCACCTCGGACCAACGTCCGCACAAGGTCAGAAAACGCTGCGTTGATCTCGATAGCGAAAAAGTCGGTATATTATTAGTAAATAAGCTTTGTTTTATATAGTTCATGATTTCAGGTTTATGTTTTAAAGAAAATTTTATGTTTTGTCTCTTAATATCTATTATGTTATGTTTTCGAATAAACGTTTTAAGTTATGTTCTAAAAAAATTATCGCAGAATAAAAAGATTTAATTTGATGAGTAATATGCTCATTTTATGATAAATAAATGTTTGATTTTTATTAATAATGTATTTAACTACCTATTTCCCTATTATAGAAAACTAATATTGACATAAGCTTGATTCAGAGCACAATAATGTACATGGGTAAAATTTACCCGGCCACAACGACCAAGTTCTGTTTAGTAGCCACAATGACGCCGGGTTAAACGATAGCTCACATGCTGGTGGCAAAGTTTGGCGGGTTGCTTGTTGGTGTACACATAGAGTTTTACGAATTCATCTATTTGAAAAAAAATGTGCGTCTGGAATTTTATAAGTATTTTTTACGAACTCAGAGTATGCTACATTATAACCTCCTTTGAGCTTAGTATACCAACAGTGGGACACCCTGTATATCGTAATCATTTCGTATCTCATCTCTTATATATTTTTCTTTATCTCGAAAGTATTTTAAAGTAGAATTTTTAAAAGAACTCCTAATATCATAACTTCTCGAACTGAAAAATTAAATGTGTGTTTCAGTTAACAAGAGAAGAAAAAAACATCACGCTATGACCAATGGGAGCGAAGTTTCAATCAAAAATATTGCAAAAATGGGAAAAATGTTCCTTTGAGAGCAGAGTATGGTCCAGTTAGTCTCATATAATATTTGAATACTACATTCTATTTGGCAACACATCGATATCTACACAGTACCATACTATTTGGTAAAACATCTGCTCACTTTTACTACACTTTACTAAATTACCAAGGTACCCAGTAAAAACATAGAATACTCTAACGGTAAAAATAAGTTAAATCTGTTTAGTTCTGTTGTTAGGCCTATATTTAGGCTTGTAAAAACAAAACTCAATTTATACAGGCCTAAATATAGTCCTATCAGAAACTTGATTAGTTTGTAGAACAGAATAGGCAGCTGGCGAAGGATAGATGGGCAGTAAACGTTATCTGATTTTGTGGAACTGTCCAGAATAAAGATTGACGGAGCTACCCTGAGGGATCAATTACGGGAAAACGGGAACCTGAGATAATAATGGCGGATAAAAAATAAGCTTATACGACATAAAATACGGATTAACAGATTTAATTCTAGAGTATTATTTTGTAAGCGGAATAGTATTTCTTGATATAATATTATTGCTTATTCCGTTTTCAAGAATAGGTAGGTATATTTTTTTAGAATATCGCTAAAAAGACAAAAATAATACTTATCTGTTATTTGAATAGGCATGACGAAAGATTTTGAAATCCTCTTCCATAATGTGTGTATACGTTTACTATACAAGAAAAACCCTATATTTCGGTGATAAACTTAAATTTAACGAAGATAAAAGCCATTTTTCAAAAAATATTTATTAACTGTGCCAAAACAGCTCGCAGGTGTCATGGCGTAGGCGTGACGTCAAACTTTGGTAAATACGTAATTATTTGTACGCATTGCGAAGAAAATTAAAAAAGTATTTATTTAATATGTGTTATAGAAACGAATTTCAAAGTTTATGAGTGATGTGCAGTATTGCAGTATGAATCCACATAAAAATAATGCTCAAAAATGTGTTAGTAATTATTTCAAGCGAGAAAATAATAAGAAATGATTGTATAAAGTTGGCGCGGAGATCCCGAACCACGTATTCGTGAATTCGCAATTGTATTTCTGTTCTGAGTCGATAAAGCATACGTGAAAAAATTGAAAATAAATAAAAATGCGTATTCTCAACGTATTCATAACAACAAAACACATCTGACGCGAGTTGTTTACTTAAGCGTGACGTCACGCGTGTTTTAGTCAAAATGGCTAACTGCAGAATTTCAATGTTTTATTTTATTGATAATCTCATTAATCTTAATGGTTTTAAGATTTCTAAGTCACTATATTGAATTTATTTATTGTACATTTTCCCTTAACACGTTCGCTGCGGCACAGATATATCTGTACTTTCCATTACTGCGTTACGGGTCGTTTTAAACCTTGTCCTATACCAGACATTGTGGCGGCACGAGGCATATTAAACCCCACCGCCCGTAGGAGACCAAAATCCTTTTTTTGGCGCCAAATAAGACAAAGTGTGCGGCTTTTGTCGTGATTATTATTAACAATGAGTTCATTAACCTAAATCTACCGTCGCCCGTGGTTAGATTAGTTAGTTTAGATTCTATGGGTAAAATAAAATGTGGGGTCTGATGTACCCCATACCGCACTGAACAATAGCAGTTTTTCATATAATTTAGTGATGGGAAAAGAAATATCGATTTTATTTAATTGTATTTATTTATCAAACTTATGGATGTTTTTTATTAAAACAGGCCAAACCAGAATATTGTTTGCAACCAGTGCATTCTGTGAGAATTTCCTTTACTTTTTTGTCGGCCTCACGACTTGTTAAGAAGGTGCGGAGTTTTTCGTAACATCCTACACATCTCCTCTTCTTTGATCCCTTTAAGAGATGAGAGATGATGTGCCTTGTTTGTTGGCTTGTTGACTTAGGCAAGAGTTAAATTTTGATGAGCCATAAACCAATTGCCGGGTGTTTTGGATTTGCCGCTAGTTGATTCAATGAACAAACACACTAATAGTAATCATGATTATTAACCTATTTGAAGAAAGTTACTCAACATGTCACATTCACCTTTTTATTAACAATATTTATTATAACGAGTAGTTAGGATGTTTGAAAATTACCTGTATCCACATTCAGGTCCTTCTTTGTAAAAGCTTCAATAAGTTGTTCCACAAATAGTCTCGAATGCGTTGCACAACACTAACCGCGTGAAGCTAGCTTAAGGTGCGGTACGAGGTGCGCGATGGTACGAGGTGTTCGCAACCTCGTTCCGCACTGTGTTAGAATTTTTATTTGTTCAGTGCGGCACGAGGTCTAAGAAACCCGGTATTAAGGTCGGTATACCATTGAACTAGGAATCAATAGCACATCTCAGATATATAGATATCACTTTCCTACACTGAACCAGATGGAAGTTATGCCTCCCGCACGACAGAGAAGTTTAAGTTTTTTCCTACCGCTATAACGACGAGACACGGACAGGGTGTTTCAAGCCCTGTTTCGCAGCGAACGTGTTAAAAACACTAATACGATCATTTATGGATACTGTCGTCATACCTATTCTTGATTTCTCGTGGTTTTCATTGTTCAGCATGCGTGAGTCTATAAAAAGCACATGTTTATTATCACTATCACTACATAGTATAAAACAAAGTCGCTTTCCCTGTCCCTATGTCCCTATGTCCCTTTGTACGCTTAAATCTTTGAAACTACGCAACGGATTTTGATGCGGTTTTTTTTAATAGATAGAGTGATTCAAGAGGAAGGTTTATATGTATAATAACATCCAATTAATAGTGGAGAAGTACTGTTATTTTTGAGGTTTCTAATGTGATGTCGTAAAAAATTACATTCTTTCCGCTTACATTGCAAACGCGGGCTGAACCCTACGAGTTTTATCAAAATAATGTACTTAGTATTATACACATTGAAAAGGTCAACAGAAAAGTCCGCGATGGTATATGTTTATCTCTTATGGATAACCCACAATAACTTTTTTTGTCATTTACTTTTTACGACAAATAATGGCTAATTTTCGATGCGATTTTAACCAATACAGCATTAATCCTTAACCAATTAAATACCTTGAATACGTTGTTCATTTAATATAGATCTATATGGCCCTTTACACCGTATGATTTAAGTGAATATTTTCGAAGATATTACAGATTTAAAATTTGCGGGACGTAGCGTTTGCGGCGGTACCGGCTATATATTTTATACCCGTGTGAAGCCGGAGCGGGCCCCTATGTTTTTATATACAACGTTCACAGTTTTTCTGTAAGTAGTGTATTTAGTATCAGCATTGCACCCGTGCGAAGCCGGGGCGGGTCGCTAGTATAATTATATAATAAACATTTCATTCAACCAACATGCGGAATCTAAACAATAAGTACAAAATTGTATTGGTACCTACATAACTTTGACTAGCTGTGCTCCGCGGTTTCACCCGCATTGCTCCGCTCCTGTTGGTCTTAGCGTAATGTAGCCTTCCTCAATAAATGGGCTATCTAACACCGAAATAATTTTTCAAATCGGACCAGTAGTTCCTGAGATTAGCGCGTTCAAACAAACAAACTAACAAACTCTTCAGCTTTATAATATTAGTATGTATATTTTATATATTTATAGCATTACACATTAAACTGCATTAACTTTTCATAGTAAATTCAGTTCACCCAGCAAATACTTGATTAATGGGAACTTATAAATAATTGTTCAATAAATCACCACAGATTAAACATCTGTGGTGACAGCTGCGTCGGGCTTCGAACTGCAGTCTCGACTCTCGAAGTGAAATTAGTTTGATATTAAAGTTCTAGGTAAATCTGCATATTATTATATCTACAAGAGTTTATTCACCTCAGAGACATCTTAAAGCTTTACTATAATATTATTATCAAAATTTAAAAATATATTTTTTAAGGTTCAAGAGGGTAAATTTTTATCCAAGATAAAATTTTGAAATAGTTTGTGTTATTTTTCATCCAATTGATCAAGTTACAAAAATGGTCCATACCTATTCATTAATTTATTTCCAAAATGTACGATTTTCTCTTGAAATTTAATTTTAAAATAAATTTATTTTAAAAGTAATAATTATATAAAGCTATGAAAACGTGGAGCTGATTGCAATCATTAATTATGCAGCGTATGAAAAGTAATCACGTTTAAAAATTTTAACAAAATATTTTCTCAGTAATTGTGTGTAATAATTTATGAAAATTAAAGAGCATATTTTCACCACTATAAATTATGAATTCTTAAAAAAAAATATGTTTTATGAAATATTTTTCGCATAATTATATCTTGGATATGAGGGTTTCATTATTATATTATTTAAGAATGTAGTAGACGACCTAAGGTATTCAGATAATGAACCATTTAGGTCGATCCAATTTAGACCCAAATTTGATAAGCAGGTAATTGAGTAATTTTTTTGGTACAGAACCCCAAAAAAGTAGTAGAGCTTATTATGATTAAAATCAATATAGATTCAATCTTTTATTTTAAAAACAAAACGCTTGCTATTTCATCAGCAGCTACGATAATTATTTATTTTATTCTATTTCTAATTTTACACAACGTCATTGGTTCCTTTTCTTTATTGTAACTTGTACTTGCACTTTTAATAATTTAAATGTAAATGATTTCGAGTCGTGTGACATACATTCTGAATAGCCTGCAACTGTGTTCCATGTTGTGGTTATACCCAGAACATTAAAGTTCTAAATTAGAAACAATATTGTAGTGTGATATACTCGTAATACTTAATCTTTACCATAACTCTCTTTGTATGATACTTACAGCCTCCGCTTTAGTCCAAGTAGTATGTGGACGAGAGTAAAACGACATAATAGCAGAAGACAACAACATGGCAGCAACCAACAGTAGCAGTACCACCTGGGAGGTCAAACCGAAGTTGTAACGGAGCACTGCTTAGAGACGACCCCTCACTCATCAGCCATGAGAAAGAACTTATACATTTACATATTATTATTAGTTGATTAAATTTGTATGTTGACTTATTAGTCAATTAAAACATCTTATTAGATGTTTTAATTGTTCCAATGAAAATCCAATTAGTGAATAATAATTAACTTTAAGTTAAAATTCTATTTCATTCGAAGTACCTTCTAGAATGATAAAAAGAAAATTAACCGAAAATCCAAAGTTTCCCGCCAACCAGCCATCCCACGATCTCCATTGTGGCTCCTTAACTCTTTCTAATTTAGACAATGTTACACAATCTTCTTATTTGCATGCAAATTAAAAAACCAGGGCATTCGATCCCGAGCGAACCCTCTCGCCAGAAATAAATTCAAAAATTAGAGTTCAGCATCATCAAAATTAATGTCATGAAAATTAAAAATACGCTTTTTTATCTGCCCTTTAAACGTGAACGCAAACGAATATTTTGTGTTATGTGAAATATGATTACAAAAGCCATTAGCATATCTAAAGGTTCATCGCAAATACTGTGAAACGTGATGAGGGCTTTTACGATTCCATTTTCGGTGTAAAACCATGAACCTATATAAGAGTATCGTAATCGAAAGATACTTAATACAAGGAAATAAAAAAAGCTCTTTACGCTTAGGATCCGATAGCTTTATGGTTAATAATATTATATGGTACTAACGATTTTGAATCCTTTGCTATTCTGCTAGTCAATAACATGAAATAGATCTTCTGCATAGTATGGTATGTGTGAAGAATTTAGAAATAAATATACTTAATAATCCGTGTTCTTATACATTATTATAATATTCTATCTATACTCTGTATATTTGCCCTAAAATCTATTTTTGTGCCACAAACGATAACATCGATATGAGTATAACAATATAACAATATATTACTATAACAACTTGTATTTCGTAGCATTGTATTTTTATAAAAGACGGTATTGGGGAAAAAAAATTCGTTATGTCCCGAGGTAAGAATATATAATGAGAAATAGCGTGCACGATGAATTCCAATAATCTCAAGAATCCACTGACATTACTTTGTTGGTCGAATTTATTATATTTTTTTGTAGGGAGACTAAAAACGAATCTCTTATGATATATCTGCTTGTATAAAATTGTATTAAACATGAGTCCTGACATTGGCTATAAATTATTACAGTATTGATGTATCGATGTGTCAGTGTACTTTTTTTAGTTCACATAATACCTATAAAATAAAGACGATTCCGTAGTTATCTTCTTGGTATTTTGTTCTTTCTTCAGCTTACTTGTTGAAAGAATCTATTTAAGGTATTTCTATTCCCTTCGCACGCACCAGAGCTATGATATAATTTAGAAGAATTTCCAACTCAATAATATGAACATGTATTAATTTGTGAAACAGTAAATATCTGATTCTAGTGATGTTCTTCTCTGTGACGTGCGCCGCTCGCCCAGCTTGTAGGTGTCATCGTAGTACATAGAGCCAATATACATAAATACTTAAAAATCTTAGCTTTTAAACATTAAGTAAGGTATAGACGTTTATAAGTAAGGCTGTTAATTAAGTACACAAAAGTTAACAACCACTTGAGTCAAATTCAAATTCAAATTCAAATCATTTATTTCATACCAATACATTTATACATACATATTAGCAATCTTATGCAGATATTGCAATACAATAGGTCATATTATATTAAAGTAAAGTTTTCTGGCCTTCTTAAACTCAATACTAATATAAAGATTTGCAGTTTGCACCTACGCGCACTTATTAGATCCAGGCAGTCCGCCCCGGCTTCGCCCGTGATACATATTTACGTTTTCTCTACGTAAGAACCATCCTCGTACTTCAAGGAATATAATAAAAAAAGAATTAACGAAATCGGTTCAGCCGTTCTCAAGTTATGCGCTTACCAACACATTTTGGGATTCATTTTTATATTATAGACTAGCGGTCCGCCCCGGCTTCGCCCGTGGTACATATTTACGTTTTCTCTACATAAAAACCATCCTCGTACTTCAAGGAATATAATAAAAAAAGAATTATCGAAATCAGTTCAGCCGTTCTCGAGTTATGCGCTTACCAACACATTTTGCGATTCATTTTTATATTATAGACTAGAGGTCCGCCCCGGCTTCGCCCGTGGTACATATTTCGCAATAAAAGGTAGCCTATGTCCTTTCTCGGGTATCAAAATATCTCCATACCAAATTTCATGCAAATTGGTTCAGTAGTTTAGGCGTGATTGAGTAACAGACAGACAGACAGAGTTACTTTCGCATTTATAATATTATATAGTATAATATAGTATGGATATAAAAAGAACGAAATTAAAATCTTAAGACATGCGCATACTATAAGACGATAAAACATTATTATATATTTATCCTATTATTTTGTCTATGTCTTTTATTTTCACGGATAAAAGCGAATAATTTAACCGTGCTTACACCTTCTATTCTATGATATAATCCGTTAGTCTGACTAATCTTCGTTCTCGTTACTAAGACACGCATTTCTAACACTAGTTGATACCCTCGTCTTCGTAGGTATATGCTATTATCTTTACCAATATTAAAAGACAATATCTTAAGCACTTGCTCTAATTATTTATTCTTTAAAATGTTTATTTACTAGGCTGTGTCTGTGTGAAATTAGTTTTCTTTTATATCAATTTAAATTTACTAATTTAGATATTATGTTAAACTATTGACACTTGAGCAAAAACAGTCTAGAAAATTAAAAACGCAATATTTTCCTAACTAACCCATTAGTCTGTAACAAGCGAAATATTTTACAAATTCTTTCAATCACTACCATAAAAACTACTATAAGTGCAATAAACAAAGAATAAACATATCATAGTAGTGCTATATACCGTACCTAAGCCGTACCTCTATAGGTACTGACAGAGACAGACATTTCAACAATGTTTCAAATCTAACAAGACGTCACAAAGCGTCACATAGTTAAATCTCTATCATTGAACGCTTGAATGCCAGCAAGAGGAAGTTAACAGGCAGATATTGCAGAACTATACGAGATACAATGCCTTCAATGAATTTGAAATACAGGAGCAAAACAATTCCCGTCAATTTTAGCGATGACGTGGAACATTCTGACAAGAGTATTTCCAATAGATTACTTTTTGAAGTAAAACTTATTTAGGCCCGTTCAGAGTAAAATTTCCATGTCGCGTCATGGCAATACCGTCACGTCATGGAGTAAGGCGACGAATTTCGTATATTTGAATCTTGCCAAAGAAGTTTCACTTCTGACACGTGTGCTCAGCACACACTCTCTTTTTTTTTTAGTGTAAAAACGAAATGAAAAGATTACGAACATAATAACAGTGATAAAGCTTAAACTCTATGCTTTGTGTGAACTTCAATCATCTAAAAATAAGATTCGAAATTAAATTTGCTATTTTTAGCTAACACTCTTATCCAAATAAATGTGAATTTGCCTATTGAATTTCTCAGAAACTTTCAGTTTAAATAAATTTAAAAATATTTGCAACTCTGCCACTTTCGCTATTCACAGGGATTAGGCTCAGACTTGCACCCTTGAGGGCAGTTACCTGTGAGCAAAGCAATTTACTTTACGAAATATTTCCAGCATTTAACGACAAAGACATTTTTACGTTTATATTTAGTATGTACATTATTTTAAATTGCTGTTTTCATTCCTAAATTACACTTTAGAACTGTTGTTAGAACTACATACTTTAGTCTCTGCGTCTAGTTTATCTGCGTTGGTATCTGTATATTGTATTGAAAGTAATATTTGCAATTTAAATAACCTCTAACCACTTTCAAAGTCCTTGAATAATTATTGTTTAAAATATGTATATTTATACAAGAGTGCCTAAGTTAATTTTATTAATAATTGATACAGACAGGCGTTTCGAAACAATAAGTGAATTATGCTGTAGTATTACAATATAGAAGTTGATACAAAGGGTTCGAAGCTATCAATAGGTTGATAACAAGGTTTTGAATTATTGAACCAAACAATAGTGTAAAGGATAGCAGGAATTAAGTAATACTTCACTACCTACGCATTAAAAAAACCGGCCAAGTGCGAGTCGGACTCGCGCACCGAGGGTTCCGTATGTGATGTAACTAAAAATTTATGGTTATCGTAATTTTTCCTTTATGTATGCTATAAGACGTTGCTTCGTACCAAATTTCAAGATTCTGAGTTCACGGGAAGCACCCTGTAGGTTTTGATTCCCTTGCAAGTGTCGAAAATTTGCGGCATAAACGGCTGTATCTTTTGATTGCGTTGGCTTAGAAGTTTGATTTTTTCACAGCTTCAAGGGACAGTAGACCTGAGTAATTGATATAAATTTCAGCTTCATACCTCCACGCGTTCCTGAGAAAAAGGGTCTTGACAGACGGACGGACGGACGGACGGACAGACGGACAACAAAGTGATCCTATAAGGGTTCCGTTTTTTCCTTTTGAGGTACGGAACCCTAAAAATAATTAAAACAATACCTACATGTGAGAAGAATAAGGAGGAGACTTAATTTCTAAAACATTCTACTACATAGTGTAAAACAAAGTCGCTGTCGCTGTTTGTCCGTCCTTTTGCTTAACTACGCAACAGATTCTTGAGCGATTTTTTATATATAGAGGAAGCAGGGCGCGGAAAGCCAGTAGTTACAAATCATAAATCTAGGATTCTTTATCAATCAACCTTCTTTTTCATTTTCATAAGGCAGATATATCTCCGCTTATTTCCACTGATGCATGACCTGAAAATGCCAACATAAATATTATCACATATTTATCTCTTAATAATTTGTGATGAATGACTTTCTTCATGCAGTCAAGTAATGGGTTTTTGTATGGAACTTGCTAATGGACTTGAGTACATATTAACAAGAATTGATGCTTGCTCTGAAGGTATTTCAATTTTGATAAACATAATAGCTTGTTTGATCGATGAGTGGGTAATATAGCTTGTATGTTGAAAATTGTCAGATCAAAATATGTATTATACATTCGTGAATAAGCAACGAAATAAATGTCTTTTATTATCAGGACATTAACGTGTATTTTTTTAGAAGGAAAACTTTTCCAGTTAGATTCCATAAGACGAAAGTATTTTTATGCCAAAAAATGATATTATGCGCCACGAAATGGTAAGAGATAAACGTCAGAAATGTCCATCAATAAGGAAATTAAGAGTTGGCTTTCTGTCGTGTAGAATCGAGATATTTTTCCAATACATATAATTTTAGATGCTAACTGTAAACTGCTAAGAACAATTTGCTAACAACAAAAAGTACATCTTCGACACCATTTTAATTTGTTCGTTCTTTGTTTAAATTTTTCAATAATTTCTTACAAATTTTTGACCTGTTTATACTTGAAGTGTTAATTTATTTTGAGAAATTTCTATTTTATAGTGGTGGCCTGAATCCTGATACACTGAAGTGCTTGAATGATACGAGATATATGAGAGATTTAATGTACTCTCATTATGACAACCAGCTGTATAATCTGTGAAATATAACAACATTGCTTTATCCACTATATAACGGGGATAAAGAGCATTATGAAATTTAATTAAAATATTAGCGGTCCATTTCACGCTTCATTGCCAACAGTATGGAACAGCGATGATGGCGCATGTTGATTTATTTTCAATTTATAATTAATAATATTCATCGATGTCGAATATTTCAATAAATAAGAAGAGGAATTATGGGGATTATACTTTAAAATGAATCTGTTAGAACGTTACATTTAAACTGGAAAAATAAAATTGATGTTATAGCTTCACTTAAATTAAATTACTATTATTTAAATATATTTGCATATATTGCAATATATTTGCAAATATATTTGCATGCAGCGCAGCCCTACACAAAGTGTTAGTGTCAAAGCTCCTGAGCAGGAAGACCAAAATAAGAATTTACTCAACAGTAATTAGGCCTATTCTTATGTACGGTTGTGAGACTTGGACGCTGACGCTAAAGGAAGAAAATAAGCTACTCGTGGCCGAACGAAAGATTCTACGCAAAATCCTAGGTCCCGTTAAAGAGCCAGATGGTAGCTTCAGAATTCGTAGGAACGCGGAAATTCAACACCTCGTGGCCGAGCCCAACATCATTGGCCAGACAAAGGCGCAACGCCTCCGATGGCTCGGTCACGTTTTAAGAATGGGGGATGATCGGGCCGTGAAAAAGGCATATCTGGGCATTCCAACTGGCCGACGCCCCGTTGGCCGTCCCATATATCGATGGAGCGACGCAACAGTAGCCGATTTACGAAACTTGGAGGCCGTCAATTGGCAAGAAACTGCGCGCGATCGAGGAAAGTGGCGTAAACTCGTGTCGGAAGCCAAGACTCTGTTTGGGTCGCAGAGCTAGTTAAGTAAGTATTATTTAAATATATTTACCATATTATCCTTTTTATTATTTACTTAAATATAATATAATATTTCATTACATATTTACTATGTTTTAAGTTGGCATTATTTTTAATTTAGGTAGAGCTTTTTATAATGTGGAATAAAAAAATTAACGGCTTAGGGCCGATTTTTCAATGCTTGGATAAAACTTATCCGTCCAATAAAGTATTACTACACGATAATATTAAAATGTCACGTAAACTGTCAAATACGGGCAATTAGAATACGTTTTTAAAATAGTAGTTTTATACATTATTCGACGAATAAGTTTTAACCAAGGATTGAAAAATCGGCACTTACTCAATAACTTTATTTATTAGAAGATAGAAAAAAATTTGAAAGAGTACCTATCTATTTTAAAACTTAAAAGTCGATTGTTTTTTTTTTACAAAGCACCGTACAAAGAGGTTCAAATCAAACACGATTCAAACTTCTTCGAAAGCAGACAGAGCTGGGCTTATCTCCCACCCTGGCATTAGTTTCTCTTGATAGAGAGCTTACGAGAACTTCAACTTAGTACTTGTCACTTGTGGTTAATATGTATGAATTTAAAGGTTTTAAAATCTGCATTTTATTTTCCTTTTATAAGTATTGTTTTGGTGAAGTATGTTACTTTATTAAGCTATTGCATAGCTTCTATCGCGGAGCTTGAGCGCGGGGACCGAATCCAGAAATTCCGTAACGAAAAAACCTCACGCTCCACACTCCGACGGGCGCAAAGGTGTGGCTTGAAGGCACGCTATGCAATAGCTTTACCGCGGCAGTCCCCGAGTGCCAACGTCTTTTTATATTAAAACTACTGAATGTAAGATACAATTAGGTATGTTATGTACAATAATATAATCTTGAATAATTTTGTTTCAGTTAAAAAAAATTGGTTGTCTGTAAAGTTTACTGACGATAGTTGAACGTGACAACGTCCGTTTGTGCTTCTTTGTCGCTCGTTCCGCGCTCTCGCTTGCACTTCAAGCCTTACATGGAACGCCTCAGAGCGAGGTAACGCCGCATGAGTCTCATGTTTTTTCGTGCGTGCAGCCGGCTGTATCGAATTATAAGACGTTGTCACGTCAAAAATATAGGTGTTGTTACATTGGTTCGTATGTTATATGAAGATTTGGCGACTCATTTTATGAATGGTGTATAACTTTATTTGGTTTGGTTTGGAAATAGTGTATTCAATTAACAAATAGGTTATAGTTGAAGTGACCTGAAACTTGTTTAGAGTCACGATACTAGAGTATTTTTATTGGAATAAATTTATTTCTTTTATATAAGTATTTTACACATTTTACAATTTTAGCTACAATTGATTCAATCTTGAACTTATAGACAATTATTCTAACAATTAGTTCTTTTACTTCAGTTGTTAGAGCTAACAAAGGCCTCGATTAGCTAAGTTCTGACGTGCAAAAAGCTCTTAGTGCCTATTCAGTATCCTAAAGAAGGTTTGTTTATTTTATTCCTGCAGTGAGGTTAGGTTGTAATCCTATTATTCTGAAATCGGGGCAATAAAAAGGATACACATATTTTTATTTTCTGTGCATATGTTTAAAAAAAAGTGTGGTATTACCAAAAAATATTTCGTTATAACATAAATCTAATTTAAAAAAATACATAAAAAAAAAACGTGTGGCACTCGGGGACTGCCGCGGTAAAGCTATTGCATGCTATGCCTTCAAGCCACACCTCCGCCCGTCGGAGTGGGGAGCGTGAGGTTTTTCGTTACTAAATTTCTGGATTAGGTCCCCGCACTCAAGCTCCGCGATAGAAGCTATGCAATAGCTTAATAAATATTTTTACTATAACTATCGATTAAAATAATTTAAAAATTTATTTTAGAAAATTAAATCGAACTATAATATATTGAATACCATACTATACCATATATAATATATTGAATAGAGACCTGATTATTTAGGCTTCACGCTTACATTGGAGCATATGCTAATCCTACTTAACAAATATTTGAGATAAAATCTGATAAGCCGATGAATTATGGTCTAATGAACTTAAGTAGACACATGCCTGAATTAAACCCAAAGTTTGTTTAGATAATATAATATTTTGAACACTTCCAAAATATGAAATTCAAACTCAAATTTGTTATTTAAATATTTAAAATAATCTTAAAATAAGTACCTACATTTAGATAGCAGTGTATTTTTAGGTATTCATTATTATCAATATTTAGTTATATAAGTGTTAAACCCAAATACTATAACAGTAGGTAAATAATCAGTAGGTAAATAATCTTAACGCGTTGTTAAAACTAGAAGACAATTAAAAAATGCTAATACCAACATTAAAGCCAATTACTATAAAGCGTACATTGCACAAATTACCATTCGTTGTCAATAATCTGATTCACGTATACGCATAGCAATTTTTTCCAATCCCGTTAACACCTTCATTTTTTCACTTCTTTATGTAATGAAGTTGTTCACTCGAGCGGTAGCTTAATTAAAAATTTAATAGAGCGCCGTGAAATTTTGTTTGCAATAACCGAGAACACTTGATATCCAATTATTGCTTCATTCCATTGTTTTATACGACACGTAATTGGCGTGGAAGTGTTTCCCGTGTACATTTATATTTATTTAGTAAAGCACAACTTATCTTTGTACAATACAAATGAAGGAAACTTTGAGACGAATGGAAAACGTTGTTTTACCGCGAACTTTTGCTACAGTTTATTTTTAAATTCGTCGACTCTATAAAACTGAAATATCTGGGGGCACGGCAGTGCCCCCGCCAAGTCGAGCAAAAAAAAAGCGGCACGGCCGTACCATCCTTTTCTCGAAGCAATTCGGGCCTTTTTCGACCCCCTATAATTCGGTTGTGGATAAAGCAAGAAACCTGAATCTTCAGTAACTAAGGGTGCACTCACACACATCAGTCACCGTCACGGCACGTCACCGGACAGGATTAAAAAAAAATATGTATCAATAGTTCTAGTATGACTCTGTTCCCACACGACAGTCGCCGGCACGAAATCTATCAGTGACGTCCCCGGTCAGGCACGTCAAATAATCTTTCCATACATGTACCATACTTTTATCCCCACTCACCCGGTGCCGTCACGTCTCAGTTCAGTCAGCGTCGTGCTACCGTCAATTGCTACATGTTCTCTAGCGTGACACACGTCTAATCACTGACTAACCTGATGTATGTGTTCAATGATTCAGTCAAACCGGCGACGTGACTGACGGACAACATGACGGTGACTGGTGTTTGTGGATACGTACACAAACCGTCACCGATCAGTCATCGGTGACTTGACGGTGACTGATGTGTGTGAGTGCACCCTAATCCGGCATTGTATAAACACGGAATATTTTAAATTTCAGTCAATTTGAACCAGTAGTTTAAGAATGACAACTTGTTAAAGTTTCTAAATTTTGTCACTCACTGACTCACCGATCATCAAAAGTCCAAGGCACTTCTAGCAGACTTAGAAGCTTCATATTTGGAATACATATAGAGTTTAGTGTCTTAATCATGGGAAAACTTAAATATTTTGTAATTTCGGTCCAGTTTTCCAAATACACCAACTGCATCAATAACTTTGTAATCCCATATAAATATATGGGATTACAAAGTTATTTATGCAGTTGGTGGTTGGTGGTGGTTATAAATTTAATAGGTGTAGATAGGTACCTACCATATGAGGCAAGGGAGGGGGTATAGGGTGGGTAAGGGTGTGTTTAGCCCATGAAACTGAACAACATTATTACTTGTAAAATGGTCGACGTAATGAAAAACACATGATTGGACATGTCTTGAAGTACGAAAATCTAATAAAACAATATATTATAATTTAAATCTGTTATATATAAATTGTTGGCGCGACTAGCCTCCTTACAGACAGACTGGCCTCTATTTTACTCTATGACTGACAAGCAAAATATATACCTATATTAAGAAGAGCTGGAACGTCAACACATTTACACATTGCACATGTTAGGCCGGGAGATACTGACACAAAATTTCGGGTCATTTGTAACAGGATGGTGGTCTAGAGGGGTCTTAGTACGCAATGACAAAAAGAAAAATGATGGTCAGAACGCTGGTACCGGAGGACTTGTCGCGTGGGCGTTAGTCACACTCGTCGGATAAATAGCGAAAGTCCAACGATTTGTAACACAAAAATTTTAGAATTTACCGATAGCCCTTAAAAAAGATGTAGGCGGTAGTGTCATGCCATACTTTTACGATGTGATTTACAGTCCGCCTTACCGACGTGAATTGATTTAAAAAAAACAATTCAACCATTTGTACCGGGCTAACTTTTGCACAGGTAACCATCGTCGTGCAGCCATTTACTAAAATTGCCATGCCATACTTTTTGGACGATTCCAAATAGTCGCCATACCGCGGAAAATCTACAATTTTTTTCTCGCCAATTGATTTGTACCACCCTACATTTGTTTTTCAACAACTCCTGAATGATTATAAAATATAGAAGTGTGATAATGCCATACCTGTGGGAGGTGGCGAATGTGTATAAGATTTTTTTCTTATTGTAAGATTTTATTCGTAGTTTGAACGATTTGTAGCAGTATGGCACAAATTTTTCCTTCTATTAAAAGTATGGCAAATATAATAATGGTCACGTTGCATCATATACCTACTTTCCAAAAATGCCGTACTGGTCAACGGCAAACAACCGACCGACCGACGACGACAAATCGCCAATTCTTTTCATTTTTTTTACGTCTTGGCTTAAGTCTTACAATCATCCGCCCCATGTTTGCAATCTGCGATATTTTTTTCTAGGTAGAATTGTATACAAACAAACAGAATATAATGATCCCATACTGTAAAAAATTATTTTACGTATTGTACAGTCGCATTTTTGAAACGTGACGAATAAATTAATTTTTCAAGTATGGCAGCACTTTTTCCCCCTACTAGAAGTATGGCAAATATAATAATGGTCACATTTTATCAAATACTCTCCAAAAATCCAAATGCAATACTGGTACAAATTGTTTGGCGAAAAAAAATTTTTTTTGCAGATTTTTCGGCGGTATGGTGGCCATTTGGAATCGTCCGAAAAGTATGGCATGGCGATTTTCGTAAATGTCTGCACGATGATGATTACCTGTGCAAAAGTTAGCCTGATACAAATGGTTGAATTGTTTTTTTTTTAATCAACGCATCGCGTCGGTATGGGGGGCTGTAAGTTACACCGGAAAAGTATGGCATGACACTACCGCCTACATCTTTTTTATGGGCTATCGGTAAATTCTAAAATTTTTGTGTTACAAATCGTTTGACTTTCGCTATTTATCCGACGAGTTCGACTACCGCAAACGCGACTAGTCCGCCGGTACCAGCGTTCTGACCATCATTTTTCTTTTTGTCATTGCGTAATAAGACCCCTGTAGAACCGCGATTCTGTTACAAATGACCCGAAATTTTCTGTCAGTATCTCCCGGCCTATGTGTAGCTTTTATTTTGCAATTGTTTATAAATACAGGGTGATGTAATTGGTGTAGTCGAATATCTAAAAATCTATGAAGAATTTTGTGATACAGTAAATGGAAGAATTATAGACTATTTTACAGTATTTAATAAAATCATTTAATTTTTTGTTCATTTTCATTAGAAATGTCAATTTTTCTCACCAATGTGGAAATTTGGATGATAAGGATCTTGTTAGAAAAATATAAATTTTGACTAAAATCGGCATTTTTTTTTTCAAAAATCAAATTACTAATTAATAATCAGAGTTATCACCATTTACATTAATTTACAAACGATATCGGTTGTTCTTACTTAAAATTGAATACCAATGTCTTATTGCGGTATGTGTTCTTTGGAAGTTGTTGATCCGTAATTTAATTTTGCGGAAAATCTTTGCGTACACGTGTTATTTGTATTGTTTTTATGACCGGAAATTTAATTATTATTTGATAATTTGAATGATTATTAATACTTTTATCCAATTGATTATTATTAGAATAAATAATTAAGTTCATCAATTGATTTACTTTTAAATTATAATTTTACAGGTAAATTATGAGAGCTTTCATAATTATATTTGCATATATTTATCTACAACGCACCATTTTACAATTCAAGTCTAAAATGAAACTAGAGTCGCATTTATTTTTGAACAGACTGTAAGTGAAATTGCATAAGTGTGAGTACTGTGAACATGCCAGCTTTCCTTAATTGACCGATACGCCAAAATGACAGAACAATGAAATGTGAATGCCTTCGAGCGAGCGGCAGCCGCACGCATACGTGCGAGCGCCCTCATGCTGTTCGGATGTGCCTCGAAACCTAACCTATAAGTTTGCGATTTTCATTTATAATTTCGATTGATAAATTACATTTACGACTAAAAGGCTTGCTCATTAGTTTACTGATATTATTTGCTTACGATTGGGATGTTGTTTGGTTAATTTTAAGGAACTTACATAAATACCTTAGTCTTCAAATATAATTACTTAATAGTGTCGGTCGAAATAACGAGACCAAAGTTACGTTTAAGTATTAATTGTATTCTTACATCTTGCATATCTACCAGTACTAGTAGTCGCAATGGATTCGGAAATACTGTATGTGAATGACCATCCATGCCCACACCGGATTGTCCGTATACCTGGTGATGGTTCGTGTCTATTTCATTCTTTGTCATTCTCTATGTATGGGAATACTGAGTCGTCGTATGAGATTAGACTTGCTATAGTGGAGTATGTGGTAGCGCATTGGGACGAGTTCAAAGTGTATACGTGTGACGAGCACGGAGACCCCTACATTGACGCCGACCTGTACTCGACGGCAATGGTAAAAACAACTACCTATGGCTCCGTGTCTGAACTTATGGCTTCTACAAAAAGAAGTGAGATCCCATCAAAAACATCCTGTAAAAAACCCAAGTCTCGCAGCTCAGTCTTTCTACCGTCAAAAGTTGTGAGATCCATGTAATACCAAGTCGGTTAATCTATTTAGTGTCTACTTGAAGGACCTTCTGTCTTAAGTTATTACATAAGTTATTATCATGCCAATATTAAAAATATTTAACGTTTTAAACAAATAGATCGACTTGGACATCGCATGAAAACAAAATGAATATTACAATATTATATTAGATTCTTTAGTCTCTCGCGCCTCACGCGATTGAAACTCTCGTTCCTGTTGGTCGCTGGCCCGTCGTGCTGTGTAGTGTGATACATACTAATAATCAAATCAAGCGATGTCCAAGTCGATCTATTTGTTTAAAACGTTAAATATTTTTAATATTGGCATGATAATAACTTATGTAATAACTTAAGACAGAAGGTCCTTCAAGTAGACACTAAATAGATTAACCGACTTGGTATTACATGGATCTCACAACTTTTGACGGTAGAAAGACTGAGCTGCGAGACTTGGGTTTTTTACAGGATGTTTTTGATGGGATTCTTTATACAAATTTTGGTAAAGAGTTATTTTAAGAAAACGGTTGCAAAATTTTATTGAGCAAAAGATTTTACTCGATCATTATTATAACTTTTAAAAAGTAAAAAGAAATCTTAGCTAACTAAAATTTTCATAAGAAACAACTTACATCTCTACAAACTTGCATTACTTTTGTAAAAGCTGTTGAAGATAAACTATAAGTTAGAAGAATAACATTTAATCTGAGCAATTCAATTTAACTCTATTCTCAGTTGTAAAAGTAGAAAAATACATTTATAGAGTAACGAACTTCCGATTTAATACAATCATATTTCTATTAATAATATTACACATGGATGTATGTATGTTTGTTACTCTTTCACGTGACCACTAGACGGATTTCGATAATACTTTCCTTTTTATACTAGAAATACTTGATTTAGAGTTTTTTTTTGTTTGTTTGAACACGCTAATCTCAGGAACTGCTGGTCCGATTTGAAAAGTTCTTTCAGTGTTAGATAGCCCATTTATCGAGGAAGGTATATAATATATCATCACGCTATTTTTACCAACAGGAGCGGATCTACGGAAGTGAAATCGCGAGGCGCAACTAGTGACAATATATGAGCGAGATTTTCTGAACTAAATTCCGGGCGCGGGCAAAAGTATTTAAAAAGCGATTTACCAAACGTGTAAAACTCGATCTCCCATAATATTCTGGGACAAAGATTTCACTAAATTGAAATACCCTTCAATGTACTAATACAAGAGTACAAAGCAAACCCTTCATGTTCGCTGTAAAAAGGTTTTCCTGTTTAAAAGCCTTCGTTCTTTCAATGTTTGTGTTTATTAAGGTCAGTCTTACATCTCGAGGAAATGAGCATACAATTATTATCTTTAGCGTTTGCTGAATTTTATTTTATTTCCCTTATTTGCGGAGAGGAGAGTTATTGTTTGTTAAGTTCATATTTCAACGTCTAAAATTCTTTGGTTAAAAAGTTTAGTTCGGATGTAGTTTTTAAAAAAGATGATGACGAATGATCATTAGTTTAATAACTCTAAGTTTTACAACTCTATGTAATTTATATGGTATCATTTAATGTTATTAAAAACTAGAAATAAAAATAATATTTTGTTATCAAGTGCGCCGCTCTATCTATCAAATATCTAAAATTGAACCTAAAAGTGGATTTATTATTCAAATTTGCTTCTTATTCATTATTGTATAAAGAAAATTATAACAGAAAAAAACGAATAGGTATCCTAAATATTTATGATAAACAAGAAAACAGTTCCAACAAGATAATTATTGTTATTCTTTGCAGTTTAACTATACTTAATATGTCTTTTATAAATAATAATAATATGTCCCACTTAACCTAATCACAGCAAGGAATTCTACAAACTTTCTCATAATAATTGAAGAAACGGACAAGATTAAAACCACTTTGAATACACTAACATCACTTAGTCTTCCTGACTGTGGTAATATTTACTTGTATCTTCTCGCGTTTAGCTCAATACATTATGGTCGTGGGAGCGGTCTAGCATTTGCCGTGACTTATTTTAAGATTATATCCTAGTGACAGCTATATAATTTTACCCGACTTTGCGAAAAGTGTGTTTGCTTTATGTTTGAATTTGACTATCATCAAGCGTAAACCAAGTACGGTAAATTTTTGAGTGGTCGTAACTCGTATTTTTTGAAGAGGCTTTATGGAGGTCTTACAATATTTTCCATAGTCCGTTTTTTGTGGTTTTGGGTATTTCAAATTTACTTGTTCATTCTAAGTATACAAATAAAGATTAGCATTTTTTACAAAATACTTCCATTAGTTGTAAATCATCGATGATTTATTGCAGTCTCTAGGTACAACAAGATTGTTCATTATATTCTTAATATGCAGGACTTGCAATCTTCTACACTGAATTGATTACCCAACACTACATAGTAGCTTAATACAGTAATGTACTATGATAGTCGTCAAGCAACACTAACGGGATTACCTTTGATTAACCGATAGCAGACATGAAAGGCTCAGCGAAGTGTGCAAATAACTGCTTATAGTTAGGTGTCTAACTTTTTTCTGCTATGGAATGTTTACCTAATGGGTAAATTCTTGCAAATAGCTCCTTGTTGAATACCCTTTAGGGATCTTTTACATTGCAATAACAAATTGAAAACTCTGTTATATGTAAATTATAAGATTGGATTGTAAAAATCTGCTTGAATGTCGGTTTCGCTTTTTGTTTGTGACATCCGAA
This sequence comes from Colias philodice, assembly GCF_061535455.1. Taxonomy (NCBI): domain Eukaryota; kingdom Metazoa; phylum Arthropoda; class Insecta; order Lepidoptera; family Pieridae; genus Colias; species Colias philodice. The sequence continues at coordinate 7,317,667 of NC_143103.1, read as the reverse complement.
CAAAATTAAAACGATATACTAGGTATTCCTGTCAAAATAGATGGTATTTATAATGACGATACGGATAATAATCGACTACTAGGTCGAAAATCTAAGCTCAATTCGAATACAACCTTCATAGTAAAAAAAAGAATGTGACCAAAATAAAAATTAACAAATTAATTTGAACGAGTTCCTGTACTATTCCTAGAATTTCCAAACGTCCGTGTACTGATGCCCAATTAGTTCTGCTACCAAAATAGATGACAATATACAATACACATTAATCAATTAAGATGTACCACACGTTCCATCCTATCTCGATACGATCAGAGATTGTTGCTGATAAAACTGTTTTAACGGCGTCATACTTTGGTAACTTGATTGTGCTCCTAGTAACAAGATAGCTCGTAGCATGACCTAAAAAATATCTGTCTATTCTTGGATAAATAAAAATAGGATGCTATTAAGTGAAGAGTATAGGAAGCAAGCTGTATTAGAATAGAGATAACGTTATGTATATATATTTAACGCCTATAACAGGCGCATTTAGCTGACAATGATAGTGCTTTGTATACTGTTAATTATTATAAAGTTTGAAATTGTAAATACACCTACAATAAAAACTTCCATTTGAATGATCATAATATCATCTGGATTATAATAATACTAGCGGTCCGCCCCGGCTTCGCCCGTGGTACCTACATGTTTAAAACTTTAAACTATCCTTTCTCTCAAGTTGGATCGAAATGCACATGGTGTGCGAATTTTATTATAATCGGTTAAGTGGTTTAGGAGTCCATTGAGGACAAACATTGTGACACGAGATTTATATATATATATATATATATATATATATATATATATAATATATATATTAAGGTTTAACGCTTGTTAAATAATAACAAATTATTTACTGCTACTTTCATATTTAGAAAAAAGATCTACCTGAATTCATACTTAAATAAAAAAATTAAACATACCTCTAAAGCCAAAGTTTCATCGTAAAAACTGTTTATAGGCTTTAATTGGTACAATGCAAACATCCAATTAAAAACGCCATATATTGTCTCAATTAGCTATAGATAACCATAAACATGTTGTTACACTGTTTTTTTTTAACTCCCGGCTCATCACAGACACTTAGTTGTTTGAAGAAAAAAGTGAGTGTTCATATTACGTGGGAGCCGCTTGTGCCATAGTATAAAGAGACACGTAGGCCGACTCGCGGCGTATAGGAGCTTACGGTACCTAAACTCGCGAGGCGCAGGGTTGTCACTTGTCACATTGATATTTTAAATAATTGTATAAACAAATACCGACCGCTCACAACAATGGCGCGGGCCTCACGAGAACGGACCATGAGAAGGAACCGATCGGCGTAGTGTGCGTAATGCGTAGGTACGTATATGAACGGTTGGCGTGCCCAAGCGTTCCTCGTGCATAAAAACGGCGCGCGTGATGTACCTTTGTTGGAAGATAACTTACTTTTATCTTTATACTATGCTTGTGCATTGCTCAGTAATCATTCTTAATAACCCTTATTGGCGGGAAAATGTGGAGCATTCGCACCAGCTAAATGCACTTAACGCACGTTATGTTTTTAACACCAGGTCATAAAAATTAAAGTTAATTATTGGCAGGGAATGTGGGAATAATACCCCAAAGTATTACACGTATACAGTCCGGTATATCATGGCACTGTATGAATAATAACGTGTTTATTTGCAATTAAGACAATTAAGGCAGTTGTTTATGTTACTTACTTTATTTAAGTTTAAAAATCAAACTTTCGTAGTAAAATATTCAACAGAAGATTATAGAATCAAATAGATATTTTTTGTTAATTTACATTTAACATTGGTTGTCTAGGAACCAAAGCGAACAAAACATAAGATTACTAAATTTTAATGTACTTACCTGTTAGCTGTAAGCTTTAAACTGTAATCCCTTGAAACCATTACTAAGTGCGACTTGCTTTTTAAGCCTGTATTTTTAAGGATTTAAAGGATTATATCAAGTGACGGGTCAGTTCGTTGACCTGAGGCCGAGTGATACACGTGGACCGTTGTTATCTATAAATGGAGTTATATAGAGGCAATTTATATGTATTATGATTATGATAATACTGATAAATATGTATGCCAATGGGATCATTACGCTTTTATTTAATAAATGTTAGTTCATTAGACTAGCTCTTATTTTTACTACTATTAACTATACTTAATTAATATATAACTAAAGAGTTATATACGTTTATTTAAGAAAAGGTGATCGTGCTAACGAAAAAGGTCATGTAACGAAAATTCAAAAAGTTAAACGTTTTAATTCGAAAGGTATATTTGTCATACTATTTATTTTATTTTATTTTGAAGAGAGCGAAATATCTCTACACAAACATATCAAAAACATTTACGGATTAAATAAATATTGGAATAATGTTTCAGTACCTAATGCACTTTTAACGACTCCAATTGGTTTTTATCTAACATAAATTCTCAATACGAACTTAGCTCATTGGCAAAAGAAGCACGCGCAAGCAAACAACAAACATTCCGAACTGTTGGAAATTATTTTCACGGCGCGGAATCCTAAATAGCAAATCCAGTTTCAAATCTCAATTGACACGAGGATTTATCGGGTTAGCACTGAACGGGAATAGGTCGGAATGGAAAATGTTAAGAGTTGCACTTTGTAAGTGCAGTTTAAGCTGGCAGAAATGTGGGGTACGTGAATAATGTATACTGAACGCGATCAGACAGCATATACGTTGAAAACACCGAATTGATACATAACACTAGACGGAACAATTCTGCTGGCCATACATCCTTGTTGGTGGTGGCAATAGTTGCGTAGTATTTGGCGAACGATCTGTGGATGCAATGAATACTAAAGGAATATAGAACGATGGATGCAATGAATACTCAAGGAATATATTATAGGCTGAGTGATATTTCAGCTGTTAGCTGTTGTGCTTTTTTTGAAGTGAAACTTCTATATCGGGGTTGGAAAAAAAATTAGTGTAACATTTTTTCGTTACGCGTGACATTTTTCCGTTACGCGCCATCTTTCTCTTATCTCTACCACGCGTGATTCGACGTATTTCTGTAAAGCTGCATATAGTAAATTATTTTTTGAAAAATAAGGTCATAAATAAGTTTCACTTCTTACGTGTGTACACTAGTACACGCACACATTTTTGCTTTGAGTCAATTAGCTTGGTACTGTGAGGCAACATTCATACAAGCAACCCTTCAACTGGATTGATAACAATTACAGGATATCTTCACTAATATCGCAGAATGTATAAAGCTTATTACAAATGTTTTTTCATCTTTAGTTATCAGTGTAACTTTGGTTCGAGAATGGTATCGAGGCATTTCAAATGTAATCTCGTAAAATGAGTATTAGGATTGTTATGAGTTTCAAAATATGCATATTGAATTAATGATTATGAAATCATCATCAGTAGATACGATTAGATTAGCTTATTGCTAGAGTCATATGTTTGATTGGTTGATAAATATTAACAAGTTCATAGGAAGTCACCTAAATAAATACTAGACAGTAAAGCGCATCACACACGGTGAAGATACTATAATATTTTATGTTAAGATTCTCTAATATAAAATATTACAGCGGTATCAGCGTTCTGACCATCATTTTTCTTTTTGTCATTGCGTACTAAGACCCCTGTAGAACCGCCATCCATCCATACAAATGACCCGAAATTTTGTGTCAGTATCTCCCGGCCTATAGATGGCTTATCGCTTGGTATTTTAAGATATTGAAGGTAAAATATATATTATCTTCGTCGTGTGTTATGGCTCATAGGATTTGTATGGCGAGCGATAATCGGAAATATGCTCTAAGATAATATTATATATTTTACATTATCTTCACCGTGTGTGATGCGCTTTATGCGCAATAATTTTTAAAGTGAAAATGGCTCAGTCTGGGAGTAACTGAGATGAGATATGGTTACTTTTCAGTAAACTCCGGTACTTCCGTTTATAAAGTTGTTTTCACCGTTTTTCTAAGAATGCACATCCGTTATCTGTTTATCATTGCAATATGTAGCGTCAAAATATTAAATAGGTAAGTGTATTTATTTAAAAGTACATAAATATTAATTCCAATAATGACGATGTCCAAGTTTTCTACAAAAAATACACATATAGTAAGGATATTTATTAATAACTTAGAATGCTTGCAAATCAAAATCCTCCACCACGATAATTCAATTCTAAAAGATATCACCAACAGCTGTTTTAGAATTAGCTCACAATAAATTTTGAAACAATTTACTTCACACAATGCTTTAGATTTGATTTTAATCCATACGTAGATTGGACATTTTTCAGATTGCTGGGCAAAGTTTCCTAATTATGTATCGCATCTGATGGTTTGTTTATGTTAGGTATATTATAATATAACAATAATTTTAATTGCAAAAACTACCTTGTAAGAATACTTCCATACACCATATTAAAAAAAATTGGATAGTTGAACGTGACAACATCCGTTTGTGCTTTTTTGTCGCTCTTTCCGCGCTCTCGCTTGCACTTCAAGCCTTACATGGAACGCCTCAGAGCGAGGTAACGCCGCATGAGTCATGTTTTTTCGTGCGTGCAGCCGGCTGTACGTCAAAATACAAAAGTAACTCCGAAAATGCGAGAACGGCTGAACTGATCTTACTGTTATTTTTAATCTGCTTCAATAATTTAAAACAACGCATCATGTTTCATGTGACTTTTTTTTTAAACCATGTTTTAGAGTATGTTAGTGTATAAGTTTTGTCATAGCTGAATTTATGTAAACCGTTATTGTCATATATTATAGATGTTATGTTCAATATGTATTTTTATAAAACTTAATATTATAATGTATGATGTGGTATTACTTAAATAAATAAATAAATAAATAAATAAACTGATTTACATCAAATTTTGTATAAATATTGATCGAACCTGGGAACAAGACTGGTTGCTTTTTGTGGAGAAAACAATACTTTTAGAGGTTGAAATAAGAGGTGGAAATTCGTATGGGGAACGGCTGTCAGGCAATTACGTAAAGTGCATGCAAACGAAGCCGAAGGGGGAAACCTAGCTAGTTAAAATAAAGTAAGAAGGAAAAAGAGATAGATAACAAAAAAAGAGCGTGTGTGGCACACGTGTCATAAGTGAAACTTCTTTGGCAAGATTCAAAGATACCAATACGTTCCTTATTGAAGTTTCACTTCAAAAAACCCATAAGTATGATTTGATATAAATAGTGAAAATACCTTTATTTATACTAAAATAAATAAATAAGAGAAATTAAGGTTTAGGAAAATAACTAGTTAGGTACTTACCATTAATATGTTGAATTATAAAATATGTACATTAAAGTTTGTCAAAACTCATTTATTCTTGATTCGCTTAGCCTTATTAAAGGAATTTCTGGCACATGTTTGGCAAAAACATTTTATATTTGCGCTTACCCGAGAGCTTAAGCTCCTTTTATTTTTAATACGACCATAAAGACAGCTTTATACTTACGTGACCTTTATTTTAGAATTATTCGGGTTTTAATCCAAATGACCATTTTAAGCCGCCTCTATTCTATTAAAAGTCCTCACATTTGCATGGTAAAAAGTATACTTTATTGTTTAAATATTTCTCATTTAATTGAATTGTAACTAAAACAATTGTGTTGGAAACAGTTTAAAATTGTTAAACGTTAAACTATAGAACTACTAGATTTCCGCCCGCGGCTTCGCCTGCGTTTTCAAAGAAAAACCTGCATAGTTGCCGTTCCTGAGGGTTTTCTGACATAAAAAGTAGCCTATGTCTTATTTTGGGTGTTCATACCAAATTTCGTTGTAATCGGTTCAGTAGTATTTGCGTGAAAGACTATCAATTTATCAAACATCCATCCATCCACCCTCACAAACCTGCGCATTATAATATTAGTCAGATAAGCATTACATACTTACATAGACATAATACTACATAATATTTATATACTTCCATCCTCAGAACCCAACGTCAATTTAAAGGTTATCTCAATACAAATTATGTGTTTTTGTAGCAAGACCTTTTTACACAATAGATGTGATCGAAGGATATATTGAATAATGCTGATCGTTCATCAGACGCTCTGATCCTGACGGAGCATTTGTTTTGTCAGCAAAGGCGCGTAAAGGTGGGTCCACACTTGCATATCAAATCTCCGTCGCGTAGCATCGACGCGTATCATGTTTGCTAGTATGGACGCAAATTGATATCGATCATGATACTACTTCGTTTCATTGTCGTAAATAATACTAATAATAATGTATAATGTAATGTTGTAAGATACAGTATGGTCAAAACGGGCGTCTACACTTAGGATACGCATACTCGAAACGATACGCCTAATTCGGATACGATTACTTGATACAAGTGTAGACACACCTTAAATCGGCAATTCTTACAAGGACCGATTCAATGTGATTTCAACATTTGCTTTTGTCTTCTTTGGATTTCTTGTTGTTGATCGATCTAGTGTTTATATGTTTTAGGTCCTTTGTCTTGTTTCTTTGAACTAGATATACTTGTAAGACTTGTGAATATGTTAAGAGTTGTTTTGTCTGTAGTGTAGATGTATTAATATGGAAATTTAAAACAATACCAGATGCTACTAGTTACAAAATAAATAAATAAATTATGTATAATTTATATTCCACAGAACAATTCAATATTTATATGTTAAGAGTTGTTTTGTCTGTAGTGTAGATGTATTAATATGGAAATTTAAAACAATACCAGATGCTACTAGTTACAAAATAAATAAATAAATTATGTATAATTTATATTCCACAGAACAATTCAATATTTATATTGTATAGGTACTAAATTATTGATGAAAGTGGGAACTGGAATATTTAAAACACTTTAGAATTTAAGAACAATTCGACACTTGAAAAAGCACAATATTAGTGGTAGAATCGAATCCTGTGGCTTTGCAGAAATAAAGTTTAACTACATGGTGTTATCTGAAAATTGTCCTATCATTAAATTCGTTCAATTATTTAGTAATATAACATTGTTTATTTCATTATAGGAATCTCTACGTCTACAATACTTCTATCTTTTGAACTTCGCATTCACTATTAAATAAAATCGCGCAAGATTTTAGTAATATTAAAGTTCTCGACTATTCCCTTGGCACATTTATATATTACAGTTCCTATCCTTGCGAGTCTCGAGAGGCCGACGTGCTTAAATATTGTTCTACAATACTCGCAGGGCGTGTTATGTGAAATATCCCATTTTATATTGTACTAGATGTGTGCCCAGCCCCCCTAGACAAGTGGTTTTCTATTAGCGTAAAGTTCAATAGAATAGATTATGAATGTATGAGATTGACGTAATCAATCGTCGTCGTCGTCGTAATCAAACGTCAATCTCATACATTCATAATCTATTCTATTGAACTTTACGCTAATAGAAAACCACTTGTCTAGGGGGGCTGGTGCCACATTGATAAACATTTATTGTAAACTAGCGGTCCGCCCCGGCTTCGCCCGTTGTACATGTTTATGTTTTCTCTCCATAAGAACCATCCTCGTACTTTAAGGAATATTATAAAAAAAAATTAACGAAATCGATTTAGCCGTTCTCGAGTTTTGCGCCTAGCAACACATTTGGTAATTCATTTATATTATACTTAATAGATTTTTCAAATGTCTACAGTTATTGTAGGTACTTAATCTAAGTGAAGACAAATACAATAAACCAAAAACCATTATTTGAAAATTTTTATATTATTGAATGCTCTCTTACTAAGAAGTCTTAATAAGGTCGTTTCTTGTTATAGAGTTAAAATATCGAATAAATATTCTTGCACGATATATTATCATATTGTCACTATCGATAAAAACAACACAACAAAAATAAAAATATTTTTATTAAGCTATTGCATAGCTTCTATCGCGGGCCTTGAGCGCGGTTACCGTATCGAGAAATTCCGTAACGAAAAAAACCTCACAATCCCCACTCCGACGGGCTCGGAGGTGTGGCTTGAAGGCATGCTATGCAATAGCTTTACCGCGGCAGTCCCCGAGTGCCACACGTCTTTTTTATTATTTTTATTTTTAAACGAATTTGTAGTATGTAGTTTGATTTTAATCTTAAAGCTCTGAACTTAGTAAATGAATAAAACTTGAAATCACTTCACTAGAAACGACTTTACAGACTCGTTTGCTTTCTGTGAAGTTTTAGTTGTTTCAAAATTACTTACAACTGAACTAAATACGCCATAGTTTTAATAAAAATTTAATTATTCTTGTGTTCAAACAAACTTAATTAACTTTTATTAATTAAGATTTCACAATATCCAATTTATTTTTCATTAGTAGTATAAGTTCAATCATCTTTCATAATTCTGTTCAGAATATATTAATAATTACCTAGCTGAAAAGACAATTAAAAACGAGATTCGAAAATTATTTATTGATAACTAGCTGTGTCCCGCGGTTTTACCCGTATTGCTCCGTTCCTGCTGGTCTTAGCGTGATGATATGATATGACTTCCTCCATAATGGGCGATCCTCGATAAAGATCAGACAATTTTTCAAATCGGACCAGTAGTTCCTGAGCGCGTTCAAACAAACAAACAAACTCTTCAGCTTTATAATACTAAGTATAGATTAAAATTAATGGAAGTGTGTGAGTGTATGTGAGCTTTAAAATAACATGTACATCACAAATAAACATACAAAATATAATATTATGTTATTTAGCATAACCCCGCGGGCTATATATTTTCTTCCTTTTTGATTCATTTTACTGTAATATATTATTTGATGTTACTCCGTACCCTCAGGCGCTTATATGAAACAAGAAATATACTGAAAATGCGCTATGTAATTTTATTTTTGTTCGAATTTATATGGGAAAGCTAAGAAAGTATCTGAGACAGATTAAACTAAGGGTAAATATTGAATAGGTACAAATATGGTTGCTTATACAATGATTTATTATTATGAAAAGGTAACGGTAAAGGTATTTATTGATATAGTTAGGTATCTATTTATTTATTTATCTTTAAATTTAGTTCATTAGTTGTACTCTATTCCGGGGTAAATTTGGTCATTTGATTTTACACGGCATCTGCTATTAATCCATTATTCCACAACGCCGTACAAAAATCATGGAGACAAGGGGAAAAAATCTCTACCTGTACTTTCGAATTATCATCTGCACTCAGGTGGACAGCTTACAAGTGACGGCATAGAGCTGAATCTTATTATTTTATGCTCTTATATCGTTCTATCGTCACCCGATGGTTCAAATGACCCATAATTTTTTCAACATGGGCCTGTAGTCTACGCGTCTTTCAGTTCATTTTATTCAAATAATCTCGAATTGATTTCTTATTTAGCTTTCGTGGTTTCAGCTAGTTCGCACGATTTATAAAACCATTTTTATCCTTTGTTATAAAATATGACTCGAAGCGTTTTGTTGGCGATCGGCCATCTCACAAATCATTTATTCTATTATTTAACCACATATTTTCCGAGTTGAGTTATTTATTCGTCTCTTGGCATATTTTAATTCGTTGCATTTAATATTGCCATAATATTATAGTTGTGAGATTTAAATAGAGAATAAATTATTGCATTGATATATTATATTGCATACAAAATAAAAACGTCGATGAATTCTAAGAAAGGCTTTAATTTAAAAAAAAGACGTGTGGCACTCGGGGACTGCTGCGGTAAATCTATTGCATGCTATGCCTTCAAGCCACACCTCCGCCGTGCCCGTCGGAGTGGGGAGCGTGAGGTTTTTTCGTTACGGAATTTCTGGATTCGGTCCCCGCGCTCGCGGCGCAATATATATTATTAAGCTATTGCATAGAAGCTATAGCTTAATAATATATTATATTGTAACATTAACGTGTGGGAAAGTTGGGAAATAATCGTCAAAGCGGGTGTGCGAAGAAATTGGCCAGCCGTAAACAAGAAGGCTTGCTCTAAGATCGCTATTACAAAACTTATATTTCTCTAATATTATTAAGTATCATGTGTTTTAATTGAACCTTTACACCGTATTTATTGGAAAAAACGTACAAGTATCTTTACAAATAAACAATGAAATCAATCAATATAGACATCCTAAACCCTAAAATCCATAAGCTTCGCTTAGAACGCAGTCTCCATCGAAACGTCTAGAACATTCGTAGGAATACTAAGATTTGCAAAGTTACGGCATGCGTGGTCGTAATATTAAATTTATTCTGCCAACATACTCGTACGGTATTCTGAGTAATGATGAAAAATATCTCTTGCAGTACGGATGCGTCCCGCGGGCATGAATTTACGTCCTCCGCAAGTACTCTTAGTTTAGCTTTAAAATATCATTTCATATTTTTATGCACGCTTCGCGCATAATAGAGGTTGGTTTAACTTTCTAGACTTGATGGAGTTGTGATTTGGTTTTGTTGTGGACATTACTATAAACTAGCTGCGCTCCGCAGTTTCACTCGCGTGGCTCCGCTTCTGATGGTCTTAGCGTGATGATATATAATAGCCTATAGCCTTCCTCGATAAATGGGCTATCCAACACCGAAAGAATTTTTCGAATCGGACCAGTAATTCTTGAGATAACAATTTATCACTTTATTTACGACTTTTTAAATAATTTAAAAAAAGTTTAACAGTAACTAAACGTTGCGGCGAGACGCTACACATTTTATTGTTAATACCTACTAATTCATTAAACATAATCGATTAATAGTAGTTATCGATAGGGATTCAAAAAAGATCATTTTTCCTTAAAATAATTGTCATCTACAAAAATTTTGACTAGAAATTTTGCACTAAAAATAAACGAAGAAATTGTGTACATTTTCTTAAGAGTCCTAATACAAAATTGCGCTGGACGAAAGCTAGTATTTTTACGTTTTAACGCGATCATCGTGTAGTCGAGTAGCAAAGGCTGAAAGCGCTCAAAGTGGAAACATTATAGGACCTTATTATCTCGTTATCGTCTACTCCACCAATTCTAATCTAATATCGTGGGCTTCCCGCCTACTACGCGCGGGAAAAACGTACTTTAGTAATTTTGTGTCTGACGGAGCAGCGCAACACGTCCTACTCCCTAAAGCGCGGAGCGCGGTCTGCCGTAACAGCGTTTGCGCTCGCGTATATAATCGAAAATTCTAGAGAACTTTAAAATATTCCATTACTTTCATAAATCATATAATATGTATTTTTTGATTGCAAATTTTTAAGCATAAATCTATCATTTAATGTGTATTTTTTATTTATTTTTTACTCTGTTGTATGTTTTAGAAATTCGACGCCAAATACACATAAAATTTCATCAAAGTAAGGCTATTTTAACTTAGATTTTCTTTGAATTTTTGAATAAAAGTACTTAAATTGCCTCGAGCATATTTTAGGATGTCTCAGTGTCTTTACTGTTGTATATTTTATATGAAAACTTCTTCTTTTAAATTCCGTGTAAACTACAAAGACACGAACGTCCCGCATGGAAAAAATTGAAACACGCCTCAGGTTATTGGCTATTAAACAAACTGGACAATGAATATCAATAAATTGTCTGGAACATATTTTATATATTGAATGAATCTTTAATTTAAGATAATAAAACACATTGTTACTAATTTAGTTTTGTTAAACGAGCGCCTAAAGAATTACAGAAACAAGTCAAAATCACTCTAAAATCGATATGGCCTCTTAAATAAGAAAAACAAATTGAGTTTAGAAGTAATTTTTATTTTACGCCAACAGCTGGAAAAAACTTGAAATTTTACAGCTACGGTACATCCCTACCTAATTAAGTTAGTTCAAATAAAATAAAAACTACAATTTGAAATTTTATAGGTATAATAATATGGAATTCCGGGTGCTAGAATGCAATAAATACAATAAAAAGTATAAGCACTTTAATTAATTAGAAATTTTTAAGCTTCCGTTAAGATGAGATACAATAAACAGCATTTTCAAAGGAATGCAGTGTTTCCAGTTCAAATTATTTATTTCTCAGAATTCAACACAAGTCGTAGACCATTAATTATCTATAATGTTCTAATTAGAAACGTGGTTGTGAAGTTTCCCGAGTTTTATTTTTAGGTTAAATAAAACCTGGCTTTTATTGAACAAAAGAATTTTACCTTGATTAATAAAATACGGCTAAAATTCTTAATTTTTTCTCAAGAATAACTAACAACCCTTTTTAAAAGCTTGATGCTTCATTATGGGATAAAAAGGTTCAAATGGATTTGCTACGACTATCAATATGGTTATTATTTTAGAATTGTATACCTATAGTATTTCATATATAGATGGGAAAATATTTAAATGGTCTTGTAATTAAAGGAAAACGGTCAAGTTTAGTTTGCAAAAACATTTAGTGATAAATATATTTTTGATCATAATATATCATAATTTGATTTTCCAAATATTTGTCGACTTCAACGCCCAAATAGCACACAGTAATTGACGATTCCAAAAAATAGTTTGTACAAAGTCGTCCTATTATATTATTATTACCTAGAGCACAAGAACATTCAAAAGAACTCATTCTAAAATTGATTTTAAAGCTACAAGTACATGATATACATTCATTTTTATACAAAGAGAGATCATTGTAGAGAATCCTGAACGGAGCTTCAATTTTGTATCCACAAAGTACGCTACTTAGTGAAACGGTTACAAGCATGTGCTCTATCTTTGTTATAAGCCATAGTTTAGTTACTTTATGGACCATGCCGCTATAAAAGAAAGACGGCGTACTTTAATATTATCCAACAGTGTTATCTTACAGTTATTTTTCGAGAAATTTGAAGACCGTGAATGTTGGAAGTATGGTTGGAAGTTTTAATATCGTGTTCGATTTATTTTTCTAGTACATTTTCGTTTACACTGACTAATATTAAAATAATATATTTATCTATTAAATAATATATTTTATAATATTAATAAATAGTTTAATATTTGTTTGTTTACCAACTAAACTAAATGTAGATTGAAAGATGTGAAGCAATGCAACAATAATTTGTATTTTTTGCAGAATCCACTATGTTCTACCATCACCGGTTGGAGCAGCTATACCGGTGTCCGTATGATTATTAAAATTATTAAGAACACGGACTTTGAAATTCCAATAACGCCTGTACTTATTTTAATTTAATCGTAGTAAAATATCAGTATATTGCGTAGCGTAGTAAAATAGGTATACCAAAAGCTCCCAGCTAGTTTTTGCTAACTTCCGTTTATACTACTGACCGTGTGCACAATTTCGCCAAAATTGCCCAAGACAAAGATAATAATATTGCAATCCAATTATCTGTAGTTGGCAACGGCTGGATGCGGCGCTGTAAATAATTGTGAAATGTAAACACTAAAGTGTGAGCATTTATACAGTACGATAAAACGATGTATTTATCATCAATATTTGAATGAATATAAAAATTAGCATGTACTAGTTGTTCGCATCATTCACACACTTGGAAACTTTTTTTTTAAATTTTATTGAACATTTTAAGTTTTCATACAGATCCGGTATGATCAACCTGCTGCTCACAACCTGCCGGCTGTGACCAAACGACCATTAAAAAAGTTCTGACTGATAGACTTACAGGTGCTGTAACTGTCATGGCTTTCTTTTATATTCATCGTAGATATTTTCTATGTTCAGCAAATAGATACTATACATCATATTTTAACTTAACTTCACTTCAATTTCACTTTGCAATTGCACACGATGCAGTTTCATAAATATAAAAATTAAAAATTGGCGTGATTTCCAAGGAAAGTGCTTCAATTATTTTTAATTTATCCCATATCGGATCGGATAATATAACTGGGATCAAGAATATGAGAACGCTGCAGTCGCTAGTTTAAAATTACAGTGAAAACGGACGGAAGATTTTCCAAACAAGATGAGTGAAATGTAATAAAGTTAATATTTGTGTTATAAATATATTAAGGCTTTTGCTTTAAGAGGCCTCGTTGACGTTAAGAATGACGACTAATTAAAAAAGAGAGTAAAGATTAACAAGAAATACTATAAAAGTATAATTCTATGTATTCGATTTACAATTAAATTTATGTTTTTGGGAACCACCGATTTTTATTTTATCAATCCAGTCTCCCATTCACTCAATTAAACCAGCCAGCTGAATTTTTAATTACAAAATTCATAAAAAAAATTAATTACCATCAAGAAAATGTATTTTAAATCGCTTTTTAATTTTTTTTCTATAAAGATTATATCTAACCATAGGACATACCTTTTTCAAATCATATCCCATAGGCTGAAAAACGTGGCCCGTCAAAAGATAAATGGCACCATTTTTTTTCCCAAGTTTCCACATTATATCTATGTCATTTACAAAGTGTTTTGATAACGTTCGTCCCATGAAATAAATGATATTCATTTTTTCAATATATTTTGCCCTTTGAGTAGGTATGTAACTTTCTTTCTGCGAGTAGATTGATATTGAAAAAAACACTGTCAATATAGGCAAATGAAATTTCTTTTTACGATCGTTGATAAGAAACTAATTTTAATTTATTGTATGCGTATTAGTTATTTTTTGTGAATCTTTTAGATTTGAAATTATGTAGAATTACTAATTTAAATATACCTAATTACTTTCAAGTCTTTTTCTAATACTACAGGTAGAGCTGCTTAGATAGCTTTTATCTTGTCTTTTTTTCGCGTGAAGCACACTGAGGTAAAATGTCCGAAGTGAATATAATTTTTCTATTATTCAGGATAACTTTCTTAATAATTTATTGCTAAAGAAATTTTTCTGAGGTAAAATTCCTCGTGAAAGTATGAAAAAAAACATAAGTGAAAACAAGAGATTATTTTTAGTTTGGACTCATTTCTATTTACTTATTATATACTAGCTGCACCCCGCGGTTTCACTCGCGTGGCTTCGCACCTGTTGTTCTTAGCGTGATGATATAGCCTATAGCCTTCCTCGATAGACGGGCTATCTAACACCGAAATAATTTTTCAAATCGGACCAATAGTTCCTGAGATTAGCGCGTTCAAACGAGCAAACTCTTCAGCTTTATAATATTAGTATGATAAAATATAGTGCCACATTTCTCATTGTATGATGTCTATTATGTAATTTCAATCCCTCCCCAATATATTATGCATACCTACGAGAGTACTGGATTAGTAACCTTATTCAGATGAAAATAAATGTGATACCGTCTCAATATAGCTCTTATTTGAAGGTATCCCTACTCTGCGGTTGTTACACAGACTACTTAGAGCCTTGCGGTTAGTTAATAAATTATGAAGGGAAATGCTTTATCATGATATTAAGTATAATTATAATTGACTGGTACTATACATTAATGAAAACAATTTAATTAAAGCTTAAATAAAGGAATATATACTAAGAGAGTCTTTAAATTTTATAAAAGTCTACTGAAATTGTCACCCACTTGACATAAATCATGAAATAATTTCCAACTTATTTCCTGATAAATGAGTGGTCTCAAAAACGTTATAACAAAATAATAAAATTTACTACGACGTACCACTACAATGCACAATGCAAGTAACATAAAAACTTTTTAGTATTTTAAACATTATATAAAAAAACATTCTCTGTTTTTTACATTATTTCGAGAACTTATTAATAGGAATACTTCGTATCATTTAATAGTTTTAGTCATTTTCAACTTACCCATAGTGAAACCCACTTATTGTTTACCTACAAATACATACTAAATTTGTACTATTTTTATAACTGGCAGCGAGAGTTCCATGTAGTAACTAGAACTAGAAGTTAGGCACCAACTTTACTAATATCTACTGTTTCGACCGTCGTATAAGCAATTCCAAAAGCTTATTTGCCATTCTCCTCTTAATTAGGAACATTGTTTTTATTGTAATTGTTAAAACTTCGACTGTAACATACGTGCTTGGAACAGTAGATACAATTATATTAATTTTAAGAATAATGAACAAAAAATGTGGAAGATAGTATCAGCCCTTACTAATACGATCATGTCATATTATTACAAAAGCTCATTATTAATAGTTTTTACCTTTAGAAGAAACTAACGTTTTATTGTAATTATGCAAACTCATAATTTAATCATTGAAACAATTTATTTTTCTCAATTAAATGTGTGAAATAATTAATAATTAATTTTATAATGTAAGGGACCTTTTGGATTATAAACATAAATATTGACATGTATAATAATAAATAAGTATTTGAACTTAACTATAATAATGTTTATGTAATAAAATTGTTTGTTTTTTTTCTGATTATGCGGAGCTGTGAAATTATGTTTGCATGCCAATATAACTGGCGAATGTGCTGTAGGTACTTTCCATAAAGTAATAACTTGTGAACCACATTTGAGCAAATAAAGATTTATTTATTTATTTATTTAAAGTACATAATCCAATTTCTATCTAAAATTACTTTAAAACAACATCGGTTTACTAAAGCCCTAAAGTTTATCGAATGTTCTCAAACTTGTAAATACTTAGCGAGATGTTATCTTAGAAATGTTGAATGACAAACTTATCTGTTTGGACATATTCAGATTCCTCGAATTCTCGGATTAAATGAGATTATGTTCTGAAAGTTGTATAATAATAAATGTCGTTATGAATTACAATAAAACTGCGTAATCATAATAGATTATAGTCACAAAAGTACTGTCTGATACGCCTTTACGGCAAACCATTATTCAGATTTATATAATACTAGCTGTGCTCCGCGGTTTTTGCTCCGCTCCTGTTGGTCAGAGCGAGATGATATATAGCCTATAGCTTTCCTCGATAAATAGGCTATCTAACACTGAAATAATTTTTCAAATCGGACCAGTAGTTCCCGAGATTAGCGCGTTCAAACAAAGAAACTCTTAGAGCAGAAATAAGGCAGACAGGTCAAGGTTTACTTTTAAGCACAAATACCAATATTGAAGGGAGGAAATAGAACATGGGAATATTACATAACTTTATTACCTACTGTATGAATTTCACGTGAGCGTAGCTCAAAGTTAGAATAACAAAATTAAAAATAATTTTAATTTACATTTATTCCGCACCTTATTTCAACGAAATTCAAAACCAAGTCTTTGATCTTTTTTCTAGATGTCAGCTTAGCAACAACAAAATAATTAATTTAAAATGTTGAATCTTACTACGAAGAAAAGTGATTAAACTTTTACCTATTTTCTATGAAATACCCAACTTCTTCTGAATAAACCCTTTCTTTTCCTTTATAGAAACATAAAATAACGTTCTACATTACTTAGTTCACTAAGAAAATAGAGATATTCCAACTATTTATACTGTTACTCAATATGTTATCGATTCCCAGAAGGTTGGTCCTTGAATCTTTTCCACGTAGTCTATATTATTATACAACTAGCTTCCACCCACGACTTTGTACATGCATCCCCGTTTTTCCCCGTTCCCGCAAGAATTTCGGGAAATCCTTTCTTAGCGGATGCCTACGTCCTAACATCTACCTGCATGCCAAATTTCAGCCCGATACGTCCAGTGGTTTGGGCTGTGCGTTGATAGATCACTATATCAGTCACCTTTGAGTTATATATATATATAGATGTTTATGCTAATATTCAATAATACATTATAAACCTTTTTCATTATAAACCTTGATTAATAATAATTATTCGTAAACGTATTATGACCGTTTATTACAATAAAATCTTATGTGCAAATTATATTTTTACCCTCCTGTTTAATTATCATATTTTATTACCACCGAAATCAATCAATTATATAATCCTTATCTAGAACATATAATATAGTATGAGGAAATTTTAGATTTTCTATTATTATACATACCAACTTAAATAACTAGATGACATCCATACTAATATTATAAATGCGAAAGTAACTCTGTCTGTCTGTCTGTTACTCAATCACGCCTTAACTACTGAACCAATTTGCATGAAATTTGGTATAGAGATATTTTGATACCCGAGAAAGGACATAGGATAGGTTTTATCCCGGAAATCCTACGGGAACGTGTTTTTCTTTGAAAACGCGAGCGAAGCCGCGGGCGGAAAGCTAGTTCCATATAAAAAAGAATAACATTTATTTTTACTTTCAGTTCTTAAATTACTTTTTAATTTAATTCTATTTTAATTTTTGACAATATTAAAGCACTGACTGACGCACTTTGCTCTTTGAAATAAATTATTTAAAGCAAGATTAAATATTAGTCTCCTTTAAATTTATAACAAGGTTTTTCTTTGAGCTAATTAATTATTCTTATTTAGGTTTTTTAGTCGCGTAATATTTCGCTACATTTTCTATTATATTTTATGTTAATTTTCTATTATAAAGTCGCTGTTGCTGTCTCTCCGTCACTATGAATGCTTAATTCATAATGTTTATCGCAAATAATTATGAATTAAATCTTTAAAACTACGCAACGGATTAGGTGCGGTTTTTAAATTGATAGAGTGATTCTCGAGGATGGTTTTAGTATATTATTTATTAGGTTTTAGACAAAGCGGGCGAAGCCGCGGTTGGAAAGCTAATTAATTAATATATAAATTATAATTCATTTTATTTGCCTAGACGAATTTTATTTACCGACAGTGTACTGCACTGTATACACATTCAAATGATCTATGCCTTCTAATAAGTATATCTAATAAGACATAACATTTACTAATACTTGTATTACAATAAAAAATCTCTGATATTGTTCACTTATACTCGGCATTTGCTATCTGAATTGTACTATGAAATATACGATATAAAATAATATACCTAATCTTTTATTGTGCTAACCTAATCTAATATTATAATATACAAGAATAACGTATTACAAGGCATATTGCTAACGTAACATCTCATTTATCTATTATATCGAATTATCTAAGGTCAGATAATATTACCTGCTATGTATTCAGGGCATAGCAATTACGTTCATACTATAATTAGGCTTCTAATTTGATGATATTAGACGTAATATTAGGAGGCATTAATTATAAAGAAAACGCATTCTCAATAAAGAATGAATATATAAAAAATATAAGTTGTGAATGTTATTATTGTTATTCCATCGAATTTGTCTAAGTCCTCACCGTGAATAGAACCCAGTACCCCTTAGTTCAATGCTCACGTGTAAACCACTGTACCAAGAAAGTGATCAACAAATGAGGTTATATATATCTGCCATACACATCAAGTGTTTATGGATTCTATTTCTTTAAAGATAAGAACGTGCTGATGGTTATAGAAGTCATTTGAGCCACATAAGTTTAAAGTTTCTTTTCCATAGTTTAATAATTAATAGTATGTAATAGGCCAGCCAAAAGCCAAGGCCAAAAGGTTCTGGAATGGAGGCCACGAACTGGACGACGAAGCGTGGGAGACCTCCCACAAGATGGACAGACGACCTGGTCCGAGTGGCAGGTAGCCGCTGGATGCAGGCCGCCGGTGACCGGTCGTACTGGAAATCCTTGAGGGAGGCCTTTGTCCAGCAGTGGACGTCCCACGGCTGAAACGAACGAACGAATAGGCGAATAGGAATTATAATATAAATAAATCTTACTTAGAAATTCTTCTTCGAAATATTAATAAAGTCCAAAAATCAATAAGTAATAAGTAACAAAGATTACCAAATATTGTGCTTGATGAGCAGAAACAATTTCTGCTTCATTGCAAACGCTTTGTGAAAATAGCCTTGAGATAAAAGAAAGCTTCGTCTTATCGAATAACTTGAGCTTACCCATTCTGTTATGCTTTTGCTTTGACCGATAATGTGTTGTAAAAATATTCAGTATTTATTTATATATTTAGGATTTCATTTATTGGTATTTAGATAGAAAAATATATTTGATAAAAATACTTATAAATGGATTGAAACTGTTTATGACTATGATAATGATAATTATGATCAAACATTCGATTGAGTTAAATAAGAAACATTACAAAAACCGTTTCAGTTTAAATTACATATCATCGATTGTAAAGTATTTGCTACCGTGCTACGTGCTACATGGTGCTACGCTATGTAGCACTTGTAACTGTAGCGTAGAAGCCGTTCTACAGCATTGCTACGAACAAAATTACAACGGGGTTACAATATATTGAAGTTATACAATTTTCCTTGAACACGAAAGTCCTGCTAGTAAAATGACGTTGAACATGTGATAGAAAACTTATTGATTTTCTCTTATACCTTAATTATTAAATGCATACACGATTTCCCATACAGATAAACATAAGATATTTATCTCTTGGAACAAAGACAGTATGTAATTACCAAAAATGGCCTAAATCTGTACATTAATTATCCTTGTAACGACATCATGTTCTACAAGAGCAATCACAGCACGTAAAATGAATAATAATATGATTATATTACACGCGTCTGTTAATTTAACTCAACAGTTTAGCCAATTACGGGGACTTATTAATATCGTCGTTGACTTTGGAAACAATTTCGCTTTGTTGTCTCGTTAAGTTGTAATCTTCCTGTGATATCTTATTTCTATAATATTATTTTAAAGACAACATTTATTTTTGAAGATGTAAAAATTATAAATCCTATCATACTAATATTATAAATGCGAAATTTTGTGAGGATGGATGGATTTTTGTAACTCTTTCACGCAAATACTACTGAACCGAATACAATGAAATTTGGTATGTAGGTAGCTCAAGACCTAGAATAATATTTAGTCTACTTTTTATCCCAGAAATCCTACAGGAATGGGAACCATGCTGGTTTTTTTTTAAATGCGGGCAGGCGGAAATGCCTGCGGTAATTATATTTGAATGCATGCAGGTAAAAAAAGCAATCAGGTTATCATTTATATTCTTTATTTTATTATTATGATACGATTAAAGCATCAACATCACATCTTAAGAATATATTAGAAAAATCTAAAAAAAATGTAGTTTGGTCTTTTGAAATGTTTTAAATATTACATTAAGTATCAAAATTGTTTTATTACAGAATTATTTCAATTACGTATGCAATGACAATTGACATCGAAGAAGACTATGTTCTTAAAACTAGAGCGAGATCGGATCGCCACTTTATTTTTATTTTCATTGCGATACAAGTACGCATGGTTTCACTATTATTTCTCAAAATTGCTAGAACCCTGTTTCTGACAGCTGGTCCTTTTTAGTTTTGTACAGATAGAAGAGAAATAGAAATAGAATTGAAATGCCATTTTTCCGATTAGCTAAAGTTAAAAATTCATTTATGGGTCAAGGTATACGCTTTTACAATAGAATTCCTCATAATATTAAAGAGTTTGGTAGTGCTAAATTTAAAACTTATGTAAAAAATATATTAGTTCAGAGAGCCTATTATAGCATTAAGGAATATATGGAAGATGAAAATCCATGGAGGGTTGTCGCGTAAGAACCACAGGACAGTTCTTTGGCATATTATGATATATTATGTAGTTAGATTTAAGTTACAGATTATGTAATATTGACAATATGATTTTAAAAGAGCAACTATGGAGTTTCTTGCCGGTTCTTCTCCATAGATACTGCTTTCCGAATCGGTGGTAAATGTTAAAAATACTTATGTAATGACGATTTGAAAGTGCTACTAAAAGTAGTCTAATTGAATAAATAAATGTTTGAGTTTGAGTTTTGAGTTTGAAGAGACATTTGAAATTGCATATTTTTACATAGGATGTAGAAAATTCAAAACATAGAACTGTGCATCGAAAAATATTATATAAAAGTTGTAATACACATGGTACATTTATATGTTGTTCAGTAATGAATTTGATAATAAACTTTAAATGTTCTAAATCAAATATAGATTTTGTAACAACATTATAATATGATTCGTTTGTTATTAACAGAGTTTGGTGGTATAACCATATATTAATATTTCATAGGGTGAAATAAATGTTATTGTTTTACTAATAAATCTTATAATGTAGGTAATACCTACCTTATAACCTGTGAATCACAATAAATCATTTTGAATTTGAATTTGAATCAGAGGCGCCACGAAGCACCTTCAGTCAGTTTTGGGAACTTTAATAAAAATATAAAACTGTCTCTTTTCTTTCTTACTTTCGTATCTGTATTCATTTTTACCTGAGAAAAAATAAAAGTGTTGAATTAAGAAAAAACGATATTAATAAAGTGCAATACTTAATTAAGTATCGAAGCAGCGCTTATGGAGGGCCGTGTGCCGCAGCCCGTCGCGAGTCGCTAAATGTTTGCGTTGTGCGGAGGAGGTCAACAGCGCTCAGAGGGACGCTAATTACCTCCTGCGGCTTTTATTATTATTCCAATTAGTATAAAATATGTAAATATTTATTTCTAAAGAGCCTTGGTTAGGTATAGTTTATACTTTTCTAAATAGGTGCAAGCTAAAATAGGGACAATAAATACCTACAAAGGACGTAAAATAATTGTTAATAACGTGGTTAGATTTACTCAAAGTAAATGTAAATTATTTAATTAATGTATAATAACTGTTTAATCTTGAACGAGTAGATAATATCTCCTTCTTACCTACTGATAAAATTCTAAGCATGACAGTGGACGGACTCAATGTTCTTTGACTTGTCCAAAAGATAAAAGTAAAATCAACATATATATTTAAACAATTAACTACAATATTTTGTGTGTCAACATATATATTTAATTTTGATTTAATATCTATCTATAATATACAAGTAATAATAACACGAGTAATTTTGGAGTGGTGCAAATGCTCCAATAAATGTAATGAAATTAGCAAATTAATAAAACAAGTGAAATTCATTAACAACCATAAATGTATTTGAAAGTTTGAACCTAAACCCATTTCACATTATTCAAGTCAAACAAAATGTTAGCTTTGTACACTAATTATTATACATAATTCAATTTAAATATTTGAAATATTAACATACTCCTACGCAACGTATTGTTGTAAAACGGCAAATTTCTAGTCCTTTTACAAATGGGTTTTTAATAGGTTAATAAAAACCCCAGTTGTGATTTTATTCATATGAATGAGAAATAAAATTCAACCAATATTTTACACTAAATATATCTTTTATCATTACTTATTACTTAATATTATAAAGCTGAAGAGTTTGTTTGTTTGTACGCGCTAGTCTCAGGAACTACTGGTCCGATTTGAAAAATTATTGCGGTGTTAGATAGCCCATTTATCTAGGAAGACGCTAAGACCAACAGGAGCGGATTATAATGTGTATAGTAAAACCGCAGGGCACAGCTAGTTACTTATAACTATGCGAAAAGTACACACGTTTTTACAAATATGTGCATTAGAAGTGACTTTGATTGACGAAGCGGGAAATTGCGTGCTTACAATGTCTAATGATTTGTCTAAAATTACGCGAAGGGAAAAATCTAAGGGAAAAATATTGATTTAACTTCATATTTTTCTATGTTTTTACAGAGTTGCTCTTCATTTAAATTAAACACAACACAGAGAAGTGTTTCAATAAATAACAGTTTATATTAGAACAACAATCACGAATTAATTGGATGAGTTTAAAAATTGAAACTGAACAATGTTCAGAGGAACGTCGATTACATTCCATTTGTTAATTAATTGGATTGTTTATGCTTATTTTCTTGTATAAAAGGTCGAATGTTCGAGAATCGAGACTACAAGTTTATAAAATGAATCAATAAAATGGTTTATTGCGTTATAAAAAGTATATAAAATAAAGGCGTGCAAAATCTTAATATAAAACAGCAAACAACCTTATCGCCAAGTAGAAATATCTACCAGGTAACCCTAACAATAAGAGGAAATAAAACTGACTGATGACTAATAAAAAAGGCATAGTTACAGGTAGAGCTATATAAGGTAGAGCTTGCAAAATCTAAATTTCAAATTCTCGGCACAGTATCATATCGCCACTGCTTTTAAAATTGAAAGAAAACATCGTGTGTAAACTGCCATGACCGAAAACTTTCAACGTCTATTAAACGTGATAAACTCTGGTTCAAGTCAACTGATCCATCAAAATAGAAACAAGATTATGATTATGAGATAGAACAATCAATGATTATGATAAAATAATTTTGACCGACTTCAAATAAAGAAGGAGGTTCCCAATTGGCCTGTAATTTTTTGAGTTTGTTTACCTCAGAATTTTCGACTAGGTGAACCGATTTTGATGATACATTTTTAAAGCTTAGTGCCTTCCCGTTGGTAACTTTAAATTTTGTTCAGTTCTGAGAATACAAGGCAGAGTAGTTTATTTTTTATTTACAAAAATAATTATTTAGTAAGATATCCAGTAAGTTCTCTATCTACCATCTTATTTAATCAAAGACCACGTCCGCTCTGGAGCACGCTATTTTCTAGTCGTTTCAATGTTTTCCCTCAAGACTATTTAAATTGACTTTTATTGGCCATCGCTTCTATGTACAGTTATTAGATAAGCTTTCCTGTACCGCCTTTATATTTATTTTATCTCGAATAAAAATGTGCTTTAAGCTGTAAAAAGTCCAAGACACAAAATATATGGAATCTTTACAGAAACTACATTGTTTGGTTTAGAAACTAAGTTGTAGTTTTTGATATCTCCTACCACTGCTATAAACAAGGTACGATAAAAAATAGCAAATTAGTTGAGTTAAAGACGAATAATTATAGAAAA
Source organism: Colias philodice (assembly GCF_061535455.1). Taxonomy (NCBI): domain Eukaryota; kingdom Metazoa; phylum Arthropoda; class Insecta; order Lepidoptera; family Pieridae; genus Colias; species Colias philodice. The sequence goes on along the minus strand of NC_143103.1, from coordinate 7,293,045 downwards.
TATTTTACTGCACTGCAAGCAAAAGGCAAAAAAAAGTTAAAAATTAAACTAAACGTTGCCACAGATTATTTCCCAATGAATACAAGAAACACGTAAAGTTAATTAAACTTGAGTCCTCATTGCAACACGGCGCATACCGTAGTATATTAATGTTCACCTCAGCTATCTCGAAGGTATTCTCGAATATTCGACAGGAAGCCAGCGTCTAAGATTACGAACGAACATCTTCATTAAAGATTAACGTTGTCTAATATAATTACGGGATATACTATCCGTAGATAGACTACTAGTAGTATATAGAATTTTATAAATAAATAGAAATTAAATTTGCAATGGTTGGTGGTAAATAAAACACTTGATCCCGACTGTAGGCTGTATTATACTGTATTAAAGTGACTTTATTTAAAACAACAGGACTTTTATTATTTATATTTACATGAAAATATGAATTTAAAATGCAGGAATTCACTGTGGCAACATCAAATTCGTTGTAAAATTCGCTAAACTAACACGAAGTATGTAATTCGACTGTAAAATTGGTTTATTTATTAGTATATGGCATTAATATAGTTTGTTATCGACATTTTTAACGCTTTTTGGATTTTATTTTTATTATTTTACATTTTGTAAAGAATGGCCTAAAAAACGATGGAAAACTTATTTTAATACAATCAATAATTATTGCTGTATCTACAGGTATAAAACTAAAATGACAAAACATTACGACAGAGAATATAAGAAATATGGTATAACGATTTACACGTACAATAAAAACACATCTGAAAACTATGAATACCTTCCAAAGAAAGAGATTTCTTTTTCATTCATACAATATTCACATACATCACGCATGTCTTGTTGTAGCAAAGAATCGTGACTCAAATAAATTAGACTTATTTAACATACCATTTTGGATTATTTATTTTTCGCTTTTTGGATATTCGTTCAATATTATTCCAATACATTATGTATGTAACGATTCTTCTCATGTTTGGAATTGTATCTTTTTTTATTAAATTGTAAAGTCTCTTACAATAATAATTATTATTTTATAGCACACTTCATGTATTTAGGTACTTGTTATACTTAAATGCACACAGAAGAAGAGAAACAAGAGAAAAACATGTACAAATGGCAGTCTCTTCCAGACTACCAGAGAGATTTTTAAAGGAGGTGGGCGAGCAAAAAATTAAAACACTTTTCACTTGCTTTCTTCATTGTCTTTTTTTTCTATAGGCATCACTACACAGTATTAAACAAAGTTATTAAATAGACTGATTCTCGAGGAAGGTATATAAATTATTAGCTTTTAAAATGCAAGCAAGCCAAGCAAATGGAAAGCAATTCCCTAACTCATAATCCTTAAGTGTATCAATGAAATGTAATTTCAATAATAATATTAGAGCCTAAGCAGGCGTATGTTATAATCTCTGTTAAACTTCATTAATATAGCTAAATTAATGGATATAGGGATCTTTATCGGGTTACTTGTCATAAATCAAGACCTCGATCTGCTTGAATATTACAGCCTGTGGAATATATTATGTGGCTTTTTCACATAGAAACTACAGAAACATTTCTATCCTTATTTATTGAGGATGTAATGAATATTCAGCTTGTACTACGATGATATTCTTACTAGGTTACCAAATAACATTATTTGTTGTGGTATTTTTTACTTGATATAATAAGTACAATAATTAAATGTTGAAGGTTGTATGTAGCACTTAGAAACATTATCTGAAAAAAATTATAATTACCCCGAGTACATCGAAAATGATTCCTATATCTCTTCTGGAGTTTTCTTTGTCCAATGATTTAATTTATACTAAAGCTAACTATCAAAATGAGTATAAAATATAGTGATATTTTCTACAATTATTTCTTATCATAATCATGAACTTAGTTCATTTATTTTATAAAATTTTAAGTAAATAAGAAAGCAATTAATAATAAATAAGTTTAGGAAGTAATAACAGCTCGATGAATTACTCTTTGAAAGTTTTTAATTAGGTCCGCTGCAGTTCCTCTGTTTATATTCCCGATTGAATAACTCGTAACTTAACGGGACCCGATTTTGTACAAACTGTTTACTGTAACATTGGAAACTCTTTGATTATTACTGTTAAATTTTATTTATTTATACATTTTCTTATGAAAATACTTAGTTTAATACAAAAAATAACTCTCTTGTAGTTAAATCAAGACAAATAATATTTTTGTAGAATATAACATTGTCCTGCACTTCAAATAGAGCCAGAAGATATCTTTTAAAACATGCGCGATCATAAAATGCAAGAACTACGTAATATGTTTCCATGATAATCACTAGGTACATAGTATAAAACAGTCGCTTTCTCTGTCCCTATGTCCCTATGTATGCTTAAATATTTAAAACTACGCAACGGATTTTGATGTAGTTTTTTTTATAATAGATGGAGTGATTCAAGAGGAAAGTTTTATACACTTTATTAGGTTTTAGACAAAGCGGGCGAAGCCGCGGGCAGTAAGCTAGTATGATATAAGCCACAAGAAGAAAATAACTCCTCTCAACGCATAAACAACGTACATACTACGTACATAATATGCCTTTGTATTACAAATTCGTAAATGCAAGAAGATTACATTCCTGTTAAGTGTCGTGCAGCTCACATATGTCTTCATAATATTCGTCCTTAATTTTCACTAGACGTTTTCTTAATTAAACGTCGCTTAAATTCATACAAGCATGTTTGGTATGTTGTTAATTTCATTTTAATATCGTCGCATACGTTGCATAGTATATGTAATTTGTTTTGACATCTTAAATACTTTTAAAAAAAGCTGTTTATTTTTAATCTGTGAAACAGAAAGAAATATTGGAGTTTTTAAACTCTACATCCTGTAATTTACCACCAATATAAAAGCAATATTTTCTAAAAATATATGCCTGTATACTCTTTCTCTGCTATTCTCTTTGATTTACTTCATCAAGGTGTATAAGAAAGTACAGAATTTTTTGTTTAGTTAATTTTTTTTAGGCCTAACTTGTTAGACACTTAAAAAATCAAACAGGCGTTAATACGAACAAAAAAGGTGCTTGTTGACAGATGTGATTCCACCCTTACAATCGCGCACGAGTAAACGAGTTACGGGAAGCGAGTGTCAACAGGGTACGGTCAGCAACCAAAGTGTAAAATTTTGTATAACTTCAGAAATTTTTGTATATTTTAGATGTAAGCCGTGTGAATATGTTGTTTTAAAATATACTATGCTATTAATGAAATATGCTTTTACGTATGGTACTTTATTTGCATAGGTAATTGTTAAATGGAAAGCTTTTAATATGGAATTTTATTTTAGTTTTTCACAGTATTTGTTTTTATTTCCATTACACATTTTAAATTATGATTTGATATATTTGTTGTGTATGGATAAAATTTCAACGGTAGTACTGCGAGAAACATGCTATAAAATCATATAATTGAAATGGGTTAAAAATAGAATAGTGTTTATTACGACTTAATCGAAACCTTTTTAAAAACATTGATATTTCACAAAGAATAAGTATTCATGAACACTATTTGAAGAACATAACAAAAACGAACTTAAAACTTTTAGTTTAGACAAATAGAACAAAAACAAATAAAATGTTGTGTGGTTTTATGAAACCACGGTAAAAGTGAAACTGTTCGAACGGTTCCGAACACTGCTTTGTGTAGCGCATGTCGCGTGACGGTCGGTTGCCGAGTAGGTATACCTACTCGGCAGCCGCGATACACGCGACATGCGCTACACAGACCAAAAAGTTTGAGACGATGTAATAAAAGTTTCACTTTAAAATTAACAAAGATGCCAGCATAATTATTTCAAGACGGTCTAATAAATATTTCCGCTATCAATCTTCCTTGCGGACGGTACTCAGAACTATACGTGTAGCAAGATCGTGAGTTACAAGACATGAATGGGTGGATATTTAACTGTTCTATCCCATTTAGCTAATCCTTTATCAAAGTGACATACGACACAGAGCTAATGGAGCGAGCGGCTCGATCGATCAATGCTATAATCACTCTTAAGAGACGATCTCAAGAATATTGTATGGTAATATTTTAGCATAATACATAATTTATTTAGTTTGCCCTTGATCTTGAGATTGTCTACAGGGTGTAATAAAAATGCTAATCTACAAATTTGGTCTTCGCTGTTGTTGGCAATTTACGTATCGTGAATAATTTTTTTTTGTGTTATTTCAATAACTGTGTAATCTAATGTAACTCTTGTATTTTTATTTTTGCCTAACGGATCTTAGTCGTCCATGTCCATTTGTACATAATAATTCAATAAAGGATATTTTTTTTATTTTTTATTTATTAGTAATCTTTATCTGAAGGTCAGAAGTTTAGAATTAACTTTACATAAAATATCTTTTGGCTGTAAGAAGTTACCGTTTAAAGGTGGCACATTCTTATTTTTTTTAGTTCATTATTTCTGCATTTATTGATAATACAATTTGTATCCGTACTTTATTTTGAATTTCATTTTTACTTTCTCTCCAAAAGCTTTGAAATTATGGAAACACCCTTTCTAATGTCATGTTAACTTTACAAGAAAGGGTAAGCTCTGCGTGAAGTTGATAACTTGTGAATTGGAGTAGAGACGATAACCGAAAGAGTTCATTGAACCGCATAACGCGTTTGTTTTCGCAAAGGGTCAGGCAACATTGGAAAAAAGATAATAAGAAGATACAAAGAAGAACTAAATGTATGAGTAGGTTGCAATTTTGCACAAAGGAGCAAAAATATAGCAAAAAATTATGAAGAAATTTTCGTTAATCAAGACTTTCGACACTGAAAGAAAAGACTTGTACCGTACCTACTTCATTACTGATTTGTCCTTACTGGAAAAATATTTGTTTTCACTGCATACCACATTCATTTTGTACGACATCATAATGTTGTCTGGTAGAAATCGTATAATAGCAATAAGATCGTATGCTGTAGCGCAACCTCTTATGCTGTAGGATTTATTATTATTGTGTACAATTAAGGATTCAATCATCCTCCTCATACTCCTCCTCCTAATACCCTCATAGGAGAACGTGGGAACGTATATGGGCTGATGATGATGATGAAGAATTCAATAATTATTATAACTCCGAATTATTTTACACTCTGTTCCCACATTTTAATTTATTAAATTCAAAACGAACAAGCTCGTGCATATTTCACGGACATCTTGAACAAAGTATTCGCTGGAGCAATTAAGCCAACTTGGAAACGTGCGGATTATATATACCCTTGCACAATGCTTTATCTTATAAAATTATCAAGATTGCAAGGAAACAAAAGATATAATATCTTGAATATTAATGTTATCTTCATAATATATTAACAGTCATTTTTTTGTGAAAAGAACGGGAGATAAGACATTAAATTTCAAGACGAATAAGAGAATATTTCCTGGGACATATTCTTTATGTGTTAAATATCTAATAGAGCGGTTAGTGCAAATAGTCACTTATATATGACTATTTTCACTAACCAAACTTCATTAGGTGTATGTCTGGTCAGATATTCAAATAAACATTGCTATAGGTAGAGTAAAAACATATTCACTGATGAGTAAAATTTATTCAATAACTATTATGTATACAATATGTATATCAATTTAAGTAAGTATTACTTTTTATGCAGAGACCGTCTTTATACATTTTATATTATAGTAAGTACAAGACATTCCCATTACTATTAGACAAGTTATGCAAAAAATTCGAAACAAAAACTTTTCGACATCACGTTCCACAAAAGAATGGAATAGTTAATCCGGAACATAGGCTCAAAACTTTCGTTTAATATGTAAAGAATGAGAAGCAATAAAAACTAAACTCCGGGGCTTTCTGTTATTCACAAGGAAATAAAAGGAAAGGAATTTATAAACTACGTTTTAACCTAACGCAAAATAAAATAAGTGAGGATTTGCTTTGTGAATAGTAAAGCAGATAAGTCCTGTGATAGATTGAAAAACTTCGATGTAAAAGTATTGGAAAATCCACCGTATGGGATACAAGTAGCTACCAAAACATTATTGGTATTACCACAAAACAATTGTGAACCAGGGATCTGTCACTTTAATAGTTGTCTATGTGAAATACGACAAAACCAGATTAAAAAGAACCCGCGCTTAAAGATAAACCATGTCTAAAGTTTTTTGTGGTAAGACAGCGAAAATCCAATAGTTTGTGTGGATTGATTTAAATGGGCAGACAATTTAATTTGTTGCTGCAAAAACTCCTGGTAGAATAGGTATAGGTAAAAATTGTGAACTTTAGTAAAATTGTGAACTTCTTGAAGTAACAAAGCCTAACTCACTGTTAGAAAAATATGTAAAATTAACGCGTACCTAGTCCTATCCTATCCTACTTCCTATCCTACTATCTATATATGTATATATACACAGGGTGTAATCGTTAAGTGTGCACAGGCGATTTTTCCGTAAGTATTACAGATAACAAAAAAGTTTAAACTGATATCGAAAGTACTTAAGGCTGCAGTCTAGCAAAATTGCGTTTTCAACAAGTTATTTGACAATTTTTTCCCGGCTAATGAAATGATAAACTGAATTTTTTTTTCTTGTTTATCAATTAGTGTTATATACGCAATGCGCGTGAATTTTTTCACATTTGTAAAGTTACTTTATGTTACCTTAATCAGGCCTTCAAGATAAGTCTCTTTCCCCCAAAGACATTTCGAGCTAAGTTTGTGCACTCACTACGTTGCAACCGATTACAATTTACACAATCTGATCAGCGCATTATTATCCTTATATAGTCGTTATTAAAAACTGCTGAATACAATTGCCGAAAAACTTATGATTTTCTTAATTAGAACGTTATAAATTCATTAAATTTCCCATTTATTGCCTTACAAAATCTATTGATGAATACTGCTAAAACTTATTTTTTCCATTAATTTATTCGAGTTGGTTGAAGAGCAATGAGTATTAATCCTTTAAAAAATTTTTTTTTTGAATTTTGATAATTCTTTAAATATTAAAAAAATATTTAAAATAATTAGGAAAAATCCTAGCGAATTTCTTTAGTCGCGCTCCTTGGGCCGGAGCGTTCTGACGTGTGCTCTACGCTCGATTTTCCTTCATACCGAAGTGAAAGTTGCTCTACTTCATTAAATTTAATATTTTTGTTAATTGATTATTTTTATCTTAGTTTTGTGCAAATATTCGTATTTTTAAACATTTGATTTCGATATGGAAAATAAACGAAAAAAATACGCGTGTAACTACATACTAGAAAAAAAATTATCTTCGAACATAAAGTTAATGAAACCAAAATAGATTGCAAAGGTAACAATTTTTTGCCAACAATTTCTTTATTTTACGGGGTGTCAGTAAAGGGATGTATATTTCTTTAAAACTAAAGTAAGCTCATAAATTTTCTTATAATATAATTTTTTTGAAGTTCCAAAAATGTTTATTTTTCGTTTGAGAAATACGAAATATAATATAAACTTGTATTGAGAACTTGAACTTCCCAAGTTCATGCGAGGAAATCCCCATACGGGGAAAATGATTTGTTTACTCCAAAATTGATCCGAGGTTTTTTAATTTTTTCTTCTAGTCATTTTCAACGTAGCGGCATGTTGTTTGATTATTAATTTTGTAACATAAATACAGGATGTTGGTTTTATATTCTGATCTTACAGACGCGCTGACAAATTTAGTCCGCCATTTCTAGTTTAGTCTACCAACTCTAAGTACCAATATTAAAACGAATGGATTATCATCACATCATCAAAACTCAGATGTAATGGAAGATCACAATAACATAGAAAATTCAGTGGGTGTTGAGAACTAAACAAACAGAAGTAACAGAGACGCGAAGAATAAAAAAAGAGGACGAAAACGATAATTCGTTGATGCTTTCCCTTTTCGACGTATTGTTAGGGTACATCACCAATCTGCAAAAAACAAAACTGATGATTCCCAATTGCTGATTAAAAATGAAAAACAAATAATCGACAACAGTGGTGAAAATTTGCTGATCACAATGAAACATCCTTCAGTAGTAGCAGATTTACTCATTTAAAATGTATCGGTGAACAGCGTAAAGGAGAGGAGGACAGGAAAACATTATGAATGTGGATGGTGGATTGTATACAGGGTGTAATCGATAAGTATGTGCAGGCGATTATGACGTTTTTATTGCAGGTATCAAAAAACTTAAAACTGATATCGAAATTACTTTACCTAATGAGCAAAATGACAATAATAACTTTTTAAAAGTATAACGAGAAATATCTAAAAAATTTACTTTATACACTCCCATATCAAAAAGGGAAAATGGGACTAGTAGAAGTTAAATGTCTAATTCCGGCAAAAGACATGAATGCGGAAGATGCGGTTAAAAAAAAATTAATATTTGAAATACAATGCAAAAAATAACACTTTTGTCATAGATAAGAATCATGACTATTTTTTCCAAATTCAGGGACAACTAAACGTTGCAGAAGCAGAAGTCTGCTCATTTGCTGTTTGGACTGCAGTGAATCATTCGTTAAAAATAGAATATATAAAAAAGTATGTAACGTTTAGGCAAAATAAAATTATGGACCATTATCAAGATTTTACATAAATTGCCTACTGTCAGAATTGATTGATTCGAGACTTCAGCATTCGATGCCCATCAAGGACCCATCCTATATCATTCAAGCGATTGAAAAAAAAGAGATAAATCCAGTGCAACCGATAAAGCATCAGAATGCTAGCAAAAGATTTATTAGGTTTATCAATATAAATCTATATATTATACATAATATAATAAATCTGTAGAAGACGCGAAGACTGACATCCGCGCGGACGGAGTCGCGGGCGGAAGCTAGTCAGAAATAAATATCTTTTGTTTTCATTTGCGTATTTTTCTATTTTATAATTTTTTAACACAAACATTACATTTTTTTTATTATATACAAAATTTGTTTATCCGCTTTATTAGTTAAACTGAACAACTTTCACTAAGAAACTTAGGTCGAAAAAAATGTATAGAGTTATGCATTTTGTATGGAAAGCTTATTTTTTTTATATTTCGTCCAAATTTCTTTGTAAAAGTTGATCAGTTATATAAACATGAAGTTGAAGATATCAATAGAAAGTATTCGCAAATTTTGTGTACTGATAGAAAAAATCACCCGGTGTAATTTTCACGAAAATTGTTTCAAATTGTCATTTTTGGTACTTATTACGAATATTAAATTATACGAATGATTTAATTTTTAAAAATTAAGTGGAGCAACTTTCCCTTAGTACATTTGTATTATTTACATATAGGATGACAGGATGCATTTGTTTGCACTACTAGACCAAGCCCTTAACCTAATGAGTAAAATGGCCGTAATAAGTTTTTAAAAATAAATCGAGAAATATCAAAAAAATTATCTTTAAACCCTCCCATACATTAAGTATGAAATATGAATATCCCATATACATTTAATATGAAAGATTTTAGCTTTCTTTTTCTTTTTTGGTTTTCTGTTTTAATTACTTCGAAAATTTGAAGTGGCATTTTCCACGCTTTTTCCGGATATTTCCGGGGATTTTCCGAGCATTTTCCGGATATTTTCCGGATATTTTCCAGGGATTTTCCAGGAATTTTCCAGGGATTTTCCAGGGATTTTCCAGGGATTTTCCAGGGATTTTCCAGGGATTTTCCAGGGATTTTCCAGGGATTTTCCAGGGATTTTCCAAGGTTTTTCCGGAATTTTCCACCCATTTTCCACGCTTCTCCCGGACATTTTCACGCATTTTCCGGATATTTTCCGGACATTTTCACGCATTTTCCGGACATTTTCATGCATTTTCCGGATATTTTCCAGGGATTTTCCAGGGATTTTCCAGGGATTTTCCAAGGTTTTTCCGGAATTTTCCACCCATTTTCCACGCTTCTCCCGGACATTTTCACGCATTTTCCGGATATTTTCCGGACATTTTCACGCATTTCCCGGATATTTTCCGGACATATTCACGCATTTTCCGGATATTTTCCAGGAATTTTCCAGGGATTTTCCAGGCATTTTCCAAGGTTTTCCGGAATTTTCCACCCATTTTCCGGATATTTCCCAGGTATTTTCCGGGAATTTCTCAGGCATTTTCCGGGGATTTTCCGAGCATTTTCCACGCTTCTCCCGGACATTTTCCGGATATTTTCACGTTTCAAACCGTGGAAAATGCCTGGAAAATCCCTGGAAAATGCGTGAAAATGTACGGAAAATGCGTGGAAATGCCTGGAAATGTACGGGAAATGTCCGGGAAATGTCCGGGAAATGTCCGGAAAATATCCGGAAAATGTTTGAAAATGTCCGGAAAAACGTGGAAAATGTCACTTCAATTTGCGAAGTAATTAAAGCAGAAAACCAAAAAAAGAAAAAGAAAGCTAAAATCTTTCATATTAAATGTATATGGGATATTCATATTTCATACTTAATGTATGGGAGGGTTTAAAGATAATTTTTTTGATATTTCTCGATTTATTTTTAAAAATTTATTACCGCCATTTTACTCATTAGGTTAAGTACTTTCGATATCAGTTTAAAGTTTTTTGTTATCTGTAATACTTACGGAAAAATCGCCTGTGCACACTTAACGATTACACCCTGTATATAAAACTCAAAGGTGACTGATGTAGTGATCTGTCAACGCACAGCCCAAACCACTGGACGTATCAGGCTGAAATTTGGCATGCAGGTAGATGTTAGGACGTAAGCATCCGCTAAGAAAGGATCTCCCGAAATTCTTGCGGGAACGGGGAAAAACGGGGATGCACGTACAAAGTCGTGGGCGGAAGCTAGTAATATTATAAATGCGAAAGTTGGTAGGGTGTGTGGGTGTTTGTTAATCTTTCACGCAAATACTACTGAACCGATTACAATGAAATGAAACACACATACGGTAACTTGGATTAACACATATGATAGGTATCCCGGAATTTGCGTGGGAACGGGAACTATGCGGGCGAAGCCGCGGGCTGGAAGCTAGTTTATTATATTTTCAAAGTCAAAATGAATTTTTACGCTGATGTAAGTTACTTGCTCAAATCCAATACTCAAAAAATTGCCACAGTAATTTTATAGCCAATATAACTTGTTATTGTTATATTTTTTGTGAAAACAACAGAAAAAGTTAAAGCGATTAAGTGAACTTTTATTTGTTATCGTTCACATTTTATTATAACAATCGTTAAGGATTCTATTATACCTGTGAAAAAGTAAATAAATAAGAGAAATGCTTATATTTCGTCGAACGAAAACACGATTTTATGAAACTTTTAAAATTACTAATAATACGAGTTTTAATTAATACGAGTCTGGAAAGAAGTAAACACATACAACTTCCAACATAATGAGGCAATCTACACGTAGGTACAACAACAATATTTGCAAACATTAAAAAATTCATTTTAATGCCGCGCAGTCGTACAATATTCAGGCAAACGTATGAAAATAAACCTAAAATAAACACGTTTTCCGAGGCATATGAATTCGTTGTAACTTATGACTTGGAATAGAGGCAGGTTTCCTTTCAAATTTCGTTTAAACTAACGTTTTGAAGTGATTTAGCTTTTTGTTAAATCGTGTGCTCTTTGAGTAAAAATAATGACTTAATTGAATTTTAAAAAAGGCAACATGGCTGTAATTATTACTTCAACGTTACAAAACTAGTAAACCCATAACTTAAATTCCCTCGTAAATAAATAGTATTATTATTAATTCATTATGATATATGATATTTAAATGTAAGAAACCGCATCTATATTTCCAAATAATTTTCATACAGAACAAGAAATAATTTTCCGTAATAAAAACAATATGATACAAAAAATAAATCTTTCTTTATGGTGCTTTAGTTCCAATGTCAATAATTTACAATCAGAATCATTCTTCTGAAGAATTGAATTAACTTCTAGTGTTACAAGTGTTTATGGGCGGTGGTGACCACTTAACATCCGATGGCCCACCTGCTCCTTTGCTTGCTCTGACATAAAAAAAGAATTGTACAATCATTTATATTCCGTAAAATACTTTATTTTAAAAATCCATGCAACATTTTACTGTTAACCTTTACCCATTTTCGTTTGTAAGGGGCAGATTTAAAAGCCTATTCCAAGCGGCCGCTATGAACAGAAAACTAAAACCCATTCACGACCGCTCTCTTTAGCTCTCGATTTATCTGGATGTGAATGGGAGGGCTTTAAACGCCAATACTCGTTAAATAAACGCTGAAAGATTTAAAACCTCGCGCACGGCAAACTTCATTCAGTGTAATTAAGTTTTTTGAAGTCTGGAGTGAATGGCTTGCTTTTTGTACACTATAGTGAAAGCCAGACGTTGAAGAATCCAATGAAGAAAGCTGCAAGTAAAGTAATTGTACATTATTAAAACGAAGTACGTTAAATTAAAGGAAAATAAATGAAGATAGATTGCAGGAATATAGTAAGCAAAAGGCAAGAAAATAATATTGATTGCTAATTGGTTGCATGAAATTATAAAATAAGCATCGGTTTTTGAAACTGAAATATGTTTTATGTACCTATTTTTGTAATATTATCATTTCCTGTATACAAAGAACAGACAAAAATAAACAGCCACAAGATCTAGAACATTCTGGATTTTTTATAAATTCGTTTATCGAATAGAAATAATCTGTAAACATTTGTTTATTCAACTAAACTACTCCTAAAAACGGTTTCAAATTCGTTCCACTCGATCACTCTTTTTGCGCAATCCATATTATGATTTCGAAACATGTTTCGTGAATAATATCGTAGATTCAAATAGTTTGCAATATACACCATATAATATAGCAAAAACGTGCTCTGAAATCACAGTCTGAAATCCAACGAATTGAACGCCGTGATACTTTTATATACGATATTGCATTATAAGCAATTTGAGAAAGAATCAATAAACAGTACTTTCATCACGTGGAGCTATCGCCAACTTAGAATTCAATGTTACACTTTGAAATAAGTGTATTCTTATTAATGAATTAGTTTTAAAAATATGATTAAAATGGTTGTACATTTTTTTTTTGTCAATGTTAACAATGATGCTTGAGGCTTTAATGCATTTCAATTTATCATCTAACGACGGAGCTATAAAACCTAGTTTATAAATATGAATACATTTAAATTTCATTTATTTTATCTAAGCAAAGTGCTATATTTAACTTTTGTGTGTGCGTATTTAACTTTTTACACAAACATAATTTGTTTGAACACATTTTGTTATTATTTTAACCACCAAACAAAACTTTATATTCTAACATGAAAACCATTCACGCGAACAAAAGAGCGGGCAAGAGCCCTCGTATAAGATAAAATATTTCACTTTCCCAAATTGAAACATCTAAAATACTGGAATAATTTAATATTCGTATCAGCTTTCTGCAATACTTTGTCTCTGCGGTTGACATTTTAATAGTTCAAGCTTCGTTGCATCTCGTCTGAGTAAAAACGTTAAACGAATTTTATTCTGAGGGAAATTCTCAAAATATCAACGTCAGACTGTCAAGGTTTTGCTATGTCACTGCTTCCAGAAATGGGAAATGGAGAATTTATCCGTTACATCTTATCAAATGGAAGCAAATACTGCGAAAACAAGACGTGTCTATTAAAATTCTCGGGATATAAGAGAGTAATGAATTAATGAGTTTTCATAATATTTTCTCCTCCTCTCACACATGAAAACGTCAGGAAGGGTATAACTTTGCAGACTATTAAAATAATCTTAGTATGTTGTAGAGCTGAATATATTATTATATTGTATATTTATACAAGATATATACAATATATGTTCAAGAATATTAAGTGTAACACTAAACAGGTAAAAAGACTATAAACTCCCAACAAGGACCCATAATTTTGCACTTAAGCACCGCATTAATAAATAATTGATCAATATCTATAAATCATTCTCTAAGATAATGATGGCTTAGGATAAATGGATGTAGCTAGATAACATTTTCACATAGCTGCTTATGCACTTACTAAAATAATATTTCCTTAAATTCCACCCTAATGTTCAGTGCTGGCGGATAGCCATCTCGTAAATCATATTCTTTTACATTTTTTAAAGTCGTTTTAAAATTATTATTTTACTAGAATATAGGTACCCTTTTAAAATTTATCGGTTCATAGCTTGGCTAATATTTGACCAATAGTTGATTTTATGTATTATATTATTTAAATAATTGTCTCAAATGCACAAGGGGGTTATGACGACGTCGTATCTGACTAGAATGGGGTGATGTCACAGCTGTTGACAGATATATACTACGTTCATACAGTTAGGAAACCTCCCCCCCCATGAAATTATGACGTATAGCTATAGGGCTGTTACTTTTTGATATTTAACCGACTTGAAAAATAAAGGAGAAGGTTATCAATTCGGCCTGTATATTTCTGTTTGCTTTTTTTCACAGTTGATTTTGTGGTAATTTGGAGATTAAAACCCGTTAAAATACAAAAATGGTGTAGCCTAAATATGAATTTACAAGAAGAAACAATCCGAATTAATACAGCTTGTAAAAGTAAATACGTTTTTATCAGTGCTATATTTCGAAATCTAGTTTTGTTATGGACGCCGAAGGCTATTTAATGTACCTAAATTATTTATAATGCTTGATATTTGTATTATACAATCATATATTCAATAATTATTTTAAACCAGAATTTACAATACTTGTATGTAGGTATACCTACTAAATTATTTTTAAAACGATAAATTAAATTAAATTAAAAAACACAAAATATGCAAAAATAAATTAAAATTATTATTATACGAGCATAGAACCTCTACCTTTTTGTTTTAGGAAGAAAAAGAAAATAATTTGACAGGCTTAGTGCTTGACAAAGTGGAGACGCCACGTATCGATAAAAATACAATAATTATAATATCTATCTTTTTCTTCCCTAATATTTACGTAATTATGCACATAAATTTAAACAAGATTTTTTTAAGGTTTCCTTTTTTTATATTTTCGTGCTCTTCTAGATTGCATAAAAAATAGATGCGATCTTTAAACAGACTGGACTCCTAATAGGTACTATTTGTAGCTATCATTTTGATAGAAAATATGTCAACATAATATAAAACTCATACTGCCATATCTATAGAAATTAAAAAATAGTCTCTTTTTAACTTGTAGTCAGATATGGTATTTACAAATATATTTATTGAAAGGGCTACAAACTGAAACAATCGATATTTATTTAATGTGAATTGACATCACTTTAAACTTTTTTCCATACTATATTCAAAATCTGTGGATGTGTCACCCGCTACTATCGATCCCCCTCAATACCCTTGTAAACACGCTTGATGGGGGGGAGCCATTTCGAACATTTTGTATGAAGTTTCCTTACTGGTGATGTCATGAGTCGTCTGTCTTGTTGCTTACACAATGCCATAAAACAGATTATTTTTATTAATGAAATTAATAAAATATAATAAGCATAAAACTATTTATTGTTTATCATAACTACCTAATACTGATGTAATATGCTCAAATACGTATAAAGGAGATTGCCCAAGTGACTATGGCACTTGGTATCGCAATCAAACGTGTCCCTTCGTCCAGCATACTCACCATGGAATCCTGATATTTCATGAATGTCAAAAAACTGTTCTGAAATAGTGCTAAATAGTGCCCAAAGGAAAAAAATAGTGCTCTTGTACTTGCGAAGTTATAGCCATAGTTCGATGAGTATGCTGGACGAAGGTTTCGCCCAGCATACTCACCTCCGTCCGGAGAATCTGTATACGCTTCAAACATAATTCATACTTCAAAAAATAGTTCCCAAATAGTGCCAAACGGTGCCCAAAAAGAAAAAACAGTGCTCGAATAACTTCGGAGTTACAGGCTTCGTTCAGTGAGTATGCTGGGCGTAGGTTCTACGCCCAGCATACTCACCTCAGTGCGCGAATATCGAACGAGCTATAGGTACAATTTACGTCTCAAAAAATTGTGCTTGAAATAGTGCCCAATATTAGTCCAATTTTTGCTTGACTTTTGACCTAGAAAACCATTAAATTTGATTGTAAACTTCTACATACATTACATTGAGTACAGTCGAATACAATATTATTAACTTTCTTTCTAACAATTTTTGTCTTGTGTAAATTATTAATTGTCTATGTAAGGGAGTATTTACTTTAGAATCGCAATATTATTAATTACACATTATTTTAATAATACTTTATAATAATATGATTAAGCCTTCGCGCGTCGCATCACGCATGGGACCCCGGTAGCTAGATCACGGCGCTTGAAGGATTAAGATATCAAATGAAGTAAATCATGCATGAAAAATAAAGTTGCTGTTATTAATGCTTACATTACAACTGACAAAATTATTCAAAATAATCATTTTCCGGATCAAGGACGGTACCACAACGTTTACGGAATTGACCTGTATTCCTCATGTGATAAAGTTCAATATAGTGTGGCAGTAATGGATGCACGTACGGTCAATAGGTATGGGGCTTATTTTAATATATGTATGTTTAATTAATATATGTTTATGTTTAAATACTAGATGGCGCTGCCCTAACATCTTACGATTATTAGACAAGACTGATCTGTATTTTGAAGGTGATAAGGGTCCATTTTGTGTCACAAAGCAATCGAAACGAACAAGCGCTTCTCAGTTTTTTATATGTATATTATATACAATATTAAAACTACAATTTTTTCTATTTACATTGATTATATTATGAATGTTAACAAAAGCTGTGAACTAGTTAACTAGAATTCTGATTACTTTGGCCCTTTAAATAGTAATAAATAACGTAAGTAATTAAAAATGTTTTTTATTGCTAAACCTTTCATTGATGAAACTATTGGAAAGAGTTTTAAAAATTTGTATAACTATGTCACAGTACTAGTTTTGACTGGTTATAAGTTTTGCCTGCAACATATATACAAAAAGAAACTGTATAATTTCCTTTTTACAATTTTTCAAGATATTAATTTTATTGGCTGCAAATGACTGTTTTTATTCAGACAAACACACAATGCAATGAAGTAATAGACTTCATTTACGCTTAAAGTTTCATTCATTTATTATTATTTATAAAATATATAATAATGCATTTAATCGAAAGTTTTTGACATGTGAGAAAATACCATAATTATTTCCAATAACATGAAGTCTACAATTAGAAAGTTTAATATTTTTGTCCAAAAACATGTGTCGACGACTGTACCCCATTTTACGTTAGTATGTAGAAGTTTACATTAAAATTTAATGGTTTTCTAAGTCAAAAGTCAAGCAAAAATTGGACTGATATTGGGCACTATTTCAAGCACAATTCTTTGAGACGTAAATTATACCTATAGCTCGTTCGATATTCGCGCACTGAGGTGAGTATGCTGGGCGTAGAACCTACGCCCAGCATACTCACTGAACGAAGCCTATAACTCCGAAGTTATTCGAGCACTGTTTTTTCTTTTTGGGCACCGTTTGGCACTATTTAGGAACTATTTTTTGAAGTATGAATTATGTTTGAAGCGTATACAGATTCTCCGGACGGAGGTGAGTATGCTGGGCGAAACCTTCGTCCAGCATACTCATCGAACTATGGCTATAACTTCGCAAGTACAAGAGCACTATTTTTTTCCTTTGGGCACTATTTAGCACTATTTCGGAACAGTTTTTTGACATTCATGAAATATCAGGATTCTATGGTGAGTATGCTGGACGAAGGGACACAATCAAACTAATTGTGTCAAGATGAAATATAGCTCAATTTAAAGCTTGATGTTAGTACTTTTAGATATGATTAAAGTTTTTATGTAAATAAGCCGCAGTTCGCGACAATAAAAATAAAACAATAGTTTTATTCAACACTTCAAAAAACTACTTAATCGAGTTTAAACTAACGATGAACGTTAAGTTTTACATTTATTACATAGGTAATATTTTAATTTACAAGACAAATGTGAAAAGTAAATCGTAATTTAAACATTATTTCAAAATAACATCGAACCATGCGTCGAACACATTCATTTGACATTTCAAATAGAAACTATGACATATGACGTTTGCAAGAGAGATAGCTGATAGATATAGGTATGTGTCAAAACAAAACTTTTACTTTTATTTCTATTTATTCGGTATAATTACAACTTAATAGTGATAAATATGATCATTATAAATACAAATAGGAGACTCGGTGATCAACTGGGCGGCAATAAACTGGGCCACGTGGACCAGTTGTACATAATTAATTATGCCTACTATTTTTGTGGCCAACTGGGCCGAACGCGCTTTGATCTTGCGGACGTGATTTTATTATTTAATTTGCTGTGGTTAAGTGTGCCGACAATAAAAATTTAAGGCAGTTTGGTATAGTTACGAACACAAGTGTATCAAAATAAATTTGTCAAAAGGTAAATTGTGTTGGGACTTTGAGAGGAAAACAAAACATCATCAATCAATGTATATATTTCAAAAATCAACAAAATGTAGTTGTATAGACAAAGCTTAGCTTACAATAAAATGTTTTATATAACATGTAAATAATTTTTCTTATTAATCTAAGTTTTAAAATAAGGAATATAATTTTTAAAAAACAGTACTGCAATCACAAATTGACATATACACGATAAACATTCATATATATCATATTTTGACGACGCGGTTGGCGCAGTGGTAAAGTAACTGCCTACTGAGCCGACGGTCCCGGGTTCGATCCCCGGTCAGGGCAAATATTTGTGTGATGAACTCAATTATTTGTTCTTGGGTCTGGGTGTTATTATCTATATATGTATTTATTAAATATTATATTTATCGTCGCCTAGTACCCACAACACAAGCCTTAATTGAGCTTACTGTGGGACTAGGTTGATTTGTGTAATAATGTCCTATAATATTTATTTATTATTATTTATTTATTTATTATATAACACAATACAAATAAAATTGGTTAATCCTAAAAATCACAGATCAGTTCAGTATAATTTTAATAGAACTACCTTAGCTTAATATAATTTAAGTCTCAATTCAAAAATTATGAGCATAACAGGATACAACATTGATTTTTTAATAAAAATATTTAAAATCACAGATCGGTTTTGTACAACAGTAATTATTAAAATCTTATAATTAATAAAAAAAAATCACAGTTTAAGTAATTTCCAATTTTAAAATAAAATCATAAAACAAGGCGCTCTATGCATAAATCAATATTAATGTCCCCTCTAATAAATTCCTCAATCGTCTGCGATATATGTTGGTCTATTTCTTGGGTTTCTGGAAGTTTTTTTCTAATACTAGTTCCGTTGGTATATAAAACTTCATAGTAATTGTTTTCCTTTTCAAGTATTGTTAAAAAATGCGCAATGTTTTTTGGTTTACTTGAAATTTTTTTATTTAAAATCGAATGCCAATTTTCAATCATATTTGTTGTTCGATGCAAATGATTACTACACCATTTGTCTGCAAAGAATGACTTATCATTCAACCACGTTTGCACAAAGTAATCGTTAAATAGCACGACATTTTTGTTTGTAGGACATTGTGCCATTATATATAGCCAAGCATTGTCTATAGCCTCTCTAGGCAAATGAGCCATAACAGTGCATCGTTTAACATGTTTTCTGGCTAATTTTGATTTTGTGATATTTAACTCATCGGCTTTTCGCCACAAGCTTTGCGCAAAATGAAAATAGCAGCCATTGATTTTAGTCTTAGGGAAAACATGTTTAATAGCAGACATAGCTGCTTGTTCAAAGTCAAGTATAAATAATTGGTTATTAAAAAATCAATGTTGTATCCTGTTATGCTCATAATTTTTGAATTGAGACTTAAATTATATTAAGCTAAGGTAGTTCTATTAAAATTATACTGAACTGATCTGTGATTTTTAGGATTAACCAATTTTATTTGTATTGTGTTATATGAATGTTTATCGTGTATATGTCAATTTGTGATTGCAGTACTGTTTTTTAAAAATTATATTCCTTATTTTAAAACTTAGATTAATAAGAAAAATTATTTACATGTTATATAAAACATTTTATTGTAAGCTAAGCTTTGTCTATACAACTACATTTTGTTGATTTTTGAAATATATACATTGATTGATGATGTTTTGTTTTCCTCTCAAAGTCCCAACACAATTTACCTTTTGACAAATTTATTTTGATACACTTGTGTTCGTAACTATACCAAACTGCCTTAAATTTTTATTGTCGGCCCACTTAACCACAGCAAATTAAATAATAAAATCACGTCCGCAAGATCAAAGCGCGTTCGGCCCAGTTGGCCACAAAAATAGTAGGCATAATTAATTATGTACAACTGGTCCACGTGGCCCAGTTTATTGCCGCCCAGTTGATCACTGAGTCAAATAGGAATTAACAATATCACGAACACGTGACACAACTAGTATTTTACCGATTCCATACGTAGTCATACATGTTTCAAAAGAAAAACTTTTACTATTATTTCAATTTATCCGGTTTAAGACTTAATATTGATACATATCATTATAAATACAAATAGGAATTAACAATATAACGAATACGTGGAACAACTAAAATTTTACCGATACCACCCGTGGTCATTCTCCTTTAAATCACCGTATTTCATATATTATACATACATAGTACTATACATTTTAAACTAATTACTAAAACAGAACGCGAGATACATTGCTGTTTGTTCACTAAATTACAAACAAGTGCCCATTAGCTTACTAATTGCTAATTTAAATTTTAATTGTAAACAAACAAACATTTTATAGCCTAATTTAATGATTTTCTATTAAAATAAGTACCCAGAAAATCTATTTTACATCTGTTAGTGTAATTGTGGTACCTATTATATATATTTTTTTTTATTATACATTAGAACTAATGTTAAAAATCTATTCTAATATTATAAAGCTGAAGATTTTTTTTATTTGTTTGAACGCGATAATCTCGGGAACTACTGGTCCGATTTGAACAATTCTTTCGGTGTTAGATAGCCCATTTATCGAGTAAGGTTATAGGCTATTTATCATCAGGGGTGGAACCAGGTGGGCGAAACCGCGCGGAGCAGCTAGTGTATTATAATTTTCATTGCAAGTAAAATTCAGAATAAGATAATCATCAAATTGGTTTAAAATAAACCTCGTTATTGGTTTTTTCCTCTACAAAAGTTCTTATTTATATATTAAATATTCTATAGCTGCTATAAAAATTAAAATTAAACTCAATATTACGTTTATACACAAAATAAAAACAACCTATTCAACCAGCACAATCGAACTTTTCAATTCGAAAACTTAGGTACTTCGATGAATGCTTGCAATGCAACTCTTTGGTGAATTTTCTTTCGTTCAAAATAAAATTGTCATAGCTTCCACTTAGGAATAGATAAAACAGATACTGATAATTTAGGGACAATATAAAATTTACCTTCAAAATATTATGGAACTTGCAAACTTGGACTTCCAGTTTAAAACATTGAAAGAAATTCATTTTACCTTATCCTTACGTCAAATAAACTAAACGCTATTACATATTATTAATTCCTGTGTATTGACAATATGCTATGACGTCACAATATGGTGTAGAGTCGATCCTATTCCCGTAGAATCGCATAGATTACATAACTTTCAACCTCCATTGCAACTATCGCCTTCACGTTCAATTGACCTGCTCATCCAATTGAGAGCATCTACACCGATTTTGAACCATTCCATTCACTGGTCTTTCTGTACATTACGTTATTGATATGCGCATTTATTTGCACTTGCGAACTGTGCTTGGAAATCAATGAAATGACAAAGTCATAAGATAATATTATCTTCTAAAGCTAACGAATGAAAAATGTCTGTTCTTTATTGCTTTAGGAGGAAAAAATAACACTTAAGAAATTTATATAATTAGAAAGTCCTGTTCTATATTCCTGTTTTTATAGCCCAAAGGATTCTAGTCGAATTCCATTGATTATTTCCTTATTTTTACCTATTGCCTTATTTGATTAAAAATATAAAGTCACTAAGGTGTAGTAACTTCTTCAATAGCATTTCATATCGCCTTCGTATATACCTTTGTTTACAACTTTATAACCCTCCAAAATACATCACATGCACTTGAATTGTCTCATCTTTAAAATTGTTTGTACCTATCTGCGGGTATCGTAAACTTGCGAGTCTCCACAACTTGACGATATTGCCAGACTGGCTGGCGACTGTATTTATTGCCTCGTCAAGGAGATCTAACCGAATCTATATTACAAGGGCGATAATACTCATATAATGCGTTTACGATACGAATCGTTGGAATCCTTAGTTTTTATTTAACGGCTTAGTTCAATCGAGTTTGTCACTACTGATAATATTGGGCTGAAATTTATTCGCTTTATTCATCCATCATTCAGTTATCTATTATCAAAAAATTGCTATGATAAAGTTTAATATATCATAGTACTTTTGAGATCAACTGCATGACATAAAATCGCTTCACAAAAATCGTCATGAGAACAGAACATGTTTTCTTTAATTACCACATTAATATGTATCTATTTTTTTAATTCAAATGATTGGTAATTTATGGTTTTTAACAGTATTTTTTTCATTTCGTTTTAAATCATTCTTTCATACTCACAATTTTAACTCCGAAAAATAAAAAATTTGATAACCTTAAATTGAAATTAATCCCTTCACTTAATTCCAGAGCAATAACTAACAGAACATTACCAAAACATAACTCTAAAAACTATAACTAACGTACGTAAATTCAAAATAAATTGCCGCTCTGTAAAACAATTTTACCTGGAGTGAAATATTAAGTACAAGAAAGAACCGCAGAGTGGGAGGAAATTGCACGTCATATTATTTCTTTCTCTGTACTCAGAGCAATAACTTAAACGCCTCTAGAGATTAGAGAATGCACGGAATGAACTTGTAAATCAATTTGTAAAATCTATTTTATTTATTTAAAATGAGGACTTTTAATCCTATCCTACTAATATTATAAATTCGAAAGTTTGTGAGGATGTGTATCCGTGTGTTTGTTACTATTTCACGCAAATACCACTGTACCGATTACAATGAAATTTTGCACATATAATATAGAGGGTAACTTATTAACACATAGGATAGGTTTTATCCCGGAAATCCCACGGAAACTACGCGGGTTTTTCTTTCGAAATGCGGGTGAAAAGCTAATTTTTATCATAAAGTAATCACAATACTAGTATAATCATTTTTTCCCGGTAGATTAAATTATGTAAAAGCAAATGGTAAAAATGGAAAGCTATCTATTAGTACTATTTTAATATCAGCTATTAATATGCAGTTCCGCGAACCTTTTATTAAAATGAATGTGCTTTCATATATTTTTAGCAGATAGATATGCAATGCTTTCTACTTATATCTGAAATATTATATGTATTATACATTTTACTAACGCAAAATTAACTATTTTGTGTTAAATCCTTATCACCGCTTATTTATTACATTAAAACTATTCTTATAGGCGAAAGAAGAACACACACAAAACACTTTTGCTGCCAGATAATAGAAACTCGAATATACCGCTGAGTTGTGAAGTCGTATTACACACACAAATACAATGTATACAATAACCTTCCTATTTTCGTCGGGTTCTAAAAATAAAATTATATAAATAGTGATTCCGCTAACAATATCACAGATGCGTGAAAACCCACGCGTATCTCATAGTTTATGTAACCCATAACGATATATCACTGACACACAAAACGTTGGAACAAACAGTCGTCTATCATCATAACAAGTAATAAAGACCTGGATTGTTGGCTACCTCTTGCATTTTTACGGAAGTAATTTTATTAGGATAAACTAAGAAACACGGAAAACCTTAAACTGTCCGCATTCGTTAGGAAGTTGTAGTAATGTGGACTGTTTAAAGATATTTAAGCCCTGCTATAACATAATTTCAGGACCTCTCACGAGTACAGCAACTGTTTTAGCAACAGAAATCTGATTCGTTAACATATAATACATTATAATACATATATAATTATATAATTATATACATACATACTAGCGGTCCGCCCCGGCTTCGCCCGTGATACATATGAAAAATAGATGTTGGCCGATTCTCAGACTTACCCGATATGCACAGAAAATTTCATGAGAATCGGTCCACCCGTTTCGGAGGAGTATGCAGACTAACATTGTGACACGAGAATTTTATATATAAGATAATATATTATAATACATTACATTTAGTGACCGGTGGGACTGCCCGATGCTTGGTCGATGGGTGAGACTGCACACACAGATCGGCTCTAGATAGATTTAAATTAATGCGTGTTTTGTTCTGCGGCTGACTGACTGAAATGATTTTTATCAATTGTTATTTAATTAATTAGAAATAAATGTTTATTATATTTTAATTTATTGATTTTGAAATGGTAATTTTTCGATTTATATGTATCTAAATTTAATGTTTTTGGACATGATTTATCAACTATTAATTAATTAGAAATGAAGTACATATATTATACTAGCGGCCCGCCCCGGCTTCGCCCGTGGTACATATGAAAAATAGATGTTGGCCGATTCTCAGACTTACCCGATATGCCCAGAAAATTTCATGAGAATCGGTCCACCCGTTTCGGAGGAGTATGCAGACTAACATTGTGACACGAGAATTTTATATATAAGATTATAATTTTTGACATTGTTATAGGTAATATGCATGTATCTTTGAGCTATTTTTGATTTTGTTAGATGATATTTTTGATTCATATGTACTTTAGGTACTTTAGGTAAATTATTTACTATGGACTTCATGTGTCTGCAAATAAATGATTATTATTATTAATATCTTAAATTCGTATTTGGGATCTTACAGCTATTTACAATATTCATATTTTCTCGAGGTATATAACTGTAACCATAAAATTGAAAAATTCTTTCAAGTTCCTATTTAAATATAAATATTATAATCCACGAAAACTTAATTTACGGAAATATGAAAAGAATGAAATAATGTATCTTACAAAGCGGGTTTCTTGAGATATTTTTTATATTATGAAGAGAAGTTCTCATGGGAAATTGAATCACTTATTACTTTATTTTCGGCCTCGAGTTTTGTAATTCACGTTTCAAGTGTTTAATGAATCAAACAGTATCAGCTGAGGAATTTTAATATTCTATCTTCAAATTTATTTGATGAAAATTATAGTAACTCTTTTCATTCTTTACTTAAAAAAAAAAACAATACAATGCCATTACATTAACCGTTATCATATAAAATTTATTTACAAATTATTATATGAAGCACATTTTTAAGTTATATGAGATAAACATTGTGCTTATCAATTGCTTTGGAAAAAACATCAAATATATCAACATAGTTAATATCTCCATCTTTACACACGTGTGGTAGATTGATAGCTTACCAAACTAAACAGGAAATTCACCTCAAAGTGAGCCAAACAAATCTTCCTAAAAATTAATAATACCTTGAAAATAATAACATACTAGCTTTCCACCCACGGCTTCGCCCGCGTTTTCAAAGAAAAACCTGCGTATCTCCCGTTTCCGTGGGATTTCCGGGATAAAACCTAGCCTATGTGTTAATCCAAGTTACCCTCTATATGTGTGCTAAATTTCATTGAAATCGGTCCAGTAGTTTATGCGTGAAAATACATACATACATAATTACAAATCTTTACTCTTTATAATATTAGTATAGATAAAAATAATATTACATAAAATGATAAACTATATTCCTAACCCAACAATAGTTCTACAAATTAAAATGAGAAGAAACAGACGCTTTCAGCTGGAAATTACACGTTTATTTTAAGTGCTGGAACGGGTCTGTTAGGAGGATTCATGTAGTTAAAGAGGTTGTTAAAGTTATTTCATAGTGCCCGCAACGTCGCCATTTTAAATATAACTTTTAACCTACATCTCGCTATATTTCACGTGTTAAATTATATTTTTAAAGTAAAAGTTATTTTAGTAGCAACATATCTAAAAAATTTTACATGCTTAAACTTGTCCTAGATATAAATGCAAGCATAACATGCATTTACTTGAATTGTCATGTTGCATATGCGGCTAAAAATATCAAATCATGCATTTTTTACAGTTCGCGTCCAGCCTGCATATAGTGCAAGAAACGCTCTATGCTTTTGCATGACAGAAACTGATCTAAGTGATAATGCTGCATGGCAGACTAACAATAGAGAAGAGCTAGAATCTAGCTTAGACCACATCTCAGCTTAACATCAGGCGAGAGGTCAAGTGCTTCCCTATTACCAGTAAAAAAAAAGCTTCATCAATCATCTGCCACCACGTAGTTTGCATGTCATTCATTTCAATCGACCATTGATGCATGATAACACGTAATGCATGTCTAGGGACGACTTAATATTTTCAAACCTTACTGACACAAGCAAGGTACCTACTGAAGACATGGACAATAACGATTTGTAATCGACCATGTATAGACTAGATTTTTTTTTCAATATTCCTCGCAAAATTACGTCAGTCGTAATGATGAAACAAAAATTCTCTTCACATTAAAGATAAGATAAGCTGTATGTTTCCAAACTGATATAAATTCGAAGTAGTATTATATAAGTTGTCCCGGCGGCACACGCGTCCGGTATTTACGGGGAAGCTGGCATTGTCTCGACCACTGAAATACGGCTCGCTTTGTTCGCTGCACTGCTCAATATTCTGCAGAACAATAATTCGTTTATTTATAACGCTATCTTTATTTAAAGGTAAGTAGGTATCTAGTACATTGACTCTTGTACAAATTTGATTTTTAAATTGTATAAGCATAAATGCTACTATGTCTACTAGTATTTTTAAATTCCCATATTCTACTCTGTGTGTTGACCACAGGTCCTTTAAAAGTATTTGTTATAAAATTGTAAGAAATGATTATTGAGAGCACTCGTTAGGTACATACAATATAATAAACGAGCTCGGCGAAATAGTAACCTATTAAGTACTTCGAATTGATTGTTGTGTAGCATTGCAATACATTTAGAAGGCCGCTTCATCAACCATTTACATATTAAAAATAGCAAAATTTTCTTGCTAAAAAATGATCAAATGAAAAATAACAATGAATAATAAGTACTTGTATTAAGTGGTAATTCAGAGGATCTTAGACTAAAATTAATTTAATCATTAAAGTGTCTCAGGAAGTAATTACTAATTACGGATTCAAAGCGGGAAATAAAATAAATTAGTCTTTTGCTAATTCGATACACGTTTAAAATACAATCTATTTTGATAATATAAGAGAGGAAGATGGAAGAATATTATAAATTTTAATTAAATTATGTAAGTATTTGATTGTAGCCTACAAAACGATAGAGATTTAGATTTTTTCTGTACCAAATACCATGAGTAAGTATAATAAAAATATCAAGATTCTGAAAATCTGTATACCTATAAAAAATATAGCTAATTACTCAGTAGGTAAACAATCAAACTTATTCATTCCTTATTCACTGAACTTTCCACAGAATTAAACGTTGCGATAATTAGTTTCCGATTATTTCTATTGTAGACTTTAAAGTTAAAATTAATGAATTAGCATGAAATAATAATTATAATCAACTCAGGTTCAGCAACACAGCCCACGCAACCGTAAAACCTCGAAAACGTAAGTACCTACATTACTACCCACGTTCTAGAATACATGTCTATGACATCATCACGATTTGACATCTATTCGAAACGTTCCAAATTCAAAAGCGTCGCCAACGATTACACGCGTCAGTCACTGTCATGTTTGCATGACGATTGGTCCAGCGAGCGTGTGTGCTTAACGTGTAATGGTTTCATGTCGATTTGCGTGATCATTATCATTAGTATGTACGTCTGTATCTTGATTATAATCAAGCTGCTTTACAGTAGTATCTGCATAACTTAAATAATAAAAAAATACTAAAATAAAGCTTCATTTTCTTTTTTTTCTTAAACGAAATCTTCAAAGGAACTATGCAATATTCCTACTGTACATTTTGATGTACACAATTAATTACTCCGTGATTCCCTCAAGAGTGTATTTAGGTATATCACCGGTAGACGCTCGTTTGCATATTTGCTCATTAGAGCTCGCTCGGCTAGTGTTGCCACTCTCATTACGAGTGCTTAGAGGATGAGCATTTAATTTGCGTCGAAATCAAAATATGGTAACACTAACGCGGAAATCATTAACGCGTTATATATTAAAGGAACACGTTGCAAGCTTTTGTGAAACGTTAGTTTAGTTACTACTAAATGCTAGAGTATTTTCATATGAAGACATTTTTTATTTACAACGTCGCCTATAAAGCACAGGAAAATGATTTAGCATCATTTTATTTTGTATGTAAGCATATATTTAACTGATTTAATATTTTGAGCAGCAACCGGTTCAGTTCCAAACGAGCAATTATGCAGTTTTGAAAAATCGATCATCTGTTTTGAAGGAATTTACGAATCCTATGACTAAAAAGTTATAATAGACCTATTGTTCTCCATAATCTATCTACCTACCATTAATTGTCACCGAGAAGCATCAGATGGACAGATAGATTTATATATATAGAGATTTTATCATATTGGAAACATAGCGCCTATGTTTACTTTTCATTGTTCGCACGAATGATGGATGCTGCAGATTTATCTGATACACGAAACGTTACTACAATGTGATATTTTACACGACAAAAGTATTGATGAGTATCGCAAAAAAAATATAATCTTCCTATATAGTATATATAGGAAGATTATATTTTTTTTGCGATGTATACAATTTTTTTTCCTGTTACGTACATTTTAATGGAGGTAATAAACCCTTTATTACCTCCATTAAAATGTTTTAATCAAATGTATCTATAACTAGCGGTATCTATAAGGTAGCCTATGTTATTTCTCAGGGTCTAAAGATTATCTGTGCCAAATTTAATCAAAATTCGGTCCAGTAGTTTATGAGCCTATTCATTACAATCAAACAAACAAAAAAAAATTTCCTCTTTATAATATTAGTGTAGATATGTATATTGTTACTTATATTCAGCACTTTCGTAGTCTGAATATAATGAAAGCGCATACCAATTTCACCAATAATATTAAAGAAATAAGCGTCTAGTATATCCAGGCCAACTATAGTCTTAAACAAGCGACAACTTGAAGTCCCCAAAGTCCCTCTTGAAAAACGTTCCTAAGTTTCGCCAGTTAACCCAGTTAAGCCTTTACCGCGGAACGTCGCGGAATTATAACACGCTTCTCTGTATTCCCATTTTGTAAAGTGGACGAAAATTTTCCTCATATAATATTCAAATTTTTACGTCTTAGTTTTTTTTTTTTTTGGTAAAAAATCCAGCTAATGAACGTAACGTAGGTGTTAATATAGTTACACTTGTTATACCGGATTGTGGAAAGTGAATATGGTGAATACCAATTATAATAAATCAGTCAAATAAATCTCGTATTATATCTAATATCTAATATATATTATAAAGGCGAAAGAGTTTGTAAGGATGTATGGATGTATGGATGTATGGATGTTTGTTACTCTTTCACGTAAAAACTACTGAACCGATTACAATGAAATTTAGCACACATATAGAAGGTAACTTGGATTAACACATAGGATAGGTTTTATCCCGGAAATCCCACGGGTACGGGAACTATGCGGGTTTTCCTTTGAAAACGCGGGTGAAGCCGCGGGCGGAAATCTAGTATAAGATATAAATAAAATAAATAATAATATATAAATTTATTTAGTATAAGATAAGATAAGTTGATCAATGTTATAATAACAAACTTGTATAACTATAAATGCACAAAAAATATCAATTTCCTGTTCTTCCTTATCTTATCTATCCAAAAATATTCGTAACGAAAAGTGATTTCCAACGGGAAATAAGAGAAGCGACCATTTCCCGCCATTTATTCTTTGCCAAGACTTTAGCAGTCTCTAAGTAATTCAAAAGACGTTAACAAATATCATGTTGATGGTTGAAATAACACATTTATCAGGAGATAGATTATCAAGCAAACAAAATAAGCATACAATTTCAAAATGGTCAGAACATATTATAAATTTTTCGCACATACTGCACACCTTTCGTGTGTATCAATTACGGGCTCTAACGCAGTCATGGTACTGACCAAAATAATTTTTTCGAATTGGTTATGCTGTCGATGGCTGGGTTCTTGGTGTGGAAGAACTAAGAAATCTTTTATTTTGAGGGAAAGGATTCTTGGCAATGTCATTTTATCTGATCTTTTGGCGTATCCACACATGCCGCCGGGTTTCAGACCGCCTTGCCGCTGAATGCAGGCCTCCGGGTTTTTATAATGGTTCATTTTCGTGATACTTTTCTATTAATAAAAGTACTGCACTATCATCACAGTTAAATTCTGTCATTTCGTTATTTACTTATATTAAATTATGTTATTCATATGTGATATGAATACGACAACATGTAGAGAAGCAGCAGTAGATGCCTGTCGCTACCAAGATCATCACGACAATCGTCTTCGGCCAACCAAGCTTCGATCAGTCTCTTTCGTCTGTTGTCCATAATTATCTAAATAACTCTGTTTTTACCTGCAAATATAAACAAATACATTATAAAATTAATAATTTATAAGTCTGTAACATTATTTTTAAAATCACAATATAATATTTGTAAAAAATAAATGAAACAGTCACAACAAGACCACAATAATATATCGACGCGTTTCATATTAAAACTAAACTAAACTAATATTTTATTATTTATTGGAAAATTTGGTTGTCTTTATGTTTAAATTACATAACACAATAGAAGAGTTTTTCTTTATCGGAAGAGATCGCTACCTAGCGATAAGGCCACCGTTTGTACACTTTGTTTTCCTCTTACCTGTACTTTATGTGTCTCTATTTCCTTTGTGTGTGCAATAAATAATTAAATAAAATTAAATAAGTGGGCGGGGCCTGTCCATGAAGTACAATATATAGGTAGTTGTATGATATTTTAACCTAAACAATAATTCATAGGCGTGAAGCTGTCAAAAAGCAAATAATTTAATGGACAGAGGTATAATCGAAACATATCAATTGCCACCCGCTGGCACTATGCAAGCTTATCAAATAATTCATTAAATTTTACGAGCAAAGATATGCATCCTCCATTATAGCTGATAGTCTAATATCTAATATATATTATAAAGGCGAAAGTTTGTAAGGATGTATGGATGTATGGATGTATGG
This sequence comes from Colias philodice, assembly GCF_061535455.1. Taxonomy (NCBI): domain Eukaryota; kingdom Metazoa; phylum Arthropoda; class Insecta; order Lepidoptera; family Pieridae; genus Colias; species Colias philodice. The sequence goes on along the minus strand of NC_143103.1, from coordinate 7,261,788 downwards.
ATGTTTGTTACTCTTTCACGTAAAAACTACTAAACCGATTACAATGAAATTTAGCACACATATAGAGGGTAACTTGGATTAACACATAGGATAGTTTTTATCCCGGAAATCTCACGGGAACGGGAACTATGCGGGTTTTCCTTTGCAAACGCGGGCGAAGCCGCGGGCGGAAATCTAGTTGTTTCATAAAACTTTGATCCAATGAACTCAGATCCCATTAGCGGTATTATCTAGACTATAGATAGGTAATAAAGCGAGGTCGAAGCGATGTTGAATATTGTAAGATAAAAGCTAACGACTAGTTCATTAACAATTTGCTCTGAAATAGCAAAAGCTATCTATTTTTATTTCAGTAGTTAATGAATGTTTTTCATTAGAATTTTGTATAAGATAGTATTATAATTATGTCCACTTACGTCATCGCTCATCAAAATAATGTGAAAGGTATCTACTTCTTCTATTTTAGTTTACAAAAAATATGTTTCATTTAGATCGCCTATTTTTTATAATATTATACATTTTTTTAAACTACATGAACCTATGAAAGTCTTTCGATTTGAAAATGAAGTTTATATTCTTACGAATCAAACAAGCGAATGCTCATTCTAACCCAACTATGTCAATTATTTTAGTGTAAGCAGGCGTAGAGCATTCTTTCGTTGTTTTTAATGCGATCGAAAAGATTCTATACAATGTTCTATTAGGTACTGAACAACACTAAATACGAGATTTCGTTTACACTAAATGATCACGATATAATGCTCTAGCTGTAGCTATAGCTCTAGCTCTATATTCGTTTGATGTAAATGCGCCGTGAAACTAACTTGTTTTAAGTTGCGTTTTGACAATATTTATAGTAAATTATGTAAAAGACAACACAGAACAAAGAGCGTGTGTGGAGGTCCACATGCCATAACAGGGTTGTAGGTAAATTGATGCTATTAGCCCAGTGTGTCCCAGAAAGTGTTTCCCGCCATGAATTGCATCAGCAAACTGTGAAAGCATTCTCAATTATGCAATGCGCTTGTGATCGTGCAGATTTAGTGTGTACTTTACATTACTTTCTCGTATTTGTGTGGTTTGTTCTATTTCTATTAGAGGGAGTCCGGTGTTTGGTGGTGACCGCCGTTGGTTGGTTCAGTAGATGTTTTTGTTGATTTTCTGTCTGTAATTGTTGTTAAAATAGATACTGACGGAACTAAATGTGTAACAAATTGAATTAATTATTCTGCTACCACTAAACATACTGATTAAAAGTGTTAAAAGCTGCAATGCTAAATTAAGATAGACTTAACTCTCCTTTTACATCAGCTATTCATAATTACAGCACAGAAACATATCTTCATTTAAAGTAATAGATAAAAAAAAATTTTGAAGGAGGAATCGATGGAATAATTTTGATCACCCAAAAATATTAATTAATTTTTATTTTTTTACTAATTTCTTTCGTTTCATACTAATTCTTATAACAAGTACATCGTCTCTATTTCCAAACTATAACATCATATACTTCAAATAAATATAGCAACAAGAAGTGTGAAAACAATGCATTTATTTCGTAAGCGTTTGATGTTCGGATTGAAAACTCTGTTGGCAAGCAGCCATCTTATAAATCAAGTCCTTAGCACATGTCTTACTAAGTCAACTGCAGTATTTTACTTGCCTTTGATCAACACTTAGGATAAACACTACATTTAGAAGTAGAACTCACTTCACACATGGTTAAATCGCACTTTGATTGAAGCAGAAACCTATCTTCTTAATTGCTCAATAAATTACTATTTAAATTGATTATGATATTATTGAGTGAAATAAATTATACCTATTAGTATATCTAGTATAATCTATACCTAAATATAGTAAGTATATCTATATCATTATCTGTGGTATAGCTAATATGTGCCTATAAAATAATCATGTACATAGTATAAAACAAGGTAGCTGTCTCTGTCTATCCATCCCTATTTACCTATGCTTTAATATTTAAAAGTACGCAACGGATTTTAATAAGGTCTCTTTAATAGATAGAGTGATTCTCGAGGAAGGTTTTAGTATATAATTTATTAGGTTTTAGAAAAAGCGGACGTAGCTGCGGGCAGAAAGCTAGAATATCTAATATAAAGTATGTAAACACAGTATATTATGTTATCAAAACAGAGTAAGATTCTCACCATATTTAAAGCTTAAAATATTACATTTCCACAAACCAAAAAGAAACTCATTAATTTTTGTGTCACGTTTGCGGAAAACGTTCAACCAGATGTTATTTGGAAGTAAAAGTTTGGATTTGCTGAAAATAATATAATTATGATTTAATTCTTAATATTTTACGCTATTACATATGTTAAGTAATGTTAGGTTCTTCTATCTACTTCTATAGTATGACCCAAGGTATGACCTAAGCATCCAAACAATCTACATTATACAGGGATAAAATCTGCCTTTCAAACTTGTCTGCTTTTTAATTTCATACTTGGTAAAGACTAAAGAAAATAGTGGTCACCTTATAAAAATTGTAGAAAACAAGATTATTATTAAAAAAACAAAATACCCGACTGCACACTAAATAAAGGGAAATTTAGAAAAAATATTATTATGTCTTTATCCCGTGGGACTTTTAGGATAAAATGTATCCTATGACACTCCCGTAATCAAGACAAATCTAACGATACCTCATACATCAAAACCCATCAAGCCGTTTAGGCTACAGGTGGTCACAAAGGAAAAGACATACATACATACTTACATACACTCGAAAAACATTACCCTCCTTCTTTGGCAGTCGGGTAAAAAATATCTGATATGAATGAAGTACCGGGTTGAAACGCTGTTTGCTAAAAACTAGTTAAGTGTTTGTAATAGATTCCATTAGTCTCCAGAAACATTTTACGTTATGAGAAAAATATATTTCCTAAATGACGTATGACTCAATCCCTTGCCAATATCTAATAGTATCTGATATAAAATATCAATTACATCAAAGTAATGTTTTGCTAACCTCGCCCTCGTAGTCATTATTAGCCATCTAGATCCAAACTTTTTTCCAAGACCATATAACAAGAGGTTTATCGCCAACTATTACACGAAAAGTTAGTTTACAAGTTTCTTTCACATAGTTAAACGTCTGCAAATAGATTAGAATACCTAAACAAGATTAACAAGCAATGTTATGAGCAATCCATTTAAATTTATGGTTTATTTATTTATTTATTTATTTACTCTTTATTGTACAACATATTACAATGAAAGTACATAAAACAAAACAATTTAAAATGTACAAACGGCGGCCTTATGGCTCAAAGCCATCTCTGCCAGGCAACCTTCAGGCAAAGGACAAATTATAACTTAAGGTAGCCAATTAGCAATAATAACGTTAAAAAAAGAAGAAAAAAAAACTGAATTAAAACAAAGCATAATACATAAAACACTATATGTATATAACTACAATATAATATATACATATACAGTAAGTATATATATAGTGGTTATTCGATTTTCCACCTTAACTTTTAAACAGCTTTCTACTAATGCAAATATGTTTCACTAGCACTGTACAAAGCATAATATGAAAAGAGTGTTGATAGATAACGATGATGCGAACAATAGATAACGATGTTAGATAACGATAATTAACAAGCTGGATATTAAAAAAATATAAAGATACTCGTATGATATGGTAAATAAGAATAAATTAAAAAATAAGGATGGTTGTAAAATATAACCACGTAGAAAATAAAAATAGTAACACATTGCGATGGATTCTTAGAATACTGAGCCGCGATAAGTCACGGTAAATTTTGAAAAAAATAAAGTTGCCTATTCAGTCACAAAGTTGGCTGTGAAAGTGCGAGTAAAATACAGTGAACTTAATTATAACACAACTATTATTACAAGCAATTGAATTTATAATTAAAAACTTTGCCAACTTCAAAACGTAAAATTTCGGCAAAAGCCAAAAAGTTCTGACCACATTTACCGGTTTGTATAAACTGCCGCAGAGGGATTTTACTAACGAGTTGAAACCCCATGTTGTCATTTAGGTGAACATATTGTTCAATGAACCGAACAAATTATGTACAATGCAACCTTTATGTTTACCCAACACTATAATTAATTCCATTGATATTAGAATTATGAATGGATGTTATATATGTATAGCATTACTCAAAATAGATAACATAATTAAATTAAACAGATAATTAATAATAACTTACTATCTTATTCGAATAGTTGTATTCATGTTATTCATTCACATTCATTTAGTGATTATCGGCAAAAAATTAAATGATTTTATTGATATTTAATTTTTAATATATTCCCTAGTATTTTATTTTAATCAAAAAGTGAACTAGTAACAAACTACTGCTAAATCACTTAAAACACCTTTCACACTTCAAAATAGTATTTTATAGAGATATTTGACTACAAAATATTATATTAGTGAAATAACGTTAGCTATTTGTATTCCTTGTACATAAGAGGAAATTAGAACATTAAAACAACACTTTTATCATGAACTTTTATTATACGAGGCATAACAATCATTGCTTCACATTTCTATAAAATTCAAACATACATTTGAGTACAACTCCTCTTTAATTATTAAAGTACGTTCTGCTACTAATTTATTAACCTTATGACAATGATATACGTATGATAATAATATAGATGTATTACTAATACAAGTTGCTAGCTAATTGGAGCATTAGAAGTTATATCTCTCGGAGTTAAAGCCAATCCTATTGAAGTATAAGCTTATTGCTCAAATAATGTTACGTTGTAGTCAATTATTTTATTACATAAAGTATTATTATTATTCGCAGAAACGTTTGTATCAAATGAAGGAAAGCATTAAAACAACAAACGAAGGCATTAGTGGAAATGAAAATTGTTATCAATTATAATGAAGGTAAGCTTCTTATATAAAAATATACATACGATTATCCATTATTTACTTTGAAAAATTGTATCTTGAGAGCGTTAGCATAATCAAAATATAATGTAAATGAAGTTTATACCTATGTCGATTGAAATAATATATTAAAAAATGTAAATACTACCGCATACTCGTATTATTATGCTACATATTGAACTCATGTTTATTGAAATTTTCTCTGCACACATTCCAAAACCACATTTCAATTTGACTACACTGCTAAATTAGCAGATATCCCGTAAATTAGATTTTCAGCACTGTCAAGCGTAGCGTCAGCGATTCGACTAAATTTTACATGACTATTTCAATGTTGGTTTAATCTAATATAATATTTATTGCATGGCATAATATGGCTCGTCATTTTTCATCCTACATTGCGTGAATGTTTTCAGCTATAAATCTTTAACAAATGGAAGGATAGGACGCTTTATAGCACTTTCAGACAAAAATACAAAAGCAATGTCCAAATTTACACATTTTTACCAAGTCCGTATAGTCGCTAGATGTGAAAATATATATTTTTTTACTTGTCGATGTACCATATTATAAACAAAATTGATTTTATGCCATTTATTATGTGTGTTGTTTATAATAAAATTAAAATGCATCACCAATATGGAAAATAATTTCTTCCCTAGTTAATTGAATTTTACATCAAAATAAACTAATTATCGTTATCGATGATCCTAGTTTAAAAAAGTGACTTTACAACTAATAAAATAGGGTTTATTTCGAGTTACCACAGTGCCATTTAAAAGGTGGGAAGCTTCAAACGACTCTTTTCCTGGCCTCTGTATATGTTTCCTCTCCATTCATTCACTTCGGTCGCCACTTCCCGAACGGCTTCCTTGAAATAACGAATGTTGTGCTGAAATCATTCTGCAAATTGTACTTTTTATGTGGGATTTTTTCGCGGTTTTGTAAGGGCAATTTTCGAGATATTTTGGTAGATATAATAGATAAAATGTTTTTCACAATGATAACCGGGAATAGTTGATTCGGCTAAAATATATTTTTTACTAGCTTTCGCCCGTGGCTTCACCCGCTTTGTCTAAAACCTTATAAATAATATATTATACATACTAAAATCTACCTTAAGAATGAATACCTTAAAATCTATGTATTAAAATAAACCGCTTAATTATTCGTTGCGTAGTTTTAAAGATTTACGCACACATAGGGACGGTCAGACGTCGATAGCAACTTTGTTTTATACTATGATAACGTTTTTGCTCAAAATATAGAAAGTAAGAACCACATACGATGATATATACATGTAGATAGGTACTTGTTATGAAATATGACCTATTTTTTGCATAATATTCATTAATTTACTTTTGGATTTGAAAAGTCCTTCATTTGTATTTGAAAAGCAACTCAATAAACGTTAAAAGATAATAATGAAGCAATATTTAAAATATTGGTTGGACAGAGAATGAAATTGGAAAATGAATTGGAGAATCCGTTGCGACGCTAGATTGCTTCCTTTGAAAACTTTTTACAATTCAATATTGGTTGAGATTGGAACGGTAATAATAATTGCTCATTTTTTTTTGTTGGTACATATTACGTAGCAATTGAGAGATTCACATTATTATGACATTTTATAAATTGACGACCTAGCTCCTAGGTTCGATAACAACCAAGCCCATTTAAAAAAAGCGTGCGAGCCAAGCACACGTGTAAGAAGTGAAACTTCTTAGGCAAGATTTAAAGATATCAAAATAAAAAATCATCGCCTTGTCGTCGCCTTCATGACGTGACGGTATTGCAATGACGTGACCTTTAAATTTTACTCTCAACTAAATATTAATAAATCTGTCTATCGATTTTTTAAGTAAGATACTTCCTACTTAAATAATCGATAGATTTGCTTAGTTCCGGCTAAACGGCATAGTTTACATAATAATTGATTTATTTATATAACAATTAATTACATCTAAAATAACATTGTAACGGAATATCTCAATTCACTTTAGATAAGTAATACAATTCTGTTTCTATCGAAAACCAATAGCCAATGTCTGCCAAATTGGTACGAAAGCTTTTAGGCCTATATTGCACGGAACGGGACAGTTAACTAGGTAAAATGTCTACATCCTTAATTTCTACACGAACGAAATTGTTTGTATTGTTTGGCTATGTTACCTACTTTTATTATATTCCTATAAGATGGTATAAAAAGGTAAACAAACGAAATGTTCTCTAATTGTATAAAGTGATAAAATTGTGAAACTAAATCAATTACATACAGCTGAATTATATCTGAATTTTTTTTTACTTAGAGGAATCGTGTCATGGAATATACGAAACGAATAATTATTATTATTAATGTGTACCTACTGATTTTAGATTGAAACAGTATTTAAATTTATAACTCTACCTATATTAGCACAGTAAATATTTCTGACTTCTTCTCAAATTATTTTTAGTGTCGATTGTATTCCTAATTTACTTTAACAGTTCAGTCGTTACAGTTTGTACTGTCGTTAGTTTGAGAGCGATTGAAATCTGGAGAGCTCTCCAATGTAATAGCTACTCACGGAAATGGCTTCAATCTCAGCCATTCTTGTATCTTTGAAAACAAAGAACTAAATGCACATCGCTGTAACAACACAGTAATAGCTTTCTTTCTTTATATAAGCCTTTTTGTTAACTCTTGACGAGTAAAAGTAATAAATCAAAAAGTATCTATACCTATCTATTAAAATAAAATTAATGACTTATTTATTTAGGTCAAACAAACAAATCTTACCTATAGTTATAATCAACAGAGCGCAATTTTATTGGTGTTTTTGTAAACAGAGCCCATTATTAGTTACCCTTAAATATGATCTTACAAAGTATAACAAAACAAACAACCCAACTACCGGCATTTACTATAATTCAGGTCAATAGCAGTTGTTATTGTTCAAAAACAACTCTTTCGTATATTTTCCAACTGAACAGCTTTGACTTAACTGCATAGAGTATTTAGTCCATTGAATGAGTCCCTCCAAGGGGGGTCTAGAGTGCGTGAGTTAGTAACGTAAGATGTTTCTTCGGAAACATGTCAAGAGTCCCTAGGTAATAAACATACTAAAACCCCGGGCCACTAGGAGGAGCCCCGGAGTGGGGGGAGGGGGGAAATGGGTCCATTTTTTAATTTTTCGCTTAAATCTCAAAAACGGTACATGTTAGAGAAAAACTTTCAAGGAAAAGTTGAAAGGCCATAAAATTATCTACAAGTTGTACCTAAATCATTTTTTCCTATATCCTACCGTTTCTGAGTTATTCGCAGTAAAACATGATTTTGGCTCAAACAATTTCCACATCAATCGATCAAAAAATATTTATTTCTTCCAAAAAACTCAAATGTACAACTTGTGACCAGTACTGATAGATTGCTCTTAATTAGTTCTATAATTGGTAAAATAAACACATTCCTCCATGGAAGCCTTTAGGAGGAATCGATTGTCAAAATATTATATTAGGGCAGTTTGAGTTACTGAACTTGATCTTTTTATTTTTTTCTTCCAAAAAACTCAAAAGTGCAACTTGTGACCGGTACAGATAGATTGCTCATAATTAGGTCTATCATTGCAAAAAATACCAGATTCCACCACGGAGGCGTTTACGGGGAATTGAATTTTATCAGGGTAGTTACGATACATGAACTTTTTATTTTTTTTCTTCCAAAAAGCTCAAAAGTGCAACTTGTGACCGGTACAAATAGATTGCTCATAATTAGGTCTATCATTGATAAAAATACCAGATTCCACCATGGAGGCGTTTACGGGGAATTGAATTTTATTAGGGTAGTTAGTTAAAAAGTTCATGTATCGTAACTACCATAATAAAATTCAATACCTCCTAAACGCCTCCATGGTGGAATCTGGTTTTTTTATCAATGATAGAACTAATTATGAGCAATCTATCGGTACCAGTCACAAGTTGCACTTTTGAGTTTTTTTGGAAGAAAAAAAATAAAAGGTTCAAGTATCGTATCTACCCTAATAAAATTCAATTCCCCGTAAACGCCTCCGTGGTGGAATCTAGTATTTTTATCAATTATAGACCTTATTATGAGCAATCTATCTGTACCGGTCACAAGTTGCACTTTTGAGTTTTTTGGAAGAAAAAAATAAAAAGATCAAATTCAGTAACTCAAACTGCCCTAATATAATATTTTGACAATCGATTCCTCCTAAAGGCTTCCATGGAGGAATGTGTTTATTTTACCCATTATAGACCTAATTAAGAGCATTCTATCAGTACCGGTCACAAGTTGCACTTTTGAGTTTTTTGGAAGAAAAAAATAAAAAGATAAAGTTCAGTAACTCAAACTACCCTAATATAGTATTTTGACAATCGATTCCTCCTAAAGGCTTCCATGGATGAATGTGTTTATTTTACCAATTATAGACCTAATTAAGAGCAATCTATCAGTATCGGTCACAAGTTGCACTTTTGAGTTTTTTTGGAGAAAAAAATAAAAAGTTCAAGTATCGTAACTACCCTAATAAAATTCAATTCCCCGTAAACGCCTCCGTGGTGGAATCTGGTATTTTTATCAATGATAGACCCAATTATGAGCAATCTATCTGTACCGGTCACAAGTTGCACTTTTGAGTTTTTTGGAAGAAAAAAATAAAAAGATCAAGTTCAGTAACTCAAACTACCTTAATATAATATTTTGACAATCGATTCCTCCTAAAGGCTTCCATGGAGGAATGTGTTTATTTTACCAATTATAGACCTAATTAAGAGCAATCTATCAGTACCGGTCACAAGTTGCACATTTTAGTTTTTTGGAAGAAAGAAATATTTTTTGATCGATTGATGTGGAAATTGTTTGAGCCAAAATCATGTTTTACTGCGTATAACTCAGAAACGGTAGGATATAGGAAAAAAGTGTGTGCGTGTAACCTTTACGCGCGATTGAAGTAAAACTTCTTTGGCGTTGACGACATATATCACTGAAATGATTAAATATTAACTTAAATAAATAAATATTATATTATAATTTAATTATATTTATTATTCATGTGCTTTACAAAGATTATTTAAATGTTATATTAATATTATTCATTCGAAACAGGTAATTGAATGTCATCATAATTTCTTACGTACGAAATTATAGGTTTGTGGTAACTATAATGTGAAACATAAATTTTACTCTCTAAATTTGCTACTTTTCTTGAAAATACAGCATCTATCGTTGTACCGAAACGCGTTGTTGAATGAAGTCGAGAAGTATTCATAGATAAATCAAATTTTTCTTCTAAAAAATCAATTAACGGCTGAAATTCCTGAGAGCGAAAATTAACATTAAAATCTCCAGTTAGAATCATCGGTAATTCATGATAATTACTATTTAAAAGTCGAGAACCTTCAATTGTGAAGTGAAGTAATTGCTGTTGAATAAATTTTATGATAATTGTCAGGCTAGTATTTGTAGAAATATAAATAACAACGATAATCACAGGTTGGTCATTCGTATTAACACATCGAACCAAGGCGATGTCACCAATTTGTGAAACCTTATCGGAAATTTGTGATAATATAGTTGGTGAAATATTTTGAATTGGTGTTACATTGTTCAGTGTATCTGTAGATGAATGATATACAGCTACTCCACCAGCAGTTGAGTTGGGTCGTTTGTATTGGGTAATGCAATAAAAATTTTCAATAAGAATTTGTTCGTCATTTTTCATCCAAGTTTCGGAAAATAACAGCAATGTGGACCTTTTTAATACTTTATCATTCAGATCAGAAACATGAGCACGTAAACTTTGGCAGTTGAAGGAAAATAGTGTAATGTTACTCTCATTTTTCGATCCAAAATCACTTTTAAACAAAAGTTAAAGCATCTACTTCTGGCAGAACAGTAGTTACTGCATAGTATTTAAAGCACCAATCAACCAATCAACACCGCATCTCTTATCATTTAAATTCATATTCATATTTATTTATTTATTAATATCTATTATTTGTATTAGTTATCTATTTATTATTTATATTATTTTTCTGTAGCAAATCAGTGGAAAGTCGAAAGCACACCCTCCATTCGGTCTTGACAGAATACCAGCGCTGTAGTCGCAGCTTGCTGCGATTATGGCAGAAAGCTGAGTCAAGACCCTTTTCTGGATATGCAGTGCACACACAGTACCAGATTCTCAACAAACATGGCGTCTAATTTATGTCTAATTTTATTATGTATCGTACTTTCTTTTTTCTTCTATTTTGTGTTTTCTTCTTGTGTGTGTGTGTACCTTTATCTAGAAATAAATGTCTTTTCTTTCTTCTTTCTTTCTTTCATTTACAAGGTTATATAATTCTTCCTGTTGTGTTATTAGGCGAGAATTTGAAAGTCTTTCAAATTCACACTGTAAATCAACTATTCCCCCTGGACGCTTTCTTCCATGATAAAATTTGTTGTCATCGGTGTTTGAGACAATGAACAATCCATTTATATCAGTTACTCGTGATAATGCTACATATAACAGCTGCTGACTGTGACTTTTATTGTATTCATAAACGATTTGATCAAAAGTACCACCTTGAGACTTATGTATTGTAAGCGCACAAGCAGATACTAATGGAAAGTGATTTCTCTTTGCAAATATTGTCTTATTTCTATTCATTGGTACAGATGACGATCTTCGTAAAATTGGGACTGCTGTTCTACTAATGTTTAGAGTTTGAATATGATGGGCAGCTTTTTTCCTAATTTTCTCTCCTATCTTACCAGGAAACTCAAGCCATAAGCGTATGATGTTATCACTGTCATCACGTTCAATATACACTAACTTTCCAACACAACCGTTGGCTAAGCCATCAGATACATCAATATTGGTTGTAATAATGTAAAATTTGTTAAGAACTAATATGATTTCATAAGGCGATCCTCCTGTATCAATAACTGACATTTTATGAAATTGTTGGCGTACATATGCTTCTTGTTCAACTGAATGACAACCTATATACATATCTGTTGCTATGGATACTACTTTGTCTTCAGCAATATTTAAAATAGATTGATTATAATCCGCAACATGTTTATTTTTATTTTTAATTTACTTATTTTAAAAGTAATAAATAAACAAGTATATTTAGAGATTTTCAAAAAATTTTGCAATTTAAAATAATGTTTTTAAAACTGTTGAATTTTTCATTCACTTTGCTATTCACAATTGATCCATTTGAAAATTTGAAAATAAATAATCCTAATTGATTATGATATTTGCCACTAGCTGGCGTATATAGGGCGTATTCAGAAAGAAAGCTTGAAACTTATAAGCGCTTATAAGCGCTTATCGGCGCTTATAAGCGCTGGTAACCCGAGCAGGAAAATATATGAACATGCGCTTATAAGCGCTGATAGGCGCCGACAAGTTTCAACAAGTTTCAACAAACTTGTCGGCGCTTATAAGCGCATGTTCATATATTTTCCTGCGCGGGTTACCAGCGCTTATAAGCGCCGATAAGCGCTTATAAGCGCTTATAAGTTTCAAGCTTTCTTTCTGAATACGCCCTATAAGTCAAGAAGCGTGTAGTATATGACATATACTTACAACATGCTTACAACCAATCAGAATTATTATTTTTAAATGGCGGAAACTACACAGACTATAGTAAGCGTTACTTCCGTCAGAAAAAAAATCTGAGTTACTCCCTAGTCGCGCCTAAAGAAGTTTTACTTCAAAAATGATTCAGGTACAACTTGTAGATAATTTTATGGCCTTTCAACTTTTCCTTGAAAGTTTTTCTCTAACATGTACCGTTTTTGAGATTTAAGCGAAAAATTAAAAAATGGACCCATTTTCCCCCTCCCCCCACTCCGGGGCTCCTCCTAGTGGCCCGGGGTTTTAGTATGTTTATTACCTAGGGACTCTTGACATGTTTCCGAAGAAACATTTTACGTTACTAACTCACGCACTCTAGAACTTTTTATTCAATGGACTAATTGGACATAATTTAGGTTCGATAAAATCTACGTAGTAGTCTGGAAGTTCCCTAACTTAAAGAGGATTTCAGTTTTATTGCTTTAGAAACTTCGAGAAAAATATGCGTGCGTTGAATGCAGCGCATTTCAAATATAAAATCACAGTTTTTTATAGGTAAACTTTCTAGCCTTTTTCCGGCGGCACGCCCGCATGATAAAAAGAAATTATCTTCTTCTTCTTCTTTTTTCAAATGGTAACTCCCGATCCCAGTGAGGACGGATTCTGCCAATGTCAAGTTTTGAACGGATGGTCAGTTTAAGTTAATGCTCATGTTAAGCGTGCTCTGTGCTGAGGAAAAATCACGGTTGAGATGATTTACTTTTTATTTACTCAAAGACTCATTTTCTTACATGGAGCTGTATAACCTGACAAAGAACAAATATTAGTTATAGACAACACAACACATCACAAAAGCATAACATAAAATAGGTATCGGTAGTCAGAGGGAAAGAAATTATCATGAGAATGAGCTTCCTAACTATCTCCAAACACAAAAAAGCATATCATAAAATGCAACTCCGTTGCAACATAAATGAAAGGCAAACAAACAAACACTCTTTCGCATTTATACTATTAGTTTATTCTAGAGAATTTACTCAACGTACTAACAGGCATATCTACAGACAAATTGAACTAGCCACGTTGTTGTAAACTTTGTGATGTGGTCAGAATACGGTTTTGTATAATCTGCGTCTTTAATGACAGTTTTCAAAATCGCATTTTAGTAACCGTCATTAATTAAAACGCACGGAACGAAGAACGTATAAGTCATAGAGATCTAGAGAGATGCCAATCGCTTGCGCTGAGTACGAAACCTGGTGTCTCATTACAAATTGACGCACACAACAGTAAACAGAATAAAAACAATACTTCGCGTTGTGTGCGTGTCATCACGCAAAAATTTGAGAGCCACTATTCGTTCGCACACTAGATTGTAAGTGACGTACGTATACATAGACTAGAGTAGATAATTTTTGAAACAAAAAAAAATCGCAGTCGCATGAAACCCATTAGAAAAGGAGAGGAATATGATAAAAATGTAAGGAAAAATAAATTACGGTCAATCCGAGTTCGGGAAGCGGGAGGGGGGAGCTTTTAAGAGAAAAAAAGTGTGTGCGTGTAACCTTTACGCGCGATTGAAGTAAAACTTCTTTGGCGTTGACGACATATATCACTGAAATGATTAAATATTAACTTAAATAAATAAATATTATATTATAATTTAATTATATTTATTATTCATGTGCTTTACAAAGATTATTTAAATGTTATATTAATATTATTCATTCGAAACAGGTAATTGAATGTCATCATAATTTCTTACGTACGAAATTATAGGTTTGTGGTAACTATAATGTGAAACATAAATTTTACTCTCTAAATTTGCTACTTTTCTTGAAAATACAGCATCTATCGTTGTACCGAAACGCGTTGTTGAATGAAGTCGAGAAGTATTCATAGATAAATCAAATTTTTCTTCTAAAAAATCAATTAACGGCTGAAATTCCTGAGAGCGAAAATTAACATTAAAATCTCCAGTTAGAATCATCGGTAATTCATGATAATTACTATTTAAAAGTCGAGAACCTTCAATTGTGAAGTGAAGTAATTGCTGTTGAATAAATTTTATGATAATTGTCAGGCTAGTATTTGTAGAAATATAAATAACAACGATAATCACAGGTTGGTCATTCGTATTAACACATCGAACCAAGGCGATGTCACCAATTTGTGAAACCTTATCGGAAATTTGTGATAATATAGTTGGTGAAATATTTTGAATTGGTGTTACATTGTTCAGTGTATCTGTAGATGAATGATATACAGCTACTCCACCAGCAGTTGAGTTGGGTCGTTTGTATTGGGTAATGCAATAAAAATTTTCAATAAGAATTTGTTCGTCATTTTTCATCCAAGTTTCGGAAAATAACAGCAATGTGGACCTTTTTAATACTTTATCATTCAGATCAGAAACATGAGCACGTAAACTTTGGCAGTTGAAGGAAAATAGTGTAATGTTACTCTCATTTTTCGATCCAAAATCACTTTTAAACAAAAGTTAAAGCATCTACTTCTGGCAGAACAGTAGTTACTGCATAGTATTTAAAGCACCAATCAACCAATCAACACCGCATCTCTTATCATTTAAATTCATATTCATATTTATTTATTTATTAATATCTATTATTTGTATTAGTTATCTATTTATTATTTATATTATTTTTCTGTAGCAAATCAGTGGAAAGTCGAAAGCACACCCTCCATTCGGTCTTGACAGAATACCAGCGCTGTAGTCGCAGCTTGCTGCGATTATGGCAGAAAGCTGAGTCAAGACCCTTTTCTGGATATGCAGTGCACACACAGTACCAGATTCTCAACAAACATGGCGTCTAATTTATGTCTAATTTTATTATGTATCGTACTTTCTTTTTTCTTCTATTTTGTGTTTTCTTCTTGTGTGTGTGTGTACCTTTATCTAGAAATAAATGTCTTTTCTTTCTTCTTTCTTTCTTTCATTTACAAGGTTATATAATTCTTCCTGTTGTGTTATTAGGCGAGAATTTGAAAGTCTTTCAAATTCACACTGTAAATCAACTATTCCCCCTGGACGCTTTCTTCCATGATAAAATTTGTTGTCATCGGTGTTTGAGACAATGAACAATCCATTTATATCAGTTACTCGTGATAATGCTACATATAACAGCTGCTGACTGTGACTTTTATTGTATTCATAAACGATTTGATCAAAAGTACCACCTTGAGACTTATGTAGGGGAGACCGGGTTTGGTTGTCTCACGGGTTGTTTGTCACAGCGGTCTTAACACAAAACTGAACTATCGAATAAGTCTGTTGAACAGCGTGGCAAGAGCGATACAGTGAAAACGCTGTCCCAACTTCGCGTCAGACCGCTCCGATCTGCCGTGAGGGCCTCACACGTGTTTATTGTTTTCGCACAGCAAAAGTAAATTTTTGTGCTGCTGTGTCGAACCTCGTAATTATACGTTCTTGTTTTACAGTAATAATTTTTCAGTTCATTTGATGATGATGAAATGTGTTTTATAATATCGTAGTATAGTTTTTTAGATATTCATTGATCAGAATTTATTTTCAATTTTATTTTCATAAAACGTGTTATGGGGCTCGTTGTCACAAATTTTCGGGGGCTGGTTGTCACCTATCAACCAGCCCCCTGTATGCGAGATGACTTTAATTGCGTTTTGAGGTTGTTTGTTTTAGCCGTAAATTTTCAATCAACACCGGAAAATCACCCTAACAAACCTACTGGAATCCATCCATCTGTCCTTGATGACTCTATATTGACTCACGTTTATTATTGTTTGCTAAAATTGTGATTGATTAATATTCAGACTGAAATAAAGACCGTAGACACGGTTTCATTTGGTTAAGAGTTCTTAATTAAAAATTATTCCGTAAAATTATAAGACCAAAGTGTGACTTTCTATTTATAAATTGCCTGTTAATTAGTACGTGACTACCTACCCTAGGCATTGTGACAACCATGCCTGACCCGGGGTTATAAGTCACATTTTTCTTTAGAGTGAAAATACAAAATATTTCTACAACTGATAATATTACACAAAAATACGTTTATTTATTTTGTAACAGAATAATTACACTATCTTTTGGTATACAAATATCATTCCTAAACAACGTATTTTGGAAGTTACATAAAAAAAGTTAAAAATGTGACTTTCATCCCCGGTCTCCCCTATTGTAAGCGCACAAGCAGATACTAATGGAAAGTGATTTCTCTTTGCAAATATTGTCTTATTTCTATTCATTGGTACAGATGACGATCTTCGTAAAATTGGGACTGCTGTTCTACTAATGTTTAGAGTTTGAATATGATGGGCAGCTTTTTTCCTAATTTTCTCTCCTATCTTACCAGGAAACTCAAGCCATAAGCGTATGATGTTATCACTGTCATCACGTTCAATATACACTAACTTTCCAACACAACCGTTGGCTAAGCCATCAGATACATCAATATTGGTTGTAATAATGTAAAATTTGTTAAGAACTAATATGATTTCATAAGGCGATCCTCCTGTATCAATAACTGACATTTTATGAAATTGTTGGCGTACATATGCTTCTTGTTCAACTGAATGACAACCTATATACATATCTGTTGCTATGGATACTACTTTGTCTTCAGCAATATTTAAAATAGATTGATTATAATCCGCAACATGTTTATTTTTATTTTTAATTTACTTATTTTAAAAGTAATAAATAAACAAGTATATTTAGAGATTTTCAAAAAATTTTGCAATTTAAAATAATGTTTTTAAAACTGTTGAATTTTTCATTCACTTTGCTATTCACAATTGATCCATTTGAAAATTTGAAAATAAATAATCCTAATTGATTATGATATTTGCCACTAGCTGGCGTATGGGCGTATTCAGAAAGAAAGCTTGAAACTTATAAGCGCTTATAAGCGCTTATCGGCGCTTATAAGCGCTGGTAACCCGAGCAGGAAAATATATGAACATGCGCTTATAAGCGCTGATAGGCGCCGACAAGTTTCAACAAGTTTCAACAAACTTGTCGGCGCTTATAAGCGCATGTTCATATATTTTCCTGCGCGGGTTACCAGCGCTTATAAGCGCCGATAAGCGCTTATAAGCGCTTATAAGTTTCAAGCTTTCTTTCTGAATACGCCCTAAGTCAAGAAGCGTGTAGTATATGACATATACTTACAACATGCTTACAACCAATCAGAATTATTATTTTTAAATGGCGGAAACTACACAGACTATAGTAAGCGTTACTTCCGTCAGAAAAAAAATCTGAGTTACTCCCTAGTCGCGCCTAAAGAAGTTTTACTTCAAAAAATGGTTTCTCTCGATTTCCGACAAAACTACAAGTCCTATAGAAAAAAGTTCAATGGCAAAGTTGTAGGTAATTAAAAGTTCTACAACTTTTGTATTCACAATTTTTTCACATAACCTAAAAAGTTAGGTGAAAAATTCAAAAAACCAAGTTTTTGGTCTTTTATTTCTATCTACTTCAAAATTTATTTTTTTTCTACGAAATTTGGTGGAAACTTACTTTATTATGTCCCAAATACACTGTAATTTATTTGATTGAAAATATTTATTTTTTCGCCTTATTTTGAATTAAAACCAAAAAAACAACTTAATTTTCAATCGAAAAGTCACCCGTCAAAATATCAGCTTTTTTCAAAAACTTGGGGTGCCTTTTATTCATTGAAATCTCTACTTTCATATGGTGTAAAAAAAATAAACACCACTATAGTAAATGTTCTCAGGAAATGCATACAAACAGTCTGAAAATTAGCTTTTACTAAATCAGGCACACTTCTCTAACTACCTGAAATGTTTTTATCGACATCATTTTGCTTTTGAATATGCTGTAAAATATTAAACTTAGAACAGATAATTATTTTTCTTTTGAAATATTACCGAAAAGCCGATACAAGAGAAGATATAGAGTTCAAGAAGTGTGCCTGATTTAGTAAAAGCTCATTATCACACTGTTTGTATGCATTTCCTGAGAACATTTACTATAGTGGTGTTTATTTTTTTTTACACCATATGAAAGTAGAGATTTCAATGAATAAAAGGCACCCCAAGTTTTTGAAAAAAGCTGATATTTTGACGGGTGACTTTTCGATTGAAAATTAGGTTGTTTTTTTGGTATTAATTCAAAATAAGGCGAAAAAATAAATATTTTCAATCAAATAAATTACAGTGTATTTGGGACATAATAAAGTAAGTTTTCACCAAATTTCGTAGAAAAAAAATAAATTTTGAAGCAGATAGAAATAAAAGACCAAAAACTTGGTTTTTTGAATTTTTCACCTAACTTTTTAGGTTATGTGAAAAAATTGTGAATACAAAAGTTGTAGAAATTTTAATTACCTACAACTTTGCCATTGAACTTTTTTCTATAGGACTTGTAGTTTTGTCGGAAATCGAGAGAAACCATTTTTTTATCTTAAAAGCTCCCCCCTCCCGCTTCCCGAACTCGGATTGACCGTAATTTATTTTTCCTTACATTTTTATCATATTCCCCTCCTTTTCTAATGGGTTTCATCCGACTGCGATTTTTTTTATCTTTTCATTATTTTCAAAGGCTTCTACCCCAGTCTAACAGTCCACTACAGCCGCAAGATATTATGCGTTTATGATAGGGATTGCTTGTCGATAAAATGAGAAACGTTAAAATTAAAACAATTTATAGGCAATACAGTAACTAGGTAGAAATGGACACCTTGATGGTAACATTCACGGTGGTAGGGATTTCATATGTAACAAAAAAAAAGAAATACCAATAAAAAAAAACAAATTCGTTAAAACTTTGAACAAAAATGTTACAAACGAAAACTATAATATTAACCACTCGTACTACAACTACTACAACTGTTAAACAAGCACTTAAAGCTTCTAGTAATGTAGAAACTTTATTTTCCGACGTTTCCTTTGTTTAAAATTTGTTTTCAATGTATGGAAATCGTGTAACTGTGATTCTCACTCGACATGCAATTCTTACTGGCGAATGCAAAGCAATCAAAGTCGGTGTTCGAGTTATAGTGCAATCGTGGGAATTATTCTGTGGCGACAGGAATAGCCTGTATGTTGTTTAAATGTATACTCGCCTAAATGTATACTGAATTGAACATGAACTTCTAAAAGTTCTGTAATATACACAAATTTTCTATTCTAACTGAACAACCAAATTTCATTAATAAGTGAAAATCAATTTGAATATAGATACGTACTGAAGATTTTGGAAAACAAAGTTGGTTTCTTTATCTATGATAGTAAATTCATATTGATCGGCTTCGTCACTAAAATTAATTCAAGCATTACCATATTTATATAAATAATTTTTTATATATAAGTAGGCCTTTGTGATCGTTAATTAAACGTAAATATTTACAAAAACCACTTTCTTTGAAAATATGGTTTCATAGAGTATTACGAAACGATTATATTCCAACGCAAATTGTAAACGGCTACGTCAATCACTCACACGAACATGATTATATAAAATATAGCCTCGAGTTCTTAATAAAAAATTGAAAACAACAATATTTACATCGTTTCCTGGATAATTTATTCATAGATTTCATTTATCGTATTGAAAAATCGCCGTGAAATTTTATAAAAGGCCTGCGGCTATAAATTGCGGAATCCCGATTGAAATCAGGCTTCCAATCAGTATAATAATAAAGGTATTTATAATTTAAGTCCAATAGCGTATTATCTATTTTTATATATTAGGTGGAAGGTATTTAATTCGCGAATCGTAAAAGCATTGCGATGAAATGTTTACAACATTCATACGTAGAATTTTATTTATTTAATTAATTGATTCATCCTTCCTCTTTTTTGATCTTTTCAAATTATTTTACTTTTTAGGGTTCCCGTACCTACCGAAAGAATAAAACGAGACCCTATTACTGAGACTTCGTGGTCTGTCTGTCTCCAGACTCTATCTCATAATCTGTACAACTGAACATAAACTGCTAGCTAGAAAGCTGACATTTTCACAAATGATGTATTTCCGTTGCCGCTATAGCAACATGATAAAAATAAAAAATATTAAGGAGGGTAACTTCGTACGCGAGTCCGACTCGCACTTGGCCGGTTTTTTATATTAGCAGGGAGCTACACTCGAAATCGTAAAATGCACACTTATAACCTTAAATGTATTATATAATACACTATAGGTACAGACTAAACTACTATCTATTATCTTTATGTTATTACTTGGCTTTATATAATAACTAGCTTTCCGCCCGCGGCTTCGCCCGCGTTTTCGAAGAAAAACCCGTTCCCGTAGGATTTCCGGGATAAAACCTATCCTATGTCCTTTCTCGGGTATCAAAATATCTTTATACCAAATTTCATGCAAATTGGTTCAGTAGTTAAGGCGTGATTGAGACAGACAGAGTTACTTTCGCATTTATAATATTAGTATGGATTTCAGGAATTGAAATTTGCAATGCGTTCATGGAAATTGCAAATGTGGCTTATCTGTGGTTTGATACAAACATTATATCAAAAGGAAGCAATCAATGTACCTAATGATGAATGATAATTCAGTTGCAACTCATTACCTACATTGAAATGTTGAACCAATTTCATTAAAGATGTATTATATTGATTGACGTAGTTATTATTACTAGGTACGTGGTTAATATGAAATGATAAGTTTTTTCTTGCTCTAATGTGTAAGATCTGTAACTTTAGAAAGTAGGTACCTAATGTATAGTTAAAATAAAATGTTTATTTAAAAGTGTTCGAGTCAAATCCAGTGAATATTTCATGAAATTTATTTCTTGTGTAATTTTTGAGCGTTATGCTTTTAGACATGAATAAAAAAATAATAGGTTTTATTTATCTTTAAATCCATTAATCTCTAGAATATAGTATTATGCTTTAAAAGTCATATAACAGAAAATATTTAAAAATTATAAAGTTGTGCAGTATTCCCTACGTACTCTTTTATAAAACGGCTGGCGTATATGCCCTGTCTCTCTAGAGATGCTCTCCAAAAATTTTATTACAAAGTAAAAATATGTGAAAAATATTGCAACAACGTAAAAATCTATATATATTAAAATATAAAATAATATACATGTATATATTAAATGATTTATATTTTGTGAACGATATGTTTATGAAAATGTACAAATAAAAAAAATAATTATTTCAAATGCGATGATATTAGTTTTTTCTGACTAATAGACAACTCCTACAATAAACAATACTTTTTTAATATTCTTCTAGTTAATTAATGAATAAACATATAATATTTTGAAGAATGAAAAACAGAAATTATTTCGGTATACTATTTAAATGAGCGTAAAGAATTTATTTAATTGAAAAGTTATAATTGACTTCCTCCCCGCAAAATTGAAACAGTACAATTTAAAGTTCTTGACATAATTAATTAATATTTTTTTTAAACTGCTAAATGTTAATTTCTTTAAATCTTCCCAAGTTTTTCTTCAATTTACTTCTGAATTAGATAGAATCTGTTTTAAGCGTAGGATCGTAGCTGTTAGGTACTGTATATCATTTCAATACTAACGTACCTACTGTATACGTATATTTTATTAAATAAGATTTCACCTGGTTTTTTTTTCAGGCTATAAAGAGTAATACAATATCAGATATCTGACAGATACATTACATCTTATGCCCATGTCCGTCACACGTCTAATCTCATTTGTTGACAAAACTGTTAATTGGTATCCCTCTCAAATAAAAAATATCGTAAACTCTACGATACAATGCTCATATTGTTTGGACAGCGCTAGTTTTGAACCTCATCAAAAATAAATTATGTTGTATACCTAGCCAAGGAATCATAAATAATGTAAAAAGTTTAATGCCGATAGCATAATTAATGATTACGAATGTAAAATCTTTTTTATATTAACGGAATAAGTCACATAGTAATATAGCAATTTCACGATGTCTTAACTTTTGCAGTTCTCTTATTCAGTACAGTTCATACGCTAGAACATTCAGTAGGCACAATTAAGTATTGAAAATTTAAACACCCGTATCAGCACAGGGTCACAGAACAAATAAATTACGGTTCAGATATATTTGACTTGTTTTATGCGAGTTGTTGAGTTTACGCGCCATAAACTTGTTTCAATAAAAGACTTTAACACTGTGTCTATAAATTTGAACGCAAAGTGAGCTTCAATATTTGATTGAAATGAGAGAAAAGAAGATTCCAGTCTTTTCTTGATTTAACGTATTATTACGATTAACTTATCCTTATTAAAAAGTAATAATAGGAATTTATTTGGTTACTAGCGGTCCGCCCCGGCTTCGCCCGTATCGTTTTCTCTACATAACAACCATCCTCGTACTTCAAGGAATATAATAAAAAAAGAATTATAGAAATCGGTTCAGCCGTTCTCGAGTTATGCGCTTACCAACACATTTTGCGATTCATTTTTATATATAAGAGAAGATTAAGAATTGTATCCCTATGGATATAATAGTATATATTTCTACTATACATATATATACTAATTCTACTATCAATATCAAAAGTCTGACTATAGTTTGGAGAGTGCAATCCCCATCATACAATCTTTCGTATTGTGTTTCGTAT
This sequence comes from Colias philodice, assembly GCF_061535455.1. Classification (NCBI taxonomy): domain Eukaryota; kingdom Metazoa; phylum Arthropoda; class Insecta; order Lepidoptera; family Pieridae; genus Colias; species Colias philodice. Next base: position 7,238,726 of record NC_143103.1, on the reverse strand, counting down.
ATCTCAAGATTTTTTTACGTCTTAAGCTGTTTTACATTGTGTTATAATTTGACTGATGCACATATTTGCGTGTACGATGAAAGACTCTACTTTTAATCCAAGTATCATAAAACGGTCGTGAGTTTCCTTGATTGAGAACAATACAAAAGATTATGGAATAGTTTTATACATTGGAAAATGTAATAGTGGCAGAAACTGCTAAAAACTTCTGCCTTTATTCAAATAATTAAAGATTTCATATAGGTAACGTATTCATAGACATGCTACGTATCTAAGGATTTCCCTATTTTTAATTCGACATTTTTGCGATTTTACTTTAAAATAATCCTATAAACACGCAATGCTTTTAAAGTAATATTTAACTTTAAATTGAATACTCCGAATAATTTAGTGAATAATTAAGTACTTGCCCGAAAGTTCCAGGGCTACACCGCAATTTAATTTTACCTACGTTGTAATAAAATGTTCGGCCATTAAGCTCAAAACAATTAAACGCGAACTGTTTATCTTTACTGTTTGATCTCGAAGTCTTAATAATTGATTAAAAGATAATAATGAGCTAGGGACAGGGAAATTTTACATGCCCATGTTTTCGTTTTTCAGGTGTGTTCACGGCAAATTTGAAGTGAGATCAATAATTCAAACAATAAAGTGATATTTTTATTTATTATAAATTTAAATTCAATGAATAAGATGATTAATGTATCAAAAACTTGTAATAATTTGAAGTATACGTATGGTAATTAAATATAGGGGAAAAATTGGCAACATTTGTTTTAGATCAAGCAATACCTTCATTAATTTGGGCATGCAACATCTAACTACGTTTATTAGTGTACTAACTAGTTTTGTTACGTCATATGCATAAAATGATGAAATTACTACAAATGAACCTGCCTCGCAATACCCTGCCCCGCCACCATGGCAACGCGTGCCTGCGCCTCGTAGCAATAAAAAGAGAAAAATGAGTGAATCTCCTCCACAGAAAGCTACAACTGTAACTAAGAACCGGTTTGGTAACCTACCACTCGATCCAAAAGAGGACATTACTGTTACAAAAATCCTTAAGCCTAGCAAACCGCCTCCTATAGTTTTGAGTGGCATTGAAGATATTAACGAATTAACTAAACTCATTGAAACAGTTAGCCATAAAGAAGAATATAAACTGAAATTAATAAGCAAAAATATTCTTCACGTACTTATTAAGACTTCAGAAGACTACAAGAAAATTATTCAACTTCTCAGAGATAATGGCCTCATAGGGCACACTTTTACTCCTAAAGACGCAAAATGCTATCGATTTGTCATTAAAAATTTGCATCATCTCACTCCGCTTGAAGCTATTGCTAAAGCTGTTGAAGGAACCAATAATAAAGTAAGAGGTGAAATTATCAATGCGCGATATGGCCCAGACAAGAAACCAACAACGACGTTTTTCGTCAATATTGAACCAAGTGTTAACAACCCTTTGGTAAAAAAGATTGAATATATTGCCCAACAAAAAGTAAAAATTGAAGACCATCGTAAATCAAAATTTATTGTCCAGTGTCAACGTTGTCAACAATATGGTCATTCAAAAAATAACTGTATGAGACCATTTAGATGTGTAAAATGTGGTGAAGGCCATAAAACCTCCGAATGCAAAAAGAAAGATAGATCAACTCCAGCTAAGTGCGCCTTATGCTCCTGTGATCACCCTGCTAATTACAAAGGCTGTGAAATATATAAAGAAATTTTAGCCCGTAGGAACAAAATCCCTACGCATAGCTCCAAACTCTCCTCTCAAACAAAACCAAGAGAAAGGACAAATCTCGCTAGTCTACCCACCGCCCAGAACCACGTTGACTCTGATAAGTTTAGTAACAACCGGAATAACACATACGCTGATGTCGTCAAAGGTACACCGCCCCCTCTGCAACAACCTCAAACCGTCCAACAATCTAATTCCATATTAGAAGATATACTTGCCAAACAAAGTGAGAAAATGGATCTCTTAATTCAACAAATAGGTTCTCTCGTAGGACTTATAACCACACTCATCTCAAAACTTTCAAAATGACCTGCTTACGTATTGCCACATGGAATATCAATGGACTTGCTCCTAATGCTAATGAACTTGAGATTATTATGAGAACTAACAAGCTCGACGTCTGTCTTATATCAGAATCCCACACTACGTCAAGATCGCGTATCTGCATTCGGGGATACTGTGTTTATTTCACTTCGCACCCTGACGGTGGAGCTCATGCTGGGACTGCAATCGTAATTAGAGATAATATAAAACATTGTCTTCTCGGTCCGTGTGAAACCACCTACCTACAAGCTACAACCATACAGATAAATGATAAAACTGGACCACTTATCCTCTCAGCGATATACTGTCCACCCCGTCATATCATTAAAGAGAATTTGTTTACTGAATTCTTCAAAGGATTAGGAGCACGTTTCATAGCTGGCGGTGACTGGAACGCAAAGCTCATACTGGGGATCGAGACTGGTAACTCCCAGAGGCAGGGAATTGAAAAATAGTGTTGTAGCCAACCATCTGCTTACTATGTCTACAGGAGAACCTACATATTGGCCCACTGACACAAATAAAACGCCCGATCTTCTAGACTTTTTTATAACAAAAGGTATATGTCAACAGAATACCTATACCGAGTCAAGCCTAGATGGATCTTCCGATCACACACCAGTAGTGTTGACTGTGGGTTCAACTGCCTTATTCCGAGACACTCAGAGCTCGTATTTAACTAATGGAAAAACAGACTGGAACTGCTTCCATAAACACCTTGAAGACAATGTTAATCTTAAGCTCCCACTTAAAACTGCTGAAAACGTGGAGCATGCATCACTTTATATAACCAACCTGATCCAAGTGGCAGCGTGGATAAGCACTCCTACCCTGAAAGAGTCACATACAGATATTTTGATTCCACTCGAATTACGCGATAAAATAAGAGAAAAGCGTCGCCTTCGACGAGTTTGGCAGCTTTCTCGTAACTGCGAGGATAAAATACGGTTAAATAATTCAATTAAAGATCTTAAAAACCTTCTTAGTATAACTACAAACGAATCCGTCAAACAAAGATTAGAAAACATGTCTCCTAGTGCTCATGGAATACATTCCCTTTGGAAGGCCACCAAAATATTACCACAACCCCAACAGTGTTCTCCACCAATTCGGAACGGGAACACGTGGGCTCGTACAGAAGCAGAAAAGGCAGAGACATTTGCCCGTTATCTCGCTGAAGTGTTCAAGCCGAATGAAGCGGAAACCCCTGAAGACCCTGAAATAGATTGTTTTCTAAATCAAGATTTGCAACTTTCTTTACCAATAAGACCTACTTCTCCAAGGGAATTATTGAAAGAGATAGCCGAACTAGACCCAAAAAAGGCTCCTGGGTTTGATCTGATTACTCCAAAGGTTGTCAAAGAGCTTCCTAGAAAGTGCATCGTGTTTTTAACTTCCCTTTTTAATGCAATCTTCAGAACATCTCATGTACCAACCATCTGGAAAATATCAGAAGTAGTTATGATACACAAACCTGGAAAGCCAGTCAACGACGCCTCATCTCACCGTCCTATTAGCCTAACTCCGATTCTGAGTAAATTGTGGGAAAGGATTACTCTTACCCGGCTACGTTCATTCATCGATTCTGACGAAGTTATTCCTGATCACCAGTTTGGCTTTCGTACGCGACACTCTACAATAGAACAAGTACACAGAGTCTACCACACTGTGAGACACTGTCTAGAGAAAAAAGAATACTGTTCGGCTGTTTTTCTAGACATCCAACAAGCATTTGATCGTGTATGGCATAAAGGATTACTGTACAAGATTAAAAAACATCTTCCACATTCTTTCTATACCTTACTGGCCTCATACCTTAGAGAGAGAATGTTTCGTGTGAAACAAGGAGACGCAAGATCTGCTCTACACAGCTGCCATGCCGGAGTACCCCAAGGCTCGGTTCTTGGTCCTACTTTATATAATATATTTACCTGCGATCTTCCTCAGCTACCAAATGTTACAATAGCGACGTATGCTGATGATGCAGCGTTTCTGGCGTGCAACACCAATCCAGAGGAGGCGAGTAATTTGCTGCAAGTTCAACTTGACCACACTAAGGAGTGGTTAAACAAGTGGCGTATAAAAGCTAGCGTCCCAAAATCTCACCACATTACGTTCACTTTACGACGCGAAAACTGCCCAGCACCCAAATTAGGTAACAACACCCTACCACAATCAACCTGTGTCAAATACCTGGGTTTCTATCTGGACAGAAGGATGACATGGAAAGAACATATTAAAAATAAGCGAAATGAAGTGAATTTCAGATTCAGAAACTTACTTTGGCTTCTTGGGAGGCAATCAAGTCTATCCCTGAGCAATAAACTAAGAGTCTACTGCTCTGTAATTAAACCGATTTGGACTTATGGAATCCAGTTGTGGTCATCAGCCAGCAAATCAAATATAAACTGCCTACAAAGAACACAGAATAACATTCTCAGAGTGATATCTGCTGCTCCATGGTACGCCCGCAATACAGAAATCCACGAATATCTGGAAATGCCTACAATCACAGAAGAAGCAAATCGCTTTACAACTAAATACAAAGATCGTTTGACATCCCATCCAAACCCACTATCACACATACTCCTACAGCCTAAAGCTATACAAAGACTGAAGAGAGCCGACGTGCTCCCTAATTAAGACGAACTAAGGCACTGGCCTTAGCTTCGCCCAATCGTCCACACATTTCAACCGATCTGCTTATAGTTTTTCTGACTGATTGCAGATATGTAACATCAAAAAAAAAAAAAAAAAAATATGCATAAAATTCTTTATTGCTAAATAAAAAAAAATAATAAATAATATTTTGTACCTATGTATGAAGAAGGTGTATGATTAATCACTTATAATACCACAAGAGCTTCAAAATTATCGGGTATTTTCCGATAGGTTCGTTGCAAACAAATGAAGGAGTCAAGTTTTTAGTCAAGGTTAAAAAATCACAAGCGCGAAGCGCGAGTGATTTTTCCTGAAAAACTTGACGAGTTTATTTGTTTGCAGGGAACCTTGAGGGAAATGCCAGATAATTTTGAAGCTCGTGTGGTATTCGGGGGATTATTTTTCCATCCCAAATGTCGGCCGCCAATAATTTCACAATTGAATTCAACCTGTCAGTTTGACGTCAACGACCAGTGAAAATTTTCAAAAAATTATCAGTATAATACCATGTAGGTTGTACCACGTGACGTCGAATGGTGCAATTCTATTGGTCGATATTTGGGTCGGAAAAATAATCAGTATAATACCATGTAGGTTGTATCACGTGACGTCGAATGGTGCAATTCTATTGGTCGATATTTGGGTCGGAAAAATAATCTGACATAAATGGAAAACTAAGACGTAAAATTTATATTTCCGTTCGGAATACGCATGTTTCATAAATATAAGACAAAATATTTTATAAAATTCCACACTACACAGTACACACGCATACTTAGTTAAAATATAACAATAATGTAGCGAAGCAGTCATGAGAAATAATCTAATTTCTACGCCTTGTAATTAACGGATCCCATCTTAATTACAGTGTGTAATTTGAAGGATTTGCTTCTTGGTTAAACTTTAGTTTACTTGACCGAAACCTTGCGGTAACAAATAAATTATGTATGAACATTACCATTTACAAGGGATGTTTGCTTTGAGGATGTTTAGCATATTATAACCTATGTATTTTAGTGTATTATCATAATATTAAACTAGTTAGAATAATATTATGTACTTATAATAGGTATGTAATATTTTAGCCATGTTTTCATGTAACGTTCTGTTTGTTGATAGTTTTTTTTTTATTATTTGTTGTAAAAAAAATCGTAAGGATTGCCTTGTAACTTTATAATGGATGGATTTTTATTGTCATTTTTTAGGATGGAAGCATGAGCCTTAATTGTATAACGGATAAGATTTAAACAGATTGCAAATCAAAGAACAGCAAAAGTAATAAATACTTTTAAATGTTTTATTTGTATTTAGAGAGCTGGTTTACTCCGAGTCTTAAATGAGCTGGCAGTTATTATAAGTTTAGTATCGATTATCTTACACGTGTTTTTATTATTTCTTACTAGCTGTGCCCCGCGGTTTTACCCGCATTGCATCGCTCCTGTTGGTATTAGTGTAATGAAATTATATATATAGCCTATAATAGCCTTTCTCGGTAAATGGGCTATCTAACACCGAAAGGATTTCAAATCGGACCAGTAGTTCCTGAGATTAGCGCGATCAAACAAACCAACAAACTCTTCAGCTTTATAACATTAAGTATAGGCATATCTATTGCTTATTTTTGAATCTGAATGAAAGGATGGAACAACAGCTCTGATTTTTTTATTTAATTCTGAATTTATGAAAGATTTGATTTATTATGTATTTAATAGTTAGATGAATAAAGATTTTCCTTTCACTTTTAATTATTCACGTCAAAGCTTTTAACTGGCTACTTTTTACCTCTTGAAAATAAATTATGTAAGGCAAAATTAAATTCCTACGTTTGAATTTATCGCAGGGTTTTTGTTCGAGCTAACTTAGTATTCTAATTTTAATTCATTTTACTGTCTTTTATTTTTCAAGAACATTTCTGTTTTGTCGTCCGATTAAAGATTAAATAGCTCTATCTGTTCAAATTATTTGACATTGTGTTCCTTTCAAAATAAATCTATTTGACCTGAAGAAGAAAGAAACAAGGGCATTATTTTATATATTAATTAAAAATTGTTTTGGATCTCAATCATAAGATTTCAATTTTTACTTTTGAAATTTATACTTGAAATTGCTTTAAAAAGGATTGCCTTTAATTGAATTATACCGGTTAAAGTATCTACTATCTTTATTGAAGTCTGATTAATTGAAGTTTTTAGACTCGCGGCAGATAACAAATTTTATTTATTTATTTATGATACTTCATTGTACATTTATCAGCATTTTATAGAATGAACACATAAACTTGGAAAGTGTACAATAGATGGTCTTATTGCTTAAAAGCAATCTCTTCTAGGCAACCATAAAAATAAAGGACATGTAAGACAATAGTAAAATGCGAAGGCGCATCATTTATTTGCCTTAAAAAATTGGTCACTGAAACAACCACGTATTTTTTAGCATCGCATTAGCATCTGTTCCTTAATCCTCCAGAAGACACATTTTTATTTTCATTTAATAATAGTCTTGCTTAAACAAACTATACTTTATCATGTACTAGAGGTCCGCCCCGGCTTCGCCCGTGGTACATATTTCGCAATAAAAGGTAGCCTATGTCCTTTCTCGGGTATCAAAATATCTTCATACCAAATTTCATGCAAATTGGTTCAGTAGTTTAGGCGTGATTGAGTAACAGACAGACAGACAGAGTCACTTTCGCATTTATAATATTAGTATGGATATTTATAGTGAGATATTATTATCCATAGAAATCTAAAAAACAAGACACTTATTATCGCTATAGTTTGCTAGCGCTGCTTATGAGAACAATCGATGAATATAATTTAGCTCTACTACAATATAAGCAAGCCTAGGAGATACGATCCTTCATATTATGCTTGAGATTAAGTGAATATATTCGGTAAACATATTTCTTATTTAAACATATATCCAATCAACCCAGAACCACTAAAATAAAATAACTATTTGTAAATATGAGTCACAATCTAACTTCTAGTAACGTCGTGTATGTATCTACTAAAGATTGTTTCTTAGAAAGCGTGGAGTACTGAAAAACCAAAAATATGTTTAGCAAATAAAACAGCTTAACTCACTTAACTCTTTAACCTTTTTCACCGTTCATTTCATGATTTTAGATAAATCGTTTGTAGTTTAGATATTATTTTTAACAATTACGAACAAATCGAAAATTAAACCATATTTCGCTCTTGACAATACTGAAATATGATGTAACATAAAAACTAAAGTAGCATAAACAGTTTAAACTATCATTCAAGGAAAAAACAATAATAATAAAATGTATGCCCAACAATGTTTGGAATTTGAGTAAAATACTGGTTTATTCGAGTAAAACCTGCCTATTTTAAAAGGGGTATGCTTACCGAATCATAAAAATAACAAATCTGACATTGCCAAATGATTTTCTTCGAATCTTTCACACAATTCTCAATACGTCTTATATATTTTCTCTTTTATCATCAATTGAAACGAACACAGAGTCATCCATCATTATTTTTCGTCAAACATTAGTGCAATAACGCTGAACTCTAGGAAAGTTGGAAAGCCTTTTTACGGCGTTATTTATGTGTGGAAGAAAATGAACTTGTCATATTTCGTTCGAAAATGTACTGAGTCGCGGTTGTTTGGTATTTTTTAAAAGGTTTTGATGAAGTGCTTCGGTCTAAATGAGGTTTTGAAATTGAATCGAAAATATAGTTAATATTTACCCACTGATTGCGATTGAAATGGAATAAGGATTGATTATTATTATTGATTTTAGTAAAACAAATTCAATTTTATGATTTCATTCGAAACATATTTGCTTCAATCTGTAGGTAAGTTATTATAAATTAAAAACGAAATTCAGGAGCTTTTTAAACATCAAAAAATATATTTTTTCTTCTAATTATTTCTTAGTCGCGTCTTACACGTGTTCCGCTGAAAGTCGCCTTTCAGAGTAATTAATGAATATTCTTGTCAAAATTTATTCTTTATTCACTAGTATATAGGCACAAGCTAAATGATATTCATAATTGAATAAAGAACCTTAATTTATGTATAAATGCGATATAATTCGCTGCTAACCGAACGACAAACTTTAAATAATATTAAATCATAATTTAACAGTACAAAATCACAAATTATTACGCAATCTGTCAGTATTTGCGGTAACAAAACCGTTGACTGATAACCATTAATATGGCTTTATTAATTTACTTTACTGTAAGTACATAAACCGAATGTGGTTGTCATTTCACTGACTAAACATTTTAACCCATTGTTTAGTTTTAACCGGCGGCTTCCCACACTCTGAACACATAAAGTATTTATAAAGTCTATTGATGGAATGATAACATTGTGAAAAAAGATAAAAAGAAACAGCTGTAAAACCAAGCAAGGAATAATACTTTCCATTAAAATACTTACCTTTCTAACACAAACATTTATTGTGCAGTCAGGCAAATGTATCTTGCCTTATTTTCATCAACCTTTTATCATATACTAACTTCCTCTATGTACGAGAACAAGGGGCTGTAACATACGCAAGAAAAAGCGATATTTTTCAAAAACAAACCTTTATTGTGTTAAACAAATGATTTTTTTTTTGCTAAGTTCCTTCAATTTCTTTAAATCCACCATCTAAATTCGCACGAAAAGTGGTATAAAAATTCTGAATTAAGACTTTTCTCAGCACAATCATTTATTGTATTAAACAAATGTTATTTCTTGCTTCATTTCCTGCAACATTCCAACATTAACTAAGTACCTTTATATGCAAAATGTACAAAGGAATAAATGGTCCAAAATCATGTACAAGTATGTAAAAATGAGGCTCGTTTATTTCAGTCACGGCTCGTGATCCGCCACAATAACAAGACAGGCGAGATGTGATAAATAATAAATGAGATGGAAATCACTTGTTCCTTTTCGAATCTGTTATTTTTCCTTACATTTCTTACAAGTTTAAGGGGCGGTTATTATATTTAAAATATTGGAAGAATAATTTATACATTTACAATTATTTTCTCACAATACAATAAAAATGTTCGCTTATCAGTGTCTCATGTTTATTTATTTCAAAAAACAAAATATCATTTTAATGCGGGTTACATTTATAGACTTAGCTAATTTTGAAAAGAAAGACTTTCAGTTTAGTAAGTTAGAAGTTAGAGTTTAGAAAAAAAGTAATGTAATGTCGCGGTCGTAACAAACATGCCTTTATGCGCTTTAATTTCCAAACCCAGTCTAAACTTCGTGAAATAAACTATAAAAAAACTGATTTAAAAAAAATGTATATTCTATAGTTTAAAGAAAAACTCAATAAATTATACTGAAGACGCTGTTAATTTAGTGGAATCGATCTTAGTCCCGTCGTTAATATAAATCGGATGCGACATTTTCCTGATTATCTCAAGGTTTATAATGTTGAATCTTTAATGAACAGCCACCCTTATAGCGAGAGACTGCTTTAATCTCAAACAAGGCTTCCTGCCGAATATTCAGTGTAATGTGTGTTTTAGCTTAAGAAACTGAATTTTAATTAAGTTACTTAGTACATTAGATAATAGTAGATTTATAAATAAATTAAACCGTCTAGACACTTTAAAACTGTATCTATTATATGAACTGTATTATATTTTCGTCGGCGCTAGTTTTGTTAGTTATGTTATTATAAAATATAATGATGTGTTATTGTTTTATTAATTTGAATACACCATTTTGAGTGATTAAGTTTTGGTAGGAGCAAAATTCACGAAAAACCACTAGACGGAACTCAGTGGAACTTAGTAAATTATAGCACAGGGTTCTGTAAACCGTAAACGTAGAAGATTAAATTGCAAATTTTATATAAGCTAAGCGACGCTAGATCTATGTTACGTTTCTTAATTTTTAAGTTTATGTAGAACCACAGAATAAATATGTTTTATTTTACTAGGTACGTAGATACGTACTTACATAAGTATATGTATTACTTATTTAAAAATCTATTTGTTATATTATTCAGGAATATCTCGTACAGAATTATTTTAAAATGTTTTGCATGTTGTAACTGTTTGTTTGTTTAGCACGTTTTGTATTTATATTCTGATTTTACTATTGTAACCATCCGTCGTTCGTTTTTCAGCAAAACAAACTAAAATAAACATTTATTTGTATCTATATACATAATCACTACTAGAAGTTTGCAAGCAGAAGCTTTGCTTAACCTAAATTTATGTGTACGTGTATAAATAGTTACATAACTATAACCATAAAGCAATCTGTTAATAACTATTAGGATTGAAGCTTACTGCCTCTGATTGTTAGGCGTATAGGCGAGAGGTCGGAGGGTCAAGAGGCCACAGCCTCAAACTGAAGTAAGCCTCTTTAAGGCGTGTTACTGTCATCACATATTTACTACGACGATTTATTGACAATTGGTAACATTGGACCCTGAGTATCATAAAGATAAAGCTTATCTATATATTATTAGGATCAACAATAAAATATTGCTTGTTTCACTTCTGAAAGAAAACCATAAGAAATGCCTATTTAGTGCAAAAATACATTATAAATTTCAAGATAACGTACCAATAGACGCCTAACCAATTGCATGAAAATTTTAAATTTGAAAAACTTACAATATTTAAACCACGCGGAGCCAGTGCGATTTACTAGTAAATAATACAAATTGAATCATGAAAAATACATTACAATACATAAAAATACATTACGAAACAATTTGATAATAATACTAATAGATTGATTCATAATCTAATTTCAGACCGTTACAAGTTTCCTTTTTGTTGAGAGCAATTTAATAAAGTGTTTGTGACCGTCACTTAATTGCTTTTAACATTCCAAATTAGCTTTTATAGTACAGTTTGTATTGTTTTGTTTTCCTCCACTCTTAAATAACCGTTCCTTATTTTTTCTATTGGTAATTGAAAGTGATATAATACACTATTTCGTTATTATAAATCTGTTTCCTGTATAACATTGAAACAGGCTTTTTTGAGTGAGTTATTTAGTTACCCCATAATCACACTCTAGGAGTTCCAAAATCGATTCTTAGGTCTGACAAAACTTCATCGGAAGCCCGTACAAGGGGATTTCTCTGTCAAAATTCACTGGTATGGTTTTCAAAAACTGTATGTTGCTTCTGTATATTTACTATGTATTTGTATCTATAAAACAATGTACCAAACACGCATTAGTACAGTTTTCTAGACTTAATAGGAGATATTTATTACTATATGTCGCAACAAGCATTCCCAAGGGTCTGTTTCTCGTAGAGAGTAAATATTTACATATTTTGTACTAATTGGAATAATAATATAAGCCGCAGGAGGTAATTAGCGTCCCTCCGAGCGTTGTTGACCTCCTCCGCACAACGCAAACATTTAGCGACTCGCGACGGGCTGCGGCACACGGGCCTTCATAAGCGCTGCTTCTAATTAAGGATTGCACTTCGTTAATTATTAATACCTTTTAATAAATTATATAGCATAGTATCAGGCTCCTGAAAAACAGTTTACAACTATATTAGGAGCCTGGGTCATTAAATTTTTGTAACATATAATGGTGCAAATAAATTATTTATTTATTCTTTTTATTTATAATCTTTATATTTTGTGAATTAATAATCTATTTTTCATATACACCATCTTTTATGACATCTAAGTAGTAAATAAACAACATAATAACATATTATGCTGTTCCAGCCATTATGTAATAAATCTCTACGCTTATATGATTTCTGGAAGAAACAAGAATTCATGATATTATATTCCAAAATATAGAACTAGAAGACTAACTAACTAGAAGCCACATTTCTACAGAATTTCTTGAAACCTTTTAATAAATTTCTTATCCGTGATCTTATCAATGAAAATGTCATCATTTATCTCAGAATCACGTGAATCTTTGAAATAATACCTACTCGTTAAAATATTTAACAGTTACGAAGGTTTTTATCAGCACAAACTTTTAATGAATCGGTGATAGAATTTCTATAAATAGAATATTATTATATTCATTTGGCTGTGATAAAACTACATAATGAACCATGTAACAATCACCGTTTTTTTCAATCTTTTTATTTTACATTACATATTTATAGCCTAAACCATGAAGATAGTCTGCCATTCAGACTAGACAAATAAAATTACATTTACAGTCCACAACGTGAGATCCTTTTCAATAAATTTCATTCAACCAAATGTATTGATTGCTCTACGAAGCAGTTTAAAAGTATTTTATCAGAGAGTATATTTTACATTTCATTCAGTTATACCTTCGTGATAGTGAGACGTTATAATATTAATTAATTAAGTACATACTTAGTAGTATTTGTGTGAAAAGCAAAAAAATCTAATTGCCCCACAATCAACATTCGTTCTTGTCCTTGTAACAATTTATAGATAATTGAATAAAAACAGCATTAAAACGTAAACAACAATAATATATTCAAGAATATATTTTACAAAGTAACATACAAATATTTCACTTGACAGCAGTGTGAAACTGCAAAGGCTTCGTTCGCGTCTAAAGTCGGAAAGAAACAACTGTCAGAGACGGTGAGAGACAGAGACAATTTGAACTATAATGTTATACCCACGCTTTGTACAAATAAAGCATAAATATTGAATTTCTGACGAATAGAATATTTAACGTTTCCATATTCTCTTTTATATGTAGGTAAAGCAGGTTGTTCAATATTGAACATTTTCATATGAACGTATTCATATGTACTCTAGGAATCCTACTTTTTATATTATATAGATTGGAAACATTTATAAAGGGAATTTAAAAGCACACATCGAATATATACCTGTTAACAAATTGCTACTTTTCTAGTGATGTAAAAAAGTCTGAAGAAACAAGGGTGAAACTTAAATAATATGACATCTAGCAATTCGTAATTGGCCACTATTCTTGCAGCTGGAACAAAATATGCAAGTTAAAATTCTTATAATAATGCAGTCCTCTTAAAATAATCAAGTTTATTCGTTAAGGTGAACAGTCTTCAAAAACAGATATCTCTTTCAGCGCTGTCTAAATTAGTCGAGTTCTTGAGTTAAATTGACAAGGCGAAAGTGGATTTTAATCCGATTTACTTCTGTAACGTGCTCTGTGATTGCCCTTATACAAACGTAGAGTACTCTCATTACAGAGACAATGAATATAATCTACCAGCTCTTATATAGTTGAGTATTGTTTATAGCTTCGTTAAATTTACTTTAAGCCATGTTGGAAATTTAATAAATATTCTCTGATGACGTATTGTTGTAGATAACGGTTTAGATGTACTTTTTGTTTAGAGAAAATTATTATACATTAAGTATCAAATATCAGTTTTGTAATCTAGACTCGATGGCAATAACGTGAAAAAATTAATAGTGTTGCAATAATCTAAATTTCATTTTACATTTTCTGTAGAGTCAGTACAAAGTCGGTCTTTTCGTATTACGAACACTTCTATAAAAGATGTCTTCGACCAATATTTCTAGAATCTAGGGCAACGGGAAATATCCTATGGGTTTTGGTTTCCTTGCGAGAGATTTAGTATGTGTAATACATAGTATGTGATATCACTGATACGAGTAGGTATATAATATTATTTATTTAACGTTTTGTATAAGTGTTTTACTTATACAATGTCCTTTTGTACATACAGAAAAATTCAGATAAATAGAGAGAAATTCATTCATTGAATTAAAGTCACATAGTACCTATTCACTACAATGGTCGTCAATCAGATTTATTTAGCTAAACTCAAATTATAAAGTAATAAAAAAAATATTATCGTTAAATAAGATAACAGTTTTTAAATGTTGTCGTTAAATAAGATATTTCTTGTGGAATCCGTGACACAATTTTGTATCATCAGCTTAATTCGCAACGGAATACGATTATTGCGTTAATTATAGATGCAACTCAATCCCAGGCAATTAAGAATCGAATGTATTTACATTTTTACATCGAGCTGTAATTTATCTGGATTTAAATAATTACATGTTTAAATAAAAGAGAATGCAAAAATAAGAGGCGTGAGATTTATATTAAGTATGTAATTATTGTAATTAATGTCAGTGGGAGTTTAATTTACAGGTTTCTAATGGTAAAGGAACATTAATAAATACAGGTAAATTAGCTTGGAGAAATTTTTGCGTTTGTAGTAGTGTATGGTCAGCAAATAAAATAAAACAACATTTTATTTTTAGTTTTTATTTTATATGTATATATAAGGGATTTTAAATTAAACTATATGTGTTTCTCCTCTGAAAAAGATGAGACTTTATTTTAATATTTGCACATTTAACATACATATAACTTTTACATTAACAATGTTACTAAAATGAAAAATTTACTAACCTGAAAAAGAAACGACATTTAAAGTTTAATTCTTTAGTTTGAGAAGTCAAAGGCTTGCCTCGACCATGTTTTAACACTGGAGCCATATTGAATTAACAATATAAAGTTACAACACTTACACACAAATTAAACACTAGTTATGGCCCTGCCTTCATACAAAACTGCTGAATACGCCGTTCGCACGGGAATAGAATGTGGATGCGATTTCCCTTAGTTAGCATCCAAGCTTACGTCTTTATAATTATTAAACTGTATAAATTCATTCTTTAACTCCGGTCTGCATCGTGCAGACATGGGTGTAAAAGGGTGACAAATCAACATCGAGCTATGCTGCGCTGTACTGCGCTGTGCTGTGCTGTGTTTCATAAGCTACGTTTTTTTAACAATTAAACGATGCTGCGCTGTACTGCGCTGTGCTGTGCTGTGTTTCTTAAGCTACGTTTTTTAACCTTCCTATACTCGCGCGTTGGTCTGTGAGACCGACGAAACACATTTTCGTAATTATTTTTATGCAGGTAAATCCTGTGAAGTCGAGTTCCTTGCTAGTTTCCGGATTTGGGGCTAACTTCATTTTAGTGCAGGTCGCGGCGTGGTCGGCAGAAGTTCACGTGTCATAGCATTTGGCGCCAATCGGTCCGTGAGACCGACGCGAGTATAGGTGCAAGTTTTTGTGTAAGTATTAATATTATATATTTTGTACATTTATATATTTTTTAAGACTTTGAATACTTTATGAAGTATGTATAGTAAAATATATGTATGAATGTTGCTCTAAATTTCATTTTGACCAATTTTTTAGGCCATACTTCATGTCAAAATGAACGATCATCAAATCAGATTGTTGCTGGAAGAATCAAGTTCTGTTTCTGCTATGAAGACGAAAATGACAGTGAGGTGGAAGACAACGTGGAGATACAAGAAGAGACATACGAAACCGAGCAAGACGATGACAATGAAGAGATATCTGAAGTTCCCGTGATTTTTACTTGGGAAAAGATGGACAGACAAGGCTCAAAACTAAGCCAAACATAGATAAATATGTGCTTTGATATGTTTATTATTATTACTTAGAAGTTTATTTTGTTTTGAAAAAGAAGTTCTGTTTTTAAAGTGAAACTTTTATTACATCGTCTCAAACTTTTTGGTCTCGGCAGCCGACCGTCACGCGACATGCGCTACACAAAGCAGTGTTCGGAACCGTTCGAACAGTTTCACTTTTACCGTGGTTTCATAAAACCACACAACATTTTTTTTAGTTTAGTTTAGTTTAGCCAGGCGGCCGGCCGGTACCGCCGCAAACGCTACGTCCCGCAATTTTTAAATCTGTAATATCTTCGAAAATATTGACTTAAATCATACGGTGTAAAGGGCCATAATATATTAAATGAACAATGTATTCAAGGTATTAAATTGGTTAAGGATTAATGCTGTATTGGTTAAAATCGCTTCGAAAATTAGCCATTATTTGTCGTAAAAAGTAAATGACAAAAATAAGTTATTGTGGGTTATCCATAAGAGATAGACATATACCATCGCGGACTTTTCTGTAGACCTTTTAATGTGTATAAATACTTAGTACATTATTTTGATAAAACTCGTAGGGCGTTCAGCCTGCGTTTGCAATGTAAGCGGAATAAATGTAATTTTTTACGACATCACATTAGAAACCTCAAAAATAACAGTACTTCTCCACTATTTAATGGATGTTATTATACATATAAACCTTCCTCTTGAATCACTCTATCTATTAAAAAAAAGCTGCATCAAAATCCGTTGCGTAGTTTCAAAGATTTAAGCGTACAAAGGGATATAGGGACATAGGGACAGAGAAAGCGACTTTATTTTATACTATGTAGTGATAAGCTCGACACAGCGCAGCATGGCAGAGCTCCATAAAAACATAGCACAGCTGTTCGGCACAGCGCGGCTCAGCACGGCGGGTAGCGCGCCTCGCTCGAGACTGCTGCGTTTTTAAACAGAGCGTAGCCTCACACAGCGCAGCACAGCATGGTTTGTTTGTATCCTCATTAAAATATTAGACGAGCGAGTTGACCAAACACAGCACAGCGCAGTACAGCGCAGCATAGCTCGATGTTGATTTGTCACCCAAAGTCTCATTTTAGCTATTAAATGTAGTTTTTAAGTACATCTGAGTTTTCATTTGGGGCCTCCGGCTGCGGGACATGTAATTCACTTCAACAAATATTATAACAATAATAACAAATAATAACAACAATCAACAAATACAAAATTTATCAATTAAACTACGTACATAATAATTATAATTTTTGAATGAAATGTGCTTTATGTTCTAACGGTACCAAACGACTGCACGTGGCACCTGCGGACAGCGTAAACTGGTTTATTCTGGTTTTGTGCGTGTTTCCACTTTCCACTATCAAGTGACGATTTATTTATTTGTTTTGTTTCGTAATTATTATGGTCAAATATTAATTATGAAACAAATTATTATGGACACGATATTTTATTGTTTCACGGTAGTCGCCTTGTCGTTTGCTCAAGGACGTAAAATTGAATGATATATTTTTTTTTATAAAGTCAAAACCATTTTCTTTCAAATAAAAACTTGTTTTTATTGAAAACAAAAGTGTTGCTAGGAATAAGTATAAAATTAAATAGTAATGTTAGGATATCGAAACATTTTTGTATAGGCCAGAACGATATAGTGGAAACGCGCTCTAAGATCTGAGTAATATACACACCACTACATATGCAAAAATTTCTCCAAGCTAATTTACCTGTAGTACTAGAATTGCCCGAAAATTTACTTTTGTAGGTATTTGCCTGAAAAATTAATATTTTTAACAAAACTCGAAAATTATTCTTCAACAAGATTTCATTTTGAAGCAATTTTTCGCAATAATACAGAAGAAAAATTACCTGCACCAAAATAATATGACCATAAAATTTGTTCAACGTGTAACAATAACAATAGAAAAGAAAGCGATGCCAATCAAAACGTACTTCTTATTACAGATTTCATCCCACCTGCAACAATGCATTCGAATCAGAGGTACAAGGCAAGTGATGTCGCTACGTCCCGGGTCGCCGCAAGTGGTTGGAGCATCCGACTGAACAATCACTTACGTCTTACATTATAATAATTAGTAAGTTCATATCGTTTCTTTTTCTATACATATAATAAAATCGTAGGAAAGTCAAAATTGTACATTGAATATTTTTTAAAAGCATACTTGGGGCGTGATCTAGAGGTATAATAGATACCGAAGCCAAAAATATACTTTTCAGAATTTTTGTCTGTTTGTCTGTAGGTATGTATGTCAGGGCTAATCTCAAAAAGTACTGCATGGATTTACTTCAAATTTGGAACACAGATAGCTTGAGAAGGACATAGGTTTTATCCCGGAAATCCCACGGGAACGGGAACTATGCGGGTTTTTCTTTGACTACGCGGGCGAAACCGCTGGCGGAAAGCTAGTACTAAATATATCATCTGCATTTAATAAAAGCTTATATTTTACTCTACATTGATCTGTTTTTTATTTGTAAATTTATACTCAAAACATCACGTTCTGCATGCTAGTTGTACGTCATAATAAATTCAACTGTGTGTTTAGGCTGTTTTGCGAAATACCCCATTTCAGTGAAAGAATATTTTGACATATTTAACGGTTAAAAATTCGAGCGTGTGGTTTTGGGAGACGTTGAATAATTGAAATCGGAGCGAGCACGGTTCACGCATTATTTACAAGCATGCAAATTTGTTACGTATTTTAGCATTTCTGCAGCGGTTTTTTAAACCTAACATGCTTACAATAAAATATAACTCGATGGTTCAACGATTGATTGTTAAACACACTTTGAGGGCAATTATTTCATGATGTTGATACAGTTTACGTATGTCACAAACTTACCAAGAGGTCTTATAAAGCCTTATCAGTCTTATAAAAATATTGAGTTCATAAAATAAATCATTTTTTCATCATGTTTGGTGGATACATCCTTAAAATTTATAAATAATTCTAGATTTAAGCTTGCAAGATTTGTATGTATTTAATGTTGGTTTGGCTTGATAAATAAATAAATAAATCATGTTCATGTTCATGCTCATGCTCGTGCTCGTTCTCGTTCTCGTGCTCGTGCATTTTCATTTTCATTTTTGCCTTCGCCTTCGCCTTCGCTTTCGTTTTCTTTACATAGGTATTGTTTATACCGACCTAAGTAAGAATAAAATGTCTATTCGTTTTATTCTTACTTAGGTATAAAAACCGGCCAAGTGCGAGTCGGACTCACTTACTATTGGGACCCCTTTTAATATTTGGTATTTATTTTTTTATTTGTTGTTATAGCGGCAACGGAAATACATAATTTGTGAAAATTTCAGCTTTCTAGCTATCACCGTTTATGAGATAGAGCCTAGAGACAGACAGACAGACAACGTAGTCTCTGTAATAGGGTCCCGTTTTACCCTTTACCCAATAATATAGAAAATGTAAAATTTTATATAGAGAATAGTTTGCTAGAACATTCTCGAAAGTTCTGTATCGCAGTTTCGAATGAGTACTACATAAGCGGATGTAATATAATGAGCTTCCTTGCTCATTACTAAGTTTATATATTTTGGATTCTAACAATCTTGTACGCAATATATGTAATATATAGTACGTACTATGTGTTACATTTTTTGTTATGAATTTACTTGGAATTTAAATTCTTTCGAAAAGTTACCAATTTATAGAAAAAGATTTTAAATATAACAATTAAAAACACATGTTCTCATACATTCATGAGACATTAAAAATTTCGCACTAATTCTGCGGATAGGCACAAAGGCAATTAATTTGATATCTATACATAATTATAAAGCTGAAGAGTTTGTTTGTTTGTTTGTTTGAACGCGCTAATCTTGGGAACTACTGGTCCGATTTGAAAATATATCGAGGAAAGTTATAGGCTATATATCATCACGCTACGACTAACAGGAGTGGAGCCACGGAGGTGAAACCGCGCGGAGCAGCTAGTATTAAATAATTGTAATTTTAATTGCGATTTGAAATAGTATTATAACAATTTTGGAGATACAGTTCCGACTAAAAGAAAATTACTAAAAGAAAAGCTTTAAATTGTAAAAAAAGTTTTATTGTATGCTTCATAAAACAATAAAAACTTTAGTGGACTATAAAAAGGTAATTTCTAGTTTATAAAAATATTCTAAATAACTGTATTGCATTTTATTTATTTTGCGTTTATTAAACGAAATGGAAAGTTCTTTCATAAAGCTTTTTTGTTATAATAAATTAACTCTCTCATTTGTCGCCTAAATTGAACGAAAAATGGAAACGACAGAATCATTTAACTGAAAAACGTTTTTTAAAAATATGTACTAGACTTTATTGAAACTAAAGCGAATTTATTGCTTCATTGGACCGCTATTAAGAGCTATTTTCGCTTGAAACTTTCAGTACTGGCTAATACTTGCATTTTGCTGAACTTTGGCTTTCACAGGTCACACTGGATTGTGGGTTATTCAGATTAATTCATCGATTAGTTTTTGATTTACCTACTCGATTCTGGCTAGGGATATAATATGCCATGTTTTATTAATTATACTATTTTACTGTTATAATCACAAAATTAAACACAATATTTATAGAATAATATTTCTTATAATTTTTTTTCTAATGTCAAGAGTTCAAATGTCATATCCTATAAAGTATTTTTCTCTGAGTAGTTATTTTGATCTTGAATTTAAAAAAAACACAATACATCAATTGTTAATAACTCATTAAAAAGGCACTACAACAAAAGATAATATGAACATTTTTGACTTCATCTTATAAACTGAAAATTTCCCTGATGTTCTGAACATTATGTCCACGTTTATACTAGCATTCTTTGTTTTTTAAAAGTACAGCTTAATAATGAAAGTGTACTACAACAAGCTTTTTCTATTACACTTCGTCTCATTTTGATCTAGTATACAAGCTCCAAATACTCTCGAATTGCAAACAGAAGCCATGAAACTCGTCGACGTCACCTAAATTAGTCGCTTGTCAACATCGCTGGAGCGTAGACTGTAATCGAGTTGTCTTCGTGAGAGAATGCGACACGGGTAACGAGCACAGTCGAATAACATTTATATGAAGCGGATATGTGGCAAATGAAGTTTTGTAGTAAGAACATTGTGGTTTTTCTATTAGTTGGCAGGGAAACACGTCAAGTTTACGTCTCTGACACAGCCTTGTTACTTTTTTATATGTGTGATATAAGATGTTGCTCGCTCCTCGTCTTCGACTTCGTCTTTTTTGTTCTGTTTAGGACATTTGCAAATTGCCTGCAAATGTCTAGTCATGGCACAGATAATTTAATACCTTTTACACTATCTGTATCGATAAAATTATGGGTTGCATTCATTTTACGTTTGATTATTATTATTTTTTGCTTTGTATATTTACTACCTATTCAGTAAAAAATGTACCTAATAGAATAATTCATTATAGTTTTGTGTTACATTTTCTACCACATATTTTTGGTGTCGGAATTTCACACTAAAGCCGTTACAATTTTCGAACATGTGCACGAAATATCTGGTGGAATTTCTTTTAGAACTGGTAAATGTTTAAGTTTTTGTACAAAGGATTGGTCAGGTTAAATTTCTGAGCCGGAAACATTTTTGCCCGAGCGCGCAAAGCTCGGACATTCCTTCCTTTGTGGACAGAGCCGGCTAAGCCTGAGTTACCTAGAAAGATTTTCACTTACTAAAATTGTCTTGTAAATCCTTGGCATAGAGGTAAAAATTAAACTTGAATTATATATGATACCTACATAAAGTAAGTAGCGTCTTAAAGAGTTGATGACCGAGTTGTACTGTAGGAATAATTGAATTATCGTCCACGGAAACAGGATGTAGAGAGTAAGTAATTTTTATTGCTTAAGAATTTTTCTTTTCAATGAAATGAAAGAAATTCTAAATTAATACCTCTAATGAACACTCATGTACTAATTTTTTGTGTAACCCTCGCTGTCACGAAATAACAAAATAATTTATAAATTAAATTTTCCAACATTTAATTTTATACATCTGTTACATTGATTTCGTATAATGTACAAAAAGATAACACAAACTTTATTCTCCTTTTCTGTATTAACTTTTCAAAGGTATAAAATCACTCGCGAATAGAAAATGTGTGTAGTCCATAGAGACTAGAACTCTTCAATAATTTAAAAAGATACGGATCAGCCAGCTTACGGAATAAGTAAGATCTATTTTTAAATGTAATTCTTTTAAATCTATACTAATATTATAAAGCTGAAGAGTTTGTTTGTTTGAACGCGCTAGTCTCAAGAACTACTGATTCGAATTGAAAATTTATTTCGGTGTTAGATAGCCCATTTATCGAGGAAGGCTACATATCATAGACCAACAGGAGCGGAGCTACGCGGGTGACACCGCGGGGCGCAGTTAGTACGTAATAAATGTACTGTAATAAATGCACAATGTTATTTCGTTGCAGATTGGATTACTCACTTACCAATAATTAAAAAAATTGTAAGGTAACATGATGAAGGAATTAAAGGCAATGAAAAATAAAAATACAAAACAAACACGAGTTATTACCAAAAATTATCAAATATCGACATGAAAAAAATCAAGCAAATTACAAAACAATTGATTGTATTTTATTAAATATTCTACACATCTGTTATTTCGCGCCAAATCGGTTTGAATACCATTCCAATTTCAATAACGAGAATGAAATAATTCCAATTTCATAGCTTGGAAATTTGTATTAGAGTTCCCTGACCAAAAACAATGGATTTATTCAACAAAGCGCCACAAAACTTTATCAATTTATCGCTTCAGAGCGGATACTTTGTAGTTTCATTCGCTAACGTTAACCTTTGTATCGTGTAAACGCGAAAAGAGCGCTTTTCAATGAATTTACTATTCGCCAAACATACTTTTGAGTTTGTGCATTTTTTATGTGAAATCGTTTTCGTTAGTAACGAAAATACTCAAGGATAAAATGATCATGATATTATGTATTTTTCTCTAAATTATCTTTATTAAGTAATAATAATTGAGATTGATCAAATCTGTCCGGAGATGCACTCTAGGCATCTCTATGGTCTATCATATTATGTAGAGGTGAGAAATGTTTCTAATCAATATTATTATTTATTATCTATTTATTTTGTGCCAAACTCTATCAAAATTGAAAAGGGTAAATTAAAAAAATAGACATTTATAATTTATATACAAAGAACCCTGAAAGGGTTACTTTACTATGCTATGCTTACTTTACTTTTACATGTCATTTGAAAAATATCATATAGAAAATCCAGTTGGCGACCGAGGCAACGTAAGATGACCGAAATTTAATTATGAAAATTCTTTTTCCCGGGTATACCCGTTCCTAGCAGTCAATAATATGAAAGATATAATATGTTCTGTATAGTATTATATTATCTGTGCCCCGTGGTTCTGCTACATTGAACTTAATTTCTTACAACCCAATATTTACGTAAGCCAAATAAGTATAATACATAAGAAAAGACTCATACTTTTATGATGTGGAAGTTAATAATATGCCTTTTCTTACTTTGTTTACTAAGAGCCGCAATTTCCGTGATATAATAAATGCCTTGAGCACCACAAAATTAGTTCAGTTCATTTCCTATTATTTTCCCTTTATATTGTCCTGTACGAAATTGGTAGTTGGGGACAAATTAAGAATTACCCAAATAACTATACTGCTTTTTAGCAAGTCTGTTCTTTGACTACCCGTCTTTGATTACCCGTAGAATGTTAAAGTTAAGCAGCTGTTTAAAGTTAACAAACGATAAATCAAATTTAAAAAATATCTTAATAATTTCAACCATATAAAAATGAAAAACACTTTAAACTAACATTATACTTACTCAACTTCTAAATCAGGTAATTACAAAGGATTTAGAACATTTACACGTAAGTGAGAAGTTTATTAGTAGTGTTAAGCGATTAGTTACTAACTTACTAGCTCCGTGTCTATGTAACAACTTGTTAATCGAGTGTGACGTCATCGATCACTGATTAAATGGTTCTCTGGGGAGATTAAACGGTAACAGTAGTATTGTTATATAGTATCGTAATATACGTCGATCCTATGATGTATTGTATGCTAGTGAACATATACAAATTTAAAATATATACGGCACCTATTTGTCCAAATCATACTTTGTTCTAGTTATAATTTTTGATGTGTAAAAATAAAAATTTGTAAAATTTCTCAAAAACTATAAAATACATTTTCATATTATGATGTGTGATGTTTATAATACTTTTACACGATTCTTAACTATTCAAAAACCAGAATTCACTCTCAAAAGAGATTTACATTATCTTTTCTGTTACAGACTTATACGTTTAGTTTCCTACATGGCTTGTTTAATTTAGCGTGAAGGTGATAACTTGTGAACTGAAGTGGAGATGACAGGATTCGAAGATATTCAGAGAACCGTATGATTTGTTTGATTTGGAACAAAATGTTCAATATATAGAATAGTTCCTTTCCAACTGTAGGCACTGGTTTCAAGACTATGATGAACTAGGTTTCCGCCCGCGGCTTCGCCCGCGCAGTCAAAGAAAAACCCGCATTGTTCCCGTTCCCGTGGGATTTCCGGGATTACATCATTTTCCCGGGATAAAAAGTAGCCTATGTCCTTTCTCGGGTATCAAAATATCTCCATACCAAATTTCATGAAAATTGGTTCAGTAGTTTAGGCGTGAATGAGTAACAGACTTACAGACAGAGTTACTTTCGCATTTATAATATTATCTATACAGGGTGTCCCACTGTTGGTATACTAAGCTCAATGGAGGTTATAGTTTTGCCTACGCTGAGTACGTAAAAAATACTTAAAAAATTCCAGACGCATTTTTTTTCCAAATAGATGAATTCTTAAAACTCTATGTGTACACCCCTAAGAAGCAGCCCGCCCATTTTTGCCAGTAGCACGTGAGCTATCGTTTAAAATTATGTTTTCATAGACAAAAAGCTCACATTAGAGAAGCGGTATACGACGGATACGCGAAGCTAGAGAAGAAAACATGGATTTTCAGGAAAAATTTATCAAAAATTTTTTGATGTAATTTTGTTGTTTATGTATTTTTTACGTGATCAGTGTATGCAAAACTACACGTCCCTTCGCGCTTAGTATACCAATGGTGGGACACCCTGTATAGTATGGATGACGTGAAATACTGTCATTATCACTGTACATTAATATCAATAAAGGCAATTTATATGTGGGATGAAGAGCATGCTTCGGCTTGTATTGAGTCAACTCGCACCGCGCTCGCGGAGGTAGGTATCACAACCACATAAAATTGGCGTAAAATAGTCGCACGCGAATGCTACTGTGTTTCATGGGGGAACCGGACGCAACCTTTCCCAGTCCTTTCTAACCTTTATAAGTTGACAATCATCATTTGCAATTAGTTCATAATGAGCATCTGATAACATTGAAGATTAAAAATATTTAAAATAAGTCCGCCATTTTCATTCACTGCACAATGAGACTTAGCCCAGTGTGAGTCCTTACTGAGTAATCCTTGAATATACTTTAAGAGGATTACACTGGTCTTAACAAAGCATTTGAATACTAGATGTACAATGTACATGAACCAGAAATGTACACATTAGTTTGCTTTAGTCCACTTCAAATAAAAGAAAATGTTTAATATAGGTGGAATTAATTATACTTGCAGTCTGCAGTTATATAAAAAGCTGTTAAGCTGTAAGAAATAAATCGAAAATAAAAATGTTACGATTTATAAATTTAATAATACGTCCGTGTATCAAAAAAAACTTGCTTAAGGGTGCGTATAAAGCAAAATTACCAATCTTCTATTAGATGATACGTGTAATATTCAAGACCAAATCTAAAAAATAAAATATATATCAAACTAGATGATATGTTCAACGATTCTGTTCAATCAAAAACATAAAATATAAAAATTGACTCGATAAAAAAAAATCACCAACTTAGCTCTAATTTTCACACTTTTACGTTTTCTACTTGACATGGTAATACTTATTATGATTTTTTTTTTCATAAACAATTATATTAAAACATTTGCAAGATATTTGTCAGAGCATTTTGTGTAATTACTTTCAGTTTTGGTTTTATCTGCGATAAACCACGCAAACGCAAAACAAGCTAAGCGCTCGAGTTTTGCTTTGTGAATATTGGAGTGGGATGTCCTGTGATAGATTGAAGAGGGTTTCACAAAGGTATGCTCTACTAGAAAATTGATTATGGACTCTGCTGTGGCTGTGATTCTTGCTTTAGAGGCTGTGTAGTGACGTTGTGACTGTATCGGCTTTTATTATCGTTTGCACATAGCAATACATTCGTCGATCTTTGTTCTGAAAAATAGTTATAAATGAATAAGAGAATCAGAAGATTTCTCTTCGCCGCAATAAAACTAAAAATATTGAAGGGAACTAAACAAATCTGCATATTTTATTCACCATTATGTATCTAACTACGTATGATTTGTATGTATTCTAATATTACCTAATGGCATTTGAAATTGTACAAAATTCTCACAAGCAAATAATGAAGCATATGAAGCAAAACACATTCAGCATGATAAGCATCGCTCAGCACACGCTTTCCAGTTATTTTCCTCTAAATTTTCTGCACACCGTTTCAATGTAATTTTAACCTTTGCCTCTAAAGAGGTAGATTTGAAAGCCTATTCAAGCGGCCTCTGTGTAAAAAAAACTGAAACCCATTCACCACCGCTCTTTTAGCCCTCGATTTATCTCGACGTGAATGGCGGCTTTAAACGCCAATACTTTTTAAATCAACGCTAAAAGATTTTTAATCTGTGCTTTTTAAACTTTTGTAATTCGGTCGTTGCCCGAATGAACCGATCGAATTCGAAGCATTGGTTTATTGTTTGTTTCGTAAATATTTAATCGCTTTAATCTGTTTTCAAAGTGTAATAGCAATGGGCAATTCAGTTAAGTTCAGTTATTTCGTAGGATAAAATGTTTAAATTAGAAAAAAATATTGAATATTACCTACGAATTGTTATTTTTAGTAGAGATAACTCGATTTTTAACTAGTCCATTTGACATTAGAAAAACAAATTCATAGATACGTTCACACATAATTTCCATTCGTTTGAAATTATTTATTTCTTAAAACTCGCATTCGCATTGCGAAAAAAAAGTAAATTACGAAAATACTGTCTCTACCATTTCTTATTTTTATTTGCTCACGAAACAAAGGACACAAAGACAGAAAATTCTTTTATTGCTTTAGACTTAAGTAGATATTGGGTTAACAAGACTGTAGGAAGCACGTGGACCACGAACAATATGTTGAGAACAAATAAAATTTCAACAAATTGCAAACGTTTGCTCAGGTTGCTCATTCTGTTGTGTGCATTTGTTGGCTCTGAAATAAAGTTTTAGGAAACATTAGTTACATGATAAAATGTAATTACCTTCATCCTACACTTATTCCATCTCCGTTATACTACTATTTTATCGATTGAGTTTCTTGCCGCTTCTTCTCCGTAGAATTTGCTTTACGAATCGGTGGTAATTGGTAAAACTATGTTATGACAATCAAAAATGCTTCTAGAAGATGTCTAATTGAACGAATAAATGTTTGAGTTTGATATTATGATAGCAAAAAAATCTCAGTCTAGTTAAGAAATACAATCTGTGCTTTCAAAAACTCAAACTCAAACATTTATTTATTCTATTAGGCTTCTTTGAGACGCACTTTTGAAACGTCATTACATATTTTTAACATTTACCTTTATTATAAAAAACTAATATTTTTGATTAATTGAGAACGACAATTAATACCAAATAAAATATGACACTTCGAAAGCGCTTCAAAATAAATCCAGTGGAAAAGCTGCTTGAGTTTGAAATATAAACAAAATGCAAAACACGAGTTATCTCAAGATTCACGCCGGATCAAACGACGCTCAGTTTTGGCGTTCAGCCATAATGTAAATCATAATATGCGATTATTCAACGCATATTTCCCAAGAAAATCATATAAATTACTCGACGATTTACACCATGTCCTTACAAGAGTCTATAAAGAAGTCAATGTCGAGGCAGTGTTTTGCTTTTGCATTTATGCTTGAGGGAACTTTGTTATTTATGGTGTTCTGTATAATGTATAATAAGCTATCCTTTTTCCTTTTGAATAGAGACTTTATATTTGGCCTTCTACATGGTAATATTTCGTTTGCATTAAACGATCCAAAGCAAAACTACATAAGACCTATACAGGGATGCTGGTTTAGATAATGTATTATAAAAAGACATAGGTATGTCAAATACACAAAGTAAGAACTACACAGGTGTGTTAGTATTATTTTTTTTGCCAAATTACAAAATTTATAGGTATGTTATGATATCCATAATATGCCAAAAGTAAATAAAAATACAATGACATGATTTATCACTTATAATACCACAAGAGCTTCAAAATTATCGGGTATTATCCGATAGGTTCGTTGCAAACAAATGAAGGAGTCAAGTTTTTAGTCAAGGTTAAAAAATCACGAGCGCGAAGCGCGAGTGATTTTTCCTGAAAAACTTGAAGACTTTATTTGTTTGCAGGGAACCTTGAGGGAAATGCCAGATAATTTTGAAGCTCGTGTGGTATTCGGGGGATTATTTTTCCGTCCCAAATATCGGCCGCCAATAATTTCACAATTGAATTCAACCTGTCAGTTTGACGTCAACGACCAGAGAAAATTTTCAAAAAATTATCAGTATAATACCATGTAGGTTGTACCACGTGACGTCGAATGGTGCAATTCTATTGGTCGATATTTGGGTCAGAAAAATAATCACCATTGTTTCACTATATAATTTCGTCGTGTTTTATCCTCAAAAGGGTAAAAATACATTAATATTTTATACGGACATGTAAAACGATGCAATCGCACTCCAACTAAGCTTCTTAAGTAAGGAGGAAAAACCATAATGTAGGATTATACGACGGAACGTTCATCCACAATATATAACAACAACAGAAATAACACCACATAAACATTAAACATGGAGTATCATATGAGAAAATTAAAAAAAAAAAAAGAAAAATACGATCACTCGAGTTCCTGCGTCTTTGTCTTGCCGGTGCCCCGTCCGTCCGCGCCTGTGCAATCGAATTTCTTCTACTCTTTCGGTTTTATACGTCTAAAAGACTTCCCAAATGGGTAATGTTTTCTATTCTTTAAAAATTTATCATTTATAAAGCATTTGAAACATAAAGTATATTAAAAAATCCCATACATATAAGACTCGCATGTAACGCACTCAAAAGTGTCGGAATCCTCGTCTGTATTAATTTACTTACAAGTATGTCATCCCTTCTCATTAGCGTGTCTCATTAGTGCTCCGCTAAATTATGTCAAGAGTTTTATAAAATGCCGTTAGATATGATGAAATTTAAATAAATTTTAATTTTAATTAACACCACGTTGAGTTAAAATAAACATCTGTATCGGAATTTTGGACGGAAACATCGAGTAGCGAATCTTTCTGGGTTAGTTATGAGATTGAAATTTTTTATTTATAATTTAGATAGCTGTTATTTAATGTATTTATTTTACACTTTGATGTACAGTAAACGTAATACAAAGATAAGAAACAATAACATACCAAAATGATAAAGTACAATGGACAGCCGTATCTATCAATTTGAAGTGAGCTCTATTTATTTAATACTTTTAATTATATGAAATAAAAAGCTAAAAAGTATATTTTTGTGTTGCAAATGCTAACAGGAAGATAAACAAAAAGAATAATAACAATTTTTGATAATAGGTACATATTAATATTTTAAGTGTTAACAGAACATGTTGGGTAAAATAATGCTATGAAATATTGTGTGCCTAATGCACTAAAACTTGATTCATTTACGTCAAAATTAATTAAGCTTTTATCTATTTACCCAGGCATGTAATATGGTTACAGTTTATCCCGTAAACCAGGTTAACTGTATTTTGTATTTTCGCGTTTCAGCTTAGAACGTACTTGACTATGTAATAGCATCTAATAAAAAAAAAATTATGGTACTACTAGTTATTTTGTTTATATTGAGACAACTCATAATTTTATAAGTTGGTTCAGCTTTTACAATAAGGTGACCAGGCTTAGCGACTATACTATTATACATTGTATATGAAAAATCGAAAAGCATACATATCAGTAGAGTTAGTTATGCAGAAGTAAAAATTAAATGAAATTGCTTTTTGCATAAAACTGTACTAACTAAAACTGTACTTACTCTGGAATAACTGGTTTGATTTGTGAAATATTTGTATTAGATAACATTCAAAAATAGTGAGGTAGAAACCAAGAAAATCTATGGTAAAATTATTACTGACTGAAACAGCCGAAAAGTCCAAACTTATTTAAAAATCAAGAATGAATCATTATCATCATTTGCAACTTTTTATTCAGTTCGTATCCCGGATTTTTCATTTTGGACACTGTAAATGCAAAGAGGCATCGCAATTTGAGTCGGCTTTCAACCATTATCAGCGACGCGTCGCTCCATTCGCTTTCATTTATTAAAATCCAGCGACGAAGAAATTTTACACCGTAAATGCTGTCTACTGGTATTTAAACGATTTTTTTCTTGTGTTGATTATATTTCTTAATTTTAAAGGTTTTAAAACGGAATGATTTGGAATTTCTCTTCTCAAACAAATTAAATCATCACACATAATATTAAACCATCTTTTACTTTATTTGATTTAAAACCCTTAAGAATTTCTCGTTTACGTACAACAGTATAGAGACTTGTAAAAATTTATTCAGACATACTTTGATTCCTATTCGTGGGATTTTTTAAGTTTGTAGCAGTTTTACATACAAATAAATATAAATCTTTGTATGTCTGTTATTTAATTAAATAAGGAGTAGATAAAAGTATTATTAGCATGGGCGACGCATGTAAGAACTAATATTCGATAAAGACATTTTATGACCCGGTTATAAAAATGGCAGTGAAAAAGCAATTTCTCTTAATCGAATGCAGATGATGAAAGTCCCTGAGTCAATAAATTATTCAATATGATTTAATCAAAACTATTACTTGAATATCAATTCAATCTTTTTAATTGAATGCGGAATTATAAATTCATATAATGATGTAGAGATTGTACATGATTGAGGCATCTTAAAAGTTACAGTTAAGAAGTTCGTAGCTGTTATGCCTTTATTCACAGTTACATTAAAATCTTTAGTATATAATTTAAAACATTATCAAGTCGAGTTGGGCTAGCTACCAGGCTAGAACCATACCTTCATAGAAGATAGTCCTTTTCTTAACCCTCCCTTATGCCTTCACTTATTCCTGTCGACAATTCTTTCCCTTACCTATACACTTTAAAGGTATACAGTCCAGCATCTATGTCTGTAAGTGTTCGAGTGCAGCGATGATCGTTTACCATCATGTAACACACAAGCTTAGTGGCCCACTATTTAATAAAATCACACAGAAAAGATAGAGCAAGCTATTGACAAAAAAATTATCTAACATAAAGAAAGTTATTTATACCAACTGTGATTTATTTATATTCTCCAGTATAACGCAATTGCCAAGATGTTTTCTGTCCTGTTCAAACAGACGATATAACAGCGAAGTAAAGCTCTAAAAATGAAAAGAGTGAATTTGTCAAACCAATATTATTCGTATACTTAAAAGCGAACCTTTTGCGGTCTAAAAGAACTGTTTGTGTGTTCCGCTCGATGCCCACGTGTGACGCTCTCGTGAATTTTTATTCTGAATTCGGACTGAAATAAATTTGGTACAATTTCCACTTTAGTTCGTGAATTCGAGGCCTCCGGAATCCGGATAATACGTAGAGCTTTAGTTTCTTTGTGTGTTTTGTAAATATGTTCTATTTTAAAAGCCTTTTACTGTTGAATATTTGTATGTGTTAGTAAAAACGAAGAAATAGATTTTGATAATATCGTCATTGTCGGATGAGTTTCTAGCTAGCAAAAAACTTAATCGTAATTGTTCCAATCAAATGAGTCAGTATGTCAGTACGTTTTTTGCAATAACATAAACTGGATAGAATTATCAGATAAATTCTAAACAAAAACTATTAAAACGTTCTTCATATAATAATTTGAGACCACAATTTGCATATACAAATTACCTGACTCACGTGTTAATTTAACTCCAGGAATATATTGGTTACCTTGTCAGTAATTTGTTACGCGTGGTTTGATTTATGGCTGTACCCGGATTCAAAATACTTGAACAAGAATATTTATTACGAAAGTATCGCTGAAGACAGCACCTTGTGTGGGATATGACGTTATAAGAGTTCCGTATAAAATAATAGAAACCTTTTACTCAGTTTCAAGGGAAAGAACAAAATTCTATCTCAGTTATAAATAAAAACGTTAGTGATAAATAAAAACTCTTACCTCAGGTAATTGAAGAGCATACTTCTTCTTCTTTCTTTCGTCAGTTAAACCGTCTGTAACGTCTTACAATAATTGTCCGTCAGTAATTTGTACACGTAAACCTCAACACAAGTTACAGATGTGAGTCACAGTTTTTACTTCCCTAATGTTGTATAAAAGGCATCGTAAACTCGTAAGCTTCTCTTCTTACTTGCTAATGTTGATAGACAGACTGGCGACTAGTTTATTGTCGACAGGAAATAAAATATACCCAATTCTTAGCATTCTAACAGACGAACGGCAAGTTGCGAACGCTTCGACGACTGCCGTCGACATGTGGCGACCGCGACGGTTGAAGTAGCCTCTGCCGTTCACAACTTGCCGTTCGTGTGTTAGAACTCTTATAGTTAATTGAGAATCCAATACTTTTATTTGGGCAAATAATTATAGCTTTTTATTTGAGGTGACTAAGAACTGTGTCATGGAGTTCAAAATTATAAACAACCTGCCCCGGCTTTGCCCGTGAAAAATCTGTGAAAAAATATTGTATGTTACGCCTGAATAATTTATTTTGAATTCTTTTAAATTCTAATCGGTTTTGTATTTTTAGAACCAACCAACCATACGTGTGTATTTATTTATTTATGGTAAGAATATAATTTCAATAATCATGAAAAAAAACATATTTATTATTACCATGTAGTTTTTCAAATATGTTAGTTTAAATAGTTACACTAAAATAGCTCTTGTAAATCCCAGAATTTCCGTATTCGCGGAAATAAAGCTTTGGTTAAACGGAGTGTGTGCAGATTTAATAACAAACAATTTGAAACATGAATATATTTTGATTCAACCATGCGTAACGTATTTTACAAGTAGTAATAAAATAGTTTAACAAAAATATAGTTATTTCGTTTATCCGCATGTATCTTCCTAGTTCTGTACAAAATGAACACTAAAATCTTCTCTTAGTAAACTGTTTTACAAATATAATTAACTAGCTATCCGCCCGCGGATTCGCCCGCGTTTTTAAAGAAAAACCCGCATAGTTCCCGTTCCCGTGGGTTTTCCGGGATACAACCTATCCTATATGTTAAACCAAGTTACCCTCTTTATGTGTGCTTAATTTTATTGTAATCGGTTCAGTAGTATTTGCATGAAAGAGTAACAAACACACACACATCCACACAAACTTTCGCATTTATAATATTAGTAGGAAGTAGGATAATAATTATTATAGAAGTCATTTATTCTATACTACACTACTACTACACGTCACAATACGACAATATGGGGCTGATTTATGTTTTATATGTCGAAGCATTCACTCAGATTTCTAAATTTAAAATGGTCTATTATAATCAAACATTATCTAAAATGGTTAAATCTAAGGTTAAATATTTTTAAAATTGATATGTCGCGTCAGACTACCATTACGAAAAACAAACACATCATAACACATGCATACACATAGTATAAAGCACACATACATTATGATTTGTCACGTTTTGAGGTTAAATTCAGCACGCATACTAAATTGAATATCAGGTGACAAAATATATATTTGCACAATATTTTTATACAATTTTTGCAACAACGTAAAAAATACTCTGGGCTTCATTTGAATGTAAAGAGGACAATATGCAGGTATTTTTTATAAACGTATAAAGAGAGGGCACATTTTTGCCTTAATCAAGGAATATTATTTTCAAAGACATGATCTAAAATATCTATAATAATGCTATTTCGTATTTACCTATGTAGATTCCTTTACATGAAGTAAAGTATCACCAAATGACAATTTTATTTATTCCTTTGACCAATATCATTTGGGAAATACTCTATTAATGGGAAGAGAAACGGACCAAGTGTGTTGATTACGCAAGAGGTAAACTAGGTAACAAAGATATTCGCGTATATAGAGACAATATAACACAATACCCACTAGACAGACACAAAACGAAGCATCAATCATCACTACTTAAGTATGAAACCTGCCGCGCTGAGTGATTGAAAACCAGCCATAGTAAGGGGGTTAGTTCATTGTGATATTTACGGATACTTATTATCAATTATTATATTTATAGCCATTAAAAATACATTATAATTTAATATGAATTGTCTAGTCTCTTTATCAAAACTTTTGTCTCTTACAGTGCTTCTATCTATCTGTTGTACATATCTCAATAAGCACTCTATCTTGCTCTTACTCTGTCACACACAAACACAATATATGCACACAAATACCATACGTGGCAAATTTTCCAAGTCCTAATAGAAGCTAAAAGAAGCTAACACTAAATAAATAATTCAATTGAATACCCGCTATTATCAAACTGATGAAATCTGAATGATTACACTAGCAAATTTATAACCCGTTCATAACTCATCTCGATATTACTCCCACACTTCAGACTCGTTCCCTACAACTACTTTATCATTCAAGTAACGAAGTTGTGACGTTTATTTTGCGCTGGCCACGCAAACTTAGCGGTAAACAATTCACTATCTTACAGTGCAGAAGTCTGCTGGACATAAGTTTCTTACCTAATATTTCATAAAAAATATATACAAAAATTTTCCATATGAATAAAATAAGAATAAGAATATACATCCCTTTTTACAATGTATATTACAAAGGACGAATATCTTAAGAATACGCTATCAAAGCAACCTTATAAATTAAAAAGGTCGTTGACGTTATACAAGCTTATCCCACAGAATTTCATGGATATGAAGAGAGCTCTGAAAAGGAATTAAGTTATTATAACCGTCTCTAATATGAAGAAGGGTGCTCATGGGAAATTCATTGACTTACCCCGTACCGTTCTTTGTGAAAACGACTCTTGTACTTTCGCTGCAAGGGTTTTAATTAATTAAACACTTTCCTCTCGAGAGATTCCTGTCTCAAATTTCAAATTCTATGACAATATAAACAAGAAACAGGATAGAGTATGAAACTCATTCATGCCTCTTCAGTAGAATCAGAGACGGAAATATTCGAGACTTGGTGAGTCAATATTTTCTTACGGTTTGGGCGGTTACTTCGGATTTATGGGCCCCAAAGCGCGTGAATTTTTAAAGATAATATCGGCGCTTGGTTAAGTATAGTGTACGAATGAGAATTGACGCGTATTTCACGCATTATAGTGTAAGCCGCAAGTTGTAAATCGTTAACATAGAGATACTGTTCTTAAATATGTTGCGATAGAACATTCTTGACGAATGATGTCTAGCAAAATACCAGCTCATAAAAATTAAAGAAATCTGAAAAAATTAAAGGTATTGAATGTTGGATTTAAAAGGCCTACCTTAAATATATAAAAAAAATATTATAAACTTTTCCCTAACCACCAACAATTTTAAAATTAATTTACAGTACTCTATTTTGCAGCAGACAAGATATAAAGTATCAAATAAAATCCCAAAATATACCGGTGGAATTGAAATCCTTGGATAAAAGGAGGCTTTGCCGCTTTGACAACCCAAAAAGTTCTTGCTGAGATTGTGACGAAATATATCACCATGACCAGTATTAGAGGGATTATTAAACCTTGTGTAAATCTTTCCTCGACATTTCAGTTTTTGTGTCACTTGAAAACATTAATAAAGATGTAGATTTGGTATATCAAATATTAGAGTTCCAAACATAGGATAAGATTTCGAGTTTATGTCTATTGGCCAATCTGTAAAGAAAATCGCTCTACATCAGAATTGCTGTTATTCCCTAGTTATAAAAGCTTTGCTAAAATTCTACTCAGTATTTGTACAAGCCACTAGTTAGCTTTTATTCGTTCTATAAATTCCTACCAGCATTTTAAACGTCATGTAGTCTCCAAAATTTCCCTTCACCTACCAAAAGTATCATACTCTATTTTTGAATTGAACCTTTAAATTCAAGAGTCAATAACACGCTTTGCTGTTTTAATATGATATTAGTGAATATTTCCTTTAATATTATATCCCATTGTATCTATTAACAGGTAATCTTGTCGCCATCTTCATTGCAATCACGATTGCAATGAACAGGCGTTAATGCTCCGTAATGTTCATGCAAATAAGTGGAGCGGTCGTGAGCTGCATCCGATAAGATGCTTCTATTATACTAGCTCTTGCACGCGACATTGCTCACACTTAACATCCTGAGATAAAAGGAAAATTAAAATAATAAATTTCTGCAACATATGTTAAACAAACAGTTTAATTATGAATTTATTTATCTGGGCAAAGATACACAAGTATTCAGAAATAACTAATTAATAAGCCATGAAATCAAGTAGAGAATTTGAAACGAACAAACGCTTTTTTTTATTATTATTATAATCTTATTTTATATAATTTATAAAATTATAAAAATATTTAGTATTCAAAACCTATACCCACCAATTAGACAATAATCCTTGAATATGTACACATTAGTATTCGTCAAAGTACTTTTCAACAGTCAATACAAGAGTTCCAGCTTCCGAGTTAATATTCCCATGCTCTACACGATCGCAGAATGTCTAAAACGGGTCAAGTATGACTAGAATATAGTTTGATTAGTCCGGGACTGTTTAATTACAGTTCGTGCTGCATGATAATCAAGGGTTCTGCATCCTGCAAGCTGCATAGTGTAAAGTTTAAATCCAAGAATTAGTGCAAACATTAGAGAGTTGGGAACTAAGATGTGCATGCGTATAAGGGTTTCTTTAGCAGGGTTAGTGAAGCGTTATTGACTGTTTTCGAGCCTAAATATTTTAACCGTGATGGCCACTTGAAGTGGGAATTGCCAATAAAGACAACGTGGAGAAAATATGGTGATGGTTATGGTGTTATCTCTACTAGTTACTTGGGCTGGCCTTTCACACACATTATGTATGAATTTATAGTAGCTTTTTCAACGTGAATTACTTACCAAGATCAAAGACAATATTCTCAAGTAGATAGAAATTTGCTTTGCTATTTTATTGTAGTCAAATCAGTTTTAATTATGAATCCTTTGTTAAAACAATAAAGTTTCTGGATCTTCTTTAGGAGACGGAAACTCAATTACAGAGCAATTATTTTTGGTAAGTCTATATTAATTCAGCACTTTTAATTGTATTTTTTGCGCTTCAAAATAATTGTAATCAAAGTTAATTACTACTGCCGTGGAAACGACAGAATTTGAAAACCTATAAATTAATAAAGAAAAGTACATTATTGTTTAATCATACAATCCCTATGACAACATTGTTTTAATATAAATTAATTTTCAAGACAATTCCTCGAAATAATAAACGAAGGAAATAGAACGATATTTTATTATTATCAACTTTTACAAAATCAAATAAATTAAAATAGAATACGGCGAAATTGGGGAGATAGAAATGTAAGAAAAAGTATTCATTTAATTATTCAAAACTAAATTATTAATATATATTTTAAATATTGAAAGTAATATCATGTTTCGTACTTTTTAGATTTCAAAACTTATCATTCTGCCCTTTTCCATGAAAAATTATAAATTGTAATTCAATTTTAGTTTCCAAAAATTTGTTAAGTATTACAAAAATAAATATAATATGTAAGCACGTTAATTTCAATTTGTTTAAAAAAGTATTTTTAGAATTCAATTTGAAGAATTTTCTTTTTTCTATTGTACAGTGCATTTCGTACAGAACTCAATATTTCAGGTGACTGTCGAGCACAGGTGGATATTTCAAGTGGAGGACATATTAAATTTATCTGAATTTGAGACACGAAGGAACGACATGTATTGTTTATAAGGTTTCTACATCTGCTGCACTGAACTATTTTTAAAACAGCCATTTGAATCCAAGGGCAATGGACATTTTGTTTAAAATGCAAAATTCTCATGTCATGTATTTGTAATTAAACTCCTCCGAAATGACTCTATCGATTTTCATGAAATTTTCTATGCATCAGCAAGCCTGCTAATCGGTCAACATCTATTTTTCATCCCCCTAAATGATAATAATAAAGCAGCACAACGTAACTAAATTTAAAAAGAATCCTGAACTATATTTTCTGTAATAAAACCAGGCTATTTGCTAAACAAATCCTTTTAAATCTTTGTTTCTGAGTGAACGATCACACAAGTATGCGGGTCACTTGTTATGTGATCAACTCTGCCGTGAGCGTTTTCTTTTTTCTACAAAAATAGTAAACCTTTTAACGGATTACTATCACCGCAGACTGAACCGAACTCAATGTTGGAAATATCGAGCTTTAGCTTCACTATATTGTAAAAAATACATAAAGTTGTTTATTTTCTAAAGGTATATTATCACGTCGTGTATTATCAAAGAAGGGGAATAACTACCTAAATATCACAAATTAAAAAATTCATAAACCCTAAAGAAAACTGCCTGAGTTAAATCAAGAAATGTTTCTGCAATAACAAGTTGGATTCTTCTCAAAAAATTATTCTTTTATAGAAAATAAATCGAAATATGCTACGACTATATCACATTGAAATTAAAAGCCAGCTTGCGTATAGTTTGATCGTCAGAGTCTACATGATATTAAGTAGGTCAGTATAAGGATTCTTTACCCTTACCTGAAGCATACTTCGGAAGATCTTAACTTCATTTAAAAATGTTACATCGAAATTTTTAATTCCGTGATTTTATTCTAGCTTAATTTTGATTCATCTTATGATTTTATACTTACATGGTTTGGATAAGGAGCTACTTATAGTCTTCTTTTATTTTAACTTATATAAATCTTTAAAATTATGTATCGAACTAGCTTTCCGCCCGTGGCTGGGCTCGCGTTTTCAAAGAAAAACCCGCATAATGCCCGTTCCCGTAGGATTTCCGGGATAAAACCAATCCTATGTGTAAATCCAAGTTACCAAGTCCATATGTGTGCTAAATTTTATTGTTATCGGTTCAGTAGTATTCGCGTAAAAGAGTAACAATCATACACACACACATCCATCCTCACAAACTTTCGCATTTATAATATTAGTAGGATAGTAGGATAGGTCGCGGAAGAATTCTAACAAATACCCGCGGCCCCATCATTAAAGCGGCTCGACGGAACACAGTGGGGTTTTAGTCGGTAAGAAACCGACATAACCCACCGCTCCTTCCCCGGGGGCCGTGGGTATCTTTGGAAGATTTCCCCACTATAAAAAAAAAAAAGGATAGGAAGTAGGATTTCAAATCATTGATATAGTGTGGATGTTATACATATGTGAATAAAGTTATGTAGGACAACTTATACTAAGCCTTAAGCAACTTAAAGCCCTCGTAGTCATTTCCTCAAGAAATGTTTGTGGGTTTACGACTCCACCCGCTTTAGACATTACCACAAAACATAATGGAAATAGAAGTTTTATTATACAAAATATAAGTTTAGTAAGA
This sequence comes from Colias philodice, assembly GCF_061535455.1. Classification (NCBI taxonomy): domain Eukaryota; kingdom Metazoa; phylum Arthropoda; class Insecta; order Lepidoptera; family Pieridae; genus Colias; species Colias philodice. The sequence goes on along the minus strand of NC_143103.1, from coordinate 7,198,848 downwards.
AACTGTTAGGAACACTTTGAATGAATTACACTTCAGAAGCAAATAAAAAGTAATGACTGAATATAACTGAATATTATTTGTTATAAAACTATAATTTATAATCAGAATATTCTAAAAACATGTGTAAACTTTTTTATGTAAACATAAGAGAGTAATGTAATCGTGTAAAGCACAAATCGTATAATCTTCATGTAATTAAATCTAAATACATATTAATATTGCTCAAGTAACCGATAAACTTTCAATTGAAATAACGTACTAGTATTGTAGAAACTTGTACCATATGTATGTATGTAGGTCTGTACCAGGAAATTGGTCACGTTTCATCGAATTACGGGACGACTTCGGTCGAAACCTGAATACAGCCATTTGCTAGTTAGGGCTCGCTTTGGTGAAAATTAGTGTTCACTGAGCTGAAATTTGCGACCTAAATATGACACCACTTCGTAGGCAAGTGTAATTGCAACCATAAACGGTGTAATATATATTTACGTATTTATGTATGTTTAAAAACGTTTACTTGGTAATGCAAATGGTCATCCCAATAGATGTCTGGCGAGGAATATCCCTATACACATAAAAACTGAAAGAGTAGAATAAATTCGATTGCATAAGCGGGATCACTAGAGGCAATGAAAAAAAGAAAAATGCCCGGTATGGCAAAAAGAAGCGGTTTCGAAACCGGCCCGTGAACGATCAATTTCTCAATATAAACGGTATATTGCGACTAATAATATACCTAAGTAACATTTCATTGGCATTGCTTATTTATAAATATACTTCCGTATGCTATGTAGTTTAGTCGTGAAGGCAAACAAAAATTAAAGCTAATTAATTATTTCATAAGAAAAACGGAATAAAAACGCAATCAATAAATTTATTTAAATCAGGAAACATTAAAGGATACAATGTGTAAAAATACAAGGTGTAAAATTTTGATCGAAAAGCAATCAAGATTTGCATATTACTGTATCGAGAACCAAAGTTAAGCCAGGGTCGAGATAATTATGTTTTCGGGCTTTCGGCTTTTATGTGGTTTCAATAATCATCAATCAAGATATGTGTCTCTATATCGTCGCAAGTTTACAAAATAATATTACAAACTTAATCATTTTATTGAATTATTTGTCAACTTTTTTTCTTGTTTGATTTTACGCAAATATTAAAATACCTACAATCTGCAATTTAGAAACTAAAGTTATTTTATCTAAATGATTTTGCAGTTTGATGTCGTTCGTAACGTTAATTTATAAATATGTGATTTCAAAAATATGGCCTTTACACCCTAAAACTAAAAAATACTTTGTTTATAAACACGAACATGAATACAGTATAGAGATGAAAAACACACCCTCTGACGCATTTGTCACGCAGCCCTTGCGTTTCCTCTGATCAATGTAGCGTACAAAGATTGCTCGTAAAGAAAATCGGTCATCAACACTGTTACAAACGGAAAAAGGATCATTTCTTATACACTGAATAATATAAGTACAAACTAAAACCTTGCAAAATTCTTCTGCCAGAACACCCAACTTATTCTCCCGACTCTATACCAACCGAATATTACTACATTTCAACTTCATCAAAATCGGTCAAGTCGTTTCCGAGAAGTGTGTAGCCACACTGAGTAACACACATTCTATACATATAAGAAGATGCTATTTCTATGTTAATAGAGATTTGTTGTTTAAAATTGTTGAACCAAATCGAACGCGTGTATAGAAAACATGAATAGAATTGCTTCCTGATTATTAGGATAGACTGTTTATTTTCTGTAAGCACGTGTGCACTAATTTCATGTAAACGTGTTTCCCATTTAATAATAGAATTGATATTTCAAGTGCAATGAGTGAAGGTTAACTTCTGATATCGAGTTCAACACTCCGTGTTGGCTGGACGCCATATCACGATGCACGATTTTTAAATAAATCATGGAAGGTTGAGTTACTCGGAATTTCCTCAATTCAATTCCTAAGAGATTCCTCTTTTCTATGTTATATTCACTGTTACGTAGTGAATGAGATATTAACGCGGACATTTAAATAAATTTAAATGGACTTTGATTTGTTTTCTGTTTTAGTTCCGAATAAGATCGCTGTAGTGTTTCTATACTTACTAGATACAATGGACATAAGACTATCTTTTGTATATATACATATGATGTTATTCTTATTCTAGTAAAATAATAATACTACGTATGCTACGTTTTATATAGTTAAAATACATTTGACCTACAAATCACATACATTGAATTATTTATATGGCAATTATTTAGAATCGCCTTAATCGGAATGTCGATTCTAGTATGAACGTAGGACCCTCATAAACTGCATATAATGCTGTGATACGAGTACTTGTACTTAAACACGTAGATCCTATAGTATGACTAGCGGTCCGCCCCGGCTTCGCCCGTGGTACCTACATGTTTAAACTATCCTATCTCTCAAGTTGGATCGAACTGCACATGGTGTGCGAATTTTATTATAATCGGTTAAGTGGTTTAGGAGTCCATTGAGGACAAACATTGTTACACGAGATTTATATATATTAAGAAGATATATATGACCGTGTGCTATCTTAACAATAAGATCTCATATATGAATGAACAATTACATATGCCTCATTAAGCACCAATATTAGATTGAACTTAACTTTCGTAATTAATACAAAAACGATATTAATACATTGCATATCATAAAAATAAAAACATACGCATGTTAAACATAGATTAAAGAAAATAGGATTATATTTAGGCAATAATATTACTTTCATTATCACTACAATTATACTTATTAGTTATTATCAATATCTTTCAGTTCAATAAGTGGATTGTTTAATTAAACTTCTAAGCAAAGCTTTCTAAAGGTGCGTATAAATTAAGCGCGGCAGCCGCGCGAGCCAATGTTCGACCAGAGTTGACGTTCATTTGCTGCGCGAGCCAATATGTAGATATATTTTAAGTTGAACGTAGTTGCCGCGCGCGGCAGGCGATCCATCACGAACATCTCTTCTGTAGGACGCCAAAAGTGTAGTCATTTTCTTTTTCAAGTCAGGAATAGGTATATCCATTTTCTTAGTGATTTCTACCCACACATCATACCTCAGCGATTTATTGTGGTATTGGGAGGATTTGCTGTTCCACAAAAATTCATTAGCGCCATACAATTGTATTAGTAAACGGCACTTTTCGTTGTCCATTTTTACGTTGACGCCGCGCGAGCCGAATCACCAAAACTACAAACCGTCAAGCGCGCGAGCGAACGCCTGAAGCTCCTTTGATGCGGTCTCAAAAACCGACAGTGAGCGGATCGCCCCGCGGCACGTTCGAGCGCGGCAATGTTCGCGTCGCCGCGCGCGGCGATCCCGTCTACATAGTGCGCGGCCGCAACGCGCGCCAATGTTCGATGGTTTGCCGCGCTTAGTTTATACGCGGCTTAACTTGTATAATGTATTATGTCGCGACCTTTAATATATCAGCAAAATCTTTGTCGTAATGAACTTTAGTACTTATATCGACATCAATAAACAAGGCTGAAAGAGACCTAAATATTTGAGAAAAACAGAGAAATTAAATATTAATTGAAAATGTAAAACTTCCAAATTTATTACTTAGAGTCAAGCAATAAACTTTGTTGTCCTCAAATTGATATTACTTTGCGAAATTAAGGTACTGAAGCTTTCTTTTTAATAATAATGAATTGGAGATCGCAGAATCGCAAAGATTAAATGAGTTATTCTTTAAATCATTGACCATTATTTATTACTAATTCCTTATATATAGATGTTAAGTATGTATTGCACGCCTCATAAGCGAAGCGTTGAGGTGGGTACTACTGTCACTTCGCGCAAAACATCTGATTTTTCAAACTTAAAATGTCTTTATGTATCATACATTGCACTTGTAAGATAATACATACACACACATATTAAGAAAAAACACTATTTTTAACATTCATGATATTTTTGATGTCATTTTTGTTATTTAAACTAGTTAAAAAACAGTTTAAAAAAGTTCTGTCTTGGACGTCCGTGTGTCTGTATGTGCGGATCCTTTTTCTTGTTAACACGATAGCGACCGAAATACTTTACTAATCGAGTCTTTTTTTTTCTCTTACGCTTGAGTATGCTCAGGAATAGAACCCTTTCATTTTTCAGGGTCTGATTCGATGTGGTTTAATTGTTATTAAATAAACAAAAATAATAATTAATAAATATTTATTAAAAAAAAATTATGAGGCGTGCACTTTTGGATTTTCCAAATTATTTTGTATTTTGTAATTAACAGAGACTATTTTAAGGCTTTTCGAATCGAATATATCTCGATATATAAATATATAGTTCGATATATAAAGGTCTTTCCGATGTGGAAAAATGACTACATAAGTGGTCTAGCTCTATCACTTCCCCACACTGGAAATAATACTGCTTAGAAGACATCAGCGAACGAGTGCCCCCGTTCTGACAAAAGTTGAAGTTGACTAACTTTATCGATATCCAGAAACTTAAACTTGTATTATTGTTCAAATCCTGTATAGTAATTATTAAAAACGGACAATAATTATCAAGAAATATATCCAAGTGTGTAACTTTATATGTATAAAGCGTTATATTTACGATTTTCAGGTGCTAATGGACAATTTTATTCACGCTTTGACGAGATTTGTAACAGCTAAAATTTTGAAAGCTTTTTGTGACCTTAAATCTTCAAGAAAAGCCTCTCATTTGTTCTGATTTAAGGAAAAATGAGCAATTTGGAGGACCTGATTTGCTGTGACCGTCTATTTGCGGATTAGCGGCTTGGCGGAAAAACCTTTATTTTTCTAAAAAAATAAGATTAGTATAGAAAATTTCAGAAAGCTGACATAAAGAATCAATATTTTGCATGATATAAAGATATAACGACACACCTTATGCTGAAAGTAGGGTATAAAATAGTCTTTGTTTAGTGTCATATAAAAAGTTATTTAAAGAATATGCCTGATTACGAAATATAGGTAAAATCGCTAACTTACAATTTCTTTTCATGAATAAAAATAATATTCTGACTGCCTAACTAACCGACTAATTCCTTTGATAAAGATTAAAGACAAAGCATCGGACGCATAAATTTGGGCATTTAAAATGTTTCTGTTAATCTCGTTTGAACAAAAGAGAAGTTAATCTAAAGGATTCGCTATAAAGCCCAATCCCTGCTACCCAAAAAAATAAAGGTTCATCTTATTTTTTGGAAGACTTTAATATTTTCTAATATTTGGATACAGTATCTTTGAATAGTCTCACTTGTATTAGCGCAATGTACCTGGAGAAATGTTTGTGGAATAATCAAAAATATTATGGACACAATAAAATTTGAGAAACTAAATGTCTGGCCGCGGCTTCGCCCGTGTTTTCAAAGAAAAACGAAAGCTTATGTCTTATTCTGGGTCTCCAGCTACCTACATACCAAATTTAATAGTTATTAGTTCAGTAGCATTAGCGTGAAAGAGTAACAAATATCCATCCATCCATCGTCACAAACTTTCGCATTTGTAATATTAGTAGGATAGCTGTCGTCAGCTATTTCATTTATATCGGTCCCATAGCTTTATATAATTGTCATATACCTTCTTATATATCGTACCTTTACATTTAGATGACCATGAACGTAATGGGATAGTATGGACCCAAAAAAGAATTATTCTTTTTTCACGGCCCACTCGAACAGGAAAGTTCCTTAATATTTACGTCACGTTTTACATAAACCTTCAATCAAATGTTATTCGAGGTAAAAGGTTTGGATATGACTATGGGAGACATTTATATAGAGCCTTATCCTTCTTCCTGATAATTTATAAGCTTAGATAAATCTACATAATGGAAAAATGTAGTTGTTTTCACTTTGTTACTAACGCACCTGAGTATTAATAGCGAGAATGGTTTATGTATAAAAATTGTATTATCTATTTATTACCTATATTACAAAATATGAGCCGTTAGTCCCAGCATCACCTGCATTGACAAAAATATATCTCGTCACAAACAAACATTAGGTATATCTTATTATATTCGTATTTAATTTATTAGTTGTCGCAGCAGTGGAAACGTATCGTAAATCCGTAAATCGTGTAAAACAAAAACAAAAATTAATTATTGACGTTGGACTCATCCTACGCATTTCATTAACCCATGAACGTAGTAACGTAGTCTACAGAAATAAATTTTATTATCTATTCCTAATGGACTACTAAAATATATTTTAACAAATTGAGTTTCACCTAACAACAACTTAAAATTGCTCAATCAAAACCAAAAATGAAAAAAAAACATAAGGAAGACAACTAAAAATGCGCAATCTTCTTTATTTCCGGCTTTAAATCTGTTTCCGACATCATCTAACTTTTTAACCAGCATCTTCGCAAACCGGATATTTGATCAAACTTCTTGTAACTGCAGTAACAAAGTAAAAAATTTCTCTAAAACATTTATTTGAGGATGGCCTGGGGAAATATTCGAATCTATAGACATGTGGTTAGCCATAACTGTAAGACGTATTATGTTTAACTTAATTGTACTTTAACAATTGAAAGTTATTGCATAGTTACATATCCTACAAAGTAATATTATAAATGCGAACGTTTGTACGGATGGATAGATGTTTGTAACTCTTTCACGCAAATACTACTGAACCGATTACAATTAAATTTGGTATGTACGTAGCTGAATACCCAGAATAAGACATAGGCTAATCCCATAGGTTCGGGAACTATGCGGGTTTTTCTTTGAAAACGCTGTCGAAGTCGCGGGCGGAAATCTAGTATACTTATATCAACGCTACATAAGAAAATTTATACTTCTACTTATCATGAATACTATTCATACTAAATATTGGTAAAATTTTCGGATATTGTGAAAAATATAAGTAAATAGAACTGAAGATATTTAAAGACCCTTTTCAACAGACAAACGGAAGCTCTTAAAACTTTTGAAGGTTTTTTCCTCACTCAAGTTGTTATTACTATGAAAATTAGATGCAATTATTATTATTATATAAATATATATTAAAGAATTTAGTCGATTACAAGAAAAACGTTAAAACGTTAAACGAAAGCTTGCCTTATAAAAAACGTTACTAAACTTTCATTGCTTTCCTTCAGCATATTTATAATGCAAAATAATAACCTTAATTAGGTAATGCTGCTTACATTAGCGTTGAACAAGGAAGAACTTAATAAATCAGAGCTTGTTAAGGAAAATATAATTCATATTAAACTGAAACATAACAAATGACGGTTACTCGTTCGAAAAAGTTTAAGAGCTTATTACTTGTATTATCTACAGTGGACGCAAAGATAATTGTCTACTTACTACAAACTTGTTCCCGAGAAAGAATCAACGTCATACTTTGCATGATATAGTACCAGGAAGCTGCTAGAATTTTAATTTTATTGTGCAAAACTTCATAACTATTAAAAACGAGGGAATGCAAAATTTAACTGAATGTAAATTTAAATAGTTCTGTTTGCAGATGATACCTCATTAATTTTTAATGTGGATAGGCATGACCCAAATGTTGACGAAGTGAACAGTGCTCTTTTACACATATCTAAATGGTTTACTGCCAATAATTTATTATTAAATGCCAAAAAAACCACTTGTGTTGAATTTTTACTTCCTAATGTAAAAAAGTTGAACAGAGATATTACCTTGAACGGGGAGGTATTGCATCCAACTGAGTCTACTGTATTTCTAGGGTTAACATTGGACGAGAAACTACAGTGGGGAGCCCATGTCAACACCGCTGCAGGTAAGCTCAGTTCAGCTGCAGTCCGAAAAATAAGGCATCTCCCCGATGAAGATACAGCTAGATTGGTTTATTTCAGCTACTTTCATAGCATTATGTCCTATGGAATTCTACTGTGGGGCAAGGCTGCAGATATAGAAACTATATTTATCTTACAGAAAAGAGCCATTCGCTCTATATATAATTTACGTGCTCGGGACTCACTAAGAGATCATTTTAAGAATACTGGTATCCTTACTGTACCATCACAGTATATATTTAATAATATTTTGCATGTACACAAAAGCTCCGACTTACACACAAGAGTAGGAGATAGACACGATTATGGCACAAGGAACAGGAATAGAATTGAAATGCCATTTTTCCGATTAGCTAAAGTTAAAAATTCATTTATGGGTCAAGGTATACTAGATCAAGAGCCCACGACGGCCAGACTTTCCTTTCTTTCGGAAAGTTGAAAGTTTCTCTGTATATGTCTCCTATACAGATAAGAACGACTAGCGATTATCAAGTCTGGGTTGTGGTTACTTTGGCAGGAAACAAGTAGTAAGGGTGTATAAAATTGTACCTAACTTTCATTATAGTTTAAAAGCTAAATTTTATATATGTTACTTGGGGACCTATAAAAAGACATTACCTTAAGAGCCAGACAGTTTTCATGGTTCTTACATCTAGCCAGACACATTTAAAAAATAACTAACATATCATCAAATTCACATAACTACCTAAAAGCGTAACAAATATGAAATAACCCACTAAAACATTAGTTAACTATAATTATTAAAAAAATAAAAGTATAATATATAAGTAATAAAGTTATTACTTATCTTTTACTTAGACTTATGTTGATGAAATTTCACGTATCCCGATGACTTTTTTATTGTGTCATCGAGATACGTGAAATTTCATCAACATAAACCCCCGTAAAAGATAAGTAATAACTTTATTACTTATATATTATACTTTTATTTTTTTAATAATTATAGTTAACTAATGTTTTAGTGGGTTATTTCATATTTGTTACGCTTTTAGGTAGTTATGTGAATTTGATGATATGTTAGTTATTTTTTAAATGTGTCTGGCTAGATGTAAGAACCATGAAAACTGTCTGGCTCTTAAGGTAATGTCTTTTTATAGGTCCCCAAGTAACATATATAAAATTTAGCTTTTAAACTATAATGAAAGTTAGGTACAATTTTATACACCCTTACTACTTGTTTCCTGCCAAAGTAACCACAACCCAGACTTGATAATCGCTAGTCGTTCTTATCTGTATCGGAGACATATACAGAGAAACTTTCAACTTTCCGAAAGAAAGGAAAGTCTGGCCGTCGTGGGCTCTTATATTATACGCTTATATAATAGAATTCCTCACAATATTAAAGAGTTTAGTAGTTCTAAATTTAAAACTTATATAAAAAATGTACTAGTTCAGAGAGCGTACTACAGTATTCAGGAATATATAGACGATAAAGACCCATGGAGGGTTATCGCGTAAAAACCACAGGACAGTTCTTTGGCATATTATGATATATTATTATGTAGTTAGATATAAGTTACATATTATGTAATATTGACATGATTTAAAAGAGCAACTATGGAGTTTCTTGCCGATTCTTCTCCATAGATACTGCTTTCCGAATCGGTGGTAAATGTTAAAAATACTTATGTTATGACGATTCGAAAGTGCTACTAAATAGTAGTCTAATTGAATAAATGAATGTTTGAGTTTGAGTTTGAGTTTGAAAAACTAATTTCATATTCACTTTTTGCTTGGGTGTAAGAAGCGACTGCATCTTAATTACACAAATTAAAAATTAATTAACCCAGTTTATCTTATCCTTTAAGTATACCTTTTTCTATTTAATTATTATCAAGAGAGCATACAACAGAAGGAAAACATTTCTTTGCTAATTATAACGCATAATTGTTTTCCATGTGAATAAAACAATGCGAAGATATATCGTATATGTTCGAACAACGCGTAAGCGTATAGGTAATTTTAATTTCAGCCGTTATAATTTTTAGTTATTCTTTTAAATATGTGTGAACGCATAAACCATGATTGTTAAAGTCTCAAATTTCAGTTTGAGCATTCGATACTAAATTATTATAGATGCTGCACATTAAATCACCACGATTGAGGGTAACGGAACGTCAGTAAACTATATTTCACGTGGCTAATCCGCACTATCAATTTATTGTTATCTCTTAAGGTGGCTCCACATTCGTGCCGTGATGCTACGTCAACAGGCGCGAACGTGAATTCGCGAGCGTGATTCGAAGTCTTGGATTCGCGACTCCTACACGTGGTGTTCACGCGTACACATTCGTGATCCCGTGCCATAGTAACCATAATAACCTAAAGTAAATTGTGATTTTAGCAGCCACTTCTACTTCCATTTCACGGCAGGTTTCACGAACGATTGCGAGCATGATATGAATTTGGAGGACACGATGCCGTAAATCCGCAGCGTAAATTCACAGCGCTAATGTAGAGCCGCCATTGTTTAAATGTTTTTTGACAAACCCGTAAAAATAAATACACATGTAAATAAGCACGTTTGTTTATTAATGATATTTGTAGTACATAAATTTTTGTAAATAGTTACGAATCTTGTTTAAAGTTATTTTATTAAAGAAACCAAAAATGCTCTACGAAGATTGCACTGGGACTAAATTAACGACCATGTTCTAATATTAAAGTAAGCAGTAGGTTAATATAAATAGTTTTAATAGTTAATTTTATCATCCTACCTTACCTTTTAAGCGAATAATTTCAAATGTGACACAAAATTGAAAATACACATCAATACATTTACGACGTGCGTTATTACGAAAATATTTTCAATACAGCAAATTTAAAGGGCGCACAATAGTAAGCCAACAATGTTGCAAATATTTTCCAATATCGAGTGGGCAGAAGATTGAATGAATTTGAAAACGAATCACGGCAATCCGGAGCAAGGGGAAATTGCCTTCCTTTGCCACTTTCACTAACCAACTTGGATCGAGTTTTTTATTGGTAACTAACATTGTGTCGAGATTGTAATAAAAATGATTCAATATTATTTAAGAATAAGAGGTACGAAAATTTGTTGTATTTATTATTAATATTTTAAAATAGTAGAAGAAATACATATCTTCGTTACTAAATCTCGAAAATACATTTAGAGCAACTTGGATTCACAAATACATATTAATCTTACAACAAAAAATAAAATTGTATTGAAAATCTTACAATGAAATTTTATGACGTCATTGTACCTATACAAAAAGGTGCCTTCATCTCTAAATATTCTAAGAGCAAACCTTACCTTTCTAAACGATAAAAATGAAAGCAAAAATTACTTTGAACATTCGGTCAAGATATTAATAGACCTGTCAAATAAATTAATGATTCCGCTGAGAGCAATTCATTATAAAAAACCTTGTCAGCTCATTTGTCTGTTTGCTATAAGAATACCAAATCTTTTTTATCATATTATTTTCGGCACTTCTATATTAAATAACGGGTAGGATTTCGCAATCACACTACGACTCGAACAATATTTAAATGAAAATTTAAAATACAAAAATTGTAAAGTTAATTTTAATAATGAGTTTTTGTGAGTGCTTTGTATAATGAATATGTTTATTTTGAACATTTTATTAATGTGTTACAACTATTGCCTTATTTTTGCTCACCCACAACATATTTTTATATTTCCTCTGATTGTTAGCGTTGCCTGGTAGAGATCGCTACCTAGCGATAAGGCCGCCCTTTGCTGTTTCTGTTGTCTTTTCTTTGTTTTATGTACTTATTTTCAAAGCAATAAAGAATTTTCATTCATTCATTCATGAGTTCATTAAGTAGAGTAAAAAATGTATATTAGGTATTTTAGTATTTTATAAACTTAATAAATGACACGTAAAGTCAGTTGCTCTATCACGCACTTCTTTTATTTAGTGTGCCGGGCTTAGTGATGGTATGCTGACGGGGATGAATTTTGAGCATATCCCCGACCCCAACTAAAAGTGGCTCGACGGAACACATTGTCTATTGTGGTGTAGCTTAGTCAATAGTGCACTGTTTTAAGTTTGCGTCTGACATAACCCAGAGCCCTTTTCCCGAGCAACCTGAGATAAGTGAAACTGAAGCTTTAAAAAAAATAGAAGTTATAATAACATATATTTTTGAAAACTGAAAAATTATTAAAAGTAAGAGAAACTGAATTAAACGCTTACATGATTCGAAAATGCGACAGAAATCTCGAGAGTCTCACCGTAAATAGCTACTCAGGGAATTGGCCACAATGTCAGCTACTAACTTTGGAAGACAAATAGAAATTCGAGGTAGCAAACGAACTACAGGCGATTTGAATAAAGAAAGAATGAAATTATTTTTTAATTTAAAAGCACATATTAAAAATGTTAATATTTTTTTTTAGTTATTTACATATTAATTAATTATTTAGATGTAATTGTATAATTTAAAAAAACTATTATTATTCTAGAATTTTTTATCCATTGTAACATTTTCACAACTGATTTTCAGTAATATTTCGTTTAAAACATTCATAATGATGGGTTTTACATGTACCTAATATTTATCTCTCAAATGGCATGAGTATTGAAGAATTTCCTATAAGTCATCACTTCATATTATGTATAATAATAACCAAATTATAATGTACCAAAAATTTATTTCCTGATTCTTGTTATAAAGCCTCTCATTTTACCTTAATAATGATACAGTAAAGAGTATCAATTTCACCAATTATTCAGCCAATCATTTGGCTGACGTTAGATAAGCCTCATTACAGGGGCTTTACTTTTATTTATTTAAAGATTTTCTTGTTTTATATATACCATAATTTCCCCGCACATCTTGCTATAACATTAAGAATATAACCAAAACACACGAAGGCAAGTAGCACTCGGATTAAAATTTAAATTCACAGAGTCGTGTATAATTTTAACTCCACGTATCTTTGTCAACGCGTTTAGTCAAAGCATGCAAATAGCTTGGCATAACAAATCCGTTTAAATTATAATTTGTTCGTGTGACTCTTGGCTTTTCATTAAACAACACAGAAATGCACTACACGTCCTCATAATGCACTAAATGTTTGTATGAAGTCGAAATTGAGGGATATTCAACGCTTTTAGGGTAGTTAGTTCTTTGAAGAATTTGTTAGCGAGAATTGGCGGTAAAATTACAGCTTTGAACTAAGCTTTAATAGCCTCGTTTTTATGATTGTTTTCTCTTTTATCCCACAAAAGCAATTTGTCTAGATGTATTTTTAACTTAATCGCATTCTTTCACTGAGTTATTAGAAAAGAACTAGCATTCATTGCTTTCAGTACCATCAAAATTGGATCTGAGAAATCAGATTACGAAGCATTTTTACGATTTCTCGTTGGAATATTGGGATACCTTTAGATATCCTATTAATATTATAAATGTGAAAGTTTGTATAGATTGTATGGATGTTTGTTACTCTTTCACGCAAAAACAACATTACAATGAATTTTAGCACACATATAGAGGGTAACTTGGATTAACACATAGGATAGGTTTTATCCCGGAAATCCCACGGGAACGGGAACTATGCGGGTTTATCTTTGAAAATGCGGGCAAAGCCGCGGGCGGAAAGCTAGTATGTATATTATAAAAGTAAAGATAGAATAAGATTACTACAATTTACATCATTATGTCGGTTTATTTTTCTGTATCGTTTCTTTAACCTTAATTGGTTTATGGAGTTACGCTAAACTAAATAATTCTTCACAAATTAAAAATCGAAAAATGTGTGCGTGTGCGTGTACTGTACACACGTAAGAAGTAAAACTTCTTTATGACCTTATTTTTCAAATAATAATTTACTATATGCAACTTTGCATAAATACGTCGAATCACGCGTGGTAGGGATAAGAAAAAGATGGCGCGTAACGGAAAAATGTCACGCGTAACGAAAAAATGTTACACAAAAATTTTTTCCAACCCCGATAAAGAAGTTTCACTTCAACAAAAGAATAGTTTAATTACTGAAACGCAGTCACCGTCAAAATATTTTACCACCAATTCACGCAATACCGAATTGAATACTAAAATCGTCGATAAAAACGTTCGTGCCATTCATATGAAAATAATATTCCACAGATTCGCACAGACAATGTAAACGTCACACACAACTGAGCGTCATAAAAACACGTGACAGCAGGCGAAGGGTGACGGAATTAGCGATCTCTGTTTGTTGAGCAAATTGGATCGCTTTTGTTTTCGGGGATTAAATAAATATGAGATTACTTATTCCATTTTGAATGTGTAATGTGTATATTGTTTTGCAGATTATTATTATTTGTGTCGTTTTGTTTTAATAAACTGCCACCAGTAGTTTAATTTGTATTGGAAAGAAGTTGTAGGTAGAGGGAAATTTTATTTATTTATTTTTATTTATTTATTTTTTATTTTAAACACTTTATTGTGCTGCAATAATAACAATAGTAGGTACAATAAAAACTTTTATCTAGTAAATACAGAATATAGTCCTGAAATATTCACTTAACAATAACAAACTAAACGAAACTTGTACATACTAATGTTAAATAGATAAATAATTAATTGAGAAAATATAATCGTTCTTGGTCATACACATGTTTTTTGTGTAACCTCCAACAAAAGAGCAGGCGACTCACTTTCTACAAAGCTATATCTATATCGCCCATGAGCGTTCGCAATATCGAGGGCTACAGGAGCGTTGTGCTGGTTTCTGAGAATTGTATAGGCTTTCTTCTTGGCGCTCATGTCAGAATAATTTGAAAACGCCGAAGCAGGTAACTTGTTCTACAACAGCATAGTTCTTGACTTGGAATGTTTTGAGAAACGCACAGTAAACGGGCGCCATGCATCCAGGTTGTGTGGATGGTACTTTAGTTTGTGTCCTGTATTGTGTGTATGTACTACTTACTTAAATAAGTAGTACTTCCCTAGAACTATATGCCTAGTCAGCTTCACTATTAATAATGAACGTCTCCAAAAGAAATTATCCGTTCTGCCGAAATGAGTCTCAATTTGTTTGCATTCAAGTTATAGATACAAAAGTAGGATTATGCTTTGAGCCTTAGGTATCATTTCCAATATAACTTCTTACAGACTCATAATAACTTGATAAATGTCTTTGGAATATTAGTTAAAGGCTACATTACATGACGCCGTCTGGAAAGCGTTTCGAAGATAGAGTATGTTAGTTTGTGGACTTATTTATTTTTATTGCATTTAATGTAAACAAAATGTTTTGTAAATATGATGATACAGTACATATTGTTTGATTTACCTATAAAAATATATCTTATTAAATAATGTCGTATGTAATAATGAATAGTCTCATTGAGTATCTAATTATGTGTTTATAAATTAGAATCTATACATACTTAATATTATGAAGCTCAAGATTTTTTTTGTTTGAACGTGCTAATCTCAGGAACCACTGGTCCGATTTGAAAAATTCTTTCAATGTTAGATAGCCCGTTTATTGAGGAAGGCCAAAGGTTATATATCATTACGCTAAGATCAACAGGAGCGGAACAATGCGGGTGAAACCCCGGGGCACAACTAGTTTACAATAAAAAAACTGAAAACATTATTTCATATAATAACTCTCCCAATCGAAATTCACTTAATGATTAGTATATGTGAATAAAAGCACCACGAATACGATTTCATGAGAGAATAATCAATCTTCCGCCACCATTCATTATACTTAATACGCGAATCCAAAACCGCTAACTGGCCTATGCCACTAATTTTAGCTGTACACGAAATTTGAACTGCATTGTCATCAGCTTGAATTATGACATAGATTTTACTGGATAATTTACTAGAATTTGATAGACGGGAAAATACATCATCACACTATTTCGACGGGTGCTTTCATTGATAAAAATTTTCTATTTTTGTTAACCGACTTCAAAAAAAGGAGGACGTTATCAATTCGGCCGGTATTTTGAATGAATTTACTATTTTTGTTTACATAATTATGTTAAAATTTTACTTGATTTGTTAAACTTTCTATGTTCCCTAAAAATAATTAACAGGAAGATACGAATGTATAATTATCTACTTTTCGTCCCCAATAATAATCTCCATAAATTATGTAAAAAACTTCCGTAAATTATACTCTATATTACACTTTATATATAAGATATTATATATTATATATTATTATATTATTTATTTTTATTTACAAAGAGGTAAATTTTACAAAATTTAATTCATATTTTGAAACAACTAATTAAAAGCAACTGCGAAGTTCAGCAATTTTCCTGATATAAATACCTTTACCTTACCTTTAATTAAATTCAAGCAAGCTTTACCACATTATCTTTTGTTAAAATAAAAAGGTTACTGTTGTTATTTTACATTAAAACTACTTAGGTATATTTATTGCAAAAGTTGTATTAAGTTTAATTGATAAATTATCCAGTATTGTTTATTATCTATATAAGTGAATTCGCTCGAAAAGAAGATCAGTATCTATACCCTTATCTATATGACAAACAAACTGTAAAAATTGAAATAAAACCTTTATTTCAATCTATTTCCAACTTAATGCAATAAAACGGAGCCATTCCAGAATGTTGATTGTAATTTGAAAAATCAATGGAAGAAAAATAACGACTGGACTATTCAAATATTTTCTTAACGTGATTAACTGCCGGTTCTCCTTCGTCGAAATCTACGTGCATTGAGTGTTTTAACTAAAATTGAGAAAGAAGAAGTAATGACTTATATATTTCGTTATCATATTTGTGTTTGATTTTACACGAGTGTTAGGTAAATTAAATGAAAGCATTAATAAGAATTTCTGCTCGTTTCCTATGAGTAATGAAAAATTAATTAGTTGTTTTTTAAATAATAGTCATCATTAATCTCGGAAAATATTCCAATATTTATTTAAAATCAAATTTTGTTCTCTTTATACAGGCAATTCAATTTTTTGTTCCATTTTTACGTGGATATATAAAACTAAATTGGACCAAATTAGACGAAATAAAACTTTAAATTCTCGTAATCTTTTCGTAAAGCTCCTTACCTTACTTTGACGTCATTGCAGATTTTATTTTAACTGGTTTTACTGCGACCGAGCCAGTCTTTGCGGGAATTTCCTGAACGAAAAGCTAATCCTTCAGCTTTAAGCCTCTTTCGTGTTTTGTACAGAATTAAAAATATTCCAAATCTCGGGAAGCAGTATTTATTAGCTACAAAGGGACTGTGCCAATTTTAGGCAGAAAATTCTTGTATAAATGTGTTTTATTTTATTTAATGAGACCACGTGTAAAGTTAAATTTTCAGGTGTAAAACCAGTTCTACCTACTTGTAAAAATATTGAAATAAATGTTTCTGCAAATATAATAAATGTATATTAAATGAATTTGTATATTTGTTTGATACAAAAATGAACTCTGTACTACAATCTGCTAATTGAAAAAGCTTAGTACAGTCTCGTGTAGCCTACTAATAATCTTGAATGCATTTGTTTTCTATTTCAAATTAATACACATTCTATAAATAGGAAAGTTTCATTATAATAATATTATAAAACAAATAAGAATTATTAGAAAACAGACAAAGACCAATCGAATAAGTTTATCGTTTTAATATTGAATAGACAGATAAAGTTCTATCTTCGGTAATAAACACCAAATAAAGTAACTTTGTTAAGCATTAATTTATTTATTTTAACACAAGAATAACAACAGTTACGAAAGTTCACGCGTAACATATTCAACGAAGTAAGCACATTCATTAAAGTTTTGTCGATTGTATTCCGAATTTATATGATGTTCTCGTATGAGTTTGAAGCCTTAATTATGTATTATGTATCATCTACCAATGTACGAGGAATGACATTATCTTTTACCAAAATCACATAATATTACTCCCGCATAATTTTATTTTGCCGTGTGTAAGATTTATTGAGACCCGAAGAAATTAGAGGTGAAAAACGTTTATCTGTATTTCGTTAAAGTTTTCACTAAACAATGAAAAAATATTATTTCAAAAATCCGCAAAGAATTTCAAAATTAACATCTATAGGCTCTGCAAATATTGTAAGGGAAGACTTTTTGTTATGTATTTCTAGCTTGTAGGTACTTGTCTCAAGTAAATTACGAAACAACTGGATAAATTAACATTCTTTCTCTTTTAGCAGTCTGCATTGTTCCCGCATAATATAAGCAATAGTTTAATTGAGTTTTTATTAAATAACTCTACCAATTTTACACGAGACAGAGCATAACAATGAATTTTATCCCCGGAACAACAAAAGCCTTGACTTAACTTCTTACACTTCTGGCCAATATTACTTCACCATACATCACTGATGCACAAAGATTTCGTTTAAATATAGCAGAAATGTCAGGAACCCTCGTCACATGGGCCACATGTTACCCTCCCTTATTTATAGCAGCTTAATTGACTGTGATCTAACTAACCACATCAAAACAACGGCGCAGAAAGGTCAAACGGTTGAAATTCTTTAACCACAAACCCAACGTTTGTGTATGATATGTGAATAATAAATAAAATGTTTGGCTTAATCCGTTTGTGATTATTAAAGCGCTTTTGAATTATATTTGGGGCGGAAAATTTAGGTAATTCGGTGTCAGTATATTATTCATACCTAACGCTTTCTACCCAGCCTAGTGTTTAGAAGGACTTGTCTAATATCTTAAGCATTTTAATAATTCGATCATTAAGAAGAATAGTTAGACCGTAATCAAATAAGAGATATATATCGATCATAGGTTTGAAAAAAAAAAGAAGAACCAGAATTATTAATCACCAATATTCTAATATAACAAAAATATCATCCGAAATATTGCCAAATTTCACTCCAAATATAATTAACGTTGAGATCTTTACGGATTAAATTTTCGAAGTCGAATAATATAGGAATTTCCTTATTCGTATTGAATCTTACAATTTTCCTGTCCTAAAACAGCAATCTTGTCTCCGCTGCGAAATATTATTATTTCCAGAACTGCTGCTCTTAATTAGGAAATCTACATTAAATACATATTTTATTTGTCGTTTATCATAAAATTTTCATCAAAGATTCGCTCTTGCTTCTCTTCGTTTTCGCGTAAAAATACAAATTAAGTGGCCATTTGCAAGTAAACCTTTTAAAGTTTTTATTACTTGAATTCCCACTGAAAGATGCTGAAATTGCATCATTAGTCGGTCATTAATTAATGTTAATTATCACATAAACAGATAATTTTATAATGTAATTGAGATAAGAGGGTTTTTATGACTATATTTATGAGCAGGTCTCAAGACTGCGTTCGCGTTAAAGGATTTTTTTCACTTATTTGATTATTTTTGCGGACAATTATTAATAATAAAGTATTAAAGAACTATATTACCCTCTACATAAATTAATATTTATAATCATAGTAGCATTTGGTGAACAAAGAAACAAGCTATAGTTCTTTTATTATCTCCTTACCGTACAAACTTTCATTCGTACATTTAATACAAAGCTTACAGCATTATTAGTATTGAGCCCAATTTTATTTATTTATACAGGGCTACGTTAATCCCCGCTTTTGGTTTTGTGACTTTGTACTTACTTTTCACATTTGTTACGATACGAAATACCAAAACTGTAAGAATTCCAAATCAGAGGAATTTCCGAACGGAAAACTTTCGCGTATGTAGGCGGCTCTGATGTGGCTTTTGGAATTAAGAACTTTTTTGCAATGTTTGTTTTAATGTAAAACCTATACTACATAATATTTATTTTGTTGTATATTAAATAAAAGTGAAAACCAATTAAAAAGCTTTTTAAATTTTAACCTATTAAATAAACAAAGTATACATGTGAATGTCGAGAGCTACATAATAAAAAACAGTCAAAATTTTAATTTACATATAAGAAAAAAACATTGAATAACATAGAGTTTTCAAACTAAATAAAAAGCCGGAACCGTGTAACAATTATAAAACTAGCACATATTAGAGCTTGCTTTGCAAATCTGTATCACTTTATACTTTTGACTGCAATTTTCGTGCACAAAGCTGACGTTTCAAATGACGGTTTTTAAAATCCCATTTTAGAGCGAGCCGACTGAATGTGAATGGCTTTTGTAGCAGACTGTAAAACGTCATCGTAATTTGTAAACCCGTTTGTGAGTTTTAACAAGTTAAACAGATCTTTTTGTAATCATTTTAGAAGAGTGAAGAAACAATTAATTGGTTAATGTTAAAAAAGCGTTGTAAGTTACTAGGCTTTTGATTAGATAATTTGTTAAAAGGAAATAATACCACCAACAACGCAGTATGTTTTGCTTACATGAGTCGAAATGTAGAATTATGTAAAGTTCTATTGAAATTATTATTCTTGTGAATATTCTATTGATAAACATCTACATCACATCATCAGTAAGTATTCAGACACATAATAGGGTTTAGTTCTTACATTATATTTGATCTAGACGTTCTGTGTTCTATCTAGCTACTATGGTAATATATTTAACCCTTTATTAACATAAAATAAAAAGATTTTTCAACCAACACTCACACTCTAAAACATTGATTACATTCCTAACAAAATAATGGGAAAGGAGAACAAATAGCGGACGTCGTGAGGTTGTTTCTTAGGGAATTCACGCGTAAATAAATCTTGTGTGAATGGAAACAAATGCCGGTAACAGGGTCCGTGAGAAATGGTTACAGGCGCCCTCTGACGGACGCCGGCCGGTCCCAGAAGATTGCCGCCTTTGTGCTTATAGAATTTGCTCGTTACGTAGATAGAATGGGCCGCACAATGCATGCTAATGCTCGTACAATGTGCTGGGCGTTGATCGTTTATTTCTGAGATTTAGCTCCTTATTGAAACCCAAATGGATAATATCGTCATGTGCGTACATGATTATTGAGATGGAAAGTCTGAAGGTTGCTTTGAATATCCAAAAAGTCTACTTATATAGTTCGACCCAGTTCGAGAGAATCGATTCTTTCACTCATGTTACAGAAGGCGCGTTGTTCTAAGCATATAAATTATTACATATTTTGAATTACCAATATAAATATAATTTCTATTACTAAAACGGCATTCATCTGTCAGGATATGATCAGTTTTGGATTATGAAACAATGAGCATTGACTATACCGGGAAACATTTAATTACCGGGTATAAATGAACACACACATTATCTATTCATCTAAACGTATGATTGAGTGCATTACTCCCACTCCAATCAGTAAGCTTTTCATTTGATTAGTGAATGGCAGCGATACATTGTGTACTAAACCCGATGCACGGACGTAATGTGTTTCTGGATCCATCTTCTAATTTCATTATCCGAAAATAGGTCAATGTGACGAACCCTATGGTGTTGTTTACCATAGGTTTGAAATACCGAAGGCTTGTCTCAACGTCTAATGATATACGTAATAGTAATGTAGGTAGGTATAGTACCTTATTACATACATCGATTCAATTTTTTATTGTCAGGGACTGTGTGATGAAGAAAAACCTAAGCAATAGGGAGTAATGCCACGAATGCTGTCTGTTTATTTCAGCAGAACTAACTGCATTGTTAAAAGATTGTTAAAGTACCATATAAACTTTTATTAGCAGGAAACTGATATTTATCCCGTTAGTAAAATTATTTTAGTGTATGTTTAGTTTTGTCAAATTTTTATTGAAACAAGACAGTATTCGCCGGATGTTACTCCATTCTATGATACAGAAAATACATTTTTTAATAAATGGAAGTCCAACCTACCGTTCAATTCTCAGAAGGATAATTATTAAAGATCATATCGAAGTATAACAAAGAAAAATAAACAATATTATAAGCTTAATTAGTATTATTCACTTTATTACGTAGGGACGAAAGGTAGGAAAATTTATTACAATATGTACTATAAAGATAATACTAAGAAAACTCAACAAAGAAAATTATATTTTATATAACCTGCTAAGAAAATATAACCTTCATATTTATATGTAAAATAGATAAGCGAAACTTGGTCTTGGAATAACTTTTTATGAACCTCTCACAAAAACAAAGGCGCTTAACTTTTAAGATATCAATTTCCTAAAATATGGTTATTGTGAGTGGAATGAACAATACCAACGTGACTTTCAGCTTATTTACTTCTACTTTTTCTTTATAAATAGCCATAAAATATTATCCAAAAATATAATCATCACATTTTGCAAAAATTCAAACTCAAAACAGACTTAGTCGATCTTGAAAATTCTTTCACCATTAAAAAACTGTAGTATTCCTGAGTAATATTTTTGTTTATTTATCCCGCGTTATTCTGAACTGGAACCGAGTGGGCGGCTGCAAATCAAATTAATACATTTTTCTCGTTCGTCTTATCTTGAACCTTTTGTTAAAATTAATTTGCCTTAATAAATTACTATGCCATCACTGCTCTATACTCTATTATCTGAACCTAATATTATACTATACTAGCGGTCCCGATAAACATTGTTCTGCCTTACTCTTATTATTTAAGGGGATGTATACCGGTATGCACAGAAAATTTCAAGAGAACCGGTCAAGCCGTTTTGGAGGAGTTTAACTACAAACATCGCGAGACGAGAATTTTATTAGATTCAGTTTTTTTTACACACAATGAAATCAGAAACCATAATTAAATAAATTCATATCATTAGAATTGTATCATGCAATAAACTGCATTAAACAAATTAACATAATATGCCAACGATAGGCTGTAGAAATGTACTAATGTTGAACAAAGGCTCTATTCCCTGACTGACAGCATTGTGCCTTCAATAGCAGTACAGGTTCAATTGTTTTGCCTTCATTATGTGAACAGTGAACTTGTGGATGAAAGTGGCATAATTATCGAGCTCCAGAATCCCTGTACATCTACATAGAAGTGGTAATGCTAATTTGCTAAAAATTACCACTAGGTAATGTTGAGATGATGTTGTTGGAATTTTATATCGAATAAGTACAAGGTAATACACGCTACTACGCACACAACGCTTAAGCTTCGTTGTAAAAATGTGAATGTGTCATGATGTGTGCAGCTACATTTTAAAAGGGAATACAGACAAAATTAAAGTGTTATTTATCATCAGCTTATTATCTTCCTTCCAACGGGAACAGTGAAATGACAAACTTATTTTAGTGAGGCATGTCTATTCTACTATAGTATAGTCATACCTACTTTAGTTATAACTAGTGTTACAATCATACACGGATGATTGGTCCAAAAATAATACTTTTTAAACAAAATAAACGATCGTGAGACAACATTTGAACTCACGTTTAAACTAAACTGTAGGAACACCTTGACTAATCCAGCTATTCACGCAACAGCGTGACAGTTTTTGCCCTTTCTTTTAAAATCAATTTATTATGTTGGAATTCGATCCATTTAGTCGTTTTTGTGTTGAGTCATGTTTCATTGTAGATGCCTTTTAATTTAATTTCAAGCCAAAACGTGTCAAAATACCTTATTTTCTTAATAACAACGTTTTAAGGGAGGCATTGAAATAAACATCTTTAGTTTCAAAAAACAACACTATTTATTGCTCAGGTATTAAAAAAAATAAAAAATAAACTGTAAGTTCTACCATTAAGAGTTATTAAGTTAACTGGCAACACTCGTAAAACTGCCGAAAGTCCAATTAACTAGGCGCCTGGAAGGACCTGAACTTTTTGAAAGTTTATAATAAAGTTAAAGCATTTGCTTGTTCATTTTTAAGATCTATTTATGGTTAAACTTTTTCAATTGTTTTTGCATCTCTGGTGTACACTTTAAAGTCCTTAATATCCCATAGAATAACATTGTTCATATAATGTGAACATATTTAATATCTCGTTCTGAAAACGAACAATATTTTAATACAATTTGTGTTCTCAGGAATATAAACATTAAAATTGGTTGGTACAAAGAATTATAATTATCATAATTAGAAATCGAATGGAATGGAAATTCAAACAAAATAAGAAATTACAGGAATATTTTTTGGTTAATTTAATTTATACATTTACAAAACCAAAATTTACATAATAATCGTAAAAACTTATTTCTAATTTAAATTCATCAATAAAACTAATAACTGTTCCAAGTTTATCGTACCCACACACCCCTAATCAGCCCTTAGCGCGAACTTCTGTGAAGTTACAACCCTAACGTCACCACTGTTAAATTGATCGAATGCCTACTAATGCTTTCAATGCTCCAATTAATTATGAACTTCGAAAGTTAAGCTAAACTTAGCTTCGGATAAATTGAGGTTTTGCTTATCTCTTTAGAAAGCGTGTGAGTTAAAATAGATATCGAAGCCTTTTAAGTTAAAATACTAACTATTAGATTGAAAATTAATTTTCAAAGTTTAAAAATAGCTTTTCGTATCCCACGATGAGAATAGTGGTTAATGTCATAGATTAAGGATTGGTCTCCGCGCGCGCGCTACGACTAGATACCGCCTCACCTAAAAACAATAACTCCGGGAGTGCGGCAACTCAGTTCTGTAGTGTGTGTAAGGCAATTTGTAAGGACGCTAGTGTGTGTGAAGAATTGTACTGCCAGCTACATAAATTTTTCCTCATAAATGGGTAATGGGCTGAAGTTTGAAAAATATTTTTTTTTCATCTTGGCCTTGCCGGGAATCGAACCCATGAACATGCGACTCAAATCCACTTGCGATGCCACAAAGGTTGTTTAAAACTTAAAAGTAAAAAGCGGTAATAAAAAAAATAACATATGAGTCAGTTAAACATGGTTAAACAGAAATAAATTATTGTTATAATTATCCTTTTTTATATATGCGTTAGTAATAGTATTGAAAAAAACATTATGAATAAGTTCAAATTATTGCTAAAAGATTTCCTTAACCATGTGTATTTTTTGGGATATGCAGTACGGCAACACTGAATGGCGTCGTATTTTCGTAAACAACATTTTTAAAGTACAGGTGAAATTTCGAATAATACGATTATTCCTGATCGTACGTGATCCCAGTGTCTCACTTATTTTTTGTTATATTTTTTTTACACAGTTTTATGGCACAAACAGGCATTTTACTTCGGGTTTTGTCCAAAATCTTCAAAAACTATCGGTATGCCCTCTCCACACAATGCTTGTGACACGACTGGCTCGGGTACGCCGAATTCGGCGTACTAAAAGTTGCCGCATTTTTCAAGTACGCAAGCGGCATCTAGTCGTAGCGCGCGCGCGGAGACCAATCCATAATCTAAGGGTTAATGTATTATATCAATTTAGAGACATCTTTTTCAATATTCGTCTAATACATGATGCAATAACTTTAGTGATAGATATAGATCTATTCAGATCTTATTTGATATAGATGAAAAACCAATAACATAAATAATAGCTCGGAAGTGTATAAATTATATGAAAAGTTATTATTTATTACCCTATAAATTCTCCTAATAAAGTTTGGAAAAGTAAGGTAAGATTTTAATACAGCTCTAATTGAACACATTCAGAATTAAATCATTCAATAAAAAAAATACCAACAAGTTTTTGTGTTATTGGAACGAGTGTTCGATAAATATCACTACATAGTATAAAACAAAGTCGCTTTCTCTGTCCCTATGTCTCTTTGTATGCTTAAATCTTTAAAACTACGCAACGGATTTTGATGCGGTTTTTTTTAATAGATAGAGTGATTCAAGAGGAAGGTTTTAGTTTATAATTTATTAGGTTTTAGACAAAGCGGGCGAAGCCGCGGGCGGTAAGCTAGTATCTGTATAAATCAGTGTTTTAGTTTATCTCATATATTTTATTTCAAAATTCCATTGCGAACCAGCGCTCGTTATGTTGTTATATAATGTTGTATATGATTTGCTTCATAGTTTCATTTCAATTATTTCTAAACTAAACGAGATTTTTAACTTTATGCGATGAAAATGCAACTTTTCCGCGAAAATGGAGATATATCTGTATTTAATCTTATCCACCACAGTCTATGTGTTCGTATTAAAAAACTGTCTATATGCAAGAGCCATCTATTAAACAATCCAAGTCGAGTTCTGATAGTTACAAAATATATTCTCGCTACAAAGTTAAAAATGCCTGAGAGATATTTAGTTTATCTCATTCGTTCCCAGCGAATGGTTCGGAAGTCATTTTATTCAATGTCGCCGTATAATAACCGAGTATTTTCTCCCAAATCGTACAATTTCTACCAACATCAAATTTAACACTCTCAATATAGCTTGGGATAAACTTCATCATTTTGGGGCTTTATCAATATTCGTTTACAAAATTGTTACAGTGAATATTGAATGATAAAATGATGTAGATAGTCCCGTCCCAACTTTGATATTATACGAAAAGAGAATTTAATTTTATCCTGAAGGAAATACTGTGTTAAGACTTTTTTAAAGAATTTAAAAACTCGAGTATGAGGCGGGATGATTGAATTTTTTCTATTCTTAAAAAAATCTCATTTAAAATGAGTGCATTGAATGTTATAAAACTAAATATCAAAATTGTTTATTCGTTATAATATTGTAACACTACATTCTGAATAATTCCAACATACACATGAAGATAAGTCATGTACGAAATTCCAAAATAATACTACGCTTGGCTTGAATATCTACGACATGTTTGCCATCAATAAATAAACAAGGGAAAGCCAATAGAACTTGGGAAGCCGATAGAATGGCATAATCAAGAAGTTATGTATCCGGATGGCTATACATTGCACTGAAAATATTAAGATCGCATAAATTGTATCCTGTCTTGTTCAAAACGTGAAGTTTAAATAGTTGATAACTACTTATTAATTAATATTGTTTTAACATTATTACAAACACAACAAAAATAGGTTAAATGACCAGCCATTCACGCGTGATGCTGTGATGTGTGAAGTTTATTTTCATGCAATTGATACATTGTGGCTTATGAATTTGTCTTTATAGATAAGGTATTGGCCCAAAGCATTAACCGTTATGGTATCATGAAGGAAGGATAATCTCTTATCAATATTCGACCCAGCTCTCCACTTAGATAGTAGTCATGGTGGTTAACTGTGATTTGTTATCAACTATGTCAATTGCCTGTTTGTATAGAATGCCAGTAAAATATATAATTTACAGGCGATTTCGCCGCTTTACTTCATCAGGATAATATAATCCTCATTAACTATTGAAAACAACTATGATTATGAAAGTAAGGATGACAATTTTGGAGCTGTACATTTTTTTCAATTTTTACTGACCTTCATTATTTTTACTGACTTCAATTATTATCTTAAAAAACCGAAGTTTTTGCACAATGAAAAACGTATGCGGCTGGCCACATCCATACATTACATGTCGGTTTTCACAAATTTATGAAAATATGCAAATTTTAATCTGGGCTCATGCAGATTCGGTTCGTATTAACATATAAATGGACCTCATTATAATGTTTACAACATTTCTGTTAATGCTGAAGTAAAATTATTTTTATTGCCTGGATTTCCCTTTTCAGCTGTATATCGTGGATATTTCTTCTGTTTTAGTGCAATTTTATTGCTGCGTCCGACGGTTCACGAATTAAGCGATTAATTCTTTTACCAAACTGCGTGTACTGGTTTCGTATTTTGTTTTTATTAATTTATTTCTTTTGACAGCGTATTTTTTGGAAGTAATATATCGTAAGGAAATATTATAACCTAATAGATAATACATAGGTATATCCAATACGATCACTAGCTAAACACATTGAGATAATATACGTAGTAATATTATCTCAATGGCTAAACACCAGCTTTTTGTGAATAAGCTTAAACGTTAATTTAATTATCTTTCATAACCTAAATGAAAACTAAAAAGGGTTGATCTTTGTACTTTCTACTAAATTTCCATCAACATACTAACATAGTCCACCCACACAACTTTCTAAACTAATTAAACACTAATTTCTGGAAAATGTAATCAAGCCATATTAACACTGAAAATACAAATTAATAGAACAACAAAGAGTCTCTAATCAATATTACGGTTGTTATGGAATAGGATGCGGTTAATCAATTTATAAGATTTTCTATACCTTATTTAAAGGAGAGAATTTATTTCAGTTTTTAATAACACAGACTTAAGTTTATAAAAATTCATTTGTTCTTCTTTAGCAGTTTAATAAAGAATTATTTAACTAGCTTTTCGACCGTGACTTCGCCTTCGAACTTAACAAATTATACACTAAAACCTTCCTTAGAGATAACTCTATCTATAAAATGAACCGCATCAAAATCTGTAGCCTTGTTTTTAAGATTTAAGCATACATAGGTATGGAGAGACAGCTACAGCGACATTGTTTTATATTATGTAGTGATGTAAAAAAGAAAGAATTAACACAGGCTTTAGTTTCTACAAATTCATTTGTACCCTTTCATCATTTACTAAATATTCATTTATTATTACGTGTTATTATACCTTCCTTAAAAGCAGAAACGTTATAACGTTTGTGGTTTAGTGGGTCACACTCTGACACTACACTCTACAGAGACAGTAATCGCTTGACTAACCTGACGAGAAACGGGACCGAGTGGCTTCACAACACCTACTTACATGAATGTGATGTTGAAGCTGGAACGTGCTGAAAGAGCTTTTATTGTTATCATATTGCTAAGAAAAGATAAGGTGATATTTTAAAATTTCTTCAATTAACATTCTGCAGATAGCTATCGTTTTACTATAAGTATCGCGATAGGTACATTTTATTGATTGTGTACCTAATATACTTATATATTTCGTAAATAAAATTCTATAAAAGAAAACGCAACAGACTACATAAGTATATTAAAACTATGTATATACTAAAAATGTAATTAGTAATGTAAGAATCTTGTTTCACAACATTTGTCAAACGATATTTGGTTGGAATCTTACCTTACATTAACTACATGAAGAAGAAAAACAATTTACATTACATTATTAGGTATTTAACCTACATGATAATAATCTCATATATGACAATTTAGCTCAGCTTTATTATAATTTGTACCCAATTCACCAATTTATCCCGGTTGTATATTTGTGTATATTTTATGAGTCCCAGTTTTATATTTTCAGGGGAAAATACCTTTGTTTCCGTAAACCATGCTTTGCGCCATAAGATTTCTATTGTGTTTGTATTTTTCCAAATAACAAAATCTGTTTCTCTCGTTTTGAAATGTTAAATGTTATTTGTGTGTTGTTTACAACATATAAACTGGAATTATTATAATTATACAAGCAATAAAAATTAATTAGCCTTAAGGAAGAAATTCTAAAGGAATTCTCTGAAAAAAATTCTATAGTCATTGAATGTCAAGTCAGATATTTTTTATCATGTGTCCTGAAATAACCAACATGAATCATAACTATTTCACATACCTACATAATATGAGGAAAAATTTTAAAAGCTAATTTGAAATTCGCACATCCAAGCCCGAGGCTTACCTCGATACTAAAACATGGCAACCAGAAGCGAATACTGTCCAAGTTTAATTAAAGCCACCCGTGTGTTATTGCCGAACCGTGAGACGTGACGTTAGCAATTATTGGCTAAGCGGTTGCATGTTTGTTGTAAGTTTTATTGCTTTTGCTGTACAGAAATACAGTTGTTTGAAGCCACAGTTTTGGTAGTTCGAATATTTCGGAAGTGTTTTGTATTGCTGGTTAAAAACTAAAGCAAAAAGCCATTCAAAACAGTTACGCAATGCAGATTGTGATGCTTCCTTTATCAATATGGATTTTAACGGATTTTAAACGCGATTTATACATTATGCTAGCTGTGGCCTGTGACCCGCTATTTCACCCGCAGTGCTCCGCTCCTGTTGATGTTAGCGTGATGATATAATATAGCCTTCCTCGACAAATGGGCTATCTAACACCGAAATATTTTTTCAAATCGGACCAGTAAGTAGTTCCTGAGATTAGCGCGTTCGAAAGAAAGAAACAAACTCTTCAGCTTAATAATATTAATTAATATAATAGATTGTTATGCCTTAAAATCAATTAAAATCCTTAATTTCGAAATGTATAATACTCGCGTAAAATCTAACACAAGAAAATGCTAAATAAAAATATAGCTAAATCGTATTCAATAGGAAAAAACCATGCTTCATTATTTCTTGTTTTCAAAGGCGGGTTAACATTTGGGCGATCATCTATCCATTTAACGTCAAGTCAATATTAACAGATACTCCTAAACAAGCATATAATAATTTACCCATCCCATCCCTTTCCGTGTATATATTTGTCTTACATACTATACCCATGATTTGTCTTACGAGTATGTATACGCAAACATTTCGCTATTGCTTAATCGAGAACAGTGGTTTCTGTTATTAATAATAAACATTTTCTTTTAAATTGTTCATATACTACGTTCAAATTATTAACTTATCATACATTGCTCGACCGCCTCAAATGCGGCATACGAAGGCTTGCATACGAAGATAATAATATGGAATTGTTCAAAAATTAAAACACTTGGTACCTAATACCTATAGCGACTGTGCTTCTAAATGCTTTGCTGTGTAATAGAGGACAATAAACATCGAAGCAACCTGTATTATCAGCACTTAAACTAAAAATCGCGTTACTTATTTTTTGCTATAAATAAATTCATCATTCAATCAAGCCTTAACAAGACTTACTTTTATACATAAATAGAATTTCGAATGAAATTCTGATAAAATCTCCAAGTACCACTAGATTTGGAAAGTTTTCATCAAAACTAGCCTTGTAACTTTTGAATTTACCTAGTTCCGAACTCTGATACTGATTAGATCCACCTGAATAATGAATATACATTCATTCAACTCCATTAAAACTTAATCAAACTACATATTAGTTTTTCATATAGACTCACCTTTAACCAGTCAATATTTCGTGCAAATTTCTGAATGAAAAAAAAACATGAAAGTTCCTGACACCGGTGACATTACTTCTAATTTTGCATGATGCAGCTTCAACCAAATCACAATAAGAGTTTCAAAAATGTACACTTCCATTACGAAATGAGAAAACAGCTCGACTCTCGAGCCTGTAAAGCACCTCATCTGGCTTCTGGAGGCTGTTACAGTCTGACGTCATTACATTTTATGACGGCAATGATGACACTTCTGCTTAAAAAACAAAGAGCTATGTTTATGATATAGTCTTGTAAGATATGGGCTGGAAAATGCTGGGGAAATACTTGAAATTGTTATTAAGTAACGTAAGATGATGTATATTTTATTTTACCAAGATGCGAACGTTTGGCAGATGGGTTCTATATATTTCTCACATTAGATCACCTTTTTATGTTACGGGAAAACAAATGATTCATCATTTTGCGTGATGCTTACTTTCCCTGTTTATTACGGCATATTATGATTATGAAGTATATGTTTTATAATATATTTGTACCTAATGTAATACGATTATTTGCAAATTTTCCTTTCTCGGATTTGCAGTTGTTATTTTTTAACAATTTTGTATGATAGAATCAGAAATATATAGATAGTTTCAAAATAAGCTTACAATAATAATTTTATAGTAAAACTTTAATTCCTTAAAACAAACATACATATTGATAGTTTTGTTTGCTCTACATAAATCAGAAAATATCAACGAGGTTGGCATGTTACAAATTTGTTTAAACATTATGATGTGTGTAAAATGAAATTAATAAATACTACCGTATAAAGTAAAAAAAATACCAAAAGTAAAAGTAAACATTAAATACATATAATGATGTGCAAATTTATACGTTTGATAAACGTTTGCTTACAACAAAAAGTTGCATAGTTCTACATTTTAAAGTATTAAGTCTAGGTCGACTAGTGCTTGGCATTTTTCCAACCTGAAAAAGCAATTTTGTCAACAGTACTCGAATCCAATTCAGTATTGTTTATATTGGAAAAAAATTGCTCGCAACAAAATACGGTTATAATAAAAACGTTTGCCTTTTACAAATAAGCCTTTAAAAGCACAAATATTTCAATATTGAACTAGCTTTTAAGCTTTTTTGAAAGAGCAATAGCAGAATTCTTAATTTGTATTCAAAAAACATAAAGTGAAATATAAAAGCTCTATTTTCAAGGACAGATTTATAAATTTATTGAATATTCAAAAGAGTTTCAAGGCCACTTGCGATGTACACAAAGCAAATAAACGATCAGTTAGTTTATAGAAATTAACTTGAATAAAAAAATCTGCAGAAAAAAATAATTTGGAAAATCCAAAAGTGCACGCCTCATAATTTTTTTTTAATAAATATTTATTAATTATTATTTTTGTTTATTTAATAACAATTAAACCACATCGAATCAGACCCTGAAAAATGAAAGGGTTCTATTCCTGAGCATACTCAAGCGTAAGAGAAAAAAAAAGACTCGATTAGTAAAGTATTTCGGTCGCTATCGTGTTAACAAGAAAAAGGATCCGCACATACAGACACACGGACGTCCAAGACAGAACTTTTTTAAACTGTTTTTTAACTAGTTTAAATAACAAAAATGACATCAAAAATATCATGAACGTTAAAAATAGTGTTTTTTCTTAATATGTGTGTGTATGTATTATCTTACAAGTGCAATGTATGATACCTAAAGACATTTTAAGTTTGAAAAATCAGATGTTTTGCGCGAAGTGACAGTAGTACCCACCTCAACGCTTCGCTTATGAGGCGTGCAATATTTCAACTGCTATCTATATAGTGTTTCATATTAACCAAAGCTTGCAACTTTCTTCATGTTACATGAGTATGAATACTCGAAACTTTATAGTAAACTATTAACGATTTACAATCTATATCCATTATCCCGTAAACGCACGACACTAGTCGATGATGTTTAAGTTATGAAAATTATTTTAACACTTGTTTTTATAAATCTAAAATATGCAATAGATATACAACAACTCTACATTTTCAAATGACCCTTTTTCCTAATAAAACTCCGTATAAACAGCCTGCCCGTTAAACTAAGAGGGTGATAGTTGGTTGATTATTGGACGACTGGGAATAACCATCTGCTGAAAGATCGATGAGCACTGAATGTTATCTGATTTGCGACTGCCCCAATGAGGATTGACAGAGCGACCCCCGGGATCAATCGAGTTAGGTGGAACCCGGAAATACGCGTTTATTACTGCTCATTTTGACTCTTTATCTTTGTACTTTAAGTAAGGAAGAGATTTATTGTCTTAAGAAATGATAATGAAAATAAATAAGACCATAAATTGAAGCAACGATCGTTTTACATTCATTGATAAATTTCTGTGTTGTG
Organism: Colias philodice; assembly: GCF_061535455.1. Lineage (NCBI taxonomy): Eukaryota > Metazoa > Arthropoda > Insecta > Lepidoptera > Pieridae > Colias > Colias philodice. The sequence goes on along the minus strand of NC_143103.1, from coordinate 7,165,806 downwards.
TAATTTACTTCAATTCAATTAATTCTAAATTATACGAACAAGTTTGAAATGACTTGAGCTTAGACAGGGCAATTTTCAAAATTTGATTAATTCCTTATCGAGTGGACAAAGTTTTTGTTCTATCCCACGCCAGGAGAAAGGTCATTTTAATCTGTCTTTTCGGTTTTGTGGGCGGATATTTGATTAAACTTTTTCATGTAACTGCGAAGTGCCTAATGCATTTTTTGTTACACACTAACATAACAGCCTGCGGCATGGTTAGCGCAGTTTTTTTTTCAAGTAAAAAAATCACCGTAAGAGAAGAATGTATCGAGTATTTCAGTTGACGTTTTTTTGTTCATGCAAAATTGAAAAGCAATTTACGGTTAACTATGGTTAACTACCTTTGGGATTCTTTACATATATAATATTAACTAGAAAGTTGTTCATAGTGTCTATAATGAACAGAGCGAATATAAGATCCACAAAATTACACTCCTATTGTTCCAACAGCCCGGCTATAAATTTAATCTAAATTAATTAAAATCCCTGTTAGTAATGTAGCAATAGGGTTTCCTAATATTAATAAGAGACACTTCATTTATGATGTTTATGTAATTACGGCCTTAATTAGAATCTTCAGGTCCGTGCGGGTCCCCGGCCGGAAAGTAAAGTAAATATTTTACGAGAGATTCTACGAAATTGAAATGATAATTTAAATCTGGTGTGACGGTGTAAACTTTAATTTAATAAGAAGAGCATCTGCGATAATAGCTAATATAAAATATGAGCAACATATTTTTTATTATAATAAACAACGGTCAAGTGTAAACTAAAAAAAATATTTGATACATCAATAGTACCGACACTTTTGAATAAAAATAGCCTCACCAGTATAAACCTAAATGTTTCTGGCTAATAAAATGGGTTAAATTTGATTTAAGTTTTAATCGCACCACAACCGGGCAGGACCAAGGCGACCGAGAACATTCTCCATTATATTTTATTATTTATATTTTATATTAAAATATAAACTATACAGGGTTCACTGCCCATTCCACCTGCATGCAGTAAGTTACATTGTTAGTTTGTTGTGTTAATTTATACAACCATGAACCATCTCAGCTAGGTATTGACTATAAGTGCATTGCAAATTTGCTGTCCTACTTGAGACAACTCACCTTAGAGGTTAGCAAATAAATTACGATACACAATAACCATTAGTGCTAACGATATTGGCATGTCATCTGTCCTTTGTTATTGTTTATAGTATATTCAACATAAACTTAAGTAATAATTTTCAATTCAATTCAAATGTTCACGAACAAATTTCACTAACTTACTTAGTGCATCAACTTCGAAGTGGTTTAAATTTTTGTTAAGAACAATTTATTTCCATTTTAAGTGAAAATCTTTGCATAGACGACAACCTCGTTTTAATATTCTTTCGAATAAAATAGCACATTTAAAACGTAAAGTTATTGGAAAATCGGTATTTTAATATACAATGGAATATAGAATCTCACCTTTTTAACAAGAACAACTATACAACTCTACCATCAAAATAAAATTTTAGTTAACCATTGATATTAAAGACACATACTAAAGATATTATCAAATTTAACCCTTCCAATATTGGTTTAATTTTGTCGCAAGACTTTAGTGTCAGAACTCTCAAGTCGACGCAGCTGTCGACGCCACAGTTATTTAATACCTATGCGTGACTTATTGCATTATTATTCATTCACGTTAATCAAATATTTACTGAATAAAAATGTACTGGTCTCAAAAACACAATAATATTCATTTTATTCTATTAGATAAATACTTCAGGGAGTCTTTGTTAAGATCGACCGCAGACGGTTGCTAGTTAATTTTATTGTTCTTGCTCACAGAAATGGTAATTTAAGTTCGTACCTAAAAGATACATTTGAATCTACATAAAGCCTGCGGCAATGAAGTCGTCTCTAAATGTACTTTTGTATATTTATTTGTTGTAACATTTCTAGTATTTTATAATAGGTATAATTTATATATTTCAACGGAAACACTTGGCCAGTTGCAAGTGTAAATATAATATACGGAATTGAACTAAATTGTGTATTTCCAAAATAATCATTACTGGTATAATTATTTTGAATATTACATATTGAATTATTAATCATCTAATATTCCCGACTTTGATCGTACTCATTAGTACAAACATAATGCTTTTCAATTGAATAAAGCGGTTTATGATAGCTTTCTGACGTATCAATTTATTCGTAAACTATGCAGAAAGCACCAGAAAGTAAGGCAGAAAGCTTGAAAGAATTTATTATTGAAGTCACATCACAGCCGGGCTTTTCAACTTATGCTATTCAAAATCGGTTAAGTAAGTTTTGAGGTAACAAACACAAAAAATACAGTCAAATTGAGAAGCTACTTTTTTAAAGTTGATTGAAAAAATGAGTACCTATGACTTGTATATGTATATACGGTACAAGTGTAGGCTTTACAAATAAATAGCATGACTTGTTTCTCCGTCAGTCCCGGGATGGTGACGGGTTCGCATTTATGTGAACTAAGTGTGAACTCATCTTACTGATTGTGTTAACTCAGCGCTATTTAGAAAAACACCTTTGTTATTGCAATGAGTTAGTAAAGTGACAGTGTTTATGTATAGAAATTTAGATATATTATATCATTAATTTTTCTTGGTCTTGGTCTTATTTCAGAAGCAGTTTTATTTCATACTGTATTTTTAACATGGTAACAGTGTTTATGTATAGGAATTAGATAAATTATGTCATGCGTTTTAATAACCTTCGTCTTAGGGTATATCAAGTATACTATATGCATATTTAAAGGAAAAGTTTCTCCAAATGAGGTGATTAAGAAAACAAGAAGTAATTTGCAAAATGTTTATTAAAAACAGAGCTTAAAAGTTTTAAGATTAACAATGTATCTATCAATACGAAACATTGTTTATTAATGTTTAGCTTTAATATATACATCATACACTCACGTAATATAACAAGAATATGATAATAGATACTTATGTACACATGTTTTCCGATCTAACTTTTCATACAAACAATATAATAGAGATCTTGCTTATTAATGTAAACAAAGGATGTAAAACAACAAGAAATAGAATAATAGATATTATAATAAATGTTGTACAAAATTTGACGTAATAATATACTTAAATCATTATAATAAACTAGCTTTCCGCCCGCGGCTTCGCCCGCGTTTTCAGAGAAAACCCCGCATAGTTCCCTTTCCCGTGGGATTTCCGGGATAAAACCTATCCTATCTCTCAAGTTGGATCGAACTGCACATGGTGTGCGAATTTTACTATAATCGGTTAAGTGGTTTAGGAGTCCATTGAGGACAAACATTGTGACACGAGATTTATATACAGGGTGTCCCAAAAAGTAGTGATAAACGGAAGCTGGAAGGTAGAGGTTCTAGAGGGCTATCCGAATCACCCCCATATATGTGATGCGATTTTTAGTATTTTCGGAGTTATGACATTTTTTTCAATTTTTCATCTATTGCTGAGTAAGATGATATTTTTATTTATGGTGACGTGAATTATTGCGCTAGATGCTTAATTTTTTTTGTGTGCTAAGCTGAAAGATAGGCCAATTCAGTATGGTAACATTTACTATCGTTAGATCTTCGAATGGAATAAAATGTTCTATCTATCAGGTAGCTACCCTAAAAATTTCATTTTATTATTCAGAAGGATTCAATCGAAAAATAGAAATCTAAATGTGGTAAGTGCAAAAATTGAATTAACATGATGATTACGCAATAATTGACATCACCATGAGTGAAAATATCATCGTACTCGGCGATAGGTGAAAAATTGAAAAAAACGTCATAACTCCGAAAATACGAAAAATCGCATAACATACATGGGGGTGATTCGGATAGCCCTCTAGGTCCTCTATCTCCCAGCTTCGGTTCATCACTACTTTTTGGGACACCCTGTATATTAAGATACATAGTAATATCATAAATGTGATGAAATAGAAATAAAATACTAATAACAAGAGAAACTTCTTAAATATTTAAATGCCGAAAATATTTCCAGTCTTTCATAAACTTATTTGTACTGGAACTGGATGAATAACATTTCAACAGATCTTGGTAACAATGAAAAAAACGAACACAGTTGAGAGGTAGCCATAAATTCATTTCGATAAATTATTACAATCGCTGTAAAATCAAAACGAAAATTTAATTAATATTTACAATCTTATCTATATTATTCTAGACCCTCATTCAAGTGGGCGGTTCGTCGTGACTTCTATCCTGAGTCCTGTTCAACAAAAAGTCTAAATCGTTCGTTATTTTGTTTATCACTTGGTTCGTTTCACAGTCGTAAGCTTTGTTCCACTCCCTATTGACCTGTTCGATATCGGACTTGCTAGTTTCAGCAACTTCCATGGAAGGGAGAGACACAGAGGACGTGAGATCTCGGGATTTCTTTAAACAACTTTTAAACGGTTGGATTGCTATGTCGGAAACGTCAGGGTTGGATTGTACGCAAATATTGCAAGACTCTTTTGGGGTGTCGAACCGTTTGTCAGTGTAAGGTTCGAAGTTAATTGGGCAAGTAATTACGGGGGTTTCTGGGTGTCGTTTGTCGACTTCTACACAGACTGGGGTCAAAATGTAGTCTTGTTGGTGGGGAATGAGATCGCATACACGTGATACGCGGGGGTCGGGGGTTCGGTATTCGAAGCGTACCACGTCCGCGCGGTTATCTGGATTGGATTGTCGCCTGTGAAAGTAGGAATGGATTAACATGTTATGTTACAAATAAACAACATTGAATGTTACACTCGAATTATGGATAAAAGCAACTGTGAGATGTCAAATATAAAATGCATTTTTGTCACCAAAAGTAACTTCACATTCACATTTATTTATTTTTTGCAAGTAGAACAATTTCAACTTAACATTGAAAAAGTTGACTAAAAAACATAAATTCTGAAAACCAATTTTCACTTCAATTATCAGAATATTTTGGTCACTAACGAGTTAAACAGTACAAAAATACTAAAAAAAATGAAAACAAACATTTCAAAAGTAATATAAAAATACAAAATACATACCTATAAATACTACTAGTGTTGTGAGATAAATGCGGCGAACGGAATGTGCCAAGAGGAGAGGACGCGCTCTCTGCGCCCGCGCAACTTTCCACCTCACCGCTTTGTTTTATGTACACTATGAATAAAAATATTTCTTCCAATAAATGCTATTTTGATCCAATATTGTAATGTATTATGTACACCGCCAAACTGAAGATATATATTTTAACATGCATATTAGTGGAAGCAGTGTATTTATGTGGTCTATCAATCAAAATTATTAATTAAATAAACAAGCAGTCTAGAAGTGCGAGTAATGACTAGCTACGTAACGTTGTAGACGTTACGACCGCGTCGTAAATATTATTCAGCCTACGGCGTATCTCCTCGTAGCGCGTAGCACAGCTACGTTATTACTTATTACAAATACATATTATTAAATTTAACTTAGTGCATGTTAGCATGTTATGTAGTTAGATGTAAGTAACATGTAATGTAAAATTATATTGTATATGGACATGACTTTAAAAGAGCAACTATGGAGTTTCTTGCCGGTTCTTCTCCATAGATACTGCTTTCCGAATCGGTGGTAAATTTAAAGAATGTAATGACGATTCAAAAGTGCTTCTGGAAGAAGTCTAATTGAATAAATAAATGTTTGAGTTTGAGTTTGAGTTTAGCCTGTAAGAAAATCTCGATAATATATTATATAATATTAAAATATAATATAGTAATATAATGAGTGGTTTATTACTTACAGCTAAGAGCAGTGTCTGGTGTCCGTCGATGCGAACAATGTTGTGAGGGAAGCGACGCCGCGCGACGGGCTAGTCTCACACACTCTTCGTCGCATATCACGTAGCAAAGGAACATTGCTATTCCCTGTACACGATAATTAAGTGTGTTTATTTTGTCAATACTCAGTTTTATGTATATTTAAATGTCGATCTTTTTCAATCAGAGTCATTATGTATTTCTTCATAATACAACAATCTAAAATGCATTGCAATTAAGCCTAAATAATGAATGTAAAAGTAATATTTAAATTTTCTAACAACAATAGGCGGGTCCACACACCGAGCAGCATCGCGAAATATTTTCCGAGCGAATGCGCGAAAATTTTTGGCTGAGTAAAACGCGTGTGCGTGTGCTTTCATCGGTAGTGCCATATCTACATAGACAGAGTTGTTTTGGCAGCAATTGCTTTGCGAAGCTGCTCGCTCTGTGTGGAACCGTCTAATCACTTACATTAGCGAGCGCGGCGGTGGCGAGCACAGCGGCGTGCGCGAGGCGGCGGTCGGCCGGCTGCGCGTACGCGACCGCCGCCGCCTGCACCGCGCTCGTGCTCACCGCCAGCACCAGCGTGTGACGCACTACGCGACTTCTGATCACCGATAATATATGTATATCAGAGGAAATTATTTATTTTAATTAGATGTACATAAAGATACATAAATTGGAGTGATTAAACTTTTAGCACAAGGCGTATTTAAAACGCGCAGACGACGATTTCAGAGACGTTGTCTACGCCGTAGTTGCTAATCATTCAACACTAAAATTGCTTGGGATGAATTATGCCAAATTTTATGTAACAATTTCGCCATTGTACAACTAATCGGATAAAACGCTACGAGCGACTACAACACTGCTATATCGCTGAATCTGCGTGTACATACGCGCATTACCTACACGTCGACTGCGGGTTTAATTTACGCCGTGAGCTTAAAGTCAAACAGCATATTATATCTATTTATTAGAGACACACCAATAAGTTATTATAAACAGGATACGCGCAATATACTACATTTTCTATAAAAATTGATTAATCTAATATAGAGATAACACAAATCGCTAGATAACACTAATTACCAAAACTTCAGATTGATTAGATCAATAGTTTGCTTGCTTCGATAATATAATACATCAGTAATCAATTAATTAATATAATATAAACAAATCTTTTTCAACATGTAAGTATATTTTTGAACGAAAAAATATTTGATCAGTAACATAATTTTTTTAAATTTAAACAATTTTTATATTACCTGTCCTTCAAATACGTGCGCCGTTCAGCGGGCACCTTATGCATGATAATGCGCAGGCGCAAAGCTGCGCAGAACGTTAGCGCGATACACAGTATAGTGAGCAGCGCGCAGCCCGCCGCGCACACCACCTGCGCGCCCGAACCGAGTTGTAGCGGCGCGCCGCCCCATAGACGAGCGGTTAGCCATGATAGAGTGCATACCCCTAATGTGGAAGAGATGAAGAAAACCCTTCTTAAACACGTTTATAAGCTAGCCATAAAACAGATACGTAATGAAGATAGCTGGAGATATTACATTCATGTTTTTATTAGATAAACACTTAGCTAATTGCTCGGAGAGTCAAAGCTTCGAAACGTAAATTAAATTTTCATAAATTGTTCTGTATAACAACGTGTACCTACTATACAAATAAGACAAAATTTATCATAGTTTTAGCAGTTATTCTACTACTAACAGTTTAAGGTAAAATTTTAAATGAATATTAAGAATTAAATGAATGTCAAAAATGTAAAAATTATTCATACAATATTAAAAAATAACTACTTTGTAAAAACACATTATTTCAATTAACCCATAAAATTATGAAGCATAACATACCAGCTACAAGTCCAACCGAGGGAGCGCGCTGAGCCCGCGCACCCAGCTCGGCCTGCAGCAGCAGCGGCTGCGCACACAGCGCGCCGCACCCCGCGCACCAGCACGCCGCGCACACCCACCCTAATGCACCGGGACACGCTTCCTCCTATACCCAATGTATTGTGATTTGTTTATGTGTTGTATTATTGAAATAAATTCCGGTTTTTTAACCTTTTACTCAAGTAATGTTTCATTGTTTGTGTGTTTGTTATAAAGTCACTTTTAACTACACATTTATGAAGAAGAACTAAAATTTTATTCTAGAAAATGATCGAAGTTTAAACTTCAACATTCAGGCACTTCAGGATTCACGTAAAGATAAGTCAATTAATAGGAACAGTTTAATGAAAAATATTAATAAACATAAAACATCATATTCAATTAGATTAAGATATAAATACCTGTCCATTATCACATTCCAGTAAAGTGAATAACGCAGCGGAATGCGTGCCAGCCGTTACAGCCTTTAGTAATGTAGGCAAATGAGCCTTTTTAGCTGGCGCCAACGCTAAGAGCTGCAACACCGCGGCTGCAAAGCACATCGCCCCTCCCAGACTGACCGTCATTTTGACAACTCCACGTAAATCCTTTTCTGTATCTGTCTAAATTTATTTCATACATAAAACACGAGCACAAATTAAACAAATTACTAAAAACCTTGTTAATTGATGATGATAATTAAAAATTGTAAATCACAATAGAAATATACTCACAAGCGATGAACGGGCAACAGTGAATAATGCGAAAGTGCCCAGCCCTCGACAACGACAAGACACATGCGTAGGTTCTGTGACTCGCATCTCGCAAGCGTTGCGCACCCAAGAACCCGGTTCAGCTCGGGTTCGGAGAGCACATGATAGCTTGGAAGCTAATTAAGTAAAAAAGATTAGGTTTTAAACGCATGCATACATTCAAAATACAATGTGGATTTAATATCTCATGTAACATGTTGTGAATGTTTATTGATATTTGCATTAACATTTTAATAAATATTTTTTTAATTGCTCTTAATAATATGACAGCTTTACGAACCAATGTTGTTTTGTAACTATTATAACCTTACAGGTATAAATATTAGATTGCATCCATCCAATGACATGAAAAATAATGATCATTATAAATAGATCGACTTACCAATTGAAGTATAATTCTTATTGTGTACAAATAAAAGTGTAACGGTGTGCTGCAATGACGCATCTAAGTGATCCAGACTGGTAGAAAGCTGTGTTTGCGCAGAAGACATTTGAAATTCCATTTCACGGCCTCCCCTAAAGCAATAATTACAAGATTTATTTTCATACATAAAAAGTTTCAATTGACAATTTTTACAGTGCAAATACGTACTTATATTCCACTATCCTTCGTAACGATGGCAATCGAATCCCAAGATCCTCATAAAGCACTGCGACTACCGTTACATTTCCCATCCCTTCCAATAATTCAACGCCCACAGATATCAATGACCAATCCTCTGAACCACTTTGTCGAGGAAAATTGAAATGAGCAGCATTATCCTCTTTTGCTACTTTCGCTTTAACAGTAAAACCTTGATACTGCATGTCAAATTTATCTTTCATGGCAGCCGCATCTACTACTGCATTTTGGAGATTGTAGATTTTCTAAAAACAATTGTTCAATGAGCTTAAATCAACAATTTATTACTTCAAACTATAAATCAATATTAACCTCTTCATCCAAAAAGGCATCAGGATGTTTTAGTAGTGAAGCACATATTTGCAGCAACGGCTCTGTACTGTCTATTTTATCCGAACGCTTTGCTGCTGATGAGCGCAAATAATGTAGCATATGCATGGTATGCTGTAATGGAAGACTTGCTGATCCAGGCAGTGCTGGTAAGGATCGTAATACGGATCCATATTGACCTGCGATATTACGCACGAGCTTCCAAGAATATCCATACGATATTAAAATGAACTGAAAATTTCATAAACATAATAAAATAATTTATTTATTTTATTTTATTTTTTACATACATAGATTCCTTACAGCTATTTGTATTACAATATTTATAATTAACTTTAACTAAACAATACGCCAATAAAAAGGAATACCAATAATAAGACAATTAATGTGACAGTAGTTTTACATTAATTATAACAATGACAAAGTGGAAAAAATTAATATATATTTTTTTTTGGACATGGTATACAAAAAAGAGGAAAACGTACCCATTATAGAATGTTTGGTATGGATGTGTGAGTGTGTGTACTGTGTGTGTAGTGTATAATGGTGTAGTGTGGTGAGAATGTGTATGGCTTAGATTACAATAATAATAATAATATGGGCGTAGGGATGTGACGACCCCATCGCCCACGGTTGGAATATCTATTGTCTACGTGACAATAGATATTCCACCCGTGCAATCAGTCAACCCGCAGGACACCTTGTGGCGGGGTGTCGGGGAGTAGCGACCCCGCGGGAACCGAGTGCTCCCGGGGGAGGCCCCTGTCTTCATCTCCGGCTCGCCTTCACCGGCCGGTCGGAGTGAAGCCTGACGAGGACAGGACCCCCACCTCTGGCTTGCCTTAACCGGCCGGCCAGAGTGGAGTCGCGAGAGCTTTTAGCTCGAAGGGTGGATGCGAAGCGTAAGTGGCGAGTGGGCACGTGATGCTGGACCCTCAGGGAGCGCGTGATCGTAGTTTAAATTCCAGGGACGCCTCTCCACCCTTAGCTGCTCACAATATGTTGCCCCCTTGTCGCACTATTGCAGCGACTTATTTCGGGGGCCCATACAGTGAGAGGGCGAGTCACCACCTGCCAACATATTTTTACTTTCTTTTAGTAGAAAGGCAGGTGCCATAGTCTCCCATAGTCCTCAGTACCAGTCCATTTAGCATCCCAATCCATAGCCCAATCATTAAATTTCCATACCCTGCAATAGTCCTACATCGGCCGCGGACTGCCCAGGGCTGTATCTCTATAGTGCAGTCATGGGCAGGCTGCGGCTGGTGGCCCACAACACATTAAAATTCTCGAAAGGGCCTCTGCGTGTTGGATCCGTGTCCCCACGTAAGCCTTCCAAAGATCCGGGTACTCTCCTTCTGGTGGTACCCGAGTATTATGGAAATGAGAAACATAATAATATAATCATTGATTATCTTGATAGCAGAAGTGTTTAGTCATTCATACCTGTTCATATATTTCTTGCAAAGCCTCTGATATACATCCAGAGAAGTTTGGCAAATTCCATTTAACACTACGTTGTATAGTTTTTGGTTCACAGAACCTAAGGCAAGGAATAATAATGACATTAAATCAATTAGTATTACAGCAATACACGTTTCTAATCAACAGAAATCATACCTACTAGATTCCCCGGTTTGTCCCGGAGGACAGCTTGCAATAGCGATAGCGCCAGGAGCTGTTCTTGGCCAGCGCATCCCATACGACGCTTCGCTATCACAAGCCTCATCTGTTGGACCAATCGTCCAAACTGTTATTGACTTTGAGTTTGTTCCCACTACCGACGATACTTGACATCGGAACTCTCCTGATTTCTAAAAAAAAACATTCAAATAAGCAAATACCTATTACATAAATTACAATTTATTTCATTTTTAATACCTGAATGTTATAAAGTCGGAGAAGGCTACCAGCTGGATATAGATCTTCCCAGAGTTCTCTTCCAGGAACGAGAGGTAAAAGACTTCTTTCTCTTGCCCAACTAAATCCAAGTGCGCCGTGTACTCGCCCAGCTCCAGCTAAACAAGTGATACTTACGTTCTCACCCTTGAAATTAAAATCTTAATTTTTATCAATTTTCATTTTAAATTTCATCTTGACATTACATTTTATATTTTACCTTGTTCACTGTAAGTGTAGAAGGCATGAGACGAATATCAGGTGGTTTTAATACAGTTATTCTTAAAGCACTACATCTTCTTCTACCAGCATCATCTGCTGCACATGACCATTTCCCTGTATCTAATTTTTTAGCCTCTGAAACTCCTAATACAGATAATTGGCGCCCTAAAGCATCTTCTGCTACGGTGCGAGTCCAAATATCCCTAAAAGCAAATTATAACGAAATTATTTATTACAACAAAGCTTTTTTTATTATTTTGTCACAGAATAATGGTATTGGTACCTAATTTACTAACCTGTTGGTCCCGTTGAAGTTAACTTTTACACCGTCTTTGTACCACGTAAAGGCAATATTTGGAGAGCCATAGGCCATGCAACTTAGAATAAATTCTGAGCCTTCCCATACTTCAGGACGTTGATTAACAATCAGTTTCTGGGAAAGTTTAAATAACATAAAATTGATTTTTTAGTTTTACTTTTAACAAATGTATTTAATCAACAAGAAACATACATAATATCAATTTGCAAATTTAAAATAGAGTACAAATTATTATTACTATTGTAATTAGTCTTAGGTTTAGAGACATTTTTTAATAATAATCTTTCATATTGTATATAAATAAGTAGCGTCCTATTTTTGAAGAAATTGAGATAAAAGTAACAATTTTAAGAAAACATTAGTAACAGACACATACATGTAAAGTAAGAGCCGGTTGTGTATGCAACACCGACGTATCTGGCACAAGTCGTACCGCCCTCGGATCCGCGGGTGCCCTCGCGGCCGCTAACCTCGCAAGGGCGCTTCGTACAGCGCCCAGTTCCCTACGAGCGCCCCATACACGCACCCACGCTGTACGGGCACCGGACTCAAGTGAACTGGGAAACGCTTTTATAGTCTTATCAATCTAACTTCTAGTCAGATCAAAATTGACACGTCAAAACTACTATGACTTTTTTTTGAATGGTGTCTCTCAATGTTAAGGGCTTCTACATTTTAACGCGGACGCGTGGGTGAACTGAAGGTTCACCCTGGTAGCGACATGCGCAAGGGCGTCCCCCCTTGACGGGGATATCGAACCTCGGCTTGGGCTGTCGCTTGAATGGAGGAGGCCAGAAGGGCCCTAGTCGGACGGGAAAACTGCTATGAATATTTTGTCGAGTCTGTATCCACTGTTTTGTATGAGGTAGTCATCTGCCGTATAAAAAGATACTCGCGCCAAGCTCCTAGAGACTATCAGATTTTGATAAACTGAGAAAAATATTGTATAGTCTTATCAATCTAACTTCTAGGAAAAACAAAAACTGGTATGAATGTCTTTTGAGGTCTGTTTCTAGATATAAAACACTACTTGAGTAAAATATATTATATTTTTATTGAAGAATTCACAGAAATATACGTAATTTTAATGTCAACTGATGTGAACATTAATGTGAACTGATATTAAATTATTAATTCAATGTTCTGGCAAACATGAGTACATTACAATTAATCAACTTACGTTTGTGCGATGTTTGAACAATAATCGGTAATAAAATATTAATTAAAGTGAAAACGAAAATGAAATATGCATGTTAGTGAGTGATGCAACCATTGAGTGAGAAATTAAACGCCCATAATCTTACCTTATGTTTAAAATTTCCACATCATCATGTAATGTTATATTTGAGGCTCGTAAGTATCCGCTCATCTAAAACAATTTTACCAGACGTAAATAATAATCAATATATCTTTATTATTTAGTTCTATGTAACCTTACAAAATTACCCACCTGTTTTGTAATTTCCTTTGATATGTCATTAATTCCATGGTCGACTATTTTAACTCTTGTTTCAAAACGAGCGGATGCTAAAACACATTGTATGTCAGTATAAATTGTATATGTTAACGGAAATGTATGTAATCCGTCATTGTATAAAATTCCTAGGAAATGTATGCAATTCCTAAAATCGCACGGAAATGTGTGAAATAAATTATTTTATACACATTTCCTAGGAAATCTATACATTTCCTAAATAGCAATCGGAAATGTAAAACATCTAAGATATTGGAAAGTACGCGGGACGAGAGGTATGTATGTCGCAGTCGGAGTGTATAATCCGCCGTATTACTACCGGCCGGCATTTTGTAATATGCCGAAAATTCGTAATCAGAAATTTTTAGTTTGGATAAGGGGTGGGTTAGGTTATGTTCGTGTTTTTTTAAAACTACACAGAAATAGGAGCCCCACTTCGTGGGGCTCCGTCGGCTCGCGACCGTCTTTTTGTAGAATTTTGGCATAAGACGAATTTTGGCATATTACAAAATGCCAGCCGTTTGTAGTACGGCGAATTATACAATCCGACTGCGACATGTACACGGGGACAGCGGGACGAGGGGACTGATTACTTACCAAATGAAAATTTGATTTGATTGAATATAAGTTGATTTAAGAAATGTTATATTATCTTAATTTTACGGTAAGACTGTTACCCGATTGTCTCAATAAGTGCTATAAAAAAAAATAACAACGTGTTTTATTACAGAAATCGTTTACTTTATACATTTCCTAATACGATATTGGAATTATATACAATTCCGAGGAAGATTATATATTTCCTAGGATATCTATGCATTAAATAGTTTATTAAACAATCTTTTATACATTTCCTAAATGGTATCGGAATTGTTCACATTTCCTAGGATTTGTATACAATTCCTTGATTTCATACATTTCCGGTAACATATACATCAAAGTTTCATGTAATATTTTATCATTTATACGAGTACGTACATATTATTATGTTCAATATATTTATTTATGATTACAACAATATTAAATTCAGTAAACACATTTATCAGGTCATTAGCATACTTACAAACATCGGTATCTCTTGAGTTGCAATCACAAATCTTATCTTTCTTACAAGCATCGGCGCATTCTTCTAGACCGCATTCTGCAATATTGTCATAACATGTATTATCATCATCGTAAAACTGGCCTAGAAAAAATGACATCAATTCTAAAATATGATAATTAATATCTAAAATTATTTTATTAGTAACAACGATAACTTAACCATTTCCATGCGTACTTTCAATTGAAGTCAGTTTTTGGCTCCAATTCCAAAAGCTAAATTGTAAGCCATATATTCAAAGGGACATAAATTTTGGAAAGAACTGAATAGACTAAAAAAAACTTTCATTTGATATTCACATATGTTTTATATATAAAGTTTGTCATAGAAACCTAATATCTCTAACATTTACCTGGTGCGGCTATTTCTGACTCACAAAGGTCCCCCGTGTAGCCCGGTGCGCAAATACAGCTTACAGCTGCTGGCCCCAATTGCCTACATACAAAATACACCTTTGATATTTAAGGAATATACCTCATGTTTTTACTAAAGAGTAAGGGATTCTTTTTGATTAACTCTTGAAATGTATGATTGAGCTTTTTTACTTGTTACTCTTGTACTAAAAAGTCCTCATCCTCGCTCTTTTGATAAAAGTTCTACGCTAATGTAAAAAATTCACAAAAATCCTTTCAGAATGCTTTCTATCCAGTTTCTTATCCTTGTTTTAAGCAAAAATATGACAGTTAAATAAACTTTAATAATCTGATAAATCTTAAAAAATGAAACAACCAAATATTACACTAATATTTGTTTATTGCAAAGACAGTGCATTAAATGATAAAATATATATTAAACATCCGAATACTTACCCGCACGTACCACCATTCTTGCACATATTAGACGTACTAGGACACAGAGGACCGATTCCGCAATCAGACCCGGAATATCCCTCGAAGCAGGAACAGTAGAATTCACTGTGATAGAAATAAACAATATAAAGTGTAAGACATTCAAGTGATATTATTTAATACCGTAAAATAAACGCTGAACAGATCCTGATTATTGTCCAGAAGCGTGGAGAACATCACTGTATCATAATATGATTTCAGTTTATTGTGTGAGTATTAAACTTATTTTGCTCTCTATTTTTAATTCTTTATTTTCACAAGTAAACTGTAGGTATTGTGATCAAGAACACACCTATAATCATGTGAGGCATAGCAGTGTCCGAGCAGGCGGCACTCGATGGCGCTGCAGGAGGTGGTGGGCGCGGGCGCGGCGGGCGCGCGCACCGCGTACGTCACGTTCAGCCCGAACACCGACAGCAGCCCCAGCGCACGCAGCTGCGAACCCTCCGCGCGGGATAGTGACAGCTCCACCACCAGCACTGGACTTTGCACCTGGGGTAAGAGACTGCATACAGGAATTCAATACACTACAGAAATGACTTCACCGACGTCGACACTACAAGCGTGAGCCTCCGCACGTAGCAGGAACTATATAGAGCCTCACCACACACAATGGGATCGGACCTTAGTCAAACTACCACAACTGCAACTAGTGCAAGAATGCACCTGAAAAGCGGACTTCTATAAGCCCAGTATATCCAGCGAAACCTAGTCTAAAACCGAATTATTAATGAACAAATACTTTAGTATGTCCGTTATAAAACAACAATCAAATGTAACCACACTATTTTGGAAACTAGGCCGTATTATTCTAGTAAACGTTGTACAAACTTTAATTAACTACGCCAGGTCATGTGTTTTATTGCTTTATCTTTCGGGTGAACGCGCGTTCTCATGTATGACATCACTTTGTAGAATAGATCACTATCAAATGAACATAATATTTTAAATTGATATTAATTTAATTTTGATATCTAAAATTTCTTCCAATAAAAGATGTAGAGTCAAGTGAAGTGGATATTACAACTAGAGAAAAGTTTTAATTGCATTGTAAGTTTTTGAATTTAATAATCGAGAATCTAATCGTTAAGAAAATATTGTGAGGAACTAAGTTTTGCTATCGTGAAACTTAATCCTTCATGATATTTTAGAATATATTCCATCACAACCGAAACTTTTACCATTTTATTACGTTATTCTTTTTAGGTTTACCATTGTGATCAATTCCGATCGATCCTTTTACCAAAGTCCAATTCATCATCCTAATCTTGTATAACTTTATATGTATATAATTTTTTATCACACGTTATTCTAAAAGTTAGGAAGTTATAAATGATTACCTACTGGGATAATTCAATAACTTACAGCCATTATTTCGCATAGCGTTCTGTTTGATTTATTAATGTTTTCAATACAGCGACTGAGTTTCTCCAATCGCTTTATAACGAAGGCCACTTTAACGAAAACTATTTAAGCTAATCGAAAAGTTTAAATGTTTTCCTCTATTATACATGTATAGTACAACATATTTATTATTATATTCGCTCGAATAAAACATGAAACCAGATTTTTTGTATTATTTTCTACAACTACATTAAATATAGGTAATCACTAAAGATAAGCATATCAGACGTCGATTTATCGAGAAATATTTGTATTTTTCAATATGTGACACTAATATCTATCATTTCCTTTATAAAATTACTCTAATTTTTTCAGTGCTGGTTTATATTTTAAATGAAAATATACGAATTCAAAAAACATTAATCATGACGTAGAACTATGTTTTTCTGCTTTTATTTCAGTGCAATTTTCAAATTACTTTTACACATTTTACCACACAAATAAAATTCTGCAAACCGTTTCAAGTTACTTACCAACTCTATTACGGAATACGAAATTCACATAAATATACATTTTTATATTTATTGAGAGAACGGCACAAAGAAGCTTGATATTGGGAAAAAATTGTCTATGCCCAAGGTAAGAGCACTTAATGCGAAAATAGCGTGTAATATACATTCTAGACATATCTTGCTCCTATTACACTGATGTAATTTACAAACGAGACCTTATATTTAGTAAAATATATGTATATGTGTTAGAATATATTATGTACTCAGTTAGAAAATTCAGAGTGGGGTAATTGATTTCAGACACTAAACTAGCTAAGCCCTCTCTTCATTTTTGACTGACTCAAAAAAGTCATAAGCTATCGTATGTTCCATTCTTGGTTCCATTGCATATTTTTTTTATATATACTATATTATTTTAAACAATATGCAACTGTTATTATGATTGTATTTGAAAGTTGAATTTGGCTATTGGCATGCGATGCGCAAAGGTCCTATTTGGTATTTTGCCAGGGTGGAAAAATGTTTATGTTTATACTTATTTTCCTCATTTTTTCGACAGTTAAGTATTACACATATACATTACTCGTAGTAAGACTTGAAGCATTATAAACAATACTACATTAAAGAATAAAAGATTTTGTACCTACTTACACGATTGAGACAACTATTATTTAAGATAAACAAGATATAAATCAAGTGTGTTTAAATAATTGTTTGCTTAAATAATTGCAATCTTTAGTTGTGTAACTGGAGGAACTATTTAACAGTTTATACTTTATATCAGAAAAATCTTGGATTTTCTATCTAAGAACAAAGTAGCTTGTTCATTAAACTTTCATTCTAAAAGCATCCGTTGTTAGAAAATGTAAAAACTCTTAAGAATAAAAGATTTCAATGGCTGCATTACGAAAACGTGTACCTGTAAATATTTGATCCTAGTGATGTTCTCCTCGGTGACGGTGAGCGCGCGCCGCTCGCCCAGCTTGTAGGTGTCGTCGTAGTACATGTACTCGGTGAACGTGAGCCCGCTAGTGGTGTACTGCTGCGTGAAGTATATCGATATAGTGCCGTTCGCGATGTCGTGCTCGATGATCCACTTGCACTTGAGCGGCACCGGGAACGGGTTAGGGAAGTTCGGCGTCTGGATCGTGCCCACGGGGCCCTTCAGGCGCCCGCCGCAGGTGACGGGGCCCTGGTGCTCCGTATTTCGTTCTTGAGATCTCACGTGGTCCAAGGCGATGGTCATAAATGTAATGGTAACAAAATTGTACACCATTAACCTGTAACAAATGAAAAGTAATTTTACAATTTATTCGTATACGTTTGTATGTTTCCAAGTCTGTATTAAACATTCGTGAGGACTATGTCTATTTACTATACATAAAAAGTGTCTCATCTTCCATGATTTTGTATGAAAAATATTATATTTATTTCTAGCTAAAGCCACGGTAATCGATATTATAACCGTGCTAAAGCCGACTTAACTCGTTGTATAAGGATAAATGTTCGGTCAAGGATGCTTCGAATATTATGTTGCAATACATTTCAATTGCTTTTCTATGAAATAAGCAAACACTTAAATATTCTTAGTTCTCGTTATAATATTAATAAGGTTTATGAGTATGATAAAATAACATAAAATGGAAAGAAACCAATTCTAAACGTCCTTTAACATGTAGACTGTACGTATTCTAAGCACTATCACACCCTATACTTCATTGAGTACAATAAATTGATTATATCGATCTAGGCGTAACAAAAGACGGCTAATCTAAGGGAATCCAACAAAGGTTAATTGTGGTTACATGTTAAAGGTTAAACTAGTGCTACGAGGTTTACGTTAATCTATACTAATATTATAAAGTAGAAGAGTTTGTTTGTTTGTTTGAACGCGCTAATCTCAGGAACTACTGGTCTGATGTGAAAAATTCTTTCGGTGTTGGAAAGCCCATTTATCAAGGAAGGCTATATATCATCACGCTAAGGCCAAAAGCAGCGGAGCCACGCGGGTGAAACCACGGAGCGCAACTAGTATAATATAAAGGGTTAAAATATAAAAATTATTATTTGGAACATATACAATATGTTTTAATTCAAGTTAATGAATTGCTGTAGTGTACAAAAGCAATTAGAGATATCGAAGTTTAAAGTTTTAATGTAATCATAATAACAAGATTTAAATCATGGAAGAAGTTAAAGTTACACACACACACAGATTTTTTTTACAGTTGCTTATCATTATAGATAAAATTTCGTTATGGTCTCTATTCACTTACAACATACCATGTTAACACAATGACCTTTTAATAATAACTATCCTGCTGTGTATAGTTTCATACCCACTGAGTATATTATGACCTAATTCGTATAAGCATGCTCACTATCATAAAGCAATCTTGATATATGTTACAAATTTTGGTGTTATAATCTATACTAATATTATAAAGCTGAAGAGTTTGTTTGTTTGTTTGTTTGTTTGTTTGAACGCGCTAATCTCGGGAACTACTGGTCTGATTTGAAAAATTCTTTCAGTGTTAGATAGCTCATTTATCGAGGAAGGCTACGACCAACAGGAGAGGAGCCACGGGGGTGAAACCGCGCGGAGCAGCTGGTATGTAATATATATTGCTTGAGCGGATGCTAAGCAAACAATAAATTAAAGATATAATATAATATAGTGTTATCTGCAAGTACTTTAGATTGCATTTTGATCTTATGCATGCTTTTATGTATAAACCTCCGAACTAGCGACGAATTACGCATGGAATTCACATGGTAAGATAAACTTCATTATAACATTTTGGTATCCTTTTACGTATAGATTATTATTTAATTGTTTTAGATACATATAAGTACATATAATTATCTTATTCAGTAAAATGGTAATTCGATAATTATCAACATTATCCATGTTTTAAAATAGCAAAGATCAATTTCCCACTAAATCCTGTAAAACATCTCATTCAACCGTAAACCCGAATCAAAGACAGATCCGAATTATGCTTGAAATTTTAATTGAGTTAACTAAAACGATAAGGATATTAAAACCTTCAACGATTTTGACATTGATCTAAAAGCCATTAGGCGGCAATTAGAATTCATAACGCGGCACAATCTCATATTAATTGAAACCGTTGTTATCACAAGACCATTAATTACGGAATTTTAAGGTCCAACAGCACTTAGCCCCGTCCTTTTAGTTTAAATACATTTACCATCAGTGGGAAATATGATTCAAACATATCTAATAAGCATATATTAATAACTAGCGGTCCGCCCCGGCTTCGCCCGTGGTACATATTTACGTTTTCTCTACATAAGAACCATCCTCGTACTTCAAGGAATTTAATAAAAAAGAATAATCGAAATCGGTTCAGCCATTCACACGTGATGCCGTGACAACGCGAAACGGGTGCAGACCCGCCGCCTTTTTAATTTTTATAGCTCCCGCTGCGCAGCGCGTCGAACGCGGCAACTGATACACAAAAATAATCCTTATGGCATGATTCTGTATTCACGCGCGATGACTTATAACGTATTTCATGTATAACTTTGGTGTTTCTACACCGATTTACATGATTCTTTTACTATAACCTGCCCAGGAGTATGAAGAATAATTGTGCCAAATTTAGTTAAAATCCGTCGGGTAGTTTTTGTTTCTATAACGAATATACAGACAGACAGACAGACAGACAAAAATTTTTCTGATTGCATTTTTGGCATCAGTAGCGATCCCTTATCACCCCTTCATAGTTTTTTTTTAAATATATTTCATGTACAGAATTGGCCTCTCTACAGATTTATTATAAGTATAGATATAATCAATTACGTAGATAAATTTTACTACTTACTTTTTATTTTTATTTTATTTTATTTATTTTATTTATTTGATTTGCCAACAGATGTACATCTTATATTTATAATATATTTTGAGTATGTGACATAATTAGCATGCATAGCAAGATGTAGATCCAATTACAGGCAAATACAACATGCGTTTTTTTAGAGGCAGAAATATAACGATGTCTTTGTTTCTTATGTCCAACCATGAAAATTGAATTTAGTTTTAAAATGCCGTAACAACCGTGTTTTTTTAAGAAATAAAAGTATATCAACAACTACTGCCATAAAATATTGAAATTGTAAGTTTCCCATGGTTTCCCGCGCATTTTATGAAAAATTTTTTTTTCATAAAATCGAAGACGATAAAGATTCACCAAAAGAGGTTGTACTGCTACCAGACGTTGACGTTAAAAATAAAAAAAAAATAAGAAGTCCACTAAAAGCTTAGAATTTCACAATTAATTAGTTCCGAGGCACTAAGGCAATAATTGAATTAAGCTGTGGTCGTATTTGGGCCGCAACTCTTCACAAAGACCTTTGTCACAAAGGGTTCGAGACAACCGCTATTTATTGTTCAATTACAATTGAGTAAGGACTTCGTCACGACGAAATAAAATCATATATACGTTTTCAAAAGGAAATGGTAGATAATAAAATTTTTAAATTGTATAATTTAAACGAATTAAAAAAATATTAAATTTTAACATAACAATACTTGAAATAAAAAAAACTGCCCCAATATTGCCATTTGTAAATACATACCATTTATATTTTTATTTAATCTATGATAAAGGTTAGGAATGAAGTCCGAGTAAAATCACAGTTGACAGATATATAACTACGTACAAACAGTTAGGTAACTAAGCCCCCCCCATGAAATTATGACGTATAGCTATAGGGCTGTTACTTTTTGATATTTAACCGACTTGAAAAATAAAGGAGAAGGTTATCAATTCGGCCTGTATATTTCTGTTTGCTTTTTTTCACAGTTGATTTTGTGGTAATTTGGAGATTAAAACCCGTTAAAATACAAAAATGGTGTAGCCTAAATATGAATTTACAACAAGAAATAATCCGAATTGATACAGCTTGTAAAAGTAAATACGTTTTTATCAGTGCTATATTTCGAAATCTAGTTTTGTTATGGACGCCGAAGGCTATTTAATGTACCTAAATTATTTATAATGCTTGATATTTGTATTATACATATATTCAATAATTATTTTAAACCAGAATTTACAATACTTGTATGTAGGTATACCTACAAAATTATTTTTAAAACGATAAATTAAATTAAATTAAAAAACACAAAATATGCAAAAATAAATTAAAATTATTATTATACGAGCATAGAACCTCTACCTTTTTGTTTTAGGAAGAAAAAGAAAATAGTTTGACAGGCTTAGTGCTTGACAAAGTGGAGACGCCACGTATCGATAAAAATACAATAATTATAATATCTATCTTTTTCTTCCCTAATATTTACGTAATTATGCACATAAATTTAAACAAGATTTTTTTAAGGTTTCCTTTTTTTATATTTTCGTGCTCTTCTAGATTGCGTAAAAAATAGATGCGATCTTTAAACAGACTGGACTCCTAATAGGTACTATTTGTAGCTATCATTTTGATAGAAAATATGTCAACATAATATAAAACTCATACTGCCATATCTATAGAAATTAAAAAATAGTCTCTTTTTAACTTGTAGTCAGATATGGTATTTACAAATATATTCATTGAAAGGGCTACAAACTGAAACAATCGATATTTATTTAATGTGAATTGACATCACTTTAAACTTTTTTCCATACTATATTCAAAATCTGTGGATGTGTCACCCGCTACTATCGATCCCCCTCAATACCCTTGTAAACACGCTTGATGGGGGGGGAGCCATTTCGAACATTTTGTATGAAGTTTCCTTACTGTATGTATCTGTATATTGTGGTAAAATCCTGCCTTATTTCTTGTGGTGAGCATAAGTTTATTTTTATTGAGTTACAAATAAATTAAATCAACAGCAATGGTATACATACAGTAGTAGTATGAGTGACGCCGTAACCCACCAAAATTGGTTTAAAACTTCTTAGTAACAAACGAGAAACTTATAGCAAATACAAAGTCGCAGTTGAGCCAAGCTCACTGTCAGCTTACAAACAAGTCTGAGTCGTATTAGAAGTTAAACAGGAAATGCATTCAGAATTTCAGGCACAAACGCAAAATTTTCTTTATTCAACCAAACTACAAGCACAGTTCTCCTATTTTTATTCTTTATTATAAAACTTAGAACAGTCGTTAGTGCACGCTCATTAAAAAGCGTTCCTGAACTATATTTCCTCTGCATATTATTATTTCCCGAACGCCCACTTTTCTTTTAATCAAAACAATTTGTTGGTTAAGGGAAAATAATTTGTTTTTAATTGTTTAAAACTACGAGTATGCAATACTAAATATAAAGCAAATAATACCTTAAAGAAGATTCTCTCTCACATTTCGCAGACTCAAAACGAACTCATTAACCTATAATTCGATTTGAAATGTTAATTTATATTTCAGATACATTCGTGAAATTTCATAATCCGTTAATTGAAAATCGACAAGCCTCATTGACGACAATATTCCACACGCCTCAGCATCCGAGTGCAAAATGAACAGATAATAATTTAATTAAAATTTCATTCTAAGTACCTACTGGCTGAATTCTGATTGATTGCTGTATGAATTACTGCATAATTAATTGCGTCACAAGAATATTAATGTCTGTACTGAATCGGTTTCAATTTTTATATTGAATTATATGTCCTGGAAGAGATTTTATTATGCAAATGTGCGTATATCATATTTGTATGGTTGTTAAATTGCACCTTTAATTGATTTGGAATAAGTTCCATTTTAGTTGCTGGTTTTAGCATTTTGTATTAGTATAGGTGAATCAAATACTAGTATTACAGTTAAACAGTTAGCTTTAATTATTATGTTTACGTGTGTAATTGTTATAAAGCTAAGAAGTTCGTGGGATTTCGGAGAAAAACAATGTAACCAGGAAAGACTGGTAGATCCACCCTTGGGATAACCGAATCAAGCCCCTATGTGATGAAAATATAATCGTATTGTAGTGCCAATCGTGTTACAAATCCATCAACTGTTAACGTTTTCTTGACATCTTCGTAATTGTTTGATTAAATATATTCGAAGAAGTGGTTTACTTTGAATTAAAGCTCTTTTGAATTGTTTTTTTATAAAAAAAATATGGTATTATCATTAAAAATATATCTTCTACATATTATAGATCTTTAAAAAAAATATATTTTTCTTGTTCAATATTTCTTATAATATGTTTTATCAGAAACTATGAGCAAACTTCAATAATTCTATTTATTTATTAACCTTCCAAATATACAAGAAAATTGTATAAAACATGCCAAAGCTTTTAAGTTCACAGATAAAATTGTTGCCGCAACAAAATCGTGCAGAACGGAGCGTTGCGACTGCGTCATCGCGGCGTCACGTCGCGGCGCCGTGCGATTGGCCGCGGATTGACCCCACTGTCCTCTACTACTTGGACTCGCCACGCAACCGCTGAGCAGGACACTCCCTCACTAAAATTAATTAATTCTACCAAACGCACTTTGTAATTTTAAATATTAAACTATATACGCACAAGTTTATTGTCTTCTTCTTTCGTCGTCAACATTTTCTGGTCCTTCGAGCCGGATCACATCCTGGATTTTGGAGACGCAATCGGCGAAGAAGTCGCAAAATTACAGTGCAGTTTGGTAAGACGGCCAGCTAATTTATCCAACCCTGTAAAGCTTCATCTGAGTGATACTGTGCTTTGTATATTCCAGAGCTTTCGGTGTTGCTTGCCTCCTCACGTGCTTTTACGCTACCGAAGAATCTGCTTCACGTGGCACGTAAGTACTTGTAGCTTTTTACTTCAGTCATTATGTCTCTTTCTGAGCAAAAGGAGCTTAAGGATTTGAGAAAAAAAAGGGGGTTAATCAAATGTAGGTTAACGAATTTTAAGAAATATGTTTCGTCTTTTGAAAACGTGGATCTTGATACACATCAAAGGGCAGAACTAAAATTACGTATACCAGGTGCACAAAGTTTAATGAACGATTTCAACCAAGTACAAAGTAAAATCGAAGATCTTGTCCCGGAGTCAGAAACGGATTCAAAAAATTCAAATTCAAAATTATTTATTTCGTTTCCTTTACATTCGTCTTAAACAAATTTGTGATTGGAACACTCCTAGTAAGCAAATAAAATGCTTGTGTCAGGAGGTTCCGCTCTTCCTTAACACTAGATTACAGAAACAGAAATAATACAATATGAATGAATACAATGCAAAAACATAAAAGAAAAGAAAGAATTCAATAAAATCTCTGTGTGTGTATGTATGTGTATGTGTGTGTGTATGTGTACGTGTGTGTGTGTGTGTGTGTGTGTGTGTGTGTGTGTGTGTGTGTGACAGCACGTTTATTTTTTATATTGGAGCAAAGCTTCGGTATCTGAGTAGCTTAAAGGTTTCAACCATTCCGTTAATACTTTTTTACATTTTTATGATAAACTCATAGAATCACGCGTAGAGTTTGAGAGGGAATATTATGTTGTCCTGGCGATGCTGGACTGCATGGTAAACCCAGATAATTCCGAGGATAGATCTAATAAATCCATTGACTGTTCCTTAGCGCACGACCATACGACCTGTAACAATTTTAATAACGATTCAGTAAAATTACCGACTATTTCTGTACCTAGCTTTGACGGTTCACATGAACACTGGGTAGAATTTCGCGATACGTTTTCATCCTTAATTCATAATTCGAAAACAATACCACCGGTTCAAAAATTTCATTATTTAAAGGCGAGTTTAAAAGGCGATGCCAAAATCGTTATAGAAAACGTTGAATTTTCATCCGAAAATTATATGGTTGCATGGGAGCTTTTATTACACCGTTTTAATAACACGCGTTTGATAGTGCAAAGTCACATTAAAGCAATATTTTCACTTCAAAACGTCTCAAGAGAATCGGCTATTCAATTACACAATTTAATTGATACAGTTTTAAAAAATTTACGTATTCTTAAAATCTTAGGAGAACCCACGGAATACTGGGACACTTTGATTATTTATATCGTAGTTTCAAAGTTAGATCCTACCACTGAACGCGAGTGGGAACAATTTAAAAACACCTTTTACAAAATACATAAGGACAAAATTATTAAACTAAACGATTTATTAGAATTCATTAAAGAAAAAGCCGATTTATTAACTACACTATCCGTAAATCACAATAAACCTAGTATTTCAAATAACTCAAATAAATTTTCTACTTACCAAAATAAAAATTCATCATCCAAAATTCATTGCAACATAGTTTCGGATAACAAACACTCTAAATCGCAATCCAATAAGTCGCGCAGCCATTACAAGTCATGTTTGCTATGTAACGAAAAGCATCAGCTGTATTCATGCCAGAAGTTTCTCGACTTATCCCCGCAACAGAGGTTTAAGTTAATTACGGATAAAGACTTATGCATTAATTGTATGCGCCCAGGTCATTTAGTTGGTACTTGTCTTTTTGGTCCGTGTAGAAAGTGTGAACAAAAGCACAATAGTTTACTTTGTGATGCAATTAAATTATCACCAATTAAACAAAATACAGTGACGTTAACTACGTACGAGCACCCCTCGCTTACTAATACGCATCCCGTTTCAGTGGTTTCAGTAGATAACGCACACATGCAACTTCAATGTATTAATCACGCACAAACCGTTATGCATACAAAGAATGACAATTCTTCGCAACAGATTGTCATATTGTCTACGGCGATAGTTGAAGTATATAATGAATCGGGTGAGTATTATTGCGCACGCGCAGTTCTAGATAGCGGAAGCGAGCGATCCTTTATAACGCAATCGTTTGCAAATAAATTAAATATACGAATATTACAGTCCACTCAACATATTCACGGTGTAGGTAATTCTATTACGCAATGTTCGCAATCTTGTAACATTGAAATTAAATCGCGCGACGGGAGCTTCACTGCCCGTTTTCAATGTTTGATTTTGCCTCAAATTACATCAAAATTGCCTACAACTACATTTAATTTCAATCAGTTTAATATTCCTCACAATTTATTGTTAGCTGATCCCAATTTTTACGAAAGTCAACCTATTGATTTACTGATCGGTGCTGATTTATTTTGGGAATTAATAACTGAAGGAAAAATGCGCCTGAAAAGTGGTCCTTTCCTTCAAAACACCAAATTAGGTTGGATAGTGTCAGGTGCAATTAAATCTTTTCCGTATACTAGTAATAAAAAATTATCACATATTAATTGTAATTATTCGACGTTATCCACGGAAGATGATTCACTCGATAAGTTAGTTAGGAATTTCTGGGAATTAGAAGAATTATCCGCGCCTAGCAATAAATTACAGCAATTATCGAGCGAAGATAATATTGCTTGTGAGGAACATTTTATTCGCACAACACGTCGACTTTCCGATGGTCGTTTCTGTGTTTCAATTCCGTTGAAACAATCACCTGAGTTATTAGGTAATACACGCGCACAAGCTGAACGTCGTTTTTACGCGTTAGAGAAACGTCTTCAGCAAAATACTAATTATAAAAAGATGTATTCTGATTTTATACAGGAGTATATTAATTTAGGTCATATGAGTCTCGTCAATACGTATGGGAATCCGCACTATTTCCTACCGCATCATGGTGTGTTTAGGGAGCACGCCACCACAACTAAATTACGCGTAGTTTTTGATGCGAGTATGAAGTCTAGTTCCGGCGTATCATTAAACGACATACAAATGATTGGACCTGCTATTCAAGGTGATTTAATTTATATTTTATTACGTTTTCGCGAGAATAGGTATGTTGCATGCGCTGACATTGAAAAATTTTACAGGCAATTGAATATTGCTGAAGATCAGCGTGACCTGCAGCTGATCTTGTGGCGGGATGATCCCTCAGAGCCGCTGAGGGTGTACCGACTCAACGCCCGACGCACGACGCACTATCTTTTCTGACAATGGGAAGAATTTTGTCGGTCTCATGAATGAGTTCAAAAAATTTTTAGCTACCTGTTCTGATGAAATTAAAGCATATGCAACTTCGCAAAATATTAATTTTAAAATGATACCCTTTTACGCTAGTCATTTCGGGGGATTGTGGGAAGCTGGAGTAAAAAGCTGTAAGCACCATCTCAAACGTGTAGTAGGTAACGCACATCTAACGTTCGAGGAGTTTAGCACAGTATTGACCCAGGTTGAAGCTGTCCTGAACTCCCGTCCTTTGACCCATCTTTCCACAGATCCCAATGATTTCCTTCCACTTAGCCCTGCACATTTCCTGGTTGGTCGTCCGCTGACTGCACCTGTAACGGCTGAGCTGCTATACGACGTGCCTGAGCTTCGTCTCCCGAGGTTCCAGAGGGTGGAACAAATACGCCAGCACTTTTGGAATCGTTGGTCCAAAGAGTATGTCTCCGAGATGCAAACGCGAACCAGATGGCACCAGCACAAGGGGGAGCTCAAGGAGAACACGCTCGTTCTCATTAAGGACGACCGACTGCCGCCGTTGAAGTGGAGCTTGGGGCGCATCCACGCGACATATCCGGGGAAGGATGGAGTAGCACGAGTGGCCGACATTCGTACTGCAGACGGCATCGTGCGTCGGGCGTTCACTAAAATTTGTCCGCTTCCTTCACCAGATAGCTGATTCTTCGCTTCGTGGTCGACAGTTCGTTGGAACAGCACGTTCCAAGGCCGGGAGCATGTTGCCGCAACAAAATCGTGCAGAACGGAGCGTTGCGACTGCGTCATCGCGGCGTCACGTCGCGGCGCCGTGCGATTGGCCGCGGATTGACCCCACTGTCCTCTACTACTTGGACTCGCCACGCAACCGCTGAGCAGGACACTCCCTCACTAAAATTAATTAATTCTACCAAACGCACTTTGTAATTTTAAATATTAAACTATATACGCACAAGTTTATTGTCTTCTTCTTTCGTCGTCAACAAAAATATAATTACAAAAATTACGGTGTTAAAAGCGCAGCATCACCAAGATCTCTTAACGTATAAAATGTTTTACTTAACACGAACCAAGTTTTCAGGGTAATTTTAAGTCTTTTAGGAATCTCTGCCGAAATAATACGTAATCTCAAATCTGAAAGCTATAATGTAGCTTTAATTTATTAATCATAATACGAATATGACTTGATATAAATTTATAGAAAGTAACATATTATGACACCATTTAAGTATTGTAAAAAAATAGATCTTGATCAGTCGAGAGAAGAGAACAGCTTATAGCAATAGCAATACGAATAGTATTGTTTTATATGATCAGAATTTCAATTTCTCAGCCCAAAATATATTAATAATGTATTCTTAGAATTCTAAGCCTAGAATATTAATTATTTAATATACCTTGCCGATTATTAACCACGTTTAAATTATTCTGAAACTGAAATCATGACAACAAGACACATGTCAAAATGTCATACTCGCATATAATTATTACGTGGAATTATCAATTATTTCTAGGTGAACTCAATCAAGATATGGGTTTCATGTGGGTTATGATCAAAAAAATTATGACATCACAGATCTGCGAAATAATTTTGCCACTCAGTCTGTAAGCCAAGCAGTCAGCAGATCTAATACTTTGAAATAAACAATGCACGTAAACAGGTTTCTTGGCATTGAACCCACTACGTTTATCTGTAACTCGAGTGCCGTAGCGTAGGTCAAACGTAAAATGGGTCAAGCTGTAATATATTCTTGCTGTGCTGACACGCTAAGATGAATGGCGAGCTATTTCCAATGCCTATAAAAATAACTCTTGGCTCTGAGCTTTTTACCGCCCTAGCGTTTATTAAGCGATCCTAAATCTTTTAGCATGACGACGCTTGAATCTGATATCTAATCTGTTTGATCTTAACAGTGTAAATAATAGAGGTAATTGTAATCATGGATCACAGTAAAATAATTTTGAAAATGTACCAAACTGTTTTTACTATTAATCTTATGCATTCCCATTCTTTAAATTTGCCACTACTTTCACAATGAGAAGCTCGTCAAACATTTTTCAATGTAATTCAATATGTAGAGTAAACAGTCTTGTTACCAGGCATATTTCTATTAAAGAAGAATATGTAGCAGTATAAACAGAAACCTATACTTGCTTATTAATTCAACAATGCCCATTATCACACAAATTTTAAAGAGCCGATAACCGAAACCAGCTACGCGCCTCGTAGATATCAGCTAGTGTATTGAATAATTAATGAAGTCGTTCCTTGTAGGAATCCACTGAATATTATGACACTAATGCCTCGCTATCTAGAGCATGCACGCGGTCTGCACATATCACACATTCCGCCGGGTTAGAGACTTAATTAAACCGGGCTATATCAAGAATCAAGTCTGAATTAACCCGTGGAATTGAGAGCTTTATGTAATAACTACAATCGTATTTAATTACTGTTGTTCTGTTGTGAATTCGAGTGTTTGATATATTTTTGGATATATCATCGTTTGATAATGATTTAAACTAAAAGTGATGAGTAATTTACAATCGAAATGGCTCTTTAAATTGAATAAAAATTGCCAGCAGGCGGCTCTCGTTTCCGTTTCGCTGTCACGTTCTTCTCCTCGGTTTATTTTTAATTGAAAAGTGATGCCCGGTTTTGTTTTAATTGTATTATTTCAATATTCTTGAAAATAGCATGATTTGCATTCTTTAATAATGTTTTTTATTTCATTTTTCTGAACACAAATCATTGGTCTCTAATAAAATATAGTATCTAGATTAACTTTATCTTTAGATTTTACAATATTATGTAATTAATGCACTATTGAACTTTTCCCCTTTTACATAGGATAGGAGATTAATTCGATATATAAAATTAAGTATAAAACTGTTAACTGTTTAACTATCTTACCCTAAATATGGGCCACCTTTTTGCAGTCAACAGAGATGAAAATACAAAAAGTACTTTCCTCTTTTTTGATCGAATTCGAGTCGGCCACATTGTTCGATTCACAATCGATTTACTTTTTGTTCCATTTTTCTCACACAGAAATATCCTCTCGTTTATTATTAGCCTGTTCCTATACAGATAACATCAATTGGATAACTAATAAAAATACTAATAAAGCTACCACAAAATTATCGAATTCAAAGTTCATAATATAAGAAATTATTGTATAGGAAGTTGGTATAAAATACGCGCGAACTATATTAATCTGTACCCGCGCCTGATCCAGATCCAATTAACAACTTTAATGGACCAATTTATCTCAGAGGTAAAAGTAGTAATATAACACTGCTTTGTGTCCAATAACTAATCAGTATGGTATCGGGAACTTCTAAAGTGAAATTTATATATGCAGTTACCGCAGAGGATATGCATCGTAGTTTTAAACAATTTTTCCGCATTTTAATATATTACTCTAGTAAATTTCGTACGGGATAGCTGCGTCATCAACTTCTAGAAGTTGATGACGCAGCTATCCCGCTGCCAGTTTTTCGTCCGTTGTGCTTGATTTATATTTAAACTGACGCGTTTATCGCACACTGCAATGGCACACTGTTTGCGTTATTACGCTACATTTACTGACTAGCAAAAAGGAGAGCAAAAAATTTTGCGTCAATGATAAAGTAGTATATATAGTATTAGATATATTAGACATTTTCAGAATTTCGATTATTTAATGTTTTGTTTCATGTTGTGTTGTTTTAATTTTAATTATTGTATTTGTGTTTGTGGAGTCAAATAAATGATCTTTCTTTCTTTCTAATAACGTAACTCTTCTACTTTTAATAAGTTTTGCAAACAAATATATAACACAATGTGAAATACAGAAACAATATTTTAAAGGACATAATATTGCAACTGAGTTCAAAAAAATAACAAGCGATACTATTTTTCCGTGTATCTATTTATATTTCCAAAATAGGTAAATTCAAATTGGAGTGTCCAATTTTATCATCAAGAATCACGACCCCAATAAAGAACAGCAAAATTCATTATTATTTACAATAACAAAGCGAACGGTTGATATCCAATTATTTCTTTATTCCATTGTTTCACACGGAAATTGTTTTAATTGGTGTATGGAGTGCTGTTCCGATGTCATATTGCGCTCCTGCCACAAATGCAATCAATCTTGTGTTATTTTACGGCTTCTGGGCAAAGGAAAATACGAATCCTGTTGAATCTAAATCGGCAACTTACATGGGTATAATGATGACTAGAATAAAACTGCCGTAATAAAAGAGAAAAAAGGATTTCCTGATATCTTACACATTATTATTAGCATGATACACATAATATGGTGTTGTTTCAATATTTTTTCACCGTGATGCCTTACGTCGTCCAAATATAATACTAAATACAATGGCTCTACACTCTAATAACAACGAAGATAACAGTATGTAGACACAAACATTATTAAATTTCCAACAAATAAAATCTACCAAGAAAAATTCGACCGCGTAGGAATATTTAATAAAAGATATTGTAGCAAGCCACGCTGATTGAAATCTTTGTTGGGGTGAATATTTAACACTGTTATAGGTACCTCCAACTTATTTTTATGTTAATAGTGACTATAGTAATATTATTAATACAATATATAATATGAAACTTGCTGCTTCATTATTCAGTTTTCAAGCTCAAACCGAAGTTAGAGATTGAGTTATAAGAAACTTGAAAAAGAATATAAGTTACTTCTTCAGAATATACAAATTTGAAGTGTGTGAAGAAATATAATGCGGAAATGAAGTGTGGAAATCCTATGTAGGCATATTATACACATCCGTAATAATACATATTTAAAAAAGTACGTATTTGTAAAATTTTCAACACCCGACCGAAATTTACATATACCCGACCGAATATTTATATTATTAAGAACAGACAATTTCCCCCGTACAGTTAAATGTTATGTTTTGTGAGATATGGTAGTGTAAGATAGAGAAAAGCACTCGAAATGGTTCATATAAATATGCACACGTCCCGAGCCTGCTTATGCTTGCCAAATTCGCCTGGCACGCTTTATGTAACCTTGATTTAAGATTTGGCTTCAAGCCTTAAAATTGCCCTCAAAGGATCTAACGAAATATATTTTCATTCGAAGTATACGTAATTGTTCTTGTCTAACTGTAACTTTCGAGTCGTTTATATAAAATATTATCATATATTTTGATCTCCTGCATTTCAATAAAGTTAGTAGAACATCAAGCAGAATAAAGTTACAGAATTATATGTAGAAAAGTGTTGAAATTAATTTTTTTATTTTATTTAAATAATGGAAAGCAAACAATACACAACTAAACAAGCCATGTTGTTAACTACACTAGAAATAGAAAATGTAGAGAACTACTCGGTTTACTTTAGCTCCGTTTTCTAGTCGTCTAAAGAATCTTTGAATGTTAGCGTTAAAGCAAAATCGTTTTGATGTTAGCTGTAAAAGCGTTTCCCTGTTAAAAAGGTTCGCTTTTTTAATGACGATGTTTATTAAGGTCTGTGAGCCTTACATTTTCTGTAGAATAAGTGCACAATACTTTACCATTCATTGTTATGTATTTTTGACTTAGAATAAGTAAATTCATTATTTTTGGTGCAATGCGCTTAGTAATAATGAAAATACTCTTTGTCAAGACTTCCAAAACACGTCAAGTACCGAGTATTCTTAGGCCTTTTGGTAAGAGGCATGAAAATATCTAACAAAATATTAGCGTATACCTACATGTACATGTTTGCTAATTACTTCTAAGCATACAGACGTGCTTAATAGGTATGTATCGTTGTTTTTAATTAAATCACAACCTTAAATTACAATAATGATGGATTAAATGTATTTAGATACATAGAGAACGAAAGCCTTATAAATTTAAGAAAATACGCGGTTACTAAATTGGCTCAGGTTTAAAGGATTGTTTAAAATTTGAATAGGTAAAATAATAAATATTTTTTTACGTACCAATTAATAAGTCAATTATATACTTAAGTATTTTTGGTTCTAATTCGTTCTTTAAGTTTGATAATTGATATCATACATAAACAATATACAAATATAAACAATGGCTTTACAATTCTAATCCTTGTTTGTTTTCTTTTAGCCATATTACTTTACGGAGATATCTATGTAATGCGAAGAGTAAGGAAACAAAGACTCACAGTTGTACGACTAAATAATACTTTGAAAGGAAATAAACGTATAATGTGGAAAACAAGGAAATGTAAGCTTAGCTTATGATTAAATACAAAAGTTTTGTTTTGAATCCGTAAAACTTAGCAACGCAAAAAGCCGCTTAAAGGTAAACAGGGTTGCTTTTCATTTAATTAAATGTTCTTGGAAGGATTCTGATGATTCTGCTTCGGGGAACTTCAAAGAGTTTTGTCGTAAATATCTACGTCTGCGTTGCGCAGGATAATTTAGTCATTTTTGTTTCTTCAAGTTTTAAGGAAAGGAGTTTATAGGTACAAGATGAAATGGTTGACTCTCTTCATGAAAAAAAAATCGTTATTGGCTAACTCTAATATTTCCTACATTCAATTATAGTTAAATAGTAGGTATATTGATCAAACGAAAACACATAAAATAATAATTTTAAAAGTAGCCAGTAGGAATAAAATACGAGCCTACAAATGGGGAACATCAGTCGTTTTTGTTTAACTTCGTTTAACAGGTTAATAATATCATAGTATTTATACCTACTATAATAATATTATAATTTTATATACTTTTTCTTGGGTACAAATGATTAAGACATATTTCAGGAAATTAAGTAGATAGGTATGTTTTTATATTCGTAGATATATATGATACTTTAAGCATAAAAAAATGATTTCATTTAAATGTTAAATGATTGCAAGTCATTAACTGTAAATAATATAAAAGAAAAACAATGAATCTTACCATCATCACCATCTTTGAATATGAAACAATAAACTTAGCAAATAGAAATATGATGAAACTTTATATCAATATCTCCAGGCGAAACAAGTCAAAAATGTATGAATACATTTGAGTAAATAAATAACATATTTCTTGGGAATTTAATATTATATCTTTCAATATATGAGAAACTATAGAAAGAACAGACAAAGGACAGGACAGACTAATGTATAAAATACAAATATTTAAAATTCAACAATACAGACTGTTGAAATAATATATAATATCAATTAAATAGATATTAGTTACGACTTATATAGATTAAGACTTTCAAATTTCAAGTGAATTTAATCAATATAAAACAAAGCTTAAAACTTTGACGTGTTAAAATATGTTTCTTTGATCAATATAGGCGAAAGTAGTTCTCTGTCGTTACTCGTTACCTATGTTTATTATTATGCTTTAGCGCTTCAACCAATGAACCAATTATACGAGTAGCAAGGCTCCTAGATAAATAGACCTTGTGAACATCGACTTTTTTACGAATATACATTCACAAATCTTGTATTTAATAGATTTAACGCTAAACTAGTACGCTAGCAATCTTGCGATCTTGAAGATGATTATCTACTTATTGCAATATCTATTTAAAATATGCACTCGACGTTACATAAAATATTAAATATGTCGACCATTCATAATAAGCTTAAAGCAATCATTTGTAAGTAATCTTGTTTAAGCCGAATGTATGTTAAACGTGCAACTACAAACTCATTTTGCTTTTAAATAAATATATTTTACTTTTTCGTAATATATTTATAAGAAAATGCATTTACTTTTGCAAGAAAAACTGAAGAATAGTCGAGACAAGTCTCAAGTATTAAGTAAAGGATACACATAAGGAACAACCAGACAGGAGATTAATGTAGACCATGACTAAGTAAGTTTGAGACGCTTTCTCTACCTAGGTGTCATTAATACTTGCTTCTAGTATTTCACCACCAAGTCATTTTATAACACCAGTCCAGAGGAAATATTTCATTTTATATAAGAGTGGAAAATTATCTTAAGCATGTAGTATCGTCGTCAAATTACTGTGTGACACTTAGAAATCGAGACTAGATTGAGCTACTATTTTCTAGAAATCTATTTAGAACATTGGTATTTATAAGTTGCAATTATCTTTTTGTATCTTTATGTATTATTATGTTATTCCAAGGATTACTTCATTTTGTCATATTTATTTTGACTGCAAGTTTAAAATAGAACCATACTACAGCAAACTTTTAAGATAATATAAGAGTGTTATCAGGCACGACAAAATGTTTTATATAATACCTACTCTTCAATTAAATTGTATACGGAAATAAATTTCTATACTGTTTCATTAAAACCAAAACAATATTTAACACTACCAACATTATGACACACGTGTATAAAATTTATATTATCAGATTCTAGGAAATCTAATAACAAAGTAGATAATAATAAAATTGTGTTAAATCAACAAACAGATAGTACTAGATAAGACAATAAACAATACAAATGAACAAGCACAATATACCTTCAAAATTCTTTGTTTTATTAACGGTGCATTTACATCAAACGAAGATAGAGCTAGAGCAAGAGCATTCTTTGGTGATCTTTAGTGTAAACGAAAACTGATCGTATTCAGAGTTACTCAGTATTAGAACTTTGCATAAATCTTTTCGAACGCACTAAAAACAATGAAAGAATGCTTACACTAAAAGAATTTGTATTTGAATATAGTGGGGTTAGAATGAGCATCAGCTCGTTTGATGTAAATGCACCATAACACTAGTGATAAGCAAGCGATGACGTTAAGAACATTACAGACCGAGGAGGCTTTGCCGTAGTCCGTCGTTGATTAATGAAGGTGAGGATAATAACAGATTGTCTCAAGTTATCTTGGAGAACTGTATCCCAGTGTAACTGCATTCACCTATTATTTCGGATATTAGAGCTGAGACTTGATGTCAATAAAAATTTATAGAGTGCAAGTTTTTGGTAAATTCAAAATTGGTATACCTACAATAGGTAGACATAATATACTTATTTTATTTTTGATTCATAAATGTTTCACTTCCATTTAAAAAGTAATTCATGAAATCAAAATGCTTAGCTCATTATGGGAATAATTAATTTCGTCAATTTATATCTCATTTTCTTATGGGAATACGCGAAAATATTTTCTTGGCAGTGATGGAATAAGGATGGAATCTGCTCATTTCAAGGAAATGGATTTCATAATCTACGTTCATTACTTACTTTATTATAAAAATATTAAAATTTTATGTACTTTTTTTAAATAAAATCAATCTCATAATACATATTAACTTAATTTAAGTAGTAAGTGATATTACACTTGGTTGTTTTATTCCACTAAGTAATAGTAAAGTTTTAATTGTTTCATCGTAAAAGTATATAAAACAACAGGTATAAAATTATGTCAGTAAAAATATTTTGTTCCAATCAAAACCGTACATAGACTGCACCACAAATATGCATACAGATAAGTGTTATAATTCACAGTACAATTTATTGTTAACTGCATAATTAACTGATAACTACAATAGCTAACAACATATAACTCAAACACGCTAAGTTTGAACCTCAAGTCGATTTCTTCATACTGAAGCTGTTTGCAAAACAGGAATCGCTGTTACTTAAAAAAATTGACAATTGCTTTTCTGGTACAATTGTAATAATTGAAGGAAGTGGTGCAACACATTCCAACGAGATGCAAACGTCGCTTGGTAGAGTTGTACCTAAATCTAAAGCCCTTTATTTTGCAGTCTGCCAAATAAAATACCTACCTACGTCCTTGTTCGCCCGTTCCAGTTGTTTTTCTTCTTATCTCTTTGCAGAGAAACCTTTTAACTCAACCTGTTTTTGTTTAGCTGATCGACTTTTTAACTTGCAACTAAAAAAGCGTAATTTTGCACTTTGCCATAAAAAAGAGTGCATCATTATAAAGGTATCTCAAAACAGGACTTGATTTATAAGCCCGGTAATAATATTATTTTGTCGTCATAATAAATCATCCGTCAATATATTACATACATCTATAATATAAAGCTGACGGTTTTTCTTATTTGTTTGAACGCGCTAGTCTAAGGAACGAATGGACCGATTTAAAAAATTCTTTCAGCGATGTATTTTTACGTGATCAATAAAATAGGCTAAACGTGTACCTACCTACAACAGGTAAAGCTGGGGCAGAGCGTTAGTTTAACATACATGAATATTGAACAATTTACAATAATTATTATCGTTGCATAATTATGTGAGGCTGTAGCATAGAAAAGGAAGGCCCGGCCCTGTTATCAACTTACTACGTGTGGAATATTAATTAATAGGTAAGGCCCGATAATATGAAATTCAAGTACATATACGTATTTAAAAATGAATGATACATTTATTTATTTTTTTTAAAACCCGTTAATAATATAATAAGTTGAAGATATTTTTTTAATGTAGTTATAAAGTTGGCTTAGCTTAGGTTGGTTAGCTTTTTTTTGGAGGGTAGTTGTGAACCTAGCAACATCAAATTTTAACTGCTCTACTAAAATTATATTTTTTAACAAGTTTTATTTCAAATCACTATTACCATGGAGTCACTTAAGCACACTTTGTCAGAGATGACTGTTAATTTCAACACTAAAATGGCAGAATTTGAAAGGAAGCTACTCAACAATGAAACAACTTCGGGTGAGAACACAACTGATTTTAATTTGTTTCGCACATTTGTAACTTCCTCACTCAAAACGCTACATGCACAAGTGGAGTTATTGTTGAAAATCTCGGACCAGCAGGAAACCCGCTCTCGTCGCAAGATGCTCCTCTTTCATGGTATTGCCGAAGAGAAGAAGGAGAACACCGCTGATCTTGTGGCTAAAGTTATTGTTGAGCACCTTGAACTGCCAGATGTTAATGCCGAGTCATTTAGTCATTGCCACCGCTTGGGCCATTACTCAGCTGATAGAAACAGGCCAATTGTTGTCAAATTTGACCGGGTGCCAGTCCGTGATCGGGTATGGTTCTCCAAGACTTGCCTTAAAAATACGGGAATTACTATTTCCGAATTTCTCACAAAATCTCGGCATGATACATTTATGTTGGCTCGTAAGAAATTTGGAGTTTCTAACTGCTGGACTCAAGAGGGAAATATTATTGTGAGATCTGCCGATGGTGTAAGACACCGGGTCACAAGTTCTGATGAACTCGACGTTATCGTCAGCGATCCAGCAGCTGTGCCTGCAAACACTGTATCCGGTGCTGCCCCAGCGTCTAAGGGTTCGGGTAACACCCGGCCCAAAAGAGTCGGACGAAAGTGAGCCCTTCTTTATAATATGAGTATCCATAATATTTATCTTTGTTGTAATTTT
Organism: Colias philodice; assembly: GCF_061535455.1. NCBI lineage: Eukaryota > Metazoa > Arthropoda > Insecta > Lepidoptera > Pieridae > Colias > Colias philodice. Next base: position 7,126,439 of record NC_143103.1, on the reverse strand, counting down.
CTTCCTGTTGTAATTGTAATTTATATATTTTCTGTGTCACTTTTTTATCTGTGCGCTCGGCAAGTTAAATTACCCCCGTATTCAATTAATTATATAATTTCTACACTTCACACGTTTTTAGAGGTCACTCTTGTTTTGATTTATTATTGTGTTGACAGTTGACTTGTCGTAATATGTCTAATGTCAAATGTCAGTGAATCAATGTCAACCTCGGAGATGTCAACTTAGTTTGACTCGTTTGTAATGTTTCAGTACGTTCCGTTTTATGTTTTTGCGTATTTACTTGTTTGTTGAATTTTTATTTTCTATGTAGCTGGCGGGTATAGGAAAAGTTTATATATATTTTTATATTTGATATTATTAATTATCTATATATATACATATATTATATACAAATTTCTTTCATATATTAATATTTAATATATAAGTATTACATTTAGTCCACCATTTCGTTTTCGAATGATAGTGACTGTGATTCCTTCGTAAGCGCTCATAATAGTTGTGATGATAGTTTTCAGAGTTTTGACAGCCCACCTCTTGATATATGTTTGACTTCTACCTTTTCTGATGTTTTAAAAAATTTTAACGTTATCCACATCAACGCACAGAGTATTCCGGCACACTTTACCGATATGCATGCATCATTTAATTCCAACTCCATTCACGCTATCCTTATTTCCGAAACCTGGCTCAAGCCTTGTCTTTCCTCTACCTCTTACTCCTTACCTGGCTTCAATTTGGTACGTAACGACCGTACCGGTCGGGTGGGTGGTGGAGTTGCTATATACTTACGCTCCGACTTACCTTTCACCGTTATCAGCACATCTCCACAACCGCCACCTGCCGACGAGGCCGAACACTTGCTAATTGAAGTCATGATTTCCTGCACTAAACTTCTTTTAGGTGTTTTCTATGTCCCCTCCCTTCTTATTAACTATTTTCCGGCGTTTGAAAAAACGTTAGAGAATTTACGTCCTCTCTATGACCATGTCATTCTTATGGGAGACTTTAACACCTGTCTTCTTAAAAATGACATCCGGAGTGACAAGCTTTCAACAATCGTATCCTCCTGTAACCTCAATATCCTTCCCCTTAATCCTACTCACTTCTCTCCTGGCTGTTGTCCTTCTCTCCTAGATTTGATTATTGTTTCCTCTCCTAATCTTGTCTCTAAGCACGGTCAGTGCACTGCCGATGCCTTTTCTTACCACGACCTTGTCTTCCTTTCTTATCGTGTTCGTCCTCCCAAAAGAAAGCACAAAGTATTGTTACAGCGCAGTTTCCGTGGAATGGACGTTGAGCGTCTGTGTGATGATGCTCAAAAAATCGATTGGTCACCTGTCTCATCTGCCAATTGTATAGACTCCAAAGTTGCAGCCTTTAATTTACTACTTACTAAACTGTACGATACTCATGCGCCAATTAAAGCAGTTAAAATGAAGCATGTTCCAGCTCCTTGGTTGACAGATGAACTTAGATCTATTGTTCACAAGAAAAATCTGGCGAAAGCCAAATTTAAACTGAATAACTCGGACTCCAATCGTGAAAAATATAAAGCAATTCGCAATCGCTGCAATACGATGTGTAGAGATGCACAACGACGCCACATTCACAAATCCGTTGAGAGCGGCAACACTGCAGACACTTGGAAATTTTTAAAAACACTTGGAGTTGGTAAATCTCAGAATATCTCCTTTCCTGTAAATATTAATTTAGATCTTATTAACAAACATTTCTCCTCGTCAAAGTCTACTCTGGACTGTAACACTAAAACTGATACCATTTCTCTTCTTTCTACCATGCAAACTCCTGACTCTCCTCCGTTCATTCTTGTACCTTTCACTGCCAGTGACGTTAAGAAGAATACATTGGCCATCGCTTCGAATGCTCTCGGCTGTGATGGTATAGGCCGTGCTATGATTCTGCCCATTCTTGATATTATCCTTCCCATCCTCACACACATCCTTAATTTCTCCCTATCTTCGAGTTCTTTTCCCCAGATCTGGAAAGATGCATTCATCATTCCACTCCCTAAAAAAAACAATCCATCCAATTTCTCCGATTATCGCCCTATTTCCATCCTACCATTCCTATCTAAAGTTCTTGAAAGGCTAGTGCAACAACAGCTGTGCTCCTTTCTTAACTATAATTCCCTTCTAGATCCTTTACAATCTGGTTTTCGTACGGGCCATAGCACGGTCACTGCTCTTGTCAAAGTTACAGAGGATATTCGTATGGCAATGGACAATAAGCAGCTAACTATCCTTGCTCTCCTCGATTTTTCCAATGCCTTCAACACCGTTGACTTTGATATCCTGTTAGCTTTGCTTAGTTCTCTTAACGTATCTCCTGCGGTGGTTGGTTGGTTTCGTAGTTACTTGCAGGGTCGTCGGCAGCGCGTCCGGGTGGATGAATCCTATTCCTCATGGTGTGATGTTTCTGCTGGCGTCCCTCAAGGCGGCGTGTTGTCACCCCTCCTTTTTAGTATCTTCATTAACTCTATTTCTTCTAAACTTTCCTCTCTCTACCATCTGTACGCAGACGATCTACAAATTTACACCCATTCGTCAATGGAAAATCTTGAAGAAGCGATTACTCGCATCAACACTGACCTTCAATCCATTGTCGACTGGACTCATGCTTATGGTCTCACATTAAATCCTGGAAAGACTCAAGTTATTATTTTAGGCAGTTCTTATTTGCTTTCTAAGATTTCTTTTCCGGATTTAACTCTTATTTCGATCGATGGAGTCCCAGTTCCATATAGTACATCGGTTAAAAACCTTGGTATTTATATCGATCAAACCCTATCCTGGACCGAACACATAAAACAAGTAAGCCGTAAGGTTTTTGGCGTTACGTCATCTTTACGTCGATTGCGCAACTTTTTACCTGTTCCTACGAAAACTGTTTTGGCGCAGTCTTTGTTGCTTTCTATCCTTGATTATGGTGATGCATGCTTTCCAGACCTTAATGAGGAGCTACTTAACAAATTAGAACGACTTCAAAATTTTGCTATCAGGTTCATCTTTGGCTTGCGCAAATATGATCATATCTCAGAATATCGCTCGAAACTCAATTGGCTGCCCATCCGACTTCGCCGGAATACTCACATCCTTTCCCTCCTGTACAATATCCTTTTTGATCCTAGATCCCCATCCTACCTTAAAAATAGATTCGTGTTCTTGGGCTCTTCCCATGAACTCGATCTACGCTCCTTGGACAACCTTACGCTTCGCATGCCCGCTCACAAAACTCGTTTTTACGATGCTTCCTTTACCGTGCAAGCTGTAAGGTTGTGGAACTCGCTCCCGTTAAACATCAGGAAAGCTCAATCTATCAGCTCTTTCAAGTATCTGGTCAAACAGCATTATCTTCACAACTAACGTTTAAATGTTTCATACGTTCTTATCTATCTTACTTACTTATATCCTGTTATTTTCTTTATTTATCTTTATTCGCTATATATAATATATATTATATTATGTATTAATATTTGTATTTATGTAACTATTTCCTACTTTTATTTGCACTTTTTATAATGCTTCGCTATGCTCCTTCTACTATCCAATTGTTCATTTTCTTCTAACTTTTCCTATATCCTAAGGTTGCCTGGAAGATATCGCTTTTTAGCGATAAGGCCGCCTATTTGTACCGCTCCAGTGTATATTATTATTGTTTGATTTTGTTATGTTTTGTGTGTGCAAATAAAGTGTTTTTTATTTTTTATTTATTTAAAGTTAATATTCACCTAAATTATATTATTAAAATTAATTGTATTTTATAAGATTTTAGACTTATATTAAAATCCTAAAAAAACGTGTTATTATACAAACACAATATATAAAATTAAATATTTGCCGTATTATAATACTAAAAAAATTAACATATAATTAATAAAAATCATTCTGATAAAAACTTACATTTTTATAGCGAATGTAAAGCATAAGCTCCACACTAATCGCACTCACTTAATATTTTAACATCACAGAACATCGTATTTTTAATTCACTCACAAATACGTAGAGATCACATGTACACACGACCGTCCTGTAGGGAGGACGACGGCACACTGAAGTCTGAAACTGAACTCTGAAGTGTGTACGAAGATAGAGCTATCGGTTAGGCAGTCAGGGGTAAAGCCTAGCGGCGAATAAAATATATCGTTCACCCTTTTCACTTCCACAGCCATCAGCTTTCAGCGTTCATCCCCAAAGCACTTATACTGCCCACTCTTGAGGCAAAAAGCGAGCGCGGTGCGACGTTTCGATAACAATTTTTATATTGAAGTCAAAAGGTATCGTAAAATTTATTTTAGTTTTAGATTGTTTGTTAATATTGAAGAATATAAACAATACATATTTTTTTTACAATCTTTGTTAAGATACCTTAAATTATTAATTATGCAAGTGCATTTTATGTTACATTCTAACAGCATAAATCGATAATTTGGTACCCTTGTTACATTGCAGCAATATTTTTCAAACGCACATCTATGAACAAAATGATTACATAATACAATCTCTGTTTATTTCCTAAAAAAGTTGATTGCACAAGTTAAAGATTAAAAGACTATCGCTATCTGTCTCTATGTACGTTTAGATCTTAAGAACTACGCAGCAGATTTTGATGAGGTTTTTTTTTTATACATAATAGATAGAGATTTTATTTAAACGTCGCAAAATTAATAGGTTTATTCGTGAGGTTTATACTTACTGCTGCTGATCGACGCTACTCATGTGCGAAGTCGGGAGCTACTAACTACGTAATGTTTTAAAACCCCACCGCTTATCTGCCGCAAGGTTGTGACACCCTGCCTGAGGCCAAAAATCAAGCTTTTAGAAGACAAAATAATTCCACTGCGCTTCTTACGTAAACTACGATTAAAAAAAAAAACATTTTTACGATAGGATGGAAATGTGTCGTGACCTGATGGTGAATTACACAAGCCGCCTATAATTATTATCCATAAAATCTTTTAATCGCTTTTTAACACTTTTTTTAGTGTTAAAAACCAACAACTGCTATACATTCACAAATAACATTACATATTTTGCTTTAGAAATCCTTAAAAGCCAGTATTATGTAACTTTTGGTCATTATACTGTCATAGAGATAAATAAAGATGTTGTAAATGGTCGCGGTTTTCAGGTCAAGTGAGGCTCATTGAAGATGTTTTAAAATTACCCGTCCAAAGCAACTACTACACAAACAGAATTTATTTTTGAATACGTTGTAAGAATACTTTTATATTATTTTTTGCGTATATTATTATGAGCGTTTGTTGAAATTTTTACAAATGTGCCAACTTGCTCTAGCTGCAGACTGTGTGTCTTTGATTTAATGTTATATGAATTGTTAGTGGTGGTTGCCTATAATTGTGACAGCACTATGTCTACGATTGTTATTACTTTAATGCTTTTATCTATGTATCAGTGTATGTCATGTTGGTGATCCTTAATGAAATAAATAAATAAATAAACTTGACTTACTTTGAATATTGTTAAAATAATGCAACATTTTCAATTTTGCATTATTTTATTTTGCGACATGTAAGGTTCGTTATGCTTTTAATAACATTTCAAACAAAAACAGTAAAAGCATTTGAATATTAAACAGAGAATAAACCCTACTTAGTTTGCACTGATAGACATTACCAATGGTAGAGTCGTGAAAAACTGTCACAAAAAATTCAAATTCATGAACCATGCTGAAACTATAGTATTTTTTCAGTCTTCTTTTATTCAAACTCAACTTTAGTTTTATCAACCATCTTCTCGTCAATCAAATTTTCCCCTTCATTTAATAAAAAAAGCAAAAAAAGTGCTGACCTAGCAGTTACCATTATTTTTTATATTTTCCTAATGATCAATTCTATAAAAACTCCACAAGACGCACCCCTCATATAATTCATAAAAAAACGCTTAAATTCTCATAATAGAATCCATATGCAAGGAGTTTTCAATAAGTGATTTTAAAATATCATCATTTTTCACTTGAACAACTTCTTACAATGCATGAAACATCTCTATGCTTTTACGAGGGGCGCTATAATTTGCATTTTAATTCCTTTCAAGCAAGAAAATGGACGGAAAAACGCAAGGGTGAAAAAGAATAGATCTTTTGTATATAATATTAATAGGATATGTCATAAGGAGATTTCGTTATGTATCAACTAACAACAGACATTCTAAAAGCACCTATTACTTGCATAAAGTTCTTTCAAATCATTCTAAAAATAGACAACTATACCTACAGATATAGTTGTCTATTTTTATAATCTCTCTATTTTTATAACCTCTTTATAATCTGGTACCCTAAGCTGGTACCTAATATCTTAGCCTAATATGTCGATTCCTAATAAATAAAGAACGGAAAGACTTTAATGATCTTTTACAATATAACAAAGTTTAAACAAAATATGCATGCACATCATATTTTCTGAAATGAAAGTATGTCATACATTATGAACCAGGAAAATTAGCAAAACATACGAGTCATTCGTATTTTATCTAATCACAATAGCGTTACGCTGGCTCGGTGGAACTAGCAAACTCGTTAGCTTTGTGTTCCGCGCATCACTAATGAACTGGAATCTATCTAACTCCGCTCAGATGCGATATCTCGCAAACAATCCACTGATTTGATTGAGGATTGTTTGGGTTGTTTATTATAGGGAATAATGAATACATAATGAATAGATAATATATTACAGCTACCAGCCATTCCAACAGTTCTCATGGCGTTAGTTAACCAACTGGTAACAACTAACAAGCTCAGAGTGAAGCACAGAGAATGAGAGATATCCAGTATATTATAATATAATCCACGCATTTGAATAGTTGAATACCTAGTTGGGGATACGACAGTAATATTGATATTTCAAATTAACTGTCTTTTATCAAGTATTTGCTGTTCCTCTACTTGTCTTTATCTGCCTGTCTTTCAATAAGTGAGAAATAATCTTATGGATACGTGCTACCTTAATGGTATTTTAACTTATATAACGTCAACCGTCGTCACCTAATCAAAGCACAAGATTTATGGTTTGTTTTCCCCTCACTATCCTATTATTGACACTTCTTTATAAGTAAATAGGATAGCCGTATACCACCGTTTATAAGCTAGTCTGGTTTAGTTATTAGAACAGTCAAGAAAAGAAGTCCTAGTTTGGAAAATACAAGAAATCATATAATCAATTGCAAATGGACTCTATCAGTCATCGAGGCAGCCCCTAACCATCATAAACCACCAGATCGTAAATATCAGATTTTATTAGCACTTCGTACTTTAATTTCCTCTGCGCAGTTAACTTGTCATTGATATTTTGCCATCGTAGGGAAAATAAGTTAGGAGTTAAATTATTATATTGTATAAGCTATAAATTTCTAATAGGAATGTAATTAAAAACATTACATCATATGGTTTTATTATTAAATCATTTGTTTTGCTATATTAATAAAACGGGTTACCAGTTTCAGTCGTTGTTGTAGTTGTTGGCTTGGTTGTTGTTGTACTTGTTGTTTTTAGTGTTGTTGGTTTTGTTGTCGTCGGTTGTGTTGTTGTTATTGTTGTCGTTGATTTTGTTGTCGTCGATTGTGTTGTTGTTGTTGATTTACTTGTAGTTGCTGCGGTTGTTATTGTTGAAGGAGAAGTAGTGGTCGTTAAAGCTTTTGTTAATATTATTGTAGGAGTAGTTGATAATGTTGTGGTTGTTGTTTGCGGTATAGTGAGGAATGTAGTTGATACAGTTGAAGGAGTTGTCGGCAAAGATAATTTAGATGATACTATACTTATTTCTGGTGTAGCTGAATCTACGAATAAAAATTTAGTTTCTGGCTGCAATACAGTTATTTCATCTATCGCTTTTGATGTCGTGCTTTCTTTCGGAAATAGTAAATCAACGGCTGTAGTTTCATCATGTTTTCTTCCTTTTTCTGTTGAAGAGAGATTAATTACTGGTTTAGTGATAAGCGGTTCATTTCTATTCATTTCAGTTGTTCTTCGTCCTAATTTCGCTTTTGCGGTGACTTTAAGCTTCAGCTTCATCGTGATATAATCTTTATACTGTAAAGATTGTGCAGGCTGCACTTGTAATGTATCCGTTGCGAGGGTAATTACACGCATCTCCATCATTTTCTTTATTACACTTAACGGTAGCCAATGTCCTGGAAATCCTGATTCTATAGGATTATCAACGTAAGCAACCTCGTCTTTTAAAGGATCTGGCCATTTTGAACAATTCATCCAATGTATTGCCATTGTTGAAACTAATATGATTGAATTTATGTGCACTGAAAATTAAAAAAATAAATAAAAACGTCATTTGATTCCCTTAAGTTATTAACTATAAGTTATCACATATCACGGTTCACAGTAGGTACCAAAACTTGTTTTAAGATGATTTTTCAATCAAATTTGAATCAATGATGATAAATGGCTTGTATTTAATATTCGAAATACTTACTTTCAAATTGTATTGGACATAACTTTTATTGTATTCTCTCATAATTTTCATAATTGTTGTATTTTTAAATGAAATCTTCGAAAATTGGCAACAAAGTCTAAAGCCATATAAAAATGCTCATTTTATATTTTTTAACGGATTTCGTCAGGCATGAAATTGTTTTTCCTCTTGAATAGCTTTATGACTCGAAAATTATTGGATCAGTCATCAGGTAGTTACGTGGATGCAAATCGATTACATATTTTATCGATAATTTAATTTACAATATAAAACTAAAAAGTAAAGCTCAGCGCACACAATGAGGCTTACACCAAAATAAATGATTGGGAATAGTCACAATATAGCTAGATTTGTTTTGTAGTGTAATGTGCATTTAGACGTGCAAAAACGTGCACGTGGCGCAGTACCGACAGGATTTTACTTGGTCTCCTATCCAGGGTGGTGGTGTGCCCACTTAGTAAATTGAAAATAAGCCTGTTGAACTGCGGTTTAGAATATGCTATGGAAAGTAATGGTATTTTTGGGTTGATTAATAAACATTTTTCTTTGCATTTTTAAATTTAATTACTAATTATTACATTACAAATATTATCTATGCACTTCAATTGCCCCATTTCTTTGATACATCTATATATTCACCATCTGGTGAGTCATAATTCTTAATCGGTGGAGTTGCATATGTGCCTTCCACACTGTATGGAAGAATTTGTAGATCAGGCTGAAAATATATTAAATTTTGTACTAAACAGATTATATTACAGACTAAATTATTATTATATAATTTTTTTTAAATCAGTAATCATTTATATCAAAACCAAATTACAGATAAAACTTATATAATAAAAAAAAAAAATGATGTGTATAGCCGAGACGCAAAACACTACATTATATATAAAATATACACACTATATATTAATTATAAGAACTATACAAGTAAACTAAAAATGTTCTATTAAATGGAATCAAACATAAATTAAATTACCATTATAGCTTCATTGTACAAATCCTCAGACTCTTCATACAGCATATCAAGAGCCCGTTTCTGTGCAGCCATTATCCTATCAATCTGTGCAATATTCGCCATGTACTCTTGGCGTTTGTATCTCGTCCAATCTTTGTTTAATAGTGCCCGAGCCTCTACTTGTTCTGGTGTCAAATTTAACGCTGGCCGTTTTCGTTTTCTATAATACATACACATATTTAAAATATGTTATCATTTGTGTATATGAAATTAACTTATGACCTAGATGCTACAAAAATTAACACATTTAAATTTAAAAGAAACAAAAACAATTGTTTCAATTTATAATGATATTTAAATACACTTTTACCCTAATTGATCAAGGATGTGTAGCGGTGGTTCTATTTCGTCAATAGGTTTCAGCTGTTTAGCATTTTTCTCCAATCTCCGAATTTGTTTCTCTAACTTCTTCCTTCTCCTGTCTTCCCTGGCTTTGATGATAGCAGGGTCCATTTTCTTTTTCTTTTTCATAGGTTCAGCCCTGAAATATAGAAATAATTATTGTCTTTCCTTTATAATGTTAATAACTTCTTTCAAATAAGAATATTATAAAGGCAATAGAAGGTTAAAGGAATATTCATTGTAATTTGAATGTATGTGTGTTTGAATACATTTTTCAATGATAATTTGAAACTTAGTACGATGCAGGGGCGTAGCTACCGCCGTATCTGCCGTATCAATTATTCGGGGCCCCCGTGCCAAGGGGGCCCCCAACGTGCGCTTTTGTGAGAAATCTTTACCCTTCGTAAGGGCCCCCAAACAAATTTTTATACGGGGCCCTGCCAAGGCACGCTACGCTTCTGGTACAATGCAACAAGCAGTTTATTTAATTGACAAATGGAATGTTTAATAAGAGCCTTAATTTTTTAGTAAGTACTGATAATATGATAGTACACATATCCATTAATTCATAATACATACCATAATTGATCAGTTATCTTAAACTGCACTGCAGCTGTAGTGCTAATATTCTTAGCATTTGCTGGTATTCTTACTGCATTTACAGCTAACCTAAAATAATTGGTTTTATATATTGAATATATTTTACAAAATGTAATGTATGTGTCGTTACAGGTTATAAATAAAAACTTATGTAATACCGTGAAAATTGTTTGATAAAGGATAAATGTAACATTTTCAACTTGATGAAAAATGTTTTATAGAAAGAAAAACTGATTTATTTTCCTATTAAATAATTATTTCTTTCAGAACCATATTATGAAAACATAACAGTCAAGTGACATTTGACATTGACAATTAAAGTTTGAAACTGACTGTACTGACAGTCACAGAGTAAGTAAGTAAATTTAATCAGAGATCCATTATACACAGTAAAATTGTATAATATTCCTTAAAAGGATTATGCGGTAAATGCCGAGCAATTAGAAAATAATTCATGTATTATTATGAATTTTTAGCGTGACATTAGCATTTACAGTACATTCGCAATTTTTAGAGAATTACATGATCAGCGGAAACTTAATACATAGACGGTTAGCGCTATTTATTCTCTTTTTACAAGATTGATTTGATCAAAATTTACACGTATCTAAGGATTTTTTTAACGTAGCATAATAATTTTATACGCAAGAATGCAGTTTATTATCAATACAAATCGATTAGATAGACCGTACATGGCCATCGCTAATCCCTTTACGGGCCCAAGAACTTTTCATTGATTGGATCGTATTAAATTAATTATTATAAACACTAAATTACACTTATCATAATTATTATTATTAATACTACTGACTGCTATAGGTACATAGGTACCTACGCCAAAATGCCTTCAAATGTTCTGCCGTAGTTAAAAATTTAAGAAAAAGTTCATATGTATGTTTAATTCACACCATTACACACATTAAAAATATAAGCAATTTGTAATACTCAAATATGTAACGTATCCATAATTAATGTACAATGCAATAAATTGATTAATTACCTGTCCTAATAATGACCATATAGATTTTTATCCTTCTATCATCTTTCTGCGTACTTTAACACGATACACGATATTACAACTATTATTCAAAATAAGTACCTACTGTAATTAGTAAGGCACTGTACATTTATTAAATTTAACGCTATAAGAAATAGATGAAACTATAACATACTTATTAATTTTTTCCCCTCATAGGTCGTTGTCGGTAGGTACAATATCAATGTGATACGTACCTAATAGGAATATTATATATACAGGGTGTCCCACTATTGGTATACTAAGCGCGAAGGAACTTGTAGTTTTGCATAAACTGATCACGTAAAAAATACTTAAACAACAAAATCGCGCCAAAAATTTTTTGCTAAATTTTTCCTTAAAATTCATGTTTTCAACTCTAGCTTCGCGCAGCCGGCATATAACGCTTCGTTAATATGAGCATTTTGTCTATGTAAACATAATCTTAAACGATAGCTCACGTGCAGGTGGCAAAGTTGGGCGGGTTGCTTGTTAGGGGTGTATACAAAGAGTTTTAAGAATTCATCTATTTGAAAAAAAAATGCATCTGGAATTTTTTAAGTAGGATTTTTTACGTACTCAGCGTATGCAAAACTATAACCTCCATTGAGCTTAGAATACCGACGGTGGGACACCCTGTATAATATAGACCGCATGTATATGCTTAGGTATTACATAATATATATGAGCCAAATTGGGATTCCCGAGATAAGGTCCGAATATAAATATAAAAGGAGAATAATTTGTATTCAAGTCAGTTTACTTGGGCTTCATCATTATCTCAATATTACACAGCGAATTTACTATTTTAAATCGCTTTACTTGATGTTGGTTCCCTAGGAAAATATATCTACAAAAATGAAACTCTATCATAAGAAAAAATATTATTATTACCTACATAATAGATCCTAGTCAGATGTCATAGGTACATAGGTATTAATACAGGTAGGGATTCTGACTTCTGAAAGGTAAACTATCATTTTGTGCGTACATTCTTCTAAAAATAAGACAAACTGTATTATTAGGTATTATTTAATTATGTTTATGGATATATTATATTTTGTTTATCGTTATTAAATCATTCGTTCATCAAATGGTTTCGCTTAATTGTGGTCCAATGTTATATTTTGTTCTTTTCAAAGCAATTTATATGTATTTCAACAATAAACAAAAAATATTTGATGTTCACTGAAAGAACTCCAAAATCTCTCATCATTATAAACAATATGCTAAATTCATCAACTTTTCCTCAAGATGCGCAATATTTGTCTTGGGCTAGTCCTTCACATAGTAACCGGTAGTATTGACATACACCATTACTCCGTTAATTTACTTAGAAACCACAAGTTTTTATTAGCGCTATGGATCCAAAGACTAACAGTTATAATGTGACATTTAAATTAAGTGAACCTTTATCAAATAATCAAAGTGATGTGCTATCTAACTCCACCGATCTTTTGGAGGCTTTTAAATTAAAAGAACACGAACAATACTTGGAGTACAAACCTGTAGCTTGTGCACTTGGTGTTCTTATTTTCTTAAGCAATATAACAGTTGTTGTGTCCAGTGGTTTAATTCTTAAAAAAGGTACCGTATGCTTTCGGAACTATCCTATCCAACAAAAATAAAATATTATTTATTTTTAATACTTATAAAACGTGACTAACAAAATGTTTCTCATTATATTTATATTTATTGTTATGATTATCACTTACCTACATTTGAGGCTGTAATACAATATGTTCTACGTACCACGAAGGTTCATGAATATATTATCTTAAACATGTCATGTATACTATAAAATACTTATTATATTCTAATATACATAAGAAGTGTGAAGGTTATGGGTACTAAACGTATTGCATTAATTAAATCCTACATTTCATACAAACAAATTAGATTTTATTTCATCATCATTCGTGATGAAATAAAATTCATATTAACTAGGACATTATTTTTCTTTAATTATAAATTATTAAAATGAGAATTTTTGAACAAAATATTTCTCAACCGGAGGCAATAACAATAAGAATTTAAAAATTGTATTAGTGCAATTCCATTATTAGGAAAATTACCTAATTAGGCGCATAATTGTCTTAGATTCTCAAATCACATCTTAATTGCAGCGATCATTTTAATTCATTCTATATAGGTACCTACATATTTTATCTTTTAAAATTGGTAATTCGACTCTTATACAAACATAAAACAAAAAAACTACATGCCTCATTTAATTTCCTATTGTGATTAACTGATCTTGCGAATCTCTTTCCGCCGCATGATTTAATTATCTATTCGTTTTTACGATTTTTAATTAAGAATAAGCTATTATTATTTTGGTTGTTGTTAAACTAATGTAGACATAGTAGTCAGTACCTATATAAATTTCAACAATATTCTTGAAGTAGGTGTCGACAGTCGAAAGTAGTTATTTTCCGCACATTCGACTCTAGCTTGCAAGTCGCTTGTCGTCGCTTCGCTTTTTCGGTTTAATTATATCCGTTGATTTATTTTACAACAAAATCATCCCAAATTAATGTTTCTATACTTTTAAACCCCTACAAAATATGTTTTAATACTTTGTACTTATTTCACATCAGAAAATATATAGGTAGTTACCTACAATTGCAAAATAAGAATTTTTGTCGGCATTAATTATTATTTTTTAACAGGTCAGCAAACAAAAAGCACTTATTTATTACTCGGAAATGTTTCGCTTGCTGATACCATCATCGGAATATCAATGATCATTGGGGCTATTTTTGAAATTCCTATAAACTCAAGTCCATTATGTATTTTACAAATAGGTAAGTACCTTCTTATTTATCTCTTATTAATTAAACACCCTCTAATCACGTTCTCAGAATATCCTCGAAAATGAAAAAAAAAATTTATTAGATAGACACCTAATAACTTTGCCATCTGGAAATAAGCATGGTTATGATAAGGCCCGATATATAATATCTTACCAAAAAGCTTTACAACGTAAAAAACTTTTTAGTTACCTATTAAATTCTTATTATTTCAACAGGTATGCTTGTATGCCCAGCCATGGTTTCAATATTCAGCGTCGGCTTCATTGCAGTTGATCGTTACATCTACATCTTACATGGACTGTATTACCAACGTTGGGTTAACACTACGAAAGTTCGCATCTGTATCATATTCATTTGGATCATTGGTAATAATATCATCTAGTTTCTCTTTTTATATTTACTTATTATACCTACGCAAAAGGTTACTTTATCTTCTGGCTTATTTTCAGGTATTACTTTGGGATTTTTGCCAATAACTGGCTGGATTAATCAAGAATTCAATTCAAAATGTTATTATATTGCTCTTTTTCCAAAGCAACTAATTCTACTGAATTCTATCTTGAGTATCGTGCCAATTATTGTCGTCGCTGTTCTGTACACCATTATTCTAATTCGAGCATTAAGAAAGGTGAAAGAAATCAATGCATCGGTTATACCGTCGAGATCCAATACTAAACCAGCTTTACGAATCTATAGAGGAAACGGAAATATGAAACAAAATACTCAATCTGTTAAACGACCACGAAATAAAACCCAAAAATTAAAAAGGAGTTCATCATTTCATGCAAGCAATAATACAGGAACTGAAAAACAAAGAGTTTCCGAATTGAGGACTAAATCGAGAAGTAACGATGAACTTAACATTGAAAATAAAGTTCCTATTACAAATAATAAAATGCAATATAATGAAAATAAATATGAATCCGGCAATAGTTTATGTTCAACTGATATAAGTGTCATTGAGGAGAGTAGCTTTACAATTAATCAAGAGCTTGATAACAAAGTAGATAAAAATGATAAGAAAGTAAAAAATGCATCTAAACCTAGAGACGCTACGAAATGGAGAGCCATCATCATTGTAATGCTAACTACTGGAAGCTTTGTATTTACATGGATGCCTTTTTTCATAACGGTCATATTTTATGCCTTCTGTGAAGATAAACTGACAAATCAAAAATGTTTCAACCTCCGCATTATGCTAGGAGGTCCGATTGCAGCGTTGGCATTTTTAAATAGTATTCTTAATCCTATGATCTATGTTTGGTGGCATAAAGGGTTTCAAAGAAATATTCAGACATACTTGAAACGATATGTGTACATATTTTGTCGAAAAAGTTAACAACTCTATATATTATAATTTATAACATATTAACATAACTTCAGATATTTAAAAGAGCTCTCTTATTTTATTAAAAAAATAATTAGACAAGATTTATAATTTATTATTGTTTATAATTAAACTAGCAACGAAACTACACCGAGTTTTATTTCTGGCCATAAACTTGATAAAATTTTCACCAAATGATGCACCGCTGCTTTTCAAGATTCGTAACTAGGTAGCTATAGGGACTTTTGTTTTTAGTGGAAACATGAATGCTTATTTATTCAATCGTTGCACGTAATGTAGCCTCACGTGGCCTAACGTTGACCCCTTGACTTTTGAGTTAATAAGCCTATAAAATCTTTCCTTATTAGTGTTTAAAACATTATTCAAAAAATATGTCTCTTATTTGTCGTGTTACCATTCCATCATTCATTCTCGTAACTACGCCCATATATTTCCTGTTTTTCTGTAAAAGTTTTAAAAGAACTTACTCTCGCAACGGATACGAATGAAGCTAACTCGCTATGATGGTGTAGGTTTCTTTTGTTGCCTAAAGAATGAGATGTGTCATGTGTCCTACTTGGAAATCATTGACTTTTGCAAAAGTAAAAATACTTTTAATTGAGACGGATAATAAAACGTGTTACTTTCCGCGTTTCTAAGACAAGTTATCGGAAGATACTTAATTGGCTTCATGTGAAAAAAAGGTTATTCATGCCTATGTAGACAGGTAATAACCGAAGGTACCTATTACACTTTATGCAAAGCGGTTAAGCAGTATTTGCTCGAAGGAAGTAAGAAATAGCCATAATTTAATCAATCTATCCAATATTTTACAGAGAAGGCTAGCTATTGCTTCGATAGATTTCCTTACTGTTTATAAGTATACTAAATTGCTATTTATCTAAACAAACATCGGCTACAACTTCAAAAACAAATAGTTACATTAGCCCAACAACAGTGGGCATAGGTATAAAATGTTCTATTTATGACTTTATTTATTTAATCCTTCTGCTGATTATATATATTTGATAAAGTTAATCCACAATAGATTATACTCGAAACATATGTACCTAGTTAATAAAATAATTTATTAACCATTTAGTACTCAAGGATGGCTCGACTAGTGATATGTATTTTACTGCTCGCGGGATCTGTTTTTGGACACCATGAAAAATATGAAGGGTAAATATCTTTACCAATTTCTTTAATTCCTTCTTTACACATAAATATCCTACAGCATAATATGATATAATGTGAAGTTGTATTTTTTTATGTGAACCTCAACATACACGTAGGTACAGCTGCCTACGTACATCATAGCTCTTCACTTCTATATTGTTATGCAAAAAGCACTATGTAAGCTATTTTTTAAATAAAATAAAAGTACCGTTATCATTATTAATTTGATATATTAAATCGTTAAGTGCTTAATCCTAAACTGATAAACATAAACAATTTTTTTTTTTCGTTTCTCATCTCTGAGTAATAAAATAACGGTATATTTTTGTCACTATCGCTTCAGAATACTAAATAAATATAGTATTTAAACGTTATTTATACCGATTCATATATCTTATTGATTACTCATCACATTACACATCTCACACATATTCTATAGTTATAGCAAAACGACCAAAATTATTTTCATCTATAAAACTTGTTTTCTTTAAAAATTTATTTTCACATAGGCACCAACTTTATCGTGTATCGGGACCATCAAATGAGTTTGCTGCCTTAGAAGCCAAGCTTGACTTTCTCTCAATAAAACCAGCAGTCTCCTCAGGAACCGGTCAACTAGAAGTTCTCTTGAGATTGTCACCTCAAGAAAGAAATGGCTGGCTTAAATACTTTGAAAACCAAAATATGCACTACCAATTAGTTGCCAACAATTTAGCAGAGTAAGCACCTATCTTGGTACATATTTAACTACGTAATTTTTCCCAAAGAATAAACTGAACATATCTAAAAAAAATCATTGATTTGTAGCATTATTCGTCATGAAGAAACCAAAATTAATAGTCTCAAATCCAGAACAAAGAGCGATAACAGTTCAATGTCGTGGGAACAATACTATGGATACCAAGAGGTAAAGTTTTAATTTGAATTTACTTGAATAATAACCGTAAAAAATGTCTTATTAAGTTATTATTTATTAATTGTTCAAATATAAACTTTCAGATCAATGACTATTTGGACAGTCTCGCTGAGAAATATCCTGACGTTGTAACAGTCATAAACGCGGGTTTAAGTTACGAAGGAAAACAGATCAAAACCGTGCGAATTTCCACCACACGTTTCGAGAATCTGAGGAAACCCGTTATTGTTATTGATGCTGCAGTGCACGCCAGGGAATGGGTGACACCACCTGTGGCTCTCTACCTCATCCACAAATTAGTTGTTGACGTCACAGACAGAGATTTAGTCGAAAACATTGACTGGATAATCATACCTATGGCCAATCCTGATGGATACGAATACTCCATGAAAGAAGTAAATGATTTTTCATTTATTATGTTACATAAATAGGTACATTTGCTGGCCCACTTCAGCTCTTAATAGTGGGTTCAAAATATAAACAGTTACGATATTTAATTTTTCTGAAAAATACTACAAATATAGCGGAAATACAATATTGTAAAATTTTCTTTAACCATAAATACATTCAATATATTTTACAGGATCGCATGTGGCGTAAAACACGTTCAATGGGCCACGAAGGCAGCGCAGAATGCCCAGGTGTTGATGGCAACCGTAACTTCGATCACTACTTCGGAACCAGTGCAGCCAGCGCAGATCCCTGTACAATCGTATACGAAGGACCCACTCCGTTCTCTGAACCAGAAATCAGAATAATAAGAGATACTATTTTGACACACTTGAATAGAATCCCAATGTACATTTCCGTTCACAGTTATGGCAACATGTTCCTGTATGCTTGGGGAAATAATGGTACGATTACCTACTAATTTATTATTTTCTTTCTCTTTCTCCTTACATACTTAATTATTTATTATATTTATCAATATGTTAAAAAAATATTCCTATGTTTATTTAATTACGTACAAAATATTATTATAGGTACCTTACCTTCGAATGGTCTAATTCTGCAAGTAGTTGGTGTCGAAATGGCACAAGCTATTGACAAACTGAAACTGGAGAAAGCTGATAGATACGTCGTAGGAAATGCAGCTCAAGTGTTATATTTCACTACTGGAACATCAAGAGATTGGACTCGTGCAGTTGGCATTCCCCTAACGTACACCCTGGAACTCCCTGGTTATGAATATGGCTTCATCGTACCTCCAGAATACATCAAACAAATTGTCACTGAAACTTATGCTGGTTTCGTCGCTGGAGCGCGTTCAATGCTCAAATATTATGGTTAATCGATAATAATTATTAATTTGTACAAATAAATATGTTCTTTATAACGTGTTTATAACAATTGTTTTATGATTACCCCTAACCTAAGCCATAAAACAGAAATGCAAACAATGGACTTCAATAAACGACGGCTTCAAATTACGATTTGAATACAAACATCGTTCATGCTCCTGTTTCGATTTAGTAATAACCTTTGTTGTGCTAGGCTTTAAACTAACTAAGCAATTGTTTGGTTCTTTTGCACGTTGTCGCCATAAAATCGTTAAAGTAATTGAAAGTTGACTCGAAAGAGCAATACGATATGCACTTAACTTCTGTGCTCCCTTTACTTTATTTGTGCATTTTTGTTAATTACACGCTCCAAATAAGATTTACAAGAAAAATCAAAGCGATCGGATTTCCTTACTATAAAATCTTAATGACTTTAGGGTCTTGTAAAAGTAAGTACCTACTATTTCAATATTTAGTTTGCTTTGTGCTTTTTAACAAACTCTTCGACCTCGTTTATGAGACTGGTTGTTAGTAAAAGTAAATGAAGCAAAAATCATAATATAAATTATGTAACCATGCACTTTTACATATTTTTTTTTTATTTAAGTAACTACCTGTATTTTATATTTATATTTTTTAGATAGTATACTTTTCAAAGAAGAAAAAATTTGGCCAACAGTAAGGTTAAACAGAGTAATGGATATTTATTACCGAAGCAGTAATAGTAAGTTTTTATAGCATTCAACACACAATAGTAAAGATTGAGACTTGATAGATATGAATATGTTAGCTAGCAATTATAATTAATGTACTTCCAATGCATGCACTAATTATTCAGTAAGTAAATATTTAAATACAAAAAAACATCATCTGAGTATTTTTATAAGCGAACACATAAATCTAATCTTCCAATATATTTTTAGATGATATAAAAGTATCGCAAGTGGATATATTTCTAATAATAAACAACACGGACTGCGTGGCCTTCTCAACCTCTGGGGTGGGATCACCAGAATTTACGGCAACTATGTTCTACGCAACAAACATGGGCCCAACTTATTATAGGTTAACAATTTTTACATGCGACTACAACGTCACAGTGGAAACATTAGAAACGAGTACAGGATCATTAACTGCTTAAAACTTTCATTTTTATTGATATGAAATAAAGACGCGGGTCGATAATGAATAAAGAAAAGCTTAGCACAATGTTCCATATCTTATCATTATCCCGTACACATCTATTTGGTTACAATTTATAATTTCATTTTCAATTTGTAATCATAGTCACCTCTCACATGATCCGGCCTTCTTCTTTCTCCTCTTTTTAAATTACTCCACCCAATAGAGTACTCCGCCCGCCGCCGATTTCCAGTTTAAAAAGAGCTTATCCGGCGGCGATCGCAAATTGTAGACCACAGTTCTAGACAGTCAGATGATTCTTCTTCTCTTTATTAACTCCACATAACTTAGCCACATAATAAAACATTTTTAAACTACCGCCAGATCATCAAAATGAAGATAAATTCCCGCCAATTTCCTTTTTTTTCATGGCAACAAATAAAAATGTTATATTAAACAAAACAAAAAATTCAACTAACAATAAAAAATAAAAAATATAACAAAATATGCATTATTTTTCTTATTATATAATGAATGTAGCCATAAAAATTATATCCCATTTTAGGTTCGTATGACTTTAAAATTAAAATATGTACAAAAGACAGTGAAATGGAATATCTTGGCAGAGTTACTATACTTCAAAATAAAATTTAAAATTGTCTTAAATATAAATCAATAGTCATAAAATACGAATTAATCTACAAAATTACTATCTATATAAGTATTTTATAAGTAAGTAAGTACTAATTATTTTTATAGCAATACTATTCTACTTATTTTTTATAGCCTACATAATATTTACTGTCATTAATCTGGCAGCATTCAACATCAATGTTTATTTACGTACTGACTGAAGTCAAATCACACGCAAATCACAATAGTCATTACGCACAAAAGCAAAAATTAAAAGTGTAATGATCTTGAATCCGTGAAGATGTTTTGGTACCCATGGTCCGAAAGTATCAAAAAAAGAGCCTGTCGATACCTTCTCCAGAGGTATCTTGGAAACTTTCTTGAAGAAAAACTTACTTTAGATCAGCTGAGTGTCGATTTATACAATGGAACAGGGACGGTTTCTGAAGTCAGCCTTGACTGTGAGGTAAATATACTCACATTATGATTATTTACATGTATAATATGGGACCAATAATTATTTGTTTACGAGTACACCATTGAAAATACTTCAGTTTGCGACCAATATATTGTTTACACTTTTCGTCCTTGCCAATTTTATGTGCGCTTAATTCATAGTAACGTAGCACGTGTCTTCCAATTTGTTTTGAAACAAAGGAAATCATGTTCAATCGGATTTATATTTAGAAAATAATAATACAATGAAATGGCTTACAAGTATAACAAGATAAACATATAATTCTTATAGATAAGCTATATATCAGCTTTTTTTTTCCATAATTTTATTGAAGACTGTATGTAATTTATTTTTCAAGTATAAAAATAAATTAGCATTACTTAATATACTTTATTCCAAATGACAAAAAATAATTTTCTGTTCCAATACATGATAATTCCACATTTATCCTAAACATAAACCTTGAAATTAATCAAATCAAGGTCAATTTTTACTATATTTTATAGTTAAAATTAGCATGGCCTCTTTTCAAAGGAGATAACATAAACTTCTTAAAAACTGTTGCCTTTACTTTAATTATAATAAAGATTGCCAATTAATATATTTAATTTGCTAGGCGCTTAATGAATTGGGTGATTCTCAAAACTGGCCGCTGGAAATAGTTGATGGGCAAATGCAAGAGATCACTGTGACAGTGCCGTGGTCAACATTACTCAAAGATGATTCAATTGTTGAGATTAATGGGCTCTCGCTCACTGTTCAACCAAAAGTACGGACAGAGCCAGGTAAGGGTAATCTACTCATTTATGAAGTTCCTTCTTTCAAGTGTTTTTGAAATATGTTTGATGAAAAAAAATGTATTTCAAATTATATAGTTATATAGTTATTAGTAAATTTGAAATACATACAATAATGCTTTAAAATATTTAATTAATCATCATCATCTCACCGATGAAGATACGGCTAGATTGGTTTATTTTAGTTACTTTCATAGCATTATGTCCTATGGAATTCTACTATGGGGCAGGGCTGCAGATATAGAAACTATATTTATATTACAGAAAAGAGCCATACGCTCTATATATAATTTACGTGCTCGGGACTCACTCAGAGATCTCTTTAAGAATATTGGTATCCTCACTGTACCATCACAGTATATATTTAATAATGTTTTACATGTACACAAAAACGCGGACTTACACACAAAAGTAGGAGATAGACACTGTTATGGCACAAGGAATAGAAATAAAATTGAAATGCCATTTTATAGGTTAGCTAAAGTTAAAAATTCATTTATGGGCCAAGGTATACGTTTTTACAATAGAATTCCTCATAGTATTAAAGAGTTTAGTAGTGTTAAATTTAAAACTTATTTAAAAAATGTATTAGTTCAGAGAGCCTACTACAGCATTAAGGAATATATGGAAGATGAAAATCCATGGAGGGTTGTCGCGTAAGAATAACAGGACAGTTCTTTGGCATATTATGATAATATATAATATTATGTAGTTAGATGTAAGTAACATGTAATGTAAAATTATATAGTATATGGACATGACTTTAAAAGAGCAACTATGGAGTTTCTTGCCGGTTCTTCTCCATAGATACTGCTTTCCGAATCGGTGGTAAATTTAAAGAATGTAATGACGATTCAAAAGTGCTTCTGGAAGAAGTCTAATTGAATAAATAAATGTTTGAGTTTGAGTTTGAGTTTAATCAATACACAATTAAAAAAAAAACAATTTAAATTTTTTCAAATGTGAAATATACTTACTTATCTTCATTTCACACATGAAATTATCTAGTGTCATCCATGTTGGAGTCCATGTGGTCGTCAATGTCCTCATCAATGCAATTGGCAGCGGAATGTCTCCGTGAGGAGGCTGGACCACAAGAATCAAACCCAGTTGAAGGCATTGAAATGTTTGCCCATGCTATTGATTCCAGTGAGTTGAATATTTATTAAAAAATACCTATCATGTCATATATTTCTATTTTTGTTGTTCCATTTTACAAGAAATAGACAAGAAAAAGAAAATTAAGAATATGTGGTGCTATAATTTATTAGTGTGTTTATAATAATTAATTTACTTGCATGCATATTTCAGTTTTAAGCAGAGTGAAAGTAAAATTTGTAAACACAAAGATTAGAATAGAACATGTACCTAAAAATGGTACAAGAGGCATAGCTCTGGAAGCTC
The DNA here is from genome assembly GCF_061535455.1 of Colias philodice. Classification (NCBI taxonomy): domain Eukaryota; kingdom Metazoa; phylum Arthropoda; class Insecta; order Lepidoptera; family Pieridae; genus Colias; species Colias philodice. Next base: position 7,103,063 of record NC_143103.1, on the reverse strand, counting down.
ATATTAAAAAGTAAGTAATTATTAATTTTTATATGTTTAATTGAAGAAGGCAAAAACCTAAGATGTATACATGTATGTATGCATAAATATTTGCTGTATGTATAATAATGTAGAAATTCCTTATTGATGTTTTGTTTTCTTCCACTCTAGCATTGACTACTTTGATGAGGCTGGATCGGAATCTGTACCTGAATCATCAGATACTGAAAAGAACAAAACATATGTAGTGTCCACATATACAAATAAGAAAATTAAATTCTCAGGAATAACATTTTATATAGACGAGTTTCCTTCCAAACTTCGGACAATGGCCCCAAGTTTGATCATGGAAAAATCTGCATCATCTCAAGCAGATAAATCTGAAGGCACTGCTGAGACACCAGATGCGAACTATCAAAGCACATTATCTGATGTTTTCTATGAAGCTAGAAGTGTGATATCCACAATAGATTCTGATCCTATAAGGGACATAATTGAAGATAGACATCCTGATTCTACAAGAGAAAATACGCCAGAAGAGAAGGCAAGCCAACCTGATCCCATACTATTTGCTAAATTAACTGGCCATCAGGAACTAAACTTAAAACTCAAACATTCTGAAGAAATAGAAGGCCCAAAGGTGGAGGTGAAAGTACTGTTGGGGTCTTTTCTTATTTTTATGACTCCAAGACAGTTGCACACTATTATGGAACTCTGTGATGCATTGAATCAACCAGATTTAGAAGATACAAGGTATTTTTTATTAGTAAATTTTATAAGTACATAAATTTTTAATACTTATGTATTTTTCATGGGATATCATAACTTTGCAAGTATTTTTTTAATAATAATTAGCTGAACAAAAAAAAATATGTTTTAAATAGGTATGTACATTCATTTCAAAAACGTGCTTTATGTGAGAAGAACAGTTTATCTATATTATCTGGAGGTAAATGATAATAGATAGATTTTCCATGATAAATCATTGTTTTGAAACACAAATATACAACTTTGTTTTATCAACTGCATTCAAACAATAGATAATAATTTTAATATTATGTCAATATTATATTATATTAAACATGTTTCTGTTGTGTTATTAAAATATAGTTTACATACAAGCTATGACTAGAAATTTATGTTATACTAGCTTCCGCCCGCGACTCCGTCCGCGCGGATGTCGGTCTTCGCGTGGATGGTTTATTTCTCCATTTTGAATAACTCTGACAATGACATCTTATAAATATCTATTGGACCCAAATACGGCTAGGTTTATAATAATACGCAACGTGTGTTCGCGGATCTACAGAACAACGTCTATGGATAAAACTGAAAAATTAAGATTAATTTTTTTTCTACGTATTTTTCTAGGATAAAAAGTATCCTATTTTACGCCCAGGATAATAAGGTATAATTATACCAAGTTTCATCGAAATCGAACCGTTAGTTTTCACGTGATGTCTTCACATACAGACAGACAGACAAAAATTTTTTTAATCACATATTTGGGTTTGGTATCGATCCAGTAACACCCCCTGCTAGTTATTTTTTCAATATCTTCAATGTACAGAATTGACCCTTCTACAGATTTATTATATGTATAGATAGATAGATTAATCTGTAATAATATTAACATCTTGATATTTTATATTAACAAAAACCGGCCAAGTGCGAGTCGGACTCACGCACCATAGGTTCCGAAATAACATATTTGTTTATTATATGTTGTAACTTTAAATATAAATTTTATATAGAAGCTTTTAGAAATTTTTTCTTTACGACAATTGATTTTTAAATTCAATCCACATTATGATTTTAGCAATATACCCATTCGACCCAGTGGAGTAAATGTCCAATGCAAACCAATGACTCAAGCAGATTTTCAACTAATAGAAGCGCAGTTACTTGGGAATTTGGAGAAAAGAGCCAAACCTACCACTATGCATGGCTGGTCAGGGCCAAGTATAGGTAAATATTACGGATATCTTAGTTAACAGATTGGTTTGATTCTGTAGTAAAACTTTCTGGAGAAAATTAAGTCCTCAATTTTAAAATTTGTTTATAGAAACTGTTGTTATTCCCTCTTACGTTGAAAAAGTTACCCATAAAATTCCCCATGTGGTTACTGCAGGTTACTGTCATACATGATAAATCAGAATTTTTAATTTTCTCGATTTTTATTTTGTACATATAGTTCCAGAGCAATCAATATTTTTAACGCTACCCTGCAATATTTGAAATAAGTACCTACTTTGTAAGTTCTGTAATGTTAATTAATAAATAATATTGCTTTAGAAGAGAGTGAGATGGACAGTGAGAGGTTCCATCCAATGTCGTCAGACGCTCAAATGTCGGAGAGTTTCAACTCGTCAGTTAGTTCTATGAGCACTAGTATGACGTCCAGTTTAAACATACCTACGGCCCAACCAAGGATCAAGAGAAATAAAAAAGGTACAATTATACTTTGTTTATTCAATAAAAATGAATCGGAAACAGATTATTTAATATTTATCTTCATACTCGACCGAAACTACGCCAACTGCGTAGTAGATATATTATAGTACTCAGGTAAGATATTCTATCATGCTATATTCAAAGCAACCAAATTAATTAATAGACCTAAATGTTTTGTTTATAAATTTATACTCAAATCTTTACTATTAGCAATCTATCTGTAATTTGTATACACTTTTCAACCAATACTTTAATTATATTTACAAATATTTATGCAACTAAAAAATTTACAGTTCCACACATAGACGGTGACCCCACAGCTGAGGTGTCCCACGTCAGTCTTCGAATAGCGTCTATTTCCTGTGTACTCTTACATAAGGTAATTAAAACATTGCTGTTGCATATATTTCAAATAAAATTTAAGCCTTGCACCTAATTTTAAATATGAATTTTCGAACATGTGATGATACCCTCGATATTCAATTTTTTAAAACAATCAATGCATTGTAGATCAGCCAATATTCAAGATCATTTTGAATGAATAATACAAAGTAAATATTTTCTCTTATTTATTTTAATATTTTATTTCAGGATATCCTTATACCAACACCAATGGGAATTACTTGTATATCAAATTCTTCCGCAACTAAGTTGCAACAAGTTAGCACTGAATTTTTCGCTCGCATCGAAACATTCACTAAAATGGACGAAAGAAAAGATTTGAACACCATCAACGAATCTTTAGATATTGCTACTGATTTGGATCATTTAAGGTATTTAATAATCATGCATTTTCCTGAAAGATTTATAGTACGTAATTAAATTGATTAGTGTGAATTTGTATCGATTGCTAATTTTTTTTTTGTATGATAATATATATAGTCATATTTTTGTCATTGTCTTTAATAAATAAATAATAGCTGTAAAAATGAGGCGAAAAAAATTTTTCGATCGTAAAGCACTCTCTGATGCTTCGCATCATGAGTCGTGCAATATAACAAATATTCATATTATTCCACGAAAGCGATTTTTGGATACCGCAGATCAATGTACAAGTTGATACCAATTGAATGTTTCTCAAATACTTTACCAATAACCATATAAATATTTTTTCAGGTTACTAGCATCAGAAATAAGTTTGGACGGTAGTGAGAAAGTGACGTCACACGGCAGCCAGACTATGTGCGAAGCTGCCGTAAGGAATGTTTTAGTGCGAGAATGCTTATACATTCATCCTGAGGATGAAGAGGTTCAGAGACAGAGCTACGATTTGATATATTTTGATAATGGTAACTTTTTTGTTTTAATATTAGTTTGTAATATTAATTGGTTGTATTATTAATAGTCTCAAAATTTATTTGAATGAAAGAAGGTACATATGTATTTTTACGCGATTCCATGACACGCCTCTTATGATTGTGCCATACTTTTTTATCATTGTCTCTTCTAGTTAAGACGGTTACATTTTATATGTGAATGTTAATTTTATTATTTATTATTATTTCAGAAGAGGATGAATCTATTATGGCACCACCAAAGTCGAATTTAAGAATGAACTTCAAACAAACATCCAAATACATGAGGATAGGCGGTGAAAAGAAACTCGTTTATCCTACTACTGATGTTGTGTAAGTATCAAGAATGACAAATCATAATACATATGTAATTTTAACTCAAAGTTTCTATAGAGTTATTTTTTTATGTCCTTAAAATAATCCTTTACTATTACGATAAAACATTATGCACATATTATAACTAAATGTGCATTTTTTTAAATCTTAAAGAATTAAGGTCACCCGCTCTGTCTCTATCTCTCTCTTTCTCTCTCTCTTTCTGTTTATTCTATTTCTATTAATTATTATTTTGTTTCAGCTTGAAATGTACCCCATTCCACATAGACGTAGAGTTGACACTAATAGAGCGAATGTCAGCGACCTTTTTCCCGACAAACAACATGGCGAGTGCGCCTGCGCAGAGTCAGCCGCAGAATCATTTTAACTTTACATTACATTGTCCTAATTTGAACGCTGTTTTGAGGTACAGTTTAGTAATTATGATTATTCAATGTATTTTTTATTGGTAAAATGACAGGCAGTAATTTAATTCACTCTAAAATTATTTTACTGAATGAAGAAATATTCTAAGTTGCAAAAGAAATCACTACTTCTTTTGCAACTTAGAATATTTCTTGTTTAATTGTATCTTTCATCCTATTAGTGGTTTATGTGGTTTGTGACTATTCTATCGTTCATTCCTATCTCAATTTGTCTATAAAAATAAATTTCTGCGCCACTCAGATTATATTATATAAGTAGTTCACCCTACAAACATATTATTAATTGAAAATGATAACATAATATTATCATGTATATTATTGGGTCCTTACATCCCGCTTGGGAAAGGTTAATAGCAAGTCACTCACTACCCATTAAAATAAAAAATCTAACACCATAATAATACAAAATCATCCAGGTTCCCAATAGCAGACCTGCGTCCAGGCATAAACCGCGACATTCGACGTGTGCGCAACGACTACCTTGTCTTCAAGTTCCAAAACGCGACTATCTCTTGCCAGCAAGTGCCGGCAACTCGACCTCTACCAACCACAGTAACGGTTAAAGCTACGACTCTGGATTTGTATTATCATGTAAGTAAAAAAAAGAACGTGTGTAACGAGCACACGTGTTAGAAGTAAAACTTAAAATCGTCGTCTTACTCCATGACGTGACGGTATTGCCATGACGCAACCTTGAAATTTTACTCTTAACGCGCCTAAAGAAAAATAAATTGCGTATATGTAAAGTACAGCCGAATGTTGTATAGCACTACTAATTTTAAGTCTAATTTATATGTTTAATTTTTAATGCTGTTTTCTAGGAAAATGAACATTTACCAGCAACTCACATGGCTCAAACTACAATGGATGACTCGTCGTTTGAAGGCGATATACTTAAAGGAAACACAACTACTCCTCTTCCTATGTGAGTACATATAGTATTTTCTTGAAGAAAACACAGCTAAATATTTTAACTGTTTTTAATTTAATTACAATGGAATTTTATATTAAAGTCAAGTTTCAGATAACCTTAAAATAAGGGTAATAAATACACATTTTGCATACGCTCCAAAACGTTTATAGATACTTTAAAAAATATAGTTAACTAAGAAAAAACTACCAAGGTTTTGCTCAACTCAGCTACGTTCAAAAAGACAATCCTTGGATATTATGTAACATACTGTTGTAAAATTTTGTACAGCACCGAAGATATCGACTTCTTAGACTTTTCTAAAGTAGTAATTATTATTTCCAGGATATCTATAACATTCCAACCACGGGAAACAAGCAAGGGCCCGTTCGATTCTCTTGCAGACGAATTTAACTTCGAACCAAAAGCAACCAACCCCATGACTACTTCGATGTATATAATGAATAACCTACGAAGCACACTCCCTAGCCCATTTAGTGGTAAGAAAATGGCGCATCAGGGTATTGGCAAACATGAAACACAGACGAAAGGTAATATTTTGTAAATAATTAAATAATTAATATAAAATATTGATTAAAATGCGCACTAAATGACTTAATTTTTTTTTAATCAAAATTACCCTTTATTCATTAGGACAAGAGGAAGAATTGATCGTCCCTGGTACGGACGAAGAAATGGCCGAATTTACAAACAGTTCAGTCGAAATCTCGTCAATTCATCTCGACTTCAACTTACCTATACTTAGCTTACAACTTGAGTAAGTATATCACACTTTATTATTGTTTATGCAGATATTTAAACATGTAATATTCAGGCTTCACATCTGTACCAATTTAAAATATGTCAAAAGCCCGGCTGGCTCTCTTAAATTAATTAAATTAAAAAAATAGTATGTATATTGAATAGTCTCGAGGTAAATATACAAACATGCAAGTGCACATTACATAATTACATTCAGAAATCAGACCTATGGAATCCTCAAATAAAAATAAACTCAACTCAAAAATTTTATGAACAGATCGAAACAGCTATACGAGATAATTTACAACCGAATCAACTCAGACCTGTTGCTATGGGAACCGCGAGTAACAGAACCGTTTGATATCACGCCGCACATCTGCGGACCGATATACCCAGCATTTGGCGTTTGTAAAGGATATGGTGAGTTGAAAAAATACTTGAGTCTTTTGTGGCGGGTTCAAGCTTGTGATGCATGTTAGACATTAGTAACGAACATTTTTTTTTTTATTTATTCACAAAATGTTAAATTTGTATCAAATTAGTAAAAAAGTGTTTTTTTTTTGGTTTCAAACTTGCGATACACTTTTAAAGCATGAGTTACAAAGATTAATTTTTCTAATGACTCAAAAAATTTGCTACGTTAAGATTTCACATAAAATTTTAACAAAAAAATAATATAGGTCGTCTTTTACACTTTAATTAACTACATCTCTACTAATTTTGAAGAACTGAAACGTATTCGGCACGATATTTATAACTAAACCACTTATTAACTCCATCCGTTATTATTAACATGATAAATATTCTATCAATAGACTCAGATTCAGACAGTTCATCATCAGAAGAGGAGAACTTATATTACTCTACGTACGACCACAAAGCAAGGAAAAATTACGGCAACACGAAACCATTGCCAGAGAACAAGGAAAGCGAGTCGCATAACTTTTGTCTGACGCTGAAAGTTGGCAAGGGCTTGCTCAGTATATACGCTCCTGTTAGGGTAAGAAAAATTCTCATTATTATTTCTATACTTTTCTTTTTGTTATATTAAAATTTTGTTTATAATTTTAATCATTATAATCTAGAAATTATTGATAGGGAAAAATAGAAAATTTTACGTATCAGCGTACAATAAATGAACAATTAGACTCGAAATCACGCACAAATTGTCCGAAGCTTAACTCTGCCTACCCTTGATTTAGGCAGACTTTGAACACTATTTCGACGAAATATGTTAATGGTTGAGTTTGTAATGTTATCACTTATCCGAATAAGTTAATGTGTAAGATTAAACAACGCCCTGACATTTAATGTGTGAGTTTAATTTTTATTGTAGTATGTCATGGTTCTAATGTATCCAGCCTTTTATTTTATGTATCTTTCCCTTCTCTGTATGACATTTGGTAAACCAATGTAATGTTAAATAATTTCAACCATATTAACAGGATAGTAACAAACAAGTGGTGCCCGGTCAAATGGGAGAATTAGTGCTTGAAGCGCAGAAGTTATCAATGTGCCAAGTTAGTGGTCTCAACGGACGGGCTAAAACCGCTCAAATGTGTTTGAGAGGCGGCAAGATGACTCTTTATCATGAACGTGAGTATTCTATAGTTTAGAAAAATACATTTTAAAATGTTTTCTTGTCTTTATAGATTAGGAATGATGATTAATTATCTTTATAGCATTCTGTATATAAACTAGACTGATACTAATATTTTAGTTTTATAGCATTTGAGCTTTATTAATATAATTGTTTAATGAATAAAACATAAAACCAAAAGAGAAGAATAAATTTGATTGCTCTGGCGGAATCACGGGTCGCCCCGGACTGGCACAAGACGCGTGTTCTCATCCCGCCTCGTGATCGAAATTTTTCTATTCTTTAAAAATGTATTTACACTTATACTGTTGGTGATACTTTGCATCTGGGAATGGATTCTAGAAATAAAAAAGTTAACAGAACTTAGTCAAAGCAAATATATGGTGTTTTAACTATACAATATCTTTGCAGCTATTCTAACAATTCCATCAATCAAACCGAATTTACGATTACATGGCACTGCTTTACCATCCCACCTCAAGAAAACTATATATCCTTCGAATAAAGGTGTGTTTATAAAGGAAAGAATGGAACCAAAAGATATGTTCACATTGGCGTTAAAGACTGAACCGAATAGTGATACACCTGGGCTAAAGGTATTATTATTATATTGTTACTTGTATTTCTACGAAAATATATACATTTTTTTTTTACAAAGTGTGCGTATTTGTTTAGATATTTTTCTCTATTTTCATTTGAAATTGGAAAGTAATTTGTGAAAATATTTATTTGATCTAATTCTGTAATCTTATTTTATCTAGTTAATTAGTTATATTATTATTCACTCAATACAATAATAAAATAATTGGCATTCTTAAGCAAACAAACTGACAAGTATTTATATTTATTAAATTTCCACAGACAATTTGCATAGCGCTCGGCATAGAGCAAGCAACTCTACGTCACAGAGGCGACAAAGGCATAGCATGGTTGAATCAATTCATGGATATATTGGACGTCCTAGATTATCCTGTTCCTGGATACACACCATCTACTGTGCTGTCAGAACTGCATGTACATGTCTGGGATTGTGCTGTGGACTATAGGTATTATTATATTGATGTTTAAATTTGAAAATTTTATAGGCTGGCAGAATTTTTATGAATTTGTACCTAATTTCCCGTTAATTAGGGTCATATTGCTACTTTAAAGGAAAATATTTTTGCAGGTAAAGGAGTATGTAAACTGAATTCGCAATTTAAACAAGAAAACGCACGCATGACGTGCACGATTGACGCACAACATTGTTTAAATGTTTTCTGTCACATTTTCTATTTGGAATGAACTCTGTCTATTTTTGGTAAAATGATTTCGATTATCATAAAAATATAGTCAAATACATATTTTTTTACAGACCTCTATACCTACCAATACGAACAGTAGCAACGTTAGGAAACTTCAGCGTGTCAAGCAACCTTATACCAGAAACAAACACATCATACCTTCGATTCTTAGCTCAAGAATGCACCTTATTCCTATATTATGTAAACAACGCGAAACCAAATACACCTGTACCACTAGATGATGAGAAACACCCAGACATACATAGAGACTATGTGTGTGTGGTAGATGTTGGACTATTTGAACTGTCCCTCAGAATGGCGGATAAAACTAATGGGGTAAGTTTTTATTGACTCTTATTGTATCTATTCCTGTGCCCTCATCTCGATTAGCCTTGTTTAGCCGGGGTATAAACAAAAAAAATGTTGTGTGGTTTTATGAAACCACGGTAAAAGTGAAACTGTTCGAACGGTTCCGAACACTGCTTTGTGTAGCGCATGTCGCGTGTCGGTCGGCGACATGCGCTACACAGACCAAAAAGTTTGAGACGATGTAATAAGAGTTTCACTTTAATATTGTCCTCTTTCAGTTAGTGAAAAAACATACAAATTAGAAATGAAATTTTTATAATGTTAGTTAAATAAAAGATGTCACGTAAGCAGGAATAACTATTGATGAATCTTCATCAATTGTTAAGTGATTGCAGCTCCAAACTTAAAATATTCATTTTGTCAAATTTATTCGTCCTTTGATATTTGTACCCAATAAAATACTAAATTTCAGGACTAAATAACATTTCTTGCTACATTTTGCATTACCAATACTAAAACATCAACTTTCACAGTCAAATGACCAGCCCCAAGTGGATCTCACAGCATCCAACAACATGGTGAACATGTACACTTGCTGGGATTCAGCGTCAGCGCTGTGCCGCTTACTGACTTACGTAGCTTCGGATGGAGATTCAAATCCGCCATACATTCGCTCGAGACACACTAGTATATGTTCTGATCAGCTCGAACAGCTTGTTGGTAAGTTGCTTAATAGATAATTTGCAAAAAAAAGCAACTTGGTAAGTAAACATGTACACATGCTGAGATTCAGCGTCAGCGCTGTGCCGTTTACTGACCTACGTAGCGTCAGATTCGAACCCGCCATACATTCGCTCGAGACACACTAGTATATGTTCTGATCAGCTCGAACAGCTTGTTGGTAAGTGGATAAATAACTTATATTCATGAAATTTGCGATAAAAAGCAACTTGGTGGTAAGTAAACATGAACACGTGCACATAAATATGACTGATTTTTAATTAATATTGTACTATTTGCCGCAGGTCTTGATGACAGACCAATGGAAGAAATTAGAGAACTTTCGCCCAGTGAAATTCAACAAGTTAATGAACTTATGGCAGAGGCTTTGAAAGAAAGCCCAAATAACACAAGTAAGCTCTAATTTCTAATTCTTACAGTTTATTTTACAATAAAAAAAAATGTTAAAAATAATACTTTTTTATAGATGAAGAAGATGAATTGATCAGTTCGACGGAAAAAGAAGGAGTTGAAGTGTTCTTCTTTCCAGATGAATCTAATACGAAACAGAAACAGATTTCTGAATGCGCAGACACGGAGTTGGAAACACAGGGTATAGAAGACCAAGAATGTAAGAGCATAGACATAGTGGAACAGGCGCAAGAAGCTAAACCAAATATTCAAGTGGCCAGAGATTTGGGTGATCCTACACTCACGCCAAAAGCGTCACCACGAAAATCTAGGCGGAAAAAGGTAAAAAAATTAGAGCAATTACCTTTTTTTATAAATGTGTAGGGAATCTGTTGTTTAGTTGCAGCCATTTATTTATAGCAATATTGCAGCTGTATATTTCATAGCGTTTATTTTCATAATTGACTGGTACTATTTCTCCACATATTATACTCCCATTTTTTTCTTACATAAATTCACACTCACCAACAATCCTCGAACTTACACGTGTTTAAACCAGACAAACATAACTTAATGAATCCTCATTTTCAGGTAAAATCCGGCGGAGACGGTAGCAACACGGATGACGAATACTGCATAGTGGATACGCAAGCGTACTCACACGATAACGAAATGGACGAGCCCGTAGTGAACTGGATTGGTCCGGGCCCAGTGTATATGGTCGATAACCATTTTACAGTACCGGCGGCTAGGTCGGACGTTCTTAAAGCGCCTAAGAGTTTCCCGCTGCCTGTTTTGAGGTAAATGGTTTAGATATAAAGTAGATATTATATAGATAGATTTTATAGTGATTTTATAGGTGGAGATTTTTTTTTTCACTTGAAGAATGATATTATCTTTTTAGCACGAAAGCATTTAAACTAAAAATTAATGAATATCTATCGCCGAGTCTGCAATCTTGTCCTTGAAACATTTTTTTGTTAAAAATACATTTCTAGAATTAGTAAGTTATTATACACTAACTCAATTTTTCAGATACACACTGTGCGAAATGAGCCTAACATGGAATATGTATGGTGGACATGACTTCCGCCCGACAACTGCAACCCCCAAGAAAACTGTGAGCATTGAGGTCGATCCAAGGAGACAGGGTTCTCCTACCGCAAAGTAAGACTTACTTCAACTTTACATTGATTCAATTATTAAAAACTGCCGACCGGCCAATCAAGGACAGTCTTCGAACTGTTGACAATTTTAGGCCGTCATATCTACCAAAAAAATTCAACGGTTGCACTTTGATATATACGAATAATGAATAATAATGTATTAAATTGTAATAAAATGTTACGGATCACAAAATTTCAACAGTTTGCTATCTCATAATCAAACTGTTTTATAATCCTACAGCGATAAATCTAAAATCTATTTATCATTAAGGAAATACCATTATTCTGGTACAGACGCAGCAAAGACTACGAACCGTACGAAAAGAGCGTGGCGGTCGCAGCTGCTATGCGTAGCGGTGTTAGCTGGTCCGCGGGCAGTGAACGTGTACGACCCGCAACCGTAGCTCGTACGGACCCCAGAGCACGTGGTGGGGCGCTGCGTGACCACCATACTTGTGTGAAGCTATGTCTCACTAAGGTATACCATATTGTATCCCATAGATTCATTCAACTAGATACCCTACTTAATTGACTGTAGCGTTGTGAGCTGGTCCGCGGGTAGTGAACGTGTACGACCTGCAACTGTAGCTCGTACGGACCCCAGAGCACGTGTTGGGGCGCTGCGTGACCACCATACTTGTGTGAAACTGTGTCTCATTAAGGTATACCGTAAAATTAAAAGTAGTTTGTCCACTGGTCAAGGTAACGGTCAGTGCGTGCGTATTGCCCGCTGCCGTCGCGTGGACCGACCTGCGAGTATGGGGTTAACATATTGTGTGTGGAGATCTGCCTCCTTTACACCGCATCCGGCTCGAAGGACCAAAAATATAAATATAGAGGTTGATTGGTTTATGGGTTAACACTTGTGCTCACAATTTCGAAGATCTTTCATCAATTAGAACAAAGAGAAGGACAGAATATGAATAAATAGCATACAAATGTATATAAATTCTTCTTCTTTTCTGAAAAAAATATCCTTTTAAATATCTAGCCAACATTAACTTGTTGCTTAAAAAATTGCCTTCTGTAAAAAAAATATTTATCCTTCAGGTAAAATTCCAACACGAAGTATACCCGCCAGGAGGGACACAAGCGTCTCGACAAACGTTAGCAATCACCAAGATAGAAGTACTGGACCGGCTTGTTTGCAGCGACATCAATAAGCTTCTCAGTCAATATAAGCTGAAGGACGAACCTGAGAGAAAGAATGCGCATATGGTAAGATAACTTTTATTTATATTTGGTATTTCGCGTTGTAGAATGCTAAATTTTTTCCGCCACTTCCAGTAACAGAATTTAATTTGGTATCCCGTATTGAGTATGATATATTTATTATTTAAATACGAAATAATTTACAGATAAATAAAAACATCTTTAATCTGCAATTTACTTTAGATCCCAAATGTTACTTGAAATTACTGAAATTTTTATAATCACTTGACATAATCCCAAACATGAACATGGTGAATTCTCAAGAAATCGTTACTTTAAGTCTAGTCACTAATATCTTTATCTAGTAATATCTTTCAAAATATTTTATTATTTATTACAGTTAGTAGTGAAAGCTGTACATCTCAGAGCGGATGCCGCTTTACCAGCACAAGAGTGCTGCCTCAAAGTATCATTGTTGCCGCTCAGGTTCAATCTGGATCAAGATACGTTAGCTTTTCTAGTTGGGTTCTTCTCCAAGCTAGGCACTGATGAATCTAGTGGTGAGATAAATGCATATTTTTTTATTTAAGAATGATGTAGACTTTGTTTTGTCAAAAAATTGAAAATGAGTTCCAATTGCATCGGCTAGCAAAATTTCTATTTAATAAGAGCACACAGCTCTATTCTGGTATTTTTTCAAAGATCTTTATAGAATATCCTTTTAGATATTTTTTCTTGATTATTTCGTTTCTGTTGCAAAATTGGTATTTTCTAAACGCATTTTTACTTTTATATCTAACGAAATAAGATAAAAAGATTGTTATTGCACACCCGTAATTAAACAACTAATTACTAATACAGAAGAGGAATCCATAGTGGGGGCAACAACAACGGAATCGGGAGGTACAGGCGGTTCGGGAGGGTCTCGTCAAACGACTCCCACGCACCGGCCGCCCGTCATGAGCATCGCGAGCCATTTGCGTGACCCCCCGCCCACGCCTACTTCGCTTGGGGACGCGGATTGCCTCTCGCTTAATGAAACAGGTATTATAGCACTTTATTTTTTAAGCTACCCTCACTTGAAAGGTAGGCGATAATTGTGAAAATATAACGTCATTTTGACATACACACCAACACTTTATGGTAATTTACAAGTTTTGTTTTCCGATTCATAAGAGCGATAAAAAGATGAAAGTTTATAAAATAGCAGTTTTGCTGAAAATGCAGGCATTTTATGAACAGCTTTGTAATAGTTTTAAACCTATCAAATATGTCCTTAATTTTTTACACTTTATTCTTATAAATACATTTAAAAAGACATAGTTCATCTTTATATCATCCAACATTATTCTAAATGTGCAGTAATCCGTGATGATGAGCCGCTAATGGAGACGTATGAAGCAGAACGTCTTGTGTCTGAAAATCTGATACAATTAGAGGAAGATTTTCAACGCCTAGCTGTTAGTCAAGAGAAGACAACAACTAAACTGCCCGATACTGAACCCGTGGATGATTCACCTATTTACTTCAGGTATTTGTTGTTAAAAAAAGAATCACTTATCAACATCTTAAAAGCATGACACAAACTATGTCGAAATGATTCGAAAAACCTATGGAAGATTTATATCAATCTATACTTAGAAAAAAGATGTAAATAAATAAATAGTTCTTGAAATTATGTGATAAAATACAATCAATTCTCTATATTTTTTATTTCAAATTTGTGTTGCTGTTGCTTTTTTGTACTCAAACTCAAACGTTTTTTGTTCAATTAGACGTTCAAGAGCAACTATAGAGTTTCTTGTCGGTTCTTCTCCATAGATACTGCTTCGGAATCGGTGGTAAATGTTAAAATATGTAATGACGATTCGAAAGTGCTTCTTAAAGAAGTCCTATTGAATAAATAAATGTTAGACTCCTTTTAGAAGCACTTTTGAATCGTCATAAGATATTTTTACCATTAACCACCAGTTTGGAAAGCTTAGCTTTGGTTTTTACTTATTTATGTAAATAATTTGAAATTTAAAACTATAATCTTATTAAAATTTCAGGCGCGTAGTATTTTCACCCGAAGTACCAATAAGGTTGGACTACGTCGGCAAGCGTGTAGATTTGTCTGCCGGGCCGGTGGCCGGTCTGCTCATGGGTTTGGGACAACTCAACTGTTCCGAACTCACGCTCAAACGACTTGACTACAAGTAAGTAGATTTTAATAAAAGAGTATAAAGGGTTCGGTTATTTCCCTGAATTGAAACTAAAAATTTAATAAAAAACAAATATAGATTTTCCTCATGCTTTGTTAATTTATTTTCTCGTTATGTAAGATTTTATCGGAGATTTTAGTTGTGTTCTCATCGAAACTGATCAAATTTTGATGATTGAATAGAATGCAGTAACACGTATACACATACAAGTATTTGTTACAAAAAAAGTTACAAACAATTTACATTTATTTTACACCACACATTTATTTTTTCCTTAGGTTGGGTCTTCTGGGCTTAGAAAAGTTAGTTCAATGGGCGCTACACGAGTGGCTCTCTGACATAAAGCGCCATCAGTTGCCAGGACTCCTCAGCGGTATTGGGCCTATGCATTCCTTACTACAAATTAGTGAGTACCTCTATTCTATTAAATATTAGTTAAATGTAATGCATTTAATAAAAACATATACACAAATATAACATTAAACATAAACAATAAAAATATTATTTGTCATATGTGTTTTCTAAGTCCCTTTAAATTGACACAGTTTTGATTTTCGCATTAAATTAATTCATCGGTTGACACAACTTGATAATTGCCTATTTAACATATTTTGAAATTTAAGTTACGTTTCTTGTAAGAATCTCCATTTGTAGGACGCACGCACGGTCACGCACGTACGGTCCAAAACTGATAACGCATTCATGCGCGTGCAATTGCATTCGTCACCTATCTGTCTAACTACCAGATAAGCTCAAAAATATTCGGAGCTTGTCAAACCTATTATTAATGCCGTTAGTACACCGACACATTCGCGTGCGGCAGCGAAACAACGAAAAATCTGTCAGTAGTGTGGCAGGATTTCGCATATGATATGTCTCACTCTAGCACATAGATAGATGAAATATTTGCGTCCTTGTCAGTATTATTTCGCAAGGAACTGCGAAATGGCTATTACACAGACGCATTGCGAAAAAGTTGCGAAAACATTGCTGTGTACTAACGTTCCGCAGATATTTCGCTACGCAGTAGTTTCGCACAGATTCGCTGCCGAACGCGAATGCGTAGGTGTACTAACGGCGTAATGATGTTATCTTCACAGTAACCGGCATCCGCGACCTAGTATGGCTGCCAGTAGAACAATGGCGGCGCGACGGGCGGCTCGTGCACGGGCTGCGGCGCGGCGCCGCGTCCTTCACCGCGCGCACCGCCGTCGCCGCGCTCGACATCACCGCGCGCCTGCTGCACCTCGTGCAGGTCAACACACACACACACAAACACACACACACTCCCCACGCCACAGTCACACATACACACACACTCAATGTATCCCCAGGTGTACATACACCAACAACGCCTACACTGCTTGTACACAGGATATCGAAGTCGACACAATTACATGCACACGAACATATTGTATACACACATAGCTAAATAACACGATACACCGTCACGCACGACACAATTCTAAAGCAGTGCATTTTTATTTTAAGATGATATACCAAATTTTTGATACTTTCTTATGAAAAATTCCTACAATCTACATACATGTCGCATCTATACAACTATATATACTGTACATTGTAATGTTCAATGGTGTGGTACAATAAATGGTTAAATAAATAAATATGACCAGACTGACCGGTTGGCTTGGTTAGTAGTGACCCTGCCTTCCAAGCCAGAGGTCGTGGGTTCCATTCCCACCCAGGGCAAATATTTATGTGATGAACATAGATGTTTGCTGTGTCTGGGTGTTAATTATCTATATAAGTATTTATTTAAATAATATATTATGTATGTTTATCAGCCATCTGGTTTCCATAACCCGGGATGGGATCATATCGTGCCGTGTGTTAAAATTGTCCTGAAATATTTATTTAATTTACAGGCAACAGCAGAAACCGCGTTCGACATGTTATCCCCGGCACCAGTATTGCCGCTGACTGCGGGCGCGCGCTCGCGGCGTCGGAGACGGGAGCACGCGCGGCAACCCGCTGATATACGGGAGGGGGTGGCTAGCGCGTACCTTACTGTGAGAGAGGTGGGTTTTTACGAAGTTATATTATATGTATTGTTATTTTATTACATTTTATTGTACATAGGTGAAAAAAAAAGAAAAAAATTATTATTATGTAGCACATTTGGCAGCCTTATTACTAAGCAGTGATCTTTGCGGGGAAACCACTGGAAGAAATTAAAAACACGAAATATGTAGTAGGAAAAGTTTTAAGTTTTAGGTGAGCTGATGAAATGAGAAAAAAATAAAAAGAAAATAATACACACACTTACACATAATGTACATTGGTTTGTTTGATCGTGACAAATCGAGAGCTTTAAGTAATTATAATCATGTATGTTACTAGGGTTTCGCGGAAACAGCAGCGAGCATGGCTGCAGCAGCACGTCGTGGGCGTGGTGCGGGAGTACTGCGACAGTTACCCGGCGCGGCTGTAACTCCGCTCGCGCTAGCCGCTGCGGGCGCGGCCGACCTGCTGGGGGGCGTGCGAGCGGCACTAGCGCCCGACTCGTGCCGCGACCACGCGGACAAGTGGCGCCGCAACCACGCGGACGGTGAGCGAAGCGAAGCGAAGCGAAGCGAAGCGAAATATAATATACGAAACTAAATGCAATTTGTGGTACACTTTAGTGAAAAACTATAACACTTTACTCAGAAACATACACAGAATTTTGGGCTTTGACATTGCAACGACATACTCCGAATGATAAAAATGAGAAAGTAATACTATCTGTCTGTTCTTCACATCTGAAGCCATATGCATATGCATTTGGTTGTACACTTTAGTGAAAGTCAATAACACTACACTTGACTCAGAAACATACACTTATAATTTTGGGCTTTAATATTGCGCGGACAGGAACACTCATTCCTACGAATGTTAAAAATAAGAATTTGATACTGAATCAGTCTTTTACACAACAATTCACATATTTCACATGTGTTTCACACTCACGAATATAATTTTTTAACTAGAGATACCACTAGTTAAAAAAAAATGTTGTGTGGTTTTATGAAACCACGGTAAAAGTGAAACTTTCCGAACATTGCTTTATACCTACTCGGCAGCCGACCGTCACGCGACATGCGCTACACAGACCAAAAAGTTTGAGACGATGTAATAAAAGTTTCACTTTAATAAATAAAAAGTAACCGAATTATTTTGTTTCAGATACAACAGATTAGTCATAAGAAGCTCGCAACCTACTTAATATAATGATCTCCATGCATATCCTTCCCACGGTGACGGTTCATTTTAGTATCCAAACAAATTTACACAAAAGACAATTGTCAAGGGAATAACATTTTCAAAAATTATAATCATTTGTTTCAATGTTATATTTTTATATTGTATAGTAAGATAAAGCATTGAGCCTAGTCTATCTTATTATAGATCTGAAAATATGAATTGGAAAACTGCAGGTCAGTTGTCCTTCAAAAGCAATATTTTGTGTAATGCTTTCTATTGAAGTAATAAAAAGCAGAGGAGAATATATAAATTGAACTTAGGGCCAGATATCACATATTCCTGTTTCATTCTAAAGAAATCAGTTATAATTTCATCAAATTTAAGACCTATGTTTATATAATTTCAAATGTGTCTATGTAAGCCTGTAGCAAAAAAAATAACTAAGGGCTGTTTTTTACGTCAAGTTTATAAGGAATTTTTTACCCTTTTGATTTTACCTCGCCTCAATCTGTCAATGTTAATAGGGCTCAACTACTATTTAGTTTCAAAACTTGTAAATAAGAAAGGTGCTTGAATATTTACCTAGCATTTTAGAGCATTTAGTAAATGATATCTTTAAATAAATAATAAAATATGTAAATATTTTTTATATCTTAAACTAAATCAGGATCGCTAGGTGCCATGACATTGTGTGAACGTTTTCTTACAAGATGTATAAAATTTGTTGAAAATAACTGTTTTGTGTTGATTTTTAATTTTATGTAAGTGGTTTATTAGAATTCTGGCAGTAACCAATATTTTATCATTATAATTATTATGTGATATTTAGAATAAAAATATTAGAGGCAAATTTTATTTCTACCTTTGAAAAGGTATATTATAGTTTCTTTAATGGTTATAAATGTAAACACTGTATTCATTTTTTTATATTTAAACTACAATAATAAAGTGATAGAAGTGATATAAGTTGTTTTATTTAATACATTTTCATTTATTTATTATGAAACCCTTAACAATTGATGTAATGAGATTCATCCATAAGATTCCATAGTATAAAATAAATAAATAAAATAATTATAAAATTTCGTTTGTTGATGTCAGTACATTACCCTCGGATTTAATTTTGCTCGAATATTATAAATAAATATAGTTTAAAAAATTAAAGAAACACGCTTTCATAATAATTATTACTCTACGAATTATTAAACAATAACATCATAGTGGGGTGCCATGTATAATAATAATCGGCTCATGAAAAGCGCCCCACGCTTTTTGCACAATTATACTATGTATTGGTTATTGTTTAATTACTAGAGTTATAATTATTTTTTACTTGTTAGGGGTACTTATATCTATCTTAAAAGCGTGTTTTTTAGATTTTTTAAACTATATTTATTATCCATTTTTTAGTTATATTTATGCTGTACATAATAATGTACATGCACTCATAACATTAATATTTTGTTATTTGTACTAGCTTTCCGACCGAGGCTAAAATGTAGCGATAATCTATACTAATATTATAAAGCTGAAGAGTTTGTTTGTTTGAACCCGCTAATCTCAGGATGTGTAAAGCAAGGAATGGTGGAATAAAGTAAACAATTCAAATTGTTTTTAAATAAATTTATTGTAATATCTACAGTTCTATTCTAATATAAACATAATCTAGGCTTCTTTCTCAACTTTCTCTTCTGGGTACTTATCATTTAGGAAACTCTTCACCTCTCCATACTCTGCCTTCAGATTGTGACGAATTTTCTCATGATTTCTGTGTTTCTCATATTTCTTAAGGAATATTTCATAATGTGGCATAGATTCATAGAATCGCGGGAATTTCTTCCTCTTAAGGATAACCTTGTCATTCATAACATATTGAATGAAATCCAATGTTTCATCTTTGGGTATTTCTTCCTTGGTCCTAACAGTTTCAGGGCTGGCCACTACAGTTGGATAATATTCATTCTCAGCTCTATATTCAACAAGGTGCAATTTCTTTTCTTCTGCAAGCTGTTGATGTGTCCTCTGGAAATTTACAATTAATGAATAGAGAATAGAGAATGTGTTATTATTATTTTTTTAATTTACCAAAATCAGGTAGATATGTAACAAATGTTAAGGCTCATCAAACATTGTTTTAACACAAACATTTATAATTTCTTTGATAAATTTAGTTAAAGGATTTACTTAGAATCATTTTTTTCATATGTAATAGTATTTGTTATTACCTGTTGTAGAAGACCAATAAAGAATGCCTTAACAATATGCTGCAAGTTGTTAGACCCTTCAACTTTAGCTCTGAGGTCTTTGATACCAATGGCTTGACAAATCTCTTTGATTGCTCTATGCACCATTAAACCATAGCCTTCATTCTTTTTCTGAACATATATTTTCGTACTTCCGAAAGCCGTGAAGAAGTCATGATAAACTGAAATATTTAAAAAAATATATTGAGATATAAATCTACAAATTGAAATAAAAATTGCTTATGTCTGTAAAAAACATGATAGTAATCCAAAAACTAGAAAAGCAAGTGTAGAAAATAAGCATTTCATAGTGATTTTAGTTATCATACAGTACCTGTGTGATTGTTATAAATATCAAAATGCATTAGTTTCTTTCCAGCCCTATTCTTTGCTTTTCTCAAGGCAGCTTGTGCTTCCTTTGCTCGTCCGATTCCAAAGCCAGCCAAACCTTGTCCATTACCTGTTACCACCTACAACAACAAATAACACCATGATAATAGGACAGTTTTAAAATTCCTAATATTTAATGAAGTGCAAAGTGTGAATTTTGGTATTTTTTAATTTTGCCAAAGAAGTTTCACTTCTGACACATGTGCTTGAAGCAAACACTCTTTTTACACTTAAAATACTCACCATGGCTTGATAATTTCTTGTCCTACCCAGAGTTCCCTTCATTATAAGCAATGATCTGAGTTGCAATACTTTAGTATCAAAGCCAACAAATTCCTCTGAAATTAGAAAATAACATAATTAACAAGAGCAAAAGGAAAACTACAATCATGTGAAATGTCTAATTAATATCTTATGTAAATATTAAGAGTAATATTGAATGTGATTTTAATAAAAGTTCAAAATATTTTTACCCTAATTAGTTACTTAGTTGTAAAAAATAATAATATAAACAAAAATGTCAGATCTTACCATCTGCCACTGGATCAGGTGGGCCAAGGCTACGTCCAGGCATACGCGCACCTGACCAACCTCTCTCAATTGGATTCAATTTCAATCTTCTAAACTTTGTCATTGAATCTCGGAGTTTTATCAGCTTTTCCATTCTAAAATTTAAGATAAAAATTATAATGTCTGATAACATAATTACTCTCATTAAAGTGAGAGAGAAATGTACGTAACATAATACTGTTCCTTATTACGGAAGATCAAACATTACTTGAAACTCTTGAAAGACTTCATTTTAGCACTATTTTATTTATTTTAAATGTATATTAGTACTGTTTATTAATTTTACCTTTCTGGGTCATCAGGTAGTCGCTGTTGTTTTAATAACTCTCTCCCCCGGATAACAGGAGCAGATAGACCGGGCCATAACATGTTAACTTTTCCCACGCCTATCATTTGTCCACGATTCAAGTCCCGAATTCGAATACGGCCAGCGCCTTTTCCACGACCCTTTTTGGCACCAGCATTGCTCACAGATGTTACAGATTTCCATAACTTTTCTGCAGGCACTAAAACAGGAACAATAAATAAATTAAATTCTATTTAAGTGTACCGAATATAAAAGAAAATTAGCTATCGAATTTGTTGCCGATTTTCCACAGCAGAAGCGACCTTAAGAAGCAATTTTAATTAAACGGTTAAACTGTACTTTATCGGATAATAATATCTACTCACATTTATTGAAGAAGTTTACACATACTATTGGTGAAGTACTAAAATTTTTTAGGTTATTAACATAGTTTATTTGGGAATTAGAATGCTTCAATATAAGATTTA
Organism: Colias philodice; assembly: GCF_061535455.1. Classification (NCBI taxonomy): domain Eukaryota; kingdom Metazoa; phylum Arthropoda; class Insecta; order Lepidoptera; family Pieridae; genus Colias; species Colias philodice. Next base: position 7,080,876 of record NC_143103.1, on the reverse strand, counting down.
AAGGACTCCTCACAACATTTCCTAATGATAGTAATTTCGTAGCCATATTATTTAAGAGCTAAAAAACTCAAATTTCAATTCATTACTATTTCCCAAACACTATGCAGTTTATGCTAGCTCATCACTCTCGTCGAGGTTAGGCGAGGCGAGGTTTAGCGAGGTTTTAGACCCAATTTCACCAATATTTTCTAAATCAGACATTTATTAATCGAGCTTCAAATTAAACATGTATTTTAACATCGTTGTCAACTCTACAGGTCCCAAGAAGGAAATCTAACAGCCGATTATCAAATCGACCATTAACTGAGCGACTCACGAATCATTCATTCGTATTTTAAACCGCCCGAAACAAAATGTCATAGTTGACAATGCCATAGTTTCGCACGTTGGGGCTATTTGTTCTAGTTGTATAATAACTGTCATGTTTGGTAATTCGACTAAATTGAAATGTTCTAACACAGTATACAATTTAATAATCATGTAGAAACTTTTACGTTTGCTGGTTTATATGTCAAACGATTTGGTCGTTACCATGGTTACAATGTTTGATGTTATTTGGAGATTGTTTTGTTGTGATTTTTCTTGTGTTATTTTAATTTTATTTTGAGTTGAATAAATACAATAATGTTGAAGAAAAATCGCGTTTCAATTTCACTTGGTCGAAGGTAAACTGGATCTGGTTGAAATTACGAAAAAAAATTCGGAGTCCGAAGGAAAGTGCGAGAGATCTCATACTAGAAGAGCAATTAAAACAAGAAAAATAAAGACAAAGCAGCAAGATACATTTAAAGTAAATTAATAGTAAATTCTTGTTTGTAATAACCTAGTATCTAGTTGTTATAACCTATTTATTGAATGATGTTGATAGGTACAATCTAAGGGTACAATAAAAATGTTTTATAAAAACACAAGTTTTATTTATTTAGGTAACATGAAAAATTACATATTTCTATAACAATGTCACATTTAAATTAAATTAGGATCATCATCATCGTCAGCCCATATACTTTCTCACTGCTGGGACATGGGATTGGTAGTGCTAACTTAAACTTAAACACGGTAAGGGATCAGGTCATTATCCACCACGCTATCTTATGATATGTCGGTTTCCTCACAATGTTTTTCACCACTGAGCCATCACTGCACTGCACTACAATAAGCAGTTGGTCGGAAGGTGAAACTGATAGATTCCTAAAACAGAATTTAAAATTAAGATAAGTACATTTCATAATCATGAGGAGGCCTGAGCCTTACCTGAGTAGTGGTGAAGTTTACATTTTAAGTACAGCTATTGGTATTCAATACTAGATTTGACATGACTCACAGGATTATTATGGTTTAATTTAAAATAATACAGTATGTAGGAAGGAACCTTTTATGCACATAAATATAAATATTACCTCACGAGATAGTTTTACTTACAGATCAGACGGTTATTCGAGTTTATCTTCAATTAATTGCAATACTTCCAAAACCGATTGTTTTGATAAACGAAATCTTGTACTAAAATCAACATCATCATATTCTTCGAAACAATGTTGACGTCTTTATAAATTCTGGGCCGTCGCGGTCGCACTATATAATCCAAATTATACAAATCATCCAACACATCTTCATTTACAAAAATAAAATAGTATGCAGAGTCCATCTTGACAGCAAGGAAACTTCAAATCATTTTTTCTATATAATCGCTTGTTAAAAATTTAAAGAGCCTCTATGCCACGGGTTAAACATAATGCCGTGTTAAGGAAACTAATCCTCGATTAGGTCATGGTGGGACACTCCCTTACATTGATGTCCCGTTAAAAGAGTTAACAGCGTGTTAAACTAACTAACAGAGCTTGATGAAACTGGGCCTAAGCAAGGCGAGACAACACGAGGTTGTATCCATCTTCACTCTCGCCTTCGTTCATTTCTCTCTGTGTCGCGAGCATAATGGACGTGCTCGAAATGACACGTGCCGCAACTCTATGCGTCTTTGCGTATATGAATTTTGTTAAAGTATATCACACTTAAAAAGTTAAAAAGCGTTGGAGAAGAAGGCGATGGTGGATAAAATCTATGCATGATTTAACATCTATATACTGATTGACTGAACGCGAGAATGTGGACGCCGCACCTCGCCTCGTCTGCTCTCGCGCCTCGCGTCCTTTGACTCGCGCCCAAAAACCGACTCCAGACGGAGACCAGACGAGGCGAGACGAGGCACGGCGATGTGACGCGAGGGCTCCGACTACACTCTTGTGCTCGCGCTCCCTCGCCTAACCTCGACGAGAGTGAAGAGCTAGCGTTAGACATGGGTAGGTAATGCGTGTAAATTGTAATGGTGGCAGTACACATTGGGCCAACGTGTTGGGCCAACGGGTTGGGCCAACGTGTAGAGAGCCACTTGGCGGTATGTTGGCTTCATTAGCATAATTGGCGCCAATATTGGCAGGCCAACCGAATGTTGTCGGTTTTTTGTGCACACATCAAAGGATCTTGGCGCGCTCCACAAACAGCGTTCACACGTTGGTGTCTTGTTCAGTTTGTTGTTACTCGTCAGCGGAGACAGTATCGTTGCGCGTCAATGAAATTTACGTTTAACCATGTTCCGATAGCGATGGCGGCGCCGAGGTTTTACAATTCGTAGAATTGTATCGACATGAAGGAATAATTTGGAATCCACGGCATGAACTACACAAAAATAAAACCATATGACTCAAAAAATTAGATGTTCTATTTTCTATTTATTATATTATTCTAGATGTTTTTCTTATCTCACTTTCATACAATGCGATAAAAAAATGAATATATTTATAAAATGAGTAAAATAGTATTAAAAAGTTACTTGTTCTTAAAAATTAAATAACAATATACAATGAGCATGATTTTGATCAAATTGTGCTTTATTACCTACATAAATAATATTATCATTTAAGTAATATAATAATATCTAAAATCTAATCTTTAAAGTTTCGTTTTATAGGTAGTTAAAATTAAATTAAATGTACCTAAAATGTACACATTTTAAACATTTGAAAAAATCTAATCATAATAATGTTTTATTTATACAGATATAAAAAAAGGACAATAGAGATTGGAAAATGGTATCATCGCAGACGGCAGAGTACACTCATTGTTATTGATGCACATGTACGTAATAATTAAACGCACTGTATAAATAAATTGCCGCGGCTGCAAGAACTTCTACGGACTACGTCCATCTTTGAAGCGCCAATGCAGAATGATCAGTACGCCAATGTGTGAACAGGAACCTTGATATCCTTCATTTTTTCCCAACACGTTGGCCCAACGCCTTGGCCCCATGTGTACTGCCGCTATAATAGTACAAAAGTAATATCACTTTGACACGTAATGCAACATCACGCATTACGCATCAGTTACAAACATCACTCGCATCACTCACTTTTTTTTATTTTGTTTTACATTTGCTTGCGTTCATTACAATTATTAACAAACAACATAAAGTACGTGGCCAAGTATGAAGGAAAATCAACTACATTTTTTAAATATTTACTTAAATTGTAATTTTACGATATGTAATAACTAATAAGTATTGCAGTTATTATTGCTATTTTTCAATATGATCTGTAATACTTCACATATCAACTTAAACATTACTCGGTCATCATTTCATTAAAAATCGATCGGGTAATGTGTGATGTTACGGAGTAATATCACTTCCGTGGAAGAGATGCGTGATGTTGCATTACTATTTGACGTACTGTTTTGCGCATGTCTAATGCAGTTGCACTCGTCTATTTTTATTTTTTGCACGTCTGTCAAAATTCAAATTGGTCAAATCCTGACGTTCAGAAATTGCAAAGTTTTAATGTCAATTTTCGATATATGATAATGTCTGTGGATAATGTTAACATCTCAGGAAGATAATATTAAAAATCACATTAATTGTTTACTAGAGAAAATATTTGTAAAAAACCCGAACGTTTTCGCGAAAACATTTTTTTTTTCACGGAATTTCGAATCTGAAATTCCCTTTAGTATGAAAATTTACTGAATTCAGGAACGAATAAAGACCTAAGGTGTGTGACCGGGCTAATTTTGACATTTCAAAGTACGTGGCTGACAGTTAAAAGTCAGCAGACAGACCAAAATCCAATAAATCCGACGTCCAACAATATCAAGAAATGCTATAGTTACCCTTCAAGAAAGATAATTGTGTATTGGTGAATGTAAATAAAAACAAACCATGGGTCTATGCAAATGCCCTAAAAGGAGAGTAACCAACCAATTCTGTTTTGAACATAGGGTAAATGTTTGCGAGTATTGTATGGTCACAAACCATCCAAAGGTAATTAAGGTTTATTCAATGTTAATATGATATTTTAATGCTTTCTAAACTACTTTTATTCAAATATTGAATATGTTCATTTCAGTGCATAATACAATCCTATCTTCAATGGTTGCAAGACAGTGATTACAATCCTATATGTGAAATTTGCACGAAAAGTGTAGCTGATGGCGAATGCATACGTCTCACTTGCTATCGTAAGTTTATTATGTTATACGTATGGCATATAATTAAACTCATGTTTTTATTGATTGGATTTTTACACTTGCTTTTTTAATATTTTCAGATGTATTTCACTGGGAATGCGCAGAGTCTCGCTACCGTGCGCTCCCTCGCACCACGGCACCGGCCGGTTATCAATGTCCCTCCTGTGCCACCCCTGTGTTTCCACCCCCCAACCTTGTGTCACCTGTTGCTGATGTATTGAAGGAAAAATTAGCTGGAGTTAATTGGGCCAGAGCAGGTCTTGGTCTACCATTAGTGAGTACCAATGTTAATGTTTTTTTTTTGAGTATTTCTATTTATTAAGTAACTTAAAAGAAAGCCATTGCATCATAAATATTTTCACTTTTGAATGAAAAAAAAATTAAATTGTTTTTTTATCATAATGGTGACAGTGAAATAAAAAAATTTATTGTATTTTTATATTCAGCTTTCAGAAGAACAAGATTTAAAAGGAGCATCCTCGCGACGTAGCCAGTCACCCATGGAACAGTCCCATTATTTTACAAACAGCACTATAGATTCACAGAGAGAAGCTCCAGTAGGGGCAAGCGATGATGAAACTGTGAATCGCTCAGCTACAAGCTCACCACATTCCATTGTTCAGATAACAGATGATCCTGTCAATATCTATGACAGTACATCAATGAAGAGAAATGATAATTTACAAGGTAGATAACATTCAAAATGTTACAACTAAAACTCAACTATAAATTAAGACTCCAATTATTTTGGTGTTATTCAGTATACAAAATAAAATATAATTAACCCATAACTATTGACTTATCACAAAATAATTATTATTTTACAGGGGCTCAAATGCCCAGGAAGGGTTATAAATATGATGAGCATTCCAAACCATTATTTGATCATGATGAGAATAAATACAAACAAAAGTCTACATTGTCTTGGTTAAGCAGGTGGTGGAAGTAAGTAATTTAGATTTTTGCCTTTAAATTATCATCCCTACTAATATTATAAATGCGAAAGTAACTCTGTCTGTCTGTCTGTTACTCAATCACGACTAAACTACTGAACCAATTTGCATGAAATTTGGTATGGAGATATTTTGATACCCGAGAAAGGACATAGGCTACCTTTTATTGCGAAATATGTACCACGGGCAAAGCCGGGGCGGACCACTAGTATTTTATATTTTAAATGTCCACTTTCATTTTTGATTTGATTGAAATATCTACCTCAAGAACTTATTTAAAAAAAATTACAGGAATACAATGCCCTCTTCTCGCATCAGAAGAACAGGACCTATGTATCGACACTATTGGCTTATATTTTTCATTGTCCTCATTCTACTTATTGTGATTGTTATACTAAGTGATAGACGTATTGATGATGAAAATCCATTTGGTGGTCTGCGTGGTGATGACAGGAGGGTGTTACAGAAAAACTAATCAAGTTAATTATTTATTTTAATGTTTAATAACAATGTATTAATATATTTATCATATAAAATCAAGCAATTCTTAAATGTGTATAAATTTGAGGCATACAATTAAGTTTCAATAAATATCGTGCAAAAGCTGTACAACCAATGTAATAAATGTTAGAATACAAATTTTGTTTCTTTGGCTACATTTTAAGAATATCACAGCATACTGAATATTTAAATTTGTGTGCATGTATCAACACTTTCATCTAAAAACAATACTGAAAAGATATCATTATAAAAATCAGGATAATAATCACAAGCACGCTTACAATCTGGCATCCAATTCACTTCAAGTAACTTGGGCTGCATAATTTTTTTACCATTGCATTCATGCCAAGAGAGCATAATATCTGCTGCATAAAGTGCCCTTGATTGTGGACTCTTTGCAATTCCAAATGGAGGTGGTTTGGATGTTGCTGCCATAAACAGCTCTTTAATCATATTGAATATAGATTTTTCTACATCTTCCCAATTGTAGGCATGGTATTGATTACCCCATTCCTTTATAAAATCTTCACACAACAGTTTATACAAAGGGGCACCCTCTGTGTAGTTCATAACAGTGAAATGTTTTTCATAATCTTCAAAATTACTCAAATCATATTCCTTATTGGCAAATCTTAAGAAAAAGTTGTTGTATACATAAACTTGTGTTGGATCTACTGATTTTAAAAGAATGACATAGCGCACATCAAACTTGACTAATCCTACATCAGGTCTTTGAAATAGAACAGGATTTTCAATATATTTTTGGGCTATTTTCGGTCCTGTCAAAGGAAGGCGACATAAAAAGTCTAGATTGTCAGTAATATAGGTATCAAGGCCCCTAGCTAAGTTATAGGGCTTACAAATCCAATGATTATTCAAGCCCAATCTCTTCCTTTGCATATAATATGCAACTAGTTTTGGTAGCTCAGTTTTCATATTAAAAGTAGTTGGCAGCCATAGGGGAGTTGTTTCTAATTCAGAGAGATCAATAGTTTTATGCGCAAGCCTCCTGGCAACTATAGCCAGCAAATCCTTAATTGTGACAACATATTCAAAAGGGAATTGATTGACAAACTTATGAGGAGTGTCAATACTTAATTCTTTAAATGTTTTAAAATGACTAGTGTACCACAATATATCAGCCTCATTTTCATTATCGACAATTTCAAAAGCACTTGATGTGAGATGTTCATTTATAATGTCATACTCTGAGTAAACTTTTAAAGGTCTTGTTGAAATTTGTGTATGTTCAAGTAAATCAAGATCCGGAAGAGTTTCAATAAGGTGCCCTTCTAGAAAATACTTTCGGTTTGGTTCATCTTGAGTAAAGACATCATCAAAGTGTCCGTAATGTTTCCATGGAATAAGCATTGCTTCCCTTTGCATTGGGTCTTGATAATGGCCTTCAACAAAATTTCTTGTGACTGTTTCACCCTCTTCAACATCTTTTGTGGGAAAGAGAAGTGTGTATGTGACTTGATCAGGAACATGTATAAATGGAACAGTACGAAAGTTAGGATTATCTGAATGTGTAATACCTGAGCCCAGCTCATCCATAATATACCAAACCGGGACTCTATCCTCAATCGAAAACTCATTCCCACCAATTGAATAAGTATTTGCAAACTTCCAAACGTTATTTGATACTTCCTCAATTTGTTCCTCGGTGGTGTCACAGGAAATTTGCATTAAATTACACATTCTCTCCAACAAACTTGGAACATTTCTTAGATTACTTTTTATATGACTAACCTTAAAGGTCCAGGCATGGTCAATCAGGTATATGTGAGTTGGATCGTTGCGGTCGATGTCTTGTATAGCTATAACACTCCATAAAGGATCATACGGCTTTCTCTCGACGTCCTCATAGTCTATTTGCACTAGTTGGAACGATAAACCGGAATCGAAGATTTGATCTTGAAGTTTTTTACTTATTGTGTGCCAAAAATGCTCTGGGACACCGGACAAAACAAGCTGAGGTTTATGAATTGCTAAAAATTCGTTGAACTTGGAAATTCCATCCATTATTTAACTTATACAACCGGTGTATTCCTACAGAAATTCAAACTATGGGTGATTATGCGGTTCACATTGCAGTAGAAAAATTTTGACAAGAATCAAGATTGACATCAACTGTCAACGATTAAGCTACTTTGACAGCTCAGTAAGGCCTCACATTCTTGGTAAAGATACCCCGTTTTCCAATATACAGCACTAGAGCGCATTATGCGGCATAATGCTTAACGTTGAATGTTCCAACTACAGCAACGCTTCGCACAATCGAGCACGAGAAAAAGTAATGCGCGTGAATTGATGCGTGCAATCGATTTATCGTTAGTAATTATTAATTGTTGGAAAATTTTTTAAAGCTTTCGTTTCATTGTAGTTTTTTCGAAATAATCAAAGTTAAATTCAAATTGTGTTAAAAAAAATATAAGTATGGATGAAGGTACAAACATTGAAAAAAATGTTAATGAAAAAATCAAAATCCAAATTACTTAAAATAACCGTAAATATTTTTCAACCAATTATTATGTATACCACTTTATTTACACATTAATGAGGTTATTGCTAACTCTATGAATATTTTTTTTTCAACACTGAACTTAGCGCAACCTGCTGGTGCGTTTCAGACATGACGAAAGATTTTGAAATCCTCTTCCATAATGTGTGTATACGTTTACTATACAAGAAAAACCCTATATTTCGGTAATATACTTAAATTTAACGAAGATAAAAGCCATTTTTCAAAAAATATTTATTATCTGTGCCAAAACAGCTCGCAGGTGTCATGGCCTAGTTGTGACGTCACTCTTTAGTAAATACGTAATTATTTGTACGCGTTGCGAAGAAAATAAAAAAAAATATTTATTTTATGTGTTATAGAAACGAATTTCAAAGTTTATAAGTGGTGTGCAGTATTGCAGTGTGTATCCACATAAAAATAATGCTCAAAAATGTGTTAGTAATTATTTCAAGCGAGAAAATAATAAGAAATCTTAAATATAAAATTCTCGTGTCACAATGTAAGTCTGCATACTCCTCCGAAACGGGTGGACCGATTCTCATGAAATTTTCTGTGCATATCGGGTAAGTCTGAGAATCGGCCAACATCTATTTTTCATATGTACCACGGGCGAAGCCGGGGCGGACCGCTAGTGATTGTATAAAGTTGGCGCGGAGAAACCCGAACCATGTGTTCGTGAATTCGCAATTATATTTCTGTTCTGAGTCGATAAAGCATACGTGAAACAATAGAAAATAAATAAAAATGCGTATTCTTAACATATTCATAACAACAAAACCCACCTGATTTGAGTTGTTTACTTAAGCGTGACGTCACGCGTGTTTTAGTCAAAATGGCCAACTGCAGAATTTCAATGTTTTATTTTATTGATAATCTCATTAATCTTAACGTTTTTAAAATTTCTAAGTCACTATATTTAATTTATTTATTATACATTTTCCCTTAAAAACACTAATACGATCATTTATGGATACTGTCGTCATGCCTAAGCATCAGCATAATTCGGCATTGTGCGGCACTGAGTCGCATTATGCTCTGTAATTGGAAAACGGGGATGGTAAACATTTGTGAAGCAATAGGTAGTTGATCAAAATTTTTGATGCGTTGCGAGAATGTTCCTGGAACTTCTAAAAATGTTGACAGAATACTATCCAGGTGATTTTGATAATGACTCCTGACTCGATATCTACTGCTATTAACTACACCTAGATATGAATACTTATATTCATGCACCTTGATCATGTAATAGGTACATAATTTAATACATTTAATGAATTTCATGCGTGCGTCAAATACACATTAAATTATTTAATTTTTTTTTATATTTTATATACTCTTTTATACTCTTAGATACATGTTGCAGAGGTCGAATAGTTATTTAAAAACAAAAAAGTTTAATCAACATTTGTCCAGTAGTTTTTATATTAAAGCCAGACAAGAGGAAGACAAAATTATTATTTTTTGCTGCGTGTCTGTGTGTATTTCTTGTATGAAGACCAATAATTGTTGTGGTGTTGTTTTTTTTTTGTAATAAGTTGATGCATTGGGATTGTATATTCACTTCAATGTAATTATCAAATGATGTAAAGTAGAAACATAATTATTTGACCATCATTTAACATTGCCTGACAACCTGAGAATCATTTCATAAACACCAAAATATTTTTAAAATCCATATATTTATCAGTACAGATATTATTTAACAACCTTTTCAGGGAACATTGGCATACCTTACAAACTAACATATACTAATTTATAATTAATTACTATTTGATAACATCACAATTCTTAAATAATTTACCACCAAAAGCAAAGTCTGTATTATATATTAATATTAATATAAGTTACATAGACAATTACACATAGAAAATGTTCGTGCTATATAAAGAGAAAGATCATATTTTGCTTGTATTTTATTTTTTCCAAAGTTTGTTGCTTGTTATATAAGTACCATATTGTTGTTATGTTGTCATTCATCGTCGTCCTGTACGCGCTTAGTACGAAAAGTTATAAATGTATTACAGAATTATAGAAAACTAGCTTTCCGCCCGCGGCTTCGCCCGCGTTTTCAAAGAAAAACCCGTTCCCGTAGGAATTCCGGGATAAAACCTATCCTATGTCCTTTCTCGGGTATCAAAATATCTCCATACCAAATTTCATGCAAATTGGTTCAGTAGTTTAGGCGTGATTGAGTAACAGACAGACAGACAGAGTTACTTTCGCATTTATAATACATATTAGTAGGGATATATAGCGCATAACATTGAAAAAAAAAACTATAAGAACACGAATGTTTAAATTTGTATATATCTAGTTGACACTTAATATACTATTTACAATGGATAATACATATAATTATGTATGATATCATAGTTTTCAATATCTCATACAATAGGATCAAACATAAAAAAAATCCGAACAAAGGTCACGTCATAGAAATGAATTTTCAATTAAAATTAAAAATTCGATGGACGAATAGATCCCATAATATTATTACATAAACGATTTCAGGCAACACAATTTCAGCATCATTCAGCTATTCAGAAAACAATGACATAAAGAATAATTACCTAAGTATTAAATACTAAGTTCTTTTAAAGTATTTCAATTCTTAGAACAAAGATATTATAGCCATATTTTCTTGAACCAACATGTGAAAATTCACTTAAATACATACTAACCAGTAATAAAAATGTACGTCAATGCATCGAAATACATAAAACATTTACAAATATTATCTGACTAATCAATATCACACGTAGTGCGGCGACATGCTTTTACGGTTTCATGTGCATACATTAAATAATTTAAGTTATATTATTTCTTATCGCATACATGATATCACTTAAATGAAGTCACGCAAATTCCATTTCATTTTCTATAATAGGTACCATTACGGAAAAATGACAACATGAAAAATTGACAGACAACATACCGTGTTTGTAAAGAACAAACACCATTGAAGTTTCGAGAGCTAGATACAAGAGTATCAAAGTGAAAAAATGTTACAACAAATCCTATCTACCAACTAGTTCAGTTAGAATCTGAGTCCATGTGATTTCTGTAATTCCTTCGCGCTTTTTTCACGCGCTGTCGAAATTTAAGTATTTGATATTCTGGATCGTCTGACACATCATCATTGGGAGGTTGGTTATTCCTAGTGCTGCTGCCTACAACGGTGCCCACACCACTATCTGGAGTACCGAGAGTGTGTGGAGCCGGCCACAGACTGCTTTCTGTACTGCAACTGCTTTCCAACTCACTTTCATTCGTTTCGTTCATCAGTCGCGCAACCGTTCTATTGTAACCTACTTTAGGTGAGGAACATTCGGCGATTGACGTCGAGGCCCGCTCTGATGCGTCTTTGGGTGTCGGCGACTCACTGGAATCTGAACGTTGCAAACTATGCCGTCCATTTCTTCTGGACCGCCTTAAATTCATACGTAAACGATTTTCGTGTGGTTGAGGTAAGTGGACGCTTTCAGAACTGGGAAGTTCTACCCGTAAAGAGTCACCTAAGGAGTCTCTTGATCCGTTTATTGGTGTAGGGACGATGCTTATTAAATTTGTAGGAATGTTTTGATTGTTGTTTTGATTTCGAGGGGATATGGGTCGGCTGCTTACTGATTGGTCGTCATCGGAATCGACTTCCGCTATTCTAAACAGCGCTGATGAACTTTGACCCCTATATCCTAAAATTAATAATTCGTTATTAGAAATTATAATGATGTATTTCTAATGTTTTAAACAAAATCCGGTGTTTACTTACCTGTACTTGTGCTGGGTAAAGCTAAATTTTCATCAAAATTTGAAATATTATTGTTGTCACTACTGTCCTGTGCAATTGTATTCCCTGGAACAAAATATACTCGATTAAATTAAATCTAGAGCACCTTTATTTATTTGTTTTTAAGTAAAACATTTTTGCTTTTACCATTACTCCTTAAATTCATTGTTTTCCTAAAACTGCTAACTTTACTTTTCCGCTTTGAGGAGCGTGTGAGACTTAAACGACGTCGTAGAGGGCGTATTATCTGAAATATAGTCATAAATTAGTAAATATCCTCACAAAAATATAATTAATATACAAAGCATACACAGCAGGAGACATGAACTGACTATTAATAGTGCGATAGTTGCCTCTACACACCTACACACCAAAATTAGAGGCAAATCAGACGCGAGAAATGCGGTAAAGCACCAAAACTCACTCTGCCAGCAGACCGATAGATGGAATGCGTCGGCTCATCCGAGTCGGTCCGCTCGCTGGACGGCGCGGACAAACGAGCCCGCGCGGGCAAAGCTGGCCCCGCTAGCGCACCGCTAGCCCCGCGCCGCACCCCGCGCGCGCGCCGCACCGCCCGCTTGCCCTTGCAACTAGCGCCCGATATCTTGCCGGACTTGCTCATGCACGAGCGCGGCTGCTTGCTGCGCCTGCTGACAACGTGATGTGTACACTAAATTAACACGTATGGAATTGTGATAAGGTCCAGTTTTCATTGTACGGCTAATGTTGTATTAAGAATAGTTGATGTATTATATTGTTATAATGGTATGCTTGTCATTTCTTAAGTGTATACAGTATTGTCTGAACACAGGTTAACAATCAAAAAAACTTTTATAATAATATTTGTAAACGGAAAACAATAAAGTCGTACCTCTAATCCTTAATCAAAGAAAAAACAACTTTTAAATAATTTTAACAAGTAAACTTATGTTATTTTTTTTTTAAGTTTATGATAATCTTGATGATCAATTCTCTTCTTTCATTCTTCTTTTTCTTCAATAACAATTATTGTAAAAATAACTCAAAAAAGATAAGGAGAAAAGGTTTTACCCAATCTTACACTGTGTATTGTAACGACCAAGCGATGGCAGTGTAGTTTAAAAACAGAATTAAATTTCATAACAAGGAAAAATTGTAAGGACATATACTAAATGAACTGAATAGGTTGGAACTATAAAGGAGAGGGGTAGACAACTGCATTACTACTACAATTGTATACCTTAGCGATCCTCTCTTCTGAGATCGTGAACTCTTTGGATATCGCGATGCGATCAATCGCGCCAGTCTATTTGGACATCGCTGACTCCTACTACCGTTTTGAGCAGCTGGAAAATTCAATAATATATTATCATGATAAGATTTCCCTAGCCTTCTAAAGTAAAACTATTTTATTTAATATATTTCGCGAGAAGCATGCATAGTTTGGGAGATAATTTTTTGTTTGCGTTTACCAAACTTGTATGAATACACAGTGTACAAAACCTAAAAAGTGTAATTTATCATCTCAAATATATCATTTTTTTGTTCATTGGCATATGCTTTATGTATATACGCACCTCTCTTCGGCGGCAGAGGCAATAGATCGACCACAATATGGTCAGTACTGGAATCAGAGTCATGAGCTTGTGGTGACCCAGAACTGGAGCCGTCCAACGAATCAGTTTCTTCAGCAAGACATTCCAGTTCGCGCTGTACGAGGGAATCGAAGAACGCCATCATACGAGGGTCCTCGCTGGTCGACTGTTGCGCGTAGTTGTGCGATATGTACTGTAAAAAATTGTTGTAATTGATAAACTTTCCAAAACAGACTTTTAGGGTGTATCAATAGATAGAATTCAAAATTCATTTATCTAAAGAAATAAACTGTACCATTTTGGCCAATATCAGATATTTATTTTGCATATGAATGAAAAATATACCGAATTATACTGGTATGATGGATTCAAGGTGTTTTGACTTTAAGAATATTCAACATTAAGGAAGTGAGAAAGAATAATAAAATTCAAAAGAAATTTTATTTTTTGTAATAAATAAATAGCCATTTCTAACCTGACCACTGTGATGAACGAGCGACACATAGTCCTCATGGCTGTATATTTCTCGCGGATTGTCCGAGCCCTGCGCCTCTTCAAGTAATGTGCCTTTCATTTTGGGATATTCAAGTGCAGACCATACCTATTAATAAAATAACGTAAAATTAAAAACAGGTCATAGTCTTCTACTTGTAAATGATAAAAATATACTAACCTTTATAATTTTCTCGACACCTGAAGATGCTATTAGGCAGTAGTGGTTATTGTAGCGCACCTGATTAACGATAGACCGATGTCCGTATAGAATGATATGCGGTGGCTCCACTACTGATTCTGCAAAGCATTTATTTGATTTACTTAATGTTTTATCAATCAATGCATGTTTAAGGAAAATTACATTTACGAACAAGTAATATCAAAAATGATTTTATTCATTTATTCGTCCTCTTGAAGACGTCGTTAATGACGTAAAAAATCTGTCTACAATCTGTCTTTAACATTTAAGGGTGCACTCACACACATCAGTCACCGTCACGGCACGTCACCGGACAGGATTAAAAAAAAATATGTATCAATAGTTCTAGTATGACTCTGTTCCCACACGACAGTCGCCGGCACGAAATCAATCAGTGACGTCCCCGGTCAGGCACGTCAAATAATCTTTCCATACATGTATCATACTTTTATCCCCACTCACCCGGTGCCGTCACGTCTCAGTTCAGTCAGCGTCGTGCTACCGTCAATTGCTACATGTTCTCTAGCGTGACACACGTCTAATCACTCACTAACCTGATGTATGTGTTCAATGATTCAGTCAAACCGGCGACGTGACTGACGGACAACATGACGGTGACTGGTGTTTGTGGATACGTACACAAACCGTCACCGATCAGTCATCGGTGACTTGACGGTGACTGATGTGTGTGAGTGCACCCTAAATATTTGTGTACAACAAACAAATAGACTTGCAAGTCACCATAATGCTCAAAAATTGTCCGAAGCAAAACTCTGCCTTCGTGAGTATTAGGCAGAGTATCATAATGAGCCTTACTAGAGACTTTGAATATTATTATTACCACGAAATAAGGTGCTAGTTTCAATGAATGTTTTATACAACGCCAATCGGTCATTTTTTAGCGACCTTTTAATAAGTGATTGTGGGTCTAGTTGTTTATAGCAACACACATAAAGGACATAAAAAACAGTGCTGAAATTAAACATTCAATAATAGCAATATTGGCTTACCAATTTCCCCACCCGTATCTGGAATCTTCCACATATACAAATTAAAGTCATCCGAGCCAGACAGTACAAACTGATCGTCTTTTCCGGCAAAGCAGCAGCTCTTCATAGTACAGGAGTTATAATAATCTTGGTGATAGAACTCAGCCACTGGTTCTGGGGATTGTATGGCGTATAGAACTGGAGCCATACGTCGTCGTAACGCTAGTATGTGTGTACCGGCCTGGTTGAAACGGACGCTCATGCTGTTCTGGCATGAACCATTGTTGCCAACATATCGGAGTACTGGACTGCAAAAAGAAAAAAGATCTAGATTATTTTTTAAGTTGTATATTGCAATTAAATCACCATTTACGGTCAAAATATATTATTAGAAAACTGGTTACATATTAACTATCAGATAGAAATGTTAGCGCAAAAATTACTGCAATCGTACAATTAACTTCTTAAGTTCTTAGTCAAGCAATAAAATCAATAAGTGAAAATAGAATTATTTCTTCTCTGACGATGGATCAGCTGTTGTCATCAGCACATACCTAATTCCTTATCGGATGTTTATGTTCTGATGACAAGAGCTCGTAAATTTGAATCTACTTCACATATCACCCAGAAGATACCTACATCATTATAAAACAATTTGGCAAATGTGCATAGAGTGAAAAGCATTACAGGTAACCTTGGCAATCATCCAAGATTCCATCTTCAATAATGGTTAGTTACCAGCAGTGACAAGAGACAAATATATAACTTGAAAAATAGTACTTTCAATTGGTAACAATAGCAAACTCACTGTTTTGGCGATCGCAAATCCCATAAAGCAACACCGTCGCGTGCATTAGCTGATACTAAGATCCCAACTTGTTGAGGATGGAACATTACTCCGTGAAAAGCTTTGCGACTTCGAGATATAACCAATGACTCTGAAAGAGATATTTTTAATCAATCAAAACCTTATAGTGAATTAGCCACCATAAATATCCGCTCTTGTAATCTATCGAAAAATAATCCGATAGATATTAAACCGTAACATTTTGAATCGACTCACAACATGCACTACACATAAATTTAGGAAATATAATTCTCTGCATAATACATACCTGCGATATAGTCTAGCAAAAAAGAATGCTTTAAGTTGCAAGATATTTCGACAATTTGAATTTCGCGAATTAGTTTCGATTCTAACGTCTTAAGGCCATCAATCTTACGGCGAAATATTTTATACATATTATATATATATATGCAACCACCTTATATTAGCATTAAACAGATAACTTACCATGCACAGACTGTCGGGTATCAAATAGCAACAAGCGTCCATCATTTCCTGCTGTGGAAATCACTCTCTCATTAAATGGGTCTATACTCAGACTGCACACTGCTCTGTGGTGCTTCAACTCTTCCATGGGGCATTTATATTCCAAATCATGTACAATTACCTTAAATACAATTGATATTTTATTCAACTACCTTCAGTCTTCACATAAATAGGAATAAAAAGATCAAGTTATTTTCCAAATAGTCAAGTTAAAAGTTAAAGTTGTTCCATTACCAGATTATGTCCTGAAACCTTAAATCTAGTTTATAAAAAATTTTGTTTGATACAAAAGAATTACTTACTACGTCATCATTTCCACCAGAATATATTTTTTGATTATCAGATGTGATGCCGAGGCAGAATATATTAGACTGGTGAACTGCTTTCATTGCCTCTGGTTTTCCATAGTCAAGTATAGCCTGTCCGAATTGCCAAAGCATCACTCGCCTGTCATCTCCACCTATTTTTTTTCAAATTCTAAATTACTCTGGGCAAAATTTTATGGTAAAGCTGACACTGACATATGGTAGGGTCAGTAAAAAAGAAAAGAAAAATAATGTAAATGGATAATTATTTTATTAATTATTTCAAATTGTTTATTGACAAACATTTTTGTTATGGTATTTGTGTATTTATATGAATTATCATATTTACGTATACAGAATGCAACAAAATCCCCATAATACTTGTAATGAGCCCATAAAACTGAACAACTTTTCCCAAAGAACATATTTTGTCAAATTCCAATAAAACATTATTTACTATCCCAAATACATAATTGTCATTGTAAATTTATGATAAAAACTGTTATAGGGAAAATCAAATACATTTTAGTGATTTTACTTTTCCCAATTTTTTTTTTGCATGCCGTACGGCCGTGTGTAAGCCATTTAAGATTCGTTTCTTTAATTAAATGCGTTATAATTAATTTTTTTTTACAAAGCATTGTTAATTTTTAGAAAGGATATAAAACTCCTTTTCTATAAGTAGAATGTTTTGTTTATTAAATGCACTTATGGTAAAGAATGAATTTTCTAGTTATTTTGTAAAAAATGCACCTATTCATTATTGAAAGTTATGTGAAAGGAAGATAACATTGTACCTATATATTAAAGAAAAAGTTTCACTGAACATAATAAATCAGTCTTTTCCATCTATTGTAAAAACTTATTCTTTAATTATTCAATTTTACAGCTATATTCTTATTTGAATCTGAGTTTTATTTCTAATTGAGTGAGAATTTAATTGACTATTAAATGAGAATTTTGAATTTATGTTGATACATATTATACTTTATTGATTTTGTAAGATTTATAAACCTTAAAATCAGTTATTGCTGTAAGAGATATAATTAATATATTTATTATTAAAATTATCAATATACAAATGAATTAAACGATATAATATTAGAATTAATATTAAATAAACGATCTGTTTGTAATAAAAACAAATATTTACTTACTACATTGTGAATATTTACTGTTCACTTTAAATACATTTTATTGATTTAGTTCTTATTTTAACAGCCTTAATAACAAGAATATACACCAGTTAAGTTTAACTTATTTACCTTTATATATATTTTTAATACATAGGTATAAATAAACATTAATTTTTACCTGAAACTAACAACTCGCCATTGCTGGAAAATTCAATCGCATTAACACATCCAAAATGGCACACAAGATCTCGACGATAGAGGTTTTTCGCAGCGATTAGCCTTCTGTTAAACAGTTGAGACTTAAGATCAGGTAATAGACCATATTCTCTCTTTGCAATATAAGGTAATGGACTCGCAATATTCGCCATGTTTAGACCGAAACCACCATTTTCCTGAGGACATAGATCTATAGAACGCGACATTATTTCCAATTGCCATCCCCTTTGACAATCAGCTGTATTTTATTTTTAAAAACATACAACGTTTCAGTATACGTATAGAATGTTTTCCAGGATGAAATGTTATTTAAATTAGAATATGAAGTTATACATATCTTATTAATTATACCGTTTTAATTAATTCCAATGGGATTAACCAAAATAACTGATAATTTTATCAATGTTAATTTTTTATTCCGAAATTGTTTATCAGCATACAATGTAATCTGAAGAACGAATTTAACGTAGTATTAATTAAGTTACATCTGCCCATTTTAACTAAACAGTAAGCAGTATTATGTAACAGCAATGCTCAAGTTTTATTCATCAATCATCACCTATTAGTTGTGTTCATTCGTTCCGTTTTATGTATGCATTTCAATTTCCGGCTTGGCAAATTGACATTTGTCAATTTAATCCTGACAAATGTCAATTCCACGTGCCAGTTTATCTTTCGTTATTGTGTGGTTATTGAATGAAGCTATTTCGATTCAAAACTCACCCACGAATTTGATAATTTTTAGAAGAATTATTATACTCGAAACGTAAAAACCCTAAGAAAAGTATTAGTTATGGTAGTGGCTGAAAGCATGTCAAAATCGAAAGTTAATATATCAGGTAGGAAATCACAACTGTATTCATTATATTTAATTTATTTAGCGAGTTTTCTTAAAAATTATGTTTATGATGTGAAATTCTTGCAGTGGATACTGATTCTTCCAGCGATGGAGAAGCGACAGACTCGGAATATGAAGCCGAATTATCGGATACAAAGGATGAAAGTGGAGATGAAGAAGAAACTAACAATGAAGCCGTTTTAATTAAAAATGAAGGTTGGGCAGATTCCCTCGCTAAGATTCTAGGCTCGAATAAACCGAAGAACAAAAAGACACTTGTTTTATCGAGAGCCAAGAAGCATTCAGAAATTATTAAAAAAGTAAAGGAGGAAAAACCATCATTTGAAGTTGTTGGAGAAAAGCCAGAGGATATTAAAACTGAACTTAAAGAAGAAAAAGTGACCAGTGAGGAACCTGTAGCTAAGAAAAGGGTATTATATTTTGGATATTCTTTTCAAACAGTTTTAAGTTTGTAAATAGCTTTTCATTTCTGTAATTGTGTATTAATTTTTATTACAGAAACATGACAAATCATCAGTTAGAATTAAACCAAATATATTAGAAAAAGATAGAGAAAGATTATTAACAAAAATTGCTACCAAAGGTGTTGTGCAATTATTCAACGCTGTTAGAAATCAACAAAAATCTTTTGAAAAGGAACTGAGCAATGATGTGACGGAGACCAAAAAGGAAAAGATACTAAAAAAATTCGATAAGAGGACATTCTTAGATACACTTATGGGTCAAACAAAATCTGTTATTGTAGATGAAAACACAAAAACATTCAAAGATGAAGTTAAACCTGAGGACACACCAAAATGGAATGCATTAAGGTAAGTTTGTTAAAATAGTAGACAGAAATCTTAACAAACTGAAATAGCATCCCATTAAATTCATCCCATTCAAGTTGGGAAAAACTATTTTAACATTGCTCTAATTATTAAAATAGTATGTTAGCTTTTCACAATAATTAATACATTATTATTTGTTTAATTGTTTATATGTCAACATAGTAGTTACATACTTTAAAATAATATCAATTTATTTTTCCAGGGACGATTTTATGATGGGAGCAAAAATGAAAGATTGGGACAAAGAATCTGTGGATGAATAAAAAATTATAATTAATGAAATGTTTTTATTATTTATTTCATACCATAATACTAATATATTAATTTTTTTATTGAAAGATATGGAACCAGTCCCTGTTAGTATAATTTGATTTAATATATTTTCATATATACATATATATTAAATAGATATAATATACCATTTGTTTCTTCATAATTACAGACTTATTACTTGTCTATAACAACATATAACATTAACATGTCATTTTCCTATTTAATCAACATTTTATAAGCTTCATTCCCAACTGGTTGGGTAATCTGTTTGGGTAGTGTAGAATATATTTTCACTGGCAAATTCCAGACCATTGTCTCTATTGGTACATTTAATGGTGCGTTCCAATCTTTGTCATCTGGTGAAGGCAGTAGCTTTTCATGGGTTGTTACAAACTCAAAGTGCAATCGCCAACTTAAAGATACTGTAAAATAAAGTAAAATGTTATATATATATAAGTCTATTTGCACTATTTGGTAAAAGAAAATGGTGATAATTCTTTACAGGTTTTAACTTACTATCTAGAAATTTGCCAAGAAGTATGAAGATAAAGTTTTTTATTATCAATACATATTCGCAACTGCTCTGAATTAATGCACTGTGGTCAATTATTATTTTTCTGTCTTTAGACGATTCTAAAGTGCTTCTAAACAAAGTTTTTTTGAAAAGATTGAGTTCATGCAAGTTTAAAGAGTTTACCTTCTTCAGTGTCAAAAGCTGGTGTAATATGTAGAGGAATAGGCAGAATTAGTTGTGAATGAGTGAGTCCCAATGTGACCTCGTGATATCTCGCTACAGTCATTGATCTGCTACTTGTGTCCTTGGTGTTATTATTTGTGGGCGTTCTCTTTTTCATAACCTCTTCAGGTTGTAATGATACTGATACCTGTGAATAAGTTATGTAAATAAACATATATTTGTAAGGACAGTATAAATAAAAATGATGGTGAATGTTATAAAAAATAATAATTAGTTTGAAAAAATTTACTAAGAATAATGGAGTTGGAATTTCTGTGCACTTGTTTTATTTAGATAGTGGTTTTTAACATACAATAGTAGTATGCACCGAAATTCTAATTCTTTAACATACTGTATAGTCAATAGTCATACTATAAAAATGAAACCTGTTTTGCGTTGTCACAGCATTACATGTGAACGGCTGAACCGATTTCGATAATTCTTTTTTTATTATATTCCTTGAAGTACGAGGATGGTTCTTAAGTAGAGAAAACGTAAATATGTACCACGGGCGAAGCCGGGGCGGACCGCTAGTTTTTAATATTTATTTCCTCCTTTAATTATTATTCATATTAAATTCAATTTTCATAATAAAATAAGATTTAATTACACACCTGCATACATGTAACAGAGCCAACTGAAAAATCAAATGTCCCAACAATATCTTCACCAAGTTTGTAAGCAGACTTAAATAAACAAAATCTCCCTATTTTACCTCTTGTGTTGGTTATCATGTATGAATTGGGGCTTCTCCTTGCTGTGAGGTTCTGTAAATAAAATATTATAATTTGGATTTTCAGCCGAAATAAATAACATGATAGTTGTATGGAATTATTCAAAGTTCACAATATTAAAGCTCTGAGATAATAAGAAAATGATAAAATATAATAGTCCATTGAATAAAAAGTTCTAGAGTGCGTGAGTTAGTAACGTAAGATGTTTCTTCGGAAACATGTCAAGAGTCCCTAGGTAATAAACATACTAAAACCCCGGGACACTAGGAGGAGCCCCGGAGTGGGGGGAGGGGGGAAATGGGTCCATTTTTTCATTTTTCGCTTAAATCTCAAAAACGGTACATGTTAGAGAAAAACTTTCAAGGAAAAGTTGTAAGGCCATAAAATTATCTACAAGTTGTACCTAAATCATTTTTTCCTATATCCTACCGTTTCGGAGTTATACGCAGTAAAAAATGATTTTGGCTCAAACAATTTCCCCATACTACACATCAATCAATCAAAAAATATTTATTTCTTCCAAAAAACTCAAATGTGCAACTTGTGACCGGTACTGATAGATTGCTCTTAATTAGGTCTATAATTGGTAAAATAAACACATTCCTCCATGGAAGCCTTTAGGAGGAATCGATTGTCAAAATGTTATATTAGGGCAGTTTGAGTTACTGAACTTGATCTTTTTATTTTTTTCTTCCAAAAAAACTCAAAAGTGCAACTTGTGACCGGTACAGATAAATTGCTCATAATTAGGTCTATCATTGATAAAAATACCAGATTCCACCTCGGAGGCGTTTACGGGTAATTGAATTTTATTAGGGTAGTTATAAATACTTGAACTTTTTATTTTTTTTCTTCCAAAAAACTCAAAAGTGCAACTTGTGACCGGTACTATTAGATTGCTCTTAATTAGGTCTATGATTGGTAAAATAAACACATTCCTCCATGGAAGCCTTTTGGAGGAATCGATTGTCAAAATATTATATTAGGGTAGTTTGAGTTACTGAACTTGATCTTTTTATTTTTTTCTTCCAAAAAACTCAAAAGTGCAACTTGTGACCGGTACTGATAGATTGCTCTTAATTAGGTCTATCATTGGTAAAATAAACACATTGCTCCATGGAAGCCTTTAGGAGGAATCGATTGTCAAAATATTATATTAGGGTAGTTTGAGTTACTGAACTTGATCTTTTTATTTTTTTCTTCCAAAAAACTCAAAAGTGCAACTTGTGACCGGTACAGATAGATTGCTCATAATTATGTCTATCATTGATAAAAATACTAGATTCCACCACGGAGGCGTTTACGGGGAATTGAATTTTATTAGGGTAGTTATGATACTTGAACTTTTTATTTTTTTTCTTCCAAAAAACTCAAAAGTGCAACTTGTGACCGGTACCGATAGATTGCTCATAATTAGGTCTATCATTGATAAAAATACCAGATTCCACCATGGAGGCGTTTACGGGGAATTGAATTTTATAAGGAGAGTTAGTTAAAAAGTTCAAGTATCGTAACTACCCTAATAAAATTCAATACCTCCTAAACGCCTCCATGGTGGAATCTGGTTTTTTTATCAATGATAGACCTAATTATATGCAATCTATCGGTACCGGTCACAAGTTGCACTTTTGAGTTTTTTGAAAGAAAAAAAATAAAAAGTTCAAGTATCGTAACTACCCCAATAAAATTCAATTCCCCGTAAACGCCTCCGTGGTGGAATCTAGTATTTTTATCAATGATAGACCTAATTATGAGCAATCTATCTGTACCGGTCACAAATTGCACTTTTGAGTTTTTTGGAAGAAAAAAATAAAAAGATCAAGTTCAGTAACTCAAACTGCCCTAATATAATATTTTGACAATCGATTCCTCCTAAAGGCTTCCATGGAGGAATGCGTTTATTTTACCAATTATAGACCTAATTAAGAGCAATCTATCAGTACCGGTCACAAGTTGCACATTTGAGTTTTTTGGAAGAAATAAATATTTTTTGATTGATTGATGTGTAGTATGGGGAAATTGTTTGAGCCAAAATCATTTTTTACTGCCTATAACTCAGAAACGGTAGGATATAGGAAAAAATGATTTAGGTACAACTTGTAGATAACTTTATGGCCTTTCAACTTTTCCTTGAAAGTTTTTCTCTAACATGTACCGTTTTTGAGATTTAAGCGAAAAATGAAAAAATTGACTCATTTCCCCCCTCCCCCCACTCCGGGGCTCCTCCTAGTGTCCCAGGGTTTTAGTATGTTTATTACCTAGGGACTCTTGACATGTTTCCGAAGAAACATCTTACGTTACTAACTCACGCACTCTAGACCCCCCTTGGAGGGATTCATTCAATGGACTATAAGGTAATAAATTAACATTATTATTCAATAAAATATTTTGTAGTCTAAAAGTAATTTAATAACTCAGGCCCCGGAATCACAGACACAATAGAAAATCTATTGTGTCATGGACCGATCGGACCGTTCATTCATCATTACAAAGGTTTGAAGAAAATTTTACCTGTAGAACTTGCAAAGCCATGGTCAAAGGGGTCTCCACTTTTCTTTCTTCAGAAAATGGATTGGTTGGTTGTAATTCATCTGTTGTTTCATTGCCACAGAGTGCAGCTAAATCCTGCATGTTCATTATTGGACTAATTGGCAACACCCTGAATGGTATTCTTGCCATTCTTATGTGTGAGCCAACTTTTTGTGTAGCAATGGTAACTTTATATGAATACTTGACTAAATTCCCTCTGTATGATGGTGGTGCTTCTATTGGTAAAGATTCCCTATACCAAACTAAGGAATAATAATATAAAAATTAAATATTAGTATTTTTAAATTAAAACATACACAATATGAACTTTTAAAAAGGTACATACATGTTTTGGTCTCTCCCAATGGTATTGTTAAGTCACAAAACAGAATTTTTGGTTTGGTGTGAAATACTACATCTCCTATATCACATGATGTCACTTCTAATGCTGTAGTTTTTTCAACAGATTGTGTTTTTTCGTTTGTATTTTTGGATGTTGAGAAAAAGCAGTGTATTTGTGCAGATGCCCATGCTAAGTTCTCTAAAATATCGCTGAAACGTAATAATATGAGTGATATTTATGTTAATACATCATTGTTTACATGTATAATGTCTAAATACATTTTTTTCACCTATGGCTCTGCGAATCACGATGTTCAGGTTGGGTTTCGTGGGAAAACGTAATACAACACTCTAGAGCTTCACCAGCTAGGTATACTGTTCCTGTCGTAAGTCTCGCTGCTAGTTCTATCATGATGATACAAAAAATAAACTACAATTACATGTAAACAAGTAATTTATGAACAAGTTTTAAGTTTCGTATCCTGCTGTGTAAAAATTATGTTTTTTTAAGAAAACATTACGAAAATGACGTAAAACATATCTTTATATTAATATTGTTCATTTTATTGTAAACCTTATACCAAAACATAAGATATTTTATAGGTATCCCGTATCACTTAATCAAAAATATTTTGATGAATTTTTTCGAAATGTCATAACAAACCATGACAAAAAGATGATGTGTAGATGTCAGTCTCGGAGCAATTTTTTAATGCCACGAATGGTTGCAAAATGGGTGGAAACAATACATCTGTAAAAAATCTATTCTAAAATCATCTTTTTACAAAAAAGAAAACTCAAATACTTGGACAATTTTTTCATATTATGTTATAAAATATTGTATTAGCCAGAATTAATATATTGGAACTACCTCAATTAATGGGCAAGTAAATACCCACATCAATAAAGTCTAGGGATATTTTGTATCAATCATCAAATATATAAAAATCTATGAAGAATTTTGTGATATTGTAAATCGAAGAACTGTAGCTCATATTTTAATGGTCTTTAAAAAAAACAAAAATATTTCATGTTTTGTTTATTTTGATTAAAATCTCACCAAAGTGGAATCTTGGATGTGATATCCATTTCTTGAAAACTATAAATTTTGACTAAAATAGACAATTTTGTTAAGCTATTGCATAGCTTCTATCGCGGGCCTTGAGCGCGGGGACCGAATCCAGAAATTCCGTAACGAAAAAACCTCACGCTCCCCACTCCGACGGGCACGGAGGTGTGGCTTGAAGGCTTAGATCATTAAGTAATGGATGGAGTACGCTGGCAAATGTTCTAACTAAACTTTCTGCTGATTTTGGTGCGGGGAGGGCAACTCACACTATTGAAACACAATCACACATTCACAAAAATAATTTGTGTCACGAAAGTCGTAAAAATTTACGACCTTTTAAGCGACGAGTTTTTAAATTCAACTCTATCCCTAAGATCATAAAGATTAAATTTGTATTTCATTCCAAGTTGTCTCGTGGGGAGTGTGGTTCAATATCGCGTTCTAAATTCAACTTTATAACTTAGATCATAAAGATTAAATTTGTATTTCTTTAAAAGATAGTCTCGTAAGGAATGCGGTTCATTATCGCGTTTTAAATTCAACTTTCTCTCTTAGTAGATAAAGATTAAATTTGTATATTTTCTTTCCATGATAGTTTCGTCTCTTTCTCTCTCGAAACATGACTCGATTATTTGTCTTGATCATATCGCTAAACGATACATCGACGATTATTAGAAATTGCATTTAATTAGAAATGTACGTTAAAAAATAAAAAAATATACACAAATTAAAGGTTATTCCATCTTTTTTAATATTCGACATGTTTGAATTGCTTCTGCAAGACTTGACAGTGCAAAACGGCATTTTTAGCGGAGCACTCGCAGACGTCCTTTCGATGTTTTACGAATACGCAGAGTGTTTGTAATCGATTACGCAAGTAGTTTTTATGAAAGCATAAGATTTTTCGATTCGAATAATCTTATACCTCAGCAAAAGGGGAAACGCTTGCGAGTGTTATCCATTACTTAATGATCTAAGCTTGAAGGCATATCATGCAATAGCTTTACCGCGGCAGTCCCCGAGTGCCACACGTCTTTTTTTAAATCTAATTATAAATAATCAGAGCATTTACATTAATTTACCAACAGTATGGTTGTTCTTACTATAATTAATTGAATGCCAATGTCTTATTGCGCTATGAGGTAAGGTTAAACTTGAATATCGTGGTCTTGAAGAGCGGCCGTTCCCTGTCGTGCCGTATGCGTAGGGATTTCGAAGATAAGCCAAAATAAACAAAGGCGTTTTTTTAAATACTTCTGTGATTCATGGAGAGAAAGATTTAGAGATTTGTAAAAATAGTGCAAGCAATTTTTCCTTTACCTATTCTTCGTCCCAATTACCTTGTATCTGAAATGAAAAAAAAGTGATGGTGTTACCAGAATAAAAATAAAAATTATTTTATTTTATTCAGGCAACAAATATTCGTAACGAAATTCTTGAATTTGAAAACTGAAATTAATGTCGAACTTCGAAGATTGGATATTTATATTGTCAAATGAATTATTACGGATAAATAAAAGCAATGTTGATATCAGATGGAATTAATCATGGAAAGCTGCAGTCAATAATTGTTGGAGAATTAAAGAAAGCCGGATTAAAACATCGATTGAAGAAAATTATCCTAAAAAATGTTAAAGTTAGTGGGCGGTTTTTTGTGACAAGTTTATATTTTGTTAAGTTAGTTTTTACTATTTGTATTATGCTTTCAGGATCATAAAACTGTATTTGGAGCACCTTTGATGAAGGTGCCGTCATGTAGTGTTATTTGTTGTGGGAGTACTCTCAGTATTCCAATTGTTGTGAGTGAAATGTCGTCTGTGCTGCGGGCTAATGCTCATGTTGAAGGTTTGTTTCGTAAAGCCGGCTCTCAAACACGTCAAAAAGATATAAAGGTAAGTTCACAGACGAAAAATCTTTTACTTGTACTAAATATTGTTTTATTTACAAAGATATTTTACTATTTTTAGCGCCTCCTGGATGCGGGAGGTTGCGTGTCTGAGGGCCACCATCCTATTGATGTAGCAAGTGTATTGAAGCTGTATTTGCGTTGTTTACCTGAACCTCTCATAAGTGCTGAAGTACAAGACCTGTTATTAAGATGTAGAGTAACAGCTGGAGGTGATGGATTGAAGTCAATTTTACACACATTATTGTTACTACCAGTGCTGCATGTGCACTTGTTGCATTATATAATGGAGGTAATAATCCTTATATGTATAAAGTAAATAAAAACTAAATAATTACTCAAAGGGGACAAACTAAATACTTACTCCTCTGGGAGGAGTTCATGCTGTGCACTATTTTGGTATACTATGTAAATATTCATTCTATATTAATGAACATTAAAAATTATTTAAATTTAATCAGAATGATTTACCACTTATCTACAGTTGCTCAGATTCATTGCGTCAAGGCACAAAGACAACCTAATGGATTCCTCAAACTTGGCAATAGTATTAGCCCCCAGTATCATGCCTCTCCCCGCTGCCGCCACTGCACAGAGACTTGAACACCATGTGGCTCTTGTTAAGGTTTGTGTGTATATTTATTCCCTTTTTTTTGTAGTTTACAAGTAAACTATTTGAGTGTTGTACACTATGACAAAGGTATGCAACCAAAGTTTCTTGGCTGATTGTGTTCTGAAATATTCTTCTAAAATGTGTTTAGACACTCAAATAATTAAAATTTTATTTATGTTATTTTATATATTATACATCCTAGCTATACTTATATTATAAAGAGGAAAGGTTTGTAATTATATATGTATAGCTTTCACGCATAAACTACTGGACCGATTTTGATGAAATTTGGCACAGATAATCTTTAGACCCTGAGAAAGACCCAACATAGGGGTTTGACGCATTTGGTGCACTTCTCAACTTGTACACCATACTCAAATGGTGAACTTAGCAACTGGTGCACTTCTCAAATGGTACACTTCGCAACTGGTGGTGGTGGTGGCTACCTTTTATTGCGAAATATGTACCACGGGCGGACCGCTAGTATCATATATATATAAAGCTACACTACCACTCACTCACTGACATCGCTTTTCTCGGAAACTACGCGGAAAGTGGGGGGGATTTCAACGTGATCGTGTAGAGGTGCTCCGATCGACCAGAGGAAAAATATAGCGATCTCGATCATCTTCGAAAACCGAGTGGACCCCTGGTGGTGCGCAGAAGCGGTGGCACTTGGAGGGGGGGTGTCTGAACAAAAAATGCTCGGAACTGGTGGCGATTACCAGGGGTGGTGGAAAAATGGGGATTTTCGCGAAAACAAGATGGCCGCCGTACTTTGGCCAAAATCGCCGTTTATGAATCCTTACGTCTCAAATTTGGCACACGTGCTCTGTTCGAGCCGGCGAATCGATCGGTGCCCCGTTCGAGTGGCTCCGGGCCCCAGTTTCCAACTTCCATACAACGTAAAATCCAACGGCCCGCGGAAACGGTGCGAGTTGGGTGGGGGGTCCCGGAACTAAAAATAATCACCACCCTGGGACGCTACCAGGGAGCCATAGTGGGTCGCTCGATTTTGGAAATTTTCCATTTTTGGCGCAAACATAAAAACGTAAATTTAGACGAGGTGGCGCAACGGAGAAATACACCAATGATGCATTCGTACTCGTCCAGCTCCCAGGATATCCAGAAAAATACGAAATCTTAAACTTTCCCTCATCTCTCGAAGACGGTCAACGGCCCGCGCAAACGGTAGCAGCTACATCTGGGGTGCTCGAACTAAACTTGGAGTAGACCTCGAGCAATTACCACAGAAAGTGAAAAAAATTCAAAATGGCGGAAAAATGGCCGCCGCCATACAAATTTCTAAAACGGCCATCGCTGGTCCGATTGCGCTGAAACTTGGCATAGGGGCTTTAATTGAGCCGCACATTAAGGTGGGATACTCATAATTGAATTTCCATCGCTGGTTTCCGAGTTTCATACAACGCGAAATTCGACGGCTCTCCGAAACGGCGCGAGATAGGTGGGGGGTGTAGAACTAAAAAATGATCAGAAAGATGGGGCGCTACCAGGGCAATCGAGAAATTTCAAATTGGACGCAATTTTTTTTTCAAAAATGGCCAATTTTTCAAAGCAAGATGGTGGTGCCGGTTACTTTACGATCGGTCTGAAAATTGACTTCTATGCTCTAATCGGCCAGATTTACAAAACTGCATACTCAGAATTTCTCTCCGACCCTCGGTTTCCATTTTCCATACATCACGAAATTCAACGGCTCTCTGAACCGGTGGCAGGTAGGTCGGGGTCGCCCAAGCAAAAAATGCTTCAAAACCTGGTCCGCTTCCAGGCATATAAAAATTTTTGGTAAAAAGCGAAATTTTTTTTTTTCGAAAATTTTGTATGGAAATTTCCATAGTAGGAAGGGTAATTGAATAGCAACGGCAAAAGACGGCGCCGCGGGCTGCTTGCTGACCGCGCACCGCGCAACCTCGAAGGTCGACAGCCTCCCGGAGTAGAAAATATTTATTAACTTTTGAATTACCGCACGAGCCAAGCGAGCGAAGCGAGCGAATCACGGCAGCGGCTGGCTTAAATATTCAAATAGGTAGCGAGGAGCGAAGCGACGAGCGAGTTAGGTTAACTTTTGAACTACCGCACTAGCCAAGCGAGCGAAGCGAGCAAGTCACGTCAGCGGCCGGCGTAAATATTCAAAGAAGTAGCGAGGAGCGAAGCGACGAGCGAGTTAGATTAACTTTTGAACTACCGCACTAGCCAAGCGAGCGAAGCGAGCAAGTCACGTCAGCGGCCTGCGTAAATATTCAAAGAAGTAGCGAGGAGCGAAGCGACGAGCGAGTTAGGTTACTTTTGAACTACCGCACTAGGCAAGCGAGCGAAGCGAGCAAGTCACGTCAGCGGCCGGCGTAAATACTCAAAGAAGTAGCGAGGAGCGAAGCGACGAGCGAGTTAGGTTACTTTTGAACTACCGCACTAGCCAAGCGAGCGAAGCGAGCAAGTCACGTCAGCGGCCGGCGTAAATATTCAAATAGGTAGCGAGGAGCGAAGCGACGAGCGTGTTAAGTAAACTCTTTAACAGTTTATTATGAAAAGTCACTGCCCGCTATCGATTAGACACCTCAAAATGATGAAATTCGGGGATCACGTTTCAAGAATTTAACCAATATTTGAATAAGTAATTTATAAACAGTTTCGACTGACTGTAGAATCGCTGTTAGCAGATGTAACAAATGGACAGGAAATTCAAATGCATTTTCAAATGACTGAAGATTTCTGCCCTGGGATGAGCCGCGAGCTGCTTGCAGCTCGCGCACCACGCACCCTCGAAGGTAGACAGCCCCCCGGAATAGAAAATATTTGAATGGGACATTTATAAGCACTTCCGATTGACTGTGGAATCGCTGTTAGCAGATATTAACAAATTGACGGGGAATTTTTATGCATTTTCAACTGACTGAAGATTTCTGCCCTGGGATGCTTCGCGGGCTGCTTGCAGCCCGCGCACCACGCACCCTCGAAGGTGGGCAGCCTCCCGAAGTGGAAAATACTTGAATGAAGAATTTATAAGCATTACCGACTGACTGTAGAATCACTGTTAGCAGATGTAACAAATGGACAGGAAATTCGAATGCATTTTTAAATGACTGCCCTATTGCTTAAACCCAGAGGCAAAAGAGGCTCGCGGGCTGCTTGCAGCCCGCGCACCACGCACCCTCGAAGGTCGACAGCATTTCAAAATAGAAAATATTTGAATTGGGAATTTATAAGCACTTCCGATTGACTGTGGAATCGCTGTTGGAAAATAATAACAAATTGACGGGGGATTTTGATGCATTTTCAAATGACTGCCCTATTGCTTCAACCCAGGGGCAAAAGGGGCTCGCGGGCTGCTTGCAGCCCGCGCACAACGCACCAGCTAGTATAATATATAAAAATGAAACCCGTTTTCCTTGGTCACGGCATCACGCGTGTACGGGTGGACCGATAATTCTTTTTTTATTATTTTCCTTGAAGTACGCGGATGGATCTTATGTAGAGAAAACGTAAATATGTACCACGGGCGAAGCCGGGGCGGACCGCTAGTATATTATAAAATTTAAGTTATTATTTTGTACATTTTCTTTTAGATCTTTATTGAAAACTCACAACACATTGGACTGCTCACTGAAGATCTAATGACACAACTGGATGATGATACCGATGTACATCAATCAAGAAGAAAGAAACGAAGGAGTGGTTCACTCAATCGTGAGTATTTGGTTGTTTTTTTTAGAATTTGATTTCTATTTTTTCATGTTTGCATTAAGAAAATTGAGATTTTTAAGTGAGAAAATTCCTTTTTTTTGTTATATTCTATATTATAAAAATTATCCTGTTTAACAAAGCATTTTCCAATAATAGGTTCTTAATTGAAGCAATTGTGTCAATTTTTGTTTGGATATACAACATGTAACATATATTTCCGCTCTTACACCAAAACTTTTATTCCAACTTATCTTAATATATATATAAATCTCGTGTCATAATGTTTGTCCTCAATGAACTCCTAAACCACTTAACCGATTATAATAAAATTCGCATACCATGTGCAGTTCGATCCAACTTGAGAGATAGGATAGGTTTTATCCCGGAAATCCCACGGGAAAGGGAACTATGCGGGGTTTTCTCTGAAAACGCGGGTGAAGCCGCGGGCGGAAAGCTAGTTAGTGATAAGTTTATTGTTTCAGGCATGTTAAGTGGTCTACGTAAAATGGTATCTGGTAACGTGAATACACCAGCTACGGTCCGTGAGTACGACAAGACTCACGACAAAACTCCAGTTCTTAGTAAATCTGCTGCAAAACGAAAATTTGATACAGCCGAGGGACTTTCTGTTAAAACAAAGTAAGTTCACTTGTAATAGTTTGATATAATATTTTGTTTCCAGGTGAAATATTATATATTTCAGATTAAAGTCTACTTGCTTGTCGTTTTAGTTTATCAGTTTAATATATTATAATGAAACATTGAAATTTTCGCATTTAACCCATTGACCACCGAGCGGCCCGATCGGGCCGAGACACAATAGATTTTCTATTGTGTCTGTGATCCGAGGACTGACGGATATAAGTAGGATATTATATTAGTTAGTAAAGATTGTGTTTGCTGTGTTCTATCATTGTTTTAAAAGTTATTTTTCTTTTTCTAGGAAAGAAATAAAATCAGGTTTACCGCAAAAGGAGTTATCATTTACTCCAATGAAAATGTAAGTATTTAAATAGTTCTGAATTTCTTTAATAAAAATTCAAAATCGAATATTAGTTTATTCAAAAATATATTCTTTTCAGGGGTGTAACAGAACGAAAACGACTTCGACTGAGTTTGATAGATGTAAGAAGTACACCAAACAGGAACTCTGATTTCGAGTCACATAAAAATTCCGAAACTAGTCTAAGCAGTGAAGACATATTAACATCCTCGGAGCATTTGTTCAGTGCCCATGATACAATAGATCTTTCCTCAGAAAAACAATCCGATAAAGATTACGTACGAATATCAAAACAGGAGTATGAGGAAATAAAGAGCAGAGTATCAGCCATAGAGAACAGACTTTCGAGAGAATTCACAGACGTTATACCTAGAGTACAACCATTGCAACAAGTTCAAAATAAGTACGAACAAACTTTAGAGGAAGTGGCAATGTTAAATTGTCCAGGGTCTGAACATTTAGCTCGACGTTTAAGCAAAGAACTGAAAATCAGGCCTAAGGAAGAAGCGAAAATTATTCGTTCACCCAGCGCTAGAAAAATTGGTTCGATAAGACGTCGATCTAAAGAGAACTTAACGAAAATAGTTCGCCATAAATCATGGAATGCATCAACGCATCAAGCTAGTCAAATTATGGATAGATTTTATCCATACATTGGAGTATCACGTAGGGAACGAACAAGTACTGCAAAACCAAATAATATGAATAATGATCAGTCGAGTGAATGGGATGGTTCTCTATCTGAAAACTCTATCCATAATGCATCAGATTCAAGTCAAAAATATCATATGCGTAAAAGAATAAGCTTAGCGCCCGATTATGGTTCAGAAAGAATAACAACAAAAACTAGATGTATGTTACCACGAAGATCTTTAAATGTCACCGTTAACAATAGTTCTGATAGCTCCGTAAATAATACATTTAGTTCCTGCGAGAAACCAAAAAATCCTAGACAGAATCAATTAAATAAAGCATTTAAAGAAAGTGCAGTACCTTCACAGCATAAATGGAGAAGCGCTGCAGCATTCTTTATGGATAAAACTGGAGAACTCGATAGTAACAGCCATTCTGGTAGGCCCTCCGTAAATAAATTACGGAAACAAAACGCAGGCGCAGTTTTAGCAAAAGCAAAACTTTTCGAAACAAGTTCCGATAAGTCTTCGGAGAGAAGTGAAAAAATGCAAAATCAAGCTTTCGCTCGAAAACCGAGAGCTCAATATCAACTTAAAAATCAGAAAAATGTACATTCAGTGGCGCCAACAAAATCAGAGAGCCTCGATAACCTGGATTCTCGAATGGTGTTTCACAATAGTAAAAATAAAGAGACAGTCCCTAATATGCATCAAAGGCCATACAATACCTATAACCCCAAAGAAGTTTTAATTTCGAGATCAAACAGGAAAACGACGCCACCAATCAAAAGGGTAGTGTCGCCACAATCTAATGGCATTAAAACACCAAATTTACCAGCCTTAAAAAAACCCTTGTGCACACCACGGAGTCTTCGAACACCTTCTACACATAGCGAAATGAAAAAATATAATACACCAATAAAGGCTGTTCACACATCCCCAAAAAGACGATCTCCTAGACAGAAACTTCATAGACCAGTTAATCAGAATTTATAATATCTATTTTAAGTTTTTGTATTTAACAAATAATGCATTCAAATTACGATGTAATAGAAATTTATTAATCACTTGTATATAAGGCTAATTATTATTATTAAAACTGAAAACATGATTACTTTGACTTTCTATTTACATTGCACCTTCCGGTATCGCTTTTCTACAAAAGCTTTATAGCTAGTCGATAGTCGGGCAAAAGCCTAGACATTAATTATTAACCTTTTGAACGCCAATGACATCTATAGATGTCATGCGCAATCGTGCCCTGTGCGCCAACGACACCTATACATGCCAAGAAACAGATCATAGATAAATACAAAATAAACATATTAAACCTTTACTTTTACGTGTTTTATTTATACAGTTTATGAACTGAATCCCCAGTTATTACATAATTGTACACAGTAAACAAAATTGCCAAGTAGTTATTCAAATATTTGATCACAAAAAATAACTTAATTAATGGCTAAAAAAGCATGTTCTCTCGCGCCAATGACATGTATACGTGCCTACTAGTGATGTAGTGTAATATTCAAGTAACTTCAT
Organism: Colias philodice; assembly: GCF_061535455.1. Lineage (NCBI taxonomy): Eukaryota > Metazoa > Arthropoda > Insecta > Lepidoptera > Pieridae > Colias > Colias philodice. The sequence continues at coordinate 7,045,570 of NC_143103.1, read as the reverse complement.
TAAAATTTCAGCGAAATTACTCTAATTCGCTTAATTTTTGTAATAACTACAAAAAAAATATATAAGCTTAGTCACTGAGAAAAAAGGTAAATACTACATTCTTTGGTATAATACCATATTGTCTATATTGTGGATATTGTTGATTTGAATATTTTCCTTTTCGCCAATCATGCGCATCCCTAGCACAGTATCGATATGCAATCCCTTCTGCACCATTGACATGAATAGATGTCGGACTGGTGACGTCGTAAGCGCGTGCCGTGTTGTTAAGTGCGGAAAGTTGTAAAAATATTTTATCGAGTATTGCCGAGAGTGTGAGTGCCTTTATTAGAATATTCTTATGATACAAATTGTCGCTATGTCATATCAAAATATGGTAACCTACATATAATTAGTATTTGTAATAACTCAAGTATTAAACTAAATGATTGGAAAATAAATATGTAGTTTTAGAGCTATTACGCACTGTCGACAAGTCGCCGGCGACTGTGACTTACTATAGTTTAAATAGGGGCTTGCGCACTGTCGTCCAGGAGTAAGTCCAGTCGCCAGTGACAGGTCGACAGTGCGTAATAGCTCATAATGCAATTCCCTTTATTTAAAGGTAATAGTTGTTTTGATATTTACAAATAAACACTCCACAATAATACCTATAGTTCATATAAACTTAATAAATAAACTCGATAAGTTATAATAATATACAGCTACACATCCCTAATCAGAAGCGAGAGATTATAAAAAAAAGGATGGTTGCCCGCGCCATTGGCATGTATACATGCCAATGGGGCGTAACTGATAGAGAATAGTGCTGTAACTTGCTGCAATTTTATATGTATTTTTGTATCTCAAAAGGTTGATTTTTTTGTTGATAGTTGCTATTTAATGTGGTCTTAAGTTTTTACAGTAGGAGATGAGGTTAAATAAATATTATTTTTGTGTTATAAGCTGTTTATTCAAATATTCAGACGTGAATTATTATGTTTATCGATAACATTTTGGAATCCCTACTATTTTCAAGGTTATCTCATTGAATTTGTGGCTTGGCGTGGAGGGCACGGTGATGCGTTTTTGCTCTGGCGGTCAAAAGGTTAAGACTAATCTATATTGTACCCAATTTCTATATACGTACAATACAAATGAGATAAGGTCTATTTTGTTGCACGAAAGAAAAATAAACGTCTGTCCATTCATCTTCTGAAAACTTTCGAGGATAAGCAGATTGTAGAACTAGCTCGAAAAAAATAAACCCAAATCGTTCAGGCACAAATGCAGCTTTCTATGTAATCTATTAATCTGATTGAAATATAAGTAATAAAAGGCTTTACATAAAAAATTAATCAGCATTTTCAATGTAATTTATTTCCTTTTTAATTAAGTAGGTAGGTACATAAAATTTCATTGGGTATTGATTTTGGGCATTATTTTATCACCTCTATGTTTTTATCGTCGGTAGAGTAAAAATCGATATTTGAGAACAACCCTTTGATGCTTGTGAAACATTGATGTAATACATAATAGTCCAAGATCCCAGAGCCGTAAGACAGTGCGCGCACGAGCAACTTTGTCTCCGCAACTATTTTGTCTCTCCCACCTATGGGCTAGTATGAAAGTGCGCGCACGTAGCGACGCAACTCCCCATACAAATTGATGGGAGAGACAAAATAGTTGCGGAGACAAAGTTGCTCGTGTGCGCTAGCTCTAAGACACAACTTATTTTCTAAAGTATACATAGAAATCTAAATAACAAGACACTAGAAGTCGTAAGCGTGCGTGACCTTGTCGCCACTCAGGTGATTTTCACATCACCAGTGCATTCGTCACTGTTCAGTTACTCTGGAGACGTATGAGTATACATGGTGTGTTTCAGCAATTCCCATTGCGGAAATTCTTCCACAAGTTGTAATTATACTTATAAAGGAATAATATTTCATCGGAAAATATTTTTTTTTAGAAATAATGCCGTTTTTCCTTAAATTTATAGAATATTTACAAGTATTACGAGTGTCACCATAGTAATCGAAATAACAATGAATGACACAGTCGACCATTCTTATTACTTATCACGTTTGTTCGTATTGGAGCAAAAAGTCTCATATACTTAGGGATTTTATTCTAAAATAAACCGTAAATTCGTGCGTTAGGATACATATTCAAAAGCTTAATTTAATAGTTAAGTTAGTTTTCACTAAAATCAAGCTGTCCAATAAAAGCTTAGATCATTAAGTAATGGATAACACACGCAGGCGTTTCCCCTTTTGCCGAGGTATAAGATTATTCGAATCGAAAAATCTTATGCTTTCATAAAAACTACTTGCGTAATCGATTACGAACACTCTGCGTATTCGTAAAACATCGAAAGGACGTATGCGAGTGCTCCGCTAAAAATGCCGTTTTGCACTGTCAAGTCTTGCAGAAGCAATTCAAACATGTCGAATATTAAAAATGATGGAATAACCTTTCATTTGTGTATATTTTTTTATTTTTTTAACGTACATTTCTAATTAAATGCAATTTCTAATAATCGTCGATGTATCGTTTAGCGATATGATCAAGACAAATAATCGAGTCATGTGTGTACTCGATCATTGATGCGGCCTCACGAGACTATCATGGAAAGAAAATATACAAATTTAATCTTTATGAACTAAGAGATAAAGTTGAATTTAAAACGCGATATTGAACCGCATTCCCCACGAGACTATAAAGCGATGTAGCGAGACTATCTTGAAGAGAAAATATACAAATTTAATCTTTATGAACTAAGCGATAAAGTTGAATTTAGAACGCGATATTGAACCGCACTCCCCACGAGACTATAAAGTGATGTAGCGAGACTATCTTGAAGAGAAATTCAAATTTAATCTTTATGAACTTAATGATAGAGTTGAATTTAAAAACTCGTCGCTTAAAAGGTCGTAAATTTTTACGACTTTCTTAGTGACGGACTGCTTTTAAATTGAACGTCGATAAAAAAATATTTTTCTAAGTATAATTTGAAATGAGATGAGAATTAATCTTTATTATATTAAAATTTTACACAACTGCATAAAAAGGAGTATAATGTTTATTTTGTAAGTCTTGTATATTATATTTATTAAAATTTACGCTCGGTTACTTCGTGCGCGAGTCCGACTCGCATTTAGCCGTTTTTTTTGTAATGTTAATCTTGTAACCTTTCTATTATGTAATCTATACTAATATTATAAAGCTGAAGAGTTTGTTTGTTTGTTTGAACGCGCTATTCTCGGGAACTACTGGTCCGATTTGAAAAATTCTTTCGGTGTTAGATAGCCCATTTATCGAGGAAGGTATATATCATCACGCTACGACCAACAGGAGTGGAGCCACGGGGGTGAAACCGCGCGGAGCAGCTACTTTGTTTATACGTATGTACGAATATTGCGTATATTTCAGATTTACAAAAAATCCTGCTTTAAGGCTAAGGTGGATTGAATGCTGTGGGAGAAAATCAGAATGGACACCTCGGTACAGAAATAATAAAAATTTCTGGACCGATATTTATTTTATTGAATATAATATGTGATGTGTTGAATAAATACATATTCAAATACAAATAAAATGGCGTATTATTGTTTTTTCGTATGCATATAATAATGATGAAAACGTTACAAATGACCTGTGTAGTATTTTTTATGAATATAATAATGTTATTTCTAATTTCAACAAAATTATTATTTTTGTAATATCGATATGGTTACATCCCTTTAGAGCGATTGTATTATTACGTATATGTATAGAGATTTTTCTGTGTAATCGATGTATGTGTGCAAAAACATGCTAGTCTGTCCATTTTGTAATAGTTTGAGTTTGTAAAGACACAAATTATTTTTGTGAATGTGTGATTGTGTTTCAAAGTGTGAGTTACCCTCCCCGCACCAAAACCGGCAGAAAGTTTAGTTAGAACATTTGCCAGCGTGCTCCATCCATTACTTAATGATCTAAGAATAAAAGGCATAGTTTACTTGTGTCTACTGTTTAGCTTTCGGTTTGAATGTGTTGATTTTGGCGACAGCGGTTTTCATACGAATTATGACATTATAGCACTTCTATGTGTCTTGTTATTTAGATTTCTATGAAAGTATATAAGTTTCGGTTCACAGTAGTCGCTAGTATACTTTTTAATATCTAAATGTGTGTGGAGCTCTACCGGTGACACCTGCGCCAAAAAAAAAGCTAAAAAAAAGCTTACCCACAGGGTAAGCGCGCATTATCCTCCATAGAGCGCATTCACAGATCGAAAAGTTGTCTTCTGGCATCAGTTGTTGTCTCAATAATTAATTACCTAGTTATAGCTATGATGTTGGCCATATAGCTATAGAATGTGATAAGTAGAATATAAATCAGTTCAGTAGGTAGTACCAGAGATCGACGTGTAGGTACAGCCAGATGATAGTCTTTTAATTTTTTTTCTATAAAATGTTTTTATTATTGAAATAACCATTTGTTACTAAATGCATATGGATGATGCACTTCAATTATACTAAAATAGCAATTTTTAAAAATTTTGTGTCTGTCTCTTTGTTCCGGCTAATCTCAGGATCAGCTGTTGTTATGAGGAGTAACTTAGGCTATTTATACAGGAAGATTAGGATTAAAAGGAAAAGCTTATTCCCGGGCGCGGGTGAAACCGCGGGGCGCAGCTAATATTATATCTATACTAATATTACAAGGCTGAAAAGTTTGTTTGTTTGAACGCGCTAATCTCAGGAACTACTAGTCCCATTTCTTTCTCCTAATAATTCTTTCGGTATTAGATAGCCCATTTATCAAGGAAGGCTATAAATATATCATTAGTCATTACGTTAAGACCAACAGGAGTGGAGCAATGCGGGTAAAACCACAGGGTAGTAATAGTATATAATTCAATATACAGACACTATTTAGGTAATTGTTATTGTTTTATACTATAATTTTAATAATACCTCAAAATAATTTACTATTCCAGTTTTCAAGTGTGTGGAGAAATTAATTTTAGAAGGAGGGTAAATAAAATTCCAATGTATAATATTATATGATGTATATCACGGCTTTTACAGTGGTATTCTCAGGTATAAACATAATATCCAGATTTAATTTAATAAATTAAGAACATACTGACAATTAAATAAATAACAATTTCACATTCAATTACATTAAGCCGCCACAATAATTTTGATTGAATACAATAATAAGTCTTATAAATTCTGTACGTGATGAACTTACATATTTAGCGATGATCACAGATTGAGAATTATAAAAAAGCAGATTCAGAACATACCGTGCTATGGAGACGATTGAACGATTGGAAACTTGCAATAGTGATTACAGAGTAATTTAGATTTTCATAGCTTATCCGATAAACTTACCGCTATAGCACTCCTGTCGCTCGCGGCGACTTCCTTCTATCTTAACATTGCTTCTCGATCGATATTCAATACATTTAAATTAACAATTGTACCTAAGATCTTTTCATGTGAACGCGCACTTCGTTCCACTTGTATTACAATATACACTAACTAGCTGCTCGTGCGCTTCCCGCGATCCATTGCTGAGCATGACGTACGTAATTCATTATAATTAAACATACATATTGTGATCAATAATAAAAATATAATGATACAAATACATTAATTACTACATTTTCGATTATTGTGTGACATAAATATTTACAAGCACGTTAGGAGCGCCGAATTAGTTAGGCGAGGCGGACTCCTAGCCGAGAGTGGAAACCGAACGCGCCCGCCCTTCACCACACTCCCACATTTATTCATATTTTTATTAACTAAAACCGGCAGAAAACCCCTAATGTCAGGAAAGCTTAAAAATAAATGCTCCATTGTAAAATAAAAGAAATCTTGTCAAATAGTTAAAAAATACTTAATGTTATATTACAGTGAGCAATCCTGACTGGCACAGTCGCTGGATAATACTTTTACAAACGAAAAAACTCTCCGATCGTTCTAAAATAAAAACGACATCTTCCCATGATTACTGACCTACAGTACACCTATTACAATATAAAGATCGCTATCAGTACATCTTATAAAACAAACAAATATTCTAAATATCAACGTGATTTTGAGATTATGGTGTATGATTACAAATTGGGAATGCACGATACTACATGACGAAATACATAATTAAGTACCGACGATAAAACACACCTACATATACAAATAGCGTAGCGACACAATGAATGATATAACCGTCGTCTAAATTTACAAATATTCATGTTGAGTATGAACGCTAGGGCACAACCGTTTGTGAATCAGCGACTCGGCGAAATGTGAATAGTTTTAGGTAATAAAAATAATAGCTAGAGCGCGACATTCAATGACTTATTACTTTAGATGAACGCGTGATTCACCGTCATTCTATTAACGTAAATAATATATCCGTGTAAAACGAGCAAGCAAATCTTGTACCTTAGTGGAAATCCTTTCTATATTATATATTAGTACTAATTAGAATTCAACAGGCAGTGTCGCTTATTTCATTGAATATAACGATAACAAAGTAAACCGAAATAATACATTGTATCAAATCTAAATTACATTAATAGAATGACTGTGAAACAAATATAATCAGTGTATGTACAATGTCATGTTGCAATCACATCACGAAATCCCATCAATTCCTATAAAATCTGTCCCAGAAAAAGGAAAAAATGTTGCATCATTTCAACTAAGAGGATTTCATTTTATCAAAACATAATACTCAATGAAATTCTATTAGCGAGAGAAAATAGCCTTCATGCCAGTGCAACAAGCTATCTGCATATCTGCATTTTGTATTTGCCATACAATATGTTTAAAAGTAATCCAGTGAGTGTCTTGTAAATGAGATATTCGAAACAAATAACATTAGTAAAAGGTGGTGGTATAATATAGTTCATTTAGTACATACTACATGCTCTACTTTCTTTCAAAATACTGAATTGAGCAAAAATGCTGGATTAAAACATATTTATGACAATATTCAAAACACAATTATCCTGTCTATACTTTTGTCCTCCCAAAGTACTTATTGCCTTCCTCAATGTATAAATCGAATGGTTTTACGAACAGCATAACACTAAAGTGTGTACTATGCATTTCAACTTCATATCCATTCCATTGAGATATCAAATGCATTGTAATCATCTGTTTCATTGACTTTATCACCAAGTATCATTCAGTGACTGCTGGGACGACATTATGCCTAACTGCGTGTCATGCACGTAGTTCGGACGACATCATCCAACATAACATACTCTCGTGGGGGACGATGCTATGCCACATGACACACAGTTAGGACGATACTATGCAACACGACACACATCCATCTGGGTCGACGCTATGCCATACTCTCGTAGGGGACGACGTTACCCCACATGACAGACTAGTTGGGCAACATGACCCATCTGGGAAGTTATACAACATGACACACTCTCGTTGGGGACGACGCTATGCAACATGACACATACTCGTGCCGGATGACGCTATGCAACATGACACACACTCGTGCCGGACGACGCTATGCAACATGACACACTCTCGTACGGGACGACGCTATGCAACATGACACACTCTCGTACGGGACGACGCTATGCAACATGATACACACTCGTGCCGGACGACGCTATGCAACATGATACACACTCGTGCCGGACGACGCTATGCAACATGACACACTCTCGTACGGGACGACGCTATGCAACATGACACACTCTCGTACGGGACGACGCTATGCAACATGACACACTCTCGTACGGGACGACGCTATGCAACATGACACACTCTCGTACGGGACGACGCTATGCAACATGACACACTCTCGTACGGGACGACGCTATGCAAGACGCCACGTGCGCGGAGGGGCCGAGGGCTGGCGCGGCTCAGTTGACCATGAGCGTGTGCGACTCCATGGGCGCGGCCGAGTCGTACAGCGTGTCCGTGTCCTGTGTCGGCTCGCCCTGCAGCTGGCACTGGTTCGACAGCGTGCCGGCGCCGCAGTCGCAGAAGAATCTGCAATACGAGTACGTATTAAGCCTTATATCCACTTGACCATGCTCAGGCGAATGAGCGGCTCATTTGGCCGAGCCGCTCAAGTGGATGCTCGCGCCGCGCGTGCTCAGGCGTCTCCACTTGAGCGGCTCGGCCAAATGAGCCGCTCATTCGCCTGAGCATGCTCAAGTGGATACAAGGCTTTAGATGTCTGGTTAAATAGCATAAAGTTTGTGTATATTGTATGGGTAAATTATAACTGTTACAATTTACTCTCTTACAAAGTTAAAAGTATTTTTTAGGATATCTTTGAAATAGTCTTGCTAGCACTTCTCTATTCTCCTTTAATTTGGTAAACTTTCTGTTAAAAGAAATAGATGTAAACACGTACCTGTCATGGCGTATAAATTCAACATCGTGTCCCGAGTGACACGTTTTAATACAATTAACACAAATTGCATTGCGGTCTGTCGTGTTACACGTCTGGCATCTGAAATTAAAAATGTTACGGTATTTACTGATTAATTATTAAATATTACAACTTTACAATTATAAATTAATTATTTTTATAATAACAAAGTTATTAAGATGTAAATAAAAGAACAATGTAATTGCTAAATAAAATTACCTATAGAAATCGTGCATAGGGAAGGATGTGTAGGAAGATATCTTGTAGAGACACTGGCCGCCGCCGACCGCCTTCTCGACGGCATCTTGATTGCTAAATATTTTGTTGCCCCGCACCAGCGGCGACACGCCAGACGCTAAACATAAACCTGTGAATGGAATTGTTATGATTATTATTCAGGTATATAAAAAAATATTCATTATTTAAATACTGTTAGACTGCACTACATAGTATAAAACAAAGTCACTTTCCGCAGTCTGGGTGTCTGTATACTTTAGATCTAAAACTACGCAACGAATTTTGATGGTTTTTTTTTAATAGATAGATTGATTCTTGAGGTATTAGGTTTGACAAAGCGGGTAAAGCCGCGGCCTAGTAGATTATAATACAGAATCATGGACTACAAAAACCAGTTAGTCGTCCAATTTTCCAAAATTTGCAAAGAATTAACAAAATCCATACAATACTTTCAAATATAACTTGAATTCTCTATGAATATACTGCGTGGAGAAGTGGATAAAGCACAATACACACCTCCAAACCGATTATTAAATATCTGATTGTGCTCAAGCGTAGCGGTCGCGTTATTGGTGATCTCGACGCCGGCCGCGAGCCCGTCGAAGATGCGGTTCCGCCGCAGCACCGGGTGGCTCTGCGTCGATATCAACACGCCGGCTTGCGCGTTGCGGAATATGTCGTTCTCTTCTAGTACGCCCTGTTGAATTTTTGCATGTTAATCGATATTTGTCTTCAATCTTATAGAACTCTGCGTGGAAGTTTTGATGGTAAATAAATATTTGTTCATTGTTAAGGTTTGTTTCATGATACTCTGCAAAATTGCTCATTTATTCGACTGTAAATCAGTTTTAAATAGAACATACATGTATTATGTAAAGCACAAATCAGTCAGAAAATAAAATATGTGAAGACAGGAATAATAAGTTAATGATATTTTATTAATAATTAACAAAAAAAAATATTTGAAATCAATAATTAACGAAGTTATTTATAAAGTATAAATGAGAATAGTCTTTGAATTTAGTTACAACGAAAAGAGTTGTAAGTAAAACAATCAAGTAACACTCACCTTTCCTCCATTAAATATGCATATGCCGCCGTCGCGACCATCAAATATCTTATTTCTTTTTAAGGTGGGATTTGAGTCTGTTTTTATCCAGACCCCGGCCATGGCATTATCAAATATTTCATTCTGTTCTAATAAGCCAAGACCGCCATTATAAACTAATACTCCGCCATTCTGGCCACCCCATATCTTATTGCCCCTAATTACGGGATTGCTCCCGGTTCTGATTTGCACACCAGAATATAAATGGTTAAATATATCATTGTCTTCTAATTTACCATGGCCATTATCATAAAAGTACACGCCAACCTAAAAAACAATAAAAATATATATTAACTTACATAAAATTATTCATTTGCATTGTATATTATTTGGAAGTACATATTCACTTTTATTCATTATCATCTCAACTTTAATAATTATAACGAAGATTACCTGTTTTCCCGAATGAATCCGATTACGCCTAAGAACGGGTGTAGAGCCGGTAGTGATCCACACTCCGGCCAACGTATTGGCATACACCTCATTCTCTTCTATTAAACCCTGTCCTTTCTCGTGCACGTATATACCACCATGCTGTCCATGGTGAATTTTATTGTGCCTTACTATTGGATCACTATTTGTGCGAATCTATAAAAACAATAAAAAAATTAACTACCTATTGAATACATAACTCAAATTCAAATTATATTTTATTAAATTTCCATAATAACAAAAGCAATACATATATAAAGTTTCATATATTATCAAAGAAAGGCTTTAACAAGACAAATAGAGGGGGAACCATTGTCTTAGAGCAGTATTATTTTCAAGGTGGGAAAGTGTTGGCGCTAGACTATTTTTATAGCGCTGTCATTTACCACACTGGAAATAATACTGCTTTAAAACATACAGAGGCAGGACATCATAGCTTTTGTTATTGAAGTGAAACTTCTTTATTGGGGTTGGACAAAAATTTAGTGTAACATTTTTGTGTTACGCCGTACGCGTGACATTTTTGCGTTACGCCGTACGCGTGACATTTTTGCGTTACGCCATACTCGTGACATTTTTAAGGTCATAAAGAAGTTTCACTTCTTACGTGTGTACTCTAGTACACGCATACATTTTTTTTGTTATAAGTTACCTGAATCCCAGCGAGCGCGTTCCCATAAATATTATTGTGCTCAATGAGACCGCGCCCCTCGCCGAATATGTAGACGCCGCCCTGGTGGCCGTTGTATATCTCGTTCCTGCGTATGGTCGGGTTGCTGTTGGACGTGATCCACACGCCCGCGAAGTTGTTCGAGTGTATCTTGTTGTCGATGAACTGGCCGAGGCCCGACTCGTGCACGTAGATGCCGCCCGTCTGCCCGTGGTGTATCTCGCAGTGGACGACCGTCGGGTTCGCGCCCGCCTTCACTTCGAAACCGGCGATCCGGTTGTTGTGTATGTCGTTCGCCTCGAAATAACCCTACAATTATATGTTTATTAAAATTTCACAGTCCTCAACATACAATAAAAAGTAAGGTAGCTCTGGCTTAGTGCTGCATGTAGCCCGTGAGGTATGTTTAGTTAAAACTGTATGGTATAATAATAGTAAAATGTGGAATATATTCACATTTAACAAGTAATAAGTAAGCTTAGTTACGTATTTAAATAACATGCTGTTCATCACTATCACTCTAAAGCACTATTATACACCACCAAACACAATACAAAACAGATAATTACCAGTCCATTCTCAAACGTGAAGATGCCGACATCGCGGCCGTGGTGTATGTGGTTGCGGCGCATGATCGGGTTGGCGAAGTTCTTCACCCATATACCGGCGAGCGCGTTGCGGGATATCTCGTTGTCTTGGTACGCGCCCTGCGCGTAGTCCGTCACGTACAGACCGACGTTCTCGCAGTCGCTGATGTCGCAGTGCTTGATTACTGGGTTCGCGCCCGCGCCCGATACGCATACTGCGGCGCCCACTGTGCGGAAATTTTTATGATTATTATTTTGTTGTATCATCGCACTGTGCCGGGACAAGTGGCGTCTTTTGTTGTCGGAGGCCAAGACCCACTTTGGGATCACTGCGCCAGATAGTAAGTAAGTATTTTGTCGTATACAGAATTGGTAAAAACCAATTAAATGTTTATGTATTGCTAGCCATAGTCTGCGGAATCACGTGTGTGGTGCACAAGTAAGACGTGTTAATAATATAAATCCAATAAGCTGCTTTTGCATGAAAAAGTAATAAACATTGATGCGTCTATTCATTGTTCAATAGTTTATAATTCTCTGAATATTTAAGAAATTAATAAATGAAAGATAAGCATTTAAAAAATAATTAAAATAAAAAAATTCTCATTTCATTCTTATTCTAAATAGTAAAATAAGGTGGCAAGAGAAGTTTTCTTATTGCATTTAACTAATGATATTTCCTATCACACCTCACACATTAAATAATAAATTGTAATCAAATTTGACTAAACATAATTAAAGAAAGTTATTATCTTCCGAAACATAATATAAGAATCAACAATTAAACAGTACTGACCGACACTAGCGCTCCGTATGATGCAGTGGTCGACGGTGGGCGAGCAGTTGTCGGACACCTCGAGGCAGTAGTGTTTGTGGTGCTGCATCGTGCTGGTCGCGTCGGGCGAGAACTTGAGCGTCATGTGGCCCGCGTACGCGCGCGACGCTCCCTCCGCGAACGTGAGCGTCGATTCCGCTTCGCGTTCGAGCACGACCGACTCGGCCACGTTGCCCGCCGCGCAACCTACTCATTATTTTTATATTAGTCAACATAATTAAAGGACAAGATGGTATTTTGTAGTATTTGAAAATAAATTGCGTTTAAAATGCGATAAAAAACTTTCATTCAGATTGTCTGGAAGGGATCGCTAAATTAGCGACAAGACCTCCCGAATATAGGATAATGTGCAATTAGCATTGTTTTAATATCAACAATGTTGAAATAATTATTGATGCCTGACACTTTCGATACTAATATAAAATAATTTGATGTTTGAGTTGAAAAATAATTATTAAAACTTTTGTAACAAATAAAATATCAATGTCTATTGAAATTGCATCAATACAATGTTAAATACCTAAAATACATTGATAATATTAACTAAGGCACAAACATTCCTTTTTCTCAGAAATATTGAAGTCTGATAACAACACACACATAGGCATATTATATTATTATAAATATAATCAATTCCAAATATTAATTAGTAATCACTGTGTTAGTTATTAAGCATAACTATGTCACATAGAACATTTCCACTACCCATAGTAGAAAAGCTTACTTGAGTATTGGTGTGAGCCGTATAGTAATGAACGCAAATAATGATGATAAACCAGTACATAAATTATGTCTTATGCTACGGCCACACTACCTTACCGTCTACCGGGCTGTTACCGCAATAATTATGGCATTATATTACCGTCTAAATTACTGCATGAACTGATGTGGTTACACTAGAGTTTACCTAGATATGTCGGTAATTATTGGCATTTACCGCAGCAAAAAAATATTAGTTAATAATTAATATATAATATGGTTTCTGTAATAATTCATCAAGGATTCTTTCTATTTAAAAAGGATTTTTTCTTTTTCAAATCATCTATTGTACTTGGAAATTATAAATTTTGTTTGATCCGACGCCACGCATCATTGTGTACACTGCGATTTTTATAGTTCTTCTGTCGGGTATCCCAAAGAGAAGAATTCCAAGAATTCCAAAAATTAGCGCGCCATCGAGCGCTTTTTCATTTGACCACTCCATGTCGGTCGATACGTGCGTCGCCGGTGAGCTCATATTGCACACTGGACAAACGGTAGTGTGGCCGCATACGCAATAATTACCGCGGTAATCTTCTTTGATGTGCGAAAGAATACCGCCGCCGGAGCTCTTGCCTACCGCCATTTGTCATATTGATTGGCATTGTAGAATTATGGCCATAAGTCGTGGTTACACCTAGGTGTTGTTAAAGTTGTGGCAATAATTATTGGCATATCACGGTAGTGTGGCCCTAGTATTACTGTATTATAATAATTCGTCTAAAAGAAGTCAAGTTCAATAACTTTGCCTTTCAGTTTAACAATAAGAAGCGAATGTCTGTGTCGATAGAGGGGCACTGCTCTTAATAGCGGGCAGTTGAAAAAATTAAAGATTGAGTAATACCTCTTCTTAATAGAGGCCAGTTTAATAAACTAATGATTCAATCAGAATACAACGAAACATACCGATAAGCTGTATATCCGTATCGATAGCGAGGCACTCCTCCTGATACAGTCCCGCGTGTACGAAGACGAGCGCGGGCGCGGGGCCGGCGGGCGCGGCGGCGCGGCGGCACGAGCACGCGCCCGCGCCGCAGCCGCACGCGCCCGCGCTGGCGCCCGCCACCGCCGGGCTGCTGCCGCCCGCGCCGCTCGCCCCCCCCGCGCCGCCGCCGCCGCGCTCCTCCACGTACTCGAGAGCCGCCTGGAATTAAACACATTGCAGTTAGTTATTTGGATATTATATACAAAACATATAAAACATACAACATTTATGGATATAGATAATAATTATCCAAATTAATCCGGTAACAGTAAAGTGTCTTATTTTTATACGGTAATATTTTATTCAATTTACTACTGACATGGCAATAAGTCAGTCAATTCCTTATTGTAATTTTGTAAAGACTTGATGATACTTTAATAAATGGTATTTGGAAAATAAATAAAAATGAAATGAAAATACATGTACATATACTATTTTATAGACACTACAAATAAGAATAATAAAATTATAGAAAACGTTTCAATCCATGTTATTCAATTAATTATCGATTGCTCTATTACACACCCGTTTTGTAGGGATTTTGTTTATTTTACTTTTTGCATCAAAACATTAACCGACTCACCCTTATAGTATTAAAATGTTTTATACGAGAGTCTTTCTTGAGGCGATAATTTGGTCGCACATGGAGGCCATAATATAGCTGACGGAAACTCTCCTTCCAAGGATTGTCGGCTTCACACTCGTCAGGCGCTACGAACTCAAACTGGCATGGTGCAGGGTGCATTAACGGCGTATCGTATTCGAACACCGACTGATACAGGCTTTTCCTATTGAGAAAAACAAACATCTATCTCCAGGTCTGAACATAAAATTTCTAAGAGCTACCATAATAAATCGTTAAAATAAACGGTTAATGTTTTAGAAAAAGAAAATCCAAAGTCTGTTATATTCATTGATGTTCTAAGTTTAGCGTGTACGTAATTTCCTATTAGAGTCGCTACAATTTTCCGTGTCGACGAGTTCAATTGAAAGAACGTAAATATGATTAGCTTACCATAGTTCAGTGTCGTTAGCGATTGTATTGAACCGCTTGCAGACCTGCGCGACGCGGCACAAGTCGCGCTCGGTGAGATGGGATAGTATACAAAGTAATACTTCGTCCGGAAGTTCATATTGCAGGTACTGCGACACATTGCACACATCTACGCCCTGTGACAGCGATCTGCAAATGACAACACTTATAACCGAGACCGATATCGTGTCTGTTCTATCTCGAAAGATTTTTTAAAGTTTAGATTAGATCAGTTTAGAAGATAGCGATTAAACTCAATAATACCACCTGTTGTAACCCGCAGGGGTACAATCATTAACGGGAACTCGAAAATTCAATCGCATAAAATAAATACAATCAAAATTAAAGTAATAATTAATGGCAAATTACGTTTATAAAATTGTTGGTGCGTTTCCATAGCTCAGTCCAAGCGTAAAATTACTTGAAACACTTTCTTTAACAATAAATAATTTTGCAAACGCTACTTTCGTTTGTAATACTTGTTACATAGATGGTTAATAATATTATATTATGTCTGGCCAAAATCATAGAATAGGTAGGCCTATTCTATGATTTTGGTCAGACCAAATAACGTAATATGTATTTGTTTTATTTAAAAATTGTAACTTAAAAAATATGGTCCACTATAAAATTGACAATTATGAAAAAAAATTACGAATTATCTTAATTTAATAAATTATCATATGGTAACGGCGTAGCAGGAAAACAGAACTATTAATTATTAAGGCAACGAGGTAACGAGTTAATATTGTACATAATTAATAAAAAATCAAATTGAAGGACATAATATCAACTTCATATAATATTTATTCATACATCATGTATTATGTGGCCATTCCGAAAATATTGTAGCGATATCATTGGACATATTTGAGCTGAATTCAATTTTACCTTCAGTTCATTAAGCAGTGACAACAGTTATTTTTTCAGATACTAGCTGGAGAAGATGTGGCCCAATTCTTTATCAATCTTCTAAGAACAGTAAGTAATAGGTATGCTACTTCCGATCACTTCCTATTTCCGAAAGTTTTTCTTGATAAAAAAGCATATAAGATATTGCAAGTTGAAATATTGAAACGCACAGGGGATAATCATTGCCATTGCCGTTTTCAGTTATGTAATATGTATATTGAATTTAATAGAAGTGAAACTAACAATTTGGCGCAGTTCTATAAAATACCTAGGTACGTACTTACATTATTGTTCAACATAAATGAGTCATTGGGAGTTTTCGGTAAGGCAATAATAATTGTATTCAGTTATGCATATTTATCAAAACAAATGGGTGTTGCGGCGTACAGGAATACATACATAAATAAATGTACTTGTAGAAATAAATTACAAATAAAGAATCTTCATTGTAGTAGAATTCTTAGTTTGTTTATTTCACTTACATTGATTACTTTTATATTTTAATAATTTCTCTTTGTGTGTAAACAACAACGAAGTATATTTATTATACACTAGCGGTCCGCCCCGGCTTCGCCCGTGGTACATGTTTACGTTTTCTCTACATAAGAACCATCCTCGTACTTCAAGGAATATAATAAAAAAAGAATTATCGAAATCGGTTCAGCCGTTCTCGAGTTATGCGCTTACCAACACATTTTGCGATTCATTTTTATATATAAGATTTAGATAGTTACGCAACATTCTCCCTTATTCTTATTCCAGCAAGACTGTATCCAATAATCATAAAGAAAGTCGCATGAAACAGTTAGTACGCGTAACTGTCAATACAATTTAGTCATAACTCGCGTAAGAAAACATTGAATAAAAGATGTATCGCCTCAACACCGCAAAGGCCGACAGATTGCCAAGTATCATTATCCGTACTAATAATAATAATGAAGCATGAAGATACACATGCCTGTATATTTGCAACACGTCCATAACATAATTGCCAAACATTAACATTTAGCATAATATGTATTATAGAAAGTTATATCCATCGCCAGTCTAAATAACATGTTTTAACAATTAATATAATAACGAAAAAAATTAACTTTATTGGTGTTATTAAAATCAACTTTCTGGTTTTTTAAAAAGTTCAGGGCCGAGCTAGGTCCTATACAATGAAAAAAAGAAAAACAATCTTATAATGTGTTATTCAAATATATTTGCCTCTGCATAATAATTATTGTAAATTCCTTTTTTGTCATTATGATGTCGTATTGGTCTAGTTTGTGATAAATATAATAAGAGCTTTAAAGTCTCGTGTTTAAAAACCTCTAACAGGCAAACATAACACGTTTTAATGTACCTAACCGTGTACCTAACAAAAGCTTGGGAGACAAAATTTAGCTTGGCATAGGCATAGGGAAGTATCACTCCAACATTCTCATAACGATATAATATGTTAGTACCTACAACTATAACTCAACGTTACAGTACGGTGCACGTAAACCTGTTCGACATTGTACAATATACACAAGTACTCACGTCCTAGGTCTCTTCCTGGCGGGCAAGGAGCAGGCGCCCGAGGGGCCGGGCTCGTGGTACGCGGGCGGCGACTTCCTCCGCAGGTCGTACGGGCTGTGGTGGCCGGCCGTGGTGGCGGGCGCCGCGGCGGGCACGGGGGGCGAGCCGCCGCCGCCGCTGCCGCTCGGCCCCGCGCATGCCGTCGCTGCCATCGCGCTGCCTGTCACGTTGTTCGGGCACGGCACCGATTCACATGGTTCGCCTGCAATTATCTCAATTTATTGCTTTTCCATATCCAATGGTCGTACGTTCGCACGATTTAGCTTCAATTAAAGCTTAAATTCAAATGTATAAATCTCATAAAATGTTGTGGAAATTATTATTAACAGCTGTTCCAATGGACAAATAACAAAATATGTACTCAGACAGTAACTTTTTTCTACTTCTCTAGTTATAACAACCGTTTTCAAAACTATATGCTTAATGGATCAGGACAAAAACAAACCATTTAAAAACTGCTTAGTCTCTTAAAACATTATTCACAAAGATTTACTAAGACATCCTCAGAAAATGTATGTTTCATGTGGATATAACAATTCCATTATTCAATTTTATTTATTATGTATTGACTAGTAGGTAGGTATATACAAATAGAAAAATTCTTTATGATTTCCCTTTCTTTGTATGTTAAATTTTATTTTGTTTCAGAGAATGACTAATTTCTTTGGTATATTTGAATTTGATTCTGACATACTACCTATAATCATTTTATAGGTAAATAAAATAATAATTTGTAAATATTAAATGTTAATAAATCATATTAACAGTTTATAAATAAATAGTCAATGTTCTAGTTAGAATCATTGGTTTTATATAGAAATCAGTGTGAATCAAGAGTCAACTACTTATTTGAATATTCTTTATAACAATTAAAATAAGATACTTATCAAAATATCCAAACCTTAAAAAATCATAAAGTAGCTCCATGAGGTATAAAAACAGTTCTCATTCTAGCTCTTCAATCTGTATGCTTTATTAAAGCACTAGCTTTCCGCCCACTTTTTTAAAACCTGTAACCTATGTATATACTAAAACCTTAAATCTGTGGTGTAATTTTAAAGATCTAAACATACAGACACAGATGACGGAAAGCAACTTTGTTTAATACTATGTATATGTTGTGATGCAACAGTTTTCAGAATTATTATTATATGAAATCAAAATTATAATAATATTTTTTCCTATATCATTAAAAATATTATTTTAAGAAAGTTAACTACACATTAAATTAATAATGTAAATTAATAACAATTGAAATTTCTCTGTAAAAATCATTTAGCAGTTTAAACACAATTTTGTCCTATGATTCAATAAAACTTTAAAGAAAACGCCACTTTCTTTGAATTTTGATTTGTTGCCAAAAGACATTCGACCTACTTGATGATACTGAAGTATGTACATATATGTATGTATACTGTAGAAACAAATACAAGTATGTTAATATAATACAAACTATTCATATTAGTTTAGTACGGAAATGATCTCTGTTTAATAGTATGTTGCTTGAAGTATTAATTGTTATTCCAAAGTTAACCATCAATGCTTGCTTTTTGCATGCTTTAATTGATTTCTCAACAGCATAACTATTCATATTCTGAAATTGTTGTAGAGTAAATCATGAAAATTTTCACTACTCATATAGATTATTAGAACATATTAGTAAAAAATGAAAAGCAAGAGTATAGTTTATTGTGGTTATAATTGTAGTAAAAGTAGAATGAATCATTTGATATATCATTTCTTTATGGTTTGGTAATAGGCACAAAAAACAATAATAATTATTATCTCACTTCATAAATAAATAATATTGTGAACAAAGAAGTAAAAAGCATTAGTAGACAAATTCTAAAGATTATTATAGAATTTCAAATGTCAATAATAAAGATTATCCCTTCTAATATTATAAATGCAAAAGTAACTCTGTCTGTCTGTTACTCAATCACGCCTAAGCTACAGAACCAATTTTCATGAAATTTGGTATGGAGATATTTTAATACCGGAGAAAGGACATAGGCTACTTTTTATCCCGGGAAAATGACGCAATCCCGGAAATCCCACGGGAACTGAAACTATGCGGGTTTTTTTTCCCAAATGCTGGCAAAGGCGCGGGCGGAAAGCTAGTCTTTTATAAACAGAACAAGCTTGTATGATACAAAGTATACATTACAAAATCCAAATTAAATACAAATAAACTAATGGGTTTCAAAAAAGTCACAACCTATTTTTATATATTATTTTGGACATTAGCAAAAAAATAAGAGAAAGATTATGATCCTACTTTCTGAAATATGCACATGTTATAAGACAATTTTTAACAAGACAGTGATTATACAATTGGTTTTGTGAGTTCTGGATTTTGAAGAAAAAATTCACCTTAATATAAACGATATGTCACTATAAATGAAGTCATTTTATCCGACTTTTATTAAGAATTTTATTTATATGAAAACCAGACTTTGCTATGTAATACGTCATAATAAGCGGTTGGTCAATATAACCGAAGTCATAATAAAAGGATTCTACTTAAAAAATCAAAGACTGATAGGACAATGGTTTGCTTCATTACTTTATACATAACTTTTTTTTTGGCTAGATAAAAGAAAATTATGGTAATGTAACTATAAACATTCATAAGCATGCTAATTAATATTTTAATAAGAAAGACAATGAGTGCGAATGAAATGTTATATGAAGTATAGTTCATATTTTAACCGCACAAAACATTAACTACTAATCGATTGGATGGTTCCGAACAGCTGTTTCGTCATTGTATATAAAATAACTCTTCATCTTACAAATCAATACTCATATTGCGCAAAATGTCACTGAAATGCGCTATACAATATCACTGTTAAAATGTATGTAGTTTAAGAAATAATGAATGCCAAACATACGGGGACAATAATGATCTGAATATGATTTACAATCAAACTCTATGATTACAACAATCGATAAGTGTTTTGAAATGTTATTTATAGTTCTAGGGATAACATTTTGATGGTATTTTTATGATAATTGAATATAATCTACGCAGATTGCATTAAGACCTGTAATGGGCCATTTATAATAATCTTGGTTCGACATCAGCCGACCCGGATAACTTACTTGATTGTGTCCTGGATGGTAATGGTATCCTATGTCCGCCTTTTCTTCGCGATCTACGGACGTAAGAACGCGAAGATGAAAACGAGGCACTAGGCATTATTTCTTTAACTCTTTATTTTCACTGGAAATCAGCCTAAACAAAGGAGACACCCGCACCAACACCGTCGGCCATTTTCTGTTTAGAATAGATTGGGGAACCGAAACAGGAAATATTGATAACTCCACATCAGTCAAAGTTTGGCAAGATATTTATTATATTTCATAAAGCGCACTGATCACTGATATTAAAAATGATACTATTAACTCATAAAAACCATTATTCACTAAAATATGACCAAAATTAACACTTCCCTAAATAGCAAAGGGCGACTCTCTGTATTAAAATATGGCCGCCGTCGGATCAAACATGGCGCTGGCTATACTACCGCCACCTGTGTGAAGTCTGTGGTGTTTTTTTTTTCGTTCAAAATTCAATTGAAATGTTTTAACGATTGTTTTAACGTATTTGTTTTTTTTATTGTTTGCTCATATTATTTTAATAGTTTTAGTATAGTTTAAAATAAAAAATAAAATGGATGTAATGGATTCTACATTTGGTCTTTAAAGATCAATCAAAACTTTTTAATAGCATAGAAAAATCTCGCATTATAATTAATAGGGTAGCTAGCAAGTACAAGAAAATGTTATGGATCATTGATCAATAAGAACCAGGGGCGAATCGGGTAGCCTGTACCCTAAGAGCGTATACGCACTATGCGGGTAGCCGCATTGCGGGTAGCCGTCCGGCTGACCGCAAGCACAATTATGTACGTAATGCGGCTGCGGATGCGGCTACCGCAGACCGCACAGTGCGCATAGAAATGAATATTACGTACATAATTGTGCTTGCGGTCAGCCGGACGGCTACCCGCAATGCGGCTACCCGCATAGTGCGTATACGCTCTAAGCCTGTACCATGGAAATATATATACTTCGTACTGTACCTACTCAACTAATAACCATGTTTAAAAACTGTTTCTAAGTGTTATTATATTATAATATTCTTCATTGCACAAAAACAAAAATATATAACTTAAATCTACGCAAGTTTATAGGATTGTATTCACACAGCTGTGGCAGAAGTTACTTAATGATCTAAGGGCAGAAGCAATCTAGCAATTCCTGTTTTTCTAGCCGTGCCCCGCGGTTTTACCCACAGTGCTCCGCTCCTGTTGGTCTTAGCGTGATGATAAATGGGCTATTTAAAACCGAAGGAAATTTTTCAAATCGCCCGAGTAGTTCCTGAGAAGAGCGAGTTCAAACAAACAAACAAGCTCTTCAGCTCTAATGTAATATTATTAGTAAGTAGGTATTATCACAGACTAATAATAATATACTACGTATGGGCGTATTCAGAAAGAAAGCTTGAAACTTATAAGCGCTTATCGGCGCTTGTCATGTTCATATATTTTCCTGCGCGGGTTACCAGCACTGACAGGAAAATATATGAACATGACAAGCGCCGATAAGCGCTTATAAGTTTCAAGCTTTCTTTCTGAATACGCCCTATGTATGTATCACTATTCGGTACTTAATTAATTTATTTATTTATAACACTTTATTGCACAAACTAAATGATAAAAATTATGTACTGTGTTTCTAAATAATACTTTAAAAAATAAGAAGAAGGATTACAAGATTACAAAAGGCAAACTGCGGGTATTATTTTATTTTTAACAGCTTTACCAAGTGTTTTGAACACGTTTTGAACGCTCTTGGGAAGTTTTGGCTGATTGCGTTCTTTGTTCTGTAGTGTACACAGATTTCTGCACTCTGAATATTATTTATTCATGTGGTAATTTTGGTCATGTCCTCCGTCATTTTTATGTCAAATGTCAATTCACATTTGACAATTATTGTCAATCATCAAGCGATTTTCCAGTTTGTTAATTGCTTGTGAATGAAGAAAAAATATAATAATAAAAAATAATAGAAATTAATTTACTGACATAAAAAACCAATACTATAATAACAATAAACTAATCAATTAAAGAAAATGAGTATACTGGATTTCATGGATCTCAGTAATTGCATATTTTCTGTAATAGCATGTGTTTTTTTAACAATTTGCTATGTTGCAAGTTTGTATGTCTGGAGGTCTAAAGAAAACAGGTATCTATCTTAAAAACATCGACTTTTTCAATATCTCTAAAAATAATGGTATATCTTCATTAATTAATTCTAACCGTTTCAGGGATCATCCAACCACGATCAAAAAAAGGTTTTTTAGCGTTTTCGTAATGATGATGCTTGCACCATTTTTGACGTATTATTTTCTCAAAGAATCAACCGACAATATTGATATGTATGAGAAAATGGGCCTTCGAGAAACAGGAATATTTCAAGCTTTTGTTTTACCATTGCTATTGACTGTCATTCTATTTTTGGGACCATTGTCTATGCAAGTCTTCTCAGGAGCCTGGCGCATATACATTGGTAAGATAATTGTGAAATGAGATATTTTATGTGTGTATATTGGATGTTATTTAAACTTGTATAATAATGTTACATTAAAATTTTAGAACCTATGTACTGGGTATCATGTTGGCAAGATTTGGTTTGGGTGTGAAATCACATTATGGCACCGCTCAGTGAGGAGTGGGTGTTTCGGGCTTGTATGATGCCTTTATTATTGCAGTGTTTGAAGCCCATGTCTGCTGTTTTCATTGGCCCTATTCTATTTGGCATTGGTGAGAATGTTAATTTATTTAGCTTTTATAATTGTGTTCTAATTGCTATACTGAATGATATGTCCTTGGTAATGATTATTAAAGTTAACAATAGGCTATTTGACAGTATAAAAAATAAATTACTTTTTTGTGTAATCCATATATATATAAGGTTTTTGAAGCGATTTAAATTAATAAATGATATAAATAATAACTTATTTATTTATAAATCGTCGAGAAAAAACATCATATTTTTTAAAATGACCACGTGACCGAAAACATCCATGATTGGCTGCATCTGCCATGACGTCACAGCGGCGTAAATAACAAGTGATCCCAACGTTTACTCACGTCGTTGCTGAATTTCGCTTTTGGTTTTGTTTCTTGTATAACTTATTTCTTGTGATTCAAGGTGTCTGTAATCAGTTTTGTTCTTTATGTGTTATTTTTGTTTGTCATGGAACCTAATTTCGAAAAAGCAGACAGTAGAAATCTACCTAAAGTGGACGCTATAATTAGGAAATAATATTGTAATACTGTGCTATAATGGTTGGTATGTTCTTTAAAAACATCCAAGATTTTTACGCTCCTCAATTGAGAAATGTCAAAACAGCTACGTAAGTTAATATTTCAATAGTCATTCATTACCTTTTTAGTTAATTGTACCTACAAACATGAATCACAATAGCACAATAATTATGAAGTATACATTTTTTAGATTAAGTCCTTTATTTTTCATTTCAGCCATCCAGTTTATAGGATTGACGTGTTTGTATTGATTATTTTCAATATCAATACAAACACGTCATCATCAATTTATATATATCATTATCTTACCTCAAGCAGGTAAGTAATGAGACGATTTATACTATGTATTGCAAATAAAATAAACTGTCTACTAGGTATAATTCAACACCATACTTACATCGAAGTGGTCTTCACAAAAAATATAACTGTTTTAATTGATATATCTAATATCACTTGGATTTCTGCGAGCTAACTGCAACCACTTTCTACGCATTTTTATATCTTTTGGAGCACATATAAATAGTTTGTCAGGGGTTTTAATAGTTGTATTTCTGCATCCAGGAACTACACACCACCTATAAGAACTCATATTCTGGTTTTTAAACAGATTAACTTAATTATACTATAATTAAAACAAAAACGAACAATAAGTACTAGGAGCAAGTTGATGTTTACGCCGCTGTGACGTCACCATGGTCGCGAGACGCCATATTCTTCAAAATTGTGTTTTGGAGGCGTATTTGAATATCATGTTTTTATTTTCCATTTTCTCAATGAATAACTACAAAAAATTAAGAAACATGTGTTTTGTGTGCTCTATAAACGTATCTTAATAATTTGAGACAGTTTTCAAAACCTTGTCAAATAGCCTATTGTAAATTTTTAGCTCATTTTCATCATGTATTGGAACAAATTAAAGCAGGATGTGAGGTTAAAACAGCATTGATTGTTTCATGTAAGTCATAGCTCTTTATATTATTATGTTTCTTTTGCAGTCAATTTGATTTTCTCATTGCAACACATACACATATACACTTATGTATAGCCTTGTTAAATAAAACAAGAAATAGTTATTTTGATTTCATGCCTAATATGATAGTAATAAAACTATCAAGATTAGGTAAATGTAATAAAATATATTCATGTAAGTATTTAATTTAATTGAAGAGTTACAAATTCTTTTAGTTGTCAGATCTATTCAAAACATGCTAATGAAGTAACTGTACTAATAGAAACATTTCTGTTCCAGGTTTCCAATTCACGTACACTACAATGTTTGGTGCTTATTCATCTTATCTGTTTTTGAGAACCAGTAAGTAATTATTTAACTTTAACATTAATTTTAATATGATTATTTTATTTCATCCTGCGCCATGTACATTTGTTGTAGGGCGCATGTAAATTTAAGATAGGTAATAAAAAAATTCTTATCACCATACAAACAATTTCATTGGCAATTAAAATTGTGTTTCATCAACACGCTTATATTAGCTTCACCTGTATGTTTGTATGTTACTAATTAATTGTATGTATTATATGTATCAGACTACTCTTGATTTTGACCCACTTTAAACAGATTTATCTCAATAATTTCACGTTTAAGGATGTTTTTAGTTTTTAAATTACATTAATTATTTTCGTTGAATTTCCTCTATTTACGGTAAATGTGTTAAGTATATTATAATTCCGAAAATATTTATGACACAAATGGATTACTTATCAAATGGGGAAATTAGTTACAGCATTAAACATTTATCTTAACTCCTGCTAATGTAATTATAATATTCAACATTATAATGTTTTACTATTTTCAGGACACTTTGTTGCTCCACTTATGGCACATATATTCTGTAACCACATGGGATTCCCCAACTTCGCTGATGTACCACTATTCCCTCCCATGGAAAGATTTATAATTATATGCAATTATCTATTAGGATTAGGTTTTTGGTATGTTCTCTTAAATCCCTTGACAAACCCAGAGCTGTATGACAATAGAATGTACATTGCTACTTGAATCATTTCCAAATGTAAGGAGTTTCTTTATTTTATGTTATTGATTGTGGTAATGATTTATAAGTAGCCAAACAGTGAATATGCACTTTCCATTGTATGTCACTAATTAATGAATCATTTGGATAGGGCCTGGGCCTACATTTTGTATACTAATTTGATTTATGATCTGTTTAAAAATGATTCATGACTGTTATGAGAGTTGTTTCAGGATAATATTTTCTTTACCAGGCAATATAATTATGTTTAAATTTAATAGACTAGAGTAGATAATTTTTGAAACAAAAAAAAATCGCAGTCGGATGAAACCCATTAGAAAAGGAGGGGAATATGATTAAAATGTAAGGAAAAATAAATTACGGTCAATCCGAGTGCGGGAAGCGGGAGGGGGGAGCTTTTAAGAGAAAAAAATGGTTTCTCTCGATTTCCGACAAAACAACAATTCCTATAGAAAAAAGTTCAATGGCAAAGTTGTAGGTAATTAAAAGTTCTACAACTTTTGTATTCACAATTTTTTCACATAACCTAAAAATTTAGGTGAAAAATTCAAAAAACCAAGTTTTTGGTCTTTTATTTCTATCTACTTCAAAATTTATTTTTTTTCTACGAAATTTGGTGGAAACTTACTTTATTATGTCCCAAATACACTGTAATTTATTTGATTGAAAATATTTATTTTTTCGCCTTATTTTGAATGAATACCAAAAAAACAACCTAATTTTCAATCGAAAAGTCACCCGTCAAAATATCAGCTTTTTTCAAAAACTTGGGGTGCCTTTTATTCATTGAAATCTCTACTTTCATATGGTGTAAAAAAAATAAACACCACGATAGTAAATGTTCTCAGGAAATGCATACAAACAGTCTGAAAATTAGCTTTTACTAAATCAGGCACACTTCTCGAACTACCTGAAATGTTTTTATCGACATCATTTTGCTTTTGAATATGCTGTAAAATATTAAACTTAGAACAGATAATTATTTTTCTTTTGAAATATTACCGAAAAGCCGATACAAGAGAAGATATAGAGTTCAAGAAGTGTGCCTGATTTAGTAAAAGCTCATTATCGCACTGTTTGTATGCATTTCCTGAGAACATTTACTATAGTGGTGTTTATTTTTTTTTACACCATATGAAAGCAGAGATTTCAATGAATAAAAGGCACCCCAAGTTTTTGAAAAAAGCTGATATTTTGACGGGTGACTTTTCGATTGAAAATTAGGTTGTTTTTTTGGTATAAATTCAAAATAAGGCGAAAAAATAAATATTTTCAATCAAATAAATTACAGTGTATTTGGGACATAATAAAGTAAGTTTCCACCAAATTTCGTAGAAAAATAATAAATTTTGAAGTAGATAGAAATAAAAGACCAAAAACTTGGTTTTTTGAATTTTTCACCTAAATTTTTAGGTTATGTGAAAAAATTGTGAATACAAAAGTTGTAGAACTTTTAATTACCTATAACTTTGCCATTGAACTTTTTTCTATAGGACTTGTTGTTTTGTCGGAAATCGAGAGAAACCATTTTTTTCTCTTAAAAGCTCCCCCCTCCCGCTTCCCGAACTCGGATTGACCGTAATTTATTTTTCCTTACATTTTTATCATATTCCCCTCCTTTTCTAATGGTTTTCATCCGACTGCGATTTTTTTTATCTTTTCATTATTTTCAAAGGCTTCTACCCCAGTCTATAATATAATTGTCCTATTCATGTGTTGGTCAAATGTCATGAATATATTGTGGGTAAAAAATATCAGTATTACAATTATATTTTCATGCTTTTTATGTAGTGTACAATGTGTAAACTCGACATTTATTGTAATTGTCGAAACGATAAAGCAAATTGTAATTATTGTAATCTTAATATAAAAGAAACTTAGGTTAGTCACACCATTTATTTAGTAAAGGGCAGAACGGATTTAAAATATTTTTGGTTTGGTGATTTGTTACCAATGTTGTTTAAATTATGTAAGATAATCTTATGTACAGCAACTAAGACTGCAACAAATTTAATTTGATTTGAAGCAATCTTAACAATTTTGATTATTTTCCTTATATTTATTAATTGTTTGGTTTGTCATTTGATATTTTCATAATGTTATTTAGTTTGTTTAGGGGAATTTTATGTGTCTCTTATAGTATCAAGTTGTTTTCTTAAATAAAAGTAATTGAAGTTAATAGAAATCTTGTCAGGGTGCGCACAAAACGTTAGAGACAGTATTATTTATAAACTGCTCATATGAACGAGATTTTAAATTAAACTCAATTTTTCGGTGTTTATCGTTACGTTTAATTGCCATTAAATAATTGTACTTAAGCTAAGTAATATTAAAATTATACATTTTCTTACGCTCGTATGTATATAAATTGATATCTTAAATGTTATCAATATAAGATACAAAACTATGTTTTATAAGCATCTATATATATGTATAATCAGTTAAAACAATGGAAGCAGAACTCCTCTATTTTAATTAATTTATTAGTATCTATTTTTATATACTTACCTAAAGGTATTTCTTCTATCAAGTATTTTTACTTATAAAACTAATGAAAACTGATCCTACTAATAATTAAAATAAAATCGATAAGATCCGTAAAGTTTGCCATAGATTATGGTGCTTCGTTTACAATTTAACAGTCATAAGCTGTAGTAAGTAAAAGTGTTCTAACATATTTTTATTCAGTAGATATATAATATATTACTTAGCCATTGCACAAATGCAAAGCGATTTGATATGTTGCATCTTGCAACAAAACTAGTCATTTTAAGTATGCACTTGAAATATCGTTTAGTATAATCACAATTTTATAAACATACCTACTCTAAGTCATTCTCAAAAATATCTTCTTGTGTCGCGGTGTTTGTAGTTAAACTCCTCCGAAACGGCTTGACCGATTGTCATGAAGTTTTGGCAGGTCGGCAGGTCTGAAACATCTATTTTTCATAGCCCTTAGTGATAAGAGTAAGAGCGTATACGCACTATGCGGGTAGCCGCATTGCGGGTAGCCGTCCGGCTGACCGCAAGCACAATTATGTACGTAATATTCATTTCTATGCGCACTGCGATGCGGCTACCGCAGACCGCACAGTGCGCATAGAAATGAATATTACGTACATAATTGTGCTTGCGGTCAGCCGGACGGCTACCCGCAATGCGGCTACCCGCATAGTGCGTATACGCTCTAAGACAGAACCACGTTTGGCGCGGCAAATAGGTATGTTATATTAAAGTTTTAAGTTTACCGTTCCGCACTATGGGATTGTGGATAATTATTAACATTTTTGTGCCATCAGCATAAATGCAAGAATCGATTTTCTCATTATAGTATGTAAGAATATATTTAGTGACTAGTTCTACAGGGTTGCTAGATATACAAAGAATGCAATTCTAGTCAATTGTCAATTCATTTTAAATGTATTTGTATGTTCTAAGTATATCCAATATTAAGATATATTTTTTTATTATTTGCAGTATTTTTTTAAGTATAATAATTTTGGACCATTAAATGAATTATATAAGTAACTATAATAAATGAAAATGGAGAAATCTCATCATTGTTCTATTTTCAATATTATAATCATTGTTTTAAACTAACTTATCTTATGATTATGATAACATAACCAATACTTACTACTATTACTGTAATAAATATACATACATTAAAGTGCTGTAAAAACAAATTTTGTAAAATTACAATGTTGTTTTCTTTTGTACAAACTAAGCCCAAGGAACAGGAAAAGTCACATAAATAATAAAACAACTCTTTATAGTACATTTTATATTTATATCTACCATAATCATATAACAATACAATTTATGCTTAATGAAATATATCGAATAATTTGAAATATTTAATTAGTTAATGTATAAAATAAAAGTTAATTAAACACAAATTTTGACAATACTTGTTAGGTTAGCCTTATAAAAAAATCATAATTTTTATTATCACACAACATTTAATTACATTTAATTTTATTCAGTACTTATAACACATTGACATCAAATTACTAACCATTAACTATCAGTGAGTAACATTAGATGTGATTTAATACAACCACACTATATAAGAATAAATTACAATGCACCTAATTAAATACTATTAAATATTCCCAAAAATACACTAAAACTATTATATACGTTATGGTTTCTATTAAAAATATTTTCCGATATAATTAAGATCACGTGATATATTATTAAGATAATATTCGGTACCTACTGATTTCATTAATGTTTTTAACTTTGCATTTATGTTTGTTATCGATTGCATTTTATGATTTATCTTACTCACAAGAGATTTATTGATCGTTTTTTACTGATTTTGAATACTTTTCTGGATTAGTAACTCCATAAATTCAGTCGTAGATAAACCTAACGAAATGCCCATCACCCATGGGCATACTATTGACTCAATATTTACGCCACCTTTTGAGCACATTGGCTATCAGTCTTTAACAAAGAAAACAGTTTAATCAACATTGATTGATTTCTGATATGTATTAAACATAACAACGCAACGTTACTACATCCTTTTGAAAGATCTATAAAATGTTTATAATTTGTGACACTTTAAACAAGACAATAAAATTATCTATAATTAAAGATCGTTTAAATACTCGCAATTTCATTAAATATAAATACATTTAATCATCCAAATATATATTATTAAACATTTAAAAAATAACCGTAACTTAGACCACTAATATGTCCGGCTAGTGGTTTTGTTTGTGATAAAAGTGAAAGAGAAATTAAAGTTTGGAATGTTATCGTCAATTTTCCGATAAGACAGATTTAAAAATATCTAAATAATTAATTGTCAGTCAGGTTGTCCATATTACCATGTTAGTTTATAGTTATTTTTACATAAGTGAGATTCTTTCGGAAATTGAGTACTTTTTTATACATATTTATTTTTGGTCTCGGTCAAAATACCACCTCTCGATGGTGTTTTCGGTCATTGGTGTATGTAAAGTTTACTATTAACGTGCAAAACATAATCCTCTGAAATTAGTGATTACTTTATACATACAAAAGGGCATTGTAGAGCCATAATTAGCGAAACTATTATAGCTGCTCAAAACTATTGGGTTACTTCGATACACAAAGTACACAATATTGAAACCTATCTAACAACAATTGCATTTCAATATATGAAAATTTTACAAATCAACAATCTATACGAAAATATATTTTTTACGTGGACAAATGGTCCTCTCCCACAGTTAATTTATATGAAGTTATTAATCATATCGACATGTAATTCATCCTTGTAACGAATATTTTTTTTAACCTGAAACTTCTTTAAGCTAGTTGAGAGTAAAATTTTAAATTTGCGTCATGACAATAAAATCACGCCATGGAGTAAGGCGACGATATCTTTGAATCTTGCCTAAGAAGTTTCACTTCTGACACGTGTGCTCGGCACACACGCTCTTTTTTATAGCGGGGAAATACGTTGTTATGAATACTGTCTCGTCATTATCCAGAGCAGTATTGAGCAGAGCGTGTGCGGGACTCAGGGTGCGGTGGCGGGGGCCGGCGGGGGTGTGGGGCGCTGCGGGGAGGGGGGGAGTGCGGGGGTGGGCGGGACAGGCGCGGGGTGCGAGGGGGGAGCGGGGGACGTGTCCAGGTCACACGCGGAGAGCAGGCGGACAAGCTCGTCGGGGGACGGACCGCCGTCCGCAACTGGTGATTCGTCACCTTCACCTGTGGACAGATTTTTGTAACGTGAATGTTAAATTATAAAATTATTGTTAAGCAAAACACACATACAAAAACGTAAAACGTGTTTGAAATATCCAAGTTATGAGAATTTTTAAGAATTGAAAATGTATGACCACTAGGCGGGATCAAATGCCGGTAAGGCGAAAGAGGCGGGTTCGAATTTTTTCTATTCTTTTAAAAATTTCTCATTTTTAAAGCATTTGAATGCTATAAAATCAAATATCATATCCAAGTTATACTTAATGATATTTATTTTACCTAAAGTTGCATGATATCTAAAAACAGTCTGTACATAATTACAATTTCAATTAATTATCGTGCTAATTCACTATAGAAACTGACCGTTAGCAGCGACGGGCTGTGCCGGTCTGGCCGCCTTGTCGACGGGCGCGGTGAGGTCCCACATCTGCGCGGCGCCGGAGCGGTGCCCGCACAGCAGCAGGCGGCGCGGCCGCAGCGCGCCCTCGCACTGCACGGCCACCACGAAGCACGACACCGGCGACCCGTCCACCGACCGGATTGTGCACACCCTGTATAATAAATAAAAAAATTGGTTGTCTGTAAACTCGGTTTACTGACGATAGTTGAACGTGACAACGTCTGATTGTGCTTCTTTGTCGCTCGTTCCGCGCTCTCGCTTGCACTTCAAGCCTTACATGGAACGCCTCAGAGCGAGGTAACGCCGCATGAGTCATGTTTTTTCGTGCGTGCAGCCGGCTCTATCGAATTATAAGACGTTGTCACGTCAATAAAAAAAAGACGTGTGGCACTCGGGAACTGCCGCGGTAAAGCTATTGCATGCTATGCCTTCAAGCCACACCTCCGCGCCCGTCGGAGTGGGGAGCGTGAGGTTTTTTCGTTACGGAATTTCTGGATTCGGTCCCCGCACTCAAGGCCCGCGATAGAAGCTATGCAATAGCTTAATAAATAAAATTCATTTATTTCAGGCCACATAACCCATATGGTATTAGTAAAATCTTATTCTAGTGTATAGTGTGAGTGGTTTTTATTTTTTTCTTTACTGATTATGCGTATTGGTGCGTCGCGTATTCCATTGACCACGCTCTCAGCGTGCGCTGCGTGCAATTTGATTAGCGTAGCCAGATTAAGCGTAGATTCAAAATTGCATGAACAGCCTTGTAAGCAAACGATCGCGCGCGATTATAATATGTAGTGTTATATAAATTATATCTAAAATAAATGAGCAAAGGAAACGGACTGAAAATATATATGTATCATTATTTTCATAAAATAAAAATGTTAATTATGTATATACCTAGTCATATGCTACTGAGTTATAAATACCTTTTGCCATTGGAAGCGAGACGGACATACAACGTATCCGTATCAGGAACCACTTTTTGGATGAATATTTGTTCTTCATCTTGTTCACCATAGGGCCCTGTAATAAACACAACTTGTTGAATATAAAAATTAGAAGATATTATTAATAGAAATTGTATATTTTAGCTGCTTGCCCCGGTTCCACTCGGATAGTAATTTTTTTACTTTTTTAACCTTTAAACAGTTCTAAATCCTAATACAAACAGATAAATTTCTAATAAATCAAAAATCATGAAAATAGTTAATACTTACTTGAAAATATTTATTAGTTTAATTATCTTACCACAATCATTATGCGCCTGCGCAGTAGGCGCTTCCAAAGCGAGCACTTTAAACGCCGCTTTGGGCGTAGTACCAGGCTGTGTAGAGATCATTCCGCGGAACCGAGTAACCCGCCACGAACGCACGTGGTTGTACTCGCTGCATACTGAGATCAGGTAGTTTTCGGAAAGGGATACCTGTAATTAGTTGAGGTAGTTTCTGTTATGTTTATATGTAGTACAGTTTCCGTCTTGTGCGGTTACTTTCCGTTAGGTACATAATACAGGTTGCAAGAGTTATAAATATGTGCTATTAATTTAATAGCTTTAATGCAGTTAAATACTTATGGATATTCAAAGTCATTTAAATTTCAAACAAATTGTAATTTAATAAATCGAAGCCTCTGTAAATGTACTGCCCAAGAATGGCATGTTTATTAATTTAGATAAAAAAACGCATTCTTTTATTTTGATTGAGTTTTACCGGTTTCTGAAAGGTATTATAAGATAGACGATAACCGATTAAAACGAATGTTAAATAGAATATTGATATCGAATCAAGCGTAAAACAAACAATAAAAACATTACAATTACCTTAGTAACAGGACTCTGATGAACAGTGAAAGTTTGGAACAACTGTGGTCCATGTCCCACTGTCTCCGGGTGTTGTACAATAACACGCACGGAGCCGTATCGCGTACCGTACGCTATTTCTAGCCAGTTGCCGCATAAACCTTCAAGAAAAGGTCATAAATTTATGAGTTTGGCACAAGAAATACAGGTACATATTCGTATATTAGTGTATTATCCGTGGTAAATACAGGATAATAACCTTAAAAGTATTGACAGAATACAAGAAACATAACATTTAAAAATATATTGTAGGTATATCACTTACTAGTTTTTGGCGTGAGATAGACAGAGATAGCGGTAATAGGCTCTTGATTGGGATCCTTGTAAAGTTGCGTCACAAGCAAGTCATTATCCTTCATACGTAAGGGGAACTTTTGCATATCTGAAAATAAAAGTAACATCACTTTATTATAAGATGCATATAAAAATAGACAAAGAGATAAAAGCCTTAAAACATAACAAAAAAATGATAAAATGTTTCCTGTTAAACGAAACAAGAAATAAGTTAAAATAACATAGCCATCCAACTAGATACTAATATTGATG
The DNA here is from genome assembly GCF_061535455.1 of Colias philodice. Taxonomy (NCBI): domain Eukaryota; kingdom Metazoa; phylum Arthropoda; class Insecta; order Lepidoptera; family Pieridae; genus Colias; species Colias philodice. The sequence goes on along the minus strand of NC_143103.1, from coordinate 7,011,186 downwards.
TACATTTTGATTGACTAAAGCTATTTCTTGTCAAATAATATCTTACCAATATAATTAACAGCACCAGTAGCAGTCCCAAGCAGTAGAAACGACCCGGCAGTATCATAAGTAGTCAGATGTGCGACATCTTGCGTCTGCCAGTGCTGTGTGCTAGTGTGCCATACACCGGCTTTGCTGCGACTGCCCGCACCGCTGAGGGCCACTAGCTGGGGACCTACGAATAGCAGGTGTTCTACACGCACACCTAGGTTGAATGTACCTAGAAATATAAATATAAATATAATTATAATTACATGGAAACTTAAATATAATTAAACTCAAACTCAACCATTTATTAATTCCATTAGACTTCTTCTAGAAGCACTTTTGAATTGTCATAACACCAATTACCACCGATACCGATATTATACTTGTATAGTTGAATTTTAATATTTTGCAATTAATTCTTCAGTGTCGAAAAATTGAAGTATTTCAAATTGGGGTCACGCCTCGTCACTGTGTTAAAATTGGTAGTAAATGGTAAAAAATACGATTCAAAAGCGCTTCTAGAAGAAGTCCAATTCAATAAATAAATGTTTGAGTTTGAATTAATGGACTAGGTAGCTAATCTGTATGGAAATGGTTACCTATAAAAATAAATGTAGATACCTATATATATTTTCAATTTTGTAGATATTAATTTTATATTTTTCAAGCAATGCTTCACTCACCAATCAATGTCCTCCTAACAGGTTCGGTATGCGTAGAAAATGCCCATAACCTAACTAGCGGACCGCTCGATATACCGAGCATAACATCAGTACCAGCAGAGCTGTTCCCTCCAGATGTCGCTCCTCCCGTCTTGGCGTTGAGCGCTATACGCTCTATCGTCGATTCTTGTACCGGCGATTGGAATGCTATGTACCATCCACAGGAATCTGTCAATCTATAAAGAGAGTTAAATTTTGAATTTGTCGCGAAAAATATATGCGACCATAACCACTAACAAATGAGTATACATAAATGCGTGTATGCATACATTTAATGCATTATTCTAAAAAATATTAGCATTCTTCAATCCCACTATAAATGTGCAAAATTTTATACTCTTCTGTTGGTGCAATGTTTCGTACAATATAGCGGAATTGTTGATGCATTTCACACATATTCTATGGATCTACTGATAAGTGGTAGCAGGGACATTTAATTTTTTCTTCATTTAAAATAACAAAAAAACAAATTTTAATTTTAATTTTAATAACATTTTTATAAAGAAATTTTGTCTTTATCACTTAGTTATGATGATTGAAAAAGTTATATGAAATAATTAAATAAACATTAATTAATGAATTAATTAAGTATTTACTTATAAGCTTAAGTACCTGTATCCAATAACATAATGAGAGTATGCTACAGCAATCCAGTTGTGATGGGCCTTTATTATTTGAACCTTCATGTTTTCTGACCAAGTAGCTATAAATGAAAAATAATATTATCAACTTGATCTGTTTAATTACTATTGTACATAAGTAATGGATTATGAAACTTACTTTCATTTTGTTTAAGACCTTTATGACATTCAGCATTGCCTAAAGATGCAGCTCTTGAGTGTCCCCTGCCACATCGACTGAAATAAAATATGAAAGTAAATGAATTGAACAAGTATTTAAAAAAAAATCTATAAAGTTAACGAAGCATTTAATATTTTATAGTTTAAACTATACTTATCCAAAGCATACTTTAAAATTTATTAGTCTTTTTTTCTATATTTTTTGAATTTACATTGCTATTTTACAAACCTTAGTTGATCTTGTGAAGGAATCCGTCCTACTGTCCTTAAGTCCAGTGATGAGTTCCTAGAGTGTGATCTAATAGATGCCACATCAGAGTTAGATGCCGTAAGATTCTTCCGTGAACTATTGTTTCCATTTCTCCCAGAGCTTCCATTGCTTATTGGAGGATTTGCTGGGGAACATTATAACAATTATTATAGTAGTTAAAATAATATTTATTTCAGTAGAAGCATCAATGGGAAATCATACATTTTTTAGTACTTGTTTACCATAAACTTGCAAATATTTTCGAAAATTAAATGTGACATATTCTATAACTAAATTACTTCTTAATTTAGTAATTAAATTAGACTTACATGGTGGTGGGAGGTATCCATAAAATAGTACATCCCCACATGATGAATGGTTCATTTCATCACATAGGGCCAGTCGCCTACTTAGAGGTGTAATACCAAAATAATCACACTCATGTCTCAATGCTCTTATATTCACATTGTTTAAATCTATATCCCTTGTTCTTAAGAAATTAAGGATCAAACCAAAAAGATTTGGATCTCTGTCAATAAATATAGCCCCTGTTTCATCCCGTACTGTTGGAATACGGCCACTGAGTAAAGCTGTAAAAAATGTATCTGGTACCCAAGTCAAGGTATGCCATGATGTTGCAAATCTGAAATATTTAAAAGTAAATAACATACCATACAATATATGTATTTTGAATTGAATATTAAATGCTCTGTAGATGATTACAATAGTCAGTAACTGAATTGTTGACTTCAATGTATCAAGTGAAAGTTAGCAAGTAAAAGCTATAATTTAGCAAAATATATGATGTATACAATGGAACAAGGGAAAAGCAGTTATAGCATATAGTCGATTTGATTGTTTTTCATTATATTACTTAACATTCAATGTGTATATTGCATAAAATAAATGTTACCTTGTGCCACCTATGTTTAAATTAACTATTTCTTGATAATTAGTCATGAAGACTGGCTACAAATTACGATATTCGCAAAACTATATATCGCTATACTGTCGCACGTAGGGACGTTCACTACTTATTTTATTTTTGTGTTTTTATAATTAATTTATAGTAGATCTTTCACTTTTCACAAAGAAATTGAAGTAATAAATCTTTCAGTCATCAATTATCGAAAGTCCTCTGTCAAAAATTATAAACAAAACAATGTCAATGCCATTGTCATCATTTCGTTCGAAAACTAACACGACAACTACATTTGTCAAAAAAAGTTTTGGTTTTTATTTTACTTAATAAGTTTACTTTTATAAGTTAACATGTGCATTTCCTGACTATTTATTGTCACCACAGATTGTCACGCATATAAACAATCCAAAATATTTAGTTATTGATTAATAAATAATGCCTTTTATTAAACAAAATAATATTAAGATTTTGGCAACCACGATGTTAGTTTTCATACCTGGCAAGTAATTTTAAGAGAGACGTGTCCGTCAGTGAAAAGTCAATCAATTTCAATAGATTTGTATTGTTGGAATTCATGTATGAGAAAGAATTTTTCAAATAAAAAGACTAGTGAAAATAATTTAGTCAAGCAAAATGCCCGCAGCTACTGTGGCTAAGCCGGGCCATGGTCCTAATCAAGGCATATTCCACAATACGACCGGCTTTAGCACGCTTATCACGGTTACAGTTCTGACCCTTGCTTGGTTGGCCGGCTTTGCATCCCGGCTTTTTGCAGTTATTCGTTTCGAAAGTATTATTCATGAATTCGATCCATGGTGAGTTTTTATTCTGTAATTTAATGGCTATATAATTTACGTGAGTTGCGCTTATTATTTCAATGTTACGTGTTTGTTTCAGGTTCAACTATAGATCTACTGCATATATGGTGCAGCATGGGTTTTATAATTTTTTGAATTGGTTCGATGAGAGGGCTTGGTACCCTTTGGGAAGAATTGTTGGGGGTACAGTTTACCCAGGTCTTATGATCACATCGGGTACCATACACTGGATTCTACATGCACTTAATATTCCCATTCATATTAGAGATATTTGCGTGTTCTTGGCCCCTGTGTTCAGGTTTGTGATTCTTAAATAGTTTCATATGTTTCTTTCAACCTAGGGCTAAGAATAATTTTTTTATCTTACTATAAGTTAATATTTACATGATGCTAAATTTACCACATATTTTGTAACCATGTTAGTGCTATTTGTATATTTTTATATTGAGCATTGTTGCTTTGAAATCTTTTTCCTCTTTAAAATCTTCATATTAAAGAAAAATCAATTGTACATTTTAGTGGTCTAACTGCAATAGCCACTTATCTGTTAACATCGGAATTGTGGTCAAGAGGAGCCGGCCTATTTGCTGCTTGCTTCATAGCAATAGTGCCAGGCTACAGCAGCAGGTCTGTGGCGGGAAGTTATGATAATGAGGGAATTGCAATCTTTGCGTTACAATTCACATACTATCTGTGGCTAAAGAGTGTTAAAAGCGGATCTGTTTTCTGGTCAATATGCACAGCTTTGTCATATTTTTACATGGTAAGTTAAGTTTTTAATTGTTACATTGAAATACTGAATAATTAAAGTAAATTGATAATAGAAATATGATTAAATATTTACTTTTTTCACACTGTCAGTACAATATGTAAATTTTGTTATTTCTTTTATTCTGCAAGTAGGTAATATCCGTATGGGTTAGTGAATAGATATTATTTAATGTAATATATTTTCTTATAGGTGTCAGCATGGGGTGGATACGTTTTCATCATAAATTTGATCCCCCTTCATGTGTTTGTATTGCTGATAATGGGAAGGTTCTCTCAGCGACTGTTTGTCAGTTATACAGTGTTCTATATCATAGGACTACTGTTCTCCATGCAAATACCATTTGTGGGCTTTCAACCAATCAGAACTAGTGAACACATGGCTGCATCAGGTGAGATATTTCTACTAATCTTAAATTTTTTTAAACAACAATTTTTTTCTTATTACATATGTAGCATAATCTATTTACATCCTATTCAGGATATTGTTTTTTCTATCAAATGCAAAATAGAACCTGTTAAATAATTTATTCTCTGATAGATATACATATTATTATTTTTTTTTATAATTATTAACATAAAATATAATTTCAGGTGTTTTCGCTCTACTAATGGCAGTTGGAGCTTTGAAATATTTGCACAGTCTGAATCCTAAAGGACAGTGGAAGCAGTTATTAATACTTGGCACGCTAGTAGCAGCAGGTGCTGTGTTCTTGGTAGTTGTTTTGTTGACTTATATGGGAGTTATCGCACCATGGAGTGGACGGTAAGTTGCGTGTTTATAGGGTATTAATGCTGGCAGGTCTTTAAATAATTTTATAAGCTGAAAATTGAAGCATAAATCAGGCTTAGAATTTAAGAAATTATTGAAATATTAATGTTTAAATATCACAACATATCCGGCTTTTATCTTCACATTTTATATTCTAATAATAAATTGTATGATATTAGATAGGTTATAAATTTATAATTTACTTTTTTAGCAATGTAAAGTAAAACAACATCTTAATTATTCTGCACTTGTAAATTGTAGATACTAGTGAAGATTAACATAATATTAACACAACAATTACGCTAGAAAATGCACTTTGTTAGTATAATGTGTGCATATATTTGCATTATTTACCTTCAATGCAGTGTGTATAGGATACAACAAGGTTCAAATATGTAACTTGAACACTCATGTTACCACATACCATACATATTCACGTAAATTACCTTACTTTCATGATATTTTAACACCCTATATGTTATTTTCTATTAAGGATATTTTTTATAAAGGTAGTTTAACAGTCAATATATTTTTCAGGTTCTATTCACTTTGGGATACAGGATACGCAAAGATCCACATTCCTATAATTGCATCAGTATCGGAACATCAGCCCACAACTTGGTCGTCATTTTTCTTTGACCTACATGTTCTTGTTTGCACCTTCCCTGTGGGGTTGTGGTATTGCATCAAGAATATCAACGATGAGAGGGTTTTTGGTAAGTACTATGGAATTTAATTAGATGCTAGATAGATAAAACTCTATGGAAATAAAGAAATCACGATCATGGGCAGCTGATACGTCAGGCGTTTCTACGGTATGGCGAAAGACGCGGGTTCGAATCCCGCCTCTTGATCATTTATTTGATTCTAATAAACTAACATATTACGTACTGTTGAGTTTTATAAAGCTTATAATATTATTTCTAGATCATAGAATTGTTATGTGACTAATAAATCGAACAAGAAGTCCATGATTTATATTTCATTTTTTCAATTAAGTTTTTTTCTAATTCTTACATTATTTCCAGTCGCGCTATACGCCCTAAGCGCAGTATACTTCGCCGGTGTGATGGTGCGTCTCATGCTCACACTCACTCCGGTGGTGTGCGTGTTAGCGGGTATCGCATTCTCTATTATATTGGATCTGGTGCTAAGGGAAGACGATCTGCCCGTGGTGACCCCTGAAACTGAGGAGTCGAAGAGCCTTTATGATAAGGTCGGTGTCATGTGTGTGTGTATGTTTTTGTTTGTTACAAACACAAGAACATACAAATTACAATCATCTTAATTCTCAGAAGAATTAGCAAATTTCGAAATAACATTTAGATGACATACTATAAATAAACTTAGAATATAGCATCAAATTTTGGATCTTCAATATTATGCAGCAATTTGAGTAATCTATTTTTTAATCCATGTTTAAATTAACGTACATTATATTGTATTGATAAAGGTTGCTTATGCTTAACGATTTTATGGTCAGGTCAACCAACTGTAGAACAGTCGTAAAATGTACGGCAGTGTAATTTTACATTTGTAATCGATTATATCCGCTACAAATCGAATTATGCGGTAGTTGAGAATGTAATGATGTTTAGTATCGTAAAAAATTACAAAAGTTAATGATACATATTTATTTATTTTTTATTGATTTTAATTTGAGATAGTATTTGATAGTGTGTGATTTAATGATAGTTCCCATATACAAAAACCTAAAACCCCTAATTTTTGCCCTTGTATCGTAATGTAGTTATTTTTTAGATACTCCAACACATATTTAGGTACATTGAGATTAAATAGTAGGATGTATGATTAAAATAAAAACTACAGGGTTTACTTAAAAGATTTTTATTAATTACACAATTACAATATGGGCCAATACCTATGGCTAAAATTAACAACTAAATAAACATTCACTAGATAGCTACAGTCCGCGCGCGGCCTCCGAGGGATTTAAAGTAATGTTATTTTTGAAGTTACAAGTGTAATTTAGTCGATATTTCGTTATCGATATAAACGTCCCAGATAACAAATATCCCTTATATTTCTATTCAGGCCAGTAAAACGAAGAAGCGTATCGTAGAGCCCGCGCAAGTACAGGACCAAGGGTTGGGTCTGTACGCTCGACCAGGAACGGTTATAGCGTTCATGATACTGCTTATGTTGTTCTCCGTTCACTGCACGTGGGCCACTTCTAACGCGTACTCCAGTCCTAGTATTGTGCTCGCTAGTTATGGGAATGATGGGTGAGTGAATTTTAGTTTTTTATGCATTTTTTTTAAATATGAGGCTTTCCACTATTTTCCGTAATTTTTTGTTGTATAAGCTCCAGTCTAGCTTTAAGCCAGAAAGTATGTCTAACAAATAATTCAAATGAAATATCGGGAAACATCACCTCTATGAAATTTTTATTGCTTTAGTAATAGTTCTATATGCGCCATTCTTTATAATTTACGTAAATATGGTGTTTATTCAGTATGTTCAATATTTAAAATTACATTCCTAGATCGAGAAGAATATTGGATGACTTCAGAGAAGCTTATGGATGGTTGTCACAGAACACAGCTGAAGATGCTAGAATTATGTCATGGTGGGATTATGGATATCAGGTATAATGTCTTTTAATTTATTGTCATTTAAGTTGTGTGTTTTGACCAAAAAGCAAGTATTTCTATAGCCTTATGTTTGATTCTGGTACTTAAGCTATATCACGGCTAAGTATCATCAAGATCCGTTCACAGGATTTCGCAAACCTGCATTCGTAAATTCTTATTAACTTTCGCGTTTTTATAATTGGTAATATAATTTTCTTCTTTTGAATTTTAGTTACAAAATGTATCAGTTTCATGTTTTTTAACAATTTTAGCAGTACTTGCATACGAATTGAAATAAAAGAAGAGTTATAAACATTAAAACAAACATAAATCGCCTTTTCAGATAGCGGGAATGGGCAATCGAACGACCCTAGTCGACAATAACACGTGGAACAATTCGCACATAGCGCTCGTGGGTAAAGCCATGGCGAGTAATGAAAGCGCCGCCTACAATATAATGACGCAGCTCGACGTGGACTACGTGCTCGTTATATTTGGTGGTGCTATCGGATATTCCGGAGACGATATCAATAAGTTTATATGGATGGTCAGGATTGCAGAGGGAGAGCATCCTAAGGATATACATGTAAGTGGAATTTCTGATAATTTGTAAAGTTTTAAGGTATGTGGTCAGGCGTGAAAAAGTACCCGAAACAGGCAGGTTTTTCTGCTATAGTGTTAAGGTAGAGAAATGAAAGTGCTGCCTACAATATCATGACGCAGCTCGACGTGGACTATGTACTGGTTATATTTGGAGATGCTATCGGATATTCCGGAGACGATATAAATAAGTTTATAGGGATGGTCAGGATCGCGGAGGGAGAGCATCCTAAGGATATACATGTTGGTGAAATTTGTTTTCGTTTATAAAGGTACCACGTACCTTAGGCGTGAAAAAGTACCCGAAACAGGCAGGTTTTTCTTCTATAGTATTAAAATTGAAGAAAATATATGATATCTTTGTTATTGTTTATTTATTTGAGCTGCCATTCTGTTCACAGTTACGCCTATGAGTAACATCAGAGAGATTCTGGGTTATGTTACTAGTTGCAGTGAAAATAATATTTCAAAAACATTTTTTTATAATTATTATTGTTTATTAAATCTCTTCTTTTGTTTCAGGAAGCTGATTATTTCACAGAAAGAGGGGAATATCGAGTAGATTCGGAAGGTTCAAAGACTATGTTAAATTGTTTAATGTACAAGCTATCTTATTATAGGTAAATAATGATTCGATTTACTACTATAATAAAACTCAGTTTTTTTAAGTTTATACATTATAGATGCAAATAGTCTATGAATAATGTTTTCTACCACATACTTTCCGTCTTCTTATTTTTGTACATTTTAAAGGGTATTAAAATAAAATGAAACCTGGTTAAGTATTTATAATTCTTTATTAGTATAAAAACAAACACATTTATATTGTAAATTCACAATAATAACGATGTTCTATAATATTTTCAATAACAGATACGACTCTGGCGGCAGTCCGCCGGGCTACGACCGCACACGTAACGCGTTGCCCGGCAACCGCGGCTTCAAACTCACGTACCTCGAGGAGGCCTACACCACTGAGCATTGGCTCGTTAGGATATACAGGTACATATTCACACATACACAGATACATGTGCACATACACGCACTCACGCTCGCACTTACGCACGCTCACATACGAATTCGTGTATACACTATACATGTATAAACAACGTTCGGAATTTTAACGTACGTATGCACATTGCACACGTGCATGAAAGTACACATACACGCAAAAAAGCTCATGCTTTTACAATCTGTTATAGGAACTTGGTGTACAATTATAAATATCTACATCTTTCTTTCTAAATGTTTTACGCTTCACAAATAATTATTAATTAAGTCTCAACCAGCATACTCAGCAATATAAGTTCAGTTAATATAGAAAATGTATAATAAATATTACGATATACAATTTCAGAGTGAAGAAGCCGGATGAGTTCAATCGTCCTCGCCTGCCTCTAGCCAAGAGGACGATACCCACCAACAATGCTATCTCCAAAAAGGTAAAAACTTAACACTTTTATATAAAAAATCGTTTCTAACCTTTAAATGTGTAGCTTTAGAAATTCTGAAAAAATGTTTTCTTTTTCCCACCTATCAAACTTACATGATTTTTAATTTACGACATAATTTTTATGTTTAATTCCCTATTTTGTAGTAAATGTGTAGTGTAATCTAGCTAATTGTCTAATTACCAAATTGTCGTAGGCGAGGTCCCAGCAATAGTTCCGAGAGAATAAACAAATCGAATCAAACCCCGGTTTGTATATGTCTGTTATTCTGTGTGAAGTCTTGTGTGTCCTATTAGGTTGAGGCTTTTGAAAATACTAAATAATTAATTGTCTTTTTTGATTGAATCACATTTATATGCTAATCTACTATGTAGTAGTTAGTTGCGTATTGAATTTGTTGTTTTAAATTTTGTCAATTAACGATTGCAATGGTTTTGTTATTTATTGATCTCTTTCTTCAAGTAAATATGCGAGATTAGTTCGATAATAATACTATTTCTAATTCTAAATTTCTATCTATAATTTCTAAAAGAAAAGTGTAAGCGTCAAATTTATTTTCGGTTGCAGCTTGCGTATGATGTAGGATCAATGGTATAGTAAAATGTATTTGTAGATTTTTTCTAGTTCCTTTTATTAGATTTCTTACAAAAGAACCACGAGAATTTTATACGACATACTTCAATGTAAAATATCTAAAAAAAATCTTTTTTTATTAATGTTGCATGTATTGTGAATGTGTTTTTGTTTATGTGCAAGTTATTTATTTTTTGATATGAATTACGTAATATTAAAATTAAAAGGGTGACTTGAGTAAGCATATCAGTTGAATTCCATCACTCATCTAGTAGCAATGTCGACAGTAATATATCTACATCTTGAAATGCATGCATGGATTAAAATAATAATATTTTATATTGAACTTATTCATACTTTGAAAAAATTAAGTCATGTACGTAATACTTACGGAAGCTGTAGTGAAAGTCTTTGCGTAGATGTGTACTACAATATGATTATTTTCCTTTGACAGACATCTAAAAGAAGAAAAGGGCTGCTCAAAAACAAGCCTACAGTTGTGAAAGGTAAGAAAATGACGAGGTTGGAGTGACCTCGAGCCTAGATAAGTTATCAGTGGTAGATGCGGCGCTAAGCAAGTGTCATCAAACATCTTGTACAATGAAACATTCCAAAATCTAGCGAAAGTGCTTCTTATGTTAAAAGAAATAAAAGTCATTTTCATTTAACACCATGATGTATAAAATTATTTATATTATATTATAGTTATATGTTTTATTTACTTGACGCGTATTGATTTATTTATTCGAGTGGAAAGACTCAAATTGTTTGTTTAATCGAATAGCACTTCTGAAGCCAGACAAATAAGAGAAATCTTGTACACGTGTTTGATGATTTCCTCGTAGGTAACATATAGCAATAAATTGGATTGTAATTTTATGAATATATAGTACTTTGCGGGTATTTTATAACATAAGTTTTTCAGGAACATTTTCGTTTAAAACTAATTAGAACACTTCTTTGTATTGTACATATAAATAATGGCAATATTGTGATGTACTTCTAGAGCATGTACTAATTCTTATCAGACATATTTTTATATGAAAACTGAATTTAAATTTATTTATCCACCCTGAGAGATGTACCTTGTAAAATAAACTCGCTTTACATTTTCATTGTTTTTCTTCTTTTTATAAGCCCTTTAACATAGTTTTTAAAAATTTGCACAAAATATATAGAATTGAATACCTTCTAGTTTATTGTGATTATACAAAATTGTTACAATTCTTTAAGGTATATATGTATCGAAATTTAAAGTTGGGCTAGCATCTTTACCACTGATAATTAATTTTTAAACTACGTGACTGACACCAATTATGTGTATTTAGTCCATTAGATATCGTGTTTCTTAAAATTTTAGGCGATTGTTTTTGATTTTAAGAAATTTTTCTATCGATTACATGGTCCTTACTTAAACATACACTGTAAATCGAATATTTTTGTCTCAAAGCTTGTGTATTTGAATGTAAATTTGCGTTTCTTCTTATTTATTTATTTTATGTAAAATCTCAGTTTCAAAGGCACAATTTGAACGTTAAAAGCACAACTCTGTGTTTTTCATGGCATAATATTTTACACTTTTCTAACTTTAAATAGAAAAAATCTTAACGGCCATGTAGTCGATATTATTTATAGTGCAAAGAGTGTTAGTGCGGGTTTGGAGAACCTGAAGTTGTTCCTTTATATTCAGCGATCTTTTAACTGCTGCATTAGATTCATGTTTAAGGTTTCCATACTTCTAGGGGGTATTCTACTGCCACTATATTCTTTTAAATTGAATCCTTACATCGCCTACGGTTCTCCTTACCTAGTTTAGTGTACGTGAATGCGACGTCCATTTGTATATTAATTAAATAGTTTAATATTGTTCAAGATGTTTTTCATTATCAATATATTGCACCTTATTCAACACTCACGATTTAGTATCCCAGTTTATAAATTGTTAATATTAAGTATGCGTCAAGTTACTTTTTCGAATTCAATAAAATCAATGTAGGTAATATTTTTCGAAATGACTTGCTGAGTATCAATCCTGAAAACGCAATCCAAAGGTACTAATTAATATGCAAAGTAGCTAGAATATTCTTTTCATGAAAGGAAATTTTTAATATTTATAATTTAATACATTGTTCGCTTCAACAATAAATATACAGGTACTTATCTCAATGATATGGAAAATGAAGGCTTTTTATATAGGTGTTAATTATTTCAGTGCACTGGTCTATTTCAATCTAGATTAGCTTATGTTATGTATTATGTACTTAGCATATTTGAATATGTTTTGTATTGCTGTGCATTTAGATAAAGACTTGCGATTCGGGATTCCAACTCGAATAGCAAGGTGTGAGAAATAGTTTATATTAATGTGTTAATTCATTATTGACCACCAAAGAGATTAGAGAGCCTCTCAGGCTCGGTGGAGTCTAATATAGTTACAAGTTAAGATCAGTGAAACACGAATACTACTCATAAATAAGTAACTAACGTTTGAATAGGTGTGAGAGGATAAAGATCGCTTGAGACATTATAATAGTCCGACCAGTGCATTTAATATGTCGTAAATTTTTCATGCATTGTCTACTTGTGTGTGTGTTTAAGTTTGCCATTCTCAAACTGACTCTAATTATGAATTTTATGTTGTTTAATTTTATTGTTGCACAGCACTATATTGTTTTCTTATTGTGACAGAGGTTTATAGTCTAGGTAAGATGCTATTGTACTTTACAATGTGTTCTGAATAAACAGCTGATGATGATCACCGATTTTTATTTATTGAAACCCATATTCATAACGTGTAATAAAATTTAGTTCTCCCCTGAATTGACAGGATCCACAAAAATGTTATTTAAACTAAATTGTATATTAATCTTAAAAAAATACTTGCTGTAAATGGGTAAAAGGGGGATGAAATAGAAAAACAAGATGACAAAACCTTCACCAAATATTTATTAATAAAGACAATCTAAAAGATCACGTAATATTCATTGTCTTAAAAAATTAGTTACCCTAATAAATTTATCAATATATATATGTAATAGTTTTATTTAATTACTTATTGTTTCAAGGATATGCGAAGTTGTGAAGTCGCCCAGAGGGAGAGGGACAGGACTCGAGCTTAGTCGTTGTTCATTACAAATCATCACATTCAATATAACAATGAATCTAGAATTTATAATTAATACATTTACATCTTTCAATGATTATCTATAATGTTTAATCTAAATGCTCATATATTTAATGACCTAACATGTCTACGCGAAGAATTGTGCTAATCTAAAAGGTCCTACGATTTTTCATAGTATTTCAAAGATTCGTAATTTACAGAACGTTCAAAATCACAACACAGAGTGTAATATCAAATTATCGTGCATTTGGCACGTTTCATGTACATTCTACTATTACACTAAACGTATTAAGTACGTATTATTTTGATACAGTGCTACCACGTAAATAGACGTGTCGGTGAATGCAATTCCCTGGTACGCATTTTACACAGGAAGCGAAATATTATTCATTATTTAAATGCTTTCGATGATATTCCATTCGTGTGTTTATGAAGTGGTAACACTGTACGGCAGTGAAGGATATTCCTTCGTACAAATTTTCGATACAAAATTAGAAGAATATAATTCACTTAAATTTACAAAATATCGTTACTATAATATATAGTAATATGTATTATGAATGAGTATATTATGACACAAATATATAAAGTACATAAATATATACAATTACACACATTTGCTACGAGAGCAACGAATAAGGTTACTAAGCGGGGAAATAGATTTAAGATAGAACAGTGGAGGACGATGGAAGAATTTAATATTAGAATCAATTAAAAAAAAAACGTTTGCTTCTTTTTTCCTAAAATTATTGAATTTTACAGTTTATAAAGGTAAACTTTCACTTCAGTGGTTAATGTAGTAAATTGACATGTATTTATTGTATCCTTATTATGTCGTCGATGTGTGTATATTTTTAATATTTCCTTAATATAAATTGCAAGACTTAGAGATATCAGTATATTTTGTAGACAATATAAGTATTAGTAGAACTAAGGCCGATCACGTCTGTAGTATGTACTCACTCTGAGCCAGCAGAGCGGCCGCAGAGTATGTAATAAATGCAATTTTACAGTGCTTCGTATTCTTTTTAATTAAAACAAACAAAATAATAATAGTACAAAAATAAAATTGTAAGGCACTTCTATGTTAAAATTGAAATAAGATAGTTCACTCTATTTATCAATTGATCTTATAAATAATTTAATACTTATTTCAACATTTTCGCTACTATTTATTCGTTTAGAGTTTCTAATGAAGTCTAAATGTCGCGATTTAATATTCTAAAAGAATAATTTTTGCTATTATAGATAATGAGTTTAGGTGATAGCGCGATCTATAAAGCTACACCCTGACTAGTACGATTTGGCACATGGAATGGGATTAGCTTATCTGATAATATACCTACTAAGTACTGCGATAGGAAGAAGCGCACCTCGAGAGTTGAGAGTTGAGAGTCGAGGGAAGGCGACAGACTAAAATATAACGTAATGAAAGCGAGATTTTGTAGCATTCAGTCTTAATAGCTAAGAAATCTCTCTGGAGGGACTTGATCTTAATTATCATGTGTAATTTTGTAGAAGAAGAGCTATATATCTGAAATTATGATTTCAAATTGTATTTACAATACATAACTATCATTTTGTTTAATTTCGTTTAAAACAAATTCATTCAATCTAAAATTAATAATCTAGTTCTTCGATTTTTTTACAGACTCTATATTATAATATCTATTTGGCAGACTGTAAATATAACAATTTAATTATTCGGTACTTACAAAAATTTCACTTTTTTTTTATTTGTAGTAAACTTATATCACCGGCAGTTATCATTATACAAGACGGAAAATTAAAATACGAATCAACTAAACGTATCTAATATATAATTTGGCTTACTATCGCATCGGTACTGTCCTATTAATGGTAAATAACGGTTTGAAATAAACCTAACTAACTATATTTATATAAGAAAATGTAGATTCATTCAGATTTTTTGGCACATGGGAAATAGAAGATAAAATTAGTAACATTTTGTGAACATTTGTCTATATTGTTAAGATAGAACACAACCAAATAATCACTCAAGTTAGTTTTGCAACATAGCGATTCAAATTCATCTTATAATTAATATTAATATAAAATGAGTATATAATAGAGCTACTTAATATATTACGACAGGGTTGTACGTTGGCAGAAGTTAACTAATTTAAGTATATAATTATAGGTACATATACATAATATATCTACCCATGGAGGGTAATGAAATACATAACGTAGGTATATCCCCAGCGATAACTGAGCTAATCCACTTTAACGGCCTCGTTTAGACATCTACTATAGATTATTTTACAAAATTCTACGTTTCGTTTCCCGAATCCATAATACTGAGAGCGTTTAACGCTTTTGTCACAATTAATCTAAAATCGTTACGACTCAACAACAAATTAATTTCAAACGTACGCGTGTTAAATATAATATTATGTCTTTTAAAAGGAATACTGCCTCGAAATCGAACGAAGACGTCAAGTGCTTATATCGGAAGACGAAAAGTTTAATAAAGTTCACAACCACGAAAGTTATTATAATGTGTTCTCAGTTTGGCAGCGACGAAATGAGTTTAGAATTGCAGGCTAAAGGTAACGAGATATCGAGCATCGCTCGGCTACAAGCTACAACTACAATACTCAGCTCTACTGCTGAAACAATAACATACAATTATCACAACACGTAGTACACGCACACACATCTTACATCGACTCGTACAACATAATTTACATTCATAAATTAGTACACATTCAGTTATACAATAAAGAATAAATAACAGGAACGAGATAATAAAATTACCAACGTAAAATATAGAACATTTGAGCATTTTATTAATATTTCTGTAAAAAAATATCCCTCCATTTATTTATATTATTTATAATATCATTTCTGTGAATAACTAGGTATGAATAATATGTTTATAACATATTTTTTATTATTCTTCGTTTTTCTTGGACCTTGCAGAATAAGCATAATCGGTGTTAACAGTTGGCTACATTTTATTCTATGAATTTATCACTCATTCGTTCCACACAGAGGTTTGTTGTTAGTTGTAGTGATCAATTCCATACCAAGTTATTCTCAGAACGTTTGTGTTCAATATTTTTCTAAAACTGCATAGATATGTGACTAGTTTTCGGTAGGTACGGATGCTGAATTGAATTCCGTTATACAATTAACTATCTAAAACAAAACGCAAAAATAATCTGCGCTTAAAATTTTTCTAATTAAGCTAAAATAACAAAAATAATAAATAACGAAATGAGCAAAATAAGCAAACATAACAATGAGCTGGGCTCGCGCTAAAACCGAGGGCGAATAGAAACGAGGTAGTGTAGTTACTACACGAAAAACCCTTAATTTACACGTGTATGCACTTTTATATTACACATAATGTACGAGTATATTATACATTCACCTTTAGGTTGTAGCTCGCCCGGATCTGCTGTACTGTTTAACAACTACTTGATATTTACAACATCACACTTACAGTCACGTCGAGAAGTCTGTCATATAAAAACTTTACCATTTTCCTACTCGGTACCTATATCTACACGTGTATACAAAATATTTACGGCTCTTTAGGGTTAGCGTTCAAGAATTTTGAGAATTGGTAATTTTAGTTCGAGCGTCGATACCCCTAACGTCTAGCCACTATGAACTATTTCACTTCTAAATGTCAGTATATAACTATTTTGTAATTATCATAATAAATGCTTAGGCATTTTCGAAGGCCGAGCGGTTCGTCATTGTTAATGTGCAGACGCGGTTCAAGTGCACGCGAGAGCCAAGTGGCACGTGGCACGTGGCACGCGTGAATGGCACGACACGTGGCACGTGACACGCGACACAAGACAGCAAGTAACAAGTAACACGTAATACGTAAGCCCAACTAATACGTATTTGAATAATTGTGATTAGTCGCACTGAGGCAAAAATGACGCGTGGGCGGAATGAGTGAGCGACAAATTATTGTGTAGGCGTTTTATTTTGGTATTCAGTAGTCGCTTGGGATCTGTCGTCAGATCTCTCGACCTTTTCATAAGGCTTTTCGAGTTTAGGCCTTTTGGGCTCGGCGTCGAGTGGCCGGTGCGACTTCATGTGTGCGCTACGACTTTTTACTTTGTTAAATACTCTGAAACATAACAGGATAAACTTTAGAAATAGCAACAGAACGATGAAAAGCAACAAGAAATAGAGAAAATAAATGAAAGCACAAAGCGGTAAGCGTTAGTAAAGTATTTATGACCTAACCTTTATTATTTATCATGAAACAATTTTTGATCGATCGATTTCGATCTCTAACCTAATAGACCGGGAGATACTGACACAAAATTTCGAGTCATTTGTAATAGGATGGCGGTTCTACAGGGGTCTTAGTACGCAATGACAAAAAGAAAAACGATGGCGTGAACGCTGGTACCGGCGGCTTAGTCGCGTGGGCGTTAGTCGAACTCGTCGGAAAATAGCGAAAGTCAAACGATTTGTAACAGTATGGCACTTATTTTTCCTTTAAGTTTGAGGATCAACAAATATAAATACAAAATTTCAAAGATCTAAGTGTTGGAAATCTTCACTTATATAAATTAATAATAAATTAAGTTTTCAAGTATGACAGCACTTTTTCCCCCTACTAGAAGTATGGTAAATATAATAATGGTCACATTTTATCAAATACTCTCCAAAAATCCAAATGCAATACTGGTACAAAAAGTTTGGCGAAATAAAAATTTTTTGCAGATTTTCGGCGGTATGGCGACCATTTGGAATCGTCCGAAAAGTATGGCATGGCGATTTTCGTAAATGGCTGCACGACGATAGTTACCTGTGCAAAAGTTAGCCTGGTACAAATGGTTGAATGATTGTTTTATTTAAATCAACACATTCGCGTCGGTATGGCGGGCTGTAAGTTACACCGGAAAAGTATGGCATGACACTACCGCCTACTACTTTTTTATGGGCTATCGGTAAATTCCAAAATTTTTGTGTTACAAATCGTTTGACTTTCGCTATTTTTCCGACGAGTTCGACAAACGCCCACGCGACTAAGCCACCGGTACCAGCGTTCACACCATCATTTTTCTTTTTGTCATTGCGTACTAAGACCCCTGTAGAACCGCCATCCTTGTTACAAATGACTCGAAATTTTGTGTCAGTATCTCCCGGTCTATAATGTGCAGTTATTAGAATAAATATAGACAACCGTTATTTTGAAAATGTGATGGACTTTTAAATCTACGCTTTAATTCTATTTACAACATTTGAGACTATTCGACATAGTGTGGTCCCTGGGACTTAATTATTAATCATCATCGGAGTAAAAAAGTATATCGAGTTTATTATGTAACGCTGCTTATTTTATATTTTGTTCTTCCGTGTTCTAAACCAACAAATTCACAATGTTGTCGGCCGGTTCCCAAAGAATCGTTCTATGTCAAATAGATTTACACTTTACTGCATCAGCATTATAAACAATAAGCTGTATGTTTATTGATTATAAAGCATAAAATTTATTTCAACATGCAATCAACACCGATAACATTAAAACCCATTTTTTTACCTAAATATGTCTACAGCTATAAGTGTACCTATTCAATTAATCAAAACATAACATCCGTCGCTTTGTAAAATCTTGCGAAATATCCAATAATGTAAATACACCGCACGTAAACTATTTGTATTATCTCGACAATGAATTAGTGTTTCGATCCATGCAAATTAGGCGAGGCCTACACTATACGTATCGCGTTCGTAAAAAATCTAAGTTTATAATTAATATGGCCATAGACGATTATTACAATTACATAAGTGGGTAGCGGATCGATGTCGCGTTATGATAGCTAGATGGCGCGTCCTGAAGCACTTACTTTCCGCAGATCTTGCAAGGGAACTCCTCTCCGTCGAAGGAAGGCGACGAGGCGAGTACTGGCGCCAGCGACTGGCCTAACGAACCCTGGATAAGTCGAGGTTACAATAGTTTAGTATTAAATCATTTCGTGCGGAATTCAATCAGCCAGCCTGAAGACAAAATGCAGTCCTGCGTTGGTATTACTGCTTACTTGTGTCGGTTGCGAGTCACTCCAGCTCCGCAAGTACAAAGTTTTGTAGTCTTTCGTTACTTTCTTCCAGAAGTAGTAGAATTGCACGCATTGTTTCGAGTCTTTGGTTCTTATCTGTGGAATGAAATATCAAAATAAACGGCTATACTTATTACATCTACTACGTTATTAAAACAGTCAACAATAAATATACATCGAAGTTAAGATTTCCATTGTAAAGAACCAAATATTTAAATATTGTTTAATACAGAGAGTCAGAGAGTATTGATTGCAGAATACATTTTTGTATTAAATTCTGTATTGCAGATTATTCTGTACTGGGTTTTGTAAGGGTCGAAAGAGAGGAGTAGAGAGCACAAAACAGGTTCGACCCAGTAGAAGTCCTCTTCGGCTTCGAGCTAGCTAGAACATACGGAAAGAGACAGCACTGACCAGGCTATGCGGTAGAAGTCCTTCCCGTAGTGCTAGAGGGAGCTAGAACATACGGAAAGAGACGGCACTGACCAGGCTCGCGATGCGGTAGAAGTCCTTGTCGTAGAGCGCGAGGCCGGCGAGGAAGGCCTCGAGCTCGGCGGGCGCCCAGCGCGGGTCGTGCGCGCCGGGCGCGGGCGCGGGGCGCGCCATGAGCCGCAGCGTGGCCGCGCGCACGTCGCCGCCGCACTCGCCCAGCGCCTGCAGCGCGCTCTCGCGGCTGTGCCCGCCCACCGGCATCGCCGCGCACATCGCCAGCTCCATGAACATGCGCACTACACCAATATAAATACAATGAAGAATGTTACTAGGTATGCCAAATCCCTTGAAATTGTGTCTCAGTAAAGCCTGTATGTATACAAATACACTAGTTTTTGTCGTAGTCAAAAATACCAAGTAGTTTTGATTTTATACGCATTCAAAGTTTCGAAAAATATCGAGTCCCGCTAATAGTCACGTGACCGCTTGTGACGTCACGTCACAACGCGCCGCGCGGCCGCGCTTAGTTGGTCCATTGAAAAGTTACATTTGGGGTCACATTTTTTAGAGGACACAATTTTATTTTTTTGATGTGTAGGGGGGGTCAGTGTGAAGCTATCACCAAGTTTGTGGGGTCGCCACCCTTGTCCCACGGCCGCCATCTTGAAAATAGCGGTTGAAATGGTTTTTACGATATATCACTTAAACTATTTATCTGATAATAAAACAATGTTAACATTATTCGTTGCAAATTAAATTCTCTACAACTTAGGTTCAGTAACTTTTTGTCGTAGAACTATAAACAAAAAAGTTATAAGCGAAAATGTTCAGAAATTAGAGATGTTTATATTTTTCAATAAAACTTTTTTTTATAAGTTTACGAAGAAATTATATCAGACCATTTTTGTAGATTGTTTTTCGTAGAACAACTTTTATTTACAACATTTTTTCATTAAGTAAATAGCTAAGGTTTTACAGCCATCCGAAGTGAGTACTATTTTAAGTACTCTTTACTATACAGAATACGATATATTATGTGTGTACTAATAATAATTTGTCACCAGTAATTATTTTATTTTTGTTATAATAATATTTTTAATAATTAATTTTACAATATTATTAATAATTAATTATTGAATCTTTTCCCCACAACCCAGGAGGTAGAGTCTGGAAGTGTGTTTGTTTTTACGTCGAAAAGCAGGGCTGAAATGTTCTGCAGTGTGCTTCCATTGTTGTGGGGTCTGGGAAAAGAGCCAATAGCCAATTTATTATGTATAGTTACTACTGAAAAATAGTACTCACTTCTGAGCGCTGTAAAACCTTAGCTATTGACGTAATTAAAAAATGTTGTATATAAAAGTTGTTCCTCGAAAAACAATCTACAAAAATAGTCTTATATCATTTATTCGTAAAATGATAAAAAGAAGTTTTATTGAAAAATATAAATAGCTCTCATTTCTGAACATTTTCGCTTATAACTTTTTTATTTATAGTTCTACGACAAAAAGTTACTGAATCAAAGTTGTAGAGAATTTAATTTGCAACAAATAATGTTAACATTGTTTTATTATCAGATAAATAGTTTAAGAGATATATCGTTAAAACCATTTCAACCGCTATTTTCAAGATGGCGGCCATGGGACAAGGGTGGCGACCCCACAAACTTGGTTTTAGCTTCACACTGACCCCCCCTACACATCAAAAAAATAAAATTGCGTCCTCTAAAAAACTCAAGGTCAGGCCTAAAAAATGTAACATTTCAATGGATCAAGTATCAAGTCGGCAGCGCTGTAGTAGGTGTTATAGCTTGCGCAGTATTTTGATGGGTTTTCATCCGCGAATTTCGTTAATAGTCCAATAATAGTAATTACTAATTATTATTCGTTTAATAAAATAACAGTCATGCCAAAGTTTCATCTTTATTTAATAGTTTCTCAAAATATTCTATACGATTGCGTTTTTGCACTGCTGATCTCTGAGGTTTATCTTCATTTTCCTGTTGACATATTTTGAATTTGTGTGGAACTATACCCTGTTTTTGTTTAATTCTTCCCCCGACCAACTTATATTTTAGTATAGTTCTCCATATCATTCTCAACTTAAAACAAGAAAAAATCTACCTATACTTAGCCCATACGAGCAGAGCAGAAGCACAATCTAGTATAGATTAAAACTTGTATAGAAAACAAAGGATAACGCAAAACAGCTGCAATGTTCTCAAAATATTATAATATGTAGTACTATGTAAGAACACGGAAAATTCTGACACCAAAGGTTTTGCATCTCTCGACCATTTTTTGTTTACGTCCTTTGCAACTATAAAAAACAACTTATCCTTCGAATTGGTAGTTGTATTTTTACATTTAGGAACAACACATGATTTTCTGGTATTTAGATTGGACATTTTTAAAAGTATTTAATTATAATTTCGACGGCACGGGCGCGCGATCGCTAGCGGACTGAGTGAGCCAGATTGAGCGTGTTGTGGTGTGACGTCACACCATCACCGGGCGTTTACAACTTGTTTTACTTCTAAATCGAAAACTAATTGACGTATCGAAGTAATTTTTTCACTAGTATTATTTATTTTTGACAGAGAATATGGATTGCTAATAATCAAAATTAGTGAACATTCTCCATTTAAATTCAATGATTTAAATTTAAATTTGTAATGGTCTAAGAGCCCGTCATAAGACGTTGTCCCGTCAAAAAAAAATAGCCATGACCACCTTTCAATAGGCAAGCAATTATAGGCATATTTGTTAATAAAAAATACGTCTCATCTGGTTATCAGATCGGTGAAGGACGATCTCCCACGGGCTCTCCTACAATAATAGCAATACTTGTCCGGTTTATAATATAAACATTATATTAATGGCTCTTTAATTATTATTTTTATGCACCTAATATTTTTAATAAAATGACGAATTTTAATTTAATAATATGCAAGTGTAATGAACATTGAACGCTGTAATTTCCTGTAATTAAAGGTGCAGTAGATCATTTAATAAAATGTAATAAACATGCACTGTATCCTTTGTTAGAAATTCTATAAAAATAAATACATAAAGTAAATTTGTACGTTATTGTTAATTATTTACTTCTGTTTAAATTGTACAAATAAATGAAAGCTGGAAACTATTCTCCACAACACACGGCATCCTAGTGTGGAGATTAGTGCATTGCATTATTTTTGGAATGTTTTAGTAACAATAAAGATTTTTGTATTTGTTTTTGTATTATTTTTATTGATAATTATGTATGAAATTAATATACAGTTCAGTAAATTTTAATATTATGGATCGTATAACGGGTGTACGGTAAAGTTCAATAATTGACTGAAAAGCATATTATAATGTGTAATGAACTTGTAATCCTGCATATATCGCCAAGTCTATGAACTTGCGTATTGCTTAACACGATCACGAGTCAACGATTTCACGCAAATAACACGATAGGTATTATGTGTTGTACGAAAAGTTAAGCACATAGCTAGATTGCATATTATATAGCTTGTGGTCAACTTCAATTTATCAGGTAATTTTAATAATTAAGTGCAATATAAAAAAATGTTTCGTATTTACTACGGCAAAAACGCAGAATGTGCAAAATAATCATGAAGCAGTTTTAAACCTCATATGTATAAAATAACTGTAAAATATGTAAAACAAAGGTTTACTTATACATATTAAAATTATTGTTAATACCTTCGTTATCATCTAACGCATCATTGATGCCTGGATCCCAAAGTAACTGTTCAGGTACTCGATGGAGATCAATACGATCGTTGCACAACTCTGGTATATCAGCTTGATGTTCCGGCCCAATATTTATCTGTGGCTTCTGATTATCTTCAAATTGAGCTAACACGTCAACCTCTGAATTGGACAACCCTGAAACGGCACACAAGATAAATTTTTAAAGTTCAGTTCTACACAAAAAGTAGAATATCTTAAATTAACATACCGTTAAGTAAATCTGCATAAAGCCCAGGAGCATCTCTATCAGGTTGCAGAATTGGTTGCGGTGTGTAGTGGCTCGTCACTCGACGCATGCGAGAGCGGTACGGGCCAGCTGGAGACGCTTTCCTTTTTCGCCGCTGCGGTGAGGCCGGTATACTGTTCGGACTTAGGAACACCGCTGGTACTGGATCTCGGCCTTCCACGCATACCTTCATAGAAAAAAAAATACATTTCACCCGCTCAACATATAAGAAAACAGGTAAATTCCATAAGTTGAGTAATATCACGCACTTGAAGAGAGTCGGACTGCCATTGCTGAAGTGATGTAGACATCGGTGTCACTGAACGGTTATGACGTCGTGTTGATCTCTGATGAGGAAAATCTCGCGGACTGCTCGATAGGAGAGGATCTTCAGAATTAAGCATCATTCGCCGAGCTGTCGGTGAAGGTTGGAGTGTATACGCATCTAACGATCGACACTCCTCCGGCAAAACTTCTTCTAGAGCTTCTTCAACCTAAAATAAAATAAAAGTGTTATTTTGCCTCCAAACTAAACTATGTCAGAAAATATGAATTTTATTATATCCAATGAAAATATGCGGTTACCTCTTCTTGACTAGACATTGTTGCAGTAAAAAATGCAGCTGTAAGTGGTGATGAAGCTCTTGGGACAGAATGTGCCGGTGATTGAGCATCTTGCGATGCGGGAGGTGTGGGGTAAGCTAAACTAGGGGACGGTGTCGGATGCGTTGAGTAACCTCCACTCGGGGATGCGGCAGTGTAAGCTAAACCAGGCGAATCACCATAAGAAAGGCTCGGAGAATTGTCTGTATATCCTGGAATTCCAGGCGATGTTATTGCAGGCCCGCCGTGGCATGCTCCAAAATCGGCTAATGATTCTGGTAGAGGAGAATTTAGTACTGCAGCCAAACGGCGATTGGACGGGAACGTGACTGGTGATCGCTCATGGATTGAGGCCGCTACGGTCGCGTAATCTTCTAGCGATGCTAGTTCCTCTAATTGATCAGCGGTCGTAGCGAATTGGAAGGTATCTTCATTAAGAGCGGGTGAAAAGTATCCATCATCTGAATTAAATGAAACTCCGAATAATTCGGGTCGAAAAGTGAAATCTTGTTGTGGCGAAGACTGTCCTGGATCTGACGCAGATCGCTTTACAACCTGAAATATAATAATGATTAATTTTTAATTTATTACGGACTTAACCACACATTTTTTCCTTTATTGCATACCTTACTGTTTCCTTTCTTCAAAAGTTCAATAAGAGTAGAATCTCTATGAACTGAATTAAGATTGGATGTAGCATTGCTAGCAAAACTAACAACTGGCGGGACTTTTGGCGATACAAAATGTACCGAAGTCGTGACTGGTGAGGCTGGAGATGTTGATGATGCACGAATGTTTGATAATGGTGGTGGCGCTGGTGTTGCAAAGCCCGAACGCGATGACGTATCTATTGTTACACCTGTAATTATTCATTTTCTTATTAAAACTTTAATAAACAATGATAAATACATATAAATACATATACAATGATGATACATATTATGAAAAGATTAATAGGTAACCTGTTGGTTGAGTAGTTGTAGCTCCTCGACGACTGATGATCTTTTCTTCTATAAGCGCTCTTACAGATACCGATGCTGTTTGTAGCGGAGGTCCAGTAGATTCTTTTTTATCTAACTTCTTATTGTCCGAATCCTGTACAATAGTAAAGAGATATATTCTTAAGAAATTTGAATGTATATAAATGGCGGAGCGAAATTGACATACCTTTTTAAAATAACCACCGTGCAGTCGCATATGTCCGTTGAGAGCGGGAATATTTTTAAATTTTCGATGACAAAGATTACACTCGACTGGTTTGATTTCAGTTGCCCGTGTCCCGCTCCCGCCCACGCTTGTGGCATTACCCGGCGTTCCGCTTGCAGCGGTACCACCCCCGCATTTTGGACTTCCCTGCTGCGTCTGTGAAATTAACGAAACCTTTAAAGATTTTCCAACTTATTACGCACTTTCTAATTTAGGCACACCTACCAACTTTCAACCTCGAACAGCTCGTTAATATTTAATAATAATAATAATAAAAACATTTATTGACAACAAAACACACCACACAGATACAAAAAACAAACATATTTAAAAAAGAAAGCAAAAAACCAATAAAACTTAAAAACTAATAAAACTTACAGACTTAAAACAGCTACAAACTACAACTAATAAAACTTACAGACATAACAAATAAAATAATATAAAAAACCTTATAACTAAACTTAAAAAAAAAATATAACTAAAAACAACAACAAAGAACTGTGTGGTAATGTCCATCATCAAAAGGGACTACTCAGCTATAAGCTGTAGTGCCCCCATAGGAACACTAACAGCACTGATTTTCAGGAGCCCCTATCGGTTGCGACGGTTGGAGTTACAGCTTTTTTTTTTTTTTTTTTTTTTAAAAAGATAATATTAATAGATAATATATAACTATATACGATGAAATAGTGATAAGTGTGATATATTATATTTATTAAATATTTGTACTTACTACTTATATAATATTAGAAATATATGTGTAATAAAAATATATGTATAGAAAAAAATAATAAATTAAGAATAATAAATAACTACATTAAGAAGTATGATATTATATACGAAGAGAATAGGGATACCCATACACATACAGCGGGACACACCAACGGCACTAAGGCTGGTACAGCGTATTTAATAAATGTTTTTTATATTTAAATCGAAAGTTTGTAATACTTTTTACTTCAGACAGGGGTGGTGGAAGGTTGTTCCAGCACTTAGTGGCGCTGTATGTGAAACCGCCTCTAAATGATGCAGTGTAGTGCATGGGTATTGATAGCTTTATGCTGGCAAATCTAGTTTTGTATTTTAGGTCGCTTCGTTGACCTAACCAAGCTAATTTTTTATATAGATATAATGGTATTTTTTTGTGCATTAAACCAAATACCAAAGTAGCAAAATGCAATTTCCTACGTCCATCCATATTTAAAATATTGGCGTCTTTAAGATAGGGACTGATGTGGCTTCTAGGTGGAACGTTCCAGCAATATCGTGCACAGGCATTCTGGACGCGTTGTATTGCTGTTCTAGTACGGCTAAGCAGTCTAGGGCCATATACAGTATCCGAAAAGTTAAATTTCGACAATACAAGAGAATCACATAGACGGATACGTAAATTTAAATTTATATATTTTCTTATTTTATACAAAATTTTTAACCTATAAAAAGAATTAGAAATGGTATTATTAATATGTTTTTCGAATCTCAAATTCTCGTCAAATAATAAGCCTAAATTCCTTGCCTCGTGTACACGCTCGATTAAATTATTATCAACTACTATTTTGGGATCAAATTGCTCAATCGCTTTTACCATCTTAGGGCTTCCTAGAAGCATAAATTTGGTTTTCGATAAATTTAAAAATAAAGAATTACCTACGGACCATGTAAATACACTATTTAAATCAGAATTAATTTGGTTTATGGCATTTTGTGTCTCATTAGGATAGCAAGATATGTACAGTTGCATATCGTCAGCGTACATCTGGTAATTGCAATGTTTTATGCGTGATACTACATCGGCACTGTACAGGATAAATAATAGAGGTCCCAATATTGATCCCTGGGGAACACCCCTCGATATACTTTTGCAGTCCGAAAAGCGTTTACTGCCATCTTCCTTTGCGACCGAAACCTTTTGAGTTCTACCACTAAGGTAACTGTTAAACCATTTCACAGCATTTGTACTTAATCCATAGTATGCTAGTTTTGACAGCAATAAATCGGTATTTATAGTATCAAATGCGCGAGTGTAATCGAGAAGCAAAAGAACCGTAGCCATTCCTCTATCTTGTGCTCCCAAAATGTCATCAACAACGTCCATCAATGCAGTTGAAGTGCTTCTGTGTTTTCGGAAACCAGACTGTCGGTCAGGAAGGATGTTATTTGACTCCAAGAACTCCATGAGCTGGTTGTGCACAATTTTTTCTAGGATTTTGGACATGCAGGGAAGTATACTGATGGGGCGTAGATCTTTGAAATCATCCGGGTTTTCTTTCTTTGGGATTGGGCATACTATGGCATGGCGCCATAGATCAGGAAAGATGTGTGTACGGATCGATGTATTAACGATGTGTGTTAGTATGGGCAATGTTTTTGAAATTGTAAGGAGAAGCATGTCAAGGGAGATGCCGTCAATACCAACCGCCTGGGATTTTAATTCGTTAATCGCCTTCAGTACCGTTGTCTCATTGACAGTCCGCAGTTCAAAAGTGCTATCACTGTAACGGTGAAACTCGTAGAATGAAAGAGTAGATAAAGATAGTTGATTAATCCCGGGAATATTAAGGAAGTGCGCGTTTATCTTATCAGGATCGCTTAAATGAGGTGATAGTAAGCCATCTTTTCTTGACGTTAGCTGAACTTGACTTTTAATGTTCTTCCACATCTCTCGAGGTCTTTTAATATTGGAATTTATAAAGGTATTAAAGTACGCGCTCTTTTCGGACTCTAGAGCAGTTTCAACGTATTTTTTTAACTCTTTATAATACTCCTTATGTGAATCAAGTTTAGTCTTGCGAGCTCTTATATGCGCTTCGTTGCGGCGTTTCATAATTAGCTTCATGTTATACGTTATCCACGGGTATTGTCTATCTTTGATAATTTGCGTTTTCATAGGTGCGTAAAAGTCGAATAATGATATCATATAATGTGTTAAAGTGGTCACCATGTCATTAACGTCACTCATACCTATTATATTGTCCCAGTTAATATTGTTTAAAGAATTTTTAAAAGCATCTGTATCTATATCTTTTAGTGGTCTGCACATAAATTTCCGCAGTTTAGGCTTATCTTTCTTTATATTTAAAACACAAGATATAAAAGCATGGCTGCTGAGAGTAACTATATAATCCACTTTTATTTGCGAGATAGAAGTATTTGCACAAATAACATCGATGAGAGTTTCGGAGTTAGAAGTAAAGTGAGTAGGCTCAGCTACGAGTTGCTTTAAACTATGCACACTTAGAAAGTTGTTAAATTTATTAGAATTGGGATGATTCCTATTTAGCAAATTAATATTAAAGTCACCCAATAAAACAATATGATCACTCCATAAAAGAGAGCCCAACGAGTCTGCCAAAGCACCAAAGAATATATCAGTATCCATCCAGGGAGGGCGATATGCCGTTCCGATTACCAACACCTTACCTCGGACCGTGACTTTAAGCCACATTTGTTCAACAGCTGACGCCGGATGGGTCAAAGTACGTACAGTACAGAAAGTACGTATTTGAGGGTAATTAATGGATTTTGATGGACTCGCCCTAATCGCGGCTGACTTAAAAAGGAAGAAAGTCGAATGCAAATTACAAATATAAAATAAGGAACAAGAATAACCACAAGCAAGGTAACTATTTAATAAAAATGTTGCTGTATTTATTAGTATAATTTACCACAAAGTGCAAGTTGTGCAGTGCAGTTATTCATTCACGTAGAATTTTAATTAGTTGTGGACGTCCGTCGCACCGCGGCAATGTCAAACTAGAATTTCCTAGCGCGCGGAGTGAAATTTTAAAACTGGATGCTAACGCGTGTGTCATAAAAGTTGCTTAATTAGCTTACCATATAATATAACTAGATATAATAGATGATTAGCTTATAGAGATAAACCGAATGACAATAAATTTTGCTAATGACAAGATACTTAATTTATATTAACTTAGATCATAATATTATTATATAATATGCTTTCGATAAGTTAAGGTTTGTAACTTTTGTAGAATTTTATATCGTTTTATTATCATAAGATAATAAAGCTGTGATATAGATAAGCAGAGAGGAGTTGCATTCGTTTTCATTGTAAAAGGCTAATGAGGCTCCGCCTGCATAATGTTCTTGCATAACTTGCACCGCATTGCAACTTGCATACGCGAATGTTTATTTCCATTTTTTCCATTTTTATACAAAAACGTAAAAAAATACAGTAGCAAAAACGTAATAAATAACGATTTATTCACATTTATTGGTAAAATTCATCTATTTAATGTATAAAGATCCAATATATTGCCATTATCTTCTATATCTATCTACTAGCGACCCGCCCCGGCTTCGCACGGGTGCAATGCTGATACTAAATACACTACAGAAAAATTGTGAACGTTGTATAGACCGTATAAAAATATAGCGGCCCGCTCCGGCCTCCGGCATCGCACGGGTATAAAATACATAGCCGGGCGGCCGCAAACGCTACGTCCTGCAATTTTTAAATCTGTAATATCTTCGAAAATATTCACTTAAATCATACGGTGTAACGGGCCATATAGATCTATATTAAATGAACAATGTATCCATGGTATTTAATTGGTTAAGGATTAATGCTGTATTAGTTAAAATCGCTTCGAAAATTAGCAATTATTTGTCGTAAAAAGTAAATGACAAAAAAAAGTTATTGTGGGTTATCCATAAGAGATAGACATATACCATCGCGGACTTTTCTGTAGACCTTTTCAATGTGTATAATACTTAGTACATTATTTTGATAAAACTCGTAGGGTTCAGCCTGCGTTTGCAATGTAAGCGGAATAAATGTAATTTTTTACGACATCACATTAGAAACCTCAAAAATAACAGTACTTCTCCACTACTTAATGGATCTTATTATACATATAAACCTTCCTCTTGAATCACTCTATCTATTAAAAAAAACCGCATCAAAATCCGTTGCGTAGTTTCAAAGATTTAAGCGTACAAAGGGACATAGGGACATAGGGACATAGGGACAGGGAAAGCGACTTTGTTTTATACTATGTAGTGATACATCTATCTATACATATAATAAAATCGTAGGAAAGTCAAAACTGTACATTGAATATTTTTTTAAAAGAATACATAATCCATGATCTATAATCGATATAGAAGCCAAAAACATAGTTTTTAGAATTTTTGTCTGTTTGTCTGTTTGTCTGTTTGTCGGTTTGTCTGTTTGTCTGTTTGTCTGTATGTTTGTCCAGGCTAATCTCAGAAAGTACTGCACGGATTTACTTCAAATTTTGCATGAATATTACTAACAGGTCGGGTCAGGCTGTTATATACATATTATCATGCTATCACCTTCGGGGGAGGAGCTGTGAACCTTTATTTTTCTTACGTATTCCGTGTACTACGACAGCGTACAATATAAAGACTCATGTTTAAATGTTGTTTTTGAGTAAGCCATGCTATTGTCTACCTTTACACTATAAAAACTACATCATTTAAGTAATTTTGGCAGAGAAACAGTATAATGAATCTTAGTAGTATAAAGACAAATTTAAAACAGCGCCATCTATGAGATTTCATTAAAATTAAATCAATTTACATAATATTAACGCTCCTTGGAAATTCATAATTTAAATATTATGATGTTGGTGAGTTCTTTTTTTTTTTAAGTTAAATAAATAATTCATATCTTCCCAGAGTAAATTTCAGGTGCGCTTATATTTCATGTGAATATACTAAATTTTTATAAGTGAGGGTAGATGTTTATTATTTGATGTTAGTTACGGTTCATTCCTCTGAGTTAGTTACAGTTATATAGGTAATAGACGTAGTATTTGTATTCTCTTTGGGTAATAGTAGATAACAGTGATTGTGTTCATTGGTTACATTTTTAAAAATCTTCGGCTTTTTTTTAATTTTCGCCTTCTTGCGTTCCAACAAAAGGTAAGTTGTAGCTTTTATATTTATTGTTTATTATAATTATATAGTTAGACTCATGTTTTTAATTAGTTAAAGTTATGACAAAATAAGAAAATGATGAAATTTTATTTTTATCATGTATAACTTTTACAAGACTATATTATACGCCCAAAGAAGGTCACTTTAGTTCTTGATAAAACTTTATTTGTTAGTAGCTTTTTATTAAAATTAGGTACACTTATCTTTTGATTTTTTTTTATTTACAGATTCAATGTTCATAAAAATTGACGATTTGCGTGAGGATGTAGTGGAAATTAGTAACCTTGCGCGTGGTCAATCAATATTCAATACATATTATAATAAAATTCTAGAAAAGTGATGTCTGTACAATGAAAATATGTAAAAAAAATAGCAGGGGTTATTATTAAATCGATCTCAAACCCAAAACTGTAGTTATAATTTTTTTTGTCTGTTTGTCTGTATGTTTGTGCACGCTAATCTCAGAAACGGCTTATCCGATTTAGATGCGGTTTTCACTAATATATTGTGGTAATCTTCATTTAACATTAAGTGTTTATTTCATGTTAATCGGTTTGTAAATAAAAAAGTTATGACCATTTAAGTATTCACGGCGAACATTTGCAAAGGCATTCTATTGTACACTATACAGTGTACGATAAAACGTAAGTTATCTGTTATACGCTACAGTAATTATTACTTATAAATGTCCAGGTGATCATATCGAAAGTCCCCAAGGGTGGGGGGGTAAGCTGAGGTAGTAGGGGGGGAAGGGGTCAAATTAGAATTATGCTTTCTTCTAGGTAAATTTTATATATAAAATGTCCTTTAAATTATGTCGTATTATATTTTTAACCCCTTTTAACCATTTTTAACCATCAAAAAGATGGGTGATAAGTGTTTGACCGCTATGTTTGTCTGTTTGTGCCACCGTAGCTCGCTAACAGGTAATACGAATTAGATGCGTGTTAGGCAGCATATTTTCCGACGCTGGTTCTTAGATAAAGTGTATCAAAATCGGTTCATCCATTTATTATACCTAGGTATATAGAGGTAAAAGTGGGAATGTGGGAAAAAATATTAGTTATATTTTTATCCAATTCGGTTTATCCATTTATTAGATTACAGCGGTGAAAGTGGGAATGAACAATAATCGAATGTGGTCAAATAATATACTCAAGCGGCATATCAAAATATAAAAGAGCAACGTGTTTTATCGAAATCGGTTCATCCGTTTATTACATTTAGGGGTGACAGTGGTTAGATAAATAAACCAAATGGAGCATCAAACGACAGGATATGACGTGTACATATAGGTATAATTAGATAATATGGTTTACATCAAAATCGGTTCTGCCATTTACTAGGTGTGGAAAGAGAAGGGTTAAAAGTCTGTGAAAGAAGAGGGGGATATGGTAGCGAGAGGATAGCCACACCCTGGAAATTTTGAACTCTACTCAAAGCCACATAGGCCTGGCTCTTGGCAATTTTTTTTCCTAAAGATACCACTTCTTTTGCCACTGTGATCCATTACAATTTGTGCACGGTTACGGCCCAACTTAAAAGATGTCAAGGAGCAACAAACTTATAGATATCAATATGATGTAGGAATGTAATATGGAGGTAGAGGTAGGTCTCGCTCACTTGAAAATATCACATGAAAATAAGAAACCGAAGTTAAAAATTTAAAAATTAAAAAGAAAAACCCAACGCAACGAAGGAAAAGGAATAAATAATAATTTTACAAACTTCCCGACGATCTTTAAAATTAAGTACCATTATAAAAAAAATATAATTGTATATGATATGATAATGATGGTATGGCAGCCCCGATGACTTTGTTTTTTTATTTTTATAAATATTTAAAATGGTATTTATTTTTAAAGATCTTCGGGAAGTTTGTAAAATTAGTGAAACTTTTATTACATCGTCTCAAACTTTTTGGTCTGTGTAGCGCATGTCGCGTGACGGTCGGCTGCCGAGTAGGTATAAAGCAGTGTTCGGAGTCATTATCGTACAAATACGATAATTTTGTGCCTAAGTTTCACTTTTACCGTGGTTTCATAAAACCACACAACATTTTTTCCTTTTTCTATGCACTTTTCTTCGTTGCGTTGAGTTTTTTTTTATTTAATTTTTATTGCACGGTCTAAACGGTTTAGTTACTACGGCGTGAGACAGGAAAGATCTGAGCGCTGAGACAAACGTCAAAACGCAAAGGAATAGAATCCGCTATCGATACTAATTATTGTCTTAAGCGTATAATGTTTTGATAAGGATTTGTTCACCTTACCAACGACGACGACGACCACGAACAAAATTTTCATCCAGTCGTAATTTAACAAAATTGTGCAAAACACAATTAAAAATAAATTATTAAAATTTCCTGTCGTTCTGGTGATTGGAATTTTTATTTTTGAGATCAACGAATGAAAAAATAGAGTTTTCGTAGAAACGGTTATATATATTGTCAAAAACATCCATACAAGGAAGGAATTTATTTTTATTTTTTAGCTCAGTTTAGTAATAAATTTTACTAACAGTTCGTTTAATTATTTATGGTAGTACGTGTTTATTCAATAAAAGTTAAGTAGTAACTACCTACTATGCAGTCACTATTCCACGCGGACGAAGTCGCGGGCACAGCTAGTACATATAATAAAATCGTAGGAAAGTCAAAACTGTACATTGAATATTTTTTTAAAAGAATACTTGATCCATGATCTATAATCGATATAGAAGCCAAAAATATAGTTTTTAGAATTTTTGTCTGTTTGTCGGTTTGTCTGTTTGTCTGTTTGTCTGTATGTATTTCCGGGCTAATCTCAGAAAGTACTGCATAGATTTACTTCAAATTTTGCATGAATATTCCTAAGAGGTCGGGTGAGGATAGTTTAAACATATTATCATGATATCACCTTCGCGGGAGGAGCTGTGAACCTTTATTTTTCTTACATATTCCGTGTACTACGACAGCGTACAATCTAAAGACTCATGTTTAAATGTTGGTTTCGAGTAAGCCATGCTATTATCTAGCTTTACAAAATAAAAACTATGTCATTTACGTAATTTGGGCAGAGAAACAGTTTAATGAATTTAGTAGTATAATACATAATCGTAGGAAAGTCAAAACTGTACATTGAATATTTTTTTAAAAGAATACTTGATCCATGATCTATAATCGATATAGAAGCCAAAAATATAGTTTTTAGAATTTTTGTCTGTTTGTCGGTTTGTCTGTTTGTCTGTTTGTCTGTATGTATTTCCGGGCTAATCTCAGAAAGTACTGCATAGATTTACTTCAAATTTTGCATGAATATTCCTAAGAGGTCGGGTGAGGATAGTTTAAACATATTATCATGATATCACCTTCGCGGGAGGAGCTGTGAACCTTTATTTTTCTTACATATTCCGTGTACTACGACAGCGTACAATCTAAAGACTCATGTTTAAATGTTGGTTTCGAGTAAGCCATGCTATTATCTAGCTTTACAAAATAAAAACTATGTCATTTACGTAATTTGGGCAGAGAAACAGTTTAATGAATTTAGTAGTATAATAAAGACAAATTTGAAACAGCGCCATCTATGAGATTTCGTAAAAATCAAATCAATTTACATGTTATCACTACTGAACAACTGTTGAAAATTAATAATTTAAATATAATCATGTTATTTATTTAACTCTTTAACCCATATCTTCCCTTCCCTATAAGGTGCGCTTATATTTCGTGTGAATATACTACATTTTTAAAAGTGAGGGTAGATGTTTATTATTTTAAGTCAAACTAGACACCATTACAATTAATCTAATATTGATTGTGTTCATTGGTTACATTTTTAATCTTCGTGTTTTATAAATTTATAAAGAATAGAAAAAATTCGATCACGAGGCGGGACTCGAACCCACATAATTTCGTGATCGAATGTTTCTATTCTTTATAAATTTATTATTTATAAATTTATATTTATAAAGCATTTGAATAAATAAATAAATAAATAAATAAAATTAAAATAAATGTCATAAAACCAAAAATATCAAATTCAATCTTCGTGTTTTGTGAATTTTCACCATGCGTTCCCACAAAAGGTAAGTTGTTACTTTTATAGGTATTTATTTTTAGAATGATAGCAATTCATGTTTTTTATTGGTTTTATAATGGTTTTATTTTACACTTTTAGAATGAAATAATAAAATGATGAATTCTTTTTGACTTTTACAAGATTTTGAGGTGCGTTGGGAACAGTAGTTTGTTGATAAAATTTTATTTGTAAGTAGCTTTTTTTATTGATTTACAATTATTAACGTTTGATTTTTTATTTACAGATTCAATGTTCATAAAATTATATCGCCTTTGGAAGACTATTTCTGCTGACAATTTTACAACACCACTTGAAAATTGATGATTTGATGATGAAGATAGTGGCAGCAAGGATTAAGTGGAAATTAGTAATCCGCTTCGTCAATTTTTGACTGAAGTTAATGTCCAACGTATGGTTCAATCATTGGAAGTATCTCGGGTAATTTTGGAGGATATTTTTCAGGAAGGAGAGGAGGGGCAGCCAACCACATATCAAACTACTACGTTTTAGTACCGAAAAAAATGTTATTGCCAAATGAAACATAAATTTTGCACTCACAACTGTACAAGTTATGATTTTTATTCTGACTTTGCTGTTATCTGATTATAATATTTATCGTTATGGCTATCGAGGTACCGACCGTACTGGGATGAGAGTACATGATATTATACCTACTCATCATCCAGGATTGCTTAGAGCATTTTCACACTGAA
The DNA here is from genome assembly GCF_061535455.1 of Colias philodice. Classification (NCBI taxonomy): domain Eukaryota; kingdom Metazoa; phylum Arthropoda; class Insecta; order Lepidoptera; family Pieridae; genus Colias; species Colias philodice. Next base: position 6,974,779 of record NC_143103.1, on the reverse strand, counting down.
AAAGATGTTTTCTTTGAATCGTAGTTGCTTCATTTATTTATTTTTAATCATTTTACATAATATGTTTTATATTTGCCCATTTTCATTATATTTTATAAATAAAATGGAACCAACATAACTTTGTTGTGTAGGTATCATTTCTCTATTAATAATCCGTAGGCATATTTTCCGAGCACCCCATTTAAGGTGCGGTCCTGAAATTATAAAAAGTTAATGTATACTTTTGCCTAATATAAGCTCAAGATCATTTTTAGATAAAAATAACAAAAAGAACTTATTTATTAAAATTTAGTAGATAAAAGAAATTATGTTACGATTTTATAAGAAAACACAGTATATTTATTAGGCGGCGGTGATCTCTTCCAGGCAAAAGATATTCATCAGCTCAATAAAATTGAATAGTTGTTGTTAGTTATTCTTTAAATTCACTGATTGTAATGAGCATTTCCGCATGCAAGTTGTATCGTAGTTTAGATATATCATAGTTTTGACACATTACAGTTCCAACAAAACCCTCAAATTTTTGAGCAGAGTTGAGCAAGATAATTTAAAAAATGTGCTGTGTTAAGTATTATAGAAAAGGTTAGTTCGTTGATAATTATCATTTCTTCATCATTTACATGGGTGTTGTTAAATGTTAGTAAAAATAAACTTTGACTGTTAATACTTTTGTTCAGTATTTACCTGTATGATTATTGCTTGGTAATTAATATGTATATTTTCATGTCGTATAGCTAATTATAAACATAAGTGTGATGTGAAACTAGCTGGATTTATTTTTACACACTCACAGCCACATATTTTATATTAAAATAGTGTAAATCATAATATTTTTTCACAATTAAAAATATTTCCTTTTTTCTGATGGTGTTGGCATCAAATTTAACCGCGCTGTCGTTTCGTTCACTAAAAGTGATGTTATGAGGACCGAATATGTAGCCGCCTCAACTTACGGAAACGAGAGTAACCTGCGTTGTCTGTTAGTTATTGTATAGTCGAATTTAACGTTACATGGAAATTGGAATCTAAATATATTATGTATACTTAGGTATATTAAATCTGTACATGAAATATATTTCCTAAATAACTATCACGGGGTGATTAGGGATCGACACTGATGCCAAAGAAGCAAACAGTAAAATTTTTGTCCGTATAACCGGTATAGAAACAAAAACTACTCGACGGATTTAAACGAAACTTGGTACAATTATTTTTCATATTCCTGAGCAGAGCAGTAACTCCATTTTTAAGCTTTCGTCGCGTGTGCAACCTTAATGGTTAAAGCTACACAGAAATCATGTATGAAAGAAATGTTCTCCTTATTATATAAAAAATATCTCCCGACATCATAAATGTCTATCTTTTATGGTTGACTTACAATAACACGTGTAACTTCCGATAGCTTAGGAGTTCGAAGCTTTCTGGTTATATTTGTCTATAACACTCTCAGTCCGTTTTAACTCAATTTTTATTTTCATGCATCAGTGCCACCTAAAAAATCTTTATCTCGAAATTCGAGCAAAGCTAAGAAAATGAGAAATAAGAGTTCTCAAGAATCGTTAGAGGTATACTCTAGGCCGAAAACAACACGTGTTATGCCGAGAACCTGAAACCGCTTCACAACGAGAATTGCGGCTCACAGCTGACCGCGAACGGCATGTACTATCCCGTGAGACCGAAACCTTCACTGAGAGGGTATAACGTCTCACAGCTGATCACGGCCGTCACATTTTATCTCGAGAATCTGAAACTTTTACTCAATATGAAGACCGTTTGACAAATGATAGGGTGCACCATAATATTATTCGATCTCTTGAAGATGAACATGAGCATAAGCAATGACTAGAGTAGGGACGCGAATATTACAATTAATTGAGACAAAAACGATTATTAAGTTTGTTTAATGAAAGATTAAGAATTGAAACTATTCGGTCTCTGGAAACGGACGAATAGCGAGAGGCCCCTCTTACTGCAGACAGATTTCGCATAGTCTTAATGACTTAGAGGTAAACATAGAAGATCAATCTACGAATTCGGTGGTGGGGTCCGACACATATAAAAGTGGGTTTTCTTATAACCTCAAAATTGATTACAGATCATCTTCTGTATAGGCGATATTAACGTAGTATGTTATTTTTGTAATGCTTTAAAGTGGAGTAAGGAGTCGGCTTTCGTTTGAAGATACACCGGAACCTTTGAAATCACTACTTTTAGAGGAACATGACGTGCAATCTAAACAGTTCTTAGACAATATTCGCTCTTATAGTAGTGCGTTTCAAATGATCCTTTGGTGCTCAACAATTATCAGAAGGTCCTTTCATGCTTACTTTTAAGATACAAGGTCAAGTTTACCATTTGATAGGATCCCTTTTGCCTGAAGGCTAACCTAAGTTTCTTTAAATATATTTTGTATTCGACTACAACGAATAGTCGAATACAATTAGAATTATCAATATTTCTCGAATTTAAAACTGAACTCATTTCACAATTTTAGAACATGTTTCATCAGGTTAATTCGTATGTATGCAGTTTTAAATCGACATTAGAAGCTTTTCCTCAAGATGGTGATATTAATATAAGATTGTTATAAATGCCGATAGACGGACGTCTATCGGCACTCAGGAACTCCCTGGGCGTGTATAACGCCCAGGCCACAGTATTACAATTTTTCGCATATTTTCGCATAGCAAAGGAGGGGAACTCGCGGGGGGTCAAGTGACGCGGGCCACGTACCATTAACATGCTTAGTTTGTGGTACCGAGCGCGAAAGAAAGTCATCGTGTTTTTGTTTTGTTACTATGTAAACTAACGTAATTTAATACTTAGGTACATATTCTATAACGGTGCGCTCAAACTGTTAATCTATATTTAATTTAGATTATTATTTGAAATACTAAGTAATGTAGAATTTAAATCACATTCCTTCATGTTTTCCTCAGATTTTCAATTTTCTCCGATTTTAAGATTTTCAGAGTGTTCAATTTTAATGTAGTTAAATTTTATAAGAGACAATTAAGAACATTCAAAAATAAAGTGTCACGTATTTTTTTTAAACGACGAATGACCTAAAACGACGTAATCGCGGACGAAGTCGCGGGCAACAGCTAGTTTTAATTATATTTAGCGGAGGAGTTATCATTGTACCCATAGGTACACACTTTTGCCGTCAACGTATATAAGCATTTACTCGTGCTTCATTTATCCTAACGCACAAAAACTACAACTTATGAACGAGTAGTGTATTTTGTTGCCCAAACAAGTAAATCGTTTGTCACGTTGTCACGCGTTATAGCAACAAATAAGAGTTGTCAGGTGACTGATGCGTTTAGAGATACGTCTGTAAAGTGGGTCGGAAGCGTAATTTATTTGATTTGAAGTTTTTTAGCGTATGGTAGCCCTAACGGGTGCCATTAGGGCAGCTCGTTAGGTTAATGCGCGGTAGGTGCAGATGTTCGGAGCGGGCGGGCGGCGGTAGTACAGCGTTTTTGCCATATATCACACTTGTACCGTAGTTAAGTCGTTCCTTGGACTGAAATATTCTGTATGCTCCCATTTTAGGTTTTAAATCAACGTTAACAAGTTTCTTCAGTTCATATTGTACTTAGTTTTAGTTTGTTCTGGCGTTCTAAGTGCACTTGGAAGACTTTCATAACAGTAGATCAACGTAATACAATATTAAAAGCGTATACTCATTTATTCTTTAATAATATTAGGTACCTAATTGTTTCCTTTGCAATTGTGATCACAATTATCCTCAGTCTATAAAAATAAATGTCTAGTAGTAGTAGTGTTCAATAGTTTAACAATATTTAAGACACGCAAAAAACTTACCCTAGGTTTTGCGAATGTGGGTGTTTGAAACAGTTGCGTGATCCAATCCATTACAGGCACAAGTTTATATCAGCACAAGTAAATGTAATCAATCTTAGCACGAAAGAAGAAAACAATAATATTCGTCTTATAAAATTAGCGTACTTGATCAAGGTCCAGGGTGTTGATCTCACGATTCACAAACATGGAATGATTGTACAATGTATGGGAAAGATATCGAAGAGATGACCCCTCGATTTGATGTTTTGAACTCGCGAAATGTAAGATAAAATGACCAGTCCAGCAACAATGGGTCACGGGAATGTATCGCGTGTGATTTGCATATGCATAATAATGTATTCACACTAGATGAGAAATCAAAGGCGAATAAGATCTATTTGCTAAATAGAAATTAGCAGCAGCTGGTGTGCTAAAACGATCGTGTGAAAGTTTTCAATTCCAATAGGAGATCAAGGAGTTAATAAAAATAATAAATTAAAGTTAGTATGGGGTGTTTAAATAAATTAGATCATACTTTTGAATACATACTTAGTTATTTTTTAAAATGGTACATATTATAAACATTCATAGAAACTCACTGCTGTGGTATATTATTTTTCAAGAAACAATGAAAATTAATAAGAATTAAAGCAATTTAGCAGAAAAAAGTGATAAGATACATTTAAGCTAAAAGTGTTTATTTATATAAATGGAAAATATAGAATTTATTTTAATTATGTAAAAGTTACATTGCATTGAAATTTTTGTACAATTATAATAAATTAAGAAATAAATAAATTGTTTATAGGACTAAGTTCATGATGTTCGATATGCATTCTTTGCAATTTCTTACTTGTAATAAAACTTACTTATGTTTAATTTTAACTGTTTTGTAAAAAAAAATAAGCTAAAGTGTAAAAAAAAATGTAAATCTATTAAATCGAAAATATTTACTAAAGGTACAAATGTTAATTTAGTGTACAAACCGTAACAATTTTGAATGCAGCTTGAATACGTTAGCACAAACTTCCTATTGTAATAGAAGCGTGGCGTTTTAATGCGGACATAGTGTGTTGTCGTATAGGAATTGAGCTCACAGGACATTAACAATAGGTGCGCCACGTGGCTAGGTGAGAGGTCGCAGCTCGGTTAGAGGTCATGACTCATGCTATGCGGGACCAGGCTTATATATTGACTCTTTTCTTCTTCAATATTATACCTACTTATATAGAGGTGTTCCAACAACACATACAAAACTATGTATCTAGTATGTAAAGCTGTGAAAGGTTTTTTTATAGAAAACGTTTATTTCAGGATAGCATTACGTTTCTTTTGGTGATTTATGATCATTCTCACAATTCGTAGGTTCATATTTCTTAGATATCAGTAGTATTAAATAATAAGGTTCTGATTTATTAATAGAAAATGAGACTCAGATACATAATAATATTTGTATTTCAATATTGTTAATTCTTAATAGAAGCAATATAATTACTAAGATTTATTGCAGTTTCAGAGAAAAGCTCTAATGAATTTGAAGGAAATTAGCTAACAGAGCAATTAGTAAATGTTTAGTAATTTTCAACCTATGAATAATACCCACTTGAGACACACTTAGGTAATTACGCTTTGTAACGAAGCAAGTTGTGAATTAATAGATATCACGTGTACACTTGTACTCTGAATTATGTGAAGCTTAATGAAAGCAGTATTTAGACAAGTATTAAGTAATCTTTGCATTAAAATTAAGACTAGACTTAACTTTTTGAATATAAAGTTGAAAGTAAAACAACAAACAACGTACGCCTTGAGATGTGCTACAACTTTTACTTGAAAAAAGGGACAATTGTAAATAGCCCGCCATAAATTTGAGTCAAAGCTAATCATCCATATTTAACCAATAGGGTGAATATTGCTAGAGATTCAGCGGTAGTCACGTAAGCGGTAGAAGGCAGACGTCTTCAATTATGCATCGGGCCGTTTATCGGCGGAGCGGCTGCTTGCGCCACCTGCGTCGTTGTCACCCTGCATTATTAATGGAGAGCTTGCGTGCGATACGCAGGGGGAAGGACGACATTCTAATGTCACATTAGCGGAGTAGGCCAATGCAAGACGGTACTCAAAAGTTACCATTTTCAAATCGTAATTGGGTTGCTCTTGTATGAATGAATAATTGAAATATGTTTTTATAATTCATATCTAATTGCAATTTTAATCAAGCAATTAGGTAATTACAATATTCGTACTCTTAGTCGTCTTACTTTCAACTCCCTTGATTTATAACTTCTTTTGAAACTTATTGTATTCATATCAAAAGGAGTAAACTGCGAGTAACGTTTAAATTCAACGAGATTTTGCTCAAAAGAGGTCTTCGATTAATAATAATATACAAAAAATACGGCTATGATATTTTTATATCGCTTATATTGGCATGGAAACTTTTCTTTCTTGTTGCGAGGGGAAATATGGAACGTCAATAAAATATTCACATCTTTCCGACAGTTGGAACGAATCAAATTGGAATCGCCTAACTTTTCGAGGACTTAAAAGGTGCGAAAAAGTTACACGCCACGGTGTTTCTTTTATAAAAATATTCATAAACAATTTTTAACAAGTTCCAAAGTACGCTTCGAATCGATTTGTTACGTTACAGGGTAAGTTAAAATTGCAGAAAGCTCATTTAATGATGCGAAAAAATATTAATTGCTTGTGATACATACTTTATCAATAGATTAAAAAGTTATATTGTAATATTGAGATGTACGTATGGAAATACAAGTAATATGAAATAAATATTATTTAGTGGGACTCTTAACAACTAACACTGACATAATGGTGTATATTTACATTCCCATCTACTTTTATAGACTTGCAATGCAAGCGAACTTTATGGTTTTTAATACTGTCTACTTGAAAATTTATCGTAAGCGCAAGACGGCGAATTTTATAGCCACAAATAAATTCTAATATTTTCGATGTGTTACAGCTTTAAGAAAGCGGCAAAATGCAATTTGTGGGCGTTGAGTAGAAATTGCAGACCGCAGAGGCGGCCATTCCTGCTCAATCTACTCTTATTGAACGACCGCAGGTGCCGAGCTTTTACACCATTTTATGTTTTTTGGTACATTCGTTGATATAAAGGGGATTCTTTTAGGTTATTTTTACGTTTTTTATTCTCACCGTTCTGTCGGTAATGTGTGTATCTGTCACGGCTAAAGGTAGGTGAGAACATAAACTTAAGATTAGCCGGCTAAACTTAGGTTTATTTTCGACGAGGTGTTAATGTTAGTTTGTTCTATCTTTAGCCGGCTAAACTTAAGTGTAACCGCAGGCCCGTGGCTAAAAATGTCGGGGTGGGTAGATTTGGTTAGCGCCGGGCCGGTGGAGGGCTTGAGGGGCCCGCACAGTGCCAGAAAACACTCGCCCTGTTCCTTACATGTATTATAGTAACCAAATCTACCCACCCCGACTCAGGGCAGAAAGCTGGTGGCTAGGTTAGGTTAGGTTAGAACTCTTAAGACCCGCACGAGCCGAGCGAGCGCAGCGAGCGTGCTGCGGCAGCAGCCGGCGAAGTGCCAGAAAACACTCGCCCTGTTCCTTACATGTATTATAGTAACCAAATCTACCCACCCCGACATTTTTAGCCACGGGCCTGCGGTTACACTTAAGTTTAGCCGGCTAAAGATAGAACAAACTAACATTAACACCTCGTCGAAAATAAACCTAAGTTTAGCCGGCTAATCTTAAGTTTATGTTCTCACCTACCTTTAGCCGTAACATATCTATATCTTTGAAACATTCATAAATTCTTGTTTCCTTACAGATTTATGCAATCAAATTAATTAGATTAGGTAATTAATTTAATGTATGTATATGCTTTAACACATTGTATCGTTAAATAACAGACATATTAAAATGGAAAACATAAACTAATAGACGGGAGCTCACAGGAGCGACCACGTTGTAGTACAATTATTTTGCAATTATGAACGCGAATTTGTCATTTACTACCCCGTAATGAAGTGGCATAAAGCGGATTTATTTCGTTCAAAGGCATACCGCTGTCAATATGTTGTGAACATAGCTGCGTCGGGTCGTTTGTAATTATGAACCTGCGTTGTGCCGTCCTTTATTGCTTCCTGCAGGTGACGTCAAATCGAGCCCGCGATCAAAGTGAGTGCTTTTAATAAAGCCCGCCGCTGTAGTTACACGGCCGTTTTATGTCGACCCCTCATCAGTCATTCATGACAACGATTTCACCAAGGATTCGTCTTACAGTCCCACGCCGATAGGTCCGCTATTATTGGCGTTGGTGCCGATAGTCTGCTGATGTTATTAATATTGAATCACTAATTCACGCACGATTGCTCTTTACTGCGGTTCCGATGAAGCCTTACTTAATGAATGAGTAATTTCTAATCAAAATTTTAACGAGATCGGATTACAGAACACATACCGCTTTTGCTTTCGCTTTTGATGAGCTCGGTATTAGAAAGCGTTTTGGAACACGCATAAATTGAAACGTGAATTATCGATGGAAAATCATAAAATAAAGATAATGTAGAAATCAGGTTTATTGGTAACTAACTTTTTAAATTGGTAACTACTATGTTATACTTATATCACATTATAAGAAATAAAAATTAAGAAAGTAGATAATTGTATTTTTTTTAATAACACTATTTTTATTAATTAGTATTAACTAATAGTATGAACAAATATCATTAAAATATGGTAATTAAATTTCACAAATAGTGTTCTAAATATTCTCACGGTTCCAAATTTATAGATCCCATCAAACTACATTTGGAATAATCATAGTTGTTTGGTAAGGTGGTAAGTTGCAAAACTAGTAATCCGGGGCCGTAAACAGGTGATAGTGTCGCATTAGCGGTCGCGAATCGTGAGCCCCTGGACCCGATTATGAGGGAGAGTTGACCATTCATTTCGTAAACAAAAGGTAGCTATTAAATATTTACGTATTGATTTGTTTTGGTTGTTTAGAGCATACAATTTTGTGAAACAGGTAATTTAAGTTACTTATGTCATTTCAAAAGATCGAAATAAACGCTGAATTTATATTATTTATGTTTTAGTAAAATGAAAAAATAAAAATGTAAAAACGGACATTGAAAATTATTATTAGGTATAAATTGTTGCAATTTACCAATGAGCTTGTTGGATATTTACGATTTCAATTATATTCTATACCTACCCTATATCTGGTTGCAGCCAATATTACTACACAGTTCCGATTTACCCAACAAGTGAACCAAATAAAATTACGAATCAAATCTGTTACGATATCGGAGTCACGTCGCGTCGGGTACGTGTGTCTATAGGACGGACGGACGGCGGTCGAGGGAGAGCCGCAGATGAATTATTTAGCGCACAAAGGATGAATGCCCGATTTAATTTGATGTTTCGCAGTGGACCAGTCCGATCTGCGATGTATCACAATTAGCCGATTAGCATAAGAATTCCGCGCCTAGCTCGCAATCTTCCCACGGATTACATTGTTTTCACCCTAAATTTTGTCAAATTAATAATTCGCTATCGTTGGTACGCTGTTTTGAAGGCTGAGATAGATAAAGAATAAACGATTCTTGAATAAATTAACTCAATGACACATTATTTTATGAAATAAGAATAGAAATACATATTTCTTAGACAGATTGTTTAGTCGCTGCTTTAAGTTATTATATTATTATTCAAAAATATTGAACATTTTTAGTAAATCAAAAACAAATAAGTAAGTTTGTTTGAAACCGTAAATGATTTTAAGTGAAAGCTGAGGTCATGTCTACATTGCTACGCGGCGTAGCGCTGCGTAGGTGTCGTAGCCCGAAGTTAGAAGTTACATTAAATATTATGTCTTCGTAACACTTAAAGTTTATACTAAGACTTTCTATTATTTTCTTTTATTTTAGCTTTTTTATTAGAGAAGAAACGACTGAAGCCAAATTTACACATCAAGTTGCTGTTAAGTTTGTGACTGAAATATCTGTAGGTATAATATTCAAATGCGTAGAACACATTGAAATACTATATTTTTTAAACTAAACAGTTGACAATACACAGATAACATTATCTTTTTCTTAATTGAGTTAGATGTGGCACATGTTAAAAGGCACTAATATTCCTATAATAGCATCTAATACTCACAGCAGCTTTCGGCCTGGCTTTAGGCTTGGGTCGGGGCGGTGCGGGCGGCGTGCGCGGCGGCGTGCTGTCCCCGCCACCGCTCCCGCTCGTGCTCGTCACACTGGACTTCTCGGAACCGTTACTTGTCTGTAAGAAGCAGTTGTTTAAGGGACGGATTTTTGACACTTTTTGACCTATATTGTCATTTATTATTTTGTACTTTTGAACTGACAGGTAAATGGACTAAACATAGAAAAGAAACTTTTTTTGTAATGTTTAAGGATTTTACTTCTTTGGTTAAAAATATGAGGGGTTAGTACTAATTCTATGTGTCAGATGATACATAAAGAAATTGATAAGTGAGTACATATAGAAAATGTTAGATGACGTAAACATGATATAAAGGAATTTTAAACTGTCTGTAATATAATAGCTGATTTATTGACAGTAGTTGCAATTAATTTGTTTATATCATAAAGCTAGATCTATACTGATATATAAACTTTTGAATACACAAATTGCTTTGTCCGCTTTGAAACGGAGAATGAGTAATTGAGTAAGTATTATAGTAGCGTAAATACTGCAAATTAAAAATGGAATAAATTCTTAACGAATAAAACTGAAATCAATTTTCTTATTCTTATAATTGTTTAATTAAAATCACGATCTCTTAAAACCCAGTAAACATTTTAAGCGCTCACCTACAAGAGGGTTATTGATCCCAACAATAAACAACTCGAAACGCTTTCTCTTATTAAAACTCAGTTAGAAATTGTTCCCAATTGTTGTCTGAACAGCTGTATTTTGTTGAAATTAAGGGAACACGGCCGCCATTACTCCTGTTTTTTTGCTCGAAAACCTTTAATGGTAGCGTGAAATTAAAAGAGCACACGACCCGGATTCAGGCTAATTGGTTAATTAATAGGGACGTCCGGCTTTGAATTTTACACACGCTCTATTGGATGCCAGCCAGTTTCACTTGTATTGAAGTGATCTGATTGAACGCATGAGATATGTGCTGCGAGTACTCGATAATTTAAATGACGTTGAAAGATCATTGAGCATGTTTTGTGGCGAATATTTTATATTATATTATGTGATGTACGATTTGATTGCTATCATCAATTTTATTTAAATTGGGTTTAATCATGTTATATATTTGGTATTACCTTATAAATTTAGCTGTAGCTAAAAGTAACTTCAGGAATATACGTCACAAAAGTTATAATGGATTTTTCATAACACATTTTCAAATATGTAGAATAGAGATTTGAACTTTTATTCTATGTAAATTTTTACTACTTACTTTTCTCCATCTTTCATTATTCAGGCTTCATTAAGTTTTATGCAGCACAATATTTTAATGGAATAAAAATGTTAATCGCCTCAGTTGAGGAAGTCTAGGTGTATATTTTAGTTGAAATTAATTTAAAATGGCGGTAATTTTTAGTGTTTAAGTTGCGTTTTATTAGATACTTGTAAGTTTTTACTGTTTCTTTTACTATGCCATATCTGATATTTTTTTGGTCTGCGGTTTATTTAAAAAAAATGTGAAAGATAGTTAGAGGATGTACAAATATGTAATGTGTTTTATACATAAACTGTAATTACATATTATACATACGAATTTATTTATTAACGAAATTTATTATTTTAATATCTTCTCCTTTTTGGATTAGATGTAGCTGCATCTATTTTGTTTTCAGATCCAAAGGCAATATGAGTGGCTTATGCTCAGAAGTGATTATAATTTATACTTTGCTATCCCTTTGTTGTAAATAGAATTTGTTACAACTAGGTCACGTGAGATATTGATACAAATGATTTCCGTACGTTTATTCTAGCATTTTCGTCTACAAATTGCCACTTGTCTAGCCCATATGAATAGCTGAACGGATTTTTATTCATTTTCACAACGAAATACGTTGATAAAGGTGGCACGAACCTAATTTATTTCTGCTATTGGAATATTATGTGAAATGTCTATTAAGACCAAAAATGCGTCACATCACTTTCTATGCATAAAGTCCTATGAGTCTGGGTTTTTTTAACTATGCATTTTGAAATGTCAAAAAGGCTTTAATATAAAGGCTTCAACAGACGCGCACTGTTGTAAAGAGCTTTGGATGAACATAGAGTCCAGCCGTGCGCGAGAATCCACACACAATAAACTAAAGCCAGCTGTAGGATTTGAAATAATAAGTATTAGTGGTAGAAATCCGACCACAAAATCTGTGTGTCAAAATGTGTAACCAAATTATGGAGTGCTATTTGTGCATATGTGGCGAGTGTCTTATACTATCAACTTTTTTATCCTACATTAAACAGCGGATTACATTGTTATTTGTTATTATTATTACATAGGAATATATTATACAGATTAAGAATGTGTAAGAAAAATATGTCTCAAATCAACCAGCGTTGCGCGAGGAATTCGCGTTAGATTTTTAACAAATTCATTTATTTATGAAATTGAACGTGGCAGTTCATTATATACAAAGAACATAAAAATTATACAACATTTTTTAATAAAAATGTAAAAACAATACTCACATCTGAGTGCAGGGCAGCACGCGCGGGCGAAGGCGAGGCGGGCGAGACGCCGCGCGCCGCATTCGCGTCACGTTCCGCGACGCTCTCCGCGCTGCCGGCTGAAACGAGCGAGCGCTGTGACATGTGCTATTGCATGTGTGATGTGCTATTGCGAAGATTTGTTTTGTAGTTTGCTGAAATGTTGTGCTATAGTGTCTTTGAAACTTATTTTGTATTGCATAATTTTCAATATTTTAATGTTAAGTAGAATTTAATGAAATTGAAATAGCAGTTTAGTAATAGCGCATGTACAAAGTGGAAGTGTGATTAACATTAAATATTTCAAACTAAAACTTAAAAACGCAAAATATTCTTTCATTTAATAATTTTTCGTGTGTGAGGAAAATATGCAACTGTTGCATAATGCATTGTATACATTATAAAATTAGGCCAGCAAAACGAGCAAGTAAAATATTTTATTACTTTTTATAGTAAAGTTATCTTACTTTTCTCTGGATGTGGTTGGTGGTGGTTCTCCGTGTGCCGGCGCAGTGACCGTGCGTCGCAGTACGACTTGCCGCATCCATCCGCTTTGCATTCGTACGGCTTCTTGTTTCGATGTGTCAACATATGGCCATTTCTAAACAAGCGAGATTTCGACATTCAACTGACGTAATAATAGAATCGCGCAATTAACATTGCTTTATATATTAAAGTATTAAAAGCGTAAGGTTAGATTTCATATGACGACTTTTTAAATAAATTTCTTAAAATGCATCATTTAAGGGATAGAATCAAATTACAGAAAGGCAATCGTTTACAAATATTGAACTCGTAGGATGTAGCACCAAGCTAAAAGACATTTGCTATAAGTAGTTGTATCGATGTATCTTCAATACGCTCACAATTCACACGTGACCCGAACAGATGGTAATGTATGTATGGAGGATGGGTAAGATGTAGGTCAGCGGATAACATGGCCACTTTACTCAATACAGGCATTATAAACATGATGACGTCATTAATATTCATGCGGGGTGCGAGCTTCGTCGATTAAGGGGACACCTTGTGCATCGAACATGTGCTTACGGATACACCGAACGCGACACAATTATTTTACAATTTTTGTTACTTATCAGTTATCACCTATCTTTGAAAAAGTAGAGACTATGAAATTTACTTCAGATTTTTGTAGGTCTCTTGGAATGTATATCTGATTGATGGCGCGAACGTTTTTTGGGTGAATGGCTTGTTATTATTTTACGCAAAATAGCTAACCAGATTTGAATAACATTGCGTGCAGATATGGATTATAGTCTGGATTCGAAAATACGCTACTAAAAGATGACTAAAAGACTTTTTTAAATGTAGTATAGTCATGTTTATTTCAATGGTTTACATTAAAAAGAAGATAAGATGCAATAAAAGTATAGCAGCCTAAATTCTTGGTTACATAATATAATGCGATAAAACCCGTATTCACGTACTGAAGATATGTATCTACGTAATTTCGCATTCCGAGAAAGTAATGAAATGATCAAATTAATAAAATTTAATTTGTAGGTATTAATCAGATAAATGTACGCATATCAGACAGTAGGCCCTAATTATGCATCGTCCCTCGGAAGTTGTAACGTGGCGGGTTGCTTCATGAATCCGGCAGGCGGTAATCATCCCTCATTACATATACGGGGATTCATCAAGACAAACTGGGGGAAATTTGGAGCTATATTAAAGAGAAAAAAGGAACACACCGTGTCATTGATTTAATTACGGTAATTATGTGAAGGTAGTATAATATAGAAGCAGTCATTTAGATATTTTAAAGATTCAGCACTGATACATATCAACTATAGTTAATTCATATCTATTAGTAAAGTGGTGTTGTTAAAATCCATAACTCCATGTATCGTATTGTATCTCTTATATTCTGGCAAATCATTTATAGTCATCATCATCATCATCATCAGCCCATATATGTTCCCACTGCTGGGACACGGGCCTCCTATGAGGGTACAGGCCATAATCCACCACGCTGGCCAAGTGCGGGTTGGCGGATGACACATATCGTCGAACTTTTGATTCTTCGACATGTCGGTTTCCTCACGATGTTTTCCTTCACAGTTCGAGCAGTGGTGATGTTACAACATGCGCAGATAAATTGAAAAATCAATTTATTTCCTGCGCGCTCGCCCGGTCTCGAACCCCGGACTTATCGATTCGAAGTCCGAGGTCTCACCAATGAGCCACCACTGCTCATTTATAGTAAATATAATTATTATAAAGAAAATACTCACAAATGATCCTGTCTCTTGAACGCCTTCGCGCAGGTAATGCACACGTATTTGCGCTCATCGCTGTGCGTTAGCTTGTGCTTTGCAAGAGCGGATGCATTGCCAAAAACTTTGTTGCATACCTGGAAATAAGGATTTTAGCTTTATATGAAGTTTTCAGCACGTAAAATGTCTTTTCTTCCGTAAATAGGGAAATCTTGGAAATATTAATATGTTAAATGCGATAATAGAATAAAATGTAAGAAATATATCTACTTATTCATAATCTACAAATAATTACATTGATTCATTCAATTGTATTGTTTAATGTAAAAATTATCAAGTCATTCCTTATAATCAAATGTGATGTGTATAACTTGAATCTCTATCAGCCTGGATGACTTTACAGACGTCCTTCAGAGTAAACCCCATTGTCTTAAAGATTTCTTGTGTCTCGAGAGAATTGTTTTGGGGGCGGATTACATCGTATTAATTAAAGAGCCGAAGTCTTATAAGTACTAATTTCTCTAAGGATGCCTTGAGGAGTAAACTTCGAATGGAAGGTAAAAATTGATTTATTACGTACTTTAGGTTGAAAATGTTTATTTTATGTAGATTTTATGTTACAGTATTAAAAAAATAGTAGGTTAGTAATAGCTATTTTGTATTATCACAGTTAATTTAATGATTTTAGGTAACTGAGTTCAAGCTATGAATTTGATACATGAGACTTTAATCTTTTGGTAACTGTAGGTAATTTAAACAAGTTTTTCCTCTAATATTCATACGATAAATCCAATGGAATTTTCCGTAACATAATATTGTATTGGGCTGTTGCTATTTAAAACACGTTGGAATATTTGGAGCATGTAGTCTTATAACTTTTCGGTAAATATGAATAAAATAGATATTTCCCATGGGACGTTCTTTAGACCCGAAACCTGGGTCCCGTTCACATCCATCTAATATAATAGACGTATAAAATGCGTTATAGCTTCCCGATACAGGATATGCTAGCTTATCACATGCTATATCAATATTTACGGTGCACGATATTATTTTATTGGCACATAAAGTTCCTAAGCCGCCCAACAGTTTTCAATCTTAGCATAACTACATATTGTCAAGTGGAAGTTGTTATATTTGTCATATTTTATGTTACATAAATAAAAGTTTATGGAGGAATATGTGGTTACGGAAAAACAATTAAAAAGCTTAGTAGTAAGTGTAAAAAGAAATTATTTGTAGTACTTAATCGTAACTTTTTACTCACGTAAAAGTTTAACAATAATGTTATCTTAATCTTAAAATACGATTGGTATTTTATTAAACTGAACTATTACCTATGTATCTTACTTTTATGTATTTTATTGCTCTATCTATAATATAGTATATACGTAAAGTAGAGCACAGTCTCATAATTTAATACCCGCGATTTCTTATTCCTGACCTCGTTTAGTATTCAGTGTATATATCGTTTAACTGATATTATATATAAGGTTCAGCTTATGCCAAGAAGTTATTACCATCCGAGTTAAGCTGACTCCCCACAGCAAAATTTTACGGAACACCGCTGAGTAAACGTATGCAAATGGAGACTTTATGTCTTCATCACTTTATACGAATTTCCGCAAGCGTGTGATCAAATAAAATATATCTGGCGGTACCCGTTTGCAGCAGACATTTTATAAAACGGTTGTATGACCTAATTCCTTAGTGGCCTACATCGTCGAATGTTTGTAAAAATTAAATGCTGTCACATGTTACTCCTATTAATTTTACTAACGAATTTTCAGTGCTTACCCTTGAAACGAGTTTCGTTTTTAAACATTCCATGTACTGAACATACTTGTTTTAAGCTCACTTTTTATTTTTAATGAGAATTTTCTGTATAAAGAAAAACTTTCGGCTGAAGAGTATATTTCATAGTACAACAGATTGAATATAATATTTACTAAAATAGGAGATCTTTGACTTAATTATTTTAGGAGCACTTTGCATTTCGGAGATACACAGAATGGAATTGTAATGTTTTCGTTAGCATTACCTGAGAAACTGTCACAGCATGTTACAAATAAAACGTCAGGGATTTTAGGATCATGAGATCCATTTTTCCTGTGTCATATTTTCAGTGAAAAATATGAGACGGCATAAAAGGATCATCGTCAGACAGCCGCACACATACGAAGCTAGGAGACAGAACATTGCGCACGCATCAAATTATATTGATACCTTAATCTCTTTACTATATTATTCGGATTAGAAGTTACATATTACTTTGCATAGATGGGTCATGAACAAACTGTGTTTTAAAATATGAAATATTAACGAAGTAGAACTATTCACTAACATTCACTAAACAACAAAAATTTAAGGTTTTGTTGATGTATTTTCTTATAATTCAAGTTTACATATTTTTTAATGCAAATGTACATCACTAAAGTTGACCAATCTAAATGAAAGCCCAGTCTTGCAACAGCAAGGATTATCATACGATGTTATCTCACAAAGTAATACGAAGAGGACAATGTAGAGTGCTAAAGACAAAAAAACGCGATGGGATTTACTGTATAGTAGATGCTGCGGCTTCACTGCACCGTAGTTAATCCATTATACAACTGTGTAATATCTCTTCAGGTAATTTGCAATATAAATGTTATATCGAAGTGAGTTTAATTCTGCTTTAAAATGTGAATATTTTTTGAAATGCTACTTTAATATACTACATACATTTAGAGATGATTTTTTTAAACCAATTTTAGCTTTATCAACCGTGAGTGTTGATAATATATTTTTTTAATGTTACATAAATTAATTTTATTAATAGAAAAACCATAATAATATAATAATTAAAACGTGCAAAGCAACACGGACAACGCAGAGATAATATATTCGGTTGTATTCTATATAAATTGAATAACTGTTCCTTAATGTAATCTCTCAATGTTTTCTCCTTTTTCCGATCACAGCGGCTTTGTTTTACCGTGAATTGAATTGAAAATGGGATGAGTGCCGCTTGTTTATAGATTCTGTTTTACGACGTGGCCCAAAATATTTGATTAACCAGACATTAAAAGTTTAGCCATTACGTCGATTTTGTTGATAAAGGCCTCGTTATGAAGCATATATTTATATTTCATAATAAGTAAATCAATAATATAATCAATACACAACTGTGTGACGATATGAATATTTGTAATATAGCAGTTATGTATAAATAAAGAGAGAAAATAAAAACATTGGTACCAAAGAAACTCATATTGCTTATCGTATTGTTTATCAAAAGCTTCCCTAAGCAAAGAGTAGTTGGCAGTTGCAACTATATCTAAACCTGCAATAATTGTTCATTACACATCAGATAGATCACTGGCCACAATTAATTAATAAGCTCATTATCGTCCCCGTCATTGTATCTGATACCCGTGATGCGACAGGCTAATGAGAGCATTGAACATCGAATATCGATCCTGCCTTAGTTACTACTCACGTTACACGTCATCGTTAATTGGACGATATCACCAGGGATAACCGTAGTTAACTTAAAGAAACGGGGGTTGCTTGATTTCTTATTCTCCTAGTTTGCGTGCGCCTATGCTATGGATTTGGCCACCGAGGTTTTAGGGGATAAAAATCCCACATGCTCTACTTTCCGCCAAACGCTAGAGTCTTTGGAATTTTCTTCCCCGTAAACAAAAGGCATATAAATCGTTTGTCGACAATAATAATAGTTTACATAATTAACTAATGTTGTTATTTTACCAAATCGCTTCACTAAAGTATTTAAGTATTTAAGTCAAAAATAAATTTGTCTAGTTAAAGATAATAGTTCTATTCCTAAAATAAGATAATATACTAAAAGCGTACGTCTGAAATAGTAATAATCTAGAGAAGAGATTTGGGTGAATATCAAGTCGCAGACATATTTTGTTCAGGTCACTAGTTCTTGAAATAAATAAGATGCTGATATTTACGTATAAAATATAATATTATAATGTTAAGCTTACAGGTTGTCTTTGATATTTATTTTTTAATTATATATTACTTATTACTTTATTAGTAATTATTGTCAAGTTTGTTTTGGGTGTAATACTCACTTTTCTTACTTAAATTTAAATGTATATATTCTTAATAATAGCTAATCATTAAGATTACTAATAAACAAGTTCAAGATAATTGAGCTATATTTACACAATAATAATCTTAGAATGTGAAACAAAAAACGAATAAAGTTTTTCATTGTTACGTTCGCAGCAAGATAAAACCACGTATCTTATTTAGAGCAAACAATGAAGTCGGTAGTTGGCAATAATCGTCGGAATTTGGACGACGAAATGTTCTCTTATTTTTCCATTTGCAAAGTCCTGACGAGGCGCTATTTGTGTTTTTCTCCGGACTTTATTTTTGTTATTTCCACGGTGCTGCGTTGATTTAGGCAGATTCGCAACGATATGAAGGCGTGGACAATAATCTACCACTTGCTTCCTTTAGATACGATCTATTTTATATTCTGTATTATGTTTCCGAAATTTATAGCGGAGTAAACTAAAATGAATGTTTATATTTGTTGCGCTGAAATTCATAGACATTGCTGTAGTACACCAGTCAAAGCGAAATGGTTGTTAAGCAAACACAGTTTGAAACTGATACATAAGCTCCATTATAAACTTGCTCGAAATACCTGATCAAGTTGGAGCTTACCTGTGGTTTTAGTGGATAGATGTAGATACGAATACATTTAAAGAAAATGTGTAATAAAATTAATGTGGTTTTAATTTATAACGGTATTTATTAATTTAAGAATTAACCAGAAGAAAATTATTAGAAACCTATTTTAATTTCTTTATTAACGCCATTTAGGTTTTTTACACTCCAGTGACTTAGAGCTCACAGGTTTTGCTATAATGAAAAAAAAAACTGTATACCTACACAAACTAAACAAAACTATACAGTGACATAAGCGCAGCTGTACATTTTGCATCTGTTCCCCCGTTTCACGTGCTCTGTTTTTTGGGCATCATCATCTTTACATAAATTTTCATTCCCCTCTAAAAGATTGCTCAAAACATGACATGACACTATCTTTTTGTTTTATTAACTTATTTCCTTGATCCTTATTTAAAATCTCGCTTCGTAGTAGTAATGTTAAAATAACTCGAAGCAATTTCGTAAGCCCCACTTAAGCACTCTGCTACGTTGTCATTTTTGCAGAATAATCCTCGTCATCCTCAAATTTACTTTAGGCGTCAGTCCAAAAGTATATTATTATTTATATAACAGACGTCCATTCTCGTTGTTTAACTAACCGTAACACATTTCCTCTGCCCCTGTCATAAAAACTGACCTTTTTCTCTTTTACGGTCACATGGACAATTGGGAAAATATAATGTGAATTTGTCAAGAAAATCCAACACCTCGTAGATTGGATCAAGTTTACCTTTTTAGAAAAACAACAACGTAGAAGAAAGACGGAGATTAGGTTCGGCTCGAGTATGCCTCCCGCAGAGCCGAGTGCGTGCGTCCGAGTTCCGAAGGGGGATAAGCACCGCACGAACCAAGCTTAACAATAAAACGCCTCTCTATAAAAAGTTAGCGTACAAAATTCCCTTTATATTACACACCTGATTGTCTAAGAATTTATTTTATCCCTATTGATCGATTAGGGTCCGTTAAGTAAAATACGCGTAAGTGGCAATTGCGATACAGAAACAACGTACATATAATAGTTGTGGTAGGAGAGACCACTAAACTACACGTTTTCTTTTAAGATACCTAGAAAAATATTCTATGTTATCGTGTGCTAATTTATAACATCAAAGTTTCGAATATTCTGAACCATAACAACAAACATTATATTAATATTCAATAACGGGAACCTGTTCATTTCAGCAGTGTAACAATTGGACAAACTTGTGCGGTAACTACACTAAATTTTAGTGTCAGCAAGACCACAAGCGACCGTGGTGGGATTACCTGGAGTGGTTTGGCTGTCTGCCTAGCGCTTCTATTGGGGACAAGTTTAATATGAGCGTGCCGTGATACCCTCCACGAAATATCCTTTTGTTATTGTTTGTAATAAGGTCTTTATTCCTCCGTAAGTATTTAAAGCGTGAATTCAATGAGATATTTAATAACATGAACAATACAGTTTTGTTGAAAGCGAAAATATGCTTATTTTTTTATAGACACAATATTGTTATTAAATTGTCGAGTTTTATTTTGATATACATATTAAGCAAGAATGTATGTAGAAAGCTTATCACTAGCTGGCAGACGCCCAAGAGCCGGGGCTCAGGTCTGGCTTTGCGTTGGACCACGGCTCAAGTCCAGTTAACTTTATGCTATGAAATAATACATAATATGTAGTTTTGTGGTTTTCATGTTTATTGAATTAGTCGAAGGAAACACTAATGTAGACACAGCAATTAGCGTAAAATTGGCTCATTATCTTTGAGTGTTATGAAAGACAAAAAACCATAGAAAATATAGTAGAGTAAAAAACATTGCCATCTAAGAAAACATAATAAATTGTTTTTATTAGGTTGAACAACAACAAGGTGCTGATAAACAAAAAGTTGTAAAAACTTAAGCAATGACATTAAGCATTCGGAGAGCGTTTGGTCTTATTAACTCTCCGATCACGAAGTGTCGAATTAAATAAGAATCTCATATAATTTGTACCGAAAAACCGGAGTTATCACATAATTTGATTTTCTGCTGTGTGGATTTGTTTGGGATAAATTATTTATTAGATATTTTATTTATGTGATTAATAAAAGGTTAATATTCCTTATGTTATTATTTTGATTTATTAAAGTTTATGTGGTGATATAATTATTATACGAATCAGAAGGCTTTATGAGATAACATTAACTATTTCTATTCCCAGAATGTTCATAGCTTAAATATTTTAAGTAAACTTGTCATAATAGTATTGAATTGTTTATGCATTAATTGGATTGGAACGAAAATATCAGTTTGGCGGGTTTTCGTAATTGCTTGATTAATTATTAGTATGAAAGCGAGATGGGGTTAAAATGAGATGAGGGTCGGCCAAGATCCACGAGCGACATCAATAAGCGTTAATTGGCAAGGACCATCAAGGCTATTAGCTAGACGAGCCAATTAGCGATATCAGTTCGAATCTCATCCTATTCCGTTTATATTCGTATCCTGATTATAACTTACTTATCATGGCTCTTTGACGGGGCGCCGATATTATTAGTGCAAGTTGATTAATTACGAGTTGTTACTTGCATAGTATGTACATTGTACTATATGTTATTGGAATTGGCAATAATTATTGTTTCAATAAATACTTATCTACTATACATGAGTTAAAATGTAAGATAATTGTCTATGAAAATAGTAGGTAAAATGAGAAGACAATTTAAGTCCCACTTTTATAACAAACTCAAGCCTTCGATTCTATGAATTAGATAAAACTCAACAATAATCGTTGTTAACATAACTTCACTACATGTTTTCATCTCATCTGTTTTCAATGTTTTCTATAAAGTCTTAACGTACAAAAAGAGGTAAAGAAAACGTCCTAGATATGTTGGAAAATCCATAATGCTCCGTATTCTCTATTATAGTTAAGATAACAATGTGACAGCATAATAAAATACAACAGTATGGTTTCATTATTTTGAATACGAGTATTAGCTGTGACGCGAAAGCGATCTCGTGGGGGCGATGTAGGTGCCTACAGTCTCTATCTTACGGTACAATAGGGGTGTAGGGGCCCGCCATCCCTTCTTTGTTTACATCCGACTGACCTACATACGATTTGGTATTCGTTCTCTATTCATTTCACGTTCTAACCTTCGTTTAACATCCATTGTTTACGAATAATCAAAATAATAAACCTTGTACTAATGTACTAACATAAATTAACTGTATGTGGGCTCATTGTTTGACAAAACATAAAATACGCCACGATAATTATAATTGGTAGAGGTGTAATTGTGTGGCGGTTAATGAAAACCCACGTTTATGAAATTACGGTTTCAAATTAATGTTTAATTAAAATGTATTTAAATAAAACGTTATAACAATTTTTTAATTGTAGGTATCATTATTAAGGATTAATGTTGGAAGAAATTCAGTTAATTCATATTAGAATCAACATATTTTACGAAATATAACATTTACAGTGAGAACCACGCTCGCCTAGCGCTCACGAAATATTCGAAATGTGGCTAAATGATTCATAAAAGATGCTCGCGTAAAATCAAGCCCAATAAAATTATAATAATCTTATTTATCACGTTTATCACATGTAAAGTATGAACTGTTTGTATTTACAGCGGTTAGGTACAAAACTTATTTGATTAAATATAATTATATTGAAAGGAATATTTTTATCACTTAAAGAGTAAAAAAAGCACTTACATTTTATAGAGCTAGTAACATTAATAGTATTGTACTACGATTATCGAAAAAATATAAAAGACCATAAAAACTAATTGCAAACTTACTTGAATGATGTTAATTCGTGAAGTTTCCAGTGATAATAGATAAAGGAGTAAATCTTAACGCCCTAACCTTAATAGGGCGCCTCCGCAATAGATTACAATCTTAATAACGTTCACCAGTCTCCACTGCTTAGAATTTGTACATATTTTAACGGATATTAATCACAAATATTCCATCACATTCTATTCTATGCCGAAAAGCATATATTATATTTTTTAATTTTTTTGAATTAAGAATAGACTTCCCGCGCTTTTTATTTGTGAGCAGTATTTTTTTTGTTGACATTAATTTTTATTTCAGCCTGTTATAAATAATTTAAAAGCTTAAGAATAACAAGTAGGTATTAAATAAATATAAATACTGTTTTTGCTCATTGTTATTTTATATTATTGCAATTACTGAAACTGACAAAATATAATGATTCGTATTTCATCACGATTTGATATTCATGGTTATTGGTCTATCTTAACCTGTGTGCAATATGCATGTATCGTAATATGATTGCGTTGCCATTCGCATCGACTGTACATAATATACACATAATGATTGTAACAAAGAAGACAAATAGAAGCAATCATCCCGGTCTATCGGTCGTTACTGAGCGGAAACTAACCGGAACACCGACACGTCTATATGACGTGCCTCACTTTTACAAGACGAACCCCTGCTGTTGTTTATTTTTCCTCGTATTGATTGTGCTGCTATGTCACAAAAATATATGATTTTCATTAAAGCATAATGACTGCGGAAATTGATTTAACGTAACAGAAATGTGAAATACAATCGACTCTTGGTTTCTTTCCAATTTGGTAATGTCGTTTGATGAAATTATGTTTGAGGGGGAAAACATGAGTGGCTATTTTGAACGTAGAGAATTTGGAATGCGATTAAAGATCCTTAATATAGTAAAAGGCTGGATTAATGTTATGTTTTCCTTTTATCCGTTACCAGTATTGACTGTAGATATTAATGCTATACATACTTGGCACTGCTGGGGTCCTTGTCGGTTAGGTGACGCTGGTTTAGGCCGGACCTTCCTCGTGAGCGGACGGGAGTCGATGCCCGTCAGCGCTAGGGAGACCGTTGTGATTCCGCCCACGCTCAATGATGGTGTTTTGCAGTCTGTGGTCAATATAAAATATTATAAGATTCGAAATAAAACGAAAATTTATTATTTTTAGTACCTATAACATCAACGGCATTTCTCTTTAATTAGATTTTTTTAATTATGCAAATATTCTGGCAAAAGTATTATATACTAATAGATAATACGAAAATAATTTGAATGCTGGCATTGAAACCTAATTAAAAAAAATGTGTGCGTGTAATAGTGTACACACGTAAGAAGTGAAACTTCTTTATGACCTTATTTTACAAAAAATAATTTACTATATGCAACTTTACAGAAATACGTCGAATCACGCGTGGTAGGAATAAGAAAAAGATGGCGCGTAACGAAAAAATGTTACACTAAATTTTTTTCCAACCCCGATAAAGAAGTTTCACTTCAAAAATATAGTATAACATGCATTTCCATCTGCAAGGTTTACTTTAAAATACAATAAATATACAGGGTGTCCCACTGTTGGTATACTAAGCTCAAAGGAGGTTTTGCATACGCTGAGTACGTAAAAAATACTTATAAAATTCCAGACGCATGTTTTTTTCAAATAGATGAAGTCTTAAAACTCTATATGTACAAACATAACAAGCAACCCGCCCAACTTTGCCACCAGCACGTGAGCTATCGTATAAGATTATGTTTTCATAGACAAAATGCTCACATTAGCGAAGCGATATATGCCGGCTGCGCGAAGCTAGAGAAGAAAACATGGATTTTCAGGAAAAATTTAGCAAAAATTTTTTGATGTAATTTTGTTGTTTAAGTATTTTTTTCATGATCAGTGTATGCAAAACTACAAGTCCCTTCGCGCTTAGTACCTATACCAATAGTGGGACACCCTGTATATTTATAGTGGAGGTAATACTTCTACCTAATAAATTTCTGGCCATTTATTTAAGAGCCCAATTTTGT
The DNA here is from genome assembly GCF_061535455.1 of Colias philodice. Lineage (NCBI taxonomy): Eukaryota > Metazoa > Arthropoda > Insecta > Lepidoptera > Pieridae > Colias > Colias philodice. Next base: position 6,949,507 of record NC_143103.1, on the reverse strand, counting down.
AGAATTGTTACCACCCTGCACTTTGTAGATAGTGAGTAATAAAATATCCACGAATGGGTGCAATTAGGAGGGAATTACTTCGTTATATTTACTTAGTTCAGTCGAGTCTAACGATATTTTTAGAAGCGAACATTTACCCATATATCCATATTAATTTTAAACAACAAATATTGGCTTTATAGCCAAACAGGACGTGATATTTGATAGTATTATAAACGCGGAAATTCCGATAGTTTTCAGACATACAACCGTCCGTGGTATTCCTATGAGAGCGATGTTTATACAAAAACGTTTAGATTCTAAACATATTTTCCATTTAAAAATAATATCGAAAGCATAACTCCGACTAAAATATGTTATGAATTTGGCGCTGGAACTCAATTACTGGCTGAGTAATTCCAATAATAATTAAAGCGGGTTAGAAAGATTTTTGCGCTCATTGTGGCGTTTAAATCTGAAATTAAGTTGCAGATAGTAATTTTCCAAAGAAAATTACACCTCATATGTATTAATTGCGTTTTATATAATTGTAATATTATAATATAATTAAAAATTATGATAGAGATAATATAATTTCGTTTTCCGTACAATAAAGAACTTCTAATCTCAAAATGCAGTAAAGATAAAAACGATTAATCACCATCTCACTACTACAAATAGTCTCATATAAAATAACCAGTATACATTATTAACATTAAGAGAACCTATATTAGCGTTCCTAGTTACCATTACTTGTACAGTTCAAGCCACTGATTTGCATTTTCATGGCAGGCCGCGGCTCTAAGATTACCTACAATATACATATGTATGTAAATTGTTCATCTTCATACATGTACACTATTCAATTATGTAGATACATGTTTTGTATGACTCTGTTTATTAATAGTTAAGGTGTCAAAGTATTTATAAACTAATTCGAACATCTATTATGTATTTATACCCGTTCGTACTAAATAAGGAGGTTTATTGTACGTGAGGAAAAATAATCATGTTTCTTTACATTAAAGCTGATGTGCACTGATATAAATCACTAGTGGTCTACAAAGTGGACCTTTGTCACTGAATGGAGGTCATTAGTTTGTTTATGTTTGCGTGAGCCAGCCATGAGCCATCTGTCTTGGTTCGCCGATTCCTTCTAATGGAACGCACGAAAAATGATGCCCCATTATTTACGATTCGACTAGTATTTGTAACAAAACCACGGATAAGTATGCGAGACGAAAGCTTGTAAATACAAATACAAGGCAATGTTGAATTGTGACATTACAATATTAATTGTTATTAGTGCGAAATGAATAGATAACCTACCGTAAACAACTTTGTTATGCTCATAATTGCAGTAGTTAGGCTAGCCGTATCTCATTTAATAAAAGTTGTTTAACATTATTTATAGTAGTGAGGCTACAACTATACAGTGTATTAAAGAGTGTATTAATTAAATAATATTTTCCTGTAAAACGACGTAATTCAGTCTTTGTCTTGAGAAGAGTCTTTGTATTGTACTTTTGTCTTCATTACAAATTATATAATTTTGATTTCGTGTAAAGTTACACCTATATACTTATTAATGGATTTAATTATGAACTCCATCCATAAACTCAATACAAATAGCCAAGTTATTAATATCATGATTGCTTTAATAATGTCTCAACGCAAGGAATCTGTTGGAGTGATTAATAAACATATTGAGAGCCATTTGAGCGATGAAATTGTATCGCTTTACTCGGGAGACTAACAAGATGCAGGACTCTGAAACTAGGTATAATTGCACTTCTCGTATTATATGAGAAATGAAGATATAACTTTGTGTAATTCAAATAGTTCATAGAGTATAGTTACTAAGGGTTCGGATGGGCAGAGCTTAAATATGAATTTATCTATTTAAAGTAATGTGCGTGTCATTTATTTCAGGAATCGTTCAGAAGATCCACCTTTTGTGTTGAAATCGTGAATAAATTTGTACCTATATGGTGTTAAAATTTTGTTTCTTTTTTAACTTTTTTGATTTTTCCTATAGGTAATGGATGGGCAGAAGATTAGGTACCTAGGTAGTAAAAGGCTAGCTTTTTTCTTGAAGATACATTTATATATTGTATAGACGATATACGACTAATTAGATTATTTTTAAATATGCTTAAATATTATCTTGTTTTTCTACAACTTCACTTCATTTATATGCCATTTGAATATTATATTAATTTTTCATTCAATGTATGGATACATTTTAATTTTCAATTTAATTCAAAGTATTATATTTTGAAATACAAAAGTCATTAAAATCAGTTACATTCGGTTATTGAAATGATTAAGCCAGAATGCAGCTGAAACTGGAGAGCGTGCTTCCATTCATGTTCAAACTATTTCGATTTTATTACAGTAAATATTTCATCGAAAAATTCCAGCCGAATATTTAATTTCGTAGCCATATTTCATTCACTTTAGTTCGGGAAACTTCGATTAACGAGCATAGATTAATTTGTTTACACATTTATTTTGGCTTGATTAAAACCGTTTGTATGTTTTCATATTTAATACATATCTACATTTTAAATATATTTGACATGGCTGAATACGTGTTTAATTACTGTGTGCACGTCATAACTTATTAATGTAGATAGAAAATTGATATAAGCGTTCAATTTGAACAAATTATTAATAAATCGTATGTAATCATCATGTTTTGATAGAGAGCGATAATATAATACTTTATTGGACATTCATTGCCATAAACATGTTAATAAACTTGATTCGTATCATTCACAATGGTAATTGTTTCATTTTTAGGGTTTCCTAAAAATAAAAAGATCACCATTCAAGAATACGCGTACAGAAACATAGAGATGCCGTGAATAACAAAAAAGAGTCAAATTGAGGATTTCCGTGTGAAAGTCAGTGAAAAATGGTTTTACATATCCACATGCCAAACAATTTTTATTCAACTGTCTTTTAAAACAGAAAATGTATGATTTATAAAATAAACTTCTTGACAACTAAGAACTTTTGAAAGTTTTCGCATCGCACGATTTATGAATTTTGCAATACTCGTGTACACTCATGTATATGAAACAGTTAAGTTAAAGTTGGCATTTTATTGCAGACAGTATTAAGTTCCCTTCGTTTATTTTATGAGTTGGTTGTTAAAGTTGTATGAGTTAATGAGAACGCTCCCAAGAGGCCTGCGTACAGGCTCAAGTTTGGCACATGTATTAAAGTTTAAAATGTTCTATGTTTATGGCTCGACTTTGCCTCCTATTAAAATAATAGACACTTAAAAATTTTGTAAATAATAAAAAAATAATGTTCATGTGACATGTATTACAACAATGAAGTCCAAATAGAACAGTTCAAAGTTATTCACAAGCTCGTTTAATTATTTCATAATATTAGTTGACAAGAGTACAATGTAACTTCCACTCTGAAATTCACTTGCCACACCACGTAGGGAAAATTACAATATTAAACTTCAACAATCATAACATGCTGCTGGTTCAAATTTACCCTAATACCTCAAAATGTTATATTTCACATGATGGAATATGGATACAATCAATTGAATGAATTCGGTTTTCAATTACTATACATATAATTTAGTGCATATTATGGCGGGTACATTCGGTACGCATATTCATAGCACAAAAGCCAATATCGGCTTTGTATTCCGCAAAACAAAACAATCATGACAGAAAATACCAAGTGATTCAATTTCACACATCACAAGTTCAAATATAGCAAACACTATCGTCGGGGCGCAAAAACGCTGCATGAAAATAGGCATTTATGATTCGTCATAAAATTGTCTCTGGGCCAAAATAGCAGACAAAGGAGTGGATAAAGGTAGAGATGGGAAAATTATTCATATTTGTGACCCGGCGTACGGATCGCGTTCCGCGCCCCGAGCGCTTTCGAGAAATCCTAGTTCTATTTCGTTACTGATGAATATAACGGAATGCCTGAAGTAAACAAGCCTGGTTTGTTGTTATAACATTATTAACAATTTATGTTTTTTCTCTAAATAAACCATAATGACAAGTCTGGTTGCTATGGGTTTAATGATCTAAGCTATGAGTACATACTTACTAAATGAGCTTTTGTACTTTTCAATATTCATAATTATTATGATATTTTGTTGTATTTGAGAATTTTTTGATATACAAAAATATAAGTATTTCAATATACACAAGCAGCAAGTATACTAAATTACTGATAGAACAAAAATATTATTATCTTTAGCTTTTTAAATAGAAGCTGTTAAATTAACATAGTATTTGCCGTGGATAATTAAGTTCATATCACGATCACGCACGAGTTTCAAATTTCAGAGTAATAAGAAATTTTAATCTCGTTAGTCGAGTTCACATATCTGCCTTTCAGAAGTTAAGTACGACATGTTAGAGCGACTTAATTTCAAGTGTTGCGGTCAAACCTTGAGAAAATGGTAACGTTGTAACGTTGAAGGTTGCGCATCTATTGTATTTGGTGTTATTTGACAAGAATATTAGTTATTAATTTCTTAATTAAGTATTATTAGTATTTTTAAACAAAATAGAAAAATAAGATATCAGTTTGTCGATTTAGATTCATATCTCATATACATATGTGAGTACAGGAAAACAATACAAGTTTCATACATTATTTTATTTTATTAAAGTCCTGAAAAGTAAATTAAAATATAACCACAAAAGCAATATTTTCAATAATAAATATTTTTGAATAATATCGAGTCCTCAGTTTGGCTACGACACATGTACAAACAGAAGATGTTAATGTGTGCAACACATCCATTGAGATTTCCACGCTGGGAAATAATTCGTTACACGGAAACATCGCTTTTGAGAGTTTAACAGTACTTTTGTTGCAATACAACAGAAACGTACCGAGATATTGAGTGTGCTTTTGAGCATTGTGAAATGTTACGAGAATCTTTCATCGTTTTACGAAATGGATTATGGTTCCGAATAAACATCTTTTGACAATGCTTTTATTTTACAGCAATACTGCCAAACAAGTGAATATGACGTATTTATTTTACGTAAATTCATTATTAAACTCCCTCATAATATGGGATTTCATTATATTACGGAGCGTATTGAAATCGATGTGGCTGTTCACTTTTGTTCTTTACATTTACTGATTCCTTTAAATATTAAAAGAAGATAAATAAAATACCTTCAGCCCAAAAATAACATAAATATTTTATGTATTCTGTGACGCTTTTAGATACTGAAGCCTTATTAACTCCTATTCAAACTCTCATTTTTATTTCACAAAGTATCTTTGTTGAACTTTTGATGCGTAATAAGGGACGGTATTTAGAACAACGATGCCGAAACTTGAAAGGTTTCTTGGAAGAAAAATAAAAGTTTTTATTGACAAACACGAAGAATAAGACCGTATTGCCATTAAGTAGTTTTTATGTTTATACCCACGGTGCTAATGTTTTTAAGCAGTGCATCATCAAATTTAAGTATTGTAATTTTATACTCCTTTACGAAGTTTGATGTATGGATATTAAAACAGCATGTTCAGCATTATGCTGCAGCAGTTCATGTTGCAGCAAAGTCTACAACTGCGGTAAATTAATAATTATGTAATTTGGTACAAAAAAAGAAATTCAAATATGGACCTGAAAAATTTCGTGTTTGACATGACACGACATTTTTTAGCTTAAGCATTTTGTAGCTTAAATCTAAATATCGTCAAATAAAATAAACTTCACCAGAGTCGAGCACTTAACAGACATAATAATAAAATCCGAAGCTCTAACAATTGTTGAAGAGAGCTTTAAACAAGCCAAGCTAACCTCGCTTCATTGTAATCCTCAAATTGCGGCTGCTCTCTATTTGGGTTTCATTTGTTTCCGCGTACAGCAGACAGCACGTTGAATTGTGCTATCATGTTAAATCTAAATGGAGTTATACGATATCACCGCTAGGGAATCAAGAGGGTTTAAAAATTGACTACGCTACGTACTGAGTGTGTAACGTACGCCAATCAACAGATTTTTGCAAAATAATGAGGATAGAGCCCAATAATATTTTCAACATAGGCTATATTGTAAATCCTATGATTTGTCGTTATTAAATGCTTGACTATTATAAATGATGATATAGAAATCACATTTTATAAAGAATTAAACGATTCTTCTTCTCATATTATTATCGGATGAATTTGAACATTTTTCAGTCAATAAAACCATTAGTTAATGACATGTTTTAGCATGACGAATGAATGTTATTTACGTGTCGTGTACGTAATTCCCGCCCACCAGCCGTAGCAGACGTCGCTCGCTAATTACTTGAGTAGGAACAGCGGAATTTGAATTAATAACATGCGAGTGTTCTGGTTGTCTTTATGATTACCATGCTAGTTATCTTACATAATGATCAATATTCATTATTGTAATGGTACTGTATGATTCATGTAGCATAATCGATACTATAAACATAAATGCTGTATATGTTGTTCCTTAAAGAGATCCTCGATTAATTAATAACATGCGAGTGTTCTGGTTGTCTTTATGATTACCATGCTAGTTACCTTATATTATGATCAATATTCATTATTGTAATGGTACTGTATGATTCATGTGAAGCATAATCAACACTATAAATATGAATGCTGTATTATATGTTGTTCCATAAAGGAGATCCTCGATAACCCTCGTCTAGAAATACGTCATTATCCTATTTAACGAGTCGCAGGTCTGTCAAGGATCTACGTACACGTCTTTACAATTGCCCTATTTGTCACATACACGAATGACATATAAGCAGTTATATGTGGTTATATGCATCGCTCGTATTTTGCAGACGTGATCCATCAGGCACGTTGTCGTTTGACAAGTAAATTTGGTGCCTTGTCTCCGTGCGCGGGAATTGTGCCATCTTGATGGGTAATTTGAACACGACCTGAGCGAATCGTATTTAGATTTCGCAGACGCTTTGAGAAATGTTGGGATGAGTTAAGAACATGTTAGCCATGAACGGGGAGTGTTTTGGTCTATTATTTCACTTGAGATATGCATGTAGGTTCGTAACTGTGTTTGCCTTTTCGTTGATATTATTATAGTATCAAATATGAGATAGAAATGAAAACATTGACTGAAATAAAAGATTTTAAGGAAACATTTTTATTGTAAGAATGGTATAGTAATATATTATCTTTGGTAAGACTGTGGAAGTGACCTCATAGATGAAGATTATAGTGCAGACAATTTCAATGATGTATTTACTTTAAGTGTGAAATATTCTCCGTTAGATACATCACTAACTTAAAACTTAATGTAGGTTTAGTTACGAAGACGTACATTCAAGCGGACTTGAGTAATAGTTTTAAGTTTTATCAAGAGCATTAGTTGGAATGAATGATGTTAAAAGTTAGCCAACCTCGTGGTTTTGCGAGTGGTGCGGTTTGCGAATAGGAACCGGGTCGCGATCTATCAGACTGCCGACAATTGCACTGCCATCTTGCTTTAATAGAAAATAGACGCTGCTTAACATGATAAATTAATACATTTGCATGAGAATTTTGCATGCTTTATCACCAATTACATATAGGTTATATTTATTTGAACGAGCTTATCATGTCTTGTTACTTTAAAACAGATTGGATGATTTCAATAGGATTCAGATATTTTATTTAGAATATTTATTCTGTAATATTGAAATACGTAGTTAATTATATGAGTTTTGTAATTTGCCTTCAGAATAATTAAATTGGAAAAAAATATTTTGGAATATGTTATAGCTAAAATGGGAGAAGAGTTCTTTGAAAATATTTTGGGCGTGCTAAATCGGCTGCGAAATGGCATTTAACGAGCTCACAAGATTAGTAGGATGAATGGCAGCCAGTGCAATGGAAATGCTTTGTGGAAGAATTCTCGTAATTGCGGTTTCTCAAGTTCTTCGTGTTGTATTAAATGTTTTGCAGTTTAGCTATTCCGGTGGAAGTTGTTTATTATGTTTTATTATGTAGATATGTGTAGGTTTGAGTGTTATATTCGGTTTATACTTTAAAAAGTGCTTGAATGTTATTTTAAATTTGTAATTTATTGATTTAATAATATGTAGCTCTTACTTTTAATTTATTTTATCAACGACTGAATGATGCTGAAAACAATTTTATGAAAATATACTATCAATATTAATGTATACTATACTTAAAACTATACGCGATGGCGGCGCACTGTATAGACGCTCTCTGCCCCACATAGGGGACATAGGACAATAAGTCAAGTAAGTCATACTTAAAAAATTTCAAACATCCAAAGGTTACATATACGAGATATTGACATCCAAACACGAATGTTAGAAGAATATTATCAAGTGGAGTTCGGAGTCACATCGCATGCAGCAGCCTTCCGGCTACAACCATTTCATTTGCTAATGTAATATCTTTTAGCATCTTTGATAAAATGGCATCGTTGCTCAGTTATATTTTTACACGGCTTTAGATGTGCAATGCAATGTTCAAAATGTGACATTGTAAATGTTCTTACAGAGGTTCGTAGACGAGCATTTCATCTGGATGGAATTTTCAAAGAGGAAAGTGAAACTTAAGGATGCTCGTACAGTTGAAAAAATTTCTCACTTTGAAATGATACAAGGACATAGCATCCATCTTCTTTCATTTTCATCATCTTCAGAAAGTATAGCCTAATTTACCTAAAGCATACCTACTTGATTTTGATTTTGACTTTAATTGCTTGATTCGATTTTGAGTTAAAGTAAATGTTATTGTAGAATACATAACGGTGGAGCTTTCTGTAATTAAATTTAAATCCATTTGATGATTCATTTGTTTGTCTATAATGTATGAAAAATATAGCGTTGTTATTGACCCCACAAAAGAGAAAACTTAGGCACCCTAAAACAGCACAGTGGCAAAGATACCCTATGTTTAGTTTCTGGAGAAAAAATATGAGAATCCAAAGTTTCTTATACTAAGTCTTATGCTTTCCAATGTGCTTCATAAAATCTGTATTCAAGAAATGAAAAATTCATGAGCTCCACGTTGCATAATACAATTTTATATTTAAAGCGATCTTAGGTATTCAGTTGATTTGTTTATACAACGTTTATCTTTATATGTAAAATATGTTCTTGAAATTTGTACCGTTTTCTTACATTACTGAGTATGTTGGTTGTTAACTTCATTGAGATTATATTATGTATGAGGGAGTATGCATTTGTACTTATGATTTCAAAAAAGCCTGAGGTTACCTGCCTCTCCCGCGTAGAAACAACAGACTCAAAAGTAATTGAATTTAATGCAAATGTGAAAATTCATTTTTTAATGAATTTGGATTTGAAAAATTATTATTATTTAATGTACTTTGTATCTTTTACCATCTCAAGGCATCTTTTATAAAAAAATATTATATCCTCTCAATAATTGCAATCGATAAAACTCTATTTTTTACGTTAATAAGTCAGTTTAGTATATATTATCATAGTGATACGACTATAAGTTAAACGTATTCCTACAAGAACGCGACGTCAAGCTTCGTTGAAATTTTATAGGAGCGTTTACTTTTCGGTTAGTTTATGCGCTGGAGCCAGTTAACTGCCTGTGTGACGGGCCATGGGAGCATGCCTGCATAATTCAGTTGCTCGCGTCCTAAACACTGACATTTTTCGTTTATACACTGCTTGGGGATGTGAACGGAACTTTTTTACCTCGTTCAACTCAATTTCAAAATGTCGCAAGGGTTGAAACTTAAATTGACATGAGGGTTGAAGAATGTTCGAGAACAAAGTGTATCGGTGACAACTGATCTAAATCATCCGCGTCAATACTTAGAATAACTATGTATGATGAGAAGAAGAACAGACAATTAAAAATATTTAATATTCTGGAAGTAACATTTCGAAATATATTGTAAGAAATCCTGATTGGCTGGCTTTACACGGAAAATCTTTCTCTTTCGATTTTTTAAACAGCTTTATGTCTAGTGGAAATCAATAGCATTTTAATCAAACCTGTATGTTACAACAGAGAGGTAAGTTGTAAGAATTCTCTTATACATTTAAAAGCAAACGTTTGCTATTATAATATAAACTCTATTTCCGCCGTAATGATGGGTAGATTGACAACGTTTATATATAAGAGGTAAAAAGTAATGCTTCATAGTTTCCCCTGGGATGTTTAAATGACGTGTAGACATTCCGTACTATTTCGCCGACTAGAGTGCTTCTTGACAGCCATTTAATATATCACTTGAAAGGTTTCGGTTGTGAAAAGAAATATTACCAATAATATTTCATTTATTTTCGCATAATACAGTTCTGTTACTGTAGGTACATGTAACTTTAAACTGTGTTAGTGTTCATGTCAACAAATAATTACCGAGTGTCGATAACTACAGATGTTTTAAAATAAAGGTGTTATTTTATTTATCAAAATTGAGTCGGAATAAAATATGGTATTTCAATTTTCCTTGATGTTTTTCGATTAGAGAGAAAATTATTCCGAAGTTATAATATAAAAAGTAATCATTACTTATTTCATTCGTTTTCCTTATAACGTGGTACTTTTAGAATAGTAATTCTTAAATAACATAATAAAATATAACTTTTTGTTACATAATAAATTACGTATTATATAATGGTTCTCATTAATTAGACGTGTAAGCAGACGAATGCGGTTTCTTGGAAATTGGGCAAATGTAGTGAATATGGAACTAATGAAGTGCGATGGCTTAGATGGAATATGAATAATTCCGTTTTGAACGTGTCGTACCTACTTGGTAATGAACAAATAACTGCATTTAAACATCATACTGTGTTACTTACTAATATTAGTAGGTATAGGAACATACTGACAACAACAAACACAACAAAAACATTACGAAATCGGGGAATCTGTTCACGCGTGACGCCGTGATGATGGGAAAAAGGTTGTATTTTTATATATATACAGAGATATTATAACAAGTGAACATTAATATAGTCATTAATATTAGATACTTGCTTTAAAAGTAGTAATCGTTTTTATAGGGTGAATTTATAAAAGGTGTATTAATTTTCCGACTTGATATTGTGTATATTTCATCATCAAAATAGTGTATTATCCGAATCTACATCTATAGTCAATATTGAATTGATAATACTAGTATAGATAACGCAAACACGTGTCAGAATACCCACTATCTTCCACTTAACTCTGAAGTAGTTGAAGATTGATGAGTTCTGTGGAATGACGCAGTTTGTCGCTTCCGGCAGTTAGGGGAACTTTCAGGTTTATGGGCCGAGTGCCATAAAATATAGGCACTACACTTACGCTTACAAATCATCCTTATGTTTGCAGAAGCGTTCTTCAATTCATAAATAAAATGCACATGCGATTTATCTTTGAATTTATTTTCCACGATTATTACTTTTCGAGCATTATAAGTTCTATGAGAGCTCTCTAATGCCACTCATATTTAATGTGGTCTAATTTAGTTTTCAATAAAGGTAGAATTCATCAAGTGCTCCAAAGCTATATAAAGGCACTTATTTTGAAATCCATAAAAGTTTCATTAAGCACCGTTTAGTTAGGCCGGCGAGTGGTAACCCACATCCTCACAAAAGGCATGCAAAGGCAAACTGCAGCTCGTTCACAAGTGGCAACCATTAGAGAATCGTTTGTCATGAACATCTAGCATTTCAAAGCAAGTTTACTTTGAGAGTTGGCTGTACTCGCGCTTTGGTTAACTAGACACAAATGTACAATTTTACGTCAAGAATATCGCGGAAAACACCGTGAGAGTACTTCGCCGAACCTAATTAGTGCACGCTTATGAATCCTACTATAATATTATATGAAATGTCTTTGATACGATTTACTCCGTGAATAGATTTCGTGTGCGATTCTAAAGTGGATCTTATAATTGACGTATTTATGTTGTAGAGAATATATTATTAGCTATATTAGAGTTTTGGATTCCAGTACTTATCCATCAAAAGTGCGGCCGTAAATGTTGTTAAGTTGTTTGTAAAGTTCGGACTTATTAATTACTAGCTTTCCGCCCGCGGCTTCGCCCGCGTTTTCAAAGAAAAACCCGTTCCCGTAGGATTTCCGGGATAAAACCTATCCTATGTCCTTTCTCGGGTATCAAAATATCTCTATACCGAATTTCATGCAAATTGGTTCAGTAGTTAAGGCGTGATTGAGTAACAGACAGACAGACAGAGTTACTTTCACATTAATAATATTAGTATGGATTTTTAATAGAATAACGTAGCTATCTAATTATACTAAAAACAATTTAGGATATATTTAGAAATTAAATTCTGAGTCTTCTAAATTGACTTAAAACCCATATTTTTCATGATATAAATGATTATATGATGACACATTATTGTGCCTCGTCAAGAAAGGGAGGTCTTTCATAGCCATTGGTTGCAGGGGCCATTCTATTAAATTACAATAGTTTAACTACGTAACATACGGAGTTTCATCAAGTTACATGACGATGCCGATAACTTTGATATATAAACCAGTTATTGCGGGTGATAAATGAATTTTGACAGAATGATCATGTCAGAGCAATATTGTTGATGTACCTAATTTGACAGCTTATTAGTTATTAAGATTGGTTATTTTTTTATTACATTAATTTCGTTCATAAAAAGATTGATTATTGCGATAGTTTTAAGTAATAATAGTTTATATTGTTGCTAAATATAAACTATTATTTACGAATATTTTATTCGTAAATAATTGTTTATATTTACCAGCAAATAGTATTAACTTTTGACTGAATAAACTAATTTTCGTATTTATACTTTAGCTTATAGAGTCCATAAGATTCTATATCCATTACACATTATACTCTCCAATCCACACGTCAACACATCACTCACCTCGATCATTGTCTGGCAAGGGAAGGCTGTCAGACGCGTCAGACGCCAGCGCTAGGTCCGGAGACGCAGCCCCCAGCAGTGCCGTCAGACCATCGTGCTCGCCTTCTGACAAACAAGACGCTAGTCAGGTTCGTAGCATTATGTACACGTACATAATGTTGGCAATATCTATTATGTATAATAAACAATTACTGCTCCTGTACCATGATGTCTTAAAGTAGTATCGTTTCCTCGACCTCAACTATCCCTTACAATTTTAATATAATTTTGACTTTTTTATATATTATTTACTTTCTTCTTACAATTTGGAAACATGATAGCACTTTATAGTTCAGAGCGCTATCATTTTCCCACAATGGTAACAATACTGCTTTAAGACATCAATCATGGTTACCCCCATGGTATAACTATCCCTGTTTATTTACATAATTGTTTTTATCTTTATTTTCAATCCACTTCCCAATAATTGACCACCGTTTAACTCCCATCGAAGAACACTTCAAGAATCAGGCCATACCAGCCATGTAGCCTGTGAGCTATCGCTCTTGCTCAAATTAAATTGCGTAATAATTACTCTGACAAGGCATTGAACGAGCGGCTCGCGGTACCGAAAAGCTCTCGAAACTTCTTGTGCTCCTTCAAATCCCTATAAATTATTTATGGTATTTGAGCAATTTTCTTAGTCCCGCCTCAGGCTACTTTCCTAATTATGTAAGCTTGGAGTAGCCTCTGCGATCTTTGACTGTTTGTTAATGTCTACTCAATTTTGAACATAAATTTTTAAAGTGAAACTTTTATTATATCGTCTCAAACTTTTTGGTCTGTGTAGCGCATGTCGCGTGACGGTCGGCTGCCGAGTAGGTATAAAGCAATGTTCGGAACCGTACGATAAGTTTCACTTTTACCGTGGTTTCATAAAACCACACAACATTTTTTTATTACAATATTTATTATTTATTATTAACTAGTAACCCGGCTAACTTCGTACCTACTTTGGAATAATAAATGTTCGGTTACCATGAAAAATGTTTTTTTTTTTGTTTTTACTAGATTAAGTAATTCACTTGTTTAGGGAGAAGAAAAACACAAAATTTAATAAAAAAAACTGTCCAGTTGTTCTTGAGTTATAAATTCTATGTTTATAATACGCATGTAACGTTTGACAAATAGTGTTTCCAATTAACGAAAACCTATTCGTTTCAATGGAAAGATAACAAGAATTAAATAAATCAAAGCTAATAAATCTAATATTGTACAAAGAACCCAGTCTATATTGTGTATTTTACCCTTTTATCTCCTTTTCGATAAGGATAAGATCTAAGCGAATCTAAGAAAATGTATTTCTTGCTTGCTTTATAAAGTCGCTTCATCGATGTCTCTTGAATCTTTGTACGAAGGAAAATTACATAAATGCAAAATAGCTCTATCTTTCTAAGACTATAAATATAATTGGCCAATTTTTTAATTTATAACGTTTCAAACGTTTTTAATTATTTAGCATTAAATATTAATTATTAACGAATGTCCTCCTAACCGAATTTCGTTTATTGCGATATTTGCCAATAAAACAAAACTAAAAGAAATATAACTTTTAACTTTAAAGTAATATTAAAAGTAAAAAAAAAAAAACTGTAAATTACGAAAATAGTGATCGGGATTCTATTTGGGATAGGATCGTTAGTGCCAAATGGTGTGATTCATTCTGCAACGATACTAGGTCGGTAATCTATTTCTTATGATGCAATTCGTAATCCACAACGCCTTTTCTTCATACACTGTTTAAATATAAGCTAGCCATAATTTCTATCTTCCATTACTTTCATGTTTGCAAGAGCCGAAAACAAAGTATGTATCATATGAAAATTATATTAAAATACAAACAATTTGACAGAGATAGTAAGGGATAGTTGAGATCGAGGGACGGTCAACATTAATTACAAACTGTCCCAGAGACTCGACCGGTTTTATTCGCTTACTCGGTTTATTCAGCTTAATTAAATGACACTGGGTAAATAGCGGTTGCGAATTTGTACCAGTGTTGTGTTCTCGTCTGCTCTGGCAATTTCTAAGTTTTGGCCACTAAGTCAAGTGGAGCATGATATTACTTCATTTGCAATTTTATAGCGCCGCATTTTCCTTCGACAGTTGGCTGAATGCTTCTTCCTTTCCACGTTATTATATTAAAAACTCTAAGCCACTCTTTTATTACGACAAAAAGTCGCCCCTTTTGTCCCAGACGTGGTAAAAAATGGTCTATAATAAACGAGACGCACTTAGCTTTTCCGTTCGAGACCCTGTTTAATTACATACAGCTTTTATTTATTTTAACGGTGTATTTAATTAATTTTTGTCTTTGAGCAAGCTTGCAAACAATTTCTTTAGAACAGAAAATAATACAACTGGAACCCTTTGTAATTCTTGTTAACGTCACTTTACAGTATTGCTCTTGTGTACATAAGCCTATTTATACAATATGTTAATTGTCTTTTACTGTGGCAATATTACTATCTAACATTACAAGAAATACATATACCTACGAAAAGGTCGTTTGTTGTTTACGTTATCAAAACGAGATTCAATTTTGAGTATTGGTGGGTGAAACTTACGCCAAAATAATGTAGAGTCAATCATTTATACTATATTTTCCAAGTGTCATATTCAGTTATATCGGAAAGATATAAAACATATGGTAAACAGTTGTTCTAAATATTGTCATCCCTGTTGCTAAAGTTGCAACAAAATCGCTGTAAATGTTATTGGCTCCGTTTCTGAATAACGTTTCGCTCAAGTTTTATCTATTCATCGCGGGTTGCGATTGCAGTTTCGAGATCTTTAGTTGTATTCAAAGTTATTTCTACGTTGCGGGTACTTACTCAAGACGTCCATACAACTTTTCCTTCAGTTCCCGAGAACCAGATTCAAAGTATCTCCGTTTTACGTAACTTAATTAATCCGTTAAAAGTTCCACAGATCTTACATAAGATATTCGAAGGTAATTGAGATAAAATATATAAATTCTTTTTTCGTTATCCCCCCGGCTCTATTATCTTGACTTAACATTTTAAACGGTGACATCAGAAAACAGTACAGACCTGTTATTTAAATTGAATACTTTCCTTCTGTTTTCCTTTTTCTCATTAACTCGGTTTGCTACCGAAATAGTATATTATTATGAGACAATATCATTAGAGTTTTAATCGTAATTTGTCTTAGATTAGTGTTTTTATAACTTGTGTCAAAGTTAAATTCCAATCTATTAAAAAAAAAAAACAAAAACCTTTGACCCTTTAATCAAATACGTTCAGCAAAATATAATTTTTTAATTTCAAAATAAACTAAACACGACACTATAAAAAACTTTTTCAACGCTCTAAAATGCCTTTTAACGTAAGAGCCGTCTTAAGTACTCTTTAAGATACTTCGCATTTAAATTAAATTAAGTATAAGTAATCCGTAAAAAATAATTCAAAAAGATCAACCGAGCTCATTACAGTTACATCAAAATACGCAAGAGGGTCCTCATTACTTCATCCTTAACTTCATCCCATTGAGTATGAAAACCCCGCCGTTTCTGTTGGGGACAATTATGACATTTGATAGCTTTGAAGTTTTGTTGTCTAATAAACGAGACTGTACTTTTTGATTAGAGTAATGGCGCATGTATTATCACGATAAATAAATCATCTAGTTGAATAAGCACAAATCTGATTTTGATATGGTTTTTCTATATTTTAAACGCGTAAATTATAAGTAAAGTATTTCATAAAACTTATATTTGTGAATTTGTCATCCGTATTTGTAGCCATAAAGATATTATATTGTTTAATAGGTGCTATTGAATCTCTCCTTCTGAATTCTTTTCTGTCAGTGTTCCTACATTTGTTGCTTCGTTCAACAAAAATACCAATATTAAAGACAACTAAATATACCATTCATATGGATAAGGATACATAATATTATAGCAAGATTATACATAGTATTTAAGAATGAAACTTCTTCGTGTAGTATTGTAGTTGGCTTGTTGTTGGATATTCGTATCATTGTGTATGCGGCTTTTATTTCCCTGCAAACTTTTGCCAACAATTTGTTTTTATCTGTACGGTGCAGAAGTTGCCAGTGTAAAAGATATGCAAATTGCAATTTTTATAAAAATTAGTTATTGTAGTTTTATCAAATTTATAAAAGGGATTTCTAATATACTCAAACTCAAACATTTATTTATTCAATTAGACTTCTACTTATATAATACTAGAGGTCCGCCCCGGCTTCGCCCGTGGTACATATTTCTCACTAAAAGGTAGCCTATGTCCTTTCTCGGGTATCAAAATATCTCCATACCAAATTTCTTGCAAATTGGTTCAGTAGTTTAGGCGTGATTGAGTAACAGACAGACAGACAGAGTTACTTTCGCATTTATAATATTAGTATGGATTTATTATTCAGAAAAAGTACCTATTCATTTCTACTGATGCATTGACTCAGATAAAATAAGATGAAGAATTTTGATAACTATTCCATTTATTGGGAACTTTTAGTAATTTTAAAACTAAATGAATTTGCAAATCAAACCAAATTAATCTAATATGCAAAGGATAGGTGGACAGAGTCAGATTTTTGTATTATTTATTTTTACACCTAATTTAAAATGTGCCTATATTAAGCAAATGGTCAGCCCTTATTACCGCTATCATAAGTAACTTTCCAACAAGTATAACAACTCTTAATAATCAACTCGAACAAAACACCAATCAAAGTTGCTCAAGAACTTACAATTTTCAAGTTCGTATATTTGTATGGCGATAAACCGCAGCATTAAGTTTCGAACATTAATAGTCATATCGCGTATCGTCTTCGATAGAAAGTCACCAACATCTGTCTACAATATATCGTAAGCTTTATTAACAAAGTTATATAGGGGTCCGTGTTTGTCGTAAAATTTAATAGAAGCAGCCTCTTGCGATTTATGCGGGGTCAATTATGAGCCTAGCTTCGGTAATCTCGGGGAGTAGATATCTTGGAATGCAAAAATTTTATTAGTGTTTTGATTATTTTATAGTACATGCTTTGTATTTGTAATTTTGAAATTTCAATCAGAGATCATTTAAATTGTAGTCATGCTTAATCTTTTATACATATTATATTCATAAGATGAATGGCAAAATACATGAAGAAATCGATGGTTATATTAAATCATTTATCGAAGTAAAATATTGAAGATAAAGAAAATATATAAGACTGTAATGCATGCAAATATCCTATAATTTGATTTGAAAGAACTGAAATGTAAGTACCCAAGAATATACAAAACAGACAGAGCAAAGAATAGGTCAAAAATTATTCAAATTAACCTTCAAATAAAATCGTAACCCACCGACCACAATAAGTATCATTTTTATCCAATAGGTAACAACTTCAAAATTGAAACGATCGTTCCCATTTTAGTAATATTATAACACAAAATATTTCATCGTTCGTTTAAGGGGATATAATTCAATTAAAAGCCTTCGTAGCTTGTTTGCATGAGTTAGCATTTTTAAGTAGAACGGAGGCGTTTTGAGGGAATTTTTGACAAGTTGATGAGATGTAGCGCCTCAAGCGTGAGCGGCTAATAAACGGGGCCTACCCTCGTTTCCAATTCCCACTATTCTAGAAAAATAAATGTAAGCGTTGTATGCTCTGGTATTGCGGGCTTGGTTGTCTCTCTTTTGTATGAGACCGCAATTTTAACGCCTTCTTTGAATCTTTGTAATAAACTATTAGTTTACGGCAATACGTCTGGCTAATGGAATAGGCATTTTTGTGTTGTTTCTTTGAAAATAGAACTTAATAGAAAACTAAATCAAAAATTAACAAACGTGAAAAAGGTTCACAAAGGTAAATAAAATAAAATAACATTATGCTCTCGAGTAAATAATAATTTTAAATATACTTAATAAAACAATATTAAGGCTAAAAGCTTGAACGTATTTTCTTTGTTCCGCTCTCAGAATAAACGAGACGTCAATTTTCATAAAAATTGTGAAGTGAAACGGAAGCTGATTAAGTTTTTCATTGTGTTAAGTGGATTATGTTTCTATTGTTTAAGCGATTTCAGGAGCTCTTTCTATGCGAAAACTTTTTCTACCCAACACGGTGTGTTGACTTTGAATCACGCTTTTACATTGTTTTAACTAAAAATAATAATGCCTAATTGGCCTTACTATAATTGGTCGTTAAATTGCAGATTATAAACCAGTGAAAGAATAGTAAAAAGCCAAACCCCAATACACAATGCGTGTATTTAAGTCTAAGAAGGATTATAAACTTGCTTAGGCATTTTAAATATACAATCCAATAAACATAACTATAAAGAGACAAGTTCAAGCGTTTTAAAGGTAATTTTGAAAGAAATATCGTTATTTTAAATTGCGGCAATGATCGTCAGTCCCGGCGGCCATAATAGTAATGGCAATGGCGCAGTGTCCAGCCAACGGGAGCGATGGTTTGTGCCAGTTTCGAATGCAAAATTCGATATTTGAATTTCAAAACACCAATGGCGGACTTTCGAAGCGCAGAAATAAGTCATGATTCTTTCCCTCCGAAATAAAACAAGTTGATTTTCTCTCCGACATCTGAATGCCAATCTTGTTGCAAGAAGTTTGTTCTTGGAATACCCCTATTGTTGTATTTTTGCCGGTATGATTTGCATTTTTGTTGTTATGATGGTATATCAATATATTTATTGTCAATACAGATGTTTAAGAAGACGTTCACGTCTTATCAATTATTAACTGAAGTTTGTAAAAATAATAACACTCATTTAATTCAGTTACTTTAACAAGATACGCACCTATATCCGCCGCAGCATGCAGAAGCTCAGCTAGCAGCTCAGGCTCATGACACGCGATGGCGAGCCTTTCATCGAGCCGTGCGTCGAGCCGCGCATCGATCCGTGTGTCGAGCCGTGCATCGATCTCCGCCGGCGTGGCCTCCCGCAGCTGCAGCGCAACACCTTCGCCGCCGACCGCTGCGCTGTACATCAGCACGGCCCGCGGCGAGAACGTCGGCAGCGGCAATCGGGTTGTCGCGACCTACGACAATATCACTATTAGCATGTTTGATTTGCGGCTAAGCGACCACATTGCAATTAATTCGGTAAACTCGGTTAACACACTTGTAACCAACGCGTTGCTAATCAGTAACGCAAGTCAATCATTTATTTAATACTAGCTGTGCCCGCGACTTCGTCCGCGTGGAATAGTGACTGCATAGTAGTTACTACTTAACACACAATTATTGAGTAAACACGTCTTGAAACACGTACTATCATATACAACTAAATTATAAGTACTTACACATTATTATAAAGTTAAGAAATAAAATAAATAATAACACAAAAGAACTGTTAGTAAAATTTATTACTAAACTGAGCTATAAAACTTAGGTACAGAAGAGTTCAAAATTTCCAGGATGTGGTTATTCTCCCGCTCCCATATTCCTTCTACTTTCACAGACTTTCAACTTTTCCCTTTCACCCCTAGTAAATGGCAGAACCGATTTTGATCTAAACCATGTCCTATCATACCTATATATTATGTACATGTCATATCCTTTCGTTTGGTACTCCATTTGGATTATTTATCCCCACTATCACCCCTAAGGTGCCCTATATGTAATAAACAGATTAACCAATTTTGATAAAACATGACTAATTGTAATTCACACGTCATTTGATATGCCGCTTGATTATATTATTTGACCACATTCGATTATTCATTCCCACTTTTACCGCTATAAATCAATAAATGGATGAACCGATTTTGATTAAATATGCCTCATCATACTTCTCACGTCAGGTCATGCCCTTTCATTTGATATGCCACTTGGGTATATTATTTGACAACTTTTATTCCCACTTTTATACCTATCACTACATAGTATAAAACAAAGTCGCTTTCGCTGTCCCTATGTCCCTATGTCCCTATGTCCCTTTGTACGCTTAAATCTTTGAAACTACGCAACGGATTTTGATGCGGTTTTTTTTAATAGATAGAGTGATTTAAGAGGAAGGTTTATATGTATAATAACATCTAATAAATAGTAGAGAAGTACTGTTATTTTTGAGGTTTCTAATGTGATGTCGTAAATAATTACATTTTTTGCGCTTACATTGCAAACGCAGCGTGAACCCTACGAGTTTTATCAAAATAATGTACTAAGTATTGTACACATTGAAAAGGTCTACAGAAAAGTCCGCGATGGTATATGTCTATCTCTTATGGATAACCCACAATAACTTTTTTTTGTCATTTACTTTTTACGACAAATAATGGCTAATTTTCGAAGCGATTTTAACCAATACAGCATTAATCCTTAACCAATTAAATACCTTGAATACATTGTTCATTTAATTTAGATTTATATGGAACTTTACACTGTATGATTTAAGTGAATATTTTCGAAGATATTACAGATTTAAAAATTGCGGGACGTAGCGTTTGCGGCGGTACCGGCCGGCCGCCATTGCACCCGTGCGAAGCCGGGGCGGGTCGCTAGTATCCAATAAATGGATGAACCAATTTTGATAAAATATGTCTTATTGTACTTTACACGTCATGTCTTTCATTAGATAAGTCACTTGAGTATATTTGATAAAATTTATTTATTTTTTCCCACTTTTACCCCTATATCAAATAAATGGATGAACCGATTTTGATAACATTGGACTACTTAATTGTTTCTGACAGGTCGTCTTTTTTCATTTGATATATCACTTGGGTATAACAGACAACATTCGTTTTTTTCATTCCCACTTTTACCCCTCTATATAATAAATGGATGAACCGATTTTGATTAAATACCTATGCCTCATTATACTTCTCACGTCAGGTCATGCCCTTTCATTTGATATGCCACTTAGGTATATTTGACAACTTTTATTGCCACTTTTATCCAATAAATGGATGAACCAATTTTGATAAAATATGTCTTATTGTACTTTACACGTCATGTCTTTCATTAGATACGTCACTTGAGTATATTTGATAAAATTCATTTATTTATTCCCACTTTTACCCCTATATCAAATAAATGGATGAACCGATTTTGATAAAATTTGACTAATTGTTTCTGACATGTCGTCTATTTTCATTTGATATATCACTTGGGTATAACCTACATTAACAACTAACATGCGTTTTTTTCACCCCTATATAATATAATAAACAACTAATGTAACAAAAAAACGCATCTAATTCGTATTACCCGTTAGCGAGCTACGGTGGCACAGACAGACACGCAATACACACATAGCGGTCATAACACCCCTCTTTTTGCGTCGGGGGTTAAAAATATAATACCTACGACATAATTTCAAAGACCTTTTATATAGAAAATTTACCTAGAAGTAACCATAATGCTATTTGTGCAGGTTTTAGACTTATGAGCAAAAATCTAAATAAAGGTCCTTTGACCCCCCCTACTACCCCCTCAGCATAACCACCCCCCCCACGCTTGGGGACTTTCGATATGATCATCTGGACATGTCAAGGAATAACTTTAGCGTATAATTTACCTAATAAAGTAATTCATGTGTAGAATGCCTTAGCAAATGTTCGCTGTGATTACTTAAATGGTCATAACTTTTTTATTTATGAACCGATTGACATGAAATAAACATTAAATGTTAAATGAAGCTTACCACAATATATTAGTGAAAACCGCATCTAAATCGGATAAGCCGTTTCTGAGATTAGCGTGTTCAAACATACAGACAAACAGACAAACAGACAAACCGACAAACAGACAAACAGACAAAAATTTTTTTAACAACAGTTTTGGGTTTGGGATCGATTTAGTAATAACCCCTGCTAATTTTTTTTTACATATTTTCATTGTACAGACACCACTTTTCTAGAATTTTATTATATGTATTGATGATGATTATGGTAACGTTTCTTTCAGAATCGATCGTGACGTATGTTTTCGATACTTCGTTAACAATAATAAAAATAAAGCTGGTTACATTGAATAAATTAGTAGGTAACAGTAAATCAAAGCGTTAATTTTCATAACTGTATTCAGGTAATAAGTGATACCTGTTTCCGGTAGGTATCTAATAATATCATATTGGTTTATTCAAACAATTCAATCGTAATTTATTAACTGTTGCTCAAAGTTTCTAATCACGAATGTATTTATTTGGACTTTATGAGTACTCAGGAAACCATTCGCGTGAATTAATTTAAATGATTATAATATGGCTGTAATAACAAGTACGAGTATACTTGAAGTACTCCTTTCAAGTTGAAAATGTTGGTCGTTTTCTACCAGTTTCAAAACCGACTCAACTGTAACAAATTTCTAGGGCGGAAAATAGAATTAGACGTCGCGTCGTTGCGATTCATTTTAAATGTGAAGTCCAAAATGTTTAATTAATCTTCTCAATGGTTGAATGTTGATCATTCACGATCCTAAGATACTTTGATAAGCTATATAATAGGCTTGTCGGAACTGTTTAATTTGTCTGTACAAAAAAATGGTTAAATGCTGCTTCTATGCTATTTTTTTTCTAATTGAATTTACGTATGGTAAACGTTTTTCCTTAATTGTCTATCTACTAATAGGACAAGGAAAAAATAATAAATTTTGGTTTGTTTCGATTTTACTAATAACAAATCGTTCGTATTGGTTCCAGAATTCCGAATAAATTCAATGTTAATTACCCATTTTTTTTATGGCACCCAATGGTCTATATATCTTTTCATATGATAGCTTCATGATAGCTTCGAATATTAAGTGAATGTAAAGTATTAGGCCTTTAGGCTAGATACTATAATAAAGAACGCTTCGTATATCAGCAAGCATAAGCCAACTTTGCTCGTTTTTATTTCTTTAAGCTTATTGATGGTACCGTACACACAAAAGTACACCTAAATCAAAAATATCCATTATGATATCCATTCATCGACATCGCTCATTCCTCTGTACACAAGACAGGGTTTTAATTAACAACTAACACTGTGATTGATTATAATTGAAGGCCCGAAAGAGGTGTTGAATTTGCCGAAGAACATGGAATATTAATTAGAGTTTTGAGAATACGTGAATACTAAATATTTATAGCATTTCCATTTAATTTAAAAGCTACAATACAAAGTAAAGTGTTACTTTGAATACTTGACAAATAATTCAAACATAAGCTATACGCTTTTAGAAACAACTCATTAAAGTGAAGTTTTTTGTACAAAAAGCTTTTATAATTATGTTACATATGTCCCCAAATATTTATTTTTAATTTATAAATATTCGTAGATATGAATATAACAAGCCAGGCTTTAGACAATAAATAGAAACTACGAATAATGTAAATCCAATTTATCGTCTAAGGCATAGATTTCCCATCAAGAGATTAAAGACTTTAACCTAGACCTTTAGAACAAAAAATGTAGGTAACTGATATACCTATTATAGTAAATCATTTACTAAAGCGACTCCATAATTGGAATCTGTCATACATGTCCTACGCATGTGATCTAAAGACTTGCGCGGTGCTCAGCGGTATCCAAAGCAATTACAATGTGGTATTGTTGGACTTGACTCCTGATAATGGCACGATTAAATCATCCCCTTCGTATGTCGTTAGTGACAAGTTATCCCGATACTAACCTATCTATCACAATTTGTCGATATAAACTTGATCTAAATCAATCTTAGAACAGCAGGAAATAATTTACAGGATAAGTAGCGGAAAAATTCCGTTGTAGTGGCTATTTATCTGGTTGTGTTCGTGATTTTGATGTGAATCTTATTGAACATTTATGTAAATAATGAATTAAAATATATAATACAAATAAAGAAAACCATAGAGGTTTGTATGTACTTATTTTTGAAGAATGCTTAAAATCTGCTTGTGAATTAGCTAGTTATGATCGAAATGAATATATTGCTATAGCTGAGATCGTGTTACCTTTACTATTTTGTAACTCATGTATTTTTTTTTCATTTCCACGGCCTGCCCGTCCGTTTAAACGTGTTAAATAAATCTTGGTTGTTGTTTGCGCGTCTGTCGGTGGATTATAGTGCTGCAAATAATGTTATTAACATCGGCCCACCAGCCATAATGGAATATATGTCGCCATTACATTGCTTTGTAGCGGCAAGCAAGTTAACAGCATAATTAATTGAGTTGTGTGTAACGACTCCTGGTGTTAATGACTGAATCAAATTACTTTTAGTGTTAGCGTATTGATGTATATTTTCTTTGATGTGGCTCGGGCTTAGTGTACGAAAGTAATGTTTAAATGGAGCACCATAATTAAACGTGTATTTTCGTACCGCATCGCTAGCTTGACTAAGATAAATGAATGAGTATGAATGAAGTAAACTTTACAGTCCTATTTACGGTACGATGCTATATTGTTTTAAGAACGTGTTAATGTTGATATTTTATGTAAAGACGATCATTAATTTAATACTTCAGAATTTTTAAACTATTAAGATGTATTTAATAGATATTTATATTATAAGACATTTAAAATTTGTTAAAATTTTTACACCTTTAACAGTTGTCTATAAATACGAGTATTGTAGAGTCCCTCAAATGTGGTTTCAAATCCGAATGGCTTTATTTTCTATTCAAACATTTCAATAGTACCTACCTACCGGTTGGTAGGTATACCAAGATTATTTACTAATTGTCACATGAAACCATTGTATTAGTTCACGGCAAAAAAGTTCCGCAAAATATAGCGTTTATTTCAAGTACATACGTAAATAGTTCGGTTTTGTCATACAAAAGTAAACATTAATGAGCTTAGTATTTAATATATGAAAATAGCTGTGCTTAAAATAAAGTAGAAGTCACGTTGGTACAGTATTTACCGCAGTTAATGTTTGAATAATGAGTGTTAATTGAAACTATGTTAATTACTATAGTGATGTAACATCGAGTTAACACGCTACCGTCCCTTGTTTGACGCTTCTAACTTTACTGGAGTTTATTGTACTAAATGCTATTATTGGATAATTAGTTACCTATATGCTACAAATAGACTTTAGCAAAGTATTTAAAAGCTTATTTAAAACGGTTTCAAACGGTTATATTTCACTTGAAAATTGCGTACGTGGATAAAAAATAAATGTTTTATCTCCAACTAATTTTCCTATAAACATTGGAAAAATCCAATCGTTAAACTATAAAAGTATCGTAGTTACAAGGTATTAACAGTATTGTTTACAGGAAACATTAGCGTAACAACAACATTTATAATGCCTACAGGGCTGCCAGCTTCTCAAATATCAGGTGGGATTACCAGCAATTACCGTGTATAGTAAATAATAGCCTGGATCCGCAAATTATTCTCCTATATGTGAAAATCGACACATCGTTTAAGCGGGCTTCATGTGATTATAATTGCAGAGTATCGGCCCTGTAATTTTAATACTTTAAACCGTTGCATAATGGCGTATTTAAAATTCTAGTAACCGCCAACGTTATGTGAATTATTTATAATACCATGGAGTTTTAAGATTTTCCCGATGGATACCTACTTTATTAAATTAAATCAGGAGCAATATTTTTTTAAATGTAAATCCTATTTAAGTTGATCTGAAACAATTGAACAGTGTATTTTATAAATTAAAAAGACTTAGCTCTATTTCGAATAACTGTTATTCACACGATGTCTAAGTAATATTAAGGTGTCATTAATTTAATTCTATCAACGTAAAAAAAATAAATATTTTATTATTTAAAGATTTTCAAACGGTTTTGACTCTATATCCGTTAAAGCTTTAAAAATTGTGCATGTTTCATGAATATAAGTTTATCCGAAGCTGCAGCTTGGCAGAGTTACCCGCTGCCATACAACTGCTTGAGGAAGATTTTATTTTCACAACATATTTTGCCGTCTTCGCTAACCTGAAACCAAACAACGTTCTAGAAAAGACGAAATAATTTTTTTGTTATACGCTTAATATGATTTCAATTAGGATGAACCAAGGATGAACACTATAAACTGGACATCGTAAACAATGTGTTAACAACAATGACAACGAAAGAGGTTTTTCATTATTTCTTTAGAGTAGTGAAATATTTTAGTAATTTTTATTTCTTGTTGGTTGTAACAAAACATATTATATAAAAATCATGAAACATTAGCAAAACATGCACCAGTATGTTATTTTGGGATTAAAAAATGTTACGACAAGTAACCAGGTAATCTATTATCTATAATATCGATACAGGTAACACGGATATGGTTAAAGCAGTGTAGATAAGATCGCGTGTCTGATTAAGGCCTGTATTGTTAGCAAATGGTTTCCCCTTGTGTTACGCACAATGCGTGTCCTATCTGATGGAATGTATCGTTTTTGTAATAGTTTTCCCTCAACACCTGACCTCCCTTGTTCTATTAAACAAAAAACTATTCTACATTGTTCTTACACGGATAAGCTTTGTGTTTGTATGAGAATTTATTTTCAGAACCTAGCAGAGATTATATGTTTTATGCGCTATTAATATCTGAGTTATTACAATATCATATTTGCAGGCTCATTAGCTAGATACTCGTTGGAATTAAATAGATGAACAACTTTTAATGAAACATTAAAAGCTACATTTTTAAATGTAGCCAAGCAACAAAGGATGTGGATATAAAAAAATAGGAAAAAAGTGATGTGGTAATTACGAAAAATGTATGAAAAATTATGCGGAAAATATAAAAGGATCAGTAATTTTTTTATCTAATTCCTCACTCGGTACGGCATCAAACCTGTCCGACATAAAAATCGCCAAAGGATAAAAAATAAACCGCTTAAACTCCCCGCAGCACATAAAATATCGGCCGTTATTTTATGCGCAGTAAAACGGGAATGTACCGTAGTTAACGGTGCGTGACAAAACTTTGTCTCAATTAGTGTTCGCAGTTTCTAGTTTCACTTTTTGTGATGTGAACTAGTGATTTATTGCTATTGTTACTGCATCAAATTCGTTGTGGAATATCTAATCTGTATTCCAATTCAGATAGCGCTCTATTCGCAGTCGTTTGTTATTCGCTAAACATCAAACGTTCATCCTAGGGTCGTAGACCCTTTATTCGGCTTCCCAAATCCCAATGACAACTTGAGCTTGTTAGCAAATATTAAAGTCATTTGACGCACAGATTAAATTGAACGTAATTATGAGGCATAATTGTTAGACAGAAGTCGCGAAACTCGAGGGTGCTTCCAGCCTTTTATTAACGATTTATTATATGTATAGATATTAAAGATATTTTCTACAGCTCTTAACAGCGTTTTAGAATAATAATACAGGGTATCCATTGTATGAACAATAATAGGACACGAAAGTAAAAGTTTCTCAAAACAACGATGTATTGGCAATCTCAAGGTGTCGATTTTCAAAAGGCGTCCCCACAACGGCTTTTCCCTCTTCTGCGTTGAAACTAGGGTTTCCTCTCACCTTACTAACAGAATAAACTCATTCGAACTAAGTTTTTGAAGTGAATTTTTGTAAGTCAGAAGACTTTCGAATTAAAACGGGTCTCCAGTGAGTCGTGTAACCCCTTGCCGACTTTATTACGAAACTTTCCCTTTAAAACCTTTTTTTCACAGCTCTTCTTTCAATCTGAATATAAAATAGGCGTCTTAGCGGAAAATTAAAAATTTATTCTATTATTGATACGGAAATCTTACAATCTTATGTTTTATGTAATGAACTATTTGAGGATTTATTTATTTATTTACATTCACATTTTTATACAATTTACACAATATGGATATAGTATCTTTGATTATTATTTTATTTTGGGTCATAGAATGACAATAAATTGTATGAAAAGCATTATTAAGCACCCTCCATGATGTAAATTTAGGAACATACTGAATATATTCAGTTGATGTATGTTGGAAGCACCCCTCTACCTCCTTCGATGTAACCATTATTATGTACTAGCAATTTAGCCTAGCTTCAGGGTACCAGAGTGAACAATAAGCCGATAAATACCTGCTCGTGTACGTTATAGGTACCTATAACTAGCTCATATTACTACCAAGGCATAGGTATATTTACATGAATGTAGGTACCTACTAGCTCATATTACTACAAGGCATAGGTATATTTACATGAAGAGTCCAAATCTGCCACCGTGTTCAGTTTTCTTTAATTTTATAAAAGACAATGCTTTCTGAATTTTTGACTGAAATTCGTTTAGGTTGTGTATAATTTTTTAATAACTTCATCATGTTACCAAATATTCGATAACGATTATAATTACTAATGTTCTACAGAGCATGCTTAATAATTATAAGAGCATAGTCTAAATGGCTACTAATCCATCGTTGTGTATAATTTGCTGAGTGTTTTTCTCTAATGACTTGTGAGATTTTCCCGATATTGCGTAGGTCGATGATCTTACAGAAACACGTATTAGTAATAGTCTCTAAGCGCCTGCTAAGCTGATTGTTATTGGTTTCATATTAATTCTCTCTCAAGTATTATAATAGGGATTGATTATCTTTTAATGTATTTAATATGATCGAGTGTATATTGATTATATTAACAATGGCCTATATATTTTTATTTATTTCATCTCGCTGAAGATTGTTGAGAGTAAAATCTATTACATTTCAACGCTTAGATCAAAGTCATACAATCGAACTGTGTTTCCAGATCTATGAATATTGTACTATTTATTTATGAATAATAATACGATTCAGCATTGGAGTGAATATGTTTTGTGTTTTCACTTTATACCAATATTTTAAATTTCAATGCTTTAAAATGTAAACACAAAATAAAAAAGTAACCATTCAATGTTTCATGCCAGCGCTAACACTTTTACATTTATTTCTTTGACACATGATATGAAATAAATGTTACTTAAAATGTATTTGATATTGATGGAGAAATTAAAGAAGAGGTTCAATTATATCTTCTTACGGTGCATTTACATACAACGAACACAGAGCTGGAGATAGAGCAAGAGCATTATTTCGTGATCTTTTAGTTTTAACCAAAACTCGTATTCAGTGTTGTTCAGTATTAAAATATTGCATAGAATCTTTTCGAACGCATTAATATCAAAAAAATAATGCTCTACGCCTGTACCTAAAGAATTTGACACAGTGGGGTTAGAATAAGCATTCGCTTTTTTAATGTAAATGCACCGTTATGTGCTCTAAATGTGAATATAAATTACTTGAAATGTAAAAATTTGCGAATATTTATGTAATAGGCCATATCGAAAGGCCATTGCTTATTTTTTACGCGAAATATTGTCAAATGTAAGTTTTTATTTATTTATTAGTAGGTAGCGCGTTGTGTATAAAAAAGGAATTTAATTTTTTATAACGTAAAAATACTTAAAATGAATCGCACTACCAATTTTCATCTCTTTCAGTTTTATTAAAGACCAATGAGAACAGTTGTGAATTCTGGAATATCAATTATATTTTATGCTCCCATTTTCAGATACTTAAAAGGATACGGTGTTTGTAATTACCTTTTGAGCTTCGAGATTTTATCGGAATTTAATTAATAACATTAAAGCAATAACCTTCACCCGTGCATTTAATATGCCACGTGTGAACTGCGAAGGTTCGGGGAAAGCTATTTTTGAATAAATAATTAGAGTTTTTCTTCGTCGCCAGCACGTTACCAAACGTTACACAAAGCGACGCCAGCGCTGCCAACTTCCACGTGAAGCCGCTTTAGGTACCGATTAATTGGGAGCTTACGTTATTGATTTTGTATTATCGTAAGCCGCTAGAACTTACCGATATTAAACACTTGCAGATGCTATTTATTTATTCAAATTGCCTTATACATCAGTTTAGTCTCTCTATGCATAGTTGATGCGCGTTTCCGATATAATCCGATTTGCCATTACTTTTATGATTTCCAACGAAATAGTTATTCGGATGTATACGTTTTTGTTTTATTTATTGGACGTTATTTATGACGCCCGTTTTTACGAGCGTACGCGTAAAATGAACATTAAGTATGGTTTCAGTTTAATTAAGTTTATGGTATCGTTAATTTGGTTGTTTGAGTGAGCTGAGTGGCAGATAACTTGAAAAGGTTTAAACACGTGAAGATGGATTAAATATATTAAAAAAGTATGTACTAGAATTATATGTATAATTGTAGAAAAAAAATGTAATGGATAAATTGTTTCTGTAAAAAAATATGTAAACAGTCCTACCTCTATTCATTATCTATCCACGAAGCAATAGTATGGAGTCATCGCTATCATTCACAGAATTATAAAAGGAAGAAATTAAACAGGAACATAATTTAGTTCAGGTTTAATATATTACATTCGCATGCGATTCAACACGCCACGTGTAGAGCCTGGATATTGTTGTGACAGACGTGACGTGTAAGTGACAACCGTGACACAACTCACTTTTGTACGAATGTTTATTTCTTACCTTGGGTACGTTACATTTTTTTGTGCACGTAAATCCACAGGAAGACAATATTATTACCATTCTCCCTTTACTTGCTTGTTACTAAAAATAGCGGATAAACGAGTCAGTACGTATACTTAATTTATTTTTCATCTCTGTTTTTGTTGGGCGATTCTTTTTATTCATTAGTTTAATACGTTAGTCTGAGCGAAGTGTACTTTAATGGGAGTTAATCAATTTGATCCTTCCTACGCTAGCTTTGTTTGTTCTGTGCTCTATAATCCATCCCTCTGATCATGCCATGATTATAAAACACATTCTAAGGACATATTATATTCAAAATGTGAGTTTGCATATACCTTTAAGACACAAATTTGACGGATGTGGTAGGTACACGAATATTGTAAAAAATGGATGATAAAATTAATCGTATCGAACCACCATTATTATTACCTTTGCCTTTGGCAATATAGCAGCGCAATATTTAAATATGTGTTCCTATTTGTTACGTTTAGTTTATTGGCAACCGCTGACGCTCGTTATTTGTTTCAGTCTGCCATCAAAAGCTTTGACTTTCGGGCTTTATTTTTCATTCAGTACACACGCTATCCAATTAACATTAATATTTACATGACGCAAACATGTTGTATTGGTTTATTACAAACGAAACTTTGTGTGTTGGAAAATTCGATTGATACATTTCATGCGAACGTTGATCGGATAATATGTTGGATTTTATGAGTTACCTACCTATGGTATACATGACAAAGTGTCAAAGTGTATTATAATTTTATAACATTCAGATATAAGTTTGGCTTTAAAATCGTAAAATGAATGTACGTTGCAATAAAAAGTACATATTTCGATACAGTAATAACGTAAAAATCGTAGAATTTTATAATGCAACTATCAAGATAGGCTTATTTCTATTTAAAATTTTACTTTTTAAAATGTCAAGAAATTATTTTCTCACTAACAATAAAATTATAATCACACTAATTCTGTTTAGAATCAAAACAGTAACGTTGCTAATAGTCCAATTACCCAAATTGATTTCTCTTCTGTCTTCAATAAAAAATTGTGTGAGAGCGACATGGTGACTGTAAAACGCTTTATTGCGGTATCGCTTGGACACGCGTAATGGTCTAAATTTATTGGGTTAAACGGCCCGTGCGAACGGAAATTCGGCCGAAATTGTTCGCTTGTCTAATTTTTGTGGATTTGATGCTTCATTTCCCGAAACAAATCCTGCTACGGGATGGGCACAAAGGCCTTTATTATCCAAACGTTGCTCCTTAATGGCAATTAATAAAAGCAGTAAATGAATTTATAAAACGTATTATTGATTCAAAACTCTATTTATCCTTGCATATATTGATGCTAGTAGAAATTGGATATAATAAAATTGAATAATATAATGTTAAATGTATTTCTACAAAAAGCAAATTTGGAAATATAATAACGAATAGATATGATATCAGCTTACTGTTTTTAATAACGGATCAGACTATAATCTTTTTCAGTAGTTAAAACTTTGAAAATTGAGATATCAAATTTGCTGATAATAATGGTCCTTACCTAAGTACTAAGGGCAATCAATGGACAGTAATAATGAACGTAAATTCAACTCTCTCGATCCATCTACGTAGGCTTTATAAGAACAATTTGTTTGCTCATTTTTAACCGACTTCAAAAAAAAGGAGGAGGTTATCAATTCGGCCGGTATGTTTTTTTTTTTTTTTTTTTTTTATGTATGTACACCGATTACTCCGTGGTTTCTGGACCGATTTACGTGATTCTTTTTTTGTTCGATGCGGGATGGTGTCGAATTGGTCCCATAAAAATTTTATTCGGATAGGCCCAGTAGTTTTTATTTTATGAGCATTTTTGTCTGTATTTGTAAATGTTGCAAGTGAAAGTTTGAAGTCGGTTGTTTTTAACGCAGTTATTGACTTGTTCTCTCGCTCTAATCGTCTTCGTGGTAACAACGAGACTCTAAATCAGGGCTAAATTTGAGTTTGAGAGATAATAAATACACAAAAATGCTGCCATTACTGTCGCAAACATTGTTAAAATGATTCACGCTATCGCTTCTAACATTATGTTTTGGGATGCTCCAGATTACGCAACGGATATAACTCTACTGTCATTTAGTATAAATACTTAGGTATTTTATGGATGTAAACTTTAATCTTGCTTTTCGAATTATTGGCGAACTACTGTATTTTGTTCCAGGTATTGCACTCACCTATTTTTCGATTCATAATAATTTTTTTCATCGAATGAATTATTATAATCATGGAATAAAAACTATAAATTATTATTAACAACATGCGTATATAAATAAATCTTATGTAAAGAATAAAGCACAGCGTGGAGGTTGAATAAAAATACATGAATAGAGTAAAATCTTTACGAATACGAGAAAATATTTAGGAATTTTTCGTATAAAAGCCAGCTTTGAATAATTATTTAGCATACGCTTCCTTCAAAGAGCAAGGGGACATCTTGAGCATTCTACGCATTCTTTATAATATTGGTGAACTACTTCATGCTATCGCTATTTCTTTTACATTATAAGTTATAATATCATACTTTATATGTATATCAACTTTGAATGGAAATGTACAGCTATATCTATCTATCATCTACTGCAAATTATAACTAAACTAAAAATAAAGAATTAGTAAATATTTTTCAATTAAAATTTAAAAAAATAAGACCATAGACACTTTTCAATAAAATGCGTCGCCTGCAAAACTTGTACGATACTATGCCATAAAACTTAGTAGTTTACCATAGATTTTCATAGAGCGCGTGTAAGCGTTTCCGTTATTCCATGGGGGATTTAGTTTGCGGTTGATATGTTACTTTTAGGGAGTACTTAGAAGTAAACGGACAGGGCTATAAATCCGTAGCAGGAATTGAATCAAACGGCTCTCCAGACAGCCCCGGCGATAACGGCGGATTTATGCGAATGTCTTACTGCGCGGACCATGTAAGCTCACCATTGAATCTTTAATTTGGCCGGCTATCAATGTTATGTGTGTAATTTATTTACTCTATACATAGCATAGCTAAGGTATCATGAAACATTTATTTCTAATGGAAAATCAGATAATGCTTTTCTATGTTTACTCTTTCTTCTTCCTTGTCTTACTCTACTCTTTAATTCTTGCTCACTATATCTATCTACATGAGCGATAAAGCCGCGCTTTGTACATCTCTATTATACTTTCGATGTCTTCTAATCGATGTCTTAACTAAGTAACTAACTATTTAATGGAGAAAATTGCTACTACGAATACCAGTATTTACTTTATATCAAATTTACTGAGGCGAGTGTTAGCAAACTGAAATAGTAAATAATTACTCTAATTAATTTCACCGAACATAACGGTATACATATTTTCACAATAATTATTATCGAAACCTAAATTATATCATGTTTATCAATTTTATTTCGATTATCGGTGAAAATATACTTCTTTTATATTTGCAATTGTATTTTAATTTAATAATATGGCAATCAAAGTGAACAATTTGGTGGTTAATAAGTAATTATTGCCAATTAAAACTTTACAGTGTAATTGTTACCATCTGCGATGTAAGGTTTCGGCACATTTTATTATACAATTAATTTATTTTATTGCTTTATAGTTTATAGCGAAATCATTTTCACATATTGAAGTACCTTCCTATAATTTAATTAAGAGTGTAGCAGATATTTTAAACAATGTTTTGTTATTTTTCGAAAGACCTTATTACATTGAATATAAATTAAAGTGTAATGCATTAAATTAAAGTGCACAGATGAAAATAGAAGGATAAAATCCTTCTATTTTCATCTGTGCCGGAAAAACGTGTAATAATAGAGTCAAAATTAGGTCTACGCGCCTGCTACGGAGGTCGTGTAGCGTTAACGATATGTTACTAATCTGGCATATGAACCTGCATTGCTTTATAAAGCTTTTTAATTTTTTCAAAAATTATAAAGCTTTTGAATTTTTTCTTTCTTACAAATGCTACCTATAGGTCGCATTTGTAAGAAATAAAAAATAAATCTTTCTTATATTATGCTTCCTTGCGATCAATCTGAAATTAGTAATAACATTACGGTTGTAGTACGTAACTTAAGTAATTGTTATGTCTCCCGAGTTTTCATTGTATAATTAATTTAATAATAAATTATTATATCCTGAAAAAATAGGCCAAAGCGTAATAACTTTTATATGATAAATGAGATTCATAGCTATTTTTAAAGCTAAAAGATAATACTGACAGACAAACTAGGTCGACTCGTAAAATAATACAGAACCATTGTATGAATAATATTTGTTCTAACCAAAACATTCACTCATGCAGCATCACTGTTTATAATGATTACAAAAATAATTCGTCGTTTCTATTATTTTGCATGGAAACAAGGGGCATAATATATGATAGTAATATTCTCTCGATTGGGTCATAGCTCAATATAACGAGACTTTACGGCTCTCTCTCGGCTCGTAAATTTAGGCGCACTATTCTTTCCTGATAGTGTTCCAAATTTATGCTGCTGATTGTCATACTTTCGATACACTTAAGTGTACTTCATGCGCTCTCATTTGAATCTCTTTAAATTTAACACTGAGTATAATCTGTAGTTTACAAGTCACTATTTCAAGGACTATGTACGTTTACTTATTATTATCAATATCTTTACCTAACCTAACCTAACGTTTCAAAGAAAAAAATAAGTTAAAGTAGAGCGCAGCGGCAGCAGAGCTAGTGGTTCGCCTGATGATAGGCGATCGCCAATCACTACTACCTAATAAAATCTGCAGAGAACACTACAGGCCTGTTTTGCAGATTGCAAAATGATTAATATAAAATAAATAATACGTTTGTTATGAATATAATTTCAGTAGCTAAGTAAAAATAACTATTAAGCCTAAAAATGCTGTATTTATAATATCGTATAATTAGTTGTTGTTAAAGTTTTTATATTTAGTTAAAATTTCCAAGAAAAGATCTCATAATAGTAAGATACAAAATAGGTGTGCTCGCTTAGGACGGGATCGCTTACATAATAAATGTGCTAGTACTCTCCGAGGATTATGACGAGTCTACCGACACCTCAATTGCCTGAACTATTTGGGGTTATTAGAGAAATAGTCTTCGGACAAGCTATGAAAGCTATATTAGATATTGCTTTATTAAATCCGTTAAATTCTAATCACTTCACAGCGAGATAAATTTCTGTTGACATAATTTTCATAAATTTCATCTCACAATTATTTCGGTTGACCTGAATCCAGTTGAGCACAGATTTATTCAATCGTTTATCATGGCGCGAGGTGAGAATCGTATCCATCACGGTAAGTGCAGGACGAATAAATTTGAGCTGATTTACAAGCAAGAATTAAACGTTCGAGAACGGTGGGCAAGTGGAAGAGAATTATGGTCCATATTCCTCATTATGAATGGCACAATTAAAAAATCCCACACGAAGATTTAAAGTCGCATCCATTTGAACGGAGAGTGTCGGTTTTATGCATGAGCTCGCCAGTGCAGGAAAATAAGACTAAAGAATACATGGAATCGTGTTCTAGAGATCCGTGCCAAATAGTCGAGTCAGGTTATAACGGTGCACTTTCATTCACCGCTGTAATGAAAAGTGTGCATATTCATCAATTTCAAAATCTTTTTACTGCAATTTATTCGTGGAAACCTTCATATTAAGGTCACTTGTGAAATTGTATAGGTTAATACGTGGTTTTCATTTATGTAACATCAGTAATAATGCAACTTTTTGATTAGATTGTATAAAAGAAAAACAAGAAGAAACCTATTCATTTATTTTATAAAAAATGTGTAAATTTACTGCCAAAATTAATCAACTTGAATGAGTTACATTTTTTGGTACAGGTTTTACTAAACTTTTCTTCTCAATGGATGCCTTTAGTTTGTATTTGCATCCATTAAATATATCTGTAAAGCTTTCGTTCTTAATTATACTGTTATAAAAAAACATGTTGTTTAATGAACGTAAAAATAGCTGTGTTCAATTTTAACCCTATTAACGTAACAACAAACGTGTTCAGCTGCTTGCTATAGTGTTTATACACGTTATTCCTGTACGATATTGTAGTGCTCCGTCATAATGTCATGACGGCGGCACTTGATCTCAGGAAAAACCGTTATGAGAGTGCTATTTAACTTAATACACGAGAGTGCCTCTCCTCCCTACAAAGTACTATCTAAATAAAAAATGCATACACGATTACTCAATTTTATGAACATACTTAAACGTTCTTAAACCTCGTATACCTTAATAATATTTTCCTACATGCTCCATTCAAAACACATTAGGAAATAGAGAGGCAAGATTGGTACATAATAAGCTGTTACTGCTCATAATTTATGTAAACGAAGCTAAGATGAAAGTTAACATATGTTAAGGCCTGAATTGATTCAAAAAAATTGTCAACTCGAAAAAGCGGGTAGCACTCTCGTAATTCTAACATTATTTTGGCTTGCAAAAAGGCGACATAAAGCTAATCCCTTAGAAATGTTTGCAAAATTAAACGTTGAAAATGCTTTACACAGAAAAAGCGAAATGGCGGCTTAAGATGGCTGCTCAGTAGTGGACGGTATTCATTATGCTAAATTGCTCGATTAAGCGGCATAAGCTGCACCGTTTAAACTATGCCAAGACACTACGATCCAGGTCATGGAATTGGCTATTAGAAAATGGAGTTCCCGCTATATTAAAGTAAATGTCTTCTTAGGTTTAGGGTATTATTTCATACTTTTCTATTGAGTGTTGCTTCGAGATATTTTCTACTTTGTTGTATATTCGGAATTTGGTCCTTTATTCCACTCTTAAATCTATTTTTTTAGCGTTGACAACAAAATATAATACAGTAATTTATTCCGCCCTCATTTCATCCCACAGTGATGATATGAATGTAACAAATAAAAAATCCATATGTAACAAAGCTAATAAAATTTTCAGATCAACAATTTCTATTGGATCTTTTCATAACATAACATGAGCTTCGCAAACAACGTACATTCCATATATGTACCTATATAGAACAAAAATCTCAATATTGGATGTTTATTTTTAAATAGACCGAATAACATCAATATCCTCTTTCATCGACGTTTGACAACAGGAAAAAATGTCAATAACATGCTCTTCAAAGCAAGCACAAAGTATATGTTTGCGATATCTCGTTTGTTGAAAGCATATTCATAATTTATAAATACACATGTCTCATAAGGTTTCTCGATATCAAATTAAAGAAATAAGGAACCGATGTTTTCCATCTTAGTAACAAATGTGATTTTTATGTTTATAATTATTGAGAAAGAAACGGGACATTTATAATATTTTAAATGTTAACTTATTTATAAGGTCCTACAATTTTAACAGTATATATATATAAATTTTAGATTTATGAAATGTATGACTTTCTAATAGTTTCAATGCTTATTGCTTATGCTTACAACAAGAAACATCTTGTTGTTTAATTAATTTAGTGGTAACTAATTTAGTGGTTTCATTCATTTTAATAAGATTTTCATTACTGGAATATTGTTTTTAATAAATGTTGATATTAAAATAAAAGTGTCTCTTTTGTTTAACGCGGCCCTTGTTCCGTAATCTCGCTATTTTCCATTCAATTCACACTGACAAGCCATCGAGGCACGATGCATCGTGAATATATACTTTCATTTTATTTTCATGGCTGAATTCCAACGGATTTTTATCCTGAATGATGCCTGGATAGGGTCCAAGTAAGTTGCGGAATAAACATGACAACGTTCTCTACGGGGAAATTGTAAAATGCGCGGTTACAAAGGATTCGGCTGACGTGGCAGTTTTGATACAAAAAACGCTTGATACTTATGCCACGGGGAACGCTTGATACTTTGGGCCTGGCCCAGATTCGCACAATGTGCCCCTCGACTCATAAAAGAAAATTGTTTTGTTTGGCCCGCTGGATAATTAGCTGTGTAATTACAGTTATTATGTTTTTTATCTTTGCCTGATGTGGGTTCTTACGTTAGTTACGTGATTAAAGTATGAAAAAATACGGAATTATTTGCCGGGAGATAAGTAACAATAGTACGCTTTTAGCTAGGCTGTCTTCTTCATCTTGATTTTAGATATTTTAGATAAGATTTTATATTTTATTACACATGAATATAATTTTACATGTTTCTATTGCGCCTTTATGAAATAAGGCACATAATCCTACTTGTAGGAGATCTTTATTATGCGAAAGGTTGAACCTATGTCAAATGTCAAGATATAATCTTTTTTAAGGAAAATAGGTTTTATTATTTTTACAATAAATTTAATTCTGTTGGAATATCTTCTGAATATTATAGGAAAAGAACGAAATAATAATAAATTATTTAAAGGGACTAACATAAACACTCATGTAATTTTATTATATTTATTTATGTAAAGCATAAAATTCCTATTAGTAACGAATTATTTACGAAGTTCAATAAAGATCAGCCCCGGATAAGTACAATGTTGTGGTTTCCTTACTTGATTAATTAACTACTTTAGATATTTGTAACGTTATTAGCATATCCACCCATGCTTAATTAACATAGAGCTATTTATGTGTATCAAAATAATAAACGACATCTTCTATAATATAAAAATGAATCCCAAAATGTGTTGGTAAGCGCATAACTTGAGAACGGCTGAACCGATTTCGTTAATTCTTTTTTTATTATATTCTTTGAAGTACGAGGATGGTTCTTACGTAGAGAAAACGTTAATATGTACCACGGGCGAAGCCGGGGCGGACTGCTAGTTATTACATAAAATACTTTTGTAGTTTTCCTGTTTTGAAAATATATCACGTGATAGTGAATATTTGTCGTTTTTCTTGTTATTTTATTCAGTAACCTTTCATGAGATGTATGTTATTATACTCATGACACTTTCACCTTACAGAATTCAGACAAGCAGAATTTCCAAAGGATTTCCACGAAACACATTAATTCTTGGAATTATATCGGCTTACTTGTAAAGGTACTTAGCGCCATGCCAACGTTACTTCAGTGGATAACGCAAGTCTGGTGTATTGACGGCGGTAAAGAAATATCCGGCGGAGATTGGCAGTCGAGGTTATTGTGTCGGAAACTTGCTAAACGGATATTAGCCGAGTATCAGCTGAAAGCGGTACGAGCCCTCTGTACACTTCATATTATCGGTGAGACGAAATCGCAAGCAATATTCTGTTTGATATCAAACGAAAGCCTGCTTCAATGATTGTGATGGCGTGTTATGGGAATTGAATAATAAATGTATGTTGTGTTAGACGCTGCGAAGACGTTCGTGATTAGTTTACATTTTCATATTCCTCTTCTCAGTTTATTTTCAAAGACGCGACGGGATATCAGCTCGGCGTACTGAGGTTTTCGAAATTGTGCGTGGGAATTAAGCCTAATGAAAATAAGGATAGGGAATATGGCACACATGGTAGTTTATCTGAAGTACATTAACATACATAATTACACATTTTCATACAATTAAGATAAAACTTGTCTATTATGTTGTTAAAATATGATTAGTCCTCATTTAGGAATATATTGAATTCAAGCACGTAAAATTGAATTATGGACAATACCCATTTATAATATCCATTACATGTTTTAATTTCCATTTAAAATCTTAAAAAAATACCGAATTATAAGTATTTTGTGTTTGTTTTAAGTCAAATTCATCTATCAATTTTATATACCTTTCGATATAAGATAAACAATAGGATGAATAGTTTTTTGTTTCCAAAATCTCTAATACATAGCTTTTATATCTACCTGATCCGATATCTAAGATGATAAGCTTGCGTGCCTCGCGCCTGTGTCAAGGCAAATCCTCTTTTTGAGCAAATCCTTTTATTTTTGATACCAATGTTTTCTAATAACAACAATCTTTTCCTTCCTAGTCTTTGTTTCCTTGTTGTGTGTGTTCAGGATTTCTTTGAAACATTTCTTTTGTAGGTTTATGGTATTGTGATAGACATATGGTGTATTTTTTTATATATTTTTATTTAAGGCCATGATCAAATCAGCAATAATTGTTTTCATTTCATATACCTACCTGCATTACGAATCTACATTAATTAATTAAACGGTAACTATATATGAACGTTTTTCGACAAGATGAATTCCTTTATGTACTGTAAACCTGAAAAGATTTAAAAAGGAACAAAATTTATATTTTAGTAGGTAAGAGAAGAAAGTGATATTACAACAAACATTCCAATAAGCGGTACGTCGGAACGCATTTATTAAGCCGTCCTCGAACGAGCACGCAACCATCAATCCTACGCTTTAGGAAACAAAACTTAGGAGATAGAAAAGAATGTAACCGTTATATCTTTTTATGAAAAATTGGCTCGATATCGTGCGTAATTTGTCACTGAAGACCATGACAGGGCTGAGCGAAACTTCCA
The DNA here is from genome assembly GCF_061535455.1 of Colias philodice. Lineage (NCBI taxonomy): Eukaryota > Metazoa > Arthropoda > Insecta > Lepidoptera > Pieridae > Colias > Colias philodice. The sequence goes on along the minus strand of NC_143103.1, from coordinate 6,907,794 downwards.
AACAGAGGGATTACACGGAAATCTTATGAATAATTAAGAGCCTGCGACAACTTTTATTTAACGCGTACCTTTCTTCGTATAAGTAGGTCATTTCAATCTTATATTCAAAGGAAACACGGAAAGATACTCTACATTTCCCGCATAGTGTGGAAGACTCCATTTGTAATGATCTCTCGCAAATTGTATCCTTTTAAAATGGTAGATAGAAATTGAACTTTTAGCAGCGGAAAACAGTTATTACATTAATGTAAAGTGTTTGCAGAAGCGAAGCAATTAATGATGAGAACAAAGCAGTCCGTTTGCTCTCCAGTTATTGGAATTTGAAAGTAATTTGGGTCAATCAAACACTAATCTAGAATTTATAGAGTAGTGAGTGGTTAAGACTGCGCCGTTTTTTGTATTTATCTTTTATGTTAGTCAATTGTTTTTTTTCGTTCGTATTATTTAGTCATTAAATTAATTTGCATTAATCTTTATAAAGAAACGGTTAATACAACCATTCAAATAAGCTTCTGAAAGGCCTGTTAAGTATTTTTGACCTTGTATTGTGATTTATGCGAGAGGAATGTTCCCCGGTCCCAAACAAATTAAAATTCTATTATAGAACGAAAACAAATACTTCTTAATTATAACAATTTTGGTGTAACAATTATAAAACAACAGCGAACATAATATTGCGGGAATAACAAAATAATTACAAAGTACTTATTTGATTATAAGTACGAAATTATGACCTACATACAAACGTTATTTACACATTTGGCCCAGCGTTAAGTACCTCACACTTTCAAATATTACGTTATGCTTAAATTCTGAGCCCGCCCGTGGTTTCCGATCCCTCGTATTATTTCTACATCACCGCTCACATCGCCCTCAAAGGCCATGTTTACTGACTACACAAATCGATATTCAGGTGACACGATTTATGTGGTATTTATACACCATATTATGCTGTGGGTAAGCACGCAATACGAATTTATTTTTCATTTCGCTTTGACCTAAAATTTTTGAACCCAATCCCTGTAAAGGTGATTAGAATAATTCTATTTATTTAATAAAATATGCTAATGGTGAGTAGGTATATTCGAAATCAATTTTGTTTACTTAATAAGGTTGTACATTTACATACTGCGACCGTTTTTGGTAAACAACTAATGAACTGTTAACTTGTAGTTAATTTTTGAAGGTGTGTGCCGATTTACGCGTATAACCGCGAAATATAACGAAGTTTATTATTTATCGGGACAGCGTGCTGTGGCTTCAGTGGTTTCAATTAATTAAAATTTGAAGCTTTACGTACAATTATAATGAGGTTTAAAAATCTCATTACAGGTTATGAATACCGTTTATGGTAAGGATTATTTTCATATTTAATTTTAAACGCACTAAAATATAGAACCACGAACTTTAATGTGTCTGTATATGTGTGTATAAAGCTTTTTCGAAAAGTTTTCCGAAGATTAGGCAAATAAAGTAATAAAATTAATAAGTACTAAAGTTTATAAAATTAATTAATTTATCTATACTTCCCTATTACTTAATATTTATTTATCTAGATATACTTGCCAAATATGTTTGGTGTTAAAAATATCTTCCCACTGTGGTCGGTAAGGCACTAAGTAAACCGCAGTACCTACGCTCCTATTGGTAGAGTTTAAATTACCGTATAATACCAATACAATAAAATTTTATTCCTTTATGCACCACACTATGTTTTTTAAATAGAACCGTTAGGTATTTAAGTGACTAAGATCCTTTAAAAAAGAGCCGTATTTTAATTTCTGTAACAACAATTTACGATATTTTCATCGTCTAATCATTATAAATGTTATATTTATACGCTGAATAAAAAATATATCGTATAAAAACAAACGCAAATATTACTCGTTAGCCGATCGTAATCGACATATTTTTAATATTAAAACATTCGTTTGTGCATCGGTTATTAAAATCGTGTGGCGCTGCGCGTTTAATTTGAGCTCGAATAAAAATGTAATTTTCGGCTCTATTTGATAAATAACGAGTCTCCATCAAAAAGTTTATTGCGGAAGAAGGTTATTGTGTATATTATAAATTTAATTATATAGCTTTTATAGTTTGATCTTTTCAATGCCTAATCTACATAATAAAAATAATAAGTGTGTGTTGTTGGTTTTTCCTTAAGTAGGAGTAATTAGTTCTAGAGGGCGACTTAATCTAGTTATAAAGTTCTTTTTTAATTTCCTATTTCTAATACAAAAAAAGGAGAGGAACAGCAGTTTAAAAACTTTCAATAGAAAAATAAACGCAATCTAGATATGCAGAAATAAATAATACCGATAGGTTATTACGCCTTCTTACTACTTTATTCCATCTGTGAGAAAGAAAATATTAAATGCGTTCAAGTAAACCGACAATACAAACATGTATGTAGTGAGCAGACAGAATGAATAAACAAAACAAAATACACCCTTCGCCAATAGGAGATGACAAACAAAAATATGTAAAGGGGAACAGATCCCCTAAATGGATTGTCTGATCTCCTATAAGTCCATCTTTTTATGTTTCAGTAAATCTCAAAAAATAAGCAACGTACAAGGACGCTACATGAATATTGATCATAAGACTGTTTACAATAGACCAGATGGATGCTGCGAGCGGACCTCAGAGGCCGAGCGCTCAGATAATTGATATTCAGTAAATATTGACGGATACAATAAACTGAAAATTGAGTTTTCAAAACCAGACTAAATTAATTTGCAACTTCATAACAGCGTCGCGCCGAGTGAAATTTTTATTAAAAACAAATCCAGATTGTGCAAATTTACGTACCTATAATGCTAAACAAAATTACATTTCTGAGTTAGTTATCCTTTAAGTAATGAGTTGGAGCCTCCCTCACGTTCTCGTTTTATTAAAAACGTGGACATGGTCAGTCCATAATTAACGATATTTTTTCCATTAGGTACACAGAAAACATCAGAAGGTGAAAATGTGGAACATAATATCTATCGACTCACACAATGTTACGTCTATTTCAGAGAGATTAAATTCACTAGGTACGTCGTTAATTTAACGAAGTTTTTGAATAAGGTTATCAAAATTACAGGAGCACTAAAACGTATAGTTTATCCTCTTACATGATAAAATTACATGTTCAAAATAATTGTTCAATTGTTATCCAACGTGCAGTAAAAGGAAGCTCTATTATAAAGCACAGGATAATAATTATGCAAATAGTCCGTAATTAGGGACACGAGTATCGTGGCGTTTTTATAAAATTTATTATAAAAGAGTTGGCCCGTTTGTGTCGCGCGAGTTAAAAGTAAGTTTGCTGAAAAATTAGCTAAAACTTTAGCTATAAAATTCATTATTTTCCAGCTAACCGACCGAGAAAAGCCGCTTGATCTGGCTATAAAGTAACTTGGCAACGATGTAGATGGTAGAACCAGCTTTACTTTATTTTTGACCTCAATTTTCTTAACCAGGTTAGAAATTACTGTGGCCTAAATTACATCGAGGTAACATCAACAGGAAGTTGCTAAGTTTTAACTGGCATTCATTCAATAATTCTAAGCATCATTTTTTTGCTAACGTTTTTGAGGTTAAATTGTGTTGAAGAGTATTTCAGATTATATAAGCTAAATAAAAATAGTAGACTCGTGTTAGATTTCATCCCCACGTGCGCGTTCCGGCACAACGATCTGCTTTTATTCTTTAAACCACTTATTTTTCTTGCTGTGACTTCGCAAGCGAGATTTCAATTAAACTTTTTGTGCTATTTTCACGAAGTAGAAATTAAAACATCGACGTATAAATGAACGTTGTGGTTTGGAGAGGTAATTATGATTTCGTTAGAAGTAATAATTGGACTGAAAATTGTTTTTTTTTTACAAGTTTTCCAGTTTCTTTGTATTATTATTGTACTTATTGAATTAATATCTGTATTTAAAATATAATCGATGAATGGTTGAATGAACATTTTGTCTGTATTCAAAATTAAGAAGTGAATTTCGGTTCGATATTTACTTAGGCTTCCGCAGTAATAACTTGCATTATAGGGCTGAGATAATGAATTTGGCAAGAGCTTCGGTAAACGCCATTTTACGGGCGCTAGCTTGTACAATAGGCTGTATTGTTGGCGCGTTTAACTTTGAAAATAATGCAGGTTTCTGCTAGATATTGGAACGTTATAGACATTTTGTTAGGCATTATGCTTTCCGGTATTGTTAAAAGTATATTTTAAACTTCGAATTATCAATTTTAATTTAATTAAGATCGATATTAAATTATTATTATAAAAGCTCTATCATTTAGATGATAATGTTGGCGGCATTTTCGTGTTTCACATGCTGATATTAAATACACAAAATAATAATATTTAAATGTAACCTATCGTCTCATCGGCAAGGTATTATTTAATCAAAAATTACTAACTATACCTACAAATAAAATTTTACTTGACTTTTTTTTATAAAATTCGTTAAATTGGCTGGTGGTTTTCTGTATGCCGATGCAACGAAGTAATAAATCCTATTTTGTAACTACAGCCATCTGCGATTAAACTTAAGCCACTGTTGAATTCCAAATTTCGAAATTTCTAAGTTAGGAGAACAATTCACAGATACAATTAAAGTCAGATCCACAGACAAGACACACTCACTAAACGTAATTAATATTAGTTTTTGCATTGCAAATGCATTGCTATGTTTTGGAATTTTATATGTCTGTATAACTTATTAATACGTTTTTATTATTTAGTAATCACTAATCTGTAACTTTCAATACAGTGAGTAATATATTGTGAGTTTTCAGCATAATTATATAAGAAATTTTTGGGAGCTGATGGCTGAACTTCTTTTGATTGCCTGTATAGTGTAAACTTACATGGTGATGCAAATGCCTATAGGTATGTATAATGTATATGTATCTATGCATGTATGTATCCCAAACATTGTATACCTACAATAACAATCATTTGAAAGTAAATATCAAGTATATAGTATTCATTATAATATAACTAGATTTATTCCAATATCATACAAAGAAGTTACTTGATATTGCTGTTGCAGCGAAAAGTGTACCATTGTCTTAAATTATTTAGAATTACACTTTGTCGCATTTACACGTCAAACCTTGTTCTGTACATCTCATACTCTTTGTGGTATGCAAATGTGTCAAGACACTTAACATACAAAGTATATGCGACAAAATGGAGGAAAGTTATAACTTTATATGAGTAGTCTCCTAATATTGTGAATAATAAAAGGAGACGAGACATCGCAACCTGGTTATAAGTTATACTGAGTCAGTATAAGACTTTGAATGAAAACGATTCGAGTTTACCTCTGTAGACGTATTATTGTTTTTTCATATGCTGGTAATATGAATGAAAACATTACAGTTATCTAAGAGAAGCTTTCAAATGATTTCCTTTTGTACTAGTTCTTTATTTTGATTCACATGAATATTTACTATTTTAATTTGTGACTTTAACGTAAGTATAAACTTTGCTCATAATTGTGTAACATCTGCTGACTTTGTTTTTCACATTAATAAGAAAACTCAACGTCTCATAATAATCTTTTACGTATGTATGTTGTATCAACCAAACCACAATGGTATTAGGTATAGAAAGTTATGGAACTCCAATCTCCATTGATCTGACAGAAATATGATATCGCATCGTCGTGAATATATTGCAGATATGTATAATAAGTACCTACTGCAAGCGAATTGTATTATAACCAATTTGGCTATCAGTATAATATAGAAAATAAAATTTATTAAAGGATTATGTTCTTATCTTTCCTAAATTAAAACTTCATGTTTCAGTTTACGTAGCATACATATTTTTACTGCGTGAACTTCGCTGTGGCTAACTTAATAAGTATGTAAATAGTCTTGAGCGCTCATAATACACTAAATAATCTATGAGAATAACATGTGTATATATTCTTGTAGTGACATACCCCATTATTTAAGGTACATCTTGGTTCGTAATAGATACAGCTCATCAATTAAATTTCAATTGCACCTATATTAATGCCAAAGTGCACTGTAGTTAACCAGTAATAATTACCAGGTAATTGCTCGGATGAACGATGTATTCACGATGTAAGGATTGTGAAATGACAAAACCTAGAAAAAGATTTATCGGAGCAGACAAACAGACTCGAATCCGTCTCAATTATCAAGACAGGCCATCTGTCAATCCAGGCCTCAGAGGAGTAATTCGTTACCAATATTGTTGAGAAAAAATGTATTTTTCTTCAAGGCGCATTCTGCTGATGGACTTTGTATAAGTAAAAACAAAATTTTTAAACTTCGATCTGAATTTATTTCTTTTCAATTATATTAAACTCGATAAATGAAGTTTTAATATCAGGAAATCGCACAGCTAGGATATTAGATATCACTGACGCAAATAAAAAGCAAGTTTGAAGGGCTTCATTCGAATGAAATCCATAGCAACCCTTCTATACCTTTTAACCAGTCGATAGTTATGAGCTGGCTTGAACGAAATCTTTTTTACCCGCAACATATTTCTTATCATACCAATAAATAATTTAGGACGGTCGAGGGACCGCAAAAAGTGTTACTCGAGTGACCATAACTTAGGAAATTTAATCATGAAGGGGATAAGTTGGCGCGAGTCGGCGCCTCTAAGCCCCACACTGTGGTTACAACGTGCCTAGACTTGCAGAAGCTATGTCTAACGGGTTTGGCAGTACTTTGAAGTAACATAAGTTGTGCTTGTGCTCTACATTCTGGATTCGAACTCGGTAAATACACTAGTTTTGTTACGAGCACGTGCATTGTTGAGCATAACTCAAAATTGAACTTGTGTCGTATCGTTTTCAAGATTTAACTTGACCAATCTTATCCACTGACTATTCAAGTATATTTTACTGAATTTTTATCACTGAACAATTTTTTTGAAACATGTAATCTCTATACGAAAATTTCTATCTATGGCGAGTGTAAAATTGTAAGATAAGCTTTAATGAAATTTTAAAAACTGTTCCTCCCTGACAGTAAATTTCCAAGAATAATGGCGCGGTATGTGAGTTAAATTGCAGGTGTTTCCTCCTTCAGCTACCAGTTTCCAGAACCACGGTATATTGTGCAGCTCACATCGTAAATAATACCTAGTTTTATGACTCCAGGCTCACCTTACTAAGTTTAGCAATCGAAATGGCTTCAGTTTTACGATCATTTCACGAAATCTTTCGATTTACGTTCAAAGGACACGAGTTTTATATTGCAATTTGTTCGTGTGACATTTTATGTGCGTAACTTCTATCGTTTTAATTTGCACAGATTACACGGCTATAAAAGTTTTGTAGGGTTATCCATCAACTCAATCGAAGGAAAAAATATTCCTTGCTTTTTACTCTATCACTTTTATACTTTATAGCTCTATTTTGAAGTTAACATTCGAGTTTAATTAAAACCCTTATATTTATTTGGATTTAATATTTTAGTATATGCCACATGAGATCTTTAGATAACACTATACTATAAAATTATATACAATATATTTTATTTTCATGAAAACACTGATAGCACATTTTATTTAAACTTGAGAGAGTAATTTATGAGTACAAGGTCAGGAGTAAATTCGTGCGGCGGCATAAGTAAATTCATCGTGCACTCAGAAAATTGTTTACAAAATCGACCCTTATTTGCGATTCCTTTTTTTATTCATTCACAAGATTGATAAGAATAATTATTTTAATAACTTCTTATATTTTTATAGAATCTTTGAGAATCTAAGGACTGTCTCAGTCTAAAGTTGTCCAACAATTAGTATTGAATTTTAAGTAGTGTATTATAGGTACACTATATTTCACACAGATGATGGTTTAGAATCGCATCTTTTCACATTTGTTATAATCTTCCTATTTCAATGTACAAGAACAATCCATGATTTCAAAGGAAATGCCAGGAAGTAATATCTGGGAATATTAATTAATTCAGTATCTCGACAGTTCGAGGTGTGAGACGCTTTAAATTGCTCCGCGTTCCTTAAATCTCCTTCGCTATTAATTTAAGACGTGTGTTGTACAAGATGTATCAAATCATTTGTAGTATTGGTATCAATTTATAAGGTACTTTATATTTAAAACAACATGTACAAGGATATTGAAATAAATCGGGAGACTTTTAACTTTAACTATAAAACTAATCAATATTCAATAGTCTACCCAAGAAAGCGAAATAGAGAATTTAAAAAAGTATTTATAGATGTCTTTTGATATTGAAATGTAAATATGCTTTACGTGTGATATTCAGTTATGTATTCAGGAAGTGGTGATTTCCCTGGTGCAAGCGTTGTGGCATATGGTCCAAAATCTCATCAAAATATTGTAACACTTACACTAGTAAATATTGATTTGATTATTTGATTTTTGCAGATAAAAGAATAAATGCGTTGCTGCTTATCTATATACATTATACATATAATAAATCTGTAGAAGGGTCAATTCTGTACATTGAAAATATTGAAAAAATAAATAGCAGGGGGTGTTACTGGATCGATACCAAACCCAAATATGTGATTAAAAAAATTTTTGTCTGTCTGTCTGTCTGTCTGTCTGTCTGTCTGTCTGTCTGTATGTGAAGACATCACGTGAAAACTAACGGTTCGATTTCAATGAAACTTGGTATAATTATACCTTATTATCCTGGGCGTAAAATAGGATACTTTTTATCCTGAAAAAATACGAAGAAAAAAAATAATCTTAATTTTTCAGTTTTATCCATAGACGTTGTTCTGTAGAACAGCGAACACACGTTGGGTATTATTATAGGCCTAGCCGTATTTGAGTCCAATAGATATTTATAAGATGATATTGTCAGAGTTCCTCAAAATGGAGAAATAAACCATCCACGCGAAGACCGACATCCGCGCGGACGGAGTCGCGGGCGGAAGCTAGTATTGAATAGAATGAATAAATAATAGTACTTCATATCATAATAAGAAATTATACACGCATAGTAACAATAGTTTAACAAAAGACGTTAAACATATTACAATTGTTAACCATATCCACGCGGTTCCACGAACTACTAGCTGAAATAATTGTATTAAAGCGAAATGACAATTTAATAATAATTATAATCAGTTACTAAAATTTAATGTTTCGTAGAATTGTTTGATTAAGTTTGTTCGGAGGAACGAGGGCGATGTATTTCTTGATTTTACTCCGCCTCAGGCCGTTTGTGAACTTGTTATTTCTGAAGACAAATTTGATACTTGCCTTTGTATAAGCCCGTGTTTTACTTTGTTTAAAACGTAATATTATAAATGATTCGAGTCTTTATAAAGAACATTTCAATGTATATTTTTAAAAAGCTTCGATAGTTTTAGGATATCTAATTTTATGTTAAATTCTATAGTTTTATAAAAGGTAGGTTGAATTGGGTATTGAATCTCAGGATTTCCTGAAATTATATCCTGATTTATAACACCAAATCCAAAAATCAATCCATAATAATAGATTACATTTCTTTTGCATTTAAAAATGTATATCTTAAATTAATGTACTGCGGTAAATTGAGATGGGTATCCAATCTCAGGATTTTCTGAAATTATATCCTGATTTATAATTTAATGTTACAAATCCAAAAATCGATCCATAATGTTAGAGTACATTTCTTTTGTATTTAAAAATCTGTATCTTAAAATGTACTGCGGATGTAAAATAAATAAAATAACAATAACCACTAATGGTTTTGAAACAATACCGCCTTATAATTATCTACTCCTTATTTCGTATATAATCTATAGGTCACTAGATAGACGTATAGGGATTAATATTAATATATGTAGTTTTTATTTTTATCGAGTAAAATGTTGACGAGCACCACAGAGCGCCAATTAACACTCAAGCGTCGCACTAACGAGAGGTGACAACTTTATCTTTTAATCTTTAATTTTATTAAGTAAGATGTTAATTAGACGTATTCATTTATATTAAACTAATAATGAATTATTTTTGATATAAATTTTGTAAATATTGGTTAATTCATAAAAAGGTATACTTAATAGTTACTTGTATGTTTTACTTTTAGAAAAAAAATACATTGTACATGAAAAATCATTATGTAGGTACCTATTTATTCGAAAGCCCCAGTATTTATAATATGTATGTTACGGGATATGTTTTCAATCTAGGAATTTCATACAATGACAGATATAATAGATTTATTTCCTGTAACATACCCAAGGAAACATTTACTTTGTGCGGCTTGTAATTTACAGGTCAATCTTTGAAAAAGTATTTTAACGTAATTAAAAAGCAATCGGTGGTACCTACTGAACACGGAAAATATCTCTTTTCTTTCGCTAACAAATTGTTACAAAAGTAACGCAATTTTTTATTCAATTGCGATATCTTAAAGAAAATTAAAGCAAAGAGAAAACAAAACTTTGGATAATTTATTATTTCTGTACAAGCCTACTTTTAGGCCATTTCGTTTATACTAGAAACCACAGAATACATAATAGTAGCTAAACGCTACAGAACGGACACTCTCCGCCTCCCGCCAAAATTAAACACTTACCTCACCCCGCACGATCAGTCTAAAAATAGTCCGCATTTTTCTGCAAGGACGATACGCAACGAAGATTGACAACATTAATCAAATTGACTTAAAGTAATTTATTATTTTGGATTTGTGATTATCGTTTTTCGTAGAAAATGGTTAGATTTTGTGCTGTTTACGGATGTATTTCATCAGAAAAACGCGAATTTTTTTTTACGCTAGTCACAAATGTGCCAACCTTAAAGCGTTAACACACACATTTGCAGTCTCTACAGTGTGACTGTCAAAACGATAATTTTGTATGGAGTGTCCGGGGTGTGCTAGAAACCACGTCTACAATGAAAGATGTAAATGAAACTCGAAGCCAAATGTTAAATATAAAATATGAGGTGCTATTTTTGTTGGCGACGCGCCATTCAAAAAGATTAATTTTTTTAATAATTATTTTTAATGTACATTAGTCAATATTGTCTATGTTAGATCATTGTTTTTAATCTGTGCGATTGTTTTGTAATTTAACATTATCTGTAAAAGCTGCGGCGAGCCACTGCTGCGGCAGTGACTCGTCCAGTTCTTCGGCCTCCTCTCTCCTGAGCGCACGTATGTAACTAAAATTTTCTGTCTGTACTTTATATTGCCAAATCTGCATTAAAGCCTCCATTTTATTTATCGACGCGACTGGCCTTTTTATTTTATACTTCACCAACAACATTAGTGGCCATTCGAGCAGGATCATGTTCCGCACACCAAAGGGGACACGCAGTTCGAGAGCACGTGGTGCGGCAAGCCAAGAAGGGCACGTGGTTGCCGCAAAATCTTCTCTGCTGCGGTTACATGTGGGGAGCATAAAATCTGAACCAGCAATAAATTTAGATAAGAAAATACCAGTCGAGTCGCACGTGGCAATGGCGGCAAAAAGTAGCCGGGGTTCTCAAGCTTCGAGCACATCGAAGTCAGCTCGGCGCAAACAACTATTATTAGATGCCGCAAAAAAGAAAGCGGCAATTGAAATAGATTTAATTAACAAAACGTTGGAAGCGGATTTGGCCGCACTTAGTGACGAAGAGGAGGAACAAAGGGTATACTGCAGTTCACTCAACAGGGAGCCTGTTCGTAGCCACGTGGAGGAATGGGTGGAAAGCCAGCACATCGAAGCACCTGACGGGCAGGGAGCCCCCAACCAAGGTATAACTACGGGCCCACTGCAACAAGACGCGCCGCCGCCATTGCCGGCCGCGGCACCTGATTCGATTCACCAGTTGGCTTCTGCAATTAGGGACCTCACCACCGCAAGCTGCAGCAACATGGCGAACAGCAACCTACTCAGCCGGATGAGCACGCCTCGGGATCTTCCAGAATTCTCAGGTGACCCAATGGAATGGTTGTTGTTCAAGCAGGCTTATCAGGAATCAACAAATTTATGTAAATTCACCGATAAAGAAAACTTATGGAGGCTGCGAAAATGCCTACGTGGTGCCGCCAAAGAGTCGGTGGCATCATTGTTCATAAGTGCCACGTCACCGTCGAAGATAATGGCCACTTTAGAGTTACAGTTTGGTAACCCAGATGTTATTATTTTAAGAATTCAACGAGATATACAGAAGTTACAACCATTGCCAAACGATTATTATAATTATATCGTCGCATTTTCAATCAAAATTCAAAATTATGTCGAAGCTGTACGAGCAGTGGGGCGACAGGAGCATCTTCAGGGCTTCAGTATCGTCTCCAGCATCCTTTCAAAGCTCCCTTCCGTTCTCATTGGAAAATGGACGGACTACAGCTACGACCGCATCAAGGAAGGGCGTGAGGCAAGGTTAGTTGTATTGTCAGAATTTTTACACTGTGAAGCGTTAAAGACAACAACCACCTCAAGTAATTTATTGAATTATCGTAATGACAGTAACTATTACAATAGAAACAAAAGCCAAGAAGCGCACAGTAGAACGCATACAGTTTTAATACAGTCCGACAAACATAATAAAATATGTCGTTTTTGCAAGAAAAATACGCATATATTAACAGAGTGCAGATTATTTCAAAAGGCGCTGAAAAAAGTTAGATGGCAGCATGTAAAGAACAATGGGCTCGGTTACAAATGTCTCATATCCAAGCACGAGAGGAACACATGCCGAGCGCCGGTGTGCGACGAGGATGGGTGCGGCCGGGAGCATCACCGTTTACTTCATTATCCGCTCAACAGTGTCGCGAGTGCAAGTGAAGTGATTAGTCTCGGGCAAGTGCCGCGTGAGCCCGAGATAAGGCCTGTTACCGAAAGTATAACACACATAAAAGCAAGTGATTCCCCAAAAGTGTTCCTAAAAGTGGTCCCCATAACTGTACACGGTCCCAACGGCATAGTGCAAACCACGGCGTTATTAGATGACGGTTCGTCGGTGTCACTTATAGACTCTAATCTAGCGGCCCGCGTCGGGCTACACGGCCGGCGGGAAACAATGCGCGTGCGAGGCGCGTTCAATAATGAAATTGTTTGCAAATACACACATGTAAATGTAGACCTTAAGGGTTTAGACGATAAGGTGCACAATGTAAAGATGAGGTGCGTTAGTAATTTATGTTTACCGTTACAGTCATTATCTATTATAAACGATCTAAGTTGTTCGCATTTATGTGAAATAAAGAAATATTTATATAATGTAGATTCGAAACCCGAAATTTTAATTGGTCAAGATAATCATCATTTGTTAGCGGTTAAGATAGGAAATTTGAATGAGCCGTCTGCTACACTTACCCCTCTAGGCTGGTGCGTCCATGGGAAATCTTCTATTCCTAGGGGGCCATATGGGGCCCGGAACTACTTACCATCCAGCGCCGAAACCAACTTGCATATTTCTGTTGCTGCTGATGCTGGCTGTGCTGGTGAAGATACATACCTGCTGAGGGAGATTCACGAGGAGGTTCGACGGTCTTTTATTTTAGATTCCTTAGGTGTGATGACTAAGCCGCGTCAGCACGCGGACGAGGCTCGCGCGGTCGCCCTACTCGAGCAATCAGCTGAGCTGGTGGACGGCCGGTGGCACGTGAGTCTTCCATGGCGCAGTGACATCACCAACTTACCTGACTCCTACGCTGGAGCGCTTGTGAAATTTAAAGGTAATGAAAAGAAAATGAATAAAGATTTGGGTTTAATTTGGTATCCCGAAAAGGATGTATTAGGGTTTGATATATCATTAAAACGCATTCCTGAGAATATTATCTCAGGTGTAGAAAGGCCTACGAAGCGTTTAATGTTAAAGGTAATTATGTCTATTTTTGATGTCTTAGGTTTTTTAATGCCTTTTACAATACAAGGGCGAATTATATTGCAAGATACGTGGCGATTAAATATCGGATGGGATGATAATATTCCCGACGATATTTATCATCGATGGAAACAATGGCTTCATCTACTTAAGGTAATTAAAGACATACGTATACCTAGGTGCTACAAGCGAGTCGTACGAGCTACGTGCGATGAGGACAGGGCGCCTACGAGTGCAAGCGAGATGCAAGACACCTCGTCATCGGCCGGGGTGACGTCACAATCCCCTTCACTCCCAACACGTAGCGTATCGCGGGCGTCTACGCAATGTACTACGGATTGCTACGACGACGTAGCGCATACTGCATACGCTACGGGCTATAACAACCTACAGTTGCATGTGTTTTGTGATGCTAGCTCGAAGGCGATGTGTACGGTAGGTTATTGGCGATGGGAATATAATAATTCAATTCATGTAGCATTTATTGCAAGTAAGTGTAAGGTTATGCCTGTAAAGCCCTTAACAATACCCAGGGCCGAACTGCAAGCGGCATTGCTAGGTGCACGGCTAGCAAACACTATTTTAAAAGAGCATAGGATGAAACCTGTGCGCAGGTATTTTTGGTGCGACTCGACCACGGTGCTTCACTGGATTCGCAATAACACACGTTCCTATAAAACGTTTGAAGCGAATCGCTTGGGCGAGATCGACGAGTTATCACAGGTCAGTGAATGGAATTATATACCTACTAAGATGAACATTGCGGACTTGGCGACTCGTGAGTCATTCGACGCGTCGTTACAATATGAATGGTATACCGGGCCATCATTTTTATATGATAACAAATGTGATTGGCCGAAAGATATTATTAGGTCAAACATGAGCACAGCGGATGTGATGTCCGTTTGTGTAAATGTTTTAGAACGGGATCAACTTAATTTACCGGTACCTGACCCATCAAGATTTTCTTCATGGTTGCGGTTGAAGCGGGCTACTGCAATGGTTTTATTGTTTATTGATAAATGCAAGGGGCTGCCTGGGGAAATGAATTGCAGTATTATGGAGCGAGCGGAGCGTTTACTTTTAAGACACGCACAACTGGAATCCTTCGGTGAGGACATAGCCGCATTAAATAATGGTAAGCCACTCAGCCGCGGAAGCCGACTTTTAACATTATCACCGTACTTAGACGAACATGATTTACTACGTGCGGGTGGACGGATCGACGCTGCGATTGACGTAAGTCATAGTGTTAAAAGACCTATTATTTTGGACGGGCGGCATCCCATATCAAAATTAATTGTTCGTCATTACCATGTTAAGGCAGCTCATGGTAATCAAGAGACCGTGGTGAACGAGTTAAGGCAACGGTATTGGCTACTCAAACTTAGGTCAACAGTTAAATTTGTAGCGTCAAGATGTATGCTGTGTAGGATAAGGAGGTGCAAGCCGTCTACACCACGTATGGGAGATTTACCAGAGGCGCGCGTGGCGCATCACCAGCGCCCTTTTACTCATTGCGGACTGGACTTGTTCGGTCCAATGGAGGTGACAGTGGGACGTCGAAGGGAGAAAAGGTATGGGGTTTTATTTACCTGTATGACGGTGCGCGCTGTTCATCTAGAGATAGTTCCATCTCTCACTGCAGATTCACTAATCATGGCGTTAAGACGAATGGCTGCTAGACGCGGTTGGCCGCGCTACCTGTACTCTGATAATGGTACTAACCTGCGAGGTGCTGATGCCGAGCTGCAACGATCTATACAGTCCATGGATACGGAAGCTCTGAAAAATGAAGGTATCAATAACGGGTTCGAATGGTCGTTTATACCTCCCGGTAGCCCCCATTGGGGTGGGGCATGGGAGAGGCTGATACGAAGTGTCAAGACCGCCTTAAAGGTGGTCTTGCGTGAACGTGCACCACGGGAGGAGGTTTTAAGTACGCTGCTGGCTGAAGTTGAAAACATAGTTAATAGTCGACCGCTGAAGTACGTTGCTACTGACGCTGAGGATGTAGAAAGCCTGACTCCAAATCACTTTCTACTAGGTTCGTCGTCCAATCTACCAATCATAGGTGAGTTTCAAGCTTCAGATGGTTACTCGCGTAAGCAGTGGCGCGTAGCACAACGGCTCACAGACATGTTCTGGCGGCGATGGGTGAAGGAGATCCTTCCTACACTCATCCCCAGAACCAAGTGGTGGGAGGACGGCGACAAACCGTTGCAGGTGGGAGATATGGTTTTGGTTGTCGATCCGAACTCTTCAAGAAACTCGTGGCCGAAAGGCCGCGTAACCCGAATCCTTCCTGGCCAGGATGGGCGAGTGAGACTGGTTGAAGTGCGAACGAGCACAGGGACGTGGCGCAGATGTGCGTCGCGCGTCGCTCCCATTCCTATGTTGGAGTGCTGAGTCAGCACTGGGGTGGGGAGTGTTGGCGACGCGCCATTCAAAAAGATTAATTTTTTTAATAATTATTTTTAATGTACATTAGTCAATATTGTCTATGTTAGATCATTGTTTTTAATCTGTGCGATTGTTTTGTAATTTAACATTATCTGTAAAAGCTGCGGCGAGCCACTGCTGCGGCAGTGACTCGTCCAGTTCTTCGGCCTCCTCTCTCCTGAGCGCACGTATGTAACTAAAGTTTTCTCTCTGTACTTTATATTGCCAAATCTGCATTAAAGCCTCTATTTTTATTCATCGACGCGACTGGCCTTTTATTTTCTACTTCACCATCAACAATTTTATTAAATAAAAAACAAATTATTCATACACTACAGCTATCACATTATGGCTTTACTTTAAAAGGTATTGAATATTAAACAGTGATGAATTTTCTTGGAACCTTTTATGTAATTTTCAATCTAGCTAGCATTCTTGCCTACAAAGCCTAACAATATCGGTTAGGACGTCAATATTCTATTACATATTGTTTACGAAGTATATAGGTACATGAGACCACCAATAGATTGGCTTACGGCGTATCTCAGGCCACGATTCATTCAGTTGTGTGACTGACAAAACACTGATCCATGCTTGATTAGGCACCATTCAACGTGAGAGGGTTCAACCCGATACAATCATTCAATCAAACCTATTTGAAACGTATGTGAATGTATAGTGAAGCACATAGCTTGTTTATATAACAACAAAAACCACACACCAAAAATTTGTTGGATTTAGCCACGAACAAAAGCATTGGAAAAGCTTTGTTGTCGTTTTAGTTAATTAAAAATGGATTAAAATGACATTTCGGTGCGTCATGGCTCAATCCATATTATTATTTTTGCGTGATGTACCTTTATAAGTAATTAATTTGATGAAATGGTTTATTTGTTTGCTCGATGGATGAATTAACAATTATGAAAACAAATCATACTATATTTACACAGTTTGTATTTATATTTTGCTTTTATAGAGCACCACCTATTATTTATTTATAGGAATAGGTAATAACAAAATAACAGTTTTAATGTAGTCATTAGCCGATGCTATAAAAGCTAAAAGTTCACATTACTAGGTTTCGTTGTTCTCATGATAAAAAATGTAAATTGTTTTTGAGTACTTTTGCGGGTGACAACAAAGCGAGGCTGAAAATGAGCCTCCGGGGCTAAAATACGCTAAAATAATAGAAAATGAATCGATACATGTTGGATACACTCATTTTATGATATAGTTCTCCATACCTTTTATATTTTGTACAAAATGTTTTTAATTAAAATGAAGCCATAAAAATTATTTGTGCAACTGCACTTCTGGTGCGATTTATAATAAGTATACCAATGTGTAAACACATAATTCATTTTACAGTTTTCCGTAAAAATCAACCAAATTTCAACTCAAAAACTTGAATTTCACAAACTATTCTGTGGAAAAAACCTTTCGGTATTCGGTTCGGTATTCAGTATTGTTGGACTGTACGAAAAAGCTGTTTAGTAGCGAGCTAATTCTTGGTCAGACTACATATGGACCTTTGTTAGTACGTGTGGTCGATGGTTAGTACCTATACGAACGTTTTCATTCAATTTGTCTATAAATCGTCTCTTTTGAAACCATATTTCTGCATTTAGAGAGGGAAAATAAAAACGATTCACGAATTTCATAGCGAGATATATACGTATCAGTGTAAACAAGATATCGCTTTCACGTGTAATGTTCATGTTTGTTTATACAACAGTGCACTGCTGTAACTTTATGAAACACGCAGTTTTCATAAAACGAACAGATTCGTCCGGCTCCGATCGGAATGGAATAAAATTAAACATTGAGGGTTGTCCGTTCCTCGTTTTGATATTTGCTCAGCAACGTACACACATCCGCAAATGAGAAATATGCTATTAGGTTATAATTTAACTGGCGGTTTTCCAAAAAAACGTTTTTGTTAAACCAAAATCAATGTATATAAAAAAATTTAAAGTCTTAAACAAAATTTAAGTGAACACTATCTAAGGGAAATAAAAGTGGATTATATTATTGACTCGTTTTCTTTTTCAGTTATATTTATTTAACAATGCAATCTTCAGAATTTCAGTCTCTTAAGCTCACTAAGAACATAGTTTAAAATCTATTTCACCTAGGAGCAGACAAGCAAGAAAGAGAGTTTATAAAAACGACGTAATAAATAGAAGTTTCAACACTTCACTAACTATTATTTTTGTGCTGTTAAATCCGCTAACAAAGAAACTTAACTGATCGAATTGTCAAGAAATGTTTTATGAATAAATTTCCTGCCGGTGATTGGATGTCAGAAAAGTTAAACTAATGGTAACGTCTTAAATTTCTAAGTGCTATTCATGCAGAAATTGTTACCTTGCATACGAAAGTAGAATAAAAGCCCGCAAAGTACAAATAATAGATGTAAATGTATGGATTTAAAATAAACAAAAAAATTAAGGCACATAAAGTAATGTATTAAGGACTGTAAGGATTATTGTGTGTTATATAAAGAAAACATTTGTTTTCTTGTATTTGTTCATGTACATTTGTACCTACATTGAGTAGATTTATGAACATTTGTCTCATAATATTATTTGTCTTATAAGTTCATATACCTAATCCATTCATTATCAACAGAACACTTTTAAAATAATTTTAAAACTAACAATGAATTGAACGGAATATGATTGTTATACCATAAACCTTCAGCCGACTTACCGATTGTTCCTTGTATTTTATTCATCCAAAGTACATTCATGTAAGGGCATATATATTTTTTCTCTCAACAATATTTATACAATATGACATACGTTTACTGAACCTTGCTATTCTTATAATTTGCGAGGGAAACATCTACTTTAATATAATATTAAGTAAGTTCTGGGATTTGTAAATAAAGGGAAAATATGATGTTTTGTTATATTTAATCTCTTTCGAAGCGATGTGGGCGTTTTGGCATGTTGCTAAGTGATTTTTAATAAACAACCATCGCAGACCAAACATAGAAATATTTTATTATTAAAATATTTCGGGCGATATTCAATTGGAATGCTGCCAAAAGGTTTTAAGAGTGAACGGTAAATCATTTTTGTTTTTAAATAATATTTGTGGATTATAGTTCAGAGAACAGTACAGTGAATCTCTGTGACGCTGTGGGGTATGGGGTATATGTTTACATTTCATCTATAATGCTTCACTGATCCTTTTTACGGACAATATATTGTGTTTCCTATATTTTATTTACTTAGAAAGAACCCACCATAGTCTAAAAACGAGGCTCGTTACAATTTTCTTTCAAGCATGGACGCTCATTCCAATAGTAGTAAATACTTCAACTATCAAATTCATCTTTTAATCATCATCTAACAAGCTAAATACTTTAAAGGGAAATTATTTAATTAACTTAATACCACAGTTTGGAAACATCTTTGCACGGGAAGTTTGCCTGAGTCGGTACACAAACAGAGACATCACTAAGAGAGTTTACGTGTTTATTCACTGAGGGTTCTTCCCTGAATGCGTCTACTGCTGCACAGACTATACAGAAATAACTTTATCAAATACAGAGTACTTATATCAAACAAATGGCTAAGTAGTATAGAGCATCTGTGGATAACGGAATCAGGGATTTCTATACTTTTTTATATTGAACCTGTTATAGTAAATGTTCTATAGTGCAAAAAACCTGGGAGAATGGTTATTTTGTAAAACAAGACAGCTCTATTAATTAAAATTTAACTCAGATGAAGACTTGGTCCACCTTTATTATGTCGTAAAGTGAATATTGCTTATACATATATCATTTCTATAAGCAATATTATTATTAACTGTATACTCTTATTGATTTCAGAATCCTTTCGAACTATTTCCTGGTAAGCCATGTCAGGAATATTGATCGCAATCGTTCCAAACCCTCAAATCTTTGACACTACAATTTAATTAGTATAAACTAGTACTTGGTGCGATACTCAAAGGAAATCGTTACAAAGAGTTAAAAATGAGCATAAACAGTTTCTTGGCCATTACAGAAAAGAAATATTTTCTTGAAAGTGGCCAGTCCGGATTTGGGTTTACGGAGTTGCGTGTAGTTCCGCTACATTAAGCAGATGAGAGCCCCTCGGCTGTGCGCTCGCGAGTGAACGCCAAACGACAAATTTAATAACGCTTTATTCGATTTATACTACATATAATATATAGAACGTTCAAATCGTCGAATCGAGGAAACTCCGTGTGCTTTTTAATAATATCGGTCCTGGCAATAAAGACCCTGCGTCGTCAAATTATAAAGTTAATACAGGTTTTGAATGTTTTCTCTTTTATACATAACAAAGTAAATGATTTATTCTTTCTGTTATATCAACTAATTACTTTAAAGGATATTAGAAGAGATTGGCTCTACTATTTATAAATTTCGTATTAAATACGATTCGGTTATATAGCTAACGTATTTTCAAAGAAAAACATCGAAACACAATTTAATCATGTCACAATATACTTCGATATCATTTCCACCCGAATGAGCCGTCTCTACGTCCTATTCAATTACCACAGCCTTGAAATATAGGTAAATGAATAGACTCTGGTTGTAAGACGTGCCCATGGGACCGAGAGGGACCCTTCTGCCCTGTCACAGGCTGAGGTATTCAAAAGCGATGATGGAATACCGGCGTAGTGAGTGTATTGGGAAATTCTCTTTACTGTTTTAGCTATAGGTGCTATCTATAACGCAACCTAGACGGCTTCAATGGAGTTTCAATTTGGGTGTGCGAAGTTAATTTGATTTTGTTTCTGCAAGCCAATTAAGAGGAACGGCCAATGATTGTGTCTTATATTGTTCAATACATAAAGCGAAATGAGAATCTGTATTATTTATACATTGCCTTTATAGTAATAAATTTAAGAAGTTTTTTTTTATAAGAATCCGATAATATACCTATATACAGCTATATGTAAACCGTTTATTAACAAAGACTTAAAAATATAATGAAGAAAAATAAAGTTATGGTTATATTCTGAATGAGACAAGTGGCCCGTAGATCCCAAGTTTAAATTGTGAGCCATGTGTGGGCAGAGTCGTTTAGCTATGTAAGTGGTTGGGAATTTCACAAGGGTCGTATATTTTTGAGGGATGCTTGTATGAGTCTGACCTCTACGTTTCACGAAATCACGAAAATATATTGCTTTAAGCATTCAACGTGGAACGCTAGTATTTAATTTTTTACAGTACGAATATAAAATTATAATTAAATCGTCTGACCAAACTGTAAAAACAAAGTGCAGCACATACTCTACACTTTTTTTGTTACAGTTTTACAAGAGTTTATAACAAACGCCATTCTATGTTCTTATCAGTAACGTCAGTAACACAAGACTAAATAATAAAATTTATAATAGAATAATTATAATATCATCAGTCATCCTATTGTAACGCTATTTCTATAAAAAATATGTTAGCTATGATAAGAACGCAGAGTTTTTAAAATGTTCAAAGCAATATTTATCTAAGGCATCCGTATATTTATCCACGAGATCCACATTGGACGTTTATATCCCATTTCGAAATTATTTGCACTTGAAGGTCTGTGAGGAAATCCAAAGACTACAAATTCTCAACAGAGGCGAATTTCGCGTCCATTCACACGGGCGCGGTATCGAACCCTGCTCTTTGAAAATTATTTCACAAAAGCGAATTTCTGCTTTGGATAAGTAGGTCGCAATATTTTATAGATTCGTGTCTCATTGAAATGCTTTTTGTTCGTAAGGAGATTTGGATATGGATGAAAACGTTCTAGATTTTCTGTTTGGTAATATTTTTAATGTGTGTCTTTTAGCAGTGGTTTTTGTTCCGTTCAATAGCATTAAATGTTATTGAAATTTTGCTTCTTTGATATTTTATTATTAATAGGTACGTAAATTTTAAATATTATTAGAGATTTTATATTATAATACTTATTTTTGAATGGCAGGTAAAATAATACATATTTGGGTAAAATTCACACCGGGTAACAGTGCACTGTGTTTCATTAGATCAAAAAAATTTCCCTGTGCTGTTTATTATATTTATCGATCAAGGGATGTATTTATAATGTAAGAGTAGAACACCCACGTGTCAATTTCTTATACTTTATTTAAAAAAAAATGACAAACTTTAGGTGAATTTTTCATGAAAAATATTGAAATGTATTCTGAAATAGTAACTGTCTAAGATATTTATTTTAAATAAATATAGACTTATAAAGCATCTTTGGGCGCATATTATCCAGTTTTTATTTTTTGAAAACTACCTCCGAATACCGAGAAATATATTTTTTTCAGATTTTCGTTTTTATTTTTTTTCTCCCTAAAAACGCAAAAGTGCGGCTTGTCACTAGCATAGAATTATTGCTCGTAATAAGGCCTATCACTCATAAAAAAACCACGCCGCACTATTGCGGTTTTTGGGAATAATACGCTATTTTCAAAAAGGTCAAAAAACACAATATAGGGTTGTCGCCAAAAGGTCAAACCAGTTTTTTTTTTTCTAAGTGTGGATATACAAGGAATAAAAAGAGATATAACTTACATACTTATCACATCGCAAGCCCGAATTTATATATTAATTGTAATAATGTCCTATAATATTTATTTATTTAAAAAAAATTAGTATAAATAAAAAAAATTAAAAAAAGGTTCCCCAAGCAGGTCATTAGATTTCCTGCCTAAATATCTCATTTATTGTAATATGGTAAAAAATATAGTACAAAACAAAATAAAAAGAATGATGGTCAAATTTATTGACAACCCTTACACTATGTTTAGAAATTGGATTCCTTCTAAAAACCGCAATAGTGCGGCGTGGTTTTTTTATGAGTGATGGGCCTTATTACGAGCAATAATTCTATGCTAGTGACAAGCCGCACTTTTGCGTTTTTAGGGAGAAAAAAAATAAAAACGAAAATCTGAAAAAAATATATTTCTCGGTATTCGGAGGTAGTTTTCAAAAAATAAAAACTGGATAATATGCGCCCAAAGATGCTTTATAAGTCTATATTTATTTAAAATAAATATCTTAGACAGTTACGATTTCAGAATACATTTCAATATTTTTCATGAAAAATTCACCTAAAGTTTGTCATTTTTTTTTAAATAAAGTATAAGAAATTGACACGTGGGTGTTCTACTCTTACATTAAAAATACATCCCTTGATCGATAAATACAATAAACAGCACAGGGAAATTTTTTTGATCTAATGAAACACAGTGCAGTGGCAGAATAGAACAAACCGATAAATTTAACTTCAACAATTGAATCGTCTAATTTTAAAGTAAACAGAACTTGTGTTATAAGCAGTCTCCACTATTTACCAATATAAACCGAACTTCGCAAATAAGAGGCGATAATTTCTAAATTGAATTGTGTATTTGTTTCAAGTGTTGCCAGCTAAAGTGAACCGCAAAAGTTGCGTTGTGTCCGTGCTTCTGACATCCGCTCTTTTATTTTCCCGAGCACGTTTATTTTCTTTTTGAATTCCGCCTTTTGTTTGTATTCCTCACGCGCTGTGCGAAACTGGCTGGCTTTAATATCGGTCAATAGATTCTGTGGATCAATGATATTTTATGTATAGATACGTTATATACTCACAATATATCCAAAAAAAAATGCTTCATATGCAGTGTCAGGCACACACAAATACAAGTATCATTTTACTTAATTTATTACATTGACAGACTGTATAAGAGAGATGGCTCTAATAAAATGATATAAACAAAAAAGACAAAGATAGTTTGTCATTTCCGCGCAGGTGTAAGCAAAAGTCATAAGAATTCACCAATTAAATATAAATAAACAAATAGTTGCCATGGTAATTGGCATAGACTAACGACACAGAAGCTTCAATGTTATAGATGTTACAGTTCCTGCACAAGTAAACAAATGTGACAATTTCATTTACTATTTAATTATTATTATGATGTTGTATTAAAATGAAAAAACTTTTTTGGAGATATAATTGTATTAAGTATTTATTACTAGCTGTGGTGTTCGTTTTCGGTCATCATCATTTCACCCGATAAACACCCACTGCTGAGCATAGTCCTCCTTATAGAATTCCATAAGGACCGATCTTACGCTATTCGTTTCAAGGCAGTTCCCGAAACCCGTACAAGGTCATCACTCCAACTTGTAGGATATAATAATAGTGGTGCCTAGATGAAAAAAAAGGATGAAATAAAAGAAAGGATGAAGTATAAGCCTTTTTTTCTAAAACACAAATAAAATTTATGTTCAATAGCTATTTACAGAAAAGCAAATAGCATTTTTCGTCAGTAGCGATAATCTTTTCTTTAATGTATGCGTATAATCAACATCATTTACGCAAAAAAACATTTTTGCCATCACGATTTCTTTGTATACATGTAATAAATAGATATATTTGTTAATTACATGCACTGTGTGGATTTAAATATAAAAATAATCAAGTATTTACCCAAATCGAAATTAATAAAATAACCGTTCTATTACTTCTATTTTCAATAATCGTATCTACATGATAATCTTTGAACACAGTGTACGCTAGCTTTGTCACACTAGTGATTGAAGCAATGTTTTATCCCTTTCATTATTACAATACAAGTGTCAAGCATGTGTCATTCATAAAGAGTTGTAAATTGTTATTTTTACTCATAAACTGTAATAATTTAATATATTTTCCTGTGATATGATATTCCTTTATCTTTCTTTACTTTTTTGCACGAATACGTGCACTTTCTGAACACACAGGAAGGCATTTTCGACAACTTTAATGTACCTATCGGCACATACGCTCACTGGGACCGGTGACAATCTGACTGATTGCATTGGTCCCAAATAGGACCAATTCATGGAAGCAATTTTGGTGCGTTGATGACGTATCTACCTCTTGTTTCTATATATAATATCATTGCTGTGGATATCGAAAACTGTTATAGTTTGCAAGAAAATTATGAAAGTAGTTTGCAATTGATTGGTAATAAAAATTAATGTTTGTTTCTAACGACTGTCAATAATATAACCTTTTTTCATTTGTAGGTACTAAAACGTAGAAAAAAAAATTCGCATTTTTGTCATTGAGATAATATTAATAATGGAGCAGACACCACGAACAAAATCTGTGCGCCAAGATGGCGGCGCGGGGCGCGCGAATGACGGCTAGACAGTCATAGATTATGCGATGTCACTGACTCACCGCTATAGAGGCGACACTTTGTTTCTTTCTGTCTATTTTATTGGGTGCCACTCCTTACATGCACGTTGACTTGAAATTTTCTTTGTACTTACTTAATATTTATTTCAGATATAAACTGACTTTACTACGCGGGGCTAACAATATCTGGCATATAATATAGGATGAGGAGGTTCAATATGGGCTATGGGAAGTTTCATTCCTTACAAATTGAGCCTTTTTTAGAAAAAAAATAAAAGCCGTGTAAAAATTGTGTTTATTTATATTTAGTTCATCATCCTCAGAACATGTTCCCGGCTCAGAAATTGCTTGTATTGTTCCAGTACTATTGTAGCACACCTTCGGCTAAAATAAATATAATAATAATAATGTTAGTGATGGCTAAAATAATATTTTATTTGTTATACAAATCCGTAAAATTTTATTATTATTACTAACATCAATACAAGGAACAGCAGACTTCTTTAGAATACGCCTTCCCGCTTTTGTGGTATATTTATCCTCATCGCGAAAATGCAATGAACAGATGCTAGTTCTATCGGATGGTAACCAGGTTTCTTCACTGCGGTTGTTTTGGACAAATTTTACCCATTTTTCCCTTTCTTCACGACCCAGACATGGAAACCTTGAATAGAAAAAATATTAATCTCTGAACTAGCGGTCCGCCCCGGCTTCGCCCGTGGTACATATTTCGCAATAAAAAGTAGCCTATGATTTTTCTCAGGGTCTAAAGATTGTCTGTGCCAAATTTCATCAAAATCGGTCCAATAGTTTATGAGCCTATTTATTACAATCAAACAAACAAACAAAATTTTTCCTCTTTATAATATTAGTGCAGATAAATAAATAATAATTCAATTATACGTTCAAGTCAGTAGCTTATACAATATCAATTAAAATTGATTAAAATCAATTAACAAAAAAAAATTGGTGATTAAGTAATTGATTTTCATATTTCATGATTTCACCTTTTTTCAATTAACAACCAGTCTATGCTTTTCTAAATATGTAAAATTATTATTTTATACTATAAAAATATACGCCAGCAAATATTACTAACAACACTTATTTCATGCCCAATGTCATATCTTAAATTTTTAATCTATGACAAATGACGCAAAATGTCGCCCGCCAAAAATTTTGTTCTAACTAAGTTTTAAAAATTATTATCTAATTACTTACTGATTGAAAAGTTATTCCTTTGCACTTTTCCGTATTATTTGTATTATTTGTGCAATATCGTAACACACACGTAGGCATATTTGATGCGTTTCACTTTAAAACAAATAAAAAATGAGCGTGACGTTCGCGCCAATGAGCGAGCAAGCGACTGAGTGCAGTTACGCCACATGACGTATGTTGAGTGGAACATAAGTGGTGTAGGCGGTATCGACTCCATATTAATATTATCTCAATGATTTTTGTAAAGGACTGTTACAAAAATGCGAATGTTTTTATCTACGCATCTCTTCTCTACGTTGCTCTCCATCTCCTTAGCGATGATGGTTATAATTACCGTAAAGCTAAATTTCCTCGACTGTTTGCTGGATTGGAATATTACCTGAAAAGAAATAATAAATTAGGCAAGAGTACATCAATAAAGAAACTAAAAAGGTGCAAAGAATAGAAGACAATATTGAAAAGAGTGAAATTGGGGCGTGACTTGAAATACTAACACGAACAAGTGCTCCAAATTCCAATAATCCAAATGTGCCATTAAAAAGCAAAGCTTTCATTGCATCGCCAATTCACATATGAGAACAAATACTGCTAAACGAGTCGAATAAAATAAGATGTAATTTATGTTAAGTGTACAAGAACGGCTGTTTAAAAACAATTGCTGGACAGCGTTCACTATTTCTTTCGCTTCTTAATGGCTATACATTGTCGAGACGTCCAGCTCGGAAAAACTGTTCCGATTTATGTGCACCTAAAGCAGGTGTATTCTGTACGGTCAGCAAAAACATTCAAGATAAAACATATGTTGCCACTCGTACTAATTCTGACTGGTTTGGCAAATGTAAGCGTGTTTTAATGGCTTAATTGTATCAGTTATAGAGTTACACTTTTAGTAGAGTAGGTATGCGAAATAAGAAGGTGGCTATCCACTGTATTTCTTTTGTTCTTGTATAACATGTCTAATTATTTACACATATAAAAACGTTCTCTTTACGAAATCACTATTAAATAGTTACTAATCTGGTGTATAAGTGTATACTATTATTGGGTTCCAAGGTTATATTGGACCACAATTATCTAAGTTCATTGCGCTGTCCAACCTCAAAACACGTAATAGTTTCAACTGTACAAAACAATGTACATTCTACAATATGATTAGAATAGTTTCGTGTTCATGTACTATTCTATGAGGGCACGACTTTTATTGCAGTTTAAATTGTGAAAGGGAGTGGTCCATTAATCCATCATTGTCGGAGCCCGCTTCCCAGCTACGAGTCTCGCCAACGGCTTTTTACTTCCCGTACCTGGTCTCCAGCCATCCTTTCTTGTCAGGAAAATGTAGGTTCTGTTTAAGTCGACTATTCTTTTGATATAAAGACAATTGTAACGAGATCCATTGTTCGAAATGTTATTGTATCGACGTAGACGACGCGATCTTGCGATATTAATTGGTATTTGAAAATCCATATTCACAAGCGAAACGGAAGTCTTAAATATAAAATCATTTTCAAGTGATTTTATTTCTTCTCTTGAAAAAAAACTTCTATATTGAAAGTTTCATAAAGTACCGCTGTATAGTGTTCAATGTTAAGAAATTGCTTAAGGCGGAAGTATTTATTAATTTGTTTCATTAGTGCAACAGTTATATATTTTACTATATAGGTAGGCTATTTTTATTCATATTAAACTCAAGTGAAATTACATAAGACCACCCAAATCAGTGTTTTAGTACACGTAACAGAGGTTTTGGGTACAATAATATGACATTCAAGCCAGTAACCTAATAAAAATATCATAAAATATCCTCGAAGGAGTTGTGATTGTACCAGTAACCAGAAAATTATAAAATACGTTAAGTTCTCAATTTGCCCGCCTCACTGCACGATTGTATACAGATTTCCCAAGTGAGGTGACCACTATATTTAAAATTCTAGATCACAGTTGGCATTAGACAAATAAAGAAAAATAATGCTGAGCAATGTTTAGTTTTAAATATTTACGTACATTTAAATGACACGTTACTTTTTGCAAGTGCTGCATTGTAATTTAATGATTAAAACAATAATAATATTCATATCAGGAAATATTGGCATGGTTATTAAATAATAGAAGGCATATTGCAATGTTATGTTCGCAAAAATATACTACGCTACGTTGCTACGTTGATTGACTACTACGAGATTACTGCTACAAGAAATATACTTACCTTAGTTATAACATCAATACCTGCTAGCTATTTATATCATGATGTTCTCAAAGAAAAAAATGGTACGTAATATGATCGAATAGTACGGTAACGATAATATTATAGTTGTACAAAAGTAATATATGTAATTGGATTAGATAATGAATGAAGGTGAGGCACGGAAATTTTTGAATAATGTTTATCTGAATATTCACATATTAAAAAGTAACCTTATTATTAAATATAAATAAATAAATAAATATTATAGGACATTATTACACATATCGACCTAGTCCCACAGTAAGCTCAATTAAGGCTTGTGTTGTGGGTACTAGGCGACGATAAATATAATATTTAATAAATACATATATAGATAATAACACCCAGACCCAAGAACAAATAATTGAGTTCATCACACAATTATTTGCCCTGACCGGGGATCGAACCCAACCGCGTCGTCGAAGTATTAAAAAAGTATTCTATAATATTGCTTTAAAATCGCATGGAAATATATGACGTAAATACAATGCGAGTTCAGTATATGCAGTGTCGACATTTTTAGCTATCCTTTGGGAGGACTTCCACGAGTTTCCACACTAAAAATATTTTATGTTGAGTTAATTCGTATGCAATGTATATTTAACTGAAATTCTGTTTTATATACAATGTTTAAATTCGAATGAACTTTGTTTTTTAGAGAAATATGAGAGTATGAAGTCAAAATAAAATAAAGTTTTTATTCATTTTGTTATGTTATTTCTTAGGTTGCCAAATGTTCGAAGCTGTATAGAAAAGCATAATAATTGACTTGCACTTGCTTGTGGCTTTCGTTACATTTTAACATCACAATCATTACAACCATTAAAGCCCCCATTCCATTGATCCATGGTTCCATACCATAAAGGATTGGCAAAAGATCAATGATTGCTCAGCTACAACCTTCGTTAATTGCGACAAGCGCTGTCAGCCTTACAAGCTGTTCATTAGTACTGACAGTATGACGGTTTTTGAGTCAGGAAATTTGCATTCCGAATGTGTTTGCGAAGGGGATTTTTATGCTTTGAGGGCTTTTATGAAGATAGCAATTGTGAATTGCTTAATAATGCTCCTTTTATTGGAGTTGTTAATATCGATATGTTCTGTTGTTATAAAGGGGTTACGTTTGATTTTACGTGAAAAGCAAACAATGTGAATGAATAGCTGTTTTAGAATAATTTGTTGTATGAGTAAATTCTTGGTGACATCGGTCTCACTAAAACATTAAAATTCTGCGGAAGTGTCATTTTATTTTTTCATTCATTTACCCAATTCAATTAAATTCAAATACTTTAAATTCAAAAATTCAAAAAATGCACCTTAATTTTTAAGAACAATCTTTTACCAAAGTGAACGTCTCTTACACGGCTCCGTTCCTGCCATTAGGCTCAAAGAACAAGTACTACAGAGAGCGATACATGCGACTGCTTACTTTATTTCTTCCCCTATGTACCTACTTTATTTGTTTCGATTTTTCTCTCTTCTTGCATATAAATTTTAATGTATCGAATTACTAAAGTAAAATTCATATTCTGTTTCAGACAGTATGCTACATTTTTCTTTATTAACATAATATATAGAGTTTAATATAAGTTAATAATAATTGATCCTTTCTCTTATAGAATACCTCGCTGGGACTTCGCCAACAACTGCAATAAAAAGCAGTTGTCGTTTCCTAGTTCCTATGCAATGCAAGCTCATTCAATTCCGCGATAAGCCAATGATACAGAAATAAGAAGTTAACATTGAACTGTCTAAGCGAATTGGAATACCGAACTATGCCAAGTATTTTGTTTAGAATTTGTTTGTAAAGAAATTTGTAAGCGACGAGCTAATATAAGCTCTGGCTAATACAGAACGTACAAAATACAAATTGTTGGTGAGCGCTCGTCGTGCCTGAGTTATTGTTTCGGATACAACAATTGAGCAGAACTCAAATAGCAATTAAATCGAGATTTATACGGAGCATCGAGGAGTACCTGCGAAGTGGACAAAAGTGAACCAAAGAGGAAATGAATGAGAGGGATTCTAATATTCTGGAGCAACATTGGAGCCCTTTGTAACGGGGTAATAAAGGGCATTCTAGGTCTGAAGTGGACCTCGCCGGAAATTTAATCCGACTGAGGGGCCTTTGTTAGCAGAAAATTTTGTCCTTAGATAAATGCCCGTACAAGCAGAGTAGGAGGCGGGATGAATGAACGTTTTCAATTTAATTAAAACACGAGTGAAACGTTATTGTTCACTCAATTGCCTAATTTAATAGCACTCTTATTGCTTTCATAAAACTAGTTTATTGTTCACGGTTGGAGCTCTTCGTAAGAATTCGCGAGAAATACAAGAGATATAATTTGAAGTGAAATATTTATAAATGTCTGGAGCTATGAACTAATTTTCTCTCTTCAATTTATTTACAGCTTTCTTGACAAAGAACGTCTAATATATACGATGTTTTTACATACTTCATAACATCGAGCTATCGCAATGTATAATATTATTTTGATAAGACGGGGGCTGTAGAAGTTCTGATAGCTTATAGCTAGATTGTTCCCTCGAGTGCTAAACAGCGCTCCCAAGTTGTGAATTCCAAAATCTTTTCAACACGATATTCCTTTTCTATAAAAATGTGAGTCGGCTTATCATCCCTTAATAATGTAATCGAATGTTTTACCGAATCTTAACGTAATTTTGAATAGCAAGCTTACTATCAATGCGCGTATTTTATACTTGATGAAAGCGAATATCCATCTTTTCTCATGTTAAAAACGCGAACTTTAGTCATTATGAACTCGTTATGAACCACGCACAACTTTAGATATGATAAAATAACTGTTTAATGTAGTTTGTTGGATAGCAAAATACATATTTGCATAGCATCATATCACATATTATGCCCAAATGTAGGTATTAGGATACGATGGCTGAATACTCAAAATCAACTTCGTCTGCTGAAAGCAAATAAACCAATCTCTTCAGTTTCATACTCGTTACGTATATATTTAAGACCTTGAGGATTCATTACACTTCGGGACATGACATCCTTTATAAGTGAGTTGCACTACGCTACATCAGAGGTTCATTTAATCACGTCTAAGGACCGGTCCCATACACATTCACCAAAGTTAAGATCGAATCAATCTAGGTGTCTTTGAAAGGATACACTGCTAAGTAATTGGATTCATAGCAAGTTGATA
The DNA here is from genome assembly GCF_061535455.1 of Colias philodice. Classification (NCBI taxonomy): domain Eukaryota; kingdom Metazoa; phylum Arthropoda; class Insecta; order Lepidoptera; family Pieridae; genus Colias; species Colias philodice. The sequence goes on along the minus strand of NC_143103.1, from coordinate 6,875,771 downwards.
CAGAACCGTAGCATTGTCCCAAGTGGCCAGCCAGTCCCACGATTGGAGGAACAAGTTGACACACTGGACATCGGCCAACGATGTGTCCCGTCACTCGAGCTAGGGTTGCCAAGAGGACATTAAAGTGTAATTTGAACACAATTCATTATATTGTTAATTAGTATAAAATGGTCATTTAGTTGATTTGATTTTTATTTAATTTTGTATCGCATCTATATTTGTTTATTTTTTGCAGTTTTATACGTTGTTTCTAAATTATGTTCAACTTTCTACGTAGAACTATAAAAAAAGACGTGAGGCACTTGGGGACTGCCGCGGTAAAGCTATTGCATAGCATGCCTTCAAGTCATACCTCCGAGCCCGTCGGAGTGGGGAGCGTGAGGTTTTTGTCGTTACGGAATTTCTCGATTCGGTCCCCGCGCTCAAGGCCCGCGATGGAAGCTATGCAATAGCTTAAAAATATTCATAATATTTGTTTCTTATAACTTTCAATAAACTGTTTGTTTGTAAGAATGTCTATGTAAAATCGCTGGCATTGAGTTATCAGATGCTGAAAAGAAATCCGAAAAAAGTCATGGCAATTGGCAACCCTAAAGCATGTGCGGTAACCAGATACTCAATGTATGCAACTAGGTCATGTTTTCATTTACAAAGTGAATTTTTGAACACTACACCAGTCATTTCATGGCGTAATGTGATATTTTTCGTTGGAACGATCACGCTTCAATATACGTTTACAAATTAAGCTCCAAAGGAAGATGAAAGCTTTTAAACGATAATAATATTGAAAACTACAATAAAATACATTAATGCGATTTTATTTATTGCGTTTTTCAATTTTCAATGATAAGAGAATATGAAGGCTTAATCAAGCCATATGATAATTTGTTAAAGGCATGCTTATGGTGATGCACTTGTGAATTGAGATGAAGCTAATCAGTGGACAAACATAGCTATTAATAACTAATTAACGGTACGTGCCATGTAGGTATAGGTATATTAACATCCAACAAATCGTAATTCGACACATAAAAGCATTCGAGTTTTACGTTGTTTTACACGGCGCAGTGGAAGATTTAATATTATAAATCGCAAGAAGGCACTTCATTCGAATCATGAAAGCTAAAATGTTAATAGTTTCTTCTGTTTAACTAAGGAAAAAATGTGATTGCTTGGAATTTCAATTAACTTGAGTGAACGGGAAACGGTCCTTGAGTGAAATTTATTACAGTTATGAAAACAACTTATTTAAAATGTGAAATTAAATGCTTTGGCTTTTTTGCTTCATCCCTCACGCTGAGCTTAATTGCGCTAGTGCGATATTTTATTGTTTCGTTTCTTAAAAATCGCAATACAACAATTCTCTTGTTCATTTTCTTTATTTTCCCGTTTTTGTAGGCACCAAGCGGTGCAGCCAGTAACAGAATAACTATTAATTTTTCCTGCTTTAGTATTATAATCATTATTTTGCTAGTCGCATAATTATTTATATCCTAGTCTCGACATACACGCAAAGATGCATCATAATTGATACGTTAGAAAAATAATTACGGTGTAGCATAAACGCAACGCATAGATATTTAAACAATTGAATATAGGCAATAGCCAAACTAAAATCTAATCGGAGTTATTTATGTGACTATTAACGGTCTAACTTTATTTCATAAAGGTTTAAAATCTGAAAACTGTAAGATCAAAGAATAGCCGCAATTAAAGGAACCTGACGTATCTAATTTAAGGATGGGTCAAATTTGAAAAGGGTCAAAGTTTGGTACATACAGAGGGTTAGTGTGTTAATGTGTTGTAACTTATAAATCACAATTTGTAATGGGTAAGGGTCAAATTAGGATTCCGTTGTTTTATATACAAAAAAAAAAAAAAAGATATTTTACCGCTACGCCAAAAGCGAAGAAGTCTAATTAATTATTTGCATGTACGTCTTTGTTATTTATATTTTCTCTATCAATGTTAATATAAATAATAAGTCAACGATGTGTTCTTAAATAAAGTAACATCAGAATAAAAAACTTTTAATGCCACTTTCTTTGTATTTGACTAATTTAACATGAATGCGATCAGACCGCCATCAGTTCAATGCTTTCGTGAACTTCGCATGAATAAAATAACAGACGATTTCACTATTTACACCTGCTTGCATCTGCCGCAATAGAAATTTGCCTCGCCCCTATTGTAACCGATTCTCTATTCAGACGACAACTAACCGACAAATATAACAAAAAGTTAGTCTTTGGTGCAGGAAGGAAGCATGATTCCACGGTGCTACCTAGACGTCTCTGTAAAGTTTCACAAAGCGACAATACCGCAGTATCGCCGTGCCAAGATATTATGAAGGACTGAGTAACATTCAGCGGGCATTGGGACACTTTGCACAAAGTTACGAAGCAATAAAACAGTGACAATTTTCTCTTTCTGCAAAATATCTAGAAATACTTCTGTTACGGTGCAACGAAGTTTTTTCGCAGCGCTTGCCAATGGAGTTCCGAAGATAGTTTCAAAACATTTGCAACATTTAATAAAGCGAGAGTACAGCGTATTGTTTTTTTAAGAACTTGTTAGATTTCTTTTCTCACCGTGTTTGTGTGTTTTTATCATTGAACCTTGAAGTGTATAACTAAGCTTATTTAATACACAGCTCATGTGTAACTTTTTTATTAGTGGAATATTCTATCTACAGGATGCATTCATAGAGAAAATATAATAAAAAGGCCGAATACAGTCCAATTAAGATAATAAAATAAGAATTACAGAATTATAAAGTCATTAAATTGGATTCACATTTCATTACATTCGCACAAAATGTTAACTTGTCTTGTCACGTCGCAGACTAACAAAGATACATATTTCAGATTAGAGAAGTTAGGGGATTGAGGCATTTAACTTTAGTGTGCAAACAATATATTCGTACGATTCTGAGACATAACGCGTAAAATAGTATAATTTTCACAGAGATTATAGCACTACATCACAGAGCCACACAAATTGTGTCGGAGAACGTGACGTGGGTCGGAATCGACCCTCTATATGTGAGCGTTAAACCATAGCAAGCCTCCATTAATAATTTAGGTTAAACCTCTGCGCTGTTACTGTAAACTGTGTCAGTGCTAGAAAACGATTTTACTCTATCATTTTTTTGCGGATAGAACGGGATGAATGTTTAATTCATACTAAAAGTTAGACAAAAATTCAACTTTTTGCTTGATCACTTCTTTTTTATCTGATAAAGTCCATCAGCGTAGCAAACACTACATTATGTATGTCATTTTAATTTCAGTGCAATATTTTACGAAGTTTAAATTTTCCTTGGTATTAAACATAAAATGTTCTTTAATTTGTTATTTTTACATATTTGTAACTACTAATCTAGTAATATTTATTTTATATACTTTTAAACAAATAAATATATTGATGACTAGATATGTCTCTGGATTTAATTTAGCTATGACTAAATACTGTAATAAATATCTATTTTAGGATCATAAACAGAATTATTCTAATGAGCTCATTAAATAAATTATAGTATGTTTAAAGCTTACACTTTATAAGAAAATTGTCACTATTATTATAACTTTATTACTTTCAGTCTAACGCTTTTATTTAATTTACTTTACAGACTTCATCAAAGTCGGCTTCTTTTACGTGTAAACTAAAAAAAATGTGAAATTACTTTTTTCGTAAGATAATACTGTCATTGTCATATTGGTTCTAATTAAATGGGATCACGATTATTATTGACCTTATAAAGAATTTAATTAGCGTGCCCGAATCAAGGAATCATGTGAAATGAGATAGCTACTTAGAAAGCGAACTCCGACGTAATTAAATTGAAAACAGGTGGGAGCTACGCAAAATGAATCAAAATTAATCTGAAGCAATTTGACAGGACCATGTCGTCAACTTGAAGCATAGTATTAATTAAAAGGCAATGTTTTTAATTAAATAAATTATAAACATAACAAATAATTCCAAAACAGCGCTTTCGCTAATTGATAAAGTTTAGTCAAAGCTTCCTATTTCATATAATTCTGTTTACTTTTTATAATTAGAGCGGATTCCGTTAAATCCCTAGTCTCTTATGATTATTTATCTGAAAAATATACAAATACATTCAATCGTAATTTCTTATAAGTAGGAACAAAAACATTTTTTACACAAAATAAAATTCCCACTATAATTTACAAGAATTACAAACAAATGTTGAGACTACGATCACTGAAAGTAAATATTTTTAATTGCTTAGCCGAAAATCTTTGTTGACATCGAACAACAGTACTAACATCCCAGTCCTCGCGAGGGGCGAAACTTTGCTTGTTATCAGAAAAATATCGACTCATAATATATCTAGAGCCTTTATAGAAAAAGTTTCGAGGACTGCACACGGTTTAGTCCTGAATCATGACTTGGGACGCTCTTTTCTATGACAAACTTTAACCGGGAATGTAATTCAAGTGCTGTAGATCACTTTTAACGTAAATGGTATTATTTCGATACATCAATCTTTATCGAATACATGTAGGCAGTAGGACTTAATAACATTGGATTTGTTGACCACCGTAAGGCCCGATCGGGGCGCGACACAATAGATTTTCTATTGTGTCTGTGATTCCGAGGACTGATGGATTAAAGCGTTTAATTAAAGAAGTTATAAGTTTCCCACTTGTGTGAACGCTCACTACCATTCTTGTTCGTATCCAAAGATCCTATCAATTTACCTTATTAAGAAGTTTTCTTAATAATTAATTAACTAATTAGTCAAGTACAAACAGGAAATTAAGAATTTCGTGTCTGAGTTCGGAACACGAAATGTAGTAAGAAAAAATATAATGAACAGAATTTTGATTACAGACGTGGGGAATTAAATTATTAAAGGGACGATAAAATTGTAAGCCTTGTTTACACTGACTTCAAAAGTGACTTATAGACGTTAGCAGTGTCCTGCGGGTCTTGAGTCCCTCTTTGTACCTAATAGAGATTTATTGTAAAAGTTTTTCAGTTAAGATTTTTTATAGCTAGTACATTTCCATCAAATTTTAATTTTTACGATACATATAGCTTATACGTTTTTTCAAAATTCTTATGCACATTTTTATGCTAATATCTAAGTGACATTCCATTTTCACAATGAAAAAAAATTAATAATTTGGTTTTTGTTTCTTTTTGTGTTTTCCTATATAAAAACTAAAAATTCTGTAATATCATAGTTTTTCCAAAAAAACAAAATAAAATCAGTAAAAAGGTACACAAGAAAGTTTAAAGGCGCCGCGTGATTGAGGTTGACAGCTCGTTATTGGCTATTTTCAAAGCTCGTCGCCACGGCAGTTGAATACGAAATACCAAGTGAGCCCTTCGTCAAACCTTAATAACATAAAAGAATGCCGAATCAGGGCACGCCGAATAATGAAAGCTAGGCATAAGAAACTTTACGGTTTGCGCCAAGTCCCTAGTTTATAAACATTATTTTGTTCATCGTGTACGAATGACGTATACGCGTCTTGGTTTTCTTTTTTATGCCGAAAGTTTTTATTACAAGTTGCTCTCGTTTCATGGCCAAATTACACGCCCAACATCAGACTATCTTGGTGTAGTCTCAGCAGTAGTATATGGGTAAATACATAATAATAATCAACACATAAAAATCGTTTTAGAAGTAAATTTTAACATTTAGAAATATATCCAAAATTAAAATATTAACACAAAAAATTATAGTAACATGTCCCATTTATGTTTTAAAAATGACTTATGTATTTATACAATTCATTCTATATGTTATCTTTTCCCAAAAGTATTTTTCTTTGTAGTAAAAGTGAGTTACGACGGACGGACATCAATTGTTTTTTCTGTGGAATATGAAACGGCAAGGAATAAAAAGTTGATTTATATTGCGTTGTGTCTGTTTTGTTACTTATGCTAATGTGAAGATAATGTTTTCCTTAAATTAAATTACAGCCTTTATTACAATTGTGTAGAATGGGCAGTTTATAATAAATATATTTTGAGATATCATGAAGATATTTAGTGACTTTGATTGTCAATAGCTGTATGAAAACCTTCAATTTTTCCTTAGCTATAGCTGGTACACATGTTGGCAAAGATGGTTATGTTTTTTTTGTAACGCCTTAAGGGTTAAACTATTTATCGAGGAAGAGATAAATCTAAATACTTATTTAAGTATCGCGTGATTTACTGTAAAGTTCTTTTCAGTTGACCAAACTGATATCTAACCATCTCCGAAATACAGGAAACCACATCTGCATCATGATATACGGAAACAGCATCAGATATTAAAACTTGATGCGATTTGGAAAGCGTCCATTGTGAACATTGGATAGCCCGCTAGCGCCATTATCAAACCAATCTTGTTTGACACCCATACTCTCTTAACACTTCCAACATTCCGATACTAAATTGAAAAGTGCTGAGAGCCAGATAGGTCTTCATTCACTGGTTCAGTATTTTGTGATAAGCCAACTCGCTGTTACCTCAATGGCCAGTTAAACTCTAGTGGAATATGACTAAAAAGTGGATTTTAGTATAAAATGTATTTATTATTTGGACGATATGATAACAGCTGTCGCTAATATCCGTTTTTATACTTTTTATTGCTCATCAGCTTAGGCCTACGCACATAACTGGGATATTAATGGATTGCTCTAAAATCGTTTGGTATGAAAATTTAGTTAAATATTATGTAGATTTTTTATGAATACTTTCACAGATAACGTTATAGATACTTGTACTTTTATTAAAATAGGTTTTTATATCAACATTTGATTTAAGATAAGTAAATTATGAATAATTTCAGTTAGAACAAAATATTACAAACAATATATAACATTATGATATTCCCATTATCTGTAATTTTAACCAATCTATGATTCGCTAAATAAAAACTAATCAAAGATGCATTAAGTTTTACCCCAAACTAGCCAATTTGTAACAGATTGACGAGCGTCAACTTTGAACCTATATGTAGGTACAGGTATTCTAGCCAGGTTCAGCTCGTTACGGTTAATGCTCACATAACTGCAAACGATACAGAGGGTAGCAGACATCAGGCCAATTAGCGAAATATATAATGACGTAGGCTTCATTCAAGATCGCGCCCGTCTTTCCATGCGATTTAATGTTCTGTTTACGAGTGTATCATTTGCCGAGCTTTGCCTTTACAATGCACATGTAGAAAATTATATTGCACTTTTTATATCGCCTTAAATTAACATGTGCCAAAAGAATATTGTGTATTTTATTAACTTTATCGACTTGCTATTCTTACCGAATTAACAGCAGTCATCATAGCACGAGAGTCGCCGCTCCATCAGTGTTATCGCCGGCCCATTCTGCAACAAACAAATCGCTCATTAGTTAATGACTTTTGCTTTATAAATAGTCGTGAAACATCCGTCATGTACTTAAATGGCCGTCCATCCTCTACGAGCGTCGTTAACGTCACTCGTAAATTGAATCAGTCCAAAAGTAATATCGTAAATGCTTCTGAAAGCGGGTCGGCCTTGTTGACATCTCGTGCCTGCTGACTCAATGCAGTCTCCGGCGACGATCACCCTAAAGATCAAGATGGAAATGAAATATTTTGAAGCGTAATATCCACCTTATGACCGCAGCTTAAGATTGCGAATGAACTGCGTATCGCGGCAATAAGATACGTTTGCGACAAATAGAATAGCTGCGTTCACAGTCAGTAGGGCAAACATCCAAGTCCATTAATAAAATTGAACCAGACGGACATTCTGTGGCACAATATGTGCACGTGTGAGAATAAATAAAGTCGATGGAATGCCGGAATACCATGCAGAGCCAGTGCCGGAGGACTTTTGTCATGTTTTATAGTATTCTGGCACAAAAGTCTAGCGCATTGCACGTTAGAGGGCCGCGAACCGCAACAAGCCTCATAAACGAACGGAAGTACTTTCCGTACGTTCCGTACACATTATTAATGCCACAACTTTAGTACGTATTAAAATTATTATTCATAGGGACATGAATGAAAATTTTCCGTTGCCACTTATGTCTATATTCAAGTACACATCATTTATCATTATTATTTATGTATCCGTCTCTTAGTATATAAATACAATTCAGAGTTTCTATTCATTGGTATCTATACTTCTACTTTACCCACACATATAGATATAACGAATAATAAAACAAGTATTTTAAAGAACAGTGCAATAAAATTGTAGTTAAATGATCAAAGCCATTATCGAAGACCTTATGATACTCATAAAAAAAATATTCCAGTTCTCTATTTAGATCAGAGTCGTTTAATCTATTTATGCTTATAAAATTTCATAAATATTGTAACATATACGTATATAATATCTTTGTATAATATACGCTACTTGCCAATTTCTTGGTTTTTTTTTTCTCTATTGGTACGAAATTGGCATTCACTTAGTGTCATCACCGATAGAATTTGTAATTAATAAATAAAAGAAACATTGAAGATTTCATTTGAAATCCGTCTTAACTTTAGAAACGTATACAAATAATGGATTAAATTTAAATGCAACTGCAGCTATTTTGTAAAACAGAGCACCTGGCGCGCGACGCATAAAAAAATATTAACACATCAAAACAAAGACAAAACGTCGGCCGTTATGGAGGCGCTTTCCTCATTTTTATCACTTTCCACGAAAAACTTTAATAAAATGGAGACAGGACGGCGCAGGTGAGATATTACATTTTTATGTAGAGGTTATTTTTAATATTTTAGCCTTGTGAAATAAGAAGAGTGCGGGGTGCTACGCCATCACGTTGACAAGTTACCGTAATTAGTGCTTCCCCTCACTTTATGACGCTCATATATAAGATAATAATGTCTGTTATAAAAGCTAACGCCATCGTTCATAAGCACGGCCTGGAGATTTATAAAAATATTAAATTAATAAAGGTGCCGCCGTGCCAGACGGACAGCTCAATATGTATATTTGGGAACGCCGACTTAAAGTATGTTCTTATACTGTAATATTAAACAAACTCTGTACACAATATGGGTACTATTTATTTTGATTAATGTTTTAAGTAATAATTTAACTTATAGTAGAGCCATTTTAATAGGCAACATTTGACAGTTCAACAAAATTCAAAAACGTAACCTAGTAACGACGACATAGAATAACATGATATTTCGTTTTGTTAGAACTGCACATTTGCTAAACTTTTTTCAATTACGATTATATATTTATAATAATAATGACCGATACAAGAAATTTTAAGATTTAATTTTACTGATAAACCATTCTAAACATAATAAACAATTTCTGAATTGAAGAACTGACGTCGCTACAATTTTGTGTCAATAAACCTTTTTTCTTTTTAAATACCAGAGACGTTACTCTAAAAATCGAAATCTGAAATCTAGAATCGAATGCATTGATTACTTGTGAATAAAAATCATCATAAATTAATAAATTCGATTGACAAATGTTTCAAATCCGTATCGATTAATTCACTTTAATCGATATTTTTAAGCAGGTTACCTCTCTTCGAAGATAAAATTGATAGACGTCAAATGTTGCCTATTAAATTGGCTCAACTATAGTAAATTTTTCATTATATTATGTACCAGATAATGTAAATTTACTCGTGTACTATTAGCTCTACGTAAAGTTTCCAATTCCAAAACAAAATATTCTTTAAATCTAGAAGGAATTATTGTGTTTCACTTCTGTATGTTTCTTAAAAAAACTGAATACTCGTGCCACATTCATAAAAATCACAAAAGTTATCAATGATAGTTCGGTCCGTAGTGGGTCCGTATAATAATATTCTTTCACAAATATAAAATATTCATACTCCAGATGTTAAGAATCCTAAATATATCCATTTATTTTGGAAAAGATTTTATTTTCTTTTAACAGTGACATAATAGACAAAAGAGAAGCATCCGCGGATTGGCCGGGGCAAATGGCCAAACCATTAATAAAATTGAATTACTCTCTTATTTATTGGACGACAACACACTTCTCCGAATACGATGATTTATTATTTACATTTTATTAAAGAAGGCGCCTAGTACTTAAGGCTCTCTTTAAACTTCAAAAGACGTTAGTAATATAAAATATAATTAAACATTATGATTTACTTTTACGATTTCATCATGGATGCATTATTTACTTATTGTTTTATTTATCATTGTTATTTTTATGCGTATCTCATAAAATATTAAACAAGAGAAAAAGGTGATTGAAAATCAGTCCTTCAATTATTATATAATGACTTGTATAATGATAACATACTAATTATTACCATTACATAAAATTTTCAATTCGTACACGTGTCTTAAATCAACTTGAACAAGCGTTAATTGATGTCATAATACGTTGCGTATCATTTGCGTCAAACGAAGCGTTCAAAATGTTAAGAGTGCTTATCTTTTTGTATCGAAAAATTAACGAAGCTTTTAATAACCGTATGATTGATTTTTCACGATTACTTCAATTGTTATTACTACTTATAAGGCTCGACGCATTGCATAAGTTCGCTGTACAATACTGAAACACACGTGTATTCAAAGTGTGTTCGTATGCAAAGAGCAATGTATCGCTGCAAATTCAAAGTACCGTTATTCCGTAGGTTCTCTGACGAAGGCATTATTTACGCTGTTACGCTCACGTACTGACATAAAAGTTCTCATTACGGGGGAAGGTCGGGGCTAGAGAGCGCGTCAATGGGAGTCTGCAGGAGACCTGTTTATTTCACAATAAAACACACTTTTACGACTAACGTTGCGCCATTCCGTACGCACGAGATGCGTAAAACTTTTCACTCTTTCCTTCTATGGTACACTTACGCTGAGTCATTCAGCTTTCGTTGTTGTAACGATTGAAAAACGTTTTATTAGGTCGCGTCTTTATACTTTAGATGTATAAACTTTTAAACGTTTAAGAGCTTTATTCTGAATGTAGAAACCTGTTGGATAATATGGATACAATATATTATGTCGGTTTCACTCATGAAGTCATGTTGTTGTTCATTTATTAAATGCGGAACTCTAGGGAATTCAGCTCTCTTGTAGAGAATTGTAAAGCATAATCTGTTGATTTATATTATGTGAAATATACAAAAATCATAAAAGATCGGATATGAATACGCTCGTGGAACTGATATTATTATATCCGATTACTATCTGCGAATTTCAGTGGAATGGAAACACTAATTGGCATATTACGGACATAATCCTTTGAGCAATGTTAACTTATATGTAAAGCAAAACGAGGAGCCATTTAATACCCCTCTATATCTATACTATATATAATATTATAAAGAGGAAAGGTTTGATTTTTTGTTTGTTTGTTTGTATGAATTGAATAGGCTCCGAAACTACTTGGCAGATTTGAAAAATTCTTTCACTGTTGGAAAGCTACATCATTTCTGAGTGACATAGGCTAGGTTTTATCCCGGAAATCCCACGGGAACGGGAACTATGCGGGTTTTTTTTGAAAACGCGGGCGAAGCCGCAGGCGGAAAGCTAGTACTTTATAAACATGATATTTATTTGTTTATTGAATACGGAAAACATGACGCAAGTTAATTGTAATTTAACCTCGAAGAATCTATCAAATACACAAAGAATTTAGAAAATGCTTGTCAAAGATAACACGTTCAAAAATAATAAAAAAAAACAATAATAAACTTCATTTTTACACTCACATAGCCACTTACTTGTTTTTTTATTATCATTCAAATATAGAAAAACAAACAGTACATAAATAATAAATTATATATGAACACTAAGAAGATCAAAGCCTCATCGCAATATAATTCTTTCGTACATAATTCTATCCTCCGTTTTGTTTTCGTTTGACAACAAATCTCGGATATCTGCGTTCGGGTGGTGTCGTGAGATAATTAACAACACGGAGGTTTGGGGCGGGGGCCTCCCTAAGCCTTCGACTGAACGTGATTTCTACAGGTGAAGGAACGCTTTTTGCACGACTAAGATTTCTCTCATCGTTACGGAATCCGCGTGAAACTCAGCGTTATGTTCCAATGACGTGGCACATCGTATTTCTCTCATTACCGAATATCTGGTTTTGTGATGGAGCTTAAAAAGAGAGCTTTATGTCTGTCTAGATGAATATTAAATAGGCTTTCAAGGTGGAAATCTTAATAAAAGTATAGATTTTGTGATTATTTCAAATTCATTGAAAATATAATTCAGGAACGTTTGTGATGGTGCTAGAACGAGCCGAATATTAGCCGTTAAATTTACTATTTCTATTTACATATTCTGATGTATCTTAAAGGCAACTATGTAGATGAAGGATATGTTATATGTAGGCATCCTTGTACATATTATATGATTTGTTCACATATATATTACTAATAAATATTTTATTTAATCCTTCTGTAAAATTATATATTTTATCAAATCTTTGGTACTGCCAGTTTTAGTAAAAAATATTATACATTAAAAAAAAGTTCTCTATCTCGTTTTGAAAATGCTGTATTCAAATAATTAAACTATTAGGCAGCAATAATAAGATTGCTGTACAAAATAAAACCATAATTACTGAAGAATTAAGGCAAATCGAGCGCCAACGACAATGTGCCTAAAATATTTTCACAATTCGACGTCACGTTGACGTGATCTACATTCCGTAGTTTCTCTTTCCGTAGCAACGCTTCCTAACTATTTAAAAATATGACTAATTCTAAAATTCTTTGTCATCTCACGTGGCTAACCACGAATTTCCATTTGATGTACAGTTAATATAAAATTCACATAATGTTCACTGACTTTAATTGATAGATTAGATTTGATCGAGCCTTGGCCGGTCAGACATATTTGTAAAACAGAGATGCAACATAGAGACACAGAATTATTTTCATTTTATCATAATTAGAAACAGAATTATATGTTAATTTGTTAAATGTAAAGAAAAGAAAACTGGAATTGTATTTGGTACCGCTTTGAAATCATCCGAAACTGTACGAAAGTTTGTCTCACAAGCTTTGCCTCGTGCCTACGTCGTGAGGATATTTTTTATCGTTACGTTGTTTTTGTAACATGTCGTATTGTTGAAGTGAGCCAAGAATGTAATCCATTTATTTACGAGCGATGTATCAACATGTAACACGTAGTCTTATAGTTCGATGTTTGCTGACGATTTTGTTTTTTCGTCATCGATTAGGTTTTATCGGTTATTCCTTCTTTTGTTTTAGACTTAAATGTTTTACTTACATGTTTTTTTTTTAATTAATAATGCTGTCGATATTCCTAATATTGTACACATAATTATAAAAAAATAAAATGGCTACTGCAAAAGCCTTTAATTAAATATTATGCTATTTATTAATTAGTTTTTTCTAAGTTAAAATCTCTACATCTTAAATATGTTTAATCGAAACAACTAGTATTAAATAATAGGTAATATGTACTTACAAAATATATTTGTAGTGTGTAGTTTGTTTCTAACAGAATGAATCGAGGTCCTTTTAGGAGATTTTCATAAAACCCGAGTTTAATAGTAATAAAATTTGTATCAAGCTTAAATCTTGTTAAACTTCGACATAATTTTCAGGTCATGGCAGTTCATTTAAATATCATAAACAATTTATTTAGCTTGATATTTTCTATATAATAAAAACGAATAAACAAAGTTGCTAAGCGTAAAACTGGAGAACAGCTCGACCAATCCGGCTAATTCTTTTTTACACACTTTTTGAGGCAGAGTGGAAGATTCTTATGCAGTGAAACCACAAAAAGGGATAATAGGATAGAGCGTAGTTATAGTTAACGTAAAAAAAAGACGGGTTGCACTCCGGGAGTGCCGGCAGAAGTGAAAACTTGATTATTAACGTTGAGCATGTTTGATATCCATCCGTCTTAAGCTTTTTCGATCAGGTCACGTGTCCTGACGCGAGTTTAAGATTTTATACCCATTACAGAAAAAGTGCTCAACGCCGCTAAAGAAGTTTTCACTTCAAAAATATTTTAATAGTCCAAATAAAACAAAAACCCACTTTCAACAACATCATATTCACGCCATAACAAAGAAAGAGATCAGGAACATGTGTGCAGTTAGCAATTAATAAGCAAAATCATAAACTATATTATTATATTATATCGTAGAGCAGCAAGTGTAGGTATATCTAATAAAAATGCAAGAGCTACACTCCTATGCTTCTTAGTTTAATTTATGAAAATTTTCTAAAATAAATAAAACATTGCTAACATATTTATATACCTAAAAGCAGAATCAAACTAACCAAAACGCAATCCAAGCATAAAGAAAACACTTTCCAAATGAAATAAATACGTTATCTCCCAATGTTTTGCAGGTGATCTCAGCAAATACAAGAAATAAAGTTGTAAGTAGTTTAGCACATAAGATTAATTCGACGGTCTCACGTTGTACCTCTAAACATTTCAATGGACCAGAAACACATTGAGCTCTAAGGAGATTAACAATTTATTCAGTCCTGAGGACACGTTTTCGCAATATTTCGGTTTGTATATATAGTTTTTAAATACATTATATAGTAGCACTGATCCTTGTCTCTTTTGGTGTGTAGTAAATAAGTTTTATTACAATTTTACTTGTTGAAGTAAATGTGAACCATTGAATAGATTTCATATCTATTTCGATGTTAAATTTTTGTGTAGAAATATAGGACTGTATTTAGAGTCTTTCTAAACTGACAAAAAGTATCTAGATGATACGTGTCACGTAGGTGCTCAAAAATTAGTATTTTATAAATGAATGTTATAAATGCAATATATAAACGCATTCAAAAGTAACAGCAAAAGTAACGCAGTAAAAATAACCGCATTCTTTGATAACATAATCAGGTACAATTATTTGTTACCAAAACTAGGTTTATTTTAAGTTCCGTACACACCTCATAAACCGATTACACATGAGGCAAATAGCAATTAACCATTAATTTATGTGAAGACATTGTGGGTGATCGGTTTGAAAGGGTTAACTAATACATACCTATCAAGTACAATTTAATGAGTTTAGACCTCCCTGTGTTTACCCTTCTCATTGTTTATGTCAATAATACTTGTAATACACGCATACACAGCAATATGTCAAGCTTAGTCACCAAAATATGAAATACAACCGTCATCGTAGGCGGAATTAATATTGGAACATACTGTAGTATTATAGGTACTCTAGCGTAATTGGATATGGATAATGTTGGGGATAATAGCTTTGAACATAAGATCCTTCCCATCTACGATGTACGCATGCATATTATATTGTGATTCTGAGCTTTTTTAGGGTCTTCTACTCATGTATTATATGTGAGACTATGTTGTTCAAGTATAGGTAGTTGGAATTATTAGAAGGTCTAGGAGAAAAAAGGTGTCTACCATCTGTCTACTAATAAATAAATAAAAATAATAGTAAAGCCTCATTGAGATAATATTACTACGTATGGAGGAGACACCACGAACAAAATCTGTGCGCCATTTTTTTGCTCTAACTAAGTAGCTCTAAGTTTTAAAAATTATTATCTAGTTAGGTACTTACCGATGAAAAGTTATGTTAGTCACTTTTCCGTATTATTTGTATTATTTATGAAATATCGTAACACACACGAAGGCATATTTGATGCGTTTCACTTTAAAACAAATAAAAAATGAGCGTGCAGTTAAGCCATATGGCTTATGTTGAGCAGAACATAAGTGATGTAGGCGGTGTCGTCTCCATATGTATACCTATCTCAATGTAAAGCCTTTAAATTTTTGTTATGTTTTGAAATCGAAATACATAATTTAGATACCATAATATGGTTTATCGAACTCCAGTCAAGCCAGTCAACATCGTAACAAATACACCTATAGATGTCTTGATCAATTGGGATGTTTTTCTTTCTTATATAAGTTTATTAAAAAGGAAAATCGTGTAAGTGTTGACAAAATTTGTCAGCCATCAAATTAGTCTTAACATAGTATTCAAAACAACTGTTCTTATTGCATTATACAATTTACATACGTATTAATAAAGTACTATTATCTCGTGCAACGAAAGATTTATCTAAAAATTCCGGCACCAAGTGCCATTAACATCATCCAAAAACGATCCTAATTCCTACCACAACTACGGGTATCTACAATCAAAACTGAGTCTCGATTGAAGATGAAAGAGATTTTAGTACGCAGTCAGCAGTTTGCCGGAACTCGTAAAGCGGTGCCTCCGCTAGATTGTAGTCACCGAGTTAGTACCGCTGACCCAGCAAATATATTTTGCCGTTCCACTAGTTTCAATCGCCTGAAGCGTTGAGCTTTGAGTTCGATACATCAGTAAGTTGTTTTGGGTGTTTCGAGAAAGGATGGAATTGCGGAGTGGTTTGGCGAAATTTTTTAAACTTTATTCAATATTTGTCTGTAAATGTGTTCCACTTTTGAAAGCTTTCATTTGTTTTATTATTTTCGGTTTCTATGAACTTTGTAAATACATAATTTCTTTGCTTATATAATTAATTAGATGATTATGTAGATGATTATGTTCGTATTAGTATTGTTATGTTGGTATATTATTGCCAATAATAAATGACTAATGATTATTTTGCGAAGCTTATAAAATTCATTGAATTATCTATTTATCAACTCCTTCCTCTTGACCGCATCCAACGTCGAGCAGCTCGAATTGTCGATGACCGTAGTAGCTTTCCGATAGGCTCGATCCTCTGTCAGTGCGAAGAGGCGTTGCGTCTCTCTGTATACTGTACAGAATGTACTATGGGGAGTGCTCTGAGGAATTGTTCCACCTTCTACCTACAGCCGCACAGTTCCACCACCGGACCACTCGCCGTAAAAACCAGTTCCATTGATACAAATTATTTTTATCTATAGTCAAATACAACTAATTAAAATGTAACTAAAAGATAAGCTTACATCATTATCAAACTCTATCCCAAACGTACAGCGTACTATTCCAAAATACCTACTGTAGGTACATCATAAAAGATCACCTAACAATCACTAAAGATCACGATGCCAATTAATTTGTTTCAAAGTACTGACCATTTCCAATTTATTTGAACATAAAAAATAACGTCCGTAAAAGGAAAACCTTATTAATTAACGAGTTCTATCCTCGGCGGGTTGAAAGTTCGCAACTACCCCGGAACAAATGGCTTGACCCGTATCACCTGAATGCGTTCACAACTAATCCATCGAAGTTACGTTTCATTACAAGTTTCTGTTTGGCTTTTTAAAAGTCAAAGCCAACTTTTAATCCGCCAACGGTTGCCAATTAGAACAATGTATGAATTCTCTTTTGATATTTTAGGAATTTAGAATGTAGGTACAAAGAAAGGAATTAAGTTATTGTAACGAAAGATAAATCGTTTGTAAGATATATGAATATAACGTTTAATGGCAAACATAAATTGCATTCAGAAAATGGTATCTATATCTGAGCCTATAATATGATTGAGTTTAATTTAAAAATTACGCACGAATGGCAAAATCAAATATTAATCAAGTCACAAAATTTGCTTTTGAATTATGTATTTCGAATTGAATGTAGACATGAATTATGCAATTATATTATTTTCATTTTTAAGTAATATTCGCTCGGCATTCTTGATCGGACAAGTGTACCTGAATAAATCGTATCGCCCTTATGTTACTCATGAAAATATATTATATGCATTAGAAACTGAAGATATTTGATCGCCTCCTGCGATCGATCGACTAACTCTTCGATATAATATTGATAAGGCGGGTTTCCACAGAGCGGGCGGGCTCGCGACATTGGTCAGCCAAGTAAAATGACAGCACACGCCATTTTCCTTGGCCGACCCACGGCTACATAAACTTAGCACAGCAATTGTTCGCGAAGCTGCTCGCTCTATGGGGAGCTGCCTATTGACACGTGAACGTATTGCAAATGGTCCCCGATACGATTAAAAAAATTGATTAGGCAGTAAACAGCACGACGAGTCAACACCACAACAGGGAAACAGCTGTGAAACACATCTGCCCAATTTCTACAAGAAGGCATAGACTTCACTTTATAGAAAGATAATCAATTTGTTACGAGTTCACAATACATGAACACATAATATTGTTATTTAATGATCTGTTTTGGAAGCGTTTCAACACAGGAAGCGGCATGACGCCGATTGCATTACTAAGATTGCAACAGAAGTGACGTCAGAGAGCAACAGCATCTTACGTTAATGGAAATTTTCAGCTATTGTGGGATATGGTCTGGTCTTATACATGAATCAGTATATGTATTTTATGAAGGCCTTAATTCTTAATTGAGCTTCGTCCTATAGTTTTTAAATATTTTGGACTATAGTGGATAGATCTTTCTACAGCTGTTCTGTTCTACTCTACTGTTGTACATTATTATTTAATTTTAATTCTATAAATTGTTTTTCCATTAAATAAAGAATAAATGAGTATTATTATATCATTTAATCCTGAACATAATAAACTGGAATAGGTAAATAATTTAGAGTCATATTATGTATTTTATGTGCTTCACAAAAAGCCTAACGAGAACCCCAATTTAAATATCCATAAAGTAGCTAAATATCTGATAAAATATGTAATTGCCGTTCTGATTTATATAATGGTTAATAAATCACATGAATTATTTCGAATTTTATTTAAATATTAAACTTGGCGCAACCCCAACCATTGTTATCAAATTTACTAACATAAAACGGACATATAAATTACCTTAAACTTGTTTAAAATCAATTTTATTAGACGGGCGTCTAATAAACAAACATTTCCTTCATTATCTCTAGCAAATAAATACAATTCTTGAGATTTGACTTCTTCTTTAAATATATCTCTTTCACCTACAATCAATAACAATGGAATTACCTGATGGAATGACTTCGGGGATCATTCTATCTAGATATATACCTAGTAATTTCAGACTGTATAGAACATCAAAATTTTCGACTAAAATAGATCGAATTCTATGCACCATTACTATTTGCTACCAACTAATAAATTGTCAATTCTCACAGGATTGGAGACGTGCAATCTGTTGACATCAGGCTGTTCTGTGTTGTTACACTCTCGGTAGCTGTTTGTTGAGGGCAATGTGAGGACGGAGACGGCCTAAAGCGTCCCGAAGCAGTCCATATGCTAGATAAATAGTTATTCTCAGATGAGACAGACGATCTATTTGTAATGCAATTCAGGATAAAGGAATAGAAAGGATTTCTATCTTAATATCTTAATCTTAATCTTAATACTATTATAAAGGCGAAAGTTTGTAAGGATGTATGGATGTATGGATGTATGGATGTATGGATGTATGGATGTTTGTTACTCTTTCACGTAAAAACTACTGAACCGATTACAATGAAATTTAGCACACATATAGAGGGTAACTTGGATTAACACATAGGATAGGTTTTATCCCGGAAATCCCACGGGAACGGGAACTATGCGGGTTTTCCTTTGAAAACGCGGGCGAAGCCGCGGGCGGAAATCTAGTCACCAATAAATATGTGATACTTTAGAAGGAAGTGTAACAAGAGTAGAAGATATTGCAAGTCTAATTAAAAAATTCTAAAAAGAAATTGTAATAATTGTAGAATTACCACAAATGCATTACTCAGAACTCAGAAACTACGCATTAAAATAAACAATTTAATGAGTTTTTGGCTCTAGTTGTATGACACCATATTGGCATGGATGCGTAGATGACACAAAAACACATTCCAAGTAAACCCTTCCGACCGTTGTACCTACCAAAACATACACTGGAGTAGTGCCAGAGTGTAAATTATGAAAGTTATATCATTCAAAGGAATTCTCGTAATATAAGCTTGCACATGTCATCGGGAGAATATCAATAAATTTATGTTATTATTTAAGAGCTGCGACCACGTTTATGAATACACTTTTCGTTTTTCAATTACGAAGCGGTCCATTAAATATTGTTTAGTAGACGTATTCATGTTTTTTTTCTAAATTGGCATATCTGTTCATAATTTTTCTATTTCTCTTCATAAACACTAGCTGACAAGATACATAAATGTTCTTAAAAATATTCCTGTAAATATAATGTCGGTATCGAAATAGGGATGTAAAAGTGAGTGAGTCGAGTAAAAAAATAAATTATATTTTGAAATTCTTTGTAAAGTAATTAATATTCAAATTGCTTACAATTTAATTAAGCCTTGTACAGATTCACTTTTTCAACACTTTCACTTATTTTGGTTCTGTTTATATCAAGGGGTAATTAAAATTTAATTTTACTTGTAAAGCGAATTTAATTAATTCTATTGTTGGTAGAGTATTATGTTTCAAGGGTATGGACTTCTCCAGATTTACTGAAGACACACAAGAACAATTATTCTATTAATATTAAATTTTGGGATTCGTGACGTCAAATAATTGTCTTCTGATTTTTTTAAAGAAACGCGAAAGAAGGGTATACCGGTCATCGTTAATTGAGTATTTGAATAATAAAAAAATATTGATTATTTTTATGTATTTTAAAACTTTATTATTAATAATATTGATATTTAATGCAAAAATCTCCAAAAAAATATTTTTCAATTAATTATAAGCAATTAAAAATTGATGAAATTTAAATTAAAGTCACGTGACTATAAACGCGCCATGACTGGTCACGATAGATGTGACGTCAAAATGTTATAGTTGTCTACGTTTTTCTATCAACTGCAATGAGTGAAAACTAACATTATGACGTCACACGCGTTCGGGTGACGCTTCGGGAGTTGTCGGTGTGTTTTCGGTACTGGATTCAAAGACTAATTTTTATTTTGAAATAACTTTTGAATTATTGCAAAAAAAAAAATAAAAAAAAAACAGTTTTGTTATAAAACTAATATATAATCTTTCCATTTAGCACAAAAAAATTTTTTATTCAAATACTCAATTATATATTTAAATATAGCGTATAATTTACGATTGTATACATTAGCTTTTGTGTTTATTCCCGTCGGAATAATTCACTTATTTCAATAGATGTGTTGAAATTCACTATGATTAAGGATTCACTATGATTCCGGAAACAATTTATCAGTACACTTTTGAAGTGAAACTTCTTTTGGCGCATTGAGAGTAAAATTTCAAGGACACGTTATGGCAATACCATATTGCTAAAGAACACTTCTGACACGCGTGCTCGGCATTACACGCTTTTTTTTAATAAGTTATTTTTTACCCATTTTTTGTTTACTTCCAATGGTAACTGATAATGAGAGGGAAGTCTGTAGGGAAGTATAGGTATATTAATCTTGTGAAGATAGTGGATATGTCGTTGACCCATCTGTTGTCTATTTATTCCCTACCGAAGTGTCCACTGGAATGCGCCCCACACATCTGTCGCACTATATTTTACGAATTCATTCGATAAAAAGTAAGCTTTGTTTTATAGTTTTAATGTACGAATATAAAAAATGTTAATTTAAAAATATTAAGTTCTTATTATACGTGCAGGTAACAGGAACTCATGTCATTATTAATGGATTTCAACAATTTATTAATTAAATATTTTAAACAACATTTCAAGCTTCTTTGGTCTATTTTAAGCTATTTAAATACAAATAATGGTCCTTCAAAAATATAGCATTTTTGCGAATGTGTTTTTCGTCTTCGTTTTTTTACTAGTACCTCATTCAAAAACAATATATGTTCCAATATTTTTTCGTTGGCATTTGTACAAAAACCACGGTGAAACTTCCTCTGTTATGTTTTTAGTTTATTTTAATTTATACTCGAGGCTTGATTCATAACAGTTTTTTTATACAAAATTTATATTTGACACTACGTTAGAAATGGGATAAAAGTTTGAGATTTTAATGTGTTCTTTGTGTTACCATTTGAAAAATGATATTTAGATACCATTTTTCATTCATTGCTATATCTACATCAACTATACATTGACAAGGTGGTAACAAATTATATTGACATCCATACATACAATGTAATATTAAAGTAAACAATTGATGGTGAACCTTGTCTCAATGTTCGTCTGCCAAGTGCACCTATCGTACACAGAATCAATTCCAAATAATGACTGACAAATAGCTCCTATACTCCTCGCTGTTTCTTAATTATTTACGCATCATTATATTTGTAAACAATGAGTAGGAAGCAACATTGTGATTGTGATTACAATTTATAATTTCAATGTTACATTGTAGTCTATTTGTTTTGATTTGTGACGGCGCAACTAATTGGACTGTACCTGCGATAGCGACTATTCCTGATCTCAGTTCTGACTAATAGATGTATTTTAGAGTGACAGATGAACGTGTTTATAGCTTTAATGGATAGTATATATAAAGTGCGAGTCAACTTTATTTTATTTTAGAAACTTAGTCGTTAGGTACCAGACCTAATGGTCAAGCAACTTTACGAGCATACGTGACTAATGCTGGCAAGCGTTCGCTTCAAGGCAGTAATTGGGTAATTTATATGGAGGATATTAATTAAATATATGTTTACTAATTTTTTTATTATTATAACATCGGAATGTTGACACAAGACTATTAATAAAGACTCTACACGACCTCTACATTTGAGTCGATACCTTGTAATAAGTGGAAATCAAAGGAAATCAATTATCATCCTAGGTATCTTGAGATAATTTTATTTATTTATTTATTTATTAACACTTTATTGTGCTGGCATACAAATAAATTCTTAAAATTAAAACTTAAAACTAGTCCAGCACAGAACTGTGTGGAGTAATCACAGACATGTATCAAGATGTCTGTGGGAGTAATATTATTTCTGACTAAACATTGTAACAAGAGAACAGAACAAATCTAGAAACCTAGAAACTCACATAAAAGCTTTAATGGATCTCTGGACACTTAAATTCTTTTTAACTTATTTATTTAGAATATCATATTTTCATACCTATAAAAATGATAAATTCTTCACATGACATGACATGACCCTATGACATACATTTTTCCACTCTGCATAATCCGAGTACAGGCGTTCTACTGCGTACAACGTGGACTGAACAGTACGTGCTCTGCATTGCAGTTCCGATGTCCCGATACGATAGCTGACCCTTTGAATAGGCCCATAATTTAGCAATGGAGATACGAAATGACGGTCGCTCTTGAAATGGGTTATAATGCGCACGCTTCCATTGGTGGCTTGACGTTTTAATACAGGGAATTTAGTACGCGACTTTTTGTACTCATTGATGATTCAGGGCGTACACTGTATGGGCACCTTTTGAAAAAATATTGTGTTACCGCGTGAAACAATAGTCCGGCTAAACAAGCAATATGAAACTGTGACGTGGACGTGATCTGGTGATATATGGGTTCAACTTATATTCTACTTCTGCAATTGTTAGCTTTTAGACCTGAGCGTGATTCTTGGTGGAAAAAATACAATTTTATTTTGAAGGTTAACAAATTCTGATCACATAAATATAAATTTATCTACATTAAGAAAAACAAATATTTTTTAGACTAGATAATTTCCTTGATAATTTGCATTTATTAGGAAAAAAATAATACAAATTTAAGAGATATAAAAGAGCTCTTGTTTCTTAGAAATGAAATGTAAGAAATAAATTTTGTTAAAACATAGTAACATAAAGTAATTATATTCAGTAGTCGAACGAAGAATGTAATCGTTTAGAAGCGAATCTTTATTAAACAGTCATAATTACGTAACAAATGAAATGCATCGCTCCGAAAAGGCTTCAATTATGATGATATTTTGCCAAAAATACGCAACAGTTCGCACCAACATAATTACGGGCTTTAATTCGTCACAACCACGAGAATAATTTTCGTCTGTATCAGTGCCTTTAATTAACTGCGTTGGCTTCAAAACAACTATTTCTGACTTCATTACATGCAATCAGATTAGACTTACTATGAATAGCTAAGAAATGGACATACATTACATTCGCTATATCGTATAACGTGCTTATCGTTTAAGAATCTACACAAAAATTTATTTCGCACACCACTATCGCGATAACGTCAGGTCGTATCTACAGCTTCCAAGCAATCAATAATTGAAGCTCGCTAAATCATATTAATCTTTATATTATTATCTTGTTGAACGACTGAAGACACATATAATAATGTCTTATTTGTAATTATCAGTAATCACTTTTTCTAATAAGAATTGGATCATGAATAGATATTATAGGAAAAGAAAGCGTGCAAAGTTAACAATTAGCAAACATTACTCCTTTCTTTTCATTTGGTTGTTCAAATGATAAATTGTTTAAGCCCTTATTGTACTTACCTCAATAAATAACGCTAAAAATTCCATTGGAAATTTAATTCATAAATCCAAATTAAGCCACAAATTTTTTAAACAATCGCTTTTCACTCGAAAGGCAATGTGTGAATATTATGTAAGCAAATCAGCGATCTTGTGTAGGCTTATGATATGATAACATTAGTCGGAGTAAGATAGAAATCATATTTATTCATTATAATAATTTTTGAAATAGAGTAACTATGAACTATAAACAAGCGAACCAGTCATAGGCCGCCTTTCCATCTGCAAGAAAACTTGCGCAAGAAATGTCCGACAGTCTGTCTGACAGCAGCTTGCAAGTCTACTTGCAGGTGGAAACGCGGAATTAGACTTGCAAGCTACTGTCAGACACACTGTCGGACATTTCTTGCGGAAGTTTTGTTGCAGATGGAAAGGCGGCTATACGACGACTGATGTTCTAATAATAAAAATTTAAAGAATAAGCATCATAATCTTATATTTGACCTCTTATTTATAAACTACTAAATCTCGCACGTGTCCGTCTAGTTTATTTTTTTCTTTATTGAAGTTATATAAGCATGGATAAAAAGAATATTAAATAAAATACGAAGCTCGGCTCTCATTCAATCTTTCATCTATACGCTATTCAATGACAGACAAGAAATATTTTAATGGAAAATTGATTTTTAAATACAAAAAGGCCCGTAAGGTCAACCAGACCGCTACATCACAGTATTAATGAAAGGAAAACAGACTTGAAAAGCGAATCTCTACATAAAATGTAAGGGTATTTTATGAAAAAATATTGTTAGGCAGCATTTACCCCGGGGCGCAACAGGCTAGCCGAGTTTTTTTGATCTGTGCATATTATAATTACGTTTTCATACTTGTTTTGTAAGCAAGCAACCCACAACGATATATTTGTGAAAACATTTTTGTAACCTTAATGTGCTAGCGAAATACAATAACTTCTTATGCCCCATGGTTTTATACGAAATCCATTTCTTCATATTGATAAACTCTATGCCTCTGCACCCATGACAACATTCTATTTCTTGTCAATATAATTGACTAAGAGAATTGATATCACTTCGATTTCTACCATATTATTATAATATTATAATATAGTATACATATAAAAATTTGCCTGTAGGGGCACAATGCAGTATTCTGTCTTATATGTTTATAAATAATCCCTGTACTCTAAACACATATTTACTAAGCTTAATAAAGCAAATCGTACTAAAAAAAATTTACCTCAATAATACTTACGAGCTAGGCATAATTTCAACAAAACAAAGGCAGGTACATCTATACTAATATTATAAAGAGGAAAAGTTTGTAAGTATGTATGTATGTATGTATGGTTTTCACGCATAAACTACTGGACCGATTTCAAAAATTCTTTCACCATTAGAAAGCTGCATCTTCACTGAGCAACATAGGCATTGCATTTTGAAAAAAAATAGAGATCCTTACCAAAAATGAAATAATGTAACCCAAGGTGTAAAAAATTTCTCAATAAAACTTATGTCATCGCGTGCGCTGCGGAATCTATAGAAGATAGAACAAAAAAATGTTCTACGGTATTATAGAATGGATCAATATCTACAAGAAAGTCCGCGATACCATATGTCCATCTTCAGTAGTTATGTTACTACAACAACTTTTTTACGTTTTCAAAGTAAATAAAAGTGCCGACAGTAATCAAACCATGTTTTCCATACACATATATAAATCCTTATCCCATTAAATGATGTTTTATTATAGACTGTTTCAATACCAGCAAAATACTTTTTAAATGAAAAGAATTGGATATTCCATTCAAAAGATATAACGAATTTTTAAAAGTGTCAATCTACAGAAAATACCTAGTAGGTATACTGTTCGAGCAGGCGGTAGTGCGGGGGTCACGGAGAAATTCTATCAATATGCGTCTTGACGGAACACAGTGGGGTTTTGGTCGGTAGGAATCCGACATAACCCACGGCCCCTCCCCCGGAGGCCGTGGGTATCTATGAAAGATTTCCCCACTAAAACAAAAAAAAAATAAAGGCCGTAGTGCGGGACGGGGTAAAGGTGATTTTCATGTGATTAAAAATTAAACCTATAGTCCGACCTATAGTAGACGTTTCACTGTCACGATATCGCTATCTATGCGGGTGAAACCGCAGGGCATTGCTAGTTTATTAATAAATGTAACACACTAACAATGGTTCAGGCTTCATTGCTGTAATGAGTGTACCTAAAACACTGCCAACATTAACGTTGAATAGCTTTTCTAAAGGATAATTAAACTGGATAATGAGCAGTTCATTAATTTCTTATTTATGTACCTACTATGTACGTCATTAAGCACCTATAGTCGAAGATCCGAACATAGGTCGACCTTCACCGGCGTGATAATAGAATGAGACCAATTTTATAATAAATATAGTCTATTAAAAAATCTATTAAAGATGGGTTGTCTGAAAAAATCCTGGACAGGATATTTTTAGTTAATTATTAAAAAATCTTTTTATTTTTTTAATTATGCAGTGTTGAGACAATAAACAATTTTGTTATAAAACAGCGCTCATGCTGATATATATTTTTTTTGTATCATCCCATCAAGTGAAAGTAACTGGTACGGACATGCCTGTTTATATCTGCCAACCTAGCAGTTTGTCCAGGTAAATATTAGACAACCCTATGACTGCACATTCTGTAGGTTTCATACTTCAAGTCTATTATAATATTTTTATTATCTTGATAAGTACTGCAATTAATTAAAAAAAAAAAATTAACTAAAAATATCCTGTCCAGGATTTTTTCAGACAACCCATCTTTAATAGATTTTTAATAGACTACATATTTTATTATAAAATTGGTCTCATTCTATTATCACGCCGGTGAAGGTCGACCTATATTCGGATCTTAGACCACTATTTAAATAGAAACAAATAAATATCTACAAAATTTCCAACTCCGTGAGCTAAACTTGTCCCTTTTCTTTCGTATCCTTAATGAAACTTTCGGTTTTAATTTGAATTGAGTAATAAATTTTACGTTTTTAAAAGCCTTACCCTAAACAAAGCCCTTCCTGAAGATTGATGTCCATTAGTACGTAATTACCTAAACAATTTTACAAAGGGACCGACGGTTATCCAAGCAGCATTCTTTGTAAATTGCACAAGAAAACATGTCTATCCTTTTTCTTAGTTTGATAGAAATAATAACTGAAATATAGCTCTATATAGAGTGTTATTAGATAAAAAAAAATATGTGAAGAAAAGTACCTATGCATCGAAAAATTAACAACAATAGACGAATTTAAATATTACAAATATTTAAATTGGTCTATTGTTGTTAATTAATTTCCAATTTTAATATAATTTATTTTGGGTTTCAGCCTTGAAAAGCAAAACTAACAAAGGATAAGGTAATCATTTTCTTATACGTATCATACCCAAATTCTGTAGAAGAGAAATTATTATATTAGTATACATAGCACAATATTATTTCCTCAAAACAGGATATTTCCTATCGCCTATTCATCCAATGTAAACGTTGATCAGTAATGTTCACGGAAATTAATTTAAATACATCCTTGTCTTTCCACTAAGCTGAGCACGAGTCGATTTGCAATTCCGACACTCAGATACTCCCGATTCACTGACTTAAAATTACAGCGAGTTACGAACTTTCCAATTCCTGCCCTTTTTATTTGTTTCGCAGTCGTTCGCGAAGCTTTATGTGTCCAAACATTTTTAACTAAAACGCCGTGTTTATCGGCGAAGAAAATCTGATCTGTTTTTAATGAGCGGAATCTTTTTAAACTTTCAATGTTCAATTACCTTTAAGAAACAATGTTTTATGAATTCATGGTTTTGTTAAGACTGACGGGATGTTATTTATTTCGCCCTTTATATTATTCAAACGAAATGAGAGGTTTCAGTTCATTAGTTAATGCGTGCACATAAAGTTTTATGGATGATACAGTGTTACAAAGCATACATTGTGACGGCTATTAAGAGCGCGATAAAACAACGAAGTCGCCTAATGTTTAAACATAATTTTCGAGGATATTTCGAGTGAAACGGTACGTCATTTGCACAGATAGAACAAATAGAATCATGTCACAGATTGTTCTAAATATCCGGCTCGCTCGACTCATCTACAAATAAACATGAGTACGCACTGAAAATAAAATATTATGTGATCGCATACGAAACGCACGGACTGAAATAGCAGTATGTGTCACTTTCGACTGCGTATACACGGCCCGTAAATATAGGCGACGTATGAACTATGAGTAAAATAGACGAAGTCTTATCATAAATTAGACATATTTTAGAAAAATAAATCTTGAAAAATAATGTATCAATTAGTGAAGAAATTTTCTGAATGGGATTAGTTGTAGTTTCTGATATTACGTCCCACGAACATCTTGTGGAACTTTATCTATTAGTACATTTATTAGTAGGTAAATTAGAAGCACTAAGTCTAGCCGTGATAATTTATAATTTATGGATGCTATAATGGACATTGCTGCATGAATTTTAAATTAAATAGTATGTAATCAAGTGACTAGAATTATTATTTTCAAAATATAACAAATTTTCGTGACACATTAATTAATAAAAATGTAAATATTTTATTTCTTCATCCAAATTAGTACGCTATTTGTGCAAAAAATAAACATCATAGTAATGTTTCGTAATGGCGTTTGTGCTAAATATTCAATGAAAGTAATGTATGTAGTTAGATTTTGTAAGAACGAAAACCTAGTCGTGAAATGTTACCAAATTTTATTTGATATTTTTGTACCTACATTTTATTTTATCAAACATAAGTTAATAAGTGATGAGTAACTTTATTCTTTATAAAATAAAATATTTTCTGTTTATAAAGCCCCGTCAGATTTACTTGTCCCGTGTGCATTGACATTTACAAAATCAATATGAAGTTAATCCGTAAAAGCGAGCAAAAATTAAGTTATAACTTGTATAAGCTTTGTTACACTTTAATATCCAAATGGACTGATATTACTGATTCCCAAAGGATTTTTTTTATAAATTTGCAATTCACATTACTTACGACGATAATTTTATCAAAAAGAAACATTATTTGAATTGTATTTATTATACTCGTGTACTGTTAGTCAGACAATATAAATTACAACAACACATACCTACATTTATACTTTCAAAAAAGCTCACCATAAACACTCGGTTGAAAACTGTCCACAAAAAGGATGATAATATTATCATTCCAAAATTAAACATTAAACTGATGAAATTCGCAATAATATCAACGAGTTTGTAGGGTATCGTTTCAAGATGTTTATTTAGCAACAAGATACTGAGTCTAAATGGAATTTTCCACAAGACGGTCTATTTATGACAACCCATCAACCGTCTGCTTTAATCTTTTCAAATAGCCCTTTAATAAAATACCTCTGAAATTTTACATAAAGATATATTTCACGAACGACCATTCTTCACTTCCGGAACTAAAATCGCTTCAATCTCAAACGAAGTCAAACGATTCAAGCAAATCGTGTATAAATTATTAAATTCCCTGAAACTTTGCTTTGAGTTAAATGCGATACTGTGTGCCTGTGAGGATTATGTGTATTATAATATTAGGTTTATTAAGCTCTTGAAGAGATATGTTGTAAGTTCATATGGGAAGTTTTATAGAAATTGTGTGCTCAATGAATCAATCTATTTAAGCAAAGCATATAATATATATTTTCCCGAATTCTATGTATAGAGTTAATACTTAATAAGTATGATAAATAGACTTTGCTTCCAAGAATGAACATAATTAGATATTGATTTCTATGAATTTTCTTAAAAATAAACTTTATAACACAGCAATCTGCAAATTCTGACGAAATTTTAAATTCAAAAAATTCAAAATTTATTTATTGAAATTAATTTTTTACGAAATTTTATCATAGTTTGTTTTCTTACTATTCAATAAATTTTACTTTATTTTCATTTCATCCTAATAAAAGGACTAAACATTCCCAATCCTCTCATAATTCCTCCAAAAGCTTACAACCAATATCCACATTTCCAATTCATATCCGATCCAATCGAACAGATGTACGCCGATCATTAACGCGTCTTATATAAAACTAAACGGTTAGAGAAATTCAGATGAGCGTTCATTCGAGGTTGGGTCCCGATCGTGACGTGCATGGTTGGCAGTGGGTGCGAACCCTTTCTGATTCCTATTCCAACCTTGTGCGGGCATCAAGCGACCTAAGTGCTCGTAGTGATAACAGAGTTCTCGGGTATAAGCCTATTGTGGAGGTGCAATTATTTTTGCTCCTTAATACCACGCTTCAGGGCGCAAAAATAATATCCGTGTGTGAAGAAACGTCTTTGTTATGAGAAACGTGCTTCAAATTACACAAACTTATGCTTTTTAATTGCCTGATAATCGCTTCGTTAAAACATGAAGAAGAATTAATTAATTTTGCTTTTTAACTTTTATCGCAATTTGGATTGAAATGTATTTCATATTTTGATCTATAAATTTTATGTAATTTAATTGATAAAATATTATTATTTACAAAGTTCATTACTTCAAATTTCTAGGTCACTGTGTCACCTCATAGCTCCAAAGGTTATATTAAATCGTATACAATAGATGTCTGTAACCTCAATACCCATTAAAACTTTCCTAAGTAAGTTTTAGAGTTTCAAAGTCTCAGCTTATCCTAAAACTTGCGAGACATGTGCTAGGATAAACAAGATCTGAGTTCTTTACTCTAAGCGTCGTGTACAGGCTGAAACTTCCCATGTATTAGCAATTTAGGATATTAATGAATAATGTATAATGTGTACAATTATAGTGCAAACGATTTTAACATAATATCTTAGTCGAAATATCTAAGGTATAATATGAAATTTAATCTTAGTAAAGTTATTCGTCCGTCCACGAAAATATTAATCTATATATATATAAAACTCAAAGGTGACTGATATAGTGATCTATCAACGCACAGCCCAAACCACTGGACGTATCGGGCTGAAATTTGGCATGCAGGTAGATGTTAGGACGTAGGCATCCGCTAAGAAAGGATTTCTCGAAATTCTTGCGGGAACGGGGAAAAACCGGGATGCACGTACAAAGTCGTGGGCGGAAGCTAGTAAACAATAAATCTCAAAAATAAGTAACGCATAATGTCGTTTAAACTGCATTTAGACTTATCCACATCATAATCAAAATATGGTCAAACAATTTGATACGCCTTTCCAACCAATTTACCGTCTGCATTTTAATTGTGTACGAATTCGCAAGGAATGACAATCGCCGTCATATATTTCGTTGGGAACCAGTAGGTGGCTATTGTTCTGTCACTTGGCTAGGCTGGCACGGAGCCAGGACGCACGCAGTGCTACGAACAACTCTTAATACCCTGTATCGGTTAATCAACCCAATGAAGGTTTCGCAATAAGAGTTTGTTGTGACCATCGCGGAATTAGCTTACAAATTAATTTGGATATACGCCAGAACTAACAATGTACAAACGTATTGTTTCTGTGTGAAATTAAAAATAATGTATGGAAATGAGGTTAATTTAGAGGCTGATTTGGTGGAATGTGGCCTCCGTGCTTACATTTATATCCAAGCATATTCACAAAGTTATTCATTCTCTTGGAATAACATACGTGCATATCTGATACGACCATAATAAAAATAGTTTGCCTTTACGTAATTTCTCAGTTCCAAAACATTCAACACGTTAATTATCTTTGGATAGGTACATATGGGTATGTTCATAAATCAATTCAAACACACATTCATTATGATGCTTTTTAGCCCTTGATATTGAACTTATTTGTGCAAACTAATTTGTTTATAGTAAAATTAACATAAGAATTAATTTTGCTCTATTTGTTCCTCCTTGTATAAGAAATGAGCACTAAACATAACGTTTACGGTGCCATTTAAAAGAGTGTGCTCGGGAAATTTATGTCGTTTTGAAGTAATAACTCCACAGTGATCGTTGCTTTATCGCTGTTCTTGTTTTACGCGTTATTTGGTGAAAAAGTCTCTCCTTCCAAGTATAGGGATTATAAAATAAAAATATATAATCCTGAAGTTTTAAGTTTCAATATCGCGAGGTAAGTGGGAGCTCAATATCGCCAGGTGTTGCAAATTATTTTTTCAGAGAGCTTTAAGTGTTTCAAGCCCTAGTTTCCGGAAAACTGTTTCCGAGATTTATGAAATTATTTTCGCTATTTAAAATGAAACGGTTTAAGTTAAGAGGCATAATTTAACACACGTGTAAGTTATCATTTTCACATTTAATGCTTTTAGAATCATAGATTTTAAGAACTCCAATATACAATCTATTTTCCCTCATACTTGAATTAAAAGGTACACATTCAAAATGTCGTATGAATGAAGTATTGATATATATTTGGTAATTCCTTCATTTGTAAATGGAATTACTATCTCCAAGCCTACGAATTGATGTTTGCAATTTGAAATGTTCTGAATAAATATTTCAAAGCAAACGAGATAAATCCGCGTCTTTTCTTTGGTATAGGATCATATCTCTTTAAGCCACCTGTAATTGCCTGACCGCTTCGAAAAAATTTCCTTATTTTAACATTGCTTGGCTCCAAATTGTATCCATTAATTTTCTCCGAACTAAAGTGTCAAATTTCTTTGTGCACTGTTTACTTTCTGGGGGACTTTAGATTGTCGTACCAAGATACAGGCATATGGAATTGTCTTTGTTTTATACCCAAAAATCTGTATGCAAAAATCACATAACATTGCTTTGTTTTGTAAAAAAAGTAATGCACACATACCTTTAATTATCTATAAAAAATATCTACAAACATTCAACTTTGCTTAAATTTTTACGTTTATTCCATATCCAACATTAAAAATTTGTTCTAATTATGGCACTATGGCAACTCATTTATTTTTAACCTGTTGCAAGCTTTTTGGTTTTTTCGCAAACATTCTGAATAAAAAACTGAAAGCGAAAAACTAAGCGAGGCGAGAAAGGGTTAGCGAATGAAACAGACTATTCACACACGAGTTGTACCGAGGCATTGTTTTTATTATGAAAAAGCATTGCGGGCTTTTTGTTCTTTCCCCTTGTTAGAATTATGATAATAGAACCCTTTGAAATTGTGCGAAGTGCCGTTTAAAACATCGTTCTCTGAATGGAAAAAAACTTTTTTCTTTGTAGGTGTTGCGGTGTGTATCGTCGAATGTCCTTTTTGTAGCTGCTTATTTAATTTATAATCCTTTTATCCTAAATAATACCGAAATTAAGCTTATAATAAGACACAATATAATTCAAGCTCTACGAACTTAGGTTCGTAGAGCTCTATCAATTATCCATTGTCAATTATTATAATTATGAAATATTATGTAGGTATATGATTATAATATGATAAATATGATTTTTTACATGCATAAAATATATTTGTAATCTCTGATTAACGCGTCGCTTGAAGACGGAGTATAATTCAATTGCCATAATTATTTTTCTCGTATTTACAAAAATAAGTTTGTTACGATTTGCCTTGTTTTTCTGATATAAAATCAACAATTAAAATACGTTGTTGTCTGTTAAAGCAAATAAATGATTTTTTATTTATACTAACTAGACCACTAAATTAATTGAGAGCCAAATGAAATCATTCACTGTCACACAAATCTTTCAGTAGTTCATTTAGCAATGAAGCAGCATCATCTTATTTTGCTTTATTATTTGTATTGAAATGAATCACTAATTTATTTAATAAATTTCCATAAAGTTCAAAGCTATTAAAAATATTTATGATGAATATGATAAATAATTTAAATTAGGTTATCTATTAAAAATATGATTAGTAAATGCAAATGCAATGTTATTCATCTATCACATCTTAAACAGTGAATAATTTGTAATACATAGGTGTATAAAATAGGAAGAATATAGGTACGTCCCCAACGCTTGTGTTAAGTTTAGGTACACGCAGTAAGTACAAATAGAAAATATATTATGAAAAAGTAAACGTCGTTCTTAGGGTAGGTTCACTTTCACGGTATTCATTCAGCGGAATATGATTGATTATGCAAATAGAAACTTATGCTTCGTCAAGTTTCGTGGTCATAACTCTGTAAGTGAATTGGACGGCTGAAACCCATATTGGAATATCAAAACCCATCGCGAGCGCGCGGTTGTGACTTTTATTGCCTGAGTTTTCTGCAAAACCGCTGCCAGTATTTCTACCCTCTTGATAAATTATGTTGTTTTCGCCAAGCCTGGTTGTTTGTTCCCGTCCGTTCGTGGTGAAGTATCTATCAGCTACCTACTAGCCGTTTTAGGGGAGTTGCAAACATCCCTGGCGCCATCTTGCGTTTAGTGGATCAAGGTTATGAACACAAAATAAAAGTGTTTACGCCTGTTTATGATAATAAAACCTGTAACCTCTTATTTTTCAATTTTATAAGGTCGTTCTTTTAGCTTGATACCTACTTTAAATATCATTTTGTAGATTTTAATTTTTAAACATTGCTTACATTATATTTAAATATTGCAAATTATATTTGAATAAATATAAGTAATGATTTGAATTAGACCAAACATGGAAAATATTGACCACTAAAGATTTCACATTGTCTCCTTGTCTCCTTAGTTATTAATGATAGGATGGATATTAAATACCCCAACGTTTAGTAACGTTGTAATAATAGGCGCGCTAGATTAGGTAGTGTAACTGCATTTACATTGCACTTATTTTACGTTTTGTAAAATTATTATTTAGAAACAATAATCAATCTATTATTAAGCCTAGTCTTAAATTTAAGACAGCCTGACATTAAAGAAAGAGGACATGTTTAATTATAATCGAACATAAATATCATTGGGACAACTGTGGGCTTGCAGGTCGAATGAAACGGAACGAGGTTTTAGCATAGGAGTGACAGAAATGGATATAGGGATTGGCCTCGTTTGTGCGTTAACAAAACATTGTTCAGAGAATACGTAAAAGAATATGGATATCCTACAGTCTAAAGAACATATAACATAAGAGGTAAACCGAAATTACATGATGGCGAATAATGTAACAAAGGGGAAAGTAAAACGGGAAAACATCTATTATTAACCATCTCATTCCAATAAGTCAAACAATATTTCTATTAACTCTCGGGACTTAAGCGTTCAACAACCAACTTTGAAATTTCATGACCAAGACATGAAAGAAAAGAATGTGAACGTATATTTTTATAATCTTCTGTGTTATTATTTATACAATAAATGGAAGGGAACCAATTTGGATTATTCAATAAGATTATTAAGATTTGTGAAAGATGAACACTGAGCAACACTTATATAAGCTATTATGAAGTTTCGATGGAAACTTAATAATTATCGATTTTCAAGCGAACTGCATTCACGCTCTATTGCATTGGACATTGAGGAATTATAGCTGATTATTTCCACAAATGGGTTCCCAAATGCACTTTCTCGGACTGAAACGAAGTTATGCAGTAGAATACATTATACATATCTACTTAGGCATGTGTATGTGTAATGTAAGAAATAAGAGTATGTGTTAAAGTGACTTTTAGCGCATATTTGTACACTGTCTTACCTGCGAATAAACGTTTTACCGTGTTGATGCCTCATATTTGAATGGAGTATTACATTATGCCATTCGATAAATTTCAATAAATGGGACAAACTCTCCGTTAAACCGCGATTAAATCTCGCGGTAACAATAAAACTGTTGAGAAAAAAGAAAAGACGAGCCGAAGGGCACACACGGATCCGTCATAACCTGAGAGACAAGTTTCAAACTTTCCGAAGAATATATTAAAACTTTATCAAAGCAGAAAGTTCCATTTCCTTAGTACCGTGGGATCTGTGCAAAGTCGTTCTCGGGGGCACAACTCTGGATATATGGCTAGTTTGTAGACGACAGATTCAGGCGTCGAGTTGTGAACTACTTACATGATTAATTATCGAGTTTGAGACGCATCTGTCGTATTAACTCTGATATATGAGGATGTTATTAAATTTGGTATACGTTGGTTTGTAATTATCAATTTAGTTAAGCACAGCGTGGGGCTCTATGGTCTTAGTTACAGCAATTGATTAGAGACGTTATGCATAATAATAGTGTTGGTAAACACGTTTCGCGTTCACACCCACTTGGCTCCCTTGTTCCGGAAATCACACGAGAACTTACTTCCACAATAAACAACTATATGTTCGTACTTATATTAAAAACATGTGCTTTCTTTAGTCCAAATTTAATTGTTTTAAACGAACCTTAAATTTAAAAAAATAGATTAAATTATGAAATATCTGCCACTATAAGTACAAGGAATTTTCTTATTACATTGATATTAATTATATTACTAATTAATCACACTAATTGATATTACAATTATACATTAATGGAAGGAGATTTATATGGGTATAATATTATATTATAATAATCAATTGGCCATGCCTCTGGGATTTGACCTGGTTGTATGTTGTATAAATTATGAAATCTACTTTGTTACTATAAAATTATAAAACAAGACAATTTCATTTATACAGCTCCTTCAGCTTCAATTACATTTTATATTTTAGAATTAATTTTCCTTGATAGGAACAAAGAAATGTCTAGAAGCCAGTCAAAGTCTTGATTAAATCCTTTCAAGTGAGGAATTAAAAGTGAATACTTCTCTCCGAGCTCTACTGAAAAGGTTGCTTAATCTATTTTAAAAATTTAATAACTTTCATTATTATTTTCACGCACACTTTAACGCATTATAAATGAGCAAAAGGAAGAACCGCTCACAACTTTCACCAAACGAAAAAACAAAAGTGAATAACAAAAAACTGTCTTTTGATTTTGACTTTATTTTAATTGTTTTTGCACAACTAAAATCTTAATATATATAAATCTCGTGTCACAATGTTTGTCCTCAATGGACTCCTAAACCACTTAACCGATTATAATAAAATTCGCACACCATGTGTAGTTCGATCCAACTTGAGAGATAGGATAGTTTAAACATGTAGGTACCACGGGCGAAGCCGGGGCGGACCACTAGTAGACCTATAGAAATACGATTGCATTATTTATTAGTTACCTCTGAATCGAACATGCATTCCTGAAAGCTAATGGAACAGATTTGATAAATCAGATCATTTAGTAGCCGCTCCAACCGAGACAAACAACTATTTTGTACCGAAATACGTAGTCCTAAATTATTCCAAACCGACAAATAGCAAATGTAGGTTAATGGCACCAGTAAGCCTTCGTCACTCCTAATCACACACTCGGTTGGCTCTCAAAGCAGCAAAAGACCTCCAGAAAATTCAACAACTTCCTAACACCTAATTAGTGTGGATAATTGTATAAGCTCTGGCAATGCCGATTGGAATGTCATTAAGAAATATGAAAGACAATATTTACTTCTGAGATTCTCATTACCGTCGCGTCGCGAAAAACACTTGAAATATGATATTACCATGTTGTTTCTTAACCCCGATAATTCGAGGAATAGGGATATATATTTACTTATATTGTTTTTATTATATCATTTATACAACACTTAACAACGGCATTTTCGGAAAATTCTTGTGAAATCCGAGCAATTTTTGGAAGACCTTCTAGAATATAAATCAAACCTAAAATCCTATTTTAGAATAGCTTTACACACACAGACACTATGCACGCCTATGAGCGGTCTGCTTCACGTAACACGTTACCATTAGATATACTGTATACCTACTTGTGTTAGCAAAATAAAGAACTATTTAGAAAACATCATCGATACAAATTATTTGATATTAAAAATGACTAACGCCATATTGTATTGATTGATGTTAATCAACAAGGTACTTAATTGTTATTGGCTTCATAATTCTCTGTACTTTTCCGTTGCTATATACATAGCTATGAAAGATGTGGTAAACAGTTGGTGCCAGCACTCCTTTTATCGCGACGGTAAAAATCAAATTACAAAAGGCAGTAAAAATCAAAGCATTAACATTTTTCATTTTAGTATTGGTACCAAAACAAAAGCCGGGAACGTGACGTCACCTAAATGAATCTTGCCTCCTTTTTTGACTCTACACCTCGAATATACACCTCTCATTCGCACAATGGGGAGGCAATTGACCTATTTTCGGTGAGCGTGCAATAATTTCACGAAGGGTGGACTAGATTCGACTGATCTACGACGTTGCACATCTTGCCACAACAATAAACGACTTACTTTTCTAGAGTCCCTTTATTTTCAAGTACGTTGTGATGCTTTGAAGATGTTATCGACATTGACTACACCATCAAATTTAACCACACAATAAAACTTTAGATTTGTTCAAACTAATGTAAAGTTTTGATTAATTAGTATATTAAATATAAAAGCTCTTGACGCTTTGAGAAAATCCTTTTCAAGTGTGAATTACTTAAATCCTATGTTCCTGTTATAAAGCAAAAGTTCTAAGGATGAGTGAATGGATATAATAAGTGATTGTTACAGAGTGAGATTATAGCATAGATATACTTAGTATACTTATTATCATATTAACATTGCACTTTTTTTCAGCATGGTGCTTGTTAGCACCTTTAGCTGAAAAAAAGCTTTTTTACTTATATTGTAAAAAGTCGATTTTATACCCAGGATCTTAATATTATTTATTCCTAGGACTTTTCTATTTCGTAGGACAACATTCAAACCAAACAAATAAATTTTAGAATAATTCAAGTTCCATTTTGTTACAGAGACTATTATTCCAATAACTGAGTCAGAAAATTGACAAATTAGGGCAAGTTCAAACTATAAAACTGGAGCAACCATGGATACAAACATAAGAAAACCATTAATATGGTTTATAACAATAAACCTGCTAATAATGGCTATCCTCCAACTTCTTCCACCGTGACAGCAATAGGCTGAACGCGTAAACAATGCGCTATTTTAAGATAGAAAAATGACGTTACGTTACTAAATATTTTCTTTTTACACGTGATGCGAACCATTCCTTTGTTTGATTTGAAATATCAATACCGCAGAAGCAATAAAACCCACTTCAGCTTATGATATTGCGATCTGTTAAAGGTCTTAAAATATCTCCACAGTATCATTGTATTGTCTCTCTATAATCAGTAATCACGTTTGTAATTAAACGTTTTGTTGATGATGTAAAAATGAAAGGAACTATCAATTATACACTGAACAATTTACAATCAAACACGCCGAATCCATTGAATAAAACCCTATCAATTTTAAAGGTAGACTAAACAACTCACGTCAATAAACACTGATTAGTTCTAATTGCCGACGCAAATAGATTTCAAACGATATCAACGATCGAATATGTTTCATACAAGAATATAATAAAAGGTAGCGAATATGCGCT
The DNA here is from genome assembly GCF_061535455.1 of Colias philodice. NCBI lineage: Eukaryota > Metazoa > Arthropoda > Insecta > Lepidoptera > Pieridae > Colias > Colias philodice. Next base: position 6,836,172 of record NC_143103.1, on the reverse strand, counting down.
GAAAAGAAGTAGAACGGCGCGTTATGCACGAGTGAGTTTGGATCCAATTTGGTGGAGATGCTGACTGCCTACCCCGCACCTTTCGACTCATAGTGGTCTTACAATTCGCTACATACGTAGCATAATTTCCCACTTTTATAGTTATCTACTTTTTAATCGAATATACCAAATGGTTCAGAATTAATTTAGTAAAGCTTGTACGTTAGTACTGTTAAGTTATCTCTCTTAATTCAGCGTTTGCACATACTGAAAGCTATTTCTTGTCTGATATAATCCGTTCTGACCGTAAAATCTAATATCCGTAACATACTTCTGTGTACTGTTATGCGTGTGTATAATGTTAAATTGTGCATAAAATAAGTATCTAACAGCTTATTATTGGTTTGCATTACAAAGAAAGGTTAATGGAGAGGATTAGGTACATCGAAACTATTGCATATTATAATATCTGTACCTACGAAAGCTACCACTCGCACGTAGGACATTTTTATAAATTTTAAATCACGACCATCGCGGAAAATGTCGTCGTTGAATTAAATTTTATATTCTAAGTTTGCGTGGCTTATATAAACCGCGGCACGTGACCAGAGTGAAATCAGAGATCCTTATTATAACGTTACATTTTTTACGAAACAGTAAATGACAGGTTTTATCGTTAAAAATACAATATAACGTTTCACAGTGTGTAATTTTCTTACATGTTCATCAATAACAAGAAAACATGAAAGCTCAATTCGTTTACACGGGAAGATCATTCGTAAAATGTTTTCCGTGTTAAAAAATTCTTTTCTCGAAGCGCTTCCGATATTTAGCAACTAGATAAATCTTATTTTACTTAAATCTCTATTGGAAGAAATTCTAACGCATTGCAAAAAAAAATACAGGTTGCCAAATAATAAGATTAAATAGAGTTCAAATCTCGCAAGTACATAAATGTATCTAGGTTTTCTTCAGCACAAAAAGCCACTCAGAGTATAGCCAGAGAGTGCAGCTGGGACGTCTCCAAACATCGGTGGAGCACGCAAAAAGTCGTGTATAACGCCATCTGCCTGCACTAACTAATAAATCTTTCCGCACAATAATGGCGTATCTCTTTTTACTAAATCCAGTGTGTACGTGATGCGGTTTGGCTAATGCCCTGTATTATCCTGGTTTTAAATAAATCATTCGCGTCGATACCACGCTTTCAGTTCACCGATTTTACTGCTAATGGATACAACAATCGTTTTTTTTTAACAAAAGAATTACAGTCGTAGCTTTTATTTCAGCGAAGTTAACTTTGGTTATAAAATACATAATATTTTAATGCATGTAGCAATACGTTATGTTTACTTTGTACATTTTGTTCCGAGACTAATGGAAGAGGAGATTAGAGCTAGATAAAAAATGCTTCATTCACATTATTTAAATATGGATAATATGTTTTCTTTATCTTATCTTATATATAAAAATGAATCGCAAAATGTGTTGGTAAGCGCATAACTCGAGAACGGCTGAACCGATTTCGATAATTCTTTTTTTATTATATTCCTTGAAGTACGAGGATGGTTCTTATGTAGAGAAAACGTAAACATGTACCACGGGCGAAGCCGGGGCGGACCGCTAGTCTTATATATAAAAATGAATCGCAAAATGTGTTGGTAAGCGCATAACTCGAGAACGGCTGAACCGATTTCGATAATTCTTTTTTTATTATATTCCTTGAAGTACGAGGATGGTTCTTATGTAGAGAAAACGTAAACATGTACCACGGGCGAAGCCGGGGCGGACCGCTAGTCTTATATATAAAAATGAATCGCAAAATATGTTGGTAAGCGCATAACTCGAGAACGGCTGAACCGATTTCGATAATTCTTTTTTTATTATATTCCTTGAAGTACGAGGATGGTTTTTATGTAGAGAAAACGTAAATATGTACCACGGGCGAAGCCGGGGCGGACCGCTAGTACTTAATAAAGTTTACTTCTTTTTATGTTACGAGAAACACAATTTATAGATTAGATGCTATAAATTTATAGTTATTATTTTTCTAATCAAGTTATGAATGTATGGAACGTTCAAATCAAGATGAATAAACAAGTAGAGCATATAAACGTAATAAATATAACTGGCAACAAATTGTAGTTTAAATTCACAAATTTTAAACATAGAATGACGACTGAACGCCTCAAAGTCTCACAATAATTGCTAAGCATACATTATTTATCCCGAACAATAAGTAGAACGATCGAGGCTGCAAACGTTTATCATTTCTGCGGATGGCACAGGCATCTTCGAGAAACAACATAAATCATCTCAACCAGCACTGATTCACCGTGACTGCTGCGACGCTATGCACAATACGAATTAATACAAACAATAAATCTTGCTTCATTAATTTATCCTGACACTTTTGAATGCAAACACTACGCTTTTTTCAAATTGAACTTGTTTTGTATCAATCGGCGGCGCTGGCTGTTACAGGTAACATGTTACGGAGACTGTTTGGTAAATTTATGAAAAATTTAAAAGGAATATCTAGTATCGTTTTTAACGGAACAGTGTGCGTTTCACGTTACGAAACTCTGTATTTTTCGTTAGTAGAGGTATAAAGCTCTATAAATTAATACTAAATTAATTCTGCACACCAGTTTTATTAGACTGTTATTATTAACTACACTCCTGAATTCCTGATACATTTTCTTTAAAACTGTGTTTCCCTTGACTCTATCAACCAATATATTAAGTATGTTCCCAAACATAACTTACATTAAGTAAGTTCAGCAAGTACTAGATAATTTTCCGATGTTAAAAGCAAATTCTCAAGATCAAGTAGGTAATGGCTATTCGAATTTCCGATAAAGTTACGCAGGATCAAATTTTCTAAGTCATTAAATATTTGGAGGCGAGCTCTTCACTAGGAGTTCTTACTCTCCTTTATGATTGTAGTCAATAAATTCATCAAAAGTTCATAAATCAACGAGAAAGCTAATTTGCTTGTAATAATTGGTTATTTACTTTTGATACTTGATTAAGGTTTTTTCTCTTTTATGTTACTAAGTACCTTAAATGTTTATTTAATCATTCCTTTCGATAAACAATCTGGCTTCGTTTTATTTCACAATTATTTTTACTTAAATGAAGGCGCATAGGCGCATTCTATAACAATAAGACGATACAAAAGCAGGATTATCGGACCATTAGCTTTCCTTGAATGCATTTTAGATGTTAAGTTCATTTCAATGTCTTTCGGTCGTGTGCCAAATTGCACACATAGGTACGTATTAATTACGTCCGCATTGCTACAAATGCCGCCTAATACAACAATAGTATTTCACGAATTGCTATCGCGCATTATAACCTCATTATAACACTTTGTACAATGAAAATAACCTATCGATGTATGTCTGGAAGTTTTGGATGAGCCGGTTTTATTTGACAAACCAAATTCACTTGTAACAAAGAGAAATAAGCGATGAAATGAAAACATCGCAAACAGATCTCAATCGATATTGCATATTATGATAAATGTAATGAAAATATTTAAATCAACGTATAAAATATAGGTATATGATTTATATAGGTATATGTATAAAAAATTATAATCCTAATTATCTTTACCTCAATAAACATAAACAGACAGGTTTAATTTACCAACACTCATTGCAATATTTAATAAATTTCGATTCAATATTAACTATCCTCTGTTTCATTTCTTTCTCCCAATCAATAAGAAGTTGATAAAATGTTAAATCAACCATCACCTTCATCACCACATGTTTTAAAAACCACTTTAATGATTCTAGCACAACAAAAGCCTAACACAGATATAATGAGATGCAATAATACAAAAACATATCCAAGTCAAAGGGCACTTCTTTAGAGGGAATTGTAAAAGGCAGGACGGAGGCGCGAAGCTTGAGGAATAACTGTTTTACGTACGAAACAAGTGCTCGCTCATTTTAATATTTCCAACTTTTCTCAACCATAGAGTCATTAGGCGACGGTGAAGGCGCACGAGGAAACTGGGGCAGGATCTCCCCTTAAATTCTCTCGAGTCCATTGTTATATTTTCGTACCCACCCCGAGCTCTTTCCTTCATAATTTGTATTTAGAGAATTTGCTCGGACGTAATTTTTTATGAAAAGATTACTGATTTATTTGACGTTGATTGGAAAGCGCCTGTAATTTCTCGCCGTGACGCGAAATTCTTGTTCTCTTTATTTTATTTTTGAAATATGTTAAAGAATTTATCGATATCTAGATTGGCACGGATACGGGCTTCGCGGCTCATGCCCCGCTTTTAACAATGAATTTCGATAAAGTGCGGCAAAATATTAATAAAAAATCGTTTCCAATATCACGATCATCAGTTCTTGAGATACTTGAAATTTTGAATTATGCATGTATAGGACCATATTTACATAACGACTACATTTTTTAAATAAATGGAAAATGTAGAGTAATATTTGTAACGTCAGAAAACCTTTTGTTGTGGACTTTATAGTTTCTGTATTAAATTACACAGAACGCAATAAATATTCTAAAAATGTTTAGTTAAAATTGTGTTTATTATGGGATGTTTTATCAAAATTCATCGCCTAATATCCGAGCCGCGGAAACCGTACTTTTCCCTCGAGGCTGATCTTTACTTAATTAACCACACGAAGTATTACCAACCCACGTATTATTATGTACATTTATAAAATAAAATTAAAATTAAGTGTTTTAACAACATGATAATGATACTTTTCGTCCGGTAAATATACTGTATTTTTATTTACATTTTCTGCAACAACCTCTCTTCTTTACATTGGGACTGCATATGAAAGGCGTCAAGTGTTGATTTTTATAAATACATATAATAATACATATTGTATTATTCTATGGATGGTTGTAGGAACGATTGAATGGATACCTATGACGTTTGATAGAAACGATAGATCACATCTAGGTGAAATTAGAAATTTGGTTCATATATAATAGGTAGATTAGATACTCTGGATTAGCATGAAGTCTATTTTATCCATGTACTACGAGCGCAAAACCATGAATTTTACTGTGTAATTGCATGTAAAATTCACTAAACTTTTTTCCTTCGCTTTCAAAAGTATGTTTATTAAAAGTTTGTAAGTAACCCAACGGATAGAAAAATAGGACTTGGTGAAAAATTAGCATACCGTCTACGCAACGGGATTTCAGCCATAAATCAGCCACATGTCAAACTATGTCGAACTTGGCTGATATAAATTACGGCCGTGCTATATAGTGACTCTTGACTTTGCGGGGAAATACTAAAAAACTCAAAGCTAGCACTTGTTACTCTATTTTTCTAAGATGTATTAATTTGTGGATGTAAAACATAATATCATAAGGATAATCATACCTATAGTTTCCCTGACTCTAATATTCGATATTTTTAAGTTTTCTGGTTCTGTAGGAATTTTATCGATAAGATCTCACTTTTTATATATTTGTGTAGATAAAGTAGAAGGAGAGGTGTTTCACTAAGGCCTTCGCAGACACGGTACGATTTTGTCTGCACTACCACAATGTTGTTATTTCTTATCATTTATACAACAAATATGCGTATTGATTTGTAATTTCAGAAATGTAGATATCGCCGAAATAGCTCAGTTGGGAGAGCGTTAGACTGAAGATCTAAAGGTCCCCGGTTCAATCCTGGGTTTCGGCAAATATTTTTGTATTTTGTAAATAAGAAAATAGTATCATACTTTAATTTTAGTAGATGTTGCAAACTAACATTCATTAAACAACTTTTATCATATTACTTACATACTTAATGTGTTTTATTTTAAACACAAGATCTGATTTTTATAAAAATTGCCTTGATTTTCTTTAATAATATTAATACACGGTAGAATGATCATACATTGTACGAAAGTCAAAGGCCAAATAGATTGTTTTGTTCTTAGCGTAGTTTATTAGTAGGTCTACTGTCAATATAACAATTTACGATCAATACAATTCGATTTTGTCATCCATAGCTGTCACGTTAAAATGTACAACTTGGCAAAACAACGCGTGGTCCTAATTAATCAATCAGATATCTACTGAAAACTATTAATAATTGTGTTTTGACAAACAGTTACTATCATGTGAATGGTTACCGTATTATTGTGGTATTATTATTGGTATAAACCTAGCTGCAATATACCTATGAGAACCCTTTTGAAAATGATAGATGTGCGTGCGATAGGCCCTTAAATTATTTATAGTAATAAAATGCCTACATTCATGGTAATTGGTAGATATTAAAGGTTAGAAATCTTTGATGAAATAAAACTTTGATAAAATTATCACTTATTCTATGTTAATACTCCTTGCTATTGTTTCTTAATATTTATTAACTATCTTAATTGTTAGATAACAATAAATACCTACTCCGAACACTGAACAAAACTATTGATTAAAATAATCAAATAAATGTGATACATTATGCTCTAAACCGATAAACATTATCCGATTATGGTTATATTTTTGAAAGTTATGGCTATTAAATTATGCAAACATTAACATATATATACTGAAAAGTATTTTATGTAAGTAAGTATCACCTACACGCTATTATGAAAACAATGCAGTCCATCTTTAGATGGCCTTGGCCAATATTTAAAATAAAAACTTCTTAATGTTTAAATAGCTAAGGTTGAAATGGGCAAAAGAAAGGCAAATAGCACATACCAAAGCTATGCAAATGAGTATAAAAGTTTTGTAATTACTAACACGACTCACGAGCTTTCAGTCACTGTGACATTCTGTCGCTCTTAAAAATAGTTCAGACTATTATTCACTTTCAATTACAAGCAGATTTTACTTGTGGTGTGTTGTGCTAATTATTCTCAACATTTTAAACATATTTTTAATTTTAGTGAAAAAAAAAAACATCACGATTGTGACATTTTCTTTGTTGTTATACATCTAGAAATCATGTAAAGAAACGAATTCATTAATATATTATATTCGGGAGTATTTCAGTGTCTTGCTTATTAAAAAAAGGATCGTGTTCCGTATCAAAGAATAAAAAGTTTATAGACGATATAAATAACTTCTCGAAAGAGGTACGCTTTCCATAATATCTTTGTTCCACGTGAAAAAATCATCTTCACACCGCATTGCGTCAACATAACCCCACTAAGTTCTATGAAATATGCTCCGAGATTTTCGTACAACTTTGTTTTAATTAAATACTTGCGACGACGTAAGTCCACATATTACGCGTGTCCCCGTTAATGTTACATTCTGGTTACTACATATTTTCTATTATAAACTGTGGCTTCTGAAAGCCAAAATGAAGAATTTTTATGAAATAAAAACTAGTATTTTAAACTTTAAAAGATACAGTCTCTTTCGGTATGAATGTGTACAGTTTGTTATTTAAAATTGAGATGAGTTTTATACACCATGTTGGAAGATTATTTTTGTAAGAAAAAGTTTCATATTAGCCTGTAGATATACAAAACGGGACAATTATTTTTGTTGGTTCTGTGACGGTTTAATTACAGATGCATACTATAGTATTTACATAATAAGACAGAAACTCATAAAACGTCATATCATAATATAGCTATCCCCAAATATTATTAATTATTTAGACACCTCATAGAATAGTTAAGGTAAGTTAAATTAAACGTCAATTTTCAAAGAAGAGTTCTCAGAAATAGTACGAGTGAATGTCAATAATGAATCCTGCTTCAACGAAACGTAGCATGTAAAATAAGTGTACAACAACGGTGCACTTGATCGAAAAAGTGTCACGGACTGCTTTCGGCACTTGTGTATCGTGACTCGTAAATTGCATGAGAATTTCGTGCACTTTGAATTGATGAGAAAAATCTGAAATGCGAAAAGTTTTCACGTTACACCCCGGGCGCGGAGATGAACATCAAAAGCTGCGAACGGAGAGCCCGCGTAATTTGTTTCAGTATAGTCATTTAGTTTTCTGCTTTTTACAAGGCGAAATATTGGACTGTGAATTCTGACAAATAAAATCTGTCCAGGACACTCGGGAAATGCGACCGACGTACAACTTTATAAATATTTGAAAATGAACTCGACAACATAGAGCGAGCACAGCGTGTGTAATGCGCTATGAGTATATAGTAAATTCGTTTAATGTTTTTTATGATGTACAAATTTTGGTTTACATACATTGCAATCAAAGTTTGCTTTAGTTTGTTTTATAATTATAGGTTGTGGCGGTAGTGGGTGGGCTTTGGAACCGAGATTGTTGATTGTGTACGAAACATTCAATATTAATACCATTATTATTAGAAACATTCTTTGTTTTTATTAAAACCGATACTATAGTTGCATAAAACGTAGATCTATGAGTCATTAGCAGTGGTTCTCCACAACAACGAAAATATGGCGCATTTCTTTAAATTCTGTATTTAAAAGAGCATCTAAGTACGCTCATTAGTTTAATCAATAAACAATTAGATAAATTTATAGTGATCAAAACAATATCTCTGCAATACTCATTATTACCGTTTCCAATACTCCATTTTTAATGAAGGTAGGTGTAATAATATTTTGATTACCAAGCGGTGCATAATAAAATATACTTGCACAGATAATTATGGCATAAATTAAAATCTAACAAAGTTTACACTTCATACAGGAAATATAAAACATAACAATAATAGTATTATTCTACCAGCACATTAATGACGTTGCTGCATAAATCATAACGTGCAGCGCTCTATTGTAAGCAAATTTTTCATCACAGCAGCCTTGACTCGCGTGTTGATGCAATAAATATCTTCGCAATATTTATTTTATTAAAACTATTTTTATTTACTCTGCTTTATTTTTGAGATTACGACTTTTTTATTACGTACCCACATACTTTCAATTCCATATTTCTTTTAAGATCTCATTGACTCGTCAGTCGTCAAATGAACATCGCTTTATCTGATTTGATAAAGTATAGTTATTATTGAAGATTGAGTGAATAATATTACGAATTAATGAATGAAAGGTGTATGAGAGTTTTAATATCAAGAATAATGAAATTCCCATAAGTTGGCAGATATTTAATTCTAAATTCAGCTATTCAGCTGCAATACTTGTGCAAAAAGATAGAGCTTTTTCATATATTGTACTGTAAGTCATTAGATAGCATTCTTACGAGTGCTACACTACTTCTACGAAGCATTCATTTATCACGTACAGTCAGCAATGAAAGTAGATCTGTGGAAGACATGTTACTTCTAAACCAAAATAAATTTAACAGCTAAAATATGCGGATAACATCTGTTAGTAGTTATGAGTACATAAATGTTTATTCAGTATATCTTTAAGCTAACTTTTGTTGCTGACTGTACACGACATTGATATACCACCTGTCGTTGAAACGTAAGAAACTAGCAAGGTTCCAACATTTTATGAAAAAGTTACATTTGTCTCAAAACAAGTTCGTTTTAAATGAAACAATTATTTTAAAATATAATCTACATCATAAATTAAAATGAATGTAAACAATTTCCGTTTATTTTAACATTTCGTTATTTAATAACCAAGATCAAAATTCAATTTATACTAAATGTAATCCATGAAAGCACTTTTCTGTTAAATTTAAAAAAGTTTACAATCGAACACTCAGTGATATGTAAATAAAACACGCAAGGCGCTTGTAATCTCCGATTCGTGTAATATTTCACATCGTTCCCGAGAAACGTTCCACAGTGGGAGACAATAGAAGGTCGATGTATGTATCATGGCGATAGAATCTGCCTTGGCAGATGTTATCGTTGGAGATTTGGCTCATCGACAACTGTTATGCGGCTACAGTCGAGACTAAAATATTCGTACTGATGACAAATTTTAAATGTATTGTTTTACTCGACGTAATTATTTATTAAATGCCCAGACATAACCGATTCGCTTATGAATTACTCGTGTTTAATTATGTCTAATTCTATGTACGTTATTTTTGTCTCCTAAATTATACACGTGTATACATATGTATAGTATATAATATGTAGAGGTTTTTCTTCCGTTGTGATTTTTAATGAAATGAAGGCTACTTCTAGATGAGTTATAAATGTATACTACTTTGAATATTAATTCACTTACGATATAAAACTACATATTTAGTTACCACAGTTAACCTGAATATATGTATGTTGTATTACCAAAATATTTCAGAAAGCGGTATGTACTAATATAGTTTTAATTTTCAACTTTCTAAAATACTAACATGAAATACTATTGCATACAATAATAGAGCATGTAGATTGTAGAGCCTCGATGTACATATAATTTACGTTTTAAATATTCTGTTTACAATTTCTATATAGTACCTATTCATATTACAATCCTAAATCGACGCAACTAATTTAAAACAACCTACTTTCAGACATTAATGTAATATCTATGAAACTCGTATAATTTATTGAAAGATAAATCAAGTTGATCAAGAGAGACGCACTATTCCGTGATAACCTCCGTCCAAAACAAATTTCACTAGTAATTAGTTATTTATGTGCACCATAAACACGAGTTGTAGCTAATTTGCGTTAAGATGATTTACGCTTGGTTGGATTCTGAATAGTGCACAAAGTTTTATTGACCGTGAGTAACGATTACAGCTGAATCATTTAAATTATTCGCACCAATCAGTCTCCACCTATTTATTCGATGTAAACTGACTGAAGTAATCTATAAGCCGATGATAAAGTACGATTAACGAAAAAGCTCCGTCTTGCCTTTATTATAAGATTAATAATCCCTCTATCAAAACTGTATGTAAAAAATATGAAATGCGTTTTAACATCCCGCTATTTATATTTGTAATTATTTTGTAGTGGTAGTTGTTGTTGCATAATAATAACACATAATAATTTACTTATATTAGCTTTATGAACATTACCCCGGCGGACGTGAAACAAGCCAAAGCTTTAAACTTTACATGTAATATGGGGGTCTTCAAGAGGAAAGTGAACAGGTACATTCTAGGGAAGCGCGCTCCATCTTAGGCCACATCTCAGCTTACCATCAGGCGAGATCGTGGCCAAGCGCTCCCCTATTGCGGCGTAAAAAAACTTAATTTAAGAGTACTAATTGTTTTATCAACATTCCAATATTCTTTACATTACGTTAATATTCGCTTACGCTAAACATTATATTTAGTCTTAACGCGACAATAACATAGATCTTTCAAATTTTCATAAAGTAATACACATAGGTATACATATATAGTTCTGGCATAAATTATTTCTAAAATTTACTTACAACTTACAACCCCATATATAACTCTATTAAAGTACCCTTTTTCAACAACTCTTGTCACATTAAACATCGTCTACGGTTTGAACTTTATTAAAATATCGTAGCAGAAGATATGAAAGGAGTCGCGCTGTTCCAAAACCACAATCTTGCTTGACGTGTTCGCTAAATTTGCGTCATTATGACGTTTCTTACCGTAACGTATTATGACGTTTGCCAGACTATCTCGTACCTGAGTTTCATTAAATACGTAAGGACGAAATGATTTACTGCCTACGAAGAGTCTTATCAAAATTATAAAACGTACTATTAATAGCTAACGACTACATATTTTGAAAGATAATTATATTTTCCTTGTGTTTCTATGCTCAATTTATATGAGATGGTTCACATATTATCTAAGAGAAATTTGTGATTATTCTTTAATAATATTATAAGACGACACCACTAACAAATAAGAATAAGCTTTAGAACGACGAGTGAGCTTTTAGAAAGCAAGAAATATTATCTTACCCGCCTTAGAAGTTGTTTATAGTTTATCAATATGATGTTTTTTTTTAATTAAATGTCCTTACTTTAAATGTGTAATAATCACGAATCTATACATATATATAAAACTAAAAGATGACTGATATAGTGATCTATCAACGCACAGCCCAAACCACTGGACGTATCGGGGTGAAATTTGGCATGCAGGTAGATGTTAGGACGTAGGCATCCGCTAAGAAAGGATTTCCCGAAATTCTTGCGGGAACGGGGAAAAACGGGGATGCACGTACAAAGTCGTGGGCGGAAGCTAGTTATAATATATAATTGAAAGCTCCGACGCCTCGTTATTCCTATTTTTGCAAACTATTTTACACTCGATTCAAAATATATCTAATGTTGTTATCTTGTTGGTATAGTCAATAAAAACCCAGGTGCACGTTTTACAAGAAAAACTTTATTAAGATGAAAAATATACGTGTTACACGAGCAATGTCCGCAGAGAAGAGGAAGTACAAAACAAAATGTTGCCATTACATGAAAAGTGACCACAGATTATTGAAGGCGCAAATTTATTACAACACTCCTCCTAAATTAATGCCTTCAGAATGCAACAATTTTACAATTTTACAGAAATTTAACTTTTACTGTTAAAAACAAACACATTATAATTATTACACGGTGCACAAAAGTTTACATTTACTGCATAGCTCTCATTTAACGTTTGCTACAATACTCAACAATCTTAACTTCATACAAAACGAATAAAAGAAACAACTTAACATTTTCAAAAAAGAAAACTAATAACTTAACACTTGATATTTGTTAGAATTCTAACAGACAGTTTACAGAAACAGTTTTACCTTTTATACACAGAAATACATGAAATTAAAATAATTAAAATAATTTATAAACAAAGTTTACATTGGCTTATACAATATAAATAATCAAGTGTTACTGGTTACAATATTGAATTCCAATTTTGTCTCTCAGATAACTAAATTTTACTTTAGACAGTGGTTTGGTAAAGATATCAGCAAGTTGCTCATCGCTACATACATAGTTTAAATCTATAACTTTACTATAATATTTCTCTATAATAAAATGAAATTTAATATCTATATGCTTACATCTTTTATGAAAGTTAATTTTTTTTTATTACACTTATGGCACTTTGGTTGTCTAAGTTCAAACATACTGATTTTTGATTAAATTCACCTATATCACATAACAATTGCTTAACCCACATAGCCTCTTTGGTCGCAGCGCAGGCTGCCATGAATTCAGCCTCGGTAGTGGAGAGGGCAACTGTCTGCTGCCTTTGAGAAGCCCATGTGACTGCTCCTCCATTCCTCATAAAGACATATCCCGTGACTGAACGTCTAGTGCTGGGGTCGTTTGCATAATCGGCATCACTATAGCCAACGATTGTGTTAGGTTCAGACATTGGAGTGTAACATAGACCATAATCTTTAGTCTCTTTTAAATATTTAAAGATTTTCTTAACAGCGCTCCAATGGTCTTTGTCATAAGAATTTAAAAAACGGCTTACCAAACTCACAGCATATGAAATGTCAGGTCGGCTTACTGTAGCTAGATGCATCAATGAACCAACCGCCTCTCGATATGGAATGTTCTTTTCATTTTCCCCTTCTCCTTTTTCTAGTTTTAAATGTGGATCAACTGGAATGCTGTTGGGATTACAATTATATAAATTAAATTTGTTTAATAACTTTTCAATATAACTTGACTGATGTATGAAAATATACTTGTCACTTTTCTCTATTTCCATACCCACAAAGTTTCTGAGTGAGCAAGTTTTAATTTCAAATATTGATTGTAAATCATTAATCAACTCCTTTAATGTTGATTCATCTTTTGAAAATAATAATCCATCATCAACATACAGACATAGGTAACATTTTTCTCCATTGATAGTGCCAATATACACACATTGATCAGCTTTACTATTAACTAGTCCAAATTTCTTTAAAACAGTATCAAATTTAGAGTTCCAGCATCTGGAAGCCTGCTTTAAGCCATATAAAGATTTATTAAGCTTACATACCTTGTTTGCATCATAGGTTAAGCCCTCTGGTATGGTCATGTATATGTCTTCTTCAAGCTCACCATACAGGAATGCTGTTTTAACATCTAGCTGTATTATCTGAAGATTCTGTTGGACAGATTCTGAAAGTAAAATACGTATGGAATCATACCTGACTGTCGGAGAGAATGTTTCCTGGTAATCGATACCTTTTGTCTGTGAATATCCTTTGGCACAAAGCCTTGACTTAAATCGTGGACCTGTAGTTTCCTCTTTAATGCGAGATACCCATTTACAACCAATTATTTTCATATCAGGGGTTTTATCCACTAAAGTCCATGTGTTATTTTGTTGATGAGAATAAAGTTCTTCGTTAATTGACTTTATCCATTTAGCAGCATCAACAGAATTAATTGCTTTTTCATAATTATAAGAACTTCATAATCTGGTTGATCTCCATAGCACAGGTAAGAGCTTTCACTTTTATTTTTAATATTTAAACAGATATATTATCATCCGACGAGTCATATTCAATTTCTTCTACATTCTGAGTTTTATTTAAACTTTTATTTGTGGCTGATTCAATAGGCACATAATCTCTTTTCACTGTTGATTCTAAGAATATAGCGTCTCTGCTTTTAATTGATTTTCTTGTATTAGACGCTATAAATCTGTATCCAGTACACATCTCTTCTGGTGTTTTATAAGATAGCGATCTTGTCGGAGAGCGATTAACCAGGTACTCAGCTGTGTACGTTTGGACAACTGTTGGTCTGCGGACAGCTGTAATTGGTCTACGGACAGCTGTTGGTCTACGGACAGCTGTTGGTCTACGGACAGCTGTTGATCTACGGACATCTGTTGGTCTTCGGACAGATGTTGGTCTGCGGACAGCTGTTGGTCTACGGACAGCTGTTGATCTTCGGACAGCTGTTGGTCTGCGGACAGCTGTTGATCTACGGACATCTGTTGGTCTTCGGACAGATGTTGGTCTGCGGACATTACTCAGTGCAACACATATATTTTTCATCGTCTGAAAGTTCAACTGACCCATTCTCTGGTGCCACGGGTAAGTATCTTGCTTGATTACATCAGATATGCATGCATAGCCACCAGGCATATTTAGGCGATACATATTATTAATCAAATTTGCTGTAGCTATGATAACATTTTTATTGTTCAGTATAGCACAACCATTCTTATTAAATCTTACTTGGCCACCATTGTTAACAATTTGACTGACAGAAAGCAGGTTTGTAGTGAGTTCAGGTACATATAAAACATTTGTAAATATTATTTCATTTTCATGGCCTCTATCGTTAAAAACACTCAAGCTAATTTTTCCTGAGCTTTGAACAGGTAGTGTTTTGTTGTTTGCAACTTTAATTGATTTAATATTTGAAGTATATTCCTCTATGAATAAGTTTTTATGTTTTGTCATATGTGCAGAAGCGCCAGAATCAATATACCAGTAATCAGAGCACTCAGAAGATGCTATAAATACAGCAGCGTATGATGACCTGCTAGTCGGTTTATAAGAAATCTTCCGATCATTATTTACTGTATTTGATTTACACTCAGGACTTTTATGACCATATTTGTTGCATGTATAGCAGCGGGGGCCTTTAGAATTTCTTTTACATTTATTATTAAATCTCTGACTTGAAGCAAAAGCTCTATCACTATTTGATTGTTTGACATCCTGTAATAATTTTGATTTGACGGAGTCTGATGAAATTTTCATGCCTGAACTTTCTATAGCTATAATCATTGGTTTATAAGTTTCAGGTAGACCGGAAAGCAGCATGGTGCCGAGCCACTCATCATCTACTTGAAAACCAATATTTCTTAATTTATGAGCAGTAGTCATAATTTTACTCACGTATTCCTCAACGTTCGGACATCCCTCAAGCGTTGTGTTACATAAGTCACGTAGAAGACCAACTCGCCGTGTCAGCCCGGAGTCATCGAAGACACGAGACAAATTTTCCCAGACTTCTTTCGCAGTTTTAGCTTCTTGTATGTGCACATAATTTACCGGATCAACTAAAAGAATGATCTTTGATCTTGCTTTTGTATCTTTTCTCTTGTCCAATGTCTGATCATCCACAATGCAGTCCCACAGTTCTTCGTGTTGAAGATATGTTTGGACAGCAAAACGCCATGTGGCGTAATTATCGCGGCCTGTTAATTTCTCAATTAATGCCAATGTGTTTGACGACATACTGATTGTTGTTGAAAGAACTTTACCACGAATCTTTACACTTCAGAACACGTGGCGTGACCGGTACAATTATTGTTACTTTTTCTTCGAGGTTTTTATACTGATTGACTATATTTTGTTTCGTAGTCTGGGCCCATAACCTGTTGTTATCTTGTTGGTATAGTCAATAAAAACCCAGGTGCACGTTTTACAAGAAAAACTTTATTAAGATGAAAAATATACGTGTTACACGAGCAATGTCCGCAGAGAAGAGGAAGTACAAAACAAAATGTTGCCATTACATGAAAAGTGACCACAGATTATTGAAGGCGCAAATTTATTACAACATCTAATTTTGCTTTAAAGCTATTTAACTGATTATTTTTATTAGAATAAGCAATTGATTTAAAAATAATTATGTTAATGAATATAAAATTGAATTATGAATACCTTATTATAACATTGCAGAATTAAAGACTGAAAACTACATATTTGATATTACTTACACGGGATAGGTAATGAACATAAATAACACATAATATTGAGTACATAACTACAAATTAAATGCTTTTTCTTTGTTCGCTAGAAAGTAATAATCAATGTATCACCCTATTCTTCTGGTATACATGTGAAAAAACACCTGTAATGAGAACATCTCATTCTATCTACAGAATCCGATTTCCTTTGAGTAAGATAGGAAAAACTGTTTTCGCAATTTCCACGGAGACTAAGAACAAAGATGAAAACCTTTTAATAAGAGAACTAGTTTACATACAAGTATGTCATCCGACCGTATCGCTGTTCATCCATTTTTTTTGCTGGTGTGTTATAGGACGGTTATTTATTTCATATAGACTTAGAAAGATAGAAATTTTGTTAACATAAATTATTTGTTAAATTAAAACTTAACTTAAATTTGGTGTCAAGTCCATGTTGAATGTTTTCATTTATTAAATAATATGTAGATACAATTATTGGCCTAATAAGCGCTATGTTCGTTTTCATACAGAAATATAACATGTACCTATCGAAAGTATAATTTTTGTAGTTTTTGCAGGAATAGAGGCACATGCATGTATAAAGGAAACAAGTACCTAGGTCAAATGTTGGTTTTTAAAATAACACACATCAAACTCTTTGACTCTACAATGCGTTGATTTACATTGAACATCGTATGTTTTATCAATTTCAGGTTGTGGATGATTCAAAAATTGAAAATGACAATCGAAAATCGTACTAAACATGTTTCGAATCCTCTGTAATCTAATAATAAGCTGCCAATATCAAAATTAGCAGCTGAATATTGTACTTTGTTGGTAAACCGCAATCTATCGTGGCCTGCTAATTCGAATAGTTAGCGTTCGAACATTTGAAACTTATTAGTGATGGTTAGGGAGCCAGGTGCAAATTGGGTTCATTATTTCCTCTCAAGAGATAATTCGTCAGAAGCATCAGAGTATAGTATTATAAAGCCTCGTGAACGTCAGCTGGCGCTCGGTTGGGGGGGTGAGCGGTTGTAGCCTCCCACGCACATAGGAAAAAAAATACATTCATTCATTCATTTCCTCTCAGCTAAAAATTTGTCAAATTGTAGCTAACCCAATATCTCAACGAAAAAAAATAGTCAGCTGGTTACAACATGGTGTATTATACGTCAGCTGGTGTCTCGAACATGAAAGTTAAATTTAAGGAAAAATTTATTTTCCGTTATTTCCTCTCAAACAAAAATTTACCTGATGATAGCTTATATGTAACTGTGGATAAATATATATGTCAGCTGGCTGTATCTTGGTGGAAAAACCGTCAGCTGATACGGGAGGCTACAACCGCTCTTCCCCCCAACCGAGCTCCAGCTGACGTTCACGAGGCTTCATAATACTATACTTTGATGCATTTTACTAATTACCGCTTGAGAGGAACTTGGTCATAAAATCTGTTCCTGGCTCCCGTACTATGAGTATTGAAGCTGTTAGAATTTTAAATGAAAGCGCTTATTACCACTACTTAAAAATAAATACTATATTACATTACATTATGTCTATTGATATTTATATAAACTATACAAAACCCATATAGGGTGCTATAAATATAATTATTTTCAACAATATTAAAATATTCCGTTATCACAAATTCGGGTCTAACAAAGTTCGGAACTACAAAGTTCCTTTCTATTGACAATCAACAATACGCAACTAAAACTTACCTTTACATTTGAAGCCACTTTCGATACCCTCGGGTACGCATAAATGTCCAATTTCATCACAACTTTTATTCACCAATTTTGTCCTTTATCTGAATCATAAATTTTGGAGTATTTGCCTTCAGTCCATTTATTGTAGCATTCACAACCTCAAGGGAAATTATAAAAAGAATAATAGTTCTTTGTATAACACAACCGTTTTGCATTGCCGATAAAGAAAAGTAGAAATATAACTATATATACCGCCAGATTAAAAGATAATACTTTATAGTTACGGCTTTTGTATAAGTAAATATATAATTTTACTCACAACGTATGAGAAAAGTACAACCGAAGTTTCATTGATAAGTCTGTAAGTGATAAACGGAAAATTGCAATTTCCACGTAAGTTTGCTTTTAATTATCACAACCTTTTGCTGTTTCTTCGTCAGTCTAAAAGACTTCACTTACAGGAATCTATCATCTATTTAATAACTATTACTCACAACACAGAAGAGGTAAACATTGATAACATCCAGATCTTACATCGTGTCAACTTTTTAATATTAACTCTAATCAAAACACTATTACATCACAACAAACTTTCGTATCCTAAAACGATCGTTATGTTCATTTTATTACTGTTTTTGGCACAATAAGTTTGCATTCATGACTCACAAAACTTTCTGAAAAATGTTATCCACAAAACACATGCCGCTACATCGTATCCAAATATAAATCTTGTCCGTAGCGAAATATTTTAGTTCGTATCAGTTCACGCGATAAGGCGCCGAAAGCCGGAGGACGGCGCTGAATGTCAGGTAAAGTCGGAACTGTCAGTGAAACTGTGTTTTCAGTTTTCGGATACGACGTGTGTTCCTCGCACTGTTTGTGCTGTGTTACTACAGGCACGCGTTCCGAACTGCAACCGCTGAAAAGCGAAACCTGTTGAAATAGGACAGGGGACTGCGTGCGAGCGAGACGCGGCGCTGTTTCACGGGACCGCTCAAAGTTTCAGGCGCTTATTTTGTTACGAGCACGTGTGTGCGTGAAAAGCTGCGTGGCTACGGACGGCGAATTGGTGTTAGTGAGTTGTGGAAAACTCTCTTAGGGCGCTTCCATAGAGCGTGTTTTGAAGCTTTGTCCTTCACAGAAATTTATAATTCTTTTTTATTTTCGTGCTGTTACTGTATTCTCTAATATTTTTATTTTCAAATAACTGTTGCTTTGCATTGAAATTTAACTGTTTTTATTATCGCAGTCGTCACATACATTTTTTTTCCTGTAGGATATTTTTATTGGTGGACTTTTATATATTATGTATTATGTTCGTAAATATAGTGATACGTATATTTTTACACATAAAAAAGTAATTCAAGATCTTTGTTATGTATTAATGAATTAAAAAAACTAAAATTTCTAAACTAATCATCTTTTAAATTGTAGGTATATTTATTCTTGTCTCAAAACAATCCCTAACATATATTTGTATGTCATAATCATGAATGAAATTATAACATCCAACTTAATAATCGAAGGTGAATAAATTAATCATTTTAAAGTAACATCAAGGCCAATATAAACATGGGGTCACACGGCGCGTGGCGTAATCAAATAGCACGCACCTTGGTACTAGGTCGGCGAGATGCGAAACGGCGGAGAGCGGGCGGGATGACAATACGCAACGTGGGTGCGCACGCAGCGTTCGATACACCCCACCACCCCCCGCCGTGACCCCCTCACTCACACCACTCTCAAATCTATACAGTGGAAGACCGCCTCTGACAGCTAGCTCCAATGTAACGATGTACCCTTCATTATATTGGGAATCAATCGACAAATGGGCTCGGACAGATCACACGCACACTGCACTACTGCGGTCCAAGGACAGCGGTAATTGAAGGACATTGTTTTTCGGCCGCCGTAATTGAAAGCGTCTTGGCAGAACTCCTTCACGAATTCAATATGACTCGTTGTTATTCGTTGTTGTTTTTGTGGCCTTGGCTTTGAATATCGTTAGCATAAATCGTTTTGGTAATAATCAAAACAAAGCCACAAAAATCAATGAGCAGGATAATTGTAATGTAATTGTATTGGCATGTTTGTTGGTTCACATAAATGCTCGTTAATAATTATGGATTAGCATATTTGCTCATATCTTTGCTTCAGGATTTGTTATTTTAGTTTATATTTAACCCATGCAGTGGATAATTGATTGGATATAGTTCATTTTTTAAACAACAATCATCAAATAAAAACAATTACTAACAATATTATTATATCCTGTATAACATTTAATTTTTTAAATCAACAACAAATTGTCTCTACTCTCTACATTATGAAACCAAATTTAAGCGTAACTTTTAACATATAAAACACTAACAATCGTATTGCATACACAGTATATCAGAGAAGTTGCAGAGAAGCAATAATTAATCCCACAGGAAACAATTAATAGAACCGCGTGGAAGTGCTATCCACGTCAAATATAAGGCGAAGGGATTCAGATGACGACGTAAATCATTTCGCACAAAGAGAAAATTCAGGAAAATCACCAATTTATTCTGTTTGGGGCCATTGCGCTTAATATTAACCTAGAAATACGGCAAATAAACTTCCGAGCCCAAATCCATTACAATAAATACAATCGACGGATCTGTCACAAGTTTTATGTAGACAGGGCAAAGCCTTCTGTTTGCTACGATTAAATATTAATGCATGTCAGTATTATATTTTTCATTCTCTATACCAACTCTACATTGTATTTTAATTTGCAATAAATACAAATTTTGTTATATTATAAATCAGACTAGAATATTAATTATTACTTTTTATAAGTTAATTTTACCTACTAATTACTAGTGAGAAATAGCAATCCAATAGATAGGTATCTTAAATATACGTTTATTTGTATTTTGAATCG
This sequence comes from Colias philodice, assembly GCF_061535455.1. Lineage (NCBI taxonomy): Eukaryota > Metazoa > Arthropoda > Insecta > Lepidoptera > Pieridae > Colias > Colias philodice. The sequence goes on along the minus strand of NC_143103.1, from coordinate 6,815,102 downwards.
AAAAAAGAATCACCTTATATTTCAATAACTTATCCATCAACAAAATTTCTTACAAGTAATACGAACAATTTTAATCTGAAAATGATAATGTTGCTACATACAACCACTATGTACCTTAGAAAATACCGCGAAACGTGCATTTAAATGTTATTTTTCTAAATATTCCGACGCCTTCTGCGAAAATACTAGAAGAGCAGCAATTACAATTTTATTTTATAGCCAACTCTCGCGATTCCGCTCGCGTGGATTTCTTTGGACTATTTAAGTGAGTGAAAGAGGTAATTTGTTCACGGGCTTAGTGGGAGAGACATCATAACATGTTACGAGCTAGCCAAATATAACATAACATTTATGTTTACCACATTTTAACTTTGCGACGATAACAGTTGAACTTGCGCTAAAACTGCTATCACTGGCCCTATTTACTTGATTCCTCAATTGAAAGTAGCGTTTAGAGGATTTAGTTATTTAACAAATTCATTTTTTTAAGACATTGCGACAGCAGTAATTCTATTTATTTGGAGTTGCTGAAATATGTGATCTCTACATAATAAAAATCTCTATTTCTCCGTCTCTTTTTCTTTGTCACATAGCTAAAAATTGAAAAAAAAAAATTTTACTAGAATGGGATCAAACTCGCACTGAGGTACGATCCTCTATCGCTCTGTCTAAATGATCCGCGCTAAATGTTATCGTTAATAAAATAATCTAGGTATCTTATATGCCCAAACCTATTGGTAAACCCAAATCTTTCTGTTACCATTCTCCACTCCTCTCTCTTATAGGTCGCGAAGATCATCAGGCGTCTTTTCATTCGCTAATCGCTTTAGGGCCGATTTTTCAATGCTTGGATAAAACGTATAAAGTATTACACGATAATATTAAAATGTCACGTAAACTGTCAAATACGGGCAATTAGAATACGTTTTTAAAGTGGTAGTTTCATACATTATTCGACGAATAAGTTTTATCCATGCATTGAAAAATCGGCCCTTAAACAATTTAAAAAGACAATTTTGTAGCATGGTTACAAAAATCATAAATGTATAGAGGATTTTCACGTATCAATTGACTTAATTATTTAAACCTATAATACTTTTAATGATCGCCACTCAGGCTATTTTTATTTAATGAGAGCTATTTGGACAAGTTCCCAATTCGAAAATACTCGAAGTCGGAACACTTAAAAATGTGACAAGCATCTCAACTAGCGTTCCGTATTTATTCATAAAGATCAAAATAACTTTTTATATCAACAACTTAAACATTTCGAAATATCAGATTCATTTAGAACATTAGATCAGATGCGATATTTTGTAAATTTTATTTTTTAGAGTTATTTTTATAAAAATATTTAGCATCGGATAATTTAATTTAATTCCTCTTTGAAAGAAGTACTTTAAGTACTTCATAATCTTTATCGTATTTATTTTCATGACAAATGTTTTATTATATTTTTAAACCCAAGACTTCCGATAGTGAGTCACCCTGAAGTGATGTGAAAATAGGTCAAAGTCACTTTATCTATTTGTTATAAGACATGATTTGTCTCGGTCTCTGAGAAGATAATATGGATCATAGAATTCAATTGCTAATTCAATAGAAAGTCCATATTACAAACAGAAACAAAAGTTTTTGTCTAAAGCTCGTGATAATAAGACATATTAAGCTTAAATAGGTATGGTCTAAAATCGTTGTCTGAATACCACTAGCTAGAGGTAGATACAACATAAAAATATACATAGTACAACATAAAAATATACATAATAATAAAATGTGTATTTACCAAAAAAATTAAAATTTAAAACATTACATTATGACAGGAGATCCAAACTAAATATCATTCATATATGCCGGGAAGTATCATTAATTGTACAGCCGTTCACATTTTGTTGCTTGTATTAATATGCCCATTTACGAAATTGTAAGCTTTTCCCTATTCATTACAATATTACAAAATTATCTAATTATTATGGAATTACCGTTACGTTACGTACGTTCTGTATTTGATAAAAGTGTCTGTAGCCTATTAATATGTTAAATTATAACCAACATAGAGCGGATTATGCATTATATATAGCATTCGGACAAATATTAGTTTAACCAAATACTTTCAGGAAAATATTATTTAGCAAAATTATCACCAGTCCTATTTTTTTTTTTCTTATCCTAACTAGGATTGTAATTTCTGACTAAAATCAAATTATGCTTGTAACTTTAAAATATTAGTACATATACATTGTACATATATCAAAGATATAATTATAGATTAAAATGAAGTAGCCTAGGTACCCACTTATTAATACTATAAAATATTAAGTGTCGTTGGTACCTACTTACGACTTACGTATTATATTTATTTATATATGCACCTACATACAGTTGAGATGTAAGTACCCACCCCATGTCGTACTTTTTATAGAAACATACTTTACTTAAAAAAGCTTTTTATCTAGAGTTGATACTGAAATTATCATATTTTTTTATAAACGTATTTTCGCGTTTAATAAGACCCGTGACTTAACGTTTTTGGAGGTTACATATTTTCATCAGTTGAATGACTGGGCACAGTTGAAAAAGTTTTTTCGTTTTAATTTATTAATGTAGGTAGTAAATCATGTGTGAATTAGTTCCATTCCAACAATACTAGCCTAAAAGTATATCGTCCCTGCAAGGATCAAATAAATTTTCGATTTTGAGTTTCTACATAAGTAGGTACCTACGTTTTTTAGTAACACGATCCCCATCATCATTTTGGGATTCCTTTTACAATTAGGTATGTATATTTTAAGAGATTTTTGAATTAATTGTTTTATTACAAAAAAGATGTAAATAAAATTAACAATTTACGGACTTATTTAGAAAATTGTTATTCTGTAAATCGTGTAGCGGGAATCACAAATTTTGCCTTCAACCGCGCTATTATAGGAAAACCACATTCCGCAATCTTTAAGCATACGCCTAATATTTGCAAGTATTTAAAGTTTTCCTTGTTGTTTCTTAAGTTTCTATTATCTTTATTTTGAAGGAATAGGTAATGACTACCTATTTACATGACTAACCACGCTGCGGTTATACATTTTGATCAGTAGTTTATTAAGCAACTAGCGACCCGACCCGGCCTTGCACGGCGTCAATGGTCAATTTCCTTTTAATTTTAATGCGTTTTATAGTAGCTCTATCTATTAAAAAAATTCATTCAAAGCTTTCAACTTTGTTGTAGATATACCTACAGCCATATTGACATACATCACGCAATTGAAATATTTTCAGTAAAATTTCAAGAGAGTTGCATACAAATCCCTTGAATAAGAGATACACACAGTCGAACTGGCAGTATTTCGCACTTATTTCGCATTACTACATAGGTACATCGCCAAGTCGCTTCACGCAACAGATTTTGATGCGGTTTTTATAATAGGTAGAGCGGTAGAGATTCTTGAGAAAGGTTCAAGTATTATAATTTACTAGCTGCGCGCCGCGGTTTCACCCGCGTGACTCATGTTTGTCTTAGCGTGATGATAGCCTTCCTCGATAAATGGGCTATCTCACACTGAAAGAATTTTTCAAATCGGACCAGTAATTCCTGATATTAGCGCGTTCAAACTAACAAACAAACTTTCAGCTTTATAATATTAGTATGGATTAGGTTTTAAGCAAAGCAAGCGAGACCGTGGGCGGAAATCTAGATTATAGTTTATGTATATGAATGGAAAGAGTATTTCACATAAAAATAAAATTAATACAAGTAATCAAAAATAGCTTTTATTATATAAGTTTCTATGACTGTTTTATGATATAAAAGAAGTTTTATAGTAGGTAAGTGTAAGTACAAATTAAAATAATACATTCAAACATTGAATTACTTATCTAATAATGAACTTTGTCTTAAGTATAAATATTAATCACTTTGTGAGCTGACTCAATTATGAATAATATAATATTGATACTTATTTAATAGAAAACAATCATTGAACATGATTAATGAGAATGTAGATACGTATTTATAAATAACAATTATTAAATAACATGGAATTTATATTATGTTACATATTTTCTTTTCAGATGAGATACAATTAGCTCAAACTAAAAACATTAAATTGTAATCGAAATAATTTAATTACCATATACAAGAACATAAGAAATACTTAACTAAGTACATATCTTATTTACAAAAACGCATACTTTAGATATGTAATAAATAAAATGTCCGGTATTCCTCCGTATATTTAGATACAGGACATCTTTTCAATCAGCTTTCGAAAATCTCCCGTCACAGACGATTTTAAACGTATCATTATTTAAATTTTATAATGGTATACACATAAAGCCTATTCTGATAGATCCGATAGCACATCGATCGCTTGTTATAAGCATTCTGCCCACAATGTCTGGTATAGTCGTACTCGATTTCGACAAATATTCATCTGGGAATACAATTCTTTCTTCATTTCCACTATTTTTGGGAGGTTTACATTCAGAATATAGAACTATTGACAATATAACACAACACAAAAGAGTAATCGAGAACATGTTCATGGTCTCTATGAAATTTTATATAATAGATATGTACCGACTGCTTCGCTTCTCGTTAGCAAATGTGATTAATTGACGTATAATCGCCATATAAGTATATTTTACAATTAAATGCTCAACGTAAGTTGAGTATGAGATTATATAACTAACAGGAAACATGAAGACACCACTGATATAGCTAAACCTTAAATGAGTCTGTGGAACTTTTACACTTTATATCAAGATACTAGCTGTACCCCGCGGTTTTACCCGCAGTGCTACGCTCCGCGTGATGATAATAAATATTAGCCTAATTATAGCCTTCCTCGATAAATAAATAGGCTATCTAACACCGCAAGAATTTTTCAAATCTGACCAGTATTTCCTGAGATTAACGCATTCAAACAAACAAACTCTTCAGCTCTATACTATTAGCATGGACTAATAAATATATATTAGTCTATGCTATTAGTATAGATTTGTAAAATAAGTGTAACTCTCAAATTGAAAAGAAAACCGCACACGAGGTTAACCACATCGATGGTGTGTTATTTTAAAAAGTAATTTCCTTGTTAACATACTTAAAATGTGAATAGTAAACCAAATAACCAAGTTGAATGTAAACAAATTTAAAGCGAACCTATATAAAAAAATTAAGAACAAAATATCTTTCATTCAGCTCGTAGAACATTGGAGAAAAAGTAATACATATATATTTCTAAATGATTCAATCAAGTTGCTGGTCCTGTAAAGTGTAAGTACAAAGTCAGTAAGGCCACTTCACTTTTTCAGCTGGGGCATTTATAAAGATGAAAAGTGCACCCGGCTGACATCAGTTCTACGTTAGGTAATACTCTAAACTCTTCAAGGCATTAACTGACGAGTGACGACCATTCCAACGCGCTACTAGGTACAACGTGGATACAACTGATGATTTGATATAATTTAATCAAAGTAATTTAATAAAAATATAATCTATCATTTGACCAAAAGTTGGAAGAATAGATTTTTTTTTCAGCTCAGTATAAGTAATAAGCAACGTTCAATCTTAGCGTTCAATCTACCATAAAACAACCTCAGTTTGTAATTTCTTCTAGATAATTGGTAATCAAGCTTATTGTTCTAAAATGCTATAACACCATAACACTATTCTGCCGTCCTTTAACTAGAAAGCCGTTAAGCCCACGAAGTGAGTTTCGAGTAAATGGCAAAAAACACGGAAATCGTTATTTCTTAAAAATTATGACACTTAGAATAATTATGGTGAGATACATCGATCGAAATTTAATTATATTATATATAAATAATAGTTTTTACCCAGAAACTGTTATAATTTATTTTTAAATTCAATTTTTCTCGTTTAGTTCAGCATATAATCTGAAAATTTTAACTATTTACTGGACAAGACGGCCGTTAACATACCATAGCGACTTTTTAGCTAAGTAATTTAGTATTTTTATTTTCATTTTGGGATTTTTTTTTATTTAGTAATAAAATGCTTACCTAAAACGTCGTTAAGCTACTATAACTACTTTTAAGCTATGACTTTCGCTTTAATTTAAATTTCAAAAACTTTATAATCAACGGTTAAGGGCTTTTAGATGCTTTTGTACTATGATTCTATATAGTTAGTACTAAATTTTAATCTTACTAATGTTAAAAATTTGCTGCTGTTTTAGGCTTTGCTCTCGGGAATGACATCCTCTAGGTCAACCAATGGAAAGGAAAAGGATCAAAAGCTTTTAGGTTTAAGTATTAAGGATTTAAACACTATCTAAATTAATGGATCTTGCGTCTGTTTGTGAGTAACAAGTATTGTAACTCTTTTACTAAATGACTCTTTTAAGTTGTTGATAAAATTAACCTTTATTTCTCGTCATGTTCACGTTTATTTCATTACAGAGGCTCATTAAGGGGTTAAGATTATAGATAAATCTTCTCGCTTTTCTTTTTGGAACCGTATTTTCATTTAGAATTGCAATTATAACGTTATTTTATAAATACTCTTCTGCGAAGCCATCATACGAGTCACGGATATGTGAGTACATATAGAACCACAAACAATGTAAACATAAATCGTTTCCTGAAAAAAAAAATTAAGACTTGTGCACGAGGTTTTTGAAAAAAACACCCTGGTTTCAATAGGGCTTCAAGCTCGACTTACATGTGGGATGCTCTTAATAAATAATGTAGAACCGCTTATAAAATGATTAGAAGACTCTTTCATCCACATTTAGAAAATATAATATACCAGAATATGTGGAAAATAGCAGGAGGTAGAAAACTTTTTATTTGCTATCATGTAAAAAAATACAAATCTTAATAATCTAATATAAAGAAAAGAAAAAATAGCAATAGTGGCAAAATGGTCTCCCCGTCAGCGGGTCAAAGGTAGTGTACTCATAACAATTTTTGTATCACCATCTCTAGTACATTGCTTGACAGTCGATTACTAATTCCACCCAAGGGGTAAATTACATTATTGATAAATAGTTTTAAATATTAAATAGTATAGACTGCCTATGTCCTCTTTCTCGGTTACAGAGACAAATCAGAGTCTAAACAGAGAAATACGATTGAAAGTTCGCAATGTCGTAACCATTATCTACCAAATTTTCGTAACTTTGACTTGTTATATTTTCCGTAATTTAGCTGCTAGATTGTTTAAAACTCAGTAAACTTGATCAGAAATAATACGTCTTGTAAAAGAAAATCAAAAGCAATCGGTACTCTGCTTGGGGGCGACATTATTTCATCATCACTCTCATCCCCAAAACTGATGCATCACCAGAATCGGATAACTGCCTTTTAGCTAAAAAATGAGGGTTAGCTGCTTTGTAGCTAAGCAAAAAAGTGTTATTAGAATTTGTCCTAAATAAAATTACTTAACTAAAAAAGCGTTAAGGGCGAGTAACTGCAAATAAGGTAAGGATTTCCATTGGAATAGTTATATGAAAGCTTATCATAAAGCAGTTATAGTCCTTTTGCGTCTCTATAGTCAAGTATAATCTGATAACGTACTTTTAGTCAAGTAAAAAGCTAAAAAATAATTATTAAATCTGGCGGTTAAGGTACTTTAAAGGAAATTTAGCGAAGTAGTGTTGGTTAGACGCTTTCAAGTTATGGAATCGCTAAAAATTGTGTTATTTAACGGCTTACAATATTTTTATATCTCTATAACTATTAATGCTAGAGAAATGATTCTTAGACAGAAAGATAGAGAATTTTGAACTCTGTCACCCTACATTTAAAACTGAAAATTGACCATTTGTTGGTTAACGGCTTTTTAGTTAAAGGACGGCAGTATTGTTATGTATAGCCATGGTATAGGCTATACATAACAATAGTGTTAGATATAATATTATCTGTGACGTGAGTAAATTGGCAACACTAAAATATTATGTCAATCCAAAGTGTCATTCTCAAATGCAAAATGTCAATGCCACTTGTCAATTCAATTGTCAGTATTGAATTTTTGAATACAAACTATGTTGCTAATATGTGCCGAAATTAGTGTGATGATCTCATTGAATAGGTAGTTTTAATTTTTTAATAATAATCCACTCAGACCAGTAATCATAAATTAAAAGTTGTGATGGTTTACCTTCTGAACTTATGAAATATATTCAGTTCTATTGTATTGAATAAACGATGCAGCAGTCACCTTTCGACAACATTTTTAATATTATCGGTTTGTCCGAAGGCAATGAGAAACCTATGAAACACGGATTTTACAATGCATTCGCTTTATTCGTGTTGGCTATATGTTGCGCAGCTGTATATGTGTTATTTCTAATATTAGAACCATTTTTCAAACCACTATTTTGGGCACTCCTAGTCGGCTCGCTCCTTCATCCTTTTAAGTACAAATTATCTAAAAAAATCAAGACATGGATAGAAAATTTAGGAAAAACGAATTCATGTGTAATAGTTGGCTTATTAACTATTCCAGTGAATATAGTTAATTTTGCCTCTGATACTGTTGGTTATCAATTTAGAGAACATTATAAGGTAAGGCTTTAAAATGTGACTAATTAAATTGGCATTGAATGTTTATTAATTATAAATATTAATCACTTTTTGCCACCACTATTACCCTGAGTGAATGTAAAAGTACTGGAACTTGAAAGGTATTTCTGCTATAGTTAAATATATATTCAACAGGCAATTATAGGACTACTATCAGCAATATTTGTATTACCATGGCTATACAATGCAATACCCAGAAGTCTCTGTTGCTTATTTTGGCAGTTCACAGGCTTCATCAACTTTTCCACAACACTGCTCATCAGTTTATGTACATCATATATTGTGAGTATAGTATAGTATGCTTCGTTTGAAAAGTTATTTAATAAATATCTACATCTTTGCTATTTATTAAAGCATAAACATTTTTGCAAAATTGTATTATCAACAGAACAGTGGATCAGCAACTAAATAGAAAATTTAATATTTTCAGACGCTAACAATAGCACTGGCCTACATAATAAGTGTATACACATTATGGAGCCCTGAAAGAGAGGGGATATTCAGAGTGACTTCGCATATCCTCTGGTTGGTTATAGCCAGCTTTTTGGCCAGTTTAGCTGGAGCTTACAAAGTCTACATGTTTGTGGTATTGCAAAGTATCTTTATAACTGGATTTGTACTTGAAGTGTTACATGTGCACAAAATAATGCTTATGAAAGGTAAGTCAAATTTATCTACCAATAACCTTTTATACATATGTGTACTGTATATAACTAAACAGGCACGAAATTATGTAATATTTAATATCACCAAGCATAAAATCAAATGCAGATGTTCATAAACTTACAAAACATATACTTACTTTTATTGAATTCAGAAAATTTTTCATACTTTTTTTCCTCAATACATATTTTGTATTTTTACAGATCCAGAAGCATCAACATTGTCCGCAATACACAGTGTTCTAACAAATGTTCAACATGATCAGCCTGATGAAAAAGCCAAGGATTGCATACCAGAGGTTGACAGTGAAAAAGAGTCCACACCTGATGAATCTCCGTCTCCCATAACTCCAGACGCGGCAAAACGTGGCAGTTGGACTGGGAACGAACCTTCACAACATTCCCCAAAACACGCCAAAATGCTGTTCAAAACTCGAACACTATCTGCACTTCCATTATCCAATTTGAAAATGAAGAGTGCATTTGAAAATCGCCTCCTAGCGTCTTTCAAACAACGATCACTTGATGAAAATTACATAAGAAATAATTTCTCTGATGACGAGACAGCTCTGTATTTCAAACTTTTATTCTTTGGTTGTTTCTGCATGCTTGTATGGAAACATATCTGGTTATTGCCCATCACACTAATCTTTTTAGCAATACATATAATTAAGAATTTACTCAATTTCTTTGGAGTATGGTTATTCTTTGAAAATCATTACAACAGTGTTATGGTTAAAATAAACAATTGGTGGAATAATAGGTAAGAAGTATTATATTTTAAAAGCTTAATTAAATTAAATTAAAATTGTTTTAAGCATCATCAATAATTTAACCATTTATTTCAAATCAAAAACAAATTATTTTATTTAAATATGTAGGTAAAATTGTATTTAACAATGTTTTCTTCAGACAATCTGCTCTAATACCCGGCCAAATTAGAGGGATACGCAAAATGCAATCCATTTGCAATCAGAGTATAATTTCAATGGCATATGAATCTGTAGACACTGTATCCAGTTGTATTGTTATTATTGGCCTCATTCTGTTTCTGACTGTCGCTACAGTATTTATTTGCATACAGGTAAATTACCTCAATATTTCTACTTTTTAGTAAAGAGTATTTATTGAATTCATACCTTTGATCGTTAACAATAACTACAGACACAAACACACAATGCATCTGATTGGTTTTTTATGACAAAAAATACATCTGGACAAATATATTTAATTATTATTGATATTACAACTATTTATTTTTAAAAATGTGTTAATTGTAACTTATCCTTTCAGCAAATATCCATGTCTTACTTTTGATAAAAAATTATAACTATGTGTTTTAGATATATTCAGAAGCAATAGTCGTTATTCAACTTAGCGGGAGCCTTTTGAACAGTACATTTGTTCAGAACAGCGCACTGCATGCGTATTTACCTGAGGGTTGGGAGGACAAGCTCGATTCCCTTATTGATAACGCATATACTTATGGAAGGGAGGGAATATCTACCGGAGTGAGTATGGCTTTAAATACGCGTAGAAATGTAATTATTATGATATCACTCAAGCAAATTTTATCTGTTTACAAAAGAATGTTATATAAAAAATATTGCCATGTAATAGTTCTACTTTTAAAAAATTAAAGATGATCATTGTTGGTATATTTTAAGAAAACTTTTTAAATTTTCTTAAATCTATGCTTTTTCTTAGCTGTAATTGTAAGCTTGTTTTTCATTAGTGTAGTTTTCTCATTGTTTTGTATGTTATTTTCGCTGCTCGTTGGATTTTTATTAGGTTATGCGTCACGTAAGTAACTCTTTTTCATTTCGAATTTATTTTAATACTTTATAGTTAGTAAGATTTGCTAATAGTGTTGAATAGAGGATTAAAAATAATCGAAATTTTCGTTATTTAAAACTAACAATATCTGTAGAGTATTTTTTTTATATATTTCTATAGGTAAAAAGCATCCTAAAAGAAGGTGATCCCGAAAAAATTGCACGTGTAGAACAGCAAGTGCTAGAAATGTGGGATAGGGTGTACCAAAGTTGGGTTTCGGGCCACTTCGCAGCAACTGTTGGGCCACAAGTTGATGGCACTGCTGTACAAGACTCGTGGGATAACCTTGTTAGCGATTTCACTCAAGCACCTGGTGAGATATACGAATTATAACAATTTTATTATTCACAAAAAATATGAGTGTCTCGTCCTTAAACAGCTTATTATTCATATTAAAAGAAAATTTATAAATTGTATTAACAGTTGTTCTTAACAGTATTGCCATTTTTTTAAAAAACGTTTTATTATTAATACATAAAGACATCATGAATACATATTATTATAGTGTGATAACTGATTGGTTTTCTGAAATGAAAATTTCATATAAGTATAATTATTAGTCCATTGAATGAGTCCCTCCAAGGGGGGTCTAGAGTGCGTGAGTTAGTAACGTAAGATGTTTCTTCGGAAACATGTCAAGAGTCCCTAGGTAATAAACATACTAAAACCCCGAGACACTAGGAGGAGCCCCGGAGTGGGGGGAGGGGGGAAAAAATCATTTTTTTTCATTTTTCGCTTAAATCTCAAAAACGGTACATGTTAGAGAAAAACTTTCAAGCAAAAGTTGAAAGGCCATAAAATTATCTACAAGTTGTACCTAGATCATTTTTTTCTATTCGCAGCCGTTTTCGAGCTACATCCCATGAAATGTGAAAAATTCGAAAGCTTTAAGCAGTAACTCAAACTACCCTAACATAATATTTTGACAATCGATTCCTCCTAAAGGCTTCCATGGAGGAATGTGTTTATTTTACCAATCATAGACCTAATTAAGAGCAATCTATCAGTACCGGTCACAAGTTGCACATTTGAGTTTTTTGGACGAAAAAAAATAAAAAGTTCAAGTATCGTAACTACCCTAATAAAATTCAATTCCCCGTAAAGGCCTCCGTGGTGGAATCTGGTATTTTATCAATGATAGACCTAATTATGAGCAATCCATCTGTACCGGTCACCAGTTGCACTTTTGAGTTTTTTGGAAGAAAAAAATAAAAAGATCAAGTTCAGTAACTCAAACTACCCTAACATAATATTTTGACAATCGATTCCTCCTAAAGGCTTCCATGGAGGAATGTGTTTATTTTAACAATTACAGACCTAATTAAGAGCAATCTATCAATACCGGTCACAAGTTGCACATTTGAGTTTTTTGGAAGAAAAAAAATAAAAAGATCAAGTTCAGTAACTCAAACTACCCTAATATAATATTTTGACAATCGATTCCTCTTAAAGGCTTCTACGGAGGAATGTGTTTATTTTACCAATTATAGACCTAATTAAGATCAATCTATCAGTACCGGTCACAAGTTGCACATTTGAGTTTTTTGGAAGAAAAAAAATAAAAAGTTCAAGTATCGTAACTACCCTAATAAAATTCAATTCCCCGTAAAGGCCTCCGTGGTGGAATCTGGTATTTTTATCAATGATAGACCTAATTATGAGCAATCTATCTGTACCGGTCACAAGTTGCACTTTTGAGTTTTATGGAAGAAAAAAATAAAAAGATCAAGTTCAGTAACTCAAACTACCCTAATATAATATTTTGACAATCGATTCCTCCTAAAGGCTTCCATGGAGGAATGTGTTTATTTTACCAATCATAGACCTAATTAAGAGCAATCTATCAGTACCGGTCACAAGTTGCACATTTGAGTTTTTTGGACGAAAAAAAATAAAAAGTTCAAGTATCGTAACTACCCTAATAAAATTCAATTCCCCGTAAAGGCCTCCGTGGTGGAATCTGGTATTTTATCAATGATAGACCAAATTATGAGCAATCCATCTGTACCGGTCACCAGTTGCACTTTTGAGTTTTTTGGAAGAAAAAAATAAAAAGATCAAGTTCAGTAACTCAAACTACCCTAACATAATATTTTGACAATCGATTCCTCCTAAAGGCTTCCATGGAGGAATGTGTTTATTTTAACAATTACAGACCTAATTAAGAGCAATCTATCAATACCGGTCACAAGTTGCACATTTGAGTTTTTTGGAAGAAAAAAAATAAAAAGATCAAGTTCAGTAACTCAAACTACCCTAATATAATATTTTGACAATCGATTCCTCTTAAAGGCTTCTACGGAGGAATGTGTTTATTTTACCAATTATAGACCTAATTAAGATCAATCTATCAGTACCGGTCACAAGTTGCACATTTGAGTTTTTTGGAAGAAAAAAAATAAAAAGTTCAAGTATCGTAACTACCCTAATAAAATTCAATTCCCCGTAAAGGCCTCCGTGGTGGAATCTGGTATTTTTATCAATGATAGACCTAATTATGAGCAATCTATCTGTACCGGTCACAAGTTGCACTTTTGAGTTTTATGGAAGAAAAAAATAAAAAGATCAAGTTCAGTAACTCAAACTACCCTAATATAATATTTTGACAATCGATTCCTCCTAAAGGCTTCCATGGAGGAATGTGTTTATTTTACCAATTATAGACCTAATTAAGAGCAATCTATCAGTACCGGTCACAAGTTGCACATTTGAGTATTTTTGGAAGAAAGAAATATTTTTTGATCGTATGGGGAAATTGTTTGAGCCAAAATTATTTTTTACTGCGTGTAACTCAGAAACGGTAGGATATAGGAAAAAATGATTTAGGTACAACTTGTAGATAATTTTATGGCCTTTCAACTTTTCCTTGAAAGTTTTTCTCTAACATATACCGTTTTTGAGATTTAAGCGAAAAATGAAAAAAATGGACCTTTTCCCCCCTCCTCCCACTCCGGGGCTCTTCCTAGTGTCCCGGGGTTTTAGTATGTTTATTACCTAGGGACTCTTGACATGTTTCCGAAGAAACATCTTACGTTACCAACTCACGCACTCTAGAACTTTTTATTCAATGGACTATTATGTAGACAAAATATAATTTTTTCGCTGTATACTCTGTGCCTATAGACTCTATGACTATGGAGAATTTTATTACACATCTACAGGCTTATTCGACTACACGGGTATAGTTAGTTGGGTGCAAGCCAACGTGGATACATTGAGTGCAATCGCGAGCGGTATCTGGGCGCCGCTAGCGTGCAACGTGTCTTTGCTTATACAGACTTTAGAGTCTCGTATAGACGTTTCCTCCTAAATGTTTTATTACATTTACAGGCTTATTCGACTACACGGGTATAGTTAGTTGGGTGCAAGCCAACGTGGGTACATTGAGTGCAATCGCGAGCAGTATCTGGGCGCCTCTAGCGAGCAACGTGTCCTTGCTTGCGGGCTCATTGGGCGCTTTCACGTCAATACTGTTCAGCGGTGGTGGAGCTATTATTAATATGATTATTAATTTGGTGAGTGGTTTAAATAAGTAGACAAATTAAAAAAAGATTTAGGTTTTATTAAAGGCTTTGGAATTAATTAAAATTTATACAAAAATAAAGGTATCAGAAACTTCTCATAGGAAAGTTGAAAGAGACAGATGACGTACTGCGATTTTTTCTCCAAAATATCATCTATTTACGGTTTTTACGCCAGATCATAACAGTACCTTTGTATTAATAAAAAAAACTCTGTATTTCGATATGATATAAAAAAAATTGGTTGTCTGTTATGTCGGTTTACTGACGATAGTTGAACGTGACAACGTCCGATTGCGCTTCTTTGTCACTTATTCCGCGCTCTCGCTTGCACTTCAAGCCTTACATGGAACGCCTCAGAGCGAGGTAACGCCGCATAAGTCATGTTTTTTCGTGCGTGCAGCCGGCGCTATCGAATTATAAGACGTTGTCACGTCAAAATTATTAACATTGCTAGTACATACTTATAAACATTTAAATCATACAGTATCTAGTGTAGATTTATTAAAAATATTTATTTACCTACTTTCCATGACACTTTCTGTAAACAGGTAGTGTTCTTCACAACCCTTTTCTACCTCTTAGCGTCAAGCAACGCTCTGTACAAACCAGTGGAAGTCATAACGAGAGTTCAACCCAACTTCGGTCCTAAACTCGGTATTGCTTTGTCTGTTGCGATTAATCAGGTAATTTAGATTTTATACCTTAATTTTATGGTAACAAGGTACATTTTCGATTGGACTATAAAGCCCTAAGAAAAGCATTATTTTATTAATTTAAGAAATGTTCTTCATCTTTCGGAAGAAACGTAACAACAAATATTAAAGGCATTTAGAAACTATACTCTATTATAATTTATAACTATAACATTTTTAAACAAAAACGTACTAATAAAAAATTTGCTCATTGTAATAGCAAAAGATTTTTTTTTCCACCAGTAATCGAAAATTCCTACTAAGTACATGTACTAGTTTCAAATGTATTTTAAATACTTCAAAAAACGTTCCAGGTATTCAGAGCGTCATTCAAAATGGCGTTGTTCTACGGTCTATGGACGTGGTTGGTGCACAATCTGTTTGGCGCCAAAGTTGTCTATTTGCCTTCTGGTAAGCATAACAAACTTTTAAATATCTTTGCTAAGTGCGAAATTATGTATGTTTGTTTATTGTTTGATAATTTTAAAAATTGGAATACTTGTGTTTTTTATATGTGTCGTGTATTTTGAAACCTATGAAGGCAACAATTAGACTTGTTATAATCCGGGTGATAACAGGACATACGAGATATAAATTAAATGACGAACAACCTTATATTAGCGGTAATTTATGTCCGAAATTCCCCGTTTCATTCAAAATAACACGTTAGTCGTTACGTAGCTCTTATGCGAGTTATTATTACACACAATGCACGATTATAAGTGATGAATTATGTAACGAATGGTTTATATATTTTTCCTGCTTACGCATAATCCATCTTCTGTCTTACTTTCAATATCTTGAAATAATGTGACCGTAAATAGAATAAAAGCCCATAAAATCCAACGTTATCACTTACATAATTGCATATATTTCCTGGTCGCGCCAAATTCGAATTAAATCGGGTCATTGAGATTTCGATTAACTCGGCCACAATTCGCAACTGATAAATGCTCAATTATTTTTTTCGAACATATTTTAGCCATCACTTATCTCGAGATGTCGTTCATTCGTAGCCGGTGTGACATTTTTATAGCTCGTGTTATTCGATAAATCGTTACACAAGATGCATAATAAAACATGATTAAGCATCGACTTACAATGACTGGCAGGAGGCTATTCATAGTTTTTGTTGTGTTGCTGAATGTCGCGTTTGGTGTGAGGATTAACTTTACTAGTTGCCATAATACTGAGTGGTCTTGTGTGAATAGTGTGCCAAATGAGATCGTTTACACCTGTTCGGCGGTTAGAAGCAACGTAAGTGCAATAATCCAATAATCTATAATATATATTAACTCAAATATATGTAATATATAATGTATATATGTAATATATGTAATACTTAATGGGCTATTTTGTTTTAGGACTTCATCATCCACCTAAAGGATTATTATACGGATAATATCGTCAGTGTGACGGTACAAAATTGTCGCGATTTGAGGGTCGTACTGGACTGTCCCTTATTGCAAAGATCGTCTCGATTACAGAGATTTAAAGTCAAAGATTGCGACCGGCTTGAGTTTATATCTCTTTCTGCGACGTCCTTATTACAGACACCTCCTGAAGTTGTTATTGAAAATGTAAGGGAAGTGGTGTCATTTCCAAGAAACACTTTCAAATCGCCCACTACTAGTACTGAGCTTAAATGTCTAGGATCGACATCTATGAACAAGTTGAGAATTGTAAATAGTAAAATCAACTCTATCAACACAAAAGCTATATTTAACGTAAGTGGGATCAAGAACATTGAATTCGAAAATGTTACTATCACTGATATTTATACGCAAGGTATTGAAGCGATTATGAGCAATGATAATTCTGTGTTTACAATGATAAACAGTAAAATTACTAATTTGGACTTCAAAGGAATCATTATTCAAGCGTCAACAGTCAGATTATCGTATAATGTTTTTAATACAATACGAGCGAACGGGATAAACGTTACAGCAGATAATGTATTTATCGCCGGAAATTTGTTTAAAGAAATAAATGCAAATGGCATAATAACAAATGCGCTAAACACCGATATAGTAAATAATAACATTGAGTTTCTAAAAAGCAATGCATTGGAAAGTATCAAGTGTTTAAAAAGAAGATCGAGCAAGAAACAAATAAATTTTTCAAGGAATAACATACAGATTGTGGAACCGTATTCTCTATTTTTTAACTATTCAAGTTGTAAAAATGCCGGTACTCAGATTATATTTCGTGAAAACAAAATAGACTGTAAATGTCGAAATATTGCGTTTCTTAATTCACCATCTACTGGATGCAACAGTGAATTGAACGGATTAATTTTGAACATAGCCAATAACAATACGTGTTTTTTGGCTCCTTGTATTCTGCCCATCGAAATAGTTAAACTGCTACAAGAGAGCGATATGTGTCATCTGAACCTTGACCCCCAAGTTATGTGCTTACTGTATTATGATAAGAATTCTAATAATACGAATATCGAAGTGACAACAGACGAAGATGTCACGGAGCCGGCTCCAACATTCTATTTGATAAGACAAGCTAACTCCCGCTCCGGCGACGCTAGTGCCGCTATGACGGCTATCGATAAGGATGATCTTTTGCGGGACAGCCACTTGAATATGACAAACAGGACGACTGTCAAAGTCGTGTTCGATTCTTCTAAAGACTTTGTAGAAACGCTTAGAAGCACGGGCAGGTCGCGAAGCAGACAAGATGAGAACAAAGTACCACCGAGAGAAGATTACATCAACCGATGTGTCGGTAGCCATTGTCGAAATAACGTTGCGTACGACAAGCAGAAGGCATTAGATTTTTATAAATATGTATACGCCCAATTGCGAACGCCGCGTCAGAATGACAAGAAAAATTAAACTTGATTGGCATTATCGTTGTTTTGAAATAAAACCGTTTCACCTATTTCGTTGACTTTTTTGCCCCCAAACATAGTATCTACTATAAGTAGCTATAATTCGTAAACACTACTTTTACTATCAAATATTATTATTAACCTTATTTAAATGTATGCGTTTAATTATATTTCAATATTATTATTCACAGATAAGCCTGGCTTCTGCGTTTACTTTTATTTTAATTTCCTTTGTGCTGTTATGTTTTCATCCAGAGCTCTTTAAGGGGAGGCTCCCTAAATTTAATGTGAATTAGCATTAATATTCTGAAACAGACACACATACAATCAAAATGGAACTTTAGTATATGATTAATTGGGTCTTTTTCTTTCGATGTACAAGACAGTTACGTAATTGTAACATTTTCGTTCGATTCATTTTTTATTAAAAAATTATGCCTTTTTTAAAGATTATTACATTTTTTTTAAAGATTTACTTGGACTTTATGTCTAAAATAAATATCAACAGTAAGAAAATAGAGTTTCCTATCGAATCCCAAGATATTTTTTCTCTAGATCAATTATTACTTTAGTTATAAACGAAATAAGAATTGAGACTGACTTTTCGAGCTCGAACGCGATCAAAGAGCGCACGCGATATTCAACTTTATTACGGCTGTGTTAGCGTCTAGTACCGTGACCGGTCTCTTAGTGCCAGAAATTATGTTAGGGAGCCTCCTCTTAATGATTTTGAGTTGTTTTTAATCTAATCAAAAAATTGGCATTTTAATGAGTAGTAAGCGCTGCACTACTGTTTAGACATAAGTGTCCTTTTAAGTTGTTCAAAATTGATCCAGAAGGATTCAATTACATACATACGTACATAAGCAATAAAGGCGTGTTAATCTTATAATATAAAAATGAATCCCAAAATGTGTTGGTAAGCGCATAACTTGAGAACGGCTGAACCGATTTCGATAATTCTTTTTTTATTAAGTATATTCCTTGAAGTACGAGGATGGTTCTTATGTAGAGAAAACGTAAATATGTACCACGGGCGAAGCCAGGGCGGACCGCTAGTCTTATATATAAAAATGAATCGCAAAATGTGTTAGTAAGCGCATAACTCGAGAACGGCTGAACCGATTTCGATAATTCTTTTTTTATTATATTCCTTGAAGTACGAGGATGGTTCTTATGTAGAGAAAACGTAAACATGTACCACGGGCGAAGCCGGGGCGGACCGCTAGTTTCAAATAATAATTTAACACTAAACTATCGGTCTATTCAAATTGAATACATTGCAAGATTTTGTTATAGTTGTATATTTGGTCGATGGATTTAATGGACACTTAAATTTATCTTTTTCGCACTTGTTTGGAAGCACCTAACAGAATTACACACAATATGTGCAAACTACTGTCACGGTCAAGAAGGCGAAGGACATGCTTGTACGCACTACAGTATTCATTGAATCGGCCTTTATAACCATTCATTTCTCAATCACCAATTACCATTTTCTATTTACTCAATTAAATAAATATTTACACAATAGCTTCACCTTGGGGCAGTGCTTGCATTTTCCCAGATATAGGACAGCCCATGAATTATACAAAAAAAAACACCAAATCAGTCAAAATACTATATTTATTTTTGTGTGATTCCTCTTCATTTTTGATTGTGAAAATGAGTTTGTTTTTCTTCTTCGACGATTTTTGTGTTTGGAGATATTGCTAGATGGCTCGACGTGGCCTTCTTTTGACCTCAGTAAACTGGAAGATCCACTATCATGCACATTTTAAACACTGCGATAAGTATTAATAAATTTCCCATGGAGAGATTCCGAAAAATATATCAATTACTGTTAATTTTCTTCGACCATGCGAGCAAAGTTGGGAGTATTCAATATAATACACGTATTAACTTTATTTCAGTGTTAGCGGCTGTGTTAGGTGCAGCGCCGTTCCTAGGTCCGTATTTAGCGGGTATACCTGCAGCGTTGGATGTGTGGCTCCAGGGCAGACCGATGGCGGCCTGCATGCTGCCGATAGCTCAAGCGGCGCCCATCGCTTTCCTTGATGCTGCTGTGTATGCTGAGATTAAAGAGTGAGTGCTAATTTATAAAAAATGGCGTTATTAAAAGTTTTAAGTGTTTTTTCTTTACAATGTATTATATAGGTAAGGATTGATAAGACGATCCATGGGATCTCACAATTTATTATTGAAGAATACTCTGCTTTTTCGCATATACCTACGTTTATATTTTTCAAACATATGTCACATACTCAAACATCTGTTTACTTTTGGCGTCTATATTTTATTATAAAGAGCTGTAAAAAGATTTTTTTTTTCAAAATTTTTGTGTCTTCGATATGCGTGCAGTGCAACGCAGTTGTTAGATTATGAAACTAGAATCATAGTCATCATTTAACAAAAATTAGCCCTCACACACGAGTATCAAAACATTTCCTATAATTAATTTAATTTATTCCAGTGGTGGTCACCCCTATGTAACCGGTTTAGCAATTGCCGGTGGTATATTCTACTTAGGGCCAGAAGGAGCTATTTTAGGGCCACTACTCCTCTGCTGCCTCATGGTGGTACTTAACCTGTCTTCCTCCTTCCTAAGGGATACTCCCGCGGAGGAAAGGGCTGCTTTACACTCTCGAGTCAGGTAAAGGAGTTGTAGTACTAAGAAAAAAAAATTTTTGTACATTGTTTGACGATTTTGCCATATAATTCTCGAATCAAGTACTTTTTTTTGTTCTTGAAATTAAGAGTTCTTACATTACGTGTTGTGTTTTGATATTTCTGTATTGAAGAGTTGCGAGTTTGGTAGTTTTACAGTTTTGCTTCTGGAAAGTTCTAAGTGTTATTTTGAAGTGAATTTAAAATGCTAGCTTTGTAGTACCATAGTTTTCCCTGAAAAATGTACATATGTTTTGAAGTCCTGATCGACCCATGTTTGATGAATATGTAATGTCCTCGATAAAAGTTATGATAATTAGTTATCATTGCATTAAATAATCTCTGGTCGATCAGGGCCTGTGTTTTCGATTAATCTTAAGTAATCTATAGAAGTGACCCATCAAGATTTATGCCGCAAGTAAGAAAGTTTTCTTCGCGCAAAGAAATATAATAGGTACATAGCTATTTTAAGTAAAATAATTATTATTTAAACAACAAAAACAGCACATTTTATTTGTTAATTGTATTCGTTAAACGTTGTTTTGTTTAATTTTGTGAGTAACGATTTTTGTAAATGTACGCTAGTGTAATATTGTGTGAATTGCGATTCTTGTACTGCCAATAATATTATATATTCGTTGAATTACTTTATTTGTTTCAATAGGTCATTTTTGGGATATTAAATGAGGTGTGTATTTTAACAACGTAATATTATGAATATTTTAAAACAGATATGTTATAAAGGTGATTGACGCATGTTTCGATTTCGCTTTTTCATTTTTATTTTATTTTAATATATTTTTTGAAGTTCCTAAAAACATACGAAATGTGAAGGGATAGCATGATTTTTTTATTTTTTTATTGAGCATGACAATGTTTCTATTTTGAGTTTGATAATCGCATGACTTAAAATTTATATTTATTGTGCATATATTAATTACTAATTTAAATAATTACATATTAATTACTTATTTTCAGATACGGGGCTTATCTTTAAAATGCATGAAGAACTAATTGTGAGTTGGCCAGCTATTATTGTCGTATTGAGATACAAGTCGTAGATTTTTTACATAAATACGTACGTTTAGCGACCTAATAATATAATTACACACTAACACAAATATTATACCTATATGACAGCTCTACTAGCTACTTTGTAATCTATGATTGTATAAACAAACTTATTTTTTTCTAAAAATGATCTGCAGGTTTAATTTTTTAAGAATCAACGAGGAGGGGCAAATAAGCAATAATTTAAAAAAAATAACCACAACACTTACTTCACTGTAAAATGATCTGCGAAAAAGAGATTTTAACTCGACTCGATAGCGAGATCGAAATATTTTCATTTAGTTATTTCGTAAAAAATCTGAATAATTATAGTGTTTCTATTGATTTAAGTAATTTATTGAATGTTAAATTGTTGTAATATTATGGTAAAATAACAAAGCGGCTTTTACTGCCTGTGTACGTGGCTTTTTATTAAACAATCTAGAATTTTGTAAATAATAAAAAATTTAAAGTTTAATAATACTAATGAGACTTTTGAAACCATAGAGACATAGAAATATGTACCCAACTGCAAACACACTAAGGCTAATTTTGCTATGCAGCTATTTACAAAGTTTAAATTAATTTACAAAAAATATAAACATTGTCAAAATTTTAATATATTCTGTTCTAATTATGTAATTATTTTAAGTATACTGTCTGATATTATTTCTAGTCTTATTGCAATTAAATGGAATATTATAGCACAAATATTATTCCTTCGTAATTATAATAAATTAATAACGACACTTAACTAACGTAAATATAAATAGAATTCTATTACTACAAAAGAATGAAGTCAATTACTTCGATTATTAAAGACTCGGGTATTGCACCGGCTTCTAATAAGGGTCTTAAATCTTAACAAATTTGCATATACATATGCTAAAAAGATATGTATGTAATATGTATATATCTATTATGTTTTTTATATTTGGTAAGAACTTTTTATATATTGCAGAATAATATGATGTATGGAAGTATATTAAAATTATAAATAATATAATTATCTATAATTAAATCAGTGCCAATATTCTTTGGTGCTTTATTGCGATTTATTGATGCATAAATAAAATTTAATGATATTTTAAATATATAAGGACATGTATAAAAATATAAAAGAATAAATAACCGTAACTTGAAATTGTTGGATTACATGTTATGGAATATTGGTTACCGTTATCGAATGGAGATGAATTTTTTGATTAACTATTTAACGTTATTTACGAAATCGGATTGTTTTACTATTGCAGACGTAAAAAAAAATCCTGTCTCAATATATTTGTGGTTTCACCTAGCTTTATGAAATTTGTTAAGATATACGAAGAGATTATACTAAATTATTTTTGTATTAAATTGTGTTTAAAATCGGTTTGACCTAGATTCTCTATAATATAATTAAACTGACGCAAATGTGTTGTAAATGTAATTTAATGAGGCTATAAATATTATTATTACTCATAATACATGTAATATCGAATTCTAGCATATTATGTCATTCTTAAAAATCGATCATATACAACGTAAATTATATAATTATTAACGGTATCATAGGATCATGTTAAGTATGTACCTATATGTACAAATATTAATTTGTTAAACCGTTATATAAGTAATTTATTGTATTATTTATGTATAAGCTTTGCACGTTCTATTAGGAATATCTAAGTACATATATCTGTCTATGAAGAGGTATTAAATTCGTAAAGGGATTGTTGATGACCACAATTTTTTTGTTGGAAATAATTATTGATTTGTTCAGATTTGATTATTTATAATGGGTTAAAAACTGACTCAATTTTAAAGCAGTTGCAATAAAAACAACTACCAAACTTGTAACTCCTTTTCGTTATGTTGGATTATAAAATTCTAACACGCGTTAGGTAAAATGAACTTTATTACTAGTAGTTTAGGGTCGAGTCGAATGCCTTTAAAATTATGTATCACGCGAAATATTAAACTAAGCAACGTTTAAAATATGCTTCTCTTCCTCTTCGCACACTTGAGTTATTTTTTCTATCTGTGCCTGTAGGTAAGGGCCCTTGTATTTGTTAAATGATACGTAATTGTCTACTTAATACTATGTTAATGCATTTTTTATAATTTTGAAAAATTTACTGAACCTCAATTTTCTCTATATTATTTTTGTTTATGTTATCACTGAACTATTCCTCTATAATTATTTTTTTATTATATTGCATATTATGGTAATGCCAGTTGCAATCAATCGTGGATATTATTTATAGAACATGAAAGGGAAATTATTTACAACCAACAATAGCCATTGGCATCATCATAATGTAAAACTATCCACTTCTCAAAATATTTGTAATGTAAGAATCAATGGAATATTCAATGTAGTCGTAAAATATAAAACCAATAAGCCCTTACCAGTTCGAAAGAGATCGTCCAAAGTTTAATTTAGATTATATTGCAAATAAGTTTGTACTAAGCACGCATATTGTAACTGGAGCAAATATATTGTTTTGCTTTATTTGTTGTTTTATTTTTATTATACCTTACATTTGGTGATATCCAATCGAGGAACTCAAATATCTGCACTTCTATGAGATTTTTTTATATACGGCTGACACCTATATTATGTACCTACTTTGAATTTAGGTATTAGATCGAAAAATATGTTTAGGTAAATCGCAAAATATTTAAACGTTATCGGATAATCAAAATTAATTTTGTAGTAGATTATGCAAATTGCAATCCTCTATATTTTTGATTACCTTGATTTTGTCTTAATATAACTAATTCTTGTCTGGTTTACTTAAAATTGCAAATAGAAATACAATTTATTTTTTTAATAATTTCCTCCGTAGGTAATACTCGAAGGAAAAACTGATATTTCGAAATTATCGTATATTATGATAGATATTAAAATGGGTCAAAGGCAAGGTTAGACTTTGCACATAAGAGCGAACTCAACCTTCACCAATTAAACATATTTATTTATATACTTCGTTTAATGGTTATTAAACACATTTAAATACTTTTAACATTTTTACAACTTATATACACACGATACATTGTAACCTTAACGTTTTATGTATTTATATAGTACTGGTACGTGATTCCCCGTTTTATTTCTTCTGCATCTGTAGACACTTTTGCTAAGAAGTCAACTTGTGTAGATGTGTGTGTCACGATAAGGCCGTTATCGATGAAATGCCCATCTATATCCGATTCCAACCACAAAAACAATATCACAGAATCCGTTGTTATAGTTACTTCATAAAGCATCTCGTTGTGGAGGTCTTTACTCGATTTTGATACTTGTATCTGTAATTTATATAAATAGTTATTTGAAGCAGGTATCCCTAGAGGTAAATACAGCGTAAAACATATGAATCACAAAATGTTACCTGAATATTTGGTTTTCCCAATCCTTTCACCGATTTCAAAGCTACCGGGAAAATGTAATTCTCTGGAGACGATGTAACTCCGTCACATTTCAGCGAAAACCTTAAAAACAGTTCATCTTTCTTGTCTTTTTCCCATATAACAATACTGCCCTGTTTCTTACTACTCAATGGGTTGACATTTGCTGGATAAGATTTTGTCGAGACTGGAGTTAAGCTGGTCCAATTAAATACATCCACAACGATGTTTGCGTCGATAATCGGAACAAATCTATCGTTTATCAGATACACGTCAACATCGCCAGTTAGAGTCAAACGTGGAGAAATGAGGACAGGGGCGAAAAATCTCTTCGCAAAATAATGCAACATTTTCCATTTCCCACCATATTCTAAAACAAAATTGTGCATTAATCATGCATCTAATACTTTAAAATTTAACGACTATTATTTAACCTTAAATAATTTAACGTGTAGGGTTAAATTTATCTAACTCTAATAAATACAATTATTTGCGGATAAAAAATCTAATAAATACAATTATTTATCCTGCATATTGTTTGGACGTATTGCAATTTGCAACCAATCTACTACAAAATTGAACAATTTCTCCTCTCATATCGTAGGTACAAGAAGGACAAGAACATACCAATCCCTGACCAAGAGGGTGCTTGCCATACATCATTTAATTGCCAATACAGAGCACCCATCGTGTACCAATCTGCTTGACTTTGCCGGTAGAATTCAGTTTCTGTTTTCATTGCCATAGCCTGAGTTATCTAAAAATATTGTTATTGGTACTAGATCACATCATTACTTGATAAACACATGAACTTCTTTGATATCTTGAGTATGGTAGCTTAATATGTCATTGATAAAGGTTTATTTAAAACTCTTCTATCTTACCTGACTATAGAAAACGAACTTTTCAAAATATTTTTTATCGTCACTATCTAATTTAAGATGTTTTTTTATTTGAATCCGTATGTTAGTGTTACCATTAGGGCTGTGTTGTCTGTGTTTCGAGTATTTGCTGTATAAACTGAAATCTTCGGTATTATTGGTAGCAGTTCGCATTGTTTTCAAAGATGGGAAGGATTGGAATCCGTATTCAGAAGCGAATCTTGTCTGAGGATAGATATTGGCATCCCAGTTATCAGCTAAGTAGTTGTAATAATGCGTATCACCATAGTGAGGATCATATGGGTTTTGGGCTATGTAACAGTCTTCTTCCGATTTTTTACCATTCGACGGACTTGAAACTAAATAACGTCGACTGGGATCATAACTCTCAACAATTGGTTTAATGGTATCAACATATAACTTGACGTATTCCTGTTTATATCTGTCGAACTGAGTTTGCGTCATGTACCAGTTGCCTCTCAGGGCTACTTCGTTTTCGTTATTTCCAGCCCAAACAGCAATGGATGGGTGATATTGAAGACGTTTCACTTGTTGCTCTATTTCTGTCTTTACGCTTCTGTAATTGTTAAAAACATAAGTTAATTTTGCGAAAAAATATGCGTGTTAATATTCAGAAATATTGATAGATGTTTCTGGTTTCAGTATCAAATTGCTACTTATAAAATAGAATAAAACCATGACCTATACAACCCCTCCAAACACAGCAATTAAAAAAATGGTTCAAAAGTTATTCTTACTCCAGAAAATCCTTATCTGCGGGATACATGGAACAGGCGAAAAGGAAATCTTGCCAAATTAGTATACCAAGTTCGTCACATTTTTGGTAGAAATAGTCTGACTCGTACACCCCGCCGCCCCACACACGAAGCATGGCCATGTGGGCATCCCGCGCCGCCAACAGCAAATTGTCAACTGTAGGTATACATTTTGGTATACATACATGATATCCTATATACGGAACCATAGAGTTTCCAGCATGTTACTAAGATAATTTCAGCTATAAGTAGGTACTTTATGTTTAGGTAAATACCGTTTAAATAATTATACTTATTGAGCTTAAGCCGGTGTTTGATCTACAGAATTCTGGTGTACTTATGTTTTTTTTTCATCCTATAAATTAGATTTAATCATTTAACAGATTCAATGTTAGTAAATATTTTTACCACTGATTGGAATCTTTACAAGGGCTTCTCTTAGAATATAATCTCCGTAATCTCTCTTATGTAATCATCTCCGTTTCATATCGAATACTTAGAAAAAAAATACATACCAGTATTTTTATCAGAACCAAGTTCCGGTAGAATATTCGCCGGTATCCAATTAGAACCTTTCATAAATATAGGATATCCATTCACTTTAAAATAGAATGTCAATCCTTGGCCTGCTGTCTTGTTACCTTCATTAAATAAGTTGAAAAAAAGGTAAATTAATTGTAAATCCAGTTAAAACATACACTAACTTCAATACTGAAATTCGCACCAAAAATAGTATAGGCGTCTTTTTCTACCAACTCAATAGTACGAAAACCAATCTTCAAGAGTTTATGTGACATTTCTCCATTTTCTGCATCATTTGAAAAAAATATATTCAAATCGTACAACGGCTGCTCTCCAAAACCATTGGGCCACCATAACGACACTACATTCTGAAATTGAATAATACGAAAATAATTAAATAAGAAATTCAATAGATAGGTATAACACCCGACTTTGTAGTGGTGTTTATAGCCAGACACCACATTAGACATTTAAGACAACAACACAGAAAACGCGGGATCGAATCCTGCCTCATGATCGATTTCTTATATTATGATGTAAATAAATATCTAATCGTTAAGATGGTCAAAAGGTATCTTCTATATTATGTTAACTACTATGTTATGTTATTACTATGTTATTGTTATTATGTTACTTTGTTCCACCCAATAACATAAATTCTTTCATTAAACATGAAAACCCATGAGGAAAAGTCAACGTATTTACCACGACATTTATGCGTAAATTGTGATTTTTGTAATATTGTTATTTTTCGCTAGGTGGGTTAGGTAAGTACCTACACAGAACTAGCAAACCGGGCGAACTCCGTTTCGCCACCAGAGACAGGTTTTCTTTGCTATAAACCTCACGGAGCCCGAGACCTTTCCAACGAATGCAAAACCGTGGAAATTGGTTCGTGCGTTCTGGAGTTATAGCGGAAGGAAGGAAAACCCGACTTATTATTACACGCTTTTTATTAGCTTCACCTGTATGTTTGTTTGTAACCGACTTCTTTGGGCGCGATTTTGACCCACTTTTAACGGCCAGATTTCGTTCAAACTTTGTAGATTTATTGAGGACCGATGACAATACACTAATTTGATAAAATTATTCCATTTTTCAATTTGCAAAAATCGTGTTTTTTAGTTTTTATAAACTACATATTATTTTTATATAGTAGATTACAGACCACGTATGTATAAAGGTATAATATTTACATTTTATACGAAAGTTCACGGCTACGCTTGCCTTGAAAATTTAGGTTAACGATGGTAATTTATAATTTAACGCCTTATTTGAATAATTCAAACAGATTCTCAATTAGTAAATGATCAATGTATTGATTTACACTTAAATCAGGCTCTGTCTTTTATGACATCTATAAAAATTTATTATTTCCGTATTATTTTGTCGCAATATAGTAGTACCATAGGTAGTACCTACTAATATGTCGACAATGTAAAGAAAATAATTCACTAAAAACTACTGTTATTTTATTTCTTTTAATCTTGTTTTAATTATAAGGCGGTACTTTTAACCTGTCAAAAGGTATATGTTCATTTACTTATTCAACTACATAATAAATTAGAATTATATATATTACTAGCGGTCCGCCCCGGCTTCGCCCGTGGTACATATGAAAAATAGATGTTGGCCGATTCTCAGACTTACCCGATATGCACAGAAAATTTCATGAGAATCGGTCCACCCGTTTCGGAGGAGTATGCAGACTAACATTGTGACACGAGAATTTTATATATAAGAATACACATACTACCTACCGCACTTATCGTCATATTAATCTCTGCCTCAGCTGCGCCGTCTTGCCCAGCTTGTACATCCAACATCCTGCCCACAGTCAGCGATTGATGTGCATTAACAGACAGTGTTGCACTCAAATAACCTTTAATTTCCGAACGTGGTAATCCACTTTCCAAACTGGCAATAATTCTGAGAGACCAATGCGATTCAGACTTCTCCGTAAATGTTCTGACGTTCCGTATCAGAGCTCCGTTGTGAAATTCTATTGACGCATTTTTCCTGCGAAGTGTTCTTGAAGAATTAAGTACAAGCTAATAATAATAAAAAAGAAGATGATAAGAATGGAAATATATATATAAACGATTGGATGACCTGTTTCTTGAAGAGGCAAAAACTAAAGATATTATGCCTAGACTTCACCAAGACGTAGATGATATTATATCGTAGGAATTTTTAGATGCCTTAAATTAAGAGCTTTTCCACATATTTCACGAATATAATTACTTATGTAAGCTGTAAGTGCCGCTTATTCCCAGAAGAACAGCTTCTTCATGTCGATCGTTTATTATGTAAAATTACCATAATCCAACAGAAGGGAACGCCGGGCCCCAATCCCAACTAAAAGATGCTTGCATCTTCCTGAGCTGGTTCACGTGACATTCACCATTATAAACTGATGGAACGCAGTTTGGAGCTGTGAAGTGCTTATCAGATCGCGCCTTCGCTACTTCAACGGGTGAAACAAAATTCAGGACTAATTCGTTCTCACCAACCTAAAATTTTTTTAAGTAATTGATGATACCTAAATCTCATAAAAAATGTTGTGTGGTTTTATGAAACCACGGTAAAAGTGAAACTTAAGCACAAAATTATCGTATTTGTACGGACGGTTCGACATGCGCTACACAGACCAAAAAGTTTGAGACGATGTAATAAAAGTTTCACTTTAAAAATAAACATAAGTTAAAATTGATACAATAGGTTACACGATCTATATTCTGATCGAAGCACATTCACTTACTTATATAAATTTTAATCTTACTTCTATTAAAAATAAACAAAAGACAACTTAACAAAAGTTAATCATAAAGACATTGCGAAAATTTCGATTCATACTGACCTTGAGGTATTGTCGGATGTCGAAAACATATCTTACGAACATGTTATTAGTCCAGCCAATTGGGTTACCGTTAAATTCCAAGAAAGCGACAGTATCCACGCCTTCGAGGACCAAGTTAGAAATTGCATATTTCAAATGTTTCGGTTTCACTAAAATTATTTGTATTATAATTATTCATCTCGTTTTATACAATGTCACACATTGTATAAAAAAATTAGAGATTGTAAGAAATAGAAAGTAATTTTATTTGAGAAACGAACTAAGTATTATTAATAATTTAATTAAAACGCTATATATATACAAAAAAACTGTCATTAAGATATTAAATATTTACGTTTAAATTTGCTTGTGTAAGTCCAAGAATCGTAAGCCACCCATCGCGTCAGGACATCATTAAACCCTTCTAAAACGTCGCCAATAATATTAGCCTTCTGGAGGTCAGTATAAATGCCCCCTGGAACTGTGCCTGGCACTGTGATCGCTGAAATAAAAATTCCTAGTATAAACAAATTATTTACTTTGAGAATTGGTAGACACATTTGGACCCTAAGTTAGTCCATCATTTTTTATAAGGTTTTAAAGGTGTTAAACTTAAATTAGTACTGCGTTAAAAATTTGAAGAATACTTTGCAAGTTATGACTTACGATTTCTTAGAAACAATCTTTTATCAATATAGGGTAATCTTATATATAAAAATGAATCGCAAAATGTGTTGGTAAGCGCATAACTCGAGAACGGCTGAACCGATTTCGATAATTCTTTTTTTATTATATTCCTTGAAGTACGAGGATGGTTCTTATGTAGAGAAAACGTAAACATGTACCACGGGCGAAGCCAGGGCGGACCGCTAGTTAAGTATAATTACATCGTAGTAATTGGGTATAATTAATGGGTACTTACATTTGTTCTCATTCTCCACTGTCCAAACAACATCTTTGTTAGATGAACTCAAATCAAATGTACAAGTACATTGTATAATTTGAATTACTATTATTGTAACGAAACACAACACTTGCATCCTAGATGTCATTGCGATTTGCCCTTAGATATGTTATTCGAATTTAAAATAAAACTATATCATGTTTACGTTGTCACTAAGCTCTTGTAATCATACACAAGTGGCTATCTGTCATCCATCCATTGTAATGAAGTCGAGTGATGTGCTATTCTTATCGATATCAATGAACATATTTGTTACCTTTACCATTCTTTTAAAAAAATCATTTTTAGATACATACCTGCTTATTTAGATCGTCGTTGATATACCTTTTGTGTCTATAAAGTGAAATTAATAAAAATTTGTTTAATTATACTAGTTTCCAATATAGATTAATGTGTAGAAAATAGCCCACTATACTATTCAGTATCCACATATAATCATTTTCTTCAATATTGCACGCATTATTTTCAGTAATTATTAAAAAATAATAATTTGTAGCTACTCCATTACGGTCGCTGAATAGATAATGAGTGAGTAGAAGTGAATCTAGAAACAAATACTTAAGGAATTCTTATGAGCTGTACTCTTAACTTATAATTATTTAATCATAGTAAATACATACTTATTTATTAATATTATTCAGGAAATCATTTTTTGTGAAATATCTATCGAATAATATTAGGAGTATGACCTACACTATGAAATAAAGTGTTATCGTAAACAAACATAGCGGATCCAAATTCTCACTCTCATTATAATAATCGCAGTTCACCGACGCATAATAATCAGTTCACACATATTAGAATTTAGATAGTATTCTAAATAAGCCAAAATATTTATTAAATTAATACTTTACAATAGTATAGAATTATACATATTATATAAACAGTTTACTTTTAGATAAATGTGTGAAGTGAATTCTCATGACCCCTGGGGCCAGATGCATTATGCATCTGATGCACATAAAATTATCGATAATTTTTACTTACAAGAAGATGATCAGCCTTCTGTGCTTGCTGGACCAGAAACTTTCTTCGTCTCCAGCGGGAATCGAACCCACAACGAACCCAGAACCCCTCAAACATGGAGGTGATCAAATTGAATTATATGGAACCTCTTTTATTAGAACTGTCACAACATTTTCATGACATTTTCACATGTAATTCTAATAAGAAATATAAATGTCAACAAATTGCATTTTTTGCGTTATTTAAGTAAACAAATATTTATCGATTGATATCGTATTTTAAATGGAACGTGTAACTTTATACGAAGAATATAAACTTATACAGAAAAATGATACGGAAGTGTACGGAATATGGAAAGGTCTTTACTTTTAGATAATTTTCTTATAAAAATGAAATGCAACTGAATCAGCATGGGTGTACCCTAAATCAACAATACAATACCTGTTACAGAAACGACATTCATACTTTAAAGTTAAACCTTCTTTAAAGTTTAAACCTAATATCATTATTATTTATTATAGGTAAATAACTTTATGCACCGGTACAGGACGTATTCTATTTTGATAAAGAATACTTTTATGACCTTAATTTATCAATAACCTTTTTGTCGCTTATGCGGTAACTGGTAAATAGCATATATGTACGAGTTAAAAAACCATGTACCTACATACTGTGAATAATTTTAACGCTAGTGCTATTATACTATGACAATAACACCTATATCATCAATACACCGAACATTAAACCTGACAAGATTCTCATAATTCATCGATTTTATAACTAGATTTTCTTATATTATATAACCTTAAGTTATGAATCGAAATACACAATAAAACATGAATGCGCTAGCTTATAAGGCATTTAAAGTGTCATGGCCAGCAAACTAGAATAGCAAAGAGCATAATTGCTAATCCTCTAAACATGTATGAAACATGGTTTATTACCTACTTATGTTAACAAAATATTATATTAAGTACTGTATTTTATTTACTTGTCTCAGTGAACAATTCAATTCTTACCACACATATACCTTTATAAATGTAACGATAATTATTTAAATTTTCTCGTTGCAGGAGCCCATTTGTTACTATTTTTCTTGGCATTTGTTTTCGGATCCTTCTGTACCTTCTGTTTTCATATGCTCATGTACTTATTTGACGAAAAATGTGTTTTATTTCCTAAACTTCTCTCATTGACATCGCTCCGACAAAACATAATTTATGAATTCATACCAGAAGATAAAGATATGGCTGACAGTAAGTTATAAAAATGTGTAGGTACTAATTGTAAGTGATATCACAAAATTTAATAATTATTATATCTGTACGACATGGACCCTTACAATAATACTGTGCTTAAATCTGAGTTTATGAATTTTTCTTGTTGCATTTTTTCGCACAAATTATTAATTAGGAATTATAGCAAGCAATTGTTAAGATTTTGTCACATTTATAGTGCTGCCAGTAGACTTTGTCAGCACACAGTGGGTGGAGAAAAGCGTTTGCTACTTGCCCACTTATGTCCCTCTGGTATCAGGCATCTTTGGATTAGTTTGGACGACAATGTTCCTCATGTGCTCTTCGGGTAGCCGAGTTCTTACTGGGTAAGCGCTACTGTCATTATTGTTATGAGTTTATCTACAGTTAATGATATATGCGACAGGACTTCCAGTTTATAGAAGAACTATGAGTTGATCACATCTATACTCACTATATGTACTTAATAATTATTAATATTATAAAGCTGAAGAGTTTGTTCGTTTGAACGCGCTAATCTTAGGAACTACTGGTCCGATTTTAAAAATTATTTCGATAGATAGCCCATTTATCGAGGACAGGAGCAACGCGGGTAAAACCGTCGCGTGGGGCACAGTTAGTTTACTTATAGAAAGTCAAAGAAAACGCACAGCGTTGATGCATTTTTCCTTATCATCACTAAATCTTAGCGTTACCCATCAAATACGATTCGGGTAGATTATTTAATGTCAGTTTGCAGAGGCCTTGGCGTATATTACCGCCCGTGTTTATATTTTCATTGGCTATGGGGTCTCTGTGTCTCTACTCGTCCATCGTAACCCACTACGGATTGCATGACCTTTGTTTGAAGTTAAGTGAAATTACTGGGAGCACCACGTACGTAAACTATTAGAATTTCAACATTTTGGTCAAGTTAATGTATGTATGATGTGTCATTATGTGTACACTGTTCTTACAACTTTAAGGGTTGCCTTGGCGCAAATAGATCTCTATCTATAGCAAAATAGTAGACTTTATCCTTACCTGTTTAGTGAGGCTTAGTATGGGATTCATAGTGAGCATATATTAAAACCATATCAATTGTTTGATTTACAAACTTTGCTAATAACAATCAGTCTAAAAGTGTTCAATTATTGTTTTTCTTATCTGTGATTTTGTTAGGTTCGAAACATTTATTTGCTGTTTATATAATATTTAGGTGCACATACACCGTGAACGTGGCCACTCTAGTCTATGAGCGTCGCATCAGGGGCGTGTACCAGGCCACTCAGCTGACCATTCTCTCCGCCTGGCTCCATACAGCTTGCTGGATACTGTCTGCTCTGCTCACCCTCGCAAGAGTGCTGCTGGTTGTCGACTTCCAACTAGTTCGAGTCAGGACAGAACTAACGGGGAATATTGACAGATTTTTGGTAGGTAATTAACATCTACTTCAGTCGTCAGGTGTATAATTGATTATTCGAGTATAGATACCTAAACCACAGATTAAATATGCTATATATCTAATTTAATCAATTGATACTGTAAAATATACAAGCAAACTTAATATTATGTATTATGTATGTTTTCCCTTGTTTTGAATATATTATGTAATTTTTCTTAATTTCTCATAAATAAATAAATTACAGGAACGAAATGAAATGCACATTCGCACTATATCTCCAGATGTCTGGGATTCACAAATTCCAAGAACTCCCTCAAGGGGCAGCGTTAGAGTTCACTTTCAAAAAAAGGAATATCTACGAACGAAAATGTTCCCAGAAATGAAAATGACGACTTTAAGTGATACGGGAGAACTATTGTATTTATCTGCAACGCCACAATCATCATCTGTTTTAGCTCTGGTACCGTCCGAACAGCGTAAATTGGATAAATTGTCTATTTATGGCTCAATCCACAAGGATCATCACTTTATTGTTAAGCTTCTTTATAATATAGTGAATGCTATAACTGGAAATAGTCCACTTTCAAGCTTAACTAGCAGTGAGGAATCTTTAATGTCAGACACTGGCTCAATGAAAATCGCACGTCAATATGGCCAAGAGAAAATATCATCGAAACTTAATTTTGTACCACCAAGTCAACGAACTGAATCCCAGTCCATAGTGAGCTTACAGGAAGCTGAGGAAGTAGCTCAGGGTATAAGGCTTATTGTTAAAAGTAAATTGCATACACTATTGGAACAGAGACATCCACAGTATCAATCCACTTTAAACCTTCCTTCTGAAATTGCTATGGATACCATAAATACAAATATTTCAATCGCACCAACACCAATAACACGACAAAATCACGAAAAATCAAAGGAGACAGATTTGGCAATGCCCGGTACGAGTAAAGATGCAAAAAATTCAATGAAGTCTAGTTTAAAAAACACAGGAACGCAGACACGAAAGAGAAAGGAATCACATTCCCAAAGAGTTCATATTGATTCGAAAACTAGTATGATATCATCAATATCTGATGAAACAGAGAGCGTCGAAAAGGAAACGCAAACACCAAAAAAAGAAAAACAGGATTGAGATGCAATAACGTATGTGCATCTACGACTATAATATTGTAAGATGTAACACGAGCAATCATTCGGGTCTTTAGTTATAGGTTTAGGCTATTATAAAAAAAAAATATTGACAAAACAGTTAAAATATATTCTGCCACACCCACAAGCCGATATATTATGTATTACAGAAAAAGTAACAGCAGCTATTTTAAAACGCTGAGTTTTGCTAATATTATAATATGATATCTATAGATATATATATAAAACTCAAAGGTGACTGATATAGTGATCTATCAACGGCCTACGCACAGCCCAAACCACTGGACCACAGACATAGATAGACTACGCAAGTACCGCGATCTGTATGAAAACCAAGCGTGTCATATTTTTTGTACTGACCTTGACGCGTTATGACGTCACGAGCGCTTTTTAGTGATGGTAATTTCATTTTACGCTAAATCGATTAGGACGCCACTCGCGCGGCGATTCTAGTATCGTCCTATCCCATCGAAGTAAATCGAAAGAAATCAGATCAAACTAGATCTATGTCTAAGAGGTAATTAAATAAATGAATCGTAATCGATTACTAAATCGATTCAAGACAGAAAAATGATAATTACCATAGACAGAGGAATGATAAAATAAATTTATAAACCTTTTAATATTCTAACAAGTAAACTAATGTGTTTTAGCTTTTTCTTACATATGCCCATTGAGTTACCGTGTACTACGTACTAGAGAGGCCATCGAAAGAAAGTAATGAAACTGTCAATCAATCAATCTTTATGTCCCGTTGCATCAATCCATTTTTCTTTTATGTTCGCTTTACTTGGAAAACTGAAAAAACAAACATAGTCTAAGCAATAAGGAGTTTTGACAAAAAAAATCTATGCCTTTTTTTCTGAAAAATTGCTCCTTCAAATTATCATTTTTCTGTTCGATTATAAAATCGATTAGAATCGAGAACTGTTGCATCAAATGAACATCACTAACCACAAAATTGGACAGAAAAATGAGAACAGAAAAATGAGAAGACGCTATACATTGCTTGTTATCATACGACTCGATCTTTACCGTGCCAAGTAAAAGCCGCAATGTATTCCGAATCATTTCGTATGATTTGGTATCCGTGTTTGTCACGATCGTTTTCCACAGATATTCTTTATTTGATTTTAAAATAAATAGTGCATATTCTGATTAGAAAATTACTTACCGGTGGAAGGAAACATCTCTGCTAACTCGGCCACTCACAGCTGTGGAGTTTCTACAGTTTATAACGGCGTAATTCGGCATTTTACTTTATTCAGCTTCACGTCTTTCCTTGGCGAACTGCAAGCGCGGACTGAGTGTAGGCCAGCGTCAAGTAAGTTTCATAATCTTAGTTTGGACACGGGAAGTACATACACTCGCTTAGTCTATCTTGATACATGTCCGTGCACTGGACGTATCGGGCTGAAATTTGGCATGCAGGTAGATGTTAGGACGTAGGCATCCGCTAAGAAAGGATTTCCCGAAATTCTTGCGGGAACGGGGAAAAACGGGGATGCACGTACAAAGTCGTGGGCGGAAGCTAGTTGTATAAATTATTTTGATTGCATATCTACTTACAATTAAGATAAAAAAAACTATTTCATGTTCTAAAATGTCGTCGGCGTTTCAAAATGTAAGTATGTACTTAATTAGATTTAAATAAATTAGTGATTTAAAATTTAGAATATAATTTATGTAATAAGGATATGATTTTGTGATTAGTATGTTTTGACCAGTAAAAATGTAACATACGGTAATTGCTAGGACCTTATCATGTATCTCATTTCCTGAAATAGCTATTCTTTAATGTTTTTATACATGTA
This sequence comes from Colias philodice, assembly GCF_061535455.1. Lineage (NCBI taxonomy): Eukaryota > Metazoa > Arthropoda > Insecta > Lepidoptera > Pieridae > Colias > Colias philodice. The sequence goes on along the minus strand of NC_143103.1, from coordinate 6,777,335 downwards.
TTGTCTTCAAATAGTTTGTTTTTTTTATAGATTAAATTTCCTTACTTCTAAAATTTCTCTACGTGACTTTACCTATACTAGGTACTAATTAAATTTTATAAGTCTAATGTGCGTTTTAAAAGTCATATAGCAATTAAACGTAATACAAAATAATTAAGTTTATTTTTTTGTGTAATCTTATTACAAAAAAAAATTTGTGGAAGTTAAACCCAGCTGATTATATTATACTGAGCCAAAAATATTTTGTTTGTGATATGTGTGTTCGTATCTCAATGAAATAGATACATATAGGTAGTAAGTAGGTATTTTAAATTTCTTTTCTTTTCATAATATACTCATATAGCTACCTACTACATATAATCAATTTCTTACCTACAACCTAACTACATCTTTGTGCTCGTGAACTTTCTTTTTAATCAGTTTTCCTTTTCTTACAATGTTTTTACATAAAAATGTCGGAATCCTCATTCATCGATGCCGTTTATAATGAGTCAGAATTTCGCCAGAAATATTTGTTTTATCCAACTCACGTGCATATTTGGTCACTCAGCTCTTTAATACTATTTAAATTCGTTTCACGGCAAACGACTGTATTGCCTAATAGAGAAGCCTTGATTTTGATGTAGTTCATATTTACCCAAGACCAACACTCACTTGCCAAAGATAATAAAAACGCGAACCAAATTTTATTTCGCATAAAAATATTGAACATGTTTGTATGTTCCTACACAAACTGGTGTTTAGCTGTGCTTTAATTAAAACAGTAGATAATTACTATTATTATAACGCACTTGAAAAAATGGAAAGGGAAATGGACGCATAGAATACCTATATAAGAGTTATCTTTGGATCCTAGTAAAAACAAACTACAATATAAGTTTTTTATCTAATTTATTTTACCCGCTAAACCAAACACGAAAAATTCATAACGGGACGCCACATTCACACCATGCTAACACCTTTAAATATATCTTTCATCAGGTAAATTATTAATACAAAGTCTCTAATTATAAAAAAAAGTCTATAGATATATAACACAAATAATGATAAGGTACTAATTTTGGCACTAAGAAATAAAATATTTTATACTAAAAATCTTATTTTTACTATCACTTTATAAATCACACATGTCCCTCGAATCTCCATTCTACCAAGTTTCATGCCTCTAATTTTCTTAATTTTATCCAAACTCCGCCATCCACCGCACATGCTAGAGAAGACGCTTTCATCTTTATCGGAGTCTTGGTCCGATCGTCCAATAAAATTTCGTACTTTTGAAGTATTTTCACTAAAGCCATTTTAGACTGAATATAACCTTGACGTAGACCTAGAAATGCAAATTGCGCATATTAGTGTCAAGGTCAATGTCTCGATATTTAAAAAAACCTTATCCGCACATAATTCAATATATTATTTTTGGAAATGTAAAACAATATATGAATGTATAATTTAATAATGAGTATAACCGATTTTTTTCATCAATGAAACTTTTTAAGTATTTAAAATTAAATACCTAAGCATTTCCTGGGACCTTCGCCAAAGGGCATCCAATGACAAGGATGCATCTTTGATTTTTTCTCAGGAGCAAACCTATCGGGGTCAAATTTGGTCGGGTTTTCAAATATATCTGGGTCCATTTGTATTGAATGTATCGGTATGAACACTAGCGTGCCTTCTTCAATTATCAAGTCACTGTCAGGCATCTTGTAATCTTTTGTGCATCTTCGGAACAATGCACGCATCGGTGGATGAATTCGCATTGTTTCTGTAAAAATTATACACTCTTAGTAATGTAATCAGGTTAGCTAACCTATTAAATGAGGATGATAGATGATTGCTATCACGTAATTATGTAAATATTCAGGCTAAGGTACTGGTTACCTACTTCTCAAAGTTTTGCCTTTAAACAGTTTTGAAGAAGATTAATATCATTACATTATTTTTTTAGCCGTACTATAATTTATTTCTTCTTCAATTCTTAGCTTTATTATTGGTAAAATATTTGAATTAAAATTTAAAGAAAAGCAATAGGTACATGAAGTGAAAATCTTACCGTCAAGAATCATGTTTATATAGGTCATTTCATTCTGTGCTTCATACGTACACTGACCACCATGCTTTTTTAATACTCTGAAGATTTCTTCCCTAGCTTTGGCCTGAATTTCTGGATTGCATGCCAACTCATAAGCAGCAAATTGACTTGTGGTAGCAGATGTTTCGTAGCCAGCAAACATATAGAGCATGGTGTTTGCTGCGATATCTATTAATGTGAAAGGAGTTGATTCGCCCTTCGTGTCTGGAATAATTGGGTATATAAAATAAGTATTAGTTTTCAACAATATATTGTCAACTTTCATACTCTCATATTTTTATTTGAAAAGTTAATTGAAAACCTGCTTATTAAAAACATATGTTGTACGAACCTGTAGTCAACTTCTCCCTATTCATTAAATCTATTAGTGCTTGAAGAAAATCTGATCTCTGGTAATTGTGTGTTTGTCTATATTCAACTGTCTCTTTTACAAGATTATAAAAGAATTTGTTCATATCAGGATTTACGCGATTAACTCTCAATTTTTTGAAAAATTCGGGTGCAAAAAATGAGATTGCTCGTATTATCGTCCTAGAAATGAAAAAAAAAAACATTAACAACCTAATGACGTATTTATCTATCTTTCTCTTAAAAATAACGAAAATAAAAGTACCCTCTGACTGATAAACAAACAAAAAATAGTAAGTATCACTAGCAAAAGATAGTATCACTCAATATCTCTCAAGGTTAAATTTTAAAGGTAAAGGTCACTAAATTTAAATAAATAACAAAAGACGTTTATTAAGTACCGTTAGTATTTATATTTGAATAAATTAAAAAAATCTGAACCTTAATTAGTAATAGTTGGATCATTTGAATCATATTTTTGGCAAAAGGTACCTACTTATTAAATTAATTAAGATTACACTAATAAGTAAAAAGTTGTGTGCTCTACTCGACAATAAGCCAATTATACACAATGAATATTTGATCAAATAGAACTTAGACAAAGGTAAACTTATAAAAGAGAGACTTTTTTAATATTTAAAAAATATCCCCCCCACCCCCTTTTATGATATATCCTAACTCAAGCGGAAGTAAATCCAACCGACCAAAACGGATAGAGGTGTCACTAACACTACTTTCTTTTAAGCACCTATTTATGTAGATTTAAAATATATAAAAATACATAATTTAAAAAATATCATATGATTTGTATTAAGCTCAGCCTCTAATGTGTAAACTAATCTGTCGATGTTAGTAGGGTAGTTCTTGAATTTTAACACTTAACTTTTTCCTTACTTTTTCTACTTTCTTTTCCTCACATATCTACATATCGGTTAAGAATAAAAGCTGACAAAGTTAAAAATCTCAAAAACTAATACCTAACAAGTCTAAAGGGCATGACAAACAAATTAACATCATATTTATTGACATAATGTAAATGTTACTGACCTCCAAGTGCCGGTAGTTTTTTAATTAAATCAAATCAATAACTCCACGTTTTGAAATTATATGAGTTCACGCATTATTGGCTAATTAATATTATTGTACTCTATGAAACCTTGGAATTATTACGATTTACTAATCATTCATGTTTTAGACTATTTTATGAGAAAGTTTTGCCGTAGTAGGTAGACGAAATTTAATCTGAAATTAAATTGTTAACGAATCAATTTGAAGTTTTATTAAGATTGATTTTTTTATATTATAATTAATAGTTTGTTACAATATAACGCACATATAATATAATGGTCCTTACTCCTAATTCTCAAATATATCGAACTTGAGGCATATCAATAACAAATAACAATGTTATACTTAATTATAATCTATGAAGCAATTACAACCTCAAATTACATGTAATTCACTTGTAATTACGTTAAGCTGATCGTTTATCTTTATGTACGTTAAAATTTGTAGTATTTGCTCAATACACATATAATGCAAAATATACATTTGAATTAAATAAAATTATAAATAATTGCTTCGTCTGAAATCTGATCGGGTTATACCCACATATTCATAATGAATTTCAAGAAGTACATATTATGAACTAGGTTTCCGCCCGCGGCTTCGCCCGCGCAGTCAAAGCAAAACCCGCATAGTTTCCGTTCCCGTGGGATTTCCGGGTTTGCGTCATTTTCCCGGGATAAAAAGAAGCCTATGTCCTTTCTCGGGTATCAAAATATCTGCGTACCAAATTTCATGAAAATTGGTTCAGTAGTTTAGGCGTGATTGAGTAACAGACAGACAGACAGATTTACTTTCGCATTTATAATATTAGTAAAGTATGGATAGTATGCATATTGCAGTGACACAAATATTATAATATTTTTTTATCTATACTCTATAGTGATCACATAACAATGTGCTTAACAATAATATTTGTTTTTTTTTAGAAATTAAAACTTTACAGCATATAATATTTTCTAGCCAAACGTTTACTGCGTCCTGAGAAATTAGTGGTACGGTAATCTTTCACTCAGGAGTACAAAACGTCGATTTAAATATACATGTAAAATAACACAGAATTTTTTGCTCTACCTTATTTTTATGAGCTTTTGCTCTCTACGTAATGTTTACATTTTTTTAAACATTGCTATTGTTAGATATTAATTTTAAAATTAACACGTTTTATTGGACTTTTTGGAAGATTATATTGAGTGATAAACTACGAAATGGAAACCCACCCCACTTACAATTTATGCAATTACTTAGTTACAATGAGGTATAATAAAAATACATTTAAATATAATGATATTCTATTCTTGAATTATAAAAAATGAAATTGTTTAAATACCTTTATCATAATTAGCTCTGTATAACCAATTTATGGTACCTATAATAATTGAAAATGAGTTAAAATAAATGAGTAAGAGATTATGCCTGAAATCTCACTGCTCTAAGAATCTCACTGATCCTTCCTTTTTGAGACGTATTGAAAATGTATTGTATGTATCGAGCTTTTTGAGTGACCAATAATCGTATTTAATTTTTTACATTGCATTTTTAGATAAACAATAAATGTATCAAAGTAAAATAATATCTACTTTGCTTATTTTTTATTTTATAGATATTAAGGTACCTTTAGTTATTCGCACTGACAAAAATACTTTACAACAACGTTTCCAAAAAGTTATAATAATTGTCACTGTGATATGGCACAAAAAAACATTACTTACCAGTATAAAGTTTTCGGTTCAAAATATTCATGCCCTCGTCTATAGAATTCTGAATCGGAAATTTTGAATCCATTGCACTCCACTCCAAATCCGACGCTTCCAATAATTTCCATAGAATACTTCTCTGAGAATTCGGAAAAGTTAATAGCTTCATTTTTTGAGTACATTGTATCGCTATAGTGCAAGGCATCGTTTGCTATTTTTTCCACCAGCGGGAACATGGTTTTTAGCTTGCCGGAGGTAAACACTGGCGAAAGCTTGAGGCGCAGCGCTTTCCATGCTTGACCGTGTATGTTAAACAAATGTCCACCTAAAGGGTTCCCTACTCCACTTGAAAATATTCCATGAGATTGAAAATGATCGAAGTCCTTTATCAATACATGCTTTACTAAGTCCGGATCGTTAACACTTAACACTGGTAAATTAAAAGAGTAAAATCCTACATACGGCAGGTGTTTATATTTAAAATAAGCATCACAATAGGGTTCAAAGAATTGCTCCTTTCTTCGGATCACATCACGCACATTGCCAAAGGGAAATATCGGTTTAGGTCCAAAGACACCTTTCCTAGCCCAATACGTAAACTTGTATTTATACCAAACGTAAATTAATAGTAAAGAAATAAAAAATAACAAAAATATTTCATTCGTTATCGCGGATACATAATGTATGAATGCCATTATGATTGCATTCCTTTTGTAAATATTTTTAAACTATTTATCCGTGGCGAAACACAACACACGCGTTATTTGGAAATCATTACAAAATTATTGTTTCGAACTTTTGAATTTACGCACGCTTCTTTCGGACCTAATGCATCAACTGTTGGCTGAAGGTTGTACACCGACTGTTCATTTACACTCGTTTATTTCAAAATATACTTATATATAAAGTAGGAGGTCAATTAACTTTTGGAATTTTTTAGATGATCACATAAAGTATGAACAAATAAACAAGGAAATCATTACAAAAACTAAAGTCTAAAACTGTACTGAGCTTTTTTTGTAAATTGAAGGTTCACATTTAAATATTATTTTCCTTTGAAAAGCTTAAATCGATTGAAGGCGAAAATATTGTATTTTATGATTAATATTTAATACACGCAGAAACAACAACTGCTTGGATTTTAAAACACATACCTACTACATTGATATTTACTTAAAATAAAGGAGCTACAAATTTTCACATGGTGAGTTTAGGTACATGAGAACTTGGTATCGCTAGGTATCTCAACACCCCCCCAACGGTCCAGGCCTTGTCGCGGCGGAGGGGCTCAGTAGCTCAGAGTTATGGCCCTCTGAGTGAAGCGAAATTGGACCAGCGAGGGGCTGAACGGCTGGTTTAGAGTCGGGGAGATTCGACCGGCCCGACGGCCAGGGCTAGGTGTGGCCCAGCGGCCGCTGTGTGCGGCGTGGGATGGCGGCCAGAGGTCGTGGCTTGGCGGACCCCGTGTCCACTAGGCAAAGGTGGCGCTGAACGGCAGTTGGGGTTGGAAAGCCTCGACTGACCCGACGGCAGAGGTCCTATTTGCGGGCCAGAGAGGAGCCGGCTTTTATGCGGCGGTGGATGGCGGCCAGAGGTCGCGGCGCGGCGGGCTCGCTGGTTTAGCAAGCCACGCCGTGCAGCGGAGGGCGGGATCCCGACGCGTCATTGTGATGACGCGCGGAGACTCCTGCAGAGAGGTGTGGGGCGGCGGCCGCTGTAAAACGGCCGTCTGCCAACTCGTAATCCGGTCCGTGGGGCCGGACCGAGGGCCGCCACCTCTGGTGAGGTGGGGGCTGCGAGGTAATCTCTATAAAAGTACGCCGGAGGGTCCCCCGACGTGTATTTCACACATCGGAGGACCTTCCGGCGTGCACCCTCCGGCCGGACGGTGATGGGGTCGGAGGTTCGGGGGAACGCGGATGATGGAGCGGGGAAAGATCCATTGTCTGCGCGTTGGTGGCGCAAGCCTTCGTTCCAGCAGCCACCAGCGAGGGGGGTTCTAGTGGTGGGCCTGGAAACGGGCATCTGCTGGGCGGGACACGCGGTAGAGTCGTAACCGTTCCCGCAGTTCCGTCCAAAGCAGCGCGATGGAACAGAGTGGGGTTTTAGTCGGTAGAAATCCGACATAACCACGGCTCCATCCCCGGGAGCCGGGGGTATCTAAGAAGATTTCCCTACTATAAAAAAAAAAAAAAAGGTATCTCAACACAATTCCAGAAATAAAAAAAAATATTTCTACTTTAATTAAGAAAGTAAGTTGTAGCAAAATACTAACTTTGCCGCAAAATAATTAAAAACTCGTACACACTTGGATACGGAAAAAAATTAAATACGTTTATTTTTCAATTTTTATTATCAGTAGATATGGTATAGTAGGGGAGCCCAGGATGCTAAATGTGGATTTACTCGAGCGTCACGGGAACCTATTAGAATTGGTAGATTAGACCATAGCGAGAAAAAAAGGTCCTATAATGTTTTCACTTTTAGCGGTGGGGAAGGGTTTTTTGATTTTTTTTAATTTAAAAAAGAAAAAAATTGGCTTGGAAATACTCAAGCGCGTTAGATATTGATATTTTGCATGCTCCAGGACGTCACTGAAAAAAAGTATACGTTAATCTGACGATTTAAGTGGCGATTTAATCGCTATGAAGAAAGGGTAAAAAATTAAAGTAATATTATTCGAGCGCGTCAGACTAATATATGGGGGGGTTAATTACAATATAAGAAGTCCCCATTTCGCTAATCTGACGATTCGAGCTCAACCTTAGGGAATTATGGATTATTCAAATTTTCCAGCGGGGCCCCTGAGCGCACCCACCAACCATAACTGCTCATATTGACTAGAGGTACTAATGAATAGCTAAGGTACCGTCCCTTATAGTAATCTGACGCGCTCGAGTAAATCCCAAAATCCCCTCTTGGCCTCCCCTACTATTAAGTCTTTTTGCTATCGATCTCACAAATGTGATTTAAAATATAACTCTAAAACGACTTTTAAAGAATCGTGCTATTTTTCATCCCGGAAAGACGAGTACGGTCTATTTACGGTATGAAAAAAAATCAGTTCCAGTAAAATTGTCCAAGAAAGGAAAAATATTTTTAAAGAATCATGAATATCTATCTACAACTTCATGATTCTCTAAACCATTTCTTAGGTTTTATAAGTTTCTCGACTTATCTTACTCTCGTCTTACTCTCGTCTTATTGAAATTTTTTGATAAAAAGGGATTTAGACTTTTTTATACTTAATAATTAATATTATACTTGTTATTATGATTTACTTTCTGTAAAAATGTTAAGGTCACTAGGCTGTTATATTTTAAGAGTAAGGCCCTTCGCTCATGGAGCTACTCAAAAAGAACTAGTCACAAACTCAAATTACTAACGAATTGCCTGAGCGTCACAGCCCATACATGTTCTATGGAGATTCGCACACGACGCGACTAGTTACTAACTGGTGAGTAACGCGTTCGGCGTTAGCAACCAATCACGCGCGACGCGTCGTGCCGGTCTCCAAGCTACTGGTTTCCCGAGTTTCTTTGTTTTTTATGATAAAAATGAACGAGCAAACATTGACAAGTGACTAAAACCTTATAACTTGAGTAGCGTTGTATCATGTATGCGAGATACAATTTGTAACTGGTTTGTAATCGTAATTACTGATTAGTTCAGTCATTTTTGAGTAGCTCCATGAGCGAAGGGCCTTATAATCACGTTTCTTTTTTATGAACTTATTTATTTAAAAACACATCAATAACTTATTTATAAACATTATAACAAAAAATGCAATGCCACTATCATATTATGACTTCATCTTTTTGACGAAGATCATTTGTAATTCTAATATCTAAGCTATATTCAATATGTTTATGTTACGCATAAATTGTATACAAGTAGATAAATTATAATAGGCCAACCTATTATTACCTAACCTAAATTTTAATTATCAAATATGTAAATGCAAAAAAATTTCGACAAATGTTGAAAAGTAGTAGAACTACAATATAAAATAAGTCATACCTACATTTTTAAAGTTATCGTAATTTCAAATATTTGAGATTAAGTATAATATACCTAGTTTAATTAAATACCATTATATTAGCTATATAAATTTATTTTTTAGGTACAATGATTTTTTTAATTACATAGCCACCTAAATAATTATGTGATGTAGAAATGTATGTATGACAAAAATTTGCATATTCCCCAATTTTATTATTATATTAAACTTTAAGATATAAATTCGTTAACTTAAGAGTCCAGATAAAGTAATTATATTCTTAGGAATTAATAATAATCGTTGCCTACATGTATCGAACATGCACTAATTTTAAAATTGGTCAAGTGCACGAGACGAACAACGGTAGTAATTGCCCAGAAAAATCTCGATCAATCTATATATTTAGACACTACTTAAAAATAATTTGCTGTAATTTATAGCCAGAATATTGTAAAAAAGAAGAAGGATCAATTAATGTCATCAGTGCTACTTGAACCCAGTTTTTCTTCCTTTACCAAACCTTTTCGTATTTCTATTAAGTGCTGTAAGTATTTCGTAGGTGACTTAATATTATGTTCTTTGTTTCTATAGTTTTTCCTATGAGAATCCAAATAGGTTTCATAATTATTTACAACAAACTCTAGTCTCCTGCATGAATTTTTGATTTCATTATGAACATTTTCAAACGTATCATTCTTATCATCGTTATTCCCTTTTGATAATATTTCACGTTTTCTATAAATATTATTTAATCTATCTCCATTTGTTGGTTCAGATATAATATCTAGCGAACAGTTTGAACAAGTCTCATCATTTATTTCTTTTCTATCCAAGCCCAAGTATTCCTTATAAAGCTTACCCTTCGTTGCTTCGAATGTGTTTTTAATTAGACCCGTATTTATGTTTATATTATTTGAATAACTTGAATGCTTACGAATATTCCTTTTTTTATCCTTTGAAAAATTATTGCTTTTGCAACGACCAAAATCTGAGTTGATCTCATTAGAAACAGTTGAATCAGATGAGAAAGAATCTATTTCTTTGAAATACTTTGATTCGGAACGTTCAAAATGAAAGCTTGAATTCTCGAGAGATACAAAATCCTCGTCGCTTTCTGCATTTTTATCTAAAAATCTTATACTGGGGCCACTTGCATTTCTTTCTCGTAATGGCGAAATAGCTATGTTATAAGGATACATGTCTGCATTTCGTCCTAATATCATATCTTTCATATCAGAATAACCAGCTACCCTTGCATTATCTACACCTATACTTGTTCTTGGCAGGGTTATATCATCATCATTAGAAAAATCATCTAATTTGTGGTGTGGTTTGTCAATTGTTTTATCACTTTTTATACTGTCTTCATCAGTATCAATGTCTTTATTTATAATTTCGTCAACATTATGTTTTTCTATGGTTGGATTTGAAATGAAATTATTATGATTAGTTAATAGATCTGGAGGTAATATTTTAGTCTTCAAAGGCGGTTGCTGTTGCGGTTGAACTGCATTCCCTACTGTGGAATCAGAATTTTGTGAATCTGAGTCCTCATCATACATCGGAGATATATTGATATTTATGATAGGAGCTGTATTTGTAGAATTATTTTTACGATTTTCAATACTTTTGATGTACTTGGATAGCAGGTTTGGCCGTCTTTTTCTCCTTGGAGGTGGTAATATACATGTTTGTGTGCATCGATCATTTTGACTAACGTCTATAGTCATTGTACTTGATGTTTTAAATATATTTCTGTTATCAGTCATCGTTGAACTGTGTCTGAAATGCAAATATCCATGATCTGATCCGACACTCACTTCTTTATATCGAGGTGTTATTGAAATGGTTTCAGTTCCAACGTCTCGTTGAAACAGACAAGAATTATTTCTGATGCATTCGTACGGCAGCAATTCACTTTGTACATCAATTCCTTGATCTTTTACTCGCACTATAAACTTTTTCGTTTGCGTATAGGCAGGAATGCCAATTCTTCGTTTGTTTCTTAGAGCTTTTTGACTTAATTCCATCAGACGTTGTCGGGCATTTGTACAAATTTTTAATTCGTTGAATGGCTGAATTAATTTCTTATCAACGTTAGCGTCCAGCTTCCCAGCTACCTCTTCATTCCTTTTTAGTTTTGAGTACAACCTCTCTGTTACTGATGCAACTATTTCCGCTCTTTGATTATTATCGTACAAAAGAGATGTTGGCAGATTTGACTTAGCCTTTATGCTATTTATTTCATCAAGCCTTTCTTCGCTAACACTTGGGCTAATTTCTGATAAATTATGCTTTGGTGTTGATTGTTGTGATGTTTTATTGGTGGAAAGAACTTCTTGTGATCTATACTGTCTCTTCTTGTGTCTGATTGAGGCAACAATATCTAAATCGCTACCACTTCGTGCCCTTTCGAAAGGCGGTGCAAACATTTTGTCAATTTCCTTATTTATTTCTTCAACAAATTCTGTAGATAAATTAACATTTTGTTCATCCATTTTAGGCCGTGAAAAATTCATAATGTTCCCTATGTTTGCTGCGGCTTGCCCAACATCAGATAAAGAGGTATTATTTAACTTCCAGTGATTCTCATCGAATAAAAGCGTTCCTGTTTCTGGTACCTAAAAAAATGTTCAATTAATAAAATAAATAAACAAAACAAATCTCTAACAAAATTACGAAATGAGTTAAACTAACGTAGCGTATAAAATGTTCGGTCAGTTCTCGAAGTAACTGATTGTATTGTGCCTGTAAAGCTGCCTTAGTGATTAGATTTACGGCAGCATTCGCTCGTTTTGGCGGTAACTGCCTGGTTCTAGCGGCCCAGCGCAGGGTTGAAGCAGATTCCCCGTAACATGCTGTACTTGGTGATATAGCTGAAAACGTTCACTTTATTCAATTCAATTTTAACAAAGCATACGCCACCTTAAAATAATACGATGATAATATCATAAAAATTAAATTATGAGATGATAATGTACCGCTTTGTGAAAACGGGTAGATAGTAATAGCACGTAGGTTTTTTTTTTACACAATTAAAAAAAACACATTAATTTTATCAGATGCTAGAAAGTAAATTTAAAAGACGTATAAGAAATATAATCTGTTTGAATGTAATATATGAAAAAGTTATAAGGACACGAAAAAACGAAAAACGATCATGAATTTGATATTTTTGATTTTATGGCATTCAAATGCTTTATTAATATATAACATTAGATCATTTTAATTTTATATAAAGGAAAATTACTATACTTAGTAGACTTTATAATAGGAGTATATAGCAATGTTAAATTTATACATACTTGCTATAATAAACGTATTGGCGCCACCGGTGAAGCAATCCTTCAAGAGCCAAGTCAGAGCTGAATCTCTGTACGGTACAAATCTCCCGGGACCGCCACCACTCACTGATGAGAAACAATAAATAATATATTTTTACTTATATTCAATAAAAATTATTTAAGAGTATTAGATGCGGAATAATATGTTTTAGGCAAAGATCTTACATCTAAAATGGGTGATATAAAGAATATCAGGCGACGTTAATATTAACATGTTCAGAGTAATAATATAAATAAACATTAATTAATTTTCTATAGAAACTCTAATTTAAAATAACTAGCTCTACTTACTTGATAAGATATATCATTTACTACCTAATTATTTCATTCTATTAAATTTGTTATCACTTTTTTACATGAGACAACGAATTAAAGACAAAATTCAGAAAATGTTTATTGTATTGCACTTAGGTATTGCATATGTATTTCAATGTAATATTTTTAAACTTGAACATTATTCTACAGACTAAAAAAATAGTAGGTACCTATCTAGTAACCTTATAAATATATTTATTTTCATGCAATGTAGAAACTATTATTGATATATGTTATTCTTATTCGTTAAAGTAGGTAATCTGTATTTCTTTTAAATAAAATAATAATACTTCAAAAATTGTTTTCGTGTTTTATTTCATACCTAGAGCAGAAATAACGTTGCTGAGTGCCACCAAGGATTTATTTATATTCGCTCCTTCCTTTTGTCGACTACATGCATACCCTTCATGACCAGCTTTTTCACTAAAATAATAAATATATTAATTATTTTTCTGTCTTAGTTAAATTAAACACAGGAAAAGGAATTCGGTAATCAGTATACCTAGATGATGTCTCTGTCAGATTTACATAGTTTATTTTTTAATTTCTTTAAGAATCCACATCCTTCAATGCACCGAATTTTAATAGAAAACGCATTATCACAGCAAAGAATATCTTCTCACCTGCCAGCCAAATCTACCAGTTGCAAAGTAGCCAATGGTGTGGCCAATTCCAAAACCGCATGGGACCGGGAGGAGCTGCAGTTCCTGCGGGTTGCAGCTGTTCGTCGTCTGCGTTTGCCTTCACTTACTACGCTTAATAGAGACTCCAAGTCGTGTACCAGGACTCGACGAAGGTCTATGAATAATAATAGTAATATTTATTTTCTATTAAAAAGTATATACTGTATGTTCTTTAGTAAAAATAGGTAGAGTTTATTTAGGTACTTAGTGATATACGACAGTATTAAATTATTTAAAACGTTTTAATGTTTTTATTTAAAATTAATATTTTAATCGTACCTTAACTGGACCATATTATATACATTATATATTTAAACTAGCTTCCGCTCACGACTTTGTACGTGCATCCCCGTTTTCCCCCGTTCCCGCAAGAATTTCGGGAAATCCTTTCTTAGCGGATGCCTACGTCCTAACATCTACCTGCATGGCAAATTTCAGCCCCATATGTCCAGTGGTTTGGGCTGTGCGTTGATAGATCACTATATCAGTCACCTTTGAGTTTTATATACATATATAGATATGTATAGGTAAGTACTTATACATACGGGCATAACAATTATTCCAACGGAACTTGAAAAATAATAATCGTAATTAACTGAACAACCATTCGATAATTAATCTACAATTTCAATTTATACTTACTCTGTACATAAGGACCCTTATGAGGATGCTCTCTGACCCTTAAATCCTTCCGGGCGTTACCTTTCCTTCGAGGAAGGGAATTACAAGGGAGAACGTCAGATGCCAATAAATCGTGAACACGCTCGTTATAAATTTCTAAAAAACTGAAATATAAGTTGCACTTTTAATCGTTATCTTGAAATATTCATAAAAAACTAGATAATAAATAATTTAAATTTGTTGGTACTCATTTTATAAACTTGCTGTTCTAATTTTTCAGGTTTAGTAAAATTAAAAAAGTATTTAATAAAAAACTGAAAGTCGACAATATAAAAGGGTGCTAATACGCTTAATAAAAATAATATTGTAATTATAAAATAAATTCACAGTGTAGCAAAACTTTACGATTTGTTTATATCCCGAGTTTTTAGTTCTATTCTGTTGGGCGGGCGGCGACTCTCTGACTGAAGTCAGAGAACTATGTTCGCGTGCAAAATGAAGCCTTATTGTAGTATTGTGGTTACAGCTTAGCAACTATTGTATCTACATTGACATAAAGATCCTATTTAAATCTTTAATGAACAGTTTCAATGACGATTGTTATCGCTAAGCCAAATTAGTAGTTTTATAATAATACCTATGTCTTGTGTTAGTTAGTAGTATGTACCCATGTCAAAGCTTGTAATAAACTTTTTGAAATATCATTTATTATATTTGACTAGCTTCCGCCCACGACTTTGTACGTGCATCCCCGTTTTTCCCCGTTCCCGCAAGAATTTCGGGAAATCCTTTCTTAGCGGATGCCTACGTCCTAGCATCTACCTGCATGCCAAATTTCAGCCCGATACGTCCAGTGGTTTGGGCTGTGCGTTGATAGATCACTATATCAGTCACCTTTGAATTTTATATACATACTAGCGGTCCGCCCCGGCTTCGCCCGTGGTACATATGAAAAATAGATGTTGGCCGATTCTCAGACTTACCCGATATGCACAGAAAATTTCATGAGAATCGGTCCACCCGTTTCGGAGGAGTATGCAGACTAACATTGTGACACGAGAATTTTATATATAAGATATAGATTTATTATTTGTGAGACGCTCGTTTTTGAAACAAAATATCTCTCCATCATACCTATATTTATCGCATTCTGTACCATGCACAAAATCAGTAAAATAGGAGACAGAAAAATAAAATAACATTTAGGAAATTTATGGTATCGTGAAGACGTGTAGGTACTTTTACGTTTTGTACGCGCGTAGGTACCTAGAGTACCTACCTAAGTATAAGTAGGTATATATTTATATCACTTGGCAATATATAAATAAGGAATTCTTTTATGTTTTGTTTAGATAAAATAAACTTTAAGATATTTGATATTTTCATATAGTCAACAGTCAACACTGGAAGTAACCTACTTTGTATAGCATGATTATATTATAATTATTATCACTATTGTGGTAGCGTAGGAATTCAGAGATTTGAAATTGTGAGAGTTAAGATAATGGAAATTGCATATTGTTGATTAATATAATTCTAAAATGGTTAAGAGCTCACTAGTTATAGCAGCCTGCAGCAAACTTAAAAAAATAAACCGATACAGCCGCTATTTGCATTAAACGTGGTAGGTACCTAATGAATACACGCATATTGGAGTTATCAATGCACAAAGCACATAAGCACGGACATAAGTGAGAGATATCGATAAAGATAACGCTATAAAGCATTTAGAGTGAAATGTTTGCGTGCTATTGCGGCCTTGGGTACGCGTTTCTTATGTTTAAAGCCATTCTCACTAAATTGGATGCGACCAACAATATAACTGAGGTGCCGATGATAGAGATATAAAAACTTTTTCACGAAAGCGCTAAAGTCACGAACATTTGTTTGAAAACAATGAACCTATTTCTTATAGACCGTTACTCGACTTCTATTTTGTATGAACCAAGGAAAAAGTTATAATTGCATTTCAAGAAAGGTGTCGCTGAAGCAATTTTGAAAATCTACATATCGCGTGAGGTGCCTCCATTGGTATTATTTACGTTGCATAGACGCAAATTGCTTTCTGTCTTTTAAAATTACCAAATACATAGAAAATTGCTAATAACATTTCATGAAAATTGAGCGGCTTTCAATTTCGCGATACAACTCGAATCTTTATTCGTAAATACTTAACGTTTAAATAATTTTGTTTCTATTTTTCCTCACAACATTACGTCTCCAGTTTCCAAAACGATCATTTGTTTTCTTTTTATTCAGTAGGTAACGATTTAAAGGCCCTCCTGAATTTATCGGAAATTAATCACGTTAAGCATTGCTTTGAAAGATTTTTCATTTTTGTTAACGTACACCATAACTGAAGTATTTAAAAACTTCTTCTTCTTTATTATTAACATTAAAATTTTGAAATATGTTTGTCTGTTATTGCAAACTAAGAACGGCAAAATCTCTTTTATAAAAATTACAACAGAAATAAATTAAGACAATAGAGAGATATATACCTACCTCACAGTTATATTCATATTTTGTTCACCCAACGCCATACACAATCTCGGTATGAGTCCCGGCTGGGTCTCAGTACCCATCATGGTATAAGTCTTTCCCGTTGCACTCTGACCATACGCCAAAACGCAAGCCGAAATCCCGTTGGAGACACTCGCGAGCACTTGCCTTCCAATCGTGTTGAATACCTAAGATAATTGACCAAAAAAAAATGTATTTTAAACAACCATTGTTGACATAAAAATACCTAGATGGATTACAAACATACATAAACATAGATGGCGAATGAATATTTGTATATTATTTTCTAGTTGTAAAGACAAAAATAAATAGCAGTATACTTTTTTATAGGAATTAGGACCACGAAATAAATAGAAGTATAATATACTTTTTTATAGGATAAGCCACTTTCTTCAAGATGGAGTTTTATCGAGCTACCCACTGTAAGTAATTAAAATAAACACTAGTAAGTAAAGACTTTCTTCTCACTTTTTCCTGTGATCCATCGTGAGGACTTGTTCCTGGAATAACGCTATCATATATAATATAATCTGCATTGTATGAGCGTATACGCTCCCGACTATCGCCAGCACCGGAGACACTGACCTTAAAAAATAAATAAATACATATAACGATTTCAGACTAATAGATAATAATGAATTATTCTTTAAATATTAAAATTTAGATTTATAAATAATTACGTTTCAGATTAATAGATAATAATTAATTATTCTTTAAATATTAGAAGATTAGGTATTATTAATTTCGTACTCACTTTTATATTAGTTATTGTCACCGTATTTTCATCTACAACATTAACGACAGGCGTTCTGCTTTTCTCTGACTTTAATTCTCTAAAACATGTCAGAATCTATTTAAATATATATTTTTTTACATATGTCCTGAAGTTTACTTTGTTACTTCCCTGTCCCCTTCTACTAAATTTTAAAGAAGTCCTCAATTACATATAGATATCATCTTAATTTGATGTTTTATCTACGCAAACTTAATAGTAACTACAATTTAACTACAATATAAAACATATCTTCTCTTATATATAAAAATGAATCGCAAAATGTGTTGGTAAGCGCATAACTCGAGAACGGCTGAACCGATTTCGATAATTCTTTTTTAATTATATTCCTTGAAGTACGAGGATGGTTCTTATGTAGAGAAAACGTAAACATGTACCACGGGCGAAGCCGGGGCGGACCGCTAGTTATATATAATATTTTTATTCTGAAATAATCATCAACATCGTAGTTATTATAGAATACTTCAACAATGAAACAACACATATCTATGTACTCGTACATACTTCTCTGTAAACGGTCGCACTCGTATAGCTAACTTCACGTGTGACATAATTATTATTCTGTTAATTACTAAAGTTTTAACTAATAAAAGCAAAGTAAGGAACGTTATTCATAAAGTCAAATCTGAAGACTGTATGCTTGAAACGCATTCAAATAGACAAACTTATGCTTGGTTATTTTTAAACGCAACGCGTTTCTTGCTAAGGAAATATAAAATCAGAAATAGGCTTCTAAAAATAGATTTGTATCCCCAACACAATGAAATTTGGCATGCAGGACGTAGGCATCCGCTTTGAAAGAATTTTGATCAGTTCTACCCCCAAGGTGATAAAATAGGGGATAAAAGTTTGTACCATGAAAATTTAACTTTTCCTCGCAGGCGAAGCTGCGGGCAACAGCAGTATTCTACATATTAATGGTCTTATCTTACATGTTCATCCACCGATGTATATATATAATATAAATCTATATATATACATATAATAAATCTGTAGAAGGGTCAATTCTGTACATTGAAAATATTGAAAAAATAAATAGCAGGGGGTGTTACTGGATCGATACCAAACCCAAATACATATTATGTGATTAAAAAAATTTTTGTCTGTCTGTCTGTATGTTCAGGCATCACGTGAAAACTAACGGTTCGATTTCAATGAAACTTGGTATAATTATACCTTATTACCCTGGGCATAAAATGGGATACTTTTTATCCTGGAAAAATACGTAGAAAAAAAATAAACCTAAATTTTTTTTTCTTAATTTTTCCGCGCGGACGGAGTCGCGGGCGCAAGCTAGTAAATAAATATAGCTAAGAAAAACTAAAAAATCACGAGTCTAAAGGAGTCGGTTAGGTACATACAAACATGACCGTTACATACAAACATACAGGTGAAGATAATAAACGAGCGTTAGAAAGGGCGTATCACGATGGTTGAAACCACTGAACTGTAAGTCTTAAATCCTAAACCGACCGTTAAGTTTTTAAAATTGTGGTAGTTTTCCAATTGCAGAGCATAATGCGACTCAGTGGCGCACAATGCCGAATTATGCTGATGCTTAATTGGAACGTGAATTAGTTTTCAAATGCACCAGCAGGTTGCGCCAAGTTCAGTGTTGACTGTTGAAAAAAAAATATTCATTTAGCAATAACCTCAATAATGTGTAAATAAAGTGGTATACATAAATAATTGGTTGAAAACTATTTACGGTTATTTTAAGTCAATGTTTGTACCTTCATCCATACTTATATTTATTTTTTAACACAATTTGAATTAACTTTGATTATTTCGAAAAAACTACGATGAAACGAAAGCTTTAAAATTTTTTCCAACAATTAATAATATTACTAACGATAATATATAAACAAAACATTTCGATCAATGCCAACCTAAAGGGGAAAACACTTGTTAATTTTCTGTCACAGTTGGCATCGATTGCACGTTGATTGCACGCATCAAGAAGCTTATATCTTATACACTGGAGATTTCGGTATGAACATTTGACGTGTAACAAGAAAATTGTTGTGTTCTATCACTTTCACACCTAACTTGGTATTGCCACTGTTAATACGAAGTTTTCCCAAGGCTACTATGTATGCTGTAATATTCTGTGCAAAAGGTTAGTTTTTGTACATGAGTTTGTTGATAAATTGCCAACAACGTCATTCAGAAGCATTGTTGGATGAGACAATTATTATTTATGCTAAATAAAATAAGTATCTGAACCAATTATTAAAAAGCGATACTCCCTGATTATGGGTAGTTACCATAATAAAATTGTAGCAACTCTCACTTTGACAATATGGCATAAGTGTCAAAAAAATTGCGTCGCTTCGAATATTTAAGTTAATATTGTTGCGTATTTAATAAATATTTTCCGAATATAAATAATGTATTGCATTGTGAAAAATTGCAGAAGTTTTTGGACACCAAATTCTGGCATAAAATTTCACAGGCAAACTGTGTATATTTACGCTATTTACAATATTCCTCAATACTCAAAGACATTTACCTGTTTAGAATCATTTTCATGGCAAAAATCGTCAATTTTATCATCATTTTAGTAATCAATCATGCTAAATATCTTCTATCTATCTTCTTTTCCTAATAATTTCATCATTTTTCAATAAACCAATTTAACAAGTAAGGTAACCATGATGACGAGTTTTTACGGATAGCGAAGAGAAAATATTGTAATAGTTAACAAAATTATGATGAACATTTAGAACACCATTTCAAAGATTTACTTTTTTTTATTTATTATATTATATATTTATTTATTTATTTATACTAGTAATGAAACAACGCACGACATCGATATTTATTTATTTATTTATTTATTTATTTACACATAGAACTAACTATCATTATATTGCACTCACATGTGGTTTTATGTTTGTTCTTCTTTAACATAGAAATCAATAGTTCTTTTAACTTACCAAATTTTTTTTGTTTTACTGATTTCAGCTTTCCAAAAATGAAATAAAAAGAAATAAATGGCTGTCCATAGTGCCTATCAAGGGTAAAATTTATCAACATGCCAGAATATGCAGTTTGCATTTTAAGCCTGAGGATTACGGTCCAGAAAAAAATACCTTTTGAAAAGTGCTATACCTTTTTATTTACCACATTCTTGTTACTGCGTCTCAACTGATAAAGTAATTTTAATTATATTATAATTAACCACCATGAAACCATTAGTAACCGTAAGTACAGCTCCTGAAAGACATACGAATTTCTGAGAACTGTAATATCGTTACCACACATCAACACTAGCGATGCAACTCTCCCTTTGGAATATTGAAAAGTTTTAGACTGAAGCTTGAGTAACCAAAACGATGTTTTAATGTATGTAGCACTCATTTTAATTAAAAAATCGTAGTATGAGATCAAAAGTTATCAAGCGTTATTTAAAACTATCATTCTCTACCAATTAAAATGGTATGTACCTATAAAGATGATAATTATTCATGTAAGTTGACCAGTAATATTATAATATAAATACATACTGTTAAAAATATATGTCGTTATTATTTATAGACCATGATTTTTAGTTTTTTTTATTTCGAAAAATCCTGAATATACAAACCAGTGTGGTCACCCACAGAAAGAGACAAAAAACAACACTGACGTCATTCAAGGTTATATTTTCTTGTGACAAGTTAATGGTCATAGTGCAATCTTCAGTGTATTATGCTAGCTCTTCACTCTCGTCGAGGTTAGGCGAGGCGAGGTTTAGCGAGGTTAAGCAAGGCGAGACAACACGAGGTTGTATCCATCTTCACTCTCGCCTTCGTTCATTTCTCTCTGTGTCGCGAGCATAATGGACGTGCTCGAAGTGACACGTGCCGCAACTCTATGCGTCTTTGCGTATATGAATTTTGTTAAAGTATATCACACTTAAAAAGTTAAAAAGCGTTGGAGAAGAAGGCGATGGTGGATAAAATCTATGCATGATATAACATCTATATACTGATTGACTGAACGCGAGAATGTGGACGCCGCACCTCGCCTCGTCTGCTCTCGCGCCTCGCGTCCTTTGACTCGCGCCCAAAAACCGACTCCAGACGGAGACCAGACGAGGCGAGACAAGGCACGGCGATGTGACGCGAGGGCTCCGACTACACTCTTGTGCTCGCGCTCCCTCGCCTAACCTCTACGAGAGTGAAGAGCTAGCGTTAGATATAAGCTTCTTGGCACGCATCAATTCACGCGCATTACTTTTAAGAGTGCTCGATTGTGCGAAGCGTTGCTGTAGTTGAAACATTCAACGTTAAGCATTATGCCGCATAATGCGCTCTAGTGCTGTAATTGGAAAACGGGGTGTGTGTAGTTCGGTTCCACTTACAGTAATGAATGTGGTAGTATTTTAGTAAGTAATAGTAATCATTGTCTCTTGATTAAAATATCCACCATACCAGGGCCGGATCTACCCATGGGCTTTATGGGCTGCTGCAGCCCAGGGCCCCGAGGTTACAAGGGCCCCCTAGACCGCGCTAAAAACAATTTTTAAATAAAGCTGTTCAGTATTCAAA
Source organism: Colias philodice (assembly GCF_061535455.1). Classification (NCBI taxonomy): domain Eukaryota; kingdom Metazoa; phylum Arthropoda; class Insecta; order Lepidoptera; family Pieridae; genus Colias; species Colias philodice. The sequence continues at coordinate 6,755,319 of NC_143103.1, read as the reverse complement.
AACCACTCAAAAACTAAAGAAATGGTTTTTGATGGGTTTTTGACTAAGGTTTTTGATCATGTGTCAAAATCTTAGATCATTATGGTCAAAATCTACAGCTGTCGCCTGTCGGCTGCGGGCTGCGGCTGTTGATCATTGTCAATTGTCAAGACTCAAGTCAAGACGTAATGCAGTATTGCGATAACAATTTACTTTAAAACAATTTACTTTATATGAGGTTTCAAACCAACCATTTAAACGTTCTCATGTGCAGTTGGAATATTTGAAATATAGCCGACGAACTTTCGGCATCTTTCCAAGGTAATTAAGATATTAGATTAAATTGTAATAATAGTTACAAAATGCGCATATTTTCTAGAATAAATAAGCATGAACATTATAATAATAAATTAAAAATAAAACTTAATAGACAGTCGTTAAATTTTTATTAGTATATTGATAAGACTGTCGTGAAAGAAGCCCTCATTATATCAAATATGCCAGTGAAAGTTCTTGACGTCTTAATTTTTCAACTACAAGTTTGTACATAATATTTTATCTTTGATGACATTTTTTTCTAATTTAAATTGACGTCTTAAGAATATTCAGGCTGGGTTGACTTTAGAAACGTGCGGCACGAATTTCGGCGCGATTTTAATTTTTATCGATCGATAATGATGCCCCGAAACATACATTAGCGGCTTTTCGTGCGGAAACGTGTAATTACAGAGAAATCTTTTTTTTAATTTTTGAGATTATGTTCAAAATTGTTTGAGTTACATTGACAAAACTACAAGAATTGTGTTTGAAAGAGATAACAAATGTCTTAATGTACATATTAAAAACCATAGTTCATTCAAAAGCATGTTGCTGAGGGGACAACAATTCATACGGGTTATTGGCGAGCATATGATTGTTTGGGGCAATATGGGTATGTTCATAAAAAAGTTAATCACTCAGAACCAGACAACCCATTTGTTGCCTCTGACCCATTTGAGTCCCAGTGGCATGTTGTAAAAAGATTTTTTAAAAAAGATAACTATAACCACCCAGCAAACTTCGGTGATAATATTATAGAATATGTGGAGACGATGGGTGGAAAAAAATAAAATGGATCCATTCATTGCCATTGTAAATTGTATCAAACATGTATACAAGATTTGAATAAATAATTATTTAAAAAAAATGTTTTTTTTTGGTATGTATATTGCACACAAATTGTTAATCACAGAACCGAATCTGTCCACCCCGATTCCACGTGGTCGTATCTGTCGTGTCTGTCATACACTAGAGTGTATTAAAAAAGTCGGAGGCGCGGAGGAGCGTGGCGCCCGCGTGTGCTGAGGAGCAGGCAGAGTCAAGCGAGCCGGAGTGGCTGAGGCTACGAAGCCGAAGCTACGAAGGCGAGTGAAGACTCCTGCCTGCAACGAGGTACACGGGGGCAAGCGCCACGTTCTGCAGCGCCGGAGCAGTCAAGAAAGCCCATAATCTTCGTTATATTTCTAACTACATCACTACATAGTATACAAGTCAATAACTGCGTTAAAAACAACCGACTTCAAACTTTCACTTGCAACATTTACAAATACAGACAAAAATGCTCATAAAATAAAAACTACTGGGCCTATCCGAATAAAAATTTTATGGGACCAATTCGACACCATCCCGCATCGAACAAAAAAAGAATCACGTAAATAGGTCCAGAAACCACGGAGTAATCGGTGTACATACATAAAAAAAAAAAAAAAAAAAACATACCGGCCGAATTGATAACCTCCTCCTTTTTTTTGAAGTCGGTTAAAAACAAAGTCACTTTCTCTATCCCTATGTCCCTTTGTATGCTTAAATCTTTCAAACTACGCAACGGATTTTGATGCGGTTTTTTTTAATAGATAGAGTGATTCAAGAGGAAGGTTTTAGTATATAATTTATTAGGCTTAAGTCAAAGCGGGCGAAGCCGCGGGCGGTAAGCTAGTATAAATATAATCTCAAAAAAAAATAAAAAAAAATAGAAGGGGGGGTTTCCTCACCCCCCCACTTTATAGGGGGTCTCCCCTTACCTCCCCCCTCCCTTTCCCTCCCCTCCCCCCCCTTAATTCGTGCCGCAAATTTCTAAAGAAATATAGACCGGGAGATACTGACACAAAATTTCGAGTCATTTGTAACTGGATGGCGGTTCTACAGGGGTCTTAGTACGCAATGACAAAAAGAAAAACGATGGCGTGAACGCTGGTACCGGCGGCTTAGTCGCGAGGGCGTTAGTCGAACTCGTCGGAAAATAGCGAAAGTCAAACGATTTGTAACAGTATGGCACTTATTTTTCCTGTAAGTTTGAGGATCAACAAATATAAATACAAAATTTCAAAGATCTAAGTGTTGGAAATCCTCACTTATATAAATTAATAATAAATTAAGTTTTCAAGTATAACAGCACTTTTTCCCCCTACTAGAAGTATGGCAAATATAATAATGGTCACATTTTATCAAATACTCTCCAAAAATCCAAATGCAATACTGGTACAAAAAGTTTGGCGAAATAAAAATTTGTTGCAGATTTTCGGCGGTATGGCGACCATTTGGAATCGTCCGAAAAGTATGGCATGGCGATTTTCGTAAATGGCTGCACGACGATAGTTACCTGTGCAAAAGTTAGCCTGGTACAAATGGTTGAATGATTGTTTTATTTAAATCAACACATTCGCGTCGGTATGGCGGGCTGTAAGTCACACCGGAAAAGTATGGCATGACACTACCGCCTACTACTTTTTTATGGGCTATCGGTAAATTCTAAAATTTTTGTGTTACAAATCGTTTGACTTTCGCTATTTTTCCGACGAGTTCGACAAACGCCCACGCGACTAAGACACCGGTACCAGCGTTCACACCATCATTTTTCTTTTTGTCATTGCGTACTAAGACCCCTGTAGAACCGCCATCCTTGTTACAAATGACTCGAAATTTTGTGTCAGTATCTCCCGGTCTAATACCTTCAGGCTCAAAATAACTTAGAACCATTGTCACCAAGATCTGTGGAAACTGATATGGATCATATCTATAACTCAATCTGTTTGTGTTATGTTTCTTATTCTGTTTCATTGTAATGTGAGTGTTCATACCATTTAACTGCTTTTCTATTGAAGATGCTTGTCAGAAGATTTGTACGAACTCTCTGGAATAATAACTTACGATTGGAAAGAAGATATTTAACTTCTGATCCAACTAAGCCGCAACTGGATGAAACAGAAGGTGTAGAACCAGTCCAGGTTAGAAAGTTTTCATTTATATATTAATTTTTACTGAATAATTTAAAGTACAGTCATATCAATATTGTTTCACATATTGTGTAGAGTATTATTCACATTAGGTACTTATTTAATATTTATTTAAAAATATATAGAGGCTGCAAATACCTATTATATTTACTAATTACATGTATTTGGTTACTAGCTACATGCCTTGGACAAGGATATCTGCCTGCTTGTGGATGAAAAGGATAATTTCATAGGAACGGCAACTAAGCGGGAATGCCATAAAGTTGGACCTGATGGCCAAATTCCCCTCCACAGAGCTTTTAGTGTGTTCTTCTTCAACAAGAGAGGAGATATGCTCCTCCAGAGACGATCCAGTCAAAAAGTAAGTAAATGACTACTTAAAATATACGGTATTAAAAACCTGTTGTTAAAGAAATAATTTTAAATACAAATTTACACTTTTCATCAATACAATAATTTAATCTCCTTTTCTACAACAATAGAATGTCCAACAACATTTGGTATAAATAAAAATTTGATCAAGATATTGGTATAAAAATAGTTTAAATATAACCCTAATAAAACATAACTTTATTACGGGAGTAATTCATTTTAATATTTTTATAGGTGACATATCCGGATTACTACACAAATGCCTGTTGTAGCCACCCTCTGTACATAGATGGTAAAGCGGAAGATATAATTACAGCTGCACAAAGAAGGCTTAACCTGGAACTGGGAGTGCCATTGGACAAGGTATTATAAAGCTCACAATTAATTACCTGGCATTAACTTGGCATGCTGATCTACATCTGACAGTCGTCATACTACAGGTAAATTAGCTTGGAGAAATTTTTGCGTTTGTAGTAGTGTATGGTCAGCAAATAAAATAAAACAACATTTTATTTTTAGTTTTTATTTTATACAGGGTTACTTGTAAAACACCAGCAACCTCGCAGGACAAGATAGCTAACATCATAAGTAACAACATTTGTTCTACGACTTTTGGCATAACGCAATAAATTATTTTTAAATGATTTTTTAAACTTTTATTGTACTCTCCTTACATTTGTAAGTCTATGTTCTATTAATTATCGGATGGACGACGCGACGCCCCCTTCCCCCTCTCGTTCGCTTTTTGTTTACGTAATTTTTGGGAGGCGTAGAGTTTATAATATTCAGACGGAAAATTAAATGAATATTTATTTTTGTATGAAAATAAAATCTAACAAATTATCAAAAGTCGAAATGTTGTTACTTATGATGTTAGCTATCTTGTCCTGCGAGGTTGCCGGTGTTTTACAAGTAACCCTGTATATATAAGGGATTTTAAATTAAACTATATGTGTTTCTCCTCTGAAAAAGATGAGACTTTATTTTAATATTTGCACATTTAACATACATATAACTTTTACATTAACAATGTTACTAAAATGAAAAATTTACTAACCTGAAAAAGAAACGACATTTAAAGTTTAATTCTTTAGTTTGAGAAGTCAAAGGCTTGCCTCGACCATGTTTTAACACTGGAGCCATATTGAATTAACAATATAAAGTTACAACCATGGACGTATAAAAAAAGACGGACGCCGTATTACGAACAAACAACGTGAAGCCACCATAGTAAGCTAGCGATCGTGTAAAGACAATAAACAAGCACACACTCTCACCATAGTAAGCTAGTCGGCCGCCATTACGTCGTGAACTACCGACTGATTAACTGCGTCACTGTTTCACAAAAAATATTTAAAATGCCGTCTTGCGTGGTTAAATGGTGTCGCAACAGTACAATTTTAAATAACAAAACACAAGGGATTACATTCCACAGGGAAGCAAGTTATTTCTTTTATGTTTTAATGACAAAATTATTACGGCAAAATTTATAGAAAAAAATACAGCCGCCATTGTCATCAACACAGCTGTTGCCATGGCAACATGGCACACACACATGGATGTTTCGCCGCCATTACTAGGCTTCACTCAATGTTTAGGCGATATACCGTCCGTCTTTTTTTATACGTCCATGGTTACAACACTTACACACAAATTAAACACTAGTTATGGCCCTGCCTTCATACAAAACTGCTGAATACGCCGTTCGCACGGGAATAGAATGTGGATGCGATTTCCATTAGTTAGCATCCAAGCTTACGTCTTTATAATTATTAAACTGTATAAATTCATTCTTTAACTCCGGTCTGGGTGTAAAAGTCTCATTTTAGCTATTAAATGTAGTTTTTAAGTACATCTGAGTTTTCATTTGGGGCCTCCGGCTGCGGGACATGTAATTCACTTCAACAAATATTATAACAATAATAACAAATAATAACAACAATCAACAAATACAAAATTTATCAATTAAACTACGTACATAATAATTATAATTTTTGAATGAAATGTGCTTTATGTTCTAACGGTACCAAACGACTGCACGTGGCACCTGCGGACAGCGTAAACTGGTTTATTCTGGTTTTGTGCGTGTTTCCACTTTCCACTATCAAGTGACGATTTATTTATTTGTTTTGTTTCGTAATTATTATGGTCAAATATTAATTATGAAACAAATTATTATGGACACGATATTTTATTGTTTCACGGTAGTCGCCTTGTCGTTTGCTCAAGGACGTAAAATTGAATGATATATTTTTTTTTATAAAGTCAAAACCATTTTCTTTCAAATAAAAACTTGTTTTTATTGAAAACAAAAGTGTTGCTAGGAATAAGTATAAAATTAAATAGTAATGTTAGGATATCGAAACATTTTTGTATAGGCTAGAACGATATAGTGGAAACGCGCTCTAAGATCTGAGTAATATACACACCACTACATATGCAAAAATTTCTCCAAGCTAATTTACCTGTAAATGATATGCTTTTCTTAACCATCATAACAAAATTTTAGTTGTTTTAGACCGGAAAAAAGGGTTAGACGAATTTTGCTCTTTGCTGGCGGATAATAATTTTGTTTTTTAATTGTTAACATAAAATTCACATTATACAGGGTGTACCAAAAAGTAGTGATGAACGGAAGCTGAGAGGTAGAGGACCTAGAGGGCTATCCGAATCACCCCCATGTATGTTATGCGATTTTTCGTATTTTCGGAGTTATGACGATTTTTTCAATTTTTCACCTATCGCCGAGTACGATGATATTTTCACTCATGCTGACGTCAATAATTGCGGAAGATGCTTGATTTTTTTTGTGTGCTAAGCTGAAAGATAGGCCAATTCAGTATGGTAACATTTACTATCGTTAGATCTTTGAATGGAATAAAAAAAATAATTAAATGGCAAGAAAGATAAAATTACCCAGTATGTTCACCACTTCAAGGGCCCGTAAAAAAATAAAATCACATAAAAAAAATTTTCCGTTTGACTTTTAAAAACTTGCTCTATCTATCAGATAGCTACCCTGAAAATTTCATTTTATTATTCAGAAGGCTTCAATCGAATAATTTAAATCTAAATGTGGTAAGTGCAAAAATTGAATTAACATGATGATCATTAAAACCAATAAATAGGTGTTTAATTACCAGAAATTTTTAAAATAACCCCGCTGTTGCTCAATGCAAGTGCGACATCACCGTAAAAAGTTGTCTTTTAAATGTCTGAATGCCCTTTTATCATTTTTAATGGTTTCTTCTGTTACTATGAATTTCCGGGTTATTTCGTCTAAATTGTGGCATTCTCTCAAGTAGCCGAAGTCTTTTTAATATTCCCATTGAAACAAATCAATGGGGTTTAGGTCGAGGGACCGTGGAGGCCAGGCTTTAAGGCAGGCTTCACCGGCGCATGCGCAGGCTGCAACGACCAATCCATCTTTCAGGGTATCTTGGCCCTTTAGCCTGGCCTGCACGGTCCCCGGACATAAACCCTATTGATTATTTCCGTGGGGATACTACAAAGACGATAGACTGCCACAATTTGGACGAAATAACCCGGAAATTCATAGTAGCAGAAGAAACCATTAAAAATGATAAAAGGGCATTCAGACATTTAAAAGACTACTTTTTACGGTGATGTCGCACTTGCATTGAGCAACAGCGGGGTTATTTTAAAAATTTCTGGTAATTAAACACCTATTTATTGGTTTTAATGATCATCATGTTAATTCAATTTTTGCACTTACCACATTTAGATTCAAATTTTTCGATTGAAGCCTTCTGAATAATAAAATGAAATTTTCAGGGTAGCTATCTGATAGATAGAGCAAGTTTTTAAAAGTCAAACGGAAAACTTTTTTTATGTGATTTTATTTTTTTACGGGCCCTTGAAGTGGTGAACATACTGGGTAATTTTATCTTTCTTGCCATTTCATTCTTTTTTTTATTCCATTCAAAGATCTAACGATAGTAAATGTTACCATACTGAATTGGCCTATCTTTCAGCTTAGCACACAAAAAAAATCAAGCATCTTCCGCAATCATTGACGTCAGCATGAGTGAAAATATCATCGTACTCGGCGATAGGTGAAAAATTGAAAAAATCGTCATAACTCCGAAAATACGAAAAATCGCATTACATACATGGGGGTGATTCGGATAGCCCTCTAGGTCCTCTACCTCTCAGCTTCCGTTCATCACTACTTTTTGGTACACCCTGTATGTATATATGTTACGGCTAAAGGTAGGTGAGAACATAAACTTAAGATTAGCCGGCTAAACTTAGGTTTATTTTCGACGAGGTGTTAATGTTAGTTTGTTCTATCTTTAGCCGGCTAAACTTAAGTGTAACCGCAGGCCCGTGGCTAAAAATGTCGGGGTGGGTAGATTTGGTTACTATAATACATGCAAGGAACAGGGCGAGTGTTTTCTGGCACTTCGCCGGCTGCTGCCGCAGCACGCTCGCTGCGCTCGCTCGGCTCGTGCGGGTCTTAAGAGTTCTAACCTAACCTAACCTAGCCACCAGCTTTCTGCCCTGAGTCGGGGTGGGTAGATTTGGTTACTATAATACATGTAAGGAACAGGGCGAGTGTTTTCTGGCACTGTGCGGGCCCCTCAAGCCCTCCACCGGCCCGGCGCTAACCAAATCTACCCACCCCGACATTTTTAGCCACGGGCCTGCGGTTACACTTAAGTTTAGCCGGCTAAAGATAGAACAAACTAACATTAACACCTCGTCGAAAATAAACCTAAGTTTAGCCGGCTAATCTTAAGTTTATGTTCTCACCTACCTTTAGCCGTGACATATACATATACTGTTGATTTTTTTGTAACAATAAGACAGTGCGCGCACGAGCAACTTTGTCTCCGCAACTTTTTTGTCTCCGCAACTATTTTGTCTCTCCCACCCATGGGCTAGTATGAAAGTGCGCGCACGTAGCGACGCAACTCCCCATACAAATTGATGGGAGAGACAAAATAGTTGCGGAGACAAAGTTGCTCGTGCGCGCTGGCTCTAATATAAAAAATGGCATTTTCTTTGAATGCTTGTCAAGTAATAATAATAGTCTATTTGCATTCAAATAATCCATTTAATGGCATTTTCTTTGAATGCTTGTCAAGTAATAATAATAGTCTATTTGCATTCAAATAATCCATTATAGCAAAGGCCATTATAATTTAATTACCTTATTTCATGCAGACTTATATTTTGCTGAACAATAATCTTTTCTTATAGCCTATGATTAGATAATAAGATAAATATGTAAAAAACAGTTGTTAGAAGTGAACAGATAAACAAACAAAAAATAATGCACACTATTTTTATGTAAGAACATCATTTTAATGTTCATGTTGATTTTAATTTATAGTAGAGCCATTTTAATAGGCAACATTTGACAGTTCAACAAAATTCAAGAACGTAACCTAGTAACGACGACATAGAATAACATGATATTTCGTTTTGTTAGAACTGCACATTTGCTTGACTTTTTTCAATTACAACTACATATTTATAATAACAATGACCGATACAAGTAATTTTAAGATTTCATTTTACTGATAAACCATTTTAAACATAATAAACAATTTCTGAATTGAAGAACTGACGTCACTCCTACAATTTTGTGTCAATAAACCTTTTTTCTTTTTAAATACCAGAGACGTTACTCTAAAAATCGAAATATGACATCTAGAATCGAATGCATTGATTACTTGTGAATAAAAATTATCATAAATTAATAAATTCGATTGACAAATGTTTCAAATCCGTATCGATTAATTCACTTTAATCGATCTTTTTAAGGTTGATGTTCCGACCGTCCCTCCATACATTTTTGATTACCTCTAAACACTTAACACAGACACTATTTCTTTAAAACTAATCATTTTATCACTTCTCTATAATGAAATGTGTGCGCGTTCGACCTTTTTAATCAATAATTTACAATATTTACTTAGAAAAACAACAGTAAAATACCGGAAAAATTTGACACTTCTACAGTAGTGTGCGTGACTTTTGCCAAGCGAAACACGACGTAAAGCACGACATCTAGCGCATAGACTATATACTTATTACAGATCTAGCGCGTCAATGTCTAAACGAAAGGCGATGTTTAGACATTGACGCGCTAGATGTCGTGCATTCGCGTTCGTTATCTTATGCATAATGAGCATAATTCTAATAAATCAAAGTTCTGTGTAAAAATTGAGTAATTTCATTTCCAATCGTTCAAAGAAAATAACAATAAAATAAAATAAAACTAATGACCTTAGAAACTATGTTTTTTTTTATTTATTACTCATTATTGTTCGTCCGTCGTAGGTCTGTAAACTGTATTGTACACTGAAGGTAAATGGTACTGTAGGTACTTTAGTTCGGCGTCGTCGCTCGTCGGCTTGATATAAAATTACATTCTTGATTTCATTGACACGCGCTATGATTTGCGCGCGGAATTTCTTGTGTTGTGAATTTATTTTTGTATGCTATGCATTTTAATTGATTCAAATTGCAATGTTTCTCTAGTATGCATTTGAGACTATATTGTAAATTGTAATAATTGATCGTGGGTATAGTAATTAATTATTCTAATAACGCAATTAGTAATATATGTATTTTCGGTGGGATTCAAAACAAAAAATTGGCCCGTGATTTTTATGAAATTTCACCACATTGCAAATCACATCAATCATAGTTCATACACATGTATGACGAAAGTGATTAGTATTGTGGCTAACATTGACTCATCAGTTCATCACTGAAACCAGTGATAAATCAGTACCTATATCATATTGTGTTTGAATATTTTTAAACAATGATATAAGTATACAATTATTATAAATCGGTAAACTATCAAAGTAATCACAAACTTGCAAACATTGGTAAAATGTCCAGTAGTTTATGAGCCTATTCATTACAATTTACAATCAAACAAACAAACAAAGTTTTCCTCTTTATAATATTAGTGTAGACAAACACTATGAATACGATCACTAATGCAAATTCGGGGATTTTCTAATTATTGCTAAATAATAATTGAATTCGTTTTGAAATACTCTATAATTTTTAGTGTATAAATAGACATTTATAATGTGGTGCTCATTTTTTTTGTACTGCTAACGCTATTGTAGGTACCTATTTTCGTTGTTTTATTTCAAGTGAACACGGCCATACAATTTTGTCACGAGCCGCCTATGATTGTAGGTACTTTTGTTAGGCTCCTTCGTCGTCCGCGTCGGCTCGAAAGTTCTTGATTTCATTGTCACGCGCTATGATTTGCGCGCGGATTTTCTTGTGTTGTGAATTTATTTTTGTATTATTATTATTTTTTATTTATTTTTTTATTTTATTGATTCAAATAAAATATTTCACTAGTATGCATTTGAGACTATATTGTATTATGTATAATTTATCGTAGGTATAGTTATTCTTATAACGCAGTTATATTTTCGATGGGACAATTTGACCCGTGATTTTTCTGAAATATCACCACGTTGCAAATCACATCAATCATACACACGTATGACGAAAGTATAGTGGCTATAATTGACTCATCAGTTCATCACTGAAACCAGTGATAAATCAGTACATATATCATATTTTATTGTGTTTGAATATTTTTTAAACAACGATATAGGTATACAATATTATTATAAATCGGTAAACTACCAAAGTACTTCCGAATTTTCAGACAGACAAACAAGTAGTTTGAACACGCAGTTTTCTTATACTAGTAGCAAAAATCAAAACCATAATATTATGTTTCCCTACTATATTTTACTAAAAGTCGAGTGCGTCGAAATCGTAAATAATAATATGTTTTTCACCTTCCTGGTTATTTTCCCATAGTAAATAGTGTTTTAGGTTTGTTGTTGTAGGTAGGAATAATAATAATTATTCTTACATGTTGGTTATGAAATGTATATTGAAATAATTTACTTTTACAAATCATTAGTGATATAAGTTTTGAGTGAAAATGCTTGGATCAGCATAATATTATATGGTACTTCAAATACATGTTTTGATAAAAAAAACAATAGTGTAATAAAATAAAACTGCGTTTTATTGTAATCAATGTTGACAATTTTAAATTCCAAAATTATTGATCAATAAAATAGTTTACACCAACAAATATAACTTTTATTTTTATAACAATCGTTCATAATATAAACCGTAGCAGGTGGCGTTTTGAAGTTCTGTCTACTCATACAGAAAAATGGAAAACTTGTTTTTTTTGTAAACAATTTATTACTCATGTTGTTTGGCAACTCGAAGCGTGGTCGTCCGTCGTAGGTACTTTTGTTCGGCGTCGCGTCGTCGTCCGCGTCGGCTTGATATAAAACATTCTTGATTTCATTGACACGCGCTATGATTTGCGCGCGGAATTTCTTGTGTTGTGAATTTATTTTTGTATGCTATGCATTTTAATTGAATCAAATTGCAATATTTCTCTAGTATGCATTTGAGACTATATTGTAATAATTGATCGTGGGTAGGTATAGTAATTAATTATTCTAATAACGCAATTATATTTTCGGTGGGATTCAAAACAAAAAATTGGCCCGTGATTTTTATGAAATTTCACCACATTGCAAATTATATATTATACAATTACAATTACAATTATTATAAATCGGTAAACTATCAAAGTAATTACAAACTTGCAAAATATGCTTTTCCGAATTTTCAGACAGACACACAATTTTATTAGTTTGTTTTAGCAAAGTAGGTACCTATACCTATACGCTTACGTCGCGCGTCGCGTCGTCGAAAACGGTGCGCCCAGAAACAAACATACCTAATTCAGTTACAATCCTTTTTTTGTTCCGTAATTTATTGTATTTATTCTAATACGATTTTTTTTATTCGTCGGCCAGTTCTACTAGGTATAAAAAGATAAAATTGAAATATAATTATTGTAGCGACAGCCATATTATGTTACTATGTTTTCGTAAATATGTTTTTCACCTTCCTGGTTATTTTCACATAATCTTATCACTACATAGTATAAAACAAAGTCGCATTCCCTGTCCCTATGTCCCTATGTCCCTTTGTACGCTTAAATCTTTGAAACTACGCAACGGATTTTGATGCGGTTTTTTTTAATAGATAGAGTGTTTCAAGAGGAAGGTTTATATGTATAATAACATCCATTAAATAGTGGAGAAGTACTGTTATTTTTGAGGTTTCTAATGTGATGTCGTAAAAAATTACATTTTTTCCGCTTACATTGCAAACGCAGGCTGAACCCTACGAGTTTTATCAAAATAATGTACTAAGTATTATACACATTGAAAAGGTCTATAGAAAAGTCCGCGATGGTATATGTCTATCTCTTATGGATAACCCACAATAACTTTTTTTTGTCATTTACTTTTTACGACAAATAATGGCTAATTTTCGATGCGATTTTAACCAATACAGCATTAATCCTTAACCAATTAAATACCTTCAATACATTGTTCATTTAATATAGATCTATATGGGCCTTTACACCGTATGATTTAAGTGAATATTTTCGAAGATATTACAGATTTAAAAATTGCGGGACGTAGCATTTGCGGCGGTACCGGCCGGCCGCCCGGCTATATACCTATTTTATACCCGTGTGCGAAGACGGAGCGGGCCGCTATTTTTTTATATACAACGTCAGTTTTCCTGTAGTTTATTTAGTATCAGCATTGCACCCGTGCGAAGCCGGGGCGGGTCGCTAGTCTTATATATAAAAATGAATCGCAAAATGTGTTGGTAAGCGCATAACTCGAGAACGGCTGAACCGATTTCGATCATTCTTTTTTTATTATATTCCTTGAAGTACGAGGATGGTTTTTATGTAGAGAAAACGTAAATATTATGTACCACGGGCGAAGCCGGGGCGGACCGCTAGTCTTCTTATATATAAAAATGAATCGCAAAATGTGTTGGTAAGCGCATAACTCGAGAACGGCTGAACCGATTTCGATCATTCTTTTTTTATTATATTCCTTGAAGTACGAGGATGGTTTTTATGTAGAGAAAACGTAAATATTATGTACCACGGGCGAAGCCGGGGCGGACCGCTAGTATATATATATATAAATGAATCGCAAAATGTGTTGGTAAGCGCATAACTCGAGAACGGCTGAACCGATTTCGATAATTCTTTTTTTATTATATTCCTTGAAGTACGAGGATGGTTCTTATGTAGAGAAAACGTAAACATGTACCACGGGCGAAGCCGGGGCGGACCGCTAGTCTTCTTATATATAAAAATGAATCGCAAAATGTGTTGGTAAGCGCATAACTCGAGAACGGCTGAACCGATTTCGATAATTCTTTTTTTATTATATCCCTTGAAGTACGAGGATGGTTCTTATAGCTAGAGAGCTAGTTAGTTTAGTTTTAGTGCAGTGGCAGTGTAAATGTTGTTGTTGAGGTTATGTAAATTTAACACTTTAGTTAACTACCAAGATATAAAGAAATGAGGATAGGACACAATAACTATTGGTTGAGGTATTTATAAACTCATAATATACTTTTAAAAAAATCACGTTTTAATAAATTTCTAGAATTAAATTAGAACAGCTGATTCAAAATAGCCTAAAAAATCTTAATAATAATAATTACGCTTCACAGCAAGAAGAAATGTACCATATGTACCCGCACAAAGTCGATATTGTGTTGCCTACCGTTCGACTCAATGGCTAGGGTTGTAACTACCTTTAATAATTATTACCAAACTAATAAACCGAGTGATGCGAAATAACCATAATTCTTTTAGAGTTTGATAAAATGATCAGGCAGGTATTTTCTTTAATCCTCTGAATTCTCGGTTACTAAATTGTATCGTTGAAATTATTCTTAATCGCGTAAATTTAATAAATAATCATATGGAAAACACTTTTCATTTGTTTTTTTACTTTCACGCCCAACTACTATACAATAATTACGTTGTTTCGGTATTTTGACGAGAAAACGCAGGAAACATCCGTTGTATCATTTTAGATAGATTGTATATTTTGTATCTGTAGAATTGAAATCAAAGCTATGTATATGTTGTCTCCATTCTTTTCTTATCGGATTGTTGATCCCAATGCGAATGCGTCACTTAAATTTTATAAAAGACAATTAAGAACATCAAAAATAAAGTGATACGTAAATATTTCACAGTGCAATATATTATATAATTAATAATAATTATATATTTATGAAAAAATAATTACATCAGATTTAATAATAGCAATTGTTTTGAATGTACATAATATGAATAAATGATTACATCATAATAGTAATAATTACAATTGTTTTATTTCCCATTTGTTGCAACCCTAGCATATCTTCATGTAGCAGCAGAAGTACCTACACTGGCGGCGCGGCGGCATCGTGCGACATCAAAGGCATTGCCTTACTAGGTAAGTTTATAATGACTCATTTCTTTTATTATATAATTTACGTTTTACTTTTACAGAATCCGATTCAATGGATTATGAAGACGAGTCACACAACGCCATACGATAGTGATGATGAATGAACATTTCAATAAATGCATGCGTGTTTTTTTATGTTGTTTTGTAATTGTTAATTGTTTCTTAAATAAAGAAATAAACTAAATATTTAAATGATGATTTGTTATTTGCAACACAACTTTATATTTGAGATTCTTTACAAATGTATATTTAGTTTTGTATCATCAAATTTATAAATTTTATTCCATAGTTTTCAAAATTAAATGTAAATGACCATAAAAACATTAATAAAGTAAATCATTGATGTAAGGTCAGGGAACGTAATACATATATACATCTGACCATGTAGAAGCTAAGTCTTGTTGACTGCTGAAGTCTGTAAAGTTTTGTTGTCTGCTGAAGTCTGTACGCAATGAAAATGTCTGCCGTTTCGAAAATAAGTTTTTAAGACCCTAATAAATAAAATATATGTATATATAATGGCAGATCTGGTCAAATACTTTCAAAATTGTATTTTTTTCAGCACTTTCATAAGTGTCTGCCAGAATGTTATCCGCGTGATAATGGTCTGCCATTGTTATTTTCCGATAGTAATAATAATCTATTTTCAAATATCAAAATGGCAGACGTGGTCAAATGGTTTCAAAGTTCGCCAAAAATTTCCACCTGTCTTACCTAAGCGCGCGCCCCGTCCACCACTCTGGGCTTAGTGACTCCTCATCTCATGTATAGTAGGTATAGGGGAATCAACACACAAAAATCCAGGTCTGGTCAAATACATACAGGTAGCTTTGCGCTAGCTCTCTAGCTATTACTTCTTATGGAGAGAAAACGTAAACATGTACCACGGGCGAAGCCGGGGCGGACCGCTAGTAAATAATAAAATAATAAATAGTGTATTAGATTTGTTATTGTATCTTGTATACCTACGAATAATTATTCTTACGTCTTGTTGGGAAATGTTCAAATACCTACCTATTGAAATAATAATTTACTGTTACAAATCATTAGTGTTATTAGTTTTGAGTGAATAGGCATGGATCAGAAATTCAGAATATAATATGCTACTAACTACTCAAATACATACATGTTTACACAACAAACACCACTGACCTCTATAACTATAAGTTATAGAGGTCAGTGACCGTCAGTGACAAACACTATGGATACCTACGCTCGCGAATGCAAATTCGGTGATTTACTAATTATTGATACCTAGTCATTGAATTCGTTTTGAAATAGCCTGTACTTTGTAATTTTTAGTGTTATAGACATTTATAAAATGTGGTGCTCATTTTTTTGTAATAAATCATCCCGAACGCTATTGTATTTTCGTTGTTTTATTTCAAGTGAACACCTAGGTATACAATTTTGTCACGAGCCGCCTCTGGCCTCTGGGTGAAATAAACAAGTCAAATGATTTTTGTTCTAATTGTATTTTGGTAGTAGTTTGTTTAGAATTTACATTACCATTGTTTAATTTTTATTTTGTATTTGCAGTAAAATAAAAAGATGAAAAACTTCATTAGGTATATTGTACGACACCTCACTCTGAATCGCGCTAGCGAAATTTTTTCGTTACAGAGCACATATACAACTTTCGGACAATCTTCATTGAGGCCGGCCGGCAAATCGAGTATGTCGAGAAACTTCACTTATTCGATGGAGGTATTCTACCTTCCTTCCTCCACAGTTGTGGGACCCCGACGTGCATTGAACACGCAGCTTTCTGATACTAGTAGCTAAAATCAAAACCACAGATATGTCTGTGATCAAAACCATAATAATATTTTTACCTATTATTTTACTAAAAGTCGAGTGCATCGAAATCGTAAATATGTTTTTCACCTTCCTGGTTTTTTTTCCATAGTAAATAGTGTTTTTGATTTGTTGTTGTATGAATAATTATTCTTACTTGTTGGTTATGAAATGTATTTTGAAATAATTTACTTTTACAAATCATTACTGATATTAGTTTTGAGTGAAAATGCTTGGATCAGCATAATATCATATTTGCTACTTCAAATACATGTTTTGATTAAAAAAAAACAATAGTGTAATGTAGGTAATAAAATAAAACTGCGTTTTATTGTAGGTAATCAATTTTGACATTATTTATTTCCCAAAATTACAATAAAATAGTTTACGCCAACAAATATAACTTTTATTTTTATAACAATCCTACTTCCTACTAATGCGAAAGTTCATACATGTTTCAAAAGAAAAACTTTTACTTTTACTATTATTTCAATTTATCCGGTTTAATTAAGACTTAATATTGATACATATGATCATTATAAATACAAATAGGAATTAACAATATAACGAATACGTGGCACAACTAAAATTTTACCGATACCACCCGTGGTCATTCTCCTTTGTGGGTCATTTGTAACAGGATGGCGGTTCTACAGCGAAAAAAGAAAAATGATGGTCAGAACGCTGATACCGGATACCTTAAGATACTGTAATATAAAATATTACTAGATTAGATAAAATATTATAGGTAGTATCTTCACCGTGTGTGACGCGCTTTACATTCACGCCATCTAGAGTTAAATCTTTATCATTTTTGTATACGTCTGTGTGTGTAAACGACCCTGTATGCAATGACAGATGTTAAAACGCATAATTTTACCGAATTGGGTGGATTTTAAGGCAATGATATAACATATTTCAATAAAATATAATATTCAGTAACCGCCATGACTATTCCTAGGTTTGATGACTATTCCAATTACGCAAAAACTCAAATAAACTAGAAATGTAGAATTCAGCGCCATCTAGCGGGATATTGGCTGGGAACAGATCGTTGCAATCACCTTAAGCAGGTTACCTCTCTTCGAAGATAAAATTGATAGACGTCAAATGTTGCCTATTAAATTGGCTCGACAATAATTATTAGTTTTATAGCATTCAAATGCTTTATAAAAGAAAATGTATCTCTTTTAAAAACTTCATGAGTATAAAAACTTCAGTAGAATGAATTTACAATTATCAATCCTTATCGGAAGAATATGTTAAGGTGATTGCAACGATCTGTTCCCAGCCAATATCCCGCTAGATGGCGCTGAATTCTACATTTCTAGTTTATTTGAGTTTTTGCGTAATTGGAATAGTCATCAAACCTAGGAATAGTCATGGCGGTTACTGAATATTATATTTTATTGAAATATGTTATATCATTGCCTTAAAATCCACCCAATTCGGTAAAATTATGCGTTTTAACATCTGTCATTGCATACAGGGTCGTTTACACACACAGACGTATACAAAAATGATAAAGATTTAACTCTAGATGGCGTGAATGTAAAGCGCGTCACACACGGTGAAGATACTACCTATAATATTTTATCTAATCTAGTAATATTTTATATTACAGTATCTTAAGGTATCCGGTATCAGCGTTCTGACCATCATTTTTCTTTTTTCGCTGTAGAACCGCCATCCTGTTACAAATGACCCACAAAGGAGAATGACCACGGGTGGTATCGGTAAAATTTTAGTTGTGCCACGTATTCGTTATATTGTTAATTCCTATTTGTATTTATAATGATCATATGTATCAATATTAAGTCTTAATTAAACCGGATAAATTGAAATAATAGTAAAAGTAAAAGTTTTTCTTTTGAAACATGTATGAACTTTCGCATTAGTAGGAAGTAGGATTGTTATAAAAATAAAAGTTATATTTGTTGGCGTAAACTATTTTATTGTAATTTTGGGAAATAAATAATGTCAAAATTGATTACCTACAATAAAACGCAGTTTTATTTTATTACCTACATTACACTATTGTTTTTTTTTAATCAAAACATGTATTTGAAGTAGCAAATATGATATTATGCTGATCCAAGCATTTTCACTCAAAACTAATATCAGTAATGATTTGTAAAAGTAAATTATTTCAAAATACATTTCATAACCAACAAGTAAGAATAATTATTCATACAACAACAAATCAAAAACACTATTTACTATGGAAAAAAAACCAGGAAGGTGAAAAACATATTTACGATTTCGATGCACTCGACTTTTAGTAAAATAATAGGTAAAAATATTATTATGGTTTTGATCACAGACATATCTGTGGTTTTGATTTTAGCTACTAGTATCAGAAAGCTGCGTGTTCAATGCACGTCGGGGTCCCACAACTGTGGAGGAAGGAAGGTAGAATACCTCCATCGAATAAGTGAAGTTTCTCGACATACTCGATTTGCCGGCCGGCCTCAATGAAGATTGTCCGAAAGTTGTATATGTGCTCTGTAACGAAAAAATTTCGCTAGCGCGATTCAGAGTGAGGTGTCGTACAATATACCTAATGAAGTTTTTCATCTTTTTATTTTACTGCAAATACAAAATAAAAATTAAACAATGGTAATGTAAATTCTAAACAAACTACTACCAAAATACAATTAGAACAAAAATCATTTGACTTGTTTATTTCACCCAGAGGCCAGAGGCGGCTCGTGACAAAATTGTATACCTAGGTGTTCACTTGAAATAAAACAACGAAAATACAATAGCGTTCGGGATGATTTATTACAAAAAAATGAGCACCACATTTTATAAATGTCTATAACACTAAAAATTACAAAGTACAGGCTATTTCAAAACGAATTCAATGACTAGGTATCAATAATTAGTAAATCACCGAATTTGCATTCGCGAGCGTAGGTATCCATAGTGTTTGTCACTGACGGTCACTGACCTCTATAACTTATAGTTATAGAGGTCAGTGGTGTTTGTTGTGTAAACATGTATGTATTTGAGTAGTTAGTAGCATATTATATTCTGAATTTCTGATCCATGCCTATTCACTCAAAACTAATAACACTAATGATTTGTAACAGTAAATTATTTCAATAGGTAGGTATTTGAACATTTCCCAACAAGACGTAAGAATAATTATTCGTAGGTATACAAGATACAATAACAAATCTAATACACTATTTATTATTTTATTATTTACTAGCGGTCCGCCCCGGCTTCGCCCGTGGTACATGTTTACGTTTTCTCTCCATAAGAAGTAATAGCTAGAGAGCTAGCGCAAAGCTACCTGTATGTATTTGACCAGACCTGGATTTTTGTGTGTTGATTCCCCTATACCTACTATACATGAGATGAGGAGTCACTAAGCCCAGAGTGGTGGACGGGGCGCGCGCTTAGGTAAGACAGGTGGAAATTTTTGGCGAACTTTGAAACCATTTGACCACGTCTGCCATTTTGATATTTGAAAATAGATTATTATTACTATCGGAAAATAACAATGGCAGACCATTATCACGCGGATAACATTCTGGCAGACACTTATGAAAGTGCTGAAAAAAATACAATTTTGAAAGTATTTGACCAGATCTGCCATTATATATACATATATTTTATTTATTAGGGTCTTAAAAACTTATTTTCGAAACGGCAGACATTTTCATTGCGTACAGACTTCAGCAGACAACAAAACTTTACAGACTTCAGCAGTCAACAAGACTTAGCTTCTACATGGTCAGATGTATATATGTATTACGTTCCCTGACCTTACATCAATGATTTACTTTATTAATGTTTTTATGGTCATTTACATTTAATTTTGAAAACTATGGAATAAAATTTATAAATTTGATGATACAAAACTAAATATACATTTGTAAAGAATCTCAAATATAAAGTTGTGTTGCAAATAACAAATCATCATTTAAATATTTAGTTTATTTCTTTATTTAAGAAACAATTAACAATTACAAAACAACATAAAAAAACACGCATGCATTTATTGAAATGTTCATTCATCATCACTATCGTATGGCGTTGTGTGACTCGTCTTCATAATCCATTGAATCGGATTCTGTAAAAGTAAAACGTAAATTATATAATAAAAGAAATGAGTCATTATAAACTTACCTAGTAAGGCAATGCCTTTGATGTCGCACGATGCCGCCGCGCCGCCAGTGTAGGTACTTCTGCTGCTACATGAAGATATGCTAGGGTTGCAACAAATGGGAAATAAAACAATTGTAATTATTACTATTATGATGTAATCATTTATTCATATTATGTACATTCAAAACAATTGCTATTATTAAATCTGATGTAATTATTTTTTCATAAATATATAATTATTATTAATTATATAATATATTGCACTGTGAAATATTTACGTATCACTTTATTTTTGATGTTCTTAATTGTCTTTTATAAAATTTAAGTGACGCATTCGCATTGGGATCAACAATCCGATAAGAAAAGAATGGAGACAACATATACATAGCTTTGATTTCAATTCTACAGATACAAAATATACAATCTATCTAAAATGATACAACGGATGTTTCCTGCGTTTTCTCGTCAAAATACCGAAACAACGTAATTATTGTATAGTAGTTGGGCGTGAAAGTAAAAAAAACAAATGAAAAGTGTTTTCCATATGATTATTTATTAAATTTACGCGATTAAGAATAATTTCAACGATACAATTTAGTAACCGAGAATTCAGAGGATTAAAGAAAATACCTGCCTGATCATTTTATCAAACTCTAAAAGAATTATGGTTATTTCGCATCACTCGGTTTATTAGTTTGGTAATAATTATTAAAGGTAGTTACAACCCTAGCCATTGAGTCGAACGGTAGGCAACACAATATCGACTTTGTGCGGGTACATATGGTACATTTCTTCTTGCTGTGAAGCGTAATTATTATTATTAAGATTTTTTAGGCTATTTTGAATCAGCTGTTCTAATTTAATTCTAGAAATTTATTAAAACGTGATTTTTTTAAAAGTATATTATGAGTTTATAAATACCTCAACCAATAGTTATTGTGTCCTATCCTCATTTCTTTATATCTTGGTAGTTAACTAAAGTGTTAAATTTACATAACCTCAACAACAACATTTACACTGCCACTGCACTAAAACTAAACTAACTAGCTCTCTAGCTATAAGAACCATCCTCGTACTTCAAGGGATATAATAAAAAAAGAATTATCGAAATCGGTTCAGCCGTTCTCGAGTTATGCGCTTACCAACACATTTTGCGATTCATTTTTATATATAAGAAGACTAGCGGTCCGCCCCGGCTTCGCCCGTGGTACATGTTTACGTTTTCTCTACATAAGAACCATCCTCGTACTTCAAGGAATATAATAAAAAAAGAATTATCGAAATCGGTTCAGCCGTTCTCGAGTTATGCGCTTACCAACACATTTTGCGATTCATTTTTATATATAAGAAGATACTAGCGGTCCGCCCCGGCTTCGCCCGTGGTACATAATATTTACGTTTTCTCTACATAAAAACCATCCTCGTACTTCAAGGAATATAATAAAAAAAGAATGATCGAAATCGGTTCAGCCGTTCTCGAGTTATGCGCTTACCAACACATTTTGCGATTCATTTTTATATATAAGAAGACTAGCGGTCCGCCCCGGCTTCGCCCGTGGTACATAATATTTACGTTTTCTCTACATAAAAACCATCCTCGTACTTCAAGGAATATAATAAAAAAAGAATGATCGAAATCGGTTCAGCCGTTCTCGAGTTATGCGCTTACCAACACATTTTGCGATTCATTTTTATATATAAGATAAGATTATGTGAAAATAACCAGGAAGGTGAAAAACATATTTACGAAAACATAGTAACATAATATGGCTGTCGCTACAATAATTATATTTCAATTTTATCTTTTTATACCTAGTAGAACTGGCCGACGAATAAAAAAAATCGTATTAGAATAAATACAATAAATTACGGAACAAAAAAAGGATTGTAACTGAATTAGGTATGTTTGTTTCTGGGCGCACCGTTTTCGACGACGCGACGCGCGACGTAAGCGTATAGGTATAGGTACCTACTTTGCTAAAACAAACTAATAAAATTGTGTGTCTGTCTGAAAATTCGGAAAAGCATATTTTGCAAGTTTGTAATTACTTTGATAGTTTACCGATTTATAATAATTGTAATTGTAATTGTATAATATATAATTTGCAATGTGGTGAAATTTCATAAAAATCACGGGCCAATTTTTTGTTTTGAATCCCACCGAAAATATAATTGCGTTATTAGAATAATTAATTACTATACCTACCCACGATCAATTATTACAATATAGTCTCAAATGCATACTAGAGAAATATTGCAATTTGATTCAATTAAAATGCATAGCATACAAAAATAAATTCACAACACAAGAAATTCCGCGCGCAAATCATAGCGCGTGTCAATGAAATCAAGAATGTTTTATATCAAGCCGACGCGGACGACGACGCGACGCCGAACAAAAGTACCTACGACGGACGACCACGCTTCGAGTTGCCAAACAACATGAGTAATAAATTGTTTACAAAAAAAACAAGTTTTCCATTTTTCTGTATGAGTAGACAGAACTTCAAAACGCCACCTGCTACGGTTTATATTATGAACGATTGTTATAAAAATAAAAGTTATATTTGTTGGTGTAAACTATTTTATTGATCAATAATTTTGGAATTTAAAATTGTCAACATTGATTACAATAAAACGCAGTTTTATTTTATTACACTATTGTTTTTTTTATCAAAACATGTATTTGAAGTACCATATAATATTATGCTGATCCAAGCATTTTCACTCAAAACTTATATCACTAATGATTTGTAAAAGTAAATTATTTCAATATACATTTCATAACCAACATGTAAGAATAATTATTATTATTCCTACCTACAACAACAAACCTAAAACACTATTTACTATGGGAAAATAACCAGGAAGGTGAAAAACATATTATTATTTACGATTTCGACGCACTCGACTTTTAGTAAAATATAGTAGGGAAACATAATATTATGGTTTTGATTTTTGCTACTAGTATAAGAAAACTGCGTGTTCAAACTACTTGTTTGTCTGTCTGAAAATTCGGAAGTACTTTGGTAGTTTACCGATTTATAATAATATTGTATACCTATATCGTTGTTTAAAAAATATTCAAACACAATAAAATATGATATATGTACTGATTTATCACTGGTTTCAGTGATGAACTGATGAGTCAATTATAGCCACTATACTTTCGTCATACGTGTGTATGATTGATGTGATTTGCAACGTGGTGATATTTCAGAAAAATCACGGGTCAAATTGTCCCACCGAAAATATAACTGCGTTATAAGAATAACTATACCTACGATAAATTATACATAATACAATATAGTCTCAAATGCATACTAGTGAAATATTTTATTTGAATCAATAAAATAAAAAAATAAATAAAAAATAATAATAATACAAAAATAAATTCACAACACAAGAAAATCCGCGCGCAAATCATAGCGCGTGACAATGAAATCAAGAACTTTCGAGCCGACGCGGACGACGAAGGAGCCTAACAAAAGTACCTACAATCATAGGCGGCTCGTGACAAAATTGTATGGCCGTGTTCACTTGAAATAAAACAACGAAAATAGGTACCTACAATAGCGTTAGCAGTACAAAAAAAATGAGCACCACATTATAAATGTCTATTTATACACTAAAAATTATAGAGTATTTCAAAACGAATTCAATTATTATTTAGCAATAATTAGAAAATCCCCGAATTTGCATTAGTGATCGTATTCATAGTGTTTGTCTACACTAATATTATAAAGAGGAAAACTTTGTTTGTTTGTTTGATTGTAAATTGTAATGAATAGGCTCATAAACTACTGGACATTTTACCAATGTTTGCAAGTTTGTGATTACTTTGATAGTTTACCGATTTATAATAATTGTATACTTATATCATTGTTTAAAAATATTCAAACACAATATGATATAGGTACTGATTTATCACTGGTTTCAGTGATGAACTGATGAGTCAATGTTAGCCACAATACTAATCACTTTCGTCATACATGTGTATGAACTATGATTGATGTGATTTGCAATGTGGTGAAATTTCATAAAAATCACGGGCCAATTTTTTGTTTTGAATCCCACCGAAAATACATATATTACTAATTGCGTTATTAGAATAATTAATTACTATACCCACGATCAATTATTACAATTTACAATATAGTCTCAAATGCATACTAGAGAAACATTGCAATTTGAATCAATTAAAATGCATAGCATACAAAAATAAATTCACAACACAAGAAATTCCGCGCGCAAATCATAGCGCGTGTCAATGAAATCAAGAATGTAATTTTATATCAAGCCGACGAGCGACGACGCCGAACTAAAGTACCTACAGTACCATTTACCTTCAGTGTACAATACAGTTTACAGACCTACGACGGACGAACAATAATGAGTAATAAATAAAAAAAAACATAGTTTCTAAGGTCATTAGTTTTATTTTATTTTATTGTTATTTTCTTTGAACGATTGGAAATGAAATTACTCAATTTTTACACAGAACTTTGATTTATTAGAATTATGCTCATTATGCATAAGATAACGAACGCGAATGCACGACATCTAGCGCGTCAATGTCTAAACATCGCCTTTCGTTTAGACATTGACGCGCTAGATCTGTAATAAGTATATAGTCTATGCGCTAGATGTCGTGCTTTATGTCGTGTTTCGCTTGGCAAAAGTCACGCACACTACTGTAGAAGTGTCAAATTTTTCCGGTATTTTACTGTTGTTTTTCTAAGTAAATATTGTAAATTATTGATTAAAAAGGTCGAACGCGCACACATTTCATTATAGAGAAGTGATCAAATGATTAGTTTTAAAGAAATAGTGTCTGTGTTAAGTGTTTAGAGGTAATCAAAAATGTATGGAGGGACGGTCGGAACATCAACCTTAAACTTTTAAGTATTCATCAAGAATGAACTAAGTATGAGTAGAAAAAAGTTCTAGGGTACTTTAGTGGACCTAATATGACCGTGATTTCCCATTGCGAATATTAGTTATAACTACCTATAGGTAACAATTTTTTTCACAGATGGAACCAGAAATGTTCACTTTTCTGACCCGAGTGCACTACCACGACCCCGGCGACGGTATTTGGGGAGAGCACGAAATCGACCACATTTTGTTCTTCCAAAGTGATGCTAAAGTGAAACCGAACTCCGATGAGATATCTGAGTACTGCTTTGTGCCAAAGAACGAGTTTAATGCGTAAGTACATAATTGTAACACTAGCTTTGCGCGTGCGGCATTTTTCGCGTGTTCTCCAAGGATAAAGGGATTTTCGGTTTTCACTTTATATCTCGAAATATGTCTGGGATACAATAGCATTATGCTTCCTTGAAACATTCCTTTTCTAATTTCTCATTTTTAATACGAGTGTCGCAACTCGAGGCGCAAATTATCGCTCGCACGAAAGAATTGTGATTTTTTTGTGAAAATTATACATCTAGGTACACTAATAAGTAATATTTTGAGATTTATTAAATTTTGTGTTGACCGTGTCAATGTTCAAAATTATATCTCTGTACTTAAATTAACAGAAATATTTCATTGTAGATACGGAACTATTTGATTGAAATTTTATCTTTATTACCAATAAATATTAAGTTGTTTAATATTTTTTTGTTCAATTAAAGTTAATGACCGTAAAAGTATTAAAATTATACCAAAAAACGCATTTTTGCCACGATTTTAACTCATTTGAAATAACAACGTTGATATTATTTCATGATTTTCAATATGATTAACATGATTTTTCTTGTATTTAATTTTATTTACGATGATTTTGATGATTATGAGGATATTTAGTGTACATAATATCTTCCAAACGACCTTGCCAAAAAGTTACCTAATTTTTTTTACACAATAAGTAATAAACTCATAAATCTCTTTCCGTTGACTTGAATATTTATTTACGATAACTTCTATAGGTTCATTCCAACGCTCGAAGGACCAATGACGCCATGGTTCAACATGATACGTCGTCATCGTTTGAAGCTCTGGTGGGACAACTTGCACCGCATCAAGGAACTTGCCGAGCCCGACAAGATTCACAAGTTTATTAACGAAAAATAGTTTTAAGACTAAATTATATCTATCACTTATGTTATTTTATGGGCCATAACCTTTATCCACAGTATAATTATTTTTAGTTGCACTACCATTTTCTTTATTTTATATGGGGTAAAATATATATTTTTTTAATTGATAATATGAGCATTTAGATCCCCCAAAAATTATTTTAAATTTATTCATATAATATAATAGTGTAAATAAAGTAGGTGTGGTGCTTTAAATAAATTATTATTGAAATAAATAAATGTTGTTTTCTTTTCAATATATGAATATGCATAACAATTAACAAATAATAATCGTCAATGAATTACGATAGGTTCAC
Source organism: Colias philodice (assembly GCF_061535455.1). Lineage (NCBI taxonomy): Eukaryota > Metazoa > Arthropoda > Insecta > Lepidoptera > Pieridae > Colias > Colias philodice. The sequence goes on along the minus strand of NC_143103.1, from coordinate 6,727,987 downwards.
TGTTTATGTTATCGAAAACATCCATTGATTTTCAGATCATCAACAATCTGTTTTTGGAAAAATGCAGATTAAAAAAAAACCGTCGACTATTCATAAATAGGTTTTAATAATTCGTCAGAACTGTTGAAATCTGATTGCGACGAGGTGGTATATCTCTTCCTTGGTCGGTAAGCTGCTGTCACCCACTGTAAAGTTCTCGCTTGACGAAGTTTCCTCTTACGAAACACTTTTTTCTTACTTCCTGGCTGTTGTTTGGTCAGTGTAGAACGTAGGAGGTATGCGTTACATGGAAAATGGTTCTCTGCGTTTAAACCATTTTTGTATGCTGTGTGTAAGTAACGCACAGCAGATACTTGGAGAATCTATAATATAATTACTTTATTAATGTAGAGATCGATAGGACAATGGTAATCATATTCTTATTTAGGAAAAAAAGTATCCGTCCGTAAGTATATCAAATAAACTCGTATTATAACATTTCTGCGCACGCATTTTGCGATCACGTCACGCCCGTTAATAGTCCAGTGCGAGTCGAATAACCGTACGTAAGACGAAAGTAGGTACGTGGTAGACGCCACCGTATGCCTCTTTTGTGTATAAACATCATTATTTTACCATTTATGCCATTATAAATTTTACGTATGTACAATATAAAATACGTCCCATTATATTATCCCTAAAACTTGAGAAAGACTTGGGATTACATACTTATATAAATTTATCGTTAAAATTTATAAATTATAAAGCTAAAACGCCTTTGTTGTTTTAATAATTATAAAACAACCATAATATTGTTTATATATATTATGTTATTTTACAACAAAAAGCATTAACATAAATAACCTGATGAACTCGAGACAACATTATCTTACCATCGCTATTATGATTAGAGCCATAACAGCATTGAAACGCCAGGAGACTGACATCATTTCGCTTATCAATTTTTCTTCGCAACCAGCTTCCCAAATAGTCAATTGTGTCTGAAATAGCACTGTTATGGTATATTTGAATAACAAAAGGCAGTTTATAGCGATGTTCCTATTGCCTATTCCGAACAAAATAATGATACCTATAGTATACAGACAAGAGATATCTACCTCTACTCTATTTTTCTGGAACTTTTTCATTTGATGAGATTTAAAGAAATCCATTACTAAACTATATAAAGGTAGTGTAACTTTAAGAGCGTATACGCACTATGCGGGTAGCCGCATTGCGGGTAGCCGTCCGGCTGACCGCAAGCACAATTATGTACGTAATATTCATTTCTATGCGCACTGTGCGGTCTGCGGTAGCCGCATCGCAGTGCGCATAGAAATGAATATTACGTACATAATTGTGCTTGCGGTCAGCCGGACGGCTACCCGCAATGCGGCTACCCGCATAGTGCGTATACGCTCTAAACTTCTATACCACAGTTCTACACGGGTTCATTTCAAGTAAATTTCACTATAGTACTTTATTACGAAATGTATACCATTGGATCATATTTATATATCGTGCCATTTTGGGTGACGCCATGGTGAATACAAGGCCACATAGTTTCCATAGAACAGCAACTGTATGGAACGTTATCGGCCACAAACTTTCGAAGCGACCTATAGTAAATTATGATAGTTACCAAATTAAAAAACTTAATGATCAAGGCTTTTTGAAAAGAGAGTGGACTTGACCTTTAAAACACAACAGCGTTCTTCTATTCTGCCTCAGATAACAGTAAACTTTCCAACTAATTATTTACGTTGTAGAAAAAACAATAGAGAATGCGGGTATAACGTAAAAACAGGAAAAGAAAGGATTTATAGGAAAAAAACTAACAAAATATCTGTACTCTGACCCGCATTGTACCACGGAATATAAAACCACTCTTGATACTCAATTCGCCCACAGCAGTGGAACCTTGTCTGCAGTCTATCTATAGCTATCTTTGATGGGAGATGACTAGCATACCGAAGCATCGCCTTTGTTATTCCACCTTTTATTTTAGCTGAAAAATAGTAAAATACGTTCATATTTGTGTTTCTGAGGCATCTCAGATGTTCCGATTTGATCTTCTTCCTTGTCGATTCTACGTTCGTTGGAAAATGAAGTTATGTGTGGCTAGTATCTATTTATAATTACAAAAAATATATACCTCTTATAATAGTTGATTGTAAACCTGAATAAAACATGATCGCTAGAAAAATAATTATCATGGTAATTAACGCCCATAAATAATAAAATAAACCATTCGTCACGTTATACTCTCTCTTGGGAAGACCAGCTTTAAATAGTTGATACAAACCATATAGCTGCGGAGGAAAACAAAGTGTTAGTACTTACTTCTTACTTGGTGTTTAACCAATGTATTTAAAACTAAAGGACGTACGGATTACCATGATATACTGTCCTGAGTGTCCGAATATCATGGTGCATGGGAATCGTCAAAGCGATATTAATTATTAGTGTAAGTACCTGTCGTGGCCATATATCGTACATTTGCTCATTTCATGAAATGATTGGCCATTTCACGAAATGGTCGCATTTCGTGAAATGGCCAATTTAGTTTGGCCACATCATGATGTGGCTTGAGAAGATCAATGATAAGAAATCGTTTCACGATATGGCCAACTAAACGCGCGATTTTTTCATGAAATGATCAAATTATTTGATCATATCGTAAAATAGTTACATTAATCATTGGTAGAGGCGCTGCAAGCTCTGTGTTTATGTGATAAGATGGCGGCCGCTGGCGAAAACTTAATTATTCGCAGTTAAAAACTTCATAATTCGTTTAATAACAATATGAAGTAAGTCATAGCAAAGAATTTACGACGAAGAGGTTCGAGTACTATGGAAAATGTGGATATCTTATAGGTATGTATTGAAGAAAAAATGTAAATAAATAATTTAGACGCATTTTTTCTTGTAGGATATATATTTATATATCCTACTATATTATTATAATTGTTTGTTTTTTAAAAAGCTATCCGCTTTTGGCACTCGCCGGCCGCTGCCGCGGCACGCTCGCTTTGCTCGCTCGGCTCGTGCGTCGTTTATCAAAGTCTAACCTAACCTAACTGTTTTCTATTGAAAAACGATTCGCTTCTGGCATTCGCCAGCCGCTGCCGCGGCACTAACTTAAATGACATTAAACATGTTTTTAGAATATTCTGAATATTTTTAATATTTTATGGACTCTTTATATTTTATACGATCTGGCCAAATGTGGATGACCAAATCGTGAAACGTTGACGATTTAACGATCTGATCAAACTATGTTGGCCATTTCATGAAATGCGACCATTTCGTGAAATGATCGATCATATCATGAAATGAGCAAATCTACGATATGGCCACGACATACCTATCATCGTACTATAATTTTCATACCTACTAAGTTCATATTATTAAGAGTATACCTCTATTACAACTGCAATAATAGAACCACATGTTATTATTACAGGAATTGCATTGCCGTCAGGCCAACAAACTAGATCCAAAAGAGTTCCTTCTTCACTTCGAATTGCTTCAGATGTGTTTATTAACCAAATCAAGTAAAATATAACAACGGGCATGCAGGCCATTAACAGCATACGAATGTTATTAAATGTAGACCAAGTCATGTACATTTTAAATTATTTTTATTTATGTTTTCAAGAACTAACATCCCATATAACAAGAAACATATTATTTTTCGAATAAAATAAACCGTCATTGATATGACTAATGACGGTAATGTGGACGGTAACGTTGTACAGTGGTTGTACTATATTCTACATAGTAGTTCTTTATAGATATTTATTTACAAATTGTATTTATATAAAAAATACCTATTAAATCTTGAACTATTAATTATTAATCAATTCCTCCAGGAAGAAATTAGTAAATTATGGAGGGTAATATAGCTAATCTGTATAATTTTATGTCTATAGCCATGCTATAGCCTTTTTGACATATTACTGTCCCTCTGTCAGTTTGACTTCCAACTTCAATCTCTGATTTCTGAGTAAAAATAAATGTTAACAAAAATGATAACATCACAAGTCAAAAGTTTATTGTTTTGCGTTTTTATAGGAAAAAGCTTTTTTTTATCGAGCCGTTGTAGTTTAAAGTTATCGGTAAATTAGTGAACAAAACAAAAAGTGAATCAGTGATATTATGGAGAAAGATTATACTAATAAACTATGGGTGATAAAGTATTGCATCAAAATACTATATCCAAAGTTCAACTTTTATATATTTATGGCCTTCCTTGCAATAAAATTTAGATATTACCAAAATAGAAATATAAGCAGTAAACGGCGAAACATGTTTAACCTCCAAAGTCGCCCAGAGAGTATTTTAAAATTGATAATAAAAGAACATGTTTCAGAAAATTATTTACAAATTCTAGGACTAAAATGTATAATAATACCAAAAGATGAATTTATAGATCTTTGCGTGGAGAACTTTTTTTATGTAGACAATGGGGTTTTGTGGGTCACATTGTCTTTAACACCTGAAGAAAAGAAGAGGCATAAGACAGACAATAACATAGATAAATTTTTAAAATTTAGCTTAGGCACAAGTGAATTACATAAGAAATTATGGTCTGGTTTTGTTGATTCTGTGGATAATGTAAGAATTGTAGCAGTTGTTGGGTCAAAATTATTAGAAGAAAATACTGCTTATACTAGTGAATCTGAATTGCACAACATTATAGCTTCCTTTGGACTTAAAAACACTAATAATATTGAAATTGCTTTCCATCCAATGCAAACATTTGAAATGAGTCCAAAAATTGCTGCAACAGCTGAGGTGAATTTAATAGTAAATGATTATAATTTAGACAATGACTTTGTCAAAGAGGTATTAAGTAACTATTTTGAAAAGCCTAAGTTAGTAAGTGTGAATGATATTTTAAGCATAGATCTTACTCCTGAAGTAACAGTTAAATACCACTATAAATACTTGGATCTCATAGAATCTAGTGGTAAGGTGGTTTTCAAATGCTCAAAGCTCTCTATTAAAAATGATGATGAGAACACACAGGAAAATGTTATAAAAACATTTTACATTGTAAAGGGAGTCACACAATTGTCTCTAGGTGACAATACACATGCTATGCGACCCAAAAATGAATTTTATTCTCTACCAGGAAATGATAGTTTGTCCATAACTCACTCATGCCCACTTGGCCTAAAAGGAATTTTCAATGACATTCAAGAAACAGTACTGCCTTTTTTAACTGGAGACATAAGTAAACTTTTTAATTGTTTTTTTTTTTTTTTCTATTTGACCTGATTGGTGACCTAAAATATTATTATTTTGCAGATACACTTTCTGATGCTATGTCCAGTCCTATTCTACCGTTATTGCTTTTGACTGGTGCCACAGGTTCTGGACGTCATTTATTAGTTAAAACATTGGCTAAATGTAATGGTAGGTGACAATAATAACAAATAACATTATGTATCTTACAATAGCTGATGAATGAATTGTGTTTTTTTCATTGTGTAGTGTAGTATAGTCATATTATGAGTTCAAGTATATCAATGTATTTTGTTGTGGTTGTTTTAAAAGTCTGGAAATTAAAATCGGAAAATTTCTTAATATATAGGCCTCAACTGTGTAACCATAGACTGCAATGCTCTACAAAGTTCTACAGCAAAACAAACAGAAAGCAAAATATATGCATTGATTCAAAAGGCCAAAGAAGCTGCACCTGCTATCATTCTTCTGGATAATTTTGAAGTAATATATTTTTTTAAATATATTTTCTGAATAACATTTAACTGTATATTTAAAGTTATAATTTATTGCCCTAGTTTAAAACATGAAATCATGTATAAAAATTTATAAGATTTATTACTCTGTGAACAAATTAAAATACACCTTTAAATTATTTAAATAAAGAGAAATATTTAATTTTCTCCACATTAACAATCATTTAAATTTTAGGTATTTGCAGTTGATCCAGAAAACAATGAAGACCAAAGAGTAATAGAGTATTTCATTAACTCTATAACAGATCTGTATGAGAATTATACAAAGCATTCCATAATATTTATTGCAGTTACAGAAAATCGCGATTTAAAGCCGAATATTATGAGGCTATTTTTAGAAAAATTTCACATACCAAAACTAAGTGTCCACCAGAGGAATGAAATATTACAATGGTTCACATCTATCATGGATATAAATATAGACAATATAGATAATAAAGAATTAAATGCTGACCAAAAAATAGTTACTAAAGATTCCATAGATAATTTAAGTCTACATTCAAAAGAAGTGTTACAAAGAATAGCATCAAAAACAGAAACTTTTCGATATGGCAACTTGGATACCTTGATGCATTTTGCTATGAGGGAGTCTTATTTGAAGCAAGTTAATAATTATTTGCAATTACCCCAAGATCCAAATTTACACATTATACATGAAGAAGATTTCAATAATGCTCTAGGTAGGCTCTTAATTAATTAAAAGCAGATTTATACAAATCTACTTTTTGCCACATCTATTAATTTAATCTCTTTTCAGAATCAATAAGAAGTCTTCAAAGTCAACACTTAGATGCACCAAAGATTCAAAAAGTATATTGGGAGGACATTGGTGGGTTAGAAAAACTTAAAAAGGAGTTACTAAAAACTATTGAATTTCCTATTAAATTCCCACATTTGTTCAAAAATTCTTCTCTCAAAAGATCAGGTATTTATTTTAATTTTAGCTCTGATATTTGTCAAATTGTCTATGTGTACAACTTTATGAATAATTTATCTTTTTTAGGTATATTATTATATGGACCACCAGGTTGTGGAAAAACTTTAGTAGCCAAAGCTGTTAGTACAGAATTGAATGTTAGTTTCATGAGTGTTAAAGGTCCAGAGTTACTGAATATGTACATTGGTCAGTCTGAAGAAAATGTGAGGAAAGGTAACTGAGAATATATTATTTTCATTAATTAATTTATTTAATTTCATTTAAAAAAAATACATGGCAGGTTCCACTCTCAAGTCTATGTATCAAAATGTTGAGATATTTAATAATATTAGCGATATTATCTATATTTTATAATATAGTCTATAGATATTATGATTACTAGCTGCTTCGCCCACGTAGTCAAAGAAAAACAAGCACAGTTCCCGTTCCCGTGGGATTTATTTATCCTATGTCCGTCCTTAGGTCTCAAGCTATTTCTGTGCCAAATTTGAAGTAAATCTATACAGTACTTTTTGAGATTAGCCCGGACATACATACAGACAAACAGACAAAAATTTAAAAAAACTATGCTTTCGGCTTTTGTGTTCAGTTTTGACTTTCCTATGATTTTATTATGTGTATAGAATATAGATAATAATAAATCATGTTTAATATCCCCTAAAATGAATTTTGTTTTTTTTATTCTTAATTCAGTTTTCGAATCAGCGCGCGCGTCATCACCATGTATAGTGTTTCTGGACGAGCTGGACGCGCTAGCGCCGCGGCGCGGGTCGGCGGGCGACTCGGGCGGCGCGAGCGACCGCGTGGTCAGCCAGCTGCTGGCAGAGGTCGACGGCGTGGTCAGCGACGCGGGTGAGACTTGATGAAATATGTCATCAAGATCAGACAAAAATGCTCATAAAATAAAAACTACTGGGCCTATCCAAATAAAATTTTATGGGACCAATTCGACACCATTCCGCATCAAAAGGAAAAGAATCACGTAAATCGGTTTAGAAACCTTGGAGGTGTACATACATAAAAAAACATACCGGCCGAATTGATAACCTCCTCCTTTTTTTTTGAAGTCGGTTAATAAATTGAAATTGTGACACAGTGCGATTCAAACTTAATGGCGGTTCGGAAGTTGCGATGCGAATGCACGAGCGCGCAGGTAACCGACCCTCAACGTTCCGGTAATATCTAAAATTGTTTTCTGCTCATCAGATCGTTTGATGTTCCGAGCCGCCATTCAGTTTTAATCGTACTATAATGATCCAGAAAATGTTATAAATGAAAATAAGGGTGTACGGTGTAAACAGCTTAAATATCGTAAATATATAATACTAGCTGCTCCTCGCGGTTTCACCCCCGTGGCTCCACTCCTGTTGCCCGTAGCGTGATGAAATATAGCCTATAACCTTCCTCGATAAATGGGCTATCTAACACCGAAAGAATTTTTCAAATCGGACCAGTAGTTCCTGAGATTATCGCGTTCAAACAAACAAACAAACAAACTCTTCAGCTTTATAATATTACTAGCTTCCGCCCCCGACTTTGTACGTGCATCCCCGTTTTTCCCCGTTCCCGCAAGAATTTCGGGAAATCCTTTCTTAGCGGATGCCTACGTCCTAACATCTACCTGCATGCCAAATTTCAGCCCGATACGTCCAGTGGTTTGGGCTGTGCGTTGATAGATCACTATATCAGTCACCTTTGAGTTTTATATATATTATAGAAGTATATATTTAAGTACTTGTATTGACAACAGTCAGTACGGATATTATTATTAAAATTTACGCCATGCCTTATAAAAACATATATATCATTTATTATCAATTTAAAAAATTCTAGACGCAGACACTTCAAGTTTCGTATTCATAATGGGCGCAACGAACCGGCCGGATCTTCTGGAACAATCTCTGCTGCGGCCCGGCCGGCTCGACAAGCTAATATACGTCGGACCGTACTGCGGCCAGCAGGAGAAGACTTCTGTCCTTAAAGCGCTGTGCAGAAGGTTCATTTTGCATTGTATCATTATGTTTTTCTTTAGATTACTTTTTTGTTAACTAATATAGTTTACTTACTATAAAATACCTACTAATAAAATCGACACAGTATGTTTATAGTCATAATAATTATGATCTTTAATTTCTATGTGATCATCTTTCTAAAGTTTTTACAATATTAGATACGAAATTTGATTTCTATTAGATACATTATTAAACCAACAACTGCTAATAATTCTACAAATTAAAAATACTTATAGCATTTATATTCTCTTCATGCAGCTACAATCTTCGTCCAGAAGTGGATCTGGAGAAAGTAGCAGCGGCGTTGCCGGACCGCTGCACGGGCGCGGATTTATTGCAAATAGTCTCGACCGCTCGATCGGCCGCTGTCCGTTCTCTTGTGGCCAAACTCAATAGTGGTACGAACTTGTGCAAATTATCCGATTATTGCATTTAATTATTAATTTTATGTTGTTAACTAGTATAATGCAATTTATCTGGTTTCAAAAATACTTAATTAATAATTTATTTTTATAAATTACTTTTATTTATGAAATTCGCATATTATAAAATGCAGCCTGTATGTATAGATTTTTTTTTTTCAGGATTAATCAAGGAAAGCGATTTAAGTACAGATTCAGTCATACTCGGTATATCAGAGTTATGGCAAGGTGTTGAATCTTTTCGACCTTCAGTTACTGAAGAAGAATTGCACTACTACGAGTCTCTTCAAAACGTTATGTAAATGGGCTTAATGGGAATAAAAATGTTTAAAGCTTACAGTAGTTTCATTTAAGTACCTAAAGTTATTGAAGAAACGGGAAATCAAAACAATTTTTAGAGATTTGTATATCTACATCAGGCAATAAAAAAATTGTCCTGCAAAATTTAGTTGGTGGTGTGGCTAAAACAAATTTTATTTGCAAAATGAAATATAATATTGTGAATTATGTTGTTGTTTTATTTAATTGGGTTAATCCTGCACTGAGTTAATGTCATTTAAAAAACATGTGTGTGGTAAAGATTTATTTTATTTATTTATTTATTCTTTATTGTACATAATATACCAAACATAAATAAGCTATACTATAATTAAATACAATGAAAACACACGGCACATACGTACTAAAAGGCGGCCTTATTGCTCAAAAGCAATCTCTTCCAGGCAACCCTGATTGGTAAGGAATGTATGCTAGAACGCGACTTGGCGCCAATTCAATAAATAAATATATAAATATATAATACAATAATAATAATAACATAATATATATAATAAATACTTATAAATTAATATAAATATAATATCTACTTACATATTATATTTTATTTTTTCATTAAATATACATACACATAATAGTACATAACCTACTAAAACACTACAAAAATACAGAATAAACTATTTTATATGATATAAAATAAATATAAGCAACACCATGGACGTATAAAAAAAGACGGACGCCGTATTACGAACAAACAACGTGAAGCCACCATAGTAAGCTAGCGATCGTGTAAAGACAATAAACAAGCACACACTCTCACCATAGTAAGCTAGTCGGCCGCCATTACGTCGTGAACTACCGACTGATTAACTGCGTCACTGTTTCACAAAAAATATTTAAAATGCCGTCTTGCGTGGTTAAATGGTGTCGCAACAGTACAATTTTAAATAACAAAACACGAGGGATTACATTCCATAGGGAAGCAAGTTATTTCTTTTATGTTTTAATGCCAAAATTATTACGGCAAAATTTATAGAAAAAAATACAGCCGCCATTGTCAACAGGACAGCTGTTGCCATGGCAACATGGCACACACACATGGATGTTTCGCCGCCATTACTAGGCTTCACTCAATGTTTAGGCGATATACCGTCCGTCTTTTTTTATACGTCCATGAGAAAAAGATACAGCCGCCATTGTCAACAGGACAGCTGTTGCCATGGCAACATGGCACACACACATGGATGTTTCGCCGCCATTACTAGGCTTCACTCAATGTTTAGGCGATATACCGTCCGTCTTTTTTTATACGTCCATGAGCAACACATTATAAAGACAGGAAATGATTTTTGACAAGAGCTTTAAAACTTTTGACATTTTGCGCCCGCCTAATAGATTCAGGCAGAGCATTCCAAAGTTGAATAGCGCGAGCAGTAAATGAAGAACCATAGAAATTAGTGCGGCGAACCGGTGCAGAAAGAAGCAGCAGATTAGAAGAGCGAAGAGAAAGTGAATGATTTGAACTAAGGTAATTAAATTGAGTTTTAAGATACCCTGGCGTTTTAGGGTCAAACAGAACACAGTACAGAAGGTTAAGTATGTGGGCATCCCGGCGAAGACGGATGGGAAGCCAATTAAGTTTTTTGCGAAATTCGGTGACATGATCAAATTTACGTAAGCCAAAAATAAATCTGATGCAGAAATTTTGCACCCTCTCAAGGATGTCTAGCTGATACTCAAAAAGATCGGGAAATGAGGAATCGGCATAGTCAAGGAAAGGAAGTAGAAGGGATTGGGCTAACGCAATTTTGGTAGAAATCGGCAGAAAGTTTCGCAAACGGCGCAAACAAGATGCAGTAGCAAACACTTTTTTCCGAATTTGCTTGATGTGTTCCGTCCAGGATAAGTGCTGGTCGAGGTGCAATCCAAGACTTTTAACGGTTTTGCAGATGGGGATGCGGGTACCATCGACCACTACATCCGGCAAACAATCCCAAAAAAAAAAAGATAAATATGTGGTAATAAAGATGTGGTAGCTAGGCTAATATTAATTGTAAATAATAATTGTTTTAGTCGTTCAGTCGTTATAACAGAATTAATTTTAATAAAAAACATCCTGCAAATTGTCAGTACTTGACCAAATTTAAAAACAGGCAAAGTGACCCCGTTTAGTGTTTTATGTTTATTATTATAATCGTTATACTACATAGGACAAGTATTATAATAAAATCTATAATTTAATCAGCTGTAGTTAAACGTATTTGATATAATCTTAATACATTGTAATATTATATTTTAAAAAAAAACGTGTGGCACTCGGGGACTGCCGCGGTAAAGCTATTGCAAAGCATGCCTTCAAGCCACACCTCCGAGCCCGTCGGAGTGGGGAGCGTGAGGTTTTTTCGGTACGGAATTTCTCGATTCGGTCCCCGTGCTCAAGGCCCGCGATAAAAGCTATGCAATAGCTTAATAAAAAATTTAGTTTTATCCATTGAGATATACATATGGAGACGACACCGCCTACATTACTTATGTTCCGCTCAACATAAGCCATATGGCTTAACTGCAAGCTCAATTTTTATTTCTTTTAAAGTGAAACTTGTATACGTAGTATATTATTATTAGTCTGTGGTGAAACGCATCAAATATGCCTTCGTGTGTGTTACGATATTGCACAAATAATATTTTCATCGGTAAGTACATACCTAACTAGATAATAATTTTTAAAACTTAGTTAGAGCAAAAAAATGGCGCACAGATTTTGTTCGTGGTGTCTCCTCCATACGTAGTAATATTATCATTAAAATTCAATTAACTTTTAATCCCTTAAATCATAGAATATACAATAGTAGCTAAACGCTCCATAAATTACAATGAGATTTTAATCAATATACTTTTCGTCGCATCAACAGATAATAAAAAATGACACAGAGGCTATAGTGGTTATATTCTATTATCTGTTTAATTATTGCCATTTCACGGAATGTTTAAAGAATATAGGGAAAAAATGAAAAAATATATACAGATTACAGAGTTATTAAAAGATCACTAAAAATATCCAATAAGTTTTATTTATGGTATAGAATAAAATGAATTTATAAAAATAAAAAACACTGTAACACTGTAAGTGCATAGTTAAAAATAATATTGATTTAAATTTAATATCAATATGTACTTTTATGGGAGAATAAAATTACGTGTCGGGTAAAAATAAATTACACTCGGCAACACTGGATTGTGATTCTTTCTGAATTCAAGATGGTGAGCGTTCATATCATTTCTGTTATTTTACTTTAAGTTTTTGTTTAAATTACTTTTTAATAGCATTTTACATGTAATTCATACTGAAGATATTAGAAAAAATAAATATTTGTCTTAATATTCACAAGTTACGAAAATTAAATTCAATAAGTGTGACTTAACCTCGTGGCAACATGTCTTCTGATACAATAATTAATTTTTTAGCCGCCCAAGAAGGACGCAAAGTCTTCGGCGAAACAGCCCCAAAAAACCCAGAAAAAGAAGGAGGGATCCGGTGGCGGCAAAGCCAAGAAGAAGGTAAGAAACAATAACATTATAAGTGAGGTTATATCGGCATGTATATCGACGCAGGCCAAATGATTATAAATTGTTATATCTTGATTACAATGAGAGTATAAAATGAACTGATATATTGAGTCTGATGGCTGATTTAAGGAACTGGAGCTAAGTTTAATTTTTATTTTCACTACTGACGAATCTTTAAATTTTATTTTGCAGAAGTGGTCCAAAGGAAAAGTACGTGACAAGTTAAATAACCAGGTGTTGTTCGACAAACCCACGTACGAGAAACTGTACAAGGAAGTCCCACAGTACAAGCTCATCACGCCCGCTGTTGTCTCTGAAAGGCTAAAGGTTCGAGGCTCCCTTGCAAGGCGAGCACTCATCGAACTTAGGGATAAAGGTTAGTATTATTTCTTTTATGTCATCTTTAGCAATACCAGTAGGTATATAATACTCAAACTCAAGTCTCAAACTAATATTTAATATTCTTTGGCTAAGAAAGATTAAACATAACAAATCTCTTGCTCTGGATACATATAATATATTATACATATAATATACAACATTGAGTAAGTTGTGACTGAGAAACTAGTACAAATAGCAAACCTATGGTAGAATATTTCGAATCTAGCCTTGAAATATAAAAAAAATCTCCAGTTATTTGTGATTATGATCATAAACTTGAAATTAGTTTTTATAATATTTTTTAACAATTTCAACATCAATAATATAAAAAATAATGTTCACCACTTCACTATTTAGTCGCCCTACCATACATTTACATAATTTCATTTATTGGTGGTTTGATATTTATTGTACTGGAATATTCTATTTTATAGTTTTCTATGTATATGCATACATCAGTACCATATTATGGTCATATAGATGCTACCATATTGAATATTGAGTTCCATAGTTTGCTTTTTCTTCAATATAATTTGTTGCGGAAAAAGACAAGCATATTATGATGATCCTTACAACGCTGGAATAACTATGACAGTTAAATCTGATATATTGAGTCTGATTAAATATTAACATCGCAATTGCAGATATTTTTGTAATTTTAATTGTTTGTCTAAAGAGAACATTTTGTTTCAGGCCTGATCAAGCAGGTAGTCCAACACCACGGACAAGTGATCTACACAAGAGCAACAAAGGGTGACGATCCTGTGGCATAGAATTATGTATAAGTTTTAAAAAATAAATACAAAAAAATCTGAAAACAGTTGTTTTATTCCCTGAATATACAAATAGATACTATGAATAATTTCTCAACAAATAGTAATAATCAACTTGAAAGAAATAATCATTTAAATTTTTCTTCATAATCTTAGCGTGCATTTGATTTGTGTTTTGTATCAACCTCCATAGCAAATCTTATAGATGGATAGAGATCCCTGATACGATCTTTAAAATTAGCTGAATGTTCTTCATTTGAAGTCTCCACCACAACATTAGCCTAAAAAAATAAGTAAGGAAAATAAAATTCAACAATATTATATTTTCATTCATCACACATGCTGAATGCTGATAGACTAGAACATTTCTAAATTTGATTGAACTGTTTTTTAACACAATATTCGTATAAACATATATTCAAAATCAATGATTTACTTTTGCCCTCATTAATTTTCGCGCATATTGCGATTTGCTCGCACAGGAACATTGAATTCTTCAACTCCAAAAAATGAGTCGGATTTTTACATTGACAAACTACAATTATTACCCAAGTAGCTCCAACATCGCTATGGACCCACATCTGTTCAGTGACGAGACTTTTTAACACTGCATGTTCATCAGCAATTGTTTTCGAGAGTTGTTCCAATCCTCCAGGGTGGTCAGGCACGGCTACCGCAAATCTTAGAAGTCTCCCTGTAGCTCCTAGGCCCCTCTGAATAGTACGAGAGAGCCGACCAGAGTCTATATTACCACCGCTTATTACGCAAACTGCCCTGTATGTAGGTAGCATATACAAGATACAATATGTTTTGGAAATACGAATACCAACTCAAAATGTGTGATATTTTTACTGCTATTACCTCTTGCCTCTCAATTCCGGCACTAGCCCTTGCATAACTGCAGCTAAAGCACACACACCAGCGCCATCCGCAACTAATCGCTCGCGTTCCAACATGCTTATGATAGCTTTTGCTATGTAACTTTCATCAACTACAAGCTTTTAAAATAACAGTAGATATTATTTTAAATCTATCCAGAATTTCAATAATTATAGGACGTTATTGTACGTACCATTCTGTCCAGTCTTCCTTTGATAGTAGCAAATGCATTGGGACCTACAGTAGACGCATTAAGGTTTTGAGCTAAATTTGGTACAGTCTGGACATTCACTGGTCGTCCAGCTTGTAGAGCTCTCATCATTTTTGGAACTTTAGCGCATTCAGCTCCCTAGTGCCATATGACAAAATATTACCGGCACATTACACGCATTATATTATCATATTGTTTGAGTATTTTAGACACTTACATATATAAGGCATGTGCACTTAAGTTTTTTGCAAGCCACTAGTATAGCTGCTAACAGACCACCTGCAGCAACCGGCACTATCACAGCATCGGTTTCTGGCAATTGCGTGATTATCTCTACTCCCACGGATCCTAAACCCGCCATCACTAACGGATCATCAGAACTGCATAAATAATGGGAAAATATTACCTACTAAACACAGAGGTTTTAACTGCATTATTGTAAGTAGACTTAAGATGCTTATTTTGATGACAGTTACATTTGAAAATGTTATTAACTTAAATAATTAATTCTAACCTAAGTAAAACTTGATGACTATCACGAATGACTTTCTTCGCATATGCGTATGCGTCATCTACATTCTCTCCGTAAAGAACAACGTCTGCACCGAGTTCCGAACAACGTTGGGCGTGGGCCGGAGGCGCGCGATTCGGCAGAACTACAGTAACCTTCGCAGAAATTAATGAAAGTATTCAATAATTATGATATTCTAAATATATCGTGTAGAACCTTTGTAGAATATATTTTCATTCTTACAGGTATCCCCAATGTTCCACTGTGGTAGGCTGCACCTAACGCCATGTTTCCATTTGAAGGCACTATTACGCCACGGTCGCTCAATTCTTCACCCTTTGCTACGAAAACGTTCCTAATTCCACGCTCTGCGCAACTTTGGCAAAAATATATTTATTCGACGATAATATGCCTTGCATAGATTGATATTGAAATGGGGTAATTAAAATGTATAACATACCTGCCTGTGTATTGTAAATTTTCACATTTTAAATAAATATTATAATCCATGTATTTGCTAATTTTTGCTTCCTGTAAAAGTAAATTTTGGCGAAATGGGTACAGGTGTAAAAGTAGGTAGTTAAAATAAAATTGAAAAAGTAATAATAATTACACAAAGAGGTGTGTGAATTATTCCATCGTCGATTCTTTCAACAGCTTGTTTGATTTCGTTGAAAGACAATATATGTGGTATTACATTTTCCACATCAGGATCTTCCTAAATAAAATATCACGAATCAATAATATGTATATAAGTAACTAATCAAATCTTTTTCAATAAAAAATACCCTTACCATGTTCAATGATATTTATAATTATTATACGTGATTAATTTGGTAAAACCTGAGAGCCAGACTATTTATTTTTTGGATTTTATTAATAACATTGATTGTCCCTTCTATAAATTTATACTGTCACTCCAGAACATAACATAAACCACGCTAGAGGTATCTATTTCTATGTACCATAGATATTTAGGTATGAGTAGGCTATATAATTCCGTAGTAAATGTTTGTAACCATACAATTCTGAAACGGCTTGACCGATTTGTATGAAACTTTTTGTGTATGTAAGTCTTGACTCTTGAGTACCTACTTAGCTACTGAGGAGGTACTTAAACGAATTTTTATATCCTTACATGATATGGATGTCCTGCCTCCTGGCAGCTAGTTAGTAGGTATTTCAGCAATAAAATTATTCTAATTACCTAAATCTGTACATACAAACCAATAAATAGGTGTTTAATTACCAGAATTTTTTTAAAATAGCCCCGCTGTTGCTCAATGCAAGTGCGACATCACCGTAAAAAGTTGTCTTTTAAATGTCTGAATGCTCTTTTATCATTTTTAATGGTTTCTTCTGCTACTATGAATTTCCGGGTTATTTCGTCCAAATTGTGGCATTCTCTCAAGTAGCCGAGGTCTTTTTAGTATCCCCATTGAAACAAATAAATGGGGTTTAGGTCGAGGGACCGTGGAGGCCAGGCTTTAAAGCAGGCGTCACCGGCGCATGCGCAGGCTGCAACGACCAATCCATCTTTCAGGGTATTTTTGCCCTTTAGCCTGGCCTCCACGGTCTCCGGACATAAACCCTATTGATTTTTTTCCGTGGGGATACTACAAAGACGAGAGACTGCCACAATTTGGACGAAATAACCCGGAAATTCATAGTAGCAGAAGAAACCATTAAAAATGATAAAAGAGCATTCAGACATTTAAAAGACAACTTTTTACGGTGATGTCGCACTTGCATTGAGCAACAGCGGGGCTATTTTAAAAAAATTCTGGTAATTAAACACCTATTTATTGGTTTTAGTGATCATCATGTTAATAAAAATTTTGCACTTACCACATTTAGATTTCAATTTTTCGATTGAACCCTTCTGAATAATAAAATGAAATTTTTAGGGTAGCTACCTGATCGATAGAGCAAGTTTTTAAAAGCCAAATGGAAAACCTTTTTTATGTGATTTTATTTTTTTATGGGCCCTTAAATTTATGAGCATACTGGGTAATTTTATCTTTCTTGGCATTTAATTCTTTTTTTATTCCATTTGAAGATCTAACGATAGTAAATGTTACCATACTGAATTGGCCTATCTTTCAGCTTAGCACACAAAAAAAATCAAGTATCTAGCGCAATAATTCACGACACCATAAATAAAAATTTGATCGTACTCGGCGATAGATGAAAAATTGAAAAAAACGTCATAACTCCGAAAGTACGAAAAATCGCATAACACACATGGGGGTGATTCGGATAGCCCTCTAATTCCTCTACCTCCCAGCTTCAGTATATCACTACTTTTTGGGACACCCTGTATACCTACACATGTTATTGTATCTTTACTTATAAGTATAGGGTTTGACCATTAGAATGATTTGTTTTGTAATTTTAATAAAATTCATATTTTTTAATTGTAGTTAAGTATTTTATTATAAGTATTTTAACAAAAACAAAATTATATATAAAATAGACATAAAATTGTTACAATAAATTGATTTGGGTTTGCGGATAATCTTTCAACAATTTCTTTTCTACTTCCTTCGCATGCATTGCGTCGTTTACTTCAACTTGGAAGTTCATCTGAAACACAGAAATGCAAAATTAAATCCTGATATCTTAATGTAGTCATTATGTTTGACTAGTACCTAAATTCATCCTATAAAATTTGAGTTTCCCCACTTATATTTTGAAAATATTAGAAAAAAAATAGTTTACTCGTGCGGAGTAGTAACTACCAAGCAGCTTTATTAAAAATCTTTTTCCTATGTACCGTTACACTGGTAATATCTTTCCGCATCCAAGGGCCTTCTGTGGTCACATTTTTGACATCTGCTCCTGAATCTGTCAGCCTAGCAATAAGTTTGGCAACGCCGCCGGGCGAATCGTTCAGGGTAACCGTTATCATCATGAGTCTACCCTCCGCTTGCAAACCACGTTCGATTACACGGGGTATACGACTACTGTTAATGTTACCACCCGACAGTATTATGACGACACTGAAACATGTAAATCAGAATAAATGAGCAACTCAAGTTTCACAATCGTATCACTTCTTATAAACGACCAACGGTCTGGATACTTTTGGAATTTTGAATTTTTTACATAACTATTTTGTAAGCTAACTATAATCTTACTATAATAGCTGTGTGTAAGTTATAGTAGTTAAAGTACGTAGGTAGCTATAGGTATTGGAACGTCGTATAAAGCATAAGAAAACAATTGGACATAATTATGTAGAGATATATTAGGAATTCGGTAATCTTTTTTGAAGTCGGTTGAAAATTATATCGAGTTATAGAAGTTTTATCGTATTAAATCATAACAAACTTTTTTCCCTTGAGTTCTGGCATTTTCCCCGCCATTATTGCTGCGACGGGACAAGCAGCGGCACCCTCCACAACCATTTTTTCACGCTCAAATAAAATAAGCATTGCTCTAGAAATCCATGTTTCTTCGACGGTTATCTGTACAAATATTATATAGTAAGTACACAGATCACAGAAACTAAAGGATATAGTATATATCTATATAGATCCTAGTCATTATCTCGTAACAGAGACATAAAAGTTGTAGAAAATAATTTCACCATTTTATCAAGGAATCCACGTATGATGTTAAATGCATTATTACTAGCAATTACTTCTGATAGACTGTCAGCTATATTCTGTTTTAATTGGATCGGAACCGGCCTCTTCTCTTGTAGTGCTTTAGTCATGGTTGGCGCTGATGCACATTCTACACCCTATGCAACAATATGTTATTGATGATTAATTGCAATTTAGAATGAAAATATGTACATATAATTAAAAAAGCAGGACTCTACCTTCAAGTCTACTCAGATATTTCAGACGGTCAAGGAGGCAAAAAAATATATAGTATAGTAACTAGTTAGCTGTTTATTTAATTTTCAGATTAACTCACGTAAATTAAGCAATTGGGTAATAAAGTTTTTACAGCTAACAAAACGCTGGCAACGAGACCTCCGGTTCCCACAGGACACAAAATAGCATCAATTTTGTCTTTTTGCGAAAGTATTTCTAGGCCAAGCGTTCCATATCCTGCTAATAGGTCCAATCTATCTGATCTAGAAAAGACAATTCCATTCCATTTGTAGTTTTTAATTCTAAGAAAATATATTCAGTAATTAATTCACAATAGGTACTTATAATTAAGTAGGTGTTTACTAAAATCTAATCTATTACCCATGAACGTAGTTCGAACCAATCTCGCCACTGTATGTAAGAGCATGTAGACTGGCATCGTTTGCATCATTACCGTACATTTTTATAATTGCGAAATTCTCTTTATATCGTTGTCTATCAGAAATGGGATGATCCTTAGGTATAACTATGTTGATAGGAACGGAATGTGTAAATCCATA
Source organism: Colias philodice (assembly GCF_061535455.1). Lineage (NCBI taxonomy): Eukaryota > Metazoa > Arthropoda > Insecta > Lepidoptera > Pieridae > Colias > Colias philodice. Next base: position 6,707,884 of record NC_143103.1, on the reverse strand, counting down.
ATAACTTATTGCAGTAAGGAAATTGCGGCCACCTGACACGGTGCATCCCTTGCTTTTATCTTTTAGTTGAAGGCTTTCGATAACGTTGCACGCACCACGAGCCTTAAAACTTAAAAGAAACATAAGTAATAGGTATATATAAATCAGATTTAAGATAGACAAAGCTAACCATGTGTAGGTATCTTAGGTAGGTATAAGTACACATACAGTGTGGAAAAAAATAAAATAGTTAACAATTTTTTTTTTAATTTTTAGTTCGATCCGAGGTTGAAGCAAGTGAATTTTCGAAAATCTTTGAATTTGCTATCTCCACTATTTCAATTACTTTCCCTCAACTCTCAAGGGCCCATCGAAAATTTGAACACTGTTTAGTGCATACTAATGAGTTAATGTATTCTTATAAAGTATCTAACAAGTAACAATAATAGTATTTACTATTATTATCCGTAGGATGGGAGGAAGACTTTCAAATCCACAGTAAAATTATCCAACATAAGTTAAATTTTAATACCTATTGACAATCGACCATTCGATAAATCGATAGGCTACTCAACTCATATCATTTAAATACCTACCTTCCAGTTTTCTGCAGATTTTCACATTTTAAACAGACATTGCAGAAGTTATTTCCTATATATTTTGCTTCCTGAAAAAATATAAGAGCTTGCTGACCAATCTAGCTACTTACGCAATAATATGTACAGTGGTGAAAAATGAATAAAAATACATCAGTTTTAATAAAAACTTATACAATTACTGACAATCAATGGAGTTACTGTTATTTGATCTTTGATTCTATTATGGGCCTCTTGAATGTCTTCAAGCTTTAGTCTTATTTTACTTACAGATTCCGATTCATTTACCTTTACATAAAAAAATAAATGTGAAAAATTAGCTTTTTAATTGGAGTGAACACTTCATTTATTAGAGTATTCAAATCTAAGATTCAAATATTCAAATTAGCCATAATTAAAAGAACCTACATTCTGCTTGGAAGATATAAAGCTTTCTCCAAAAACATCCCACATTTCAAAAAAGAATAGATTATATATTTTGTATAGGTAGCTTTTTTTAAAGCCAAAAAAAATATTTTTATAGTTTCAAGTTTCAATAATATTGTTGACAAATTCATTAAAATTTAATATAATGTCAAACTGTCAACTTCAAATTTATTATATTTTTAAATTGCACATATGGATATAAAATACTTTATTACCGTTTATTGCTAAACACTAGAGGCACATAGAGCAATATTATTATTATTTATCTATAGATTTTTCTTATATTAGGGCGTATTCAGAAAGAAAGCTTGAAACTTATAAGCGCTTATCGGCGCTTATAAGCGCTGGTAACCCGCGCAGGAAAATATATGAACATGCGCTTATAAGCGCTGATCGGCGCCGACAAGTTTGTTGAGTTGAAACTTGTCGGCGCCTATCAGCGCTTATAAGCGCATGTTTATATATTTTCCTGCGCGGGTTACCAGCGCTTATAAGCGCCGATAAGCGCTTATAAGCGCTTATAAGTTTCAAGCTTTCTTTCTGAATACGCCCTTAGAGTTAGAAGATTATACTACTTTTAAATAAAACAACCAAATGGACTTTAATGTATTATTTAATAATAGAATTATTTAGAAATTTAATTAATTGCTAATGCATCATTTTGCGCTTCTTGTGCTAATTGTACTTGTAAATTAAGCAACTTATTTTTTAAAACCACTATACCCATTAAGACTATATTTTCAGGTTTCAAAGCCCCAGCAGATTCTACATTATAAAAGAACTTGTTTGGTTTCGCTTCCCAATTGAATTCTGCTTCATACTGGTCTTCATCAAGCTCTGTGTGCTCACTTTTCGGCCATTCATCTGGTTTTGGATATAGAGTATGTCTCATAGCATTATCAGGATCATATTCAAATGAAACACCCGCTGTCGGATTCCATTTAGCATGTTCTTTCCCAAATCCTTTCTTAGCATAAGCCCGTAACTTCAATTCTTGACCTTTTCTCAGCTTAATAATTAAGATTTCGTCCATCTCACCATAATCTGCTTGATCTTCGTCCCGGTGTCGAGATGTGACTGGAACTACTCTGGGGTCACTCGACTTTAAATCTGCAGTTGTTACATGTCTAGTTTGATCATCTGTACATTTCACATCTAAAGTGAATTCGACACTGCAGTCGGAACAGAAATCTGCACACATACAATCTCTTGAATAGCGAATTTTATCAACGACATCATCTGATATTAACGGTATGAGACCGATTCTATGGGCTAGAAATTCGTCACTAAGGACGGTTGAATTTGCCTCCAATTGAACCCAATCTATAGCCATAGTCGGGGTTTCAGCGATAAACACACGGCGCATACTGTTAGCTACACTTAATTCGGTATCTTCTACTACAAACTTAACATTGTCGTCGGTTAGTTCAGTTATATGCACAGAAGGTTGGTTAGCGTACGGCATGGTGGTTTTTGGTTATTGGCAATATTGCCAGCAGCCCACTTCAGTAACTGAATATTACAAGAGCTTTTTTTCAATGTTTTATATACAAATAGTCGTATTTTATTGAATAAAACATAAACTTCACTATTTACGCGTCATGCTGGTTAAGTGACAATGAAAAATGTCAATTGTCAATCTTACGTCAACCGTCAACGTGAAACGTCAATTAGGGTAGGTATGTAAATATCGTTTATCTCAACGTCTCAGAGGAATAAACCTGCTCTGAGTCGTTTATCGTTCCATTGTAACGTTCCTTTTTACGTCTAGGCTTACGAAAATGTGGCAGCATAGCAGCGCAATAAACTTAAAAATAACATCAACTATACAAGTATTTTGTATTAAATAAAAGTAGGTCGAATACAACCACAATACAACCATTTATTTTTATATAATAAATGAAATAAATAACCTTTTATGAAATATTATTACCTACTTTAAAACATTACACTGTTCAATTAACGGTTTCTTGTTTGAAAATAATTCTGGTTTTCAAATTCGGTTAGGTAGTGCCCTTGAATTATTTTTAAACAATTCAAGGACAGTACCTAACCGAATACCGAGTAACCACAGGAGTAACCGAGTACACGTAGGTACCTAACGAAAGAATAATAATTTTTATACCAAATTTTATACTACCTATATAGATTATAGCTTTATAGATTGATCCTTAAAGCTTAGAAGAGTGTATAATTTAATTATTTACCTAATGATTTGTTTTCCGTTTTATATGGGACGTGTTGCCACAAGAAGTATTAGAATGAGAATCACTACATAGTATAAAACAAAGTCGCTTTTTCTGTCCCTATGTCCTTATGTATGCTTAAATCTTTAAAACTACGCAACTGATTTTGATGCGTTTTTTTGTAATAGATAGAGTGATTCAAGAGGAAGGTTTTAGTATATAGATAATTTATTAGGTTTTAGACAAAGCGGGCGAAGCCGCGGGCGGTAAGCTAGTCTATACAAATATTATAAAGAGGAAAGGTTTGATTTTTTGTTTGTTTGTTTGTATGAATTGAATAGGCTCCGAAACTACTTGGCAGATTTGAAAAATTCTTTCACTGTTGGAAAGCTACATCATTTCTGAGTGACATAGGCTAGGTTTTATCCCGGAAATCCCACGGGAACGGGAACTATGCGGGTTTTTTTTTGAAAACGCGGGCGAAGCCGCAGGCGGATTGCTAGTATTATAATAAACCAGCTTTCCGCCCGCAGCTTAGCCCGCGTTTTGAAAGAAAAACTCGGGTAATTCCCGTTCCCTTGGGATTTCCGGGATTAAAATGTGTTAATCCAGTTACCCTCTATAGTCTATATGTGTGTTAAATTTCATTGTAATCGGTTCAGTAGTATTTGATACACATACACATAACTACATCCATCCTCACAAACGTTCGCATTATTTTATAGTATTAAAATTAGTACATAGGATAGGACAGTGGTCGTAGCTGTACGTACTTATATTTCTATATATGTATATGTATACGTAATGCTCATAAAGACTGTAAGCTTGTTAGTACATGAATGTCAGTGCAGTAGTGTGTACGTACCTACTCCTTTCCCTTATTTAAATTACAGAAAATAAAAGAAAGATATGGAAAATCCAAAAGTGCACGCCTCATAATTTTTTTTTAATAAATATTTATTAATTATTATTTTTGTTTATTTAATAACAATTAAACCACATCGAATCAGACCCTGAAAAATGAAAGGGTTCTATTCCTGAGCATACTCAAGCGTAAGAGAAAAAAAAAGACTCGATTAGTAAAGTATTTCGGTCGCTATCGTGTTAACAAGAAAAAGGATCCGCACATACAGACACACGGACGTCCAAGACAGAACTTTTTTAAACTGTTTTTTAACTAGTTTAAATAACAAAAATGACATCAAAAATATCATGAACGTTAAAAAAAGTGTTTTTTCTTAATATGTGTGTGTATGTATTATCTTACAAGTGCAATGTATGATACATAAAGACATTTTAAGTTTGAAAAATCAGATGTTTTGCGCGAAGTGACAGTAGTACCCACCTCAACGCTTCGCTTATGAGGCGTGCAAAATCACTTTCTATAGGAATAATTTTTATACCTAGTTAGGTTGAGATTCAATTTTTCAATACAAGTTAAATTTCATAACCAGACAAAGGATTCGGCAATTACGTACCTATAGGTGCATACTTTAGTTTTAAAAGAGGGGATTTTGGGATTTACTCGAGCGCGTCAGATTACTATAAGGGACGGTACCTTAGCTATTCATTAGTACCTCTAGTCAATATGAGCAGTTATGGTTGGTGGGTGCGCTCAGGGGCCCCGCTGGAAAATTTGAATAATCCATAATTCCCTAAGGTTGAGCTCGAATCGTCAGATTAGCGAAATGGGGACTTCTTATATTGTAATTAACCCCCCCATATATTAATCTGACGCGCTCGAATAATATTACTTTAATTTTTTACCCTTTCTTCATAGCGATTAAATCGCCACTTAAATCGTCAGATTAACGTATACTTTTTTTCAGTGACGTCCTGGAGCATGCAAAATATCAATATCTAACGCGCTTGAGTATTTCCAAGCCAATTTTTTTCCTTTTTAAATTAAAAAAAATCAAAAAACCCTTCCCCACCGCTAAAAGTGAAAACATTATAGGACCTTTTTTTCTCGCTATGGTCTAATCTACCAATTCTAATAGGTTCCCGTGACGCTCGAGTAAATCCACATTTAGCATCCTGGGCTCCCCTACTATATTATACTAGAGTGCGAGGCTATGGAAATTGCTAATTGGATTATTATTTTACGGCCCAATATCGATTTATTAATGGTCCACAATACAAGCTAATCGCCACGACATTCCAGTTATGGTAAAGTTCCAAGGCAGCAAAGATTCTTTTAGTTATATTGAAAAAAATACCCATATCCACTATACATAATATGTATATATGTACACATATTTTCAATTTCTGTTCATGAGGAATCTAGTTTCTGTAGGACTACCTCATTTTAGTGATATGATTATCTATACTAATATTATAAAGAGGAAAGGTTTGTATGTAGTATGTAGTAGGTTATGTATGGTTTTCAGGCATAAACTACTGGACCGATTTTGATGAAATTTGGTACAGATAATCTTTAGACCGTGAGAAATAACATAGGCTTAAATAGCATAAATAACATACCTTTTATTGCGAAATATAATATGTACCACGGGCGAAGCCGGGGCGGACCGCTAGTAATTAATAATGGATAAACCTATAAACAATTGCCCATGGTATAATTTATACTTTGTACTCTTTTACGATGTAAAAGGAATCTAGTGAATTGTGTAAACCATTCATTCGTCTCGTGAAAAGCTAAGTGACCGGTCACAAGATAAAGTTTCAAAATAATTAGTTTGTGAAATATTTTTTTTATTTAAAACAATGGAACGATATGATAATGGCCCAGTAAGATAATTATTTCCTATAATTATTATTTATATTTATTTGAATACAATTATTACAAGTGTATAACTATTTAATATTAAGTATTTCCTCATAATCTTATTCTTTAATACATATCTATATTTAAATCTCGTGTCACAATGTTAATTGTCCTCAATGGACTCCTAAACCCGATTATAATAAAATTCGCACACCATGTGTAGTTCGATCCAACTTGAGAGATAGGATAGTTTAAACTTGTAGGTACCACGGGCGAAGCCGGGGCGGACCGCTAGTATTTGATAAAATTTTAATGAAGAGAAATGATTTAATTCTATACAGAACCAACCAAGAATTAAGTTAACAATATGTTCTGTCTTATGTAAATAAACAATTATTATTATAGATACATGCATTGACTTTAGTCCTATTAATTAGCTTTCTGTTCATATAAAGTTATAATAATTAATAAATACTTATATTAATCTATGATGTCGGTACATGTTATCTTAATGTAGTCTTATGGTTCTCAACCTTTGATCTTTGTTATAATTTTAATAAGCTAATACAAGCGTTATAAACTGCGACTTGTCGCACCAAAAAGATGAGGCCTTCGTGAACGCATACACGTTCTACCATAATAATTAATTTTAAAATGGTTTTCCAGACCATTGAATATGATCCGATGTGTGATAGTGAGAATCCTCAAAAAATATCATTTGAGGATGTTTCAGCTGCCGCTTTCAGGATTCAGAGTGGGATTATAAAAACGCCATGCGTGGTAAGTTAATATATGTATAAGTTAAGGCTTACTAAATATTTTTTATGTATTTGTAAAATGTTTTTTACATTAACATGTCCATAGTTGCAGCGGCGAATATCCAATAGACCTACCTTCATTTCTGTGCTATAAATGATTGATGATTCAAGATGACTATTGAAGGTTTTTAACGGTTAATTTTCATTAAGGTTTTTGAAGATGTACATTATTTTGATCATAGTGATCGATTTCAAAATACCTTTAATTTTGGACAAACCTTTTCGTCTTCTTCTAGAGTAGTAACTAAAACTATGTAGTTGGTTACTATGCACTTTTCGTTTTAAAATAACTGTTTTTTTTATTATAGAAATCCCACATGTCGAGTATTTATGGTATGGAAATTTATCTGAAAAATGATTTCCTGCAGCATACCGGAAGGTAGAGTTTATATGCTTATAAGTTAATGTTAGTTACTTCACTTTAAATTTAAAAAAGCTTTTCGCTCTTTGTAAAAATACAAGTTATTTTCAATTAAAATAAAGGCTACATTTGAAATTTTGAATTTATTAAGGATTTTTAACAAAAATTCTACAAAAGAAAAAATAACCTATTCATCAAATGATCAGTATCACTACAAGTATACGTATTCCTCAAGTATTTTCCTTTGTAGTTTCAAAGAGCGTGGTGCCCGTAATGCATTACTACTGCTCTCCCCTGAAGCAAAAGCTCGAGGGGTGATCTCGGCGTCATTGGGCAACCATTCCCAAGGGCTGAGTTACCACGCACAAAAGCTCAATGTCCCCACCACCGTGGTAATGCCAAACGTAGCTCCAATCATGAAGATCGAGAACTGCCGCTCGTATGGCGCAAATGTCGTAATTCACGGCCATGACATGAAGGAAGCAAAATACCACGCTATGTCGCTTGCCAAAGAGAAAGGCCTCACTTATATCAACGGGTAATAACAATTATGAATAATGGATGGTTTTTGTGGTTTTTACCATAGAAATCTTAATAACAAGACACTTTACACTTCCTAATAGTGATAGAATGTACGTTTAACAAGACTATTTTTTCCGAGTGACGTAGGTACATACTTGATGGTTTTGGTGTAGCAAAATATGCAGCAATAACTCATAATTTAAGGAAATAATGTAACCTATTGCATCATCTAGCTATAACTAAATGGTCGTTTATGTCGTTTAGGTACGACCATCCCCACATAATGGCTGGTCAAGGAACAGTGGGTCTGGAAATATTAGAGCAAGTTCCAGACGTGGATGCCGTGCTGGTCCCGGTGGGAGGGGGAGGTCTCTTGGCCGGCGTCGCCACTGCAATAAAACATCTGAAACCACACGTTCTTATTTATGTAACTACCTAACTATATATTTTTTAAATTATCAAAAAAAAATATATAATATATAAGAATTGCGTAAAAATCTGATTGAATCGAGGATTTATGGATACTTAATTAATACATAGATTGGATGGCTTAATAGACTTTGAGATAAAACTTGATGCTAATTTTTGAATTACTAAAAGATCGTCCTTGTTTAAAATACATAACTATTTGAATTTGTTTTTGAAATTTTGTGAAAAATGTGAATTCACATTTGAAGTAAATTCATTGGTAATAGTACTTGTACAATAGTAGGTACCTATTCAAAGTGATTCAAAAGTTTAAAAAAATCTAAATCGATGTTGTCAATTTATAAACCTAAACACTAATTATTTGCAGGGAGTAGAAACAGAGAAATGTCCAAGTATGGAGACAGCTATGAGGAACAAGGAACCCACGAGTGTGCAGATATGGTCGACTCTAGCAGACGGTCTCGCCGTACCCACCGTCGGCTATAACGCCTTTTTCACCGTCAAAAATCTTATTGATAAAATGGTAATTTCATTCTATTAATAACAGGTATTTTTTCATATCTTTTGTCCGCTTTTTCTTTGATCGTTTATGCTTACGAAAGAAAGTGGCTATTACCACTGCAAAGCTATAAAATCTTTTATGTTTTCTTTATGTAGGTAGGTACTTACTTATCTATGTTTATTAGTAAATATCAAGTGCTTTGAGTGCACATAGCGGAACTATCAGAATTATTCCAACATGGTGAAAAGGTATAGATGTTTTATTGTTTTATCAATGTATGTTTTGCTCATTTCACAATCACCAAGGTTGTATTTTCAATCAATGTCTTAAAAAATGTATACGTTCCAAACTAAGGTTCCAAAATCTAAATTCAGTTGTTATAATTTTGATCTATTTGATAATACATATTAAATACTTCTTTCCAAAATTTGGCAAGTAATCTACTTCAATGTTCCAAGTCTCAAGCACCTCAAGTTAGTATTGTTTAGTTAATACAAAAAAAAAAATAATTATCTATAGCGTCCCTGCTAAAAAAATCCTTTGTTTTTTTTTCTCAACTTCAGATTACAGTGAATGAAGACTGGCTGGCACGCGCCATCTTGCGTCTTGTAGAACAGGAAAAATATGTCGTAGAAGGTGGAGGCGCGGTATGCGTTGCTGCTATCATGGCAGGCTTCGTACCCGAACTTGCTAATAAGAAGTAAGAGATTCTATTCTATTTTATTTTACAAGACAGCAAAAAAGTCACTCGTAAAATACTTAATAACTTTGCCACAAATATTCGTTCAAAGGTCCGAAAAAAAAATTGCACTTAATTCTAACTCATAATTGGAAATCGCTCGAATATTGCACGCCTCATAAGCGAAGCGTTGAGGTGGGTACTACTGTCACTTCGCGCAAAACATCTGATTTTTCAAACTTAAAATGTCTTTATGTATCATACATTGCACTTGTAAGATAATACATACACACACATATTAAGAAAAAACACTATTTTTAACGTTCATGATATTTTTGATGTCATTTTTGTTATTTAAACTAGTTAAAAAACAGTTTAAAAAAGTTCTGTCTTGGACGTCCGTGTGTCTGTATGTGCGGATCCTTTTTCTTGTTAACACGATAGCGACCGAAATACTTTACTAATCGAGTCTTTTTTTTTCTCTTACGCTTGAGTATGCTCAGGAATAGAACCCTTTCATTTTTCAGGGTCTGATTCGATGTGGTTTAATTGTTATTAAATAAACAAAAATAATAATTAATAAATATTTATTAAAAAAAATTATGAGGCGTGCACTTTTGGATTTTCCAAATTATTTATTTTTATATCATACTAGCTTCCACCCGCGGCTTCGCCCGCGTAGTGTTTTGATAAAAGGTAGCCTATGTTCTTTCTCAGGGTCCAAGATTGTCTATGCCTAATTATTTCATCAAAACGGTTGAGAGATTAAAACGGGAAAGCGTAACAGACAGACAGACAGAGTTACTTTCGCCTTTATAATATTATATAGTAGGGATAGGGTTAAAATATAATGTAAAGTGTTACCAGTTACCTACCTATACTACTACTTAATTACACGTAAGACTAAGAGTACCTAACTATTTACCAACTATATTTACTAATTTAGAAGACGGAGACGAGGTGCACTGCACAAATACTAGATAAGTATTTGTGCAGTGGACCTAACAAGATTCCTAATAGCTTTTACAATTAATTATCAAAGCCATTAGGTCAATTAGTATGTATCATGTAAAGTAATGATTGTTATATTGACACGGGTTTGATTATTTTGTATGATAATAATATCAGGGGGGTACCGTGACCCCCCAGATTGAAATTCAAAATATTATTGTTTTATTAGTCATAACATAATTGATATGAATAAATTGAAGCATCACAGGGTGACGTAATTTTAATAAAGTAATAATATTACGAAATAGATATTTTATGATTATAATTTATATCATTATTGATATAAAGATTCGGAATACCAGCTTCCGAAACAATATTTTATTTAAATGTATGGCCATACGCCCGCTTCCTTTTCGTCACTCTTTCTAAAGGGACCATGGTTAAAGGATCCATTCCTTTTTCCCTTCGTCAATCCTATCCTTATCAAATGATAAAGATCCCAAGTGAAAAGTAGGCAACGAATTTACATAGGTCCTACGGTCTATCTCTGCAAAAGCGCGATGGTGATCGCTTACCCCCGTCCGATTAGGGCCCTTCTGGCCTCCTCCACTCAAGCGACAGCCCAAGCCGAGGTTCGTGGTCCCCGTCAAGGGGGGACGCCCTTGTGCATGTCGCTACCAGGGTGAACCTTCAGTTCACTCCCGCGTCCGCGTTAAAATGTAGAAGCCCTTCTGGCTAACATTGAGAGACACCACACACAAAAAAAAAAAGATCGCTTACCATCAGGCGTAGCTCCACTTTGGTTGCCCGATCTAACATAACAAAAAATATTCTTGTTTGTATATCTTTTACTTATTACTTTTGCAGTAACTACAAAATCTATCTTACTTATCTAATGGAAAATGGTAAAAGTTTATCTAATGGTATACCTACTTATTAACCGGTAATATTTCCAGAGTGGTCTGCATATTATCAGGTGGCAACATCGACACAACGATCTTAGGCCGATGCTTGGAGCGCGGTCTGGCGGCTGAGCAGCGTTTGGTGAAGTTCAAGGTGACGGTGAGCGACCGGCCCGGAGGTATTGCGGAGCTGTGCAAGCTGCTCGCATCTTTGGGAGTCTCCATCAAGGACATCATGCAGGAACGCGCTTGGGTGTATGGAGATATATTTAGTGTTCGAGTAAGTCATATTGGAAATGGAAAACCTTCATTACTTTTTGCCTACAATATCTTTTTTGTTGCGAAACTGAAACGAGTTTGAATTGACTAAGGTTTCTGAGTATTATGTGAGCTTTCTGGGGTAAAACACAGACTAGGTAACAGAAGTGCTATCTACGACCACAAGCGACCTGCCAGTTTCACTCTGTTAATTTCAAGCTTATGCAAACTTTTAAAGGCGGAAATACTACTAGCAATTCTTTATACGCATTGTCAATAAAGTTTAATAATTTCAGGTGAAGGTGGTGTGTGAAACTCGAGGCCCCGAACACATGGCTGAGCTACGAAACGTGATCATGAACACCTATAAAGAATGGTATTTTGCGCGGGAATGGGACGAGCGACGTAGGCCCAGTACAGACTCATTAGATGACGTATCACATTAAATTTTTAACACCGAAAAAATTAAAAAAAAATGATGTTGAATATATTATCTACTAGCGACCCGCCCCGGCTTCGCACGGGTGCAATGCTGATACTAAATACACTACCTACAGAAAAACTGTGAACGTTTTATATAAAAACATAGCGGCCCGCTGCCGGCCAGCCGCGCCGGTACCGCTGCAAACGCTACGTCCTGCAATTTTTAAATCTGTAATATCTTCGAAAATATTCACTTAAATCATACGGTGTAAAGGGCCATATAGATCTATATTAAATGAACAATGTATTCAAGGTATTTTAATGGTTAAGGATTAATGCTGTATTGGTTAAAATTGCATCGAAAATTAGCCATTATTTGTCGTAAAAAGTAAATGACAAAAAAAAGTTATTGTGGGTTATCCATAAGAGATAGACACATACCATCGCGGACTTTTCTGTAGACCTTTTCAATGTGTATAATACTTAGTACATTATTTTGTTAAAACTCGTAGGGTTCAGCCTGCGTTTGCAATATAAGCGGAAAAAATGTATTTTTTTACGACATCACATTATAAACCTCAAAAATAACAGTACTTCTCCACTATTTAATGGATGTTATTATACATATAAACCTTCCTCTTGAATCACTCTATCTATTAAAAAAAACCGCATCAAAATCCGTTGCGTAGTTTCAAAGATTTAAGCGTACAAAGGGACATAGGGACATAGGGACAGGGAAAGCGACTTTGTTTTATACTATGTAGTGATAGTGATATTTTAAAAATAAATAATATGTTATAAATATTATGGAATGTTTACTGTGGGATTACATTTAAATTTAAGAAAAAAATATATTTTTAATGAAGTTCTTAATAAATAGATTTACTTTGGGTTTTTTTTATTTACTTACTAATTAAAGTTTATTTAGCCTACTCCTTTAAATACATAGGTAATTTTAAAATGGTAGCTATATACATCGAGTAGGTAGCTTTGAAGGATATAAATGTCGGTTATTGCGCGCGACTTAAAGGACCGGCGCGCGGCGCGGCGATACGAGTGCGAGTGCCTGGCCATATAATCGCGCGATCGCAGACCGCATTGTGGTCCGCATCGAGTGCTCTCGCAAGACGCACATCGCATACATATGCAAAATTGGAAATTATGTCGTCGCCAAGCATGGAATGATCAAAATTATGAAAAGTGTTAATGTTTTTTGTTTGAGGACGACGACGACGATGTATATTTCTTTTTACCACCTATATTAATATAATTAGCTATATTAAAAATGCATAGCGCGTACGCTACCACCGTTTCAACGTCCATTGTCTCACCAAGGCAAATGACAAGTGAGGAGCGTCGCGATTAATTGCGCCAGTAGAGCAGAGTGTGGGCAGAGAGCGCAATGTCGCGGCGATTAACGGCAGCGCGATGAGCAGAGCGATGAGCAGCGCGAGGAGCGTAGTGTGGGCTGTGGCAGGAGCATTAGGCACGCTGCGAGCGCGCGCACGCATATAATATATTATAATATACTCGATTAGACTCCATTTACATTTAAACCCTAAATAGATTTTTTATATATATATCTAAGTAACTACTTGAGTAAATAAAATTTAATGGAATCTAAAATAAAACCAACGTAAAACATATTATAAACCTCATTAGTTAAATACAAATATATTTTACAAAAAATATGCCTACCTACCCAAAATACGTGTCATTGCACTGACACTTTTTATAATTCATCTATCAAGTCAATTTTCCGGTACCGAACATATTATATTTATTTAACATTAAATTATGATTAAAATTATTCGTTAGTAATCTTATATTCTGATGAATGCTTAAAATTGTTTTTCAACATACAGAATGCAGGATGTAAGTAATGTCGTAGTTTAAAACAATTTCTATTCTTAACACAAAATTATGCAAAAACTTAACTGGTTCCACTAAAAAAAATCAGTGCATATAAATGTATTGTATATGGTTTAGTATCGGTTAAATAATATCGTAAAAACGGGTGGGTTTCATGGGCGTAGCCATGGGCACAACTCGTTTAACTATGTAATGTATGTATATTTGAAGAATTATAAAATAATATATATAAAGAAATATATGTAAAGAAATTAAGATCATTATTATTACTGACGTTCTATTTTATTCAGGATATAGAATTTGATGAATTTTGTGATCCCAATAACCCACGAAAAATTAAATATGACGATATCCTTGCTGCCGCGAAGAGAATTAGCGGGGATACCGTCAAAACTTCATCGTCGGTAATTCATGTTTTTTTAGATTTATCATTTGATTTATTGGCTTATTTATTCATGAATTAAATGCATTAAAAATATTTCATAATAACACTATTTCTCAGAAAGCACACATGTCTGAAAAACTTGGAATGGAGATCTTTTTAAAGCAAGAATTCATGCAATATACGGGATGGTAACTATATTGATGACATGATGTAAATTCTCAAATCATTGTTAAAACAGTAAGTACACACTAACGAATAATTCATCATCATTATCAGTTTCAAGGAGCGCGGCGTCAGAAATGCATTGACTCTACTTTCTGAGGAACAAAAAAAGTTAGGAGTAATATCCGCTTCAACTGGAAATCATGGACTTTCAATGAGTTATCATTCAACACTAATGGGGATACCATGTATAATAGTGATGCCGATACAAGCTCCCATTACAAAAATATCGAAATGTGAACAATTTGGAGCTAAATTAATGTTACATGGCAATAATATAGGAGAAGCGAAAAGATTTGCAATGGGTGTAGCCAAAGAAAAGAAAATGAGATATATAAATGGGTAGGTACCATTTTATATATTTACGTTTTGATAGAATATTAACTTTCATAAAAGACCGTATAAGAAATTGAAAAGCCAAGATCAGAGGAACAAAGGCGAATTTAAAAGTTTGTAAAAGAAGAAATAATTGCAGTTACGATCATCCCAATGTCATCGAAGGTCAAGGGACAATAGGCATTGAAATAATTGAACAAATACATGGAGTTGATGCAGTCCTTGTGCCTGTGGGCGGCGGTAGCTTGGTCACTGGTATTGCTGTAGCTGTTAAACATCTTAAACCCGATACTGAAGTTTACGTTAGTACAATACCATTTCATTTAGTGATCGCTACTGATATACTATGACAACCGACTGAAAATAAATGAATCCTACTACATCTATAATTTAAAAATGAATCGCAAAATGTGTTGGTAAGCGCATAACTCGAGAACGGCTGAACCGATTTCGATAATTCTTTTTTTATTATATTCCTTGAAGTACGAGGATGGTTCTTATGGAGAGAAAACGTAAACATGTACCACGGGCGAAGCCGGGGCGGACCGCTAGTTACTAATAATATGAATATCTAAGGCCATAATCAAAAAAGATGAAGAAGCAATGATAATCTTACAAATTAAAGTAAGATTGTAATAATAAAAATTTATATATTACAGGGTGTTCAAACAGAAAAAACCTGTAGTATGGTAGAGTCGTTTAAAAAAAATGAACGAGTTGCCATAACTATAGATTCTACCATCGCTGATGGATTGGCCGTTAATATGGTCGGCGTTAATGCCTATTATAATCTAAAAGGGCTTCTTGATAAAATGGTATAAACCATTATTATAAATAGTCATGTTTAAATTTTTTGTTAAGTTCAATGTAACCAATGTTTTTTGTTTAGGTTATAGTAAAAGAAGATTGGGTAGCGCGTGCAATAATGCACATAGTCGAAGAAGAAAGATTTGTTGTGGAAGGTGCAGCGGCGGTACCAATAGCTGCTATCATGGCTGGCCTATTTCCTAATCTTAAAGGGAAAAAGTAAATTAATTACTTTATTGAATTCATTAAAATAAAACTATAATCTTGAGCAAATTCAAATTAAGTTAAAAATAAAGTTAGAACGTTAAGGAATTATGATTTTTGTTTGTATATCGCCTACCTCAGCAACTATAAACTTTTATTTTTTACGACTGGAAAATTCTCATACTCTATCTGATGGACATGAGCTTCTTAACTTAGAAGAAATAATGTGACTATTAATAACTAAATGCGTCTAATTCACAGAGTTTGCTGTGTAATAAGTGGCGGGAATATTGACACAACAATTCTAGCACGTGCCCTGGAACGAGGAATGGCTGCGGAAGGTCGTTTGATGAAATTCAAAGTGACTGTGACTGATCGCCCCGGTGGTATGGCAGAACTATGCGGTATGCTGTCTGCCGTTGGTGTAACACTTCGAGACTGTATACCAGAACGAGCTTGGGTGAAATCGGATATATTTAGTTGCGAGGTAATTTACTTGTATCTACAGGTTAAATCCATATTGTGATTATTGCTATTTATAAACAAAATTTTGCTCAACAGGAATAGTAAATTATTTCGAAATACTGACCGTTAACGTTTTCCTTTACAGTTAAAAATTATAGCCGAAACAAGAGGCTGGGATCACACAAAAGAGTTGATAGAACAAGTCAAGAAACACTACAAAGATTACTACTTCCCAGAAATGCCTGATAAACAAGATAAAGCACCAGGAGCCAGACGTGGTCCCTGCTTAGCTCCAAATCCTGTTTGCATGCAAAAATAAACAATACAATTCCCTAGCTGGTGATGATCGAGAAATTCTTTTTTAAAAATTATTGTAATGTTACTGGCTGTGCGAATAAAATTTTTAGTTTCAGTTTACTTTATTTTATTTCATACCTAGCTGTATACCACGAGATGCTTAATCCTCCTAAATGGTTACATAAAAATAAAGATTTTTATGCTTCTTTGACAGAAATACTACTATAATAAATAAAAAGAGCATAATCTATCATCATCAATATTAAAATATTTAGAAATTAAAGATTTTTAACGCGATTTATTCATTATATTATTTTCCGACGTTTCGAACACTTTACAGCGAGCGTGGTCACGGGTAGACTGAGATGTTAATCCGTTAAAAATCTGGGAACGGGAAAACCACTGAGCGGATTTTGATAATATGTACAGTCACGAGCAATAATATATGCCTAGGGGGCGATGTGCAAAAATATCTGACACTAGAACAAATTCAATAATATCTGTCTGCCCGTATACAGCAAAAATATCTGACATTATTAAGCAGCATAATAAAGTGGCATCAAAATTATATGACGAAAATGTAGAGCAAATAATTGTGACAACCTCTCGAAGCATAAATATGTGACGTCACCTAGGAGGCAATAATATCTGACACAATTTTATATTTCTGTATTGTAAAATATAATTGATTCCTCACAAAAAGCATAAATATGTGACACTATAGCTTTCCGCCCACGGCTTCGCGTGCGTTTTCACAGAAATACCGCATAGTTCCCGTTCACGGCATAAATATGTAACATCAACTAGGTGGCAATAATATCTGACACAATTTCATATTTCTGTATTTTGCATCGATTCCTCACAAAAAGCATAAATATGTAACATCAACTAGGAAGCAATAATATCTGACACAATTTCATATTTCTGTATTTTGCATCGATTCCTCACACAAAGCATAAATATGTGACTCCAACTAGGTGGCAATAATATCTGACACAATTTCATATTTCTGTATTTTGCATCGATTCCTCACACAAAGCATAAATATGTGACACCAACTAGGTGGCAATAATATCTGACACAATTTCATATTTCTGTATTTTGCATCGATTCCTCACAAAAAGCATAAATATGTGACATCAACTAGGAAGCAATAATATCTGACACTATTTCATATTTCTGTATTTTGCTTCGATTCCTCACACAAAGCATAAATATGTGACACCAACTAGGTGGCAATAATATCTGACACAATTTTATATTTCTGTATTTTGCGTTGATTCCACACAAAAAGCATAAATATGTGACATCAACTAGGAAGCAATAATATCTGACACAATTTTATTTTCAATTTAATATTGAATTAATATAAAATAAATAAATTTTATTTTGACTACGTTGTTTTAAAACATGATTACCATATTAATTAATATGTGCCGTCGTTGTATACTACATATTGTATGTCTAGATATTATATCCTACTAGCTTAACACCCGCGGCTTCGCCCGCGTTTTCAAAGGAAAACACGCATAGTTTCCGTTCCTGTGGGATTTCCAGGATAAAAGCTCTCATAAGCGTTAATCCAAGTTACCTTCTATGTGTGTGCCAAATTCCATTGTTTTGTCTTTTATTTGTGTGAAAGAGTAACAAACATCCTTACATGATACTCACGAACTTTCGCATTTATAATATTAGAAGGATATCATATCATGACAAAATTAAAGTATTCATATACTTATATGAATTAGTGTCCGACCGAACTTTCGGTTTCGGTTTCGGTTTCGGCCGAGTTTCGGCCAAAAATCAAGTTTCGGCCGCAGTTTCGGTTTCGGCCAAAATCGGCCGAAACTTTTGCCGAAACCGAAACTTATTTCGCAAGTTCAGTGAACTTAGTTCACACACGTTCACGCTCGCCTAACTTCGTTTTCCTCGGCAACGCTTTGACGGACGCTGCCAAAGCGTTGGTTGACCCACGCTGGTGGAAACAATTTTTGATTATTGATATTGTTGAGATTGGAACTGGGTGTAATAGTAATTAATAATTATTATTTTTATATAAGAGGTACCTAAAAGAGACTTATTATTCTTCTAAGTACACATACCAATCCAAAGTATTAAAGACTCTTTAATAAAGAGAAAGATCTCAAAATACCAAAACTTAGTATTTAAAGTAACAGTAACAATTACTGATTTGATTTAGATGACTGATTTTACCGAGAACTTAATTTGAATAAATAATAAAAATTAAATTTGTTATTATTAATATTTTAAAAATATTATTTTTTTATTTTATATTAAATAAATGATTACAACAAATTTAATATACTGTGTTTTCCTTTCATGCCCTAATTAAGGCAAAATAATAGGTAAAATGCACCAAAGTTCAGTATTTTTAGAAATTTCATACTAGACCACGTGAGTTTCGGTTTCGGTTTCGGTTTCGGCCGAAACTGAAGCCACGGCCGAACATTCGGTTTCGGTTTCGGTTTCGGCCTGGAAACCAGTTTCGGTCGGACACTAATATGAATACCCACTTGGGTAGATCTATTTTATTTGAAGGTTCAGTGTAACCTTCGTGTATTATTTAGAAATTGTTTTGTTATATTTGACGTTAGCGGCGTTTGACACGATTGCTCCGTTATTCATTTTCATTTACCTATAATATTGCTATTATTTTATTGAGTATCGAAAATTATGGCAAGTTATCATATTATCGTAATTTCATTTAAATAAAAAATATTTACAAAATATAATGTCTCTTTTGTTCATATTCTTACCCCAGCAAAATACAAAACACTAATTCAATAAAAAAACGTTTGGCCTTTTTAAAATCCTATCCTATCTTATCCTACTAGTCCTACAGCCTACTATAATACTACTTCCTATCCTACTAATCTAGTATTATAAATGCGACAGTTTGTGAAGATGTGTATGTGTGTGTTTGTTACTCTTTCACGCAAATACTACTGAACCGATTACAATGAAATTTAGCAGACATATAAAGGGTAACTTGGGTTAACACATAGGATAGGTTTTATCCCAAAATTCCCACGGGAACGGAAACTATGCGGTATTTCTGTGAAAACGCAGGCGAAGCCGTGGGCGGAAAGCTAGTGTCACATATTTATGCTTTTTGTGAGGAATCAATTATATTTTACAATACAGAAATATAAAATTGTGTCAGATATTATCGCCTCCTAGGTGACGTCACATATTTATGCTTCGAGAGGTTGTCACAATTATTTGCTCTACATTTTCGTCATATAATTTTGATGCCACTTTATTATGCGGCCTACTAATGTCAGATATTTTTGCTGTATACGGGCAGACAGATATTATTGAACCCGTTCTTATGACAGATATTTTTGCTAATCTGCAAATGGTAATATATTTATGCTTCTGACTGTACAAGAATAATACATAAGCTAGCTAAGCTTAGGGCGTATTCAGAAAGAAAGCTTGAAACTTATAAGCGCTTATAAGCGCTTATCGGCGCTTGTCAGCGCTGGTAACCCGCGCAGGAAAATATATGAACATGACAAGCACCGATAAGCGCTTATAAGTTTCAAGCTTTCTTTCTGAATACGCCCTTAGTAGCTAACGTCTAACTTTTCCGTTCTATCACAGAATACATATAATATACTTAGTAGTTAAACGCTAGTTCTATATAGGCTGTTTCCATCTTCAAACTTCCGCAAGAAATGTCCGACAGTCTGTCCGACAGCAACTTGCAAGTCTACTTGCAGGTGGAAACGCGGCCCTGGACTTGCAAGCTGCTGTCGGACATTTCTTGCGGAAGTTTTATTGTAGATGGAAACGCGGCCTTATTAGGAATACGAACTCTCTGAGCTCTGGTAAAGAACAATGACATACTGTCACATCTTAATCATAACACAACATGAAGATGTAAAAACAGAAATAAGAAAAATACCAAGATAGTTCACACAAATATTCATAATCACACAATGCATAAGGCAGCTAAAGAAATGAATGAGCAAGAAACTAAAAAAGATTGTTTAGGCGAGGCGCCGGGTGTTCTTGCTAAACGAAATATAGTGCAGCCTGTGCCTTGGTGTCCCTTACCGGTATTCTGCTTGTTCTGCTCCCATTAGTCCAGAATAAATTGATTTATTTTCATAGATTGTATGCAATGATACTTTACAGTACACAATTTTTAGAAGATTAAGAAAAATTAAGACACAAACGCGCTTTCTTATTTTTTTCAACTTCTTATCAAATACTTTTAGCTTGCAGATAATACATACATAGATCCTTCCTGTGACCCCGATAATCCCCGTAAGATAACTTACAAAGATGTGTCGAAGGCAAATGCTTTAATAAAGGAAGAATTTTCAGAAACTCCGCTATTGGTAGGTAAATTAAAATTTACAATAGTAATTTTATTATTTCCTCATGACCTAGTGATTATGAAAATAAGAATAAACATTATGTTTTTTAGAGATCCAAATGTTGTAAGCAATTTCAAATGGACGTTTATTACAAACTAGAAATATTTCACCATACTGGAAGGTAACGTACGAATAAATAAAAATTACTGTCTTGAGTATTAACGCATTCCTATTTTATACTATCGTTTATTTTACGGCAGTTACAATGAGAGAAAAGCATTTTATGCATTATCAATGTTAAACGAAGAACAGCGAAGTCGAGGTGTTATTACAGCATCTTTAGGAAACTGGGCCCTGGTTAGTGTATAAAAAAATAATTTATGACTTCAAAATACCAAGTAATTTTTTATATGATCACGTGATCCATCCACTTGGTCTTTTCAACTTTACTGTACGGTTTACGGTTTGACTTTGAAAAACGAGTTTTAACATGTAATAATTTCAGGCTTTAGCATACTACGGTCAACGCTTGAAAATACCAGTTACTGTGGTACTTCCATCAAATTCATCAATTATCTATGTAGGAAGATGTCATGAATTGGGTGCATTTGTGGTCTCATTCGGAGAAAATCTTGACGAAGCTAAAGGACAAGCCTTCGTTATGCTTAAAAAAAGAGGACAAGTGTATATAAATGGGTAACTTTACTTTAAGGTTATCGTTACCGATGCTGATTCGAAAAGAGCAACGATATAATAGGTTAAAAGGAATAGATATTTAAAAATTGTCTAATTGGATTTATTTCTTGGTTAATGCATTGGTAATGAGCAATTCAGACGAGAAAGCGGACATTGAGTGAGATGGAAGACGAAGAAAACTAAACTGTACATATTATAACATTAATTAAATCATCCATCTGGAGATAAGTAGTTCAAGTTAATACTTAAATATCTTTGATTAATACCTCGTTGTGCTGATCTTATAGATACGACCATCCGAACGTTATCGCAGCGTCTGGTTCCATTGGGATTGAAATTCTGCGACAGCTTCCGCAGACTGACGCCATCATGGCTCCGGTTGGCGGTGGTGGTCTTCTAGCCGGAGTAGCTGCTGCTGTTAAACACATTAAACCAGAAATTTTAGTCTATGTAAATATGTATAGAATATAAAAAACCTTTTTTGTCATTTACTACTGTGATAATTGAGTTTTTTTTTTTTAATTTTACATAGTCACACATAATATCAACAATTACCCACTTCATTTAATTCGTTACTTTCTCTTTTTTATCTTAATAAAATTGTGTTTTCTTGAATTCAGGGAATCGAATCAAACAAAGCACGTAGCTTCTTTAAAGCTATGGAAAATGATGGGCCTCAAAAAACGACAGTAACTCGAGGATTAGCAACGTCGCTCGCAGTGCCTATTGTCGGTTATAACGCTTATCATACTGCTAAATCGTTAGTGGATAAATTGGTAAGTTAAGACGTTTACCACACTAAAAGGTTAAATAAACAATTTTGTATGTGAAAAAATATACAAAGAAAAAGCGAATATTCTTACTCTATGAACCAAAAAGCTCTCTCGATCTTTAAAACATGACATACCACCTCCTATAGATATACTGAAAAAAAGTGATCCAAAAATAAAATAGGATTGACAGGTTTTAGTTGATGATGATTGGATCGCACGGGCTATTTTAAATTTAGCAGAGGAGGAAAAGCTAGTTGTAGAGGGAGCAGCTGCTGCAAGCCTCGGAGCATTCATGGCCCTTCCTGATGTACTTCCAGAATTGAGACACAAGTCGTATGCATTAAAAAATATTATAAAGTTGATTATTATCGTAACACGATTTATTAGGAGCAGTTGCTCTATTACTCGATTGAATGACAATGAAACGTAATTGATATTAGTTATATTGTCTTTCGTTGAGTTTAGATCATACAAATTTGACTTGAAAAATCGAACTTGGTAATGAAAATTTTATATTCTTTAGTAGCATACTTCCCATTTATTTGGTTGTATTTAATTGGTTGTTCTACTATAATTAATGAATAGGTACATATATCATAAAAATAATAAACCTAAAAAACATAATTTTTATGCCAGAGTTGTCTGCATATTGACCGGCGGAAATATAGAAACAAAAACGTTGTCCCGATGTTTAGAAAGAGCAAAAGCAATTGAAGGACGCATAATAAAGTTAAGCGTAAGAGTTTCATACTAATTACTTCTAAGATTTACTTAATCAGTCTGCCAATTATTCTTTGGAATATCATTAATGCACTAGGTGCGCGTGCCTTCAAATGATCCACATGAACATTTACGGGTTTTGAGTATGATTGCCAACGTTGGCGGCAATATAATTAATTATTTCTCTGAGAAAGCAATGCCCGAAGAGGACGAGTATGGTATTAATTACGTGAGTCAATAATGGCGTTAGAAAATAAATACCTACATATAGTTACTTAAATAAGCAATTCTTTAATAATTTCTCTTATTCCAGCTTAAAATATTATGTGAAACGAAAGGTATAGAGCATGCTTGCACAATCAAAAGAGTGATGGAACGCATATTTCCAAATCAGTGTAAATTTCTAGAAGAACCTTATAGCCCTATCCCTATATGCGCCTGTTTTCCTCGAAGTATAAATTAGTAAAAAAATCTTTAAGTGAACTGCTATCAAAACCTTTTTTTTTCTACATCAAAATAAAATGTATCTAATTGACGTAAGGCGTCAATTCATTTTCAATAATCTTGCAGTTTGTAAATAATATTTCAACAAACATATTATCCAAATTCATAGTACTTATTATTCTAACATCTATGATTAAATTATAATCAAAACATGACTAGACGATACGTGAGTATGATGATTTAAATAAATAAAGTAATATCATAAAATCTGTAGTAGAACTGTAGAATTAACATAATTAAATTAAAATTATAACAACAGGAAGATTTTGATGAATTCTGTGATCCAGACAATCCCAGGACTATAACATATGACGATGCAGTAAACGCACAAGGCCGGATAAGAAAATATATGCCGGATACGCCTTTTACCGTACGCTAAAATTACTATAAATTTGAATAAATGATTATAATTAAAAAAAATACAATAACTATCTACCTAAGATTCAAAATATTTATTGCAGATATCGCATAGGCAACGAGAATTTGCAATGAATATTTACTACAAATTAGAAACTGTTCAAAAAACTGGCAGGTAACAAAGTGCCACTATAGGTACTACCAGTAGTTTAACCACCTCATAATAAATAATACATTTTTTTTCTATAATTTATAATGAAATGGACAGTAAATATTTAAAAACAAACGCTTGCAATGAAAATTCCCACAAACATAATGTGATATATCAACGTCGTAATGACCTTCCTCAATTATTTCTTGTTTACCTAGTACCTAATTATGAATATTTATAACAAAATTCATACTGAATTAAAAAATCACACATAAAAAAGTTTATTATAATTTCCTTTGTGCAAACTTTACCTACATATTTTTAGTTTCAAGGAAAGAGGAGCTCTTAATGCATTGGAGATGCTACCTTTAGATAAGAAGAAATTAGGCATAGTTGTTGCTTCATTGGGTAATCAGGCTATGGGACTCTGTTATTATGGACATAAACTTGGCATACCTGTAACAGTTGTAATGCCTGTCTCTGTACCAATTGGTAAATTACAACAGTGCCACAACCTCGGAGCCAAAGTTGTAGTACAAGGAGGAAATCTTTATGAGAGTCAAAGAATCGCGAGAGCAGTGGCCAGAGAAAAGGGATTAACTTATATTAATGGGTATGTATTACAATATATATTACAAGTATTTCACTTAGTTTGGGACCCACTGTCGTACATTAATTGTAAATCATATAATGGACAAATAAATTTATTTCATTTCATTTCATTTCATTTCATTTCATTTCATTTCATTTCAATATTTTTTATTACTATCCAAAACAAATACCTAATAGTAAATAGCAATGTAAACGTACGATAACTTCTGATTTATGAATATTACGATGAATCGATTTATGACAACTTTACTGACTTATTTCCAGTCGTGATCACCCGCATATATTAGCTGGATATGGTACATTAGCGTTGGAGATCCTGGATCAGATCCCCGCAGTGGACGCGGTGTTAGTGCCGGTGGGAAGTGGCGGTCTGGTTGCTGCCATCGCCGCTGTTATAAAGCACGCTAAACCCGAATGCCTTGTTTACGTAATGTTACTGTATACATCATGTATTATGGTTCAACAAAGACTAATGTTATATTTAATTAAGCACGCGCCTCAATTTTTTTTTTCTATCACATCAAATGTTAACCGTCACGAAAATCTTTAAATTGTACCTACATATGCACCTTCTTATTATCTAGGGATTCACCCTGTTTAAATCAATACCATTTTTAGGTTTATTTATTTTTACAATATCAATTATTAACAGGGCATACAATCCGAAAAAATGCCGACGTTTTTTAAGTCCCTTGAATCCGGTGAACGAGTCACCCTCCCGTGGCAAAGTTCAGTAGCTGATTCTATAGCGATGCCAAACGTTGGCATCAATGCATTTCACACAGCCAAACCACTCCTTGATAAGATGGTAATAATCATTATAATTTCGATTTTTAATAAAGAAAAAGTTCTAAACGATCATTACAAAATTATAAATTAGTCTGATCAATATATTTTAGTTACTAGTAAATGAGGATTGGATCACAAAAGCAATTCTGCATTTAGTTGAAATGGAGCGTTTAGTGGTCGAAGGCGCCGCCGCGTGCACCCTATCTGCAATTTTAAGCAATCTTGTGCCAGAATTAAAAACGAAAAAGTTAGTACTTTTAGAGCGACGTTACACGGACGGCTCGAGCGGTCAGTCGTTGATTGCTCGAGCTGTCGGTACAAACCACGCAGTTGACGGCTTGAAGAGGTCGCGACTGCTCGAGCAGTCCATGAACGGCAGTGAATGAATGTCTATAGTCCACCGCGCGGTCGCTGCTTCAAGCCATCGGTCTCAACTGCTTGAAGCGGTCAGTGTACGGCCGCCCTTAAACGTACTTAGTAACATATAGTACCTACATATTTTAACTTGAAGTATTAGAATTTGTATTCATATAACCAGAGAAGTACACCGTACTAGCTTTAGATACAGTAAATAAACTAGGTTCCAATTAGATTAATTTTAGACCTATATACGGTATACCTTTATCCGTAAGTGACTTCGCAGTTACTTCAAGTACATCCAATCCACCACGCTGGCCACTATGAAGACCTCGGACTTCAATAGAAAAGTCGTGCAAGAAAATAATTGATTTTTCTAATTAATCCGTACATTATCCATATCACTGTTCGAAATGGTGAGGAGACCGACATGTCCAAGAATCAAGATGAGTATGATGCGAACCCGCACTTGGCCAGCGTGGTGGATTGAATCCCATGCAGCTGCAGTGGGAACATTATGGGGCTGATTATGAACTTTTATATTACTATAATTTCAGCGTGGTGTGTATTTTAAGCGGAGGCAACATCGATGCAATTTTGATAAGCCGATGCCTAGACAGAGGATTGGCAGCGGAAGGTCGACTTATTAAATTTAAAGTAAATATTACTACAAATACTAGTCACAAAGATTATCTAGACAAACAAATAATAATACATGTAGAATAAAGATAAATGTTAGCGAAAACTTACGTCGCAACTATTGCTGTAAAAGCCTGATAAAGAGTAGCGCTACTATAGTATTCACAGAGCCAGTGTAATAGCAAGTATCCAGTTAAAGCGTCTTCATACATTATAATTAAAGACTTCATTATACTTCAAGTTTAAAACTTCTTTCAGAAAACAAGACACTATTCCTATTAATAATTTCTTAACTACTATGTATTAAGACTTTATTGAATCTTTTTTAACATTGTGCTGTATCTGCTTTTAAGGTCCCCATAAAGGGTACTGCAGTATCATTCCAAAAGCTTTTAAGCTTTTTGGCAAAAGGAGGATACAATGTAAAACGGTTATTCCAAGATCGTGTGTGGGTGGAAAACGACATTTATAGAGTAGAGGTATCTCATATTTTAATAATGTCAATATCATTAGAAATCGTCAGACCACAAATCTTGAAAATATGGGATACATTTAAATTATCGTTAAAAAATTCCTTAAAATACGCGTCGGCGTCATGTTGTATTCAATATGCTAACTATTTAGGTATATAGACATAGAGCTTAACAAGTATGTCTGGCTATCATATAATAATAGCTCCCGAACGGATGGTTCGATTCGAGTTGTAATTTTTATGACATGTGGTACGTGGAGATGATCTTTTTCGAATAGATAGAAACAGATAAAAATATGCAATATATGAATGGAAAATCTTGATTTTGTATATAATAGATTTTCTATACCACTGTAGTACAGGGTAGCCTGTGTTGTGTGGTTTTTATTATTAACTAGCAAACCGGGCGAACTCCGTTTCGCCACCAGAGACACATTTTCTTTGCTATAAACCTCACGTAGCCCGAGACCTTTCCAACGAATGCAAAACCGTGGATATCGGTTCGTGCGTTCTGGAGTTATAGCGTCAGGAAGGAAAACCCGACTTATTTTTATATAGTAGATTTAATTTAATTTGATTTATAGGTTAAACTTGTATGCGAAACAAGAAATTTAGAGCATGCTCTGGAATTAAAGCGACTAATGGAGAGAGAATATACCAACACAGTTTTCGAAACAGAACCGTTCAACGATAAATATACATGTCCTTGCTATGTAAGAAAATGTTGTTAAATTAAATTACATAGTTATGAACTCAATATTTAAAAAAATGTTGATTTTTATACTAATATTAATATTAATTTCAAATAAAATTCAATCTCAATAATCACAAATTTTGTTTTATTTCTTATAAACAATTATACAATTAATATACTTGGCTTATTAAACAATAAATAATAATAACAGCAATATATTAGTGGTCTCCACTTGGTTCACATCTAGTATGCATATAAGTTTTATATACTTTCTGGAAGATTCCACATCACATTAGTTTTTAATTTTATCCATGAATGTTGCCATCTTGATATCTCTTTTACTGAGACCGTTTACATCATGAGATGAAAGTGTTACCTGCAAGAAAAATAAGGAAAACATAGAAAACTAAGCAAATTAAAATAAAATTGAAGGTACTTTTTATTCAATTTTCATAAGAAATGCATGCAATGCATTCAATTTTAATATTTTTAAAGTTGCATGAATTGAAGGTTATAATGAATTACATAATAGGTAATTCATTATAACCTTTGCATTGACATTAAAACATAAAACTATTTTTTTAACAAGGCTGAGAGAACTAATTATTATCAAGGTTGAACCAACAAAGATTAGAAAATAGCATAATATTGTATACTCCAGGATCCATAAGAAATACACATAAACCAACTGATAACACAGACTGGTTTTTAACTTATTTTATTTAAGTGGTAGACAATGAAAAAAATAAATCAACACTGTCCGTTGGCCAGAAAATGTAGGCAATCGAATGAGTTGAATCCTTTTTAAATGTGTCCATTTATCTTATGGATGAGCCCTGTTGCTTTGTTATCAAACTCAGAACGGTTTAAAAGATATTAATTAATATTTTATGAGAGAATTTCAAGTTTTAATCGTTCCCCATTCTATTTTTATTTTTCCATTTTTTCTTTACCGCTTGCATATAGAAAATTACTTTTCTCAAAGTATATATTTTTTTATTAGCCGCTTGAAAATGTAATTTACATTTCTTCTACTTTTTTTATCTTATGGTTTCAGCTGTTTGTAGTATAAAAATGTTAGGCTTGCACTTTTTGGATTTGCCTAACTTTTTTTTAAGTTTTATTAACTTAGCACTATTGGCCATTTATAATCTATTATAAACAAATTTCAAATGTTTAAAAGTACTGTAATACCTGCACTTTGTTGTAAACATTAAACCACTCGGGATGATGATCCATTTTCTCAGCGAGCAGAGCAACTCTAGTCATGAATGCGAAGGCTTCATTAAAGTCTTTGAACTGGAATTCCTTTTCAATAGCATCCCTGTTGCTTTGTACCTTCCATCCTGCTTTTAGCAATGAACTAAGTTGTGTATCACGGTCCTCCTGAGTTAATTTATCAGCCTAATAGAAAACAGAAATGATGAGCAACAAGTAATTTGAATTGAAAAAAATCTTATCACTACAATATTTTATTATTCAAATAATAATAAGTCTACCGTTAAACGGAATTTTTAGTAATTATAACAAGGTTGAATAAAATTAAACTACTTACCATTTTCCTTGTTTTCGCTGACGAAGTAGCACTAGCAAATCCGGCAATACAACTGCCTCGACTGGCAATGGCATTGATCGATTTCGAAACGATTGCGCTTTGAATGTTTGCGGCGGGGTGAAAGTGTATCGCTATTGAGCGCACAGAGTTGTATAAACTTCGGCTCCGAGATATTATCATTATCTTAATTTGTTAATAAAAATTTGTCGACCTAGGTACCCAATTTATATTATTATCTATTTTCTTATTACAATTCCGAGGGTGATTTTATTCATATACCTACCTTGTGTAGGTGAGATCAGAGATGAGTTGAAACAGTTTGACGTTTAGTTTCGTTGAGGTTAAACTTAACTTAGAAAGAACCTTGGAAAGAACATATTTAAAAACAATTCAAAAACATAGTGCGGGCAGTTTTGTAACAAAAATATAAAATTAGATAAAACCTACCTATTTTAAATACTTTCACACAAAAATTGTAGCTATTTAATCACAATAATTGAGAAATCAAAATAGTTAGGTACATACATTGACAGTTAGGTGGTTATAGCGTAAATTATAAAATTAATAGAAGTGTAAATTATTTGATACACTGACACTTTTTAATACAAAAATAATTCAATAAAAAAATAAATCAATAGCTAATTGAAAAGTCAAAGTTAAGTTTGTTAGTTTTTGTTTTTGTACCTATATGTGGTCTATAAATTCATACTGTTCCTATTCAGGCAAGCTGTTTGGGCATATTACTAAACTGCAAACTTCTGAAGATGAGAAACAGTTTTATTTTGTGTGATGTGTAGTGCTTGAAGAGTGAAATTTGATTACTTTGAATAAAATAACTCTAAAAATAAGTATATAAAAGCAGTTTGCAATGCACTTTTTAAAATAGGGTTATAGAACTTGTAAAATTTAACTGTCTACCTAATTAGAATATTTAGAACAACGTACCTAGTTATTTTAAGTATTGGAATAAATATACGAAAAAGCAAGTAAGTACCTACACATTAAAGCTACTGTTACACATGCTCTAAAATAGCATGCTTAAAACCGTGCTATTGAGTATGCTCAATACGAGCATGCTGATGAGCAGTTTACATTGCTAGCAATAGGCATGCTAGTTTTATATTGATACTATGTAGTATGCTCATTTAAGCAAACCTGTTTAGACGTGCTTGAAACACGCCCCCTTCCACCCGCGCCGCAGGTAGCATGCTCAAAAATCGCACGCCTGTTGATTTTTGAGCATGCTCGAAATAAGCATGCTTATTTTGAGCAAGGGCTTGGACACACGTGCTTGTAAGCAGCAAGTGCTCGGTTGAAGCATGCTGCGTGCTTGAAATAAGCATGTGTAACAGTATCTTAAGATAATTGTGAATGACAAATGACAATGAAAAAGCTCACATCAACAATTTTTTTTTAAGTTAAGGCCTTCACTGTGATTAGTGATTAGTGCAAGTGATTAGTGATTAGGAGTAAATGTGTGTGGACAGCATTGAGCTATTATTACTACGTATAGAGGAGACACCACGAACAAAATCTGTGCTGCAAGCGCGGCGCCTGGCGGCGCGGGGCGGCTACTGACATACTGATTACTGAGTCATAGATTAAGCGATGTCATCGACTCACCGCTATAGAGGCGAAACTTTACAAATATTTTGCTTATTACTTATCAATTAAAGAACAAACGATAACTGAAATTAATAAAGAAAACCACTAAACAAGAATTTGAGCGTAAATGATATAGTAAGATACGTAAGATTTATTTATAAAACTAGCCGCTGCGCGCGGTTTCACCCCCGTGGCTCCTCTCCTGTAGGTCGTAGCGTGATGGTAGGGTGATTGCGCTGGTTTTCGTCCAGTTATGGGAGTTGCCAACTTTGTGATGCGAAATAAATATTTTGGAGCACCCTTCCTTAAACATATAATATTTTTATTTAGTCCTTATATAGTCTTCTTTAAGATTATATTAAGTGAAAATAAATCATTTTGATGTATCTTTTTATTTAAATTATTTTCTGCAAAAGTAGGGTATATGCTAGTTTTCGTCCAAAAAAACTGGTTTTCGTCCTAGTGTAAGCTAGTTTTCGACCACCGTGTAGAAAAAGGAGGGTAGGTCAATTATTAAGTTAAAAACCAATTACAGGTAAATATATACTTTTATTTAATCAACATCATGTAATGTTATATCGATAGGCTAGAAAAGATACAAAAAATATTTTTTAAGAAATTAAATTTTAAATCCAAACATTTCCCTGTAAGCTATGAGCAGGCTTGTCTACATTATAATATTAACGCATTATCGGATAGAAGAGATCTAATCGACGTAATGTTTTTGTTTGATATTCTAAATAATAAATTTGACTGTATCTCTATTTTGAATCCTTTAAACTTTCGGGTTCCAAGTCAAGGCACTCGACTAAAAAATTTGTTCTTAGTGCCGTCAACGTCAACAAATTATCTGAAAAATTCTCCATATTTCAGACTCCCTGAAGTATATAATAATAAATTTTGCTCAGCGGATATATTTAGTTTATCACGCCCTAGATTTAAAAGTGCAATTCTTCAAATTATAAATAACTTAAATAAGTAACACACACACACACACACATACACACACACACACACACACACGCAGACCCTAACACACACACTCATTTACACACCCACTCTTTCTCTCACATAGTCACCTTAACAGGCTCAATTCATTTCTGTTTTTCTCAACTTTAATGCTATATTGTTGATATTGCTTGTTAACGAGAAGTCACATTTAATTTAATTCATTTATGTTTGTGTTTCATCAAGAATAATTGTATTTTTTGTTAAAGTAAAAGAAAACAATTATTGCCTTTGTAGTTTGCCGTTTTTTGTCACACAATTTTACTATTATCGGTGTGCCTTGTAATTGGCGTTTTTATATGTAATTAGTATAATTTATCTTATCAACAGCTGTAAGGTACCTTTTATGAATAAAATAAAATAAATAAAATAAATCACAATTTCTCACTACCTTACAGGTTTAGTTTTACTAATAATAATCAATATAACTAGTCAACACTGAGATCTATGTAGCACTTGGCAGTCTTTATATGCCTTAGTGATGACTGTTTAATCATTCGTAATGAAGAAAGGAATGCGTTACTTACAATGTAAATGAATAAAGTAATAATTATAGGACTGAGAAATTACATCAAAAAACAGAAATATTCATTCTAATACTTTGTTTATCAAGTGAAACGTACTATATTAAACACAGCCATAATAATACGTTTAGCTACTAAAATAAACTATACTATACCTTACTGAACTATGCATTATTGTCTTACTGATGCCTTTATTAAAGATTCTTCAGTGTACCTACGTAGCGTTTTTTTTTCTAGCTTTCTTAGACTCCTTCGAGGCCATCTAAAAACAATAAGATCTTTCTTAGGATACGTTGAGTAAGTAGAATAAAAAAATATTGCATTGGCAAAACAGACCTAGAATAAAAGATGATACTCAAGTGAATGATAATCAAGAAAAATACAGTGTATTATGTCTGACCTACCCCCATTTATGCTACGAATAATTGACTCTACTTCACATAAGGAGAATGATACATGACTGAATGAATGACAATATTAGGTACCTACAGCACTCTGGCCCTCACCAATTATTATTTATAAGGAAGATACTGAATAGAAAACTTTTCAATACGTAAAAAAAGACGAAAAGTAATGCAAAAGAATAGCTATTTTTAATTTTTGTCCACTCCAATACTCATTCATGGACGAAAACTAAAACGTTTAAAGCTAAATTTAGTTTTCGTCCACTTCTTTAAATATTTTTTTATTTTGGCTGCACTGTCAAAGCAGTGGACGGAAACCAAAAAATCTAAACTAATAGCAATAAAGATCACTTCGGGAGAAACTATTCAGTATTTTAAAGGTCCGATAGAGTAAAAAGAACCTAACAAATATTCACGTAGCTGTTTGAGTTTTCGTCCACTTGGACGAAAACCAAATATTTTGAGAATTTGGTAACCTAGTATCCGTCCACTTAATTTTTCGAAGAATATTATAAAAAAAGTATTATAAACACTTCTAATTGCGTTTAATAGGCTTATATCTAAACATACGTACCAAAAACATTACGTAAACTAGCTAAAACAGTGATTTAACTTACCATGAACTTTTCTCGCCGGCAAAGGAGAATGGCGAAACTGGGCCTAACAAAATTAGGGCCTTACAGAAATCATAATATATTTAAAATTCATTTTGTTATTTTTAATAATTCTTGGTAAAATATTGACTTCTGATTCTATGGGAAAACAAATGTTTGAAAAAAAAGATAATGTGTTCACTAACGGCATTGTTATTTAGATTTCTATGACTACCGGTCTTATCAAGCAGAGATTGTCAGTGCTGTCAGGAGTAAAATAGTCGATATATCAATTAAAACGAATGAATATTTATTTTCATTTTTAGTTTTATATAAAATTCAAATGCTTTATAAATCAGAAATATAAGTTAACTGCGTTACATATTTTATTTTTAACTTTTTACTCATTTTTACTCATGGCGGCCGCACTTTGTAAGAATATTTCTGAAATGTAGCTGGCCGCTTCAATTTTAATTACAATGTCATGTTTGTCGTTTGACTTTTGACATTTGATTGAGGTTTTTCGTTTCGTGGTTAACTTATTTTCTTCATCTTTATCGACTTTCGCTACGTATATTATGCCTGGTTCACACTTTGATTAGTGCGAGTGCAGGTGATGAGTAGTACTACGTGTGGACAGCGACTGTTTAGTGCGAGTGTTTAGTAGGCTGTGTAGTAAAGTGAATAGAAGCGTGTTCTATTTTTTTGCGAGTGGACTGCGAGTAGCCACGTCCCGCGCGCCCTCCCTTCCCCCTCACTCGCAGCGTGCCTGCACTCGCACTAATCACCGGCACTCGCAGTCAATTGGACACTACTCGCACTACACACCTGCACTCGCACTAATCACCTGCACTCGCAGTCAATTGGACACTACTCGCACTACACACCTGCACTCGCACTCATCACCTGCACTCGCACTAATCAAAGTGTGAACCAGGCATTACGGACACTGACGATATCTGTTATTACTACCAACCAACGCTTGCACACCGGACTTTGATTACCTGCCTTTACGACTCACAACTGCTACCCTACCTGGACACCGACTTTGCATCCGATTTTTCATTTACAAATATGAACTGCATCAACTGTGGTATTAATGCTAATCGTAACAATGCTATACGTATGCATTTGTTACAAGATAACGCAATAATATCAATTATACAACGGTGGGCTGCTCCTCTAACGGTTAGTGGATTAGTATTATCTAATGTATTTAGTACTAGCTATTGAAATCAAACAAAAACGTAAACACACATTGTTTTATATATATACTAGCGGTCCACCCCGGCTTCGCCCGTGGTACCTACATGTTTAAAGTTTAAACTATCTCTCAAGTTGGATCGAACTCCACATGGTGTGCGAATTTTATTATAATCGGTTAAGTGGTTTAGAAGTCCGTTGAGGACAAACATTGTGACACGAGATTTATATTATATATTAATATAATATAATATGTATATTCACTTTCTTTTGTCCAATTGTAATATTAATTCTTTATTTGTCACTCACTCTGATCACATAATTATGTGATGCATGCTGGAAACTTGCAAATGATTCTTTGAAGATTGAAAATCATGAAGATGACACTGTAACTTACAACGTGTATGCATTAATTGTGGACGTTCTGTATTGCGCACAAGGTTTCATTTACTAAGAACTGATTCTCAACGCGATCAAAGAATTAGAGCAGTGATATTAGAGTGGATATTACCTCGTCATTTAAGTTATTGAGTGTTTTGATAATATTTTAAGTAAAAAGTTGCCAATAATCTTCTTTTTAAATCTCAAAGTAAAAATGAAAGGTGTTTTAACAAAGTATTTCTTTACAGATTGGAAATAGAGCAACATATCTATGTCATTCTTGCTGAGTGAGGGCTCTCATAGGAAGGGAAGCAATAACAGTTTATTATTGTAATTGTTTAGTAGGAAGGAGAACTGTAGGTTGCTGCTGTCACGTTATGTGCATAATATGGTACCTTAGCTGGGCAAGGTATCAACCAGATTTAATGCCGCCAGCACAGTTTCTGGATGATGTGTTAATTGTTTATGATGATAATGATGAATAAACGATTTATGAAAAAACGTGTTTTATTTTATATATAAGTACCTACGATGTTTTGGTAGGTACTCTAAAAGAATAAAAGTTCGATCCAATATCTCTATTACCTAACTGTTCTTCTGTTACACTCTTTATCTAAATAATTTATATTAGGTATAGGATATAAACTTACCTCTACTTAGAAAGAAACAAAGCTATTCATTGAACTCGAGCAAACCTAACCTCAATTTTAGTGACGTTACATGCTCAATATCTCTGCTATCCCATAGAACAGATCTTTAATTGTTATATTTATAGAATCTGTATATTTTTATCTATTTAACCCCACATAAATCATCAGTGTAAAGATCAGGCCCAAAGTCCTATGGGAGTTCGCCATTCTCCTTTTCTCTCGCGCGATGACATCTGCAAGGCACGGATGGGAAGCGGCCACTTTTACGTTAATTTTTTGAACTCTCTTCTTGTCTAATCAAATTTTCATGTTGATAGTACTGTTGCTTACACATTATGGAACGTAAAAAGTGCAAACTTGCGCGGGAAGGTAGGTTTGTATTCAAGTTTCACGCACGTGATTGTAGCAGGTCAGTCAAATGGACGAAAACCGAAACTGGACGGCAAACCAGCGCAATTACCCTATATAGCCTATAGCTTTCCTCGATAAATGAGCTATCTAACACCGAAAGAATTTTTCAAATCGGACCAGTAGTTCCCGAGATTAGCGCGTTCAAACAAACAAACAAACTCTTCAGCTTTATAATATTAGTATAGATATTAATAGTTAACTTCTTTTTTAAAGGTATGGAAGGTCTCAAGAGAATTTTGCCAGCAAAAATGTACGAAATGCTTGAAAGAGCTGGTATTTGTACACCGAAAGAAATAGTTACCCTATCAATGTGGGATTTAAAAAAAGCAACAAATATGACAGACCAAGATATTAATTTATTGAAAACTATAACAGCAAATCACATACGTCCATCAGTTCTAAGTGCGGTAGAATTAGAAAGTGAAAATTATGTTTTATCAGGTTGCCCTAATTTTGATAAAATTTTGAAGGGTGGATTTAAAAAAGGCACTCTCACTGAATTATATGGGGAAAGTGGTTCAGGGAAAACCCAACTAGCCATGCAAGTTGCTGCTCAGTGTGGGATGGATGGAAGCGTTTACATTTGCACCGAAGACATATTTCCTGTTAAAAGATTTAATAAAATTAGCGAAAGCGTTCATGGCAATATAAGCCATGAATGTCGACAAAATATGTATATTGAACATTTAACAGAAGGACAAGATCTTTTATCGTGTATTCGAGTTCGTTTACCGAAATTGTTGGGTAATAAGCGAGTATCAACTATTATTATAGACTCGATTGCTGCACCTTTTCGATGTGACAATTCAAATTATGTTCAACGAGCAGAAGATCTTAGAGAACTGGCGATATCATTACTAAGTATAGCTCAAAACTTTAATTGTGCCGTTATTTGTGTAAATCAGGTCTCATCGACCTTTGACGAAACTGATGATGTGCTACCTTCCCTCGGGTTAGCGTGGTCAAACATGATAACATACAGGATGCTATTAAAAAGAACAAATAAAGTAATATATTTTCAAGACTCCAATACTAATGTTAGAGAATTAACAATAGTGTTTAGTCCCTGCTTACCAAATAAAATATCCGAGTTTATTATAACAGCAAATGGAATAAAATTCTTATAAGTAATGCTGAGCACTTTATTTTATTAAAACCTTAACCAAATTTATTAAATCACAGGAAATTACCATGTGAATATCAGTTTCACTCTCTATAGCGTCCTGACACAGTATTAAAATAATACTGCCCATCTTGGCAGGTACCTATTGTCTGACAGTATTTTCAATATTAATTTAGAGCGAGCGCGCACGAGCAACTTTGTCTCCGCAACTATTTTGTCTCCGCAACTATTTTGTCTCTTCATCCATGGGCTAGTATGAAAGTGCGCGCACGTAGCGACGCAACTCCCCATACAAATTGATGGGAGAGACAAATTAGTTGCGGAGACAAAGTTGCTCGTGCGCGCTCGCTCTTATTGTTTAACATGGTAGAGCAGGCTCCAAGGAGATGTTCGTTTGCAAAAATAGCGGACCTAAATCTGACTTCTGATATATATTGTATAGATCCCAGACATCCTATAGACAGATGTTGCCAACCAGTTTTGTGGTCCCACCACCCCGGTAATTAAATATGGCATACAAAGAAAAAAATAAAAATTTCCAAAACATGCCGTGTGGAGTATCAAATGAAAGAGCTTATTGAGTAGATCACGAATACATAGCATACTATAACATTTCTTACACTTTCTCTAAGAATTTGTAGAAAATTTACGAAAATGCTCCATTTTTGAGTTAACTTTAAACCACTATAGATTGAAAACTCATGAATATATTTTTTAAATTATTATTTTAAATAATTAACAATAGTCCATTGTTTACGATTCAATAGTTCGTAATAAGTGAGCTATATATATGAGGATTTGATGACCCCACAAAATGTTTTAAATTGCAAGGCGCAACTTTCACTGAAGTTACCGATTTGAAATCTAATCACACAGAGGCTGATTCAAGAATGTTCTGCCACAGTGCAGAGATAATTATTCTAAGCCCTGACATCGATATTTTTGTATTAGGCCTTTATTTCTGGCATAAACTTGAAAATATACTCGCCATCTTTGAATGCTCCCCCCACTCCCCCATACAACTATTTCACTGTACAAACTATTGAATCGTAAACAATGGACTATTGTTAAATATTTAAAATAATAATTTAAAAAATATATTTATGAGTTTTCAATCTATAGTGGTTTAAAGTTAACTCAAAAATGGAACATTTTCGTAAATTTTCTAAAAAATCTTAGAGAAAGTGTAAGAAATGTTATAGTATGCTATGTATTCGTGATCTACTCAATAAGCTCTTTCATTTGATACTCCACACGGCATGTTTTGGAAATTTTTATTTTTTTCTTTGTATGCCATATTTAATTACCGGGGTGGGGGGAGGGGGACCACAAAACTGGTTGGCAACATCTGTCTATAGGATGTCTGGGATCTATACAATATATATCAGAAGTCAGATTTAGGTCCGCTATTTTTGCAAACGAAACTCCACTGAGGGTCCGGTCTATGGTAGTCCTTTTCACCTATGATGATTCCTGTGACACTTCATTGTGTTCCGAATTACGTATTTTATGTTTAAAAAGCCAAAATAATTTTATTGCATAATATTTTTATTTTATGGCGGCATTATTACTAAAAATATAAAAATGAAACATCTTAAGCTTATAAATCAAAAACAGTATTGTTTAGTTTAATATAATGAAAAATAAAATAAAACAACACAAAAATATAATACCTACGCAATTCGTGTACATGAAATGGATCGTTGAAAAATCATAGTGTTGGAAAAGCATATAATCGGCGCCCATCTTGTGATCGTTTGTCAATCGCGTCAATCGTCTGTACGAGTGCGTCAGCCTAGTATACAAGTTGCATTTTTATATTGATACTTTACGTGGTATTCTGTTATTGTTACTAATTGTTATTGTTGACTTTTTGTTGCTGTTGTTTGCTAAGTTTCCTTAGTTAATTGTTGGCGAAATGCCGAAAAAACTAATTTTGGTACTTTATTCAAATCGATTTCATTTCCATATAAAATATTATCGATTATCGGAAACAATTGATACGATTTCAGTAACCGACATCTCTACACGTGTCAAAAATCGATGTGTCACAGAAATCATCTTAGGTGGAAAGGACTATAGTACACCGACGCATTCGCGTGCGGCAGCGAAACAACGAAAATCTGTCAGTAGTATGGCAGGTTTTCGCATATGATATGTCTCACTCTAGCACATAGATAGATGAAATAGTTGCGTCCTTGTCAGTATTGTTTCGCAAGGAACTGCGAAATGGCCATTACACAGACGCATTGCGAAAAAGTTGCGAAAACATTGCTGTTTACTAAGGTTCCGCAGATATATCGCTACGCAGTAGTTTCGCAGAGATTCGCTGCCGCACGCGAATGCGTCGGTGTACTAACGGCGTAAATTACCTACTAATAACCTGGGAGTTGGGAGTCCCATGGAAAAATGTTTAGAAACTTGTGTTTCTACGTCGTAAGTCTTAGTGGAGATGTTAGTTTAATGTGTTTTTCAAAGCTAAATCGATACATATTTATGTTTCGCGCAAGATAGAATTTTAGATATCATGTATCTGTCGTCGTCATCTTTGGATGGAAATACTGGCTGTTTTCCGCTAAAGCAATAGCCTCATTAATGTGTAAATAAAGTGGTATACATAATAATTGGTTGAAAAATATTTACGGTTATTTTAAGTAATTTGGATTTTGATTATTTCAGTAACATTTTTTTCAATGTTTGTACCTTCATCCATACTTATATTTATTTTTTTAACACAATTTGAATTAACTTTGATTATTTCGAAAAAACTACAATGAAACGAAAGCTTTAAATTTTTTTCCAAAAATTAATAATTAAGTACTAAAGTCCGGTCGCGGAGCAGAAAGAATTTCGTACAATGACCTCTTTACCTACTGACAGTGGTCACAAACATTTTTGAATGAAGTGAAAGAATTACATGAAATATTTGGAGGAGAAATTGTTTTTTACTAATTTATTAAATAAATGTCTTTTATTCATTTACAATACTTATTAGTTTACATTTTAACATTTTAACTTTTTCAATAACCACGTTATATTATATAAAAAAAGTGTGCGTGTACACACATAAGAAGTGAAACTTCTTTATGACCTTATTTTTCAAAAAATAATTTACTATGTACAATATTACAGAAATACGTTAGTCTAACACACGATTTCGACTTAGGCGGATTTTGATTGGACATAAAGAGTTTGAGGTTTATTCTTATAAATTTTGAATTCACAAAATCATAATTAAACACCTGACACCAATCAAGCAAACACAAACCTTACGCTCTCAGGTTAAGGTTTACAATCCCTAAGGACGGCGGTCATTGCACCTGTGCGAGCAAGACACATTATTTTTACAAGGGAGTGACAGTGACAGGTAATAACAGGTTAATGTACGAAATTCTTCCTGCTCCGCGACCGGACTTTAACGATAAATCGATTGCACGCATCAATTCACGCGCATTACTTTTAAGAGTGCTCGATTGTGCGAAGCGTTGCTGTAGTTGGAACATTCAACGTTAAGCATTATGCCGCATAATGCGCTCTAGTGCTGTAGTTGGAAAACACGGCGTAATTCTCATCTGACACAGTAATACCTGTGGTCACCCTGTGGCAAGAAGCATACATCTAATACACTGGAGATTGCACTATGACCTAAGACTATGACCATTAACTTGTAACAAGAAAATATGACATTGAATGACGCCTGTATGTTTATTTATCCCTTTCACACCAACTAGCCAAGTTAGGTGTGAAAGGGATAAAAAAAACATACAGGCGTCATTCAACGTCATATTTTCTTGTTACAATACAATGGTCATAGTGCAATCTCCAGTTTATTAGATTATAGCTTCTTGCCCTGTGGTAATACTGTGACTCAAAAATGACAATGACAACTGACAGCTAATAAAGTAATAAATACTATATACCACTATTTTTGTTATATTTCTTAAAAAATCAAAACAAATTAAATTAATTAATTGTTGTTTGTGCATCAGAATAAGTTTATTTACAAATATATTATTGTTGTTTATCAAACAACTAGCACAAAAGTATCTCTGAAGCTTCAATACTTAAAAAAGTTAAAAAAATGTCGTGCACTTCTTGTTTAAAATCGTATTCCTTTTTGCGTCCTGAAGTAAGAATCTTAATTTTAAATGTACCATATCAAATAATACTATCTATATAATTATTTTTATTATAATATGTATTTTTAGAAAGGTTGTCCTGGCTGCGGTTTTAGTTATTGTTCTAAATGTTTAAATAACAAAATATTTTTGCACAAAATCAATTCAGAGGCGAAAGTAAGTCAAATACCTATTGGACTTTAGTCCACAGTAATAGCAGTGCAATTGATTTTAAATGTATACATACTAAAGTTTGTATACATTTAAAATTTACTGTTTTAATTCTTAAAATTTTCAGGTGTGTGGAAAATGTAAAAATACTGCTAATTCTCAAGACAAAACTAAGTTCGATCCACCAGATGCTTACTTCAAGTGGGTATATTTTAAATATATTTATGTTTTTTAAATAATTTACTTATTCACCATTTGCAAATTACAGAAGAATAGGTGCTATTGATCCTCAAACAAATGTTAATAAAAATAATATTGATGTAGAATCCAAGGATCCCATTGAAGAGGAAATACAAAATAGATTACAAAAATTAAAAGAAGGAAAGCAAGAGCCTTTAAAATGTACTGTTGAAGATATTACAGACCGACTTAACAAATTGAAGAATATTCCTACAACATCACAGGCAGAAATAGAAGAAAGATTAGCAAACCTTAAAAATTTGCCTGTATCAGCCCTACATAGTAAAGTAAATATTTTATTTTAAATCTTAAGTGCCAGATGCCTCTTTCAACATTAAACGATATTTTTCTAGGAAGGCCTTTAATCTAAATCAGCCTTTCTCAACCTTTTCCAAAGGCGGACCCCTAGCGCCACCTTACCATGATCTGTGGACCCCCAAAAAATCTTATTTGCATAAGTTAAATTGATTGATTTCTTGCAGTGTT
Organism: Colias philodice; assembly: GCF_061535455.1. Taxonomy (NCBI): domain Eukaryota; kingdom Metazoa; phylum Arthropoda; class Insecta; order Lepidoptera; family Pieridae; genus Colias; species Colias philodice. Next base: position 6,665,951 of record NC_143103.1, on the reverse strand, counting down.
TTTGTATGAAATAGCTTAGCCACCCATCACTTGACAGAAAATTCCATCTTAAAACTGAAAAATACAAAGTCCGGCCGTCAAAATACTCTCTGGTCACTAAGGTATTCGTAATTTTCTTGATTTGCCCTGGGATATGCTTGCGGACCCCAGGTTGGGAAACGCTGATCCAAATTATCAACAGGCTCAAGTTTTTATCTCAAAAGTTTTATAGTTATCTTTTTATTTTTGAAATACATATATATTTTATTTTTAACTAGATAAATATATTTATATTTAAATGTAGTTTACCTTTTTCCAATATAATAAAAATTTGGCGTTATTAATAATATTTATTTATATACTGTATTATGGAATAAATGATATTAATAATAAGTTTTGCAATCATGTTATATGGGGCGAAGGACACTGGACACAAGTACATTACAGTACACCTAATTATTTAATTAATAAAATACACATAATTTTAGCCAATTTTACCATGTCCCGATTTAAGAACTGAGGAGGAGCAAGCAAATGATTTAATGAGACAGTATATGGAACAAACCGGTATTGATAAGAAATATAAGGATGAATTTGAGGAAAAAGTTGGTGAAATTGAAATGAGATTACAAAAATTGAAAGGAACGGCTGGCACAACCCAAAATAATGTTCCCGAAGATAAGGAGGCGCCAGAAAACGAAGAGGATACTATTAAAAAAATTATTGAAAAGGTATTAATAATTTATAGTTGTTACACATGCAATATTCCGACCTAATTTAAATTTTCTTTATCTAGGTACTCATCTTCTCATGCAATAAATAACTATTCACCACTTTCTTTTCAATTTGTTCATTATTTCAGGCAAAAAAGGAAGCTCTATTGGAAGATGAAGATGTTTCAAGTCCCTTAAATGAATTGCCATTTTGTGAAATATGTAATGAAGATGCAAAGATGAGGTGCCTGGGTTGCAAGTATTTGTTTTGCAAACAGTGCTTTATGGAACACAGGGATGAAGATGATGGTTGCGATAAATATGAGCCTTATACAGCACCAAAATCCTTTCAATACTGAGATATATTTCTAATTAAATAATGCTTTTTTAATTAATAGATCAGAACTATATTTATAAAGAATATATAACTATTTATAAATTATATTACTTTATTTTGTTTTACATTCATCAATTACACCAGGAATTAATTTAACTAAATCATCACATGTTTGTTTATACTCATTATCTATCCATATATTTTTTAATTTTTCCATAATTCTTCCATACATCTTACCAGGCGGCACACCATTGGCTTTTAATGTTTTTCCATTTACTGGAAATACAGGTATCTCCCATTTATTTAATTGTTCAAGAAGATTTCTATCACCTCTATATTTGAGGACTTCTTGTACATAGTCAATGGCATCCTTTTGCTTAATTTTCGTATTTAAAATTAGTTTTTCATATGGCCTGTGAAATACATAATTATGTTATGAAATAGGTATTTATTATCTATGTTTATTTTCATTGTCTGTTATTATTTTTGTAGCTGTCTGATTAAAATTATTTGAAAAAAAAAAATTAATACTGTGTACTTACAGCATTGGTCTGGATGCTTCTTTATCATCCCTATGTTCAACAATAAAATAAGTCATATCCCGATCATACCCAGAAAATTTAAGCCTGGCATTCAGCAGAGTAACATCATCAATATCATTTAACAATGCTGCTAAATAACTCATTGGATGTAAATCTAGATGTTGACTCCTTTTCAGTAATTTTTCCAACTCATAAATATTAGGATTTGGAATACCTAAAATTTTTTGTATTAAAAAAAAATATTGAACATTTATAATATATAACAAATGTATGAAGTTGAATGCTACCAACCTATAAATTGTCCAATACCAACATTAAGCATAGTTTTTAATAAGTCACCAGCAAAATTGCCTTGAAGAGTCTTCTTCAGTTCCATCCAAATCCTCTCCCCAGATACATTCTGTAGACCAGCTACATTATTTCTTATTATATTTAGAGTTTCTTGTTCATGATTATTGGGTTTTTCTGCAATTCTACCGTAGAATCGAAAATAGCGCAAAATCCGTAAATAATCCTCCTTTATTCTAAGATCAGCATCTCCAACAAAAGCTACTCTGCGGTTTTTTAAATCATCATATCCATAAAAGTAATCATATACAGATCCATCAAAGCCTGTGAATTAAAAATTAAAATATTAGTATTACATAAGAGAAAAAAATAAATTTCCATAGTCACCAATAATCAGTTTATGCTATACTAGAAAATAATATAGAATGCCTGAATCTAGAAATGTGCTATTACAGGATTGAAAAGCCTTCATTATGGCATTATTCATTTCCAAATTACACATGATTGCATTATATTACCTAAAAACATTGAGTTGATTGTGAGATCTCTCCTATTGGCATCTAATTTCCAATCTTTAGTAAATTCAACTTCTGCATGTCTCCCATCAGTGACCAAATCAATTCTTAGAGTGGTCACTTCAAAATTTTCTTTGTCATTAATCCTTGGAGTGATAGTGCCATGCTTTTCTCCACTCATATTAATCATTCTAACATTTTCCTTCGTAAACATGTCTTTCATCTGATTGGGTGTGGCTGTAGTGGCAAAATCTAAATCTTTTGCAGGTTGACCCATCAATAGATCCCTTAAAATAATTTTCGGTTTATTTACTCATAAAACAAATAATTTTGTTTAATTAAAAATATTTATAGTTACCGTACAGCTCCTCCTGCAATTCTTATTTCATAATTGTATTTATCAAATATTTGTTTTAATTCTAAAACTTCTGGAGTAAAAATACTTTTAAATTCTGTACTCTCCAGAACTAAAACTACCGGATTATCGCGACATTTTAAATTTTGGTCCATTTTAGAACGAATTCTTTTTCGCACTGGCTCCTTTATAGTGTTATAATTCTAGAATTATATGCTAAATTTAAACACTGAAATAATAATGTAAATAAACTAAAAGGATTAATACAAAGAACGAGAAATCTCGATTAAAGTATTAATATTTAGAATTAGTTGCTTACATTCCGAAATAACCTAAAAACATTAGCATACACAATTTTCATAACGTATCAATCGAGATAATTTAAAAATATTATATAATAAGTTTTATTACATATGTGTACTGAAGATTGTTAAATGAAAGAAAATTTTAAAGTTGTTTTATAAAATGCGATTTCAACTTCCAGATCAAAATAAATCATAATGACATTTGACATGACAACAAAAAGTCATTATGCAGCCTGTAGACGTTCAAATAATTTGTCAAATTTTACGTGTTTGGCAAATTATTTGACAGTCTGCGGATATGTTTGACGTGTTTGTCAAGCAAACTACGTGTTTGGCTGTTTATTTGAAAGATTTGATTGACGGCATGCTTGTCAAACATGTTTGAAGGTGTACGGTCATGTTTGTCAAACAAACTCGCCATTTTCGTGCGACCGCCGCTGGGACGTTACTCATCGGAGCGTGATTTCACGGCGAAAACTGCTTTGAAACTGTCCTGTTTGTTTGACAAACTTGTTTTTGTGTGTGCGCTGATATTTGATGAAAACGTACAAACAAAACGTAAAGTTTGACAAACATGTTTGAACGTCTACAGGCTGCTTTCGTCAATGCATTTTTTTTGGCCATAGACAAAATTAATTTCTATTTTCTTTTTAGTGCTACAAGCTATATGAGCCAAAATATTTTTCTTTAATATTATAAATGCGGAACTAAAACATTAAAAAAGAAATGTGCAGCTTTGCCAGTTGGAATTCATTCACCTATATTTATCTGTTTAGTTCCTTTGTTATTGCGCTTAGAATTTATTAGAATTACAATTTATTCTTTAAATTTGTGTTACAATACGTGCATCGATTTTAATTATGTCTCGACGAGAAGCCAAGAGGCTCGAAGATTGCAACCTACTTGCTATAATAATATGTAGAAGCTTGGTAGAAGCCTAAGGCAGAAGCCTTGCTGAAGCGATACACCGCGATTCAAAATTCAAAATTGTTTATTTGGAACAATACATTACATGATGAATGTCAAAAAACAATTTTTTTTGTATTTTTTTAAATGAGAAAAAACATTATATGATGAAAATTATGTATAGAAATGTAATGTTAATTGTTTTGTAGGGATTAAAAAATATGCAATTTATTCAATAATATTTGTGTAATGTTTTTAAAATACTTATAGTCTATTGAAAAAAAAGTGGAAATATAGAAACAGTAAAACGAAAATAAACCAATTAAAACTGATTATTGTAAACTTTGAATACAATGATTACAGTGGAAAATGTTTCAACTTAATGCTACTGTCATTTCCCACCCATTAAGCTATTCATTCCACTGGAGCCTTGCTGTAGTTGGCGCATCATGTTGTGTAATCCAGACATGCCACCCATCTGTTGCAAAATACGAGGGTCCATCATTTTAGCCATTTGCTGGTTAAGTTTAGCCATTTGTGTTTGATTGACATTCTTGGCCATGTCACCACCTTTGAACAGACCCTTGATACCACCCATTTTCTTAACAACAGCTGCAAACTTAGTGTATTGAGCTATCAAATCTTTGACGTCTCTCTCGGTAACACCAGCTCCCTGTGCTACTCTGGTAATCCGGGTGGGTTGTTTGGAGAAAAGCTTTGCGCCATCACGATGGTCTAGTTCACCTTCATTCATGGAATCCATTATTGTCATCAGACGTTTCAATTTTGCCATGGACTCTTGTTCACTTCCTTTTGACATTAGGTCTTGTGAAAAGCCTGGTATCATACCCTGAAAAAACACAATAAATTATTATACTTCAAAATAATACATTAATAAATTATGAAAAATTGCTCTGACAGAAAAAAATCTTTGTACCATTATTTGAGAAAAAGGTCCCATTTTCATGATATTTTGAAATTGCTCATACATGGCTCTAAGTGTGAATTGTCCATGCTTTAACTTTTCCAATAGTTCATCATTATCGTCTAGTTTTAATTCATTGACTTTGTCCAGCAAGCCTTCAATATCACCCATACCCAGAAGCTTGTTAATGAAGGGTTTAGTTTTGAATGGTTCTAGATCATCAATATGTTCACCTGTTCCAATAAATATAATTGGACTCTGTGTTGCTGCTACACTGTAAAATAAATGTGTTTTTATAAATTAACTGCATATAATATTATCAAATTAATCTACCATTTAAACTCGATGTTACATTGCTTACATGAAACACATGAATATAAAACAACAGTCAACATGTTGATGGGTGGACTTACCACCCAGTTCACTATTTCTAAATCTTAATTCACTCTTAATTTCATCTTAATTTACTTAAACACAGTGCAATGTTGAAGTTAAATAAACAATTTGAATAATATTCAAACTAATTCCCATAAATACTTACGCAGAAAGAGCTCCACCACCCTTTGCATGGCCATCCAACTTTGTGATTATAACGGACCCAATGTCTACTTTTTCTTTGAAAGCTCTAGCTTGAGCTTCACAAGCCTGTCCTATAGTTGCGTCCATTACGAATATAATGTTGTCAGGTTTCTGCAAGTAGAAACAATAATATAAATATAGTAAGAAAGAAACAATAACATTTACTTCAGAATAAATTCTAAGCCATAAAAACTTTAACTTGCTAAAACCTCTAAAATATGTTATGTATTGAATACTTACAAACTCTATCATAAAAATTACATTTCAGCTTAGACAAGAAGATCACAATATTAGACTTGTCCACTTTATAAAATTAAATACTAAGTTGGCAACAAGCACACATATTTCAAGAAACATATTCATACTCACAATAGCATTAGCAACTGCCAACATCTCTTCAAAAAGTGACTCTTCCTGTTTGTGACGACCACTTGTATCCACAATAATCATTTCAAATCCTTCTTTCTTGAACATGTCCACACCAGTGGACGCTATAACCACAGGATCAACTTCTGTGTAACTAAAGAATAAATATAAGTATTTTTAGTTATTAAATACGAGATAAAGACGCAGCCAAATCAAAACAGAAATTAAAAACTAACCTGCCGTAAAATGGTATTCTTGCCTTAGTACAATTCTGTTTCACTTGATCATAAGCACCAGCTCTGAAGGTATCAGCACAAACCAGACATGACTTCCAGTTCTTCCTTAAATAATGGTATGCCAATTTTGTACAAGTTGTGGTTTTACCAGAACCTTGCAATCCTACAAACATTATAATATTTGGCTTGCCTTTGACTGGTTGGTAGGGCTTGACTCCAGGATCTACTAACTGAAATATAAATACAATTAAATATTTAAATAATTTGTATTAAGGTATAACATAACTTTTGTGTCTGGTTATATATATTAAAAAAAATACATGTGGCGCTCGAGGACTGCCACATATTAATAACCTATTGCTTAGCATCGCACCACTATGCCGGTCGGAGTGGGGGGTGTCAGGTTTTTTCGTTAAGGAATTTTTACATTCGGGCGCCGCGCTCAGTCTGAGATAAAAGCTATGCAATAGCTTAATAATCATATTGTAATAGTAACTTATTTCAGTAATAGAGACATTATTACCTTTACAAGTTCTTTGAAAACAGCGGACTGTATCATCCGCCGCTTGTTGAGTCCACCAGCCATCTCATCAAAATCAATAACAGCACGAACATTTTCACGGAGGTTTTTTACTAAACGTATATTAACATCAGCTTCTAAAAGTGCAGCACATATCTGCTTTAGCATAGAGTTTAAAACCTGCAAGATGGAATGTTTCGGTAGATCATGGTCATAGTATCATAGGTATGTAAATATAAACGCACATTTCGTTATTTGTTACTTACCTCTTCATTGATAATAGTAGCCCGACTTAGGGACTGTAAGGCAGTGGTTATTTTACGACCTAAATCTGCTAAAACCATCTTGAATATTTATTGAAATACTGTGTTCAAACCATATATTTCCTGTTATAGTAAGCACTTGTTTGGATGGATTAAAAACAATCCTTTGTAATATTTCATTTCCTTCAAATTCTTATAAGCTTTTCTATAATTATGTGAGGCAAATTCTGTAAATTACAATTAAAAACAGTCACTAGGACCACGACGTAAGAATAAATTTCATTTTCATTTGACGTACATATTGACACGTCAAACGTCATCAGACAATCGTCAGACTTCATATCGCTTAAGGTAAGTCCACACTCTACACTAAACAATGCTTGCTACACGTTAGCTGTGTTAGCTCTAATATAAGCTTGAGATCTTATATTACATAAATTAAAGTTAAAACTTTGTAATATATACATAGTTGATATAATACCTATTGTTAAATAACAATAATTAACGTGTGACGACCAAAGCACGAGTATCCAAGTCAGTGAATAAATGAAATAAAAGAAATAATAATTTCGCTTTGTAATCGCTGTCAACTCAACATTCAGAGATGAAGTAAAAATTGATTCTTAAAATTTTCGATCTCATTGTTTGTGTTATAAAAGTATTGAAATAAAGTTATTACTTCTTTGATCTGAATTATGGTACGGTCAATTTTTATTAACTATATATTATATATTTGTGTACTTATTCATAAATCATTACTTTTACATTTCTTTGTATTAGGGTCAAAACCAATCAGGTGGTGGAAGCGGTGGTGACAAGAAAGACGATAAAGATAAGAAGAAGAAGTACGAACCTCCGATCCCTACGAGGGTTGGCAAGAAAAAGCGTAAGGCTAAGGGTCCTGATGCTGCATTGAAGTTACCACAAGTGACTCCGCATACGCGGTGTAGGCTAAAACTGTTAAAACTCGAAAGAATAAAGGATTATCTTCTTATGGAAGAAGAATTTATTCGCAATCAGGAACGTCTGAAGCCCCAAGAGGAGAAGATTGAAGAAGAGCGTTCTAAGGTACTAAGAGTAAAAAAAAACAATATATAAACAAAAGTCCATTTAACAGGTCACTATTACAATTAATATTTTTATAGGTCGATGACTTAAGAGGAACACCTATGTCTGTTGGCAATCTAGAAGAAATTATAGATGACAACCATGCCATTGTCTCTACATCTGTGGGAAGTGAGCATTATGTTAGCATTTTATCATTCGTGGACAAAGATCAATTGGAGCCTGGATGCTCTGTACTATTAAATCATAAGGTATAACTTTGTTATAATTTTTATTCATATTTATATACAGGTATATGAAGGAAGTGTTTAATTAATTTACTGAATGATTTATCAGGTTCATGCAGTTGTTGGTGTATTAGGTGATGATACAGATCCTATGGTATCTGTTATGAAGTTAGAGAAGGCTCCACAGGAAACATATGCTGATATTGGTGGTCTTGATACTCAAATTCAGGAAATTAAGGTAATCAATTCTCAATGCCAACATGAACTTTTATATTACAGTAACAAAGATATTTATTATCTGTACAAATATTATAAAGCTGAAGGGTTTGTTTGTTTGAACGCGCTAACCTCACGAGCTACTGGTCCGATTTGAAAAATTCTTTCAGTTTTCGTTAGCCCATTTATCGAGGAAGACCGAGGAGCGCAGCTGGTTCATAATATTTATGAATGTATATGAATGATCAAATTTTAATATTTTACAGTACAGATAATAATTGTTAATAATTTCTCAACAGGAGTCAGTTGAGCTGCCGTTAACTCATCCAGAGTATTATGAAGAGATGGGTATTAAGCCACCAAAAGGTGTCATTTTATACGGACCTCCAGGAACTGGTAAAACTCTTCTGGCTAAAGCTGTTGCTAATCAGACATCAGCTACATTCCTTAGAGTGGTTGGGTCGGAACTCATTCAGAAATATCTGGTGAGTTCATTACTGCATCATACTTTTGGTATTAATATTATGTACTTTTTAAGCTATTGCATAGCTTCTATCGCGGGCCTTGAGCGCGGGGACCGAATCCAAAAATTGCGTAACGAAAAAACCTCAAGCTCCCCACTACGAAGGGCGCGGATGTGTGGCTTGAAGGCATAGCATGCAATAGCTTTACCGCGGCAGTCCCCGAGTGCCACACGTCTTTTTTATTTTACATAAATTAAAACAGAACAGTTATTACATAATATAGACCTTATTTCTATAATAATATGTACTCTCTGTTTAGACATTTTAAAAAGAGAATACTGCAACAAATGATGTGTAATCATATTATGCTGTTATGTAAATATGTGAAGTAAAAATATATTATTTGCCAATCTATCAATTGTTGTCTTTTCAATGTTTAACCTTATTTTTAGGGTGATGGACCAAAACTTGTACGAGAATTGTTCAGAGTGGCCGAAGAACATGCTCCATCAATAGTATTCATTGATGAAATTGATGCTGTTGGTACAAAACGGTAAGCATAATTATTGTACATCAACTACACATAGTTATATTGATTATTCTATATACAGGGTGCCCCGTTTATAGTGGTCCAAAAATTTTTTTCAGCTTAAGAGCATCATGAGTAATCATTTAAAACAAACTTTAGTTAAGCGAAAACTTATTGTTTAGAAATTATGATTTTTTTTATAAATAATCCGGAGTTTCAATATTTTTGTCACAAAACCACTCTGTTATGAAAACTACTGGACCGAATTGAATGAAATTTGGTATAGTTATAGCGCAATAACCTACCTATCGCACTATAGACTCATCTTGTGCAAATAATTAAACTGCATTTTTTTATTTTAACTTTTTCTGTAGTTTTTTGAATTTCTCGGCAAAATATTGATTTTTCGAAAAAATCCTGTGAAAATAAAATGTACCACCAAGGTTTTGCTGGTACTGCTAAAAACTACCTTAACATAGGGTTATTCTTGACACAAAAAATCATAGTTGTCCTTCGATTGTAACATCTTCAAAAACAACATCATGTACATTAAAGCATGGAAATCGAAAAATTACGAAATTTACCATAATTTAATTTTAATCATTTGGAACGGCCAATTTTTGATTAAAGAACCATTTATTGCCATAAAAGTCATTACAAATCAGTATTCACATGGCTATAAAACTATTTGAATGAAATAAAATTTTAACCTGCCAGCCAAGATAACGTTACTTTATTCTAATGTCAATTTATTGAGTTTTTTTGTTGTTTAGTTTTTATGTTTAAATCTTAATAAAAGGTTTGGAGAATTAATAAAACAAAATAAATATTAATTAACATATTGTTTATTTTTTACAAAAGGTTTTCAAAATGCCGTCCGCCTTTCGCTAAACATAATCTGCATCTGCGTAAGAAATTTCTTCGCAGCCTATTAAATGGCTGCCGGCTTTCTTTAATGACTGTTATATCCACTTGAATTTTTAGGTATGAACCTATGGTAATAAATGGTATAATACCATAAATTGGTATACAAATGTACCTATGTATAATGAATGTATGGTTATTTATAGGCATAAATTCAAGTGGCTATAACAGCCATTAAAGAAAGCCGGCAGCCATTTAAAAGGCTGCGAAGAAATTTCTTACGCAAATGCAGATTATGTTTAGTTAAGGCGGACGGCATTTCAAAAACCTTTTGTAAAAAATAAACAATATGTTAATTAATATTTATGTTGTTTTATTAATTCTCCAAACCTTTTATTAAGATTTAATCATAAAAACTAAACAACAAAAAAAAACTCAATAAATTGACATTAGAATAAAGTTAAGTTATCTTGCCTGGCAGGTTAAAATTTTATTTCATTCATTTTAAGTTTTATAGCCATGTGAATACTGATTTGTAATGACTTTTACGGCAATATATGGTTCTTTAAACATAAATTGGCCGTTCCAAATGATTAAAATTAAATTATGGTAAATTTCGTAATTTTTCGATTTCCATGTGTTAATGTACATGATGTTGTTTTTGAAGATGTTACAATCGAAGGACAACTATGATTTTTTGTGTCAAGAATAACCCTATGTTAAGGTAGTTTTTAGCAGTACCAGCAAAATCTTGGTGGTACATTTTTTTTTCACAGGATTTTTTCGAAAATCCATATTTTGCCGAGAAATTCAAAAAACTACGGAAAAAGTTAAAATAAAAAAATGCAGTCTAATTATTTACACAAGATGAGCCTATAGTGCGATAGGTAGGTTATTGCGCTATACCTATACCAAATTTCATTCAATTCGGTCCAGTAGTTTTCATAACAGAGTGGTTTTGTGACAAAAATATTGAAACTCCGGATTATTTATAAAAAAAATCATAATTTCTAAACCATAAGTTTTCGCTTAACTAAAGTTTGTTTTAAATGATTACTCATGATGCTCTCAAGCTGAAAAAAATTTTTGGACCACTATAAACGGGCCACCCTGTATCTATATTTCCAAAAATGTTTTGTTTTTAAAGCACACTTAACCATTTCTGTAACAAATCTCTTCATACCAGTAACAAATGAGATATCGTCTTTTTAACTTGAGCTTATCAGTTGGAATTTGGTGATATTTTATTAGAGGGGCAAGTTATAACATTATCACCATTATTTTATTTATAGGTATGATTCAAACTCTGGTGGTGAAAGGGAAATTCAAAGAACTATGTTGGAACTGTTGAATCAATTGGACGGTTTTGATTCAAGGGGTGATGTCAAGGTATTGTATACAACAATATTACAATTCCTATTTATAGATACTTCATAAATGATTATAAAATCCATTGGGATTAGTTTTATGCTTAGCAGTTTGTCACTGATTTCTAACGTTTTTATAACGTTTCGTATGATTCGTTATGATTCGTATTTATAACGTTTTCATGTTGAACTATTTTACAGGTCATCATGGCTACTAATCGGATAGAGACATTGGATCCTGCGTTGATTCGTCCAGGACGTATTGATAGAAAGATTGAGTTCCCACTGCCTGATGAAAAGACAAAGAGACGTATCTTCACTATTCACACATCAAGGATGACGCTAGCTGACGACGTTAACTTGTCAGAGCTTATTATGTCCAAGGATGATCTCTCTGGTGCTGATATAAAGGTAGTTAAACAGAACTTTTATTGTATTTCTTTTGTGAAATACATTTAAAGCAATTAAATTTAAATATTTGTGTTAACGTACAAATACCAGAAGAAAATCACTAAATAAATCAAAAATCTTGTTTATTTTTTTCTCTCTTTCAATTGGTTTTATAACTGCATAACATTTTTGTAATAATTTTAGGCTATTTGTACTGAAGCTGGGTTGATGGCATTGCGAGAGCGTCGTATGAAAGTCACCAATGAAGATTTTAAGAAGTCTAAGGAGAGTGTCTTATATCGTAAAAAAGAAGGAACTCCTGAAGGATTGTACCTTTAAATATATAATTTTTTTCTTAATTAATATGTGCATTGTAATGAAAGTTGATTAAAAAAGCTTTTAACCTCCATTGAGATTTGTTTTCATTATTTATACCGAGTTTTACCAAGAGTAAAGAAAGTCAGATGGGAAAGTGTTTATTACAGTGTTTTTTATTTAATAGGCCGGTTGCAGAGCTTCACCGACCATCAGTGCGTACGTCAGTCGCGCTTGTCATATGTATGGAAATTCATAAAACCGTTCATAGCTAGACCGACCATAGGGCGTATTCAGAAAGAAAGCTTGAAACTTATAAGCGCTTATCGGCGCATATAAGCGCTGGTAACCCGCGCAGGAAAATATATGAACATGCGCTTATAAGCGCTGATCGACGCCGACAAGTTTGTTGAAACTTGTGGGAACTTGTCGGCGCCGATCAGCGCTTATAAGCGCATGTTCATATATTTTCCTGCGCGGGTTACCAGCGCTTATAAGCGCCGATAAGCGCTTATAAGCGCTTATAAGTTTCAAGCTTTCTTTCTGAATACGCCCATATATACGCACGCTTATTTCCATATGACAAGCGCGACTGACGTACGCACTGATGGTCGGTGAACACATCGGTGAAGCTCTGGAACCGACCATAAATAAAGTACTTTTGCAGCAGATGTCGCTCTGATCAATAGATCCCACTTTGAACTTTTTAGCGATATTTCGCTAAAAAGGGCCTTTTTCACTTTTTTTTTTTTTTTTTTTTTTTTTTTTTTTTTTTATGCAATAGGAGGCAACAGAGCAGACGCGTCACCTGGTGGTAAGTGCTCCACGTCGCCCATATGTACGCACAGTGTCAGAGACATTGTGAGTATGTTGCCGGCCTTTCAAGTAAGAATATGCTCTTTTCTTGAAGGTCCCCAGTTCATAGCCGTTTGGAAAAGCCGCATGAGGGAGTTTGTTCCAGATGTCTGTAGTGCGCGGGAAGAAAGATCTTTTAAAGCGCACAGTTGTAGATTGCCAACAGTCAAGGTGGTGAGGGTGGTATTGTTGACGATGTCGTGCTGTACGGTGATGGAACTCGGCGGCAGGTAATGTTCCAAACAACTCTTCAGAGCACTCCCCATAGTAAATGCGATAGAGAACGCATAAGGAAGCGACATCTCTTCGCAGCGCCAAAGTATCAAGCCGATCGGTGAGACTTGGCTCGTTAACAAGTCGTACAGCTCTCCTTTGAATACGGTCAAATGGAAGGAGGTATTGTTGGGGTGCCCCGGCCCAGATGTGGGAGCAGTATTCCATGTGCGGCCTGACTTGCGCCTTATATAACTTGAGGCGATGGTGCGACGTGAAATACTGCCCCGCTCTACAGAGCACACCAAGTTTTTGTGAAGCCAACTTGGCTTTTCCTTCCAAGTGACAAGAAAACTGTACGTTACTCGAGATTTCGAGACCAAGGATTCCGATACTGGCTGCGGCTGAGAGAGGAGTACCCTGAAAAGTAGGAGCTATGACGAAGGGGAGCTTTTTAGCGGTAAAGGCGCACACCTGTGTCTTTTTGGGGTTAAATTGGACTAGGTTTAGTCGGCCCCATTCTGAAACCTCTTGTAAAGAAGTTTCAATCTCAGACACGAGGTTGTTCCGGCACTCGATGATGCGCTCCTGAGAAATATTGCTGCGGCCGGTGTATACTGCATCACCAGTACTGTCATCTGCATAGCAATGAATGCTGCCGTTGAGCAGCATATCATTGATATGCAGAAGGAACAGAGTCACTATCAGGAGTTCAATTCTATAAATATATTTAATAAAAATCAAAAGACAAGTAACTGTGCAAGTAACAAATTTTTGTCTATCTGTTGCCTGGCATTCACGCTATAATAAAGTATCTCTCTCACATCTGTAATATTCATTGGTTCACAATTTATATTATCTGTAGCATTTCACATAATTGGCAATTGGCATTTATTATAGTCTGTGTATAGCTGTCGTTGAATTTCATGTTCATGACGTTTTTAATTTTTATAGTTATTAGTTATTTTTTGTACGAATGAAACAGAGAAGTGAAAAGCTGATTGTGTATTGTTGAAAAGTAATTTTACGTTGTTTTAACCAATAACTCTTAAATGATTATACATATAACTTTGTGAATAATGTGCGTGACAATTTTTATGGATGAGTGACACGGAAAACGATAGAGAAGCCACCGAGCGCACTGCACTGATGGACGGCCACATCGCAGAAGCCCGATCCGATAGGGAAATAGCTGAGAGAATTGCTAGGAAGAGGAAAACTAAAGCAGACCCTCAGCGAAATTATGGGGTGAGAATTTGTATGCATTCACTGTGACATCCGCTACTTTTATCAGTGACTAATCGTATATATTGTATCTCACAACGAAATGATTGTTGTTAATTGTTGTAAATTATAGTTTAAATCCCCAGATGGTGTTATGCATACGAAAGTGCTAAAAGTTTATTTGCATCCAATTTATTTTCTAGATTTAAAAGTTATATGGATAAATACATACAAACAATAAGTTTTTTTATAAATGTTACAGACAGTGGTTCAAACCGAAGAAAATATGTCGAGTGCAGTAGGCGGCTCCGGCCCTAACGCTTCTGGCCCTTCTCAGGCTCTTCAACTTGGTGAAGAATTAGAACTCAAATATGGGGCACGACATGTTATCAAACTTTTTGTGCCTGTGACTTTGTGTATGATTGTTGTTGTTGCCACTATATCTTCTATAAGATTTTACTCAGTGAAGGATGTTTATTTGTGAGTATGAGATTTATCAAAGATATTATGGAATAAGTCTGCATGAAGTAAGTTAATATTCTGGATATGAACATTTGTCTGCCATTTGGTGACCTCTATGGTGCATGATATTTAAAAATATTAAAAAATGTTATGTTTCCAGGGCCTATACACCATTTCATGAAGAAAGTCCATATGCAGTCACAAAAGTTTGGAATGCTCTTGCCAACTCTATGATTCTTTTGTGTGTGATAGCCATGATGACAGTTTTGCTTATAGTCCTTTACAAAAAGAGATGCTACAGAGTTATCCATGGCTGGCTTATATTATCATCACTAATGCTGCTGTTTCTTTTTTCTTATCTATATATTGAGTGAGTACATATCAATTTATATGCAAATATGCTAATTGCTAAGTAATTCATTTGCTTCTTTACTAGGTATGACTTAGTATAGTACAAACAGCTTCACTGTATAGAAAATGTTTAAGACATAATTTGGCTGAGAGAATAAAGTGCTTTTATGCTATTTTTTTATATTTGATAAAAATAAAATTATAAGCATGGCTGTTGCATAATTTGGCAGGATAAAGCAGTTTCTTGTTTCACATGTAGTCTAAGATCCAAACATAGGTCGACCTTCACCGGCATGATAATAGAATGAGACCAATTTTATAATAAATTTAGTGTATTAAAAAATGTATTATAAATGGGTTGACTGGGAAAATCCTGGACAGGACATTTTTAATGAATTTATTTTCATTTTTTATTAATTGCAGTTTCGAGATCTTAATACTATTATAAAGGCGAAAGTTTGTAAGGATGTATGGATGTTTGGATGTATGGATGTATGGATGTATGGATGTTTGTTACTCTTTCACGTAAAAACTACTGAACCGATTACAATGAAATTTAGCACACATATAGAGGGTAACTTGGATTAACATATAGGATAGGTTTTATCCCGGAAATCCCACGGGAACAGGAACTATGCGGGTTTTCCTTTGAAAACGCGGGCGAAGCCGCGGGCGGAAATCTAGTAATAAAATAATTTTGTAATAAAACAGCGCTGACAAAATTTTTTTTTCATCATCCTATCAAGTGAAAGTAACTGGTACCGACATACCGGTTTACACCTGCCAACCTAGCCGTTTGTCCCGGTAAATATTAGAAAACGACTATGACTGCATATTCTGTAGGTTTCATACTTCTATTATTATTTTTTTTATTATCTTGATACTGCAATTAATTAAAAAAAAATGTTTTTTTTTAATTCATTTAAAATGTCCTGTCCAGGATTTTCCCAGTCAACCCATTTTTAATACACTAAATCTATGATATAAAAATGAATCGCAAAATGTGTTGGTAAGCGCATAACTCGAGAACGGGTGGACCGATTTCGATTATTCTTTTTTTATTATATTCCTTGAAGTACCAGGATGGTTCTTATGTAGAGAAAACATAAATATGTACCACGGGCGAAGCCGGGGCGGACCGCTAGTTACCCGACTACGGCAAAGCAAAAGGAGGGTTATGATTTTGACAGGCTATGTATGTATGTATGTATGTATGTATGTATGTATGTATGTATGTATGTATGTATGTATGTATGTATGTATGTATGTATGTATGTATGTATGTATGTATGTATGTATGTATGTTCATCTGTTCCCTCGTAACTTCTAAACTACTTATCAGAATTCGACAAATGACATATCATTAGAAGCGTCTTAATTGTCCGCTGGTTATAGGCTATATGGGGTTTCACAAAATCTAATGTGGCGCCCTCTAGCGGACAAAACATACAGAGTAAAAAAATAAAGTTAAGATAAATATGCCGTGTTTGGTATCATTTGAAAGCTTTTTACTTGCACATTTTGAATATATATATATTACTAGCATCATCAATTTAACTTTTGTTTAATACTTTTTCAGCGTCGTTTTTTGTCGTAGTTGGGTTTTAGTTGTTTTACTTTTTATCTTGTTTATTATAAAATTGGTCTCATTCTATTATCACGCCGGTGAAGGTCGACCTATGTTCGGATCTTAGACCAATGAGTATTAATTGTTCCATTATAACAGGTGAAAGATTATTGTAGATAATTATTGATGATGATGGTTAAATAGAAGGGGTGAAAAATTATATTGTAATAAAAGTATTGTTATTTATTTAAATATAAATTATTTTTTAAGGGAAGCCCTTCGAGCATATAACATACCCATGGATTATATCACACTATCATTTGTACTGTGGAATTTTGGTGTGGTTGGAATGATGGTTATTCACTGGAAGGGGCCACTGAGGTTGCAGCAGGCGTACTTAATATTCATAGCTGCATTGATGGCATTGGTTTTCATTAAATATCTACCTGAATGGACAACCTGGGCTGTGCTTGCAGTTATTTCTATTTGGGGTAAGTGTTGAATAAAATTTCATATATAGAGTATCAACGCTATTGAACTTGCTTTTGCTTGTTATCAAGGAAAGAAATAAAAATTAAGTGTAAACAATTTCTTGTCCTATTGGTCAGTTTTAGTGTTGAAAACACATTGTTTATAATATTTTTTTTTATATTACCCTGTTCCTTTTTTATGATGTATGTTAATATAATAATTTTATTACAGATCTTGTAGCTGTATTGACTCCTAAAGGACCACTTAGGATATTAGTGGAAACTGCACAGGAAAGAAATGAACCTATATTTCCAGCTCTTATTTATTCCTGTGAGTATTTAACTGGAATTAGAACATTTCACATTACAGGGTATGTTATGTACTTTCCTGAAATTGGGGAGAAAAAACAACATTTCATGAATATAAAGTATATTTAAAATTTATTATTTTTTACAAACATGAATCCTTTAGTATCATAATCCTTTAGTTTTTTTAACATAATATATGCACAATTTAAATATCAATAATCAATTTCACTACATACATATTATAAAACAAAGCCCTCAGTCTGGTCTTCTGTTTGCCCTAAACTGAAAGACTAAGTTTAATAAACACAAATATATGATAAATCTAAACTAATAATACCTATGCTTAATAATGGGTGTTATTTATACGTTTAGCAAAGTATTGGTATATTTGTGAGCAGAAATATGTAATTGGTGGTGGTACCAAGACATGGTACAAATTTCAGCTCATTTTCTATACTAATATTATAAAGAGGAAAGGTTTGTATGTATGTATGTATGTATGGTTTTCACGCATAAACTACTGGATCGATTTTGATGAAATTTGGCACAGATAATCTTTAGACCCCGAGAAACAACATAGGCTACCTTTTATTGCGAAATATGTACAGTCAGAAGCATAAATATATTACCATTTGCAGATTAGCAATAATATCTGTCATAAAAACGGGTTCAATAATATCTGTCTGCCCGTATACAGCAAAAATATCTGACATTAATAGGCAGCATAATAAAGTGGCATCAAAATTATGTGACGAAAATGTTACAGCAAATAATTGTGACAACCTCTCGAAGCATAAATATGTGACGTCACCTAGGAGGCAATAATATCTGACACAATTTTATATTTCTATATTGTAAAATATAATTGATTCCTCACAAAAAGCATAAATATGTGACACTAGCTTTCCGCCCGCGGCTTCGCCTGCGTTTTCACAGAAATACCGCATAGTTCCCGATCCCGTGGGAATTTTGGGATAAAACTTATCCTAAGTGTTAACCCAAGTTACCCTTTATTTGTCTGCTAAATTAGTTCAGTAGTATTTGCGTGAAAGAGTAACAAACACACACACACACACATACACATCCTCACAAACTTTCGCATTAATAATACTAGATTAGTAGGATAGGAAGTAGGATTATAGTAGGACTAGTAGGATAAGATAGGATAGGATTTTAAAAAGGCAAAACGTTATTTATTGAATTAGTGTTATGTATTTTGCTGGGGTAAGAATATGAACAAAAGACACATTATATTTTGTAAATATTTTTTTTAAATAAAATTACGATAGTATGATAACTTGCCATAATTTTCGATACTCAATTTATTTATTTATTTTTTTATTTTTATTAAGAATTTCCAACAAAGAAAACATAATTTATAAACTCTTAATACTAAAATAGCTTATCGTATAATAACAATATATGTTTCTTTACTTATAGGAAATTACAACAATCGTATAATATTTAAACTCAATAAAATAATAGCAATATTATAGGCTAATAATTATTATAGGTAAATGAAAATGAATAACGGATCAATCGTGTCAAACGCCGCTAACGTCAAATATAACAAAACATGTGACAAAACAATTTCTAAATGAAATTCAATTTCTACATGAAGGTTACACTGAACCTTCAAATAAAATAAATCTACCCAAGTGGGCATTCATATAAGTATATGAATACTTTAATTTTGTCATGATATGATATTATCCTTCTAATATTATAAATGCGAAGGTTCGTGAGTATCATGTAAGGATGTTTGTTACTCTTTCACACAAATAAAAGAGAAAATGGAATTTAGCACACACATAGAAGGTAACTTGGATTAACGCTTATGAGAGCTTTTATCCTGGAAATCCCACAAGAACGGAAACTATGCGGGTTTTTCTTTGAAAACGCGGGCGAAGCCGCGGGTGTTAAACTAGTAGGAGATATTATGTAATATCTAGACATACAATATGTAGTATACAACGACGGCACATATTGATTAATATGGTAATAATGTTTTAAAACAACGTAGTTAAAATAAAATTTATTTATTTTGTATTGATTCAATATTAAATTAAAAATAAAATTGTGTCAGATATTATTGCTTCCTAGTTGATGTCACATATTTATGCTTTTAGTGTGGAATCAACGCAAAATACAGAAATATAAAATTGTGTCAGATATTATTGCCACCTAGTCGGTGTCACATATTTATGCTTTGTGTGAGGAATCGATGCAAAATACAGAAATATGAAATTGTGTCAGATATTATTGCTTCCTAGTTGATGTCACATATTTATGCTTTTTGTGAGGAATCGATGCAAAATATAGTAATATGAAATTGTGTCAGATATTATTGCTTCCTAGTTGATGTCACATATTTATGCTTTTTGTGAGGAATCGATGCAAAATATAGAAATATGAAATTGTGTCAGATATTATTGCTTTCTAGTTGATGTCACATATTTATGCTTTTTGTGAGGAATCTATGCAAAATATAGTAATATGAAATTGTGTCAGATATTATTGCTTCCTAGTTGATGTCACATATTTATGCTTTTTGTGAGGAATCGATGCAAAATATAGAAATATGAAATTGTGTCAGATATTATTGCTTCCTAGTTGATGTCACATATTTATGCTTTTTGTGAGGAATCTATGCAAAATATAGAAATATGAAATTGTGTCAGATATTATTGCCACCTAGTTGATGTCACATATTTATGACTAGCGGTCCGCCCCGGCTTCACCCGTGGTACATATTTCGAAATAAAAGGTAGCCTATGTTCTTTCTCAGGGTCTAAAGATTATCTGTGCCAAATTTCATCAAAATCGGTCCAGTAGTTTATGCGTGAAAACCATACATACATACATACATACAAACCTTTCCTCTTTATAATATTAGTATAGATTTGTATGAGGAATCGATGCAAAATACAGTAATATGAAATTGTGTCAGATATTATTGCTTCCTAGTTGATGTCACATATTTATGCCGTGAGAGGTTGTCACAATTATTTGCTGTAACATTTTCGTCATATAATTTTGATGCCACTTTATTATGCTGCCTATTAATGTCAGATATTTTTGCTGTATACGGGCAGACAGATATTATTGAATTAGTTCTAGTGACAGATATTTTTGCACATCGCCCCCTAGGCATATATTATTGCTCGTGACTGTACCACGGACGAAGCCGCGGGGGCGGACCGCTAGTGCTTAATAATGGGTGTATTAAACGTTTAGCAAATACAGTATATTTGTGAGCAGAAATATCTAATTGGTAATTACCAAGACATGGTACAAATTGCAGCTCATTTTAACCCATTGAGCCCCGAACGGCCCGATCGGTACACGACACAATAGATTTTCTATTGTGTCTGTGATTCCGGGGCCTGAGTTATTAAAGTATAATAATATTCCAGCGACGGTGATGTACTGCCTGGTGGCGGCCGGCGCGGCGGAGGGCGGGGCGGCGAGCGGCGCGCGGGGGGAGCGCGCGGCCGGAGGTGAGCCGCGGGAACGGGAGCTGCGCCCTCTCAACCCGCATGGTCGGTGCACGATACTAACTGAACTGCTAACGAACCAACGTAGTTTTGTGACGTCAAGTGTACAGTACGATTCAAACCACAGAACAGTAAAAACAAATAGAAGTGCTATAATGTCATAATTATTATTGAAAAAACCCACAGAACTGTAAAAACAAATAGAAGTGCTATAATGTCATAATAGGCATGACGAAAGATTTTGAAATCCTCTTCCATAATGTGTGTATACGTTTACTATACAAGAAAAACCCTATATTTCGGTAATATACTTAAATTTAACAAAGATAAAAGCCATTTTTCGAAAAATATTTATTAATTGTGCCAAAACAGCTCGCAGGTGTCATGGCGTAGGCGTGACGTCACTCTTTAGTAAATACGTAATTATTTGTACGCATTGCGAAGAAAATTAAAAAAATATTTATTTAATACGTGTTATAGAAACGAATTTCAAAGATTATAAGTGGTGTGCAGTATTGCAGTGTGAATCCACATAAAAATAATGCTCTAAAATGTGTTAGTAATTATTTCAAGCGAGAAAATAATAAGAAATGATTGTATAAAGTTGGCGCGGAGAACCCCGAACCACGTATTCGTGAATTCGCAATTATATTTCTGTTCTGAGTCGATAAAGCATACGCGAAACAATAGAAAATAAATAAAAATGCGTATTCTCAACATATTCATAACAAAACACATCTGACGTGAGTTGTTTACATAAGCGTGACGTCACGCGTGTTTTAGTCAAAATGGCCAACTGCAGAATTTCAATGTTTTATTTTATTGATAATCTCATTAATCTTAATGTTTTTAAGATTTCTAAGTCACTATATTTAATTTATTTATTATACATTTTCCCTTAAAAACACTAATACGATCATTTATGGATACTGTCGTCATGCCTATTATTATGAAAACCCACAGAACAGTAAAAACATATAGAAGTGCTATAATGTCATAATTAGTATGAAAACCACTGTCGCCAAACACACACATTTAAACCGATAGTTATACAGTACACTACAAGTAAACTATGCTTTTGATTGGACAGCTTAATTTGAGTAAAAACTGACTTAGGTTATAAATTCAGCATTTCAATATGTACCCTAATGAAAGACTTGCAGGATACTTGCGCAATGGGAGAATGGCCTTACTGTTCTGTGATTCAAACTTAATAGCGGCTCGGAACATCGAACGATCTGATGCGCAGAATACATGCGCGCTCGTGCATTCGCTGCTAACTTCCGAACCGCCATTAAGTTTGAATCGAACTGTACTTGTTTTATTGAGTAATGTTGATGGTGTTCAAGCACAAAGATGTTGGTTCTTTACGCAATATAACACCTTGCTTATTATAATAATTACTAATCACGGCTATTAATTATCAAAATATGTATATGCTTATATTTTAAATATGTAAATAACTAACACCATGCACATGAATGTTACTAACAAAAATGTAGTTACAACTCTTACAATAATATTTAGCTTCTTTCGCATACAAAGGGAGTGTCTACTGTCTATTAACCCATTGAGCCCCGAACGGCCCGATCGGTCCACGACACAATAGATTATCTATTGTGTCTGTGATTCCGGGGCCTGAGTTATTACTATTACTATTTATGTTTATACTAGCAGATCGTTCGCGTCGTCTGGTGCGTTGTGCGAGCGAGGGCGCAGTGGTGGGGCTGAGCTCGCGCGAGGGCGACGGGGACGAGGGCGGGTTCGATTCCGCGTGGCGCGCGCGAGCCGGCCGCCAGCTGCGCGTGGACAGCACGCCGCCCACATACACCACGCGCCTCGACCGCGCGCCGCACCACCACGAGCTGGACGATGAGAGTGAGTCCGTACCACACCCCGGACACTCCATACAAAAATATCGTTTTGACAGTCACACTGTAGAGACTGCAAATGTGTGTGTTAACGCTTTATGGTTGGCACATTTTTGACTAGCGTAAAAAAAAATTCAATTCCCTGTAGAAAAATGTGGACCATTTTAGACTGATCGTGCGGGGTGAGGTAAGTGTTTAATTTTGGCGGGAGGCGGAGAGTGTCCGTTCTGTAGCGTTTAGCTACTATTATGTATTCTGTGTCCATACGCACGAGAAGTAAAGGTATATTAAGAAGAGCTGGAACGTCAACACATTTACAAATTGCACATGTTAGGCCGGGAGATACTGACACAAAATTTCGGGTCATTTGTAACAGGATGGCGGTCTAGAGGGGTCTTAGTACGCAATGACAAAAAGAAAAATGATGGTCAGAACGCTGGTACCGGCGGACTAGTCGCGTGGGCGTTAGTCACACTCGTCGGATAAATAGCGAAAGTCCAACGATTTGTAACACAAAAATTTTAGAATTTACCGATAGCCCTTAAAAAAGATGTAGGCGGTAGTGTCATGCCATACTTTGACGATGTGACTTACAGTCCGCTATACCGACGTGAATGCGTTGATTTAAAAAAAACAATTCAACCATTTGTACCGGGCTAACTTTTGCACAGGTAACCATCGTCGTGCAGCCATTTACTAAAATCGCCATGCCATACTTTTCGGACGATTCCAAATGGTCGCCATACCGCGGAAAATCTGAATCTGAAGATTTTTTTCGCGTCGGTATGGGGGGCTGTAAGTTACACCGGAAAAGTATGGCATGACACTACCGCCTACATCTTTTTATGGGCTATCGGTAAATTCTAAAATTTTTGTTACAAATCGTTTGACTTTCGCTATTTATCCGACGAGTTCGACTAACGCCCACGCAACTAGTCCGCCGGTACGAGCGTTCTGACCATCATTTTTCTTTTAGTCATTGCGTAATAAGACCTCTGTAGAACCGCCATTCTGTTACAAATGACCCGAAATTTTGTGTCAGTATCTCCCGGCCTATGTATGTGTCATATTTTGCAATTGTTTATAAATACAGGGTGATGTAATTGGTGTAGTACGAATATCTAAAAATCTATGAAGAATTTTGTGATACACTAAATGGAAGAATTATAGACTATTTTACAGTATTTAATAAAATCATTTAATTTTTTGTTCATTTTCATTAGAAATGCCAATTTTTCTCACCAAGGTGGAAATTTGGATGATAAGGATCTTGTTAGAAAAATATAAATTTTGACTAAAATCGGCATTTTTACCAATAACAGTGTGATAATGAGCTTTTACTAAATCAGGCACACTTCTCGAACTCTATATTTTCTCTTGTATCGGCTTTTCGGTAACATTTCAAAAGAAAAAATTTCATCTGATCAAAGCATGGATCAAAGTAACGATACCACAGCTAACATTTGACAGTATGTACATAAACAAAATGATGTCGATAAAAACATTTCAGGTCGTTTGAGAAATTTGCCATTGCCAAAAAAGCTCATTATCACACTGTTTGTATGCATTTTCTGAGTAAATTTACTATGGTAATGTATATTATATTTTAGACCATTAGAAAGTAGATATTTCAACGAACAAAAAGCCCCCAAACTTTTTGTAAAAAGCTGATATTTCGACGTCAGAATTTTCGATTGAAAATTAGGTTGTTTTTTTGGTATTAAGTTGAAATAAGGCGAAAAAATAAATATTTTCAATCAAATAAATTACAGTGTATTTGAGACACAATAAGGTAACTTTTCACCAAATATAGTAGAAAAAAATTTTTTTTTGAAAAAGTAATAAAAAACCTTTAACTTGGTTTTTTGAATATTTCACCTAAATTTTGAGGTTATGTGAAAAAATTGTTAATACAAAAGTACAACTTTTGTACTTTTTATTACCTACAACTTTGCCATTGAACTTTTTTCCATAGGACTTGTAGTTTTGTTGGAAATCAAGAGAAACCATTTTTTAGCCTTAAAAGCCGAACCCCCTCCCCCTTCCCGAACTCGGATTGTCTGTAATTTATTTTTCCTTTAATTTTTATCACATTCTCCTCCTTTTCTAATGGGTTTCATCCTACTACTATTTTTTTTAGGTTTTTATCATTTTGGAAGGGATTGGCCCTGGTGTATGTTGGGAGTGAGCGCACGTGTTATTTGTATTGTTTTTATGACCTGAAATTTAATTATTATTTGATAATTGAATAATTATTAATACTTTTATCCAATTGATTATTATTAGAATAAATAATTAACTTCATCAATTGATTTACTTTTAAATTATAATTTTACAGGTAAATTATGAGAGCTTTCATAATTATATTTGCATATATTTATCTACAACGCACCCATTTTACAATTCAAGTCTAAAATGAAACTAGAGTCGCATTTATTTTTGAACATACTGTAAGTGAAATTGCATAAGTGTGAGTACTGTGAACATGCCAGCTTTCCTTAATTGACCTTTACTCATGTGTGCGTGCGGCTCTTCACAGCCGAGACCGTTCCAGAGTCGAGTCTTTGACTTTTTGGTTGTACTATAAATGTGTGCGTGTGTCGTTTTAGGCGATTGTCATTTTGCGCATCACGCAGCGTAGTGCGTGAATGCGCATGTGTTTGTTAGAAAACACCAATAGTTCAACACATTAAAGGCGCATTCAGGCGCGTGCAGTTACATACTTTAGATCACGCATTCGCGCGGTACGCTGCGTTGTACTGGGTAGTGCCCATCGGTTTCGGATACTACGTAATTTTAATTCAATACATCCATCAAAATCATGATCGCAATTTTATTGAGTTGTATCTTTCATGAGATCCTTCTCCTGACCAAGGGAAATAGGCATTCATTTTTTTATATAGAGACTACAACTTTTGTATTAATTTTACTACAAAAAAATTTATTATTTCAGAGGGCGTAAAACTCGGTTTGGGCGACTTCATATTTTACAGCGTGTTAGTTGGAAAGGCGAGCTCGTACGGTGACTGGAACACTACATTGGCCTGTTTCGTGGCTATACTTATTGTAAGTTTCTTTACTTTCATTAAAAATGTATTTTTTTAATTTTCTCTCAGCATAATGCATTTTATTTACAAATTCATTACAGCTTATATCCTCAAAAAAAATTGCGCAATCGAAGTAAAAGCTTAATTATTTTCTTAATTAACGGATTACATTTTCACTTACTAGAACTTTACGTAGATTGATGATGCAGCTGAATAGACATAATATACAACTATACATTATATTCCAACATTTTATTGAAAAATAAACTACAATCTTTCTTCACAGGGTCTATGCCTCACTCTGCTTCTGTTAGCGATATTCAAGAAGGCCCTGCCAGCGTTGCCCATATCTATAACATTCGGACTGATATTCTACTTCGCGACACGAGGCGTCGTCAAACCCTTCGCAGACGCACTCGCGGCAGAACAAATATTTATTTAGCTACCGCCCTTATAATAAATTTAATTTGAATATTGAAAAGACTAATTCATTTGTAGTATTTAAGTAACTTATTTATAATTGTATCGCCCTCAAATTGGAAATCATCCAACCGATGTAATTTATGTTTTGTTTTATACAATTCGTCTTAGCATTAAAATAAATATTAAAAAATTCATGGTATGAGTTTTTATGAGATTTCTGTCGATATGTTTTAAGGTTAGATGATTTCAATTAAGGGTTTGAAAGTATGTTTAGACTATAAATTCAAATATAATTTCTAGCAAGATGTATAAATAATCTTGACTGTATGAAAAATAATTGTATACATTGTAACTTGTATAACTGTAGATATTACATAGAATAGTAAATTGCAATAATGTTGGATAGATATCATTGAACGATTGCTAGAATGTACATATTATTATGAAATTGTGCAAATAGTCCACTTTGTATATCTTTGAAGTAAAGTTTAAGAATGGAAAAGCTTTATCTTTGTGAAAATAAAATGGAAGATTTGGTGGTTTTGTAAGTATTGTGGATCAAGTGAACTATCAAATAAACTTCAAACTATATTCAATATATATTATAATTTATATGTGATGTTAACAAGTTACTTAGGGCAGATAGTTAAAAAAGTTAGATCACATTGTACCTAACCTTAATGGCAATAAGGAACAAAATACAGAAGTACCTATGCACTCCTAATATGGTTCCTCTCTATCTCCTCATAATTTGATGATAGCTATAAACCGTATTAAGAACTAAAAAATCACAGAAATATAAAACTAAAAAATCAATACATATCTTTTTCTTTATATCGCAAATAGATCAGTATTTGTTGCTAAGCTAATTTTTATATCTTTATTGGGATTTATGAAATCCTGTAATACAGAATACTTTTCGTATATTTCTACTAAGTCTGCTTATTGCCAAGTTCACTTGTCCCATAATATATGTTCTAGTAAGATAACAAAATTATTTAGAACTTAGCTAGAAAAATATACTTTGAAACGATTGTATAAAATGTTACGAATTATGTAGTCCGAACTCCGAACTTAATATTAACCTCATTGTAAATTATATAGGTTTTTTTTATATATTTATGTTAATTATAATTTTTTTTCACATTCCAATGATTTATAAGATGCTAAAACATAATTTTAATTTTTAACAGAACCTCTATCGATAAATACTGTGTTGCCGAAATAAATAAAGTGAAATTGAAAATGAGTTTGAATTTATCTATACTTTATCTATACTCTTACATAATAAAGCTGAAGAGTTTGTTTGTTTGAACGCGCTAATCTCAGGAACTACTGGTCCGATTTGAAAAATTATTTATAGGTTAATTATATCATCACGCTAAGACCAACAGGAGCGGAGCAATGCGGGTGAAACCGCGGTGCACAGCTAGTCATAATATATGTATAACTAGGTCATATTATGCTCAAACCTCAAAGACAAAAAAACGCTCACAACGCGTTTTCGGTCACAGTAAAATATCCATGAAAATTTTATCGACGCGTCATGACAATCAAAAAGACGATAGAGTAGAATTCGTCGGCCAACATACTTCAATCAAGATGCGCTGTGGCAATGAGAGCCATGACAAAGTAAATATGCTACGATCAACCTTCCTAAAATACATAATAACAATAAGCAAGTTTAAGTTTTTTTCTATGACAATTAAAATGGTTGTAAATATGTTTACTCGTGGTTTACTCATTGATCACTCTCTGTTGTCACACATATTCCATCTACTTTGGATTTTGAGTCATGACCGGACCGGTTTGGGAAGTAGCGGATTGACGTACTACTAACTATATCTGATTGTATAAAAAACCGCCGCTTTCACAGACAACCCAGGATAAAAAAATAGCGTGTATGTACGTACGTCACTCCACCACCATTGCTGATTTTTAGTGACTACGATTTTTTTAAGCTATTGCATAGCTTCTATCGCGGGCCTTGAGCGCGGGGACCGAATCCAGAAATTCCGTAACGAAAAAAACCTCACGCTCCCCACTCCGACGGGCGCGGAGGTGTGGCTTGAAGGCATGCTATGCAATAGCTTTACCGCGGCAGTCCCCGAGTGCCACACGTCTTTTTTTTGTATTTAAAATAATTTATACTTACTCGGAGATGATTCAGATTTCGAATATTGAAGTACAAGTAGTACTTATTTGAGTTACATAGCAATAATTTAAATATTAATATAATTTATTCAGATAAAAAGGGATTAATAATAAGTAATAATAGGAATTATAAATTCGTCTATAATATTACTTATTCTTATTATTAATTACGAAATCAATTCCTTATGGAAACGGGCTTTATTCAATTAAAACGACGGATTGAAAAACATAATTTATTGCCTCTAGTTTACAACTATAAATATTTTTATAAACTTTAAAAATGTGTAAAATTGTTATGAAAAATATTTGGGTGTAAATATCTATAAGAATCAGATGTATAAATAATGTATCTCTAACAATACTAAACAACAACTTTAATAGACATTAAAGAATATGAAGGTAAAGAATAAAATTAAAAATTGTAGCGATTACCAATCCTCCAATATACAATAAAAGATACAACCATGAAAGTGTAATGTGTTTGAACAATCAAGTGTATAACATCACAATATATTGCACTCAATGTGTCATGTTCTTAATGAGATAATTGTGAATACTTATATCCTAGAATATCTTACACCAAAATTTAAAAAGATTACACCAAAAAAGAATAAATTACGATTTATAAAATGGAATGTAAAAATGTCTTAAAAATCCATTACCATACATACTTATTTGTGAGAGATCCCACATGAGATTAATGAGTGATTATTTAAAATTAATGAGAATATTATTAAGAGTAACACAACCTGTTTTATATGTGAGGGTTTGGAATTTCTTCTGGTCCACTTTTTTTGATAACCTTTAATTTATCTTTATTTGGTTTTGCTGTGTCTGAAACGATTTCTTCTACAATCGGTATGGCGTTTGGTACAGGTTTTTCTTTCTTAGGAGTATTTTCTTCTTTCTTTTTATCATCCTTTTGTTTCTTTATTGGTTTCTCATCTGTTTTCTTCTGGGCTTTGCCACTATCACTAGTCTTAGACTCTGCTTGCTTTGATGGAGAATTTTGTTTTTCTGCACTAGGTTTAGGTTTCGTTTCCTTTGCTACATTTGGTTGAGACTCTTTTTTGTTTTCTGGTTGTTTTTGCTGTGGTGTGTCTTTTTTCGTAGGTTTCTCAATATTATCAACCTTTTTTTGTTTCACTTCAGGCTCCTTTGGTGAAGGGGTAACTTTTTGCTGCGGGATTGGTTTCGTTGAAGGTTTCTGTGTAGTTGTTGTTGGTCTTTCAGTAGTTGAAGTTGTTGTAGGTTTTTGAGTCGTAGTAGTTGCTGGTTTTTGGGTTGTAGTAGTAGTTGATGGTTTTTGGGTAGTAGTTGTTGGTTTTTGTGTTGTTGTAGTTGTAGTAGGTTTTTGAGTAGTAGTAGTAGTAGTTGGCTTCTGTACAGGTGTATCTTTAACTTTAGGTATCTCTTTCTTTAAATCATTTGATAAATATGCCTTTTTAATTGCTTCTGGTATTGGCACAGCTGCGACAAAGTTTTGTTTGTGTGGTGATCCTAATACAAGTTTGTCATCAAATACAATAGCATCGCTAATATGTTTAACACCTCTGTCTGTGTTATAAAAAGAGCTAATGATGTTTCCATTCCAATCGGCTATCAATAAGGCGGTAAGATCAGGGACCACTGGCGTCACGGTTGCTATATGACCAATCTGAAAGGGAAATTAAAAAATTATGTAATTAGCAAACTTTTCATTTTATACAGCTTGTATTCTATGACTCAAAATTTTTACTTGTGATTTTTTTTAAATACCATAATTTTATTTTTATTATACGATATATATATATATACGATTGTATAATTAAAATAAAATTATATATTAATATAAAATATATTATTTTTATTAAATTATATAATATATTTTTTAACCCATTGACCACCGAGCGGCCCGATCGGGCCGAGACACAATAGATTTTCTATTGTGTCTGTGATCCGAGGACTGACGGATTAAATTTAGTTTAGTAAAACAGAGATAAAAAATGACTACTCAATTAAATACTTACTTTATATACAGCCTCTTCAAAGATTGGGTTAGGGAATTGACTGTTCAGGTACTCAAATGGTATTTCAATCAGTCGCGATACACGTGCAAGGAGCTTTCTGAATGTCGGTAAACTTGCTAAATGTCTTGATAAGATTGGGTTGTTCTCATCAGAAGCAGAATATAAAGCTATCTGTATACCAGACTTGTCAGGTAGAGCACGAATATTGTCGGGGGTACCTGTAATACATACTTCTTTGTAACAAATATACATTAAGGGAAAAAATTGTTTATATTTATATTTCTTTAGCTTTCTTTATATTTCTTGAGCTTTCTATTTTTTATCTATCGATTAGTTTTTAATCGCAACAAGAAAAATATTTCCTCTTGATAATATTTATATTAGCATAGACAGTGTCGAAAGCACTCGTAACACCTGAACAAATATTATACGAGTTCCATACAACATTTTGGTTAAATTTTCTACAAGTTATAATCGTTATTAACATGGATCTGCTACAATTAGGAGTGCTGTTAATAACATGTAAACTTATAGCGACTCAAGCAATATTCGAATCTGACGTAAACATACGAATCGATGCAGGAACAAGAACCTGCATCTTCGAAAAGGGTCAAGCGGGTCAGATCATGGAGTTTTATTATCAAGTATTGGATGGACAGCATGGCGATTTAGATATATCTGTTGATGTCTTCGATCCCAAGGGCAACAAAATTATTGCCGAACATAAGAAGACACAAAACTCTATTATAATGGACTTGGAAAACAGTGGAGATTTCGTGTTTTGTTTAGACAATACACATAGCGTAATGAATTCCAAACTTGTGTATTTTTACGTAGTGATTGAAGATAAAGAGAAAAACGAAGAAGCGACGGTCAATGCGGTTGATAATAATGGTCAAGAGTATGAAGAAAGCGAGGTAGTCGAGTGGATTGGAACCCATGCAAGTGGTGAAGAGTATACAATGGATGTATCGAAAATAATTGAATGTTTAATGCGTGTCCTCAATCACGTTGTGCGTGCTCGCCATATGTTAGACATTTATAGTGCAACAAAGACGAGAGACAGCTACATAGCATTAGAAGATACATTTATTGTCGATGTCTGGTCTGCTTTTCAAATCACGTTCATGGTTTGTGTAGGAATGATACAAGTGTATATGATAAAGCGATTGTTTGATCGACCGTGTTGCATTTAAATCATTTTTTTTACATGTGCCATACCATTCCTTTGCTATAAATTGAATTTAAAATCATGAATACTACTTATATAAATATTGATTTGACAGATTTATTCATAACCACGACGAAGTTACAGACTTTGTATTATATTGGACCAACGTAATTTCCTTTAGCCATTGTTTCAACAATTTATAATGAGACCTTCATTAATATTGATGAGACATTATAATGTAGGTATTTGATATAGTGAATTTGAATAAATAAATATAAAGCTTGATATTATTACTTATTAATTTATGTAGGTGTTTACACCGACTGTAGACTTTCGGTAAATCGTCATAGTGTAGGTGTAGGGTGAGCTCGACTTTAATAAAAATAGTAATGGGCTATGGCATAATTCTGTCCGAAATAAAGCTTAATTAAAAACTTAATTTTCTTTAATTTATAACACATGGGCTGAGAGAATTAGAAAGCTCAGTTATAAAATTTAATTAATTTTCTATTTATCTGGATATTTATTAAATTACCACCACTCTTATGCTGGGTGCAGTTTCATGTTTTATATTATTCAAAACCCCTTTAAACATTACACATATATTGTACTAATAGCTAAAATACATAAGTGATAGGGGAATTTAAATATGCCCTCTTTGAAGGATAAACACATTATCATATTTATTATTAAATGCAGTTCAAACAATCTTTTTTGATATGAAGTTCAAGGTTCAAACTTAATTTATAACCAATCTATACTAATATTATAAAGCTGAAGAGTTTGTTTGTTTGTTTGTTTGAACGCGCTAATCTCGAGAACTACTAGTCCGATTTGAAAAATTCTTTCGTTGTTAAATAGCTCATTTATCGAGGAAGGCTATTATAGGCTATAAATCATCACGCTACGACCAACAGGAGAGGAGCCACGGGGGTGAAACCGCGCGGAGCGGCTAGTTATTTTATATATGACAAGAAATAATAGTATATTACCTAAGCTGAACTTGCCAAGGGGTGTAAATATTTATGTGTTATATACACTCTGTTAATCTAGATACAGTGTAAATAAAATGCATGTAATACATATCACCTCAATTAACAACAAGCTCTTTATAGCATCTCAGATTTTGTATGCTTTAGCTCTTCCATAAATAATACAATAAATATTATTATACTCAATAACACTTAAGGGCTTTTATGTTACTAATATTTTAATAAAAATAGAACAGCAGTTTTCTTTTATATGTATGTATGGCAGCATACCTACCAAACTTTATGAGAAATCAGTTCTTTTGTTTACCATTATGATGTTGTTGTGCATGTTAAGACTGTATGTAGATCACCAGGATGCATCAATGTGGTTAATGATAATGGATACATACAAATATATATAGAAAACATTGCCAAGTTCTATACTGTGGTTCTCAATTATTTAATGGTTTTAAAATCCATACTTATAATATAATATTATAAATGCGAAAGTAACTCTGTCTGTCTGTCTGTTACACAATAACGCCTAAACTACTGAACCAATTTTCATGAAATTTGGTATGGAGATATTTTGATACCGGAGAAAGGACATAGGCTACTTTTTATCCCGGGAAAATGACGCAACCCCGGAAATCTCACGGGAACGGGAACTATGCGGGTTTTTCTTTGATTGCGCGGGCGAAGCCGCGGGCGGAAACCTAGTATAGAATATACTTACCAGGTAATCCATCCACAAATACTTCCGACTTTCCTTTTTTTGGTCCACTTATGTAGTATTTAAGTAATCTTTGTTTTAATGTCTCCACAACTATGATAAAGCTCTCATCCGGCGACAGGGTAACACCATTCGCAAACCAAAGATTATCCAGAAGAACCTTATTTTCTTTTGTCGCTGGGTTGTAATAGAAAAGCCTGACAAGTAGTAAAGTAGTACTATGTTATTATTATACAAATAGAGTATGTGATAACAATTGGACTGGTATTAGATAATTCATTTTATATTTAAAATTTTACATTTTTGTTTATATAATATATTGTTCTACCATGTTAAATCCTGTATATTTATATTAAATAATAATTATCTTTTTTATTGTTTATGTTATGAGTTTGATAATCAATGATACTGTTTACACTTTTTTAACTCAATATTTAAAGAAAAGTAATTACCTGCCAGAAGGGTCTGATAAACCAACATAAACTCCATCTTTTAATGTGTAGTCACTACTGGAATCTGTCCAGTAAACACCCCCATTTTTATCTAATGTGATTGCATTAAAGAACTGTGGTTTTTTACCATCTATAGGTACATTTGGTGAAACCAATTGCTGTTTTTTATCTGTTTTAATATCCACTTTCCAAATACCATAATATGCATCTGCTATATACAAAGCACCACTCTTTTCATCAATATAAAAACCTAGAGGTCTACCACAAATATGTTCTTGTATCAGGCCATCTAAAACAAATTATTTAAGATAGAAATTAAATTTTAAACTATTTATAAATAAAAGTACTTTTTAGTTATGTTATACAACTCAATCACATTGTATTATTATATTATAATAAATAAATATACTTACTGCAAGGTTTACCAATTTTAGTAACAAATGTTACATGGCCACCTGGCGAAAGTTTTACTATTTCCCCCGTGGCTAAAGAGGTGTAAAGTTCATTTTTCCATATTTGAAATGCTTCTGGGCCCAATATTTTACCTTCATACAACTTTTGAATATTGTTTAGAGCATCATTTGGTGCTAAAGCTCCAATTCTTTCCTGTTCCGGTGCTAATCTACAAAAAAGAGTACATGTAGATAATTTTTTATGGGTAGGTTAACGGTATTTGAGATTCAGGCTATGTGCAGGTTTAACTTACTGGATGTGTGAAAACTTAGTGTATGGTGGTAAATTCGGTATTAGAACTATAAAAGTTAACACTAGTGTTAAATATATAATAAATTTAAAGCTTCTTTTAAAAATACCATATATAAACCCCATTATGGAGTTTAATTTTAACTAATTTACACGAGCCGGTGGCGGTAAGTGAAAAAACAACTTTTCAAAAGTTCAATGATCGGTCACCTAGTCTTTGCGGTCACCTTTGTAAATTGGAATTTGTCTTTGACTTCAAATCCGTACAAATTGACATGACAAGACGTGACAAGATGACGTTTACTTTGAATAATCTTAATGTGATCATAATATTAGAAAACCATAAAAAAACTAACAAAGAATAAATAGATATTAATCTTCTGCAATTCTTAAGTTATTCTATTGTATTGAGTATCTAATATTTTATTATTAAAATTAAATATTGCCATGTAATAATTATAGATTATAGAATTTTGACACTGACAGAAAGTGGTGGAATTGGCCATAGACTACTTTGTCCTTCAAATGTCAATCTCTTTTTTCGGTGAAGTTCGCCATTTTGAACGTGTTTTGCGCGTAAGCTCGCTCGAAACTCAAATAATTAAAAATGGGTCACGAAAATATATGGTATTCTCACCCCCGTAAATACGGACAAGGATCACGGTCATGGTAAGTTATGTTTTATTCTCTTGAGCGGTCCCTTAAAATAGTATAAACTATCCACCTAAAATATGGTTAGAACACGTGTTTCATTCAAAACTAATTGCTTTCAGCCGCGCCTGCTCCAACAGACACGGTCTTATCCGCAAATATGGACTGAACATTTGCCGACAATGTTTCAGGGAGTACGCTCACGACATAGGATTCAAGAAGGTAAGGATTGTCATTCTGTTTAGAGTAGATGTTTGAAGATAACCATTTAAATAACTGCTGTCCACATATCTACATACATATGAATGAATTCAGTAGATTATATCAACTTATAATATATAATAACTAATTCAAATAACATTTGTTGTATTATCTATCTTATTATTATTGAAATTTTCTGAGTTTATACATTCAAAATGTGACTAGTTAATAACATTCAAAAATTAACTTTATTATTTTTATTCATATTAGATACTTGGTCAACTTTTTAGCTGCTAAAAATTATTTGTTAAGATTCATACATATTAAATACAGTATAATGGAAATAAATTAGGAGGGAAAAGATAAAATAGTTGAAAGAGAATGTATTTGTTATTGTCTGAAACATAGGCAATGTGTATTTTGGGCTAAAACTAACTATTTTTATATAATTAACAACAATATTTTATAATTTATAAGTTAGTGATGAATTATAATATAGTTATTCCCTGTTAATTATTTTTTTGACATCTGTTTAAAGTGTTTCTAATTGTTGTTTTTATTTGTTTCAGCTGGACTAAATGTTTGGAGATTAGGTTAATAAATTCTAAAACCCATTTTGTGTTTAATTTTTCAACATCTCCATACCAAAATAGAGGTAAAAAGAGCCAATTGATTTAAATTGATAATGTTGAGTCCTTTCCTTTGGAAATCAGTTAATATGTAAAAAAAACTGCTATTATAATGTAGTTAAATAATTTTTATATTTTGTGCTAATGCAGTTTATCCCAGTATTGCGTACATAGATATTGAAGCAGACCACGGTATAATTTTATTTGATCTATTTTAAATATAGATATAAACATTGAAAATAAGGGACAAGTAAAACACTTTTATTGGATACTTTTAAAATTCGAGATACAGAGTGATAAGTGATTTTGCAATAGCTCTTAGAAGGAAGATACTGTTAATACTGAAGAAAATTATACTAATAAATCATTACATAATTTACTTTGAAAAGAAAGAACTGCATTCAAAGTGTTTTGAAATTAGCTTGTAACCACACTTGGAAATTGAAATATCTGTTAATATTGCACCTGTACATTGAATGCATCTTAACGGCTAAGTATGAAGTCTATAACAAACTTGATGAAAGGAAATCTATGATACTTTAAAATGTTGAAATAAGATATTCTTTTGACTCCTTTGGGAATCTAAGTAGGCTTTTTTGTATGATAATACATAATATGTATATAATGTACCAATACATACTACTTTTCGCCTCGTAAAAAAACCCACATAGTTCCTGTTCCCAAGGGATTTTCGAGATAACAAACTATCCTATGTTACCATAATATGTGTGTCAAATTTCATGAACATAGGTTCAGCAGTTTTTGCGTGAAGGAGTAACAACATAGGTACTTTTCGCATTTATAATATTAGTAGGATTTTTTTTTTACTGGTAATAGGGAAGCGCTTGACCACAATCTCGCCTGATGTTGAGATGTGGTCTAAGATGGAACGCGCTTCCCTAGAAGGTACCTTCACTCTACGCTTGAGTTAAAATTATTTGATTGCCATTGATCAATCCATACAGAATTTGATATTTCGCCTTTTTTGTGAGGGTAATATAATATTATACACGCGATAAACCCAGTATACATTTGCATGTACTTACGTACCAAACATAAGAAACGTAAGTCAGTCGGTTTTTTGGAAACGGCATAGACTTTATTCATGCCGTAACATAAGCAAAAAAAACAACTGTATATTTTAATAACATTTTAATTTCGAAAGTACAAAAATATCACATATTTGAATAATTTACATATAATTTCTTAATCTATACACGTTTTATGACTAACTCTATCCTGTACTTCTTATCCGAATCTCTGAAACAAACAAAAAAAGATTTTAAATTGGGAATCATACAGGTACATATATTGATCAATAAGTAGGTATACACTTCTGTATATTTTTGTTCTTGCAAATTACTTGACTACTAAATAAAGCGTTCCGATAAAAAGTCTAAAATCTATGCTATGTTCTTTCTCAGGTTTCAATCTATCTCTGTACTAAATTTCTTCTAAAACGGTTCAGTGGTTTAAGTATGAAGAAGAGACAGACAGAGTAAAGGCTTTGTCAGACAGGACGCGTACTTAGCGCGCGTCAGAGCGTTAAGTTGACGCCGCGCTATGACGCTAAGATGTGTTCTACTACCATCGTAGAATACTGTCAAACAGAGCGCCGGCGCTAGCAGTACGCAACGCTCTGTCGCGGCGTTAGGACGCTTTAACGTCGGGTGTTGTATTTTTTTACAAATTTTATTTTAGCGTCGGAGTTAATAGGCGTAAAATAATAATAAAATACTGCATAATGACCGAAAATTTGATAGAATTGGTTAGAAAATATCCATGCTTATATAATACGAAGGATAGTTCATATAAACTATAAAGATATATCAATGAAGGCAAAATTGTGGGCACAAATCGGAGAAGAAATTAATGAAACTGGTAAGTAAAAAATTCTTCCGACTCCGGAGTTAATATCGCTGTACCTTGTTTTGTTCGTAAGTAATAATTATGTAAACAACATGCAGCTTTAATAATATCAATTGCTGTGTCCTAACGCGCGCTAAAGCGTTCTGTTTGACGAAGCCTCGCGCGACGTTAAAACAGGACGCTGCAGCGCTACTACGCAGCGCTAAAATACGCGTCCTATCTGACAAAGCCTTAAGAGGTTACTTCGCATATTTTATAATACATATTAGTTAAGTAGGAGTAGGATTATAAGTTTTATAGATATTCATTACCTGAGCCGCACCAGCTAATAATGACAAGAAACTACGCTGTGGGGGTCTACAATGCTTCTTGCCACCTTCTGCACAGCACAAGTTAGGGAAGCAGTCCACGCTAGATTGACACTTCTGAGGAAACGAGTCGAATTGCGGCGGTGGTGAGCATTGAAGGTAAGACTCCAACATTCTTATTGCTGGAAAAAAAAAGAAAGTCACCATCAAGTTGAAATAGACAGTAAAAGTGCTGGAGCCAACGTCCAGCATATTATGTAGCAGCCTTCAATAAATTGTACACTAAGTAAGATATGTAGTTTTCCTCGCATCTAACAGAATTATAGAATCTAAAGAGAGTTCTCCATTGCTGCAGTTGTGCCTATTTATTTGAATTTAAATAAATTCACTATAATTTAAACGACACAATTCATTAAATGGAGCGCGGTTATCGGTTATCATGTCAATAAGTTAATTATGAAGCGAGAGAAGTAGAGTTTCTATAGTTTTTGGTGAGAATAGGTGGTCATAATCAGAGAGATTTTAAAAATAAACGTGAAAATGGCCCTCAATTCATTGTCGTCTTGAACTTTAGTAACCCTGACCATAACTAGTACACAATTCGACACTGTTTTTTAGATCTGTGGTTTTTTACGTGGGTAGGTACAAAATTAAAAAAAAAGTAACAAGGTTTCTGATCCATTATATTATATATTATCCAGCTTACTTAACATAGATCGGTAACAGGTCTACATTATTATAGAAAATGGTTCTCTTTCCTATAAAGAAGCAGAGGTTTCCAAATAGGGACATAGACCGTACGTATTTGAACGGATATTCCCACTAAATTATTATCTGTGCACGTACCCAACTGCAAGTACACAGAAGAATTCTTTCGTTAAACTTTCATTTAAACCAAATTTAATTAAATAATATAAAGGCAACTAAAAACCTACGCAGTTGTTACATAACTTGTATTACGGAAGCCGTTACGAATGTATTATTTAATTCTTTAAATTGCGTCTAATCCACTTTTATGTATTTTGTAATTTGTTTGTGTGTAACCTTACTCGGGGATTCCCTAGAGGCTAGAGTTCTACTGTTCTACAAGATTTTTCCTGCTATGAAAAAAATATACTAACGAGCCTCTATCCTATTGGCCACTGGAACAAGGTCGAGGCGAGCTCGTGCCGTGCGGCAGTAGGAGCGGGTGCCGTCGGGGCAGCACACGCGCGGCCAGCAGTCAGCGTCCGTCTTGCATGATTGTACTTCGAACAGCAGCTCGCCCAGCGGCGTGGCGGGACATTCACGTGGAATGACGCCCAGGATAGCTGATTATTGAGAAACTTAAATTAATTGTAACGATTATTTTGAAATTAGAGATTAACTGCCAATAATAATTCTTGTTCCTACATATTATTATTGTATTAACTAGTTTGTTTAAATTGATGAAAAATGTTAATAGAATAAAATTAAAATGAAAATAATAAACCCAATGCCCTACCTGTACCTACTACCTAGTTATATATCATGAACAGGAAACGTCAAATAAATTATTGCTGAATATAGTTATGCACAGATTCTGTTAGCAAGTGGTTAGCAATATGAATTAATTAATTTGAAAGTGATATAATTGTATGCATACGCGGAAGACAATTTGGACATTATTTCGAGATTAACGTGTTTGGACGTTTATTGTTAAGTAATAAAATTATATCATACGCTGGTGTGATTGTTCCTTGACAGTAGGTCGTGGGGCTGGCACGCCTTTCACGCATTGCCCTTGGCAGCACACCTGGTCGGGCCCGCTGCTGGCGCGGCATTGCGAGTTGTTCTCACAAAGGAGTGGAAACAGCACTGTTGGTATTGACTTTGGGCACACGTACTTTTGGCTTTTGCCTGTAAAAATTGTTTAATGTAGAATCATGTATGTATTAGCAAAGACATACAGTAGGCAGCTGAAATCTTTAAGTTTTTCCATTTCGGTTATGAAATAGAGATTTATAGCTCTATTGATAACTTGTGTAACGATTAAGAAGCAGACATTAAGGAAACTATAAGTACACACTATGTACCTACTTAGGTACTATATCGAGAGGCCCCTTTTGCGTTAAAAATATATAGGAAAATAACAAAATCAAGACACCATTAGTTACCTAATTTAGCTGGAGCGCTACTCTTAGGCGTTGTTTGGATGGGTAATATCTGCAGGAACGGTCTCGGTGGCTCCGTCGAAGTCGTCGTGGGCTTCGGCGTCGTAGTCGTGGTAGTGGTGGTTGAACTGGTGGTACTTGGAGTTGTTGTAGTGGTAGTAGTGGTTGTTGTTGTTGTGCTAGTGGTGGTGCTAGTGCTTGTGCTGGTGCTCAACTCGAGTACACTCGCCTCGGTGCTTCTAAAATATTACATTACGATTGATGTCCGAACTACGAAAGCGCTATAGTGATAAGCGGTGCTTCTAACAACTTCTAAACTAATGCATTCCAAAATTTGATAATAATGATATCATCTTCCTACTTAGTTACTACCATTACTACTATAACTATTCTAAGAAAATGTCTCTGTTTTTAATATATTTAAACTTCTTGCAAAAGGTAATACGAGTGAAACTCTAAATAAATATTATGACAAGGTCTATTAATACGGTCATTCAGTGAAAACCTACGGCTTCAGCTGCTAAACTTGTTATGTGGTTAGGTACCTATTTCGTTTATCTAAAAGTAAAGCAAACTTTAAAATCTTAGCTAGTTATGTCTATTTCCATCTGCAACTTATAGTTTTTTAAATTCGTTTTCGATATAAGTAAAAAAATGTCTTTCATTAAAATTTATTATATAAATGTAACTACTTACACAATTAGCATCTCTATTGAAATCATAAACTAATTAGGCGATTATTGCAAGCTTCACACAAATTACCTAAATGTGACACAAATTGAATACAAAGTTAGTCTTCGTAAAATAAGAGGCAATTTAATGGTAGGTACAATATTGGTTGAATTCTAAGGTTGAATTAGAATCATAATAAAATTAAATAAATTAACTACAACTTAGTTAAGAAATTAGCTAGGTCCGGTGGTGAATGGCCTTAACCTGAACCCTGGCCACTCACTTTTAAAACTGGCAAATTGCTGTATAATTTTAGGACCCGGTGATTATTTGATCATTTATATATTACCTACTTTTAGATAAACAGCTTGTAAGTATACCTACTTGATATAATTGAAATAAATTACAACTTAATTGGTGTAAGTGAGGCTATACCTATAGTTGTATACGTAGTATATATTATTATTAGTAGCTGTGCCTATAGGTAGTAAGGTAGGTACATATTAGTTAAGTAACTACCTATAGGCTGGTGGTTATGAGCCTTTAATGCAACTTTAAATTTAGTGTATCATTGAGATCGCATAAAATAAGAAAACTATCCTATAAAGTGTAGAAGCCGCAGGTGAAAAGCTAGTTTTTCGATAGGTACAAGAACAACCAACATTGCGAGGATATCCTAGCAATTTTGTTTTTTTACTGATCTCATGGAATGATGAAATCTAACTCCAAGCAGAGTAGTTAAGATATAAAGAAAAAACAAGTAACTAAAATGAAACTAACATATTGACTAGACAAAAACGTACTTCAGTACCTACACTAAAATATATTCTTCTGTAGATGAATTAAAAGATATTAAGTATAATTATTTCTTAAATTGGTAAACACTAAACAGATTTGTTATATATAAACCTCACCGTAACTTAGCGGCGCCTGGTACGCCCTTTGTACAGAACCCCTTACAGCAAAGCTGTTGTGCTCCCATGAGACTACATTCCGTGTGCTTTTTGCAAGGCAATGGGAAGAGATCCAACCATCCGCTACTTGTGCGCACCTTCGGACATTGTAGTGATTGGGAGTGACCTGAATAAAAATGAATCATTTAATGTTATGGTAATATCTTAAACCAACATTTCTATTGTGTAGGTATGTAAAAATATATTATACGAAAACGAAACCAATTAACAGTGTTATTAATCTACTAGTAACTAATAGTCTAATATAGCCTACTTATTATTAATTATAGTTACTAAGTACATAGAAACTAACCGAAACGTTTGGGTAATGGGTAGGTATAGGTAGTACTCTCGTTTAGGAATTGACTTTGAGACCTTCGTTGTTGAATTTAAATGCAGCTCGAGCGAGGTCGATAGTAATCGGATACAGCAAGCAAGATGTGCGATATGAGGCGATATGCAATCCGATCGCTTGTAAGTTAGTCGACATTAGGGATGTGAATTCCTGAACCCATGTTTAAAATAATTATAAATATTTAGGTATGTATATAAATAACAATAAGGTTTTGTCTCTTCCAGTAGCTTATTTTACTTATTTCCTTACCTAAATTAAATAACAACACGTAAGTCGTGACTCAATTACACGTATAATTTGATAAGTAATTGATAACGCTTACGATTAGGTGCTTACATTCTTTTTTCTTTTCGGATAATTTTAAGCATTGGTTGTAGCTAAGATTACGTACCTAGTACCTACCTTCTATTGCAATATTTACGTAATGTTCTGTTTAAAATTTAGGTAACACAACGCATGTTTAAGTTGAAAACATAAAAGTATCCGTCCGGTACAGTTATGTGGTTAAGATAATATTTAGACCGCGTCTATATTCGTTCATTGTTTTCAAAATCTGATCAACCACTCAAATCTACTTCCTCGAATTAGATCATAAAATTAAGGAGAAATGGAAATATATTCATATATTTTAGTAAAAATTTAAAATATCAATATTATTAATGCGGACCAGAAAAAAAATTGAAAAAGAAGGCTGACCTTAATACCTAACTATTCAGTCTATAAAGAATAAGAAGCAGTGAAACAGATGGAAATTTCATTAATCTATTATGTATATACTAATATTATAAAGCTAAAGAGTGTTTGTTTGAACGCACTAATCTCAGGAAAAACTGGTCCGATTTGAAATTTTTTTCCGGTGTTAGATAGCTCATTAATATATGAATAAATAGGCTATAAATAATATATATCATCACTAAGACCAACAGGAGCGGAGCCACGCGGGTGAAACCGCGCGTCACAGCTAGTAATTAATAATGCTAATTTTCTTACCCGACAGAGAAGAATAGAATAAGTAGGTATTACCGTATTATGAGACAAACATGTTGAAGGCAAGTAAGAAAAATTATTGAACGATATT
The DNA here is from genome assembly GCF_061535455.1 of Colias philodice. Lineage (NCBI taxonomy): Eukaryota > Metazoa > Arthropoda > Insecta > Lepidoptera > Pieridae > Colias > Colias philodice. The sequence continues at coordinate 6,622,356 of NC_143103.1, read as the reverse complement.
TTATAAGGTCTCCTTCGACACGTGTCAAGTAGGTATTAGAGTTGTATAAAAATTAATTAAGTACCTACATACAGATCCAATTTTTTCCTGATGCTTCCGTTAAAAGTTGGGTTATTAAAGGTCAAAATAATAGAGTACCTACCTTACTACTTACTACCTATAAGCTCACAAGCTCTACAAGATGACATAGTAAGGTATTATAACTTTATGGTTTCCTAACACAATGATATTACGTAATAAAAGAAATTAATAAATACGTCATAGTTGACACAAAAATGATTTATTTAAGTTTGATAAGAGTTTGAATATTGACATCTCCAACAAACGAAATCTTCTTACTTGAAGAGAGAATTCACACAAATCAGTTTTGCCCTTAGGTGAATTAATCATGGTTATCACAAATGACATCCAATTGCCTGAATTTAAAACCCTCACCGTTCCAGAGGTAAATTTATCAACACCAACATTAATGGCTGCTGCTCCATATCTTGGCAAGGATTGCGAAGCTATCAACAACGAGTTTATGCTATGTCGGTTTGAGTCTCGGGATCCTAGAGTTTGTGTAGACCTAGGTAAACTGGTGACTTCATGTACACTACAATTCTTTAAAAAAGTAAAGAATAATTGTAAGCACGAATTTAATCAATATGCCCAGTGTATAGATAAAAGTTCTGGGGATTTCTCGTTCTCGGTTTGTCGAAAAACACAAGCCGTATTTGACAAATGCATGGATGAGAAGTTATGTATGAAAAGACCCGATTTTGGATACTTTTGTCGTGCTCGGGTGCATAAGAGCCGTGTTGCACCTCCACCACCGGAGCCCTGCCCTTGCCACTCGAAGGTGCCGGATCCGACACCGTCTCTACCTGACTGTAAACCACGCCCTCCACCACGCTTCGGATCCCGAAACTTTTGGATGACTGAGTGATGATTTATTTTCAATTTAATTAATTTAGGTATTATTGTTTTGTATTGTTGTTATTAATAAAAATTATTATTTATTTAAAACTTCAAATTATACATAAGCATATGAATTGTACCTACACAGTGAAAGAGTACAATAAAACCAAGATTTATGTCTGAAAGTGTTATGTAGACATTATTTTATTATACTTACTGCGAGTAGTAGATAATAGATTGTATAATACGATGCAATATTGTGCTATTATAGTATTAATGTAAATGTAAGTTTAACAGGGTTTTTATTATCTAAACTTATTTTTACTAAGACTTAATTACGTACAATGAAAATCTATAGGTAGGTCCGTATAATAAAAGATGTAGAGTTTTTTCTTAGAAACTACTGGTCGAATTTCAAAAATTCGAGATTCGGAATAAAACAGAGTCGATTTCGCTCTGTCCGTCCCTATAAAGTTTTTTTTGTGTGGTGTCTCGATGTTAGCCTGCAGAAGGGCTTCTACATCTTAACGCGGACGCGTGTTTAAGATGTAGAAGACCTTAGAAGATGCCCGAAGGTGAAGGTTCACCCTGGTAGCGACATGCGCAAGGGCGTCCCCCCTTGACGGGGATCTCAAACCTCGGCTTGGGCTGTCGCTTGAGTGGAGGAGGACGGAAGGGCCCCAGTCGGACGGGGTCCCTATTATCACCTATTATGCTTAAATCTTTAAAACTAATTTGTTAAGTTTTAGATAAAGCATACGAAGCCGCGGGCGGAATACGATATTACCATATTACAAAATAAAAATTATGTATTATACTATATTTTATAGACGGTTAATAAAAATAGGTATGTAAGAGTACGATGAATTATTTTTAACATATTATTATCTACCTACATTTAGTTACTACTGATATTGCAAAAATGAAAGGTTTTAGAAGGAAATTTCATTGAAGGTTATGGAGGTGAGGTCACTATTACGGTAATCTTCGAAATATGTTGTAAGGGTAACTACTTACTAAACATACTAAACATTATTTTTTTGCATTTAGTTTTTTAATTATTCACACATTGAATGAATATAGCATTTCCCTAGCTATATTCATTCGTAAACTAAATATGTTTTTAATCTAATTTTAGATTTTCATAATGCTCTCTATTAGATAGGGCAGGAAAATCGTCACATGATATCTCCGTGATCCGTCGGTGATACTGATTTTTTACGAGACGTTAAGAACTCAAGATCAATTGAATTACGTAATTGTTTGTAGACTTAGTTTTGTCTTATTTTACTAGATACTTAAATTATGTACACTGTTTAGCAGGCAATTTGTTGGTGCGCAATGTCCATGATATCATTTCACATAAAAATAATTATAGCCTATAATAATTAATCTTATGAATTATGTGCATATTTATATTAGGTATTACTTGTATACGTAGTATATTATTATTAGTCTGTGGTATTACCTATTTAATCCATTTCAATTGTTGAAATAAATTATTATAACCTATAGGTATAGGCTATAGATATAAGCTTCTTGGCTATAACATACGTAGTATATTATTATTAGTCTGTGCTATAACCATATTATAATCTGCAGCTGCAAGCTGCAGGTTCTGTAGACTGTAGGTTTAACAAATCTCAACACGAATAATAATAAACATACCCATCTCTCTATACATATAATAACATTTACCTACATAATGGTAGCCTACATCTTATATGACCTACCATTGGTAGGTCATATAAGATTCTAGAATTTTCTCCCTCCGATTGATCATTAATGAACTTCAAGGAACTCTAAAATCAAAACTGAATGAGTTATTGTATAAAAAGACAAAAATTTTGCCAAAAAATATATGTATATTTAATAATATTAAAACCTGCAAAATTTTGTGTTTATTGAATTAAGACATCTCTTTCTTATCTATTATTTATCAAACATTTAGGTATGATGTAAACGATCGCAGTCATTAGAAATTTGAATATGGGCTAATTTACCAAGAAAGGCATAAAAAGTAGACTATGAATCTTTCGTAAGAGTAAATGAAGTAAATACACTAAGAAGGTAATAGAGACTACCAATGCTGAAACCATCCACTCAAATGATTTACCTAATTATTTATGCATTACAATATGCATCATGCTACTAAACACACATGCTACACACAGTATAAATGTTTAGTACCTACCTAATATTATGTAAGTAATGAATAATGATGGAACTACAACTTACAAGTCCAGTATATAGTATTTAAATATTATCTGTGCAAGTACTTACTCTATACGTAACTAGGACCCGCATTAAACTTTCATATGGAAGCTTCTATAAGATTTCATCAATCCTTGCTCTTGAAAGCACTTTATATAACCAAAATAACCCAGATGCGGGACAAAATGTCACAAGCAGTCACAGCTACATATAAGTTGATTGGTATTGCGTACTTGATAGCCAGTAACCACCAAAGACTGGTGATTATTACATCTACACCAAGAAACAGGAAAGCTTGCAAAAGTAAAATCGAAAGTATTTAAATGGAAAGTTAAGTACTTATTGCAAAATTATTATGTTCCTATTTATGACGTAAGTCTATAATACAAAATATGTAGGTTTTGAGTACTTACCTATATTTTTTGTAAAAAATAATGTAATGAGATGCCGCTATGCTAGCTTATTGCAAATTTTTAATATTCTAGAAACAAGAATATTCGAAATAAGTTTTTTGGGGAACGAAGTAGGTACGAACTAGAGGTCCGCGCCGCAGTCCAAAAGCCCAGCGGCGGCGCGCCGGGTGCGGCACCCGGCGCGGCGCGGCGTCGCCGGCGTGGGCTAGTTATTTTTAAAGTTATTAGGGGGTGGGCGGGGTATTGCCAAAAATTTTATTGGCAATGTTATGTCAGAGCAAGCAAAGGAGCAGGTGGGCCACCTGATGTTAGGTGGTCACCACCGCCCACCTGTAACACTAGAAGTGTTACAGGTGCTTTGCCGGCATTTTATGGACAAATAAGCTCTTTTCTTGAAGGCCCCAATGTCGTAGTTGTTCGGGAACACCGCAGGTGGCAAATCGTTCCATAGTTTCACCGTACGCGGAAGGAAGTTGCGGGTGAAGCGGACAGTGGTGGAGCGCCAACCATCCAGATGGTGCGGATGGAACTGGTTTTTACGGCGTGTGGTCCGGTGGTGGAACTGTGCGGCTGGTAAAAGGTGGAACAATTCCTCAGAGCACTCCCTATAGTAGATTCTGGACAGTATACAGAGAGACGCAACGTCTCTTCGCACTGACAGTGGATCGAGCCTATCGGAAAGCCTACGGTCATCGACAATTCGAGCTGCTCGACGTTGTATGCGGTCAAGAGGAAGGAGTTGATACTGTGGGGCTCCGGCCCAGAGATGAGAACAGTACTCCATATGCGGTCGCACCTGAGCCTTGTACAGCTGAGCACACCAAGTTTTTTCGAGGCTAATTTAGCCTTCGCTTCCAAATGACTGCGGAATTGAACGTCACTCGAGATTTCAACTCCGATGATTCCGATTTTCAGCGATATACTAAGGGGAGTACTCTTAAACCGATGTTCTACGACAAATGGGGTCTTTTTAGCGGTGAACGCGCAAACCTGTGTCTTTAGGGGATTGAACTCGACAAGATTTAAGTTCGCCCCAATCCGAGACTTCTTGGAGAGAAGACTCGACTTCAGACACAAGTTTGTTTCGACTCTCATTGAGGCTTTCCTTTGAGGTGTTTGCACGGCCGGGATAAAGAGCATCCCCTGTACTGTCGTCTGCATAGCAATGAATATTACTGATTTGTAACAAATCATGTTTATAATTATCATAGATAAAAATAATTTTGTTAACTTTTGCAGGATTTAGACGCGATCTCTTCGCAGTTAAGACTAGCCCAGCTACAGAAAAAACCCTTTCATTTGGCGTGCTTGTATCTGAGATAGATAGAAACGATCGCTCTAATCCGGCAAGCCAAGGAAAAACAACTTTTTTTTGTTCCCAGAACTTAAGAATGTTGTCCTCTACATCTCCTAAATCTGAAGGGTTAGCCGTAGCCAAATATCTCCAACACTCTTGAGCGACGTCGTCATCCTCATCAATAAATCTATTGGAGTGTTTTTTGGCTAGCTTTTGGAGTAAAACATCTGGCATCGATATAGTAGACATTGTCTACTATATCGATGCGACGTTGCCGTGTTGTAGACAACAACGCGTGCGTGACACATGGTTCGCGCGCAAAATTTGAACTCGGCGCCAATTTTTCTGTGACCCGGCGGCGGCGGCGGCGCGCCGGGGTCTCTCGGCGGCGGCACGCCGGCGTGGCGCGGACCTCTAGTACGAACTAACCTTCTATCATCAGTGAATAAAAAAAAATGCATTACTAAATTCACCTATGAATATAAATTAATGATAAATTAATAAGGTTAATTTTAGCAGTCAGTTAAATATACATATATCATTAATTTAATATATCTAAGTTAAATCTTAAGAGTAATTTATTGAAATGTATATATATGTAATTATTATAATCTAAAAATTATTTCGAACATATTTAGATTCGACCCCATTGACATTAACTACCTACCTAATAATTATACATTAATTGAGTTTAGTACCTGTGTCATGTGTGTAATTATAAGGCACAGCTGCGTTCTTACCGAAATACTAGGCTAAGCCATAAAAACAGAAAATACGCTAAGAATTGAGAAACATCCGTCTGTTTTGGGAATATCGGTTAAAAATTAAATAATATATAATATATAAAAAGTTTTTAAAACGCTTTTATTACAAGCTTCACCTGTAAACTTATGTTTTCCTTTAGGCTCGATTTTGACTTTCTTTATAGACCACGCGTTAGTAGGTATTCTGTGATCATGATTCATGGCCCAGTCATTTAAGGTTAAATTAGGTACGAATCTCGGAAATCGAGATACCCAGCTGTAAGTCTGTAAATACTTGTACATATATTGACACCCTTAAAGTTGTCTCAAAACCTGCGTATATTGTAGGGTGTAAGCAACTATTAAATTTCAAGGTCAAAGGTCACAAAAATCGGTTGTATGCGCTTTCTTCGGAAATATCTCATTTCCTATGGGTTTTTTGCTATTTGCATTTATTATCAATATTGTAGAGTACAAAATTCTCTACTAATTTTGTCTAAATTTTTTTTTATGCGGTGAACCGTTTTCGAGATAGAGGGCGGAGAGCGCGCGGTCACAGCATCACTTCAGGTCAACCGGTGTGCGCCATATACATAATATTATAGTTGATGAACTATCAATGATTATAAATATTTGTCAATTTTTCTTAACTATTATATTATATTTTATCATTTTTTTCCTAACTTATCCACTTTTAATTCAGTAAGTATTAATTTTAAATTTAACAACACTTACCTGCCCATGTAATTGTATAATACATACCTATAGGTACATAAATAACCACTAGGTAAATTAAATTTAATTAAAAGTTAAAACCTCACCTGTCTTGATAAATCCAAGTAATAAAAAAAGCGTTAAAGCTTTAAGCTTCATAATGTTTTCACAAATAAATCACGAAAGATCACAAATACACAGTTTATCTAAATGCGCGCCTTCTACTAGAGGCTCTCGTCAACTCTTTACTGTCAAGCCTGGGCTGGCGAATGGCGCTCTGGGCCCAGCCGTTGCATAAGTACCGGGCTGTTGATACAGATTATCATTTGGCGGACAAACACTTTCGCTGCACTTTATTGCTTCAATGTGCTTGCCCTCCTTACGGTTCTGAGGTTCAACTTATTGTAAAGTGCCACTTATGATGATTATTCTTTATGTAGCCTCCTGCCTCGCTTTCGGCAAATTTTCGAGCAAAGATTTACTTGTGTATTACATATAACATAACGTTACCGAACCTGTATGATTCGAAATGCTACTTATTAAAGTAGGTATTTAAAATGTTGTGTAACATAACGTATAAAAAATTTGCTCCTGACCGATTTTTAAATCTAGTGTGTTGAGATCATTGAGATATACATATGGAGACGACACCGCCTACATCACTTATGTTCCGCTCAACATACGCCATATGGCGTAACTGCACGCTCATTTTTTATTTTTTTTAAAGTGAAACGCATCAAATATGCCTTCGTGTATGTTACGATATTGCACAAATAATACAAATAATACGGAAAAGTGCAAAGGAATAACTTTCATTGGTAAGTACCTAACTAGATAATAATTTTTAAAACTTAGTTAGAGCAAAAAAAGGCGCACAGATTTTGTTCGTGGTGTCTCCTCCATACGTAGTACTATTATCTCAATGGTTGAGATATGATTAATTTATAATGAGAAACCCTCTTCTCAATAATTCTTACAAAGAGGTGCGGCGGAGCGAAAGCACATAAGATATCAATATTAAGAGATTAGGATTTAAAAAGCTAACTCTAGAGTCTAGAACGTTAGTGAAGCTTCTTCATGTACCGGTTTTTAGTTAATATAATATATTAAATTTTAAATATTAGTAACTTAGCTACCTACACAATATTTTGATTTGAATTAAATCCAAGCCCAGATGAACATCATACTAAGTAATTGAAATGTTTTATATATCTGCACTCTGAAGATCAATAGAAAATAATTATGAAGTTACTGTTACACATGAGAATAATAATTTATCTACATTTTTGTAGCCCAACTATCCGTTATATGAACAAATCCAGATTTTTATTATTTCGCCGATTTGTTTTATTTTGTGCGATTTCAAAATCAAAGATACATATACCTTAAAAATATATATAGACAACATGATAGACTTTAATTAAATAATGTTATGTTTGAGACAAAGATTTGGTATTGGAAAAGAACCTGGGAAATATGTATTAAGTAGCCATAAGTTAAGTAGGTATGTACTAGCTGACCCGACACACATTGTCCAGCTGTCTTCGCGCAAATTGTCAAACCCATGCTTTTTATACGCCCGTATTATTTCAAATTTTCTCAATTTTTTGATCCCAATTTCTTGATTTTTCTTTCCTCTTATGAAAGAATGAACGCACCAAAACAAGAATCATCAAATCCGGTCGAGCCGTTCACACGTGATGTCGTGACAAAGGGAAATAGGGATTCATTTTTATACACATGTATAGAGATTATTAGAGTTATTTAATATAGTGATTTTTCATACTATGCATACATGTCTAATAATACAAAAAGATACAACCCTAGCGGCATTCGTGCAATGACGTGCTTGCAAGTGAGTCGCACGGTGGGCAGCACTATCTCGACTCTTTGTGCGGGTAGGTAGTACTTATGGTATATATATTTTCTTCTCGATATGTGAACCGTAGTTATTATTATTAAGATTTTGTAGGCTATTATAGCGTAGTAATTTTCACTTTTGCATGGAAGTGATGTATCTGCTAGTATCTAATCTGTGCTATACTGAAAACATCTGGCAATAACCGTTATAGTGGGAACCGAAAAGAGCCCTCTCAGGTATAAAACCTAGACTATTTAAATGCTAGTACCTATATTAAATAAAAATACTATGCTAGAGTGAGAATAATAGTGATTTAGTAGGAAAAAAAGATAGCTACAGAGATAGTACATGCATAGATCTGACCATGGATAAGTAGTAGCTAAGTCTTGTTGTCTGTACTTAATGAAAAAGTCTGCCGTGACGAAAATAAGTTTTTAAGACCCTAATAAATAAAATATATGAATGGCAGATCTGGTCAATTACTTTCAAAATTTTATTTTTTTCAGCACTTTCATAAGTGTCTGCCAGAATGTTACCCGCGTGATAATGGTCTGCCATTGTTATTTTCCGATAATAATAATAATGTATTTTCAAATATCAAACTGGCAGACGTGGTCGAATGGATTTAAAATTCGCCAAAAATTTCCACCTATCTTACCTGAGCACCCGCCGTGTCCACCACTCTGGGCTTAGTGACTCCCCATCTCATGTAGGTATAGTAGGTAGGTATATAGAGGAATCAATACACAAAAATCCAGGTCTGGTCAAATACATACAGGTAGCTTTGCGCTAGCTCTCTTAACTATTACGTCCGTTGACTACGATTTAAAATTTTAACGTTCTTGTTAAGGTCCTGGTAAGTGATAAGAGGGTAGCTAGCTTAGTTTACAGCTCATTAATGTATGTATTATAATTTATAATCGATCCTTGATGAGTGTACAAAGTTTTAATTAAAACAGTCTGTGTAAAATGGGTCAAAATCAAATCAAATCAAATCAAAATCAAAGAAAATGACACCCATGACGAAAAGATTTCAAATTTTTGTCGGCGCCATCTTGGATTTTAGTTTTGACCTCATATTGGTTAATAGCTACCCCAAAAACCACCCACATTTGCAAATGTGTTTGCTTCTTAAGAAAAGTTCAGTTTTAAAGATATAGGTAGTTAATGTGACGAATTTAATTTATTTCATTCCGACTGTTTCTCGGAATAACATACATTTACTAAGAATTGCATACAATGCCGGGTTTAATATATTGCCGGTAACATAATATTATGTATGATAATAATTCTTAAAAAAGTATTTTAAATACATTTCTTAAAAAACTTCGATATTGTATACAATAATACAATTCATATTCAAATTGTTGTAAAATAGTCACACTTTTTTAAGTTGGTTGAATACACTAAAATACTTATAAGGATCGTACCTACTAATAAAAGTAACAAATTGATTTTTTAAAGTTCCCAGTAATCTTCGGAATCTATTTCAATAAAAATATAAAAAAATAATAATATCAAGTATGAAGATGGTCTATAAAATGGATTGCGCTATGTTTACGTGAGCGCGATGTCCCGCGAACCACGTTGCGACGTTAAATACCTAAGTTTGAGTAACGCAGATTTGTGACAGCGTCCTTAAGGAGTCGGTAACATACAAAAATGTCGGATACATACAAACGTACAGGTGAAGCTAATAAAAGCGTGTTAAAAATGAATAGCTAAATGTGTTGCTAAGCGTAAATCTCGAAAACGGCACAACCAATTCGCATATTTTTAAAGTGAAACTTTTATTACATCGTCTCAAACTTTTTGGTCTGTGTAGCGCATGTCGCGTGTATCGCGGCTGCCGAGTAGGTATACCTACTCGGCAGCCGACCGACACGCGACCTGATCAACGCTGTACTCGATGTAAAGTTTACTAGAAGAACCATATTTTTACAAATTATTTATTTAACTTTAAAATTAAAACTCTTTTAAAAATGTAGTTAAATAAATTTTTAAATAAATTTGTGGTGTGTTTTGTATGATACACTTTCTAATATTATGAATGCGAATGTATTATAGTGTAAATGTAAAGTATGTAATTTTACGATATATTTTCTGAACCGCTAAATTGATTTTGAAGATTTTGATAGTAGAATGGATAAATCATAAAATGAAATAAAAAAATTATTAATATTATTTATTATATTATCATTTAAAATTATTAATTATTTCTTATTTTTATTTAACATTTTTAAAACATTATTATTATTGTTTGATTTATTATTAAAGAAATAGCACTAAACCCGACTTTTTATTTTATTAACTTTATTATTTAAAAAGTACTCACGTTTATCTGATATTCCAATTAAACATATTTTTTTAAAGTACTTATAATTAATAGAAGAAATATTCAAATGGAATAAACAAACTTAATTCAGTTGGTAAGCAAATTTAAAATTACATATTTATACTTTATTCATATATTTTTCCTTTAATAACTTATTGAACATAAAATTTACTTATGATACATATTTATTTACACAACTTATCGATAGTTCAACTCGCAATTGATACCTACCCATCCCTATTTGTCACACACACATCGATAAAGTATCTATAGCTCATCTGCCTACACAGTCTGCCTACGATGCGCACTAAGCAATTTGTGCAATACACGCGCTCTATACTATTGTATTAATATATACTCTTAAAGGGCTGATAGACGTAGGAACTTTAAAACCGCGGTTTTAAAGTTCGCGTACTTACTCGGCTCGACGTCGGTGACACACGCAAGAGCTTGGTCAGTAGCTTCTCGCGTGTCACCGATATCGAATGTCTCTATGTCATCAACAGAGGGAATTTTATGTTATTCAGGAATTAAATATAGACATTTTTAATTTAATAACCAGCACTTATTTTTAAGTAAATAGCATTCTAACAAAATAAATGTTCAAAAATTGAAGGATATATTTTCGTTTTTACTATTATATTTTGAGGGTACTTTACAAAAAAAGAGCGTGTGCGCCGAGCCCACGCGTCAGGAGTGAAACTTCCTTGGCGTGATTCAAAGATACCTTCGCCAATATTCAATTATATTATATTCATTCATATTAATTATATTAAATTATTTTCATAAAACTAAAAGAAGAAGACGAAATTAATTGAACTTTTGCACTTAGTAACACCTATTATAGCTAGACAGGCTAGGCTCGCGGCTCGCGGCGGTGACAGACGTGCGAGCGAAGGCGGGCTACGAGTAAAATTTCAAACATGTTGGATCGTCAACGAACTTACTCGACGGTTTTTAAGTACGCGTACTTGGGGTGACACACGAGCGAAAAAGGTCGTCGAGCCACAAGTTCGCGTACTTACTCGTACGTCTGTCCAGTGCCGGTTTTAGCCTTACCAGCGCCCTGGGCGAGATTTATATGGCGCCCCCTAACTGCAATTCAAACCCATATGAAATAAATATAGTTTAAAAAACTAAAAAACACGCTTTCAAGATAGATACCTACCACTAAAAAGTAAAAAATAATTATTACTCTAGGAATTAAACAATAATCAATACATTAGTATAATTGTGAAAAAAGCGTGGGGCGCTTTTCAAGAGCTGATTATACATGGCACCCCACGATTTTTTCACAATTTAGTTTTTTAACTACATATATTTATTTTGCATTTTTTAGTAAGATTTATGCTGAATAATGTCCATACACTCATATCTTTAATATTTTGTTATTATTTGTACTAGCTTTCCGCCCGAGCCTAAAATGTAGCGATAATATGTAATCAATAACAGTCGATAATATGGAAACAAGTCCTAATGATGAAAATGCAGATTCAACTCAGTTTTAAGAATTGCATAACCATAAAACAAAAACGCTTCCCGCCGCCTACCTGTCACTATATTACATACATGCTTTGATCTTTAAAATTACGCAACGGATTTTAATTCAGTTTATTTTAATTTTATTTAATATAACGATTCAAAAGGAAGGCTTGAGTATATCATGTATTAAGATTTTGTACAAATTACCCAAAATATGTGTAATTTATATATGCGAATATATGTTGTGTGTAGAAGTCGGAAAAAAATTAGGCGTACGGGAGCTGTCGACGAAAATGCTATCTAAACCCTTTGAGATATAACGAAATAATGTATGGTGGAATTGTGTATCAGTTACAGGTCTCCAGAAATTTCCTTTATAGGACATGTCTATCTCTAAAGAGAACATACTAGTTATATCAATTTTATTACTTTAAAAAATTAGCAATTACAAAGTAGTAATTTGGAAGCTACTTACAGAATTACGGTACTAAATCTTATCATTTTAAATATGTAATTAGCTTGAGTATTTCATAAAGATTATTTTTTCCTTTTACATCTTTCATATTAAATGAATATTTTTTGGAGTTATAGCAAAATTAAAAAAATGCGCCACGCAATGATTTTCTGCCGTTGTGATACGAACGGCGCCCTGCGTCAGGCGTGCGACAAGTTGTGCATTATTACTTGTTTAGTCGATAATAAGATAAAAAAATAATAATCTAAAGTCACCAATCCTTGATAAGTGTAAAAATTTTGAATTAAAACTGACCGTTTAAAATGGATAGAAAACGTGTGTAAAGAAGTCGGTTAGTTTACGTAAAGAAATATTTAATCCTGGCCATCCTTATCAGGATAATAAGATAAATTCATGCAATTATTGTATTGTTACCGGGTTTTGATAACTATACAAAATTTTAATAAAATCCGTCTTTGAAAAGTGGGTCAAAATCGAATCGAAGGAGAATTGGTTACATACAAACATATGTTTTAAGCTAATCCTGGCTATCCTTATCAGGATAATAAGATAAATTTATGAAATTATTGTAATGTCATTCACATTGATATAAAGGGGCGCCTATTGCGCCCCTTTATATCCGGCGCCCTGGGCGGTCGCCCCACCGCGCCCTGCCCTAACGCCGCTACTGCGTCTGTCACCCCTTTTAGGGCAGTGAACAATTTTTCTACTACGGCCGTACGGCGTTTTTATTTTTCTTCAAAGCTTTCTTGCCATCAAGGAAAAAAAATACTATGGCGTTTGACAAATGACAGTGACAGTTTGATTTGTTTACACGAGGCAACTTTTACCATGTGAATATTTGTTGTGAATGTAATTTTGTGAAATTCAATCATTTAGTTCACAGTAAAGTTAAATTGTTATTATCTTGTTATTAAGAAAAACATTTTAAAAGGCATTTTTAAGAATATATTATTGAAATGCCAAAATTAGACGAAAAGCCCCGAGTGTATCTTGAGGAATTTCGAGTTAAGGTTAATTTTGTTCTTGATTTTATTAATATTTACATATTATTTAATTATTTATCGGGATAATCATATAATTATGTCAATTACAGAATGCACCCAATGATTATGGAATGGCTGATGAGAAATGGAATTTTAAAAAATTTACAAAAAATATGCGTATAGTTATCGTAAGAATGGATAATTTAGAAATGGAATTTGATATAATTGGAATACAACCAGCCTTCGCAAATGCCTTTCGTAGGCTGATGTTGAGTGAAGTTCCAAGTATGGCTATAGAAAAGGTTCTGATTAGAAATAATACATCAATTATTCAAGATGAAATTCTCGCTCATAGACTTGGATTGATTCCACTAAAAGCTGACCCGAGGTTATTTGAGTACCGTCCAGAAGGTAGTAATAATGAAAACGGAATTAATTTACTTCAGTGAAATGAAGAAAAATATATTAGATGCTTTTAATGTTTTAGGTGCTACTGAGGGTACTGAATTTGATACATTGGAGTTTTCATTGAAAGTAAAGTGCACTACCAATAAATCACAGACAAAAGAATCATTTAAGCCTGACGATTTATATGAAAATCATAGTGGTAATATATTATTTACAACACTATTATTTTAATTGTATTGAAGATTCTGCGCATCTTTTTCTATATAATAAACTAGCGGTCCGCCCCGGCTTCACCCGTGTTACCTACATGTTTAAACTATCCTATCTCTCAAGTTGGATTGAACTGCACATGGTGTGCGAATTTTATTATAATCGGTTAAGTGGTTTAGGAGTCCATTGAGGACAAACATTGTGACACGAGATTTATATATATTAAGATGGTTTGAGACTTGTTATTCTTAATTGGTTAATACATAAATATCTTGATTCTTTTGAGAAAAAGTAAAAATGCATATAAATTACATAATCCTATTTTCTTTTTTACTTAAATCTTTTAGTGTACTCATCTCAAATCAAATGGCATCCAATTGGCAATCAGGCATCAGTACACAAGGATGGAGATATAGGTCCAGTTCACGGTGATATTTTAATATCAAAAATGAGACCCGGTCATGAATTAGACCTAAGTCTTATAGCCGTCAAAGGCATTGGAAAGGATCATGCTAAATTTTCACCTGTTGGTAAGTACAATAATGTTTAAAAATGCTTTATATTTTAAAAATGTAAATTAAACAGTCATAATATACATAATAAGATGATGGCATGCATGAATTGATATTTTTCTCTATTGTTTTAATACATATCATATTTGTAATGAATTCTTTCTTCTAGCTACGGCGACATACAGGCTATTACCAGAAATTATATTGACGCGGGAAGTAAATGGAAGCGATGCATGTTTATTACAAAGTTGCTTTTCACCAGGAGTTATTAGTATTGACTCAAATGGATGTGCCTATGTAAAGGATGCACGCTACGACAGCTGCAGTAGAAACGTTTACAGATATGACAATATAAAGGATGCGGTAATATTAAGCAGAATAAGGGATCATTTCATTTGTAAGTATCATTATGTACTCATATATCTAGAAATGTTTTCATTAGATATAATGAATTTTTCTTTTTTGCAGTCAATGTTGAATCCGTTGGTGCAATATCTCCGCAGGCAATCTTTGTGGAAGCAGTTAAAATTTTAAGAGACAAGTGTAAAACATTATTGGATGAGCTGAACACATTTTAAGTTCTAAGAAATAAACACCTTGAATATTAACCCATTGACCACCGAGCGGCCCGATCGGGCCGAGACACAATAGATTTTCTATTGTGTCTGTGATCCGAGGACTGACGGATTAATAAAAAATAAATAAATAAAACAAGTTTAACTATCTTAGGTTTTTGTATTAATTATTACTTATATATAATTTAATATACCTAATTAGTAATTATATTATATTATTTTAATAAAATTGTAGGTTTTAAAACAAAACCCACCTTAGTTATTCTAAAAATGCTATTTGTAAATCCTACTACTACATTGAATTGAATAAAGAAAAACACAGAATAAAGAATATGTTTACTATCTTATTTTTGAAATTTATCATAATTTAAAATAATAAAAATTCATACAATACTTTTATTAATATTATTTTAACAAAAACAAAGTTTTCTTACCTCATTTCAGATCTCAAGTTATTATTACTTTTTGTTGTGAATCATTTAATTATTTTTTCTAATTTAGAGTAAAATTCCTTTTAAACCTTGAAAATTTGCAGCTGTCACCATAAATACAGTATTATATAATAAAAAAAATGTGAATAAATGACAAAATCGAAACAACTTTAGTTAAACATTTGAAGAAATTTAACGAAAACTATAATATTAATCATCATTATTTTTTCTACTCTGAAGAAAAAAAAACGAAAGGAACAGGTATATATTCTATTGAATATGATAGCAGGTCGATAAAATCAATATTTTTACTAATTAATTTTTTAAACACTACAAACCTTGCCTCGCTAGCTATTACATAGTAAGCCTACAAAAATAAAATATCAACAACACAATACAAGGAAGATTGTTTTATTCAGACACTCAATTTAATAAATTATTTGACTGACATTGAAAAATGTTGTTCATTAAACATACAACAAGTAAGACTTTAAACAGTAAATGCTGTAACAAAAGTACTGGTAAGAATTTAAATGTTTATTGGGGATTTTTAACACTTCATAATATGACAAAAGCAACATTATAAATCATGTAAAATAATATAACTTTAAATTTACTTCCTGTCACACCTGGTTTCTTATTGCATTAATGATTAAGGTATAAGAAGGTACAAGACAACAATATAATATAGAAGTAGTTGTTGCATCTTAACATGGAAAAAATTTAATAAATTTTTTAACGTCAAAACAGTCCTATCCAAATCTAAAGAACATAGATTCTAATAAAAAGTATCTTCTACTATGTGACACAACAAATACAAATTGTATCTATTTTGAATGATAAAATTGTACCCATTACATAATATTATTACAACAAGATTGTCATAATACATCAACATGAACTTCCATTTTGACTCTTCATAATATGATAACAAACATACAGTGTAGTTTTGCTGATAGCATCACTAATGCCGAGTGCTAATGAGTGCATCGAATCATTAGATCTCAACATAGTGTAAAACTATATACTTTTACCATGTTAAATGACTCATATGATCTGTAGTATACAATAATAAACACTAAGATTTTAGCTGGAGATAAACATTTATAAAACTTATAATAACCTAAATGGTAAACTAGATGAGAATGAAGTATTGCTTTGAATATTTATTTTGGTATGGGGGGATGTGGAGGTCCATTGGAGTCACACACACTAACATAGCACCCTCTGATCACTCTGGCTCGCCTTTGGCCTTTTAACATATTGGCTGCCTGTTCAATGCGCATTACAAGTCTATGTTGATTCTCCAAGCGCTCCAAACAATTTTTACAAATCGTTTTTGGAAGGGGGTCCGAACGAGATACCTTTAAAAAAAATATGACTTGTCTATATTATTAATTAATTTCGAAATAGTTACTTACGTAGTTGTAAATATGCTTACATTGATCGAGAGATAACGGTTTATTTTCTCTGATATGCACAAGCGAATTCCTTCTTCTCCATAAATATGTAAGACTACACGATGCATTTCCGAACATAATCTACAGATAAATCCAGTCAATACCCCTTGATCTAAACTACCCATTGTAAAATCTTTTTACTTTAAACAAGTACTATATAGATACACAATATGTTTTGAGTATTTAATATGCAGAAAGCATCATCTATTGTATCACTAAATGAAACTGAAACAATAAACACAATTATTGAGATTTGCTATATTTTGTCATTGAGTTGAAGTATCGAGAGTCGAGACGTATTTTTTTATTTATTTCTCTTTTTTTTTCATTGCCATTCAATCACAGATAGAGTAATGTTATTAAATCGAAGTGTCAGAATCACAGATAAAATATCATTAAATGGGTAATCTATGAATTATACCCTATAGCCTTCCTATAAATGAGCTATCTATCACCGAAACAATTTTTCAAATCGTAGCAATAGTTCCCGAGATTAGCGCGTTCAAACAAACAAAGAAATTATTCAGCTTTATAATATTAGTATAGATTAGTTTTTTTACAAGGCGGGCGGGATTTAGTTTTTTTACATAATATGTACATCTATTGAAACCTTTCACGTTGTCACGGCATCACGTGTGAACGGGAATAATTTTTTTATTATATTCCTTGGATGTTTCTTATGTAGAGAAAACATAAATATGTACCACGGGCGAATAAAAACCCGCATAGTTCCCGTTCCCGTGGGATTTCCGTGATAAAACCTATCCTATGTCCCGGGGTAAAAAGTAGCCTATGTCCTTTCTCGGGTATCAAAATTTCTCTATACCAAATTTCATGCAAATTGGTTCAGTAGTTAAGGCGTGATTGAGTAACAGACAGACAGACAGAGTTACTTTCGCATTTATAATATTATATGTAGTAAGTATGTAAGTATGGATATTTGGCTCTGTCAGAATTATTATTTCAAATGTTTAACAACCGGATTAATAGCAGAAGTATTGATGCGTGAAACGATAGCCGAGGGTTTATTGACAATTAATATATAAATAATGAACACATAGGTACACTATTTTAACTATAATATATTATTATAATGATCTTTACAATATTTTAATTGGTATCCTAAACAATAACAAAATGTAAACTCTTCACAATTAATTAATTAAGTTTAATTTATTGCATATTCCCAGTTACTAAAAGTCTGTCGATCCTAGAATTGTTTTTATAAATTATTATTTTTAGGTCGTTGATTTTCTCCTGCTTTTCAGTAATTTCTGTTTCTAATTGACTAATTTTTGAGTGAAGGGGAAGCAGAAGCTCTTCACTTAATCTGAAATAAATGTACAATACAGTAGAATTTATTATATTGATGGTTTGGCTCAGGCGCGGTCCCAGCCTGACATTTTGGGGGGGGTCACGACTCACGAGGCTAGAACGGTATGCAGCAAAAATTTTTTATCAGTTTTTTTTATATTTTGTACAGTATAAGAATTTTTTTTCTATTTTATCGAGTACGATTTTGGGGGGGGTCATGTCCCCCGTGACCACACCCCCCTGGGACCGCGCCTGGTTTGGCTATTGGTAGAAAAGTTGCATGCTCATTGTGTTGTATATTATCGGAATATTTTAAATAATTTACTAACGTTTTCTGTTTTAACAATTCTTTATAAGACTCTTCGTATGTTTGTATCCATTGAAGAGATTCTTGTCGCATAACTTCTACGTCTTCCTGTATATGATCCAATAATTTACCCAAAGGATTTGCAATCCGAGAGAGAGCTTGTATATTAAAACGCAATTGGTCTATGTCTTTATTTGTATCATCTCTTGCTTTCTGTGCGTCGAATTGCCATTCCTGCAAACATTCATTAAAGTCATTCATTAAGTACGTCATTGTAAGGAAAGTTAAAATAAATAGAATCCTTTTAAAAAGTGAAACGTCTTACAATTTCAGTTCTACCCGAAACATTTGTAAATTCTTTTTGGGAATCTAATATTTGTTGAACTAAATGACCATGCTGATTAGGTACAACATGTTCAGGTTGATTTAACAATCCATCATGATCTATATTATTTTCTATAACAATACTTGCTTCTTCATTCTGAAACAAATAAATGAAACAAAGTTATTAACATTATATAAAATCATTTAGTGTACAATTTTCAAGGCGAATAAATTAAAATTACCTCTTCCGATAACAAATTTTCGGATATAATATTAACCTTCCCAATAATGGTAATATTGTTCGAAGATACATTATTTTCATGTCTTTCACGTACTCTCGGTGCACCCGGTCGAGATGACGCAGGTCTAGCACTGGGTGGTCTTATGTTCGAAACATCAATATTTTGCAAATCATTTACTTTCATATTTGCAGATATTTTATCAGTTTCCTTAGGATAATCTTTTTCCACTATTTCTTTTTTAAAATCACTTTCAACTTTTATACGTTCACCATTTATGTCATCGTTAATGAATTCGTGTTTTTCTGTATTTTCAAGGTCTGCATTGCCTAAGTCAGTTTTTTCAGTACTTGCGAGATTAAGTTCATTTAATTCACTTAATCTTGGACTGTTCACTTGAGCTATATTGGCAGTTTGTATACTGCTCTCAGTATTAAGAGATTGGTTTAAATCAATAGTATTGAGGTCATTATTTCTAGGTTTTTCATTTGGACTATCAATGTTTTTCTCTAAATTGATTGATTCATTAGTATTTATCTGAATGTTATGAGTTGAACTTGGGTCTGTATTAGTATTTGCAGTTTCTATAGGTGCTTTAGTTAGTGTTTTCTCTGGCTTCTCTTTAGATTTTAACTTGTTTTGTTGCGATGTAATTTTGGGCGGCGATTCTTTTTTGACTTTAACTGTTTCTTTTGATTTATTCTTAAGCGTTTCTCCTTGATTGTAACCCTTTTTCGATCGTTCAATCTCTCTCGGTGTACCCTTTTTTTTAGAGTCAATTTTCTCAATTGGACCCTTTGGATGTTTGTCTTCTTTAGCGCCTCTTCCTTTTTCATGTTTAAATTGTTTAACTGCATCATCTGATGTAAGTTTTTTATCAAGGGCTAATGCTAGACATTGCAATAACTCATTTGTTTTTTCTGGTTCTTGGCCGGCAACAATTTTGGACGGTTTCACAAGCAGTTGCTCCCCAGTCGTTCTGCCTTTAGTAATAAATCAGGTAGTTAAAATCGGGATATAAATCAATATTGAAATTTAATCCAAAATATTTAATTTTTATATTGGTAAGTACCTACCGTAGTAGTAGTAGTAGTACCGTCAATAAAATTATTTCGTTTCCTTTTTTTCTTAAGTTAACTTTGCGTTTACGATTATACCAAAGGTACTACTCAGAATTGATTTTTTTTTGTTATGTCGTTCGAGTGTCTTAAAATCTAAACTGTATCGTTAGAACTTGGAACTTGGATATTGAATCAATACAGAAAATATTATTTTTTCTCCTTGTTAAGAAGGTGCGTAAATAGTTACCTACTTCAAAACAGGGTAGCAAAATTTATCTGTTTTAATATTATGAAATCCCAGAGTTGGTATATGGTCCCGGTTCCGTCTACTTTATGTACAATTATTATGATTAAAGTTCTTACATACCCACTACATATATAATTTTATTTAAAAACGATATTTTAGCATCTCTATCCTTTACATTGTCAGATATGAGCTCATTTTCATCAAATAGACCATTGAAGAAACCTGTAGATTTTAACACCTGAAATTAGACAAATTAAGAGAAACATACAAAATCATTAATCATATTTGGTATCATAATATAGTGATAGAAGACGGTAAGTACTAGTTTCTTACTGAAGTCACAATATCGTGTAAAAACCGAAATGGTGGTTTTTTCAATAACTTATCACTCAAGGGAGGACGTTTAACATATTTGCCAAGCGATGTTTGTGTTGCTTTTATTATATTTGGATCCAAATCTGATTCCATCTCACATTGTTTTTTATATATAAGTTATATGTAATAGTCCCACTTCTATAATATATTGAAAATATTACAACAATGTTTTCATTACTGTTATTACGTTCTTGCTTACAGTTGTCGGTAGCCATGGTAACCACCTTCTCAACAAATATAATTATTGATCTGTAGGTGATGTAGGTAAATCATAGGTAAATCATATGTACACACGCTACGGTCTACCGTACTTGTGACCGTACTGTATACCCCACAAGGTATACCCGCTGTATAGTCTGTATACCGTACTCACAGTACTGGTATACCAGCGCAGGTCAACCGACCATAGATATATAGGCTCCAAAAATCTGTACTGGTCTACTCCCACATACGTAACGGTCTACCTGCGCAGGCATAATCTACTAAAGGTTGTTCAAACAAACAAACTCTTCAACCTCGAAAAGAAACGATCTATTGACCGCATCACAGACATATCATATGTCTGTGGACCGCATGGAATCATAGATGCGGTCATTTAATATTAATTTGATAAAAAAGAACGTGTGTACCGAGCACCCGTCTCAAATACCCTCACGCTATGGAGGCGACGATTTTGGTATCCTTCAATCTTGCCAAAGAAATTTCACTTCTGATACGTGTGGTGTGTTCGGCACACACGCTCTTTTTTTTCTAAGTGGTTTTTAATGGTTAATAAGTAATTGTCTTCACATTATTGATCATAATAGGTACTGCTAAATTTATTTCATATTCTCACTGCCCATTTTTAGATTATACTTTCCAATGATACCAGATTTTCAATTTTTCAGTAAAATTATTATAAATTGGTTGTCTATGGAGCTGACGTTTTGACAGTTGACACTTCTAATTTACCGTCGTCGTAGGCGCAGGCAATTCGCCTGTCGCCATTACATTTAGTTGTCAAAAGCGCCTAGGTAAAATAAATATCAAAGTTTCTGTAACATAATAAATTAGATTCATCGAAGGAGTTTTCATTCGTTCAAAAGTTTTATTTTAAAGTTATTTGTTATTTACGGAAATGGCTCCTAAACGAGGTAGGGGACGTCCAAGAAAATTACCTGCATCTGATAACCCGAGCACTAAACTAGCTTTCGAAGAAAACGATGGCACAATCGAAAATAATAGCAAGCTAGTGATGGAACGCGTTTGCTCGATCTGTGACAAAACTTTCGAAAGCAAACTTGCATTGATTGAACATTTAATTGTATGTAATGAAAATAGTAATAATTGTGAACAAGATTCTTCAAATGAATCTCCCAAGAGAATACATAGAGAAAAGAAATTTATAAAAAACCATGAAGATAAGGTATTTTTTATTTTTATTATGTATTAAATTGTCTTATTTTAAAACTATTAAATATAAGACATGTACGGGCATTGCGGAGTACAGGGCAAGACACCTGGGGTCTCCCAGGTCCGTCCCTGAAGCCTTCGGCAGCCCTCACAAGCTGTTTGGCTTCATGGAGGAGCTCGGGTGGTTTCAGTTTTATCTGGTTTCCCCCACCTCCCTCTCTCACGCAAAATAGGCGCTTGACGTTGAGTTGCGGAGAAATGCCCGTATATAAGACATTAATTTTTAACTTGTATGTGGTGCAATTATAAATTATTATGTCAATAGTGAGTACTTGAGAATGCTGTGTATTTTAACTAATTTCAAATTCGTCTTTTTTGTAAAAATTATATTAAAATGATATATTAGTATAAAGCCCATTAAATATTTCCCTTTTCAGCCAAAACTTTGCTGTACAAAATGTGATAAAGTCTTCATTTTTCAAAAGTGCTTCAACAAACATATGGAAAATGACCATTCCGAAGCTCCGAATAGTGTATCTTGTGACATGTGTGACGTAACATGTCCAAATAAACAAATATTGTTAAAACATATCAAAAAGAAACATGACACAGGCTCATACTCTTGTGAATATTGCGGAAAGAAATTTGTACGCAAAGCTCATGTTTCTCGGCATTTATCACAGAAGGGTTGCGATGGCCGAGATCTATTAAGATTCTCATGTGAAGTAAGTTACATTTTTTGTTGTCATTGAAAGATTGAAAAGAACATTTAAAGAAATAATTCTACTGTCATTAATAATAATTTTTATCAAAACAATATTTACCTTTGCTTTTTCAATAACTATGTAATGTATTTCAGATTTGTGACACTTTATTCACAAGGAAAGATAATTTAATGATGCACCTCAGACAGCAACACATCACAAAGGGAACATACCTTTGCAAGCAATGCAATTATTTTACTAGAAACTTCTCCAAACTCATTGTGCATAGCAGGAACCATCATCAACGTGAGTTGTTGGTTTAAAATCAAGAAATACGTAGGAGTGCTTAAAGTCGATATATTAATAAATTATAGACTATTAGCTACGGTTTTGCCGCATTGCTTTGCACCTATTATTAGCGTGATGATATAAAGCCCAACCTATTAGAAATATTCATGCAAAAATTGAAGTAAATCTATGCAGTACTTTTTGAGTTTAGCCCGGACATACATACAAACAGACAAAAATTCTAAAAACTATATTTTTCACTTTGATATCGATTGTAGATCACGCTCCAAGTATTCTTTAAAAAAAAATATTTAATGTACAGATTTGACTTTGCCTAAAGATTTAATTAATATGAATAGACTTGTGCAAAAGAGTCCTAATAATATGAAACATCTTGAGTGTCTTTGTGCTTTTCATATAAACACCATTCTCAAACAATTGAAAATAACTTTAGTTTGTTATTACAGCAAAGCCATTACGTTTTGAATGTGACCATTGTGGCAAAGTTATGAACAGCAGAGCATCTATCTCAAAGCATTTAGAAATTCACGGTGAAAAAAAATATCTGTGTGGTGTGGTTAGTATCAAGAACATACAGTTTATTTTAAGGGGGCGCATAAAGCAAAATAACCAATCTTCTATTAGATGATACGTGTAATATGCAAGACCAAATCTAAAAAATAAAATATATATCAAACTAGATGATATGTTCAACGATTCTGTTTAATCAAAAACATAAAATATTAAAATTTACTCGATAAAAAAAAATCACCAAGTTAGCTCTAATTTTCACACTTTTACGTTTTCTACTTGACATGGTAATACTTATTATGATTTTTTTTTTCATAAACAATTATATTAAAACATTTGCAAGATATTTGTCAGAGCATTTTGTGTAATTACTTTTAGTTTTGGTTTTATCTGCGATAAACCACTTTTGGCGCTCTTTTTTTCTCGAGATAAACGTTTGATTTTGTCACGATAAAAGTGGTTTATCGCAGATAAAACCAAAACTAAAAGTAATTACACAAAATGCTCTGACAAATATCTTGCAAATGTTTTAATATAATTGTTTATGAAAAAAAAATCATAATAAGTATTACCATGTCAAGTAGAAAACGTAAAAGTGTGAAAATTAGAGCTAACTTGGTGATTTTTTTTTATCGAGTAAATTTTAATATTTTATGTTTTTGATTAAACAGAATCGTTGAACATATCATCTAGTTTGATATATATTTTATTTTTTAGATTTGGTCTTGCATATTACACGTATCATCTAATAGAAGATTGGTTATTTTGCTTTATGCGCCCCCTTAATTATTATTTTTACTTATTAAGTTAACAGGTTATTTTTTATGCACAATTTTGTTCATACCAAGATATATAAGCAATATTACATAAATAACTTAGTAAAAGATTAATGATTGAAATGTATAATTTATGCTCCCATGGATTTAATTTAATGGTAAGTACACATGAAGTTTTAAAAGATAAAGAGATTAACATCCTTAAACAACTAGCTACATGAACTTATGAAAGGCATTATACATAAACCATCAACAATAATTTTCAACCTTGGTTTGTTATAACAGAAGGTTTAACACATTCAGCAAGTTTCATTTAATTTTTTATTCCCTGATCTTTATTGTATCTATATTCACAGTGTGGCTACAGAACTTACACTATCGAGGTGATGCGCCGCCATACGCTCACGCATGTTGACAATAAACCATACAAGTGCAATAGCTGTGATCGTTCCTTTATTCAAAGGTCCTTACTTGTACGACATCTTGAGAAACATGTTGGTTTCACATGCAAAATTTGTCTCCAGCGATTTGATGATAAATATGAGTAAGTTCTCAATTTATTGAAAACCTAATATATAGATAAATGTAATGAATTTTAATGGCGGCCGTTCACGGACCGCTTCAAGCAGTTGAGACCGCTTCAAACCGTCAACTGCGCGGTTTGTAGCGACAGCTCGAGCAGTCAACGACCGACCGCTCGAGCAGTCAACGACCGACCGCTCGAGCAGTCCATGTACGTCGCTCAGCCGTTAACTACTCGAGCCGCCCGTGTACGGCCGCTCTAAGACTTCATTTATTTAGATGTAATTGTGATATTTGAGTAGGCTGACTTATTATTGCCTTATCAACAAAATCTTATTGCCTAAAACTTTTTCCAGATTAATCCGCCATAAGAATTCACATAAAAGTGATGATGAATTGAATTGCACATTTGAAGATTGCGATAAACAAAACTTCAAGAATGCTGCTGAATTGGAGAGACATATTAAGGAGCATTTAACTGGTGAGGAGTGTTACAGAAAATATTGTTAGAAATTTACACGGCAGGCCGGGTTAAATATTAGTTTGAATGTAATAAGAATGTACTGCGATTCTACACAGCTACCTATTTGTGATAACAAATCGCAGCAAGTCAACGACTATTAGCAAAGTGAGGGTAGTTGGGTCGAACGTCGTATAAACAACGTCCGAGCCCCAATTTCAAACCGTATAGAACATACATTTAGTAAGAAGGCGCTACTAGTTTAGTATCTATGGTATTGTCGATACAAAAACAACCCCACTGTACCATTACACCGTCCCCAGATCACAAATGCGAGATATGCGGCAAGACGTTCAAGAACGAGATCACTCTGGGGCGGCACGTGACGACCCACGCGCTGGACCGGCCGCGCCGCTGCATGTACTGCGTGTGCGCGCGCGCGTACCTGCGCGGCGAGCACCTGCTGCGCCACGTGCGCAACCACCACGCGGACGTGTTCAAGCAGCGGCTGATGCACGTGCGGAAAGTGCTGGTTAGTATTGGAAAAAAAAAGACGTATGGCACTCAAAGCTATTGCATAGCATGCCTTCAAGCCACACCTCCGTGCCCGTCGGAGTGGGGAGCGTGAGGTTTTTTCGTTACGGAATTTCTCGATTCGGTCCCCGCGCTCAAGGCCCGCGATAGAAGCTATGCAATAGCTTAAAAAATTTGTCGGCCAGAGTTCGAAATTCGAATATTACTTCAACCATAAACAAGAGAGTATGCCTCAAATAGACTTCCTTCCTTGAAGAAAGAAAAAAAGAGTATGCTTGTGTTTGTCAAATGCATGGTAGTGTGTGTAATGATTTTTAACAGGCTTATTTATTAGCTTCACCTGTATGATTGTTGTAATTGACTCTTTTAGTCTCGATTTTGACCTACATACTTTAAAAGGACAGGTTTAATTCATATACATATGTACATAATATGTACACTTATCGAGGATCAGTGACGATACAATAATTTCATGAATTCTCAAAAAAATCAAAGCGTGTTTTTACCATTTTATTACATTGCTTATTATCTACGAGATTTTCTTTATAACTGCAAAATAATGATGACATTTTTAGGGGTCATTCGCGACTCATAGCCGTGTGAGCAAGTCGGAACTGGAAGCGATACTGAATGTTCTGGACGCGGAGTCGGATCGTATCATCGAGGACTATGGGACGGGCGTCTTGTACGGAGGCCTGCAGGCGCCTAACGAGAATGAAACGATTTTAGAAATACCTGTTAAGGTAA
The DNA here is from genome assembly GCF_061535455.1 of Colias philodice. NCBI lineage: Eukaryota > Metazoa > Arthropoda > Insecta > Lepidoptera > Pieridae > Colias > Colias philodice. The sequence goes on along the minus strand of NC_143103.1, from coordinate 6,595,519 downwards.
ATTTAGAATGTGTATTTGATATTTTTTAGTTTTATGGCATTGCCATCTTAATATAGGTATATAAATCTCGTGTCACAATTGTACTGTGCTTACAGTACGTATATATGTAGAATTGCACTGGCTCACCACTACACTCAATAGTGCGGGAACACGTCCATTCCAGTCCGGCATCGGCCGTCGACTGACTAATGACAGCTATAAGCTAACCCCACCACTGGTGTACGTGAGACAATGTATATATCTATTTTATAGATACACTACATCCCTTCCTTTTTCAAAATTAATTAATTTTCGCTCCAAATAATCACATAATGAAAAATTATAGAATTATACAGTTATCAAGTTATTAATTAATAATTCCCAATAGAACTTTGAAACCTAAGTTAATGAAGAACTCTTAAAATCAGAACACTTACCAAACCTACTCGTTTGATATTTGATAAACTCATTCCGAACTAGCTTCCACCCCTGCCCTTCCTTTTCAAAAATTTTTTTTTTCTATTTTCAACGAATATTGTATAGAAGTGTATAACATTATCCAACATTTTATAAACAGCGTCTGTCCTTCAAAATGATTAGACATTTTGTAGGATTCGTAGACCGGATAAATTGAAATAATACCTAGTAAAAGTTTGTCTTTTGAAACATGTATGACCACGTATGGAATCGGTAAAATACTAGTTGTGTCGCGTGTTCGTGATATTGTTAATTCCTATTTGTATTTATAATGATCATATTTATCACTATTAAGTCGTAATAATACCGAATAAATAGAAATAAAAGTAAAAGTTTTTGTTTTGACACATATATCTATCTCTCTTGCAAGCATCCTGCGTCATATTATGTCATAGTATCTATTTGAAATGAATGTTGAATGAATGTGTTCGACGCATTGTTTGACGTTATTTATTTTGAAATAATGTTTATTACGATTTACTTTTCACATTTGTCTTGTAAATTAAAATATTACCTATGTAATAAATGTAAAACTTAACGTTCATCGTTAGTTTAAACTCAATAAAGTATTGTTTTTAAAGAAAACTTTAATCTTTTCTAAAAGTACTAACATCAAGCTTTAAATTGAGCTATCTTGACACAATAAGTTTGATTGCGATACCAAGTGCCATAGTCACAACAGTCTCCTTTAGACAATTATAGAAAATAAGACATTGTTATCTAAATTTACAAATTTCGGCTTGCTCAAAAAATAGGACAAAACTTATTATTGAACTTCATGTTTTACTACCTAACATAATTTTAAAGTATCTGCATATCTTCAAACTTATTAACTTTATTCTTTTTTTTTTCTTTTTAATATCAGCAAATTTGTAAGTGGCCAAGATTCCGTACTGATGGGTGTATACCACCAAATTCAATGCTACATGTTTATATTGATTAATTCAAACTACAAATGTCTCAATGTTTAGGATTTGCGTTCTGAATTCTAAAGCTACACAATTACCTACTAAAAACGTGTTCAGTTTCTCCTTTAAACCAATTGACTTTATATGACGATAATATTAACTGTGTATTATGTAGACGCCAATTATAACCGTGCTATTTTTGTATTCTTTGTGTAAACAATCTAAATATCTTAATCTTCAACAGACCCAAACATTCATCAGATCTAAATACCTTTTGTTTGAATTCTAAATTACCTTAAACAATACAATAAATGAACAACCTTCAAAAACCAATTCAAGATACGCATTCTAACCATAGGATTTACGTTATGTCAGCTGCTTATCTAAACACGTAATTATCTGTTAAATTTTATTATGAACTGCGTAAATAAGAAAGTATTAAAATATGCGAGTATTAAGTGTTTCGATTTACCTTCTATTCGATTAAATTAAACCTGCCTCTTTTTACACGCTTTATATTACCTTCACCTGTATGTTTGTAACCGACTTCTTTGGGCGCGATTTTGACCCACTTTAAACGGCCAGATTTCGTTCAAACTTTGTAGATTTAATGAGGACCAATGACAATACACTAATTTGATAAAATTTTTCTATTTTTTAGTTCGGTTTTCTATAAAAAGCGTGTTTTTTAGTTTTTTTAAACTATTATTATTCATAGTCAATTTGGCACAGCTGTACATCACATTTTTCCATTAAGTATACATTAAAGTCAAATGGAAATCACGCCTTAATTAAAAGTTACGAAAAACTTATTAAATCTCTTGATGCAACTACTTAAAGCATTACTTTTCATCTTTATTCGAGTAGTTATAAACTTATAAAGCTGTCTTTGCATAGCATGTCATTCCGATTTGTCAAGGGTAAGATCTGTCGACTAGTACGTACTAGTACTTAGTACTAACGTGGGTAGTCAAGAAATCAATTCAAAATAATTCGCAAATGGTTTTTCATTATAATATATGGACAAGTGAATGTTTATCGTTTACGTTCAATTCAATGTCTTTCTTTGCTAGTGTTAATTTGCTAACTACAAAACCGTTAAGGTATATTTAAATTCATATTATCATCATTATTTGCGGAATGTAATTACAAAGATATTACCTATATACAAGTTATAAGATTCTTATTCCTTCCACTCGTAGTTGAACGAGAAATTATTTATATTTAAATTACATTAAACAATATTAGGTAGGTATGTCACACAACACTAAGTACTGTTATTTCGATACATAACGAAATTACTCTAATAATATTATTATTGCAAATGTATGTCCAATATGATGTCAATAATTAATTTATTAATTATCAATTATTATATTTTTTGATTTATAAAGTCACAGGATTGTTTTTTAATTATTAACCAATTTATCAACCCTGTCTGCAATATATAGTTGTTTAAAACTGTCTGGTATTTATGAAGGTAGATTGTAATACTTCTAGAATTTAAACTATTTTTGCAGTATAAACTTTTCACGTTGCTAATATAGTTTATTCTGATATCTGGTCATAATTTGAGTATTTATTCCTCCTTTTTTTCGTGTAATTAATATGAAAGACGTGCTTACGCCACAGGATTAATCTTTTTGAAATATCATGAATTACTGATGTAGAACATCAGTAGGTTCCAAATTACTAGTAATATAACACGAGATAATAATTATATAACTACGTAAAACGTTGGGTTAAATTTAATGTAATAAGATTTAACTACACACTGGTTTTGTACGTTACAACCTACAACAAAATCTGTTCAGTATTACCATCATTGTGAAGTTACTACAGTTTGAAAACTTACTTTATTTTTCTAATTGCACACTCAATGTGAAATTATATTATCTACTGACCGTTTTATGTGAATGATTGCAATACAGATTAGTTTGGTACCAGTCACCCAGTTACACGTCACCCTGGATTCCGATGAGCACCGGCTGGATGTGTTGACACGTTGCTCGACGTGGTAGCGGACACCAGGCATGGTGTCGCGGACTCAGATGTGATGTCACGGTACCTAGGATATCGTGTTGCGTATCACGAATGATACTCGATGTATGACGCTCGAAGCTCGACTCCTGCGGTGCACGACGCGATGACATGGCGTTCGAAGCGGTGGTGAGAGCGGCAGCGCCATCCGTGCTGCGCAAGGTGAAGTTGCCGGCCTGCTGGCACTTGTCGACCTCGACACCTTACCTTTGGCACCACACGTAGAATTACTGTTGGATACATTTTCCCATTGAAACCGTTCGAATGTAAAGTAGCCTCGTCCCGATGGCACACCTCCCATTTAAGGAATGTCAATTTCTCCTATTCAAAGGAAATCCATACCTCCTTTTAAAAGGAAATCGATACCTCCTATTTAAAGGAAGTCCAGACCTTCTATTTAAAGGAAATCAATACCTCCTATTTAAAGGAAGTCAGTACCTCCTATTTAAAGGGCATCAATACCTCCTATTTAAGGGAAGTCACTACCTCCTATTTAAAGGAAGTCCATACCTCCTATTTATAGGGAATCAACACCTCCTATCTATAGGGAATCTACACCTCCTATTTATAGGGAATCTACACCTCCTATATATAGGGAATCAATACCTCCTATTCAAAGGAAGTCCCTACCTCCTATTTAAAGGAAGTCATCTTTCTTTCTTTCTTTCATACCTCCTATATATAGGGAATCAATACCTCCTATTCAAAGGAAGTCCCTACCTCCTATTTAAAGGAAGTCATCTTTCTTTCTTTCTTTCATACCTCCTATATATAGGGAATCAATACCTCCTATTCAAAGGAAGTCCATACTACCAATTTAATGGAAGTCCATACTTCCAATTTAATGGAAGTCAATACCTCCAATTTAATGGAAGTCCATCTATTTTCATTTCAAATAGAATATGAAATTCAAACGAGTTTACTCGTCGTCGTCGTTTCAGCCATGGAACGTCCACTGCTGGACGGCCTGCATCCAGTGACTCCCAGCCACTCGAACCAGGTCGTCTGTCCATCTTGTGGGAGGTCGTCACATGCTTAGCCGCCCAATTTACATGTCATAATGTCATAATAATATAAAATTATAACAATGGCGGTTGCGAGTTCATAATACTTTGCCACATCTTGGTAATTACTACATGTTACCACTTGTATTTATATTGTGGCTTTTTATGCATTAAACAAACATGGATATGTTAATTTACCCAATCTATTTATAGTCTAACGACATTTTAAATATTTATTTCTAATTTCTAATTTTAACGAAATTAGTTATAGATAAGTAGCAGTCGTGAAAACGTTAAGACATTTAAATAGTTTGCCACTTGAATAATATAATAAAACTAGGTGTAGATATACACACACAGTATTTTAGTGTATGCATTTTTATCATATTATGTATATATTACTCGAACAAGTATTTTAAATATTTTTACATATTTATATTCGCATTTAACGAGTCGCGGTATAAGCGTTGTATGCGTTCTGCGGCTAAAATATTATTCATTAATGTGCAGGTAGTTCTAAAATGTTTCAATACAGTTTAATTCTGTTTAAATTTAAAATCGTTCGTTCTTATTCCTTGAATGCGGAAATCTATTTGTTTTTATCAGCATTTATTGTTTAATTTCTAATATGTGTATAATGAATTCAGTGTGTACATAGTAAGTTTATACTTATTTTTTCTCCTTCTGAGTGGAACAAATAAGCGCAATTAAATAGTGAGTGAGTAATTATTTTCCAACAACCTAAACACGGTACTGTTCATTAAATATCTATTATCTTTTCTTCTTTCTTTCTTCTTATCACAGAAGCCTCTAAACTAGGTTTCCTCAATGTGAGATATACCGAATAATTAACTCAAAATAACAAGAAGTTTAACCTTTCCTGATTACATTATATTATGCTCACATGATGTCTTGAAAATAAATTACTTAAATTTAAATAAATTATTCAGACCAAAATAACTGCGTATTCTAATTACTAGATTAAAATTCGAAAGATTTTATTTTTATTTTGTCGTTCTATTTTAACTTGTGAAGGATTTCGGATAAGATTGAAATTGCATTTGTATTTAATGTGAACCAACAGATGTAACGGATATTCTGTCTTTAACATTTCAAAATGAATTCTGGTATGTTACTACATACCCTCTCCCTTTTTTATTAAATTTCTTAAAACTTTTATTGCACGCGTACTCTTTATAATATTGTAACACTGACCTTTTACCTCGTCGCCACTTGTACTGTGCTTACAGTACGTATATATGTAGAATTGCACTGGCTCACCACTACACTCAATAGTGCGGGAACACGTCCATTCCAGTCCGGCATCGGCCGTCGACTGACTAATGACAGCTATAAGCTAACCCCACCACTGGTGTACGTGAGACAATGTATATATCTATTTTATAGATACACTACAACAATGTTTGTCCTCAATGGACTCCTAAACCACTTAACCGATTATAATAAAATTCGCACACCATGTGCAGTTCGATCCAACTTGAGAGATAGGATAGTTTAAACATGTAGGTACCACGGGCGAAGCCGGGGCGGACCGCTAGTGTTTTATTAATATAAAAGATCATGGGCATTTTTGTATGAGAGCTGGGCGTAAAACCAACAGAAATAAAATGTGTTGTAATTTACTTTATTGTACTTCTAAATACCCCCTAAATACTTGTTAACCCCAATATCGACCGGGTATCACTGCAAAAAAGTCCCAAAGATTGGTTAAATAAAACACACATATTTGTAATAAAATAATAAATATTGATACCTTTTATTTAAATATCAATGGTTATCATCAACTATAACATCTAATAAATGTTCTGCGGGTGCAATGAAAGGCTCGTGCCGTCCTAACCCCAAAAACCACAAAACTGAAACTATGTGGGCACAACTTCCTACTGTTCTTCTGCCTGTTAAGCAAGTACAGTAATGCTCAACTATCGCATTTCTACCGATTTGGTCTCTATCGATCAAAATGTAAGTGTTATATGTGCGCGATCTGACATGCCGCGACTGTATTTTAATTCGAAGCAACCACACATTAGTTTGCAGAATATTACATCTGTTTAAATCATCTAATGACTCCTCTCTATATAATTCAATTAAATAAACACCATCGCGGAAATGTTCTGCGACATACGATTTTGCCAGTTTTATATGATAAGTTCCCAAAGCGTGAAGCACTATACATTCCTCTGTTAAACGTGGAAAATCATTTAGGAATGGTAGATTTGCTTCCATTCTTACAAAGTCTCGACGTTGTCGATTCAGATTTTTAAGTTCGACGTAATCGAATAAACGATTCGGGTTGTTTATTTTTTCATCAATAATGTTTATTATATCTGAAGCTAGTCGATGGTTTTCAAAAACTGGGCGAAAAGCATTTAAAAGGCTAGCACCAATTTTGAAATCTACAAACATGTGGGGAAGAGCTCTATTAATATATGTTTGTCGCAGCAGTCTAAAACACTGTTTTATTTTGCCATTCATGGCTTCCACTACCCAGCGGCTAATGGTAATCGTTCGCGATTTATTGGCTTGGTCCGTTGTTAATTGGGTTTCGTTTCTGTCTTTTGTGGGTGGTATGTGTACCTCATAACCCCACTCTTCAATACTAGCTAAGCTATCCCTAAAACCCCGATCAACCAAAATAACGTCGTTTTGTTGAAAAATCCAATGCCAAGCACTATTTTCATCACGCATAATGTCTTGCATGATTGTTGCATCAGATGTAGTGGCGGCATACGGACCTAGGACATCCAAAATGTAGCCATCAGTGCTGACAATCATAAAGGGTTTTAGTAAATTCTCATACTTATGCAAGCTGTAAGACAATCTTTGAAACAAAAAATTAGAACTTTTTTCTATATAAATATAAGTACCATCGCAAATAACTATTGCTTTGCTGTTTTCACTGTTACCGAATATGTGTTTTGGTATCAACAAATTCCTCTCTAAGATATTATTCCTTGTGATATGGTCAAACCCTAGATGTAAAGGGGTAAATTCTGCCTCTATACATTCTCTAGCGATTTTCAATTTTCTTTCTAGAGTTCGACGAGACATACCAAACAATGATGCCAATCGTTCATTACTTTCACCTGTGCGAAGTTTTGTTAAATATACTCCAAGTACTGTCCGGGGACGACTTTGATTTGCGAGTGAGGGTGTTTGATTTAAAATAATGTTAAATTGTTCGTAATTAAATCCTACCCAAAAAAACAAGTCTTCGTTGTCTAATTCAGTCATTGAATCAAAATCGAATCTTGTACCACGCGAAGCAGCGTTTTTAAAAATATTACAAATATCTGTAAACTGAGCAGCATTAAAATCGTGATATGTGCGACAGTTGTTAATTAAATCATTCCAGTTATTGCTTTCAAGGTGCTGTCGACACGCTCTAGCTTCTCCAGGTATATACAAATTATGTTCACATAACATGTGTATTTTTATAGACATAGGAATTCGTAACCGTGTTTCGTTATGACAGTTATTAAAAATACAACGATCTGCTCTGTTTGGAGCTCTCATAAAATCATCTACTTCTAAAGTTCGTTCCTGAGGTTGTATAGCTGCATTAGGCTGCACTGCTTCATTGGGATGTACTTCTTCAATCCTTGGAACATCATTAGTTAATCGTTGCCAGCATCTATGACACGTTGAATAGACGTTATTGAATTCAACCTGAAAAATAAAAACACAAATAACTATCGTGATGTAGGTACTTCAAGGTAAAATCACAAATGCAACGGAGATAAAACGACATATGTCGGTATAGTACTTATAATAATAAATATAATTATTTTTATATAAGAAATATTTAAAAATGTAACTATAAGTTAAAAAAATGAATAAACAAAATATAATTAGTCGCTTGCTTTGTCTTTTGCGATATTTTGTTGAGTGAGCCATAACAATACTTTTCACAGAACAAAAGTAACTAAAGATCTTTACGTTTTACACGCAATTATGCTGCTTATTGCTAAAACCTTATACACTTGAATGGCATTAGTAAACATTTTGTTCATTTTGTTTATGGGTCATCTTAGCACTGGATTCGTCATCGGGACAGGTAGCAGATAGGTAAAGAGTTCGAATTGTGCACTGCGGTGTATGTAAATATGATTATATCATAGGTAATGCGTAATACTTACATGTATCACGGCATGTTCTCGTATATATGCTGCCATTTGTGGATCGCGCTGAGGAATATCTTCATGCAAAACATGACGTCTTTGTCGATAAACAGAGCGTCGACACATAACACACTGTCTTTCTTCCATTGTACTTAACAAAAACAGCAGAACACAAGTTGCGAAAAGTTCACTCCGAGTTCTTTCCGAGCATGAGTAATGAAAAATATGAATAACGACTGACGCGCATTGCCCGGCCTGCTCGCACCCTTGTTTTTTGGTCGGCGCCTGATTAAGAGAGAAGTTAGAAAGGGATGGAATGTAGTAATTCCGTTAGGTTACCAACCAATAGATTGGTTTCTTTGGCCTAGCTTTGCACAACATCGTGTCGTGTTATCTCCGGTTTTTTTTTGGATTCTATAACAAATACGTTTGAACATCACTGAATATCTCTGCTCACCGATTGTTTGGGTGATTGCCGTCATAGTATAAATTTAAGTAATGGTCATTAGCTTTCACATAAAATATATTTTAAAGCTGTTGGTTTTACGCCCATTTTGACCGTGACTCTTTATAAAGAATAGAAAAAAGTGGAAGGGGATCACCGAGTGGCCGAGTTGGTCAGGCCACCCCGGATTGGCGTGAAAGGATGCGGGCTCGCATCTCGCCTCGTGAATCGTGATCAAATTTTTATGTTTTTTTTTTCTTAATTTTAAAGCATTCTCTTTAGAGCCGATCTTTCAATCCTTGGTTAAAATTTATCCGTCCAATAAAGTATTACACGAACATATTAAAATGTCACCTGTAAACTGTCAAATAAGGAAAATTACAATACATTTTTGAAATGGTAGTTTAATACGTCATTCAATGAATAAGTTTTAACCAAGGATTGAAAAATCAGCCCTTATTCATGTTTTTTGTGTAAGATATAAAATTATAGTGGTATTGATTATTGAAATATGGTAAATGGAATTTTTTGGATAATGTTTAAAGTTGTTCAAGTGGTATTTTCACATTCATTTATTTATCTATTTATTTATTTGGAGAATACACAGGTACAATTACAAAATTGATAGCATTGATTATTATTATTTATTCAAATGTTACCTCGATGTGATTGTACCAATGTGATTTGTTTTTGTTGTTCACAGACGGAACCGAGCCCCTTGTTAGGGGAAGAGGACCTTGCTGATAACTTAAAATTAATGCTGTCGAAGCTAATTGATAAGGACCTTCTTGCAGAGTATGGTTGGCCAAACGATAGCGTTGACGACGTATGTGCCTATATATATTGTTTAAATTATCTCCCCCAAATAAAATCATCTCCCATTAAATACTAATAAACCAAAAGTTTTAATATTTTACTCATTGATTGCTATTTAGATATGCATTGAGTATCGGTAGTCAATCGCACTACGAAACTTATACTTTGCATTTAAATTTTTCGTTCCATTTACTACCATTATACAAATAAAATTGTAATATGACACAGATTACAATTTTAATTGTAATCTAAAAAGTCTCTTATGTGTGTTTTTACCCTATCAGATATTGGAACGAGTGATTGAAAACTGCGGCGCTCGCGTGGCAGAACGCGAAAAATGGAGTCGCGTACAAAGACTGAGGGAGAACGCTAAACGTCTGTTTCTTTATGTTATCGAGGATAAAAACATCGCCAAGATGTTAAGCACACACACGATCGATCAGGTCGTAGTGCATATACTGGAGCGCGTTAGCGAAGATTAGTTTAAATTGGGTAAATGGTTGGGTTTTTGTAGGTTAGGAAAAAATATTGTTACATTGCATGATTTTTTTATGTTTGAAATTCCAAAAGACAAAAAAACAAAAATATTTAGTTTTATTGTATGTATTTGTTATTGTCAGAAGGTATAGTATAAATGAAATTTGTAAAAAGTTGTAAGACATTGATCAGAAAGGACCTGGGGCTCGCGGGTTTAAATAAATAATTGGTTAGTTAAAATTCTTTAAAAAAATGATATATTTTTCTTGAAGACAGGCAACATACGTCCAATATTACAAGAATCGATTAGTAATAAAGTTTTAGTGCTAAATATGTGCCTTAATATTACATACATAGTTATTTATAAAACTTATGGAATTTTATTGGATTTTTATCATGCCTAGAGTATTTTCATTTTATTAATAGAATATAGCAAACATTTTGAATAATATTGTATTGTTTATTATAATTCGTTATAATCATATTTTATTGTTTATAGTTTTATTTTAATTACTTAAGATTTTTATCTACGGGCGAGTAGCAAAAAAAAAAAAACGTTTGATATAAGATTAACTTAATGTGACTATTGTATATTGTTGCATAATTGAAGAGAATGGATAATTTTGTAATGATTATTTTAAAGCATTCCAATTCAAATACCTTATTTAACAAGAACAATATAAATCGTCGATAGGTATATCAAATATGATCAACTTGAAACATTGTTTGTAATGCACTATGTTGACCATGAAGGATTAAAATTAGGCATTTTTATCGTATATTTTGCCGTAAGAATATATAAAGTTTCTATTTCTTTTTTTTAGAAATTAAGGAAAGGTTATGTTTTGATATTATCTTTTAAAATGAAAAATTCGAACAAAGGTTAGATAATTTCGTCGTAGACTAGATAAGTTTTCCTTTTTGTTAAAGATCAATAGAATTATTATTGTAAAATCTTAGTTATATGTAAATCATATAAATTATTTTATTTCGTTTTAAGCATAAATGAAATTTTAAATATTTTAAAAATTCTAAAGATATGTTAAATTCAGTCATTAATCATTATGCGAGATTCGGACTGCGCCTACAAATATTTTTAATTGCTATAAAAACTAAACGTTAAATACGAAAAGATTACATTTTTTCTCTATTGTATTGTAATCTCTACTCTATTGTAAATTGTAATAATTGATATAAGGTTTCGTATTGGTTCAGATTTTTAATTAAAATCTCAATAGATGGCGTGGGGTGCACTTTAGACACACAAAACATAGAAGAAATTAGATTCTGAGGTGGGATCGGATGGGTAGCTGTTGTCGCTAAGGGTCAGCTCACACCGAGACGCGACGCGGCGCGACGCTGCGCGCACTTTTTTCATAGAGCGACTCAGAATATACTTTATTCACTACACGAAAAGATACACATTACATTGTGAGAATTCAGATTACGTTGCACCACGCAGCGCTGCGCCTCGAGGTGCCTCGCGGCGTAGCAATGTGTATCTTTTCGTGTAGAGAATAAAGTATATTCTGAGTCGCTCTATGAAAAATGTGCGCGCAGCGTCGCGCCGCGTCGCGTCTCGGTGTGAGCTGACCCTAAGGGGTCGCCACCGCACCCGCGCCGTAAAGACTAGCGAAAGACGTGGATCCCCGCCTCATGATCGACTTTTTCTATCCTTCGGAATTTTTCAAATATTTGTATAGATTGTTACAATGTTAAGATTACATTTATTTTATAGTTAATAAGCAAATATAAAAATATGTTAAATTGGGATTTTAAGTATATAATGGGAATCAAGTTAATAAAGTTTATTAAAAAAAAAAAACAATTTTATTTCCTAGCCTAGTCCTAGTCCATTCCTTAAAAATATTGCCAAAGATACGTTTTTTATAAGTAAAACTATTGAAGTATTGAATAAAGCCTGTCCACAAAATGTAGGGATCAGTCTAGGTCTTGTTTCTAAACGAATACAGGTTTAGTATCCGATTTGTCATATTATGGGACCCAACCCCATGACTTATCCAAAGGATCAAGCATCGATTAAGCCCACATTAAGCCACTTTTGTATTTTTTTTTCAGTATCTTGAATCACGATGACACCAATAATATTTTTTTTAATAAAATATGATCTATTTACTAGTCAAGTTTATGGTTGTTTTGCCTTTGGGAGACCTATCGCTCGGACCGTTTTTGGTTAGCTTCCGCTTGTAAGGAAAAAGCAACTTCAATTATAAAGCAATAGATCATATTTTGGCTGTACTATCTAATTAATAGCATAGTGTATAGAGAAAAGTTAGTTATCTTCTATACGCTCGGAGCAATTATCAAGCCTTGTTGTTGGCTTGTTAATTGCTCCGAGTCTATACGTGTATCGCGCCGTGTGTACGCGGAGCGCTTGGCCACGCCCCCGTACATGTACGTAACGCAAGCTTGACGCACGCACACAACGCACAACGCCCAATAAGATTTGTCGTTGCAAAAAAAATGTGTGCGTATTAGTGTGTGCGTAACTAGTGTACACACGTAAGAAGTGAAACTTCTTTATGACCTTATTTTTCAAAAAAAAATTTACTATATGTAACTTTACAGAAATACGTCAATCACGCGTGTAAGGGATAAAAACAAGATGGCGCGTAACGGAAAAATGTTACACTTAATTTTTTTCCAACCCCGATAAAGAAGTTTCACTTCAACTTTAGCTACTATTATGTATTCTGTGCACAGTATTACCATCCTACAGTATGGCGACGAATGTACTTGTGCAGAGAAACGGAGGGGAACTGGCGGGGGGTCGGGCGACGCGGGCCGCTTAATGCAATCACGCTGAGTTTGCATTAACTATCGCGAAAGGATGACGCAGTCGTATTTTTTGTGTAATAATTTTATTATACATAGGTACTTACATATTCTATTATGACGCGCAAAAACTGTTCCGTTTACGGATGTAAATCTACATTGAAATCCCAGAAGGAAACAATATTTCAGAAAGATTGTATTAATTGTATCTGTTGAATTAAAATCAAAGCTATGTATATGTTGTCCTCATTATTTTCTAATCAGATTGTACATCCCAATGCGAATGCATTACTTAGTTAAATGGTATAATATACAATTAAGAACATCCAAAAATAAAGTGTCCACGTAAATAATATTTAGCAGTGCAATATCTGTAATTATATATTTATGAACAAATAATTACATCAGATTTAATAATCGCAATTATTTTGAATGTACATATGAATAAATGATTTCATCATAATATTAATAATCAAAATTGTTTTATTTCCCATTTGTTGCATCCCTAGCGTATTTTCGTGTGGCAGCGTAAGTACCTACGCTGGCGGCGGCATCGCGCGACATCAAAGGCGATTCCTTACTGTAGGAAATAATATTGTAATACTGTGATTCTGTGCTTCAACAAAAAACTTCATAGGGAATTTATAAACCTTGTATCTAAGCTTGTATCACTGTTGAGTGTTGACTCTGTGGTTTTGACTGTTCACAGTTGACACTTGACAGAAAGTTTTAATTGACATATTTTTACAAATGGTTCTTATGTACCTACTTCATTCGGTTCATTGCAGTTTCCTACAAAATTTTAATAATATCAAGTGCGAATTCGATATCACCAGCAAAATTCACTTCTTCATTAATCATTCGTGTTTCAAACTTGAACTTAAATAGATAGTAGGTAATTATAAATTAAATAAACTTTAGCATATTGCGATCATTCGTAATTAATTATTATTGTTAGACAATTTTATGTACCGAGGCATTGATGTAAATTGTTTGTTCTTGATTGGGAGACTGCTGATTCAAGACTTTCTAATATATTAGTTTTAGTTCCGCTGTCAGTTATCGACTATCGACTGCTGAGTTCATGTACTACTGCTTGCTTGGGGTTCTGGGGTCAATGTAAATTTTTATTGCAAGTGCCTACTAGTCTGTACTTCTAATTACATACTATTTCATGCATTGTCATCTAGTGAACATATTTATAATAATTCAACAATTATTATAAAAATATTAAAAATAAAATTTTCATTATTTTTAGCATTGAAAAATTATCAAAAAATGTCACAAACGGTGCCTCTCATTGTACGACTTTTAGCATCTTCAGTATCTGTTGCTAACAGAGCTGGAAAAATTGTGAGAGATGTGATGAGCAAAGGGGAACTTGGTATTGTTGAAAAGGTAAATAAATTTTTCTTGATTAAGTTTTAGTACTTATAATGAAAATTATAGAAGTATAATGTTTATCATAAATGAACAGGGAAAGGATGATTACCAAACAGAAGCTGACAGATCAGCTCAGAGATGTATTATTGCCTCACTCTCAGCACAGTATCCAAAGGTTAACATCATAGGTGAAGAAGATGGAAATGAGGTATGTAAATAACATTTTTGGTTGATTTATATTATTTTGAACATTTTATGCCTATAAAATCCATTTTTATTACAGAGTCAAACCTCTGGAGAATTCTTGGTTTTAGATGGTGATAGTGAAATATTAGCTTTAGAATGTCCTAAAAGTTTGCTTGGAGTAAAAGAAGAAGATATTGTTGTTTGGGTTGATCCTTTGGATGGTACATCAGAATATACTCAAGGTAAATTTTCATTTTTGAGCTTTAGTTGAGTAAAAAATTATTGCAGAAAACTATAAAGTAACTTCTAAATCTTCAAAATACATATGTAAGTAACAATTCTAGGTGCCTTAATGTTGAAGAGAGATCCATGGGAAAGATGGAAAATGTACTTAACTCATCCATTTATCAGTATCAAATGGTATTTAAGTTTACTGCAATCAAACTATGGTAAATGGAAAACTATTGAGTGTATTAGGTAGTGTTTTCATGGGTTTTATACATAATTCAATATAAAAATAAAAAGCAGCACAAAAATTCAACAAATGTATTAATCAATATTAACAATTCAGATTTGTCACATCATATTTCGGTGCATGATCACAGCTTCAATTGAGTTATATTTTGTAAATAAACCACTATCTAATGAACTTCTGAGTCACTCGACAAATTAATTATTGCTTAAAATGCATGTGAACATATTTTTAGTAATTTATATAGATAAATAATCATCACATTTGTTTCAGGCTTTCTTGAACATGTGACTGTACTCATAGGGATATCAGTAAATGAAAAACCTGTTGCTGGTGTGATACATCAGCCATATTATAAAACCATGGTAGGCAGTGAAAAAAAGTTGGGTCGCACAATTTGGGGTTTAAAAGATGTCGGCGTTGGTGGATTCACAATTGCACCACCCCCTGATTCCTTAATCATCACCACCACTAGAAGCCATTCCAACCCACTTGTTGAAAATGCCCTTCAAGTAATGAAGGCTGCTCAAGTACTTAGAGTTGGTGGAGCAGGTTTCAAGGTAACAATAAGCGTAAACTAATTTATTTTTTGTTTGCACTTAGAGGAAATGCTAAATTACTTCCTTCTTTAAATACTGTAACAAGGTCATTATTATACTGTTACAATACATTCTATGTCTACATTTTCTATTACAGGTTTTGCAACTTTTGGAAGGAAAAGCATCAATTTACGTTTTTGCCAGTCCAGGATGTAAAAAATGGGACACTTGCGCCCCTGAAGCAATATTAAATGCAGCTGGTGGAAAATTGACAGATATTCTTGGAAATTTTTACAAATATGGAGCATCTGTATCAAAACCTAATAAAACTGGTGTACTGGCAGCTGTTAGTACTGACCTTCATGATTATGCTGTTAGCAGAATACCACAAGATTTAAAGGAAAAGCTTGCTAACTAATAAATGTTGAGGTGTAGATATTTATATATTGTATATATTTTGAAATAAAATACGATTATTTATAAATGTTGTTCAAATGCATTTCTCTAATTTTAAACCTAAATGCCTTCAATAATCTACTGGCCCATTATATTTAAATAGTTATTGTCTATTGGCTCAAGTTATTATAACTTGCTCTTTTTAACTGATGACAAATTTTTCCGTAATTCCCGTCGCAATATTTTGCCAGATGGATTCTTGGGAATTTCATCGACGAATATAACGCCACCGCGCAGTCGTTTGGCAGGTGAAACCTGAAAGCAAAGTATAGTTTAAAAATCAATTAAAACCCCTTTTTTTGTTAGTTTCAAGTTGTAGATACACAATCCTGTTTTATGAGTGATCGGTTAATTTATTTTTCAAATTAAAAGCAATGTCACACAACTAATAGACGATAAAAAATTCTCTTGATAAATACATTTAAGAATAGATATGTTTGTTGCGATATGAACAAGCTGTAAACAGATGATAAACCATACTTTGTTTCTAGTTTATATAATTACGTCATTAGGATAAGCTGCTTTGATAATGCATCGTATGATATCTTTCAATATAATATTATATACGCTATCTTAGTCTGTTGGGCCTTGACGGGCTTGACCATAACTAGTAAGTAGTAAGTAGTTACAAATGAAAGGAATATGTAAGAAATTCTGACCCCAGGTTAAATGTAAATTAGTGTCTGTTCAATACATTATAATTATCATTGAGTTACTTAATATGTACTACCTACGTATAATTATTAATTTTTTCTTGCTATGAGTACGGAATGATTGAAAAAAGTACCTACCTAGTGTTATTCTTCAATAATATTATTACATACATTGTACAACCAATAAAGATAAAATTTACTATAATATTGAATTAGTTCAGAACAACTCTGCCTATTTTACAATTTACAAATGACTAAAATCAGGGGTTGGAAGATGGTTAGTGGGTTTTTCTTTGACTACGCGGGCGAAGCCGCAGGCGGAACGCTAGTATATAGAAATATCTCATTTTAAAATTATTTCTTGCTTCTTATCTGATTCCATTTTGTTGTGTGTATGGTGATGTGCTGTGTGCATAACACAATCTAAAGAATAAGGCAGATAGAGATCGCACATTAAAATGTCAAAGGAAAAATATACAGTAATATTTAACTGATAGTTATCCAAGGTTTTAGTAAAGGTGCAGTGCCAAACAATAAATCTTTTTATAATGATCGAGTCAAAGGGTAGAGCTGCATTGGCGCATTTTGATCAGCATATACCTCGTCTCTCGACAAAACATTCGTTTACAAGTGTCGTCACAAACTAATGTCGTCATAATTATTCGTAAATAAATTAGTGATCGACATTGGTGCCATTTGACTTCCAAAAAACTTCCGCAAAATTTTTCCGTTCGTAGCCTATGCCTCGTACGAATGTGTAAATGTATGTGTGAATGTGTAACTCTATGAAAGTCGTATTTTTTGGTGGGCTAACCGCTAAATGACTGCATGGTAAAAAGAGAGAAGTATCTTCGAACAAAGGTACATTAAAGATACCTACGGTTTGGTGACAACTAACATGTCCACTTTACATCCACTTTCTTCATCTTTAAGAAGTTTCAGCTATACTATACCGGATAGACACGTTATGTACACTAACCATATTGTATTTTAAAATGGCAACGACCGTTTATAAGCCGCGCTTACTTCTCTTTCACTCACCGGCATAAAACAGATTGCATCTCGCTCGTTCACCCATACGACTTAGGCCTTACCCTTAAATTACTAAAGGCCGCTGCATACGTGACGGGAAAATACCTCGGACGGGACGTGAGCGGGACGGGCACGTGATTGCCTCGTTCACAACGGGAACGTGGAGCAAACGCATACGCACCGTGACGTGATTCTGATCTAACGTGCTAGTGTTGTGAACAACGAAAGATGGATTTTTCAATTCAAGAATTGGCTTTAATTGCTATTGCTCTAGATGACGAAGAAGCTACGACCGTCAAGAAAACATTAACATCTTTGTAATCTACATTCTGCAAATAAAGAAATTTGAATTTGAATTTAAACTAAACAATACTGTTTTTGATTTATAAGCTTAAGATGTTTCATTTTTATATTTTTGGTAATAATGCCGCCATAAAACAAAAATATTATGCACTAAAATTATTTTGGCATTTTAAACATAAAATACGTAATTCAGAACACGATGAAGTGTCACAGGAATCATCATAGGTGAAAAGGACTAAGTATAGTTAGGAATACCACAATATATTCATTAAATAACACTTACCGTTTTACTGTATGACAATTTCACAGCAATTTTACGCCATAAATAATTTTTATAAAAATTATTTATGGCGTAAAATTGCCATATTTTGTATTTAAATATTGTGGGTTCGCTAAATTATACAACGCTGGATAAGAGCGTACACATTCAATCAGTTTTTCGTCGTCCATTTTCGATACTTGGAAGGC
This sequence comes from Colias philodice, assembly GCF_061535455.1. NCBI lineage: Eukaryota > Metazoa > Arthropoda > Insecta > Lepidoptera > Pieridae > Colias > Colias philodice. The sequence goes on along the minus strand of NC_143103.1, from coordinate 6,576,943 downwards.
GTCACTATTAATCTCTCCGGCACGAACGGAGCAACTGTGCATACGTAGCGAAATCACGGACGGGACGGGGCACGTGCGGGACGGGACGGGACGGGGACGTGCTAAACATCGTCGGCGACGATATTTTTCCCGTCCACGTTCCCGTCCCGTCGATGTTCCCGTGACATATACGTATTTGGATACATTTTGTATGCAACGATGTTTCCAAAACTTCCCGTCACGTCCCGTCCGGGTAAAATCCCGTCACGTATGCAGCGGCCTTTAGTTACCTGATTTGACAATACATAGAATAAAACCATTATAGACTACTAGGTTTCCGCCCGCGGCTTCGCCCGCGCAGTCAAAGAATAACCCGCATAGTAACCCGTTTATTTCCGGGATTGCATCATTTTCCCGGGAAAAAAAGTAGCCTATGTCTTTTCTCGGGTATCAAAATATCTCCATAACAAATTTCATGACAATTAGTTCAGTAGTTTAGGCGTGATTGAGTAACAGACAGACAGACAGAGTTACTTTCGCATTTATAATATTAGTATGGATACCTTATCGTGGATGTACTTGACGATATCACTTTCCGACAGCGTAGCGTTCGGTTGCAGCACAACAAAGGCGATGGGCAGCTCTCCAGCCAACTCATCGGGCAGACCCACAACTCCGCAGTCAGCTATTCCGCTCATACGGAGGAGTAACGCCTCTATCTCTGCGGGTGCTACCTGGTGAGATACGTTAACATTAATTTTGAAATACAAAATTATTATTAGGTATGTATGGTGTACACAAGGTATATTATGCTCATCCTCAGTTTAATAGTCAAGCGTGAACAGACTGAAAGATGCGTGGAGGATTCTTAAAATAATATTTATTGATGTTTAATTTGTATGTTCGGAATCGCAAAAATTCCAGAAAAAAATTATTGCTGGAGATCGTTACTTTTTATTATATTATTAGCTTAATGTATGTATTTATTGAAAAAAAAATAGTGGTTTGTAAAGATGTACATGTTAAGAAAAGTCTTACCTGGAATCCCTTATACTTGATGAGTTCCTTGAGTCGGTCAACAATATAGAAAAATCCATCATTGTCATAATATCCAATATCTCCAGTTTGTACATATCCGTCCCTGTCAATAAGAGCATCGCTAGCGGCCCTGTCTCCCATATAACCTTTCATACGTAGCGGGGACTTAATCCATAACTCCCCTTCTTTGTTCGGGCCCAACTTCTGACCAGTTTCTATGTCGACAACCTGAATAAAATAGAAGCAAATAAATGCTATAAAAAAATTATAATTTCACGACTTGATATAATATTTCATGGGTACAGGGTATCTATTAGCCAGTTTTCATAAACAGAAATTAAAGACTTTTTAACGGATTTAAAAGGCGTTTTACGTTTCTAACACAATACATCGAGCGTGGTCACGGGAGAGGGGAGACGGAGAAAGTCTTTAATTTCTCAATACATATTAACAATGTGTTTGCGTTAATAAATTAATTGGCAGACTGAAAATCAGCGCTGTTCGGGTGTTAGCCCACAGCATGAGTCTGTTCCGATTGCCTAATACAATTTGTTTACTTTTAAGTTAAGATAGTCTAAGTTTTTGTTGGCAATACAGCTTTTTTTTCTTTCTTTCTTTCAAAATCAAACACAAGAAAATACTAAGTTCACATAATATCTCTCTCAAATCATCTCGCAAATCATTTTTCATTCTAGTTGGTGTAGGTATTAATTTAAAGTTTTTGTAAACGTATAAAGATGATAAAAAAATTGTTTCCAGCTACTAGTTACGTATTGTTTTAGCACAAAAAGAGATTCAAATTAAGATAGTGTCAACATTTTTTTACTTCATTATAGTGATATTGAACTTTAGACCTCCTTTAGACTTTGATTCGCAGATTATAAAAGATTAATATTTTTTTATAGCGCTATTTTTGGATAGCTTTTGTATTTTTGCTGTAACCTATATTTTTAACATTGTTATGTTTTATGTCTCACAATCCAATCTCAAATTGAGTTATCTATTGGGTAACAACAGTAAAGTGGACAAAACGTTGTTAGAACTATCATAATATATTATAAACTGTGCAACAATAATTTATTCGTGAAATTTTTAAGCGCGTTTTTAGATCCCTATAAAACTACCTAATTTTACATTTATATTATTAGTTAAAGTACACCATTCATTATTAACTTTTATTATTGCTAAATAAATAGTTTATACCTTAATCTTCATGCCAGGTGCAGGAGTGCCACAGGAGCCAATTTTTTCTCCGTTGGTGAGATCGACACAACACGCCATTGTGACTTCCGTAAGACCATATCCTTGTCTAATATATTGAATACCAGTTCTGTTAAAATATAATTAATAATTTCAATAATTCGTTCAATACAGAAAACCTATTTCTTATGGATATTGAGAGGTAGAGAACTGTAGAAAGTAGTGAACTGATGTTGCTGTTCAAAATTATTTATGACTTACAAGTAAATCTATACTTATAATAAATCTGTAGAGAGGCCAATTCTGTACATGAAATATATTTAAAAAAAAACTATGAAGGGGTGATAAGGGATCGCTACTGATGCCAAAAATGCAATCAGTAAAATTTTTGTCTGTCTGTCTGTCTGTCTGTCTGTCTGTATATTCGTTATAGAAACAAAAACTACCCGACGGATTTTAACTAAATTTGGCACAATTATTCTTCATACTCCTGGGCAGGTTATAGTAAAAGAATCATGTAAATCGGTGTAGAAACACCAAAGTTATACATGAAATACGTTATAAGCATAGAAATCTAAATAACAAGACACTAGAAGTCGTAAGCGTGCGTGACCTTGTCGCCACTCAGGTGATTTGCACATCACCAGTGCATTCGTCACTGTTCAGTTGCTCTGGAGACGTATGAGTGTATACATGGTGTGTTTCAGCAATTCCCATTGCGGAAATTCTTCCACAAGTTGTAATTATACTTATAAAGGAATAATATTTCATCGGAAAATATTTTTTTTTAGAAATAATGCCGTTTTTCCTTAAAATTATAGAATATTTACAAGTATTACGAGTGTCACCATAGTAATCGAAATAACAATGAATGACACAGTCGACCATTCTTATTATCACGTTTGTTCGTATTGGAGCAAAAAGTCTCATATACTTAGGGATGTTATTCTAAAATAAACCGTAAATTCGTGCGTTAGGATACATATTCAAATGCTTAATTTAAAAAATAAGTTAGTTTTCACTAAAATCAAGCTGTCCAATAAAAGGCATAGTTTACTTGTGTGTACTGTTTAGCTTTCGGTTTGAATGTGTTGATTTTGGCGACAGCGGTTTTCATACGAATTATGACATTATAGCCCTTCTATGTGTCTTGTTATTTAGATTTCTATGGTTATAAGTCATCGCGCGTGAATACAGAATCATGCCATAAGGATTATTTTTGTGTATCAGTTGCCGCGTTCGACGCGCTGCGCGGCGGGAGCTATAAAAATTAAAAAGGCGGCGGGTCTGCACCCGTTTCGCGTTGTCACGGCATCACGTGTGAATGGCTGAACCGATTTCGATTATTCTTTTCTATTATATTCCTTGAAGTACGAGGATGGTTCTTATGTAGAGAAAACGTAAATATGTACCACGGGCGAAGCCGGGGCGGACCGCTAGTAGTAAATAATACTATTATAAAGGCGAAAGTTTGTAAGTATGGATGTATGGATGTATGGATGTTTGTTACTCTTTCACGTAAAAACTACTGAACCGATTACAATGAAATTTAACACACATATAGAGATTAACACATAGGATAGGTTTTATCCCGGAAATCCCACGGGAACGGGAACTATGCGGGTTTTCCTTTGAAAACGCGGGCGAAGCCGCGGGCGGAAATCTAGTAGTAAATGAAACTTAAATCTACGTAATTACCTTTGAGTAATAGCCGACTGAATTTCCCGCGACAGAGGTGCGGCCCCACACCACACTTCGTTCAGTGAGGTCAAATCATACTTTAGTACAAGTGGATGTTTTGCCAGGAAAACTGCTAATGGTGGAACTATTGTGGTCATATTTATCTAGAAAAGAGATTAAGGAAGACAAAATTTAAACAGTAGAATATAATTTAAGAATACTTTTTTTTCTGCTCAGTTCATTATTTTGGAAGTTTTATATCATTAGTCCTTGCTACTCTATAGCATATTTGGTACTAAGATTCAGGAATATAATTTTCATCATATGTTTTTGAAGAGTTATGAAAGAACATAGGTGGCAAAATAATACAAAGAGCTTTTATAAAAAAAGACAGCTCTTTGTATTAATTATTGATAATTAATTTTACAATATGTATTTTAATACAGAAATATAGGGAAATTATCAATCTAAGCATGAGGAAATATAATGTTTAATTGAATATTATTGCTATTTTCCCTCTTATACATATTATATGTATTGTGTAGGTATGTTGGCTAATTGAAATACAGTTGTATATTTTAAAAGCATACAAATTTCATACCTTGTACTTCTGTATGGTTTCCAAGAATTGTTCTTCCTCAAACCTCATTAGGAAAACCACTTCAATATGTAGAGACATAATTGCTAAAGTAGTAATAAAACCATATGCATGGAACCAAGGTATTAGTGAGAGAGCAGTGTTTACTTCATGCTTTTTTCTTTTCTTTGAAGTCTCCAAATAGTACCTAAGAGCATTAACATTAAATTAATGTTAAAGAGTTGATGCACTTTACTTTCTCCTACATACCTAGGCTATATAACTATCATTTTAACATAAATATCATGCTCATAATATTTAAATTATTAAAGTCGAAAATTTTATTGAGCAAAAATATATTTATTTATTTAACACTTTATTGTGCAAAAAACAAAATATACATAAAGGTTACAAAAATAAGATTAGAAAGCACTAAGGGCGGCCTTATCACTATGCAGTGATCTCTGCCAGGCAACCACAGGGAGAAAGGCAAAGAAGCGCAAAATGTTGTCGGACAAAATAAAAACATATTTTTAGAATAGGGTAGAAATAATAAGAGAATACAATAAAATATATACACATTTTATACAGTACATGATATAAATACGTAAAAATGAACAAAAATAAAAAAAATATATAAATAATAATATTACTAATATTACCTAAATAAATATTTGAAATACAAATAAGTATATCATAAGATACACATACATACACATATGCATACTAGATAGTAGTAACTATATAAATATTAAATATATATATAATATATCTAAATCCATTAAAACTTTTCATATTATACTCACTTCATATGAGCTGACAGGGTGAGAAAATTTACATGTGTCAACATAACACCTTTTGGCAATCCTGTGGTGCCTGAGGAGCACATGACGGCAGCTACATCTTCTGCACCATTCACATCAACAAGGGTAAAGTCATCTATGCTTATCTGCTTTTTGACCAAGTCATTATAGAACACAGCAGGTACAACATCATATTCACCAAAGAGTATCAATTTTTCTACATGTGCTAAATCTTTACAACAATCATAAACATTTTGTGCAGTTATTGGCGAAGTAAAAATGAACTTTGGTTTTGTGATTGCCAGTAGATGACTTATCTCACCTGAAAATATTAAATTAAATGTTTATAGCGAGCATCACAGTTTTCTCTAATTCTTAAGTAATAATCTTTGTATAGAAGTGATAACTTTCGGGAGCTATGTTTAAATATGATATGTACCTGGAGAATAAGTAACATTTAATGTTGATAATGTTCCACCACAGTAGAGAACAGCAAGAGATGTAACAGTAAACTCAAAGCGATTCTCACAGCTCAGAGCCACTACGTCTCCTTTCTTCAATCCAATTTCTAGCAGAGCTGTAGCCAAATTAACACTGTTTTGAAGAATATCTCGATATGATACTGACCTACCGCTCTCTGCACAGATCTGAAACATTTATAAATTAAATCTGAGTCTCATAGTTCTCATCTATCCATAATATTATTACGAAAAAAAATGTGTGTGGACTCACTTGAGCAATTTTATCTCCGCCACTTTTTAATTTGTCAAACAGAAATTGCCCATACGATAAATGCGCTGGGATAGGCTCTTCTTCTGGTCCCGATACAACATTTTGATGTATAGTTACTGACATTTTATTTGTGACTGAAGAAATCAAGTTAATACGGAGGATATGAGGCGTTTTGTATAATCGGTTTTATGTGATAAAATTAAATGATTATCTCATGTGTATATCAATAATTCTGTGCCTCCAGTGAATAAGGGAATAACTCAAAAACAGCACTTTTCAGGAGAGACAAAAAACTATATATCAATACTAAATCTTTATTAATTCAAAATTTTAAGCTTGTATGTGTAAGATATAATGTTAGACTATATTTTTACATATGAACACATATTGTAACAACCCCATAAATATTCTTTTTTCGTGTTTTTTTGTAGTTGTGGCCTTATGAACGAGTACTTCATGGAATAACTCAATGTAGTCACATAATTTTTTGTTTACTCTTTGCAATATAACGACTTATGCCCATAAGCACTATGTTCATAATCGCACAACACGACATATATTATTGCCATTTTAGGTTTTATAGAAATGATGTGACTTATTATGCTTGAAATTTGTGTACTTTATGACTCAATTGAGGCATTTTAGAGGAAAAACTATGCACGTAGCTTGAAAAACGAATGAAATCAACGGGTTTTTTATCGTTATTAGATAATAAAAACAAAACAACATTTAGGTATTTATGCATTTAACCCTAGAAGTCCAATCTACGTAAATTTGACGTATGAACTCTTCTATATTTACCATCGAATCGCTGCCAAATCCAGAACCAACTTATAAGCCGTCGAGACCTAGCAGTACATAGTTGGCTCATCCCGGTAAATTCCGCCATTTGGTTGTAAAGAGGATGTTGTGCGTCATTTTGACGTATAATTGGGCTTTTCGTAACTTTTAAGTTTTAAGATTGTTTCAAATTTTTATTTTGTGATTTATTTGAATAATTTTTTTCCAAGTAACGTTTCACATGATATCTATAGTATTATACTATAGATTGAGTATAAAATGGGATCCAGACAACTTTTATACTAGGACGAAGAACCTTCAATTTTAGTAAATGACGATTATTGTCCTGCGCTGGATTTGGACTTCAAGCAAGGGGATTGGGTGGCTGAAGATGTTGTCCGGAGTAAAACCGAATATGTTATGGGGTTTTGTTACCCCTGTATAATGAAAGTCGTAGATTGTAAAATAAACCTTTAATCGGTCTTTCAATAATACAGTACTATGTTGTTAATGCTATACAATGTTTCACCAGTCACCACAATGAGTCTAGTCTGTACAGGTTAGCAGGAGACAATCATTGAGTATTGGTATTAAATACGTATCAACTGCGTATTGCGTTTTGCGTAAGTATTAACTATTGTCCTAGTGAAAATTAATCGTCGAATCAATTTAAAATTCGATCAAGTGATAATAAAATATAGATATATATACATTGAGGATACAAGCACTATAAAGAGATAAGAGAAGCCCGAAAACCATATTCCTGTATGTTCAGTTAATACAGGAAAAGTTATAGGTGGTCAGTGGCGATATTTTACGGCATGATAAAGAATTTTAACAATTTCTATATCATATAATATCAAAATAATGTAGATAAATAAAGAAAAAACAATGAGCCGCAAAGATTTTATGAAAAAATTAAGCACAGATTTGAAGGTGCCTTGGATGCAAATACGACTTGTGGCACGCACTTTGAAGAGACTCTACGTGACAATAGCCCAATTTTTTTAAAATATGTGGTACCAGAGTATCCATAAAATGTTTACGAAAATGCAGGAACAAAGAAGTATCGACATTGCGGATTTTTTTCCTATAAAAAAGGCAAATTACCAAAGCACAGTGGCTAAAACGCTATATGCGGAGAAAACAATATTCTTGTCAAGACTGGTTATAAATACTTTTTTTTATGCGACTATTATAGACTTATTATTGTCTTGATTATTGTAGTTAGATATTTTTTTTTAAAAGATTAAAAACGAGTTATTTTTTAAAAACTTACCCAATTATAAGAAGAAAATATAAGTTTAACATTTTTGTTGGCTTTTTTTAGATGATTCAATTATCGTTCTGTATTTATATAAACAAACAGTATAATATCATTAAATGCACTTAATGTGTTAACTGTATTTTTAATATCTATAATTGCAAAAAATAGTTAATTTCCATAGAAATATATTAGTATCCCAAGTTAACTGATAAATACCTTTTTTAAAAAATATAAAGATTTGTTGTTGCAGATTTATTGAAAAAATGATTTAAAAATAATAAGGAATAGTGTGTGTTGTTTCCGTGCAGTATTCAAATAGACCAATAGCAACACGGCATTAATGCCAAACTGTCTCATGTCGTCACTTGAACCCATGACACTAAAAGAGTTGTTCCTTTATGCTCATGTTAGAAAAATGACACAAATGCGTTTATATTAAAATAGTGTAAGGACTGATGGAACAAAATGAATTAAGTCTTTATTCAAAAAGTATAACTACACATACGTCTTTGTGTTCGTGGGTACTTTTGACTCGAGACGAATAGTTCCTTTACGATTGCCTAAAATGATGGATAAGGTAACTTATACCGTTAATCACACCCTACTTATACCGTTTGGGTCATTCGAAAAAATGGGTTAGGACGCAGCTAGAGATATGACCTTTTGATATGTTGTGTATTTTGACGAGCTGAATCCAATGGTGCAATAAAAACCAAAGGGAATAACTCGTCTTACTCCCTTATTCACTGGAGGCACAGAATTTGTGAACACTATCGTTAAGTGTGATAAATAAATGGTTGATAATATTTTAATTAATTATTATATCAAACTATTTTTGGACTTTGGATTAGCTTTTTCTTAATTGCTTAAATTTATGTGTCTCTCTTTTTTTAATTCATGCACCCTTGCAATCAATCCTAGGGAAGGAACAGGTCCCCTTAATACAGGTTATACCTAGTAAGGGGGCCTGAACCCCAATCTATTGTAACTTAATGTATGAATTCAAATAAAGATTTTATTTATTTATTTTTATTTAAACTTGTACTAACAGATAAATGTTATATGTAGCAAAGTAATTTAACAATTATGTATACGGACAACGGAAATAATAATGTTTTGAACTAAGGTTTTGAATTGAAATTTAGCGCTCCCAAAATCCCTGCCAGTTGCAAACCATTAGTCGATGACAATTGACATTGGTGATTGCAGATTGGTCGATGATTACCTCACGCCGCAAGGCAAAACGTAAATGTCAATTGTCAAGTGACACTGAGTACTGACATCTCGGAGCAATTAACAAGCCTGGAGAAGTAACAATTAATTGAACAATAAAGCACTAGTTTGGCCTTTTTGGCTTATGGCAAAATGTCATGCGAAAAAAGAGGATAGATATATGTCAGTTCGACAGTTTGAAATGACATGTGCTCATTTCAATTTGTTTTAGTGACCAGTCTGGTCACTAACGCATGGTGATTTTAATTATTGTTTTTGAAGTGAAAAACGTGTTTTCTAGTTACTTAAGTTATTTTCTGAAAAGATAATTTACTAAAGATTACATGGCTTGTGTTGTTCACGGCTGCAAAAGCCGTAGTACTGGGAAATCGGATGAAGATTGGAATTTGTCTTTTCACAGGTTAGTGTTTTGATCAATTTTTTTGTTAATTGTATTATAAATAAGTAAATTTACGTTATTTTCATAATCATCTATGTTTTATCTAACCGTAATCATTGAAATGAAATCATAATCAGCTTAGTTTTTAGAAAAAATGCAAAATATAACTTCCATAGTGTTGTGCAATTATCGATACTTGAGTAGGTACGAAGTACTTCATTGATAATGACTGCTTTAGGTTAGGAGAAAAAAAAGGTATTTAAGTATGGATTTTATTGTTATTTGCAGGTTTCTGGCTTGAGAAAAATTAAAAGATGTTTGGGTTAAAGCTATAGCAAAGGGAAAATTGGAAGCCTTCAAAACATTCTCGGCCTTGTTCAAATCATTTCGAATCAGACGGGAAGAAAAGTAAAGTGCTTTGCAGAGATGCTGTGCCACAAGTTTAAGGTGGCATCTATTTTAAATAATAAATATTGTAATTTGTTAATTAAGTATCGAAATAAAATGTTGTTAAAAAAAATTTTAAATTTTATTTGTTTTATTAGAAGCAATTTATTTTAAACTTTTACCAATTTTTTCCTGTGGGAATGAGTTATTTTCCCGCGGTAAATTGTAGCCTATATGTTATTCTGATGTTTAATCTATAATATTATGTATAATTGTAAAGTTCCATAAAAACTCATTCAGTAGTTTTTTCGTGAAAGAATATCAAATGTCCATTCTTATATATTTTTGCTTTTATAATATTAGTAGGATACGATTATTGATTTGTAAAAAGATCAACCAGGTGGAAGTCAGATTCGCGCATGAAGGGTTCCGTATAATTCTATGAATGAATCTATGAAAACAGGAAAAAATACGTACCTTTTTACGAAACCATAAAAAACAATCGAAACCGAAATACCTAATAATATTTTTTTATAAATACCACTACCATACAATGCAAGGCAGTCAATACGCATCGTAAATGAATAATTCCAAATTAAACGAATCTTAAAATTTGGAATTACCTATCCATAATTCAAAATTAAAAGGATCTTAAATTATCTTCAAGCAATTTTATAACTTAATTTTTTTATTTATCGATATTTTAGTATTCGATAAAGTGGCAAGCACTACCTTTTTAGAACAAAAAGTGGCTACATGTGGATTTGAATGCCAAGCCGATAACAGTGTGTTGTCTCTTTCTATCGCATTAATAAGGGTATTGAATAAAAGAGAGCCACTATATAAGAAACGTTCAATTAATTGTTACTTCTCCAGGCTTGTTAATTGCTCCGAGACTGACATAAACGGCACGGCAGTGTTGCCAACTCAGAAGTTGAAAATAACGTAAGTATAGGTGTTGTATGAGGGACGTAGAATCTTAGATCATTAAGTAATGGATGGAGCACGCTGGCAAATGTTCTAACTAAACTTTCTGCCGATTTTAGTGCGGGGAGGGTAACTCACACTATGAAACACAATCACACATTCACAAAAATAATTTATGTCTTCACAAACTCAAACTATTACAAAATTGACACACTAGCATATTTTTGCACACATACATCGATCACACAGAAAAATCTCTGTACATATACGTAATAGAGGGTGCCACATTAGATTTTGTGAAACCCCATATAGCCTACTAGCAGTCCGCCCCGGCTTCGCCCGTGGTACATATTTCGCAATAAAAGGTAGCCTATGCTCTTTCTCAGGGTCTAAAAGTTATCTGTGCCAAATTTCATCAAAATCGCTCCAGTAGTTTATGCGTGAAAACCATACATACATACATACAAACAAACCTTTCCTCTTTATAATATTAGTATAGATAACCAGCGGACAATAATTAAGACGCTTCTAATGATATGTCATTTGTTGAATTCTGATAAGTAGTTTATAAGTTACGAGGGAACAGATGAACATACATACATATAGCCTGTCAAAATCATAACCCTCCTTTTGCTTTGCCGTAGTCGTGTAAAAAATAGCAGATTCAACGAGATTAATACGATACATATATGTATACAAGTTAGAAAATAACAACGTACGACGCCGGGCGGGTGGCTAGTATAAATTAAATAAAAATGGGTTAGTGTGTCGATGTAAAGTAGATAGTAAGGTGAGGTCACGTTGGGTAACCTACCGTAACTTATACCTTCAGGAAGCGCTACAACCGTGGCTAATACCTAACGGCTTCACTGTCCACGAGATAAAATGCGGAATCAATATGTGCAACCAGCAGATGTGTAGCCCCACAAAGTAATCTGGTTGTTACTACCTAAGTATTCAAGTTCAATCACTACATAGTATAAAACAAAGTCGCTTTCTCTGTCCCTATGTCCCTATATCCCTATGTCCCTATGTCCCTTTGTACGCTTTAATCTTTGAAACTACGCAACGGATTTTTTTTTTTTTTTTTTAATGTATGTGTAAATGCAATCTGTTCATAGAACATTCAGCACTTGGTTATGAATGTATTGAGACTTGTAGGGCGAGCGATCCAGTGATGCCAGCCGTTATTACTTTTTTTTTTTTTTTTTTTTCTTTTCTTTTCTTATAAATCTATGGGAGCTTTTCTTTTAAGTCTTTGGAATCTTGTGTCGTTTTTCATTAAATCCATGGCCAAAGCATTGGGATGTTTATCAAGTCTTTTTTTGTAGGAGCTCATAGAGTGCTTGATTTCGTCTTTAACTGTTCGAATTTTAAGATCGTGGTGTAACTGATGGTTTGTAACATACCAAGGAGCGTTTGTGATTAGTCTAAGCATTTTCGATTGAAACCTTTGCAAAATTTCGATATTGGAGTTGGAAGCAGTTCCCCATAACTGGATCCCATAGGTCCAGATTGGTTTAATGATGCTTTTGTACAAAAGTAATTTATTTTCCAACGAGAGTTTAGATTTTTTGTTGAGGAGCCAGTACATTTTTCTCAGTTGAATGCCAAGGGCTTTACGTTTAGTAAAAATATGTGTTCTCCATGTGAGTCTGCGATCCAGATAGATGCCAAGGTATTTCGCGCCATCGGCCTGAGGAATAGGTACACCATTGAGAGACACTTGTGAGCACGAGCCGTAACGAGTCGCAAATGTTACCTGTACAGACTTCTTTTCATTGGCTTTAATTCGCCAGGTTGATAACCAATCTGTAATTTTATCAAGACAGACTTGGAGGTTTTCACTAGCTTGTACTGGATTTTCGTGGATCGCTAGGGCTGCAGTGTCGTCAGCAAAAGTTCCAATTACCACGCCATCTGTCATGGGTAAATCTGCTGTAAATAGCAGGTACAGTGTAGGACCGAGTACACTTCCTTGGGGAACTCCGGCGTGAGCTTTGTGAAGGGTCGTAACATATTCTCCTTGCCTTACTTGGTAGTGTCTGTCCTCTAGATAGGACTTGAGAAATATGAAGTGATTCGTTGGTAATTTAGTTTTTATTTTATATAGTAGGCCCTGATGCCAGACTCTATCAAAAGCCTGTGATATGTCAAGAAACACTGCACTGCAGTATTTTTTGGCCTCGTAAGCTTTGTGAATTTTTTCTACCAGTCGGTGAATTTGTTCTGTGGTTCCATGTTTTTGTCTAAATCCGAATTGGTGGTCCGGTATGATTTTGTTTTCTTCTATAACTAAGTTCAACCTTTTCAAGTAAAGAATCTCTATTACTTTGGAAAGAGTAGCAACGGATTTTGATGCGGTTTTTTTTAATAGATAGAGTGATTCAAGAGGAAGGTTTATATGTATAATAACATCCATTAAATAGTGGAGAAGTACTGTTATTTTTGAGGTTTCTAATGTGATGTCGTCAAAAATTACATTTTTTCCGCTTACCAACATTGCAATCGCAGGCCCCTACGAGTTTTATCAAAATAATGTACTAAGTATTATACACATTGAAAAGGTCTACAGAAAAGTCCGCGATGGTATATGTCTATCTCTTATGGTCTATTATAGATAACCCACAAGAACTTTTTTTTGTCATTTACTTTTTACGACAAATACTTAATGGCTAATTTTCGAAGCGATTTTAACCAATACAGCATTAATCCTTAACCAATTAAATACCTTGAATACATTGTTCATTTAATATAGATCTATATGGCCATTTACACCGTATGATTTAAGTGAATATTTTCGAAGATATTACAGATTTCAAAATTGCGGGACGTAGCGTTTGCGGCGGTACCTATTTAGGAGTTTTCTATTAGCGCATCTTTTGTTGAATCACTTATTTTCTTAGTGAATGTGTGGAAATAGTTTTTCGCGATTTCTGACTTTTCTAGTACTCATACCTCAGTTGGTCTTTTAGAGTGTTTTGATCCCCATGAGAAACTGGATCGATTGGCATCAAAAAAATTTTTTTTGAAAACTGCCGATTTCCTTGCTGACCGTACATTTTTTCAAAAATCTGTGAATGCAGATTAAAATTTCTCAAGAATTTAAGGATAGTCTCCTAAGAACGTTTTCATGTAGCTACAACGGTTAAGGTACCTGCCCTTCATGCCCCATCTTAACCTTCCACCCTGTATATTAGGTAATTTATACCCGTGCGAAGCCGGAGCGGGCTGCTATGTTTTTATATACAACGTTCACAGTTTTTCTGTAGTGTATTTAGTATCAGCATTGCACCCGTGCGAAGCCGGGGCGGGTCGCTAGTCTTATATATAAACACCAATTCGAAAGGTGTGTTGTGTATTTTTACAATGTTTGAAATTTCAGAATGAACTTTCAACGTAATATAAATATAAATTGCAACAACATAATATTTATTTATGTTGAATAATCTATGTAGAATACCTAACTATTTCTATCACTGACTCTTCACGATACGTTCGACGTATGTTTAGGTGAGTCGGGAATCTAACAAAACAACAGTGAACTACATTAAATACTTATAGGATTAACGACTGATACGTTGCAGATGCACAAACGTTTATACAAAGACGATTAAATTGCCCTTACGGTAAAGTATGTTGATGGCTAATAATAGCTTTTTTTAATGAAATCCATGCAAATTGAGACGCGAATATAAGTTCGTATTATTTCACTTTTTATCAAATAACATATTTACATAGCCACTCGTCCCTAAAGAGGGTCAGGATAATGCATTCTGCTATAATAAAAAACAATCGACAATATCATAGACAGTGAACACACTGGAGTTTCAAAAAATTTTAGTAGATATTTCTATAGTTACCTACGTATATTATATAAAAGCAACATAAATTGCAATCGTTTGAACATAAGTGCGAAATATTCCTTCAATTTGTAAAATAATAGCTATTAAAATATATTATTTAATACATTTGCTTGAGACTTGACGTAAGTTCCACCAGTACATCCATCTTCAGCTATCTACCTGCATGATTGATTATCATAGAGTATAAACAATGGTCTACTCATATTTCAATTCCGATAATGCGAGCCATGATCCAATTATCTATAATGGACATTACTCGCAAACTTCAGTATTCAATATTTCGTAAGGTCATGTTGATAAATTAAGAAAATGGTTTGACCATTATTGGATGCTTTTGTGTGTGTCTCGAGACCGCTGAATTATTGCTGAATAACTACAGTGCAAAAGGCTAATTACAAAGTATCCCAATCTGCCTCATATGTGTATTGGTGTACCTACCTGTATGTCGCAGGCATCGTTGAATCTGCTATTTCATTGTATGACTAGCGCGTGAATTGATAATATATCTATGTACACCACATATCTACAGATTACTCTGTATAGTGTATACCAATATATTTTTATATACATAAAATACTAATATTTTTTTGTAGGTAACTAAGTACATATAATATTATTAATATGTGGTATCCAATAAATTATTTGATTTCATTTTAAAATCACCCCAAAGCTTGTTTTCATTTAAATATTTTTTATCTTGTTAATATACTTAAGTACCTAAAAGCCAATAAAACATTATTAGTATTAAAGTAACCGACAAGGCTGAAAGCGCGTAACATTTGTGAGACGATTAGGCATTGCTTGGCATATAATCCTAGCTTAAGGTTATAAATTATTGTTTAGAACTTAATTTTCTAAAATCGTAATTTACGAAACAGAATGTATATTTTTTTCCTACAACTATTGCAGCTATGAATATACAACATGTTTTTATATTATTATTATTTTTTAATGAAGTCGCCTATATGTTAACTACCAATGTACCTAACTATCTACATAGTACATTCACACAACATAACCACAGTTGACAGATATATACTACGTACATACAGTTAGGAAACTAAGCCCCTGCGATGAAATTATGACGTATAGCTATAGGGCTGTTACCTTTTTGATATTTAACCGACTTCAAAAATAAAGGAGGAGGTTATCAATTCGGCCTGTATATTTCTGTTTGCTTTTTTTCACAGTCGATTATGTGGTAATTTTGAGATTAAAACTCGTTAAAATACAAAAATGGTGTAGCCTAAATATGAATTTACAAGAAGAAACAATCCGAATTAATACACCTTGTAAAAGTAAATACTTACGTTTTTATCAGTGCTATATTTCGAAATCTTATTTTGTTATGGACGCCGAAGGTTATATTTTAATGTACCTAAATTATTTATAATGCTTGATATTTGTATTACACATACAGTCAATAATTATTTTAAACCAGAATTTACAATACTTGTATGTAGGTATAACTACTAAATTATTTTTAAAACGATAAATTAAATTAAATTAAAAAACACGAAATATACAGAAATAAATTAAAATTATTATTATACGAGCATAGAACCTCCACCTTTTTGTTTTAGGATGAAAAAGAAAATAGTTTGACGGGCTTAATAGTGCTTGACAAAGTGGTGACGCCACGTATCGATAAAAATACAATAATTACATATAATATCTACATATCTTTTATGTGTTTATGTTTTAACATTTTGGTAAAATATATTATTTCAGTTTAATTTAAACACGTGCTTATAGATGAAGTTGATTTCGGCGATTATTTTAAAAATGCCACGTACTAATTGCGCAGTATTCGGCTGCTTGAATTCAACTATACCAATTATACCACCAGATGATTTTGTTCAATATGTCGAGAAAATGGATAACATTTTCGTTGCTGCTTTAAGAGGGAACACAAACTGTAAAGTGGCTGAATTAATTTACAACGAATTAAACATAATCAGTTACTTAAAAAAACTGTTCATAGGATTGAGAATATTTTACATTATAAAATTTAACAATAAATTCCGAATTAGTCGTAGACCGTAGTAGACGAAAGTATATTTCAGTAAATAATTTGTTTTTTTTTTCGAATAAAGGCATATTTATGTAATGGTTATTTTAATATCTATACATATAATAAAATCATAGGAAAGTCAAAACTGTTGATTGAATATTTTTTTAAAAGAATACTTGGGACAATAGATACCGAAGCCAAAAATATAGTTAGGCTACAAACTGAAACAATCGATATTTTATTTAACGTGAAGTCATTGACATCACTTTTCTATACTATGTATCTTTGTCATTCAAAATCTGTGGATGTGTCATCCGCTAACTGTATCTACAGACGCTCCGATTTGGTTGGTGCCAACCATATTGGAACCGACATGGCAACCATTCCAACATTGCTACAGATTGTCCGACGGTTGGCCTTCCAACTGTCAGTTGACCATAGAGTAATATGTCAGTTGACCATAGTACGAAGAGAATGGGCTAAATTCTACTATAGAAATAGAGAAAATTACAGTCATATGCGGCTCTTACAACTTATTTTTTAAGGTTTTTAATGTAGCCGCACTGTCAATTTTTTTTAATACTTCTAACATAATAAAATACGCTTGATTTCTGGCATCTCTATTTGCGTAATCTTTGTTACTTAAGTCCCACAAACAGGGAAAGTCTTTATATAGTTCCAGCAATTTTATTAATATGTCACGTTCGGTGACCGTAACTCCCTCGGCGTTCATGTTGACGTCCTACACCGGCGGCGTTGCGGAGCGTCTGTAGATGCTATAAGTGCATCTACAGACGCTCCGATTTGGTTGGTGCCAACCATCCGACCACGACCAAATCGGAAAGTGTAGAGAGCGGTCGGTCCGACATAATTATTATTAATATAGGTTTGACGTGGTCGGATGCGCCAGCAATACCGACCAAACCAACTTCCTATCCGATCCAACCAAATTGGAACGTGTGGAAGCTTTGTTCCGACCAAATCGGCTCATTCCATAGAGTAATATAGGTAATTGGCTCATTCACATTTGCAACGCCGCCGGTGTAGGACATCAACATGAACGCCGAGGGAGTTACGGTCACCGAACGTGACATATTAATAAAATTACTGGAACTATATAAAGACTTTCCCTGTTTGTGGGACTTAAGTAACAAAGATTACGCAAATAGAGATGCCAGAAATCAAGCGTATTTTATTATGTTAGAAGTATTAAAAAAATTGACAGTGCGGCTACATTAAAAACCTTAAAAAATAAGTTATAAGAGCCGCATATGACTGTAATTTTCTCTATTTCTATAGTAGAATTTAGCCCATTCTCTTCGTACTATGGTCAACTGACATATTACTCTATGGTCAACTGACAGTTGGAAGGCCAACCGTCGGACAATCTGTAGCAATGTTGGAATGGTTGCCATGTCGGTTCCAATATGGTTGGCACCAACCAAATCGGAGCGTCTGTAGATGCTTTAAGAGTGGCCGCCAAAAATTGTACATTCAAGAAAAAAAAAATGTCCTTGTCATTTTATATAGCACCAGATTTTTTTATATAGTAATTATGGTAGTTTTTAAATAGTTTCAGCTTCACTATGTTATATTTATCATTATATTAATAATTTAAATTAATTTTGAGTGCCTTTAACAAGCTCAATATTTTTTTTTTGAAATGCTTATTTTCCTTTCCATACTAAAATCATGTGTCCCACTTAGTCATCTCATACTTTGAAGTCACAAAATTATGAAAAAATCTATTGATACCTGTAAAATTTTGGTATTTCTAAATTATTCTGTAAACTTGTGGATAGTTTTAACAAGTTCTAATAAAAATAACATAAAAGAAATTAATATGTATAAAACTCACTTAAAACTATGTCTCACTTTTTTTCACGAATGATACTTCACGCACGGTTACCATAAAATAACACCCTAAATAACTAGATATATCCAAGCCACAAAAATATTTTTAAGTAGGGGCAACACCGATTTACATGTTGGCCTACCTTTAGAAAAAAAAATCGCCATTTTGTTACTGTAAAAGTTGATCGAAAGGTAGTCGGCATTTTTGTCCCAGAACATTTTAATAATTTTGAGTGAGAATTATGCAAGGTAAGAATACAAATTTACTATATTATTTAAATTATGTGTGTAGCTTTAGTGTTCTAGTAACAAATCAAACTATGCGGCGTCTTATTACTACAATACTTTGGCGAATAAAGGCTTTTTAGGTTATGTCCAACCATATTTTTATTCACGAATGATACCATGTGTTACTATTGTGTTACGTAACATCCGTGAGCGGCTCTTATGGGTAGTACTCACTAGAGAATCTAAAGTTAAAAATTTACTTTTTTACATAAAGAGAACCCACTTCAAAAACTATCATGTTTCGAAAGTTAGTAACTTTTTTACTATAATAATTCGTATTCGTAATTAATATCATAAGTTGTGAATGATTCTTGCATTTGTAAGTATTATAGAAATACAAAATTTGAGAAATAAAACTTTTTCTTTAATATTTAAATTTGTTTTATTGAGTTTTAAAGTAATTTAATCAAATAATTTAATTAACAATATAAAACAGAAATGTAAAAAAAATCTCCTGCATTATTAGTTGTAATGTACACTAGGCTTAACAAAATCACGTATGTTACTATCAGTCACGTATGTTACGGTGTGTTACGATTTCACGACTGTTATTGTACAATATTTGGCGGCCATACTCTACTATCGATCCCCCTGAATACCCTCGTAAACACGCTTGATGGGGGGGGGAGCCATTTCGAACATTTTGTATGAAGTTTCCTTACCGTATGTATCTGTATATTGTGACATAACTATAGTCTATATTACAATACTTAATAGATAAATATGAGAAAATTTGCATTTAAATAGTCAAGACAGGACAACGTCTGTCAGCTAGTATCAATATTTTGCTAGTTACCCGCAAAAAGCTTGGAAAAAAACATCTTTCCCTGCCTTGCTCACCGCCGGCTTGTATCGCTCCCTCGAGAGTTTAAATTACTCTTTAATAAAATACTTAATCTAATTCACCCAATATCTAACTGCAATTTTCAAAACAACAGGAATTATATGACTACGATTAGGGACCTAAGTCGGAATACAGTAGGTAAGGCTTGTATACGTTTAGTCTGTGGTAAGGCTATAAGAATAAAATTTTTCGTACATATTTTACAGAAACGCCTTCTAATTCAAATGTGATCAATTTTTATCAACAAAAGTAAAAGGTGGTTTGTTATGGGTTTTCATGCATCCGTGTTCATGAGGGCAATTATTATACGTATATTCATTAAAAATAAATGTTACTCTGATGTAAATAGGACTACTTACGTACATATCAAAATACAACTTTCATATTACACATGATTACACGTATGTATTTCGTATTACCGACTCCCATTAAGCTGTCGTGAAAACTACGGAACTCTACATTGTGTGTGTAGGTACCTACATTTCTTATTCTTAAAAAATAATGAAAAATAACAGACCTTGCGTATTCCGCTTACCATTTTACCACAATCTTTTAAACTCTTCATGAAATGATTCGATGATCTTAAAATTTAAAATAATTTACTGTATTTTATAATTTATAGAATCAATTGTAAATATAAATACATATTTGGAATATAAAATCAACCCTCATGAATTTATGAAACGAGCGCAATTATCAAAGCAGTTATGTAAAATTTACGTCGCGGTCGGAACTATGATACAATATGCTTACTTACCGACCGATTAGTAAACTGTAACGACTTATTACTCAATAATTAATACCGTGGATAATGAACTATGATACCTATTTATATTTAACACGTTATTCGAAATAGAATTATAAACTTTTTTCATTGCGTAGTATTTCTCATATTTACGTAGGATTTCATTTGAAGGATTTCTTCACTCTTGAAGATAAACACCTTATCGGTAATACAATTTAAGTCTAATAATATTATGTGTCGACGACAGACGCCTTAATCAATTGGATCAAAATTGAATGTTACATGTTAGCAATTTGTATAGTGAATATAAATTATGGTTTGTCAAATACAATGAAGACATCAATAAAATGGTTAAAGATTATTATTCTCAGTAATTTTCTTTCCAAAGTTGTTTAGATTCTGGACAAAAAATCTAAATAACTTAGTTAAAATTATAATAGATAATATTTGTATACGTAGTATATTATTATTAGTCTGTGATAATATCAAGTGAGTACTGAGTAGACATCCTAGCTATAAGTATCGACGATTTCCAAAAAGTTTATTTTGGCCAGATAGCATTTATAAACAAGCCGGAGATAAAATTTTAATAACTTTCAAACTAAATCTATTTTGATATTTCCGCAATATGAATGATTTGCCTATGACGGACTATAGTAACTATCTTCGGCAAGATAATATAAAATTTAATACGTCTTGTAGCATTCGTAAATCCATGACGTGTGTGGACTGTATAGTTAATCGGTTTAGATCGAGAGCAGGCCGCGCGCGGAGCGTGGTCGCCGTCCGCCACACTCGCTCTGCTCATCCGCGAATCACCACACGCCGCCACTAATATTTGTAACTCCACCGGGAGTTGCATTTTATGCGGGATGCTGTAAATTACGTACAACTTATAAGCATTCAAATAATGATAATTTTAGAGCTATGAGAGCGAGGGGATGAATAGGTAGCGATGTCGGCTACTCAAGCCGAAGAAGAGAGTGCCGTGGAGGAGGTCGCGGTCGGTGCCATTGGCTCGGCACCCGCTCGAAACACGTACCGCGAAAAAAGTGCTAGTACTGTTGTTCGCGTGCTAACTGTTTTCGCATATCTCTTCTCAGTGTCCTTTGCTGCAATACTCCTCTCCGTGTACTATATATGCGTGTGGAAGTCTCCAGAATTAACGGAAGCCCAAGGACAAGTAAGCGCAAGACGCGCTGATGACTTTGATTATCGCCCAACGTTCACGGGCGACAACGAGACGTTCAATTTCACGGGTATGAATTATTTATTAGTCATCCTCCCTCTATGTCTCCTTCTATTAAAGCATTTTTTTCCAATCATTATAAAATAAGGTTGAAATTTTTTATCTTCAATCCATTATGCAAAGTCGAATGCCTACAAGTCGCTATCACGCTTTCTCCTTAATTGACAAGCGTATTTTTATAAAGTTTCATACGTAGAGGCCTTAGGGTGCTTTACCACCAGAGATATACTATGCTACGGTGCTGTGGATTCGATTGCTATACACCAATCATATTCATTAATGCACAAAGCGTAGCACTGATGGAAACGGTCTCAGCTAAGATATGGTTTTATGTAGAAGGATGTGTGCTATGTGCAAAGCGGAGCCTTCTACCGAGACATCGCATAGCTCGAACTGCGCATCTTCATAGCACATATCTTACTCGCCGCTGTACATAGCCACAGAATAATTACTAGTAGCTAGGTACATAGCGTAGTATTGGTGGAAACGGGCAAATAGTTTCAAAGCATGGCTATTACATTTTCGTAGCATAGAGCCTACATAGCACATCTCTGGCGGAAAAGCACCCTTATCTTCAATCAATCATACCACCAATATACCTGAAATATTTTGATTAACTATTAGATTTCCTCCGACTCTCTAGAATTTCTATTACGAATGTTGTAATATTAGATACCTAGTGTGTTTTCACTTTCAATCTAAATCTCTATTGGTCCGGGAGCCAGCAGCAGATTTTATGACCAAGTTCCTCTCAAGCGGTAATTAGTAAAATGCATCAAAGTATAGTATTATGAAGCCTCGTGAACGTCAGCTGGAGCTCGGTTGGGGGGAAGAGCGGTTGTAGCCTCCCGTATCAGCTGACGGTTTTTCCACCAAGATACAGCCAGCTGACATATATATTTATCCACAGTTACATATAAGCTATAATCAGGTAAATTTTTGTTTGAGAGGAAATAACGGAAAATAAATTTTTCTTTAAATTTAACTTTCATGTTCGAGACACCAGCTGACGTATACCATGTTGTAACCAGCTGACTATTTTTTTTCGTTGAGGTATTGGGTTAGCTACAATTTGACAAATTTTTAGCTGAGAGGAAATGAATGAATGAATGTATTTTTTTTTTCCTATGTGCGTGGGAGGCTACAACCGCTCACCCCCCCAACCGAGCGCCAGCTGACGTTCACGAGGCTTTATAATACTATACTCTCATGCGTCTGACGAATTATCTCTTGAGAGGAAATAGTTAACCAAAATTGCACCTGGCTCCCTAACCATATAGGGCTATGTTGCCTGTGCTAATATTATTTAACCCTATAACTTCATGTCATGTTCATTACCACTCATACCTACTGTTCATATTCAACTAGTACTTGAACTACCATCAATACAAAATTATAAATTTAGCGTAGAGTCCATTTATCCTCAATTGACATGAATGGAAATAATACTGTAGACTACACAAGTAAACTGCGTAGTTTCAAATCAAAGTATGTAAAATGTACACACGATTTATTATCTATGTACATATTTTCATTGTATATGTCGTGGCCATATCGTAGATTTGCTAATTTCATGAAATGGCCAATTTAGTTTAGCCAGATCGTTAAATCGTCAACGTTTCACGATTTGGTCATCCACAATTGGCCAGATCGTCGATTTGGCCAAACGTGGATGGCCATGTCACGAAATGCGACCATTTTTGTTTCTTTTTTAAAAAGCGATTCGCTTCTGGCACTCGCCGGCCCCTGCCGCGGCACGGTCGCTTTGCTCGCTCTAACCTAACCTAACTGTTTTCTATTGAAAAAACCATTCGCTTCTGGTATTCGCCGGCGCTACCGCGGCACTAACTTAAATGACAATAAACAAGTTCTTAAAATATTCTGAATTTTTTAATGTTTTATGGACTCTCTAAGATATTTTATACGATCTGGCCAAATGTCGATGACCAAATCGTGAAACGTTGACGATTTAACGATCTGATAAAACTATGTTGGCCATTTCATGAAATGAGCAAATCTACGATATGGCCACGACATATATATAACCACAAGAAAATTAAAATAATTATTTTCATCTGCATAATATGTACCGAAAAGGTCTCAATCAAGATAAAATGGTGTAAGGGCGGCCGTACACAGACCGCTTCAAGCAGTTGAGACCGACGGCTTGAAGCCGCAACCGCGCGGTTGGCGGTTTGTAGCGACAGCTCAAGCAGTCAACGACCGACCGCTTGAGCAGTCCGTGTACGTCGCTCAGCCGTTAACCGCTCTGAACTTCGAAATAATATCAATTTGAAAATCCTACCAGTAGGATATACATATACCTCTATTATGTAATGTCATTCTACTGAGAAGAAAAAAAACACTTATAAGGATTATGTTCAGTTTCAGGGAAGATACTTTGTATATTAATTCTGTACTCACCCCAAATGCTATAATTACATAATACATATATCATTATATAACGTATCATAATATAATTAACGCTTAGATTGAAAGTAGGTATCGCTAAGGCCTAAGTAAGAACATTTTTTATTTATATGTACCTACCAATTAGTCACAACAATTAAAATTATTATGTAACGTAATAATAGTTAGTGATTGTTACTCTGATTAACGCTTAACATGGATTCAATAAGTAGGTACTTGAGCGGATAGTATCTGTCAACTGTGCGGATAATTCGTAATAATATCCAATGTTTGTAGAGTGTGGGTGTAGTTTGGACGCGAGGGGTTTTCTGTAATCCAATTAGCTAACCCAATTGTGTCGAACTGAACATCAATTACATTCTTGTATTAATTGTTGCTATACTTGTTCATTTGCTTATACAATCAAAAATAATACGCCAAGAGACACTTCAGGTCAATAACGGTGGAATTATTTTTTCGGGATATTATAAACATTGGACAAT
Source organism: Colias philodice (assembly GCF_061535455.1). Lineage (NCBI taxonomy): Eukaryota > Metazoa > Arthropoda > Insecta > Lepidoptera > Pieridae > Colias > Colias philodice. The sequence goes on along the minus strand of NC_143103.1, from coordinate 6,552,189 downwards.
ACATTGTACAAGTTTCATACAAGTCATATATTAATTAAGTTGCATTAGATTATATCATAAAAATAACTATCGCACATCCCAATCTTTATTTTTTACGAGTAATTTTTCTTTGGATTGAACCTAAACTAGTATTTAGTTCAACATTATCTTAGATTTTCTGTTGCGTAGGTAAACAAAATAACGACTTGTTTATTTTTATCATACGCTACGAAATGGCTACGACACTTGTAGCACTACAAAAAGTCCATTTAGCGCTTTTTGTGAAAGCTCGATTATTCGATAACTTCAGTTTACAACTACTACATAATATATCAACGAACTGCAACGTACAATTTTTAGGATGATAAATCTGTACGGTAGTCGGTACTTATTATCTTAGCTTAGCATATCTTTTTTTTAAATACTTGGAGCGCGGCGTGATCTACAATCGATATCGAAGCTAAATATATAGTTTTTAGAATTATTGTTTGTTTGTCTGTATGTCCGGGCTCAGCAGCATCAGCATTCACCTAAAATGAGACCTAAATTGAGAAAAAATTAACGTTGAAATGAGATGTTATAAATGAGAAATTTTCAATTTATTCTACTCAAGTCGTACTATTATTCCCCAGGCACAAAAGTCACATTACCCTTGCGACGTGAAAGTAAGACAAACGTAAAAGTATAGTAATAGCACAGATAATATTAATAGTATTATAGTTAGCGTTAGCTACAGTTAAGTAGGTATTCTGTGGTATAGTTATTAGCACAGTCTAAAAAATGGTAAAGATTTGGATGAATCAAAGATTCAGCACTTTTACTGTGGTTTCAGTTAGAAATTTTAAAATTTGGATCATAATTTTTGTTTTTCTATTAATTAAAATATTTACATACCAATTACTTAATTTTATCTTTAATTTATTACTTAAGCTTTCAAGTTTTAGCTGATCAAAGCAAGGTTGCGTGTCGCTTTTTGTGCTATTGATCCCCAGGGTAAAGGAATTCCTAATAATTTATAGATAGATAGGTAGTTAGGTAATAAATTAACAAAATGTAAATAATATATTTTAATAATAGTAATACAATTAACATTTTGAATTTAGTGTATCAAATCATTCATGAACTAAGTATAATAAATTAATGTTATATGGGTACCTACATTATTAGTACCTAGATCGATGCATCAGAAAAATATCACAAATAAATCGTTTCTTGGGTGGTTAATTTAACATACCTTCTTAAAAAAAATTAAGTCACAATATGGAAATTAAACCAATCCTGTCACCAAAAAATAGGGTCTCGTGTTGCAAAAGTACCGGTCAAATGTGGCTACTTGACCACATTTTTTTACGTTTTCTTAGCTAACTTATTTATGTTAAACTTTTATTAACATTTTATGATTTGTTCATGTCATGAATGATTTCATCATTCACTTTTACTAGGTATTTCTTTAAAATATATTGAATCTGACATTATTTACAAATAAACGTAATACAGGTCAAGTTGACACTGATGTGGTATCTTGACCTTGCACATCAGTTTTCATAGGTAGATGCTTAACATTCTTGTTTTAGGCTAAGTTGCTATTACTTTTTAATTCTTCGACTTTTTAAATATTGCAGCCCGAAGCTTTACAATAAACTGTTAGGCTCTGGCTACCTGGTCAAGTTGCCACGGGATTTGTAATGATTTCATACAAAGCATTACATGTCGGATAGGGTTGTCACAAACAAGACACAAATTTTAATGAACTATTTATTTATTAAACTAAATTTAATACATATGTATATGTATATTACTTAATACTTATAGGTATTTATTAATAGGTAAGGAAACATTTATTTTTCATTAGAAATATGCTAAATCGTTGTCATCAAAGAGAGTATAAGTATCTGGATTGTCCGAAATTTGCAGCAAATTTATTGATTTTACTATGCAAAACTCGAAACAGATAAAAAAAGGAAAAAATGCAGTCACGTTATTTTTTGTGTCAACCCTAGGCGTAGGTCAAGTTGCCACGCAGCGGTCAATGGCAACTTGACCTAACCTGAGGCATCAATGCCCAAGCAAATATTTCGACAGATGAGCCTAAAGTTGGATAGTTCCCACTGTAAAATCAATCTCTAGGGTTTATTACACAACATATCAAAACTGTACTCACCTGAGATGTGCAGTTTAAGCTCTACAAACATAATAATACTGACACCGGCAAAAGATCCTTAGTCACAGTCACACTTCGATACGTTATATTGCGAGAACCAACAGCGTTACCGCTTTAAAATTAAAATATGTTGCCAATTAATATTTTAAAAACCTACCAACATCGATACGTTAGGTCAATTTGCTTTCAATTCTACAAAATTTGATATTTTGTTGTTAAACGGAAGGTGTGGTCAAGTTGCCAAGTAAAGGTCAAGTAGCCACATTTGACGGTAGGTACTGTATTAATTTTGATTTCTATAATAATTTTAGAACTGTTTATAATTTCATGACAAATTTGTCATAATATACACTTAGTCAATATATATAATATACAGTAGGTGTAAGTTAAAGATTAAACTCGCATCCTACTGTAACACTGTTTTCTGTAATGTGAATGCTAATCTTAAAAACTACGCAATCGATTTTGATGCGGCTTTTCTAAATGATAAGAGTGGTTTTCGAGGAAAGTTTTGTCATATAATTTGTTAAGTTTAAATCAAAAGGGGTGAAACTGCTGGGGGTTAGAAATTCAAAAATCTTTTTTTTAATGAGAAAAAGAACTTATAAACACCAAGAATTAATAATTAAATCTATTCTAATATCTTACTAAAATTAAATCTTTATAGTTACCAACTTGATTTTAAATTAAATATTACAACCAACTCAACTTTTAATACTCTTTCGTTGTCTCTTTATTTAAATGAGTTTTAAATAAAATTATAGGTTCAAGTAATACCTATACCTAGGTACCGAATATAAATAACCTACTGTTAGAAGTGTTTTACTTACTAAATGTATCTACTAAGAAAACTATATGATCCTAAATGGCGTAGGTAGCGTTAGACGTTGCAAATTTCATTTGCGAAATTTTATTGATCAAAGTGGTTGTATGCGGAGGCGGAGGCAGAGGCGCGCGCCTAGCCGCCCGCCCGGCCGCCGCCGCGCTTGTCACATGTCGCGAGCCTGTCACACGCTTCCACAATACTTGTCACTAATAACGCGACGAGCTTTGCCAAATTAACATTGTTTGCACATTGTTATACGCCGGCCCTTCTCGACACAAATAACCTCCCGTTTACCGAAACATCCGACAGCCTGTTAATGTTCACTCGCGCTACATAACGCCTTACCAATTGAAGATATCAAAAAATATGCTAAACTATATTTACATTTCGTTGATTCTACACAAACACAGAAGTAATTGATAAAAACGATAAGTACAACGAACAACTACTCATAACAAACGTAACACGATCGGGAGACTACGTCAGTAACTGGAATAGATCTCATATTAACGTGAGCGTGAAATTAAAGGATAAACAAATGAAGACTGAAGCGTGCGCCATAATAATGAAACAACAGTCGGCATCAGGAGGTGTCAAGCTGCAGACACGGGCGGCGTGACCCGGCGAAAGGGCCCGGTCGAGGCGCATCGGCCGAACTGGGGCATATCGATAAGTGTGCCCTAGTTACCCGGTTTTGTGAGGACGGCAAAGTCGTGGTGCATTTTGGACGAGAGCGTCGCCGGTGATGTCGGCCAAATCGTACACAACGGGAAGCATGCGTTCGTGCGCGGGCTCCGTCCGGCTGGGGACGGCTGCCGGCCACGAGGTGGTGCTGGACGCGCTCTACGACAGGAAGCGAGACAAGAAAAGTGTCCGCGTGCTCACCGTCATCATTTACGTGTTCTGCGTGTCGCTCGCCGCCATCATGCTGTCCCTCTACTACGTGTTCTTCTGGGAGCCCAAGGACGCGCAATACGCGCAGCGCAAGGTGTCAAATACAGTAACGCAGCCACCCAGCACCACACCAATGCCCATATGCTTTATGACCCACACTGGTAGGTTACACCAACACGCTTACTTGACTTATCTCTCTTTATATTGGATTTTTAGTAAACCAAATTCGGTATTCAAACATTTTTAACAAGAACCTAATACTAAACCCAATCTATACTTAACATCAATTGTAAATATTATCTACACTTGTACTCTTAGATATAACATTTGCACATTTTGTAGGTTCACCATACCATGTATAGTTGTTATAGTTTTATTGAAATACATTCATGAGTGTGCTTTCTTATAGATGTAAAAGTAGTTTGTTCCATGCGTTTGCTTACATAGTTAGTACACCATGTGATTTTACATTGTTATAGGTAGTTAGTATTGCACGCCTCATAAGCGAAGCCACAGACCATGTATCAAGATAGACTAAGCGAGTGTATGTACTTCCCGTGTCCAAACTAAGATTATGAAACTTACTTGACGCTGGCCTACACTCAGTCCGCGCTTGCAGTTCGCCAAGGAAAGACGTGAAGCTGAATAAAGTAAAATGCCGAATTACGCCGTTATAAACTGTAGAAACTCCACAGCTGTGAGTGGCCGAGTTAGCAGAGATGTTTCCTTCCACCGGTAAGTAATTTTCTAATCAGAATATGCACTATTTATTTTAAAATCAAATAAAGAATATCTGTGGAAAACGATCGTGACGAACACGGATACCAAATCATACGAAATGATTCGGAATACATTGCGGCTTTTACTTGGCACGGTAAAGATCGAGTCGTATGATAACAAGCAATGAATAGCGTCTTCTCATTTTTCTGTTCTCATTTTTCTGTCCAATTTTGTGGTTAGTGATGTTCATTTGATGCAACAGTTCTCGATTCTAATCGATTTTATAATCGAACAGAAAAATGATAATTTGAAGGAGCAATTTTTCAGAAAAAAAGGCATAGATTTTTTTTGTCATTTAATACGACTTGACCTAGAACTTTTAAGTATTTTAATACAAAGGTACTAAAAATAAATATTATGACATGGACGCCATTAGTTAAAGTGTCATCTTGGGAGTTTTTTAAGAAAACTCCTTATTGCTTAGACTATGTTTGTTTTTTCAGTTTTCCAAGTAACCCGAACATAAAAGAAAAATGGATTGATGCAACGGGACATAAAGATTGATTGATTGACAGTTTCATTACTTTCTTTCGATGGCCTCTCTAGTACGTAGTACACGGTAACTGAATGGGCATATGTAAGAAAAAGCTAAAACACATTAGTTTACTTGTTAGAATATTAAAAGGTTTATAAATTTATTTTATCGTTCCTCTGTCTATGGTAATTATCATTTTTCTGTCTTGAATCGATTTAGTAATCGATTACGATTCATTTATTTAATTACCTCTTAGACATAGATCTAGTTTGATCTGATTTCTTTCGATTTACTTCGATGGGATAGGACGATACTAGAATCGCCGCGCGAGTGGCGTCCTAATCGATTTAGCGTAAAATGAAATTACCATCACTAAAAAGCGCTCGTGACGTCATAACGCGTCAAGGTCAGTACAAAAAATATGACACGCTTGGTTTTCATACAGATCGCGGTACTTGCGTAGTCTATCTATGTCTGTGAGCGAAGCGTTGAGGTGGGTACTACTGTCACTTCGCGCAAAACATCTGATTTTTCAAACTTAAAATGTCTTTATGTATCATACATTGCACTTGTAAGATAATACATACACACACATATTAAGAAAAAACACTATTTTTAACGTTCATGATATTTTTGATGTCATTTTTGTTATTTAAACTAGTTAAAAAACAGTTTAAAAAAGTTCTGTCTTGGACGTCCGTGTGTCTGTATGTGCGGATCCTTTTTCTTGTTAACACGATAGCGACCGAAATACTTTACTAATCGAGTCTTTTTTTTTTCTCTTACGCTTGAGTATGCTCAGGAATAGAACCCTTTCATTTTTCAGGGTCTGATTCGATGTGGTTTAATTGTTATTAAATAAACAAAAATAATAATTAATAAATATTTATTAAAAAAAAATTATGAGGCGTGCACTTTTGGATTTTCCAAATTATTTTGTTTTACTTCTTGTTATCTTCTCATTTTTTAAATATTAATGAGAAGGCTGAAAAGACGTTTTGGGAATTAAGTAATCAGAGACGCTAAGAAATTACTTTTATTTTTATAACCATTTTATGGCATTTCATTATAGATATTTAAGTGCTTTAGGTTACTGCAAAAACAATTTAACAGCAAAACGCGTAGTATTTACGACACGATCATTCACCATAGACCATTAAAACGTAATAACAGCCCATTATAAAACAACGTCTTTCATCTTTTCATTCAGCGTGGCGTTAGAATAAGCAGTTATTTTAGAAAATATTTGTATAAAAAAAAGGATTTTTATCATTTTATATCTAATAATATCCCTTGATTTTTATATAAATACTTTAAATGTACCTAATACTCATGCCCTATATCTTGATGCTTGTAACTTGTTCTTTCGACATACTTCTTTTGCATAGTAATGAATCATACCTCGTTAGTCCCATTCTTAGTCTAATTTCGTAACGTATCAAATAACCAGCTCAGTTTAAATTAGGCTTAAAGCATAAGATATCCAAATTAGAACAAAGATTTTGCATTGTTTTTTTTTACTTCTTTAAATTTTTTCTAGTGATGTGGTGATAGATCACATATAGGTAGTTAGGTACTTACCTACCTACCAACATACTTAATTTGGTGAGGTTTCTTTGAGTGAGTTTGTTTTCTGGACTTTTTACTTGAGCTATATATTCTATTTAAAAAGCAATTAATTGTAATTTTAATTACTGAGTAAATTGCAATGGGAGTCAGACAAAGTCCTGGGCCCCTTTCCCGAGGGCCTAATTGGGTGTGCGTTTAAGCATTCTCTACTTAAATCAAAATTATTAATATTGTTTAAAAAAACCTTTAAAAACACGCTAAAACTTACGAAACATGCGAAAATAAACGTACGAATATATAAACGTTATATATTATGTATATAATATGTACTAAGTTGTCACCGATCCTTGAGAAGTACACAAAGTTTGAATTACTTACCTATATCTGTCCGTTTAGAGTGGGCCAAAATCGAGTCTAAAGGAGTCGGTTACATAAAAACATACAGGTGGAGCTAATAAAAGCGCGTAAAAAAATACTTACATAATATTAACTATTTGATAATCTGAAGACTGTTAATATACGCGAGTTGATATTACCCGCGAAATCGATAAGTTTTTGTGCATAGAACACATCGAAATATCAAGTGAGGTTCATGAGCAACAGTGGTTATTCATTGGATTTCATAATTGAAAACCTACATTATCAATCTAATCACAAATGGTAAAGCCAAAGATAACTTTTTGTATGGGTAGGTACTATGTTAGGGGGCGTCCATAAATTATGTAAAACTCGGTTTTACTCAAGTAAATGAAATGCTACTCAGTTAGAATTATATATAAATATTTGTATGTTATCTGTGTGATTAACGTTTGCTAATTTTTACACAATTTTTCATTTTATAATACACTTATCGCTCGTCGCAATTATTCAAAACCGTGATGAAGTTAGAATCAATCTCACCTTACTCTACTGTAACTTATTTTAATACAGCTGATATTTGGTATTACTAATATCGTTCAATAAACGTTTGATACCGTGCAACCAGCAAGTCTGTAGTAATAATTCTAAATATAGCTGTTTCGGCAGTTGCAATAACCAATACTCGGCTATTCACTGATCATGTTTATGGGTTATAAATCACTAACGAATCCGCTGGAATTATTTCCACATGCTATTTCCAACAGCGTGTTCATTTACATATCTACTTTTCCTTCTATACAAACTAAAAAAAAACTTTAGAAGTTAAAGGCAAATCAATTAGGTATAAGATTATTTTTGTTCTTCACTTTCTAAAAAAATCTGAAAGGAGAGTGTTCAGGAAATGGGTAGGTAATGATTTTGAATGTTTGAAATTAAAAAATATTTGAAATTGAAATTAAAAAATCCATCATTAATAACTTCGTGGTACTTATAGGTGGTGGTATAGGTACGAAACTATCAACGCCAACGAAAGCTTTTTTAATACGGATTATCTTTGTACAAATAGGGCTTCTAAATAAATCCTCAATTAAACAATAATTGTTGTTTATATGTATAATTAGGGATGTAATTTTAATCGTTTTACTACTTGAACTACTAAAGGAAGTTGAAATATAACTATAGGTACCTACTTTTTAGCGTATAAATTTTTTTATGTCTGAATAATAATTATTACCTATGTTATATACTTAGTTACTATTTTGAATTTTAAGCAACTTTCCTTTTTTCGATAGCGAAATAAACGCGGCCCATAGGAGACCGGTACCATAGAGAGAACCTTAGGAGAGAACCAAGTCGAGCGGCCGCACGCGGCGTGACCGACGCGGACGTTGCGTGCGTGCGAACGTACATGAAATGGCCAAGCGCTCCGCGTACGTATGCAATTTGCAAACGGCTGCGGCGCGATGTACCCTTATCGAAGATAACATACTTCTCTCTTTTTACTATGGTAACATAGCCCTTTAAACAGAGCGGATTAAACGCTCGGCATATTGTTGAATGACTAACGCGTTAATTGAATGACAACAGAATTATTTTTTCCAAACGTCCACATGAGGACGGTTCCGACTTCCGAGGCGACGGAGCCCCGCAACGCGGGCCTTCTACCTCCTACTCCTGAAGACGCTAGTCATTCAATCAAATAGCAAATTCAACCAGATGACTGCGACATATATATATTATTACTCGTTAGATTGACTTCAAACTTCAAAAAGCAAGTATAAACAAACTTTTTCTTCTTCACTAACTACATTACAATTTATTTCGCCTCTAATAAATCAAGGTAAAAAGAGCGCGAGATCGTATATTTAGTTTTCTCTAAATATTTACAAGACCTCGTTTTTCCATACTAACACGTAAATAATTGTCGGCTAAAGGCCGCTGCATACGTGACGGGATTTTACCCGGACGGGACGTGACGGGAAGTTTTGGAAACATCGTTGCATACAAAATGTATCCAAATACGTATATGTCACGGGAACATCGACGGGACGGGAACGTGGACGGGAAAAATATCGTCGCCGACGATGTTTAGCACGTCCCCGTCCCGTCCCGTCCCGCACGTGCCCCGTCCCGTCCGTGATTTCGCTACGTATGCACAGTCGCTCCGTTCGTGCCGGAGAGATTAATAGTGACGCCTTCCAAGTATCGAAAATGGACGACGAAAAACTGATCGAATGTGTACGCTCTTATCCAGCGTTGTATAATTTAGCGAACCCACAATATTTAAATACAAAATATGGCAATTTTACGCCATAAATAATTTTTAATTTTACGCCATAAATAATTTTTATAAAAATTATTTATGGCGTAAAATTGCTGTGAAATTGTCATACAGTGAAAACGGTAAGTGTTATTTAATGAATATATTGTGGTATTCCTAACTATACTTAGTCCTTTTCACCTATGATGATTCCTGTGACACTTCATCGTGTTCTGAATTACGTATTTTATGTTTAAAATGCCAAAATAATTTTAGTGCATAATATTTTTGTTTTATGGCGGCATTATTACCAAAAATATAAAAATGAAATATCTTAAGCTTATAAAACAAAAACAGTATTGTTTAGTTTAAATTCAAATTCAAATTTTTTATTTGCAGAATGTAGATTACAAAGATGTTAATGTTTTCTTGACGGTCGTAGCTTCTTCGTCATCTAGAGCAATAGCAATTAAAGCCAATTCTTGAATTGAAAAATCCATCTTTCGTTGTTCACAACACTAGCACGTTAGATCAGAATCACGTCACGGTGCGTATGCGTTTGCTCCACGTTCCCGTTGTGAACGAGGCAATCACGTGCCCGTCCCGCTCACGTCCCGTCCGAGGTATTTTCCCGTCACGTATGCAGCGGCCTTTACTTGGACAATTCATTTTATGTGAGTAAAATTGACTAGGTACTGATTATTATATGGTCGGTACATGGTTGGTACATAACCATAATAATCAGTCAGTCAGTCACAAACATATATAGTTACACTGATTCCTTATTTTTATAGTTATAGCTTCAAAGCAAAAAAAAATAAACTAGATAAGTATTATATACTATTATCAAAGGAACGTATAGTCTCAATTAAAAAACTAATAACATCATCGGAGTTAAGTTATTTTCAAAATTACCTTATTCGTAATTTGAAAATGTTTGACCAACACTTTACACTGAAATTAAAATATAACTAATTAAAAAACATATACAATTATTTATAGAACAAAACTGCATTTTATTTAAAACTAAAACAATATTGTTACTATTTTTTATAATGGTTAGTTCACGGTAGATACTTTTAACAGCTTTCAACTTTTTTGAGGTTAATCCCTATTAACCTTTAGTACTCTAATCTATTCTTCTAACTAAGCATCTGTGCTAAGCATACTTGAAAATACTTAACCTATAAACAGCAACAAAGGCAAGCATACTTCAAATGTAGGTAGGTACATACTAAATCTTTTGTTAGCGGCACATCATTATTTATGAATTTATGATAGATCGTCCCGACTTCGTTCGGGTGCTTAGCCATTTTTTTGGAACTAAGTACATAATAAAACTTTAGGCTGTTAGAAAGAAAATTTCTAATGGAAGCAAATCCGAATAATGATGATAATTTTTTAAAGTTTTCTTCGCTAAGAAATTCTGAGTTGAAGCAATTTACTTATTAAAGAAACTGTTGATGTTTGTTTAATGTTCCATTTTGTAACATAACTAATCCTGGGAAGTTCAAAAATTACTATATTGTTATTCATAACGTTAAACAAACACGTAATAACTGCAGAATTCAATTTTGTGACATACCTATGTGATTGGTATCACAAATGTCCCGCGTCGCAACAATTGAGATATTATACGTAGTAACAGGGCCGCGCCGACCCCCGGCAGCGCCTGTGTGCGAAACCTATGAAGCGCCTCTTTTTTTATAAAAATTCAATGCGCACCTTACACACACACACTTTCAATCAAATGATTGTTCATTTGTTTTGTTTTGCCTCGATATCTCGAGATATCTCGATAACTATGCACGATACAGTAAAAATGGACAGGACTTAATTGTAGAGCATTAAAAAAGGAACAAAAAGTGTCTTATAAGTGATTTCCGAATTTCATCGGATAGCCGAGTTATTGCCGAAAAACCAATTTTACCCCTTTTTTCAAGATGGCGACGAAAGCTCATAGGAAATCTTGGTCGAAAAACTTAAGTTAAGCTTTTCTAGGTATCCCCTACAACATATCAAAAAAATAGATGCGCAAATTCACTTTCTTTTATTTGCCTTTTTTTCGGACGAAATGAGTGGACTAATTTCATACTCATACAAACTCGGCGCCTCTACGGTTTAAAAAAACTAGTACTTTTTCTCTTGTTCAAAGAACTGCCGCCGTTGAGCGTAACGTTGAGCTCGTAAGGAATGTAAACTAAAACCCTAAACGTAAAATGAAACCATAAACGTGAATAATAATAAACATTAAATATTGAGAGACTTGTTCAATAAGCGTTATAGACGTTTTGTTGTTTACTAGGCCTATATTGCGCCTATTGTACCTACTTACTTGTCGATACTCCACTACAAAAAACAATCATATAGGTAACAAAAATAATTTAGGTGGCAGTGGCGGCGCGGCGCCCCTATTGTCTTGGCGCCTGTGTGCGCCGCACACTTCGCACACAGGGGCGGCTCGGCCCTGCGTAGTAATATCAATGGTCGCAACGGGTTGTTATCTACAAAGGGTTAAATTTTACCTGTATAAATGTTGGTAATACACCAAAGATATTACGGATATTACTGTTTTGTGTTGGACAAAATTGAATAAACAATATTTTACAATAAAATAAAATTATTTTCAGTCTTCTTTATTTTACGCTTCTTGTCTTCACTACTACTTCATTATTACGTACCTATTGCAAATTTTTAAGTTGAATGGATCCTTATATAAAAGTATGGATTTTAGATAATCTATGCTGTTCTAGTGCCTCAGCGCAGCGAGGCAACTGCGAGGTAACTATTAGACGCACGAAATTCAAATACATATTGTTAATTTTTACCCGAAATTGGTAAAGAGTAAAGACGATTATCGTTAGGGTGTGAAGATTCGATAGACCATACATAAACATACCTACAGTCTATGAATTTAGACTGAGTTTAAACAATGTAAATACTGAAAGATTTTTAACTACTTTATCATTGTTTGCAGGACGAAGCAATACCTCAGTGAACGAATATATCGCTCAATCAACAATTGAAAACATCACCAGTTTTATGAATACAAATGAATCGTTATCATCTACAGAAGATTGGTTATCCAATGCTACCGCAACCTCGATGCAAGACAATTCAACAACGTACGACGATTCGGACTCCCTACACATAAATAACGTTACATGACGTTGATATTAGGCACCAACTCAAATTGAAATACCGAAAGGTCTCCGATGAATTGAGATGGCAATTAGTTGAATGCCTTCTCCGACCATCCAGGTTTTTAATTTCAAAGTTAGATATATGATTAATGTTTACAGTTATTAATTGTAGATAAGCCTACTTTAAAAACATTTATAGGCAATGATAATTATTTTTTGTACCGTATATTTAATGGAAGGTCTGCGCATGCGGTTGTTGAATTAAGTACGTGACATAGTTTATGTTAGTCTTGTGAACGAGTGAATTATGTATAAATGATCCAAATTTAAGCATGTTGATGAATATTGTTTAGAGATAGCAAAAATATATAGGTACATATATAATATATATCTAGAATTTGATTCTATGTTAAAATTTTGTTATTTGTACTGGATATTGTAAAATTAGATAGTTATTTACTATAAAGTTTTCAAATAAAGAACACATCCATTCTAGCTAGGTATTGCTTTAATTTGTGAAATTAAAAAGAAATATGTTAAAAACTTTAAGCTTTCGTTCGTGAAAGTACTTTTGAAGTTTTAAAATATATAGATCTAGGCATATTAGAGGAACACAATAATTATTTTTATAAAAAAATACTTTAATTTATATACACTTACCTACGCAACTGCCTTATATGTTATTCATTTTTTTGCTGTATGTTAATAAGAATTCAATCTCAGTCATTTCAAGTCCTCTTTATTGTAAGTCATTTTCTTTCTTCACTATACCAAAGATAACATTTAAAAGACCAGTAAAGAATATATCTGTTTACCAATTTAAATCCAAACAGAAGTACAGCCCTACTTAGTCTCATGAAGTCACAAGGGGTAAATGGATTAAATATTACATCAAATGGTTACATAAATTCTCGGTAAAGGATAAAGTTCTTATCGCTGCCTACTCTCTTATTACCTAGTCAGAAGACAATCTCATTACGTGTGTATGTTATAGCGAAATAAAGGTAACTACCCATTTCGACTCCAGCCAAGAGTTTATCATCCCTCCATATTATGTAACCAACACATGTCAGCCTTTATATGTAGGATGGGAATCTTTTGCATTGAAAGCGTCGTCTACTTTAAGTGTTGTCACTCGCATATTTTGTGATGCCAACATTCAGGCATTTGATATTTTTCATTAATAACGGTGCTATTTTCACTTGTACGTAACTCATTAAAGCATTGTGTGAAAATTATCATTTGCCAAAACTGTGTAATAAACATTTTATGTTACTCACGTGGTTTTAATTCTTTATCCTTTTTCAAGTAGGGAAAGCTTATCATTGTAGATTATTTATGAGTATTACATATCAATTAATTAGGTTTCTTTTCCAAATTCTATGAAGTAAGATTAGTAAATAGTAGTCCTTCCCTATAGTAATCAGTTTCAGAACACAATGTATGTATGTTGTTACATACACTCTTTCCGTTTTTTGCTCATTTAAGGACCTTAGTCAATTCAATTTAAATAGCTTAAAAACGAAGCATACATTACTATGAAGTATTTGTATAGTCAATGATACGTGTGTAGAGATTTGAATCGATCGATCGTTATTTCACGAATCATACAGGGTTAGTTTTCAATGACCGGCCAAATTTTCAGAAATGGTTCAGAATCGATAACATTTTCGATCTAAAGAAAAAAAAAAGTTTTTTTAAATTAGATTTCATTCCTGTCCGTCACTAAAAAGCGAACGTGTGGACATTACAAAAGCACAATTCAGTTCAACAACCTAGATAGGTAGAAGTTAGCACACACATAAATTTGGCGATGCGCGCACGCACACAAGTGCATTGATTCTCAATAAGTTTATCGCGTGTTGATTTAGGAAATTTTTAAGACATTTTCAAATGAATGCTTTTATTTTTATTTTTTTTATTCGACAATAATATTTCAAATGTACCTTTGGTTTAATATCTAGATCTTAATTTTAAATTTTGGCTGGTCATTGAAAACTAACCCTGTATTTATATTCTGAAAATAAAAATAATACAAGAAAAATAAAACAAAATTAAAATATAATGCTTTATTTTTCTCCAGTAACATACATATGTACAGATTTATCGGAAACGGCCATGCGTGCCACGCGTTGCGCGCCAAGCAACGCGGCGGCGCGCTGCATGTCATACTTGCAGTACAGAACCGACGCTGTCATGTTGCAGTCGCTCCCGCCAAATTTGTTTTGGTTGCTTTCCTGTTTAAAAAAAGAACTTTTTGAAATTCGCTCAATTAAAGTTACTGGTATTCTTGCCATGAGATAAATAATTGTTAAAAAACGTGAATGCTATCCTTTACTCTGTCCCATTACCCATATACTTATTAATTTTTACTTGATCGTAAGATGGAAAATAAATTAGATGATATAATTTCTAATTTTCATAAGTCTTAAGTATTAAATAGTAAAACAGTTCAAATTAGTAAAATATTTCAACAAACCTGCATTAAATTCAGCATTTCCGAATAGAAATGCGGGTATGTAGGCGGCTGGTAAAATATTATGTGTCTTATGCCTTTTATTCGTAATCTTCTAAAGAAATGAACACGTTCCGAATATAACAGGAAGTGAGCTTCAGTGTGGAAGAACATATCCCGAGCTCTAGCGATTTTTGCATCCTAAAAATAAACACAATTTCGGTGTTAGATAGCCCATTTATCGAGGAAGGCTATAATATATCACGCTAAGAGCAACAGGAGCGGAGCAATGCGGGAGAAACCGCGGGGAACAGATAGTTATGAAATATCTCGACATAAATGGGTCATTGAACTTTTATAATGACATACTGATGCGCTGCGAGTGAATTTGAACACCATCCAAAAATACGCAATGTAATAAATAAATATTTAATTATTAATTTGTTATTTTAAAATATTAATATCTCATGTACATGGTCCACGCCTAGACTAAGTATTTAATTTTTAATTCGTATTGTTCGAAAACTATACATATTTGTTTTTTTGTATTATACAATATTATAACAAAATTAAAAATCTATAGGTACTCGTCGACTTGGAAAGCTTGTTTTTTGTCTGTTGAAAATTCGTACAAGTGGCATTGAAGTACATTAAAAAACTAGACTCACAATTACGCTCGATATTTGGGCGAAGAAAAATACTGCCGACGCGTGACGCGTGTATTAGGCAGAGTTCTCTCATTTGCGATAAAATGTACTTTGAACATTATTTCGACGAAATAAGGTGTTAATTTTAATGAATGAATGTTTTATACACTGCCGATCGGATACTATTTGACGACCTTTTAATAGGCAATTGAGAGTCTAACTGTTTACAGTACACCAATGAGAAGAGGCAGTTTTATCACATATGGCGATCTCTAGCAGCCATATTTAAAGACTTTAACTTGAAAAATACAAGAGCGAGAGAGAAAAAATATAAATATAGACAATATTATATTATAGTTAGTCATTTTAAATTCAGTTATTATAAATTACTTGCCTACCTTTGAATATTCACAAATTTGTACAAAGCTAATGTCCTCTTTCTTGAAATAATTACGTAACCTCACAAAGTCGAAATAACTCGGCACATAAATTAATGTATGACTCATCAGTGTATCCCTCTGTTTTGGGAGAATTTCCTTAATGAAATATTCAAATCTTAAATCCACAGATGCCAAAGGACTGGTGGCATTGAACCTGAAAAAGTTATTTTAGTAATGAATGAAATAAATATTTACTTCTGGTGAGCTGCCAGGCAGCACTTGCTTATGAAGTAACAAATAAATATCTGCATATTTCATTTCAGTTATCGACATGAATGTATAAGCAGGAAACATTTATAACGAAATTCATTCTTGAATAAGCAACAGATGTTATTCTTAATATAATGAACTCCCACGAATTTTAGTTTTTACTGCATGCTCGCTATACTAATACATAGTTAAGTTTAAATAATAATAGAACAAAAAAATAAACCAACATACCTGTGAAACAATTGTGGGACCTGAACAATTACTTGCTGTATACTGCCTACGTCGGTTGGATTTGCAATAATAACTCTTCCTGCGTAATTTTGGCATTTTTTGTTCAACACAGACCTTATCTCAGGCAACGAAATAGATGAGAAAAGCAATGTTTGTCTGAAATGAAAATATTAAAAGATTTTACACACAACACTTCATGTTAATGGCAAGTTATAGCACTTATTTTCAAAATAACTCAGATCAAAATTTAAAAAATAACTACAATACTACTAATATTAAGTATTAATACTAGCTCCAACTCTCCCGTAAGAGAGCTTAATAGACTGACATGCAATTTTACACTAATCATTATTTTTGTGCAAGATTTTATAATACTGATATTGATCAAAATACGTTCAGTTATATAATTAGCATCCATACATCAATTAAACTTGAAACATATAATAATTATAGTTCCTTCGAACACGACGTCGTATCGAAAGCGTATTACCATACGCCATCGCTACGTATCGCTACGTACGTATCGCTATATCGCTTACGATGCGACAATTAAGTCAAGCGACATTCTCATTGGTGTACAACGTCGCTTTTTACTTCTAACGTATGCAATAAACTATAAAAAAATATTCTACGCCTGAAGCTCAGATCTGAAGTAAGATGACCAAATCCATCAAAAACATGTTTTATGCAATAAATAATTTATTTATTTACTCACTCACGAGTCACGTTGAATACATTGAGAAGTGCAAATTTTAGTAGGGTGGTCACAATAGGTAGACACAGTTGAACAAAAATTTTGTTAAATGTAAACTATATTTACATGCTTGAAAACTTAAAAAAAATTACTTCCTTTTATATTTCCATTTATTAATATTTTGTTGATTTAAAAGCTTCAATCTAATCATTAATATACACAAGTTGTATAGGCGTACGTTTTAGTATTTCATTGCCAGCATGGACAGTGTTTGTTTCAAAGTCGAAATATTCGTAAAATCTTTGTTCAAGCAATTCAACAAATGCGAGGATTTGAAGTAAAAAGTAGGAAGTGGCATAGTATTCTATTATTTTAATTATGATAAAATATTTTCATGTACCTGTAATATTTAGACCAGCCATTGACAGCCCAAGAGCGCACCCTCGAAAAGTCAGTTCCATGAGTCTTTTTGGGTTGTAAATGAAAATGATCCAAAATGTGTAGTAAGTGATCCCAATTCTGCATGAGAAATACATCTGCTTGGTCTAATATAAGCAATTCTATAGACGCTAAGAAATCATAGTCCCTTTCTTCTTCGCCTTCAGCCCCAACAATCATTCGCAGGCCCAATGGAGATGCTATTAAAATGTCAGATCCATAAAAATCTGTGTAGAGCTGAAATATGAAACTTTTATAATATATTTTATAAGGTATCTTTCTTGTGATAATTTTACCAAGAAATACACTCTTGGCACAGAATAATAACTAGTAGCTAGCTACAGAAGCTTTTCTTCGCAATAGTTTTCAAAGAAATATGTACTCAATGTGATAAACAATATGGTTTAATTTAGCTCGCGTTCCAGGTCGAGCATGTGTTCATTTACATACCTACCAATTTTTTTTTTGAGGGAATATAGGCCTTAATTCACGGGACAACGGTTCATAATAAGTTATATGTGGCTATTGTATTGAAAGAGCTTATGTATGTGTAAAAATATCTGGAATTGTTTTTGTTTCGGATGAAACATAAAAATTGTATTATTGTTATCTCACTAGTAAATTAATTTATTACTTAACTGATCTCTTTTGAAATATGTAATTCTACTTATATTATAAAGGCGAAATTTTGTCAGTGTGTATGGATGTACAATATAATGTATGTTATTAAACAATTAAATACTGCACAGTATCTTTTTGCCATCCATCTTGCAATTATCTAGAAAGTTGAACGTGGTCGAAATAGCGCGCTCGCGTGTGTTTTCTTTCGCTTGCGGCAGCCTTGGCCAGATTAGCCCTTGCGCAATGGCCCTCGCCTGTAGACCGTATGTTTTTAATACCTACACACGGAGATACACAGGCCTGCTCTTGGTTACAAGCAGGCATCACAGTCCTAATTCCTAGAATGATTAATGATTGCTGACCACACTTTTAGAACCTGATAGTATTCTTAATTTTTTTATTGCCTAGAATTTCAAGTGGTACTAAACTTAAAGCATTGAAATAAAGTTTGGAATATGGTGTAAAAACTTACTTTTAATGTTTTCTTTGTAAGTGTAAGCCCCAGTCTAAAAGTGTCATCTGTGTTGCCACTAAATAGCAGTTCATAATCTTCAGGTTTAGGATTTTTTGTGGGCATTATTAATTCTCCTCCAGTAAAATCATCTTCAAATCTATTTTTGTTTACAACTTGTCCTGATTCTTTAGGTACCACAATATCTATCAGAGTTTTAACAACCCTATAAGCTGCATCCTTAAATGGAACTAATATTAACACCTGAAACATAAACATTGTCGCATGTTAAGGTTAATTGCATATAATATAATTTTACTGGATTAATGTAATAAGAGGAATATAATAAAATCACCTTTGGTCTCACTAAGCCTTGATCCCTGTATTCATCAGTTACATCGGATTTCTTAGCCAATTTTACATTGTGGTGAAGAATTTTAGTTCTTGTCTTTAACATATGATTTGCCACATGTAAGCAATAGGTATAGCGAATCTCATCAGCATTCAAAAATGATCTTTCAGTATAAAACAAATCCTGATAATTATTCATTATAGCAAATAATTCTTTTTGTAATGGTGTAAAGACTTCAGTTAATTCTAAATCCCTTTTAATAAGATTTTTCTTATTTGATGCTACTATGTTGCCCCTAATTTGTGATTTGATATTCAATTGTTCATAGTTAACTTCATTGAATGTGTGTGGCATAGTACCTATTGGTGCATATATTTTTTCTTCAAGGATAGAAACTTTTAATTTGGGTTTCTTATTTAGTGACTCTAATGGTTGTGGTATGGCCACAACTAGTTGACCAAGTGAAGGCCATATCTTAGTGAATTGTTTTTCATTTGGAGGGTTATTAGATAATGAAACCAATAATTCATCAGACAAATCATATTCAAAATGCCTTGTGAAAGGATCATTGTCAGCTTTATCATCATTTTCTAATTCAATTTCATCAGCAATCTGGAAAATAAAGAAAAACTTAGTATCAACAGCCTCTATTTGTATAATACCTTATAGTAGAGCCATTTTAATAGGCAACATTTGACAGTTCAACAAAATTCAACAACGTAACCTAGTAACGATGACATAGAATAATATATTACTGTTTTGTTAGAACTGCACATATGCTTAACTTTTTAAAGTGAAACTTTTATTACATCGTCTCAAACTTTTTGGTCTGTGTAGCGCATGTCACGTGTATCGCGGCTGCCGAGTAGGTATACCTACTCGGCAGCCGACCGACATGCGACATGCGCTACACAAAGCAGTGTTCGGAACCGTTCGAACAGTTTCACTTTTACCGTGGTTTAATAAAACCACACAACATTTTATTTCAATTACGATTACATATAATAATTATATATATATAATAATAAAGACCAATACAAGTAATTTTAAGATTTGATTTTACTGATAAACCATTCTAAAAATAATAAATTTCTGATTTAAACAACTGATGTCACTACAATATTGTGTCAATAAACCTTTTTTCTTTTTAAATACCAGTTTCGATTTTTAGGGTAACGTTACTCTAAAAATCGAAACCTTACATCTAGAATCGAATGCATTGATTACTTGTGAATAAAAATCATCATAAATTATTAATTAATGTGTTGTGTTTTTTTAATTATGTAGATACTTGTCTTATTTTGCTCCTTAAATTTATGAAAGAAAGTATATGGGACAGGGATTTTTATTGAAGTTGAAGGCTTAATTACTCGCCATCCCTGGTAGAAAAAAGAAAACTAATGACTATTTAACTGTTCATAAACCATTTTATTAATTACCATAATTTTTTCATCATTATCCTCATCATCATCACTGGTTTCATTTAAATCATTGTCCGTATCATTGGAAATGTTACTTTCTTCTAAGTTATTCATGGTTCTTTCATTCTCTAAGGATTCATTGTCGCTCATAGAATCTTCATCTTCACTCTCTATTACCAAGTTATTTTTATCCCGCTTAAAACACGACACTAACTGTTCATAAGTATCATCTTCTGGTTCACTTTCTGAAAATGTTTCCTGTTGCATTTTAAATTTATCTTCCAGCTGTTTTCTTTTAATCAATTCTTCTGCAACTTTTTGTTTGTCCTTATATCGATTGAAAATTGCCTTTTTATTTACAATTTCTTTATCTTTTTGATCAGACTTCTTCTTCTTGGATACGGATTTAAAAGATCCTTTACGTTTTTTGTTTAAAAACTTTTTGTGTTTACCCATTTTGTATCTTAATTCTTTTGTCTTTTCATGGGATTATATAAGAAAAAATAAATATAATAGAAAATGATTCAATAATAGATTCAATTGTAGATTTTTTACCTAATAAACTTAAATAAACACTGTTTTAGGTAATCATGTGGAATTGACAATTTCGGATCTACCATGTGCAACTGACAAGTGACATTTCAAATCACTCACTGACTGTCATTTGTCAAATATTTTCTCACATGGCGAGCATGTAGCAATAATTTGCAAGCTGTGTGTAAATATTACACACACAGATTACACACTGCACCAACCAAAGCTGAAACTCGCGTCTCCAGACAAGTTTCGCGCCGAGCTATGAGCCACGCACCGAATTAACCGAGAACCAACACATTCGCAAGCAAATTTTTATGGGGACTTGTCACCAACCGCGTTGAGAATAACCACACACAGCTCAAGATTGGGAAACAATCTATGGGCGTATTCAGAAAGAAAGCTTGAAACTTATAAGCGCTTATCGGCGCTTGTCATGTTCATATATTTTCCTGTCAGTGCTGTCAACCCGCGCAGGAAAATATATGAACATGACAAGCGCCGATAAGCGCTTATAAGTTTCAAGCTTTCTCTCTGAATACTCCCAATGGCGTGAAATTGAAAACTGTATTCCGATAATTAAAAGCTGTTTCATATTAAATCTGTCCCCAATCTGTGGAATTTCATGTCAATGATAGATCCTGTCCATCCTGTCAGTTACTCAGATGTCAATTATTGACACTGACTGTCATATTCGCTATTCAAACATCTATGATCTATTCAAATAATTATTTACTAAAGATATTCCATGTTTCAGTTTTCAAATCAATTTTGTTAACAATTGTAATTATTTGTTTTTTTAATTAATAGTAGATATATCCTTTATATTCAAGCATTGTTAATTATTGAGTTCATACCAAAATAAAATTTAAATAACACTTATGACCACGATTATTTTGTTTGTAAGCTTTGTATACAAAGGCTTAGGTTACCACTGCCTATAAGATCTTCGGGGTTTCTTTAGAGAACTGCCGCACGAATTATAGGTTTTTTGTGGGTGGGGGATGGGGGGGAGGAGGGGGGGACCCTCCCACCAAAAGGGGAAAGTTAGGAAACCAATAGTTTTGGAGAAAAATCAATTTTCCTATTCTAACCTCAAAATGTATGGAATTGGTGTAACAAAAATTTTACGATACATAAATAAAATACAAACAAGTTGTGAAAACCTACGTAGTTTTTTTTATTTGAGTGGGAATCGCCCTAAAGTCGCTTCTGGCAGTTCAAATGTTAACCTAATACGCTCGTCGCTTCGCTCGTCGCTACCTACCTATTTGAATACTAAAAGTTTAATAGTTTTTTAACCTACGTAGATTTTTTTAAAGCTATTGCATAGCTTCTATCGCGGGCCTTGAGCGCGGGGACCGAATCCAGAAATTGCGTAACGAAAAACCTCACGCTCCCCACTCCGACGGGCACGAAGGTGCGGCTTGAGGCATGCTATGCAATAGCTTTGCCGCGGCAGTCCCCGAGTGCCACACGTCTTTTTTGTTTGAGTGGGAATCGCCCTTTAGTCGCTTCTGGCACTCGCCGGCCGCTGCCGCGGCACGCTCGCTTCGCTCGCTCGGCTCGTGCGGCAGTTCAAGAGTAAACCTAACACGCTCGTCGCTTCGCTCCTCGCTACCTATTTGGATATTAAAAATAAAAGTTTAATAGTTTTTTAACCTACCTACGTAGATTTTTTTTTTGTTTGAGTAGGAATCGCCCTAAAATCGCTTTTGGCACTCGCCGGCCGCAGCGTAAAGTCACAGTACAGTGAAATAGAACGTCTTGGTCCGCTTTTTTGCACAACAAAACGGATAAATGCACTTTTTTCGCACAAAAAATTATTAACTTTAAAAATTAATAACTAAAAAACTACAAGTTTCCTAACGATAATATTTTGGAATTACAATCTTACATTACCTAGCTAACTAAAAATATAAATATTTCCAACAAATTCGTGCGGCAGTTAACTAAAGCCAACCCAGATCTTCATCTAGAAGTGTATTGTTTACAGCTAGTAAATAAATTTAGCCGTTCCAATTGGCAACCATTCAGATTTATGTATACAATTGAATTAAAATTCTCTCGGTTATAATTTCAATACAGCTTTTAAACTATGGAAAATCAAATACGATTTTTTAGTGATATTGTAAAAGAGGTATTCAACGATGAACATGTTGAAACTGAAACATCTACAGAACAGGTACTTATTTATGAACTATGTTATCCCCTTAAAATTTGAATCTTTCTGCCCTTACGAACCGTAATAAAATCTTTCACTTATATCCCTAAAGCTATAACAGTATCTATGAGGTTATTTAAAAGTTACAATTTAAAAGGGCAAGGTAAGCATAATATTTTAATGCTTTCAGGTACAGGTTGAAAAAGTTATCTCCAGAATTTATAAGCTGTTTGAGCGTGATGCATCAATTGATCCAAACTTACCGAAACTCAGGAAAAAGGTACATAGCAGAGTTTTAAATTCATGGCTAATGACTTTGCCAAAAAATTATACATGTTTGGATGCAAGTCGGCCATGGCTTATTTACTGGATCTTGCATGCTCTATACTTATTAAATGATATGCCTCAAGCTGAAACCCTTTCTGATATTGTGAACTTCCTCAAACAATGCCAACACAAAGAGGGTGGGTACGGTGGTGGACCCTTGCAACACCCACACTTAGGCACAACTTATGCTGCTGTAAATGCATTAAGTATAATTGGGACAGATGAAGCATACAATTCAATAGACAGGAGCAAATTACAAAAGTTCCTATGGACTCTCAGGGATGTGGATGGTTCCTTTGCACTTCATATAGGCGGAGAACAGGACATTAGAGGTGCCTATTGTGCAGCTAGTGTAGCTAAACTCACAAACATATATACAGATGCTTTATTTGACAAAACTGCAGAATGGGTTGTTAGCTGTCAAACATATGAAGGTGGTTTTGCGGGTTGTCCCGGTATGGAAGCACATGGTGGTTACGCGTTTTGTGGAATTGCCTGCTTAGCTTTACTGAATAGAACACAATTATGTGATGTTGATGCATTGCTGAGATGGAGTGTAAACCGTCAAATGCGTTTAGAGGGCGGTTTCCAAGGAAGAACAAACAAATTAGTTGATGGATGTTATTCTTTTTGGCAGGGGGCAATATTACCTATAATCAGTGCTATTTTGTCACAAGGTAAAAATATAAAAGTTATTTATAATGCAGTAACAATATATTTAAGCCTACCTTGTTTGTGTATACTCCATAGAAAATTTTTTTTTCAGAAAACAAAGAATTAATAGAAACTGTTTTATTTAACCAAGGTGCCTTACAAGAATACATAATAGTTTGCTGTGAAGCACCAGAAGGGGGGCTTGTGGATAAGCCAGGAAAGTAAGTAATTTTTCAATAATCAACATAAACTAAATAATAATATGTCCTTAATTTCCATTTTTATAAGCATATAAATTAAGTTTTCTATAAATTCTTGAAATTGCTGCAAAATAGTCGAAAATTATTCTCCTCTTAACATGTCTTTCATGTAAGCAAATTATATTTTAACACCTACAATCTACTTATTAGTATTACCTACATTATGTAAAGTTGATATGTTTTGTTAATTCAATTTTCTATTATTCCAGACCTCGCGATATATACCACACATGTTACACACTGAGTGGATTGTCAGTGGCCCAGCACGGCACAGGAGCAGGAGATCCTTTCGTCATAGGCTCACCGAACAATGAACTGAACAGAGTCCATCCTTTGCACAACATTGCACCACACCTTGTATATAATGCAATACACTATTTTATAAGACATCCTCCTCCAGTGAAAGGTGATGAAAAATAATTGGGTGACAAATCTTGCACGGTATTTGGCGATTGGTATAGCATTTGTATATCTACAAATTAAAAAACATTTTTGTAATGAACAGAGAGAAGAGATCTTTTCTATAATCTACTTGGATCTACTGGCAGCTTTAGTTCGAAATTCATCAAATAAATACATATGTGTCTATGCTTCTTGGTAAAAACATACAAAATACATTTTGATAGATATAGGTATTTCAATATGATCTTGTGATTGAAATGTTCTTGCATTTATATAATATGTTATATTCCAATTAGCATAATATAATATGTAAGTAAATACAAAGATCCACTGGAGTTCGTGATTGTTATATTAGGCATGTTTTTTATATTATAATGATTAATGATCCAAGTAAACATTTTGATGTTTTTTATAATTAACAGACGGAGATAGTAGGTATGCTGTTAAATGTACAATCGCCAACTACTGTTCTAAACTTATGTAAATAAGTAATACATACTATTTATTAGAAAAATATTACATGAGAAATTTTATTCATATTTGAGTAGTTTTATTGACGATTTTAAAATTACTAACCTGAATTATATAAGGACTAGTTGTGCCGCGCGCGTACGCGCAGGCAAAAGCAAGTATTTCTATTGCTTAAGTGATATTCTGATTCATAAGTTCTGACTGTCAAGTAACTACTACCTATGTATTATCAAAATCCATTCAGTGGTTTTCCAGTAAGGGGAACAAAAAAAAAACATACATACTTAACGTTATTAGCAACGTACCCTAGTTTTACCCGCAGTGCTCGGCTCCTGTCGGTATTAGCGACATAATATATAGCCTTCCTCGATAAACAGGCTATGTAACATCGAAAAAATTTTTCAAATCGGACCAGTAGTTCCCAAGATTAGCACGTTCAAACAAACAAACTCTTCAGCTTTATAATACATATTAGTATAGATAAGTAAGTTATTAGTAATTAGTAAGATTAAGTGCAAAAAATAGTTAAAGCATAAATTTAGTTACATAAAATTACGTTATACCTTTAATTATTATTTTTTGTTAAAGTTTCTGTACCTACGAATATTTCAAGCATCTACGTGTTTCCGTTATCAATATCGAGCAAAAAAGTTTTCATTTCGAGCTTATTATATGAGAGCCTCGATAAATATGTTTATTATTCTTATTTTAAGTAGGTATTTGTCTTTATAGCGGCAACAGATATACTTTTTATCTAAAATTTTCGTCTGTTTTACTATCACAGATATGATCATGAGATACCTACAGCCTGGTTGCAGACGGACGCATGGACAGACCTACAGCGAAGTCGTACTCACTTTTATTTTTTACCCGGTTTTACCTGTGGGTTTTACCCTTTTGGTACGGAACTCTAAAAATAATATATGCTAGTTATTTATGGTAGGAGCCCGCGATACCGTATCTGAAAATAACTCGACGGAAGAGTGGAATTCCGATATAAACCAGGAACCATACATACATAGAAATTATTCTCTTCACTGAAAAAAAAAGTTGTGGGAATGTAGGGATTAAACTGAACAATTTCTGTGTTATCTGTATAAAATAAATCGTCAATTTCCAATACCTAAGTAGGTACCATTACAGCTTACAGGGTGCACAATGAACTTGCGACAAAAAACAACGTGAGTCATGAAATACCTAAGTATAACAATTTTTATTGACTGTATTTCAAAGTGAAGGCAATCTCAACATATTGTTTCTAGTCGTAATTACTATTACACGATAATAAGCCAAAAAAATAATTATGCGTTTGTTTCGGACATCGATATTTAAAAAACAATTTTTAATAAGCACATGATACAAAATCGGTTCACTTTAACATATTTTATCACATTTTTGAATATAAATCTAACAGCTATTTAGTATATTTGATGAATTTATATAATATGTATGTTGAATGCCCTAATTTAAAGAACTAGTGGACCGATTTCAAAATTTATATCCGTTGGACTTGGGCATGCCGCATGCATGCATACTCATTACATAAGTAGGTACTAGGTATGTAAACAGTACTTTCGTTGTTCGCCTTGAGATTCGTGTTAAGATCGGTCGTAATCAAAGGAAAGAGGAACGTAAACAGTGGTTCGGGTCGATACTCGTATATACGAACGTTTAGTCCAATTTATCGTCAAGTCTCTAGTCTCTAGGCGATTCTTTGTATAGCCAGTATAGCCTAGTATACTGCGTCTGCACCCCATGGCATGGTTTCACACGCGCACTTGCATGATTTTGTCCTTTTAATCCTAATGTTCCTGTAGGTAGGTATATCGGCATTTAAGGTAAATAGT
The DNA here is from genome assembly GCF_061535455.1 of Colias philodice. NCBI lineage: Eukaryota > Metazoa > Arthropoda > Insecta > Lepidoptera > Pieridae > Colias > Colias philodice. The sequence goes on along the minus strand of NC_143103.1, from coordinate 6,525,123 downwards.
AAATACCCGAACATAAGCTATCTGTCAGTGAAAGTCCCGTCAAAATGGGTCCAGACGTTCCTGAGATTAGCCGAAACAAACAGCCAGACAGACAAAAATTGTAAAAAAAATACTATTTTTATACCTATACGTATACTGTATAGGTACTTACATTGTTTACATTCTGTGGTTTACATCCATACATGTAGTAAAAATCGGTTATTTAAATATTAAAAACAGACACTCCAATTTATTATTGGAATAGATAACCATTAAAACTTAACTAGTTAATTAACAAACGAAATTATTAGAAATATGTTAGAAATGAATCTTTTTCTATTATCACAGGCACACCGCACAACAACTGTGTACCTACTTGGTAAACACCTACGAGTTTCCGCCATATATGCCCCCCTAGTCAAGTGGCTTTCTGTTAGCGTAGCGTTCAATAGAATAGACTACGAATGTATGAGATTGACGTAGGCTGTAGATAAACGTAGCTACAGCTTACGTCAATCTCATACATTCGTAGTCTATTCTATTGAACGCTACGCTAACAGAAAGCCACTTGACTAGGGGGGATGATATAGGTACGCCGTACGATAAATCTCTGTACATATTGACCTGAATATATAAAATAGTAATACTTGCATATTGTATAAGTTAATTATTATGAGTAACATCTACAGCTTGTTTCCTGATAGATAAGTAGGTATGTAGGTATTTTATTATTAATTACACCATTGATTACACCCATAACCAGTTGCAAAGACTACAATAGGTATATCAAATATTTTGTTTAATGCTAGCGGGTGGCTAGCACTCAAGGATCACCTACAAACTTCGTACAAATGCTCAAATCATTTTTTAATAGATCCAACACTTTGGTAGTACCAAAAATAAAAACAGACATCATTGTTATATGATTGTTGAATAACATTGCGACAGCGAAATTCCCCGATACAAAAAAAATTGCGATGTTTCCGCCAAGAGTAAACATCGTAACTATCCATATTTTTCATTGATTTACACTTTCCTTATTCCTTCCTCTCATTGCACATAATAAAGAATTTGATATATACTTAAAGATAAACATTCTGTGTATGAAAATTATGTACAATTACGTTTTTCTGTATTAGCAACCTTTAATAAAATAAGAAAGTGAAGTCCCATGTCCCCTAGTGGGGTAATAAGGGGCAGATGCACCATGCATTATACATCTGTTTCACTGATCGATTTTCTTTAGGGACAAGTAGGTGATCAGCCTTCTGTGTCCTACCAGACCAAGACATTTTTTTTTCTTCGTCTCCACTGGGAATCGAACCCAGGACCCCTCGGTGTTACGCTCACTCGTCAACCACTGTACCGAGGAGGCGGTCAAACCTTTAAAAGGCAATAAAGAAAAGGCCAACTAGACTGAGTCGCCTTAGAAATTCTAATAGGTACATAATCATTGCAAAATTCCACAACCACAAGTAATTTTTCCGGTTTTCCTTGTAATGGTCGTGACATCGAAAACTGTTATATCCGCAAATTGAACTCGTGAGTCAATTATCAGGACACAGAAGGCTGATCACCTTCTTGTCCCTAAAGAAAATCGAACAGTGAAACAGATGTATGCATAATGCATCTGCCCCTTAGTACCCCTCTAGGGGACACGGGACTTCACTTTACTATAGCCTTGAATATTAAACATCCTGAATTTAATATTGTTTTGGATAATTTTAAATAAGTATTAGTAATAAGGTAGTTAGTCATAACTCATAACATATTATGTCATAAGTTAATTTATTAGGTACACTTAAGTACTATATGACACCATAAGATTGTAAAAACCGTTAGATTAGAATCTTCACGATTTTGCGGTGATATGCGCGCGGTACATACATATGTTTTTACTTTTTAGTTTCTACAGCAAATAGCCATATTAGTTAGACATAGGTACAAAAAATGATGCTAATAGGCGAGAAATATATCTATATTTGCTATCAGTATTTTTAACCTTTTACCTGGCACAATCTATCAATGTATTATAATTAAATAAAGATAACTATTTAACTTTGTCTCCTCATACATGCAATTAAAGGTATTTGTCAACATCAACTATCTTACAGGCAAAAACAATAATAACCATTTCAGTGTAATCATTATATTATATTGTTCATATAAATTAGTTTAGATCAATAATTAAGCCCCTTAAATTACTCTCATTCAAACATATACATACTATAATTTTCTACAATATATTATCTTTCACTAAATTTTTATGCAATTTCACTTTGCTCTGCAAAATCAATACAACACATTAATATGATTTCATTAAACTAGGACAAACTCTTCAGATTCTAGATCTGTATCACTATCTTGTATGGGAGCAACCCAGTTTCGCTCTGTTTCAAATATAGAATATCGGATATTTGGAGGGTTCATTACACTACTACGGGAACCATTATGAAGTGTGAATATTGGGTATTCATGATTTGATGACACTCCCTGAGGAGTTAAAAATGACCCTATAATATTCACAAAAGTTTCAAAATCGTTGTGTGTAGCTAGATAGAAACCTATACAACAAGATGGATCCATCTTTATAATAGGCATTTTTCTTGGAGATCGGCAGTGAAAGCTTTGGAGTGAAAAGTTTGGTTGCCATACATCAACCATTTCTTGACAGTAATGTGGATCTAAATGAATTAATCTGTCATCCTGGTAACCAACAAAATAAAGGGAATGTTTTGGCCTGCCACCAATTACTCCTATACAGAAATCCAATGTCAGCAATGATGTTAAACAAGGTCCATATATAGGATTAAACTTCTCAGAGCCCAACTTCACAGGTACTAACAGAATAAGGGATTTCCAAGAGCCATTTGGTAATTTACATAGAGAATAAACATCTTGAATGTATACAGTTGAATCTTGAGCAACATAAACATCTAACTTATCAAATTCATAATTCTCTTTTGAGGCAGCAATCATCACAGCTTTTAAACAATGGGCAACTGATGCTGGTCCATACCAATCTCCAGGTTTTTTCCCTAATGCCTCTCCTAACCTTACCATCTGATGGATAGAAAGAGGGCTGTTCACAGAGGATTTGTCCCCGAACCACTTAATAATCATGCGATGAAGACAATCTTCTTGGAATTCTCGAGCATTTTGTATTGGTCTTTCAGGTGTCCATCTCCATGAACGCCCTAAAAAATGACAAACTAGTGCTTGAGCCAACATCATTTGTCCACTCCTTAACATACATCCCCAACCACAATCAGTGGTAAATGAGGAGCCAGACATTGTAGGGAATTCTCTCCTGTATGTCATCCATAGTCTGCTAATGAAATCCGATTTAAAGCCTTCTATACCTTCTCCATATATTTGTTCCACAGGTTCATTGGCTGTAGCCTCAGTACCAATTTCTGTAGATGATTCTAATGAACCACTTGGACTGAGCTTTCGATGATAGCATCGTCCTAAGAGCCAAACAGGTGATTCTTTTGAAAAATTTGTTTTTAGTTTAACAGTCCATCCAAATTTCATGTTATTCCACATAGATAATAAACGAGACTCAACTTTTCCCTTGAGGTCGTAGAAATCTTCCGAGTTTTCACGTGCATTGTCTCTTGATGTAGCTGCTCCATCAACATTTGATACCGTCAATGTCGTTGTTCCTTGTGTTCCATTATTACTAGCAGACATGAGCAGAGAATTTTGCGAAACAATGCTACTTGATCCGTTCATCTTTCTTTTGCTCACGCTGCAGATGCTCAGGTCTTACCAATATGTAGAATATACATATTTTTGTCAAACATTTAATGTTTAAAACACAAATAAACACACCATACTCTCAGCATTTGTAAGAAATATTAGTCCGGAATGAATTCAATATTCTACACTTTGTCACTTTTTGATGTTTGTTTGACTTTGACATATTTTGGCAAGTGGCTCAATCTCAGAGGAATTTTATTGCTCTGAGGGCTCAATGCTCAATAATCATCAATAGAACATAGATTATAAAATAAAATGAGTTGGTTAAGTATATTAATTTAGCTTATCTACTTGCTTTCACAGAGCAACTAGCAAGTAATGCTGGCGTTCAGCTCGAAACTAATTAAAAGAAAGTCCCATATAGTTCCCGTTGGGATTTCCGAGATAAAACTGTCTATCGATTAGGTCCTTTATAAAATTTCATCTACATCAGTTCAGTGGTTTAGAAGAAGACTTCACGCCTAAACCACACAGACAGACATAACCGTATATTTACTGCAGCCTGTTCTCGAACACCCGACTTATCGATTTGAAGTCCGAGGTTCTCACCACTGAGCCACCACTGCACTTTACATATTCAGACTACTAGTATCAGGCACATAAGTTACCTTAAGAGTTACTAACTGGTTACTATGCTCGTGTAAACCAGCCAAATAAACATAATAATCGTGTATAACCACCACATAACCACACAGTGTAAAACCAGTTAAAAAACTAATTTTTTATCTATATTTTTGAAATTTTGACTTTTCAAATGTCACTTCAGTAAATCAGTAGTTCATTGTACCCAAGTGTATTGCAAGTGTACCTATTCTTTGGTTCTTGGTATTTTTATAATATTACAGATCTTTTAACAATAAATAAACAATAGAAGCATTTCGAATTTAAAAAAACTAAAACCAAAATAGTGTAAAAATAACTCTAGATATAAAGAAAGACACATTAAATTTAGGTATATCAAAAACATTGTTTTGCAAAAAAATATAAAAAACCAATCTGTGTGTTGAATCTCCAGTCTCCTACAAAATAATTAATTAGCTAAGATGATGCCTACAAGAATTGGCCATCTTCCTATTGCTGCTGAAAATCCCCTGGGACTATCATGGCACGATTCGGCGTGGATTCCATCACTTAATCCGTCTAATATTATGGATTATTTTTCTGAAAGATCAAACCCCTTTTTTGACCGGACATGTAACAATGAAGTGGTAAAAATGCAACGTCTTAGCATGGATCAACTGCAGTAAGCATAAGATTTACTGTTATTTAGTTTAATTTTGAACATATTCTTTAATTCTTTATTACACTATGATTGAGAAGGGGTCAAGCAATGGCATATTTAAAATAGTAGACATTCTTTATCAGAATCTATAGCTAAACAAGTTGCTATAATTATGTCAATGGGCTGAAAATTGAGTAAGCTAATAATTTTAATGAATTTGCAATGTTTTCAGTGTTTTGAGATACCTATAGTGCACTCAATGTTTACACCAATATATATTAAAATTTGATTTTGTTGTAACATTAGAAAACAATTCAAAGAATTAAAGTCAATATGATTGTTATTTCAGAAACATGACAGGCCTAGAATATATTTTACTCCATGTTCAAGAACCAATCTTGTATGTCATCAGAAAGCAACACAGGCACAGTCCCTTACAGACAATACCTTTAGCAGATTATTATATTATTGCAGGCATTGTTTATCAAGCACCAGACCTTGCTAGTGTCCTAAATTCAAGATTGGTAAGAATATCAGTATTAAATTGTGAATATTAATGTAATGGCTCATGCTGCAACAACTTAAAACATTTACAGTGACTAAATATATATTATTATATTATTAAGAGGCAACATTATTCTAATTTGGTGAATAAAATATGTAGAAAACTTCTTAGACTGTTTGTTATCTGTATAGATCTGAATTAAGTTTACACTAAAACATGCAACTTTTTTATTTGTAGCTGTCTGCAGTTCATCATTTACAATGCTCATTTGAGGAAACAATGTCCTATTCCAAGTATCATCCCAGCAAAGGATATTGGTGGGATTTCAAGGCTAACAAACCCGGTATGTTTCCTCTTTTTGAGAAGCTAAGACACTGTTGAAGCTATATTTATGTATTGGCAAAAGGTTATACCCTCTACAGAAATTATCTCAATTCTAATTTGATTGTAAATTCATTACAATTTAATTTAAATACTAATGTATTATTTAAAAATAGGTGTAAGTCCATTCAACGCTGGACAGTCTGCTCCAAAGGAAGTATCCAGTACTCCAAAGGAGGAACCTTCAACATTGTTCCAAAGACAAAGAGTAGACATGCTGCTTGCTGAATTAGTCAGGCAGTTCCCCCTCCCTGTCATTCCTGCAGCATCGAGTCAGGTTTGTTGCTATACACACATGGATATAACAGTGCTATTTTATTTTATGAAGGAACTGATAAAAAGAATTACATATAATATGGTTGGAAATGCAAAAATATTTTCATGAGTTGTAGTACTAAACAGGTACAAAATAATACTTTGTTATATTCTTTGTTCACAGACAAATGGTGTTACGGTGAAAACTGAAAATACAAATGATAAAGGTGATAAATCAAGTGATGGAGGTAATTTAAACAATATAACCATAAAACAAGAACCAATGGACACAATGCATTCAGAAATGACAAATGGAAATATGCCAGGACATATGGAAATAAAACAAGAGATCAAGCAAGAAAACATGAAACCACCTCCGGAGAAAAAGCCCAGAAGTTTAGTTTAAAATTTATTAATATTAAAAAGAATTAAATACTTGATAAGATTAAAGTGTATAAACGCTTTTTGTTTTTTATTCATTAACCTTTGTGTATTTCATTAAAACTAGAGACACCCGTTTATCTTGTAATTGTGTTCAATAAAGTTTTCATAGCAATGCTTCATTGTTCCTCTCTTTCTGTAAATTATATAAATTGATAACATTGTCCTTTAATTTGTTATTATCAGTACATATTATACAATTAGCACTTTCACTTCTAGTAGAACTTAGTGGATCTCTGAAACATAAAAACTTATTACTTCTCATAAATACAAAATAAATTGCAGCTATACATCATTCATCATAAAATTTCTTAAATAATGTGTATTGCCTTACGTTGCATTATTGAATCCCAATTTGAATCCATACCGGAAACCCTCTTCATATCCCATATCAAAACTTGATTGAAATGCCTTACTTTCACCATCTGCTACACCATCTGAATATCGGACTTTATGAATAGTATTTACTGTCCTCGCCCAAGTTTTAGCTGAAAGTTTAATAGTTTCATCTCCCATCATGAAAATGTGTTCTTATTAGAATAACAATTTGAATTTGTTGTGATTTCTTTAACAAAATATATAGTTGTTTTCATAATCATTGGCGCTTAATCCCTGTCGTTTTCCATTCACGATATGATTTAAAATTGTTATTTGTTATATTTAATTGATTTGAGTTTCGCGTATTTACAATAGTAATTTCAAAATTTTGATTGGAAATTTGACAGTTCGCCTAATGAACCACAGATTATTATAGTACTTGTCAGTTGTCACAATTAATGTAATGCACAGATGTACAAGATGTACAAAAAAAAAATCTCACGCATTAATAAAACCATAGTAAAACATATTTTAGCAACAAATTTCTCGCTGGCCCGAAGCTGAATATGTATGTAATATTTGTAGTCGATATATTGTATTACGGGTGAGACAGTACCCACGCGCAGTAATCTCCTCTACATTTCATTCAGCGCTACAGTTTCAGGCCGCCTATGGCCTATGGCTCATGCCCGAGTGGACAATCCATACTAATATTATAAATGCGAGAGTAACTCTGTCTGTTACTCAATCACGCCTAAACTACTGAACCAATTTGCATGAAATTTGGTATGGAGATATTTTGATACCCGCGAAAGGACATAGGCTACCTTATTACCTTATATTGCGAAATATGTACCACGGGCGAAGCCGGGGCGGACCTCTAGTATTATTAATATTTTCAGAATGATTGTTTATATTTTTTGATTAGCGTAGCACCCAAGCATTCTTTATATTCTTATCTCAACACATAACTATAAACATATCAAAACACTTGTTATTCTTGTTATCTTCTTTTATGACCTACTAAATAATGCTAGCAGCTAGGTGTGTTACTACGTATAGTGGTTTGATATGAAATAAAACATAAATTACTTGGAGATACTTTTAATCTCATTAAAACAATCAAAAATCTACTTTATATTGTGTTATACTGTCTTTATCTGGAAACTTAGTCCTAAGTATGAACATGTTATTCACTTCTGGCATATTGTCCAAAGTTTCCAGATACCCAAACCAGTATATAACTAGTCCTGGACCAAATCTGTTCCAGTAGCATATTAATTGTTCTTTGAGATAACCCATATGGTTCTCTTCATCACCAAATAATGCTTTACTTTCAATCCAGTTCACAATGAAACCGTCTACAGCGATTGGGACCTCTAATTTAAAGTCAGGAGTCTTATCATACCCTCTAGTGCGTAAAATATTTTCATCAGAGAATGTTATATTCATCAATTTTAGTTCTCTTTCCAATCGTAGCTCATACTCTAATCCAATTGATCTAGAAAATAAGAATATTTTTCATAGAACATAACAGTTTAATAATTTTGTTTATTATTTAGTAATAATTAAAAGGATACATCATTTTTAAAAGGTGTTTGATTAATTTCATTCAGTAATTTTTTACCAATTATGAAGTAAGACTTGTTCCTTTGTTATAATTAATTATTATACTTACTGTTTGATGATATCAGCATAGTGACCATATTGATTATCATTCATTATACCCTGAAAATGTAATTTATTCAGTTTGAAAAACATTTATTTAAAATGCCTTGCTTTTTAATTAGATGACATCAAAATCCATAATAATATAAGTAATTATACAATGATTTATGTATTCAATTTGAATTGATGCAAGCAGTATACTGATCAATAGTTAGGTTTAATTAAAACATACCAAAAATACTTGATAAGCCAAATCCTTATCTTCTATAAGTGTAGAGTCCTTTAAACATTTCTTGACCATTGCAGAATCTGAATATACATTTTGTAGTAATGATCTGACGAAAAGTGCAGGACTTACACATTGACTGTCAGCTAACCTGCGAAGTAATGTTTATTTTAAACACTTAAATATGTTACATTGATTGGATATTTGTTGATTGACATTGATCGGTTTTAATTTGTTACATAGATAGGTTTGATATAACATTGCTATCCATTAAATTATATTATTAATTTAGCTAGGTACTTACTGAATTATAATATCATGTTTGTTTTGACTTTTCATCAGGTTTTCATATAAGTCATAGTATTTGCTTGAAATTACTGGAGACTTTCTGTAATTATGTTTCATTGCTCTCTGAACTAATAAAGATATAATGCTTCCCATAGTTGTTGGTGGAATACTAAAAATTATAATTTTAATAAAATTATTTATAATATAATAAATTATTATTATGAGCTATTGACATAGATTTATAAACAAAATACAAACTCTTTATATTTTTTTCGTAATTCATTTTCAGCCTTCCTACTGTATGATGTTAATTTATTGAAGTCCTCTACTATAGATGCATATACCTTACAAGGCATAGGTTTTATTTCATCTTGTGACAGCATGATAAATAATAAGGTAAATTTTTGTTATATTATCAATGCAGCAAAATATACCATCCACTGGTTTACTTGCATGAACGGGTAAACAATCTAGGAAAGTTTAGTTTCAATATTATTTGGTGAAAACATTAACATATAAATTGGATAAAATTATACAGTTATACACTTATGAACATATTTTGATCAATTTATTGTTTCATGTTTATAGTTTATACTACTTTGTGCACAATTCGACAATTATTTCTGTGATTATATCAGTCAATTTCAGTGTTGAATTTTGTATATTTGCTATACACATAAACAGTGAAACTATATAAATGTAGTTAAATCTTGACTTGAAGTGGGACAGGTGACAGCAGACAGATGTGAGATGACTGTCAAACATTAGAGTCCAGAGATAGATATAGAATTAAGTTATAAGCCACAGAGTAGGTAATAAATATAATACAATAGGGTCAATTGTATTACTCTTTACTCCTTGAATCCTACCTATTGAATATATCTTGGTGTTTTTATACTTTAAAATAAACAAAGTATATCAAAATAACAAACAAAATGCTCTAGATAAATAATTATATCATTTTCAAATTATCACTTGACAGCATTGAGTTACTACGTACTAGAGAAGCCATCGCTATACTATGCTACACTTTTTGTAACACCACCAATTTTTTTTGTTACATTGATTGGTTTTAATTGATAAGTTTATTCATATTTTTGAAGTGAAACTTCTTTATTGGGGTTGGAAAAAATGTAGTGTAACATTTTTTCGCTACGCGTGACATTTTTCCGTTACGCGTCATCCATAGAAATCTAAATAACAAGACACTAGAAGTCGTAAGCGTGCGTGACCTTGTCGCCACTCAGGTGATTTGCACATCACCAGTGCATTCGTCACTGTTCAGTTGCTCTGGAGACGTATGAGTGTATACATGGTGTGTTTCAGCAATTCCCATTGCGGAAATTCTTCCACAAGTTGTAGTTATACTTATAAAGGAATAATATTTCATCGGAAAATATTTTTTTTTAGAAATAATGCCGTTTTTCCTTAAAATTATAGAATATTTACAAGTATTACGAGTGTCACCATAGTAATCGAAATAACAATGAATGACACAGTCGACCATTCTTATTATCACGTTTGTTCGTATTGGAGCAAAAAGTCTCATATACTTAGGGATGTTATTCTAAAATAAACCGTAAATTCGTGCGTTAGGATACATATTCAAAAGCTTAATTTAATAGATAAGTTAGTTTTCACTAAAATCAAGCTGTCCAATAAAAGGCATAGTTTACTTGTGTGTACTGTTTAGCTTTCGGTTTGAATGTGTTGATTTTGGCGACAGCGGTTTTCATACGAATTATGACATTATAGCCCTTCTATGTGTCTTGTTATTTAGATTTCTATGGCGTCATCTTTTTCTTATCCCTACCACGCGTGATTCGACGTATTTCTGGAAAGTTGCATATAGTAAGTTATTTTTTGAAAAATAAGGTCATAAAGAAGTTTCACTTCTTACGTGTGTGTACACTAGTACACGTACACATTTTTTATTTTAATAAGAGCCGATTTTTCAATCCATGGTTAAAACCAAGAAGCTTATATCTAATACACTGGAGATTTCAGTATGAACATTAACTTGTAACAAGAAAATATGACATGGAATGACGCCTGTATGTTTTTTTATCCCTTTCACACCTAACTTGCCAAGTTGAAAGGTGAAAGTGTGAAAGGGATAAAAAACATACAGGCGTCATTCAAGGTCATATTTTCTTGTTACAAGTTAATGTTCTTACTGAAATCTCCAGTGTATTAGATATATAAGCTTCTTGGTTAAAACTTATCCGCCCAATAAAGTATTACACGATAGCACACCCCGGACACTCCATACAAAATGATCGTTTTGACAGTCACACTGTAGAGACTGCAAATGTGTGTGTTAACGCTTTATGGTTGGCACATTTGTGACTAGCGTAAAAAAAATTCGCGTTTTTCTGATGAAATACATCCGTAAACAGCACAATATCTAACCATTTTCTACGAAAAACGATAATCACAAATCCAAAATAATAAAATTACTTTAAGTCAATTTGATTAATGTTGTCAATCTTCGTTGCGTATCGTCCTTGCCGAAAAATATGGCCCATTTTATGTCTGATCGAGCGGGGGTGAGGTAAGTTTAATTTTGGCGGGAGGCGGAGAGTGTCCGTTCTGTAGCGTTTAGCTACTATTATGTATTCTGTGACGATAGTATTAAAATGTCACTCGTAATTCGTAAACTGTCAAAGACGGGCAAAGAATACATTTTTGAAATGGTAGTTTAATACGTTATTCGACGAATAAGTATTAACCAAGGATTGAAAAATCAGCCCTAAGATAAACATTATTAATTTGTATCATTGATTGGTTTTAATTTATAAGTAATAAGAGGCAGAATATCTACAAAGTGTATGACTCACTAGCCGCCCCTCGCCGCGGCCGCCGCGCTTGTCGCACAGATTTTGTTCGTGGTGCCCTCTCTATAATAATACCTCAATGCTTGACAGTTGGCAATTGTCACTGAATAGTGAATGTCAAGTGACACTGATAATTGACATTTGACATTGACACTGTCCAAACCAACAGAATTTTGAATTTTTGATCTCCGAGATTTTGATAATAATAATCTAACGTGAAAGGTGCTGTTTTAAACATAATAAATCAAAATATATTTAACATAATTACGCCCAATTACATTATATGAATAGGAGCTTAAAAGATAATCCTTTTATTCATCAAAAATGAGTGATGTAAAATCTGATGATTTGATAATTGAGAAAATTGTAAATGCCGCAAAAGAGAAACCTAAAGGGTTAACTGTAACCGATATGGCTGCTGCAGTTCCCGAGTTATCATCAGCAGAGCTCGTTGAAGTTATTAATAAACTCCTTCAACAAGGTCAAATTGAACTTTATAAGCAAGGTGGATCATTAATATATAAGTAAGTCTTTTGTTTATTTTTAACTATATTTTTGGTAGTAGGTATTTTTTGCATCTATCATTTATTATTATTATTTATAGAATAAAAAATCAAACAGCAAAACAAGTTATAAAAGGTGCAGATAATGAAGAAAAGGTAGTTTATAATCTTATAGAAGAAGCAGCTAATAAAGGAATCTGGATCCGAGACATAAGGAACCGATCAAACTTAAGTATGACACAGCTTACAAAGATTTTAAAGAATTTGGAGAGCAAAAAACTTATAAAAGCTGTAAAATCTGTTAATGTAAGTATTATAACTAAATCTATTAATATTATGTACAAAATAAAGTAATTATATAATAACATGAAATCTTTTCAGGCTTCAAAAAAGAAAGTATATATGCTATATAATTTGGAGCCTGATAGGTCTGTGTCAGGAGGAGCTTGGTATCAGGACCAGGACTTTGAATCTGAATTTGTAGATATCCTCAATAGGCAGTGTTTGAGGTTTCTTCAACAAAGAGCAGATAAAATAAAAAATAATCCACGTGGGCCAATAGTTGGCCGAACACAATCCTATGCAACAGCAGCTGAAGTACAAAAATATATAACTGACTTAGGTATAAGTAAAGTAAGTGCAACTTCATAAATAATCTTTGTTGGTAAGAAAAAAATATATAATAAGCCAACTATTTATGCATTTTTGTAACTCACACTTTTAGGTTTACATAGTATTTTTTCTAACATGTTTTTATAATCATAAAGGCATTATGTCATTCATTATTTGATAGATTTCTAACATTTCTAAAATACCATACTTTTATATATTCACTATGAGTTAATGTTTTATAAATTTCTATCCATTGCTATATTGTATACTATTCTTTGGCAGGTTAAACTGGAGGTGGAAGATGTGATAACAATTTTAAACACACTGGTGTTTGATGGCAAAGCAGAGAGCAGTGTTTATCCTGACGGTAGCAGAGTATATAGGGCCATAGAATCTCTGCTGCCTCCACCAGGCTTGGTGCAAGTACCTTGTGGCATTTGCCCTTTAATACATAGGTGTTCGTCCACTGGACTCATTACACCACAAGACTGCAAATATATGAGTGAATGGCTTGAACAGTAAAGATTTTGATGTCAAGTACATATTTATTTTTTTCATTTTTTATTAACTCCCTCAATGGTTAAATTCCAAATTAAAGCTTAAATCTTGTTACATAGTAATTTGTAACAATGATTTTAAAAAAACTTCAATAAAACAGCAGATTATATATAGTAATTTATATTATGGTGGCTTAACTATAATGTCCACTGATCACTTAAAGTTACATTATACACAATATTATTATCATGGTAACAATTTTGTTTAAAATAAAGCACTACTTGATCTTGCCAATTCACACCAGAAATTACCTATTCAAATGCTGTACAAAGCCAATAGACGTAGGTGGCACCTCTGCTTGAATTATGCTACTTGTTAAACTTGTAACTGGTTCAAAAACAATATCCAGTTACATCATCGCAAAAGGCCTATACACAACTATTCAACTACAATAATTCCCTTATTTCGAATTGAATGAAGTATAATTTGAAAACTTATGACTGATGATGTTAAATCTTTCCGTCTTCTCACTGAATAGGTCTATCACTTACATACTTACAACAATACATTTTTAGTAGAAGTGTATGTATACTCAACTCCATTTATTTCACAAAGATTAAAATAAATATGCAAGATTTTTTGCATATTATCAACCTGCAGGATGTAAAGAATACTCAGTTTTGTCTACAAAAAATAAATAACATTACAAAATACTTTCAATGGTATTTTCAAAACAAACTTCTAAAATTATTTTCTATGTTATGAAGAGCCTCTGAAAGCAATGCAGGCTCTCGTTGATAGTTGTTATTTTTTTCTACAACCTTTTTTCTTTCTTGTTCGGGAGTTTGTACGAAGACAGAACTTAATACATCCATTTGTATATAGTTGAGTGATTGTAGAATAATTCCATTATTGGGGTAAGGTGCTGATGATTGTATATAATGTGAATAACTTATATTTTCAGTTTTGGGTTGGATTGGTGGGGAAGTTACTCCTGGTGATGAGCCGCCTGGGGGTTTATAACCAGAAGGACCTTTTGGTGGACCATCTGGTTTCTTGTCACCTACAAAAAAATGTTGTTCATTAGAAAGGTTCAAATAATAAGTGTATTAATTCAATTAGATATAATGTAAATAATATCTCACCAATTGAATGAATTAATCTCTCCATTTCTCTAAGCTGTGTTTGCTGTTGTTGAACAGTGAAGTATAAATCTGTTATGGTTCCTGTTATATGTTTCATTTCTTCTTCACGTTTAGCTTCCTTAGCTGCTTCTTTTTTGCTTTGTCTAAAAATAAAATATAATTAACAAATACTATTAATTAAAATATTAACAAATACAAACATGGAATGTATTGATTATATTTAAAATAAAAAATTTACCTGTTGTATTCAATGATAAGCAAACCAGCCCCAATAACAAATATAACAGTTTCTCCAAGGAGATTAGCCCCTAGTTCAATAGCCATGTCTTGACTTAGGACTGGAATATTGACTGGTTTTCCTAAATTTAAAATCCACATTTTCGCTTTTACTTCGCACCAGTTATAAACTAAAATAAAAAATTGTGGTTATAAGTTAAGAATAACTATGACCTAATGTAATGATACATTTCTAATTACTATAAAAAAATTAACTTACATTGAGCGGGAGGCATACAAACATAGGTTCTGAAAAAGGGACTATTTTTCGCTCTTTCCTTACAAATATTGGCAATAGGTTTGCTTATTTGCTTCACCAATAACACGGAGAGTTTAGCTATAGGGAAAGCACCAACCACCATGTTGAAAAATAAGTATCGTTCGATCGAGAAAAATGTAATTTATTCGAAAATTATCACTATTTTGTACTTAATAGTTAATGAACTAATCCATAATTAAATACACTGGACTGGAACATCTTTGGTGACTTTAAATGCGAAATTTAAAAGTGACCGAGAATTATCTAATTCATCCCAATTTGACATTGACATTTGACAAGCATTAGACAGAATTGTACAATAAGGTACCAACTGACGTCCTCAAACGAGTCCTTAAAACTGACAGTTGCTTGCTCTCGGTAGAGAGTAGTATAATATTCTTTGGTTGCTTGGTTGCTTGCAGATAATGATGAACATGTGGTAGGTAGGGTAAGAGCTCGGATCAATTAACTAGCTTGTTAATTGCTCCGAGGGTAAGAGGAACTCATGGTTTACAGATTTTTTGTTACGTCTGTGCTACGTAGCGACATCTACTAAAAACCGCTCAAACTAATTCGCCTTCACTGAACTACGGAAAGTACCTCGGAAAGCTCGGAAAGTACATAGTCATAAACGCTTCGGTTTACTAGTTATGGGTCTCTATGCTCTCTCCCCCAGTGACCTTGACCTTATAAAAAAGCACGTACGCATCAGATCACTTGGACTTTGTTTTTAATTTAAATGTTTTGTTTTTGCACTTGCAAGCAAATATTTTTTTAAATTCACCATTTTTGCATTCAACGATAATCCTAAAATATGTTTGCATGTTTGTTTGCTTTATCAGTCACATAATATGATTGCAAAAAACGTTTTTAAATAAAAAAATATACAGTAACATACCAAATACAAGCACCATTATTGCGTCTAAATATTGAATGAATAACTAATCTCTCCTACCAGTCAATTACTTTTGTTATAAGGCATAACTATAAAGTTTATAACTAGAAAGTTTCATTGCACTGCAAAGTTGAAATAATGTGAATTTGAGTGGGTTAAAAATTAGGCAACCGATATTGATTTTACGTTCATGTGTATAGTGCGATCTTAGTGCCATAAACAAAAATAATAAGAAGAATGGTTTTAGAATGTTAACCCCGCGGTTTCTCCCCAGCCTTATCCCCAGCCAAACCTGCAGGCTATAGCTATATATTAATATAATTAAAGTATTTGAAATGATAATGAATATTTGTGCATATTATGCTTGCTCTGTGATTTGTGCCAAATTTCACTTAAAACCTTTTCAGTCGTTTTGGCGTGATTCTAATAAAGATCCAAATTTTCGCATTTTGTATTGTATATATTAGGGTAACTGGGTAAGTAAATAAAATAACCCACGTTACGAATTGAAACCTTTCGTTGATTATTCTTCTTCTTCTTCTTTTTTGTTTATGGCCTTTCCGATCCCATTAGAGCGTTTTCACATTATCCGATCCGATATCGGATATCGGAAGCCGATAGCCGATATCCGATATCGGTGGGAAGTAAAATGTTTGAAATATATACCTGTCTTTCACATTGTCCGGTCCGATATCGGATATCGGAGCCGACACCGATATTCCCAGTGGCTATCGGACGATAATGTTCAGTGTTGCCAACTCAATTTTCGAAAAGGCAGTATACCAACAGCAAAAAAGCACTAGTTGTGTATTTTCATTTCATTCATTTCAAAAAATTCTTTGCTTTTAACCTAAAACCCTTTCTATAAAAAGAAACCTTTTTTTTATTAAGAAAACACACATTTAAGTATTTATAGGCATTTAAAATACGATTTATACGGCAGGTATTTTTATTTGCCGTATTAAAATATACGGCAATTGGCTGAACTGAAGTAAACAAAAATATATTGCGTTCTTAAATTCAAATATCTATCTTCGAAAACATTAGTGTCTATCATCTTTATTTTGTCTCATTCTGCCTCGCTCCTCCTCCTACTCGGATGTTGGTTGTGCTGTTTATTGTATTGTTGTCATTGAGTGCTTTGTTTTTAACCGACTTCAAAAAAAGGAGGAGATTTCACGCCGATTTTATTTTTATTTTGAATTTACAACAAAGAATACAAAGTTTGAAAACTCTTAATTCCAAAACAATTGCATAAGACAATAAAATAATTTATGTATCTTTACTTACAGGAAATTACAACGATCATATTACAAATATATTTGAACGAGTGACAATTTTCTTTTAGGATATTACAGTGTAATAAGAAAAAGAAAAGAAAATGTGAGCAAAGATTGTATCACTTAATAAATTTATCATAGGTATAAGGTACTACATGAACTTTTATAAATTATGTACTTAGTGAAAAAATGACTAAATGACTAGGTACGTCTTGCTAAAAATACATTTAATAGGTATTTACATACTAATATGTATTACTAAAACTATTAACTAATACTAGATTGTAGTAGGTATTGATATAAATTTATTTAATTTATAATGTGTTAACATAAGTATATTGTTATACAAATGACCGATATCAAAACTATTTAAGGCCGCTGCATACGTGACGGGAAAATACCTCGGACGGGACGTGAGCGGGACGGGCACGTGATTGCCTCGTTCACAACGGGAACGTGGAGCAAACGCATACGCACCGTGACGTGATTCTGATCTAACGTGCTAGTGTTGTGAACAACGAAAGATGGATTTTTCAATTCAAGAATTGGCTTTAATTGCTATTGCTCTAGATGACGAAGAAGCTACGACCGTCAAGAAAACATTAACATCTTTGTAATCTACATTCTGCAAATAAAGAAATTTGAATTTGAATTTGTTTACCCAATACACAACTTTTTTGATTTTTCGTTTGAACAATACTGTTTTTGATTTATAAGCTTAAGATGTTTCATTTTTATATTTTTGGTAATAATGCCGCCATAAAACAAAAATATTATGCACTAAAATTATTTTGGCATTTTAAACATAAAATACGTAATTCAGAACACGATGAAGTGTCACAGGAATCATCATAGGTGAAAAGGACTAAGTATAGTTAGGAATACCACAATATATTCATTAAATAACACTTACCGTTTTCACTGTATGACAATTTCACAGCAATTTTACGGCATAAATAATTTTTATAAAAATTATTTATGGCGTAAAATTGCCATATTTTGTATTTAAATATTGTGGGTTCGCTAAATTATACAACGCTGGATAAGAGCGTACACATTCGATCAGTTTTTCGTCGTCCATTTTCGATACTTGGAAGGCGTCACTATTAATCTCTCCGGCACGAACGGAGCGACTGTGCATACGTAGCGAAATCACGGACGGGACGGGGCACGTGCGGGACGGGACGGGACGGGGACGTGCTAAACATCGTCGGCGACGATATTTTTCCCGTCCACGTTCCCGTCCCGTCGATGTTCCCGTGACATATACGTATTTGGATACATTTTGTATGCAACGATGTTTCCAAAACTTCCCGTCACGTCCCGTCCGGGTAAAATCCCGTCACGTATGCAGCGGCCTTTAGTAAATAGCACATCTAATTTCTAAATAATATGCAGTAATTTGTGATATCAAATCTTTTTTTACATTTTACTTTTCTTTTTTGAAGTTGTTTTTCTTTATCGTAGTTATTTTTGATGTACATGTACAACTATGATATAACATTTGATTTTTTTAAATTATACCTTTTTTTATCAACTGGCAATTTAGTTTAGTTTTCTCTAAAAATTTCTGGCAAGACTCATGATGATATCGGAACGATTTTATCGGACAATGTGAAAGGGCAAATTGTATCCGATATCGGATATCGGCTATCGGCGTCCGATATCCGATATCGGATCGGATAATGTGAAAACGCTAGCCCTCTTTGATTTTTGGAACGTCGGTAAAAAAAAAGTACATTGTCACTGTCAAAATTATTTGTATACAATTTCAATTTCAAACAAACAAGTTCAACTGCTGTGTTAATTATATCATATTGTTAATTTTTTATCATAAAATATTATGTATTACATTTTTCACATGTTATAGGAAATGAAAGGGCTCCTAGGTTTAAGATTATGAAATGATCTTAGAGCATTTCTTTAGCCTGTTACATTCACCATGAGAAAGTTATCAATTTTAAAACTTTTACTTTTTATATGTTTTTGCTGTATTATCGTATTTTTTTATTCAAATATAAATAAATCTGATAAAGGAAGCGGAACCTACGAAAACAATTATTTTGATCATGAAGACTACAGGCATGTTTATAAAAAATAATATTTAACCAAATTTTAGTTTATTATTCTATAACCTATTCTATGAAATCACATTTTCTTCTTTTCTTTATGGAAATAATTTATTTTCCAGGCGTAGCACATCATCAACGAAAACTCAAAGAGTTGTGATTTCATTTGTGGTTTGTGATTCAAGATTCAATGAATCTTTAAATGTTATCAAATCAGCATTGCTTTTTACAAAAACTCCCTTATTATTCATTATATTCACGGATCAAAAATTAAAACCTCTCTTTAAGTCTACTCTGACTGAATGGAAAAATATTATTGGGGAAAAATTGGAATTTGAACTCCAAAGAATTAATTTTCCAGAAGCTCATAAAGATGAATGGATGAATTTGTTTAGCAAATGTGCAGCACAAAGACTTTTTATACCGGTTTGTATATTATGAATATTTTATTTAAAGATAGGTAATATTTTATTTAAAGGTAGGTTTTAAGGTATAATATTTTTACAGGTTTCAGAATTGTTGAAAGTATATCAATTAGAAACTATGTTTCATAATAAATTACATTACATATTATATTAATTTCAAAATGTTTAAAATCAATAAGATATCTATTGGTTTGTATACAGGGTTCCTATTGCACCGTTTCAATTCTAATAAATATGTACATAACATTTCATAATTTCTATATAATTGATGTTATTTATTTCAGACATTGATTCCACACATAGATGCTATGATTTATGTGGATACTGATACTTTATTTTTGGGACCTGCTGAAGGATTGTGGGATTCTTTTTCAAAATTTAATCACACACAAATATCAGCAATGGCACTAGAAGATGATAATCCAAATGTTTCATGGTATCCTCGCTTCGCAAAACATCCTTTTTATGGAAAATATGGTGAGAAAGCTTCATCAATCAACAATATTTAATTTGAAAGCAGTTTTTAGACAGGGATAAATAACAAATCTTTAAATGTATTATAAGTTTTATTTATTTAACATTAAATTATTATATATTTTTAGGTCTCAACTCAGGTGTTATGCTGATGAATTTAACAAGAATGCGAGAATTTGGCTGGGTTGACTATGTTACCCCAATTATGTTGAAATGGAAATTGTATATACCTTGGGGTGACCAGGTAATGTTTGTTTATATTACAATTGGATAAGAGTTGACTCAAGAGCTGTAAATACTATATTAATGTGCATCAGGCAATGTAAAAAGTTTCATTTTTCAGAAAACACAGTTCCTATTACATACTAGCTGTGCCGCGCGGTATCACCCGCGCGGCTCCGCTCCTGTTGGTCTTAGCGTGATGATATATAGCCTATAGCCTTCCCCGATAAATGGACTATCTAACACCGAAAGAATTTTTCAAATCAGACCAGTTCCCGAGATTAGCGCATTCAAACAAACAAACAAACTCTTCAGCTTTATAATATTAGTATAGATTTACAAGATTTACAACATTAAAATGTACCAAATATAAATATATTATGTATTATGAAAAAAGAAGTCGTTATATGGATATTAAATTATATGATTTAATTTTCAGGATATTATAAATATTATATTCCATTACCATGAAAGTGCAGTATATGTGCTATCATGTAGATACAATTACCGCACAGACCAGTGTATGTATGGTGATGCGTGTGCCGATGCCACAAGTCAAGGTATCTATGTATTACATGGAAGTCGGAGAGCTTTTCATAATCATAAACAGCCTGCTTTTGAGGTAATACTTTATATAGCTTAGTACTGGTTGTTTATTTATTAGGTATACTAAATATTCTTAGAGGTGCACAAAGATAAGATTGTCTTTATGAAAGCAACTATTTTTAGTAGTCTATGTTGAAAAAATATGAAATAGCTGTTATGGGGCCACTTATATATCTCAATTTACATGTGTTCAAGTCCTCATCTAGACATATCCTTAGCTATCAAATGAATCTTCTTAAGGTTCAAATCTAAAGATACTGGGGATCCTACTTACCTTATTTATACTTTTTATTAGATTATGGTAAAATCAATTTGTGGTAGTTGATATAAATGATTTGAAATAATTACAATTTAACTTATTGTTTCAGGCTGTATATCAAGCTATGGACGAATATGAAATAGGAACAGAACCAAACAATGTGTTGGTCAAAATGGAACAGTATTTTGATGCAGCTCCGGAATCTAATTGTGGTAATTTAAAGGATGCCTTTCTTAAAGTTCCAAAACAGGTACTTAGTAATACATATGTGAAACCAGAAAGGTAACAATCACAATTATTTATCAACTAATAATAATTTAACAATTTTTGTGATATAGCATTGCAGGCAAACTCACACCAGAATTATGTTTATTTAACCAAAAACTAGAAATAACAACTACACACACTCAGAATATATATTTTTTATATATTGTTTTGCATATTATAGATAGGTGTTTTGTTCTTGATACTTGTATTTTTGCCTACTTGTTTAACTTTCATGATGACCCACACAATGTGAGTATTGTGATCCTCGGATTGTGATCAAACAATTGAATATAAAACTCAAAATTTTTTGAAGTGAAACTTCTTTATCGGGGTTGGACAAAAATTTAGTGTAACATTTTTGCGTTACGCTGTCTGTGCGTTCCGCCGTACGCGTGACATTTTTGCGTTACGCCGTACGCGTGACATTTTTGCGTTACGCCATACTCTGACATTTTTAAGGTCATAAAGAAGTTTCACTTCTTACGTGTGTACTCTAGTACACGCATACATTTTTTTTTCTAAAACAAAAAGATACAAATCCATTTGAAAGTGGTCTTTTACTCATTGCTACAAGTATCAATTTAGATTGCGCTTTTTGATTTACATATAAGTGTTCGACTTAACATAATCATTTTTTTTATTATTATTATTTATTACATAGTTATAACATTCTTATTATAAATTACCCTCAAAAACATGACATTTCCACCTTTATTAAATGTACATGTAGAATGTACTTGTATCAAATCAGAATTAATAATTCGTATTAAGTAAACATAAGTTTAAATAAATGTATTATCTTGGATGATGTGGCCTTTGTTACCATCTTTCATAATGTTTTAGTTTATATGTAAGTATTGTTTCTATGATTAACCTAATTTTCTGTTCTATGTTCTATTTATTTAACAATTAATGTATTGTTTTAAATTAAAAATGACGCGTAATTAAAATATATACATATTAAAAAAAACCAGTACACATTAGTATTGTGTTGTTATAAGAGTTGGCCTTAAAAAAAATGATTGTGAGACTTGTTGATGCATGATAATTTAATATGTATGATTTTTTTAAGAAAAAAGCATTCAGAATACATGGCGAAAAAGTGTTCTTCTTTCGTAGTTCTTCGTGTTTATTCGTATTAAGTGTTATTAACTGCTTAAATGATGCAGTAGTGGAACTAAAGGTTAGTCACAACTCACAACTCATAAGTGATTTATCACTTCAATTTTTCTTCAATTAATAATATCCTTATTTTAAAGTATCATAAGTATGCCGAAAAACATAAGACGATAGGCTCTAAGACGATAGGTATCAATTTTTAAACAATTCGACATTCCTATGACATTGATTTTCTTTGCTTATTAAAGCCATTCAAATCTTATTTTATAATACTACTTAAATATTACGATTTTATCTCATTGTTGCAGTATTGTGCATAGTAATGCATTTTAATGTTAAGACAGTAGAATATTTATTATTTATTTAAGATATTAATTTATGGATCTGATACGGCACTTAAGAATAGGGCACAAAAAGTTAAACTTATACCAATTACTTTAGACGTTGTTTTTTGCGACCTCAATGCAGTATTATGCACAAAAAAATTGCACAAATCGACCGTTTATTTTATAGAATGATAAGTTTAACACAAGTATTTTAATCTGCCTCATATTATATTATATTCTTACATTAAGTGTTAAATGTATTGTATTTTATTATACATTTGTATTGTATTAAATTTTATAAGTTTCAATTTGGTCTTTTCTTTCGTTTACCTATTATAGAATAATGTACAGAAATATCAATCGATTCTTCGTTCCACAAGTTCCAATAATGGTAGTTTTTCTACGAAATTTGATTTGTCACATAGATCACAAAGTTTTTCATCTCAAAAAAATTTCCTACTTAGAAGTTAGAGCAGATATTCATAGTCGCCATAGAGCAGCTCGATTTGGCGCATGAGTACCGAAAACTTTTCTGGCTTAACTGGCTCAATTTTTCCCTTCTAATGCAATCCTTCAATACAATCGCCTTCAAATGGGCAATAAAAAGTAAAAGCAACCCAGAATAAATTTTTCGTTTTTTTTTTTCTTAAATTCCTTGCTATTGTAAAAAAAATGACAATACGGATTAAACAATATGGCACGGGCCCTTCATGCATTTATATCACCAGTAGGACCATTATTAGGGATCGTATAAGAATTATGTTAGAATAGTTTTCGGAAGAAATTCGCCAATTCGAGCTGCTCTGCAGGACTGAGAAGTTTCTAACATACTGGTAAGTATTTAATTTATATATAGTTAATACTCGTGACTAATAAATGTTGCTAATTGTGTTGTTTCCTTGAACAAAATTAGCACGTCAGTAAGCAAAAAATAAGATAGCCATACCTATTCGCATATTTATACCAAAGAAATAATTCATGTTGTGTTGTGTATTTTCCGTATTTTTTTGATAACTAAAAAATATTTTTAATGCTGAAATTTAGTTCTTTGTGGCCTTCATTTTTGTGTTCAAGTGCACGTTGCGGATACATTATAGGTATTATTAAGGAATTGCAATTTGCATATTATATTATTATGTCGATATTAATTTTAATCATTCACAATTCTATTCGAACCCGATGTACAAAATATTAAATACATGGGTACTGTCTTACCACAAAAAACTTTAGACAGGGTTTAACTTTAAGCGCGGGCTCTCTTTAATCTGGTTTTGTCGTATTTCACATAGACAGCTATTATAAAGTGGCAGATTCCTGGTTTAAAGTTAGACTGTGTTAAAATTGTTTTGTAGTAATACCACTACCTACTGTCTTATTGTGGCGTGTCTCCAAATTTGATTTGTGTCGATTTTGGAGACATCCTAATTACAATAATTAGGAGAGTTTCAAAACACATAGCAGAATGATGCTTAAAAAATATACTTAACTAGGGTTGAATCAAGTATTCAAACTTGCAAGTGTAAATAGAAAGTTGGCTATTTATATCTTTAGTGAAGGTATAGGTACCTAGATATTTTTTTATGAAGTCTTTAAAAAGGAAGGTATCATGTCCTTACAATTATATTTAAGTACCGGATTTATTCTAACAAGTAAACATTATGACTAAATATTGATGGCTTGGAAGATTTATTAATATGTATCTATTAACAATACCCAACCCTAAGTATGATACATTCTATTCATTCTTCTCATTTTACTTTATATTTCTACCATGGTCACCTGGTAAGCGTGTCCTTAATATTTACATATTTTTTTTAATAAATTAAGCGTCTTTAAACACGACCTTCAAAACAAGTTTTAGGTAGTAAGTTAATGTTTTCCCACTGTCAATCGCAGTTATTTTGCCTACAGATTCGGTTGTGTGTCGTAAAACTACAAGAAAATGAAGAGTTATATATTTGTTTTTACCATTATAGCAGCGGCTTTTGTAAATGATGTATTGAGTGCTGGAAGTCCACTTATATCACAATGCAAAGGTAAGACCCATCGACTAGGAAAAAGGTCACTATTTTGTTTGTTTTCAATCATATAAGAATATTTAAACGATTCAAATTACTCGTTTAATTATTTTTTTCCATTCACGACCTTCCTTATAGAGTGTTATTTTAAACGGGTTTAAAAATAAAATTTAACTAGGTAGGTACTTGCCGCACCGGTTAGACAAACCGCCCTCATGAGAAACTCTAGGAGAGCTTCAAAACCCGTATGAAAAGTCCGCAATTAAAATGAACATTTCCAGTTTAGAAAATACCAACTTTTCATTTTCCTACGAGTAGCTGAGGTGCCGGCCTAGTTGTATTGCCGTAGACACTCATGTCTCAACTATCGTCAGTTGAATTTAATTCAGTAATTCGCAATGAAAATATCTATACATATACCTATTGAGGACTTTCGATATGATCATCTGGATATGTCAAGGAATAACTGTAGCGATTTTCAGAACTACAAGAATTATTTCCGCTGATGGTCCATTTTCGGCTTAATTTTCTTAGGCAATTATAAATATATAGGTATGTAACAGAATTCAGTCATCCTAAAATAGAGTCGCACATTTAAGGACGAAGGTAAAACTAATGTTAATTTTACGATACCTTCGTGGGACAGGCTTGTGTCGACATATTATGCCACTATAGGTATATTATAATATAAAATATATCCATTTGTATTGTAAAGTAAGTTTTACTTCATTAGATGTAATTGTTTCTACAGTTCTATAACATTTATAGGTACTTCCAATTACAGTTTATATCGATAACATATCTACCTAGATGATATTACTATGGACGATTGGAACGGCCGCGGGATCTCCAAATATGACATGATACATTTTCTAGCAATTATAGATATTTATTTTCATTTATTCTTATCTACTCGTAATAAATACACTGTAGTTATTAGGTATACCTATGCACGTTAATTTTCTAGCATCTTGTGATCTTCGCTCTTTGTACCTATAGGTATACGTCTAACTTTACAAATCAGCGGACAAATAAAGCGAAATTTTGCGAGGTCAGTCTCATGCTATGTAAATATTAAACGCAATCAAATCTTTTTCCAGGTCTTTCCATTGATAATTTACAAGAAAGGATTCATGTCTCTGCATGTGACAGGGCAAAAAGTCGCTGCAAACTGCGTAAAGGCACGGACATCCACGTAACATTCAAGTTCAAACCCAGTAAGTAAAGCATTATTGTATCAACTAGACTTCGTTTAGAAACACTTTTGAATCGTCAAAACAGAGAAAAATTTAACCGCCGGTTCGGAAAGCAGTTACTAAAGAGAAGAATCGGCAGCAAACTCCGTAGGTAGTTACTCTTTTAAAATCAAAACAATAAGAAGTAAGATTCGGGCAGCGCTATATAAATTTGCCGCTTACGATATCTGTATCATATCTTTAAAATATGGTAATCAAATTTTCGGATATGCTGAATATAACGTAACTAATAAGTAGCTATGTTTACTTTTTTATTAATCTGGACTACTGATTTTCTTGTAAATTTTCCTCTCGTTTTAGCAAGGTTTGGGTTTTACCTACTCTTATTCAAAACATATTAAGATTAAATCTCTATCTATGTTAAATACGACTTAAGATCTTGTTTTTCATTAGGTATGTAGGAACGCTATTTTAACAACCAGTCTTGTAGTCACTTTGTTATTTCGAGATTAGACAATACGATATACAATACAATACTTAATTTTCTTAAAAACATCACATAAATATTTTCAGTTATAGGTAATTTAGGAAAGTCTATCAGAGACTGTTAAGCTTCGTTTTCATAGTAAAAAATTGTTTTTCTAAAATGTTGAGGAGTTTCTGGCAACATTGCGTTTTCTGAGTTGATGATCGCCACAGATGATCGCGCATGTAAAAATATTTCTCGCCTGATAACCGTCAAAATTTAAACAAAGTTTCCAGGAACACTGTTGATCAACTCTTGCTCAACAAATGTTTGGTCTTAATGGCCTCACTATGTTTTCTGATAGTGGGACTGGTTTGCTGTTAAGATTGTAGCAATTAATTAAATAAAAATATAGACATTTTGTTTGATAAAAATGAGAAATAAGATCGTCGATTCGAAGTCGTCGAGAATAAGATCGTATATTTCATACGTTTTAATAATTAAAGGTTATTCTCGTTGATAAGCGAATCACGAGAACGTGACTAATCAAGTTTTTTAATTTTATTCATATAATGTTCATATTACTCTTTGCAAACAAGAACAACAACACAATGTTGCCCAATTATGTAAAAATTATTAATTAATTTGGAGTTTATAATTAATAATTACTAGATGAGCTCGCAGTTTTACTCGAATTGCTGTGTTCCTATTGGTGATAGCGTGCTGCGTGATGATAGGCCTATAATCTAAGGCCTATAGCCTTCATCGATAAATGGACTAAAATCTAACACTGAAAGAATTTTCGCTTATTTTCTGAGCTCATTCAACCAAACAAAGAAGCGCAGCATAACTCTGATTGCCAGAGACTAGATTAGCACTTGTTAATTCAAATTATGTATAATCATTCTATACAATTATAATGATAATTGGGCCCCAATTAGATATAAAGGTAGGTAGTGATTGTTCTTTTTTGTGGATTAACATTTTTTTACAAAGAAAATATCTTGGTTTATCAGAATACAATGTTGATTTACCACAAATAATTGTCTATAATTAGGTTAAAACGAGTTTGGTCTTTGAATGAATATAAATAAATTAGAAGTCTAGAAGATGTATCTCCATAACTTATGAGTAGGTTAAGGTCAAATGTATCAATATTCAATAGCTAGATGATTATATTTTACCATTTTACGCATAATATTATAATACAACCATTTATCTACGTATAAACTTATAATACTTACGTTAATTAAAGTTCTAAATATAACTTGAACATAAACCAGCTACTGAGAATAATGAATATTAATTACTTACTTATTAATAACTTAGGCTCATGAATAACCACCTAATTTTGGTAATCTAATCCTATACATTTTACATTTCAGCCAAAACAGTGAAAACCCTTAAGAATGATGTGTATGCTGATATCGGGATGATTCCATTGCCGTTCATTGGCGTGACGGATGGGGACGCGTGTCCGTCTGTGACTAGAGCAGATGACGGCTCACCAGCCCGGTGCCCCCTCGAAGCGAACGTAGAATACGTTTATACAAACATAATCCCAGTGGAAGCGTTTTACCCAGAAGTGAGCCTAAGGGTACACTGGGCACTTAAAGACGGAAACCGTGACGTCATATGTTTCGAAGTTCCCGCCGTCATCGTGCCCGCCTCGAAAAAAGGGTAAACGCTATCTCCTACTATTTTTATACAGGCTAAAGCGCGAGAAGGTGCAATAGTATGGTTTTTATACTTAATTTTATATTCAACTTAAATAAAATAATTAAAGATTTTTTTTTCTTATTTTACGTATGATTTTGAAAAGGCTTATATTTTATTAATTAGTTTATGAGACAACCTACACTCGAATTCAGTGCGACCTACCCAATAGCGATGCATTGGTTAGAACAACTGAATAATTTTCCTTTTTTATCTGTATGGTTTTCAAGATATAGTGTCTATTTTTTATACTGCAAGTAGTAGAACATTTTTTTATTCCAAAAGTTAGCAGAAAGTGATTGACGCAGTAGCATTAATTCCTACCAAGAAAATCAATATATTTACGTATGGAGGAGACACCACGAACAAAATCTGTGCGCCATTTTTTTGCTCTAACTAAGTTTTAAAATTATTATCTAGTTAGGTACTTAACGATGAAAGTTATTCCTTTGCACTTTTCCGTATTATTTGTATTATTTGTGCAATATCGTAACACACACGAAGGCATGTTTGATGCGTTTCACTTTAAAACCATTAAAAAATACCGCTCAACATACGTCACATGACGTATGTTGAGTGGAACATAAGTGATGTAGGCGGTGTCGTCTCCATATATTAATATTATCTCAATGATATTTACCAGCAATTATATTTTTAGACTAGGTACATCAAGTGATATTTGTGGGATAAATAAAACACGTTTTGTATATTTTAATTCTTTATCCTCTAAAATATATACGTAAGTACTAAAATTATAACCATAATAAACTGCACTCATTTATGCGCGACATGTAGGTACCTACTAGGCAATGAATATAATTTCTGTTTCATTATTGACAAAGTAAAAAAATGCTTACGCGTAACGCTTCAAAAGTAAATCACTTAACCATTAGTTAACAATGTAATGCATTGAGAAAAATGGAAATCGTAAAAAATGTATTGATATAAAATTAATAATGTTCAAATTATTTTATATACTTAACCATTAACGACAGCTATAAAATCATTGTGCAGACACCATTATTCATACAAAGAACATCTTAGGACTAATTTATCAGGCGAAGAGATAATATGGTGTAAATTGTAGGAAATTACTATCACGTGTGTCTGTGTCAGCGGTATAGATGTCCTTCATTTAATCGATCTACAATAGAAACATTGTAATCTTTGTATCATATAACATTTTCACGCGTACTTTTAACTACATCTTGACATCAACTCATGTTAAGAACTCGTGTTTATTTATCCACGTTATAATCAATCGCTGGTTAATATGATTAAGACTTAATATCACACATTTTACAGCGCGTAGCTGATAAATCTTGAAGAGTAAAAATAAATACATATAACACCATCTCGATTTTAAACAAATTGTAAAAATCTATACAATTTTTACGGGCATTTCGAAGCAAATAAATCCTTTTTTGTTCGCTTGTAATTCCCAGTGTACTTTGACTTCTATTGAGGGATAGAAATTGAGTATGGGGAAGGAGTCTTTATATGTGTATGTTGTTCCCGCTTTGAGTGGACATGAAGCTGGTTGTCCATCGGCCGTCTGAAGCTTGTCGCACACGGGATTGCCGTCGACTCCCACAAATGGCAATTCAACTCCGAAAACATCCGCCACTACATGGTTTGTTATTTCATCCAGGTCGGTCTCTGTAAAATTTGAAAACAGTTCGTTAAAGACTGTATTTAATTTACTCGATTTTTCGAAGAAGATTATTCTTGGGTTATTTCTAATTTTATGGGTAGCTATGAACTTAATCACAGTAGTTATGATTATATATGGCTCTATAAATATATCTGCTTTATATTCTTTTTTACATGCATATTTTATTAACTAGATAATATGTAGATATTCCTTTCATGATTTCAATATAAAAATAATATTTTCTCATGTTTACCATTTACTTACAGATAAATAATATATCTTTTACCACCAATTAAATATGAATCTTAACAATGGAAAAGTTCTTTTATATATAAAAACAATATTTACCTGGTGTGAAATTAATGTTGATATGTTGATTAGTTCCTTTTTTTAACTTGCAAGGTGCTTTTTTGCAGGGCGTCAATTGAACATTTTCTTTCAAATTCGGTATATTTTTACCTGTAAAAATAAATATGGGCGTAAATATTAATTATTATTATAACCTTTATTAAAATTATACGTTATACATTATACACCAAAACAAATTAATAGAAAGGGTGCGGGGTTGTCTTGCGGCATTTATGTAGTAGATAAAAATAGCACCTACTACCTAACTACGTATCTAAATAGGTGAACAAAATCTCTTTATTTTTATTGTTTTTCTTTTTGAATGTACATAATTTGCTACCTTTGATAAAACATAAGATCACGAAACGGGAAACCAGGTTTTGATCGAACATAATATATATCGCTTCCAACAGCTTACGCATTCAGAAGTCCAAATACTTTTTTTTTTAGGCACGTCATATTCATAATAAAATTTCAGATATTATAACTATATAAGTATGCATTAAATCGAACTTGCAGTCGTATTTAAATTATAATTTCACTAATTTACATAATCTTTCATATTTAACTAGCTATTAATATTGTATTGAATAACGAATTATTCCTTGCGTGTGAATATAATGAAAAGTTATACAAACTATTTTCAAAGCGAAACGGGTTTTGTTTTTAATGCGGATATCTTATGCAATTAATTAACTAATGATCTGCATTATTCAGCTTCAATAAAATTATTTGACATTAATAATTTACAATGCTTTAGTAAGATGCCATGAGACTCATTCGAATTAATTACTAGAACAACGAATAATAATCATTATTGCTTTAACTTGTGGACGATAATTATCGTTTTATATAACGTAGTCTTTATAGCAGCTACACGAGTCAAGGACATGTCTATGAATCTCTAGATCTTGTTCATGATTACCTTTGTTTTAATTGTTTATGCTTTTTATATAGATATGTATATTAGCTATCCGCTTTAATTTCGCACATTGTTCACAGCTAGATTTTGAGGCAGGTCCCACAAATAAGTTTCTAGAAATAAATGTAAGTATAGCCTAACTCCTAAATAGCTCTCATGGATGTTTTTGAGTTTTTGCAATTATTCTACAGAAATACGTGACGGAGCACTGTTTTCTATTATTATCTAGGTTAACTGTTAACGATATCCGATAAGCTTTCCGACGCACGGCAACTTCGCTCAAGTTGTCCTTAAAGAGCAAACAAAAGAGCCGTTTTTCCATACAAACGTAGTCCCTTGTTTTCTCCCTGGATTATAGAGCAATATATTTTTTACTTTTTTTTACTATTAACTTACTTGGTAACTTTAACCATGTTCCTACGTTTTCCTTTTTGTCATATCTTTATTGAATGATATATTATGAATCTTTCAAAACGTAAAAAATACGACAGATTTTCCGTTATGTTCCTTCTTCCATTAAACTAATTTTTGAACATATTATAAAAAAAAGCAAAAACATAGCCTATACTTTTCTCTACTAAATTATGAAAAAAGTAATTATTTCGGTCCAGTATTGGAGGAGTAAAAAGGGGACATTTTGAATTCTCACACTCGTTTTGTTGGCTTTTAATAACCACGCTATCCATTGTAAAAACAGAATGAAAATTGGTACAGCAGCATTTGAATTTTCAAGAACGCACAAACATAATATAGACGGAGCAGTTTTATGGTAGGTATGTAGTGATAACTGATAACGATAGTTTTGCATCCGAACTCCGTCCATTGTTACAGATTTCTAAATAATTACTACATCCAACGTATGAACAAAAGCAAAATTAATTGCATGGTGAGACTCGTCAATTGCATTAAGGATGTGGAAATCGTTTTGATCTTTATATACCGACCTTCTTATACCTAAATCTTTATTATCTCAAAGTCGTCATAACGAGTTTTTCTTGAAACAAAAACAATGTAAAGTTGAAAACAGTGTACCTACACTATAAAGCGCCAGAATTTTCCATTTATTATTTTGATGTAAGTACCTGCTTACCGCTTTGAATATGTTTGTAGTCAGATATAAATTATTTTATTATAAACGCCGTCGTAACTTCGGCGTACGTGTAGTTTTTATGCACAAAGACAAAAAAAGCTAGACAAGTGCGCGTGACTAGAAACGCAGAATAAGTCGAAAAATATTTTTTTTTGTTATAACTAATTTAGCGAATTTTATGTAGTAACTAATAACTTTTAGTTTAAAATTTTGTAATATGTATGTATAATGAACTTGCAAAGTTGAAGTACATTTTTAAATGTTTCTCTTCACTGAGGTACCTAATTTATAAGAATTGGAAATAAGTATTTTTGAAATAGGCTATCCTGATTCCTGACTTACAACCAACGACGTCATAACCTTACTACATGTGTCTTTGATAATAAATAATAATGTTCTTTTTATTAATCCATGCGATTTATTACCAACGATAAATTGAAATAGGTACGTAATTTATTAATGATTCTCTTTCAAATGTTATCTCTATTTACTTTTTAAGCGTTAATGTTATTTCATTGGATGAAAAAAATAAGGATTTGTAGCCGAAATATTTTTTTATTTTATTTCTGAGTAAGTACTAGGTAACTAGTTAGGTACCTATCTCAAAAGACGTCAGTACCTACAAACTAATGTACATAGTTGAAGGAACCATTGGAATTAAAAATAACAAGAGTAGGCATGAGCTCGATGTTAACATCATATTATGTACCTATCTTAATTAATGGGGATAATGTTTGAATATGTATAAGCTTATCTTATGATGTAGGTAGATACTGAAATAGCTACACGAACACGAGGCAACTTCCGTCAATCGTGAAGGATTGTCTGTTGATCTGCGTTTAATTTGAGCAAAAAAGCTGATCATTATGTTAGTGTAAATGTGTACGAGTATTACATTGAAAGTGTATGAGTGTATGAGTGTTTAAGTGTATTTATAAAGCATTTGAATGCCATAAAAACCAAAAATATAAATTCAAGTGTATGAGATTTCACAAGTTCATACGATTCATCTTCCATACCTAATCTAATATTATCAAGAAAAAAAAATTCATGAAAACATTCCCAGGACAAAATAAATAATTCTAACTTTAATAACTTTGTGTTATCAGTCTTTATTGAGTATTGAGTACTAAAATATATAAAATGAAACAAAATGACTACTTACCTATAACTTGAATAAATTATTGTATATAATTTCTCATTTACAATTGACAGTAAAAACTAAAAACATGCATTTTATGACGGATTAACAAACCACAATGGAAAATAAGAAATATCGCCTAATACCTACTTATTTATAGGTAAACAGCCAATCAATTTATTCAATGTAGACTGTAGTCTGTAGTCACATAGAATCCTGGATATTCTACGCATAATATAAAAATACAATAAAAAGCAACTTCTTCAACTTATGAGTCATCACTGTGCGAGCCAAACTCGCGCACCGAGGGTTCCGAATAAACCTATTTTTTATTTATGTTGTAACTTTACATATTATATGCTTTTAGCAATTGTTATTTTATCTGTGTTGTAAGACGTTGCTATGTATCAAATTTCAAGATTCTGTTTTCACGGGAAGTACCTTGTAGGTTTTGATACCCTCGCGAATGGCGCAAATCTACAGCATAAACGGTTGTAGGTATCTTTTGATTGCATTTGCATTGGCTTAGGCCATAGAAGTATATTTTTTCACAGCTCCCACACAGACCAAGAGACTGTTATGGTAAATTTAATTTCGATCTTTTGAAACATTTGCATTGGCATTCTCGATTTTGTCACTCATTACGAGGACAGTCGGATTCGGTGAAAATTTACTATTTAGGTAAATATTGAAATTGTCTTTCAGTGTTGCTCCAACTCAAGGAGTAATTACCTAATTTTATTCATCTACTAATTAAAAATCTTTATTTTTATTATTATCATATTTTTTTTTGTTAAAAGATGCTGCAAATCAGTGTGATAACAGCGTCTTTCCAAACTATACAAGGCCAGTACGCAACGGTGTGAAACTAATCACGTATAGTTTGGAAATTACTTTTTTACAAAGTTCTTCCAATCTATACAACAGTAGTACGCAAATACTCGCGTATACTTTGTAGTGAAGTAAGTAAGAATAGCGCTCCAAAATATACAGCGCCAGTACGCATGCGGACTAATCGTGTATGTTTCGGAGTAAGCGCGGCGTCTTTCCATTGCTCGCGTTTATATTATTGTATTGCTGTTTTGAAATCTAGATATTATTAAAATGCATGTGAATTGTGTATATTATAATGTTGCGTATTGATCCTATATTTTTTGTATCGAGGATGCTTGTGTCTTCGTTCCCGACTAGGTATACTGCACGACTTACAATTGACAACAGTGCTAAAATGTAAGAATCTAATAAGTCCAGAAGAAGACGGTTGCGAGGCAACGGAGCCCCGCGAAGCGGGGCTCCTGTTTTTGTGTAGTTAAAAAAAACACGAACCTAACCTAACCCATAGGTATATATCTGTTACCCATTTATTTTTCTAAGCTTAGCTAATAATATTTTTGTTCCATATTTTACTGAATCAATCAAGAAGAATAAAAATAGATAGATATAGCTGTACCTACAAGTCTTTGATTGCCTATATTTATTATTTCGCTCAAGCGTAAGTGGTGTAGTAGCTAAATTTAGTTATACATATTTTGCGTACTGATCGTGTATAGTTTGGAACGAAGAAGCAAGCATCCGCGTTACAAAGTCTACACGATCAGTACGCAAAATTCGTGTATATATTGTAATAACAAACTTAAAAACAGCATTACAAAGTATACACGAGTAGTTTCACAGTATTACCATTATTTCCTACAGTAAGGAATCGCCTTTGATGTCGCGCGATGCCGCCGCCAGCGTAGGTAATGACGCTGCCACACGAAAATACGCTAGGGTTGCAACAAATGGGAAATAAAACAATTGTGATTATTAATATTATGATGAAATCTGTATTCATATGTACATTCAAAATAATTGCGATTATTAAATCTGATGTAATTATTTGTTCATAAATATATAATTACCTACAGATATTGCACTGCAAAATATTATTTACGTGGACACTTTATTTTTGGATATTCTTAATTGTATATTATAATTTATAACATTTAATTAAGTAATGCATTCGCATTGGGATGTACAATCTGATTAGAAAATAATGAGGACAACATATATACATAGATTTGATTTTAATTCAACAGATACAATTAATACAATCTTTCTGAAATATTGTTTCCTTCTGGGATTTCAATGTAGATTTACATCCGTAAACCGAACAGTTTGTGCGCGCCATAATAGAATATGTAAGTACCTATGTATAATAAAATTATTACACAAAAAATACGACTGCGTCATCCTTTCGCGCTAGGTAAAGCAAACTAAGCGTGTTTGCTTTACGCGGCCCGCGTCGCCCGACCCCCGCAAGTTCCCCTCCGTTTCTCTGCACAAGTACATTCGTCGCACTACTGTAGGAAATAATGGTAATACTGTGAGTAGTTTCCTATGGTTGCGTTCTGGCTATGTATAGATTGGAAATACGCGTGATGACATGGCCTGTGACCACGGATAAAAATGTGCTTGCTTATCGCATTTTCTGAATACGAAGATATTTATTTTTCATACACTAATATCGCAAAGAATTATTTATTAAAAACTTGGGTAGTCTTAAATGTCGAGAAATCCGCAAAGGTCGTGATGACTTCGAAACAAATTATAAATAAATTATTCAAGACAAATATCAAATAATCTATTCATTATTATCCGCTTAAGTGTAATTTAAAGAGAATTTTCGTAGTAATTTTGTCAACAAACATTATTATACGATTTGTTAAAAAAAGTACCTACACATAAAAACAGGTATTCAAATAACAACTAGAAACACTGCACAACTAAAAAAAACCGCTTATGTAATTGTTTTTATCTTTCAATGCGATGTTAGAATTTGTCACATAGTATGCGAACAATTAGTTATTATTTATTTTGAGGCCGTAAAAACAGCTCAGGGGATGCTAGTCTCAAAGGACCCAATCCAGAGGCCAGAGAGTACATGATATAATATATTTTGATTCTAACCTTATGCCAATAGGGAAATTGAAGTTTTTAAAATGACACATGCATATATACCTATATCCAAGGTATATGGCTGTAGATAGTAAATAGAATAAGTACCACAGTGTATGGTCGGTAAATATGTACCTACCTACATATGAAGGTGTTATGAAACGTGGCCGGATGTTGTAGATACAATAATATGCTAGGTGACCGCTCAATGAAGACAGCATACGGCTCACGTATTTCAATGTCGGCGTTCTGCAGTTTATCGGAAGTAATATATAATTTATGCCATCTAGATCGGTTTAGTTTAATAAAAATAAATCTTGGTCATAATCGTTAATTATTAATCTGCTTCTCGAACTACGTGTCATTGTCACTATAACATATATAATAGTTAAGCCAATTTGGAAACAAATATTTACCTTCGATACAGTCATCGAGAAGCAGCATTGCCAAAAAATATTGCATAATCCTAGCTCTCTCACAGAACCAATGAAATCATTAATTGAAATTGGAATAAACCTATTCCAGTTTGCTAATTACCTAAAAAAAATTCCATCATTTTAGGCACTTAGGAGGCTATACTTTAGTTATACAACATTCATTTGAATATTATCTAAATATGTAGTAAATCAACATCTTAATGTTTTTGACTATCTAAAATCTATCTGAATGAATTATATTTTAATATTTTTAAAATTAAAATATATTTTCCTGACTTAAATTCACCAAGGCAACTAAAGAATAATGTTAAATTATTCAAATACATCTATATTTAGCTAAATGTGCGTGTATGTATTTAAATGCCGTGATTTATAGTTCGCTGCAACATGTCGTGTTCTTTTCACTAGTCTCATTTTGTTAGAGACTCTGTTAGGCTCTTGTTAGTTTTTAACCGACTTCCAAAAATCAATGGGGCTGCTACGTTCTACATTTTCTTACTCCTTTAATAGTATAAACTAGACAGTGAAAATGCTTGCTACCTTTATCCAGCTATAACTTTGGTAACTTAAGTATGGAAGAAAAGGCCAGACGGACAGATTCACCTGAATCTCCAATATAGATACATAACATAATAATAATAACATAACCGTGTAAACTGTAAATGTTCAGAACACTCTAGCTAGTATCTAATCTGTGACCCTAGTCCCTAGTAGTAGTACATATTAATTATTTTATCTAAAATAGGTCCGGTCCAGTCCCTGGTTTAAATCGTGGTTTGATTATTGGTCGTGCAGTCTTCAACTTTTTACGACTGCATAAATCTCTTCAATTAACTAAGCAGCAAATAACCTAAAACTAAATTAACCTCAGAAACGACTATTTCATTTTTAGGGATCTTTGCAATTACCTACCTCATTTTATAAGATATTCGCAAAGTAGCTTATTGTAATTTGAAACTAACTAATTGGTCAATCGCAATATAAAATTTTGTCAAAATATAGGTTTTTCTTACGTGAACTCATTAAATACTGAAAAAAATAGTAATAAATATTTAACGTCAACGACCTATATAAATGGTTTGGTTATGTACCTAAGACTGTTTTATTATATTACGAAAAAAAAAACATAGATTTTAAAACCACGATTCAAATCAAAACATACACAATATCACAAATATAAATTTTAGGGAATACATAGGTACTTCATTTTTTGTGCATAGGGAAGTATTTGTTTACAGTTTTTATGTACCTAATAACCACAAACGGTCTTCAGATAAGACCCAAATTATCTTTTCATTTAACAGAGGTATCTTAATTGTTTTTGTATTTAAGTTTATTTATACCTTTTTATCGAGATATGCTCCAATGTTAAAATCCGTTAAAAATTATTCACTGCTCGTAACTGAATAAACTTTGTAACTAATAGAGTGATTGTAGCGACAGGAAAAATATTAATTCTTAGAAATATTAGTTTCTTTTTAATAAAAACCACCAGAGTATGAATTAAAACAAAATTTAAATGGGACCACATGGCTTTCAAATAATCTTTCAAAGGTTTATCAAAATCAGTTCACCCAGTCGAAAGTTCTGAGATAATAAAGTCAAAAATACAATGTTTTTTTAATTCCGTAATAAATAGATGAAAACTTTGAAATTTTGATATTACATTAAGAATTAGATAAATACAATTTAATTTCACATACCTAAGTAGTTAATATTTTTTTACTCATTTCATCAATGAGTAAAAAAAAATAAGCGTGAAAAAGTAGGTACCTAATTGATAAAGGATTGAATTCAAATTCCTTGATATGTATGATTTTAATGTGATCGTTTGTTTGATGTTATATATTTAACTAGAAATTATTTATATTACCTACTGTGTAGACTTAAGACATAACAATCACTAACAACTAAGATTTTTGTGACACGTTATACCCTTATTATGTTGTGTACTAAATATCTACAAAGTAACACGAGAAGAAAGGAGGTCGAATGGTAACGGTCTTACGTAAAGTCAATACTTACCGGGGCATTGCAATACGTCGGTTGCCGCAGACAACGCGGCAAATGCCAGAAGACTGCACACGACTACACTCTTTGAAAACATCGTTATGTCTGCGACAAGAAACAAAGTACAAACTAAACAGCTTCGATTACGAGGTCGCTTAAACGGTCTTCTTCTCAGCTAGATTTGCAATGCGCCTGTTGCTGTATATAATAGCACTTTCAACGACAACTTAGAGTTCAAAATCAAGCGTTGGTCTTGCATTGCATGAAAATTGTGTAGGTATTGTTTGTACTGCATAAGTACACATATAATTTTTTAACGCGTTAACGCGTTTGAAGAGTACATTATTACAAAAAACAGCTATAAAACCAAAATATGATTATTTGGCCATGTACTGCGCAATTTATTTTGACACTAAAGCAAAGGCAGTATTTTAATTCCATTGTAGTATAAAGGGGTGTAAATTAAAACCGATAAGTAGAATCATAAAATGATACATATTTTTGTGTAACGCAATTTATATCAGATTGATTTTTATTATAAGAATTGCGTTTATCTCTGGAATCTGGAACTTAGAGAAGTTAAAAATAAATAATTATCAGCATCACCTGTGGGCGGCATCACTATCCGAGCTTTGGTGATCCGAGCATCGGAATAGTCTTCTCGTAGTACTAAATATGATAATATTTAAGTATAGCTGTAGTTCCACGAAGTTTTGTATTTTTTTGTTTAAGATAATGTGTGTGTCCGTCTGTGGAATCCCTAACAGGTAAACCGCTTTTTTTTTTGGAAGGCGAATGTGAATGCTGCTTTCTGAGAATTTTTGATATCTGCTTAATATAATGTATTACAAGTTGTTCAATGTTATTTGAAGAACAACAGGGATCCCAAAAAATGTTGGTTACCTAAAAGTTACGGCAAAATCAAATTTTGGTAGAGTTTGGTTACAGGGAAGAAAAAAAACTCAAAACTACAATACTAATAATACAAAGCAGAAATGTTATTTGTTTGTTTCAACGCTCTAATCTCCACAGATAATATAATACTGTGATACTGATTTTAATGCTATACTATTATTTCTGCTAGTTATATACTTATATACGCTCTATGCCTATAGCTATAGCACTCACTTAGCTAAGGCCACATCTACATATTATTTAAAACCCTTACTACTCTCTGAGCTTCATCTTTACCGAGTAACATATAGGGTTTAGGGTACTTTATGTATCTCGAGACTCGGGCCAATAAAACACGGCCAAACCCAGCCTTCGAGTTTTTAGATATACCTACTTAGTTAAATATTTATCATAAAAAAACAAAGAATTGGTATGATTATTGATTATGCTCTATAAGATTAAGAGAATGAGGAAAATCGGAAATATGAAACAATCTTATCGGTATTGCTTCGGTTCGTTGAAAATAGAGTCTACAGGCTTAAGTAAATTGTTTTCCGTAAGAACAAAGATTTTCCTCTGACACGTGTTCATACACTTAAATGGAATAATAATATAAACAATAGGTACAAACAGATTACAGAACTTGAAAATTATACTTAGGTACTTAATATTCCGCCTCAAATCAAAGTATACAGGTAGGTATTTATTTGCCTATATTGATGACAAAGAAAAAAGAGCAAAAGCTGTGGTTTAAAGTGGATTAAAATTTAAATAAGCCATTGAACTACAGTCTACAACATCTGTCAAATCAGACTTGGCCAGCGCGGTGAATTATCCTGAAAAAATCATCGGAGGCCTGCGTCTCAAGTATGAGTTGTCGATCATTTTATTACAGCAAATTAAAAAGTTAATATTATTATCAAGTTTTATAAAAGCAGCGTTTCTAAACATTTCTAATAATAGAAATTCTGTATAGTAGGCCAACGACACTTTAATCAATGACAGGCCAAAGGTTAAATAATTATACACTAACAAAAGACTGGTGTGAGAAATTATTGTCAGGCATTCATTGCGTGTGATTTCTATAAAATAAAAATAAAGACAGACTTACCTACGCTACACAAAATTTGAAACACGGCTGATTTTTTTTTTTGATTATAGACTACAGGCCCGTGTTGAAAAAATTATGGGTCATTTGACCCACCACCTGACCTATCTAGAATGATATAAGAGCATAAAATAATAAGATTCAGCACTATGACGTCACTTGTAAGCTGTCCACCTGAGTGCAGATGAGAATTCGAAGGTTCAGGTAGAGATTTTCTCCCCTTGTCTCCATGATTTTTGTACGGCGTTGCGGAATAATTGATTAAAAGTAGTATAGAAATAGTATGACACAGATGCCGTACAAAATCAAATGACCAAATTTACCCCGGCAACTGTCGAAAAATAAAAATAAATTCCGACTTTGTGGACCACCATTTTTGTACGGCATCTGTGTCATACTATTTCTATACTGCTTTTAAGCCATTATTCCGCAACGCCGTACAAAAATCATGGAGACAAGGGGAGAAAATCTCTACCTGAACCTTCGAATTCTCATCTGCACTGAGGTGGACAGCTTATAAGTGTCGTCATA
This sequence comes from Colias philodice, assembly GCF_061535455.1. Lineage (NCBI taxonomy): Eukaryota > Metazoa > Arthropoda > Insecta > Lepidoptera > Pieridae > Colias > Colias philodice. Next base: position 6,483,535 of record NC_143103.1, on the reverse strand, counting down.
GTGCTGAATCTTATTATTTTATGCTCTTATATCATTCTAGATAGGTCAGGTGGTGGGTCAAATGACCCATAATTTTTTCAACATGGGCCTGTAGTCTTAGTTTTCCCGATATTTGGAAAAAGGCTTTAATAATTTATAACACCCATTTCAATAGGCGGTAATAAACAAAACGTTAAAAATTATAAGCCGATCTCTAAATTATGCGTATTAGGAAAATTTTTTGAAAAGATAGTGACATTAAACCAATTAAAACAGATAACATCTCGACATATTTCACAGCATCAACATGGTTTCGGGGGCGTAGCGTAGAGACTAATCTTGTACTATATAATATATATACGGACTTTCTTTTGAATGCTCTTGATGCCGGCCTGCAGGTGGACGCCGAGTATACTGACTTTTCAAAAGCTTTCGATAAAATTAATCACTCCACACTCGTAATGAAATTATCCAAGTTTGGTATACACGGTGACCTTCTCCGCTGGCTTCAATCGTATATTTCTAATAGAAGCCTGGCCGTCGCACTTAAGGGTTACACTTCTGGATTCCTAAATATTCCTTCGGGTATTCCACAAGGTTCCCATTTGGGTCCATTCTTGTTTACTGTTTATATAAACGATATAGGTTCTTGTTTTCAAAATTCACACCATGCTACTTTACGCTGATGATACAAAATTTTTTATGACAAAATTTTTAATACACTTGAAGATTGTTTAAAATTGCAATCAGAGAAGTTTGAATTATTCTGCAACATCAATCAATTATTTCTTAACCCCGATAAATGTCAAATAATTTCATTCAACAGAAAACGTAATCCCCTTATTTTCGATTCGATTTCTTAACCCCGATAAATGTCAAATAATTTCATTCAACAGAAAACTTAATCCCCTTATTTTCGAAAATAAAAAGCGTCACGGAATTAAGAGATCTAGGAGTTATTGTCGATATAAAACTATGCTTTAATTTACACATGGAATACATAATCTCTTAAGCGCGTGACACACGGTGAAGATGCTATAATATTTTATCTTAAGATACTGTTATATTTTATATTACAGTATCTTAAGGTATCCGGTATCAGCGTTCTGACCATCATTTTTCTTTTTGTCATTGCGTACTAAGACCCCTGTAGAACCGCCATCCTGTTACAAATGACCCACAAAATTTCGGGTCATTTCTATACTACTCGGCAGCCGCGATACACGCGACATGCGCTACACAGACCAAAAAGTTTGAGACAATGCAATAAAAGTTTCACTTTAATAAAATAAAATAAAATAAAAAAAGTAATATACCTACCTATAATTAAAATAACATCAGCTAAGAAACAGATGAAAAATAACTCTATTACCGTGGAGTGCTTCGCTTTTATTTAATTGCTGTCTCATTGGCATCCTATCAAACAAATGCTTACGAGTTACGATAGAAAACAATACACCGATTAATAAAGAACATAACTAGTTAGGTATTTACCAAGTACTTACCTAATATTGTGCAAGTCATGTGATATAATACTTAGATAGGTACCGTATACCTATTTTTTGGATGGAGTTTCTTGCCGGTTCTTCTCCATAGATACTGCTTTCCGAATCGGTGGTAAATGTTAAAAATACTTATGTAATGACGATTCGAAAGTGCTACTAAAAGTAGTCTAATTGAATAAATAAATGTTTGAGTTTGAGTTTGAGTTTGAATTGATAAAAATGTATCATAATTTTATTGACCTTGTCCGGCAGCGTTCAAGCTTACTTATATACTTACGAGTTACGACCCTTTAGTTTTCTCCCTTGCGGAGTAAACAATAAGCAAAAATTTTATCCGTCTGTTTCAATCCAGATCGGTGCTGCACTAGCCACTATACATGTATTAAACTTGCCTAATTTATAAACTTAGCAACAACGGATGTAAGCGCCTGCAATATAAGTAATCTGGTAGAGCTTGAATAATGTGTGCACTCTATATATGAATGAATCCCTATTTCCCTCTTGGTCACGGCATCACGCGTGAACGGGTGGACCGATTTCGATAATTATTTTTTTATACTATTCCTTGAAGTACGAGGATGGTTCTTATGGAGAGAAAACGTAAACATGTACCACGGGCGAAGCCGATGCGGACCGCTAGTAAATAATAAATTCCAATTATCTAAAATTTAGCAAGCTTTATTATGTATGCTATAGATTATCTTCGAAAATATAAGGTAAATTATTATGTTGGTTCACTAAAAGCGCCGTAGCGCCGGTCCTAAAGCTTACCTACACTCTATACCAAACTATATTGTCTAATCTGTGACTCTACAGCCTGCATAAGGGTTAATGATAAAGCCAAAAGTTCTAAAGACGCCCTTTTACCGAGGAATACATGTTGTTTTTGGTTAATTAAATATAATATTTAAGTATAAAGTAGGTACATACTCGAAATATTAGGTATATTTCGTAACATTTATTTCTAGCAGCTATATTAGATATGTTATTTTAATACATATCATGATTCTTACTATTTAACTACCAAAAAGATGGACATCTATGACTAGGTGTTATACTGTTACCTATCTATTATGAATTACGAACTGTTTGACCCTCTCTACTCCAGCTGCAGCTGCAGCGGCACAGTGCAGGCGGTGCCGAAAGTTTTGTTCATTGAACTTTCTTTCAAAACAAAAGCCTGACACTTTTAATGCTTATTAAGTTGTTCTAAACGCATGGAAGAATAAAATTAACGTACCTATGCATAAACATGCAATATTTATTATCTACTTAATATAGGTACTTATATAACTAATATTTTCATACGAAATAAAACAAGGAAATCGTTCGGAAAGTCTTTAATTAAATAGCGAATAGTAAGTAATTTTTTTCAGTCACAATTAAAAGAAAAAATGGTTAGTAGATACCTTTAAAAGGTTCTCTAGCCTCTACATGAACAAATAGATTCTGACAAGCGAGACGTGTCGTCTGTCTTTTTTGTCCGTATGTCTAGACTCATTGTCTGTCTGTTAAGACCCTTTTTCTCAGAAACGCGTGGAGGTTTTAAGCTGAAATTTATATTGAATATTGAAGTCTACGGACCCTTCAAGCTGTGAAAAATCGTAATTCGACATTCGTAAGGGAATCAAAACGGGTATTACCCGTGAACACAGAATCAATTTTTTTCCCGAGATGCGGAATAGGTACACTCAAAGCACGAAAGCAAACGTTTTAACATAATATAATAGTGGTGCGATATGGGTGCGATGCATATGAAGAAACCAGTAAAATTGTTACGGATACCACTCGCTTAACAGATATTGATAATATTAAGATATTGAGAATAAAACAATAATTAAGCATAAAATTCAATGGTTGCATTTGGGCCTGCCAAATTTATTGGATAATGTTTATCAAAATTCTTTTTATTGTTATTTGATAAGTGAGAGTTCCTCCGTAGCATTTTTTGCACATAATTTTGAGTCTGTACCAATACGGAATAGCACAGGACTTCGAGGTTTTTTTCATTGTAGACACGCCACTGCAGATAACCACGTTGATTCTGAAAATGTGTGATTATTGAATAAGTATGAAGATTTGAGAGAGAAATAGAACATTAAATATGAATTGAAACAAAAACTTGTTTTTTATTTTAACTCAGTAACTATCTTGATCCAACAGAGATGCTTTTAACACGCTTAATTATAAGCTACCTCGTAGACATTAGGTACTAAGTACATATCCTTCTTGATACTCGATTTTGACCTACTTTACGGACAGATTTAATTCGATCTTTGGACACCTAGCAAGGATTGGTGGAATAAATATTGTTTAAAAATGTTCGGTTGATTCTATCATAAAATCTTATTTTTATTTTTTAAGATTATTTAAATGTATAAGTAGAATAATACCTTTATATAACCAACAAGATAATATTTATTTCATTCAAATGCTCACACCTATTTCCTTCATTATTTGGTTAACGATTCTTTGTTTAGTCATAACAAAACAGTAGAACTATGAAATGGACGTGACATTTATTTAGATTATAAATTATGCTTGATTTGTATGAGCCACGTTTAGTGAAATCATTTATAACACGTGTTAGTGGCTACATATTTGTAGATATACTTTAGATCCTAATTTATTCTGAGAAATTTGATACAGAAATTTAATGAAAAAAGACGGGTTGCACTCCGGGAGTGACGGCAGAATGAAAACTTGATTATTAACGTTGAGCATGTTTGATATCCATCCCTCTTACGCTTTTTCGATCGTCACGTGTCCTGCCGCGAGTTTAAGATTTTATACCCAACGCCGCTAAAGAAGTTTTCACTTCAAAAACTAAGAAGCATTTTTGATTTTACAGGTTTATAACTTAGCTATATCAAAATAAGTAAGTAGTAATTCAAAACTGATCAACTAAAGCCGGGTTTTCACCCTGGACTGAGAAAATACAAATGTATAGGATAATAATAGATATTGAGGTACCTACATATCCATACTAATATTATAAATGCGAAAGTAACTCTGCCTGTCTGTCTGTTACTCAATCACGCTTTAACTACTGTACCAATTTGCATGAAATTTGGTATATAGAGATATTTTGATACCCGAGAAAGGACATAGGGTACGTTTTACCCCGGGAAATAGGATAGGGTTTATCCCGGAAATCCCACGGGAACGGGAACTATGCGGGTTTTTTTTTGACTGCGCGGGCGATGCCGCGGGTGGAAAGCTAGTATATTATATGTTGTATTTAATTTAACGACAGCGTGTCGCGTCATTCTGAAAAGCCAAAAGGTAGGGACTTTTTCTGCAAGCACGCGAAGAATAAAATTGGAGGGTTTAAGTTTAATAGCCAAATTGGATGCTGTAATAAAATATTGAAGGTGAATAAACTACATAGGAAGAAGTACATATTCCAACCGCTTTTCTTACCAAAGCCATATTTGTCGGCACGGTCATGACACTGGTGAATGAGGTAATAGCGTCTGTTTGCACCGGACATGGCAAAATGTCGCAAGGTTCTGAAATCAAAGTCAAACATTTAACCAGTCTAACTATTTAGTTATCTGTGATTTAACTAATTTGTTTAAATAATCTTTCTGAAGTTCAGTGAATGCATCGAGTAGATAATAGGTAGGTACCTATAAGATTACTTATACCTAAGTAAAAAAAAGACAAAATTATTTTGTTACGTACCGGGTGTAACCGGAGGTTTAGCATTAACGTAATTCAATTTGAAAATCACATCCTGATCTAGTTCTAGTGAAGCAAAATCTGAAATAGATAGGTATGTATAAAAAAAATATATATATATGTATATGTATATATATATATATATATATATATATATATACATATGTATATCTGACTAATGAACAATGATTATTATCTAATTGGTAGGTAATAATTATTAATTACCTTCTAGAATAACATTCGGTATGACTGCTAATATGTATATACATACAGTTAAGATAGTTTAGTCTATTGCATTCATGTATAACTCAATAACTGTATTCATACAAATCATCACGATGCGACCATTTTTAAACAGCCACAAAAAAGAAAAAGTCATGGTCAAAAGCAAGATTGCCTAAAATTATTTTTATAAGATTCTAAGTATTCGAACATTGTTTTTTTTAAGACATAAATTTAGAAACTTGATTTCCCGTCTACCTGTTCATAAATTATATTAATGTAGAATTCTAGAAGTTATGTTTTTGTAGAGCTATACCTAATGCAACAATATTATAAACACGATACAAATGCATCAATATAGGTACCTGCATAAAAGCGGACACTCACTGGGACACTTTCCCCCAGTGTGACATAGCAGGGCAGACTTCTTCCACATCCATCTATGTTAACAGTCACCAAGTCGTAAGCGGACCCTTGAAATGACCATGCAATAATTAATACGTATATTATTCACTGATGCATTAATTTTGACTTAACTAGTTATGTATATTTAAATTACCTAATTAGGTACCTGCTAGCATAGGAATAAGTCTAAATTGTGCTTAAATTTATTTAGAACAGTAGAATATTTTTCTGGGTATTGTATATAGGTACATACACGATATATTATGTGCTATTTACTCGGATGTCAGCGAGATTTTCAGGTTTTTAATAATTTTTTATTTTAATTTAAAAACCCTATATTAGGTATGTAGTTTACTCTTTGGTTAAAACCTTGTTAAAACTATAGATATGGCGTAGGTAAAGCAGTTTCGAACTACAATATATTTAGCTGTGCAATTCGTAATTTCGCAGGTAGAACAAGTTTGCAAAACTTGATTAAAAAATAGTGTATCTACTTTAAATATCAAAACCTTGAATCTCCTAAGGAAATAAAATATGTAAAAAGCGCTAGAAACTAAAATACCTACTGCAGCTTAAAACTTCATAATCAACTATGATCGCTTTATGAACAACTAAGACAAAAATATAATAACTAGCTAACTAGTTACCTATTTAATAAATATTTTAATACAAAGTAATTAATTCTAAGCGCATAAGAGGTCTAGAAACAACCTTGATTACGAAGAATTCATTGTATTTAATAAATACATACAAAAAATCAACATTAGAATAACATGGATTGGTTCTATCATTACATACCTAGGTAGATATTATCTAGTTTTAAGATTTTTTTTAATAGGTAGTTGGTATGCGGAATATTGTATCTACTTAGTAAGAATAAGTATATATTATTAGGGCAGCAATTCGGGGATTTTCGAAGAAGGGAGGGAGGTATCAGGTATGGCATCTTTCGACTTTAAATACGTATGCCTACATCTCGTCTGTCGTCAACTACTCTGTTTATTTCGTTCCTAAATTTCATAATAAAAGAATAACAGTTATCAAAGACCGATAGGTAGGTACATACCTAATATTAATGCAGTATACAGAAATAATGGTAAGGACTAAGGATAATTACTGGATTCTAAAAACATCCACCGATTTAAAAAAAAAATAACCTGTATGCAAAATGGTATGCACTAACAATCTTAACAGCTATAAATTATACGTACAAAAAGGATTAGCAAAACAGTTTCAATAAATTCAAATGCAATGTTATTTTTAATTTATCGTTTTATCAGCGTCGAATTAAGTGGGATTAAGAATGGCGTATTGAATGTAATATTTATTTTTTGTTTTAATTCTATCAGTTATCTTTAATATTTAAATTTTAAAACTACATAATTGTTTTTTCGTAACTTCGTTTTCATATGCCACATATCACATCACATCACAATACTATTATAAAGGCGAAAGTTTGTATGGATGTATGGATGTTTGTTACTCTTTCACGTATAAACTATTGAATGGATTTGAATTAAACTTTACCACAATATAGCTTATACATTCAGAATAACACATAGGATAGGTTTTATCCCGGAAATCTCACGGGAACGGGAACTATGCGGGTTTTCCTTTGAAAACGCGGGCGAAGCCGCGGGCGGAAATCTAGTTGTCTAATAAGCCACAAAAGGGGTGCGTACCACTGCGTACTCTTTAAAATACCTAATGAATTTTTTTTTTAACGTGATAACGTTTTTAAAATCGTTTTAGTCGGGTGACATGTTCAGAAACTTGTGTCACACCAAAACCTCACGAGCGCGATCGGTCATCGCAGGTATAACGAGAGAGAGACAGACCGATCTCCCGTCTCATCTCGAGCGAGACGTTATCACGTAAACATCTCGATCGTAAACCTACTTTACAAACAACCAATTTTTTTTCAAAGAACTAACTGCTTTCAAATGCTCAGAAGGTCATGGTCTGTTTCTGCTTTCTTCATCTATACCAATTATAAAATTGGAGTGTTTGTGTGTAATACACGGTAGGCACATACTCCAAAATGATATTATATACATATGTATATATTTTATCATTTATACTCATTTCCGGAACTAACAGACAGCTGATTAGACCAGACTCTCAGTGGACTTTCGTTTGCAAAAATAGCGGACCTAAATCTGACTTCTGATATATATTGTATAGATCCCAGACATCCTATAGACAGATGTTGCCAACCAGTTTTGTGGTCCCCCTCTCCCCACCCCGGTAATTAAATATGGCATACAAATAAAAAAATAAAAATTTCCAAAACATGCCGTGTGGGGTATCAAATGAAAGAGCTTATTGAGTAGATCACGAATATTCTATATATTCGTGATCTACTCAAAAATAAATCGTAAACAATGGACTATTGTTAATTATTTAAAATAATTTGGAAAATCCAAAAGTGCACGCCTCATAATTTTTTTTTAATAAATATTTATTAATTATTATTTTTGTTTATTTAATAACAATTAAACCACATCGAATCAGACCCTGAAAAATGAAAGGGTTCTATTCCTGAGCATACTCAAGCGTAAGAGAAAAAAAAAGACTCGATTAGTAAAGTATTTCGGTCGCTATCGTGTTAACAAGAAAAAGGATCCGCACATACAGACACACGGACGTCCAAGACAGAACTTTTTTAAACTGTTTTTTAACTAGTTTAAATAACAAAAATGACATCAAAAATATCATGAACGTTAAAAATAGTGTTTTTTCTTAATATGTGTGTGTATGTATTATCTTACAAGTGCAATGTACTATGATACATAAAGACATTTTAAGTTTGAAAAATCAGATGTTTTGCGCGAAGTGACAGTAGTACCCACCTCAACGCTTCGCTTATGAGGCGTGCAATAATAATTTATAAAATATATTCATGAATTTTCAATCTATAGTGGTTTAAAGTTAACTCAAAAATGGAGCATTTTCGTAAATTTTCTAAAAAATCTTAGAGAAAGTGTAAGAAATGTTATAGTATGCTATGTATTCGTGATCTACTCAATAAGCTCTTTCATTTGATACCCCACACGGCATGTTTTGGAAATTTTTATTGAATATTTACGCCGGCCACTGCCGTTTTCAGCTTATAAAGGATTTCGACTTATTTTTTTTCTTTGTATGCCATATTTAATTACCGGGGTAGGGGGAGGGGGACCACAAAACTGGTTGGCAACATCTGTCTATAGGATGTCTGGGATCTATACAATATATATCAGAAGTCAGATTAAGGTCCGCTATTTTTGCAAACGAACATCTCCTTGGAGCCTGCTCTAGATGTAATAAGCCTTATTGGTATTTGTATATTCCCACAGAAACAGGATTAGGTACGCGGCCGGGTGAAATCGTGGAACGCAGTTAGTACAAAATAGGTTAGATGAATGGATTAGATATATTATTATACTTATGTTTTACTTCCATCACCTCTTTCAAAAATGTATTATTCCTTTCAGGATAAAAATTGCACAACCTTGAAAATTAAACTCAATAAACATTCAAAATTGCAATGATATTCATTCGCTTATTTTAGCTTGATAAGTAGTTTTTTTATTATTTTTATTTTAATATATATAGTATAACATTATGTTACAAAAACATATTATCATAACATATTAAGGCAAAAAAGACTTATACTTAGTACTTGGGATCGGGAAGACCATAAACAAAAAAATTCAAGAATGGAAATTTGGAAATTATCTACCTTGCAATATTGTCTATAAACGATTTCCTCTGAAATCACTTCTAACAATAAACATATAAGTATTAGAAATTCATAAAAACAGCTTAACTTTAATCCGTTCTTATCTTAACAGAGCTACTTGTATTTTATTACACTAAGCTTTTTTTTATGCTCGCTTAATAAATATTTATCGCAGTTGCAGACAATATACTTAAAGATATTACCGAAATATTCTAGTTAATTGATAAATCTTTAACAATAATAGATATCATAGAATTCGATTAAGTATATTATTATGTACCGATATGGCTCGACTACCTACTAGTAACTAGATAAATGGGCTATCTAACGAAAGAATTTTTCAAATCGGACCAGTAGTTCCTGAGATAAGCGCGTTCAAACAAACAAACTCTTCAGCTTTATAATATTAGTATTTAGTATATATGTAATATATTAATCGCTTCTTTGGTCAACCCAGGCAAAAAGTTCGGAAGTATTCGGATAATGATGGACGTTAATATGACACTGCATTCATCTACATTCTACTGATATTATAATCGTGAAAGTTTTTGACTATAATAGAGGTAAGGATCAATCAGTATTTGTTATTCTTTCACGAAAACACATTTGATCGGATCTATAACAAGTATGAAAATGGGTAGGGGTAGGTACAAGGTGAATTATACAGTAGGTATGTTTGTGATTACGACATCACAGAGGCAACTTTTATCCGGGTAGGTAGGTTCTATATATTCCTAACAACTGATGAATATTTTTACTACAGATTATTATTGGTAGGTATTTGTGCCAACCTCGGTTTTTTGGAGACCTCTTTTTGAAGAAATGTTTTGGATACTATTACTGAACATTGACTGAATACGAGCTTAAAATACCAACTTTATAATTCATTTCACGATCTGCGCATTAGGAACAATTTATCATTTTTGACACTAATCTATAATACACATTTCCGTTCACATACAAACACTTTATCATTATAGGAAAACCACAATAGCTAGATATGTATACCAAAGTAAGTACATACCATTAATCGACTATGTTTTGAGCCATGAGCCCACGCATATTTTGCAGATTTATTGAGATTTTCTACGGTTTAGGTACCTATACTATGTAAGCCATAATATATGTAATACCACAGACTAATAATAATATACTACGTATACAAGTAATACCTAATATATTCTATACTTACCTACCATAAAATTTAATAAGTAGGTACACATTTTAGCATTTTTATCATAGCTCTGTCCAAACTCCAACAAGAGATTAAAACACAAAATCTATTTATCTACTATACCTATGATACAAACAAATGATAATCAAAAATAGAAATAAAATTGGTGTTTCAGATTTCAGAGGTGCCTTACAGGAAGCATTACATTTATAAGCTGTATAATTAAGATAATTAATCTTATTACACAATATTATTATTTATATATTAGTAAGTTGAATTATTTTTTGTAAAACTTACCGCAGTCCTCGAAAATCACAGAGGCGCGGGTCACAATGACAAAGAATAGCAACAATGAGATTCCCAACATTCGTAGATACCTTATTCAATTGCATACAAAGCACATAACACTGGCTCAACTAATATACCGAATTGGACCCTTCAGATTACCTATCACATGATATCACTAGTCTTTGGAATTCAGCTGCATTAAGCCCGATGATTTACACATATAATCGTTTTAATTAGCAAAGCGGATTTAGCGCAGTAGGTACGTGTTAATTGATTAGTTCAGAAATTATATTGTTAATTTAATGTTATACGTATAGATTAGGTACGTAACATTAATGAGTCAGATAATGTATGTGGAATAACATATTAAGTTCTATCAATTTTTTTAAGTACCTATAATTAAGTTCACATGGAGAGCCAATTGACTTTTATATTGTTTATTTAAGTATTGTAGCATTTTATATTTGTAAAAGGTAATTTGACACAATAAACATAATAAAGAATACATAGAATAAGAATTAAAGTCTAAAAAAGTTAGTCTTCATTTTCAAAATGTACCTATACCTACCCACGCTCGCATAAAATCCAGTACAACAAAATACATGCAACATATTATACCTACTGCATGAACCTAAGAAACATTGATATCATTGGTCATATCGGGAAATTAATACTAGATATTATATGCTTATTCTAAGTTCAATTCGATGGATGTTTTCGTAGGGTGCGACTGGGATTCTTTATCTGACAGTTGGGAAGAGCTGATGGGTCGCCACTCGCCTGATGACATTCAGTTCCTCGCAGTGCCCTTGCACCGCACAGCCGAAAACAAAACGAACGAAAATGAAATGAACACGCCACTATGTTTTACTAATAAAAAAAACCGTTGACGGATTAAATTCGTAATAATACCTAATTCATTCTTCTAACACCATCAGGATTCAGAGGGCTTAGTAGGTATGTAACATTAATTGCATATCGATTATTTGTTTGAGAAATTACATTTTATATTATGTTATGTTATGTGACTGTTTCATACTAACTACCTAATAATAATTTATGACCTAAGTTTATGACATAAGTAATCTGCACAGCTCAGTGAATTGTTTCAACAATCAGCCTATTGTGATCGTTATTATTATGGTAATTATGCTTAGATTAAGGATTGGTCTCCGCGCGCGCGCTACGACTAGATACCGCCGGCGTACTTGAAAAATGCGGCAACTAATAGTACGCCGAATTCGGCGTACCCAAGCCAGTCGTGTCACAAGCATTGTGTGGAGAGGGCGAACCGATAGTTTTTACAGATTTTGAACAAAATCTGAAGTAAAATGCCTATTTGTGTCATAAAACTGTTTAAAAATAATACAACAAAAAATAAGAAAGACACTGGGATCACGTACCATCACTAAGTATCGTATTATTCGAAATTTCTCCTTTACTTCGAAAATTTTTTCTACGAAAATACGACGCCATTCAGTGTTACCGTACTGCATATCCAAAAAAATACACGTGGTTGAGGAAATCTTTTAGCAATAATTTGAACTTTTTTTTTCAATACTATTACTAACACATGTATAAAAAAGTATAATAACAATAATTTATTTCTGTTTAACCATGTTTAACTGACTCATATAATATGTTTTTTTTTATTTCCGCTTTTTTACTTTTAAACAACCTTTGTGACTATAGTAGCGTCGCAAGTGGATTTGAGTCGCATGTTCATGGATTCGATTCCCGGCCAGGTCAGGATGAAAAAAAATTTTTTTCAAACTTCTTTCCAACATGCCACATTTCCCATTTATGAGGTAAAATTTATGTAGCTGGCAGCCCAATTCTTCACACACACTAGCGTCTTTACAAATTGCCTAACACACACTACAGAAATGAGTTGCCGCCACGGACATGTATATGTCTGTGGTTGCCGCACTCACAGAGCTATTGTTTTTAGGTGGGGCGGTATCTAGTCGTAGCGCGCGCGCGGAGACCAATCCTTAATCTAAGGTAATTATGATTATACTTAATTAGGATTTCTACATGATTGGTCCTACGGGTTTTTTTTTTATTTTTATTGAATCTGTCTACCTATTTTAAATTAATAGAGGCGAGACAAAACTTAAAATCGACAAATTTTTAGATTCCGAATCTCAAAAGGAAAAAACGAAACCTATGGATTTCCCCCCCCCCCTTGACCCCCTTCCCCTCTTGGATCGATTCAGAACAGTCGTGTATTTTGTTGCTTATTATTTGTTTAATTAAAACGCATAAACTTAAAAAATTACACCGCTAATAATAGGACAACAGCAAGTGAAAGAGATTGAAACGTGCAGCTACGTTCGTAAACCGAGCTCTTTGCGGGTTATAGTCTCCTGGTACACAAGATAAGATCGCAACTGTGAGTACAACTATATCACGCTATCCTTTTCACTCCTGCTGCGCTCTTGCTACGCAGTACGCACCTTGCACTGAGTCATCATCGGACTTCATTCACCGCTTACTTACGATCGATCCATCGAAGGTGCATGAGTAAAGTCCGCCATTCTATTATCAAGAAGTTATCCACGCGTATTTTTATCTACCCTCAACTTAAAAAATGCATCGATCACCACCGACAAGTTATAGAACATTATCTGACTCACAACTATGCACTACGGCAGGCGATGATGAAAATAATATTACTTTAAGGAGCGAAAAAAGGCGTAGATTGTCGGGCGACAAGTCCGATGAAATGATAAATTTTAAAACTGATATGCGAGATATGCTTACGAAATTATTCTCCGATTTGTCAGAAAGGCAGAATAGTCGTTTAGAGTCCATTGAAAAGCGTATTTCACTTATGGACACTAAAATTACTAATGTCCAGCACACAAATAAGGACATAGAAAATTCATTGAATTTTACAAACGAACAAATAAATGAACTCACATCTAAAATTGAATCTATAAAGTCTGAATTTAATAGTGTCAGCTTCAAAATAGGTATAATAGAGGAAAATATCGACTTACTGCAGAGAATTTCACGTAAGACAAGCATAGAAATACGAAAACTCCCCAAACAGATAAATGAAAAGAAAAAGGACCTGTTCTCGATTGCATCCAATTTATTGTGTCATCTTGGATTAGAAGACGAACAGAAGAATGTACGTGATGCTTTTCGTCTGCCGAGCAAGAGAGACTCAGCTGACTCAACCTTGATCGTCGAATTTACAAATACATTATCCAGAAATACGGTAATAGACGCCATCAAGAAATTTAATAAAAGTAACCCATCGCAAAAGTTAAATAGCAGTAATTTAGGCATTAACGGTCAATCGAAACCATTGTTCGCCTCCGAATATCTCACCCCAAAGGATAGACGATTGTTTTTCCTAGCAAGGGAATTTGCGAAGTCAGAGCAATATCATTTCTGTTGGATGAGTAACGATAGAGTTTTTCTCCGGAAGAAGGAAGGAGCATCTCATATTTTGGTAAAAAACGAAGACCAATTGAACCAATTAAAACTTAAGAAGTGACTAGATGTTAAGCAAAAATTAGTTATAATTTTTTTCTATTTTTCTTATAAAAAACATATAAAAATAATTGTAATTTACTCAACAATTTACATAACAGTTTACAAGAATTACAAACTTTACACGCTCAAATTAATGTACAATCTTTTACTTTATGATTTAAAAACCACTCAAAACAACATCACACATATTCCACATACCCAAATATTGATTAATATTGCACGTTTTGTTTTACAAAATTTTCAACGATCGCTTACTTTGCTAAAATTTTCTAACAAAATAATATTGTTTTACGGAATGTTACAATTAATAATCTATCCAATAATATTTTTAAAACTCAATCATTTAATTTTGCGGTTCCTCAACTTAGTTAAAAATATTAAATCACAACTCTTATATTATATTGTAAGGCGGTTGAATTTTATAAGTATAATTACTTATATATTTCTCTTAACAGCACAATTGTTTAAATTTTACAACAAAATTCAATACCTTAAGTGATAATTTAGAATCTGATATAACTGAAAGCCTTAATATCACGTGTCAAAATGCAAATACATACTCTGAATGTCCCTATCTAATTGAATATCATGCTACTCAAGGAATATCGGTACTATGCGCTAATATCAGGAGTATTAACTGCAACTTTGACTATCTTGTATCAAGTCTATCAACTATGAATATGACAATTGATATCATTGTCCTAACCGAAACCTGGACAGATGCAAACAGTTCTCCCCCCCTGCTTCAATCATATAATATGTTTCATACAAAAAAATCATTCAATCAAAATGACGGCATTGTTGCATATGTAAAGGAAAACTTAGGATGTACTTATACTGAACCTCTTTTCCAGGATGGAAACTGTCTGATTTTATATATTAATAACTCATATAGTATTATTTGTTGTTATAGACCTCCTAGCTTCGTTAATCCATCTAACTTTCTTAATTCTCTCGTATGTATACTGGAGCAAACAAAAACAAAAAATATTATTCTTACTGGTGACATAAATCTTGATATTATCCAGAATAGTATCACGCCACACGTTAACGAATATTTAAATATAATAGCTGCACACGGACTAAAAGTAGGCATTAATCGTCCTACACGGCTGCTAGCCTGTTTGGATCATTTTATGATAAAGTCCACAAAAACATGCCGTACCGTCATTCTTCCTGAAATATCCGACCATAAACCTATATTGCTTTACGTTCAAGATCTCGAATCACATAATAATAATGTCATTCCTTCTTCAAAAATAAACTTACGCCTGCTTAAGGAAGCCCTTAACCAAAAGACCTGGTTGCATTCTAACTTTTTTGAACTAACTGATCCTGATGTTGCTGCATCCATATTAATAAGTTGCTTACAAAAAGCAATTAATACTAGTTCTACAGTTAAGAATATCCCTAAACGAAAGCAGATACTAAAACCATGGATAACCTCGGGAATTCTTAGATCAATTCGGAAAAGGGACGTACTACACAAAAAATCTAACAAGACACCGAACGATATAGTACTCAGAAACCGCTATACAAAGTACAGAAATACATGCAATAACATTATTAAATCACAGAAAGAACTCTATTTCCAAAATAAATTTAAACTTCACGCAAAAAATATCAAAGGTACATGGGAAACTATTAAAGAATTATGTAATCTAAAACGATGTAACAATTCAGCTATTGACCTGTTGAATTTAAAAAATACGCACACTGAATCATTAGACTCCGTTAATGAATATTTCACGAATGTGGGATCAAATTTGGCTAACAATATCTTAACTACAATCAATAAAACTGTCGCGGATCTCTCTACTAAAGCTACACATTTTAATGGACCGATTAATTCCATGGCTTTAATCCCCACTGACGCTAAAGAAATTGCTAATATAATTGTCTCAATGAAGAAAAGTGCTTCGGCAGGCCTGGACGGTATAAGCTCATCTGTGTTATATAACAATGTTGATATTCTTTCTGAACCTATTAGCTACCTCTGTAATTTAAGCATAAGCACGGGCCAATTCCCCAAAATTTTAAAGAAAGCAGTTGTTGTTCCGATATATAAATCAGGAGAAAAGACCCTACCATGTAATTACCGGCCAATTTCCCTTTTATCTAGTATCTCTAAGATACTAGAAAAAGTGGTTTCAACTCGATTGATAAAATTTCTAGATGCTAATAACATTATTTCTAAAAATCAGTTTGGATTTCGTAGTAAACTCTCGACCCAAGACGCTATCCTCAAACTCACTCACTGTATCACTCATCACTTGGACCGAGGCAATAAATGTTTAGGTATTTTCCTTGACCTTCAAAAGGCATTTGATACAGTGAGCATACCTATTCTTTTGTGTAAACTCCAGAACATAGGAGTGCGTGGCAATGTCTTAAAGTGGTTTCAGGATTATCTAAGTGATAGAGTCCAATGTGTCAAAGTAGAGGGATCGATGAGTAATCAATCTACATGTACCTATGGTACTCCGCAAGGTAGTACTATAGCTCCTATCCTGTTTTTGATTTATATCAATCCCTTATGTGAGTTAAAAATAAATAACGCAGAAATTGTTACTTTCGCGGATGATACTGTCATCTTGTTCTATGATAAAGATTGGCTCAAGCTCAGACAGATTGTAGAGAGAGGGCTCGCTTCCGTGACAACATGGCTTGAGGATAATTTACTATCTTTAAATACTAAAAAAACGACTTACATCTGCTTTTCTAAGAGTAAAACTCTCTCTCCTTCACCTGATTTTGAAATAAAAATTCATACCTTCCCATGCAACAGGATTCCCAGACTGCAGACAACTTGCAATTGCGAGAAACTACTTCGAGTCGAGCACACCAAATACTTAGGTATACAGGTAGACAGTCACTTAAAATGGGATGTTCAGGCCTCTTATTTAGTAACGCGGTTACGAAGGATGATCTATATATTCAAAAATCTAAGAGCAGTAGTAAATAAAAATACCGTTCTACTAACATACAAGGCACTAATAGAAAGCCTCTTAAACTATTGCATATGTGCATGGGGAGGCATGGCTAAGTCCCACCTTATTCATGTCGAACGAGTTCAGAGGGCAATTATTAAAGTAGCGCTAAAATTACCATTCAGATATCCCACTACAAATCTATTTAAGGAATCAAACTTATTAAGCGTACGGAAAATATATTTAAAGGAAATCCTACGACGATACCATACACAGACAGTACCAGCCTTACAGATTGTTAATAAAAGAAGAGACCGATTCCCTATGCCGCGTACTAATAGTAGGTTTGCTAAAAGATTTTTTCATTTTGCTGCCCCTAAGTTTTACAATATTATAAGTAGGACCCAAAAAGTTAGGACTTTAAATAACAGTTTATTTAAAAAAGCGGTCATTAAATGGCTTGAAAATTATGATTATGATGAAATAGAGCAGCTCATAAATAATGGATAGATGTCAATAATATAACATACACAAACACACAACACTCACATGCACAAGCACACACATTCACAAACACACACACAAACACATATACACACACTCACACTAACAAAATCACGCACTATACTTGTAAAAAGCTTGTAAACGCACAACTGTATATTTTATTATATGTTTTTTTTTTTTTTTTTTTTACTTTCTCTGTTTTTTAAATGTAATCTTTTTGTTGTACTGAACATGTTCTCTGGGAAGGAACTGTCTTCCTTAACACAGGATTTTCCTAGCTAGGAAGACAGAGCCACACTGTAATTGTACTGTATTAATTTTTGTACTCAATAAAGATATTTTTATTTTTTTATTTTATTTATGGATAACTTTGTTGTCTGTCTACAAGCAGCAAAAACTAAAAAGCATTTTTTTTAAATGCGCCATTCGCAAGGGAATCAAAACATACAAGGTAGGTATTTCCCGTGGACACCGATTCTTGAAATTTGGTTCGAAGCAACGTCTAATAGGATAGACATAGGAAAAAAATGTGTGTGTGTACTGTGTACTAGTGTACATGTTACCGGAAATGTATGAAATCAACAATTCCTAGGAAATGTGTACAATTCCGATACCATTTAGGAAATGTATAAAATATTGTTTAAAAAACTATTTAATGCATGCATATCCTAGGAAATGTATAATCTTCCTAGGAATTGTATACAATTCCAATATCGTATATCCAATACATCCAATATCCTATGAAATGTGTTAACCCTTATTCAAACGCGAGCCTGTGGAGGAGCTAACAAAAAAGGAAGATACGTTCCTGGGTAATTTTGGGTCGTAGATTTCAAAAATACACACAAAAAAGTGGGGGGGAAGTACCCTTTTTTCGGTGGGAAGTATA
Organism: Colias philodice; assembly: GCF_061535455.1. Classification (NCBI taxonomy): domain Eukaryota; kingdom Metazoa; phylum Arthropoda; class Insecta; order Lepidoptera; family Pieridae; genus Colias; species Colias philodice. The sequence continues at coordinate 6,464,721 of NC_143103.1, read as the reverse complement.
TATCCCGTCATCTGTTCTCTCTTGTAAAAAGTTTGGAAAGGTGGGAACTATAGCTCCCAGTGTCCACTCCAGACATCAATATTTTAAAACACTAGTTAGTTGCCCTGACTCCACTTGTAAATTTAATGTTATCGTAAAAAATCAAGTTTTTTAATAAAAGAGGTGAAAGTACTCATCAATGCAAGTTTCTTTTACTGAGGGAAGAATTCGGGAATTGAAAAATGAATGACTTCAACATAAAAATGGCATTTTTCTAAAACAAAATAAAAACAATAGGTAAATACTAATGTATTGAGTTAAGATTTCTAATTATCTGATCAGGAAATAACGAATAACAAAAAATAAGTTGCTTATACCAACTAAAAAAGATTTTTAGATACACAGATTTTATATATACTAATATTATAAAGAGGAAAACTGTATTTTTTGTATGTTTGTATTGAATGGGCTCAAAAACTACTGGACCGATTTCAAAATTTCTTTTACCATTACTTAGAGAGATTCTTCCGAATCCGTATAGGCTATATTTTATCCCGGAAAACGTAAATATGTACCACGGGTGAAGCCGGGGCGAACCGCTAGTACTAAATAATATTAATCTGTGGCGTGCATTGTCTGTTCACTGTTGTCAGATGTTACATTGACAGTTGACACTTGATACTTAGCCCGGAGCCCCATGTAATCAAATTCAATTTCAAAACAAATTTCATGCATATTTCATGTATTTTTTAGTGATTTTTAATGATATTGGATCAGTAGAATAATAGAATTATTTTTAAGTACCTACATTTGAGAGGAATTAAAATATTTCTAAACAGGCTATCAACTCAAGCATTAGTATCACATGAATTATGTTTTTAAATAAATTTAAACCACACAGATTAAGGTTATGTGCGAGGTTAAAACATAAAGAAAATAAACAAAATGAAGAGATACAGACTGAAAAAGGTGCTAAAAATGCGACTGATTTGATGAATTATTTAGAAAGTAATGAGGAGTATAAAAATATTATCCCATGTTTGCCAAAGGCACTTTTGAAGAAATACAAAACACCTGAAACGATGTACATAATTAATAAAAATACAGCCAGAGATATTGCCGATACTATAAAAGGCCACTTTGACAAACATGCACCAATAGTCGAAGTTAATCCTGGATTAGGATTTTTAACAGAAGCAATTTTGCGATGCCAGAAAAATCCAGTTTATCTATACGAATCATCCAACTACTTTAGTAATATTTTAAATGTAAGTTTGAAAATAAATTTTAGGATAAATGTTTTTTTATTAATATTTAGTAATATAAATGTCTTTGTATATTATATGTTTTAAGGATTTACAACAAAAATATCCTGAAAGAATCAAATATAAAACTGCAGATTTTTTTGGAATGTGGAAATTGGCTTTCCAAGATAAAATGGATGATGGAAATAGAATCAAAGAATTATTAGGAGACTTGGCTACTGAAAATACTGGTAAGAAAATAAGTGTATTTAATTATAGTATTACATATACTTAAATGATAGGAATGGACTGTATTTCGTCATCTTGAACAGACCTTTGGCTTCGGCTGAAGTTCTGCTTACTGTTTATTACAAGAAAATTGAAGAAGATATCTGCACATAAATAAATAAATAAAAGACATTCTAGACACCTATAGCAGAATATTAATACAAAAATATTTAGATCAAACTTCTATAATTTAGAATTTTATTATTACTGACTGTTCTGTTCGGCCGATCACTAATTAATTATTACTGGCCCAGATGTCTTAACTTTATAAAATTTTACGACAAATTATAATAAAGCTATAATATATAAATATATATGAAATAATGGGTTATCTTCTATTTTTTAAGGAAGAAAAATAAAAATAGTTGGAGCTATGCCTGGATTATCATTTGTAAGACACCTTATTAATACCATTGTTTTTCACAATACAACAAATCAACTTGGTAGGCCGGATTTATTTATAATTATACCAGTTCATCATTATGAGGTAACATAATTTTTATTTTTATAGTTTAATTTCTTAAAATGTTATTCTTATTAATATCATTATAATTGAAGAATACAGTTTCTTACAGATACTTTAGTGGAATATGGGAAACACAAATCAGTACCATCCTTATTTCAAACTCTTTTTTATTCTAGAGTACTGAAAAAAGTACCCAAAGCCCACTTTCTACCATGGATTTATCCTGTGAACAAAAAAGTTTCTGTGGTAAGTTTTTAAGTGATTTATTTATTATTTTTTAATATTGTAGACAATTAAAAACAAATCTTAGTTGAATATGTTCACAAAAAATAATTAAACAATTAAATAGTATTATTTAATGTACATTTTATTCTCATGCCTTTTATATAAATGTTTCAATTTCAGATAGATGAACACTTCCTATATTTAGTAAATATAACACAAAAAGAAACGCTACCTTGTCCACCTGATTACTTACCATTATTATGGTATTTTTTTAAGCCTCACACTTTCTCAAAGACCTCAAGAGTCATTCCTGTGCTAGAGTAAGTATATTGTTATTTAATGTGTTTAAAATTTAAACTTAAAAATTGTACCTAATTGCAAATTATTTTCAAAGAATTTGTAATTGCAACTCAAGTTTGTAGATTATTTTAATTATTATAATACTTACTTTATTTACTTATTATGATGGAAATATTAAAAAAAAATATACCTACATAATATGTATATAATTAATTATTAAATTACGAAATTACAGGCAATGGATACCAGGCTGCGGTGTATGGCTTATAACTGGTCAAGATCCTCCAGATGTTAACAAAGACATAGCCCCAGGGCCCAATGATGCAAAACTTCCCCATATGACTATCTTCACCCAGTTTGGTGACTTGACATTACAACAAAAAATTACTGTTTTTAAAAGGTATCATTTTAATTCCATATAGTTACCTATCTTATATTTGGTTGAATTTTTGAAAAAAAAAGTGTGATTTCCTCCCAATTGATATTTAAAATATATTTTAACATTCTTCATAATTATACAACTATTTAAGTAAAAATTATTCCCATATTTTATTATTATTACATTTTACAGGTTTGTATCCTGGCCAGAATTTGAGCAATGTCCATTTAGGGCAGCTATGGATAACAATTTACCCAAATTTGCTGTAAATTTGGATTCTGACATTAAAGAAAGCTTGGAATCAAATATTGATGAACTTGAACATTCGGATTCCGAAACTGATCACGATACTGTATAGAAATAATAATAAACTATTCTAAGAGTAAATTTGTTGTATTATTTATTAAAACATTTTCAATAATTTTATAGTCTCTAAAATTCACTTTTAAAGAATAGGACAATACACAAAGATATTGTGCATAGATGCAATCATTTATTTCATACAAACAATACAGAGAATAAAATTAAAATCATAAGATAAATAATAATTAACTTTAAATTTTCAATAAATTTAAATAATATTTTCTAATTTCAAATCGGTAACAATAATGTTTAACTTACAAATATATGTGATGGTTTTTATTAGGGATGTAACGATACCGATACAGATACCGATATATCGATATATCGGTATCGCCGATAATAAATCAACCGATACCGATATTTTTTTATTAAATTATTTCTTTTCTTTTATGTTTTTGCATTGTATTTATTCATATTGTTTTATTTCTGTTTCTGTAATAGTGTTAAGGAAGAGCGGAACCTCCTGACACAAGCATTTTATTTGCTTACTAGGAGTGTTCCAATCACAAATTTGTTTATGTAAAGGAAAGAAATAAATAATTTTGAATTTTTTTAATTTTTAACGTGATAACGTTTTTAAAATCGTTTTAGTCGGGTGACATGTTCATAAACTTGTGTCACACCAAAACCTCACGAGCGCGATCGCAGGTATAACGAGAGAGAGACGGACCGATCTCCCGTTTCATCTCGAGCGCTGCCACTGCATTATGTTATCACGTAAACATCTCGATCGTAAACCTACTTTACAAACATCCATTTTTTTTTGATATCAAATAATTCAAAAATCCGCGCCCAATGAACGATGCGGGAGGCCGCCCGCGCGTGCGCACTTTGTTTTCTGAAAAAACTCTACCAATACTGCCGTCCTTTAACTAAAAGCCGTTAACCCTCAAATGGTCAATTTTCAGTTTTAAATGTAGGGTGATAGAGTTCAGAATTCTCTATCTTTCGCTACTTCACTACTTCGCTAAATTTCCTTAAAAGTACCTTAACCGCCAGATTTAATAATTATTTTTTAGCTTTTTACTTGACTAAAAGTACGTTATCAGATTATACTTGACTATAGGGACGCAAAAGGACTATAACTGCTTTATGATATGCTTTCATATAACGATTCCAATGGAAATCCTTACCTTATTTGCAGTTACTCGCCCTTAACGCTTTTTTAGTTAAGTAATTTTATTTAGGAAAAATTCTAATAACACTTTTTTGCTTAGCTACAAAGCAGCTAACCCTCATTTTTAAGCTAAAAGGCAGTTATCCGATTCTGGTGATGCATCAGTTTTGGGGATGTGAGTGATGATGAAATAATGTCGCTCCCAAGCAGAGTACCGATTGTTTTTGATTTTCTTTTACAAGACGTATTGTTTCTGATCAGGTTTACTAAGTTTTAAACAATCTAGCAGCTAAATTACGGAAAATATAACAAGTCAAAGTTACGAAAATTTGGTAGGTAATGGTTACGACAGTGCGAACTTTCAATCGTACTTCTCTGTTTAGACTCTGATTTGTCTCTGTAACCGAGAAAGAGAAGATAGACAGTCTGTACTATTTAATTTTTAAAACTATTTATTAATTATGTAATTTACCCCTTGGGTGGAATTAGTAATCGACTGTCAAGCAATGTACTAGAGATGGTGATACAAAAATTGTTAGGAGTACACTACCTTTGACCCGCTGACGGGGAGTCCATTTTGCAACTATTGCTATTTTTTCTTATCTTTATATGTATTAGATTATTAAGATTTGTATTTTTTACATAGTAGCAAATAAAAAGTTTTCTACCTCCTGCTATTTTCCACATATTCTGGTATATTATATTTTCTGAATGTGGATGAAAGAGTCTTCTAATCATTTGATAAGCGGTTCTACATTATTTATTAAGAGCATCCCACATGTAAGAGCTTGAAGTCCTATTGAAACCAGGGTTTTATTTTTTCAAAAACCTTGTGCACAAGTCTTAATTTTTTTTTCAGGAAACGATTTATGTTTATATGTTTGTGGTTCTATATGTACTCACATATCCGTGACTCTCAGAAGAATATTTATAAAATAACGTTAAAATTGCAATTCTAAATGAATATACGGTTCCAAAAAAGAAAAGCGAGAAGATTTATCTCAATCTTAACCCCTTCGCATACTAACTTCGCAGAAGAATATTTATAAAATAACGTTAAAATTGCAATTCTAAATGAATATACGGTTCCAAAAAAGAAAAGCGAGAAGATTTATCTCAATCTTAACCCCTTAATGAGCCACTGTAATGAAATAAACGTGAACATGACGAGAAATAAAGGTTAATTTTATCGAAAACTTAAAAGAGTCATTTAGTAAAAGAGTTTAAAATACTTGTTACTCACAATAAGACGCTAAAACCATTAATTTAGATAGTGTTTAAATCCTTAATACATAAACCTAAAAGCTTTTGATCCTTTTCCTTTCCATTGGTTGATGGTTGACCTAGAGGATGTAATTCCCGAGAGCAAAGCCTCAGACAGCAGCCAATTTTTAACATTAGTAAGATTAAAATTTAGTACAACTATATAGAATCATAGTACAAAAGCATCCAAAAACCCTTAAACGCTGATTATAAAGTTTTTGAAATTTAAATTAAAACGAAAGTCATAGCTTAAAAGTAGTTATAGTAGCTTAACGACGTTTTAGGTAAGCATTTTATTACTAAATAAAAAAAAATCACAAAATGAAAATAAAAATACTAAATTACTTAGCTAAAAAGTCGCTATGGTATGTAAACGGCCGTCTTGTCCAGTAAATAGTTAAAATTTTCAGATTATTATGCTGAACTAAACGAGAAAAAGTGAATTTAAAAATAAATTATAACAGTTTCTGGGTAAAAACTAATATTTATATATAATTAAATGTCGATCCATGTATCTCACAATAATTATTGTAAGTGTCATAATTTTTAAGAAATAACGATTTCCGTGTTTTTTGCCATTTACTCGAAACTCACTTCGTGGGCTTAACGGCTTTCTAGTTAAAGGACGGCAGAATAGTAAACTTTTATTAGGTACTGATTGTATGTGTATTACTTAAAGTTTAACTGACTTCGTAAAATAATAATACTAAAATAAATGGTTTTGTTGTTTTTTGATTTGGCATTTTTATTTAAAAGAATACGATTAACAGTTGTCTCTGTTAAATGTTGGTAACTTTTTATGCATAATTCACTATTTATTTTTCTACCAAGCCATCGATATCGGTATCGGTATCGGTATCGCCGATACATTACTACAAATATCGGTATCGGTATCGTATCGGCAAAATCATGTATCGTTACATCCCTAGTTTTTATACATTTCAACATTATATACAAATAATATATTTACAATTATTTATAATCAATTTACAAAATTGCTTTTAAAAAATTCCTTTAACTATTTTTTATTTCTCATTAAGTAAGTATGTATCTATATAGTTAATATTATTTTTCAAAAATATAAATTCTTTAACAAGATGTTATTAGGTTTTCATATCGGATTTTTATTAATAAATACTTTTAACCAGATTTAATGAGATCACAATGCATACAGTTCCATATACATATTTATATCTTTTAAACAAATCAAGGTTTACTTCAATAATACTTTTTCAGTAATCTTCAATGTTGTTTCAGTTCCATTTAATATTACTTTATTTAAAATGAGTGAATATAATATAATCACTATTAAGATATTATAATCTTTTCAATAGCATACTACTATTATAACAACAATGAAAACTTATATTATTTATTGCATGCTATTAATAAATTTGTATTTTACTTACATTTCGTTTAATTATCTTAAATGGTGCCAAATTTTTCGTTTTTTTATTTGAAATATTAATACATGAAATCCTACATGAGCCATACATGAGCATTGATCCATTGCACAACTACTACTGAACATACAATATTAGGTATCAAAATAGTAAATCTGCTGCCTCACAAAAATAATCAAAGAAATGAAACAATTGAATTTACAAATACACAATTTGTAATAACAACAACACCCTATATGGTTAAATGTATATATAAGATTCCAATAATAAGGTTTCGAAAGGAAATAATTTAAAAAATTGTAACTTAATAAACGGCAAGGCTTGTTTACAAAAAGTACAATACAAACATCGTACCAATTTAGTAATTAAATCTTTTTTTAATCTCTCGCATGTTGTATCGAAACTATCATAATATATAAATTATATCTTAACAGATATTGCTGTCTGAAATAACTTCAAGGAAGAAATTAAATATAAACGCAATGAATAAAAAAAGTTTTGAGAGGTGTCAAGGGACACCCGGATGGATGGAACGAAGTTACTAAAATAGCTGACTTGCTTTCTATGAGAGAGAGAGAGAGCGTGTTTCTCTGTCTGTCGCAAAAAGTGTATTTACAAATTTTCGTGAGAATTTTTTCCGTCTAGCCAGTAACCCCCTTTCACAACGCTCGATAAGGAACTTCGTTCCAAAATGTATTCGAAACTTGACAGTTATAACTATGATTGCTATGATACTACCACCACCACTCTATATAATATATACATATATTTATTTTTATTAATTAACTACTCTTTACAAAATTAAGTACATTTTAATATATATTTAAACAAGATACTAACAATGTTATAAATTTTGGAAATGTTTATCAATATAGGCCCCGCGGTTTGAAGATTTTGGGGTTATATAGTTTAATGTCGGTATATCGAGAGAAATATTTTGATTACTTTTTGAAGCACTATTTAAGTTGGAACTCTTTTGTATATTTGAATTAGATTGAACATTAAAACTAATTGTGTTTAAACTGTTTTGTGATAGACTTGGACTAGAAACGAAGTCTGTCCACTCATCATCGTCAGCGAATATTGGCGTTTTCTTTGGCGCGTGTTGTTTCGGTTTACTAGATACAAAATCTCCCCAAATGTCGTCGTCGGATATTTCGTTCTGAATAGCATTCGCCTTATTATGGATAGGAGACGCCACTTTACTGGGACCACTAGATCCCGTATCACTTTTTAGTGATTGAAGACTTTCTAAGGGGTTAAAGCTTGAAAGATTCTGCAAGTCTATTCCGGGCTTTGGCCAGTTAATCTGTGAATAACTTTCCAGGGATAGTGGTTGTAGAATTTGTCCGCCTTGCTGCGCTCGCAATGCAGAATTTATTGGTTGTAGAATATTTTGGTTGACAGGAGACTGTTTTGGGTTAAAGTTATTGGAATTGTTTTTATGAAAACTGCTGTTTTCTACATTACTGGTGTGGTTAGAAGATAAAATGTCATTAGACTTAAAACTTAAAGTATCCATTTGTTTTTGGACACCAATTACAGGTTCTAATTTTTCAAAGGAGTTATGTTCAGACTGTACATGGTTTATATAATTAGATGTAGGAGTGGGTGCTGATTGGAATGTCTCAAACTCATCTTCTGTACTATTCTCATTTACAACTTCATTTACTTCTTTGGAAATGGGCAAATCAGGTTTTGTTTGTTCTTGACCTTCATTATTCCAATTACTATTACTATTAGATATAAAATCAGAGAAATCGTCAAAAGTTTCCTTGACTTCTCCAGGGTCAGGCCAATTCAAGGTTGGCATGATAGGTTCTAGTTTCACTGGTTGCAGCAATTGAGTTTGATATGTAATGCCTGAATTAGTGGAGGAGCCACTGGTACTTGGTAAAGTAGTAGTCACTTTGTCATCTGGTTGTAAGCAGTCAGTATTTGGCATTGAAACTGTATGACTAGGAGCTCCTTTAAAATCTTGGAATTCCCAATAATCATCATTATTTTCTATAGTCGAGTGTTGTGAGGGAGGTTTTTCAATATTTATATTATGGCTTTCTATCTGTTGTGGGAGAAGTACTGGAGGCCCATTATCATAGTGAATCGTTTTTGATCTTGGTGTTTCCGAGTCAGTGGGGGTAAAAATATGTGTGTCAGGCAAACTGATATGTCTTAGTGGCTGCACACTTAATGTACTGGAGTGTATCTTATCTATGTTAGTAACTGATATTGCTTTCTCGAACACATCCAAATCTGAAGGTCTGATTTCTCTAGGTGTTTTTTCTTTATCCATGTTGCTGGCTGGAATTATAAATTTATATATTTAAATAATTTTAACGATTACCTACATATTAGGTATTGTAAATCTGATGTTAAAAGTGATTTCGGATGAGTCTTTTCATTATAAAATATATAAATAATACAACAAATTTTCCACAATGCTAAAAATAGGAACATATTTTAGACTGTTAAATTACATTATTCAGTGCATATAATATCAAAAACACATTACTATTTTTTTGGTTATAAAAATTACAGATTTATAAACATTTTTGTTCATTGATCCATATAAATAACATTAACTTTGCAAAATTTCATTTTACTAATTAATGATTAATAACAAACCATTTTCTTTTTAACAAAATTAAGGACGCGTCTTCATGGGTAAGAATATATTCAATGTCCAGATAAAATATAGAGGTGTTCCCTCTATTGCAAATTTTGTGTAAGAGGTCACGGGTAACCATTTCAAAAATAAACATTTCAAAACAAATTTTAAAGAGGTATGAAGTAATTTATTTGTGGCATATTAGAACAGTGCGGATCCCTTCAAAAATAAAAAATAAATCACAGTAGGATGAAACCCATTAAAAAAGAAGGGAAATGTGATAAAAATGAAAGGAAAAATAAATTACGGTCGATCTGAGTTCGGAAATCGTCAACGACCACGGCAGCTGACGGTTACGGGCTCACCTCTGTTACCAACCTGCGATAGCGCGCGTAACCGCCTACTCCTTCATCTGCAAGGCGGCATGAGCGGAATACTTTTCATACCGCCTCACCGCCCCGGACGATGGAGCAGTCCCTAATTAGAACTTCTTGTAACAAAGACATTTAGTTACAACTAGGTATAACTAGGGAAAATCCATTTCAACCGAAAACGGGTTATAACTAAAAAATAGTAATTTCACCAAAAAAAGTATTTTTGTTGGATTTGAAAACGCGTCCTTAAATCAATATATTTATTAATAATAATTAAATAGCCACACTTGATGATGTTACATTCAAGTCATTGCTCCACTCAATATTACTTACCAGTAGAAAGTAGCTCTGATATTTTAAGTGTGGAATGTTTGTGAGCCATTTGGTCTAGTGTTGCCATGAGATGTTCTAAATCTAGGAGAAGAGCTTCAGCATATGTGTCTATGGTATGGGTTAAAGGATAAAGCAAAATTGCAAAGGTGTTCAGTGTTAATCCATGTGCAAGACATGCAAAAGAAGTTCATAGTGAGAAAAATATCTTAAAATGTAATTTGATATGAATCTTAGCCGTGTTTTATTACATTAATCAATGTATATTATAGCATCAAACCTCGTTAATTTGCATTGTTAGTTGTTACAGTTTTATAATAAGAGACTAGATTATACACAACTTTGAAAATGTAATATTAATTACTTTACTAATGCAGAATATATAATTCCACAATATTGGATAGCTTATAAGTCCATAGAATCTTTTTTGAAAAATATAATCAATACATACAATTAATTTCTGTTGAATGATATAAACTATATATTTTAACCTTAAAGTTTATATAAATATTTTACTCCATTGAAATGTTACATTTTTTAGGCCTAACCTTGCAGTTTTTAGAGGACGCAATTTTATGTTTTTGATGTGTAGGGGGGGTCAGTGAGTAGCTAAAACCAAGTTTGTGGGGTTGCCACCCTTGTCCCACGGCCGCCATCTTGAAAATAGCGGATGAAATGGTTTTTACGATATATCTCTTAAACTATTTATCTGATAAAAAAAAATATTAGCATTATTTGTTGCAAATTAAATTTTCTACAACTTTTGTCCAGTAACTTTTTGTCGTAGAACTATAAATAAAAAAGTTATAAGCGAAAACGTTCAGAAATTAGAGATATTTATATTTTTCAATAAAACTTTTTTTTATCAATTTACGAAGAAATGATATCAGACCATTTTTGTAGATTGTTTTTCGAGGAACAACTTTTATATACAACATTTTTTCATTACGTCAATAGCTAAGGTTTTACAGCGCTCTGAAGTGAGTACTATTTTTCAGTACTCCTAACTATACATATAATGGCTATTGGCTCTTTTCCCAGACTCCAGAACAATGGAAGCACACTGCAGAACATTTCAGCCCTGCTTTTCGACGTAAAAAAAACGCGCTTCCAGACTTCAAGTCAGTTCAGTCAATAATTAATTATTAATAATATTGCAAAATTAATTATTAATTATTAAAAATATTAAAAACAATTACTGATGACAAATTATTATTAGTACACACATAATATATGTATACTGTATAGTTAAGAGTACTGAAAAATAGTACCTACTCACTTCGGAGCGCTGTAAAATCTTAGCTATTTACTTAATGAAAAAATGTTGTATATAAAAGTTGTTCCTCAAAAAACAATCTACAATAATGGTCTGATATCATTTCTTCGTAAAATGATAAAAAAAAGTTTTATTGAAAAATATAAATATCTCTAATTTCTGAACATTTTCGCTTATAACTTTTTTATTTATAGTTCTACGACAAAAAGTTACTGGACCAAAGTTGTAGAGAATTTAATTTGCAACAAACAATGTTAACAATTTTTTTTATCAAATAAATAGTTAAAGAGATATATCGTAAAAACCATATCAACCGCTATTTTCAAGATGGCGGCCGTGGGACAAGGGTGGCGACCCCACAAACTTGGTGATAGCTTCACACTGAACCCCCCTACACATCAAAAAAATAAAATTGCGTACTCTAAAAAATGCAACCCCAAATGTAACTTTTCAATGGAATATTTATATCATCCAAAGCATTATTTAAACTACTTAGTAAGTGGTAAAGAAATGTCATAAAAATTGAGTTATTATATTTTGAATGTATATAATCTAGTCTCTATTATGTTAAGTTATTCATAGCTTAAAAATGCATATAAATAATCAATATAAAACTTACATTCTTGCCCATCTGTAGTAAAAGGATCAGTCCAAGAAGTATCTTTAGGTGTTACTTTATCACTGTTAATCGCTTCTGAGGAAGGAGCATTAGGAACAGCTGCTGGCTTTTGGGGTTGAAGTGGGGCAACACTCAAACTTGTTGCATATTTAGGTGTGAAATAGTTCCATTTTGGACCAAATAACTGAAAATTTTAAGAGAAATAACTTTAAATCTTACTACAAATAGCTGAAGTGAATTTGTTGACTATTCAATGAAAGAAATGTTTACTTTAAAGAGGAAAAATATTCTACTTACTATATTTCTTGAGTCAATGCACAGAGCTTTTAACAAGCTTTTTTGACCTAAAGAATTATTCCAATGAACCATATATGGTTGTCTCTCATCTACTTCTTTTAAATGATGCCATGTTTCTGTTAACATTGAGTCAAGTGTTTTATCAAATTCTGGTTCACAGTTAGGCAAATCTTCTGGAAATATATTAAATATAATATTATTTATGCTTTCTATTATCTGTGCCTCATTATCGGGAGACTGAAAATTTAAAACTGTAACATGGTGTGCTAGTTCTGTTTCCATTGTAGGTTTGTCCTCTGATTCCTGATTGACAGAAGATTTAAAGTCATCAAAATCTCCAAAATCATCATCCAAATCCACATCTTCGCTATCTGTTATAGGTTTATTTACAACAATTTCTTGTTCATTATTAACTTGTTCTTCTTTAAATGGTTGAATAGTATCACTATTGTTCTCAAAATTTGCTTTAAAATCACCAAAACTAAAGTCTTCAGTATCATTATTGTCCCAGGGATTTTCAAAATTAGCTGATACTTCATTATTGCTTATTGAAGTTTCTGTAAATTTAAATTCTTCAAAGTCATCAAAATCATCGGTAGTTGTTGATTTTATAGCAGGTTCTATTTCTTCAGATTGAATGGTATCTTGTTTTATGTGTTGTTCAATATGAATTTCATTTGATACTGGATCTTCTTTTTCTATTTCTACTGTGTTTTCAGAACTATCTTGGACCTCACAATTATCCAATGGACTAACATTTGTTTCTGATATACTTTTTTCATCACTACTTTCATCTTCTTCATTTTCGTTTAAAACAACATTAGTTTTATCAGGAGAATCTAAATGATCTACAATACATGAAATTCCATAAGTATCAGAGTCAACAGCATTATTTATAGTGTTTGTAACAAGATGGTCCGGAACTACATTTTCTTGTTCAATTTTTAAATTTAAATCTTCAACAGCAATATCTTCACTTTTAGTTGTTTCAGTTTCATTTAATGTAAACTCAGTCTGTACAGCATCAGATGTTTCAGTACATATTTTGTTTTCTTCAACATTCATAGAACTATTTTCAGGCTCCGATTTAAAAGGTGTTATATTTTCATTACTATTTGGCTCTTGACAGTAATTAGTATAGGTAGAATAATTTCCATAATCATAAGAATCATTATCTTCATCTTCTTCCTGTGACACTAAAAAATATGACAAGTTTTAAATATTTCAAAATAAATAATTCTAGCCTAATATTGAATTATGTATATCACTTTTTATCTTCACCCTACTTCTTTTCCAAAATGTCTTACACTTTATAATATAATATAAAATAATATATCTAACTATTTTGTATCTATAATAAATCCAATAATTGCGCTAATCCACAATCAATGTTCATATTCTTATTCCAAGGGATTATTTTCTTTTGTTTCTTTAATACATTATATTAAAATGATTGTTCTATACATTTGTATCACTAAAATGAATAGAAAAATCATTTGAATTTCTCTAGAATATTGAGAACATAAATAAGGAGTAAGAGTTTGAGCTTGAACTTACGTCTGTACTGTAAATCAAAATCTTCGTCTTTGTCGTCTTCACACTGATCTGGAGGTGGTGGTGTACTGCAAACCAACGGAGGAATCGACATTATGGATAACAAAACTTGATTTTGTGTATCAGGAAATGTTTCGATTATTTTTCTCTTTGTATGGCCTTATTTAATTAAAGCTTACATTTGCTTTCCTAGTTACTTAAAAACATGGCAAATATTCTATTTAACAAGGGAAATGGACAGCTGTTCACAATAAATAATTGACAAAATCACTTTAAAGTTGATGAACTGGGTTGACCAGTGTTAGCAACCTGAAGTGAGCTGATTATCGTACCAGGGGCGTAAAATTATCGTACATTAGGCGTTTTTGGTTCGAAATTATCGTACTTTTTAGAATAAAGTCAATTATAAATAAATAAATCATATAAATTGTAATATTGATAAGTATGCAAGTTCTCTATAGTTAATCTTTGTTTAACTACCGCTGTCAAATCAATGGGACACTGAAACCCAAATGTTTTACGTGCCTTTCCGTCAGTCCTCGGATCACAGACACAATAGAAAATCTATTGTGTCTCGGCCCGATCGGGCCGCTCGGTGGTCAATGGGTTAATATTCATTATACTCTTTGGTTTTACGCGTGGTACAGACTACAGACCTGAACCGATTCCATTTCCACTTTATGTTCAATAAACGCGCCAAGTTTAAAATTCAATCTGACAAAATTTCACTGTTCCCATGAAAGTTCGATATGAAACACGTCAAAATTTCATATTTGTATGGGTGAAATAATATAAATTCTCGAATTTTGCCTGATAGAAATTATCGTAAAATCAGCGTACGATACTAACATGCTATCGTACATCGTACGTAGGCACCAAATTATCGTGTTTGTACGATAATTATCGTACGGTTGGGAACGCTGGGGTTGACTGGTTTTGACGTTTGTCATATTTGACATTGGCAATAATGACAAGTCACCAATATCCTTGCCAAAACGTCTAGAAACGGAACAATAAACAATGCTAAAAATGTAAGTTGATCATAGGCACTTATTTTATTCTGTGGTAAAAAGACCAGTGCAAACTTAGCACCCCATCTATGGAATTTTGGGTCGAAAATGACCTTGATCGTTAGGTCCCCGTTAGGTCCTTTAAGGTCCACCAATTTTTTCGTTAGGTCCCCTTTAGTTTTTTTTTTAATAATTTTTTAAATTTTAGGTATAAAAAAATTACACTTTAGCACCCCATCCATAGAATTTTGGGTCAAAAATGACCTTAATCTATAGGTCTTCGTTAGGTCCTATAAGGTCCCACAATTTTTTCGTTAGGTCCCCTTTAGTTTTTTTTTAAATATTTTTTTTTTAATTTTGGGTATAAAAAAATTACACTTTAGCACCTCATCCATATCAAAATTGGCGAATTTTATCAAAATCGTATTCTTTACCGTTAGGTCCGTATAGGTCCATCATTGAAATTGTTAAATTATTTATTTTATTAAAATCTATATATTTATAAGAAAGTCGTGTTAGTTACTCCACTTATAACTCAAGAACGGCTGAACCGATTTAGCTGAAAATTGGCAGGGAGGTAGTTTAGAGCCAGGAGAAGGATATAGGATACTAAATATGTACCACGGGCGAAGCCGGGGCACTAGTTATAAAATAATTGAAACCTGCGCATGCGCCTTAGAGCATTAAGACATGCGCACATCATACATAAACAGCGCGAAATTTAAATTGGTATCGTTTCATTTATTAAATCAATAAATAAATCTATACTAGTCACGTCTGGTTCGAAAGATGAGACTGGCTTTTTATTTCGAAAATTTATTTGGCAACACTTAACAGTTAACTGTCATTAAAACCTGAGTTGTTGATGTGTCAAAGCTTGTCAAAGTGATTTTATTTTCTGCGATTTTAGCTTAGGATTTTAGTGATTTCTAATAATTGAAAACTGAGTTGAAAACATGACGAAAACTTTAAACTATGATTAATAAATTTAAAAAGAAACAATTTGAAAGAGATGTAGTTTTCAAGGAAAAACACACAGTGTGACTTGATATTTTGATACTTTTCATCTTGATTGCATTGCACATTATATGATTTGTTTAATATTATTATTATTATTTTGCATGGATGATACCAGTAATCCAGTTATAAACTATTAAAGCAACAATATAAAATTGAACGATCTGTCCGTTCAAAATGTTTAAAGACACAAAATCAGTATCTCAACGAGATTTCTTCTATGACCGAACCATGTTATTCATGTTGAAGAGCAGTACAAAAAAAACAAGATGGAATAACTGCAGAAATGGAAGAGTTAATGATGTCAGAGATAATGATAGTGATTCTTATTCTTTATTCGCGGCTGAACGCGGCTTTTAGATTTAATATGATTATATTGATTAAACAAAATTTAATTGTATTTTATTATGTTTTTTATTACTTTCACTAGCTGTTCTTTTTTTTATCTGTATCAGATAACTGTACCAGATTACATATATATAATATTATATAGATGAAGAGTTTGTAGAGGTTGTTAATCTCTCAAAAAAACAAAGCTCGTAATAATAAATTAAAGTATCAAAACTTTATTTCCAACTATAACCTAAGTTACCATTAGGTTACCTTAATATGATGATTTTTTGAATTTGCCGCCTTTTCCAGTCTTATCTTTCGTTAGCCGGACTATCACCACAGTATCACCATATTTCCTACAGTATGGCGACGAATGTACTTGTGCAGAGAAACGGAGGGGAACTGGCGGGGGGTCGGGCGACGCGGGCCGCTTAATGCAATCACGCTGAGTTTGCATTAACTATCGCGAAAGGACGACGCAGTCGTATTTTTTGTGTAATAATTTTATTATACATAGGTACTTACATATTCTATTATGGCGCGCAAAAACTGTTCCGTTTACGGATGTAAATCTACATTGAAATCCCAGAAGGAAACAATATTTCAGAAAGATTGTATTAATAATTGTATCTGTTGAATTAAAATCAAAGCTATGTATATGTTGTCCTCATTATTTTCTAATCAGATTGTACATCCCAATGCGAATGCATTACTTCTTAAATGGTATAATATACAATTAAGAACATCCAAAAATAAAGTGTCCACGTAAATAATATTTAGCAGTGCAATATCTGTAATTATATATTTATGAACAAATGATTACATCAGATTTAATAATCGCAATTATTTTGAATGTACATATGAATAAATGATTTCATCATAATATTAATAATCACAATTGTTTTATTTCCCATTTGTTGCAACCCTAGCGTATTTTCGTGTGGCAGCGTAAGTACCTACGCTGGCGGCGGCATCGCGCGACATTAAAGGCTTTTTCTTACTGTAGGAAATAATATTGTAATACTGTGCTATCACTATCATTATTATAAACATAGTATAAAACAAAGTCGCTTTCTCTGTCCCTATGTCCCTTTGTACGCTTAAATCTTTGAAACTACGCAACGGATTTTGATGCAGTTTCTTTTAATAGATAGAGTGATTCAAGAGGAAGGTTTATATGTATAATAACATCCATTAAATAGTGGAGAAGTACTGCTATTTTTGAGGTTTCTAATGTGATGTCGTAAAAAATTACCAGCCTTACTTATAAAAACTGACTGATCTGTTGCATCCTCTCAGTTAAATAACTCTCAACTCCTTAACCACTTGAGAATAAGGGGCTCTCAGGTTACAAAAAAATTTTTATGCTTATCAGTCCGTGTAACAACCGTGCCCATAAATTATACCTGTCGTAAAGCTTGCCCTATTCAAATTTGGTTGAGTATCTGTGCCACAGCTGTCACATTTATTATCTGGAGAGAACCAGAGACTACTTTAGAACAAAGGTTCATACAATTTGACGTCCTGTTTTAATGACAGACCAGTTTCAAAGGCCGTCATTTTTTCACCGTGCCGAGCAAAATATCGCTGCGCAAAAATGGCGTGATTACTTGAATGTTATTACTTCTTCCTTTGTGTGTTATATGTTATAATTTTCTATATAAAATTCTCTTTACAGTGATATATACGTATTGTAGTATTTCATTAGCCAAAGTTCTTATTTTTAACAAATAATGTAGGTCAAAATGCGCGTTCCAAACATGGCGGGTTTCGGTGTTGTTTACGAATTGTTGAAACTATATTTTTATATTTTGATACGTTATATACGTACTAGAAACTATCTAGATTAAGTAATTACTAATATAAATCTATTACATTCTTATATTTACGCAGATTCAACATTTTAAAATATTTGAAACGTAACAATGGCCAAGGACGTAACGATCCGGATAGCGTGCCGAGTCATTTTTATTAGTAAAAATAATAGACATATCCTGTATAATTTGTATATATTATGCATTCATTTTAAAGGAAATATAGTCTAGTTTTAAAATAAATAAGTAAAAATGAAGCCGAGCGCATAAATTTGTCGTAATAAAATTAAATTGCGAGAAAATCTAACAAAAAAAAGTACAATTAAGTATTATCATTTTTTTTTAAATATGAAATTGTAAGTTCGAAGTATATATTTTCTACTCTAATGATGCCTCATTTCATTACCTATCTAACAGTATTTTTTTTTCGTAATCTGAGCTATACTTTTCTTTCAACAAACGTTTTTGTAGGGATGGGTCACGCGATTTTTTTTTGAGCAGATAATGAGAGATATAGCGATAGCGTCGGACAGAGATCTCACGCGTCAGTCTGACAGCTCGGACCAGCTACTGGTTAAACAATGATTAAAATAATCTTAGGTACTTATAAACCTATCTCAGCAGTCTCTCAACTAAGTTACGTCAATATATGTATTTTTTTCTAGTAACATTATCGAAATAAAACCCGCTATTCACGTAAAACTTGACTAAAAATGTACTTTTTGACAAATATGAATGGTAGACTTTATTTTGTATGACGTTTAACTGACAGGATATTGATAACTTTCAAATTTCAAACATTTGTACAGATTTGAGATTTTTGATAAATTCAAATTCAGTTTTAATTTAAAATGAGTTCAATGATCAATAAACGTTCTCGTTCGACGAATTGGAGTGAGGAGGATAAGGTACGTAATGTACACAAGAAATCTAATAGAATGTACTTATTTCCTTACATGTTTTAATGCTTATTAATAAATATATATTGCTCTTTAGAAAGTGCTTCGAAAATAATTAGTGCTCGAGCGAGCACATATTATATTAGAGAATAAGGATACGTCGACTAATACAAATACAGCAAAAAAACTTGCATGGGAAGATGTTTTGTCTTGGTTATTTTAGTTTTACTTATTCTAACAGTTTCTTGTATTTAATAAATTGTTACAGTGTAATAACATTATTATTGTATTTATATTTCAGTTATAATATCATTTCACTCCATAAAAGGGACTTAAGCCAAATACAAAATCAGTGGAGGAATTTGAAGAAAGCTAAGGCTTCGGAACACAAATTTAGAACGGCAAGAAACATGACAGGCGGGGGACCTCCGCCACCAAGTCCTCCGCCTGAAGATCAAGAGCTTATAGCAGCTCTTCCTAATGAGTTTGTGGTTGATAACAATCCTTTCGATAGCGATGCAACACATGGCCAACAGGTTTATATTTTTTACATTTTCTACTGCTATTATTCCTTAATTTGGAATATCCATTAAGGGATAATAGCGCTATGCATATATAGTTTTTTATTGTGAGATTGAGTAATTATATTTTATATATTTATAGGAAGTTACTAAGGAGTCTGCTGATGATACATTGAAATTGAATGAAAATGATGAAAGCACTGCACATGCATAGGTAATCATATTATATAATAATTTGTATAATATTTTTATCAGTTATGTTATACAAAAATATCAGTATTATAAATAAAATTTATATTATTTTAAAATAATTATTATTTTTTTATTTTTAGCCTGAATTGCCAAATTTCTCCACTGAATTGCCACGTATAAATCCTACACATCATATTTTCAAAGCTAAACCAAAAAAAACGTAAGTATGTAATGTTGAAAATAGAATTTCATGAAATTTCCTGTGCTTATTGTTCAGCTGTGATTTATGTGAAATAATGTTTAATGTTTATGTTATTTTTACAGTGGGAAATCAAATTCCAATTACGAGCATCAATTATTCCTCCTTGCAAAAAAAAGCAGGGAGGAATTAATGAAGCAACAACAAGAGTTGCATCTATTAAGAATAGAGCAAGAGAGGGAGCTTCACCTATTAAGAATAGAACAAGAGAGGGAGCTTCACGAGAAGAAGCTCCAAATACTTGCATTAGAGGAGGAATATTTAAAAAAAATAAATTTTGAAAAATAATAAAATATGGTTTTTATTGATTAAAATAAGTTTCAATATAAATGGCCCTGTTTATATTTTCGTCTTCATCTTCTATATTATCAGGGATAGTTGGATCGATTAATAATTGATTTTCAAGGCCTGAAGGATCTAGAAAAATACAAAATAAAGAATTAAAATATGCTTATTTTTTATGTATTGGCATTATTAAATATACTTTGTTTACATATTAGTTTGCACAAATACCTTGATTTAAAATAGACTCATTAAAGAGTATTGCTAAATTGTGCAAAACTGCACAAGCAACAATAGTGGTCTTGATCACTTGCAGAGACCCTCGCATTGTTTCGTTGAGTATGCGGAATCTTTGCTTCCACACCCCAAAGCAACGCTCTACAGTATTCCTCGTTCGTATGTGACTCAGGTTGTACCTTTCTTCTGCCTGTGTCCTTGGTCTTAATATTGGTGTTAGAAGATGCGAAGTACAAGGATACCCGCTATCTCCAATCAGCTTCCCATGAAATTCATTCTCCTCAAACCTCCGCTTTATTGAGCTTTCTCTATATATGCGGGAATCATGTGTACTTCCTCTCCAGTGACACACAATATCGCAGATTTTAAGGTCAGAGTCACATACTACCTGTAATTATTGTCATCAATATTATTATAAATTAGAAACACATAATAGCACACATAACAATGAAAATTTATTACTTTAAATACACTATGATCAAACTAAAATGTTATTGTACAATGTTCATACTTGAGTGTTAATGGAGTAATGTCCCTTCCTATTAACATAGTACTGTCCAGCCTCTCCACTCACTTTGCGTATCTTAATATGAGTGCAATCTATTGCACCAATGATACGCTTCATCCCGCATATTATGGCCTCAAATTTCCTAATTGCTTTGGCTTCCTCGGTTGAGTTCGACGGCATATTAATATAACGCGAACTTTTAGAAGCTAACGCAATAGCAACATTTCGGGACAAACGGGAAAGTGTCTGTTGACTCATTCTGTGAATGTCAGCACAATCTTCTTGGATCTGTAATGTAATAGATCGTTATACAGGCTTTTCTATTGTATATATCCAAAACTAGAGCACAAGTCACATCTACCTCATGCCGGCCCCAATATCGAATAACTGCCATCACTTGCAGTTCCACTGGAATACCGCCCCCTCGAGTGTCCACGCGAAGGTCATCCCGAATCAAATTAATGATTTGTTGCATGTTATTCTTTCCGAATCTATACCTCGACCGTAGTGTGGCCCTGTGGCCGCTACAAAAAATATATTGACACCATAGATTGACACTAATACCAGGTTATTTTAATTCTAGGTTGAAAAGTAGGTTTTTAATAAATAAGCACTCTCAGAACAATAGATTTATTTAATAAATGAAACGATACCATTTTAAATTTCGCGCTGTTTATGTATGATGTGCGCATGCCTTAATGCTCTAAGGCGCATGCGCAGGTTTTTATTATTTTATAATTTTAATAAAATAAATAATTCAACAATTTCAATGATGAGCCCATACGGACCTAACGGTAAAGAATACGATTTTGATAAAATTTGCCAATTTTGCTATGGATGGGGTGCTAAAGTGTAACTTTTTTATACCTAAAATTAAAAAAAAATTATTTAAAAAAAAACTAAAGGGGACCTAACGAAAAAATTGTGGGACCTTATAGGACCTAACGGAGACCTATCGATTGAGGTCATTTTTGACCCAAAATTCTATGGATGGGGTGCTAAAGTGCATTTTTTTTTATACCTAAAATTTAAAAAATTATTTAAAAAAAAACTAAAGGGGACCTAACGAAAAAATTGTGGGACCTTAAAGGACCTAACGGGGACCTAACGATCAAGGTCATTTTCGACCCAAAATTCCATTGATGGGGTGCTAAGTTTGCACTGGTGGTAAAAAGAAAATCTTTCAGCGTGTTTATGAAATGAATGTAAAATATGGTGCAACGACGCTAAAAGCTCTATTATTTTAGGAAGTTTAGGAAAAAAATTAGTTTAGCTGACTTACAACTTACAAGTACTTTTTTCGAATATTATAGTGCACAGGCGATGAAGATATGTTAGCATTATTCTGAACTAGCTTTCCGCCCGCGGCTTAAGCCGGCGGAAGAGCCGCATAGTTCCCGTTCCCGTGGAATTTCCGGGATACAACCTATCCTATGTGTTAATCCAAGTTACCCTCTATATATGTGTACTTCATTTCATTGTAATCGGTTCAGTAGTATTTGCGTGAAAGAGTAACATACACATACATCCTCACAAACTTTCGCATTTAGAATATTATTCTACATTTTATTCGTAGGTAGTTTGAAATGGATTCAGTAAAATAATTGTAATACTGTGATAGTATTGTTTATAAAATTATAACCGCTCCAAGCAACACTTTCAACGATATGACGATATCTAAATGTATACGTGTATAAATAGGTATTATGCCCAAATTCACACCAAAAGTATTGTAGTTGAATATTATTATACCTATGAAGTATTATATCTGTGAAAATAATAAACTAGAGGACCACTCTTGCCTCGAGCGTGGTGTATCCCCGTGTATGTTTATTGATGTTTACATTTTCTCTCCTTATGAACCATCCGTGTGCTTCAAGAATTATTATCAAGATTATTATTTAAAAAAAAATAACGAAATCGATGCTGCCAATCTCGATTCTCGACGCGACGTCTTGTGTTTGTTATAAACTGCGAATTAGTAATGATAATGATTGATTGATGATTTTGAACTGGATGATGAATGTTATTTTTTTTGTGTTTTACACACGTGTTTCATTACCTAAATAAAGCCTAAATATGATGGAGTCTGTGGATGGACTTTAGAATGGATATTCCGTAGACAGAGAAATACGGGATATTCACTGGATATTATAAGTTATTTGTATAATCTGGCAGAAAAAATATGTATTATGTTCTACATAGTCTGTACAAATGACGAATGCCGATTTGTCGGCGGAGTGACAGTTCCTTTCATCGGCATTTTTTTGTTAAAATTAAATCAATGTTTATTGAATAATTTATATTCTAGTTCCTTGGTTTTTTAATGCATCACGATAAAGAATATTATTGATTTAATAGTTTTTTTGAAAAATATACATATTTAAAAAGGTAAGCTTATTGGTTTGATACAGTTGTCGTTATTGTTTCGTTTCCAAATAAATATTCTTTTTTATTTCTTACAAGAAATCACCGTATTCGATTTATATTCACTTTCTGGTATGTAAACTTACGGTAAATATTTAAATAACACATAATAATCGTATTAAAATTTAAAAATATCCTGTCCATAACCTTTGACATGTGTCATTGCTTACGTGTCAGCCTTCGCAGAAGCTTCGTAAATCGTAGTTCAAGTTCCTATTCCATTGCGGGATGTTTAACATTTATAAGCGAAAAGTTTTATGGAATTAAATAATATTGCTATTTAAATTGGTACGTTTTGGTGGTCTGCGATCATTAGAAATACAGAGAAATAAAACACCGGTTGAATTAAAGTCTCGCACCCTCGCTTTGTATTATTGTATAAGAATTTAATTAGAATTAGTCTTAGTAGTACCTACTAAGCTTTACTAATCTTATTACAAACCTTTCTTTTTTTATTATCATCTGCGTTTTTTTTTTCAAAAAAGTACATACATATACATCATATTCTTTCTAAACTGTCGATTTTAAAATATACTTTTAATTATAATCATCTGCATTACAATAAAATATCAATTTTAATAGCTTGAAAAACTAAAACATTTTTTTATAGAATATGCTGTTTTTAGTTAAATATTTAAAAATTATAATTTCATACATATTTGTTATCTACTAAATAATAACTATCCATCAGTCCCCGGAATCACAGACACAATAGATAATCCATTGTGTCGCGCCCCGATCGGGGCGCTCGGTGGTCAATGGGTTAATTAATTATTAAACTAAATAAGAAGTTTAAGTGCCTTCATAACATTGGCGTTATTAAGACAATTAGCCATTTCACCATACTAAAATTATTGTCAAGTAATATAATTTTAGGGTATCTTCAATAAGTTTAACAAATATATTAACAGAGAGTGAATGCAGCAGGTCCGATGGAGCTGCAAGCATTGCTAGTGTTGTGTGGTATTGGAGTCGCGGGAGTAGCTGTACTTCTACTCATGGGTCTCTTCTCAGCATCAGGAACAAGCTATGAAGAAGCCATCGCTCAGCAACGAAAGGCAACAAGTGAACTGTTAGCTCTCGCTGAGAACAAGTCAAAGAATAAGAAAACAAATAAAAAAGCTAATAAGAAGGTAGTGTAAATTTGTATCAAATTAATTTTAATATTCTTTTAAGGAAAAAAAAAATATTGTGAATTACTCATTGTATGAATCTTTTGTAGTTGGCCAAGAAAGAAAAGAACAAAGAAAATACCACTGCAGCAACGGGAAGTGAACCAGAAAGTGAAGCACCGGCTGAGAGTGGAGTTGAAGATGAACCAGTGGTGGGAAAGCCACATGTTGAATTTAGACCACCTGTTGTTGTCGAGGTGCCAACTGACCCTCCACTAAACATCAAGGTGAGCATTAGAGATAATATCATTTGATTATTGTTATAACCAGCTACATTATTTTGAGCATTATAGACAGTGTCCAGCCTAGCTTGAATGTAATGTCGAAAATCTATACTAATACTAGCGGTCCGCCCCGGCTTCGCCCGTGGTACATATGAAAAATAGATGTTGGCGGATTCTCAGACTTACCCGATATACACAGAAAATTTCATGAGAATCGGTCCACCCGTTTCGGAGGAGTATGCAGACTAACATTGTGACACGAGAATTTTATATATAAGATTATAAAGAAGAAAGGTTTATATTTATGTATGGTTTTCACGCATAAACTACTGGACCGATTTTGATGAAATTTGGCACAGATAATCTTTAGACCCTGAGAAAGAACATAGGCTACTTTTTATTGCGAAATATGTACCACGGGCGAAGCCGGGTCGGACCGCTATATTTTATATGATATAAATTTGTTATTTATTATACATTTTGTAAATAATATTGTTTCTTATTAGAATAATTAGAATAAGAATAAGAATAATTTATTTCGCCAAAAGCCAACAACAGATATAATGAAAAGAACAAGGAATACAAAAAACACAGAAAAGGACAAAAGTGTGGCAGACCTTTAGCAAAAAGGGGACCAACTCAGTATTAAGCTGTGCCTTCAACAGCACAGCACTGATTTTCAGTGGCCCCCAATGTTTGAAGTACAGCTACAGACCGAAGTATAGAGGGATAGAAATTATATTAATAAAATAAACAATATTACACGTTATAAATATTATACATATAAAAAGAAGGCATAGGAATATACATATATACTAGAACATTAAGAAAATAGTAATAAATAATAACGAAAATAAAAAAATTAATAAACATACATACAGATAAATAGTCACAAAAGAGAGATGCTACATTCTACAGTAGGTTACGGTTGTTTTTTTAAAATAAAAGCAGCAACTTTATTTTTGAAGTTATTAATGCAACGAAGGTTACGTAAGGGTGGAGGCAAGTTGTTCCAACACTTCGTAGCATTATAACTGAAACTGCCTCTGAAAGCGGTTGTGTGATGTTTGGGCACAATAAGTAGCTTTTGACTCATACCCCTGGTTTCATTGACAAGCGATTTGCGTCCTTTATCCCTACAAAAATGAAGCCTCTGGTAAAGGTACGTTGGACGCTCATTAATAATAATCCCAAAAAGAAACTTAGAAAAATGCACTTGACGTCGGCTTTCCATATTTAAAATTTTAGCTTCATTCAAAAAAGGACTGACGTGATGGCGTGGAGGAATATTCCAGCAAAATCGCGCGCAACTATTTTGTACACGTTGTATAGCCTTTTTAGTACGTACGAGTAATCTGGAACCATACATACAATCAGTGTAATTGAATTTTGATAAAATTAGAGAATCACACAACCGTATACGAAGCTCAGTGCTTAAAAAGGGTCTAATTCGATATAGTAGTTTAAGCCTGTAAAAGCAATTAGAGATAATAGTGTTAAAATGGTTTTCAAATCTGAGGTTTTCGTCAAACACAATACCTAAATTTCGAGCTTCATGTACTCTTTCAATAATCTTTCCCGAAATAGTAATAGTAGGATTATGTGATTCTATCTTGCTAACAATTTTGGGGCTGCCTAAGATCATATATTTAGTCTTTGCAGGATTCAAAACTAACTTGTTACGTTCTGACCATGAATATATGCGCTCTAAGTCAGAATTCAGTGAGACCAGTGCTGTATCTGTATCCTTCGGATTAAAAGATATAAAAAGTTGAATGTCGTCGGCGTACAGGTGGTATTTGCAAAATTTTATTTCATTGACAACATCTGCACTGTATAAAATGAACAATAGTGGTCCCAAAATAGATCCTTGTGGAACCCCTCTATTGATCGTACGACAGGTTGAATAGGCCATATTACCATCTATTTGGGGGACAGCAACTGTTTGAGTCCGACCATTAAGATAGCTGGCAAACCATTTAACTGTATCTGAACTAAAACCGTAGTATGTAAGCTTCGAGAGTAGAAGAGTGGTATTGATGGTATCAAAGGCACGGGAATAGTCCAACAATACAAGAAGGGTCCCTTTGCCTTCATCCATCGCAGATAATATATCATCCGTAACATCCACTAAGGCAGTGGTTGTGCTGCGATTCTTTCTGAAACCCGATTGACGCTCCGGTAATATTCCATTGGTTTCCAAAAAATCGATTAACTGCTTTTGGACTATCTTTTCAATTACTTTAGAAAGGCAAGGTAATAAACTAATGGGGCGAAGTTGTTTGAGCTCCATTGGGTTTTGAATTTTAGGGATAGGTCGTATGAGCGCATTTCGCCAAATGGAAGGAAACGTTTTAGAAGAAAATGATGTATTAATAATATGAGTAAGTATTGGTAGAATTTTAGAACTAGTTAAATTGACCATGTATTAGAATGTGTCTATGTATTTTCTATTTGTAAATAGTTATCTGAATAATATTGGGTGAAGTTTTACTATATTTATCCATTTCTTTGTAAAAAGCTCTATTCTTACCTGCAATCTTATCAGTATTATAATATTTTTGTAACCTTTTGAAGTTGGATTTCATGGAGTTATCTCATCTATAAAATGTTATTAAATATTCATATCATATTATCTTTGTTTAAATGCATTTTTGGGGTTTGGTTATATAATTTATTGGTCTATAAATAAATGCATGTTACACAGTTTTTTAGATCATATATCTATCATTTATTGGCATGCTCATGGGAGTATATTTTATACATGAATCATTATTTCAAATGTATCTGGATATTTGTTTCATTCACATATAAAATATAAAGTCTCTGTTGCTCACATATTCAGCCAAATGCTTTGACACTGTTAACCAAATAAACAATAATATATCACATATCACATCCCCTCCTTTACGAAAAATATCGAATTTGTTTACCTTAGGCACCATACTGTGATGTTATGTGATTATTGAGATAAAAAATTAAGGGGAAGCAAAATGTATGTACAGATTCGCAAACGCGGCAAGGATTCTAAAGTAAAGCCGATTCTTGTAAACAAAGAGGATCCGAGCTGCGTTAGCGATCCGAGCACGCTCCCCGATACTACGGTTACGCCAGCCGTCAACCATTTCGAGGAGATGCAACCTAAGGATGAGTTCGAGTTGTTACATTCTACACTCTCTGGGGACAAAGTGAGTCCCTCACTTAAACCCTTCCACTCACGCTTTTGTACTAGACATTGTGTTTTATGTATTGTAATAATAAACTAAGAATATCTTATACAATATATTATTTATTACGTGTCATGTGTATGTTATATTATTTTTTATAAGTATGATTAGTTTATTTCATGCAACCTGACTAACATATATTTGTGATATGAAAGTTATTGGAGCATATTATTGTGGTAATATGTTTTAGTACAATAATTACATATTCAATAACATCAAACAATGTGCATGTGAATGAATCAATTCTGGTTTGCATGAAATGGCAATGAGACATTGTTTTCTTTCCAATTTGTATTTTTCATCATAATTATATTAAAATTAAATATTTTCAAATATTGTAACCTTATAATATTTTGTTAGCCAACTGAACCTAAAGAAGAGGTTGTAGAGAAGAAAGAAATCAAAGAGAATAAGCCAAAGCAAGCTAAAGGCGGTGCTAAAGTACAACCAAAACCTGTGGTAGAGGCTGTTAAAGAAGAGGCTTCCCGGGAACGTCGCAATAGCGGTGAAGCTCCCAAAGAACAACGAAAAGGTATATTTTAATATAAATATTATGTATGTTTAAATTTATAAAAGCGTTATAAATCTCTTGTATGTAACTCATACGTTACAAAATTTGCGCGATTCCGAGTTTTCTGTGACATTGTATTTTATGTGTTTTATTAAATTGTAGCCCAAGTGCCCAGCCCAGTTTAAACTCGCAAGTGCATTTTCTTAAGTTCAGCACAAAGAAAATAATATAATTATAAAAATTGTTCTTATAAAGATGTTCATTACAGCAAAGAAAGTAGAGAAGAAAGCAGTTGAAGAGAGTACAGTCGCAGAGGAAATTGTGCCTCCACTAAACGCTCCACAGCCGAGCGAGCTCACAACCGAGAAGATCTTGAAGTTCGTCGCAGCGCCCGCCGCGGTCCCGGCGCCTTCGCCCCCCGCGAAGGGCAAGAAGAAGAAAGCCGAGCCCAATGTGCTTTCACTTATGGGTCAGTTGAGATTTTAAAATAATGTTTGTCTGTAATACATTTCAAATTTTATGTTGTATTTAATTTTTATACTAATTAATAAACTTGAATGTAAAGTACTATTTTAATAAATTCGGAAAATTATATAAATTCGTATGCCCATTGTTCAATTTGAAAAACATTTTGATTATGTTTCCGTCATACAAGATAGAGTGGAATGTTTAATCATTGTGTGATAATATGCAAATTATTATCTTATTTTGATACCAATACTACGAAAATAAATGAAAAAAATGTTGAACAGCGGGCGATAGCGGCGGCGTATCTGTGAGCGAATTGGTCCGAGTGGTGAAGGAAGCGTCTCTCTCTCGCACCGAGATACAGATCCTTACTGATGCTCTGCTGAATAAACAGCATGACCCTCTGCCTGAACACTCTGAATGGACTGAGGTAATTTATTATACTATTAAATTAAATAAATGTGTGATATTATTTTAATTAATACTACATTAGTATATAATAATTAAACAATTTGATCAATTGTTCTCAGGGCCCCAATGATCCTATGCAAAAATTGAAGAAACAACTTGCTGATAAAGAAAAGGCGCTTGCTGATGAAATCGAGGCATCTCAAGCTCTGCACGCTAAATTGAAGGAATTGAGGTAAGCTTTTTTAATAAGGCTTAGGGTATGTTTAAAAAAACATGCAATTATTTGTTTAAAAAAACATGCATAATATTGTATCATTGTTAAAATATACTTACAATAATTATGCTATTTTTTTAAATAAACATAAGTAAATTATACTCTTATAAGATACTCTTGTATGTACAATACTTGTACCAAATACGGTACAAGTGTATGTATGCAAGTGTAACGTACATACACGCTTCAAGTATAGTGTATAAATAGCTACACAGTTCTTGTAGAGTATATCAATATCATGAATACATAATGTATATTGGGTGAAATCGTTTCTGGATATTTTTCGTTATATTAAAAAAAAATATTATTGTCATTCTACTCATTAGGTAATGTACTTTCGATATCAGTTTAAAGTTTTGAGATACCTGCAATAATTACGGAATAATCGCCTGCGCACACTTAACTATTATATCCTGTATAAAGTAATAATGACGACGCGGTTGGCGCAGTGGTAAAGTAACTGCCTACTGAGCCGACGGTCCCGGGTTCGATCCCCGGTCAGGGCAAATATTTGTGTGATGAACTCAATTATTTGTTCTTGGGTCTGGGTGTTGTTATCTACTAGCTTTCCACCCGCAGCTTCGCCCGCGCAATCTAAGAAAAACCCGCATAGTTCCCGTTCCCGTGGGATTTCCGCGATAAAAAGTAGCCTATGTCCTTCTCGGGTATCAAAATATCTCTATACCAAATTTCATGCAAATTGGTTCAGTAGTTAAGGCGTGATTGAGTAACAGACAGACAGACAGAGTTACTTCCGCATTTATAATATTAGTATGGACTATGGATATATGTATTTATTAAATATTATATTATATTTATCGTCGCCTAGTACCCACAACACAAGCCTTAATTGAGCTTACTGTGGGACTAGGTCGATTTGTGTAATAATATCCTATAATATTTATTTATTTATTATTTAATGACCATTTTAACCAGGGGCCTGCTAAACGCGGAGCGCGGTCGTGCGGGGGCCGCGAGCCGGGCGGCGGAGCAGGCGACGGCGGCGGCGCGCGCCGAGCTGCACACGCTGCAGACCCGCCTGCAGCGCCTGCTCGATGACAACCACGCGCTCGCGCAGGACAAACTCGTCGTACGTATTGTGTATATTATATTGAAAGAAAAATATAAGTATGAATGAATGATATTGTACTTTATTGCTTTGAAAATAAATACAAATATGTAATACATAGATATGAAAATACGATGAAGTATATAATGGATAGTATTGTTGACCTTTTGATGTTTTGATCAGCCTAAAATTATTTATGCTGATCGAAACATCTAAAGGTCGACATAGATGTATGGATTAGAAGTTCAGATGGATTAAAAATTCAGGTTTTGTACATGCTTTATTTTGTACCATAGCTAAAAGATTTCCTCAAATTTCGCAAGCATAGTTCCCGCAAACTAATTTGCGGACAGAAAGCTGTATATTTTTCACTTATTATGAAAAAAATACGATGATGGTTTCCTGTACTTTACAATTATTATATGTAACACTATTACTATTTTTTGTAGCTTCAAGCAAAATTGGGCGAAGAGGGTGAAGCCCAGGCGCAACGAGTTCAAATGGAAATGCATATTCAAAGATTATCTGAGGTGAGTAAATATTAAAAAAAAAACTAACATCACAGACAGAAATTATAACTCTAGCGGGGCATATCTGATCATACATACTGGTATTGTTACTACTGTAAAAAAAATTATATTGTAAATAGAGCAGAAAAAATTTGACAATAACAGAGATTAACAATTATATCGATGTAATTAAGAACGCGACTGTACATTGAAAGTGCGCGGAATGTCTTTTCAGCGCCTAGGACGGTATACGATTGGGGAGCCAGGTGGCGAACTAAATCCTCTTGTCGAACAAACCTTATTTTTGACTTTTGCACATTATTATCAGTCAGCACTAGAGTTATTTGCCGCTACTTTACAAGTTTATCAATTTGGGTGATTACGGTCTCATATGATTTTATACGTTTTAAAAGAAAACCTTTTAAAAACGATAAATTATTTTTTGACGTGACAACGTCTTATAATTCGATAGAGCCGGCTGCACGCACGAAAAAACATGACTCATGCGGCGTTACCTCGCTCTGAGGCGTTCCATGTAAGGCTTGAAGTGCAAGCGAGAGCGCGGAACGAGCGACAAAGAAGCACAATCGGACGTTGTCACGTTCAACTATCGTCAGTAAACCGACTTTACAGACAACTATTTTTATTACTTCGATATTGTTATAGGCGGAAGCAACCTTAATACAGCAGCTGGCAGCTCTCCAGGCGGAGCTAAACGCACGTGTGCTAGAGGCGGGGCAGGCGCGGTGCGAGGCGGGCGCGGCGAGAGACTCCATGATGATGGCGCAGCAGCATGCCGCCGACCTCGCGCAGCAGCTGCAGGTGAGCGACTGCGACTGGAAACGGGAAATATAATAAACTAGCTGTTTCCCGCGGTTCCACCCGCATTGCTCCGCTCCTGTTGGTCTTAGCGTGATGATATATATCCTATAGCCTTTCTCGATAAATGGGCTATCTAATACCGAAAGAATTTTTCAAATCGGACCAGCCGATTATATCATACGTACGTATCTACAGCTTACGTCAATCTCATACATTCGTAGTCTATTCTATTGAACGCTACGCTAACAGAAAGCCACTTGACTAGGGGGGCAGTAGTTCCCGAGATTAGCGCGTTCAAACAAACAAACAATCAAACAAACTCTTCAGCTTTATAATATTAGTATAGATAAGAGAATTCCGAATGTTAAAAATATCTAATGACGATTCGAAAGTGCTTCTTAAGAAGTCTAATTGAATAAATAAATGTTTGAGTTTGACAAGGCTGCGTTCGCACAGTGATATTTCACGGCCCGGTTTTATTCTCCGCATTAAAATGAATAAACAACAACATTGCAATGAACACACTGTATTTGTAAGTCATGAATTACCTATATAAGCACATTTGGAACCGATGTATGTAAGCACATTTTTTGTCTTCCTTGCGCATTATGTTTGAAATAAATGTAAAATTCTTGTTTCCTGTATAAATAAATAATTAAAATAACGCCTATAAGCCTAGTACGCAACGAAGAAGCTAATAAAAAAAAGTGAGATTTTTGTCAGTTTTATGTTTTCAAACGAGAAACAAGTGTTAAATGGATGAATCTACTCAATAGCGCCGGACTAAGTGAATTTTATTCCGCAGTGCGGATACGTACAGATTCAATTTAATTGCGAGAAAAAAACTGCGCGGTGAAATGCAGCTGTGCAGACACAGCCTAATAGTTTTAAGCGTCTGGAAACATGTTTATTGAAATTGAAAAAAAAAAAATTGTAGAGTACTTAGTTAATTACGTCATATTGTTATAAACTTATTTTAGTGCTTACTTGTGATTTTGTCAAATTTGACTTGCATTAAATTCTACTAAAAAGTGTCACCTGTATAGTAAGGGCCGATTTTTCAATGCTTGGATAAAACTTATCCGTCCAATAAAATATTACACGATAATATTAAAATGTCATGTAAACTGTCAACTACGGGCAATTAGAATACGTTTTTTAAATGGTAGTTTTATACATTATTCGACGAATAAGTTTTATCCAAGCATTGTAAAATCGGCCCTAAGAAAAACATTATCAGCATAATTAACTATGTACCCATGTCCAGGAGGCAAACCGTCTGTACTCGGAGCTAGAGCAGCAGCGGCAGTGCGCCGTGCACGCGGAGCAGCTCGCGCAGCAGGAGCTGCGGCAAACGCAGCAGCGACTCGCCGGTATGTATAGTAACACCGAGGTAGAAAAAATGTTGTGTGGTTTTATGAAACCACGGTAAAAGTGAAACTTAGGCACAAAATTATCGTACGGTTCCGAACACTGCTTTATACCTACTCGGTAGCCGACCGTCACGCGACATGCGCTACACAGACCAAAAAGTTTGAGACGATGTAATAAAAGTTTCACTTTAAAAAGACGGGTTGCACTCCGGGAGTGCCGGCAGAAGTGAAAACTTGATTATTAACGTTGAGCAAAGAGCATGTTTGATATTTTGGAATGGGTCTTGGGCTTTTTCGATCAGGTCACGTCACACGTGTCCTGACGCGAGTTTAAGATTTTATACCCAACGCCGCTAAAGAAGTTGTAACTTCAATAAGAGCGTGTGTGCTGACGATACGTGTCAGAAGTGAAACTTCCTTGGCAAGATTTAAAGATATCAAAATTTTCGCCTTACTTCATGATGACGGTATTGCCTATATACATAAAAATACAACAATATCTGGATATTAACTTGTTGGTGGTAATGCGCACTATCCATAGAAAAAGATGTAGCAAAGCAAAATTGGTACATTTCTGACTCGCTATATCTTACGCACAGACAGACAATAATACCAATATTTTAATTGAATTGGAATAATTATTTCGTGCAACGTGATTTCCATATGTATTTGTGTAAACAGATCTCCAGAATGAAGTTCAAAGAGCAACCACACGAGCGCAGACAGCTGAGAGCAGTTTAGACAAGGTGAAGGAAGACTATGAAAAACAAAAGGAAGAGGTTAGTTGGAAATTGTATTCTTTAGAAATTATTTGATTTGAGCCAACCAAACACATTTATGATAATTTTTAAACTGAAGAAACTATTTTCGTAAGTATCTATATGAAACGAACATTGCAATAAAAGTTGCGATACATTTGAAAATATGATTTTTTTTAATAACTCAGGCCCCGGAATCACAGGTACAATAGAAAATCTATTGTGTCGTGGACCGATCGGGCCGTTCGGGGCTCAATGGGTTAAATAATATTACACCATACACATTTGTTATAGCTATCGAAGGAGGTCGCTTCTCTTCGCGAACAGTTGGCCGCGAGGGAAAGCGAACTGGCTGAAATCAAAATGATGAAAGTTACACCCGCGCAAAATGGCTTGCCGGTCAATGATGCTAATGAACAACAGAAGGTGTGTTGGTGTATTTTATATTACATAATATATAGTTTAAAGATGTAAAGTTGTAGAGAGAAAGAGGCGGAAAGATTGTAAGCAGGTAGGTACATTTTGCGACAAGTTCAAACTTGTTCAATGAGCCGTTGTTTTTGTTATGATTAGTTTGACTTTACACTTCTCACGAATTGGTATGTTTAGTTATCATTCGGTTACTGTAGAATAGCATTAATAAATAATAATTGATTAACAATTAATAATTCGAAGTTTTATTTATTTTCTCTCACAAATTTCGAACCATTTGATATTTCAAACTCTTGATAATTCGTAATATTTTGAGAGTCCCTCGAGTTTAAAAACAATATATATAACAAAAATATATATATAACGAAACAGACAATATTATGTTATAAAGCTAAAAAGGCGGCCTTATCGCTACTAAGCGATTTCTATCAGGCAACCTATGGGTAGGATTTTGTAGATTAAATTCATATATGTAATTCCATTGATAATATACAGGCAGCGGAGTTAGCCAAAGTGGAGAGTGTGGTGGAAGCTCTCCGCAGAGAGTTGAGTTCCGCGCAGGCTGACAACCAGCAGCAGAAGGAGCAGCTGGCGCAGGTGCTGCAACAGCTGGAACATTATAAGGAGAAGAATAATGTAAGTTTAACACATAAATAAATAAACATCTTGAGTTGGCTGGAGTTTGTGTTATGTTGTCTAGAGAGTAATAATTATTTAAATACTAGAGGTCCGCCCCGGCTTACATACATATTTCGCAATAAAAGGTAGCCGTCCTTTCTCGGGTATCAAAATATCTCCATACCAAATTTCATGCAAATTGGTTCAGTAGTTTAGGCGTGATTGAGTAACAGCCAGACAGACAGAGTTACTTTCGCATTTATAATATTAGTATTTTAAATATGTGTGTATTTCAATAAGTGTGTATGGTAAATGAGATAAAACTTTTTAATAAATTATTTCTATTTACAAAATCGGAACCCACGCAGCCGTGATTCATACAGACCCACAGATTTGCGAGAATAGACAGTCTGATTCACTGCTTTGTTCTGATTATTGAAACTGATGATATATTTAAAATGACCCAAAAACTTTATTAACTTATGATATAGAACCTGCAGTAAAATCAGTACAATTTTATGCGCAGTCAAAATAGTTTTAATATTCTATATTTACAAAACTTAACACACATTTTCATTATGCGCTACACAGTCTGCATATAATGCAAATGAAGACTTATTTACGTAGGTAGCGGTTTTCTTACATTCTAAATATACCATATGACGACAGCTATTATTTAACTTGCAGCTCTGCAAATAATATATGTATATGAATAATGTCCTTGCATGAATTTAAACTTAGAATATTTAATTTACTAATTTTATTTATACTCAACTGAGAATTTACTCATTTTATTTGTACTTTAACCCATTGAGCCCCGAACGGCCAGATCCGACCGCGACACAATAGATTTTCTATTGTGTCTGTGATTCCGGGGCCTGATGGATTAATATGAATTATTGGTATTTTACTAAAAGTACCGCCGATTTGGAATGTTTCTTCAACCTACATCGACGTACTAAGAAGAATCGGCTAGACATTCTATAATCTATCTTTACTCTTATTCATAACATTATCTATTTCTTACATTCTATTATTACATATAATTTTAACACACTCAACTTTCAACTAATTTGTTTGACTCCAATCACTCAGGAGTTGCGAACTAAAAACTGGAAAGTAATGGAGGCTTTACAAAGCGCTGAAAGATCGCTGCAGGCTAAAGCGTCCAGCGCGTTGCCGGCCCAAGGCACGACGTCTGTAAGTGTCGTTACTTATAATAACGTGCAACGTGTTATTTTTGATTTCCATTATATTTTTTCATAAAGGTCCATTTTAATGATTAATAACCTGGTCAAATTCATTTTTCTTCAATTCATTTTTAACCTAAAATTGATTCATTAATTTCATTTTTTAAAGAATATAATGGTTCTAACCATTATATTCTTTAAAAAAATGAAATTAATGTTGAATGAATAAATCAACGGTTATCTATATTAATCGGATACTAAAAAAGGATATAATCTTAAGCCATATGTTGATTATACTTTCTGAAATCAAAAGGAACAGGTTGTATTATCATCATTCGGAATAAGCTCTTTGGCCGGCTTCGCTTTGTATATACGCTACTAGTGCTATGTTTATAAATACCTTATATAATCCTAAATAGAAAACAAGATTATCGTGTTCTAGAAATGAAAGAAATAATATATCCTTACGTTCCTATATGTCTATAGTTGCTTGGAGAATGTGTTAGTGCATTTTTTATAATTATATAAAAATGCATCATATTTCCAATTTAGATGTTAAATAAATACAATGAACCAACTATTTGTTAATATGTATTACAATTTGTTAACAGGAAGCAAAAACGAAGGCAGAGGAGACAAATTACAATGAAGTGATAAATGTTCTTCGCTCCGTGTGTCCCTCTGCGGTTCCTGCAAACTCAACCGGCTCTGAATGGATCAAAGTATTCGCCGATAACATCAAAATTGAGTTACAAAAGAAAGAAACTGAAAAGGCATCCTTCGAAAAGTCGCTAAAGGAAAAGCTTTTGGAAAAAGAAAATGAAAAGAAAGAGCTCGAAAGTGAGATGCAAAAGAAACTCTTACAGAAAGAGAATGAAAGGAAGAAATTGGAGGGTGAGGTGCAGAAAAAGTTACAAGAGACTGAAATTGTGAGGAAGCAGTTGGCGGAAAGTTCACAAAAAGCGCCCGCAGATTCGAGACTCGGCGAGTTGGCCGCGCAAAATGAGCAATTACAGGCCTTAGTCGACAAATACAAGAGAATTATTGATGATACGGTATGTAGATACTAAAAATGTTTCTTATGTGCTATATAAAAAAGTATGTTTTTTGTAATACAAGCTAATTTCCACAGAATAATTATACAATTTCAGACTAACACAGGAACATAGCATAGCACATCTCAGGTGGAAAGGCACCTTTATTTTTACTATCCATTAAACATATGTATTATATGTGTGAAATAGTACTGTTTGCAGATGACACCTCATTAATTTTTAATGTGGATAGACATGACACAAATGTTGACGAAGTAAACTCTGCTCTTTTACGCATATCCAATTGGTTTAATGCTAATAATTTACTATTAAATACAAAAAAAACAAATTGTGTAGAATTTATCCTCCCAAATGTAAAAAAGGTGAAAAGGAATATTATTTTAAACGGGGAGGTATTATACCCTGTGGAATCGACTGTTTTTCTTGGTTTGACATTAGATGAGAAGCTTCAATGGGGGGCCCATGTTACCACCACCGCTGCTAAGCTCAGCTCAGCTGCATATGCAGTTAGAAGAATAAGGCATCTCACCGATGAAGAAACGGCTAGATTGGTTTACTTTAGCTACTTTCATAGCATAATGTCCTATGGAATTCTGCTATGGGGCAGGGCTGCAGATATAGAAACTATATTTATATTACAGAAAAGAGCCATACGCTCTGTATATAATTTGCGTGCTCGAGACTCACTAAGAGATCTCTTTAAGAATACTGGTATCCTTACTGTACCGTCGCAGTATATATTTAATAATATTTTATATGTACATAATAACGCTTACTTACACACAAAAGTAGGAGATAGACATTGTTATGACACAAGAAACAGAAATAAAATTGAAATGCCATTTTTCCGGCTAGCTAAAGTTAAAAATTCATTTATGGGCCAAGGTATACGCTTTTACAACAGAATTCCTCATAATATTAAAGAGTTTAGTAGTTCTAAATTTAAATCTTATATAAAAAATGTACTTGTCAAGAGAGCCTATTACAGTATTAAGGAATATATGGAAGATAAAAACCCATGGAGGGTTGTCGCGTGAAAACCACAGGACAGTTCTTTGGCATATTATGATAATATATTATGATATTACTTGGGTAATTTGTAAAATTGTAAATCTGACATGATTAAAAAGAGCAACTATGGAGTTTCTTGCCGATTCTTCTCCGTAGATACTGCTTTCCAAATCGGTGGTAAATGTTAAAAATATGTACTTAATGACGTTTCAAAAGTGCTTCTAGAAGAAGTCTAATTGAATAAATAAATGTTTGAGTATTATATAGTATTGTATATTTATATGTAATTTACTAGCGGTCCGCCCCGGTTTCGCCCGTGGTACCTACATGTCCTATCTCTCAAGTTGGATAATCGGTTAAGTGGTTTAGGAGTCCATTGAAGACAAACATTGTGACACGAGATTTATATATATTAAGATTTAATAAATTAAAACCAAACAGGAGGGCGTATTAAGCCGGTTACAACAAAACGTGGCCATAGAGGAGAGTCGCTGGGCGCAGCAGCTCGCCGACAAACAGAAGGAGCTCGACGACCTGAGGCACAGGACTGTTTCACAGGTATAACTTAATACTTATTGAACATGATATACCAGACTTAATTAAATAATGCATGCATTTATTTAATACTTAAAGATTATTTTTCCATATAAAAAATAACTCAAATGATTTTCCCATTCGATCGATCCAGCCTATTTACAAATAAGTCAGCACAAATATAGAAATTTAGTAAAAAAAAGCTATTGCAATTCACACTTTCTTTAAATTTCTGCCAATTCATTTTATTTTTGTAATAGAAAGGAAAAACTTACATCCAAAATATTTAAGTAATACTTTATTGCATAATGGGTCACAATCGGTAAATACGGAATACATTTTTAATCATGTCTACAATAGAGTGACTTTTCATGTAGGACCCAGTGGCGTTTGCATACTCCTGCATAGAAAAGTCATTACCTTCAATCGTAGAAGAGGTATATTTTAATTGACTTGATCGTTTCTTAGTGTCGTCTTTACGTGGTTTTCTTGGTATTTTCCTTTTTTGTGTCACTCAATTTAAAAGAAATCGCAGTCCGAAAGCACTTACTGTTTACGTTATAAGCATTGAACAAAAGAAAAGGTTTTTTTGCGCTAATTCATTGTCCTGAACAATACAGGTTATATGGGCTGGTTTAAAATAAATATAAATAACTGCACTTGCAGATTTTAAAAATTAATGCTAGTAGGATTTCACAACACGTGTTTCCATCATCATTTATTGCACTATTTGTTTTACTTGTTTTATTGTTATGTATTATTCTGGTGCAGTTTTTGCGTTTTTATTTGTGTGAGTTGTTGCATTGGTGCCGGATTTTTTTATATTATAATTATTATTTGAAGGCAAAAATAATCGAAATATTATGAATATTTAAATAGGAATTAAATAGTATGCACCCTTTAATTATTTTATTCTTATTTTTGTATTAACAGATGCAGAACAAAATTGATCAACTGCAGAGTGAACTGCAGAAGGCACAGAAAACAAAGAGCCGCAATGTCACCTTTGCTGAGGCAGAACGACTTACAGAGGTATGTTCTATTGTAACTTAACATGCTATTCTCTTAAATTATTTCAGAAAAAAGTTAGTGTAAGGCGCGGGACATATACAAGCGGCGCGGCGCGCATCGGGCGCACTGCGGGCGCGCTGCCGGCGTGCATCGGGCGCGCTATTGGCATTTTGTATGAAATAATTTTGGAAAGGCGGCGCAACCGTGGCACAACCGTGGCGTGCCGTCTCGACGCCTGTCCAAAATTCTTTCATACAAAATGTATAAGAAGGACGTGGTGCAAAACAGATTCAAGAGGTGCGCTTATGGCACGCCCGCGCCCGCGCCGCTTGTGTTTGACCCGCGCCTTAAAGACTTCATCTTATGACATCCGTTATCTCCGCCTAAAGTCTTAACTGACATTTTTTGTATACGGTCAGTAAATGAGTATACTAAAAAAAAAAATATTTTTTTATTACAGGAAAAGCTGATATCTAGTCTCTCAGATAAACATGAAATCGACGTACACAATGGTCCATTAAAGGTGAATTTCTAATAACATAATAAAACTTAAATAGCGTTGAGTTTATAAATGTTTGTTCACTTTCTTTTACGAGTGCTTCTATTCGAATAGTTGTCTTTCATGCCAAGGTATTAGAAATTATATGCAACTTGCATGTATTTTAACAACAGTTTAAATGAAAATAAAGAAGATCCGATTTATAGTGTTCTTTGATTTAGCATAAAGTATAATCAGGAAAAATATTAATATAATACGATATTTACAGGCATCTCTGGGAGAGAAATAACGAATAGAAAATTCACCACGAACAAGAATATTAGTAGGCGATCGTTGCATGCATTCGGTGCGTTCACACGAGTGCCGGTAACGTATCGGCCACTTGACATACACTGCCGCTGCCAACTTGTTAAAATTTTCTAACGAATTGTCTTAGTAAATTTATATCGACTTTTGGCAAACATTCTGGCTCTTTAGTTAACTTATTCCCACGTTATTTGAATGCGTAGATTCA
Source organism: Colias philodice (assembly GCF_061535455.1). NCBI lineage: Eukaryota > Metazoa > Arthropoda > Insecta > Lepidoptera > Pieridae > Colias > Colias philodice. The sequence continues at coordinate 6,423,455 of NC_143103.1, read as the reverse complement.
AAATAACATTTAGCATCACTCTCAACGCCATGTAGAATCGATAAGTGAGATTACAATTTCGTGCTTATTTCTGTTACATTGTATGATAACTTATGTATATAAAATCCATTTAATTCTAAGGTAAATATGCGAATTTTCACAGTGTACTGAACATTTTTTGCGAATACCCTCAATTTTGTTTTGACATTGATACTAGATAATTTTGCTCAGGGATAAATTAATTGAATATTAACATGATTTGAAATGTTGAGTAGTGATAAAAAATATAAAAGACATGTGTAAATGTAGAACTTAAGTGTTTTACAGTTGTTGCAATATTCATTGCTTAGGAAATTATTTGAAAGTTGTAATGTCAATCGTTTTTTTTGAATATTTGTTGATTTTGGCGCAACATTGTATACGACTTAGTTATTTTATAATTGCTGTCTGAAATCGAAATTAATTTGTGTTTCTGTACACGTTAAGGTCATTGTTAAAAATTTTCTGACCACACAATATGTGACGATATTTTCATGAAAGTGAAACTGTGATTTAAATTATGTACTTTATGTTGTAGCAGACACTGAGATACAAAACTTAATTCCTAATAGCACTACTGCACTGATACTATTAGTGCATGGCTCTTCAAGTATGAACATACTTTAATGATGTAATGTTAAGTAAAGCAGCTTATATAATTTATAGACTAAATAAAAATTGACTAATTAGATGCGTAAAAATTGTTAAGGCTCTCCCATACAAAAGACTGATATAAAAACGGTTAATTTTTTATATAAGTAAAGATTTAAAATTCAAATAAAAGAGCCATGAATTACAAAATATGTTTAGTTTGATTTGAACAGTGATAGAAGATGTATCGGATCTTTATATTCTCGTGTGTGAGAGCCTTTATAATATAGAATTGTTTATTGTGTGAAATTAGATTTAGACATAAACTATTGCTCGCCTACAGTCTTCTGGGTGATACAAGTGCAAATTGATATAAAAAATAACCCTTATGTAACTTTGATTTACGTCATATGTTTACCGTTACGATATAATATAAACTTTAATCATAATTAACAACTTACAAAATAAATTCCCGTATTTAGATTTAATTAATTATTAATTTAATTTTGCAATATTTTCAAAAAGCAATTATTTGGATGTTTCTATTTAAGTTATTTAAAATTATAAGTTATTCCGAATTTAATTAAACGCGTGTTTGGACAATTTTAGGGAGTGTTATTTATTTTTAAAGATTTATTTATAGCTTTTGTACTAGTGCATAATCATTTTTCAGTGCCTTAGAATAAGATTTGAATTTGATAAGTCGACTGTTTTATTTTCCTTTAATGTAATAATAAAATTATAAAATGCATGTTAACATTAAGTTTTATAGTTAATGCCATTTTTATTACGCTGATATATTTGAACTATTTGAACACAATATTTAAGGGGTAAACAGATTTTCCGGGTTTCGAAGCAATGCATTGCAAGTTAATATACACTAATTAATATAATTTGCTTTAAAAATGACATCGATTCAATCTTAATTAATACAGATCTATAAAGTAATCAATAAATAAGCGAGCCTTAACTATTCGCACAATACGTTTTTATCTGATCCAGTTTAAGAAATATTATTAACGAAAATCGTTGTAATTCTATTCGACTAAAGTCTGTAAATGCCTGATCAATGAATCTAATGAAATCTTCCTGTTTCTTAAATTAATAAGTGTTTCAATAGTGCAGTATATCATGAATTACTGTGTCAAATGTCCAGAATTGAAATATTTAAACCTAGACATAATATTTAAACTTAATGATTTATATTGTAATAAGATCGGTCATATAAAGCTCGTAATTTTTAGATAAAGATATAATCAAATAAAATATTTCTACAACTTGTATGTGTTATTATTTTGTCTTTAGGAATCCAATTAGAAATTACATAAGTAAGTACTTGTTTGTATTTCATAACGTAATTCGACTATCTAAAGGATTACGGGGTGGAATTTCTTAATACCACTTGGAAGGTCCTATAGGTTGGAAGGTATCTATCTATTGCTCAATAGAGTTTATACCCCTCTATTCCTGCTTCATCACGGTCCATGTGCATTAAATTTTTTAAAAAATGTTTCGTCGTACTCGTCCACAGAGCAAGTAATGGTACTCGTCTTTATCTATGCTCTATGGCCCGTGGTCCGTGTTTCATACTCTGTATGTCTACAGTCATGCAATATGTCAAATGTCAAAACTATATTCTAATTCCTAATGTTTGAAAACAAATAAATGAACTTCAGTAGATCTCAAATAGAAAATAAAGAACAATAATGGCCACGGAAGTTGCTGTTAAAAAAGTTGACAATGCATGTGAAACTGCAGAAGAATTTACAAAATTATTTTATAAACAACTTGATAATAGTAGACACCTAACCTCAAAGTTGTATCTTGATACTGGTTTGTTAGTATGGAACGGAAATGGAATCAATGGAAACACTAAGATCCAGAAGTTCTTATTAGAATTACCACCAAGTAATCATTACGTAAAGACGCTAGATGCTCAACCTGTGGCCGAAAACTTTATGCCCAATAATTTGACATACCTTATTCAAGCCTGTGGTGATGTCACTTATCAGAATGAAGAAGAAAGGAAACCATTTCAACAAACTTTTCTAATTGTGGCCGTCGATGGAAAGTGGAAAATTGCATCGGACTGTTACAGATTACAAGTACCCTATAGTAATTAGATTATTGATGTATGAACAAAATAAAGTGATACAAAGAACTTTTTTTATTTATTTTTATTTGTCGTTAATTTAACTTAAATAATAATGTGGAGTTGAACATAAATATATTTTTAAGGTAATTTTGTTTAAAACTTAGATGCAGAACCCAAATAATAATTACAATGTGAACAATAATGTTCTGGTTTTTTAAATGTCTTCAATGCATAAGGTAAAGCAGCAAGGCAACATAACATACACCACCTGTGAACCAAAAACATTGTATAAATATTTGGAGTTTAGGGAATCACTTCAAACAAAATAATAGTTTAAAAACTTACATGGTAAGACCACAAATGAATCCGGCTATCATGTGTGTTTTTTGGGAATTTGCAAAGACCACATTAGTCCTGGACCTTTTATGGCAACTTGGACAATCAATGAGGACTGGTTCATCTTTTAGAGACTGTTGCACAATAATAGTTTGATGTATGACAGGTTGATTAGTTATCACTCGCCCATGCAACATATCCACAGGTGTATACGGAGGTGGAGGCTCTACATTTCGAATTTGATCTTGGTTTTCTTCAACTGCTTCTTGCCTATTTTCTATTCTGTTGGTCCTCTCATTTCTGTTGCTCATTTTTTTAATACATTTAAATAGAACTTGCTTCAATATTGATCAGTCCCACTTCATGTTGATAACATGTTATCAGTTAGTCATAGATGCTTTTATCTAATCAACTTGAATATACAAATAACAGATAAAGCACAATAATATAATAACTGGTATATATTCTCAAAATGGCTATTCAATAATATACTTGGGTAAATAAAATAAAAATAGCATTTACAATTTATTTGAAAGACATAAAAATATTATTACAATTCTGGAACAAAACTATCAATAAAGAACAAATCATAAGACTAAAAGATAATAAATAAAGTATAAACACTTGGAAGTATAATTATGTGGTAAATAAGACAGAAAACATACAATAATAATTCATTAGGTAAAGAAAATACAAATTTTATTATATGTTTATTGACTTGCTAACATTTATTGTTTTAGTATAGTTGAATTTGATTATATATATCACAGTTTATCCAATCACCATAATATTATAGATATTTTTAAGCATATAGATGAAATGCAATTTGAGTTTAGAAGTGATTGTAGATACGGATAAATAATAAATTGGGTGATTTTCACTTTTTATAACATTAAAAAGGGCACTGATTATTACTAAACAATTACAATGATAAAAAGGACATAATATATGTGTTGATTTATATACTCTCAATTATTTATTCAAATGTTAAATTATATGCGTATTTGATATTTATTTAAATATATATGTATTGGAATATTAGAAAGATGATCCAATAGCACACTTTAGATTATCATTCATAGTGAATAAAGCAAAAGCTGTCTAAGCTTAAATCATTTTCTTACAAGTTGTAAATATACTAAATTTCATTAAACTTATATTTGTGTCCTATAAACAATAAAAATACAATAGCAGATTTTTCACTTTAAACTTCAATGTTTGCAAATGGCACCTTAGAAATTTGCACTTTCAGACTATGTTACAATTTTAAGATTAATATTTAAATAAACTTTCATAATCCAACTTTTCTTCATTCTTTTAACATTTGTTACTCTTTCCGATAAAAGTACTGCAGTTTGGGCAGTAATGTTCGGCATCCTTGAATGTATCAAAGCAATATGGAACAAGACCCAGACAACACAGAGAGCAAGCCCTGAAAATAATAAAAAAATTGTAATTATTACATATCTACGAAATATTCATACATTACATATTTTTATCACTATAAATATTCACAGATACTCACATAGTTATAATGCATACAGATCCAGCTACTAAATGTGTGTGCCAGGCCGTGGTGTATGTTACTCTAGTAGTAACAACCTTTCCACAATTGTAACAGGTTACTGTAGTGGGTTCAGAACCGACTGCCGCAGGGATCACTACCCCTACTGGCACTGACATACCCGGTGGCGGCGGTATGTCCCCTGATTGAGGCTGGGTTATATTCACAACAGGAGGATGAGGGTAAACACCAGGTGCAGTGAAAGACTTCGGTGCTTGAGAGCCCGTAGGATAGCCGCCTGCCTGCGGTACCACAAATCCATAGGGCGGATTACCCACTACCGCTGAATATGGAGGTGGAAGATCATCTGGTGCCGTAGGGGCTATGGTTGGTACTGTAGATGCTATCGGTATATTTGGATCATGAGTAGCCATCTTGATGTTTACACTTAGACGTAAAATTTAACAATAAAGCCAAAAGTATATTTATCTACAGTTAATTTGTAGTTAGCATTTGAATTATTGATTAAATCTTTATTCCATTGAGATACACGTTATAAGAAGTAAGTTTCACTACACGATACAATGCAGAATACAAGAAAACTTCCAAAAATATGTTAAGTATCAAATATTGTTCGAAAATCAGAATGGCAATATTATAATTTATAAGTCAATGTAACATGTAAGTAAAGAATGACTGAGAGAATGACATTACGTAGAATCTGTCAAGTGAGTGTCAAAATTGTAGTGACATTGAGAGTGACATAAAGGCACAGAGCAAGTAATTTTGGCCCTACCTATTACCTAAGGGCGTATTCAGAAAGAAAGCTTGAAACTTATAAGCGCTTATAAGCGCTTATCGGCGCTTATAAGCGCTGGTAACCCGCGCAGGAAAATATATGAACATGCGCTTATAAGCGCTGATCGGCGCCGACAAGTTTGTTGAAACTTGTTGGAACTTGTCGGCGCCGATCAGCGCTTATAAGCGCATGTTCATATATTTTCCTGCGCGGATTACCAGCGCTTATAAGCGCCGATAAGCGCTTATAAGCGCTTATAAGTTTCAAGCTTTCTTTCTGAATACGCCCTAAGACCCTGTGACTATGTTATACCAAAAAATAGGTGTGTGTTATGAAAGTTTCATAGTTGTTTGCAGTCAAACCCTAATTTATGTAATTAATGCCGCCTCTACACATAGGCCAACGCGTTGGAAAGTACGCAGGCCCAGCCACCGGTCCAATGTAGCCTCTACACATAGGCCAGCGCATGCCCGTCCGACTAGGGCCCTTCCGGTCCTCCACTCAAGCGACAGCCCAAGCCGAGGTTCGAGATCCCCGTCAAGGAGGGACGCCCTAGCGCATGTCGCTACCAGGGTGAACGTTCAGTTCACCCACGCGTCCGCGTTAAAATGTAGAAACTATGAAGCCCTTCTGGCTATTATTGAGAAACACCACACAAAAAAAGGCCAGCGCATAATAAGTGCAGATAGCAACACAAAAAAATACTTATGAAAAATGTAATGCATGTAATGGCAGTAGAAGTAGCCATGATTCATTACACTTTAAAGTTAATTTCAAGTACCTAATTAGTTAAAAATTCTTGACTCATTGTATTTAAGATTAAATAAGTAGGTAGGTATGAAATGCTGAAAATACAATCATGTTATTTCTTATATGGCACGAGAGTGACCATATGCCATAGAAATAATAAAAAAAATCCTCCATTAGGAATCATACCACCAGAAAGAGGACGGTTGTAATTTTTTTGATTTTTCGAAAATGTCGATTATCTCGCACACTAGAATCGTTTAATTACAATTTTTTTTTTCTCAACCGACTCAACGTCCTCTATCTCCAGTTACCAGACTATCCATTTATTACGCCACACCTGTAGGTACATATATATAAATCCGTAAGTTTCGCAGAACAAAGCACTAATGGGCTTTATTATACATATTACTAGCTTCCGCCCACGACTTTGTACGTGCATCCCCGTTTTTCCCCGTTCCCGCAAGAATTTCGGGAAATCCTTTCTATGATAGATCACTATGTCAGTCACCTTTGAGTTATATGTAATATATAACCAGCGGTCCGCCCCGGCTTCGCCCGTGGTACCTACATGTTTAAACTATCCTATCTCTCAAGTTGGATTGAACTGTACTTGGTGTGCGAATTTTATTATAATCGGTTAAGTGGTTTAGGAGTCCATTGAGGACAAACATTGTGACACGAGATTTATATATATAAGATATATAGATTAGGTATATATTTATTTATAGAAACTTGGATTAGCTGGCGAACTTTCTGGATTCTGGATGGGGGACTTACATAAATAGCGGAGCGGATAGTAGAAGCGGAATACTGTATGTCGCAAAATAATGTCTTGCGAATCATCACCTTTTCGCATTTTGACCTACATATTTTTATCACGCTTTTATTTTCACAATTTCACCTGCTGTTTTATAGGTAACCGAGTCCCTGTTGTCCTTAAAACGGACAGATTTAATTCAAACTTTGTACTTACACCAATCATTTTCGTAATTTTTTGAGCTTAAGCGCGTTTTTAATGCGCCAAGCATTGAGAGTAATACCACAGTATTACCATATTTCCTACAGTAGTGCGACGAATGTACTTGTGCAGAGAAACGGAGGGGAACTGGCGGGGGTCGGGCGACGCGGGCCGCGTAAAGCAATCACGCTGAGATTGCTTTACCTATCGCGAAAGGACGACGCAGTCGTATTTTTTGTGTAATAATTTTATTATACATAGGTACTTAACTACTTACATATTCTATTATGGCGCGCACAAACTGTTCCGTTTACGGATGTAAATCTACATTGAAATCCCAGAAGGAAACAATATTTCAGAAAGATTGTATTAATTGTATCTGTTGAATTAAAATCAAAGCTATGTATATGTTGTCCTCATTATTTTCTAATCAGATTGTACATCCCAATGCGAATGCATTACTTAGTTACATGTTATAATATACAATTAAGAACATCCAAAAATAAAGTGTCCACGTAAATAATATTTAGCAGTGCAATATCTGTAATTATATATTAATGAACAAATAATTACATCAGATTTAATAATCGCAATTATTTTGAATGTACATATGAATAAATGATTTCATCATAATATTAATAATCACAATTGTTTTATTTCCCATTTGTTGCAACCCTAGCGTATTTTCGTGTGGCAGCGTAAGTACCTACGCTGGCGGCGGCATCGCGCGACATCAAAGGCGATTCCTTACTGTAGGAAATAATATTGTAATACTGTGGTAATACCGTCACGTCATGGAGTAATGCGACAATTAATAATGCTCTTTTTTATTTCGTTACTTAATACTATTTTAAACTATGTTAATTATTCCGTACATTTGCACGAGAATCAGTATCGTGAGCTTAGCAGTACTAGTTGAAGTCCACTTCTAGATTTATAATGTTTCCCTGTTGGCCAATAGCTGCGAATTTAGAAAAATATACCTATTATGGGTGTTGGTTGAACCTAGAATATTATGAAAACAACAATATTTTCCCTCCAGATCAATTTATAAAACAAAAAAAAAATATTTCTAGAAAGCGGGAGATTTTCAGTTCCGGTAACCATTACCCGGAACCTTATGTAGTGGGTAATGAAATATAAAACCGAGTCGGTGATCTCTTCGAGATGTTGTATGATATTGGATAATAACCTGGTTTGTGGTGGGTGGTGTTGGGTAACCACTTGGCCGACCTGTCGCTTTAGTGAAGTCGGTACAGCTATACGCACGGGTCGCGCGCGCTTGCTCTGTGTGCATTCATATAACATAACACGAACAATCTTATTTTTATTAATGAAAGTTAACAGTGATAACAACATTTTTTAAAGAAAAGAGTTTAAAAGTTCATAGTCTTTCGCTTTACAGTGGAGCTGAAATATTACGTAGGTTCTTGTTTATTTACTAATAAAATTATGTAATTAGTAACTAACCTACATTCCTCGTTTGTTCCTTAGTGAATAAGTTTATATTCTACCTATATAAATATTTTTCAAGTCATATTCTATTTAGATCAAGAGCCCACGACGGCCAGACTTTCCTTTCTTTCGGAAAGTTGAAAGTTTCTCTGTATATGTCTCCTATACAGATAAGAACGACCAGCGACTATCAAGTTTGGGTTGTGGTTACTTTGGCAGGAAACAGGTAGTGAAGGTGTATAAAATAGTACCTAACTTTCATTATAGTTTAAAAGCTAAATTTTATATATGTTACTTGGGGACCTATAAAAAGACATTACCTTAAGAGCCAGACAGTTTTCATGGTTCTTACATCTAGCCAGACTCATTTAAAAAATAACTAACATATCATCAAATTCACATAACTACCTAAAAGCGTAACAAATATGAAATAACCCACTAAAACATTAGTTAACTATAATTATTAAAAAAATAAAAGTATAATATATAAGTAATAAAGTTATTACTTATCTTTTACGGGGGTTTATGTTGATGAAATTTCACGTATCTCGATGACACAATAAAAAAGTCATCGGGATACGTGAAATTCCATCAACATAAGTCTAAGTTAAAGATAAGTAATAACTTTATTACTTATATATTATACTTTTATTTTTTTAATAATTATAGTTAACTAATGTTTTTAGTGGGTTATTTCATATTTGTTACGCTTTTAGGTAGTTATGTGAATTTGATGATATGTTAGTTATTTTTTAAATGTGTCTGGCTAGATGTAAGAACCATGAAAACTGTCTGGCTCTTAAGGTAATGTCTTTTTATAGGTCCCCAAGTAACATATATAAAATTTAGCTTTTAAACTATAATGAAAGTTAGGTACTATTTTATACACCTTCACTACCTGTTTCCTGCCAAAGTAACCACAACCCAAACTTGATAGTCGCTGGTCGTTCTTATCTGTATAGGAGACATATACAGAGAAACTTTCAACTTTCCGAAAGAAAGGAAAGTCTGGCCGTCGTGGGCTCTTATATTAATTTGTTTAAAATTTGACAATGTTTTGATTTCATCTAAAAATATCTGATCCAATCTTTTGTTTTACATAAAAAGGAATTATAAAATATAAATATTGTGGCTTTTCGGGCTATCGTAGGCCGTAGCTGTCGCCGACGGCACGACCGGCAGCCTGGGAAAATTATTCACTAATTTATTATTTATTTATTTACATTACACTCGAATTCATCGTATATTTATTTTATTTACAGTATTTTCCATATAGCTATAACTATGTTAGAAATAATTTACTAAAAAATATACAAAAAATAGTCCGATTTAGGATTTAGGTCATCTATAACATAAAGAGCTTTCAGTACAAGAGTATATGAGTACCTACTATAACTAATAGATCAGTGAGTATCATAAGATCCATGTATTATGAAAAAAAGTATGATTGCTTTAATGTAAAGTATTACGGTTTGTAATTAAATGTTAATTCTTACATAGCTAAATGTATGTTGCGAAAATGTGTACATTCTGTAGATACACACTGGACGTCAAATATTTTGGCGAGAAATTATATCAACAGTGATGAAAATAAAGATAGTAATTTTCTGAAATTGATAATATGTATTTACTTATCCCGCAAGTCCACAGATCATATTATATACTCAGGGGAGCGCCGCGCTAGTCAGCGATGTCAATCAAGCTGATGATCCTTGTAGGTATCACTGAGTTCTCTACATACCTATGCCGAAAAATAAAAAAAAAGACGGGTTGCACTCCAGGAGTGAAAACAAAACAAACACCAGGCAGAAGTGAAAACTTGAATATTTTAACGTTGAACAATTTTGATATTTTGGAATGGTATCCGTCTTACGCTTTTTCGATCAGGTCACGTGTCCTGACGCGAGTTTAAGATTTTTATACCCATTACAGAAAAAGTGCTCAACGCCGCTAAAGAAGTTTTCATTTCAAAATAGGTATGTCGGTTATAGGTAACCTATTATAAGATTTGATTAGGTATGATATTTCAAATTTACATAATTAAATCCGTTTTGAAGCCAATGTCCCAGATAGATCCATCGATGTCATTAGTAATTTCTATCTTTAAATATTATTGTCACAATATAAATCTTATGCTTAACAATATTAGCCCAGTTTGCACAAGCACAAGCAGTACACAAGCTTACTGCATGTGCTGCAATATTGCTGTCATACAAAAAAGTTAAAAGTATCTACTATTATAAAACGATCTTTGTACGTATATGTCGTAATTTGTGCAGCTATGTCAATAGTTTCATGCATATGAGAACTGTCCAGGGTCACTTTGCGAAATTTAACAGTTACCATTAATGTTACGCTTAAATCATTAGATTACTTATGAAAATTCATTGGTCATGGTTAATTCAATTATGTTTTTGCATGCGCAATGGTCTGTGGTCAAATCATAATAAAGCATCCCACAAGTTTAAGCAAGGTTGTAGTGTCTGGTTGTAGTCTACTACATAATTACTTAACTTTTAGATCGTCTCGTTGGGTTATTTATTTATTTATTGAATATAAAATCCCACTATCGTTGATCACCATAAATATTTTTATAGAGATTTAATAAACACTGAAAATAGTTTGATCATTTATCTAAAAACTAAGTATGTTTTTTAAGCATTATAGTGCTTGTTTGATTAACAGAAAATTTATTTGATAATCTAATAAAAATAATGTTATTCACTAACTTTAGCACCCAATATAGAGCCCGCTGGTTCTACATATTTTATAAAAATAAACTTATCCCACACAGAAAACTATACTACACTATTATTATATAGCTGAAAAGTTTGTTAATTTGCGTTTATTTCAGGAAGTTTATATATTTGTTTATGTTAGAGCGAACAACCGAGCTGCTGGTTCACCTGATGGTAAGCTAACACCACCGTCCATGAACATTTGCACAAGTAGGGCTCTGCAAATGTGTTGCTCGCTTTTAAAGGGTTAGGATAAGCATCATAATTACGAATGAAATAAAGGCTTGGAAGATTGAAAAAAGATCACGAGACCATTTCTTGACTAGGCCCGAATTGAAAAATTTGTTTTGTGTTCGATAGTTTATTTATCGAGTAAGGCTACCTTATACCTATAAGCTAAAATTATGCTACGAACAATAGACACGGAACAACATACTTATTGCAAAATTTGTAAAAATTATTTTTGAGATAAACCGAAGCGGCGTGGGTCATGTTATAGTACCAAAGTAATTAACATTCGAAAAAAAAGTTAGCTGTTTCCAAAAAATCTTTTCCTTTTTGATCGAATATAAATTTTTATAAAAATAATTAAGTATGTTTATTAATTTGGGTTGTACCTAAATAGCGTAAGATCTGAATCTTTCATTCTCATACAAAAATATGAATAATTGCGGTTGAATAAACTCAAGAGTCGTGCACACAAGGACATTACATAATAAAGAAATTGATATAACTTTATCTATGTATGTTACAACTGAGTAACGAACGTACAAAGCGGAAGGTTAGACAGATAACTTGCTCTGTGTTAGACAGTAGACAGTGAAATTACGGTATGCTTTCAAACTGTATTGTACAGGGATGTAATTTTCATATGACGTAACGATCAAAGATATCAACTGACTTTACGTAAACTTTTCGAGGCTTTGTATGGGTTAGGTAACTCTATTGTAGGTATGTAATCTTGATTCATAATGTCATAATTACAATTATAATTAAGATATTATTTAGTACTTACCAATACATACTTAAATTTTAGGTACTTATTTATAAACATATTTTACAATCGCGGCTAACTACAAAAGAGGAATTTAAAGGTCATGACAATATAATTATAGTTATGTTAAAAAAAAGTACCTAAGTGTATTATAATTTGAGTTGTAGTTAACTAAGATCTTTTGCACGAAATTAAAATTTATAAAATCTGTAGTGTAATATCTAATCTAATATCTATCTGTAGTGTCATAGAGCTTAATTATTTTAATAAAAACAGATAGATTTTTAAGCTTTAATCAGACTTTCTAGAACGCGTCGCTTTTAAAGAGTGTTGCGTTGAACTCTTATGTACTGACGACACGATAATCGAGCAAAATCCGCTATGTTGTAATAAAAAATCCACGTGAAATTAACACGAAATCTTTTTCCATGGAAGACGTTTTGTTTAATGTGTTAAAATGATCTGTTTATTTTTGAATTTGGTCATAATCGTGGGCATTGCAAGCGGCCGGTTTCAAACGCACAGATGGTGAAAGTGACTTGAATAAATATCGAGAACGAATACAGGCCGCTAAACATTTTGCTTAAATAGAGTATACACTATAAAAATGTTTCCAATCACTACAACATTACTGTAACAAACTTGTGTAACTGATACCGAGTCAATCAGAAAAAAAAACGAATAAATGCCTATCTAAATATGACGACAATCTTAGAATTAACGCTACGAAATGTATTGTATATTTTATAAAGAAACAGGCCAAAACAAAAAAGAAAACTTAATATAATATTCAAACAGATAAAATTTTGTTTCAGACGTTATCTGACCGTACGCTGAATAACAGAAAATACCTACATTAGGTGTTGTTTTGTGAGACAGTAAAAAATGGGAAACAAGGATAAATAATATGTTAATAACTTTTGTGAAGTGAATAAGACTCTGAGAATAATAGTGAAAATGCGTGTCTGGTGGTTCGCGATAGTTCTGTGTGTGTGTTCCCTGGAGCTCGGGAGCGACGCCCTGCCTCCCGCCGCGCTTGGAGACGTCGTCATCAATGCAGCCAGCAGCCTCAACTCCATGAAAGTAAGTTAACATTTAAGGAATACACTTACACAATACACACTTTGATTTTATTTTTGTAGAGTATAAATAATTATGGCGATTTATTTAGAATTAAAATAATCATTCGATATTTCATTTAAATTAAAACTTGTTTCATTTAAATTAAGCTTTGTTTCAAAACTATTTTGTGTAAAAAAATCAAGAGACTACCGTACTACAAAAAATTAGAAGATTTTTTCCTACATAATAATATTTTCTACTATCAAAACATGATCAAATTCCCATCTATTCGTTGCTAGGTAATATGTATAAAATTAGCATAGGTATACTTACCACAGAGCAAGTAATATGCATAATATACAGTTTACATACTAACATAGCATTTTTAAACTAAATCTTTTTAACGTTTATTTAGGTACACATGTCACAGTTTTTTTCTGTACAAGCAAAATTATTTCAGGGCTAAGCAATTAGCGGCTTGCCCTCCACCGATTCGCGTCATATTATGGTAATAGTAATAAATATGGGAAATGAAACAATCTGGGGGGTAACCGGCACCTTTAGAATAACAGTCTTATTATGGGTACGTTTTGTTGCGTTCACAAAATAATCTTACTTTTTTGGCACCGGGACCTTCTAAAACATATGAAAACCAATTGCAACAAGACTGTTTCGAGCGGTTTCGAGACGTCAATCGAAAAATTGGAACCGGCACGCTCTCTTTGACATTTAGCATTCTTGTTATAATGTCAATAATGACAGTTTTAAGCAATTTTAGTGAAGTTGTAAATATGGAACTTTTATAACATTATTTTGAATATTATTAAAAGAATACACATTAAATTTAAGTGAAACGTATGTAGTTGGAAATCTATTTAATAAATGAAGCTTTTAAAGAAGATAATACATTTATTATATTAAAAATGCAAAATTAACATAACTACATCGGGTTGTTCCAAGAAAAGGCTTCAAACCTTTTGATTTAAGAAGAATCGTGTAAATAATTTATTATTGCGAAGTGCGCAATCATCACGAGTCTCTATGAGATATGGGGGCATCATATGAACAATCTAAAATACAATTATAACCTACAGATTTATCTGTGTAAGATAAAAGTAATGTAAGTACCATACCCAATGCAAATCTTAAGAGTATATTTAAAAATACGTTTGTTTATGTACACATTCTCCACTTGTTATTTCTCTATATAATAAAATGCAACCCTACTTATTCTCTAAACATAAATTTTATCTAATACCTACTTAATGTAAATCTATAAAAGATTGTTTATTATTTCTTCTTGATTCAATATATTTTATCATGTTATATTATTTATATAATAAAACACTTAAAAGTAAATCTACACTCAAATGCACTACCCATACTTATGTTAGGGATGTCATTTAATTTTGAGAAATAATACCATTATTTATTTCCAGATTCTACAATCAATTCCGAGTACTAGGGATAAGATTACCCAGGTCCCAGCGTAACCACATGGAAGCATTGATAGTATTCAAGAAGCTATAAAGTGCCAGCGCAACTTATGAATATATTTTTTTCAATAGGAAGCAATATCATGCTTTAAATGTATTAGTGCAATTAAAAACATATTTTATAAATCCAAAATCTTTATTTAGTCCTTTTTATTTATTCATTGACAAAACATTTGCTCCTTTACTTCTCTTGATAACATTTATATATAAAAAAATGTAATAAAACATGGAATTATTTGAAAATAGATTCAATTCTATTTTGATTAAATATTAATTAAAAACAATTAGGTATATTACTCAAATCCAAATTTGTAAGTAAATAGCATATTAAAAAGACCCTTGATTAAAAAAATAAAGTCTTATTTATAATACCAGCCTTTAAAACTTAAAATGCAATAAACAAAAACTTTATATTTACATCACAATGAATAATTCCTGCACTAACAGTTTAATGGTATTTATATTTTTATTTTAAATTTAAATCAATTATGTATTGCATTTGCATAATATACAGTAGATAAATAATTCAAAAACTTGCAGTACTTATGTATACTTTTAATTTCATTTTTATTAAACTTAAAATGAAAACAATGTAGGTACTATATTAAGGTACAATTAAATTTTTACATTTTCTTTGAATATTTTAAGTGTAGACATGGTGGCGCCTCCCCCAACTTGAAATTCTCACTACCACATGATCATCTCCCAAGCCGGTACTTCCTTGTTCAATGTTTGGGCAAGCCGGCAATCAACACAACTGTGAAAGATAAATTGGATTTAAACTGATTCTTTGTTGCTTTAAAATTTAATAAGTACATTTAATATGTTTACTTTTATTATTAAAGGGCTTGTCATGGTGTATGTAATTTAAGATGTTTTTTTAAACAATGTCGGTATAGTTTGTTAAATAATAAATACTTTATTTGTTACCTAATCATTTTTCAAGTATTTTAACATTTTAGTTGTTTATCTTGCAATTCTTAATATCGTATTTAAAAAAAAGTTAAATGTGTAGGTGTGTAATTCCTTACAAAACTGTTAATATAAGTAACTTCTAACCAAACATAGATAGGTTTGCTTATAAATTAATATAAATATTTACTTTTGACCAGCTGCTCTAGTTTTTGTGAACTCCCAAATCATTTGCACTTAAACTTTCAGCAGAGAATTCTATCAACTTCGTCTCATCATAACTTTTACCTCGTTGGGAGTTATTCATGTACCTATCTTTGTCTTTGTAATTTCGGGGTCAGGGAGCTTCGCGCACTCTGCACAATGTTCTGCTGTAAGATAAATAAAAATTACTTCAATTAAGTAACAATAATCAAAACAGACGAAATCATGCAAAAACCAAAACTTTATTCGTAAAA
The DNA here is from genome assembly GCF_061535455.1 of Colias philodice. NCBI lineage: Eukaryota > Metazoa > Arthropoda > Insecta > Lepidoptera > Pieridae > Colias > Colias philodice. The sequence continues at coordinate 6,407,289 of NC_143103.1, read as the reverse complement.
ATATATCTCTGTAGTCTGTTATCATAAATCGTCCTTACTCGTACTTTATCTTACCTTGCTATTTCAATATTGCTTTTTCGCACTTTATCATTTATCCAGAGATGAGATTCACATATTTAAGTTTAAGTTTATCTGAAATTTTAGATAATAATATGAATTATGAGGACAGTGACATGACATTTTGATTTTTGACGTTTAATGTTCGATACAAATCATTACGACTTGGCCTAAAAGCCTCGTAGCCAAGCCATTAATCTTAAAAAAATAGACAAAACTTCGGAATTCATTCGCTCTTTGGACATTGTAGGCAATCGTATATTAATCATGTTGAAAATGCTCCCGGTACCAAAATAAAGTAAGATTATTTTGTGAACTCAACAAAACAAGGTTGTTATTATAAAAATGGCGGTGATTGAAAATTAAACGTCAAAAATCCAAATGTCATAATCACTGTCCTCGTATTATTATCTAAAATTTGGATAAATCAAATTGAAAAATTGCGAAAGATAAGTAATATGCATTAAAGAATGCATGAAAGAGCAATTGAAATAGCAAGGTAAGATAATATACGAGTAATAAATATATCTAAAACATTGGACGATTTATGATAACACATATATTTTTACGAATAAAGTATTGGTTTTTGCATGATTTCGTCTGTTTTGATTATTGTTAATTGAAGTAATTTTTATTTAACTTGCAGCAGAACATTGTGCAGAGTGCGCGAAGCTCCTTGATCCTGAAGTTACAAAGACAAAGGTTCATAAATAACTCCCAACGAGTTAAAAGTTATGCTGAGACGAAGTTGATAGAATTCTCTGAAAGTATAAGTGCAAATGATTTGGGAGTTCACAAAAACTAGAGCAGCTGGTTAAAAGTAAATATTTATATTAATTTATAAGCAAACCTATCTATGTTTGGTTAGAAGCTACTTATATTAAAAGTTTTCTAAGGCATTGTACCTACACATTTAAGTTTTTTTTAATACAATATTAAGAATTGCAAGATAAACAACTAAAACGTCGAAATACTTGAAAAATTATTAACAAATAAGGTATTTAACAAACCATACCGACATTGTTTAAAAAACTTCTTTTTAGACGTTTACATACACCATGACAAGCCCTTTAATAATAAAAGTAAACTTATTAAATGTACTTATTAAATTTTAAAGCAACAAAGAATCAGTTTAAGTCCAATTTATCTTTCACAGTTGTGTTGATTGCCGGCTTGCCCAAACATTGAACAAGGAAGTACCGGCTTGGGAGATGATCATGTGGTAGTGAGAACTTCAAGTTGGGGGAGGCGCCACCATGTCTACACTTAAAATATTCATATTTGTATCATACATCTGAAAATGTAAAAATTTAATTGTACCTTAATATAGTACCTACATTGTTTTCATTTTAAGTTTAATAAAAATGAAATTAAAAGTATACATAAGTACTGCAAGTTCTTAAATTATTTATCTACTCTTTATTATGCAAATACAATAATTGATTTAAATTTAAAATAAAAATATAAATACCATTAATCTATTAGTGTAGGAATTATTCATTGTGATGTAAATATAAAGTTTTTGTTTATTGCATTTTAAGTTTTAAAGGCTGGTACTATAAATAAAACTTAATTTTTTTTAATCAAGGGTGTTTTTAATATGCTATTTACTTACAAATTTGGATTTGAGTTATATATATACCTAATTGTTTTTAATAAATATTTAAGCTAAATAGAATTGAATCTAATTTCGAATACTTCCATGTTTTATCACTTTTTTTTATATAAATGATATCAAGAGAAGTAAAGGAGCAAATGATTTGTCAATAAATAAATAAAAAGGACTAAATAAAGATTTTGGATTTATAAATGTTTTTTATTGCACTTAAACATTTAAAGTAGGATATTGCTTCCTATTGAAAAAAATATATTCATGTTGCGCTGGCACTATGGCTTCTTGAATACTATCAATGGTTCCATGTGGTTACTCTGGGTAATCTTATTCCTAGTGCTCGGAATTGATTGTAGAATCTGGAAATAAATAATGGTTTTATTTCTCAAAATTAAATGAGATCCTTAACAACAGATTACATAAGTATAATATGGGTAGTGTATTTGAGTGTAGATTTACTTTTATAGTCTTATATTCTATATAGGTAAATAATAACATGATAAAATATATTGAATCATGAAGAAATAATAAACAATCTTTTATAGATTTACATTAAGTATTAGATAAAATTTATGTTTAGGGAATAAGTAGAGTTGCATTTTATTATACAGAGAAATAACAAGTGGAGAATGTGTACATAAACAGACGTATTTTTAAATAGATTTGCATTGGGTAAGGTACTTACATTATATGGTACTTACACAGATAAATCTGTAGGTTATATTGTATTTTCAAATTGTTCATATGATGCCCCCATATCTCATAGGGACTCGTGATGATTACGCACTTGTTTACTATTTAGGTACACGATTCTTCTTAAATCAAAAGGTTTGAAGCCTTTTCTTCGAACAAGCCGATGTAAAGTTCTAATAATATCTGATAAGTGATAACTGTCAAATTGTCAAATAGATCGCAGTTCGCACCGGTCCCAATAATTGAGTGAACTATTACGAGTGACGTCATCAAAATTGCTAGAAAAACAAAATCAGTTTAACGCTGCAACAAGCTTGCGTTAAGGGTGTCACGGTACGAAAAGACATAGTAATGTTATAATAAGCTTGCTATAAGAGATGCCGGTTACATTCTTTAGTAATGTTCACGCCTTTGTGTAACCATTGTGAACAGTTTTTAGAGCTTTTAATAGTACGGGAATGTAGATTAGAAACTTTGAAGTTACATAATATCTTTTATATTATTTTATTATAGCATTAAATTATTGTGTTGAATACAGAGAAACAATGAAGTGAATGAACGTGTATTAGTAAAATTAATTCCACCGAGCTTGTTTATCCTTTGATATATATAACTAGATATATAGTTGATACGAATAACCAAAATGTAGAGCATAGGTTGCTTGTAGTTAGTTTCAGATTTAATAAAATTAACAGTAATAATAAAAGAGAGTTGTAGGAATAAATGTTATGTCGCATCTAATACGGGGTAATTTAAATGTAAGATGTTATTCGCATGTTGAAAAAAGAGGTCATTGTGGAAGCACGAATCAAAATCTCCATTGTTCTCACGCCTTTGGAATCACAGATAAAAAATTACAGGAACGTTTAGAATGATACCACGTGGGATTGCGTTACTTGCGAGGGCACATTGTTTCACAGAGCAATATAATCTGTCATGTTAGGCAACCACTATATGTATAAGTAAACCATTTGTATACAGAAGACGCACTTCTTTTTAAATGTGATAACTCAAATCGATGAGTTTTAATCCTGACTCTATAGGCACTAGAGAAATTTGCGACAATAATCATATTTAACTACAAGATTTTTTTAATTATGTATATATCTTTAGGAAGATACACGAAGATAGCAAAAATTCAAATTTCTACAATTTTGTGTCCAAACTATAAGCAGTTTGCATTCATTTTACTCGCTTCATTTCGCTCTACGTGTTCGTACTTCGTGATAATCCTTGACATCGGTATAAGATTTAAATATGTACTTACTTAATTTTTAAATAAGAATAGGTATGTCAAATAAAGGTTTTAAATTCTGTTCAAAAAGAAGGCACGTAACTTCAATAAAAATACCATTGGTAGATCATTAGAAGAAAGGTATAACAGTTACCTACTGTAGAGTTAAAGTAAAAGATAATTGCTGTTGGTAACTCATCTAGATTGTAATACGTTGCAAATAAAATAGGTAAAAGAAGATTACAGATATTTACAGATTACCTACTAACTAATATTATATTTTATTTTTATAATGTTTATTATAATGGTTAAATATTTCTAATTCGTGTCATTTCTAACGTACAATATGTAGTATACAGTATTAGCTTTCCACTCGCGGCTTCGCCCGCTTTGTCTAAAACCTGATAAATTACATATATACTAAAACCTAGTATATTATTATTAGTCTGTGCTAAAACCTTCCTCTTGAAACACTCTATCTAATAAAAATAACCGCATCAAAATCCGTTGCGTATTTTTAAAGATTAAAGCATACATAAAGCGACTTTGTTTTATACTATGTAGTGATAATGTATCTAATGACAGTAATCTAAAACATTCGTTTCTTATGAAAAGTATATTGGATGTTCATAAATTGCCTGAATGTTCTACAAAGAAATGATCATGTAATTATCTATATGGTGTCGTGCAATATCTTATATCGTTTTGCTCATATTTATGTCAAGTCGAATGTAATAACGAGTGCTCATTGCAAAACGTTTATTGTAAGTAAACCTAATATGTTAAAATAAAAATGATTGATTGACAAGTAAATTACTTCTTAAAGGTATTTGTATAATTGATCGAGTCTTAAAAAAAAATAAAACATCGCCTTTCCAGTGATTTCATAGAATTTTGTGGGAATCTTTAGAATCTGAAGGATGTTTTCATTAGGTGGTGTTAGTTGTTGATCGATAAAAAGAATTCAATATCTATTTTTTCCGTACATAACAAGCAATACATATACATACATACTAATAAAATTAATAAATAACAATTTATTATTGTATCAGCAGATAGCTCTGCGTGAAAGCTCTGCGTGGCTCTCTAAATCAATTACATTGTGTATTATTTTATTATCCAAAATTAATAAGATAGATCCACAATCAATATCAGTTAATAAATTATTATTCGTAATTGAGTTCATAACAAATTATACATAATATATAACATTTCGGCGGTACCATTTTTTGAGAGTCGGTAATGAAAAGTAAGACATCATTACGTAAACGATTCAAAATTATATATTATCACCGTTTATGGACTGTATAATTATCATATCATTGTAATAATTTTACGTAGGTCTTTATCTTTTTATAGTTGACTAACTACGAAATTTTTATATTGGTTTTAACTCGACATTTGCAAATAATGTACCTATTTAAAAAATACCGCTTATTGTTGTTTGAATTCACACTTTTCCAAATTCATACTTTTTATTGGAATAATATTATAGAAGAAGGAGTCTTGACTCAAGAAGCTTTTAAGTTACCTAATTAATGTTATGATTATATTTTTGAACATATTTATTTAAAAAAATTGCACGACGCTTTAAAAGAGTAATCTTTATAAGAATAACGTAATTAAGTCTATTGTATCTATTCAGGTAACAGGAGCATGGAGGCGACTATCAAGTACAGTAAGCGAGTCGGTCGGGCTGAAACATGCTCTTCGAAGATTACAGAATGTACCACAACGTGCAGCCCGCCTGGTGCACGCATTGGTTGACCGAATGAGGGTCGGTGGAGGCCCTGTAGTGGCGACCAGACTTGGCTCCTTACGAGGACGTCGCGTTGTCGCAAGGACAAGTGCGCAAACACCATATTATAGCTTTAAAGGCATCAGGTGATTAACAGTTTTATTACTTTTATAAGGTAGATGTTTGTTTAAAAATTGTGATGAATTTTCATTTCCGATGTGAACAATAGCATTTATATTATATAAATTAACTATATTACTAAAATCTTTAAGTCCAATAAGTTTAAACTATGTGCAGGTATGCGCAGTCACCTCGAGGATCCCTGCGGTTCCGACCGCCCTCGCCGCTGGAGCCATGGTCAGGCATCCGAGACGCGCTCGAAGAGGGCGCAGTTTGCCCGCACAGGTTCATGTTGTTCGACACTTATAAGGGAGACGAGGACTGTCTCTTCCTAAATGTGTACACGCCTGCTTTACCCGATATACTTACAGGGTATGGAAACTTTCATATTTTCGTTATCTTCACGAATTTTACTTATTCTGGCTTAAAAAGTATTCAGTGTACCTACTTTATATAAATGTTTTCATATCGATAGCTAGATACTTTACAAACGGCTTTAAAAATTAAGTCTTATTAAAAAAATATAGAATAGATCTTATATTTTTAGAGAGCCATCAGTCTAGCCACATAACGATAAAACTATGAAAGGAAGTAGTTAGCTTAAAATGACTTCCATATGACATCGGAAATTATTATATAATGACCACACTGTTCAACGACCCATCCGCTTTATATCGCAATACAGATTACTATTTCCTGTAACAATTGAAAATAAAAGCTGGTTCATTACGTTTTTTTCTGATTTTCGTAAATAAAATAAATTGTTAATCTCTTTAGATACAACCCAAAGCTAGCAGTAATGGTCTGGATTCATGGTGGAGCTTTTGCAGTGGGATCAGGAAACGCTTTCCTGTACGGACCCGACCACCTAGTTGGTGCAGGCGTGGTTCTTGTTACCCTTAATTATAGGCTTGGAGCTCTAGGCTTTCTGAGCTTGGAAAACGAAGAAGTCTCTGGAAACATGGGTCTAAAGGTAATGCTTCCATTGTGATAAAAAATAGAAGGTGAGGTACATGACACTCTTTGATGAATTAAGTAATAGAACCAAAAATCATCACAATTTATATCTATGTTGTAACATTGCTCAAGGTGGTATACAAATAAAAATATCTCATTAATCATTTATTTCAAATCAAAAAGTTTCAATGTTAAAAACATATAAGCAAGAACCAAGTACCAATAAAATTAAAACGCTTAATTGTATTATATTCGTAATCACTCAAAAAATGCGGTCAAGTGCGAGATATAATAACTACCTAATTTGAGAAATGTTACAACAGTAGATTGTGATTTATCTAGTTTGTATATCCATATTTAAAAAGATACCAGTAATTTACATACATGCTTTATCATTTAGAAAGCATGTGCATGTAATAAATAAACATTAAAACAACAATATAAACCTGTGGACTGTAGTTTAACGTCGTTGTTTTGGGTATCATGAATCAGCTTGGATTACAATATAGTTTTGGTATCTACAAGTGACGTCATGACAACTTTCCCTTTCCAGAAATAAGTTTAAACTCCTCTTACATTGATTTTATATAATATTTGGCACGTATTAATTATTCGATGCAGAGTAACAACAAAGCAAAGTAAGATCGGATCTAACATATTATTTAGGAAAAAAATAATAATTTGGAAGAGCGCAACTTACTAACTATATATTTGCCATTGTACGTGAATGAAGCTAAAAGTTCCGGTAGTTAATAATATGAAGGAAAAAACCCTCCAAAATCAAGTCCATTTTATTTTCTAGGATCAAGTAATGGCTTTGAAGTGGGTACAAGATAATATCGAATATTTCGGGGGTGACCCGGCTCGTGTCACTATTTTTGGTGAATCAGCCGGTGCCGCGTCTGTCCATATGCACATGTTATCACCCGCATCACAGGTAATTATAAACATTTACGATGAAAAAGATTTCACTTTTTACAGTTATTTAAAAATTTAATTAAATTAAGAGGATCATTAAAGCGAAAGCGAAGTAACAGTTAAAAATTAAGCAACCCAATTATTATAAACCATTGAATAGAGGATATAAGTATCCAAGTATCCTATTAAGATATTAATTATAAATAATTACAATAGTAAATATTAATTTAATCAAAAATTCTTAACTAGGTAAGTAATATTAATAAAAATTGTGAAGGTAGCTGGCAATAAAATGGTCATTTACTAGGCCATAATCCTAAAGCACATAATACTTAATAGTACTTGGCTAACGCTACCTAAAGACAATATGAAATACGTTTAAAATAATATTTTTTGTATTATCTAGGGACTGTTTCACGGTGCAATAGCGCAAAGTGGTGTGGCGATATCACCGTGGGCCCTTGCCAGGGAACCTAAGAAACGAGCCTTTGAACTTGGTCGAGAACTTGGGATCGACACCAACAGCACTGCTGAACTATTAGGTAAGGAAAGAATTACTAGAAATTCTTGTTGGTTTTTTAATTTAATTTAGCATAATAGCAGACAGTGGTATCAAGTGGATTCTTCTAGATGAGTATAATCTACGAAAGAAAACGTCATTGCGCGCTATTATCTAGTACTTGAAGCTACCAAACAATATTATGTAAATTACGTTTACGCAAACAAACCTTTAACGAAAAATAAAAAAAATGTACTTACGTACATATGAATAAGAATTTGTTGTTGATGCACAGTATTTTTTACCGGCATAACAAGGCTACTCATATAGTATGCTATTAACATAAAATTTAAAGATGCCTTTTATATTCATACCCATAAAAATGAATATGTTAATTAAATCATTATATAAGAATTTTACCCATGCATTTTATTGAAAGACATCTTTTTAGGAGTAGCAAGGTAATCCATTGAATACAATATGTACAATTTATTGGATCTTAAAGTACACCTCTATAATTTAATCACTAGTTGCCCGCAATTTCGCTTGCATGGTCAAAATAAATTTTCATGGTACAAACTTAGAATGCCTACATAATTTAAGGGTACAGACAGTTGTCATCCCCTATTTTATCCTATTGAGGATAGGAATCTCTTCTTAGCCGATACATCATAGTGGCTATATCTGCAGCTTGCCCGAATTTCAGCCCGATTGGTAGGTACAGTAGTTTGGATCCTTTTTGCGTTTTAAATGTAAATAAGATATAAGTTAAGTAATTGTTACTATATTTTTGTTAATATATAACATTATTGTATTATATTAACAAAAACATAATTTTGAATAAACATTATTTGTAGGCTATTTACGCGCCACGCCAAGCGAGCTACTAGTTAAAGCTGGAGCTCGTTTATCCGCTGCTCCGGGTAAAACAGCAGACCTTCACAATACAGTGGCTCTGCCGTTCTTGCCGACGGTGGAGCCCGACCTGCCCGGAGCCTTCTTCACCAAGATGCCGAAGGACTCGCTGCCGGGCTCAGATGTGCCGTTTCTCACAGGGTATAATGCGGAAGAAGGAATTATTCTGTTTCGACGTGAGTAGTGTTCATTAATTAAGAAATAAATTTTAATTGACTGGATAAATTGGAACCGTTTTATGGAAGATACTTCGTGTACCTAGAGCTATACCTATTTAACTGTACCAACTAAGGTACAAACATACTTACGCTATCTAACATAACCACGACATATTGATATGATGTACCGTCTACGTTACAGTTAAATAAACTCGAATACATTAATTAATATTTTTAAAATACGTATTAAAAAGGATATAGGTATTTTAAGGAGAACAAAATTAATATAGAGGTTGGGCAACTTCTAATGATACAAATAAGTTGTCTTTATAGTTATAGCTTTTACATTCAAAAGGGTTTAAACTTTAAACATAGGTTAGATGGAAATGATTTGCAGTTTATGTTGCAATAATCTACGTTTGAGTTTTAATTTATTTTGAAAGGAGTCAGGTATTCGTTTATCAAGGATCAAGCAAGTGGGTCACAAGCTTTGCTTAAATGCTACTAGACATATTGTATACTGGACGGAAATTCCGATGTTTCGTAACTCGACGGAAACCCAGGTGCAGCCAGACTCTCCTTACTCCTACCTTCGTCATTCGTTATTTACTCAAGCCTTGTTCACCTTGTATATAAGATTTTAAGTAAATTTACCTATATAATAATTAGAATTCTGCAAAATATTTAATTAGCAAAGCGAGAAGTTTGGAGTACGGTCATGTCCACATGACATAATAGCATTGCTGACGAATATTTATTTATTTTCCGCATACTCTTTAATTGAAATCACTTGTAATCGTCCTTTATGAGTCATTGCTAAATATTTATTTTCTTTGTGGAATAAATTATTAAAATATATTAAAAATAAAGACATACTTAACTATGACTTTATAAAGTTTTTTTTTTTAACTTTTAATCGACTTTTAAAAAAGGGAGATGATCTCAATTCGTCTTAAGGAATTCGTCGTCTGGATCGATTATGAAATATTGGTTGGTCGAGGATGAATTATATTTTTGAAAGCAATTCTTAGGAGTAAGCTAGATAATTAATACCTAATAGGTTTGTGGAAGAAGTAGGTACCTACCTACTAGACGAACTAAGGGAATTTTTTATATTGTTCTCAATTCGATTACGGTTTTGATTCGACCTCGATCTTGAATTCCTACTTTGCAACGAATTCGTTTTTCCACCAGATTGATTAGTATCAACGAAGTAGATCTCTATACTGGGAGGGCTTGCTTCCAAAAGAAAACTAATTCAATCGAATTTAATTCGATTGAATACTGAATTGCGTCCGGGCGAGCAACTAGTAACATTATATTATTTTCATCGAATCATCGATATCAAATTATTCCTTTCGAAATAAGATACGAAATATAATATACGCAAAATCTTTATTTCGCCTATATTATATTAAAGGTCACATCATTGTGCTAAAACGTGCCGTTTTCTGTGTAGCATTGCTATTCGCGTAACATAGGTTATGACATCATATTGTCATATGAGTGCCTATTGTAACTCATGTTAGATAATACAGTGAAAATGAAAATGCCCCAAATAATTCATAATACATTATGTCAGAGCGTTGTGTGTATGTGAAAGGCATTATTGAATTGTGGTAGTTCGAACAAAAGATTAAGTTTAACGCTATAGGTAGGTAATTAATACACTTATATTATTTATGAATGTTATTAGTTTCCATTATAAATGAATAATGGTATTTATTGGGGAGGCAAGTATCAAGTATGGTATTATTATTATTCAGGTCGCTATTGTGTAATTTAGTTTCTTATAAAATACTAGCTGTTCTTCTGTTCTGTTTACCCGCATTGCTATTTGCTCCGCTCCTGTTGATCTTAGCGTGATGATATATAGTCTATACTCTATCTTCTTCGATAAATGGGCTATCTAATACCGAAGGAATTTTTCAAATCGGACCAGTAGTTCCTGTGATTAGCGCGTTCAAACAAACTCTTCAGATTAGAAATAGATTTTCATAAAAATTCATCCAATTTAAAAGAACCTACGTACCAGCTACTCTGTAATTAATTAAAATAATTTTAACATTATGCGCAGGTCTACAGCGCTACCCTAAATTATTGAGTGAGCTAGAACATGAATTTACCCGAGTCATACCCCCGGAACTTGCTTCAACTGATGAGGAACGATTGGAAAAGGTCGCAGAACACATCAGAGCCTTTTACTTCCAACAACGACCTGTGGACATACGAAATATCGATAGTCTTATTGATGTAAGTTACAGAGCTACTAACTAATAATTGATAGAAACACGACATTTGTATGAAATTCACCAGTAAAGCAACAACACTATTAAATCTTATTTCATTGGTATTTGTAATGGTCTTCCAAATACAGATAATAAATAAATACTTGAATTTTATTTTGCTTAAATCTACTTTGTATTACATCTCTAATGAATATTTTGAAATAGCTCTTCACAGATATAATGTTCTTGAGGCCCGCACTAGACACGATCCGTCTGCAAGCCAAAACGAACCGAACGAGCCCGACCTACTTATATCGATTTGCTTTCGACGGTGCATTAGGTCTCTTTAAAAGAATGTTGGGCATCTCTCACCCTGGAGCCTGTCATGGCGATGAAATGGGCTACCTGTTCTATTTCTCAAGATTGAACTACAGGCTAGACGATGACTCGCCAGAATTAGCCGTTTCCAAGAAAATGGTGCAAATGTGGACAAATTTTGCAAAAACTGGGTAATTAACTATTTAAATATTTACTTTTAGGTGCTATCGTCTTAGGTGACTTGTTGGATCAGTTGCCTTCACTTGCATAAAAAGTACCTTGTATGTACCTGTAAGAATATTTACGAATTTGAGAGAAATACGGAAAATGTAATATTTATCCTCAATTTTATGCAAATTATGCGGCAAAAGTGGTCTTTTGAAGTGTGGACAAAAATGTGACAAAACAAAGTGGACAAAAATTTAGTGTAACATTTTTGCGTTACGCCGTACGCGTGACATTTTTGCGTTACGCCGTACGCGTGACATTTTTGCGTTACGCCATACTCGTGACATTTTTAAGGTCATAAAGAAGTTTCACTTCTTACGTGTACTGTACTGTACACGCATACATTTTTTCTTTTTTTACGTTGTACGTTACTGTACACGCATAAATTTTTTCTTTTTTTTGAAGTGAAACTTCTTTATCGGGGTTGGACAAAAATTTTGTGTAACATTTTTGCGTTACGCCGTACGCGTGACATTTTTGCGTTACGCCGTACGCGTGACATTTTTGCGTTACGCCATACTCGTGAGTCGTGACATTTTTAAGATCATAAAGAAGTTTCTCTTCTTACGTGTGTACTCTAGTACACGCATACATTTTTTATATCTATGGTGTATATTTACAAAAAAATGTGTGCGTGTACTAGAGTACACACGTAAGAAGTGAAACTTCTTTATGACCTTATTTTTCAAAAAATAATTTACTATCTACACTAATATTACCTATAAAGAGGAAAACTTTGTTTGTTTGTTTGTTTGATTGATTGTAATGAATAGGCTCATAAACTACTGGACCGATTTTAAAAATTCTTTCACCATTCGAAAGCTACATTATCCACGAGTAATATAGGCTATATATTATCACGCTAAGACCAACAGGAGCATAGCCACGCGGGTGAAACCGCGCGGCACAGCTTGTATACAATATTACAGAAATACGTTAGTCTAACACGCTCGTCGCTTCGCTCCTCGCTACCTATTTAAATATTTACACCAGCCGCTGCTGAAACTCGCTCGCTTCGCTCGCTCGGCTCGTGCGGTAGTTCAAAAATCAAAAGTTAACCTAAGATGCTCGTCGCTTCGCTCCTCGCTACCTATTTAAATATTTACACCGGCCGCTGCTGCAACTCGCTCGCTTCGCTCGCTCGGCTCGTACGGTAGTTCAAAAGTTAACCTAAGATGCTCGTCGCTTCGCTCCTCGCTACCTATTTGAATATTTACGCCGGCCACTGCCGCGACTCGCTCGCTTCGCTCGCTCAGCTCGTGCGGTAGTTCAAAAGACCAAGGGAGACGCCAAAAAATTCGAGTTATATAGAGTTTTCAACTTATAAAGGATTTCGACTTAGGCGGATTTTGATTGGACATAAAGAGTTTGAGGTTTATTCTTATATAAATATTGAATTCACAAAACCATAATTGAACACCAATCAAGCAAACACGTGTTAACGTGAGTCATAGATTTATTATCGTATACTCCTAAAATGTTTTCTAAGAAACAATACTGTACTTACATTGTCGGCAAGTTCTTAAAGGCGGTAACTTATTTTTGTTCGAACAATAGAGGTAATAAATATAAATTCCTAATGTCGAAATCTCGAAACAGTCAGAAATTAATGACGCACATAGTATATACATATTATGACAGAGGTTAAGCTTAAATAACTTGAAAAATAAATAACATGATCTCGCCCACGTGTTGGTGTTTTAAAAAATTCAATCAAAAACTGAGGTTAACTTTAAATACAATTTTAGAAAAATAAATACCACAATCAACATTCAAGTATTAGAAAAAATTGATACCATAATTCCACCCACGTGTTAGTGTATTGAAAAATACAATCAAAAAGTGAGGTTAATCATAAATAACTTAGAAAAATAAATACCATTATTACACCTAAGTATTAGAAAAATAGATGTAATTACTTATTTACTTTTTTTAGAAATTCACTGGACTTAGAATTAAAACAAACCCTTTGATTTTGCTGATCACTTTAATATAACATGTATATGTACGGCGTAACGCAAAAAAGTCACGCGCGCGGCGTAACGTAACGCAAAAATGTCTCACAAAATTTTTGTCCACCCCCGATAAAGAAGTTTCACTTCAATAATAACGACAAGAACCATTTTTAACATAAACTTATATTGACATTTCAGAAACCCAACACCTCCGATTGACTACGAGTCAATAGTAGACTTCAAATGGCTTCCTGTCAATGATACACAGCACATCAACTACCTCGACATAACGGGAAACTTTACCATGAAGGAGGATCCCGAACCCAAAAGGGTGCGCTTTTGGGATTGGCTCTACGATAATTATACCAAGAAGCCATAATTTTTCAGTGTCTTGAGAATTAAAATAAAGAGGACATTGGTGATATAATAGTTTTGATTGAACTATAAAGTGTTATTTATTAAGACGGATACAATAGTCTGTTAGTTGTTACCATGATTATAAGCGATAAAAAATAATTAGCTATAGAAATAATTAATTAATGTTACAAGTTTTGTTATGTGCAAATGCCACGTATTTCGTTCTTATTATTATAATTAATGTGTTCTAACTGTTATTGTTATCTTTAAGTTCTATGTATATACTTCCTTTTATCGTGTTTTGTACATTACCTTCAGTGTTAATGAATTGTTAACAAATTAAAATAATTGTTGCTTTAATTAAGGAACAATAAAAAAGTTTTATTTATAGAAATCTATTTTTATTGCCCTTTTTATCTTTACGTCAACGATTTTTTTACTAGATTTAAAATTGAATATGACCATGAAAATAGCTATTGTTAAAACTTACTCCACATGAATGACATCTCGGCATCTTACTTTGCTGATAAGCTAAATATAGGTATGCTTAATAGGTCATAAATATCTAGATATTTAATAAAATCGAGATTCTGTAATTCTTTTAACACTCGTTCAGTATCGTTTCTTTAAGTTAGTTTGTCCCATCGATATCGATAAGTCACTTCTGCGTTCACAATGTTCAATTTAATTGACGCTAGACACAAGCTATCTTACATTCCAAATGACGCAGCTCATTTGAAACCGTGGTAAGATACCTATATGATTTTATAATATAGCCACATGGGTAAGCTATTATGTACTTAGATGCGTAGGTACATACTTAATAGATGCACTTAACAGGAATTAAAAATTACTAGTAGGTAGGTACTCAAACAGTATAATATGTACGATATTAGACTAAGTATATAATTGTCTATAGAGGATAGCTTAGATTTTCCAAATATTTAACATACTCTAGACATCCGAAACATTCATACTCAATACGTTTATTTTAGGGGAAATAGAAAAATTCATAATTCTATTTTAGAATTTGTTGGAAATACGCCTCTTGTGAAGTTAAATAAAATACCGAAAGAGTATGGATTGGAGTGTGAAATTTGTGAGTATTTTTACTGCAATAGCTTATTTGATTCGAAATTAATCATATTTTGTAAATATGAATTGATTTCAAATGGGTATTTAAAAAAAAAAGATACAGAGCTTTTCTGATCAATTGCGTCGCCAGAAAGATATCGTCAAAAGACAGCCCTTAGTTTCTACGTGGTTTCTAGTCGATGTTCTTACATTCATATTCTGCCTTTTATTCGTCTAGTTTTTCATTGCTCTATATAACTGTTAAGACTAGATGTAGGTACCTAAATTAAGAAAATTTTAGACGCAAAATGTGAATATATGAATCCTGGCGGATCTATCAAGGATAGAATTGCTCTTGCAATGGTCAAAGATGCGGAAAAGGGGGGAAATATTTCGAAAAATACGATATTTGTAGAGCCGACTTCTGGTAACACTGGCATCGGTGTTGCGTTTGATGCTGCCCTTATGGGTAAGTACGTTTGTTTCACAGTTTTTGCATAAGTATGTTTCCTTTTGAAAACTTTACTGTTTTTTAATTTACACAGCTGAAGATTCAGCTGTAGTCAAACATTTATAGATAAGTATTGTACCTTCATACAAAATTTATAATATTTTTAGGAAATAAGAGTATAATTATTACTGGCCAGAAAAATTCTGATGAAAAAGTCAGAACCATGCAACTACTAGGGGCTGAAGTTATACAAACAAATATATCATCCGTTGATATTGCTCGAAAAATACACGATGAGGATCCCGAGAACGTAGTTATACTCAATCAGGTATTAAAATTTAAAATACACATTATTAATTACACGATATGAGCCATAAAAATATTATTTTATTATTAACTCTAACTATTAAACACTACCTAACTACCTACTTAAATTCGACCTAACAGTCATTCTAAGAAAATAATTCAATAATAATACAGTTTGAAATCCAACAGTTTGAAAATCCTGTGAATCCTAAGATACATTATGAAACGACTGCTGAAGAAATCTTGCATTCTTTGGGCCAAGTAGATATGGTTGTGTTGGGAACTGGTACTGGAGGGACCATGTCTGGCGTCGGACATAAATTGAAAGAACGTCTCGCCGACTGCCACATCGTAGTTGCAGAACCAGATGGATCTACCATATTCAATGTCAACGGGAAGAGTCACCCATTTTTGGTAATAATTTAATATAATATATAATTTATAGTTTTTTAAATAGTGTAGGTACAGAGTTTACAGATAGATATTTACATGTAGTAGGTACTAGGTACCTAGTGGGTGTAGTGTTATGTTAATTCAATATCCGTCGTGTTTGTTTATTTATTTTTATGTTAAAATGTCTAGTCTTTCTTGTCGACTTTTCAGGTTGAAGGAATTGGAGGATCTGAAATTCCTATCGTTTTAGACAAATCGGTAGCCGATTCATTTGAAGTGGTAACGGATGAAGAATCATTTCTAATGGCTAGAAAATTATGTCAGAAGGAAGGACTTCTATGTGGTTAGCATCAAAAAAATTTATATTTTTTTAGAACGCGAATTTATTTTTTTAACTTATCTCTTTATTCGTAGATACGAACAGTGAACCATAAACAATATTTTTTTTTTAATTCTTTAAATAATTTAGGAGGCAGCAGTGGCACAGCAATGGCAGCCGCTGTTCGAGCTGCTAAAGCGATGAAACTCGATAAAACAAAACGTGTCGTTGTAATTTTACCAGATGGTATACGCAATTACATGACTAAATTTGTTAACGATCAGTGGATGGAAGCACATCTTTTCATGGACCCGCCTGAGCACACCATGAGGTAGATATAGAGTTATAATACACAGAAGAAAATAATCGTAGCGCCGCGCCGAGACAAACATCAACGAAGGAATAGAATACGCTAAGGATTTGTTCACCCTACCAACGACGACGACGACCACGAACAAAATTTTCATCCAGTTGCAATTTAACAAAATTGCGCAAAACACAATTAAAAATAAAATATTAAAATTTCCTGTCGTTCTGGTGCTTAGAATTTTTTTTTGAGATAAATGAATGAAAAAATAGATTTTTCGTAGAAACGGTGGCTCCTATAAAAAAATGTATTCGAAGTTTTTTATAGATAATTTTATGATCTACAATTTTGGTAAAAGGTGATTATATGATTACCTTACCGTCTCGGCGAAAATATGACGGAAAATTTTAATATTTTATTTTGAACCAATTTTGTCTGGATGACAATTTTGGTCGTGGACGTCGTCGTCATTGGTAGTGTGACCGAACCATTACTAAAATATCATGAGCTTACGCTGTTAGTACACCGACGCATTCGCGTGCGGCAGCGAAACAACGAAAAATCTGTCAGTAGTATGGCAGGTTTTCCGCATATGATATGTCTCACTCTAGCACATAGATAGATGAAATAGTTGCGTCCTTGTCAGTATTGTTTCGCAAGGAACTGCGAAATGGCCATTACACAGACGCATTGCGAAAAAGTTGCGAAAACATTGCTGTTTACTAAGGTTCCGCAGATATTTCGCTACGCAGTAGTTTCGCAGAGATTCGCTGCCGCATGCGAATGCGTCGGTGTACTAACGGCGTTATGACAAAAATTCGCGATAGCAGTTTCTATTCCTTAGCGTTATTCTATTCTCTGACATTAGTCTCGGCCTGCTGAGCTAGTTATTATAGTTATAGTTACGCTTCGCAGTTTCACCCGCGTGGCTCAGGCCCGTAGCACACCTCCGCTGCAGAACTGTAACAGCGGAACCGCAGTAGTTTCGCTCTGTCTTGTCCCGTGTACGAGAAGCGGAACAGTAGCGAAACTGCCTGTTCTAACACATACATCTAACTATTTTTTATCTCTTTCTTCGCGCGGTTTCGCCGATCTCTTCTAAAGCCAGCCACATTACCGCGCTCACGCCGCTATTTGTTTGCGGTGCCGCAATGTTTTCGTCCGTGTTTGTCAAAACCGGCAAAAATAAAACGCGGAACTACATTGTTTTTGTAAAAGAGTATGTAAATCATCAAAACTCTGAGGGGTCATTCTAAAAATACATATGTATATGTATAGAAACGATCTTCATGGGACTCGAGTTCATTACATAGTAGGTTTTCTCCTGATTTCTTTCTTTTTTTATTAATCTCATGCACCCAAATTCTACGAGTTTTATGTCTTTTCAAAGTTAAAGTCCACAATAATATTTCTTCTTCCTCTGACTCCGATAACGACGACATTTCGCTTTGATCGTTGCTTCCGGACTGACTCGCATGAGGTTTCCCCGATGCCGGTTCCGCTACTCAAACTACACTTGATCACAGCGGAATTCATCTAGCGGTTCCGCGGTCATGGTTTCGCAGCGGAGGTGTGCTACGGGCGTCAAGGATCAAATCAATCGGACATCTTGAGATTAGCGCGTTCAAACAAACAAACAAACTCTTCAGCTTTATAATATTATTAATATTAATAAAGTATAGATAATAGCGATTGACTGTTTAGGTGGTGGAAACATCCAATTACAAAAATTACCCCTAACCATAAGTATCCCAAAGTTGATACTGAATATACGTGTCGTGAAGCTATAAAAGAAATGGGAAAAGAGAATATCGCCATCGTAGTGAATAACGAAGGGTATGGAAACTTAAATCATTTCTGAACCTGTTTTGTTATTTTTTTCTAATAAATACTTTAATTAGTAGATATGTTTAAAGACATTTTGTAGGTGCAGTTTCAAAAGACAGTTTTCGAAATTATGCAACCAATCCCACAAAACTTCCTGGACACGATTCTGAAGACTTCGATTTTAATGCCAAAGTTATTGAGTATTTGGTGAAACATTGCTATACTCTTGCAAAAAATGGAAAAAAGGGAATGCCTACTGTGGGGTTGTTGTCCAGAGTATTAGATATCACTGATTTTGTGGTTATCGGAAGAAACATTACTGCAGAGAATGAACAAGGTAAACACCACGCAAAAAAAAAAATTATATATTAGTTGTAGGTAGGATCGCGTAAATGTATTTAAACGCATTTGCCGTGCGTTGTTAGAGAAACACATAAGTTAGTGTTATTTTTTATTTTTATTTCCATACTGTTTTAATTTCAGATCATTTTATCCCGGAAAGTGTGGCTACTGCAGATGACGTCCTCAATTACATCATGCACCATCAAAAATAAAACTTCTAAAGCTTTTATGATTAACCTTGTATTATACAATATTGGATACTGAATATAATATAACAATAGAGCATCATTGGGATTTTATTTCAAGTCCGATGTCCCCTGTCCACTTTAGCTAGAGTCCAGACGTTTAAGTAACAGGTATTGTGATTAAAAGTACAACCACCGGATAATTAAAAGTAGATACTATCGTACATGGACGTATAAAAAAAGACGGACGGTAGGTATATCGCCTAAACATTGAGTGAAGCCTAGTAATGGTGGCGAAACATCCATGTGTGTGTGCCATGTTGCCATGGCAACAGCTGTCCTGATGACAATGGCGGCTGTATTTTTTTCTATAAATTTTGCCGTAATAATTTTGTCATTTAAACATAAAAGAAATAACTTGCTTCCCTGTGGAATGTAATCCCTTGTGTTTTGTTATTTAAAATTGTACTGTTGCGACACCATTTAACCACGCAAGACGGCATTTTAAATATTTTTTGTGAAACAATGACGCAGTTAATCAGTCGGTAGTTCATGACGTAATGGCGGCCGACTAGCTTACTATGGTGAGAGTGTGTGCGTGTTTATTGTCTTTACACGATCGCTAGCTTACTATGGTGGCTTCACGTTGTTTGTTCGTAATACGGCGTCCGTCTTTTTTTATACGTCCATGCTATCGTAATGTACTTCAATTAGTTAAACATATTTTTAACACAGTAATATTTTTTTACAATGTTAACTGTATTCTTAAATACAAAAACTTAAATACAAAAAAATAATAAAAATAGCTTTCACTCAGGAATATAGGAATACCTACATTAAATATTTGTTTGCAACTTAAACAACGAGTCACTTGTATTTTGATAAAACGATAAATAGTAATCTTATCAAAGTAAAAAACTTCCGCTATAGCACACATATTGGAAATATCCACAGGGACACGCTCTAATGTCACATGATGATTAATTTATCTCCTGTACAAAAATATGAATGTTTGTCTGTATGTCGACCTTTATACCCGCATAGTTCCCATTTCCGGGGGATTTCCGGGAAAAACCTTTCCTATGTCCCTCCTCATGTCAAAAACTATCTCTTTGAAGTAAATCCATGAAGTACTTTTTGAATTTTTAGATTAGCCCGGACATACATACAGACAAACAGGCAAAAATTCGAAAAACTATATTTTTACAAGTACATCGGATATAGCTTAAGTGTAGCAAAAAATTACTGATAAAGCATAAAATCAGATAGGTATCTACCTACCTACAGCAACTTTGATGCGAATTATACCTTTATCTATACTAATATTATAAAGCTGAAGAGTTTGTTTGTTTGTTTGTTTGTGTGAACGCGCTAATCTCGGGAACTACTGGTCCGATTTGAAAAATAATTTGGAAAATCCAAAAGTGCACGCCTCATAATTTTTTTTTAATAAATATTTATTAATTATTATTTTTGTTTATTTAATAACAATTAAACCACATCGAATCAGACCCTGAAAAATGAAACGGTTCTATTCCTGAGCATACTCAAGCGTAAGAGAAAAAAAAAGACTCGATTAGTAAAGTATTTCGGTCGCTATCGTGTTAACAAGAAAAAGGATCCGCACATACAGACACACGGACGTCCAAGACAGAACTTTTTTAAACTGTTTTTTAACTAGTTTAAATAACAAAAATGACATCAAAAATATCATGAACGTTAAAAATAGTGTTTTTTCTTAATATGTGTGTGTATGTATTATCTTACAAGTGCAATGTATGATACATAAAGACATTTTAAGTTTGAAAAATCAGATGTTTTGCGCGAAGTGACAGTAGTACCCACCTCAACGCTTCGCTTATGAGGCGTGCAATTCTTTCGGTGTTAGATAGCCCATTTATCGAGGAAGGTTATAGGCTATATGTCATCACGCTACGACCAACAGGGGTGGAGCCACGGGGGTGAAACCGCGCGGAGCAGCTAGTTGTATCATATAATTATTATTAGGGGCGGCTGAAAAACAGCGCTGTTTTTGGACAGCAATAGCTGAGACGCAGCCTTTTGCTTCTTTGTATGACCTATCTATATAAACCAAGTATAATGTACCGTGTAATGCAATATTAATTAATGTGATATGAGAAGCAATAAATGAATTTTTATTTTATTATATTTTATTTATTATTAAAATGTAACTGAATATTCTCACTCCCAAAACTGAAAAATATTTTACATCTACTCGGGAGTCGAACGACTTGTCTTTAAAGGCTATCAAAACCAGATATTATAAAGTACTTGACCCAACTAGGGACATATTTTCTTATTTTACCCATTAAATTAAACCCAACATGCTGGATAGATATTATCCATAGCCATTTAATTTTTTTAGCACAATAAATTATTTTTAAATAATATATTATCTACTCCTGATTTTTAAAACTCACTAACCTGACATCCTCACCCTCATGAGCATAAGAAAAATCATCAAGTGGCAACACTAAATTAAGTCGTCAGTCGTCTGAGGTCGTCACAGACTCAAAATAGGACTTCATAGCTGGCAACCATTCAGTCCGTGTTGTGAAGTTAGTGGAGAAGTGTGGTGTTAAATTATTCTAAATCTGTACATGTATTATTTTTTACGAGCGTAATAAATTTATTGCGAAATATATTATTTTTAATCATAAGTGAATCATATATTCACTAATTTCAGAAAAAATATAGTTCCAAACTTTCATAATTTTGTTATTAAAAGGTTAAAAATCAAGTTTTAAAAGCAATAAAAATGGAAAATGGTACAGGAAACTCGACAAACTATTTTAACCTTAAAGAATTAAACCATGTAACTCATGCATTGTAAGTACTAAAACTTTTTTGAATGCAAATAATGTAGCAACAGTAACTATTTTTGCATCCAGTTTTATTATGTAGTTCAAATTAGAAGTTTATTTTTATACTGCCTCGAAACACGTTAGAAAAATATTTTTAACTTTCCATTGATATCAAATTTTTGCCTTTGTATTCTAAAAATCTGTAAATATTTTTATGAAACATATTTTATAATTATATGAAAAATAAAGAAGGCAAATAGAAGGGCTTATAATGTCATATCTTATACTTTTAGGGATAGAAATCAAAAGACATATTCTAATGTTCTACAATGCATTGGTAATACACCTTTAGTGAAACTTTCGAAGATACCCAAAGAAGAGGGCTTGGAATGTGATGTTTGTAAGTGCAGTTTTAATTGAAACTATTCAACAAATTATTAAACATCTGAAATTAATTGTCTTTACACTTTTGTTTTTAGATGCAAAATGTGAGTTCCTAAACCCTGGTGGATCAGTGAAGGACAGAATTGCTTACAGAATGTTTCTGGAAGCAGAAAAAAAAGGCATACTGGTACCAGGGAAGTCTGTCATCATTGAACCCACATCTGGAAATACTGGAATTGGTCTGGCTTTAGCTGCTGCTGTACGAGGTAAATATTTAAAAAAATTCGCTGTTAATGATTTAAAAAAATACTTAAATGTAAGTATGTGATTTTTATTTTAATATTTTTGTAGAAAAATATTAAAATAAAAATCAAATTTATTTTCTAAAATATAAACTATATCAACAGGCTACAGGTGCATAATAGTATTGCCAGAAAAAATGTCAGATGAAAAAGTTAACACGTTAAAAGCCTTGGGAGCAGAAATCATCAGAACTCCTACGGAAGCCCCCACAATGTCACCAGAAAGTAATGTTATGGTAGCAAAAAGGTTATCCAAAGAAATCCCTAATGCTGTTCTTCTAGACCAGGTAAGTGAATATGATGTTTAAAATAAATTTATTATAAAATTATTATTTACTAAATATATGTGCAGTTTTCTGATGGACCAAATATGTATATTAAAAGTCCATGTTATCCATATATGTACTTCTCATAAATTTTGATGGATGCAATATACCTAGAATGTAGTGCACAAAAAGGGCCTTTATCAGTGATAAAAATCATGTATAAAATATGAAATACATAATTTAAGATATTGTGTGATAATGGATTAAAACTATACAAAATCAAAGTTTCGGCTAACAAGTAGGTTAGCCGAAACAATATACTTCTATATCTAATGTTTCGAATTTGAAATATCTAGATAGTACGATACATTAGTCGCGACACAAAATCAACATTTTGCATACCTATTAGGTAACTAACTGGTATAGGTATACCGACCTAATGATTCGCCTTGAACTCCAGGCGTACCTACAGCGTACCTATGCAAAACACAATATCTATTTGCTTCTAATAATATATCCCAAATTATTTTGTTTTTTGTTAGCAATAAACAGTATTCCATAGCAAAACAATTACCTATCAGGAGTATATTCTCAGTTCGAAAAAGTAATTGAATAAAAGATGCTGATTGATACGCCACTGACTTTTATCTCGTATGACAAATTGCTCGTTATACTTAATAGCCATAACAATTGCCAATGAGATAAAAACTAATGTAAACTATAAAAAACTGAACAAACAATAGAGTAATAAATTATAATGTTTATTAGTTTTCAACATTTACCGTTATCGTTGATTAATAAATGCGACTTACGATTTATGCAGTCGCCATAAATCGTTAAGTTTGTCAGCCTCGCATGCCTCTAATATAAAAAATATACAATTCAAAAGATCGCAAATATGTTCAATTTCTAAAAACAATATATGAAATAAAAAGCTTTACGCAAAGTGATTATTATAAATACGAAAAAACTAAAAATTACCCAAAGTCAAAACGCAGAAAGTAAAAACTAGATACTTAAATAAATAAATTAAATGCATATAGCACTCTTAATATTATTCATTTATTGAATTTTATTTTATTCCTTGAATTATTATTATCAAAAAATATCGAATGATGTTCCAAAATCTGAAAAATATGAAAATTTTTCAAAAAATTTAGAATTGAGGGCCTACCTATGTAATATTTTTTATTCGCCATACCGTCCTCTACCTGCAGTTACCATATTATCCATTAAATTAATATAATAAATTAAATCCTCACAGCTTACGTGCTGCATATCAATTTGCCGTTTAATATAATCTCTAACCTTGAAGCAGAAAGTACTAGTTTGACTTATTTACATATAATCATCATATAATACATATATATGTATATGTTTTCATTATTTTTGCGCTTTCTTAAAATAAGATGAGCCGTGGATGAACCAGTGTCTAGAAATCCGGAAATAAACTTATTAGAATCCGTCATTTGCTACTGGTTTCCTTTATCAGCGCAGTCCTTGACGGAATGCTGTTCTTCCTATCAATATATTCCACTAGAATATTCCACGTCGCTCCCATATCATTGACCACAACTGTGCCATGGCTTGTAATCAATTAATTAAATAATTCGTCATGATAAAGGGAGTGTTTCTTACATCGATCAGATAATAATCAAACATGTATTATATTTCTCGGAAGAATACCTAAAGTGTCGAAAATTAATTGCATCGGATTAAAATATTAATTGTTTGATAAGATTCGGCTTATGATCATCCAAAAGGACGCTGATGAGATATGACGTACCTAGTCCTAAATCAGTGAACGTGTTATCACGAAACGATCGAAAACTATTATTTTTATTTTATTTATAGAATGCAGGATGAATAACTAATCTCTAAGGAATATCTATATTATTGTTATGTGCTTATTGAATCATCTGTCATAATAAGAGCGATGGTTTATCGCGATATATCTTGTGAATCTTATTTTTGAATAGGATACCCAAGCAAGCTAAAAATAGACATTTTTTCCTTAGTACAACAACGTGTGCAACCCGTTGGCACATTACGACACCACAGCGGAGGAGATCCTCTGGTCTATGGACGACGATATCGACATGGTGGTGGTGGGGGCCGGCACTTGTGGGACGATATCTGGAATTGCGCACAAAATAAAGGAACGATGTCCCAAATGTGTAATAGTGGGAGTGGACCCATACGGGTCAATTCTGGCACAACCTGAAGAGATCAACGAAAGCGACGTGCAAATGTATGAGGTAGGTAATATTAATTTAAGGCATATGGAGTTTTCCGGTTTTGCTTTGCTTCTGAATGTGGGAATTGTCATGTAGAAAACATAAAATACATGTATTATTATCGATAGGAAGTAGGGAAATCGGGAATATTGGTTCTTTATATATTTTACACCTATATCGCACACTTCATCAAACCTATATTATTTTAAATTTTGGTACTTAATAATGAAAACAGTAACTTCATATAGAAAAGTTTCTTCTTAGTATAGTATATTTGATTTTAAGACTTGTTTAAAATATTAAACTAATCGGATTGTAGAATACAAACTTCAATCTGACGAAAATAGTTATAAAGATTGCAATCACATCCAACGTTATTTACAATGCTCGTAGTGTTTTTCTTTTGGTCAATAATATTTTATTTAAACTCGTGTCGCACTTGGCGATAAGCTTATGATAAACTGTTATGTTTGAATAACCATTTATAATCCGACTTGCGTAACTTTACATTATTACGCAAAGTTAGTTATGAATTGTCTAAATCATTTTATCACGACTATGCATGAAACTACGATACAAAAAATTATGTCATGTGTGTTTTCGAATAAGTAAAATGACCTAGACTGTGCAGTGTGAGTTGAACAAATATTTGAATTAATACATTACATCTTTTAACATCCTAAGATTAAATATTTATAGATCGTGATTACATGACATGTGATGCATCTTCTAATTGCTTTATTATAAAAAAGTTATTTTGATGGAAGGAACACGAAATCAAATTCTAAATTCTTATATTTTTACTACACATTGAAACAGTAGAATTTTTTACCAGTAGGTAAAACATTCTATTTTATTTATGCTCTAAACATCAATTATTATGTATATTTTTCTCATCTATATTATTATTTATACATAATAGTTGTTATTATTATGAAAATACCAACATTAATTACCGATGTAAACTAAATGTAAATATATGTAAATATATTTTATTTATACATTTAAATTAATAGGTCGAAGGTGTCGGCTACGATTTCCTGCCCAAAGTATTAGATAGGTCAGTTATTGACAAATGGATCAAAACAGAAGACACCACCTCGTTGCAAATGTCACGAAGACTTATTAAAGAAGAAGGACTTTTATGTGGTATGTGATATTTTAAGGAAATATTTTTGGAATGTGTTAGGGTTCCAAACCTCAAAAGGAAAAAAAAAGAAACAATTTAAAGTTACAACATAATAAAGAATAGGTTTGTTCGGAGCTTTCGATGCGCGAATCCGACTCGCACTTGGCCGGTTTTATTTTTCATTCATTTTGACCGTGTTTAATCAGGTAATTAATTATATAATCGAACGAAAAAAAACAAAACAATATATGTAATATAATCGTAGCATTGAGCTCACTATTATCTTGAATTACCAACATGGTTTATTTTCCTGTGTTGAATACGATAAAAATCACGCAGTGTTTTATCTCCATTATTGCATTGATTATGTGGTCTGATTTGATAAAATAATGCGTGATTAATTTTCTTCGAACGCGATTATGCGAAAATGATACGTCATTAACTTTCGAATTATGTAGGTATTAAAATACTTTGTAAAACTACAACTAATACTAGCAACGTATACTGGGAATAATAGAATAAAAACAAAAATAAATATCGCACCTAAGTCACTTGGAGTAATGTAGCCTTCTGCTGATGGAAGAATTTTCATAATCGAGTAATTTGGTAAAACTCCAAGGAATACCTTATATTTATTTTCAAGATAACAATAAACTAACCCTTTTTAAATATTTATATCAATAAATCAAAAGGCATAGGCGTCGTTATAAAATAAACACAGCTACATACAATCTCTTTTGTCTTAGAAATATCTATATTATGCTTACTCATAATATTTTAAAAACAAAAATAATAACCTTTTGTATCTCAAGACGACCTCTGCGATAACCGTGTCTTTGATGCAAACAGATGGGTTTTATAATTTATTATATTTTTCTAAGAACACACCGTAATCACACTTCCGATCGGGATTCCATTCCATACTTCTATACTAATACATATTATAAAGAGGAAAGGTTTGTAATTATGTATGTATGTATGTACCTATGTGGCTATGTATGGTTTTCACGCATAAACTACTGGACCGATTTTGATGAAATTTGGCACAGACAATCTTTAGACCCTGAGAAAGAACATAGGCTACCTTTTATTGCGAAATATGTACCACGGGCGAAGACGGATATATTGGTCGATAGCTCATACGTAAACCTATTGCATGTAAAATTACTTAAACACGGGAAAACCCCATTGATGAAATCGTATTGCGTATTTACTTGATATAATTTGAAAATAATGACGTTGGTATGGTAATTAAAAAGTGTATAAAGGGTAATCGCTAATCAATATAACATAATTATTGTTTTCGATTACTTACACGAATATGTTGTTTATATTATGAGTGTATGAAATGACCCATAAATAATAATCGTAATGATTTAATATCAGTTTTCAAATAGTTTTGATTAACGTTCATTAATTATTAATTATAAAGCATGTGGATCTTCAAAATTGAAATTCAACTAAATATTCTTCAATTAAATAGCTGGCGAAAAATTTGTTTTGTGTCATTAAATATCTGTTTTGATTGCTTAACAATGTTTATTACCACAGATATTCGCATTAAAAATTAGACTTTCTTTTGTCAAAACAACAACTTCAAATAATTCATGGTCGCTATCTTGAATAAAGGGTTTCAAGCTTTATCACCCAAACTAACATTCCCACAGAAAAATTAAGGAATAGGTAGTTAATCAAAAACAAATAATTTTTTTGCAAAAAAATAGTTATCTTTATATAATAAAATGATAGACCAATAAAGGACCAATATAAATTATAAAAATACGCAAAAGGTTTTAAAATAATAATAATCGAAATAGGTGGCAGTAGTGGTGCAGCCATGTGGGGCGCGATGCAAGTGGCCAAGAGTCTGAAGGCGGGCCAGCGCTGTGTGGTCATATTGCCCGACAATATAAGGAACTATATGACGAAGTTCATTTCCGACCAATGGATGGAGGCCCGTCACTTCAAACCGCTGCCTGATAATGACAAACTTTGGTACGTTTTACGAATAAATGCTTGAGCAAATTCTGATTGATATTTCAATGTTATATGTATGATGTACGTGGTTTTAATGCCTATTTTCTACTCACTATTGGAATTGGTTTCTATTGGGTTGAATAGTTTTAATACACCTTTATATTTTACTTATTCTATCGCTTTATTATCACCTATCAATATAACATATAGAAGAATATTGATGCTACCTTTTTTGAAGTGAAACCTTTTATGACCTTCACGTCATGGAGTAAGGCGACGATTTTGGTATCTTAGAATCTTGCCAAAGAAGTTTTACTTCTGACACGTGTGCTCGGCACACACGTTCTTTTTTTATTTATTAACTTATTTTATGTATTCCAGGTGGTGGAACAAGCAAGTACCCGTGGATGTGATAAAGCCATGTTCGTCAATATCGCCCGACTGTACGGTGGCTGAAGCACTCGCTCTGTTGCGTAAAACTGGTGACACACTCCTCACTGTACTTGAAAAGGGGTAAGGAATAAGGTTTTTACTTGCTGTCTGCCCGCTTCGCGAAGTTAAGGGAACCCAACATAGTTCCCGTTCCCTTTTCCGGGATATTGTATGTTCTTTCTCATGTTTGAGACATCTTTGAACCAAATTTCATCCAAATCGGTGGACTTGTTTATTCAACCTTGTTTGAACTTAATCGTGTAATAAAAAGATATAAGATATGATAATATTATGGTGAATTAAAAACTAACTTATCTATGAACCAAACCATACAATTTTAATCCCACTTTTGTGTTACTTGGTACATATTTTTCACTTATTTTTTGAAAACGTAGACATTTGTTCAACATTTATTGTGTTGTTTGAAAGTTTTTAAGTAAGTAAAAACTGGTAAAAACTTCACGAAAACAAACCTATTTTTAGTAAGCAATGGTCTTAAAGAAATTATTATTTCTTGGCATCTAGAAATATGACTTTGTCAAACAAACATGGCAAATTAAAAATAAACAATAAATTTATTATTTATAAAAATAAACCAAAAATATTATGAAGTTCATCAAGGATCTAACTCATGATTTTCTTGATCCTCTTTTTGTTGGTATATGTGTATCTTGTTGTGGAATTTTTCTTACAAATACCTTATTCACCGCCCTGAATGAATAATATGTATTATTCATACAAAATCTTGTAATAAGTAATATATAACCATTATATCCATGCTAAGGTAATTTATTACTATTCTATAAAGAGTAATAAAAATATTATAGTACATAAACTCAGCTGCATCTATTTTAATAAAATCGACAAGGAAAGTTATTAATTACTACTCCAAAACATATGGTACCACATTGGGACCACTATAACACATTATAAAACGTTTATCATCCACACCCAATGCAAAATGTAAAATTTATTTATTCAGACTTATTGATAAAAATGTAATTTCGTTTTACAGATTGCTAAAAGGAGTATTCACAACGGATAACGCCCGGCAGCGTCTGGCCAATCTGTCCGCTTCCACTGCGGAGAGTCTCGACAAATTTATTGTGAAAAAGTATTACAAAGTGAACATTGACAACAAACCAACGTTGGGCGAAGTGTCCCGCATCCTTGATATATCACCATATGTTGTGGTAGTAAAGACAGGTAATCATTGAGATTATGTATTTTCTTTATTTTCAATGCATGTAATAGCAATATTGCTTTAATGCATGCACGATACTAATTTTTATGTAAATTATTATTATTCTGTTAACTATATATTTTGTATTCACAGTTGATTATAAAACAATAATTGTTAAATTATTCAGTCAGTTTTTTTTAAGCTATTGCATAGCTTCTATCGCGGGCCTTGAGCGCGGGGACCGAATCGAGAAATTCCGTAACGAAAAAACCTCACGCTCCCCACTCCGACGGGCACGGAGGTGTGGCTTGAAGGCATAGCATGCAATAGCTTTACCGCGGCAGTCCCCGAGTGCCACACGTATTTTTTTTTTTAATAAATTTTCAGTATTTATTTAATACTAGCTGCGCAGCCTGCGCTCCGCGGTTTCACCCGCGTGGCTCCGCTACTGCTGGTCTTAGCGTGATGATATATAGCCTTATAGCCTTCTTCGATAAATGGGCTATCCAGCGCCGAAATAATTTTTCAAATCGGACCAGTGTTCTTGAGATTAGCGCGTTCAAACAAACAAACAAACAAACTCTTCAGCTTTATAATGGTATTATAGTTGAATATAAATCAATTTTCTTTTATTATTCTTTTTATTGTTCGCAGAAGAAAATATCGAAAAGCCCTTGGGAACAATGACTTCAGAAGATCTCATGCACTTCATAACTATAAATGGAAACCATATGAATGGAAATGGAAAAGCTTAAATATATATTATAATGCTCAAAAAAAACTCAGACCGTCACAAACACACCAGTGATTTTATTGTATTTTTGTTAGCTAGTTTATGTGTTGTTATTGTTACTGTGTCTACATTTATATTGACTAATAAAAATATATAGTGGATTATTACTAACTACATAGGTATCATGAATGAATTAAATATTTTGTATTTTCTTATAGAAGTGTAAGTACATCTTCTAATTAACAAATTGGCAGTTATGTTTTGTAAAGGAATGTTATATCAAGTTTGATGTGTTCATTGGAAATGCATTTATGATACAGTTTATATCATATAATTCCACAAGCATTTATATTTTGCACATACATATTTGTATGAGACCAGAGATTTTGTATTTTGACAAATAAAATATATACAATTAATAAACATTTGTTTCCTTTTAATTCAACATTAACTAACTAAAAATATTAAAAAAATATTTTTCCAAATGTCTTTATCGTTATTAGGATATTTTTTCTATTTCTTATCTTGAATTAAAGGTTGTTCGCTAAAGGCGAGAAGATCGCCTATCGACCAATGATTTTTAGAAAGGAATAGATACGCTATAGACTTACAAAACAAACGGAAAATCTGTGCTACTGCAACTGCACAATTCTAATTAACCACATTCCTAGATTGAGGTGAAATAGATAGCTTAATTTAATATGCTTCTACATATTATGTAACAATTATTAAAATAAGTACCTATGGTGATATTTATGATGTGTGTAATTTTTTACCCTGATTATAGGAACTGCGTTTTTTTAAGCAATGTATACCTTTATTGGAAGTATATTTATCATTCGCATTAAAATGGTTGCTACAAATTCTACTGTATTTTGAGGGTCTCCAGTTGGATTCGCATCATCAGACTCATATAAAAATCTTGTATACAAATGAAAAGACAGTTAAAATATACAGAATTTTATTTAATACAAATATGACATCAGTGCTGAAATATGGTCTAGGGTAGACACTTGATAACCAACCAATAATGCACTTACACTGACCATTTGTTTTATGTTACAAGTCATTCAATCCTATCTTACGAACTATCATAAATTATAATCAAGTGGATTATAAATTTATTAAATAGGTGAAGGAGACCTTTTATGTGAATTATTGGCAGCTAATATTGCTCCTGGAGCAGGATAGGGCCTCATCTGAAATAGACATCCAGAAGCTGTTGTATCCACTCCAGTCTTTGCATGGGCATCCAATCCAGCAGTCCAGTTACCACGAGGCACATCCGAGTAAGATGCTGGATCCATAGGATCAAGATCGTTATCTTTGACTCTTTGCTTCTTTTTGTCTCTATGGTGGACAGGTTCATGTCTCCGCTCTTTCCTTTCATGTCGTTTTTCCTTATGTCTTTGGGGAACTTCTTGATCTGAAGCTTCGCTACTGTCATCACTTTCATCTCCTTCCTTTAGCAATCTTTCTTCCCGCAAATGCGCAGCGCTTTCAGAAGGCGTAGCTTTTGGATGTGACGGCGGAAGCCACGATACTAAGTTATTGTGAACATTCCAGAAGTAGTAATAGCCTGTGCCCTCATCGTAAACTTCTTCCCAACCAGGTGGTAAAGGCCATATATCTAAAAGTTTTCTCTTATCTTCCAAATATTTTTCACTTGGTGTTACTTTACCTTTTTTCCACGTTTTGACACAAAACTTGGAACATTCATGATATATATTGCTTTTATTGGGGCATCCTTTGTGCCCTTTAATAGGATCAACATTTACCCCTTCTATCCCTTCCCAAAAGTTCTCTGTTACACCAGATTCGTCAGGCTTATTGTCATAATCTTCAGCAATAATTTCCTCCGTACTTTGTGTTACTTGTTGGTCAGTATTTGGCTTTCCATTCGAGTTTAATATACCACGTTTAGCGAGGCGTGCTGCTAATGCCGGTGGTAAAGGCATTGCTACTATTTGTATATAAAATTAAAACTTAAACTCGATTGATTATTATTTTAATAATTATTTTATTATTTTATCGACAATTAAGAGCAACATTGACAGTTGACACTGCTAATTGACAAAGAGTATCAGCCACAGAGCAAGTAATATAGTAGTATCAGCATTATCCACAGATTAAGTAGTACAAAATATAGGTACCTAAGAGCTAGCGCGCACGAGCAACTTTGTCTCCGCAACTATTTTGTCTCTCCCATCAATTTGTATGGGGAGTTGCGTTGCTACGTGCGCGCACTTTCAATTTTCATACTAGCCCATGGTTGGAGAGACAAAATAGTTGCGGAGACAAAGTTGCTCGTGCGCGCTAGCTCTTATATACCTAGTCTGGTTTTATTGACAAGACTTGATAATTACCAATACTGGAAGTACATCGCGCCTCATCAATCACGTCTTAACTACTTAACCAATTTGCATGAAATTTGGTATAGAGATATTTTGATACCCGAGAAAGGACATAGGCTACTTTTTACCCCGGGAAATAGGATAAGTTTTATCCCGGAAATCCCACGGGAACGGGAACTATGCGGGTTTTTCTTTGACTACGCGGGCGAAACCGCGGGTAGAAAGCTAGTTATCAATATCCATACTCCAGTCAGTGAAGACAATCAATTCACAATAATTCCAAAAGTTTTCAAACTTCGGTCAAGTGAATGGTACATTGGGACGACAATAATTAATCTCATTTTGCAACCTTGTCCGCAGTCCGGAATATTGTTAAAATTGCAATTAAATTATTTTTTAATGTATACTTAGTAGTGAAAAAAATTCCAAAAGTTCTGCAAACTTGGGGAAGTTTTCGATATAATATTTCATATCACGTATTAAATTTTCAACCAATCTCAGTGTACGGAACATCTTTTGATATTGAATATTAATGTTTTTTTTTTTAAAAAACTGCACAATTCTGATAATATTACATACATACATACACATCGATTCGAAATAGTTAAATATCCAATTTCAATATGCCCAGTGGACAGTAAATGTAAATTTATTCGTTACACAAATTTTAAAACGATTGGTAGGTGGTGGTAGGTTAGAGGTAATATTATGTAAACTGTAAAGAATGCAGGCTCAGTTTAACTTGATAAGCGTGGCGTCGGTGCATAGTAAAGAAGTTTAGTTCTTGTCTCTCATCTCTCATGGCGCATACTGTACCAAGTTCAAGTCCAGTGTATCAGGTTTTTGAGGTTTCTGTTTCAACACAGCAGTTAGGTGCCAGCACCGCAGCTATCAGCGGAACGCCTCAATTTCTAGAAGACATAAAACTAAAAATGTGGTTCCCGTGCCTGATATCGTTTCTATAGATAAGCATTTTTTAAGGGTTTAAAACCTGACTCCTGAAAAAACAGACATGTTTTCACGGACACTTAGGAAATATCTCTCTGCTGAGAAGTAGGCTTGTCTCAATAACTATAATGTTTGTATGATACTTATAAACAATTTTTTTTGGAAGCTAGATACTTATTACAATGTTCGTCGATTCGACTTAAAAATTTAATAAACAAGCTTTTCGTCCGCGTAGCAAGTTCAAACCCGGCTAGCTCCCGTACCCATAGGATTTTCGGGATAAAAACTACGGTCTACTACTACTTATGTGTTAATCCAAGTTACCCTTTATGTGTATACCAAATTTGATGAAAATCGGTTCAGCAGTTTTTGCGAGGAGTAACAAAACAAACAAACATAAAAACTTTCGCATTTAATTAGTAGGATTTCATATAATAGTCGATAAACAATTATAAATGAAAAAAGCCTGAAAGCATTTAAATTATTTTCTAGTTTGTTTGCTTTGTTGGATGTATAATATTTATTTATATACCTATACAATATACATGTCTTTACATTTCACCAAGTTCTGATTTCTCATAGACAATGAAAATTAGTACAGTTGTCTCAATGTACACTTGAAAGAAAATAATATGTTATACCATAGTTCCTCTATATATCTATATTTACAAAAATTAATTATTGTTTTATTACATTTTGATGATCACAATATTCTTTGCAATATCTCTGAAACCTCTTTTACGAGCAGGCTTCCGTAACGTTCTTACTATTATTTTGGACAAACGTGTAATTAAAGAGTAATCTATTTAAACAGGTTTTAATAAAAATTTCTACAGCAGTGCCAAGTATAATAATATTCTTGCGTTGAATGTTGATTGATTAATTCCATAGTAAAAAGTACGCTAACACATTGTGGAACTCTGAAAAGAAAAGTATTACAATGAGCTGAAGACAAGATTGATTTAAGAAAATAATAAAATTGCACTATAGACACTATAGTAGTCAAATTAAAAACATAAGTATGTATTTACGATTCTAATAAAAAGTTTACAAATATTGAGACCTTTGGGTTAACTTAATTTCATAGTCTAGATTAAAGATATTGTTAAGATACACTAATTACAATTTACAGTATAAATCTAAATACGTGATCTAACTACGTATAAATGCAAAAGGTACTCTACTTGTTAATTGTTTGACTGTCAAACCCAAGTTGCCACTAACTACCAGATTGGGCAATAAGCATCATGCGGTGGCCTCAATAGTATGTAAAAATTTATCACCTGATAAAATTAGATGTCTTCACTCACCACGGACGACAGAAGTGTCACTTCGTGACACCTTTGTGGGTAAAACTACCTCATGAAACTCACTGGTATGCAATAATTTGACATTATCTGAACTTATACTCTGTTCAATGAATGGCGTCACCACATCCGATTCATCTGCTGTTAAGCGATTTTCAATAGACGGTTGTGGTGAATGCTCACTCCGTTCTTTTTCTACAGCTGTTTGAATTTCAATATGTGTA
The DNA here is from genome assembly GCF_061535455.1 of Colias philodice. Classification (NCBI taxonomy): domain Eukaryota; kingdom Metazoa; phylum Arthropoda; class Insecta; order Lepidoptera; family Pieridae; genus Colias; species Colias philodice. The sequence goes on along the minus strand of NC_143103.1, from coordinate 6,371,797 downwards.
GGACATACATCATTATTGTCTTGAATTAACGGCTCAGCAGTAATATTCTTTTCCGGTATTAACAACTCCCTAACTGAATCTACATCTTCACTTTGTTTACTACTGCTGTTATTGCTAGGCGGAGAGACAGATTGAACAGCGTCTTCTCTTTTCAATTGTTTTCGTCGTTCGTTGATATCATAACTATGTGGATGTAAATTGGAAGAAGAGGGTGAGCTATTGTCCATAGATAAATCCATTGACGTTATGATACTTTCATCCCTGCTTGTAAAGTGCCCCCGTTCAGGAACAATATGTATATTCAGTATAGTTTTCCCTTTTTGTTGATCACTGTCTGTTTCCATAGAAGTACCAGAAAAACATTCAGAGTCAAGAAGTGACGAGGATGAGGCTTTATTTACATTGAATTTATTTCTTACAAGAAATCCCCTTATATGCGCCTGTATAATTGTAGCTGCACTAGATAAAGTTGAAGAATCATCGGTAGATAATGATAAGGACTTTTCTTCATTAACGGTTTGCAATACGGTATCCATTCTGCTTATGCCTCTTCTTTCTTTATTTATATTTACATTTGAAATATTTATATTCTCCTGAAACATTTAATTTTCTTATAAAACACTTAATTAAATGTACCTACACTAATTAATTTATGTATTCAGATCTAGAATTTCTTCAATGAAAAAGATTAAAGATCTCCATAAATATAAAAAATGATTAAATATTCAGTCAGTTATATATTCAGCATTTAATACCTGGACGTTCTTATCGTTAATAAACAAATTAATATCCACGTTTGTAGCATCATCTATACTGGTTGTTTTACTTTTAAAAAGAAAAGTTCTAAATACTTTTTGTATAGTTATGGCAGCAGTTTCTAAATCCATGCCATTGTGATGAGTACCATCGTTAATTAAATTATCGTCATCATTTTTTTCAGGAAGAGCATCCGCGTCGCTTGTGATTTTCCTACTGTTTCCCTGAATTTGTTCTGTTCTTTCTACATTATTTGATTGTTCCGACATTGACTGTTCTAACTTAGTTATTATAAATTCTGATTCATGATTAGCACTAGTCGGTTTGAATACTAGTGACGGTTGAATTTCATGTTGCTTTGATTCGGGTTGTATGTCTGTATCATCGCCAGACCTTGCTTTTTCTACAGATGTAGATTTTTTATTCAATTTAGTTGCGTCTGTTTCGATGTTTTCATTTTCAATAGAATTATTTTGATCAAGGTCATCAATTGCTTCTTTAAAGCTTTCTTTAGGTGATGATGTTTCGCCGGATGCATTTATTTCAAAGCTCGGTACAATAAGTGATGTCAGACTTTGGTCACCATCAAATTTTTCATTATTAGAAATATCTGTAAATTCTTTCAAATTTATAGCTATTTGGTTCTCATTCTCTCTTTTTTCAATACCCATATCGATGGTATTTTGTTCATTTCCTTCTTCTTTCGACTCATCTTCAAATATATTCTGATCATTAATTTTTTGTACTTCTTCAACCTCACGTTTCACAATTAAATCATCATTATTCATCTCTTTTATGTCGATCCGACCTTCTGCCTCAAGATCTTCTACTTGATTGACAGGTAATTCTCCTTCTGATAGTTGTATGTTTTCAGGATTAACGTTTGCTGATCCATGTAAACTTAAAGCACGATTATTTAGCAAGTTATCTTTTTGTCCTGCTATCAATTTATCATAGGCTTCACGGCGCTGTTTAGCTCTTTCCCTCACTATTTTTTGTGCCTTAGTTATTTTTTGTTCCAAGTTTATACTTTGATGTGCTATAATCATAATTTAAAATATACTACATCAATTTCATAGATATGAAAAGAGCAATGTGCGAAATTTGGTGCAAATAAACTAGTTTATGGGGCAGATTGACAACTACAATCATTCTTTACGAATAAGGTCTTTCCGTGCCTTATCATCAAGATGTTTTATATCAGTCTCTATCGAGAATCGAACCAATAACTCAAAATTTTACGGCCCACTCAAGTACCAAGGAAACAGGTAAAAACAAAATCGAAGTTATAGTAAGTAGTAACGAGAAATACAACCCAAACTCAATACTGATATTAATTTAAAAAAATGTTACATACCTAATGGCAGTAAAAAATATCCTGACTTTGATAAACTTTAAATTTTTATCAAACGAACCAATTCGATCAAAAAGTCACAAGGAGTCCAAAATATTTTAACAAGCATTTCATATTTATTTTCAGTTATTCTAAATCAGATATTGTGTAGTAAAATAAAATCGTATAGGCACCAAAGCTTTTAAAATTTTTAATTTTAATACTACAAAGTAGGAACACAAAAACAACCAAAGATTTTAAATTAAGTAACTACCATGATAATTAACATTGATGACTATTAATTACATCCCAAATTAGATATTTCATTCATTCTTATTATGTATATTCAACGAAATTCAAATAGAAATATAACTATATTTTAAATTTATTACATATATATTTAAAAGTTGTAAATATACCTAAATATGAGTTTGGTTTAAGACCTATATCAATTTCAATCAAGTATATAGGAGACGTTTAATAGCAGAGATATACTTACGGTTATCGTCACGTATCTGTAACAATTTCTGCACGTGGTCTGCACAAAACTCGTAAATATTTATCGGATTATTTCTCAGAACATCTTTACTTAGACCTTCCATTAACTCTAAGAGACCCGGTGGCATTTTTGGTATCGGAGCTGAATATACACGTGATCTTCGATAATTCATTTCTGATCTATAATAATTACACATTTACGTAATTTTTATACTACAAAAAAAGTAATTTTAACGAGAACTTGGTAACTTACGTCGGCATCAGTGAGCCATACACTTCGATAAAGGTTTGTTTGGGTTCGGTAGTTATGGCAATGAGATTGAATAAAGTAAGTATTGATTTGTCTGGCTTATGCTAGGTACTAAGGTAGTATGTACCTTTAATTACTCAAGGTTCATGAGGCACGGTCAGTTGAAGGTTGAAAACATTGTTGGCACATGCTATTTTTTGGATGTCTTTTTCTCTTTGTTAAGTTTAATCTAAGTATATCGTGTTTATAAGTGAATTAAAAGTAAATGTGTGTGTGCATAATACGAGTTCTTTATTTAATATTTATTCATTATATTACAAGTATCTAGTAATATTAGTTAAAAATTTCACCATTAACAATTAAACGCAAAACAGTTATTTAATATCTACCCAAGTGCAATATCAATTGTTTTCAAAAACATAGAAACTTTACTTCATTTTATTAAGTCCCTTTTCGACATCAAATTGTATTCTTTTATATAAATTTTAGTCGTATTTTCTGATATTCATAATATAGCTTAAATGAATTTGCATTTAGTAAGATTGCATAATATAGAATCAATATTTACAAATAAAGCAGGCTTTACATAAAAATATACCTGAGTATATTTATAGATTATATTGTATTGAAAGCTTTAAAATCTCTTAAAATTAAATGTATTTATTTGTTATTGTGTTGTAGTGAAAATGTGAATTGTTTGTCTTCATTTCACACTGTGTGTTTACTTCAGTATACAAACTTTTATTAATTAGTTAAGATTGTCTGGTGTATGGTAAAATGCTCAAGTCATTGTTTAAAAGTTAAAGCAGAAATTTTCATAACAGTGTATTTTATTGTATGTTCACAACACATTACAATGTTATAAGGAAAATTTAATTTGAAGAAACATTTTACAACAAAAATACGTATAATAATTTAAAATAAATGCATCTTTACTGTATAAATAGTTTTCATAAGGTATGCAAATTAATTTCGAATCTGCAAGTCGAACTAAAATAAAAAACTATGTAATGTGAAAATTTCTTGTGTATTTCGCGTACCGAAACAAACATTATAAGAAACGTTAGTCGTTGTGGAAGTTACAGTCGGGGCGGGACGAAGGCGAATAAGCGTGGCGTCTACCGTTACACATACATGCTTAAAGAATTCAAATAATGTGAGTCAACTTTTTTATTTCCATACTGTGTACTATAATAGTAATTTATATATAAGATCATATAATTTTTGCAATGTTAATACATTTTACATAACAAACATCTCCATAGTGTACATACATACATACATACGCAGTTGCTCGCTAGGCTGCTAGGCGCGTACCGTATATACAGAGGCGCCGATGCGCTCTACGAGTGACGATAGAAAAATTAATGGCTACAGCAATATCATACAAATTAATGACTATTCCCTTACAAATTATTATATCTACTATAGCATTGTTCTAATCCAATATGATCAAATTAACTTTTTAGTTGATACCGAGCTGTATGCATGATACATGAATAGTCTCCGGTTCGCTCCGATCCGTACGACCGGTGTATCGTGGCCCACTCCCGCAGCTATGTATAAAAATCACACTGCTATAAATTTATAATAAATAAATGCCTATTTACACTATGTATCTATACAAAATGATAGTACGACAAAATTACATTTCTGAATTCAGCATCTAATAAAACAAAAATTCATAGAACAATCTACGCCCGAGTCCCGGTACGGCCGAACCGAATCTAATCAAGCCTTACATATATAATTTAATTTCCTCAATAATGGCGCGGCCCCTACGCTCTACTCCATCGGATCGCGCGATCTGCGCAAGCGGTCGGCTCGCCCACACCGGAACCCGGAAACTATATTATACGAATTACGTGTTCCAATTTTTTCTATTTTTTTTTTTTATTTTTTGTACAATCATATTCAGCCGAAAGCTGGGTGCCCGATTAATACAATCATAATCGACGATCCGAAATACAATACATTCGATCATGCATCAATAATACATACAACTTTTAACTTATTTAAACAATTTAACAATATTAAAAATCCTAAAGTAATCTAGAGACCTACGTGAACGAATACAAAATACTAGGACGACGACGAGAGCGGAGCCGAGCGAGCCGGGGCGGGCCGGGAGCGGCGAGCGGGCGGGCGGCGGGTCGCAAGCGGCCCCCGGCGCCGGGCCGGCGGGCTGCCAGCGGCCCCCCGGCGCCCGACCGGCGGGCTGCCAGCGGGTCGCGAGCGGCCCCCCGGCGACCTGCCGGCGGACGGCTCCGCCCGAACGAACCGTTCGCGAGAGGTATAAAAATTAATAAAGTCATTAACGAAAATGTAATCGAATAGAAAATATAAAGAGAAAATAAAAGTGATCGCATTATCTAGCAGAGGGAGTGTCGCCATCACTTGGCGAGCGCGGCGCCGACGGCCGCCTGCTGCTGCTTGTGGCTGATCTCCATCTCGCCCAGCCGCTTCCACAGCTCGTCGCGCTCCTTCTCGCGCTTCTTCTCTCTGTGGAACAACGATCACATTTATAACGCGAATCATGTAAAAAGAACAAGTGATGGGGTGTCTTTAGGCATCTATCGAGTTTAGCACGAAAGTTATTTGCTGCTTATTTTATTTTTGAAGTAGGCTCTCGAGTCGTGGCTTCGCAACTACATATTTGTTATTCTTATACCACCTCATAACACCAAATAGACCAATAAATCGCCAATGCGCAGCTTAACCGTCAGCGTTCGTTTTACATGACGCGACCTATACACTCGATACGCATTATGAGCATTATGAGTCGTGCACTTTTGGATTCTCCAAACTTTATAAATGTTTTTCTTTCTTTCTTATACGATTTAACTCATACGTATTTTAATAATTTAGTTTCAGAAGATATTTCGCATTATATAGATTCCTTTGAAGCACAGGAGAAAATATATTTTTACTACATTAAAAAGAAATCATCAAAAGAAATATTAAACTAAATCTTACTTTTGCCGTTCTGCTTTGTAGCTAGTAGTGAGCTCATCGAAGAGCTTGGGATTCATTTCCATAAATGTTTTTAGCACGTTGTAAATTAACGTAATTATTGTTGGGTTCCAGTGTTCCTTGCTCATCCGATACAGCGCAGGGAACATTATTGGCATTATAACTTGAATGTTCTCTTCGATCAATGACAATATATATTCGCCGTTCCAAAAATATAATGCTCTTTCGGCAACCTGCAAAAATTACAATAAAACAGAATTTTATTTTAGCTATTAATTTGTCGGTATAAGCATTTATATGTTATGTAACTAACTATTTCCATACGGGTATACAACAAAAATCTAATATTTTTATCTCTAATAACTATTTCCATAAGAGTATACAGAAAAACAATTTTGATAATAGTGTAATAATCTGTTGGTCAAGACATGAAGTCTGTAGATTCTTTTGGTAGAAAAAATATTGAAAGTTCTAAGGGCACACGATGCGTTGCGGCGGCGGTGCGGCGCCGGAGCGGTGTCGCTGCGTCGTCTTACATAGAAATATCTGTGGCATGTCACACGATGCGCTCCGGCGCCGCACCGGACTTGTAACCACCAAGACGAGGCGGGGAGGGGTGAATGCGGTGCGACGTCGGAGTGGCACCGCTCAGTTGTTTTGCATCACAAGGAAGGACACGCTGTGCAACCCTGCTACGACGCCGCTGCGACATAACAACGTTACGGCGCCGCACCGCTCGTGTGCCCACTGACACGGTGAAATCTTTGCGGTGCGGCGCCGCAACGCATCGTGTGCCCCCGCTCTAAATGTGAATACACATATTATCGAAAGTAATTACATTTTCTTAGCCGCATAAACAAATTAATATTTATATTGAAAAATACATGAAAATTTTAAATTACCTACATGTTGTGTTTTGAAAATATTGTATTTATTTATATTAACAATAAGCCATAGATAGTATGTGAACTATTGAATTATTGATGTTTAAGTTTTGTGTATAAGAAGTACATAATATCAGATAAATACTATTATGATAAGATATTAACAGCGCTATCAATACCTCCGCATAACTAACAATAATATTGGAGATAATTCTAATGCGAATATAAGATTAAGAGAAAATAAAGAGAAATTTCAAACAAAAGATGTCAAAAGAATAGAGCTATTATATATAAGCATTTATTTTATTATCGAAAAAAATATACTGTATCTACATCGCAAAACAGGTGCTTCATTTCAAGTTACGGAAACATATAAAATTGTCAACTGTATGTTAAAATGTAATTTTTAAATCAAATAACAAAAAATGTCGTTTATTTACCTGGAAGTGAGGACTGGACACACATTTGGCTATCTGTCTAAACAGCGGCTCTTGTATTTTGACGAATTGTGCAGGCTCGATAACATCCAAAATCTCTTCAATTTCACCCAGGAACATCACCTTATAACAAAATACCCATATCATTATTATCAAATATTAAAATCGAAAATGTCAAAACAAAATAAAATCAATGTTGCCAAAATTATGAATTGCAATAAGTACTTATTATTGATATATGTATAAGGCAAGCTTATATAAAGGCAAGTTAATAGAATCACACACATGTCGTCAAACCTTTTTGGATCTACGATGTACGTAGCTTAAGCACGTTTCAAGATTTGCTTTTGCATTGCTTATCAATAGCAATATAATATAAAGAAGATGAAAAAAAACACAGAAATTTGTATGCGCTCTTTTATTTTTAACACCTTTTGTATTAAAATCAGTGTCCTTAACCGTTGGATATACTACGCCTATAATGGAAATAAGTTAAACTGTTCTAAAGAAAACTCAATCAAATACTTTTGTTTGAAAAATTACTTAGGGACAAGTGCTATCCTTGCAAATATTATTAAAATACATTTTCAGTATTAACCTTTTGTCTATATTCATTATCGATAGCTTATGCCTTATACATATTAATACTCGAACAATATAAGTCACATGCATATTATGTTACTGCCTCACTGTAAACAGGATGGCGTCATCGCACCGATTTCACTACTTCTTCTAATCTACTATTCCATCTACATTAACCTATACTTCTCATAATACATAATATTGCTTTATCATATAATCTGTATGCATTTGACTGTATTATTGAGATATTTTTGAACGTTTATCTTGATGGCGAAATATTTTAAACATTATGTAAAAATTAAGCATTTACATATTATGTAAAATATAAAACGAATTTAGTTACAGTAAAGAATTGAGTAGATGAAAAGGAGTCAAAGAATGTGGAATATAAAATATACAAAATTGAAAAACAACGATGTATGACTCTGTCCGTCTACTAAATAAATTAATTCACTGTAAGCTCTATTGTGAACTACTTAAGTGATCAATAAAAAAATTGAATGACTACATATGACTAATATCGACTCTCTAACTTGCGAGTGTCAACAGGATCTGTCTGTAATTAGTACATTCCCTATTCTGTCCCATTATTAGTAAGCATAAACAATTTTGTGGGCACGAGGTTATTGTTCATGTCGCATTTTTCTCGTTGTTTTCATTGATTTGATACAATCTTTCAACTGGAATAGATAATCAAATCTATTGTTGTATTATAGTTGATAGGCAAATTGATTAAAGTGGATTTTATTATAAACATATTTATTTAGTTTCCGTCTCCAATAGGCATGACGAAAGATTTTGAACACCTCTTCCATAATGTGTGTATACGTTTATTAAACAAGAAAAACCCTATATTTCGCTAATATACTTAAATTTAACGAAGATAAAAGCCATTTTTCAAAAAATATTTATTAACTGTGCCAAAACAGCTCACAGGTGTCATGGCGTAGGCGTGACGTCACTCTTACGTAAATACGTAATTATCTGTACAGTAGCGAAGCAAAATTAAACAAATATTTAATTATTAAGTGTTATAGAATCTAATTTCAAAGTTTATATGTGGTGTGCAGTATTGCAATGTGAATCTACATAAAAATAATACCCAAAAAAGTGTTAGTAATTGTTTAAAGCGAGAAAATAATATGTAATGATTGTATAAATTTGACGCAGAGAAACCCGAACCACATATTCGTGAATTCGCAATTATATTTCTGTTCTGAGTCGATAAAGCATACGTGAAAAAATAGAAAATAAATAAAAATTCGTATTCTGAATATATTCATAACAAAATACACCTGACGCGAAGTTGTTTACATAGACGTGACGTCACGCGTGTTTCAGTCAAAATGGCCGACTGCAGAATTTCAATGTTTTATTTTATTGATAATCTCATTAATCTTAATGTTTTTAATATTTCTAAGTCACTATTTTTAATTTATTTATTATACATTTTCCCTTAAAAACACTAATTCGATCATTTATGGATACTGTTGTCATGCCTATTATCAATCATTTATAATTATAATAAGTATACTAAAGGGCCCAGCTCCACACCATTCAATAACCAATATCACTGAAATAAAACTATCTTGTCTTTTATTATAGACCAGATTAAAGACAAGAGTATATCAATATCTGTTCTTTAATTTTGTGATAACCGCGACACGAGATTTTAATATGAATAAGATATACCTAAACGTCAAAAGTATAACCCAACAAACAATCCTATCGCCCAATCATACCTACCGCGTTAGATACAACTGGCGGCTTGCTATTTTCTATCTATTATTCGCTTTCATGTATTCATTTTAACTGCAATAATGAATTTTCAATTCATGTCAACTGTTACAGAATATAATTCATACATATATGTATGAATAGGAGAAGAATTTGTTCGTTTTCTTGAACATGTTAACCCGGGAACTACTAGCCTGATGAAATTAATTGTTGGATAGCCCATTTATCGGAGGATTGCGGGTAAAACATTTTACATATTAGCTAGTATTACAGGGTGTTCCACCGTTGCTGTACTAGGCTCGAAGAGACTTATAGATTTTCATGCACTGAGTACGTAAAAAATACTTAACATCAAAACGACTTCAAAAAATTTCCTTTAATCTTATATATGTACATAAAAATTAAACCCGTTTTCCTTGATCACGCGTGAACGGGTGGACTGATTTCGATAATTCTTTTTTTTACTATATTCCTTGAAGTACGAGGATGGTTCTTATGTAGAGAAAACGTAAATATGTACCACGGGCGAAGCGGGGCGGACCGCTAGTTTTATATAACGCGGCTTCGTCCGCTTAGTCTAAAACGTATTTAAAATTGTATACTAAAGCCTTCCTCGAGAACCACTGTATCTATCAAAAAAAAACCGAATCAAAATCTTTTACATACATAGGGATAGGGATATAAGGACAGAGAAAGCCACTTTGTTTTATACTAAACTAGCTTTCCGCCCGCGGCTTCGCCCGCTTTGTCAAACGGCATAAATAATATACTAAAACCTTCCTCTTGAATCACTCTATCAATTAAAAAAACCGCATCAAAATCCGTTGCGTAGTTTTAAAGATTTAAGTATACATAGGGACATAGGGACAGAGAAAGCGACTTTGTTTTATACTATACTAGAGGTCCGCCCCGGCTTCGCCCGTGGTACATATTTCGCAATAAAAGGTAGCCTATGTAATTTCTCGGGTATTAAAATATCTCCATACCAAATTTCATGCAAAATGGTTCAGTAGTTTAGGCGTGATTGAGTAACAGACAGACAGACAGAGCTACTTTCGCATTTATAATATTAGTATGGATAGTGATAGTGGCATACCTCCTTCTGGGAGCAAGTCTTGGGCCAGAACTTGAGCAGGCCGCGCACGACCGGCTCGGTGAGCGTGGCGTCCTTCTCAATGAACTGCACCACGCAGTACGCGAGCTGCGCGTGGTACAGCGACAGGCACTTCACCTTGTGCAGCGGCAGCAGCACCTTCACCAGGAACTGTTTGTGCTCGCTCTTCAGCGGCAGAGCGAACCCGTTTATTATGCTGGAACAAGAGGGCGGCGGTTACAATATAATTAAAACGTGAAAAATATTATTTAACAAAAAACTAAACCGTGTTCCAGATTGTCTAGTCAGAACTACATATAACCGAAAACACCAGCTTATAAAAAAAATAATCATTAAAAATGCTATCGAATTGAGAACCACTTTTTTTAATAAGTTGAAAAATAAATTAAAATATGGTGGATATTCATTCTATAGTGGCTTTGCGCTCGTAGCTCACGTGTAGTTCAGGTTACTGTTAAACAGCCTTTGCCATATATATTTCAATCCTCATTCCATTTATACCATTAGCTGCCTGAATCAGTTTTACTCAGCATATAACTAGTTTTTGATAATTTACTATTACCATCAATTGATTTTATGTCCCTATGTATGCTTACCTTCCCAGTATTTCTAGAAGTTCACCCACGCCATTGAAATGCTCAGTTTCGTAAACGAATCTCAGGAATATATTGTTGATTTGTTTTCGTATGAAAGCTCGTAGACCCAAGAACTTTCCGTAGATACGGTGGAGCACAGTTTTCAAAAAATCACGCTCACGCGGGTCTTCGGAGTCGAACAAATCTAAAAGCTTTAAACGAAATAAAAAAATGTGTGAATGCAAAACATGCTTAAAATAAATTAGCTTCGTTTGTCTATAAACGATAAATAAATTGAGCGTTTAGTTCTCAGGCTAACTGTAATGTTTTATAAAATATGAAACAATAAAATTTAATACATATCTTGTTAAATTAAATTGGAAAAAAGTAACAATTTCAATACTTCTACTAACTCACTTCTTTCGTGGATACCTATATATAAACAAAAATAAAAAAACAGCACAACTGGTATAATATAACATAAAACGTAATTCCTATTGGAATTTTAAAATGTCCTTCCTATCCCAATGTTGGTAGTTGTAAATACCAACAGGTAAAATGTAATTATTTCCCTCTTTTCTAATTACCTAAGATTATGTTATAATATTTCATGCGTCAGATGACGTGTATATAATCGCAACTAATCTATGTTTTTATTATTGTACTCTTTTTAATACATTGAAACAAACATTAATATTCTTGATCAGTCAAAGTGGTTAAATGGCTAACAGACTGATTATTTGATTACTTACATATGATCATGTATTGATAGGAGGACAAAAGAATTGTACCTACTCTTTGCTCATGTACTTTAAAAGTTCTTTTTTTTCCGTCATTATTTTTTATAAGATATGGAAACAGATAACACTTGAACACGAGAATACACAAGCAATTTTCGTTTGTTACAGAATATTAAATTTTAAGATAAATGGATGATATGAATGAAAATAATCTTTTTTGACTATTCTGTAATGAAGCTTTGTAATTTCACTCCAAAAATAAAAATCTTACTACCTAGAATGTTAGATTATGCAAGCTATTCGTTTACGGCCACAACAATAATAATTTTCAATAGAATATTATTCAAGTACTTTCTCATTATTGATATGCTCTATTTGATATTTTTATTATCATTCAATTGCATTGACAACACATTCCAAAAAAGAACAATAGTTAATATTAAAATAATTTTATTATTTACAGGGAAAAAGTTTAGAATTACGTATTATTCAACCAAAAACACCAAGAACATCCACTTCTCACTATTTCATTTAACAAGCAAATTAAAAAAAAAAATCTGTAGAGATTGTAATGTATCTTAGTTTGATAACATCACTATAAGTTAGTTAAGTGCAAAACCTTTTTTTTTTCTACTGTAATAAGTTGCCTTGAGCTATTTGTTGTATAGAAGAATAAATTAGGGCAAATTTATTTAAAATATTTTCATACTACATAGCTGTAAAGTTGTTGAGAAGCATGTATAAATAAAAAATATTTCAAAAATTAAAGAATTAAAGAACAAAATGATGTCTAATTTTCTTATTTTAATGAATTTTTAAGTACATATACTTATATTCCACTTTATATAAAAAAATTGTGATGCTTATACTTAATTATCAATAAAATGCTATGATATTACTGTGTACAAATAGTGTTTAAATTCAGTGTTGGTACCTATTCTACTTTATAATATGATAGATTAATTTATTATTAAGTGTAGGTGAAACACCAATTCAACACAATGAAATGGTTAATATTTATTAAAAAAAAAAAAAAAAACAAATAAATACCTGCAACACAAATTTCTGGTCAATGACCTTCTTCCCAATAGTTGGTTGAAAGTCAGTAGATTCAAGGAAGCGCAAAAAGAACTCGTAGACTACTTGAAGGTGGGGCCAGGAAGCCTCCAGAGTGGGATCGTCTTCTTCCGGATCGAAGTCGGGATTGTCGCTTGGCGGTAGAGTACGGAACAAGTTCGCCGATATCTAGGCAATAAATTCATACATAAATCGATTTTACTTATATGAAAATATAACAAGTATCAGGCACTAATCACGCATGGTTTTTTTAACACTAATCAAATTATTTAATGTAATTTAATTGATTTTTTTTTATTTATCTAAAACATTGCCATCCATACTATAATATTATAAATGCGAAAGTAACTGTGTCTGTCTGTTACTCAATCACGCCTAAACTACTGAACCAATTATCATGAAATTTGGTATGGAGATATTTTGACATAGGCTACTTTTTATCCCGGGAAAATGACGCAATCCCGGAAATCCCATGGGAAGGGGAACTATGCGGATTTTTCTTTGATTGCGCGAGCGAAGCCGAAGGCGGAAACCTAGTTTCACATAAATTTAACTTTTGTTTTTTTTTGTTTACAGTTTATGTTATAATATATTAATCATAAAATAATTTAAACATGACCCATTTGTCTCTTTTGAAATTGCCTGAATGTAAGTTCCTCTCAAAAGATTAATTTAAGTCAATTGTGGTTCAAAATATCACAATCAGTTTCATACAGAAATGATATTTCTTAATTTATTATTTTGATTATTGATATAAAATTGATGGTGTAGACTGTAGACAATAATATCAATAAAAATAAATAAACATAATTGAATATTATGATATTTAAATATTCTGCTCAAAAAATATTGCACAAAAATAAAATCAGTTCACAGATGCATGTTATATTTGGACACATAATTACAAAAAGTAAAAAAAAAAACAATTGATTGTAAGTAATTAATTATAAGTTACTTGCTTTAAATTTTAAAATGATAAATATTAATTAATATGTTTAGCCATTTACGGTGCTAAATTAATTATTCCCTACAAGAGCTAAATTAATATTCTAGCATTATTCAGAAGGTTTGCTTCAGAAAGTTTCCAGTACAAATTGTATGTACTGTCAACATAACATAAGATTTGGTCAAAGGTCATCAAATACACACATATGGCTGATAACACTCAATAAACTGTTAGAAGTGGGCTTTGAAATATTTTTCAAAAAAGTGATACATATTATGTATATAAAGATCACTTTCACAATCTTTTACACAGAAATTAGGACCATAATTTTATATTAATTAGTTTGATTATAAAATAAAAATTTGGCATTTTTATTGTTATTCACTTATCTACATATTGAGTTATTCTCATTGGATTTGCATAGTAATTTAGTAGTAGATTTAATAGTAAGTATATTAAATTTTTATAATTAAAAGATAAATTAATGCAAATTTGTTTTAAACTGTCCAAACTTACATGTAAATAAGATCCTCATAATACAATTTAACATCTAACCTTCAGTCACAATAATCATGAAGTAGAAAATGCAAATATTTTATCTATACAAGCATTTACTGTACCATTTTAATAATTTCTGGGTACACAGGTTCGGTCAGTACCCCTCGTCCAACAGTGATATACTCGACAAGCTCGTTCAAAGTAGCACGCTTGATCTCTTTCCCCTTCAAGTCTGCTACAGGGTCCATAAAGTCAAATGCAACACAACACTGGCGTAACTTGCGGATAAATAGTTCTTCTTGTTCGCTACTTGGAACATCTGTAAACACAAATCATAATCTTAATACAAACAGAGATCTATGTATTTACTTATATTGTGAACTAAGTTCTCCCATACATAGAGAGACATGTTTGCACATACCAATACACAATATTATATTACATATATAAATTTAATTATATTTAACTTACAATAAGAGTAAATTAAATATCTATAATATTATAGTATATGTAAATGATGTTTATGAGAAATCCATACATACTTATCATAAAATTGTAAAAAAAATTAAACTGTAAATTGGATTTCTGTTTTAAATAATACTTGGGGTGTGATGTACGTTCAATATTGAAGCCAAAAATGTAGTTTTTCGAAGTTTTGTCTGTTTGTCTAAAAATTAATTGGGGACTAATATGATGAGACTGTATTAAAATA
Source organism: Colias philodice (assembly GCF_061535455.1). Taxonomy (NCBI): domain Eukaryota; kingdom Metazoa; phylum Arthropoda; class Insecta; order Lepidoptera; family Pieridae; genus Colias; species Colias philodice. Next base: position 6,356,685 of record NC_143103.1, on the reverse strand, counting down.
AAAGTTAGCAAGTGTAATATACCATATTATCACCAGGCAAGAAATTGTATCCAATAAGGTTACCTTATTTTGGGAAATTATAAAAAATCCTTATTAAGAGAATCACAGTTCAGGTCAGATCAGTCTTCTAAGAACCATAATTATAAATATTAAAACTACATTAATTCTCATAATAGCTAAATTAATATTATCATTAACAAATTATTGTTGGCATTTTAGTCTTATTGTATCTATCATTATTTAAACTTATGTGAATAATACATACTAAGTTCTATAGTGAGAACATAAATTATACCATTTATAGAGTTGCTGCTAAAAGTAGGTCTCTTTTGCAAGGCTATTTGTATATCACCTGTACAAAACAGCAGTAGTTACCACTGATACTAATAGTAGAAAATGTGAACAAACAATCATTATTGTCACACTAAAGTAAAAAAATTATCTCTCAGGTATTGAACAAATTCTTATATTTTCTTATACATTAAGTTCAGCCAAAACATATATTCAAATTTAAATCTTATTGATAATGAGAACTTAAAGAGAATTTAAAAATATATAAGTTCAATGACATAGATAAATATAACTAACATGGTAAATAATTTGTAAATCAAAATAATACAAAAAAAAACAAGTACAAAGGTAGTTAACCACAGTAATATTTACCTTTAAGGAATGGCAATGCCTGCAACTCCACATCTTGCGTATTACGATACCGTGAAGACCCTTGAGACTTCTTGGTCTTTTTCTTTAAAGACCGCTTAGCGAAAGGGTCAATTCTATCAACAAACGTTCCCGAAGACATTTTTCTAATATAAAAGAGTCCGTAATGACGATCAGCCGAGAACGATCAATTTAAATCTTGTTTAAATGCTGATAGATTCATGATCCAGCCAATTTAACGAGATGAACGAGTACTCCTCGTTAAGTCGAAGCAAAATATTAAAGCCTAAACAAACATTCCTTCGTCACTCATGACGGTAATGGAGTGGTCACACTCAGGCCATCCTTTATACACTTTTACGATTCCACAACAGTTACGTAATTTAAAATCGTCTTTAACACTAAATTACCACAAAAACAAAACAAAACGAGTTCATTCACAAAATCAGATTTATTTTCTGAGGCGTGTCACAAATAGCAAAAGGTAGAAGTCACATATACATACAAGCCTCGTGTAATATCAGCCGGTCAGTCGATGACAACTTAATTTCCACACAATAATCGTCAATTTGGGCAAAGATTAAATTATAAGAACAGGGAAATCGTCGAAAATAAGGAATTATTTTTGCTCTTAAATAATGGAAAACTTATATGGCAATGACACAGAGCAATTTTTAACACCAAAAATCTATCACCGTATTCTCGCCATCGCTCACCATCCGTTTCGACTTAGACAGTGAAACAAGGTGCATTTTATTGGAAATCACAAATGATATTCGATAAGTTCACTTTCGCAAAGATAAATATGATTTTTTAGACTTTTTTCGCAACGAAAAACGATGAATTTACAAAAAGCTATCTAGTTAAAAGATTAACATCACTGGTTTTGCTGCGAAAACCAGTGTTAGCAACCTGAAGTGAGCTGATTATCGTACCAGGGGCGTAAAATTATCGTACATTAGGCGTTTTTGGTTCGAAATTAACGTACTTTTTAGAATAAAGTCAATTTTAAATAAATAAATCATATAAATTGTAATATTGATAAGTATGCAAGTTCCCTATAGTTAATCTTTGTTTAACTACCGCTGTCAAATCAACGGGACACTGAAACCCAAACGTTTTACGTGCCTTAATATTCATTATACTCTTTGGTTTTCGGTTTTACGCGTGGTACAGACTACAGTGAACCGATTCCATTTCCACTTTATGTTCAATAAACGCGCCAAGTTTAAAATTCAATCCTCGTCAATCTGACAAAATTTCACTGTTCCCATGAAAGTTCGATATGAAACACGTCAAAATTTCATATTTGTATGGGTGAAATAATATAAATTCTCGAATTTTGCCTGATAGAAATTATCGTAAAATCAGCGTACGATAATAACATGCTATCGTACATCGTACGTAGGCACCAAATTATCGTGTTTGTACGATAATTATCGTACGGTTGGGAACGCTGGCGAAAACGCCAGCACTCAAAAGTACCTATTTCTGAAAATAGATGGAGATATAAAAATGTTCAGATGATCAGTTTAGATACTTATTTAGAGTAATACCTTTATTATTTCCTAAAAACTACACAATGGACTAGAAAAATTATATAATAATTTTATGTGATAAACGCAATTTGGCTTTTGTCGAAATGTAGAAATATTTATTAAGAAGTCCCTTTGAGAATCGGTTACGGAAAGGAAATAATTAATTTGATAAATATATTGTGTCTATAGCAACATTATATCATTTAAAAGGATTATTCAGTATACAGATTTAAAATATTTTTTCTTGCTATTAAAAATACTATAATATAATATTATTAATTTTATAATTAATTAGCGAAGCTTATTTGAATACGTAAGAATATTTGAACTTTTTTGCACTGAAAATTTTAAATGTCACAATTTTAACAAAGAAATTATGAAAGTTTTCTTATATTTTTTTTAAATAATTTTAAGCTTTGTTTTCTTTCTCATTTACAATATCTAATTAATGCTTACGTACCTATTTAATTATTTAATTGTGGTAAAATTCAGTAAATTTTTAGTCTATGGTCACAATCACTGACAATACTTTTTCATTCAATATAATCTGTATTATTTATTGAATGAAAACGATTTTTAAAACATCTGTGTCTATGGTGTGTAGGTACTACGTTTGGAAAGTAGCTTTCTAAAATTTTGGTATCTTGCTTGCTTTCGTAATAAATGATATATGTTTTTAGAATATCTACATTTCGTGTAACAAATCGAGTGTATAGTGTTAAACATTTGAACTGGTGTTCCTATCCAATGGCGTAGCTAATTAGAAAGCAACATGGAAGCTCTGACAGTTCCGCCATGAATGCAAAATAAATAAAATAGAAATTGAAAAGGTTTGTTAAAATACTTTAACATGTTTGTCGTATACAAATATTCAGTATTTAAGTTGAAATTATTAACTTAACAGTTGATATTATATTGACCAGCTATCAATATAAATGAACCTGAATGGTCCATGTAGACTCATTATTATTTATAAGAGAAAATCAATGTACAGCTTTTGTATTTTGTCTAGCCTATGTCAACGTATTTTTGTGAAGGCAAAATAAATATTTATTACAGGTTACTATAAACATTTGAATTCTTTTTTTTATGAATCTTCCAATATAATTTTATAATAATAAACTAATATATGTATATATAAATATATCAATATCTAAATATCAAATCATTATTTATTATCAAAAAACGAAATGTTAAGAATCACTACAAATACTTATTATAGTATTATATACCTTGCCTTCCCAAATTTATATGTGGTATATTTGCTTAAATCCTTTAATCTTTTGTAGGAGCTGCAAGTCATCTAAGACATATAGAAGCCTCACAATGTTGAGAGGTGGGCGCGGTGGTCGTCACAGTCCAGAGCTGTACCCCCACACTCTTAAGTGCTCCAACGCCAGTGATACAAGCTCTGCATACAGTGGCAGTGACACAATGACATCAGTTCACAGTTCCCTAGATATGGACATGGAGGTAGACTTGTCAGGTCTCCTAGAATCTATAGTGGATTCTGATGAAGAGGAAGATTTAGAAGAAAGTATGGACAGTCTGACAGTTAGGGATGCTGTCAGAGAATGTCTTGAAAAGGATCCTAGTGAAAGAACTGAAGAAGATATTGAGATTCTTCTTGAATTTACTCAACATTTGAAAGCATTTACAAACATGACTTTGACTGTGCGTAGAGCACTGTGTGCTGTAATGGTATTTGCTGTTGTTGAAAAAGCTGAAACAATTGTCATGCAAGATGGAGAAGAACATGACTCATGGTCAGTCTTAATAAATGGACATGTTGGAATTGAACATTCAAATGGCGAAGTAGAGTATCTTAATGTTGGTGATAGTTTTGGAATGGCTGAAGCAACACTGGAGAGACTATACCACCGAGGAGTAATGACTACTAGATGTAATGACTGCCAATTTGTTTGCGTCACTCAAACTGATTATTATCGAATCTTGCATCAAGGCCAGGAAAATATAAAGCGTCATGAAAATGAAAATGGTGTAGTAGTACTGGTTACAGAATATAGGGGTGCCGCTGGAGAAACAGGTCATCAAGATGGACAAGTAGTTATTAGAGGAACTCCAGAGCAGTTGATGCTGCAGCTCATTGAAGATAATTCAAGAGACTCAACATATGTGGAAGATTTTCTTTTGACTCATAGGACTTTCATTGAAAGTCATTTAGTAGTTGCCAAACAGTTGCTTGCCTGGTTCTCTGAACCATCAGTCCGAGACAAAGTTACAAGAGTGGTTCTTTACTGGGTTAATAATCATTTCACTGACTTTGAAACTGATCCAAATATGATGGAATTTTTGGAGAACTTTGAAATGGCTTTAGAACATGAAAAGATGGAAAGTCAATTGCGATTGTTAAATATAGCTTGTTCAGCAAAGGCACGAACTAGAAGTGTCACTTTGTCACGCCCCACAAGAGATGAACCATTAAATTTTACCATCCTTGGGGGATATGAAAGAGGATATGGAATATTTGTTTTGAAAGTAGAGAAGCATTCAAAAGCTGAAGATGTTGGTCTTAAAAGAGGAGATCAAATATTGGAAGTCAATGGACAATCATTCCAACATGTAAGCCATGCAAAAGCTATGGAAATAATAACAGGTTCAACACATCTTAGCATTACTGTCAAAAGTAATTTCCTTGCTTTCAAGCAAATGCTTCTTATGCCAGAAAATTCACCTAGACAAAGAGGAGCTACAAACATGGCTAGGTGGCAAACAGACCCTAGAGCAAGACTATCAACTGCTGAACTTTTAAGTGATGATCCAATTACATTTACACCAATTTTTCAATCTCCTACTAAAAAACCCCAGCAGATAATGAAAAAAGAACCACAAAAAGGATTTATGACATTAGGCCCGAAAAGACTACACAAAGCTTTGATGAAAATGAATATACTACCCAAAAATACAATCACAGATGGCCTCCACAGTGATGACAGTATTTTGTCAAATACAGATTCATTAAATAAGGCTAATACAAGCAATTCTTTCTATAGCTCCCACAGTAATCCTGATCTTATCTCAATTTGCTATGATGATTATCAGTCCTCTGATTATCCTGAACATGTATTAAAGGTATACAGAGCTGATCAAACCTGTAAATATTTACCGGCCCACAAGGAAACAACTGCTAGGGAAGTGGTTATGCTAGCATTACGTGAGTTTGGAATAACTGAACCCAGTTCCAATTTTTCCCTTTGTGAAGTTTCAGTTGCTCAGGGAGGAATAATTAAGCAACACCGACTTCCAGATCAATTACAGAACCTTGCTGAGAGAATTGGGTTAAGCTCCAGATATTATTTAAAAACGAATGGTATAAGTGAAACTTTAGTACCTGATGAGATGGCTCCAGAACTACTCAGAGAAAGTGTAGTCCATTTTCTGCAGCTTAATGCAGTTGAAGTGGCAGTTCAACTCACACTACAAGATTTCTATATTTTCAGGCAAATTGAGAGTACTGAATATGTAGATGATTTGTTTGGATTAAAAAGTAGATATGGCACTCCAATGTTATCACAATTTGCAGGCTTAGTTAATAAAGAAATGTTTTGGGTTGTAACAGAAGTTGTAAATGAGCAAAATCTTGTGCGACGTTCAAGAATAATAAAACAATTCATTAAAGTAGCAAGACATTGCAAGGAATGCAAGAACTATAATTCTATGTTTGCAATAATATCTGGCTTAGGCCATGGGGCTGTATCCAGATTGCGAATGACTTGGGATAAATTACCAACCAAATACAGCAAACTTTTCTCTGACTTACAAACTCTTATGGATCCATCAAGAAATATGTCTAAATATAGACAGCTATTAACTGCTGAACAAGGCAGATCACCAGTTATACCATTTTATCCTGTGGTAAGAAAAGATTTAACATTTATTCACGAAGGAAATGACACAAAAGTAGAAGGTATGGTTAATTTTGAGAAATTGCGTATGATAGCTAAAGAAGTAAAAACTCTTACAAACATGTGCAGTGCACCATATGATTTGTTGACATTATTGGAATCAGGAAAACAACCACCATCAAATGCTATGGTTGCTTTAAACCAGTTAACTACTGGTGTACAGCAAGGCCAAGTAACAGTTAAAAGAAGAAAGAAATCTTCCAATGTACCTAATCCTAAAAAAATGTTTGAAGAAGCCCAAATGGTTAGACGTGTAAAGGCATATTTAAACCGCATGCATGTTGAAACTGATGAAGACAGGCTTCATGCTTTGTCATTGGAATGTGAAGGTTCGGGACCCGCGCCTACTATTCCTCGGCGTCGACACCCTTCACCATCTTTATCTACAACTAGCAGCGCATCATCAGCCAGTGAAAGTAAAAAGAGCTTTGGGGCAAATAAATTTGGAGCAGCATCACCCCAAGCTGTAAGAAAACTGCTGGCTCTTTCTGAGCCTGCTAAAACACGACCGCACCAACCGAGACCTCCTCCGCCGGGACCCTCGCCTTGTACACATCGGCGTGACGGTACTGTTCCAGGAATTTGCTGTTCTCGAGCGGCACATGAACGATCACACTCGGATACTCCAACACCGTTGCCAGTTGACCTGTCTGCTGAAAGTAGCAGTGTGACATCTTTAGTAAACTTGCCATTAAGAAAAACGGGTTCGGCGACTTCAAGTGACAGTGGGCATGGGTCCTGTACGACAGCTAGCTGCGTGCGGCCGGTTCCGCCCCCGAGAATGCCGTACACGTTGGCCGCTCAAGTTGCTCGCCTTGAGCGTTTAAGTCGAGCGCATTCGCACGAAGGCGTGACCCGACCCTATGATTACTATCATGACACACCTGATGACGAAGATGAAGACCAACAGGTCTCTGCTGTTTAAAAGACAAAATACTCCCATTTATGTCTAATTATATAGATCATTTTAATAATCTCACTTGACGACTAAAAAGCACGAGTTATTAATATATTATTATTTAATAAAGTTCATGTATGTATCCCTAATAAGTAAGTTTAAAGACTGTCTTATTTAATGTTTAAAATATGTCCTAGTGTTATATAGTGTAATATTAGTACACATTAGCCATGCCTTTAATATATTATTATAGATATGTGACCCACCATGTTCCAGTTATGACTAGAAATATTAGAAATGTACCATTGTCGGTGATAATATTATATTGCACCCTAAGTAGGTACATTTACATTCCGTTGTTTGTGTATTGTGTGTATATTTTTTATTAATTTCGTAATTTAACGCGCAACTTAGACCAAATAATAATTAATGTACCTTTTATTAATGTTTATAATTCAAATTGATTTAATTAAACAATTCGGGAGTAAGATCTACTAAAATAAGTGTAACATTATAAAGCATAATGCATTAGACGCGCTTTTTTACGCGATTGACATGCGGATATAAAAACTAGTATCCCAATATCAACAAGGGATTTAAATGCAACGAATTTGCATATAAGCATTGCTAATAATGTTGCATAATTATTCATGTCATGTCTTTCTTCACTATTGTAACATAGAAAGTTTTTGGTAGCTTTGTGGACCAATTTTAATTTTATTGAATATTATTATTTCTTATTGTAGCAATTGATAATGTTTATATCATGATTTAAATTCTAAATGTAAATAATAAAACTACATGATAACATTATTTTATCAAATATTTATTTAAATAGCCATAATGTAATATTTAACACTATGATTCATCTTTGAATATTTTCATATCATATAGAATAAAGTAATTTGTAATTTAAGTGTCTGCTTGCTGCATAACTCAAAAGTTAAACAAATTGTCTGAATTGAGCTAAATAATCTAGTTCAAGTGGGTGAAGGTTTGGAGCTGGAATCACCAAGCTGTGTAAAGGTGGCCCTAGTTCATAATTTTGCATTTCTTCTAAACTCATTGCTGCTATTCTTTGATCTGGAGCTCCCACTCTCGATAAGCCAACAGCTAAACTATCTTTAGTTATACCTGCACCAATAGAATATGTACACAATTAAACATGATTACTGAAAATTTAAACATTTTTTTTAAAGAGAAAGGGAAAAATAAGTTCTGAAATTCTGATAAATAAATATGTATCATGTAATTTTCTTTAAGTTATGTTATTCATTATATATCATGAAGAAGCATTATAGTTAATATAATTGTTTTTTAGATCAATTTGATCAATTAGATCATAACAATATTATAATTCAAGCAGCTTTCACATGATTGTATGATCATATGTCCTTCGAAAATATAATATTTATGATCTGAAAAATAATTAAAAAAATCATTCACATATCTTTATGGGTTCAGGCAAGTTTTATTTTAGGGTAAACAAATATAAATAGATAATAATGTTAATCAGTTCAAAAATTGAGCCATTCTGATTATGTACTGAAGCTTTATAAATTTCATTCAAGTTTCTGACCTTCTCCAAGTCTGAATTAAATTTAATAAGGTAAATATCACTAGTTTAGATAAATAGTTAAAATTGTGTCAGTGACTACTTATTTATTATTGTCTAAAAATAAATATTTTCACTAATATTCTTTAATATTAACATACTTGATGTATGGTTCACTTTCTTATGAATTAAATTTATAGTCCTTGATATGTATAGTCTCTATTAAAAAAAAGTATGATAACAACCTGAGTTTTGATTATTTTCTATTATCTGTATTAATTGTGTTGCAGCTTCTTTGACAGACATAAATTTAGGATCCATATACTGCCGGACCTTTTTTGTTAATGACTCCTCAGTAGGTTCTTTCACTTTTATATCTAAAAATAAAATATTATACCATTAATTTTATTATAAAATATGAAAAAAGAATGATAGTTAAACTTTTGTTAATGTATAGTTGATAGGCAAAAATTTAAATAAGTAGTTATTGGATTCAATAGTTATGAATTATGCACATGTTGTGTTTCTCTAGTGTAAAGGGCATATGAATACACATTACCAATTTCTCTAAATTTAACAAGTTTTTTAAGTAGGTATACCTAAAAGACAAAGGGTATGCAGGTTCCTTGAAAAATTTCCAACAATCTTTTCATAAAAGCTGTCTGGTTTCCATGTTTCTGTCCAATAAGGTATTGAAATGGTTTCACCAAAATTGTATAACTGTAACCCGCAGCAACTGACAGCATTCATTATAGAAGCATTGTGAATGATCTAAAAGATAAGCATGATTTTTAACAGTTTTTCAAAACATTTATGCAAGTAGTTAATGAGTATAGTAATAATAAAATGTAATGTAATTCTGAATTTAAATAAGTCAGTAATATTTATGTAAATTTTATCAACAATAATTCTCAGAATATCTCAGGAACCGTAATTAGTGATACTGATTATTTTATTATTTTTTACCTGGGTTTCTACATTAAACTGTTTAGCACGAAGCAACATATCTGTGTGAGTGGTCGCTCCCAACGGATCTCCCACAACAAGGAGAGCAATATCACTTTCTTTTGCTTCTTTCAAGAAATCATCTATGTTACCTTCACATAATTCACGATCAGCAATTATTATGGGTCTTCCATAAAACTCCTCCTATTTAAGAAGTCCTTATTAATAATGCATTTGTATAAGATTAAATAAAATCTAAAAACCAAAGCTTAGAAAATTTTAATACCGTAATATGATCATAACAAAAAATCTTAGGAAAAGCTTACCAATACTTTATGTCCGACTGTTAATATAGATGTGTAACCTTCTAAGAGAACTTTATCACACTTTTTCACTATCTCTAAACCTTTTACTGTAATATCTTTAGCATCACCTAAGCCTAAACCTACCAAAAAAAACATTATTAATGTTTCCTCTAGTATTTCGTTAATCGTTAAGTAAGTTTAAGACTACTACAAAGTATAATTAATATTTAAGAAATTAAATAAATATAACCTCAAAGCAATGCATTGTATGTCAAATAATGTCAAATGAAAAGTCAAAACAAAAAGGCTTTTTCTGACACTGGCAAATAGTTTCTTGCCATATCTGAAAAAAAAGGCTTTTTCAACCACATTTTCAACGAAGATCTTGAATGTCAATGTCGCTAAATTAAGGAAGGTGTAGCAAGGGCATTATCGCTATATTCTCTAAAAATTTTACTCATATAAAATATACTTCTAAAAATTTAAAATAGTCAAAAATTGTAGGAAATATTTTTTGGGTTGAATATTAAAGAATTTAATTATAAATTTTAAACACATTTACAATTCTATCATTCTTTGAATTATAATGAAGTTTATTAAAGACCTTAGAGACGTCCTTGTATTATCTATTTTTGAATAAACGATCTAAAGAGATTTTGTAATATTGTGAGTCAAACTTGAATTAGTTGATAGTTCGTAGATAATATTTTCACCTACTGCCCACTCACTGGTTCTAAAACACTCATAATCTTCTTTATCTGATTTGGTCTTAGATCATTAAGTAATGGATGGAGTACGCTGGCCACAGACGCTGGCAAATGTTCTAACTAAACTTTCTGGTGATTTTGGTGCGGAGAGGGTAACTCACACTATTGAAACACAGTCACACATTCACAAAAATAATTTGTGTCACGAAAGTCGTAAAAATTTACGACCTTCTAAGCGACGAGTTTTTAAATTCAACTCTATTCTTAAATTCATAAAGATTAAATTTGTATTTCATTCCAAGTTGTCTCGTGGGGAGTGCGGTTCAATATCGCGTTCTAAATTCAACTTTATAACTTACATCATAAAGATTAAATTTGTATTTCTTTAAAAGATAGTCTCGTAAGGAATGCGGTTCATTATCGCGTTTTAAATTCAACTTTATCTCTTACTTCATAAATATTAAATTTGTATATTTTCTTTCCATGATAGTCTCGTGGGGCCGCATCAATGATCGAGTAAACATGACTCGATTGATCATGTCTTGATCATATCGCTAAACGATACATCGACGATTATTAGAAATTGCATTTAATTAGAAAATGTACGTTAAAAAAATAAAAAAATATATACAAATGAAAGGTTATTCCATCTTTTTTAATATTCGACATGTTTGAATTGCTTCTGCAAGACTTGACAGTGCAAAACGGCATTTTTAGCGGAGCACTCGCAGACGTCCTTTCGATGTTTTACGAATACGCACTACGCAGAGTGTTTGTAATTACGCAAGTAGTTTTTATGAAAGCATCAGATTTTTCGATTCGAATAATCTTATACCTCGGCAAAAGGGGAAACGCCTGCGAGTGTTATCCATTACTAATTAATGATCTAAGGATTTGGTGTCTAAATTTAGGACAGGACTAAGACAGGACAGTGTGATCAGAAGATCACCAAGCTAAATATTTTATTGAAAGTGTATTAACTAATAAGTGCTTTACAGTTAACAGTTAAGAAGGTGAAAAGTTTACACCTTCCTAAAGTGTGTTTTTACTTGGGCTACTGCACAGGGCTACTGAATCTGACCGAACGTGTGGACGGGCGTTTACAAAATTGTCATTAATCATTTGTCATTGCCAAATTACCAACAAAATACAAATGTCAATACAGAAAAGCCTCGCATAGTAAAGTTTTTATTTTTGTAAATGAATTGCTTGCTAAAAATGATTAGTGCTTTAAAATTAAAAAGAAAATAGTATAAGTAATTTTCATTGTATAACAATAAATAGAAATGAAAAAAAAATAATTTCTTTTTAGCTTGATCTTTACCACCTATTATCAACATTGACGAAGCGTTGTTTATACTCGCCAAGTTTATACTAAAATATCAAACATGATTTCGCGCAAGGGACAAAAGGCAATTAATGAAGGTGTCGTTGGAAAGTATATAAAGAAAGATACTCCACCGGATTTACCAAGTATGTCTATTTATCTTTCAGAAATTATTTTCGTTTCGATTTAAGTTTTTACGATCTGATTAATAAATTACAGTCATTAATGTTTGGACCACTGGCAATAACAGAAGACCACGAAGTCAACCATTTGGGACAAGCGATGGAAGCTCTCAAAGTACTGAAAATAAATTTGGTAAAGCTCAAACAATGAGTGGTCATGCTGGCAAGTATACTCCGAGTGAATCAGTACCGAATTTAGCGCACAGGTAGTATAAATGTTTTTATATTATGATGTACTTTTTGAAATTTGTGTATTAAAAAATATTTTAATGTTTAACAGGTTTGCTAGTTTATCAACCGGTAGTGAAACAACAAGTGTTGCAAGCAATTTTAATTCTCAGCTTCATTTGGACACAAACATAGTAAGATATTACAAATTTAGTGTTTTTCAAAGAAAGTATGATATATAATATCAAACAAATTATAAATTATTTTTCCAGGCTTCACATTCAACACTAAATGATATTGATGATTCATTTAGTCGTCAAAGTAGTTATAGATATTATCATCAAACACAAGAAGATCCAATTTATCAAAATCAGCAGCAGGTAAAAAAATATAAGTATTATATTATAAAAATGTTACATTTTATTGATGTCTTAGATAGTTTACCAACATGATGTATCAATAATAGAAAGAGGATTGAAGTGTGCTTGTCCAAAGTATAAATAAAACCAGAAATTATTATTACATAGGTATTATTTTATACTTATTTATTGGAAACATCCATTCCAATAAATTCAAAGTAATTTATGTAAATATGTACATAATATATTGTTTGTTAAATTTATATTATAGGTACAGCAACAAAAACAACAGCAGTACAGTTCAAGGGAGACCAGCATGCCTAGAATATCTTCTAATTTGAGTTTAACACCCAGGATCCATCCTCCATCTCCACACTCTATAAGACTTCATGTTACCGATTGTGAGTATAAAAAAACACAATTATTAAAACTTTAATTACATTAATAGGAATGCATAGAAAATTTTAATATGCGTAGAATGCTATTTTATATGAGTGTTGTTGTGTTCAATATATGATATTATTATACAATTATAACTTCTTCTTTTTTATACTTTTTAAATAATTAGTTGCAAATACGAGTTAGTTAAGTATTAGTGGACAGTAATGTATAGTACGATTTAAACTTAATGGCTGCTCGGAACATTGAACATTCCGATGCGCAATAAGCAATTTTGGGTATCAGCGGATATCAACTTGACTGTACTGTAGCGACATCACGCTCTGATTCGCGCAAGCGAAATGTTTTCGCTACAGAGAATATTATATGCAACTTTGCGACATCATTCATCGGGGCCTTAACGGCCGGCCAGTCAAGTAGACTGGTCGAGGATCCTCCCTTTTTCGATGGAGGAATTCCACCTTCCTTCCTCCACAGTGGTGACCCCGACGTGATCTGCACGCACATGCACTCAACACAGCTAACTTCCAAACCGCCATTAAATTTGAATCAAACTGTAATATTTTATGATATAAGTTTTTTTTTGTTTTAGCCTATAATTCCAGCAGCCAATCATCACCAATTTACACAAATTATGTTAACACTCCTGCCCTTCCATATCATAATAAAAATCATGGTGGAAATATGATAACTTCTAGTCAAGGTTAGTTTTAATGACCTTCTAATCTAACAGCAACATTCACTCAAAAGCCGTAAAACATTTGACGTTTTCTTACAGCCTCGGATGAATGCGAATTGCCATTACCGCCTGGTTGGTCCGCTGACCGAACTCTTCGTGGGCGTCGTTACTATATGGATCATAATACTCAAACAACTCATTGGACACACCCTTTGGAGAGCGTACCCCGCCCATGGCAACGCGTGTCGACGCCTCAGCATGGCGTCTATTATTTTAAGTAAGTTACAAGAGATATTACGGTGTGTCCAAATATGTATGCATTTGTGCATGCTGAAATTTCACTAATTTCTAGCTGTTAAAAAATAAGTAAATGAAAATTTAAATTTAACCCTGCAGATATAATAGAATAAAATTGCCAGAATTGAATCTGGATTTACATATTTTAATTATGGAAAAAGGTATAAAACGACCAGTTCGAAAATTCGTTTTCACCACCTTTCTAATTTTGACCCATACCTACCTTACTCCCCAAAGATTAAACCAAACTTTAACAATATTATTTTACTCCTTTTAGTGAAATAACACAACAGACAACATATGCCCACCCTTGCCTGGTGGGAGGATGCTATTTGGTGAGCCCACTCGTGCCGACGCTTGTGCCGCCGTATCTTTTGGAGGAAATTCCACACTGGCTGGTCGTTTACTCGAAAGGTGAAGTATCAATTATTATTAAAAACCAAACATTTATAATTGCTTAAAACATTCTTAAAATCAAATTGAAATTTTAATAATAGCAGTCCTGGCCAATGTACCTACACAATAAAAAACATATTTTAGAATATGGAGGTACACTCCATATTTTAGAACCTTCATTCCAATACCTAGTTATTTTGTCAATATTTCCTCATGTTGATTTTTATATTTTTTTTAATCAAACACAGCTGATCAGGAATTGGATCACAAATTACGTTGGAATATGTTCCGTCTGAGCGAGTTGGATTGCTATTCAGATATGCTTACACGACTTTACAAACAAGAATTGCAACTAATTGTTATGAAGTATGAACAATATAGGTAAGAATCTAAATTACTTATTCATATTAAAAAATAACAATTGTGAATGTTGCAATAGTAAATGCCCCACCTTTTATAGACAGAAAATAATTTTTATGTTTTTCAGACCTAGGTATTAATAAAGATTAAACAAGAGTAGTTTTTTAAAAATATATAATAACTTGGTACTTACTCACATGAAATGTTTCTAACTTTGTTTACAGGTCTGCTTTGCTGCAAGAACTTGAAAGAAGAAGGCGAGCGAAATCATACAATGCACTTACAAATCATTGATTTTATAATAAATAGTTTTATTGAACTGTGATCTTAGGTAGTAGATAAAAGAACAGTTATGGAAACAAGTGCCTTAAATTTGCCTGGAAGGCTTTTATAAAAAAATTATTGACCTAAAATTGCTAAGATAAAATCAATTTACTAATGCAATCAAATGCAATAATTTAGATTGCACATATTGTAATAAAATTATTTGAAAGTACTTTGTATAATAATTTATTTAATCATGATAATTCAATCTATGTATATTTTATACATTACATTGGTCACAATTAATAATAGAATTGTAAAATATTAAATTTCGGCACGTCACCGGACAGGATTAAAAAAAAATATGTATCAATAGTTCTAGTATGACTCTGTTCCCACACGACAGTCGCCGGCACGAAATCTATCAGTGACGTCACCGGTCAGGCACGTCAAATAATCTTTCCATACATGTATCATACTTTTATCCCCACTCACCCGGTGCCGTCACGTCTCAGTTCAGTCAGCGTCGTGCTACCGTCAATAATTGCTACATGTTCTCTAGCGTGACACACGTCTAATCACTGACTAACCTGATGTATGTGTTCAATGATTCAGTCAAACCGGCGACGTGACTGACGGACAACATGACGGTGACTGGTGTTTGTGGATACGTACACAAACCGTCACCGATCAGTCCGGTGACTTGACGGTGACTGATGTGTGTGAGTGCACCTTAAGTTGTTCTTTTGTACAATTGAGAAGCTATCATTATGTATGTGGTACAGGTATATAGTTTTGCATGCCTTCATGCTAAATAGCTGTGAAACAAATTTGTTGGTATCGGTCAATTAAGGAAAGCTGGCATGTTCACAGTACTCACACTTATGCAATTTCACTTACAGTATGTTCAAAAATAAATGCGACTCTAGTTTCATTTTAGACTTGAATTGTAAAATGGTGCGTTGTAATATATGCAAATATAATTATGAAAGCTCTCATAATTTACCTGAAAAATTATAATTTAAAAGTAAATAAATTGATGAACTTAATTATTTGATATTTATTCTAATAATAATCAATTGGATAAAAGTATTAATAATCATTCAATTATCAAATAATAATTAAATTTCAGGTCATAAAAACAATACAAATAACACGTGTACGCGAAACTATAAACTTGCAAAGGAAAACCCGCATAGTTCATGCGGGTTTTCCTTTGCAAACGCGGGCGAAGCCGCGGGCGGAAATCTAGTAGTCTATAATTCTTCCATTTACTGTATCACAAAATTCTTCATAGATTTTTATATATCCGTACTACACCAATTACATCACCCTGTATTTATAAACAATTGCAAAATAAAAGCTAAACATAGGCCGGGAGATACTGACACAAAATTTCGGGTCATTTGTAACAGAATGGCGGTTCTACAGGGCACTATGTGTTTTTAGACCCGAAAAAGTTTCATTCTTGTTTTATTGGAAATATCTAAGGAGCTTCTCTTTTTAAATGCACGAGTAGAACACCCAGAGTTTTATTTCAAAAACACGATTTTTAAAAAAATATTTAAAATATTGGAATTTTCGCGGCCGACTGAGCTAAATAAATTCGTATAAAAAAAAATAGATACACTAGATAATTTATTATGTTGCTAATATATGTAGTGATTACAGGCGCAAATTATCCCTTTTTGAAATTTTCGATATTGTCGATAGAGGCGAAAGTATTGTAATTTTTACTGATTTTCGTTTTTATTTTTTTATATTATATGCAGGCGTTAGTAGAAGCTCTGTTTAGTACCAAAAGAAGCCTTGAACTGAGGGCTACATGTGACAAAAATACCACATTCTAACCACGAAGTTATTACGAGATATAGATTTTCAAAGTTTTCAATGTCAGGGTTGACCCTAGTAAAGAAAAAGTCAAAGCTTTTTTAACAATTATATATAGGTACATATATCATCTATCTATTACCAAGTTTTTGTTTATGTTTTAAGTCGTTAGTTATAGTCGATATTTTAATATTATTCAATATATTATTATAGGTATCCATATGATATGTAATAAATTAACTCAATAAAAAAAAATCTTACATTTTTAAGAAAATTCAATAATATCAAATTAATACAAATAAATCTCCTTTTTCGTCAATATTTTGAGCATTGATCATAGTAATCTCATTAAAAGTCAAACGGAATTAACGGTAAAAACATTGACAACCCTATCTTTGAATTCTTTGAAAATCTATATCTCGTAATAACTTCGTGATTAGAATGTGGTATTTTTGTCACATGTAGCCCTCTGTTCAAGGCTTCTTTTGGTACTAAACATAGCTTCTACTAACGCCTGCATATAATATAAAAAAATAAAAACGAAAATCAGTAAAAATTACAATACTTTCGCCTCTATCGACAATATCAAAAATTTCAAAAAGGGATAATTTGCGCCTGTAATCACTACATATATTAGCAACATAATAAATTATCTAGTGTATCTATTTTTTTTTATACGAATTTATTTATCTCAGTCGGCCGCGAAAATTCCAATATTTTAAATATTTTTTTAAAAATCGTGTTTTTGAAATAAAACTCTGGGTGTTCTACTCGTGCATTTAAAAAGAGAAGCTCCTTAGATATTTCCAATAAAACAAGAATGAAACTTTTTCGGGTCTAAAAACACATAGTGCAGGGGTCTTATTACGCAATGACAAAAAGAAAAATGATGGTCAGAACGCTGGTACCGGCGGACTAGTCGCGTGGGCGTTAGTCGAACTCGTCAGATAAATAGCGAAAGTCAAACGATTTGTAACACAAAAATTTTAGAATTTACCGATAGCCCATAAAAAAGATGTAGGCGGTAGTGTCATGCCATACTTTTCCGGTGTAACTACGAATAAAATCTTACGATAAGAAAAAAATCTTATACACATTCGCCACCTCCCACAGGTATGGCATTATCACACTTCTATTTATAATCATTCAGGAGTTGTTGAAAAAAAAAATGTAGGGTGGTACAAATCGTTTGGCGAGAAAAAAAAATTCAAAAATTTGCAGATTTTCCGCGGTATGGCGACTATTTGGAATCGTCCGAAAAGTATGGCATGGCGATTTTAGTAAATGGCTGCACGACGATGGTTACCTGTGCAAAAGTTAGCCCGGTACAAATGGTTGAATTGTTTTTTTTAAATCAACGCATTCACGTCGGTAAGGCGGACTGTAAGTCACATGGTAAAAGTATGGCATGACACTACCGCCTACATCTTTTTTAAGGGCTATCGGTAAATTTTAAAATTTTTGTGTTACAAATCGTTGGACTTTCGCTATTTATCCCACGAGTGTGACTAACGCCCACGCGACTAGTCCACCGGTACCAGCGTTCTGACCATCATTTTTCTTTTTGTCATTGCGTACTAAGACCCCTCTAGACCGCCATCCTGTTACAAATGACCCGAAATTTTGTGTCAGTATCTCCCGGCCTAACATGTGCAATGTGTAAATGTGTTGACGTTCCAGCTCTTCTTAATATAGGTATAAAACCGAAGGATCACATAAGATATTATCATTGGTTATTTTAATATTGCATCTACAATTTTTCAGGTAGGTTAATAACAGATACTGAAAGTATGTATTTATGTACACTTTCTTCAAAACTATTTATTTCAATATGTATAATTTAGGTTTACAATCATTTCTTTTAGACTTATTTGAGAATAAGTTAAACATAATGAAGCGTGTATAATCTTCCAAGGTGACACTGGCAGAATTACAAAATACAATCAAAATTGCCATTAAATAAAAAATTGGATTGAATTGTTTGTGAATATAATATCAGCACAAAGTTTAAAATATTTAATTGCATATCTTGCCTTTTTAGCTAATATATAGTTTGTTATGTTTATTGTTTAAACAATATTTTGATATTATGTAAGGAAAGTTGAAAATAATAACTTGCATTGGATGTTTTTTCTACTATGTCTTGCACTATTTAATAAGATTAAGTATAAATCACAGAACAATAAATTATTTACATTGATATTAATAATTATTATTCACTAAGTTCTTCATTGTATTCATCTCTACGAGGTTTTCTGACTTCTTTTCCATCAACAATATCATATTCATCTACCTTTTTAAAACCTGATATCCTTACAACTTGAGCATTTTTAATACCAAGTGTATTGGCCCAAGCTATTCCTGAAAATTTTAAAAGATAATTTAATTTAACAATGAGTATATAAAATTAGCTTTAATATTCTAAATGCTCTTGAGTGCTATAATATATTATGTTTTAGATAACTTTCTAACTCAACAATCGACCTGTATATATCCGCTATTATTCATTTATTCAAAACTCCTAGTCTGTCTAGATGGAAAGGGATACCTATATAAGTCAATGCAATACAAAAAATATATACCTGGAGACATAGATTTTTCTTCGTCACTTTTTAAACCATAATAATGTGCCCAATCAGCCTTTCCTTGGTAAAGAGAGTAAACCATTAAACCAAACGCATTCCATGCCAAAAATCCGTAAGCTAAACTCAATCGTGTCTTCCAAGTCTGTGCAATATCTTCTGGTATTGGTTGAGTCCGTTTTCGAATAAATTTGTGCCACCACCGAGGAATCATTGTGTGTTACAATTTAGTTACGAAACTAGACTGTCCATAAATAAAAGCAGTGGAACTGCAATCACCCTGCTAAAATAAAATAAAATTGTTGACTTGTTACGACATAGGTATATGTCAATTTTCAAAACATAACCTCAGTACGCGTAGAGTGAGAATGAACCATAGAGGAGGCACTAAAATGACAAGGAATGCGTGAGAGAAATACACTTATGACTATAAAGCTAAGAGCAAGAGAGACAGAAACATTGTTTTTTGTTTCTCTCATGTTATGCGATTTCTTTTGTTGGGGACAAAGGCAGTTTGTCCCAAACAAGCGGCTACAGTCCATTGTTTTGCTAGTTTTCTGTTTTTTCTCGCTGTTAAGTGACTTCAAAGTTTAATAAACGTTGACAGTGATCTGTTTTAATCCGACTTTAAGTGAAAATATGGTGCGTTGTAGTGTGATTGGTTGTAAAAATCGGCCGGAACGAAGATTACCAAATATTACCTTTCACACGTAAGTAAACTTATTTGAAGTATATTGTTTTATAGAACTGGATATAGTTGATACATTTTCATTAACTCTAATGTGAAATTATCTACAAATATATAATATTTTCATCGAAATAGACGTAAACATTTTTTTGTGTTATCCGACTAAATTACGAAGTGTTCTTGTTGTTCAGGACGCCATTTGTTTTTACGTAGTTTCAAATTTATGGTATAATCATGTGATTAACATTAGGGATACCAGTACAGGGTAAAATTTTCCCCAAAATCGTGAAATGTTTTTTTAATATTAAATGTTAATGTTTGTGTAAAGTTTGTTACACGGTTCGGTTTTCCGGTTCAGCTTTCCTCATTTGCATTGGTTTAAGTATTTTTTTTTCAATGTCGGTTTTTTTGTATATTCCAGGTTACGATGCACATCATAACGCTGAAGACTGCGAAGCTGGCCCTTCCACACGAGCTGCAGCTGCCACTGAAGGCAGCGAGGACCCTGCCCCGTCAGGAGAGGCGGTGTTGGAGTAAAATCCGGAAGGCCACCCCCCGCGCCTTCCTCACCGAGGTGCGGCGCGCCTTTATAAGAACGAACGAGCGGCGGAGTCGTCCATTTTCGTCTGCTACTCGCGCGCACATTATCGCGGACCCTCTGCCCATTTATTTCTACCGTCATTTTGCTGTTCATTTTCAAATAAATGTATTTCGTTTAATTTGCTTTTAATTTGAACTATTTCCAGTACGTTTTTATTAGACTACATTTACGGCTGTATCTTCTAATTGCGTTGACATAGAAATTTGATTTTATTACTGCTTAAAGGTATAATAGACCTAAGTTTTTGATGTGAATATCAATTATTGAATACCTACATTACATTTGCGTTCATGAGTAAAGGGGTTATAAGATTAATTTTTTTTTTTATATAATGTAATAAAAAATTCATGTTTTTCGTAATTATTCCCGTATCTGTTTTATAAGATATTATTCTGTCTTCTGATTCAAATTCAATTTGAATCTGAATCAGAAGAAATAGCAATTAAAACCGCATATTCTGAAACTAGCAACTACTTGCAAGGGAATCACAACCTACAAGGTACTCCCCACGTCCTATAGCACAGACAAAGAAAAAATTGCTACAAGCAACATTTAAAGATACAACATAATAAAACAATTAGGTTTGTTCGAAGCCCTCGGTGCGCGAGTCCGACTCGCACTTGACCTTTTTTGTCCTAATTTTACTGTATTTTCTATCATTATTTACCATTGATTGAAATGATATCTAAACTTTAGCCTTGTTTTTTTATAAAAAATATATGAACTGGGATATTTCGATATTTGTGGTTAATTGCGAGAAGTGTAAAAGCAAAAGTTGTAATAAATATTTTAAATACCTACAACTTTACCATTAAACTTTATTCCGCAGTTATAGTTTTTTTAATCCCGATCTCAGATCGATCGTAAATAACTTTTCCTCTAATTTTTGTTACCTATATTCTCTTCCGTTTGAAATTGATTTCATTGTTCTATAATATTACTTTTATGTTTCAAAAGTTAATAAAAAATCATGTTGAACAATATTACTTTGTTAATTTCAAAAGTTAATATTAAATTAGTGGTCCACTTAGGTCGTGCACATGGCCCAGGGGGGGGCATGGCCCATGACCCCCA
Source organism: Colias philodice (assembly GCF_061535455.1). Taxonomy (NCBI): domain Eukaryota; kingdom Metazoa; phylum Arthropoda; class Insecta; order Lepidoptera; family Pieridae; genus Colias; species Colias philodice. The sequence continues at coordinate 6,334,945 of NC_143103.1, read as the reverse complement.
TGACCCCCCCCCCTGGATCCGCGCTTGTACCGGCCGGCCGCCCGGCTATATATTTTATACCCGTGCGAAGCCGGAGCGGGCCGCTATGTTTTTATATACAACGTTCACAGTTTTTCTGTAGTGTATTTACTATTTAGTATCAGCATTGCACCCGTGCGAAGCCGGGGCGGGTCGCTAGTTAAGTTAATAAATAACAAAATCTTTTCAAATCTGTCTTTTTCTTCATAAACCTATCTTACAAAAAAATACCCAAACATTTATAGATATTTTGCCAGTTTTTCGGATAAAAAGTTTTTGTAATAGTTGGCAACATTGACGTAAGGATTCGCCATCTCGTTCGGGTATACGCCGATGTCGTCTCTAGTACATTCTCCCTCTACGTCAGTACGTTAAGTCAAAGCTGTCAAACCTGAGTGTCAAATTGTGTCAAACTATAGAAAGTTCACAGACGTCACAGATGTAGTCACTACAGCACAGATTATATAGAAAATACGTTGTTTTCCAGTGTCCAGGATAGTCTGCTGTGCTGTAGACTGTACACTGTAAACGAATAATAAAATTGCAGCAATAGGTAAAATTGGAATGTCTGTTTAGTATTGAAATAACCGATTATGGCTAAATGCGTACCTATACTAAAATATTATTTTTTTACGATTTTTGTCTGTCTATTTGTTCCGGCTAATCTCAGGAACGGCTGATCGATTTTGTTTTATGGAGTTAACTTCAGTAGCAGTCCACTTAAACTAGTTTTCTGTAGTTTTTCAGCATAATATTATAATACATACCTATACATATTTGTCGACTTAACAATCGCAAACACGAATATTATTAATCACCTAACTACACCTAATTTTCTTATTGATTTACGGAACCCTGAAATGAATAAAAACTTATTACCTCGAGAATTAGGTTTATTGTGGTTTATTATTGTCAAGTCAAATCAACAAATATAAAATTTGACAAGAAAAAATATTATAGCAGTTCTTTTATAGCCATAATTATTCACAATCACAATTTATATAGATTTTCCAGAGCTTTTCCTATAAAATTGTCTATCAAATGCTGGAAAGGTTTATCAGAGCAGTGAGAGCAATAAAAAGAACACCATCTCAAATTTCATTGTAAGTCAGATATTTATAATTCGCTACTACCACAGATGCTAATAAGGACACTACGTAAAAACTTCCATATCCCTCAGTCACGTAGTAACGTCACTTCCCGGGTTATTTTTTCCCTTGTAAAGGACGTTCTGCAGAGCTTGACCAGTGTTGTCTGCTGTTCAGTTATGATGGACCGAAAATATTTTTTTAGATTCATTACTATTAACCGTGTCAAAAACGTAATTTATTTTTGACTTGGTTAATCTATCTAAGTAACTATATCTTCTTTCTTCTTCTTCTTCTTATCTTCTTATATATAAAAATGAATCGCAAAATGTGTTGGTAAGCGCATAACTCGAGAACGGCTGAACCGATTTCGATAATTCTTTTTTTATTATATTCCTTGAAGTACGAGGATGGTTCTTATGTAGAGAAAACGTAAATATGTACCACGGGCGAAGCCGGGGCGGACCGCTAGTCTTCTTATATATAAAAATGAATCGCAAAATGAGTTGGTAAGCGCATAACTCGAGAACGGCTGAACCGATTTCGATAATTCTTTTTTTATTATATTCCTTGAAGTACGAGGATGGTTTTTATGTAGAGAAAACGTAAATATGTACCACGGGCGAAGCCGGGGCGGACCGCTAGTCTTATATATAAAAATGAATCGCAAAATGTGTTGGTAAGCGCATAACTCGAGAACGGCTGAACCGATTTCGATAATTCTTTTTTTAATATATTCCTTGAAGTACGAGGATGGTTCGTATGTAGAGAAAACGTAAACATGTACCACGGGCGAAGCCGGGGCGGACCGCTAGTATTATATAAAAATGAAACCCGTTTTCCTTGGTCACGCGCACGGCATCACGCGTGAACGGGTGGACCGATTACGATTGAAGTACGAGGATGGTTCTTATGTAGAGAAAAAGTAAATAATAATTAATTCATATAGTTTTATTATTATTGTCTAATCTTGTCTAGTTTTATTATTATTAATTTGAATACTTTTAACCAGCATGTGCAAAGTTATTATAAGCAACATACTTTCGTGACAAGGTTATATTATAAGCAAGGTCGAAGGTCACTGTTATCTACGGTACCAGGAGATGCCTGATACATAGTTAAAGATTGTTCATACTACAGCACCTTCTTATTTTATTTATTTATTAATAAGATATACACATTGACCCGCAGTGTCGCTGACTATTTGTAGATTTCTCGTTTGCGGATATTTGGGAATTAAAAGCTAAGCTTTTGGATTGCACTTTTGCAATTATAGCCAAGTTAATTTTATTTTATGGAATTAAAGTATCATTTGTATACGTAGTATATTATTATTAGTCTGTGGTATCATCAATAATAAAGACTACAGTAGGTACAATTCAAATTTAATGGCGGCTCAGAACATAACAGATCAGATGCGTAGATATTAGCGGGACGTTAAGGGACCTGCGCACCCGCACTCGCACCTGCACCTAACTTCCGAACCGCCATTAAGTTTGAATCGAACTGTATCTATCAGTATAAATTAGTTATCAGTATTATCATTTTAATTTCTTTGAAACGAAAAGACTTCAGCCTACTCAGCTGCCCAGTAAATCCGTAAATATGTACTTTTAAAAACGAAAATGGGTAGAGATTAAAATTACGGTAGCATAGCATAGCAATCATTTTCAATTAGTTTATAAAGCGTTAAATAATACACAGAAATAATAAAAGCTTGTTATGAAATATGTACCACATCCGATTGATAATATTAATACTCGTTCTATGTACATGCACAATGAAGGTAACTGTTGTTATTCAGCAACGATACTGCGAGTAGCATAACCTTAGCAAAGGCTACAAGTCGATTGGCAATGATTTCACTTGGGACTACAGTCCCAAATAATTTTCAAAATTATTGTAAAAAGATATTTCACTGTAACAACTAAATGGGAAAATCGAATAAAAAGTGAATACGTTTGACTATAAAGTTTAATTGTTGGTTTAAAGCAATATTTTAAAAACTTTTCTGGTTCTAGAGTCAAATCAGAGCGAATAAACGCATTGAGAAAACAATTCGATGCATTTTTAGAAGAAGATAAGAAGCGGAAAAGTCGCAATGAATATATTTTGGGTTGGCTTGACAGGGTCCGGACCTCTACCACTATCACACCTGTGCGATATAAGGTACTTTAGTACTTACTAGCTTATTTCAACACCATGTAATAAGATTAAAATAATTTATTGTTCATCATTATTTTTTCAGGAAAATCAATGTGATTACACACAAGAATTAATAACAAAGTCGTCAGAATATTTACCTCGATTCAGAACACCAGATCCACATAGAAACATCGTATCGACATATAGAAATGTAGATGAAACGGCAATATTAAAAGAAATAAGTAAGAGTTATATTTTGATACCAAAGAAGCATTCAGTTCCCGACATCAACAATCGTTTTTCCATACCAACTTCTTCGAGTATAACTAATTTATCTAATGATACTGATTGGAAAAGTAAATATGATATTCTTAATGAATTAAAACAAAACGATGAAGAATATATTAATACAAAACACCAGGATCCACCACAAACTTGCAACGTGCCAGAAAAATTGTATTATGATAAATACGACTTTCCAGAAAAAGACAATAGTTCAGATAAACATATTAACATAAACGAAACGCCCTCTGAACAAATAAATATTGTGAACAATGGAGACGAACTACGTAAAACAAACGATAATCTAACAACTGCTCCTCAAGATACAAACGAATATGACAAAATTAAATGTAACGACACATTTGATCACACTAAAAATAATTCCTTGAATGATAAAAAAATATATGTAGCAAATAAAGATACAGATACACTTAAGAAAATTGATAATGATTTTACAAAAAACCCCGAAAAGTTCATACCTGAATTAAACGTAGTCAATAATGAAAACTTGCTGTTGAAACCAGAAAATCAGAGAATTATCAATGCTGATAACGGTGAAACGCATGAATTCGAAAATGGAGATTTAAATAAAATAAATGACGATTTAAATCAAAGTACTCAAGAAATTAAATTTAAGGAGAACGAAAATGATATTCTTAATAACTTTAAAGAATCTGTGAATCATGACTTGGAAACAAAAATTCGATACACCGATAAAAATCAACCTAAAGATCTGAACAATCAAAATATATGTCAAACTGAATCGAATGATAATAAACAGCACGAAATAAATATTTCGACAACACAAAATTCGGATTTCATAAACGTAGATAAATTGGAAAGTACAGAGCGGATAGAAGAAAATGTTACAAACGTATCCGAAACTCAAGAAATTATACAAGATGATAACGAAGGTAATATTAACTTAGAAAATGAAGATAATCCCAAGGGTTTCGAAGAATCCACTTTAATCGGTTCAGGTGAGCAATTCCAAACGGATATTGAAACAACTGATCTGAAAGATACTACGGAGAATGATACATCTCAAATAAAAGAATATGAGGATGAACAGAAAAATATGTTTTATTCGGAAAATCCCAATGAAAACTACGCATATAATGAAGAGTTAGGAGGAAACGCTGCAGAAAATGAGGCTTATGAAAACAATGAACAATACTCTTATTACGAGGCTGTTAAAGATGAGGCTAATTATGGCCCCGAAATAAATGAACACGCAGAATCAACGGAACCTTATGATCCTAATTATGAGCAACAATATGATAATCAATATGTTGGTAATCCTACCCAATACCAAAATGAAAATTATGAACAAGGTTACTATAATGTAGAAGAGCAAAATCAGGAATATCAACAAGAACAATATCAAAATTACGACCAACAAAACTATGAACAGCAATATCACCAATCAGATAACCCTGTTGAACAGCAACAATATGATAATGTATATGATAATCATATCGTGGAACAAGATGTATTGACCACCCAAATATCAAATGATGAATCTCAGGGGGAAAAACAAGTAGAGATTGAAAATAGTTATCATGATAATGATGAAATAGGAAATGAAATCGTAGAAAGCGTACCTCAAGTAGAAATTTCTCAAATAGAACAAACAACTGATTTAGAAAGATCATAAACTTTTAAATGCTTGAACCATTGCTTGAACTTTAAAATCTACCTAGACATAAAATTATATTTTGCTTTAGCTATAATAACACACTTAAAGATAAACCAAAACCAAACAATAAAAAGAAAAAAATTCGCTTTATTAGGCACGTATTTCTCTTAAATTTTATATAGATAATGTAATGAAAAAACCTGCCTGCTAGATCCGAAATAAATTATTTATGCAGAACATGTAAACATATTACGATTGTCGCAATATAATGTTTGTTACTAATATTCTATCTGCATAATTTATTTTATTTACCATTAAATTCGATTTCGTATTATGTATTAATATTCAAATAAATTTCATTGAGAATTGACATTTATTTTATTTTATTGATAACTACAGTTTATTTTACTCATGCTAATAACCCTTATCAAAATAAATTATTTCATTACTGGGTAGAAAATATTTGGTCTTTGAATGATTAAAATTTAAAATTGGACGTTTGGTTTTGAATTTATGGCGAAATTAAAATATGTATTACGATTTCTGCTGTACGGCCGCGACGCGGCACAAGCGCGTAGGCGTCATGAGTCATCAAGGCTGGGGTGCGCGTGCAATGCAAGAGGGGAGTTTAGATCTATGAGAAGGGTAATCGCGCGGCTCAGTTATAATATTTTAGAGAGATATTAATAGGCTCCGAAACAACTGGACCAATTTAAAAAATATTCTACCATTAGACACTGCAAAATTGAAAGGATTGGAAACAAATAATAATTTAATATTTTTTATTTAAATCATAATATACCTAAAATATATCTACTTCCACATTCAAGTGTTTGTCCACATTCAAGTTTTATTCTGGTAAAGGCATTTTTTCTAATATTGCTGCCTGCTCTGGTATTAAAGCTTCTAAAGGCTTTTTCCAATGAAATTCTTCCCATGGCAATCTATCCAAACCTGTCGCCCAGTGGTGTATGCGACATCTAACATTAACTTCTTCCTTGTTATTAATCTGTAAAATATTATTAATTTTTAACATTTGGGCAGAATATCTTACAGAAATATTAGATAAAATATATATCAAACATAACAGTAAATAATGGATGTGAATAATGAATATTTATCAATTATATTTTGAATCCCACTGGGTAAATAATTATTTATCATATATAATTAAATGTCAGTTAAAAAAAAAACTGGGAATTTAAGCATGAATGAAACTTACTTTAACAGTTACAAAAAATTCTTTTTCCTGTAAAGATAAGTCAGGTCCATTAATTTCTATGGGTGGCATTGTTATAGCATGTTCAGGTACAACAAACCCAGCTTTCCTAAAAGATGTTTTAATATGCCATGGTTCGAGTTTCCATGGTGTGGTTTTGCTCATGGTTATTTGTAATACTAAACGAGAGAGAACTCCTATGGTCTGAAAAAAAAATCTTAATTTGATTCTGTTCTAAAAAAAGGTTAAGAGAATAATATTACATGCATAATCTAAACAAATTCTAAGATTTATTATTTAATATTTAGTTTTCTAATAAAGATAAATAAAGTATAAGAAATGAGACATATAATTGTTTTAAGTATATTTTTTTTAATAATTGGAAAAAGTTTCTAGTGCTCACCTAGATCACAGGCACAGGAAATATTAGTGCGGAAGAGATTACTAAATAACAATGTTTTTAATGGTGTAAATGTATATGTATAGTTCTAGAATATCTTACCCTCTGGACATAAGGCGAAGTAAATTGTAATGTCTCTTTTGATTTATTTTCATCAGTTTTGAACTTCTGTAAGTTTTCAGGTGTAGCATATACTGCCAGTCCTGGTAGCAGAAATTCATTGTAGGCAACATTTGGTCGCAGTGTTAAAACATCGCCAACATTGCCAACACCTGAAAATGTTATACTTAGTTTATAATTTAGGTTTATTACATCATATTAAAATGAAACCCATTTTCCTTGGTCACGGCATCACGCGTGAGCCGTGAACGGGTGGACCAATTTCCATAATTATTTTTTTATTATATTCCTTGAAGTACAAAGATGGTTCTTATGTAGAGTAAATATATACCACGGGCGAAGCCTGGGCGGACCGCTAGTTATACATAAAAAAAAATTAGGTTTGGTCTGTCTTTATATAAATTCATTAAGTTAACTTAAGTATAACTTTCCAGTTGAATTTCCAGGTTTTTCTTTCTATTTTCGTCTCTTAATTCTTAAAGGATTTCAACTTTTTTGTTTATCCTAACAAGCTTTGCAATAAAAGTATAGGCTGTAACTTTAACAGATTTAAGTCGGCCAAATTCCTGGGTGTGGTTCCTTAGTGAATTAATGGACATATTTCAATTCAGTTTCTTTATATTCAAAAGCATTAGAATGTTTTATCAGACTTCAGAGTACAATTTTCTATCTAGAGGAATAGGATTTAGGACACTTTCTACACAATATCACTTAGAATTAAAATGTTAGGCAGCCTGACAAACAATAAACATGATATAGATACCATCAACGAATTTGTTCAAAATTATTTTCATATCTGGCTTCTTTGAAATATTTGTGTCTTCAACTAATTCGTAAATGAAATGCCGATTCTTCATTTTTGGTACTTTACCGCCTTTCTTGTGTAGTGGAAGAGGCCATTTTCTCTTTAGTATAAAGGTATTCTATGGAACAAAATAAACACATAAAAATAGCCAAAAATAAGTAAAGACTGAGAGAAATAAGAATAATTTAAAATGTAATACACACTCTAGTTTGTTGATTTAACACAGCCTGTGTTTGATCTAAAACACAAGTTTTATTAAGTATGGTACGCAGACCCCACATGGTAAGTAATAGGATCGACTAATCTGATAATAATTATTTACAATTAAATATTATATCTTCTCATACAGATTTATTATTTTTTTGTTTTTAAGATGAGTTTATAGGTTATGCTTAAAAGTCTCGGGCTATATAAATGTGTCATTTGTCATTTTCATACGTCAATGTCATATATATTATCCACAGAGTTCATAACTTTAGTAGTGTATTTGTTGAAAGATGTCTCGTGGACAATAATTGTGGAACTAAGAGCGTTTTCACATTATCCGATCCGATATCGGATATCGGAAGCCGATAGCCGATATCCGATATCGGAGGGAAGTAAAATGTATGAAATATGTACCTGTCTTTCACATTGTCCGGTCCGATATCGGATATCGGAGCCGACACCGATATTCCCAGTGGCTATCGGACGATAATGTTCAGTGTTGCCAACTCAATTTTCGAAAAGGCAGTATACCAACTGCAAAAAAGCACTAGTTTGTGTATTTTCAGTCTTATAGGGCGCTCAATCTTTAAAAAAAATTCTTTGCTTTTAACCTAAAACCCTTTCTATTAAAATAAACCTTTTTTTATTAAGAAAACACACATTTAAGTATTTATAGGCATTTAAAATACGATTTATACGGCTGGTATTTTTATTTGCCGTATTAAAATATACGGCAATTGGCTGAACTGAAGTAAACAAAAATATATTGCGTTCTTAAATTCAAATATCTATCTTCGAAAACATTAGTGTCTATCATCTTTATTTTATCTCATTCTGCCTCGCTCCTCCTCCTACTCGGATGTTGGTTGTGCTGTTTATTGTATTGTTGTCATTGAGTACTTTGTTTTTAACTGACTTCAAAAAAAGGAGGAGATTTCACACCGATTTCATTTTTATTTTGAATTTACAACAAAGAATACAAAGTTTGAAAACTCTTAATTCTAAAATAATTGCTTATGACAATAAAATAATTATGTATCTTTACTTACAGGAAATTACACCAATCATATTACAAATATATTTGAACGAGTGACAATATTAGGTATTTTAGGATATTACAGAATACAGTGTAATAAGAAAAAGAAAAGAAAATGTGAACAAAGATTGTATCACTTAATAAATTTATCATAGGTACTAGGTACATGAACTTTTATAAATGTATGTAGTGAAAAAATGGTAATATATATAGGTTGTAGTAGGTATTGATATAAATTTATTTAATTTATAATGTGTTAACATAAGTATATTATGATATACAAATGACCGATATCAAAACTATTTAGTAAATAGCACATCTAAATAATATGCAGTATAATTTATAATTTGTGATATCAAATCTTTTTTTACATTTTACTTTTCTTTTTTGAAGTTGTTTTTCTTTATCGTAGTTATTTTTAATGTACGTGTACAACTATGATATAACATTTGATTTATTTTTAATTATACCTTTTTTTATCAACTGGCAATTTAGTTTAGTTTTCTCTAAAAATTTCTGGCAACACTCATGATGATATCGGAACGATTTTATCGGACAATGTGAAAGGGCAAATTGTATCCGATATCGGATATCGGCTATCGGCGTCCGATATCCGATATCGGATCGGATAATGTGAAAACGCTCTAAGTCTTGCATAACCTTTTACAAGGGTGCACTCACACACATCAGTCACCGTCACGGCACGTCACCGGACAGGATTAAAAAAAAATATGTATCAATAGTTCTAGTATGACTCTGTTCCCACACGACAGTCGCCGGCACGAAATCTATCAGTGACGTCACCGGTCGTCAAATAATCTTTCCATACATGTATCATACTTTTATCCCCACTCACCCGGTGCCGTCACGTCTCAGTTCAGTCAGCGTCGTGCTACCGTCAATAATTGCTACATGTTCTCTAGCGTGACACACGTCTAATCACTGACTAACCTGATGTATGTGTTCAATGATTCAGTCAAACCGGCGACGTGACTGACGGACAACATGACGGTGACTGGTGTTTGTGGATACGTACACAAACCGTCACCGATCAGTCATCGGTGCCGTGACGGTGACTGATGTGTGTGAGTGCACCCTAAACTGATTACGAACACGACGAAGTATTTCGACCTGTGATTTCGACTTTACAGGCACATTATTTTCATTCATATCGGTAGTGAATCTGTCAGAAGATCAGCAACTGAAAATAAAATCACATAAACCATTGCTGCGGAAATTTTTGATTCTATTTTATAAATTACAATAAGATTTATTTTTCAGTGATTTTTCACTTATCTAACTTCGAAAATTCTTAGTAATATAAACATCAAAAAGGAACTATATGTAGGTACTATAAGAAATTACACGCGAGGCCGGGTTATATATTAGTTTGAATATAATTAGAATGTACTGCGATTCTACACAGCTACCTAATTGATGTATGTAGTTGATAACAAAACGCAGCAAGTCAACGACTATTAGCTATTAGTAAACTGTGGGTAGTTGGGTCAAACTCAAAACTCAAACTCAAGCATTTATTTATTCAATTAGACTAGAAGCACTTTTGAAACGTCATTAAGTACATATTTTTAACATTTACCACCGATTCGGAAAGCAGTATCTACGGAGAAGAATCGGCAAGAAACTCCATAGTTGCTCTTTTTAATCATGTCAGATTTACAATTTTACAAATTACTTATGTAATATCATATTAAATTATCATAATATGCCAAAGAACTGTCCTGTGGTTTTTACGCGACAACCCATGGAGGGTTTTTATCTGCCATATATTCCTTAATACTGTAATAGGCTCTCTGGACAAGTACATTTTTTATATAAGTTTTAAATTTAGAATTACTAAACTCTTTAATATTATGAGGAACAACGTCCGAGCCTCTAGGCACGATTCGTACGAATTTTGTTGGAATTTTGGTACGAATGTGCCACGAGTCAAAGGAAAGCGGCAATTTATAGTATTCGATTGGTATTCGATTAACAAAAATATTAAATCAAAAGTTACGTCTAATCTAGTTACGTCTACTAGTTTTCCACCCGCGGCTTCGCCCACGCCGGCAAAGAAAAACCCGCATAGTTCCCGTTCCCGTAGTATTTCCGAGATAAAACCTATCCTGTGTCCCGGGGTAAAAAGTAGCCTATGTCCTTTCTCGGGTATCAAAATATATCTCTATACCAAATTTCATGCAAATTGGTTCAGTAGTTAAGGCGTGATTGAGTAACAGACACCAGTGCAAACTTAGCACCCCATCTATGGAATTTTGGGTCGAAAATGACCTTGATCGTTAGGTCCCCGTTAGGTCCTTTAAGGTCCACCAATTTTTTCGTTAGGTCCCCTTTAGTTTTTTTTTAAATAATTTTTTAAATTTTAGGTATAAAAAAATTACACTTTAGCACCCCATCCATAGAATTTTGGGTCAAAAATGACCTTAATCTATAGGTCTTCGTTAGGTCCTATAAGGTCCCACAATTTTTTCGTTAGGTCCCCTTTAGTTTTTTTTTAAATATTTTTTTTTTAATTTTGGGTATAAAAAAATTACACTTTAGCACCTCATCCATATCAAAATTGGCGAATTTTATCAAAATCGTATTCTTTACCGTTAGGTCCGTATAGGTCCATCATTGAAATTGTTAAATTATTTATTTTATTAAAATCTATATATTTATAAGAAAGTCGTGTTAGTTACTCCACTTATAACTCAAGAACGGCTGAACCGATTTAGCTGAAAATTGGCAGGGAGGTAGTTTAGAGCCAGGAGAAGGATATAGGATACTAAATATGTACCACGGGCGAAGCCGGGGCACTAGTTATAAAATAATTGAAACCTGCGCATGCGCCTTAGAGCATTAAGACATGCGCACATCATACATAAACAGCGCGAAATTTAAATTGGTATCGTTTCATTTATTAAATCAATAAATAAATCTATACTAGTCACGTCTGGTTCGAAAGATGAGACTGGCTTTTTATTTCGAAAATTTATTTGGCAACACTTAACAGTTAACTGTCATTAAAACCTGAGTTGTTGATGTGTCAAAGCTTGTCAAAGTGATTTTATTTTCTGCGATTTTAGCTTAGGATTTTAGTGATTTCTAATAATTGAAAACTGAGTTGAAAACATGACGAAAACTTTAAACTATGATTAATAAATTTAAAAAGAAACAATTTGAAAGAGATGTAGTTTTCAAGGAAAAACACACAGTGTGACTTGATATTTTGATACTTTTCATCTTGATTGCATTGCACATTATATGATTTGTTTAATATTATTATTATTATTTTGCATGGATGATACCAGTAATCCAGTTATAAACTATTAAAGCAACAATATAAAATTGAACGATCTGTCCGTTCAAAATGTTTAAAGACACAAAATCAGTATCTCAACGAGATTTCTTCTATGACCGAACCATGTTATTCATGTTGAAGAGCAGTACAAAAAAAACAAGATGGAATAACTGCAGAAATGGAAGAGTTAATGATGTCAGAGATAATGATAGTGATTCTTATTCTTTATTCGCGGCTGAACGCGGCTTTTAGATTTAATATGATTATATTGATTAAACAAAATTTAATTGTATTTTATTATGTTTTTTATTACTTTCACTAGCTGTTCTTTTTTTTATCTGTATCAGATAACTGTACCAGATTACATATATATAATATTATATAGATGAAGAGTTTGTAGAGGTTGTTAATCTCTCAAAAAAACAAAGCTCGTAATAATAAATTAAAGTATCAAAACTTTATTTCCAACTATAACCTAAGTTACCATTAGGTTACCTTAATATGATGATTTTTTGAATTTGCCGCCTTTTCCAGTCTTATCTTTCGTTAGCCGGACTATCACCACAGTATCACCATATTTCCTACAGTATGGCGACGAATGTACTTGTGCAGAGAAACGGAGGGGAACTGGCGGGGGGTCGGGCGACGCGGGCCGCTTAATGCAATCACGCTGAGTTTGCATTAACTATCGCGAAAGGACGACGCAGTCGTATTTTTTGTGTAATAATTTTATTATACATAGGTACTTACATATTCTATTATGGCGCGCAAAAACTGTTCCGTTTACGGATGTAAATCTACATTGAAATCCCAGAAGGAAACAATATTTCAGAAAGATTGTATTAATAATTGTATCTGTTGAATTAAAATCAAAGCTATGTATATGTTGTCCTCATTATTTTCTAATCAGATTGTACATCCCAATGCGAATGCATTACTTCTTAAATGGTATAATATACAATTAAGAACATCCAAAAATAAAGTGTCCACGTAAATAATATTTAGCAGTGCAATATCTGTAATTATATATTTATGAACAAATGATTACATCAGATTTAATAATCGCAATTATTTTGAATGTACATATGAATAAATGATTTCATCATAATATTAATAATCACAATTGTTTTATTTCCCATTTGTTGCAACCCTAGCGTATTTTCGTGTGGCAGCGTAAGTACCTACGCTGGCGGCGGCATCGCGCGACATCAAAGGCGTTTCCTTACTGTAGGAAATAATATTGTAATACTGTGCTATCACTATCATTATTATATTATACATAGTATAAAACAAAGTCGCTTTCTCTGTCCCTATGTCCCTTTGTACGCTTAAATCTTTGAAACTACGCAACGGATTTTGATGCAGTTTCTTTTAATAGATAGAGTGATTCAAGAGGAAGGTTTATATGTATAATAACATCCATTAAATAGTGGAGAAGTACTGCTATTTTTGAGGTTTCTAATGTGATGTCGTAAAAAATTACCAGCCTTACTTATAAAAACTGACTGATCTGTTGCATAAACACCTCTCAGTTAAATAACTCTCAACTCCTTAAACAATGATTAAAATAATCTTAGGTACTTATAAACCTATCTCAGCAGTCTCTCAACTAAGTTACGTCAATATATGTATTTTTTTCTAGTAACATTATCGAAATAAAACCCGCTATTCACGTAAAACTTGACTAAAAATGTACTTTTTGACAAATATGAATGGTAGACTTTATTTTGTATGACGTTTAACTGACAGGATATTGATAACTTTCAAATTTCAAACATTTGTACAGATTTGAGATTTTTGATAAATTCAAATTCAGTTTTAATTTAAAATGAGTTCAATGATCAATAAACGTTCTCGTTCGACGAATTGGAGTGAGGAGGATAAGGTACGTAATGTACACAAGAAATCTAATAGAATGTACTTATTTCCTTACATGTTTTAATGCTTATTAATAAATATATATTGCTCTTTAGAAAGTGCTTCGAAAATAATTAGTGCTCGAGCGAGCACATATTATATTAGAGAATAAGGATACGTCGACTAATACAAATACAGCAAAAAAACTTGCATGGGAAGATGTTTTGTCTTGGTTATTTTAGTTTTACTTATTCTAACAGTTTCTTGTATTTAATAAATTGTTACAGTGTAATAACATTATTATTGTATTTATATTTCAGTTATAATATCATTTCACTCCATAAAAGGGACTTAAGCCAAATACAAAATCAGTGGAGGAATTTGAAGAAAGCTAAGGCTTCGGAACACAAATTTAGAACGGCAAGAAACATGACAGGCGGGGGACCTCCGCCACCAAGTCCTCCGCCTGAAGATCAAGAGCTTATAGCAGCTCTTCCTAATGAGTTTGTGGTTGATAACAATCCTTTCGATAGCGATGCAACACATGGCCAACAGGTTTATATTTTTTACATTTTCTACTGCTATTATTCCTTAATTTGGAATATCCATTAAGGGATAATAGCGCTATGCATATATAGTTTTTTATTGTGAGATTGAGTAATTATATTTTATATATTTATAGGAAGTTACTAAGGAGTCTGCTGATGATACATTGAAATTGAATGAAAATGATGAAAGCACTGCACATGCATAGGTAATCATATTATATAATAATTTGTATAATATTTTTATCAGTTATGTTATACAAAAATATCAGTATTATAAATAAAATTTATATTATTTTAAAATAATTATTATTTTTTTATTTTTAGCCTGAATTGCCAAATTTCTCCACTGAATTGCCACGTATAAATCCTACACATCATATTTTCAAAGCTAAACCAAAAAAAACGTAAGTATGTAATGTTGAAAATAGAATTTCATGAAATTTCCTGTGCTTATTGTTCAGCTGTGATTTATGTGAAATAATGTTTAATGTTTATGTTATTTTTACAGTGGGAAATCAAATTCCAATTACGAGCATCAATTATTCCTCCTTGCAAAAAAAAGCAGGGAGGAATTAATGAAGCAACAACAAGAGTTGCATCTATTAAGAATAGAGCAAGAGAGGGAGCTTCACCTATTAAGAATAGAACAAGAGAGGGAGCTTCACGAGAAGAAGCTCCAAATACTTGCATTAGAGGAGGAATATTTAAAAAAAATAAATTTTGAAAAATAATAAAATATGGTTTTTATTGATTAAAATAAGTTTCAATATAAATGGCCCTGTTTATATTTTCGTCTTCATCTTCTATATTATCAGGGATAGTTGGATCGATTAATAATTGATTTTCAAGGCCTGAAGGATCTAGAAAAATACAAAATAAAGAATTAAAATATACTTATTTTTTAAGTATTGGCATTATTAAATATACTTTGTTTACATATTAGTTTGCACAAATACCTTGATTTAAAATAGACTCATTAAAGAGTATTGCAAAACTGCACAAGCAACAATAGTGGTCTTGATCACTTGCAGAGACCCTCGCATTGTTTCGTTGAGTATGCGGAATCTTTGCTTCCACACCCCAAAGCAACGCTCTACAGTATTCCTCGTTCGTATGTGACTCAGGTTGTACCTTTCTTCTGCCTGTGTCCTTGGTCTTAATATTGGTGTTAGAAGATGCGAAGTACAAGGATACCCGCTATCTCCAATCAGCTTCCCATGAAATTCATTCTCCTCAAACCTCCGCTTTATTGAGCTTTCTCTATATATGCGGGAATCATGTGTACTTCCTCTCCAGTGACACACAATATCGCAGATTTTAAGGTCAGAGTCACATACTACCTGTAATTATTGTCATCAATATTATTATAAATTAGAAACACATAATAGCACACATAACAATGAAAATTTATTACTTTAAATACACTATGATCAAACTAAAATGTTATTGTACAATGTTCATACTTGAGTGTTAATGGAGTAATGTCCCTTCCTATTAACATAGTACTGTCCAGCCTCTCCACTCACTTTGCGTATCTTAATATGAGTGCAATCTATTGCACCAATGATACGCTTCATCCCGCATATTATGGCCTCAAATTTCCTAATTGCTTTGGCTTCCTCGGTTGAGTTCGACGGCATATTAATATAACGCGAACTTTTAGAAGCTAACGCAATAGCAACATTTCGGGACAAACGGGAAAGTGTCTGTTGACTCATTCTGTGAATGTCAGCACAATCTTCTTGGATCTTAATGTAATAGATCGTTATACAGGCTTTTCTATTGTATATATCCAAAACTAGAGCACAAGTCACATCTACCTCATGCCGGCCCCAATATCGAATAACTGCCATCACTTGCAGTTCCACTGGAATACCGCCCCCTCGAGTGTCCACGCGAAGGTCATCCCGAATCAAATTAATGATTTGTTGCATGTTATTCTTTCCGAATCTATACCTCGACCGTAGTGTGGCCCTGTGGCCGCTACAAAAAATATATTGACACCATAGATTGACACTAATACCAGGTTATTTTAATTCTAGGTTGAAAAGTAGGTTTTTAATAAATAAGCACTCTCAGAACAATAGATTTATTTAATAAATGAAACGATACCATTTTAAATTTCGCGCTGTTTATGTATGATGTGCGCATGCCTTAATGCTCTAAGGCGCATGCGCAGGTTTTTATTATTTTATAATTTTAATAAAATAAATAATTCAACAATTTCAATGATGAGCCCATACGGACCTAACGGTAAAGAATACGATTTTGATAAAATTTGCCAATTTTGCTATGGATGGGGTGCTAAAGTGTAACTTTTTTATACCTAAAATTAAAAAAAAATTATTTAAAAAAAAACTAAAGGGGACCTAACGAAAAAATTGTGGGACCTTATAGGACCTAACGGAGACCTATCGATTGAGGTCATTTTTGACCCAAAATTCTATGGATGGGGTGCTAAAGTGCATTTTTTTTTATACCTAAAATTTAAAAAATTATTTAAAAAAAAACTAAAGGGGACCTAACGAAAAAATTGTGGGACCTTAAAGGACCTAACGGGGACCTAACGATCAAGGTCATTTTCGACCCAAAATTCCATTGATGGGGTGCTAAGTTTGCACTGGTGTAACAGACAGAGTTACTTTCGCATTTATAATATTAAGTATGGATATTGAGACTAAATTTAGTGAAGTATTGTAAGCGCATTGCCTCCAATTTTAACAAGAACAATAAAATATGCTCTATAATTATATATTGATAATAGTCACAGAGCAAGTAAGTATATATGTAGTTATCTGTGGTGAGTCACCACAGATCACCACTGGTGACACCGAACGCGGAAAGTCTCTGACTAATATATAGTCATTTATTTATCTGTGGCGGAAAGAATTAAGAATGTGTCCAACACAGTGTCAGTGTGACCAGATTCAGTATTTTAATACTTTTTCAGTATATTTCATCGACTTTTCCGAACATCGGTATATTTTTAGGTATATTGCTGGAAGTCAGTATTTTTGGGTATATTTTGGCTGACGTTATGGCAACACCGTCGTGAGTGATCGTCTTAAAGTTGCGACAATGTTTGCGGAATTCCCCGGAACGCGAACATTGGGGACTTTTTCGGATTTATACATGTTATCTATGAGCAAACATGAGTAAGTTACAGATATGACAAGAAAGACGGCCGTCGCCGGCGTTGTAGTATTGTAATACTACCTTTACAATTATCAATCAATACATAGTATAAATCAGAGTTGCAGAATGTATGTTCGCCTAAAACTTTACAACTGCTGGACTGATTTTAATGAGGTTTGCACCATTAGATAGAGCGTAATTTCCAGATTGCATACATTGAAATCCGTTGTATTTCATGAATATCAGTTTACCCGGATGACTTCGGGACGGAATGCTAGTTTATCTATAATTTTCAAAACAAAGTCTAGTTTTTAAGTTTTCAGTTGAATGAATAGGTAGTAGTAAAACATATAAGATATTTTATTACTAGTATAAAATCGTCTAATACGGTTCAAGTGAGATGATTGTCTCTTCTGCACTCGACTTAATCTTTGAGGACTTTCTTTCGATAATTCGGGAATTTCCCCAAAATAGAAGATGGTTTTTGTCATCATATAAAATATAGAACGCGATTTTCGTTGTTTTTATTTACTTAGTTGCATTCATCTGGACAGCGTGTCTAGTTTTCAGCAAAGTTATTTAGCGAAGTGGGAACAAATTCCGGAATTTTCTTTGTGGCTTTCACGTTATAAGGATGATGAGTTCACCGCATTTTGTAAAGCATGCAATGCGAACCTGCAAAGTAGATAAGCATCTATAAAACTAACATTTATTGTGAGGATGAATTGTAGAGAAAGGATGAACGTGTTAAGAAAATCAGTATTTTTATTATTGGTATATCTGTCATATGTAAGTCGGTATATTTCAGTATTTTTTTGAGGTGCTTCGGTATTTTTGTAAAATTTAATCTGGTCACACTGCACAGTGTCCAATGGTTATAGATTTTTTTCGTTGAATTGTAAATTATTGCAGTGTTTCTGCGTGGTTGTTCATTGAAATTTTTTAGCATACAAAAATATTGTGTAAATTTTTACGGACTATAGGATTGATTTTAAAACTAATATTTTGAAGTTATAATAAAAACATTGTTTATCACAAAATGGACGACGATACTAGCCCGGACTTACAGGTACGTAAATATTATTAAGGTTATAGAATTTTCTATCGGCGTTTCTTTAGTTTCAATTATTTTTCAGAAATGCCTATCAGAAAGTACTATGGACAATGATGAAGTACCACTTATAAACGAAAATTCAAACGGATTATCTCATTTACTGACGGACGGAGAATTCAGTAGCGTTGATGCCGCTGTTGATGAGTCGTCAATATCAAACCAGGGTTTTCTTAATGCAGTTGAGTTATCAACTGGCAGTGTTGGCGATTACTTAGAGAATAATACCGAGGGTTATAATAACGACTCATTTGATGTGGGTGATAATGCCGTTAATTTCCCTAATGATTCTCTAAGCAATGTCCTCTCTGATGGAGATTCTCGTCTGAGTGCTACGTTTAAATGTACAGATGATAATACAGAAGGTAATTCTAAAATAAACAACGACAGTGAATTTTCAAGCGAGGTATTTGCTATGGAAGAAAGCATAGAGCGGGCCGAAAATAATGCAAAAATGGAAAGTAATGGCGTGATTGAAATGAATGAAAATTCAGAAAGCAATGTAGACAGTAATATTGAAAATGAAGACAACGTTGTTCACGAGCATAGTAATGACAACAACTTGGAAACTAATGACTCTGATAATGGTGAAGTAAAGAATGAAGAAATTACTGAAGAAAAAACTGAAGAAAAAACTGAAGAAAAAGAAATTAGTGAAAGCATTGAAGCACAAATAACAAATAAATCGGATGAGGTAATTTTTTTATTATATACTGATTTTCATTGCAACCAAATAACAGCCAGTACTTATATTTTTTATTTCAATATCAAATCCAAAAATTTAGAATTTTTGTCTGTTTGTCCGTATTACTTTATTTCAGCTCATGGTTACAGCACCTAATCTATCGATCAACAACTCAAAGTAGTAGAAAAGTGTCTGCCATAATTCTATTTCAGCTAAGTAATTAATGTTTAATAATTAAAATTAAAATATTTTTCAGCCCATGGAAACTAGTTGTACATCTGAAGATGTAAAGACAGACAATGCAGAAGAAGATGTCTCATCTGATGAGAACAAGAAATTAAGTACAGAAGAATCAAAAGAAAATGAAACTGAACAAACTGACAAAAATGAAGATCAAGAGATGTCTCCAAAGGTGTGAAAAGTTATATTTTAACATACTTTACTTTATCCATACTAATATTATAAATGCAAAAGTAACTCTGTCTGTTACTCAATCACGCCTTAACTACTGAACCAATTTGCATGAAATTTGGTATAGAGATATTTTGATACCCCGAGAAAGGACATAGGCTACTTTTTATCCCGGGAAATAGGATAAGTTTTATCCCGGAAATCCCACGGGAACGGGAACTATGCGTGTTTTTCTTTGACTGCGCGGGCGAAGCTGCAGTTGGAAAGCTAGTATCAAATATATTATTAATGGTATGGTTTCCATGATAACAGCTAATGCTAAAAAATAAAGTATAAATATAAAGTATTAGCTTTTTAGTTAAATGCTACTTTATAAATTACTAGCGGTCCGCCCCGGCTTCGCCCGTGGTACATATTTCGCAATAAAAAGTAGCCTATGTCCTTTCTCGGGTATCAAAATATCTCCATACAAAATTTCATGCAAATTGGTTTAGTAGTTAGGCGTGATTGAGTAACAGACAGACAGAGTTACTTTCGCATTTATAATATTAGTATGGATTAAGGTATTTTTATTTGAGTGCTTTCTACGGACTGATCAGTTGTTTCATAACTGTTCCCTTTCATTTAATACTAGCTGTGCTCTATATATAGCCTTTAGTCTTCTTCGTTAAATGGGCTATCTAACACTGAAATAATTTTTCAAATTGGACCAGTAGTTCCTAAGATTAGCGCGTTAAAACAAACAAACTCTTCAGCTTTATAATATTAGTATAGATACCATTTAAAGAATTGAACATGAGGCACATAAGTATACTTAATAACTCAGGCCCCGGAATCACAGACACAATATAAAATCTATTGTGTCGTGGATCGATCGGACCGTTCGGGGCTCAATGGGTTAAAGAGTATTTGTTATTTTATATTGTAAATCTGTCTGCCAGATGGGTGGAGCTGAAGAAACGGAAGTGGTGTCTGAAGATGAATTGCCAGCGGTGCAAAAGCCTAGTGTTAAGGACGCTGAAAATGTTTCCGATGATGAATTACCAGGTCCAAAACCAGCAGAACTACCTGCTGACACAGAGGTTAGATCTATCATCTTGAAAATTATATTTTGGTGTGATTTGAGCCTTATCTTATTCTTTATACTCTTAAATGAAATAGAAAAAAAAATCTAAGGCATTAGTCATTTGTTTATTTTTAAATCCAGTCATTATACTAGGCAATAAACACAAGGTAACACTGCTGATGACAAATTTTTCACAGGTTGTTTCAGAAGATGAACTTCCGTCATCTAAAAAGGAGTCCACCAGAAAAAGAAAGCCTGATGAAGAAGGTGACTATGATCCAGAGTCTCCCACAGCAGAGAAAAAGCAGGCAGTAGCCAAGGTATGACATAATATATGTATACCTAAAATTATTGGTGCACATACAATAGAAGAAATATAATGTTAGCATAATTTTAATGTTTTATAAAATTTAAACTAATAGCAATGATTTTCTTGCAGAACGGAGAAAGTAAACCAGTACCTGCTGAAAAGCGAACATCAATAGATGAAAAACCTAAGAAAAAAACATTACCTGAATTAGATAAATACTGGAAAGTGGTCAATGATGATCCCACAGACTTCACTGGATGGACATATCTTTTGCAATATGTAGATCAAGAGGTAACATAAATTTAGTTTACCTTGGGTGTGTGCAATACTAACATTTAACAATAATTATTGTGATGAAAAATTTTGCTAATCTCTTGAGCTTTGTGAAGCCAAGAGAACTGAATATGTATGTGGATTGGCAAGGGCCAACTGATTTACTAAATGCACACTCTCTTGAAATTGTGTTTCTGACATTTGTTAATTGTTAAAACTTTTTGCCAACAGAGTGATGTAGAGGCAGCTCGTGAGGCTTATGACGCCTTCTTGTCTCATTACCCATATTGTTATGGTTATTGGAGGAAATATGCTGATTATGAAAAACGTAAAGGAAGTAAAAAGAAGTGCCTCGAGGTGAGTACCTCTTACGTAGCTTTTAATAATTTTTTGTTACACATGATGTCTTGGTAAGGTTTAATAATATCTAATTTTATACAATTCACATGTCATAACACTTGGATTTGAAATTGTTTTAGTCGTAACACATTGTGCAATTGCTTTTTTTTCCCAACAGTGCAACGAGGTCGGCAATGTCCGTAAGGCAAAATCTACAGTATGCATCGAAGAGTTGTATAAGCGTTACGTAGAGTTTATTTTAGTGTTTAATTCATTGTGGTGCTATATTGTATTTAGTAGTGTTTATATATATTATTTAAGATGTACACGCATGATGTATTGTCAAATACCTTATCATGTAATTTATTTAAGTAAGTGCTTAATGAAGATGAATTGAATTACTTAAGTTTATTGTTAAATTAAATGATATAAGCGTGAAGCGCAACAGGTCCTCATTAATTTGGTACGCCATTGAATGGCATTAGCAAGGGAGACGGCGACGGGGAGGCAGAACGACGGCCGCCGACTGTGAACAGGTGTAATATATCCGACAAACATTTTTATAAGTTGGATGGAAGCGAGATGTCGGCATTGCCCCGTCCTGGCCGCGGTACGACCTCTCGTTTCACAATTCAAAAATTATATTAAAACATAATATAATGCTATTAAATATTCCCTTGCTTCTCGGCGCCGCCGTCGTTTGGCGACGCTCGGCCGCCCTGGGACTTGCTAACGAGCTCTGCGCGTTTCAGGTGTTAGAAAGAGGTCTGAAAGCTATACCATTATCAGTGGATCTCTGGATACATTATCTCAATCATGTCAAATCAACTAGAACTGAAGACCACGTCTATATACGATCTCAGTATGAACGAGCGATAGGTATGTAAATTTTAAAACAACAAAAAAAAATATATAATCATAAATTTACGTGAATCGTTTTTTTATACTATCTTCTATTCAATTGATATGGTATAATTGTTATTTTTTAATTGTAGAGGCATGCGGTTTAGAGTTTCGCTCAGATCGATTGTGGGAGTCATACATAAAGTGGGAAGCAGAAAATGGTTCAGCTTTGAATGTGACCAACATCTATGATCGTTTATTAGCTACGCCAACACTCGGATATACATCCCATTTTGACAAGTGAGTAGAACATTTCAGGAGCTTTTTTAATTGAAAATAACAAGGTTATAGACATATTTGTTTAATTAATAAACATGGAAAATATTACAAACAATAGGATTATCTTTAAAAAAGCTTTTTCATTTACCTTCAAAAGTCAAATTATGGATTTTAGTCATTTTTCGCTTCTGTTCTTACATAATTACATAAAACTTAAGTAATAATCTTTGATTATTAAGTTTTTTATCATTGTTTGAGTAATATACCAAATTCTGGATTTTAGTTATTTGTCACTTCTATTCTTAATAATTATAGTCTTTAAGTAGACGCTGATTATTAATATGATTTTATAAGTGATGCATACCCAAATGCAAAAAATTGTCATTGTATTGTATTGTGTGTCTTATGTGTATGTTGTTATGGTGCAGTTTCCAAGAGCACGTGATGTCGGAGCCGGTGGCGGGCGTGGTGTCGCGCGCGGAGCTGGTGCGGCTGCGCGGCGAGGTGCGCGACGCGAGCGGACAGCTGCCGCAGCTCGACCTGCCGCCCGGCGAGGACGAGCCGCTTGACCACGTGGTGAGATATACTACCTCCTATTTATGTTAGAAACGCGAAGAAAACATGTATGTTTGTTACTCTTTCACGCAAAACAGCTTATGAGAGTTGTATGAAATTGAATATAGAGATAGATACTTTTTCATGGTACACGCGACATCCAAAGAGTAAGTAAAGCGTGCTCATATACACACCCCGAAACTAATCAATGAAAATTGAAAAAAAGTACATATCTGCAAAATTAGCCCCTATTTTACGTTTTCTAAATATTGAAATTACTTTTTTTTAAATACTTATTATTGATATGGTATTATATGTTTTTAAAGACCTATAAAATTAATAAGTATAACCTATAACTTTGTTACTAGGCGTCTGAGGAGGAAGGGCAGGCAATCAAAGAGCGCATTATCGCAGCGAGGAGGAAAGTGCACAAAACTACCGGGGAAGAGGTCGCCGCGCGATGGGCGTTTGAAGAAGGGGTGCGTGATAAATAAATTATTGTTAATGCTATTCATAGAATTGAAATAATTTTATAAATTTCGATTTAAGATTTTTTTTTGTGATTTCCATTTATTTTTTTGTAGTAATACATTTGTATGTAAGCCCATTAAACTAACTTTAAGTATAATTTAATTTATACAGATTAAACGCCCATACTTTCACGTGAAGCCTTTAGAAAGATGTCAGCTAAAGAACTGGAAGGCTTACTTGGAGTGGGAGAAGCAGCATGGATCGTTGAAACGCGCTTTAGTGTTGCATGAACGATGCCTAATCGCGTGTGCATTGTATGAAGAATTCTGGATGAGGGTACGTACATGAGATATATAAAAAAAATCAATATTTCTTTTGCACTATGGACAATCATTAAATAATACAATATGTATACACTGTAGCGTAAAAACAATAAAATTACTGTGTACTATGCAATTCAATTCAACTTATTATAGGAATGTTATCAATTTGAAAAATTAATATCTATGTAGTCATAAAATGGCGCAAAATCGATCCTATTCTTAGTTAAATCGCATAACTTATTGCAATGTTTAGAGTATTTGAAACATTGCCAACAGGTTGATTAATTTATTATCATCACTCATTCTAACATGTTCTAACATTCTGAAAACGAAAACATTAAAGAAGTTTAGAAACTTATGTCAATTTGTTAATGTGTATCCTTGCAGCTGATAAAACTCTAGAACATAAACATGTATTCTTGCAGCTGATAAAGCTCGTTAAACATAAACATGTATTCTTGCAGCTGATAAAGCTCGTTGAACATAAACATGTATTCTTGCAGCTGATAAAGCTCGTTGAACATAAACATGTATTCTTGCAGCTGATAAAGCTCGTTGAACATAAACATGTATTCTTGCAGCTGATAAATCTCGTTGAACATAAACATGTATTCTTGCAGCTGATAAATCTCGTTGAACATAAACATGTATTCTTGCAGCTGATAAATCTCGTTGAACATAAACATGTATTCTTGCCGCTGATAAATCTCGTTGAACATAAACATGTATTCTTGCAGCTGATTAAATTCCTCGAAGAGAAGTCAGCCGCGCACCCAGAACTCGTGGCAGTGCAGCGTGACGTGCTAGAGCGGGCGTGCACCGTGCACCACCTGGACAAGCCCGAGCTGCACCTGCACTGGGCACACTTCGAGGAGGCGCTCGGCCACTGCGCGCGCGCCGCGGAGATACTCGACCGCATCGAGAAGACGTGCCCGGGGCTCGTGCAGATACAGTACCGGTGCGTGAGCACGCAAACACATTGTCATACTAAGGGCCGATTTTTCAATGCTTGGATAAAAGTTATCCGTCCAATAAAGTAATACACGATACAATTAAAATGTCACGTAAACTGTCAAATACGGGCAATTAGAATACGTTTTTAAAATGGTAGTTTTATACATTACGACGAATAAGTTTTAACTAAGGATTGAAAAATCAGCCCTAAATAGACTGCGCACTGTGGCGCCAAAACCTGTACGAGTGAGAGTGTACCCGTTGGTCTTTGGTTGCACGTGTATGTGTGGGGTCGTAAGTTAATGTACAAGTGAAATTATACTATGAGAGTATGATATGAGTATAAACGTGTAGTAATAGAGAAATCAGAAAATAGAAAAAAACAAGTTTTAATTTACGTATTAATTTTAATATAAATTTTTCCATTTCTTTCACAGTCGTGTAAATCTGGAACGTCGTCGTGGCGACTACGACAAATGCGTACAGCTGTATGAAGGATACATTGCATCGGCCAAGAACAAGGCGATTGCCTCAGCTCTGTCGATTAAGTACGCTCGCTTCTTGTTCCATGTTAAACAAGAGCCAGCTGCGGCGAGGAAAGTTCTCGATGAAGCCATAGAGAAGGACCCACTGAACGCCAGGTTGCATATGCAGAGATTGGATATGGCGATACACACACCTGGAACGCCGTATGAAGAGTTGGAAGGTAGGGGAGTAGAAACTCCTTTGACATAGAACAGAAGTTGTATGTCAAAAATAATTAAAATTGTTGCATGTTTGAAATTTTTTAAATTTACTTGTGAGTATTTACTATTTGTGTATGTTTTTTTTATTAAGGTGATTGCAACGATCTGTTCCCAGCCAATATCCCGCTAGATGGCGCTGAATTCTACATTTCTAGTTTATTTGAGTTTTTGCGTAATTGGAATAGTCATCAAACCTAGGAATAGTCATGGCGGTTACTGAATATTATATTTTATTGAAATATGTTATATCATTGCCTTAAAATCCACCCAATTCGGTAAAATTATGCGTTTTAACATCTGTCATTGCATACAGGGTCGTTTACACACACAGACGTATACAAAAATGATAAAGATTTAACTCTAGATGGCGTGAATGTAAAGCGCGTCACACACGGTGAAGATACTACCTATAATATTTTATCTAATCTAGTAATATTTTATATTACAGTATCTTAAGGTATCCGGTATCAGCGTTCTGACCATCATTTTTCTTTTTTCGCTGTAGAACCGCCATCCTGTTACAAATGACCCACAAAGGAGAATGACCACGGGTGGTATCGGTAAAATTTTAGTTGTGCCACGTATTCGTTATATTGTTAATTCCTATTTGTATTTATAATGATCATATGTATCAATATTAAGTCTTAATTAAACCGGATAAATTGAAATAATAGTAAAAGTAAAAGTTTTTCTTTTGAAACATGTATGAACTTTCGCATTAGTAGGAAGTAGGATTGTTATAAAAATAAAAGTTATATTTGTTGGCGTAAACTATTTTATTGTAATTTTGGGAAATAAATAATGTCAAAATTGATTACCTACAATAAAACGCAGTTTTATTTTATTACCTACATTACACTATTGTTTTTTTTTAATCAAAACATGTATTTGAAGTAGCAAATATGATATTATGCTGATCCAAGCATTTTCACTCAAAACTAATATCAGTAATGATTTGTAAAAGTAAATTATTTCAAAATACATTTCATAACCAACAAGTAAGAATAATTATTCATACAACAACAAATCAAAAACACTATTTACTATGGAAAAAAAACCAGGAAGGTGAAAAACATATTTACGATTTCGATGCACTCGACTTTTAGTAAAATAATAGGTAAAAATATTATTATGGTTTTGATCACAGACATATCTGTGGTTTTGATTTTAGCTACTAGTATCAGAAAGCTGCGTGTTCAATGCACGTCGGGGTCCCACAACTGTGGAGGAAGGAAGGTAGAATACCTCCATCGAATAAGTGAAGTTTCTCGACATACTCGATTTGCCGGCCGGCCTCAATGAAGATTGTCCGAAAGTTGTATATGTGCTCTGTAACGAAAAAATTTCGCTAGCGCGATTCAGAGTGAGGTGTCGTACAATATACCTAATGAAGTTTTTCATCTTTTTATTTTACTGCAAATACAAAATAAAAATTAAACAATGGTAATGTAAATTCTAAACAAACTACTACCAAAATACAATTAGAACAAAAATCATTTGACTTGTTTATTTCACCCAGAGGCCAGAGGCGGCTCGTGACAAAATTGTATACCTAGGTGTTCACTTGAAATAAAACAACGAAAATACAATAGCGTTCGGGATGATTTATTACAAAAAAATGAGCACCACATTTTATAAATGTCTATAACACTAAAAATTACAAAGTACAGGCTATTTCAAAACGAATTCAATGACTAGGTATCAATAATTAGTAAATCACCGAATTTGCATTCGCGAGCGTAGGTATCCATAGTGTTTGTCACTGACGGTCACTGACCTCTATAACTTATAGTTATAGAGGTCAGTGGTGTTTGTTGTGTAAACATGTATGTATTTGAGTAGTTAGTAGCATATTATATTCTGAATTTCTGATCCATGCCTATTCACTCAAAACTAATAACACTAATGATTTGTAACAGTAAATTATTTCAATAGGTAGGTATTTGAACATTTCCCAACAAGACGTAAGAATAATTATTCGTAGGTATACAAGATACAATAACAAATCTAATACACTATTTATTATTTTATTATTTACTAGCGGTCCGCCCCGGCTTCGCCCGTGGTACATGTTTACGTTTTCTCTCCATAAGAAGTAATAGCTAGAGAGCTAGCGCAAAGCTACCTGTATGTATTTGACCAGACCTGGATTTTTGTGTGTTGATTCCCCTATACCTACTATACATGAGATGAGGAGTCACTAAGCCCAGAGTGGTGGACGGGGCGCGCGCTTAGGTAAGACAGGTGGAAATTTTTGGCGAACTTTGAAACCATTTGACCACGTCTGCCATTTTGATATTTGAAAATAGATTATTATTACTATCGGAAAATAACAATGGCAGACCATTATCACGCGGATAACATTCTGGCAGACACTTATGAAAGTGCTGAAAAAAATACAATTTTGAAAGTATTTGACCAGATCTGCCATTATATATACATATATTTTATTTATTAGGGTCTTAAAAACTTATTTTCGAAACGGCAGACATTTTCATTGCGTACAGACTTCAGCAGACAACAAAACTTTACAGACTTCAGCAGTCAACAAGACTTAGCTTCTACATGGTCAGATGTATATATGTATTACGTTCCCTGACCTTACATCAATGATTTACTTTATTAATGTTTTTATGGTCATTTACATTTAATTTTGAAAACTATGGAATAAAATTTATAAATTTGATGATACAAAACTAAATATACATTTGTAAAGAATCTCAAATATAAAGTTGTGTTGCAAATAACAAATCATCATTTAAATATTTAGTTTATTTCTTTATTTAAGAAACAATTAACAATTACAAAACAACATAAAAAAAACACGCATGCATTTATTGAAATGTTCATTCATCATCACTATCGTATGGCGTTGTGTGACTCGTCTTCATAATCCATTGAATCGGATTCTGTAAAAGTAAAACGTAAATTATATAATAAAAGAAATGAGTCATTATAAACTTACCTAGTAAGGCAATGCCTTTGATGTCGCACGATGCCGCCGCGCCGCCAGTGTAGGTACTTCTGCTGCTACATGAAAATATGCTAGGGTTGCAACAAATGGGAAATAAAACAATTGTGATTATTACTATTATGATGTAATCATTTATTCATATTATGTACATTCAAAACAATTGCTATTATTAAATCTGATGTAATTATTTTTTCATAAATATATAATTATTATTAATTACATAATATATTGCACTGTGAAATATTTACGTATCACTTTATTTTTGATGTTCTTAATTGTCTTTTATAAAATTTAAGTGACGCATTCGCATTGGGATCAACAATCCGATAAGAAAAGAATGGAGACAACATATACATAGCTTTGATTTCAATTCTACAGATACAAAATATACAATCTATCTAAAATGATACAACGGATGTTTCCTGCGTTTTCTCGTCAAAATACCGAAACAACGTAATTATTGTATAGTAGTTGGGCGTGAAAGTAAAAAAACAAATGAAAAGTGTTTTCCATATGATTATTTATTAAATTTACGCGATTAAGAATAATTTCAACGATACAATTTAGTAACCGAGAATTCAGAGGATTAAAGAAAATACCTGCCTGATCATTTTATCAAACTCTAAAAGAATTATGGTTATTTCGCATCACTCGGTTTATTAGTTTGGTAATAATTATTAAAGGTAGTTACAACCCTAGCCATTGAGTCGAACGGTAGGCAACACAATATCGACTTTGTGCGGGTACATATGGTACATTTCTTCTTGCTGTGAAGCGTAATTATTATTATTAAGATTTTTTAGGCTATTTTGAATCAGCTGTTCTAATTTAATTCTAGAAATTTATTAAAACGTGATTTTTTTAAAAGTATATTATGAGTTTATAAATACCTCAACCAATAGTTATTGTGTCCTATCCTCATTTCTTTATATCTTGGTAGTTAACTAAAGTGTTAAATTTACATAACCTCAACAACAACATTTACACTGCCACTGCACTAAAACTAAACTAACTAGCTCTCTAGCTATAAGAACCATCCTCGTACTTCAAGGGATATAATAAAAAAAGAATTATCGAAATCGGTTCAGCCGTTCTCGAGTTATGCGCTTACCAACACATTTTGCGATTCATTTTTATATATAAGAAGACTAGCGGTCCGCCCCGGCTTCGCCCGTGGTACATGTTTACGTTTTCTCTACATAAGAACCATCCTCGTACTTCAAGGAATATAATAAAAAAAGAATTATCGAAATCGGTTCAGCCGTTCTCGAGTTATGCGCTTACCAACACATTTTGCGATTCATTTATATATATATATACTAGCGGTCCGCCCCGGCTTCGCCCGTGGTACATAATATTTACGTTTTCTCTACATAAAAACCATCCTCGTACTTCAAGGAATATAATAAAAAAAGAATGATCGAAATCGGTTCAGCCGTTCTCGAGTTATGCGCTTACCAACACATTTTGCGATTCATTTTTATATATAAGAAGACTAGCGGTCCGCCCCGGCTTCGCCCGTGGTACATAATATTTACGTTTTCTCTACATAAAAACCATCCTCGTACTTCAAGGAATATAATAAAAAAAGAATGATCGAAATCGGTTCAGCCGTTCTCGAGTTATGCGCTTACCAACACATTTTGCGATTCATTTTTATATATAAGATAAGATTATGTGAAAATAACCAGGAAGGTGAAAAACATATTTACGAAAACATAGTAACATAATATGGCTGTCGCTACAATAATTATATTTCAATTTTATCTTTTTATACCTAGTAGAACTGGCCGACGAATAAAAAAAATCGTATTAGAATAAATACAATAAATTACGGAACAAAAAAAGGATTGTAACTGAATTAGGTATGTTTGTTTCTGGGCGCACCGTTTTCGACGACGCGACGCGCGACGTAAGCGTATAGGTATAGGTACCTACTTTGCTAAAACAAACTAATAAAATTGTGTGTCTGTCTGAAAATTCGGAAAAGCATATTTTGCAAGTTTGTAATTACTTTGATAGTTTACCGATTTATAATAATTGTAATTGTAATTGTATAATATATAATTTGCAATGTGGTGAAATTTCATAAAAATCACGGGCCAATTTTTTGTTTTGAATCCCACCGAAAATATAATTGCGTTATTAGAATAATTAATTACTATACCTACCCACGATCAATTATTACAATATAGTCTCAAATGCATACTAGAGAAATATTGCAATTTGATTCAATTAAAATGCATAGCATACAAAAATAAATTCACAACACAAGAAATTCCGCGCGCAAATCATAGCGCGTGTCAATGAAATCAAGAATGTTTTATATCAAGCCGACGCGGACGACGACGCGACGCCGAACAAAAGTACCTACGACGGACGACCACGCTTCGAGTTGCCAAACAACATGAGTAATAAATTGTTTACAAAAAAAACAAGTTTTCCATTTTTCTGTATGAGTAGACAGAACTTCAAAACGCCACCTGCTACGGTTTATATTATGAACGATTGTTATAAAAATAAAAGTTATATTTGTTGGTGTAAACTATTTTATTGATCAATAATTTTGGAATTTAAAATTGTCAACATTGATTACAATAAAACGCAGTTTTATTTTATTACACTATTGTTTTTTTTATCAAAACATGTATTTGAAGTACCATATAATATTATGCTGATCCAAGCATTTTCACTCAAAACTTATATCACTAATGATTTGTAAAAGTAAATTATTTCAATATACATTTCATAACCAACATGTAAGAATAATTATTATTATTCCTACCTACAACAACAAACCTAAAACACTATTTACTATGGGAAAATAACCAGGAAGGTGAAAAACATATTATTATTTACGATTTCGACGCACTCGACTTTTAGTAAAATATAGTAGGGAAACATAATATTATGGTTTTGATTTTTGCTACTAGTATAAGAAAACTGCGTGTTCAAACTACTTGTTTGTCTGTCTGAAAATTCGGAAGTACTTTGGTAGTTTACCGATTTATAATAATATTGTATACCTATATCGTTGTTTAAAAAATATTCAAACACAATAAAATATGATATATGTACTGATTTATCACTGGTTTCAGTGATGAACTGATGAGTCAATTATAGCCACTATACTTTCGTCATACGTGTGTATGATTGATGTGATTTGCAACGTGGTGATATTTCAGAAAAATCACGGGTCAAATTGTCCCACCGAAAATATAACTGCGTTATAAGAATAACTATACCTACGATAAATTATACATAATACAATATAGTCTCAAATGCATACTAGTGAAATATTTTATTTGAATCAATAAAATAAAAAAATAAATAAAAAATAATAATAATACAAAAATAAATTCACAACACAAGAAAATCCGCGCGCAAATCATAGCGCGTGACAATGAAATCAAGAACTTTCGAGCCGACGCGGACGACGAAGGAGCCTAACAAAAGTACCTACAATCATAGGCGGCTCGTGACAAAATTGTATGGCCGTGTTCACTTGAAATAAAACAACGAAAATAGGTACCTACAATAGCGTTAGCAGTACAAAAAAAATGAGCACCACATTATAAATGTCTATTTATACACTAAAAATTATAGAGTATTTCAAAACGAATTCAATTATTATTTAGCAATAATTAGAAAATCCCCGAATTTGCATTAGTGATCGTATTCATAGTGTTTGTCTACACTAATATTATAAAGAGGAAAACTTTGTTTGTTTGTTTGATTGTAAATTGTAATGAATAGGCTCATAAACTACTGGACATTTTACCAATGTTTGCAAGTTTGTGATTACTTTGATAGTTTACCGATTTATAATAATTGTATACTTATATCATTGTTTAAAAATATTCAAACACAATATGATATAGGTACTGATTTATCACTGGTTTCAGTGATGAACTGATGAGTCAATGTTAGCCACAATACTAATCACTTTCGTCATACATGTGTATGAACTATGATTGATGTGATTTGCAATGTGGTGAAATTTCATAAAAATCACGGGCCAATTTTTTGTTTTGAATCCCACCGAAAATACATATATTACTAATTGCGTTATTAGAATAATTAATTACTATACCCACGATCAATTATTACAATTTACAATATAGTCTCAAATGCATACTAGAGAAACATTGCAATTTGAATCAATTAAAATGCATAGCATACAAAAATAAATTCACAACACAAGAAATTCCGCGAGCAAATCATAGCGCGTGTCAATGAAATCAAGAATGTAATTTTATATCAAGCCGACGAGCGACGACGCCGAACTAAAGTACCTACAGTACCATTTACCTTCAGTGTACAATACAGTTTACAGACCTACGACGGACGAACAATAATGAGTAATAAATAAAAAAAAACATAGTTTCTAAGGTCATTAGTTTTATTTTATTTTATTGTTATTTTCTTTGAACGATTGGAAATGAAATTACTCAATTTTTACACAGAACTTTGATTTATTAGAATTATGCTCATTATGCATAAGATAACGAACGCGAATGCACGACATCTAGCGCGTCAATGTCTAAACATCGCCTTTCGTTTAGACATTGACGCGCTAGATCTGTAATAAGTATATAGTCTATGCGCTAGATGTCGTGCTTTATGTCGTGTTTCGCTTGGCAAAAGTCACGCACACTACTGTAGAAGTGTCAAATTTTTCCGGTATTTTACTGTTGTTTTTCTAAGTAAATATTGTAAATTATTGATTAAAAAGGTCGAACGCGCACACATTTCATTATAGAGAAGTGATAAAATGATTAGTTTTAAAGAAATAGTGTCTGTGTTAAGTGTTTAGAGGTAATCAAAAATGTATGGAGGGACGGTCGGAACATCAACCTTAATACTATTATTATACGTACCGCAGTATAAGAAAGAAACGGAGCGATGTTGTTTATATATTTTCGTGTCTCGAGATAGTTAGAAGGCTAGCCAGTGTCATAGCTTACTTTTTACCACGGTGTTGCGGGTATAACGCGAATCATGTAAAAAGAACGCTGGATGAAAGTGATGGGGTGTGTTTTGGCATGTATCGAGTTTAGCACGAAAGTTATTTGCTGCTTATTTTATTTTTGAAGTAGGCTCTCGAGTCGTGGCTTCGCAACTACATATTTGTTATTCTTATACCACCTCATAACACCAAATAAACCAATAAATCGCCAATGCGCAGCTTAACCGTCAGCGTTCTTTTTACATGACGCGACCTATAACTAGATACATGTGTAAACGGGTAACTAGATAAGTACTTGTGTTGCAGAGCTGGTGCGGTCGTACGAGAAGCAGGAGGGCGCGGAGCTGGAGACGAGCGCGGCGCTGGCGTGGCGCTGGCGCGAGCTCGCGGAGGAGCTGGGCGGGGCGGCCGGCGCGCGCAACGCGCACCTGCACGCGCGCGCGCTCGCCCGACACCTGCGCAAGCGCGCGCGCAAGGACAAGCACGACGCGCCGCCGCCGCAGTCAGTGCTCCCTACTATAAATAAATAAATATTTCAGGACAATTTTCACACACGGCACGATCTGATCCTATACTAAGCTTTTCGCTTGTGTTATGGATACCAGATGGCTGATAAACATACATATATAATTTTTAAATAAATACTTAATAGATAATTAACACCCAGACACAGAGCAAACATCTATGTTCATCACACAAATATTTGCCCCGGGTGGGAATCGAACCCACGACCTCTGGCTTGGAAGGCAGGACCACTACCAACCGAGCCAACCGGTCAGTCAAATATACTAGCTCTAGCGGACACGGCCCGCTGTTGTAGTCCATTATTCCGTTATAATTGCCATTATAGTTGCATTAAATTATGTTAGATTATACATGTATTGATAGGCTACAAATGAATAACTTCGTTCATTCAAAAGATTGTATTTAAAAATATTATAGAATGTTACAGCGCTTTCTATAAATTTTGAAGTGAAAACTTCTTAGACCGGGATATACTGACACAAAATTTCGAGTCATTTGTAACAAGGATGGCGGTTCTACAGGGGTCTTAGTACGCAATGACAAAAAGAAAAACGATGGTGTAAACGCTGGTACCGGTGGCTTAGTCGCGTGGGCGTTTGTCGAACTCGTCGGAAAAATAGCGAAAGTCAAACGATTTGTAACACAAAAATTTTAGAATTTACCGATAGCCCATAAAAAAGAAGTAGGCGGTAGTGTCATGCCATACTTTTCCGGTGTGACTTACAGCCCGCCATACCGACGCGAATGTGTTGATTTAAATAAAACAATTATTCAACCATTTGTACCAGGCTAGCTTTTGCACAGGTAACTATCGTCGTGCAGCCATTTACGAAAATCGCCATGCCATACTTTTCGGACGATTCCAAATGGTCGCCATACCGCCGAAAATCTGCAAAAAATTTTTATTTCGCCAAACTTTTTGTACCAGTATTGCATTTGGATTTTTGGAGAGTATTTGATAAAATGTGACCATTATTATATTTGCCATACTTCTAGTAGGGGGAAAAAGTGCTGTCATACTTGAAAACTTAATTTATTATTAATTTATATAAGTGAAGATTTCCAACACATAGATCTTTGAAATTTTGTATTTATATTTGTTGATCCTCAAACTTACAGGAAAAATAAGTGCCATACTGTTACAAATCGTTTGACTTTCGCTATTTTCCGACGAGTTCGACTAACGCCCACGCGACTAAGCCGCCGGTACCAGCGTTCACACCATCGTTTTTCTTTTTGTCATTGCGTACTAAGACCCCTGTAGAACCGCCATCCTGTTACAAATGACTCGAAATTTTGTGTCAGTATCTCCCGGTCTATCTTTAGCGGCGTTGGGTATAAAATCTTAAACTCGCGTCAGGACACGTGACCTGATCGAAAAAGCGTAAGACGGATGGATATCAAACATGCTCAACGTTATAATCAAGTTTTCACTTCTGCCGGCACTCCCGGAGTGCAACCCGTCTTTTTTTTAAACAGTAACACTAACACTCTCGTTACCAATATCATTAAAATAAATTTCCAATTGCAGAGTGGCCGCTGAGACAAAAAAGAAGGAGAGCGCAACGACCACTGCGAGCGCGACAACCACGAGCACCACGTACTACCAGACGACGGCGGCCAACGCGCAGTCGTACGAGCAGTCGTACGCGCAGCCGTACCAGCCGCCGTGGGGCTACCAGCAGCCGCCCGGCCCCTACCAGCACCACGCGCCCTGGCCCCAGTACCCCAACTACTACTAGCGCAAACCCCCCCGACGCTTTTAACCCCCCGTTGAAACCTCGGTACCTTTTAATGAACTGATTGTGTGTACTAATTTTAAATTTATATGTCATGAACTACTTATTAAAATTTTATTCTTGTGAACCTAAATTAATTTCTGACACATTGGAAATGAGAATTATCGATTGTTATTTGTAATGCTCAGATCTCAAAGCGATCGTTGTATACAGCGTCGCCTAAATGTATATATTAACTCTTCACGGCTTATAGAAATACTACTAGAATCT
The DNA here is from genome assembly GCF_061535455.1 of Colias philodice. NCBI lineage: Eukaryota > Metazoa > Arthropoda > Insecta > Lepidoptera > Pieridae > Colias > Colias philodice. The sequence goes on along the minus strand of NC_143103.1, from coordinate 6,298,299 downwards.
GAAATGTTCCATAGTTTTATTGCAATAGGGAATAAATTGATTTGTATGTCTTATATTAGATATAAATGAATTGTTAAAACTTATCTTTTTCCCGTAATTGTCATGATTTATGATACAGTTTCAATAAATATTTCAAATCTCTCTGTGTAGTATATTAAATAAAAATCGATTACAAAAAGTCGTTTTAAAATTGAATTGACATAGTAAAAAAAGCCAAACAGTACTTTGTAATTTTGCCTATAATGATTTAATTGGATGACGCATTTGGCTGTGTTGTTGTAATTTGTCTTTGCCAAATAAATAGACATAGTTCGAATATTATTAAATGTGTCACTTGCTATAATTAAGGCTTTGTATAAGAAATGTTGTACCATAGACCTCACCGATAAAGAAAAAAATATTGTATTATATCTGGACTGGATGTCACTTGCACATTTGCAATTGGTTTGTTTGTCCAGCTTGCACGTGGTTACATTCAAACGAACACCGTTTGGTTTATGTGCAGTTGCTTCATTGTGGGTGAAGGAAGTCTATGTATAACCACAGATTAATAATAATATACTACGTATACAAGTATAACTATCAATTTGTCTTTTACTTAACATCACTAATACAGTAGTCTTCAAGTTCTTGAACTCTCGTTTTATATAAATAAGAAGTACAATTGTTTGTGCAACACAGCTCGCCACCGGATAGTAGATAATTTGTATAAGATACTTAGAATATTGCAAGAAGTATTTTGTAAAGAGAGGTGGATTTATCATTTCTCATCATTGAATTCAGTGATTTTCATATTTGTTAAGGTTTAATGTCGCAATCTTAACTTAACAACATTACTCTATGTATGACATTGTTTTAATATAATAATTTTGAAAACTATTAAACATTGTGTTTTATTTCAATCTTCTGTTTCCTGTATAGACTAGAGTAGATAATTTTTGAAACAAAAAAAAATCGCAGTCGGATGAAACCCATTAGAAAAGGAGGGGAATATGATAAAAATGTAAGGAAAAATAAATTACGGTCAATCCGAGTTCGGGAAGCGGGAGGGGGGAGCTTTTAAGAGAAAAAAATGGTTTCTCTCGATTTCCGACAAAACTACAAGTCCTATAGAAAAAAGTTCAATGGCAAAGTTGTAGGTAATTAAAAGTTCTAGAACTTTTGTATTCACAATTTTTTCACATAACCTAAAAATTTAGGTGAAAAATTCAAAAAACCAAGTTTTTGGTCTTTTATTTCTATCTACTTCAAAATTTATTTTTTTTCTACGAAATTTGGTGGAAACTTACTTTATTATGTCCCAAATACGCTGTAATTTATTTGATTGAAAATATTTATTTTTTCGTCTTATTTTGAATTAATACCAAAAAAACAACCTAATTTTCAATCGAAAAGTCACCCGTCAAAATATCAGCTTTTTTCAAAAACTTGGGGTGCCTTTTATTCATTGAAATCTCTACTTTCATATGGTGTAAAAAAAATAAACACCACCATAGTAAATGTTCTCAGGAAATGCATACAAACAGTCTGAAAATTAGCTTTTACTAAATCAGACACACTTCTCGAACTACCTGAAATGTTTTTATCGACATCATTTTGCTTTTGAATATGCTGTAAAATATTAAACTTAGAACAGATAATTATTTTTCTTTTGAAATATTACCGAAAAGCCGATACAAGAGAAGATATAGAGGTTTTTTGAATTTTTCACTAAAATTTTTAGGTTATGTGAAAAAATTGTGAATACAAAAGTTGTAGAACTTTTAATTACCTACAACTTTGCCATTGAACTTTTTTCTATAGGACTTGTAGTTTTGTCGGAAATCGAGAGAAACCTTTTTTTCTCTTTAAAGCTCCCCCCTCCCGCTGCCCGAACTCGGATTGACCGTAATTTATTTTTCCTTACATTTTTATCATATTCCCCTCCTTTTCTAATGGGTTTCATCCGACTGCGATTTTTTTTATCTTTTCATTATTTTCAAAGGCTTCTACCCCAGTCTAGTATAGTAGAGAAAGATTTACCTCAATTTAATATGAACAGAAAATATTACGATAAACCGAATTTCTGGTCGGATTTTCTATACAGTTTCCACCCTTTTTTCATTAGCATAATAAAGTATGGGAAAAATGTTGACATCACAGAGCAAGACGTAATATAGGTAGTTGACATGAGTATTTTGTGTACAGTGGTTAAAGTAGGTATGATAATATGATGTTACATAACTTTATAGATGTTGGAAAAAAGAAAGCCCTGTTGCTAATTTTTTGGCCTATAAAAGCCTGCGTGGCGTGTGTATGTTTATGTTAAATGAATAAGTAATTAATTACATACAGGGTGTCCCAAAAAGTAGTGATATACTGAAGCTGGGAGGTAGAGGACTTAGAGGGCTATCCGAATCACCCCCATGTGTGTTATGCGATTTTTCGTATTTTCGGAGTTATTACATTTTTTTTCAATTTTTCATCTATCGCCGAGTACGATGAGATTTTTATTTATGGTGACGTGAATTATTGCGCTAGATGCTTGTTTTTTTTTGTGTGCTAAGCTGAAAGATAGGCCAATTCAGTATGGTAACATTTACTATCGTTAGATCTTCGAATGGAATAAAAAAAAGAATTAAATGCTATGAAAGATAAAATTACCCAGTATGTTCATAACTTCAAGGGCCCATAAAAAAATAAAATCACATAAAAAAGGTTTTCCATTTGGCTTTTAAAAACTTGCTCTATCGATCAGGTAGCTACCCTAAAAATTTCATTTTATTATTCTGAAGGCTTCAATCGAAAAATTGAAATCTAAATGTGGTAAGTGCAAAATTTTTATTAACATGATGATTATTAAAACCAATAAATAGGTGTTTAAAAATGAATTTTTTTTAAATAGCCCCGCTGTTGCTCAATGCAAGTGCGACATCACCGTAAAAAGTTGTCTTTTTAATGTCTGAATGCTCTTTTATCATTTTTAATGGTTTCTTCTGCTACTATGAATTTCCGGGTTATTTCGTCCAAATTGTGGCAGTCTCTCGTCTTTGTAGTATCCCCACGGAAAAAATTCAATAGGGTTTATGTCCGGAGACCGTGGAGGCCAGGCTAAAGGGCAAAAATACCCTGAAAGATGGATTGGTCGTTGCAGCCTGCGCATGCGCCGGTGACGCCTGCTTTAAAGCCTGGCCTCCACGGTCCCTCGAATAAACCCCATTGATTTTTTTTCAATGGGGATACTAAAAAGACCTCGGCTACTTGAGAGAATGCCCCAATTTGGACAAAATAACCCGGAAATTCATAGTAGCAGAAGAAACCATTAAAAATGATAAAAAAGCATTCAGACAATTAAAAGACAACTTTTTACGGTGATGTCGCACTTGCACTGAGCAACAGCGGGGCTATTTAAAAAAATTCTGGTAATTAAACACCTATTTATTGGTTTTAATGATCATCATGTTAATAAAAATTTTGCACTTACCACATTTAGATTTCAATTTTTCGATTGAAGCCTTCAGAATAATAAAATGAAATTTTTATGGTGGCTACCTGATCGATAGAGCAAGTTTTTAAAAGCCAAATGGAAAACCTTTTTTATGTGATTTTATTTTTTTATGGGCCCTTGAAGTTATGAACATACTGGGTAATTTTATCTTTCTTGGCATTTAATTCTTTTTTTTATTCCATTCGAAGATCTAACGATAGTAAATGTTACCATACTGAATTGGCCTATCTTTCAGCTTAGCACACAAAAAAAAACAAGCATCTAGCGCAATAATTCACGTCACCATAAATAAAAATCTCATCGTACTCGGCGATAGATGAAAAATTGAAAAAAAATGTAATAACTCCGAAAATACGAAAAATCGCATAACACACATGGGGGTGATTCGGATAGCCCTCTTGGTCCTCTACCTCCCAGCTTCCGTTCATCACTACTTTTTGGGACACCCTGTATATGTACATAGTTATCATTCTTTCGATTACAAAATAGGCATATACATGGTGTTGTGTAATCGTTTAGTGTGCACCACAGGTGTGCACAGGCAATTATTATTTCATAACTATTACATAACAGAGAGCATTCTTTCGTGATCTTTTAGTGTTTAAGCGAACTGCGAAAACTCATTCAGTGTTGTTCAGTATTAGAAAATTCCATAGAATCTTTTCGAACGCACTATGAACAACGACAGAATGCTCTACGCCTGTTAACACTAAAATACAATTGATTAAGCACATATAATATATTATAATAGTGGGATTAGGTGTGTTAGAATAAGCATTCTCGCTCGTTTGAAGTAAATGCACCGTTATAATATACCAAAAAACTTTAAACTGATATCGAAATACATAATAAAAAAAACTAAAAAGGCACTAATAACTGTTAAAAATTATAATGGGAAATATCGAAAAAAATTACATAAAACACTCCCATACACAAACATTTTTACTAAATTTGAAGTGACGTTCTCGTTGTGCAGTACAATGAAGAGTTCTATTTACAGCCTCTAAATGAACTTTCCTTATAATTAATGCAAATAACAAAAAAAAATCTTTATGTCTATAATAGTTACGGAATAATCGCCTGTGCACACCTAACCATATACCTGTACCGTAGTTGTATACGTAGTATATTATTATTAGTCTGTGCCTGTACTACCTCTATCCAACCCTCGGAGCAATTAACAAGCCTAGTTAAGGCTAGTTAATTGCTCCGAGATCCAACCCACAACCACAATGGGTACATTTTATCAAACAGACGAAGCATACATGCAAATAAAACTAAATTTAGCAACTGTTCACTTTTATTAATTTTAATTGTGCTGTAATCAAGCTGTAATAGATTATTATTTATTTTAAAGGCAGCAACAAATATACAGGGTGTCCCACTGTTGGTGGTTGGTATACTAAGCTCAAAGGAGGTTATAGTTTTGCATACGCTAAGTACGTAAAAAATACTTATAAAATTCCAGACGCATTTTTTTTCAAATAGATGAATTCTTAAAATTCAATGTGTACACCCATAACAAGCAACCCGCCCAGCTTTGCTACCAACTCGTGACCTATCGTTTATGTTTTCATAGACAAAATGCTCACATTAGCGAAGCGGTATATGCCGGCTGCGTGAAGTTAGAGAAGAAAACATGGATTTTCAGGAAAAATTTAGCAAATTTTTTTGATGTAATTTTGTTATTTTTTACGTGATCAGTATATGCAAAACTACATGTCCCTTCGCGCTTAGTATACCAATAGTGGGACACCTGTATATAACTAGATTAAGAGTAGTTTTGATTTTGTTGCAATCACGTGAGTGGTGCCTTGCAGCTTTCCAAGTTTAACATTATATCACAGTATTACAATAGAAAATAATATTGTAATACTGTGACTATATAATCTTATATTGAAGTGCTACTATTCTTACAAATGTTTTATTGAAAAATAATAGATACAGAGATCTTATTAACCGAGTATATGATTATGTAAGCATAAATAGCTCTCTCAAGTTGTTGCAGTTATTTCTGGGTGATATAACTTTTTCCTAAGACTTTTTCTATATTAATTCCTAGGTAAACCATTAAAATCGGCAAATTGCTAGTAGGCCGTAGGGTGAGGATGAAAATAAAAACATTCATGTATCATACCACTACCTTTATTGATTAAAATTAAAATCGTTAATATACAAGTCTAAAGATTATACTCGCAGTAAACATCAGTTTTTTATAAATTATTTATTTGTATTTACAATAAATATAAAATCCAAACTCAGAGATTAAAGCAAAAAATGCATTAAATTATGACTTTACTTGTGTAAATAAAAATAACGATAAAATATAGAGTTCAAAGTTGTAAAAACATTTATTTATTTATTAATCATTTTAATATACCGAAATGTATTGTTATTCCTTAAACGACGTAAACGAGATATTGTGTGAAAGTGTGCTTTAGTTGTGTTTATTCTATAACGAATAAACTGAAGTCTTCGGAATATTATTTCTGCACCAGGCAGACTAGTCGAATCATGAGCACGCGGCTTTGGCTGCTTTGACAGCTGAAACAAAAATAAATACCTTAATATATTATTATAATATATCATATATTATATAGCACAAAAGTATTTCGAAAAATATGTAAATATTTTGATGCCACCTGTTGTGTACATAGTACACGTATAGCTAGATTGAAGAGGAATATATAATACGAATATAGATTTTTTTTTAATTTTCATTTATTTTTAATAGTAGAATAATTTCTCACCCTCTCTCTCCTTCCTGCGTAGTTTCTTTCTCCGTCGGTCGATGGCCGCTAGTTCCGCCTTCACCGAGTGGTATGCTTTGCGCAGGTCAGCCATGCGGGACATCAACAGCTTGATACGGGACTGACAGTCCCATGTTGGATCTGAAAGCAGTACGCAATAGCGGTCTTAGTCAAACATCAATCTAATATATAAAAAATGTGTGCGTGTACTAGTGTACACACGTAAGAAGTGAAACTTCTTTATGACCTTATTTTTCAAAAAATAATTTACTATATGCAACTTTACAGAAATACGTCGAATCACGCGTGGTAGGGATAAGAAAAAGATGGCGCGTAACGGAAAAATGTCACGCGTAACGAAAAAATGTCACACTAAATTTTTTTCCAACCCCGATAAAGAAGTTTCACTTCAATTATAAATAGACTAGGTGAATTTTTCAACCTTCCCCGCGGGTTGCCAATTAGGAACTATGAGAAATATCGAACATCAATGTTTTTTTAATACAGGATAAAAATAAATGTTCTTGCTTGCTTGCTTTCGATTAATTTTTCAAATTTATCTCGGCACGCGCGCGCCCAGCGAGCTCTCCGCCTGCAGACCGCACAGTGCAGTACACAGACACACAGTACACTAACCGAGCTCCACATAGAAGTTGTACTTGAGCGGCGCGTGGTGGTCGTCGGTGTCGCGGCGCGAGCGGCGCACCCGCACGCGCGCGCCCAGCGAGCTCTCAGACGCGAGGCGTGACCTGCCGCTGCCTGTGGGAGCATTATACGATTAAACTCTATTATACAACTAAACGTATTTTATTTTATACTAGATTTCCGCCCGCGGCTTCGCCTGCGTTTTCAAAGGAAATCCCGCATAGTTCCCGTTCCCGTGGGATTTCCGGGATAAAACCTACCCTATGTGTTAATCCAAGTTACCTTCTATATGTGTGCTAAATTTCATTGTAATCGGTTCAGTAGTATTTGCGTGAAAGAGTAACAAACACACACACACATGACACACACATCCTCACAAACTTTCGCATTTATAATATTAGTAGGATTAAAACTGCTTTTTACATTATCTCTCTGATAATTTTTTTTAATTTATCTATCAAATTAAATACTTAATTAAATAAATAATAATATTACCTTCACAATCGCCTAACAACGGTTTAGAGCAATTACTCCGGTCAGTCAAGACAATCAATTCACAATAATTCCAAGAGTTATTAAACTACGGTCAAGTGAATGGTACATTGGGACGACAATAAATCTCATTTTGCAACCTTGTTCGCAGTCCGGAACTATGTTAAAATTGCAATTAAATTATTTTTTTTGCTGTATGATCGTGGAAAAAATTCCATATTATGTTTTAAATTTGCAACCAATCTAAGTGTACGGAACTTATGGATTTTTGCTGACTTATAGAAATTTTTGCGGCAATGAGAAATTTTCCTGGCTTATAGAATTTTTCCTGTCGTAAATAAATTTTCCTTGTTTATAGAAATTTTCTTTTCTTATAGAAATTTTCCAGCTTATAGAAATGTCCCCGACGTATGAAAATTTTTCTGACTTATAGAAATTTTTCCTGACTTATCGTAATTTTCCCGACTTATGGATTTTTCCTGTCGTATAGAAATTTTCCTGACGTATAGAAATTTTCCTGGCTTATAAACCTTTTCCTGACTTATACCAATTTTCCTTATCTATACAAATTTTCCTAGCTTATATAAATTTTCCTTTCTTATAGAAATTTTCCAGCTTATAGAAATTTTCCCGACGTATGGAAATTTTCGTGACATAGAAATTTTTCCTGACTTATCGTAATTTTCCTGACTTATCGTAATTTTCCCGACTTATGGATTTTTCCTGACGTATAGAAATTTTCCTGACTTATACAAATTTTCCTTATCTATATAATTATGCGGCAAAGGGAAATTTTTCTCACGTATAGAAATTTTCCTTGTTTATAGAAATTTTCCTGTCTTATGGAAATTTTCCAGCTTATAGAAATTTTCCGACTTATGGATTTTTCCTGGCGTATACAAATTTTCCTGGCTTATACAAATTTTCCTCATGTATAGAAATTTTCCTTGTTTATAGAAATTTTCCTTGTTTATAGAAATTTTCCTTTCTTATAGAAATTTTCCTTGTTAATAGAAATTTTCCTTTCTTATAGATTTTTCCTGGCGTATAGACATTTTCCTGACGTATAGAAATTTTCCTTTCTTGTGGAAATTTTCCAGCTTATCGAAATTTTCCGACTTATGGATTTTTCCTGGCGTATACAAATTTTCCTCACGTATAGAAATTTTCCTGTTTTATAGGAATTTTCCGGACTTATGGAAATTTTCCCGACGTATGAAAATTTTCCTGACTTATAAACATTTTCCTGACTTCTACAAATTTTCCTGGCTTATAGAAATTTTCCTCATGTATAGTAATTTTCCTTGTTTATAGAAATTTTCCTTTCTTATAGAAATTTTCCAGCTTATAGAAATTTTCCCGACTCATGGATTTTTCCTGGCGTATAGAAATTTTCCTGACTTAAAGAAATTTTCCTGACGTATAGAAATTTTCCTTTCTTATGGAAAATTTCCAGCTTATCGAAATTTTCCTTTTTTTTAATGTTCCCGCTTCTAGAAATTTTCCCGGCGTATGGAAATTTTCCTGACTTATCGAAATTTTCCCGACTTATGGCGTAAATTTTCCTGGCGTATAAACATTTTCCTGACTTCTACAAATTTTCCTGGCTTATAGAAATTTTCATCATGTATAGAAATTTTCCTTGTTTATAGAAATTTTCCTTTCTTATATAAATTTTCCAGCTTATAGTAATTTTCCTTTCTTATGGAAATTTTGTCAATCAAAATTTCCCTAACTATTGTTAAAATCATTTTTCTAATCTTCCTAAAATTGGAAATTTTTACGACTGATTAAAGTAAACCACCCAACTATTCCCACCCACATCCCGTACGCTATGCCCTCTATCCACAGGACGCGCGTGCGCAGAATGGCTCAGTATCTGCATAAATAGCGAACGTATAAACTCGCCCGGTCGTTGGGCGTGGTACCTACATATTTCGCAATAAAAGGTAGCCTATGTCCTTTCTCGGGTATCAAAATATCTCCATACCAAATTTCATGCAAATTGGTTCAGTAGTTTAGTCGTGATTGAGTAACAGACAGACAGACAGAGTAACTTTCGCATTTATAATATAAGTATGGATTAAGCGCTTTTGAATCATCATAATTACATAGACTTTAAAATACATTTTATTGAATATTATCTTTGGCTTAAGAATACGCATTTCATTAGTTTCGTATTGTTGCTCTGAGATACGCAACTAAAAATAAATAAAGATAAAAATCGCATCAGCCGCACCGATGCTGAGGTTGCTTTTTTTTTCAAATTTTGCAGCTGCACGGAGGTTCGTTTCATTCGCGTTCGGTTCGAATAACTGTGGTTTTAAGTTTTAACGCCTTTCAATTGAATTTTTTTACTCTTCAGAGCGCCGAGACAAACGTCAAAACGCAAAGGAATAGAATCCGCTATCGATACCAATTGACATAAGCGTATGATGTTTTGCTTAGGATTTGTTCACCCTACCAACGACGACGACGACTACGAACAAAATTTTCATCCATTCGCAATTTAACAAAATTGTGCGAAACACAAATAAAAATAAAATATTAATCCTAAAATTTCTTGTCGTTCTGGTGATTGGAATTTTTTTTAGATCAATGAATGAAAACAGATTTTCCGTAGACTCGGTGGCTCCTAGAAAAAAATGTATTTGAAGTTTTTTATATATAATTTTATGATCTACAATTGTGGTCCCACGTGATTAAATGATTAACTCGGCGAAAATCGCAAAAAAACATATTTTTTTATTAATTGACCTCGAATTTTTTTTTATTTCCGGGCACCAGTATGACGGGAAATTTTAATATCTTATTTTGAATAAATTTTTTCTGGATGGGAATTTTTGTCGTAGTCGTCGTCGTTGGTAGTGTGACCGAACCATTACTAAAATGCCATGAGCTTATGTCAATAATTAGCGATAGCAGTTTCTATTCCTTAGCGTTATTTTATTCTCTGACATTTGTCTTAGCCTGCAGGTTATCAGGAGTGGATCAAATATGATATTAATGTAATAAATTAAAATTTATTCGTATGGTTACTGGTATCGTATCTTTTTTTGAACCTATTTATTATGTATGAAATTACATATTACATGAAAATGAAAAAAAATATTAGTTAAATAGAATGCCATTTTTTTTTGTGAGAGATTTCAACTGGTGTTCAATAAATGTGATTACAGTCTCTATGCACAAGGATGTATGTTATTATGAACATAAAATAAACATAAGTAATAAAGGGAATCCACTCACCATGTGGTTTATCAATATCAAGTGCACAAGAGTCCGCAGGCCTGCTGTCCTCTTCGTCATCTTTTCTTTCAGATAGACTGTCTCTTTCTGATATTCGGCGTTCCCTGAACAAAAATGAAATATACATATTTAGTTTCAAATATCTATGATAGCCTAGTTGATACCTCTTATATGAAGACTTTCAAAAATTATGTCGTTTTACCTGACAGATAGATTTAAGAAAAAATCCAGAAGCTGTTAAACCGGGATTAATGAATAATGTGCAATTTTTGCTTAAACTTATGCTAGGGTACTAACGATTATTATGTAAAAACTAAAAATAGACACCTTCATCTTAATTATTTTTAGTGACTATATAGAATTTTCACGCAAAACGGTACATATTGACCGGACTATAAACCAAGTATAATTAGAGAAGTATCTCACCGGTGCGGCGACAGATCGAGGCTGCTGTCGGGCGTGGTGGGCGGCGTGTTGTCGAGCAGCGCGTGGCGGCGCGGCCACGGCTCGTGCTCGCGCGCCTCCCGCGCTTCGCCCTCGCGCGCTCGGCCTTCGCCCTCCCGAGCCCGGCCCTCTGCACTCGCCGAGCGGGGTTCCCGGCCTTCACGCGCGCCTGTTGAGTTGCGGCGTTCTTCCGCTGTGGAATTAGTAGCTCGTGTAGGACTATACAACATTTGGATAATGATTTAATCAATTAAGTGAAGTGAGATTCTGTCTGATTTGTTGCTAATTGGACTAATGAATTAAATTAGGACTAATTATTTGAGAACTCGACCAATTTTTTTCTCGTCAACGTTAGCAACATTCTTTACTATTTTTTTTATATTTTCTAAAGATATTCCACCATCCATGTGTTACAGTTAAAGATAATAAGTTTCTAAGCACTTACCTTTAGAGCGTTCATGGTGCGGCGGCGCGCACGCGAACGGCAGGACAGCATGCCGCGCCGGCGCCGGCTCTGCGTCCGGCGCCGGCGACCCGGGGATGGTCTCCTCGCACAGCAGCAGCGACAGGTTGCTGTCCTCCTCGCCCGCCGCCGCCGCCACGCTCGCCGGGCCCGCTGTACCCGTAGCTACTATTGTAGTGCTACCCGCTGATCGACTGCCGCCCGCTACTACCACACTTGCACCTGTGTAGCAAACATGAGAATACGTTTATTTCAAATAAAATGTAGCGACTACATACCTGCAAATATTAATTGTATATTGTCACGTAAGTATAGTGCTTAAAGCACACGTTTCACTTTTATTTTAAGATCGTAACAGGCGCGAAGTATCAAAGTATAGAAGCCATGTTGTACCTAAAATAAATCAGACGTTATAACATGCTATCTTGTGATTTTATTGCCATAACAAAAATCTGGAAAAAGTACTAAAAAATTATAGAGACAAAGAATTTTTTAAGAAACTTATCGTTGACATTTATCACATCGCCAATCCATGCAATGGGCTCTATATCCCACAAACACTCACTATGCTTCCTCTCGTTCTTGCACGCGTCCTCCAGCATGAGCAGCGTCTCCCCGGCGCTCCACTCGCCGGGCGACTTGCCGGCGTGCGGCCCGCGCGCGCCGCGCTCCAACCGCCCGCTCGCACCGCTGCCGCTGCCGCTACCCCACTCTTCTACTGACAGCTTGTCTATTATCAACCTATTGGGAAACAATTATGTTACAATAAAAAATAATAAAAATAGTTTTTGCAATTTTACAGAATATAATTGTTAAATAATAAAAAATTAGTTATGTAAGAAGTTATCGTACAAGTGCATAATGATTTGAAAAAATGCACAAGTGTATTTTTAAAATCCAATTTTCTATTTTCTATTCAAATTTAATCAGATTATAAACAATTACATATATCTTAAAATAAATTTACCAATTATAGAGATGTTTAATATGAACAAAATAAGCATAAACAAATCATAAATAAAAAAATTTTGCTAAGCATACCTTCTATCCGAGTCATCAGAATCAGTAGACTCGCTCCTGTCTTCGGGCTGATATGGCGGTATTGGTATAGTAGCCGCCGAAACCGATTGGTTTATTTGACTTGAAAGTTTTTGTATGGTGTCACTGAGTACTTTATTATTCTTCCCGGGACCTCCCAAAGGTAAATCTGCTACACTCTTTCGTCGCTCTAATATACTCAAAGGACTCTGCAATCTTGGCGGCGACGCTTCTTTTGGTTTAACTTTTTTAATGTCAGCAGCTGCATCGCGTTTAGAATCAGTCATGTTCGATGGTTCGCCAAATATAGAATCTTTTATTTCTTCTGGACTCAGTCTTTTACTGGTTTCAATTTTAGTAGGGGGTTTGAGTAATTCTGCTTTTGGTGTTGGCATTCTAATTTCAGGAGGCACAGGAGATTTTTTCTCTTCCGGTGTCTTAATTTGAATACAATCTTTTTTAGGTGTAATTGGTCGATCTTCTGCCGGGGGTGGCGACATGGAAAGACGTTTGGCACTATTAATAGCTTTAAGTAATTTTTCAGCTATTTTTGGACCTTCTGATTGTAACAAGAAACCCGGAGGAGGTTCAGGTAAAACATCAATCCTTGCGGGACTGTCAGGTTCTGATTTATCTTCTTCTGTGTCGATAGGGCTGGATGGAGCATCTAATTTAGATAATGCAGGATCAGGGTCTAACTTTTCAATTTTGAGTTTTGATATCTCTTTAGGTTCAGAACTTGGGAGAGGTATGGATAAAAGATCAGTTTGATCGAGTATGGCTTTCTCATTATTATGTTCGCCTTCTTCTTCTTTATCTTCAATAGGAGATGTAACTGAAGTAGTGGGTATTGTCGGTTTGCTTTGCGGGGGTGGTGTGTTGGGAGGCATTGGGATAGATTCTATAGGTGGTAATTCTTTAAGAAGAGTAATAGCATCTTGAACTTCTTTACTCTGCTCTTGTTCTATTATTTCTTCCTTGGCCACTTCCTGACTACTAACTATTTCTAATTGCGGCGTCATAGGGCTTTCTTGTCGGTCTTCTTCTTTAACGATAACTTCGCGTTCATCATCGGATGATCGTTCGTCGTCAGCAGGACTTTCTGGAGAATCGTCAATTAACTCCCTCAATTTCGTAACTTTGCTTTTCTTCGAATAAGTTTCTTGGTTTTTAGCAGGAGTGAATCCTTCAAAAATAGGCCCAGAGCTTCCTTCACCGGGCAAAGAGTCATCATCTAGAGAAAACAGACCATCTTTGGAATCCTCTTCGGGAGTCTGTCTACCAGCAGCATCCCGAGTCGATCCAAATTCTCTAAACGGTGATAACGAAGGCGATCTAAATGAAGAGGCTCTGGGTCTCAATGCCTCTTCGGATATTTCCTCACTTAGTGATTTAGTTAATGTTGAAGTGTACTTTGTAGGAGATATGTCATCAAATATGCGATGGGTTCTTTTCTTCTTTTCGTCATGCAATTCCAGTTCGAAGGGTTCGGGTTCTTTAAACTCATAAACATCTTCAGCTTGTTTTTCTTCCAGCGGAATGTCCGAACTAGATGTGGAAGGTTGGTTTTCCTCACTTTCTGTTGGTATTGTTTCAGTCTTAATATTTTCTTCAGGTTCTTGTTTGACGGTTTGTAGACCTTTAAGTTCAGATCTGATTTCATTTAGATCGTAGTCCCGTCCTTGGTGCTGATGAGGTGTAGTGTTAATTCGCGGTTTCTTTGCTGGGGAGATGTTTGTTGGTGTTGACACCGTCCTAACAGGCCTTTTTCGTGGCTTGCTTGAACTGCTGCTATCACTTGATTTGGCATCCTTTGTGCGTAATGGAGCTGTTAAAAAAGATGACATTGAATTTAAAACATACAGAATAAAAAAACAGTTACAACATACAAATATGTATGGAATATAAAAATCAACTTACTTTTCGGATTTGATTTGTCATCTGACTTTTTGGGCGGTCTCTTTACATCCACGTCACTATCTGAATCACTGTCAGTATCTGATCGTACAGAGTTTCCTGAAATGAATAATGTTTATATTCGTGTAACTAGCAACTATAGGAAATTACAGTAATTAATAATTATGAAAATATACGCACCTTCAGGCCTCTTACTTCTAGCTCGCCTGCTTGCACCAGTACTCTACAAATATAAAAAGAATATCATATTTAGGCAAAAAACTTGATTCATGTAGTTAAATAAAATTAAACCCATTCATAGATAACTTAAAACTTTGAGCATTTACTTTACTTCATTACATAATATTAACGTGCGTTATCTTCAAGTAAAAAGCAATATCTTTTTTGTTTTTACGTTATAATATTGTGTTTTATTTGACAAACTATTATAATATATAAAAACACCAACCTTCTTATTGCGAGCGTCATGTTGCGTTACATTGAGGGCGATACGCTGCGGCTTGATCCACTCGTCATATCGCGTGTTCCAGCCCGTGTAGTGCACGCGCAACATTCCTTCAGCGGATATCTCTATTACTTTTGCTTCATAGGTAACCTTCAAAAATGTATACTTATTATATTTTTTACTGCTGGTTTTTCTATGAATAATAACAAAAAACAGAGCGTGTGTGCCAAGCACACGTGTCAGAAGTGAAACTTCTTTGGCAAGATTCAAAGATATCAAAATCGTCGCCTTATTCCATGACGTGACGGTATTACCATGACCCGACCTTGCAATTTTACTCTCAACGCGCCTAAAGAAGTTTCAAAAATGGCGGCAAATCTATTATTATCTGTCTTTTTATTGTATGTATTAGTATGATAATGACACAAAATATTTTTTAATTGGTTCGCGTTCGTGTTTAATTGGTACATGTGAAAGTAATCGGTAAATATCAATGCAACAAAGTAAATAAAAAACTCACTTTAGATTCTGATTGTGTTGGACCATAGTACACTTTGAGTTTATCTCCAACTTGTGCTTTCACATTTGAATTTCCTATACGGGCTGGTTCACCAGTAGATGGCCTGCAAAAATAAAAATAACGTTCATACATATTGCAAATATTTCATTCAATTTTTACAATCTTTAAGCGTTAGATAATAATAGCGACTATTCTTACTCTGTAGTTTTTCGTTTTCGCGGCCGCTTACTGCTGTTAGACGCTATGGTGTTACCGCTGCTGGCGGAATTTGCGCTTTGACTTCGTCGACTTTGCATTTTCTTGGTAAGACCGCATCTGAACAAATAAATAAGTTATACAATCATTTTTTTCTTCAATTACAGAAAGTAAACCATTAAATCCGACAATGTAAACTTTTATTTCGACACCAAAATCATTTTAAAGTAAGATGACCTCACAAATAATTGTTAAAATTTAACGACTGTAGTTAGGTTATACATTTACCATTATCAACAAATGTTTAATGTTTGTTTTATTGTGTTTTAAATAATTCTAAGTACTTACCTAGAGGCTCTACCAGAACTATCACTGTCAGTTGACACATGTGGGCGTCGGGATGCGTGAGATGCACTACCACTCCCACTTTCACTCACTACAAAAGGAAATCAACTATTATAGACAGTCAGATGTTTATTAGTAGAATAAAAATCTATACTAATATTATAAAGCTGAAGAGTTTATTTGTTTGAACGCGCAAATCTCAGGAACTCTTGGTCCGATTTGAAAAATTATTTCGGTGTTAGATTTCCCATTTATCGAGGAAGGCTATAGGCTATATATCATCAAGCTAAGACCAACAGATGCGGCGGGCGCAGCTAGTATATGATAATAATGTAATCAGCTAAATGTAATTAGTTGTAGTGCTATTAAATTAAAGGTGGATAAAAGACAAAAGTTAAAAAAAAAAGCCTTAATTTGTAATTAAAATTTTGGTAGTACATACGTTTAGATGAGAGGGGTCGTCGTTTCGGTGTTCTCTTCTCATGCGACTCACTCTTGATTGGCGGTAAACTTCTAGTCTTTGATTGTGATCTAGACTTTACTGGCGCTTTTTCTTCGCTCGTTGTTGAACTCTTGTCTTTATCTTTGTCCTTGTCTTTATCTTTTTCTTTCTCCTTCTCCTTCTCTTTGTCTTTTTCTTTTTCCTTTTCCTTTTCTTTCTCGGGTCTGTGGAGAATAGTATGTTATAAAAATGTATAAACATATTTTTATATACTTATGAAAGATTAGTGATAATAAAATAAATTCATCAGTTTAAGCGTGTCTAAGTTTTTTTAACTGCATATGTCAATTTTTATTAAAAATAAATAAAATATATTAATTTGGATTTGGTTTACTCACAATTTGGGAGTGGTACAGGTTGGCACTAGAGGCTGATTGTCCGCGCTGTCTTCTTCATCGCTAGCGCGGGGAGCTTTCTCTTTTGGTTTATCGACCTTTTCATCCTTTTCGCTCTTGTCAGTTTCACTTTTATCAGAATCTTTGTCTTTTGCACGCTAAAAATATTATACAATAATTAGAATAACGTTGCATTTCCTCATAAACCATGCATAGATGAATATAAATTTTATGTAAAATTATTGTCGTAAGTGTTCAGATGTGATTTTCTGTTTAAAGTAACAGTTACATGACAAGTTTCACATGTTTACGATTCTGGTGGTCATGTGTGTATGAGTGCAAGTCATTTTTATAATGGTAATATTAGCGGCCGGCGGCGCGGACGCAGCTTTATTTATTATAAGTGTGGAGTCGGGTGCTATCACGGCGCGGGGTTGTATGTTCAACCAATTTCGTAGCGTCGTGCACAGCTATGGGTAAAAAATGTTCTGACGTGTACTACATAAACTCAAATCTCAAACATTTATTTCTTCAAATAAATGTTTGAGATTTGAGTCTCTTTTAGAAGAGATTTCGAATCGTCATTACATATTTTTAACATTTACTACCGATTCGTAAAGCAGTATGGAGAAGAACCTTCAATAAACTCCATAGTTGCTTGTACATACGTGTACTTATAGTGCGTTACTCACGGCACACCCCGGACACTCCATACAAAATTATCGTTTTGACAGTCACACTGTAGAGACTGCAAATGTGTGTGTTAACGCTTTATGGTTGGCACATTTGTGACTATCATAAAAAAAAAAATCGCGTTTTTCTGATGAAATACATTCGTAAACAGCACAATATCTAACCATTTTCTACGAAAAACGATAATCACAAATCCAAAATAATAAATTACTTTGAGTCAATTTGATTAATGTTGTCAATCTTCGTTGCGTATCGTCCTTGCAGAAAAATGCGGACCATTTTTAGCCTGATCGTGCGGGGTGAGGTAAGTGTTTAATTTTGGCGGGAGGCGGAGTGTCCGTTCTGTAGTGTTTAGCTACTATTATATTGTACTAGATTTCCGCCCGCGGCTTCGCCCGCGTTTTCAAAGGAAAACCCGCATAGTTCCCGTTCCCGTGGGATATCCGGGATAAAACCTATCCTATGTGTTAATCCAAGTTACCCTCTAAATGTGTGCTAAATTTCATTGTAATCGGTTCAGTAGTTTTTACGTGAAAGAGTAACAAACATCCATACATCCATACTCACAAACTTTCGCCTTTATAATATATTTTAGAATAATATATTAGATATTAGATATTAGATTAGATTAAGATATTAAGATTAAGATTGTGTGCTCACGGGCGGCGCGGTGTTAACTGGCGCTGTGGGCGTGGCGGGCGGCGTGGCGGGCGCGGGCGGCAGCTTGTCGCGGTCGCGGATGAGGCTGCGGCCGGCGGGCGGCGTGCGGGCCCCGCGCGGGTGCGCGACCAGCGTCACGCCCAGCTTGCGGTAGAAGTCCTCGAAGCTGTGCAGGAACCTAAGGCGAATAGAACAATATTAACCCATTGAGCCCCGAACGGCCAGATCCGACCGCGACACAATAGATTTTCTATTGTGTCTGTGATTCTGGGGCCTGATGGATTAGGGAAGATCGAAGCAAATAAGTTTTAAATAAATATGTTGTACGCAAATGATGTTCGATGTTACTAATAGAGAGGAACTGGCTTTGCCTGGTTTGAAGTGAATATGAACAGTGTCTTTATCATAAATTGACATCTTATTTTTCACAATCCAAAATGCAGAATGAAGTTGTGCATGTCATGAATAGTTTTGTAGTAAAATAACTATAATTAACTTACTTTTTATATGCTTGCTTGCAGAGATTAGTTATACTTGTAGTAACAGGGTGGAATCCCATTTTATCAGCAATTGTTTTCCATTGATTTTGATTTGTTACTCTATTATATCCTCCAAGCTTTTGTACAACCTATAAGAGATTTTTTATTATTATTTGAACATTTTTTTTTAAATGTAACTTTATATAGTTATTAATAAAATCCACGTACTCTAAATAATCTATAAAGATCAATGTCTTTATTTGCGATAGTTGGGTTTCGATTGAGCGGAGTTCCGCGATCATCCATAAACTTGTATAGTTGCGCCACAAAATGGTCCTTTTCTTCACGAGGCTCATCATCAGAACTCTATAAATTAATTAATACATCAGGTTATTTCAGGATATATATTTTTCCAATATTTTTTTTAAAATGACATTAAAAAATAGCAAAAAAATATTTGTTACATTTACAACACATATTTTAAATATTATAATTTATAAATAAATAAATATAAATGAATTTATGTTATACATACATCATCTGAAGTGTTTCTAGGTTCATTAAACAATGAATCTCTGTCCCAGTGTGGTGGAAGTACCCCATTATTAAGATACTGTAAAGCAGCTTCTACACCACACCATTCTAATGGAGCACTACCTTTGCGGAATTCCCTTGCCTCTTTCTTTGGCACTGTATAGCTGTAAGGTTTATGATATTATTATCAGAATACCATGTTAAACACTCAAAGAATAAAAAGTTTTGTATAAGGTAATAAAATATTGTATTTATGAAACATATAGGTACAACAACATTATATTGCACGCCTCATAAGCGAAGCGTTGAGGTGGGTACTACTGTCACTTCGCGCAAAACATCTGATTTTTCAAACTTAAAATGTCTTTATGTATCATACATTGCACTTGTAAGATAATACATACACACACATATTAAGAAAAAACACTATTTTTAACGTTCATGATATTTTTGATGTCATTTTTGTTATTTAAACTAGTTAAAAAACAGTTTAAAAAAGTTCTGTCTTGGACGTCCGTGTGTCTGTATGTGCGGATCCTTTTTCTTGTTAACACGATAGCGACCGAAATACTTTACTAATCGAGTCTTTTTTTTTCTCTTACGCTTGAGTATGCTCAGGAATAGAACCCTTTCATTTTTCAGGGTCTGATTCGATGTGGTTTAATTGTTATTAAATAAACAAAAATAATAATTAATAAATATTTATTAAAAAAAAATTATGAGGCGTGCACTTTTGGATTTTCCAAATTATTATTTGATTTGATTGAAAAAATATATATGTACTGGCTATTAGTATTTAAAGAATTTTCAATTTATTGCAACCACTTTTATAGCAGTCTACTGCTACTGCTACAAAAGAAATGTTATTCCAATTTTATGTATAAAGGAATACTCACTATCTCCCATCTTTAAACGAGCGCACCAGATAGTCCTCTTTGACCTTGATTTGTGCCGTGGGTGCTACAACAAGTGCAGGGAAGGCCGGTTGGTGGGGACGCCGGCGCTCCGCCCCACTAGCGGCTTCGACAAGCACCACGCGACCGACATGCGGCTCGCGTTCGGCGCTGTCTGCTTTCACACGACGAGTCGGGCCTTCGCCCTCACTCTCCTCTGACCTATTTAATTTATTTTGTTGAAGATCATTTTGAAATAATAGTGTTATGATGAAGTAAATTTAACAATACATTATGCTTATATTTTTAAATTTGTTCAATAATAAATTGAATTGTAATTATAATCTACTAGCGGTCAGCCCCGGCTTCGCCCCTGGTACATATTTTGCAATAAAAGGTAGCCTATGTTCTTTCTCAGGGTCTAAAGATTATCTGTGCCAAATTTCATCAAAATCGGTCCAGTAGTTTATGCGTGAAAACCATACATACATACAAACCTTTCCTCTTTATAATATTATTAGTAATTAGTATATGAGTATAGATTAATTATTTTTTTTTTTTAACTTCCATGAAACTAATATTCCCATTACAGTATAGCAACTTTACTTAGCTCCCTACTTTACCCATTATACTAATCAAGATAAAAATTAATTAAGAAATGAATACTCACTGAGCTCTTCCACGTCTTCCTCTTCTGCCAGCTATCACAGGAGTAGAAAAATGTTCTGGATGTGTAAGTGGCAGTTGATCCAGTGTCTCACTTTCATTGAAGTGCCTCCCACTTTTGAGGCACAGTGCTGATCTTCGCAATGTTGTTATATCACCATCATCAAAAACTGAAAGTAATACAAGTAACTGTTAATTGCTATGTTGTTGTACCTATTGATATGCCACTTAAATATCTAGTATACTAGTCTATCTGCCTATCTAGCTCTTAAGTTAGTTTAAATATTTGATTGAATAAATTGATTTCATATCTATACTAATATTATAAAGCTGAAGAGTTTGTTTGTTTGTTTGTTTGAACGCGCTAATCTCGGGAACTACTGGACCGATTTGAAAAATTCTTTCGGTGTTAGATAGCCCATTTATCGAGGAAGGTTATATATATCATCACGCTACGACCAACAGGAGTGGAGCCACGGGGGTGAAACCGCGCGGAGCAGCTAGTGTATTAATATAGTAATTAGTCTTACATAGTTTGTAAAATAAGTAGTTTATAAACATACCAACAGTATACTGGCTACAGTCTTGTATCTTAGTAATGACTGCTTCAATGGGATCTTTCTTTGGATCCTGCTTTATTTCCACTGTGCTACCAACCCTTAAGGTTCCTTTAATAACATCATCATTCACTGTTGTTATTCCTCCAGCTTTCAACGTTACCTGTGTAATAAAAATGGATGTGAACATGAATATAATGAAGAATATTGTTTTAATATTTTAACAATTTGATAGATACTTAAGTACATAAACTTATACAATGGAAAATAAGTTTTTTTTTGTATTTATGTAAATAGAAATATAATTATTTTGTTGTTTTCAAGGAATATACAATATTATAACATATTTTTTACTATTTCCAGTAGAATGCTAGTATCGAAATTTTTCCAAATATTTTAACAAATTACTCTTACCTTGCATTTTATGTTGCGCACTACCTTCTTAACTTTTGCCTCACAAAAAGCACCCTTATACTTTGCACTAACATCAGTTCCTACAGGTAGGTATGGAGGATCATCACCCTGCTAAATTAAAAGATATCGATTAATATTGATATTAATTACATAGCTGATGTAGTTACTATCAACAGAAGAAATAATACTTACCATTTTGTTGTTTATTAATATATCTTTAGGTATGAAAATAGCAACATACGTTTAACTATATCGTCTTGAATTAAATAGCTACATTGAGTGGAACACTTATTTAAATTTAATTAACAGTGATAGTGGTAAAATATTCTTGTTAAAACTTATTTAAAAAATGTAAAATTATCACGGAAATTATAGGGAACGCACACAGCGAAGATTGATTGCGCGGCAACAAAGGTCTTCCATGGATAAAAGCTTATACAGTGTTAAATCATTAAACTAAATTAATTCACTACCATCATAATCACGAATCTTAAAATTTGTTTTTTGAAATCGTTTCGTTTTTAGCTGCAAAAACTAGGTTCAATGTTTTGCATTGCAGGAACAAACACCATTTTCGTCAAAGTGACAATCTACTCTTTTTTTGACAGATTGGAATTGGGATTAGTCGATTAGTGAAGTGTGCATGCGTCACAATAGGCATAGATTTTTTTTACGGGAAAGCAACCAGTGCAAACTTAGCACCCCATCAATGGAATTTTGGGTCGAAAATGACCTTGATCGTTAGGTCCCCGTTAGGTCCTTTAAGGTCCCACAATTTTTTCGTTAGGTCCCCTTTAGTTTTTTTTTAAATAATTTTTTAAATTTTAGGTATAAAAAAAAATGCACTTTAGCACCCCATCCATAGAATTTTGGGTCAAAAATGACCTCAATCGATAGGTCTCCGTTAGGTCCTATAAGGTCCCACAGTTTTTTCGTTAGGTCCCCTTTAGTTTTTTTTTAAATAATTTTTTTTTAATTTTAGGTATAAAAAAGTTACACTTTAGCACCCCATCCATAGCAAAATTGGCAAATTTTATCAAAATCGTATTCTTTACCGTTAGGTCCGTATGGGCTCATCATTGAAATTGTTGAATTATTTATTTTATTAAAATTATAAAATAATAAAAACCTGCGCATGCGCCTTAGAGCATTAAGGCATGCGCACATCATACATAAACAGCGCGAAATTTAAAATGGTATCGTTTCATTTATTAAATAAATCTATTGTTCTGAGAGTGCTTATTTATTAAAAACCTACTTTTCAACCTAGAATTAAAATAACCTGGTATTAGTGTCAATCTATGGTGTCAATATATTTTTTGTAGCGGCCACAGGGCCACACTACGGTCGAGGTATAGATTCGGAAAGAATAACATGCAACAAATCATTAATTTGATTCGGGATGACCTTCGCGTGGACACTCGAGGGGGCGGCAGCGTTCCCAACCGTACGATAATTATCGTACAAACACGATAATTTGGTGCCTACGTACGATGTACGATAGCATGTTATTATCGTACGCTGATTTTACGATAATTTCTATCAGGCAAAATTCGAGAATTTATATTATTTCACCCATACAAATATGAAATTTTGACGTGTTTCATATCGAACTTTCATGGGAACAGTGAAATTTTGTCAGATTGACGAGGATTGAATTTTAAACTTGGCGCGTTTATTGAACATAAAGTGGAAATGGAATCGGTTCACTGTAGTCTGTACCACGCGTAAAACCGAAAACCAAAGAGTATAATGAATATTAAGGCACGTAAAACGTTTGGGTTTCAGTGTCCCGTTGATTTGACAGCGGTAGTTAAACAAAGATTAACTATAGGGAACTTGCATACTTATCAATATTACAATTTATATGATTTATTTATTTAAAATTGACTTTATTCTAAAAAGTACGTTAATTTCGAACCAAAAACGCCTAATGTACGATAATTTTACGCCCCTGGTACGATAATCAGCTCACTTCAGGTTGCTAACACTGGGGGGCGGTATTCCAGTGGAACTGCAAGTGATGGCAGTTATTCGATATTGGGGCCGGCATGAGGTAGATGTGACTTGTGCTCTAGTTTTGGATATATACAATAGAAAAGCCTGTATAACGATCTATTACATTACAGATCCAAGAAGATTGTGCTGACATTCACAGAATGAGTCAACAGACACTTTCCCGTTTGTCCCGAAATGTTGCTATTGCGTTAGCTTCTAAAAGTTCGCGTTATATTAATATGCCGTCGAACTCAACCGAGGAAGCCAAAGCAATTAGGAAATTTGAGGCCATAATATGCGGGATGAAGCGTATCATTGGTGCAATAGATTGCACTCATATTAAGATACGCAAAGTGAGTGGAGAGGCTGGACAGTACTATGTTAATAGGAAGGGACATTACTCCATTAACACTCAAGTATGAACATTGTACAATAACATTTTAGTTTGATCATAGTGTATTTAAAGTAATAAATTTTCATTGTTATGTGTGCTATTATGTGTTTCTAATTTATAATAATATTGATGACAATAATTACAGGTAGTATGTGACTCTGACCTTAAAATCTGCGATATTGTGTGTCACTGGAGAGGAAGTACACATGATTCCCGCATATATAGAGAAAGCTCAATAAAGCGGAGGTTTGAGGAGAATGAATTTCATGGGAAGCTGATTGGAGATAGCGGGTATCCTTGTACTTCGCATCTTCTAACACCAATATTAAGACCAAGGACACAGGCAGAAGAAAGGTACAACCTGAGTCACATACGAACGAGGAATACTGTAGAGCGTTGCTTTGGGGTGTGGAAGCAAAGATTCCGCATACTCAACGAAACAATGCGAGGGTCTCTGCAAGTGATCAAGACCACTATTGTTGCTTGTGCAGTTTTGCACAATTTAGCAATACTCTTTAATGAGTCTATTTTAAATCAAGGTATTTGTGCAAACTAATATGTAAACAAAGTATATTTAATAATGCCAATACATAAAAAATAAGCATATTTTAATTCTTTATTTTGTATTTTTCTAGATCCTTCAGGCCTTGAAAATCAATTATTAATCGATCCAACTATCCCTGATAATATAGAAGATGAAGACGAAAATATAAACAGGGCCATTTATATTGAAACTTATTTTAATCAATAAAAACCATATTTTATTATTTTTCAAAATTTATTTTTTTTAAATATTCCTCCTCTAATGCAAGTATTTGGAGCTTCTTCTCGTGAAGCTCCCTCTCTTGTTCTATTCTTAATAGGTGAAGCTCCCTCTCTTGCTCTATTCTTAATAGATGCAACTCTTGTTGTTGCTTCATTAATTCCTCCCTGCTTTTTTTTGCAAGGAGGAATAATTGATGCTCGTAATTGGAATTTGATTTCCCACTGTAAAAATAACATAAACATTAAACATTATTTCACATAAATCACAGCTGAACAATAAGCACAGGAAATTTCATGAAATTCTATTTTCAACATTACATACTTACGTTTTTTTTGGTTTAGCTTTGAAAATATGATGTGTAGGATTTATACGTGGCAATTCAGTGGAGAAATTTGGCAATTCAGGCTAAAAATAAAAAAATAATAATTATTTTAAAATAATATAAATTTTATTTATAATACTGATATTTTTGTATAACATAACTGATAAAAATATTATACAAATTATTATATAATATGATTACCTATGCATGTGCAGTGCTTTCATCATTTTCATTCAATTTCAATGTATCATCAGCAGACTCCTTAGTAACTTCCTATAAATATATAAAATATAATTACTCAATCTCACAATAAAAAACTATATATGCATAGCGCTATTATCCCTTAATGGATATTCCAAATTAAGGAATAATAGCAGTAGAAAATGTAAAAAATATAAACCTGTTGGCCATGTGTTGCATCGCTATCGAAAGGATTGTTATCAACCACAAACTCATTAGGAAGAGCTGCTATAAGCTCTTGATCTTCAGGCGGAGGACTTGGTGGCGGAGGTCCCACGCCTGTCATGTTTCTTGCCGTTCTAAATTTGTGTTCCGAAGCCTTAGCTTTCTTCAAATTCCTCCACTGATTTTGTATTTGGCTTAAGTCCCTTTTATGGAGTGAAATGATATTATAACTGAAATATAAATACAATAATAATGTTATTACACTGTAACAATTTATTAAATACAAGAAACTGTTAGAATAAGTAAAACTAAAATAACCAAGACAAAACATCTTCCCATGCAAGTTTTTTTGCTGTATTTGTATTAGTCGACGTATCCTTATTCTCTAATATAATATGTGCTCGCTCGAGCACTAATTATTTTCGAAGCACTTTCTAAAGAGCAATATATATTTATTAATAAGCATTAAAACATGTAAGGAAATAAGTACATTCTATTAGATTTCTTGTGTACATTACGTACCTTATCCTCCTCACTCCAATTCGTCGAACGAGAACGTTTATTAATCATTGAACTCATTTTAAATTAAAACTGAATTTGAATTTATCAAAAATCTCAAATCTGTACAAATGTTTGAAATTTGAAAGTTATCAATATCCTGTCAGTTAAACGTCATACAAAATAAAGTCTACCATTCATATTTGTCAAAAAGTACATTTTTAGTCAAGTTTTACGTGAATAGCGGGTTTTATTTCGATAATGTTACTAGAAAAAAATACATATATTGACGTAACTTAGTTGAGAGACTGCTGAGATAGGTTTATAAGTACCTAAGGGCGTATTCAGAAAGAAAGCTTGAAACTTATAAGCGCTTATCGGCGCTTGTCATGTTCATATAAATATGACAAGCAAGACAATGAACATGACAAGCGCCGATAAGCGTTTATAAGCGCTTCTAAGTTTCAAGCTTTCTTTCTGAATACGCCTTAAGATTATTTTAATCATTGTTTAAGGAGTTGAGAGTTATTTAACTGAGAGGTGTTTATGCAACAGATCAGTCAGTTTTTATAAGTAAGGCTGGTAATTTTTTACGACATCACATTAGAAACCTCAAAAATAGCAGTACTTCTCCACTATTTAATGGATGTTATTATACATATAAACCTTCCTCTTGAATCACTCTATCTATTAAAAGAAACTGCATCAAAATCCGTTGCGTAGTTTCAAAGATTTAAGCGTACAAAGGGACATAGGGACAGAGAAAGCGACTTTGTTTTATACTATGTATAATATAATAATGATAGTGATAGCACAGTATTACAATATTATTTCCTACAGTAAGGAAACGCCTTTGATGTCGCGCGATGCCGCCGCCAGCGTAGGTACTTACGCTGCCACACGAAAATACGCTAGGGTTGCAACAAATGGGAAATAAAACAATTGTGATTATTAATATTATGATGAAATCATTTATTCATATGTACATTCAAAATAATTGCGATTATTAAATCTGATGTAATCATTTGTTCATAAATATATAATTACAGATATTGCACTGCTAAATATTATTTACGTGGACACTTTATTTTTGGATGTTCTTAATTGTATATTATACCATTTAAGAAGTAATGCATTCGCATTGGGATGTACAATCTGATTAGAAAATAATGAGGACAATATATACATAGCTTTGATTTTAATTCAACAGATACAATTATTAATACAATCTTTCTGAAATATTGTTTCCTTCTGGGATTTCAATGTAGATTTACATCCGTAAACGGAACAGTTTTTGCGCGCCATAATAGAATATGTAAGTACCTATGTATAATAAAATTATTACACAAAAAATACGACTGCGTCGTCCTTTCGCGATAGTTAATGCAAACTCAGCGTGATTGCATTAAGCGGCCCGCGTCGCCCGACCCCCCGCCAGTTCCCCTCCGTTTCTCTGCACAAGTACATTCGTCGCCATACTGTAGGAAATATGGTGATACTGTGGTGATAGTCCGGCTAACGAAAGATAAGACTGGAAAAGGCGGCAAATTCAAAAAATCATCATATTAAGGTAACCTAATGGTAACTTAGGTTATAGTTGGAAATAAAGTTTTGATACTTTAATTTATTATTACGAGCTTTGTTTTTTTGAGAGATTAACAACCTCTACAAACTCTTCATCTATATAATATTATATATATGTAATCTGGTACAGTTATCTGATACAGATAAAAAAAAGAACAGCTAGTGAAAGTAATAAAAAACATAATAAAATACAATTAAATTTTGTTTAATCAGTATAATCATATTAAATCTAAAAGCCGCGTTCAGCCGCGAATAAAGAATAAGAATCACTATCATTATCTCTGACATCATTAACTCTTCCATTTCTGCAGTTATTCCATCTTGTTTTTTTTGTACTGCTCTTCAACATGAATAACATGGTTCGGTCATAGAAGAAATCTCGTTGAGATACTGATTTTGTGTCTTTAAACATTTTGAACGGACAGATCGTTCAATTTTATATTGTTGCTTTAATAGTTTATAACTGGATTACTGGTATCATCCATGCAAAATAATAATAATAATATTAAACAAATCATATAATGTGCAATGCAATCAAGATGAAAAGTATCAAAATATCAAGTCACACTGTGTGTTTTTCCTTGAACTAAAACTACATCTCTTTCAAATTGTTTCTTTTTAAATTTATTAATCATAGTTTAAAGTTTTCGTCATGTTTTCAACTCAGTTTTCAATTATTAGAAATCACTAAAATCCTAAGCTAAAATCGCAGAAAATAAAATCACTTTGACAAGCTTTGACACATCAACAACTCAGGTTTTAATGACAGTTAACTGTTAAGTGTTGCCAAATAAATTTTCGAAATAAAAAGCCAGTCTCATCTTTCGAACCAGACGTGACTAGTATAGATTTATTTATTGATTTAATAAATGAAACGATACCAATTTAAATTTCGCGCTGTTTATGTATGATGTGCGCATGTCTTAATGCTCTAAGGCGCATGCGCAGGTTTCAATTATTTTATAACTAGTGCCCCGGCTTCGCCCGTGGTACATATTTAGTATCCTATATCCTTCTCCTGGCTCTAAACTACCTCCCTGCCAATTTTCAGCTAAATCGGTTCAGCCGTTCTTGAGTTATAAGTGGAGTAACTAACACGACTTTCTTATAAATATATAGATTTTAATAAAATAAATAATTTAACAATTTCAATGATGGACCTATACGGACCTAACGGTAAAGAATACGATTTTGATAAAATTCGCCAATTTTGATATGGATGAGGTGCTAAAGTGTAATTTTTTTATACCCAAAATTAAAAAAAAAATATTTAAAAAAAACTAAAGGGGACCTAACGAAAAAATTGTGGGACCTTATAGGACCTAACGAAGACCTATAGATTAAGGTCATTTTTGACCCAAAATTCTATGGATGGGGTGCTAAAGTGTAATTTTTTTATACCTAAAATTTAAAAAATTATTTAAAAAAAAACTAAAGGGGACCTAACGAAAAAATTGGTGGACCTTAAAGGACCTAACGGGGACCTAACGATCAAGGTCATTTTCGACCCAAAATTCCATAGATGGGGTGCTAAGTTTGCACTGGTGGGAAAGCAATAAAAGTTGCGGATTATAATAATATTTTTGCATTTCCATATTGGAAATATTTAACAGATTCCTATGCACTTAAATGCTACTTATTTCATTCCTATTATGTATACTACTTCTTTAATTTCCTATATTTCTTGTATTTTAATATTATTGTGATATAAAGATCAACAAGGATACAAGTATCCGAACATAAAATCATCCCAGCACTTGTCACAAATGAACATTGAACACGTCAAAATTATTTTTTTTGTTGAAGTTATTGATACGAAACGATGTTTTGAAAATGTATTTGTTGACAATAATGGGATTTGGGAGTGCCTAGAATATTCTCAAGACTTTAATGTGAAAATTTTTTGTGATAGGAAATAATAAATGTTTTAGATGACTGTAAAAATGAAAGCTCTCGTTGCTGCTGCTATCAGCCTTGCACTCACAACCGTAGTAATCGGCAATGCATACTACCAGAAGAAACAGTTTTACCCCTCCGTGGTTTACCTCACTAATTCTAATCCAAGCATGGCAGTAAGTATGCTTTATTTTTTGTTAATAAAACTGGCTGCTTGCAAAATGAAACCCCATATTGCGTAGATTCCATGGCTATGCAGCCCATACTGTTGAATGTAATGTTTTTTTTTTCTTGCAGGTCATGTATTTACAGGGCCTAATTCTTGTATTGCTAGTTGGAAAAGTAATAAGGAAGATTTTCTTTGGGCAATTGCGTCCTGCAGAACTTGAGGTACTTGCTTGATTTATAATAATATATTATAGACTTATTTTAATTTTCTCTTTATTATGTATCTATCAATATAAACATGAAGCAATTTAAAATGTGTTATTGTTAACATTTTTTTCACCTCCAATATTCTGATAAGAATAATTTTATGTACATTTTTAAGTAGGTATATCATAATAATATTTTAAGTGTCATGTGCTGCTTAATTATGTTTTTATTGCATCACTGTTAAACGCTAAATTTAATTAACAATCAATTTGAAAATAATTGTATGGTAGAATTAGGTAATTGTTTTTAAATTAATTCTTTATCTTATTCAAATAAATTCTTTCAGCATTTAATAGAAAGATCTTGGTATGCTATAACTGAAACATGCCTGGCATTTACCGTCTTTAGAGATGATTTCAATCCTAAATTCATAGCACTATTCACTGTGTTATTATTCCTGAAAGCATTCCACTGGCTTGCTGAGGACAGGGTTGATTATGTGAGTATAAAATTATAAGGCATTTATAGAAATATAATAATTATGAAATATTTTAGTTTTAATAACTTAAGAATATATCAATTAATCACTTTTTGTTGGGTATAGTGGTTGGGTATATGTATGAAAGATTATGTACATTTTGTGACGATAATTGAGTTGGTAGTTTTGATTTGAATTGTATTATATTCTTTTTTAGATGGAAAGAAGTCCTGTCATTGGTTGGCTGTTTCATGTACGAATCTTAACACTACTCATGTTGCTGGCACAAGCTGATTTCTTTTTTATCCACCATGCCTATCAATTTACTATTTTACGAGGACCATCGGTACAGCTCGTCTTTGGATTTGAGTATAGCATATTACTTGTGATGATTGTTAACATTTTAATCAAGGTACCTAAAACTTGTTTTAACTATATTCTGAAGAAATTGTTTAAATAAATTCTGTTATCTTATCTTAAAGCGAATGAATTTGGTTTTATATTTGTTTATTTGTCATTGATAAAATTAATTATTTAAAACCATGTTTTTGCATTAAATTTATTTATGTATAGTACTTTTTTCATATTTCAATAGTTTTATTATTGATTTCATAAACTTTTTGATAACAGTATGTTATGTTTAATTATACATTATTAAATCAGTAATTAACAATTGTTTTTAGTATATTCTTCATGCTATTGATTCTCGCTGGGAAGCACCATGGGAGAGCAAGGCTGCTGTACTACTTTACACTGAATTGGTGATTAACTTCTTCAAAGTATTGTTGTATGTTGGTTTCGTTGCCGTAATGGTCAGGATATATACATTGCCATTATTTGCTTTCCGACCCATGTATGAAACAATGAGGTAAGAATAATTTTAGATCATGTAATAGATTTAAAGTTCTGATTATTTTTATACTGAAATATTTTCTTCTTCGTTTATTATAGGAGTTTCAAGAGAGCTTACAATGATGTGGTACTGTCTCGACGTGCGATCAGGAACATGAACACCCTGTATCCAGATGCGACACCTGAAGAATTGGCTGCGGCAGACAATGAGTGTATTATCTGCCGTGAGGAGATGCATGGAGGTTTGTTTATCCCACTTGTTTTAAAATTGAATGAATGAATGAAATACTCTTTATTGTACATACACAGTAATAAATTTTGTTACATAGTTAAGATAGCTTATAATAGAGATGTACAAAGAGCGGCTTTATCGCTTGTGAGCGCTTGTATGTTTATAGTATAAAAAGTAACATATATAGGAAATAGGAATTCAATGCTAACATGATCTGATTATGGTACAGTTAAATACTTTATAACCTGCCTGGTCATATATGAAAATTTTCCAATAAAAGTATAGTTTAACTCAAGTGAAACTGGT
Source organism: Colias philodice (assembly GCF_061535455.1). Taxonomy (NCBI): domain Eukaryota; kingdom Metazoa; phylum Arthropoda; class Insecta; order Lepidoptera; family Pieridae; genus Colias; species Colias philodice. The sequence goes on along the minus strand of NC_143103.1, from coordinate 6,266,470 downwards.
TAGCAGGACCAGTTTTTAAAATATATTAATTTTAGTTTTATTCCTAGTTCATAAGATATATTAAAGTAGTATGATAGTGTATTTGATTGATTACTTACATTGTATTTTTAATAAGATAGCGAAAATAAGGTATTTTTTGTTTCTTGGGCAAGTAAAACCAATATAGAAATATTGCAGTTGAAATTTAATACACTCATGTATTGAATTTTACTCTTAATATTATTGCGATTGTGAGATCAATGAACCTTGCGTAATTAAGACTTTCGTATTCAGAGAGTTAATTTCAAGGATGTTTGTGAGATTTGATGCCTTGTTGGTTTATATTTTAACATATTAGAGAGGTCGCCCGAATGTAAGATATTACGAATAAATCGAGTCAGGTATGTAAAAAATATGATAAATTATATTTTTGAAATAAAAATATTATGAATTATAATAGCTTTAAGTGTTTAAGTGAATATAATTAATATTTTGATCTCAGGTAATAATGAGTTAAAATTTATGTTTTAAGCAAAACTTAGTCCCATATTATGCAGTGATTCACAATCTAATACATATTAAATAATTAATTAAATAGAATCAAAGAGTATGATGATAAAATTTTACCTAATTTTATCTTAAAAATCTTTTAGCTTTGTACCTAACTTAATGTATTAACGTGATAACGTTTTTAAAATCGTTTTAGTCGGGAGACATGTTCAGAAACTTGTGTCACACCAAAACCTCACGAGCGCGATCGCAGGTATAACGAGAGAGAGACGGACCGATCTCCCGTCTCATCTCGAGCGCTGCCACCAATAAGACGTTATGACGTAAACATCTCAATCGTAAACCTACTTTACAAACAACCAATTTTTTTTTTACTACAAAGCATTACGGTAATCATATATATTTTCACACCCAGGGGCGAAGAAGCTGCCCTGCAACCACATATTCCACGCAGCGTGCCTCCGCCTGTGGTTCCAGCGGCAGCAGACGTGCCCCACGTGCCGGCTGAACGTGTTGCGCGCCCCGGCGCCGGACGCGCCGCACAATGCGCCGAACGCGCCGCCCACGCCCGCGCCCGGGGCCGTGCCGCCGCCGCCCGGGGCCGGGCCACCGCCCCCTCCGTTCCCGAATATGCCTCCACCACGTAAGTTGCTAAACAAACTACATATACGTAACACTGATAGTATAAAGGGGTTTTGCTTATTTGTTCGATGAAATGAGCTCTGAAATTTTTGAATATTACAAATTATTTAAATGCTTATGGCTAAATAATGGTTATATATTATGGTTTAGCTTTTAGTCACAGATAAACAGGAATATTTTACACTTAAGACTATAAAGTTCGAGTCTAGTCTAGTCTATGTACTACAGCAAACTGTGGTTGATCTGTAATCTCAGTAATTTCTTGTACAAAGCTAAAAAATATCACCTTTTACATACGCTGATACAGCTAACAAGTGTAGGTTCATGGCTAAATTGAAAAAAATACCCATTATGATAGATCTTTCACAAATAGACATTTAACTTTGATAACAAATTAATTAATTATATTTTTTATTATCATTTGAACAGCAATGATGGCGTGGGGCATGCCACCCCCTCCCCCGCCGCGGCCCGCGTCCCTCGCAACCCTCACTGTGGAGGAGCTGCAGCGAATGGAAGGCACTGAACGGAGGAATATCGAAGCGCGATTACATGTAGGTTGAGATATTAGTAGTAAAATTACATATAACAAATTCACTACATTGTTCATTATAATGAGCCAAATATATAATACGTAATATGTACATATTGTTGTCCTATTCTTGTACAATGCGACACGTGGGAGTACAAAAATATATGACGTAGTGTAGTCGTTTATTTATTTGTGTACAAATAAACACAGTAGATAGGTATAACAAATCTATACTTATAATAAATCTGTAGAGAGGCCAATTCTGTACATGAAATATATTTAAAAAAAAACTATGAAGGGGTGATAAGGGATCGCTACTGATGCCAAAAATGCAATCAGTAAAATTTTTGTCTGTCTGTCTGTCTGTCTGTCTGTCTGTCTGTATATTCGCTATAGAAACAGAAACTACACGACGGATTTTAACCAAATTTGGCACAATTATTCTTCATAGTCCTGGGCAGGTTATAGTAAAAGAATCATGTAAATCGGTGTAGAAACACCAAAGTTATACATGAAATACGCTATAAGTCATCGCGCGTGAATACAGAATCATGCCATAAGGATTATTTTTGTGTATCAGTTGCCGCGTTCGACGCGCTTCGCGGCGGGAGCTATAAAAAGGCGGCGGGTCTGCACCCGTTTCGCGTTGTCACGGCATCACGTGTGAGCGGCTGAACCGATTTCGATAATTCTTTTCTATTATATTCCTTGAAGGACGAGGATGGTTCTTATGTAGAGAAAACGTAAATATGTTCCACGGGCGAAGCCGGGGCGGACCGCTAGTATAATATAAAATAGTATATTCACAATAAAATTATATAATATATTTTTACAATAAAGTATTATAAAATTGTAACTTGTTTAATATTGAATTGCTTCAAGTGCATGTCTAAGTACCTATGAAGATGAATAAATAAATAAATTATGCGTTATTTTTGTATCAGAGACAAACATATTTCAAATTTACTATGTCATGTGTTTTTGTTAGCAATTTCATTTTAATTTCAGCTACTCCGAGAGATCCAATCGATGTTGGACGCGTCCGTATTGTTGATGCAGCAATACTCTACCGTCGTCACGAACTTGCCTTTGAATTGTGCCAATGTTGCTACCCAGACTGATATCAAGTGAGTCAATACACATTTTTTTACACAATTTAGACACTTTGCTATTAAATAGTTTGATACTGTTTTTAAAAGTTATCTTTCAACGATTCATATTATAGTCTGTATCATAATCGAATATCCTGTTACTTGGCAGAGAAGCAACATTCTAACAGTAAAATAATATTTAAAATCCATAGAGTAGATTTTTGAGTATATTTGTTACATCCAATTTTTTAACATACAACTACTACTAGTCGAGATTAATATGTTTATTATTTACTCTAGTCGCACCGAGCCATCCCCCGCACCGACTCCAGTTAAAGTAAAACCGGAAGTACCAAGCACATCGTTCACCCCCACCCCCGGCCCATCAACCAGCACTGATGACTTCGCAGACGACTTTGATTTTGATCGAGTGGAAGATATGCCCACGGAAAGTCCTAGGTATTTGTAAACACACTTTTATTTGCTTCACCTGTTGTATGTAACTGACCCCTTTAGACTCGATTTTGAGCCACTTGTAACGGATAGATTTAATTCAAACTTTGTGCACTTAGGTTCGAAGGTTCGGTGACAATACAATAGTTTCATGAGTTTAAGCATGTTTCTAGTTATATTGATTTTTTTTTTGTTAAAATCAAACTTAAAACGAAACTCACATTTATATTTATTAACTTTAAAAGCATTGAGGTATTATTACTAGAGAGGGCCACCACGAACAACATCTGTGCGACAACGCGGCGGCGCGGAGCGGCTAGTGAGTCGTACACTGTAGATATTCTGCCTCTTATTATTTATAAATTAAAACCAATCAATGTAACAAATAAATATTGTTTATTTTATTAAAAAAATATGAATAAACTTATCAATTAAAACCAATCAATGTAACAAAAAAAAATTGAGTTTGAGACAATTGACACTAACTCATGTTAAAAATAGTGTAGTACCGATGTCCTCTCTAGTATGTAGTACATGTAACTCAATGTTTAAAAGTCTGTCATATCACCATGTTAATAAACCTTATATTTATTTGCAGCGAGACCCTTGATGCAGACGCCGAAGAGTTAAGGAGACGTCGATTACAGAAATTTAGTTTAGAGAATTGAATTTTGATGTAATAGACTCTGCATTACACTGTCGTATATTTTATTAATTTTATTGTACAAAGTGTTTTGGTATGTGTAAACTTGTGTATGCTAATCGAAAATAAATGTATTTATGTTCTTGTAAATATAATGAGATATACACATGAATACATTTAAATCATACTTTTTCTTCAAACATCTTAAATACTAGCTAGTCAAGGAAAATAAAACCTTTATGTAAACTATATTTATTTATTAGACTATAACTATACAACTATACAGTAATTAAATTAACTTAACAATTGTAAAAGGCATTTATATAGCCATATACTTTAGGGTTGTAGTTTTCTAATGACGGCATTCCACTGAAATAACGGCTTGAGTCGTACAACTTCATATCATTCTTGCAATACCATACATTCTTAGTGCCCTCCGCACCATCAACATTTAATGTATTCAACTCAAATACTCCAAAATGGTAATTCTGGCCATCTGTTTGTATACAATTTACATGTACAGGTTCCGGCAAGTCTTTTACATCTTCCTATAAAATAAAATAAATGAAAAAGATCAGTAGGAGCTCTTACTTAAATAATATAATTTTTATGCAAACAGTATGAATAAAATTCTGTTTAGATGTCAAATATTGCTCAAATTTCATGAGATAATTTTTAAACATTGCTTCGAAATTAACCTCTGTTTTATATCAATTTATAATACTGCTAAATATATATTATTCTATCTTATATCATGTTAAGATTTTTAAACAATATTTAAATTAATAAAAGGCCTATAGTGCCTAAAAATTATAGTATTTGTTTCCAAATTTATCTCTGTGCAATATTTTTATAAACAAATAACTTGGTCAACTATATCTAATATTTATACATAGAAAAAAGGAAGACTTGTCACCACAGTAACTCAAGATCGGCTGAACAGATTTTAATGATATTCAGTTAGTTGGATCTCCACTGGGATTAGGATAAACTAATAAAAAAAAATACGCCATGGTCGAAGCCGGGACGAAAAGCTAGTATAAGAGAAAAGAACATTATACATACCCCATATAATTGTTTAGCGAATGCCGAAGCAACAGTAAAAGCATGAGTTAACGAACGGCCAAGCACTTGGTGTTTGGTTACTGGCTCTTCATAGATGTTCTTCACCTCTGTAGGATTGTAGTGCAGCCAAGTGGTGTGCGGATATTTCAAGGCAACAGTTGACCGGATTGCTGTGAAGTATTACAATTATTTTTTCGATAAACTACATTCTGATGCTATACAGCTTTTTTAAATGAATGATCATGTTGAAATTGATATTTTTGGTTTTATGGCATTCAAATACTTTATAAATATAAATTTATAAAGAGAGTGGCGGCGGGTCACGAGTGGCTGAATTGGTCAGGCATCCGCCCCGGAATGGCGCGAAAGGATGCGGGTTCGAGTCCCGCCCCGTGATCGAATTTTTTGTATTCTTTATAAATTTATGTTTTTGAATGATCATGATCAATAAAATTTTGTGTATGCAACATTTCACATTTTTAAATAGAATATTAATAAAATAATTGAATAAATATAATTTTCTTTCAGTCATTGAATTCAGGACATTCCGCATGTATGCATGAAGTTAGTTTTTATGACGCTATTAAGAGAAATCATTCAATTTGCACAAAAAAGCTGACTATTCGAATCAAAATATCAAGTTAACTTACGGTATTTACTAGACTCATTATAGAAATGCTCAGTTGGTAATGTCACTGTATGCTTTACAGGATATAAGTCAGGTATGTCAATAAAGTCTGTATTATCTTCTATGTCATGTTTCAGGGGTTTATTACTTGTGACGAGAATGTTGGATATATCCTGAAATTGTATGAGTTCGTTGTCTTTGTCGAAAAGTGTGCTGCATTCAACATCATTTACAACATACTTGTTCTGAGTTACGTCAACATCACTGCTCTTTTCAACTAGTTGTATTAATCTGTTTGTTAAGATAACGCTGAAATAAAACATCAATTAGTTACCATTTGTAAAAACAGTTATAAAGTATTAAGTTTAATTAGTTTTAAAATATGAATTACACACTTTCTACGCCTATCAGATATTCCTAAAATCCGAGGAAAGTTAAATGCTGGTCTCTCCGAATCTTTAATTTTTGGCAATTTTTTCTGTTCGCAATCAAATACATTGGCACTTAAGATTGCTTTTTTAACTCCTTCGTGAACAGCTTTTGGTGCTGGTAGTGTTGCCAACTCTTCTATTCTTGGTGGTAGTTTATTATCAGCTATGACAGTTTTTGTCAAAACTTGTGCTTGGGCAACACCTTCCAGAAGAACAGTTGTATTTTTAAGAGTGTAACATGGTTTTTCCCTGTAATCTGGGTGATTTTGGTCTAATGGCAGAGGTCTTTCATAAGGCCCTACAATGTTAAGCCTGGAATAAAATTGAATATAATTATTTGTATCTTGTAAAAATTATATTATAAAAATTAAGGATGTTGCTTGAAGTTAATGAATAATAATATTCATACTCTATAATACAAAAATGAATCACAAAATGAGTGTGCGCATCACTCGAGAACGGCTGAACCAATTTCGTTAATTATTTTTAATATTCCTTGAAGTACGAGGAAGATTCTTATGGAAAGAAAACGTAAACATGTACCACGGGCGAAGCCGGGGCGGACCGAAAACAAGACGAAACTCTCTAGCTTATATTGCAACAGAATCCTTTGGTAACTTTAGACAAACCTTTCATGCTGAACTGGTTCTTCTTTCACAAATTCTAGAGCATCTTCAACTTTTATGCCCTTTTCTTTTAAATACTGTTCGATACCTGTATCTATAGGCACTCGTTTGCCCTGTATCATCCAATGCTTTTTAAACATAAATCCGATATGTTGAGCGTATAAAACTCTCGACAGTTTCATTTTATTTTAAATATTATTGCCTGTAAAATATTAAATCTACTTCGATCTTTATTCGTGCAAAACGTAGGTTATTTTATAGAAATTGACATAAATGAAAAGTGACATTTGACGTATAGTTAAAGCTTTTTTTTTTTTATTACACTTCATAGTGATGAGCATAAACTTTTAGCCACAATAAAATAAAATTTGACGAAAAAAAGAAAGATTTTAGGTTCTTAAAATTTCTTTTATTGTACAGGATGACTTATATAGTCATAAAGGGGTGATAGTATAACTCATTTGGAGTAAAAAACCGAAACATTACATTGTATCTGAAACTGTTAATAGTTTCAACCAATCCGATATTATTTTTAGTGTCCGACCGAACTTTCGGTTTCGGTTTCGGTTTCGGCCGAGTTTCGGCCAAAAATGAAGTTTCGGCCGCAGTTTCGGTTTCGGCCAAAATCGGCCGAAACTTTTGCCGAAACCGAAACTTATTTCGCAAGTTCAGTGAACTTAGTTCACACACGTTCACGCTCGCCTAACTTCGTTTTCCTCGGCAACGCTTTGACGGACGCTGTCAAAGCGTTGGTTGACCCACGCTGGTGGAAACAATTTTTGATTATCTATGTTGAGATTGGAACTGGGTGTAATAGTAATTACTAATTAATAATTATTATTTTTATATTAGAGGTACCTAAAAGAGACTGATTATTCTTCTAAAGTCCAAATTCCAATCCAAAGTATTAAAGACTCTTTAATAAAGAGAAAGATCTCAAAATACCAAAACTTAAGTATTTAAAGTAACAGTAACAATTACTGATTTGATTTAGATGACTAATTTTACTGAGAACTTAATTTGAAAAAATAATAAAAATTGAAATTGTTATTATTAATATTGGAAAAATATTATTTTTTTATTTTATATTAAATAAATGATTACTTACAACAAATTTAATATACTATGTTTTCATTTCATGCCCTAGTTAAGGCAAAATAATAGGTAAAATGCACCAAAGTTCAGTATTTTTAGAAATTTCATACTTGACCACGTGAGTTTCGGTTTCGGTTTCGGTTTCGGCCGAAACTGAAGCCACGGCCGAATATTCGGTTTCGGTTTCGGTTTCGGCCTGGAAACCAGTTTCGGTCGGACACTAATTATTTTCATCTCGTTTATCTTTAACCTGACTTGTTGGTAATACAATATGCATGAATCTACAGGGACTTGATATAGGTAATATTAGTTTTAAAGGGGTGAAAGTACCTATAGCTCGTTTAGAGTAAAAAGAAGTAAACATTGTACATAATAAGTTTCGGCTAGGTCACCCTGTATTACGTTTTCTAGGCATCGTAGTGGCTATTTGGATAACAAATTTCAGCCCGATGGGTCCAGTAGTTTGGGATGTGTGTTGATAGATTAGTCAATCAGCTTTGCGTTTTTCATATTATATAGATAGTTAAAGTAACACGTTATAGGTACCTATTCTATGAAAGTTAAACTTGAATTCACAATTCTTTTTTTACACCAGTTTTGGCTGCTATCGCTTCTTGTGTTTTAAATTTTCTGTAAAACTATGAGTATTGTCTGAAAAACTTTGTGTTCCAATTCCAAATTAACCACTTTTATGGGAGCTGCCAGTTGTGGCAACGGGCGACGACCGACGTTTGTATGGCGACTTCGATGAGATGACCGTGCAACGTACCGTGCAACGTACCGTGCAACTTGCAAGTAAAGTATCACAGTAAAGTATTTTATTACCTTTGCCGCGGCCAATTAAAAAAAAGTTGTGTTCGTCGCAAAGACGTTATACTATTAACTAGACGGTGCACCAAAAGTTTTGTTTTGCTAAAATTTGATCTACACTCATATTACTACCTAACTCCTTCCAAATCCCTTTGAGGACAGCAACACATCCACTTCCCAGTGGAGTGGATGCTTATGGGCGGCGTGTATCGCTTAACACCAGGCGACGCGTCTGCTCGTTTGCTATCCTATAGCATAAAAAAAAAATTTCTTTTAAGCGGTAGGCCGTAGGTACCTAGCTAACCAAAAGCGGTCCGAGCGAGAGGTCTCCCGTTGGGAATTTGTCCTTATCTAACATATCGTTCAATAAATAATTATAATCGATATCTTAAGGGTCAGCTCACACCGAGACGCGACGCGGCGCGACGCTGCGCGCACATTTTTCATAGAGCGACTCAGAATACACTTTATTCACTACACGAAAAGATACACATTGCTACGCCGCGAGGCACCTCGAGGCGCAGCGCTGCGTGGTGCAACGTAATCTGAATTCTCACAATGTAATGTGTATCTTTTCGTGTAGTGAATAAAGTATATTCTGAGTCGCTCTATGAAAAAAGTGGGCGCAGCGTCGCGCCGCGTCGCGTCTCGGTGTGAGCTGACCCTTAGACAATGCATTAAATAGTAGGTACTAGGTAGGTAAGCAATTTGTGACCATTTCCGGCGGAATGGAATCTCGTGGGATACTTATGTAGGGGCTTGTTATGTGCGGGTGTAATAAAAGATGTAATAACTACGCAAAGGTTATATTTTGTTAACTACATATATTTATTCGGTATGTAATTAATATTCGACCTATGCGACCAACCCGCGTCCCGACAAGCCCTTAACTGTCCATGCATAGCGCACGAACTGTTTATATACGAGTTACCGTGTGAACCTATGGTGGGAACTTTCTTAGTAGGTACTACACTTGAAATATTTCGGTAACTCGTAAATTGGCTTGTCGTCGCTACATCATTCCCCCCTTAAAATAAAAAGGGTACTTATACAAGTAAAAAATCTTACAATAAAATTAAACAATAAACAAAGGGGTATATATAAAGTGTCGCTATATAAGGTTACAAAATGTTTACAATATAAAGTATAAAAAATGTTCACAATATAAATCAATCATAACGTATACAAGTGGTTAAAAGTTAACACCTAATTTCGTTAAACTATTTATGTTTTTACAAAAACTCGGTTGGGTCTTCTAAGTGGCGTGCGATAATTTTTACACGTCAATTAACACTTAGTAACATCAACATTTCAAATCTCAATACGTTCTTAACACTTGTATCGTTTAATATTACAAAGGCTATTACTATACACTCATAAGCCATAAATCAAAAGTACTTAAATTTCTAAGTAGTAAACATTTCAATCAAAACTCAACACAAACATAAATTTGAAATACCATACTTAAAACGTTAAACAATGAACTCGTTTCAAAATTACTTAAGTTCTATTATTTATTAAATACGATGTGTTGATTAGTAAGTATTTATTATACATTTCTAAGAAGACTTAAGAATACTTATAATCATCGTAATTCTAATAAATATAAAATAGTTGAAACAATTACAAATACAATACTATTACCTAAATCGTACTGGTAATCGTATAGCTCTTCCACTACGCGTGGTATGTGTATTAGGCAATTCGCTACTTGGAATTTGTAACGGAACCTCAGTATCTGCCCCAGCTGTCGTATCACTATCATCATTCAAATAATATGCAGGTTTTAGACGGTCCACAGATATTCTAACTTTCCTGCCAGTCATTTGAATGTAAAATACCTTTTCCTCTCGACTCAACACACGATAAGGACCGTCGTATGTTGGTTGTAAAGGCTTACGTACTGCGTCGTTTCTTACAAAAACATAATCGCACTTTTCTAAATCGGGGTGAATAAATATGTTCCGTCTTTCATTCTGCCTAATAGCTACTGACTGATATTTTCTAATAGAGTCTCGTAATTTACTTACATACTCAAGACTGCTATCTATTTCTAAACTCGATTTTTTATCGTAATAATCACCTGGTAATCGTAAAGTTGTTCCGTACGTTATTTCTGCTGCGCTTATGCCGGTATCACTTCTTACTGCTGTTCTAAGTCCTAGCAACACAGTTGGTAATTCCGTAACCCAAGATGATGATATATTGCATAAACGAGCCGTTAATGCCGCTTTAAGCGACCTATGCCAACGCTCTACCGCCCCGTTACTCTGTGGGTGGTAAGGTGTCGTACGCAACTTATTAATACCTAATAACTTCATTAGTGTAGCAAATAATTGACTTTCGAATTGACGTCCTTGATCGCTTGTTAGCTTTTTCGGACAACCGAAACGAGATATCCATCCTTCATATATTACACGCGAAATCGTTTCAGCAGTTATATCTTTCGTAGGAAAACATTCTGGCCATCGCGTCCCCCTATCAACTATGGTTAGGCAATACCTAAAACCTTCGGGTGAAGTGGGTAAAGGTCCAATTAAATCAACATGAATATGTTCAAACCTATCGCACTGCGGAAACGATCCTAAACCTGACATTGTATGTCGATTAACCTTCGATCGTTGACATTCAATGCATGTTTTAGCCCATTGGCCAACATCACGATTCATATTTGGCCAATAAAAACGATTTTGAATCAATTTGCGTGTAGTCCTTATTCCGGGATGACATAAATTATGTACACTATCAAAAGCAATACGTCGAAATTTATCAGTCAAATAGGGTCTAATTTTATCATTATCTAAATTACAATATATAAATGTACCGCTTTCAGGTAACATAATTTTCTTTAACCTATTATTAGCGTCTTTCGAATTAGATAATTGTAACATATAAGAATCTTGTTGTTGTTCCTTAGCAAGTTCCGCGTAATCTATCACAGTGGGACAATTTATTGTTGCGACTCGAGATAACGAATCCGCAACGACATTATCTTGCCCACTAACGTGTCTCAAATCCGTTGTGAACTCACTAATGAAAATCAAGTGTCGTGTACGTCTGGGTAACTCTTTCTCGCTATTTACTTTAGAAAATGCATAAATTAACGGTTTGTGATCCGTATACACCGTTAACTGTCGTCCTTCGACCATATTCCGAAAATGACGAATAGCTAAGTAAATTGCTAATAACTCCCTATCATACGTACTATACTTGCGTTCAGTCTTAGATAAATTCTTAGAAAAATAACCTAAAGGTAACCATTCATTATTTGCACGTTGTTGTAAAACTGCACCTACATGAGTATCCGATGCGTCCGTCATAAGTGCGAGCGATGCATCGGCTAAAGGGTGCGACAACGTAATCGCATTACACAAGCTCGACTTACATTGTTCAAATGCTTGTTCGGCGATTGATGTCCACACAATGGGTGTTTTATCTTTCTTTTTAGAGCCATGAATGAAACTATTGAGAATCGATTGTGATGAAACTGCGTTAGGTAAATGCGCTCTATAAAAATTTACCATACCTAAAAATCGACGTAATTGTTCGATGTTTTCGGGCCTAGGAAATTCATTAATCGCTTTTACTTTATCATCAAGCGGGCGAATACCATCTGACGTAACATGATAACCAACAAAGTCGATTTCCGTTTTCCCAAACGTACATTTCGCTAAATTAATGGTTATATTATATTTGCTAAATTGCTTAAACAATGATTCTAAATGTCTACGGTGTTCGCTTTCATTTGATGAAGCTATTATGACGTCATCAATATAACAAAAAATATTATCTTTACTGTCCGCGTCTAGGTCCTGAAAAACAGTATGATGCATGAATCGCTGAAACGTCTGCGCAGCGTTACGCAAACCGAACGTCATGCGTGGAAATTCGAATAACCCAAACGGCGTTATTATTGCAGTTTTTTCTACATCTTCCGAGGCTACAGGAATACAATGATAAGCCCTATTTATGTCGATTTTAGAAAATATTTTCTTACCAGCTAATAAATATGTAAAATCTGATAAGCGCGGTATAGGATATCGGTCCGGCTTGGTTATAGAATTAAGCTTTCTGTAGTCCCCGCACGGACGTAACTCGCCATTCTTCTTAGGTACCACATGAAGTGGACTAGCCCAAGGACTCTTAGAGGGTCGGCATATACCTGCTTCCTGCATGTATCGAAATTCTTCCCTGACTTTTTTATATCTAGCTGGAGGTAAAGGTCTAGCCCGGGCAAACACTGGAGGTCCAGTCGTTTCAATATGATGAAAAACACCGTGGCTAGGTATTTCCCTGTACGATGAAGGCTTAGTTATATCTAGGTACTTACATAACAAGTCGTGAAATTGATGAGTTTCCTCAACTGTTGTCACAGACGGTTGATTCACCTTAATAACACTAGCTACTGATTTTAATTTAGTTAAACTATCAATTAATCGACATGATCTTAAATCTACAATCAAACCATGATGTGCTAAAAAATCTGCACCTAATATAGGTTGAGTTACCTCGGCGATAATAAATGACCATTTATACGGTCGCCGTAAACTGAGATCTAAAGTCATTAACTTAGTACCAAATGTCTTAATTACACTACCGTTTGCCGCGTATAGTTTATAGTCACTACACTCACTCGCGAATCGGTTATTTTTCGACACTGGTAAAACTGAAACATTAGCGCCGGTGTCCACTAAAAACTTAAGATTACTTTTCCTATCTTTTATACACAGGCGTTTATTTTCGGTGGAACAGACATCCGCCTCTGTCTGTACCGTATTTAGTTTTTTTGTTGGCTCTCCTGCTGCTTCTGCCACGCACAAGGTTGAATGCACTTGTTGGCGTTGTGCTTATAGCGGTAATGGTAATAACATATCCAATTGGAATTTTTATGTTTTGATATTCCTGTACGATCGCGACTTCGCGATGCGGAGCGATGCGTGCGATTTCCATACTTTCCACCACTAAACGATCTGCCTCTCGAGCCTGCAGATTCCAGCTGGTTTATCCGCTGCGTTAACTGTGTAATCTGTTCAACCAGCGTAGGTTGTATTGAGGATATTTTATCTCTGGCACACGATACCTCCTGTATCTCCGCGAAACGTGTCGTTTCTATAATTTTATCTGCCATGTTAGCTAATTTCTCTGTATCCTTTAATTCGCTAACAGTGAGGACTGCTTGCACGGCTGCGGGTAAATGTCCCATCCACAGCATCGTCAATGTTTCCTCCGAGAATTTATTTCGAGCCAGATCTCGCATACGCCGTAAAAGTTGCGAAGGCTTCTGTTCGCCCAACTCAAGTTCTTTCAATAATTTCTGGACCTGACGCACTTCCGATTCTTCATAGACTACGAGCAACCGGTTTTTCAATGCTTCGTACTTCTTTGTATCGGGTGGTGCCAATACAATGTCACTAACCTGCTCAACGTGTTCGCGACTTAATTTCGCTACCACCAGGTTATATTTCGATTCGTCCGCCAGCTTCTGATTCGCCACCACTGCTTCAAACTGCGCGAACCAAAGTCGTGGTGATTCTTTCCAGAAGTCTGGAATTTTACTCGACACAGTGATCTGCGCGAGAGCATTTTCACTCTCGTCCGCTCTAATTGGAACTGCCGGATTCATTTTGAATTAAATTTTAAACAAACGATATCTATGCAATTCACTATATAATAATGTTCACTTTTCGTCGGGGGTCACCAATGTAGGGGCTTGTTATGTGCGGGTGTAATAAAAGATGTAATAACTACGCAAAGGTTATATTTCGTTAACTACATATATATATCGGTATGTAATTAATATTCGACCTAATGCGACCAACCCGCGTCCCGACAAGCCCTTAACTGTCCATGCATAGCGCACGAACTGTTTATATACGAGTTACCGTGTGAACCTATGGTGGGAACTTTCTTAGTAGGTACTACACTTGAAATATTTCGGTAACTCGTAAATTGGCTTGTCGTCGCTACACTTATCTAGATTACAATCTAACAGTGTTTATAATTTAACTGTAGCATATACCTACATTGTGGTTTAGTCTATTTTTACATACATTAAAGTAGGTAGAGTAGCATCAATATAATTTGTACCAGGACATTAACACGCGCGTTTTTTAGCAATTTTTAATAGTAGCTTAATAGTGCAATCTATTTAGTAAGTACTTAGATCATTAAGTTTAGTAGTATAACGCAGAGTAGTATAATTGTTATAACGTCTTTGCTTTGTCGCATAGAAGGTAAATCATGCTAAAGTTAATGTAATAGTGTGCAATATGAATTACAGGGTATGTATGGGGTTACTATCTAGTTATCTGTTTGGGTATTGGGTATATAAAGGAAACCAACCAATAATTTCGTAAATATATATATTTAAATTTATATCTTCCATCAATACATACATTCAACTGAAAAGTAGGACATTTATCATTCAGCTTACAATTTATACAATAACATATTGAATCCAACGCCGTGATACATTAATTTGACAAACTTTTAATAATAATATGAGGAAGACATTGCCAGAAATAAATAATCGTCACAAACACAGCACCTTTGATATAAATGAAAAAGGCCATAATGATTGACTTCAATAAGGTATAATATTGATGGAGGAATAATACTTTACAAAATAAAACTTATCGAAATATCTTCGGTGTATGCTAGGAGCTATAAAAATTGAAAATAATACAACTAATTAATTTCATAACTAGTAAGACATTACAATCCCTTACCACGAGATCAGCGACTTGTGACGTCACCTGGTGTTGCAATCATTTAAATATACATTTCTTATGTTGTTATTTATTTCAAAACAAAAAATAATATGACTCAGGTATTATTAGCATTTTCATTTTAATAATCGAGATAATGTAGTCCCTTTGGTGATTTTACAGTAACTTTTACCAATTGGTGGGTCAATCATTTTTTAATAATCTTTGGACTTTTGGAATATTAGAAATTTGTTATGTCCGTAATCACATAATTATTAATTTAATCGCATATTGCAACAATTTGCGATCGAATCGAATCAAACATACAACACTTATTATCTACTATAATATAATACCTAATTATTTTTATAAAGTAACAAAATTAACTTATATTTACAGTATTATTAAATTGATAGCTGAATTTCACTATTTTATCTATTTATGTATAAATTTTATATTTTAAAAGTCATCGTTTTAGTTATTCAAGATACGTGATAATTATAATAGGTATATCAATTTAAAAATAAATCATCGGCCTCGTATAGCCTTTGCACACTAGGATAATACAATAAAGGGGAAGATTAAGAATGAATTAACAATTCTGTGAGTGTTAAGGCACCGTTGGTTAATAGGTATGGTAATACATAAACTTCTGTTAAATCTTTATAATAGAACCTTTAGGTTATACATTTACAATTAAAAATAAATTCCACTGGTGGATGTGCATGAGATCAAATCCGACATTGTTTGTGAAATTCTACATTTAATTTAAAATGAAACGCAGGAACGTGACTCAGTATTGATGAATGAATTGAGTTATGGATATCATCGTCGTTGTTAGATCGAGCAATCGAAACACTCATATTCGATGATGGAAATAAATAAAAATGTATGTGAATTCAATGGCAAAGTATAAATAATTTCTTAGTTGTAGATTTGTGACCGAAAGTTTGCATTATAATGTGGCACGTGCGATAGAGTAGGTACTTCAGTACTAGTGGTGTGATATCGCCGTAGTCTGAGCGCGGTCGAGAGCGCGCAGCGGGTTCAGTCGTCGTCTTTCTTTTCCATTTTAGGTTCATACATTGCGTGAAGTTGTTCGGGGGATATTCTGAAAAGAGAAATATTTTGTTAATTGTGAAATAAAAATAACCTAAATTCACTATAACAATCATTTTCATTTATTTATTTCCTCCCACAATCAAAAATTACAAAATACATAACACCAAACTTATATTATATATTACTGAAGTGGGAGTCAGGAGCCCAAACTGAGTGAACCCCGTGCTATCCTCCTGTGTGTTCCCCCCCTCGTTAATAAGTTTATTTTATAAGTTCGGAACTCGTGTGTGGTAAGAGATAACGATATTTATTATTTATAGAGAATCGGGAAATAAGATATTATGGAATGGAAAGTTTCACGTGAAGATCTTGGATATTTTGACTATCTATTTTTATAAAACAAATAAATGATAGGTATCTTACCCAAGCAAGCTTTGCAAGTCGCAAACAAAGCGGTACACGTAGCGCTTCCCGGCCGTTTTGTGGATGATGTTCTTGTCGTAGTAGTAGCGGAGACCTCGGGATAGCTTCTCGTAGTTCATTTTGGGCTTGTTCTTGCGGATACCCCAGCGCCGGGCAACCTGGGTAATGGTTAATAATTCATTAAAATGTGAAATATTTATTTGTAAACATTTCAAAATGAAGAAACGAAACATTTTTACAACGGAGTTTTATTTGGAAACTTACATTTAATAATCCATACTAATATTATAAATGCGAAAGTAACTCTGACTGTCTGTCTGTTACTCAATCACGCCTTAATTACTGAACCAATTGGCATGAAATTTGGTATAGAGATACATATTTTGATACCCGAGAAAGGACATAGGATAGGTTTTATCCCGGAAATCCCACGGGAACGGGTTTTTCTTTGAAAACGCGGGCGAAGCCGCGGGTTGAAAGCTAGTACATAATATGTTGATATAAAAGTAGTGAACTACATTAATAATCGATTTCGATGCCAAAGAAGATCATCCTTGGCATCAAATACTTTCATGATTAGAATGACATTACGTATCTATGAGCTTCAACTCATATTTACAAGCAGACACCTCCATGTGAAAGGCTTGTAACTATATCTACTTAAAGAAAATCCTTCCTTTAATTTATCACATAAAAATGATCTTACCTCATCAGGGTCAGTGAGCTTGAACTCCCAGCCGTCCCCAGTCCACGAGATGAAGCCCTGGCAGCTCTTGTCCGTCAGCAGCTCCAGCAAGAACTGCCACAGTTGGATCGGCCCTGAACCTGCACAGATAGTACACAGTTGCTTTACGATATACAAAACATTGTAGATAATAAGGGAGTTGAAAAATTACATGGAGAGGAAATTATTTTCATTTTTATATTATTTTCGGATTTCATATTCATATTTTAAGAGACCAAAGACTTGTCATTGCTTAAATATATCAAACTAGAGCATTGACGTAAAATATACATATATCAAGACTCACAGACGCACTCAAAAAATGTCCAAAGCAAAACTCTGCCTATGCGTATATTAGGCACTGTTTTTAGGCGTTAACAATAGTCTCTGAACATAAATACTAAAAAAAGGGGCCTTAATTTGAATGAATGTTTATCGCCTCGGACATTTTTTGACGACTGGTAAATTTTAAAAATATGTTATGACGATTCAAAAGTGCTTCTTTAGAAGAAATCTAAATGAATAAATAAATGTTTGAGTTTGATCTTTTAATAGACAATTGTTACTTGTTATTCTAGTTGTTTGTAGTGGACATTTTTTGACGACCTTTTTTTTTAATAACTCAGGCCCCGGAATCACAGACACAATAGAAAATCTATTGTGTCGTGGACAGATCGGGCCGTTCGGGGCTCAATGGGTTAATAAGTCATTATTAGTTTACTTGTAAGTGAGTTGTACATGTCGTCAATGTGGTTAGCCACCAATATATTACCGGTGAAGCAGGGCCCCGACGCGGGGTAGGGCAGCTTGTCCTGCGGTATGAGCGCGTGCTGCTCGCCGGGCCACTCGCCCCACTCGGCGCACGCGCCGCCGTACTCCGGCGCGTAGCCCTCGCCGTACACCTCGCCGCCGTACCTGCCGCCCGCCGCTGAAACCGTACCTTTATGTTACTTACTATAATAGTATCTATATGCATATAAAACTCAAAGGTGACTGATATAGTGATCTATCAACGCACAGCCCAAACCACTGGACGTATCGGGCTGAAATTTGGCATGCAGGTAGATGTTAGGACGTAGGCATCCGCTAAGAAAGCATTTCCCGAAATTCTTGCGGGAACGGGGAAAAACGGGGATGCACGTACAAAGTCGTGGGCGGAAGCTAGTTATATTATATGTGATATTAGTATTGTGCTTGTTACATATTATGATATTTAATACGAATGGGTTATGCTGAAGAGTTACTGTATAAACTTGAATAGTAATAGCAAAACACCTACACATGGTACAGATACTGCTTTCCGAATCGGTGGTAAATGTTAAAAATATGTAATGACGATTCAAAAGTGCTTCTAAAAGCAGTCTAATTGAATAAATAAATATTTGAGTTTGAGTTGAGTTTGAGACCGAAAAGGCTGATTTATGAATAAATTTAGTATTGTAAAAGTACAAAAAGTACACAAAGGTGTACGCTATGTGCAAAATAAACTTGAATAGCAATAGAAAAACACCTACACATTTTACATTTACATAACATGTACCTAAGTACATTTACAAATACTAGTAAATTAATGAAAAAAGAAAACGTATTGTATAATTTTGATTTTAAAGTAGTCGTTAGTGGTTGACAGTCATTTATAAGACGTGGAAGACGACACCCCATGAATTTAATTGCCAGACGATACAAGTCGGCTAACAAGTCCGTTTGAAACTTGCAACTGAATACATACATACATTAATTAAGAACCAAGTCAGAAATCCCTTTGTTCTTTATTATCGTTACATCTTTCCTAATGACTTGTCACTATTTTTTTGCTTGCAAAAGGCGTCTGTGTTTTAAATAGACTTTTAATGTTATTTTTTACCGTTTGATGTCTTTGTTTACGCATTAATAATATAGCTGAGGGGGAAAAGTGATTTTTTGTTACTTAGAAATAATTCAAGCTCTATGTTTATTTCTATGCAAGAAATAAAAAATTGCTAACACGGATAAAAAATGGTCATGGTGGCGTATATGAAAAACAAGCTAAAACTCACTTCTAGGATATGGCTTCGTGTACGCGTGAGGTTGGTATTTGTGCTCGTGTGTGAGCAGCGGCTGCGTGTGTGCGTGCGCGTGGTGGTAGTACTCGTCGAGGTAGGGCTGCGCCGGCGCGGGCGGCGGGTACTCCGGCTGGTAGTACTCGTCGAGGGGCGAAGCCGCCGCGGGCGCGGGCGCCGCCGCCGGGGCTGCCGCGCCGCCGCTCGTCTCCGTGTAATATGTGTTGGTTTCGCGGGGCCCGCCTGTCGTGTAGCCACCTGAAATAATAACTGGTAGTTTAGGACTGGTAAGCTTAATGTAACGTTAAACACATAGATAAGGATCTATACTTAATATTATAAAGCTGAAGAGTTTTTTTTCGTTTGTTTGTTTGAAGGCGCTAATCTCAGTATCTACTACAAATCGGACGATTTGAAAAATTCTTTCAGTGTTAGATAGCCCATTTGTCGAGGAAGGCTTATACTACATATATATCATCTCGCTAAGACCAATAGGAGCGGAGCACTGCGGGTAAAACCGCGGAGCACAGCTAGTAACAGATATTTAGGATACGGAAAGTTTTCTTAACTTTCCAGGAAAGTAATAAAAGTACCAAAACTGTGGTTTACTGGTTTACGGATTCCACATACATAATAAATGAAGTATATCGGATTGAATATGGTTAGTTCAAGGGCGTGCGTTAAAACTCGTGAGTGTGGTAGAGCGCGGGAAGCGAGGCGCGACGGTCGCGGTTCACGGCGCGCCCTTTGTTCTGCGCGTGTCCGAGCGCGGACACCGCGTGCGTTGGCGACGCTACGAGCTACAATATCATACGTTGTGTAGGATTTTGAATTATAATAAGTAATTATATTATGAAATATTTCTTTTGGAGTTGTTCTATAAAACATACTATCAACGTTGTGTATGCAGTGAGGTAAAGTGAAAGTAAGTTTCTGATTTTGGAACTGAGCAATTATATATAATTTGTATAAAAATATCATTACAAGAATACACGAAAACTTTACTTAGATATACAGGATGTCCCACTATTGGTATACTAAAGCGCTGATTACACCTAACGAGTACAGTGGCGAGTCAGTAAATACGCTCTCGGCCGAGACAGTTGCCGAACCGAGTGGGTGTTTACACGTATTTCACTAGTGGCGAGTCAGTTCAGTTTTGATCACGACGCGGACGTCTGCAATGGATCGAAAAAAAAAAGAATTTAAACGGGTTTTAAATCGGCTGTTACCAGATATTAAATTAACGAATTGTGGGATTTATTAGAAATAATAAATAAAAATAATAATTCTTTGAAAAAATACAATGACAAAACGAACGAGTGGCGAGTGGCCGAGTGACGCGACGAGTGCGTGTTTATACCTGCCGAGTGGGATAGCGAGTGGGTACTCGGCCGAGTAAACAAATTGGGATTCTAGTGACTGTCTCGCCGCTCTTCTCGGCCGAGTACTCGGCCGAGCACTCGTTGAAGTGTTTATACCAACCGAGCACTCGGCCGAGGACACTGACTCGCCACTGTACTCGTTAGGTGTAATCGCCGCATAAGCGCGAAGGAACATGTAGTTTTGCATACACTGATCACGAAAAAAATACCTGAAAATCCATGTTTTCTTCTCTAGCTTCGCACAGCCGGCATATACCGCTTCGCTAATACAGTAGCACCTCGTTAAGTCGAACCTCGATAAGTCAAAAACCTCCAAATCTCGAAAAAATGTCTTGTTCCCTTCCCTTCAAACCCGAAAACCTCTATTACTTGAAATTTTGTCCCTCTGTTAGTCGAAATAATTACCGAGTCCCTCCAAGCCATTTTGGTACATATTTTCACTCTATAACTCGAAAAATCAAATTTGACCTCTGTATCTCGAACATAGCAACGTTTTATTTTACAACCAGTTTCTTAGAAAACATTTTAGGAGTATACGATAATTAATTTATGACTCACGAAACACGTGTTTGCGTTAAGTATCTGATGACGAAATTATCGATTCAGTAGCTCAGAAAACCGATACTAATGATTAAGATGACATAGAAGACGTGAATAGTACATGCGCTCCATGGGTGTCCATCAAAGGGGCAAGAACCGTATTGAATACCTTACGAAATTTTATAAAGCAAACCAGTATCTTTGAAAAAGAAGAATTTTCTGCTCTTTATACATTATAAAATGCTAGAGAACAACCAAATTATCTAAAGCAAAAAAAATACTGACTTTTTTTAATGCCATATTTTTTATTTTAAAATGATTTGAAATAATATTCATATAAATAAAAACATGTTTGTGACCTCTGCAAGTTGAATTTTAATTTATTTTACCTCTGTAACTCAAAATTGATAAGAATAAACCTCAAACTCTTTATGTCGAATCAAAATCCGCCTAAGTCGAAATCCTCCATAAGTTGAAAACTCTATAACTCGAATTTTTTGGCGTCTCCCTTGATATTCGACTTATAGAGGTGCTACTGTATAAGCATTTTTTCTATGAAAACATAATCTTAGACGATAGCTCACGTGCTGGTGGCAAAGTTGGGCGGGTTGCTTGTTATGGGTGTACACATAGAGTTTTAAGAATTCATCTATTTGAAAAAAAATGCTTCTGGAATTTTATAAGTATTTTTTACGAACTCAGCGTATGCAAAACTATAACCTTCTTTGAGCTTAGTATATACCAACAGTGGGACACCCTGTATATCATGTTTGTTTTTTGTAGGTATTTGTAACTAAGAAATAAATATATAATTCAAACATCCACGTGCAACATTCAGTTGTTTGAAATATAAAATCGAGTCTACCGATCCTAAGCTATAATTTAAAGCATGTACAGTTGGAACTATCATAGGAGCAACGCGTGAACACATTCTGTGATTGGATAATTGTGTTACTGTCATAAGTACCAATTCGACGGGTCAGTAGTCCCACGATCATTGTTTGAGGGTATACAGTATCAATTTATCTTCTGCCTACAGTCAATTATATTAGCATTCAGACGATTCGATATGTATTGGATTAAATTTGAAATACGTGCATAAAGACGTATTTAAATCGTAACAAGTGATGTCTATTTTTTTTGTAACTTATTTTAGGAATTAATAAACAATAGGTAGAGCTTTTTTATTATGACTCTTTTGTAGACATGTAAATAGCTTTAATTGATAATATTGTTCGTTTTTTAGAAACGTTGAAACATAATGTTTTATGAAATTTTTATTTTTACCACTAAAACCTTTGTTAAAGGTCAGAGCACTTTTGAACACAAAGTTTTTTTGGATAGGTGTGATTCCCACGGTCAATGTGCGTGATAAACTTTTTTGTTTGAGCCAGCAGAGACCATGTAGGTACTTCGATGTACAACGTCACGCAAAATGTTCTATAGTAACATGAAATGGAGATAATAATAGATAATTTAATGTATGGTAGAGTCGTGTAAATAGGCTAGTAGGGTCTTATATAGGTACATATTTGTTTTTCTGCTTTGCATATAAAAGGTTATCGTGTTTTTCTGTTTACACAGGAATCGTTGATACATATCAATGTTAGTTAGTATACTTATTTTTAACATTGAAACTAAACAAGATTTTTCATTATAATTGTTCATCAATTATTCACGTAACGTAGCTTCAGATAATGAAGAAGAAACACAGTATTTCACGCTTGAAGACACATTCCAAACATATCGTTAAAATGGTAATGTTTTTTAACGCGTCACGGAAAGACTGATGTTACGATGAAAACAACAAAGCCGCAAACAAATCACTCAGTGATGTCAAATCGACTAATACGAGTATTTTAATGAAGTGAAAGTGGCTCATTACAATTCCCTTCAGTCGTCACAATAGCGCCCATAAATCTGCTACAAAACATTTAAACTACCGAAAAAGCTCCCGCGGAGGTGAACTTATGACCTCTCGTACGTCACTGTTCAGTCGACAATCGTGTATACCTTAAAGTTATTTGGATGAAAATGTATATTATATTTGTTACTTAGAAAATTAGTAGAAAATTAACATGCATAATTTTAATTAAAAGATAAGAGTTTACCCTCATTATATAAACGATCTATTTAAAATATACTTTACATACGACTTTGAAAAGAGGTTTACATTCATTCCTCACATTTATTGAGGTCGAATAAAAGACAAATCAGACGAAACACAATTATAATCGTCCACATATAAGCATTTATAAATTCGATATGACGCGAGTTCGGCGCGTATGAGCGAGGGGCGTGTGCGCGGGCGGGCGGGGCGGCCAATCCAGCGCGGCCACGCCCCGCGCGCCAGGTCGAGAGGTCGCGGGACTTGGCGACCATTGGCGCGGAACGAGAGGTTCGCAGCAATCCGTCTGTGACCACCTTTACTTTGCCACTTCCAAATACAATATAGACGTTTTTACATACGTATACCTATTGGTAATTGCATCCATAATTTAAGTACTCTTAAATCTGTCGAGATTTATTCAGTAAAATTGCGTAGCGGTTAGTTCGACGAAGTCTTTTAAATCATGTTATTGTAGTGCTTTATACATTTTATATTCTATTTCCTTTGCAGTTTCAAATATTATGAGACGAACGTCCAATTAATGATTTAGAAATTTTGAATATTATTTAAAGATCTGAAGACATGTGCGACAGAAACAAGAGGCAGATGGCAGCTGGCAGCATCGTTTTTTTTATTTGTCCTTACGTAACTTGAGAACTGCGAAAATATTCCTGGGACGTGCCTTTTTTGGTCGCGCACGCGCTCTACCATACCATATGGTGTATATGACGACCGACGACTTCAAAATCATATTAAGTTATCCGTATCAACTATCTCAATAATTAGGTACTACCTAAGTTAAAACCTTTTGGTATACAATGTACAAAAAACAAATTAGTAGAATTAATGAACTTTAAAAAAAACTCTATCATAGAGTTATATCGTTACGTTATTAAATTTTTTCCTCATTATTAATTGGATACCAGCTTTTATCAAGCGCCATCAATAACCCCAACGTAAATATTATCTGTTATTCTTCTATCTTTATTTACTACCTGGCTATTTTTTGAAAGAATGAGATCACAGCTCTAATTCAAAGTTCCAAGCGGAAGTTTGATATGATTTTTTAATTTTAGACGCAAAGCAACCGCAGGTGATAAACCGTTGACGGCTAGATGTCATGCACGTGCTATTTTGACATTCATCGCTCATTAAGGATTATGATTTGGGCTTTTTAATATCTTGGCATCATTAAGAAGTAAAACATTTTTAATTTTTTACTTCATTTGTTCGATATTTCGGTTTTCTGTTCAGAAATAAATGTATTGGACTTATAAATTTATTTGTAACCAACAATAACAATCCTGTTTTATTTTATTCTAGGAAAAGTAAAATAAAACATGCATTATATTAATGTTAATGTCCTTTTACACGTGCCAAAATGTAAAAAATAACACGTGTCACCATGAATTTGGAAATAATTTGTCGAGTGACGAGAATGTAGCCTAATAAATTGCTAAAATATGAAAAATAGAAACGCGAAAAAACTACAACAACATTCAAAATAAAAGGAAATTGCTGTCAACGCATGGAGTTTAAATCAAATTCAAAAATTGGAGCATCATTCGACAGGAAATGTTAAATATATTAATGTCCAGCGGATGCTATTCTTTGTCATATGCTCGTTTCTATCATACCTAATTATTATTTTTACCAAGCGAATTTTGTGTCATATTTATTTTTTGTAAGTTTCAAGTGAATGTAGGTCAATTATTATCAGGCTTCAAAATATATTAACCGAACCGAGTCAAAGCAATCATAATAATAATACCTATTATATGATTACACATTTTCCTTAAACAAACGTGGATGTAACATAACACGACGATAAATTGTGAACAAAAGTAATTAATATTGATGAGGTTAAAAGTTTCGTACGTACATGGAATATGTTTTAAGCTCTACGACCTCTAGTCGGTTTATAATTAGAGGGAGTTGTATCCTGGACATACATGATCTACCGAAATCACATCACGCCGATATTTATTACCAATAAAACGCCGTATGGCACGCTCGTGCATATAATTAAACGTTTTTCGTCACTGCACACCGATGTGTATAAAAGTTAAGTTTTTGATATAAAAATAATATCGGGCTTACAATAATATCCGGTGGAACATAATGTTTGCATCAATTAATAAACACAGGCCGCGGGCGGCAGATGGTGATACCGATTTACTGAATAAAATATCTCGCTCCTGATATAAATTTACCGATGTCATGGCTTGTTTTAGTGCATAGGTAATATATAATTTATTAAATTAATTTTTATATCTGTTACGCGAATAAAACTGTGGAACGAAGTTGTTTATAAAAAAGCTCTTTCCATGTTATCTACTTATTTTATAATCAATTTAACTGAAAGCATGTTTGGCTCTTTAAGCTAGAAGTATGCTTCGCAATCTTTAATGCTCATTTAAAAAAAAAATATAAAAAAAATATATTAATCTTATCGTTTTAACAGAAAAAACTCTATTCCAGATAAAACGTATCAAACGTAATTTCCCAAGCAAATAACGCAATAGTGCTATATGCCATGTAGAGTCTAATCGCCAGTTTGGCAGGTGCGCCGCCACCTGCGCGAACGTTACAAAAACACCGCGTAGGGGGACCTGCTGACCGTACACTGTGCAGCTTATGACATGGGGAACCCATAAAACTTATCCATACTAACTTAGCCCGCCATAAAACATATGCTGACAGTATGGAAAGCTGAAAACGAACGGATGTCGCTTTATTCAGACTTAAGTTTAAATCTTTATGTAACATAATTATAATTATATAACATACAAATTATTGTACTTCGTTATGTGACATTACTTTTTCTGTATCATTAAAGTATCGAGGACTAAATCTAATAACCATTGAAGCTCTATGTTATATACTCAATATTAAAAATATACAGAAAACTACCATCAGTCTTATATATAAATTACAGCTTCTACTCCTCGTAAAAAGCGTGCATTAGGTTAATATATTAAAAAAAGGAACTATGCGTCTTGTGCGTTAAGCCGGAGACAGGATGTAGTGGCGCTTCGGCCGGCGGAAGCGGCGCGGGCGCATCAATGGCCGTACGTGACACGTTGTGACGTCATACTCTTTTTACTGCCATTTTAATGCCCAATATAGCTAGACTATAATCAATAATTTAAAATTTAAAAAATACATAAAAATTACACGCATCCAAGCTATCATTAATTTCATTACAATACAGCGCATGAATGGTAGAGCTTTCATTGATTCTTGCGAACGCATTAAGTAACTACACAGCAGCAAAAAGCTTTTCCGTTTCATATATGAATGGCGTTTGTGAGAATTTGTTTCTATCCGAAGACGTGCGCAGTTTCTAAGAAAAAATAGCTATTACTGCGAGTTGCACAGGAAAGCGAATCCAAAGTTAGTCTGGTGTGTCGCGGCTGATGGAAGTGAATATGAATGGGTGTTGACTGTTGTGACGTCAACACGTGTGACGTCATAGTGTCAATATTGGAATATGGAAACAGTTTTCCCACCATATGTTTAATAAAAATACCTATATATTGAAAAGAACGTGTCATATTATTATTTGGGAGTTCATACAGAATATTGCATGACACGAGTCGGTTGAAACATACAATAACTAAAGCCCTGAATAACAGCGTACGCGGCCGACTGCTTACATATTGACTTGTTAACGTTATTGTACGTTAATAAAGGTTATCTAAGCATCGAGGTCAAAGTCATTCTACTGTCTCACAGGTCATCTACACAACAGCTGCATTAGACAGGTGCCTAACGCGACTTTGTTCCATATAAAGCTCCTAATGATACCGTCGGAAATTATTCGGATTAATGTACATCCAATACTATATATCACTCGCTAATTATCAGTTAGGATTATGAAATTTATTAATAATATATTCACTCTGAAAAGGTTATCGTTACGCTAATAGAAAAGGTGGTAAGTGTTTAAGGTAATAATTTATAATTGTATTAGTTAGCAGTGTTAGCGGCCATTTAAATGATAATTTTTATTTATTTGAACTTTAAAATAGTTGCAAGCGCGCAAAAATAGAATATTATGTGATAAAAAATTGCAATAGAATAAAAATTTTAATATGAGCTTTCAACGATTAATTATATCAAATATGTGTACATAGAAATATAATAAATTCTAATGATGTGACAGTGTCGCGACTCGTTTCTCTAATGATATAATTTCATTGATATTTATTCGGACTGGCTTTTTATTGCTATTAAATTTGTAATTTTGAGAAGCGTGAGAAATTGTAGAATAAGATTTGGCCTTTTTTATAGTTGCAAATTAACCGTTACTATCACCGTGAGATAAAGATTAATATTATTAATAATTTTCCCCTAACTCATGCAGAGTGCACAAGTAACACATAGGTAATAATTTATAAGTATCATTTTTTGTGACTATTTTATTGATACTAATAGAATTATTCAGACAGATCTATAGTTAAAGTTATACGAAAATATAATATTTATGGGGTCTATGCTCCGCCAAATACAATACTTTTATGGTGCTAGATTATTCGATAGTCGGATTACAAACTAATTCGCTATTTCGCTCACGTCAAGCTGATCGAATGAGATTTGTTTCTGTAAAAGGAAGGAAATGATTACTTTAAGGTGATCGACCTGGACCGTTAGACACCTATATTATTGAACCATGCACTGATCATATTTTGTTTGTAGACAAGTCGCGATTATTAGAACAGCGTGCATATTTATATTTAGAAACGTGATGCACATTTCAATTGCGCAAACCGCAATACATAAAAATTATATGATCACTTACCTAGTTCCTACACAAGAAATGACGATTCTCGAAGCTAAAAGTTAATTCTTTGCATTCGAAATATCGCCTCAAAATATAAGAGATGTTATGTTATAATATTTGCAAAACTTATATTATTACTATTAAAACTGATAGCAAAGTAATATATCAGCGTAGCAAATAGGAAGCATAAATCTATTGTATAAATAAATTATATTTTATACAACACATTGTTTTAGCGATAATGCTATGTAGATGAAGTGTTCACATTATTTTCACGTAATCTATGTATGCAAATGTAACTTATATGACAATAGTGTAGGAGCTTTTTATGCGCGTCACGCGGCGGAAGTTCGGCGAGGTGCGCCCGCGCCGGATCCAAGATGGCGGCGAGAGTACTTCCGGCCGCAGCTCTCAATGAATCTCGCCTGATACTTGAACGATATCATTAAAAGCTCGGCGCTTCGTGCTTACAACCACAACTAATTGCATGATATTTGTAGAAAGGTGGCGTCTAGTAGCTTAGTACGTCTTATAATTTAATAGCTCAGGCCCCGGAATCACAGACACAATAGAAAATCTATTGTGTCGTGGACCGATCGGGCCGTTCGGGGCTCAATGGGTTAAATATATTATTAAATAGATAAAAAATAGAGCTAAGATATTTATTAAATTAATACGTTAAAAGTAATTTATAGAGAAGGTGAATATTAATCAATCAAATATAAAAATTATTTATATAATCAATCTTTTATTTAAAATATTACTTGGTTATTTATTTTCTAAATATATAACCAAGTTATAAAATTTTACGAAGAATATAGCGGTATTTTACGAACAGAAAAAAGGAAATTCTCATTAATAGTCATAAAAGAAAAACGAAAGAACAAACATAAAATAAATAAAATATATTATTTATACTGACTGACTAAAAACATAGATTATATTAAGGACTCTATTTCTATAGATATAATTGTGCCGTAGGAGTAACAAGTGCGAGTGTAATCTAGTCTAATATTAAAATAGTCAATGAGAAAGCAAACCTGCAGGTAATATGTAGGACGGGTCATTGCAAATGTTTTCCACCGTAGGATCAAACGCGAGCCTGTTGTGGTCATACTGCAATTTATTTGAACTGTTCACTGATTGTTCGTAACTTAACCTCGCGTTTAGCGCCTGCTCATAGTTGAGCCTATTGTCCGTTTCAGTGTTCTCATATGGTTTCACTTTAACACTATAGTCTGTGGTGAAGTTCAGCTTTGTGAGAGTGGACATGGGGAGATGGATCGGCGCCGCGCAGGGAGGCCCGGCGGCTTCGCGCGGCTCTACTAGGAGCATGGCGGCTGCAGACCGCCTTTATACACTGTCAGTACTTCATAAACGCGCACTTGATAATATTTCCGTTTACAATAACACTATTTATAAAATAATATAAAATAACTAAACAATATTTTTGATGTAAATATTAACTGTTCTATGTTCAAGTTAAAGTCGTCACTAATATTCAAGCAGTTTCGTTAAGTTATACGCGCTGCACTTATTGCTTCCCGACAGCACCGCACCGCTTTGCGCTTAACAGGCAACTGAGCTTTCTGCCTCGGGCGGATCTAGAGAGGGCGGCCGCGGAAAATATGAACCGAGCGCGCCGAAGATACCCGATCGCGGCCGAACGACTTGGAGCACTGAGAAGTGTGCGTTGCGACCTGTCATGCCACCTGCTACGGAGACCAACTGTTGCGCGACCGTTGATTTTTTTGCTAATCGACAAAGTATTATGAAAATTAGCATACCTCAAAACCGACTTATTTACAGTCACGTCTCAATTAAAGTGATGATACGTATGGGTAAGTAAAGCTGTATAATCTAGTTATGCTTACATACCTAATGTATGTTAATGTTTCATGCGTGCGGCATTTTTCCTGTACCTTATCATTTAAGGAAAATAACTCTAATTAGTAAACATACACAACATAATAGCAATTAAAAGAATTTACTGAAGGTACCTCTACATCATTTATGTAATAATAAGAGAGATTTATAGTATTCCGTTTTACATACTAACTTACCTAACAATATTTTTTATAAAAAAGAAGCTGTCTATAAAAAAGGCTTATATACTGTATGAAAGTTAATCTGCTCATCATGAAAAAATACATATCAGTTTTTGTCTTTCTTCATCACTTCAATCACTCTTTCTTTAGATTTATTTACCTCGACAATTTTATTATGATTTAACAACAACCACTACAATCAAAGCATTTGAAATGTACTTTTGAACCTAAAATTGTTGACGTGTATCTTGTCAATGGCGAAATAAGGTGCAATTACGTGTAATGATTATGACTTTTGACGCGTTTGACCTTGAGAGAGTATCTATTGTTTGAGGCGGTGACGACTTGGGAACTACTCAAGCTAAAAAAATGTTTAGCCATTTGCACTACGAGGAATTGAAAATAATGAGCATCTCAACCACATGTAATCTAGAAGCGTTTTTGCAATTATGGCACGCTTGATGGGTTTGTAGAATAAGAAATGCAGACAAATTTTATTGTAAGTTGGTTCGCTACAGGATGTTTGCATTTGCAGATTCGGGACAGATGTGTAATATATCTGATATCGTTATATTCACGAATCCGATGGGAGGGTACCCGTTAGAGGCGGTTCTGCCGAAATCGGGTCAAGTTACTAGGGGTGGATCTTTAAGGTCACAAAAGCAGGGACAAGGGAACGCTCGGGATAATAGGCACCTGAGCACGTGTGCTGCCGGATATAGAGGGCTATTGTCTACCGGAGGAAGCGATTTCGACGTCGGAAGATACGATTTTTTTATTAGACGTACCTATGTTGCATAATTATGTACCGCATGAGGTATATTATGTGAGGGTGTGATTGATGACTGCGTGTGATGATTATTAGATATATAATTTATATTTTTATACGTAAAGTAAACTAAACTAATGATATTCATTATAATTCTTTTCTGCGAACCGAAATAAAATTTCCTGCAATATTGGCAGTACAGAAACTTTGCGTTTTAAAGGTTTTAAAATGAAATTAACATAACTTGATTAAACAGTGAGTGCAAGTTTTGTGAAAACAGAGTGCTAGAACGAAGTCAAGATTCAATTAGTGAGGGAGGCGAGCGGTGGAAATGACAAGGGAAATTACTTTTCTATACCTCAATAAACGTGCTGCGGAAATAAACACACGCGGGATATTGGCTTCGCGATGCACTTGCTGTTTTAAAAGGAAATAAAACCATCCGATAGATTTGTGTCAATGAGAAAATAATCTTGGCATGTTTTCATACGTACATAATAAGTTTCATAGTATGAAAATTACCGTTACCATTAATTAGTGTGTAAAAATTCATACGAGGATTTGTACGGGGCTCTTGTTTTGGTTTAGTAACTGCTGTATTATGTATGCTGGCATAATATGCAAAACACTCCACACCGTAACACGTTACTTGCGTATAAAATACAGTGCAAATATTTAAAGTTTAATTTATCTATTCATTAGCGACATCTTACTAGGAACATACGTAGTCGGTAACAAAAAAGGTAAATTAAGTATGGCATAAACGTAATATCGATCGCAAATGGCGTAGTAATATTGAAATAACGTCGGTCGATCGCCGCGCACAAAGTAAGCTCGTAGTCATTCCTTTAGCGTTTAAATTTAAAAATACAATTTACCGAAGAATTCCATGCTTTGAATTATATTAAGTGTAAACAATAAAGAGCTAGTGAGCGTATCGACCGCGGCAGGCGACGGAAGTCACAGATAAACAATCTTTTTTAGATAAAATGCTGAAAAAATAAACTCTACATAAATCTGTAGAGCGGAGCGTGGAGATTTTTAATTAATTTTTGGCACAGCAAGTGAATTGTTTTATGACAAAAGAAGTAGTTATATGTTTAGTTTATTATATAAGTATAAATATGAATAATTATATATCTGAATGTAATTTAAGTTCTAACATTAAACTAATTAATGATATTGGACTAAAAATTTGTATTCCATGGAAAATATTTATATTTGTTTTCATTAACTTAACTGTATGCTAATCGTCAATGCCTTATTAACAGCTCGACTTTTTTCGTGACCTTTGTTTTAATTAAAAAGAGCACATCCGTTCTAGTCAAAACAAAAGTGATTCAGTTCATTTGAAATTCAATTTTTATGTCTTTTCAAGTTTTTATATTTAAATATCTTTCCAAGGATTTAAATTGGAATATCTGCAGTTTTGCTTCGACATAAGTGGGATCATATAATTATAAAATTTATTGCTCCTTAATTTGAGGCATTAAGTGACATTAAAATAATCACAAGTTGTGGATGTTTTTACATAGAAACAGTAAAGTTGAACAGAGCGGTAGGCGGCCTGCATTTTAAATTAGGACGCGCTCGGGACGTCACTTCCGGTACCAATTATTTATTCCTCTCGACCTCTATAATGTGACGAGATGGTCTACGACATTTATAGTTTCAATTAAAAATTCTGGGAACGTTATGATTTTAATGTATTCTTTATGTATATTATATTCCAATATGCAAATGAGAACAAAAATAAATTGACAATGTAGAAAGAGCTATATTTTATTTTATCAATTTATTTATGATCTTTTAAAATCCTACAAAGGATTTACGATAAAAATCGATAGCATTTGTACTGTAAATATCACAAAGCCAAAGCAAATGTTTATTTAAGTTCATTGTTGTTTTACTTCGCCGTATAATCTACGAGTCTATTCTTGTTTAACAAGCTTTATCGCAAGTTAAACTTTGTGACAAAATAGTTGATAAATAACAGTAGTAACCCATGTTGGAGTCTCGACATTGTTGTGACAGCGCTATCACATGGTTTCATGAAGGACAACCGCCCACGCCGTCCGCCCCTGCCTTGTGCAGATAAGATACCACATTTATATTGTTTCATATTTAAGTAATCCCAACTATTTTGTATGGACCCATTGAACTGGCAAAGTTCATGAAAGAACGTAATTACTACGACATGATGCCAGGGCCATTAGTTAATTGTTTTTGGAAATTATTAGTATCTTACTTATAAATAATTGTTTATTATTACAGATATATCCGAATGTGATTTCTTAGCTTCAATAATCTAATGCTTTTATGAAATTTAATTCTATCACAATCAGCTGTGAAAAGCTATACAAGCTTAAGCATTGCTTCAGTTAACACGTTAATCGGGATTTTAATAAACGCGCAAAATAGTATTTGTTTTTGCTAGGGTTTCCTTAAATGAGAGCGGAGCATTGCAAATAGCGCAATTAATTGAATTCGGCACATCAATCGGCTGGCGAAGCTTTGTCGGCGCCTGAAGCCGCGCTGTAACTCGACACTAATATTGGAGATCCATCACCCGACCTGAGGGCTTCAAATTCACGTAAACTCTTTCATGCGACGTAATTCCCACACTTATTTGGATGTACGAAAATGTATTGAGGTGCAAGCTGAAACACCTGCGTAATTCGCGAACAAAGAACTCTACTTAAATTTCAAAGGAAAGATTAAGTCAATACTTTAATGCGGATTAGAAATTTTATTCGCTCATACCTGTAAGAGATTTAATATGTTCGAGTTTTGATTAAAGCTTCTTATAAGTGCAGATAATTAGGATATTAAATTAAGCCTTTTTAAAGCAAACAAACTGTTGAAACTGTCTTCATGTTTGCGTGTATAATACTAGTAGGTATTCGAGTTTGCAACGAATGTAACAAGTTGTCTTCAAATGCATTCATTAGCATACAAAACGGCGAACACACTCGTTCGACTGAAAAATACTGCGTTAACTGTGGTACCGATAAGTCGTTATCGGTCCCACTGTATTTATTTGCAGAGTTCCACGAAACACACTGACATTCCATTGTTCTATTTATTTAATATAATTAGGTATATCAATGTTTTTCCACTCAAATAGTCCGCAATTCCACATAACAATTAAATAATGTAATCTGAATGGCTCGTATAAAACGTATAGATAAGTTTTCGATTAGTTAACTTTTACGGTTCGACAGTTGAACGTTATTAAAAAGGGAATAAAATTTTATTGATCCATGAAATGCTATCGCGACTAAACATTTAATTTAAATGAAAATAAAATATCGGCGATAAGGATCTTTTTTTGAATATTAAGCGCTTTTGTGACTCGCCTGACCCCTTATCCTTTATTTGAATTCTTTCATTTATCAACAATCAGTTTAGGAATCGAATCAAGGCCACCTGAAATAGAAATCACCTGAATATAAAAAGACGCTGATTGTACGAGCACTTGGCGAGGGTCCTTGTTAGGGGCTCATTGAAGGGCCCTCGGTGGCGAACACTATAAATACACAGAAGCACCCTTGCTCTTTTCGTTTGCCAACCCTTAAGGGCTGGCCTTTACTCCTTACCTGCGTTTTTAAGAGCGTATTATGTTTTATAGCTCTTTATAACAATGATTTTATGTGTGATATTATTGGGTATATATTCACTTTGTAAATATTTTGGTTTCTGGATCTATGAAAGTTGCAAAACTAAGGAAAATCCGCAAAAGTATATTCTATATCCTCTCCTATAGTCAAGTATGAAAGTCTATGAATATTTATAATAACTCTATTTGCGAAACTATTATCAATATTGATATTTAAGAAATATTTATCTGCTGGTTAATCGTATTTATAGTTAGTGCAATACAAGATAATATAAATTAGTGATGATTAAAGAGGGTAAACTAGGTGACCTAAATACGAACTACTTACTTCAAATAGATATTATAAAGCTTTTATTAGTGACTCAATATTAAAATTAATTTTAAGTACAATTAGTTTCTTTGTCTGTATTTAATCGGTTTTCTGTTCTAATTCGTCCATTGTGCCGATTTACGTAATTCGAAATTTGAAAAGGTCCGCACGTGCGCAGGAGTGTATCGGGTTGCACCGGAAGCCAATTGAGGTACAATGGTTCCCGGATGTGGCTGCTTCAAGTGACACGTATCTTTTTATTGATATTGAAGAAAGCTCAATATTTTCCCTATCGACACTTCACTACGATTGATGTTTAATGTCATGTAAATGATATAAGATTATTCATCTCGTATTACGGGCACGTGATGCTTTTGTACTATTGTGATTTTCGAAAGAAAGGTCGATATGTTTTTCATATACAATTTTATCGTATAAAGATTTATTACTGCACGTTAATTAAGTACTTATTTATCTCTATTGAAAATTCAATAAATGTAAATTACAGTTTCTGATACAAATTCGATCCATATTGAGAAATGTTAATTAAGAGCTGCAGGCAAAAATCGAATTAATATCTGAACTTTTTTACCCTGCTTAAGTTTGTATGTGGACCACGATATGGGACCTTGCTTCATTTTTTATTTAATTGCTGATTTGAAAAAAATAAAACTGACTGTTTTGGTGTTATATAATTGAACAGTGCCAAGTCTGGGCGGAGCTGGCTGATATATCGCTCGCTAAAAGGGTACAAGGCGTCGAACGTGTTACCTAACTCCTAACTGCACTACTTTATGGAAATAATTTATCTCGATTGGTCAACGTGTTACTGACTCATGCTGCGTAAATGCAACTTAAGAATGTGATGAACTTAATTTAATATTGATTGGATTGCAGATTGCAATTACCCAAAAATGTAGAGTCCGTTTTATGTAGAGTACGCCAATAGATGGTTAAGTATTTAAGGTTGCTTTTACTAATTGGTCGTAGCGTATAATATTACGCGTACCTATTTACTAAATTTGGTCGCTTGTTCGAGAATGAGCTTTTACAGAACCACCGTAAAAGCTCCTGACTTCAGAAATTATTGTTAAAGGTTTCCTTTATAAACATTGTGTACTTTTTAATCACTCCTGATTAATTCCCATTTTCGATAAGTTCGGAAATGAATCTTAATGACATATGCCATAGAATCTCCAAAAAATTCTTATAACCGTTTCCCAATTTCCTTTGTTTCGTGACCTCCATAAACACGAATCAGATCAATCTCTGATATGCAGTGGCCATGAATTTCTCAGGCCGTTAGGTTCTGCAGAGTGTGGCGTGTCGCAAGCTGCGAGCGGTTCCGAGGCGCACGTCCGGCGATTAGCCAGCTAGTGCGCAACGCGAGGATGTGCCTGCGCCTTGCTGTCCGCGCAACTTGCGACAGCGCGGATGCCTCGAACATTGCACACATATATACCAATCCTTATGTGTGCTATTGCTAAATTTGTAATATACCTTTTTGTATATTAACCTTCGCGCTGTCGGCCCAGTTGCATTATTTTTTAACGCTCGAGTTGCTGCAAGGACATGCTTGCAGACATAGGAATATTTCAGTGGATGGCGTAGGCCGCATATATTTAGCATATCTGCATCTTATAAACTTATAATCTTAGATTAAGGATTGGTCTCCGCGCGCGCGCTACGACTAGATACCGCCCCACCTAAAAACAATAGCTCTGTGAGTGCGGCAACTCATTTCTGTAGTGTGTGTTAGGCAATTTGTAAAGACTCTAGTGTGTGTGAAGAATTGGGCTGCCAGCTACATAAATTTTACCTCATAAATGGGAAATCTGGCATCTTGGAAAGAAGTTTGAAAAATATTTTTTTCATCCTGGCCTGGCCGGGAATCGAATCCATGAACATGTGACTCAAATCCACTTGCGACGCTACTATACTATAGTCACAAAGGTTGTTTAAAAGTAAAAAAGCGGAAATAAAAAAAAAACATATTATATGAGTCAGTTAAACATGGTTAAACAGAAATAAATTATTGTATTATACTTTTTTATACATGTGTTAGTAATAGTATTGAAAAAAAGAAGTTCAAATTATTGCTAAAATATTTCCTCAACCACGTGTATTTTTTTGGATATGCAATACGGCAACACTGAATGGCGTCGTATTTTCGTAGAAAAATTTTTCGAAGTAAAGGAGAAATTTCGAATAATACGATACTTAGTGATGGTACGTGATCCCAGTGTCTTTCATATTTTTTGTTGTATTATTTTTAAATAGTTTTATGACACAAATAGGCATTTTACTTCAGATTTTGTTCAAAATCTTTATAAATTATCAGTTCACCCTCTCCACACAATGCTTGTGACACGACTGGCTTGGGTACGCCGAATTCGGCGTACTATAAGTTGCCGCATTTTTCAAGTACGCCGGCGGTATCTAGTCGTAGCGCGCGCGCGGAGACCAATCCATAATCTAAGCTTATAATTATATTACGTATAATTGAGAGTTGTTAATATAGTTTTTCATTTTTTGTCAAGAATTTTTACAGTGATACAGGAATACATAATAACATCTTTAAAGATAGAAAATCGAAGAATTTACATTATCTTATTTTTAGTATTATGCAAATGGCAATAACTCACCACGCCATACCAAAAGTGGGTCCAGCTCGTTGGAGTCCCTGGAGCGGGAACTTGGGTGCAAAAACATATCTTAACCAGAATCCAATTTGGCCATATTTATCACTAGCACTTCACACTCAGCCGATTGCTCGACCACCGTCTCGCCTATACTTCGACAACACAAATGAGAAAATTTTAAAAATATATTTAACCACAAGTGAACAAACGTGCAATACTTACGTTTGCCGGTAAATCAAATGAAATTTAAAATAATTCAAAAATAATCAATTTTATTGCTGCTATTATAAATTATGAAAAAATAATGAATAGATAAGGAAGACACGATTGCTAAGAAGAAGAACAGCGCGGCCTCGCTGTGGTTGAAGACTGGCTCTTGCTGACAATCGAGTCAGCGAAGGCGCTTGGTAGGGGTGCACCTTTCGTACAATGAACGATACTAATTAAGCCTTCAATGCCATACACTCCGCAAAAACTGTAGCGATAACAACATATGCTGAAATGTTGACTATGATAAGTACGAAAATACAAGACACAATTGCGAGAGTCAATGTTTAACCAAAACATATTTTAAGAAGAGCAGTAATGATTTGATAATTTTATGATTAACAAGAATGTGTTAAAATAGACATCGGTATAAAACATTAACTTCTGAAGAGTTAATTCGTAGAAGAATATAACAAGACGTACGTTGGAACACGACAAAAATAAATAAAACAATTATATAATTAATCAGCTGATAATTAACACATAATTCCCACCATACATCTAAGAAGTTGTCGCAAACATGATTCTTATGTTCTCAAATAAATATTCAACATCAAAGAGACTTTTGATCTTACATCACCATAGCAATAACGAGACAATATTTTAAAAATATTATGTCACTGACGGACGTGGTTTTGTGATGTCCAAGTGCAATGAATTTAGTATAATTTTAGGTCTATCAACTTCAAAACGTATGTGAATGGGAAACTGTAAAAAACCGTAGACCACCATAATTAAATGTGTTATCGATATCGTCACGTAGATACAACACTCTTTAAAACTTATGGGCATTCGAACATAAAAACAAGTTATTATAATGATACGCACGTGTAATTTTAGTATTATGAAAACTGGAAAGATGACACACGACAAGACGATCAGGCCTCGCGGCCTGAAAGAGAGCGGAAAAACGGCGCCAAGGTCGCCGGTTGCGGCACCGCCCAGCCGACTGGAAACTCATACTCGATGTGATATTAATGATGTTTTCTACATTTTCTAAGGTTGTGTTTAGATGGCGCAATATAAATGACACGTTATGCAAATTTGTCACGCTTGTTAGATGCTATATACAATTAATTAGACTTATTTCAATATTGCCTTGATAGGCTCTATCTATCAGTATCTATTCGAATAGCTATTAAGAGTTTATAAATAGTACTATCTAACAAAATAATTTGTATTTCAGAGTATTGCCGTAAAAAGGTCGGTAACGTACCGTATTATTAACACAGTTCGCGTTAATTATGCACATGCTAATTACATGACAGTAAAATCAGCATGTCGAACACGGCACTCGAATAGGTGTCGAGCAGCCGCCAGCCGCGCCGGTAGACCACCCGTGTTAACGACGACCAAGAGGCCCCTTGTCTCTTAGTTAATTTATTATTTCAGTAGCAGAACGCGTTCGCGGCTTCCAGTCAAAACATCCCGCTCCTATGATTTAGTACGCAATAAACGCCGTTTTATATCTAATGGAAATGAGCTTTTATACGTGAGATTGCGCAGCCAACCCCTGGGATTGTAAAACTTTGATTAATTAGTTCTTATATTCATCTGATATTATATGAATGGAACTTCTTCCTCGAAATATTGTTATGTGTTTAATAAGAACTAAAGCTTAAAATCTGCTCTAAAAGTAGTGAGTAATTTTCTGAAAAGATATGAAATATTACATTCTATCGTCGTTGTTAATTGGGTGCGATAACCGTAAGCGTTTCTAAAAGAAAGGCTGTCAAAAGATATAATTACTAAACGTAGTAAATAACCGCTCTATCGTTAGTTAAGGGTCGTAACTAGTTAATAATTGTTGGGTTATCGTGAATGGTAGTTTAATGAGAGTAACTTTATCGCCGTAGATAAGAGCCGCCTATCTTTATGAGTAGATAGCTACAAGTAAGATTGTGGGCTTGAGGATTATGGCATGTTAAAGTAATTTAAAAATGCTAACGAACGCCGTGAGAATGTATAACAGATGTAAGATCTCAGCACGATGATTTACCGGTGATCAATTTGATAATTTATATTAGAACATATCGCTTTTTCCTCATTACAAATATTAGATGTTTAACATTATAAAGAGATAATTAAAATAAACAATTCACGAGTTTTAGACGCAAGTTTTTGATCGCAAATTCGTAATAGGTATGCACTTCCTTATAGAACACAAATTCTCATTTTATTACTTTTTTTACTAACCTTCACTGTGGAATATAACATTCAGTTCAAAGGAAAGCCACTTACCTGTGTTATTGTTGTTATTATAGTGGTGCGCTGGCGGGGGGATGTAGTCCGGCAGCTCGGGCAGGCACACGTTGCTCTCATACATGTTTGGCGGCACATTCGCTAGCAGTGATCGCTCTTTTTCTACATCTATAACAAAATATATATCAAATTTAGCCATTTATTTAATATGTACTTTAAAACAAGAAACTGTATTTAATGTATATTAAACACAAAATTTTATTCATTTAGTTTTAAATTGATCACACTTTAAATTAAATGAAAGTATTTCCAACGTTTACGAAGCCCCCAAAAACTTGACCTATAAAACCTAAAATGACCGTATATCCTTTCAGTTCCAATACTTTAGAACCTAAAAAACGTGATCGTATTACCTTTTTGAAGTATTTCTAAGTGTTCCCACAGGATGTCGCCCATGAAGGCAGGCGCACGGGCCACGAATTCCTCCCGGCCCATAGCGCAGATATCCTTCCCCTGCGCGCGCGCAAACTGTTGCAGCGCTACGCCTTCCAGGGAGAATTCGCGGGCTGCCCACCGCAGCCATGCTGCCACTGCTGCTTCGCTCCATTGTCGTGGATCTGGTGACAAATGTGGGTTTTAACCTACGCTTCAATGAACATTATGTGGATTTTTTTTTGCACACTTTACAGTTTATGTTGTATTTGTACATTTATGTGGTACCGAAAGACGGTAATACATTTTGTTGCACAGAAGTCAGATTTAAATTGGATACTAAATAGATTTCCATGAAAATATGTACTTTAAGCTGAAATGTATTTCAATTTGGATCGTTAAAGACTTTGTACCGGTTTATGATCTCATTAGACATTCAACGTAAGTTGTTTAAACATCGAGAACCAATCATATTTACCGAAGGCCTAATAGAAGAATAATAGCTATCGAATGTGAGGCAAGAGGAACAATTAGTCGGGCGGGCTCTTGGCTAACTCCGGAACTTGCCTCACGCGCAGGAAGCGAGCGTCCTTCGTCGGACCCACTGTTTGATATAAGTTTCTATTATTGCTGAAGATGATCGAATTGTTTGCCCAATAACAGGGGTTTATTGATCGCGGTCTTTTCAATAATACGCATTGGCTAGT
Organism: Colias philodice; assembly: GCF_061535455.1. Classification (NCBI taxonomy): domain Eukaryota; kingdom Metazoa; phylum Arthropoda; class Insecta; order Lepidoptera; family Pieridae; genus Colias; species Colias philodice. The sequence continues at coordinate 6,225,193 of NC_143103.1, read as the reverse complement.
AATTGGTAGTAATTGCGTTTTAAACATTAAATTCGCTTTGATCAAGAAAACTTTTATTTTGAACTTTATATTCACATGTATTATAGGAAGTATAGTACATATGTAGGTATAACTTCCAACTGTAGTAATTTTCCGTGTGAGAGCTTCGACGGTTCAAATTAAAATACTTTGTTTTAACCACCCTCAGTAAAAAGCGAAGAAAGTTAATCGATACAAATGCAGTTAAGCGTTACTATGTTACAAATTGCAGAATGGGTCGTAACTTGACTTTTTCTTTGCGAAAAGCGGGACGAGAGCCGGCTAATACTAAATAATTAGTTTAATTATGGCTTTTAGTCAGTGACCGCCTTCAAGAGAAGCACCGTCGTGTTTATATTTCATTCTGTAATATTCCGGCTACTGACTGAGTAGGCACTCAACCTGTCATTTTCTATGCAGGTTAACGAGAATGCAATTATAATAATAATTAACTCTATTTATTAAAGTAAAAGGAACATATTGCAACGTTAATTATTTTCCTTTTTGAATATACGCTGATTGTCTTCGGTGCTGGGTCTTAATGAATAGTCAATGAGTATGATACGAACAAAATTTATATCGTATAAACTTCTATTATAAAGCTTAATAAAAGGGCTACAATATCTACATCCATAATTGGTTAAAAATAACGTAATAAGAGAGGATTTTTTCTTTGGAATAAATCATAATGTGTTAAACAGGATTCGACTAATAACTGGAGTCAATGAGTGAACTCAATCTTACTCATGATTGTAAAATTGTCAGCGATAAATCTTCATTAAGCGTTTATTACATTCAAGGATATAAATGATAATATTTTATTCTTAAATTATATTACACCTGCTCTGCTAAATCCGGAGCATCGTTTGAACATAACGAAGCTGTTATTTTTTATCATGAAGCATATTTTGTTCATCAAAATGTATCTTACCTAGTTTTGTTAACTATGACGTAGAACAAGTTCAAATTGATTATACTGAAAACCTATTTACTATTTTTATTCTTGTCTAAGTTGGTTTTGCACCATTTGCATAAATTATTTTGAAAGATATTTGTTAAACAATATTTTGTAAATACTGACTGCTAATAAATACTTTAAGTTAAAACAAGGTTTTCAGGTTGGACTGAGCAAGAAACTCGCTAACCTTGGCCTGAAGGAATATTTACGAAAGAATCGAATATATAATTAAAATCGATTTTCAGGATAGGGAAGGTCGTATGTTCATTATCGCATGCAAATTATTTTCGCTTTTAAAGCAAATTGTGTTATGTTTATTATCGTACGATTGTGCAACGATATTAATTATCTTTATAAATATCGCATTTTAATTAGGTGTTTGGTGCAATGAAGTAAATTAATAATGTTCACGGGTCATTAACCATTTGTTTTGTTCGGTTGCAAACGGTTGTTTGGCGTAGTCTCGTGTAGGAGTTATTTGAAATATTTATTGGTTTCAGAATAATCGTGTGCTGGGCGCATAGAGCGGAAGCGCGAATAGACACGGCGCAGACGCACGCACTTCCGCCGATCACGGGCGACGACCCGCCACCTGTCTGCTCTATGCTCTATGACCGCCCACAATCACGGTACACTTTATAAGGACAATAGATTGCGAATCATTTGGTCAGAAATAGATTCTAGAACTGTTGTTTTTGTTTAATTTTGACTGTATTGTAAGATTGAATGATGGTTATCGGTTGGTAGAGCAGACGTAATATTATATCAATTTAGAAAACCAGCACGTTTATTATTTTCAATTTTTTCCCCTGACTTATATGCATACTGGAAGCTAATATCTGCCCGTGTTGATGAAAAAAAAACTATCATTAACTATCTAGTACATAACGACTAAGAGAGAAGCGTGTCTTCAGCGGTGGTCGCCATACGTCCATCACTCCAGCTAAATGCATATATTGCGTATGCAAATCTAGCCCATATTTCTACGACTCGTCTTACAGTTGAACTAGTGAGATCTGATGTGGATACTTTTTATTCAATGCTTGCTTACTTTATCTTTACATAGTGTCTCTTACTCAAAGGTATGAAATAATATTATTGAAACGAGAGAGCCATCCTTTTAGATTTAAGAGTTAAATTAAAAAAATAGTTTGGAAAATCCAAAAGTGCACGCCTCATAATTTTTTTTTAATAATTATTTATTAATTATTATTTTTGTTTATTTAATAACAATTAAACTACATCGAATCAGACCCTGAAAAATGAAAGGGTTCTATTCCTGAGCATACTCAAGCGTAAGAGAAAAAAAAAGACTCGATTAGTAAAGTATTTCGGTCGCTATCGTGTTAACAAGAAAATCCTCCGCACATACAGACACACGGACGTCCAAGACAGAACTTTTTTAAACTGTTTTTTAACTAGTTTAAATAACAAAAATGACATCAAAAATATCATGAATGTTAAAAATAGTGTTTTTTCTTAATATGTGTGTGTATGTATTATCTTACAAGTGCAATGTATGATACATAAAGACATTTTAAGTTTGAAAAATCAGATGTTTTGCGCGAAGTGACAGTAGTACCCACCTCAACGCTTCGCTTATGAGGCGTGCAATAATACGTAAGTTTTAATTTATTACTTTTCTGGGCAGTCGTAAATAATGTTGAATGAATAAACAAGAGCTTTATTTAAATAACATTTAAATTTTGTAAATTATAATCTATAAAAGAAGCTACTTTCATAGTAGACTAATAGAACTGAGTTCATCATTCACTGTGTTCATGTTTTGCTCTGGCAACAAAAAGGAGCATTTGCCCTTTTCCAAAACAAAATCTTTCACGAATTCCTTCACCTAATCTGCTGTATCAACCACTATATAGGATATACCTATTACTAACGAGTTATGTATATTGCTCATAATTTACCTTTTGGTACACCGAGGCGCAGTTGCTCCTTCTCCCAGGAGGCGAAGGTAGCCTTCAGCGCCTCGGCCATCTTCTTGTTGGTGCCGGGCGTGAGCGGCGGCACCTGGGATGGGATGTCTGTAACAAAGATTATAATTGGTACTTTAGTTACATGATTCAAACGACCATTATGCACTATTCTTAAAAGGACACCAACCATTTATTCGACTTGTTTGTCAACCTATTTTGTTTCATGGTATCTTTAGTATAGCTACATTTTCCATAAATCTATTTATGTATTTTGTAGATAAACATTTAATAATTTATTAAAATACCAATTGGTTTTTCCTATGACGTTATTTGATGATTTAAATGAAAAACAGTGATGATAATATTAATCAATGAAACGAGTAAAAGTTAATGACATGTTTATTATTCGTTAACATTTAAATCCTGTGCAGTTTAAATGTAGTTAGGGCTTTTATTGCAGACGTAATAATAGCATTTCTTACACACAAAGTACATTTAAATACGATGAACTATAATTAATTCTTTAAATGATTTTGTGGAGTTAAATAAAGTCTGCTATGTATTTATGTTTTATAGTCAATATAGTTTTTGCTTTAATTTTTACGTTGTCTTCGTGTAGATATTTATGATTCTGTGACTAACGACGGAATATGAATAAAAAAATGCTTAGAAAAAGACTTCAAAGTTCAAATGATCTAATGCTTTATTTATTTCTTTGTTCAGTTCAAAAGATTGGTAGTACGCTATAGGCAAACTGATTAAGACCAAGCGTGCCTTGGCTGTATTTAGTTGTGCATATTTTTCCATTATCAGCTGTCGATCGAAGCTGACGATTGACATCGATTGCTTGTTCGATATGTGTCGTGATGTTGTTTGGGCCGATTAACGATCTCACTGTCAGCGCATTTCAGTTCGGGAATACGAAGCGAACCACCGATACATTTTTATTAAGCCTCTTTAGCGTTATTTATGATTATCCAAGTTTTATCTTTCATTTCAACATACATGATTTAAAGAATATAAGTAATGCTATACCATTTTCGACGACATTTTAATTGCCACATCTATTAGTTCTGATATCAATTTTGGACGAATCAAAACATCAAAAAACGGTAATATCAAAGCATATTTGAGAAAGAAATGAGTGTCGTCGCGGCCTGTCCCGTTTAATCAGACGTCTCATCAAATGAGATAATTATCTGACATTTTAATTACTTCATCTATGGTATTTATTTTACCGTGTACAACTAATTATTATTTGATATTTATTTTTAAAAATAAATCAGTGATAAAGAAGAGAGATTGCATCGAGTGTGTCTGTGTTGCATACGCTAGTTTCATTCATAAGTGCGTCAGGTTTGTGTGCGCGTGTGTGCGTGGGCGGGTGCGTGTGTGCGCGGCTGCACACCTGCCGACCTGTTCTGAGATGTAGAGATTTGTACAGCTCTCCCACGGTCGGTGCCCGCTCTGATCTAGCAGAATCGCTCTGATCAATTTAAATATTTTTCATACTCGGCTCCTTATGCTTCTATATTTCTTGGGAAACGTAGCCTTAAATTCAGTAACAAAGAAAGAAAATAAATTTAAAATAATATCTATCTGAAATTACCCATTTAAGCTCAAAAAAAAGCTGTGCATATTAAGATTCATACGATATAATATTTGACACAAGAGTAAGATTTTTTTCTTTAATAAACTATTGAAATATGGAAAGGCAAACGTACTTATTACGTGTTATCATTAACTATGTATACACGCAGGTGCACCTGACTCATTATGCGCGTGTGTACAATAATTTACATTGTTCGAAGTTAACTATCTAAAAAAATGTCTTAAGATTTGATTTTTTTATTAATGTATATAAAATTAAAATTATAATATTATGAAATACTTGACTTTTATTTGTATTTTGTACCTTTATGTGCCTTTATTTTGCACGGTCGTTATCATAATAACTTTTATGGGATCGCTTAAAAAGCGTATAGTGTAGATACGGTTTAGGTATATTTTTTTAGTATATATTTGAACTTTAAACATTAAGCAAATTAAACTAATTAAGAAACAACATTGCCTTGATATCTTTATGTTTCTTTCTATCAGTAGAGACATAAAAGAGTTTTATTTCAGTAACATACTTTTTGTGCGTGTCATGTTCATTGAAAGGACCTTAAATTGAAAGGTGAAATGTTTACAAATACTAATTATATATTTTTAAAATAATTATTTTTTAGGTATGAGAAGACGTTATTATAAGAAATTTAAATTTAATTTAATTTAATAATTACTATTTAGGACAATATTTTTAAAGTGAAACTTTTATTACATCGTCTCAAACTTTTTGGTCTGTGTAGCGCATGTCGCGTGACGGTCGGCTGCCGAGTAGGTATAAAGCAGTGTTCGGAACCGTTCGAACAGTTTCACTTTTACCGTGGTTTCATAAAACCACACAACATTTTTTTTACATAATGTTTAGAAAATTATTTACATGCAAGTTCCTTAGAAACAAGGACATGAATGGTAATTAACGTTAACATTTTCATTTTTCACCTATGTGTTCATTATAATCTATGTACCTACGTTTTATAAAAAGCGTACACCTGCATCATTACGCATTACTATGTATAGGATAAAATGTACTTTAATATAAAATATAGCAATATATCACCCATAACAATATATCATGTCATTAATAACGAGCGTTCAAAGAACGATGTATGTTAGAAATATAGGTTAAAAAAAAATAAAAAAAAATACAAGCCAGTAACCACGTAATTTTACTGTATAGAAAAGTGTACTGGTAGCAAATGTATTTTGTCCGAAGTTTTTGTTTGAGCGTTAATTAAAATTTTTTCTACTTGCTGTATTAATTTCAGGAATGGCATTTCACGCATGCAAAAAGTGTGTGGTGTCAAGATTTCCGTTTCCGTTATTATAGTAATGGGGGATAAATGGTTTCTGTTTAATTGTCGAATATGGTTTGTGATTGAGCTCATCCGTACAGCTGTGGAACATCACTAAATTCATTTAAGATATTAATAAACTCATTCCTGGACGAGAGAAAGAAAATAATCCTTTAGTTACTTTAGAGTTTAGATGCTACAAGTCAGATTTAATCCTTGGTGCAGATAAGATTTTTAGTTCCTGCAGGAAGGTAAAATTGAAGACATAGTCATAGACAGACACAGTCTCATCTGAGGCATGACTGTGTCGAAGCAAAAAAAATAGAGTCTATAGAATACATCATAAAAATTAAAAATATGTATTAATTGGTGATACAATTAGTATGGATAAGATCAACTTCATTTATTTTGTGAGAAATATTCAAGTAAGAATTGACACAGGCTTCAGCCTTCAATGGAACGTGTGCAAATTTTGATAAGCGTTCGACGGTATCATGAAATGGAAATGTAAAATTGTGGTTAATGCATAATTACATTGTTTGAAATTTGCGCTGATGTCTATCTAATTGAGATATTTGGACGAAAGAGTATTTTTTATAATTGAGGAGGAGGATATCAATATGTCTTGTAAATATTTTGAGATTATCAACCGAAAGCTGACAACCAACAAGAAAGTGCAAGCCCAATGGGAATTGATATGACAATTTTTTTTTTATTAATAGAAGATTGTTGTTTGAGTATGATGGCCTGCTACCATACCTGCTACTGTTATCTGTATGACTTATGTATATTCAAATTTTAACACGTGTCGTTTTATTTTGTATAAGGGCGCGTTCCCACTATGTCGTAACGACTAATTTATCGTTCGACGACTGTCGTCTTTACCTGTTCCCATTATAACGATTGTTTGTCGTCAACATTTTTTATCGTTTAGCGACTGTCGTATCTAGCTGTTCCCATTGGATCGCGACGACATTTTATCGTTTCCTGGCAGTCGCTTTGTCGTTTACACATCATCAGCAAGCTACAAATCTAGTCGCCTCTGCGTTCGCTTGGTGATTACTAGTGCGTTTACTCTCCTGAGTTCAATGGACGTCATAGAGTTGCCGTCCACGATTTTTTATCGTTTTACGACTGTCGTGCTTGCCGTTCCCACTGTCACGACAAAGTGTCGTCACTGCAAAAACTGTCGTAGACGACAGTAAATTGTGTCGTTCTAAATGTGAACACCTCCATTTAAACATATAAGCCACGACACTTAAAACTACACGATTATCTGTCGTCACGACACGGTGGGAACGCGCCCTTATTCGTTATGTACCCGGGAAACAATACTCTAGGTACAATTACTAAATAGTTACTACGTAACTGTAGGCTCTAGATCCTAAGCAATTATTATCATTCACAAGGTTGAGATGATCCTATCGCGTTAACAGTTGAATGAATCAGATGCTATCTAACGGAAATTATACTTTAGTTGGGTAATGAAAATTAACTCAACCTTACAAGTAGCGGAAAAAATGGTACGATTTAATAATCTGTGTTTTCGAGAGTTTGCCTAAATGCGAAGAAACGCACAATTATGGTTTTTATAACAATTTTTCAAGTTTGTGATATTTTTACAATTATGTAGTATATTTCAATGTTTAGTTTTGTGTTATTACGTACTTGCTATATAAAAAAGCCATTGATATATCAATGAATTTTTCAACTCATAATGAATATTCTAGAGTCATAGAGGAAAAAAAGCTAGTTGTTATTCTGTAATTTTTTATACAGCCGTTTAGTGGAAATCAGCACAATTTTCATTGTTTTAGTGTTGAATCGGAGGTTATATTCTGGTTGTTTCACTGGTGGTGTGGGCCGAATCGTGAATGGCGTAGATAACGGCACAATAGGCAGGAGATGCGCCCGGCTGCCCACCAAATAATACCAGATTCGCAATTAGCCTTCAAACGCTTGTACTAATTAAAAGGGAATTTTATGTAAAGTACACAGTCCATACGCTAAACCACTGAATTATAACAAATTCAACACAAATATAAGAGACTAATTTAGTTCTAGTTATGTTTATTTTAACAATTTATTGCCGTCGATAATTTAACGATAAAATATTTCTAAAATAACTTTACACAAACATTTTCCTAAATCCAATCACTATAAATAAATTTTATTAATTCATTCCATATTCGTTTACAACTTAAGCCAACCGCAAATTAAATTAAGATTTCGCAATTTTATCCAAAAAATTATATCGAAACGACTCGCGTTGAGAGTTGGTCGTTAAGACATGCTAATTTGAAATCAAAGAAATTACAGACAGGAAACACCGTATAATTATTGATTACAATTAATAAGTCCAAATAAAATAAAACCACGTTATATGAAGTTTTTTTCCAATACTGCACTAAGAGCGTGTTGAAATAGGACAAAATTTCATAAAAAGATTTCGTATTTAACGTTTCTATACAATCTTAAAAAAATATAAAATGATCTGGTCTTATATGATGTGATTAAAATGTATATATTGCAGTATATTTTAGGAATGAAAAATGAACCCCCGTGTTTCATTGAAATTAATGAATGTTTTTTGTTGTACCTACAGCTAACTTCATACAATAAAAATATCAGTTTTTTGTAATAATGATTCTCTAATTTGATTGTATATGTTTAGTAGACTGTGGGGCTTAAACTATATCACGTAAGCATTATGGCCTTGTTCGCTGCAACAGGTGTTAAATAAGGGTGGTTGCGAGGGGCGATAAGTCTACCACTTGTTGCTGGGCGATAGCTATAACGATAATATCTTTATTTTTATGTGCACCGCCTGTCAGGTAACTCATATATTTATTATCCTATTATTAAAGTGTAACATTAATATTTTTGATCTTACAAGTATTGTAGGTCAAAGGTAATAAATAATATGTCCTTATTTCACTAAACATTAAGACTGCTCATTTAATTTGCACCAAATATCATTTAAATGGGTCAGCATTCTATTTTCTACATAACATGCCGCATATAATTTTTTTTATAGTGTGACAGTTCCTTCTGTTGATTTTTCCTTTATATGGTTTACATTAGGGAAAATTAAAAAAAATAACTGAAAACTGTTGCCAGTGCACGGCCAGTTCATACAATAGAGGGGGAGAACAAAAGCTCGCGCCATTTTTACCGACTCTATTGTTCGCCGTTTGAACTTGGAACGTCGCGTGACGTAAACGGCGCGTGCGATGTTTTGAATTCAAAATTCTGTATAATTAACTTTGATAACTGTTTCTAGCGCTCATGTAATTAAAAAGTAATTACATGCGAAAGAAAAGTGTTCTTTGTAGTTCAAGGTTAATGATAATGGCCACTATTTTAATAACCATCTCAGAATAAGTGCAGTTCAAAATTGATAAGATAAATGTTTCGGTTAAATGGAGGTCATTTCATAGGCTTTTAACATTTGTGTTCCTCAGCTACACACTGTGTAGTTACTGACTCTATAATTACGAACTCTATTGGATAGAATTGATACTTACTTCATAAACTTACAAGACTATATGGTAAGAGATTGTGTAGAGGTCTTTTTAACAGATAATTAACGTCAGTATCGCAAAAACAGTCAAGCAGGGGTTATTAATCTATCTGGCAAAACGCGGTAGACAATAGAGGCAGTGATCTGTGGCGTTGATCACGAATGTAGGCGAGAGACCTTTGTTCAATGACAGAGGCGGCCCGGGCGCATCATCTCATTGAGCGCGCACCGGATGGGCCAATCAGCACCGTGAATGGACGCCCCCGCTCTTGCTAGCTATTAATTCTCGTATTATCATTACAAGAAGTATGCTTGTAAACGACGATATAGTATCCTCATGTTCGTAAAAGGCAGATCAGTTTTATAGGAGTTTAAGTTCCTACTGAAAAAATATGTTCAAAAATGGGTATTGACGTAAAGCAATTGCTTCATTAACTACAGCCAAGGTTGCATGTAATAGGTATGAATTATAAAAAAATATTTCATATGATGTCAACTCTATGCAAACATAATAATTCAATATGTATAATATGTAAAGCATTTCTATGTAAATGTTTTGTCATTCCCTCAGTTTATAAGCCAAGTTACGCAGTATCGAAAGATACAGTAAACAGGCCACCAGCGTTCACGCCTTCATTGAGAGAGCGCGATGCCAGCTTCTGTATTGTGTAAATTGTTGACTTTTATAGCTCCCGGTAATATGCGTCGTTACAATACCTCATTATATGACACATGCGTGTATTGTCCACGTTTGAGAGTCGCTTGACGTGCTTATTGCGTGTTTATACCGCTCGGTGAAATGGCTTTATTTATCGGCTTTTGGAATGGTCGTAATTGAAGAAGAATTCCGGATGAACGTTTATGACTTGTACTTGTACTTCAGATGTTAAGAGACAGTATAACATCTACATTTCTGTTGTCTTGATACTAATGATTAATGACCTACTAATGATTTTGGGTGTAACAAAATGAATGAAGATACGATACTCGTACTGGCTTAATAACTTAATTTCCTATAATTGTGCAGTTTTAAAGACTCAGCTTATCTTTGATTGAGCACGCACGGTAGCAAGGTCTTCACTTTCAAGATCATCAGAGCGCAGAGTAATTCATAATTACAGTAATGAGAGCTTACTTGCATAACCGTTGTTCTACACTATTTGATAGAAACGGAAACGAGGTTTACACTGACCTTATAACTCTCACTGTTTTAATTTGATTTAAATAAATTACCTTTTTTATTAAAATTGTTTTATTTTTACTATTAAAAGTATGCAAATGCATTTATTTTTTATTTATATAGAGGTTGGATGATACCCGCTACTTATTATATAGGTAAGTAGAGTAGAATTTTCAAGCAGAATTTTTTCTCGAATAAATTAAGTAGGTATAAAAAATGCTTTTTATCCTTGCCAAGACATGAGTCATTAACTATTTCACAATGGAACGTTAGAAAGCTCGTCTGATAGAAAATTCCTGAAAAGTTAATAGCACATACTTCGCAGCAATTTAAAGTTGTGTAGTGATACGCATCGAAAACAATACGTTTTCATATATTTGTTACAGTCACGGCGCGTTCACATTCGGGACAAGAGCACACGAAACCAAGACGTTGCGTCACTCTCCGAGGATGATACTTTGGATTTTCACAACCGACAATTGTGTTGCAAAAAATACTAATGCTGCAAATGGATATTGTGTACTTGGCTCGTGTTTTTAGCTTATCCTTTATTTGTTATGTGTCTATGCTTGGTTTTTAGGTAATTTATGATAGATGTGACTCATATGTGACTTTGTTTTTTGTAATTTTAACTTGTATTTGGCACATTTTATACTAACAAAGTGGCTACTCGTATAAGAGAAATTTACATACAGAAAGGCTGTTCATAGTTATTATTTATGCTAACCCTCAATTGAAGGTTTAAAATTTAAATACTTCAAGATTACAATCAACATAATCGGTTCGAATGTTTTTCAATAACACAGCCGTTAAAGAGACACTGTTTAAGTAAAAGTATTTATAATACTGATAAGAGTATATCACAGTCAGGTTGTAATCAATTAGACTCACCTTTCGGCTTATTGAAAGCTTTCATCATGACTTTGATTCCCATGCCTGCAATGGCCGCTGTCGCCTCGATTTTGTCTGCCACGGGTTCTCCAATTTTAAATATTACCCGTTAGCAGGTTTTGCTTTGTTAATTCTTATTCACTGTCTTTGAGCACTATTTACAGTTCAATCTTTCTAGTATTCACAATTGACTAAAACTAGTTAAATAAGATCAATAAATATCACACCGTTTCTATTACTGTATATTGTTCTGTATCAGTCTAAACACTCTTCGCTGTTTTTCATTTTGATGATAAAATGTCTGTCAAGTCACGGTTGAAAAACTACTTACTCGTGTATCACTGTTCATGTTTTGTCGAACATCTGTATGGACATAGCGATAAGTGAATTTTGCATTTGACTCCAATTACGTTTTACTGCCTATCATTTCAATTACACCTCTAATAGTTTAACGAACTGGTTCACACGTAATAAAGTGCACTCCAAACCATTATAGAGTGATAAGTAACGCGTGAAGTTACAAGGTAACGCTCTCTATCGTTGGCGACGTTATGTGTACCTATTTAAATTGCAAGTGAAATTCCCACAGGTGCGTGGTGCGATCCGACACAGGCGTTTCCGGCCCGGTTCCCTATTTACCAGAACAGTATCAACCCTCACCCGCTCCACCCTCATTTAGCCCCCCGTTGCATTCGTGTTCACACACTGCTCGCTCGCCTGTGACGGCTAATTTTGCTAACTTTTGTGGTTACTGGTTATGATCAAAGTGCATAACAAATATGAACTATGTTTTCTCTAACTTGATAAGTCGTTAGGTACCTTAATGGTTTTACGGTCGAGCCCGTCACAGAGCTTTTAAGCTTTACATATTCAGTATTGAGTTTCATCATGAACTATTGTTTTTGTTTACATATTTTCCTTAATATTCCATAAGTGGAGTATTAACATATTTTAATCAATATATTTGATTGGATCAAAAATATTAATGATTCCATTATTATACATTAAACTCCCTTTAAAATTAATAATCTCAATTTAATATCGATAGTGAATAAACATCCAGCACACTTTGCATATTAAAAAGATTACCAGCTTAATTGGTTGGATAAGTGGATGTTTAATATTTAACATGCGTTCAGAATAATAATGAAACTGTAATGTAACCAATTGATAGTGATGGTGCATCAGACCGCGTAAAGAGTTCAAGGGTTAACATGTAAACAACTTCATTTCGTTTTAATAACCGTTTCGAGAAGGGTTTCCATTCAATTTATGGTTTGTTGGGTGGATTTTTAGTTAATAGTTCATAAGTCATTGAAGCAATATTCACACGACGCTTTAATAATTGTAGAGTATCTACTGATAATTGATTAGTGGTTTAATATGTATATCATTAATGTAAAACAGTAGGCTGTACCACAGAATAATAACTAGTAGCTAGCTAGCTGTACTAGTCGACAAAATTTACAACTATTATTAGATTGTTTTTAACAATCTTAAATGACCTATAAATTAGATTACATATTTTAATGATTCGAACCTTTTGATACGACAACTAGTTTGTTTTTTCTTTAAATGCTATTAAATATGATATTAATAGTTAGTTATGGGCCAATAAAATCGTTCAAGTTTAATCAGATTATGTCTGTCTATTAACAAGTATAATCGAGGTGGTCTTGGCTCTTTGTCATAACTCATTTGTAACGACATACGTCTAGTTCAATTGTCCTATATAGGAGGACAATAGTACAATAATACTTAATGCATCAATGCATACTGGCATACAATTATTCACTACTACATATATTCACAAGGAATCTTTTTGACAACTCTTTATAGGAGTTAAGAATAAAAACATTTATATCAATAATTATTCAAAGAATTTATTCTCTTTGGTTTGCATTTATATGATGAGCGGAGTAGCTTTTATTATTATCCTCTATTGAGCTTTTAAATTACATCAACATTTGAGCTCATTTTAACGCTATAAATATACATGTTTATTTAATAGCCACTTATAAAATGACTCACAATATCAATTAAGAATAATTTTAAAACATGATATCAGATTAAGAATTCCAAATTTAATTTGAATATTTTGTTTGAAGTTCGAACATAACGTGCATCCTCAAGCAATGTTTAAGTGATTGATACAAATTGTAAGGCTCTTGATTGAAGTAGAGCGTACAATATGTCTCAGATGATCGTGTGCTGTGATTCTTGGGTCTCGGGGTCAACTAACTCGATTGTCGCGCCCAATTTGTTCCCTACGCCCCTAAATTGCTACTATATTGACGTTATATTGAATTTGTCTTATTTTGTATATTATCTATTATTGATGCAACTCTACAAAATTTATTTGATATATATATTCTAATATTTTGGACGGTTACAAATACTGGTTTATAAATAGATGAGAAGAAATCATAAATTAATAAATTGTGAAATAAATTTGCATCATAAAATATATTAATTCCAGCAATAGACGGGTGTCAATCGTTGAGTAGAAATTGTCGTCTAGTCTTAATTAATGCCTGCGGCTGTCTCTAAAAGCAAATACTAAGCGTTGGGTGTCAATTGCACTGCGGGATCAACTGGGGTCGGCTCTAATTTCTATCTCATCTCCGACCCTCTTAATAGGAAAGTGGACACCCGCATATTTGTACACTAACTAAGTTAAACTTGGATTTAGCGTTAATGCATTTCGTGGAGAGATAGACAATGGAATTCCACAGGCCTACAATCGGGCGAGTGCGTTCAAAAACAAGTTTCTTTCCCGCGGCATTGTTTTGACGCTCCGCCGCGAGATTTCAAACGGTTTTGCGTGGATTGCGTGTGCAACAACAAACACTGCGACAATGGATGCTTCGACGAAACGTGTGTGACGCGGGAGTACGATACAAATGTAGAACAATGCTTGTATAACAATTCGGCGTGTTGACGCGAACTAACAATGTGATAGATTGTTTGGACGCGACGCAACGGAGCTTTTACCGAAATTATACAACAATTGTGTTAGCGCATTCTTGGCATGTTTGGCGGATTGTGTCGCAAACACGATTTGTGTATTTGGAGCTGCACAACACCATCTGTATAATATACAATGGACACAAGTGATTTGACCTCAGACCTCTCAATTAAAACGTTATGGACGGTCGGCGTGGGGACTTTGTCGTGATATATGAGCCTCAGTATACGTATAAAATATTAGGTTATTTCCATTGTTATTTAAATTGTGTTAATAATATGGAAAAAAGTTTTTTAAGTAAATGTATAAAATTGAAACATTGCTTATTACGAGATCTTATGACGGTTAATTCCATGTTGATTCATAACATCTTATGAAGAATGAAAGCGTAATGAGACAATGAGAGTATACAGGGTGTCCCGCTATTGGTATACTAAGCGCGAAGGAACTTGTAGTTTTGCATACACTGATCACGTAAAAAATACTTTAAAAAAAAATTACGTCCAAAATTTTTTGCTAAATTTTTCCTGAAAATCCATGTTTTCTTCTCTAGCTTCGCGCAGCCGGCATATACCGCTTCTCTAATATGAGCATTTTATCTATGAAAACATAATCTTAAACAATAGCTCACGTGCTGGTGGCAAAGTTGGGCGGCTCGCTTGTTATGGGTGTACACATAGAGTTTTAAGAATTCATCTATTTGAAAAAAAAATGCGTCTGGAATTTTTTAACTATTTTTTACGTACTCAGCGTATGCAAAACTATAACCTCCTTTGAGCTTAGTATACCAACAGTGGGACACCCTGTATATAGCATAGAAAATAGAACGTTGTAGTGGAAGCATAGACGGTAGAAGAATTGAGCTAGATATGGTTGATCTGGTTTTTTTGTGTCATGGCAGTTTTTTCTCGAAATTCAATCGAATAGTTCATTTAAATTGCTTGTAAAGTTAGGTAAATGATATTACGAGGCGTGCACAGCGACTTGAGAAGCGTGGGGCGGGCTTGCCGGCGATTGGCGAGCGCCTCCCAACGCCCACGCACATGCGCCTTGCATCAGTCGCGAGAAAAATCTTCACGAGGAAAATTTTTTTCATGAACGCACACGAGATTTTATATCTATTTTTATCGTGGGTGGCATTATGGCCGTTTCTGCAACCGAGCGATTAAAGATCGCGGTTTCAGGGGTTTGGCATAACCGAGTTTTTATTGTATACGTTTTAATTTCAGAGGAACGCGTCCAATAAACGCCCTCCCACTTCATATTGGCACATCCGATTTGTTAAAAAAATTGGCACCGACTAACGTTGTCTTAGACGAGAACATAAATATATGCTGCGGTTTAAAATCATTCGATAAACAGTATCACGGTCAGCGGTGCGACGGTAAATCTCTGTTCAGGATATTAAATGTAAACGATTACACATTCAAATGAATACATTTTCAGTACTTTTGTATGTTAATTCGGTTATAAGGTTAAGTTCAGTGTCGCAGACGATGTGTTTAACATTACATTAATAGTTTGTCGATCCGGTATTTTAATTATATGGAAAAATGTGAATATTCAAATGTTTTATAATAAATTATCTTATAAATTGTTATACATTAAATATTTATCAAAATCATTTGCAAATCGATTGCTTAAAGTTCAGCTGATATAATTTTAAAGTTTTTTGGTTGAAATATATTTTCATATTGGTTGAATATATTTTCATAAAAATAGGTGTGTATAAATTTCAGAGCTGTTCAGTAACTATGATAAATGTGGCAATAGTAACTGGAACGGTGTCACTATGACATCAACGGCTATTAACCGTGTGTAAACGCGCTAAAAATATTTCCTACTGCACCTCATCAAATTTATTGACGCATTTGTGGAAAGACAGAACACATGTTAGTCTTAATTATATCTGATTATAGTCAGGAAACGGTTATAATTTCTGAAATAAATTAATTAATACATTTTAAAATAAGTTATACATCCACGAGGATACATTAAGTGTGCATCGAATTTTCTGTGTAAATTTACTGATTCATGATCACAATAAATTTGTCAACTGGTTACACGGTTATTCAGATAAGTGAAATAAGTTGAAACATAAAAGATAAGTCAAAAAGTTCACTCGAATGTGCGTCAGTTGATGCGCGACGCAATTATTCAGCGGTGTACGCTTCGATGAGTGCGAAAATTTGACGGCTGACTCGCGCGAACCGAACTTGCCGCGTACGTGTAAAATACTAATAATTTGTGTTTCCACTCACACTTTGGTGAATAATTTATTGCACTTGACGTACTAACGAACGAAAATGTAACTATAATCGCATAATTATTATTTGGAGGTTATATTTCGTCCTCTGCTATTATTGTTAACTTTTTACATAGATAAAAATACTTTAGGTTGTAAATACGAAGGCTGCTTTCCACCTAATAAAACGTATGCAAATAATGAGTCTACCCCACTAACGGAGTAATGGATACTTTTAGATTGTAACTTTGTAATATTGTACCAGCCGTGTGAGCGGTTCGCTGACGATAGAAGTAAGTCGGGAAAATATTTACTTTTAGCTACAAATTATCGTTCAGTAAACCTATTTTAAAACAAACTATTGATTTGTGATCGCTAGTGGGTTGTTTGATTTCTGTCGATTTCCGCTCGCAGAAAATAAAATGTGTGATTATTTTTGTTATAAGATCTGTGTAGAGTTTTAGCTGCCTCATTTATTCTCATACTGCAATATTGCGGATCATTTGATTAGATAGAAAACGGATGTTGTATTTTAATAATGTTTAACATTCGGATGTTTTACATCAAAAATAAAATAAGAAGTCTCTTAAGATTTGCAAAAAAAATACTGAATAAAGAAGCATCACCTGTATCCGTTGCGATTGTAGAGCAATGTATCGAAGGAGTATCATTTTTTGTGAATACAAATAATAGTAAAGTAGTTTATAAATAAAAATAATTGAAAACATTACGCAATAACATAAAAGTGACGTATGTTGCTATGAAACGAACTTAGTGAAAACACAAAACGCAATTACATGTGGTACCCTAAATGGGTTCTGACGATGCTCTTATCTGCTTGCTATTGTTTAACACGCTTTTTTCATTCCCACGGTCGTTGGTAAGCGTTGAGCCAAACTGATAACGCGTACCTGCCTAGTACCTGAATCGTCTTAAGGAATATACAGAACGTATTCTACGTATTGGGCATTAGGGAATACTGTACTTAGTGAGCGAGCGACAAAAATGAATAGTAATAATTTTATGTAAAATTATGAGCAAAGGTTCAAGGCCAACGAGAGCGATACCAGTTAAATTTATGGGCTAGTTATTTCGTGCATAATGTAAATATTCGTAGCATAATCGAGCACTATTTAGTGTTATTTAATGTTTCAATCAAATA
The DNA here is from genome assembly GCF_061535455.1 of Colias philodice. Taxonomy (NCBI): domain Eukaryota; kingdom Metazoa; phylum Arthropoda; class Insecta; order Lepidoptera; family Pieridae; genus Colias; species Colias philodice. The sequence goes on along the minus strand of NC_143103.1, from coordinate 6,207,414 downwards.
AATCGAACTGGAGCTTCGTATTCATCGCATGCACACAAAACGTACTGAATTTAAATATATTTAAATGAACGGCATAAAACAAAGAGAGACAGGACTCAGGAGTCAAGTGCAAAATTCAGCGGCGACCCACGCATATTAGGACTGATATGATGCAGTGGGTATATGAACCGAATCCATTATCCAATGACGTACTGCAATTACCCATTTAATGTAATTTGGGCCATTATAATGTCCATTGCGACTTCTCGTACATTCTCAGCGTCACTCACTCAAAAGCACCAATTAGTGAAATCACAACAAGGATAACACTATCTGAACGCGGGAGGATCGCGAGAGATTTTCGGAACCGGTCATTTCAATATCGGATGTCGCGTATCCAGAGTTTCAGAGGTAGGCTGTGAGGGCGCGCGCGTGCGTGACTGCGGCCGGTGCGCGACTACGCGCTCAATGGGCGCCGGCGGAGGGGCGAAGCTCGCTCGGCTCACTCCCAGTGGAGCTTACGAAAATCACCAATTGTGATTGTCCACTTATTAAACCAAAACATATTAAACACTTGCACTGGATAGAGCGCGGCGATGCACCGTTTCGCGACTGACTCGGATGATAAAATTCAAGTTCGGGAGAGAGAGCTTCCGATAAAAAGCTTAGCGCACTGCATCCGGTGCCACCTGCTCGCACTCGAGAGGAAACTGTGCGTTAGAAGGAGATGAAGTGATCGATCAAAACGTAGACCGGATGGCGGACTTGGTTATGAATGAATGCGCTATCCTTGTCTGGCGCGCGTACACAGTGCTGTGGTCTCGCTCGCTCGCAGGTTGTCGCCGTAGAGGAAGTGAAAGGGACGAGAGGCGTAGTAAATATTGCTCCGTGGTCCCGCTGGGACTATCTATGGCTTAGTTTTTGTATCATCACAAAAGATAACCATCCATCGTTCATTCATGGATTTGCTATGGCTTTAGCACACGATTATGTAGAGCTAACGATAATGTTCAAATTTAATGATACTAAATCTCCTATGTAAAATTAATGCCATATGTTATCTACTAATCTGTGACAGTCATCATTTAATTTTTTGTTTCATTCAATTTATGTAGGTCATTATGTAGGTTCAAAGATAAAATAACAAGTATGGTTCATGCAACGATTACGTAACCACACATGTACTTAATAAGAATTAAATGTAATAGAATAGTCGAACCAATAAACGTCGGTTTGAGGTGCGGTCCGGACTGAAGGGTACATCATTGTTCGCGGTAACGTTATCTCAGGGCGCGCCGCCATCAAACCGTGTCAATGTTTGAGACAGCACGTGGACACCTTTGTAGTAAATCATATTTAATCTGTGCTTTCTTGAATCAACATTGGACTATGAAGTATGAACTATTAAAAATGGAATAAACCCAATGGTTATGCCCTTTTTATATGAGGAACTGTAGATGTAGATCATACGTACATAATCGTTAGATCATACATAATAATATGTTTAGAAACAAATTTAGCTTATTCAGTTATTATAATAAAAATGAACAATGTTAAGTTAAATCAACATACTTATGAAACCAATAAAAAGATAAAATAAAATGTAGTTCAAATTTTGCATATTTTTTGTGACTATAATTGGAGACCAAGCATTACAAGATCTGATTTTTTTGACTCTACATTTTAAAAAGGTAAGGTTTTCATTTTCAAAAGTCTCATATCGTAACGTTGCTCAACCGTCTTGCCCAAACTTGGTTAAATAATCAGGGAATAACGAAACAATTGACTTTCACTAAGACAAACAGAGGATGTGGCCCGTATTGTCATCGTCGATGCTTGAACCGCGATTGGGTCAACTGTAGAGTTTCGCGTAAAAAGCGCGCTTAGAATAATTTAGTGCACCACACAGATATACGACTATCGCTGAATACGATCTGCATTGCGCAATACAGCGCTCATACGATTATCAGCAAGACAATGAACAAAGAGTGAATCTGAACATTAACATCACGTCTTACCACAAATCAAAGGGATCCCGTCGAAGCATGTAACCTCTGCGCGCCAGGTGCTACGCGGGAAGTACCTCCTCCCCCGCTAGCTCCCCACCTCACCCCTACAACCTCCCTTCACCCTCACACAGCCACGCAAAGGAAGTCTATACGCACACTTACATAATATTGCCGTGAAGATCCTAACTGATTGTGCATGTGTGTTTCTGTAATTTATTAATGGCCTGCATTTACGAATGCGCCGCTCGTTACTTATGAAAAATGGCGAATATAAATATGAACTGAGTGAACGCTAATTCAGAGTTTTATTTATATCATTTTAAATAACGTCTTTCACGCTTTGTATGTATCTCACATTCTGAAGAGAACAGGTTACAGCATTACCTATCTATATTTGCGCTAGGAATGATGTTTTAATACATAATTTGATATTTAATGCAAATTAGTGAGTTTTAACCTATCAAAGTATTTAGCATAAGAATTTTATAACATGTGTATTTATAAATACATTTTTTTTTCTAAAATTTTGTTATATGTATTTTTAGTTATGAAAGTATTTTATAAAACGATATAGATAAGACATAAAGTACATTAAAAGAAAATAATAATATGATGAATATATTCATTATTCATTGCATATTGATGGCATGCGTCGTGTTATCCCTGGAATGCTTTTAAATGCTGTTTCTTATATCCTTAATTGTTCATGTATACAGTCCACAAAGAAAATTATCACCAGGTAGCAAGGGCCTATACAATGAGTCCTTCCGGTATTCTATCTTATTTGCTTTAGGCTTGAAAATGAACTCTACATTGTGACGAATAGAGATGAAATTTGATAAAGTTTCAAAAATAGTTACAAAATTAAATACAACATCAGATATGATTTTTTAAAATATGATTTATTTTGTGCAGCATAAGGTTTGTATTTACAATAAGTGTAGTGGAAGGTTTTACGGAGTGATGCAGGGTTACCTAGCATCCGGTGTAAGGCGATACCGTGGGGAAGTATAGACCATTTTAAGGCATGACTTACTCTTTATATTTTGTCGAGATAATTAAATATGATAATGATTTCATCTTTCGACAATGATTATGCAAAACTTTAAGTATGTTATAAATTGAACCAATTCAGTTTTAACTTGTTACTTGCGTATAAACGTTTTGACGAGAAATGTATAAAAATATTTGTGTTATTTGTATACTTTTTAAGAATAAGATTTGTATATGTTATACATGTAATAAAAGAGCAGTAATTTATTCAGAAATTTAATTCTTAAATAAGTTTATTTTCCTCATCAACTCAGCGTGGATTGATTTAAAGGTTATACGCTTGTTTCGAAGTAAATTATTACTCTGTATTTATTGAATACTATTATGGTTCATTAATTCTTAAAATTAGTTACGTGTGGGAACCAACGTTTACCAAAGAAACGTAGCATATGGGATTTAAAAATGGATATAATCCACTTTAATATTTATAGGTCGTGCATGAAAGAAAACCACTACTTCACGAGTTACTTTCAACTATGCTTCTGAAATTTTGCAAAGATGTTATAAAGTACGTGACTTAAAATACTCTCAGTTCAAATACATAGGAAATTTTATTTGGTTGGTTTGTAAATTTCATGCAAGGCATTTTTAAATTGAATAAATTTGGGCAGTATTCGTCGAATTACATTAGTAAAACCCTTTTATTAGTCGGTACCCGGTGAAAGATATGTCAATTGTTCATCGTTAACGAATGCGAGTCCTCAAAATGAAAAGAACCGCGATCCTATTCTGAGCAATACAATCCGCACACCATCATTATTCTCGCCGCAGTCTAGACTTGAATCACGAACAGTAAAATGTCGAACGGAACTATAAAAAGTTGAGTAAAAGGCGTCGAAAGAAGGCAGCGAATTTTAAGCCAAACCAGTTTAATGAGGGTCGTATTTAAATACGAAAATAAAGTTCCCACGGCGTCGCTCGCGGGAACGGAAGCCTCTGCGATGTCGCGGCTACACCAGCGAGCCAGCGACTTGGCGTATCGCGATCATCGCGACGACGAAAAGACGCCTCCTCCGATTGCGCCAAAACCGCGCCACCACCCGAACGAGATCCTTTCACATCCTGAGAGTCGTGGAAAAGTTCACCTCGATCAATGCGATGAGAGGTCAATGTAAATTAGACTGTGGAGTATGTGATCAAACAGGTCCGTGAAATTATTCGAAGCGAATATCATGTTTTGCGATTCGGTTGTGGACGCGTTTCGAGGTAGGCCAGTAGCGTGAGAATATTTGTAAATTTGATTACGGTTATATTTTATTTCTTGAGGACAATAATGATAGCCGGCAATCAATAAACTTTTACATAATAAAAAACGAAACGAGTTTTCTAGTTTGGTTTTCTAGGTCAAAAGTCAAGCAAAAATTGGACTGATATTGGGCACTATTTCAAGCACAATTTTTTGAGACGTAAATTGTTCCTATAGCTCGTTCGATATTCGCGCACTGAGGTGAGTATGCTGGGCGTAGAACCTACGCCCAGCATACTCACTGAACGAAGCCTGTAACTCCGAAGTTATTCGAGCACTGTTTTTTCTTTTTGGGCACCGTTTGGCACTATTTGGGAACTATTTTTTGAAGTATGAATTATGTTTGAAGCGGATACAGATTCTCCGGACGGAGGTGAGTATGCTGGGCGAAACCTTCGTCCAGCATACTCATCGAACTATGGCTATAACTTCGCAAGTACAAGAGCACTATTTTTTTCCTTTGGGCACTATTTAGCACTATTTCAGAACAGTTTTTTGACATTCATGAAATATCAGGATTCCATGGTGAGTTGTGGTGAGTATGCTGGACGAAGGGACACGAATTATGGTTTTAAGTGGTTTTTATTCAGAGATTCCTGTTGAAAATAAGTTCAATATTTGAATTCATACATTATACATTAAGTTACAATAGATTGGGGTTCAGGCCCCCTTACTAGGTATAACCTGTATTAAGGGGACCTGTTCCTTCCCTAGGATTGATTGCAAGGGTGCATGAATTAAAAAAAAAAAAGAGAGACACATAAATTTAAGAAAATAAGAAAAAGCTAATCCAAAGTCCAAAAACTAACAGGGTGTGTATGATGTATAAGTATGAATGTGTTTATGTGCGTGTGCCTGTGTGTGTATGTGTGCGTATGTTTGTGTGTGTGTGTGTGTGTGTGCGTATGTTTGTGTGTGTGTGAGCGTGTGTGAGAGTATTTTTTATAGTGATCTAAATACGAATTAAATTTTCAAGACTGTCATAGTCATAATTTTTAAGCCAGGTTAGAACCGTTTTTTTGAATATATGCCTATTGAGAGCTTTAACTTTATGTTTTTCACTTAACTTATTGTAAAATCGAGGGGCTAGTCCCTCGAAAGATCTTACTGCAAATTTACTTTTAAAAAAGGGAACAGGGCATCTCTCATTACGTGTATTCCCTTTCTGTAAGGTGGGAACAGTACCTATATGAAATCTTTGTAACAGACACAAAATGTACAACTTACGGACACTAAGCTCAACAAGTCCTTCTTTATATAGTTCAACAGAAGGGTGTCTAAATGGCAGTTTAAGCGCGACTTTAATTAAACATCGTTGTGCTCGTTCAACTGGAAGGAGGTGTGATTTCGCCATCCCCCCCCACGTGCAAATACAGTAACGTAGAACGCTTTCACATAAGGCTTTATATGTTAGTATAAGGATGTCCTTGTTAGCTACCGAGTTAAGGTTTTTAAATATATGAACTAATCGACGAACTTTCGTAGCTAGATAGTTAGCATGAGGTAACCACCTTAGATGGTGATCAATCTGGATACCCAGATATTTGCACTGTTCAACACGTGTTAAGCTTTGGCAATTACAACTGTTACCATCCAGACTCTGTCTATTGCAGGGGTATGTATGAATTCTGATATTGAAGTCACTTTTTGGTAGGGTAATTTTGGTTTTGGCAAAACATATAAGATTGGATTTTTTAGCGTTTAGGGATAAAAGGTTGTCCTCTAGCCATTTTGATACAGCGGTTAGACCACTTTCGGTCGATTTTTTGACTTCGGGCCACGTCTTGTGATGGAATAGCAATACCGTGTCATCTGCGAACATGGTAATATCTGCTTGCGGAATAGACAAATTGCACAGTGGGTTTATGTAAATTAGGAATAAAATTGGAGCAATAGTACTTCCTTGCGGAATACCATAACCTGAATTTAAAACCTCACTGCTTACTAGATCATCAACCTTTACACATTGGGATCTATTAGTCAGATAGCTCTGAAACCAATTTAAAGTTATTCCTCTTACGCCGATATTTTGTAATTTCGTGATGAGAATGCTGGAAGACACCGTATCAAATGCTTTCTGAAGATCAAGAAATACACCAAGGCATTTCTCTCCTCGATCCAAATAGGTGGTGATAAGTTGAGTGAGTCTTAGTGTCGCGTCTTCTGTAGAGACACCCGAACGGAAACCAAACTGAAATTTTGAGATAATGGAATGCTTATCGAGGAAGTTAACTAGTCTTTTTGAGACGATCTTTTCCAGAATCTTGGAGATACATGGAAGCAGTGAGATAGGACGGTAGTTGGATGGTTCACGACTGTTACCAGACTTGAAGATAGGAACTATAACTGATTTTTTTAGCAGATTCGGAAAGACGCCAGTACTAAGACTGAGATTGCACAGAAATACTATAGGTTCGACTAGAATGTGTGAAATTTTTTTAAGGATATTTGTTGTCATGCCATCCCATCCAGGAGCGCTATTGGGTTTGAGCGAGTTGACTATAGTGATAACTTCAAAGACGTCTGTTGGAGTGAAAGCCATGGAGTGCAGAGGCCCATTACTATCTCCCGCCTTTCTTGTAAGCTCATATTCTGAGCAATTTATAGTTTTAATAATCTTATTCGCTAGATTCTGCCCTACATTAGCAAAAAACGTGTTAGTTGTGTTAAGTGACTCAATAGGAGATGTTTTTAGTGAGAGTAAATTATTTGTACCATCCTTGCGTTTGTGAAAATTGCAGATTTCTTTGATTGTATTCCAAGTCTTTTTTATATTACCTTTATTTGATATTAATTGAGTTTTATAGTATAGGTGTTTTTGTGTTTTTATAATTTTACCGCAGATGTTTCTATAGCGTAAGTATTTTCCACGCATTTCTGTGTCATTTGAGTTTTTCTTTAACTTCTTGTGCAATGCGTCTCTTTTTCTTATTGACCTCAGGATCCCTGGTGTGATCCAGGGTTTTAATATTTGCTTATTTTTTGGAATCTTATTATCTTTAGTGCTCTCTCGAATAGCGTTATTTATACAGTTTAGAAGTATTTTTGTTGCAGTGTTAGTATCCGTTATGTCATAATATTTAAAATCCAACCAAGGTCTTTTTTCAAGTAATACATCTAGTTTTTGCATGTCTATTTTATAAGTCTTTTTAGGTTGCGGTTTTGTTTGTGCGGTTTTGTTTTGAATATACGTTTAATATCTCACCTGACGTATATTTGTGTATCATTCGAAGATTTTAAAGAATGATACATTATAAAACGATTATTTATTCCATTTATACATCTTCATGGAAATTTCGCATTTACATTTCAAAATATGTATACAAGTTGTGGACACGTAGGACTAAAGTTCGATTGCTCTTTGTTTGGGCCGCTTTCGATAATGTCAACATGACCTTTTTTTTTTTTTTTTTTTTTTTTTTTTTTTTTTTAAGTGGGGAAATCTTACCTAAGATACCCACGGCTCCCGGGGAAGGAGCCGTGGGTTATGTCGGATTCCTACCGACTAAAACCCCACTGTGTACCAACGCGCTGCTTTAGACGGGATGCGGGGACACTATCGCAATCTTCCGCATGTCCCGCCCAGCAGTTGCCCGTTTCCAGGCCCTCCGCGAATTGCCTCTTTCCAGGCCCTCCACCAAATTACCCACCACGAGGCGGCGCAAGCTGGAACACGAGCTCACGCCACCCACTCGCCGACGATGGATTGTTCCCCGTTCCATCATCGGCGTTCCCCAAACCCCCGACCCCAGCACCGACCGGCCGGAGGGCGCGCGCCGAAAGGCCCTACGAAACGTGTTTCACGCGTCGAAGGACCCTCCGGCGCACTTTTATAGAGGTTTCCCTCGCAGCCCCCACCTCACACCAGAGATGGCGGCCCTCGGTCCGGCCCCACGGACCGGATTACGAGTTGGCAGACGGCTGTCGCAGGACAGCCGCCGCCCCACACCCACCTACAGGAGTCACCGCATGTCACCAAAGTGACGTGTCGGGATCCCGCCCCTTGCTTTGTTGGTAGTCAACACAACACGCGCGGCCTCTGGCCGCCATCCGCCACCGCAAAAGCGCGGCCCCCTGCCAGTCAGTCGGAACGAGTCCCAAACGAGCCCCGATCGACCTTCCAACCTCATTTTTTCCCAGCGAAATCGCCAGGCCGCGACCGCTGGCCGCCATCCATCGCCGTACCGCAACGGCACCTGAGCCAAACCTGGCCCCCCGGAGGACCCTAGCTAGCTAGCCGGCCATCCAGCCAGCCAGCCAGCCAGCCGGACAACCAGCCGGTGACAGCAAGCCAGCCAGCCGCCGCCCAAGGCAGCCGGCCAGCCAACCGGTGGAGCAGCCGGTTTCAGCCAGCCTGCGAGGCAGCCGGTGTGACCAGCCGGTTCCAGCCAGCCCGGCCAGCCGGCCTTCAAGCCAGCCAGCCAGCTATATGGATCCCTGGCCGTCGAGCCAATCGAGTCGTCAGACGACAGACCGGCCGTTCAGCCCCTCCGCGTCCAATTAGCTTCACCCAGAGTACACAGTGTACTCCGAGCTACTGAGCCCCCCCGGCCACGACAAGGCTTGGAACTGATGGGGGGGATGTCAACATGACCTTAGTCAACGGAACTCGAAACACCTTTATTTGTATACTTTTACAAAAGCTATTTAAAATGAGACGAGACCGTGTTATTCTTTTACAATATTTCCAGGGTTTAAGTTCACTGATGAGTTAACTACATATTTGCTATCTATTGAGAACAAGCGAGTTCAAAATAATAAAAAGTACATGGTCTCTCTCTAGACTCTACATTAAAAATAAAAATATCATAAAATTGTGTGCTAAAACTACTGTACTATAAGGCTGTAAAATATAACGTTATTCATTTATTTATCCTTGATAAAAAATTGGATTATCAATGACTTTCATAACAACTCTACTTAAATGTTAAATAGATCAATTACAAAGCGTCGGTAGCCTTGTTTTTCGAACTTAATAAATAATTAATTAGGCACACCACTGAGTGTAAAATAAATATAACATTTCGTTTAAATATCAATGCGTTTCGTTTTAACTTGAATGATATTACGTTGAACGACCGCTCTTGCGGACAGGTGGGGATTTACTTATGAATGAATCTTGTATATCTGCTTTCATTCGTACATCTAAGGAGAAATTACTAGAACTAGTTGAACATAATTTCATTCATCAAGCAATTTATGAATGCTGTTTCGTTTTATATGTATATTAGACTACAAGCCCACATATGAAAAAAATATGGGTCAAATGAACCACCACGGGACATATCTAGTACGAAAGAAGAGCAAAAAATAATAAGATTCATCACTATGCCGTCACTTGTAAGCTGTCCAACTGAGTGCAGATGAGAATTGAAAAGTACAGGTAGACTCGGTAAATTTTGGTCATATATTTTTGTACGGCATTCTTAACCATCGATAGATCCATTAAAAATAATAAGAAACCGCTCAGTGCCGTACAAAAATGTTGGTCCACCAAGTCGGAATTTTAATTTAATTTCCGAGAGTTACCGGGGGTAAATTTGGTCATTTGACCATGTACGGCATCTGTGTCATACTATTGCTATACTGCTTTTAATCCATTATTCCGCAACGCCGTACAAAAATCATGGGGACAAGGGGAAAAAATCGAGAGTTGTAATCCCCTCTCTTTCCCCACTCCAGGGGGTCATTTGACACAACACGAAATAAATTTATTTTTAAAGTATTTTATGCATAGATAATATTTTTTCATGTGCCGTACATTTTCGTTGGTTCAAAGGGGAAAAATCTGAAAAAGAAAAAATCCATATAACGAAATGTTTGCTTTATATTTTGATAATAAAATATAAATATACATTAATATTAAGAAGCTCGAGGTGGTTAATTATCACCTTGGAAAGTCGGAGTCAAGTGGAATGGACTCCGTTAAATTGATGAACTAATAAAAAAGCTATGAACGAAAAGATGTGAATTATATGCAATCAGCCCATGAATACAGGTAAAGTCACAAGCAATTGCTAGTATTATATACATATTCAAAATGTACAAGTAAAGCGCTTTCAAATGATACCAAACACGGCATATTTATCTTAACTTTATTTTTTTTACTCTGTATGTTTTGTCCGCTAGAAGGCGCCACATTAGATTTTGTGAAACCCCATATAGCCTTTAGCTAGCTGGTCGCTGGTTATCCAGTGAACAATTCAGATGCTTCTAATGATATGTTATTTGTCGAATTCTGATAAGTAGTTTAGAAGTTACGAGGGAATAGATGAACATACATACATGACCTGTCAAAACCATAACCCTCCTTTTGCTTTGCCGTAGTTGGGTAAAAATATGTTAATGCCGTACTGTATCAAATGGCCATAAAGCACCCTTAAAATTGTAGCTTTCGTCGCTTTCATCAGCCTAAAAGATGTGGTCTGCACAAAAATGTACGGCATCGTTTTTTCCTAATTTATCTATGTTAATACTATTTAAAACAACGAATAAAGTGTAGAAAACTATTATATTTCATTAATCTACGATGTTTAAACTTTAACAAAATTTCTGGTTTTGCATTTCTCTATAACTTTTTTTAGAACGGTTTCTTTTGAACGGCAATACTATACAACAATTGAATTTTACAATATCATGTTAAAAAAAAAGTTCCCGTACAGGGTCAAATGACCTTACAGCTCTTTATATCAAGAATTCGATGAAATTAAGATGATTATTGGTATACATTTAAAAGAACAATTATTTTTTGACGGCATTGCTTTTAATAGTACTTTTGAGTGCTAGATAATGTTTTGGAACCGAAGCCGTACTTAGTCAAATGACCCCCTGGAGTGGGGAAAGAGAGGGGATTGCAACTCTCGATTTTTTCCCCTTGTCCCCATGATTTTTGTACGGCGTTGCGGAATAATGGATTAAAAGCAGTATAGCAATAGTATGACACAGATGCCGTACATGGTCAAATGACCAAATTTACCCCCGGTAACTCTCGGAAATTAAATTAAAATTCCGACTTGGTGGACCAACATTTTTGTACGGCACTGAGCGGTTTCTTATTATTTTTAATGGATCTATCGATGGTTAAGAATGCCGTACAAAAATATATGACCAAAATTTACCGAGTCTACCTGTAATTTTCAATTCTCATCTGCACTCATTTGGACAGCTTACAAGTGACGGCATAGTGATGAATCTTATTATTTTTTGCTCTTCTTTCGTTCTAGATATGACCCCTGGTGGTTCATTTGACCCATATTTTTTTCATATGCGGGCTTGTAGTCTATATGTTTTCACTTAGACGTGCGTTTAAAGATACTGTCGAAGTTAAAAGGGTAACACATTCATAAATACTGAGAGGTATATAACAAGCGTAATATAAGGTGTCAATATTACATGAATTAAAATACTTTTGTCTCCTATGTCCATGTTGAGGTCTTGAGTTCGTAAGCACTGTATAAATTATCGAAACAATAATAAAACGACGCATAGCTTTACAAACTTGTAATTACGTTGTATGGTGTGCACTGATTCATGTGGTCGAGTAACACAGCAGTGTTTTGTCACCTATGTGTGCTCACCATGTTTGCTTTACCAATATCCGAGGACCGAGACGTAGAATGAAATGATGACTCAACGAACCCACACAATAAGATGTGACTTTCGTCGTAACTCGTAACTATGGGGAAGGTGCAATCTTATCTGAGATTAAAATAAAACTAGTTTTTTTTGCTTTGGTACGGCCTGTTGTAATTTCACAGAACACGGTTTTGCGACTGTTTTGTTCAATGAATTGTGAAACTGTAGTAAAAAAATTAATACGTTTTAAATGGTTTTGTAATAAATTTTTGTCTACCTAGTACATGTGGTAGCAATTAAATAATAAATGTAAAAATCAACAAATTCAATTAAAAATATAAATATTTTTTTTTTATATTTTTTTTATTAAAGTACCAGGACCGCATAAAGATACAGAAGCTATTACGCATTAAATTTAAATTTTGTTCTCACTCGTAGTTGAGGTCAGATCAGCCGTGGACCGGTCCGATGTGTTGTAACAGTCATAATTTTGTCCAGCGTCTAGTCGCGGGCGCCGTCGTGAGAACAAGTCATATGACCATTATATCTTGCAACCCAAAAGCTACTTAAACTATCTTTAAATTACACGATTACGAAGCTCAATTTATTCTGGCTTTATCGTATCTGCCAGTTTTCATCGTGCTCAACAAAGATAGTATAAAAAGTTTGTTCTTGATTAATAGGCTTGCGGTTTGGCTATCTAATGAATAAATTAGTATTGGCCTTATTTATAGATATCGTGAGAAAATTTTATTTAATATCTATATTTCTTATTTAACCTTAGTTCGATGCCGTCTGATAAAAGTGACGTCGCGATATCTTAACGTAGCTGTAATTTTGTACATAAAACGAGGCATTTAAATTGATTATCTTTTATAACCTGCGATAAGTCCATTTATTTTAATCAATAATGACGAGTGTGGGTAAAAAAGCATTTAAAACAAGTCGGTGTCGGCATTGGGAGCTAAATTGCGCAATTTGGTAAAAGTTATACGAGCATTCGGCTCAGCAAAAAGACAGTACGTGCGCAAACGCAGTGGATTGGTAATACCCACAAGTAATGTCGAACATGCCCATCTATTGGAACCCATTTAAGGTCTCCAAACTTTAATAATACAGTTTTTGTTGTCCCATACGCATTATCATAAGCTTGAACCGACAAATACTTTATAACAAAAAATAGATTTATCTCTTGTTGCCGCTTAATGTTTGTTAATGCATATCTTACCATTTTCATCAATTAATGTTGCTTTAATATAATTTAGACCAAAATTTTCAAGAGTCTACATTATATTGCAAGTTTGAAATTGAAGTATGTCGTTCTATAGGAAGAATAATAATTACAATATTGCAATAGGCAAGTCTAGCTAGCGTATAAAGCAGACGAGTACCAACATTGTAACCGGGTACCGTTAGAGCAGGAAATGTCCGGCTAAAAAACCAGATAGTCAACATCTCCATAAGACACAGGAATATCGCCTTCCGCTAATTATTTACGATATATTGCGTAACGGTGAAACGACGGGAAGGAGGCTAAAAAAACACGCTCTACAGGACGCGAGATCACTGCCTCAGATAAACTCTTATTAAAATTTACTTTATTATAAGCCGATAAAGTTTATTTTCTATCGACAAACGTCACTCGTTGGGCTTAGGATTTATAGTTTACTAGCGACCCGCCCCGGCTTCGCACGGGTGCAATGCTGATACTAAATAAACTACAGGAAAACTGTGAACGTTGTATATAAAAAAATAGCGGCCCGCTCCGTCTTCGCACACGGGTATAAAATAGGTATATAGCCGGGCGGCCGGCCGGTACCGCCGCAAATGCTACGTCCCGCAATTTTTAAATCTGTAATATCTTCGAAAATATTCACTTAAATCATACGGTGTAAAGGCCCATATAGATCTATATTAAATGAACAATGTATTGAAGGTATTTAATTGGTTAAGGATTAATGCTGTATTGGTTAAAATCGCATCGAAAATTAGCCATTATTTGTCGTAAAAAGTAAATGACAAAAAAAAGTTATTGTGGGTTATCCATAAGAGATAGACATATACCATCGCGGACTTTTCTATAGACCTTTTCAATGTGTATAATACTTAGTACATTATTTTGATAAAACTCGTAGGGTTCAGCCTGCGTTTGCAATGTAAGCGGAAAAAATGTATTTTTTTACGACATCACATTAGAAACCTCAAAAATAACAGTACTTCTCCACTATTTAATGGATGTTATTATACATATAAACCTTCCTCTTGAAACACTCTATCTATTAAAAAAAACCGCATCAAAATCCGTTGCGTAGTTTCAAAGATTTAAGCGTACAAAGGGACATAGGGACATAGGGACATAGGGACAGGGAATGCGACTTTGTTTTATACTATGTAGTGATACCTCGGCAGAGCTATCTCGATACAGTAGTGAAATGCGATTTACTTGAATTTTACACTTTATTCTACTGTCTTTAGAAAACAAATTTCTTAAGCTTTTATCAGATTAAGGGCTTGTTTATATCGGTCGATAATTATACAATATACGACAGGAACCAGGAAGAGTGTCGTACTATCTCAACAGTTAGCCGGAAGTCGCTCGATCTGTGAGTTCATTCATAAATGAGGCTCTCAACGCAACAATGTCGCATATCAAGATTGTAGATTAAACAAAAGTGGACTCTATAGACAAGCCTAGAACGTTGAAACCGGATTAACAATGCAATAGTAATAATTAAGCTTGAATGAAACGAGCCATTTAATTGAGTAGAAATGTGAACAAACATTATATTAGCTAGACGAGGCTCTATTTTGGTACTTCGAAATTCGAATATACTATTCGAATATGAGTACCTATAATGTTTACTTGATTGGATATAATTTGGTAAGTAAACAATATTTCAAAGTAAAAAAAAGTGTAACTGAAACTTTCCAAAATCGCAATATGAAGTCACCCCTTAAATGACCATATACGAGCAAATAAATATATTTGAATTTGAATCTCCTACAATCAATTAAGCTACAAGGTCAACATTACCTTGCAGTTGTATTTTATACTTAAGAAACAACAATATAATATCTTACGTACCTAACTAGACAACAAAAGATCTATTTTTATAAAAACGGAAACAATAATTGTTACTGTAGCAATAATTAGTCTCGTGCGATCAGACGTCGGGGCGTCAGGGGTCAAAGGGCGACTCTGATTGCCCTAATCGAGTTAAGGCGACATCTAACCAAAAAGAGTAGCACAATTAAGAGAGCGTGGGCGCAGGATGCTCCAACTAGCCCACTAGCGGCTAAATTCAATTATACACGTATTCTTTAAAACAAACAGTGTGCTCTTATTAGCTTAGTGAGGCATATTAACATGGAAATTTACATTTTTTTCGAGGTGGTAAAAAACTGTGTCGTGTTGTTTATTATTTCCCAAATATGTGGTAACTGGTAGTAAGTAGGAAATACCTTATTCTGGAAGACTGTATACTTATGTGACAAATTTATCTGTGTTCCATAGTGAAAGTCTACACAGAATTAATATGTAGTATCATCTTACCTATTGATCTCGCGAGAAGATACTTAAAATATGAGTTTGTCAAGTGATTTTCTCAGTGCCGGATAAAATGTACAAATATAAACATTAAAGGATATTAATAAATTAGAATTTGTAAACACATCCGTTAAATAAGACAAATGCTGGGAACAGATAAAAGTAATTGTAAATTATATATAATTAACGGTTTTAGAAACATGTCTGAAAGGAAATGAAACTGTTCCATTGGCGCTTTATCTGATCTAATACATAAAATTAATGTATTAACAATCTAATATATTTTAAGACTAATTTAGAGTGGTCCTAAGAAACGTTTAATGTTAACATTACAACGGAAATGCACAAGAAATAATAGAGAAGGTTTACATATTTATAGAATAACAATAACATCGAGTCGATAGTCGATACATTTCATAGATTATACAATATATCCTCAGTCGATATTATCGATGTAGCAGGACAACCCTAGAGACAGGAAGTGGCCTGCCGGACGCGCGTATCTAGCCGCGGTGTCTATCTCATTCATTTTACTGCTTTGTCATATTCCACTCTTTCGTTCAAACCATTACCTATCCCTGTCATCCACACGACATACTGTGTTGCTGTCCCTTTCTCCAGTACTATTCCAATAGAGATTGCGTAATGAGGTAGTCGAATATAATTTGATATTTTGTGACCGTTATGAATTATGATGGCACCATCTGAGGTTTGCGTTAACACATAAAAGCTAGATATTTTTAAAACTAATTGCAATATTAAAGATGACGAAGTTTCTACAAAAATCTAGATAATTTGTGATATCATGATTTTAATTAGGTTTGTATGATAAGTCCTTTATGATTTCCATGAGCGTTTTTTAAAAGTAGGATAAGGAAGCATGTACCTCATTGAAATAAATACG
Source organism: Colias philodice (assembly GCF_061535455.1). Lineage (NCBI taxonomy): Eukaryota > Metazoa > Arthropoda > Insecta > Lepidoptera > Pieridae > Colias > Colias philodice. Next base: position 6,191,101 of record NC_143103.1, on the reverse strand, counting down.
TATATATGTGTTATAAATAAAACTCATGATATTTTTGTTCTTAATTAAATATTTATTTACTAACTAACTAACTGTATTTCCATAAAATGATTTAGTGATTTTTAATACTCGATATTTATTACTACAATGAAGACAGTGCCGTTCTAATTGAGGAAGTCTATTAATAAATTCATTCATTTCTGTTTGCCATTTCCTTCATTTACATCCATGAATGAAAGCTCCCAGTATTTGAAAGTAGGTCGATTATAATTCTGAACTTGTTCTAGGAAAGTAATAAAACGGAGTTTTTGCCGCGGCACCGGCAGGGCGCTGCGGCTGCGCACCGAGACCGGCTAGAAATTATCTTCGCGTCCGGTCATTCCGCTAGTAGCTGAGTTTTAATTATTAATGAAACTGCCCGCGCGGGAAAGCCGCACCGCGCCCGGCTTCGCTTCCGCTCACGACGCAGAACTTCATTCATAAAATCAAACACTTATACACACGCGCCAACTCCACGCGAAGCCCAGCCAAATAGTCACCTTATCACCGAGCACAAGAGCGTATTTTCCATTCGCGTAAACTTTTTGAAACTTATTTCACTGCATGCTGCAGTATAGAAATAGACAATGAAAAAAGATGTAACTTATAAAGCTAGCAGACGAAAGTGGTTGCTCGGACCAAAGCGGATAGCCGTTTTCCGTTTGAGGAAACTCCTCCGGTTCTGCCCTAATACGGCGGGAATGTTCTCGGTTGATTTACTCGATTCTCGTGAATGGGATATACTTAGTGGTCGGTGAGGTGCGAAGATCTAGTAATGGAGTGAATGAGTGTCCACTATCCCCGGCCCTCGCTAACAGTTGGAGCGGCGGCCGGCGATGACGCGCTTGGCTAACGGCGACGGCGCTGGATAAATAGCCAGTGTCACGTTTCCATCTATCGCTTGGATGTACTAATATCGGCTATCACGTGTTTCCTTTAGAGAAACTTGCTTTGAGTTACGGTATTGATGCGGTTTCATTCATTAAGACGAAACATAGGTACATATTACATATAGTATGGTTACATGTTATGCAAGTTGCTTAGCAATTCAACATCTAGAAAATGGTATAAGTACCACTATACCAGTAGCATACTATATTATATGAATGATATTAATGTTAAAGAAGTAATATAATGAACTTATACGAGACATGGCATTAAAAAAATGGAAGAATGCTAAAGCTAGTCTTGAAAAATGGCTTCAATAGTACCTAATAAAACCTTTTGTTTGACACACAGCGCACTAATTTCAAATTATAATTTACACCATTTGTTTTTATATGTTGCGTAAATTTTACATTTCATTAAATTAATATAAAGTTTATTTTCCTAATCGTCAAACGAACACGAAAAAATCTAATGTTTTTTTGTTAGACAAAATAATATCTATACTTACATAAGTAAAATTTACTTGTGTCTTGTACGAACGAATATTCAATACCGTTCAATATTGAATATCCTCTTGCTACATCGACATCCAGCTATGTGGACATTACATCCGATATTAACATTTGCAAATACATAATTTACAATAGAAAATTACTTCATTTGCTGTATGATGTTTATGATTACTAAATAATTTTAATAGAAACTGATTTAATATTATCGGACATTTAATTGAATACAACATTGAATATATGTATGTACTTACTATGTAAATTGTACATAGTCCGGGATACATCGCCCATTTTTGCAAGTGATTACTATCAAGCTAATTTTTCGTGAGTAGTTTTATTTTGATGAGATGCCCAATAATTTCATGTACGAAACTCTCGATTGTGGTAGCTTACAGAGGTAACAAGGATAAAAATTTTTGATTTGACGGTTCTCAAATATTTATTACGCAATTTGTAGGACAATATGTCTGTTGAATTATATAAGTATTAAATAAGTGAAAATAAAAAAATCAGCTGGTTAGTAATCATTTATGATGACTTCGTTATCGATACACATTGGAAAGGGGGACTCTTTGATCAAACCATAGATTTTGTAGGACAAATATTTTTTCGAATAATTTAGATAATTATCTTGAGATTGAACAAAAAAAAACATTCAGTTAGTAATTAATATTTGAGAACCATCAAATCAAAATATTTTATCTTTGTTTCCTCTGGTAGCTACCACAATCGAGAGTTTCGTACATGAAATTATTGGGCATCTCATCAAAATAAAGCTACTCACGAAAAATTAGCTTGATAGTAATCACTTGCAAAAATGGGCGATGTATCCCGGACTAACATGTTATATGTTGTGCGTAAACTATTTCAACAACGAAAATTATTTAGATAAATAATCTTTTTATAAAGTGATGCTATAAAAACTTATTATGTTATAATTGTAGAGCCTTCTTTACGCTAGTTTTTTAGATACATAAATACATAGTTTTATTTTATAAATAAGTACCTAGTGTATGTATAACAGTGTACTTTAATTAATATTAAATAGATGATATGTTATGAGCAATATTATCGAAGTTCCCCAGACCACGGCGCGGCGTCACTAACCTTACAACAAAAATCACGCATCCGAATTTCTGGGAAGTAATCTTAGCTTACAAAATCGTGTATTTTACACAAACAAAAAGGTCCGGTGCCACACTGTCTGAAGCCACAAAGGGCGATCTTTTTACAAATCGTACCTTAGAAATGCAACCTGTGCAGCTTCTCAAAAATCGTCCTTATGGCAATGCTCATTCCGTATAATTCCACCTTTAGTGATTCGCTATAATGAGCAATGTTTTTGTATTTCGGCTCAACAATATGGTGCTCTACCGGATATAGTTTGATTGTCCTCGTATAAAAAGCATATTTACGATTATGCACGAGCGATTTGTCGCTGTTACTCGATACCCCATAGCAAAGCCTGCGGCGATTATTGTATCAACTTACAGAATCATGAATATCAGTGTGCCATCAATATATTGTGTTCATTGTTGAGCTTGTTATCTTATTTTTTTACATATTCTAAGGGAAACATACCCCATTGAGCAAGAGATCAAAATATTATATTGCAGATATTTTCTGCAAGTCATTCGGAAGCTCTTTTAGATTTTAAATGTCAACATAATATAATGTCATAGTTTACTTTACAAAAAGTGTAATTGAACACGAATATAATCAATAAACGATTCAACATAATTTATTTGTTTTTTGTTTAAAATGAATCATACTTCTAACCAAAGCTGTTGTAAAACAAGGGCAATCGAAATGTCAAACGAAATTATCGCGATATCTCATTCGATGAGTTTCAACAAATCAACACTTAACGCTTTCAAAATATTGTGTCAAGAATACGCACCGTTTTCGAGAAATGATCAATCATAAGGCGCGAGGTGATTTTTCACGACTCTTGTTTTTCCAATATACTAAATTAACCGCGTTAAATTTAGCACAAAATATGACAGAAATAATCGAACTGTTGACAGTTTGCCTCTCTCACCTGTTAGTTAATTTACCACGTGTTCTAATTTGGCTCAGCAATTAGTGTATATCAATAGATCGTGTTAACTAAAATATAAAATGATTTCACTTCTAGTTTCTAGTTTCTACCATAGGTTCTCCATTTAAGAGTTCGTGTTTCCTAATCGATACAAAGGAAACGTAAATTAAATAACCACTGATCATTATTAATTTATTAAATGTTGAAATAGTTCTCTGCTTATAAAACGACTTTGGTGAGATTAATAACATACAAAAAATAACCTCTTGGATTTCCGTTTCATTCAGTCGTTAAATGAAATAATCGTATGTATGCATTCGTTTTTTATCAGCGTTATTACTGTTCTAAATTTTTTATCATTCTAGCAAATGACTCATTCATATACACGCTTAATTTAAGATTAAGAACACGTCTTACATTTGCATACATTAAGATTAGCGAATTTAGATTAACTTACCTGTGAAAAATAATTGATATTCGATATGTAATTCTAATATTGGTCACTCATGTAAGTATGCAATATATTAGACATATCCGAGCAGTCATTTTGTTTTAATGAGAATTAAAAAATAATTGTATAACTAATTTCATTCAACATAGTATATTATCGCATTTCAAATATATAATACTGGCCACGAAAGTTGAAACTGAATGGATGAAGCAGTTTTTCTAGTGGCTCGTTGTAAGCCCGTTAGTGAATGAACCAAGACCGGTTTGAGCTTGGTTCGTCAGAACATCAGGAGCACATCACATAAGACTTAAGTGTCTTATGAATATATTCACATTGGTGATTTAGCGATGGGAAAAAGGCATTTATAAAAGTTGTCCACATATTAATGATTATTTGCGTTGTCAAACTCATCCGCTCTACAATTAACGCTTTTTAATTTGTGCTTTATTTATTCAGATTTTTCTGGTTGTTATAAATATTTATTAGTTAATATGCTTAAAATTAATGCTATATTTAGAAAAACAAATACCAAATCATTTTTGTAACATCACACATGCAAATATATCCAATCAAATTTGAGTTTTATTTATCAAAATGTAACAAATGAGTCACTGTCAGTTTGTTTCGTTTGCTAACTAAACTAATCCACGCCAATGTTGGTAAAATTTTAGTTTATAAAAATAACATTTTGAAAAAGCCTTGGTTATACAAAAATCAAATTTGAAAGCTTTGAAATCAACCGAAAGTTTTGGAGAGCGGCTGTAGTGCAAAAAGCGAAAAGCTGGTGTGGTATAATTTACTTTTCTGTTAATATGCACAAATGTTCATTTCTAATGCAGATGAAGTTGTCTATATGGTAAGGTTGGATTCTATAGAACCTTTTGGTATTTTTAGGTTGAAGTTACAGCCAAAGGATGTTATGCCATTCGTACGTAACAGGACGTTACGTAAAAATTTAAGCGACCCGCGATATAACATCCTGTATAGACTTGCATATTTTGGCATTTGACTTTGTGTGACTCACATGTAATTATGAATATATAAGCAATTACATCTATAAAATATTTATTTATTTGTAATATATACGCCTTGTTTTTAACCAATTATGACTTGTTTTAAAACTTGTCGAGTTTATGACTTGAAATTATTTTTGATATAAATGCGTAATAAATGTACAATTAATTTACATGTTAATCGACCAATTTTAAAATCTGGAACATAAAATACAGTTTTAAAGACGACAAAAAACGTATCGCTAGAAGCATCTATTATGTACATACATCAATTATTAATAATTCCTGTTATATATTGTAACCCTTTGCCCGTAAAGATAAGGGTGGCTCTTATAACTGTCATCTTTTTTAATTCAGGAAGAGGCGTGGTCATCCGGCATCTTCCAACGGGACCCCACTGTGTGTCGATTTAATAATTGAAACTTAATACCAATGTCTTTTTAAGGAACGCGTTTTAGGACTTAAAAGGATATCTACCATATGCTCTAGCTACATATAGGGATGATTTGATAAGGGTGCATAATAATGTGTTTATGTAACCATCGTGTAAAACAAACTTGTTTTTAAATTGTTATGATTATGTGTTGTCAAGTAAATATCTACACATTATCCAGTTCAGTTCGTGCAAGAAGCAACTATTAAAAAAACCATACAGTGAAAACAATTATAATCAAAAGATCTTAATTTAATTTAAAATTAAGTAAGTCACCAAAATACAACACGATTTTCATCACTTTGTTTACAAAAAATTAACACATTAATTAAAGAATTAATTATCAGCCTTCGTTATCTGTCCATCTGTGAGCTTTCATCAGCATGTTTACAAACATTTCTCACGCTAATTTGTTATCGTGACGTGGTGTCAAATGTTATTTCAACGGGACAAAAATTAAACTATTTCCTAATTAAAAACTATTAAAAATCGACTTAGACGCGAGCGTCGCCCACTTCCGTATTTATTTGTGGTTAACCCTTCACCAGCTATTAGAGGAGTGTCGGGGTTAAATGAGACATATTTCAAAGCGGTGCCGATCGCTGACGGCCTTAATGAGATGTCGCCACGGGCTATTTTCAGATGTAAATACAGGAACGGGCGATAAAATGACGATTCGAATAAAACGGTACACTTTTTAACGGCTCGGTTTGGGCGCTCATTTTGTGTCATCTGGAAATCAGATTTATTTACTGTTTTAAGTTACATTAACATTAAATTTGAACTGAATTTATTTAGCATATACAACAGCATCTAGCTGAAATGAATAGCAACGTAGCTGAAATGCTATTTGATTAACGTTTTCAGATTAGGTTTTAGGTTTCTGTTACATGTACAATATCGAATTCAAAAAAATCTTTATCAAATACAGATAAAACAGAAAACCGTCATAGGCAAGTCGATGTTGATGTATCTCTGTGTACATATATATGTTTGTGTGTGTGTGTGCGTTTCTTGAATGATCAGTAAGTGGAGCGTATTAGATGGACGATCGGTCCACGCGTACATATGATAAGCTTCAGTGGTTGCTTTATGATTTGTCTAACAGACTGGAACAATCAGATGAACTGTAACCATGAAAAAAATGACCAAGTAAATGAATTTCGTATAGAGCTTAGAGCTGAGTTTTGTATTTTTTATTAATTAACTTTTTGCGCAATGTAGGTTACGTACTCTCATACAGTATGGTTGTACTTACCGATATGGTTCAATTACGATCCCGCGGTTTGTTAATTCGAAATTTTCCTTATAACTCGTGTCGTAACTACTTTACAAAAGTAATTTTTTATTCCATTGGTAGAATATGTAGAATTTTATTGCAGTTTAAGAATAATATGTTTTGTTCGTAATAAATTATCTTAAATAAAAATAAAATTATATTTTTGAAGCTAGTAAATCATTTATTATTCCAAAAGGACAAGACACCAAGCAAATTTTCCCACGAGTGTCAACCGGTGACAGTTCGTACAGGACCGGTATGGTTAATTAAATACAATTTTAATAAACAGTCCATTAACAACGGATTCTTAACGGAAAAAAATTGTCATTTCAAAACATCTCACGGCTCGGTGATAGCTTTTATTTGTTAAATTATGACGTTGTTACTTTTTAACGCTGACATGAAAACTTAATTAACGAAAAATGTCTAATGACGCTTCGGATGCGTAACCAAGTAGCTCGCTTGTGCGCGGTTGCTATAAAATGCTTATAGATTCGTAAAAGTCGACTGTCCTTACAAAAATTTACGTCTGCATTTTTTTAATTATAAATTTCTATGCTTTATTGCTAGTCTTGTTTCCAAATAAGATTGGGAAATTATTTGCAAGTTGCCTTTAATAAACAAATGGTCTATTTAATTCGAGGCCTTACATAGGAATATGCTCTGTTTCAAATAGCCGCTTTGACACATGCAAGATATAAATTATAGCATGTAGCCGAGTGTAGCTGACAGCCAGGCTAGCTGCGTTCAACTGTCGCTGGTTCAGAAGGATATCAAACCCCTTTCAATTGACTGTGGAAATAAGAGCCGGTGGTGTGGCAGGAAACTGTCACCGAAGCACTAATTTAACTTGCCGCGTGGTTTCAGCTTATCTGCGACCAGTTTCGCACACCGTGGGAATTACACCTACATTCGCAAATGCTGCTTTATTTATAGGGTTATGCATCGAGATCGCAGGCGCCGGTAAGGTTATACTTTCACCTTTATTGGTACTTAAATTGTTGTTTCCCGTCGTAGTGATTAAGTCTACTGCTGTCTTGTTATAGCTTCCAATGAGATAGCTTAATGGACAAATTACATGTGAAATAAAAGTGACTGCAATCTCTGTTTCATTTTATTTAGTAAAAAAGGTTACGAAGTGTGTATAATAAAATGGAAATAATATGTAGATACGTTCTTTTTGTCCATTATTACGAGTTGCAATTTGAAAAAGAAATGTAATTTAAATTTTAAATTAACGGTTGGTAACCCTAACTACATTGCAGCATCCCATTCATAGTTGAATGAGGCATGTTTAAATGTATATATGTGTTTGTGTCTATAAACACACGTGTAAGCTACCGACATAAAAATTAATGACGAAACAACATTGGAACTACTTACAAATAAATTGCCGGTACCGATTCGAATTACTGATTAAATAACGACCTCCTTTGTCTCGAAGTAATCGAAAAAGATATTAATGTGAGTATAGTAATTCTGACCGTATAATGCGACAGAAGTAATGCTCTGGAGGTGTCTTTTATGGTTGTAATAGGTCTATTTTTGTATAAATTAATGGATCAGCGTTGGAATCGTAAAAGTTACATAAAGAATAACCACAGAATAACAGTGAAGGATGTGTGTTTTCAAAGGGACGTAGGTTTAAAAGGGACGACAGTGTATCTTGGTTAAACGCACATAAATTTTGAGTGCATTACGCACTGTGGGTGATGAATAACGTCCTCCTTTCGGCCTGGTAACCCTTTCAAATTGATGACTATGTATCACTTATGTTTAAATTAAATGGATGAATGTTTCACTATTAAGATATTTTTTAAGCCACTGAGAGGTTATATCGAGCATAATAAAATTCGTAGTATGAAGTGTTTGTTTATTTGTCGTAAACCTAAATGTCTCACCTTGACGACAAAATGACTTTTGTTTAGATTAATTATGTAGATCTTAACATAATTAGTATGATACCTATTTACTTTACTGGATCATTATTATCAAAAGCATTATTGGAGTTTTTATTATTATTATCCATTGAAAAAAGTTATTGTTTTATAATATTTTATATAAAATCATTAACATGTTGATTCTCATAGGTCAAAAATATGGATAACACTTCGAAATTATATTAAGCCATTACATATTATTCCTTTATTTTAGAATCTCCCAATAACAAATTAGTTTCACATTTGTATTATTCTGAGAAACTGGACGAACATGCGTTTTTATCTTATAAAAGTTCTACGTAAGAAAGAAATAATGACATGTCTTATAATAAGAGTTGAACTCAAAGACTGTTATAGTGTTCGTAAGTTCAACGGCTCCCATAATTACTGAACGTACCACTATCCACTAGTTACTACCTCTACCTCTAGTGTTACGTCATATGCTGATGATAGATAATTTCATTTTCATACGAAATAAAACGAATGTAATTGGTTTATCTTAGTCTTGAGTTGTGTGATTACCGTTTCACGTTGGTTGTAACAGAAGAAGTAAGCTTTAATATTGAGAGAAGATTAATAATTGTTTCAGTATCTTATATTAATTAAAAATGTCACTATAAAATTAAAAAAAAATAACATTAATTTAAAGTTATTGTAGTAAAGATAATGTACTGCTCTTTTGAATTAAAAAAAAATGTTTTCCAAAAAAATTAACGATTTATTGTTCTGACGGGAAAATACAATCGCCAATTTAATGTTTCACAAGAAGTTAACACATTCGTATAAAAGTTCAATTTATGACAGTTAATTGATAATAAACCGTAATGCACTTCACGCACTTTAGTAATGGCAGTTAACGAATTACTAGCCACGATTTAATTACAGCATTAATAGCCGGGTTTATTGAAGACGGTAGCCGATCCAATTACAAAATGTTAGAAAGTTCGGATGTGGAACGAATCTTTGGTAAATTATTGCTGTAACATATACGCTGTAGAATCTATTCCAACGCACCTTCAGAAACTGCTCCAAATTTTCGATCTAATATTTATTGTACCTACTATAAATATTCTTTCGTAAAGTTACGATTTACTCATTAATTATTTAATGGGAGGTATGTATTTTTATTTGTTGTTACATGTAACACATATATTCAAGTCATTATTTACGTTAAAGCTGTGCAGTGCTATCGTTTTGAACAGCGTATTTGTTCTATTTCTATGCGAATAAGGTTGGTGTGATGAATATTATTACCGATACAGCTGCCGTGCTCCATATATAAATAATTATAGTATTAGATTCATTATTGTAAGCAGCAGTACCTTTTTTTCATAAAGAAATTGAGGTAATAATGAGAAATTTAATCCTGTCTCGTTGGAAAAGCGTCGACAGAAGCTAGAACTTATAACACTCCATAAAATCGTCCACTCATCTATCCACTCTCCGTCGCTACTGTCAACTGTTAATTTTAATCCTTCATTTCGCTTCCGGACTAACAATACTTTTTCTTTATCTTTAACCAGGAATAATACCTCTTTTTATAACCCTATATCTCGTTTCCGCCGTTTATACAATGATTTATCCAAAAAAAATCCCGATTTTGATATATTTGATCATCGAATAAACATATTCAAAAAAAATGTTTGTCAAATAGTGAAATGATGTCCTAGTTGTCTAATTTTGTAATTTTGTTATTATTGTATAAGAAACCATTATTTTAATTGTCTTTCTTTTATATCTAATATTTAATTATTGAATTTTTAATTATGCATTTATTGTAACACGCTTTAAATAACTGTAAGCTGTATCTCATTGTTACAGTAATTGTACACATTTTGTTGGGTTGCGATCTGCTCCCGAAATTGATATGTCGCCTATGGGTCCTGCAAGATCGTGACCTGTTGTGTGTATTTAATTTAAATAAATAAATAAATAAATAAATAAAAAGCTCATATGTTTTTGAAACTTGTCACAGACAGCGATAAAGGTAGATATTATGATTATGATGCCTAGCATCTAACACGCTATACGTATATTCATCATTTGGAGAGACTTCTTGGTTCACTCTCTTGCGTATAATTAATGCCTCTTATAACAACACTACCACCTTTTAATGTACAACAAAATACAAACCACAGCTGAAAGAACATTTTACACAAAGGTTTTAATAAATAATTTGTTATCTACAAATCCCTATGTCTTATAAAGAAGTTCAACGCGCTTAGTCCCCTCGAGCGAAGGCTGCATACATTGCACCTTAGGTCCAGTACGAGGCTAGTAAATCTCGACCAGATCAATGATCTGTAAATCGTGAGACGGCGCCGGCGCAGTGGGAGGAGGCCTGCTACGAAACACCTGCCGCCCAAGTACTATGAACCAGCTAGCACACATACAAACTCACGTTTGAGGAAATATATAACCTGCATTCATATACATAGAGTCCAGTTTATAAAAGGTTATAGTCACAAATCGGTAGATGATCTTAAACTGATTCTGGGAGAACTGTTATGTCGATATTTATAATGGTTATTTAATTTTTTGTTGAGCTTCTTAACAGATCTTTGCACGACAAACAATTGCTTAACTGAGAGATGCTCAAATAAATGGTAGATAAAATAGGTGATAAGAACGAATAAATAGTACACATAATTATGTATCAATTTCACATATTATCAACTACCGTATAGCGATCCTTAATAACTACCTACATATAATTCAATGTGTTTAACATTCGAATTGAAAAAAAAACATAAGTCATAGTCATGGCGAAATCTAATTTGAAATTTGGAACGTATGATATATACTAATAGAGTCTTATTATAATTTGTGTTAATGGTTCAAACAATTTATTTTTTATTTATACTCCACGCAGAAAATAAATAACTACTTACATACATTGTGCAAAAACAGTTACCTACCGTTGGCGTTACATCATTTGATACAGATCGAAATTAGCAAGTCATTATAGATATCCTTACAGATAATACACGAATGGTTACGAAACTACACTGTTATAAGTTATAATACGATCAAATTATAACTAGGTATAACAAATAATAATACATGCTAATATTTTTTCAGTCTGATTAAAGAACAATAACTACTTAAATATAAAGTCAGCTACTACAAAATAAATGTAACGTATTATCTAGAATTCATTTAATTGTAGGAACTATAGTTGCGTTAATACAGGAACTACTAGTAGCGTTTAGCTACTATTATGTATTCTGTGCTACTAGTGTAAATCTACAATACATACTACACAAACGATATACTTACCCATGTAATTTCAGTGAATGAACGTGTTACCAAAACCTATATAATGTAAGAGAAAGTTAAAGCTCGAATCAAAATTGAACACGAAATAAGCTAGTAGCTGTTCTACATCGATTGAGACAAAAAGAATACAAGTGATAAGTACAGCTCAATCAGAGGCCAACGAGCCGCCGTCGATCTCTCGTTGAGATAACGAAGATAATGGTCAGCCATGGACCTTGGTTGTTCGGACAATGCTATCCGAGATATCTACAGATAGTTAATATGGGATATTTTCATTATGTCTAAACGATATTGTTTCAAAAAATTTAAGAGTTGAGCACTTCTGTCGTTTTTAGGAACAGTCAAATTTGCACGGGAGAAATTATAATATGTATGGATACAATTTTTAATTTTTCTTATACCTACCTTTTTATTAGCAAATAGATATTAAAAAAATAAAATTTACAGTGGATTTAAGTCTATATGTAGGTCTATCGGAGTCTAAGCAGCAAATGTAGAGTTTTACGAATTTCCTATTACAATTACATACAATAAATAAACGTTTTCAATATTTTTTTTATTCCGTAACACAAACTTGAAAGAAGTACACAATAAATAAATTGCACATAAACATTATTAATAATTTCTAACACATTTAATAATACGACATCTAACTTAAAGCAGATGCTTATATGAGCTATTGATCAGGTGTAGCGACGATTCGTTTCGTTCTTGCAAATAAAAAAATACGTGGGCCCTCGTTAAATAGCTATTATATATAATTTTATTGCGTTTAAAATAAAGATTAAAACCGTCTTTACACCCATAACGGTTATTTTATACTTCACAGTAAAATAGATTTATTGCTTACCTAGCGTACTTATAAATAACGTTTATTAAAGTATTATTTTGTTGAGACTACGTATGTAAGGTAGTCTGTTGGGTGTTGTATAGAATTGTTTTATCTTTTACCAAAACACGTGTTACAAAATTCCTTATAAATCGAAATTTCATATGAATTGTTATCAATTATTTTCTTTTATTCTCAGAATTATGTATCGATTAGCTTGCGGGACTCGAACCTCGTACTTCGTTCTTCGAAAGCGTCGCGAGACGCGTGCTAGCTCTTTCATCTTCGCCGACAAAGCGCGCCGCTCTTATCTCGAGAGTCGAGTCTGTACCAACAGTGACAATAATGTTCTTTGTGGTTGCCTTTTTGTGTACTTCCCCAAACTTTGTCAACTTTAAGCGAAGGAAGTTGCCAATGCCGTTTTGTAAGATTAGATTTCGCTAAGAGGTTTTTCATAAATGGACCTATGTTCTTGGAGACTTAGGTGTCCGTAAATTAAGCATAACTGATTAGAACGAAAAAAAATATAGACATGACAACAAAAATACCGCATATTTTTGTTGTCATGTAAGTACGTGAAAATTTACCAATGAGAAAATGTGTATGTCTATTAATGTTGATCAATATAAATTAATTGTCTGCGTGCATGTTTTAAAATAGTATTAGAAACGTTAAAAATTTGAAAATGCAACTCTACATTTCAAAAAGCTCAAACTTATCCAATATAGTTTTGGATAAAATTAGATTCAAAATGAAATAGCATCTTTAATTAGAAAAAAAATATTTTCAATACACTTTTAACTTAAGACGGCCAAAACTTTAATTAAATAACTTTTTAAACTTGTCTAAGCTCTACATTTATAACTAACTATAGTTTTAATTATATTCATATTTAGTATTGTGTAATTCTAATTTCCCACAAAAACTCTATTATATCTGCATGAAATATCCGACTTAATATAATATATGTAGTATGTAAATATAATTAATATAGGTGTTTATAAACATGTTGTACACTCGTATATATAAACTGTCGGCGTTAGCAAGGTTACGGTGTAGCAATTCTGCTCATGCCCCTTTCCGCTCCAAAAACTGCGGTTATGCAAGTTTTTGTACCCAGTACCTCTGCACATCCAACGATTAAATCACATATTTAAATTGTTTATGCTGTTTGTATTATCGTTTAGCGCATCGGTAGATAATTTTAGGCGCTAATTATTGCTGATTTGTTTTCGTAGCAAGTGAAAAAAGGTTTCTTAATATAACTAGATAATTATGCGATATTTATTTTTTTGCACATTTGGCATTCGTATCTATGAAATAATGATGTCAAAAGTTAATTTTAACATTTAAACCTACTTTCCTAATAACGATCGATCGTTAGTTACATATATCATTATGATTGCAAATACAACGTACGATTTCTTGAGTACTCAACATGTGTGGAATAATTGGTTTCCACGATTTGCTTTTGTTACAGAAAAATGGATTAATATAAATTTAAAATCATAAAGCATAAATATGACAAGCCATCCGGAAATGCAGACAGCACGCGAACAGGCCGGACGTGCGGCCGCGCAAGTGGGTCAGTTTATTTCTGTTTTGGCGGGAACCTGGCCGGAAACGGCGCCATTGTGGATGTGTTGGGAAGCCCGGAAAAACAGTCCCCGGATTTCTAGCTAATGAAACACAAGACGCCAACCGAACAGTAGCGAACTATGTGACGCCGATAACCGCACGCTCGCCCGTATGCCCAATTTCTCGGTAAGTAAAACTAGTCGGCCGTTCCTAAAGCTAAATCAGGGCGTTCTCGAAATGCTCTATGTGGAATTGTAGCGACTTACAGTTAACGCTTTTCTTAATGTAAACAGGAAACTTGATTTAAATTTCTCATTGTATATTTTTTCGATTTCAATACTCGGGGAAATCGATTAGTGTTGTCTTAATGGAAGTTCGATTTTCGTGTGAAATTAAAAGTGTTGTTTACAACATGAGGGTCGAATTTAGTATCCCATGGAGACGATGCGGGCGTTTGCAATAAAGCGCCTCGCAAAGGACTCAAAAGGACTCTCAATTAGAATTAATTAAAGACAATTCAGCAAACCCAGAAAATAAATGGTCACTTGACGATAAACGAGATTTATTAATCGTTTAACAGATTTAATTTTTACATTTTAATATCTTTGGCAATGACGTTAATGTGTATTAATTGGTCGGAAGTTAATTGATTTTGAACATTACATTAAGCGGATTGATTATTATTATACGCTGATGCAATGCAAATATAAAACGAACAAAAGTTTTACGTTGTTTTAGTCATAATGGTTTCCTTTAGCACATACCTAGCTTCTGACATTCTTATATCAAACTTTATAATCACCGTCTGTTGCGTAGTTTTTGGCGAGTTCTTCAGCGTGTTCTAAGCCCATTTAAAAATTTCTAATATATTTCTATAAACAAACAAAGAGCAGGCTTGTAACATCCGAGGCGTGACGCGCAGGTGCTGGCCTCCGTCCTCGACTGTTCCCACATTATCAACTCTTCGCGAAGCCTCGATAACAAGCGCGATAATTTTATGTTAATAACCCGATACGTGACACTGCAAAGTGGGTCTAAGCATTTACATAATAATACACAGATTCGTAAAACAAACATGTTATAAAGATTTATTGCGATCGAGATTCGGCCAAATTGGGAACAAATTAAGAGAATTTTAATTTCATGCAAACTACATATTAAGTAAATATTTATAATATTTTTATCGTGTTTTATGGAGCTCAGTCACATCAATTAATTTCTTTATATGTTTATAGATAAGACGTCGACTGCAATTACCATAATATTCTTGTGAGATAGTTCTAAGTGACAATCAAAGTATCAGTATTTTGTAACAATCAAAAGAAACAATCGTTCGAGGCCAGGGAAGGTAATACCTTTATACTATAAACCAAAGTGCAATCACATACATATGTAATTGGGTAAGCGTGTGGTAAGGATTTCCACGAAAAGACGCACAAAGGGGCCCGTTTTGGACCCGCCAGTGACCAAATGTCACATTAGCGTGCGCACGCAATGCATGCGTTAGAGTTTAGACGGTGATCTGTCACTCGGCCATTAAGACTTGTTATAAGATTATGAGCAATTTTCAAGATGACCCATAACCCTAATTGTTGTCAACAAGCAATTTTTAACCAACCAATATTACCTATAGTCAATTTCAATTCAAGTATTACATTTTAAACTGGAAATTTTCAGTTTTACTATTTGTAAGTACTTATTATGCTAATAATAAAATAAAAATAAAAATGGTTTGCCACAAATTCTTGAACGGTCACTTAGTAATTACTTTAAAATCATTTCGGTCAAAAGTACTTGGTGACGTCGTATTTTATGATTAACAGGCCAAAGATGTTAGTCATCAGACTGTATAAAATTCTAGAGACATTAAATATAACAATAATAACAGATATTAATTTATACAATACATGTATAGAAAGAGTGTAATTAAACCGTTGGGAATAATAATATAAGCCTATTGTATTATTAGAAGTAATAAAACTTTGCTTCCATTTTATTATCTAAAATTGCTAGTTTTAATAATTTATTATTGTTTTTCTACACATCCAGATTATAAACAATTATGTGCAATTTACATTGACTACCTAATTAATAAAAGTTTATAGTCTTCCTTATTTCATTTGAGGCATTAACAAAATTGGCAAGTTTAGTTAATTTACATAAAACATTATGCATTTGCATATATATATTATACAGTATTATTTACGCATAGATTGACTTTTCGATTTGCAGTATTTTTAATTAAATTTAATTTATGTAATATCAGCTATAAAGGGTATTAATGGTAGTAAATAATTACTAAAATATGATATTTCGTTTCAATTATGACGCCTTTTTAGAAGTCAATGAAGTCAGTTTCCTGCCAATAAATAAATAAATTAATTAATTTTAATCAGCAATTAACATGCAAGTAAACTTAATTTATTTTACACAAGTTTTATTGTGGATATAAAATGTGAAAAGAACTTCCAAGAGAGTCTATACTTTGTGATATATTAAACTTGTAATGTGCATAACTTTACAGTATAGATAGAAAACACAATTATTGACTAATACATACTTATTATCTATCTGCTAACTGATACAGTTTATTGTAACGAAGAGCTTGAAGCTCAATCAAACAATACAGGTGCACGCGAGAGGCGGTGTAAATCGTGGCAATTCTACATTATTAGCGCAATTACTTCGCGACTCGTTAATTATCGGTATGCGATTGTTACCTGGAAACGCTTATATTATCACTGCTAATAAATGTTAGAAACAATGCAGCATCATGATAATATCTCACTTTAATAGAATGTTACACGTCTTGCTAAGTATATATCATCATCTAAAAAATAGTGTATATACAGAATTACAGACGTATGCGTACAGAAATATTAGATTTAAGAATTTAAGAAGAGAAAAGAATATTAAAAGCATCAATTGATAAAAATAAAAGAAGTTGTAACTTGTAACCATATCATATTGTAAAATGATGGACTTCCAATACGAATTTTGTAAACGTAAGGAATTATTCTTTCATTATAGAATAAGTTAAAATTAATCACAACCTCTGTTACTATAATTAATTTTCATTTTTATAATACATACTTAGCTATTAAGACGACCGTCAGTTTCTTTTCAAATTCTTTATTATATTTTCTTCATCGATTCGAAAGCTTTTTCATTGTGTTAATAGAAACGTTCGTATCGAATTATGAATACCTTATTGAAAACCACTACTTGTGGTGACTTCCTTCTTTTGTGAAAATTACAGTACAATAAAAAACTTTTTAATTAAATGATATATACTTTGCGTTTAATATCTGTTTATTTAATAAATAAATTTCAGGTGCAGGTTTCAATTTCAGGTTCAATTTCATAATACTAGAATTTCGTTAGGTATGTAAATAAAAAATTTAACTTATCCAGTGCTGGTGTATTTTTTTTCATCAATCCATATTATGTAGATTACATCGATACGCAGATAAAAAAAAAAAAACAAAATGCAACTTGTAACTGTTCAACTCACATTACACGCTCCAAAGTTAAATCTATGAATGCAATTAAAAAACGTTAAAACACGTATATATCAGTATCTAATTAACTCAAACAGAAGGTTTAGCACTTCGCTCATTAACTATTAATCAATTTAAGCGGTAAGATATAGCCGAGCCCGCCCTTCTTGCCTTGGGCTGTTTACTGCTCTTAATTGCTTCAAACCTTACTTAGAAATTGGTAACTCGAGTCTCGAGATTGATATATATTCACGCTTCTTCTTATTGGAATATCTATGTACTTTCTCATCGAAACGATTAAATTTTAAATTGTTATGGGGTTACAGTTATAGTTATGTTTAAGGAGCCTTTTATAAAATATAGTACCTGCCCAATCGTATGGCAGAAGGTGCAGTATAAGGTTAATTAATCCTATTAAACATTATTTAATAACATGATACTACGTACTAAAGTTACTTCATTTTTCTCGTAAAATAACTGTTGCATAACGGAACATAGAGTTAAAAACTAAAAGCACCACTATCAGGAGCGCTCATAACATTTTGTTTCAGCATTTACACAAAAACTAATTAGCCTTTGACGATACATACAACTTTAAGGTCCATTTAGAAGGTGACCTGGCGGGAACGAGGTGAACTTTATTATACGACATCAAAGCGAAAAACTCTCGGCGACCCTCCAGCGAAGGAATCTAATTTTTGTATCCAATTTTATTGAATCTCAGTGGAGGCTACTCGGTAATAAGGTTACGCTGTGAGCTTTTTAAAACTTTGTTAAATATGATGAAGCTGTTATCGCTGATAAAATTGAATAACATTTTATTTTAACATTGGCAAAGCATGTCGCTTATGATTTGGAAATAGCTCAGATGATTTGCTTCTTATTGCCTGTATTATTAGATAGATAAATAAGTTGATATTCATAGAAAAAGTGTTAAAAATATATAGATAAAGTATTGGCACAGTATTAGTAACTTGCTTTTTTACTATGCTCGGTTTAATTTTCATGAAAGGTCTATTTTTATATTTTAACTGAAAAAATATTAACCATTCGATAACGAAGAAAAAAAACAACAACCTATTTTCCTCATAATATGAGGTTCATTCAAAACACTATTATGTAGATACCCCTATAAATAGTTTTTTGAACGCTTCGTGTTGGAAATGAGTACCAGAGTGTTTTTAATTATTTTTAAATTCTAGAATTCCTCTGAAATCTTGAATCGCAGTTTGTCTTCATCACTGGATCACAATAAGATATTAAACAAGCCATAAGCAAATAAACTTAGAATAAATTATGGAGAGCAGTGGAAAAGCGGAACTTTCTCAATAACGGATAGTTTCCTTGCGTTGTGTGTGTGCGTTCAGGATCAGTGGCCGGCGCGCGCGCACCTGCCGCTCGTTTCCCACGCCTCGCCCGCCCCCGCCACCCCGCGTGACGTCACATCCACACAAACAACGGTCTAACTCGTTTTATTACCCCTACGTAGAGGGTTCTATGTTCCAACTAATTATTGAACGATTAAGATATCAGGTGTTTATGCAAAACTATGCAAAATAAGTTAAATTTGTCGATTGCTTATTTTGTGGTTGGTCGCTCAAGCTTTTTAGCCGTAGTATTTTTAACCCAAGTCACAGAATACTTCATAGTAGCTAAACGCTACAGAAAGGACCCTCTCCGCCTCCCGCCAAAATTAAACTAACCTCACCCCCGCGCGATCAGACATAAAATGGGCCATATTTTTCTGCAAGGACAATACGCAACGAAGATTGACAACATTAATCAAATTGACTTAAAGTAATTTTATTATTTTGGATTTGTGGTTATCGTTTTTCGTAGAAAATGGCTAGATATTGTGCTGTTTACGGATGTATTTCATCAGAAAAACGCGAATTTTTTTTACGCTAGTCACAAATGTGCCAACCATAAAGCGTTAACACACACATTTGCAGTCTCTACAGTGTGACTGTCAAAACGATCATTTTGTATGGAGTGTCCGGGGTGTGCCCAAGTATAAGAATATTGTACCACAATATAGAAAAATATGAAATTATATTTCGTAATAATAAAGGGAAATATTTATTACAAGTAGTTAGACATCGAAAAGGTGCTTAAATTTAAAATAAAAGTAACTAATAAATAAATAATTTTCGTAAAGCTTTTGAAAAATAAGTGGTTGAGTAGACCAACGCAAGGTTAAATATTTAGAGTAGCGCCCCCTGTGGTTACATTTGAGAACTACAATATACCGCCACCTATCGGATGGTAGGCGAACTATTGAAACACAACTTTCAAATTTGTTGTACATGTATTTTACCAACGTCACTAGATGGCGCTGCTACATACTTAAATGTGTTCATGAATGTTACCTACATATTTTATTGTGTGTATTCTGTTTATTATCTAAATATACGTAATTTAAACAAGTTTGTATGTTATTTCGTTTATTTCAAATAACTAAGACATATATAATTATTTTTAGGAGGCGATAGTAAACATTTCTCGTGCATTTCTCGTTGGATTTTTTTAATCTTGCCTTTATTACCAGTTGCCACTCTCTATTTACATCACACGTTTGTCAAGGGCCATGGCTAATGTACTGGTACAAGAATACCTACATCTTAGACCTACATTATTATTATTAGTCACCTGCTTTAGCTTTATTAATAAAATAACCGTGTAGTTTGCGATCAGCCACGATTTCACACTCTGCAAGTGGGAAAGGTGACAGCTTTAATAGATTTCGTTTCTACGTGTACAACTTTATGATTTTATGCTATAGCGATTAGTATGCATACAATACAGTAGCACAGAACCGAGAGGTGACGACGAGACCATTTGGATGCGTATATGAATGGCTCGACGCGTTGTGCATCAGTAATAAGAGCGTGCGCACGACTGAATTATTGTCAAATTATTAAAACTTTATAAAAAAAGTTTTATATCTGCCTATGACTGAGCGATGACTAGAATATTCAATAAACATGGCCCATATCATTAAAATGCATCTTGTTTATATGCACCTAGTGAACAATCCGTTGATCGTACAATAAAATTGATTTTTATTTATCAACTTGTCAGCTATCAATAAAATGAATCTATCTTATTTTAAAATACTCCGCATACAAATATTATTTCGCTGCGATATTTATCTAGTTGTTTTCAAAATAATTTTAGTGAAAAGAACACGATATTTTATAACATGTTTTTCTAACGTAGGTTGGTAATAAAATCAGACTAGACGATTTGTAAATTGTTTTGTGTTGAAGGGATTAATGTTCGCGCCTACGCGTGTTAAATGTTTATCTAACGTGCGGTTTGAGCAATTACTGTTGCGGTCGATTTGTGGACAATCAACATAATATTATTATTTGTAGGGACTAGTGAAATAAAACGCGTGTGTATTTGCTTACAATGATTTCGATCAGGTGGCATAGGTATCAATTGTTTTAAATTACACGTACATTTATTACAAAAATGTCGTTGCATAATAATTTTTAATTCTAACGTTTATTATTTATAGCTCAGAAGAAAGTAAGATCTCAAACTCTATTCTATCTATACTCTATACATAAATAAATATATTTTTCATAAACTTATACGAACCTCAACTCAAACTCATATTTAAAAAGAGTTATGGATAGGGAATGCAATCCCGATCCCGCGGGATCCCGATCTCGCGAGATCTCGTGTAATTTTTCGGGATCAATCCCGACGCATCATATGACGAGATCCCGTTCGAGATTGACGGGATTGGGCGGCAGTGGTCAGCGACGCAACACACAACCACTCGGGGCGCAAACTTTTCAATTTTTCCTAATTCCCTTGAAATAAGCTTATTGTTTTGATTACCTAATTTACCTACGTTAATTTCCTTACAACCTGATTATTATTTAGTTGGTAAGATTAAATAATAAAGGTTTTTATTTTCTTTCGAGTAACATGTTATTTTAGTTAACCTCACTAGGGGCCATCCATAAATTACGTCACACGTTAATAGGGGGGGAGGGTATCATCTTTATGTGACATAATGTGACAAGGGGCAGGGGGGATCAAAAGCTTTGTGACGTGACTACCTACCTATATGTATTTATTAATAATTTCGCACTCTCGCTATAAGATTATCTCTTACGCAACAACATTTAATTCCTAGAGTCATTTTGTAATGCAAGTGGGACACTAAAATTTACGACTTTTAAAATTTTCGATATTTAAGATTATTTAATAAGTAAAAATAAATAAAAAAATGAAAATAACTGTTCTTTTGATTATTTTTAGATACATGCATAAGTTTGAAAAATGTGTGACGTCACATTAGGGGGGACGGGGTACTAAAAATGTGACAACCTGTGACATGGAGGGGGGAGGGGTTGAAAAGTTCTAAAATTCGCGTGACGTAATTTATGGATGGCCTCCTTTCACAAACAAGCAGTTATTAGCTTTTTCAGTCATCTGAATTCAACATTTTTTTTTAATTAGACGGGATCCCGAAAATTCCGGGATCCCGCGGGATTGATATTTCTAATCCCGCAGGATCCCGAATTTGCAATCTCGAGTCGGGATTGCATTCCCTAGTTATGGATATGTATTTTAGCGCATTACATAATTAAGTATCGTAATGGCGTAGTGTGATTATTTTAGTAATTGTAGTTCTATTATTATCAGCACGTCAGATTCGTTTGCTTTTTCGATCAAATAATTTATCTGTTTGCGTTGGCAGCGGTCAGTATCGACTGTCGATTAATAAACCAACATGTCCGTCAACTAGTCCGCCCGCGGTACCAGGCGGTAATAACTTCTCAGGAGCTTTCGTACAGCGACCGCTTCGCCATTCACGAGCTTCGACATGAATGAGTTGTGCATGTGTGCGTCGGACGTCTTGAGCGAGTTGTATTTGTGTGCTGAACACGTGTTCGTTTGAGTCAACATGGTAGGCCGTTCATGAGAATTTTCTTGTGTCAACATCTGAACTTGCTTAGGCATAAATAACCCGCAACTTTGTTTTGCACAAAAAATATATTTAAATTCTTAGCTTCTGCTCATGCTTCTGCAACGTATGGAATCGATTTAGTGACTGCGACTTTAAGATTCAAGTATCTACGTACCTATACTACCAAAGTTAAACACAATTGATTAATCAATCGATAGAGTTGTTTTACTCATTAATTCATTATTAATTACGTACTTATTAAAATATACGTAACGAAAAAAATTCCTTTTTCGAATTATGGAAGCCGTAACTGGCTTGCAATACGTAATCTTTTTTTAAAAACCAGGTGACACACGAGACTCTCTTTCCGCTCGATGGAGTGTAAAAAAGTTGGGCACGCCATCATTATAATGTTACATTACCTATATGATTTACTAATAATGCATTGGCATTAAACTTAAGGTCTTATGAAGTCTAATTTCAGGGTTTTATTTAAGGTTTTTCATAAAATGAATGTATAATTGAATGCCAAATGATATGCAGTAATAAAATCAACAATTAATGTAATTACATCGTAACCATTATTGTGTTAAACGTTTATCCGTAAGTAATAATTGTTTATTGTGAAGTGTGTAACTTTAGTAATGGGCGAATGTAAATATACACATTTGCTACGAAGTTTTGGCAACATCCTGTATATCGTACAACATTGAGGGGAAGTGGACACCGCAACATCCTTTACGGTGTCGGATGAAGCCTCGAGACAATAAAAAATATTTCACGTGAAAATTCTTTTAAGGCTATCTCACACTAATTGCTGTTATCAAGGAATTAATCCTCAACGTCTCGGCGACTTGTTATTTTACTCGAATATGACAAATCTGCATGTTTGTTTTGTTGACTGATAATTGCGGTAATTACTTAATTTATCGCACTATCTTTGTTGACTTATGGTTTTGGCAATAACACATCTGTTTCCTGTAGGACAAATAAGTAAAATTTGTATTGTGTATCACTGGGTATTTGAAAATATATTACCTATATCATATGCGTGAAATTTATGTTGTTATTTGTAAGTTTGAATGTTATAAAACATCGTCTATAAAGCTTTTGTTCTTTCCTGTTGAACCCGGACAATGCCTGGGCCACCAGCTAGCTAGTCGTGAATAAATAAAGCGGTGATAATCATCATTGGCAGTGAGGTCTCATCTGCGCAAATACACCAAGCACGTACACAAGTTTACATACGTTTAACATACCATTCGATAATCAGCTCTATCTAATTGTGTTAAATAACAATGTTGCGCACAAAAAGTGTCATATTATGATATAATTAATCAGTGGTGTACGCTGTGAGTCACGCGGGAGTCTGAGATATTGAACAAATTACTGCATTGTTCTCGTTAGCTATAATACTGATATCATATCAATTACTAGTATTTTTTTACTTTCTCTACTTTGTTATTGCGATGTTTGTTTATATTGTTGCGAAATATATTGTTTTAGATTATTAAACATAACGTAAAATAGGTCTAGGTTTTGTAAATGAATAATGTAAATTTTCCACTACTTTTTTGTTTTCCTTGAAATTTCTCCTCCTACTAGAAGACTAATGCTGCTTTCTTGAAGGTTTATACTTTATAGATAAATTGAGCATTTATAACAATATGACATACAATATTTTGCAAAGTTTGCAATTTGCTATATTATATAACAATAGTTTTATTTACATGTTCTACTTATATTGCGTGTTTTTTGTTAAAGTGGATTACTGCGAAGTTGTAAACTGACACTTTTAAAATTATAAGTAAATTGTATAATAAGTAAATCTTCAACTTCAAAGATCAATTTCGAAGTTATAGATTTTTTGATTTCGCATTTAATAAACATTTGATACGCAAATAATTATATACCCTCTGAATATTTCATGTGTTAATAATCACCTATTCGAAAAGGAAAACTTTATTAAAGAAAACTGCAAAACCCTAATCATTTAATATTTTTACATTTTCCGTCTCTCGCCATTTAAGTTTAAATTTTTCTTGGCAACAGAACACAAACAGAATACAAACATGGTGCTAAATGGGTAAACATATGTGCATATATGCGATGTTCCCACGTAAATATACATATAAAGTAAAGATAGAGGGAACAATAGGCCCGTATCCTTAGGCCACCCTGGCGTGAGCTAACTGCTGGGGTCAACGACCTGCCTGATTTTTAACCACCCTATGTGTTGCAGCTGAACTGTTTTTAACTTTGTATAAAACAAAACAATCGCCAGCGATCGCTATAAAGTAATTTTGCAATTTGATCGAATATCTAACTGTAATGACTCATGAATTTATGTTCTATACTGAATAAATAATATACATGTATACGTATGTAAACATATTTAACTTTATAATAATTTTAAACATCCAATTAATAAAAAAATCAACAACATAGTATCAAAATTTTATTATAATCACTAAAGTACGCGTTCAAGCATGGCCGATATGGCGATATAATTATTATTGTTTATTAACAATTCATAATTATGTTAACGATTATAATGTAAAACGTTTATTTGCTGCGATAAGAATCAATTTTATGGAAGTATTAAAAATTTTACGACTGATTTTGTTAAAAACCTTTTTTCAAAAGCTCTTATGTAAAAAGCATACGTATGTACGTATATAAAATTAAAAACGACATCCTACAAAGTGTTTTGTCCTTTATAAAATAGGGTGTAGAATTTTTTGTTTAGTTTGAAAGCATATAAAATTAAAAGCTCTTTAAAGCTCTACCAATCCTAAACATGAAACTAAAGCATAATCACGCTAGGAAAAACTTTCTAAAACCTAAAAAATAATTCTAATGAGCACAACAAGGCTGTTGCGGATGTTTACGAGTTGTTTATTTTGCAATTTCCGATTATCCCAATTAAGATAATATATTACTATGAATGAAGACTTACTATCAATATAAGAAAAATTGCCTAACAAATAATGCCAAACAAATTCGTTGAAATTATCCTGGTTCTTGAACCTATTATGAAAACTCTCAAACAAATACAGATTACTACTACAACAAAATAAAAATACAATAAAAAGCACTATTTGTATCAAAAAACGATCAATAGCAATGTCAAGTGCATACATGTAAACTGGGTTATGAAAATAGTTGCGTGCTGAAATTGCATCGCTCCTAACAAGGATGCAACGAATTATCCTATTCGGGATTCTAGTCGCTAATGATTGTCAGTCAGCCCCATATACTAATACTGTGTTACATTAATATTCATAATGACATGTTAACCCCTTTTATTATGTAACACCTTATTATAATATTATGTAGAAGCTTATAAAGTAGCCTATAAACTTCGCAAAGTACGATACTTCTGAAGAAAATTACAGCCAAATTGGTAGAGTACCTAGATTTTGTAAAAAATAGCAACATAAAATATGAAGCTTTTTAATTGTAAAAGCTCAGAAACTTTCAGCTACACTACCTATATTATGTAACACAATAAATTAAATATTGTATTCATAAACTACTTGATGTAATCAGTATCTATTTTTGCTTCCGTCTCTATAGCCCAATTTTTTTGTGGTTGAAGTTTGTTCAAATTGATTGAAATTGTTGGTATCGTTTGCAATAAAAAAAAATCATTACAGTAGTTAGGTGAACTGCAACACGAATAAAAACTCTGCAACAATGCAGACCATAGTTCTTTAGTTTTCAGCACAGATTATCCGATCGCGCGTCGGTTTAGCAGGATAGGGCAGATTGGCCGGTTTCCTTCCCTCCAGCCACGTTCTAGGCGTGATTATGATTGCTGTCACTCGCTACCTTGACACGTGGCGCGAAAATTGAGTATAATCTATTTGAATCTGTGGTGTAATTTATTATCATCACTGAAGGCGTGATAGCAACACTTGTAGAATCCGATTTTTTATGCGGTTTAAATGACGTAAGGCCGCCCTTTGCTGTTTCTGTAGTATTGTATTTGTTATATGTATTTATGTATTTTCAATGCAATAAAGTATAATAAATAAATAAATAAATAAATATTGCAAAGTTCTAACGAAAGAACTAGAAAATGCATGTGCGTTTAGAAATTCGGATGATGAAAAGAGAGTATGGAGACCTACATAAAACCTACCTAAAACGTCATCATCATCATTATAGTACGTTGTAACATAGTGACTTAAAAGTTAAATAAACAAGAAAGCATTTGAACCTTAACCTTACAACGTTCATAAAGCGTAGATTCCACTCTATGGTGTATTCTGCAATATGTACACAAAGTAAATACAATTATAACAATTAAGACTTACCCAACGATGCTTCAGGGTCTGTAAGGTCAGACAACGAAGGGACTTTCTGCATGGTGCGAGGTTCTTCAGCCTCCGGTGGTTCAGTCTTGATGCCCTCTGCTGCGCCGCCGCCTTCATCGCACTGTAAAAAATATATAAGATTATTCAATAAATAAACCATGGAATAATTAAACTCTACCGAAAGTTATTTTTATAATGAACTAAACTAATATCATTCAAAGTTTACAAGAGAAATTTATTATACGGGTTTTAAGAGATGAAATAATAGTTAACGTGTAAACAATGGTTTGAGAGACTTTTGTGAAAATTCACCATTTATCAGGTTGAAAAAATCTTTGATCCAAAAGCTTCTTAGAAGGCCAGTTTAAATATATATGACTAACTGACCAACGTAGTTTATTTACTTAGGTAAATAATATTTCATTAAATAAGCCGAAATCTCAAATAAATTACAAAACAGCTATAAAACAATAACGTAATGTAAAACGAAACAAATATGCCAACTTTACAAAATACATTCAAGAAGCATGTCATTCGCACATTTATCCCGATAGAACAATGGTTTCAATGACTCCTGTATCGACAGGAACTTACTTTTTTCTGCCATTACGTGAGCTAAGCTTACTAAAGACCCGCGTCAATATTCTGCGCAGGAGTGGACTCCTTCCGCTCGCGATCATGGGCCGATTTAAAATCGCAAGACAATACTCGAAACATTAGGCCTTCAATTTGACTTTGATGTATATAAAATGTATGTAAATGAACGCTTAATATGTGTTAGATGAATCAGCAGGCACTAAATAAATAGTAATAGAAGCTCCGTGTTTCCTTTGAAAACGATAATTTTTAACAAACCATGTAGCATCTAACTTACTAACTTAGAATATAAACATAGTAATAATATACTTTTTATTGCTATACAAATCTATCTACTTAACCGGCTAATCATATCAAATCAAATTGAATTTATACGCTGATATTGTGACAAAGGGAGGGCATGAGATACACGACCTCCTCGCATCAATACGCGTCTATTAGTTATCCAACCAAGTGTTAGATTATATGATATGATACGATCTGATTATATTTCAAGATACGCGTCACCAAATCAAAGTTGTTTTCTGTATGAACGCTTCGGTCACGGTTGAATATCCCTGCAAGATCTCTGCTAATCTTAGCAGGACGGATTGGTATATGTATTTTATGTCTTCTTACTCGCCTTTATACCAGTCTAAATAATATGAGAGATAGTAATAATGCGTTCGAATAGAAAGAGCTCATGAACTGGCAATTGAATGAATAATATTTAATTCGGTTTGGAAACGATTGTTGATAGCGTTAATATTATAAAGCGAGTTTGATTGTTTGAACGCGCTCATCTCAGGAACTACTGGTCTGATTTCTTTCGGTGTTAGATAGCCCATTTATCGAGGAAGGCTATAGGCTATTTATCATTACCAACAGGAGCGGAGCCACGCGGGTGAAACCGCGAAGCGCAGCTAGTAATGAATATAATAATCTAATGTAATAAATAGTGGTATACCTACGTGACTGCTTCTGATTGTAATTCCTTAAAACTAAACCAATTTTATTGTGGACACGTTATATAGGTACTTCTTAACGGAAATAGACATATAATTTCGGCGTTGTGACAAAAATAAAAATGAGTAGGTAATGTTTACATAACGTTTATTTTTATTGTAAAGGCAAAGACCCTTTATTTATATAAAAGGTGTGAAAGGGCGTAGTACATCGATTTTATATCAGAAGATAACAGTATCAGAATGTGACGTCATCACGCTATTTTCATTCATAAAATATAAATAACCTGTCTCAAGGGCTTTTGTTTTTCCATGATAAGGTTTCAAATTGAATGATAAAGTTCGATAAAAAGCCTATCATGTTATTGTTGAAATAAATTAGATTTTAATCCACTGATATAAGTTATAACTTGTATTAATTTATATTGTGGAGTACCTGAGTACTTAATGGAAATGTAGATAGTGTACGTAACAATTAAGTTTTTACGTTTCATTTTGTGATACTGCATCTTTTTTCATATGATTTTTGTTTTGTTAAAGTTAAATGCATTTCAAGAGAGGAAATGCGTTGAAATATCAAAAGTAGATACCAGGACCACATAGACAGAACGATTACAATCAGTGATGCATACGCGATGATTAACCCATAAACACTGGTTTATTTACGGTTCAGGCGGAGGGGTCGGCCCTCCCTAGCACGTGATTACCGATATTTGGGGGCACGAACCCAATTCAGATTTTACGTGCCTTGATGATGGATAAACTATTCAGTTTCGACCCTTCCTTGCATTCTTCATTGATGGATGTTGGCAATGCCACGGATGAGAGACGTTGATTAATGATATTTCTCATGGATGCAATATTTGGCAATTGTCATGAACTCTTTAAGTTTTGGAATAATTATATATCTCAATTAGTGAAATTTTTAATTTCGTTCTGATTTGATAGTAATATCCAAGTATATTTGTAGCGCATTACAGCGAAATTTTGCATAATACAGTTTACAGATCATCACTTTTGCATTAGATATTACAAAATATGTAGTATCATGGGATTTTTTTTAAGGAGGGAAGTATAAAAAAGAACTGTAAATATTTTTTTTTATTTAACCATACACACGTTCTAAAACGTTTTTGTACCTACAGTTCATAAAAAGCTATGGTTAGGGAGCCAGGTGCAAATTTGGTTAACTATTTCCTCTCAAGAGATAATTCGTCAGACGCATGAGAGTATAGTATTATAAAGCCTCGTGAACGTCAGCTGGCGCTCGGTTGGGGGGGTGAGCGGTTGTAGCCTCCCACGCACATAGGAAAAAAAATACATTCATTCATTCATTTCCTCTCAGCTAAAAATTTGTCAAATTGTAGCTAACCCAATATCTCAACGAAAAAAAATAGTCAGCCGGTTACAACATGGTGTATTATACGTCAGCTGGTGTCTCGAACATGAAAGTTAAATTTAAAGAAAAATTTATTTTCCGTTATTTCCTCTCAAACAAAAATTTACCTGATGATAGCTTATATGTAACTGTGGATAAATATATATGTCAGCTGGCTGTATCTTGGTGGAAAAACCGTCAGCTGATACGGGAGGCTACAACCGCTCTTTCCCCCAACCGAGCTCCAGCTGACGTTCACGAGGCTTCATAATACTATACTTTGATGCATTTTACTAATTACCGCATGAGAGGAACTTGGTCATAAAATCTGCTGCTGGCTCCCGGACCATACAAATAAATTCAGTTTATCCTGATATATTAGTTGGTTGATTGTCAATTTGTCGCCGGTTTAATTTAGTTATGTTGATCACATGTGACTCCTCGATCTTGTCTCTATTTATCACAGGAACTTTTAAACAGAAGATATATGGAGACCACTTAATCCCGTGATTATAATGCATTTTCCTTTACATTCGACAGCGTAGTTTCAGGACTTTCATGTTTAATCTTTTTAAGCAACAGTATTAAACTTTTTATTTATTAAGTTTTGGGTTAAAGAAATATTATTTTCTGTATGAAACCTACAAGGTACTAACTTAATGAAAAAAAAGTATAGAGCAACTTCATTGTGGACAAAAATAGGAATACTATAAGTATTTTCTACCAAACTATAACAAATATAGTCATGTAGTTTTGAATTTTTGCATGTGTTTTTCCATTTATAACACGGTGAAAAAATAAACATATAAATTATAAACGTCACAAAACGAAAATAAAAATTGCTGACTCATTTACCTTTTATCTTTAATAATATAAAATATAGATAACTCGTAACAAGCAATGCATTATCTAATCAAAAAATATCTAATCAAAATTACAGCTACATAAACAAAAAACACAAGATACATTAGTCAGTAATCTAATTCTAGGAATATTTATTCAAATTGAAGCGGTTATCATAAAAAAATATATATAAATACACTTGGAAAAATTACACAATATTTGTCATAATGTTCCAAGCGGATATATTATCTGCTAGATAAATCCCTTTAATTAGGGGCCGGATATCAAGTGGCAGGCCTTAATGAGCTACGCTCGCTCGAATAAATAGAATAATTTTTCCTTAATACAAGTACAGTTTCAGAAATATGAAATACAACGCTTTATGTAAGTTTTACCTTATTTATTATGTGTTCAATGTCGATTTTCGATTTGAGGACAGAGTTTTTTAGCATTCATAGAAAAATTGAAAAGTATCCAACTATTCAACCTATTGACGAAAGTTTTTCTTTAAAAGATAAACGTTGAATAATAAATAGGCATTTAGAAATATTCATTCTCTTTATGCTATTTTGTAGAATACGCATTTAGTATAACGTAGGTACATTTATATGAATTTAAAGAAAAATACTGATAATAATATGCAATTAACTACACTTCCGCCAAAAAACACTTTCAATTAATATTTGACATAAAAGCTCCATGATAAAATGCATTAAACAGCATTGTAATGTAAATGATGTCATATAGTTAATCAATTTCATACGAAAACTGTAGTTAGGTACAATGTGGGTACAATTAACAAAAAAAAAAAAAATAATTATCTGTGATACAAACATATATACGAGAAGTAATCGATAGAACAATATTAAGGATTAATTAAATATGTACTTAACGTGATTTTATTCGTAAGTTTACACAGTAGGCTTATGTTTAAAATTTACCTTTATTCATGTTTCTATAGTTAACCTATACAAAACCACATTATATTATTAATCAAAAAAGTTTAACACTTAACCAAATACCAAGTATTTTAATATTAACCGTGGGAAACGAATAAGTATTTAAGTTACATATGGCAAGAAGTACGTAATCCTTTCGAGCCCATACAGTACATTTTCTGTCTTCGAGGAGCGATGTAAATCAAGTCAAGTTGTATTTTATGGCGACACCTCTTTGAATAAAGGTGTTAACGTCATAACTGTCGGCAGCCCCTTTATTTTACCCTTGGGTGTATGACGTGTTCATATGATGACTTTAAATTAACTTCAAGAAACAAATGCATTCATTCTTTATTTAAATATCATTCATCATTAAAAAAGTGAAACGTAAATATCTTTAGTTTATGGTACCTATCTATGAGAAGGAAATAGGTTAGATTTACTTGTAAAATTTACTTTTGACGCGGTTAAATTTCAAATCGTTATGTAATAATATAACAAACTAAAAATAAGATCGAAACATTATTTATCCTACGTCACAGAAAACAATTACAACAGTAATGGTAACCCATTCGTAAAAAATCCAATAAGCTCTTCGTCGCAGTAAGCTAATGTCGTAACTCATTAGCGCAGCTTAATGTCAGTGTCACGGACAGATTAAAAATAAAAACAAAACAAATAAAAAGCGGACGCTTTGAAATAGAAACTCTTTTTTCGATACACCTTAAACTTCTCAGTGATTGATTGTTGGGGACGGTAAGAAACGCTTCATTTAACGCGCAATTAGGTATACCAATATGGATTTATTATTTACATCAATATCTTAATAACACCTTTTCCGTGTAAATAAAGCAATATTCTTATATTGAAATACAATACTATTTAAAAATGTGATTAAATATTTAAATTATAAAAGCGCGAGAAAGCTCTGATAATCCAAATTATCTTATATAAGGATTTATATTTAAACATAAATTTAGTTTACCCAATCACTTTAAAATTACAATTTATGAACATTAAAAGCCTAACAATATGACTGCTATGAAAGTAGAAGGACGGTTGATCACGCTCCGTTGGACGCGCCTGCCACCGCGGCATCCGGTGCTATAGCCAGCCCTTACGTGCGACCAAACTGAATACGAAATAACACAAAATTGGACTATGAATGGAATACTCATGCTTTTAATTTCGAATATGAGCTGAATATGTTTAATTGTCGGCTTTTTTATTTGACATGCTAATGGTCAGTCGTAAGCGCGTACTTTGCAATTAAACTCTATCAAAAATCTAATTCTCTTTTACTATATTAAGAACTTTAGGTATAAGTTGAAGCATTTTATCTAATCATCCTAATAATATACTATGTAATCTCAAAATTAACGGTAGCTAACTGTTTGCAGTTATAATTTATATGAAAGCTTTATTATTCGAAACGAAATTAAGCGGCCGATACTAGTTTATACAGTTTATACTTAGCCTTTATTAAAAAGTTCAAACTCTTTTAATATTCATGTACTATCCAGAACACGTCTTGGCAAATTATACTCTAGTACTAGTATTGGATCTGTCTTACAGACGAGTTTTTGTGATCCTCTCGCATTGCTTTCTTGATTCGCCTTTTCTGAACTAAATGGGCTTGTTATAATAAAGCTACTTGTTCGTTTAATATCATGGATTAGATGAAGCAAGTTTATTATAAAGTTACTAGATTTCCGCCCGCGGCTTCGGCCGCATTTTCAAAGGAAAACCCGCATAGTTCCCGTTCCCGTGGGATTTCCGGGATAAAACCTATCCTATGTGTTAATCCAAGTTACCCTCTATATGTGTGCTAAATTTCATTGTAATCGGTTCAGTAGTTTTTAAGTGAAAGAGTAACAAACATCCATACATCCATACATCCATACATCCATACAAACTTTTGCCTTTGTAATAGTATTAAGAATTAAGATAATAAACCATTTCCGTTTAAATTACAATTATTTTTATTACGAGTGAGAGAGCTTTCAATTGGCAAACTGATAATGCATCTGTATCAAAGCACGAAGAAAAATATTATATGCTTTAAGTAATCTAAGCCTCAGAAAATAATGTACGTACGAGAATTTCAACAATACATTAAAATAATTTTAATTTTCGTTGTATAAAATGAGCAACATACGTCGAAGTAAAAAGACGTGTCAGATTTTGAAATGAGTATCAAATTATACCTACTAGTCTATAAGTATTTTGTATATTGAAGGAGTAAAACCGGTAACATTAATTTTAGATGAAGCCGTTGCAAATGTCCACGGAAAGTAAATCACACTAACTGGACAATTTTCAACGGAATTTCTAAACTAGTTGAGCGTGTTCGAATCGTCTAGGCTAGCCGCTGGCAAGGATGTAGCTTTTCCTCGTATAATCGGATTTCCTGCCGTTTGTAAGTCAAGATCAAGGTTCTATTTCAATGAACAGAAACCTGTTGAGCCGTACTGGTTATTACTTCGAGTGTTTTCATTAGTTTCTAAAGTATGTTGTTATTCTGGCTTTGATGCTCGTTAAGGCTTTCATTTGGTACTATAATCGCGCGTGAAGAAAAAATATTGAATGGGTTATCTGGTTATGAAATTTTCTATGTATCCATCGAACTTATGTTGAAGTACTTTGTCTCATTGTTTTAGATTATAATTCCATCAAATTATTACTTTACATTTTACATCACTGAAAGCTTTTACGGACTGTTTTGTATCTCTTGTTGTAAACTACACTTTGTGCAGCTAAAGCATTAGTGCATTACTGTTTATCTGTCCGATTCTATATTTTAACACTCTGACGAAACAGACACTAAAGAGAACACATCCAGAACTATCTAACCATGATTTGTTATTTTTCATACCATACTTACAAAATCAATTCGAACTATGAAACCGGCTATAAATGTCTTGTAGCAATGATATGAACTTATGTACTTATACAGTATACTTACCAGATCAAGTCGCAAGCTAAAGGAGACATGCTTGCGGGGCGGCGGCGCAGTCATTGCGGGGGCTTCGTAGAACGCGGCGTCGTCGAGCCCGAAGTCGGAGTCGCTTTCTGCCCACTCCAGCTTCATCGTGCTGGGACTGGAATTAAGGTTTGAGTTGTAGCTAGTGATTTATGCAGTTGAAACAATGAAATAAAGGAGCTAGAAGGCTGTATAGCTGTAAAAAAGTTGCTGATATAGAGCTGATATAAGTTGGAACTTGTAGCTGTTAAAATGTTGTAAGTATTTTTGAACATAAGATTAGAACGACGTTTCATTTGGTTGAAAGTTTATGTAATCATACCGTTGATTTATACAATACCAAATTGATAAATATAATGAAAAATTTACGATTTGTATTTTGAGTAAAAAAGCTAATCAAATCGCTAGCGACGAGCAAGAGCTTATAAGTTTATTTCATTTCTTATTTTTTGTACATAAGAGCGGTTCCACGTCAAGCATCTCGGCTCTCGCTACTTACATAAACGTCAATATAATTTTATGGTCAGTGATCACTGGGGGCAAGTGGCAATACTAATAGGGCTTCGCTGACCGCAGGTAGGATCGGTCTCATGCCATTCTTGGCTGTGTTGATGTTCTCGTTTTATGCTGTTGCGTTGTGACAAAGAAAATATGAAACGTTTCTTACGCTTCGCTTCATTCTTCTCATAATAATTAAGTAATATACTGAGAAAAATTTAATTATCTTACACCATTGACATTGGGAATGAAATTGCTATAGTATTTACTATTTCTTACGATTTCAAACGCATTGTACGAAACCGTTCCATTTTTATTTAATATCACAAACCCCATAACGTCACTCATCGTTTCCATTAATATCCCATCAAAGCGTTTCAGATTCGTTCACGCTAACGGGTTGATCCGGCGGAAACGGTTCCCGAAAGCACGTGTTTTTCATTCTATTCAAGAAATAGAGCGGATAGTCCTTTGAAAAGTGGAGTGGCCGTTTCGGGAAACCAAAATGATATGGTTAATATGTCGCTGGAGGAATTCAGCGTGAGCCAACTCGTGTCGCTCCGGGCAATATCCGCCGGAAACGATGCTTACATTGACACCGTCTGTAATAATGCCTTGTAATTGGAACGGCGTGTCGTTTGTTCACTCATTTGTAAGAGAGGGTGAAGTCAAGGGTCATAATTAGGTGCAAGTTCTTCATTATGATCGCGGAGATTTGTTGTCACAAATTGCCTCCGGATTGATTGGTTTATTACCTTTGAAACGCCTAATGCGTTTGCAAGATTCTTTAATTAGCTAAATTATTGGGGTAGTATAATAGAAGTAATATTTTAGGGTAGAATATTTTCATACATTAAAACATTGTTATAGAAAAACGATAAGAGACATAGCGTGCGAAGAAATAATCTATGAAGGTATTACTTATACATTCTACATATTTTGAAAAAAAAAACATACGTTTATCTTAATTTAGCTCTAAAAAAATCATACCGACCGATTGTTTCTATCTTATCAGAATAGATAAAACGTTATCTTTACATAACGATATTCGCACGAGTTTTATATGCATGATAATATTACGACTCTATATTTTTCATAAATGTCTCTTTAAATCAAATTATATTTGAGCCTCAATAGTATCAAATCTTTTTCAGTTAAAAGTAATGCATCAACGGATTCTTAAAATGAGCTAACTGGAATATAAAACAGAGATTTTAATATGTAAATTCAGTCACTTAAAAATGGGATTGCATTTCAAATCGTTTCATAGAACTTCTGAATAATGTTAAGGTCCTTTTGTTGCTCCAGGGCCTTAATCGTTGAAATAGAAGATTTTACTTCTGGGGGCATTAACACGCAGATGCTAAGTCGATGACATACGGTTCCCGACCTACAAAATAATTTTCAGCAATTTGCTCGCACGCAATTTCGCGTGCTAATTTGATCATCTGCATCTTGTGCATCGCATGGTCGATAATCGATGTTTATTACTGAATTGATTAGTGAAAGCATTTCGGACAATATGGTACCTACTTAAACATTTTAGTAATTTTACATATTGAGCAGATATTTCTTTAGTAAAATACCCTTTTACAAAGATATTTTAGATATCTTTGATTTCAGATTTGTGTTCCATCCAACGAGTAAATATTTATAGCTTCATTTGTAATAAGTAAACCTTTTTGTCGTCATCATTGTCTGTGTATTTTAGCGTTTATCGTTGTCACTGGGTTGTGATAATAATTTCAATGTCATTAAAAATATCAGTAGTCAAAAACTTGATTGCGCAATTTTTTTAAATAATGGCGAAAAGATTTACAAAACCTACAATTAATTGGAAGGAATTAGATAAACTAGTGCCTCCTAATCAAAGAACGAATTTCTTGGCATTTAAGGCGAAATCTGATAATTATCTTCGACGGTTAGTTGTTTATTTTTGTATCATTTACATGTACCTGTGTTATTGTGTGAAAATTCTGCATGATATAAAATTGCTATAACGTTTTGTATTATAATAAAACTTCTTCGATTTATTTTGATATTTTAAAACTTCTTGCAGGGTTCAAGCAAACCCACCTGAACTACCAAAATTAGATTGGAAGAAATATAAAGCATTGGTGCCGGTTACTGGGCTGGTAGAAAAGTTTAAGAAAGAATACGAAGGCTTTAAGGTCCCGTATCCTGAAGATAAATTATCAGCTACTATTGATGAACAGTGGAAGGCATTACAACCGGAGATCAAAGCATATTGTGATAATGCACAAAAAGATATAGAAATGTAAGTAAATGTATTCATCTAACCAAGAATTTATTTGTATCTATTAGAATTGTGTGACCAATAAAGTCCCCGTCGAATAGCAGGTATATAATACCAGTTCAGAAAATAGTTTGAAGACATTTTACCTCGTTAAGAAAGATGATTTGATTCGCATTGCATTCAAGAATAAATAAAAGCATTCCGTGTAAGTATTTCTGTTCTCTCTGCTGCAATTGAGATGGGTTAACTTATTTTCTGTCCAAATAACGAAGCATAAAATGTTGCTCTTACTTAGAGAGTGTGATTAAAGTTGATATTTAAAGTCGTTTGATAAATAAACTAATAATTAGCAAAGAGAAGACTAAGACGAAAATTTTAAAAATAATTTATTAAATAATATACCAAATATTTTCAATTACAGAGCAACTAAAGAACTAGAGAAGATTAAGAGTCTACCTAAATTCGAAGATATGACAATGGAAATGTTTTACGATTTATATCCGAACGAGGCTTTAGATCCTGTTAATCGTCCGACGTTTTGGCCACACGATGAAGAAAGTCAACTGGGATACGAAGAGAAAAAAGCTAAGATAGATGCGAAAGAAGCGCAGACGAAAAAGTGATGTTAACAAAATTGAATAAACCAATCGTTATTTGATTTTTTTTTTTATTAAAATAGAGGTAGACTTGACACAATATAGGTAATAGTAATGATTATAGAAAATACGCCAGAAATATTAATTCAAAGAGTTCAACCAATTTTATAGGGATTGTAATTTGGTGTTTATTTAATTTTTCATTCATACTTATATTTACTGATTAGTTAATCTCATCTAATCACACTATTCTAAAAAAAACATCAGTTCTCAATTTCGTTTCTAATAAAACGTCCCCTTCTTGGAATAACGGTGCTTTGACAGCAGAATCCAGAGTAAACGGTCGATGCAGTGGAATTGAGTCCAAACGAGTGAATTATCGTCTATGGGTGCATAAAAGGGCTGCACAAGTCTATATTTAGTGTTCAGGGTCGAAGCCGAGACATCAGCCAAGAAGTCGCGCGTGGCAAATTGTGACTGATGATCGGATTGTGTTACCGGATTTATTTAGAGCCAAATGCTAACTGAATGTCTAATTTGAAGCTCTTTTATTTCATTAGTGACAATTGTATTAATTGGTGACTACAGCATTTTGAATTCAATATGAGCGAAGTGGAGGTAGTCATTTGTCTGAGGATAATCCAGGTCATGAAACATTAATTTTCAACCGGCATTCCCAAATATGACGAAGCACGTTTTATCTAAAATTGTTAGATTTTGTCAGAAATTAAGAAAATTGTTTTGTTACTTGAATTTTTTATACAATGTAGGAAGTTTAACTTATTCAAAACAGTCACTAGTCTAGATCCAATAGTCCAGTTTTGTTTATTTAAAGTTTGCTCTATCGTTAGCATCTGAGAATGTAGGAAGTTAGAAGTGCCACAAAAGCAAATAGAAAGCTTAAGCGATTTATAGAATCCAAATGCTGTAATTTATACATATTTGTGGTTAAATTAGTTCCATAAAGTTGAAATATTACGCGGACAATTTAGTTTGATTTATTAAACGAAATATGTTATAAGCGATATTTTGGCTTCTACCTATCTTGAAAGTAAATTAGTATTTTTTTCAGTTAGCATCAATTGGTGACATTACGTCTTTTCATTCATTATCTTTATCAAAGGAAATTACGTACGTAAATTGGAAAGTTTAAAACGATTATTTATGACAAAGGAAATTTAAATATTAATTGCTCAATGAATTACTTTCGATCGTCAAGGTTAGCTTTTTTCTTATTTTAATTGATATTTCGATAAAAAGTAGCACAAATACTTCATACCTATGTATTCACTTATCGTTTCTAGATGTTTCTATAGGTATAGGTGTTAGCTGTGAAGTTTTCAAATAAATAAGTTAGTTGGTAGATCTTTGGTTATTCTTTACTCTTTGTTTCTGAGAATTCATTTGTTCCATTCATTGCTTTGCTTAGTTCTTGTACATATAGTACCGAGCCTATATTCTCTCTGGGGCGTGGGTGGAAGGGTGAGGACCACCTGTTGCAGACGTCTATATTTAGCCTCTCCCCGCCCGCGCCCCGCGCTTCAGCCATTCATAACTATGAGTAATGTGCGAGTTGAAAAATTAGCTGAGTCCACCAACGCCGGTCATTTGTGACACTTTGTTTTGGTTTACATACGTTTGATGCGTGAACATTCGAGGCTATTTCTAGGTTCGAATTATTTATTATGTGGAGAATTTTATAATTGACTACATGTTTATATAACTTTCAACTCATTGTACCAGCCCATATTTGTTACCACTGCAGGAATATATACATATCCTATAGGATTCAATTTTACCATATTTGGATCTTGAAACCTACATCAAACTCTACCACTCGAAATTACTGCAAACGAAATAAAATATCCCAGAAAACAAAGGCGTTACAAGTCTAGTAGCATATGAATAACATTATAATTGTCATACAATCAACCTCCATGATACGTCTGCCTATTCATTCTCTTCCACGCATAATAAAGCCGTGAGGTGAATGTTGAGCGATAAACGCTCAGAGCTATTTACATGTGTGGGTTATCTTTTGAAGCTCTCCGTGCCTGCTCAGTATTCTTTAAGGTGTTAATCGATAGAGATTAAAAAACATTGACCTTCGTTAAGGAGCACCATCTGCATAACTATTCACGGAGTGTTGTGAGACACGAATCATGAGTTTGTCATAAAATACCTAATGAACGTTCTAAGCTTCATGTTTGTGATATAACGATCAAATGAGTCATAGTAATGATCAGCGGTAATTGATCTATGAGATTTATGTGGAGAAAATTGCGATAGGTCTTTATTGTGACGATAAGCAATTAGATTTGGCAAAGTTTAGATGCGCTTTCAGTCTGGACGAAAAAGTTGTCGATATTTCAATGAACATAATGTAATTCTGCTTCGATTTTTCCTAGAATCGAAAAGCTGATATAAATTTACACACACGAGTAGTCAATTAAGATAAAAATGTCAACGGGCTCCTTATTCGGCTCTCTGTATTTATGTACTCAACGCTAAATCTCTTTTGTCCAATTTGTTTAAAAGTTCTTCACATTCTCTCATTATTCTCTCATCAGTGCCTATCACAAGACTAACGCAAGCAACGAAGACGATACGGACAAACATAAGGTAAGTACCTACTGGGTACTATGTATCTTAAAAAGGTTTAATTTATTCAAATGAGAGCCTGACGTCTAACAATAAATCTGTGCAAGTTTTTCAAAGAAGCTGTGATCTTATACCTTGCCCTCTGATAAACAATTCCATAGAATACTCAGTAATGTACGGACGCCGATATTGATATGTGTCGTTATAAACATATTATCAGCATGTCGACGAACTCGTCTCAGGGCCGACGTAATAATATTATGCAAAGGTATTTTATACGTAGGTTATTTTTAAACATATAATATAATCCTGTCTACCAATACTATGATCGAATGAATTTTTTATAGATAAAATTAATGTAGATCAAGCTACCAATAACTGTTTTTAAATTAAACATGACCTATTAGTTATCAGTTTTAAAAGATATCTAATAAAAAGTTAGCCTACTTGTATGATTTATTTATATTTATAATCTGTGTTTAGGTTTTTATCTCTTTTTTCAGGTAGGTATGTTTATTTGCGTTTATTTCTACCTCTATCATGTCCTGCTTTCAATTTCTATAAAATCACCACGTGGTTGCACTGGCCACCAATGTAACTAAAGAAACAATAAATAGAGCTTGGTAAATATTTGTGCAATGTTTACAAATAACATCTACTAAATTGTTAATACTTAATATGTACTGTTATTCTGGGAATTGAATTCTGTACATAAGAAAACATGTAAATTGTTTCCCATGCTTGTATGTTATGGTGTTTAATATATTTGTATCAGTTAAAGTTTGAAATTAGAATATAACCAAAAGTTAGGCAACTGTAGTGCTGTTGATCGTTACTAATTAATTCGTAATTAAAAATTCTGGTGCGCCCGCGCAGACGTCGACATCTACCAATTACACTGCCCACATCGTTCGAATTAAAATGGACACTATTTTTATAAGCATTAAGTATAAAATTACATTATAAATTTGCTCTGGATGAAGGGCAAGCGACAGTTGTTTTATTTTGAACTATATTTAGTACTTGGACTGAATTGTTACTGTGCCAGCTTTGTATGGAGCGATATGAGTTCGGCATACTTGATGAATGCAGTTAGATATTTATAAAATTGACTGTAGAAACTTAAGCATACATAAATTAAACGTATATGGTCTGATGCTACGATAAAATGTCCTAGTAATTAATTAAATAATAGGTAGTTTTGTTTCATTCTATTGTCTCGGAATAAATATAATTGATAGACTTGCGGTTACATATTAAAATTAGTGTTTTTTTTTATTTTGGCAGTAAGTTACAGAAATAAAAATACATTTACAGATTTTATAGTAACAACATTAATGAAATCAAATGATTATTTTTAGGCCCTGGATCAAGGTTACTCTAAAAATATACCCAGTTGCGAGTTGATGGTAAGATGTTGGGTAAATATTTTTTATTTTTACCGAATAAACAAATGTGTTTTCAAACTTTAGTTATATGCCCAAGATAAAAATTTCGCCCGAATACGAACATCTGTTATGTCGAGTGCTATACAAAAAATATTCGTGATTAAAAATTCCAACGCTCACAAAATTAGAACGTAGAGCAGTAGAGCACTGAGGAAGCGTCCAAAATATTATAAGGTAATGTAAACTTTTATAATACAGGAGGAGCTGACTAATCAAATGTGAACTAGAAACGCAGTTTTAGATATTTTAATCCTAAGTGGATGCAAATAGAAACATTGTATAGAAATCTCAAAT
Source organism: Colias philodice (assembly GCF_061535455.1). NCBI lineage: Eukaryota > Metazoa > Arthropoda > Insecta > Lepidoptera > Pieridae > Colias > Colias philodice. Next base: position 6,148,714 of record NC_143103.1, on the reverse strand, counting down.
CAACTTATTAGTCCTAACTCCTAACGTCATAAGTTAGTACACATACGTATTATTTGTATTATTTTCTAATTAATTGTATGCATGTATACTGTTAGATTGACGCAAAAGATATACGAAGGATTACACAAAATGCTCACGCACGCGTGCATTTTACGAAACCTCTCATTGTTTCCTCGAAATAACTGCTCATCGTGAAATGTTTTATGCTTCCCAAAATTCATATTCGCAGGGATCCGTTTAAAAACATGTCAGCAGGCTATATTTCTACCTGCTCGGGTCCCGTTGCGTGCAAGGTGTAGAGCGCCCTACACGCACACAAGCGCACATGCTATTAAATCTCACGGACACGTATAGAGGCTGCGTGTGCGCATCTGTTGCCGCAACCCCCTCCCACCCCCGCAGCGACAGAGCACCAACCTCAGCTGCGTTTGATGGACAGATTTTTAAAGCGCTTTCGGCGTAGATATTTGAATACCGATTTTGCATGTTTCAAATTATTCAAATGTATGAACGGATTTAAGTAAATAATTGCTGGAAATTTCCTGTGTTATCAATTCATAAATTTTTGTAATATCAAGCCAGTTTTGGGCGCTGTATTGTGTCGATAAGATTACTGGGTGTTTAGCTCTATATACATATAAGTATTTATTAAGACATACCGTTTTTAAAATTAAGACCAGATATGTACATACATACACAAATAGCAAATATTATATTAAAGTTTATATTATACTTAGATATCAATTTAGATCAAAGAACATGTTGAGATTTGAATGTGAATTATGTTTATTTCGGAATTCATTTATCAACTTTATTATATTTTCATAGAGTCAATTAATATTAGATCCATCTTTACAAAATATTATATGAAGTTTTATCAAAGATACAACGATAATTATTTACTATATTATGCAGATATAACTACATATAGGTACTATAGAGAGTAACTGTAGAGTACAAGAAGGGACTTTTATCGTTGATTGAAAGAGTGACTAGCGTCTTTTGTATGTAAAATCGCGAACATTAACATTACAGGTGTTATTTATCGTTGTTTTTAGAATTCAAATAAGTATGTAGTTTTTTTTTTGTGTGGTGTCTCTCAATGTTAGCCAGAAGGGCTTCTACATTTTAACGCGGACGCGGGGGTGAACTGAAGGTTCACCCTGGTAGCGACATGCACAAGGGCGTCCCCCCTTGACGGGGACCACGAACCTCGGCTTGAGCTGTCGCTTGAGTGGAGGAGGCCAGAAGGGCCCTAATCGGACGGGAATTCAAATAGTGATTCTCATCTTTTGTATAGAAAGAAACAAAATATGGCGTTTGTTATCTGCAAGAATTAGTCATGGATGGCAGAGGAATCAGACCACCTGCAAGTTTGTTGGATAGAACATGAAGGCGAAATTGCAAGGGCCGTTTGGGCCTTCACAAAAATGGACATTGGTGTATAATTGTCTTTGTCTACACAAATTTTAAGATCTAGTAACTAAAAACTTTCCTTTAAATCCTTTAAATTTTATAATTGATACATAGGTGATTTATGTATTAATTTCTTTAGATGCGTTTTTTGTTAATTATTTTATGCCTAAATTACTCTGTTGTATCTTGAAGGTTTAGCTTGATAATGATATGTACGGAATTTATTAATTACTAGCTGTTCCGCGCGGTTACACCCCCGTGGCTCCACTCATCTTGGTCGTAGCGTGATGATAACCTTCCTCGATAAATGGGCTATCTATCACCGAAAGAATTTTTCAAATTGGACCAGTAGTTCCCGAGATTAGCGCGTTCAAACAAATAAACAAACAAACTCTTCAGCTTTATAATATTAGTATAGATTATGAATGTATTGAATTCAGAATTTAAATAACTACCTTAAAAAGTGTCCTACAAAAATCTACATAAGTCTTGAAATAATTTATCTCTTGACTAGCGACATAGAAAATTGAATTTGAATACATAATTTACATAAGCCCGTAGCCTTCAGATATCCAGATAACAGTGTGTGTGATAACATGATAATATGGAACTGCGTAACGTTTTGTGATTTTTCTGCGTTTCTACGAACGTGAATTACCGCAGTAATATTGTGGTAATATGATAAGCGGTGCTATTGAAAACCTTATCGTGGAGTGGATTGGTTTCAGCTTTCTTTCCTATAATAACAAACATAGCGAAATGCTCTCTAAGGCTTTTGAAAAATATTGATCAAAGGCTATGAACATTTCGGATTGCTCAAAAATCGGTTGCTTTTGATGAAAAACCTGAATTTATATATTTTTCTCGGTTATAGGTAGTGGAGCCAACACTTCAAAGATTCATTTTAATTGCTACTCTAGGTATATATTTAGGTATTATAATATATTCATAAATTAAATTGAAAAAATCCCAACATGTTTTGTTGTTAGATATATTCTGAGGCATTAATTAGTAGTTATTTACTTATTATATTTTTCAGTGGAAATTAATATAAAACAAGACGTCATATTCATTGTTTATTCCTCATGTGGACATTGTCGAAATTTTGTACTAAAGCTTTTACTGTCTTTTCCCATTTCCTTCTTATAAATTAGACAATGTAAATATTTCCTGTTTATCTGAAACGGTATTTTCTGGAATATATATAGATACACCTACTTTTAACCTTGTAGCGTGGTTGTAAAATTGAAATGCTCAGATACCATTAAACTTTAGTAATGTATTATTTAACCAACATCAACTACAGTCTACAGCTGTGTCCGAATGTTTGGCTTTAATGAATCAAAAACATTTTGAAACTTCTGAAAGGTTTCTTTCTACCTAATTGCATAGTTATTATCGTTAATGTAATCTTTGATCTAATCATTCATATCATATAATTAGGAAAATACAACTCTCGTAATTGACTGATTGCTATGTTACATAAAAAAGCTCTCCTATTTTGTAGAGTACATCAATTTCATAGGCTTAGTTTCAATTAAAATAGTAGATAACTTTGTATTCTTCTAATAATGTAAGATCAATTAATTTTATGTGTGTTATTACGCTATTAAGTTAATAATGGTTCCACATCAGTTATATAAAACGAAACAAGTAAAGTTATAAAATACATTAAACAAGCTCTTTGCTATGTCGAGTTATAATCCTAGTCCATTTCTTTACATCACCACTTCACAACTTTCTCACTTGTATATTTGAAGAAAATTAAAATCGATTACACAACGAATTAGCACACACAAATATAAACCAGAAGTAGAAACACAACTAATGCGGCTCAGCCGATACCAAGAAGCGGCCGTTGCAAGAACAAGCTAACATTGTTTCAAGCAATCGAAACTTGTACTACAAAAATAACCATAAGCAATAAGGGTTACAGTTTATAAGCTTTAAAGGGCTTTCGTGGAAACCGCAATCAAATATGAATGAATTGGAATTAGTATAGCGCTGGCTTATACGTGTGATGAATGAACTAACTCTACATTGTAGAAAGTAGGACTACTGAAGACGGAGCGATGTGGTTTCCATCGAACTTAAGAAATAAAAGAAATAAGGTTTCTTTACTCTTTTCAGTCTTAATTTCTCAGTGATAAATGTCCAAAAGCTATGTATGATCATTACACGTAGGAAGGTATTTTGTATGAATATTATTTATGAAGGGCATTTCTTTAGTGTACAAAAAATATCATGAATGAAATATATTAAATTTTATTAATCGTGTAGATTTGATCATTTGAACATAACTTTTAAATTGCGTCAGGTTTTGGTGATGACAAACAATGGAAATTGTGAAATACGCATTACGCTACTTTTCTTTTACATAAATCCTTTCCTTGTGTAAAATTTTGGATTTTTTTATATAAACTTCTAATTTTACCTTCTAAAAGGTTCAATAGCTAGTATGTAACCTTTGTGACGCCTCCACATGCAGTTTATTGCATCAATAACTATTAAACTGTTTATGGCGATGAAAGAATATGCAAATCGACAATTCTTGCATGTTTAGGCGAGCTAAAGTTTCCAAAAAAATATGGATAAGTAGTAAAAGCTCAATTTTCGTAAATTAATGAAAACTGGTAGGAGATCGCTGACACAAATTAATGTTCTATACTGAATACTGAATAGTAACTAAATAATTAACTATGAAGTAATTTCTAGTTAGGTAGTACCAGTGATTTTTGTTATTTAGACAATAATTATCTTGAGAACATACTTTCGTACAATTTTTTCCTAGTTAGGTACTTGTAGTACTTACCTATACTCTAATCTACTCAAAAAGCTAAACGCCAGATATTATACATTTTGTCCTTTATCTATAAAAATAGGATAGTACTTGATACATAAAATTAGTAACATTTAATACAGCTTTTAATTACTTTAAAAAATATGAAAAAAACTGTGATTAGAGCTGATCACCTCATAAAGTGGAATTCCCTTAATATAATTCAATATTTGCAATATGTACTTTGATAACGCGATAGTGTTACCATATTAGATTTAATTTAAAGATATGATACAATATACGTAATGTATGAGGTAAAACTTGTAAAAATTATAAAATACTCGTTATTTTATTACAATAAATAAATGTTAAATTTACTATCTATTCCATGATAAATTTTGTCATATTCCGAGAAATTATAATATTAGGTCGTCATTTTAATCATTCGTTTTGCATTGTTTAAATTTACATTGAGAAATAAAATTAGAAAATAGCAATGCTATCCTGCATTTTCAATTTCATAAAAACTTAAGCTGAGCTTTGCTCTTTCTTTTTTCATTTTTTTTCATTTATAAGATTTTTAATAGGATTCTAGATTCGTCATTATGAATGAAAGAAAGAGATATATAAGTAAAGAGTTGAAGTATGAAAGGGATAAGAGATCGAAAATATCCTCATCCAGATAACGAAGAATCTCTATGACCATTGCTGAGTCAAAAATATCATGAAAATGTATGACTACACTGTAACGTAATCATAATTTTAATGTTACTTCTAATCTATGGACGCTTATCTACTTGATACATAGATATTTTATCTGATGTCATTGTTTTCTTTAGCTTTGTGCCTGGCAGAATGTGAAGCCAAGCACAGCTCTTACGATAGAGTTGATTTATACGTCCAGCTAATAACTGCAACCTTTGTTTAAGAGTTACTTTGTAAACACAACTGTTAAACTATTGATTTATCGAGCAGCCTGTTATCGTCACCTATAAAATCGAACTTGAAATGACATTAATTATTCATAAATAGTGATCATATATCATTATGATAAAAGCTATCGAATGGATTCGCAAACGATTGTAAGGTGTGGTCTGATCGAGTCGGGGGGGGATGATATTAGCGAGAATCGATTTGTGGCAAGACGAGTATCGCTCGACTCAGGTAGCCCGGGATAAAAACACTTGAAATGGAACGGACGCAGCCGGTCTCACCTAGATAACGCGCTCGACCGATTAAAAGACCATACAACCTAACGCCCGGATCACAAACCCGGTTTCGTATCGTCGCCCAGCGAATCGAGCCCCGTCTCGCGTCTCTCTCATTACAATAAGCCTCCCTAATCACCCATTCATATCACACGCACTCCGATAATAATATAAATAGGCCCTAACGTCCAATGAATGAACTTATAACATGTAAATTCGTCGCTCAAATCGCGACAGGCTCGCGCGTAGGCGTCGAGTTCGAATGAAAATAAACACATCCAACGCGGCTTACCTCTCGATTTTAATTAGGGTATCCAGATTAGCGATTTTATCACAGCACTAGGTGGAAGTATTAGTGCAGGTTACACTGAACATGTGTGCATATCACTGTATATCGCGCGTGTCGGGGAGCGGCGCGGAGTACACAAGTAGGCTGCGAGCCGGCTCGGTCGGCACTGCGGCTCGCGCGGCCCTAGGTGCGCCCGCGTCGCACGCACACCAGCGCGTTCATTCAGCGCCGCCGTGGAGGGGCGCACTTATGAATGGACGTAGTGAAGCTATGTCGTATAGATATCACTGATAAGGGGCACTATTGTAACAACATCATATTATAGCTAGCGAAGCGCGGTCGTTCAAATTGCTTGCACGGTGCACACTTACACTGTACATGTTTTAACGTTAGCGAAATATGATAGCTGAAATTTGTTAACCGAGTTGAATTATCAATGAAAAAAACTAGGACATTAACTAGATACATTATGCATTACATATAAAAAATAATATAATTCTATTCTACAATAAGACTCTATAATTATTAATTACTTACAATAAAGGTAAAAATAAATAAAATAAACAATTATACGTAAATACTTTAATAAATAACATTTAAATATAATTCATCTTAAATAAGGACAATAATAATACTTCGTTTCGTTTATGAGAGTCCCTTGAGGAAGCTCGACAGCTTGTGGCTCTTGTAGTCGGCGCGCAGTTGTATGAAGTTCAACAGAATTGAATGATCCAACTCCGCCTGCGTACAAATAAATTGCAAGTTACATACTATGTTACATATCTATCTAAAATCAAAAGAACGAAGATCTAGAATTTCCCCTAATTATAGTTAAATGGACCAAGTAAGTTTTCACAATGTAACTTCAATGAATCAAACAAAACCCAACCAGAATTCAAAACCAACAATTACAATTTTTGGTGAATAAAGATTCGTATTTATAGCATTTAGATATTCATTAACAACACAATACCTACATCTGTAAAATTTTCCTCATCACAACGGAAATAGAATTTACAATGGCGATTGATAACCAACATGATCACAATATGTGACACCCACTAATTCGCACTTGGCTTGAAGAAATACTTCATAGTCAATTTCATAGCAAGCCAAACAAATAAAAATGGGCATAAGATATTATGATAATTTAATATCAAAAAAGAGTACAAGGTCGCAGAAAGAAGGAAGCAAGGTGAGGTATCTGGTATCAATCAGCATATAAATGGCTTGACATATTTAGTCTCCTATAAGACCTTGACTAAACATTTTATTTGTAACAATTTCAAACCAAAAGATTAATTTGTAGACGCATAAAAGCAATTACGTATATTCTTTTTGATGCAAATTGCATACACTTATATTCATACAGCATACTAATATCATATATGTAAGAAATTAAGTTGCCCGAAATATTATCTGTAGCATAGAGCCTGGGCTAATAATTGGTCATGTGTACTAATAGAAATGTGGATAATCTTCTCCTACATTATATGTAATTCAGAGGGTTCTCTCCGCGAATCACGGTGACGAATAGTTGATTTTACAATTCAGTTTTGTCGAATGTGGGTTTCATCGCGATAGAGATATATTAGTAAATATTTAGTATTTAGTAATCGGTGGCTATACTTCCAGTGGAAAAAGTAGTTTTGATAAAAGTTGAATTTTAGTCGATCTTATTATCAAATATAATTACGCAGTACACTTTGGCATTATGTAGGTATATTAAAAGAGGAGGCGACAGATGTATCGTCCGGTTGTGCAACGTTCGCAGCACAGGAACTGTGGTACACTGAGTACGAGCTGTCGCATACTTGCGTGGTGTTTAAAAAAAATCTTTAAGTAAAAAATCTATAAAGGTTTCTTAAATAACCTTCGATTTTCTTCCTATATGACAAGTATCTTATGTAGACCAGACGAATAGTTTTCTATTTCAACTCATTCTTTAGTTTTATGTATTATATTTTCTCTGTATATTTTTTTAATCGAGCAATGCATTTTTATTCAGTTTCAGTACCAAGGCATACTGCTGTATTGTTTTGTTTATGTATATCATCCATGTTCCATCATCTATCCATATGGGTTACCTATCTTAATCTCGAATTTTAATATTCCGAATATCATAATCCAGAAAACGTTTGGACATTTTTTCATAACCCCGAATTTTAAAATTTCGAAGTTTTGTTTGCCATATAATCGCAACTCCGAATTTCATTTGCCCATTTCTTTATTTGTTCGACGTTTTACAATCCAGACGAATGAGTTCCAGACATACGAAATCTAAATGCACAAAATCCAGATGACCGTAATCCATATGCACGAAAGCCAGATTTTTAAAACACAAATTTTTGAAATACAGTTAATTGATATCCAGACAAACAATGTCCAGATTTTTGAAATTCAAATAAACGATATCCAGCAAAACGTAATCCTTCCAGGGGGACGCCGCACGAACCTAACCTAACCTTCTGAATAGATTTTAACACTTTAACCTTTCTGTAATGGGCAAGTAAAACAATAGCGAGTCGGTTCTGGCACTCGCCGGCCGCTGCCGCGGCACGCTCGCTTCGCTCGCTCGGCTCGTGCATGGGGGGTCACAGTTCAAACCTAACCTAACCTACTGAGTCGAATTTGACACTTAAACCTTTCTGTAATGGGCAAGTCAAACAAAAGCGAGTCGGTTCTGGCACTCGCCGGCCGCTGCCGCGGCACGCTCGCTTCGCTCGCTCGGCTCGTGCATGGGGGGTCACAGTTCAAACCTAACCTAACCTACTGAGTCGAATTTTATTTATTTATTTATTGAAATTATTCTTATAAATTATTACAATAACTTAAGTCTAAGTCCCACAAAACTGCAAACCTTTCTGTAATAGGCAAGTAAAACAATAGCGAGTCAGTTCTAGCGTGGGGGTCGTAGTTCAAACCTAACCTACTGAGTCGACTTTGACACTAAATCCGGTCTGTAATGGACAAGTAAAACAATAAATTTACTGACTGACAATATTTATTTTCAGTCGATATAGTAAAGGTATAATCACGATTGTATGGAAATCAAATAAAAAGATTATGAAAATCTGGCAATAGTTTATCTGTTATACGATTATATGGGAACCAAATAAAAAGATTATGAAAATTTGGCAATAGTTTATTTGGAAAATGGTACGATGGGAAACAAAAAAAAGTATTCTGAGAATCTGGAATAATGAGATCTGGATTATGAGAATACGGGAAACAAAAAAATACTTTTTAAAAATCTGGTTTTGGTGCATCTGGAAATTGATTCATCTGGGAAATTAAAAAAGGTATTTTAAAAATTTGTCATTCATTACATCTGTCTTTTATAAGTTCTAACAACCGTTTTCGGGGTTTTAAGATTCGGGTAATAGAAATTCGAGTTTTTAATAGGTTACCATCCATATGGCATATAATATTATGTTACCACTAAATGGTACACGGTTACACAGACCTCACCATAATAATATGAGGGTTCAGGCCTCCACCATAAACATTTTACAATCTTATATCGACATATACCTACATAAAAAAATGTGTGCGTGTACTAGTGTACACACGTGAGAAGTGAAACTTCTTTATAACCTTATTTTTAAAAAAATAATATACGTCGAATCACGCGTGGTAGGGATAAGAAAAAGATGGCGCGTAACGGAAAAATGTCACGCGTAACGAAAAAATGTTACACTAACTAAATGTTAAACATAACGATAAGTACCATAAGGTACTTTACTCGATATCAATATAATTTTATTCCGTATCGTATTTTGTTTAGATATGCGGAACAATATTTTACTTACATGTTTTTTATTAACATTTCATAGTCACGGTATTTGAGTAAGCGTCTACGTTGGCAAAGACGATATTATATAAATTCAGCGAATAAACAAATTGATTTATAAGATATCGTGATTAAACAATCATTGTAAGTTTTATTTTTCTATGAAAATACTTGTAATGCAATAATTGAAGCATCAAATTTACACAAAGACAGAAAAAGTGTACATGCCAATAAGCACTTGTATTGCTGTATCAAATACTTTTATACGTATCGATTATGTTACGAATCATTAATTTCATTTGGACTACATTTTAGGCAACCAACTCGTTATTTTGTAACAAACTAGAAGAGTGTATTTACTAAATTAGTTTTGCACATGTGACTTCGGCCTTCGCCCGCGTTGGAAAATTTATGTCGCAATGAGATGTATCACACCAGTAAAAAGAAGCCTATATCTGTATTTAAAATGTAGTCCTATTTTTAGAATAATCATAGCATAAAATTGCTCTATTGTGAGTTTCGAAAGGAAGAGAAACAAACAATCACATTTTTTACCATATTAGTAAGGATTGTGAGCAAATAATCTTATTATTCAATTACGTATTTTTATAAATTCGAAATAGAAGTGGTCCAAGTGCAGAACCTTGCGGTACTCTATCTTATTTATTCGCTGCAAATGTAATTATCTGGCACACTTTTACATGTTAATTGGTTTTTGTTATGACTAAAACATATTTTCAAGGTAAGTGCGATAATACAAACACAGTGTCCAGTATAACACAAAAACGTCGTGACGCACTCGATCAAAAGCTTAAGACATGTCCAAACAATAAAGCCCATGTGATAAATTATTCTAAAATAAGTTTAGTTGAAATGCGTATTGATTCATTTAACAATATTTATTGTTTATTAAAGAACTAATAATGGCAAAAGCTCAGATTAAAAAAATATATATATAATAATCTAAGTTAAGCAATAACGTTTGTATGAATTTCTATTTAAGGTAAATAAACTTATTGCAATAAAAAAATGATTACTAAGTAAATCGTATTTTCAAATGATATTTAACATCTTATTGTCAGTAACGTTCAGGTATTCTTAGTTGGATCGTATAATCCCCCCCCCCCCAATTTTTTTTAATTTTTTATCAAAAATGTATTAATAAATCACTCACCAGCGTCTCCCCCTCGCACACCTGATGCAAGTTCTCCGGCTTGACCAGCAGCAGGTTGCACAGCGCATGCAGCGCGTCGAACAGCGCGTGCGCGGGCGCCGGGGCCGCGCGGCCGCGCCCGCACGCCGCCGAGCGGTACTCCTTCACGTCGCATATCGCTATCATTGCACCTGGACACACGTGCGGTGTCAGTTTAGTAGGTATGGTTTTTTTTGTGGTGTTTCTCAATGTTAGCCAGAAGGGCTTCTAGATTTTAACGCGGACGCGGGGGTGAACTGAAGGTTCACCCTGGTAGCGACATGCGCAAGGGCGTCCCCCCACCACGGGGTTCTCGAACCTCGGCTTGGGCTGTCGCTTGAGTGGAGGAGGCCGGAAGGGCCCTAGTCGGACGGGAGTAGGTATGGTATTGACTGAATAGTGTATGAGCTTGAAATCGCAGAGAAAACGAAGGGACAATTACGTAATGGATAAGGCTTGACGAACAGTAAGTTACATAGCATGAATTGCATCGACTAGACGATGGATGAAATCTGATAAGGTATGAGCTAAGAACAGGGATAAAACAAAGGCAAGATTAAGAAAAGTACAGGACCCGTACATTGCATATCATTAGACCTAGGAATAGTGCGAGCTTTTAACGAAAATGAAAGGTCCCCGTGTCGACACCTAGGTTGTGTGTAAAAATATCTACATCTGAGGGGCAAAAAAAACTGCCCACTGCTTTTTTTTTCAACATGTGAAATGGATTTTCCCCAAAACTAAGCAAGCGACATAATTTTACCTTTAAGTAATAAATTTCACAAACCATACCTGCAGAATTAAACTGGAAGTTCTGCAAATGGTCGTATATAACACGATGCAGACGCACAGCTAGCTCCAACATGACTGCGTTCAAGTTGTCTCCATCCAAGTTAGCGTGGATTTTGTCCATCACTGTGTTGAGGTATGACACTACCGCAGTACAGGCCTAAACAGAAATAGATTCAATATTTACATTAACTAGCGTATCGTAAGTGTTTTAAAAGCTTTACAAAAAAAAAATGAAATTAATGAATATTTTATAAATATAAAGCGTATGTAAAAGGTAATTATTTCATCAGCATTAATTATAATTTTAATAATACAAGGGACAAAATGTGTTTTAGCTCTACTAAATTGTGCTCCGTATGCGATGCTAAAAATATTTCTTACTAGCGTTATAATACTTTTTCTATTTATATACTCGGAATATAGACTCACTGGTGAAGCCAAAGTGTCAATATCTCCTTCAGGTTTAAAGTCAGTTTTCTTTTGTTCAGTCTGCAAGTACAGCTTCACCCAGCTTACTATTGCAGCGATCGCTCGCTCCAACCCGGCGTCCAATTTAGTTTCTAACTGCTCCATGATAGTGTTCTTTCGTTGTATGCATTCAGTTTGTTTGCTTGTTGAACTATTGGAGATACAGATAAAAAAAAATATAGAGATATAGATTAATAAATGAAAATATTATTATGATTGCAGATAACAACAATTATAGAATAATATACGGTTTAAGACATTTATTTCTCAAAAAGATTACATTTGAATCACTTACAGAGAAATAATTATATAAATTATAAACATTTTTGCTCGCTTAACGTTGGACGTAGTAAGTAGTTTGTTAACACAAATAGAATACATCCAACAAGAATAACAAAAAAATGGGCGGTAATTTTTATAAACATAATTTCAGACTACCCCAACGACATTCTAAAGATATAAGGCTTGTGTTCTAGGTAAAGATATGCTATTTTCATGAGATATAAAATTAGTTTTATTTTTGTTAACACTTTGTTTTTACTAAATATATATTATGTATTTTAATAGTAAAAGTATAATTTATAGGTTTTATTTATGTTTATTTTTTATATTTATTTATATTTTTTTTTTATTATAATATTTAGTCTAAAAGATGTTTCTTTAGCAATTTCTTGAAATTAGTTATCGATTTGGCTTCTTTAATATTTTTAGGCAATTTATTATACAATTGAACTCCTTCGAATAAGATACTCTTTTTCCCGTAACTTGTCCTGGTACAGGGCAGGGCTGAGGGCTATATTGTTTGCGCGCCGAGTCATACGGTTTGTGTGTTGTATATTGGTGGAAAAGTTAATTAGAGAATGAACATTTTTAGTCAAGATTTTTTTTATTAACAGACATATATTAAATTGATAAGTTTGAGCCAGATTCATGAGCCGAGTTTTTTTGTATATGAGTGACGTGGGTGTTCGATATATAGATAGTAATTGTTTATGATGGAATGGAAAACATTACAGTTGAATATCAATCAATAATATAAATTTTATTACATATGTAATGGGTAATGACGTAACCCACGTTAAATCAAACATGCCGATATGTTATAATTTTTGTAAAATTGCCGCGATAAATAAATTTACCTCAAGCATGGCAGCACTGATTCTTGAAAATGTTCCCCAAACATTTTAACAATTGTATTCGTTTGGTTCACGATTTCAAAGAAATAAATCTGAAATAGAAACATTGAAGTACAAATTATAAACAATTTACAAAATAAAACTAACAATAGATCTTTGGCGAAAAACTTTATCCTTCAGACACTTGACGAAGGTAAGAGATGGATAATTTCAGAAAGAAGGATCAGAAGATTTTCTTTGGTAATGTTTTGTTTATTTTATCTGTTAGTTAATTAACATTTTACAGGCTATCTAACTGGTTCGAATCTAAGACAATACACATACCTGAGGCAATGATTTCCCCTCACCAATCGGAATAGATTGTAGACCTAAATCCAATGCGTAATCAACATGTTCAATAAGCAAGTGTTGTATTAGCACTTCCAATAAGGCTATCGTGGTCCCGGGCAATTCAGTAGATGTACATAACTGGATAGGAAAAGTTAATGTCTATTAAATAAAGTACCTTTAAAATGTAATTTCTCAAAAATTTCAAACTTAACACAACGTAAAAAAATATATATAGTTATATATATGGTATATATCATTTGCATGAATATAATTATAGTCTTATAACATACAAAATTAAACAATAAAACACAAATTGTACAAATAATTTTGTATTATAGCTTTTTAAGAGGGTAATTTTTATTTAACAGTGGACATCGTCCAGACAGATGAGTTACAAACTCACAGTTTTGCATCTCAAGAAGGATATTTTTGCATCATTCAACATCTTTTGCACAAGCTGTTCACTGAGGAACGTCTCGCCGCCATAGTTCTCTATCTGCGCTATGTTTATGTTGGCCCTTGTACCGATCACCGCTTGTAAATCACGACGCAGTTCTTGGAAACTGAAAGGTTGAAATGAGCAAATAAATATTAATATTTATTATATATATGTACATATATTTTGTAAATTTTGAATAAAAGGACGTTTTTTGAATTTACATGGTATTCAAATGCTTTATAAATATAAATTTATAAAGAATAGAAAAAACTCGATCACGAGGCGGGACTTGAACCCGCATCCCTTCACGCCAATCCAGGGCGAGTGTGTCCTTTAGACTTTCAGTTTTATGAAAGAATATAATTAAATCGATCGCTCTGGCGTCCGCCCCGGTTTGGCGTGAAAGGACGTTTTTTACTATTTTTATTAAAAATTTCATTCAAATCAGAAAGAAAACAAACATTAAACACCTATTGGCATTAATAATGTTCACACAGGTAGCAAGGAAACAACATTATCACCAAAATTAACTTCACCTATCAAACTTTTACTAACCCGCCTCCCTGAATCTGCTTCTTAATATGTTGTTTCTCAGCATAATACGCATTCAATGTATTAGATAGTACTGCTTTCAATCTCCGTATCTCCAGAGCAGGATAGCCTTCAGTGGCTCCCGCCATAGCACCATTGATTAAAGCTTCTCTACGCAATTCACCAGTTGCACTATTACCATCGGCTGATACTAGATTAGCAGCCACTAGTTCGTCACATACTCGTTGTGTACTGGAAGGGGATAAACAATTTTAATTTTTATGCAATTTATGTGATCTTAGATTTAAGTTTTAAATTATAAAGTTGCAAATTTCAATAGTATGTTAACCTCTGCTAATTTAAATATATGTATTTGTTATAAATTTTAAGAAAGACAGATATTTTAAAACCATAGACAATTTGTGTAAATAAAAATTGGTTGTCTGTAAAGTCGGTTTACTGACGATAGTTGAACGTGACAACGTCCGATTGTGCTTCTTTGTCGCTCGTTCCGCGCTCTCGCTGACACTTCAAGCCTTACAAGGAACGCCTCAGAACGAGGTAATGTCGCATGAGTCATGTTTTTTCGTGCGTGCAGCCGGCGCTATCGAATTATAAGACGTTGTCACGTCAAAAACTTGTACAAAATAAGGTAATAAAGGGTACTATTCCTTTTTCGTAAAAATTACCTTGTGTAAGTGTCATACAAATTGCGTAAATATTTCTCAATATCGTTCTTATCAGCAAGTTTTGTCTGTATGTACTTCTGCAGCTTCAAATGGAATATATTCAATACAAATTTACTCATCACTTGGTCAGGGTTTGGAAAGACGTTGCTTATTATATTGTAGTTCTTCTTGCAAAGAGGCAGTACGGATAGAAATATATCTTTCCCCAGGAGAGTATTCTAGAAAAAAGATGAAGGAGTTTTTATAATATTGTAACATTATATTATAGCATCATATTTTTAATGATAACAAATTATTCTTACAATTTTAAGCAAAAACAAAATTAGTTTAATAATTTATTGGTTAAAAAAATAACTATAAATTCTGGTTTATACATTGCATTAGTCAGTTTTAAATAATAGCAAACTTTTTTTAAAGGAAATTTTTAAACTTGATAAAATTATTTTCACATACCATTTGACTTGTCTCAATATAAGCATCCACACATTGGGAATATCCTTTGAAATTTGTCATAATATTGGCAATATCCTTCATTTTAGCCATGTTTCCCTGATTTTGCGCTTTGACAAACTCTTCAATAAGATTACGCTCAATCTCATCATACTTGGCTTCAATTTTCTTTCTGGCAACTTCAAATTTATCAGGCGGCAACTCTTGAGCAATAGTGTATAGTTTTTGAATAACATCTGCAGCTTCATTGAGCTAAAATATAAGAATTATTTATAAGGTAAAATTTATTGAAATTGAAATTTATTTATATATACATATACTGTAAGATAACATAAATTTACCAAACACAAATTGTATAACCTTTTAAAAATATCTATGTAATAAAATTTCGACTATCAAGTTTAGAGATACATAGGTATTCATGATAAATAAAAGGAAAGAAAAAAAATAGACAGAGTAATTATTTCCAATTGCATTCCAATACATCATTTAATAATGTCATTATAACCTTATTAGGATCACTGAACAGATCACTAAGCACTGGTCCAGGGCTCAGGAAGTTTGCCAAGTGGGAGAGCAGATCCCTTGCAGCGGCCGCCCTGGCTCTCGGAGCCCTTGCGGCACCCAATTTCTCACCAACATCCAAGGCTCTACCACCACACCGTGACATTCGCTCGTCTAGTGTACTAAAAACTGATACACAGTGCTGAAAATAAAAGCATTGTTAGATTTTGATGATCTCTCTTATTTTAACCTCCTGGGGCCTGCGGTCATATATATATTACATAAACAATAAAAAAAAATTTCAACGCCATCTTTTGCGTATATGCGGGAATAATACCTCAAATCGATGTAGTGGTATGTCATCCGCTATACAAAACGGTTTTTGGTTTTATAAGTGACAGTGATTTGAAGTATTCTCATTTCGAAGTTGACGGTGGCTGAGCGACGGCAAACACGTGGTCAGTAATCTCTCATTTCTAGTGGAACCATTAGTATATTGCAGTATATCTTTGTATATCTAATTAGAATAGATATTATTTCTGCAACCGCAATTGTTATTTGGTAAGATAAATCTAAAACTTGTGAAAAATATGAATGTTTTCTTTTATGTCATACTGGTAAGACTTTTGGTCTCAATTCTTGCCAAATTGGTATTGGTTACAAGGGCCCCAAGTATTACCTATATGACATTTTTTAGTTTATTTTACAGATTTTATTATAATTTTCAAGGATTATAAGAAACTGAGATCTACCAACACCTGGATGAGTCAAATATTGACCTATATGATGGACCTATGGAGTTTCTTGCCGGTTCTTCTCCATAGATACTGCTTTCCGAATCGGTGGTAAATGTTAATACAGTTATGACGATTCAAAAGTGCTTTTAGAAGAAGTCTAATTAAATAAATAAATGTTTGAGATGAAGATAATCCCCCAAATGATACCGAAGAAGCCACCCAAACACCAGAAAATGATTCTTCTTCCATTCGTCCAATGAGTATGAGTCACGTCAGAACAGAATCGTCACTATGTATGTCATCTTCAGTTGTTGGCAGACCATTTCGGGGACGCACATGACGTGGACCAAGCATTAGAGGAGGCTGACCGAGAGGATGGATTAGAAATAAGACCTAGGAGTGGACGTGACAATATAAATACACCGCCGCGCTGGTCCAAAATACTTGAACTGGTCGTTTCTCACCCTTAAAAATACCTATCTTTGAACCAAGTTACAAAAAATAGACACAGAACAATGGATAGAATAATAAATATTTAGATTCAAGTTAAAAATTACATAATAACTAAAAAAACATGTAGTTTTTCTTCATTTTCATAAACTTATTACACTTGGAACTGGGACCCCCTGTAATATATATATGACATAAAGAAAATCCAAGTTTTCCACGAAAGATTTTTTTTTCCATTTTTTTGAGTATCTATAATTGCATTTTAACAGATACAGCAAATTTTTATTACAAAAGAAAGAAAAAAAAATCCTGGGTCTCAGGAGGATATAATATATATTTTTTTTGTTTATAATAATAATGGGGGGTTCACATGGTTTCTATTTGTCAGTTTTATTTGTACTTATACTTCAATACTTTCCATCCAACAACCCATTCAGCGTCAGCCATGCTTGAGTTAGAAGAAGATAATTATTAATACCTATCAGAAGATAAATAATATCAGACCAAACATTCAAAGATGTACCACTATTAATTGAAGATGTGATACTATTGAGATTATAAGATACTCACTGAATGCTGATCCATGATCTCAGCAAGTTTAGCAACATAGATCTTCTCCTCTTCTTGTACTGCTTGCTCCAATCTCGCACATTTTCTTTCCTGCCTTTCTTGTAACACCTATAATAGTCATTATTTATTATTATGTAACATATCTATGTTGTTATATATTACCTATATATAGAAAAAATATTTGTGTTAATACTTTCAAATGTATGGGGTAATTTCAAACAGTACCTTTAGGTCTTGAATAGCTTGCGTAAATATGTCGTGGATCATTTCTGGGTCAAATTGATCATCCTGTAAGCGACACTCTTGCATACTTCGACGTACCATTCTCTCCACGAACTCATCAGCATCAAATGGGTCCTAAAATTGGTAAGTTCGATGTTTCAATGATTTTTAGTTAGTCTTTAATCACAATACGAATAGTAATGGTTGTTTTTCTTACCTGCTCCAATTCTCTTATATATTGGTTCATCATCTTGGCAGTCGGAGAAAATAAACACTTCAATGCAAATATTAACAACGAATAATATATGTATTTAAATTCTCGGCTCTCCTCCCACTTCTAGATGAGTTATTTCATCCGAATCTACTCGTTATACAGTTTGTAACTAATTTAATTTAAACATGTATGTTTCTTATTTTTTATAAAAATATATCTAAAAGATTTGATTTATTTGGTAACATATTATAATATTAATAAACATATGATTTACACACGTATTTATTTTCCAATAATTGACAACTTATAATACAAGTGAACTTTTTTAGTTGTTGACATTTGACAGTTGAAATTTTAATGACAAGCGTCAAGCGACAGTTTTTCTCAGTAATCCTTTTCACGCAATGGTTTACTGACAATAATTTTTATAAAGTACCTATTAAATATTATACAGTTCGTCAACAATTTATTTCTAGTTATAGGATTGAAATAGTTAACAAGGCAATTAATGCAAAAAATTGCTTTGCGCGCTCGCTTACACGAATCGAGCAACTACCTGAGCTTCCTATTGGTATTCTGGAGCGTGTACAACGCATCTAAAACTTTAAAAACACATTAGATTTAATAAAAATATGTATATACCGACATAATATACTATTATTAAGATATAATAAATTAATAATGTTTTAAATTGCATCCCTTGGAATCTAGATTAATATCCGCCTTTAATGAAACCTATCACAGGCATAATTGAAAAATAATTTAATTTTAGAAACAAAAGAAAAAAATGTACGTCAATGTAGCAAATACGTCTTTTTGGAAGACTTCTTGATAGTGAAAGCGTTTTTTTTTATATCCAAATTCTTTGTGATGTCGTAATATATTCAACAAAATTTCGTGCGTGATATTAACGTTTACAATTATAATATTACTCTCTTATATGAGAGGTGAGCGAAAATACCAATTAAATATTGTTTGAAAAGTTTGACAGGAGTGCCACTGAACATTGTAGAGCTATCGTACACGTGAGATGTCCAATGTATCCTAAACGGGTTAGGATAAAGTCGATAGAGCTCCATGGCTGAGCGTCTCAGCCCTCGCAGCTCCGAGGTCAATGCCTTGGAACAAAGAGGCTATTTAATCGGCAAAAAAATAGGACAAGGATCGTATGCAACTGTTCATCTAGCAGAATACTGCGATGCGTCCAGCCCAAAGCGAATGCACCTAGCATGCAAAATATTCGACAAAGAAAAAGCACCTCGAGATTTTTTAGAAAAGTTTTTCCCTCGTGAGCTTGATATTTTAACTAAAATCGAAAATCCTCATATCATTCAAGTGCATAGTATATTACAGAGAGGGCCTCGAGTATTTATATTTATGAGATATGCAGATAATGGGGATTTACTAGATTTTATTAAACGTAATGGAGTTGTCCCAGAAAACCAAGCCAAGCTGTGGTTTCGGCAGATGGCAAGCGGATTACAATACTTACATAGTAAAAACATTGCTCATAGGGACCTAAAGTGTGAGAATATTTTGTTATCCAGACGATTTAATGTGAAACTTGCCGATTTTGGTTTTGCAAGATTTTGCACAGATGGTGACAACAGACGCGTACTGAGTCAAACGTACTGTGGGTCAGCCGCATATGCTGCCCCTGAAGTTGTGAGCGGAACTCCATATAATCCTAAGCTGGCAGATGTCTGGTCGCTTGGAATCATTTTGTTCATAATGTTAAACGCATCGATGCCATTCGATGACTCAAATCTCCGTAAGCTACTTAAAGATCAAATGTCTCGCAATTGGGTATTTCGCTCGAGGATCCGCGATTCCGTTTCTGCAGCGGCAAAGTCGATCGTGCGACATATTTTAGAGCCGGATATCACATTACGGTTGACTTTGGATCGCGTTTTGTCCCATGAATGGACTCGACCACGTAAGGACAAAAGTGCTAGTTTGATGGGACGTCTAGTGCAGTCTGCTCCCTCAGCCCCTCACTCACCAGGAAAGCACGATGAAGCTGGCACATCGGCAGGTCTACGTGTTTCTGGAGATCACCGTGAGACCGAAAGAGAAAGACACGATGATATCAATATCCGTTCCCATGCCTAGTTATCATATTCACTGCTAAAGTGGCACAAAACAGTGTAATATTCAATTCTTTTTTGGACTATATTTTTCAATTTAAAATTACCCATTATATTTACGATATATATATTTTCTATTTTTATTTTATATATAACTATATAGGTATATATTTTACAATTGACGTCACAATTTGTTAGCCGTCAATGGTAAAAATAAACGGTTTGTACCTATATAAATAATTAACATTAACACAACATTGTATTTATTTTCACATTCTCCTCAATGACCTATCCATTATAACAACTGTACATTGTGAAATTAAACTTTTGCATAGGTAAATGTTTAAGGCAGTAACAAGAGCTAAGTAAAAAAAAAACAGTGAAGAGATTTAAATATCCATGAATGATTTATCTACTTAGTTTAACATTTGCCATTGCCCATAATCCATACTAATATTATAAATGCGAAAGTAACTCTGTCTGTCTGTCTGTTACTCAATCACGCCTTAACTACTGAACCAATTTGCATGAAATTTGGTACTTATAGAGATACATATTTGATACCCGAGAAAGGACATAGGATAGGTTTTATCCCGGAAATCCTACGGGAACGGGTTTTTCTTTGAAAACGCGGGCGAAGCCTCGGTCGGAAAGCTAGTAATTATATAATATTAAATAGGCAACATACACTACTAACATACGGTTCGGTACATTTTATTTAAATCCAACACTCAACGTTTTGTGGGCCAATTGGGCCATTCTAATTTCGGTGTTGCTGCTGAAAAACCAATTACTCCAAATGGAATCTTATAAAATGGAAATTTAATTTGAAATTCCAAAATAGAAGTGTTTTGATTATAAACGATGTTAACTTTTGATATAATACTGATGTATTCCACATAGAAATGCGTAATTTGTTTATGTATTGTTTCTGCATTTTGGGGCTGGAAAATAAGAAGGTATGCATAAGAATTTTTACATAAAAATAAATATTATGTACCTATCTACATTTTTGAGAACAACATTTTCGCTCACCATCAAATTAACGCGGTAAATTGGTTCAAAAGGAGGAATTGTATCCACAAGCACCATTGAAAGAACTTCGGTTGCTGAAGCATTACCTGATAAAACGTACTTCCTTAATTTTGCTCTATGATGAAATTAAACCATTTCTTCATAAGAAATAAAAAATGTTGTGTGGTTTTATGAAACCACGGTAAAAGTGAAACTGTTCGAACGGTTCCGAACACTGCTTTGTGTAGCGCATGTCGCGTGTCGGTCGGCTGCCGAGTAGGTATACCTACTCGGCAGCCGCGATACACGCGACATGCGCTACACAGACCAAAAAGTTTGAGACGATGTAATAAAAGTTTCACTTTAAAAAACTGTCATATTATACACACCAAATTCATATCGGAGTATTTTGTAATTGATGTCTTTATCTTTTTCGCATAAAATTATGTAAAAGAAAAGATGCAAAATTAATGTTATCCAACACAACCACATACTTATCTGCTTTCAGCCATTGACTTGCTATTGTTGATAAGCCAGAGTTTCTCAAAGTTGTTAGAATACAGATACAGCTTCATAAATCATAGTATGGCAAAATGCTATTTTATATTGCACCACATTTACCTATAGATATGTTGTGTGAATGCTAAAATTAATTTGCATTATGTATTTTAAGCCCACGTTTCTAATACTGAGGCCTTGATGAATGATTTGGAATATTATTGATAGGTAAGAGATATAGCGCATAATGTCGTGGTTTACACATTGAGCTATTATTACTACCTACGTAGTAATAGTAGCTCAATGGGTTTACCCCATGTTTGTCCACACAATTGGAGGTAGGTTTATTTTTAAATATTCAAAAATGGGTTTACACAGCTTGATTTCTGTAAGTATTTGAATGTATGACTATACGTTTTTACTTAATTTCGATCTCGGAAACAATTTTTACGTATTCTACTGCACTTTTTTAGGTTTTAGGTATAAATACATTGAAATGTAGGTACTAAGGTTATTTTATAGGGAGTTAGGTATGTTTTTCCATTTTTTTATTGCAGTCATCGTGATCTTTGAGAAACTCAACGCGAAAAAAATTGATTTAACGCATTGAAACTCCGATAATTAGTTTGTAGATAGAAACCAAAATGTTAGGCTTGTAATAATATTATGTTAGTAAATATAGTAATAATATGTTATCTGTGGTCTAGGTTATAACAATAACGTTTATTTTTGATTTATCTACGATTTAACTATTTTTTCAATAAAATAATCAGACAAAAGGAAGAACTTACTCATTTATTCGATTAAATTACATTAGAATAATGAAGAATGTAATTACATAACATTGTAGATATTAGCATAGAATACTTTAGTAATGAATGTATTTTTTCACAGCTTCTTCATACTCTTTTCTTCTATATGATCAACATTAGGGACGGCTTTTACAGTGATTTTGTATTTAGACACTGAGACTTGAGTATAACTGAAAGCAATAGAGACTTGTTGATTGCTGCTATCGTAATCGACTTTGGGTGGCGATAACGAAAACACTCGAACTTCAATATAACTCACATCCATTCCTTCAGGAATCTGCAATAAAAGTTAAAAAAATTACGTAAACGTAGGTAAGTACAGATTAGGTAAAGATTCAAAAAGGGGAAATGTACCAAAATAAAAAAAATAAGAGAAGTATCGAAATAGACCCTCGAATAGTGCAACTAGGCGAGTGAAAATAGGCTAAAGAAGCAACTGCTCGATATGATATTATGTCATATTATGTGCTTACTAAAAACGCCAGCTAAATAGCGTTGTTACAAAATATACGATAGTCGATAGATTGCACAGGATTTTAGAGAAATGTGCTTAAGAGCACTCCATAATCCATGTTATTATAGTAGTACATACTATCTATGGGAAGTAAGATAGAAAAAAGGTGATAAAGTAGTTTAGATACCTATTACGATCGTTTAGTTACAGTCTTGACTCTGTGGTCTTGACACATAAAATGTTCATATTGTAGATAATATATTATTTTAGGAGTGTAATAGTTATAAGTACCTACTTAATAGTTCATAGGGAGTTCATGATGAGAGAGATATTTAAACGAACTGTTGAAAAGTGAAAATAATAAAATATAGAAGAATAATAAACAAATAAATACTCGCCTTTATATCTTTATATGTTTGGTACTGTAAAGGCAAAATTGAACCTTCTAATATTTGAACCACGTTACCACTATCCTCGCCTGAAATAATATATTTAGTAAAAAACGGTTATTTTAATATTACAAACACACAACCTTCACACAACATATTATTTATATTTGCATTATAACATGCATACAAAAAAGGGAAATTGAAAAATGAACCATGAATTTTCAGGATCAAGCAAGTATAAATATTTAAAAAATTGATTGCATTCCTACCGAATTTATACACATAAGGCTTAAGAACCGAACTAATCACGTTGCAATTAATGCCACTAATGCAAACTACTAGACCAGCAAAAATGGTAGTCTTCAAAGTTTCCATCGTTATCGTTTCCTTGAAAGTGTATCAAAATGGTAAAATTGTAAAATTCAGGCTATTTATATTACCTATGTAAGTAACTATGTATCTATACTTAATATTATAAAGCTGAAGAGTTTGTTTGTTTGTTTGAACGCGCTAATCTCAAAAATTACTGGTCCGATTTGAAAAATTCTTTCGATGTTTGATAGCCCATTTATCGAGGAAGGTTACCTACTTATATCATCACGCTGACGCACGCAGACCATTAGAAGCGGAGCCACGCGGGTGAAACCGCGAAGCGCAGCTAGTATGTATTATTGTATACTTCAGTAGAGTAGTAGTATGAAAAAGTAATTAGTTTAGTAATGCTCATTAAAAATAGTCATTAAATTCTAAAGCCAAAGAATAGAGCGAATTTTTTTTTCTATAATGAAGTGAAACAAATTTATCGTTTTGATTAGTGTGGAATTTCGATATTTAATAAAATACTTTATAAATAATTACAAAGTTTATTTAATTTATAGCGCTTAATATTAATACAATAAATATCAAAACCTTATACCGCTGAATTTTATTACCAACGAACGACCTGACGGATACGGATTGAGAACCTCTGTTTTAGCTATTTGAAGGCAAACCATAGGTCATAAAATACATTTTTTTTCGTGTATTTCTCGCATTTTAAGTTAATAAGTTTTAATTTTCCATTCCATTTTTTTTTAAATTAAATCTTAGTACATTCCATTTTTTTTTTAATTAAAGTGGGTATTGCGATCGGTATAGCACTTTAATCCATCAGTCCTCGGAATCACAGACACAATAGAAAATCTATTGTGTCGCGCCCCGATCGGGCCTTACGGTGGTCAATGGGATAATAATATTGTGTAAGGCTCTTGAATCTTGATATACTCGGCATGGCATTACGCCGCGCTCTTAGCTTAGGCTCGACGAAAATTCTGAGATGGGATGATATAAAATGAAAAAAAAAAAATCTACATAATATACAGTAGGTAGGTAAGTGATTGTAACGAATCTGTAAAAAGAAACACAACTGTGTATTTTATATCATTGTATATTTCAAGTGAAAATCATAAATCTTTTTAGTGAATCGTAAAATATTCCTTTGAGATTAGCACGTCATTGGTAGGAGCAGCTTTCACTATGATTTTATATGAAGACATACTCAGTTGGGTGATGCTGAAAGCAATGGAGACTTGCTGTGCATCGTTGTCATAGTCTACTTTAGGTGAGGACAGAGAGTGCACCTGTACTTCCACGTAGGTGACAGACATTCCATCGGGTATCTGAAAACAAAAAGAGGTATCTATGAATTGAGAAAGATTATGTAGGTAGCACTTGTCAGATTTTTTTATGGCAGAGCTTGCAAAGGGCCAGATGAGCCTGATGTTAAGTGGTCATCGCTGTCCGTATATACCTACATAGTAGTCTTTGGTCATCGCCGCCCATAAGCACTTGTAGAACTGGTAGTCCGTAGTAGGTACCTATTACAAGTGCAGTGCTTTTCTTGCAGGTCTCAATTTCCTAGCGCTTGATCAATTTTATCTTTATAAGAACATAATATAACACTACTACTACTACTTATTACGTATCGTTAGTACGAAAATAATAAGAAAAATGAGAAATTTCAGAAAGTTTTTACAACTTTAATCATTAATGATCTAACATTTAAGTACTTACGTGAATATTTCTATATGTTTGATAGACAAAAGGTAGTATTGTCCCTTCTATTACTTGTACAGTGGTCCCATAGTTATTTCCTGAAATATTAACATTTTGATGTGATGATTATAGTACCTACATGTTATAAGTAGGTACGTTTAATATAACATTTACATTAAAGTCGGCATACAGCATATTATACGCACAGACAATATACATAATACTTACCTACTGAGTACCTACTGACTATTCTATATTAGTCTTTACTGTGAGTCTTTATAGTATCAATTTCAAGGAAGAACTGGTAATTTTGTCTCTATTTTTAATCTACAAAAACTGTAAATACGTACCAAATTTATAAACATAGGGATTAACGAGGGAACTAAGACAGCTATTTACACCACTGGAGAAAAATATTAAGCCAAGAAAAAAGGTAATCGGCCCGTTTTTCATGATGAACGATGCGCAAAAAGTTTAGAAATAATACTTTAAACATGTTATTTATACTACGACAAAATTAGAGTTATTGCTTTATTAAATGTACCTATATGGAAATTTATAATTATATTAGTTCTGCATGTAACTAAATAATGACCGTATAAATGCGAAAATGTATTAAACAAAAACAAATGAATATTCTATTGATGATTTACACGCGAATTGGGTTAAATCCGTGGTTCAGCTGTTATATCCACCTATGGTTTTCAGTTTTCACTTTGCAGATTGGATGTGAACGAATATTATCAGTAGGTAGATGATAATAATTACAATTTGCGTTATCGTTACGCACCAGATTTAAGCTGACCATGAAGTGCATGTTATTTTTCTAATTACGGAGTGGCCGTTGTAATAGCTGTAGTAAATATGGCTGCTGTGCACATCGAGATAGGCTGTGCAATACATATTATAGCATAAAGGTACGTAGAACGTACCTACCTACATACAACTTGCGCGCAAAATATATTGCCAACGCACAAGTAAGTGGCCCTATTCGCTTTGATAACATATAAGTAGATACAACATGATAAAACAATACATCCTACCTACTTGACATTAATAATAATATTAAATGCTGTAGACATACCAAATCTATAAAAGAACTGTCTGGCCTGCACGTGTGAACAACAGTGTAATATACATAACGTTAAAGCTAACGTGAAACCTGGAGTCTTCATTTTTTCAATTTCTTGCTAAAAGGCACTGTGTGAATGTACGTTCATAATATAGTAGCACATCTATTTATAAACTCTATTACCTAAGCATGTAGATTTTTGTAGTCAAATTATACGCCCATAATAAGAAATCACATATCGTGTTCTAATACTTTTTAATTTTCTAATTGACTGCCTATTAATGGAAACTGTGTATATAAAAAATATCACTCCAGTAGTAATGATGCGTAATAGGAACCTTCCTAACGGCAGATATGAGATTTTCACCATAGTGTCCATATTCAAGGATCCTTATTATAACAGGTACCTAGATACGTTAATGTTTTATAAGTATTTATAAGTTTTCAGCGAAGAAAACAAGGATAATATGTTCAAGAATAAAAATTTCCAAAGCTTGTGACATTGAGAACCAACACTACATCAGCATCGTGGATTGTGGCCACCAACATTGTGCAACGCCAGTATCAATGTAGTCGGAATAAATCCATTCCATTATAGAGGATTTTCAATATTATTATAATTATTATATATCACCTACCTATCTTTAATCCTTTAGAAAAGAGTACTTTCATGATGGTTGATAGAGGTAGTAAGAGTATCGAAATTCAAAGTTGTTCACATATCATGCAATTAATTATTAAATTATTTTGTTAACAATCCCTAAGAAAGAATCCCTGCCTCGTGATAACGTTTTTCTAATTCTTTAAGAACAATCTAAACTGGGTTGTAATAAAAAAAAACTCTATAGAAAATTTAAATTTTTATTACACAATATCATTGCTATCAACGTACATTTCCGTAATAGTAACGTTACTGTTATCCTTATCAAGGACAGTCGTGTGGTTGCAGAGCTGATAGGTGGTTATCACAGCGTTCCCCAGGTACCTGTGGCTAGGGTCCTGTCGTACTACGTGCATGTACTCGTCTCCAAGGGTGAACTGTACAAGCGGTGGGGCCGCCCAGTCACACACCACGGTCACAGCCTTATTAATCGCTGGTGGATTTATACAGTATAGCTGTCAAATGGAAATGTGATTAAAACAACAAATGCCAGCAACAAAATAAGCCAGTTAGGCTTATTACTCCCGAATACTATTGCATAAAAAAATAAAAAAAATACAAGGGGTAAAGGAAATTTTATTCTGCCATTAATAGAATCTTAAGACTGACTAAGTTAGTTAGGTACCTACTTATTAAAAATCATAAAAAGGATACATATAGTCATTCGTCTTATCTGTTTTTGAAATGAGGCGAAATGTCCCCTAAGCCTAAGTTTCCATCAGCTATGAAAAAATGCGTTATTACCTTTTGATAAGCTTCCTGTTGTCCAGGAACAATATATACAACAGGATAATCCATTTTAAAACGCGATGCATAATCCGTATCTGAAATTAACATAATTTTTAAACTTCTTATTCAGAAACATAATATCATCAAATAATAATATTTAAGCAACGTGTAGTTAAGTATTTTTTAAATAATATTCGGGATATTGAAAATCGCGAAGAATCCCTGAGCTTGAATTTTTTTTATTATTTAAGGCGTTACCCGGCAATTTCGACTATGTTCAACCTCTATAAAGTCTGGTACAACATAAAGCACAATACCGAAAAAAATATATAAAATAGGATGGTCTTTGATCTTTAATTGCTCGCGAGAAATTTTTTCCAAAGTTAATAGATTTCTAGAAAAAAAATGTGCCGTGGTCATCGATTTTTCCGCAAATACTCTATAAACTTCGTAACCTGCTGACTTAGAGCTCTGAAAATTTTACGTTTAATAAATTATCAGTTACACAACAGTCCCTGACGAGGATTTTTTGTTTCACTGATTGGTATCTTTTTAAATACAAAATGCGAGGAAAAAAGAAGGTGCAGCGGGAGAGGTTTGAGATCCGTCAAGTATGGTCAAGGTTATTAGCGCATGTATAAGCCTTAACAATCCTTTGGCCTTTTGGCATTTAAGTATCCATTAATATAGACTACAGGCCCATGTTGAAAAAATTATGGGTCATTTGACCCACCACCTGACCTATCTAGAATGATATAAGAGCATAAAATAATAAGATTCAGCACTATGACGTCACTCGTAAGCTGTCCACCTGAGTGCAGATGAGAATTCGAAAGTTCAGGTAGAGATTTTCTCCCCTTGTCTCCATGATTTTTGTACGGCGGCGGCGTTGCGGAATAATGGCTTAAAAGCAGTATAGAAATAGTATGACACAGATGCCGTACAAAAATGGTGGTCCACAAAGTCGGAATTTATTTTTATTTTTCGACAGTTGCCGGGGTAAATTTGGTCATTTGATTTTGTACGGCATCTGTGTCATACTATTTCTATACTACTTTTAATCAATTATTCCGCAACGCCGTACAAAAATCATGGAGACAAGGGGAGAAAATCTCTACCTGAACCTTCGAATTCTCATCTGCACTCAGGTGGACAGCTTACAAGTGACGTCATAGTGCTGAATCTTATTATTTTATGCTCTTATATCGTTCTAGATAGGTCACCTGGTGGGTCAAATGACCCATAATTTTTTCAACACGGGCCTGTAGTCTAATAGATATTGTCAATTATATACACAACAATTGATTCAACAATATATGTTAAACCAACGACTTGATCACAGTACAGTATTACAATATAATTACATAATGTGTAATACCTAAGTACTGTGTATTACAAGTTTTTAATAAAAACTTACTTATATATGTTAGTACATATAAGTAAGTTTTTATTAAAAACTTGTAAATTAGTATTTATTACAATATAATTTAATACTGTAACTTGATGTTAACCTTGAATAAGTATGGCTATAAGAAACTAAAATACCTACTGTGGGTTTATATTTGTTTAAATAGGGTGGAGTTTAAAATGTATTTACACAACATACCTTTTGTAACCTGAGTACAATGTGGAGGATAATTCTTTTTTCTATTCTTTGCTTGAATCCCTACCGCTAATATCACAAAAATACAGATGATTTTACAAACATACATTTCGGCTGCTGTCACTACTCACTCCCTAGTCTAAAATATCAGCTTCGACAGTCCAAAAGGAAGGAAAACAATTTATTATATGTATACGCATCAAGCAATCAACCCACTGCCCACGCTCATTTCTATAATAAAGTGTTTATAATAATATTATTATGTGGTTTGTTTGAACACATTTCGAGATAAGCAGTGGTCTGGTTAAAAATATTGGTATTGTTATCAATTATTGTTACTATCAATTCTTTGAAATATATCTACACGATGCCACAAAACAGAAACATGCCATTCTTATGTGTAGTACATAAATTCTTTATTTTTCACAAGGATATTAAGAACACATTTATAACTTGAGTTTTAATATTTTGAGAAACAAAAACTAACTAATCTCGCCAATACAATGTGCAAAAGATTTCCGCATGAGGTGGAAGTGATGGAACACAGGTGGAACCCTTAGATCATTAAGTAATGATCTAAGGTGGAACCTCTTCGATGTCCAAGGTCCAGATACAAAAGCAAGTTTTCCACAGAGCAAGTAATATGAAGTTTGATTTTTCCATCGGCGCTTATGCCTCCCCAAACTGTCCATCTACTACCACCGTAAATTATTCTTATTTTCAGGAAAGAGAATATTAATCCATTGAAAGTACGAACAAGCAAGAGGCAGTAAAGCAAAGTAGTAGGTTTTT
The DNA here is from genome assembly GCF_061535455.1 of Colias philodice. Taxonomy (NCBI): domain Eukaryota; kingdom Metazoa; phylum Arthropoda; class Insecta; order Lepidoptera; family Pieridae; genus Colias; species Colias philodice. The sequence continues at coordinate 6,118,360 of NC_143103.1, read as the reverse complement.
CTATTAGATGTCTATCGAATCTACAGACAACCGTTGCAATAAAATTGAAAAAGAGACAAAAAAGAATAATACATAAGTATGATTAAATAATTACATTATTTATTAATTTTGTTTTGAATACAATTTTAATTCTTCTATGTTGTACCAAAGCTCTGCATGATATAAAGCAGCAGTTTCCACTTCCATTTCCGCAGCAGTGACTATAAAAGTAATTGTGCTTGTGTTTATCATTATTTACAGATAGTTATTAAAAATATTACCAGGAATATAACATACGCCGTAAATTAGTTATAATCGCGACATTCTTTTTTAGCCGTGCTAAATCCAAATCAATTTCGTCTTGCAATTTATCGTAAAACTCATTATTGTTAACATCAATATATTGTAATGAATTTGCTATTTGCACATTATCCATGTTGTATTATTTTGATAGTATAATAAAAAATAAAATTATTGGAAAATAGTAGATTAGAACCTATATGTAATAAATTCTACCACAAAGTACTATGAGTGAGTACTATCTGTACAGGTACTATCATACTATGTAATATTTCTACGCTGTACATATTTACCAAGGCAACAAAATATTTAAAAATCGAATATTGCATTTTTTTAATACCAGCCATTGCTCGAGCCATTGACTCAACAACAGATTAGATATAAAAAAAAATATTTTTTTATTATCTAAGTGAAACTTCTTTATCGGGTCTGGAAAAAAATTTAGTGTAACATTTTTTCCTTACGCGTGACATTTTTCCGTTACGCGCCATCTTTTTCTTATCCCTACCACGTATTTCTGTAAATTTGCTTATAGTAAATTATTTTATGAAAAATAAGGTCATAAAAAAGTTTCACTTCTTACGTGTGTACACTTGTACACGCACACATTTTTTTTATTGTTATTATCTATATTCAAATTTCAAAGTCTCCGTTACTGTTAAAATATAATGGTTCAACCAAGCCTTAATATATTATTTAGTATACTAGTACTCACCTAGTACTACTTACTGTTCCGTAAATAATATTGTCTATTTTTTTAGTTAAATGTTGCTTTTCATAGTCTGTATGCGTAGGTTTGGTGTAGGTTATCTGTATATTTTTCGGATCAATTGGAAATGTCATGTATTGTCAATTTATGTCACGCGTTCTTTTCTTTTGTGTGATTCTGTGCAAGGAACGAAAAAGTATTAGGAAATCTTATTTGGTGATTCTTAGTTTTTCTAATGAATTTAATACATAACCTTTAATACCAACTTATTGTAAATTGGACTTTACAATTCGTTAATGATGATGAGCGACGACGACCGCGACATTGATATCGAAAGTGATGTAGGTATTTTTTACTCTTCTATGTTTTGATATTTCGTTTGTCTACTAGATATCATACTATAATTTTCAGGCCGAAAACGACTCTGACTCTCGTCCACATGCAAGGAATGGCTTAAGCAGTGGAGGTTATTATTCTCAAGTAAGTGGTTCGATTCGGGTTTATCCGTTTTCCGTGACCTTAAGTACCCACTACCCACTGTTACAACTTGTATATGAGATCGATTTTTCGTTTTTGGTTTAATAATATACAGATGTCTGGTATTTACGCATTATATTAGTATGCTATGTGTATATATATAAATGACTTTTTTTTTCTTATAGGCGGAAAAAAGAGCTCATCATAATGCTTTGGAAAGAAAGAGAAGAGATCACATAAAGGATAGCTTTACATCACTCAGAGATTCAGTACCAGCACTACAAGGAGAAAAAGTGGTGAGTAAAGTTTTGCAATGGGTTTCTTGCTATACATACTTTAAGCATTTAACAAAAAATTTCTAGTCTTCTTCTAATTTTCAGGCGAGTCGAGCTCAAATATTGAAGAAAGCTGCAGAATATATACAATTTATGAGGCGAAAAAACAACTCACACCAACAAGACATTGAAGATCTCAAACGGCAAAACAGTTTACTGGAGACACAAAGTAAGTTATTTTGATATGATTTTTTTATTTATTTATTTAGTGATGTGATTATAATATTTTATCTAAATAAAACATTTCTTCTTTATAAAATAACAGCAAGTTATTATTTTACAGAAATCATACATAGAAACTAAACGAAACAGTTAGTTAGCATAAAACAAACATTTCCAGCCTCCTTTTAAAATATTTTCATGTTTTACTAGCTGTCGTCCAGGGTTATACCATCATAACGTGATGCTATTGGTAATAGTGTAATGGCATACAGTTAATAGCATTCCTTTATATATGGGCTAACAGTTAAATAATGTTTCTACTTGGACCCGTTGTCCCTTACATTAGTGTGTTCAAGCAAAGAAACATACAAACTCTTCAGCTTTATGATATTAGTATACATGATTGGGCCAAGGGTGTCTTATTGAATTCATCCGCAACTAATAAATGTGTACCTGCTGGCTCAAACATTTAATGTTTATTTATCTATTTTTTACTGTGCAGTGTACATAAACAAAAACACAAAACAGTGTTAATTAAAAAACAATTTAAAATTAGTGCACAAATAGCAGCTTATGGTTAAATGAAGAGATCTACCAGGCAAACTATATATATTTTTTGTATGTACATATACTTCTAATAATTATTTATTATAGACTGTTTACACATTTAAAGCTCTTAAGCTTCTTAATAATTCTCTATAATCCTAATATGTAATATTATAAAATATAAATGCAAAAGTTTGTGTGGATGGATGTGTGTGTGTGTTTGTTACTCTTTCACGCAAATACTACAGAACCGATTGCAATGAAATTTAGCACACATAATATAGAGGGTAACTTGGATTAACACATAGAATAGGTTTTATCCCGGAAATCCCACAGGAAAGGGAAGTATGCGGGTTTTTCTTTGGAAACGCGGGCCAAGCCGCGAGCAGAAAGCTAGTTATTATATAATTTTAAATTTTTATTGTTATATTTCTATTTTCTATTCTATCTATTCTTTTTCTGCATTGATTGTGATCCTTAAATTTTAGCAAGGTATACAAGTTAAGCTGGTACAGATATTCTCTTACAAGTGTTTGCTATTGTGTTTACTATTTCAATTATTATGATTAGATTGCTGCATTGCTAATGATCTGGTATACAGATAGATTAAGACCTGTTATCTGTGATGTTATACCATAGGATAATCTTAATCAGGTTATGTATTGATGTTGCTGGCTGATCCAATGAATTAATTCTTATTATTTGCAATAAATAACTCTTAATCTCAGTTTATCCTATATTAACATCCATACTAATATTATAAATGCGAAAGTAACTCTGTCTGTCTGTCTGTTACTCAATCACGCCTAAACTACTGAACCAATTTGCATGAAATTTGGTATGGAGATATTTTGATACCCGAGAAAGGACATAGGCTACCTTTTATTGCGAAATATGTGGGTACCACCCCCAACGACCGGGTGAGTTTATACGTTCGCTAGCTATGCAGATACTGAGCCATTCTGCGCACACGCGGCCTGTGGATAGAGAGCATAGCGTACGGGATGTGGGTGGTTTACTTTAATCAGTCGTAAAAATTTCCAATTTTAGGAAGATTAGAAAAATGATTTTAACAATAGTTAGGGAAATTTCGATTGACAGAAAAATTACGATAAGTCAGGAAAATTTCCATAAGTCGGGAAAATTTCTATAAGCTGGAAAATTTCCATAAGAAAGGAAAATTTCTATACACCAGAAAAATTTCTATGAACAAGGAAAATTTCTATACGTTAGGAAAATTTCTATGTCAGGAAAATTTCTATACGGCAGGAAAATTTATATAGATAAGGAACATTAGTATAAGTCAGGAAAATTTCTAAACGCCAGGAAAATTTCTATAAGAAAGGAAAATTAAAGACAGGAAAATTTCCAAAGGCCTGAAAATGTCTATACGTCAGAAAAATTTCTATACGTCAGGAAAATTTCTATACCTACGTCAGGAAAATTTCTATAAGCCAGGGAAATTTCTATACGTCAGGAAAATTTCAATAAGTCAGGAAAATTTCCACAAGTCGGGAAAATTTCTATAAGCTGGAAAATTTCCATAAGTCCGGGAAATTTCTATACGCCAGGAAAATTTCTATAAACATGGAAAACTTCTATAAGTCTGGAAAATTTCTATATGTTAGGAAAATTTATAAAGATAAGGAAAATATGTATGTCAGTAAAATGTTTATAAGCCAGGAAAATTTCTATACGCCAGGAAAATTGCTATACGTCAGGAAAATTTCTCTAAACAAGGAAAATTTCTATAAGTCAGGAAATTGTATAAGTCAGGAAAATGTTTTTAAGCCAGGAAAATTTATATACGCCAGGAAAATTACCATAAGAAAGGAAAATTTAAGACAGGAAACTATATATGTCCGGAAAATTTCTATACGCCAGGAAAATTTCTATACGTCGGGAAAATTTCTTTAAGCTAGAAAAATTTCTATAAGTCAGGAAAATTTCTATATGTTAGGAAATTTTGTAAAGACAAGGAAAATTTGTATAAGTCAGGAAAATGTTTATAAGCCAGGAAAATTTATATACGCCAGGAAAATTACCATAAGAAAGGAAAATTAAAGACAGGAAAATTTCCATAAGTCCGGAAAATTCGGCGGGCGAAGCCGCGGGCGGAAATCTAGTAATATTATATTTATTCAATATTATGACTAGAATTTAATTATTATTATTATGTGCATGCTTGCCTTGGTAACTTTGTAACTCATCATTGCTAATAGATGTATGTTATATTTCAAAATAAAAATATCAGTCAAATACTAAATGTTATACTGATGTTACAATTAATTTTCAACAAACAACCAAAATTAAATGCTCAGATCTGGACAAAATTTGAATGGGACCAATTAAAAGGTTTCAAATAAAAAAAAATCAAAATTTATCACCCATTCGTAAGTTCTGAGGCAACATAGCAAAAAAATACAATTGAATTGAAAAACTTCTCACTTTATTGAATTCTGTTGAAAGTATAGTATACACTATACAGTGTACACCATATATAAAATTGTACATTTGTTTCAGTACGAGCGTTGGAAAAGGCTCGCGCTACCGGCAACTACATGGACGCACATGAATTGGGTTTGGGCATTAAATCGGAAGACAGTTCACACGACACGGACAGTTCAGACGGAGAAGGCACCACTCGGCGGGTCAAGAAACTCAAGATCAACAGCGTCAACGTTTAATAACTTTATTTTTATAATTTAAGTTCTGTGAGATATTTTGTTCTGATGTTTGTGTTGCGGATATGACAAACTCTGTAATTTACTATTTTTTTATGAAATAAGGTTTTTGAACCTTCCTTGTAAAATAATTTTAATGTTGTGCACATTAAAAATGTTAGGTTTTTGTTTTTTTGCAATATATATTATTTTTTAAGGAGCATGTATAAAGTGAGGAATTAGTTTGCTGTTTATCTATGTCTATTAGGGATATGAAATGTTTATACATATTGAACTCTTACAGAAATTTAGTATTTTCTATTGTTTAATCTAGATTAAGCTATCCTATGACTTTTTAAAGTAGGAAATGAATTCACGAAATATACCTAAAACTTCATAGTATCCATTTGTGTAATGAATGTTGTGTACAAAATACACTGGTTTAGATTTTAAGGATCTTTTGAATTAAAACATTACATTGTTAAAGTAATACTTAATAAACGACAGTCGTCTTATGGATGAGTATTTATTTCAAACGTTTTAAACGGTGTATAAATTAAAATTAAAATTTGCCGAGCCGCAAACTTTGTGCTTCCTAATATAGTTTAGGGGTATGAAAAATAGATGTTGGCCGATAGGCAGGCAAAAAAGTAAAATCAACCCAGTCATTTCGGAGGAGTTAGCAAACCGTATAACGACACACGCAAGAAGAAAGTATTATTTTTTAACACATCAATGACATTATCATAACATTGCATATTTTCATGTCTATAATATTTACTATAATAATACTGTATTGCATACGGCCATTGATAAATGAAGTAATTTTAATAAAACGCAAAATGGATGGATATTTTTTTATGTAAACTAGGTGTCGCTAGTAGGTGAATTTGACGAGGTCCTGTGGTTGCGACCAATGTATAGATGGTAGTAGCATCAACTTGTTTATTATAAACATTATCAAGATTTTGCGTAATTTAATGAATTTAGTGATTTTATAGTAGTATTTATATAGTAGTTTATAAACTAGCCGCTCCGCGCGGTTTCACCCCCGTGGCTCCTCTCCCGTAGGTCGTAGCGTGATGGTATATAGCCTATAGCCTTCCTCGATAAATGAGCTATCTAACACCGAAAGAATTTTTCAAATCGGACCAGTAGTTCCCGAGATTAGCGCGTTCAAACAAACAAACAAACTCTTCAGCTTTATAATATTAGTATAGATTTGTACGCTCAGTGCGAAAATAAAAAAGTATTCTAACGAATGAAAATTAAATTCATTAAATATTATATAAATAAAAACAACACATTTAATGTAGCCGCAGTGTACATTGTACAAATTAGATGGTATGCAACCAACACGGCTTCTATATTTTATTCATTACTCGTTCAAATAGTTTGCAGATCGACCTAAATACCAGGACGTTTTTTCCAGTTTATTTTTCAATGTTGTTTAGATAACGCTGCTCCACGCGTACTATATTCCTGATACTCTATTTTATTGAATGCACTTTCGTTCAGCTGTGTATTTGCTCTTCGAATACGTTTTTAGCGAACTTGTTTCCGACTATGAATACATTTCCAATATCAAACGGAAAACCATTTCTGTATTATGAATATTGGTTATGTGGTTTTGATATACCGATGAAATTGTGGTGAATTTTAAACATAACGTGGTAATTGCTAGATTTTCAAGAAATTATTTCGGTAAAAACTAAAGATTCCATATTTATAGAACGTAATATTATGCTGCTAACTTGAATGAAATGTACCTAAATAATATAAATTTCTCGTGTGTGTTTGTAATTAAACTCCTATTTTTAATTCATTACTAATAAGGATATAATATATAATATTTAGGAAAACTTAAGAGGATTCGAAAGCAAACCAAGAAGAAAAGTTCAATCGTTTATTGCACTGTATTTATGCCTAACTAAGACAATAGTGTTATGACAAAGTTAAAAACATAAGTATCCTTACAAACAATACACATTGTTCAGTGCGATAGTTGCTGAAATCATGAAATGTTAGGGTACTCGGAATTTCGTTATATTGCACTGGGATGGTCGGTATTGCACTTCATTGTGATCGGGAATCGGTATTGACTATTGACCTGGAGAAGATAATATTGTATTTATTATTTATTCAACTGTCTATTTTTAATAGGTTTTGTGGGTAAGTACCTATTATACATAATATATTTAAGTACCTAATACATACATTTGAATTTTGAAGTATTATTACAGGCATCCAAATAAGAAAATAAGTAAGAAAAAATCTCATAAATAATACAATATTATAAATAAGATAGATATAGTTACATACATATAATATTACCTATAAATATTCAGCTATAAGATCATCAATACCCCAATCGTTCACCTGGTGATAAATACATACATATAATTATTATTGTACATATAACAGTTGTAGGTTATAACTTATAACATATAATAATTATAACAGTTGTATCCCTTAATAACATTTTCCTATTATATATTTTTCATATTACGTGTCTCGGGAAAGTGTAAAATTATATTAATAGGATAAAGGGAATTATAAAAAAGGTAAAAGATAAATTTATCATCGAAATAATTAATAATTATAGCGGCGGATAACTTACGGGACACTCAGCTGCAATGCTATCCAATTGAAATGGTTCGGCTTCAGTCAATTGCATGGGCTCAGATTTTATAATTTGAGTATCGTTACAGGCTGAAAATTAAATGAGATATCGTTATTTATATATTTTGTTAGTCCTAAATTTAACTTTATTTGTAGACACAAATTATTTGAATTAAGGTTAATTTACGTACTTAACTTTTTAAAAATCAAGTTAAGTTTGGTTTAACTCCCAAAAAAGTGCAAGTTATGATTAGTACAAATAAGAGACTACAATTGACGTTGGTTTGAATAATAAAAAAGGGAAAAACTCGCCAATAGATTGTAAGAATGTTTAAATAATACTAACCGGATGCTTCAGTCGGTGATGGCTCATTAGCAATGGGATGCTCTGCTGTGATCGCTTCTTGTTTAATTTCTTCAGAAATAGTTATTGCATTAACTATTTTCTTATTCTTAATTTTATCCTTTTTCTTGATGCCACCGCTTTTCTTTGATCTCACTTCGGCGCGGTCTTCCCAAGTTGTAAGACGTTTTTCTATATCTTCGACTGAAATAAGTTTCGAATAATTATCAAAGTGACAAAATAGAGCATTTTTAAGTCTAAGACAATTAGGTATAATTAATCACAATACTCACTCTGTTGCATTAATTTAGCATTACAACGTCTTAATTCCATAATGTCATCAGAGGGGTCTCTACTGGCTGCCCTCTGCAGCTCTTGCACCGCTGTTGCTAAAATATCAGCATTGGATATCTATAACAATTTATTATTTTTAGATACACTGCCAAAATCTTTATGTATACAAACACAATATCTATAATAAAATTCAAAACTAATATCCAACCACTAGTTAGGTACATTTAAAACAGAATTTATCCCACTCCCAAAATACTTAGACCTAATAATAGATTTATTGACAAAATTTGCAGCTCAATTAATTTAGTTAACGCTGAATGAATTTACACACTTGTTTGGTCCCGAGATCACCGTGTGAACTGAATAGGTAATTCCCCGTAAATGAGTTTGATTAAATTATTAACGGGGGTACCTATATTCTAATTATATGTTCCCGTGTAATTGGTGTAAATCATTTTGGGTAGGTGTGTTTTGTTTTTCTTATAGGTCTACCTGTGTAGTTACCATCCGATTAACTATTAAATTACGTCTCCTTATTTCAATATATTTATTAAAGTTCCAATGATAGAATCCGTATTTTAATTTAATTTGCAGTTGGAATCGAACCCAATGCTGTTTTCTATAAATAGGTAAGTATATTTCTATTAAAAGTTAAAGCACAGATAACCTAATATTAGGATAGTAGCTATCGTATTCAATAATCTGTGATATTAGTAAAACTTTTTTTACCGTATCTTCACAGCCCAAAGCCTGTGCTAGCTGCGCCATCGCCTCTGAGGTTTCCACTCGCCTCTCTCTTTCGTATTGGGCGTTTCGCGCCCGCCTTTCTTCCTGAAAATTAAGCATACATTACCATAAATGTTAAAGGCACATGAAAAATTTATTAGTTCGACTTAACTTTGTAAACTTGTAAAACGCTTTTGGTATTGAAAAGTTATTATACATTTTATGATTAATAATTAACTACTCAGTCGACATAGTCTAGGTCATAATATGTATTAGCACAGACTAATAATAATATACTACGTATACAAGTATTAGTAAATAGTAAAACTTACAACGGACAGTGGTACTCTGTTCTTTCCAGCGGGTCTGCCTCGTCTCCTTTCTTGATCTTTGAAAAAATCCTGAAGATGGTCATAATAAGTCAGTCATAATAAGTATTTTATACATATGTATACAATAATTTCACAATTTGCACAAACTATTACAAACACAACTTACACTTTTGCCCATCTTTGAACTATATAACGTTTAAAATCTAAAGCTATGAACTATATTTTTTCTTGTTTATTTAAACACGATTTAAATGTAAATGAGAAAAGTTTTGTAAACTATTTTTTAAATACCTTTTCTATTTCATCCCCAAAAGGAGATTAAATCCCCACTCCTGTAGGTACTTAAGGCTTTCAGCGAACGTTATCTCTAGGGTTTATGACTCTATTGTTGTTAATCCATCGCTACAATTTAACAAATAAGCTTTGTTTTTAGTAAAAGAGATTCTAATAATAAAAGAAAGACTTATCGTATTGGACTAATAAGTTCTTATTACAAAATATGGCTCATAATTACTAATAATCGAGCTTTTTTAAGGCTTTTTACAATGCCTATATGTTAAAGAACGTCATTATTGAAATGTCTCTTGCGGTTTCTGCTAGATGATTGTTTTTATTTGCTCTATTATTTTTAACTCTACATTGTATTGTACAAGATACAAACGTCCATATAATTAATGTGGTTCAGGTAATTAGCAGATTTGCATTTACAATAATTTGAGCATTTAAACTGATTAAAGTCAGCAAGTCTTTCAGGCATCGCTCCTAACTTTCAAGTTAGAGAAAAAAAAGAATGTCGATATACCTACCTACTTCTAATAAGTTTGTTAAAAAATAATTGATTTCTATCAATATTTTCGTAGGTACTGTAATAAACTAATAAATACATCTTGCGGGAAATAAGAAAAATAACAAAACCCCGACAGCGGCTGGTATAAGAGTCTTAAAGTTATTTTCTTTGATCGGATGTTGGTTCGTTAGGTAAGTTCGCGACGTTGATAGTTTTGGTACAATTTGCAAGTGACTAGTTCTTTATATCTACGCAAACATAAAAATAACAAACTTTTGTAAACACACTGTGTTTGGCTTATTGTATAATATAGATTTAGTGAACATAATTTGCTAATCTAATTTTTTTTCCAGCATCAACGTGGTACAAATACACGTTATTAACTTTATTGAAATCTTTGAGTGCTCGCTAATTGTATACTTAAAAATTTAAGAAACAATAGAATATAGAATTATGGTTATTATTTCGTACTTATCTATAGTGAGCATTTTATTAGTGTCCTTTGTTATTATTAGATGTTTACAAAACGTTAATTATTTATTATCATGGGTCTATTTAATTATAGGTACATTTTTTATTAATTAAGTTTTTGCCTTGAACCACCCCTAGGAGCGGGTAATCTACTAGTATCTATTGAAAGGTGAGCTAACAAGCCGTGTATGAAGCTTTTATATCAACGAGGACACTCGACTATACCTTGCTGAAACCAATTACCTCGCTCCTTTATACAGACACCTTTTAATTATCAAGTCATAAGGTAAAGTACGTCTTTATGACATAACATTAATCTTTTAACTACAGTGGGTACGCGGAAAATGGATTGTTTGATCGAAAATTAAAAGTGTTTAAATGAAAATTATGAAATAACTACTTAGAGACAAACTTTCAATAGTAAAAATATACTTATACTTTGCTGGCAACAAAATATATATACAAATATATAAGTATTTGTTTTATTATATTCATCGCCACATAAGTATTTAAACCACTTTATCAGCTTATTTGTTTTGGTCATTAAATTGACTAATGTAATCTAACGTTAATAATAGATAGTCGTTGTCTCTTTAACTACCCTGAAACATAAATTTTTAAATCTTTACTAGACAATGCTTTAATTATTAGTCATCAAACTCTGTCTCTAGTTTTAAAATACAAAAGCAATATTCATAGATTCGTGCAGCTGAAAGTTGTATTGAAAGCACCCTTATTACCTATGCATTATAAACATCGCTAATGAGCTTGACCTCGTTGCTTATTCAGCAATTAATTAAATAGCGTAATGGTACTTTATTATGTGATATCTATCCACATTATTATTGTTTCTAAATAACTGTATTGTATGTAAAATACATTGATTTATGTATATGTTACTTTTATATTTTCCCAATAAACAAAGGGGCAAGCAAGGCAATTACCTGTGTAGCCTATTCAAATACGGTTTATCTAGTCTACCGATTAATGAAATTTCCATACACCTTTTACCATGAAATCACGGGCTAAATATCAAAGGTAAAATGTTGAAGGATGAGTAAATTGTATTTTCGGGTCGTAGTAACTTGCTCGGAAATGTTGGTGTTATGTTTTTTTATACCTGGGTGGCCAGGTAGGGTAGTGTGACCCTTTTGTTTCTAAATCTGTAAGGATTATAGGTAAAGTGTGTTGTTAGGTAGTCAACACACAACTTTGTTTTTGCAAATGGTGCAAATATGAACTCTCTCTGATTCTGATTACTATCTACTTACCATGCTTAGTTCAGTCACTATTATATCATCTGTAGTTCAGCTAAGCATATTCTGTCAGAAAGGTAAAATAAAACAAAATACGTAGATAGTTATATTCAAAATATTTATTTAATATTCTATAATTGCCGTAAATTTAAATTTATTCGGTACTAGCGGTCCGCCCCGGCTTCACCCTTTTTTTTTTTTTTTTTTTTTTTGTGTGGTGTCTCTCAATGTTAGCCAGAAGGGCTTCTACATTTTAACGCGGACGCGGGGGTGAACTGAAGGTTCACCCTGGTAGCGACATGCACAAGGGCGTCCCCCCTTGACGGGGACCACGAACCTCGGCTTGAGCTGTCGCTTGAGTGGAGGAGGCCAGAAGGGCCCTAATCGGACGGGCCGGCTTCACCCGTGGTACATGTTTACGTTTTCTCTCCATAAGAACCATCCTCGTACTTCAAGGAATATTATTATCGAAATCGGTTCAGCCGTTCTCGAGTTATGCGCTTACCAACACATTTTGCGATTCATTTTTATATAGGTATAAGAATTATAGGTTAATCGACGCCAAAATCAGCTGTATTCCGAAAAGTTCACGAAACCGTTCCGCCCGTGGAACCCTGGCACGGAGTCAAACATGGACCTCGTAAATAGTGACCCCAGTTCCGATTGGCCGGCATTCTGTTGACAAACACATTTATCTATATATCTCTGGCCGTAGTTGAACATTACGCCACGAAAATGGATGCTGCTTCGTGAAATAACATCATTTGCCAATTTAAATTTTCTCTACATAGGTATAAAATATAAATTTAATTTTTTTATATAAATTTTCTATACATAGGTATTTTTTTTACCAAATACATAAATGGATACACATTATTTTTGGTTATGTGGTGGAATATTTTCAGGTATATAAAAATATTGAGTAGCTATATAAAATGTATTTTATTCCCATTATAGGACGGGGACCTTAGGATAAGGCATCAATATTATCTACTAAAATCCACAACTAGAAAAAAACTTTTACCTATGTTTATGTATTAATTTATAAATCTGACTAGGTATGTAACTACAGGGAACACAATTACCCGTCATAGAGGCAGCAATTTGCAGCGCCGTACGTGGGCTCTAATATCCGCACAGACCCCAGACGTCAATTGAGAGACCTTCGCTTTTTATTAAACTCAATATTATCGTATAGCGTACGTAAAGATCTTGTATATTTTACACAGAATATTCTGTATAAGGTAACGAGAGTGAACATTTAATAAAAAGGTGTTTCGCAAGCACAAATAGTATTTACCTACTCCGTGTCCATCTATTCTTTAATTTTTTTTACGTAAACATGTTCGCATTGTTTTAGTGCAATTTTAGCTGACATAAGGGCAATCGCTTTGTTTGTAAGTTTCTAATCTTTATAAGCTAGTTACTTAAGTATTGCGTAAACTTGTTATTAATATTTTACTGTACCTACTTAGTTGGCATAAATAGGATTTGTTCATAAATAAAAGTCACAAAACGTAATATTATCTTTCTTCATCCGATAACAGTTTTTAATCCAAGTAAAATACGGAGATTTTCTCTTTACATTTTAAATCCTAATATTTCCTTTACCTAGTATTTTCTAAAGCTTCCTTTTTTCTGTTTAATCCGTTTTCCATTCGACATCCGCTTCGCTAAACAAAGTATTATTTATTATGGATGAAAAATATATCGTTCTTAAAGACAAACGCTATCTACATTCTACTATTACAGAGGAAGATATTATTATAATAATAATTATTAAAGACGAAAGATTTGATTGTAATTTATTGAACTTAAAAACTACTGGAGCGATTTTTTTTCAATAGAATCTTATATTATTGCCCAGTTAAATAGGCTTTATTTTTTACAACGGCATGACCCAAAGGATGCCGGCTAGCGGCTAATCTGAAAGAAATGTGTAATAAATTTTACAACAATTTGTTATGCTCTACCTATTGATAAAGTTTAATGTCAGTGGAATTGCGCGTTCCCGTTGCCTAGTTTTTTGCTAATGCTTTCTCTTAAGCTCTTTGGTTATAACTTACAACATTAAATCAATTAGGGAGAGTAGGTACCTACTAGATATTGTATCAAGTATAAACGTCCGCGTCGAATAGAGATAGTCTATCCGGCAACCGGCAAGGCTCTTTCATTTTTTACTATCTTAGGCCTTAGCACACAACAATGATTTTATGACTTTACGCTCGATATTTCATAAATTTGTTATTAAAGAATATGAATAATAGAATACATCCATATTATTTAATATTATAAATGCGAAAGTAACTCTGTCTGTCTGTCTGTTACTCAATCAAGCCCTAACTACTGAACCAATTTGCATGAAATTTGGTATAGAGATATTTTGATACCCGAGAAAGGACATAGGCTACTTTTTACCCCGGGACATAGGATAGGTTTTATCCCGGAAATCCCCCGGGAACGGGAACTATGCGGGTTTTTCTTTGGCTGCGCGGGCGAAACCGCGGGTGGAAAGCTAGTAAAAAATAAATTGGAAATTTATCTTCAGAAAACAACTAGTGATAGGTACCACAAAAGTTCTTCTATCCTTTACAACGTAGTCAATCAAATGTATAGAAACTAGACTGGCAGTTGTATCTACATCTTAGATCTACATACAAGTGAGGTATTAACAATGTATACACAATCGGGCTTCGAGTGGATTAATATGTGAATGTTGAATGAGGTATGAGACTGAATCCGTAAAAAATAAAGACATCTCTTGAGTCTTGAATCTTTACATATCAAAGCAAGCAAACGTACTAATAGAAAACCTTTAGGTATGAAAAAGTTTGCTCCAAAATAAAGAATGATAATATACCTACTTGTACTTACATGGCATTTCATAGGATGTGTCTCGAGTGCTAGGTAATTAGGTATTTCATTTTGTGCATTATTTAAAAATTAAGCCCATTTTCGTTGTCATTATTTTCGACAAATAAAAATTCTCTTAGCTTTAGAAATATTTTAAAGGAGAATTTTTTATCTCTTCTAAGGATAACATAGCGAATTCTTATTTAATATTTAAGATTAACGAAGACTACGTATTTGTTTTATCGCGTCATCGCTGTTTTCTAAGAACTTCCTAATTGCCATCTCTTCAAAGTTCTAAGTAGATTCCGATATGGGAAGTTTATGGGGTAGGTAATAAAAAATTACCTGTAAGAGTTTCAATTGTTTTGACCGCTGTAATATTATGAAGCTATGAGTTAACAAATAAAATGATTCATTCGAAGTGCTATTTTTGTTAAAATATTTGTGATGGTGTGAAATGGTCACATAACATCATATACATATTATAATATACATATACTAGCGACCCGCCCCGGCTTCGCACGGGTGCAATGCTGATACTAAATACACTACAGAAAAACTGTGAACGTTGTATATATAAAAACATAGCGGCCCGCTCCGGCTTCGCACGGGTATAAAATAGATAGCCGGGCGGCCGGCCGGTACCGCCGCAAACGCTACGTCCCGCAATTTTTAAATCTGTAATATCTTCGAAAATATTCACTTAAATCATACGGTGTAAAGGGCAATATAGATCTATATTAAATGAACAATGTATTCAAGGTATTTAATTGGTTAAGGATTAATGCTGTATTGGTTAAAATCGCATCGAAAATTAGCCATTATTTGTCGTAAAAAGTAAATGACAAAAAAAAGTTATTGTGGGTTATTCATAAGAGATAGACATATATACCATCGCGGACTTTTCTGTACATCTTTTCAATGTGTATAATACTTAGTACATTATTTTGATAAAACTCGTAGGGTTTAGCCTGCGTTTGCAATGTAAGCGGAAAAAATGTAATTTTTTACGACATCACATTAGAAATCTCAAAAATAACAGTACTTCTCCACTATTTAATGGATGTTATTATACATATAAACCTTCCTCTTGAATCACTCTATCTATTAAAAAAAACCGCATCAAAATCCGTTGCGTAGTTTCAAAGATTTAAGCGTACAAAGGGACATAGGGACATAGGGACATAGGGACAGGGAAAGCGACTTTGTTTTATACTATGTAGTGATATACAGATTATGACTCTACATAGTATTATGTAACGTTACCACCTATATATGTTTCTTCTTTCGTCTATAATTATGTAACTTACTAATTAAAAATCCTAAATGATCAAAAATAATTTATACAAAAAGGGTGGTGGTTTAGTCCACCTACATTGCGTGATACAATAGTATTGATTTTATGGGGTTTTCCTTGGGGCTTTCTTTGTCAGGATAATAATATTATTCACACGAAGGGTCCTACGAATAAATGGTTTTACCTTGTGAGTGTAAAAATAACATTAAATGTTAGTGGCTATGTTACTGATAACGGGTACCTACATATAAGCGTGCAGTATAGAAAAAATCATTATTAATACGAAAATAGCGTCAGCTACTTCATTACATACTAATATTGTTCTAGGATATCTTATAGTCAGGAGAGTCATTAGCCCGTCCGATGTTATTCCAGTCACGTTTGATAAGTAATTAACTTCCATAAGAAACTGGAATTGGAAAGATATTGTCTAAGAGCCTGTGAATGGCCTACCTATATTTCAAATTAGCCTACATACATATAATTAAAAGATTAGCATGTACCAGCTACATAAATGTCAATCAAGAGCACGAATTATATAAATTATTATAGGTAAAAGTTATTCTTGGTAAATTGAATGTTATGTACGTTAAAAATATGGACTAAAGATTAGGTAAAAAACCGAGATTTACGGCTTATTACCTACTTGCTAAATCTATTAAATCTATTAGAATTGTATTGAAAAAAATAATTAAAATGGTTAACTTTAATCAACAATAACTATTATCATGCTTTATATTTCCTATCTATGCTATACGTTTTATCCAGTCAAAAGCTCTAGAGCTTTCAGTTTTGGACAAAATTTGTGGTTATATTATACGATACGCCGCACTGAAATTAAAATTTACGCTTAGCTTGTTCAAAATCTGATAGGATACCAATTATGGAGTGAAAAATAACAGAGCCGGGGTGACACTAACAAATATTATTTCCTTTGAACGTTATTGTACTACGCATAGAGCACATTTTCATTTATGCAATGCTTTTCGAAACTCACCAACCAATTTTTGGGTAACATCACTAATGAGCTTTTTAATAGCTGTCTAGTCGAATTAAAAAGGGTAAAAAATTATCCGTAATCAATAGAGGTTGCAGTTATGATTAAAGCAGCACCAATATTACTTAAAACAGCCATGATTTTTAACGCGTAAGATACTTGCTTTCTATTAAACCTGATTTACATTAATTATAGATTATATCAGTATAATAAAAAGACATTTCATGTGACCAAAAATAAATATTTTTATGGAAGAAACGAAGTAAATAGATGCATGTTTACGTAAGTTTAATAAAGAATTCCAAATTAAAACCATGTTCAACAAAATAAAACGTTCATAATATGAACTCGAATGCGAATCGAGCGTTTAATTTTCCTCTCATTTGTTACTAATTGATGTTCTCCCGAAGGGCTGCCGCCACACATTAAATTGATATAATAGAGTTTGTGCCGCGCTGGTGTTTCTTGCAATAACATGAGCAATAACACGACACGTAATTAAAATTGTATTTACACTAGCTAGCTGCATTGCTATGCGTGTAAATTATAAGGTTTTGATATGGTAATTACAAAACTTTTATGTGACTATTTAAATTTTCTGACGCTATAAGGAACAAAAATAATGATATCTATTACCTACTTTTTATAAGTTCATAGTCGGTACTTCGAACATTTTATTTTTTTATTTTTAGCACCAAAATTTCTCCAGATCTCAAATGAATTTTCTTTTTTTTTATTCTAACTAGATACCTTTATAACTAAATTATTATTTACCTTTGTTTTGCTCTAGATATGTTTCTACACTATATATTTATGTTAATCTACAATTGCAACATAAATGAAAGATCATTTATGTTATTTGTTTCTCACCATTTAAACCTTCTCTGGACTACGACAAAGCGATCCTCTGGCCAAATGCCATGCAAATGCCATGCGAATGCCATGCGAATGCCATGCGAATGCCATGCGAATGCCATGCAAATGCCATGAAAATGCCATTTGCCTCTTTTACCTGTGACATGCACGGCTTTTAGCATATATAACATAATTTAATATAAGTAAATAACGAAATGACAGAATTTAACTGGGATGCAGTAGTTACTTTTATTAATAGAAAAGTATCAAGAAAATGAATCATTGTATAAAACCGGCGGCCTGTATTCAGCGGCAAGGCGGTCTAAAACCCGGCGGCATGTGTGGTTGCGCCAAAATGACAGTACCATGACTGCGTTAGAACTTAGAGCCCTTAATTATTATTGAAACACACGAAAGGTGTGCAGTACGTGCAAAAAGTTTATACGTTCTGACCATTTTGAAATTATGTGCTTATTTTGTTTGTAAAATACTGATTAGACTAGGTTTTTTATGTATATATTTTTTTTGATCTCATATAATGTGAATTATGTGATATTACGACTGAAAAAGAGGTATTTTTGGTTTTAGTTGTTTTTTCTAATCACAAAAGATATGGTTGTATGTTTTGTTGATTATTTTAAATAGAAAATTTATAGTAGGTAATGAAGATTTCTAAAAAATAAACAGACTTTTTCATTTATTTGTGTACTTTTCCTTGTTTTAAAAATGGTATATACCTACCCTTAGGGCCGGCGCCCACTGCCGGCACGGCACGGCATGGCATGGCAGAGCATCCCGCGGCGTGCAATGGCACCCCGCGGCGTGCAGTGGCATCCCGCGGCGTGCTGCGTGATCCCGCGGCATTCAGTGGCATGCCGTGGCATCCTGCTAAAAGCCCCACTAATGCTGCATAAGTTTCAACCTTATTTCAACTAGCTAGCAATCATAATTCCTCGACCCCAAAGTGACGCATACGCCTCGCGGGATGCAATGGCGCGCCGCGGCATTCCTTGGAATGAAACAGCAAGACACGTCATGCCGCCGCATCCTGCGGCGTGCCGCGTCATGCTGCAGCATCCTGCGATACGTCGCGGCATCGTGGCACCGAAATAAAGTAACTTGAATTCTAAACTGATTGAAATAAGATTCAAAATAACTTCATTAGTAATAAGATCCTCTGCCCTGCCATGCCACGCCGTGCCGGCAGTGGGCGCCGGCCCTTATAGACCACGCGACCTCACACGTCACTTTTAGATACGCGACTACTGTAGGGTTAAACGCGTGTAGTAAAAAAAAAGGCTAAGTTTTACCGAATTATTTTTTAGCGCAATTCTTTTAAGTTTTACATTCATAGGATCCTTCATCCTGGCAATAATAAACAGAACAAAAAATGAATTATCGAATCAGTCCAGCTGTTCACGACCAAGGGAAATACAGATCCATTTTTTATATGTATACTGTATAGAGATAAAGACCTGCAAAACAACTCTTATAGTTGCAAATTTTCTTTGTTTAACGTGTCCCGACCCCGAGCCACCCGAGCCTTGTATATATCGAAGTTTTGAACCGTCATCTGTCATCCCACGTTAGTTTTATAAAACATACACCTAAGTAGTTGGCAAATAAGTTTGTAGTTTTAGGTACTTTTCACTGGACAGCTACCAGTATACCTAGTCTATTAATAGACTCACATTAATATTTAGAATAGGTGAATAGACGGGTCGAATGGTGGGTAAGCCGAAGTTAGTGTTTAGATGTAAAATCATTTTTGTGTAGAGCTTGTGTAGAGCTAAACTTTTAATGTATCCAACTTGAACTATTCATAAAATAGAAGTTTTCAAAAAAAGTAATTTGAATTTGATATTGATATACATACAATAATTGTAATTATTATACATTAACTATTCATGATTCATCCATAATTCCATAGTCCATGTAGTCTAAGATCCCACTGCAGGATCAGTGCGTTCATCGGTTTTTTGCTGAAAACCGAATTTTTATGTATATTTATAATTAGGAGAATATATATCGACTAGGTTGCCAGTCAAAATTTGGCCGCAAGCATGTTTAATTAAAATTTTTCTAATCGATTTTTGGGAAAAAAATTCGTTCACTTGTTTTTTGAATAAAATGTAGTCTACATCACGTCAAATGATATAAAAATTCTAAAAAATCACGGTTGCCGCTTTTCACCTGGCCGCAACATCTTGGCAGCCTGGTGCAAACAGGTATGATTTCGATTCATTTTTGCGTTCATAACGCACATTTATGAATCATATATCAAATTAAAGCTAATTTTTTTCTATTTATTATCATATATGGTTGCCTAATTAAATCTCGCCGCAAATAACGGCGGAGGCACACGATGCGTTGCGGCGGCGGTGCGGCGCCGGAGCGGTGTCGCTGCGTCGTCTTACATAGAAATATCTGTGGCATGTCACACGATGCGCTCCGGCGCCGCACCGGACTTGTAACCACCAAGACGAGGCGGGGAGGGGTGAATGCGGTGCGACGTCGGAGCGGCACCGCTCAGTTGTTTTGCGTCACAAGGAAGGACACGCTTTGCAACGCTGTTACGACGCCGCTGCGACAGAACAACGTTACGGCGCCGCACCACTCGTGTGCCCACTGACGCGGTGAAATCTTTGCGGTGCGGCGCCGCAACGCATCGTGTGCCCCCGCTCTTAGGGTTGCTTGCTTTTAAAAATTATAAATATAGGATTAGTGCGTTCATCGTTTTTTGCTGAAAACCGAATTTTTATGTATATTTATAATTAGGAGAATATATATCGACTAGGTTGACAGTCAAAATTTGGCCGCAAGCATGTTTAATAAAAATTTTTCTAATCGGTTTTTGGGAAAAAAATTCGTTCACTTGTTTTTTGAATAAAATGTAGTCTACATCACGTCAAATGATATTAAAATTCTAAAAAATCACGGTTGCCGCTTTTCACCTGGCCGCAACATCTTGGCAGCCTGGTGCAAACAGGTATGATTTCGATTCATTTTTACGTTCATAACGCACATTTATGAATCATATATCAAATTAAAGCTAATTTTTTTCTATTTAATATCATATATGGTTGCCTAATTACATCCGGCCGCAAATAAGGGTTGCTGGCTGTTAAAGATGTTGAATATTTAAGGTTGAGTGTAAACATGCTTGCAGCCAAATTTTGACTGGCAACCTAGTTGATATATATTCTCCTAATTATAAATACATATAGTTACATAAAAATTCGGTTTTCAGCAAAAAACCGATGAACACACTAATCTTATATTTATAATTTTTATAAGCCAGCAACCCTTATTTGCGGCCGGATTTAATTAGGCAACCATATATGATAATAAATAGAAAAAAATTAGCTTTAATTTGATATATGATTCATAAATGTGCGTTATGAACGTAAAAATAAATCGAAATCATACCTGTTTGCACCAGGCTGCCAAGATGTTGCGGCCAGGTGAAAAGCGGCAACCGTGATTTTTTAGAATTTTTATATCATTTGACGTGATGTAGACTACATTTTATTCAAAAAACAAGTGAACGAATTTTTTTCCCAAAAATCGATTAGAAAAATTTTAATTAAACATGCTTGCGGCCAAATTTTGACTGGCAACCTAGTCGATATATATTCTCCTAATTATAAATATACATAAAAATTCGGTTTTCAGCAAAAAACAGATGAACGCACTGATCCTGCAGCCGGATCTCGTACTAACATTCAACGAAATAATGACAACGGAATTAGGTATAAGTAGGTACTGTTTGAAAACTATTGTCTACCAATAAGTTTGACCATTGGCCTAGTTTCTTATACAGCTCAATCAATATTCTATATTGACTTTTGCAAGAAATACAGACACCGCATTATTCTGAGGAATAATAAACAATAAACAAATAATAAATATGATGATAAATTCAACATAACTGAATTGAACTTTTATAATAATTAAATGTAGCATGTGATGTTCTATTCCATTGTTCCATTACAAATAAAATTGGATGCTTCCAAGTTAATGTGATATTTGTATTGACTGTTGAAATAGATTTTTTTTCAATATATAGTTATCCAATATTATCTTAAAGGTTTTATGCTTTCTTTGGTCCTAAATGCTAATTATAATAATTATCATAGGTATACAAGTGGGAAGAATGGCAAACTGATAGAGCCATCGCAGCGAGCTCGCTGAGCCATCATGCATCGGTACAAAACTGCTAAGTAATTTTATTTCGCCTCAAATATCGAAAGGGGAACCCATGCCAGGTAGCGGGGTTGATACCAGAGATGTAACGGAGCTTCGATTCCGGTTCCGTTAAGTCGGAACTTCCGATTATTATTACACTTTCGGTTCCGACTTCGGTTCCGATACTTTTGTATCGGATGTTAATCGGAGGTCGAACGAAACAAAGCGGGCGGCGCGCGACGGCCTGTGCCGAACAGGTTCATACATGTCGCGCGGGGAATCCCCCGACCCCCACTACGTGCACTCTATCATCAATTATTTTTTCACTTGTTAGTTGTTATTATTTGTTACGCCAAAGACACGTTTATAGGTTATAGATAATTGTTTTGATTTTTGCGGCTTATTATCAATGAAAGTGATCTGTTTTTGTGTGGGATAATGAAACCTAAGTCCAGTTGTATTTGGAACTACTTCAATGAAGTTAATTCAGATTCGGCAAAGTGTAAACTGTGTATAAAGACGTATTCAAGAAAGGGAGGTACGACAACGTCCTTTAAAAGTCATTTGAAGTCTGTCCATGCCACTGAATATGAAGAATTCATTAAGTCAGAAACTGAAAAAAAAGATACTGTACAGCCTTCGACTTCGACGCCCCTTCAGGATGCTAAAAAACAAATGACTTTAAAAGAAACTTTGCTGAAGAATACAAAATGGTGCACTTCTCATGCTAAATCTAAGGAAATTGACAGATTCATTAATTTTATCTTTTGTTCATTTGGAATTATGCCAATTTTTTTTCACAGTTGTTTTTTATTTTATAATAAAAAATAAAAATGAAAAGAATTGACTATAAATCATGTTTTATTTGTCCTTAAACAAACTGACCCTGCCTCCGATTTCGATTCCGATTTCGATTCCGATTCCGATAAACCAAATTTGAAAACTCCGATTCCGATTTCGGTTCCGATAAAACTACCTCCGTTACATCCCTGGTTGATACTATGCTGTGCTATGCTTTTGATACCGTTGCATATAACAATAATGAGAAAAAAACCGCGAATAAATAAATAAAAAATAAGTGACTAATTGATAACGTTCCATACGACGTTGGTTTAATGCTCTAAGCCCGCCGCGGCCGATTTGTTTAACATGAAAAATATCGTCACTTTATGTTTTCTACGTTATTTACATATATTTTTACAGATAAATTGTGACAGGGAAAAAAATAATTAAATTCTTCTATCCATTAAGTAGATACATTAGATAGGGTGGATGTACCACTAGTTGACCATTTAAGCGGTTTTATCTTTAGCTATATATATAAAAAACAGGTTATTTGTTTTACGTTCAATGTTATTTTTGGGACACAGATAATTGAATACTCACTGTAACTTTTGTTCTTAATATCAATTTGATAACCTTCAAAGGTTTTATGAAAACTACTCTGAAAGTTATTTCTGCTAAAAACACCATTACTTGACCACATTACTCTAAAAGTTGACCATTTTCAAAATGGACAAAATGTCCTTCTTCGAACATTAGTTTTGTTTAATAAATAAATAGATAGGTATATTATTTAATAAATAAAGATAGGTTGATGAAATCAAACCACTTGGTCACGGAAATCAAGTGGACAACTCAAGGTTAATAATATTCTCGGCCCCGAAACCTGACCAACTAAGTTCGGTATAAAAATCTTACGGTGGTCAGCTTTTGGAAATATGCAAAATAAAGCTATGACTTAACTACGGCTTATATGGTTTGTTAAATTAGGTAGGTATAAGCACAAACCAAAGCAAGTCTTTCTTAGCAAAATATAAAGAACCAAGAGCTGACCATACTGGTCAACAATAAGCGAAAAATTGTTTTCGTTGCTCCAAAAGATAACCAGGCCGCTAAAAATCATGAAAAACTGTTCATGCCAAAAATGAAGCCGAAAGTCTATAACAGAATGGTTCAACATTATGCCTATAACAAGACATATAAAGAGTAATCGATTGCATTCAAGATAAATTAAGATTTCCCAATCAACTCCCGATAAAAAACTCTTAGTAAAAAATGTGATTACTTACGGGGCACCTACTTAATTACATCTTCGTGTTGAAAAAATGTCAATATTTCTGACCAATGGCAGCAAGGTTTGTTTTTATTTTATAGATGATGTTGCTTTATAGAAAAAACAATAAACTATCATCTGGGGCTGCCGTATTTTCTTAATTGGCGCGTATATTTGAATTTCGGTCATGTATTGGCGCTTGGTCAGCTAGTGGTACATTGACCCTATTTAGATATTTAAATAAAATATTGTAGTTATGAATATAATTCAATTATAAAAAATCAGGTCGACAGACATAAATTTCATAGTACCTAATTATAGACCGGTACGTAAGTTCGTTGAATAACAATCGTGAATCGACTATCTTGATTACACATGCGCGGGCTTCCCTACCGCACTGAAGTTGCTGCGAGTCGACCTTGTTATTCAAGTGGGCCGTGGAGGCTAGGCCGATTGATGACGAATGGGACCGAGTAGTGCCGAATCGACTGCTGGCTGGGACTTACGTTCGCCCGGTCAACACTTTATTGACTATTTTCTTGCGCTATTCTTATAATAAAACATCGTCCATCGAATTTAAAACATGGAATATACGTATTAAACAAATAAGTAAAAGTGAACGGCAAGTGAAAGTGGTTTTAGTCACTGCATTGGAGTTAATGTACGTGCAGTATTAATATAAGTTTCGTTATTATGACATGAAACCTGGAAGATTCTCCTCGGCAGCTGCACCTGATGAATTACGTTAATTGATACTAATTATACTTGCGACTAAAATAAAGGTAGGATCGTAACGTCATTGTTACACAACCATCCAATTGTATACAAAGGAAGTCGGTAGTTTGCTCTCTATAAGGAAGTATCTAGCCAGGATAATGCCGACCACAGTACACGAGAACATCGCGCTCCTCAACATGATGTCTTCAGACAATTTAGATGATGATTTAAAAAGTGTTGCGCTTCATTACCCATCTGATCGACGCTTGCAAAGCGACGGCGCATGCGTGGAGGAGAGGGTCAGAACCTCGCGTGGCGACATCCTGGTGGCAGTCCGGGGGGACCGTAAAAAACGCGCCATAATCACCTACCACGACCTCGGACTTAATTATGCAGCGAATTTTCAAGCGTTTTTCAATTTTGTTGATATGAGAGCTATTTTGGACAAATTTTGCATCTATCACGTTAATGCTCCCGGCCAAGAAGAGGGTGCCCCAACCCTACCCGAAGATTTCGTTTATCCTAGTATGGATGAATTGTCTTCCCAGATTGATTTTGTTCTCGGCCACTTTGGAATAAGGTCGTTCATTGGATTCGGAGTAGGTGCAGGAGCTAATGTACTATCGCGTTATGCGCTTGCTAACCCAGAAAAAGTAGATGCGCTAATTTTGATCAACTGCACTTCCACCCAGGCCGGGTGGACCGAATGGCTCTATCAAAAAATTAATACTAGACAGCTTCGTTCCAGTGGGATGACTCAAGGAGCCTTAGATTATCTCATGTGGCATCATTTCGGTCGAAGCACTGACAATCGTAACCACGATTTAGTGCACGTCTACAAAGAGTGTTTCTCGCATGTGAACCCAGTTAATTTATCTATGTTTATTGATTCATACCTGCGCCGTACGGACCTGGGAATCTCGCGCGACAGCAACTCTGTCAAGGTCCCCGTCTTGAACGTAACCGGGGCTCTCTCTCCTCACGTGGAAGACACAGTGACATTCAACGGTCGTTTGGAGCCATCCAAGACGTCTTGGCTTTGTATTTCAGATTGTGGAATGGTTTTGGAGGAACAGCCTAACAAAATATCCGAGGCATTCCGATTGTTCCTTCAAGGGGAAGGTTACTGCAGGTAGTCATGTTGCGTAGGAATTACAATATAAATATGCAACGCTGCTACATTTAACCTAGAAATGCACACGATGCTTATCCCCACGCGAGCTTCTACAACACATTTGTTGTGAGCGCATTGGAAACGTAGGAAAAAATTGTTATGCCTTGTTTTAGATATAATTACGAAATATATTTATTTTACGGCTTAAATTGCCTTTTATTTTACCTACATTTATTAAACTAATTTTACCTTATTGGATTACAAAATTAAATGCACTTCATATATCAAATGAATCGCACAAGAATGTACTTTGATTATTTATTTTTGGTAACAACTTATATGCCTTAAATGGGCTTGATTTTATAAACTTATTAAAATGTTATTGGATTATTTTAATAACACAATACATACATTTATTCACACATAATTGAGTAACGTTCATGCTCTTATCGTTATCACAATGTTTAAAATAATAATAAATTGCTTTGATTCCACATAAACTTCCACAATAAACAATACAGACTCTTTTTGTCCAGAATATTGATTGGATCATAATATTTGAAAATTTATTAAATAACTAGTTACTTAGTTACGAATAAACTTTTTGTTTTTATCATAATATATAAAATCAAAAAGTTTATTTCATGACTTTCTCTCTCTTATCATAATACTCTAATGTCTAGACTTTAAATTAATCGACAAAAAAGACAACTATTACAATTAAGCTTGTTGTCTAAATTGACCTATTTTATTTTATATCCGCTTGTCAGACTATATTTAAGTGCCCACTAAAAGGCTAGAGGCAAAATTTAGTAACAAATATTTTTTGGATAAAATACCTACTCAAAACTACTTTGAATAAATAAAACTTCAAGCGCTCGTACGAATGTTAGTGGAATGTTAAATATAATGGTCAATTTCCAAAAAAACTATGTTATAACCTTTGAAATTTCGAAAAAAAATTAATTCAATTTTCTTATTTTCAACATAATTATGATGGAATAAATAATGAGATTTTTGAATGATATTCACAATTTTATTTAAAAACATTGAATAAATAATAATAATTATATCTCAATGCTTCTGTGTTAGTTTTAAGTTCTATTTCCAAAATAAATAAACAAAGGCAACACAGAAAGGAAACGAACGCAGAACAATATTAAACTTTTACCCGTAGCTACAATTAATTTTCGATTCGCTTTGAATGGTTGATTTGCGATTCGTTTTCCCCCTTTTTCCTGTGAATAAACGTGCATGGCCACCGCTCGCCACCCGGGGAGGTTTCAATGGAGTAGCAACTAAGGTTTGACGCCCGCCTCACCCCCTACTGACCACTGGGTGTACAGATTATCCGATATTTTTCCGAAGAATACACACGGAACGTTGGATATCGGAGATTTGTTTTTTGTGTGAATGCAGTCCTTTTTGTAAAGGAAGGGAAGTACATATTTAAAATGAGGATTTCCTGTTTAATGTGGGACATCACGTATGCACGAGTAGTTCCTTGGTTATATTTACGTTTGTTTTGTTTTTGTATTATGTATTTAGTAAAGCTAAATTGTAGTCTGACCTAATCACATGCTGTTGCTATTAGATATAGGTAAATAAAATAAGATATTATTATTCAAGTTCTTGTGGTGAGAGTGGTTAGTGGTTACGTCTTATTGAAATTTATATCATTAACATTGTTAGTACATATATTATTTTTCAAATCTTAATAAATCGAAAAAAGGGCAGTTAGCGATGTAGTTTGTGACTGTCTTATCTAATAGGGTTGCTACGTTACGCACTATATTTTTTATTGTTTTATGCAAGGTTTTATGCATAATCAACATGTATATAATATAAAAACTATTCAATAAAGTATGATTTGGAAAGCTTTTTAGCTCTCAATTTTCTGAATTTACCATAGTAAGTACTAGATGGCGCTGTGTGTATTATCTCCAAAACTTTTATTTATTTATTCATTTATAAATTTAGCCATAAATCTATCATAACGTTCTTTTATGTATTAGAGTAAAATCATGTTTGTTTTGTAAATGCTCTTAATATAATTAAAAAAAAAAATAAACATTATTTGAATATAATATATTTATATGTAGATAGTTAGTGTACCTAATACTTTTAAGTATCTACTTACCAACTGAGTAGATGTACTGTACCTAAATACATATTATGGGTTTCCTATGTTAAGCACAAAAGAAATTGCCTTTACAGTAATAAAGTAGGTAATGAAATATTTTTGTGCAACTCCAACTCCAATTTGGTCTGCTCAACTCAAAATTGTTTTTGTTTCACTACAGCAACATTTTAAATAAGTAAGTAAAGAAAATTATAGAAATCTTAAACTAAACAGTTACTTATTAATATTCAAGACTTGTGCCAGTGCATGTGCAGTGTATTACATTGTTTATTGTATCGCGTTGCAATTGGGATGAACAACGCGTAGCTCTACGGAAATTGTGCGAACTATGAACACTTCAGGAACTCGTACGAATGCATCATAAGTAGCCATGTACTCAGTGGCTTAGCTAGCTAGGGCTCAAGGGGCCCAACCGTCGAATTTTAGTAGAAAATGTCCACAGAATAGTATAGTATTATATTATCCACGATAGAACTAAATTTTCGTCAATTCGTTTTCAAAATAAATATGACAGCAACTTTGCAACTTCGTTCGTAGTTAGGTATGGTATGGTGTTCTTTTTCGTTGATCGTTGAGAGGCCCTATTTTGTTATTTTCCATGGCCCTTGGTTACCTGGCTACGGCTCTGCATATAGTAGCTAACATATCGATATGTTTCGAGTCGTAAGTCAAGCTTTAACTCAAAGCGATCGCTTTATACTAGTGTCGAAGCTTTGTAGGCAAAGTGGCTGAGTGCTGGGCGTTCTAGTGGACGCTCAAAGAACATTGTTTCCTTCAACCGGCGGATTGACTGGAATGCTATATTTGAACAGAGAATCGATACGTGACGGCTAAATACGGTTCTATTTTCTGGCGGGTTCGTGATAAAATATTATGTTATTTAAATTTAATTATATAGATAAGGTAAAAGTTTCACAAACTTCACAAACTTTGTAGATTACTACTAAGTATTTTAGGGATGTATCATGTAGGTATCTACTAATAGTATAGTACAGTATAGTGTCTGTGTTACTACTTAAAAAGGATTTTCCTTGATTAACTGTATTTATGTTGGCCATAATGATTGTTTGTAAATGAGTATCATAATACAGAGATATCATATTATACAAATAATGGATATATTTATAAAACTAGTAACGTAACGGCACCAGTCTTGTACAGATTAAGGAAAAAATTGAAGTTTTTTGCAAATTTCTCGTAGGTTTTTTAACTTTATTGGATATTGTTTAGTTATATCTTTAGTTCAATGTTAGTTTAACGTAACCAATGTTAAAAAAAAGATTACAATGCATAAATAATGAAGTTATTTATAAATTAAAAAACCACTTTTTTGCACCAGTGTTGGACAGTGAAAAATCTAATGATGGACACCCAGTTTTGGACAACATCCAGTTATGAACACCCATTTATGGACTGTACCTAATGTCGTTTCTCCAGTTATTTACACTTGGAGAAGACTTATAGTTATCAATAGAATCTTGAAAATGATGATTGGAATACAATAAATCGGGGATGTATTTATAAAAATAGTACTTATTAATTATTTTGCATACTTATAATATTTGAAACAGTCTTAATTTCCATTTTCTAGGCAAAAAGACAAATGCATCGTTAAATACGAGTTATGTCCGTTAAGAAACACCAATATGGTTTTTTTTCTCAATAAGTCAGGGATGAAAAATATAACTAAAAAAAGTACTGCCATTCCATCCATTTTGGGACTTCTTCTTCTTCGTCATATCACTCTAGGGGGGTAGATGTTACCCGCTTCACGATGTTCCGCCATATCTCTCTGTTTCCTGGCATTCCGCTACACTCGTGAAGTGAATCGCCAATCTGAATCCGCCAGCAGCCTTAATCTGATCGGTCCATCGATATGGATTACAAATTGTAGCACGAGGCAAAAAGCTTTTTTTAAACTGTTGTCAAGATGGTGTGGATGAAATTTAAGCGTGTGTGCTATATGGTGGTGGAATTTAGCAGCAGACAACGATCCAAACAGTTCATCAGAGAACTCTCTATGATAGATGCGTTACAATACGCATAAGTATGCGACTTCTCTACGCAGTGATAGAGAATGAAGCCGAGAACGAGTCGCACAGCACACAATGACCCATTGTTCTAAAATATATTCTTCATGTTTAGATAGATATTATGTTGTTGGACCCATTAGTGTAATTTTAACAAAAAAATATCACTGTCCATTATAGGAACCAAAGCAAATCCAGTCATGGACAATTGTTGTACAATATTGGAACCCTTTGTTTGAAATGGTCGTGATAGGTATATTATTAATCAGAAAGAAAAGACAATACAGAAAAGCGCATGTAATTAATACCTTTAAAAAAAGTTTATTTTCGACATAATATGTCCATAAATGGATATATCCATAGAATTAAATCCAGTTATGGACACTGATGAATTTTATTTAAACAACATAACCTATCATGATACTAAATCGTGTAATATTTCGTACACTTAACTACTATAAATAAAAGTAATATCAAATTTTGCTGACATTTATACAAAAATTCTTATAACCAAAATTGTGTCCTCACTTCCTTAAGGATTTTCTTAGTAAAAACGGATTTCTTCGAAACGAGTCGCAGCAACTAAACATAACGTTCTGCCATCTTCAAACATTTTGGCCGAATAAGATGAAATGTCGTATTTTGATAGCTTATGAACCAAACTTTTATTTTAAGTATTGCCAAATTATATAACGTTAATTTTGGTCTTAATATTTAAATTTAATATTTATTTTGTCCATTACTGGATGCTTGTCCACGACTGGTGCCGTTACCTTAGGTACATATCTGTTCCATTGTTTATTTTCTTTATCTTTAGAGAGTTGTATGAAGCACATTTATCGAGAATTCCCATGGCAATTTCTAGACAAATTACATTTAATCCAGAAATATTCGAACATACCTATTTCTTGAGACTTGAGCGTTAGAATAAGTAATCTTTACAAAAAGTGTAATGTTGTGTATGATGTATCTGGAATTTAATAATACATTGTATCATTGGAACTATGTACAATTGGTCTGTATCGAAGGATCGACTAAACCAATAACATTGTAGGCCACGGAGTTGGCAAATTGTCGCCGTCGACTGAACAGCATTCTCGCAGAGCTACGCGCGCCTCGAATATTTGATATTGAATTCTGCTCTTTACTCTTGGGGATGTTACATTTTTGTCTATAGGAATTTTTGATAAAGGTTTCATATTGGTTGGGAATTTAGCATAGACGTTTTCCGTCGAACGTATAGGTAAGGAACAATTATATCGGGTTAGATATTTTCTCGTTGTTTTTCGTGATTTTGTTGCTATAAATATTTTTTGCTATCTGCGAAATATAAATAAATTTTCTCTTATTTTAACGGAACAATAAATATCTGTATATGAATCATAATCAATCATCATAAAGAAATGTCAAAGGAGAGTAGATGAATTAGGACTTTGGGCATTGAAATAAAACAACAATAATTCGTAAATGTATTTAATATTACAATAAACAGATCACATAGATTTAATATTTACATAATACAATCATATTGTCGAAAACATTCAATAAAAATTGACTAGATCAATAAATTTATTTACAAATGTAAGCTCCATAAAAGTAGAGAATGATTCGTCAGTCCAACTATTATTTACAAATTATTAATAACCACATATAGTTAACTAACTAATTTAATAGCTAACTAATCTACTGACAACATGAGATCATTTTAAACAGTTGATTATTTTACTAAAACAAGTATGGGCAAATCTAGATCAGTAGGCTAAGCTTCTTATTGTTCAATAACATCTCGACTCTCGAGTGAAGTATTTCATTGCTATGAAATATATTAAAATCTGTCGTATTTCGACGATTAAATTTTAAGTTTCAAGGGAAAATTAATATTTCATCTCTTCAAATAAATTGTTAATATGCTTTTTATAAACCGAATGCTTTCGTAAAAATAAATCGAATAGACCTTGAAGCATATGACGTTACAAAATAAAACAATTTTCCAGCGGAGTATAAAAATAATTAGGCTCAGGCTGAGATTCTCATATTTAATTACCCATACTTATTTCTCTCCTCTAATCGATACACACAGATAAAAATATTGTATATGTATAAGGAAATCGCTTAATCTATTTCATAGTGTAATATGGCAGTTAACTGAAGCGTAGTTTGTGTCTTT
This sequence comes from Colias philodice, assembly GCF_061535455.1. Lineage (NCBI taxonomy): Eukaryota > Metazoa > Arthropoda > Insecta > Lepidoptera > Pieridae > Colias > Colias philodice. The sequence goes on along the minus strand of NC_143103.1, from coordinate 6,085,941 downwards.
AGTTGTGACGTAAGAACTTCGATTCTATTTTCGTTATATTAATCCGATATGGACAATATTACTTTTAATATGCTTATGGAATTCCTAAGAATGCCTGAAAGTCTTTTAAACAGTAGCATTACGTGAAAATACAATAACATGGATTAGATGGTACATCTCGTTATCATGTCATTACAAACAATTTGTACTAATTGTTTGCTTTCGTGCGCTCTCAATAATAACCTTCTACTAGGTAAGTGTATTCTATGTTACATAGTTCCACTTTAACATTAAAGTTATGACGTAATTAACTCATTTTATTACCATAATTAAGGTACGCCGTGGCCGTAGAGAATTTATTAAACAATAATGTATTAAAAGATACACGCACACACAGGGTATAAATACACCAAGTACTGTTTCAGATTCAATTAGTGTTTAATGACTGCTTCATGTCACCAACGATATTACAACAGATGTTTAAAACATAATTCCATAATAAAACATGTTAATGAATAAACATTTTCGTATAATTAAAGAGTAATATTAATATTTAGGCTTCTGATATTTATGGAGTTTGTTGTTTTCTAAAATCCTATAAGATAGAATTCGATCCTTCTATGATATCGTTAGTCTTATACCCAAATCATACTGTAAATTTAACTTTACATATTACCTAATCTTAATCTAAATACTATTATAAAGGCGAAAGTTTGTAAGTATGGATGTATGGATGTATGGATGTTTGTTACTCTTTCACGTAAAAACTACTGAACCGATTACAATGAAATTTAGCACACATATAGAGGGTAACTTGGATTAACACATAGGATAGGTTTTATCCCGGAAATCCCACGGGAACGGGAACAATGCGGGATTTCCTTTGAAAACGCGGGCGAAGCCGCGGGCGGAAATCTAGTTAATTATATTAATTTTAAATAAGCTAAAATAATTGTTTATTTCTTTTTAAATTAAACATTTGCGAAATTCGTAGCTAATATGTTAAAAATTATTGCGTACAGTCTACACCTTTTTGAAGTAATTAGCGTTTTCACATAAATGCCCTATTATCACATTTGCCTGCGCGGCCGAATAAACTTTACCCACACTGTATGTAATTTTCAACCTACTCAGTTAAAAATTACCCACGTTTTACTCTTTTAATACGCGTTTATCCAACGTTTGTTGTTAGAAACTAAATGTATTAAATGTGCATCTAGGATAACTGTTAAATGTAAAGTTATTTATTTTTTTAAATTTGTCCTTTAATTCCCAGTTCAATTTTATTCGCCCTGATTCCTGTGCAGCCGATTCTATAGCCGTTAAATGAACTCAATGCAGTCGCAAATCGTAAAATAAAATTTGTAGCCTATCAAGCTGGCTTTTGATCTCATTCTATTGAATATTAAGAATTCCGATTTCATTAATTTTACGGTTTGTAGGTACTTTAGTTCTAGGTAGTGTAGTTTTACACTGCACTTATTTGTTAAGTCTGAAAAAAATCACGATAGCAATTCTTTTTTTTTTATGGAAAAATTGAAAGATTCGATCAAGCTGGAAAGGTACTCGATAGTTCGATGATCGAGAAGAAAATAATTCGTGTTTATTACTTTAGTTTCATTTTATTTTCTTTAGTATTTGTGTTGATACTAGAATTTCATCGTTTTAATAAAAATATTTAAATAAAATCATACAGCTCTTTATTAATTGTAAACAAATAAAATAACAATGTAATAAAGTAGATATTCATTCTATAGAATGTTCGCCAAATGTTACAGGCAGCCTAAACACTAGTTCCTAGTACATTAATTTTTAACAAGGTGTTATATACTTAGCACTCGAAACTTCTAAAACCGAGAACTCTTAGTTAATTCGGTGCACACCTGACTCCAATTAATATTAAGTACTTTGGATCTTGTGATTCAACACTCAACAGTGTTTTTTAAAACCTCAGTCACCTCACTTTGGCAACTCAGACGGGAACGGAATGCCTAATTGGGATACTGAGTTACATTCACCGAACTTTGGTTATTAAATTCGTTGCTCGTATAATATTAGGCTCGTAAGAAATTTGGACAAGCGCCCCAAATGATAAGAAAATTACGCTGTGTGATCGTAGTATCAATAAATTTTTAAAATATTTACATAGACAGACTTTGAAGCTATTCTTTGGTTTAGAATTTAGATCATTAGCTTGGATATGGTTTGTACATAATCTTTCTCGGGATTATAAAAATGAATAAAGATATTTCCCGGGATTTTATTAATAAAGTTTTCAGGGTGTTAGGAAGAATGAATTGAAAGCGTGGCTAAGCGCCTTATTGAATCTACTCCTTTTATTCACATTGCGATCGCGGATATCGAACTCAATTGAAAGGAAATTACTGATTAGCAATTAGATATTACAATAACAAATAAAATTACAATCAATGAAATTATATCCGCATCAGTGTCTGCAAAACCAGTCAAATCTAGAAATTCATACGTACGTACGTCTCCGCTAGCTTTGCTCGAGGTGCGTGCGCGACATCAGCGAGACAGGGCCGGACTCACTGTTCTTGGTGACTCAACTAATTTGCCCCAAGTACCTTAATCAATAAAGTTAACTCAAGTGCCTTAATCAACGAAGTTGACTCAAAGTATCTGCATGTAAGCCTGAAAAATGAACGAACTCTACTAGTCAGGCGCGGTCACCGGGTCGGAAAGGTATTATAGGATACCGTCCCCCGAAAAAATCTTTTTTTCCCTTGCCACCTGGAGATTAGTTCATCTCAGTGTATATCGGTCCCCGCTAGCTGTGCTCGAGGTGCGTGCGCGGCGACAGCGAGCCGGGGCCGGACTCCGCGCTGGAGTCGCCCGCGTACACTTCCGAGAAGCCGCCGCCGCTGCCGCCCCCGCCGCCGCTACCGCCACCTAGTGGAGATACTTATGGAGTATTTATGTAGTGTGAATAACGTTGTGAAAAGTGAGGGTGAAAGAAGATCTGAAGCAGGAGAAGTTAATGCCAATGTAGTTGCTACATATAAAAATATAATGAAATATAATGGCAAAATTTAATGAACTAGCTGTGCTCCTCGGTTTCACCCGCATTGCTCCGCTCCTGTTGGTCTTAGCGTGATGACATATAGCCTTTAGCCTTCCTCGATAACTGGGCTATTTAAAACCAGAAAGAATTTTTCAAATCGGACCAGTAGTTCCTCAGATTAGCGCGTTCAAACAAACTCTTCAGCTTTATAATTTTTTTTTTCAATGCTTGGATAAAACTTATTCGTCGAATAATGTATAAAACTACCATTTTAAAAACGTATTCTAATTGCCCGTATTTGACAGTTTACGTGACATTTTAATATTATCGTGTAATTATTTATTGGACGGATAAGTTTTATCCAAGCATTGAAAAATCGGCCTCAGTATAGATTACATATCAAGTCAGTAGTTTCAACGTCTAAGATGGTACTAACAGAATTAACAATGTTATACATTAACTTAACTAATGCATTATTTCTTCTTTTACCTAACCGATGAATATAATGAACGAGAATGCAAATCATTGAACAATTATTAAAAAAACAGGGGCATTAAAGGCTATGTAAGCTTTAAAGGTACGAAGGGTTAATATAAGGAAACAAACATAATCACAACATAAATAGAATAAAATGTCATATATTCATAATAAAAATATTATTAACATTATATATTTACCATGATTCGAAAGAGGTACGCAATAGGAGGTTCCCGCGCAGTGTCTCGGGCGGACCTTCTCATAGCGAGTGAGGTGCTGCAACTCACATTCTGAGTGATGTTTCTCAACTGAAAGAAAGTTATTTATTAAAAAATCTAGCAAAAAAAATAGTAGTTAATACAAAAAATAGTAATACCTTTTCTAAAATGTAACGAGCAGTTAACTAATACCTATTTTAAATCTCGTACTTAAAAATAAAAACCGATACAGTACATAGGTACTTAACATTGAAATGAAAAAAAAAATTCATTGTTTGAAATTTCCTTTGAAATCGACATCAAAAACAGATGACCTCAAGATTTTTTTATAGGATAGGAAAAATTCGATCACGAGGTCTCACCTCACTCACTTCAAATTCAGCAAAGGTTTAAAAATTCATTCACTACTTAGAACGCTACCTTGAGTGAAATAAAGTCTATTTATTAGATAGTACCTAGGTACCTAAGTCTGAAAAAAAGCATAGGTAACATTAAAAATGACATATGAGGCTAAATGAATAAACAGTTTCAGTAATAATAGAAAATAACACTTAATGTATGTCGTGTTCACGTTCATGTCTGGTTAGCGTAAATAATTAACCGCTATTACATAAAGCGGCTACTACGTTGAGGCTGAACTCTGAAGGTTGTTTCTTAGGATTGAGTCATCCTTCGTTCGCTACGAAAAAGAGTGTTTTTTCATTGACTGGCTTGAAAGATAACAATAAATTATTAGTTTACTGATAAAAATTCAAACTTATAGGTGTAAGAACAAAATATAAACAATAAAACTTAAAAGTAACAACTATTTTATTATTTATTTGATAGGAAAATGATTAGAGAACACGTAGAGAAATATTTTCCTTTATCGTATTTAAAGTATTTAACTATTATAAGCTAAGAATTTGAAGACAACTAAATACAATCAACAATAACAATAGCGATCCTAAGCCGAAAAAAACCTAAGGTCAGTTTGCATTTGAGGATAGGTTAAAAATGTAAACATTTTTTAAATAAATCCTGCTACTATGTAATGAACTATACAATTTTATGGCCGACTACAAATAATTTGTATTGTTTACCACTGCCATGTTATGAAGTATGATGACAGTTTTACAGCGTCGCCATTATATTTTGGTATCAGATTCTTATTAATAGCAGGGAAATTGGTTTGGATTCCTCATTAATCAACATTTAGCAATATACTGTCATTTGTTTTGTTTAAATTGCATACGTAAAAATATTTTAAAACAGGGTATTTTTTTCTCTGTATAGTTACTGATATTAATTATTCAGTTTGAAATGCCATGTAGGTATGTTTAACAATTAGTGGACACTAGAACAATTAAAAACTATGAAAAGGAGTGCTTGTTGAAATAAAAAAAGCGATCATTTTATAAAGGTACATAACAGTACTTATTCCGCGTATTGAATCATGATCTTCCAAAGCATTAATATCGTTGGTACCATCATACCATGATACTGTTTTAGTACTAAAATATTTTGTAGTAATGAGCGGTACATATTTTTTTCTTCTGTTACAAAAACGGTAAGAATATTATATAATCACCTGCCATTTGGCATGTCATATTAAAATGAAACCATACAGTAGATAGTAAATCTACACTTCGGTAGAGTCATCGGATTACAATATTGATTAACTGTATTAGGTGCATGACATAAATAATGCAGTGATCTGTGTAAACAAATCTACATTGATATTTGTCGATTTAAAATTTATATTTTTTGTATCAATTTTTGGCTAGTTTTTTTTCATATAGATAGATATAGAGGTTTTGTTTATATATTTAATGAACAATTTAATAGTTGGACGACGTTGTATCGTGTATGTAGTTAATTATATTTTTTAATTTTGATTGCTATTTAATAGGGGAATATATCAGATCTTTTAGACATTAGTATAAATGAGATAACTACATTTAAAGCAATTATTAGCTTTGGATAAGCATGAAAAGCTAAATATACAAAATAATTGAAAACGATCGTAACAAGCCGGGGAAATTAATAGTGTTAGACGTAACTTTTGATTTAATATTTTTGTGGATGAGTAGATGTCAATATAGTTGTCACTGTTTCCTGTCCGAACATGTTTAGCTGTCGAATACTATAAATTGCCGCGTTCCTTTGACTCGTGGCGCATTCGTACGAATAGTGCCTAGAGGCTTGGACGTTGTTTATACGACGTTCGACCCAACTACCCTCACTTTACTAATAGTCGTTGACTAGCTGCGTTTTGTTATCAACTACCTACATCAATTAGGTAGCTGTGTAGAATCGCAGTACATTTTTATTACATTCAAACTAATATTTAACAGTTAACTAGCTTCGCATCTTTTTTTATTATATCAGAAGCGGGATAGAATTCAAGCCTACACTTGTTAATTGTTTTGAGTTTACGTAGTTTTGTAACGGCATACTGGCGTTTGTGTTTTTTCGTTCGTTGTGTGAAGTAAAAGTTTTTTACGTGGATTATTGTAAAGGGAATGTAGTTCATCGAAGGAATTGTGTGTAGTGATCCAAATCGCTAGTTGAACTCTGGCGTTGAGGTATTGTCTAGTCGCTGACGTATCGTAGTGATGAATTTCACTAGTCGTACGAGCGTAGATATACCAAGATACGCGAACGGAGTGCCTATGTCATGTGGATGTGGTTATTGTTCTGTCAGGTCAGTCTGGCCGAGGCAGGATGGTTGTGTAATCCCGAGATGAACTACCGTAGTGTTTTAATACGAGAAAAGGCGTACGAGGACGTACGATTGTCAGTATGGCCGTGTTAGACGTAACTTTTGATTTAATATTTTTGTGGATGAGTAGATGTCAATGTAGTTGTCACTGTTTCCTGTCCGAACATGTTTAGCTGTCGAATACTATAAATTGCCGCGTTCCTTTGACTCGTGGCGCATTCGTACGAATAGTGCCTAGAGGCTTGGACGTTGTTTATACGACGTTCGACCCAACTACCCTCACTTTACTAATAGTCGTTGACTAGCTGCGTTTTGTTATCAACTACCTACATCAATTAGGTAGCTGTGTAGAATCGCAGTACATTTTTATTACATTCAAACTAATATTTAACAGTTAACTAGCTTCGCATCTTTTTTTATTATAATAGAATATATTTTTATCCTTCCAATGTTCGTTAATTGTTTTACGAGGGAGCAAGATTACAAAACGCTTTTATTATTATCTCATGAAAAAGCTTAAGGAAAAATATACAAAGAAAACGATAAAAATGACTTGTGTACATAAATGCGAAGTTAATTAATCTGCGTTTATTCTTTTTAAATTAGATTAATTTTAAACTGAGATTTTAGGTAGAGTCTTTGAAGATGCGGACCTAGTTGGTTGGAACAAGATCTGCTTAACGTGAAACTCAATAGAACAACATAATCTAACGAATGGGTGGCGTAAGGTTTCACTTTAAAAATAATTTCATTGTCGTTCACAATTTAATATTCATAAGATAATCAATATGATATAATCAAATTTCAGTATTGATTAGTAATGCCATAGAAGTTATTGCCCGCTACTAAGTATAGTAATTTATGTAAATTTTTTTATTATAAGTAATATTGTGTTTGTAGAGGCGGTTTTAAATTACTTGTTATAATAAAAAAAAATGTATAATATTTATATCGATAAATTAAAATCGGCGTAAAAGTATGAGCTACAGACAGAAATTTATCAAAATAATTAACATAATACATCATAGCTCTATGCGATAGTGAGTCATTGATTTACATAAATGCTCCAAATTCCAATGTTTATGTTTCGTAATTATTATTGAAACAATTATTAATTTGTCATACAGAAATGCCCAACTATCGTTAAACGATCGGGTCAACTTTACCACGGTAATTTTACCTTAGGTACTGTGACTTCGCCTGGATACTGTTTTTGTTTTCGTTCTAGATCTTTGACTCTTGTTTAATGAAACTGAAGGAATGTAAAGTGCAATTGTAAGTGCACCCGCTTGAATAAATTCCGCGTAATTGGCTACACTCGACATGGCGGAATTTATTGATGAGTTGTTTAGTTGAGAGTACATCGTGATCTGCATGTTTAAAACGTTTTGTGGTAAATATTTTGTGTTTATTTCAATTCATTTATGTTTTTATCCTGTCACGTCCTGTCTTTATCATATGGCTAATGTTTGTTGTAAAAGTGGCCCGCGTAGGCCGTATAGTATCGACAACGAAAATCAAGGAAGATTTAAAAAAAACAATTTAAACGATACTGAAAAGCCAGAAAGAAGGTTTTGACATGTGTTTAAACTGACATTGGTGCCATAAAACTACAATATCACTTATCACAATTGTAATAAAGAGCAAACGCGCGTGTAGTGTGTTGTGTGTAGCCGACAGCTGCGTAAGCTATGCATAATAGTGTGTTGTGTGTAGCCGACAGCTGCGTAAGCTATGTATAATAGTGTGTTGTGTGTAGCCGACAGCTGCGTAAGCTATGTATAATAGTGTGTTGTGTGCAGCCGACAGTTGCGTAAGCAATGTATAATAGTGTGTTGTGTGCAGCCGACAGCTGCGTAAGCTATGTATAATAGTGTGTTGTGTGCAGCCGACAGCTGCGTGTACTTTAATAGTGTGTTACGTTCCGCCATCAGCTACGTAAACTAAAAAAGTGTGTCGTGTACCGCAGTGTGTAAACTAGATATAAAATGTATACTGCATTAATGTGCTGTACTTCGCCGTCAGCTCCGTAAACTATTTTAGTTTACATTGTCTCGCTGCCAATTCTATAGCGTGTAGAATGTCGCCGTAAGCGCTGCAATCTTCAACATATTTTAGCTATAAACTATACTAAATAAGTGGTCTTGAGCTGTAAACTGTCATACATATTATGTGGTGTCTCACCGTCAGCTCGGTCGCGGTGCCGCTGCGGGTGCTTCCTGCAGGGGCGGTGCGGCGGCGCGTCGTTGTCGCGGTGCCCGAACGTGCGGAACTGCAGCGTGTGGTCCAGCGTGGCGGCCGTCTCGCCGCCCACCGCGAACGTCGCGTAGGGACTTATCTCGTATACGTCTTGGGTTGGATAAAAACATTCTATAGGACTGGACTTTTATGTTGATGTAGCAAAGGAATTTAAAAGCGCCATTCGCTTTATAGAAGTCGATTAAGTTTATTTTGTGTAGGTAGGCAATTATTGGTTATCATCACTAATTTCTATAATACTTGCGTAAAATCAAACACAAGATAATACAATTATTGGTACCTAATACAATAATTATATGTACTGTTTAATTTAAGTAAATTAAAATTATAATTGTATTATCTTTGTGTGGTAGGTACTCATACACATTTTAACAACAACATACAACCAAACAATAGTTACTTTAATCAAAACATTGTATATAATTATCACGCTATCATTGTCAACATACGGTTTGTTATTATTACTGCCATAAAATAACCGACGTTAATGGCAACGTGACATTGAAACTAAACAGTGTGCGTTATTCACTGTAAATTCTATTGTAATGTTAATTAATAGTATATATAGGTATTCAATTATTATGGAAATTAACAATTACAGGTATTAATTATAATTTAATTTGCCTACTTACCTACATGGTGTTCAAAACCTGCTGAAAAGATTTTTAGATTTTTTCTGTGTTTACCAAAAGCTTATCAATGTAAGTCAAGGTTAATTATCATCCATGTTAATTTAACTAGCTAATTATAATAACAACAAAGTAATATTAACGCCATTATGTCTAATGTCTATCGATAATTCATTATAACATCATGTGCATGGTTATAATCATAACTTATCTAGTTATATAAATAATATATTATCACTAACCTGAAGCCGGCGACAGTTTATCATGCTTATAGTCATGTTGGCAGTTCCGTATGTTCTGCTGTTCGGGACACACGGATTTGTCCGTGCTGGCGGCGGAGTGGCTGCAGCGACGCGTTTCTTCGTCCACTGCCGCCCCGCACGACCAGAGCGTGCTAAATTATATAAATAATAAATATGTACCTACATATGTATATGATAGAAATACAAATATGTAAGTTTATGTGTTTTGTGCTTTCGTGGATAAATATGAGGGTTTTAAAGGAATATTTTAATGTGAACTCATGTGTCTCAACCATTTCAATTCACACTCACTTGAAAAAATTACACACATTAACATTATTACAAGTGTCTTATATTGCACGCCTCATAAGCGAAGCGTTGAGGTGGGTACTACTGTCACTTCGCGCAAAACATCTGATTTTTCAAACTTAAAATGTCTTTATGTATCATACATTGCACTTGTAAGATAATACATACACACACATATTAAGAAAAAACACTATTTTTAACGTTCATGATATTTTTGATGTCATTTTTGTTATTTAAACTAGTTAAAAAACAGTTTAAAAAAGTTCTGTCTTGGACGTCCGTGTGTCTGTATATGTGCGGATCCTTTTTCTTGTTAACACGATAGCGACCGAAATACTTTACTAATCGAGTCTTTTTTTTTCTCTTACGCTTGAGTATGCTCAGGAATAGAACCCTTTCATTTTTCAGGGTCTGATTCGATGTGGTTTAATTGTTATTAAATAAACAAAAATAATAATTAATAAATATTTATTAAAAAAAATTATGAGGCGTGCACTTTTGGATTTTCCAAATTAATTTATGAATCGTGTAGGTAATTATATAAATGGATAAAACATTACAAAATACTTTAAAAAAACACGAAATGTGTCACTCTGTGCTGTTTTTCAGCCACTTCTGACATTTCACCTTAACCACAGTATTACAATAGGGAAATAATATATTGTAATAATGTGCCTAAACTTTCCAACTAAAATCGTCTCTCATAACTTATATAGTACTAGATTTCCGCCCGCGGCTTCGCCCGCGTTTTCAAAGGAAAACCCGCATAGTTCCCTTTCCCGTGGGATTTCCGGGATAAAACCTATCCTATGTGTTTAACCAAGTTAAATAGAGGGCTATATGTGTGCTAAATTTCATTGTAATCGGTTCAGTAGTTTATGCGTGAAAACCATACATACATACATACAAACCTTTCTTCTTTATAATATTAGTATAGAAGTATAGACAACAAATAAAAATAATATACCTTTCCTAATTAACCAATATTTCCCTCATTACGCCCACGCGATTTAATTTCTCCAAGTGTCATGGATTTTCAAACATCTTCAGTATTTAACAAACACAATAAATCAATATTAATTAATGATTAGGTATTTGAATACATTATAATTGGATAATAAAAACGTCGAAACAGGAGTAATTGGCGATAAAAGTCATTAAGTGTTCATTTCCTGTGAATTTGATTATAAATATACCACGATATTATCTGTAAATGTTTAGGAAAACATTTTTGATTATGCTTCTGAATTATGGTTGCATTTGGATGTATGGATAATTATTATACAGCCTTTAATGACCAAATAATAATATTTCTTATAAGATGGACATTTTATATTGCTTGCCCTTTGAATAACCTTAATCTATACTAATATTATAAAGAGGAAAGGTTTGTATGTATGTATGTATGTATGTATGGTTTTCACGCATAAACTACTGGACCGATTTTGATGAAATTTGGCACAGATAATCTTTAGACCCTAAGAAAGAACATAGGCTACCTTTTATTGCGAAATATGTACCACGGGCGAAGCCGGGGCGGACCGCTAGTTATTTATATACTTGCTTTCCGCCCGCGGCTTCGCCCGCGTTTTCAAAGAAAAATTCCGGGATAAAACCTATCCTATGTCATATCTCTATATCAAATTTCATGCAAATTGGTTCAGTAGTTAAGGCGTGATTGAGTAACAGACAGACAGACAGAGTTACTTTCGCATTTATAATATTAGTATGGATTGCTATTCGAGAAGCCTAATTTAGCAGTTAATTAAGAATTTTAAAAATTGAAAAATTACACTATCTGTAACGGTTTCAGATCGCAACAATGAAATGATAACAATATATGTACATTATACATAATATTCTGATGCAAAATGTGCTACAAACTAGATCTTGAACTAGGTAAAATGTTATGACTTACTAAAAAAAACAAATATGATATTATAAGATAATATTTTTCACCCATTTACAACACTTAATACCGCGATCTAATTCAATAACTATTGATCCACAAAAATACATATAACTAACTCAAACACTTCGTAGTCAACCATTCCTAATATTTTTATTAAACCAGTGAAGTTATCTCCTAATCGTATAAATATAAGTTTGAACGGAACTTGTAGTTTCATAAACACGTGTCCCAATTAATGGCTCAATATATACTTTAATTAATTAAAAGATACTTGTAATAATACCGGGTTTCTTCACTGACAAGACTATTCATGATTTAGAAAGCTTAGCGATGTAGTTTTTCATTTTATAACGTTAGGAATATAAATAGAAATATTTTGATCTACCTACATGTTTTAGGGATTTGGTTGTGTCTTTTTCATTAGTTTAATCCATCAGTCCCCGGAATCACAGACACAATAGAAAATCTATTGTGTCGTGGCCCGATCGGGGCGCTCGGTGGTCAATGGGAAAGCTTAAAGAATGCGTCTCATTCTTTTACTACTACTACAACTACTTCTAGTACTACAAAATAAAGTAAATAATTTAATTCCTGGACGACTTTTTAAAATGAGGTGCATTATTTTTTATTGCATACATTAAAAAAAATCCTTGTGTGTCAAATACTGTGATACATAGCTAAATTAGATAGCTGAAGAGTTTGTCTGTTTGCAGCTTGAATGCGATAATCTCAGGAACCACGGGTCCGATTTAAAAATTATTTCACTGTTAGATAGTCTATTTATCGAGGAAGGCTATGTTTAATCACACTGAGCCTAATAGGAGCGGAGTACCGCGGGTAAAACCGCGAAGCGCAGCTAGTAACTAATATTTAGTTTAGACGAGTAATTCAAAGAGAAACTAGTAAACTATCAAAATGCTCACGTTTCCACAATTAAATATTAACGGAAGGACTAAATAACTAATTTAAACGACACTTCAATAAAACACACTACCTACTTACATTTAACGAAAGCCTACGCCCTACATGTTCCGTGAGCAGCCACATTTCGTTCGATTCCGTTCATAAATCCAATCCTCTTGCGTTACATATCGAATAGCTTAAGAGCTAACTAACTTTATATGTTAATGTTATTTTTATTAATATGACATAAATCATTTCAGTTTTTTCTTTGAAAAAAGATAATTCACTCCTTCTTCTTAATATTTAGTAACTTTCAGCACGCGGGTCCGCCCGCGTTGTTTAAAAATTAATAAATTATGTATATTCTAAAACCTTTTTGAATCATTCTATCTAAAAAAACTGCATTAAAATTCGTCGTGTAGTTTTTGAACATACATACCTACATACACACAGACAGCGGGAAGCAACTTCATTTATACTAAGTGATATTCCTAATTTCTATCCTTATAAATTTCCCTCAGCTCTTAGTCTACGTACCAAGCTCCTAGCACATAGACTCAGATGACAATTAATGCCGTCCACGACCGGTCCACAATTTCTATCATTTATTTAATTTATTTTTTACATCCAGTTACGCGAAACATTATTTAGATATATGAACTACGGTATGCGGTTTGAAAGTAAATTTTAATTTAAAATCTACAGTTACATAATTCAGTGTGGTTTATTTTTCCTCTGTTATTTTTATGCTATCCTTTAGTAATAATTTTAAGCTGACTTCTTTCTAAGCAAAAAACATATGGAACTGGAATATTCACAAATCCAAAACATAGATACGATTTTTATAGATATTTTTATTTGCGTACCTACTATAAATATTTATTATATTATAAAGTACTAGCGGTCCGCCCCGGCTTCGCCCGTGGTACATATTTCGCAATAAAAGGTAGCCTATGTTCTTTCTCAGGGTCTAAAGATTATCTGTGCCAAATTTCATCAAAATCGGTCCAGTAGTTTATGCGTGAAAACCATACATACATACATACATATACACAAACCTTTTCTCTTTATAATATTAGTATAGACTAGCAGTCTTCCCCGGCTTCGCTCTTGGTACATACATGTAATTACGATTTCTTCATAAGAATAATTAAGAACCATCCTCGTACTTCAAGGTATATTACAAGAAAATAATAAACGAAATCGGTTCAGCTGTTCTCGAGTTATGCGCTTACCAACACATTTTGCGATTCATATTAAAGATTAATGAAAAGTGTAAATTTACTTACGAATAATAAATTTAATTATTTATTTCCATGAAAACTGCCTTTAAATTTTAATAGACAAATTGAAACTCATAAGTTAAACCAGATTGAAGTCTACTTCAATCTGGTTTAACTTATGAGTTTCATTAAGAATTACTTAACTCAAATAATAATAATTCTTCAGTATCACGTAATTTGAGTCGTAATGTTTAAAACCCACTCAAATGACGATTTCGACAATGATTTATATTTGTTTTGAAATCTTGGTACAATTGTTTTAGATTAAATTAAGGATATCTGTTTTGTATTCAATGGTGGGTTTTAAGTAATTTTAATATTCAAAGTCCGTAATGGCCAATGGGCATATTATATCGCATATGGGGGTCTTCAAGAGGAGAGTGAACAGGTAGGTACATTCTAGGGAAGCGCGCTCCATCTTAGGCCACATCTCAGCTTACCATCAGGCGAGATCGTGGCCAAGCGGTCCCCTATTGCAGCGTAAAAAAAATATTTATTATGACTATTCTGTCCATGTCTTCGCCACGTAATCCAAAACTTACAAATATTACCTATAGGTACCTACCTACTTACTAAAACCTAAAACCTTCCTCAGGGCTCAGAAACATTTACAGTATTAAAAAGAACTGCATCAAAATTTCTTAAGTATTTTAAAGATCTAAGTAGGTATACATAAGGACAGACAGACGAGTTAAGTTAGAATTTTGATTTATAGTGATCCGACTATTATCTCTAATTCTCTTTTTGAAGCTAAAATAAAAACTATTTAGTACACGTAATTAAAAAATTAACACGAATAAAATTGCAATTTTCAACTCCAGATAAATGTTATCTATTTATTATGCCGGCTGTACACACTCGCCGAGACACACCGAGACAGGCCGAGAACGAGTATGTACATGGTGGCATTCGTCTTGTCTCGCTCTCTCGTGTCTCGCCTCGGTTGTCTCGGTTACTGGTCGGTTTTTTGCGCCCGAGTCAAAGGGTCTCGTAGAGTCTCGCGAGGAAAACGAGAGCGAGCATGTACACACTTGTTCAGTTAGTTGCTCGCTGACGTTATTTATGAACGCACGTGTTTCACTATGTGGTCTAATGAACGAGAATTACAGTTTTTGGAGTGTTATCAAACAGAACCTTTTTTATGGAACTTATTTTTTATGGATTTATTTTAAATTGGCCAGAAGGTACTGCCACCAACTCAGCCAATTGATTTTCCATTGTACTTCTGAAACAAATAATCGTTTCTATTGATTCCTTAAAAATACAATAAAATACATTAACTATTCAGGAAGTTTTTATATTTATTTCCCTGTTTCTACTGCGGTGCATGGTAATCATCCACCATCTTCTTTTTCTCCATGGTTTGAGAATTTTTTTTTATAGTAAATGTTTAAAAAATTATAATAGCTCACGGCACAAAGACCAATAGCAGCAGCTATTTCTACGTCCATTCTCGTGTAAGTCTTCAGTTCAAATGTTAGAACGAGTGTGTACAGGCATGCTCTCGACGAGAGTCTTTTCGGCTGAGGCTCTCGACGAGAGGCTCTCGACGAGTGTGTACAGCCGCGGTAAACATGTTATTGTTTATTCATTGTGTTTACAGTTCAGGAAATAATAAATAACATAATATAACTAATGCAGTCTAAAATGTAAATAATATTTTTTTGTGTACTGGCGCCTAGATACCTAGTAATAACAATTAGCAGCAATTATAAGCAATAACAGGGTAATTAAACAATACATAATATACATACAATTGTACATAAAAATACATAATATGCGTATGTGTTTGTAACATAGTAACTATGAAAAGAATTAAATTTCCTTTCTAGCATTTATGGGTGGATTATAGTTATCTGTTATACTAGCTGTGCCCCGTGCTTTTATCCGCATATGAAATCAATACCTAATAGTTTTTATTCATTTTTTCAATTTTTATGTGTTGATTGAAAAGAAGTATGTAACTTAAATTTTGATCCTTGGTTTTCAACTTTATTTGATACTAGCTACGCCCCGCAGTTTTACCCACTCCATTGTCGTGGCTCCACTCCATTTGGTCTTAGTGTGATGATAATAGCCTTCCTCGATAAATGGGCTATCTAACACCGAAAGAATTTTTCAAATCAGACCAGTAGTTCCTAAGATTTGCGCGTTCAAATAAACAAACAAACTCTTCAGCTTTATAATATTTAGTATATGATCATAAGGTTAGCAAGATTAGTTATAGTATTAGCATTAATTTTACGATAATCGATCTTATTGATGTTATTTCAAGAAATCCTTCAAACTAATAGAGAAGGAAGTATGAGACTGATTGTTCCGTGACATAAAATAAATTGTTTGAACCTAAATTGTGATTCTTTGAAGTAGGAAATCTTAAACGTTCAGTCATTTATCATTATAACCTATTTGCAATTTAATTAGTTGTTACATGTTTTATTTCATTCAGTTTTTGCTATTTGCAGGAACTTTAATTTGCGATGAGTTTCTTGGGAATTAAAAAAAATTGTTAATAAATAAAAATTTTAATGATAATGTTATTTAAAATACTGTATGTTTCTCAATTATCGCGATTTATAATGAATAAATAATTTTATTAAAAAACAAAGATTTTATCTTAATATATATAAATCTCGTGTCACAATGTTTGTCCTCAATGGACTCCTAAACCACTTAACCGATTATAATAAAATTCGCACACTATGTGCAGTTCGATCCAACTTGAGAGATAGGATAGTTTAAACATGTAGGCACCACGGGCGAAGCCGGGGCGGACCACTAGTTGTATTGTATGTATTGAATATAGGCGATGTGTCAAACTCGACTTTTTTGTTTAATTTCAACACGTTTTATTACTGCAATGCAATGACTATATTATCGGGATTTAAATTAAATCTTATAAAAAGCTCATTATTTAATTATTCATTTACTAGTAAATTAGATTATTCTTAATTACATTATTTGATTAGCTATTCATATGACTTTTCTACGAGGTCTAAAAAATTATATTATTAAAATGGATTACCTAGATTAAAAGATTATAGACATTATTAAACTCAAACTCTAACATATTTTATTCGTTCAATTAGACTACCTTTTGAAGCAATTTTGAATCTTCAAAATACATAATTTATTACCACGGGTTCAGAAAGCAGTTTCTGCAGAGAAGAGCTGACAAGAAACTCCAATGTTGTTTTTTTTAAAATCATATCATTATTACCAAAGGTAGATCTATACTAATATTATAAAGCCAAATAACTACTGGTCCGATTTGAAAAATTCTTTCGGTGTTAGATAGCCCATTTATCGAGGAAGGCTTTTGGATACATATCTTCACGCTAAGACCAACAGGAGCTGAGCAATGCGGGTAAAACCGCGGGGCACAGCTTGTAAAATATAATAACAATAATATATTATCTACACAATTATAGGCTCTGACAAAGCTGTACATATTTTAGATTTGATTAATTATTTATAATAATGCAATTAATCTTTAAGTACTTAGTTTATTGGTTGAAGGGATTATTAATGGCTGGCCCTGACTTTACCTTGATTTTATCATTTTATTTTAATGTCATAAATATAAAATGCTAAAGTGAAAAATACCTGAATTGGATGCCTGTGTTGGGTAAGTTTCAGTGAAAAAAAAGAATGAGATATATTTTTAGTGCTTACTTGCTTTTTTGAAGTGAAACTTCTTTAGAGTAAAATTACTTTGAGAGTAAAATTTCAAGGTTGCGTAATGGCAATACCGTCACGTCATGGAGATGGCGATGATTTTGGTATCTTTGAATCTAACCAAAGAAGTTTCAATTCTGACACATGTGCTCGGCACACACATTTTTTTATTTATTATTTATAATTAAAATCAACAACATCGAACCATAACATTTTAAACTTTTGCACGCCTCATAAGCGAAGCGTTCAGTTGGGTACTACTGTCACTTCGCGCAAAACATCTGATTTTTCAAACTTAAAATGTCTTTATGTATCATACATTGCACTTGTAAGATAATACATACACACACATATTAAGAAAAAACACTATTTTTAACGTTCATGATATTTTTGATGTCATTTTTGTTATTTAAACTAGTTAAAAAACAGTTTAAAAAAGTTCTGTCTTGGACGTCCGTGTGTCTGTATGTGCGGATCCTTTTTCTTGTTAACACGATAGCGACCGAAATACTTTACTAATCGAGTCTTTTTTTTTCTCTTACGCTTGAGTATGCTCAGGAATAGAACCCTTTCATTTTTCAGGGTCTGATTCGATGTGGTTTAATTGTTATTAAATAAACAAAAATAATAATTAATAAATATTTATTAAAAAAAAATTATGAGGCGTGCACTTTTGGATTTTCCAAATTATTATAAATAAATATAGATGTATGAATGTACTTAACAACAGTAAACGATCCAATATAGTATACCTATATACAGTGACGTTTACAGTTATTTTTACATCAAGGCGAATAAAATGTTGTATTCAAAAATATTTTCCTATCGTAACTAAATCCAGATCTAATAAAATACTTTTATTGATGCTAAATAAAAACAGCCGCTCATAAAAATTCGTAATGTTACAGATAAATCCGTTAGCCGGTTTAAGAGAATAAGGGATTAAAAGAAAGACCCTTGCTGGGGTGAAGGGAATTTGCTTAACCTAAAAATGAAAAATACTTTTAAAGGATGTTTGATTTTTTTCGATATTCAGGTTGACGGTTGGAAAACTACGGTAGAGATAAGATACCTCTTCTCTATTAAAATACTGAAATATAACAACGGGTCACCATGAAATTTGACTTTGATTGCAAAGCATTAAATTTGGTAGTTTAGGTCGTAATTAGACGGAAAAAAAATATATGGCATGAAAAACTTTGCTTTTGTGCTTAGAAGACTGATTGAACGAAATTTTTAAAAATCTCGGATTTTAATTTTTGATTGAAAATAAAACTATTGAAATAAAAATGTTTATTATTTTTATTAAGTTTTACTATCAAATTAGCTTACAGAAAAGTGGGAAATAACTTAAAAGTGCACACTTTTAATTTTTCTTTTATGTTCATAGCTACTTTCTCTCAATAAACCCCAAATATAGTCGCCCATCATGTTTTCATTGAATTGGCCTTGATAGCGTTGTTCAAAATTTATGATGTCCTGATGGAAACGTTCTCCTTGCTCTTCGGAATAGGCTCCCATATTGTTTTTAAATTTATCCAAATGAGCATGCAGCATATGTACTTTTAATGACATCCTGCAGCCCATGGCCTTAAAATTTGTAATTTGCCTTACCTTCCAAACACCTTTTACAATAACTACAAGCAACATGTGGAGCCCATGGCTTATGTTGATTCCGTACAGGACAGTCAAAATATGCTTCATAGGCTTCACAGAGAACATGAGATGTCTTTAGTTCATATTTCACGTCTCGAACTTTAATAAATTGACCACATATAAAACAAAATGCATCAGCATCGTATTTGCACTTTCGTGACGACATTTTAAGTTATTCTGGGCTTGTAAATAACACCTGATGGTTGTTTATCACTCGGGTGCCATCTAGCGGCACATTGTAAACGTTAACACCCCACTCTCACCGCGTGGTCTTTTTAAAAATATTAAAATCAATTAAAATTTATGAAAAAATTGAAAAATGAGTATTATTATTATAACTATCACAAAAGCAAACTTTATACCGAAAAAAGGTATTTTCTTTTCGTTTTTGTGCATAACTAACTGGAAAATAATAGTATAAACTTTAGGACAAAGAACGAAAATTTTTTTGTCGAGTCGTGATAATTAAGGCCTTAATTATAATTAATTATAATTAATTGCTATAATTTTTTGAGTTTGTAAATCAATTTATATAATTAACATTCAGTCCGTCTCTTCGTTCCGGTTTCACTCTGAAATGGCTGGATTGACTTCAACCTTACTTTCTAGTTTCTATAGGAAATAATTAGTAAGACTACTGAAAATCTAGTAGTATTCATATAATGCTAAAGAATACATATTTTGCTTTAATACTAAATACTTGCTGAATAATAAATAGCACTTGGATGGTATGTACCTACATTATAGCTGTTATACCTAAATTATAGCTTAGGAAAATTATTTGGCATATTAATCTACGAATAAATTTTATTCATAGATCATAAAAGTCATCAGCACAAACGTCAAATTGTGAAAACAGGTACATTTGTGTCATGTAATATAAAGTGTAATGTAAATGCAATTATTAATCTATTTACACAACTTCCTTTACAAAACAACACACCTGCATCTTAGAAGTAGGATTCATTAAAACTTCAAAGAATGAGGCACTAGAAAAATAAATGAGATCCGTCGCATAGAAAAAGCTAGTATCTAAAAAGTAGGACAAGCTCGAATGATATAACTGACGAAGCATACGAATGTTCCATATACTCGTATCTCCAAGTTTCTTACTGGCCAACATCCGTATGATTTACTGTCCAGTATTAGAACATATTTCACTGTGACAGCCGACATTGGTACCCTAATACTTCATCTTTGTCTTGACGTATTTTTATAAAAGTAGGCTTGCCTATTTTGATGATAATGTCTTGTTTTTATCTCTATACTACGAATAAATTATCTAAACTAGTATACGAAAAACATTATATTATTATTTTTTTATGTTTGAAATTATATCGCGACTTACGACTAAGAATATTCAATACTGCTCAGCAATAATATATCGTATTCTATTTCTCTGATATCAGAAAAACTTTCATCGCCTTGCTCGAATCGAATCAAACACAATCTTACGGTGGCACGCTAACCTTATTATATGTCACAATTGCAACTTTTAATATTTCCAAATCAAATCTTGTAAGGTTTCTTCTATTCTTTGATATTTGGCTTGTAAAATGTTAAAACTTTTCTCTTTCTGTCATATAATTTTCTCAAACACTCAACTCCAGTGTAATTGTCAAAAACAACTGGACAATAAAAATTGTGCAAAACATGCTTACACCGTTGGAACTAAGTGAAGTAGGTACCGGAAAAATAAACGGTGGATTGTTACTTACACCCTCGTAAGAAAACGAACATAAACTAAGGAAATTACGGCACCTTAGCCCAACTAGGTAAACGGTGAAACTTAGAGCCATTTGTCATTCTACATTGTTGTTTTGAAGGTGCTTAGCTGGCGTCCTGTTTCTAATGAAACACGCTAACCTTCAAAGCAAAAAGTAGGTACATTATCCATTAATCCAATGAACAATGTATGACATATTACATCTTCAAGCGACCACCGCTTATAAGGTTTATAATATTAAAGAAACAATGAAACGAATGATACATTTATGCTTATATTTAAATTACTTTTTAGGAAATTCAGAATAAGACAAGGTGATAAGTACAATAAAATAAAAAATAACTAACATTTCGAAACCTTTCTCAACTGTTAAATATAATAATATTATTTTTCAAGCATATTTCAAAATGTATTTTATCATTTGTACCGTTATTTTCAAAAGTCTCAGCGAGACGAGCTTTGTATTAAATATTTTAGCGATGACAGTTAGAGCCATAAGCTCTCTAATGTAAGTGACATCAGTCCAAGAATTCTTTTAAAATTGACATTTCTGATGTTTAGATTACGAAAAATGCAATTACCTACTTTACCTTGCTCTCTAAGAGCTTTTTAACATACGTGACTCGATAATTATAAAAAATATATACACAGTAAACACATAATATAAGAAACTAAGAGCAGAAGTGGTCTAACATTTTTTTTGTTGTAAATTGTGTCATACCAACAGCTTACTGCAAAGTAAGTTAGATATAATCAAGTCAAAGTCAAAGTGTTATGTAATGTAGGTTACTGAAATAAAGATTTTCACTTTCACTTTCACCCTTTAATAATGTTCTCAGGTTACACAAATGTTGGTTACCCCTGTTAGGTCATTGTATGAATTTCCGCCTGCCCTAGGAACATACTATAGTATTACATTATCTGTGGTATTACCTCCGTTTAGCCATCAGCACGAGCAGCAGCGCGGTGACAGCGAGCGCGGCGAGCGCCGCGAACGCGAGCGACACCGCGCCGAGCACGCGCTCCGAGCTGTCTGGCGACGCCGCACCGCCACCCGACGCAGTGCTCTCCGCGCCGAAGGACGCGGGACGGCGGAGACGTTCTACAGGGAGTTTAGTTCTTACTAATATTATGAACGTTTGTATAACAATAGATGTAACCTAGTACTTATAGCAACAAAGTAGCATAGCATGAAGTTATTGTATTATTGTATTGTACAAGTTTGATTTTATACATCTCTCTGTTTTAAGTCAAAATCTAGTCTAAAGGAGTTTCACCTATGTGTTTGTATGTAACAAACACATAGGTGAAAAATAATAATAAAAGTAAGTTAAAATAAAGATAGTGGGGAGGTTCTGCTACGGAACGTATACGTAGAACCTAGTGAAATTACAAAATAATGCGAAACTCTGTCTATCATGCTGTTACTTTGAATGATATTTGGAATGAAAATACATGAATATTTTAATAAAACTATAGTAGATATTTATTTTGTCAACTAGACTACTTTTAGAAACTCTTTTGAATCATCATCATCATAATAATCAATAGATAAATATTTATCACCAGTTCTGAAAGAAATTTTTACAGCGAAGAGCCGGCAAGAAACTTTCTAGTTGCTCTGTAGTTCAAATCATATTATGTTAGTGATGACGACCCACAATATATTAAGCTGAGCCACAATATTATTTAAAGTCAGTTTTTCACACGTTTTCCACATTTTTTTCGTAACTGCCTATAACAGATGTCGTGTATTGTTTTCTTGAATAAATCTTTATCCATTTTTATGATGATGTTCCATGCTTACACATTAGACATTCAATTTCGTGTTTCACAGATTTAAATAAAGTGTGCGTAAAGTTTATTGGAACTAAAAAGGAAACGTAAAGCCATAGTAACTATTTACTAATCTGTGGTAAAGCCTAAATAGACTTTATTTATAAAAGCGGCTTAGTAACACTAGCGTGGCTGTGGAATATTCTGTCCATAAGAACCCGTGCAGGTTGTCCTTGAGCCACATTTAGTGAATAACCACGATGACGAGGAATATACGTATGTATATTTTCTTAGTCTGTCTGCTGAAATATTATTCTTATTCGTTTGTGTATTTTTCTTATGAGTTTGTATTTATCTCTTTGCGTAAGAGATTCTTTCATCTGTTTTTTTATTCACAAAATAAGTAACTACATCTTCAAGTTATTCATAAAAAAGAAACGATTAAAGTCAGGAACAAATGTTACAAACGTAGAATATCCTATTTTGAGATACAATGCAATTTTACTAACTTATTTTATAAGACTGAAAGTCGCAACTAGCATCTTACGATCTAATAAAAGTTTCTTACCTACCTGAATTCCGAAAAATAATAACGCGATTTATTTGCCCATTCTCTTACAAAGGTTACTGAAGTATACATTTGCTCCAAGTTGAGCGACGAAAACGACATATTGTGTCACGATACGGTGTATTCAGGTTTGGAAAACTAATATATACACAATGAAGTACCTACAAGTTATTGAAGTGAAATTTACCCTACATTTTTTGTAGAAAATATTTTCAAGAAAAGTTCAGAAGTATGTTCAGATAGCTTACCTCCTGAATGAGTACTAGTGGCTGCGTATATAACTGATTGGTGTCGCGTGGAATCAGTCGCTGTCCACAAACGGAGAGCGAACCACGTGCCGGCGGGTAGATCACCGACTATCACCTAAACAATATTATTTACTTTTATTAAATTTGTTATTCACAGCCAGCTTTTCACACGTTCAACACTTTTCCATTTGCAGCTAACATTTTATATTACCTGAATATGTTGCGATTTCTTCTCTGCTAAAGTACTAAAGTAATCATCATCATAATGGAGAAAGTCCTTAAATATTGTTGTAAAACGTAGTCCTGTCTGTCTGCGTCTTTTAAAGCGATCACCAATGAAATGACAATATGCCCTTTTGTCTCTAAATACTCACCTCGCGATGATGATGCAATGCAGTAAGATCTGCGTCTCTCCAAGCGGGTAAAGGAACAGCTGGTGAAGCACGTCTCCATTGCAAACGCACAAGCCTCGCGCCACAACGCACAGCACGTCGCGCGTCAAGTGCTAGAGAACTGCTGTTACTCCATACTGCGGCTTCGGCTGTTTCATCTATACTCTCGCCGAGTTTTCCTCCGCCCTCCCACACTAACACTGTTGGGTGTATGAATGTGTAAACCACATGATTGGATATAAAATACAGTTTAATTGTGTGCGTAATTCTTGCTTTTATGATCTTTTTCAAGAAGAAAACAATGACAGACCGACCTAAAATTTCCAAATTACCAGCTGATAACTTGGAATCACATGGATAATAAAATTTTATAAATATCTAAAAAAAGTCTTTATTAACAATTTATAATTGCTAAAGATCATATCACTTAAAGTTCGGTTTAGATTTCTAGATACTCCAATTACCTGGCGGCTTCGTCCTGACCAATAACGGAACAGAAGGCGGCGAAGTTCCCGCTCGAGAATGTGCAACAGCCCGTACAGAATACTTAGCTCCACATGCGAGAGCTCTTAGCACTACATTGGTTGCTTCCCCACCAGTTTCTATTCTGTGCTCTTCTGTGTCTATGCGGGAAGTTTGTTCAGCGTCACTGTCGTCTTCTCGGACACGCACCCACCAGATTGTAAAACCTTTACGTAATACATACTTCTTGATAAGTAGAATTTATAATGCTGCTAGAGTTTTTCAATCACTATGAAATATAGATTCTGTACTAATAATAGAAAGAAATAATGTTAGGTAGTTTGTCCATGGAAGTATTGAATTTATAAAAATTTCATTTGAACTGTTTTCTGATAAAATGAAGAATCAGTCTTTTAAAGATGGGAAATAATCACAACTGAGCGGTTCTTATGTGAAATTCAGTTCTTTTGTAGTTACTATGACTTGTAGAGTTGCAGATTTGCTGGAATCAAACATTTATTCCACTTACCATGCGGTGGAGCAGTGACATGATGCGAAGTCCTCCAAGACACTTTAGCCTCTCGATGATCTGCATGTTCCAAGGTCAGAGTGGGAGCTGCTGGTGGAACGACACATTCCACACGATATGTAACCTCCTCCGAGCCATAAGTATTCCGAGCTGAGCACGTGTAGTTCCCGCTCGTTGATGCGTCCACGTCTATTAATAACATTTATTGATTTGTATGAAGTATTGAGGAAGTTTATTTTGGTGTTTGGTAAGTATGTTTCTTTATAGCGTTTCTTAAATATTTGTCAGGAATGTTAGAGAATTTTCGGGCAGTACGATGAAAATCTTATTTTGTATTTTATACTTATGATTTTGATCGTTTTATACCAATAGAGATTATTTATCAACCAGGAATTAGAACCTGCATTACGATTATCGTCAGTAACTTTTTAGTAATGTGTTCAAGTTTGACAAAATTGAATCAACATTTTTTGTAAAAATTGTGACTTATATTGAATAATTACAATTAGCTTTGAAATTCAAAAAAAGGCTAACCGTCTGAATTGTATACATTAGTTATAAATTTGTTTTTTTATACATTGTTATTTTTGTGTGCATTGTACAAAAAAGTGATTTTATATTAATTTATAAATTGCGCATAAAGTTGTTGAGTCTAGCTAGTACACGTACCATGTATAACAAGATGTCCCATCGGCGTGAGATGTGCCCTCGGGTCGTGTGTGAGCGGTCGGTCGGCGCGCAGCCAGCGGGCCCGCGGCGCCGGCTCCCCGCGCCACGCGCACGCGAGCCGGACCGCGCGCCCGCATTGTACCCGTGTCCATACACCGAATGAGAGTACGCGGACTGCCGCTAGAGTGGTGGTTTGTGATTTGAAACTTTTCTTATCATTGATCTGCTCAAACCACATCATGATGTGGCCAATAGACATTCAACCATTTCATGAAATGCGACCATTTCACGAAATGATCGATCATTTCATGAAATGAGCAAATCTACGATATGGCCCCGACATAGACATACAGATAAAAATTTTGCAATTAGATAATGTTAATGTATTTTATTAATTAATAGAAAGCAATTAACAATTGGTAAACACAATTTAAAATACAATTAATTTAGCTTACATTTATCTCATAACTTCATAGATATTTACTCATTTTAGTTACCTACCACAATGAACTTGTAAAAACTAAAATTTTAACGTACTTAAATCAAATATAACAAGCAACAAGAAGAACAGAAATGCATTTTTCAGTGTCGCTATTATTATTTAATCCGAATTTTTAATTAAAAATATTTCCGTTCTAGGACGGAACCTACTCAAATTAATTTTTTTTTTAATGTAAGTAACAGTAAACACAAAGAAAAGCACACTAAATACCCACTACCTACCTCTAGACGTAGTAGTAGCTGGTTGTGGTGCAGAAGGCTCCCCCTCCCCCGCAGCGGAATGCGCCGCGACCCACGCCTCATACGTCGCTCCTTCAGATAGAGAACGCAGTTCTGTGTAACCCCCCAAACCCACTATAACTTCTGTGTCCTCTGCTTGCACTGTGGTTGTTTGTGGCGGTCGATCTCTAAAACCACTTTGTATGTGAAAAGATGAAAAATAATCTAATTTATGGATATTCTAAAATTGTCGGTAAAATAGAGCGGTAGGACTAGAGTGGGAAATCCGTAGAAATACGTATATTTATGTGTGATCCGACCTATACCTGTGCCTAAACATAATTTAATACGTTCCTAGTGTTACCTAATTTTTAACCGACTTCAAAAAAAAGGAGGAGGTTATCAATTCGGCCGGTATGTTTTTTTTTATGTATGTACACCGATTACTCCAAGGTTTCTGAACCGATTTACGTGATTCTTTTTTTGTTCGATGCGGGATGGTGTCGAATTGGTCCCATAAAAATTTTATTCGGATAGGCCCAGTAGTTTTTATTTTATGAGCATTTTTGTCTGTATTTGTAAATGTTGCAAGTGCAAGTTTGAAGTCGGTTGTTTTTAACGCAGTTATCACTTGTGTTGTATATTTAATCAATGTTTAATATTTATTATAATAAATGGGCAGTCATATTCGAGATTTTGTTGTTTTAATACGTATCGTAACAGGTACCTATAAGCATAAAATTGCCAATCTTCAATGTGTAAAAATTTTCTGTATGAGCTCTGTGTTGAAATCGAATAAATATTCGAAATAAAAGATAAAAGACTTTTCCAAACAAAAAAGGTTCTCTAAACCACTTACACTCCATAAACATTTGGTTTCGATATTCCTGAGCATTTGTTACAAGACCGAAAGAATCGAGCCTTTCAAATAGACTATTGAGTCCTCTTGAAGCTAAAAGCATGTGAACGATCTCACTACAGACTCAAATACTACGTAAACGTACTCTAGAATAAATGTACAGCCATAATAATATTTCTCTATACAGCTGTACAAACATATTTAAATTATACATAGTTGTATTTTACTTATTCAGACGATATTATACAATGTATTTTTATGTATAAAGTAAAATTTATATGTATACTTATATTGACTAAAGCTAGTGTAATTTAAAAAAAATATCGAAAAATATGCTACGCTTGTTACCAAGTTAAAATTGAATTCAAAATTGAAATTGGGCATTTGCTTGGAAACTCACCTAAAAATAGATATTTATTTTATTATCGAATACACCGGACTACAGAAAATGTTTATTATAAAGTCATTTGATATTATATGAAAATTGTTTCACATATGAATATAAATGTAATTTAAATAAAACTTAAGTTATTTATCGGAACTCACCTTCCCAATTCTCGATAGAATACTGTATAGTACAGTATGGGCCCATTCGGTCGACTTGGTGGTAGCCAACTAACGGCAAGCGATGTTATAGAAGTAGCTGCCACCTTTACAGCAGCTGGTGGTCCTGGAACTGTTTCTTTGGTTAAAAAAGAACCATCCAATCCTTAAATGTGCGGAGTATGCTTATATTTTCTTTTGCTCTCTGTGAATTACTATCTTTTTGATTCATAACTTAATAAATGAAATGATTGTTTAATTTGAATGAATCGATGGAAAAGGTAACTGGGCGCAACTGAGTTGTTAATGAAAAAAAGAGCAAAAAAGAGCAGCTTTTATTTTTAGATCTTAAGTCTTAGATTTGTTTGCAAGTATGCAAACAAAAAAAATATACATTTTAATAAAAAACAGATTTAAAACAAAACCGAACATTACTTCGATTAAGATTCGATTAAGATTACTTTGACGAGAGAATTGATTGTGAATAATGAATTGTTGATAATTGAAAATCCCACATATTCTAGATTAAGGTAACCCACAATATGGCCACTTAATTGAGTGAGCGGTCACATGCTTAATTTACGTTCTGTAAACATGGTATGGTAACCGATAGCGATAGGATTCAAGTTAATTTACATTTTAAAGCGGAATTCTTGATGAACGATGAATGATGTCGTTACTCAATCACTCTCGTGAAGTAAATTGGATGAAATTTAATGAATATATTATATTATTCATAGCTCTCATATTGTTATTATAAAGGGTGCAATGCATTAACAATACCCATTCATTCCGGAATAGAATGGAAATTAAGAGGAGTTAATAAAACAAAATTTCCGGAATAACTTAATTAGTAATAATATTGTTGATTAATATAAATGTTTTCAGCATAATTTTCCTTTTAAACAAACGGAACGGTAAATAAATAACAAAAGCGCCGGTTCAATTCATAATATGAGCATTATTTATGTAAACATAATATTATTATGCAGCATTATTGAATACCATAGTTTTGTAACCAATTCCGATATCTGTTTTGATTCATTAAAATTATGAAACTATCTTATAGGCAATGATATTTTATGTATAGATACGTTATATACTCACAATATATCCAAAAAAATGCTTCATATGCAGTGTCAGGCACACACAAATACAAGTTTCATTTTACTTAATTTATTACATTGACAGACTGTTTAAGAGAGATGGCTCTAATAAAATGATATATAAACAAAAAAGACAAAGATAGTTTGTCACTTCCGCGCAGGTGTAAGCAAAAGTCATAAGAATTCACCAATTAAGACGATACACAAAAAAAAATCCACTGCCTGGCGGGCGGAGTCTAATAGCTCGCTATCGCGAACGCGGGTGTGCGCGAAGTCATTCTTGCAAAATCGCCGCGCTGCCGCTGGCCGACTCGGGACAAACATGTATGGAGTCGTCATACAGTTATAATATTGTTATACATTTATTTAATTGTTGATTCATTGGTTTTATTTTCTTGCTTATAAACAAATAATCTTCTTTTTAACAACTACTTAGACATTATTAATAATTATTAATTATTATTATTTCGTAATGTTTACTTTATTACAAAAACTTTGGAAAACTTTGGATATTAATTTGTATATTTTTTTGTTAGTTGTTACTTAATCACGTCAAGACTACATTACCAATTTTGATAAAATATAGCTAATTGCCTGGATTTACACATAGGATACTTTTTATCCGAACTGAACACTTCTGTGGGATAAAACAGGATTCACGATATAACCTAATTCCACGCGGGCAAAGCCGCGGTCGGAATGATATTTTTTTAAATAAAAAAATTGTTTTAAAAAAAAACACAAAATATATTGACGCATGTATTTATTTTTTGCACTCTATTATAATTGTAATTATTCATTACAAATAATCAAAATAAAATAGCCAGAACAAAGTTAGGCCCTGGTAGGGTAGGTAGGCAGGTACAGCAATGTGAGACGAACACTGGCTTATTTATACCAATAATAATGTATTATAAACATTAAATTAAGTTTACAACAAAAATACATAATATTAGCTAATGTGAAAACGAATCAACCAATCATCCCACAACAATGAAATGTGCACACGAATATTCATCCAAATCGGTTCATGTGATTAGGAGGAGTGACTGCAGCGCCATCTTCCGGGCCCAATTGTGTTTCCAGATCACCCAGGAACTCAATTTAATATACTTACACAAAATTTTTCGAAATGAAAACTCACATTACTATGTAAATATGAATATAAACCTGTTTTAGTACTAAGCAATTTCCCGCACAGGTGTAGTAAGTATAAATGAAATAAATATCAACATCAAATTCTTTATACAACATACTTATCTACCACCTACTAAGAAATGTAATTCTTGAAATTTTTTCGTATTTTTTTTAAATATAATACTACTCCAATGAGCTCCTGTTCCATATTAGGTCCACCATACTTCCACTAAGTTCACCATGATTTTTTATTTCTTTGCACTTTGTTGCTTTTTGCTAAAAATGGAATCATGCGATAAAACCAGTAGAGCGTTGATAACATACATTTTTGACTGAATAAAGGTACTTACGAAGGAGTGGGTTCACATTGTGAACAATCAGTGGGTTTATTTTCCTTCTGGATTCCGGATTTCTGAAAAGATTATCTATGCTATAAATGAAAAAACCTTACACATTCGTTATGTACTTAAAACAGGGGTACATATGAAACATCGTCTATACTACAATTATCATCAAATTTAAATAAATAAAACCAACTTACTTCATTAATTTGTTCCAATTGTAAGCATTCTTTTTCCTCCAACCTTTATGTTTCTTCTTCTTATTTTCTTTATTGACCCCATTTGTCTCATTTTGTCTTATCGTGTTGTCACCCTTTGTTACGATTGCGCGAGCGACACAAGTTCCCCGTGTGACGGCCGTAGCGGGAATGACTCGTGCAGCGATCGGGGTAGGAAGGTACAGGGCGGCTCTCGCTATATTGGCTGGTCGCGCGCTAATTTCAAGTATTTCTTGTTTATTTCAAAACCATCGCATATTTCAAAATTCTAACACGGTAGACGTATAGGTTGTATATTTTATAGTTAATATCCAAAAAGTCGTAACTTTACGTTTGTTATTTTGAAGATGCCAGAGATTATAAAAAAATAACAATGAGAACTTTGTATTTTTTTTCTATCGAGAAAATATCATGGAATCATGTTTCTAAAACGGTAGACGTATTGTGTTACTATTGAACTTTCTTGTCAAGAATTTTCATCACAACAACTTTAATAATATAAAAATTACGAAGGTTTAAAAAGGGCCGTAAATGTTAGAAAAATTAATTCATCACCTTAAATATAAATAAACAAATAGTTGCCATGGTAATTGGCATAGACTAACGACACAGAAGGTTCAACGTGTGAACCTTCTGTGTCACACATTGAACACAGTTATAGATGTTAGGTTTCCTGCACAAGTAAATAAATGTGACAATTTCATTTACTATTTAATTATTATTATGATGTTGTATTAAAATGAAAAAAAAAAACTTTTTTGGAGATATAACTGTATTAAGTATTTATAACTAGCTGTGGTGTTCGTTTTCGGTCATCATCATTTCACCCGATAAACACCCACTGCTGAGCATACTGCATACTGCATAGTCCTCCATATAGAACTCCATAAGGACGATTTCATTGTATATAATAAATAGATATATTTGTTAATTATATGCACTGTGTGGATTTAAATATAAAAATAATCAAGTATTTACCCAAATCGAAATTAATAAAATAAGTTAACCGTTCTATTTTTAATAATCGTATCTACATGATAATCTTTGAACACAGTGTACGCTAGCTTTGTCACACTAGTGATTGAAGCAATGTTTTATCCCTTTCATTATTTCAATACAAGTGTCAAGCAAGTGTCATTCATAAAGAATTGTAAATTGTTATTTTTACTCCTAAACTGTAATAATTTAATATATTTTGCTGTGATATGATATTCCTTTATCTTTCTTTATTTTTTTGCACGAATACGTGCACTTTCTGAACACACAGGAAGGCATTTTCGACAACTTTAATGTACCTATCGCCACATGCGCTCACTGGGACCGGTGACAATCTGACTGATTGCATTGGTCCCAAATAGGACCAATTCACGGAATCAGTTTTGGTGCGTTGATGACGTATCTACCTCTTGTTTCTATATATAATATCATTGCTTATATCGGTCAATTAAGGAAAGCTGGCATGTTCACAGTACTCACACTTATGCAATTTCACTTACAGTATGTTCAAAAATAAATGCGACTCTAGTTTCATTTTAGACTTGAATTGTAAAATAGGTGCGTTGTAGATAAATACATATATGCAAATATAATTATGAAAGCTCTCATAATTTACCTGTAAAATTATAATTTAAAAGTAAATCAATTGATGAAGTTAATTATTTATTCTAATAATAATCAATTGGATAAAAGTATTAATAATTATTCAATTATCAAATAATAATTAAATTTCAGGTCATAAAAACAATACAAATAACACGTGCGCCCACTCCCAAGTCCCAACACACGGATGGTTGTTTTGATAATGATTTAAATAACGGACGTCTTCAGTCTGCAGTTGCGGAGCAGTCTTGTCCTGACTTTGGTCGAGTAAAGATATCTAAGAAATATTATATTTGTAGTAAGTACGTAATACCTACCAATACGCGCTAACAAATATTGTTACATATTTATTGTATAATTTTCACACTATTGGTTTTAAACTCAAACTCAAACATTTATACAATTAGACTTCTTCTAGAAGCACTTTTGAATCGTCATAACAGTTTAACAGTTTTAACATTTACCACCAATTCAGAAAGCAGTATCTATAGAGAAGAAGAAGAATCTATTTAATCATAATCGTAATCTTCTACTTCACTGAAACTTTCATCGCTCGAAGAACTCGCCGTCGGAATTTCTTAATGTTATTATAAATGAGTCAGTGTAATTATCTACTTTTGGTTCTAATTGAATATATTTTTCCTCATGTTCTCGCGTCTTTCTCCAAACGTCACTAAACATATCCAGACTAATAGCATTTGCTTCCTTTCTAAATAATTCTTCCACAGTTTTCAAGTTAAAGTTCACATTTTGTGATGCTACTTTCCCTTTAATTATGCCCCATAGTAACTCTATTGGGTTGAGTTCTGGATGGTATGGTGGAAGGCGCAATACACTATGTCCATGATCTTTGAGGATTGCATCAAGTAGGTAAAAATTGTGTATTGTTTGGCTTATTTTTTTTTAATAATGTGATAACTCTGATTATTAATTAGTACTTTGATTTTTGAAAAAAAAAATGCCGATTTTAGTCAAAATTTATATTTTTCTAACAAGATCCTTATCATCCAAATTTCCACCTTGGTGAGAAAAATTGACATTTCTAATGAAAATGAACAAAAAATTAAATGATTTTATTAAATACTGTAAAATATTCTATAATTCTTCCATTTACTGTATCACAAAATTCTTCATCGTACTACACCAATTACATCACCCTGTATTTATAAACAATTGCAAAATATGACACATACATAGGCCGGGAGATACTGACACAAAATTTGGGGCATTTGTAACAGAATGGCGGTTCTACAGAGGTCTTATTACGCAATGACTAAAAGAAAAATGATGGTCAGAACGCTGGTACCGGCGGACTAGTCGCGTGGGCGTTAGTCGAACTCGTCGGATAAATAGCGAAAGTCCAACGATTTGTAACACAAAAATTTTAGAATTTACTGATAGCCCTTAAAAAAGATGTAGGCGGTAGTGTAATGCCATACTTTTCCGGTGTAACTAACAGCCCCCCATACCGACGCGATGCGTTGATTTAAAAAAAAAACAATTCAACCATTTGTACCAGGCTAACTTTTGCACAGGTAATCATCATCGTGCAGACATTTACGTCATTTTTCTTTTTGTCATTGCGTACTAAGACCCCTCTAGACCGCCATCCTGTTACAAATGACCCGAAATTTTGTGTCAGTATCTCCCGGCCTAACATGTGCAATGTGTAAATGTGTTGACGTTCCAGCTCTTCTTAATATACCTATAGGCATCTATGTGAATTGATAATGGCAAATGTCATGAAAAAATTCTCTGACCATGCTTAAATAAATGTACATTCTGTTCAGGCTCTTCATATAATATGTTGTGGTAAGATTGTAAAAACTGTTAGATTATTATAATCGCGAGAGATTATCCGATGCCAAATGGCTTTTGCATTCAATTTAATGTATTATTTTCCCTCATACTATAATGTGAATACATCGTAGTTATGTATTATGCAGAGAATTTACTTCTCCAACTCGGTCAGGTTCAGGTTGAGAGTCAACTGAACCTCGCTATTAAGACATGTACATAATGATAATATGATGTTGGGTGTTTTGTACGGATAGATAAAAAACTATTATGTACGATGTTATCATATTATTTTGTTGTGCATTGCGTAAGAAGAAAGAAAAGGTTCATACATTCTCGGTGCAAATGCGCAAAATGTATTGGCGTATCTTGTTACATACTTACATGCTGCAATTATCAAATGTTACCAATTATCTTGTAGCGTTACACAATAACCCCTAAAAGGCCGGCAACACACCTGCAACCGTACAGGTCTTGTGGGTGATTATGGGTGGCGCCAATCATCGCATTAATCCGGTGACGCGCCAGCTCGTTTGCCCGCTAATAAATAAAAAAAAACAATGTACGGGTCAAATAATACATACCATCCTGCTGCGTGGTGCAGTGTATGGGCAGCGCGGGCGCGCCGTCCCCCGCGGCGGTGTACGCGAGCGCCTGCACCGTGTAGTTGCAGTGCGGGCGCAGCGCCAGCAGCAGCGTCTCCACGCCCGCCACGCGCTTCACCTCGGCCGCGGCGAGCGCCCCCCCGCCCGCGCCCCCGCCCCGCACCTCCCACTCCAGCCAGTCTGCCGCTGCCGACAAGCAACTGCCGTCCTTGAGCTACGCACCTACTACACGCTTCACACGCATAAACAATAATATGATAATCTATCTTAACCATTCATTCTTCAAAACTTTCACATTATTTATCGCACCTTTCAGTCCAGTTAGTTGGCCACTGCCTTTAATTTACACACCGATGTGCAAATACGTAATAGATGATGGCGATTTTACGAGCGTGGTACACGTGGTTACGTGGTAGAGTAATTACCGCCCTTCAGCTACGCTCGGCTCTACGCAGTACGCACCTACTACGTACTCGTAGTAGCTGCGTAGAGCCGAACGTAGTAGGTGCGTAAAAAGTATGTGATTATTCTCTTTACCAAGTTCATAGATCCAAGTTGCCCATGTACCATCTACTAATTACACATTTCATACAATTACGATCAACTGTTTTTATATCATCCATCCAACCTCAAGACAATTTTATTTTGTTATAAAATGTACATTGTACACTCTTTATTCGTAGTTTTCCATAAACAATGTTAAATTCATTGTCATATTTAGTTTTATGAATTTTTGTGTGGCCTCATTGAAAGCGGGCTATATATTATATACGCTATTCTATCCCACTCTTGCGAACTGCACACGCTCACACGCTCACACTCGCACATTGGCTTGATTACAAGGAACGGGTAAGTGCACAAATTATTATTATTATTATATTTGTTTTAATTTTATTGTTACTATTTGATAACACATGAATGACAGCAGATAAACCACATATTTCCAACACATCACAGATTTAAAAATCAAATTAAAATAGACATTTACATTTTATTGTCACCATTATTAGATTACGAAACTTTATTTTACACCAACATTTTGATAAATACACTTTACATAAATCAAATAAATATCAAAACAACATTTACTCACTATGCTCAGGGCGGTACAGCAGCTTGTATCCCAGTAGAGCGCCGTGATGCGCATGCGCAGGCGGTGGAGACCATTCCACTTTGATACTTTGTGGTGATACGGCTCTGCATCTAACCGCTCGGGGACCTTCTGATGGTACTAAACGGGAAATAAATTTTGGCATGTGTATGGAAATAAACACGAGAAAAAAAACGAATCAATGAACTCTATACTAATAAAAAAAATATTATTTTTAAATATATAATAAATAAATATTAATCCATAATGCTTACCACTTTCTTTGGTCAATGTATTCACAGGTGCGGTTGCTGGACCAGCGCCTGCACTATTGAATGCTCTGACGCTAACTGAATACCTGCAAAATAATCTCATCTTTTAATTTACTGCAAAATAAAACTTGACAGAAAAAATAACTTTTTCACTGTGCCAAAAAACTTATAAGGTACTAAAAATACTTAATAATTTGAATATTTTAAGAATAACACATACAATCTCACCTGGTGTAATGCTCCAAGCCTTCAATAACGTACTTTGTGACTTGTCCCCTTACGGTAGAAAACTCCATCCCCACATTTACTCCACTAGCTAAGGAACCATCAGCTGAAGCCCACCACCATACTGTGTAGCCTAATAGTTCTCCATTCCAGGATGATTTTGGAGGTGCCTACCACGAGATATTCATTAATAAATAAATAAATTACCATAAAAAATCAGTTATTACTTCCCGGTCAGTCAATCAGTTATTGGGTCCCGTTTCACCCTTTCAGTACGGAACCCTAAAAACACTTTATTGTCCTTTTTTCGATTGTTTATTGTTTTCTATAAAATGGGAAAAATTTGAATGTAACAGGTTGTAATTTATGGTTCATAAACAATTTTTAAAATAAATTAATCGGGTTAAACATCTTCTTATCCTTACCTGCCAGGCAAGTTCAATAGTAGACAGTCGTGGAGCAGACGCCCGTAAACTAATAGGTGGTCTAGAAGGCGGTTCATGTAACGTCAGAGCGAGTATAGCGCGAGTGTGCGCGGACGCGAACTGCGCCGTCATAGTCCTCGCGCGAACAAGATACGCCGTAGCCGGCTCCAAGCCCGAAATCGTAGCCGATTCCGCGCTACGAAACATGAATTTTTATGTCTTTTTACCTCATCGGTCAGTTTTATTATTTTTATATACATTTATTTATGAAATGGTGCTGTAAATAAATAATGACCGTGAATACTTTTATGACACAGTTCGTATCGAATTTATTCTGACATTAATGTTTACGCGACTTGAATACTGTGCTGCGAACACATTTAGTTGTATTATATTTTAATGTTTAGAAAAAGTATATTACTACATATAATAAAATGCTTATATTATTATGTATTTGTATATTATGAATTTTTGTATTTTTAATAATAGCTTTAGTACTACAATTTACAAATTTAAGTGACATTCAAGACAATTCGTAAATATACATATTATTTTGAACACAGATTTTGGTTGTAGGTATCGAAGATGTAATAATTTAGAAAATTAATGCGTAATAGTATACAATTTCTTGGAAAAACTCAGATGACCTCTGGAATCTAATTTGTTTCTGTCAAGACAATTCGTACTTGATTTCTGTTGCGAAAATATTTTAGTTATCTTATTTATTTAAAGAAAATAATTAATTACAATTAAAAATAAGGTACTCATGTAAATTATTTTTTACTTTAAGTTATATAGTTAAATGTGCATGATTATTACAACAAAAACAAAACAAATGTTTTACCAACTTCCAGGAGCATTTCAATCTCATAAAATGTTGTTTGATTCTGACATTTTCTGAGGTAAAAATAATAGAAAGTGAAATTGAAATCGAAATCTACTCGACCAAAGATGTCACGATGTCATTGTTATTCTTACATTTTGTCTCAGAAAATATTATTTTCTCTTGTCATTCTTATTTATATTATATTTTTATAAAGAATTTCTGCCAAGTCGAGCCAAACGAAGCGCAATGTATATGATATTACTGTATTGTATATAGATGTGATCTTAGAATATCATAAGTGTCGAAATAAATAATAATATGATGTTTTCAATAAACCTATTTCCTGTTTCTATGTGAATTGATATTAGCTAAAGCTCCTCCATTCGTACCTACTAATTGAACTCTCTACTAAATATATTTTCAAGAATATAAACAATACAATTTATTATTTAATACTAATTAAAAAATATATTTTCTAATAAATATTAATATTATTATCACTTAACAATAGCTTTATTGGACAAAATGTTATTAACTGTTCTTATAACTTTGTTATATACTTTTACGATTACTAATTATCGGAAAAATCT
Source organism: Colias philodice (assembly GCF_061535455.1). NCBI lineage: Eukaryota > Metazoa > Arthropoda > Insecta > Lepidoptera > Pieridae > Colias > Colias philodice. The sequence goes on along the minus strand of NC_143103.1, from coordinate 6,047,944 downwards.
TTCTAATTACCAATTTAACGTAATATTTCATATCATTACTTGACTATAGATAAATACTTACTCAGTATAAGAATCTATAGAATGTGTAGACACAGAGACGTTGTGTGTTTCTGCGTCTCTCCATACATCGGGACTGGTTGAATCGTGCCTTCTGTATTGAAGCACATAGCCGATAACTGGGGAATTCCCGTCGTATGGTCTTCTCCATTGAAGACGAATAGATCGGGACGTTGTGTCCAGCACGCGAAAGTTTGTGGGCGGTTCTGGTGGTTCTATAACGATTATATCTAGTTTATATGTAACGATGATTTAAATATTTGTTCTTTTATAACCGGATTTACATTACGAAACTAGAGTCAAGTTATACTGAAAAAAAATCCTTAAAACTTATTGCACGACATTATATTTAATAATCAATAAGGCTTCGGTGCTATTTTTAGGCTAAAATGATCTTGGTTTGTTAATTGTAGTTAACCTGGGTGTAGCGTGTTTCGGTCGCGTGATAGCGAGAGTGAAACAATTACCATACAAATGGTATGATTGTTTATCTTCATTTGTTTCGTGAAAAAAGCTCTTAAGTTATACAGGCATTATTTCATAATTCATAACCAAATGAATGTTTTCAGTTCTGTGTTAAACATAAGATTTAATAAAATGATTCGTTTAATATTTTCAGTTGTATCAATAAATACATTTTCAGTTAAATAATGGTGCTTTCTAATTAATCCGATCTCAAACAACTACTTATTCAATTAACAGTCATACAACAACTTTTTAGTTAATATTTTAACTATGTTCCTATCACATATTTAATTACCTACCTACTTATTTTTCTATTTACTTTAACTATCCCATAATTACTTATTATTATGTATTCTATTATTCATACCTTGCACCCCCAGATGTACGAAATGATCGGATCTGCCATACGGGTTGGACGCCTGGCAGCGGTACACGCCCGAGTCGCGTCTATCCGCCCGCTCCACTACGAGCTCGCTGCGTAGACCCTCCGCGCTACGAGTTTCTGATATACTCATCCTAACGAGATATAAGAAATACGTTTATTTACTCCTATTAAAAGTCAATAGATATAATAATTAGGAATACGTTAGTAAGATACTATAAAAATATCAATATTTAGAGAAGTTTGATTAAAATTTTTGGCTGCACCCCATAAAAGACTACAAATTGTTTTTCCGGCTACACATTATAAGTTATATCAGAAAACTTTGTTTTCTAAATTTAATTTTATAATGCACAAAATTAAGTAGTTAGTCTTTTCACTTATATGCGTAACTAAAAAATGCGTAAAATTATTCAGTGTATTTAATTTTAAAATCGATATTAAGCACATTTAGTAAAAATTATCATCTTTTTAAAATCTCTAGAAACTGTACAAACCACAACACTGTAAAACAATAAACACGTAACTTCACACGCTATGTCCCACCCCACCCCCACAGATATACCTATAATCAGAATTAGGAAGTGGTCGTCCGGAATGGCTCCACGCGATCGCCAGCGGGCTGTCGCCGCGGGCGACGCAGACCAAACGCACCGTGTCGCCCAGCTTGGCGGTCACGTTCGCTGATTGAGTTTCGAATCTCGCTGGTTCTGTGTGCAATTCAATTGCACCTTGAGATCGTGTTTATAATACTCAGGTATGTGTTACTTACTCATCATAAACTATAGATGTTTATTAAGAATTGATAATCCTACGATTTAATATTATAAATGCAAAATTTTGTACGGATGGATGGAGTTACTATGTAACATACATAGTACATGTTACTGTTTCAAGAAAAAACTATTGAAAAGATTTGGATGAAAATTTACAGTAATATATCATTCAGAATAACTCATGAGCATTCTATGCACTTGATTTTGCTTGCGCGTTCGTTTGCGGCCCGCGGCCGCGGGTGAAACCGCGCGGTATAAGCACAAATTGTTAAAAAACAACTTGTTATTTAGCTAAATAAACTATAGTGATTAATAAAAAAAAATACTCGTAACAGCATATCGAAGAATTCATGAAACTTAGTTCCATAAAATAAAAATATTGATTTCAATTATCAATAAGGAAAATTACAAAAAGTTTTATAAACGATCTGTTGTTAAGTAACAGGTATATTTTTTAAATAATCTTGATTCTATTTATAATACATATATAAGATTTCTAAGCATCCACATTTTGTGAAAAAGAAGTAAGGAAACTTTTATCTTGTACCAAAATACTTTGCCCATTTATTTGTAATTTTATTAAATAGAAAAAAACTAAAAAGATAAATAAGTTCTTGCTAGTTGTTACGTATTGTTTCCATTGACAAATTAATGAACAGTCTATAATATAATAATTTCTGTAAAAGTTTACACTTATCATATCAATCAATTCGTTTATTATTCATTCGACTAAAATCACCGCATTCACTTACCATTAACATGAATCGTAAGGGCCTTAGATAAAGCCGGAGCGACGCCATTGTCAGCTCTGCAGCGATATTTTCCAGAATGTTCCGCGCGAGCCGACTCCAGCCTCAGTGAGCCGTTACTAAGCACCACTGGATCCGATACAGCTCCCAACGCTGTTTCTGTACTACCTTATAAACGAAAAATAGTGTTAATCTATTTTAAACCTTCGTGCTTTTATAGTTGAAGCCCGTGGAGATTACTTCGCCGTGAACGTGCCAGAAGTTTATGATGTAAGTGAATCATAACGGTAAGTGTTTTGTCGCAAAGTTTATTAAGTCTGGAGTACAGAAATGTTTATTTTTTAAACGCATTAGCGGTTATGATAATATTATAGACACACATTCACAAAGATAAAATGCTGCTCGAAATAGGTAGGTACTTACAATACCACCATATATTCCAATAACGAAATCACGACACTCAGATTATCTTATTTATTATAAATTGATAATTACATTAATATAATATTCAATATGAATTTATTCTAAAACACAAAATAACGAGAAAAGAAATTGGCGGTATAAAATATTGTCAAATTATACGACCACAGATAACACATAGTAATTAAATATTAAAAAAAAAGTATAAGTTGCCAGTTATAAAAAACATTGAGCGTTCTATAAATTGACATTTAATTAAATTAACTTATTTATTTAATTAATACCTTAAAATTCATTTAGCTTTCACAACTGAAAGAAAAATAAGAAACAGGAGATTTTATTAAGCAGAAAATCCATCATCTCCGAGCAGTGGAGCTTAGAGCGGACTTTAAAAATATAGTAAGGGAGCTTACCAGAGAATTTTGTCCAATAAATAGCGGGTGATGGATGTCCGCGCGCATCGCAGCTCACCGTGAGCGATCCATTTAGTAGCACGGCGGCGTCTGACGGCTCAATTTGCCAGTACGGTGGAACTGACGGGGAAAATATTGCACGCTCTTACACTATGATATGCAATTTGCGATTTCGATCATGGTTTCCGATAAAAAAACATAAACAGCACTTGTTTTTGAGAGTTATCAAAACTATATACAAATCAATATGAGGTTTTTCATTGAATTTATTATGCAGAAGAAATCTAATGGAAACAAGACAAGCATGAATAGGAACAACAAAAGATAATATTTAACCTTATTTTTACATGGAATCATATAATTTTATTTACATGATTGACGATAATTTCGATAATTATTCCGATGCCAATTTATTACGTATAAATGTTATTTCATACTCCACCTACTCTGTTACATTTAGCTCGAAACAGATAATGTGCGGAATATAATTTGGTTATTGGTATTGGATTATGAATGGAATTTAATTATAATGGTTCACCACTTTCCATATACCTCAGCGTGTATTCACAAATTAATATACGATTTTGTATTATTATGATTATACTAGAATGGATCACAGGATTTGGATTGGCGTGTTTGCAGTATTCGAAAACACAATAAAGCATACATCAAATAGCTATTAGAACACATTGTTTATCACATACATATAAAACATGCAATATTAGTAAAAAAAATGTCCTTAATTCTTGGTATCGTTTTTTCTAATAACATCATTATATAAACAAATCACAATCGTTTCTGCCAATCTCACATTTTAATAAAAGAACAATGTATAACATTACATTATATGTTACCTATATACTTAATTATTTTACGTAAAAAGTATACTCCAAATTCATAATCTCCATTTTTATAGAATATATTAAATATCATGTTGTATAAATTTAATCTGTTATAAAAACAAGGCAATTTTCTAAGTAGTATTTACCGCGAGTACGATAAGTTTGAGTTAAGGAAGTTGCAAGTGTGACGGAAAAGTTAAAATTTGTTACCGGATGGTGTAGAACAAATTATAGACTTGGTTTATCGCTTCTAAACTGCATAGCTAGTTTATGGCATGAAAGCTGTCTATTAAGCCTTGCCTAAGCCTTGATTTGGTATGCCTTTTGAAGATTCTTAAAGATTTCATGTTCTTATTGATATATTATATATTGAATAGCGTAAAATGTTTTACAAAATGTTTTGAATTATCTTGTCAAAGAAGACTATTATCTGTCTGAACTCGGAACCAACGTTTTATACTACGTACTTGGAAATTGGAATCAGTCAATCTTCAAAAGCATTGTAATGACTATCCAACAAGGCTTGGTATCTCATATATATTAATATACGACAAATGAAAACCCACGGTGCTTTCAAAAGCGGCATTCAAGCATTCCAACGGAGATACAAAACAAATAGTACAAAGATTAAACGTGTGGAAATGAAAGGCTCACCTTTGATGGCTAGTTCAGCAGACGCATTAGCTTTGCCGGCGGTGTTCGTCACTACACACGTGTATACGCCGCTGTGTGCTGCTGTAAGGCTTTTGAATAACAACATACTGTAGAACTCCGCGCCGCGCTCGTCGACCTGCAGTTACGTAATCTTAGCCAGACGAAAAAAATAACAAGAGTATATGAGTTTTAACTTTAATTAAATATTGTGGACGGTTCCAACTAGATGATGCGTGATTTTTTGTTTTAACGTTGTAAATATGTACAAAGTATTGTAAAAATACGATTATAATAAAAACAGGGATATAATTTATCAGAATAGAATGGAAGCTGCGCTTAAAAACTTTATTATCTTGTTGTTATTTATAGAGGCTTTTTAGGCCTCGTTTGTTTAGTAGGATTAAGGTTTTTTTTGAGGCCTCGTTTGTTTAGTAGGATTAAGGTCACCGTGTTTAATATGAATAAAACATACTGATTAATTATACTGTGGTATTAAATCGTTATTCATTAAATTGTAATTTATGCTTGTTCTAAATAAAATACTAAAAGCCATATAGCGTGCAATCCACCGCAATCACCGTCTATTGAGATGTCTATAGACATTACCTGTAGCACGCTAGAGATCGGCATTTGATCTTTGAGCCAAGAGAAGTAAACAGGCATGTCCCCTGACGTCACAGTGCAGGTCAACTGAGCGCGGTCGCCGGAGCGCAAGCCGGGCGGAAACACGATGGGCGACAAGACGGGCGGCGACACTACGTTCACTTGCACCTGGAATATTTGTATTTCAGTATCTTGGATTGTTAAAAATGGGCTAGAATTTTTGCAACCTCAAAAAGATGTACATTAAATTAACTTTTGTTATTGATTCTGTAAGATCTCAAAATTAATAAATAATCTTATGACGAATATAAGTGGGTACTTAGCTCATAAGGATGGAGACTTTGATAACAAAACAATTAAAACTAAACACAATATGTAGAATTTACCTATAACATTTGGTTCCAGTAGATATTGTTAAATATTTATTAATGAAAAACTTCACATTCAGAATTATTCAAATAAAGTATCTAATAGGTACCTAAGTAGTTCGTTTTTCATAACAGTTAAACTTATCATGCAAATGTGCAATTTGCAACGTATTCGTAATCTACTTCGATAACATTCTATTTTCAGCATTATATATCTGAAGTTGGCTGAATGCTGAATTCATACTAAATTAGAACGTTGTACTAGCTGCCCATGAACTCTTCTAAAAATAATATTGGATTCAATCCATGCCCGATTCAATCGATGCACGCTATATGAACTCCATACAAAGTATAATATTATCTCAAAGAAAGAACAATATTATATTTCTCGTGGATATACAAGCTTTGATTCTTACCTCTCTCCTCGCGAGCTCCCCTCCAGGTGTCATTACGGAACAAATCCAGCCCCCTTTATCCCTGTTTTTATCCACATTTATAATAGTTAGCCTGCCATCTACTTGTTGATATCTGGGATCAGTACCCACTCCACCTTCCCATTTTACTGAGCTGCAAAGTAAACATTTAATAAATCTTCTGTTACTTATTTTCCATGGTTGTGTAAGTAAACACGCGTGAAAGAGACAGTTATGCCAAAATGTAATGAGAGGGAAAAGGATAACAGTTTTTTTACGCAAGATTTAGCACGAAAATTTACTCACTCGATGGGAAAACCGTAATAAGGGCACCATATTGTCACTTCCGAACCCGCAACAGCTTTCACTGGATTCAAAGCTCTGATGTATGGAGGGCCTAGCGAAAATATATTTTCATGAAAACTCAGCATTTTGACTTAACATTTTTCTTTGATTCACCATATTCTTCTGTTTCTAACAAATAATATGTATCAAACATAAATCTATAACACAAATAAACCATTAATTTTTATTCAAATGAACTTCATACAAAATTTTGTTGTTCTGTTTTGAGTAGCACGCGTCTAATATGTTATATTACATACTTAAGAAGCACAGTTAAGAAGTTAGAATAAAGTAGTAAAACTTTGTTTCAATAAATAAACCATTTTAATTTCAACAAAATAAAAAATTAATTACATAATGTTGTTTAATTTAATTAACTACCAAATATGATTACCATAGACGTTCAACCGAGCGGCATGCGCAACCGAGCCGTGCACGTTGCTCGCGCGGCATTCGTACCGGCCACCGTGCTCCACCCGCGCGGTGCTCAGCGAGAGTGTAGACAGGATATAATTGTTCCCGCCCATACCAGATGGGCCGTTGTCACGACCTTCTGATATTATCGCGCTGTGCAAAAAAAAAACAAAACGTCAAATAAGAAAAAAGCTTTTTTAATTAAGTACTTCGTGAAGCACCTTGGCTAGTGTGGACGTGGCTCGGCCGAAAACATGCTTTCCTCTGCCGAGCCGCGGAAAATTCTTCGCGAGGCTGCTTGATATGTTTTTATACCAGCAAAATTTTCTACCATAATATATTGCTTTGCATAAATATTAAGATAAAATTTTTAAATCAATCAAACAGTGAATCTCTTATAATTCAGACTTATTTTTATTTGGATATCGATTGCATTAATCGTTATATTATTGTATCCACTTATGAATAGCTTGTGTTGTATTAGGACCTAAAAATTAGGTAAGTAGTGTATTCAAATCAACGATTCCAACGAAACAAAAAAACAAAACGAAACTCTTTCATAAGAAACATTAATTTATTCAGCTATAATATTACCACAAAATCTTTGCCCAAATGCCTTAATATTTCAACAAATAACCCATTGACTACATACACTTACCTACATACACTTCAATTGTTTCTACGATTACAATATAACTGAAAAAATCATAAGAATATTCATATTATATCTGGAAAACTGAACCGTGAACGAGCGACGGTTTAATAAAATACTTATGAAGGAAAATGTTAAAAGAACAAAGAAATATATTATATTTTTATAAACCGATTGCTCCTTATACGCCTGGTTACGTTATCAACCAAGACAATCTTTTGTAAATTTCGAGAGAATGAAATAAAATTATTTTTCTCTAATTTCCAAAAAGCTTACGCTACTTAGGTACATCTAAGCATGTTAACAAGACTTGTGAAATACAACTTCACGTACAAAAGTATAGATTATGTTGTCTTAACAAAAAATGCTTCATACCCATGATGCGAAGGAATTGGCTGTCCATCGAGGGTCCATCGAAACCTAGGTGGCGGATCCCCGACCGCCGAACACTTGAGGGCAACTTGCGCCCCGGGCTGTACAGCTTGTTCAATAAAAGTATACACCAATTCCGGCCGAGAATCTACAAAACACAACGCGTTATGAAAATAATAGGAGACTTCGGAGAAAATATGGTTTCTTTCTAACCTGAAGAGCGTTTTTGTCGTTTTCTTTTGTAAGCGCCGACACAACCCGTCCTCGCCGCTAATGAGCACCATATACCTGAGAATATATAAGTGCAACAATATTTTTGTGTCCCATAAAACAAGCCGCTCTTACAGAAACTCACATAATAAATAAGCAGTTGGTAAATTTTAGGTACCTACACATAACATAAGAACATATTTTGTATTGGATTCCTAAAGCTCATAAGACGTCTGAGAGATTAATCTATAAATATTTTCAGTAAGAAAAACAAGTACAGGGTGGGCCAAGAATTCGTTAACATTTAAATGTATCTTACCGCGCAAACTATTGCCGCGCGGGGCGCGGGCGGGGGCGGGGGCACTAGCTCGCTTCTTGGAAATTTAGTCACAATGGATCACTTCACGGGGCCGCAACGCGCTTACTGCGTGAAACGGTTTTATTTAAACAACTTTTCGCTCATTACTGTGAGACGCTTATTTCGCTTTGAATATGGTTTACACGACTTAAGTCAGTGTCCAAGTGCTCCTTTAATAAATAAATGGGTGAAGAAGTTCGAAGAGACGGGATCTACACTAAATGTGAAACAAACCGTCGGCCCGCGGACTTCTCGGAGCGAAGAGAACGTGCAGTATGCAGTTTCCGCTTCTGTTCGACGTGATTCAGATTTATCGACACGCAAACGTTCGGCTGAATTAGGATTATCCCGCACATCATTACGCCGTATTTTGAAATTAGATTTGAAATTACATCCATGTAAGATCCAGCTAGTGCAAGAACTAAACCCTAATGATTTAAATTTGCGTAAGTCATATGCCGAAACAATGTTAACTCGATTCAGTAATTTTGACAACATCTTATTCTCTGACGAAGGCCATTTCCACCTAAATGGACATGTCAACAAACAGAATTACAGGTATTGGAGCAGCAAAAATCCTTAAGCTAAACATGAGAGGCCACTTCACTCTCCTAAGGTAACTGTATGGGCCGGAAAAAATCATCGAAGAGATGTCGGCGATCTCGCGGTCTCTTTGCAGAAGAGTATTCGAAAACTTCAGGACTCGCTTAGATGAGTGCAAAACCCGTAACGGTGGTCATTTAGACGAAATAATTTTTAAAAAATAAATTACAACTAATAAGCTTTCTCGTAAATAAACGATTTCTAAAATATGTTAAATGGTTTTTTTTATACGATTTTTTCAAATGTTAACTAATTCATGGCCCACCCTGTATAAGTTCTTACAAAATGATTACAGACGGAGAACATTTTTCTAGACTGTATTCTTAGAACATTAAATAAAATGTTATCTTTTGATGTTTATAAATAAAGGACACCTACGCTTCATATGTAGCATTTTATTCTTTATTGTTCCGGAGTTGTACGCAAACAATAAAAGTACAAAGCCTCTATAAAGGACGTCTCATACGGAATGTGACTCGTTGAAAAATTCATTCTTTTTCCGTTTTACTATCCGCATTCGTTCAGAATTTATAAGGCTATAAATCGTGCGACCGAGCTAAAAATTTACAACCGAATGGGTTACTATTCAGTCAGATACAGAACAAAATTGCTGATATCCATGAGTGAGATGCAGCGTGAAGGTTGCAACGAAAATACCCTGAGAATCTTATTTATGTTGTGATGGTGTGACTATTTGCAGTAAAGATTTCATGTTTATAAATAAAATACTTTTTAACGGATTTCATGTTTGTAATAATTATTATAATTCCTCATGTTTGAAGATACCTACCGTTTTTGGCTCCCATTTCATAGACATAAAGTTTTAACAAAAGAGAGTACCCACTTAATTAAGTAAATATTACTCCTATGAAAAACCTTACGAAAAGTGAAATGTGAATTTCATTTCATAAATGAAGAGGGTAAATACACTCTTATGAAAAAACTTCATGCGATAACCTCGTCAGTACAATAGACGCTTGGCAAAACGAGCTTTTGACATATGAAAATAAAAAAATCTTCTCCCTCGCCACCTACGCCCACCTCCACCAAGATGGATGTCAGGCGGGAAATATCCGGCGAACTATTCCAATTTGAAAACTTTCCTTTTGGTAAAGTAACCGCTGGAGTACTAGCCCAGAATGGACTCGAAAATTGATCTCGTCAAAGTCACGTATTTTCTTGTAACTTTTCAACTATCATGTTTTGGGAAATCGAAATCCAATTCCCCTAATATATTCAGTCCAGCCATTCGTATGGACGGGGACATTACGATGTACGGTTTAGTGTGCATAAAAAATTCGGCAGATGGCCGACAATGTTTTTAGGTCACCGCTAGCTACGTGCTACGTGCTATACCTACCTACACATTTATTCGAGAATTCAATTCGAATTTCCTAAAGACTGGTTACGACTACATTTTTTACGTTTTGTATAAGGACTTGTTTACTTTCCTTTTTAATTTAGGTTTGGCATTTTCTTTGTGAAGTGAAATTAAGAAGGTTTTATATATAGGAGTGGTCTTAACGACGAGGAAAATGGTACATATTATTGTATTCTGTACGTTTTCTGGTCGTAGGAATTTAATCCCGGTTCCCATCCCATTTGAGAACTTTATCTGGCACGAAACTCATTAGAACCAGAGTTTTGTGGGTAAATTAAATACACTAATTTAGTCCCAGCCCATTTTGGCGTATACTACTGGTGCTTGTTTTTCGCAATTTATAAACTACTTACATAGAAGTTAGTAGATATGTATTGAAAAATAAAAATATTTAGTGTCTAATTTATAATTTGTAGAAAAACATGAACTTTTATTTACACACAAAAGCATAAATTCCAATCTCCACGCAAAATACCAGTTAAATTAAGACCACATACCTATTTTACATTAACACACCCATAAATTTCCAATTTCTGTACCCAGGTGATAAGAACGTACTGATAGGATTTTTTCACAACAATTTGCCCTAAGCTACAGCCTTATTTTTCTCTCTGAGTGAGTAGGAAATTTATGAGCGACCCCAAAGCAATAAAATACCTTGCGAGAAAATGAAGGAGCAAATCGCAATATATTTGTTCCTTGGTGGCTAGAAGAAACCCATTTTAAGCATTCGCGTGGGGAAATATTATTTCTTGCTAACAATGCGAGATGGAAGGTGAACGGTGATATAAACCAAATATAACTAACTATAATGGATATCGCAGTGTTCGAGTTATTTATTGCACCTCGAGTTTTGGTATCCAGAGATGAAAGATCGAGAACATTTTCGTATTAGATACGTATCTATATAACAATCATGGAAAATGTACCATAGAGCAAATGGATTAATTTAATGATACTGGTAAGCAAAATGGTTTAAATCAACAATAATTATAAATTACACAGCCATCTGATGCCGCAAGGAAAATGCATTTCGTTACGATAATGATAAATTTTGCATAAAATAATAAACCTGTCAATTTGTACGCGAATATAATAATTATAATATTCCCTGGGGCTCTTTTAAAATGTTGATGCAATTTAACTGAATATTCATTGAACATTATAATAATATATATTATTAATAACTCACAGTTTAAATATTATATACGACATTTGAAATACAATTAAAATTTAAATCACATGACATTATCAACATTTAATGTGCTCGAACCTATACTTTTTTGCGAACATAATTATTTATTTAAAAGTGCATTTATTTTTTTATGATAAATAATTTAAAATGAAATTGAGCATGGCTAGATGGAGTTTATAACACGAGAGAGAATAATTAGGTATATTCTCGAATTTTTTTACTAAAAGCTTAACTTGTTAACAGAAATGATCGATGTTATAAATAAGCTTTATTTATCTAATATGTCCTTATATATTATATATCCTTATTACATTTATCCTTGAACCTACGAGACAGACACTTATAAACTACCTAATATTGTCATAATATCACGACAAATTGTATTATTATAAGAGTATTTATTAATTTAATAAATTTAGAGAATAAGAATGCTAGAGTACACACATAATAAAAACCTATTATATACTTTCAAAAAAAGCTTCAAGGAAAATTATTTCAAAATTTTTTCGCCAAATCGATTAATTTCTTTAAAAATAAAGCACTAAACACATTCCGTCCAAAATTATTAAAGTCATCTTTTGATATTAAGAAATGAATTCCGCGATATTTCAAATTCTTGTTAAAATATTCGTTCATAAACGAAACGAATAGACCGGGAGATACTGACATAAAATTTCGAGTCATTTGTAACAGGATGGCGGTTCTACAGGGTTCTTAGTACGCAATGACAAAAAGAAAAATGATGGTGTGAACGCTGGTACCGGCGGCTTAGTCACGTGGGCGTTAGTCGAACTCATCGGAAAATAGCGAAAGTCAAACGATTTGTAACAGTATGGCACTTATTTTTCCTGTAAGTTTGAGGATCAACGAATATAAATACAAAATTTCAAAGATCTAGGTGTTGGAAATCTTCACTTATATAAATTAATAGTAAATTTATTTTTCAAGTATGACAGCACTTTTTCTCCCTACTAGAAGTATGGCAAATATAATAATGGTCACATTTTATCAAATACTCTCCAAAAAGCCAAATGCAATACTGGTACAAAAAGATAGGCGAAATAAAAAAAATTTGCAGATTTTCGGCGGTATGGCGACCATTTGGAATCGTCCGAAAAGTATGGCATGGCGATTTTCGTAAATGGCTGCACGACGATGGTTACCTGTGCAAAAGTTAGCTTGGTACAAATGGTTGAATAATTGTTTTTTTTAAATCAACACATTCGCTTCGGTATGGCGGGCTGTAAGTCATACCGGAAAAGTATGGCATGACACTACCGCCTACTTCTTTTTTATGGGCTATCGGTAAATTCTAAAATTTTTGTGTTACAAATCGTTTAACTTTCGCTATTTTTCCGACGAGTTCGACTAACGCCCACGCGACTAACCCACCGGTACCAGCGTTCACACCATCATTTTTCTTTTTGTCATTGCGTACTAAGACCCCTGTAGAACCGCCATCCTGTTACAAATGACTCGAAATTTTGTGTCAGTATCTCCCGGTCTAGAAGTATTTTCAATGTCTATAAATTTTAAAATTGCATGAATTCAACGGAGCGTCGAAATGAGTATAAAAATAGAAAGAATGACAAAGATGTCATCTGAGCTCGCTTCTAGCAGAGTAATTCTTAACCGCAGCACTCCAGAGACTGGGCTAACCATTATATTTATGACCTGTCTTATTATGAGCCGCAAGCTATATTTCTAGACTGTGGACTAGAACCTTTTAGTGGCAAAGCCTAGCATTTTATAACCATCATACAGTACAGTTAACGTCGCCCGATACTTAGTGGTCTCACAGACTTACTACATTCCATAGAGTAATAACGGTCACTTAGACTGTATTTTATAGGTAAAATAATAATACTTGACTATAGAAATATGTTATTCGTTATGAAATAAGCTTTTCCGCAGGGTTTTACTGTAAGTAGGTATTATAATTTGAACTACTGAACAATTAATATAAAATGTATGTATAGAATATAGATAATAGATATTAATCAAGTTTTCTATTGTAAATCTGTTTCTATTCTTGAGGTTTCACTATTTAATTACTAATTAAATTGTTGGTAATCCTTCAGTTGATTTCATTTCTCCCGTATTAAAAGTCTTAAAAAATTCAAAAAACTCTATCTCATACTGTGAAGCTGTAAATTTTAATAACATGAACCATACTAATTTGTTTCCTCGTGTAGCAATTTCATCTAAATAAAGTCACAGTGTTTCTTCAGTTATTTCCACGAAGCCCAATCCAATTAAATATTTTTATAACGTTAGTTTTATTACTAAAACAATTCTACTTCAAACCTTCTATCTGAATCTGACGACTGACATTAAAGCCGAAATCGTAATAAAAGTCAGACTTCAAAAGGTAAAAATAAATAAATAAAGATTGTATCCAAGCTCGTACACATTTTTTTCTGAATCAAATTCTAAAGAAAAATAAAGTGTCTCCATGTCAATGCAAAAAAGAAATGTAAAAGAGAAATATTAAAACGTATAACATGATATTGAAAAATAAGTATCTTTTGTAATATCTTTTACCTACATAGCGTATTTCTTGTACGAATAAAGTATTGCTTATGGACTTAATTACTCACCGGTGTTAAATTGCTTCTTCCATTTACCCTGTATTTCATCACAAGTTCCATTAGCAGATTCCACTTGTATGCAATTAAACCTGCAAATAATTCATAGTTATAACAAACTTTTCTAGCCAAACGGTTAAGTCGTTATTATTTTATGTTTATAATTATTATTCTAAATACATTTCTTAAATAAATTTTTAAGCCAGAAATTTCTTCATATCAAATGCAGGATGTTAAATGTGGGATATATTAATTCAATGCTTCTTCCTAATTAGTTCTCAAACTACCCTATTCAGTTTCTTTAAACTAATTCTTAAGATAATACTTAAATGAAGCTTTCATCCTACCATTCATAAACTACGGAAAAAGTTCATGAAAGTAATCCTTTCACATTCATAGGTGAACGCTTCGTAAATAAAGCTTTGACTAAAAGCACATTGAACTTCATATCCATGCATTAAATGTGAAGAACGCGAACTAAAGGCTAATAAATTTGTAAAGGCTATATTTGCAAAGTGCTGAACAAATGAGAAATTGTTGACGCAAACTGTTTGTAATGCGCAAAGTTGCTTGTCGAAACACTTGAATATGACAAACTTTGAAACAACGGCGCCGGGCGCTACGCTGCTAGTTTACCGACAAACTTTTATAGACCATTATGAAAAGTGACGATTTTTAATAAAAACCGTTCTCCTACATGCACTACTCAGTGCGAGCACAATGCTCAGCTTAAAACAAAGCGTTTCCTGCAAAAAGTTGGATTTAGAAAATATTTAATTTTACAAGCAGTGGATAAAGTTAAGTTATTACATGCTGGAGCCTGCATGTATTGTTTTCCGCATTCCAAACTATTATTTTATGCTAAATGCGCCTGAATAATGTGAATGATTATTTGGATACTGTGTACTCTTAAAATTAAAGTAATAAAATGTTAAAGTATTTAGGGCATGCACCCATGAAACATGAAAATATAATAATGAGTTAGGTTTTGATATTATACTATGTTAAAAGCAAAAATAAAGCATAATCGTAATAATTATATCAACAATAATTGTTGTTGAATTATTCAACACCTACACAAGCGAAGCGTAAAGTATAAAAATAAACTTTTGCGAATATTTTTGTGGCAGGCCTATATACCTTTTCGCAAATAATGTTATTTTATTCAACCCTTCTAGGAACATTTCAAATCATAGGTAATGGAAGAAAAACATTACAACGCGAATAAACTTTTAGTGGAGGCCGATGAGAAAATATAAATATTTGCAAGTACGCAGGCACACGTAATCACGCTTTATTTAAAATTCTGCCGGTTACGTTTATACGTTAAACATTTTCGTAATTAATTTTGTATAAACGGCTTCGTTATACATGCTGTCAATTTAACATACAGTTGAGTTACCAGGAATTAATTTTGCGTGTGCCGAGAGCAGTAATTTGTATTCAATTATGAAAAGAAACATTTCATTGAGACAAGAACAATGGCGTTCAGTTTGTGGGGTCTCTGTAATTATTGCATCAACTACCACCTAACATATTTTAACGAACTACTGTATTAATGGGAAATTTTAGTTCATACATTTTACCGGGCTATTGTTAATATTGGTAAGTGAATTTAATTTCGTATGTAAGTACTGAAATTACAAGCATCAATTAATTAATAAACATTCACTTTCATAATAGAGTTCATACTCTATGTAGCTAGCAAATAATTACAACTACTCTGTATTATTAAAAATAGACTAATGTATTAGTTACGTAACCCATTAATAATTAATTATTTCCATAAGGGACTAAAACCTTAATGCGTATCGTCATTTAATTTTACACGTGAATAATTTCATAGCCAACTTCATTAATCCTATCATAAAATAATGTAAAGGTACCCTTTCGTAAAATTAACAGCTATAATTGACTTCAAATTTCGCCGGAAAATGAGGTTACAAGTGACAGGTAAGTTCTAAACGATACCGTTTATGTAGGTGTAATGTCTGGGGAGAGGGTGAGACGAGAAATTAGTCAGAAGTGGGTCAAAGTCGCGCTGGGTCGTCGCCCCGCTATGTAGAGCGTCTGAAGTAATTATGTAACCGAGATGTCACTTGAACACGATACTGTGTCTTAACACAATAATGTTACGGCACAAAATTCAATAAGATATTCCAATTTTAATAAGATTCCGCGACAATGCATCTGCTTTTGTGACCTATTTGCTCGTTTTTATGGAAAAAGGTGAAAGGTGAGGACAAGAATGAGACATTCATTGAATTGAATGAAATATCAAGTTTTGCAACGATCTCATTAAGTCTCATTTTTATTAATGTATATTCAACAATGTTTAAGGTAAATAATATACAGTATTGTTCGTAAAAAGATACCTATTTTATCTCCATTATTTGTAGGAAAAGTTTACTTACTCTTCGCTTGATTGAATAAGTTCGTACTCGGCTGGAACTTCTAGATTGAATGCTTTTTGCCGCCGCTTCCGTTTACTAAAATCTGTAAAAAGGCCATCTATTCAATAAATCTTCAAAGAGCTTTCAAATAAGAGGAGATATACAAGGTCTCATAAACAGTGAGAATATAGACTGAGGTCTCATAAACGTTGTGCATTCGATGTTTAAAAATATTATCTGACGTCTTGCATCTTGCTAACTTTTGTTCTCGGAAATTTATCATAATATTATATTTATACCCTATTTTAAACCAATACTTTGCAATATGAAAATATACATACAGGATTGTACCACAAAGCACAACTTGCATTCTAACTTTATCTTGCATTTTTAACCTGCATCATAACAGCAAAATTACACAATTCCTGTGTCGATTCGAGTGTTACATTAAAATGTACACTAGAGATGACGTATAATTAAAGAGGGTACACCGCAAGCTATTCGAGTGCACTCCGACATAATGGCAGTAGAAGTGCGAGTATTTTTAGCACTTATCCGCAATCGATGGCCAGGGCCACTTCCATATAGCAGAGCCCATTTATATTTTCGGGCGTGCGCAATAAAATCAATACTGTGAACTTTCCGAGTGCACTGACCTACTCCCATCCGAATAAGGCCACACGTTGTATAAACTATTTATTTCACGTAACTACGAAATCTTTGAACTGTGCAAGATACATTGGCAAATAATTTTTTTGACTTGTATTAGTCTACGGTAAGGCATGAACAATTTAAAGCGGTTACCATTAAAACGGCCCTAGTCTGGTAAATACAAAGGAATGGGACTCTATTCAATTAACTTTTTTTTTGATGAAAAAGGTAATGATATTTTAATAAAAATAAAATTTTTAACGCACATATCAAAGAAAAGTCCAAATCCCACGCGCAAATCTTAAATACTTGTCTTGCAATAAGCGTCAAACGATTGTGAATACGAGGGGAAAATGGTTGCGAAATTCAATTGATAAACGTTTTAATGCAGCGTAGACAATTTATGAAGAATAAAGTATTTAACGTGGAATGTTTTGTTCAATGCAAGTACGCAACTAAAGCGTGGCACTTGAAAAAAGATAAAAATCCATTTTGAATGCGCATATTTCCCTGCGAGCGGGAGGCCCGCGCGGATAGACAAAGGCCTGTGAAATTACAGTCTTGCTTTTAAATGCGAGAATGAATCGCGATGTCTCATCCCCTCAAAGCTTTGCAAGTTGCGGAACACGACGCGTCCAATGTGCACACAACGTGTACTATTTGCTCTCAGATACAGATTATAAGTTCCGACTGTCTTTGGATGTAGTATTGATCATCAAAAGTGTAGGCCCTTTTATAGACTTTTTTTTTGCTATAATCGGCCATTTTTAATTGATCTTCAATATTTATTTTATAATTATATCTCTACGACAGATATAGAACTATGTCTCTTTATTAATAAAACTTAAAACTTATCATGCATTGCTTTAAAAATATTACGCTACGTTAACCTGAATAATATGACATATTTCATTGCATTGAATAGAAATAAGAAGAATTAGAAGAGATAAATTTTATGGAACAAATATTGTTTAACATTTCTACCTTCTCCAAAGAATACAAAGTTAAACAAGACCTATAAATAAAGTTTTGTGAAAGAATAAACGGATTCGAACATCTTGCAATTGAAAAGAAAAGTTGTGTAAGCGTTCTTAACAGGTTAGATACTCTGTAAATAGTTGTACGTGACTCGAATACTTGGCATTACTCGGATTTCACTTTTAGTTTTAATATTGTAGGAAAATATGATGTGTTTCTTCCTGTTCACGTCTCGTAGCTTGCTAACGAACTGGCCATTACGAAGGATTTAAAAATGCAGCCGTGAGCTTTGTAGACACGTTTTTCTACTTCGCAACACATTTGTCGCAAGACAAAACCTGCGGGAATTACGCTCTTGTTCCCAGCTGTTATATCTTTCCTTTGAACCCTAGGACTATAAACAGATGAAATGGAAATGAACCCTTTGCCAGCCGTGCATGTTCACCTTTGCTTAAATTGGAGGGTATTGTACTTTATATGTAGGTATATCTCAAAAGCAACACATTTACTTTACAGCAGTATACTTCTCTTTGATTATTGTGAATATATTTTTATTATTATCTCACTATAATTAACAACAATAAACGTTCAAATACATCTTTAAAAAGTATCTTTAAATTAAATAACAATCATTGTCCCAATGTTCCGCGACCCTAGAGCACAGAGACAGCTGGCAATGAAGACAAAGTGGGCTAAAATTGGCGGGAGAGCACTATAATTCTGCGGGCGGGCGGCCATTGTGGTCGATGGCACACAAACAAGATGTTTTATGAACTCACATTACAACAATGATACGAATTAAGCTGACGATTTGTTAACTGTGCGAGATATATATTGAAACTCTAAGTACGACAATAATATATTGTTATTTTCATTCGCTTGCGAAAAACAAATAACTTTAAAGTTATAACACAAAATATTTTACATTATAAAATGTACTAAGCTCTCGGGATTGGAAATTTAATTTAATAATGTATGTTATAATGTGCGTTAAAAATTCAATGTTTGGTTAAAACATTATTCTGAGTTAACGTGGTGCAGAATAATTAAAGTAATTAATCGATACTTACACAAATTATCGCCTTCATACAAATCCGCAACAATTCTTCTGAAACAAAATATTTTTAAGTAAGGGCGAAACATTGTATGGTTTGCTATGTTTCAAATACTTTTGTAAAGAATATGTTACCTGAATGCCTCGTTTTGTTCAGTCGCAGTCTTTTGATAGCACACACATAGCTTGAAACTCTTTTTAGGCCATACGGCATGGAAGCCATTATTTTCAGAACCTGTGTGAATATACAAAACGTGTGAATCTTTCAAACATAAAGCTCTCATGTAATCGTGTCGTTTTAAATACTATGTGTGAATAGTTTACTGTAATAATTGTCGGTATTAATGAATGAAGTCGCGGATACATGTAATGTCTTGTATTTAAAAACGCATGCATCGCAGTTGCTAAATTTTCACCGATTCTAATATTTTTAATTTGTTTTAAAACAGCGGCATGTTTCTTCATTATAAATTTCTTCTTGCAGGTAGAAAGCTACGTAATAAAGAATGCTGGAATAAGACTTCGCTGTGCTTGATTAAATTCTCAAACTAACTTCTACATATACTTATACTTACATAATATATCTAAGATAATTGCGAAGACAAACGTTATCTATTAATAAAGAAAACAACTTATATGTTATATCATTTAATATTCATATCGATTGCTGAGTAAATTACCAAATAAATAAAGCCTGTAACAAGACAAGCGATATTTACATACGAAATATGGTAATAATCATAATATCTATAATCCCAATATAGACAGCGTCATTAAATGATGTATTTTTATTAGTACTACTAGTAGTCGCAATTTATTATATAAACATAACTTCTAAATAGATACGAATTAATTCTAACAACTCCAAATTGCACCACAAAAGCAATTTATAAATACGTCATTTATAACACTATGAATGGCGTATTCTTGTACTCGTTCTAACATCAGGCTGCTCAGTTTGATGGGAACCCTATCGGGTGTCACGTTGATTTCCAATTAGGCCTCTAGTGCACCCTGCGACCCTCGTCACTGCTGACAGCCGGCCATTTCTACTGCCTCGCTATATGCCCCTACACTGCATATTTAACGAGATCTGTTAATTCTTTATGAATATTCAGCCGTCGCTTGATCAGATCACACACGATTTTATTGACATTTTCGGTATTAATGGCTTCATAAAATTGATATGTTATTTCAATTAATAAGGAGGAAAATATGAAATTCGAATAATGGAACTTCAGTATGTTATCCTATATTCATTATTATTTCTCTATCAAGATTTCCAAGTTATTACCTACAGTTATTTTAAAATATAACAAATAATTTACGCGGTTTCTAGAAAGGGTTCATACTTTTAATATTACCGTCGAGAGTTCTTGCAATTTTAATCTTTATTTGTTTTTATTTATCTACTTTAAGAGCAGACAAATTATTAACGTTTTTATTTTTCATCATTCGTAAAACCTCACCTTTTCATTATCTAGATTTCCAGACAGTCCAATAGTTTTAAGCGAATGAAAAAAATATGAAACGGGCTCTTGAACAAAAGATCTCCGCTAACTGGTTTTCCGTTTTGATGGAAGATTAAGATCCTTTCAGGGGGATATTCCTGCATCGCTTCGCAGCATGCTACAAGTCTCGCGACTTCTCCGCTGTATTCACTCGCATCGAGCCAGAATAAAAGTGAACTAGTATTCAAAACGATGACGGATTATCTCAACGAGCTGCTTTTATTTCATTCCTCGATTCGATTTTCAATTAAATTTCGCGCAAATTGAATCGGTGGGATCGAAACGCTCCCAGCAGAGTGTTTGACAAATAGTAAGCTCCAATTTAAACCCATCTCATATAATGAGATACGTTTTCAAACGAATAGGATTCGAATAAAACGCCCTTTAATTTTCATTTCGGTGTGTAATTTAGCGTTCACGAAGTAGGTACATAACCTCGGTATAACATTTTCTCGATAATCACTTTAACGGCGTACAGTCTCGACATATTATCACTTTTGATGTTGAACGCGATTCGATTATCACACTTTTCAACGCGTGTCATTACAGTTTTGGTACTCATTATTTATCTACGTAATGTGTATTCATATTGGTTATAATATCTAGGTGTAAGGTTATTGTATGATAGAGTTAAAAATAAATTCAAAATATGTGAAAAATGTATTTTCACAAAAAATGGAATCAGATATTCATAGTATATTAAGTACATGTATATATTCTATTTCAATATTAGGTACCTAACCTTTATGTTACATTTATGTCTTATAATAAAAAATCAAACATGTTTTTAAGTTAATATTAAAAAATTAAATATACCAAACGAACCGAAGCGCTTGTCACAAAATAATATACAACGCTGTGAAAAACGTATAAATATGTCACGTGGAGAGAACATTGATGGAAATGTTTCGATCCAAATAAATAAAAAAACAATTAACTGAAATAAATCACACTCACCAATATTTCGTGAAACATTTATGAATCCGCTTGAATCCGATCGCCATCTATAGTAAAAACAAACATGTTAAGTATATTTTCAGATTAAAACTTGCATATGAAATGTTTTGGGAAAAAAAGTATTTTATCTAAATTGTTTCCTTGAAAGAAGATTGTAAATAACACATTGTCGTATCCAATTATATAGGAAAAATGTCTCTCATTATTCAATTTTCGTAGCTAACTCTATGGTACTCAACATTAAAAATTACCAAATATAAATCAATAAAACCAGTGTTTGAAACGAAAGACGTAATAAATACTTATTGAATGTAAATGTGAACAAGTTCTTTTGTGCAATATCAACGCTTATTATAATCACCGGTTCCCTTACATGTCACGTTAGATACACAATAGGCACAAGGTCCCTTATTACAACGCCTTCGCCTCTCTCATCTAACAAGTTTGCTATAAATTAAAAAGTGGCTGAGAATACTCACGACACAATACATTGTCACCTTTGGCAGACAATGCACGGGCCACGGCAACCTCTCAAAGGGCTACTCTTCACTTCTACTTGATGGAAGGTAACGTGAAGTCCATAAAAGGACATTGTTCTGAGCACTTACAAAATCCCCCGCCGAGGATATGTATCCGAGGATGTCCTCGAATCCGTCTTTTGTTATTTTTGGTGTCATATTTCATAATTTTCTTAACAATGTTAATAATATAAGGGAATTATTGATTCATAGGCACTATACAAATTTATTATTAAAGCATAAGGGAATAAAATTTCAATCCAAACCGGGCAAATCGTGACGAGATAACGATATTATCTATCCAAAATTGAAGGGTTCTTGGAATCAATCTATTTCTTATTCATCGCAGTCGTGAAAAAAATATTATACCAACTTCAGCTTCTACGTCTGAGTCTTGGATTTTGACTGAATTTATAAAATATAAATGTTGTGTTCAAAATACGGCGCAAATATTTCATCATCATCATCAAACATTTCCCTATTGGAAATTGCTGATTCAGCGCAGAGTCGAGACGTCAAATGTATCGACAGCGTATGATCGATGGCGCAGATGGGAGTTTCCGGGAAACGTCTAATAGCGTCGGCAGAATCATTTGTCAAGTGATTAAATAATATAGGACCCAATTTTAATTAAGTATGCAAATCTATCTTTACAAAGATGCTTAAAAAGTTCTCCACTTCAATTCATTTGCATCCGTCCGAACTCGGAACTGTTTCAGTCTATAAATACGAATGGAATATATAGTCGATAGGTATTTATTGGATAGAACCAACGTTGATTCAGATATTTTGCTGAATAACGTAAGCTACATTCATTAACGATCATATTAATTCCTGAACGATCCGAAAATGTGTTAGGGATTAGAGCAGAATAAGAGGCGAAATGCTCCGCATTATATCTTTGTTTCTAACTGGAACACACGATGATGGGTTCACTAATCGGCTTTGGGATTACCGACGTATTAAAAATGTATGAGTCGTGTTCTATCTTTGTGTCTTCTATGATGGATACGTTGGATATAATACAATTTATCATGAACCTCAAGAATACACATTTATTTACACGTTAGCAGCTGTGAAAACATTCTCTATCTTCCCTTTGTGCACTTTTATTCTTCGCCGTTAATGTATGTTACGTATGATTGATGTAGGTGAACGCGAATAATGTATTTCCAATAAATATCTTCCGGAATATTCATATTGGAATATTCTGACCGTTTCTGTTATATGAACGTACCCTACATACATATTACATCGTGTTTCCATCATCGTGAAGACTATGAAATTGGAATATTATTATTTATGGCTTCTGTTATTATGAATGTTATAATGAAAAGGATTATCGGTATAACCATTATGATTGGAAGTGCTCTATGAAAAATAACGTAAATTCAGTTAAATTTAAATAAACGGATGCAAAAATTCTAAAAACAATGCTACGTTAAACGGAATACCAGACGATTTGAACGCTTGCAAGCTTTCAACAAACATTCATCCGTTATTCGATCAATAAATTTTTCGACAGGATTTTAAATCTTTTGTTGTCGACCGGCGACTGCGATTTATCGTTAGTGCATCCCATTAATCTTTGAAAAGGCTGAGTCAATTCAATCCGTATGTAGGACGTAAACTAACGCGTTAACTGACCTTGCAAATTGTTTACGTTGTCTGTGGACACTATCAGCACCCTATTCTAAACACAAACACCCTGTTAGTCAGTTGCTTACTGAACCCTGATATATCTCAATTGTTTTATACAAATCGTTTGCGGTGGCTTTTCATTTCGTATTATTTTTAATAAATCCCTGTGAAATTTTAAGCCGTAATAACATTTAAATGTTTGTTTAGGATGGCGACGTTATGCCTAAGCTAAAAAGTGTGGTTATTATTTTTTGTATCATATTGCGTTAAGCAATAGATATGTACCTGCAGTCTACACCGATATTTTCTATTCCAAAATCGGTATCAATACAAGACACCTCAATATAGAAGATGTGTCGTGAGATATAATATCAGCGATATAGCCAGACGATGATATTTTCAAGACAGGATATATTAGATTTTGTGGCTCAAGTTTATAGCATCGTTTAACTTGATCTTAGTTTGTGCCCACAAAAATATGGCTATTCTTATCTTTATGTCATTCCGTTGTTTTATGTTGACATATTTCGCTGAATTGTTGTTTTATCTTTTGTTTTTATTCTTAGAATTAAATTATGAGGACATCCAAGGACAATTGTATTATCTTCACGGATAAAATAACGAAAAGCATTTTCAGAAAATTGTGGTATTCATTTCCTATGATGGTATCGTTTAAACACCGAATAAAGGTAATTTCTAAATGCATTTTACTAGGCATATCAAAATTTTCCCGTAATTTGTGCATTTACTCATTTAAATATTTTTCATCAAGGCTAATACTTCCGAATCATCTATTCACGCTTTTCATGTGCTTTTAACACATGTGTGTATAAAACAGTACAGACATTGATGGGAAAAATGGACAAAAAATGTTGAATACTGAGCATCGACATCATTACCCGTGAAAGCGAATGAAGTTCGCTGTTCGCAGTTTGTAATGTAACTTAGTTAACATTGTTTGTTTAATCTCGCACGATCGTTGTAATGCACTTAGTATGGGGTGATTCAAAAGCCATACTTGTTCTCCTCGCGTTTGTGCGAAAATGGGTCGGGAATTGAGCGCGTTGCATACCAAAAACAGAATTTTCATTTAAAACGAACTCGAATTTAAAATACCATTGGGATTTTTCAGCGTGTGAAATTGTTTTCGTGCGTGCTGCATCAGCGTATCTACTTTGAATATCAACCATGCGAATGCGTTCAGAATTATTTAGATTGCCGTAGGTACAGTAGCACCTCTATAAGTCGAATATCAAGGGAGACGCCAAAAAATTCGAGTTATAGAGTTTTCAACTTATGGAGGATTTCGACTTAGGCGGATTTTGATTCGACATAAAGAGTTTGAGGTTTATTCTTATCAATTTTGAGTTACAGAGGTAAAATAAATTAAAATTCAACTTGCAGAGGTCACAAACATGTTTTTATTTATTATAAATCAACATTATTTCAAATCATTTTAAAATAAAAAATATGGCATTAAAAAAGTCAGTATTTTTTTTTGCTTTAGATAATTTGGTTGTTCTCTAGCATTTTATAATCTATAAAGAGCAGAAAATTCTTCTTTTTCAAAGATACTGGTTTGCTTTATAAAATTTCGTAAGGTAGGTATTCAATACGGTTCTTGCCTCTTTGATGGAAACCCATGGAGCGCATGTACTATTCACGTCTTCTATGTCATCTTAATCATTAGTATCGGTTTTCTGAGCTACTGAATCGATAATTTCGTCATCAGATACTTAACGCAAACACGTGTTTCGTGAGTCATAAATTAATTATCGTATAAGTACTCCTAAAATGTTTTCTAAGAAACAATAGTGTACTGGTTGTAAAATAAAACGTTGCTATGTTCGAGATACAGAGGTCAAATTTGATTTTTCGAGTTATAGAGTGAAAATATGTACCAAAATGGCTTGGAGGGACTCGGTGATTATTTCGACTAACAGAGGGACAAAATTTCAAGTAATAGAGGTTTTCGGGTTTGAAGGGAAGGGAACAAGACATTTTTTCGAGATTTGGAGGTTTTTGACTTATCGAGGTTCGACTTAACGAGGTGCTACTGTATATAACTACAGTCTAAAGCTTTTTTTGATAGAATAGATAGTTACATCAAAGGCAGTGAATAGTTCATACTGAAAGAGAATCAAGTATCACTTCTCGTCGATCCGCATGTCAAGTACCATTCTATTTTTAAATATACTAGCGTCAATGTAGCGTATGGTTAAGCTAGTAAGGGGTTTTTACTATAGAGACTATATAGTGTTATAGACTGAAAAAAAGGGAGATCTCCCTTTCAAATAATATATCCTGAGCATAACGATAATTTAGTAAAAAGTACCTAAATATTACGTATTTTAAAGCTTCAGGAAATAATCCGAAACAAAAAAATATATTTCGAATTTAATGAGCACTACACGGAATCATTAAAGTGACGATAATTATAATTAATAAACACGCTCGCCGATAACGTGGAACCATTAACCGTGACAGAAACAGAACATCGCCTTCCGGGCATTTATCTTCCACGAAGAGGCATAAAGGGCATAAATAAAGCAAAACCTATAAGGCTTTAAAGCAACAATGAAAAATACGAACCGTTTTACGTAGCTGGCCGTGGGGTGGGGTGGGCCGCGGGGGAAACAAAGCCTCCCCGGAGCGAGCGCCGCTGCAACAAAAAAAACAAGACCGCTCCAATTATTGACGTGGGCATGTGATGAAAACCTTCACTTCCTACGTGCATTACAACTTACAAGCCACAACGGGTTCCACTAACGAATGCGGTTTCATCATGTGTTTCAAATTTCATTGTGCAAGCGGTTACGTTTAAATTTAATAGTTAACCCTTTAACTCTAATTTAACTTACGTAAGATAAGTAAAAGCAAAATTTCACTTTTTTTTTGTTTTTATACACTTTTTCCTGAAGGCACACACATCACGTATAATATGTTATAATCATATCACATATAATATGTTGTTATAAACCTTTTTTTTTTAATTGTTCTTACCTATAACTTTACAACTACGTACGTATAAATTATGGAAGAGTTTAGAGACATACCAATATTCAAATTATTTGTACCAATAGGTATGTGATGGATACCTATAGGTATGTATGTTTATCGAAAACAATGTTAGTGGTAAGAAGTTTTTAACAAAAATACTTATCATTAACTGTCAATATCTACAATTAGTACAAAATTTCTATAGTTTGAAACTTGGCAGCATTCGAACTCATGAAGGGAAAAATCGTATTAGTCCAGCACCGGATGTTCATTCATTCATTAACATTCATAATTTGGCAAAGCATAAATAATAACTGAAATGGCAGGTCTGTTATATGCTGAATATTTATTGTTCCTTACAGGGTTACCTATTCTTTATATGGAAACTATTATATAAAATATAACAACGTTTATCCGATATTATAATAGATAGAAATTGCAAGCCGAATAAGCCGTATTTTAAAATGCCATTGCAAATTTATGAAGGTAATCAACCTTTAAATTTACACAGAGACGGAATACAAATTGAAGTCATCTCGACTTATGTTCAAAACAAACATAATTGTTTGTTTGTGGACAACATTACCATACAAAAAGAGCTCTAGTATAATTAAACTGCCCCGATACAAAGCTTTCAGATATGTATTGGTTGCACACCTATACTTATATTATAAAGCTGAAGAGTTTTTTGTTTTTTTTAATGCGCTAATCTCGGGAACTACTTTTCCGATTTGAAAAATTATTTCGGTGTTAGATAGCCCATTTATCGAGGAAGGCAATAGGCTATATATACGCTAAGACCAACAGGAGCAGAGCCTGCACGCGGGTGAAACCGCGCGGCACAGCTAGTAGATAATATACAGCATAATATATGTATTAAATAAAACTGAAATTAAAAGCTATATCGTAACGTCGCGTCCACAACCTCATGTATTACGTGTTCATATTGGCAGCTCGATTCGAAAAAGGTTTCGTCATAGTCATATCCAACAGGGATTCCTATTTTCCATATAATAATGTACAAATCTTGGAATTCGATTTCCGCAGCCCGTATCCGTTCGCTGTACGTAGGTTGCTTATATTTTACGATTGTAAATAAAAATGTATTGATATAGTTTAGTACATATTTATTTATTCCTTTACGAGTCCAACTGATATGTGAAGCTATCGTAAATTCCGTAGTTTATAAATAAATGAACTTTGGAAACCTTTTTGAGATCTTTTTATTTATTTGATTAAGAAATAATGTAGACCATTGTGATTCCACATAATCATTATTTCATTAGGTAATAAGATTGCTTATATTCCACGAAAATCCATGCTATATACAAACTTAAATTAATAAAAGATTGGTACGTTAAGCTTCTTTCATAGTGCACACTATAAGTAGGTATTTCTCTTTCTCCTTTGTTTGCAATAATTCAATTGTAAATGCACTGGATATTTAGTTTTTTTTGCAAATCTATTAAGAGAATAAAGAAAGCGAACGGATTATAGTAAAAGCATAGTAACTGGAGCGGTGTGAAAAAAATATAGCAAAAATCGAATTTTATAGTTGATTTAAAGCTTTCCAAGAATTATTATTTACGTAGTTTTTCCGCAAAGGGATTAAAATTTTCTATGTACTGTATGTTCACATGTATTATGGACAAAAACAAACGTATACAAATATAACAGTAAAATATTTGCTATAAAATGACGTAATCTCTTTTTTATTTTTTTACAACACAATAGTAAATGGTAAGGTAAAAACTTTTACTAAATCTGGTCGATTGCCAACGATATTGGCTGATCTAATACGAGCTATTCGCTCTATCAGCCAAAGCCTTCACGCCTTACTTAGTCACAAAGATGAAAAAGAGACTACTTGATAAAATCTTTTCGAAGCACTTTATTGTTCAATATTTTCTGTTCACATAACCTTACATGTTCTTCAATATTTCATGAAATGTAGCGTTATGTGTTCCCTGTGTTTAATTACATAAGCACGTTATTTCGTAGAAAATTACATCGACGGAATCAAAATATTCCGATAGCAAGAACGAAAATTCATTCCCTCGATCAATTCGCAACTCAACGACCCGCGAGAAGTATTTACAAAACAAATTACATTACATGTGTATACCTTCATAATGTGTTCCACATGAGTGGGGACAGGGACGAAAAATGAGGAATCCATTGGAAATCGAGGGGCGGAGAGCGTCGTCCGGATCACAGCTCCGGATAGTCTTGTACGTACGTCTGCTACATTATTGCTATTGCTACTTTCATGTATTTTAATATAGAGGTAAAAATTGTAAGTTGGTTAAAAAACATGTATTTAATTAGCTTCATAGCAAAGTTAATCTAGAGGCCAATCAGAGTATTGTTTTATATTTATATAAGATACTAAGATCAACGACTAGCTATTTTATTTATGACCTGCAGGCGATGATGCATTGATGAGATGACGATTGTAAAATATTTTGAAACAAAATATAGAAACAAATATGAACAAATTTCAAATAAATAGAAACATACAAAATATGTATCTAATTTGATAAAAGGCAAAATTTAATTCGTTTATAGTGATTTAAAACACTGAAATTAGCAGCAGCAAATCTAGTTTTCATCCAGCGCGTTTTACTCACAAGTACTTCACAATAGAAAATAATAGTTCCCGAACTTTTCGCACTTTGTTTTTGCTCGGGAATCATAAATGAACTTGGTTTTCGACGTTAATTAGAAATAGGCGTATTTCCATCGACGCCATTATGAAGGTAAATCCTGAAAAAGCGCAATTAGCGACCAGCTCGTGTTTTCTTATTCATTCGTGTGAAGTGCATTCTGTGCACAAGAAATTATTTTGTATTTCGCTAAATGCCGTGAAACCCTTCAGGTTTTGATAGCAAGAGAACGAATGAATACAATTTTGCAAAAACAACAAAAAGCGTAGTTATAAACCTCGTAAATTGAATCGTTGATGTTGTTCGCAATCATATTCTCTTCTGCTATTATATACCTTATACATTATTTATAAATAATAAAAAGTGTATATATTTTCATGAAAAGGAAGTACATAATACATTGATTGAACAAGAGCGTAATCACGTTTATTTTGTATAAAATACGCGATATAGGAGAGCTTGATAATGTGTTGCGAATGGTGCCGTCTGATAAGGAAAAACGGGTAAATAAGGAATCCTGAGAGCGGACCGGAAAGGTCAGGGTGGGGGGAGGGGGAAATCCGACGGATACACAGCCGTCCGCTAAGCTACCCCCCAACAGGTCGCACCGGAATTTTATAAACATTGAAAATCCAAATAAAACTGAACGGTTCATTACATTTCTGGAAATGAATATAGTTCAGTTTTAACTTCGTATAGTTTCTTTTATTTGAGAATAGCCGTAGCAAAGAAACTTACTGTATTTGTTATTTGTTTAATTTTTGTTGCATAAATGGAACTGCTATTTAATAAATGCTATTCAATTTATAGGAATAAAATCCCGTGACCCTTTATCGGGTTTCAGGCAAGTGCATTTCACATCTGGTTCATTTATTGATTTTTCCTTCCGGGCAATTAACTGAGAGAGGTACTAAGATTTCTTTTTTGTTTTGGGATCGAACCCCTACACTATCTCTCGGTTCTACATTATAACCGAGGAAGCTTTTATGATTTATTTCTTTAATTTGACATTAGAATATCTGTCAACTGTGTTAGAATGTATAAATGAAGGGAATTTATTAGAATCTTGCATCTCTAAAGACAACTAGGCAATGCGAAGGAAATAATAAATCGTTCCTCAAAATCAGATGCTTTTCTTACATCTATCGTTTCCGTCTCAACAAACAACTTCGATTTCAAACCAACACGGTCAAAGAGGTTTTCAGTGAGAAAAAAGTGCGGAAAGAATTGAAAGAGAGAAATAAAAAATTCACAGAAACAAGGAGGTCGGAGTTTTTCCTGTCACCGGGCACAAACAATACCTCCATTGTGCCCCTCCCTGCCGACCTATGGCTCGGAACTGCTGAGGAAACGAGCATCTTTTGTTTCCATACCTTCCCCGCTCGGAAATGGGAGCTTTGAACCCGCGGTCATCAGTATATCGCGTGGAATAGGAAAGACATGCAATTATTTCGTCCCCCGATATTGCATTAGGAAAGGAAAACCGTCGCAGGTTGGAACGTCGTGTGACGTAAGCTCGGGAGAATAATTATGCCCTCATTGTATAGGGTGACAATAAGGTGTCGTGACGCAGACCCTGTTGTGTCAATTTTTACAAACTAGCTGTTTGCCCCGACTCCACTTGGGAAGATATTTTTTGTAAACTTTTCAAATTTTTTACTGTGAATATGAGAAAATGCCAATTAACCTTAAATTCATAACATCAGTTACACCAATACAGAGTTAAAAGTAAGTACGTAACAAAAATTTCCTTTCATTATTTAGATTAAAAGTATAACAATTATTTATACATACTATTTTTGTGTATCTATATGCAACCGGAAGAATAAAGCACATTAGTCTGAAAATGTAATCAACAGTAAATTTCAAAGATGGACCATTTTGAAATCTCTCTTTACAACATCTTTTCTCCTCTACATTAAATTACCTAAGCGCAATAAACATTTCGCCTCGGAGTAAATTTCATTTGTATTTGCTAAGCGGAACGTATTATCATAATATCACATGAATACCGCGGTGGATACTGCATTGTTTTACATATGTAATGTAACTCAAATTACAAACGCGAATAAAAGCTTCAGTTATTTTAAAAACCTTAATTTTTCGTTGATATTTCTCACTACGAGAGATGTATAATAACGAAATCAAGTAACTACTAGAGAAGAAATGGAGATCAATATTGATTTAGCTTGCAATATTTTTTCAGCTGTAAGTGTTGAATCGAAACATTATATTGGAATGAAATGAAATCTGTGATAGACTTTGATTCCAATAATATATTGTTAATGAATTGGTGTAAAAAAATTATAGACCCTGACCCACTGTGTTTTATACTTCATTTTTTGTTTAGATGTCTACTTTATAGCTATGTTTAAAAATATTTTGACAAGGCAATAGAAGTTTCTACAGAATGTATAAGCAAAATAATAAGAAAAAACATATTTTGTGGAGTCACTTCTCCTAAAAGTAATAGGTACGTATTGTCCACTGTTAAATCGTTTGAAAGGAATCATTATATGTACTACAATCGAACTGATAATGATAATAATTAAAAGCTCAAGGGACAGTCGATTGTGTTCGCTCGCCCAAATATGATTAAATGATTTCGCAATTCATTTTAGTTTCGTTATTGGAAAACAAATATGTGAAGGAACAATACAATTATTATTGAGGACGGAATAAAAACGTCTGTTTCTACGCTAAAGTTATTATCTTTGTTATTGTTTATTATGAAACAGAATTGACCGTATATTTCATTTCGAGATACTTACTCTTTTCGATTATGATTTAATAAATAGCCAAGCATACAGAAACGTTTCGTTTAATTAATTATTTATTACTTTCCCGAAACTCAAAAATAATTGAAATCGCATTTCAATGTACTGATCAATTAAAATTACATAACTTATAACGGCTTCAATGTTTAGTTTGCATATTCATTAAAAATATTAAAAATAAAACTGCAGTGTTTTCTTATTTAATAATTTATTATTTTTATCAAATTTTTGATATTGAGCATTCGTTCTTTCTTACTAAATTTTTTTACCATTCGCATCGCCATCGCCATTTTGTATCATCTTAGTAAATCATAGATTACGATGAAATATAAAATTATGCTTAGAGTCTAAACAAAACAAAATGAGCACAAATTCAAATGTATTATTTATTCACTCATAAAACGTTGCTCCACTTACCTTACAAATAACGCCATTATGTTAACTAGCTGTGAACTCAATTAAGTAGATTACATCCGCGTCAAAAGTCGCAGCCGCGGTTCAGAACACACTGACAAATTAGTTTAGACGAGAATGTAATGACTTGAAAACATGTACGTATATTTGTACACAGCCGCGCAAACCAGTTGACGGAACAAAAGAAATGTACAAATAATAGGAGCGCATTTTAGCGGAAAATGACACGAGAATGTACGCCGAGTCAACCTAATTTTTCATAACATAATATGAACTTTTGTCGACGTTAAAATGTTTTATAATTTAAAGCTTTTATGGGTAATATATGGGTTACATATACGGGTATATTTATGGTATACTTTTCTGTAGCAATAACACACAATAATTTTCAAATACGTATTTAAAAACATTAAGAAATCAAAGCTTTTAAAAATGAAATAAAACCGATCTTCAAATTGCTTATATTATGAAAGCGAAAAATCAACCTACTTTTCGTGTAATTAGTATTAAAATGTCGACCAGTAGAATAAATAAAAGGCCTTTCAAATATGTTCAACGCTTAAGGGACGGAATTTATTAGGGGTATCGAAAGAGTCACTAAGTGATTGCATGAATATTTGTGCTGTTTTAGAAGCTTTTAACACTCTCGGTTTATATTTAAGCTTTGGAAAATTGTTATTATAACGATTATGAATAAAATTTTCATTTAAAGGGAACTAATATTATACATTATACTTTTTTATGAATATATTTCTCTATTTCTAATTTTAATATATTTTTTTTTTGTTAATAAACTTAAAAATTTTTACCATACTATACAAAATTATCCGAAAACAAGGAATAAGAAACAGAACTATTAATTTACACCGCACTGTTATTGATTACGTCAGTGTGTCCTTTCGATGCTTTGAAATATTAAAAGCAATAGAACCATTTATTATAAACATTAATGACTAATGGTCTCAGCTATAAATTTTATTATTTAATACTCATTCTCAATTTGTGGGACAATATTCTCGAAAAAACTTCTAACTTTTGTAGAAATTAATTTCCGCGAAATTAATAATGAAATGTTAATCAACTGACCTCGACGATAAGATACTGTCGAAGGAACTAAACAGTGTATTTTTTAATATACAGTGATATTTTGATTAAAGCTCTTCATAATATGAAACTTTCCATGTGCAAACAAATATTCATCTTTTTTCCAGTTAACACTGGTGAAAATAAGTGAAATAAAGAGAGAGTTTTAATTAAATCCCGAGATGCGTGAATTTATTTTTCATAGCTTCCGTTACGTACATTTGTAAATGTACCTACATATATTTATTACTAGCGGTCCGCCTGGGCTTCGCCCGTGGTACATGTTTACGTTTTCTCTACATAAGAACCATCCTCGTACTTCAAGGAATATTATAAAAAAGAATTAACGAAATCGGTTCAGCCATTCTCGAGTTATGCGCTTACCAACACAATTTGCGTTTCATTTTTATATTATGATGTATACATAATATATTAAACTATTGACACATAGTAACAAACATTTTGTGTCTCTTTTGTCTTGGTAAGTTATTATAACGACAGGAGGTTAAAACTTGATTTAATCTTGAACCTAGCCCTAACAAGTACTGCCAAGGCATCGTTCAAAATCCCGTTAAGGTTTGATTGAATTGTTCAAAGCCTCTACGCTTGTGTTTGCTCTCCCCGTCGATAAACTAACTAAAGACCTTTGTGTTAGAGCTAAATAGCTAGAAGGACAACAGAGATTCAGTTTGTGGCGTGTAATTTTTACTACATTTCCGTATCTTGTTCGCTTTAGTATGTGACTCTTGGCTATATTTAGACGAACTCTGCTCTGTTCCAAAGAATAAATAAGAATATGTTACTAACTAGGTTATAATTATTAGGTTATAATTATTAATGTTAATGCTTGAAATATAAACTGTGAACTCAATTTATGTTACTTTCATTTATTTTTTTTTTGTGTTTTCTGTTTCATTCTCCGCTCGCTCAATGAAATTCTGCATATTTTAAAAGTTTGATTAGTTATTGCATTCGTATATTCGTATAGCCCAATCTATTATTTTTAAATGTAAATATAATATAGTAAATATTAATATACTTAGTTATATTATTAATAGAACGACTTACCATTAAATCAAATTAATAAAATGGTGTTTAAATAATTAAGGAATGTTTAAATTGATAAATATTATATTAGATACTTTCCTAATTTTATTTTTAATGTAATCCAACATAACCAACCATTTCTTTTTCCACTGTCTTCTTTAATTTAACACCGGCCGTTGTGTTTTTACAAATCGGCATTGAATTGTCAAACACAGACTTGTGTAAACTTTTTATTGTATTTTGTTAATTATCTTCTTTCTTAATTAAATGAGAGCAAGTGAAATAAAGTACGAAAACGGATACAATTTTAAATTAATAGTTAATACCGAGTTAGGATTCATTTTTGTTTTTATATTAAGGAATTAGTTTAATTTGTTATTTATAAGAGAATTATTTATTCTTTATTTGTTATATGGCAATAGAAATAGCCTCTGTAGTATAACTGTCTTTGATATAATTTCTTCAATTTTTGATGAATTGCCTAGGCCGCGTGAAAGTGTATAAAAACCACAACCCAAACAGAAACATTTACTGTCAAATAATATTGTGAAAAGCAGTAAATAATAATCAGTATAAAAGCTTTTGTACCTCATAAAATCTATTACATATAATATAGTGATGTGGCTTGTAAGTTACAATTGAAAACAAAATCAAAGTTCAATCTTACATCCTTGCGATTAATAATACTTTTTTATTAATCTATTTAAATACTTACAGATGAGAGCTATAAGAATGATCGTGTCCATAACCTGAAACAAAAAATGTAGTATTACTTTATGTAGTTATCTAAAACATTATCAAGTAAAATTATGTTTACAATAAAATGTTATCATTAAAACAGTAACATTTCCTGGAATGTAACTACATTCGGCCAAATTAAAATGAATCTAGAGTAGCATAACAGACAGATATCAAAAAGTAACATGGCTGGCTGTATAAACTGTGAAGTGTGTGAATTTGATGCAAACAATGGAAGGAATTCAGACAAAGAAAAAAACACAATAAAAATTCATTAAGATTTTACTAACAGTTGGTGTTATTAAATATAATTTTATACAAAACTTAGAAAATGACGCTGCTTTTCGTTAAGACAAATTTCTTTGAGAATTAAATCTAATGTTAGTTACTAAAATGCTGATCACTATTATAATATTTTCTATACTTATTTTTTTAAGTCATCACAGAAAATTCGTCGGAAGCTCTGATGGACATAATTTAAGTTACAAAACTCTGGTATACAGGGTGTAATCGTTAAGTGTGCACAGGCGATTATTCTGTAACTATTGAAGATATTAAAAAACTTTAAACTGATATCGAAAGCCCTTTACCTAATGAGTAAAATGACAATAATAACTTTTTTTTAAATAAAACGGGAAATATCAAAAAATTTTACATGAATCACTCCCATACATTTAGTATGAGATATGACTATCCCAAACATGTAATATGAAAAATTTTGGTTCTTTTTTTGGTTTTCTGTTAAAATTACTTCGTAAATTTTAATAAAAATTCATTTAGAAACTGTAAATAGAGCTGCATGTGGAATACAATAGTATTCCAAAACGAGGACGTCTCTTCGAACATTTGCTTTGAATACAAAAAGTATGGGAAATTAAATGTATGGGAGTGTTTAAAGTTAAATTTTTAGATATTTTTCGTTATTTTTTTAAAAAGTTATTATTGCCATTTTACACATTAGGTTATGTACTTTCGATATCATTTTAAAGTTTTTTGATATCTGCAATAGTTACGGAATAATCGCCTGTGCACACTTAACGATTACACCCTGTATATGAAGCTTTTTAGTGACCAATTTAATGTAATACTTCTAATAGAAAGAAAGAATAAAATACTATTAATTACTTAAGCATAAAGTAACTTTTTAATAGCTTTAATATTAATTTATTTATTTAAACCCAGCGAAAAGCGGAACGGGTTCGATACATTGCGAAATAAAATTCATTTTTATGACTTAATAAGTCATTAGCTATTACGTTCGAAACTTAAGCGGTAAAAGCTTTTCACGATCCCATTTAAATTTTAATTACTACAAGAAAAGTGCATGCAAGGAAATTTCAATAAAGTGCTTTCTTACTTAAATAATTCTCGATTGGAAGTTATTTCAAATATGCAATATGCATGACATAAAAAATATATATAACAATTTTTATATTATGTTTAAGAAACTAGTAGTAAATTAAGTTATTTGGTTGTTTGTTTTCACTATCTCTTTTAATTTGGAAGTTATAAGTTTTGACGGCAAATTAAAATAGACTTAAATAAACAAGAAAATATATCTCG
The DNA here is from genome assembly GCF_061535455.1 of Colias philodice. Classification (NCBI taxonomy): domain Eukaryota; kingdom Metazoa; phylum Arthropoda; class Insecta; order Lepidoptera; family Pieridae; genus Colias; species Colias philodice. The sequence continues at coordinate 6,010,693 of NC_143103.1, read as the reverse complement.
ATCCTGAATTAAAAATATGTTTAAAAAATAAATTTAGGTAATTGAAACAAATCTTTGGTCTAAATCTAAAAATATGATGTATCTCAATTTTGTAATGTGTATCCAAATTTCTTACATTAATCTGAAATGTAGAGGCAGTGGTATTTTGGTACTAATCGATAAATTCCAATGAAAGCTACGGTCTACTGGCTACGCCGCTACGAGCTACATGCTACGTCAGCTGTCCGCCGTAGAACGGAAATAGAAGCTACGTCTGTTTTTTATGTACGATCAACAGAGGTATTTGTATATATGTATATATTTTTAAACTTATGTGGTTTTATTTTTTTTTTTTATATTAACCGAAATATTTTAATTTTTACGTGTAATGAAAAGTTATAAAGAACTAGAGGTCCGCCCCGGCTTCGCCCGTGGTACATATTATTTCGCAATAAAAGGTAGCCTAAGTCCTTTCTCGGGTATCAAAATATCTCCATACCAAATTTCATGCAGATTGGTTCAGTAGTTTAGGCGTGATTGAGTAACAGACAGACAGACAGAGTTACTTTCGCATTTATAATATTAGTATGGATTTAAAGGTTGAATACACAAATTAATACCACTACAACAATACTCACATGTTGAAAGATATTAAATTAATAATGAAATAAAAAACTATCACGAATTTATCCAAAAGTTTTAAACTTTACTTATAACAAAAAAATATGATAATATTGTTTACAATATTATAATGTTCTTATATAATTTATATTTTGTGTTGTTATCTCAAAGAGGAACGGCCTATGAGATATTTCGATTTTTAAATAAAACGCACTCAATTCACAAGATTCACTTTAATTCAATTTTCAAATTCAATGCTATAACAAAAATAATACCACTTTTGGGACCAAAAGTTTTAATTGGTTTCTTAGTTATGACGAAGTTTAATATAACTACAATAAACTATTAAAAGTTTCTCATAAAAGTGTATCGAAAATTGAAAAATAAATATTTTATTATTAATTATTAATGTCCACAATTTTAATATATTATAACACGAAGTTTAAGTTACTTATGTTTACAAACTCGACCGCGCTCACTTAATTACTTCGATAAAGTTTGCAACTTACCAACTTTACGCAAGTTCCATCAACGCAGAGACCGGAAACCGTGAGTCATATCACAGCACAGTTTATCAACACTGTCCACAAAGTTTTATAAGTTTCAAGTTAATAGATTTCACATTTCGGCAAGTATCGGCGCGGACGGAGGCTGCGTCCCGAGCGAGAGAAAAGCATGAGAGATCGCGAGCGACTGAGCCCAATACAGCCAGCCTCCCGCGCTCTCCTACCTATTTTATATATAAACCGCTTTATATACCGATTTATATATTTACCCGCACTCATACATATTTAACTTTTTTCCCATTTCACATCGTTTATTCGCGTATGTGAGACGTGGACAGTGTAGGCGCGGCGCGTGTGTGCGTTCCCGCCATTTGAACCGAACGAAACGAACTCTCCGCTCTTCTATTTACGTATTTTTAGAAAGGGTGAAGCTTTTATACCTTTCCTTTCTACTATTCGCTGTAGTTCAACTCGACGCTGAATACCTGAATCCTGTGAAATATTTCTTTACGATTCGAGAATTACATTTTTACACTTGAATACTGCTATTGTAATCATTACACAATGTAATTATATTACATAGTCAGTCTTTGTATTTATTTTAATAAATATGATTGAGGAGAAAAGTTTTAGCAATACTTTTGATTTATGTTTGATATTTGTACTCAAGTAAGTAATTGAAAAACTTTGATATTTATATTTCCAGGCAAATAGGATCGAATTCATCTTTTATTTGTGCGTTTAACAAATCAAGTTTTTACACGGACAAGTTTGGAACTAACCCGCAACTTTCGTGTTTTACTCTAAAACCTATTTCGTCGACAAACATAAAATAAAATGAGATGTTACATGGAACATAATAATTGATTATTTAATATTATTATTATCAAAATAGTTGTTTTAATTTGACACCTTAATATTATATAAGTAATGGTGGTTACGAAAACAAACTTGAAAATAAAAAAATCCACATATTTTAATATTTATTATAGGTACATACGTCTTTTTTTGTTAATTTGAACTTAATTCAAGTTATATAAACTCACAGTTGTAGTGAATAAAACTTTTCATCTGCGCAGCACACACCAACTTTTTGGCATAAGTACAAAAATCTGTAAAAGTGCGCAAACAGCTGATGTTGCGGCAGATAATGAAATTTATGTTTAGCAGTCGCGACCCTGCACCCTGTGATCGTCATTTCAAATTTATCACAAGACATACGTGAAGACTGCATGTATGATGTTAATAGATTTCTTTTACATGGATGATTGAATACACATTTATGTGTGTTCGATCATCGTATTTCTTCATTCTTGTTGTGTTCATTACATAAAAACTGGTCTCAACAAAACGACAGTTAGAAAAACACTCATTTGATTATGAACGAATCTTCAGGAGCAGTCGCAGCGTAAAAGTACACAAACACACACATACAAAATACATCAAAGTAATAAGAGAAATTCAGCAACAAAGCACATTGTCCATAGCTAGTACAAAACGCATAATCAAGGCGCGGGTCCGACCGCATGTCATCGGACTCGCAGGCTTCACAAAGAACACGCAAAAGTATTCTTTTGTACTTTGTATTATGAAAGAGAGAGGTTTCTTGTCCCGTTTGTCATTTATAAAGTAATACGTTATCTAAAGCGGCCACAATATGCTGTTTTACAGTGTGCGTGCAGTTAAAAATATTATCTACAGTTTACAGTGCGTTGCATTCAAGAATAAATAATGTTTACAATACATACCTATTTATTACATTTGATGATCTTAATAAAAATACTTTTTCCGTTATCCATTGTTTTTCGAAAATCAATTAGGTGATAGAGTCCTTCTCTACTTAAACTATGAAAACTAAACATAAAAACTGCTATCGATCTTAGCATACTTTTAATCAAATGATGAAAGACAATAGGTATTATAACCCAATACAGTGCTATAATTGCTCTTTGATGCTGGCTACACGTGTTTGAGATGTCGGAATGTATTCATGCAAAGTCTGCGTTTTTTAAGCGCCCAGAAAGATAATGAATCCTTTCTAAAACTCATCGGACAATTCCAATTTCAGCACCGACCTAGATCCATTCAAAATGCTGACTTGATTATTGTACAAACAACATAAAATTGAAAAAATCTTTCCGCTCCTAGTAACTAAGTTAGGCATAATTGTTAACCTTTATATTGTATATTTTTCTTTTACTTATATACCTGACCGCGTGTGAACTTGAAGTAGTATCATCTCAAAGTTGTTCTAAAATAAGTTACCGTTTTGTTTAGTATTAAGTTATTGCAAAAATGAGTCAAAAATATATGAAATAAAATACTGTAAGATGTTACAATAATGATATATTTGTACATTCTAATTACACATTATTTGCTAAAAGAGTGATTTAGACGTGCAACGGTAGCGAATATCTGACCTCATTATTAATAAAAAATACCAGGTGTCCAACCCTTTTTACCTCCCGAATAAAAACCAGCTTGTTAAAACATCAATTGTTTGTTCAATGGCGAGTTTCCGTGTGCAAATTGAAATCGGCTTATAAATCGGAACACGAAACAGGTCCAAACAAAACATTTTACGTATGATTTAAAAATTGAAAAATATATATAGTTAAAGTAAAACTGTCGCATGCAACACAGACCCACTTCTCGAGAGCTGTGTGGCTGTGTAGTTCAAACATCAATGTGAATCGCTGTGTTATTTTTATTTCGAAATTCTGTTGCAGAGTTTGAAATTTTTTCGTATTTGTATAACGAAAATATTGAATTGTGCGACTGCTTCGCAAGCTCAAATGGTTTTTTTTCTCAATATGCTACAGAGATGCTGCATACTTGACTAAAATATTTTTTATGCCAAGCTATTTGAAATACTCGCGAATGTACCTAATAAATCTACCTACTACTTGTTAGTTAGAGAAATTTCATGAATACAAAAACAATATTTGTCATTATTTTTAGAGAAGATCTCGACTAAAAATTAAACCAAATCGATTTCTACAATGATTACCCCCTCTAATCTCTACGAGAGGTACTTATAGATATTTATGAGGTCACATTACTTGCCGACCGTCAAGTGATAATTGTGCTCTTTACCCCTTTGCAATTTAAATCTTCTTAATAGCATTTTAAAGAGAAAATAAATGAAATTAATTTCAATACTGAGCAGTTAAACACACTTGACTTGTTTTAGTATTTCGTTTTATAGTTTTCTTTCACAAAGCCCCACCAAACAAAAGCGATGGGAGTCAATAAACTATATTCTCAGAGATATTTATCTCAAGGATATACAAATAGACCGAGCAAATAGCAATATTTTTCCACAAATTACTTTTCATACAATATACAGTGAATTCATGTACATTTAGCCGCTATTTATCAGAAGCCAATATAATTTGTCAGTAAATACAAATTTCTCTTACAATAAATGAAATTATTAGAATTCATCTCGGTCCATAAGCTTAATTGCAGCACTTCTCTAGCCCAAGATAATATTTGAACTTTGATTAATTTGGCCGGAATAACGTGCCCATATTAAACGTGTATTGTGTACTTACATTCATTACATATTTACGGGATCATTGTATTCCCAATATTAAATTGTATAATACCACTTTATCAACCGCATCTATACATAATATGGGGTCCCCGTATAAATGATTTAATAATTGTCTATAAGAAATAATTTGTCATAACAAGGTATTTTTTACATACAAAGTCAAGACAGATGTTCTAGATCAATAGTGTTACAAAAATGGTTGACGACGCTACAAGCCATTAAGAGCACAATAATTTGGTACGAGTGCAAGCGCGCTTAAAACTGCCTTTTGTAGTTTACGTGCTTGAAATTGCGTTTTTTATTCCCAACCAGACAAAGGACGCTAAAAGCGAACGGGGAAACAATAAAACGCGGGGAATTTTAATAAGTTTACAGTAGTGAAATTAATGTCTGATTGATGTATTAACGCGAAACTGGTGGCGCTGTGATGTTTGTAATTAGTGAACAATGGATGCAATTAATATAGTAATAATGATGGTTTTCATATAATATTTCGATGAGGGAAGTTACCTAGTGATGTGTATTTATTGTATGAATTTTAAACTTATGATTCAATACGATGGTTTTGGTATTGACGAAAATTATCTTTAGCATCTCGAGATAAGATGATAAAAATTCAATTTTAAAAACCATTTTCGAAATAGTACTTCTGATATAACAACGATAAGAAATAAGTATTTTCCTCAAATAAATATGGGATTCGAAAATCATCTCCTCCCGTATCGAAGCATAAAAGCTCAAATTCGCATTCCCTTTACGACAGACAGTCAATAAAGATTCTGCCAACGAATTTCAGTTCCGAAACCGTAATTACGCGGTTTTAACGCGGAATCCATTGAGAACCGAGCCTCTGAAAGGCTCGCAAAGTAAATTACAATCTGTTGCCCGTTGCTAAGACTAAATAAAGAACTTAACACGCAAAGAACTAGCCAGTGCTCCTCAGCTTCTTTTACAGCTCGGGTGTTTTATAACACTCCTGCCGTTTTAATTAAAATCTTACTTCAACTACGTACACTCCTCTTGAATCGTTAAAGAGCGGGTACCTACTTAAACGGTGCATGCCGTCCGACTACAAATATGTTGTTACTAGTTACATTGCGAACCTTTAAGTACACTACTCGTTTTAATTCATAGTTAGTAATTAAACGCTCGACACGCTTTGAAACTAGCTATTTTATTGGTTTTCTATAATACAATGGTCTTAATTAATTTTATAAGATTCCACGACTCTTAAAAGTGTAATTCGAATAAAAAATACATTCCTGATCAAGTTGATAAAAATATATATTATGTATATGAATATATATTTGGGTGGTAGGGTTTTATTAAAATAACTCGTAGATAGAGTTTTGTATATCTTCTATTGCTTTACGGGAAAATGTAAATACGTTTGTATTTATATTCATGAATTCCATGCCTAGATAATCTGTATGTTTGCCATCGTATAAACTCAATAAGAAAACATCAATTCAATACATTTTGGGTCACATCAAACCCTCGCTGGCTTTTTTGTATTGCTTTAGACAATTCACTTACATAACAATGATTTGACGATTTTTCCAGAATACAAAAAATGTTTGTTTGAGTGGTTTATATTATAAGTTTATATTTTATCTTTCAGTAAGTTCAACGAATGTACCTAACTATTTAAAGTAGTAAGCACTGTAACTTATGGAGTCTCTAACTTAAATATATATCTAGTTGTTTAGTATCTATAAGTGATCTTAAACTTATGAACATAATTTTCTTTAAAGCTGTTTGTTTGTATTATTTTTCATCCAGCCATATCGAATAAAAGACTATCGACAAAAGTAAGAAACTTTATTGAACTTATTCCAAAACGTTAATATAAAAAACAAACATTCTTCTTTTAATTAGTGAATGGTTAGGTTACCTGTAAGTAAATTAATAATTCGATTGTCTAGCTTCCGATATCCAATCAACGGTGGGCAGATTTGAATATTTGCGTCAAAATCTAGTCTGGCGGAACAATAAATCCATTCAGACCTTATTGAAGTGTTCATATAGAGCCTCGCCACTACGGTGAGTTTGGAAATTTGTTCCTCAATATAGGTATTTCCCATATATTTTCTAAATCTACCTGCCTATGCCTGTAAAGTGTAATTATTAATTCTACCTTCACTATCAAACCATATATCCTGAATTCTGCAATTGTTTTTGAGATTAGTTATAGGTATAATTGAATACTTTATCACTAGTCCAAAGAATAGACTACGGATTTGCGCATATTTTCCATCGCTATTATATGAAATCTATTTTTTTTTATTTAATTTCATCGTGTTGCTCCAGGTTTATGTGTGTGTGTGCTTAGAATTATTATTTTTTTATACTACAAAAAGATCTTATAAAGATGTTTATTTCTGACCACTGAGTTGTAGACCATTGGTATTGTAAGTGCAGTCTTTCAATGTCGTTCAGTCCTAAATTAAATTTTACATTTATAAACATTGCTATTAAAAGAGAAACGATACATTTCTATCCAATTTTGGAACACATCGAAAACAAATCATTAAGGTAACAGTAGACTATCAACAATCAACATAAATCACAAACGTTTAACAATTGAATTCTCTCAATTGCCATAGCAATTTTCTAATAGGAACGCAGAGTAGAGCACGCCAATTCTATAATATGAAAATGAACAGACGAGCCATGAGCCACTACTCATATTAACATGTTATTTATACGCTATTCTAAACATTACTTTACCCTCGACTAGCATGTATGGTATTTGTACTTACAAATGCGAAGATTATAAATAGGTACACTCGTTGCAGTAAAAAATAATTCTGAAGTAAGTAAGATTTAAATTTATTTAAAACCTACCTTACCTTACCTACCTACGGTACTTACCTTAGACCAACAACGAACATATTATATTTTCCATCTCTTAGTATATTTAAAAAATATTTACTAAAAATATATTTTGTATAATGTAGGTATTGATGCTACAACCCATGTTATGATTATATGTTTGTTCAATCATAAAATTTGATCATGTAACATATGCATTCCACATAAAAGCCGGCACTCTACTAAATGTATTTGATAAAAATATAAACATTTACTCTTGCAAAATTTGTAAAACGTGTGGACTAACGAGCTCAACTATTTTTTTAAACATAGCTACATCAGCTTTACGTAACTTCGTCCGTTTGTTTTGTCCTCGACGTAGGCTTGATTAAGCGAGCCGACTGTAATCGTATGTGACTTCACAAATACAGTGCCATTCAGTTTATACAAAAGACAACCCTACTATATCGGAATAAGGATCGCCCTTATAGAGAAATAAATTTGCGTCAGTCTAACATGAGCTTTCAAGCGACTCTATGCAGTTCCGATTTCCTTTGCCTGTTTATTGAAAGAATCCTTTAGTTCAACGGACACCTATATATTATACTGTGTTTTTTTACCTGTATAATTTTTAGGAATCGATAACAATCGTTGTCAAAAAAGAGATAGCTGAAGTAAAATTATTTCGCACAGTAACATAAATTATTATTATTTAGTGTTCATTGCTTCATTCGTGTCAATTTTTTTTTAATAGTAGTCTAAAATCGCAATCAAATGTATTAAGTGATGAAGTTGGATATTTCATTCACTACATACTACACAGACAGGGCATACTTTTTTACATTTGTATCGGACGTGCCACTAATGTAAAATCGAATCCAGTGAATGATGACCGAGTGACCCTTTATAAGTGTTTTTCAATTACAGTGAGTCAGTAGGTACTTACGTGGTTGATTCCAACAGGGGTTAGTAAATAGGCCACTTCCTAGTATGTACGAGTATATGTATACGGAAATGAATCCGAGCATAATGGGGTCAGAATAAAATGCATAAACCTAGCCTTAATACTTTGGCATATTCTAATATCCTTTGTAATGAAACAAATATTAAACTAGCTAAAAAATACCTGCATATTTCCTGTTCCAGTGGGTTTTCTCGGATAAAACCTATCCTATGTCCTTTCTCCCGCTATAAGCTTTCTCTGTACTTACCAAATTCCGTTCCGAGGTTGAGGCGTAAAGAAGAGATAGAAAGACAGACAAAGTTACTTTCACACACATAATTTTATTAAAATAATATAGTTAGGATTTCAAAACAACCACTCTTTAGATACCGTAAAGTATAAGCGAGGCTGCTGAAGAAGCAGAAGTAGTTAGCTAAGGGTCTTCTATCAGTTCCACTTAAAAACAAGCCTTTCTGAACCACAGTACCAATGCCTTGAGAAACTCAGAAAATGATTTATATTTCAGGTTACAGTTACAAGTGCGGTGGACTGTGAGATAGTGATTAGATTGTTGTCGGACAGCAATCCCCTTTCAACCAAGCAGACCAAAATCGCTTTGAGAAACTGCTAGCTGCTATTATTGACAAACCCTCGATACGATCAATTAGGGAATACAGGATATGGAATAAATGCACAGATTGAATTGTAGTTACTTTTTATTATTATATAACAGCATGAAAATTCATTGTCTTTTATTTTATGTAAATGGTGCGTCCGTTTTTCTATTTTTATTTAATGACTTCTCAAAAAGGAATGCTACGTTCTTAGAAATCTTGTGAATATGTGTATAATTAATAGATGCAGTGTAGTGAACTCCTTACATACCTATCTATTCAATTTTACATAATAATTCTTACTAACTTTGAAAATAATAATTAGATATTATAATGAATTTAATTATTTTATGGTGAATGTTTAATGTTAATAGCATTAGCAACGCTATATCCATGGATAATATTTTAACCATCAGTGTAAAAAAGCCATTCGCATTAATTAATTAAGCTCTACAAAGGAATAAACGCGCTCAGAACCGGGGATTAACTATATATGTAATAGGAAAATAAGCGTTCAATCTGATACACAAAGAAAATTAAAAACATAAAACACATTAATTTAATGATGAATGAAACTCTAGTTAAATAATAAAAGCAAACAAAGTTCTATCCAATTCCACCTTTGAGGTCGTTATTTCCGTAGAAAACTAAAATTTTATGCAAGCGTTTGTTAATTAAAAAACTAAGAGCAAAAAAATGTTAACAGTCGCAGCTTCTTTTTATACCGCTGGTATATAAATTCTTTGGCATTCATATTTACGATTTATTCGTTTAACTATCTACGGTCCTGCAGCATTAAATATTTAGTCGCTGCATAAAAATTTGGTTCATTTTATTTATTTTAATTTGCCTTCTATAATAGGTACCAACAACAAAATAAATGCGTCCTATTTTGTAGTACATACTTCACAGAACATAACATTATTGCTGTGACATCTGCAAATAATATCTCGTATTTATATGACGTAATTTAAAGCTTGGATGTATTTAACATTTAATATGTAATGTATTAGCAAATTATATGCTGGTAATTTTATTTCATACCTTCTTTTACTCAAAATCGAAATTTTTAATGGCAAATTACAAATAAATTTTAGGATTTCATCGAATATCAAATATCCTACTGAATACGATAAACTACAGCTAAGTATATAAAAATATTTCATCCTATGTTATTCAGTGCAAAGGTACCTAATCAAAATTCATTCACTCGAGTCTATATACCATACTCTTACAACAAAATCTTTAATATTGCTTGCAGTATCTTTATAACTCTGTTTCTCATTTTTATCTGTAATAATGTTCATATATTGATATGAAACATTATTACAGGGTAATACAATACAAGACTGAAATACATTTTATTATCACAACTAAGCAAGTAACACCTTAATCAGGTTGTAGGGTGAAGCTAATGGAAGTAGAATCGTGTTGAATCGACAGCTTATAACATTACTTACGTGACTTTGAGAAATGAGTTTTTAAATGAATTCCGTTCACATAGTCTGCTCACTACGACACTGCGTATGAGCTTTTACTATAATCGAAATGGAATCTACATATACCTTATCTTTGTGGCCTTAATACCTAGTACTTAAGTGTCATCTATATATATGTAGCTCCTTTGCTTGAAGATGGAATCCATAAGTTTTAATAGGTGAGGCAGGATTCCGTACCCGACGTAGTAAATAGAAATTGACTAAACAGAAAACCGTTATACAATGTAGTATAAATAATTTTTATCATGCCAAGCTTGAATAACTGACAAACTTCGATCACGACCGCCCTGTTAGAGGTAGAGAGAGTAGAGTCGAAGGTAGCGTGAAAGGTTTTTAAATGAATAAAATATTTACTGACTCGTAAATAAAAGTCACGTATACGACCATTAGCTTAAAAAGGCCTGTTAATAAGCCACTAATACTATAATTGTGACAATAATTTTAAAATATTCTGTTCATTTAAACCGCATTCGTAACTGAGGTCGAGAGCGTTTTTTATGTCCCCACATTAAGGGACATTACACGCCCGCTCTCGGTAACGTTGAAAATAATATTTTGAAGCTGTCGACTCGCTTTTTATTTCGGGACCGCAGCAAATGAGTTTCTAAGCGTAAATAAATCTTTCGCTCCGTCGGTCGGTGAGAGGTTTCATTATTATCATTTTGTTAGGCTTTAGACAATAAGAATTCAGAGCGCAGGAAATGAAGTAGTCGCAAACGACGGCCGTGAATAATATAAACATAATAACTCCTTCCACTTGATGAAATTTGAACAGCAACAACGCAATAAACGTTTCGAATCATTGTTTGAGAGTTAAATATTGCCCTCGGTAAAGAGTCTAAAGTGCTTTTCCTGTCATGGCTTATTAAGTAACGCGTACAATCTTATTTATAATATTTTAAATGATGTTACATTTACGGGATTTTGTTTACTGTGTTGAATAACTGAAGAGTTTATATAAAATGGTTTTACTTTAATCGATGTTATACTTTCAAAGGGTATGTATATTCATTTGTTTAATAATATTTATAAAAATCTGAAATGTTCATGTTTTCTCACTCATATTTAACAATGTATGAATCTAAAATTGTAAACATGCCAATAGTATCTACCAATTGAAAATTGTAAAGCAAAATTATGTCGCTCTCCAAATTTATAGCTCTATACTGAGAGACATTATTAAAAATAAGTGATATAGATAGGTTTTCTAGATGAATGTTCGATACATGCGACGCCTTGTAAATCTCGGAGCGTGTTACACATGACTACAAACCTTATTTGTGCTCGTTCTTCGGAATTCGTCTCGACTCAGTATTGGTATTTTTATTACCTTCGATATATTGCGGGACAATATATGTATGAGCTTGAAATGTTTCGCAATACAAATGATATATTGGGAAAATTATCGAATATATTTTATGCGATAACCCGAGCAATAATACTCACAATGACAAATAGAGAATAGTATGGAAGAATACGTTTCATTTAAATTTGTCTAAACATATCAATGTATAAATAAAAAGAACGATGCAATCATACAACTAAAACAAAACAATGAATGTATTATGGATATAAATTCATCCAAGTGAACAAAAATAATGAATATCCTTATTCGCTGTAAAAATTCTGGGATTCTTTAAGAGATTTCAACAAATCGTACCGGAATAAAGATAGCACGAGAATACAAAGCCAAGGTGTTGGTGTCCAAGCTAAAATGAACTCGCTTTTAGGTAACCGTATATTTCACGAGTCAACGATACGGGAAATTGAGAAGATCTTTCAATATTGGACACCATATACCACCTGAGATTTTCAATTTTCCAATGTGGAATAAATTTATTCGGAATTCGTTCTTCCCTTGTCGAAATTCTCGGGTAAATTACGTGTAGGTGTGTGGTGATAAAGAATTCATTTCTATTTGCTTTCGACATTCTTGAACATAATATTAATGGGCAGTATGTAATATGTATATATACTATATAGGTATCTTGTCTCGAAGTATATATATGTTATATGTTGATGCTTGTTTAATTGAAAAACTTGCAAACTAAAAATAAAATTGAAAAATAAACTTTGTTAACTAATTGGAGTGGGAAACATAAACGTTCAAAATTACATGGAAATTTTAAAGTCGTTTAGAATATTTTTAAATACGCCATCTTGTTTGGAGCAACGCCAGGCTATACTATCAAGCCGCTGCGCTGGCTCGACACCGCGACAGATATTTAATATGAACATACAAAAAATTCTTTATTACATTTTTCATGAATACTTCGAGATACTTCTATGACGTTATAACCTTTGCTTATATTTGAATTATTCACATGCTAGAGACTCGAGAGACAAAGTTTCAAGAAATGTTATTTTTAGTGTTTTTATAGAATAGATGGATATTATACAATAACTGAAAATGAATGAATGTAGCTATAAATATAAGTACAAATGTAAAATGGAGTATCTTATTTTATTAAATTATATGATATTAATAATTCTAAGCATAATAATTCCGTATTTATTAAATAGGTCAAAAATACTATAGAAATTCCTTAGATTATAGATTGGTCTCCGCGCGCGCGCTACGACTAGATACCGCCGGCGTACTTAAAAAATGCGGCAACTAATAGTACGCCGAATTCGGCGTACCCACGGCGTACCCAAGCCAGTCGTGTCACAAGCATTCTGTGGAGAGGGCGAACTGATACTTTATAAAGATTTTGGACAAAACCCGAAGTAAAATGCCTGTTTGTGTCATAAAACTGTGTAAAAATAATACAACAAAAAATAAGAAAGACACTGGGATCACATACCATCAGTAACTATCGTATTATTTGAAATTTCTCTTGTACTTTGAAAATGTTGTTTACGAAAATACGACGCCATTCAGTGTTGCCGTACTTGCATATCCAAAAAAAAACATGTAGTTGAGGAAATATTTTAGCAATAATTTGAACTTATTCATAATGTTTTTTTTTTTATTACTAACACATATTATATAAAAAAGGATAATAACAATAATTTATTTCAGTTTAACCATGTTTAACTGAGTCATGAATGTTATGGTTTTTTTACTACCGCTTTTTTAATTTTAAACAACCTTTGTGACTAGTATAGTGGCATCGCAAGTGGATTTGATTGGCATGTTCACGGGTTCGATTCCCGGCCAGGTCAAGATGAAAAAAATATATTTTTCAAACTTTTTACTTTTTAAACGTTTCCCTGAAATTCCGACATAGGTGTTCCGACCGAGGTTTTTTGGGGTGCTTATTTTAAAAATGATATCAGTTTTGAGATTTACGATGACCGCCGATTCCTCACCCCACCCTTTCCTTACTGACTGTCAATTCCAAACTTTTGTTAAAATGAACAATAATTGTTTTAAGTCAAGGATTGCATGACCACCTGTTACTCGGGGATCGCGGTTTCGATCCCTGGCCAGGCTAAGATGAAAAATGATATTTTCAAATTGATCTGAGGCTTAGATGTTTATCTATAAAATTAATATATTATTATTTTTTGAGCATCTCATAACACAAGACTTCATTGCTTACTTGCAACTTACTTTAGGAATAGCTCAATATTATATATAAATCTCGTGTCACAATGTTTGTCCTCAATGGACTCCTAAACCACTTAACCGATAATAATAAAATTCGCACACCATGTGCAGTTCGATCCAACTTGAGAGATAGGATAGTTTAAACATGTAGGTACCACGGGCGAAGCCGGGGCGGACCACTAGTAGGTATATATATATAGTTATTCTATTATCTTGCTACAGATTTCCTGCTGATCCTGTGATATGTGACCGTTGGACTACTATAATACGACGTAGTCGAGAAGAAAGCTGGTGGAAACCAGGAAATCGTAGTGTAATATGTTCTGTTCATTTCAATGAAAGCGACATGTACATTACAAAAAGTGGTTTAAAGAGGTTGCATAAGGGAGCTGTACCTCAAAACGCGTTATTTTTGTCATCAACACCACCGGACATAATTTGTAACATCAACGATAAACTCACTGAAAAACAAAACAAATCAGCTCCAACTGTCAATTTCAACAACAATGTTGTAACTGCAGAACCAAGCACATCATTTTTAGTTGTTAATGGAACCGATAATACTTTTAATGAAAATCTACCATTAGACGATTTTCCAGAACTAGATTCTATTTTTGAAACACCCAGAAAGATAAAGCTTAAAAAGGAGCTTCACAGGAAAACTATGTTACAAATTAAACATTTTAGAATAATTAAAACATTGCGTGAAAAGAATCGTCGATTAAAAAAAACTAATTGTAATTTAAAAAGTATCATCAAATCTTTAAAGAAAGAACGGTTTATTGATAATGATATATATAATTTACTCAGTAGAAATGTTGTCGCAGCAGATATATTTAATAATATATATATAAAAAATATAAAAAATAAAAAGATTTTGCCAAAATATACAAACGAACTCAAGAAATTCTGTTTAACCTTAAACTTTCATTCACCATCTGCTTATAATTACGTGAGAAGTAAATTTAGCACATGTTTGCCACATCCCAAAACTTTAGGAAAATGGTATCGTAACGTTGATGGTTCTCCAGGATTTACTGATGAAGCGTTCACAGTATTAAAGCTCAAAGCTGATAAAGGCAATATTATATGCGCGCTGATAGCTGATGAAATGTCTATACGCCAACAAAGTTTGTGGGATCGTAACCAAAATCATGGTTATGTTGATATGGGCATTGGGGTAAACGACACATCTGTATTGGCATCAGAAGCATATGTGTTCCTATTGGTGTGCTTAACTGAGCACTGGAAATTACCTGTGGGGTACTTTTTAGTTCACGGCTTAACAGGATCCCAAAAAGCGAACTTAATATCGCTATGTCTTTTTAAATGCCATGAAGTGGGTGTACGTGTTTTATCAATTACTTTTGATGGACATCCTTCAAATATTTCTGCAATGGAAATTTTAGGTTGTCGAATAAAAGATCCCAAAAATTTGATGACTACCTTCAAACACCCATCTTCAAATGAAGATGTGGCAGTTTTTCTCGACCCTGTTCATATGTTTAAATTAATAAGAAATCATTTTGAAAGTAAAAAGATTTTTCTAGATGAAGAAGAAAACGAAATTGATTGGAGTTATCTAGAATACCTACACGAGTTACAAGACAAAGAAGGAGTCCATTTAGCTAATAAAATAACGAAACGTCATCTGGAATTTCGTAATAATATAATGAAAGTTAAGCTTGCAGCTCAATTATTAAGTAGAAGCGTTGCAGTTGCTCTGAAATTCTGTAGAGAAGATTTATACTTGCCTGAATTCAAAAATAGTGAAGCAACAGAAAAATTCATTGTATTGTGGAACAATTTATTTGATATATTCAATACCCGAGACTTAAAGCAACATGGATTTAGTCATCCTATATATAATGGAAATAAAGATAATATATTAAATTATTTAGAACAGGCAAAACAATATATTTTAAATTTACATGTGAAAACATCTAGAAAACGTTCTTTTAAAGAACATAATCAACAAAGGAAAATTATATTTAAAAGTTTTAAACCGGTTTTAAGTACACAAGGCAATACTGGATTTTTAGGAATTTTAGTATGCATTGAAAGTCTCAAACATATAACAAAATTCCTTGATGAAGGTTTATTAAAATTCATTTCAAGCTACAAGTTTACACAAGATCACATTGAATTATTGTTTAGTGCAATCAGAATGCACGGTGGCTTCAATGATAATCCCAACACTAAACAATTCAAAGGCATATATAGGAAACTATTATGTCACTTAGAATTAAAAACAAGTGATACTGGAAATTGTATCCAACTTCAAAATATTGCTGTTTTAAATTGTTCTTCGGCACTTAAATGTATAAATAGAACAACAATGTGTGAACGGTTTGAAGAAGAAGACCCAGAGCTGTTAGCTGCAATAGAAATGGTTAAAGATGAATTTGATCAGATCACAGAATTCGTGGATGTGCCATATATGTCCAATTTTAAAAATCAAGTTGTTGGTTATATAGCCGGTTTTGTTGTCAAGTCCTTATCAAAACAAATAAAATGTATTAATTGTATTGATAATCTAACTGCAAAAAATCGTTATTGGTTTCATAAATTTGTTACATTAAAAGACAGAGGTGGATTATCATATGCCTCTGAAGATGTATATTTAATATGCATGGTTGCTGAATCTATAATACAGAATATAGATAAAGTATCCGATCATGTATCCGATATACAGTCAAATATTATTTATAAAAAAATTGTAATTGATGTCATGAAAAAATTTGTTGGATCGGACTCTAGAAGATATTTTGAATTTGACATGAGCCATGTTAGTGGTGCTATACATCAAACGAATTTGATGCGGCTAGTGGTTGAGAAGTATATACAAATTCGTCTTCATTTTATATCAAAAAGAGAAAATTTGCAAAAATCCGTAAATTCCAAAAGACAAATTTATCGTAAACTAGTACAAGTTAGTGGGATGTAATTATTTCTTTTCAAATGGGTGTTTCTCAGTAATGTTAATTTCGTATGAAAGTATTTTGGTTATGTTTTTCTTTTCTTTGTGATTATTAGTTGTAAAAAAATTGCCAAGGAAACTAAATAAAATAAGTGTTTAAATAAACCCTAGTAATTACCTACTGCTCTCCGCTTATCCTATCACATTATAAGTTTTACATTCACCCACGGGAACAGGAATTCGCGCAGGTGATCCCGCGGGCTCCCGCTAGTTTATATAAAAGTACTAGCTGTGCTCGTGATTATGTCCGCACTAAAATTTATTTATTAATTAACGTTGATGTTTTCATAAATTCCACGCAGAGAAAGTCGCAGGCACGGCTAGTTTTAATAATAAAATAATTTTAAAATAATTAATAAAAATTTGTATTTTAAAAACAAGTACATAGATGCATACAACCCATACTATCTACTACATACATCTCGCGATATCGGTTTTCCCATTTATGAGGTAAAATTTATGTAGCTGGCAACACAATTCTTCACACACACTAGCGTTGTGCTAGCGTACTTACAAATTGCCTTACACACACTACAGAACTGAGTTGCCGCACTCACGGAGCTATTGTTTTTTAGTGGGGCGGTATCTAGTCGTAGCGCGCGCGCGGAGACCAATCATTAATCTAAGAGAAATTCCTATTTCCAACGTAGGCCTGTAGGCTGTAATAATGTAATAGACATTCAAGGAATAAATAGATAATCAAGATCGCCTTTTAAAAAGATCGTCAGATAAATAATAAGAAGGTAATTGAATGTCAACACAATTACCTTTCGATTTCACAGATATCTTATTTGTCAAGAATAATCAATATAACATGATTAGATACGATCCTTGTGTTCTGTTATTACGTATGAGATTTCTCGAATCCCAATTCGAGACCCACCTTTCGTCAAATGCAGAAAATGTGTTCTGTATTAGAGGGGCCAATAAATTGCGTACGTGAGGCGACGTAGATCACGAGATCACAGCGAAAATATTCTCCTTTGTTTCACCTGATTAGATACTTGTTCTCAACATTTTATAAAATATAAATACGAATGTTTTGGATTTTCATTCGTTATATAATATAATATGCAAATAGAAAATGCTAGAATGATACGATGAGAGATTTATGAAACTTATATAATAATATATATTAAGTAATAAAACTTAACAGTCTCAGAAAAAAACTTTCAGTACAGCTCTAGATGTAGGATATACAAGAATATTTTATAGAAGCCTACATTCTAATTATTATTATAAATTGTTTTCCAAAACCCTGCATTTACAAAGGTTATTAAATACTTCTCTGACACACCGTACGACGTACGTACATACGCTAACCACAAGCCAAAGTTAAATAAATCTCTTCAAGCAAAACATAAAATGTTACTTTGTTATATTTATAGTGCGACTTTTGTAATTTTATAGATTTTGCGTTACTGGGGTGTTAAATATATTACTTAACGCTTTTACGAGCGTATTTTATGATATGGCTGTAGTAATATCGAGAAATTGTAGCTCAGTGGTCGAAAGCTCGGGCGTACAGGAGTTTATAATAGTGGCCTTATTGAGGATAAGTATAACAAACCCAATTTAAATATGTTCATACAATATAAATTCTTTACCGAAGCTGCAACAGCTTACAGTAAATTATTTTTAACCTTTACATTTTTATTTAAACTAAATTTTACATTTTATTTTTATTTACGCTCCTCGGATGCGGATTGCTATTATAACCTATTTTATTTTTAATCAATTAAGATGCACCTTATAGTAAGAATAAATAAATGTATTATGGCCTTTGTACATAAAAGTGTAAAACAAAGTAATAAAATAATAGCTCAAACATGATGTTTTGGGAGATATTTGTGAGATTCTCACTCTAAAATAATCCTCAAATTAAATATTTCATGAAATTTAAGAATGAATTTAAATTATTTGTAATGAAGGTATGCTACTAAAATAAATTAAAACAGGGAGCTATTTTCTGCGTCTATAGTACGCTCTTCAGTTAAATTTAATTGATAAAAATAGGAAAGTACATCATTTTCATTTCATTTAACCTCAGCGTATTCTATCCACAGTTCGAAAAGACTTTTTGGGTTATGAATATTACATTAATTCATTCAGTTGATTCAGATACTCATTTCTTATATATTTTATCATGTTTTCCACGTTGCACATTTTCTATTTGTAGGCCGATTGAAAATCCGACATCGAAATTTTTATCCGTTTTGCAAACAAGAATATAAGTAAAGTAAAACTCACTCAAATTTAAAATGTACTAAAAACTTCATACTTGAACGAGTTATGATCCTTATTCTATTCATTTAAAAACATACAAAATGCACAAAGGCATATTACAATGACGAATACTTAGAGTTAAATAAATGCTTCTATTATTAAAATAATAATAACCCGAATGAGAGACCGTTACTACAGCTTTCATTCTATTCTTATTTACCTGTACTAAAATATATTATTGTAATGAAAATATAATATATTAATTATAAAAGAAGATCATTTAAATTGAGTTTTCAAATAATTAAAATATGTATAGGTAATATTTATTCTCATTATGTTATACGAACTTTGATATAAATAGGTACCTATACGACAAGAATTCAGCATGTCTGTTACAGGCACTTTCACTGCATCGCATGTTTTTCCAATTCCATTTCCCTTTGGAATACGAAACGAAATATATTACTTACATTTTTCATACACACGACGAGACGAAATTGCAATAAAGATACTTAAAAATAGATTACACTTGGTAGGTGGAGGATACAAAATTGGATGGAATGCATCCACGGCTTTATGACTATCCATTTTGCAGGCCGCTTGGGGACATTTTAAAATAGAGTATAAGATCAGTAAACACGTGGTCTATTATCATTATGAAAAAAACTTTTTGACCGAAATTGCATACCTATTGAGTTTAGAGTAAAATAAGAATTACATATAAGTATTCATTACATATATTTTAATTATACACATAATATAAAATATATAATTTTCATAATGAATAGTGACGATGAGCTTTTTGTCCTATAATAAATGGAACGTGTTTCTGATTTCAACATAAACCATAAAATATATGCATAATTAGAATGTAGGTAGTTAAAGTAGGTATGCATTTCGCATATTCAGTGTTATTTAAAATAAGCAATAATTTATAAGTACTTATATCAAAAATTTCAAGCTCCCGAGCGAGTCAAATGCAGGAGGCACTCGACTCAGCTCCATCCCGCGATTTTTACAGAACCCATTTACACATTTAATTAAATTCTCACTGTTTTAATTTGACTCGGTTACTCCGCAAATTACTACCGCGTAATTCAAACTCTGAGCCGGTTAGCGAAGTGGCATAATATTACTAAGCTGCAATTAAGTATAAATAACGCTTATAAAATACGCCTATAGACGTGTTTCATTGAACGTAGTTCAAAATAAAATGACCTATTTAATCGCAGTGTATAAATTTAATAGCGGTTTATTATTTTGGATATATTCCCGTTCGGTGTTCCCGCAATACCCATTTTAATATTTGTTGCTGGCGCGGTTAACTTCCTTTGATTTATATTATAAATTATAATGTAAAAGCGAAAGAGAACAAAATATAATTGAGTTTGAAATTAAAGGAAAATCCTTAATGTAGTAAGTAACAAGTTTTCTATTATGTATATGTACAATAGCCGCTTGTATCGGCTTCATCCGGGTTGACCTGGAATAAAAAATAGTCTGTTACACGGTAAAGTATCTTATCGAAAAAAAATATATAAATATCGATTGAGTAGATTTTATCAAAAAACAACAAAAAATCAAATCCTTTCTATGATATAGTTACGTACGAATATAAATTCTCATATTTACGTTCCTATATTGTTAAGTAGGTACCTAGGTACTTACAGATACTTTCAAAAATTGATGTGAAATGTAGAAACCTTAAGGTACGAAATATATCTGCTAATACCTAATAATGAGATGATACCACTATTTAGTAGAAATACCATTATTTGATACAGTTGCTAATTTTATACTAGGGAGACAAAATGGGTGACTCTACATTTATCTCTAGAAAATAGAATTTACCTAACCTAACCTAACCTACCTACCTAATAATTTTAGTGGGTAAATTTAGTTGGTAAGTACCTACCGAAAACACATTATATAAATAAATTACCCTGTCTGTAACAATTCCCCAGTTTGCTCTATGTAACATTGTAGGTGCGTGCAATTGTCAGAAAAAATAATTTCCTGTATATTTCCTGCGTTCAGCACTTCACTGCACCGCTGACGTAAACGAATAACCTATCAGATGCAATGCGATCGAAACTTCGCAACAAATCCACGCCAGGATGAAAAAGGAAAGCTCCAACAAGATTCATCATTTATATTCATAAATATTTTCTTATCGACAATGGTAGAAATGTACTATGTAAGGCCTTTGCATAATACATACCTATGTGCAAAATAGTATAAATACAAGGTACCTAGAGTGCATGTTAGTAATATTGAAGCTTCATTTAATGTTCTTATATAAAACAAAAATATAAAAAATACACTTATCATCATCATCATCATCAATACTTATAATATAAAAATTAACGTTAAAAACAACCGACTTCAATCGTAGGTAGTAGTGAAGTAGTTCTTGAGATTAGCGCGTTCAACCAACCAAACAAACAAACTCTTCAGCTTTATAATATTACTACAGATAACATACGCACTGCAGTGATTAAATTATGTTTGAAATTAGCCTTGTAGTACCGTAATGTAATAAACATGCCTAATATGTGCTATAGTTGAGATGCATATGAAAATACATTATCTAATTAATTACCCTTTGATACATTTGATTAAATTACGTGCATTGTAATAGTGAGAAGCTTTGCTTTCTAGTGTCCATACCATTTGCAAGGAGAATAAAAACACAATTTTTTTCAGAGAATATTTATTACATAGTTATATTTTGTAGAGCTTGATAAAACTTTTTCTATATAGACCTTTTTTTTGCATTTGTTATATTAAACTTTATTTAAATACTCTTTTTGTACACATAAAATATAAATCTTACAGAATAACAATATAATATCTTTCCTATATTTTCAATATAACGTGCACATATCGCATTTTCATCTATTGAAGATTTCATGTGAAAATTAAAGAAATTAAATGTTTATGCATCAATATTATCTGCATGAAAAATTTACGCAATTTTATGTGAACATTAACATTTTCACACAAACTAATAGCAGGGAACGTTATCAATTAGCCGGATGTAAGCACCAACTAAAGCGTGTGTATGACAGGCAAAATACTTCACACACCACTGCTTTTCAGGAAAAACATGAATAAATGCTTTAGAGAAGATAAAACGTGATAAAACTATACAATATAGGTACCTACCGTCGAATACAAAAACATTCATTTAACCAATTCGAAATTGGAGAATATTTTTAAACCTAACATTGTCACATTCTATTGTGTTAGTAATCGAAAAACTACAATATGTAGGTACAATGTTTGTTTTGGCCTACGCAAATATACGAATAAAATACCTTTCAATACAGTAGCGTACCTACCCATACGTTTATAGTTGGAAAATCTATTTATTTCCACGCAAATGTTTAGAGTGCCACTCGGATCTACATGCCGCCCATAGTTCGACATGAAAGAATTTTAATTTCAGCAATCTAATAAACTAGTCTATTTGCGCGTCCTCAATTTTCATGCGAACTCGGGCTTTCAGCATATGAATGCCCACTCCGACATGTAGAGCTACCTACAATCTACATATCTAGTAGTTCAAAAGAATAATAATTTTTAGGGTATATTTTTTCTGCGGCCGCTGGCCGGTCGGCGTTCGCGTTTTATTGCACACTATTCCGGCGAATAACGCGCCGGGGGCTTAATGGACCGGCCGGGGGACCACCCTCACGGAACCTCCACCGCATCGGTTGCGAATATTCAATATTTTTGCTTCAGAAATGAAGCCTCAGCGCGGCTAACCACTTATTAGTGGCCCAGTGATGTACGGCATTCAAAGCCACAATTCATAGAGCTTGCCTTAGCAATTACTGTTGGGAACGCTTTAAAACGAATCTCTTTAATGAATATTCCTCTCTGACGGAACATGGTAACAACCGAACCACGACCTGCTATTTTAAAATGTATATTCAATTTGTCGCAATTTCTCGTTTTTATAAACTTAATTTCAACATATTTTAAAAGTGACGAGGTAGCTATTAAACTGTAACATTTAAATGAGAAAAAAGAAAAAAATAAACATTTCAATGAAAATAAATAATGAACCCACTTTTTATAGCATGTTTTATTCGTTGTGGTGTGGGCGGTCTAACGTTTTCAATAAAATACATAAACCCCGGGAGATTAATGAAATCCTTTTTCCGATGGTTCCAGGTAATCACGCGAGGCCTTTCAATCGCCGGGAATTGTTTGTTCAACTTGTTAAATTGCGAATGCTGACGACGATGGAGCAATTTCCGACATCTAAAACTGTTGCTGTTTACAGATCCACATACGTCGCCACTCGCCTGTGTAACGTTCGCAGTTCGTTCAACTCATCAACGCGTATTTGATTGTAAATATTCGAAAAAAATCGTCTGTTGAAAATGTGGTCAACGATTTTGGTTACTTTTATCAGGGGCTGGATCGCAATGAAATCTACGGTTAAAACCTAAAAGTATTGCACGGCTACGCTGCCCGCGAGGGGGAACCTACCGGCTATCCACGACATGGAACCATTGAACTTATTGCTTTTGGCTTTATTTGCATGGTTATGTCACCAACTTTTAAAATGTTATTCAACTTAATTGTTCCGCAATTAAGTTTTAAATATGAATATTTAACATGAAATAAGGGAACTTGAATTACTGTGCCATTTTTTTTCATTTTCGTTCGCAAAATTAATACTTAATTATAGTTAATATTTTTTACTGCATGCTCACATAATAGGAGGTAAAAACAGAAATCTCCAATACAAAGCATATTTGTTTTTAATAAGAAAACTCATTAGTAGTGTAACAAGGAAGCCTTTTTTTAAGTAACCGCTAACTTTAAATATCAAATTAATATAATTATAATTATGTATAATAAAATTCTTTAAAACCAAAATGTCTCTTTCGTTTTTTTTTACCCAAACCCCCGCTTCTTCCTATCTTATCCAGATAAATTTCATTTGTAGATAACAGTGGTATCTGGTATATTCGAATAAAAAGTAAAAACTATATATTTATACCGTACCTACCTTTTGGCTTTTATACACATATTTTATTCACATTATACAATTATAAATTTTTATTTACAAAATATATTTCGTAATATGACATTATAAAACAATAATATAAGCATATAAGTTAAACCACATAAACATTCGACCGTAAACTACCCGATTTAAAATTCCTAAACTTGTAGTGAAAGCTTTGGTCTTTTACTCTTTAAAAAGTTAAGAATTGGCCCTCCCCGACTTACGTATAGCTATTAGCCCTCTATCGCATAAAGTATTCTCTTGGAAAAACTTGGCAAAGTTAGAGCCGTCGACGTGCCCGACTTGCTCCTCGATTGTGGAACTCTTCGTTTACTTACAATTTACAGAAGTCACGCGAAACTTTTCTTCAAGCGGGCTCCTTTGATAGCGGCTGTAGATTCTTATACGACATCCAAATAGATGGGAAGTTACTTTAAAACACCAAACGAATGACAATCGACTTATTTTGCGAGATTCAAAGCACAGCCTTTTTCATCAAGTTTCAAACTTTGTGATTTCTGATAGCATCGATTGTTAGTTAAAATAAATAAATAGGCAATAGTTGAATAAATACTTCTTGGTATTTTATTGTAGTATTCTAAGAAAGTTAAATCATAAACTGCCACCCTTTGCAAATCGCAATATTCATCGTATTCTAAACCGGTAAATAACACGTTTGCGATTCAAAAACTAGTTCAATGAAACATCGAAACGTGCTGACTCTTTTGAAAAGCGGACATATGACTTCACTTTTAGCCATCGCGTATCCAGTAAATTGAAATGTCCACGAATACTAACCTAGTTTTGCGTTGCAGAGTTAAAGGAGTAATTTGTCGTTTAATTTAGTGTTATTGTGAATACAGCGAGCAACGAGTTAATATAATTATACAAAACAAGCTTTGACCGGCAGGTCCATAACTGATACATACATAGGTTTAAATGTAACCTATCTCCTATTATAGTATTAACCCAGTATTATAATATGTACATATTATCTGTGCCATCTCCTAACGGTGCATTTACATGAAACGAGCAAATGCTCATCCGTACCCCGCTATGTCAAATTATTTTAGTGTAAACCATGAAATGTGTAAACAGGCTTAGAGCGTTCTTTCGTTGTTCTTAGTGCGTTCGAAATGATTCAATGCATTATGCAATGTTCTAATACTGAACTGTGAACAAAACACTCAATACGAGTTTTCATTTACACTAATAATTATGACTAAAAGATCACGAAAAATGCTCTTGCTCTAGCTCTAGCTCTATGTTCGTTTGATATAAATACACCGTAAAATGTCTTAATGATTTTTCTCGAATTTTTGATGCACGTTACACCGTCACAACATAAAGGAATAACAGTAGAATAAGCAGTAGAATATGAGTAGAATGTATAGATGAATTAACATGCTAAATTACTCAATTAAAAAAAACATTGAATTACTTTTACTTTATAATACTAATACTTCATTCTATAAAAAAACATTATAACCATGATCTGCAAATGAACACAGACAGTCAATACAACATGAAGATTGAAATTGAAGTTGCTCACAATAGACTCTATTAACTACTAGCGGTCCGCCCCGGCTTCGCCCGTGGTACATATTTACGTTTTCTCTACATAAAAACCATCCTCGTACTTCAAGGAATATAATAAAAAAAGAATTATCGAAATCGGTTCAGCCGTTCTCGAGTTATGCGCTTACCAACACATTTTGCGATTCATTTTTATATATAAGACTAGCGGTCCGCCCCGGCTTCGCCCGTGGTACATGTTTACGTTTTCTCTACATAAGAACCATCCTCGTACTTCAAGGAATATAATAAAAAAAGAATTATCGAAATCGGTTCAGCCGTTCTCGAGTTATGCGCTTACCAACACATTTTGCGATTCATTTTTATATATAAGAAGATTTATTCAGGAGTTGGGAAAGGATCTATTTCAAGCACTCTGTACACGCTTTTTCTTTTCTTTCTTTGTTATCAATAGATATCTACGGCCTACCTACAATTAAAAAAAACTGTGCGTTAGGTATGAGAACTAGGACACAAGAAGGGTTTAAGAGGGTTTAAGAAACGAACCTACGTTACGTAACGTAGGTTCCTAGTAAAAACAAAAACTCAATATTATATTGTAATGAAGTCTAAAGACAAAAACAAAAGCATAAAACCAATTAAATTATAAATTAAGTACCTACCTATACCTATTACAGGAGGTTACTACACAAAAGACATTTTTTGAGGTCAGAGAATAAAGAAAGCGTTTAATAATGAGACCTTCCATAAACGCCGCCCTTTCTTTTTATTTTGCTCATCCGACCCATCTTTGTGACGAGATTTGTATTTAGCATAAACTCGCGGCTCGAAATAATATTCTAGATTCCTCCATTTTAGATACCTAAACATAAAATCTGAAATCGTAAATCCGTTTTTACTTTAATTTATTCCTACTAAGTATAGGTATCTAGGTATTTCCTATTTACGAAAAATATAGTAATACCTACGTAGGTACAAAATTTTAACACAATCGTTGTAGTACTCTTTTAATCGATTGTGTAAGTAGGTACAGTGTTCGCAGAAAAATAAGATGATGGAATTCGAGAATCAAACAAATTCTACGGTTCGTTCCAAACATTATTTTGAGTGTTTAGATGAATTACTTTACAATTAATTTAGAAATGTTTATTTTGCATATTTGAGAAGGTATACCAGATAAGAGAATATATCGTCGGAACGATCTATCGATTTAAATTAGTTTTTAGAGAACCTCATAAAAATTGAACCGAAAACTCCCTTATTTTGTTATTACAAAATAAGGGAGTTACATAATACATATTTAGCTTATCTTTCTTGTAACACGATCAAACCTAAATATGGGGGCTCCTAAGGGCCTATAACATTGCAGTTTATACAAGCGCAGGATCGTTGAGTGAACTTTGGTATCTACAAATAGTCTAAGATCCCACTGCAGGATCAGTGCGTTCATCGGTTTTTTGCTGAAAACCGAATTTTTATGTATATTTATAATTAGGAGAATATATATCGACTAGGTTGCCAGTCAAAATTTGGCCGCAAGCATGTTTAATTAAAATTTTTCTAATCGATTTTTGGGAAAAAAATTCGTTCACTTGTTTTTTGAATAAAATGTAGTCTACATCACGTCAAATGATATAAAAATTCTAAAAAATCACGGTTGCCGCTTTTCACCTGGCCGCAACATCTTGGCAGCCTGGTGCAAACAGGTATGATTTCGATTCATTTTTGCGTTCATAACGCACATTTATGAATCATATATCAAATTAAAGCTAATTTTTTTCTATTTATTATCATATATGGTTGCCTAATTAAATCCCGCCGCAAATACGGGTTGCTGGCTTTTAAAAATTATAAATATAGGATTAGTGCGTTCATCGTTTTTTGCTGAAAACCGAATTTTTATGTATATTTATAATTAGGAGAATATATATCGACTAGGTTGACAGTCAAAATTTGGCCGCAAGCATGTTTAATTAAAATTTTTCTAATCGGTTTTTGGGAAAAAAATTCGTTCATTTGTTTTTGAATAAAATGTAGTCTACATCACGTCAAATGATATAAAAATTCTAAAAAATCACGGTTGCCGCTTTTCACCTGGCCGCAACATCTTGGCAGCCTGGTGCAAACAGGTATGATTTCGATTCATTTTTACGTTCATAACGCACATTTATGAATCATATATCAAATTAAAGCTAATTTTTTTCTATTTATTATCATATATGGTTGCCTAATTACATCCGGCCGCAAATAAGGGTTGCCGGCTGTTAAAGATGTTGAATATTTAAGGTTGAGTGTAAACATGCTTGCAGCCAAATTTTGACTGGCAACCTAGTTGATATATATTCTCCTAATTATAAATACATATAGTTACATAAAAATTCGGTTTTCAGCAAAAAACCGATGAACACACTAATCTTATATTTATAATTTTTATAAGCCAGCAACCCTTATTTGCGGCCGGATTTAATTAGGCAACCATATATGATAATAAATAGAAAAAAATTAACTTTAATTTGATATATGATTCATAAATGTGCGTTATGGACGTAAAAATAAATCGAAATCATACCTGTTTGCACCAGGCTGCCAAGATGTTGCGGCCAGGTGAAAAGCGGCAACCGTGATTTTTTAGAATTTTTATATCATTTGACGTGATGTAGACTACAATTTATTCAAAAAACAAGTGAACGAATTTTTTTCCCAAAAATCGATTAGAAAAATTTTAATTAAACATGCTTGCGGCCAAATTTTGACTGGCAACCTAGTCGATATATATTCTCCTAATTATAAATATACATAAAAATTCGGTTTTCAGCAAAAAACAGATGAACGCACTGATCCTGCAGCCGGATCTCGTACTAAAAGTACCAACATTTTCTCAGAAGCACACATTGATATTTGATATCATCGCGAATTTTTTTCAGTTTCGCCAGAAACCTTCAAAAGGGAATCATAAAAATAAAAAGACTAGCATAGAATCATTAAATACTTTTATTTTGTTGTCTTGGTTGATGAATATGGAAAATAAATAATTTTAATATTATTTCGTTAAGAAAATTTCAGTTTACTGATTTTTATTATTCGTTTCCAGCATAAACTAAAGCCTCGCCTCTTGGTAAACATTTGTTGAGCAACAGTTGATCTACAGACAACAATGCTGCTGGGAACTTTGTTTAAATGTTGTCGCTCCTCGGGCCGAAACATATCAACATGCCTTATCATTTTTTTAACATGCGCTGTTGCTAGCAACATTTTGACAGAAACTCCGCAACAAGGTGAGCCAACTTTGTTGCGAAACAAATGTTTATCATGAAGACAGTACATCTCAATATCTTCAACATGAAACTTAAAATAATAATAAAAATATTAATCCAGTGGAAATATTAATTTATATATTAGGTATGTCTCTATAAATGTGTAACTTAATATAAATACTATTATGGGCCCTCTTTACAATAGCCTGTGATGGGCGAGTATAGGCAATCACGATAGTGTAGAGGGCTTAAATGTGTACGATCGGCCATCATTGCAGATGTTTATTTAAAATCGCCGTAATGGCGGCAAACATTGATTTGTTGGGCCAACGCTGTCGATTGTGAAGAGATCCCAATCGTTTGTTAGAGGAAACAATATTAAACAAACGCGAACGATAACTTAATTAAAATGTGTGAAATACACTAAGCACTATTTGAATTAATGAACTTTATACAAAACTAATTTTTCTTGAAATATTCATAACATTTGACTTGACTAAGTACATCAATAGTTTGAACTAGAGACATCAACATTTTTTTTTACTAATCTATACATATGTATAATAAATCTGTAGAAGGGTCAATTCTGTACATTGAAAATATTGAAAAAATAAATAGCAGGGGGTGTTACTGGATCGATACCAAACCCAAATATGTGATTAAAAAAATTTTTGTCTGTCTGTCTGTCTGTCTGTCTGTCTGTATGTGAAGACATCACGTGAAAACTAACGGTTCGATTTCGATGAAACTTGGTATAATTATACCTTATTATCCTGGGCGTAAAATAGGATACTTTTTATCCTGAAAAAATACGAAGAAAAAAAATAATCTTAATTTTTCGGTTTTATCCATAGACGTTGTTCTGTAGAACAGCGAACACACGTTGGGTATTATTATAGGCCTAGCCGTATTGGAGTCCAATATTATTATAATATATAAAGCTACACTACCACTCACTGACTCACTGACATCGCTTTTCTCGGAAACTACGGGGAAAGTGGGGGGGATTTTGACGTGATCGTGTAGAGGTGCGCCGAGTGACCAGAGGAAAAATATAGCGATCTCGATCACCTTCGAATACCGAGTGGACCCCTGGTGGTGCGCCAAAACGGTGGCACTTGGAGGGGGGTGTCTGAACAAAAAATGCTCGGAACTGGTGGCGATTACCAGGGGTGGTGGAAAAATGGGGATTTTCGCGAAAACAAGATGGCCGCCGTACTTTGCCAAAATCGCCGTTTATGAATCCTTACGTCTCAAATTTGGCACACGTGCTCTGTTCGAGCCGGCGAATCGATCGGTGCCCCGTTCGAGTGGCTCCGGGCTCCCGTTTCCGACTTTCATACATTGGAAAATCCAACGGCCCGCGGAAACGGTGCGAGTTGGGTGGGGGGTGTCGGAACTAAAAATGATCACCACCCTGGGACGCTACCAGGGAGCCATAGTGGGACGCTCGATTTTGGAATTTTCCCATTTTTGGCGCAAACATAAAAACGTAAATTTAGACGAGGTGGCGCAACGGAGAAATACACCAATGATGCATTCGTACTCGCCCAGCTCCCAGGATATCCAGAAAAATACGAAATCTTAAACTTTCCCTCATCTCTCGAAGACGGTCAACGGCCCGCGCAAACGGTAGCAGCTACATCTGGGGTGCTCGAACTAAACTTGGAGTAGACCTCGAGCAATTACCACAGATAGTGAAAAAAATTCAAAATGGCGGAAAAAATGGCCGCCGCCATACAATTTCTAAAACGGCCACCGCTGGGCCGATCGCGCTGAAACTTGGCACAGGGGCTTTAATCGAGCCGCACATTAAGGTGGGATACTCATCATCGAGTTTCCATCGCTGGTTTCCGAGTTTCATACAACGCGAAATTCGACGGCTCTCCGAAACGGCGCCAGATAGGTGGGGGGTGTAGAACTAAAAAATGATCAGGAAGATGGGGCGCTACCAGGGCAATGGAGAAATTTCAAATTGGACGCAATTTTTTTTTCAAAAATGGCCAATTTTTCAAAGCAAGATGGTGGCGCCAGTTACTTTACGATCGGTCTGAAAATTGACTTCTATGCTCTAATCGGCCAGATTTACAAAACTGCATACTCAGAATTTCTCTCCGACCCCCGGTTTCCATTTTCCATACATCACGAAATTCAATGGTTCTCTGAACTGGTGGCAGGTAGGTCAGGGTCGCCGAAGTAAAAAATGCTTCAAAACCTGGTCCGCTTTCAGGCATATAATATTTTTTTGTAGAAAGTGAAATTTTTTTTTTCGAAAATTTTGTATGGGAATTTCCATAGTAGGAAGGGTAATAGGAATATAGCAACGGAAAAAGATGGCACCGCGGGCTGCTTGCTGCCCGCGCACTGCGCAACCTCGAAGGTCGACAGCCTCCCGGAGTAGAAAATATTTGAATAAGTAGGTTATTTATAAGCAGTTTCGACTGACTGTGGAATCGCTGTTTTTTTTTTAGCTATCCGCGCGCCAGCGGCTTCGCCAGCGTAGTTGAAGAACCCGCATAGTTGTGAATAAAATAATAATGTAAGTAATGAACCGAGATGAGTAATTTCTATTGATGTTATTAAAACAAGTACTTAGGTATTAAAAAATCGAGGTTAAACAACCATTTTTTTTTTCTCTACGAACGGATCTCACCAGTGTTGAGATTTCGACTCGACTTATCTTAATTGACACAGTTAAACAGGACGAATAAATATTGTCCATTGATTGCTATGGGGTCTATAAACCCATCGTATATTTGCATAACAATTTTTTTCAAAAATATTTAATGTGTAGAAATCTAAGGTAGAAATGGACTGTTTAATTTTTTATTAAATATGTAAGTTACATATCGTTTCTGTAAATTTTGTTTTGTGTGCATTGTACAATAAAGTGTTTTCTATTTCTATTTCTATTTCTAAGTGGGTAAGTACATAGATTTAAATAAAAATGATTCAAGTGCGAGTTGGACTCACAACACTAAGGTTTCCGTATAAGTATGAAACTTCACTATAAGACCTTGCCAAGATTGCTTAGGTATATCTACGGTTTTTATTATTTTTGTTGTCGAAGCGACATCGACATCATGATCTCTGAAATTTTCAAATGTAGGTATCAAGGTTCATGAGATCAGAGATACAGCCTGGTAGCAGATGGACAGACAGCCAGTTAGTAATATAGTTCCCTTTTTACCCTATGAGTATAGATTCTTAAAAACAGAAAATTATCATTGTTTATAAATTTTTAAAACAATAATATTCAAGATCTGTAGAACAAGTGTAGAACCTATTATACTATCTCATTAAACATGTAAGAATAGTAATAACTAATAAGTATTTATTTATAACTAGATTTCCGCCCGCGGCTTCGCCCGTTTTGCAAAGGAAAACCCGCATAGTTCCCGTTCCCGTAGGATTTCCGGGATAAAAACTATCCTATGTGTTAATCCAAGTTACCCTCTATATGTGTGCTAAATTTCATTGTAATCGGTTCAGTAATTTTTACGTGAAAGAGTAACAAACATCCATACATCCATACATCCTTACAAACTTTCGCCTTTATAATATTTATTAGATGATTTTTTATTTCATTTAGCTTTTACCAATGTTGTACCTAATAAAAATTAAGTCTGAATAAAATGTACCTACCTACCCTCTTCAAATATTTATATGATTTCAAATCAAATTGGAATAATAAAAATTAATAATCAACAAGCATTCAATGAGAATTTTATAAATCAATATGTACTTACTTTAAAATATGCAATATGTAAAGTTAACATTAAAATATATTTTAAAAAATTATATGAAAGCAATTTAAATTATTTGTATAGCAATATATCTAAATCATTTTTTTCTACTTTATGAATATTATTACTAAGAGACACTAGATTAATAAGAAAATGAAACACATTAAAAAGTTTCCATTATAATATATTTACACTGAAAACATAATATCCAAACCATGATATTTATTTAATTTAATTATAAACATGACTTGGTGTAGGGATAGATACCATGTTTAAATTAATATTTTAATGATACATTAACTTTTATTTCATATTTTTGTCAAGACTTCTGCAGGGATCCCAAGTTACATTGTTCTTGAAAGATATTTTTTGGATAGATATATTAAATTAATGATGTTTGGTGAATTAAAATTGATAAAGAGTACGGCCACATTACTATACTCGGTTCCTTTTTTCTTATAGCAAACAATGCTGTTTAAAATGTAGACGGCTTTCACTTATTAGGTATTTGCTTTATATTATAGTAAAAGAACTAAGAAGTATAAAATGTACAGTAACAATAGCTATCAAGTTTTCAGAGACATCATGGTTATTCAAATTGAAATTTATACACTATTTTTTCATCTATATAATACCATCAATGGGTCAATCAGTCTATGTTATTCAATATTAATAATACTAATAACTTTCTGGAATCTTTTATAAATTTAAAATGTGAGCATCTGCAAATCATAAAACATTTCCTTTATGTTTGGTAAATTCAACTTTTGTTTTTCTTCATTTTCATATTCTGATCTTATTAGATTTCACTTGTTTTACACTTGGCATTGTAGTCTTCTTTCATCACAAAAATATATTATGTTTTAATTCATCCATTGTTCGATTTTTATTCAATGACATGAAAACTTCTTATCCACTTCTTTTGGAATGATAAATTGGCAAAACATATTTTTGTTATGCATAAATAACACATAATATTTTACATTATACACAAGAAGCCGTTTTCTTATTTGTTTTCGGAAAGTTGTTTGTTGACATAAAATTATTCATTTGACGTTTCAATGATCATTTAAAATTTGACATTAGTATCAATAGTAAAAAAGTGCATTAACAATTGAAAGACTTTAATTCATTAAATCTTTAAAAGAAATATAATGACGTAAAAATAAAACAGATTTAATGAAATAAAAAATTACGAGCACGTATAACTTTTTTCCAAGTGCATTTAAATTAAAACATTGCTATTATGACTAAAAAATATATAATGTTGGCAGCATTGGATATATTTTTCTCAAATCAGAATAAACTTGAATAAAATTTATTAATTTGCAATTTATTTAAGACGATACGTTTTTGTTTACTTTAGAATAATTTTATAAATATTTTAGTTGTGTTTAATAATTATGAAAATATTGATTTCTTGTTTATGTTTATAAAAAGCATAATTTGACTTTTATCCATATTTGATATTCAAGGTATTCATAGACACAGTCTTCTATAATTATTGTGTAATAATAAAAATAAATTAAACATTAGTTTCTTGTTATTATTATATTTTATTAAAAGAAATAATAAATATATTTGTATTTAATATATTCAATATAGCATATTTTCGAAAAATAATTAAATATGAAAATAATAAAACATAAAATATTATTAGACTCCTAACAGTTGGATTTTAATATAATACATATTATTATGTTTCTAAATTATTTTATTATTATTTTAATATATTTTTTAGATTAGATTACGTATTTTAAATATTTCTTATTAATTAAAATATATTTTAATTAAAAAAAATACATAACTGTGAAATTGTCTATTCCCACTTTTTTCGTAATGTTTGCAATTATTTTTACTTCCGGTGGGAAATAAGAATAAACGCCCCGCGCCCGCGCCAATTCTCTTCCATTAACATTTCATCTGTTCGCAGGGTAAGTCGATTTACATATTTTATTATTAATTATTGGTCTCATATTGTACTTGGAGTGATTAATTAATGATTTGAGTTTTATTGTTGTCTTTCTTTATACATTTTCCTTACTAACAATTAAATTTGTTACTTTAGGTAATTATAAAATATAAAAAGACTTCATTTCAATTCATGATGATTTATTCTTTTGTTTTTTTTCAATGGTTTAAGTAATAAAAACAAGTGATGTCTGATTTTTAATGCTTTGTTTTTTTAAATAGTCATTTATCGTTTTCAGTAACTTCGAGATTCTACGTGACTTCGTGCCTCAACATGTTCCAAGCATCATCTAGCAACAATGGCGGCAACGCAGCGGCAATGGCGTGCATCGCTACCGGTAAGCTTTATTCAATTTATTAGGTTTAAAGTCAATTAATATACCTACATATATTTTCATAAGGCTCTGTTAGGTAGGTAATCAATCACTTTTATCTTTTATTGTGCAAATTGAAATGTTCTGAATAAGTTGATACCTACTTTTAATAATAACAAAGATTTTTTTTATAAAATTGGTATCTGATGTTTAACATCTTAATACCTACGTAATTACCGTTGTTGTCATGTGTGTCTATGTACTTACTACTTACCTTATAGGTTACAGAATAAAGTCATTTTCTTTAACATAAAATAGAATAGAAAATAATATTTTAAAATAATATATAATAATATGTATAAATGTAGTAGGTAATAAGTCGGTAATATATTTTTTTTCCTAATTTGTTGTACTTACATCGAAATGAGCGGGAATCGCGAACCGGCAACGCGCGCGACGAGCGGGCGCGCCGCTCGCCGCGGACGGCGTCGGTCGCCATTTTGTGTGATAGATATATTTATTATAAAAATAAATTAGATATTTGGTAATTCATTCAACATTGTAAATATCCTTAAATAGTAAAAATTTAATTATTATAAATCATGAAATTGTCTCTGATCATTCAAACACATGTTAGGTATATCAATGTTCTGTATTTTAACGTATGTTATAAGGATACATACCTACCTATTTTCTTTTTAATGAAAGCTTTCTGCCAGTGAGTAGTTAAAATTGGTCCAGACGCTTTGAAAATTTGTATGTAATTGAACGTATATTATATATTTTATTTTATATTTATTTATTTTTAACTTATCTGTGGGTATAGATAAAGTATTGATATTTTCGGTTTAATTTCAATTAATTCTTCACATTATGTAGCGAAGTTAATTTACACTATTATATTAGAAAACTAGCGACCCCGGCTTCGCACGGGTGCAATGGCGGCTGGCCGGTAGGTACCTACCGCCGCAAACGCTATGTCCCGCAATTTTTAAATCTGTAATATTTTCGAAAATATTCACTTAAGTCATACGGTGTAAAGGGCCATATAGATCTATATTAAATGAACAATGTATTCAAGGTATTTAATTGGTTAAGGATTAATGCTGTATTAGTTAAAATCGCTTCGAAAATTAACCATTATTCATTGTCGTAAAAAGTAAATGTCAGAAAAAAGTTATTGTGGGTTATCCATAAGAGATAGACATAATATACATATTATATATAACCATCACGGACTTTTCTATAGACCTTTTCAGTGTTTACAATACTTAGTATATTATTTTGATAAAACTCGTTGGGTTCAGCCTGCGTTTGCAATGTAAGCGGAAAAAATGCGTTTGATAAAATTATTTGCGACATCACATTAGAAACCTCAAAAATAACAGTACTCCATTATTTAATGGATGTTATTATACATATTATAAACCTTCCTCTTGAATCACTCTTATCTACCTATTAAAAAAAACCGTATCAAAATCCGTTGCGTAGTTTCAGATTTAAGCATACAAAGGGACATAAGGAAATAGGGACAGAGAAAGCGACTTTGTTTTATACTATGTAGTGATAGTGATGTAGATAGGTACTTACTTTCAACATTAAAGCGAGATTTATAAACCAGATTTTAGAATTACATAGGAGACGGAAGGACGACTAAGTTGTATCATATACCTACTAGAGTCATTTTACTTGATAGGTAATGAGATTAATTTTAATTTGATATTACAAATATATAAGTTATATGTATACCTACATGATTTAATAATTGCCAATAACAGTATGTAAACTATTTCCATAAAATAATAACATTCCATCATATTACGTAAGTACATAGTTTTGATAGGATTAAAATTAACATGATAAATAATTCTAGATATGTTTGATTATACGAGTATAATATTATACTGAAACGTAGATCGTCGCGAATATTTTTTTATAGATTGCGGGGTAAGGTAGAATGACGCCATATTTTCTATTCGTATTTAGTAGCGAGCTTAGTATTTTTTTTAGAGTAGTTTCGACTCCTTTTTCATTTTGGATCTCATTCTCAACCCATATCTAATCGATTTATATTTTTGTGTTACGAAATTTTAGAAATGAAGTAGTGATTTCACTAGGGATACTTTCTTTAACATATTTCATACGGATTTGTATTTTATAATCATAGGTACAACGCATTATTCTTTGTTTGGGACATTTCAATTTGCTTAACAAATTATAAATAAATTGTGCGGCACTATATAAATATTATGTTACTTCTGACCTGATAAAATCTCATTCTGTTTTTATTATTATTTTAATCGGTCAAATTATTATTAAAGGGTCAACGCATCAAGCCGATCCCCGGTTTAAGGGTAACAACGCACAATGTGTCGCGATGGCAACATGCGCGGCTGTTTACTCTTCTATTCTAAATAGAGCCGTATTTTCTCAGGAAAATATTGACACTATTTTAGACTTTGGTGACATGTTATACATTCAAGTAAGACCACTTGGGGTTGCGCATAATCATCCTCATTTATATCCTGAAGAATTGCCTTCTGATATACGTGTAGGGACCTATTTGGCTAATATTAAATCGATGGCAGACAACGATAGTTGGATCGACAACGGACTGTTTCCCACATGTGACAGCGACATAGCCACTTACACTTTACAATTAAAATTAATCCTAAAAAATAAAATATTTCACACTGCACATAACGACTCCACACATAGCTACCTTTTCACCGGCGCTAATAATACGATATCTTTTTGGAGGTCAAATAATTCATATTTTATTTTTAATAGCCATAAAGTAGACGCTAATAATAAATACGTCCATAACTCGCATTCGGTAGGAGCCGCACGTCTCTTTCAGTGCAACAATTTAGATACTCTTGCAAAGTTTTTGTTTTGGAATCCGGCGTTTGGTAGTCAATATCAAATTCATAAAATTATTTTAAATCATTTTCATAGTGTAAATATTATTAATGAATTAGTTAGTGTAGACAATCAATTAGTTAATGTAGACGACCCTAAATTGTCTAATTTAAAACCGATAGTTTTAGTTAATAAAGGTATACCCCCAAAATATGACCCTAAATTAAATTCCCTAAAACCAAAAGTTTTAATTCAAAATATTCGCGACCCTAAATTAACAACACTGACACCCGTTGTCTGCATAACAAAATTATCCGACGTTAGGATTGTAGGTAAAAAACGCGGTAGACCGGCTAAATATAATAACAAACAAAACAATATAAACGTAGATTCAGATAGTTCATCAGTAAATTCAGTAGAAGTAGGACGTAAGAGGGGACGACCAGGTAGGCGATCTATAGATGCAAATTCTCATTTAAAAGCGGTCACAAAGTATAATGAAAAACATCCCGAGGTTAATAGGCAGGCAGTTCAGAAATATAACGAAAGCAATCCTGAAATTCATAGGCGGGCAGTTCAGAAGTATAGTCAGAGTAATCCAGAAGTTAATAGGCAAGCCGTTCAAAAGTATAGTCAAAGTAACCCAGAGGTTAATAAGCAAGCAGTAGATAGGTACAATGAAGTAAATCGAAATTTAGACGTTGAATTACGGAATTCAAACAATTTAATAGGTACAAAGAGTGGCGACGGCTTAACTGTCGTCAAATTGTATAGTTTTAAAAACATTTCATTATTAGATAGGGAAGCGTTTTTGTGTAGGCACTGTAATGCTAGATTGTTCTTTGAGGAAAAGAATCGTATCAAGTGGTGCTGTGGGGCTGGCGCTTATAACGTTCAAAATTTCCCGCCTTTAAATGAACCATTTTATAGCTTTCCTTCTTTTTTGCATAAACCTAGGGCTTATAATAATTTATTTGCTTTTAGTGCTTTAGGCGTTTCACACGGATTTCAACATCCGACAACGGGGGTATCATTTTTAAAAATTCAAGGGAGGGTTTATCACAGAGTTTTCGATCTTGCGTACTCAGAAACTACTAATCCGGCTGGACTTTACATCTATGATAACAGTGAGCGAGAGAGCCTCGCTACAAATTTAAATTTAGATTTAACTGTCATTCGATCGATTACAAATTTCTTGCATAATCACAACCCTTATATAGAGTGCTTCAAGCGGCTGAGCCAAGAACCATCCGACCACGCACACCTCATTTTTGAGCACACCACACGACGCACACATGGCAACATTCTCGGTGATATGCCTTTAGGCAACGAGATTGCTGCCATTATAAGCAATGAGCAGGAGCGTTACATTCCTCGCGCCATTGCAATCTGGAAAATTGGAGACAAAAAGCCTCACACAGTAGATATAATGCATCCCCTATATGAAACTTTTCAATATCCATTATTGTATCCGCACGGTAACCCTGGATGGTTTCCTAACAAAACGGACAATAATGGAGCAAAACTAACCCAAAACAAATATGTTAGATGTCTCCTTCTGAGCGAATCCCGTTTCAACGATTTTAATCGTTTGTCCGAAGAGTGGTTAGTTGATATGCAATGTAGGATTTTAGAAGAAAGACTTCGTTACCTGTATAACATCCAAAAAGGTAACACGGATAATGCTCTCCGTTCCGCTCCATTAAGAGAAGTAGAGTCAGTTTTACAGCAGATCAGTGTAGATGAGACTATTCGAGGAGAGGGTGGGGTTGTGCCTGGTAGAGTTTATTTGCCAAGTAGTTACACGGGGGGGCCTAGATATATGAAGCAAAAGTATATGGATGCTATGGCAGTAGTTAACAGATTAGGATTGCCATCTTTTCTTTTAACTTTAACTTGCAATCCCAAATGGCCTGAAATACAAAATTCAACAACAGGTCATCATAATACGCCTTCAATTTGTGCTAGAGTTTTTAACATTAAATTACAACAACTTTTGAGGGATCTTCGCACAGGGGTTTGGTTTGGTAAAATTGTTTATATTTTATATGTAATAGAGTTCCAAAAACGGGGATTACCACACGCTCATATCTGTTTTGCAGTCGAGGGTGGTGGCCCCGTTCACGGTACTGATGTGGATAAATTTATTAGAGCAGATATTCCTGACGCTTCAGAAGTTGATGGAAAATTAAGAAAAGCTGTTTTAGATTACATGGTACATGGTCCATGCGGTCCGCCGCATAGGACAGATTTAAAATGTTGGGATAGTGAAAAAAAAAAATGTACAAGCTATTTCCCAAAACCAGAGACAGAAGTCACATATTGTAATGATAAAGGGTTTATTAACTTAAAGCGTAATAGTAAGAATACAGCCACCATTAAGTACAGAGGGAGGGATGTAGAAATTAGTGATTTGTGGATAGTACCATACAACGCTGCACTTCTTCTTAGATATGATTGCCATTTAAATTTAGAATCAGTGTCCACTCGAACAGTCATTAAATATCTCTTTAAATATATGACTAAAGGTCCAGACGAGGCTCGAGTCGCCATTGTTCCAGATGAACTAAAAAATAACGAAATAGAACAATACGTCACAAAACGATACATCGGTTCTGGTGAGGCTGCTTGGAGAGTTTTTGAGTTTGACGTCACGGGACGTGAGCCTACTGTAAAGATGTTAGACGTGCATTTAGAAAATCATCAATCAATTTTTTTTAAGGCGGGAAATGAAGCGCGTGCAGTTCAGAATTCGGGTTCGGATCTCGTCACGTATTTTAATCGTCCCCTCGGTGAAGAATTCGATAGTTTAACATATTTAGATTTTTACGAGAGGTATATCGTTCATTCCAGCCGCCCCTCAACAAAAAATACAACCATTTATAATATGACCAACGGTAAATTTTTGACGAAAAGACAGAGGGGAGAAATAGTGACGCGTTTATTTTGGGTCGCGCCCAACAGAGGTGAACAATTTTATTTAAGATTACTTTTAGCTTTACACCCCTGCCGTAGTTACAGGGATCTTTATAACTTGGGTGGTCCAAATTGTAACACATTCCAGGAGGCCGCTAAAGCCGTTGGTATCGCCAACGATGAAGCCGAATACGAGATAGCTATGCAGGAAGCTTCATGTTTTTTGACCGGACCACGCCTGCGTAACTTTTTTGTATTATTGGCTGTTAACGGGGTAGCAGTAGCGACACTGTGGGAAAAATTTAAAAATGAGC
This sequence comes from Colias philodice, assembly GCF_061535455.1. Taxonomy (NCBI): domain Eukaryota; kingdom Metazoa; phylum Arthropoda; class Insecta; order Lepidoptera; family Pieridae; genus Colias; species Colias philodice. The sequence goes on along the minus strand of NC_143103.1, from coordinate 5,969,454 downwards.
TAGCTGAAGATATACTTAACCGCGTAAATAACGATCCGGATAGAGCGTACACCCAGGCCTTGGTTCAAATTGACCGTCTATTGCGAAAACATGGTTCGTGTTTGTTAGAGCAAGGTTTGCCTGACGCGCACGATGACACCACCGAACTAGGTCGTGAGAAGGCTCTACACGATGCAGACGGGTTACGCGAATTTGTGGATGTTTGGACGCCCAAGCTGTCTCATGACCAGCGGCAAGTGTTCGAATATGTGCAAAATTTGCTCACTGATCACGGTTTTCGCAATAGTAACGAAAGTGCTATTTATATAGACGGTCCGGCAGGCACTGGTAAAACGTTGCTATTAAATACGATAGCAGCGTACGTGAGGGGCGTACTCAACGGTGTAGTTTTATGCACAGCGAGTTCAGGTATTGCCGCGCAGAACTATGACGGCGGTATGACTGCGCACAGTATGTTTAAGTATCCGTTAAGCGCTATTGACGATTTAGGCTATTGGTATGTAACAAACGGAACCCAGAGAGCTGAACTCATACTACACTCCGATTTAATTATTTACGACGAAGCGCCGATGGTACACAAGTACCTCATTCATTTGTTAGATAGGTCTTTGCAAGACTTGACAAAGTCTAATAAAAGTTTTGGGGGAAAGGTTATCATTTTTGCTGGAGATTTTCGTCAGATTCCGCCCGTAGTTACCAACGCCAAGTGTCATTCAGATATATTTAATGCGTCAGTAAAATCATCGCCCTTATGGCGGAGTTTAAAGACGTTTTCACTAACTACACCTCAGAGGTGTAGTGAAGACAGTGTTTTTTCCGATTTTTTGCTTCAAATAGGTTCAAATAATTTGCCTTTACATTCGGTAAAGGTCGGTAGATCTTGTCAAAATTTAATAGACCTTTCACTTTTATCATTTACTACTGATTTAAATGAGTTAATTAATTTTGTTTTTTCGGATTTCCTTTTAGAAAACGAGCCAGAAGTTTGTATAGGTAGGGCCATTCTTTCCACTCACAATTCAAATATTAGAGAAATAAATAGGACTGTATTAGACCGTTTGCCAGGCGACCTTTTACATTTCTATTCAGTAGATAAAACGGCTACGGATGACACTGACGAATTGTATTTAGGCGTAGACGTGTTGAATAGTATGCACCCTAAAGGTATACCAGAACACGATCTCACTTTAAAAGTAGGATGTATTTGTATAATAATTCGTAACCTTAGTTTTTCAGATCATTTAGTTAATGGTACAAAAGTTATAATCGTAGCGACTTCACCTCGATTAATAACAGTTCGCAAACCGGGAATAGCCGAATTGTTTTTTATACCGCGAATCATGTTTAAAGCCCCCATTGATCATAATAGTCCAATAGAAATGTGTCGATTGCAATTTCCCCTTCAGGTGTGTTATGCAATGACCATTCATAAGAGTCAAGGTCAAACTATTAATAGGGTCGGCATAGATTTAAGATCGGACGTATTTAGTCACGGACAGTTGTACGTGGCATTAGGTCGCGTACGGGATAGGAACGATTTAATGCTTCTTGTACATAGGGAAAAATTAATTAACGGTAAACCTTACGTAAATAACGTCGTCATTCCACAGTTACTTTAGGGATTTCCCACCATGCATTACACTATTCACTTTGCTTGGTAGATTGACGAGTTACACTTGCAAGCATTACACACTCGGCTTCCTGGAATGAAATTGTTCACCTCCGTTCTATATCAGAAATCAATTATTAAAATCAAATCATGTTGCCAACGTTTACATTGTGCGTATTTTTTTATGAACTCTTATCATCACGACGCTAACATTAAAAAACGAATTGATTCTACGTTAAAGTTGAAACACTGTGTAACAAATTATTTGTATTAAAGTAAAATGCGAGAGCGAATGTATAAGTTTGTTATTGGTTTTAAGGTTGTATGCGCATTGTCGAGTATTTATATGTCAGTGGCGGTGACAGTAATTTATAAAATTGACTGAACTTTTCTTATATATAATAATGTTATAATGGATATGTAAAGTCATAGCAGCTGCTTGGTTCATAGGAATTTAAATGGATTTGAATGGACCTTATCGGCTCGGTGACAGGTGGAAATGCGTGTCGAGAGTCCTCTGCAAGGCGGTAGGTCGTGAGTTCCGGAGCCGGCGGCCGGCCGTGGGAGGCGCAGGAGCGACTCTGTCGCAGAGGTGAGTGCGGTGCCCTAAGTCACTTTGCATTGGCGCTGCGTCGCGCCTGCAGTGATGGCGGTGACTAGATGTAGACAGTGTCGAAACAATAGAATATTACGATTGATAATGCGGGGCGTTTCTCTCAAGTTGTATGTATTAATATTTATATTACATCTCATATAATATGTCATAATTGTGCTAACCTAACCAAAATATTTGCGTATTTGAAAAAAAATGGACAGATCACGGATACACAAAATAAAAACAATTTTATGTTCCTATAAATAATTGTTATTTATTCTAAGTATCAAATTTGATAAATGTTGAGTGAATGTTATCACTATCATGTAAACAAAATTTAAATGGATATGATTATTAATATTATTTTATTAATATACCGAGAAATATTCACAAAACGAAAGATGTCGTTTACTTTAAAAGTCAAAGCAGTATCATGAAAGGTCGGGAACCTTCAGATGCTGGGAAATGTTACCCAGGCATTTTTTTTTTTCTTTTTCATATAAATCGCATTTTACTTTTCCAAAAAGCTGGTACATCTCAGTAAAATGAGCATTCTTTCGATTTCTTTTGCTGCAAAGATTTCGTAGTGGGATTATGTTGTAGGCAATAAAAAGCAAAACAGAATATTGTTCATTGACTATTAAATAAAAATAATCATACTTTTACATTTAAGTTGTGCTTTAAATTCAGTGATTTAACTTTATTTATGGTTATTTCCGAGATACCAAATTAGGCTTATTTTTCCGAAATTAACCGAATAGAAATAATATTTATTAACTATCAAATTATGTGGTAATATAAAATGTGCTAACCCTAAGCTTCTTTTGATGCTGAGCAATGTTGTAAAATATAGATCGCTACATTATTAGGTAATTTTGCCCATCATTGTAACTTTTGTTTAAAACAACCTTCAGTGGTAGTTATAATATTTCAAACGTTATTTAATGACATATTATGAGTAAAAGAAACCTGTGTTTTCGCCATCATGCACAAACTATCAACTTGAATTTTCACCATTTTTTTTTTCCCGCGAAATAACACATGATATTCAATGAGTTACAACAAGTTGCTGATTTAAATTAGCGACACACACAATAAGCAGTGTTGACAGACAAATTAACCAACTATTTTACACCAAATACTTTGAATGTTGCCAAAGTATGAAGGTATTTTAACAATTTAAAAATTTGCATGAAGTGTTCTTCAAAGCAAAGCTGATGACCCATTGTACGCCAATCATCACATTTTCAGTACCCAATCACTTTATTACTTTATCTATGAATATTTTATTCGTATTATTATTTATCAAAATACAAACTCGATGCCATAAAGCATTGGTAGCACATCTCGTCTCTCTTTGCTTGAAGTGTTCTTCAAAGCAAAGCTGATGACCCATTGTACGCCAATCATCACATTTTCAGTACCCAATCACTTTATTAATTTATCTATGAATATTTTATTAGTATTATTATTTATCAAAATAAAACTCGATGCCATAAAGCATTGGTAGCACATCTCGTCTCTCTTTGCTTGAAGTGTTCTTCAAAGCAAAGCTGATGACCCATTGTACGCCAATCATCACATTTTCAGTACCCAACCACTATATTAATATACCTATGAATATTTTTTTAGTATTAATTTATTATTTATCAAAATACAAACTCGATACCATAAAGCATTGGTAGCACATCTTGTCTCTCTTTGCTTGAAGTGTTCTTCAAAGCAAAGCTGATGACCCATTGTACGCCAATCATCACATTTTCAGTACCCAATCACTTTATTACTTTATCTATGAATATTTTATTCGTATTATTATTTATCAAAATACAAACTCGATGCCATAAAGCATTGGTAGCACATCTCGTCTCTCTTTGCTTGAAGTGTTCTTCAAAGCAAAGCTGATGACCCATTGTACGCCAATCATCACATTTTCAGTACCCAATCACTTTATTAATTTATCTATGAATATTTTATTAGTATTATTATTTATCAAAATAAAACTCGATGCCATAAAGCATTGGTAGCACATCTCGTCTCTCTTTGCTTGAAGTGTTCTTCAAAGCAAAGCTGATGACCCATTGTACGCCAATCATCACATTTTCAGTACCCAACCACTATATTAATATACCTATGAATATTTTTTTAGTATTAATTTATTATTTATCAAAATACAAACTCGATACCATAAAGCATTGGTAGCACATCTTGTCTCTCTTTGCTTGAAGTGTTCTTCAAAGCAAAGCTGATGACCCATTGTACGCCAATCATCACATTTTCAGTACTCAACCACTATATTAATTTACCTATGAATATTTTTTTAGTATTAATTTATTATTTATCAAAATACAAACTCGATACCATAAAGCATTGGTAGCACATCTTGTCTCTCTTTGCTTGAAGTGTTCTTCAAAGCAAAGCTGATGACCCATTGTACGCCAATCATCACATTTTCAGTACCCAATCACTTTATTAATTTATCTATGAATATTTTATTCGTATTATTATTTATCAAAATACAAACTCGATGCCATAAAGCATTGGTAGCACATCTCGTCTCTCTTTGCTTGAAGTGTTCTTCAAAGCAAAGCTGATGACCCATTGTACGCCAATCATCACATTTTCAGTACCCAATCACTTTATTAATTTATCTATGAATATTTTATTAGTATTATTATTTATCAAAATACACTCGATACCATAAAGCATTGGTTGCACATCTTGTCTCTCTTTGCTTGAAGTGTTGTTCAAAGCAAAGCTGATGACCCCCTGTACGCCAATCATCACATTTTCAGTACCCAACCACTATATTAATTTATCTATGAATATTTTATTAGTATTAATTTATTATTTATCTACTGAATGAACTATATACTGAAGCCCTATGCTTCTTGAGGAGATAAAGGAACAATCATCAACATTATTTTATTATAAGTATCGAAATATAAACTCAGCACCATAAAACATAAGAGGTACATCTTGTCTCCTCTTTTCTATTCAAAGCAAAGCTTATGATTGGGTAATAATATACAACATTTTCAGTACTTAAATTGTAAATTATACCCGAATCCTCATAAATTGAAACTTTGATTACAGATTATATATTATAATAATCACACCTGCGCAAAGCATGCATATGCATTTACGAGTATTTTATGTAAAAAATATTGTAACAAGAATATTATGGTTATTCATCACATCGAATAAATTCAAGCGTTTGTTACTAACGTAAATAATATAAAGGGTGGAATTTTTACTTCTTAGATTATTTCGTATGCCTTTAATTTGCATAAATTAAAATGTATTTTTAATTATTCTATTTAAAACGGCAAATTGTTTAATAGCTACCAAAAAAAATACATAAAAAATATCAGAAAAAAGAAATATACAAAAAAAACACACAAAAAAGAACATAAACAAAAAAAAATATCAGAAAAAAAGAAATATACAAAAAAAGACAAAAAAAACACTAAAAAGAACAAAAAAAAACGAAAAAATAATAATGATAGAACATCAAGAATATATTTGCCGCATCAACGAAACAAGAAACAAATACTGGAATTACATACGTTATCTAATTAAAATAGCCATTTTACTATTATAATAAACAGTCATAGCCATTTTACTATTATAGAAAGCAATGAAAACATTGGTCAGACGCAATAGCCAAACAAACATGAGTGACATGATGACTTTTTCTCACTCCAAAAATGTCTCGAAGCTGACAAAAGAAATTTTCTGTTCACCAAAGGAAACGTCGTAAGTGGACAAAATCCTTGATAAAAGCCAAAGAAAATTGACTATCACAGTGAAAGTTCACGGTAAATATAATATATGTAATTAAAAAAAATGGCATTATGATCCAGTTGCCGTCGTATGTGAGGTCACAAAGTTTTGGAACTAAACTGAAGTGCAAATTATAACCGAACGAACATGAAACTAAAATCCTAATATTAACGACATCAAATACAACACTGAAGGCTATGCTTTTATGATTGATTTGTATGATAATATTTTCTGAAACGACATCCAAACAAGAACATGAATTCTATCCGGTTGCTGATCGCACTCGCTGGGCTTCCCAAAAGGGTCTCACCCGGTGGGGTTGATCGCACGGATCCTGCAAGCAAGTGGAGTTAATGAATTTTAATTTACCTACATAAAAATACTTGACTGTATTCAGTATTGAAGTATGGTGGAATAGTTCGATATATATGTGAATAGCGTTTATTTAGTAATTCCAGTATTTTGAATCACCTCAATCAAGCAAGATCAAGATTTATTTTATAATTTAGTATAAAAAAATGTATTCGTATTAATTTATTCTTTCATCTCGTTTTAAATGGAACTAAAGTTTAAAACAAATGTTGGTTGTCGATTATTATGTACTTATGAAAAAAAAATATATTAACATACACGTTACGTTGTCAACAGTTATTTTAAAATAAATTAAAGTTATAATATTGTAATTCGTATTGCAAAAATAAAAACTTTCTTCCTTACTTTTACTCTGCCTTCTCTTCTTCGAGAGAAACTTTATTGAATTAAAGTATCAGGCAACTCTTCTATTTTTTCGCTATACCTTCTTATGTAACTCGCCCTTTTCGTTTCGTGTTATTTAATTACACCACTGTGCCTATTCTTCTTTCTCTTCTTTATATCTTCTCTAAATTCTTCTTAATACGTTATAGTTTATACTATGTGTAATTTAAAAAAAAGTCAACGTTAACCTGTAATATTAAGAACTCATTGTATATAAAGTACATACTATCATTATGTAAAATACATTTTATCTTAATGTACCTAATGTTGGAATACAGCTGGTCGACTGGTTATTTATTTTGTAATTTGAAACATTTCATTGCTTGCTTGCTTAAAATAATTAAAGTGACTATGTAGTAAGTACGGTTATCGTACAAACTCCAAACCTATCGAGAACTGAAGAATTGTTATACTAACTAAGTACAATCAATTGCTTTTTTCACATGCATATAATATATCTATAAAATATAATTTTAGTTTTTATTAGATACATAAGTAGAACATTTATGTTTACGTATCACCTATAAGTTTTTGTTATTTACAATATTTTATTAAGACAATGTAAAATGTATGAAATACTCTAAGAGTTGAAAACATCTTTTGTTAGTATGATAACCATATTCTTGAATATTTTCCAACGCAAAAAAAAACTACATTATCAAAAACAATTAATCAATATCATAATTACTTCGAAAATGCATAGTGTCTTATTGTGATTTTTTTACCAAGGATATCTTTGCCCGAAGATCAATTCATAAGTCAATTTTTAAATTGCAAAAATACCTTCATACTTTGGCAACATTCAAAGTATTTGGTGTAAAATAGTTGGTTAATTTGTCTGTCAACACTGCCTATTGTGTGTGTCGCTAATTTAAATCAGCAACTTGTTGTAACTCATTGAATATCATGTGTCATTTCGCGGCAAAAAAAAATGGTGAAAATTCAAGTTGATAGTTTGTGCATGATGGCGAAAACACAGGTTTCTTTTACTCATAATATGTCATTAAATAACGTTTGAAATATTATAACTACCACTGAAGGTTGTTTTAAACAAAAGTTACAATGATGGGCAAAATTACCTAATAATGTAGCGATCTATATTTTACAACATTGCTCAGCATCAAAGAAGCTTAGGGTTAGCACATTTTATATTACCACATAATTTGATAGTTAATAAATATTATTTATAACGAAGTCGGTGCAAGTGACATTTACCCTCAGACGCGATACTTGTCCACCCGTTCAACTTAACGGAATAACAATTCCCCAGTCAGAAGATGTGCGTTACTTGGGTATATACTTGGACAGACGTCTTACATGGAAGAAACATATATTCACAAAAAGGAAAGCTCTTAGTGTACAGTTTCGCAAATTGTACTGGCTCTTGGCGCGTAACTCTGGCCTTTCACTGAACAACAAACTTCTTTTGTACAAGTCTATCCTCAAACCAATTTGGTCATATGGAGTTGAACTTTGGGGTACTGCAGCTCACTCTAATCTGGAAATTATACAACGTTTCCAGTCAAAAATACTTCGTATCATATCTCGAGCTCCGTGGTTCATTAGCAATTGTCATCTTCACCGTGACTTGTTTATTCCAACTGTTAAAGAGGAAATTCTCAAGAAACTTAAGACATATAAAAGCCGTATAAAAAATCACCCCAACATACTTGTCTGGAACATGATGGAGCCCACTCGCACTTTTAAGCGCATAAAACGGAGAGCTCCACAAGACCTCCTTCAACCGTAGAATCAGACTCACCATGATCATAGAAAATATTATATGGAGACGCCACTGGGCGTTTGCCATGCATGCCAACATTAAAACTTTTAACCACCAGCTTAATGCTTAATAAGGCAGATTGCAGGTTTAGAGGAGATTTAAAAAAAAAAAAAAAAAAAAAATATTATTTCTATTCGGTTAATTTCGGAAAAATAAGCCTAATTTGGTATCTCGGAAATAACCATAAATAAAGTTAAATCACTGAATTTAAAGCACAACTTAAATGTAAAAGTATGATTATTTTTATTTAATAGTCAATGAACAATATTCTGTTTTGCTTTTTTTGTCTTTTTATTGCCTACAACATAATCCCACTACGAAATCTTTGCAGCAAAAGAAATCGAAAGAATGCTCATTTTACTGAGATGTACCAGCTTTTTGGAAAAGTAAAATGCGATTTATATGAAAAAGAGAAAAAAAAATGCCTGGGTAACATTTCCCAGCATCTGAAGGTTCCCGACCTTTCATGATACTGCTTTGACTTTTAAAGTAAACGACATCTTTCGTTTTGTGAATATTTCACGGTATATTAATAAAATAATATTAATAAACATGTCCATTTAAATTTTGTTTACATGATAGTGATAACATTCACTCAACAATTACGTTTTACATCTCACTACTACAACATATTGGCTGCATCATATCGATCGCTTGGCTTCATCCTACGGTGCTTCAAAGAATTCAAGGATCCTAAAACAGCGCTTGTACTTTACAACAACTTCGTTCGTAGTCGTCTGGAGTATTGTTGTACAGTCTGGAACCCATCTTATCAAACGCATATAATTCGGATCGAGCGTTTACAAAAATTACTGGTCCGTTGTCTAGCATTCAGAACTGGAATTGGTAAAACCTGCACAAGTTATCTGGACAGACTCAATAACTTCAAGATGTTGAGCTTAAAATCTCGACGTACAATGTTAGATATATTTTTCTTATATAAAATAATTAATAATTGTATTGATTCTTCTGAATTATTGGGCAGAATATGTATTAATGTCCCCGCCAGGATCCCTCGATATCCCTGCGCTATACTCAGAACTCCTCCATTTCGAACAAACTTATGGAAGCATTCCCCAATAGTTAGACTTACCCATGAGTACAACGTTGTTGCAGCAAAGTCGCGTGAAATTGATATATTTCACAATTCACTTGCGGTATTCAAGCGTATTCTTAATAAACATTTCAATGAAACATGTCGATAAGCACCATACTATTTACAATAAATTGTAATAATAATAATAGTAGTCAGCATTAGTTTTTTAATTAGTAATTAGTAATATTAGTAAAAACGATATTATTGCAAATTTGTTTTGGATCTACTTTGGTTAATTATTATTTGTTTGTTTGTATTTCCTGCATCAGAAATTGTATTTCATTTTTTCATTAAACTAACATGATATTGTTATCCGTTTAAATATACGATTGTTGTAATTTCCTATAAGTAAAGAAACATATAGGACTTATTGTTATTATACGATAAGCTATTTTAGTATTAAGAGTTTATAAATTATGTTTTCTTTGTTGGAAATTCTTAATAAAAATAAAAACATTTATCAAATTTGATATTTATTTTAAATAACAATTATTTATAGGAACATAAAATTGTTTTTATTTTGTGTATCCGTGATCTGTCCATTTTTTTTTTTCAAATACGCAAATATTTTGGTTAGGTTAGCACAATTATTATGACATATTATATGAGATGTAATATAAATATTAATACATATAACTTGAGAGAAACGCCCCGCATTATCAATCGTAATATTCTATTGTTTCGACACTGTCTACATCTAGCCACCGCCATCACTGCAGGCGCGCCGCAGCGCCAATGCAAAGCGACTTAGGGCACCGCACTCACCTCTGCGACAGAGCCGCTCCTGCGCCCGCCGCGGCGCGCGCCGGCCCGGCCACGTCTCGCCGCCGAGCGAGGCCGCTCGCGCGCAGCTCCGCCCGACACCGGCCCGGTACCGTCCGCGGATCCATTCCTTCCGTTGGACTAAAAGCGCCCGCTATCGTCTTTCATGATCCATCGTTATTCTATATTCGAAGGGCTATCATTTCATTTTTATAAATTGCATCACGTCCGACGTATATTTACAGTACAACGCGCTACATCATTACTTCTAATATCGTACTTTTACATTCGCTGAGCGCATTTTACAGTAATATTTAAATATTTTGTCTCGCTATGCTTCAATTTTCTATGTAGATCAATCAATTTTGTTTTTTAACATAAACTTACATGCACAACACAAACTATATTTTTGTGTACATAAAATCAATTAAGTTTAGTTTATAGGTATATAGACTAGAGTAAACTAGAGTAAATTAATTTAGATCGTGTAAATTATTGATGTAGAATGTAGATATTTTATTCATACATTTTATTTACGTGTATACCTAAGTATATATTTTTGATAGAATCATGGTTATATTTATTTAATTTTATTTTATTACACGCATAACGCTTTACTTAAACACGTGTCAATCATATACACACTTTACAATTTTTATTTCTTTTATAGTTAAGTATAATAGTAGTAATTAGTGTATATCGAGTACTTAGACGGTAGTTAGGTAACTCCGCCTGTGTTTGAGGGTGAATAGAATAAATTTTATGAGATTATTTTATTCTACCTCATCGCAGCCAGTCCCAAGCCTGGATAAAGGAGGAGGTGGTAGTTTTGCATTAATACAGAAAGTTCCAGATATAATTTGCTCAGTATGATGTGAAACACCTCGCTGCCAGTCAAAAAAATTGAAAACAGTGTTCCTTTTTGCGGATATTTGTCATAGGTTTATATTATCTTTTATAATCTTCTTATTATCTTTCTAAATTTATGATACAACTTATATAATATTTCATATATTTCATATTTTCCAGATCGCAGAAGACGGACAAACAACACAAAAGAATAGGTTTAATATGACAACATTAAATCACAAGTTAAGTATATTATATTTGTTTGGCATAATTCCCTGTTTGTCTAAAAAGGAGCATTAAAAAAACATAATATCTTGATTAAGTTTAGATAACAAAAGTATGGATGCAAAACTCTCAATAAATTTAAAAAAAGTGTATTAAAACGTTTAAAATTATTGCCAGTCATAAAAAATGAGGATAATCAAATATTTTATAAATGTTTTTTTTTTTCAGAAACGCCACAATTGATTCCCAGTAGAAATAGGAAAATATAAAAGACCAGTTTCATCCATAGGAAGAAAGATACTACTTATTTTACCAATAAAAGGACTTGAGGGCAAAATATTTTACATTACATATAAAGTTTTGATGAGAAAAAATATCAAGTTAAGTACATAATATATTTATTGACCTAATTCCTGTTTGTGAAACATTTAAACTGCATAAATGTAATAAATAACACATCATGATTAAATTTACATTTTAATCGACTTCGAAATTGGACTTATTCTCTTTTTCGCGTTGTTACATCATAATTTTTCACTGAGAAAACCGATTTTGAGAATTCTTTTTTTTTATTTGAAAGCTGCCTGCAATGTGGTGGTCCCAATTATTTGATTTAGTTTTGACAAATTGAAGGTTTTCATTAAATGTGGATTTTTTTTTTCAGAAATGCCATAAATTACTCTATAACATAAAGACAGTTTCATCAGGAGGAGGAATGACACAACCAATAAAAGGAATAATTGAAGTCAAAATATTGTACATATATAAAACAGGCTTTGTATCAGTACAAAATGGAATCACCAGTTAAGTATGTTAATTATATTTTTGGCCTAATTTTTGTTTATGAAACGATCAAACTACATAAAGTATTGATCAAAAATAGTTTCCTCAATGCAACCTCTGTTACTATTAGAACAAAATATATTTTTTTATAAATTTATACTATTAACCAATGATATTTTATGTATAGATACGTTATATACTCACAATATATCCAAAAAAAATGCTTCATATGCAGTGTCAGGCACACACAAATACAAGTTTCATTTTACTTAATTTATTACATTGACAGACTGTATAAGAGAGATGGCTCTAATAAAATGATATAAACAAAAAAGACAAAGATAGTTTGTCACTTCCGCGCAGGTGTAAGCAAAAGTCATAAGAATTCACCAATTAAATATAAATAAACAAATAGTTGCCATGGTAATTGGCATAGACTAACGACACAGAAGGTTCAATGTTATAGATGTTACCTTTCCTGCACAAGAAAACAAATGTGACAATTTCATTTACTATTTATTCATTATTATGATGTTGTATTAAAATGAAAAAAACTTTTTTGGAGATATAACTGTATTAAGTATTTATTACTAGCTGTGGTGTTCGTTTTCGGTCATCATTATTTCACCCGATAAACATTAAACACCCACTGCTGAGCATAGTCCTCCTTATAGAACTCCATAAGGACCGATCTTACGCTATTCGTTTCAAGGCAGTTCCCGAAACCCGTACAAGGTCATCGCTCCAACTTGTAGGATATAAAAAAAAGACGGGTTGCACTGGGGGAGTGCCGGCAGAAGTGAAAACTTGATTATTAACGTTCAGCATGTTTGATATTTTGGAATGGTATCCGTCTTAGTTCTTACGCATGGAATATAAGGGCTAAAAAAAAAAATCCGTCTTACGCTTTTTCGATCAGGCCACGTGTCCTGACGCGAGTTTAAGATTTTATACCCAACGCCGCTAAAGAAGTTTTTACTTCAATAATAGTGGTGCCTAGATGAAAAAAAAAGATGAAATAAAAGAAAGGATGAAGTAAAAGCCTTTTTTATCTAAAACACAAATAAAATTTATGTTCAATACCTATATAAAGAAAAGCAAATAGCATTTTTCGTCAGTAGCGATAATCTTTTCTTTAATGTATTCAACATCATTTTTGCAAACAAACATTTTTGCCATCACGATTTCATTGTACAATATAATAAATAGATAGATATATTTGTTAATTACATGCACTGTGTGGATTTAAATATAAAAATAATAAAGTATTTACCCAAATCGAAATTAATAAAATAGCCGTTCTATTTTTAATAATCGTATCTACATGATAATCTTTGAACACAGTGTACGCTAGCTTTGTCACACTAGTGATTGAAGCAATGTTTTATCCCTTTCATTATTTCAATAGAAGTGTCAAGCAAGTGTCATTCATAAAGAATTGTAAATTGTTATTTTTAATCTTAAACTGTAATAATTTAATATATTTTCCTGTGATATGATATTCCTTTATCTTTCTTTATTTTTTTGCACGAATACGTGCACTGTCTGAACACACAGGAAGGCATTTTCGACAACTTTAATGTACCTATCGGCACATGCGCTCACTGGGACCGGTGACAATCTGACTGATTGCATTGGTCCCAAATAGGACCAATTCACGGAATCAGTTTTGGTGCGTTGATGACGTATCTACCTCTTGTTTCTATATATAATATCATTGCTATTAACTATATTTGTTGTAAAATACATTAAAATCTTTAATTTCTAACTATAAAACTCTCGACACAAACAATAAGTTTTATAATAAACATCGCTGTTAAAAACCAAAGTTGTGACTTTCAAGAATTCATATATATATATATCTATTCATAAATTGAATTTCAATCTAATCTTTATTATGGACTATTCTTGATTTTTGATTGATACTCATACTCATGCATGTGAAAAAGGATAACAAAAATATGTATTCATATTTTAAACAATTTCAGCCAGACGCGCCAGGTGCTCAAAGCAGCGTCACTAAGAAGAAACACGTGAAAGCACGAAACAGACCACCATCGTGCTCCGTGGCTTTATCCGCATTGTTACGCTCCTATTGGTCTTAGCAAGATGTTATATTATATGTTTAGCCTTTAATATGTTGATCCGACCTGTTTTTATAATATTTATTCAAAATTTTAAGTTTATCCATGCACTACTGTTTACGTCTAGCCCGGGGTAGCATATTTTTTGCTTCGATTATTATTTTGTAAATCGCACCCAAAAAATATTCACGTTTTTTTTATACGTTACCTACGTTTTTTTTATGTATAGATTTTATTTAAGTTGTATGAAAAAATGTATTACTGTTACCATTAGTTGAATAATATTATAGTCATGTTAATAAAACCATTTTAGTTTCAATTATTGTTGTTTTATTCGCAATTCAAAAATAATTATTATTATTGATTTTATGAAACTAAATTTTGATATAATATGTAAATAATCTATGAAGATAGCTGTTGAAAAGTTGTGTGCAGTGTGAAGTTTTGATTAGATAAATTGCCTATCATCTACTACACAAGACAATGTTTAGTACTTATTACCTACTTAAAATTAGCTTTTTCTTATGCCATTTACTTAATGATCTAAGTATGCCATAGAAACACATAGAAATGAACTACCTACTAAAATCATTATTCACATGTTCGATTCAATAAACAGTGTAGAACTTAACAAATTAATCCTTGCAAACCGACAGATGGAACTGATATAAATAACTATATTTTTATTTTTTTATAATAAACTTAGGTATATCTTCCTAACACCTAATTCAGTAGGTACATAAATTAAAAAAGGCAATACGAGGATTATAAAATGATAGAATTAAAAAACACTGATAAATGATAGAAAAAACACTGATGAATGATATTGACAAATGAAAATTTTAAGATTTTTAACTAAGTAATATTAATGGTCCTAACTACTATTTAAATTATTGGCTTGCAGCTAAATTACTAAAATACCTAAGGGACTAGAAATATTGAGAATACAACTTCAATTAAAAATCAACAAAGTCAATTTAATGTAACTAGATAAGAAAAAATAACGATAACAAACAATTATTTCGAGGTTTTACATAACGAACTACCTACCTACTTAACATTTAATTTTAATATCAGCTACACTCCACAGGAGTACTTGTTTATATAATTCAGTTTTTTGTTAGTTTTTAAACAAGACAAGAGGTAATCATTATTTGTAGGTATATGAATATGTTCAATGAAATTAAAACACATTATTTAGGTATCTAATTTTGTATTGTATCTTTTAAAAACACGTTTTGCCGAGATCACTTTTTCATTAAATAATTTCAATCTTCTATTTTCATTATTGCTTCTGTTAAAAACAATCACTTTCTATATTATCGAAGTCGTTTCAAAACTGAAAGAGAAATTAGTGATGTTTAAATTTTGTATTATAATGTTTAATATATTTAAAGACTAGGCTGCTCGAAAACTGAACATTGATTTATTTATTTTTTCTTATATTTCGCTTTTTTATACTTTTAATTAAATAAGAAAAATAGGGTAGTACATATAGTACATATATGATTAATGAATATCGATCAAATTATGAAGTATGGTGGTGTAAGATTTTTAAACATTATTTTTTCAATTATTATTCTTCAATATATAATATATCATAATAACAATAGATTGATGTAACACAGTATAAATATACAGGTATTACATATATTTAAGTTAAAAAATGTGTCAGTTTGCTATTTTCTTTTTAGTTGGTACAACTATAAGTATGTACATACAACAAAAATACACAAATTACATTGCCAATTACATTTTGTTGTTGAAACATGTATAATTGTATAATGATTATAATAGAAAAAACATACAATTTCGGTGTATTTTTTTTACATCAATGATCTCTTAGCGTTTTTTGTCATAATATACCCTATATAGTTATATATTTTTTTTTATGATTATGAAACGATGAATTGCGATTAAGTACTTGTTTGTTTAATTGAGTAAGTGTTGTCTTGGACTTTTTTTTCTGACAAAATAAAAATTAGAAATTATATTGCTATAGTCCAAGAGCTGATGATAGCTAGAATAATTATAGATAAAAAAAACAACATCGTTTGTTAAAACTCTTGGAGCACACGGAAGCTCGCGGGCTGCTTGCAGCCCGCGCACAACGCACCAGCTAGTATATTTATAAGATGTTATTGTCAGAGTTACTCAAAATGGAGAAATAAACCATCCACGCGAAGACCGACATCCGCGCGGACGGAGTCGCGGGCGGAAGCTAGTTTAAGTAAATAAAATTATCCAAATATCTGATTTTATGTAATACTTTATAAGATGCATTAAAATAGACGGAGCTACATAATAATTATGCTATTAAGGGGATCACTATGGTCAAAACCGAAAAACACCTTAAACATATTGAATTTTGTTGAGGAAACTGTTGGTACGATTGTCTTAAAAAAAATATATGTGATACTCAAGGATATAATTAACAAATTGTATTGTTTACTTTTCAGTTTAGAACGGCCTAAACATAAAAAAAATACATACAAATCAACCCCTTTTTTAACATAAAACGCATTTTGTTAGGAAAACGGCTACATATTTATACATGAAATTTATACCAAAAAATATGTTATGATATTTGTAACAATTTGTATTGATTGTTTTTTCAATTTTCATTATTATCGTTAAATTATCAAGAAAAAACTCGAATTTATAATAAAACCCACATAAAACATCATCTCTATTGCATATTTTCGACGAAATTTGACGGTGTCAGTTCGACTCGGACGGGGGACTGTACGTGCGGTTTTTTTTGCAAAATAACGCTAAAATTCACCGAATTGAATGTTTTGTTAAATTAAACCAGATTGTAATAGGTATTTACATGAGCAGTTCATGAAATGAAAGTTAAAAATAGGTATGTAAAGATATAAAAATCTGTTTGTAAATTAGTTTTGTTTTTGAAAGGCGTCATTGAATAATATCCAGTGTTGATAATTTTTGACAGTAAAATATTATCAGAAAACACATACCTATAAAACAGTAACCAGACTTTCCCTGTGCCTTGAATATTTTTAAAAAAAGATTAATTGCTGTTCTATCGTATATTTTAAGGGTCCAAAACAATCCAAAGCCGGGAGATACTGACACAAAATTTTGGGTCATTTGTAACAGGATGGCGGTTCTACAGTGGTCTTAGTACGCAATGACAAAAAGAAAAATCATGGTCAGAACAGTGGTACCGGTAGACTAGTCGCGTGGGCGTTAGTCGAACTCGTCGGATAAATTACGGAAGGCAAACGATTTGTAACACAAAAATTTTAGGATTTACCGATAGCCCATAAAAAAGAAGTAGGCGGTAGTGTCATGCCATACTTTTCCGGTGTAATTTACAGCCCACAATACCGACGTGAATGCGTTGATTTAAAAAAAAAATTCAACCATTTGTACCAGGCTAATTTTGCCATGCCATGTACGAAAATCGCCATGCCATACTTTTCAGACAGTTCCATGGTCGCCATACCGCCGAAAATCAGCAATTTTTTTTATATTGTATAAAATCATTTAATTTTATATTATTGTATAAAATCGTAGGAAAGTCAAAACTGACATAAACGTATAGCAACATTTTTAGCCGACGCCATTATAGGACGAAATTCTCAATTCAACTGAATT
Source organism: Colias philodice (assembly GCF_061535455.1). NCBI lineage: Eukaryota > Metazoa > Arthropoda > Insecta > Lepidoptera > Pieridae > Colias > Colias philodice. The sequence goes on along the minus strand of NC_143103.1, from coordinate 5,951,505 downwards.
TTTTGTTGGTTCCGTTACCTCCGCACTTTTAACTGGGTGAACCGATGATTTCTTCTACACTAATATTATAAAGAGGAAAACTTTGTTTGTTTGTTTGTTTGATTGTAATGAATAGGCTCATAAACTACTGGACCGATTTTAAAAATTCTTATTCTTTCTTTTGTTAAATCAACGTTCGGCCTAGTAATCCAAACAAATATCAGATTTAATCAGATGTCGGCGATGTCTTATATAGACACAAATAATGGAAACAATGCTAAAAAACATAAATTTAAAGTTACAACATCATAAAAAATAGATTTGATCGGAGCCCTCAGTACGCGAGTCTAACTCGTACTGGGTCGGTTTTATTTCCTCTTCAACTGTACTATAATTTTCCTGTTGCCATGACATGGTGGTACTGATCTACACACGTCACATGCATTTCCAAAGCCACAACAAAATAAATTATCCAAGTTTGCACCCTTATGAAACCAATTCCAAGTTGCCCAATTTCTTCCTTGCCCGCGCCAACATAATATGTAAGACTGTTTAACTATAGCGTTGAACATTGTAATAGACCATAGATACCGACACAACTAACACTGTATTCTTTGAACGGAAGGTATGACCCATATCAGTCATAGTCATAGGCTCTGGTAACTTCAGTCGCAGGAAAATCACTCATTTTGTAATGTGTTCAAAGATAAACAGTAGAAAAAAATAAACTCAGTTTAAAACACGTTATAATATTTTTGATTTTAAGCTGCTATATTATAGTCGATAAATAGGCACCAAACTCTTAAAGGGATATAATATTTTAATGTTTAAAAATCGAAACACATTTTTTTTCTCGTCATCATTTGAAATTTTCAAAGACGTAAGGGATTTAAAAAATTAACCCCGAACTAACTACAAAATACATGACAAGTCGAAAAAAACGTGATTTTTTGTCCGTTCCCCTATTTTTTTCGGTGTGTGTAGGTTGCATGCATATATTTCTACTAGGTATGAAGAGATATACAGAGAACGCTAAATACATTTGCCTGGTCACCATTACCATTCGATACACCATGACATGGTAGAGGCCGTTCTATAGAATTACGTCAAATAATGTACTCCATCTTTTATATCTCTGTAGGTGAGATGTTCTCCACCCTAGCCATCATCAGGTCTCCAGAATATAGTAGAGTCCGTGTTGAATAAAATTAATTTCTAAATCGGTGTTTTCTTAACTGTTCCCTACTCTAGAACTTATAATTTACTTGCTTAGTCATCTTAAGGTCTCCAAAATGGGTTATGTAGTAGAGACTTTGCTTATAACGGTTAATGTTGAAAGATGAGTCTTCCTACATTACATTTACAACATACATAGTACACAATATTTACTATTCATAAATGTAATATGTTACTGCCTCTCAGAGAAAACATAAATTAGGTAGAAACCACTAACACATTACGATACAATACGATACATTATACAATTCCATAATCTTTGGTCACTTTTACTTCAACAACGATGTATATTTATAGAGGGCGGTTAAAAAAACAAATTCAAATGTAGTGACAGAATCATTAAGGTCGTTGAACCATGTAATTGCCTTAAAAGGATTTTATTTGCATATAAAATAGGTTAAAATTAATATTTACAATTAACAGTCACTTTATTTTAATCTTGCCGTTATTTACATCCTTTTTTCACTAAATATAAAAGTAGAACATCTAATCATAATAAATAAACAATGTACACCTAGTTTTCACATGTCTCTACCTTTCTAATTAATTATTACTAATTGAATATTGACATACTATTTTAACTTTAATATCATTAGAAATTAGAAATTCAATAACATCTGAATTTTTTTTAATAAAGTATCCAATTTTACAAATGTTAATGTGTTATTGTTTGTTAATATAGTATGCCTATAAGTTCTAATGTACAATATGGTTTGAAATAAATAAGTCTTGAATGAAAACTAATTAAATTTTCTATTGCAACACAAACATCAAGACATTGACAGTAATAAAATTAAATTATCTATGATTAACGCATTCCTTAATTTTATTTCTTAATTCCTGAATTCCTTAATTCATAATTCTTAATTTTAACATACCTAAAATATAGTAATGTGTATTTACAAAACATTTCCACGCCTCGATAATCTTAAATAATTAAAGTAATCTAATTTAAATAACATTATATGTAATATGAAAGCATAAATTAAGTTTACATAAACATTCAATTTTATACAAAGCCTGAGAGTAATTTCAAAAACTGCGTTTTCATCCTCCTCTTCAAAAGTCAAAATTATATTTATTTAATAACTTACATAATCACTATAAAACACATATTTACAATAAACAATAAGTGCAAACCGCATTTTAAAAATGTTCTAAACACCTCATACACTCCAATATATAGTTAAGTTCTAAAACACCTGATTTCATCAATAACCCACAGTACATTCCATTACCAAGTATAATTGGTAAATAATGTCATGTCATTGTTATTATTAAAATGTCTCTGTCTGCGCCTAGCACGGCGCGGCTCTTCATTGGGAGCAGCCGAAGATCAAAAAAGCACCATTTTCTCTAAAGTGCTGCGTGCTAGTCAATCGTTGTGAATCTTCATTGGGTCCGTGAACTGCGCGGTCAAGATGTAGAACAGAGCCGGAGCTGGTACTAGCGTCAGATACCATAGTTCCTTGAAGCCAGTCAACGATATAATCCCGTATGCATGTATCAGCCAATGGCCCAGAAGTATGATGAGGTTTCTCGCGTTTTTCACGGATGAAACGAGGAGCGCGGGTGCTGATTGATCGATTTTTATCGAGAAGTGCGATGCTGATGTCATCATAGATATGATTATGATGATGTAGGGGAAGGCACAATCTGTAACAGATTAAATATGAATATAGTTTTCTATTTGTGTGTTCTGAACATTACATTTAGTCAAAATTTGTTTACAAAAAATAAAAATACAAAAACAATAACCAGACTAATCCATTTTTATGTGTATTTCAGTTTATTCGTAAAAAATTTATACAGTTCCCATACACAACTTTAGAGATATCGTATTTTTAATCACATGCAGTTTTCGGAAAATGCAAAAAGATGGCGCCACAGACAAGCGATTTTGGTCGACATTGTGAGTAAGAAGCCAATACGTTTAGCATGAATAAAAGAAATAATTCAAATAACAATAAAAATTACTATACTAATAATAATTGAGCATAAATTTTAAACTAACATATCAATCCTGCTGCTACAGTATGCGTGAGTACCAATATCGGATAAAAGTACAATGCACTGTAGATGGCCTGCTTGCCCGCGTTGTTCTTAAGCCACGCCAGCAATATTGGCCTTAATGTCACAGTTAGTAGCAGACTGAATGCATATATCAGTAGAACTATGGTATATCTGAAATATAACACATATTTAAGAAAATAAATTAGTATCTAGTTAAACTTTAAAAATGAAGTTGGAAAATATGTTTAGTACATATTTTTCAATATCATTTTTTTTTGAGATCTTCAGAGTCATCATTAATTTCTGTATTTAAATTTCAGTAATGTCTTTAAGGGATTAACAAGTACATATAATCCGTACATTAAATCATAAATTGATATTAAACAAAATCCAAACTAGTAAGCAACAACTATGTGAAAACAAACCCCATTTTTACTAAATGAAATGTATAGAAAAGTAAGTTAAAGAAAGCCTGCTTTTTATTGAACTATTTTCATGGTGATGGTTCCCAATTCTTAGTATAAATAGTTTTTTTTTTATATATTTTATAATAACACTGTAACTTATTATAAACAGACAAAAGTTAAAACTATGCCCTGCATATGCATATTTTATAACTATATTAATCACCAACTTACAAGGGATACACAGCTTCTTGTGTACAATGCAGTGTTTCCTTATAATCCGGTTGAGGGTTATGCAGCAACGTGTACCAGTCTGACAGGGCCTTCGGTGTACATACATGGAGAGCTAGCGACCCTGTCGGCGGCAACACTAGTAGTGCACCTATTGTACCTGTCAATACTTCTATGAACGCGCAGAAGTGTTGGGTCACTGTTGTTGCTTTTCTAGAATTTTTAATAATTGGACATGAATAATATTTTTTGTATTTTATTTCAATTTTAAATTATATTCACATACTAGTAGTATTCAGTATCAAGAACTGATATTTAAATTGCAGTTACTAAAATTGTAGAAATACAAAACTAAAACAAGTAAATTCATGTTTTACAGTACCTAGGAAAACAAGTATAGGTATGTATTTTAATTATAGAGTAAGTAAATGGATTAACTTTTCATAATCTTACTTTTTTCCAGGAGCGACCATGTCAATAAAGAACCAGTGGAGAACTAAAGGCAGTAGAACCATGAAACCAAGATACTGCCAGTCGTACAGTGTTGGCTCATCTGCACACTCAACGCAATAGCTCGATGCATTGGTTCTATATCCTCGGGGACAAGCTCCACATTCACTCCAGGAGTTATCCGATAACTCTGTCCTGCCACAGTAAAGTCCAGGGCAAGTTCGTACAGCCGACATATTTTCTGAGTTTGAAGACAATGTACGACCGAGAACTTGTTATCTATTTCGAAAGCGGTATCTTCACAATAAAAGACATACGATAATAGATTATACGTTCACTTAGAGCGCTTTCATTTTTTAAATTATTTTCCCATTTCCAAAATAAAATATTTACGGAACTGAGTACGGAACTCTGAACTCAAATTTTGACATATTCGTAATTGAAGATTTTAGATATTTGACAGCATCTGTCAAACAAGTTTATAATATGTAAATGGCAGCAAGGTATTTGAGCTACGAGTAAAAATTACGACTTTAATATTTTTAACAACACTAGCACAGTATTTTCTAGTGTTTAAATTTACGCGAGTATAATACATTTAGAAATAAAAGATTTTTAACGGATTTTAAACGCGATTTTAAGTGTCCGAAACGACGGGAAAGTAATAAATCGCGTTTAAAATCCAATAAGTGTCCGAAAGGACGGGAAAGTAATAAATCGCGTTTAAAATCCGTTAAAGAATCTTTAATTTCTAAACACTATCACAGTCAGTCTACAATCTACACTCATTAAGAATGGAATCCTATCCTACTACTGTGTATGTATTACGATTGTAACTATCTTGCGATAAAGCAGAACAAAGTGGATACTTTATCTACTTTGTTAAGTTAGAAAAAAATGATTATTCAACTTTTGAAAAGCGAACTGTAGCAGCATGGTAGCAGCCCACGTGACAACACTATGAATTCAAGCTGTTTTAATTTTATTAAATATAAGTAAACTACTCGATATGGTATGCTTATGTACTTAGTTTTTATAAGTTCCTAATTTTCCGAGGACATAATATTAAATAAGACACTTTTTTTTATTAAAAATACTATAATGAATCATACACTTTTATTAGAATAAGTAACATAAATAGAAAATAATAAATTAAAACAAGAATTACTAACGTTGTTTACATTACAATGCTTTAAACTTTCCTTTATCTCCAAATTTGTTAACAAAGCGGGCATAAAGTCGTCTGTAAACTATACGCAACATGAAGTAAGTAGCCGAAAGTAATATTAATGATACTGAAAGCAAGATGCCAGCGATATCTAACATGTAGTATTTGACGAATGATATGCCAACTGCTGGGGACCGTAGATACTTCGCGCCGCCATTGCGTAGAACGTATTCCGTCCACCAGACAGCGTTGTCAGGGCCGGAAATCACGGGGCTCACAACCATACTCTTCAATTTTATCATTTCATTCTTGTACCTGTAAAGTAACATAATAATAAATTCGTTTTTTGTTAGAGAGACACTTTTGACCGATTTAATTTGGTATAATATTATGTCTGTTACTATTACACAAACGTACTTATTATTCGTTGCAACTTCAGTCACCACTTGTTTCAAAGTCTCCTTTTCCAAAGAATAAATGTCCAAAATTTCTCCTGTTCCATATCGAGTAATTTCACTAATAAAGACTTTTCTGGAACGCACTGTTGGTAAACCAATTATTGGAACTTCGTAGAAAATAGCCTCTTCTAAGGAACGTGGTCCACCATGTGTTATAAAAGCCTTAACATTAGGATGAGCTGAAATACAAATAAAAAAACATAAATAGTCATAAACCGGCAACGTCTCAAGTATTCCAAAAGGCAGACAGGTTATCATTATTCTTTAGAATAGAAGGAAGTATTTTCTAGGAATTGTAATGCTATATTAGAAGATGTTAATTACCCAAAATTTCCTGTTGAGGAAACCAAACATTGGCAATCACGTTTCCTGACAAATTCACCATTGTCGTGTTGCCAATCTTCCACAGTACTGTAAATGGCATCTCTCGGAACGCATCAGCCAGAGTTTGCAGTATACTATTGGAAAGATGTTCTGGTTCCTGAATGGCGCCAAAACTGAAGTATATCACACCTTTCGGCGCTGAATCCAAAATTGTTTTTAACTCCTGAGAACAATTTAATTTGAATAAGACAATTTAATGAGAAGAATAAGAATAAGAATCCGACCAAGAAAAATTTAAAACATACCTACTAACTACACAAACAGCAATAATTTATACATTTACCTGTTGTAATGGAAATCCTGGCTTAATTTGAAGGCGATCGACGAAAGAAATTGCTGGTACAGTTGGTCTATTGCCGATTAAAAGTGGATTACTAGCTATTAACAAAATGTCAATATCATATTCGACTTCTATGAGCTCTCTATTTAGTCCAAACATTTTCTTAGCAGCAACATCGCAAAGGGGAAGATAATTATTATAATATTCGTTTCTCGTGCTGAAATAACGATATATCTCAACAATTTTTTGCCATCGCGTTAGATTTCTGTGGCTTAAGGTATTGACGTCTGGATAAAGTATGGGATGAATCGGAGTGCCTTTAGATTCATACTGGTGGATTTTTCCACTAGAAGCAGTGATAGAAATGTGTGGAATTTGATATTTTTCAGCAATCGCATACAAAAGTGGTACATCAGCTTCTGTTATAACGAGGTCAAATTTGACATTCGGGTTAATTAGCAAAGATGTCATCGGTTTCGACTTTAACTGGGCAATGGCTAATTTTAAAGATAGTTCATTCATACTTTTCAGTCGTGGAAAATAGTCATCGGTATCGGTATATAATCTCTTGTATTCCTCCCAAAATGGCGCTGATTCAGTTCCAACATTTAGTTCCACTATCCGTTCCATTTCTTGTGGGTTAAAGTTACCTGGATATGGGGTCATCATCACAACCGAATGTCCTCGTTGAACAAGAAGAGAAATATAACTCCTGAACACAAGATGATCAGAGAAGGACAAGGAAGAAAATAGTGCTAATATAGATGCACTTTCAACACTCTTACAAGCAAGAAATAATAAAAACACCACGCTTATTCGCCGAAGCCACGTCATCTTGTCTGTTTATGATACGCCTTCAGTCTCAAGTCGCTGAAGTAAAAATGGTACCTTTCCTTTGGTAACCCGAACGACACACTTAATCAAACATATAAATTAAACACAAGTGTTCCAAGCAAGGTCGGTACGGTATAATTTGAGCAATGCTTACTTTATATTTGCTCGCTACATAAATTTTAATTTGAAATCTAAATGAATGATTTCATAATACTTTATTTATTTTATATATAATAACAATATAACTACATCTATTCCAAATGTTCCGAAGTCTTGTCCCTAAAATAGTATTTGATAGATAGTTAAAAACAAAAATATAAAAGCAACAAAATAGAGACAAATATAGTTAAATCGTTTTATCTTTAGCCCCTTTTGTTCATCTCGGATTTTTATATATATACACATTTCTTACAAAACCGAAAACAAGCGTAAACATTAAACAAGTCTCTGCAGCCCTTGAGTTTTATTTTTTGTGACCTCTATAGCAAACCCAGGTGCCCGATTTTTTTATGCAAATAAAATATAGGTATATTAGTATATTTTTAAAGTGTACTGTTCTGTCTTGGTTTGCACCTGATTTTCGTTCAAAACCGTCAATGTGCGTAACTACCCGCATACACAGATTTTAGATAATATGATGGTACTTAGGTAGCGGAAAATTATATAACGCTTTGCTTGCAATATTATATTGTCTATAGTTGTTGATCATAATCTTTATCAATTTGCCACCGCTTTTCGGTTGCTTAGCAACACATTCGCGCAACAAAGCAGAGCAAAAATCATATTTTCCTTGTTTTGAAATGGACAGAGATATATCAAGCTACTCCGTTGTTGGACGAATAGGTGAAGGTGCCCATGGTCTTGTGTTTAAAGCTCGCCACTTACCTACCGGTCGAGAAGTTGCTTTGAAGAAAATCCTCATCAAAAATCTCGAGGATGGAATACCGGTCAATGTTATGAGAGAAATAAAGGCACTGCAACTGTTACGATGTAAATATGTCAGTAATATTACTCACATTTATAAGATGTTTAATTATTGACCCTTCTCTGTACCATAACTCCCGTTCTTACCTGACAAAAAAATTTAAAAAAGATCGTTAAATAGGAAGTACCTATCTGCTATAGACTCTAGTTAACTGCCTCTTGTATCCTTACCCAGCGGTTTATTAATATGAGAATATTTGTTTATTAAGTCTATTAATTTTAGGTAATAAAACTCTACGACATGTTTCCCCGAGGAATGAGCCTTGTTTTAGTACTGGAATACATGTGTTCCGGATTGTGGGATATGCTGCATCATAATCAACAAGAACTTACCGTCCCTAGAATCAAATCATACGCACAAATGTTATTGAAAGGAACGAGATATTTGCACGCTCATTATGTAATGCATAGAGTAAGTAACTAGAACTTTGTGGAAAATAACTTCATTTTATTGGACTCGTTACAGTCATAAAACCAACTGAGATGTAACACATTTTTTAAACGTATGCATCAATATATCCCATTTATTTCTAACAAAGGACCTCAAACCTGCAAATCTGCTCATAAATCATGAAGGGATTTTAAAAATAGCCGATCTGGGATTAGCGCGCTTATACTGGCCCGATGGCGGTCGGCCATATTCTCATCAAGTCGCCACGAGGTATATTTTTTATTCAATCTTTTCAATATTTTATCATGATATGACCTATATGTACATTGTACATTATTGTTACCGCGGATTCGTTCCTGTTCACGGAATCACATTAAGTACATTCCTGTAGATGTTTAACGAGGCTCCAAAGTTTAATTAAAATTGCAAGTCAAAACTTTTTTTTATATTAATAATTATTAACACAGAGCATATTTCACAACTAATGCGATTTTTGTAGATGGTACCGTGCACCCGAATTACTGTATGGCGCCCGATATTACAGTGAGAAAGTTGATATTTGGGCTGTGGGTTGTATTATGGCCGAGATGATAACGAAGCAACCACTTTTTTCTGTAAGAAGTTCTTTTTATAATTTAAAGTGTTTACATAATATTAAATATCCTCCTCTCGTCTATCGTTCGTTCGCAAAAAATAATCAACGACTGCACCGGCTTTGAAGTATGAGGATAGATATAAGATAAAAGTATTAGAGTAACCGGAAGTGCAACGCTCGTTTAAGCAATAGTAAACAATTTTCAAAAGACTTATCCATCTTGCAGGGTGAATCAGACATAGAGCAGCTAGCGATAGTTCTACAGCATCTCGGCACGCCCACAGAAGAAACGTGGCCGGGCCATTCCGAACTACCCGACTACCATAAGATAACATTCCCCGAGTCCCCGCCAATGCCGTGGACGGATATACTACCGGGCGTCGACCCGGAGGCCATTCATTTTGTCAAATCTTTCATTTTATACGATGAAAAGAAAAGGATCCCGGCTAAAGAGGTATGCGAAAATTTTTAAGGTAATTTCAAGCAAAGTACCTTATAAAATATATCTGCATGAATGATATTGTAAACTTTTTGTATAACAACCATTGGCATAGAAAACAACTCGATTCACAATCACGCTCAAAAATTGCAAAGGAAACTCTGCCTACGCGTCTATTGGGCAGAGTTTCCTTACACGCCTATTAGTATGTACAAGTCTTTGAACAATACTGCAATTAAATAAGGTGTTAATTTCAATGAATCGCCTGCTAAAATTAGTTTTTATAGACGATTGTGAGTCTAGGTGTTTATTAATTTTGTATTAGGTAAGTCAATGATAACAACACGTATTTTATTTCAGGCATTAAGGCATTCGTGGTTTCGATCAAAACCAGCGCCAGCTACTTTAGAAGACATGCCTAAACCAACTGCAAATAAATCGAAATGAATAAATGAAAACAAAGTTCATATTAAATAATTTTATTACCCCTGAATACTCATTATATTTATTATAACCTAAAAATGACATTTTAATATAATTGTACTTTCACCATATGTACAGGGTTAGGCTGTAAATCGAATTTAGATAAGGCTTAAATAAATGAATCCGATGTTTCTATTATACGAATACTAACGATATTAATTATTCTAGAACATTCGAATATTTGTATTCTCTACATCTCTGTTTTAACGAAGCCTTACTTTAGAATTACATGTTTCAATAGCCCTTTTAATACTATTGTATTAAGTACCCATAACATAGTAATCCTTACTGTTTTAACCAACAAGGTAATAACATAGGGCTAGCTAATTAAACTTTTATATTTAGTTAACTATACTAACATCTCTTGTGACAATTTTATATAAGAAACACAAGTTTAATTTGTAAAAATCAACCCTCAATATGGTACTACAATGTTTTGTATGCACATAAAATAATATACATACTTTGAAACTATAAATACAAAAACTGCAATAGTGACAATTAAAGAGATCAATGAAACCCAATCATATAATAATCTACTTGATAACTAAAATAAAATATTATACACATTAGCAAAAATGCAGCCTATGATTGTTTTTTTACATTTTACATTATCATATTCAAACATTTAACTTGATTAATATAATTTTAGATATCTAAGCAATGTCTTTTTACGTACTACACAACTTTTGATATTTAAATCCACGAAATATATCTCGTAGAATGACGAGGATGTGAACTTAATCTATAAATAGATAACATACAAACAAAAATACATGAAAATTACAACATATACTTTATAATATTTACAACATTAAATTAACTAATACAAATTAGTTGAGAATTCTCTAATTCTTCTCGTAAAATGAGGTATTATACATACTTGTGTAACAGCCTAGACAGTTAAACGATATCCATTTTATACATTCGCTACTTACTAGTAATTTAAATACTGAGTTTCTATAGTTTTTGGCCAACACCAAACAAACATTACCATAATAATACTAACCTAAACTAAATTAAAAATGTTTATTACCATAATGCCAGGAAGATGCATTACAAGGTTATATATAACTACACTGCAGGTATGAAAATAATTTGCCTATAATCAAAATAATATTCAAGTAGAATTCCTATTTCTCTGTATGAGATTTAAAATATTATAAAACTATATTACTATATTTACAAAAAGTGGCTAAAATTGTTGAATATAAATATTTACTAAAATTTACTTATATATAGGAACGAAAAAAAATCTTTAATTGTTATTGATTGAACTAAATGTGTAATAGAATCATCAAATGATAATAAATAACTCTAAAATTAAATATTATGCAATGGGCATGTTTTTAATGACCCAGAAGTTTTATTCAAGAATTATAATCAATCTCTATTAAAATTAGATATAAGACAGAGTTAAGGCCTTATGGTATTCTCCAATAAATGGCCAATTCTTTTGAAACAGCCATACACAGTTAGGGTATCTAACCAATGATGGCAATTATAGCTTGTAAGCAAACATTGACAAGCAAAAATTAAGCGAAATGCTCGTTTACTTATACGCGTTATGCGTTTGCGTATGTAACGCATTTTACCTAAAGTGCCATCTTAATACCAGAGTTTAAGTGAATTATACACTTAACCCCTTATAATTTTATTAATAGACCACTACATAGATTACAACATAGATGATAGTAATCCATGACGAATTACTTTTCATAGAGCCAATATTTCTATACAGCTACTTTAGTGACATAAATTTTCACTACCCATAGTTTTAGTGTGCGATGTTCACGATAAATTAAATTTTCACTCACCCAGTAATATTTCACAGAATGTTCTTCCATAGATTTGAACTATGAATATTGTACACTCTATAAATTTATCATGCACAATATTTTTACCATTTTCCAATTCACATAAGTGAAGTGATTTATGGCCCATAGGTATTCACAGTAATTCCTTGTTATATATAACGTTTTCACTTGCACTTCACTTCACACTGATATCCTGTTATATTTCACATGTCCGAATATTTCACAGTGATTTTTCGTATTTATCTGTTAGTTTCGTATCCAACCAGCAGCGTGGAGATAATGCTTTAGCGCGTGATCAAGCTCGCAGTGCGGCGTTGCCGGTCGGCGCAGAAGCATGCCCTTGAGTGTGATATATTGAGCTGGGGCTAGACTGAGACTGTTGCATAGCTGAAATGAAAATAAAAAAAAATTGGTTGTTTGTAAAGTAGGTTTACGATCGAGATGTTTACGTGATAACATAATGCAGTGGCAGCGCTCGAGATGAGACGGGAGATCGGTCCGTCTCTCTCTCGTTATACCTGCGATCGCGCTCGTGAGGTTTTGGTGTGACACAAGTTTCTGAACATGTCACCCGACTAAAACGATTTTAAAAACGTTATCACGTTAATAAAAATAAGTTGGAAAAATACGGAAACCGAAATTTGAGGTTTTACTCGAATCTAAGATGGGAAATTAATTTATACAAGTTTGTCGTACTTATCGTCTGAATACTGAAACTAGGTGTTATTGGAAATGAAATGATTATTTGTAATATGAACACATTATAGGTAGGTCTCCACTACGAATAATGCCATGCCACGGCCATCGTGATTAAAATCCGTTAGTCTTGAATTTCTTTTATACATTTTATCCTTTATGATTTTAAATTTTTAAGTGTACTTTAGCATACACTAGCACAACATACTTAATGGTCCTTTGAGCCGGAAACCCCTTTACCACACACATTGTGTCTTGTTAAAATGAGATATTAAGACGACATACCAAATGGTCCTTCGAGCCGGAAACCTTAATAACATCCTATATTATGTAATAGTCGAAAGAACGCAGATAAAATTTTATCTGCCCTTTACTACGACTCAATTAGTCCGTATAAAATGGTCCTTCGAGCCGGATCATCACAAACCTGCGCCTCGTTAGTGTTGAGCAGCTGCCTCTGGTGCGGCGCGGCGGCGCTGCAGCAGCTCCTTCTGGAGCAGCCACATGCGGTACTTCCGTCCCGTGTGCACTTTGGGCTGGTGGAACTTGAGACGCTTTCGACGTCTCTGTAACAATACATTTTTATAAATTAGAAAAAAATATATTGAAATTATATTATTGGCATGTAAGTCACCACGTCACGATTACGTTATGGGAATTATATTTGAATTTGATGATAAATTTAACAAATAAATATGTAATTAAGAAAAATCACATAACAACCAATATTGCAGCATTCATAGATGGAATTTTTTTCCTTATTGACTATCTATCTTCCTTTTCCAAAGTGAAATAAGAGCACTTAACAATCTTTAATTTTCTTGTTAAGAACAAATAAGTAACAAGAAAATCATCTGGATTACCAAAAGACCCCACAAAACACCTTAAAATCGCCAGGTATCCAGACAATAAACTATTCACTTACTTTTTTCTTTGCTGCTGCGCGTTCTGCGTTTGCTCTTTTGTCTGCGTGTCCAGACACCCACTGCTGCCCTGGCGAATACAATTGTTATACGGGATCAAACACACAACTACACGACACGAGGGGCTCGTGTTAGTATCCACAACGTTACAGAACACAGATGAAGCGTCAATGAATGAATAATATGTTTATTTTTTAAATAGATTTTTGTTTTGACACAAAGAAATAAATCCCACTTTTATGAAGTTAACATAGTAGAATTACATTTTTAACACTATGCCAATTATGTAAAGTGCCCACTTAGAACACGATATAAACATTACACACGATTGTGTTCAGTAGTTTTTCATTTTAGTTCTGTGCATATTATTTTTTTAAATCTAATAACCCTTTAATATACAGCTTAAAACCCATAATAAAACAACTTTTTTACAATCCCCTTGTTCATCCTGTAAATCAAATACGAACAACTTCGTCGTAAACAATACTCTATGAATACTGTCACTACTAAAAGAAAGAGTAACTAAAAAGACTACTAGAACAGATGAATGTAACATGATATCTATATCATGATTCATGCCGCTACATTTAACTATGAGAATCATCATGCATAGTTAAACAGCTACCAACGAACGTTCATCGCGGAAGCAAAAGCGTATGTCTTGATGAAGCATGAACTTATAATATAATCCATGCACAAGAAATGGATGATACTGTCAAACATAAAACAAAAAAATGTAACTACCGACGAAAAAAAATTAAAATGCAATTGAAATATGAATACAACGCCATTATTACGTATACATTTTCGTCGAAGTTAGATAAGTATTTTTTTTTTCTCATTGTATTCATGCAAAGTTATAGTTACCTAATATTATTTTATTTCAAATTTTAAGTACCAATTTTAACTTATTCTGAAATACTAATAATGTAAGTACATATTTATTCTATAGCTCGGTGCTATAAAAATAATAAAAAAAAAAACAAATATTTGTCTAAAAGCAACAAAAATAATTTATAGAGAAAAAGTAAACTTTCATTAAATCATATAACATACATCAAAATGATCAAAATATATTCATACCACTCAGCCACAGAACACCTTTACCATGTAAGGGTAGTATTCACGCAAACCAATCAAAATGTGCAAAAAAATGCCCATTATTGAAGTGAAAACTTATTTTAACGCCTCCGATTTTCTATTAGAAAATTTAAGTGCATCAATAATAGTTACAATCATCATATTTAAGTCCTAGCTCCCCAAATCACCAAACAAGGGTTCCTATCACATTGAATCAGAACCGTATTTAAAAACCATATTACTTATTAGAGTAAGTACATGTCTTTACGAATTTAAGATTCCTTCTTTCTTTCATTTCCCTAACCAAACGTAATTTTCATTACCAACAACGAAAAACTTATCAAGTTTAAACTCTCAACACTTTCACATAAGTTGTCACTCCGTATGTACCGCAAGCGAAAAGCAAAGGTACCAGTCGTATTCTCACGTCGGCGTGGCCCGTGTGCCGGCGGTGGTGCGCGTGCTGCTCGTAGTGCGCGCACTCCTCGAGCCGCGTGACGCCCGCGAGCCGGTAGCGGTGGAGCTCCGCGAGCCGTACGCGTAGCTCCCGCTCGCGCCAGAGCCCGGCTACTACTGCCGTGTGTTCTGCGCGTCCGTAGAACTGCGCGGTCCAGCGGAGGCGCTCCGTGAACTCTCTGCGGAAAAAGTACCATTTTAAGATGCATACTAAATGTGGATATATAAATCTTAATATCTAATATATATTATAAAGGCGAAAGTTTGTAAGGATGTATGGATGTTTGTTACTCTTTCACGTAAAAACTACTGAACCGATTACAATGAAATTAAGCACACATATAGAGGGTAACTTGGATTAACACATAGGATAGGTTTTATCCCGGAAATCCCACGGGAACGGGAACTATGCGGATTTTCCTTTGAAAACGCGGGCGAAGCCGCGGGCGGAAATCTAGACAATGTGGATATATAGTAGATTTTGTTTTTAATTTGATTAGACTTTGCGCACATTGTATTGTATTGTACAACTTTGTAGTGCTGTAGTAAACACAAAATTGCAACAGCTATTTAAATTGGGTGTGTCTGTAAGCAATATAATAAAGTATTTTATTTTAATAAGGTTAGAGGCATCAAACTTGAACCAATAAAGTGAAATTTGTTATGAAAAAGGTTGCAAGTCATGCGGGAAATACCGCGCCTTATCATCTCCCACGCCTTATTATCTCCAAATGTACGTAATTATGGTTAATAATAGTAAGCCTTTGTGGACAAAAAGCAAAAACAAACATTTTCCTCACTTCTCCTAAAAACAGCTATGTTTGCCGATTAAAAAATTGGCTTGAGCGGATTTAACATAATATATATTCACATTTTATATAATTTTAAAAGATTTTTTTGCTATTTTAATAAAAAATGTAAATTGTACAAGCACTTTACAAAGTTTTAATTTCATTGACATATTACTTACTTTTTCTCTTTGGCGAGTTTTCCTAGAGTCTTTTGTTTGTTGCGCTGGTTGTTAAAGAACACAGAAACAAGTTGGAAGTCCCTGACAAGTCTTTTTCTTCTTGTTCTTTCTCTCAGCCGCCGTGTGTAAATATCCACTTGGGATAACTTGAGCGCTGAAAAAGTTCATGAAATTCTAAACATTGACATACTTATAATAATTATAAAGAAAGAAATAGTGTAAAATAAGCTGTGTTTCCTAAATAAATAAAAAAATACCATGGAAACAACTTAGAAAAGTAAAGAACATTCCAAATCAACTTTGTCTATAACTTACCAACATCAAGTTCATCATCTTCTGGATTGAGTGATAATGTTGATATTAACTGTTCTGCTTCATGATCATGCTCCTAAAACAAAGAAAATATTAAAGAAAGATGTACAATGTAACAAAAACATTATTCAGTTTTAAAAGTGCTGTTAATCAATCACATAAGTGCAATATTTTTACAAAAATAGCCGCTAAAACCAAATAAAATATAGCTAATAGTAATAATGTAGTTTTCTATTAGTGAAAATTATTAAAATAAGCTCAATACTTTTGGAGCACAACACAAACAAATAAAAAATAATTTTTCCTCTTTATAATATTGGCATAGATGTAGATGATACTCACTCTTTCAAAGTCATCTCTATTTGACATATATCCAAGTTGGGCAGCTTCATCTGCACTTATTGATAAGGGTGGGAGACGTGAGACAGCACTGGGACTGAGAGGCCCCTGATCTTTATCTGGACAGTGCAAGGATGGTCGACTGGTGCTTTCCACATTACCCCATGTCGCCCGACCTATGCTACCCTCCAGATATCTAGCTATATATTCATCTTTGGCTTCTGCAATCAGGAATAATCATTAAATCTATCATAATTATAATGTAAACTAAGTTATTCTTGATAACCATCTATTTTTCGAACACTTTACCTTCTGGAGTCCGTGTTTCTATATGCTTAGCTATATCTTCCCAATTCCCAAAACCAAATTGTTCTATTGCATCTAATAATCTTACTTCTTCGTTGGCTGACCAATTGTTGCGACCCAAGAATATACCAAAAGCGCCAGCGTCCTTAGTAAATAATAATAAAATTAAAATCGTGAGTTTAAATTAATTATAAATATAAATCAGCGAAAAATGTGGGCAAAAACTTACCATAAATTGATAGGAATGATCATTTTTATGTGGTCCGATTTCAGCACCCAGTGAAAAACACTGAAAAATTATGAAACCATAACAATATAAATTTAAATTAAGCGCCAAAACTTCAAACTATATGACAAGGACACCAGTAATTTACCTGCAAACAAATATCAAAATCTTTGCACTCTGCACATCTTACACGTACACCGTTTATTTCTTCTTGGCAATAAGTACAATTATATTTCGCGTATAAATCAGAAAAAGACATCTTAAAATTAAATCATTAAATAAAAATTAGCTAACAAACTTTGGCAGTTTTTCGTCAACTACGCGGCAGCCATATTTTATCACAGATAAAAAAAAGTTTACAGCTGGTGTAGAAAAAGCATAAAAACACAGATAATAAATGATTTATCTATGGATCATATTACTTAAAAATAAGCAAAAAAAAATTTCAATCATTTCAAAGATTGCATACAATCATATTTGGAAATCATTTAATTCAGGTAATATTTCAGGGAAACAATCAAAATATAATAAAGAACATTGAACTTATATAAATGACATTCAGAATTTTAAATCTATTCTAGTCATGTTCTAGTCAATTTAAATATTTTTTTCAGATATTACGTTATCACACATAATTACTATCTTAAAATATTGATAACGAATTAAAAGTAAACTGCCATATTAAAAATCTACAGCAAAAAAGACCAAGTGTCCATCAACAGGAAAAATAAGAAATTTAAAAAATATTGCTGTCATTGTTCAGTCTTGGTAAATGTCAATTAACAAATTGGCAACTCTATGCCAATATTATTTTTGTTGCACTTGCAAATTGTTGTGAAGTGATTGAATGTTTAATTACATATAAATAAATTCACTACACGTGTTTGCGATTGTTAAATTTTCATACTATACATCTTACGTGACAGCTATATTATTATTTTAAAATCTTCCGTAATAAACGTGTGCAATGTAATGTGATAGTTGATTGAATCTTCCTGTCTGTGTAGCAAGAGTTAAAACTAGTTAGGTACTAAACATGAAATCTAGTAAACGAAGGCTTCAGGCACTCGCAGAGGGTTCCGAAGGTTTATCCAATTATTTAAAAATGGAAGATTCTGAGACATCAATTCCACCTGTGTTTAGATCACGATTGCACGAATTGTTTTCTCAGATAGAAAAAGAATTTGACCTTCTCTACTCGGAAAATTTGAATTGTAAGTAAATAAGTTTACATTTTTTGAAGGTTTATCCTAGAATTTTCCTTTGGTGTTCATTTTTAACTTCAAGGCTCTGTCTGTCTGTGTGATTAAAATATTAGAACAGCTAATACTTTACGTATTGTTTTAGTGCAAGAGAAAATTGATATTTTAAGTGAAAAACTTGAGAGAGAGAGTTGTGTTGGTGACAAACAAAATGATTATATTGAATTTGAGACATCAGGAAAAAATTCTAAAGCAAAAAGTAAGTAATAATTATTATAAATAAATATCACACTGCAATCTATTAAAAATGAATATTATTATTAATATAATTAAACACATACTATAATATCTAGAGGTGTAATCACCTCTTCATCAATTTAATAATTAACTAGAACACAAACAACAGACTATGACCATTAAAATCTCACAAATTTATTTTTTGTTGATATAATACACTAAAAAGTTATCAATTCAAATGGTTGATAAACATAGTATCAAATTATGATAAGATAAATTCTTAGATTTGTCTTCATTGTTGTATTCTATTGTCTTTTGTTAAAAAGAGTGTACATAATGAGGCTCATTTCCATGAAATCTTGTCCAACTTTGGATTTTAAATCTTATGATGTTCCAGTATCTCAGAATAACTCTCAAAAGGTGAAAACTAGCCATAAATTAAGAGTGCAGACTAGTAAGATTGTGTCGAGCTTCAAGGCGCCAACATATAGTTGCCAGCTTGTTAGAGAATTCACTGGGCACAAGGATGGTATATGGGATGTCTCATCAGCAAGACCTGGTCAAGCACTCTTTGGAACTGCCTCAGCAGGTAAATATCAATATCCTCATGTCACTGATAAGTAAACTTTTAAATCTGACTAAGATAGTATTGTGTATTGTGAAAGGAAATATTGCTTTTATATTACTTAACAGAATATTTTGCATACATATAATATATACAGGGTGTGTGCACAGGCGATTATTCTGTAACTATTGCAGATATCAAAAAGCTTTAAACTGATATTGAAAGCCCTTTACCTAATGAGTAAAATGACAACAATAACTTTAAAAAATAAAACGGGAAATATCCAAAACAGTTACATTAAACACTCCCATACATTGAATTTTCTATACATTTTGTGTTCAAAGGAAATGTTCGAAGTGATGTCCTCGTTTTGGAAAACCATTGTATTCCACATCGAGCTATAAACTATATAATTAATCTGAAGATTGCATGTGATTAAACAGAAAATTTATTTCACCATTATTTATATTTTTCTATTCCCATCTATATATTTTAGTCAAGTTGAAAATTCTAGTCCCCTTGAATTTAAAATTTGCCATGTTGAAAATATCTATGAAAGGATGTAAAAATACAATTTTTTTTTAAATATGTGAATTAAACTATTTTTATTATCATGATTGATTACTGTTTGTTTATCATAATCATGCTCAATTAAAACAAAAGCAGACTGGATTATAAATTATTTTCTATTTTGTTTTATCATTACATATTCAAAGTGTTAAAGTGAAACTTTTATTACATCGTCTCAAACTTTTTGGTCTGTGTAGCGCATGTCGCGTGTATCGCGGCTGCCGAGTAGGTTAAAAGAGTTTTTGTCACCATTCTTAGATCACACGGCTTGCGTATGGAGCGTAGAATGGGGCAAATGCTTATTGCAGTACACTGGCCACTCTGGTTCAGTCAACTCTATCAAGTTCCATCCCAGCAGAGACATTGCACTCACTAGCAGCGGTGATAATACTGCTCATGTATGGCAAGCAGCTGTCAATTGGGATTTACCGGTAATTATTTTTCTCATTTCGCTTGTCGTCAATTTGACGAATTATGTCCGTATTATTATTGTTGAATAATGTCACTTTAAAGTATTGTACAGCTTAATATATTTCTAGAGCTGTGTACATAATTATAATACACATATTGGTCAAGTGTCAACATATTACATTTGATCAATATTAAAAGCTGATTTATGAATGAAAAAGTAATTTTAGTTACGAAGACACAACTAGGTCAATCATTTATTGAGGAATGATATATTACGTAGGTATGTGTACAACATGTAGTAGGTATATTGCAGGCTGTGTGTAGTAAGTACAAGGCTTTGTTTTAAGTATTTATTTATTTTAGCGTGGCCAATCTTCAGAGGAAGAACTCGAAGGTGGCGGTGAAGAGAGCCTCGGAGAGAGCGATAGGCCAGAAGTACTCCGGACTCCACTCACAGAGCTAACAGGACATTTGGGTGTGGTGGTAGCTGCAGACTGGCTGACGGGTGGCGATCATGTGATCACTGCATCGTGGGACAGAACGGCTAACTTGTATGATGTCGAAACAGGAGATTGTCTGCAAATATTGACAGGTATTATTATACAGACAGGTACTTATTCAATTCACTTATTTATTTAGTAAACATTACAAACAAGTACTTATTT
Organism: Colias philodice; assembly: GCF_061535455.1. Classification (NCBI taxonomy): domain Eukaryota; kingdom Metazoa; phylum Arthropoda; class Insecta; order Lepidoptera; family Pieridae; genus Colias; species Colias philodice. Next base: position 5,930,401 of record NC_143103.1, on the reverse strand, counting down.
TTATCATCTCTAGGTCACGATCACGAACTAACGCACGCGTCTGCACACCACAATTCGCGGCTGGTTGTTACCGCGTCGAGGGACACGACCTTTCGACTGTGGGACTTTAGAGAGCCGATACATTCTGTGTCCGTGTTCCAGGGACATACTGAGTGAGTTTGTTTGTTATTTGTGAGTTAATGTTTTGAATTTGTTTAATATTTACGAAAAATAGTGTAACTATGTAGTTAATAACACAGTATTTGGATTTAGGCTACTTTATCACTTAGCAGTGATCTATTTCTATTTTTTCTTATATGTTCTCAGGAGCGTCACATCCGCTGTTTTCACACGAGAGGACAAAGTCGTATCTGGTTCAGATGATCGGTCAGTTAAGGTAAGATTATTTTAAACACTTATTGTTTTTTTGTCTAAAGCATTCAAATATTTGTGTCAGATGCAATGCATAGTTATTGAATTGCAGGAGATTCGATTGCTCAAATTCTTGGTGTCATTGTGGTCTAGTAACAAGGACATGGGCATGGAGGCTTCAAGAAATTCTTCCTACACTTGTACTTTATGATGAATGATTTATTCCCAGGTATGGGATGTCCGCAACATGCGTTCCGCTTTAGCCACCATCAGGTCGGACTCGTCAGTGAACAGGGTGTCGGTGAGCGGCGGCGGGCTGATAGCCATCCCGCACGACAACCGGCAGGTGCGGCTGTTCGACCTGCAGGGGCAGCGGCTGGGCCGACTGCCGCGCTCCAGCAGACAGGTATATAATACTAGCTGTGCCTCGCGGTTTTACCCGCATTGCTCCGCTCTTGTTGGTCTTAGCATGATGATATATAGCCTATAGCCTTCCTCGATAAATGGGCTATCTAACACCGAAATAATTTTTCAAAAAAACCAGAAGTTCCTGAGATTAGCGCGTTGAAACAAACAAACAAACTTTTCAACTTCATAATATTAAGTATAGATTATAAGCCAATGAACAATATTGTATTTTACACCAGTCGGGCAATTACCTCAATTCCGTATTAAATTTTCAACAAATATTATTCCATCAAATACATGCCACTTTTCATACGCTCATGTGTGTAAACAATTCAATCTCTTTGTATACAGCAATCAACAATTACAATAATCAGCAATATAAAATCATACACATAAATAACAAGACTTTTATATACTAATATACCAATTATTAACTTACAGGGCCACCGTCGTATGGTAACATCAGTAGCGTGGGCGGATGACATGACGTCGAACATAAACTTCTTCAGCTGCGGTTTCGACCGGCGCATACTCGGCTGGTCGGTGCAGCCCTCCAAGGAGAACTGAACGATGTACTCGCCGTGGAATGTTCTAGAACGTTCTAGAAGCGGCGGTTTTTAAATGTCCTGTAAGTTGTTTTGTGGATAGTGGCTGATCTTCGCGGAAAAACCCTTTCGTGTAGGTAGTAGGTATCCAAAAATCTTTATCGAATAAATTTCAATTATATAAGTTACATCCAAATCAGTTGCTATAGGATTAATTGATTTGGGGTACATAAACTTCTTCAGCTGCGGCTTAAACCGTACTCGGCTGGTCGGTGCAGCCGTCCAAATAATCTGAGCTCGCCATGTTATGTTCTGGAACGTTCGAGAAACGGCTGTCTCTAAACGTATTTTAAGTGGTTTTGTGGATATTGGCTGACCAGCTAATGAACTAAAATCATACTTAGTCACATACTTCCGTCGTATAAGAATATCCCAATAAATATATCCTTTGGTTTCAAGTATAAAACAAAATTCTGGTTTCATAATACATAGGCCAATATTACAAAATCGAAATATTGTTTTACAGAATAAACTATCAAAATATCTTTAATGCATAATTGTTCGATTTATAGCGTTTTAGTAAAAAATATATCCTGTTCCATAACAATATTATGTTGTTCGTAGTGTAAATTTTTGTCATCTGTAATGTTCTGTAGAAAAAAATGCTTGTTCATTTGAATCTTTGATCCATGAATTATTTTCACTTTTTATATTTATTTATGTACTTTATAGAAAGAATAGTTTTGAATGATTACTATACTGTTTATAGAATTGATTTTCGGGAATTAATTATAATAGATCTTAGTTATCTAACAGATATCAATGAATAGTGCCCAAATTTCATTCAAAATTACTTGTTGAATATAGTTATAATGTATTATAATATAATTATTATAAGTAAATTTATCTCGGATTATGAGTACAGTAAAAAATCTCTTCGGTTATAATAAAGCCATCGCCATCTTATATTGCAGTATAATATATATCAGACCTTCTAGAACCTCTAAAGATTCTTAATTAATTAATTTTTGTCTGATTTTATTTGATTTTGTCTTAAATACACCACTTTTACTTTAAATTTTGCTTTAGAATATACATACAAAAATGCTGCATTTGTAAATACATTAATCTGAGATATCTATATTTTTCTATTACTCAAAAAAAATACACCACTGGATACTGTAAATTAACGAAAAAATATAAAGTATACGTACTGTATAAAAAGACTACAAACATATAAGATTTGGAAGATTAATTAAAAGTGAACTCGTTTTTTCATTTTTCTATAGTACTATTTGAAATGAAATGTTCCTAGAAAAAAATATATAATTATATGCTGTACAATACACTACCTTACATATTTAAAATATGTAGTTGTAAAAAATTAAAATACGATCAATTCTGAGCAGAGGCGGCTCGCCCTAAGGAGCGCTGGTGCAGTGAACTCCCATAAATAATTATAATAAAATCATACTCCTTAATTTAATTATTAACATTAATTATTACTATTTAAAATCAATCGTAATCTTTAAAACTACTGTTAATACCAATGAATATATCCATCATTCCATCATCCCATACACCTGTATAATACCTACTGTATTAATGTAACGCGCGAAGCGGTGCGCTCACGATTGCGATCCAATGAAAAAAGATTTAGTACATTTCCTAATACGAAATCCAATAGGAGTGAAAGAGAGGGTTTTGCCAAAGCCCTGCGCGTGAAACAAAGGATTTTCTATGGAAAAGTAGCAAAATTCGGAGCGGCGCACACGCAAACGTTGCCGGTTCGTTTTTACCGCCCGACAGGACAGCGATAGCGCGCGCGGCGCGGCGCGACGTTGCCAGTTACCACTTCTATTAATATAAACAAACACTCGAGTCAACTTCAATGCTCGCGCGCGATTCATGCAATTTTCTAATTAAAATTATAAAATACGTGTTGAAATAGCCTGTAGTTATCAGTATTACTTGTGAGTGTTAAAATGAACAATAATTATAATGTGGCGTTCATTAAAAAGTGTGATAAAACGTTACAAATTCGGCTTGAATGTAAAGCTAAGGGACCGCCACGGCCTGAACTTACGAACGCAAAAATGTACGACAAAAACGAAAACATATACGCGTGTGTTTAAATCCGAACAATATTGTGAAAACACCGTGGTTGTGTGGTTGTGATGAAAGCAACAACAGACATTTACGAATGTCTTGTCGCTTTAAGTTATAGATATTTTTGCACACCAAAAAGAAAGACGTATGTATTTCCTTTATAAGTAATTTTTTTGATAAATGTACTGCTTTACACCATGTATTTTCAGTGTTTTATTTCAAGTGAACACCCATAAAATTTTGTCACGAGCCGCCTCTGATTCTGAGTATGACTTCCTGTAGAATTTAACATATTGTCTAATGTTTTAATTATAAAACAAAATTAATAACCATGATACTGAAGCTGAACTTATGTGATCACAGCTTCCAATAAAATATAAATAGAACAATATACATACTCGCACATAAAAAATAATTCTAAACAAAAAAAATCCATCTACGAACAACATAAAGGCAATTTTGATTTCTTTCCTTCCAGAGGGCGCTGAATTGTAGGTAAAAGCTCACTTTTGAATCGCCATAACATAATTTTACCATTTACCACTGGTTCCGAAAACAGCTACAAAAAAGAGCTGGCAAGAAATTTAAAATTTCATTTTAGTTTGTATATAGGTACCATAAAACTGGTAGCATTTTACTACAATCACTTTAAAAAAACTGCATTAATTCATTATACTTATACGATACAAATGAAATCTTTCGAATTTTAACAAATATTTAGTATTTCTTTACCCAATCAAAGATTTTATAACGTTATAGAATCGACACTAAACTTAAAATAAACTTCAGTGGATATCATATTATGTAGGTACCTTAGACCAATAAACAAGTATAGACGGAGCCGTCCGCATCGTAAACAATCGCGACGAAATAAGTGAGGTCAAGTCTCGGCTTTGTGTGCGTAACTCGGTGTACGATATCGTAGACTAGCTTTCCGCCCGCGTTTTCAAAGAAATACCCGTTCCCGTAGGATTTCCGGGATAAAACCTATCCTATGTCCTTTCTCGGGTATCAAAATATCTCTATACCAAATTTCATGCAAATTGGTTCAGTAGTTAAGGCGTGATTGAGTAACAGACAGACAGACAGAGTTACTTTCGCATTTATAATATTAGTATGGATATAGTATGGATTTGCGCATGTATGCTAGAGAAAAATGTTGCAAGCGTTGAGTTGCAACTCCCAAGTACGAGAGATATACTTTGGTGAAAGTTTTATTATGTACCTAGTATTGTGTTTTATTTGTATTGGGTGAATGAAATGTAAGATAAATTTAATTAGAGTCATTTAATATTAACATCAATAATAATTAATTTTACAAAACACAAAACTTACGTAAATAAAAATTACTAATGTCCCTTATGTTTAGAATTTGTGTTAGTACATAATTGTGTTGGTTTATTTAAGTACTTAATAGTTATTCCTTCTTTAACAATTTTCCTTAACACCAACTCACACGTACAACATACATTACTGCGCGGCCACACACTCGACGAGTGGTATGGGAAGTAACGTGGAAAGCAGGCAGAGACAATAGCGTGGCCACGTTACTCGTCGTGCTCTTTGTCCTGCTCACTGCTCCCTATTTTGTCGGCTTTTTCGCGCGAGTCAAAGGACCGGCAATACGAGTGCGAATGACCGGCCACATACTCGCGCGATCGCATTCCGCATCGAGCGCTCGCGCAAGACGCACACGTATGCAAAATTCGAAATTAATAATTATGTCGTCTCCAAGCATGGAATGGTCAAATGAAAAAGTGTTAATGTTTTTTATGTTCGAGGACGACGACGACGATGTATATGTCTTTTTACTACCTACATTAATATAATTAGCTATACTAAAAATGCTTAGCGAGCACGCTGCCATTGTTTCAACGTCCATTGTGTGAGACAAGGCAAATGACAAGTGAGGAGCGTCGCGATTCATTGCGCGAGTAGAGCAGTGTCTGGCATTTGATTTTTTTTTTTAAGGTAATGAGCAACTCCACCAGCTATATAACCGATTACATATTTCATAAAATCATTTATTTCCGGTACATCTAAGTAGCTGACCAAATTTCCAACGTCGTTTACAATTGGTTTAAGGAAATTGAGAGTGCTGTCTTCATAATTCTCTTCATGACGGTAAGATGCTGAAGTAGCATTGATAATTTGTATGACGGAAGAGCAATTTAGTATAGCTATGTGGCCAATTTAGTATTCCCATGTCTACTAGCCCATGATATTTTTTTCCGTCCCATATCTTTTGCTGTCTTAGAGCCATTTCATCAAATACAAGGGCACATATAGGACGGTATTCTGAGGCTTCAGCCTTTTGTCTTACAGCTGAAAAAGCTTCTTCTATAAAGCCAGGTTCTTCGTTAATATGAGCGTACCATTTCGATAAAGTTTTAGAGTGTGGTAGACATGTTCGGAAGGTTTGTCGCACGTATTCATAGGCTTTCAGTGAATAAAAGTTGAGGGTGAGACAGAAAATTTTCATTGCTGAAGAATATTTGATTTTTTTCTTTCCTATACCTATTCTTTTTGTTTATGTTATGAGTTATGACATATTTCTGCTGCAACAATGTTTTCACCGAGCATATTGAATACGTCAGTGTCTATATAATGTTATTCTTTGAAATCTTTTAAAACATTTTTTAGTGACGCATTTTTCTTTTTAAGACGTCTAACTTTCTGATTAAGTGTTTTGATTTTACGTGCATGAATCTTATAACGTAACTCAAATTTTCTAACTTGTTGTCTATGTTTTTGTTTTTTTGGAGTGATATATTGATTGATGTACTGGACTGACCGAGTTATCTTTTCCCATCATTGTACTGGCTCCATCCGACGCGAATTCAATGATGTTCTCTAATGGAATCTCTACTAGGCCGAACAAATATTCTGCCGTAGCACTCTCCACTTCCGAATTTTGCTCAAAAATTTGACAGAGATGCCAAAACTTGCTGACCACTCGACCCTCTTCAGCATAAAAAAAACCTGTTTTACAAAATTTAAAATATAAAAACAAAGGATACATAATTATTATCCGTAAAAGCAGTGAAACATGAGTATTACTATTTACCTTACAATGCACATCGTTTGTATGCACCCAATCGGTTGATTCATAAATTAAAACACTGCACCGATTGATCTGCAATTTTTTTTGTAGCCGTTCTTTTTCGGCTTCAGCAATGACATTTTTTATTATCGCAGTTCCTTTCGTCGATTTCATCTGCATTTTCTTAATAATTTCAGAATCATGCACAGAACTTTGCAATAGTGTTGTCAAATGATTTAAAGTAGTGAAGGATATATTATGTTCGGCTAGAAAACCACATAATTTTATTTCAATTGCTTGACTTGATTTGGCTTTCGTGCTGATTTCGTCAGTCTTTTTTATAAAAGTAGAGATTGACTGTTGGGATGCTAAAGGTTTACGAAGATGAATTTTCGATGTCATATGATTTTTTATCACAGTCAACTCTGCATTCATTATTATACCGCAGCCACACACTATGCTCTTCGTGCTGCTCATCGCGCTGCCGTTATTCGCCGCGACATTGCCCGCTCTCACACTGCTCTACTCGCGCGATTAATCGCGACGCTCCTCACTTGTCGTTTGCCTTGTCTCACACAAGAAACGTTGAAACGATGGCAGCGTGCGCGCTATGCATTTTTCGTGTAGCTAATTATATTAATGTAGGTAGTAAAAAGACATATCTATACATCGTCGTCGTCGCGTCGCTCTCTGAAGAATTTTCAGATAATATGTTGGATTCCGCAGATACAAACATGGCTAAGGTTTCAGGCAAAAATGTTTCTGCTTTCCTTTTCTTTACAGTTCGTTCGTTTCTTTACATGCTACTGAGCAAAGCAAAATCTTGGCGGTAACATCTAAAATGTTTGTTGCGAGCCTCAGCTGCTTCCTCGGAAAGCTATCCGATTGGTAATAATGCCTTTTCAATTATGACTGCGCCATGGACTAAAATCTTGTGCATTGTTGGCGTCATAGGATGCCAATCATATAGGTTCACGTAAATACGAGCAGTTTCTAAAGCATACCTTTCATATTTCACGGGATCAATTTTTAACCCGCTTGAAATCTCTTCCAATATGACTTTTAGTCTATAAATTAGCTCATAATTGATACCAGTTATTTCAGCGGCTAATTTGGGGTTCTCAAAGAACCTTCTGCTGATATTTCCATCATTAGTATTCCTAAAATTGGATTTAGGCATATCTATTATTAGACCAGTCTCAGTGCGAAACCTTTTTTGTATCTCTTTTTTGGTTTGATCTTCTAGGTCTTTTTCCTCTTTCAACTTTCTTTCCCTGTATTTTTTCACCATAAGTTTGTAGGCCAAATGTAGGGATACATTCAAATATCTGAATTCTTGCGTGTAAGACCGATATGCCGAATTCAAGGGCTTCAAAATTTACTTTTCTCGTATAAGTAGTCCAATTTATTGAAATCTTTCGAGGTTGCTCCACAGATGTAGCACCTACTTGTAGACTTTGTGCCTGTGGCTGCATTGCAGACTTTTCCGTCTATTATCTTTATAAAAATGTGCTTGACTAAGAATTTTTTTCCTGCTATGTCGACCTCTGTTGGGACTAAAAACCTAATAGCGCTTTTAACGTGTCTTATTTCTTCTTCAGTGACATCATTAGTTTCCTTGATAAATTGGAATCTTATTGGTCTACAAAATCGCGGCGAAGAGGGCGTTGGATTATTCCATAAAACTTTTTCATTGTTATCTCCACAAACTAATTGAAGAGGCACGAAGCATCTTTGGAATATGTTTGAATCAGAATCGGTATCACTTTCTAGTTTTTGCTTTAACTGTGATTGTTGGGACCCATCGCAGCCCCATTTATTAATTATAGTTAAGCATTCACGCTCTTGCTCATTTAAAGTTATCAATACCTCTTCTAGGTATTCCGATAAACGCCTAACAGTAAAATCCACTAGAGGCTGTAACTGAGCTTCAGCACTGGTACTCGTTACCGTACACGATTCTTGAGGTGGGTAACATTTCTTCTTGGCTTTTTGTAAGTTATTATAGCACGGAAAAAACTTCTTATTGGTCTTTCTTATAATAAATTTCGTACTGTCTTTGTGTCAAATCTGCATCTATAAACATTTGCAAAGCTTGCATTGGTGTCAAGGAGGGTTGCTCTTTAATTGCCTTTTTATATTTAGTCGCTCTTGTCGGAGTACTAGTGATATCTTTTAGAACATTTGATGCATCTTTGTTACCAGATTTCCCTTGTTCCACTTTCGCAGCATGTATGTATTATGATCTCTTTTTAAAAATTAGAACGAAGTTCTTCAGTCTTTCGCCTCTTGCTCCTCTCACTTGTCTTCAAACGATTGGATGGTCGACCTGGCCGTTTTTGTGAAGTCTCAACAACAGGTATTTCAAAAGTACCTTCCAGCCAAGACCTGTTGTATTTAATAAAATTATACTCTTCATAATGAGCTTTGGTCCACCTTTGTTTGATTTCTGATTTGAAATGGGCAAAACCACGTTTCAAACTAACAATTTGGTATTCATTGTAACCTTCACATGACAAAAGTTTATCTTTCAGAAAATTTAATTTGGCATCTAAATTAAGCAAATTTTCGATCTTCATGAGGTCAAACAAGTATTGTCGGGTCACAATCCTTACTCCTGATGTACCCGCTGAACCTAAAACAAACATATATTATGTTAAAAGTCGTTAACAAATATTTCCAATTATAGACGAGTTCCGCCGAATATTTTTAATCCCTCTAAACAGTATTTATCCGGACGTTTCCGGAGACATTTTGACGGTGTTTATAAGGAAAAGGATCAAATCATAACCTATAGTAAAAACTATAGCCCTCTCTCGTCTCTGCCTACTTTCCTCGTTACTTCCCATACCACTCGTCGAGTATGTGGCCGCGCAGTTACATTGCATGTACGGCATTTAGCTTTGTACTGGTCTTCAGGCACTTTGCTAAGCCATTATGTATTTTGAATAATTCCCTTTCTCAGAGCGAATACAGACATATAACCATAATAATATAATGACTGCCAATATCGAACTTCTCTTGTTCGCATTGGTAGATACTATACTGACCAATAAGAAAGAGTATCCCATGTACAGCAGGCGCTGTATAAAGTTACAGTCTCAGCAGTGGTGAAACTTATTAGAGTGGATCGTAAGAACCAATAGGAATAGAGAACTTGTATTTCCCGGTATCAAGATTTTATTGAACAAAATAAAATCCGTATGGGCGAAATAATATAAATTATAAATTCTCGAATTTTGCATCATGATAGAAATTATCGTACAATCAGCGTACGATAATAATATACTATCGTACATCGTACGTAGGTACAAAATTATCGTATGTAATTATCGTATGGTTCCGAACGCTGAGACTACCGCGCACTGCGCAGCCGTCTTCATATGGTTGAATCGTCTTCATATGGTCGAATCATCTTCATATTACGTGCCTCCCTTTTTGAGCGCAATGTTCTATCTATACTTTTTTATTGGTCTAAGGTAGGTTCATGAAAATGATGTAATCGCGACAAATAAATACTTGGAATTTTACATATACATATTTTTGAAAATAATTTTATGATTGGTGCCAATTACATAGATGCGAATATTACAAAAGTTTTGAAATAATTTATTAATTTGTTCAATGTTATTAGCTTTTTAAAGCTAACTTAGTATGTTTTATTATTTTTTTTCACATTTGTAAACTAACAGTTCATAAGATACGGTTATAGAATGTTTCAATTACAAAAGTTTATTATACTATGACTAATGTTTAGACTTGATTTAAAATCTTCAAGTCAATATTAATTATCTCAAATAATACGAAACAAAAGAAAGAGTCGGATAAAATCTAAATTAGCCCAAGTCTTATAATTATCAATGCTGACTAAATCTGCACAATAATTTTAATTGCTTAATTTTAAGATGTTGTTGGTGTTTAGAGTTTATTTAAGTATAGTACGGCTTAGGCATATTTGTAGAATATTTTATTGTTATTAAATAAGTTGGTTGTCGGTTTGTCCTTATAGTTTTAAGCTAAAATTAAATCATTTGCGTGATACGTGATATATATAGTATTTCATAATCACTCTATTTTCGAGAGTACATTGTTAGCTGTAATTTTAATTATTTAAGCATTTAGTTATGTTCTTTGATGTTTCACATAACTAATTAATACTTACTTTTAGAACAGTTAATATTGTTTATAGTAATATGTAATTCATATTGTATAAGAAATTTAACACTTCAAAATGTCGTCAGCGATAAATTTTCCATTTAATACAATATTTCAATAACTACCTGAAGAAATTATGTTTGTGAATTTTATTTGTAAAGTATTATTGTATTTTATCGAATATTATTAATATAGTACTCGCTTTTCAATGTTTTCATTTAATATTATATATCTGTGAAACATATCTTTAGATTTAATTGATTGAAAATCTGAAGATATCAGCAATCTTACTAGTCAAGCGGAAATTTTTATTTAAACCAAAGATGTGGCTTGGACTCTTAGTGTTTATTTATTCTAACCCAGTATTGTAAAGCATATATGAAAATACGACATATCATAGAGATACCTTTTCTCAACATTTTGATTGTATACTTAATTAATGAATGAAAATGTTAAAATTTCCAATGACATGAGATGGCAAATTTATTTGTATAACTACTTTGGGAAAATATTTTACCATTTTTCTTTTGAACTATTTTTATTACGATAACGATCATCGAACAAATTTTTGCACCTGCAAGATATTCACATTACAAATTCAATGTATGTATTTAGTTAATGATTTGATTAAGCTCCCATTAAAACCTTGCATACCTATTAGCTATTTTAATCTATGTTACAAGTGTTTATCTTTATATTTAACCAACCTACACAAAAATCTGGTTGTAAATTCGTAGATTTCTGTTTCGTTTCATTGGCATAACTATCTAATCAAAAGATATTTATTTAAATATTAATTTGTTAATAACTGTATTAGTTGTGATGGATATTAAATTCTCATATAGATAAAAATAAGATAAGTACCTTACCTTATATGTAATTATTGCTGTACCTATTCATTTCACCTAACTTTATAAAAAAATGCATATTATATTCTGTTATTAGGTACTTATTTTAATGATTGATTTAATATTTATAGATTATCTATGTACTTATTGTATCTATTTAGGTATGTCATGTTAAACGGTGTTTGCAAATATGAAAAATTGTGGTTAATTGGGGTTGTGGGAAATTATAAAAATGATATAAGTAGCTACAGATAAAACACATATTATTGTATAGTTATTAATATTCTAAAAAATAATTGTATTTAAACTGCTTCATGCCGTCTATTATTTAAAAGATTTCATTGCTTATCACGTTAAAAATTAACGTTAATTGTACTCGATCATGTAACATAGCATAATAGTTAATTTTGAATGGAATAATCATTGTGATTATTAAGTAAATGTAGTTTTTGAAAATTGATCTGAATATTTTGTTATTTCTGTTATGATATATAAAATAAAATGTAAATGATATTATATGGTATTTTATTTTTAATATACCTAATCCCTAAACGACATTGGTTTTATTCTCAACTGGTAACATTTCTTTTAAGATATTTTGTAAAATTCAAAATATTATTCTGTTGTGTTTTGCTTAGTTGATAGAGTGAAAATATCAAGGAAGCAGAACTAACAAGTCGACGATGCGGACGTGAACATTTTTGGACGTAAGCGATTTTTTATTTCCATCAATACATGTAATAATAGGTAAGTAGGTATGGTTCTTCTTTAAGAATCTTACCCACTATAAATGAAGAAACCAAAGGCAAGGAAAGGATTTGCCTTGAACCTTTTACAATTTATAAACTTACTGAACGATCCTTTTCGTATTTAGTACTTACATATGATTGACTGATTAGCTTAAAATAAAGTGTTCATAACAAGATGATTAGACATACAATGTTATGTATCATAGTGTAATTATTCGGCGCATTGATTGAATCTTCATCTTATCAATTACGTAAATCACCCACGCCCAACTATTATTGTTAAAACGTAACCAGATACGTACATAATGGAATACTTATAATTTCTAATACGCATTGTATAAATACACTAGACATGCGGCTATCGGCGAGTTTACCAAATATTTATCAGTGGGTACGCACGATGGATTTAAAGGTAGGTTTAAAAATGCCGTTTTTTTAATTTAAATTTTATTTAATCTAAGATTTAATTAAGTTATTAAACGATTATCTTTAAAAAATAAATAATCGACAAAAAATATCCTTGAGAAATTATGAGTTAAGTGGGTGTCGAGATAAATCACTGAACACCTAATGTACTTGTTAATCTTTTTACCAACTTAAATAATAATTGCACATAATTATTAATTTATAATTGGCACGTTACATGCTTGTAAATTCAATGTAGGTAATATTGTAATAAATGCAAGTTTCCTCAGGATATGATCTGGCAAGTGTCATTGAAGCGTGAGGTCTTTTTGGAAACTTGTTTTTTTGCAGATTTTGCGATTTTAAATGGTTTATGTTTTATTACAGTTATTAACAATAATATGCATGGTTTGGTGCGTAACAGCGCGTTCACCAATCGCTACTTCTGAACAGAAGTTTGTTCAATATTTTAAAGACGAACCGAAAAAAATAACATACGTTGGGTCTGACAAATCTGAAAATCATGAGGAATATGTAAGTCATCATATATAATTATATGATATAATACTGAGGACAAAAGCGAGTTTATAAAAGACGATGGCAGTAGTTTATTTATCTCGCACATTATACCGGTCACTCACATTCGCACGAATACGCAAACCCACAACGCAAATGTTTTGAAACCCTGCATAATATGCGCAGATATTCGTAACTACATTGTACGAATGTTTGCACGAGTGACCCAAGTCAGTTACGGTGTCGGTTCATCTTCTGTCTTTGTAAGTGACTTATCTTTTATCTGACCTTCTAAAAGTAATTGCTACATTGCATTTTCCTTACTGTTCAGTGTTCTTTCTTCCTTTCTTTCATTTTTTGTGTACGTAACGAGTAACTACTAACCATTTTCTTTTACAGGTCAACACGTATCCCTGGTATGAGTTCTCTTACAAAATATCGGATCCCCATACGCACGACTATAAAGGACAGGAAGAAACCAGAAATGGAGACAAAGTAAATGGAGATTACTGGCTCGTAGAACCAGATGGTCGAAAACGAATAGTCAAGTATCATGCTACTGATAAAATTGGGTACATGTTAATAACTTTATTCAGCGCGTTAGTTATAGTGGTAACTTTTACATAATTTTCAACATATTATATGTTGAAAATTTGTACTTAATTTTATTGTTTTTAACATTGTTTAATGATATTACAGATTTAATGTTCTTGTGGATTATTTGCAAAAAAAGCGACCTTATCCATCTCAGCTAAAAGATCAAGATAGTAGAGAAAATTCAGAGGAAGGGAGTGCAGAAAAAATCAATAAAGCCAACGACGAAAAATCCAGTAATCAAGAAAATGTATCTTCAAATTCTGTAAAGGACAAAAATTATAATGAAAGCCGTAATTCAAAAGAAAGTAATAATTCAAAGGAATTACAAGAAACAAAAGATCTGAACAACAATAAATCTGGTGAAGATAATAAAGGAACTCAATCGAGAAGCGAGAAAGAAGCTGTCCCAAAATCACAGGTTGAAATAAGCAGTAAGACTAAAGAAGGAACAATGAAAGAAAACATGAGACGAAGACCATATTGGAAAAATGAAAATAAAATTAGCAACAACGACCAAAACACGCAAAGTAAAAATAACGAAGACGGTTCTAACGAGGAAAGAAAAGAATGGGGAAAACGAACACATATACCTTACTACAAAAAACAAGAAAAGAAGAACGAGAGCAAAAATTCAAACGAAGTTAGCAGAGAGAATGAAACTGAATCCAAAAATTCACAAAAGCTTCCCGAAAGTGAAAAACCGATAAGCAAAGGATATGAAGTATATGAAGAAATTAATGAAAATACTGAGGAAAGTAACAATGTTTCACAAAATAATCAAATAAAAGAAGAAGGATCCGAGGATAAGAATGCTCAACAAAGTATGACAAACGGTAGCACAGAAAAGAGCGAGAATGAAACAAATAAAAAGAATCAAAGTGGTGAAAATGAAAATAACAAAGAAGAAATATATGGATACAACACGTTTATATATCACAAACGTCGCCATGGTCGCCACTAGACTTGTATGTTGTTGTAGGACTTGTAGGCGTTTTAAAAATAAAGAGATTGTGATATTATCTTGTTTCTCTAGTGAAAAAGCTTATGGCTATTATCATTTAATTTTAATCATGATTTAAATTAATCTACTCTTGTTATGGTTAAATTATAACTAAACTCGTACGGTTACTTTAACCCTTAATCGGCCATGACTTCAAACAAGTTTATTTTAATACATCAGTATTCAGTACGGGGTTATATCGAGATTGGTAAACACGTCTTGAGTATTAAAAAGTAAAATATTGGGTAGCTTATTTTTTTTTGGCGGTGGGATATTATTTCCCTACAACCATTAAAAGTTATGTTTTGTGGGAAATTATTTCCCTATATCCATGAACTAGCAAACCGCCCCGGCTTCGCACGGGTGCAATGGCGGCCGGCCGGTACCGCCGCAAACGCTACGTCCCGCAATTTTTAAATCTGTAATATGTATCTTCGAAAATATTCACTTAAATCATACGGTGTAAAGGGCCATATAGATCTATATTAAATGAACAATGTATTCAAGGTATTTAATTCGTTAAGGAATTATGCTATATTGGTTAAAATCGCTTCGAAAATTAACCATTATTTGTCGTAAAAAGTAAATGACAAAAAAAAGTTATTGTGGGTTATCCATAAGAGAATATCACATATGCCATCACGGACTTTTCTGTAGACCTTTTCAATGTGTACAATACTTAGTACATTATTTTGATAAAACTCGTAGGGTTCAGCCTGCGTTTGCAATGTAAGCGGAAAAAATGTAATTATTTACGACATCACATTAGAAACCTCAAAAATAACAGTACTTCTCCACTATTTAATGGATGTTATTATACATATAAACCTTCCTCTTGAATCACTCTATCTATTAAAAAAAACCGCATCAAAATCCGTTGCGTAGTTTCAAAGATTTAGCGTACAAAGGGACATAGGGACAGAGAAAGCGACTTTGTTTTATACTATGTAGTGATATACATGTGGGAAATAATCACCCACTTGACTAGCTTTTGCCCGCGGCTTTACTCGTCGATTTTAACACAGGGACAAAAAATAAAAAACCATCATTAAATTTATTATTTATTGAATATGTATGAATGTTTTAATTAGTTACTTTTTACTTTACTTAACTTTTTACTTTTTATAACTACTTGGTATCCTTACGGGATAAAGGGAAATATAAATTCCCATTTGAAGATTTCATGAACGGCTACAGGGTATTAATTTCTCACCATTTTTGAATGAGAAAAAATAGCCCAAAGTAACAGCTTTCGTACGTTCTTTTGTTAATATTTGATAAATAACACGTTTTACTTTACGAATTAAAAACAATTGCATACTTACAGGAATTTTTCGGGGCGTAGATCCAAAAACTGTCTTGAATTTCGGGAAAAAACGGTCGTTAAAATGAACTTTTGACTTCGATTGATCATTGACTACTGACATTGACAGTTGACGTTTAGAAAGATGTGTTGCTAGAAAAAATTGGTTGTTTGTAAAGTAGGTTTACGATCGAGATAACGTCTATTATATTGGTGGCAGCGCTCGAGATGAGACGGGAGATCGGTCCGTCTCTGTCTCGTTATACCTGCGATCGCGCTCGTGAGGTTTTGGTGTGACACAAGTTTCTGAACATGTCACCCGACTAAAACGATTTTAAAAACGTTATCACGTTAAAAAATTAAAAGAACTATCAACTATCTATCATAAGGTTCCTTAAATTTTACCGTATCTTTAAAAATACAAAAAATAATAATTAATTTGTGGGCAATGCCGAGGTGGGAAAATAATATCCCCATGGCTTATTAAGGGTTAAAACATGTGCCAAGCGAAATTAATTAATAATAGACATTGCTATTTGCTAAACACCGTCAGTCGTCTTTGTGGTCGTCTTCCTTCTTTAGATTTAGACCACATTTATACTAATTTCAAACTAAATACATAAATTTGTAAGTATTTGAAAGTGGAGAAAAAGAAAAGATGCAAAAAAAATATGTGTGTCTTTTTTTCTACTTACGCTGCCCGTTCTAATTGTGTGGTGATCCAAGTATTTGTAGAAATTAAAAAACTTATTTAATAGTTAGGTCGTAACTTGAATGAGTCACTTAAATATGTACTCGTTAGTACTTAGTTACTAAAAAAATATATATAGGCAAAAATTTGAACTAAATATTTTTGAAGTGATCGAAACTTATGCAAGATTTGGAAATTTTTTATTAAACCTTTCCTTACCTTAATAATATTATAACGAAGGGAATAATTTAAAAGTGCAGAAATAATTAATGATGCTAAAGTCCAGTCTCTAATGCCGGTCACTCACATTCGCAATTATACCCACAACCACAGTGCGCTTTTCTCGACACTTTCTACCGAGAACGCCGACCTTGTGGAACAACTTATCATCCTGAGAGCGTTTTCACATTATCCGATCCGATATCGGATATCGGACGCCGATAGCCGATATCCGATATCGGATACAATTTGCCCTTTCACATTGTCCGATAAAATCGTTCCGATATCATCATGAGTGTTGCCAGAAATTTTTAGAGAAAACTAAACTAAATTGCCAGTTGATAAAAAAAAGGTATAATTAAAAAAAAATCAAATATTATATCATAGTTGTACATGTACATTAAAAATAACTACGATAAAGAAAAACAACTTCAAAAAAGAAAAGTAAAATGTAAAAAAAGATTTGATATCACAAATTACTGCATATTATTTAAATGTGCTATTTACTAAATAGTTTTGATATCGGTCATTTGTATAACATAATATACTTATGTTAACACATTATAAATTAAATAAATTTATATCAATACCTACTACAACCTAGTATTAGTTAATAGTTTTAGTAATACATATTAGTAAATACCTTTCAAAATCTATTAAATGTATTTTTAGCAAGACGTACCTAGTCATTTAGTCATTTTTTCACTACATACATTTATAAAAGTTCATGTTCAGTTCATGTTCAGTACCTATGATAAATTTATTAAGTGATACAATCTTTGTTCACATTTTCTTTTCTTTTTCTTATTACACTGTAATATCCTAAAATAATATTGTCACTCGTTCAAATATATTTGTAATATGATTGTTGTAATTTCCTGTAAGTAAAGATACATAAATTATTTTATTGTCATAAGCAATTATTTTAGAATTAAGAGTTTTCAAACTTTGTATTCTTTGTTGTAAATTCAAAATAAAAATAAAATCGGTGTGAAATCTCCTCCTTTTTTTGAAGTCGGTTAAAAACAAAGCACTCAATGACAACAATACAATAAACAGCACAACCAACATCCGAGTAGGAGGAGGAGCGAGGCAGAATGAGATAAAATAAAGATGATAGACACTAATGTTTTCGAAGATAGATATTTGAATTTAAGAACGCAATATATTTTTGTTTACTTCAGTTCAGCCAATTGCCGTATATTTTAATACGGCAAATAAAAATACCTGCCGTATAAATCGTATTTTAAATGCCTATAAATACTTAAATGTGTGTTTTCTTAATAAAAAAAGGTTTCTTTTAATAGAAAGGGTTTTAGGTTAAAAGCAAAGAATTTTTTTAAAGATTGAGCGCCCTATAAGACTGAAAATACACAAACTAGTGCTTTTTTGCTGTTGGTATACTGCCTTTTCGAAAATTGAGTTGGCAACACTGAACATTATCGTCCGATAGCCACTGGGAATATCGGTGTCGGCTCCGATATCCGATATCGGACCGGACAATGTGAAAGACAGGTACATATTTCATACATTTTACTTCCCTCCGATATCGGATATCGGCTATCGGCTTCCGATATCCGATATCGGATCGGATAATGTGAAAACGCTCTGAGTGTTCCCAAATTGATTCGACGCGGAGACCTTCAAGAAAAGGGCATAATATTTATACCTCAAAGGCCGGCAACACATTCACGGTGGCACATCACTTTCCATCAGGTTACTCGCCCGCGCCAGCTCGTGTGCCTGCTTAAGCGATAAAAATAAAGTGTAGATACAAAGGCAATTTTAAATATTTTTCCCTAAATTAGTAGCTAAATTGTATATTTATTTATTATTTTTTACACAAATAATATATTAATAATATAATTAATTTTAGCCGCACTGCATATTTAATATTTTCCCTGTGGCAACTTAGTCTATAACATTTTAGAAAGGGATTACCCCAACTTGTACAAACTCGTTATGAACCGTTTTATGAAATTTGAAAATGCTTATTACAAGCAATGAATAAAATTGTTTTATTTTTCCCTCCACTTTCAGAAATCACTATTTCTACATCTTTCTAGTCCTTTTCACTTCTCTTAGAGCCCTTTCTGGCCAGTTCCAGTTGTGAGCATGAGTTACCCATTTTATGAATCAAGGTTGCAGCACTTGTAAAATAATAATAATTATTGTCAGTCACAGTGTCAGTCTTCAAAATTTGAAAGCAAAGCGCGAGAATATTGAAATAAGGGTTGCCTAAGAAAAAATCTCCTTTGTTTTAGAGAATTTACAAAAAAGGTTTTCATCAGATATTTTAGTGTAGTAATAAGGGATGAAGTTATGATAAATTTCGTATAGGTAGTTTGAGTTCTTGAAATGGGATAAGTAAAGTTATTGAAAATGAGGAAAAATTATGATTGCACGGAACAATACATTCAACGATCTATGATTTATTCTCAGATTTATTGGGTAACACTGCACTTGACACTGATAGTTAATATCTGTGGTTAATATTAATGTCTTCTGTAATCTTGACAGAAAATATCGAAAAGCGTGAGCTGAAGCGGCAACAATTTGTTGATGTATCAACAAAAATTTTTGCAAGGTAAAAGTAAAAAAAAAATATAATATTTAATGCTTCTTGTCTCCGTTCTTATAATTTAAGAGCAGTAATTTTGTTACAACAAACGTAGGTTAGCATTTAAAAAAACAATTTTGTTTATTTATCCCATCTTATTTTTATATATTGACAATAGCATGTTCATATTTACAAAAGCATGTTTCTATTTGCTAAATATAAAATTTTCAGTCTTATGAGAATATTGGATTATATTTATGTATTTTATTTACCAGCTGTTCAAATATATGAATAATGGACGAACTTCGGGCGTTTTTCAATAATCCTCCCACAAGTTCACAAAAAATTAAACTACGAGGGCCGCTCACGGCAGGTCGTCGTATCACTAAAAATGATACAATAAATGAGCTTAATCGCTCCGAAGACCATCGTCATTCCGTACTTCCAAGTGGTACTGGTTATGCCAAAGAAGCTCAGCAAAGAGAAGTTGAAATTTATTTGAAGGTAAAAATAAGTTCATTCATAAAATAAAGTTTTAGCATTTCCATGTAATGAGGTTATTGGTTTTATTTTAGAATGAGAGGGAGCGGCTGAACTTTGAAAGTATTTCTGAAGGTTTAAATTCTTTAGAGGAACTTTCATCATGGGCTTCAAGTAGGCCACACTTATTAGATCTTTCTGAGGAAGTGATGACCCATGTGTATAACAAATACACTTTTCAAAGGAAAGAAGATACCAAGAATCTCCCTATAAATGAACATCATGAAGAGGTTTGTTTAATATGTTTTTTAAACCGATATGAATATTTTCTAAAATAATACTGCAGCTAGGTTTGTGGTGAAATTAAATTAACTTTTAAGTTAATGTTAAAGCTTTTTTCTTAAACATAATATGAAATTGTTATTTTAATATAGATCATAAAATACATCAAATCTTATGGAGTAGTAATAATAGAAGGTCCCACTGGATGTGGTAAAACAACACAAGTGCCGCAGTGGATTTTGGATGATGCTTATAACAACAGGCAAGCCTGTAAAATAGTTGTCACTCAGCCAAGGAAAATTGCAGCCATATCTATTGCAAAGAGAGTCGCTCAAGAGAGGGGCTGGGATGTAGGAGGGATTGTTGGTTACCAGGTTTGTACATTGAATGTATTTTTCAGAAGTAGATGTAGTCAAATTATTTTCAAGTAGATGAGCTTACTTAAATATAGAATATCCTGTAATACTTTAGATGGAATTTGTCTCTCAACAACTAAAAATAGTCTATATTATAAGGCATAATTGTTGAATAATTTACAGGTGGCTTTAGAAAACAGAACTTCAAATGATACTCGAATATCATATGTCACTACAGGAGTATTACTTCAGAAATTAGGTAAGTATGCTATAACTAATAGTAATAAGATAAAATATGTTACATACACCAAGAACCTTTTTAACCCATTGAGCCCCGAACGGCCCGATCGGTCCACGACACAATAGATTTTCTATTGTGTCTGTGATTCCGGGGCCTAAGTTATTAACAATGTCTTTGTTTTAGTTAATGCAAAGAATATGAATGAGTATACACACATCATATTGGACGAGGTTCACGAGAGGGGTCAGGAAATGGACTTCCTACTGTTGGTTGTTAAGAAGTTTCTTTATACAGTCTCGCCACGGGTCAAAGTCATTCTCATGTCTGCCACATTTAATGTACAAACATTTGGTGATTACTTTTCCCTACCATGTCCTACCACCAAGCAGCCTATGTCAATGTGTGTGAGAGTGCAGTCAGGAAAATCGAGATATACTACAAAAATATTTTACTTAAATCAATTGAATAAGTTTGGATCTGTAAGTATTTTCTGTTTTTTCTTCTATAGACTAAAATAAGTGGCTAAATAAAAAATATGTTACATTCAATATAAAGCAAAATAAATATTTTTTTTATAATTCCCGTAGATTCCACAACAGCAAGGCTCACCGGAAATTGCTCCAGATATGAACCATCTTGTTGTTAAACTTGTAAATGCCTTTGAAAATATAGATAAGAAAGAAGAGTTTGAAAAAGATGATATTTCTGAAGAAGACTTGCCATCTATACTGATATTCTTGCCTGGTATTAATGAAATTGAAGAACTATACTCCTGTTTAACTGATCGACAAATAAGGTATTTAATAATGTCAAAATATTGCACTAATATTTTTTCCCAACTCGAACAGTTCCCAACATAATAACTTGTGTCTAAAATATGTTCTTTATACCATGATTTGACAATAAAGTTATAACATATAAAAAAATGTCTCTAGGAAAACCCAGCCTATGCATATAAGAGGCAGAGTTTTCTAATAATCAATACTACTTTACTCTCACCAAAAACGTTATAATTTCAAAGAATGTTCGCGTTCGAACAATTTTTGACGTACTTTTCATATGCATTTGATTGACTCGGACAGACTAGCTGTTTACAGATGATAATGTTTATATTATAGGATGAAGCTATGTGGCGCCGATTGCGCTAAACACGAGTGGTGGGTATTGCCTTTACACTCGACCATAACAGCTGACGAACAAGTGCGCGTATTTCAAAGAGCCCCTCCCGGTCATAGGAAGATTATACTCGCAACAAATATCGCGGAGAGTTCCATTACAGTTCCTGATATTAAATATGGTAAGTGAATATTGAACCAAGAAACAATCATTGACCATTGTATTCTGTATTTTTATTGATTGCACAAAATATGGAGACGGATATACAGTAGAACTCCAATTATCCGAATTAATGGGGACCGGGACCCATTCGGATAATCAAATATTCGGATAATCGGATTTAAAAAAAAATTGCCATTGGAGAGAATAAAAGCTACGTTTTGATATTGCACTATTTTTTTATTGAATTAAATGAAAGAAACATGAAATTTTCACATGTTTTAAATATTTTTGCAATCATTTTTCTTATTTCCTCTAGTGACAACGCATCTTTATCATCATCATCCTTTCCATATTCTTGTTAGGGGAAGAATAATAGCGCACTTAGACTTTTTTTGGACAATTTTTGGTGATTCGGATAATCGGCGATTCGGATAGTCGGAGTTCGGATAGTTGGAGTTCTACTGTATTTTTTCATTAATCAGAAAATTATTCCCTTTGTTTCTACAGTTCTACTATTTTAATTGTGTTATTTAATTAACAGATATGTTCCTTCCTTAACGAATGCGCAAAGAGCATTGTTTTGTATTTTCAGCTTTTGATAGTGTTTGGTTTTAAGTATCATAATAGGACAATGTGACTTTTATAAACGTGAACGTATTCCCATAACAGTGATAGACTTCTGCCTGATGAAAGTATTAGTAGCGGACACAAACACGAACTTCACGTCGCTGCAAATGATATGGGCGTCGAAGGCGAACTGCCAGCAGCGGGCCGGCCGTGCGGGCAGAGTGCGGGATGGACGAGTGTATAGACTGGTTACTGATAAATTTTATGTGAGTGTATACAAAATATTTATTAAATAAAAAAATGTCAAATAAACTTTAAGGGCCGATTTTTCAATGCTTGGATAAAACTTATCCTTTCAATAAAGTATTACACGATAATATTAAAATGTCACCTAAACTGTCAAATACGGGCAATTAGAATACGTTTTGAAAATGGTAGTTTTAAACATTATTCGACGAATAAGTTTTATCCAAGCATTGAAATATCGGCGGTCCTACTATGAATAATTTTTACTTTATAATTGATGTGACCCCGTTTCTTTAAATTAAAATTTTATAATCTTTTAATAAAATACAAATATATTTGACAGCACCAAATATCAGTTTCAGTTGAAATGTCTACAATATATATTCTTGTTATATTTTAGGAAGGTTTACTGGACGAGAGCCTACCAGAGATGAACCGTTGCCCTCTGGAACGGCTGGTGCTGCTCTCTAAAACGCTAGACATGGGCCCGCCCGCGGATATTCTGGCTTTGGCCATGGATCCACCAGATATGTCCAATATACATCGAACTATACTTGTGTTGAAAGAGGTACATATAATGGGTTACCTATCTTAATCTCGAATTTTAATATTCCGAATATCATAATCCAGAAAACGTTTGGACATTTTTTC
Organism: Colias philodice; assembly: GCF_061535455.1. NCBI lineage: Eukaryota > Metazoa > Arthropoda > Insecta > Lepidoptera > Pieridae > Colias > Colias philodice. The sequence goes on along the minus strand of NC_143103.1, from coordinate 5,906,801 downwards.
ATAACCCCGAATTTTTAAATTTCGAAGTTTTGTTTGCCATATAATCGCAACTCCGAATTTCATTTGCCCATTTCTTTATTTGTACGACGTTTTACAATCCAGACGAATGAGTTCCAGACATACGAAATCTAAATGCACAAAATCCAGATGACCGTAATCCATATGCACGAAAGCCAGATTTTTAAAACACAAATTTTTGAAATACAGTTAATTGATATCCAGACAAACAATGTCCAGATTTTTGAAATTCAAATAAACGATATCCAGCAAAACGAAATCCTTCAAGGGGGACGCAGCACGAACCTAACCTAACCTACTGAATAGATTTTAACACTTTAACCTTTCTGTAATGGGCAAGTAAAACAATAGCGAGTCGGTTCTGGCACTCGCCGGCCGCTGCCGCGGCACGCTCGCTTCGCTCGCTCGGCTCGTGCGTGGGGGGTCACAGTTCAAACCTAACCTAACCTACTGAGTCGAATTTGACACTTAAACCTTTCTGTAATGGGCAAGTAAAACAATAGCGAGTCGGTTCTGGCACTCGCCGGCCGCTGCCGCGGCACGCTCGCTTCGCTCGCTCGGCTCGTGCGTGGGGGGTCACAGTTCAAACCTAACCTAACCTACTGAGTCGAATTTGACACTTAAACCTTTCTGTAATGGGCAAGTAAAACAATAGCGAGTCGGTTCTGGCACTCGCCGGCCGCTGCCGCGGCACGCTCGCTTCGCTCGCTCGGCTCGTGCGTGGGGGGTCACAGTTCAAACCTAACCTAACCTACTGAGTCGAATTTGACACTTAAACCTTTCAGTAATGGGCAAGTAAAACAATAGCGAGTCGGTTCTGGCACTCGCCGGCCGCTGCCGCGGCACGCTCGCTTCGCTCGCTCGGCTCGTGCGTGGGGGGTCACAGTTCAAACCTAACCTAACCTACTGAGTCGAATTTGACACTTAAACCTTTCTGTAATGGGCAAGTAAAACAATAGCGAGTCGGTTCTGGCACTCGCCGGCCGCTGCCGCGGCACGCTCGCTTCGCTCGCTCGGCTCGTGCGTGGGGGGTCACAGTTCAAACCTAACCTAACCTACTGAGTCGAATTTGACACTTAAACCTTTCTGTAATGGGCAAGTAAAACAATAGCGAGTCGGTTCTGGCACTCGCCGGCCGCTGCCGCGGCACGCTCGCTTCGCTCGCTCGGCTCGTGCGTGGGGGGTCACAGTTCAAACCTAACCTAACCTACTGAGTCGAATTTGACACTTAAACCTTTCAGTAATGGGCAAGTAAAACAATAGCGAGTCGGTTCTGGCACTCGCCGGCCGCTGCCGCGGCACGCTCGCTTCGCTCGCTCGGCTCGTGCATGGGGGGTCACAGTTCAAACCTAACCTAACCTACTGAGTCGAATTTGCCACTTAAACCTTTCTGTAATAGGCAAGTAAAACAATAGCGAGTCAGTTTTAGCGTGGGGGTCGTAGTTCAAACCTAACCTACTGAGTCGACTTTGACACTAAAACTGGTCTGTAATGGACAATAGATCAAGAGCCCACGACGGCCAGACTTTCCTTTCTTTCGGAAAGTTGAAAGTTTCTCTGTATATGTCTCCTATACAGATAAGAACGACCAGCGACTATCAAGTTTGGGTTGTGGTTACTTTGGTAGGAAACAGGTAGTAAAGGTGTATAAAATAGTACCTAACTTTCATTATAGTTTAAAAGCTAAATTTTATATATGTTACTTGGGGACCTATAAAAAGATATTACCTTAAGAGCCAGACAGTTTTCATGGTTCTTACATCTAGCCAGACACATTTAAAAAATAACTAACATATCATCAAATTCACATAACTACCTAAAAGCGTAACAAATATGAAATAACCCACTAAAAACATTAGTTAACTATAATTATTAAAAAAATAAAAGTATAATATATAAGTAATAAAGTTATTACTTATCTTTTACGGGGGCTTATGTTGATGGAATTTCACGTATCTCGATGACACAATAAAAAAGTCATCGGGATACGTGAAATTCCATCAACATAAGTCTAAGTAAAAGATAAGTAATAACTTTATTACTTATATATTATACTTTTATTTTTTTAATAATTATAGTTAACTAATGTTTTTAGTGGGTTATTTCATATTTGTTACGCTTTTAGGTAGTTATGTGAATTTGATGATATGTTAGTTATTTTTTAAATGTGTCTGGCTAGATGTAAGAACCATGAAAACTGTCTGGCTCTTAAGGTAATATCTTTTTATAGGTCCCCAAGTAACATATATAAAATTTAGCTTTTAAACTATAATGAAAGTGAGGTACAATTTTATACACCCTTACTACCTGTTTCCTGCCAAAGTAACCACAACCCAAACTTGATAGTCGCTAGTCGTACTTATCTGTATCGGAGATATATACAGAGAAACTTTCAACTTTCCGAAAGAAAGGAAAGTCTGGCCGTCGTGGGCTCTTATATTACAAGTAAAACTTACTGACAATGATTATTTTCAGTCGATAGTAAAGGTATAATCACGATTGTATGGAAATCAAATAAAAAGATTATGAAAATCTGGCAATAGTTTATCTGTTATACGATTATATGGGAACCAAATAAAAAGATTATGAAAATTTGGCAATAGTTTATTTGGAAAATGGTACGATGGGAAACAAAAAAAAGTATTCTGAGAATCTGGTATAATCAGATCTGTATTATGAGAATACGGGAAACAAAAAAATACTTTTTAAAAATCTGGTTTTGGTGCATCTGGAAATTGATTCATCTGGGAAATTAAAAAAGGAATTTTAAAAATTTGTCATTCATTACATCTGTCTTTTAAAAGTTCTAACAACCGTTTTCGGGGTTTTAAGATTCGGGTAATAGAAATTCGAGTTTTTAATAGGTTACCCATATAATGACTATATTCGATAAAAAAAAAGAACCATTTTGTCTCTTCAAGAGGCAAAATTAGCTTAAGTTATTGTTTTCAAAATTGAATTTTTGTCTTTTTTACATAAAGATCATACTAATACACTTTTTAACAAATCATAAAAGCCAAAGAATGCAAAAAATTGGCTTACGAAACCAAATACGTATGTAAAACAATTTATTATTATAGACCGGCGCATTGAAGAAAATGATAGATGGAGAATGGAGTACATCAGATGGGGATATTACTCACTTGGGTCGTCTAATGGCCACCCTACCGATTGACATCAAAATGTCCAAACTCATTATGCTTGGATACATCTTTGGGTGTCTGGATGAAAGTGTTATTATGGGTGGGTATCTTGAAATATTACATTTTGCACGCCTCTTAAGCGAAGCGTTGAGGTGGGTACTACTGTCACTTCGCGCAAAACATCTGATTTTTCAAACTTAAAATGTCTTTATGTATCATACATTGCACTTGTAAGATAATACATACACACACATATTAAGAAAAAACACTATTTTTAACGTTCATGATATTTTTGATGTCATTTTTGTTATATAAACTAGTTAAAAAACAGTTTAAAAAAGTTCTGTCTTGGACGTCCGTGTGTCTGTATGTGCGGATCCTTTTTCTTGTTAACACGATAGCGACCGAAATACTTTACTAATTGAGTCTTTTTTTTTCTCTTACGCTTGAGTATGCTCAGGAATAGAACCCTTTCATTTTTCAGGGTCTGATTCGATGTGGTTTAATTGTTATTAAATAAACAAAAATAATAATTAATAAATATTTATTAAAAAAAAATTATGAGGCGTGCACTTTTGGATTTTCCAAATTTTTGTAGTTATTGTTGAATATTACAATTTAATGAAATGTTTTTTTTCTTATTGAAGTGAAACTTCTTTAGGCGCGTTGAGAGTAAAATTTTACGGTCGTGTCATGGCAATACCGTCACGTAATGGAGTAAGGCGACGAATTTGGTATCTTTGAATCTTTCCAAAGAGGTTTCACTTCTGACACGTGTGCTCGCCACACACGCTCTTTTTTATTTATTTAATGGAAATTGTTGAACAATAAATTCAATTATATTATTTGTTCTACAGCTGCTGCAATGTCTGTCAAAAACGTGTTCAGTAGTCCTTTCCGTGAACGCATGAATGCCTATAATTCGAAGCTCACTTGGGCTGATGGTTCGACGAGTGACTGTGTCGCTTTTCTTAACGTTTACAAGGTAAATATTGTCTAAATATTAAAAAATGTTGCTATTATTATGAAATTTCAACTGTTACAAAAACATAATATTTCAAAAAGAAAAATGTTATTGCATTGGCAAAATTTTAAGTTTAATATTTAAAATGATGAACATATCAATAAATTACGATTTTTTTGTTACAATATATATACATATATAGTAATATTTCTGTTGCTGTATTTTTTATTTGATATTTATTCGATATATTTAGTATGCTTAAAAAAATATATAACACACAAAACAGGTATGGAACCACCTCCGTCAACAACAATACTTCAAGCAAGCCGGCAACACGGAAGCGCAGTGGGCGCGACGCTTCTACGTGCAAGTGCGTGCGATGCGCGAACTTGACGATATGGTGCGGGAGTTGAGGAACAGACTGTCCAGGGAGGGCATGGAGTCGGCTAATAATACTCCGTGGAGTAAAAATGAACTGCCTATTGTGCTGAAGGTAAAACTGTTTTCAGTAATAGTGTTAAATTAAAGTTAATGAAATTACGAAAAGAAATCGTCCTGCTTTAGTATGGAATCGCAGACGAACATGCCTCTAATTCAATAGTTTATCATTTATTGATCATATTTGTATGTATAATCTCATATGATTCTTAGGATGTTATGTTTTAGGGAAACTGCATTTAACAATTTATTTCCAATTTTTTTTTACGAAACTCACAATGTCTATCAGTAGATTTCCTAATAAGAATTGATATGTTTAAAGTTTGGAATAGCTTGTGTTACAGGGAAGAAAAAATTAAAGAAGCATTTTACAGACGCTATTAACGTCAAATTTTCAATTCAGAAACTGATCGTAAATCTTGTGTCGTATTTGCAGGTGATACTAGCGGGTGCGTTCTACCCGCAGTACTTCATACAAGTGGGCGGCGACGAGGGTCGTGAGCGTGAAGCCGTACGCACGCTGGGTGGGCTCGACCCGCGCACATCTGTGTACCTGCGGGGATTCCCTGACCACCAGCCGCCTGAAGTATACGCGGCTGCTATACGATCAGTGGTGAAGCAGCATATAGGAGATGAACCCAGAGTCACTTTTGATAAGAATAGCCGGTGAGTTTGTAGCACGTGGTGGTAAAGGTACCCGCATATACCCGCATAAATAGTGCACGTACTATTGTACTTACGCGGCTTCCCCGACGACTTCGTTGGAAGCGTACGCGGCTGCTATACGATCAGTGGTGAAGCAGCACATTGGGGATGAACCTAGAGTCACTTTTGATAAAAATAGCCGGTGAGTTTGTACCACGTGGTGGTAAAGGTACCCGCATAAATACTATACGCACAACTGTACCTGCGTGGCTTCCCCGACCACCATATTTATGCATTAAAATGTTTTTATGTTTTTGGAGTTTCTACTCCCGTTAAATTATGCACCTTTTTATCTTTTCTACTTTGCTGCCCAATAAATTAAATATTTTTTTACAATTTAATTTCAACAGAAAAGTATATCTAACGTTTGACGGTGATGTGGGCGTGCAGCGTGACAAGAACAAAGGCGGAGTGAGTAAAAACTTCTTCATTACTTAATATATCGTATTATTTTAAATATTAAATTAACAATAATATGATATGGCATGTTTTCAGGATCCAACAATACCTGGTCAAGTGGTGTTGCCAGTTTATAAAGCCATAAAAGCTCGACATTTACAAATGCCCATAAGGATTCCATTGCTACCGTAAGTTTATTTAATTTGCAAATCTTATTTCTGATGTATAAGGAATATGAACAAGGCGATGAAATAATTCCTTTATACAATTTTAGACTGGAGAAAGCAAATGCTTTGGCGGCAGCAGCAGAAGCGTTGAAGGCAGCACGAAATGTAGATAACATGGTGCCGCGTTTACCAGAAATTGATGATACTTATTTTCCACTAAAAATATCCCAGGTATGAAACCATACATATAATAAACCATACGTAATATTTATTTGACTTTTACTTATAATCAGAGAATTTTTTTTTTTATTTTATCCTTACAACTACAACTAAAGCTGAGTACGTATCAAAATGAAAATCTCTACTTAATAAAAAAAAAATTGGTTGTCTGTAAAGTCGGTTTACTGACGATAGTTGAACGTGACAACGTCCGATTGTGCTTCTTTGTCGCTCGTTCCGCGCTCTCTCTCGCACTTTAAGCCTTACTTGGAACGCCTCAGAGTGAGGTAACGCCGCATGAGTCATGTTTTTTCGTGCGTGCAACCGGCTCTATCGAATTATAAGACGTTGTCACGTCAAAAAATATAGCTTCTCAAATACCTTCTATATTTTCAGCTAATAAACGTCGGCCGTTTCTGGGTGCAATACGACGACGAGTCGACAGCCAATGAACTGCGGCACATACAGAACACACTAAACCGCAAGCCGCTAGCGCCGTTCTCTGGGGCTATTGTAGCGGACACGTTGGTTGCGGCGCCGTATACAGACGATACCGGCACTATGCTGTACCGAGCGAGGGTCACTAAAGTGCTGCCTCGGGATATGCTTGAGGTTGGTGCTTGAGACAATATTACACAGCAGCAACATTCCATAATATGTTGACGTTGTGTGATTTTGAATAGTTTTTAAATATTTTTATATATTTGTACTTTAAGATTTGAAGATTTTTATTCATGAAATTCTAAATTATTCCGTTAATTTCTAGATGTAACCGTGATGCTAATTGTGCAGGTTTTAGACTTACGAGCAAAAATCTAAAAAAAAATGGGTCCTATGAATTCCTACAATCTTAGCTTGAGCACTTTCGATATGATCATCTGGACATGTCGAGGAATAACTGTGCGATTTTCAAACTTACGCGAATTATTTCCGCTAATGGCCCATTTTCGGCTTAATTTTCTTGGCCTATTATGTAAAAATCACTGCATAGTATAAAACAAAGTCGCTTTCTCTGTCCCTATGTCCCTTTGTATGCTTAAATCTTTAAAACTACGCAACGGATTTTGACGCGGTTTTTTTTAATAGATAGAGTGATTCAAGAGGAAGGTTTTAGTATATAATTTATTAGGTTTTAGACAAAGCGGGCGTAGCCGCGGGCGGAAAGCTAGTTACTATATAAAACGTGGATTTAATCATATAGTACGTCCGTAATATGTTTCGATTGCACTGTGCAGGTGTTCTACATAGACTACGGCAGCGCGGGGCGCGTGTCGGCGGGCAGCGTGCGCGCGCTGCCGGCGGGCGAGTGCGGGGCGCGCGCGCCGCTCGCCATGCAGTGCGCGCTGGCGGAGCTCGCGCCGGCGCCGCTGCTGCACGCGCACGCGCACTGGCCGCCCGCCGCCACCGCGCTCTTCGCCAGCCTCGTAAAGCGCCCCCGCCTCATCGGACGGGTCAGTTACAGTTCGTCTGAGACACAGAGACTACTTCAGCCGCACAGATCACGGAAACTAAAGGGAGATACGGTTAGGGGGCGGGGCCGATGTCGCAGCAATATGCCCAAAAAAAGAACAAGCTTCTAGTGTGCGAACGAATAGTCGCCCTCATATTTTTGTGTGATGACACGCACACAACGCGAAGTATTGTTTTGATTTTGTTTACCGCAGTTGTGTGCGTAAATTTGTAATGAGACACGATTTCGTACTCAGCGCTAGCGATTGGCATCTCTCTAGATCTCTATGTTCAGCAGTCACCACAGTGAAGTAGCCTCTGCCGTTCACAACTTGCCGTTCGTGTGTTAAAACTCTGAAGCGGCCATTTCATTAATAGCCTAGGCGATTTGTTAAAGCGTTATCTGTAAGCGATTGATTATCCTGAATGATATCCAGTCGTTTTGATATAACAACGGCGCAATAACAAAATGTTATTAAACGACACTATTTAATAAAAAGTCTAATTTATTTAATGAATTGGCTGTGATCTATTTTAAATAACAAGCATAGAAATGAAAAAGAAAAATCACAAATGACGAAGCCATTAGCAATCCAACTAGCGCGGGGTAAGGTGCCCTATGTACCAAAGCCCAATGCAAAAAATGTGTATTCGAGACGGGGTATTTTTCTTAGTAGTGTTACCGAATTTTTCATCAACGGCTACCTACATAATTTCAAAATAAAAGTTTTAGGCTTTTTCCAAAATTGAAAATTCAAACTTTCTAATGGGACATTGTTTACAGGTGTATTCCGTAACGCACGGCGTAGTATCGATAGAACTGATGGGGGACGGAGGCAAAATAAACATCAACAAGGAATTGATCGCTAAGGGATTTGCTATCAGTTGTGAAGAGAGCTATGATTCAAAGGTATGTTATTCAAATATTTTTTTATTGCGGCTAATTCCTCGTCATTTATAAATAACTAAATTTCTTACTTACTATTTGACTAAAAATGCACTATAACAATATTTTTTTAGTTAAATCACGAACTAAGGCAAACGGCAACAGAGCTCAATATGGCACAAAAGCGTGCGTTTAACAAAGAACAAACGGAGCTAGCGTTCAATCAGACATGTGATATTGGCCCACTTAGTTTCAAGGAGTGTATTTCGGATGTCTGTCTGAAAGGTCCTACGAGGTATAATTTTTTTTCTCCCTAAGTTATTATGACCTGAATTAGTTCATATAAATTCTACCCCTTTTCACTCCTATCTTTATTGACAATATTAAAAAAAGGATATTTAATAATTTACCTACCCCAATTTTTTAAATTTCAATAAGCATTATTAAAAATTACAATATTTTTATAAGAAATAAAACAAATCTTATTCATCTTATTTAATGTTAAATTTGAAATATCAGTTCGTTTGTTAGGCATTTCCTTTGTTAATATAACTTATTTATTTGATTTTATTTATTTATTTATTAATTTTAGCCCACTAGAAACAACGCTACACAATATGATGTACGCGAGCCGCGACAAGCAAGTGACGGTCGAATGGAGTTCTGTCAACTCTGTATTGCTGGATACTGAACCTCAGGAACTTTATGAAAGGTATAAAAACTGTTCTTATATCTATAAAGATAGGTACATACTAACTTTAAATTTCTTGACTTAACGTCTAAATAAATAGCTCCTTTACATATTTTTTAAAAACAGTGATTTTCATGTTTAGTTATTTTTATTAAATCTGTTTATAATTGAAATGAAATACGTTTATTATGGACTTGCGGTCCGCCCCGGCTTCGCCCGTGGTACATATTTCGCAATAAAAGGTAGCCTATGTTCTTTCCAGGGTCTAAAGATTATCTGTGTCAAATTTCATCAAAATCGGTCTAGTAGTTTATGCGTGAAAACCATACATACATAATTACAAACCTTTCCTCTTTATAATATTAGTATAGAATATAGATTTTAGATACATAAAATAAGATACAAATAAACAAGTAACTACACACAGTATGTTTGTAAAAATCGAGCTAGAATTAGAATTTGCTAAAGAAATATGTGTGTATGATTAATACACTTGTTTGTTAATATTTTGTTAATTACAGGTTGCTAGTAGCAGGAGAAGTGGGCCACAACGAGCACAGTGGAAAATTAACCCTACGCCATACAACGCTAATGCCGAACATTCCCGGTCTGCCAGCTATTTTGGCACTGCTTTTCTGTCCTGTGTAAGTTTCCTTTAGTGTTGATATTAGTTCTAAAGTCCTAAAGCGCAAATAATGAATATCGTCTGTGAATGTTTTTTAAATAACTGTATTATTTATGATACCAATACCTATATACCAAGACATAAAAAGAGTAATTTAATAATATATTGAGTACTTTTTAAAAGGTATCTTTCATACTAACAATTGCTATTTTTAAAGTTATTAAAGTTGATTTCCTATACAGTGCTGAATTACGCCGCGATTCCGCTTGTACCCGCTACGTGAGTGTTCTATGTGGTCTGGGCAGTGAAGAAGACGGACAACCTTACTTCCCTGAACACGATCTGTTGGTTAACATCGATGCGCAGCTCACTGTTGAAGATATTGGCCTGGTTAGTATCTTTTTGTAGGATAGGATAATTAAGTTTTTGATGCGGCTTGACACAGTGGGGTTTTGGTCGGTAGGAATCCGACATAACCCTTTCCCCGGAGGTCGTGGGTATCTATGCAAGATTTCCCCACTTAAAAAAAAGGATAGGATAATTAGATCGCAAGGATAACAAGATTAAACAAACTTGATACTTGATTCCGCTGGTACCCTCTCTTCCACAAATATTGCAGAAAAAAAATTGGCATATCAGTCTAGACATTCTCCAGTTTTAGCGATGTAAACGAACAATGCGTATCGATATTATTTGTAATTGAATCATAGAAATAACTTAACATAGTTTTCAGTTGCCGTAGTCTATGATAGAACCGTAATGTTGTGACGACTTTTATGGCCGTTCCCAATATTCAAACTACGGTTATAAATAGACAGCTATCTCCGATAGCTAGTAAGGGTCTGTCTATCGTAATATAGATACGATATTGGGAACTGTCAAAACGTTATTGGGATGCTCAAACAGACAAATTCAAAGAGAAAAATATACCTCTAGTAAGCAGTTAGTCCTCCAGACGATAGATAGCGATCAGAGATAGGTTAGCTTATCGCTAGTAAGCTTACTGGGATGCCAAAACAAAAGATAGTATTTTCTATATTTAGTAGGGTCAAACCGAAGATAGATACGATATTGGGAACGGCCATTAGTGTTTTTTAAAGTTACTTGCGAGAATGTATTAATTAAATTTAAAATATATTTCAGATAAACCACATTCGCTATCTAATGGACTACACGATGCACATCAGTCGCAACGGCGAAGTGACCACCGACGACGCGGACTTCACGCACAATATACCCAAGTTTATTCGAGACGATCTCATGAAGTAAGAATCAAATTGATCAAATTGACTTAAAGTTTTTTATTATTTTGGATTTGTGATTATCGTTTTTCGTAGAAAATGGTTAGATATTGTGCTGTTTACGGATGTATTTCATCAGAAAAACGCGAATTTCTTTACGCTAGTCACAATTAATGTGCCAACCATAAAGCGTTAACACACACATTTGCAGTCTCTACAGTGTGACTGTCAAAACGATAATTTTGTATGGAGTGTCCAGGGTGTTATACAAGTATAAGTTTATCCGTTGTAATTACATACATTTTCATTTAATAAGAATTTACATATCTGGCACAATGTCTGTGACTGGTAATTTTTGTACAAATAAATTCTTTACATTTTCATTTAAAACATTAACATAGAGTCCAAAAGTGCTATATTATGTGTTACATTTATAAATACATTTAGAGACAAAACACTAACAGCCGTACAAATAAACGAGTCATAACATTTTATGATATGAATAAACTAAGAATAAGGAAAAATCATACAAATAAACACGTAATAAGTTAAACCTACCATAACGTCGTAATAAGTATTCATACTAATGCTATTTCATAGTTATTCCGGCTGTCACCCTAGTATAAGTCTGACATAAACGAATAAAAACACATCTTTTCGTACTTTCTGTAGTAAAGGTTGTAATTTAGAAGCAATTTTTAATCTTAATTCGAGATAATGGCAATGAGAGCAATAAGAGAAGTAGAAGAAGTTGAGCAAATTAATAATTTCATTATTGAAATGGAAAATCCTGTAAGAAGTATCAAAACATACGAAATTAGGAAAAACCCCTTTGATATTTATAATGATAATAAGTTTCGTAGAAAATATAGATTTTCTAAACCTGGAGTTATGTTTTTGGACCAGTTATTTGGCAACTCTCTATATAAAGACAGACGTGGTGGTGGTTTATCTTCTGTTCTCCAGATATTGATAGCTTTGAGATGTTGGGGTCGCAATCAAGTAAGTGTGTACCTTACTATATAATTTTAATTATTTCATTAATAAACATCATTTTTAGAGTAACCCACACAATATTTTTGTATTTGTAGTTTGCTGTGCAAGCAATTATGTAGGTACTAGGTAACTAACCTAACTAAAATATTTTGATTAACTTTCAGATGCAAGATGATTCTGGTGATATTCACGGTTTGACTCAGCAGTCTGTCTCTACTGTATGTCATCGGGTAGCAAGGGCAATATTAGTGAAAAGGTTTGATTACATTAAAATGCCGCTATCTTTAAATGAACAGTTGAAAGTTATGCAGCAGTTTGAACTGATTGCTGGGTTTAAAAATGTGGTTGGTGCCATTGACTGCACTCACATTAAAATACCAAAAGTCCAAGGACTTAGTGGTCAATATTATATAAATCGGAAAGGATACAGTTCCTTAAATGTACAGGTGTGTGTTATTTTATTTTTTCTCAAACTGCATAAAATCTATCTATATGTAAACTATCAGTTATATATATCCACCATATTAAATTGTGTGTTGACTCACCAATTATTTAATTTCAGGTAGTGTGTGATGCAACATTAAAAATAACGAATATTGTTGCTCGTTGGCGTGGCAGCACTCACGATTCACGCATATTCAGTGAAAGCCGAATAAAACAAATTTTTGAGAGTGGGCAAATACATGGTAGATTACTAGGAGACTCTGGATATGCTTGCACTCCGTACTTGTTTACACCCCTGCTAAATCCTTCTACTCGGAAAGAAGAAGCATACAATTATGCCCATATTAGAACACGCACAAGTGTTGAAAGATGTTTTGGTGTGTGGAAGAGTCGATTTAGATGTTTATTATCAGGTTTTCGAACAGCTCTGGACAACACCAAAGCATATATAGTTGCTTTGGCTATATTGCACAATATAGCCATCGAATTAAATGAGGAATCTTTCTTTGGTGATGATGATGATGACGACGATGAAGAAATACCTGCTCAACCACCAACAGTACCCGCTGGTATCAACACATTGCGTGGACCTGCAGTACGGGCCACATTTATTGAAGATAATTTTTAATTATGTATATAATATGTATATTATAGTATATTTTTATTATGTAATTTTATTTAGTTAGTAATTATGTACATAAGTTTATAAATAAAACGATAAATATTATATTATGCATTTTTATTATTATCCAAGCATTTTTGTAAAATTTCATGTTGCAATTTTAAATTTTTCATAACTTGCACATGCATTTCAGCCATTTGAGTAATTCTTAATTCATGTTCCTTTTGTAGGCGCTCATTTTCTTGCATTCTAAAGCTATGCATGTCTTTATAAGAGGCTTCAGCAAAATTAAAACTATTTTGTCTTGCTATCTATAACAAACAAGAAAAATTTAATTATCTTTTGATACCCTAGATTTACTAAAATTCTAAGTTCTGCCCATGAACAGCTACCAACATTATATCTATCACACATTTAATATAATTATATATCTCAATAACAAACATTTGAATAAAAAAATATTTTGGAAATAAGTAGAAATTGAACAAAAACAAATATAAACTAAATCAAAAGTTAAGATGTATATAATTACTGGTGTTTTTTGTTTTTGAGGTTTTTTTTTTGTTGGTTTTGGTGGTGTTGTTTCTTCTACTGCCTTGCCAATCTTGTTATTTATAATTTCCTGGAATTAACAAGAGCAGTTCATACAAGTATCTACCTGAATATAATAGATAGATATTAATCTAACTACCACTATTACTACTACTTAGTGACCTACTAGTGATCATTATGTCACTTGATATGGTTATACCTGGTTAATATCATTTAATAATAAATTGTATGATTATAATAAAGGAACACAAAAAAAATCCCTACACTACTATTTCCATCCATTGGTGTATTTGGTTCCACAGGATCTGGATTCCCACTTATTTCATTTGTAATATCCTGAAATAAAAAACACCCATGATGAGACCACTTAAAGAACGTCATTACAAGATAAATCTTGGTAATTATTTACTTAGTAATGTAAACAAAGGAATAGTATTTAAGTTAATTTCTAACCTTGATACCATCACAATCAAACTCATTAAAACCAATCTCAAACTCCTGAGGTACCATGTCCAGTATTTCCACAGCATCTGGGGAAGGAGAAGGAGGTTTGGGGCCACCCCCAGTTTTATTTGACTCTCGCCTAAACAAGGACATTTCTTTCTTCGAATTTAATTTTTGGACCTTCCATTGATTAATTAATTGTTTTCTATCCCTTGTTCTGACATTTGCTAGATTAAAACTGAAAATAACATGTTTCAAATTTCAAATTCAAATGATTTATTGTGATTCACAGGTTATAAGGGTTATTACAATGTATGAGGTGATCCGCTGTGATCTGCCATGTGGCGTACAATTTTTAAAAAATGTTTTTCAAATGTTTGGATACATCAATAAGGTTTATAAGCAAACTAATATACAAAACAACACAATACTTACTTCTCTGTTATTTCGTCCCAAGCCTTTGTTTTTTCCTTATTTGTATTGGTAGTTAAATCCTTATTTTCTATTATATTTAGATAGGGTCGTAAGATATTCCTAAACAGTTGCTGTGAACAGAGAGAGGTACAAGAAACATGATCGAAGCAAAGAAATTACCACGCATCAATTATAAATGTACATAACTCTACATACCTTTTCCTCCTTTTCCCAATTCAGACAGCGTTCTCTTTTATTTGCTTGCATATTTAATTATAATATAATAATATATTTCCAATAATATTTTCCAAATAATTTAACAAGACATACAATGAAACTTCGAAAACAAATTCGAATGGAGGGAAGTCTCAAGTCAATCGAGTGTCGATTGTCAAAATGACAGCAGAAACGCTTATCCATAGACAATTTCAACGTTTTTCATAATTTTATGAATGAATTGCTACGTTGCCGCTTCGCGCCTATTGCATAGCGTGAGCATAGTTACATCGACGTTATTCTTAATTTATTTGTAAGAAGTTATGACATCCATATTCTTTATTTATTCCAATCATATCTATTCATTGCATAAGGTTTGAATAAGCAAGTTTTTATTTGTACGGCTGTAATTCTATTTGAGTTACTTAGTTGCCCTTTTAAAGAAATGAAAACATTGACACCTTATTTAGTGAATACAACTCAAAATGAAACATTTATTTATTCAATTAGCCTTCTTTTAGCAGTTTTGAATCGTCATAACATAGTTTACCATTTACAACCTATAATTTATCATCAATACGATGTTTTTTTAAGCTATTGCATAGCTTCTATCGCGGGCCTTGAGAGCGGGGACCGAATCGAGAAATTTCGTAACGAAAAAACCTCATGCTCCCCACTCCGACGAGTACGGAGGTGTGGCTTGAAGGCATGCTATGCAATAGCTTTACCGCGGCAGTCCCCGAGTGCCACACGTCTTTTTTTATTTCAGATTACTCCCAAAACGTCGCAAACACCGTGAGCCAGAATCGGTAGTGAACGCGTGGGAGTGGCGTTCAGTGCCCGAACAAGAGTTCCTAGAGATATCCGTACCTGATATGGTAGAAAGGGCCGAGTTGTTCCCTCTACACGCGCCTCTAGAACTGGCGCCGTTGCCAAGGGAACGGCTGCTCGAACTCAAGAGGGATAATGATGAGCTCAAACAACTTGTCGCTAGGTACAATTTTGCATTACTACACTAATACGTGTACACATATATACACTAACGCCCATAACGTAATAACGTTATGGGCGCAAAAGTTTTAGTTGCTTATGATATTTTCATACACATCCATACTTAATATTATAAATGCGAAAGTAACTCTGTCTGTCTGTCTGTTACTCAATCACGCCTTAACTACTGAACCAATTTGCATGAAATTTGGAATGGAGATATTTTGATACCCGAGAAAAGACATAGGCTGCCTTTTATTGCGAAATATGTACCACGGGCGAAGCCGGGGCGGACCTCTAGTATCATATAAATATCATAAATGGAAATGTTTGATAGATTTCCGCTTATGATATTTCCAAGTTTTCCAAATAGTATGATGAGGCAGAATGAACAAACGAATTAATGAAATATATGACAATGCACTATACCCATACACCACATTTAGACATGGGAACATTTCTATTATTTAAGTTAAAACTAGACGTCTCTATCGATTTTTAACCGATTTATAAACTGTTTATTCAGCAGCAAGCTTAAGTAAATGTATTTTTATACAGGGCGTCGTTGGCATCCAACGCGCAGTTTGCGTGCAAATTATGCGGCACCGTGCAAATGGCCGCGCACGCGATGCGCATACATCTCTTGTCCAACGGACACAAGGAAAAGGAGGAAGACTTCAGGATTGTTCAGGCTTAAAAATTTATTTTTTTATTTTTTTGTATTACCGTCCACTATAACCGTCTTATTACAAAAAAACTTAAATAATAAACACAGACTATAAAGTCATGATTTTACTTTAGTACAGAGGTTTTAACTTTTCCTCATTTGTTTAGTTACTATTAGCCGATATAGACTCTGGTTTTAATACAATTATTTAGGTCTAGTTTTGTAGTAAGGCCGTGTTTTGTTAAAAGACGGCATAATTTTTAAGTATAGTTGTATGTGATATAATAGATATTATGACTCGTATTTTGTAATATGTTATTTTTTCAGCCAACTTAAGGGGAAAACATAATTTCTATATCAGTTATTATGTAAGATATGTTTCATATCTGCCTTAAAACTTTATTTTTTAGTACCTAGCCTTGAATGTCCATCTAACATTAAAGTGTACATAAAATATATCTTTATGACATTTATATTACGTATTATCTAATACAAATAAGGTATTGTGTAGTTTTATAAGTATTAAGTTGTTAATCAAGACCCCATCGAGATAAATATTGGTTTTTAAAAGCCAATAAGTTTTTGTTGATTTTTATAGCATTTAGTAATTGTGTGAGAGATGTGTGATTAATCTGTGTAAGTTCATTTTTTACTGTTTCCTTAAAGATTCGATACAAATTTATCTCTTTTTATTTCCTTAGAAGTGTGATATAAGTTTATTATAATTTGCTTTTTCAATTTTTTTTAGTTGTAAAAAAAAATGTTGAGTGACTTGATTATTCTTTTAAAACATAGTTTAAGTACTATGACACTAATTAGAAATTATTTCGTTTTTTTTTTTGTTATATTCTATTGGACACAGAGTACGAGAAAGTTCTTTAGAAACCACACATATTTGTATGACAATTTGGTTCGTGTCCAATTTTATTCTGTGATTTGTGTATCCTTTTAATTTACATAGCTTGTAAGAAGATATATTGATACCATTTATTGATCTGTTATGTTTAGGAATAAAGAAGTGGCCAAATAAATGAATATTTTCTGGTACGTTGTCCTTTTTACATAATTAACCTTGAGTAAATTAGAGTTAAAATAATCAGCATTATTTTAACTCTAATTTACTGAATAATATGTATAGCAAAATATTGATTAAAAATATAATATATTTGTTTATCAAATAAAATACCGACGAACCCATACAATGGGGTAAAATTATATCTACTTTTATGCTGATTCTTATCAAAACTTTATAAATGAGACCTTTGTATAATCGGGATATCAAGTTTCAGAGGATCGTTTGTCCCTCTTTCAGCAATAACAATAGCGACAAAGTAGCTAGAAATTATTATAAACTGTATATATATTTTTCTTTCATATTATTTAATGAGACAATTATCTGAACAATAAAATGAGTTATTAAAGTATCCATATACATTTAAGATTTTATCAAGAATTGAGCTATAAACTTAATAACTCTTCGACCTGTAATAAAATGTTAATTTTTATTATGAAATCACGCCGCATTTCATTGGTATAAATCAGTTAATCAATTGGTTTTTAAGTGACAAACCAATCTAGCCTTCTTGATACAACGGTAAGTATACACAACAATTAATTCCTCCGTGAACAATGAAACTAACAAAAACTCAAACTCATTACTATTCTCAACACACCTGGGTCACTTAATTATATGTACATTTGTACCTATATACGTACATTTGTAACACATCTAGGACATGTTCATCACTCCAGTGCACTCATATTTAGTTACTACAACAAAAGCGTAACCAAATATGTAGTTAATTCATCAAGTAACAAACCAGTATTTCCTGACTCCATCTAGAGGCTTATAACCGTAGTGGTGGCAGTCGCGTGCTGGCTTCAACACATTTGACATGTAAACGATGCCTTCGAATACAATGTGGAAATCGGACGACGATCTGGAACTCGTATTGTCGTAAGTAAAATTATTTTTTATATATAAAAATGTGTGATAGTTTTGTTTTATTTGTATTTTTTATGGATAAAGTATAAAATTGTTTTTTTTTTTATTTTTCCTTTTAAGTTTGTTTATAATTTTTATGTAAAGTAGGTATTTGGTTATAACCGGCAATTTGCATCTTTAAATTAATTAATAAAAAATTGTTATGTATAAATAAACTAGTTCTTTCCATAAGTACGAGTCATGCACAGCCCGTTTTACTAGTTTTAGTATTATAAAAATAAAATGAATGGACATTGGACAATAATTATAGATATCATTATAATATATTTCAATGAGTCACGTTGAAAATATGTAATTATTTATTCAAAGTTGATTTTAAATCATTCTTTGTATTTTGTAGAGTAAAATTGTATTTGAAATTCAAATTTAACTTCATTCAAAATATTCCTCTTGATATTATTTTTGTTATTAACATTCATACATCAATGTTTTTTTCGCATAAGAATAGTGAATAAAACCAATATTTACTTAACTTCATAACAAGTTGATCACATTCAAAATATTGTATTCGGAAGATATTTGTTCCGCATGTTTTGTATCATTATGTAATAGCAACTATGATAACATAATTTATACAACATCCTTATAATCAGAATCGTACTTGGAGAATAAAAATTAGTTGTATTAATGTAAACATAGTAATGTTTTTTACAAAACAATGTAGAATCTATTTATACTTCTAAGAATTTATTCAAACGTAGCGCTGTTTGAGTTTATTTCTTAAAAAAAGGAATACCTTTATAAAATATTATATTTTTTCTTAGAATAGGTACTTATTATAATCCAAATCATTACTTACATAAAAACAATAGAAGATACTACATATAATCATTTGAAAGCATTCGGGATTATTATCTTATGTAGAGTCATTAAGATATTTGCTTTCTTATCACTTAAAAGCTTGAGACTTCATCGAAATGAATTGTTTACTTTACGTCTATAGAAACCCAAACAAGTGATCAACGTATTTAAAATAACATCAATATGTTGAATAATGTTTTCATTATCCCGATCAATATCTAACATGAAGTTCGGTTTTAGTTGCTTTAAGTTTCCTGTGAGAACATTTTTTTGGGAAACATGTAGAAGGTAATTTCGTGTTATTAACTATTAAAAACCATTTAAAAATATTCCACAAAGTGTAGTCATGATAAAAGAAATTTGTTAATTTTGAATTATATGTATTCATCCCTTTGTTTATATATTGTCAATTATTATGTATCGGTCAATTAGGGAAAGCTGGCATGTTCACAGTACTCACACTTATGCAATTTCACTTACAGTATGTTCAAAAATAAATGCGACTCTAGTTTCATTTTAGACTTGAATTGTAAAATGGGTGCGTTGTAGATATATATATATATATGCAAATATAATTACTTATGAAAGCTCTCATAATTTACCTGTAAAATTATAATTTAAAAGTAAATCAATTGATGAAGTTAATTATTTATTCTAATAATAATCAATTGGATAAAAGTATTAATAATCATTCAATTATCAAATAATAGATAATTAAATTCCTGACTTTGGTCGAGTAAAGATATCTAAGAAATATTATATTTGTAGTAAGTACGTAATACCTACCAATACGCGCTAACAAATATGTGTTACATGTTTATTGTATAATTTTCACACTATTGGTTTTAAACTCAAACTCAAACATTTATACAATTAGACTTCTTCTAGAAGCACTTTTGAATCGTCATAACAGTTTAACAGTTTTAACATTTACCACCAATTCAGAAAGCAGTATCTATAGAGAAGAAGAAGAATCTATTTAATCATAATCGTAATCTTCTACTTCACTGTAACTTTCATCGCTCGAAGAACTCGATGTTTCGTTGTCGGAATTTCTTAATGTTATTATAAATGAGTCAGTGTAATTATCTACTTTTGGTTCTAATTGAATATATTTTTCCTCATGTTCTCGCGTCTTTCTCCAAACGTCACTAAACATATCCAGACTAATAGCATTTGCTTCCTTTCTAAATAATTCTTCCACAGTTTTCAAGTTAAAGTTCACATTTTGTGATGCTACTTTCCCTTTAATTATGCCCCATAGTAACTCTATTGGGTTGAGTTCTGGATGGTATGGTGGAAGGCGCAATACACTATGTCCATGATCTTTGAGGATTGCATCAAGTAGGTAAAAATTGTGTATAGTTTGGCTTATTTTTTTTAATAATGTGATAACTCTGATTATTAATTAGTAATTTGATTTTTGAAAAAAAAAATGCCGATTTTAGTCAAAATTTATATTTTTCTAACAAGATCCTTATCATCCAAATTTCCACCTTGGTGAGAAAAATTGACATTTCTAATGAAAATGAACAAAAAATTAAATGATTTTATTAAATACTGTAAAATAGTCTATAATTCTTCCATTTACTGTATCACAAAATTCTTCATAGATTTTTAGATATTCGTACTACACCAATTACATCACCCTGTATTTATAAACAATTGCAAAATATGACACATACATAGGCCGGGAGATACTGACACAAAATTTCGGGTCATTTGTAACAGAATGGCGGTTCTACAGAGGTCTTATTACGCAATGACTAAAAGAAAAATGATGGTCAGAACTCAGAACGCTGGTACCGGCGGACTAGTCGCGTGGGCGTTAGTCGAACTCGTCGGATAAATAGCGAAAGTCAAACGATTTGTAACACAAAAATTTTATAATTCACCGATAGCCCATAAAAAAGATGTAGGCGGTAGTGTCATGCCATACTTTTCCGGTGTAACTTACAGCCCCCCATACCGACGCGATGCGTTGATTAAAAAAAAAACAATTCAAATATTTGTACCAGGCTAACTTTTGCACAGGTAATCATCATCGTGCAGACATTTACGAAAATCGCCATGCCATACTTTTCGGACGATTCCAAATGGCCACCGCCGAAAATCTGCAAAAAAAAATTTTTTTTCGCCAAACAATTTGTACCAGTATTGCATTTGGATTTTTGGAGAGTATTTGATAAAATGTGACCATTATTATATTTGCCATACTTCTAGTAGGGGGAAAAAGTGCTGCCATACTTGAAAATTAATTTATTCGTCACGTTTCAAAAATACGACTGTACAATACGTAAAATAATTTTTTACAGTATGGGATCATTATATTCTGTTTGTTTGTATACAATTCTACCTAGAAAAAAATATCGCAGATTGCAAACATGGGGTGGATGATTGTAAGACTTAAGCCAAGACGTAAAAAAAAATGAAAAGAATTGGCGATTTGTACCAGTACGGCATTTTTGGAAAGTATATGATGCAACGTGACCATTATTATATTTGCCATACTTTTAATAGTGGGAAAAATTAGTGCCATACTGCTACAAATCGTTCAAACTACGAATAAAATCTTACAATAAGAAAAAAATCTTATACACATTCGCCACCTCCCACAGGTATGGCATTATCACACTTCTATTTATAATCATTCAGGAGTTGTTGAAAAAAAAATGTAGGGTGGTACAAATCGTTTGGCGAGAAAAAAAAATTCAAAAATTTGCAGATCTTCCGCGGTATGGCGACCATTTGGAATCGTCCGAAAAGTATGGCATGGCGATTTTAGTAAATGGCTGCACGACGATGGTTACCTGTGCAAAAGTGAGCCCGGTACAAATGGTTGAATTGTTTTTTTTAAATCAACGCATTCACGTCGGTATGGCGGACTGTAAGTCACATCGTAACTGTATGGCATGACACTACCGCCTACATCTTTTATAAGGGCTATCGGTAAATTCTAAAATTTTTGTGTTACAAATCGTTGGACTTTCGCTATTTATCCGACGAGTGTGACTAACGCCCACGCGACTAGTCCACCGGTACCAGCGTTCTGACCATCATTTTTCTTTTTGTCATTGCGTACTAAGACCCCTCTAGACCGCCATCCTGTTACAAATGACCCGAAATTTTGTGTCAGTATCTCCCGGCCTAATATGTGCAATGTGTAAATGTGTTGACGTTCCAGCTCTTCTTAATATACCTGTATGCATGTATATTGTATATATTGACTATTGATGCGCTAAAATTTAAAATTCGCGGGTGTAATTATTTCGACATAATACCTATTATGATTCTACCCGCATACAGTAAACGTTGACATTTAATTCCATTCTATAATTATAATAGACTACAGGCCCGTGTTGAAAAAATTATGGGTCATTTGACCCACCAGGTGACCTATCTAGAACGATATAAGAGCATAAAATAATAAGATTCAGCACTATGACGTCACTTGTAAGCTGTCCACCTGAGTGCAGATGAGAATTCGAAGGTTCAGGTAGAGATTTTCTCCCCTTGTCTCCATGATTTTTGTACGGCGTTGCGGAATAATTGATTAAAAGTAGTATAGAAATAGTATTACACAGATGCCGTTCAAAATCAAATGACCAAATTTACCCCGGCAACTGTCGAAAAATAAAAATAAATTCCGACTTTGTGGACCACCATTTTTGTACGGCATCTGTGTCATACTATTTCTATACTGCTTTTAAGCCATTATTCCGCAACGCCGTACAAAAATCATGAAGACAAGGGGAGAAAATCTCTACCTGAACTTTCGAATTCTCATCTGCACTCAGGTGGACAGCTTACGAGTGACGTCATAGTGCTGAATCTTATTATTTTATGCTCTTATATAATTCTAGATAGGTCAGGTGGTGGGTCAAATGACCCATAATTTTTTCAACATGGGCCTGTAGTCTATAATGATTATTCAACTACCCACTTGGCTTCCCTGTTGGTCAAAATGTTAGTGATTGTCGGAATTTAGTGCCAAAATTTAATTTCTACAAGCTGCATTTCTTTCATAACATTATGTAAGTTGATAGTAACTCAAATGTTCCGTTATTATGATCACGTACACGTAGTTTTTATTACTTAGATAAATTGCTCCCATGATTATGCTTTTATCATATGATACCTGACCCTGGGACAATGAAATTATAAAATTTAACTAGTAAGATCTACCGTATCAATGTAGTAAAGGTTATCAGGGGTTGGTGTCGCTCCTGCGAGATAAATTGTCTCAGTTTAAGCTTTGCATACTCCACGACCACTTGTCAGGATGGTGGCTCAAGCAGTATCAGGAACCGCGATTGCTGCGTACGAGCATTTTTTTATATTTATGTTATTGGTTCGAAATTAGTCAAATTGTCTTTGATACTTGCTATCTTTGCGAACAGTCAAAAGTATAATTCAGTTTGGTCTGCAATGTTTTGTATAAATTTCGCAATATTTCAAAAAACTATTACTATTAAAAGTGAAGTCCCGTGTCCCCTAGTGGGGTAAGGGGCAGATGTATTAAGTATGCATAAGCACATCTGTTTCACTGATCGATTTTTCTTTAGGGACAAGTAGGTGATCAGCCTTCTGTGTCCTGCCAGACCGAGCCATTTTTTTCTTCGTCTCCACCGGGAATCGAACCCAGGACCCCTCGGTTCTACGCTCACGCGTCAACCACTGTACCAAGGAAGCGGTCAAATTACTATAACGGACATGTATTGTAAATTCTAAGCCAGGACTCAACGATCATCTTTAGATTACATATTCAAACTTCAGAGCAATAATTCCTTCAAATTGTATTCCAGATCAATCCAAGATGAGCTTCGCAAGCAAGTATCGGAGATGCGAAGCAAGGTGGCCAACTTCAGGCCACGGCTGGCGATCGTACAAGTTGGGGGACGGGAGGACTCCAACGTTTACATCAGGATGAAGCTGAAAGCCGCTGAGAATATCGGCATCCTGGCTGAACACATCAAACTGCCCAGAGACTGCACTGAGGTTGAGGTATTTAAACAGAATGTTCAAAAAATCAAGTTTTTTTGTGATATTACTATTTCAAATACAAAATAGTTTTGTTTAACTTTTAAATAAAATTATTTTAAATCAGTCACATCTCTGATTATATTGTAGAGCTTCAGAAGCTTGTTAAATTGAGCTAATAGCAATGTAATAAAATTTATATAAATACATACTATAATATTTAAATAAAGAGAATCATCAAAATCGGTTCATCCCATCCTCACAGTCGAAAGTTCTGAAACAAACACAAAAAAAATACAATTGAATTGAGAACCTCCTCCTTTTTTAAGGACGGTTGAAAATATAACATTTGAAAGAATCAAACGTGATAAAAAAATAATAAAGAAAGCCTTGCCAAATAATATCTAACAAAATTTACATAAGTCAGCTACCTATTGGTTATGAATGTATGTATTACATAACTAAATCTACAATGTATTAAAATAATTAAAAAAAATACTTGAAAATGTATGATCAATTTATATTATGTTCAGATTGAAAACGTAAACATAATTTAAGATACCGCGACCTCAGAAGTTGACGCAAATAATCTCCAATTGTTTACCAATATGATCATGATGTAAGATATCGCAATAATGGTTCTATGTATTATGTATGTTGTAAACAAATTAAATTGAGTCTTATAATACACAGTTGTATGAAGAGCAAATACATCATGAAAGTATTTTGAAGTGAAACTTCTTTAGGCGCGTTGAGAGTAAAATTTTAAGGTCGCGTCATGACTCATGGCAATATCGTCATCGAGTAAGGCGACGATTTTAGTATCTTTGAATCTTGCCAAAGAAGTTTCACTTCTGACACGTGTATATTAAGTAAGATATGTAGAAAACAAAAAAAAAACTGATATGAATATGTAAATAGTTAACAAACTGTATTTTTTATTATTTAATTGCTAATTGACATTTTTTATCAGTTTTTTTTCTTCTATATATCTTAATATGCTGATTACATAATACAGGCAATACATTCTTTCTTCTCCTTTCAGTTAGGAATAAGACTCCGATTATCAATACCTACGTGATGAATTTGCTTTTAATACACTAGGTACAGTGTATAAAAAGTCTCAATTTAATTTGTTCACTACACAATACACAAACATTATTATAGAAACATTATTGCGATCTATTACATCATAATCATATTGGTAAACAGAGAGTTGAGGAAAATTGTTTTATCACAATAGAAGCATTTAATTTCTTAGCTCTATTTTACCATTCTTAATTAGTTAACTTTTTTTAACATCTTTTGTTAAATAAGCGGCAAATTACATGATGCTCTCTAAATTTATGTTTTTTACGACAAAGCAATACTATATCTATTGATTATAAAATTTATTTTTCCCAACGCAATAATTTTTGCTCACCCACCTCCTTTGAATGTGTTTCCATGTTAATATTAATGGTAGTCTGGAAGAGATCGCTGTCTAGCGATAAGGCCGCCATTTGTACATACTTGCATCTATTTGTCTTTTTCTGTGTTTATTGTAAATCTTGTGTGTGCAATAAATAATTATCTATCTATATCTACCTAAGCAATATATATTACTTATTTGTTGACTCTTCTTCGCAGCTATTAACCAAGTTGAATGAGCTGAACGAATCGCCCGAAGTCCACGGCATCATCGTGCAGATGCCGCTCGACTCCATCCATCCTATTGACAGCCATCTTGTAACTGACGCTGTTTCGCCGCACAAGGATGTTGATGGGTTTGTGATTTGCTGCAATAAATATTGACGTGTAGTAGTAAAACAGCTTTTATTTTAATCTATCGAAATTAGTTTAAACAATTATAATCAATTGAATGTATAAACAATTTCAATTATAACATAATATGTTGGAACATAGGCTTTTAGTTACTTTATAATCAGAAAAAAGAAGCAGTTTTCAAACAGCTAAAGACATCTATTAATAATAGTTATACAAAAGATTCATAAGTTTCGCAAGTATCGCACGTGTTTTAATGACAATTTGATGATATTTTTTCAATTTCTCTAATTGACCATTCACTTCCAGCTTAAACACGCAAAACGAAGGTCGCGCAGCCCTAGGTGATCTATCCGGATTCGTTCCTTGTACTCCCGCTGGGTGTGTCGAGCTGATCAAACGCACTGGGGTGTCCATATCGGGCAAGCGGGCGGTAGTGTTGGGCAGGAGCAGGATTGTGGGCACACCTGTAGCTGAACTACTCAAGTGGGAGAACGCTACTGTCACTGTGTGCCACTCGAAGACCGCCAATTTGAGTGAGATCGTAAGTTGGGGTGTTTTTCTTTTAAAATTTGTAATTTATAATTTATGTCCATGGGTATCCTACACAGTAACATTTTACACAACCATTTGCTTCCGCTAATCATAATTATTCCGCTAAAAAGTACATAGTAGGAATTTTTTTTCGATAAATTAATTACTATAAATTACACCAATAACTTACTCTTTTATACTACTTATAAATATTTTCTTGTATGCAGACAAAAACCGCAGACATCTTGGTTGTTGGTATCGGCAAAGCTGAATTAGTCCGCGGATCATGGATCAAGCCCGGAGCAGTCGTTATCGACTGTGGAATCAACCCTATCCCAGGTTTGTTATATACATACCTATTTAAAATTTTATGAACATACCTACTAGCGAACCGGGCAAGCAAGGCAACAAGGGGCGGACGCCCCGGCTTCGCCCGTGGTACATATTTCGCAATAAAAGGCCTATGTTCTTTCTCAGGGTCTAAAGATTATCTGTGCCAAATTTCATCAAAATCGGTCCAGTAGTTTATGCGTGAAAACCATACATACATACATACAAACCTTTCCTCTTTATAATCTTATATATAAAAATGAATCGCAAAATGTGTTGGTAAGCGCATAACTCGAGAACGGCTGAACCGATTTCGATAATTCTTTTTTTATTATATTCCTTGAAGTACGAGGATGGTTCTTATGTAGAGAAAACGTAAACATGTACCACGGGCGAAGCCGGGGCGGACCGCTAGTATTAGTATAGATATGTTTGGTAGAAATTGTGTTTATAATGTTAAGAAAAGTAAAACAGCAAAAATATTAAAGTTGGGCATTTATCTTGAGACTACAGTAAAGTTATAAAATAAGGAACAGAACTCGTCCTGTTCAATCTGTTTGTGTAAAAAATATCTTAATTTTCGAGAATATTTAAAAAATTATCTGCAATATACTTTGCATACCTTCGTATGCTAATGGTTTAGTCATTGTGTCAAGTGTTATTGGTTATAGTCACTTCCCCTTTCAATAATGTTTTCAAAATATTGCAGTACAGTGAGTACAATGTTACATTCATTGTACTGTAAGTTATGCATTGAATAGTAACAGAATTTTATTATACAAGCATTGTAAAATATTAAACGTAAGTGTAATTGGATTTTCTTTGTTATCGCGGCTAGTGCAATATCAAGTTTGCTGTTGAGTGATTGTTCGTGAAGTTTTATTTTGTAACCAAATGTTCGTATAATTTTAAACAAGAATTATCTAAAAGTAAGTTATTTAAATTGGTGCCTTGTCAGTTTTTTTATTTGACTGTATCTTACTCCTTAAATCTTTATTCATTATAATATTATTTATACCGACGTTTCGAACAATTTAAAGCGAGTGTTGTCACGGGGATATAAATCTTGCAAAAAACTACAACTCGAAAACTATTGACAAGATTTACTGACACTAAGTATTAGGTATGCTCTTTACCAAACGCTCTTTGCGTGATATTTGTTGTACTCCAAAAAATCTGAACGAACTAATATCACATTCCAAATTTTCATCTAAACCCATTCACATAGCTATCTTTTACCACAGACTCAACAAAAAGCAGCGGCCAGCGTTTAGTGGGTGACGTAGCCCACGCTGAAGCGATCCAAGTGGCGTCCCACGTGACGCCCGTACCGGGTGGCGTGGGCCCAATGACTGTGGCCATGTTAATGCGTAATACAGTTGTGGCTGCGCAGCGACAGCTCGACCGACTTGTTGCACCCACGTGGGGCTTGCAAGTGTTGAGACTGAACCGCGTTGTACCACCTCCTAGGTAAGTGTCTATATACACTTTAATCTGCAACAAAAAGCAGGGTTCAAGTAGTGGCGTGGGTCCGATGATGGTGGCCATGTTGATGCGCAACACAGTTGTGGCTGCTCAGCGACAGCTCGACCGACTTGTTGCTCCCACGTGGGGCTTGCAAGTGTTGCGGTTGAACCGTGTGGTACCACCTCCTAGGTAAGTGTCTATATTATGCACTTTAAGCTGCAACAAAAAGCAGTGGCTAGTAGATGACGTGTGCCACGTCTCCGCTACTATCCTACTAATTTATAAATGAAAAAGTTTATAAGAATGTGTGGATGTATATCTGTTACTCGTTGACACTAAAAAAACAGCTGTTCGGATCTGTATGAAACTGTACTTTTTGCCCGGGAACTCAAAATTAAAGACGCTGCGTTGGTTTTCCAATTCGTTATATTTCTTTAAGTCTTATGAACCATACGTTATTTTTAAGCTATTGCATAGCTTCTATCGCGGGCCTTGAGCGCGGGGACCGAATCCAGAAATTTACTAACGAAAAACCTCACGCTCCCCACTCCAACGGGCGCGGAGGTGTGGCTTGAAGGCATAGCATGCAATAGCTTTACCGCGGCAGTCCCCGAGTGCCACACGTCTTTTTTTACTAATATTATATTTACTTAATCCAACAGTGACATTGTGATCGCACGCTCCCAAAAGCCAAAGGACATCAGCAAGCTGGCTGAAGAGCTCGGTCTATTCCCGAGCGAGATCTCTCAGTATGGACACACCAAAGCCAAGATTTCCCTGTCTGTACTCGATCGGCTTAAGGACCAGCGTGGTGGGAAATATATCGTCGTTGCTGGGTTAGTTCATATATTATTTTTTTACGATTGTTTGCCATCTGATGCAATTTTTGAGTATATTCATTCCTTTAATAATAAACCATAGATTAGAGTGTTGCAAGAACCAAGCAGTTTACCCTTATTTTTTCATTCATTTTTATATTAGCTACTAAGTAATAAGCTAAATATAGACTTAGAATTTTATAGTCTTGTGCCTATTTGATTTCGAAAATTATGATACATGGTTTATTAATTATTTTGTAAAGATACTTTTTTATAGTCGTACGTAGATAATGTTATTTTCTTACCAAAACAAACTCACAAAACGCTCATTATACATATTTTAAAATTAAATATTCCAGAATTACCCCCACCCCTCTAGGTGAGGGTAAGAGTACAACCCTCTTGGGTTTGGTACAAGCTCTAACAGCGCACCGTGGTCGCAATTCCTTCGCGTGTATGCGTCAACCGAGCCAAGGGCCTACGTTTGGGGTTAAGGGAGGTGCCGCTGGAGGTGGTTACTCGCAGGTTTGTTATATTTGTGTTTGATGTAGAGGTACTTAGTTGCTGGAAATTGCTGAATTTGTAAGATTTTATCTTTTTAACATATTCATAGAACGAATGAGGTAACAAGAAAAAAAACCTCCTTTTTTGTGGTCGGTTAAAAAGTGTGAGGAATATGCAAAAGACGGAACTTTTGGTGGTATTGAGTCGTTAGTTGATGAATTTCAATATATTTCGTTTTTTGAAAGTAAACTAAATTTGTAAAGTAAACTGCTGTGTTCTATCAAAATATTTATAGGCAATGACAATTGTGGTCATGATGATAGATAGTATTTAGTCATTTAAAATACAATTCACGTTTAAAATGTGCCAGAAAAATAAGTCTCGAGTCACATTATTGCTCCTTTCAGGTTATTCCCATGGAAGATTTCAACCTGCACTTAACTGGTGACATCCACGCGGTATCTGCAGCTAACAACCTGCTGGCCGCCCAAATGGATGCCAGAATTTTCCACGAACTGACACAAAAGGACGGTCCCTTATACGATCGTCTGGTACCAAAGATCAAAGGCGTGAGGAAATTCTCGCCAATACAATTGAGGAGACTGAAGAAACTCGGCATTGAAAAGACTGACCCTGACGCTTTGACTCCCGAAGAAAGGACCAAGTTTGCAAGACTTGACATTGACACTTCCAAGATTATGTGGAATAGAGGTATAGTACTTTAAACGGGTTTATTTTATGTATTAAATAGGTATTTAGATGAAAAATATAATCATTCTTCATAAGTGTGGTGGAATTTTATTTGAATTTTATTTATCTTATAATTTTTGAGTGTCAAACAAATTTCTCTTCTCCTTTTTTCTAAATTATGTGCCTAAAGTCAAACAAACACTTTCACTGTGGTTTCACACAAACAAATTTTTTGTACTGTTTCTATATCAAATAATAATTTAATAATAAAATTCCTTACAGTCGTGGACCTCAACGACAGATACCTCCGTAAAGTAACCATCGGTCAGTCTCCAACTGAGAAGGGATTCACTCGCGAGACCAGCTTCGACATTTCTGTAGCGTCCGAAATCATGGCGGTGTTAGCTATTGGTAAAGATATAGAAGATATCAAGGACAGGCTCTCGAGTATGGTCGTGGCTCTGGACAAACGCGGAAACCCTGTGACCGCTGATGATCTTGTAAGAAAACTTTTTAAACCACTAACTATTAGTAATCTTTTATATAACTAACGTGTAAATAAAAAAATCTACTTTTTATTTTCATATAAATATTGTAAGTATACTTAGTTCAGAGATGTTATTAGTAATCAATTTTGTTATTTTTTGGGGATATGTTTGGAACTGAAGTCGGAAGTACAAAGTAAAATTAATAGTTTAATCTATGTGCATTAAATTGTTTGTATTCTACATATGACATACATACGACTTATTTGCGCGAAAGTTTTCAAAAACACGTTAGGAACCAGTTCATGGTTTCAAGTGCAAAAAAATGTAGTACAATGCAGTTTACTAGAAGAGAACAGTAGAAAAGAACCAGTGACAGTTTACTCCCTCACATTACAGGGTGTAACCGGCGCTCTAATGGTCCTGCTCAAGGACGCGTTTGAACCAACACTGATGCAGTCGCTAGAGGGCACCCCTGTGCTAGTGCACACGGGACCCTTCGCGAACATCGCGCACGGATGCTCCTCCATCATCGCTGACAAGATCGCCATGAAACTGGTCAAGGAGAACGGATATGTGGCTACCGAGGCTGGATTCGGATCGGATATTGGTGAGTTTACACTTTATTTATTTGATGATGATATTCACTGTTTGTTTCGTTACTATTAAATAAAGGATACATACTCTATATGAATTATTTCTGCTCGTAATAGTTACCATTTTTTAATATTTTTTTTTTAATTTTTTGAAGTGAAAACTTCTTTAGCGGCGTTGGGTATAAAATCTTAAACTCGCGTTAGGACACGTGGCCTGATCGAAAAAGCGTAAGACGGATGTTTTTTTTTTTAGCCATTATATTCCATGCGTAAGACGGATACCATTCCAAAATATCAAACATGCTGAACGTTAATAATCAAGTTTTCACTTCTGCCGGCACTCCCGGAGTGCAACCCGTCTTTTTTTGAAATGAAACTTCTTTAGGCGCATTGAGAGTAAAATTTAAAGGTTGCGTCATGGCAAAACGTTATCGAGTAAGGTGACGATTTTGGTATCTTTGAATCTTGCGAAACAAGTTTCACTTCTGACACGTGTGCTCAGCTCACACGCTCATTTTTATTGAGAATTGTTTTTGTCTCACAGGCATGGAGAAGTTCTTCGACATAAAGTGCCGCGCGTACGGCGCCGCGCCGCACTGCGCGGTGGTGGTGTGCACGGTGCGCGCGCTCAAGATGCACGGCGGCGGGCCCACCGTCAGCCCCGGCCTGCCGCTGCACGCTGTCTACGTGGAGGTGTGTATACAGGGTTTAAGTGTGCACAGGCGATTATTCCGTAACTATTGCAGATATCAAAAAAACTTTAAACTGACATCGAAAGCCCTTTACCTAATGAGTAAAATGACAATTATAACTTTTTTTAAATAAAACGGGAAATACCCAAAAAATTTACATCAAACACGCCCATCATCTAAGCATCTATATGTGTGCTAAATTTCATAGTAATCGGTTCAGTAGTATTTGCGTGAAAGGGTAACAAACATACAAATACACATCCATCCTCACAAACATTCGCATTTATAATATTAGTAGGATAGGATACAAAATTATTATTTAGGCTACACCTTGTAAACGTGAAGTGCCACGTGGTGCAGCTCTACGACCCAAAGTGCCAGTGTACACTGAAGACATGAATTGTTTCTGCTACACGCTGTATACGTGGAGGTATGTGCTCTGTGTGTGTGGAGCGGCTCTTCGACATGAAATGCCAGATTTCATTATAGACACGAATTGATATTGCTTCACGGTGTATACGTTGAAGTATACACAAAATATTTATAACATGTTTAAAAATACACGAACTGAATCGACGGTTATTTTTGCTTCACCCCGTATATATGAAGGTACACTATACGTTCACCTACGACACCTAATCTAACACATTTGTATGGGCTAATATAATAAATAAACGTAAACATTTTATTTTTCATTACAGGAAAACCTAGAACTCTTGAGCAAGGGCTTGTGCAACTTGGGCAAGCACATTAGCAACGGTAACAAATTCGGCGTACCAGTTGTAGTTGCGATCAACAGACACGGGTAAGGCTTACAAATTCTTACATAATTCCAAAAATAATGAATCCTGCCTTTTTGTTATAATATAGCAATGATTTTTTCGTTTGAATTACCGAGTGCATAAAAATGTATGGATTTAGTTCGAAATATAAAGAGATTTTGTAGGTTTTAATTATGACATTGAATTGTAGAAAGGTTCGAATTATTGCAGTTTTGAATTAACGAGAGTCGAGTATGATATAATAGTATTATAGGCCATTTTGCTATCATTTCCCCAACTCATTTCCAGCAACGACACACAAGCCGAGCTGAACTTGGTCAAAGAGTTTGCTACCAAGAACGGCGCTTTCCGCGCAGTGATCTGCGACCACTGGGCTCAAGGTGGTGCTGGGGCCCTGGACCTGGCTGATGCTGTCATCGCAGCCTGTGATACACCTTCCACCTTCAACTACCTCTACCCCCTGGGCATGTCCATCCAGGACAAGATACAGAAGATCGCCTTTGAGATGTATGGCGCTGGAAAAATTGACTACACTGATGATGTACTGGAGAAGATCAAGCGTTTCACTGAGAAGGTTTGTTAGAATTATTATTTTTATAATGATACGTCGAATTTGATCTTTGAAATGCAAAAATGTATGTTTATTTAGCCAGTAGATTAATTTTCTATGGAAAGTCATGCTATAAATTGAACACACAATATACAATAGTTTTACTTCAACTTAACGACCTCCAGATCATTCCACAGTGATTTTGTCAATGCAGCATTATAGTATTTTTGTTTTTCGCCATCTAATCTGCATACTTTTGTTATAATTATTCCTCACACATCAACGGCAATATTTTGTACTGTGTAATAGGAGAATTATACGTACGTACGTCAGTATAATTATTCTCATATAAGAATTCTTTATCAACACTAAAAATAATGTTTTATCCCCCCCAGGGCTACGACAAGTTACCAATCTGCATGTGCAAGACATCGAACTCGCTGACCGGCGACCCAACAGTCAAGGGCGCTCCAACAGGCTTCACACTCCGCATCTCGGATATATTCGTATCTGTTGGTGCGGGCTTCGTGGTGCCCATGGTTGGGGAGATCAGCAAGATGCCTGGGTTACCCACACGCCCTAGCATCTATGATATCGACCTTAACACCACCACTGGCGAAATTGAGGGACTATTTTAAGTGTTTTTTGTTTGAATAAATGTTTTATTGTGATTCTGGTGTTTTATTTTTGGCAAATGATTTATCCTTGGTAAATTGGCCAAGATTGGCTTGTCCATCCGCTCTAGCATCTATGATATCGACCTTAATACTGCTACGGGCGAGATCGAGGGACTTTTTAAGTGTTTTTTTTTGTTTGAATAAATGTTTTATTGTGATTTTCGTGTTTTATTTTTGGCAAATGATATATCCTTGGTGAATTGGCCAAGATTGGCTTGTCCACCCGCTCTAGCATCTATGATATCGACCTTAACACCACCACTGGTGAAATAGAGGGACTGTTTGAAGTGTTTTTTTTTTGTTTGAATAAATGTTTTATTGTGATTCTGGTGTTTTATTTTCCTTTTAACCTTAAGAGGTTAAAAGTAAAATATTAAAATAAGTTTTAATTAATCTCTTCGAGGGAAAAAATTTCGTTGTATCCAACAATGTTCACTGCTTGGATGTTAGTTGTTTTAGTTTCGAAACACGTAACATAATATTATAATATTGATAAGTACCTAGATTAATTAAGTAGTCTAATTTTTTTCTATTTAATTAAATGGCAACACGAAAATAAAGGTGTTTACACAACTTTCGTTTAATAAAAACTATTTTTTTATAGCTGATGTGCATTAAATGGTTGCTTCATAATAGAACTAAGCTAACTAGAATAGAGACTAGTAGGTAACAAATTTTGTTTTTCAGCAATCTGCCCTAGATTGCTCTTAAAACAATACTATGTAACCTATTATTAGTATCATAGAAGTAACTAGGTAATGCGTATTTTGGGTTAATTTTCTGTTTGTGTTTGTCTGTAGTTAAAGAGCTTTATCCTAGAAAATATAATTACCGCTGAATTTAAAACTGTATAGAGCGTTGGTACCTAATACCTAAATAATTTTGTTTCAAAAATTACCTACAGAGCAGCATAGACTTAATTCTAAATTATCCATAACTACAACATATTCGCGATGTGATGAAAAACATGCACACCACTCGAGGTTTATTTATCTTTTTTCTTAGCATATAATATAAACGTTATTAATCAGATCCTATAAATATCAATGCATCAGAATCAATTCTTGTAATTCAGTTGTATCATAACTTTGAAGCTAGTTTTATTAAACAATCTTATATTGAAAAGCGACCAAAATATTTCGACAGATGAAGTAGGTAGGTACATAACCATTCATATCTATATAAGTATCTGAATATGTTTCTCTCATTGTACTTTCTTCGCTTCATTTTTGTTCAATTTTGACAATGGTTTTGTTATTTTATTAAAAACTGGGGGTTCCCCCCGCCTTCGCTCGTACATATTTACGTTTTCTCTCCGAAAGAATAAACGAAATTGGTTTAGTGGTTCTTGAGTTTTAGCAACACATTTGGCGATTTATTTTATTATAAAAGTTAAATAAACAAACTTTCGATAAATAAGGAAAACAACACAATTTTATAGAGCGAGATGAAAGAACTTCATAAAAACTGATTGCGAAACCGTCGTATATATTATAGAGTTATGAAACTTTACTAGTTACTATAGTGGAGCCAATTTAATAGGCAACATTTGACGTCTATCAATTTTATCTTCATAGGGTGGTAACCTGCATAAAAACATCGATTAAAGTGAATTAATCGATACGGACTTGAAACATTTGTCAATCGAACTTGAAACACATGTCAATAATTTATGATAATTTTTATTCCCAAGTAATCAATGCATTCGATTCTAGATGTCTGATTTCGATTTTTAGAGTAACGTCTCTGGTATTTAAAAAGAAAAAAGGTTTATTGACACAAAATTGTAGCGACGTCAGTTCTTTAAATCAGAAATTGTTTATTATGTTTAGAATGGTTTATCAGTAAAATCAAATCCTAAAATACTTATATCGGTAATTATTATAATAAATATGTAATCGTACTTGAAAAAAGTTAAGCAAATGTGCAGTTCTAACAAAACGAAATATCATGTTATTTTATGTTGTCGTTACTAGGTTACGTTGTTGAATTTTGTTGAACTGTCAAATTTTGCCTATTAAAATGGCTCTACTATAACTAATTTATCGTAAAAAAACATAAATTATATTGCATATTATGGTTAAAGTAAAACTCTCTGTTTTTTTGATTGAAAATATTTAAAAAAAAAGCTGCGAAAAGCTTAGATGAGATAATAATAATTGAGTGCGGAAATTTAAGTCAAAGATACATACATACCTAACTAATAATATGTATAATCAAGAACAAATATTATTCATGTAATAAACATATAGTTACGTAGAGACACATTTTTGCGAAAATGTTCACCAGATATGCAGTTAATATTGAGGAGTATCAAAATCATATCCAAAATGCTTAACATAGTTACAAAATAATAATCGCGTGATCTATAATGATCTATGACGCGTATATTATTGTAAGATCCGGGGTCAGTAAACCAACATTTTTACAATGCTAATGTGTGTAGATTAAGTTAACAAAAATGTGGTCCTGCTAAATACATCTACCAAACCAAATTTATGACATTTTAAAGCTTTGATTGCCACAGTAGCAATCAAAGCCTGAAATAGAAATAGCATGAAATAGACAGACCTACTTAACTACGTTGTTAGTAAATATCTAAAAAATATGTAACTTTTTAACCTATTTTATATAAGGACTTATTTGTCTACATTATTTCTGTGGTATTTGGTACGTACCACTTAAGTGCAAAATGGTGATTTTTGGGTACCTATGAGCGTTTGAAAGTTTTCACGGTTGCTACCCTGTTGCTACAGATCGGAATAAACACTTGAGTAAAACAAATTTATGATATTTAAATGTCTATTATGTTCAAGTTTTGAACACTTACAAAAAAAATAAAAAAAATGTTCTAGTTCAAGAGTAATTGTTACTTAACATGTTTGTACCAAAAGAAAAAATGTGAAAATGATGTGAAAATGTCTAAAACGTGTGTACTTAAGTGGATTAGAGCATATTTATTTGTACTCTTATTCCTATTTTTACATTAATGGAAAGGATTTTTCATTTTTTTTTCGACGGAGACATAATCAGACATTAAAAAACAAATATTATGGGGAAACGTCTTCAATAGTAAATAGATTTAACCATATATAGTAAAAACAAAAACGAATAGGAGTGTGATTTGCCACAAATAAGTACTCATAAAAAAGCCAGGAAATATTGTGATTTTCGTGCAATATGCAATTCTCTGATACTCTCTCTACAAAGTAAAATCCTAAAAGTAGTGTGTGTTTGTGTGTGTGGTTCAGAAGTCACGGTAGTTCGCTTGCCTGCCGTGCTAGATGCTGCGGGATCGATCCCATCAACCGACATGTACCAATGTGTCTTTTTCGGATGCATAAGTAGATTCTCTAATAACCAGAGATACATCTTCTATAACAAGAAAACATCATCATTTCTAATAACAGGAAAACATCGTGATGGCAAGTGGCAACCGGGATTTTGGTCTGAAATCACCAACCAGCAGTGAGCAAGCGTGGTGATTACTGCTCATGTCTTCTCCTTGTGAGAAGATGTCTTTACCCTGCAAATAGTTACGAGCTGGATCAAGTCAAATAAAATTTGTTTGTAAAACGTACCACTACAACATTCATTCGTAGTCGTCATT
Source organism: Colias philodice (assembly GCF_061535455.1). Taxonomy (NCBI): domain Eukaryota; kingdom Metazoa; phylum Arthropoda; class Insecta; order Lepidoptera; family Pieridae; genus Colias; species Colias philodice. The sequence continues at coordinate 5,869,226 of NC_143103.1, read as the reverse complement.
ACTGTCACTGAAAGTCATAAGATTGTTTCGGGTCGGACCATGAGACAATGATTTGAAATAATCATCATAAATTGGATCACTTATTGGCAGGAGATCTAAGATATCTTTGAATTTCAGAGCATCGATATTGATAGGCTCATTAGAGGCCAATGGCAAAGCCACTTCGGAGACTTCTATCTTTTCTCAGTTCTCTTAAACCAGAAATACAGAAACTCTTCATTTTCACTCAAAGAGTATTTAAAATCTACGTCATTAGACTTTTCATACATCAACCAGAAAATACAGTTCTAACCAAATGTAGTTTTGTCTGTTGCAGTATTTCTTTTGATAAAATGAGTAGGTAGTCAATAGTTTCGAAAATGGAAAGAAGTCAGATTCATTCATTAATTTTACATCATGGCGATTGCTGGTCATTTTCATTTATCTCGAGGAACGGAGATGGTGCTGTTTCTTTTTTGAATGAATCTTTCAATATCTGCTTAACAGGCAAGATACCGTTAAGATACCGTTTTTGACCTGAAAAACACTGAATATAAAATAAGCTACTCTACTTCTTCTGCCAAATGGTTAATAAAATGCCATAAGCATGATGCGATTTCATCCGCACCTCTTTGAGCTATTCCTTCATACATAACATAATGGAATGTTCGTCTAATAGTAACTTTGTGGATTTTTAAATTAAAAGTCCAAAGTTTCTTTTATAAATAGACTGGGGTAGAAGCCTTTGAAAATAGTGAAAAGATAAAAAAAATCGCAGTCGGATGAAACCCATTAGAAAAGGAGGGGAATATGATAAAAATGTAAGGAAAAATAAATTACGGTCAATCCGAGTTCGGGAAGCGGGAGGGGGGAGCTTTTAAGAGGAAAAAATGGTTTCTCTCGATTTCCGACAAAACTACAAGTCCTATAGAAAAAAGTTCAATGGCAAAGTTGTAGGTAATAGGCATGACGAAAGATTTTGAAATTCTCTTCCATAATGTGTGTATACGTATACTATACAAGAAAAACCCTATATTTCGGTAATATACTTAAATTTAACGAAGATTAAAGCCATTTTTCAAAAAATATTTAATATCTGTGCCAAAACAGCTCGCAGGTGTCATGGCGTAGGCGTGACGTCAAACTTTGGTAAATACGTAATTATTTGTACGCATTGCGAAGAAAATTAAAAAAGTCTTTATTTAATATGTGTTATAGAAACGAATTACAAAGTTTATAAGTGGTGTGCAGTATTGCAGTGTGAATCCACATAAAAATAATGCTCAAAAATGTGTTAGTAATTATTTCGATGATTTCAAGCGAAAAAATAATAAGAAATTATTGTATAAAGTTGGCGCGGAGAATCCCGAACCATGTATTCGTGAATTCGCAATTATATTTCTGTTCTGAGTCGATAAAGTATACGTGAAACAATAGAAAATAAATAAAAATGCGTATTCTCAACATATTCATAACAACAAAATACATCTGACGTGAGTTGTTTACTTATGCGTGACGTCACGCGTGTTTTAGTCAAAATGGCGAACTTCAGAATTTCAATGTTTTATTTTATTGATAATCTCATTAATCTTAATGTTTTTAAGATTTCTAAGTCGCTATATTTAATTTATTTATTATACATTTTCCCTTAAAAACACTAATACGATCATTTATGGATACTGTCGTCATGCCTATTAAAAGTTCTACAACTTTTGCATTCACAATTTTTTCACATAACCTAAAAATTTAGGTGAAAAATTCAAAAAACCAAGTTTTTGGTCTTTTATTTCTATCTACTTCAAAATTTATTTTTTTTTCTACAAAATTTCGTGGAAACTTACTTTATTATGTCCCAAATACACTGTAATTTATTTGATTGAAAATATTTATTTTTTCGCCTTATTTTGAATTAATACCAAAAAAACAACCTAATTTTCAATCGAAAAGTCACCCGTCAAAATATCAGCTTTTTTCAAAAACTTGGGGTGCCTTTTATTCATTGAAATCTCTACTTTCATATGGTGTAAAAAAAATAAACACCACCATAGTAAATGTTCTCAGGAAATGCATACAAACAGTCTGAAAATTAGCTTTTACTAAATCAGGCACAATTCTTGAACTCTATATCTTCTCTTGTATCGGCTTTTCGGTAATATTTCAAAAGAAAAATAATTATCTGTTCTAAGTTTAATATTTTACAGCATATTCAAAAGCAAAATGATGTCGATAAAAACATTTCAGGTAGTTCGAGAAGTGTGCCTGATTTAGTAAAAGCTAATTTTCAGACTGTTTGTATGCATTTCCTGAGAACATTTACTATGGTGGTGTTTATTTTTTTTACACCATATGAAAGTAGAGATTTCAATGAATAAAAGGCACCCCAAGTTTTTGAAAAAAGCTGATATTTTGACGGGTGACTTTTCGATTGAAAATTAGGTTGTTTTTTTGGTATTAATTCAAAATAAGGCGAAAAAATAAATATTTTCAATCAAATAAATTACAGTGTATTTGAGACATAATAAAGTAAGTTTCCACGAAATTTCGTAGAAAAAAAATAAATTTTGAAGTAGATAGAAATAAAAGACCAAAAACTTGGTTTTTTGAATTTTTCACCAAAATTTTTAGGTTATGTGAAAAAATTGTGAATACAAAAGTTGTAGAACTTTTAATTACCTACAACTTTGCGATTGAACTTTTTTCTATAGGACTTGTAGTTTTGTCGGAAATCGAGAGAAACCATTTTTTTCTCTTAAAAGCTCCCCCCTCCCGCTTCCCGAACTCGGATTGACCGTAATTTATTTTTCCTTACATTTTTATCATATTCCCCTCCTTTTCTAATGGGTTTCATCCGACTGCGATTTTTTTTTGTTTCAAAAATTATCTACTCTAGTCTAAAAAGGCTACAGATGCAGTTAAATTTGGAATCTGTAAACAAACAGCTTTTATCTTTTAGTTTCATAGTGAAATGTTGCCTTACGCTCCGATTTTTCTAAATCTATTCTAATCTGACATGAAAGAATGAATTTGAAGAGACAAAGAATCAAACCTTGTGCATGTAGGTATCGTTATTTGGCTTTTTAAACGTTTACCAATCTTTAAATTGATTTAAAGATTGGTAAACGTTTCTGAACACACAAAGTCTAAGAGATCTTGCATCACATGCATGTTTCTTTATAGGCTTGAGACCTAATGTCTGAAGATTTAAATTATGTGCCAAATAACGTTATATTTAAGTAAGGGAGAAGACCTGTTAAGTTCACAAATAATTTTATTTGATTTGGTACAAATAAGTTAAGTGATGATAATAATTATTCAAGTTTGGTCTAATTATGTTAAGTGCTCTTACGTTGCAAATGGCCGTTCGTTGATTGAGTATTCGTTTTACAAGTCTATGTTAAGTTATATTAATATATTTGTATCAAATAAAAATATTTTTTTTTGTACTTAAGGGGTTTTGATACAACCTATTTAAGGTATTTCTACTATCAATAGGCTTATGTGACATAGACCAAACGAAAGAGGACGTTTTTATCAGTATAGATGGCCAAAAAACAAAAAATGGCCATTTTTGCACTTACGAGGTATATACCAAACACCACAGATTTTGATTATAAACTATTATACAGCCTGACAGCCAATAGAAGTTACAAGAACGATAATGGAGGTACAGTACAGAATTTAATCAAAATATAGAGACGTGAGAATTGCGTATAAAGTGCAAGTGGTACAACCACAAACATCTAAATTAATAAAATAGTATAGTAGCAACATACTACAGCGTACGCTAACGTCAATTTAGTACATAATTCATAGATTTTCCTTATTTCATTCAAGCCCCTATCATTCAAGAGCTCGGCGTGAGTAATGTGTAATTAACGATGTTTCACTTGTTTAGGGCTTCCATTTTTTTACTAGTGAAATAATAATAATAATATTCAAAGTCATTTTTAAATAAGTATTGTGTAAAGTTTATTCATGAGTAAACTTTATATAGAATTTAATTTTACTCAGTTTATTTAGGTATAATTACTGTTCATCTACCATCTTCGATAACAAACTATTTTCCATTAACCATTTATAAAGTATAAACATACGTTATTTTCAATTCGGATTTCGGCATTTGGCTTATGTCCAACTAACTACAGATAATAAAATTCCTAGAATCTCTGTTTAAGAGATCGGAAAATGAAAATCGTAAGATTTTTTATATGGTTAAGCAGTAGCGAGTAGCGACGAACCTTAGGCACGCACCTACACCATTTATAAAAATATATGTACGCAGAGCTATGTACATATTTTTCGTTTACTTATAAAACTTAACAAAAAAAGGATGTCCAGGAAAATGCGAATTGAACTGTTAATAATTGTGAAGCTTGAAGAATTTTACATAGCGTGTTATATGAATTAGTAAGAAAAAGTAGAGACTTTCCTACCAAGTTAAACATATTAGGTAATTAGGATGAATAATTCTATATAGCTAATAGCTATACTATTCCTAACTACGTCAAAGCCGTTATGTCTAGATGAAACGTGAAAATCTTCTACTAAGCGTCATCATGTTTATCTTAATATACATCAAGTAACTATTATTTGTAAACCAAGGTCGTACCTATGTGCCCTATTTGCATACCAATACTAAACAGCTTACTTGAGCTATGCAATGATTTCATGTGTACTGTATATTTATCTCATTTAATGGAACTAATCGACCGTGAACAAATTGTAGATCATCGCTGAAATAATTCAATCACGTCATAGGTTTTTTTTATTATGAAATGGAACAAGACAGCCTAGGTACCTACTTGAGTACAGTTTGGCAACATCTGTAAAAGATCACTTTACGTTTACGGCATACCCACATTGCGAACGACCTGGTACTAAATTCAGTACAGTTTTTATTTTTCCTTAGGCCTTGGAAAATGCGATTATTAAGTGCTATTTAAAGAATCCTTTCTTTATGTCTAATATCCCAATGAGATGGCTGGTTAATCTAATAATGGCTACCACTTATTTACAGTTAATACATACATATAATAAAATACATACACATAATGTATTGGTACCTATATGTATATACCTATGAGGTACGCGCTAGCGAAGTTTTCAGAAGTTGTAAAAGGTAAAATTTTAACAACCTAAGTATCGGTGACAGCTTGTACTGTTCAAAAATGTACTTTCATGTCTATAAACAGTAATTGAATATCAACACCAAGAACACTCTACATATGGGCTTAGGCGGTTAATTGTCATGAATCACGTTCGTCAGTGGACTTGACCAAAGTACCATAAATCCTTTTAAAATGGTCTTCGTGTAAATTTACATAATGAATATTGTGTGAACTGTACCTAATTTGGGTTAAAACAAAACAAAGATTAAGTACTTACCTACCTAATCTTTGTTTGAAAAAGCTTACCTTAGCTAGATAAGAATGCTATGATAAGAATTCCATGACTAATAAAGTTGTTTTATGATATCTATTCGAAATGGTTAGGCTGGGAAAAAGTCACAGCTGAAAGTCGAGGCTGGTATGAGTTAGAAAACACGCAAAAACTAATATGACACTCTCCTCATAGGTATAAGCATGTCTGTGGGTATAAGGTATGTATTATTTATTCGCTCGTGCAACGTTCATGGAAATAAGTTTTACGCATTTGTCATTGAATATTTCTTATTTCTTAGAATGATTGACCGCTAGATCATTATATATCATTACCGATTAAGCAAGGAAGTTAAATAAGTACCTAAGTTCTAAATGGCAATTGCAAGGACCCAATTATTTATTAATTACGCTTGCTTACGTTTTAATCTATGATTGCTATGTTTAGAATAATATAAAATACGTTTTGAGTCACACGAAATAACCGTTATTACCTAGTAACGGTGCATTTACGTCAAACGAACATAGGAGCTAGAGCAAGAGCATTCTTTCGTGATCTTTTAGTGTAAACGAAAATTCGTGTTTAGTGTGGTTCAGTATTAGAATATTACATAGAATCTTCGAACGCACTAAAAACAACGAAAGAATGCTCTACGCCTGTTTACACTTAAATAATTTGACATGGTAGAGTTAGAATGAGCATGCGCTCTGTTAGGTAAATCGTGGCGTATTGTGTTTAGAAAAAACACAAATATAATTTTTAACACACAGAAATTGCACTTTAATCCAATAGGCCTTCTTCCCCTGCACCCCGCGCGGTACTGGTACTTCTCTCAAGCTAAGCCGGTAGATCTGACCCTTCCGTAGCTCTGACCATTAAGAGAGAAGCCAGTAAACTATTAATACAAGGCATTATATTCATAAAATATTGCTGATTATAGTCCATGTCAGCAATATTGGACAGTGTAACAGCTCGCTTTATGTAAATGCACCGTAAGGTGTACCTACCTATAGGCATAGAGCATTAAATATCAATAACGAAATAAGTACCTAGTTATGTCTATAATATTTTTAAATCATTGTTTGAACAACTCTTCTGAGACGACAATATAATATCTTGTAACATATAATTTTTATTTGAATTAACATTAGTTAACCCGATTCCATGACACACTTACCTATTTATAATTAGTAAGTATTTGAGTTATTCAAATCACCTGAAGGAAAACAGAAGAATTTAACAAAGTCATGTTCTTCTCCGTAATAGAGTCCAATGTTACATCATTTTGAAATTAGTCTTAAGTTTTCTGCTGTTTCATTAAAGGGGGGTCACTGCAGGAAAAATATGCAAACAAGACAATAAAACTCATACAGATAAAAAAGTTCTTTCAATCAATCTTAATAAATCAAACCACATGAGGTCATGCTATCAATGAAACATTGATTAGTTAAGAGAGTGAATGCATACAGCTTTTAACGTTAATCATTGCGAACGTGTTGCGAACCGTTTTGATTTAAAAATAAGAGTAAGCTCTAAATATAAAGCACACACGTGCCACTACAGTCTTCAAGGACGCCAGACGCCCACAGTACGTAATATTCTTTGTATTAGGCTTCGGGTGACACACCTTAATATTACATAACACAATATAATATTTATTTGATATGTTATGTAAATGAACATTAATTTGCACTACACGGAAACTCTATTCTCTCTAGTTAAAATATTATGTTGAACTCATGGATAAAAATAATTGATAACCTTGGTGTCGTAGGAGTACGATTCACTACTGAAATGAAAAAGAAACACAGGAAGAGAAAACTTTACTTTCACTTTGATCTAATTTTTGACTACGTGCCTAATTTATTTCTTTACTACTGTGATTACATACTGCGAATGTGAAATATTTATTTTATTTTTAAAAAGTTTAAAAGGTTTAAAAAGTTTAAAAAGATTTCATTTTAAATATAATGGGATACTTCGAGGCGAGGGCGAACTCGAGCTGAAATGAACAGACGTACTACGTGCATGTAATAACGTTTTATATTTTATTGATTTTTAACATATTAAATTAGGAAGTAAGTAGGTAATGGAGAAAGTCGCCAGTTTTGTGTGAAGGGAAATGATTTTCAGCGCTATCAATACATTAATGAAAAGGCAACCATGCCTATTCATAAAAACTATATTGTTTACATATTTTTTGGACCCGATTGTCAAATATAGTATAATTGTTTTATTTCATTGATATTTTTGTGAGATATCATAGTATGTAGTTAGATATATATAATTTATAATTACTGAAATTTATATGCCTATGGGGTTTTTAATATGTCCACAAAATATGATTCATAAACCATAGATACAAATTCCTGAAACACTCAAATCAGCACTTAAGCACAGCACATACGAGCTTCACAGAATTCGACCCAATTTTCTCCATGGGTTTATTCCTACGGTCTATCATCATCTCACCTAATTTTGTACCGTTTACGTTTAGTAATTTATTTTTTCTAAATATTAATTTTTAAATCTCCGTTTATCGATTCGGGACTGAGAAAGAAGAGGGAACTTTTACTATCAGAATGCAGAAGTTCTAGGATTTTAAATGCACTAAAAAGTAAATTGCATAAATAATTGCAGTCTACACTTAGTCAATTTATATTATTAATAAATAGAAATTACAATTACATAATTAATACTTTAATTGATAAAATGAGTCACGATAAGCGGTGTTTGCACCGCTCGCTCCTTAAACCAATGGTCCGAGTCCGAGAGATACCTAGTAGTAATAGAGAAATCGAAATAAAATGACTCTCTGTCAAGCACATCATCTGTGTATGAACTAGATTTTTATTATAATTATAGATACATGATCTTCCATTCTTTTCTCATTTTTTGGGAATATGTAGATTGTAGAGCCAAATCCTGGCTCTATCTTTTTAAGCAGTGAGAAGGTGCCTTATCGAGGCTTAATAAAATATGTCAACCTAATTTTTTATAAGCCAAATTTTAATTAAAAGATCGACTGTAAGTAACACAATCCTATCCACTTCCATTTCAGTTTCCTTTTATTTTTGGACAATAATTAGAAATTATAGAGGTGAAACATGTTGAAAACGAACAAAAAGAAAATGACGTAGGTATCGCGAAATGTCGATAATATTTCGGGGCTATCGATCCTCTGTGCAGCTCCTATATACCTAAGAACTGCCTTCCAGTGCCTACTAGTACTTTCAGCGCCGGCGTCTGAGCATGACGCGCTTGCGTATTATTTACCATACAAGATAACAAACGGTCACATGCGTGCTACGTGCATTTTACCTATAAGTTGTACGATAACATGTTCAACGTAGAAAATAGTGCAGCTGCGTTTCGATACTTAAGTGTGCGAAATTAACAAATAAAAAGTACAAAATGTGGTTTATTATAGTTTTGGGTTTATTAACTTCAGTGAACTGTGAAAAAAATAATACAGCTTGCTGCCTACCGGAGCAAGGTTTATTTGTGGATGGGCAGAATACTTGTGAAAATGCTGTTACCAAAATTCGAACACCGACACGATTAACATGTAACAGTACGGACCAAATATCTATGAGTATTTTCAATTATACAATAAAAGATGATGGGACTCTCAGTATATTAGATGAACTATTTGACACCGATGTAGAATATGAAAAGTAAGTCGAGTAAAATATTAAAAAGTTTGGAAAATCCAAAAGTGCACGACTCATAATGCTCATTTAATTATGAAATAAATAAAAAAAAAAAACTTATTGTAGTTTTCGTTTTTTATTAATTGCAATTAAACGACACTGAATTAATTAATCATTCGCATTCAGTGACCTACAATCGTCGATTAGAATATTTAAAAAAAAAAATTTAACTCAAATGATGGATTTTTTCACAAGTTATAGTGTTTTCAGGTTTCACACATGACGGACAGGAAAATTTTTTGACCTATTTCGGTGTTTTTTTCCAATTCTATTGAAGTAAATCAATTTTTAAAAAGTATGGGATTAATCTCCATTAAATTATCTCGACAATAGTATGCAAAATATCTTGATTCCGTGAACTAACAAGGCTATAATAATAAGAATAACTGCAAAAATGAGGCGAAAAAAATTTTTCGATCGTAAAGCACTCTCTGATGCTTCGCATCATGAGTCGTGCATAACAAGTGCTTCGCTTTATCGCTTCGTTAAAAATATATAGTACTAGCTTACCGCCCGCGGCTTCGCCCGCTTTGTCTAAAACCTAATAAATTATATACTTAAACCTTCCTCTTGAATCACTTTATCTATTAAAAAAGACGTGTGGCACTCGGGGACTGCCGCGGTAAAGCTATTGCATAGCATGCCTTCAAGCCACACCTCCGTGTCCGTCGGAGTGGGGAGCGTGAGGTTTTTTCGTTACGGAATTTCTCGATTCGATCCCCGCGCTCAAGGCCCGCGATAGAAGCTATGCAATAGCTTAAAAAACCGCATCAAAATCCGTTGCGTAGTTTTAAAGATTTAAGCATACAAAGGGACATATGGACAGAGAAAGCGACTTTGTTTTATACTATGTAGTGATTATAGTAAACAAAAAACTAGATCAAGGTTTTGCTCGATGAATATTCGCGCAATATTCGTACGAAGGACTTTAGGTTTATGAGATGACGAGATCACACTTACCTATAAGGAATACCTTCCAATAATTTAAGATCAAGTTTTAAAAGGTTAAGCATCACAAAAAGTATTTTATATGTATATTCTTTCAATTTGGTTTTCAATATCGTAGTTAACTAGATTTTCAACCTACAACATAGGTAGGTACCTGGTACTTGGATTAACACATAGCATCCTATGACCTATCCTACTAATATCCTACTAATATTATAAATGCGAAAGTTTGTGAGGATGTGTATGTGTGTGTTTGTTACTCTTTCAGGCAAATACTACTGAACAGATTGCAATGAAATTTTGCACACATATAGAGGGTAACTTCGATTAACACATAGCATAGGTTTTATCCCGGAAATCCCACGGGTAAGGGAACTAACTATGCGGGATTTTCTTTGAAAACGCGGGTGAAGCCGCGGGCGGAAAGCTAGTTACTTATAAGAACTGAACCAAGCTGAATGTAAAACACTAACTGCTTTTTATTTTCACCCGGGTTGCTCCGTGAATAAAAAAATTGCACCTTACTCCGTAGAAATGAAGGTTTCTAAAAAAATAATTTTTATAGCTAACTAGTACGGCTATTTTTTTACTTATTTTACGTTATTTACGTTATTTTTTTTCTAGGTATTGTGTAGCAGGGAGCATAGTAAATCAGACGGAAGGTTTGCTGGTTTTTTGTTCTGAAGACGAAGAGAAGCTAATAGAAGGCAATGTACTCGAATATTGTATGATTGTTTCCGTCATATTTCTTACGCTCACAGCGTTTATTTACTGTATATTGCCAGAAGTAAGGTACGTCAATCATTACCTACCTTATTTGTTTATAGTCGTCACATTACATTTTATCAATGTGAATTTATTACCGTTGAGTCCAGAGTCAGCTTAGCGTGGTTTAGCATTATGGAAGAAGTAAGAAACGTTTATAGACGTGGGAGAGCATTACGATATCTAAAGGATAAAGCACCTTATGAATTCACTATAAGTACATATTTTAAATTAACAATTTAAAAAAGTATTGTTATAATATATTTGTCTCATGATTTCTGTAATGACTATGTTCAAGGATTAAAAAATCATTCAACCGTATACTTGATGTCTGTCTATCCGCTAAAATCGTTCATCCGAAAACTTCTTATTATTTGCATTCATAAAAATGATAAACACTTTAGAACCCGGAATGAAAATGGTTATACAGTCACTTACCAGAAATTGAACGTTTATCCACTTTGTGAATGAGACTTATGATTCATATTTTAACTTGAATGATTATATCTAATGCTCATTACTACATATAAGTGCTCACATCCCCAGTATAATCTCTATGTAGAGCTGAGATAATTAAAATATTTTGGGTAGGTAGGTATTTGACATTTGTAGTTATAAAAGTTTTGGTAGGTAAGTCATACGTTATTATAATTATATTATAGTTAAGAAATTAAATATGAAATAATCAACTTTATATTTTCTTCTTATAAGCTGACGAATGAACGTAGAGTACATTTTTATATTCAAATAATCTGAATGATTACAAGTTGAAACTTATAATAACGTAATATTATTTCATCAGCATCAACATCATCATGATGATGGATACTTTTAATTGTTATTGTTTAAGTATTCAGCTCAATTCTTAAAACTCAACCGCTTGTAACGGGAATGGTCCATGACAATGCGAAATTACGTTTATTCAAATGATAAATTGGGACGCAAAAAATTGAAATTCATTGAACTCCATAGTTTCCGAAATGTTTCATTCAATGATTTGACTAAAGTATTTCCTTGTTCGAGTTCTGATATCGTGAAAAATCGGACTCCGACTGAGACACTCAAAACAGTGAACCAGGATTTTTATTTAAATACATCATGTATATAAGAAGGTGTATTATTATTTGAAATAGAGAATCGGATTTTTGCGAGTTGCGATTGCGTGCATATTGCGATATTTCTTAATTACTCTTATCTTTATAATATCTACATAATTATGTTATTTAAAAGAAGTATTAAATAACAATTGATAACTTTTTTAACCGATTATATAGTTAACCTGAAGGTATTCAATTAAACATTAATGAAAGTGGGTCTTTTAGGACTTATCCTGGACTTATTTAATAAATAAATTGTATAAGTATTGTGTTAAAATGTTACTAAATTAGTACTTGCAATATTAGAAATACTAATATTTATATCAGTGTCCGTTGGTTTGTAAGTCTTTCTCGTTTGAACGCAGCAATAAATGGTAAGACTTTTAAACATTCTCAAACCATGGGGAACTTCAAATAAGCTTCAAATATTAAAAATACAAAACAATCATTACAAAACTTAGGTATTTGCCTAATGCCTTGTCATCTTGAGCGATTCTTTTTCCCGCTCTATCCAAAAGTCGACGCTCCCTATGATTACTTTCTTAAATCAAAATATTATGTATGTTAATATTTTCAATATTTTTTCAGAGATCTTCAAGGAAAAAGCATCATCAATTTCTGTCTGAGCTTGGCTACAGGTCTTGGAATTTTAGCTTTAATGAAATTAATGGAATATTCTGATATGAATTTATGCGCAGTACGAGGTACATATTATTACGTTTTATTTAATGTTAATTATTTTTTTATGTATTATAATAATACAAAACTATCAATCCCATTTAAATGTGTCAAAGATTGGGATGGATGTTTGTTAGTCATGTATGTAAATGCTATTTCACACAGAGATAGAGTAAAGAGATTTGGTCAAGATATGGTCAAGATAGACTGGTTTACCTAAGCGTGAGATGTCATACTATGAAATGTACAATGTACATACCTACTTAACTAGTACATTCAATTAAAATTCTGAAAAATAAAATGATGACACCAAAGCGTGCCTAGATGAATTTTCCTTCTTGATTTTTTTCTTCATGAATTTTTTTTCTTTTTTCAGGATTTTTGACATACTTCTTTTTACTAGCAAGTTTCTTTTGGATGAACGCTATTGCGTTGCAAATGATGTTGTATATAAAGTGAGTATTCATTTTGATTTTACGTTCGAAGAAAATAGAATCTTGAACTTTTTATAGTGTTAATCAGGAACGTATGTATAGGTACCTACTACATACGTACCTAATAGCATATTATGGGTATGTAAGTAAATATAATTAAAAAAAAGAGTTAAATTATATATCAGTGTGTGCAAGACAAACTAAAGAAATTTATAAATTACGATTAAATATGATTTCAGTGCTCTCCTTATATTTCAGGCGACCATTCATGCACGATTATGGCTGGAAGCCTTTCATCTGGTATGCACTTTACGCCTGGGGGTGTCCCACACTCCTAACTATATGTATGGCAATCGTTAACTTCCACCCCGGGAAACACCAGAAACCTGGCATTGGTTTGAACACATGTTGGTTTTTCAGTAAGTGATTTTTTGTCTAGTGTAATGTGTAGGTTTAAATGTTGATTGTGTGGCCAGTGGGAAAAATATGACGACGTTTTGGAAGGATTTCATGAATTTGCACATCGAACAAACTGTTTATTATGCGAAAAAATCCAATTAAATACGCATGATTGAATAAATTATCTTGAGTGGTACTAAATTAACGTGTGGAAGATGTTTGATGAATTTAAAGTTACTACCAAGGTTAGCCTTTTTTGTCCATGTGCGATGTATCGTGTATGTTTATTTAATCATCATCAGTACATAATATATTTGTTATTTATGTAGCTGGTGCGACAGAAGCGACTCTACATAGCTCATAACTCATAATATAGGTAGGTACCTACCTACCTAGATGTCCGTGGTGTCTGTTGGTGGTGTCCATGTGGTGTCAAACTTACATAATATGTAATAGTTATATTTTTAAGTATAATTCGACCGCCATATATTTGGATCATTCTATTCTATATTGTGCAATAATGATTGCCATATTTCGTAGAAATTATTGTTAGTGTGTGAATCTTAGTATGAATAGATAGGACACATCTAAGTACCAACTTTAACTAAAATATTCACTTGTTTTTTCTAATTCAGGAGAATCTACAAAACGAATAAAAAGTGTGAAATTTTATTTTTTTGGTTTAGCACATAGTCTATACAATTTATATCGTCGCTTGTAATCATATAACAAAAACAGATTCTGATTTCAATTAACACATGTTATTATTTTTGTTCTAGATACGCGCCAGCAGTGGTATTATATGTATAGTGTTATGTCGATTATAATAATATTGAATATCTTCATATTTATTTACATATCGATGTACATGTGGAGGCAAAAATTTTCATCGACGCATGTAAAGGCAATGCGCTATAGGTATGAAATTTTCTATAAACATACATATTGATTAGCAATTCTGTAATTGATGAATTAATTGCTAATTTTTCTTTTAGGTTTACGATGTCTGTTAGGCTATTTGTTTTATTGGGATTGCCTTGGATATCGGAAATGATCAGCACATTATCCACAGCAAGTATCGTTTGGTGAGTATTGGGAATAGATAATATGTGTATTAGTGCAGTTTTTCACTAGTTAAAACACGTGGTTAGCACAGATTGTTTATTTTATTTCAATAATTTCAGTTAATAAAAAAAAAAGTTTGTGTGGACGAAGTCGTCGACAACAACTAGTATCGAATAATCTATATTCTAATCGAAATGATCTCAAACGATTATAATATTGTACTAGATAATAAACATTCTCATTAATTTTGCAATTAATATTTTATTTGCATTAAATCCTTGAACACCTATCAACCTACAAAGATAATAAAGAATTCTTATCATAATAGGTATAATATTATGTATCTAACATATTTGAAAACAAATTTCAATAAAAATTTTACTTTAACAGGGTCGTATTGGATATATTTAACACACTGCAAGGGCCAGTAATTTTCCTGGTTCTTGTCGTATTCCGTCAACGAGTTGTTAAGGCACTATATAAGCGAGGCTATTTGGATTGCATCTCTGGAGTGGTCGAGAGGTACTTAGCGGTTGCGGACGACGACGAAGACATCGTTCAGCACACAGCCGACGTCGCTATGGACGACCGAAAATTGGACTTGTGATGAAATGAAAATATCTACATGAACTACGTGGCTTGGCTTTTATTGAAATATATATTTAAATATACGCTGATAAGACTCTCTAAGATGTAGTTAAAGACTTTGAATATGTTTTGTCTAGATACAGCGTCATACTGTTACTATTGGGACAAAACTTCGAGCTCCTTTAATATGCGTGCCTGAAAATATGAATTCATTTAATTTGTGTATGCGTGATGGTGAATGTCACAATGTAAAGAAAAATACATGGATGTATGAAAATTGAAAATGTTCTAAAGGATAAACTAGTCGAAGAGTTACAAATGGAGTAATCTAGTCCAAAGACTTCATTAATATTATTTTGTCTCTATATGCAGGTACTTACATTATGTCTTCTAAAGAATAATGATTAAATATAACAGTATTATGAGTCCGTTTTTTTTAAAGGAAGAAGATTGAATCGTCATAAACTTATTGTATGTATGATATTATGTAAATCATTTTATTGTGTGTCAGTAGGTACATGAATATTAATTGCATTTTTTATTAATCTCAATGGTACTAATACTGGATAGTATTTTCAACTGGAGGAGTTAGTACATGAGTAGTACCTACCTAGTATTCTTTTATTTCATTTTAGTTTATAAATTAAGTTTAACATTAAATACATTTATGAGTACCTACCTACAAAATATTTTTCAATAATAAAATTTACGTAATCTATCGTTTCTACTTCTTTTTTTCCTTAATTTTCCCATATATGTATATCCCATTTATCCTTTGCTGTAGGTAATTTCAGGCTTATAAATAACTAGCTTTCCACCTGCAGCTTCGCCCGCGCTGTCAAAGAAAACCCGCATAGTTCCCGTTCCCGTGGGATTTCCGGGATATAACCTATCCTATTTCCCGGGATAAAAAGTAGCCTATGTCCTTTCTCGGGTATCAAAATATCTCTATACCAAATTTCATGCAAATTGGTTCAGTAGTTAAGGCGTGATTGAGTAACAGACAGACAGACAGAGTTACTTTCGCATTTATAATCTTAGTATGGATTTATTTCAACATATTTTCTTCTAGAATTGCTATAGTATTATAATATTATCTATGCTTCTAGTATAACGTACCTATTATTGGCTCCGCTATATCATATACTTACTAGCTTTTCGCCAACAGCTTCGCCCGCGTAGTTAAAGGAAAACCCGCATAGTTCCCGTTCCCATGGGATTTTCGGGATAAAATCTATCCTATGTGTTAATCCAAGTTGCCCTCTATGTGTGTGCCATATTTCATGAAAATCGGTTCTGCAGTGTTTGCGTGAAGGAGTAACAAACAAACAAACACGCAATCTTTCGCATTTACAATATTAGTAGTATTCTATGAACTTATTGGAATAGCCCTCAATGTCGACTCACACTTGGCCGTTTTTTTAAGAGGAGCAAATTTTCAGTCGCCAATGAAGATTCGGGAAATAATATTAATGACAGATGAGTATATTAAATGAAACTACTACTTAAAAACATACATTGTTTATTGTTAATTATAAAAAAATATCCTTATGTTAAACAAATGCGGTGGAAATATTATTAAATTTAATAATTAAGAATACAAAAAAAATAATAAGTAGGTAAGGTATACGATTTAATAAATTTATTACATGTAATATCTAATAACAGTTAATTGTATATAATATGTAGCTGCATGTTTTCACAACATTAAGTGTAGAACATGATCATTATCCTTAACTTCTACCTAAAATTAAAATATACCTACAGTAAAAAGTTGTGAGATGCTTAGTTCTTTAAATAATAATATTAATTAAGAAGATCTTTCTGTTGTAGAAACTAAATTATTGACAACGAATCTTAACTTTATCAATTATTAAATGCCTTAGAATTGAGAAATATTTATAAATCATATGCACGTTTAAATAGCTCTTATTGACTAGATCTTGTATAATATTATTATTGTTGCCATGAATGTAAACCACCTGTTAACAAATAGCAAGAAATTATTTTGAATTACAATAACACATGAGTACGTTTATTTTATTAACACATATCTTTTCCTTTTTTAACATGGTCGCGAATGTAATCTAAAAATCTATAGTGTGGATACCTATATATCTTTCTGTAAACATCGATTGCATGATGAACAAAAAATATAATGTGGTCAGTGGTAACCCTAATTCCTTAAACTTCCGACGAAGTCACTTTCACTTCACCAAGTTGTAAAACAACAATAATTTCTACCACAAATAAATTCCAAACTGTTTTTTTATTCTAGTTTGCGATTGTGAAAGGTTAACGCACTTAATACAATTATTTATCTGTAAAAATTCATTTACAATTGCCACAGTCGTTGCATCAATATATTATATTGTTTTCTCTGTCGCCCTATTCTTATATAATTTGCCTCAAGCCATCAGATTCTATTTATCTTCCAAGCCCAAGGCGGTTGTATGTTCAACGATATCTTCGTCATCGTCAGCGACCGCCAAATGTTTTTCAACCATCCCTGACATGCAGTCCAGGTAACCTTTCTTATAAAGCGCCTTGATGGCTCGTCGACGGAACACCACGAGGATTAGAAACAGTAAAGGTCCTTGCAAAACGTTAAAAACGTCCAATATAGTCCTGTAATATGTAAATAAGTTAAATTTAAATAAGATCTAATTTGAATCTAAAATATCCTAAATAATCCTCAAATTACATATTAATTGCTTTACTAATATATTAGGTATGTAGGGGCTTGTTATGTGCGGGTGTAATAAAAGATGAATAACTACACAAAGGTTATATTTCGTTAACTACATATATTTATTCGGTATGTAATTAATATTCGACCTAATGCGACCAACCCGCGTCCCGACAAGCCCTTAACTGACTGTGCATAACGCACAAACTGTTTATATACGAGTTACCGTGTGAACCTATGGTGGGAACTTTCTTAGTAGGTACTACACTTGAAATATTTCGGTAACTCGTAAATTGGCTTGTCGTCGCTACATCATTCCCCCCTTAAAATAAAAAGGGTATACAAGTAAAAAAAATCTTACAATAAAATTAAACAATAAACAAAGGGGTATATATAAAGTGTCGCTATATAAGATTACAAAATGTTTACAATATAAAGTATAAAAAATGTTCACAATATAAATCAATCATAACGTATACAAGTGGTTAAAAGTTAACACCTAATTTCGTTAAACTATTTATGTTATTATAAAAACTTGGTTGGGTCTTCTAAGTGGCGTGCGATAATTGTTACACGTCATCTAACACTTAGTAACATTAACATTTCAAATCCCAATACGTTCTTTACACTTGTATCGTTTAATATTACAAAGGCTACTACTAAACACTCAAAAGCCATAAATCAAAAGTACTTAAATTTCTAAGTAGTAAACATTTCAATAAAAACTCAACACAAACATAAATTTGAAATACCATACTAAACGTTAAACAATGAACTCGTTTCAAAATTACATAAGTTCTATTATTTATTAAATACGATGTGTTGATTAGTAAGTATTTATTATACATTTCTAAGAAGACTTAAGAATACTTATAATCATCGTAATTCTAATAAATATAAAATAGTGGAAAAAATTACAAATACAATACTATTACCTAAATCGTACTGGTAATCGTATAGCTCTTCCACTACGCGTGGTATGTGTATTAGACAATTCGCTACTTGGAATTAATTGTAATGGAACCTCAGTATCTGCCCCAGATGTCGTATCACTATCATCATTCAAATAATATGCAGGTTTTAGACGGTCTACAGATATTCTAACTTTCCTGCCAGTCATTTGAATATAAAATACCTTTTCCTCTCGCCTCAACACACGATAAGGACCGTCGTATGTTGGTTGTAAAGGCTTACGTACTGCGTCGTTTCTTACAAAAACATAATCGCACTTTTGCAAATCGGGGTGAATAAATATGTTCCGTCTTTCATTCTGTCTAATAGCTACTGACTGATATTTCCTAATAGTATCTCGTAATTTACTTACATACTCAAGACTGCTATCTATTTCAAAACTCGATTTTTTATCGTAATAATCACCTGGTAATCGTAAAGTTGTTCCGTACGTAATTTCTGCTGCGCTTATGCCGGTATCACTTCTTACTGCTGTTCTAAGTCCTAGCAACACAGTTGGTAATTCCGTAACCCAAGATGATGATATATTGCATAAGCGAGCCGTTAATGCCGCTTTAAGCGACCTATGCCAACGCTCTACCGCCCCGTTACTCTGTGGGTGGTAAGGTGTCGTACGCAACTTATTAATACCTAATAACTTCATTAGTGTAGCAAATAATTGATTTTCGAATTGGCGTCCCTGATCGCTTGTTAGCTTTTTCGGACAACCAAAACGAGAGATCCATCCTTCATATATTACACGCGAAATCGTTTCAGCAGTTATATCTTTCGTAGGAAAACATTCTGGCCATCGCGTCCCCCTATCAACTATGGTAAGGCAATACCTAAAACCTTCGGGTGAAGTGGGTAAAGGTCCAATTAAATCAACATGAATATGTTCAAACCTATCGCACTGCAGAAACGATCCTAAACCTGACATTGTATGTCGATTAACCTTCGATCGTTGACATTCAATGCATGTTTTAACTTTTAACCCATTGGCCAACGTGACGAATCATATTTGGCCAATAAAAACGATTTTGAATCAATTTGCGTGTAGTCCTTATTCCGGGATGACATAAATTACATATGTACACTATCAAAAGCAATACGTCGAAATTTATCAGTCAAATAGAGTCTAATTTTAACATTATCTAAATTACAATAAATAAATGTACCACTTTCAGGTAACATAATTTTCTTTAAGCTATTATTAGCGTCTTTCGAATTAGATAATTGCAACATATAAGAATCTTGTTGTTGTTCCTTAGCAAGTTCCGCGTAATCTATCACAGTGGGACAATTTATTGTTGCGACTCGAGATAACGAATCCGCAACGACATTATCTTGCCCACTAACGTGTCTCAAATCCGTTGTGAACTCACTAATGAATATCAAGTGTCGTGTACGTCTGGGTAACTCTTTCTCGCTATTTACTTTAGAGAATGCATAAATTAACGGTTTGTGATCCGTATACACCGTTAACTGTCGTCCTTCGACCATATTCCGAAAATGACGAATAGCTAAGTAAATTGCTAATAACTCCCTATCATACGTACTATACTTGCGTTCAGTCTTAGATAAATTCTTAGAAAAATAACCTAAAGGTAACCATTCATTATTTGCACGTTGTTGTAAAACTGCACCTACATGAGTATCCGATGCGTCCGTCATAAGTGCGAGCGATGCATCGGCTAAAGGGTGCGACAACGTAATCGCATTACACAAGCTCGACTTACATTGTTCAAATGCTTGTTCGGCGATTGATGTCCACACAATGGGTGTTTTATCTTTCTTTTTAGAGCCATGAATGAAACTATTGAGAATCGATTGTGATGAAACTGCGTTAGGTAAATGCGCTCTATAAAAATTTACCATACCTAAAAATCGTCGTAATTGTTCAATGTTTTCGGGCCTAGGAAATTCATTAATAGCTTTTACTTTATCATCAAGCGGGCGAATACCATCTGACGTAACATGATAACCGACAAAGTCGATTTCCGTCTTCCCAAATGTACATTTCGCTAAATTAATTGTAATATTGTACTTATTAAATTGTTTAAATAATGATTCTAAATGTCTACGGTGTTCGTTTTCATTTGATGAAGCTATTATTACATCATCAATATAACAAAAAATATTATCTTTACAGTCCGCGTCTAGGTCCTGAAAAACAGTATGATGCATGAATCGCTGAAACGTCTGCGCAGCATTACGCAAACCGAACGTCATGCGTGGAAATTCGAATAACCCAAACGGCGTTATTATTGCAGTTTTCTCTACATCTTCCGGGGCAACAGGAATACAATGATAAGCCCTATTTATGTCGATTTTAGAAAATATTTTCTTACCAGCTAATAAATACGTAAAATCTGATAAGCGCGGTATAGGATATCGGTCCGGCTTGGTTATAGAATTAAGCTTTCTATAGTCCCCGCACGGACGTAACTCGCCATTCTTCTTAGGTACCACATGAAGTGGACTAGCCCAAGGACTCTTAGAGGGTCGGCATATACCTGCTTCCTGCATGTATCGAAATTCTTCCCTGACTTTTTTATATCTAGCTGGAGGTAAAGGTCTAGCCCGGGCAAACACTGGAGGTCCAGTCGTTTCAATATGGTGAAAAACACCGTGGCTAGGTATTTCCCTGTACGATGAAGGCTTTGTTATATCTAGGTACTTACATAACAAGTCGTGAAATTGATGAGTTTCCTCAACTGTTGTCACAGACGGTTGATTCACCTTAATAACACTAGCTACTGATTTTAATTTAGTTAAACTATCAATTAATCGACATGATCTTAAATCTACAATCAAACCATGATGTGCTAAAAAATCTGCACCTAATATAGGTTGAGTTACCTCGGCGATAATAAATGACCATTTATACGGTCGCCGTAAACTAAGATCTAAAGTCATTAATTTAGTACCGAATGTCTTAATTACACTACCGTTTGCCGCGTATAGTTTATAGTCACTACACTCACTCGCGAATCGGTTATTTTTCGACACTGGTAAAACTGAAACATTAGCGCCAGTGTCCACTAAAAACTTAATATTACTTTTTCTATCTCTTATACACAGGCGTTTATTTACGGTGGAACAGACATCCGCCTCTGTCTGCACCGTATTTAGTTTTTTTGTTGGCTCTCCTGCTGCTTCTGCCACGCACAAGGTTGAATGCACTTGCTGGCGTTGTGCTTATAGCGGAAATGGTAATAACATATCCAATTGGAATTTTTGCGTTTTGATATTCCTGTACGATCGCGACTTCGCGATGCGGAGCGATGCGTGCGATTTCCGTACCTTCGACCGCTAAACGATCTGCCTCTCGAGCCTGCAGATTCCAGCTGGTTTATCCGCTGCGTTAACTGTGTAATCTGTTCAACCAGCGTAGGTTGTATTGAGGATATTTTATCTCTGGCACACGATACCTCCTGTATCTCCGCGAAACGTGTCGTTTCTATAATTTTATCTGCCATGTTAGCTAATTTCTCTGTATCCTTTAATTCGCTAACAGTGAGGACTGCTTGCACGGCTGCGGGTAAATGTCCCATCCACAGCATCGTCAATGTTTCCTCCGAGAATTTATTTCGAGCCAGATCTCGCATACGCCGTAAAAGTTGCGAAGGCTTCTGTTCGCCCAACTCAAGTTCTTTCAATAATTTCTGGACCTGACGCACTTCCGATTCTTCATAGACTACGAGCAACCGGTTTTTCAATGCTTCGTACTTCTTTGTATCGGGTGGTGCCAATACAATATCACTAACCTGCTCAACGTGTTCGCGACTTAATTTCGCTACCACCAGGTTATATTTCGATTCGTCCGCCAGCTTCTGATTCGCCACCACTGCTTCAAACTGCGCGAACCAAAGTCGTGGTGATTCTTTCCAGAAGTCTGGAATTCTACTCGACACAGTGATCTGCGCGAGAGCATTTTCACTCTCATCCGCTCTAATTGGAACTGCCGGATTCATTTTGAATTAAATTTTTATTTAATCAATAAATTAAATAATCACACAAACGAAATCTATGCAATTCACTATAATAATGTTCACTTTTCGTCGGGGGTCACCAATGTAGGGGCTTGTTATGTGCGGGTGTAATAAAAGATGAATAACTACACAAAGGTTATATTTCGTTAACTACATATATTTATTCGGTATGTAATTAATATTCGACCTAATGCGACCAACCCGCGTCCCGACAAGCCCTTAACTGACTGTGCATAACGCACAAACTGTTTATATACGAGTTACCGTGTGAACCTATGGTGGGAACTTTCTTAGTAGGTACTACACTTGAAATATTTCGGTAACTCGTAAATTGGCTTGTCGTCGCTACAGGTATATCACCAGAAATATATGCCTAGTTGGAATTTATGCACCTATTTAATAATTCTTGACTTAATTTTGATACAGTTCGCATACTATTTTCAATTCATATAGGTACGTAGTCTATCGTGCGCTTGTTGCTGGCATTTTAAGGAATGGAATGCGAAGGCTTCGAATAAATTAAAGGATAACATAATCTATAATATTATATACTCACCAAATGATATGAGGTTTCATTAAAGAGCTGATCATTTCAAATATCCATGGCAATCCCATTATAATGCACAACTTTAAGGTCATTCCAGTTCTAGAACAAAAACAAAATTATTTTAATTGTATCACATATTATGTAAATGGTAAACTGTGTTTAATTTGGGAAATCAATTTAAGTTAATAATAAATAAAAAGAGTAAAGTTAACACATACTTGTATCGCATTGCCTTGATGTGGGTCGACGAAAATGACTGCCTCCATAAATGTACAGATGTATAAATAAATATGGCTGTGTTCAGGAATATTATGATCGCCATAACGCTGTACATGTAATACCACTGCTGGTACTTATCTGAAATATCAATAAATAAAAGTTTACACGTTTAAATAAAAAAAGTATTTCTATGGGAAGACTAAGGGGAAGACATATTCTTTTTGTATAATTGTTTATTCAACAATTGTTCATAAAAATTAAAAATAATTTTGATAATATGCACCATTTATTCCTTGGAAAAGTGTTTATATAATATTCTAAATCAGATTTGAGGAGGCCCTGATAAGACTAGCAGATAAGTCTCTGTGACTCTATGTATATGGCATAAAAAAGATAATCAACATCTTTTCAATACTTAAAATGTAATGTTTTCCGTAAAAAAGATCGACGAGTGAAATATATGCTGAAATAAAATCTATCTGAAAAAAAATAATTGAAAAGCCTATGTAAATGTGGATAACCCGACCAGCCTTTGACGCTATGGGATTGACGTTGTTCTAATAGCTAAGGTATTATTAAAGTCAACTAAATATATTACAAAACTAGGCCATGTCGGCGAAACGATAAATATTATGTATTCATTTTTCACGATTGTCACGCTTTACCACAAAATTAACAAACGAACGTCATTTATTTTAATGTAATTTAACATTAAGGAAACCAATATTTAAAAAAAAAATATCTGACCTTTAAACCAACATGTATAAATCCCAATGCCTGGTTTCTGGTGGTTTCCGGGATGAAAATTAACAATGGCCATACACATTGTGAGAAGGGCAGCACATCCCCAAGCGTATAGAGCATAGAAGGAGAATATCTTCCAACCATAATCATGCACCACGGGCCTCCTGAAATTGTATTCGATAAAATTTAAATTTGACAGGTAGACTGCCTTACGGGAGGAGATGTTGCAAAAGTGAGAAGGTATAAGATTTATAATACCTACCAGCTACCTTATTGTATATTTTCAACTAACCTTATGCTGAGGAATATTTGTATTGAAATAGCATTCGTCCAAAAGAAGCTTGCAATAAAAAAGAAGTACACTGAAAATGCTGAAAAAAAATATACAAAATCATCGAATGCACTAAAATATAGGTATCTAGTAAGTAATTAAAATAAATGAGACAATATTATGTTTAGCAGGACAAGACAGTATTCGAAATCACAAAAAATCGCCAGGAATATTGATTTTTTGAAGTAATTAAATTTTTTTAACTAATGATTTTATATAAAGAAAACACATACATCAATTTAAATATGTTTTGTTATCTTAGTTATCTTAAATATATTATTCTACTGCGAATAGCTGACGTTATCGAACAAAAAGTTTCATCCCCTACTGTTGTAGGGTAGGTAAAGTTTTTACAAATTTGAAATGTTTTATTCATTTGAATCAGTGCAATGGTTAAGGCGTCCGCGTCATTTGGGTAACATGCTTAGTGAAATATCACTGGGTAATAACCAAGTTATAGTAAAAAACTTACATTGAACAGAACAAGATACCAAATCTGCCGCTGGCATGAGTCTTGCCACGGCAAACAAACTAAGAGCTAATGATAGACTTATGCAGAAATTTATAATACTCTTCCCCTGAAGGTCTCTGAAAGTAGACAAAAAAACCGTATTGACAAAAAATGTTGTGTGGTTTTATGAAACCACGGTAAAAGTGAAACTGTTCGAACGGTTCCGAACACTGCTTTGTGTAGCGCATGTCGCGTGTCGGTCGGCTGCCGAGTAGGTAGGTATACCTACTCGGCAGCCGCGATACACGCGACATGCGCTACACAGACCAAAAAGTTTGAGACGATGTAATAAAAGTTTCACTTTAAATACTAACGAATTATAGATAACGTATCTACTATTTAGGAATCTCAAACTTTATATAATTGGAATATTATAAACGAGATAGAAATAATTACGTTGCCAACTCTATAGCTATTGTAAATTGTAATAGAGCTTCAAACACAATTAAAGCTGGTAGGTACCTAGTTTAGGATTTAATGTATGTTTATTCTAATATTATTTAATGGCAAACATAGATGATAGGCGAATTATTATACAATTCAGTTAATTCTCTAAATTAAATGATAAAACCTACCTTAATTCCGGTAACAAGCAGTAGATAATAGCAGTAAGCAGTAGAAACACGACGGATATAACCATACAGTACTGAATGACGTTGTTCTCTTCCACTGGATCCTCATCAATATTGCACAACACGAGCACAGGCTCCGTCTCATTGACCGTCCTGTCTGCTATACAGAACCTTGAAACAGATACAGGAGGATATAGGCAACGATTTAGAACTAAATATGAGGTACCTACATATATAAAAACCTCACACTAATTTCTAATAAAATAACTCAACTAAAACTATAAATCTCTTTGAAAATTAGTAATATTTTAAAAAATTATACCTACAAAAAAAATGTCCAGATTTCATTAGGAGGATAATGTCTGGAGTCTGGAACGCACTTGAAATAAAAGTTTATAGCAAAATCATTAATTATTATTATTAATTTTTAAACAAGTAGGTATTATAGCTACACTAGCTTACCGCCCGCGGCTTCGCCCGCTTTGTCTCAAATCTAATAAATTATATACCTTATATACCTTCCTATTGAATCACTCTATCTATTAAAAAAAAACCGCATCAAAATCCGTTGCGTAGTTTTAAAGATTTAAGCATACAAAGGGACATAGGGATATAGGGACAGAGAAAGCGACTTTGTTTTATAGGTACTATGTAGTGATACTAAATCAAAATCCCAACAAAATAATGTACGATTTTTGTTACATCACTCAGACATGAGACAATAGAGTAAGATTAATGTGGTTCTAAAAATAGAATGGCATGTCATAATATCATCACATAATAATATATTATTAGCACAAAGTCAAACCAGCTAGGTACTGGTTCCAGAATCCAGACATATCGAAGGCTTTTTGTAAATGATTTTGCTTTTTTAAGCAAGCTTGACTGAAGCCGAAATAAATGATAATGAAGACCTGATCAATCTAAGTCCAGAAACAAGAAATATGCCTGAAGAATAGGGGAAAAATAACGAGACAACACGCTTAAAACTTGGTAATAATTTTGAAGATATTAGATAAGTGATATCATAACTAAATCGTATTATGAGAGGTTGTCCGAAATGCTTCATTCAACTACCTATAAGAAAGTTTAATTTATTGTAACATATAGAAAAAAAAACAAATTTTAATTAGCAGAAGCGGAACGTAACGGGACTTAACTTGACCTCCATCATTGGCCATGAACGGAACCGCGGTTTCATTTTTTACAAAAAAAAAATATATTTTACGAGTAGTTAATTATTATTGGCAGCTCATAGCTTTGACTTCTACATTTTTACATTTGAACTAGTACTTTTAGTACCTACTGGCAGTAAAAATAAGTTGTTGTGAACTATTATCGACTTCGGTCGTTCTGTTTACATACAGATTGTGCTGATAACTTTCAAGTTAAAATAATTGTTCGTACAAGTACAAGTACAACATTCTATATCTGCTGTGAGAAAACGGACTACTGATAAAAAAACGCGCCAAATCTTTGTATAGGCGGGAAACACGCGTTGCTCTACCGAATAACCTGCCTGCGTAGACAACGAACGAAAGATATCAACATGATTATATAAAAGTAAAACTTTAGGATTTATCAATGCTCTAGTTAAGTGCAAACAAACATCGTTTAAGACCCATAATGTTTTTAATAAGTCAGTACCTAACAATATATTTTTTGCGAATGTCAAACCGGTTTTTTGTATGTTATAATATAGAGACTGGTTTATAACGTTTTAAATAGTGATAAGGTAAAGTAGATTTAACCTGTTAAATTAATTGATCATTTAGGTAACTAAGTACACAAAAATTGTAATAATGAAATAAACCAATAGTTACTATAAATTGTATACTTACTCTCCTACCGGTATTCTAGTATTGATATCGCCGTTTATTTCAAGGGACCCATCCTCCGCCAGAGATATGTTAAAATATTCTAAATTAAGGTGGTCCGTCACATTGCATTTAAGATCTAACGGTGTTCGAGTTCCATTAGTCGGGTGTTCACAATAATCCAAACCATCCATTAATATTCCTTTCTCCGCTGAACAGCATGTCGATTGTATCTGACCACAATTCACTGACGCTAACAAGGCAAACACCAAAATAACACAAATTTGCAAACAGTGCCTTTGTTCAAGCATTTTCACTTATTATTATCAGCATTAGTTCAAGTGAGAACAGCGATAAATATTTATCAATTCGCGTAAAAACAACGATACGTCTTGCTCATGCGCAGGCGCAGGCGTTTTTGCCTTTTGGCCGTTTTGGCTCCTATCGCGGAGTGTGAGTCCGAGTAGGTATAGTGACGACATCGTATACAATTTTTGGTGAGAGTAAATAGATTGTAGGTATTGCGAATTTTACACCGGCGCGGGCGCGGCGGTTCCACAAAGTCTTGTTTCTTTATCTTTTCATCACTTTCGAATTCGATGATGAGTAATATTGTGACGGTGAGATCATTGCAAACTAAAACGCATCTGAGTTAACCGGAGCTAATTGTGACTGTACAGCTAAGATGCTTCCATAAGGATTTTCCACTTTCTTTTCGTTTAAGTCTACAGAAATCTGTGTAACAAGAGCGGGCTTAGAGAACTTTATGGTCTTGCAAGATGATGATGAGATGCAGTAAAAGAAGGAAGAATTAAAAAATCCCCTTAAACCACAAGGCAATTAGAATTTCAGCTTTATTGATAAAAGCAGAGAGTCAATATAAAATAACGTTAATCCGATTCACCGGTTTAATAATAACAAAACTATCTCACGAGAATATTTGAGCTGCTAATTGTAATGCCTTAAATTACTTAATAGGTACCAGTTAGCCGATCAAGGTTAAATACCTATTCTAAATATAAACATTATTATGTAGAGACTAGCCAGCCCCGTGCTCTATGTTATATTTGTATACGTAGTATATTATTATTAGTCTGTGGTTATATCTAAATAGGCAATGCAATATGCATTGTGTGAATAGTACGTGTGTTATCCAGTTATTGACAGAAATAAATAATATACTTAGCTACCTCAAAAAAAAAGACTAAAAACTTGTTCGATCGCAAGTAGAGCCAAGCGTGAAGCGACTAATTCGACAAGTCCTAATTTAATATGCTGCCACAGATACTGCTCTACACCTTACTACTTAGATACGAGAGCTATTGTAATAAATTAAAAAAAACAAAGTGTTATAGAAATAAATACAATGCGAATGGAAATAAATTAATGAATAAATTAATTACGCTAGCATAATGTTATTTTTACTTTTATTGTTTATTTTTTTGAAACTTAATTCACTTGCATAAAATAAATTGTATCACAAGTTATAGTTTAGCAGATAATTACTGATAATCCTAAAATCTCGTACTAATAAAACAGATATAGCACGAGTCACGTTCGTAAACTCTAACTAATGGTTGTACTGATTTGATAACATCGAAAACCAAATTTATTTTCGCGCGTGTCTGCTATTGTTTTATTAATTTACCCGCACCCAGTGGCGGCGTTAGGGCAGGGCGCGGTAGGGCGACCGCCCAGGGCGCCAGATATAAAGGGGCGCCGCAGGCGCCCCTTTATTTCCTCTCGCTCATAGAGTGAGGCCTACTTACTCGTAAAGTCCCTAAATTTAGGGAAAGCATCGGTACGCAACACTAGAATGGAACGCAGTGTTCAAATCGGAGTACTGCACTGCATGCATTTAATTTTACCGGGAATACCCAATTGAGAAAAACATTATCTATCTGCTATCACTTATTAACACGCTTTTATTAGCTTCACCTGTATGTTTGTATGTAGGTAACCGACTTCTTTCGACTCGATTTTGACCCACTTTAAACGGACAGATTTTGTTCAAATTTTGTACAGTTATCAAGAGTATTCATGAGTTTATCAGTTATCTTATTATCGACTAAACAAGTAATAATGCACAATTTGTTTCACGCCTGATTCAGGGCGCCGTTCGTATCACAACGAGAGAAAATCATTGCGTGACGCATTATTTTAATTTTGCTATAACTCCAAAAATATTCATTTAATATGAAAGACGTAAAAGAAAAAAAATAATCTTTATGAAATACTCAAGGTAATTACGTATTTAAAATGATAAGATTTAGTACCGTATTTCTGTAAGTAGCTTTCCGATTACTACTTTGTAATTGCCAATTTTTTAAAGTAATAAAATTGATATAACTAGTATGTTCTCTTTAGAGATAGACATGTCCTATAACGGACTTTTCTGGAGACCTGTAACTGATAGGTAGGTACACAATTCCACCATACATTATTTTGTTATAATATCTCAAAGGGTTTAGATAGCATTTTCGTGGACAGCCCCCGTACGCTTAATTTTTTTTCCGACTTCTTCAAAATATATCCTTATATTTTGGGTAATTTGTACAAAATCCTAATACATTATATTATACTCAAGCTTTCCTTTTGAATCGTTATATCTAATAACTATGCAATAGCTTAAAATTGAAATAAACTGAATTAAAATCCTAGTTCAGGATCCATCGCCCATTTTTGCAAGTGATTACTATCAAGCTAATTTTCCGTGAGTAGCTTTATTTTGATGAGATGCCCAATAATTTCTTGTACGAAACTCTCGATTGTGGTAGCTAACAGAGGTAACAAGGATAAAATTTTTTGATTTGATGGTTCTCAAATATTTATTACGCAATTTGTAGGACAATATGTCTGTTGAATTATATAAATATTAACTAAGTGAAAACAAAAAAATCAGCTGGTTAGTAATCAGTTATGGTGACCTCGTTATCGATACACAAGCGATACACATTGGAAAGAGGGGACTCTTTGATCAAACCATAGATTTTGTAGGACAAATATTTTTTCGAATAATTTAGATAATTATCTTGAGATTGAAAATGGGCGATGGATCTTGAACTATCCGTTGCGTTATGTATTTATAGAGTAGGCGGCGGGAAGCGCTTTTCTTTTATGGTTATGCAAATCTTAAAACTGAGAAGAATCTGCATTTCCATCATTACCTACTTGTTACCATGTTATATCGACTGTTATTGATTACCGCTACACATATTAGCGCTACATTATAGGCTAGGGTGGAAAGCTAGTACAAATAATAACAAAATATTAAAGATATGAGTGCACGGACATTATTCAGCATAAATCTAACCAAAAAATGCGAATAAATATCGTTAAAAAAAAACAAAAAACACGCTTTCAAGATAGATACCACTAAAAAGTAAAAAAAAAATATTACTCTAGGAATTAAACAATTACGAATACATAGTATAATTGTGAAAAAAGCGTGGGGCGCTTTTCAAGAGCTGATTATACATGGCACACATATTAGCGCTACATTATAGGCTCGGGTAGAAAGCTAGTACAAATAATAACAAAATATTAAAGATATGAGTGCACGGACATTATTCAGCATAAATCTAACCAAAAAATGCGAATAAATATCGTTAAAAAAAAACAAAAAACACGCTTTCAAGATAGATACCACTAAAAAGTAAAAAAAAAATATTACTCTAGGAATTAAACAATTACGAATACATAGTATAATTGTGAAAAAAGCGTGGGGCGCTTTTCAAGAGCTGATTATACATGGCAAGCATTTATTTCATATGGGTTTGAATTGCAGTTAGGGGGCGCCGTATAAATCTCGCCCAGGGCGCTGGTAGGGCTAAAACCGGCACTGCCCGCACCGAATTATATAATTACAGCGGGTTTACTAGACCGTGGGATATAAGGTGGGAGGTCGATACATGAGTCATAAAACAGATGTTTTTGTAGCTCAAAACGTACAAAAGATGCTCGTAAAATCGGCGATGCGGCCCTGATGCGGCACACTGTAACAGATTTAATGAACTGGAAAATCTTTATTTACACAATAATCGGTTCTCGCACAAAAATACAATAGCTTCGAAGAATAAAAATCTTTACCAGTAAAAAGTCAAGTAGGTATCTGGATAATGAACATTTTAAGAAAATACATATTATTAAGTCAGCCTTTTGCTATGCTTCACATTTCGGTACTAAACGCAGCGTTGGTTCCTAGCAAATTAATCCTAATTTATGTATAAAATATATTATGAGGTAGGTATATTATGCAGAACGTTTTCCGGCAATCCTAGACCATTTTAGCACACGATTGAACATCAAACAATTTTTCATTGATAATAACATTAATTAAAGAGTACTAGTTAAATTATCTTTACACCCGACTAACTACTTTATTTGTCAATATCAATTAAAGTTGATATGCTTTCCCACTGATGAAGTTAGAACACACACAGAAGTTATCGGTACAAGTAACAGTTCAAGTGCTTAATTTCAGGTTCTAGAGACATTTAAATAAAGATCATCTTACACGAACAAAGGCGTGCTGCATTATTTTTAGCGATGCGTATTTAAATTCAATAAATTCTGCATTGAATTAATTCTTCCGAGATATCCCTACCTGATGATGAATTTTTTTTAATAGGATTATTAAAAAAATTCTAAATTGATTTGATTCGATGCTGTCACGGATCCAAAAAATGTGATAAAAATACCTTGATAATCAAAATATGAAATAATATGTACAATTTATAAACAAGCGAAAAGGAAATGACTCAAACGTTCCTAAACGTTAATACAACAAAATAATCTCAATAGCTTTGTTTCTAAATATTTTGATAAGTAGTAGTAGTTGATTACAATGTACATAGTTCAAGCGTCATGAATTCAAGGTTATTAGGTCGATTCAAACGATTTTAAGCAGGTTGTAATATTATGTAGAAGTATTGGATGCTTCCATTTTACAACCACATTATAATTCAGGTGATAACATATATTACACCCGAATTTATTAATTAAAACGAGAATGAAATAATAGATTATTTATAATAATAATACTTTTTTAATGAATGTTTCAGTATCAAAGACAAGATAGTCGAATTAACTTCAGAGGTGTTTTTTTGACGTGACAACGTCTTATAATTCGATAGAGCCGGCTGCACGCACGAAAAAACATGATTCATGCGGCGTTACCTCGCTTTGAGGCGTTCCATAGTGCCAGCGAGAGCGCGGAACGAGCGACAAAGAAGCACAATCGGACGTTGTCACGTTCAACTATAGTCAGTAAACCGACTTTACAGACAACCAATTTTTTAAAATAAAAAAACACAGTTTATTAATAATTTTTTTTTATTATCAAAATCAATACACGTACATAACTAGATGACAATTAAATCTAGGCTTCATCAAGTTCATTAACGATTTCCGTGGGTGTGAATGTCTCGTCGTCCGAGTCCCCGCCCCCCGGGTGCGCGGGCACGTGGTGCTCCGCCTCGTGCGCGGCCGCCGCACGCGCGCTGCCCGGGGCACTCCATTCTGCTTGGCTCTGATGAAAATATTAGTTTTAATAATTATAGATACATGTGTATTATTGTAAATTATGGGGCGTAGTAGGGTATGAAAGACAAGAGAGTGTTATTAGTGTTAGAAATTGTGTGCGTACGTGGGAATGTAACACGAGGCGTGTGAATTTATTATTTTTTTAAAACTAAAAACAAATATGTTAGTTCACGTCAACTGTGTGTGTGTGTGTGTGAGTATGTGTGTGTTGAATGAAGGGCTTGTAACCTATGTGAATGGACGATTACTGTTTTAATCTCCCACGTATGCTATACTATGCAACAATGTATGCGCGTCCTTTGGCCCAACTGTGCACTATATTGCACACACGCTGACTCAGAAACATGTGTGCACTCACCGGCGCGGCGTCCCTTACGACGGTAAGGTACAGGTCGTACACGTAGCGCGCCATGTGCGGCATATCGCGCACACGCAATGCTAGCTCGTCGGGCACGGTGGCGCCGGTCCGCCGCTGCGCCGGGTACCGCTCGCCCGGCACCAGCTCCAGTTCTAGCGGCCGCTCCACTAGCTACAAATAAGATCACTATTAGCAACAACCCTAACCCTTATAACAAGACATAATGCTGTTTCAACATTTCCAAAAAAAGAGCGTGCTTGCCGAGCTCACGTGTCAGAAGTGAAACTTTAGTAAGATTCAAAGATACCAAAATCGTCGCCTCTTCATGACGTGACGTTATTATCATGACGCGACCTTGAAATTTTACTCTCAACGCGTCTAAAGAAGTTTCACTTCAACAATAATAACAAATAATAAACATAATGTTTAATTATATTAAAATTAATTTCTGTCAATTATAATTGAACTATCATAAGATAAATGTGTAACGGTAATTTACCTGATTGAAGGTAGGTTGTAATTCAAAGCAGTTCTTGAAGAGATTGGCCCTTGCGAAGATGTACATTCCCAGTCGTGCGCGAGACGCCGCCACGATCAGACGTCTCAAGTCGCGCACGTGGCCCACTGCTTTGGTGCGCACTAATGATATGAGAGCGATGTCGTTTTGCTGTCCTTGGTACTTATCTACGGTTGTCACCTAATAAACATTTAGAAACATAAATTTAATGAGATACTTAAGTCCGTGGTATTTTAATGTCATATGAATGTCTTTTATTTCTTGTGTTTTTATAACACTAGAATCTCATCATAACGACACTGCTTAACATACTTATAAATTCATCATTCATGAAATAGTATATTACCTTATGAGGTCTTCCAATGAGTGGATTATCTGCGCAACGCTTTTCAATTACATCTCTTATGAGATGTTTCTGCCCATTATAGGTTGTAAGAATCGAAATTTTCTCCGCTGGCCATCCAATAAGCCTCATGTACATAAACACTGCAACTACATATTCAGCTTCTGCTAAATTCTGGAAAGAAAGTATAATATTTTTTTCTAGCTCTGAAACAGTTTGGTTATTTTTACAATTTTTTTTTAGCGCGGTACCACCAATGGTACAAGTTGCAAATATTGTGTGAAAGGTAAGGCATGTACTTCATTGATCGATTTTCTTTTAAGGACAAGTAGGTCCGCCTCGGATCAGCCTTCTATGTCATGTAAAATGTCTCGTTCTAGCCTACTAGAACGAGACATTGTATTGCTCCTGCAAAAACTATACCAAAACATTATTTTGGCACTTTTATACCTGATAGAAGTACGGGCTGGGCTCAGTCTCGCCCGCCCCGTTGAAGTCCTCCACGTTGACGAGCTGGAAGTCGTACCGCAGGCCCGCGTTGGCCGCGCGGTACTCGGGCAGGTTGCACACGTGCGACAGGTCGCCGAGCGCGCGGTACCGCCAGCGGTATAGGTTGCATATACTGCCAAATTTCGGAATTATTAATTGGAATGGCCCTGATCAATCCCTCCTATTTTTTATCCCTTTCACACCCACTTGCCAAGTTAGGTGTGAAAGGGATAAAAAAACATACAGGCGTCATTCAAGATCATATTTTCTTGTTACAATTTAATGTTCATACTGAAATCTCCAGTGTATTAGATATAAGCTTCTTGGCCCTGATAGTGTATTTGACACTGTTTGAGGTTAATTTTCATATGTTACTCGTCATTTTTGGTGACAGATACAAGGCAAACAGAAGATGAGAAAGCTGTAAAATCGACCCTAAATATAGTAATAAATCGAAAATTTAAAGATTACATACGTTCCATCGTTACGATATTGTTATCATTAGACCAAATTCTATACTATAGAATGTTTAAAATGTTTACAATGTTGTAACTATAGATTCTATAGTTACAACATTGTAAACATTGAAACGTGTTTTCGTCGGTTATGATGTTTTTACTAATTTTAGAATGGATTCAGTTGCGAATACGCAAAGTAAATAATTATGTTCATTGTTCAATAAGAATATGTATGCTCTGCGAATCAAATATAGGTACTTAATTTATGAATTTTCGTTCACATCACTGATTTAATAACTCAGGACGGGCTATAAATTATATAACAATTTTTTATGTATTTCAGATGTTCAAAATCAACATGTGCTCGAGCTGTGATACAGAGTTTATACCATAATTTTAATACAGTCTGTAGTAATTAAGCCTGACGTCACCGCCTTGGCAAGATCTATTTACAGATTCATCTTTCCAAGAAACCAAAATTCTTTTAGCGAAACACTTTATTTTCCTCGTATTGTATAATCAATTCTCATGTGTAAACAAGCAGATAAAAATGTATTTACTTACTAGTCTACACGTGTTATAAGCGTGAAAGTTTTTAAGAATATATGGGTGGTAGTATTTTATAGTGTTTTAATATAAATTGTGCCATCGGTTTATTTATTGATGCAAATAAAAAAAATTGATTTTTATTTATTTATTTGTCGAGTATAATTTATCCTTCTTACACGTTATTTTTTACACAAAAATGTAAAAAAATAGTTACAAGGAAAAAGAAAGTAGATAATCTAAAATTAAATTTAATGTCATGTATATTCTGTGTCCTTGTTTAAATTATTATTGGATCGACTAATAAATTATCAAGCGGACATATTACCACAAATTAGCATTAGAGTTCAAAATTCTATATACTTACGAAGGCCTCGCACGTCCCTGCGCGTCCAACTCCACATATGGTACTCCGAGCCTAACCATCCTTGTAAACAGGCTCTGTTCCATATTACAATACTTCTGGAAGGCCATATTCTTGACAACTGGAGGCAGTTGGTGATGGTCACCGATCATGATCCAGCGCTTCAGCCGAGATCTACCGTCCTGGGGGTTCTGCAGCAGCAGCGGTATGAACGTCTCTATCTCCAGAATTTGAGCTGACTCCTCCATGAGGATATTGTCGTATTTGAATCCTGGATACATACAAAGATTTCGATTTGTCGGTATATTTTTTATAGTTACGATGTATTATGTAACAATTTTGACAAAAGCTAAAAAAAAAGGGATTCAGCATTATTTCTTACTCTATTATCGTCGTTTTATTGTGTGTGATGAAGTCGGATTTATCATATTTGAACTATCTGACCTATCGTCTGTGTATTCCTTGCGAGTTATCAGACTTAAATTTGCAATAAATTTAAGAAGTGTTATTTAAATCTATATTAACTAATAATTACTTCTAAAAATTTCTAGAACAAACGAAATTTAGCAGTCAAATCAGCTTTATTTTTGGTGTCAAACTCATATACAACATTCTCCTTTTTTGTGGATACAATAGCTAATTTGAATAAACTTGTTTGGCGGATAACTTGGCCTACTAACTACTTTGAATACTAAACATATCAATGTTTTATTAACGGGTTCACCGTTCAGAATTTGACAGGGACGACGCGACGTTATTACTTAAACATATACATTTAACAGAATATTTGAATGACAATGATGACCATTTATTCTATTGCTATTAAATATACCTTTAAAATGTTCATAACTGTTATTATTCCGCTATAAATATAAAAAAAACACATTAATTTTATTATATTATTATTTAATTATAACATACAGGATAGCACTTCCCTATTTTTACCACTTATCTCCAAATATACCCATATACCTAATTGACACCAAAAAACTCATAATGACATATAACATACCCATTTGCACAAGTTCAGATCGTTTCAAGGCAGCGTGTGTGCACGTCATGGCGATGATCTTAGCTTCCTTTACGAGTAAGTACTTGGATCTGTCCAGACCAGAGCGTAGAAGCTCGAACGCTCTGAACTCTTCTAGCTCTTCGAATATGTGGTCTATGTACCTGGGGAAAAAGCAAATGATTGAAATTGGATTTTGGCAATAGGTACCAGGTATAAATTTTTGAACGGAAGTTTAGCAGTAAGATATTACAAATTTAAAAGTACCAAATTTTTGTAATTCAATATTGATAAAATTTCCAGTTTTTAAAATTGCAGTGTTAACATTAATTTAAAAAGATTGAACAAAAAAAATATTAGGCAACTAGTAACAGTGGGCAAAAATATGGTCGCAAATATAAAAAGTTTGATAAAAATCATTTCTTTGAAATCGCAGGTATCCTAATTACTTACCTATAACAACTTTCAGCGATTTCCATGTCCTCTTCATAGGATTTTCCAGGGAATAAAGGCTTGGGAGCATCGTCGAAGAATTCATGGAATGGGAATTCTTTACTAATGGTTTCGATGGATTTCGGCTGTAAGAAAGAGTTTATCAATAAAATGGTTATGAAACAGTAGGTGTTTTATTTAAATTTTACAATGAAGAATCAATATTGAATATTCATAACTTTAGAAATTACAATCGAGCTGTTATGAGTTTTGACAACAAGCATAATGAAGCGATAAAAGAGACAACATAGATAAGACAAAAAAGACAATAAGTTTTGAACTTTTCTAATAAATCTCAACATTAACACGTTCGCTGCGGCACAGATATATCTGTACTTTCCATTACTGCGTTACGGGTCGTTTTAAACCTTGTCCTATACCAGAGATTGTGGCGGCACGAGGCATATTAAACCCCACCGCCCGTAGGAGACCAAAATCCTTTTTTTGGCGCCAAATAAGACAAAGTGTGCGGCTTTTGTCGTGATTATTATTAACAATGAGTTCATTAACCTAAATCTACCGCCGCCCGTGGTTAGATTAGTTAGTTTAGATTCTATGGGTAAAATAAAATGTGGGGTCTGATGTACCCCATACCGCACTGAACAATAGCAGTTTTTCATATAATTTAGTGATGGGAAAAGAAATATCGATTTTATTTAATTGTATTTATTTATCAAATTTATGGATGTTTTTTATTAAAACAGGGCAAACCAGAATATTGTTTGCAACCAGTGCATTCTGTGAGAATTTCCTTTACTTTTTTTGTCGGCCTCACGACTTGTTAAGAAGATGCGGAGTTTTTCGTAACATCCTACACATCTCCTCTTCTTTGATCCCTTTAAGAGATGATGTGCCTTGTTTGTTGGCTTGTTGACTTGGGCAAGAGTTAAATTTTGATGAGCCATACACCGATTGCCGGGTGTTTTGGATTTGCCGCTAGTTGATTCAATGAACAAACACACTAATAGTAATCTTGATTATCAACCTATTTGAAGAAAGTTACTCAACATGTCACATTCACGTTTCTATTAACGATATTTATTATAACGAGTAGTTTGAAAATTAGGTACCTGTATCCACATTCAAGTCATTCTTTGTAAAAGCTTCAATAAGTTGTTCCACAAATAGTCTCGAATGCGTTGCACAACACTAACCGCGTGAAGCTAGCTTAGGGTGCGGTACGAGGTGCGCGGTGGTACGAGGTGTTCGCAACCTCGTTCCGCACTGTGTTAGAATTTTTATTTGTTCAGTGCGGCACGAGGTCTAAGAAACCCGGTATTAAGGTCGGTATACCATTGAACTAGGAATCAATAGCACATCTCAGATATATAGATATCACTTTCCTACACTGAACCAGATGGAAGTTATGCTTCCCGCACGACAGAGAAGTTTAAGTTTTTTCCTACCGCTATAACGACGAGACACGGACAGGGTGTTTCAAGCCCTGTTTCGCAGCGAACGTGTTAAAAAAATAACCTGGTTGACTGGATCACTCGAATCACCACTACGAAGTGAAAAGTCCGCCCAATAATTCCTTCTCTTTTTTATTCATATTGGTGACCTTCCTGTTCATGTAATATCACTGAAACCTTCAATAATAAATATTATAACATTCCCTTTATACCTGAGTACGGCAAGTCCTCAAGAACGCCTGCCACCTGGGTCGTACATGGTACACGTGGAAGTGGTGCGCAAGTTCGCACGTGGCGCCCGCTTCACCGCCCGCTTCTAGCGTGTTCTGGAGGCGAGCCACTTGGCCCAGTAGCTCCAGACGCTTGGCTAGCACGTAGTTCACTCGCCCGTATCTATAGGGGAGATAGTGTCAAAAACAAAATCTTGCTCAAACTTCTAACCGATACGACAATAAAAGGTGGACTTGAAAACTGATTGTACAAAAGGAATTTACCCTCAACCATTCGATATCAATCTATATAAAAAAATGAATCGCCAAATGTGCTAAGAGTATATAATCCGAGAATGGCTTTACCAATTAGAATTTATTATAATTAATTAACGTTTTTATTATGGCACAAGGAAATTTATTATGGAGAGATGGAAACGTAAAACGGACAATAAGATAGAACTACGTCAGCCGGGGTAATTAGTCCTTAATAATTCCAAATTATTATCTATGACCGTTCATACAGAAATGTGTTGTCAACTTCTGTCGAAGTAGAAATTTCATGCATTGTTATGCGGAATACGAGGAATATCGGAGGAAGAGTTCTGTATGGGTTGTGATACACATATGTGTGTCTTAGATATTGTAGAAACACATTCAATAAAATGTAATGTGATCTAAACTAGGAAATGTCAATGTCTAAAGCGAACCGAATTAGGTGTCATTCACCCCAATTAGCGTTTATCACACCGATATTGAATGTCATGAAACAATCCATACTAATATACTAATATATTAATATTATAAATGCGAAAGTAACTCTGTCTGTCTGTCTGTTACTCAATCACGCCTTAACTACTGAACCAATTTGCATGAAATTCGGTATAGAGATATTTTGATACCCGAGAAAGGACATAGGATAGGTTTTATCCCGGAAATCCTACGGGAACGGGTTTTTCTTTGAAAACGCGGGCGAAGCCGCGGGCGGAAAGCTAGTATCATATAAATTTTCGTTCTGGGTTCATGACGCAATACATTAAAGCTATGAGTCTATATTAAGTACTGAGTGCAAATGTAAATGAACTTTACATATCGATGGTTGTTGCAAATTTTCGGAAATAGTGTTCTTTTTTAATGAGTGACTCACACAAACATACAGAAAATTTGCGGAATTTAATATATGGTTAAACTTACGCATAATATGCGAACTACAACCGCAAGGGACAAAAAAACCAAGTGCTAGATAAAAGAGCAATGGATGTGGAGTCTCTTGCCGGTTCTTCTCCATAGATACTGCTTTCCGAATCGGTGGTAAATGTTAAAACTGTTATGACGATTCAAAAGTGCTTCTAGAAGAAGTCTAATTGAATAAATGAATGTTTGAGTTTGATATCTATTACTTCAAAATTTATAAGAGACTAGCTTCCGCCCGCGGCTTCGCCCGCGTGGTGTTTTGATAAAAGGTAGCCTATGTTTTTTCTCAGGGTCTAAAAATTGTCTGTGCCAAATTTCATCAAAATCGGTTGAGAGGTTTTAAGCGGGAAAGCGTAACAGACAGACAGACAGAGTTACTTTCGCATTTATAATATTATATAGTAGGGATATATCTTATTCATAATGATGCAATAAAGTATCATACAAAAGGCTTTAATTAATAGTCATCACTTCTTAAAACAGAATACGCAATACAATGATTTGCATATTCTTTTCATCGACCTAATTTTTTCCTGTAAAAAATTACTATATCTTAGTATCCATATCAAAAAATCTCTTCGGTAAATGACTTGCAAAAAATATTTTAGCTAAGTGTTTTCCTCATTGCCTTGTATGAACTTCCTAAATAGATTTCAGAGAACAATCTTAGCAAAGATGACGCAATACCACAGGCAATACAGCATACCGAAAGAGGTCAATCTACGATGCAAAATGGTCATGGCTAGATAAAATTATAAGCATGACTAAAAAGGTCGACACAGCTAGACATATTTAGTACTCATAGTGTTCATTCATCAATCATCATTGTCTTCTGTATAGATATAATCGGTTCATCAAATAAAAATTGCTTGCACAAAAAGAATCATGTCATGAAAAAGTATTTACCTTGATAACGGCTGTATTAACTATGCATGAGTAACCGCAAAGTTGGTAATTAAAAGACAAAGAAAAACTGTTTTTAAATGCAATTATTTATATTCACTTTTTTGAGAAATGACTTCTTTGTTTTAAGATTCCTAAGATTCCTTCTTTGCAAGAGTAGTGTCACACAAACGTAAATATTTGAATTGTTACGATTCATCATTTTAAATCATTTTCATTGCCTCAGCTCGCTTTTATTTTCTAAAATAGGTTAATAAAAAGGTATTGTATATTAATAACAGTCCTTCCTACTTTAACATTTTTATAGTATAACCGCACTTTATACAAATCAACACATTTCTAATATTCGATTGATCGGTCGATTGATTGATTGATAGTTGGATCGGTTGGTTAGTTGTTTGTGATCAACTTTTAGATTGATTGTTTCGCACGATCGTTTCTTACCTCGAGAAGTCCTTATCAGTCTGTAGTTCTTCTTCTCCATGACCGAGACGCAACAAGTGTCGCTCGTCTACGTCTAATTCGGCCACTTTCTCGAACAGCTGGTTGAGCGCTTGGTTGCTGTGAGTCACCACCAGAGTGCGTTGCCATGGGAAGTTGTGGTACAGGTTCGATATTATCTGTACTGCTACGTCCGTTTTACCTATTTAGAGTAAATCCCGAAGTAAATAGGTGGAATGTGCACGATGTGAATTGGAATATGTGCAAGAACGTGTTGATACATTCTTGAATGTGAACAAGGTTGTTCTGTACTACTATAATACTATGTGGTAAAAATATTGTTTGAATTTTCGTCCGTGATATTATAGTGTGCAGGTACAGTGGCGTACAGCCTTGAGTTCTGAGATTAGATAGCCAATGGAGCCCAAGACAAGGAACATCTTTGTCTGCTAGGGCACCTACTTGCCCGTAACTTTTCATAGGTATTCGTTTAGAAAGAAAGTACCTAATGTCTTAAGTATACGGGATATTTACAATTTTGATTAGTCATCAACTAGGTACACTTAAAATTTATATTCGCACAAACCAAATAATACATAGTTCATAAAGCAAATCATTCGCTTATATCCGTTAGTTTAAGTAAATATTCAATAGCAGTTCTAATTCAAGACCAATCTATTTTAGCAAAGCGTTGTTCGCTTTTATTGAATCGTAAAACAATTTAACTACTGTTCTATAATAGACCACTTTAGCTGTTAAGAGATATTGTTTCACGATAGATTTATATTTACACTGAAATAATTTTATTCTAATGAATAATTTATAATTACCCCGTATCTCTCTATGATACAGGAGCTTTATTCGAATCATTAGAAACATAGGTAAAGTTAATTAAATAATGATTACTCATGTACAATACTAAAAATAACATATTCATTTGTTTATAATATTGCAGTTAAAATTATTAATTGCGGTGCATTGACCACATTACCGCGTTTTATCTTTTTCCATATTGTTCCTACGCACAAATTACGTAAGATCGACTATTATTTTTAAACATTATGTACTCATTTCTGATAGAAACATTTATAATTCAATTCAAAACACATTAAAACTTTGCCCAACACAATTTGATTAACAATGGAATTATTAAAAATATTATTAATGTGAAGCACATTTTTTCAAGTTAAAAAATAGAGAAAATAAATTTAAATTCATAAATTTAATTTTAAAGTGAAACTTTTATTACATCGTCTCAAACTTTTTGGTCTGTGTAGCGCATGTCGCGTGTATCGCGGCTGCCGAGTAGGTATACCTACTCGGCAGCCGACCGTCACGCGACATGCGCTACACAAAGCAGTGTTCGGAACCGTTCGAACAGTTTCACTTTTACCGTGGTTTCATTAAACCACACAACATTTTTTTATTTATATTTTAAAGTGAGTTCACTTATAATAATTCCAATTAGGTCTTCTATCTGCGGACTTTCTTTGTTTTTCTCCTACTTTTTCGAATCGTATAAAACTACTAATTTT
Source organism: Colias philodice (assembly GCF_061535455.1). NCBI lineage: Eukaryota > Metazoa > Arthropoda > Insecta > Lepidoptera > Pieridae > Colias > Colias philodice. The sequence goes on along the minus strand of NC_143103.1, from coordinate 5,825,991 downwards.
TTATTTCTATAAATAAAACTTAAAAAACATACCTGTTCCCGGAGGTCCAACTACTAATGTAAGTCCCGGTTGCATTCCTGAACGAATTGCCTCCACTTGCGTTGGAGTAAATAAAATGTTGTTCCTGCAAATTGATATATGCGTTAGTCACAATCAGTGCATATGTAGTATAAAACAAAGTCGTTTTCTCAGTCCGTATGCCCTTATGTCGCTTAAAATTTTTAAAACTACGCATCGAATTTGGATGCGGTTTTTTTTAATAAGAGTGATTCAAGAAGTAGATTTTAGTATGTATATTTTTTTAGGTTTTAGACAAAGCGGACGAAGCCGCGGGCGGAAAGCTAGTAATCAATGAACCCGATACTAATTCTTTGCACATATTGAAGAATGTATTGTTTCAACAGCGTATCAAAAATATTATATCTCTACATTCTGATGAAGTATCCCATTTGTTAACAATCAGGACATTGAAATTCAACAATAAGAAACGATTATAAAAAACATAAGTAATAAAATTAAATGTGCATAGAATTTTAATATTTCATCAATGTATTGTTGTATTGTTATGCAATGCATCATCGTTTAAAATACATGCATGCATGGTGTCATTGCTATTTGGATGTTAATTTGGGGCATATAATGAATATTAAAGCCATTTATACACCATAACAAATGTCAATATTATGTACTCGTAACGGCGGAGGCACACGATGCGTTGCGGCGCCGCACCGCAAAGATTTCACCGTGTCAGTGGGCACACGAGCGGTGCGGCGCCGTAACGTTGTTATGTCGCAGCGGCGTCGTAGCAGCGTTGGACAGACAGTCCTTCCTTGTGACGCAAAATAACTGAGCGGTGCCGCTCCGGCGTCGCACCGCATTCACCCCTCCCCGCCTCGTTTCGGTGGTTGCAAGTCCGGTGCGGCGCCGGAGCGCATCGTGTGACATGCCACAGATATTTCTATGTAAGACGACGCAGCGACACCGCTCCGGCGCCGCACCGCCGCCGCAACGCATCGTGTGCCCCCGCCGTTAGTACATGCATACAAAATTACATAATACGTGTTTTATTACTACTGTTTTTATCATAAGTACCTATCTCATGAAGAAATATTAAGAAGACGAATTTTTGCGTGTGCGTGCGTTTATTTTTTTAACACGTTCATATTAGCTTTAACTTTATTTATATGTTTGTATGTAACCGACTCTTAGAATCAATTTGGACCTACTTATACTGGACAGATTTAATTTAAACTTCAACGTACACGTATCGAGGATCGTAACGATACAATAATAAGAAGCGTTTATCTTAGAAGTGTGTTTTAGTTATACTATATTTATAATATTTTAATGTTTAATGGTGCGGTACAATAAAAGTTAATTAATAAATAATTATTTATCCATCCACTTACTTCTTAGGTTCGTTATTTCATTGTGTACTTACTTTTTAGGCTCATTATAAAGATATGGTCCCCGTTTCGGCTGAACATGAGGTTCCACAACGATGACCTTTCGCGGTTCATCTTCATCCATTGCATTGTCGCCCAACTCCTGTTTCCGTAGAACATTCTCGAACGTCACTCTGTATAAGTAAGAAAATATAGTTAATATGATTGCTTAACATGTGTGGGGGCTGGATCGACAGTCGAATAGTATAGAAAAAAAAAGATTAATTATTAAAGCAGAATAAAATATTTATAATGTTTATTTATAATGTGCTTATAAATTCCTATTTTTCATAGTAATTAATGCTAGGGATCGGTGAAAGTCACAGTTTCGATTTTCACCTCAAGATTGATATTTTCTTATTTCACTTTAATTCTTATTTATTAATTATGTTTTGTTTCTTTTTTCAGAACTTTATTTAAAAATTAAAGTAAATGCTTAATTATATATCTATTTGCTGAACCATTTGGTTTAGGTTGCGGATAAGAGATTCCTCCTAACAACAAAGCCGCTTGAAATTTATCATGCATAACTTCCGCTTACATAAATATATTTAAATTTTTTTGAAGTATTTCTATTTCGTTCACTCTGATTTATAGTATGATAAATAATATTTGCTTACGTTTTCCTTGTTTCATTGATAAACTTTGCATCGAGTTATTATAGTGGTAAGATAAATGTTTTTGTTTTTATTATGAGCATTCAATTTAATAATAAATTTAATTCAATTCAAAAACGATTTGAAAACTCACACTGTGTTTAATACATAACGACTCGTGGAGGCGAAAAATAATCAAAAATTTTGTTATAACTGGGTCTTCATATTTGAATGATCATAAATTTTTATCTTAATTTACATTAATGAGACAAGAAAATGTGCCATTTCGGTGAGATGAATCAACAATTTGCCTTCATTGATGTATCAGAAAACACATATAATTTTAGATCAGATCATTTATATTCTGTTTTCAGCGGCACCATCATCCGATATAAAAACTTTATAAATATATTTTGTGCGAACGACCTTCCCGATAGGAATAGAAAAAAATTGCTGTTGGGTTTCTCCCGAGAGCACATGTTTCAGTGACGTCATAGCCGCTAATAGAAGTTAATTGATAAGGACGGGATGCTTTAAAATGTGTATGGGAGATAAAATGCCCGAAATATACGATTAATAATAGCACAATAAGATGGAAAAGCTGTCATGAAAAGTAAAATGAGCTAGTTATGAACTAGTTTACATTAATATAATTAGGAGGAAAAATTTGTAATGAAAAAGTACTGTGTCGCAGTATCGATTTTAAAAATTAATTTACCATTGGTAAGCTTAAGGCCTGAATCGGGTAGAATTCCCTTTTAATAACGAAAATTAACTCTAGTTATAACCGTTTTTCTTCTAGATTCTTAATGTACATATCTATTTAACCCTATGGATATTATTGAATTCAAATATTTGAGGCAAGAATCAATGTTATTAACGAAAGAGTGTTATGCTAATTGTTTAAAAAATATTGAAAACTCGATAAAGATTAATCCCAAATATTTTTGGACTCATGTAAAAAACTTGAGGAAGGGAAATCTTTCTTATCCTTCTACCATGTCACTTGGTAATGAATCTTGTAGCAGCCCAAAAGATATCTGCGACTTATTTGCCAAGTATTTCTCCTCTGTCTTTAATCCTTCTATTGTTGATTTGAACTACAAATCTATGGCTTTATCTTATGTATCCAACGTAGCTCCTATGCTCAGTGCATTTTCAATATCGAGTCATACAATTAAAAAAGCATTATTGGCCTTGGACCTGAGTAAAAGTTGTCTGGACCTGGTCGGTCCAGACAACGTCCCGCCCATATTTCTTTCCCGTTGTGCAAGCATGCTGTCCGTTCCCCTGGCGCTAATTTTCAATACTTCCCTTAAAAATGGCCTGTTTCCATCAGTTTGGAAACAAGCTCGAATTGTACCCATATATAAGGGTGGCAATACCTTACCTTAACCTTATATCAAACTATCGCCCAATCTCCATCCTTTCTACCTTGACAAAGGTTTTTGAGTCAATGGTTTATGAAGTACTCCACAAGCATGTCTATTGTCATTTTTCTGAATCTCAACACGGTTTTATGACTAAAAAGTCCACTAATACAAATCTTGTAACATATGTAAGTAATTTAACTGAGGAAGTTGATCAGGGTCACCAAGTCGATGCAATTTATACCGATTTCTCAAAGGCCTTTGACAAGGTAAACCATTCAATTCTAATACAGAAATTGGAGTTGCTCGGAGTGTCTGCCACCGTCTTGAATTGGTGCAAATCATATTTGGATACCAGACCATCGTCTGTTGTTCTCAATGGTAGTCAATCGTCTGTTGTTCTCAAAGGTAAATAAGGGCATGGATGTTTTAATTTGTTTATTTTACAATCAGGTTTATTGGAAAAAAATCATGAACTGAGGTCGATTTCCAAAAATCGACCTCAGTTCATGATTTTTTTTTAAGTCCAAACTTTAAACCAAAACGCTAAGTCAATATAACGTCAATTATAGTAGTGTTTTTACAGTGTGTTTATGAAATTGAAACACAGGGCATGGTTGTTTTAAATTTTGATTCCATATCCAAATATCTTTTTAATAATTTTTATACGTATTTTTACAACGGTAGATTCGCGCCGGACCCCCAATCCCGCCATGTAAATCACCTAGCAAGGTCGCTAACCTTAAAGGCCTTAGGCCCAAGGCCTTAAATCTTTACAGAAACTATTTTTGTATCAACAAGCGCGGAACCAGGATAAGTAGTTAGTCCTTATCTAGTACTACTTTACTTTGAAAGAAGGAAAAACGAATAAACACGTTTGTTTTTCTTACACGTCGCAGCGGAGCGATTTTATAGTATGATAGGCTACTATTTACGGCAGTAAAAGTCTCATGGGAAGATCCATTACAACACATATTAGAAACACTTAAAATTTTATAATGCAGATGTTACTGATAACTACCTTTCAAAACCGCGGGAAACTATTCTTAATAATATATATATAAATCTCGTGTCACAATGTTTGTCCTCAATGGACTCCTAAACCACTTAACCGATTATAATAAAATTCGCACTCGCATTCGATCCAACTTGAGAGATAGGATAGTTTAAACATGTAGGTACCACGGGCGAAGCCGGGGCGGACCGCTAGTTATAAAATAAGTTAAATACTCACTTGAACGGTCGGACGAGTTTCTGCGGGTTGTCTGTCTTTACTTTAATCTCGTGTCCCGGGAAGCTGTTCCTCAAGTGTTCCATATCCAGGAACGTGTCGTTAAAGTCCAGTGTTGGTATTTCATTGGGCATCCTGGACAAAATATTACATGAATTGATAATTTTACGTATGTTTTATTTTCAAATACATGTATCGTTGGCCCATTATTATGTAAATTAACGAAATTTTTTTTAAATCAAATCAACAGAAAATGAAATTAAAAAAGTGTGTGATGCAAATGTTAAATTTACTTATTTTTTACTTTATTTGTTTACTTTACCTCACCCATCGTAATAGTTATAAAGAATAGATAAACAGTGCATCGCAATTAAACACAAATAATTCATTTGAAAACTCTGCCTAAAAGAATCGTAAGCAGAGTTTCACGTCGGCCGATTTTTGTGATTGTCAGTATAGTTATTACTAGCGACCCGCCCCGGCTTCGCACGGGTGCAATTCTGATACTAAATACACTACAGAAAAATTGTGAACGTTGTATATAAAAACATAGCGACCCGCTCCGGCTTCGCACGGGTATAAAATACATAGCCGGGCGGCCGGCCGGTACCGCCGCAAACAATACGTCCCGCAATTTTTAAATCTGTAATATCTTCGAAAATATTCACTTAAATCATACGGTGTAAAGGGCCATATAGATCTATATTAAATGAACAATGTATTCAAGGTATTTAATTGGTTAAGGATTAATGCTGTATTGGTTAAAATCGCATCGAAAATTAGCCATTATTTGTCGTAAAAAGTAAATGACAAAAAAAAGTTATTGTGGGTTATCCATAAGAGATAGACATATACAGCCGTACAAATAAACGAGTTATAACATTTTATGCAAAGAATAAACTAAGAATAAGGAAAAATCATACAAATAAACACGAGATAAATGTAACCTAGTATAACTTCGTAATAAGTATTCATACTAATGCTATTCCGTCCTTATTACGGCTACCACCCTAGTATAAGTCTGACATAACCGAGTTATAACATATCTTTTAGTACATTGTGCTGTGTTTTACAAGTTTTAGAAGCAATTTTCAATCTAAATTTGAGATAATAGCAATGAGAGTAATACGAGAAGTAGAAAAAGTTGAACAAATTAATAATTTCATTACGTACCTATTGAAATGGAAAATTTTGTATGAAATGTCAAAATATACGAAATTATGAAAAACCCTTTTGATATTTATAATGATTTATTTATTTACAACATGCGCCAAACCATACATACATAAAACTTATTTCTAAACTTATCACAATAATATACACTTTCGTTGAAAATATAAATCTTCTAAGCCTGGAGTTGTATGTTTTGAGTACCAGTTATTTGGCAACTCTCTATCTCAAGGTGGGTTTATCTTCTGTTCTCCAGATATTGGATAGCGTTATCTATCATTTGCTTGCATACCTATTTAATGATATATTTAAATTATTTCCAATAAATATTTAAAAAATAAATAAACAGAACATCGTATGATGAAACTTCACAACAAATTCGACGAAGTCAAACGAGCGTCAGCAAAATGACAGCACCAAGGCTTAACCGTAGACAATTTCAATGTTTTTCATAATTTTGTGAATGAATTGCGACGTTGCCGCTTCGCGCCTATTGCATAGCGTGAGCATAGATACATCGACGTTATTCCAAATTTATTTGTAAGAAATTATGACATCCTTATTCTTTATTTATTCTTATCATATCTATGCATTGCATAAGGTTTGAATAAGCAAGTTTTTATTTGTACGGCTGATAGAGATAAACTACGATAACATGGCGCGCCCCTCCAAATTACTGTTTCAATGTGTGTAGTGACATCCTTACGAATGAGTTTGTATGTAGTTGTACGTATTCGTCTTTAGTACTTTACGTCCAGATTTGTTGGTCAACTAATCATAAGTTGCCGAGCGCCCAAGACAACGCACGTGTCGTTTTCATAGAATACGTCAGTGCAGCGCCATTACTAATAATAATGAGCGATTAGAGCGTGACTAGTCGAGCAACAAATCCGTGGATTTGTTTTTGTTTGACGGCCGTCTCATTACGCACACATGCGTTGTGAATCTTGGTGGTGCATTGTAAATACTTTCACAAATACTTTCAAACGTTTTGAATTTTGGAGGGGCGCGCCATGTTATCGTAGTTTATCTCTACCATCGCGGACTTTTCTGTAGACCTTTTCAATGTGTATAATACTTAGTACATTATTTTGATAAAACTCGTAGGGTTCAGCCTGCGTTTTCAATGTAAGCGGAAAAAATGTAATTTTTTACGACATCACATTAGAAACCTCAAAAATAACAGTAGTTCTGCACTATTTAATGGATGTTATTATACATATAAACCTTCCTCTTGAATCACTCTATCTATTAAAAAAAACCGCATCAAAATCCGTTGCGTACTTTCAAAGATCTAAGCGTACAAAGGGACATAGGGACATAGGGACAGGGAAAGCGACTTTGTTTTATACTATGTAGTGATTATACGCTTCAATACTATAGTTTTAGTTTCCTGGTAAGCTTAAAAATATTAAGCCAGTTCCGGGTCCCTTGCTTATGGTCTGGCATTTAACTAAAGATTTGATAGAAATAATCTAAAATTACCTAGCATGAAGCGTCTGTATATGCCCCTTCTTTACCCTCATCATTTAATATCAGCATGTATAAATAATCCTTTTGTTACCTGGTATAAAACGCCTGTCCCGGGTCCTTCTTTATCAAGAAGATTTGATATAGGAGCATGTATAAATAATCCTTTAGTTACCTGGTACAAAACGCCTGTCCCGGGTCCTTCTTTATCAAGAAGATTTGATATAGGAGCATGTATAAATAATCCTTTAGTTACCTGGTATAAAACGCCTGCCCCGGGTCCTTCTTTATCTGGAAGATTTGTTATAGGAGAAAGTATAAATATTAGTATCTTTACCTTTTTTTTTATAGTGGGGAAATCTTCCAAAGATACCCACGGCCCCCGGGGAAGGAGCCGTGGGTTATGTCGGATTCCTACCGACTAAAACCCCACTGTGTTCCGTCGAGCCGCTTTATTGCCGCAGGTATTGGATAGAATTCTTCCGCGACCCCCTCGGCGGCAGCCCATCTCCAGGCCAGGCGCAAGCCAAGAACAAGAAAGGTGGTTTGCCTGCTCTTCCTTCCAGTTGGCGGCATGAGCGGAACACGTCTCAAGCCGCCTCACCGCACCGGACGATGGATTACAATTAGTATATTTACCTGGTATAATGCGCCTGCCCCGGGTCCCCGTAGCCCAGCACGATGTCGTGCAGCCACTCGGGCACCACGCACTCGGTGTTCATGAGCTCGCGGATCGATTAGTATATTTACCTGGTATAATGCGCCTGCCCCGGGTCCCCGTAGCCCAGCACGATGTCGTGCAGCCACTCGGGCACCACGCACTCGGTGTTCATGAGCTCGCGGATCGTCTCCAGCACCGCCTTGAAGTTGTTCTCTTTGGGTTTACGGCGCATCACTATGTTGAACGTTTCGTAAACGTCCTGGAACAGATTGTTTTAATTTGTTAATCGTTCTCAATGAATATCTCAGCAGGTTGTTGAGAAAATTGAAAATTACATGTGTGCTTAGTTTTCAAGCTTTTTCATATTATGTAAACAATTTATTGAAGTGAAAACTACTTTAGCGGCGTTGAGCACTTTTTCTATAATGGGTATAAAATCTTAAACTCGCGTCAGGACACGTGACCTGATCGAAAAAGCGTAAGACGGATACCATTCCAAAATATCAAACATGCTCAACGTTAATAATCAAGTTTTCACTTCTGCCGGCACTCCCGGAGTGCAACCCGTCTTTTTTTCTACGTTTATTATGTTACATAAACTAAAACATTTGAACTACATCAGAGCAATATTTCTAAAAATGAAAAAATAGACAAACGAGTTATCCTATAAGTCTGTTCTTGCTTTTTCATTCTGAAACTTTATTATCAAATTGACCAAATTTCTATACAACCCACTACACAAAAACAGTAACAACTCTTACCTGGTGACCCTTGCTAGCTCGATCCAGATCCAATCTATACTGGTTAGGATCTAGAAGCAGGCGGAATGTTCTAGAATCTCCATCCAGCTCTGGTCTCGGTTCCGGTCCCTCCTCTATGACCCTCCCCGACGCGTCTAACATTCCCTCCACTTCGCAACCGCGTACGTACACTATGCCCGCTTGTTCCACCATACTCTTTTTGTAGTCGTACTTTGTGCCTGTTGAGAAAATTGCATAATATATGAATTATTGTAGTTAATACTACATTTTGGGTGACATGGGGAACAAAAGTGAAGAAAAGGATCCTTACAAGTTACAGAATGTAACAGATATGAATTGTACTAAAATTGTGTGTAACAAGTATAACCACATAAGCTAAGAGATATAATAGAATCTCATCTCTGGCTAAATCGTTAAAAGGCAAAACAACAAGAATTAATTAGTTATTATCTCCAACCTAATTGATGTTACGCAGTTAGCCCATCAAAAGTCAACTGGTAAAATTACCCCAAAAAAAACAATTGCTCACCAATACTCTGACTAGGCCGCACTGTAACCAGGAAGCAAACATCATGTTTCCTCAAATTTTCCCACTCGTGTTTGATCTCTCTCCTCACACTGAGAGTCACTGTGACGTCAGCACGCACTCTAGAGGGCGCTTTTTCACCAATGTTCGGTTTGGCCACTTCGACCACGGCAAAGCTTTGTATGGGATGGGCCATGCGTGCCCAACCGCCGAAGTATACGCTGCCGTCTTCGGCTCGCCTGTGAAAATAATATAATATTTATTATTTATCTATAGCGAAGAAAATATTTAAGATCCCTTTACTGTTATAAAAGACAATTATATACGAAATATATAAAAGAAATGTATAAAATATTGGCAAAAAAAAATCTAATTTATTTAAGTACACACCACTGCAGTGTTTTGCAAGATTTTATTATAAATAAAAAAAGTATCTCAACTTACCACGGCGATAGGCGATACACTGCATCTTCAATGTCTTGACGAATTTCATCTGCAAGAAAAAAATAGTTATTATTATTATTTCCATAGTCCATATATTAGAAATACTCATAAATTCTGTTTCTTTAATCTATTTACGAAGAGATAGAAATTAGCAGGCAGAGTTAATATTGATTGGCGATGTTTTCTATACTTAAATAACTATAACAAGCACTTGTCTACTCACAAGTACTCTCCAATCTAAACAGATTGAAATTCCTCAACAGATAGTCGTGCAGCGTCAGAAACTGCAGGTTAAGTTTGGGTAGGGCTAAACAATTCTCCCCACTGTATATCTCAGTGGGCACTACATTTTCATCCCATATGATTTCTTCAGTCGGATATAAGGGCATGGAGTTGAGCTCTTCTAGTTGAGATATACGCCGCTCGTGACGAGATATCTGTGGAAGAAAATAGATAAACTATTTTAACATAGTAAATTCACATAGGTAGTAAAACATTTTGGAATTGGAACCGACTAGATCTAAGACAGTTAAATTCGATACGAAGGGAAGAAAGTTACAGAGATTTAAAAATATTTTAGTATCAAATAAATAAATAATAATAAAAATAGTTTTTTTTGTTTCTAAATTTTACACAATACTTAGTAGGGCCCTCCTAGTAAGTTAAAAGAAAAAGTATTAATTACCGTATAACAATGGGTTCTCGTTGTTATACATATATTATAAAGTATTAATTACCGTATAACAACGAGAAGCAATAAAACTACAGTTTATATACAATATATAATATAATTTGTGTTATATGTAACATGTAAAACTGAAGACTCAACCGTTTAAATTTGTAAAATCCAAAACTTTATGTAAGTAAATTTGAGTAGTTAATGCTATAGTTATTTTTATATTAAATTTTATAACTCAGAAACATAAATACTAATTAGTTACTATAGTCCTTTCCACCTAAGATGATTTCTGTGACACATCGATTTTTGACACGTGTAGAGATGTCGGTTACTGAAATCGTATCAATTGTTTCCGATAATCGATAATATTCTATATGGAAATGAAATCGATTTGAATAAAGTACCAAAATTAGTTTTTTCGGCATTTCGCCAACAATTAACTAAGGAAACTTAGCAAACAACAGCAACTAAAAGTTAACAATAACAATTAGTAACAATAACAGAATACCACGTAAAGTGTCAATATAAAAATGCAACTTGTATACAAGGCTGACGCACTCGTACAGACGATTGACTCTATTGACAAACGATCACAAGATGGGCGCCGATTATATGATTTTCCAACTCTATGATTTTTCAACGATCCATTTCATGTACACGAATTGCGTAGGTATTATATTCCCTATATTATTTTATTTTTCATTATATTAAACTAAACAATACTGTTTTTGATTTATAAGCTTAAGATGTTTCATTTTTATATTTTTGGTAATAATGCCGCCATAAAATAAAAATATTATGCACTAAAATTATTTTGACTTTTTAAACATAAAATTCGTAATTCGGAACACGATGAAGTGTCACAGGAATCATCATAGGTGAAAAGGACTATAAAAATATACATACCAATAATTCTTTAAGAAACAGTTTGTCCATTCGATGCCACGGTGCTTCATCCTCCTTGCCTTCAGGCGGTACCAAGTTCAAATATGTGGCGATATCTCGCAGTGCTTTGTCGCTGAAATATTATTATTTTGATTATAAAACTCATGTAAATAAAATGATGAGAGAAAACTAGTTTCAGTGCACATCGACATGCAATTTATCCAGACATATTGTAATTTTAATAACATTTGCAATTTTTGTGAAATGTAAGTTGTCTGCTGTGTTGTAACCATGTTTAATTGCAAATAAATGATTTGATTTGATTTCATTTCATTTGTGAATACACTCAAAATCTAACATGAACCTGGCAATATTATATCGTACTCATACTTTATGAATTATGAATTTGAATTTATTGAATTATGAAATTGAAATTTATGAACTATGCCTTTATGAATTTCGTCATCAATCATCAAAATCATCATTATATACCCAATGAATTTATTTATAAAATGATAAAAAACATATCTCACCTCAAATTCCCAAAATGTTTCTGTAACGATTCTCTGGTGTCAACGCTGGCAACATTGGCTAGCGCGAATAATCTTAGATCAGGAAACTTTGCGAATGCCGCTTTCTAAAAACACAAAATATAATATGCCATATAACATAAATAAAATATAAAATAAATATTTCAGGACCATTTTCACACACGGCATGATCTGATCCCATACTAAGCTTACGCTTTTGTCTAGTCTACAGTCTACAGTCTCGTCTAGTTCTACAGGACTATCGGATATGAAAAAAATATTCTTTATAATGAAATGCGACAGAATATGAAATAATAAAGAAGTAAATAAATAAATATTGAAGAAGTTATTTACAGAACAGTGTGTAGTGTAAGTTTTGATATTTAAAAGTCATAAAAGATAAGGACATCATTTTGACATCTACCTACATATTATATTGTATAGTCTGTATAAGTTACCTGAAGTGAAGTAATCCTTGAATAATGCTGTAAGGTCATGTCCTTGTCCGTCATAGGGTCCCCAGTTTCATCGCTTATTTCAAACCTCGCATAAAACTTCAACATTTGTAAAAGCTGCAACAACAAAAAAATGGTGATATTACACTCAGCTCGTTATACATTGTAGTAAATAAATTGCATAGGTAAATTGTAAGTAATTTAATAAAAATAATTGAATAAAAAACATAGCCATGAAATAATTAAAGGGATATGTATTAAAAATTATAATCTTTAGCGCCATCTTTAGGAATTGGTATGAACTAATTCAAACGAATAATTTTATCATCCATACTCAAACCATAGTACACGATGTTATAAAGCTCGAAAGACAGATGGCGTAGTATCAATAAAATTTACTACAAAACATATTGTACATCATGATCAATTAATAAAAAAATTGTAAAAATAAGCAGAAATAAATTGTTTTATACAAAAATATGAGGTCTTATTCTTTGAAAAATCTTATAATAGTATGGACTTTAACTCAATGAAAATTATTGAAAAAAAAAAGATAATAAATTCTTAGTATATAGTTACAAAAAAACAATATATTTTTTATTATTTAATTACCTAACTACCAGAAAGATTAATGATGATATTTAGGCTCAAATTTTGCTAAATTTCCATGACATTTGCACACACATAGGTAATGCATGCAAAAGTCCTTCATTTCAACTATAGTGGAGCCAATTTAATAGGCAACATTTGACGTCTATCAATTTTATCTTCGAAGAGAGGTAACCTGCTTAAAAACATCGATTAAAGTGAATTAATCGATACGGATTTGAAACATTTGTCAATCGAATTTATTAATTTATGATGATTTTTATTCAGAAGTAATCAATGCATTCGATTCTAGATGTCAGATTTCGATTTTTAGAGTAACGTCTCTGGTATTTAAAAAGAAAAAAGGTTTATTGACATAAAATTGTAGCGACGTCAGTTCTTCAATTCAGAAATTGTTTATTATGTTTAGAATGGTTTATCAGTAAAATGAAATATTAAAATTACTTGTATCGGTCATTATTATTATAAATATGTGGTCGTAATTGAAAAAAGTTATGCAAATGTGCAGTTCTAACAAAACGAAATATCATGTTATTCTATGTTGTCGTTACTAGGTTACGTTGTTGAATTTTGTTGAACTGTCAAATGTTGCCTATTAAAATGGCTCTACTATAATTATATTTCTTATATACACGAAGACGACGCTATAGTATAGTTTATATCTTCTTCTTATATATAAAAATGAATCGCAAAATGTGTTGGTAAGCGCATAACTCGAGAACGGCTGAACCGATTTCGATAATTCTTTTTTTATTATATTCCTTGAAGTACGAGGATGGTTTTTATGTAGAGAAAACGTAAACATATACCACGGGCGAAGCCGGGGCGGACCGCTAGTTTTGAATAAAGATACAAACGTCATATTTTGATTTCGTAACGCGTACAATAGGTAATTCATCTTCTTCTTCTCTTATATATAAAAATGAATCGCAAAATGTGTTGGTAAGCGCATAACTCGAGAACGGCTGAACCGATTTCGATAATTCTTTTTTTATTATATTCCTTGAAGTACGAGGATGGTTTTTTGTAGAGAAAACGTAAACATATACCACGGGCGAAGCCGGGGCGGACCGCTAGTTTTGAATAAAGATACAAACGTCATATTTTGATTTCGTAACGCGTACAATAGGTAATTCATAACTTGATCAAAAGAAAAATTAAAAAAAATCAAGAACAAAAGCATCTGTATCATTAACTTTTCCCATTGTTGAAGGAAGTCATCTTTATTCGCAAAGTTAATTTTTCAAGCCTCTCGAACCTTGACACTAATTTTTTCCTTGTGCATTATACAAAAATAAACTAAATACCTGAACCATTAAAAACAAAACAAAAGTTCAATAAACTTTTGTGTAATTTAATTATTCAAAAACGCAAATTTAGATGTTATAATTATGTATTTTCAATGAACATTTTTTTTATAAATACCTACATATTAATATTTAGTAGTAATATAAAAATTATTTCCTGGATAAATTTTTGTTATAATTCAAACGTTAATATTAATTGACTTTCCTCTGGCCACAGATTATATTACGAGAAGCAGGCTGTCAAACGAACAAAAACGCACTCGCACGGACTCTGCGCGTATCAGTGGCGGGGACGCACGCGCATTCCTTTTTTTAATCAATTTTTACTTTGTGACCGTTGATATACGATCTACAGTAGCCACGATTGAGTCCAACAAATTTTTTGAATAACTCATTTTATAATTTAAATAACTTAAAAAAGTTTAAACAAAGTGCTTTGTGTATTATTTTAAAAATGAAGGTAAGTTTAAAAAAAATGTGTAAAAATCTCAATGAAAATTGAAAACTACATATTGCTAAAATTAAAGAATAAATTAATATTCAAAAGGTAATTTCGGCCGCGTCATTTGCATTAAAATTTTAAATACATTCACAATTGTTTTAAATCTAATTATAACTGGCGTCTGTTTTTAATAATTAAGTGGCACCTGTTAGATATGCGCTCTTTATCTCTATTGCCTCAACATTCATGAAGTGTTGTTTTACGTGTACTTAAACGTACGTGTGATTTTATGAAAACTAACAGAAACGTTTTTCATAATTTAAGTAAGTACTAAATTATTTTCATAAAAAAATGACGGTAGAAATACACATTCCATGAACTGTAACTCATTATTGAATTGATAATGTAAAGGATTGAACTTTATATTGCAAGTAAACAACATACATTTTTTACGGTAGAACCGTCACAAACAGAACATTTGCAACCACTAAAGTAACCTATATTTGGATCGAGTACGACGACAAATGTGTTTATTTCTGAGTCTTAAATTTACTTCAATTAGCACGAGTTTTGTTTGTATCGCAAGAAAACTACATTAAAAACACGTTGATATAATTAGACGATGCTACAAATAAATTATACGGAGTATTTCTTCGCAGTGAAAAATAAAGAAAACATAAACCTATAGCGAAATCAATCTATACGTGTATACATATATCATTTTGTAAGATGAAGGTTGAAATCGCATCTCATAAGTTTAACGAGGAAAATGTTTATTTAAATAATTTAACTAGCTATTTTAATTATAATACTGTAATAAATTTTAATATTACGTCAAACAAAGTTGAAACAAAGTTGCAATTATCACTACCTACTCCGCACCGATTTCATTACAATGTTTTCATATAAGTTATAACATTGATAGGTACATTAATAGAGACCTAACAATTTGTATATCATAGAGAGGAATCTTAAATTTAGTACAATCTACCTAAAATGGACATAATACGATGATTGAGTATATAACCGGTAAGGTGTAAATAACAACAAATTACACGAGTGACAAGTTGTTTAATGTTTCGTGTTCCCTCAGCTTTTACATATTGTGTATTTAAGCTTTGCCATTTATAAAACTTGTCCATAGAAAACAGTAAACACCTGCATTGTACACTTGATCTGGGAAGATTCATTAATTCATGGAATGTTGTATCGCAGCATTTAAAATTAAGATATATTTTTTTTATATAAGTATCATTTATAATTTTATACATTTGGACTTAATTAAAAAGCTAAATGACGTTGAATGCACGTAATGAAGTAAATATCTGATTAATTACAGGCAGGTACAGCTACAATAAGAAATTTTATCGTTTAGACATTACTTGTGTATGTAACCTGTGTAGTGAGAACCCATAAATGGCTTTTAAGTTATAAACAAAGACATATTTCTAGAAACATCTTTGTATGTAAGTAAGAATAATAATTAATACAAAAAGATAGTACTATATCTACTACATTAGGGGCTTGAAGCGCACTTATCGTAAGTTTAAAAACAGTTTCCGCGGATAGGGGCAAGGGTCTTCATTTACATGATAGGTAATTAAACATGTAAAAACATACATAACAATTAATTAAATTGACGTTAAAAATTATCTGTATACTAAGAAATAGATCAGGAAAAAGTTTAAGAGAAATCTGTTATTAAAAACTCGGTTTTAAAACTGAAAAAAGCTACATAACCATCACGCATTAAAACAAAAGTATAATACCGACTAAAGCATTCAAAGTAGACTTTATAAATTTGAATAAGAATTGTAAGTGTCGTATTATTGAATACATATTATGCTAAAAGTATTTTCCACATTTCAAAAGAACTGTATCTCCTAAAATTGATATAACCTGTGGTTATAACCGTAATCAACGTTTTTGTTTTTAATTATTCAAATCATATGGCCCCTATTTATTTTATTATCTATGCACATAGACGTCAAACCATCTGATTCATGATTATAGTGTGATCAGAGGATTTCCCTTCTTACGCGACAAACAAACATTTGGATATTCGAGGAATCGAAACTTAAACAAAACAAACATGCTTAATTGCTTTACAATTTACAAATCATACGTTAGTTCAACAACATCGGAAATTCCTATTCTAATCAAATCTTATATATAAAAATGAATCGCAAAATGTGTTGGTAAGCGCATAACTCGAGAACGGCTGAACCGATTTCATTAATTCTTTTTTTATAATAATCCTTGAAGTACGAGGATGGTTTTTATGGAGACAAAATGTAAACATGTACCACGGGCGAAGCCGGGGCGGACCGCTAGTAATTAATAAAATTTGATTAAATAGCGTTCTTATGGATAAAGTGTATAGTGGAATATTTGAGCCGCAAATACTTCTGAATTGTTTTAATTTTTTATTGATTGTGAATAGGGGAAGCTACATTTCCGGTTACAATAATAAAAAAAATAGATTTGTAAATTACTCATAACGGTTCCTACTTCCTATAATATAATAGGAGAAAAAATATCAGACCAAGTACAACTAGTACTATACATGACAGGATTTCCCGCTCTTTTATCATTATTTCTATTTGCCACAATCTATATTTAAGTATGATAAAGGGGGTAAAAATACATAAATATCACATCCTCCTTTCATTGATTAAAGGGTAGGAAAATAACATTCTATTGATATTTTTAATGGAATGCACAGAAATAAACTTTCACATATTGCAGCGCATTTAATATCGAATTTAATATTATTTTGTATTAATTTGAACTTTACATGAGAATAATGACTAAACAAAGTAGGTACATAATATTATTTAACCATTATTATAAAACTACAAAGGATAGGTACATTTACATATTAATCAAACCTAATATATAAAAATTAAAAATCTGGTATCGCATTGTTTGAAGTTAAACCACGTATGTATAGTATAATTCCTCCCAAAAGGCTTGCTAGGTAGGTCTGAGATCGTCTATTTTTCATTGATAAGAGTAAGCAGAACATCGGGTCAGCTAGTTATAAAATGATATAATAAGCAAAGCCGTAAAATCAATATCGAATTACCCTCTTTACATATCATTACCGATCGCTGATTGCCCACTGACCCATTTTCAGGTACAAATGCGACCCGTTTGATCCTTATATGACTAGTAATACGTATATTATAATTGAGCTTAATAATAATGCTCTATATTATTCATAGAACCATTTGATTGTTATTTGGTAGGACGATTTTTAATACCACATTCATATTTGTGCTTGATTTTATATTTCTAAACACATAAACAACATTGAAGATATGAAATTGGAGTGAATCCAAAGGTATGATTTACCTATAAGAGAATCTTTATTTGTTTAGTCGAGTAGTCTAATACTAGACGGAATACGGAATAATCTGTTGTTTCAAAAGCTTTTACTTCAATTTATTCATTCGTTAAAAAGAGACTTTGTCAATAAACATGTCGAAATTTACAATTATAATTGTAATTTATAATTTTGAATCACGAGCATAGAAACATAAAAAAGCTTTACGAGAGAGGCCAATTTATTAGGCATGTTTTAACTTAGATTTAATCGGGTTGAAATATAAAAATAAGGTAATACATATATATATATATATATATATATATATATATATATATATATATATATATATATATATATATATATACGCCAAGGATGATTTTTAAATTATAATTAATGTGTAATGTTTTAAAATTTAAATTCACTGCGATAGCGCATCAATTATACACACTAGATGCACGCCCCGGTTCCTTTCGCGTACACGGTACACTCTTGTATGTTTTTCAAAATGTTAACAGGCTTTATTCTAATACAAACAGATAAACATAAATTCTTAAGTTGTGTAACCAACACGAGATTCTATTGTAAACTACAGATACATCGTAGATTATATAATAATAACATTATATTATATTCAAGGTGTGTTGAAAATCAATTAGTTTCTGGACAAAAGATAAAATGTATAGTTCAATAACCGGACGCTCAAAGTGAATATTGGTATAACGTTTGTATTATCAGTAATTGTATCAAAACTATTATAATTATTGCGTTGACCCTGACTCCACACTGGTGATAACAATTATCATTCAAAATAAGTTATGCAGCCAACTAATTACCACAGATTCTACAAAACAATTATGTGTACAATTCAGTAACAGTATAGACTATAGCCCCTAGTTGTCTTCAAAAATACCGATTTTATCTAAAATCAAAGGTCAAATGGATCTTGAATTTCTTGACTCTTCGATTACAATTGAATTATCCTCAGTTCCGTGATGATAGTTCAAGCTACATATTTTCCATTACTTTAGTTAATAAGCAAGTTGTCATATTGTTGCAGGATACAAATACAACGTATATTATAATAAGCCTTTTTTCAGGAGACTCTCTTCCTGCTGCTTTTGGGCTGTGGCCTCTCCCTATCAGCCAAACAATGCTGTCCGAACAACGAGATAATCAGACCCAGAGGATATTGCGATGATGACCTAAAGTACAGGATAAACATGAACTGCACATCAGGTCATATGCTGCTAAAGGACGTAGTAGTGGATGGAGACAAGATCTCCACCATGGATTACCCAGGATACGTGTTTACGGACAATCCAGATAGGTTAGTCGATTTCATTAATTTAGGTGACACGAATTTCTACTGGATATCGTTTAACAACAGCATCTCATGTTACTTAATGTGTTAATCAGTAAAATGATTTTAACATCTGCTCAATTTAATTCGCATATTCGGTTCGTTCAAATTTTTTTGTTTAGTTTATTAAAAGAGAGACACTGCTTGCCTGGCAGAGATCACTGCTTAGTGATAAGGCCGCCAATTGTAATACGTCCTTCTCGTACCATATATATCTTCTTTTTATTGTTTTTTTTTTGTTATATAATGGTTGTATTACAATAAAGTGTAATAAATAAATAAAATAAATAAAATGTAACCCAAAAACTTCAAATAGTTTTTTTTATTGTTTTTAATATGTTTTCCTTTTACGAAGACGTATTTTGTTGCAGCATAAATAGCAGTTCCTTACAAATTAATCCGCGTCGGCATCATTCTGATTCAATAACCATTTTTTCAGAAATCACCAAGACGCAACTTTACCTAAACTTAACAGTTTTACACAATATATAAGTCATTAACCCCATTACTTTCATTTTAGCTACTGTCTAGGAGACATGTACCGCAACAATAGCATGCCTTCGTTGGGTCTCATGAAGGCCGCAGTGGTGTGCTATGATAATAACCAAAGCACAAATGATGTAGAGACTGGTGGGGTCCTTGCCCTCGTATCAGTTTTGTTCCTTTTCGCCACTGCTGGCATCTACATGTATTTGCCGCAAATGAGGTATGTAACCAGTATACAGTAATTATTTTCCCCTATTTTAATGATTCAAAAGCGCTTCTGAAATAAGTCTAGTTGAATAAATTAATGTTTAACAGATATAAATACTTGTCTTTAAACCCTTGGGCTATCCATAGTTAAATCGAAAACGAATGGTTATTTCAATTCAATCTTTAGTTTTTCCAAAGAAAGCAGTTGAAGGCATACTAATAATAGAAATGTATTTTTATTTTTATTCTGTTTTGTTATTATGTCGAGTTAAATGGATACATTTTACAACTTATAACTACTGCATATGACTACAGAAATTATGAGGTCTATACTAAAAATAAGTTTTATGAAATGATTAGTTTATTATCGACTGATATTATTAGTTCATTTTTTTTTATTTGTAGGGACTTGCAAGGAGTATGCTACATATGCATGTGCATAAGCATGGCATTAGGATTCTTATCGCTCGGAATTCTCCAATTGAGTCCAGGATTCCAAGGCCAGATATGCACTGTTACAGGTAAGAAATACAAATATGTAGTACATACAATTATTATATATGACTTTTGCTTAAAAATACCAATAATATTGCAGGTTTCCTTATTTATTTCTGGATGATGGCAACTTTCTTTTGGATGAATGTCATTAGCATCAACATGTATCGCACTGTGATGTGAGTAAAGCTTCGATGAATTAATAAATAATAATAATAAATAATATTTTTCTCTCTATCCCAATTATTATTTAACATCTAAGTAAATTAATAGCACACGTCATAATATCATGATAATCATAAATCGCTCATTGTCATACGACACGTAGCCAGTCATTTGCCGCCCCCATTCGAGTTTAATTTGAGTATGTGCAGATATTTTTTTTTAATCTTTGCAAAGTTTATACAAAATACGCAAAACAATAGATTATCCATAGAATTCTTCATCTATTGTTTGAAATCTGAAAATTTAATTAGAAATAAGTTATAAATACCTACTTCTTTATCTTCCTGGCTATAGGATATATTTTTTTGTTATTTCCAGTGATGCCGCCTATCTAAAGAAGACAGAGAGACGGCAATACTTCCTATACAATAGTTACGCGTGGGGTTGCACGTGCCTATTTCTCATAATAGCCCTCATAACCAATTTCGTCGAGGGAAACCACTACAAACCTGGTATTGGTGATAATAACTGCTGGTTCAGTGGTAAGTTACATCTTGTAGAAACTTTCGCTTATAAAAGTTATAATATAGACTACTATAAGTTCTTGACCATGTCTATAATTTTAGGTCGTGCCCAAACCTGGATTTACTTCTATGGACCCATTGCCGTCCTCATCGCCGCGAACGTCATACTTTTTGTTATGTCCTCATTCAGTTTATGGACGCATAACAAAAAATACGAAGTAAACAAGCTAAATAATCTCAAACGCAAGTATGTTTTTACTTTTTATCACTAATTTACTGGTTAGCAGTTATCTCTGAACGAAAGAGTGTCATTGTTTATTTATTTCTTTTAAGGTTTCTCGTGTCTCTAAAATTATTCCTGGTTATGGGTATTTCATGGATCTTCGAAATTGCCAGCTTTGCTCATGGAGAGAAACATATTCTTTGGTAAGATTTTCATTTTGCTTATGTTCGCTGTTTACACTGTTAATTTTAATTTAAATAAATTATGAATACTATTATTATCATGTAGTAACGATGTAGGTATGTAACTTCATTACTTTGATGTTTCAGGAAAATAATGGACACCTTCAACTGCCTGCAAGGGGTCATAATATTTCTGATACTCGTTGTATTCAGGCGTCGCGCTATGAAGGGATTAGCTGATGATCATATTTGCTTATTCGTCACCCGTCCCATAGCCAATAGACTTAGTCCAGACGACGATGCAGACGAACAGCAAATATTAGATGACACTGTGGAAGTCAGGCTGAACTAAGTCCTCGTAAATTTTATAAAAACGCAGTCTTAATATTAAGCATAATGTAAATAAAAAGCTATCATTTTAAACGTATGAGCGCGTAGAAACAACTCAATGTAAATAGTAGAAGGATCAATGAAAATATCTTATTTTTAAGCGTCTAAATGCTCTAAAAGGATACAAATTATACGCAGTAAAGCTCTCATTCTTATATAGATTATTTAGCTATGAATCTCCAATATAATTAATTTTATAAATATGGATATAGACACTTTTCTGGGTTCTAATGTTTTATTTATCAGAAGACAAATATTGTTTGTGCCATAATATTGATAAATGAATTTATTATCATTAGATTTACTTAAGTGTAAATTCTAAAATAGTTATAATATAATAATATTAAGGTTATTGTATAATTTTAATATTTTAATTAGTTCCTATATTTTTGTTATATATGCATGAATTATTAAAGAATGTTAATATCAATAACCATCGAGTTTAATTTCATTTTTTATTCACATAACTACAACAGAATGAGTTCCTCTAAGTTACATAAAATATGTATACAAAGCAAGATACAAAGGAAAGAAACAATGTTATCATTAAATAAAATAAGGAGATATGAAAAAAATTGTTGCATACCGAAACATTGTCAATTATCTACGAGAAAAATACGAAAGTTTTCGTGCTAAAATTATCTAATTATTCAGGAAAAATAAAGAAATTAAATATTTCATTTATGATTTTACTAGCTGTGCCATGCGGTTTCATCCGCAATCTAACTAATAAAAACATTCATCTCCTATTTTTACCTATATTTGACTCTACATTCCACTATTTTCATTCCAAATTTCATCCAGGTTATGAAGATTACTGTGAATTAATAAACAAAAAACCAGATTTTCAATTTTATTGTAATAGTTAATGGATTTCATAAAGAAATTGCTTTCAACTTTCAAGTCACTTTCAATTATTAGTAATCCCGAGGATAGTAGGTACATTTTTTTTAATGATGTATCTTTGATATGGCAATGAGAAAAGAATTTTGTCAAAACTGTCAACTGTCAAGTGTCAAATGTCATTTGTCAATTGTCAATTCTGTCAGTTACAAAAGATTCAAGCATCACGCTACAGGAAATCGTATTTAAATTAATCTAAGCATTGAATTCTATTAAAATAAGTGATAAAACTTCAAGATTCTAAGTACCACAACGAAAAGATTTCATAGAAAAGCTATTCATGACATTCGGAAATAAAGTGCCTTCAGTTTTAAGTCGAAACGTAGACCACAACAAAACTTATGTGTGATCAAGTTATTATAAACATTCAAACATGTACTTTTTGCATTTAATATTCTTAATAAGTACATTGTTACTACGAACTTCTAAAGCTGAAGTTGGTGACACAGACCTAAATGATTTATCAGAGCAACAAAACTCAGTACAAATAAACAAATGTTGCGAAGAAAATGAAATAATGGTTGATTCTGTGTGCCGATTGGCTGAACTATACAATGAAAGTAAGTTATGAGCTTTTTGTGTTATAATTTACGTGAATTAAATACATATAAAGTCTAAAAAGATATTCAACATAACAGAAATTTTGATTGTTACATTATGATAGTTAGTTTGAATACCTGCAACAATTTAAATTAATAAGTAAAAAAATGAAATATCTCTTGGTCTGAGTAATTATATGGAAAATTTTATTTATAAGTACGCTATAGTGTTGTAGAGTAGTATACTACTCTAAATATATTTAATTGAAATGACAATTCAAGCAGAATTTAACTTTTCTCTTATACTTTTTATTTAATTTCTCTTTTTTTATTTGCCATGTGACAACTTATGTATTATGTATGAATTACACTCCTTTATATTGATTACTAGTTGTTTCATACAGCTTCACCCGCTTGGTCTAAATATCTCACTATCAAGTATCAGATGAGTTGTTTTGGCTGTGGGGTTCAGTAATCTTTGCGTTTTATATAATACTAGCTATCCCGGCAAACGTTGTTCTGCCGTACTATTATTATTTAGGGGTATGAAAAATAGATGTTGGCTGAATCTCAGACCTACCCGATATGCATAGAAAATTTCATGAGAATCGGTCTAGCCGTTTTGAAGGAGTATGGTAACTAACATTGTGACACGGAAATTTTATATACCTATTAGACAATGATGTGAACTAATAATGAAATTCAATATTTTCATATCATTTAACTGTAATTTCAGGTCTTTGGCAGCCATTGTTTAAGACTGAGGATGGAAAAGATGTTAAACTTAAGTATTTTAGATTTATAAATGGAATACCAAATTGTGCAACCACCCAACAAAGACCCATATTTGATCTAGGGAAATCTGAGGATAAGTAAGTCTATAATTAAAAAACTATACATATTATTGCCATAAAAATATTTAAAATATATGGCATAAACTTAGTGACACTACTGTAGTTACCAGTGACTCATTGTATTAATGAGTCACCTATGTAAAAGAGTGAAAGTTGTAACTTGTATCAATCAAACTGGAATCTCTACTATTTTAAATTAATTAATATAACTGTTAACAAACAGAAAAAATGTATTTCATTTACAAAATTATCAATAAAAGCTTTTTAAAAATACCACACTTAGATTTTATGCCAAAAATAACACTAATTTTTAAATGGTTACCTCATTTATTTATATTTTTTAATATTGTCTCCATGATATTGTTAAGAAGCACCAAATTTATTTTCAGGTTAAATCTTTTGTCTGATGGCCGTTTAATGCATTTGATTCACCACCAAACAAATGCCCAAACAATAAGAGACGATCCACTCTTGGCAAATTCATTAAACTTCCATGATATCATTTCAATACCTGAAGTTAAAGAGCCATCTTCATATATTCATGTGCAGAATAAATATTGCATGGATAAGGTAAGCAAACTAAACGAAATACTACTATAGCCTTCTGAATGAGATGAATCACATTGAAAACATCTTAATGACTATGCTCATGTCAAACTTAACATAAAAAGTATTTATACCTTTTGATGGTTATATACAGTTTTTCTACTATTGTGATAATTTCAGTGTAAGTTTTTTGTCTCATTGTTATCTCCATTCAACAATAACAATTGTGAAATCATTGTTGATAATTAATGGACAAACAGAATTTTAGCATTATGTTACTCTTTAGATGACTGAACTTATTATATATTTTTTACTTAGGATATATTTTTCGAACAAATATCAATTATAATATAAAAAAAAATTGTATCATTATTTTTACCGCCATATAAAAAAGACTTATTACATTGTATTATGTTTTACATTATGTTTAGTTAAGGGCTTGGTCTAGTAGTGCAAACAAATGCATCCTGTCATCCTATATGTAAATAATACAAATGTACTAAGGGAAAGTTGCTCCACTTAATTTTTAAAAATTAAATCATTCGTATAATTTAATATTCGTAATAAGTACCAAAAATGACAATTTGAAACAATTTTCGTGAAAATTACACCGGGTGATTTTTTTTATCAGTACACAAGATTTGCGAATACTTTCTATTGATATCTTCAACTTCATGTTGATATAACTGATCAACTTTTACAAAGAAATTTGGACGAAATATAAAAAAAATAAGCTTTCCATACAAAATGCATAACTCTATACATTTTTTTCGACCTAAGTTTCTTAGTGAATAGTGTAGTGTTTGTGTTAAAAAATTATAAAATAGAAAAATACGCAAATGAAAACAAAAGATATTTATTTCTGACTAGCGGACCGCCCCGGCTTCGCCCGTGGTACATATTTTGCAATAAAAGGTAGCCTATGTTCTTTCTCAGGGTCTAAAGATTGTCTGTGCCAAATTTCATCAAAATCGGTCCAGTAGTTTATGCGTGAAAACCATACATACATACATACATACAAACCTTTCCTCTTTATAATATTAGTATAGACTAGCTTCCGCCCGCGACTCCGTCCGCGCGGATGTCAGTCTTCGCGTCTTCTACAGATTTATTATATTATGTAGTTATAATATATAGATTTATATTTATAAAACCTAATAAATCTTTTGCTAGCATTCTGATGCTTTATCGGTTGCACTGGATTTATCTCTTTTTTTTCAATCGCTTGAATGATATAGGATGGGTCCTTGATGGCATCGAATGCTGAAGTCTCGAATCAATCAATTCTGACAGTAGGCAATTTATGTAAAATCTTGATAATGGTCCATCATTTTATTTTGCCTGAACGTTACATACTTTTTTATATATTCTATTTTTAACGAATGATTCACTCCAGTCCAAACAGCAAATAAGCAGACTTCTGCGTCTGCAACGTTTAGTTGTCCCTGAATTTGGAAAAAATAGTCATGATTCTTATCTATGACAAAAGTGTTATTTTTTGCATTGTATTTCAAATATTAAATTTTTTTTTAACCGCATCTTCCGCATTCATGTTTTTTGCCGGAATTAGACATTTAACTTCTACTAGTCCCATTTTCCCTTTTTGATATGGGAGTGTATAAAGTAATTTTTTTAGATATTTCTCGTTATACTTTTAAAAAGTTATTATTGTCATTTTGCTCAATAAGTAAAGTAATTTCGATATCAGTTTTAAGTTTTTTGATACCTGCAATAATAACGTCATAATCGCCTGCACATACTTATCGATTACACCCTGTATACAATCCACCATCCACATTCATAATGTTTTCCTGTCCTCCTCTCCTTTACGCTGTTCACCGATACATTTTAAATGAGTAAATCTGCTACCACTGAAGGATGTTTCATTGTGATCAGCAAATTTTCACCACTGTTGTCGATTATTTGTTTTTCATTTTTAATCAGCAATTGGGAATCATCAGTTTTGTTTTTTGCAGATTGGTGATGTACCCTAACAATACGTCGAAAAGGGAAAGCATCAACGAATTATCGTTTTCGTCCTCTTTTTTTATTCTTCGCGTCTCTGTTACTTCTGTTTGTTTAGTTCTCAACACCCACTGAATTTTCTATGTTATTGTGATCTTCCATTACATCTGAGTTTTGATGATGTGATGATAATCCATTCGTTTTAATATTGGTACTTAGAGTTGGTAGACTAAACTAGAAATGGCGGACTAAATTTGTCAGCGCGTCTGTAAGATCAGAATATAAAACCAACATACTGTATTAAGTTACAAAATTAATAATCAAACAACATGCCGCTACGTTGAAAATGACTAGAAGAAAAAATTAAAACACCTCGGACCAATTTGGAGTAAACAAATCATTTTCCCCGTATGGGGATTTCCCCGGATGAACTTGGGAAGTTCAAGTTCTCAATACAAGTTTATATTATATTTCGTATTTCTCAAACGAAAAATAAACATTTTTGGAACTTCAAAAAAATTATATTATAAGAACATTTATGAGCTTACTTTAGTTTTAGAAATATACATCCCTTTACTGACACCCCGTAAAATAAAGAAATTGTTGCCAATCACCTTTGCAATCTATTTGGTTTCATTAACTTTATGTTCGAAGATAATTTTTTTTCTAGTAGTTACACGCGTATTTTTTTCGTTTATTTTCCATATCGAAATCAGATGTTTAAAAATACGAATATTTGCACAAAACTAAGATAAAAATAATCAATTAACAAAAATATTAAATTTAATGAAGTAGAGCAACTTTCACTTCGGTATGAAGGAAAATCGAGCGTAGAGCACACGTCAGAACGCTCCGGCCCAAGGAGCGCGACTAAAGAAATTCGCTAGGATTTTTCCTAATTATTTTAAATATATTTTAATATTTAAAGAATTATCAAAATTAAAAAAAAAATTTTTTTAAAGGATTAATACTCATTGGTCTTCAACCAACTCGAATAAATTAATGGAAAAAATAACTTTTAGCAGTATTTATCAATAGATTTTGTAAGGCAAAAAATGGGAAATTTAATGAATTTATAACGTTCTAATTAAGAAAATCATAAGTTTTTCGGCAATTGTATTCAGCAGTTTTTAATAACGACTATATAAGGATAATAATGTGCTGATCAGATTGTGTAAATTGTAATCGGTTGCAACGTAGTGAGTGCACAAACTTAGCTCGAAATGTCTTTGGGAGAAAGAGACTTATCTTGAAGGCCTGATTAAGGTAAAATAAAGTAACTTTATAAATGTGAAAAAATTCACGCGCATTGCGTATATAACACTAATTGATAAACAAGAAAAAAAAATTCAGTTTATCATTTCATTAGCCGGGAAAAAATTGTCAAATAACTTGTTGAAAACGCAATTTTGCTAGACTGCAGCCTTAATATAAGAATATTTTTTTAGATTTTTATAACAAGCACTAATTCCACTGGGCAGTATGCACTTGTTTGTGTACCAGAAGTGAAAATCAATTGGAAGGACACAGGGTTTCTAATGAAAAAAATTCTCAATCCCATCTTCCATGCAATAGCAATGATATTATTTTTAACAGTTGCTATTATTTACTTTGTTTTGCCAACTCTGAGAGATCTTGCTGGGAATATAATTACAACAATAAATGTGTGTTTGATTGTGAGTCAAGCTGCAGATTTAGTAAGAATATTTACAGAGTTGAGCAATCATGTCAGCTTTATGATAACAGGTTAGTAACTACTTGGTTTATATTATGCATCAACTCTTGGTTAAATTATAATTTTTTATGGTTTTTACAGCTGTTGTAAAAACCATTAAAAATTATTTCATATCTTTTAAACTTTAGTCATAAACAGATTTTGTTTAAAAAATATTTATTACTATAGTTTAATAGTAGTCTTTTTTTTTTCAGATATAATCTTATATGTCAGTTTACTTGGTGCCTTTTTCTGGTTGAACAGTTTTGGTTTCTACATATGGAAGACATTCAAGTGAGTATACATGCTAATTAACAATCTTCAAAAGATGAGGTTCTAAGTTTTTGTTTTTTACATGTGTTCACAAATTTATTTTCCTCAAATAATTGACACAATCCCACAATAAATCGATTTAATACATTATTTACAGATCAAGGAATGTATTTCTACGAGTGACAGATGTTCGCAAATACTGCTACTATTCAAGCGTGGTATGGTCGAGTGTTACTCTAATGGCGGCTATGGCTATATGTGCTCATTTTTTACTAGACACTGGTACAAATCCGTACAGAAAAATGAAAACGCAATTTTCGTCGTCAATTTTAATAGATGATGTTGAACAGGAGACTATTGGTATGTTTCTTTTCCAAAACCTCACAGTTATATAAAATAGTTTATGATGTCACAAGAAAATAATTTCGTACTTATTGTCTTTTTTCAGGCTGGCTTGGAATTGCAATATTCTTTACACCAGTTGCATTCACTATTATTTTTAATCTGTTTTTCTATATAACAACTTTAAAAGTAATCAAAAGAATAAATATTTATGGGCGGATCCATTATAAATTAAAGGGATGGTGAGTGATTAGTTACTTTTCTTAATGAATACCCAAAATCAAAGCAATTCGTAAATGAAATGTTTCTTCTCTTTTCAGTTTCGACTTATTCCTGCAGCTATTCCTCATAATGTCAATGTCTTGGTTATTCCTAATGCTGTCTTGGCTGAATTTTGATGGATTACTGTACGCACACATTGTGGTGAATTTATTGCAGGCAATATTAATATTCTATGTGTGTGTTGTTAGGCAGAACCATGTCACATTTTTATTAAGAAAAAGCTGTTGCTATGCTCAGCCAATACCCACAGGAGAGTGGGGTGATGAAATGACTCATATGAACGGTGGAAATTACTAAACACAAACATACTGATTGTATTCTAATCAGTTATTAGAATTTATATGTTATAATTACACTCGTAGTATATAGCAATATTATAATTGCACACAAAGATTTTTTAATATGTAAGTAGAAGTAGGATTTCCCGTGATTTCATGTGCTTTTGAACGAACTTTAATCGAAATTTGTGCCTTACAACGCAAGCAGTATTCTGTTAAACAATAAGTTTTACTTCGTCAATTGGTAGCTTTGTAGTTTTAAGAGAATGACTATGTAATAGATATATTAATTAATCATAGATTTTATAACGATTTATTTTTAATCGAAATATACTCTGCGAAGAGGAAATTGGTAGGGCCTTAAACGAATTTTTAAGTCGATCTAAAAATTATACGCATTGTGTCGCATTTATGTACAAATGAAAATTGTGATTATTTACCGTAGTGCTCATAGGAGATACTTAATTTTAATTTTATTGGACCAACTAATTATTTGCACTACTAACATCATGAAGTTACTAACATTTTTTAGGATTATAAATTATAATTGAATTATCAAATATTATGTTTTTAAAAAATATAGGTATTGAACATAGACAGGCCTATTCTCTTTATGCTATGCGTTTCTGACTCACAAATTATAATGCACACTCTTTTATCTTTTGACTGAAATAATAACTATTTTAGTATTAGTTTTGTGTTGTGACATTTTTACAATTTTTCGATTATTTACACAAAATATGTCCGTCCCAAATTATTTTTTATTAATTATACTTTCGATTTTTATATTGCTCTCTATTTCTTATGAATGAAGATTACTGAATAACTATGTTCAATGCTGTCTTTTATCTCGAATAAGAAAGATATACTTGATGTGTTTTATTTTATCAATTTACACGAGTTTTGTAAAAGCATAACCATGGTGACCTGTATAATATTTTATAGCACTTTGAAAGATAGAATTTATTGTAGATTTTATATAATTCTAATCAATAATAAAACTGAGTATATCATAAAAGATATCAAAGTCAGAATGTATATATTAAGCTCGTGTAAATTATACAATGTGTGTATAATCAAATAAATTTTTAAGATAATACTTTTCTTTTTATTTAATTCTCTACCAAACATTTTTATTGTTGTTATGTTTTATTCAGATTTCGGATTTTTAATTTTAATTCATTTAACTACAAAACATTAACGCCCACTTTGGCCACCATAATTGGTATTTATAACTCTCGTTATTTAATTAATTTTCTTTAGAAATTTGGACTTAACTCAAACTCATTCCAGGAGTTAAAACCAGACAATTATAAACTTTTAATGATTAAAAATATTAAACAAGACTTACTTGTGAAAAAAGTTGTCCCTCCGGCCTTCTAGTAAGAGCTGCTAACTGACTGCGCACCACAAGATGACAGTCATCCATCACTGTGTTGAAAAACCTCCTTGTTGGCAAAAGGGCTTCTAGGTCAATCATCAGCTCGAGGAACCGCTCACAGTATCTGGTAAACATAAAACAATATGGTAAGTGTCACATTAAGTTTTATAGCATTTGTACTTTATAAATGAGAAATTTTTAAAGAATAGAAAATTTCGTTCGCCCCGGCAAGATGACACGCGGTTTTAAATATCACTTTGTGATAAAAAGTTTTTTCGCTTTTAAAATTTTTCAATAAGGTAAGTGGTTTTATAAAATTAACCCTTAATTGCAGAAGAAGAGTGAGATAGTAAACGATAAAGTATAAAGCACTAGTTAAGCCCGCAACTTCGTTCCAAGCGTTTCCCGCGTAATTTGATGTTCTGCTTCTATTCGAGATCTTTTATAGTCTGTCTCGATCTATACATCGATACCACACTCACATCATTAACCATATTTTCAAGCTGTATAAATAATGAATAAAGTATATCGAAAAATGTCTTCGTAATAGTGCAAAAACGTTTTCTTGGGAATATGAATTTTTTTTGTGACTTATTTATTTGATTTAAATTAATTTGAAAATAAAGATGTAATATTGCGTGCTTATATTGCGTGTTTACATATTTTGTTTTGATAAGCCAGCTTATTACAAAAAGAACTAGCCAACTAACCTGACTTTATCATCACTGATATCACCAGTCTCCGGGATGCTCTCCAATATCCTCATGAACTTGATCATCAGTCGCTGCAAGTACCTCCGCTCCCAGTTTAACTTATCTATTAACTCTGGCTTATCTTTCTTTTGTATTGCGCGCCAGTATTTACGCCATTTGGGCACGACTTTGAATTCTTGAATTCTACGACCTTTAAATTAATTTAGTTTTTTTTTAGTAATGGATTAGAACGAAGGATGAGGACATCCTCTTAAACATATAAAATATACGGAATAATTTAATTACATTGTTTAATGTCATTTTAATTTAAATGAAATACATCACACATGGCAAACTTGTAACTGTTTAATAAACTTTTGTTGCTCTTAGAGGTGATCTGTATTTCCCCATTAAGAAAAATAAAGTAATTTCATTTCACTATTAAAAGAATAGTGATCTAAAAATATATTTTGATGATATAAAGTTAAATATAAAAATTTGACTAAAAAAATACCTTCTTGCAAGCTAATCCACATGCTCAACGACACAAGTCGCTTCACTTGATCCCTGCACAGTTGCACCTCCATACTCCCAAAGCAATGGTTGAGGAACAGCAACAATGATGTCTGTTCTCTCATGTTGTTGCTTGTGTGGTCCTCCGCGACACTCGCTCGGAGTACTTGTTCAAAAAACCCTGGGAAGTGATCTGGTTTCTTGAGTAGCGCCTGTAATGCATTTGCATTTGTATTAATAGTAAATTTTATTGAACGACATTATAAAAACGAATCCCTATTTCCCTTGGTCACAAATTGAGTCTAAAATACAGATGAAACTAATGTTAAAAAGGAATATTTACATTGATTGAAAAATATGGCAATTATAAAGAAGAACATTGCAATAAACAAAGTTTTTTAAATATGTGATAACTGCTAAGAATTATGAAAGAATTTGGCATTGCATAAATATTGATAAAATATTGACTGACTGGTTGTCTTGGTTTGTAGTGACCCTGCCTTCCAAGCCACTAGTTGTGGGTTTGATCCCACCCGGGGCAAATATTTGTGTGATGAACATAGATGTTTGCTCTGTGTCTGGGTGTTGATTATCTATATTTAAGTATTTATTTAAAAATTATATATGTATGTTTCTCAGCCATCTGGTTACCATAACACAAGCGAAAGCCTAGTATGGGAATAGATTGTGACGTGTGTGAAATTGTCCTGATATATTTATTTTATTTTATAATGATTACTGATACTGCTTTTGTTTGATATCACTTATTTTCAATTTGTAACGATACCTAAGAGGTAAATTAAAACATCACAAGCATTCACTATCAACAATACAACTTCAAAAATTAAATGAAAACACACCTGCCAAGCTGGTACTCTTTCTCTAAACTTCTCGTTGATCATTACAATAATAGACATCATGTGCGAATGTGACGCCTGACCAGTTTCATAGTGTGGCCACAAATAGTTTTCCAGATACTGTGAAAATTCAAGCATCATGATACGACGGACTGAAAAACTGGAATAAATAATAAGTGTGATTAAAAATATATTTCTTAATAATAATAATGATAAATAACAGGAGGATTTCCAACTGTTTAAACTGAGGTTTATGATTTGTCTATTTAATATCCTCATTCTGTTTTTTACTATTAAATCAGAAAAATGAATCCTGAGTACAGAATAACAAAATTAGATGTGTTAAAATATGTGGTGCTTGAAAATAGATATTTTAGTTGAAACTTACAATTTTTTATAAAATCAAACACAGAAACTAACATAATATTAATCCACATACATTGTTGCCTTACACTTAATTATTATCAAAATTTACAATTTACTATTTACTGATTTTATTAAATAATTAAATATAATTAATTTTAAAATGAAATTTAAAAATTTTAACATAATATAACAACTTAATTAATTAAACCCTAGTTAAATTAAAATATTAAGCACTATTTTGATTTCCACATTGGCACAAAATCAGTAATTTAAAAAATAAAAAGGTCAATGAACTGAATCCACTAGGCCACTGACCCCAAAACATTCATTTGTCTACTTCAGTAGGGCTAAGACTGAAAACCAAACCCTTATATTTTTGTATGGAAATTATTACAAACTTACTTGGATCCAAGTATTTCTGCTTGATAAATTGATTCAACAATAGCAGCATCATAAGGCAAGTGGTTTTCCTTAGTTTGTGGTGCCCAGTACTGGTGAGCAAGCTGAAATATCAACCATATTGATTTATAATTCAATGAGGTTAGTTGTATAGATTTGTGTGCATAATATGTTGAGAATACCAGTTGGCTTTCTCTTTACTTATAAACAATTTAAAAGGAATAGCATTATTCCTGAATTCCATCTGTTGCATAGATGTACTCAATACTAATATTTTCTTATGTTATTATGAACACAGACAAAGATAAGATATAATATTACATAGTGTAGAATTTATATCCATATACATTCGTTTATGGGTTTGAATTTTATTGTCATTATGATCTTGATAGCTTAGATATACTGCAACTAATAGGTGGAAAGCTAGGGGCAGTTTCCATCCAGATTCATATATTGATTCATAGATTGTTAGCAAGAATTATGCAATTTCTAAGTCGTCTTTATTTACGAAGTAAAAAGAAATGGAAAAAAATTCAATATGAATAATTAAATTGTGGTCTGGATGTATTTGTTATAACACACATTTCATTTTTATATCTATATTCTATAATATAAAAATGAAACGCAAAATTCATTGCTAAGCGCATCAAGTTCAGTTGAAGCGATTTTGTTAATTATTTTTTTATAATATTCCTTGAAGTACGAGGATGGTTCTTATGGAGAGATAACGTAAATATGTACCACAGGCAAAACCAGGGCAGAGCTCTAGTTGTGTATAACTTCAAAATGTGGAAAATCATCCTCCTTGTGAGATACAAAAGATATAACTCATTAAAAGGGGGTCATAGACATTCTTTTGATATAATTTTACTACACCGAAACGTAAAATATATAAGAAAACACAAAAACTCTAAATAACCTAACTTTCGATACTTACGAGTGTAATTCTATCAGCATTTATCTGAGAAAGTGTCGGCAATGGTATTTTCGCCTTATCTGAAGGTGCTGCAACGTCGACCTTCATTTTTAAAATATGTTATTATACTTTTTATTCATTAAACACACGGGATAAACACATCAACGAATTACGAATCAAACAATTTACAAATAAAGTAATGTCACTATCACTGTCAAAATTTCCATGACAGTGACATAAATTAAAATGTTTAGAAACCGAAATAACAACAGGTTTTAATAAAACATTGTCACTCAGCTTATTTTTTTTTTTCAGATAAAGTTAATATGCTGTTTACATCTGAATTCAATGAAACTTTGGACATGCACGATCGCTTTGATACAGATGATCTATTATTTAGTCACGATGCAACTCCAGCTTCGATGGCAAATGCAGAAAAAGATCTTATTACCATAACAGAAGAAATAATAACTACTGTAGAAAATAACTTTAATCCTGATGAAGCTAATCATTACTTTACAATGGAGAATGAATCGTTTATTGGTATGAGTACAGTAATCACCCATGATGAAAACGCAACAATACAGTTAATTCAAACAGAGCACTTATTAAATGATGAACCGACGTTATTAGATGAAAATACTGTTAACCAATTCTTATTACCATTACCAGCCTCTTCTAATGAAAATAAGGTTAATAAATTAATTTCTCATTCCATACTTAGATACTTACTAAAAAATAGTTATTATTAAAAGAATAATATTTTCAGGAGAATTTAAATACAGGACCCGATCTTTTAGCTTTATATTCGTGTGTAATTTGTCATGATATTTTTACAAATGATGCTGATCTACTGGATCATACAATTTTAATGCATGCAAGTGATAATTCTACAAATTCTAGTATCCCTAAACTGGCACCTCAAAATACTAATAGTGGAAAAGGTATAGAATATTATTTTGTCCGCTGTAAATTAGGAGGATATTCATCAATATCTGCTTCAATAAATAATTTTATCTAGTGTTATTGTAGATAGATTTTAATACGTTTTGAATTATTGACTTACATTACTATAAAACATACTTATCTAAGCATGTATTTCCTAGAATTACCAACTGGCAGTACAAACTTTGATGCCGAATGGCTGGTGTGTTGTCTTTGTGAAAGAATTCTTTCGACTGCTTTAGAAAATGAACCTACTGGTGAGTTACGATATTTATTTCGGAAATAACACATAATTTAAGTGTATGTGCTATTCCTTTATCACG
The DNA here is from genome assembly GCF_061535455.1 of Colias philodice. NCBI lineage: Eukaryota > Metazoa > Arthropoda > Insecta > Lepidoptera > Pieridae > Colias > Colias philodice. The sequence goes on along the minus strand of NC_143103.1, from coordinate 5,789,959 downwards.
TTAAAAAGGCTAAACAGATTTTGATATACAATTTTTGAAGGAGTGATAGGTTGTACCTAAGAATTTCAATGAGGACTTAAAACGCTTATTTTTATTATAAGAGAACAAATAGAAAATTTCATCACCCTAGCAACAACATAGGCCGAGAGCTTATAGGTAAGTGCTTGGGTAAGTGGTATGGTATAAAATGTTTTTTAACTTTATTTTACAGAACAATTATGCTGCATTGACATTAATGGCAAAAGCAGTGTTGCACCGCGAAAACTCAGCACAATGTTTGTCTGTGATATTTGTAACTATTTATTTGCTGACGGGGAAGCACTCGATTGTCATAAGCTAAGTTGCTATTCGGAAAGCGACCAACTGCCCGGAAATCTAGTGAGAATTTTTTTTTACATTAATTATATTAAATTAACTACATTATGCACAATATTATATTATCTATATTTTTATATATCTAAGAAGTTCTAACAATAGGTGTTTTCATCCACAGGAGGAATGTATTTTAGAAGCACCTTTACCACAGAGTATAAACATTCTACCATGTACGTTATGCGGGAAGCAATGTTCAACAGATGAGGAACTACGAGCTCATGCTGAGAGTCACAGACCCGGTCGTGGTCGACGAGCCTACACGCCTGGAAATAGTTCCAAAATGTGGAATTGTGGATCTTGTAATCAACTGTTTGCTACTGCCAGGTACCTACACCAAAAATCAATAATATTTAACGGAAATATATTTGGAAAAATATTTGTATATCACGACGTGTTCTTTTTTATATTACTTACCTATGTACCTGTTCAGAAATCCTCTTTATATTCCTAGCTTACCAATTATTATTTTATTTCTCCTCCAGTTAATCTAATAAGTAGGTACCTATTATGACGATCATGAACAAGTAAAAGATGAATGCTCTCTGAAAATATCGGCAAATATTCTCACGATCAGTGTCATTTCCATATTATAAACGTTCACTAAAATAATTTATAGAGACTTTCACAATAAAAAGACACTCAAAATGAATATTCTGTTAGAGAGCTATATCGTCACAAGCGGGGTGAAGACCGCCCGCCCGGCGCACCTGTGATGGCCTATGTCTGTGAGGAGTGTGATAAAGAACTGGGCAGCATGTGCGCCTTGCACACACACAAAAAGATGCACAAAGTATCGAAACCAGTAAGGATATAACTTATTTCATGTATATATTTACACCTAAAGGCTAAAAGTTCTGTCTAGAAAATCTCACATTTTTCCACCATGCAAAGAATTTCAGTACATTACTTTTTCGTAATAAATTTTCAGTCTTACGAAAAAAACAAATACTTTAGGGTTATCCGTGTCGAGTGTGTGGTCGCCGCTTCAACCAGTCAGGACACCTGGCAATCCACATGAGGATGCATACAGGAGAACGGCCTTACCCTTGTGATCTTTGCTCGAAGGCGTTTAAAGTCAAGGTTAGTAATTAATCTGTATTAGGAAAGGTTTCGTATGAAAATGTAGTTATTTAATAAAAATATAATTTATGAATATAGATGTATATTTCTGGCAGCTCGCTTAATATTTTATACCTATGCCTACCTATTAGTCTATTTTTAAGAAGGCCGTGCTGAAGGCGTTCTTGTTCTTTGACGTCCTTCGGAAATCGGATGCGTGGAAATTATTACGCACGTGTAGACGACAAAGGTTCACGAAGCGACGTCAAGCAAACTCTTCGATAGTAATTAGAAAGTATTGAGGAAAAAAGAGTATAATTTTATGAATAACATGAATTATATTAACAGAAACATAACCTTAAGTTATAAGTATATATTTTATAAAATTCTTGTAATTGTAAATTGTAATAGGTAATTGAAATAATAGAAACATACCAAAACTTAAATGGTTAATAATAAATTCAGCCTAAAGCCTTATACTATAAGGCTGGAGTTGTTACTTGTTAGTTGTATAGTTAAACGTAATTTTTAGGATTGTTTGAAAATTATAAGCGCCTACGGCTTATCTCCAAATCGTATTGTATATTCTTGAACAAAAAATGTCAGGCGTAAAAAAAATCTTTAAAGTATTTTGAAATGAAAGCTATTTTTTCAGACTTATATTTGGAGATAGCTCACGTTTTTGAGAATCGATCATCTCTATACAAATTTCCTACCCCATATTTCATCCTCATCAAGTTTTGTTTTACGAAAAAAATTGCACACATACGATGCTGCTACTACCTATATTTTAAAATTCTCGCAATTCTGTTCAGCAGTCCACGCGTGAAATTGTAAAAAACAGAAGACAGTTACTTTTGGATGTGTAATATCAATTTCGAAGTTTGGATACATTGCGATTGATGATCTTTACAAATAATACAATAGGTACCTATAGGTATATAGGTCAGTATGATTGCACTGTAGGTGCTTTGTTAAACTTTTTTTCGACATTTTAAGCTAGCTCATGTGGAAATAGTAATATATTTTGTATAATTCCCTTCTTTTTTATGGATATAGTTTCCCTTTAATTTCTACAGCTTCTCAAAATGTATGTACCTAGGTAGGTACGCTTATTAAAGTATACACTTACAAGATTAGTTTAAGTATTACTTTGGCATTACTAGCTTTGATGTGATTCAGAGAATTCTATCAAAATTACTGGACGATACATATTGCCTTACGTAGGTACCCTTTTCTATTTCATACATACACACAGCGATAATTGCATCGGTCGCTTCCCATAAAATACTCGACTGAATGATTTAGTTGTTTACAATCTATTTTCCGTTCTCTCATAAAAAGCGCATACATCCCCTCGCTAGGTTGGGCATAAGCAGTTCCCAGTAGTTTTTCCCGTGGCAGGTGGAGCGCGACGACCACCGGCGGACGCATACGGGCGAACGGCCCTTCGCGTGCACGGCCTGCCCCAAGACGTTCACCGCCGCCGCACGCTTGCGTGAGCATGCGCGCATACACACCGACCAAAGGTTAATATAAACTGTACATCTATTTAACAATGTGATACAGGTACAGCCGGAATGTTATGGTCATATTTTCAATGCGAATTTTTGGGCTGCAAAAACGAATGCTAAGTTATCGAACTACGAACTGTCCGCTGTATAGAGATAACATTTTGCGTGTGACTCATTTGACTTGAGTGACTAACTAAGACTGAAGGGATATTGGGAATTTCAAAGTGCAATCTGATGAAATGAGGAAAGAGTGAAGAATTATCTTTATTACACATTTTTTAACATATATGTTTGTATTGTGTTATTACTAATTAATAACAAATACGGAATACCCAAATCAGACTTGACACAAAGTCGGCGAAATTATCCGCAATTAGCTATACGGAGGCATGCGGTATTTGCTGCTAACCACGAGGCAACAATGTCTGCTCATTTGCGTGCCCTAAAATTTATGTATGTATATGTATTTACATAGATATTAATTTAAAAAGACGAGGTTTGTTTTCTTCAAATCTTTCATAAAGAACACCCTTATAATTTACTTTCATTAAACCTTGTACCTAGTTAAATTCTAATGATATATTATATTTAGTATGTAGATGTTGTAATTATCGTACTTTATGTTTATTTAAGTACCCTAATGGTTTATTTTAATTCCCTTCCTATGAACTTACCCAGTAGATTTATCCATAAATATGGTTGAACATTATGTATATTGTATAAAGCTTATTCCTTATATATCTATATAACCGTAAACATCATCACGACTAATTAAACCTTCGGTTAAACATAACTATACAAGAAGCTGATGTGTTCCTTTATTAGTAAATACATGTAGATGGTATTTATTAGGTTCCCCGTTCCGAATTCCGATTTAGTGTAGCGTTAAAAAACTTTATAATATATTGTGATTACATAAAAGAAATGAAACGTTATGTAATCTAATAATTTAAATTGATTTAACATTAAACCATCTACTATTATGTACATTTACTCAGTTTAAATTTTTGCAATAAGTATGTTATATGAATAACATGCTACGTATATAGTAAATAATAATAAATTATTATTTAAAATGTCCAAATTATAATAATAATTTCAATTATTTCCATCTAAATAATTAATTCTACTATCCGTGGGTCCGGTCGATCAGACGAGTCGAGGACGAAGTTCTCAATTATTCTAAAAATAAATTAAACAACGACCAAGAGATGGCGCTAGCTGTCTCGATTCTAAATTGCCGAAAGCGCGGCAAACAGTATTCAACTGAGTAGATCTAGTAATATTCATGTAGGTAATAAGAACTGAATAAAATTGTTCCGAGGAAATATAGTTTAGCATCAAACTTTATTTATAAATAGCTATTATCTCTTTATATAATTCCCTTATTAAACACAATTATTTATATATTTAATGCTAAGCTACATTTCCTATTGCACTTCCACTTTAAAATTTTCTTTTTCATTTAAGTATTTATGTTATTTTAAATTCAGTATTTACAACCTTGGTACCCTGGCTGGAGATGCAGCTAATGTAAATGGTATAATAATAGCAAAAACATTCATTATTTGGTAGGTACATCATAATCCATAGATAGACAATTTCAAAAAATGTAGGTTATAGGTACTTAACTAATAATAGTCATAGAGCGGAAAGGAACTGCCTATCCTTTATCCTTATATTTTAGCTTTATGATATTTAAGACCATGGTTTTTCTACTCTATCACGGATTGAAGCCCCGACCCGTAGGTCAAGTTTAACGCTCGACTAAGCAGCAATAGTCTAGTTAAACAGTATTATGGGCCTATGACTTAAAGCAGACATATAATATGTACCTATTTTAATATTGTATTTTATTGTGTGAATAAACTAAGTTATTTAGGTATTCCGAATGAATTCATAAATTCCTAACCGATTTTTGATACATTTGACTAAACTATTCAACAATTTTATCAAACAATCGCTACTGTTGACATTGTATCCTAATCAAATTTGTTTCTTTCAGTCTCAAAATCAGTAGTCAGATAAAAAAGTATTTTTTAAATACTTTTTAAACTTAGAAAGCCTAGTTGTTTTTCGCCTAATCGCCAAATCGCAAAGAGACCGTTGCAATATAATCCTTGTCTACATTATGTTAATTTGTTTGTAAATTGTTCCTGTGTGTTCTCCAAATAAATGCAGGCCCTACCGTTGTGATATTTGCGGCGCGGCATTCCGGAGGCCGTACGCGCGCACCGTGCACACGCTGATCCACACGGGCCAGAAGCCGCACGAGTGCAACGTCTGCGGCACGGCTTTCAGGTACCCTAGCAACTGGCTAGTTGCAGCCAGTACTCAATAGCCCGCGATTGTTAAATAGCTGAGTTTGTTACTCTGTGTACCTTTACACGGAATAAATAAAGGTACTTCGTACATACAGCTAAATTAATAATATTTGTAGGTACACCTTTGATGCAGATCAGCTGTTTTTTACGTAGAAGAGCACAATATGTCGAGTCAATAAATTTTGTGTTTAAAATAATAGGAAATGACTAGCTGAAACTCTTCCGTCGGTAGATAAAAGCATTTCTATAAAAAATTGTAAAGAATGGAAAAAACTTTTTATAAAGCATTTGAATGCCATAAAACCAAAAATATCAAATTCAAAAGTATTTCTTTAAAAAAACCATATGAATGCCTTTCTGTTCTGTTCTATATTGGTCTAGAAATCAAATGTGCCTAGAAACCCTGTTATATAGAAATTATATATGTATATGTTTTTCTGCAGAGAAGATTATTATAACTAGGTACGGATTGTACAACCTCTTTCAAATTCTGGTAGATTTTGTGAAATTTGTAATTTCTTGTATTTTAATAATTATTTATGTAATTAATTTTATATTATAATTTGTTATCAGGCGTTCTGGCGACATGTGGAAGCACAAACGGACTCTACACGGCATCCAACCAGAGGTGGAAGCGAAAATGTGATTTTAAATGTGTGATAAGATTATCCAATTATTTATTTTAAAAAAAGTGTGTATAAGCAAAGAGTGCCAGTCTTTCAATTAATTCTTTCTCTGTGTAGAATGAAGTATCTTGTACTTTCTAGGTATATGTAGGTATTATGATAAATAAAAAGTCAGAAATTCTTCAACAGTAAATATTTATTATAAAAATTGCTCTTATAGCCACATTTCTGTTTCTATAATATATATAATATTTATGTTCATTCTTTGTGCCATTGTTTCACAAAATTATTCCTGTTCTTGTTATTTTCGACACAACAGCTTAAACAATATTAATATATTACAATATTTCTTACATTAGAACACCGGGAACAATTTTGAGTGCCTCGTAACATGAGGAACGTACTAACAATTCGATGTGGAGACTGAGTACATTCAAAATTGATTTCACGATTTCCTAACGAGTATTCTTCTAGTAATATACACAAACGTTTTAATATAAATCCTGTCATTTTTTTGGTAACCAATGGCAATGAAAACACTAAGAAAAATTACACTTAAATAAGGATTTTTACAAAGTTACGTATGATGACGCCGCGGACGTTTCTTTGAAATGTCCTCGACTAGAAGACGGATGTGACAACAGTCAACTCGCACAATAATTATTGCTGTATTTCACAACACAATGCGCGGCGCAGGGCTCGCCAACTGATTCCATGATATCTCAAATAATTATAACAACCTGCTATGTATATTTTAATCTATTATAAAAAGCGCCTTTGAACTATCAACACTCGATAGTTGGGCTTAACAGTAAATCTTCACATTGTGCCATTTGTTTCATCGTCCAAATGCGGTTTTTATAATTTCCAAGGAATAAACCTGTGCAATGGTTATATCTACGGGTTTTTGGAATTTCGATGCATATTTTACATAATTCTGTACACTATTATAATGACAGGACAGTCGATGAAAATATTGAAAATTTGTACATGATTGCAAGCATTCAGAATGAGCATTTATGATAATATTTCTGTCGCACAATATTTAATTTTAATTCATTATTTTTACTAAATAATTTCAAAGTCTCAAACATCAAACATTTTATAAACATCGTGTATTTAAGTACAGTATTAGAATCCAGTCAGCATTTGTTCATTGTGCAACAGAAATGTCAATATAAACTGTGTCAGTACAAAATGGGTTTATGTACGTCATAGAAATATATCCATAATTCACTAACTTACTTAAGTAAACCATCACAACCAATCATACGGACATATTTAACAAAAATATCTAGGTAGGTACGTATGAAAAATAATCAGTTCAATTAAACGATACAAGAAATAATAATTTTAATGCATCACCGAGTTTAGAACCCACGAATTTAACCTAACTAGAGAATATCTGAGTCTGTACTGGCAATATTTGTGACATCTTACAATAAAATGCAGCATGTAACTTGTGTATCTGTGGTCGGTACTGAGACGTGGGGCGAGCTCGTCCCGACGCCAACAACATCATCTGAACTTGACAAACGATATCGATAAAATTATTAATTTACATAATTTATTTACAATCGCGTATCACCGCGCTATAATGCCCATCTCCGTAAATTTTATATGTACACTAAATTTAAGAACATAGTTTTCTCTCATTAGCTACCGAATCACAATTCAAATATTAGATTAATTGACAACGGTGGACAAACATGCGCCGGAGCACTAATGCATCTTACTTTATTGAAATTTGTACTTTGTTCTATTAAATGTCGTGATGTATGTTTGGTCCATGCAGTCGCAATTCCGTGTCGCGCCGGGTGATGTGCTATCGGGAGCGCGGTCGGTAACGAAAGTTAACCTATTATACAAAAATAATTCAATTTCGATGTAACCCGAACTAAATTTGATTGCAATGTCGCCGCAGCGATTGATTCCGACCGCAAATCCTGATAACACATTCATTAAGTCCCATTTCACGCGGGATGCTCACAACCCGAAGCTGCTAATGAGAGAACGTATCATTGCCGCGGTGAGGCAGCACCTTGTGACTAGATCTCTCTTGTTAGGAACGACGGGTTGCCGCCGATTACTATATAACTTATCATTCGATGTCTCAAATCTGTTTACCCATTACCGTAGCCTATTTTGTTTGTATCGCTCGCTTTTACGAATCAGATAGAGACGGCCTCCTGGCAGTGGAACTTTATAAAACTATATTACGGACTGCAAACGAAACGCCATTTACTAATAGTCGATAGAACGTTAGGAACTGTGTGTGAGTAGCAATTAATTATGAAAAAATATCACTAATATTCACAATTTAAGTAGTATTTAAATAATTTAATGTACTTAATAGTAACGGTATTAGTAAAAATAACTTCCAGCAACAGAAGGCCGTCGCATCTTTGGACAGAACGTGAACGTTAGCAATTCCTGTTGGTTTAAGTACAACCGTGACAGTGTTTAATATCATAAGTATACATTTATATTACAAATTCCAATCGTCAAGTGCGTGCCAATCGTGATACTTTCATTACACTCAGAAACAGTAAGGCTGTTTAATTGACAACCAGTCACAGCGCCATAAAGAAACGTCGGATGCGGAAATAATGAAAGTCCATCGATTTCTTAAGTACTTATCAATTAATAAATTACAGTTTGTTTTCAATTGTTTACAAATACATAGCAGTCAGCGCCGCGCTCGCACCAACATTCGGCACATGTCCATACACACAGAACTGGCGACCGCCTCCCGTCGCCGCTCGCGAGAAGCGCGCTCTCAGCAACAAGGAACAGAAACAGTAACACAATAATGTTTGGTAATCTCGCTCATCGTCAGCGGGCCACAGCGGGCGACCGCGCTGCGGCGCACGGGAGGCCGGGGAACATAACACATAGTCACGCCGGTCGACATATTTTACAGAAAATATCAAGACAGAAATAATTTCAAATAATCCTCGTATCCTCTTTTAACATAATAAATATAGCATTTATCTAATTATACACAATAATTTCAACAAAAATTTCAAACACGGATCTTAACGATAAAACGTCTTCGGCTAAGTCACTTGTTGCAGTTCGGAATTCACTTAAAGAAATAAACTTATCAAAAATAACTCGGCTCGCGTTAAAGTCCCGCGTCTCGAAGCTAGCACCTTCCCATAGTGAATTTCATAATACTAACTACTGACTGCGCGTTCGCGTCGCGTCACGGGGCGGGCGGCGCCGACTAGAAGAGCCGCGCGGGCGGCGGGGCCGCGCCGCGCGGGCCGGGCTCAGCTGGCGCGCGCGGCCGGCGGCGTATCACAGGCGCTCAGGGGGGCGCGGGCGCGTCCTGCCCGCGCGCCGTGCACTAACTCGTCGGCACCAGCAGCCGCACGAAGCTGTCCTCGCTCCAGCCCCAGTCGTCGGGCCACGTCTCCTCGGGGGGGTCTAGCGCCGACCGCGACGAGAGGCTCAGCACGGAGCCCCAGTCGATGGTGCGCTGCTCCTCGTCGCCGTAACCGGAGTCCCGGTCGGGCTGCGGCGGCGCGGGGAAGGGTGTCGCGCGCCCCGCGGCCCCGTCGCGCGCGCCGAGCAGCTCGCAGCGCGTCACGCCGTTCGCCACGCAGGCGGGTTCGAAGGGCGCCTCTTCGGCGCTCTCGCGCTCCATCTCGCGCTCGATGCCGCGCAGCGTGTTGCAGACGAGCACCGAGCGGCGCAGGGAGGGGTCCGCCGTCTGGCGGAAGCGCGCCAGCTTGAGCGCGCAGAGGTTCATCATCTTTAGCCGCCTCTCGCGGTAGCATCGCCGCGAGGCGCAGCGGCCGGCGGCGCGGCCGTCGCAGCAGGCGCGCGCGGCGGCCCCGCCGAGCTCCAGGTAGGACTTGCCGTTCTCGGCGCGGATGGTGTCGTGCGCGCCGCACCAGCCGCCGCACCAGCGCCGGCGGCAGGCGCGCCGCTCCTCCTCCTCCCGCCAGCAGTCTCCGCCGCCCGCGCCGGCGGCCACGGCTTCCAGTCGCGCGATAGAATCTTCCCAGCGTGCGACCTTGCCGCCGCCCTCGCACGGGGAGCTGGCGCGCCGCTTGGCGCCGCACCCGCCACCCGAGCCCTGTAACGCAAAATTCGAAATTTAATATTACGAACATTAGCCACTGTAATAGATCGATCCATTTATTCCATAATATGTACATATATAGATCTTTCCATTGAAACATTTCTATTTAAAGAATTTTTTACGAGAACGGGTCATATAAATTTATTAACTATTGTTCTTTGGAATTATATGGCTATGGAAACTATTGATACAAGAACAATCAATTTCGTTTTGCATAAAGTCTATTTATAAACTTTCTAAATTAGTTAAATTCAAAAACTTTAAATATGTGTAATTGTAACTGTTACATTTGACTATTATGATACACGACCAACTTTATATCTACCGTACCATTTAAGAATTAATTCCAAATGGAAAGATCAAAGTGATATCCAGAGAGCAACTGAGTGTATAGTGAGTCGAACATCGCTCGAGGTACCTGGGGTTGCACAGGGTTCTATTGTGAAGGGACCCTTCCCTTTTTTTGGGTGCAATATGCTTTCGGGGCGCTACCCCACTGGGGCTCTGGCCAGGTAGATCCGTGTTTCGGAATACAACTGTGGGATTTGGATACAACTGGCGTTCGCATTCTTCAACTTAAATTGTTACCTTACAAAAGATTTTAACGAGCATTACGTACGGGAACCCTTCTTTCTAAGTCTTTTCTATTACGATTTACGTTTTCCTTTTATTTCATCCTTCTTGGATTCTATTACCTATGCTTAGAATATATTTAACAAATAGAATAGTTAAAGACAACAAAAGTGGAAAAATAATCTATGTGAGATTGAGTAGGTATTATGAGTAAGAATTTGTATACTTATGTAATATTTCAAAAATATTTCACACTGCTAGCCCACAAAATTCAATAAATGGATGAACTCAAAATGACAATATAATTAAAAGCAACATTGTAATACATATCTACTGAAAATAAAACAGCCTAGCGTAAAATCTTACAACTTGTGAAACTTGAAAAACGAGCCGATCTATCGTAATAGCACCTGCGTCAAGAATATACGTGAAGCTTTGTGTTGCTGTAATTCTATGAAGTCAATTTACTGTTTTTTAAATAATTCCCTACTTCGGTAAATTTTATTCTTAAAAGTAACAACGCATTCATTTTAAGTCGTAATTATTTTATTCAAAAAAATCAGTTAGAAAACTCTACATGTAGAGTATTTTTATTTTTATATGTTATCGAATATTGTACTTGTACTAAATTGACTAAAATCTGATATATTTTATAATATATTATTAATCAAAATCAAACCTTTTGCCATACGATTATTAATGCATTATTTAATTCATTTAATAATAGCTTATTGTCAATACAGTATCCTAAGATTCATGCATTATCGTGAAATCGAAAACAAGATATTTTACAAGTATGTAATAAACAATAACAGACTCAACCTAATCCAATTGGTACATAATGTAACAATTACTTAAGCTATTAATAGCTACGCAATGCTTATGTGGTAAAAAAAAATAGTAAACTTTACGTCCATCGGGCGGCAGATGCCTTTGCACCTGTCACGTATAGGTGGCACGCTTTTCTACGCAAAATAATTCAATAATCCACTGACCCTTCATGACTTCTTATTAAAAATAACTTAAAAAGTATTTCAAAGCTTAGGTAAAAATGAAACTACCAACGAAAGAGGCAAAAAACAGGCTGCATTTTTGAATTGAAAATTTTTATAAAGTTTTCGCAATTCAAATCTTTACCGCGTAAATACGCATAAGCACGCGTAGTCACACGGTACGTACGGCGCTGCTCATTGCTCCGTTGACTCAACGATCACTCATCACTAAACTGTAAATAATTATTTTACGTCACCCTCTCTATCGTTCTTCGAAAAACGCTCTTATATTGTCTGCTTTTTTTAATTATGTAGAGTTCAGAATAAATGTGAAATTTTACAAGTAAAACTTTATACCAACATAATTTTATTTAATATTATACAGCGAATCAACTGGTATAAGAAGCGAGTAAAATAGCGGTGTCGTCGCCAGCGCTGGCGCTCATGAAAATAAATTTAGTATATGACGTCGGTGCCCTGGCGTTGCCGCATCGCTTCGTGGAACGTGGCCGTGCGACGTTGCCGCACCGTTCGCTCTTTCTAATCTTGTCGTAAAGTTCTTTTTCTGATGCGCAGCGCGTCGCTTGTTCTGTCCATTCGAAACTTGAAAATGTCTGACGTTTATTTTATCGCTCTTGTCGCATACTGCTGCATTTTATAGCCTATGCTTAGTATAGAACTTTGGCTTTGTGAATTCAATATTTAATTAATTTTGTTTTTAATTAATTTAATTACAAATGTTTGTTTGGCATATACAAATCATTTTAAGTAAAGCAAAACCTATATGCTGAACGCAAAAAAAGATACGTAAAGGTAGGAAAAATTTCGAGCAACCAGGCGAGTCGAACAGACTTTCTATGGCATTGTGAAGAACGAATAGATAGCGGCACAGCATTGCCTCAGAGCGCGCTTAACCATGTCGTTGTCGAGCAGACGAGGGTCGAGGCGGAGCGCAGTACGGCGCGGGCGAGGGAGAGGTTGCGGGGGGCTGCGGCGGGAGGGGCGCGGCGGTGTGCTAGTGTGCGGGCCCGGCGCTGCACGTGCACGCGCACACAGACGCGCCACATAATAACATCGCGTAGCGGCCGTCCGCTTCTATCTAGCGCTACAGCTACCTACGCTCCAACGAGCGCTGTATTATAGTCGACTATAAAATGGGGTAGATAGCGTGGGGTGTAGCTCTACATTATAAAGCGAGGCTATGCAAGAAAACATTTCGCTGCTTCTCTACTTATTTGACATTATTCAAACGATACTTTTATGTGGAAATGTTGGCTATCCTTTTGATAAAAAAAACGGTTGAACACTTATAAATCTCTTTTAATACTTAACATTATTAAATTAATAAACCATCGTCGCTTTAATTAAAAGGCTGCATTATAAAATTGAATGCGAAATGTAAACAAAGATGAAAGCATATTGCGAATGATTTGATTTTTATTACGCTTCCATTGTAAATCAACAAACACGATAATAAAACGGCGTAACGATATTTACTACAAGTGATCTACATAGTATCTTTTGTGCTCCATTCATAAATTCATAGCGTGAAGAGGTGTTAATCCGCAATATCGAATCGAGTCGATTGAATGACCGATTAACGAGAACCGTTTCTTTTCTGTACAATAGAGCTGTGGAGCACGTGATCGAGCTGTAGTTTCCATTCATTGAAGGGGTGTTCGGACCTGCTTGCCTTGTTTACAGGTGGCTGAAGATTAGATCGAGATAGCTCCGACTCAAACGTGCTTAATGCATCAAACCCTCGATTGTTTCCGAGCTTCCGATTATTATCTCGATCACGATGAATTGAACTTCCTAATGTCTTAATGAAAATTACTCGTTTGCAATTTGTGTATTGTTTTCTATAATATCTCTGGCGTATTGACGCTAGATAAACATTGGTTTATTTAATTATTTGATTTTTTTCTTATTTTATGAAATCTATCTGTATCATCGAACATAAAATTATTAATTAATGTATAGCATAATATACATAATATTATATTCCTACAATAGACAAATAGGTATATTTGTGTTATATTTTATAATGAATGCAAACATTGGATCTTAACTAGACGCGATGGAAGCTTATCACTAACAATCATGAATCATGATATTAAAAAAAAATACAATCCATCTATCTATAATACCTACGAAAATTATAATCAGCAAGTCACTGATTAAAATTGAATAACATTGTGAAATTCCGAAAAAGCTATCTGCTGATACTTTAAAAAAAATTTCCAATATACAAAGTGGAAGGCGTTTTCGGGTCGCACATTCGAGCGTTCGCAAGCATAACCAAGGCAGCTCGGCCGGTCTGTGGCACGCACGTTTCCGTGAGCGGCGAGCGAGGCCGCGCCGCGCTGTGTGCGTGTGTGTATACGTACACCGCCGTGTGTGCGCACAACCAGTCTTACATCCTGTTTGGTGGCCCGTCGCTCGCGCAGCTTCGAATACACTTTAGAGCTTTTTATTTCACTTCTGCTCCGTTTAGATCGGTTTTAACGCTGCCCGTATTATTGGGGCATCAGATGTTTAAAAATTATTTGTTTTTTGACCGTGTAACATCGTAGAATTTTGAGCAAAAATTTTTGAATGATAAATTTAATAAGTATATTTTTTCAATTTCTAAATGTTATAATTGCTATCGCTTTGTATGAGACCATAGCTAGAATCAACATGCAACAGAATTTTTAATAATCATTTGAAAAAAAAGTATAATTATAACCTATTTACGTTGTATTCGGACCACAATAAGGAGAGTTGGCCGGGTACCGTTACGAAAGTGCGCGGTGAGGTTGAACAATTTAAGTGTGATGAATACAAAAAAAGTTTACGCATACCGTTAAGAAACAAACAAAAGGAATTCCACAGGAATGTGTTCCCGCATAAAAAGCAAGGGTATTCCCGAAACGCATTGTTTACAATGTGCAGAGGCGCGTGCGAGACGTGGCGTTATGCGTTTATTATGATGAGCGACTTGCCACTTGATGCAATGAAAGGGAAAATTGTAGTTTTTTGTGTAGCGATGACGCATTCGCTTCCCCGAACCTCGCCTCGCTTGGAATGTCGGTTGCGACTCGCGAGTTTGCAGCCGCCTAGTGGAATGTTTCCTCTTGCCTAGTAAAACCTGCTCATACGAAACTCCTTACCTTCAGCGGTAGCAGACCGTCTATAAATATTGAAACAGTTTCACATGCTAGCGAGTAAGGGCGTATTCAGAAAGAAAGCTTGAAACTTATACGCGCTTATCGGCGCTTGTCATGTTCATATATTTTCCTGTCAGTGCTGGTAACCCGCGCAGGAAAATATATGAACATGACAAGCGCCGATAAGCGCTTATAAGTTTCAAGCTTTCTTTCTGAATACGCCCTAAGTTTGCGAGATACTCGATGGCAATAATTTGGTAAATTTATTTGGACACGCTTGGAACTCTACATAGCGTTAAAAACGAATAACAGATTATAAATTTTGCTTTAAGTAGATAAATCCACAAGGAAAGAACTGTATGTATGGTCAGGAAGAGAGACACATAATATTTTTGTTTCAAATTCTTTGTATTAAAGAGGTATATACATATTCGATAATTTTTATAATATCGCCCTTTCCAGTTAGGTATTCACAGTAACAATTACGTTGTAATATGTATATATTAGGCATGTGACGTAGCAAGTGCCGCTTTGTATGAGCTGTATGCGATTATTTCTCTACAAAGTTGACAACTTATTTATTCCTGGAAAATACTTGACTGTTTTCTTTCTGAATCGGGATCAAGGCTACATACACTGAAGCTATACAACTCTATGTTGCATAAGAGTGAAATCTCGTACTCGGGCTTCTTGCTATGGTTTTTTATTACATACACAAAGAAGTTTAAACTGTTTCTTGAATTGGGTAAGTTACGGTTCGAGCTTGAGACTGACATTGTTAGACTCGCGTATGTAGTAGGTACATAAATCACTGCAATCCACGGGGCGAAGTGTTTCATGCTCATTTAAGATAATAAATCAGAAACCGCGGGCGTGAGCGAACCGATAATGACGTCACTGGCACGTATTTCGGAGAATCCCCGGAAGAGAATAAAATAAAAATGTCACGTAGCGATCAGCTGTCGGGCTCGAGCGTGACGGGAGGGCCGCACCGCAGCGATACGCATAACGACGCCGCAATAAAACTTATTTTTATGTTTTTCGCTTACAATGGCCGCGCGAAGGTCGAGCTATCTAAATGGGTCAATACACTCTGCGTAGTACGAGCGAACACGTGCTCCCGCGTTTGTAAATAGCGAGATATCGGCCGATTGTTGCAGTGATTAATGGGGGCGCGTAATGACTCGGCGCCGCGGCCGGCCGCCGCCCGCGCCGCTCGCTAATGTGCCCGTTCATTCATCGCCCCGACACTATTATTTGCTGACGGAGATGGTTTTGTTCGCATTCCGGTAATCGATGCGACGACATTAGGGCGATGCCCAATGTCAAGGTTGCACTTGATATGCGCACTCACCCGTCACTCGTTACGTCACCTGCACTTAATCCTCTCTCTAGATATACATATTTGTTATCAGTCCATTGTGTTCTCCGACTATTTTTGACGTAATCGACATCGTCTTTATTCTGTATTGTTTACAACGTTTACAAAATATATTATCCATCGTACTGTGTACATTTTGCTGTTGATCAAATGGTTCATTTTCAATTGACTCTTGGTCTCTGTTACAAGTTCTACAAGTAGAGTAGATATAATAATATGACAACTCTACATCTGGGAACATATTCTTCACCAAATGTACAAATTCAATTTAAACGTTATTATAAGAAACCAGATCAATTTCGTGTAGTGAAATTAAGGTATGCGAATCTTGATTATTAAAGATATATAAAATTTAAATGTGTATTTTACTACCTACTTTCAACTTTGTATCATTGAAACATTTTCATAAAATATCATACCATCATATCAAGTTGAACACATAAAGAGTGTTTTCATACGACATAGAGTTAGTTTCAAATCAGCTGTTGCGTCGAGAAATACGACACACTGCAGAGTTAACACTCATGTACCTAGGTGAGCCCTTCGTGTGGGAGCAATCGACAGCCGCGATAAGGGCGAGGTCACGGTTATCAATGGCGGTATCTCCATACGCGTTCGGCCACGACATCTCGCGCCCATTCACTATGAGGAACCCCCCGCGCTCCCCCGCGTCCTGTGCCCACCCCGTACTTCGCGGTGCATCCATGCAACAAGTTAGGTGTCTTGAAGAAGTTCCCAAACTACGTGTGAGGAAACTTGCCCTACATAATAATTATCTTTCCGACTTCAATTACACAGCTAATGATTTGAAGTTGCTACAGTGTTGTGAATCGTCATTATTGGTTGGTTCCATTGTAGCGATACATACGAAATAAAATTTAACCCACACCTCAAACGCTGATCAACCGAATAAAATTCTAGTGAAACACGCTGGTACATATTTTCAGTGATGCCCAATTAAATATGGATGTGATTGAAAAACGCGTGTCCGGTAACGAGCGTGTACATAATTGGTGGGCGGTGGAAGCCTGGAGTGACCCAGTTGCGTTGCCCGGCGACCCGGGTGTCCCGGCCGAGCTCCCTCTGCCCCCACGCCCCACCCTGCTCCCGTCGCACTAAATAACCTGCCCGAAAGCGACACCTTAACAAAGGTCGTTCAACCGTCACAGGGTACTTTGCTCTTGTGATTTTTCATATGTGATATTCGACACCAACAATCCACTGCGTACCTCGGCCCGTGAAAAGCTGAAGGGCAATCGAGTGTCGTCTATTTCAGGAAAAAACAATTCAATTATTATAGATTCGGCTCGATGAAACAGAGAGGTTGAATTTGTAAATTCAGTTTCAGTTTCGAGCAAATAATGAAAAATATAGCAGCGAAATTCAAATATATTTATAATTGTTAAAAGTCGGGTTTACCGACTGCCACCCTAAGACGACGACTCCTTAAAGGGCGGAGGGGGATCGAGTAGAGTTGTATTTCTCCGAACTTGCGCAAAATTTCACTTTCTCTGAAGATGTTATGCGTAAAGTTAGCCACCCCTTTACTCCCGTCTTCGCTAACAAACTTTTATAAAATAGTTTCTCGTCTCTTTAAACATTTATCATCAGCAGTTCTGGCCTATTAACGCACCATTCAATAGCGTTAAATTTATACTGAATACGAAAAATATTATACGCTTTGAAATTTCTTTCATTTTATATCGTGCTATATAAAAGATTAAAAGTTTAACTAAAAACAAAACTTGCAGTACATTCGCAGAGAGCGCTTTTCACCCTCTGTGTGACATCGTTATCTTAGCAAATTCTAACCGAATAAAACATAAAAACGTACGTCAAAAAAAGTCCTTCTACTCACAAAAACCCTACTGCCACCTCGCCCTCTCTGAAGTTATAAAACACTGAAAGCGAGCGAATGAGGCGCAGTGTTCTCGACCTTATTCCTTATTGTCAGAGCTCAAAGTGGTGTACGCGGAGCGCACACGAAAGTCTCGTGTCTGAAAGGCGAGCACACGAGCGTAGAAGGTTTAAAGCAAAATGAAAGCCGACTTCGCTCTTAATTCACCAGTACATAGATGCGGCATACGAACGTCGATAGAGCTCCCCCGGCCGCCTCGCCCGCCCGCGCCGCCCGCCCCCACGCCGGGTATAAATAAGGGGGAAAACTCCGGTTAACAAGAGAGTGAGCACCCTCCCTCGCGGCATCGCTGGAAGGGAGAATTAAGGGGGTTGCGGCGAAGGACGAATTAAGGAGATGAGAGAGCACACGCTCTCGAGACGAAACGTCATGCCGAGCGGGGAATTATACAAAAAGCTTCTGAATACTGCAATGCTCATTTCGCTTTTTTGTTCTTCGATATATTTTATAAACTATGTATTTATAATTAATAATAAGTAATCAGCATAATATCTAGTAACTAGAAACATTACTTCAAATACCTACCTAGACGTAGAACAATATAGTACGTTCATAATATGTTATCATATATTTCTGATTACAAATATCTAGAACTTATTTTTTAAGTCATAAATAACAAACTATATCCCTCTGGAGTTAGGGTTTGTTTTCGGTAGAATTGGTGGAGCTCCTTTGTCTTGCTAATTCTGGACGGAGCAGAATCGATCGTATTACAGAGTCTCAAGGTGGAGTTTGGCAAAACGGAATCGTAATATTCTTTGGAAGAGGGTGGGTATAAATTTTCCATGGGGGCAGACGGGGCGACGTCGCGCGAGGGCGCCGCTGACTCACTCGGCGGTTACGGGCGTGGGGCGCGGGTAGCACATATTATAAGTATCTTCTCACATGTCACAAACTTTTCTCCGCATCGAGAAACTTTGTTAACGTCAACCGAGCACGTGGCC
Organism: Colias philodice; assembly: GCF_061535455.1. NCBI lineage: Eukaryota > Metazoa > Arthropoda > Insecta > Lepidoptera > Pieridae > Colias > Colias philodice. The sequence continues at coordinate 5,771,008 of NC_143103.1, read as the reverse complement.
TTCGGCATTATACATAATTACTACTACGATTCCCGCGCAAATGCGAAAACTTTATCGCCTACTTTTTACGATCAATGTCAAGTGCTTAGGCCTTAATGAAAACAAATTCTAGTATTTGGTCTTGGTAATTATTAATATTTATATTCATTGACAGCGTAGTTCCTGGTGCTAGTTTTCATTGCGCTTAGGTACTTATATCTACTTAATTAATTACCGCTAACATAGAGAGCGCAACTCTAGAATTTTACATAGTATCATACCTACTTATATATTTTCTTTTTCAAAAAAAAAAATAACAAGATGACCAGCAGATACACAAACATATCAGAATATCGCAAACCTTTTTTTATCCAACTACGTAGAATGTTTAGAGCGGAAATACATTGAAAATACATTAAATTCCAAACAGCATAACATATAATAATAATAATTGTCCGTGATAAGAGTGTCGGGCAATCAGCGTTACATCGGTCCGTCACCTTGAAGACTGATAACGGGCCCGCTGATAAGACGCTTGCGACATTCTCGCGGTACGAGTTACAGCCGTGATTATTTAATTATAATTTTACATAAATCTTTACTGTTTTCATTAGGCTACAAATCATTGAGTAATTTACATCATTACATAAAAACATACACCGACTATCATTATGCAAATATCATGTTATCCATTCACCAAGATTTTTTAATCGTATTCAGTGTTACGATGGTCATTAATATATGTATTATCAGTATGCGATACATTACGAATTTCGCTGAATGGTTTAGTTGCTGTTTAGTGTTTACTGTTTATTATCATAAATAATTTATAATTTTTCTAATAAATTGTTAATCAATATGAATCTAAGAAATTACAGTGCGGTGTTGATAGTTGAATATTTTAAGCTCCATCAAATATTCAGTAGCGTGATACTTTTTCTAATATCGAATACCTACATGTAACGCATATATATTTCTTTTAGAACCTTTATAGCGACGCGTTCGTTTTCAGCATTAGCATATTGAAAGCAATAAATGTTGGAAGATGTGTGTTCGTTCGCTGCGCTCTGTGAACTGAGATCGGAGAGTTCTCTCCAGGCTGTATATTGTTATATCCATTGCGACGAAGGGGCGGCTTTATCTATATATTCGCCCCTCCTCCAAGAAAATACGCTGGCGTAGCGCGGGAACGACTTTCCCGCTAAAACTTATAGCCAGTTCGTTTTGACGCGACGCTTTTTCATGAGCTTGACTTAGCCGTCGTTTTATGGAAAGCAGATTTTGCACGAGCTAAATAACTTCGCAAATTTATGAGCATTCAATCCTGTTATGTCTAACTTTGTCTCTTTAGTTATTTAACGAATTAGGCTGATCATTTCAACGTGAAGAATACTAGGAGCTTGATATTTGTCTAGAGCCTCGGTCGGTATAATCAATTTATAGTGGTAAGGAAAACAGAAATGTGGCCACCAAACGTATCGTTCGGTTTACTGTTGCCAGCTAATGGCGATAGGGCCAGTGTGGTAGTACCGTTGCTGCTTTGCATAAGTAATGACCACCGATGCCTCCCGCCGTCCCGCGCCCCTCGCCCGCCCCCGCTCTAGGCCTATCGATTGCGGCGGCGCGAGGGCGGGCCGCATCGCCGTAATTGTCACAGCAAGTAAAATCATACTCGTTTCTCTTAATATCAGCCTTATTACTATGGCATAAAACGCAAACTGCCTAAAATCAATCTCAAATAGACTACCAAATGTGTTATAGTCCGCTCTAAGTTAGGAGGCGGCTCGTAATAGAGCCTTCGAAAAGTCTATGACAGAGCTTAATTAGACAGGCGTGCGATAGCGACAAATGGATTTTACTTGTCCAATATTTCTGCGCAAATTCTGGCCTTAAAAGTAAACTGTTTAAAATTAGTGGTCCTGTGTGTGAATTGAGCTGACCGTTTCAGCTCGTCGGCGGTATATATATTTGTTCATTTTGTTAGCAGCAATCTGCTACCAGCTAAAAACAACATGATTTTCAGACGTGCTCAGTTCAAATAGAGAGCTTAATTCAGATGTTGAATTCAGATATTTTCAGAATTATTGCAGATTTAAATAATCCAAAGATTGGAACGTATGCTAACGTATGTCGTCGTACCTACTGACAGTATGCTACAAAGTTTTCATCTTTTTAGAAAACAATAACGCATTCGAGCAACGAAGCGAGCGACGTCGCATCGCATGTATTAATAGTAGTCGTCTAATAGCGCTGTTTTTTAGCGCACAACCAGCGACGAAAGTATGGTGAAAGTTGCGCGTTGACGTCACACACACACGCGCAAACACGCGTGCTGTGCCCGCGCCGCAGCCGACGTGACAGCCGAGGCGCGCCGCTCACCTCAGTCTTACCAAACGACGTTGCAACACATCGCATGAGAAATACACCAGCCCGATACTCAGTGGCCTCTCTCGACACGTTCTCTTACCCAACAGACTGTACGTACGAGTTCGACTCCGCTGTAATATGCGACTGAACTCTACCGAAGGACTATGGGCGTTCCCCGCTGCTGATAATAATTGATTATATACGGGTTCTACTGATTGCATGCGGGTGGCTTAATAAACAAAAATACAAGTCATAAATAATAGAAAAAGTCGAGACGTATGTGGACAAAAGTTTACCCGAGACGTCTGTGCAAGAGCCCGGCCTAGATTAAACTAAATACACACGCATTTCATTCATAATATAATCACGAGGATAGTTAATCGGATGGTGTCGTATGTGAAGGGCAGAAGTAGCAAAATTCGCCGGCAGTGGAGTTACGGCACGCCGCCCGTGGCGACAATTAATTACATAAAGTGAGAGATGAAAAGGAAAACGACCGACGATCAGCTGATTTCTGATGCGTGCGTAAAGTGTATAATTACCAACAGTGTTATATTTTGAAAACCAGTATTGACTAAAATCGTTGCTACAACGTTGATTCCATTGCGTATATGTCTAACCAAAAAATAAGCTGAAATACGTACCAATTTATTTTGAGATTGCTAGTCTAGGATGCTGTACGCGTGCTAATAACTAATAAGCCTCACATTTAAATCGCACAAAGAACACTAATTATAGGAATCTACTTGAAAACTGTGCACGATACAACAAATTTTAATTACCTACTCTACCAATCATACATTGCTAGTATTTTGCATTACATGTTTACAAAAGACTCTTAATTTGCAAAGTGTAGGTGTAATCTGCAGAAGCTTTATTTTTCATTGCCAAAAAAGCTATGAGAGGTGACGTCACGACCTCAGTGGGGTAAAGGAGATTAGACGGGGTGGGAACGAGATTGGGAGCGGAGGCGTTCTGACGCCAGCACCCCTACCCCTTATACTCGATTTCAAAGCGTACTGTTCAACATGATTAAAAATTTTATAGTTCTCATCGAATTATTTTCGAAATACTGCTAAGAATAAGGTTAATGAATTGTTAATTAGTAATGCATTTTTGGGTTAACTTTAGGTGCATTTATTGTTAATGTACGATTGGAATATATTGACGAAACTACAAATTTTAATTAGTGTAATTTTCAGTATGATTCAGATTGATGAGATGATTATTTAAAAAAAATGTCAAAGTATTTAAAAGCAAAATAGCTCAAACATTTAAACTGTAAACGAATTAGCAAATATTCAGTACAAAACATTTCGAGGCACGAGTGAGTTTCCATGATAACGTTTTCTATAGAGATCAAGAGACGGGGCGGGGGGTGAATCCCCACAGTGGGGAGACATGTCGATCCCCTTACCCCACACTCACACACTGCATTATAGTAATTTACAATTAAAAATATTTTCTAGTCGTATTTGAAAAAACGGAAAAGATAAACCTGATTTAAGACTATTGATATATATGCAATTTTCTTTAACACATTTCAATCTAGTATTTATTTTGTATTTTGTAACTATGTACTAATTAATAAGTCCTTTGTGTATCACATAAATATAAATGACATTTCATATTTGAAATATTTAAGCACTTAAAATGAACGCCTAAAATCTAAATAAAAATTTTATTTTACGATTTACAAAAAAACGTGTGAATTCTCATAGCGGCTGATTACGACAAGCAACGGAAGAAGAATGAATTTTTAATAAACACAGCGCGGGTGGGTTCCCACTTCCCACTACCCATCTACCTCTAAACGGCACGCACTTAGAAGATTAGTCCCGAGAGCAACTCTACCTAAGTGACTAACAACAAACATCCATAATAAAATAGGACCGTTTCTTTTACTACATCAAATAATCCAATCTCGAATATATTTATTTACGATCACTTCACTCCTTTAGATCTATCAATACAAATAAGATAATAAAGCACCGCACGTGGACGTAAACAAACAAAAAAGTGACACACTTTACACGAAAAATCATAAATCCGAACATCAACAGGTAGCGCGTAATAAAATAAAAGCAATAAAAGATAAGGCGGCGACCCGGAATGCAATAACAATGTAAATAGAGTTTTATAGTGTAAACAAGAAGAATATGGATGTGTTACGTAAACACTACGTCAGCGGGCGGCGCGTCACGGGTGCGACGTCACGGGAAGTCCGCAATAGATATACATATTTACAGTAGCCGTGCACCGCGCGGGTTCAATGTCGAGCTATCTATCGCCCATCAATCACCGATAGACGCGGGACATCCTCCCGCAAACAAACATCGCCCGTCGCGCCCGTTTCTATTTCCCTGCGAGCTGCGACTTACTACGGCCACACTACGGCCGCAGTTGTGCAAGGATCGACTGAACCTAAATCGAGACATAATTACCGTTAGATTACGCGTCATCGATTTGACGTAACATTTTGCACGCGCACGTTAATCTTTCAGCAAAAAGCGGCGATGCGGACAGATGAGTAAACAATCGATGTATGGTAATTATCGCCGGCGGAAAGTATCGATATCGTCGGTGCGTGACTGGCGGAGAGGTGAGCTGGGAACAAGGCCGGCGATGTTTACAAACTTCCGTCACGAGCCGCGAGCACTTGTCACCGTTCCGTTCCTCACACACGTCTACGCAAATAATGGCGAGCCCTCACCATTGACATTGTCCCACTTAGAACGACTGGCCGGCTGTCTAGACTTAAAATGCGTCCGTTGATAGACAGATTACTTGTATGTTGTAACTTACGATCGTTTAACTGTTGCGTGCATTGTCTCCCTACTTAGCGAGTCAACGCTGCGTTGAAATCATTTTGTCTTCCTAGTACAATTTCGCTTCATATTCAGTATATTTTACATTTCATAAAAGCATAAAATATGAAAGAGAATATGTCACACTGCAACAGTAAATAGCAATTCCTTGATTATAAACGTCGACAAATGAGCAACGGTATTCGCTAAAGATAGAATAACGTTAGCGAAGAGTATTCTAAATTTTCAAAGGCGTACGTACACCCTTGTATTTACCGTGCCCTGTATAGGGTGGCTAGGGGAGCGCATTGGGGTGGCTGGCAGCCCCGGTGCAGTAGGCGCGTAGTAGCTGCAATAACGGAGCAGTGAAAGTGTCGCGGCTCGCTTCAACCGTCAATGGGTGAAGACGTACTACTCCCTTCACCCCTTCGTCTTGAGCACAAACTTGCAGTTAATACTAAGTTATTCGGCAAGACAGCACGTATGCAGCCCGCAATGCACTCACGAACATCTCAAATGTTTTATGCCTTGTACCTAAATTGTTCGTTTAAAAAGTTATAATTTTTCAATGTGCAAGTTGGAGTTGGTTGTAAAAACAAGCTAACATTGATCAGTCATTTATAAGAATGGATATGAACGATTTTGGATATCGAAACGTACGTGATCGCGTGGTGACATGTCGCGGCGACAAGCATATAAATGCGAGGAACGAGTACACCGTCATTATCTCAAATCATGAATGAAACGGAACGTAAATTGAAATGTATCGCGTGCCATAATCCGCGTGCATTAATCTCACTCAAATGCCGATCGTTGCGTCACATCGAACAGCAAACGGCTCAAGTTCATTGATCCACTTAATGTCCGCGCTAAATGTGTCGTTATTGTTGAATGTCAAAACAATGTTACATAATAATACGCGTTTACATGCCATTTGCGCACGTGGTGGAGTAGAGTAGCGAGCGGCGAGGAGCGAGCCGCGGCCGCGTTTCGGCGCCTGCCCACTTCCGACTGATCACTAGCAATACGTCATTATGTTTATTTATGAGCTTATGATTATAAAATGACGTTTACTACATTCTGATATCGTTCGAGTTGTATAATAACATCTATTCATTCATAAATGATTAATAGTCGCTACCTACGAAATAGATTTGTAGTGGCATTAATGAAGCTATTATCGTATAATTATACCTAAACAAGATTTTACGCTTGCCGTCTGTAGTAAAACATAATTCACAACATTAAAATGTTTTATTTACATTTGTTCACGTCAAACCATTAAAGGATTTGTGAGGTAATATTTTATTTTCCTTACATTCTTACACACAACTAAACTATTTATACCTATTCTTTACAGCTTTAGCAAAATAAATACGCTAAGTCATCGTACCATTTATAATTTTTATTATTAGATATTGCCTTCAACATATTATAAACTATACAACCTATTACAACTTATTAAAACTTATAAAAATAATCCACATTACTACAAACAGGCACCTTCACCATATGACTATTATCAACAACCAGTCTGACATAATAAAAGTATACACAAATAAACATTTAAAATTGATGACAGCTATTAAACTTTCACCCCAGGATGAACTTGACCGTCGAAATAAGAAAATGGCAATAAAAACGTCAGTCTTATGGCATGACGTGAATTTACATAAATTATTATTGGCGGCGGAGCGTCTGGGACGAACGGTCGGGAGCATGTTTACCCGGTTGCAATGTTTACATAGGCATCCGTACACGAAACTGAAGTTCAACGACACCTTTATTGTTTTATAGACACGTAATTGGGTCGCGGTGCGTTCAAAACATGTGTGCTTAGTTGGCAGAATCGCAAATCGAACGACACCGTTTTGCAACTTTGAGCTGTTTTTATTTAGGTATTCACTTTCGTATGCAATTTACATTTTTCATGCATGATTTTGACTTGGGATTAGTTCCTTTTAAGTAATTGTTTTATGACTTAAACTTTATCTATTTAAACGTATTATCTAATGATACTGATTTAGCTAATGAGTTAACCAATTTCTCCGAACATATTGTTACAAAAATGTTCAACTGTTAAATTTATACTAGCAACTGGGATTTCCAAGAGATAAAGACATAATTTGGCGTTGGAGAGAGAACTACTAAACTAACTAACTAAAACACACACAACACAATTCAAAAATAACAAATTATAGGATTAGCACATTTCAACACTTGTTCATCGAACAGCGCGTGCCAACAATAGACCAGTAACAAAAAGTAAAAAAAAAATCAAACAGACGTCACGAGTAATTCAATACGATAATAAAATATGAACCGTATTGAATTCGGTACACCTGACGCGGTTTTTCTAAACAGGTGCGATCGGCCATTCATAATTCACGTCGTTAAGTGTCGATGCCCTATATTATTGTAGTGTCTCAAGTTCATTGAGTCACACAATAGGCTCATAATTGGTTGTAAACGTTTATGTCAAAACGCCGGCGCGATTCATAATGTTTTACATAATTAGTTTTGTTTGCATACGTGATTATTATGCGTGTCTTCGCGGATGACGTCCGGTGCGTTGCGGCACATTCATTCATTTGTTTATATTGTTTACTAACTTTAGCCACGTGCTCCAATGTGAACGTGTTAAGTGATTATCACAATCGCATCCGTTGATAATCGAATTTGTGCGTTCAAGATTCGCGATAGCGTTGTGAGAATTTCACGGGCATACGATTTATGTTTTGTTTTTATATGTATTCAGTCTGGTGTAGTCAATGTAAAAATGATATAAGTTGTCTCACTTGTCTCTGTCTGGGGGTATTTGAATAGTTTACTAACTTGATTCTGATACATATAGGTACATATACAATTTAAGTAAATTTCTGTGCACGTGAAAACCGAAAACACATACATAATTCATTTTTTTTCTTTCGTCTTGGCAACAAGATAGCAATACACTTTTTTGCAATTATTAACATTTGCTGTCCATTGTTGAAAATTACAAATTAACGAACTAATTTGATATATATTTAAGTCCGGATAGGTACCTACAATCTACATTCCTCAGAAAAATAATAGTAAGCAAAATCTAATAAATCCCAAAAGGCACTAGTAATTCCTAAATTTCTCATCGTGCATAACTAATCATAGGTACTTATTTCTTCATAAAATATTTTGCATAGCAATACCTACATTCATGTATTCTAAAAATATTATTTTTGTTATTGGGAATATTCGCAAAGATAGGTGGTATTTAAATAGCAAGACAAATGTCCATCCACAGCAATTTATAAAGTGTAGGTAGTCTTTATCCGAACTGAACCAATATCAAGTTCGGAATAACGGGTTATTGGCAAACAGCAATACACGGCATACGAGTGACGTGTGAGGGCTGAGGACAGATGCACGTGACTGCAACAAGTCGCATTCCTAGATGCACCCTTCACCCACCCTCCCCAACCACCCGATAGGCCTACTAAAGTTTATGTCAACAAACGAAAGTTATTTTACTTGGTTACTACCTATACAGAAACGAAATACCTAACAATAAGTACCAACCATTATTATTATCGCCTTATTCTTTGAAACGAACTTATGGTTAAACAATTACAACGATATCAATAACTTATCTGATAAGCGATAACATATTATCGGCGGGATAACATATTTGCAACACAGTTTTTTATATATCTTTTCTATTTCTTTATGAAAAGAAAAAAGAGATAGACAGAGAACCAAAGAAGGTATGGGGCGGGGCGCCCCAATCGTTGCCATAACAACGAGCCCTCGTGCTTGTTGGGAAAACCCAAAATTGAAATAGGAATATACATTAGAGACGACTTAGAGAAGACTGTTATTAGCTTGTACATACTGTAATAAATAAATAAATATTCCATTAGGACTGACTTTTTAATGTAGCATAAAATAACTATATTTTACCTAGGTATATGACTATCGTTTTTTTCATAGTTCTTATTATTTCTTTGTTTAAATTTATTTTCATACTTATACAATTTTAAATATAAATTCTAATAACTAGAAAGACATACAATATTCTCTAATCCAGGAAAACATACTAAAGTGCGAAAAATATATTCGAATTATAGACACGAGTTCGTAATAAAACGAAGGAGCAATATAGAAAGTAAAGTGTGTTCACGCTGGCAAGCCAACTCGGCGATAATTAATGTGGAGTCGAGCGAGCGAACGGCGCCGGCAGCCTCGCGCCGCGCACACAAAAAACCCGCCCCGACACAAAAACACCCGTCGCCAGACAGAGACGGCGCTATGAGTTAGAGCGAAACAGTAACGTTTACATATTTCTTGATGACTTCTCGCTCGCCTCGAGCGTCGCGCAGTTATCAAGATTCGAGGCGAATACAGCGCTTTTGATTTAAAACTACAGAATGCGCCCTTCTATCTATCACATGACGTTTGACAGGTCGCCGGAAACGCGGCAAGATGTCAGATTCGAAAAAAGGCGCGTATCGCACTTTTAAGTGTAAACATTTTTTTAACTATTTGCGTTTCACAATATCTAACAAAGGACTAAGTTTCAGTATATGAGGTATTAATTACAGTAAGTGAGCGATGTTTAACTCAATAACTTCGTGGAAAATTACAAATAACCATTATGCATATTTGCTTTCTATATGTACTAACTTTAACGGGTATATATACTATACTATAATATGTACATATTATGACTGAAAAGTTAATCACTATGAACATATTCTAAAAATTTAATTTGGGTGGGTATTTACATAAATTGAGTAAAAAAACAATGAAGTACGACAGACAGAAATTACAGCGGGTAGACATAAACTGATGGGTAGTAATAAATCTGTGAAAAACGAATGAATCCCACATTGATCCAAAATACGAAGTAAACAACTTTTTTATGATTGAATTCTATTCCTTTTTGAATGAATAAATATTGCATTCTCTATTAAAACGTTCTTAGTTCTTACATCAATACTAGAAAAGAAAAAACTTGAACAAAGTGTTGCAAAGTTCGAATTGTGTAATATCAGGAAAAATATTTCTATGAAAGCATTTATTAATTATTTCCTCGAATAGGATTATAGTTTCCATAAGATCCAAAAGAACATAGTTGTCAAAACCTAGTCTTGGACTTACAAAAATCACTTGATGTTACTCAACTGAATCAAGTTGCAAACTATGTTGAAGTTGAATAAATTTCCACACAATATAATAATATAATACGCACGGGGGGACGTATAGAACTGTATCTTACCTGGAAATCACTCCACATCTTCATGGGGATACACCATAGTTCCGATACGAAAACATCACAAGAACACGATAACAACTGTCAAATATGTCACAGCACGGCGTCACTAACACGTACAATCGGTGCAGAGGCCGGGCGCAGACTGACGAGAGCGAGGCGAGTGTCGCGGCCGGGACTTGCGACGTTTCGGAGTTGCGATCGGCCCGAATCGGCCCCGCTTCGCCCGACCTGCTTCGACTGTACGGCTTTCGGCACACAATACTGGATTCTACGTTCACAGCGCTGCGCCCACCTGCGTTATACTTCCACGAAAAACAAAATTAAACTTACCCTCCACTGGCTCCAGCATGAACACAGAGGATTTATGTGTAGCTTCTCCCAGATTGCAATTTAAAGCACTTTTTTACGAAAAAATACTATTGGAGTGGTCAAACAGCTTTTGTCTTTGGTAAAAAATTTAATTTTTCCTAAGCAGGTTCATTACGCCTCGAAAATAATTTTTATATGAATCCCTAAACTATTAACAATAAAATAAATATTAGACAAATATTTATTTGTCTAATATGGATACCATAGAGGAACCAGCACACGCACATAAATAACATTTTTCATAACCTCGCCACGATATTGAAAGTACAGACGTAGATAAAAAGCTAAAAGTTTCATAGGTCAGATAACTGTACGGTGACAAAAAAAGCTCTCGGAAACAAAGTTTCGAGTGCAGGGTGCGTCGTACGTAGCAGGAAGTTCGTAGCTGTAAAACTTCGTAGCGTCCGTAGCGTGAAAGTTTTGATTTCAACGATTTGCGTTGCGGCAAAGAGGGCAGCAAGGCCGCGCTAGATATAGCCCTGTACCCTGCCAATGACACAATATGTACATTAAGAATTACTCACAATACAATGCACCGTAAACTCTACACCATTGCTCGGTCAATCATACAAAACCATCAATGTATACAAAACTCGAAAATTTGATCAAACTATAGAGATATTAGAGTTGCTTTTTCCTCAGTCTCTCAATAGAGTGCGCCACTTGGTTACTTGACGACTACGCCCTTACTGTGTTCAGAACGAATTTTGCAATTCATTCGATAACAAAGGATTGCTGGTATTCGTCATACACTAGAGCGTCGCTACCGGTACGATGTTGATATACGTTTTGCAATGCTGCAATGTATTGTAAACTTGCGATGCAATGTTACAATGAGGAAAATATTTTGTCTTAGTACCTGCGAACTGTCCCGAAGTCCGTACAATGGAAATTATAAAAATATAATGTATCGGAAATTAAACGCATGGGTTGGCGCGAAATGAATTTAATACTTTCGTTAGCTGTTACATACTCGTACATAGTGCTTATCGCCATGACCAAGCGCATTCGATTAGTGCAAGTGAACGAGTCTGAGCTAAATAAACAAACAGACTCATACCTTTTCGCTTCTATATAATAAATATAATATATTATAAAAGGGAATGTTTCACTTCTTTTCAAACTCAAACTCAAACATTTATTTATTCATTTAGACTTGTTCTAGAAGCCTTCTTCAATTTTCTCTCCTACTTCTCTTCTTTATGTATGTTAAATAGGTAACGATGAATTAATACATGTAATTTCTGTGATTGATTTACCTTTGTTTCTACATTTACAATTCAGTTTACAGTTAATGAAATATAAGTCTCAATAAATATTTATTTTTATATATCAGTGTTTTATTTCATAAGTATAAAATTAAACATTAAACCCAGACAGGTGAATACAAGGATTGAGGAAAATTGATCTCAAAGGAAAAACAGAAAATATTGTAATAAATAAAAATATTCTTCTTTCATATACTTTAATTGGCTTTAGTAAGATACTTTCCCATTGAAGTCGGTATCAAGTATGTCCATGACATTACATTTTTATCAGAAGGCCCGTGAATATGACCCCAAACAATGGTCGAGAGCAACAGGCCGCTCTAACTTTAAGGCCTGAAGTCCACCTGACAGATAACTTACTATTATTAAGAAAACTTTATAACGCTTTAGCACAGATAATATAATACTATAGGTAGTATACATATGTCTTTTAAAATATCTCAATATTGTGCTTTCATTTTGCGAAATTAGGTGGGTACCTACGTCAGAATCCAATGATGTACATACCTACTTTTTGAACCTATTAGGAGCTGTTCGTTTTTTTATTCATTTTTTTAGATTGTTGCGAATTAATATACCGCAGTGATGTTACCAAATCGATGTTGACAAAATAACTACTTAATAAAATAATTCTAGAAGGTGCCTCTTCCCCATATGTGCTCAACACTATATCTCTATATCATTAAGTAGTTACCTCAAAAAAAATATAAATGGCATCCTCTTATAGTTTATTCGCTAAGTGATATTTGCTATGTTATCAAAACAAATTTATGAAAGATTCCGACCATAAATTAAGTATACGTATCTATAAAAGTACAACTACTCGAAACTGTCACAAAAACATGGATTCAGCCGGCTATCATTCGCTAAGCAGTGGGTATATTTTTATACGCAAGGTGTGCTGGCGCAGGTTGCCATGTGCAAGCGCTTCGGTGCCGCATTTCGCATCATCACCATTTTACTGCGTACGACATTCGAATATTATAAACACATAACGCTCCACACCAAACTGACACCTTTTACCGCGCGGTAAAGGTCACTTTACTTCGCTCAATATTTATTATATCTGTGCTTTTCATTGTCCACTGAAAAGCTGACTCCTCATAGTGTCATTTTACACTATCATGTGCGAAAGCAGGCCAGGCTTGTACGTGGATATCATTTTCCAAACCTTAACAAAATTTACAATACTTTTAAACGCACAAAGGTGCTTTACTAATGAAATATTGCATTCGTTATTTGAATAAAAGAAGTGATAATTACAACCGCCTTTGACTTGCCGGACGATGAAATGATACTATCGTTTTAATGAAGCACTTATGTTTTTGCATGAAATTTTTATTTTCTCCTCTCTATTATAAGTTCAAAGAATGTGTCTCTATCTATGATGACCCACAATTTGTTGGTCAGAATATCCTTAGCACAATAAAAGGAAGAAACGTTTGTTATCAATTTATATAACAATGATTATGACTATAATATTTCCATTGGTGTAAAGAATAATTTCATTTATAAATATTTGGCGAGAAAAAGTATTGAAGCGAATCGATGAGTTTGTTTGATATGTATCAAAAAAATAAAAATTGCAGAATTATAAAATTGTTTTAGTTTAAATAGCAGAATACACATTGCATCACGCCAAGAACTATACCTAGATGCAAGTTTATAACAATTTTATGAACAACGTTCGTCCGTCCGTCAGTGTGTCGTCAACACAACACCATCAACACTCATTGCTTTTGATTAGTTTACTGATGACCATCACTGTACTAAGAATTTGACACTAAAATAGAACAGCATTGTTGTGAAAATAGATAAAACTTAGATACTACTGTGATTCTTTAACACAAGAATTATTTCAGGCCACAGTAGGTACTCATAGCACATAATATTATTAAATACATAGTTACAATATCTTATACGAGTTACAGAGGATTTTTGAAGGTTTTTAAATAATAGCATAGTAAAAATATGTAAACATTTTTCTATTTCACATTGCAATTCACAATTACTCAATTGAATGTTTAAGACTTAGGTATTATTATCCATAGACTTATTTTAAGGATTTAGACTGAAATTTCTGTTCAAATGTTTATAATGACAATTAAAATTTAACAAAATATCTATATGTATATGTTTTTTAAATTATTTTATTAAATATTAATGTTGTTGCGCCATGATTAGAAGCAATAGCGATGCCTGAGTAAGCACTGAGTACGAATGCGCTCAACCTCCACTGACAATTATAGCGAAGATATTATGACGTAATACTAGCTCGATATTATAAACTACAAACAATTGTAGAATATTATTATAGTATTTATTATGTAGATATTTAAAAACTGGCATCCAAATACCTACAAATCTACCATTTACAAAATCGATGCATTTTTAATAATTAATGCACTGATTATAATTGCTAATAAATATTTTTAGAACAACTGTACTGTACATGTGTTATGTAGCTCTCTACACTTATCCCAGCGTTGTAGAAGGTAATAAATAGAACGAATGTCCCTGCAGTGGGAACAAATTAGCTTGATGACGATGACATTTTTTTTAATATTACAATTTGTCATAAAATGCAGTTGTGATGATGTGATAGGAAAGTAGTGGTACCTACTGTAAGAAAAAGGGTTTTTCATAGAGTTCAAAATCTTTTATGAATTTTGAATTAGAGATGAGGTAAATGGGACTGGTATCAAATCAAATCAATCAATAGAAATTATTCAAATAAAAAAAAGTGATATGAATGTACAAATAATGAACTTTCCTATTTGCTTTTATACTCACTTCCAATTAATCAGTTCAGTAATATTTTGATTGCATTATAAAAAAGTTTTATTTAGATGTATTAATAAATTATAGCTTGAACTTAAATATTATGCATCTGGAGGACTCTACCTGTTTAACCGAATATTGTAGACGTTAAAATGTGTGCGCAGTTTTCAATACAGCCGTTTTAGATGAAATTCAGATGATTGTAATTCTTTCAATTTTTTTTCAATTCAATTTAATTTATGATATCCAAAGTCCTCTTAAACAACGGCATTCGATTATGATTTATAATTTTCCTCAACTTACGAATCATACAAAATTTTAACATGGTTTTGTGTGCTAGCTAGTTCTATGAAACACCTCGTTTTTAGCTAAGAACTAAATTAAATATTTGTTATAGATACTAAGATCCCTCGTAAAAAGATAATTAAACATTTTCCGTTCTTTTTATTGTATTCTCAAAAGACGCGGTAAGTATTTCCAAAACCTAAAAACCTAGTCTTGGTAAATAATAATATAACACATAAAGTATTTTTTAAGGTTAAGGTTTGGGTTATATATCTCATTTATTTATACATATTTAATAGAGGCTGAGAGCAATTATTCAGATCAGTAATTAATTTTCTTCTTATCTATTTAAAAAAAAATTGAATTAAGAATAAAGCTCCATAATAATAAAATATGTTGTGTATTTTATGTCTAAAATTTTGTGCATAAAATTTAACTTTTTTGTTTGTTAATTCAAAAAGTAGGTAACTAAAGAAATGCATGCCGAAAAATGCAAACGAATTTCCTTTCAAAACAGGGTGCCTAGTGCCCTCTAGTTTGATTCTTGCAAAATTAAATTGCATCGTCCTGGTATAATAGAAATATTAAATTTCCCTTGTTTTATCTTACAACCTGACTGAGGAGAGTACATATTGAATTTTCAGTTTTATCCCTTTCATATTTATAATATTATTTTAATGTCATCATACCAAACTGTAGAATACACACCCACAGCACTGATGACGTCATGAAGTGCATTAGAAGGTAGGTATACCTCCTTAATTAGATTTAATATTGGTAGGTCTAGGTACAGGACGTCGCAGTGTGGGACGGCCTACAACGCGATGGACAGACGACCTGATCAAAGTGGCGAGGAGCCGCTGGATTCAGGCCGCTGGTGATCGGTCGTTTTGGAAATCTTTGGGGGAGGCCTATGTCCTGCAGTGGACGTCCTGAAAGGCTGGAATGATGATGATGATGATGATGAGGTCTAGGTTTAATCTAGTAGACCGTACTCTACATACAGAAACAATCACACATTACATTATTACGAATACTTAGTCCAATTAATTTCATCATAGAGTTATCGAGCATCGAAAAATAATTAATTGATTTGCAAACATGCATTCAATATTATATAAAGCAAAACAACATCTTTCTTTGAAAGAAATAAAAATCTAACGACGGGCATGCGCAGTGATTCCAACATATTATACAAATGAAGGTGGAAGTAGTAAAAATCTAGCTAATGAATAACGTAGGTAATATTTGAACGTACATGTAAAATTACGTACATTTAAGTATGATGTACTAGATTTCCGCCCGCGGCTTCGCCCGCGTTTTCAAAGGAAAACCCGCATAGTTCCCATTCCCGTGGGATTTCCGGGATAAAACCTATCCTATGTGTTAATCCAAGTTACCCTCTATATGTGTGCTAAATTTCATTGTAATTGGTTCAGTAGTTTTTACGTGAAAGAGTAACAAACATCCATACATCCATACATCCATACATCCATACATCCATACATCCATACATCCTTACAAACTTTCGCCTTTATAATAGTATAAGATAAACAAAGGAACGAGATTAAATAATCTTTCTGTTTTAAATATTTCAGTTTATCTAAACTTAGATATAGCCTATAATCAATTAGACATCGGATTTAAGATACATCTAAAACCAAAATCTCATAAATATGATGCTAATAATGCAAAGCTACAGAAGCTTTGGTGACTCTGGTTTATTCAATAACTAGTTTTGCACGGGTGGGGTGGGTTCACCCGCTTTATAGAAAACTAATTATATACTTACTTAAACCTTTCTCAATAAAAAACTCTATCTATTAAACAAAAAACCATAAAAATTCGTTTATTACAGATTACTTATATTAAAAGTAATAGATACAGTGTTGTCTGGATGCTTTAACTCCTATTCTCTCTAAATCAATATACCAGGGATAGGTCATTGGGTTATACCACAATTATACTTTGTCTTTATTAATCCTACTAATATGAAAAGGCGAAGGTTTATAATGTGTGGAAATGAACTGTGAAAATCTTAGTTTCTCTCTCGCACAAAGAACCTGAAATTTTGTAGTTATGCAGATGGAGTTAGTAGTTATTAGTTAGTATGGAGTTAGTAATTTATTAATAAATCTTTTATACTTACGAAATTCGAATCTTTTATAATTCGAATCGAATTAAAAATTACTTTGACCATAAATTCAGTATAATATCAGCAATTATATGAATACAAACAAAATATACCTATGTTGTAAAAAAATGTCTTCTACTCATTAAAATTAATATTCTCATATAGCAACCTTATATATCTCTTATTCATAACTTGAAATTTTGAAGATCTGAAAGATGTTTTTCTTTTGAAACAAGTTCAAAGTAGGTATATTTTATCGGAGAAAATAACAAATAGAATACTAGCTTACGTACCGTACTCTCCCTACGCATTAAATTATAAGAATTTTGAAAATCGATGAACCGAAAAAAATCACATACTAAAAATATCCGTTTAAAAATATTACTTATACTTTCTACCTCTAAAATTTCTCTTAAATCAGTGAAGCCGTTTCGTACATTTGCCAGATAAGAAATACATATAAAGAAAAAAATAATTCAAATTTATTTTTTAAATCTCAACTACTGTGTCTAAATTCTGTCTATATTCTTAGGATTCGTCATGAAACTGATATTAAATTTAAACAAGGGCTAACCCATGACTTGTTTTGATATTCAACGCCGGGATTCCCTATTATAGTGGTATAAAATGTTTCTGCATTCAAGGAAATTACACGTTGAGCAAAGCATTGCTGCTTTTATTGCATTTATGTAACGAGGTGGAAATGTGGCACCAGCAGTGTATAGCGTACAACGTAGAAATTGTTTTATTGTAAAATGAAAATGTACTATGTGCATAGTGTACTATATTATATGAACTTAAATATCTACCTGAGCAATTATTTGTATGTAATGGGTAACATTAGAAAATAATTCTAAAGGAAAAATTTACACCTTTTCGACAAAACGGGATAAATCTTTCATCCCCCATTTTATTAACTAGGAAAAAAGAAGCCTATTGAACTATTTTCATTCCAAATTTCATCAAAATCGGTGTTGTCGTTTAGCAGTGAAAGCGTAACATACATACTTTCCCATTAACAATATTAGAATAAATTAAAAATATTTTAAAGAAGTATTCTAACTCTCAAATGATGCAGATATTGATACAAAGATTCGATCAGAACATAGCAAATTTAAGATTTTTTACATAATACTTTATAACATCTCAAAATACCTCAAAGTATAGTAAATTAACATATTGTTTCTTTTTTGGTTAACTGTACATAGCGTTCTCAGCAGTTGATGGTTGAATTTTTAATTTGGCTATTTTTCTTTGTCTGTGAATCTGTGAATTATATTTGGCTGTCTATTATATAAGTGACGTTATGTTTTGATTCAAGAATATTATGCTTTTATATCTTAACTAGCTCATTGCCGCTTCGCCCGGGTTGACTCGGGATAAACACGTTATAAAAATATAAACTTAGATTTGTTTTAGCATTAGAAATCTACATTTTTCCTAAGTGAAATTTCAAAATCAAGCAAGAATTGTTCTTTTTACAAAATACCATAAAAAAGTTTTGTTTGTATTATTACTAATAACACTAGTTTAGATAGAGTAGACTATTCAATTATTTGATTCGAACTTTATGTGTATCAATACATTCTGATATATAGATTAATTCATTAAATCGACTCTATGTAAATAAAAGAGTCCAAATAATGAAATCTATGTATGTATATAATACATAGAGTCAATTTAATGAACTCTATCTAAATACATAGAGAACTCTATCTAAATACATTTAATGAACTCTATGTATATAGTAAATACATAGAGTCCATTTAATGAATCATTAGCGTTCCGCCCGCGGCTTCGCCTGCGTGTACACTGTACAGTGTTACATTGCGCGAATATTGTTCCCCGTACAAATTTCCATCCTATACCTATATCTCATCTGTTTTTTATTAATGTGAAATAATGTTTGACCATTAAAATTTCAATATCATCAAAGTGAAAAAACATGATTTACTAATTTAATAGTCAAACAAAGAATTTTAATCGAAAATAACTGTCAGTCTGTTTATAACGTCCGCGTCTGGACCACTGAATTGATGTCGTCAAAACCTTGATGAAGGACATAGGCTAGTTTTTCTAATTAATATAATTCTTAAAGAGACCAAAATCTGTAATAAAAATTGGAGAGCAAACTGATAATGTACATTCACGCAAGCGAAGCGAAGAAATTATATTATATCACTAGCTGCTCCACGCGGTTTCACCCCCGTGGCTCCACTCCTGTTGCCCGTAGCGAGATGAAATATAGCCTATAGCCTTCCTCGATAATTGGGCTATCTAACACCGAAAGAATTTTTCAAATCGGATCAGTAGTTCCCGAGATTAGTGCGTTCAAACAAACAAACAAACAAACTCTTCAGCTTTATAATATTATTATTATTAGTAATTAGTATAGATTTTTTGTGTTATTTTTTTTTGTCTTGTAGGTAGGTAAGCTTAATAGTATTTTAATAGTACATAATATTATGTGTCAAGCTAATTAAGTACTTAATATTTTTAATAGTACTGAGATGTCATCTTAATTTAAATAGGCTCTTTTAAACAATTTTAAATAGTTAGTATTTATATTTTTTCATGTACGTATATAATGATATAATTAAGTACATATAAAAATTAACGTTCCATATACAAATTTTGTCAATTTAATAATGAGCCTTAATTGGTTGTCGTAAAGATCATTTTTCTTTAACTGCAGGTGACAAAACAATGGCGCTTCAGAAAAACAACAAAGTAATGAAAGTATAGACCGATGTTACCTACATATATATTAAGTAAAGTTAAATAAAATAAGTTAAATTAAGGTTTACAGTATTTTTCATAATTTTAAACCTTTGTCAATCTTTATGACTTGCAATACTGCAATAATAATTAAGGAATTCACCGTTATAAATTATAATGTTTGTTTAAACACAGCAATTATTTTTTGATTAATTTATAAGTTATTTATTATACATCAAAATAATATATTTGTACATTCCGTGGATTACAATAATAGCATTTCATGATCTCTACATTCTGTGTCTCTACCGTCAATATAATTCGTTTCGGCATACATTTTCACGTGTCCCAGTAAATCGAATAAATCTCCCGTATGCATTAAGCCAATATGATCACAATTAGCACAAAATAGGATACACTCTCATATTGCAGGTGTGCAACACAACTCTTTTGTCTCATGCTATGAACTCGTTTATAAAAACAAACACGGCATATTAGTATTTATTCCAATACAACATGTTCTATTTTGGCATAGCGATAACTTTGTTTATGTGCTCGAATGTGAAGGTTCGCTGTACGCTCGGTATCGCCCGTACAGCTCTGATGTTTTCCTCACTCGTTTTTATCTGTATCTCTGCTCTTTGACTCCGGCTGACGTATAAATTCATATAAAAATGTAATATCAACTTTATTTCCGAAGCAGTAAAGTCGCATATTTCATAGCCGTGCCGACGCTCGTCTGAATTTTGGACTCATTAGCTGGGCATTCGGGTGTTTTGGATTTAGCAAACAGAAATTTAGGTATTGTATTGTAGCGTGCGATAAAATATTCCTAATTTTGATCATTATTTGTTGACAATTTTTAACTAGAAATTGTCTTTTGGGAAATATGTAGAGGCAGAACAAAGGAAAAATCATTTTCAAAAACATTATTTTGATAAAGTATTTAATAATGTAGAGTTGAGTTTTGTTTTATAAACTACTAGCGGTCCGCCCCGGCTTCGCCCGTGGACGTGGTACATAATATTTACGTTTTCTCTACATAAGAACCATCCTCGTACTTCAAGGAATATAATAAAAAAAGAGTCTCGAGTTATGCGCTTACCAACACATTTTGCGATTCATTTTTATATAAAAGAAAGAAGATTGTATTCTTATATTTCTCTGCGTAATTTTCCGTCTGTGGCTTTAAATACATATTATGTGTAATAGATAATGTAGAGTTAAAAACGTATTCAATTAATCGCAGGCGGTACAATGACTGATAGAGTCATAATCATATGCCTGAAGCGTGTTGTGTTCTCTGAAAATAGTGTGAAAGGCTTCAAGGCTGTGATATGTAGGTGGAAATATTTAGGTGTATGCGAAATGCGGGCACGTGACGGAGTCGCGGCTGCGGCACGGCGGTGATGCGTCGGATCGGCAGCTATAAGAGCTGCCAGATACCCCGGGCCCAAGGAAATACCCGAACGCAAGCTTGCCCGGGTTCATTGAATCTTGTACAAAAATATTTTTTTTAATTTCAAGAATCTCTCTCTAATCTTAAAAGATATTGTCTAAATATGACGGAAATGCTTTATGGTGAAGTCATCTGAAGTGGAGGAGTAACAAGAGAGTCTGCATGAGAACGTGGTAGAGCGAGCGGCAGCAGATCTGTCAGCCCTAGAGCAATACGGCGCGAGAGCCTCGACCGCTGACGCAACGCACGACCTCTTTGCCCGGCCCCGCGGACTCCAGCGGAATGTCCACCGGCCTCCGCTCGCGCTCCACTCATTACGAATGTCAAATGTTATCGCACGCAACCGTCCGCCGTCCGCCGCTCCTCGTCCGCACTCTGCTGTGCCGCTCTTCATAATAATAAAACCTGATATTTAAAACGGAACGTCCTTCTAACGCCGTGTAGTTGCGCCGACGCCAATCTACGATAATAATAAGCCGGGCTCGAAGATACTGTCGCGCTGAAGCGCTGCATGTCAAAGTACGGTTAGACGGCAGTACTATTTCAAGCGCTACAGCGACGTAAGCGTTCGCTTCGTAGCGCTCACATAAGTACGGCCAGTTCTATGCGCGCCTGTATAGCTATTAAATGTATATAGAATATATAGTAGTAATCGCTCGACGCAGCGGTATTATGTCGGAAATATACCGGCCGCTCCGCGCCTCAAGCCGTTACACTGTTTTGCTATTTAGTTTGTATGGGGAGTTTATTTTACATTTTTTAAAGAAACAGGACCAGTTATTAAAATTAATTTATTGCTAAAATATAAACCTTTGGGTAAGCAGTCTTTGCAATGGTATTGGGTTGTTGTTGTGCGTTACGTTTAAAAAAAAATTAAAATTTTTAAATGTTCATATAATTATAAATCACTTAATTACAATGTCTCAAATGATAGTATTTAATTTAATTTTAATTAATTTAACGAAACAATTAATGAGATTTTCATATGGTACTGGAGATATGCAGCACAATTTTACTAAACAACTGTGTGGCATAGTATTATTTTTTTTATTGTAATGTTAAAATAACCAAGACTCATGCTCACGGAATTTGAATCGAAAATATTGATTAGCCCTACTACAGCCATATTTCAAAATTAAAGTACTTAATTAAAATATTAGCACGATGTCAATCACACTATTAAATATTTACACTTCTTTCGCTGTAGGTATTTTAAGGCAAGCAATCTAATTACATATTCTATTACTGCAATAAGGGCCAATATATTTTTCATAAAAATATCTCTCCTTTATATAACATATGAATAATAAAAAACTAAAAATAAGCTCAAATATTACTGAACATTAAAGTTAGAACTACAAACTAGGATATTTAAGTTGATTAATAGCAATCAGTTGCTGAATACAGTCAATGAAAAAATTGATAATTATGATGATAAAATTCATGAAATAATTAAATTAAAAGGATGACTTTTTATATAAAATAAATTTTTTTAGCCTGAATAACGCTATTCGAATTGATCTTATTAGTTTCAAAAATAGCGACGGATAAAAAAGAAGGTTTGAGTAATAATTTGACCACCCAAAACTTTTTTTAATGCCAGTTTCCGAAATAAAATCGTACTTAGATAGATATGCAATTATATTACTTGATAAAAAAATTATAAAAATTATACCGTAATAAGAAGATTTCGAATAAAAAAATATTAAAAAAGTATTTCTCATAATAATGCCATCAGAATAGTAATGATACCGTTAATTGATGATTTTTATTAGAACAATTCGATACCATATTTTTGTTATTTATGCCACAAAATTATCATATTTAGTTCGTATAATTTCTCATACAAGCATCTTTCTAAAAAAAACAGTTAAATGACATGAAAATTAAGCTACTATGTATTTATAAACAGTTTGGCTAAGTTTCGAACAAAGATATTCCATATAAACGATAACGGCCTGTGGCGCGGAGCGTCCCTCTGTCAGCTATAGCGTGGCCTTATAGATGGTTGTTTGCGCTCACAGAGTGCGGTGAACAGCGCTCACCGGCGGCGCGGCTGTGTGCGTGTTCACGTACACGCTAACACAGCGGCAAGGCTGGCACACAGGCGCACGTGTACGGGTGCGTTCCGAAACCGCTCTCTATTCTATCTATGCGAAGGCGTCGTATTGCCACGTATAGCGGGTACGCTCGGGGCGAGGAATTTAGAGGCGGGGGTCGTATCGTTAATTGTTATGAAGTTGATTTCGCTCCTGAAATTCCGAAATAAGTATTTTGAAATAACACCTCTTTTTGACGACGACCTCAACTTTGCCATGCGAAATGAGGCTCGTTGTGCCAATTCCGCGTTAATTGTTATTAATCTATTTGTAGAAGGCGCCAGTGTCAGGACGCTAAGCGATTCAGCAAATCGTATGACACTAGGACGTTCTCGATTGTTACTCGGCTGCGAGCCGTGATGTAGAGTCGCGGTGTTATCAGTGCGCTGATAACGATTGAAATGGCACTGTATGTCGTGGATGTAGAGTTTATTGTTGTATGTTGCATATCTTTACTCGTTTCGAAGTACTGGGCTAGGGCTCGAGTTGCAACTTGCAGCCTATACGAAGTTCGCGTGGTAGAGCCATAGTAAACGCTCTCGCAGTTGTTTATCAAATAATTTATTTACGTATAAAAATATAAACTCGAAGTGTTTTTAAAACAAATTACCCGCTATGTAATGTATTTATTTATCTTACATCACCCATTAGAATATGAATTAAGTACTTAATAAAAAAAATATATATATTCGCGTTACTTTTTACAACCAATTTTCTCATATTAATTATTTGAAGTCTAATTCATGGTTGATACGAATTCATGCTAACGAGATTGAAGTGATTTTTAATAATCATTAGAGCACCATTTTTATTCATTACTAGCGGTCCGGCCCGGATTCGCCCGTGGTGTTTACGTTTTCTCTACATAAGAACCATCCTCGTACTTCAAAGAATATAATAAAAAAAGAATTATCGAAATCGGTTCAGCCGTTCTCGAGTTATGCGCTTACCAACAAATTTTGAGATTCATTTTTATATATAAGAAGATTAATGGTAGAGCTATGAAATTTAATTATATTTTCCATTAGAAACATTTACAATACTTATGAAGCAGTAGTATTAATATTTATTTTAAGATTTGTAAGAAATAAAAAAAAATACAATAATAATCATAGCATCTCTATTATACTTAGATAGGTACCCGTACTAAATTAGAGTCACAGTTCCTCTTCGAGAAAGCAATGAATTTGAACTGAGTATTTATAGTTGGAGGTTTCGTTCGAAAACCTAGGTTTATTACGTAGTGGGTCTAGACTCTGGCCTGTAGACAAAACAGCGGGTTCCGAATGCTACGCACGTGTTAGATTCGTATGAACAAACTTCTATTGCGCGCGGGTTATTCAAAATTATCGCTAGTCAAATTTTTAAATAAAAAATGTTATCATATTAGAAAATTTATCACTTTTTATCTACGTTGTAAATATGTAAGAAAGTCAACTATAGGTACTGCGAAACAGTAGAGTTCTTTTTTAAATTTCTCCTAAGGCAATCCCATACAAATAATATTATTATTTCATGACTCTACATTCCTAATTAATTTAATACGTTACCTACCTATTTATTTATATCGCCTAACTATATACATAGGACTATTATTAAATTAATTATGTGTAAAAATTACAACAAAGAGAGATAATTTCTATTTTATTATTGAATACCCGTCATCATAGAACGGCAGAGAGTTCACTTTTGCATGCACAGCCAAACGGCATTGTCGACTGACTACACTCAATTATAATCCTTACAAAACTCATCACTGTATCAATCGAATGCTAAATTCGATTTTTCTTGTTTCATTTTAAACGTTTCCTTCAAAATCTCAATAAATTGTCAATCGATCTGTAAATCGATTGACACTTCAAATCGAACACAAATTTTATCTGTGGCAAGTCGCTGTCATTGCAAGAACTGGCACGCCACACGTTGCCAGCAATATCCTCGCAATCGTACTTTTTCTGTTTCGTGTTCATTGCGCACAGAGTTTCAACGATGTTGAGTCATTGACATGCGACGCGCGAGCCGTTCTCAAACGCTACTAAAAACTATTTAAAAATCCCACACGCCACTTTCAACCTTATTCATTGCAAATAACAACTATAATTGTACAGCAAAGACGGACATATGGTGTAACCAGCATACTTCGGTGATGTCGCTGGAACATATGGTGCGACGCTCTGAACATCCTCTCATCTCATCAGTGAAATTTATCTCCTATTATCATAACTTACCAGTCTACAACTAGACTAAATTCGCGATAATACCAAGAATAAACTTTTATAAATAAGAAGGTATCTGAAGGGTAACTATTTTATTATCATATTAAAAAATACTGCAACGTAGCAAAATATATAGCAGAAAGATAAAGCAAATAATGAGGTTATGTCTGAGGCGGGAAATATTTCAAAATGGCCGCCTCATTTCGTTACGTTTAAAACGAAAGGTACCTACACGGCGAGATCAGTCGAGGAGCGCAAGCGGGCAGGTCGGCGTCATGGATGGCTGCTAGTGAAATTTTCCCGTAGCAAGTCAGCTCGAGTTGGCTTGAAAGCTCGGTCCGAGCCAGCCGGACGTCTTGGAAATATTTGACTCCTCGCAGCGAGACAACTGACGTAGATTTGTGTCATGATTCATTGAATAAGTATTTTTACTCAATATGTACAACATTAGATGCAAAAAATTCCCATAGATGTAGAATTAATTTAAAGCTTTTAAATAACTGCATGCCATAAAAAGCTATAAAATAATATAAAATTATCTTTGCGCCTGATTAAAAACAAAAACTTTAATAAATACTCAAATTAAATTAATTGGTACTCCCGTCATATCTGTGCTTTAGGCAATATCTCTAAACAAAACTAAAATTAATTATTAAATTGAATAACTCTACAAAAAATGTGAAAGACTCTACCTGCTTTTTATTCCGCGTGCAAATACCTAATAGCCCTGGTCGGTTAAAAATAAAAACTATATTACAGTCCAAGTGAATTTCTTACAGTTTCCTTAATCGAAATAAATATATAAAAGTCATAAACTAAAAAGTCCTTGAATATAATGTGGTCTAAAAGAGACCAAAACTGAGTATAGTCTGTGGCACGTTGAGCGCTCGGCCCGCTAGGTGGCAGCATACAGTCCGCTATTCACAGTGTATATTATTTACTGCGCTTATGTATGTATGTCGTTATATAAGTGAACAGAAAGCTACGTTCGGTGGCCGCGCGGCAGCGGGGCGCCGGACGGGTGCGGCGCGCGGGGGGCGACCCACGCACACGCCCGCCTCGCCCACGCACACAGATGCCCCGCGCCGCGTCCGTACACACGGAACGAGCAAGCGCGCCAACCGACCGACTCGCTCGACGTATTCTTATTATTATGAAAGGAGAAACGCTTTTTGTAGGGCAAGAACTAAATTTGTAGTACCATTACCACTGCCGATAATAAAGATCGTAAACGCATTTCTGTTCGCTGAAGTTTACGTTGTCGCTCATAGATGTCGCATTTTCTTTCACTTTTCACGTTATTTACAATATGTTGTAGATCTTCACAAGATACATAAAGGTATTTGTTCCTTTATGACAAAAATACTTTTAGTTATATAATTAGGACTTTAAATACTTAGGTACCTAAACATTATAGGTACTATTATTTATAATTTAAGTAGATCTTGAAAAATAAATACAGTAGGTATAGGTACACGTTATACATACTAGGTACATAAACGAGCACTAAGTTAATATTTTCTATTTTAAGACCTAAAAAAACTAGGTAAGTACTTCAATTATTCATTGCGTAATCCAATTTAGGAATATTACGCATTAACGACAAAACTGATATTTGTAAATAAAAGACCTCCGTGGTTTTTTTAAATCTAATATTAAATTAGGAACTGTTTTAGTTTGGCATTGCTTTGCGAGGTGGCGCCGCGTTGCGTTGCATGTCAAAAGATCTACGGAATAGATTATCTATAGTATATACCTCTAAGAGCTAAGTTATTCCCGCCAAAACATCCGATGCGTTCAGGACTGCTTTGAAAACTGGGGCAGCGAATGTCTGCATGAGGATAATAGAGTTTATTTCTCTTTTTATTCAGACGATATTATCTAGCAGAAGGTATCTAATTAGTACAACCTTAAAAAATGTTTTTGTGTATTATAAGTTGAAAATGTTATAAAAGAAACGATGTAGAGCAAAATTTGTTTTAAGTGGATGTAGAGTTTTTTTCTTATTTTATTTTATTAATTATTTAGTGGATATTTTTAATATTATATTAATTCAAGTTTATTCATGAATTCACGATATAAAACTTTGAGGAACAGACATACGAAACAGTCAAACCGGCTGGCCTAGAATTTAGAGGATATATTTTTGGAGTTCCTTAGGGGATCGCTAACGATTATGGTGATTCATCCCTTAAAAGGATTAAAGAGTTCACCCTACAATTTCCATACGAACTTTCAGTTTATATGGAAATTTTGTAATTGTTGTAGAAAAAATCCTTGATATTTTGTATTTGTAGAAACATCTTAACGTTATTTTGTTGCACAATCTATACTATTTTTCCTTAAACGCGATCGAAGGAACACGCCAGTAGAAGATAAAAAAATGGTTTCTTCAATTTTGTGACGCGTGATTCGAATGGACAAGTATTTTTTAGAAACACTTCTCTAATTCGAATAGAGGATCTTGATTAATCCTTGAAATTATTTTTATTTTATTTTAGTTACTCCAGTTAATTTTATTTTCATTAAGTATAGATATAACTTATTTTTTACGGTTAAGATTCCTAGGATCTATTGAGACAATTTCATAAAATATGTTTGTTTGTTTATCCGTAGATATCAATGTAAGTTGTGAGAATGTTGGTAATATTAAAGCAATTTAGAAAGAAGATAATGGTGTAAATAAAAAATCCATACTTGTATCAGTAAAAGTATCTATTGATTACTTGAGATGTCATAAAAAATACCAGTTTCTGTACAAACATAATATTTATTGCTTAGCCAATTTAAAATGAACAACATAACTTGGTAATTAGCTCTTGATTATTCGTAAATATTTTTTGAATGATGAATCCCATACACAATAGCTAATTTTGATACTATAAAGTACTAAGTACTAAGTACTAGTCCTTGACCTAAGGTTGCCTGGAAGAGATCGCTGTATTAGTGATAAGGCCGCCTTTTTGTACGTTTTTCTATTGTCTGTATTTTTTGTTATTATTTTGTTACCTACTGGTGCAAATAAAGTATTCATTCATTCATATTTCGATCTATATGCTCGATATCATTGAAATAGAGTTACGTAGGTACTAGTAGAGTTACTATGCCATATTATTATGCATCTGTTGTCATAATATGTATAAGATGCAACTGTAAGATTTAAGGCTATTGAGATGTTCATGTACCTGCTTCATGCGAAAGGACACACTTCCTTACACTAGACAAAAAAATCAGTATAATAAACTTATAAACAGTCGAATAAGATGCACTATGTCTTCTTATTTTTTTATAAATTATGTACTTAATTATTATGACGAGAGCAATCGAATCCATACTATAATGTATGTACAGCCTACTCCTGTAGCATTTTAGTGCATCTAGAACCACGATATCCAATCAAGCACTGCCATGATCATAATGTAAACCGGGTTTAAAGGCAAGTACTTGAGTTCTGTATTAAACCCTGGAGACCAACCGCCAGAACAGATTTACCCTGTTGATGTGCAACTACTAAACTGATATTTATGTCATAGTGTGTGTCGACTGTACTTACTATTAATTGGTTAACTGAAGTCTGAAGTTGATTGGTAGAAGATAGAAGAGTAAGACTATTGATTTGACATAAAACAAGACATTGATGAAGAAGTGTTCCAGTGCTTGTTGAGTATTATTTGTATTACTTATATGTGGTTTACTAACTTTTAGCTTAAGCCAAAGAAAGCTGAGCTAAAATTTGTATCATTTCAATAATCTATATATATAAAACTCAAAGGTGACTGATATAGTGATCTATCAACGCACAGCCCAAACCACTGGGCGTTTCGGGCTGAAATTAGGCATGCAGGTAGATGGACGTAGGCATCCGCTAAGAAACGATTTCCCGAAATTCTTGCGGGAACGGGGAAAAACGGGGATGCACGTACAAAGTCGTGGGCGGAAGCTAGTTTAAACATATAGAAAAAACGATATTTCTAACGTAACTGCAATGTTTAATACAATAGGTGCTTCAATTTTGACAAACGTCTCTATAAGGTAAAAAAAACCAAATCTATACTAATATTATATAGCTGAAGAATTTGTTTGTTTGTTTGAACGCGCTAATCTCAGGAACTACTGATCCCATTTGAAAAATTCTTTCGGTGCTAGATAGTCCTGAGTCCATTTATCGAGGACGGCTATATAGGCTATACGTATATATTATCACGCTAAGACAGGAAAGCGGGTGAAACCGCGGGGCACAGCTATTACATAATATAAATAGATAAATAAAATATTATAATATACCCTCTTATTTCTACAACATCTCCGAACTTTTTTACCCGCTCGATGGGAGTTGGACACACACTACGCTGGAGTTTCGCAGGCCCTTCTTAGATAACAAAGATACGACTCCAAAATAATTGGAGTACTTAGTACATAACGTATTAATATTTAATACCTGTGTTGCCAAGCTCAATAACCAAAAAGTGTTAGAAACTAATAAGTTTTTACGCCTATTATTAACAGTAATGATGCATCAAAAAGATGAATTTGTAGAAATACATATAATATATTTTTTTAGAGGAATTTAGGATTGATGTTAGGTGTATATTTAAAGTTTTGATTAACAAAATAATGTTATGACTATATAATCAACACTCTTAAATTTAGTCAAAATATTAATTATCATCAGATGAGGTCGTCGTCGATTAAGTATCATAGATTCATGCAACAAAATAGAGCGCAATAAAACTTAAAAGCTCTAGAGACTAGAAGCGTTATAGTATAATAACGGCAAAATATTGTTATAATATTTTATCAAGGAATTCATGTTGATAGATCGTTTTATTACTATTTCGTATTTTTATCTAACAACTAGCGGTCCGCCCCGGCTTCGCCCGTGGTACATATTTACGTTTTCTCTACATAAAAACCATCCTC
This sequence comes from Colias philodice, assembly GCF_061535455.1. Taxonomy (NCBI): domain Eukaryota; kingdom Metazoa; phylum Arthropoda; class Insecta; order Lepidoptera; family Pieridae; genus Colias; species Colias philodice. Next base: position 5,740,355 of record NC_143103.1, on the reverse strand, counting down.
GTACTTCAAGGAATATAATAAAAAAAGAATTATCGAAATCGGTTCAGCCGTTCTCGAGTTATGCGCTTACCAACACATTTTGCGATTCATTTTTATATATAAGAGATAGTACATATCCTTAAATATATATTAAATTATATTTCTTACATTATTAGGTATATAATTAAACACATCCTTCCCAAATATCAATTACAAAATAGAGCTATATGCTTTTATTCATTATTTCAATATATATTCCATACAGCACATAAAAGCAGAAACACATTAAAACTACAGTCTTTTTATGTGGTTTCAAAAAAGGTCTAAATCTTTTTATCCTACAATCCCATGCGATTCTATAATTTCAATTCATCAAATAGGGTTTTTCCTTCCAAAAAGCCATAGCAACTTGTTTTCCTCATTCAATTTGTTGAAAACATCATGTATTTCATATCGAATTAAAAAGTAATCATGTAAATTAAATGTTAGGATCCTCATTTACGGCTGGGACTCTCGCACGGGCTGAACCCCGGCTGCCTGTCCTGCAAAGTGCCACCCCATTGTTACATTACTATATCATGTACATAATTACTTATGTGGTATACTTACCATGATTAATTTGAAACTATAGTTCATATATTACCTATAATATATTAATATCTCTGTTCCATTCTACATATAGTAAAAGAACCTAAAAATTTTCTGTGTTAGAATTAGACTTAAGAGAAATATATGTACATTGTCTCTAGTCTCTACTACTACATCACTACATAGTATAAAACAAAGTCGCTTTCTCTGTCCCTATGTCCCATTGTATGCTTAAATCTTTAAAACTACGCAACGGATTTTGATGCGGTTTTTTTTTATAGATAGAGTGATTCAAGAGGAAGGTTTTAGTATATTATTTATTAGGTTTTAGAAAAAGCGGGTGAAGCCGCGGGCGGTAAGCTAGTAATTTATATTATACTAGTGGTCCGCCCCAGCTTCGCCCGTGGTAGGTTCATATTTCGCAATAAAAGGTAGCCTATGTCCTTTCTCGGGTATCAAAATATCTCCATACCAAATTTCATGCAAATTGGTTCAGTAGTTTAGGCGTGATTGAGTAACAGACAGAGTTACTATCGCATTTATAATATTAGTATGGATGACAATTAATTTCAAAGGCATCTTGTAACAATTTATGTTTTGGAAATGTTTATCAATTCGAAATTTTTACCCCTTGAAACAATGAACAAGTCAAAAATTTTAAGAGACAATTTGGCTATAGGCTACGAGTGAAATTTGAATTTTGAGTCGAACCTTTAAAGATATATTATCTTGTTATCAGCGCGTGGGTGTATCAGGGAGATTTCAGATGATAAGGAATCTTGACTGTAAGTAGCATACTTACTGATGTATGATGCGTAAATTTCACGGTATTAATTCCTGAAAAAACAGTTCAATTAATAAAAATGATTTGTATAAACTTCACACATCACTATTATGTCTTCATTATACCTATACTAATAATCCCAGTTAGCCTGTGAAACCCATTTGTAAGATATACCTATTCATTTAACTTATTTGACAATCCGATTGATTTTATATGTAATAAAAATAACTCGTCTTATAATTTGAGATAGAGAATCAAAGAGTATATAAAAATAAAGCTTTGATCAAACTGTAAAAAGCTCATATTTATTCTTGCTTAGGTATATTAATTATTTTAGTAATACATGTTAACTATTGCAATCAATTGCAAATAAATATTACGTAAAGTAATTGCATTTTTTAATTATTTGCAATTTACATCAATATTCAAATATACCTAGATAAATTTATCAAAATAATCGCCAAATAAATTAAAACGCACAGTAATTAATTTAATAATATACATATTAAGTTCAGTTTTTTTAATACAGTCAGACAGACAGAAAATTTTATATCTAATATGCGTCTATTAACATCAACTAGAGCGAGGAGACATTGCGAAATAAATAAAAACACTACATCATCTCTTTTCGAAACGATCTGCTTTAAAATTTTAAAAAAATCTGTGAAAGTGTGCTAACAAAAGGCAGTAAGGAGAGCCGAGCTTGTCTTTAAATGTCTTGGCCTCGCTCATTGCTAAGTCCGTAGTGACCCTGAAGCTAACCACTTGCCTCCTGACCTTCAGCCTTCATCACACGCAGAATAAAACAGCACCAAATACTCTAATACAATATTAATGGGCATTAGGAAATATTTGGGATATTAGCTGTTCTAGATTGCCCATAGTGTAAATTGTACGGATGCCAAGTCTAATTGGTTATTTATAGTTTTTTTTATTTAGGTAAATATTGGCTGTACTATATTAATTTTGGTAAAAAAATACTCAATGTGGAATAGAGATTCTCCTCCTTTTTTAATATCGTTAAAAAGATTTCAACACGAATTTATTTATTTAATTTTAAATTCTATTCAATCGTTCTCCACTGTCAATAAAACTCTTTCCATGGTAAAATCTAAAGTTTTTAAATAAAATAATATGTTAATGCTACTACATATTTAAAATTTTCTTTGTTATGAACATTTTTCCTTCAAACTTAGTAAGATTTGAGCGGATTAGGTACCTAATGTATATGATAGCAAATTAAACACACAAATAGAAAAAAAAAAATTGCAAAATTTTAAATGAATCCATATTTTTAATTTCAAATACATTCCATCATTTTATGAAATTTATATTTCATCAGCGGTTTGCCCTATATATCCCTTGTATTTTGGAAAGGTTCGAACGTAAATCTTTTCAGCCGTTAAGCGCATGTATGCGAAAACGTAAGATAAACAAACTGTCTACATTTACATTTATATATAGTAAACTTTAAATGCTCCAAATGTACGACTTATATAGTTGTACCCACAGATAACAGAAACTGTTGTACCTAAGTAGTAAAGTTTGTATGATTTTACTATAGACACATTTGTTAATTTTTAATTTGACAAATCCTGAGAGGATTTGACTGAAGTGTGTTATGCCGATTCGAAACAAGGGCTATTGAAGTACAATTGTACCTAACTAATTAATAAATCACCCAAAGGCTCTTCAATCCTAATTAACTAATAAAACAAACAAAATAATATATTAATAAAAACAAACCATGTATAGAACAATCAAATAATTATTAAGTTCAATAATTCCACAAGAAATCTAGAAAAATCACTTACGGAGAATACAATAGCATGCATAACAAAAAGGAAAAGTTTGTGTATCGTGTAGCCAATAGCAAGCTAGTGCAGTACAAACGATTAGACCACAACACACGTGTGCAGCCACGCTGCCAAATGCGGTGCGAACACTTCATAAATGTTATCAGGACGGACGGGAAATTGTTTTTCCTTTTATTAAAACTTTCGTTTGATTTACATTGCATTTCATTTATGTTGTATTACTTTTAAACTGATTTCAGTGACTTGTGAATCTTCTCCAATGCTGTGGAAGCGTGCGCGTAATTAATTATGTATATCCTCTGCAAATAAATAAAATAGCCGCTTTTTATACCCGCTTTTGAAGGGTAAGAGATAGGGATTGATTATGTGAATAAAGGAATTGACTAAGAAAAAGAATATACGTGCTATATTGACACCGTTCTTCTGTTGGGGTGTGGTGACAATTCATTAGATACATTAAAATTGAAGCATAGGAAAACAATTTAATAATTTAGACAAGTTGATTATGATATTACATTAACGTGTAACCTTAACGTGTAACCATAAAACATCAAAATATATGATAACAACATAATATATAGAAGTCTTCGTTACTTCTAACTCTCGAAAACAAACTCTCTCAGTCTTTCCGTCCTAACTAGTTCAACTATTTTATTGCAGTAGTCCAACGATTAAAAAGATTTATGTTCAGTTAAACTGGTAGGAACCAATCTGCATTTATATGAGTGAACCCCATTCAGATAAAAAAAGCTTGTATTTTTCTATAAAATAAACTACCAACCTGCCTAAACGTTTATATTTTATATCATAAAGTTCGCCTATCCTAGTAGACCTCTATGAGTACATAATATTATCAAGATGGAGAACTAATCAACTTTCCTTCACTTTCAAGCACTAAACCAACATCAGTTGTCAACCTCGAAACGAATTGAAAACAGCATGCCTTCCCTGGAAAATATTCGCGAGTTATATAACTCTAAATATTAAAAAACCCGAAGTTAAAGTGTGATCTTCTTCTTTTGAGGAGAGTCACAGGCACCTTCTCCTTCTCATGGACTCATTTATCATTTTATATAATAAGAAAAATCTAATATAATGAAAATGATTAAAAGAGAAAAACTAAACCAAGCCGCAATGGCGAATGTTTATCCGATCTTTTTTCCTACCGAGCTTGGACGAGCTTTCAGCACCCTATTAGACTAAGATCATGACTTTTGTATTATTATTTGTCGGGTATTCTGGTATATAAATCTAGCTTGTAATTTAAAAAAAACATTTCAATAGGTACTCTGCAAAACAATAATAATTAAACGTTTTCATTCTAAAATTGCTCTGTATGGATAAGCTAACATTAATATTAGTTTAAATTATTTAACTAATATGTACCTATATTAAAAGTGTTGTTGAAACTTTTAAAGATAACTAACATATAAAAGTAAAAATAAAACTTTAATATGTCCACAGACTATATCTATGTATATCTATAAAGAAAAAAGTGAGGGTAGTTATCATACTACCTGATCAAAACGTAGGAAGGTTTCTGTCAAGCTTAGATGCTTAGATGGGGGCATAGATTCTGTACAAGGAACTAGTCTAAGATATCTTTAGAATATTTTCGTAGACACTTTACGTGTTTCCGACTTCAATCCCGGGAAAATTGAACACAAATACAACGATAATTTTTTCAGGCTATTTGTTCTTGGTTAAGTGATACTATAACAATTATTAAATTATAATTTTCAATTTTAGGCGAAGTTTACGTGTTTGTTTATCTTTTAATTTTATTATATCTTACTATTTTTTTAGATGTTCAGTTGTTTTTATAAATCAACTCTTTGATATGAATTTTTACTTTTAAAAAGGCTGAATAATATTTTATTATACGCATATGTCTCATATCATATCAGGAAAGTGGATAGTATAAAACAACGTAATGACTAATATCCATACTCAATAAAACTATATTTCTAGCGCATAGATAATGAATATAGGTTAAGCTTAGATCTGGGTTAAGTTTGTTGAAAGTCCCCCATTTGTCTGATCATGGCGATATTAACAATTTGTTAATAATAATTAATTAATTAAAAGAGTGCAATAATGTGATACTAAATACAAACTTAATCTTTGTAATGGTAATTCTTAAAAAATACTTTATTTAAAAGCTCGTTGCTATGATATGGCTCTCAAATTCAAATGATCTTTCAAAGGGAAACAAATTCGAAATTAACTTAGTTACAGATTATAAGACTTTATTCTGCTTTATATTATGTTATAGTAAACGGTTATATTTTTATAAGAATTTTTGAATGGTGAAGTCCCATGTCCCCTAGTGGGGTAACCTGGGGCAGATATATTATACTTCTTTTTCACTGATCGTTTTTCTTTGAGGACAAGTAGGTGATCAGCCTTCTGTGTCCTGCCAGACCGAGACATTTTTTTTTCTTCGTCTCCACCGGGAATCGAACCCAGGACCCCTCGGTGCTACACTCACGCGTCAACCACTGTACCAAGGAGGCGGTCAACTTTTGAATAGATATCTTTATTTCACATTTGGTACGGGAGCTATTAACGTTGAAAAAGAAGTCATTTTAGTATAGCTGGTTTTTTGATATATTGTTCCTCTAGCTATTTCGGTTAGAGTCCGCGCAGTCTGGCTGGCCGGAGTGGTTGCGTTCAGTAGTGCGCATCTTATCTGCACAGGAAATTATCCTTAATTTAAAGTCATTTTTTAACGCGTAATTTTTAAACTTTTGCCTTTAGATAGATCCATCAATCATAATTTTTTTATTGCAAGACGTTTTTTTCGTTGTTAAATAGGTGCCAGACGCAATTTTTAATTTCGTTTTTATAAAAAATTCAAATTATTTTAGAATGTCTGTAAATTTCATATTATGTTCTTCAAACATAATATAATCTAAAATTAATTAGCCAGACGCTAATTCGATTGTTAAGTATTAAATATTATGTACTAATAAAAACGTAGTGAAAGTAGGTAAGTATAACAATTTGATGATTGTGTATATGGAGAGATAGTTTAAAGTGCAAGAGAGATAGAAAGGGTCGGCCGCGAAAATTAAATAACAATAAAAAATAACTTCTTTTTTTCGAAAATATACCTAAGATGCATAGAAATTGAATTGTTCCTACTCTAGGATTCCCTGTGTTGTGGGAACAAGTACCTTCCATTGGTACATTTTATTCCTTAGGCTAAAAAATAAACTATAAGGGTACATCAACAATCTTCTATACAAAACAATTTTTTTATTACTTATCTATTAAGTTATGGGTTTAAATGAAAACAGCGATTACATAAACTTATGTATATTGTTTCCAATAGCACATTGCCTAATACCACACATTACACACCGCGTACAAGAAGAAAAAGAACCACAAACAAAATACAGTGTTGCCAATACAAGTTAAATTTTCTAATATATATCTAATATTAACTAGCGACCCGCCCGGCCCTGGCTTCGCACGGGTGCAATAATCGCTAAATACACTACAGAAAAACTGTGAACGTTGAATATAAAAACATAGCTTTCCGCCTGCGGCTTCGCCCGCGTTTTCAAAGAAAAACCCGCATAGTTCCCGTTCCCGTGGGATTTCCGGGATAAAACCTAGCCTATGTTACTCGTGGATAATGTAGCTTTCGAATGGTGAAAGAATTTTTAAAATCGGTCCAGTAGTTTATGAGCCTATTCATTACAATCAAACAAACAAACAAACAAATCTTTCCTCTTTATAATATTAGTGTAGATATAGCCGGGCGGCCGGCTGGTACCGCCGCAAACGCTACGTCCCGCAATTTTTAAATCTGTAATATCTTCGAAAATATTCACTTAAATCCATGTGTAAAGGGCCATATAGATCGATATTAAATGAACAATGTATTCAAGGTCTTTAATTGGTTAAGGATTAATGCTGTATTGGTTAAAATCGCTTCGAAAATTAGCCATTATTTGTCGTAAAAAGTAAATGATAAAAAAAGTTATTGTGGGTTATCCATAAGAGATAGACATATACCATCACGGACTTTTCTGTAGACCTTTTCAATGTAGTTAGTACATTAAGTATTTTGATAAAACTCGTAGGGTGCCTCCGTTTGCACTGTAAGTGGAAAAATTGTAATTATTTACGTAATCACATTAGAAACCTCAAAAATAACAGTAGGTACTTCTCCACTATTTAATGGATGTTATTATACATATAAACCTCCCAATTGAATCACTCTATCTATTTAAAAAAACCACATCAAAATCCGTTGCGTAGTTTCAAAGATTTAAAGAGACATAGGGACAGAGAAAGCGACTTTTTTTTTATACTATGTAGTGATGATGATAACAATATTAATTCATTAATCTTAATTCTTAATATATATACATAAATCTCGTGTCATAATGTTTGTCCTCAATGGACTCCTAAACCACTTAACCGATTATAATAAAATTCGCACACCATGTGCAGTTCGATTCAACTTGAGAGATAGGATAGTTTATACATGTAGGTACCACGGGCGAAGCCGGGGCGGACCGCTAGTATACCTACCTATATAAATTCATGCTAACTACTTTAGTTAAATTCAATACAAACTTAAACATGCGTGTGTGTGTGTGTTCACGTGTGTGTGTCGTGTGTGGTGTGGTGTGTGTGTGTTGTGTGTGTGTACGTGTGTACATCAATATTGAAACAAACTTTCTAGTTGTTTACAGATGATGGAATATTGGAAAACAATAACAATTCCTTAGACGATAACATAAATAATTCTGACAGTGTGAGGAAAGATGATGATGATGATGATTATGAAGATGGCTTTTTAAATTTAACAATGTAATTGTTTAACCTTCATTGATATAGTTTTTATTCCATTCTTTTCAAATTTCAATGTATGGTAACTTTAATTTATTTTTCACTTTTATGTTTTTTTTTTTTCATTTTAGTTTTTATTTATAAGAACAAGTGTAAATAATATTGTATTCTTGCAATTATTTCCTGTCGCATAGTTAAAATACACTAGCTGATGAGCTGCATGCTTCATTACTTTTTTTTATTTATACACATTATTTAATACTTAACAATCGAATTAGCGTCTGGCTAATTAATTTTAGATTATATTATGTTTGAAGAACATAATATGAAATTTACAGACATTCTAAAATAATTTGAATTTTTTATAAAAACGAAATTAAAAATTGCGTCTGGCACCTATTTAACAACGAAAAAAACGTCTTGCAATAAAAAAATTATGTCTGATGGATCTATCTAAAGGTAAAATATTAAAAATTACGCGTTAAAAAATGACTTCAAATTAGGGAAATTATCCTGTGCAGATGAGATGCGCACTACTAAATGCAACCACTGCGACCAGCCAGACAGCCCGGACTCTAACCGAAATAGCAAGAGGAACAGTATATCAAAGAACCAACTATACTAAAATGCTCTCTTGTCAACGTTGGTAGCTCCTATACGAATTTAGCACAAAGCAACATGAACAACCTGTCAGTGATGGAGCGGTAATTTTTTGATAATTCCTCCTTTTTGGAATAATTATTGTATTTAAAAAAAAATTCTTAGGGGAAGACACTAGCTACTAACGCATTTTATACGAATGTGAATATTTTCAAAATCAAAGCATTGAAATTAAAATTAACAAACTTTGTCCCATAAATGTGAGTGCTTTTCCTCAGGCGTCCTATGATTCAATTTTATTTACAAAGCATTTTACTGAGCGATATATAAGGAAGTTAATTTTGATATTTACAATTTTTTGTAGTAAAATCTGGAAAAATATGTGTCGAACTTACTGTGTATCCCAATCCCTGTCATGTTTCCCAAACTTTTATGATATTAATTGATATATATGATATTAATATATATATATATGAAATATATGATATTAATTTAGTAATTATAATTCAGTTAGCGATGTAGAAATACAATTAGGAATTGGTATCTAAAATCTTGTTTTTCATTTGTAAGCCACGGACATGTGAGTTTGAGAAAGTCGGTATCGATTGTTATTTACTCACAAATTAGTATCTACTTTAAAATTTCCACGATTATAAACAAACTTTGCTTAGTGTTAATAATAACCGTGATTAATTCATTATCATTTTCATCATCATAGGTTCATTTTTATGGCCATAACGGTATCCTTACAATGATTTTTTTTTATCAATTAAAAATAGGCATAATATTCAGATAAATATACAACTCTATACAATTTTTGCAATCACATCTAAAGTCCAAACTTCTGAGACATCTTAACCACTAGACTACTTGAACCTTATGTTAAATAGCTATTCTTCCAAACACAAAACATAATGATTCCTTAATAATTCGATATTTGTAGCCAGACATATTTCTAATTCCGTAGTGATAGAAAAGGAAAAGCTGTGGGCGTCGCAATTCCTTATCCCGAAATAGCGTTGTTGTTTAATTTAATGAAATAAGAGAACATGAGTTCCATCATTCGAATTGGCGTCAAAAACTTTGAAGAAGTCTATCAGAATATTACGCGACGGGTTTTGGTTTCCATTACAATTGATATTACCTACCTACTAGAAACTTGATAGAAATAGCAGTCTTTATTTAGTAAGTTAAAAGTTTGAAAGTGGTTTGAAACAATATGGGCTCGATTTTGCATTTAGTGTGAAAAACGTATTCGTCTGGAAAAGAAGAAGCAGTCAATAAAATAAATTGATGTTTTACAAATGAATTAAAAATCATACTTTCTCTTAACTTTCAACTTATTCTATTATAGTTGAGTCTATGATCTTCGTTAAATGTAGATAATCTATATTTAAGCACACTATTAAGTATCACACACACAGTATACAAAATGTGTCTATATTTAAGCTAAAATTCATCAAAATCTGTTCACTGTAAGCGAAAGCTCAGAAAAAGTGAAAACTCAGAACACACAAACAATATAATTTTTTAAATAATATTATGTTTTTAATATTTTATACATGCCTGTAAAATATATCCCGCAAATAACCATTATAATCATAAAACTAGCTTTCTATCAGAAAAAGTGAAACATATTAGAAAAAAACGTAAGTGCTTAAGCGTGAGATTAAATGGGAAAATGACATCTACAGATATAGTTGTGGCATTACGTACAAAATATGTAAATGTATTAAAGCTTTGAAAATTCTTTGTTGGGTTTAATATTTTAGGATTTTCCATTACATTTCTGTTTGTTCATTTAAACTTAATCTTTCCTTAATTTAAATAACCCTTTTTTAACAATTAACACGAAATTCTTATGTACATGAAGTTTGTATGTCCGCCTATTTAAAAAAACAACAAAGATCGTCACAAAAGCGCTTGTATTATTACAATATAAAACCTTTTGTATGAATTGTTTAAAGAAAATTAAAATTTGTGTTCACTTCTGAAACCTCTAAAACGCATTCACACAAACACACACTAATAAGTATTTTATTGTACTTAGGGCTGATTTTTCAATCCTTGGTTAAAACTTATTCATCGAATAACGTATTAAACTACCATTTCAAAAATGTATTGTAATTGTCCGTATTTGACAGTTTACAGGTGACATTTTAATATGTTTGTGTAATACTTTATTGGACGGATAAATTTTAACCAAGGATTGAAAAATCGGCTCTTAATCGAATTACGAGTAGGAACATAAACTTATTTAAAGTACACTTCTTAAAAACACAGTCAATGGAGTCTTGTTTACTCGACGTGTCCATACGATATTCTATAATTCTACACTATTTTTCACTGATAATTATAAGTTAATACTCATACTGGAAAGTATAGCAACATAACCAGCCTTTTCCCCGATTTACAATCTTCTTATTCGTCGCTGGATGTATCGTAGTAGAGCTACGTCGCTACCTCTACTCCTAAACTTATGGTATAACAAGACCTGTGGTAAAAAGAGGCGTATTCAATCTTCATCATTATATCATGACTAGCTGGAGCCCCTGATTTCATTCGCGTAGTACCTTGGAAAGTAGCTTTCATGTAGAGCTGATCTACTGCAAAAGAGTAACAAACATCCATCCATCCATTCATGTTGTTTAATTATTATAATCCATTCCGATTTATAATCATTGGATGAGGTCTAAAAGAATAATAACTGAAATTGTTGCCCACCTTAAAAAGCACGTATCGCATAAATAAAAAAATACTTTTAAAAACTACACCAGAAGAACTTTAATTAAGTTTCCGATTCGACACGTATTTTTTTATGTCTGCATATCGATTGCTGCGGGGTTTCATAACCGATTTTCATTATTCGTTTATCCAATGGTACTGATAACATTTTCAGTTAAAATACACAATCTAATTTACTTGAGTAGTGATTCTGGGATGATTTGTGATGCTGATGATGAAGCATCTCTGTGAGTGATACATTGTAAGTTTTTAAAGCGGTCAAGGAAACATATTTATATTACTAGTATAATTTAATTATATTTTACAATATGAGAATATGCATTTGCTAACATTGTCTAATGTCCTAAAGTGATGAAACCGGGTATGTACTGTTTCAAAATTATAGTTTGCGAATATTCAAGTACTTATTGTCATGAGATCCCACGGTTCTAGATATGTTTCCTTGGGGACTAAAACAAATAATAATGCCTGATTGTTACTATATATTTTTAAAGAAAATATTCATCCTACGTCACTAGTAATCAAGCACGTATATAATTATATTTCCTTCAATGAATCTAATGGACCAAATAAACCTTTTGACATCAGCAGCGAATCTTGATACAAAGAGAACTGAAATCAATGAAATTCATGTTAAATTGTTAAATTCATGTGCATTTGCTACATAGTTATAATAAAGTAATATAAAGATACAATATTCCTTCTTATGCACATCAAATAATTAAGAATTTAGTTAACCTCATCTCCTTTTGATACTAATATGAAAATATGATCTAATTTCCATTATGATCTCTCTAACTTCGTCTTCCTATGTGGGTATATTATTCTCATATATTTATGATATAAGTGTATGTTTTTATATAATATCAATTAATTATCATCGGAAAAAAATCCAACAGCCCTATCACGATTCACGATACACGTGTCAAAATTTAAACGCTCTGTTATACAAAACTCGACTTAATTACAACAGACAACGTTTCAGTCGCTTTTCTTTATTATTATTTCGAATAATAAATATTAAATAAATAACAATAATATTTTTTAAAGAATGCATGAGAATAAATCGGGTTAAAAAAAGCTCTACAAAGAGAAATTAATATAATAGGTAGATCTGCAGAAATCTCTGGTAGATCGGAAATTATGGTGGGCGATGTCGATTGTTCGTATTTATTAAAACTGCAAAGCAGTATAGTCGTCCAATATTCCCTAGTTACCTTTTCCTATTTTAAAAATAAACATTTAACTAGCTAAGAGCCGATTTTTCAATTCTTAATAAAAACATGTTAAAACTTATCTGTCCAACAAAGTAAGCAATACACAATGATATAAAAATGTCACCTGTAAAAGTCAGAAGACTGGCAATTACAATTCACAACACATTTTCGAATGGCTGTTCAGCCGGAAACAGTTGACAAATCAGTTCGAGGAAAAGCAAAAAAAAATAACAGAAAGCTAACACAACTTGAAGTTTCCTCTGATATATTGTTTTATAATATGTCTAAAATTCAAATTTATTCTGTTGTTTTAATTCCAATATCTTTATCAAATTATTAGAATAGACAAATAGACTGTTAACGAATAACTGAAGATAGTTAATTTCACAAGAGCGCCCTCTAGCGGCGGTTATCGGCAGTCGGTGCCGCGGAACGCTCGCTTCCGCCTCTACGTTTCCGCTAAACTTCAGCATTCCCAATTTCCCAATAATTATTTAACTAATACATTATTATCACTAGCGTTTGTACCCGGATTCGTTTGAAAAAAACACTGAAATTTGACTGGGAATATTTTATTATTAGCGAAGAACAAACTTCTCTAACTAATATGATATTAGGGAATATTGATTATTTTCTGGTTTGTTTTAGATTACTTACTCATAACACTTTAAAGTTAAATTACCTACTACTTTTTTACAATTATTAATACTAAATTAATAGTTGAATATAGTTACTTAAACGTTATTCATACTAAATATTAGTTTTAGAAAACTTATCGTAGCTCTACCATGATAGTTGTTAATACAAAATATGTAATTATTAATATCTGCGCTTATTTTTTTTTCCTTTTTATTGAAATTTTCCCGAAGACAGTTTATATGCTGTATTGATACAGAAGATATTTTTAGCCGTTTCATATATAATGAAACCGGTGCGAGCGAGCTATTACAAATATATTTAGGCACATTTTTAAAGGCTTTTGTATAACTTCCATAGGATGCTTTATTTACATTAATTAAAACTTTCTAAATATTTGATTCGTGTCCGTTGTAGGAATTGGGAGTAATGGATTTTTATTTTATGGAATAATTTAATTTATTTATTTGTATGTACTTGAACTTTACTGAGGATATGGCGACATGTAGAATTATGCCGAGTATTTTAAGGCACCTACCTATTTAACAATAGGCAAAATAATATCTCTGCTTTTAAATTTAAGTATGATTAGACTCTAGAGATTGAAAGTAACTAAATAGTACTAAGTTAGTAAGACACCAGTTAACAAACTACATAATATTTTTTTTTTTTCATGAACAGTTAATTATTTACGTCCTGTATGTATTAGCTATCGAAATTTATAGATAATATATATAACAGTTACTTAAAATTATAATCTAAACTCCGCAGATAAGTAAAACAAAGTAACACAAAAAACGTAATTATCAAGAAACAAAGAATCATTGCGCGCTCGATTTTCTGATGCAGAACTCTTTGTTGTGCCCGAACAATGAACGAAAACTTTGAATCAATAATTATGATTTAATAGTTTCAATTTTCAAATTATTTTAAATTGCTTTAATAGATCAATAAATATAGGTACTGAAAGACACAAGAGACATTCCTTTCATCTAATTTACTTTAATTATGTCAATCTATATGAATATTATTTGTATGAAAAATAAATTATTAAACAAGTTTAAATAGACGTCTATAGATATCTACTCATATTTATGGGAAATTGTCCAAAAGCTAAATTCATTGATATTTATAATGATTGTCAATTTAATCTATTAAAACAATATACCTACCCACATTATTTTAATTCATTATTAAAAAGTGTAAGTTACAGATATTATTATATTTAACAGATATTTTATTGATTTATGAAAATATTCTCTATTCTTTATTATTTAAATCATTAGTCGTTAATTGGTTCAAAAAGATAAATCTCAACTTAAATTTCCAATAAAAATTATCAAATCATTGTGAAAATGTAAGATGTAAGATCTAAGGTGTACTTAATCGTTATGAAGATGAAAGAATTTTAAACTTAATATTTAAATATTGAAGTAAAAGTCAGGTAAAGATAAAAAATAAAGTGGAACATACAAAGTATGTATATATCAAATTATAACAGCATACTAAAAATCAATAAACTGCCATATTCTGTTCTCTCAGTCTCAGACCTCTATTTTGTTTTTCATTTTGTTCATGGCCAGCTTTCAAAACATACTAGAGCATTCATAGACAATCTAATGTTACTGTCTATGACAATATTCTAGAGACCAAAATAGATAGGCCGGAGTTGTTCTTTGTATCAGCCCCTAAATAGAGTGCGTAATAGAAGGGGGAGGCCGGAGGGCAACCCTCTCGTAGCGCATGCGCCCGCCGCACCTCGCGTAATATCGGTTTTATAAGGACGCTTTTGTTGCTTTTTTAGCATTACCGAAGTTTTGTTTTTGTTTTTAATTTTCATTAGTATTTGAACTAGGATATTCTTTGATAAGTAAAATTGAATTTTAATTAAATAATTGAAAACAAAGTCAATCCAATAAGAAACTTAGATAATGAAAGTCCTATTTTATAGTCCTTCTATTATGCGATAGGGTTGCTTATAAATGTTTGACTTGTAATTATTTTTGGTGGAATGGTAAATTATGTAAATTGTATCCATATTGTATCTATCTTATTTCCTATAACAATAGTCTATAGCGCATCATTGAAATAAAGATTTATAAGTACATATCTACATTCTACATACTAAAATGAATATCCAACAATTATTATCTTAGTTTCTTGATTTACCAATTTAAAATTCGTTTTGAGTGTTTCAAATTAATAATATTTTTTAATAAATCGATAGAAAAATTGCAAATTATAAAATGTCAGACTAAAAAGCTTAAAAATATCACAGCGTTTAATGAAATGTTGCTTTCGTAAAATAAAAACAGATTGCTGGGCTTCATAGATGGGAATGTGGAGGGTGCCGTGACTGTCACCCGTTGGACAGATGTGCGCTGCACCGTGCACGTGGCGCGCGCTGCGCACAATGGAACGCGGCGAAACAACATGGCGGACGGGGAACTTTCCCGCTCTTTTATGTGCGCCTTTTCTTTGGCGTTATTTTTTAACTGTTTTGAATATAGCGGAAATTTAAACAGTATATAATACGTTTTAGATTTTATTTCAAGTTGATGGTATCAGAGATGGTAATCAGGAATTTTTTAACATTTTTTTTTTCATTTTCTTTGGTGTTATTGTCTGATAAAAATATTGGATTTATTGTGTTGAATTTACTCTTTATTTTAGAATCTAGAAATCTCTTAGTACAACTACTTTCAATTAATCAATAAAAAAGTGACATTAAAATAGGCACAAATAGCCTTCATAAATCTGTAACACCTTCCTAGCGCACGTCTAATTTATATTGACAGTTATATTCCTCTTTCCACGGCACCGACTCCCGATATTTTGGGAAGCAGACATCTGCTCCCATTTTCTCGCTCCTGCCTGACTTGCGCAGTACATCTTCTACTTTCTACTGAATTATTAAAAACCTTTAATAGATCCATTTATATTAACAATGCCAATGAGGAAAAATCATGAGCGCTAGTCTAAAGAAAATTCTTATTGTAAACGTGGGCAGGTAAGTACTGGTTCCCGTGTTTGAAAATCTGTTAAATCATTGTTTTTGCAACGAGTTTTAATTAGGTACCTACTGTCAGTACGTAGTAAAATAATTTTTTTGTTTGTTTTAAGAACTATACAGTATAAGAATTTTTTTTACATTTTTTCTTCTGTTATTATATTATTTATTTAATAACAGGGGGATACAGAATAGATAAATTAATGAATAATCATAGAGCAATGAAAATACCATCTGTAGATAAAAATAATTTGGAAAATCCAAAAGTGCACGCCTCATAATTTTTTTTTAATAAATATTTATTAATTATTATTTTTGTTTATTTAATAACAATTAAACCACATCGAATCAGACCCTGAAAAATGAAAGGGTTCTATTCCTGAGCATACTCAAGCGTAAGAGAAAAAAAAAGACTCGATTAGTAAAGTATTTCGGTCGCTATCGTGTTAACAAGAAAAAGGATCCGCACATACAGACACACGGACGTCCAAGACAGAACTTTTTTAAACTGTTTTTTAACTAGTTTAAATAACAAAAATGACATCAAAAATATCATGAACGTTAAAAATAGTGTTTTTTCTTAATATGTGTGTGTATGTATTATCTTACAAGTGCAATGTATGATACATAAAGACATTTTAAGTTTGAAAAATCAGATGTTTTGCGCGAAGTGACAGTAGTACCCACCTCAACGCTTCGCTTATGAGGCGTGCAATATCAGAATATCAACAACTGTATTGTAAGTAGATGTCTGAATAAAAATATTAATATCATTTCCATGGACAATCTACCATAGAACCTAAACCCAGTTGTTGATTATGCGTGAACCACTGCACCGAAGAGACGGTCCTCTGAGAGAAATTCTGCCAATTGGTGTGTCTCTTATCTTAGACATTTTTTTCAGATTATAGAAGCTTTCGTGTTTTTCTTAATGTGAAATCCTACACGGTAAATCCAGGTGATTTTTGACTAGGTAGTAGGTACCCTTATAATTATATTGACCATGTTTTGTTATAAATAAAAATATAACATAAAGTTTAATTATAAAGAAAAGTCAAACAATATACCTATAAGAAATTAAATTTGCATAGGAGAACAAGTACCTCTATCCACAAAATCAGTTTGATTCAATGTTTTAAACACTCAAAAACTATAAAAAACCAAGAGCTTATCAAAACTGGTAAAAATTTAAAATTTTAATAATTTCAATGAAGCGGTTGATTGTAGCTCACATAATTCAATGCACCATCCAAATTGAATACATTTCCTCATTTTGAAACTGCACAAAATATCTTTCATCGTCATTCATGAGGACAAAACTCACAAATAGGTACCGAAAACAAGCAGGATAAAGATTTTAAATAAAATAATCCTATTAATAGGTACTTTTTGTATTTATCTAGGACTCTTCCACACAAAGGTATGAAAGATAGGTGTAATTAGTCTTGATTTATTCACTTATTATTTAATGAAAAACTTTTTATTAAAGATTACCTACTTGTGGATTATCTTTGTCGTAGAATTATTCCATCTCCCAATTTATATTTTATCTAGATAACAGAAAAATATATTTAAAAATAAAAAGAGATCAGTCGTTGCTATTGCGTAGATAATATTCCTTTGCCAAAGAGTCTTACATACAAAAACATTTAACTATTTACTATAGGAAATCAATTTTCCTCTATAATAAGAAGAGTTTGTATTTATAATAATGATGATTTGGATTTAAGGCTCTGAATGGAAAACAAATATGTAGATATAAATAAAAATCTCGAAAGTAGCTCTTTCGATTTATTTTTATTTTTGTTTTACTAATATTATTTATTAATTATTATTATTATGTACATGTAACATGTAACTATGTAGGTACTACATTTAAATTAAGCTAAATACTTCGTTATCAAATGTAAAGTTCTGTTTTTAAAATAAATATATTTTATGTGTGACGTCGCGCGTGATGAGAGCGAAACTGCAGCAGGAAAGCTAGTCAGTATAATACTTCTCTAATATAATATGATTGCTTCTGAGAGACGTGTCCCTTACTGTCAGGACATTTGTATTTTCCCCCTTTCGCCCATGAGTCAGGCGGGAACTCCTATGATGATATTAAGTAAAGATATTATTTATAATTTCTTATTTCTACCATAGCCATTTACACACTTCTTCGACTGGTTGTTTATCATCTTAAGAAATAGTCAATAATATTATTTATTCAAATAACATATTATGTTCTTCATAAGACCACCAAAAAGTGTTTACAAACACCAAATATTTAATTACAAGATGGCTGCAAAATGTAATATCAACGTAATAAAATATCCATGACACAATGCGTATACCGATCCTATACCACGCAATTCTCGATTCCAAAGTCCTTCCTATATGAATTAAAAGAAACAGTGTTTCGCTGGAGTCGCTTGCTAATGCAAAGTAGGTAGTATTCGACATTCACCTATAGTGATACTCGGAGCTCGTCATTACGCAGAGCCGATGGTCAACCGGTTTGTGATCGCATCAGAAAAACAGCTAGCCCGTACCATGAGACACGAACGAGTGAACGTTACTAAATGATAATAAACATTCTCTGGCTTATATAAATTGATTCTAAAATAGGTTACCATTTAAGCCATTTGCGTACATATTATTGACGGATTAGGGTATGAAATTACATGCCTAATGGGGTTTAAACTTTTACCGTTGGAAGACAGTAAAAAGTCTTGCTTTTCAGTCCTACAACAATGAGCGTATATTTTATCACACTAGTCTATATAGCTTTGATATTTCTTTAGATTATTCCAAGGATTATTACATTTTCAAAATTAAGAAACTCACAGAATCATTAGCACGTCCAATGTGGTCTACCATAAACATGGTTATAAGATCTGCATCTTGTAACTGTAAAACGCATTTAATTTTCCCGCATATTTAGTGAGTTATCCTTCCCTTTAGGCCTCAAGGGCGGCCTCTCCGTGACTGAATGTTGCGAGCTGATGGCTACACACCATCTGATGACCCGGCGCTCGTTACCTCTCCTATCCGATTAAAAATCTTACATGTGTATATTATAAGTCTCGACTTTTACTCGTATTAAAATGAGAGATTAGGTACCTGCTGTAAGTAATTGGCTTGTTTTTCGTATATTTTATTTTACTAAAAGTTTAGTCGCTAATCTGAGAATCTAATATACTTTTTAATAACTTAGGCCCCGGAATCACAGACACAATAGAAAATCAATTGTGTCGTGGACCGATCGGGCCGTTCGGGGCTCAATGGGTTAATTAATTTCACGTGTCCTCGTTTTTTAACATCGAGGTTTTACAACAACGGTAGCAGTAATAAGTCATTAAACGCACCATTCGGTTGATTGATAACAAATATGCATAATTAAATGATATTATAAACGTAAAATCGTTTAGTTTCATGGTAACGGGTGGCCGACATGCGTGATCAGAACGCGCCACAAATTCGGTGTCAAAAATTTATATAACGCAGCGAATTTTACCAAGCGCGTCAATTTGCTCGTATTAACTGCATAACCTGATACTGTGTGAATTGAAATTACTTAATATGTAATATAAAATATTTAATACGCAATTACTGACATCATAGCCGTGAAGCGTACTGTATCTTTCAATATAGGCTTCAATCATTAGCATGACGAGAAGCTACCGTATCTTTCAATAGACGATTCCTATCTGCGACTTTATTGCGCTCAGAATAAGAAACGCTTTACAAGAGATCGTGAACCTAATCTTTATCGACCTTAAGAAGGCTTTGATTTTTAATGAAGGTGCTAAATTTGAGCTCTGGGCATATTCTTCGGAGGTTAGCCTTACTTCAGACAAAAAATTCATTAAAATTGAAAATCTCAATCAAAAGAAAAGGAAGTTTCGAGATGATATTTGATTAGTTGATTCGGTTTTGAGTTTAATTTTGTTGCTAGGTGGGTACTTGCGTAGCTCGTGTGTAGACGTAGTGTGTACCGACTACCGATAAGGTATTTTAATCTGTTTTGTCATTTGCAGGGATAAATTACGTCCCAATAAAATATATAAATAGGTAGGTACTTGCTATCCATACTCTGATCAAAACTATTATTTTTGACGTTACTTTGCTTATTTCAATCACAGCAAAATAAAAAAAAGAGATTTAGTTTTTACCTAATGGACGAACTTTTACTGTGTATCCAGAATACCCAAACCGCTTTAACACAATACTAAGTGCGGTTTAATCTGCATCAACATGATCAGTGTGCCTTATTTATCTTTTTATTACCTATTTATTTTTCTAAACAAAAAGTCTCATGCCTTGATAATACTAATTTGTTAAATAATAAAAACCAAGAAAAACACAGTTAAAACTGCGTTAGGTAACTCTTACTGAAAGAAAAGAAAGAAGGTGGTTGTCTTCCATGCCAAAGATTTTAATTTCAACTACTTCTTTTCTTAATTGGAAGAGTAATTTAGATATACATATTATTTGAAAAGACGTTCCATATCTACTTTCACGAATCATCCGATTTCCATGCAGATGACAAAGTAAATAAAGGTTGTGAACATAAAGAATAGAAAAAATAAATACAACCATTACCTATATGTTCAAGACATGCTAAATAGGTAATATCACAATAATATTGTCATGCAGTCATCATCATCAGCCTATTTATTCCCTTGTAGGTTCAGAGCAACATGCCTCCTTAAAATGTTTGGTCACAATCCACCATACGGTCCAAATATGTTGATATCTAATATTATTGGACGACACTATTGGACGATATAGAATATCAAATAAAGTAGAACAAAGAATACGAAACAATTGTTGTAGTCAATAATATTAAATAATAGTTAAAAATCAACGTTATTACTATGAAATACCTATAATAAAATACGTCCAAAATTTGTTGCTTCGGAATTAATTTCTCTGTAATGTCCAAAACAATATAGCTTCAGGCAGATTTTTCGTTACTCCCACAAAAATTGGTAAATCCGTAGGCGTAGTCGTTATGTACACAAATAATTCCTTACCGATACTCGAAAATTAATAATTTTCACGTTTTAAACGTAATTCATACTTTTTTAAAGAATAAAATATTCACGTAAATGATAAATCGAACTTTTTGAAGATGAAGACTGAGCTTGATGTAATATTACGTGCTTTATAAATTATAATACGACGCTTCTGCAAAATATCTAAAATATAAATATGACTATGAACTACAAAAAATAACTCTGCAAAATTAGAAGAAGAAATTTGTTAAATTATCTGACGTCATATAATTATATAAATAAGTAGTTATCTAAAATTATCCATTAATTTTATATATGTATATACCTAAGCACTACTTATTCAAATTTCACTTCCATCGAAATCGGTAGAGAGCCAAATTTGCACTATAGGTACCTAAACTTTATGTAGGTAATGTCCGAAAATAGAACGAAATAACTTTTTATTTCGTAAGTAAAGTACCATTAGAAAAATATATTTACATTAAAATAATTAGAATATATTAATTCGTCTCCTGTATAAGATTCATAGTTATGTAGAGATGTGGTCAGCTATAAAATAAGGTCAACAGACGAAAACTTAGAAAGCCGTGGGAATAAACAGAACCCGTTGCTTTAGTTCGGCTCGGCCAGAGAAAGGTAGGTGGCGTTGGTGTCGCACGTGCTCTGAAAATATTTTTATATACATTGTACATAAAATTAAATATATATTAGGTGGAAACGTTTTCTATTGACTTATTTGCTTATTTTTTATATATCTCCACTTAAACTCACAATTTAATCATGCTAAAACAATGAATGAAATATCATCGCCTAAGTCCTAACTTCTTGAAAATGCATTATATTTTTATTTTTATTTATTATAGTTACGGTATTTAATATGACAGTTTATGTAAAAATCATTATCGTCAAAATATAGTTATAGCTTAAGATATAAGCTTCTACATAGACAACCTTCCTAATTCCTATTGTATTGGACCTTTTATTTTTACCTAGGACCTAACCTAGGTAGGTACTAGGTACCTAGGTACCCATAGACCGTACTTTGCGTGGAGAACATATTATTACGAACCGATCAAGCTATAAATATAATTCCAGTAAAGTAAATAATAAATGAATAGAAAAAGATTCTTTCACGCATGCATAGGAACGTACATAAAACACTATTTATGCTACGTAGGCACATTCCATTTCAGATTCATCACATCTAATATATAAAACATCTATAATTTACATTTTCAATATAAGTTATTTTGAGAAAATACAGTTCAAGCTATCCAAATTCTTCATGGGATGGAATGGAGCATCATATTAAGTCATAACTTTGAAAATTCAACTGAAAATGCAGACTGAAGGTATACGGATAGAACCACTGAAATGAAAATGAAGAAATAAATAAGAATAAAAGTACGTTGTAATTAGCAGTTTATCTATCGCCTTTACGTGTGATTTAGCATGCGTTAATAAATGTAGGCATGGTGGCCTTTTAACTGTTTTTCTAATTGAAAAATAATGAAATAATATTTATTTGAATAATAGGATTATCACAATTATTTGCTCGCCTGATTTTTGGATAAAAATCTCTCTTCGGCAGAATTCTTCAATCGTTCTGGCATGCTCGTCGCTCGCGTCACAAACATCTATCCACCTTAACTTTAGTATCTATAATAATAAATTATTACAAAGAATTCCTACATAACATACAATATTCCTTACAAACAGTGATCTGATTTATAGCAGATAGCAGTCTAGTGCTACGTAGAGGGTGGGTAGGCGAGGGACGAAGGGCAAAGGGTCGCAGTACGGGGGCGCCGGCCACCAGCCAGTCCAAGGGTAAAAGGGATGTTCACACCGAAGCCAGTTCTTACTTTAACATTTTAGATTTATAGCACGATTCATAATGTTTTTTTAATAATTTTCTTTTCTCTGCTCGATTTATGTGCGGTAATTGCTAATAAAATGTGTAATTGTTTCTTTTTAGGATGTAGGTAACATATTTTGTTCCATCGGATAGTGTAACTTACCGAAAATTTAAATATTGTATCTAATAATAACCCAACCACACTTTAATTTCTAGTCAAAATACCTATAAGTACTGATTACTAAAATATATATTTAATTATTTACCTATAGAAATAAGTAGGTATATACCTAGGTATGTATTGTGTTTATGAAACGCAGATGGTGTCGAGACACTGATGCAAATTTTAGATAACATTTGTTTGATATTAGATCATCTCCAAATCGTCTTCATTATGTGCAATGGAAAGTGAACATTTTTACAAGTAGTGAGGAATATGTTCATTTCAAAAGAAACTGATTCTTCGGCATTTCTCATAAAATGACATGTGAACACGTGGTAAATCTAAGTTTTATTAATTTGTTTAGTAAATAGTACGTTTAAAAAATTAACAAGTAGGTACGAACCCTTTGCCCCTGTTGAGTGTTGGCACAGATAAATTGGCTTTTTAGGATATTGAAGTAATAATGCAAAATAAAAATAAATGCACTCAAATATATTCAAAGGCTTGAGAGTCATGCAAATTTTTAGACAAAAGTCAAAACTAAAAGCTATCTATTTATAGAATCAATTAAACAATATACATATAGGTAATATACTATTTTGTATATAGCTAGCGGAGTGCATGGCGCAACGGAGCGGTAACGAGTTACATAAAAATACGAGTCTCAACGCTACCGGTTGCTCCATACTCCATGGCTGGCCCGACTGGCTTCTCTTACTTTAAATACCTATTAAATAAAGAATTCGATGAGATATCTGAGTAAAACTAAAGTATTGAGTATGCACAATATCTGCAACTACTTAAGTAGTTTTTTAAACTTTAAGGGATATTTTATGGAAGGTACGTAGGTATGTTTATAAATATATATCTTATTTTTATAATCTTATAGTATAGGTATTAATTAAAATTTATTACGTAAAGAAAATATTAAATCATGTAGATCCATATTATACAGTTCTAGTTTTTAACTTTCATATCAAAATATGTACCTACATATTAGAAATCTATTAGTTATTGATATTCAAAGCTATTCACTTGTTTATATGCTTCAAAATCATTACACTCCAAACAATATACCATTCCTCTCGAAGCGACTTCGAAGTAGAATATCGAAAAATCCTTCCTTTAGGTATCTAATTCATAAAGGGAACGGCCGTTATCCAAATTTCATGGCTCTAGTTTTTGTAAGCTCTGTAAGTTCCCCAGTAAACATATATTTTTACATGACCTTACAATTTATAATCAAAAGAAAAAGTTTTAAACCTAAAATACAATATAATGTACATTACAATACTCAAACTCAGTATTTATAAATTTTGCAACACACTCAAAAATCGCAACAGAAAAGTTCAGAAAAAAGCTGATTGAAAAGTTTCCGCAAAACCAAGCGATGAACGTAACAGACATTAATAAAATTTTACATGAAGTAAGGTAGTACTTATCGTACTCTGCCAAAAATACTGAAAAAATCGTGGGAATCCAGCCAGACCGAGCTGAATAGCCGGCCAGTTTACACTTCATTCAATTTCAGTTAGCAAAAAACCTTAGGCAATGCTTGTTAACATTGTGTATTTGTAAAGAGGTTTTACTACGTTTATTTACTTCATAGTTTTTGAAGGACTATTTTAACATTGAGATAATATTAATATGGAGTCGATACCGCCTACACCACTTATGTTCCACTCAACATACGTCATGTGGCGTAACTGCACTCAGTCGCTTGCTCGCTCATTGGCGCGAACGTCACGCTCATTTTTTATTTGTTTTAAAGTGAAACGCATCAAATATGCCTACGTGTGTGTTACGATATTGCACAAATAATACAAATAATACGGAAAAGTGCAAAGGAATAACTTTTCAATCAGTAAGTAACTAGATAATAATTTTTAAAACGTAGTTAGAACAAAATTTTTGGCGGGCGACATTTTGCGTCATTTGTCATAGATTAAAAATTTAAGATATGACATTGGGCATGAAATAAGTGTTGTTAGTAATATTTTCAGGCGTATATTTTTATAGTATAAAATAATAATTTTACATATTTAGAAAAGCATAGACTGGTTGTTAATTGAAAAAAGGTGAAATCATGAAATATGAAAATCAATTACTTAATCACCAATTTTTTTTTGTTAATTGATTTTAATCAATTTTAATTGATATTTTATAAGCTACTGACTTGAACGTATAATTGAATTATTATTTATTTATCTGCACTAATACATATTATAAAGAGGAAAACTTTGTTTGTTTGTTTGATTGTAATAAATAGGCTCATAAACTATTGGACCGATTTTGATGAAATTTGGCACAGACAATCTTTAGACCCTGAGAAAAAACATAGGCTACTTTTTATTTAGAAATATGTACCTACCACGGGCGAAGCCGGGGCGGACCGCTAGTTCAGAGATTAATATTTTTTCTATTCAAGGTTTCCATGTCTGGGCCGTGAAGAAAGGGAAAAATTGGTAAAATTTGTCCAAAACAACCGCAGTGAAGAAACCTGTTTACCATCCGATAGAACTTGCGTCTGTTCATTGCATTTTCGCGATGAGGATAAATATACCACAAAAGCGGGAAGGCGTATTCTAAAGAAGTCTGCAGTTCCTTGTATTGATGTTAGTAATAATAATAAAATTTTACGGATTTGTATAACAAATAAAATATTATTTTAGCCATCACTAACATTATTATTATTATATTTATTTTAGCCGAAGGTGTGCTACAATAGTACTGGAACAATACAAGCAATTTCTGAGCCGGGAACATGTTCTGAGGATGATGAACTAAATATAAATAAACACAATTTTTACACGGCTTTTATTTTTTTTCTAAAAAAGGCTCAATTTGTAAGGAATGAAACTTCCCATAGCCCTGACTGAACCTCATCATCCTATATTATATGTCAGATATTGTTAGCCCCGCGTAGTAAAGTCAGTTTATATCTAAAATAAATATTAAGTAAGTACAAAGAAAATTTCAAGTCAACGTGCATGTAAGGAGTGGCACCCAATAAAATAGACAGAAAGAAACAAAGTGTCGCCTCTATAGCGGTGAGTCAGTGACATCGCATAATCTATGACTGTCTAGCCGTCATTCGCGCGCCCCGCGCCGCCATCTTGGCGCACAGATTTTGTTCGTGGTGTCTGCTCCATATTAATATTATCTCAATGTATTTTAAATGGTGGTAACGATTAAGTAGTTGGTACTAATAATATGTAGGTACATATTCAATGAACTATGTTCGTAATTACTAATTACATTGATTCTTGAGCATAAAAAGTAGAGGGAATAGATATTACAATATATTATATTATAATTAGGGTTGTTGAGGATTCCTCTTCCGCTTCCTCATAATGCGGAAGTTCCGCAATATTTTGGGTTCCTCTACCGTTACCGCATCCTCAAAAATGTAAATAAAAAAATCCTCTTCCACTATCGCTTCCTCAAAATTTAGAGGAAATTTATGAGGATGCTGATCCGATCGGGCGGCGAATTTACAAAGCCTATTTAAACTATGTATGTATTTGAGTTACGAGTCGGACTCTACTAACGAACAAGAGTAGAGTCTTACCGCCATATTTATATCTGCGCCTAACACTTATCTCTAAACATAATAATATAACATTTTCTCTCATACTCAGAAGAAACATATTTTACCAAATAATGTTTGTCAAAAGTCATTTTGAATTAAAAAACAAACAAGTTGTTTAAGCTTACATAATAATATCTACCAGTTAGTTTTTTTTTTGTGGAAATCGCCTAATGTCGCTTCTGGCACTGATATAGATTAGGTTTTATCTGTGGGTTTTTTCGATGCATAAACAAAAGCTCATCTGAGTCCGGCTCGTGACTCAAATAGTATAAGTACTTATACAGGCTTTGTAAATTCGCGATCGGACGAGCTAACCTCCCCTAACCTTAAACATCAATATGTAGAGACAGGAGAATGGCTTTTGTTTTAATTTTTAATTTTAAAAGTTTTTGTTTATTAATTTTGATTATAATTTCCTATCATCCTCATTCTCATCCGCTTCCTCTTCCGCTTCCTCATCCGCATCCTCTTCCTCAAAAAAATATCCTCTTCCTCATCCGCATCCTCTAAATTTGTGTGTGAAAATTCCTCTTCCTCCTCCTCTTCCTCATAATCACTTCCTCAACAACCCAAATTATAATATAATTAGATATTACAGCACAACTCTTTACCGGTAGATAATTTTGTAAATATAAATTATTATGACGTCATTATGTAAATAATTTTCAAATGTGACATACGAATAAAAGAACTTAGATTACAAAATAAAAGGCTAATATAGCATCAAATTTCTTAGTATTTTACTGCAGTTAGTATTAAATATATATATGTGTTTGCTCCATGGAAAAATAAATTCAGTACCTATAGTCTATACTAGGCTACGACCAAGGATAACAACAATCACCCAGAAAATAAAAAAAAAGTCTCATCTAAACAAGACAGGATTTTTCCCTATTTCTACTAGACTGTTATTTGTTTATTAAAAAAAATCATTATTTTAAAATGTAGGTATTTTATAGAGGTAAATCGTAGTACAGCGCGCTATCTAGGTGTTCAATAAACCTTAAAGACTTTAGTCCAGAGTAATGCTCACGGAATTTTTGAGATTCTTAGCCATAATATAACATGTTCTATGATACATTTGTTACATTTGCAATTTTGTGGTAAAACAGAAGACTAAAATAAATAATCTTAGACTTCTGTTTTAGAGTATATAATATTTCTTTCACTGTTTAGTATAACAGCATAAAATATTGTATGTTAAATATGCTTTAAAAATTAATTAAGATTAGTATTTTTCATTATTTCCATCCAATTAAACTTCATAAGTATCTATAGGTAGTAGGTACTAAATTAGTTACCTATATCAGGCTCTACCTATAATTATTAAATCAGCATTATCTTCCTATTCATGTATTACTTTTTCTTCTTTTTTCTGATTCAATACTTTTAAAATGGTGGAGCAACAGCTTTTTATGGTCCTCTTAACTAGCGATACAGCCTTGATAGATTTCAACAGGGAGGGATGAAAAAATTATCTTTTTAGGAAACTTTTAAGCGAAAAGTGAAGCTTCTTCCTAAATACACTAACTATAACTGTAATAATATGTACATTTTTTCAGTATCCAAGGCGAATTAAATAAAATTATATTGCAAAACAATTATATAAAATACGCTACGAGTATGACATAACTGAAACCTTTGGTGGCACGTGGATGTGACGTCATACCGTTTCCAACTAGAAGTAATTATTATTAACTAGTTATTGGCTGAGTTATAAGAGTTCTGAATATCGTGATATGACGGATGACCTGTAGACTTTAAATATTGTGTAGCTATAATTTACTATATTAATACTTACTAGCTGTTTGCCTTGGGTTCGCCCTGGTATCATTTTTATTTTTATCAAATTATATCTACCTAGTTATACATATAATCAAAAGCAAACGAGACAAACTAAAAATCAATAAATTCTAATCAACTGTTCTTTATAAGGACTATAAGTTATAACTAAGGATAGATAATTCCTTTTATAATATATTTAGACATGCAGAAACAAATATAATATTTTACTGTAATAAATACTTTCCTAACTTCTTTCGTAGATATGGGTAGTTCTACAAAGTATGGAAGAAACTGAGTCTCATTTCGGCCCACATTTTTTTAAACGTTCTGTTTGCGGAATTCAGTCTAATGTCAAGAGTACAACGTCTCTAAAAGTATATAGAGCGGAACAGTCAGAATATCTAATAGTTTTCGATTTATGACCATTTTAAAGAAATCAAGCCACAGGAAACTGAGCAGGTCACCAGGAAACTGAGAAAAACACCAAAAATCGGTAGAGAACAACGAGATCAACGTATATTTATCATGTTTTACATGAATTTGTATTATTAAATAAATTTTTAATGGTACTAGTACCTTTAATAATAACGAAAAATAGCTCTATGCTTGGCTTACATACTAATTCTATACATAAAGAGTCTTGAACAGGAACTCTATTCATCAAATGATCATTGAGCATTAAGAATTAAGTAAAATCTTCTTAAAGATAGTTAACAACATGAAAATAATGAAGTCTGAGACTTATGACACTTCAACCTAGCATTGTACTTAAATCTAGTAAAAGAAAATAATAAAAAAAGGTAGGTATTAATAACTTTGGCGGTTGAAATTGATATTTTTTGTTTTATGGCATTCAAATGCTTTATAAATATAAATTTATATTTCTATTCTTTATAAATTTATATTTATAAAGCATTTGAATGCCATAAAACAAAAAAATATCAATTTCAACAAAAAAAGGTCGTGTTCCATCGTTACAATATTGTATTCACTGAAAAGTGTTTCATATTGGTTGAGATGGTTGTTAATCATCTCAATAGATGGCGCGTGGTGTGTCCCTTAGGGCTTAGACACATAAAACTGAAAGAATAGAATAAATTCGATTGCTCTGGTGGGTCACGAGTGGCTGAATTGGTCAGGCATCCGCCCCGGAATGGCGCGAAAGGATGTGGGTTCGAGTCCCGCCAAGTGATCGAATTTTTTCTATTCTTTATAAATTTAAACTTTGGCGGTTTCAATACTATATTATTTTTATGCTAAATTTTAAAATCACAGTCAGCTGAGTAGTCAGGGCATGTGAACAATATAGAATCGCCTTTAATGCATCCATCATGTGCCCAATTATTGCATAGTAGACACTGGAACCAGTCATTTCCTGTAGTATCTTCGCTGTGTGACCACCACAGATAAGGCACTCACAGTCACTGTATTTATTTTCCTTTCCATTTTTTGCCTCTACATATCTTGGAATTCAATTTTCGCTTCTGTTTTGAGTCTGTTTTTTTTATCGTAGTCTGTGTTTTTTCTTTTTCAGCTGCCAATCTCAGGGGATCTATTTTAATTTTTTCATACCCCAATTTCTAGCTTTCCTTTGGTTTCGCAATTTTTTCTGTACAATAAAATATAATATTTAGTGTTCAAAATACAGTGCAATGCAACCAACTTTATTTTACACTTACATGTGTATACTCATTGTTATTAGACTATTAAAGATTTATTTTTCTACTAAGTCATGACATAAGTTAAGTTGTAGTGTAAACACCTACAGTCAAAATAGTACTAGGAACTGCCAAGATCGGTAAAGTTTCGAAAAGATATCTCTATCTCTAAGCATATTTAAAGATGACCATTACCAATACTAATTATCTGTAGATATTTAATTACGACAGCTACTCAAATGATTTATTTCATTATTTTATACGTAGTTTAATGTTTATAGGTAGAAAGTTTTAAATTATCTTACGCAGAAACAATGTTTTAGTGTGAACTTATCAGGATCCTGGATGGTCCTCAGTATCCTGGCTTTCAATTTTACAGGAACCTGAGACCAGGATCTTGAGAATATCTGTCTAATATTAAAAAAAAACATATCAATTTACAACATTTAACCAAAATTAAGCAAAACTAGGCCTTTGCGTCAGCATCTTACGTATCAAAACGCTATATTTCCTAATATTATTTATTAATTACGTAAAAAATATCTTACCAGGAAACTGGGAACTTCACTGATTACGACACCATTTTCCTTGCTTACCGCGCCGGGCTGACTGTACTACGAGCTAAGTGTGAATAGCTAGATGATATTCTTTGTCTCTTTCGTACGTCTGATTGACTCAGCTGAACAGCAACATCGCACGGCAAAAAACCTAGCTGTTATTTGCTTATTTTACATCGACCAGGATCCTGATTTGAAAGCGTGGGGACAAAATGTTGACAATATTTTTTTTATGTTTTTTTGGGAAAATAAGATAAAAATTATTCTATCTAGCAAGAAAACACAGTAAACTCACCGATTTGGCTTTCAAATTACCTTGATACAGAAAAGTAAATAAATCACGACGAACTTTAAACCAGAATTTGTCAGAGGGACAGTTCAGGATCCTGAGAATTTGACACTTTGAACAAAGATTTCGTGGCATAAATAAATTTTTTTATTAATCATTTTCAGTGACCAACAAGAAACAGCTTTAAATAACAGTATTCCGTACAAATTAATTACTTTGAAACGTTTTTTTTTAGTATAATTTGGCTGAGCCGCTAAAAATTCCTTACTTTGTAGAACTACCCATATATATTATGTTTTTAATTAAAATATATTTTCCGTGTATTTTAATTCATTCATACTTAAACTGTATTTTAATTTTATGAAATTTTCAGTGGTATTTAAAAATCTTCTCTGAAGGACAACAAACAACAATCATATAAGTAAGTAGTTATGATACATTTAAAATCAGCTCTGTACGTTTATGTGTGTTCTACTCACAGGTTCTACTCATACGGCTAACCTACTTTATCGATTTTGATTAAGCTTGGAATAGAAATAGACTTAAAACTTAGGGAAAGACAAAGTGTACCGAGCATTAAAATAGGGGATGGAATTTAGAAATACGTTTAGGATAGTTATGTGTCACCTGAAGAGCACGCGAGCGAAGCCACGGGAGGAAAGCTAGTAGATATAATGTTTATATTTTATATTTTTATATAAACTCGGAAACTATACTGGAGCAAATTAAAGTAGTTACTGCTACAGGTACTTATTATAATAATTAATCTCAATAGTTGGATAGGATTGTGGATAGGATTGATGAAAGATTCACATAGCAACAGAAGTATTAACAAAGTATAAAGCAGTGAACTAACTCTTTGAATTACAACTACATAGTATCAAGGATACAAGAGGTAGGATTTATAAGGTTTCATTCGTTTATATTAAAGTAGTGCATTACGAGTAGGTACATTATACATACATGGGTACATACTGACATGACAAATCGTTGTCTAATTTTTATATTTTACGTAACGTCGTCATCATCATCATCCTCCTATGAGGGTTCAGGCCATAATGCACTTCGGTGCAGATGTCACACGTCGTCGAAATTTTAATTCTTCGACATGCCGGTTTACTCACGATGTTTTCCTTCACCATTTCGAACAGTAATGATATTATACACGCGATCTGATAATTGAAATATAAATTATTATTATAAAATATATATTATAACTCGCCTGATCCCGATCCTCCACTTATTGATTTTAAATCCGAGGTCCTCACCACTGAGCCACTAGGTACTTTCTACTCAACGCATGTGACATCATAGTAATGTAAATAGGTACATAAGATATGTTTATGGCTTTGTATACTTCTTTGATATTAAGTGTTTGATCTTACGTTTGCTATCGCCAAAAATCA
This sequence comes from Colias philodice, assembly GCF_061535455.1. Classification (NCBI taxonomy): domain Eukaryota; kingdom Metazoa; phylum Arthropoda; class Insecta; order Lepidoptera; family Pieridae; genus Colias; species Colias philodice. Next base: position 5,707,856 of record NC_143103.1, on the reverse strand, counting down.
TTACGAGGATCATAAAGAAATCCACACACCTAGCGGCTTTTTGTGAAAACTTTTTGAGATTCAGTGCCAAAAAACATTTTTCTTCTATTTATACGTAGTAAAAACAATATCAGATTTATACCAACATATACGGACAATGTGCACATTATCAATTAGATTTAATATATTAAGTACATTGTTGCTTTATCCGCTTCTTTCTAAATTTAATTTGTGTATATTATTCAACATATTATTCATATGAAGTGGCGCCCTCTATGGACGTACTTATGATTTAACCCGTTCAACCAAGGTAAATTACTATATCACAATTATTAGGTACCTATATTGATCGTATTTGTTTATGTTTCATTAATTTAACATAGGAATACTATACATACAAAATGCCCGTGTCTACATAATCTATCGATTATGCAAATTGTGCTTAAAAACATTGATGAACATTTCACGTTGTGCCTTATCTGTATTTATTTTAAAAAAATCGCTATCGTTGGCCAGAGATTGTCATTATTATTCTTTTTACATAACTTAACAACTTAACTGTCCCCATACAATACAAAATAACACTACCCCACGTCCATCAGTTTTTTTTTTCTATTAGGGTAAAAAACATTCACATTGTCTTAATAAATTATATTTTATAAAAATAGTTATTGTTTTTATTTATTTTATTCAATTTATATTTATGCCTCATATATGAGCATGAGCGTGGGATAAAAGATTTTTTTTTCCAAGTTCAATGAGTCATATGTGTACACATCAAGTATAGACAATAAAACTTGATTGATGACCCGACGAACCGAATTTGATGAACCCGACGTTATAATAGACTATAATGAAGCAAAAGGTATAGATATTTCGGACCAACTAGCATCCTTTCACTCTCCTTTACGCAAAAGCCTAACTTGGTACAAAAAAATCGCTGTTGATATTTTATTTCAAGTTTCTGTAATAAATGCTAGGTGCATTTACAATGATTTGGCATCAGGATGTCCTAAATTGTCTGTTTTGCAAGTACAAGAACATTTAGTTCGACATTTTCTAGGGCCAGCAGCGAGAACTACAAAAAATAACGTGCCTCAAAGACTTTCGCTTTCTCTGACTCCCAGATCTCCAGTTTCTAGTTCATCTCCTGGCCATAGTCTTCAAGAAATTCCGCGTAATACTACAAACAATAAGTTAGTTCGAAAGAGATGTACCGGTTGCTATGAAAAATTAAAAATTCAAGGGCAGTTGGCTCGAAAAGCTAAACAAGTGCACACAGAGTGCAAAACATGTAAAAAAGCATTTTGTTTATATTGCTACAACGAAAAACATAATATTATGTGTTGATTGGTTCTCCTAATAATACTTACAAACATATTTTTCATAATAAAACGTTTTCCTTTTCACTGTATTTTTTGTTTTATTTCGAACAAATAGGATACACACACCTACCTACCTTAGTACCTACCACAGATAATGTATAAAACTTTTGCGAAAATTTATTTCAATTTCTTGAAGGTTAGGGTTTTCGCCACACGTTCACGTAATTATATTTAGAATATCACTCCACGTTCATAACAAAAAGATACCCCAAAGATTCTTGAAAAAAAGAGTCACCTGTGACTCACGAACTTATTCCAAAAGTTCGCCATGAGTCATATGTGACTCATTGGACAGTTAAGTTGTTAAACTTATAACCGGGAGAAATCCAAATCGTATGAACAGAAATAAACCGCCACACAGTACCAGCAAAACGCGGTTATCTGCAGTGTCCTCAATTCCACTCTACAGCTATGTAGCCGTACAGCAGGACAAACTGACCCTCAAAGTATTCGTAAATTGACACTCAAATGATCGTTCAAATATGAAATAATGCGTATAGTTATAAATTTACTAGCGAAGCCTTGTGGTAACCTTATAATTCATGAATATTGCCGTTCGTATAAGCGAAACAGCTGTTCATTCTAAGAACTTATTATCTCAATAGGAGTGGATCGTAAAGCGCGGCCGAGCGGGCGGTACTCACTCGCTGGCGGCTGGCGACCGGCGGCGGTGACACATCGCTGCGTGATTCACAAGACGGAGCGCGAACGCAGGAATCCTGACGTCAGCCAACGTCCGGCCTTTATTGGCGGCATTGCGGGAATAATATCCAATCATTTTACATGCTATAAACATGTACATACTGTTCATACTGATCCAATACTATATTAATTCAAATCTAATAATATATAATATTCTAGAATCTATCGTTTCTAGATAAGTCAAAGGGTTTTTCAAAAACTTCATAGAATAGAATAGTGTTGCGTATAAATTCATAATACAGCAAAAAACATAAGATTTTTGTAACTTCTAAAGTAAGTAGGAAACTTTTAGGGCGAAAGATTATGATTTAAAATTCCCTCATTAGCGGCAAAAAAATAAGTATGTTGATAATTATTATTATTACTTGGAATTGTAACTGATGCTGGCCGATACATAGCTAGGGTTTCTCTAGGGAAACCTAGGGAAGCTAGGGTTTCTCTAGGGTCCCCCCCATCGTTCCAAGCCTTGTCGTGGCGGGGGGGCTCAGTACCTGGGTTGCAAGCCAGCATCCTGGGGAAGCTAATATGGAATACACAAATGCCGCTCCCGATTCGTTTTTCATAAAACTATACGGGATGCGGCTATTTGAACGTTTGACGGAATGCCATTGGCATCATTGAAGAAGGTCCTTGGAGACCAACGGCTGCAACACAGCAATGGATGGCGGTTGATGAACCGCGGCGCGGCGGGCTCAGCGGGAGGATGTCTCTTGCTGGGCACTGGGACCTTGGCCCTCCGCCGGGCAAACTGTTACCTCTAACGTGTGACGTTGTCATGTCTAGCGGCACGTTAGAGACCAGGGGGCTTGCCTTAATCGGCCGGCCCAAGAGGAAGGTGACCTCAGAAAAAACCCCTCCAATTCGGCGTTGGGGCGCCCCCCGGGCCTAAGCGCGGCGTCGAATTCCTGCCTCCCGCTGGGTGGCAGGTGGCTTGGCGAGTGGATCAAGTCGGAGCGGCCAACCCCCGGATACCGCCCGCCCTCCGGGGCGTAATAGGGTTACCCGGGAGCAGGGGGCACCTCTCGGGCGGACCGTATACATCCCCCATGCTCGTGGGAACTTAACAAGTACAATATGAAACCCCAACTTGAAGTAGAAGGAGATATGCCGAGAGAATCGGCGATTAAAAGGTGTAATGTTGTGTTGGAACGTGTTACAGGCGCTACCCCAACACCTACCACAATTGCTGGTGGAACTGTCAACCGCTCTTATGCAGTAACAGATGCGGCCGCAGAGTCGGACTCTCCCAACTCTATGGCGAGCATCAATTCGCGAACAACTATGAGTCCCCTGGTTCGCCGGGAGGCTCTATGTACCCCGAATAAGGAGTCACGTTTTTGGCGATGTCAAAAACGTTCTCGGTTGGATGATGGAAGCTCAAGTGACACCTCCATTCCATCCTCGTCTGGAAGAAAACCTCGGACAGGCCTGCGCAAGGCGCACAGGGCAGAGAAGGATAGCCAAGCGGAAGTAGAACACAGAGCATCAGGCTCAGGAGATCCAGAGCCAAAACCTGTGCGTTCACCCGCCGTAGAGTTGCAGACGACTGGCGCAAACACAAACACAGCAACTGAAGACTTACGGAAAAGGATCGAAGTTAACCTGGCGACCGTAGAACAGATCGCCAAAGCGTCCAATCGCCTAAAGACCACCTATGTAGCCGATCTAAGAAATGCTGCTAGAGCAATTAGAGAAGATGCCGATTCCCTTGCTTTTAGGACGTTAACTGACGAAACAAGTGCGCTTCGTGCAGAAAATGAGCGTTTGCGCATAAGGCTAGACCTTCTCCAAAGCGAGATGCGAGAAATGCGACTGCTCATGCATCGGGGCCCGGTTGCGTCTGAACAAGCGACGGAGTTGTCACGGGATTTCGAATCTAGAATGATTCGCCATCTAGAAGAGCTTATCGATGCGCGGCTTAAGAGCTTGCAGCCTCAACCAAGTACGCAATCGCAACTCTGCCTCTCTAATGCGGCGGATAGGGGGGGAAACCAGGTTGCTGGTAAACGACAGGAGAGTCGTCCTGAAGTTTCAGAGGATACGAGACCAAAATTAAGGGCAACCAAAACTGTATCCAAAATTACCCAGGATGTGACAAAAAACAAAGAAGTCGATGGAAAAAAGAAAGGAGACAAGAACAAGAAGAAAAAGGGAAAGGGTTCAACGAAAAAGGATAATGAAATACGGATAGAAGAACCTGCGCCTACTCTCTCCCCCGCAGTCGTGGCTCCCACAGGCCGTGATGTGGAGTCGCCCACTATGCCTACAGCCACCTCTTCTGGTGAAGGATGGTCAGTTGTAGCAAAGAAGGGCAGGGCGAGCGCGAACAAAGCTCAACAGGCCAAATTCGCTAGGCACACGGTGGAATCGGGTAAGGCGTCTCAACCAGCCAAACCAAGGCTAAGGGCTCCAAGGTCCGCAGCAGTCGTGCTGACAATCCCAGCTGAGGCCCAGGCCAGCGGTGTTACGTACGCATCGGTTATCAAAGAAGCGAGATCCAAAGTTGACCTGAAAGAGGCCGGAATTGAATGTGTGAAATTTCGCCAGGCGGTCACGGGAGCCACTGTTATACAGATTGCTGGACCTGGCAGTAGCGATAAGGCTGACTTGCTGTCGGTCAAACTGAAGAACATCTTTAAGGACCAAAACATAAAAGTATCTAGGCCTGTTAAAATGGCGGATCTACGCGTGTCAGGCCTAGACGCGTCTATTACAGCAAACGACCTGAAGGAAGCCATAGCTGTAAAGGGTGAATGCTCGGCCGAACAGATTAGGATAAGCCAAATTCAACAGGACAAAACCGGACTGTACGCAGCGTGGGTAAACTGCCCTATAACAGCGGCTAAAAAAGTCACTGAGACGCGATTCCTCGTTGGATGGGTTGCAGCGCGAGTAAGTGTTCTAAAGCCACGGGAGCTGCGCTGCTTTCGCTGCCTCGAAGTTGGTCACGTTGCTAACCGTTGCGCTGCGGAATGCGATCGTAGTCGGCTGTGCTACCGCTGCGGACAGCCGGACCATAAAGCCGCAAACTGTACTGCTAAGCCGAACTGCATAGTATGTGTGGCTGCAGGCAGGAAGGCGGACCATCGTCTGGGCGGCAGCGGCTGCTCAGCTGACAAGGCGCCTAAAAGAAGACCCAATAAACCAACTGCGGGCTCCCAGGCAGAAGGAGCAGATATGGAGACTGTAGAAATCGTTACAGCGTAACATGGCCCTACGGTTTCTGCAATCCAACCTCAACCACTGTGCCAGGGCTCAGGACTTATTGATCCAGAGCCTGGCACAGTGGTCTATACATCTTGGAATATTATCAGAACCCTACGCTATCCCCAGTGGGCGGGATAACTGGATTGGAGATCTGGACGAAGTGGCTGCTATAGTGGTGACACAAGCAGAAGGTGCACCCCCATTTCGCGCACACATGAAGGGTCATGGATGCGTGGCTGTTAGGCTCATCGACACGGTTGTCATCGGAACATACTTCTCACCGAATAAAACTCTTCCTGAGTTTGAAGCGTTTTTGGGAGAAGTGGGCTCCCTGATTCAATGGGGACGCCCTCACCAAATCATCGTTGCTGGGGACTTTAACGCTAAATCCGTGACGTGGGGTTCTGCGGCTTCGGATGCCCGTGGAGATATTCTCGTAGAATGGCTCGCTACTCAAAATTTGGTTCCACTCAACCAAGGCACCGAAAACACATGTGTGCGCATGCAGGGTGGCTCAGTGGTGGACGTGACTTTCGCGAGTCCCGCTCTTGCCTGCCGTGTTCAGGGTTGGCGAGTCCTGTCGGAGGTTGAGACCTTATCTGATCACAAATATATCAGATTCGAGGTTCTCCCTACGACAGGTACTACGAGGAACACAAACCTTGCACCTGCCGAAAAGAGGCCGAGATGGTCCCTTAAGAGCCTGGATGGACACTTACTAGAGTTAGCATCCTTAATCAGGGCTTGGTGTCCGAAACCCGAAGCTATAAATGTAGATGCTGAAGCGGAATGGTTTGCCGAGACAATGATGCAGATTTCGGATACCGCCATGTCAAGACTTAGAAGACCTCTCCCACAGAATAAGGCTTACTGGTGGTCGAGGGAACATGAGCGGCTTCGATCAGCATGTGTGACTGCTAGACGCCGGTTTACCAAATACAGGCGAAGAAGGAGACGCGCTGATTACTCTACTGCTGAGGAGACTGAAAGATACACTATCTATCAGAATGCCAAAAAGGCTCTCAGAGATGCCATCGCGGTCGCGAAGGAAAGAGCCTGGATGGAATTATTGGACACGCTTAACTTGGATCCCTGGGGACGCCCTTACAGGCTGGTAATGAATAAGCTGCGTCCTTGGGCCCCGCCGCTGACAGCCACATTGGAGCCAGCGCTGCTGCAAAAGGTAGTGACCACCCTATTTCCAGGTCAAAGTTCTAGAGTAACTGATCTTTCGGGCCAAGTCGGAAACGATCAAGAAGACCGGACCTGCGATGAAACTATTCCAGACGTGTCCTCAGCGGAATTGAATGCAGCGGTAGACCGTCTGAAAAGAAAGACTACCGCTCCGGGTCCGGATGGAGTGCACGGTAGAGTGTGGTCCCTTGCGTTGTCACATGGATTGGACCAACGTTTCTGTGATCTGTTAACAGAATGTCTTAAGAGCGGGAGGTTTCCGGAGCGTTGGAAGATGGGCCGCCTTGTTTTGTTAAGAAAGAACGGCAAGCCAGCGGATTCACCATCTGCATATCGTCCGATCGTCCTGCTGGATGAAGCGGGCAAGCTCTTCGAGCGAATTATCTCCAGTCGCATTCAGACCCACCTGACGCGGATAGGACCAGACCTGCACGAGGCGCAATATGGTTTTAGGCGGGGGCGCTCTACTGTGGATGCGATAGCTCGGCTGCGTGATATCTGTGAAGGATCCGTCTCCCAAGGGGGGGTAGCATTGGCAATATCCTTGGATATTTCCAATGCATTTAACACCCTCCCCTGGGACAAAATCTTAGACGGCCTTGCCGGACACGAACTACCACCTTATCTCCGCCGTATTGTCTGCTCATACCTCTGCGGGCGCCAAATTGCCTTCCAAAGGCAAGACGGCTGGGGTAGTCACAGTGTTGCATGCGGTGTTCCACAAGGTTCTGTATTGGGGCCTCTTCTGTGGAACATCGGATACAACCACGTGCTACGAGGAGGGCTCCCGCTGGGAGTCTGCACTATCTGCTACGCCGATGACACCCTAGTGGTGTCCACAGGCCGGGACTTCAGGGAGGCGCGACTTCGAGCCACAGCAGGAGTGGCACAGGTGGTCGCTCGAATCAAAAGCCTCGGGCTCAAAGTAGCCCTCGAAAAATCTGAGGCTATATGCTTCCACGGCCACCGTAGGGCCCCACCGCCGGGGGAAGAGATCGTCGTGAGTGGGGTGCCCATCCGAATTGGGCCCAGACTGAAATACCTCGGTCTGGTGCTCGATCCGCGGTGGACATTCCAGGGTCACTTTTCGGCACTGAGCACCAAGCTCAGCACGACGGCAGCGGCTCTTTGCCGCATTATGCCGAACATTGGCGGGCCGAGCTGGGGCTGTCGCCGACTTTTCGCGGGGGTTGTGCGATCACAAGCACTGTATGGGTGTCCAATATGGGCAGATAAGCTGCTGACGCGCAATACAGTCGTACTGCGGCGGTCACAACGAGTGGTGGCCATAAGAGTGGCTAGGGCGTATCGCACCGTCTCCTATGATGCGGTTTGCGTCATTGCCGGGACTGCACCTTGGCATCTTGAAGCCGCTGCCCTCTCACAAGTTTACTGGCGAAGAGCGGAGGCAAGAGCGAAGGACGAGGGCCTCACCTCCGAAATGCTGTTGGAATGGAAACGAGAAGCTCGCGACGCGGTGTTTCGCCGATGGCGTCGGGAACTGGACTCGTCTTGCGTGGGGGCATGGACATTGAACGCTGTCAGCCCGGTACTCAGGGAATGGGTGGACAGGCAGTGGGGTCCGCTCAGCTACCGACTGGTGCAGGTGTTGTCTGGCCACGGGTGCTTCGGCAACTACCTGCACAGGATAGGCCGTGAGCCGGCTCCCGCCTGCCATCATTGCAGCAGCCTACAAGATTCGGCTTCACACACCCTTGCAGACTGTCCAGCTTGGACAGACGAACGTGAGTCCCTCCGGAGCCTGCTGGGAGCAGACACCCAGCTGTCTCTGCAGACTCTTGTGGAGACCATGGTCTCCTCCGACGATGACCGCGCATGGAAGATCGTCGCCACTTTCTGTGCGACGGTAATGAAGAGAAAGGAGGACGCAGAGAGGGCCCGGGAAAACGACCCAGGGGCGGATCCTCTGCGTCGACGCAGACCCGGCAGGCGCAGGCGTCTATATGACCAGCGCCAGCCATAAAACAACCTAGAGAAAAAACGCGCGGGAGGTTTCCGTAGATACGCGCATACTGTAGCTATGCCCGCGGCAAGGAAACCGGATCCCCCGCGACGTAAGGTGGATAGGCCCGGAATGGAACGGCGATATTGTTTAATATCGGCGCCCATTACACGCTCCCGGGCCTCGGAGGGTCGCCATGACGCGGCAGTCGCCACACAGACGGCGGGGGTACAAGGCCTGGCTGTTAACCCCCGTCGCTCAGGGTGATAGACGGCCACCGTTGGGTTTTAGTGGGTATGGCTTCGCAGCGAGTCCCACATACCCCCTTGGACAGTAAAACTGCCGAGGGGGATGCGTAAAGGCATTTCCCAACGTTAAAAAAAAAAAAAAAAAAAAAAAAAAAAAAAAAAAAAAAAAAAAAAAAAAAAAAAAAAAAAAAAAGGGTTTCTCTAGGGAAATACCATACATCTTTGGCGTTTATACAATTTTACATATTAGTGTATCATAGGCATTTTCAAAGTAATTTCATAAAATGAAATCAAAATTGTATATTACTAGTGGTCCGCCCCGGCTTCGCCCGTGGTACATATTTCGCAATAAAAGGTAGCCTATGTCCTTTCTCGGGTATCAAAATATCTCCATACCAAATTTCATGCAAATTGGTTCAGTAGTTTAGGCGTGATTGAGTAACAGACAGACAGACAGAGTTACTTTCGCATTTATAATATTAATAAATAGTATGGATAATGGACTAGCTGCTCCCAGCGGTTTCACCCGCATGGCTCCGCTCCTGTCGGTCTTAGCGTGATGACATATAGCCTATAGCCTTCATCGATAAATGGGCTATCCAAAACCGAAAGAATTTTTCAAATCGGACCAGAAATTCTTGAGATTAGCGCGTTCAAACAAACAAACTCTTCAGCTTTATTATGATACTTATATGATTGTTGACTGTTGTATTGGGACATAAAGGCTTCCGAAATCTTTCGAATTTATAGAAAAGTTATTTATTTAATTAGATAACGACGATCGTGAATCTGATGATGACTTAAAATTAACAATTAAGCATATTGCTTAAGTAATGGTTTATAGAAAAATACTTTCAGGGAAAAATTAAAATAAAAAACCAATGAGAAATTCTACATCCATTATATTTCAACGTCATCAGTGGTGATAATTAAAACTAATACATTTTGATCAAATTGAAAACATCACGTTAGTTTATACACAAGGGAACCATAACCAAATAATTGAATGAATACTTAATTATTATTTAAGCTTCTCTCATCAATATCTCAAATAGCATTGTAGAAAAAAATACATATTATAATAATTATTATTATATTGTTACGCGCAAAATTCAGGTCTTTGAGATATATGGACTGACGCGAGACTAAATATGGTATAATTAAAAAAAATCAGTCTAAAAGAAGGAACTTGGTCTCTCATTTGATGTCAGATTACAACTTAGAATGATCCGTCTTAACCTTAAAACTAAAAAGGAACATAAATTTAGAACTTAAAATTAAAATAATACAAAAGAAAATACGAATAGTACCGTAGTTGTGAAAAATAGAGGAAAATGATTCCCAGTCCATACGAGGCTCACACCCACTTCAATCTCGAGATTCGCACACCTTGACTAGTTCAGTTTGGCAACTCCCCATACAATAAGTAAAATTCATCAATATTCGTCAATTCACCGTAAAACTTGGCCACTTGTGACTGTTTTTTACACACCCATATCATTATTAAACTTCGCATTAGAAATATGCCTGTCACTCTCGAATAGCTGAGGCAAACTAGCGCAACTCAAGGATTTAACTAACTTCATTATCCTAATACCAATGACAAACCATCTCTTCCTCTGAAAGAAATACACTAACCATATATACAAATACCTATCTTACAAAATTGATATGATAAAACTTAGATACATTGCCGTATCGAAACGAAGGAACATCAATTGATTCGCACAAATAATTTTCAAGAGTATTGTTTACATGGAAGATTGTTTCCCGCACAAATAAGATCACTTGTCGTCCTCACCGCAACCGAATTCCGATTATACACAGCCCAATGTCGATCACTTATAAAAATACAGTCTTGTTTTCAATATCACATAGGAATTGTAATCTGACGCCAAAGAAAGGGGGCAAGTGATTTGGCAGTGTTACAAAATATTACCAAAATCCTGTCATAAATATATATACGATATCCAAGATCACAATACGGTTAATACTTACGAATTATTCTTATGTTAGTAAAATACGTAAAGCAGTGACATATCATGTACACTACCGGTAACTGAAGGGACAGCGTTCAAATTATTCTTAACACTTAATTAGTCTTATAAAGTACGCGGCTCATTACTTAGGACTTTATCATCGTATTGGCAGCTATCAACAATTTGACACAGAGATAAAAATTTTGCACATCTAATTCTAGGACTATAAATTTGCAATAGGAAAAATTATTATTACAAACCGTCAAGAGATTCTTACCGAGATTTTCTTTCAGCTGAGTAGAAACTAATCAAACTGTGCGTAAACGACGCTTAATAGTTAAAAATACTCGCTTATAATTTAATTAAAATGTACGCCTATTCGTATAACGCTGTCTCTAAAAGGGGAATCGGTATTTTGCCTAAAACTAATTCTTAAAATATTTTTAAGAATAATATGGGATAGAATGAAAAAATTAATTGAAAACAACGCTTCTATGCTAGCCCATCAAAATGTGATTCGGTAATAAGTTTAAAAAACACACTGGTCAATGTAAAAATGTCAGAAGCATAGGCAGTTTGTTTTCAATTAGTTTTTATAAAGATGTTGGCCCGCGCGTATCGTAGCTGTAGTTTTATTACGTTTTTTTAATTTTCAGCCGGCAATATACAAAATCGTCACCGCACAGTACACAATGGAGTTGTAATGATACAAATATAATTAGGGAGTGATGTTATTAGCAGCCTCAGTCTTGTCATTCGTGTGATGTGAGCCAACACTACGACGCACAACGATCCCAATCAATCTCGCTTCTGTAACACACGATTGAGATGTTAGTTATAGTATTAAATTAAAATTCCTATACACATACAATGAATATTATCATTATAAAAATGACAATATAAGTAAGCCTAGTCACATATTTGCATAAATATTTATACAAGTAACATTGCTCTTAAAAATTGTTAGGAGATATACGGATATTTTTATAATAAGGCAATCCTTTTTATAACAATAAATTCTTGAAATTACTTGTTTATAAACAAAGTACTATAATGAACAACCGAATTTCTGAAAACTATGATCTATTTGCATTATTTGCGTTTTATTTTGGCTTTTATTTTAGAAAAAGTTATATAAATAATATATTAATTATTGTTCTGTCAATTAAATTATTATCAGATCTAAACATCCACTGTCATTCTACTTCTCTTCTCTACAGAAACAAATTTCCTAAATCGACGATTAGGTTTATTTAAGTAAGGGCCGATTTTTCAATGCTTGGATAACTTATTCGTCGAATAATGTATCTACCATTTTAAAAACGTATTCTAATTGCTCGTATTAGACAGTTTACGTGACATTTTAATATTATCGTGTAATACTTTATTGGACGGATAAGTTTTATCCAAGCATTAAAAAATCGGCCCTAAAACTTACAAGAATTTTACGCCTCCGTCGCCTGCTCTATGGGGTCTGGGCGCTCCTCCGCCGCGAGGGTTTTCACTTTGATCTCCACATCTTCCACCTTACTGTCTCCTTGTCCCTTCTCCGAATCATTCGCGTCACCGTTGGAACCGTTCACCGCTTTACCATTTTCCGCTGATAATCTAACACTAATTTCAGCTTCTTTATTTTCTACTCCATTCTGATTAACTGCTTCTGGTTTGCCGTTTTTTGCATCCCCGTTCAGTTGTTTTTCTTCAGCCGATTCAGTTTTGTTTTCGACGCTCGTTTCCTTCGATTCCGTTTTCTTGTCCGTATTATTCGTTTCCGATACTTTTTCATTCTCACAGGTGGCAACTTCATTCGTTTTTGTCGTATCTACAGAGTTTTCAGCGCTTTCTTTATTATTTTCTACTTCTAATTGTTTCGTTTCCGTTACTTCCGATTTATCCCCCTCTTTAGCTTCATCTTGCTTAGTTTCGATAGGGCTGTCTAATTTGTCCGCATCAGAATTTGTTTCTTGCGAACTAGTCTCGGTTGTGGCATCACTTATAGTTGTACTTGGCATTTCCTTTAGTTCTGCTTTTGTTTCACACTTATTATTCACATATGGCACAGCTTTGGTTTCCTCGCCATTTGTAGCCTCGGACGGTTTAACATCTTCAGGTGTTTTTGATTCAGTTGCCGCTTCTGCATCCAGTAACTTATCAACATCCTTTGAAACTTCATTTTCAACCTCCATCGGATCTTCTGCAATAGTATTTAATAAAGGTTTGACATTAATGTTATCCAGATTAGTTACATCCTGCACTTTAGACAATATTTCATCGCATTCCTTTTCTAATTCGTCTCCAACATTTTGTAGATCTTCCAAATCAGTGGCCATTGCGGGTTCTTCAACAACAGGTTCTAAGTCATCTATTATTTCGGCAACTTCAGACAGGTCCTCCTTATCATTTGTTATTTCCTCTATTTCTGTGATAACAGTAGGCGGAGTTTCTTCAGCAACAGGTCCACTGTCTTTTTTTACTTCAGACTGATCCTTTGGCACATCAGCTGTCTCCATTGGCACTTTTTCCTCTTTTAGATCTTTAGTTTCAACTTTCTCTTTGTCCACCTCATCTACATTTGCCTTTACAGATTCATTATTACCATTAACATTCTCTGTTTCCATTTTATCAGCATCTTTATTTTCTTCAGGTTTATCGGTATTAGCTTCTGTTACGATTGGTTCGATGTCACACACTGGGGCATCAAGATCTTTTGAATCTGTAACTTCTTCGATTGTGGTTTTAATGGTGGCTTCTTCAGTCTTTTTGCTTTTAGCATCTTCAATAGGTGCATCATCTACTTCCATTTTTTCTGCCTCTTTATCAACCTTTTCTGGTGCTTCTTTCGTTTCCGACGTCTCAGGAATGTCAGTTTTAGGTACTTTTGCGGGTTGTTCATCCTGAAAAATATAAAACATCTATATATAATATAAAATCCTACTAAAATACTTAATTGAAGAAAGAATGAATGAAAAATTCTTTAATGCACACAAAAATACAAGATTACAAAAAAGAATAATACAAATTATAATATTATGTACAGAGGGCGGTCTTATCGCTGTAAGCGATTTCTGCCAGACAACCCGAAAAACCATAAGGATTACATATTTTATGGTGGTGGTGCATTACATTTTGGATACATAGTATGCTTAAAATTGAATAAAATTAATAATAAATAAATATAAATAATTATGTCATAAATAATAAATATATAAATAAATAGATACATAATAACAAATATATACATACATACATACATAATACATATATAAATACGTAAATAAATACATACATTAATATATATTATACTTACACAAATACACATACGAACTTAGAGAAGAACATCAACATACATGTGAAACTATATAAATTATAGGCAAGGAATAAATTTATCTTAATTGGTAAAAATTGAACACTAGAAAATTATGGCATTTATTTAAGACAAGGAAATCAATTACAGTAGTTTTTTTTTTAATACATAGTACAATTTTTCAATTAATTATGTACACAATTGTCTGGTTTTAGATAAGCGCGAGAAACCGTTAGTATTTTTCGTTGTGATTTTTTTAGAAATTTATTTAAAAAAAAGCTCAGTATTTTCTTGTATTTGCGTTTACACGAATAATACTCGAATCTATACTAATATTATAGCTGAAGAGTTTGTTTCTTTGAACGCGCAAATCTCAGAAACTACAGGTCCGATTTGCAAAATTATTTCGGTGTTAGATAGCCAATTTATAGAGGAAGGCTAAAGGGCATAGGCTATATATCATTACGCTAAGACCAACAGGAGCGGAGCCACTTGGGTGAAACCGCGAAGCGCAGCTAGTAATGTATAAAGCACATATGGAAATAAAAGACTTTTTAAACGATTTTAAACACAATTACGACAACGCGATGTTTCGAGCAGTTCACAGTAAACATAGTCACAAACAGACTGATATCTTGCAGGACTACAAACAATTATTGTTGTGTGATCTTTCTACACTTGCTATTTGCTTGCTATTCTCTACAGTTGCTATTTTTTGGTTGGTATAGTTTGGTTTTGCCGATATTTTCTAGTCTTTAAGTATGTTTACTTGCCTCGCGCTCGTTTCTTGAAATAAAAGTCATGGCAAGGATTTGTTAATTCATCAAAAATTTGGTGATACTTTAAAATCTGTTCATGACTTTCAGTCCAAAATTACTTTTATTTTGAAATTATTTCTTTGAAGAAAATTAAAAAAGTAAATCGGAACTTATAATAATTTGATATTAGATAAATGGTTTAAAATCAGAAAGCTATTATTATTCTCAGGCTTTAACAGACAAAATCACAGGCAGACTTTTAGTTGAGTAGCAATTTTCGAATTTACATCTATTCTTTCATTGTTTTATTAACTTTTGTATGAGCAAAACAAAGAAATATCAATAACATTTTGAAAAACAGTTTATTTATACATCATAATATATTAATTACAAATTTCAACAGCACTATATTCAATAACAATCAATAACAAATGCAAAAAAATAAGAGAATCTACATATAATCAAAGTATCTACAATATATACAAGTATTAGACTACATAAGGCGAGGTAACAATTTATAAACCACCACCAATAATATAAACTTAACACTGGTGAATAAATATGGAAAAAAAATTACTACGAAATATCAGTAAGAAACGATTTAAACATTGCAACAAAATCGAAAAGTAATCAATTTAGTATTTTCACATTGCAAAACTATGGTAATAGTCAAACAAATTTCATCTTAATATTTTACCTAACAAAAAAATTGTGCGTGTACTATAGTCTATAAGTGTACACAAGAAGTGAAACTTCTATATGACCTTATTTTTCAAAAAATAATTTACTATATTATGCAACTTTACAGAAATACGTCAATCACGCGCGTGGTAGGGATAAAAACAAGATGGCGCGTAACGAAAAAATGTTACACTAAATTTTTTTAACCCCAACCCCGATAAAGAAGTTTCACTTCAAAAAAAATCACTAATTGATAAAATTTTAGCACAGATAAATTATTTCCATATTTCTTCACCACAATACACACAATCTACAGCATACTAACCTCAATCAATCAATACAATAAATAAATAGTGCATGCAAAGCTGGCTACTGTGTATGATCATCGGAAGGCACCTGTGGGTCCGTCTTGCGTTTGTTAGAGACGGTAAGTTGGGCGAATGTCTGGATTACTGGGAAGCTGTTTATTGCTTCCTCGGGTAGAGTGGCATTGCCCTCTCGGCTCACGAGGGCCACGTGGAGACCTGCTTCGCGGGCTGCTTCCGCTTCTGTGTACATTATTGGCATTGAGGTATTATTATAGAGAGGACACCACGAACAAAATCTGTGCGATAAGCGCGGCGGCGCGGGGCGGCTAGTGAGTCATACACTTTGTAGATATTATGCCTCCTATTACTTAAAAATTAAAATCAATCAATGTAACAAATAAATACTGTTTATCTTTGTAAAAAAATATGAATAAACTTATCAATTAAAACCAATCAATACAACAAAAAAAATAGTTTGAGACGATTGACTCTAACTAGTGTTGCAAATAGTGTAGTAGCGATGGCCTCTCTAGTACGTAGTACATAGTAACTCAATGATTATTGGTGAGATTGTTAAACTAAGAATATGTCATGATGACTAGATGTTAGACTTGTTTGAGGTTTCTGGATGCCCGCAAGATACTATCACCTATAAGAAACCTGTTTCACCCATTTATTTACTTGTTTTAGTAGTGCTAATATAAAATATCATTCAAATTGATCTTAAAATTTTAAGTTTTGTAAGTAATTTAATCTTTCTGGGTGATTCTTAAATAATATGGACATGAATGTTGTGACAAAAGTGAAATTATTCAAATGTAAAGTTTAAATTAGTAAAGTATATTTGCAAGACACTGAGTTTAAAGAAATAAATGTATAATTCAATTCACGCATGTAAATTCATCAAATTCATTTTTTTTAAGTTATAGACTATTTCATACCTTTAACAATATCAGTGAGGAATAAAATATCATCAGCACTGCAACCAATTTTCTCAATGATCGCCTTATAACTTGAAGCTTCCTGTTTAGCACCGACAGCTGTGTCAAAGTGACCATCAATGAATTTCAGCAAGTCACCGGAGAGTGATTGGCCGAATAAGAGCTTTTGAGCTTGCACCGAGCCTGACGAATAAATGTACACTTTCTGGCCATCGACTGAGTGCCACTGGTCGAGCGCTGGCATGACGTCATCGTAGACACTGAAATGGAATGGAAATCTCATTTGAAATTATTTCCACAAAAAAAAGACGTGTGGCACTCTGGGACTGCCGCGGTAAAGCTATTGCATAGCATGCCTTCTATTATATTCAAGCCACACCTCCGTGCCCGTCGGAGTGGGGAGCGTGAGGTTTTTACGTTACAGAATTTCTAGATTCGGTCCCCGCGCTCAAGGCCCGCGATAGAAGCTATGCAATAGCTTAAAAACATTTTGAAGAGCAATGCGCGATGTTATGTCACAGATATGGT
The DNA here is from genome assembly GCF_061535455.1 of Colias philodice. NCBI lineage: Eukaryota > Metazoa > Arthropoda > Insecta > Lepidoptera > Pieridae > Colias > Colias philodice. Next base: position 5,690,679 of record NC_143103.1, on the reverse strand, counting down.
ACATGAAAATTATTAGTTATGTTTGGGAAACTACATTGTAAATCTAAAATAAATATTAATTACTACTCTCTCCATCAGCAAACTTTTTCAAGATAACAATAAAACTCAAAGTATTCAAAGAGCTCATTGCCTTTATTCTTTGGAACTTAGAATTGGTGTTACTGTGCACAGGGAAAAACACAACGCATTCGTGACCGTGTTGTACATACATTAATAGCATATGAGACTTCTTTATGTACCTAGGTTCTGATATTTACAACAATTTTTATGTTTATTTATATAATTCAGATTTGTACAATGTATGCTTCTGTGATTTGTGCACTGCAGCTTTAAGAGGAAAATTGTCGTATTGCGACCAGAAATACATACATTACTTACAATATTAATATATAAAATGTTTACTCACTGTCCTTTAATATCTCCCTTGTCATACCCTTGCTTCCAGATCAAACCTTGCAATTGTTTGAGCGCGCCAACTTTGCGGTCCGATGACATTTGCCATTTTACGTTGTTCACAAGACCTTCAATTTGGTCTTCCTTGGAGGCATCCTGTAAAAATGATTGATTGTAAAACTTGAAATCGCAGAATTAATTATACTTATTTTAATAGGCTTATAAAAAATTATTTCAATACAACAATAATTTAATCTATACTAATATTATAAAGATTGAAATAAATAAAATTTGAAATAAATATTGAAAGGTTTGTATGTATGTATGTATGTATGGTTTTCACGCATAAACTACTGGACCGATTTTGATGAAATTTGGCACAGATAATCTTTAGACCCTGAGAAAGAACATAGGCTAACTTTTATTGCGAAATATGTACCACGGGCGAAGCCGGGGCGGACCGCTTGTCTAGCATAAAATCAATCCTTTAACATACTACAAGTTCATTTGTGTGTAAAAAAAATGATTTAGATGCTATTAAATATGAGAACAGCCTTAGAAAAAAAATCTCATTTAACGCAGCATTTTTATAATAAACAGACTTGTATTATTATGTATAATATTGTTTAAGATTAAGAATAACATTTCGTGGGTGTAAAAGCAAAATGGATCAATACCTCTCCAGGGATGGCAACCACGCCTTCCACGCTCTTCTCCTGATCTTCAAGTGCGAGTTTCCGCAGAGCGACGACGGCTTCCTTAACATCCTCAGTCTCCCACTGACTGTCAAGGAACTGCTTCACGTTCTTTTCGGCGTAGGGGAATAATTTGTCCTGGAAAAGAAACAAGTTTTAAAAAATCGATATTCTCAGTCTTTTCGTGATGCATTTTTAGAAATTTCTCTTAGAATGCATGATAGACATGAAGTTGATAACGTATTTAGACACAAAAATTGTTGTTGAAAAGTTTTTTTTTATTAATGTCTTTTTGTCTGTAAGGCAGGTTGTAGGCCACAACGGAGAAGGATAGCGTTTACGCTCTACCACTCTCTCCTTTTTTACCGGCAACCGGAAAATTCCTACAATATTTTTTGTGGAATAATTCGTTTAATTTTCAGTTTAAATATTAGTTTCATAGCAGGTAAATGTTTTATATATGCGAAATTTTTAAAGAGTAAAAGAAATTCGATCACGAGACGGAATTCGTAGGCCGTACCGCGGTAACGCCTAGCCTCAGCCGTGATCCCGTCTCAGCAACCGAATTTCTTCTACTCTTTCGGTTTCATGTGCCTTATGAGGCACAATATTGTAACTCAATCAAGTCAATGATTACAATATTGTAACGATGGAACGCGGCCTCTATTGAATTTAATTTTTATTTAGTTTTATTAGGAAATATTTTGAAGTGAAACATAACCTTTCCGTCCACTAAATACGAATTTAAGATCATGGCAAACCGATAAATTAGATACGAAATTAAGCGCTGTCATAATGCACAGACAGCACATTTTATGTCAATTTTGACTTTTCGGTTATGACTTCTATGTCTATTGAAGGATACCCTCATTTTTTTTAACAAAGGTGTCCAAAAAAAGACCCAGAATCAACGATATAATATAGGTAATAGGGCGTAGATGCGTTATACCGTATACGCGCTCACGAATTGGCACCTTAAATTCGGGCCAAATGGCCCGACTTTAGTCAGTCGTTCCGGAAGCGTCGTTGTATTCGGTTGCGTCTTGTCAACCTCCGTCTCGTGTGCGCAAGCAAAAACAATCAAAAATGCCTACTTGTGTGATGAGATTCTGCACAAACTATTCGACAAATATTTCTAAAACTCAAGGAATCACTTATCACCTGTAAGCTCGTAGCTTAATATGACATAACGTAAACTTATTTATATAATTTTTTTAAACGAATTTCTTACTTATTTTATTTTGCTCCTAGCTTCTATACTATATAACGATTTCAGAGTTGCCCCCTTGGCCTTGGTAACATTATATTATACATACTTCAATGTCAATCCATTGCATTGGTACCTACACATTAATTCATTCCTGTCGATTCTGGGTTTTTTGTTCATATAATTTTGGACATGTCCTTTCTTTGAACATTATTCAAACTTCTACAATTTGTATGTTTCTTACTCCTCTTTCGATGTCCAATCGGCCCTTTGGTTAAATGTAGGTATTATTAATTAATTCCAAAGTTTAACAGAAATTAACACTTATATAATATTGTCTTCGTCTTACCCACAGAACATAATCTTACTTGTATACGTAGTATATTATTATTAATATGTGGTCTTACCTATCTACTACTCAGTCCATAATATAGGTAGAAGATCATTATCCATCCATACCATCGAAGATCTTAAACATCGCGAATCCGAATAAAAAGAGTTTCGAAAACCATAAGGGCGACTTCAACATTTTTTATCAATTAGAACTTGAGACATAAGTAATCTTAAGATAAATCGATTTCCGATTCATTCTGTATATAATTCTACAACATAAGAAAAATCTAGTTTCATCATTGTTTTCATCTTGTAAAAACAAGAGATAATAACATTTTCACTAGGGCATGCACCCGGGTTTACCCGGTTCCGAAAAACCCGGGTAAACCCGGGTTTTTTGATGATCTTGAGAACCGGGTCTGAATAGTATGAAACCCGGTTCTCCCGGTTCCGACCAAAATATTAAATTATAAAGTTTTATTTATATTTTGCTGCATTATTTTAACGAATTTATTCTATCTGGCAACGTCACTCACGCGAATTTTCGTGCCACGCCTCAAGCGGGGCTCTGATTGGTTGTTTTACCTTAGATGCTATAAGTTTCCTACGGTTGTATGTATGTATTACCAAAAAAAAAATAGGCTTCGAAAATGACAAAAATTAGGCTACTGAAATATTTTTATTAGATTTGTCGTGAATTTGAAAAGCTGTTGATTTTACTGTTTCATATAATGATCCAGTCATGTTTTTGTTTTTGGTATCAAGCTGAAATTTATATAGAATACTCAAGTCTTCGGTCCCTTGATGCTGTGAAAAAGTCAAACTCACAAGCCAAGGCATTAAAAGATATAGCCGTAAATGCTGAAAATTTTCGTAAATTTTTACATTCGGTACTTCTCATGAACACAGAGCCTTTAAATTTGGTAACAGTAACGTCTTATAATACAGATAAAGGAAAAATAGGTTTGTTCGGAGCCCTCGGAGCGCGAGTCCAACTCGCACTTGGCTGGTTTTTTGCTTTACAGTTTGCAGTTAATGAATAAGGTTTATATGTGACATTATGATAACAAGGTACTTTGATAAATATAAATATAATAAAGTATTTAAATTTTGTTTCTTTATTAATTTAATAAAATAAGACACAAGCCGCGTAAAATAAAAGGCCCATCAGGTACTTTTAACAGTTACTTTTGTTTAATTTCGTATTTTTTTCGAGGTATTATAAAAGAACCGGGTAACCCGGTTCTACCCGGTTCTGAGGTCGATTTGGAACCGGGTTTCAGAAACTTAGAACCGGACTCGGTTCTGCATGCCCTAATTTTCACATATCGTCACTAAAGTGAAACTGCATTTACGATGAGACAACGTTGGGTGAACGAACTGCGTCGAAGGCGCTACCCAAACCGGCTAGGCTGCCTAGCCAGACAATGTAGATCAATGGAATGCTCTGAATATTTAGATTACTTCTCTTGGTAAAAACTAAAAATTAAACACTTGATGACTTGGGTCAGCATTTAATACGAATAAGGGCAGAAGAAGATCGAAAATCTAATCTAAACAATTGAAATTCAAAAATTGTCCATCTCATTTATGATTAAATTTTAAATTATACATAAGGTACTAACTAGTTACAAAACATAAAAAAGGAAAAAAAGTAGTCTATTTCTGAATTTAAAATTTTACAAACTTTAAAAAAGCCATCGTTCAGAAACTTTTGCGAAATAGATTTAGGATCAGCAAAACGTTCACCAAAATAAATTCACAATGGCTGGCTTGCAGCATTCCTTTGTTGTTAACTTAACAAAAAGAGATATAAGTTCAGTTCGGTCACCTACAGATTCAGTCTAAAATAACAAGGGGTTCTTTCACGATTCTATTCGTAATTTTTACGTGAAGTGGAAATATCTTTTTCAAGAATAACAGTAACAACTTCATTTACATATTAGATAATAAAACATAAAATAGCTCCCCTATCCCAGCCACCCCTCTCGCAAATTCGAAGCACTATTCAGCCATTGTACTTAGCTCGTAACGAGAAATTGGTTTAGAACTTTAACGAAAGGCCTTAGCTTAACTTTAAACAAAGAACATTTTCCCATGAAAAATTTTATAATTTTATTATCACCATAACTTGTGTCTGTTAAATTTAAAAGACGAAACAACTTTAATAATTTGTTAATCTGATGCAAAGCGCGGCAATGCAGTAGGTATACTTGTATGGTCGCGTATGAATTCTAAATACCCGCTTCCACTACCAAGCCCGTCACTGAAAACCGGAACACATTGGATCCACTGTTTAATATTCTATAATCTATATAATCCAATCCCCTTTCCACAAGTACTTTGTATTAGTGTACTTAAATGAAAAAAAAACTGGTAGGTCATGCGTAAGCTGGCAGGAATTGTACTTTGATACTAACAGTTTTGAATAAAAAATATATTTATTAGAAAAACTCATTGCATATTTGATTATTTCTATAGTGCACACAAAAATGAAATGGAGATACGTAAAGAACAGATAAGAGTAAAATATTATGTACAAACGGTGGCCTCATCACTAGGTAGCAATCAATAGTGGTTTAGACCAGAGAAAAGATCTGAGAAATGTCAAATCGCCAGTGGGAACTGATGAAAAAAAATTGTTTGTTTAGCCATGTCCAGAACTCAGAAGGCTAGGAAGAAACCGTAATCGGATCTTTACGGATCGGCGTATCTGATACTTGTCCGTAAAGAAAAGTCTTAAATCAACTTAAAAATTTCTCAAGAAAAACTGAAACATGTGAAATGAATATTATACATGGTGAATAATAAATAAAGTAACTATTTTAAAAAAATAGAGCAATAACTTTTCAACTTTCAAATGCTTGCTGAGTAAGACAAAATCCTGCAACATTCATAGTCATTGGTCTTGCATTATAGAATAAAATTATCTATACAATATGTACCTATCTTGGCTATCTTGATTCATCAAAACTCCTATACTATAATAATATTATGATTTATTTAAATTTTATTAATGTGCAACCTTAACTTTATCACCTGAAACTTTAAAGTTTAAGTACGAGTATATAAAAAATTACCGCATTTCTAAAATAATTTGAGAATCAAAAATTATGTGATGATAATTTCTATTGTGATGGAAAAAATCAAGGTACCTACATACAAAGTAATGGACAATGGACAAGTATAACTGAGTGGTGGTTAAGCTATCAATATCTAACTTTAACTTGGTGATATAAAATGATTACATTTCCTTGAAAACATTTATACTTGAAAAGCTTTCTGCTTATAACTTCTAATATATTATAAAATTAACCTTTACATCAATTCAATTGTTACACAAAAACAGACATTTGATTTTTACATTATCACATATATCATTGTACTATGAACTTTCAAGATAAGATGTACTATATTACACAACTATGTTTGACTTTAACTTTTTACATTACTGTACTTTTAATGCTAGGCGTCCATTACAGGCGGATCGGGCCGGGCCGCATCGCAACGGGCCGTCTCTAATGGACGCGCTGTTTGCTCCTGCGTCCACCTGTACGGGGCGCGGCGGATCGCCTAGGCGGATTTTATCTAACAGACGCTCGCCGCTTACATCCGCCTGCCTGCGTCCACTAGACGGGTCGGGGCGGGCCGGGCCGCAGCGCACCGCCGGCAGAAATCCGCCTGCGAAGCGATATCCGCCAATGCGTTGCGGCCCGCCCCGGCCCGATCCGTCGCTAATGGACGATGTTTCATACAAAACATAGGCCGGCGTATTTTTGCGTTGCGATGCGGCCCGGCCCGATCCGCCTAGTGGACGCCAGCCATAACAGCAACAGAAAAATTTCATTTTCTCTAAATAAATAGATACCCAATAAATACATATACCCTTATGCCTATGCCCTGAATATAATATGTACATATAACAGTTAATAGCGCCTGGCAAACTTCTTGGTCAAAATAAAAAAGTAGCATGGTGGGGTAAGTTTGGGCATATAAAAATGAACTAAAACTTGATATTGCTTTGGGGACACAACTTGTCATATATAATCGGTTGTTTTCTGTAAAAACTGTTTTTTCAACTGGTAGAAAACGGTAAAGAACTGGTTCTATAAGAAGTTTGCATAAGTAATTGTTTGAGTTTTCATTTATAGTTTCAATTGCTATAGAAAATAATTTCAGTTTAAAATTATTACTTATTTCATAGGATAAAATAATTATGAAATTATCTGAACTGAAAAGATTAACTATAATTAATGGTTTTCTGTTCACTCTTCCCTGAAAATGGTAATCTACTATATAAAAATAAGTCGGGTTTTCCTTCCTGACATATGACGCTATAACTCCAGAATGCACGAACCGATTTCCACGGTTTTTTCATTTGTTGGAAAGGTCTCAGGCTCCGTGAGGTTTATACTTTATAGCAAAGAAAAAAGGTGTCTCTGGTGGTGATACGGAGTTCGCCCGGTTTGCTAGTATTGTATAAAAATTCAAAAGAAAATTTAAATACTAGATACAATCTGAGTAAATATAAAGATTTTGAATTTGATTTTAAAAGATATTTTTTGCAAAAAATTGGGACACAATAGCATTTATAGGAAAATAAGGGTAACGCTTGACCACCATCTCTGCTGCTGGCAAGCAAAGAGGAATATTGTATCAAAAATCTTGAATACTACTTTATCAAGTACCTATTATATAAATTATATATTTATCAATAAAATATTTGTCCTAGTTACTAAAATCATTATTATTAAATTAGTAGCAAAATATAAGAAACACTTTATACAAAATATAATACCCAATAATAAATGCAGTTAGCATTCGTATTTTTATAATAAACGGAAGAACGGCGAAATTGAAAGTAAAAGTTACAGTCACTCAACGTAAAAAAAATTAAGAATGATTGTCTTGACAACAGCTTTGCGAGTATCAAACGCACTGACGAAACATCAAACACGTTTTATGAATATAGACGTCTCTCTCTTATTTTCATTCAAACAACACGGGCGAAAAAAGGAGAGCATATACGACCACAGCGCCTATTCAAACAGGACAGTTAACTGTTCCACATTTTTTTAACAGCCAGCTGCATCGAACAGCTGTTTATGCCGGTAGGCGTAGACATAATTATAATGTTACTTCTTTTATTATTATTATTACTAATATGATTTAAGCCTTTATAATAAATAAATTAAATAAAAAAATATCGATAATACCACGAAATATAAAAATTACGCCGTAATTATCACGTATTTTTATTATATTGTGTAAAACAATCCCCTTTTCTAACCTCAACTTTTAATTTGAATTGGAAGTAATGTAGATATTATAAGATGAGAACATTGAATTAGGAACAAAATTATAGATTAGGGTACCATTTTGATTTTGTCCTCCATGTTGCGAATCTGGAAACGCGCCCATTTTGCAGAGTATTCCTATATTGAGTACTTAGATAATCGGTGCAAAACTTATAGAAAACATATGTTTTTTCATCGTAAATCAAAAATTGTCAACAGCAGAAAAAATCACATGTTTCAACAAAACACCGGCCGGCCAATTATATAGACCTACCTTAACAAAGCTGATCGACGTTGTAGTCCCTTCGACGTCTAGGAGTAAAATTTTGCATTTCTTTACTATCTCCCCGATTTCTTTCTTGTTATTAGCCATTTTTAAGAAGTACTACCTTTATCAGGCGCACTTTTGCAATTTTTAGAATTTTTTCAAGACTAGAAACTCTTCCACACCGCACTACAACCCCACAGAAAAGGGCATTGATTGAACGAGACACGAGAAAACGGAGGACTGAAGGACGCGCGGGTGCAGGTTTGCGAGAGAGCAGGATGCATCTATTTATCAAATGTAGAACAGAGATAAAAAACGGAAGGATACACCTCTGGTCAATTCAGCCAACATTACGGCGTAACATGAAAATTGCCATGTAGTGTGTTCGTACTTTATAAATAAATTTAAATTAAGCGTTGAATATTCAAAAATAAAAATCTATTGTGCTTAATGACTTAAAAGTATTACAAGAAATAACAATGTTATAATTTTGTCTTAAAGTTTCCCTGATAACTATTATACCAAAATTAAAAGAAATAAAATAATCGAATGGGTTTTCAGGACTTGTCTTTATTTTTATGTTTATAAATAATTATTGCATTTTCAACAGCTTATAATTATTGATATTTACTCTAAACTTTTTTTAAGAAGTTTAAAAAAAGTTTATATTTGAAAATATAATTGGTCTGAAATCTAGTGCCTTGAAATCTAGAGTGGTAATATATAAATCTTAGACAGTGGAGCAGTTGGTTTCTCTGTCTCCGTTTAAAATATTATATTAAAAATTGTATGACAACTGGGGTTAGGTCACAGACATGTATCAAGATAGACTAAGCGAGTGTATGTACTTCCCGTGTCCGAACTAAGTTTATGAAACTTACTTGACGCTGGCCTACACTCAGTCCGCGCTTGCAGTTCGCCAAGGAAAGACGTGAAGCTAAATAAAGTAAAATGCCGAATTGCGCCGTTATAAACTGTAGAAACTCCACAGCTGTGAGTGGCCGAATTAGCAGAGATGTTTCCTTCCACCGGTAAGTAATTTTCTAATCAGAATATGCACTATTTATTTTAAAATCAAATAAAGAATATCTGTGGAAAACGATCGTGACAAACACGGATACCAAATCATACGAAATGATTCGGAATACATTGCGGCTTTTACTTGGCACGGTAAAGATCGCGTCGTATGATAACAAGCAATGAATAGCGCCTTCTCATTTTTCTGTTCTCATTTTTCTGTCCAATTTTGTGGTTAGTGATGTTCATTTGATGCAACAGTTCTCGATTCTAATCGATTTTATAATCGAACAGAAAAATGATAATTTGAAGGAGCAATTTTTCAGAAAAAAAGGCATAGATTTTTTTTGTCATTTAATACGACTTGACCTAGAACTTTTAAGTATTTTAATACAAAGGTACTAAAAATAAATATTATGACATGGACGCCATGTTAAAGTGTCATCTTGGGAGTTTTTTAAGAAAACTCCTTATTGCTTAGACTATGTTTGTTTTTTCAGTTTTCCAAGTAACCCGAACATAAAAGGAAAATGGATCGATGCAACGGGACATAAAGATTGATTGATTGACAGTTTCATTACTTTCTTTCGATGGCCTCTCTAATACGTAGTACATGGTAACTCAATGGGCATATGTAAGAAAAAGCTAAAACACATTAGTTTACTTGTTAGAATATTAAAAGGTTTATAACTTTATTTTATCATCCCTCTGTCTATGGTAATTATCATTTTTCTGTCTTGAATCGATTTAGTAATCGATTACGATTCATTTATTTGACTACCTCTTAGACATAGATCTAGTTTGATCTGATTTCTTTCGATTTACTTCGATGGGATAGGACGATACTAGAATCGCCGCGCGAGTGGCGGCCTAATCGATTTAGCGTAAAATGAAATTACCATCACTAAAAAGCGCTCGTGACGTCATAACGCGTCAAGGTCAGTACAAAAAATATGACACGCTTGGTTTTCATACAGATCGCGGTACTTGCGTTGTCTACTTAAATATACATGTCTGTGGGTTAGGTCTACACCTTAGAGGTCTACACACAGTGTGTGGATGTAAGTCACAGATTGGTCTGTAAGATCAGTAGCGCGGAACGAGCCATGTTTTAAAAGTATCGCAAACAAAATGAGTATTTGGTATTAAATTATTCATATGGTTACCCATTATAACCCAATATTTAGATACCAATAATTTGGTATTTAGATAAAATAATGTCTATACTAAAAATATATTATCTGTCTCTAATACTGCATTAAAATATGTTAAGTTTTTTAAGCAATTGTAATTTATTAATTTTAACTTTCTTATTTCATGTTGTTTTCTATATATCTTGACTTTACTATTTTCATTTTTTTAAGGGTCCACATTTATTTATATTATTATTCATAGTAACATGCTTAGGAATTAGGGTTAGGGAAGAGTAAAAATAAAACACAAATTTACTTATACATATTATATTTATTATTCAAAAGTAAACTCTAAAATATGAAACTTTATATTTCTACATTTCCTTGTCAGAGTTAAAATTAAATTATATTTACAACAATGTTCTACATTAGTCTTTTAATCGATCAAATAAACTCGATTTTTTCGCGGCTTCAGTCTTCATTTTCTTTATTAATTTCGGTGTGTGGACAGGACCTTCAGCTTTTCGTTTTTGTGGCTGCAATAAATATAAAATAAGATTTTTTTTTATAAACTTTATATAAAAATTACTTAAAATTATATATTAATACACATAAGAAAAAATAACAAGTTGTAGTTGTAGTACTTTGATGATGTCTGCGTATTCTAAATAACATTGAAGATGTATTAAAAATGTTAACAAACACATTTAATTTTTGGGAGGTTTCGTTTCTGCCTATTTCTACTATATTTCTTGCTAATACCTCTCCATTAATACTCTAAAATATTATATTTTGCTTTACCATTAGAAGCATCTTAACCAAGTAAACATCCATACTAATATTATAAATGTGAAAGTAACTCTGTCTGTCTGTTACTCAATCATGCCTAAACTACTGAACCAATTTGCATGAAATTTGGTATGGAGATATTTTGATACCCGAGAAAGGACATAGGCTACTTTTTATTGCGAAATATGTACCACGGGCAATGCCGGGGTGGACCGCTTGTAGACTATATATTTTTAACCGGAACAACCAATAGTAGTTTTAACGTGACTTCGTAACAAGAATACCATGATACTAAGTATCAAATTACTAGTAGTAGTGATCAGTGACTATCTAAGTTCTATCTATCTAATATCTAGTTTGTAAGGATGTATGGATGTTTGTTACTCTTTCACGTAAAAACTACTGAACCGAATACAATGAAATTTAGCACACATATAGAGGGTAACTTGGATTAACACATAGGATAGTTTTTATCCCGGAAATCCCACGGGAACGGGAACTATGCGGGTTTTCCTTTGCAAACGCGGGCGAAGCCGCGGGCGGAAATCTAGTAATTTATATTCTATACTACGTAGTATGTGTATGTCAATAAATGATTTTTATTAAAGTGAAACTTTGATTACATCGTCTCAAACTTTTTGGTCTGTGTAGCGCATGTCGCGTGACGGTCGGCTGCCGAGTAGGTATAAAGCAGTGTTCGGAACCGTTCGAACAGTTTCACTTTTACCGTGGTTTCATAAAACCACACAACCTTTTTTTTATGTAGTGTTACCTTCTGCTCATCATCCCCAAGAGCTGCGAACACGAAGTTGCCCCTCGCGGATGCCAACACTTTCGGCTGATCGTCATCCCCCGCGAGTGGTGTTGCCAACGCAGCTAGACGAGCTAGCGCACCGCGGCCACGGGTTAATAGCGAGCCGTGGTAGTTTTGCTGGCAAATACATATTAAAATTAATGTTGATTTTAAATTAGAAATTAAAATACTTATGGGAAGCGGTATTTCATTTAGTAAATAGTGGTAGATAACAATGAACTTTCGTAGTTTTTATGTAAAGACATATTAATGATATTGATGTACAATTGTAGTAAATTAACCTCACTCAAAAATAGTACGAACCAAAACTGCATATGCGTGTATTAGGCAGTTTTCTATCAAGTCCTAGTATTTTCTAGGAAACTAATCATTTGTCGTATAAACACATGATATTTATAGAATTGTATAATATTTTTTAAATCTTTATATCATGTATGGAAATTTTTCAAAATACTTATTAATTACCTTAAAAATGGCAAATGGCTTTTTCGGACTAGGAATATCCTTTGTAGTTTTCTTTTCAGGCACAACAATATTTTCCTTTTCCGCTGGTTTCTGTTCAACCTCAGCAATGAGGTTAGACATCGTTCTTGATGTTAGATTGGCCTTTATGATTGTAGTTCTGTTTATACTGGTATTCAAATCTTCAGTACCACTCTCTTGCTGTAATGTAAAAATATCAAATGTTTATTTTATTTCATAATTTACATAACACCAGAACAAACATTAAAATAGCAACGCAAGTATCTACTGCGATTATATTCATGTTAAGTTAAAATCTACGTATATATATATATATAAAAGAAAGTCGTGTTAGTTACTCCACTTATAACTCAAGAACGGCTGAACCGATTTAGCTGAAAATTGGCAGGGAGGTAGTTTAGAGCCAGGAGAAGGACATAGGATACTAAATATGTACCACGGGCGAAGCCGGGGCGGACCACTAGTTAATCATAAATATAAAATAATTTGATCTGTCATTGGCCGACTGCAAATAAAATTATCATTATCGACACATTTGGTAGGTAACAAATTATTTTGTCTATTCAAACATCTTTGGTAACAAGTCTTTTTTATTAATTTTTGAGTGATTTTTAAAAAGTAAAGGTTAAGGTACCTAAATGAATAGTTATGATCATATCTCTGTATTACATATTTATAACGTTAAACAGGTACTTATAAACACTAACCATTTTCCTCAAAAACATTTCTCGTTCATGTCTCTGCTTTCGCCATTGCTCCTCAGATTCAAATTCGTCCTCTTGAGTTTCCCCAAATTCATCCACTATTGTCCCCGTTTCTTCCTCGCCATCTGTAATATGTATTTACAAGTATAATATAAATTATAAAGTACTTACTTAATTAGTAGTAAGTATAATATAAAGTACTTTATTAGATTATTATAGATATCTATAATAATCTAGGGATTTGTTATAATATTGAGTAAACACCTTTATGTAGTAATATTTAAAAAAAGGACACATAAATAAATACCTACAAAGTAAACATACTAGCAAAATTAATTCTATACCATTGTTTCTCCATCTAAATTTGCGTTGTCTATGTCCATCGCCCAGGTCGGCATCCTCAAACATCAACTCTTGAATTAATCGCACTTCACGTTTGTCTTGGTCTAATACTTCGCGCCTGGAAATATCAAAATGGTGTTTTTAGATATCTGTAATTAGTTGATAATAAAGTCGTAAAAAAAAATTATTGTGTGTGTGTGTGTGTGTGTGGACTGACTTTTTCTACTTCTTTCTTTAAGAAAATTTTATCAAATTGTTCTAAAAATTTTATTGATAATGTTACAAAGTCAAAACTTCATCACTAAGGTCGTTATTAATTGTATTACAATTTACTCATAATCTACACACATAGCATGTTCTTGTTTAATAAATCGCGTTTTTAAAACGTTAAAATGTCTTTAATTTCTAAACCATACACATTACACATACCATAAACCTATCATATAAAAAAAATATTATAATAATAAATAAATAAATAAATATTATAGGACATAATATAGTGGTCTATCAACGCACAGCCCAAACCACTGGACGTATCGGGCTGAAATTTGGCATGCAGGTAGATGTTAGGACGTAGGCATCCGCTAAGAAAGGATTTCCCGAAATTCTTGCGGGAACGGGGAAAAACGGGGATGCACGTACAAAGTCGTGGGCGGAAGCTAGTAAATAACACAAGCCACCTGAAACTTTTATCTATTCATTTAATACACATACATATGTATCTGTCCCAATTCCCTCTGCAGTTTCCCCTGGTGGAACACCTCATCGTCTCCCTCCTCCCGCTCCATTCTATCGAGACCGGCTTCATCCTCATCACCAGAACCAGCCCATTCGTCTTCCGACGTTAACTCCGCTTCATTCTCGAAGAACTCACCGACTCTTTTCTTTTTCTGTGGCTTGTGCACCTCAACCTTGAAATAGGAATTAATTCAATTTAGGAAAAGAGTTGATATTGGCAGGATTCAGGAAGGATGTAAAATGAATACTAGGACATTAATAACAAGATTGAAAATGTAAATAATACTACTGTATTAAAAAAAAGACGGGTTGCACTCCGGGAGTGCCGGCAGAAGTGAAAACTTGATTGTTTTCGGCAGAAGTGAACGTTGAGCATGTTTGATATCCGTCTTACACTTTTTCGATCAGGTCACGTGTCCTGACGCTAGTTTAAGATTTTATACCCATTACAGAAAAAGTGCTCAACGCCGCTAAAGAAGTTTTCACTTCAAAAATAGCTGAAAACCATTGTGGCTATATTTGCCCACATACAAATTTAGACATGAGCTAATTAAAAAAGGGAGATTTTTTTAATCATCACAATATACACACAGGTATAATACTAACATGAAAATAAAGACTTCATTTATAAATTAACTAAGCCATAACACAAGCCATACCTCATTTTCCTCTGAATCATATTCATAAACTTTTTCAACAGCATCATCTTCAATATCGGATTCATCATTTGAAGCTACTTCGTCTTCTTCTTCATCATCTATAAAAAAATACATATAATTATAATAATTTACTAGATAACGATAGGTTTACATCAACCATGTATAATACATAGTTGTAGCATGTAACTTCGGTAAGATTATTAACTTTTACGCAACTATTAACAAGATATTTATAAATATAATGATATTATGTATGTGTTAAATTGTTTTGCTTATCACTACATAGCATAAAACAAAGTCGCTTTCTCTGACCCTATGTATGCTTAAATCTTTAAAACTACACAACGGATTTACATGCGGTTTTTGTAAAAGATAGAGTTATTCAAGAGGAAGGTTTTAGTATATAATTTTTTAGGTTTTAGAGAAAGCGGGCGAAGCCGCGGGCGGAAAGCTAATAGTGTGTAATAAATATAAATTACCAGATATTTGCAAAGCCCGATCTTCTAATTTCCGTTTCTTAAGCTTTTTCTTTCTTTTAATATCTTCTGTAGGCGGCACTTCACTTGTTTCATCATCGGAATCTATTATAAATCTCTTTTTCACATTCTCTCTTTCAGGATCTTTACTAGGGAAGAATTTATTCTGCTTCGGTTTATCATATTCAGGATCATCTAATTCGTCAATAATCGATTTTAATATATTATCGTTATTTGTTTTATTTTCCTTTTCTATTGGTACTAAACTTGGTGTAAGAGGTGACACGTCTTTTTCATTTAAAGTTACTGTATCTTGTACATTTGTGAGCGTTGTTTGTGTTGGTCCATTAATTTGTGAGACAAAGGGGTTATCATAGAACTTTCCGGTACATAATGCAACTATGTCATCCCCAATTTCTGGTGATGGTGATAACTGGGACTTATCCAACTGGGTCGGTACTAAGTTTTGCGAGAAGCCTCCAGAACACATGCCCGCTATTTCATCAAAGTTTGCCTGGAAATTATGGATATACTATCAAAATTAAATTGTAAAATTCTAAGATAAACTCATAAAGATTCAAAGTGTAATTTAAGAAGACTGAGGCACATAATACATATTAGGGTGCACTCACACACATCAGTCACCGTCACGGCACGTCACCGGACAGGATTAAAAAAAATATGTATCAATAGTTCTAGTATGACTCTGTTCCCACACGACAGTCGCCGGCACGAAATCTATCAGTGACGTCCCCGGTCAGGCACGTCAAATAATCTTTCCATACATGTATCATACTTTTATCCCCACTCACCCGGTGCCGTCACGTCTCAGTTCAGTCAGCGTCGTGCTACCGTCAATTGCTACTGGTTCCCTAGCATGACACACGTCTAATCACTGACTAACCTGATGTATGTGTTCAATGATTCAGTCAAACCGGCGACGTGACTGACGGACAACATGACGGTGACTGGTGTTTGTGGATACGTACACAAACCGTCACCGATCAGTCATCGGTGACTTGACGGTGACTGATGTGTGTGAGTGCACCTTTATAGGCACATAATTATATACGAAATTTTAATAATATATTTTTTTTAATTTTTTAATAATTTTCTTACCTGGCTAGGTTGGGTCTCACAAATAATGCTCAATTTATCAGGAATATCTTCATTCATACTAATTTCTTGATTCTTAGACGTGCTGAGGATTGAAAACGTGCCCAATTCTCCGCTTGTCATTTCATCACTATTTTTATTTAAATTAACAACTGTATTGGATGATTCTTGACTAGGGAATAAGTCTTCAGATATAGATTTATTAGCTTGAGCAAGCTGTATTTCATCATCTGTGAACATAGAATCATAACAGTTTTAATCGAGTTTTAATGATGTTATGAAGATTAAAATTTGTTCATTGTTTTACTTTTGAAATGTAATAATTAATTAATACCTTGAGATTCCTTATGATCACTAAATAATTCTTCTACATTTTCTTTTACTTTATCTATATGCACTTCATTAACTTTCTCTACCCCACTATCTTCTTCATCAGAATCTTCAAATGCTTTAAGTATCCTTCCTTTTTTGGGTTTAAGCTCATCCATTTCATCTTCAGAACTTTCATCACTAGAATCTTCATTATCATCACCTTCAATAGCTTCACTTGGCTGTTCTATTTCATCATCTTCTTTATCATCTTGAGTTGTTTCATCATCACCATCTTCTGATTCTTCTGCTTCATCTTGAAGCATGGGATTGCGTTTTTGTGGTTTATCCGACATATCAACATCATCTTCTATTAAATCCTCATCATCTGTACCACTTTCCTCTTCACTCTTTTGTTCTTCTTCCGTTTCTTCTAACTTCTTTTCAATTTTCTCAATATCTTCTATTGACTCATCACCCAGTATAGCATTTAGTTCTGATTTTAATAGCCTCTCTTCTTCGAGCCGTTTTTCCCATTCTAGTGATCTTTGTTCAGCTATTTCTTCCTCTAACTGTTGCTTTAATTTTATATGTTGGGTACCTGGTTTGTATCTGTAATTCATCATTGAATTTTTTTTAATAAGGGTTTTCGTACACTTTTTTGGTTTTATATAATGTTCTGTTTACAATGTACTATATTTATTACTTCTTGTGCCACACAGTTTTAAAATTTGCACAAAACTAAATTAAAAAAGTATTGATTACATAATACATATAATATAATGTATTAGTTTAATTAAGTGACTTACTTCTTTTCTCTATCCTTTTCCATGTCTTCTTCTTTTTTAAGATTCACAAAGAATGAGAATCTTTCTTTCAGTAATTCTACCCCACTTGGTTTAGGCGTAGGATCATCTCCATCCAAACTTATAATCATTCCTGGAGCACCAGTCAACTTTGGTTTGGTATTTATTATATCTCTTGATTTTGAATTGCTTGTTTCTTTTTTATCATGATCTGAAATTTAATCAATATTATATTTATATATACTGACATTTAGACATAGTTCATATTAAACATTTTTTATTAAATGTTATATCCATACCTTTTAAAATTTCAGCACTTTCAATTAAAGCATCAATGTCATCATAATTAACTTCATCATCAGAAAATTCAGAATTTTCAGTACTTTTAGTAACGTTAACATCTGTATTTTTATTTATTTCAGTGGAATCTAATGTTTCATTTGGCTTTTCAGAGTCAAAATGCAAATGTATGATTTGACTTTCTTCAGTATTATTTTGATATGGATTTTCACTATTAGTATTATTTGGTTCTGATAACATTTCAATATCCTCTTTTGAATTATCATTATCAATTGTGTTAGTTGGTTCAGTTACAGTAGTTTCATCTTGGTTCATATCATTTATAGAACATTCTAGATTAATTTTATTAGCATCTGGAGTTTCTAAATTTTCATTAGCAATTTGGTCAAAACTAATATCATTTGCACTCGCTATATCCTCTAGGTCTTTTTGGTTATCCTGGTCAACAGGAACCATTTCGACATCCTCAGGTTTTGTGTTAATGGATTGATTTTCAGCATTTGATTCAATTTGTTCAACATTAGCCTCATTTTCCTCATTAGCTTCTTCTTCTTCTTCACTTTCACTTTTGCATAATTCCATCATTTCCTTTTGTCTTTCTTCCAATTGCATACTTGAAAATAATATAATACAATTTTATATATATTATTTTATAAAATTTATAAAATAATATATATAAAATATATATATATATATATATATATATATATATAATATATATATATATTATATATATATATATATATATATATATATAAAATATATATAATATATAAATATATATATAATATATATAAATATATTTTTTTATCATTTAATGATGTCAAATATAATACTTCAAATCTAAATGTTATCTATACTAATATTATAAAGAGGAAAGGTTTGTAATTATGTATGTATGTATGTATGTATGGTTTACACGCATAAACTATTGGACCGATTTCAAAAAATTTTTCTCCATTAGAAAGCTGCATCTTCACTGAGCAACATAGGCTATAAAACATGTAGGTACCACGGGCGAAGCCAGGGCGGACCGCTAGTTAATTATAAGTTCAATTTATAAGTTGAATATATGAAATTAAAGTAAGTTAATCATAAGAATGTTCACGAATTTGAATTGTAAGCATGTCTTCAACTTACGCATAATGCCTCAACTGTTCCTCATTCATTTTGATAGGTAATGATTTCCCGTCACTACTGACTGCTGGTCTCCTTCTACTCATTATATCTTTAAGTGATAATGCTTTTGGTCTATGATAAGGGAGAGACACCTCTTTTTCTCTCAGCATGCGATTAGATTCACTTTTGATTTTTTGCATATTTTCCATTGCTTCTTTTGCGGACATCTAATATGATTTTAAATGTGTTTATTAGTAGAATACAAATTCAAGTATTAATTTAATATTAAATAAATTCAAATGTTCAACACTAAGGAAGAAAACTAGTTCCTTAAAGGGTTGTTTGAAAGAAACTCCATCTGAATTGCAGCTATGTAGCTAAATCTATGAATTATTGTTTGTCACCAAAGAATGGTGGGATTATGCTATATATTATAAACATTACATAAAGCCATATATATTATATTAATCGGTATATATTACGTGACCAAGCCAACTAGACCCTTTTCAACTGTGACATCACCCGCCCATATCTCGGGTAGAGATAGCAAAAAAAAATATATTAATAATATCACTGTTCGCTCTCCGCTATGAATAGTCTTATTTTTCCCCAATTCGAGGGCTGTCTATGAATGAAAGGAAAGGGTAAAAACTTAAACAAATAACAACAAAAAACTTAACAGTCAACAACAAGATTTAACAATAAAAAGTACAGAAATAACTAGCGATGCGAAACATAGATGCGTCGATGCTGCGAACCGTACTAAGGCGAACGCGGTACCTGAGGCGGTAAGCGGGCGGGGAGGCCGCATTCCACCCGGGCGTCTAGTTGGCTTGGTCGAATAATATAAATACTTACTCTGATTTGTTTTGGTTGTTGAGATTTAGTTTTAGCTTTCGACTTCAACTTTATTTGACCTATATCTATTTCCACTTTATTTTCATTTTCTTCATCATCAGAATCATCAGGATCACAGACAGATAAACTAATGTGTGATGATTTTTCAATTACTTTCTAGAAAAAAATATTTTTAAATATAGTATAAACAGTTTATAAGACATACTTATACAGCTCAGTGCATCAATTCAGTAACATACCTGTTTAATATTAAGGCATGACATCTCATTGTCTGAATTCTCACTATCATTCTCAGATACATTTTCTTCAAGTTTACTGGAGCGTTTCTGTCTTGGTGACTTCATATTCTTGAACTTTTCACGTAATTTCTTTTTCCGATCGCGTTTAGGAAAATATTCTTTAGTCTGTACCTGTTCAGTAACATTGGAAGCTTCTTCAGTATCAGAAATATTGTCGTCGCTGTTTATACGGATCCTGGATTTTCTTTCACTATTTTTTTGGTCTGGCTCTTCACTATCAGAGCTACTTTTATTATTAACTTCAATGGAGATATTATAATTTTTAATATTAGTCTCTTCATCACTTGAACTATCTGAAAATCGTCGCGTAATACGTTTTTTTCGTCTAGAAGCCGGAGCCTCGTCGTCACTTGTAAACTCACTGTCTTTGTTAGAACTCATATTTTCTTCTTGATTTTCTGTCACATGCGATTGACGTGGGTCATTTATGCTTGCATTTATGAGTGTCGTGGTCGTGGCCATATCAACAACATTCACATAAAAATATTGTCCACTAAGCAAAACCAACCGTATTGAACCACATTTATATAATAATATATAACTTCACAATTATACTAATTTCTTCTGTTATGTCAAAACAACCTCAATATAGAATACCTCAGGTATTCAATTACAAACTCAGAAACTACGAAGAACGTGAAATCTCTATCACAGTATTTATTTGTCTTCGTACTCTTTACCTACTGCGACACTGCGTATAGTCATTACTCATTAGTCTCTTGACTCTTCTCATTTTCGCGCCGTTATTTCCTTCAATTAAGCCTCAAATTAAGCTGTCTACTGAGTAGGTACTAGGATGGTACTAGGTAGGTACTTGCATTGACAATTAATGTCAAGACGCGCTGTCAAATGGTGACTTTTAACCCTTATTCAAACGCGAGCCTGTGGAGGAGCTAACAAAAAAGTAAGATACGTTCCTGGGTAATTTTGGGTCGTAGATTTCAAAAATACACACAAAAAAGGGGTTAGTGGGGGGGAAGTACCCTTTTTTCGGTGGGAAGTATATATCCCGTCATCTGTTCTCTCTTGTAAAAAGTTTGGAAAGGTGGGAACTATAGCTCCCAGTGTCCACTCCAGACATCAATATTTTAAAACACTAGTTAGTTGCCCTGACTCCACTTGTGAATTTAATGTTATCGTAAAAAAATATAAAGATCAAGTTTTTTAATAAAGGAGGTGAAAGTACTCATCAATGCAAGTTTCTTTTACTGAGGGAAGAATTCGGGAATTGAAAAATGAATGATTTCAACATAAAAATGGCATTTTTCTAAAACAAAATAAAAACAATAGGTAAATACTAATGTATTGAGTTAAGATTTCTAATTATCTGATCAGGAAATAACGAATAACAATAAATAAGTCGCTTATACCAACTAAAAAAGATTTTTTAGACACACAGATTTTATATATAGAATTTCCGAATGTCGTGTGCAGTGACGAACACTGGGATGATATCTTCCCACTTAAAGACTTAATTTCAATCGACTCTACCAAGGTATAAACGAAAGATTCTGGGAATATTTTTACGTTTCACGCAACTGCAATATAGTCTAGTTTACATAGCTAGAACTCAAATCTACTTATCTAAATTTTTTTGAGCACTACACCAAAAACTAAAAAATAACGGTCGTTTTCGGCTGCAAAATCACGTCACCTGACTTTGACGTGTGTTTACCATGACATGTAATAATTCTCTGAAAAGTATTTCCATGAAAAAAAGTTCTCTAAAATGTTAAGATTGCGTAGATAAATATTACACTGCATTAGGTTTAAGCATATAAAAATAAAACACGATTTACTTCAATCTGAGACGTGGGAAGTATAGCTCCCAGCGTTTTAATAAGGGTTAACCGTAGACAGGGATTCTCTGGCTGTTTTCCAATTACAGAGCATAATGCGACTCAGTGCCGCACAATGCCGAATTATGCTGATGCTTATTGCATCTACAGACGCTCCGATTTGGTTGGTGCCAACCATCCGACCACGACCAAATCGGAAAGTGTAGAGAGCGGTCGGTCCGACATAATTATTGAGCCGGGTGAGCGCCCGTCCGATTAGGGCCCTTCTGGCCTCCTCCACTCAAGCGACAGCTCAAGCCGAGGTTCGTGGTCCCCGTCAAGGGGGGACGCCCTTGTGCATGTCGCTACCAGGGTGAACCTTCAGTTCACCCCCGCGTCCGCGTTAAAATGTAGAAGCCCTTCTGGCTAACATTGAGAGACACCACACAAAAAAAAAAGACATAATTATTATTAATATTGGTTTGACGTGGTCGGATGCGCCGGCGATACCGACCAAACCAACTTCCTATCCGATCCAACCAAATTGGAACGTCTGGAAGCTTTGTTCCGACCAAATCGGCTCATTCCATAGAGTAATATAGGTAATTGGCTTATTCACATTCGCAACGCCGCCGGTGTAGGACGTCAACATGAACGCCGAGGGAGTTACGGTCACCGAACGTGACATATTAATAAAATTGCTGGAACTATATAAAGACTTTCCCTGTTTGTGGGACTTAAGTAACAAAGATTACGCAAATAGAGATGCCAGAAATCAAGCGTATTTTATTATGTTAGAAGTATTAAAAAAAATTGACAGTGCGGCTACATTAAAAACCTTAAAAAATAAGTTGTAAGAGCCGCATATGACTGTAATTTTCTCTATTTCTATAGTAGAATTTAGCCCATTCTCTTCGTACTATGGTCAACTGACATATTACTCTATGGTCAACTGACAGCTGGAAGGCCAACCGTCGGACAATCTGTAGCAATGTTGGAATGGTTGCCTTGTCGGTTCCGATATGGTTGGCACCAACCAAATCGGAGCGTCTGTAGATGCTCTTAATTGGAACATGAAACGCACCAGAAGGTTGCGCTAAGTTCAGTGTTGAAAAAAAAATATTCATAGAGTTAGCAATAACCTCATTTTATGTGTAAATAAAGTGGTATACATAATTATTGGTTGAAAAATATTTACGGTTATTTTAAGTAATTTGGATTTTGATTATTTCATTAACATTTTTTTCAATGTTTGTACCTTCATCCATACTTATATTTATTTTTTTAACACAATTTGAATTAAATTTGATTATTTCGAAAAAACTACAATGAAACGAAAGCTTTAAAATTTTTTCCAACAATTAATAATTACTAACGATATATCGATTGCACGCATCAATTCACGCGCATTACTTTTTCTAGTGCTCGACTGCTCGATTGTGCGAAGCGTTGCTGTAGTTGGAACATTCAACATTAAGCATTATGCCGCATAATGCGCTCTAGTGCTGTAATTGGAAAACGGGGTCTGTCTACGCTTTGGTAAAAATGATATTTAAAATGAATTCTGAACGAATTTTTAAGCAGCGCGTCCACTGGATCAGAATTTGACTGAAATATAGTTATCTGTGATCAGAATCGTGGCATATGCAGCGGATGGGGTGCGTCCATTGCATTCGGATTCAGTATCGGCAATTTTGGTAGGTATTTTTAAAGCAACCGTCCTCGATAGGAAGCGAAAAATTTGGGTTCAGAATCTATACTCAAAAAGATTGATGTTCATACATTACATCCTGATTTATTAGAAGATGAAGGTGGAACTTCTAAACGTTTGGAAACCGACTAATGCGTTCACTGCGGATACCGTTATCGGCAAAAATTCCGGTCTCCGGCACAGTAATCACGCAGTAATGCCGATCCAGTGCACGCAATACCATAGAAAACAATAAA
Source organism: Colias philodice (assembly GCF_061535455.1). Classification (NCBI taxonomy): domain Eukaryota; kingdom Metazoa; phylum Arthropoda; class Insecta; order Lepidoptera; family Pieridae; genus Colias; species Colias philodice. The sequence goes on along the minus strand of NC_143103.1, from coordinate 5,666,799 downwards.
TCCGCCCGTTCTGTGTTCCATACGCTCCGATTCCTAAAGTGGACGCGCAGCTTAAAAGTCACACGAATTATCCCTAGCACTAGCAAATTTAAATTTTTTGTAAGTTTGATTACCGGTCATTCCCGGTCGACGTAAGTGAATTTTCGAAACGTTCTGTGTTTCTGTGTATTTTTAAAATTAGCGTAATGTTTCCTTTCAGCAACACAAACAACTTTTTTAAAATATACATTCACATAAGTAATTAAAAATTGCAAATTAACAATAAAATGGCAATTAAATGTTCGAATAAACGATACTTGAAGTGTGTTAAAAAATAAAAAGTAAATGTTAAATTGATTCATACATCCCGAATGTTCCCTTTCAGCAAAATTTGCTATCTCCACTATTTCAAGTACTTTTCCTCGAAAATTTCCACATTGTTTACATATAAATGCTTGTATTATGCATAGATATATTGACCCTACATACAAGGTAATTTTAATTCTGTACTGAAAAGTAGGTTTTTAATAAATAAGCATTATCTTTATGATGTGCCTAATTGATGTGTGCGAGACATGCGCAGGTTTTAATTATTTTATAATTGAGAGAATATTATAAAATAAATAATTTAACAAATAAACTGATGAATCTATACTTAAGCAAAATAAAAAAATATATATTTATGAAATACTAGATTTCCGCCCGCGGCTTCGCCCGTGTTTTCAAAGGAAACCCTGCATAGTTCCCGTTCCCGTGGGATTTCCGGGATACAACCTATCCTATGTGTTAATCCAAGTTATCCTCTATATGTGTGCTAAAATTCATTGTAATCGGTTCAGTAGTTTTTACGTGAAAGAGTAACAAACATCCATACAAACTTTCGATATTAAGATTAAGATCTAAAGGGGACCTACCAAAAAATTTTGGGACTTTAAAAAGGGCCTAACGAAGACGTACATCGATGAAGGTCATTTTCGACACAAAATTTTTGGGGTGCTAAATTTGCACAGGTCGGGTATTATCTTAGTCGGGTATTATTACTTAATGATCTAAGGGTATTATAGAGAGTTGAAAACTCCAAAGCAAACAAAAAAAAAGATCATTACAAAATATAAATAAGACATAACTAACATTTATTAAGATAAAACACAATAATTTTGCCACAATGTATTCAATTTTTACCACAGTCAAATCAACTAATAAATAGTTACACCTGGTGTATCCGGTCCAAGTCTTTTTGGCATAATTTCTTTTGGTACAGGCAATTCGCAAATTACAGCCTCAGCCGTCGTCAATAAAGATGCGACTCCACTTGCATCAGATAATGCCCTTCTAACCACCTTAGTGGGATCAATTATACCCTCTTCTATCATATTTACGTATGTATTATTTAAAGCATCGTAACCATAATTTACATCGTCTATGCTTTCCAGTTTCGAGACAACTACTGAACCATCATATCCCGCATTACTTGCAATAGTAATACAAGGAGTTCGTAATGCTTTTTTTACAATCTCGACCCCTTTTTGTTGATCTAAATTGGCTGTTTTTAAATTTGATAGCATTGGGATACACCTCAAAAGTGCCGCACCACCTCCAGGAACAATCCCTTCAGAGACTGCTGCTCGCGTTGCATTAAGTGCATCGTTGACTCTTTCTTTTTTTTCATTTACTTCTACTTCACTACAACCGCCAATTTTAAGAACCGCTATACCTGACTTTAGTCGAGATAAACGTTTCTGTAGCTTGTCCTTTTCTTGGGCATTTTTGCATTCTTCATACTCTGCTTGTACCAGTTCAATTCTTTGTTTTATTTCAGCTTTATCTCCGTGACCTTTGAGTAATAAAGTAGTGTCTTTAGTTATAATTACTTCTTCGACTTTTCCAAGACTTTCTAATGTGCAGTCTTCGAGTCGAAGTAAATTTGCGTCATCTTCAAAAATTACACCACCCGTGGCAACAGCCATATCTATTAAAGCATTTTTTCGATATTCACCATATCCAGGGGCTTTCACAGCTGCAATTTGAAGTCCAATTTTCAGTTTATTCACTACTAGAACTGACAATGGCTCTCCGTCAAAATCCTCTGCTATAATAATAAGAGGCTTCTTCTGCGCATTAGCTATCTCAAGCGCCGGTACAAGTTGATTAGCACTAAATATTTTTTTCTCTGAATACAAAACCAAGGCATTATTATATTCAACTCTAGGGCCTTTGGTAGAATTAATAAAATAGGGCGATATATATCCCTTTTCAATTTGCATCCCTTCAATAATTTCTAATTCATCATACAATGTTTTGCCATCTTTTACAGTAATAACTCCATCTTTACCAACTTTGTTCATAGCTTCAGCGATTAATTTTCCAATTGATCTATCACCATTTGCAGAAATTGTTGCTACTTGTTCTATTTCATCGGTAGTATTAACCGGTTTCGATAAAGTTTTTAAATGATTGGTTACAGCTTCAACGGCAATAATAACGCCTTTTCGTATCTCTATAGGATTAGCACCTTTTGAAATACTTTCAAACCCCTCACGAGCAATAGCTCTTGCTAAAACAGTTGCTGTAGTTGTCCCATCCCCAGCTTCTTCGTTTGTTTTACTTGCCACATTTTGTACTAATTTGGCACCAATGTTTTGAAATTTATCTTTAAGTTCAATACCTTTAGCTACAGTGACACCATCTTTTGTGATTTTAGGAGGTCCAAAGGTCTGTTCCAATATAACATTTCGACCTTTAGGGCCCATCGTAATAGCCACAGCATCTGCAAGTATGTCAACTCCCTGCAACATTAATGATCTTACATCAGGACCGAATCGAACTTCTTTTGCATAAAATCTATGACTGATAAATGATCTTTTGAAATTGTAAAACGTTTTTAGAAAGCGGTACATAATTTAAATAGTTTAAATATAATACAAAATTATTAAAACGTTGATGTCAATAAAATTCTGCTCAAAAGTTCACTTAGATTTATATCAATCAGATTTTAATTTTAGAAGATTCACCAAAGAGTAAGTATAATTCTTGATGTGTTCTTGATTGATAAACTCTGTGGATAAACTTCAAGTGCAATACGAACGCGTTCCGAATATTTTTCTAGAAATTCATTTCTAATCCACTCGTATCCAGGCAACGTTAACTTTTCGTTTTGAATAAGCTTTTAGACAGTGCGCGCACGAGCAACTTTGTCTCCGCAACTATTTTGTCTCCGCAACTATTTTGTCTCTCCCACCTATGGGCTATCTTATATATCTTAATGATCTAAGGCTAGTATGAAAGTGCGCGCACGTAGCGACGCAACTCCCCATACAAATTGATGGGAGAGACAAAATAGTTGCGGAGACAAAGTTGCTGGTGCGCGCTAGCTCTTAATATATTCATTTCTTGGCAATTTATTGTTAAAAATAATAATTGAATAATTTAGTTGATACAATTTTTCACTTAACTATATTATTTCTTTTTTTTTCCAAACTGAACTGTCGTAATTCGTATCATACATAAAATATTAATTTTTGTTCTAATAAGATTCTAATTTGGACTACTCTTAGTTGGGAGATGATTAGCTTGGATTCACTTATTTATTTATTCTTTATTGTACATAATATATTTATTTATTTATTTATTTATTTGGAGATCTTACAGAAACAATTAAAGGCGTATACATAAATTAATGACATAATCAATAATAACATTAACAATTGTTTCCTCTACGTCTCACAGTGAACATAATAGAAAAAGTAAAAGAAAAAAAAAACACAATACAATTATTATCTGTTGCAAGGTAGCCAAATATTTAAAACTAATACAGAATTCTGAAATATTAAACCGGGAGAAAAACCATTAAGGTGATGAATTAATTTTTCTAACATTTACGGCCCTTTTTAAACCTTCGTAATTTTTATATTATTAAAGTTGTCGTGATGAAAATTCTTGACAAGAAAGTTCAATAGTAACACAATACGTCTACCGTTTTAGAAACATGATTCCATGATATTTTCTCGATAGAAAAAAAATACAAAGTTCTCATTGTTATTTTTTTATAATCTCTGGCATCTTCAAAATAACAAACGTAAAGTTACGACTTTTTGGATATTAACTATAAAATATACAACCTATACGTCTACCGATTTAGAATTTTGAAATATGCGATGGTTTTGAAATAAACAAGAAATACTTGAAATTAGCGCGCGACCAGCCAATATAGCGAGAGCCGCCCTGTACCTTCCTACCCCGATCGCTGCACGAGTCATTCCCGCTACGGCCGTCACACGGGGAACTTGTGTCGCTCGCGCAATCGTAAAAAAGGGTGACAACACGATAAGACAAAATGAGACAAATGGGGACAATAAAGAAAATAAGAAGAAGAAACATAAAGGTTGGAGGAAAAAGAATGCTTACAATTGGAACAAATTAATGAAGTAAGTTGGTTTTATTTTAAATTTGATGATAATTGTATTATAGACGATGTTTGATATGTACCCCTGTTTTAAGTACATAACGAATGTGTAAGATATTTTCATTTATAGCATAGATAATCTTTTCAGAAATCCGGAATCCAGAAGGAAAATAAACCCACTGATTGTTCACAATGTCAACCCACTCCTTCGTAAGTACCTTTATTCAGTCAAAAATGTATGTTATCAACGTTCTACTGGTTTTATCGCATGATTCCATTTTTAGCAAAAAGCAACAAAGTGCAAAGAAATAAAAAATCATGGTGAACTTAGTGGAAGTATGGCGGACATAATATGGAACAGGAGCTCATTGGAGTAGTATTATATTTAAAAAAAATACGAAATAATTTCAAGAATTACATTTCTTAGAAGGTGGTAGATAAGTATGTTGTATAAAGAATTTGATGTTGATGTTTATTTCATTTATACTTACTACACCTGTGCGGGAAATTGCTTAGTAATAAAACAGGTTTATATTCATATTTACATAGTAATGTGAGTTTTCATTTCGAAAAATTTTGTGTAAGTATATTAAATTGAGTTCCTGGGTGATCTGGAAACACAATTGGGCCCGGAAGATGGCGCTGCAGTCACTCCTCCTAATGACATGAACCGATTTGGATGAATATTTGTGTGCACATTTCATTTTTGTGGGATGATTGGTTGATTCGCTTTCACATTAGCTAATATTATGTATTTTTGTTGTTAGAAAGTAAACTTAATTTAATGTTTATAATACATTATTATTGGTATAAATAAGCCAGTGTTCGTCTCACATTGCTGTACCTGCCTACCTAGTACCTACCCTACCAGGGCCTAACTTTGTTCTGGCTATTTTATTTTGATTATTTGTAATGAATAATTACAATTATAATAGAGTGCAAAAAATAAATACATGCGTCAATATATTTTGTGTTTTTTTTTAAACAATTTTTTTATTTAAAAAAATATCATTCCGACCGCGGCTTTGCCCGCGTGGAATTAGGTTATATCGTGAATCCTGTTTTATCCCACAGAAGTGTTCAGTTCGGATAAAAAGTATCCTATGTGTAAATCCAGGCAATTAGCTATATTTTATCAAAATTGGTAATGTAGTCTTGACGTGATTAAGTAACAACTAACAAAAAAATATACAAATTAACATCCAAAGTTTCGCACCAGTTTTACTGTATTAGTGATATCTTCCACTCTTGACTTTGACTGAGAAGAATTAGGGTTTATAACTTCTTTCAGAAATAGTACCTTTCATTTCTGGGCATGATGTAATATCTACGTCAGCATCAAATTTTATCTAAATCAATTCAGTAGTCCGCGTTATTGAGTACCATTTCATTTTTTCAGAGTAACAATATTTTTTGTTATTTTAAAGATTATTTATAACCTGTATTATTTTGTAATAAAGTAAACATTACGAAATAATAATAATTATTAATAATGTCTAAGTAGTTGTTGGAAAGAAGATTATTTGTTTATAAGCAAGGAAATAAAACCAATAAATCAACAATCGAATAAATGTATAACAATATTATAACTGTATGACGACTCCATACATGTTTGTCCCGAGTCGGCCAGCGGCAGCGCGGCGAGTTTGCAAGAATGACTTCGCGCACACCGGCGTTCGCGATAGCGAGCTATTAGACTCCGCCCGCCAAGCAGTGGATTTTTTTTTGTGTATCGTCTTAATTTAAGCATGTAGATACTTATTCAAAGTTAAAAGGTTTATACATATAATTGGTTTATTGAACATTTGAAACTATATCGGGAGCATGAAAACAGATCTATTTCATTTAGTTTGTCATTGTGTAAGACACACATTCTGTGAAGTGGCGCGCGTTGTCCTGCGTTGGTTCTGGTATGTTGTATGTGGAAAAGACATTTGGAACGAGTTGGTCGCGAAGGCACACGAAAGGACAAGTCGGCTAGTAAGTTCGGAGAATCAATTTCACCTACACAAATGCTTCTTAAAGTGACAGCATCAGTTACTGAACGTCTGTTGGACAAGGACATCATGTTATATTTTTCTAAGAGTTGATTGTATGAGCATCTGGGAGAGCATAAGCGATAGTTAAGTGTGCGCAGAAACTTCTTCTGTATCATTTCCAATTTATTTATATAACAATTATAAAATGGATTCCATATAGGAGATACATAATCGAGGTGTGATCTAACTAATGATTGGTAGAGGCAAATAAATGTATCCTTTCGTCTGAAATTCTTAGTAATTCGGGTGATGAAACCCAGCATACGGTAAGCTTTATTCAATATGTAGTCAATATGTACGTCCATTGTGAGTTTAGCATCAAGGTAGACGCCTAAATCACGAATAGAAGAGTCGGTATCAAGAATGTGTTCTCCTAGTTTAAATTTTGATGGAATAATATTTATATTTTTAGTAAAACGGACATGTTTGCATTTATTGTAAGATAGGTATAGCTTGTTGTTTTTGCAGTATTCGCCTAACCTATCAAGGTCTTCTTGTATAAGACGAATGTCATTTTTATTTGAAATGGAAGAATATATTTTTAAGTCGTCGGCATATAAAAGAAATTTTGAGTGAATAAAGCAACTGGATATATCATTAATAAATATAGTGAAGAGCAAAGGGCCGAGAATAGATCCTTGAGGAATACCAGATGTTACAACTACTGGAGAAGATGTAAAACCGTTCATTACTACTACCTGGACACGATTTTGTAAATATGAAGAAAACCAACGGAAAAGATTGCCTTTTATGCCATTGTAGGACAATTTTTTTAAAAGCAACAAGTGATCCACCTTGTCAAATGCTTTTTTAAAATCAGTGTAGATGGTTTCTATTTGACACTTCTTATCCAAACCTGTAAAAACATAGTTAGTGAATTCAAGCAGATTTGACAAAGTGGACCTGCCTCTTACAAAGCCATGTTGTTCTGCAATAATAAAATGTTTAAGACTAGAGGATATTCGACCGTGAACCAATCTTTCAAATACTTTTGGAATTGCTGACAGTATAGATATTGGACGATAATTTGCAATATCATTTTTGGACCCAGATTTAAAAATAGGGGTTATAAAAACTTTCTTCCACTTATTCGGAAAAATTCCTGTTTTTAAACAATTATTAAATATTATTTGTAATGGCAAAGATATACTTCCACTTACATTTCTTAAAAATATGGGACTAATATTATCAGGTCCTGAGCCTTTATTAGGATCGATATCCTTTAATGCTTTGTATATTTCAGTCTTATTTAAGTTTATATGATGCAAATTTAGTATACTATTATTGTCTAAGAGTTCAATGGTATTGTATGCTCCAGGGGTAACAGGTTCAAATACAGATTGAAAGTAGTTGGAGAACATTTCGCAAATTACGCTGGGATTACAAGATGAAGTGGTAGCTAATTTCATGATTTTAGGATAACCTGAGTTGGTTTCTTTTAAGTCAGATGTGTATTTCCAGAAATATTTGATGTTATCCTTAAGTGATGATTCAACGTTAGCTATATACTTGGCGTAACAATTCCTAATAAGTAATTTTACTCGCTTTCTAAGCAGATTGAATTCCTGATAGTCTCTTAGTGATTTATAGATTTTCCAACGCGTCCAAACTTTAACTTTCTTTCTTAAAGTAGAAATTAAACCTTTAGAAAACCACACTGGATAACGTTTAGATTTAGTTTTTACTAGGGGTACATACCAAACATAAATAAGCTATTCTATAATTACAATTAAGATACAATGAAAACACACGGCACATACGTACTAAAAGGCGGCCTTATTGCTTAAAAGCAATCTCTTCCAGGCAACCCTGATTGGTAAGGAATATATGCTAGAACGCGACTTGGCGCAAATTCAATTAATAAATTAAGCATTAAAATATAATTATTAATAAAAACAATAGTTATATACAATAATAACAATAAAAATAAAATAAAATAAGTATATAAATTAATATACTTACGTAAATATAATAAAATACTTACATATTTTATAAATATACATACACATAATAGTACATAACCTACTAAATACACTACATACAATACGAAAAAATAAACACTATAATATAATCTAAAATAAATATAAGCAACACATTATAGAGATAGGAAATGATCTTTGACAAGAGCTTTAAAACTTGTATATAAATTAATATACTTACGTAAATATAATAAAATACTTACATATTTTATAAATATACATACACATAATAGTACATAACCTACTAAATACACTACATACAATACGAAAAAATAAACACTATAATATAATCTAAAATAAATATAAGCAACACATTATAGGGCGTATTCAGAAAGAAAGCTTGAAACTTATAAGCGCTTATCGGCGCTTGTCATGTTCATATATTTTCCTGTCAGTGCTGGTAACCCGCGCAGGAAAATATATGAACATGACAAGCGCCGATAAGCGCTTATAAGTTTCAAGCTTTCTTTCTGAATACGCCCATAGAGATAGGAAATGATTTTTGACAAGAGCTTTAAAACTTTTAACATTTTCAAACTTAATAGGTATTTAAAATTTATCGAAGCTTTGTGCCTTTTTTTTATCTTGTACATCTGACAAGTGACAGCTATATTACTTGCTCTGTGCTGAGCATATATACATAGTCATAGTACCTAGTATAATCTAAGCATAGTAGTCTTTGGTGCTGAGTGCTGACAGCTAGAGACGTTACAAAGTTTTAGTTCAAACTTCAAAATTATTATAACTAATTAAATGAATTTACATATTATTTTTATATTAAAGATTAAAGATGAGTCTCAAATTATCAGAAAAGAAAACAATATCAATTGACATAAATATAGGCGATCAACTAACAACAATTTCATGTGGACATATACTTGTTGAATTGATTAAGTTTATAGCTTATCAAAGACTTCAAATTCCTTACACATACCAATGGTTAAAACAACTTATAACAAAAAAGAAGGGAATGGAGGATAAAAAGGAGAGTTACAAGTCAGAAAGACATTTCCACATAGCTTCTACTGCATTAGATAATTTAGACTTCGTGTTGAAGGTAGTATTTTAAATCTCATTATGTTTTTTTATAATTGACTATTTTGAGGAACTTCTAGTTATACATTTTATGTACTATTTAAATGATTATATGTAGAAATCGTGAGTAGATCTTATTTATGATACATTTTTCAGAGCCTGTTAAAAGAACTCGGAGGAGCATCAATACCAGATGAAGTTTGTGTAGCGTTTGGTGCCACGCCAGTGTCATGCAAGGAGATATACCGTGTTCTATTACCTTCTGTGTGCCATAAACCCCAGTGCCATTCTACCCATATTGCTTCAGATCAAAAAATTCAAGGAAATGTTTTTAGGTAATAATTTTAGTAATTGTCATGTCATGAGTTTAGATAAATTTTTTGTACACTAATTGTATGCCTTCAAATTGATTATTGATGATTCAGTTTCTTACAAAATTAGTAGATTTCTACCTACAATTTAAATGACTTTGTATGTAATTCTACCTGACTTTGTTTTATATACCTAATTATGTACACTAAAACCAGAACATTCAACAATTTCAGAAACTTAGCAACATCAGATAAACTCAATGAAGTGTTCTATGACAGTCTTCCACCTACAAACATGTATGTGTTCTTGAAGAAGATGAAATATAAAGATCAAAATGTTGTCTGCAATGATAGCTTCGTGCTAGTCAATGGGTACAGGATACCCAGGAGCTGTAAAGTTGTTGTTTTAAACTTAAAAAAAATAAATTATGAGAATATTGCTTGTTGCAATGACTTTTCCGTATTTGGAGACACAATCAGTGAAGATTTGGATAGAGTTAAAATTGAGGATGATGAAGAATTTTGTGAAATTGAAACAACAAATGATGTGAAATGGTTTCAGTCCACTTATGTTATGAAAGGGTTTAAGGACTGTTTCATAAATGGTAGTTCAATTACCAATACTTGGCTTCAGCCTTGACAAAAAATAATAAGGTTGACCTCATTTAATGATAAGTGTAAGGCAGTAATTAGCTAATAAAAATTTAAACAATATACTACTATATTATACTATGTTAAAAAAGTATAAGTTTAAGATAAAATGATACAGATTATTATCAATACAATAACCTAATATATTATTATTTATTATCACATGGTTGGCCTTATAAAATAAAAATATTCTTAGTTAATTTTTCCTTGTTGAATTAATTAGAAATAATGTAGCTAAGGAATAAATCAAGTTGTAAATGAAAAATCATTATATGCATCATAACTTTTATTGCTCAATGTTAAATGGTCTGATTGTTTGTAGTTTAAAAATAATTGTTTGTTAAGAATTATTATTTTTTCTTAATCCTAAGCATAAAGATTCCAACATTGTTAAGTTTAAGTGGACATATGATTTAACATTATGTTATATATGTCGCAGTCAAATTGTATTATTTCACTGTTTACAAACGCTTGGCATTTTGTAATATGTCTAGAATTCGTAATCAGAAGTTTTTGGTTTGGATAAGGGGGTGGGTTAAGTTAGGTTTGTGTTTTTTTAACTACACAGAAATAGGAGCCCCGCGAAGTGGGGATCCATTGGCTCGCGACGGTCTTTTTGTAGAATTTTGGAAAAAGTACAATTTGCCTGCAACATATGCATAAGTAGCAAATATTTTTTTATAATTAAATATGACTTGTGCCATTAACTAAAGCTGTATTTTTATTAATATTTTAAATTGTAACAAAATTATGATTTGTTTTTATGGTCATCAATCTAATGTAATAATTTTTAATGACCGCCTCCTTGGTACAGTGGTTGACGCGTGAGCGTAGAACCGAGGGATTCTGGGTTCGATTCCCGGTGGAGACGAAGAAAAAAAAATGTCTCGGTCTGGCAGGACACAGAAGGCTGATCACCTACTTGTCCCTAAAGAAAATCGATCAGTGAAACAGATGTATGAATAATGCATCTGCCCCTTACCCCACTAGGGGACACGGGACTTCACTTTTTTTTTCAGACTTCAGCATATTATTATTACTTAAATAATTACATTGTTATTTGTAACTAAATCTCTATCCATGATTGTATAAAAATATAGAACATTTGTCCAGTTTCTAAAACAATTTCTTAACCTAATATCACAGATGAGTATGAGTATGAGTTGTTTATAGATCACTCCATTCAAACTCAAAGTTTAATATGATGCACTTCAGCTTTTCCATCACTAAATATAGTCCTATCTCTGAACATAACACATGTTTCATTCAATTTTTGTGTAATAGATCTTGGTGCACAATTTGTACAAGATGTATATGCATCATTAAATTCCACTATAAGATTATGTCTTCCCCCATTTGGTCCAACAACATAGTTACATTTTATTTTCTTTTTGACCATATCCCTTAGACAGCATTCTAAGAGCTCATAGTGTTCCAACCAATAATCTCTTGGCAGTTGTTGTATTCTTATATTAAGATACTCGGTCAGTATTCCAGTTATTGAGATGTCATCTATCCAAAAGTAAGGGTGATAAGGAGCTTCATCACAAATCATAGCTGCTGTTTTCGGATTTGTTATATAGTACCAACCAGATAAATATGATGGGTATTTCTGTAATGGATATTCTTCATTTGTAACATACCATTTATTTTGCTTCAATCTTATAGGTAAAGTGTTGTTCAACATATATCCCAGCATGAATGGATTCTGACTGTTGTCAGGGAGTTTGGATAAAAAGTTGTGTGTTAACTCAAAATTAAATACAGTATCATCATCTACTTTGAGAATGTAAGAGGCTCCATTACATTCTGATGATGTATATTGTAAACCCATTAGATTTTTGTATGTCAAGTTTCTATAGTTTTCATAGAATGAACCTTGAAGTATATCACCAAAGGTGTTACTCTCATCCACTATTGCTTCTTGTGTTATGAATCTACAAAAAGAAGATAACATTAAGCTATATGAGTTATTGCAAATTAATCTCTATGTATAAATGAAATTTATGGTTAGTAAAATTCAGTTTATTAGTAAAATGTAATATTTACCTTTCAGTTTTAGGAATTCTGGCTAATAAAAATAATCTTGTTACATTCCTTGCTCTCAGGTAATCTATGGGCATTGATCTTCGATGTGCACTTCTCAGTTCAACATGGCCCACATATGAAGTTACAATAATGACAAACTTATAAGGTTCTGAAAATAATATTATTATTATAAAAAGGTTTGTTAATATACAATATTTTTAACCATTTACTTACTTAAACATGCATTCCATGGTGTGATCATATTATTTTTTACATAAATTTGATTTTGTTGTAGAATATGTACTGTGTTTTTGAACTCTAAGTTTGAAGTTCGGTATATCCAGTATAGGATTAATAAGATAATCAAGATTTTTAAATAATGATACTTCTTTATCCATCTTAATGATGTCATTTAAGTAAACTAATTTATAAAACTTAAGTAACTTTATAAACTGAATGGATTTTGTTTTTGAAGGCTGTATCAATATGATGCCATTCATTTGATGACTAGTGTGTTTAGTTATTTTCCTTCTGATTACTTGAATAATATATAATTTATTCAAGTAATCTTAATATTCCAAACTTATGAAATTTTAATTCAAATAATAATTTAATTTGTCTAGAGGAAAAATTGACAGGTGTGTGGCTGGATTGTTGTTGTTAGAGCGAGCGCCCACGAGCAACTTTGTCTCCGCAACAATTTTGTCTCCGCAACTATTTTGTCTCTCCAGCCATGGGCTAGTATGAAAGTGCGCGTACGTAGCGACGCAACTCCCGGGAGACTTTTTTGTCCGCGGGTTCGGAGACAAGCCCGCGACGCAACTGTCGCCCTATCTATTGGTTTCAATGCAAGTGCGCGCACGGCGACAAAAATGTTGCCAGGCGACGGCCGCCGGCCAGTTGCCGCGTAACCGGCGTAGCGATAATACCTATTTATGTCAACGTATTTATTCTCGTACACAGTAGTTTTAACCGACTTAAAAAAAAGGAGGAGGTTATCAATTCGGCCGGTATATTTTTTTATGTATGGACACCGATTACTCCGAGGTTTCTGAACCGGTTTACGTGATTCTTTTTTTTTTTTGATGCGGAATGGTGTGGAATTGGTCCCATAAATTTTATTCGGATAAGCCCAGTAGTTTTTATTTTATGAGCATTTTTGTCTGGTCTCGATGACTTAATTGAAATGTAGCAAGTAACTTTGATTTATTTCCAGGTAACCGATTGAGCTGAAATTTTGTATACGCATGTAAATTGGATAGCGATGAAACATTATTATGAGATAGAGCTGATTTGATGATGGAATCGGAAGGTGGCCATATGAACTTAGTAATATATTGACTCAACTTTATAGAGTTTGAGCTCGTTTGATTCGTGTTGAAAAATACACTAAAAAGTATCTATTAAATAAAAACTACTTTACTTTTTACAATTACGATTACATATCTATACTAATATTATAAAGAGGAAAGGTTTGTAGGTACATATGTATGGTTTTCAGTTTTCACGCATAAACTACTGAACCGATTACAATGAAATTTAGCACACATATAGAGGGTAACTTGGATTAACACATAGGATAGGTTTTATCCCGGAAATCCCACGGGAATGGGAACTATGCGGGACAAGAGCACAGACCACAACCGTCTCTTCTAAAACCATGTTGATAAATGAAGAAAATTTTAAAGAAAAAGTTGCGTTGCTGTCGCTTTCGTGTGCGCATCGTTCAAAACTTTGCGAGGAGACAGCGACAGAGACAAAATAGTTGCTGGGCAACTAAGTTGCTCGTGGGCGCTCGCTCTTACTCTTAGAGCGAGCGCGCACGAGCAACTTTGTCTCCGCAACTATTTTGTCTCCGCAACTATTTTGTCTCTCCGCCCATGGGCTAGTATGAAAGTGCGCGCACGTAGCGACGCAACACCCGGGAGACATTTTTGGCCGCGGGTTCGGAGACAAGCCCGCGACGCAACTGTCGCCCTATCTATTGGTTTCAATGCAAGTGCGCGCACGGCGACAAAAATGTTGCCGGTCGGCGGCCTCCGGCCAGTTGCCGCGTAACCAGCGTAGCGATAGTACGTATTTATGTCAACGTATTTATTCTCGTACACAGTAGTTTTTAACCGACTTCGCAAAAAGGAGGAGGTTATCAATTCGGCCGGTATATTTTTTTATGTATGTACACCGATTACTCCGAGGTTTCTGAACCGGTTTACGTGATTCTTTTTTTTTTTTGATGCGGAATGGTGTGGAATTGGTCCCATAAATTTTATTCGGATAAGCCCAGTAGTTTTTATTTTATGAGCATTTTTGTCTGGTCTCGATGACTTAATTGAAATGTAGCAAGTAACTTTGATTAATTTCCAGGAAACCGATTGAGCTGAAATTTTGTATACGCATGTAAATTGGATAGCGATAAAACATTATTATGAGATAGAGCTGATTTGATGATGGAATCGGAAGGTGGCCATAGGAACTTAGTAATATATTGACTCAACTTTATCGAGTTTGAGCTCGTTTGATTCGTGTTGAAAAATACACTAAAAAGTATTAATTAAAAACTACTTTACTTTTTACAATTACGATGACATATCTATACTAATATTATAAAGAGGAAAGGTTTGTAGGTATGTATGGTTTTCAGTTTTCACGCATAAACTACTGAACCGATTACAATGAAATTTAGCACACATATAGAGGGTAACTTGGATTAACACATAGGATAGGTTTTATCCCGGAAATCCCACGGGAATGGGAACTATGCGGGACAAGAGCACAGACCACAACCGTTTCTTCGAAATCCATGTTGATAAATGCAGAAAATTTTAAAGAAAAAGTTGCGTTGCTGTCGCTTTCGTGAGCACATCGTTCAAAACTTTGCGAGGAGACAGCGACAGAGACAAAATAGTTGCCGGGCAACTAAGTTGCTCGTGCGCGCTCGCTCTTAGAGCGAGCGCCCACGAGAAACTTTGTCTCCGCAACAATTTTGTCTCCGCAACTATTTTGTCTCTCCAGCCATGGGCTAGTATGAAAGTGCGCGTACGTAGCGACGCAACTCCCGGGAGACTTTTTTGTCCGCGGGTTCGGAGACAAGCCCGCGACGCAACTGTCGCCCTATCTATTGGTTTCAATGCAAGTGCGCGCACGGCGACAAAAATGTTGCCAGGCGACGGCCGCCGGCCAGTTGCCGCCAAAGAGTACTATAATAATAGGTTGCCGCGTAACCGGCGTAGCGATAGTACGTATTTATCTCAACGTATTTATTCTCGTACACAGTAGTTTTTAACCGACTTCGCAAAAAGGAGGAGGTTATCAATTCGGCCGGTATATTTTTTTTTATGTATGTACACCGATTACTCCGAGGTTTCTGAACCTATTTACGTGATTCTTTTTTTGTTTGATGCGGAATGGTGTAGAATTGGTCCCATAAATTTTATTCGGATAAGCCCAGTAGTTTTTATTTTGAGAGCGTTTTTGTCTGATCTCGATGTGATAATTGAAATGTAGCAAGTAACTTTGATTCATTTCCAGGTAACCGATTGAGCTGAAATTTTGTATACGTATGTAAATTGGATAGCGATTAAACATTATTATGACATAGAGCTGATTTGATGATGGAATCGGAAGGTGGCCATAGGAACTTAGTAATATATTGAGTCAACTTTATCGAGTTTGGGCTCGTTTGATTCGTGTTGAAAAATACACTAAAAAATATTAAATAAAAATAACTTCGTTAAAAACAACCGACTTCAAAAACGGAAAAAAATTAAAAAGATTGATATTATTAGTTACTACATATTATTTAGATGTGTTATTTACTAAAAAGGTTTGATGTCGATGCACGGGCTTAATACTAAGTGCTTAGTGCTTGGCACCGACTTCAAACCTATTTAATAAATTAATAATATTGTTTTTAATTAAGTTATTTTTATTATTAGTAGTAGAGCAATTTTAATAGGCAACATTGACAGTTCAACAAAATTCAGCAACGTAATCTAGTAACGACGCCATAGAAAAATATGTTATTTCGTTTTGTTGGAACTGCACATTTACTTAACTTTTTTCAATTACGATTACATATCTTATCTTGGATTAACACATAGGATAGGTTTTATCCCGGAAATCCCACGGGAATGGGAACTATGCGGGACAAGAGCACAGACCACAACCGTCTCTTCGAAAACCATGTTAATAAATGCAGAAAATTTTAAAGAAAAAGTTGCGTTGCTGTCGCTTTCGTGTGCGCATCGTTCAAAACTTTGCGAGGAGACAACGACAGAGACAAAATAGTTGCCGGGCAATTAAGTTGCTCGTGCGCGCTCGCTCCTATAGATGTAACCATGGCGTGACCGCACTTGAAACAGAAATAGAATTTTGTGGTGTTGCCTAATAAGTTGGCAAAAGTTGGCAATTGGCAATGGTATATATTAGGTAAAAAATATTATGAATCTTACTTGATCGCGAACAGACTTTATAAATACCTGTAAGTACTTCGCAAACTAAAAATTCTGAATTTGCATATTTTAAATGCTAGCTTCAATAATGTAACTCTTATGTCGTAGTCGTACGAAATACTTTAATAAAACCTCCGTAAGGTAGGTAAGGAGAATTGTATGGACATCATTGACACACGACACGTTCAATGATGAAATAAAAACAGTCTATAACATAAACATGTTTATTATTTATTACTATATACATAATGAAATAAGTACAGCTTGGCAAAAAAGAGTAGAAAACCGGAAGTCACTACTGTCCTCTCGTTACCAACACTTTGAATGATTTAATTGTACTCGTTTATTTTTATACAGTAATGAATCATCATCAAAATGAATGGAACAAATTTTTGAATATTTTGTTGGCAGCCAATTTTCTCGTCCAGTGGCATCCAGCCATTTCTTTTTATCAATATTGGATGGAAACCTGAAAAAAGAAGATTTTATTCGTATGTTACGAAAGTTTATCTTTATTGAGTAATAAGTTAAATAAACTACAATAAAGCCCTTAAATAAATGTAACTAAAATTAAAGTTTACGTACAGAAGAATTAATTTCCTCTCAATAAAAATATTATACTACTAGCTTTTACCCGCGACTTCATCCGCGTGTTAATCCAGGTAATAAACTACTCATGTGCAAAATATCATTGAAATCCATCCAGACGTTATTGCGTGATTGAGTAACAAACAAACATCCAAACCCTCGAATTTATAATATAAGAAGGATGAGTACCTACCATGATAAGCAAACCCAACAATCATAATCTTTAATTATAATCATAATCTTTATTTTCTCTTCACAAAACAAGACCTCGAATCGTATGTATGTACTGACAATAAAGAAATGTGATTTATTTGGGTAAATTAAAGTAGCCATTATGGCAACCCTGAACCGTTCATCGTTAACCGTTATTTTATTTTAAGATAGTGAAAACACGTATCACAACTCAATATTCTTGGCATCACATCACTGAATTCATCACAAAACATCATAATCGATGATCATCTGGCGTTGTAATAACGAAAGAAATGATAATTTCGCCTACTTACGTGTGAAATGTTATTCCTTCAATTTTTCGCTCACTCCGGCTTTTACAACCCAAAACACTGCAACCCACCATCGCACGTACACTAAATATTCTGTATTATCCAATTTTTATACGCAATAAACACTGTAAATTCACACAATCACAGAAAAATCCAAAAGACGCCAAGTTTGTTTGTCACAATCTGTTCTTGCCAAACAATAAAACCGGCCATGTCGACAAAGACAAAAACTATATATTCTGTCCTGTTTCTTTGCATGGGTTTGACAATTAACGATCTCGCTCTTTCAAGGAAGGTCATTTTAGTGGTTACATCTATAGGTGTATATAATCGTTGTTACTTGTTGATGTTGATGCTCAAGGTGGCAGTTGACATAACAATGTCAGTTTTTCCTTTTTTTTCTTCTACAAATTTGATGTTTTAGACGGGAGGGTTTTCCATTTAAATCTGGTTGGGAAGGGCTGGTTCTTCTACATACACCCGAATGAAAATGAAGCCTCTCTATTGGGTGATGCCCGTTAACAAAGAGAAGAAAATAAAGAAGTTTGTGTGAAAAACAAGCTGATGAGTATTTGGTAAGTAATGTATCTATTTTGAAAATTCTTGTCAAAAGATGCTGGAGACCTGAGGATACAGAGTTGCAAATATAAAAAAAGAGCGTGTGTTCCGAGCACACGTGTCAGAAGTGAAACTTTTTTTGGCAAGATTCAAAGATACCAAAATCGCCGCCTTAGTCCATGCGGTATTGCCATGACGCGACATTTAAATTTTACTCTGAAGTCTGAACGCGCATATAGAAGTTTCACTTCAAAAAACTATATTTCTTGTACTGTCGCTTTTATTATTTTTATACTTATTTTATAATTCTGATTCTCTATCATTTTTCTATATCATTATATATAAAGTTATCAGGGTATGCACTTGTTTAAATATATACGGTAAAATTGAGGAACCTCCTTTTTTTGAAGTCGGCTAAAATAACAAACTACGTGGGATTTCAGCTTATGTTGTTTATCATCATATCAAAGTGGATAGCGATGAATAATTCTCGTTGTTTATTAGCAACAAATATTTGTGCATGTATTTGTGCAGGTATTATGTATAAGTTAACGACTCGACGCAAGCGCGTGGCTAATTTAGATTTACTAGAACTATTGCACGCCTCATAAGCGAAGCGTTGAGGTGGGTACTACTGTCACTTCGCGCAAAACATCTGATTTTTCAAACTTAAAATGTCTTTATGTATCATACATTGCACTTGTAAGATAATACATACACACACATATTAAGAAAAAACACTATTTTTAACGTTCATGATATTTTTGATGTCATTTTTGTTATTTAAACTAGTTAAAAAACAGTTTAAAAAAGTTCTGTCTTGGACGTCCGTGTGTCTGTATGTGCGGATCCTTTTTCTTGTTAACACGATAGCGACCGAAATACTTTACTAATCGAGTCTTTTTTTTTCTCTTACGCTTGAGTATGCTCAGGAATAGAACCCTTTCATTTTTCAGGGTCTGATTCGATGTGGTTTAATTGTTATTAAATAAACAAAAATAATAATTAATAAATATTTATTAAAAAAAAATTATGAGGCGTGCACTTTTTTTATCTTCTATTAACAGTGTAAGTCGTAATTGATAGCAATTTTGGTCATAGTTTGCATAAAATTTTAAAGTTTTGCAAGGCTGCTCTACCCACGTTTTCACCGTCCCTTACACACGTATATAATATATCACAGCATAATGGCGGTCGGCTGGAACCGGCACGTGACGGAGTTCGAGGAGGGCGGCACTACACGCACGGGCAAGGCATGGGAGACGCGGCACACGGACGACGTGCTCGCCGCCGCCGCACGGCACCCCATCACGCTCGCCACGTCGTCCTATAATTCCGAGCTGATATTCTGGAAGCTGGAGACTGGGCAGCCGTATCGGTGAGTGGTTAAGTGTTATGTAGGATTGTGATGATGGCACATTGTGCTAACTGAAGAAATTCCACCTAAAATGAATTTATAGCGTTCGGAAGCTTTAGTCTTTAATTTCTTATTGGATAAAACGATCGTTAAATAAAACACAATTACACACAAACAATTACAACACAACATGACACAATACAATACAACGCCACGCAATGCAACGCAACGCAACGCAACGCATTACAACACAACACAGACCCATATAACATTTATTAATAATTTTTTGCTTGATTCCGCAGACGATTCTCGTGTACAGAGCCGATGCTTCGCATAAAGATGCAATACAACAAACGAGCCGCGTCACCGCACGCCACCACTGCCGGAAGTAGCGCGCACCGCGGCTCCTCCATACTGCGCCGCCCTAGGTAAACATTACCTATCAATGTTTTGCGTAATAAAAAAGAGCTATAGGTTAGGTTATTCAATTATGTACATAAGTACATAATTGAATAACCTAACCTATAGCTCCGTATAGAACCAAACGCAACACACAAGACAACTTATTTGATGACATCCATATTCTGCTACTATTCAGTTAGATTTTTATGCGATATATGGCTATATGGCTTTCCTTTTATACACATATTATATTACATATTAAGTTTTCATTCATTACATACATTATATTTTTGTTATGAATATTTCGATTATTATGTCGCTTAACACCAATGTAATAAACATCATTTAGGTGTGGCGCAGTGGCTACGTGTCCCGTTACGTGCCTGGGCAGGTGGAGGTGGACAAGCTACGTGACATCACCGAGACGGAGCTGCGCACGCGCACGTTCGGCGCACCGCCGCCACAACCGCTGCTCGGCCGATATTTCAACTTGCCGCCAAGACCAGAACAACCTACTGCTATTGTGCTTGATGACTCGCTGCCTACCGTAAGGATAAAACTCATTTAGTACTTAATTAAAGATTAATTTTCTTTCAAGTTCTGACACTACACCACACGCATGCCTATAGGCTATAACTGTGAGAGAACTATTTCATGCGGGTATGATCCTCAAATTGGTTAATTACTTAATATGAAAGAAAATTTAAAACTTAAATGTTTATCCAGATTTTTTTTCCATTTATTACATTTTAATAACTTTATTTGTATACGCTTAGATACCGCTATACACGCACCTACGCATGGCGTCAACGCAGCCAGTGCGGCGGCCCGCTACGCCCGAGCTAGTTCGTGCCACGCGCCTGCGCCGCACCAACACGCGCCGACCGCACTTCGAGTCACACACGTCCTCTTAACGCAAATGTTGAAAACGCACGTGCTATTTAATTAACGCAGCCGGTGCGGCGGCTCGTACGTATTTCAATCAAGGCTTCTAATGAAATAACTGAATTATCCTTAGAGCATTAAACCATGCTTTAAGGAATTATCCATTTGACTTCCACGTGTCATCCAGCTTATGTATAGAATCGCTTCAATAATTATAGGGCTCTGTGTACGTCACGCTTAGTTTATGTATTTTTACTAGTTAAAGTGGCTTTAAAATACTATGCTTGCTTTGGATCTTATTGCTAACATGCAGCTTAATCATTGTGTTGTCATATGCAGCAAAACTATCCCTCTAAGGGTGCTTATTTCAAAGCTGATGTTATAATATTACTTGTTAAAATAAAAGTTCCAATTTAAATCTTGTTTCATTTACTTTATATATTTTTCTAAAACTACATTATTTTATTGCTAATAATTATATCTAAAACTTAGGTAAACTAACTTATGAAATTCTTAAAACGTATCATAAATCTAAATTATTACATTAAAATGCCTATAAAAGCTATCTCAACTTCCCCCTGAATTTCTCACTTTTGTTGATTCCCCCGAGTCGGTTGGCGCCCGCTGCATCCGCCAGGTCCTGCAGAGCGTCTAGTTCGCGGCTGCTCAGCGGCAGTGGGTTTCCTTCTATCACAACACGCACCAAACCCGGCTGCGGCTTCCTCGCTAGATTGGACTGATACCGCATCACCTCCACCAATTTCTTTATGCTCGGCTGCTCTAGATAGTTATGGGACAAATTCAGATACGAAAGGCTCATGTTACCGATCGAGTATAGGTACTCATTCTTATGTACGGTATCCCTATCACAAAACGGATCGTTATATGCGCCGATCAGGTCGAGAGTCATCATCTCGGCTTTTAAGGCGACGTTATCCGCCTGGCTCGGTCGGGAGCTAACGAGCGCAGTGCGTGGCGCTTTGGCGGGGGCTGGCATGATTTTCTTTCGTCCCGTACTGCGCTCATCGATCGACTTGCGGTTATGGAACGTAGTGATCAATTCATTGTAACATTTCGTTTAAACTTCCTTCTGTAGCTTTATATACTGTATGTTTCGCATTCGTTTCGATATAATCTCTTCGTATGTCATTGAGAATTCCATAAGACTATGAAAGATGGCTAACGCTCCCGTATTCGTTATGTGATTTCCAGATAGATTGAGGAAACGTAGCTGCCGATTACTTAGAAGCATCGTTGCTAATGCTGTGGCGCCCCCGTCCGATATAGAATTAGAAACTAGAGATAAAACGCACAGAGTTCTCGACGCTGGAAGGGGATACACCCAACTTAGCAGCAATTGCAGCACAATCGTCATCCTCTAGTTCACACCGATCGAGACTCAAACATTTCAATTGGGTTTGATATTCGAGTAGCAAATAGTAGTTGCGTTGCAGTACTGGAGAATCATTGAGGCATAGTTCTGTGATGTGCGATTGTGGAAGACAATTGGTGATCTCATGTAGGGCGTAACCGTTGATCGTGCTCAACCGCGCGTATTGATATTTTATTAAGATATTAGGGTTGATATGGTATGCACAGAGTAACAACTTTGAGGAGGAGTCTAGGAATAGTTGTTCGTTGGAAGAGCATCTCTATGAGGCGGCCAGCAGTGTCACACACGGCGCAGATGCACACGATTTCCAGGTCTTGGTCATCACTCAGGAATACCACGGGAGATTCTATTTTTTCTGGTGACATTGGCGTCGGAGATGTGTTTTGCATTATGGATTTCTCTCGGATTGGTTTTTTACTCTTTTCTTGTGCACTTACATATTCCTCTAAAAACATTGAAATAAATATTAAAACCTAGATTTTGAAAAATTACAAATAAATAAATTAATCAAACGCATATTCACGTAAATAAAAATAGAAAACACAGACTAAACGCAGGTATTAACGACCCCTCTAAGGCAATTTCAAAATCAACCATATTTTTTAAGTATACTGGTTCTGCTAAAGATTTATAGTTTCATTTTATATGCTAGTGTTATGTATAAAAAATGTTTTTATTGAAGCAAATACATTCTAATAAAGGATTATCTTGTAAAAAATAATTTACAATGTGACTTAGTCGATTGTTGCAATTACCGACCCATAAAAACGGCTGTGAAGCTATTAAGGTGATGAATTAATTTTTCTAACATTTACGGCCCTTTTTAAACCTTCGTAATTTTTATATTATTAAAGTTGTCGTGATGAAAATTCTTGACAAGAAAGTTCAATAGTAACACAATACGTCTACCGTTTTAGAAACATGATTCCATGATATTTTCTCGATAGAAAAAAAATACAAAGTTCTCATTGTTATTTTTTTATAATCTCTGGCATCTTCAAAATAACAAACGTAAAGTTACGACTTTTTGGATATTAACTATAAAATATACAACCTATACGTCTACCGATTTAGAATTTTGAAATATGCGATGGTTTTGAAATAAACAAGAAATACTTGAAATTAGCGCGCGACCAGCCAATATAGCGAGAGCCGCCCTGTACCTTCCTACCCCGATCGCTGCACGAGTCATTCCCGCTACGGCCGTCACACGGGGAACTTGTGTCGCTCGCGCAATCGTAAAAAAGGGTGACAACACGATAAGACAAAATGAGACAAATGGGGACAATAAAGAAAATAAGAAGAAGAAACATAAAGGTTGGAGGAAAAAGAATGCTTACAATTGGAACAAATTAATGAAGTAAGTTGGTTTTATTTTAAATTTGATGATAATTGTATTATAGACGATGTTTGATATGTACCCCTGTTTTAAGTACATAACGAATGTGTAAGATATTTTCATTTATAGCATAGATAATCTTTTCAGAAATCCGGAATCCAGAAGGAAAATAAACCCACTGATTGTTCACAATGTCAACCCACTCCTTCGTAAGTACCTTTATTCAGTCAAAAATGTATGTTATCAACGTTCTACTGGTTTTATCGCATGATTCCATTTTTAGCAAAAAGCAACAAAGTGCAAAGAAATAAAAAATCATGGTGAACTTAGTGGAAGTATGGCGGACATAATATGGAACAGGAGCTCATTGGAGTAGTATTATATTTAAAAAAAATACGAAATAATTTCAAGAATTACATTTCTTAGAAGGTGGTAGATAAGTATGTTGTATAAAGAATTTGATGTTGATGTTTATTTCATTTATACTTACTACACCTGTGCGGGAAATTGCTTAGTAATAAAACAGGTTTATATTCATATTTACATAGTAATGTGAGTTTTCATTTCGAAAAATTTTGTGTAAGTATATTAAATTGAGTTCCTGGGTGATCTGGAAACACAATTGGGCCCGGAAGATGGCGCTGCAGTCACTCCTCCTAATGACATGAACCGATTTGGATGAATATTTGTGTGCACATTTCATTTTTGTGGGATGATTGGTTGATTCGCTTTCACATTAGCTAATATTATGTATTTTTGTTGTTAGAAAGTAAACTTAATTTAATGTTTATAATACATTATTATTGGTATAAATAAGCCAGTGTTCGTCTCACATTGCTGTACCTGCCTACCTAGTACCTACCCTACCAGGGCCTAACTTTGTTCTGGCTATTTTATTTTGATTATTTGTAATGAATAATTACAATTATAATAGAGTGCAAAAAATAAATACATGCGTCAATATATTTTGTGTTTTTTTTTAAACAATTTTTTTATTTAAAAAAATATCATTCCGACCGCGGCTTTGCCCGCGTGGAATTAGGTTATATCGTGAATCCTGTTTTATCCCACAGAAGTGTTCAGTTCGGATAAAAAGTATCCTATGTGTAAATCCAGGCAATTAGCTATATTTTATCAAAATTGGTAATGTAGTCTTGACGTGATTAAGTAACAACTAACAAAAAAATATACAAATTAACATCCAAAGTTTCGCACCAGTTTTACTGTATTAGTGATATCTTCCACTCTTGACTTTGACTGAGAAGAATTAGGGTTTATAACTTCTTTCAGAAATAGTACCTTTCATTTCTGGGCATGATGTAATATCTACGTCAGCATCAAATTTTATCTAAATCAATTCAGTAGTCCGCGTTATTGAGTACCATTTCATTTTTTCAGAGTAACAATATTTTTTGTTATTTTAAAGATTATTTATAACCTGTATTATTTTGTAATAAAGTAAACATTACGAAATAATAATAATTATTAATAATGTCTAAGTAGTTGTTGGAAAGAAGATTATTTGTTTATAAGCAAGGAAATAAAACCAATAAATCAACAATCGAATAAATGTATAACAATATTATAACTGTATGACGACTCCATACATGTTTGTCCCGAGTCGGCCAGCGGCAGCGCGGCGAGTTTGCAAGAATGACTTCGCGCACACCGGCGTTCGCGATAGCGAGCTATTAGACTCCGCCCGCCAAGCAGTGGATTTTTTTTTGTGTATCGTCTTAACGATTTTTATGAAAATGAAAAAAAAAAAAAAAAATGAAAAATTATTTATTTCAGCAAAAACACAGTATGTTACAAAACAAAATTTAAAAACATCATATTATTTTGCTGTCACTTATTATACAATATACTTATTGACTGTAGCTCCCACACTAAGAGAACTTGTGTCGTGGGAGCTGGTACGATTATAAAGAATGGATTTGCTCGTGGTACCGTAATTGTTGATTAAAAAGATTTAAAATAACTAATTTAAATATAAGATATGAATTGAGTACAACTAATGAACTAAATTTAAAAAATAAATATAAATAAATAGATACCTAACTATATCAATAAATAAAATAAGTTAAATAAGTAAATAAATTAAAGTTAAAATAAATAAAATTATATGATACATACAATATAATGTAAATAAACAATAATTTATATTAATTCAATGTATTGAGACAAGAAGCTTTTCTGTTTGTGTGTAATTTAATGATTTTAAATAGCATGTAATAACTTTTTTAGCTTTAAAAATAGAAAAACTCTTAATGTTACATTTTAAATTTATTTTATTATATATAAAGATGCCAATATATGGGTTCATGCGCTTAGCGAATGTTGAGTGTGTAGTTATGTTTGGAATTTTGAAGACACGCTTTTTTACAAGATCTTTGTAATCAACTAAATTAAAGATAGATTTATGGGTGGAAAGAGAGCTATAGAGGATGAAAAGCTGCCGCACCGTCAGAACGTCACTGTCTTTATAAAGTTCAGAGGTTGGGTATCTGAAGGGCTTGCATAACATTGTTTTTAGGACCGCTCGTTGAGCTCTTTCAAGGCCGATAAGTGATGTTTTCGCAGCCCCGCCCCAAGAGTTAATACAATAAGTGATAATGGATTGGCAAAGAGCATAATAAACATTCCTAAGCAGATCAGTTTTAGCAGAATTCCGAAGTTTTTTTATTATACCTGAAATTTTACGGACACGATCAGAGAGCAGATGTATGTGACTCTTAAAGTTCAAATTTTCATCCAACATGATACCCAGGTATTTTACCTTTTGAGCTCTTTTAATTGAAAGATTAGCCGTACCTGTTTGAGGAAACTCTATCATGTCACATAAAGAGGGTGCCGAAACTGAAGTTTTATGAAAACAAATATAATTGGTTTTATCTACATTTAGTGTTAGTAAATTGCGTTCGAGCCATGCATTAATTTGAGTCATACCTTTTTGAGCGGTAGATACAGCCTCATCCCAATTTTCACCGCAGAATATGACAGCTGTATCGTCTGCGTAGCAGAGAATATCCGCGTTAGATAGAGGGACCTTGTGAATGTCGTCCATATAAAGTATAAAAAGGGTGGGGCCTAAGATGCTACCTTGTGGGACTCCAAAATTGACCTCTCTCGTTGAGCTTCTTTGGTCTCCAATTTTAACACACTGAAGCCTTCCCTTCAGATAGCTCTCAAACCACAGAAGTGCGTGGCCTTTGATACCGCATCCATCAAGCTTTCTAAGGAGTAATGGAATAGAAACGGTATCAAATGCCTTTGCAAGGTCGAGAAATACACAAAGACAGCTTCTTCTGCAATCTAAATGCGAAGCAACAATTGACGTGAGGAGGGAGACTGCATCGGCTGTGCTTTTCTTCCGTCTAAAACCAAATTGATGGCTTGAGATTAGGTTATTACTCTCTAAGTATTTAACCAAACGAGAATTTACTATTTTTTCGAGAATTTTTGAGAAGACACCCAATAAAGAAATAGGCCTGTAATTATTCGGGTTGTCACGTTCCCCCGCTTTGTGAATTGGGGATACTGAGGCAATTTTCCAACTATCAGGGAAAATTCCCTGTGATAAACTAAGATTATATATTGACGTTAGGGGGCCGAGGATCTCTTGACGGATCCGCTTAACCAGTAAATTGTTCAGGCCGTCAATACCCGGAGCTTTGTTGTTCTCCAGTTGCATTATCAAAGATTCCACTTCATGTATGTTAGTTGGTGTCATAAAGAATGAGTTTACGGGAGAATTATTAAAACAAATTGTAGAAGCTAAATCTTCTTGAGTGACTTTAATCTTCTCTAATATCTGTGTTGCGTAAGATTCTCCAATAGAAGTAAAATGTTTGTTGCATGCTTCAAGGGACTGTGAAGGATTTAAACAGTGGATGTTCAAGAGCTCTGACGGTTCTCTTTTAGAAATAGATAAATTACAAATATTCTTTACGGCTTCCCAGGTTTTTTTTGGATTGCCCGCACTATCACTCAGAAGGGAAACTTCGTATTCACGCTTAAGTTTCTTCAGTAAAAGCTATTCCCGATCGTATGTGAGAGGAGGCCTTTTTCCAGCAATGGAATGTATAGAAGCTAGTGATGATGATGATTGCCGATCTTAATAAAATGAAATAAAAATACAAATATATTCGTATTTTTTTATTATAGTTATTTTTAATAAAACAAATGAGTACTTCTTAGTAATGAACTAAATAATTATAAACTTTTAAATTAATCAACATAATACTATTAATATATGTACATATTATATTAAATTAAGGATTTCAAACTCTAGGATATTTATTTCCTTATGCTATTTGATTGATTGCTTCGGCGAGTTGTGTTTTACTGTATACTTTTCGCCGCTTTTGTGGCTCCATATTTCTGGAAAAAATATAATTATATGTTTTATGTTAATTTAACCATGAAGAAGCATTTTTTAATAGGCACCTATTATGTCATAAAAGTAGTAAAAATATATTTGCACGCTCAACTACGAGCAGAATGTTTAAGGATCAATATTATCTATATCTACAAACATCCTTATTCTACATTCTGCAAATAAAGCAATTTGAATTTGTAGATGAGAAACTAAACAATCTATATTCGATCGGTAATAGCTTCTTATAGTTGCTATTGCCGACCCACATGGGTCGGTAATAAAGTATGTAAGTATAAACTTAAATTGTATTACCGACCCATAAAAAAAATGGTTATTTTAATTCATTTGACCATCAGACTATAAAATAGATTATAATAATTGATTAATGTCATACAAAATATGAACAAATGCATATTGTTTAAACAAAAAAACCATGATTTACTTCTGTAACTATTCGATACCGATCCTCGAAATATATCATAACTTTGTATAAATTGACAACGCTAAAAAATAAACACTAGACAAAAAAGTATAGTCGTTAATAGATTTTTATGAAGACTCATATCTTAGATTTAAACTGGTCCATAAAACCACTTGTGTGAGTGCGATACAATAACATAAAAGAAATTTAAAACAAAAAGTTACGTTGCTGCCATTGCCGACTTATGGGTCGTTGATACCTGCCACGACTTAAACTGGTGAAGCTAACACCGTCCCATTTTTATTTAAAGTTTTATCGTTTCAAATTACTTTTTATTAATAAAATGTTGTAAGAAATGAAAAGTTGACACTTAAATGCATTGACATTTAGTAATATAAATTAAAGTATAGATGTCATTAGTTTGTAAATGTCTTAAAAAGATAAATCACAGTACTTACCCGAAGGAACAACGGAACAGTACGAAACGTCCTGCGTCCACGCTACCCCGCAGCAACTTACGTATTTTAACTCTTTTTTGCACAGTAATTCACACTAACGTAAAAGTATACGATGCTCAAGTAATACATTCGTGTATAACTTTGCCTACCTATAGCTAGAATAGTTCTGGAAACGTTTAAATTTCGAATTACTTTTATAGGTCGGTAATACCTTCAGATTTTCGATGGGTCGTTGATAGCTGCGTTTACCCTACCCACATTTTCAGTTAACATTATAAGCGATTTGAGTAGTTCTGTAGCGC
Organism: Colias philodice; assembly: GCF_061535455.1. NCBI lineage: Eukaryota > Metazoa > Arthropoda > Insecta > Lepidoptera > Pieridae > Colias > Colias philodice. The sequence goes on along the minus strand of NC_143103.1, from coordinate 5,637,337 downwards.
TGAATAGAATGTGGAGAAATCTCCTCTAGGCTCTAGATCTAACGTCTGGACCAATGTCAAAAATTACTTCACCAATGGAAAATACGGTGCCTTAGCTTATTTTATTTGTACCACGGGCGAAGCCGGGTGAATTGGTAGGAACTGAAATAGGTATTATGAGAAAAAACTAAACTAACCCAGAATTCGAGTTTCTATTTTCACATCAAAAGAAGCTTGTAATTGTTTGCAAGCATAGGGCAGGAAGGTTATAAGATCGAAAGGTGTGGGTCTTGTTTCTTCTACCATGTTATTGAATATTCAATGAATCTAAAAATATATTTAATATTTCATAAAAATTAATATGCTTGTATGTTTTTACAAAGAAGAGTTAGTTATGAACTTAGATCATTAATTAATGGATGGAGTACGCTGGCAAATGTTCTAACTAAACTTTCTGCTGATTTTGGTGCGGGGAGGGTAACTCACACTGATGAAACACAATGAAACATAATCACACATTCACAAAAATAATTTGTGTCACGAAAGTCGTAAAAAATTACGACCTTTTAAGCGACGAGTTTTTAAATTCAACTCTATTAAAAAGTTCATAAAGATTAAATTTGTATTTCATTACAAGATTGTCTCGTGGGGAGTGGGGTTCAATATCGCGTTCTAAATTCAACTTTATCACTTAGGTCATAAAGATTAAATTTGTATTTCTTTACAAGATAGTCTCGAAAGGAATGCGGGTCATTAACGCGTTTTAAATTCAACTTTATCTCCTAGTTCATAAAGATTAAATTTGTATATTTTCTTTCCATGATAGTCTCGTGGGGCCGCAGCAATGATCGAGTAAACATGACTCGATTATTTGTCTTGATCATATCGCTAAACGATACATCGACGATTATTAGAAATTGCATTTAATTAGAAATGTACGTTAAAAAAATAAAAATATATATACAAATGAAAGGTTATTCCATCTTTTTTAATATTCGACATGTTTGAATTGCTTCTGCAAGACTTGACAGTACAAAACGGCATTTTTAGCGGAGCACTCGCAGACGTCCTTTCGATGACTTACGAATACGCAGAGTGCTTGTAATCGATTACGCAAGTAGTTTTTATGAAAGCATAAGATTTTTCGATGCGAATAATCTTATATCTCGGCAAAAGGGGAAACGCCTGCGAGTGTTATCCATTACTTAATGATCTAAGGTTATGAAAGATGACAAAAGTGATAATTTATTTTTTAAGCCAGTTCAAAATATATCCTCGGTGAAATTTAATTTTTGTTATAGAATGAAAATAAAACTTTCTTAAAAGTTATAAATGCAAAGCTCAAGGTGCTTAAGGTATGCGCTACCGACTCAGCGATATTCTAGGGTTAACAGTTGGTGTAAATCGAACCAAATTTTTTAATCTATCCTGTATTACAATGTCTGTAGTCTTAACGTCAAATGTCAGATTGACGTTCAACTGTCAATCTGGATGTGTTTTCAAAAATTGGCAGAATTGTACTCAAACAAAATTGCCACCCTTCGAAAAAATTGAATTGAATTGAATTGAACTTGCGTGGTTATCGATACGTTTTATTGATTGATAGTAAAAACAGTTGTACGTGAATCTTTGTTCATATACATAAATTTATTATCAACAATCGCATATATACAGTAGTAAGGTTAAAACACAATATGGGATCCAAAAAACACAAGAAAGAATCTAAAAAGAAGAAGCACAGGAGTAGGTCACGCTCGCCATTAGATGGCGAGGAGCGGGAACGAAAACGCCATAGAAAACACAAAGATCGCAAGAAGGATCGCTCGCCCGATGGTTAGTATTCTCATTTCTTAATTTTTACAAAGCGCTAATCTCCGAGAATGATATTCGTATAATAACCTCTACATGAAACAAATTTATAGTTTAACTTGGGAATTGGTTTGAAATCAACTCGAATATGATTGCTGGAGATAGCGTCTTATATAATTGACAAAATAATGGCAAATTTTGCTCGTTTTCAGACTGGTGGCATTCGAGATAGAGCTCATCCCGAGTGCTTCTACATTAAGGTAGGTATTTAATAGAAACGGCATTCAAAAGAAAATACCAAAAAGAGATACTTAATCATTACAGTCTTAAATCCTCTGTAAGTAAAACTACCTACAACTCGTAAACACTTTTTTTCTGGTGATAGATAGAAATCTGTGATTTTTATCGTTTTTGTTTATTTACTAGTGAATTGGCTTATACATTTTATAGAATTGATTGCAATCTGTCTGTCTAAAGAAGAACAACACATCTCCTTTTAACATCATAATTATTTAAATCTCCATGGATATTATTTTGATAAATTAACTCAAATGCACATAACAATGAAGACTACAATTGAGCATAAATATACTGTATCCAATATGTTAGCACAAAATGTGCTAACATATTGGATACAGTAAAACAGAATTATTTAATAAAATAAATATTTATTGAATATAAACACATCCACAGAAAATTTGTAAAAATATCGGCTAAGTTTCACTTTGATCTGAATACTTTTAAATCATACTTTAATAAACTTATTTTTTAAATTTACTCCTTGCTAAAAAGTTGCTTACTTAAATACATAATAATTTTGCATTGAAATAATGAATTCACTTTGAAAGTATTTTTAAAAAATCAGAACTGATTTACACTGAGTAAATATATAATATTCTTTATATTTATCACACTTCTATGCAATTGTTTTATCTTCTTAGATGAATGAAGATATTGGACTTATTCTGTTTGATTTATTTTAGCTTTTCCCCACAATATCAAGTAGGAACAAATAGACCGGGAGATACTGACACAAAATTTCGAGTCATTTGTAACAAGGATGGCGGTTCTACAGGGGTCTTAGTACGCAATGACAAAAAGAAAAATGATGGTGTGAACGCTGGTACCGGTGGCTTAGTCGCGTGGGCGTTTGTCGAACTCTTCGGAAAAATAGCGAAAGTCAAACGATTTGTAACACAAAAATTTTAGAATTTACCGATAGCCCATAAAAAAGTAGTAGGCGGTAGTGTCATGCCATACTTTTCCGGTGTGACTTACAGCCCGCCATACCGACGCGAATGTGTTGATTTAAATAAAACAATCATTCAACCATTTGTACCAGGCTAACTTTTGCACAGGTAACTATCGGCGTGCAGCCATTTACGAAAATCGCCATGCCATACTTTTCGGATAATTCCAAATGGTCGCCATACCGCCGAAAATCTGCAAAAAATTTTTATTTCGCCAAACTTTTTGTACCAGTATTGCATTTGGATTTTTGGAGAGTATTTGATAAAATGTGACCATTATTATATTTGCCATACTTCTAGTAGGGGGAAAAAGTGCTGTCATGCTTGAAAACTTAATTTATTATTAATTTATATAAGTGAAGATTTCCAACACATAGATCTTTGAAATTTTGTATTTATATTTGTTAATCCTCAAACTTACAGGAAAAATAAGTGCCATACTGTTACAAATCGTTTGACTTTCGCTATTTTCCGACGAGTTCGACTAACGCCCACGCGACTAAGCCGCCGGTACCAGCGTTCACGCCATCGTTTTTCTTTTTGTCATTGCGTACTAAGACCCCTGTAGAACCGCCATCCTGTTACAAATGACTCGAAATTTTGTGTCAGTATCTCCCGGTCTAAAAGCTAATATTTAATTATTGAATTTTTAATTATGAATTATTGTAACACGCTTTAAATAACTGTAAGCTGTATCTCATTGTTGTAGTAATTGTACACATTTTGTTGGGTTGCGATCTGCTCCCGAAATTGATATGTCGCCTATTGGTCCGGCAAGATCGTGACCTGTTGTGTGTATTTAATTTAAATAAATCCATACTAATATTATAAATGCGAAAGTAACTCTGTCTGTCTGTCTGTTACTCAATCACGCCTTAACTACTGAACCAATTTGCATGAAATTTGGTATAGAGATATTTTGATACCCGAGAAAGGACATAGGATAGATTTTATCCCGGAAGTCCTACGGGAACGGGTTTTTCTTTGTAAACGTGGGCGAAGCCGCGGGCGGAAAGCTAGTAAATAAATAAAGCCATTTATATGTTACTAGCTGCGTCCCTCACTTTCACCAGTGTGGCTCTGCTTCTGATGGCCTTAGCATGATGATATATAGCCTTTAGGGTGTTCAAACAAACTCTTCAGCTTTATAATATTAGCATAGATTTTAATGGTTGATTGCTGAAAATCCAAATTTAAAAATCAAATCTATTTCATGTTGAGATGGTAAATTTCTTGTGAAGTGTGTAGGAAATTGAAAAATAGGATTATGTCCTGTATACATAATACTACTAAAATACATAATATTATATGATTTCATAGTTGGTTCTTCCTAGAAAACTGAAGTTATGAGATTTTTATTCATTCACTAGCGGTCTGCCCCGGCTTCGCCCGTGGTACATATTTACGTTTTCTCTACATAAAAACCATCCTGGTACTTCAAGGAATATAATAAAAAAAGAATTATCGAAATCGGTTCAGCCGTTCTCGAGTTATGCGGTTACCAACACATTTTGCGATTCATTTTTATATCATTCATATATAAAATAAAAACAATATTCCATACTATAAAAATCATGCTGAAAGAAAATTACAATTTGTTCAGACTGCAAGATATCCTTTTCAATGTACAATTTATTTTTCCCGTTATTTATTGTCTAAAATTTGTTAAATATATAAATGATAATTGATTCCCGATTATACAGTCTAATTCTAATGTATTCAAAGTATTGAGCAAATTTTTGTCTTTAATTGAATGACATGTATATTTTGTAGTTAATCGTTTACATAATTTTGTTATAGTTGAGGAAGTACCGGTGAACTCGCACCTGCAGTCGAAGGAAGATCGATCTCGTTCCCGTAGCACGAGCGCCGCGCCCAGCCAGAAGGATGATAGAAACAGGTGATATATTGTTTAGATACTTGTTGTGATATTTTAATTAAATGAATAATTATTGTTTCAGTTAGAAATCTTGAGAATATTGCCTTTCATCAGACTTTGAAAATTGCTAAGGCAAATCGTCTATGATTAAAAATGCTTGCGGCCAAATTTTGACTGGCAACCTAGTCGATATATCATCATGTTTCATCAAAAAAACTATGAACACACTAATTCTGCGGTGGGATCTTTTAAACTATTACAATACACATGTGCGGACTTAAAGTACTGCTGGTTTTAAAAATTGACTGATTGACTGAAACAAGTGCAGCTGTCTCACATACCGCATTAACCGCTTAAAATTATTTAATATTTACTATAATCACAAAAAACACTATTGCAGTGAGAAAAGCGCGGAGGCGGAGAGGTCCCAATCTCCCGTGAGCGCTCCGGCCAACGCACAAGAGAGGCACGAGAGAGGCTCTCTCTATAGAGGAGACAAATAAGCTAAGAGCCAAACTTGGTCTTAAGCCTTTAGAGGTCGCTGAAAAACCAGGTGAGTCTATTTAAACATTTGTTTGTACAGAATGTTGAATATTATAGTGATGCACAACTTATTTTATGATATGATTTTTGCGTCGTAATTTACAAATTGCAAATAATTATAGATTTTATAGCAAACTAGCTTCCGCCCGCGACTCCGTCCGCGCGGAAAAATTAAGATTTATTTATTTCTACGTATATTTCCGGGATAAAAAGTATCCTATTTTATGCCCAGGATAATAAGGTATAATTACATATACCAAGTTTCATCGAAATCGAACCGTTAGTTTTTACGTGATGCCTTCACATACAGACAGACAGACAGACAGACAAAAATTTTTTTAATCACATATTTGTGTTTGGTATCGATCCAGTAACACAGTATCCCCTGCTATTTATTTTTTCAATATTTTCAATGTACAGAATTGACCCTTCTACAGATTTATTATATGTATAGATGATACAATTTGGTTCTTTTAAATTTAATCATTATCCTATCTTACTTTTAAAATAAACTGGAAAGTTTGTCATATTGTTAGTGCAACAAAATTAGCTTATCCAATTTGTATGGGTACAGACATTATAGTCTAGCTTAGCACATGGTTTGCACAGGTACCAAGCGAGTAAAACTGCATGCTCCAGAGTTATTACTACAATACTCAATAGTAGTATTTATTACTTATTACTAACCACCCTACTCAGTAATTACTAAGGTAAGAATCATTTGACGACGCGGTTGGCGCAGTGGTAAAGTAACTGCCTACTGAGCCGACGGTCCCGGGTTCGATCCCCGGTCAGGGCAAATATTTGTGTGATGAACTCAATTATTTGTTCTTGGGTCTGGGTGTTATCTATATATATGTATTTATAAAAATATTATATTTATCGTCGCCTAGTACCCACAACACAAGCCTTAATTGAGCTTACTGTGGGACTAGGTCGATTTGTGTAATAATGTCCTAGAATATTTATTTATTTATTTATTTGTAACAGCGGAAGATGGCAAGATCAAGGACGACCTGGGCGAGTTCTACCACAAGCCGGCGCCGAACATCGCGGCGCAGAAGAAGTCGGACAAGATGCGAGAGAAGCTGGAGGAGAGAAGGGAGAAGAGAAAGATGGAGACCAAGTGAGATTATATACACACTACATGCATACATACATACTATCAATACTATTTTCTGCATATAATATGTTGGGATTTTTATGCTATACATTTTTTACTAACATTAAATTTATAATGAATTGATTGGATGGAAAGCACTCAAATTTAGCACAAACATATTTTGTATTGAAAAAAAATAAGACATCCGGATGCGTCTTATCTTATTATTTTTTTGAAAAAATTTCTAATAGCGTGTCCTTTGAATGTGTTCTGCTTTTCACGAGATTACATACAAAATCTGTCACTTGAGACGGGAATTTTTTTCGTAAAAATTTGCTGACTACAAAAATTTATTTGTATGTGTATTTTAAAGCTTTTATTTATTATGTATTGGGAATTATATTTTTGTGTACTTTCAGGTTGAAAACAACACTTCTAACAGAAGGGTCTGATGACGAAGACGCGGCCGCTTGGATCAAAAAGTCGCGGCAACTCGAACTTCAGAAACGGGAAGCTGAGAAAAGGGTATGATACTATTTCTATTTTATTGTGATAAATATTAATATCTTTTATCTAATGTGTCTTTGAATGTTATAGATCAGTATATGTTTTATAAAGAATTTACGTTATCTATAAACTTGAAATGAAATTTTGATTCTTAAAAGAATTAAATGGGCGACCGATTGACCCAGCTTAAATGTAACTTGCAATAATGTTAAATACTTTTAAATATTATGGGGTCGAATCATATTATTATTTATTTGTTACTTGTAAACACTTGTAAAAGATTACATGGCAATTCGAACGAACTTCGATGTCGACGATTTTCGAATCTTTGAATCTTGCCAAAGAACGTTTCACTTCTGACACGTGTGCTCGGCACACACGCTATTATTTTTAAATCTTTTATTAAAGCCTATAAACGGTGCTTTTTTTTTCATAAAAAAAAATTGATTGTCTGTAAAGTCGGTTTACTGATGATAGTTGAACGTGACAACGTCCGATAGTGCTTCTTTGTCGCTCACCTCAAGCCTTACATGGAACGCCTCAGAGCGAGGTAACGCTGCATGAGTCATGTTTTTTCGTGCGTGCAGCCGGCTCCATCGAATTATAAGACGTTGTCACGTCAAAAAGCACTCGAATGCTATAAAACATAATACATATTAACATATTTATGTGTTATCAGGCGGCAATGCTGGACGAGCTGGACGCGGAGTTCGGTGTTGGCGCGTTAGTGGCTGAAGAGCAGCAGGAGCACCGCAGCCGCAGCTACGCGCAGAAGCACCTGGGGGGCCTGCGGGTAGCACATGACGTCACTGCGGTACGTGGGAGAAGAGACTTTATGTTGTTACTTGTTAGCAATAAGGGCGAGAATAGTCTGGCAGTAGAAATGTATTGGGTTTCGTTAAAGAGTGTCGACCGTATTGTGATAGATGTAAGGGTCAGGATTGAGCAGCATAGCCGCAGCTATGCGCAGAAGCACCTGCGGGGGCTGCGCGTGGCACATGACGTCACTGCGGTACGTGACACTCGTCTGTATTGCTATAGATATAGGGACTAGAATTGTTTGGTAGAATTCTAGTACAAAGTCCGCGCGTCGGGCATGACGTCACAGTGGTGAGTTGGAGAAGAGACTGTATTGCTATAGATATATAGGGGCTAGAATTCACTGGCAAAAATTTGGTATTGAGTCCGTATAATTTACATCTGCATCGCGCATGACGTCACTGTGGTACGTGCGAGTGTAGTCTGTATTGTGAAAGCAATAAAGGCGAGAATTTTGTGGCATAATTCTAGTATTGGGTTGAGGGCGCGTTTACCTTAACCCCACAATTTACCATAAATTGAACTTGACTAAACTTTCGATTTAACTGTAGATTGAACATATTAATGTAGTTCTATCTATTATTTAAAATAATTTAAAAACTATTTATACCAACAGCTACCAGAAGAGCGCGAAACGATACTAACTCTAGCTGACAAGGACGTGCTAGCGGAGGACAGTGAGGATGTGCTTGTCAATGTTAACATGGTAGATGAGGAGCGGTATATGAAGGTATGTGATCTAAGTGTGGTTAAAATGTAGTTTTTATAGTGTTTTCTGCCATTTTTACGAGTCGAGTTACAAATATAAATATTGATTTGATTTGTTAAATATTTTTAACGTAATTAAAAAAAAATACAAGACTGCTTGTTAATAAATATATAAATGAAAGTTATGTTGATTAATGTATTTATGACTCAAGAACGGCTGAACCAAATTTTACGATGTTTGATTCGCTAGAATCGTCTGCGAAGCGATAAAGAAATAGAACTAATAATAATTTTTTTTTTAATAAAATATAACTACCCATAAATTGTGCGAACAATTTATAAAAGCTAAATTGTATAGTAGAGATATTTCACAACAATGAATAATCAATACTAAGCTGTAAATCAATTTTATTCTAAATGTAGTTTCGATTACTACTTCTACATACACAGTAATCAACGCAACTTTTATCGTAAAGGTTTTATAAACAACATAAACCCATTGAGCCCCGAACGGCCCGATCGGGCCACAACACAGTAAGATTTTCCTTTTGTGTCTGTGATCCCGGGGCCTGATGGATTAAACTTATATTCGCAGAACATAGAAGAGCGTCGCAAAGCGGCCGCCGGCTACCAGGCGTACGACGAAGAGAGTGAACTAGCCGCGTCACTCGGTTTCGCTCGCCCGCTTCTCTCTAAATACGATGAAACTATAGACCCTGAGAAGAAGAAGGCGGATAAAGGCTTCGTGCTGGGAGACGAAGCCGCGCTGCAAGCTTAGAGAGATGGTTGATGTTTGATGGTTTGATGGTAAGGTTTAGAGAGATGATGGTGAGTGTGTGTGTGAGTGTGCGTGCATGTGTGCGTGCATGTGTGCGTCCATGTGTGCGTGTGAGGGAGATATATAGTGTGTTGTAATATGTGTTCAGATAGGTTATTGTTCTGTATCGTGTGCTGAAAAAAAAGAGCGTGTGTGCCAAACACACGTGTCAGAAGAGAAACTTATTAAGCAAGATTAAAAAAAATACAAAACGACGGTATTGCCGTGACGTGACCTTGAACTTTTACTCTAAAAGATGTTCACTTCAAAAATTCCTTTGTAGTCCATTGAAAAGTTACATTTGGGGTTGCAATTTTTTAGAGGACGCAATTTTGTTTTTTTGATGTGTAGGGGGGGGGGAGTCAGTGTGAAGCTATCACCAAATTTGTGGGGTCGCCACCCTTGTCCCACGGCCACCATCTTGAAAATAGCGGTTGAAATGGTTTTTACGATATATGTATCTCTTAAACTATTTACTTATCTGATAAAAAAAAATTGTTTTAACATTATTTGTTGCAAATTAAATTCTGTACAAATTTGGTCCAGTAACTTTTTGTCGTAGAACTATAAATAAAAAAGTAATAAGCGAAAATGTTCAGAAATTAGAGCTATTTATATTTTTCAATAAAACTTTTTTTAATCATTTTACGAAGAAATGATATCAGACCATTTTTGTAGATTGTTTTTCGAGGAACAACTTTTATTCTACAACATTTTTCATTAAGTAAATAGCTAATGTTTTACAGCGCTCCGAAGTGAGTACTATTTTTCTAATTAATTGTTTAAATAAAGAGTAATTAATTGTTTGAATTATTTAGTCGAGTATGTTTTATATTTATTTGTATAATCAAAGTATCAATAATATAATTATTGTATTAACTTGTGTGTAGCGTCAAGAGCGTCTAGCGGGAGGTCCGGACAAGAGACTTGAGTCCCTGTCAATACCGGCGCCGCAACTTGCATCTGATTATATGGATGAACATGAGATATCCGCCAAGTTCAAGAAGTTCAAGAAGAAGGTAATTATTATTATTTTTTCTAGTGTTCGATTTTACGCTAGTATTATACATTTAGAAATTAAAGATTTTAAACGCGATTTTTTTTATTATATTATTTTCGAACACTTTACAGCGAGTGTGGTCACAGTCTTCTAATTATTAGTTGTTTTTTCTGGCATATACGCTTCGTGTAATGTATAATATACATAACCTAATAACATATCATATACATTATATATTATATAATGTATATGATATGGTAGATAGGCTTGTGCTATATATGGACCTCTCTGACAATAAAATAATATAATGAGATAGTAGAGATGATGTGAAGTAACAACGATGAAGGGACATTTCTCGTTGAGTAGAAGTACATATTTTCATATATAATATCAAACTATGTCATGTTTACATATATGTAGACACCTCCAACATTAGCAGTTAATATACATACCCTTAGGGATTTTAAATTCAACCTAGAGGCTAGAAAGGTTTTATTCCTTACAAAATGATTTAATATGTCTACGGTCTACCTTCATCAACAATAAAATAATAATCGACACAACCAAAACGACCGTTACGTTCGAGAGCCAAACGGAAAGTGTCAAATCCGTTGTTCAACTCATTTTATAAGCACCCCCTTGGTTTGGGTTGCCAGTTGGGGATTTGTTTCTAACAATACATTAAAAATGTGACATGTCTTTAAAAATAATTTATATTTTAAAAATTAATCCATACTTCCATACTATAATATTATAAACGCGAAAGTTACTCTGTCTGTCTGTCTGTTACTCAATCACGCCTAAACTACTGAACCAATTTTCATGAAATTTGGTATGGAATATTTTGATACCCGAGAAAGGACATAGGCTACTTTTTATCCCGGGAAAATGACGCAATCCCGGAAATCCCACGGGAACGGGAACCATGCGGGTATATCTTTGACTGCGCGGACGAAGCCGCGGGCGGAATCTTAGTTAACTATATAATAATGTGTACAGGGCAAGTTCCGCAAGAAGCCGAAGCAGGAGCCGATCGACGTGGACGACTACGCCGCGGGCAACGCGCCGCTGCACACAGACGATACAGGTATTTTATATTTATTATCATGTTGTTACATCATGCTTTTCTCAATTTACCTTAATTGTCTTTTAAATAAATAATTTTTAATAATTTTTGATTGTATTGTGTGTGAAAAGTAATTAAATTATTAACTTATCTGTGTGCCATTTTATTCAATGTTCACTTGATTTATTATTGACTGGCTGTGCTCCGCGGTTTTACCCGCAGTGCTCCGCTCTTGTCGGTCTTAGCGAGATGATATATAACCTATAGCTTTCCTCGATAAATGGGCTATCTAACACCGAAAGAATTTTTCAAATCGAACCAGTAGTTCCCGAGATTAGCGCGTTCAAACAAACAAACTCTTCAGCTTTATAATATTAGTATAAATAATTATGCTTCATGTATGTAAAGAATCGGTTTCACTGATACTTTTTGATGTTAATTTTTGTATTTTATCTATCATTTTAACTGACAGACAAGTGAAATAGAAATATACTAGGAAGCTGTGAAACTGGTTCTAAATGTACCAAACAATCCTTCCAACATAAAAATTTGACTAAATTTTTGAAGTGAAACTTCTTTATCGGGGTTGGAAAAAAATTTAGTGTAACATTTTTTCGTTACGCGTGACATTTTTCCGTTACGCGCCATCTTTTTCTTATCCCTACCACGCGTGATTCGACGTATTTCTGTAAAGTTGCATATAGTAAATTATTTTTTGAAAAATAAAGTCATAAAGAAGTTTCACTTCTTACGTGTGTACACTAGTACACGCACACATTTTTTTTGCAGTTGTTTTTTTTTCTGTGTTTTAAATATATGTACAGGTATTTTAATGTCGAACAAACATTCAAATTATGTCCATATCCTATCACCAGGTGGAAGAAATCCTCGAGAAGGTGAAGAAGGAAGAACACATGTCTGATGAGGAAGACGCTGGACCTGGTATGGTGTTAGATGCTACTGCGGAGTTCTGTCGTACCCTGGGGGATATTCCCACGTACGGGCTCGCTGGGAACAGAGATACTACTACTGAGATTATGGTATGTTTAACTTTATGTTTTTAATGGTGGTATAGCGCGGAAAAATATTTTATATTACAGAATTTGGCAAATGTTTTGGTGGGTGGCCCTTTTGAGGTACTATGCCACTTATATCGCCACTATACTACCCATTGATAAAAAATATATACTTATTTAGAGCAGTGGTTGATGTCAGATTGGTTATGGGAGTTCATGAATAAATTCTACTGGGATCATTATTTTTCTGTACATATCTTCTCTGATGTTTTGTTCAACATTGATGAGCCTGAACATGAACCGCCCAAGATAAGCACTTCGATCTACGAGATTTTTTTTGTTCATAATTTGCAAATAACACTAATATTATAAAGCTAAAGAGTCTGCTTGTTTAAATGCGCTAATTTCAGGAACTGTAGTTTCAATTGAAAGTTTATTTCGGTACTAGATAGCCCATTTATCGAGGCAAGCTTATTTCTACTATATAAAAATAAGTCGGGTTTTCCTGACGCTATAACTCCAGAACGCGCGAACCGATTTCCACGGTTTTGCATTCGTTGGAAAGGTCTCTGGCTCCGTGAGGTTTTGTAGCAAAGAAAATTCAGGAAACATTTCAACAGAAAAGCGGGAAAACCGGGAAAATAATTTTTCACATACAGCGCCTTACGTAACATTTCGTTTGGTGTTTAAACTATGAAGGTGGTATTTAAACATAAGGTGGCGAAACGGAGTTCGCCGGGTTTGTTAGTAGGTTATATTATATAGATAGCATCACGCTAAGGCCAGGATCGGTGCACTGCGGGTAAAACTGCGGGCAAAGCTAGTTAATTAATGAAATATATAACAATTCATGTAATAATATATGAGTGTAGGACTTCGAGAAGACAGAAGTGGAGGGGGAGCCCGAGGTGGAGCAGAGTTCGGGCGCGTGGAGCAGAGTCGACATCGGCAGTGAGAAACCCGCTGACCTTGTAGATGGTATGTACTTAAATAAATATTGCTATTTAGAAATAATTTTTTTTTTTAATTAAACGCGATATTTGACTATTGATTGATTAAATAAATAAATATTTTCATAAATATTTCAGGATTTTCACACAGGGCACGATCTGATCCCATACTAAGCTTTAGCCTGTGTTATGGAAACTGATGGCTGATAAACATACATATATAATTTTAAATAAATACTTATATAGATAATTAACACCCAGATATAGAGCAAACATCTATGTTCAACACACAAATTTTTGCTCCGCGTGGGAATCCAACTCACGGCCTCCGGCTTGGAAGGCAGGGTCACAACCAACTAAGACCGGTCAGTCAAATATTGGAATTAAAGACTATTTTAAACGTGATGTTAACGATTTGTTATTGTCCATATCAGGTTCAACAGTAGACATATTATAATAGACATTTATCTATTACTAGCGCTCCGTCCCAGCTTCGTCCGTGGTACAAATTTACGTTTTCTCACCATAACAAGCATCCTCGTACTTCAAGTAATATCATTTAAAAAAAAGACTCACTCCGGGAGTGCCGGCAGAAGTGAAAACTTGATTATTAACGTTGAGCATGTTTGATATCCATCCGTCTTACGCTTTTTCGATCAGGTCACGTGTCCTGACGCGAGTTTAAGATTTTATATCGGTCAATTAAGGAAAGCTGGCATGTTCACAGTACTCACACTTATGCAATTTCACTTACAGTATGTTCAAAAATAAATGCGACTCTAGTTTCATTTTAGACTTGAATTGTAAAATGGTGCATTGTAGATAAATATATGCAAATATAATTATGAAAGCTCTCATAATTTACCTGTAAAATTATAATTTAAAAGTAAATCAATTGATGAACTTAATTATTTATTCTAATAATAATCAATTGGATAAAAGTATTAATAATCATTCAATTATCAAATAATAATTAAATTTCAGGTCATAAAAACAATGCAAATAACACGTGTACGCTCACTCCCAACATACGGATGGTTGTTTTGATAATGATTTAAATAACGGACGTCTTCTGCAGTTGCGGAGCAGTCTTGTCCTGACTTTGGTCGAGTAAAGATATATAAGAAATATTATATTTGTAGGAAGTACGTAATACCTACCAATACGCGCTAACAAATATGTGTTACATGTTTATTGTATAATTTTCACACTATTGATTTTCTCAAACTCAAACATTTATACAATTAGACTTCTTCTAGAAGCACTTTTGAATCGTCATAACAGTTTAACAGTTTTAACATTTACCACCAATTCAGAAAGCAGTATCTATAGAGAAGAAGAAGAATCTATTTAATCATAATCGTAATCTTATACTTCACTGAAACTTTCATCGCTCGAAGAACTCGATGTTTCGTCGTCGGAATTTCTTAATGTTATTATAAATGAGTCAGTGTAATTATCTACTTTTGGTTCTAATTGAATATATTTTTCCTCATGTTCTCGCGTCTTTCTCCAAACGTCACTAAACATATCCAGACTAATAGCATTTGCTTCCTTTCTAAATAATTCTTCCACAGTTTTCAAGTTAAAGTTCACATTTTGTGATGCTACTTTCCCTTTAATTATGCCCCATAGTAACTCTATTGGGTTGAGTTCTGGATGGTGGAAGGCGCAATACACTATGTCCATGATCTTTGAGGATTGCATCAAGTAAAAATTGTGTATAGTTTGGCTTATTTTTTTTAATAATGTCATAAAGAATAGGTATTGTGTTTCTTTCTGGATATGGTATATTATGTTTGTCCAACCAAGCTAACATGTCACTTTTTCTTGAATGCGATGTGGGCACTGGATCCGATGCGACGTTGTGGTATGATGCATTATCGAGTACTAAGGGTGCACTCACACACATCAGTCACCGTCACGGCACCGATGACTGATCGGTGACGGTTTGTGTACGTATCCACAAACACCAGTCACCGTCATGTTGTCCGTCAGTCACGTCGCCGGTTTGACTGAATCATTGAACACATACATCAGGTTAGTCAGTGATTAGACGTGTGTCACGCTAGAGAACATGTAGCAATTATTGACGGTAGCACGACGCTGACTGAACTGAGACGTGACGGCACCGGGTGAGTGGGGATAAAAGTATGATACATGTATGGAAAGATTATTTGACGTGCCTGACCGGTGACGTCACTGATAGATTTCGTGCCGGCGACTGTCGTGTGGGAACAGAGTCATACTAGAACTATTGATACATATTTTTTTTTAATCCTGTCCGGTGACGTGCCGTGACGGTGACTGATGTGTGTGAGTGCACCCTAAAACTGACTGAGGTGGTAAATTTGGAAGAAGTTTTTCTATGAAATAAAATATTATCTATGCTTAGGAATGCTTTTCCCTTATGCCCGAGATCCAAAAAGCTAGTTTTAGATCAACAACTTTACGAACACTTCCAAAGAACACATACCGCAATAAGACATTGGTATTCAATTTTAAGTAAGTAAGAACAACCGATATCGTTTGTAAATTAATGTAAATGGTGATAACTCTGATAATTAATTAGTAATTTGATTTTTGAAAAAAAAAATGCCGATTTTAGTCAAAATTTATATTTTTCTAACAAGATCCTTATCATCCAAATTTCCACATTGGTGAGAAAAATTGACATTTCTAATGAAAATGAACAAAAAATTAAATGATTTTATTAAATACTGTAAAATAGTCTATAATTCTTCCATTTACTGTATCACAAAATTCTTCATAGATTTTTAGATATTCGTACTACACCAATTACATCACCCTGTATTTATAAACAATTGCAAAATAAAAGCTACACATAGGCCGGGAGATACTGACACAAAATTTCGGGTCATTTGTAACAGAATGGCGGTTCTACAGGGGTCTTATTACGCAATGACAAAAAGAAAAATGATGGTCAGAACGCTGGTACCGGCGGACTAGTCGCGTGGGCGTTAGTCGAACTCGTCGGATAAATAGCGAAAGTCAAACGATTTGTAACACAAAAATTTTAGAATTTACCGATAGCCCATAAAAAAGATGTAGGCGGTAGTGTCATGCCATACTTTTCCGGTGTAACTACGAATAAAATCTTACAATAAGAAAAAAATCTTATACACATTCGCCACCTCCCACAGGTATGGCATTATCACACTTCTATTTATAATCATTCAGGAGTTGTTGAAAAAAAAATGTAGGGCATCACACATGACACATCGTTTGGCGAGAAAAAAAAATTCAAAAATTTGCAGATTTTCCGCGGTATGGCGACTATTTGGAATCGTCCGAAAAGTATGGCATGGCGATTTTAGTAAATGGCTGCACGACGATGGTTAACTGTGCAAAAGTTAGCCCGGTACAAATGGTTGAATTGTTTTATTAAATCAACGCATTCACGTCGGTAAGGCGGACTGTAAGTCACATCGTAAAAGTATGGCATGACACTACCGCCTACCTACATCTTTTTTAAGGGCTATCGGTAAATTCTAAAATTTTTGTGTTACAAATCGTTGGACTTTCGCTATTTATCCGACGAGTGTGACTAACGCCCACGCGACTAGTCCACCGGTACCAGCGTTCTGACCATCATTTTTCTTTTTGTCATTGCGTACTAAGACCCCTCTAGACCGCCATCCTGTTACAAATGACCCGAAATTTTGTGTCAGTATCTCCCGGCCTAACATGTGCAATGTGTAAATGTGTTGACGTTCCAGCTCTTCTTAATAAAGGTATACACATTACAGAAAAAGTGCTCAACGCCGCTAAAGAAGTTTTCACTTCAAAAAATTCGAAATCGGTTCAGCCGTTCTCGAGTTATGCGCTTACCAACACATTTGTGATTCATATCTATATTTGTTAATATGTATTCCAGGTTCGTCAGTAGGTCTGGCAGCTGAACCAGCACTCGGTGCAGGTGTAGCGGGAGCCCTGCAGCTGGCGCTCAGCAAGGGATACTTGGAGAAGAACGTAGCACCTGCAGCTGCTCCCCGCGCTGCGCATGCGCTGCTGCATGCTAAACATTACTCGATTGAGGATAAGACTTATGGGTGAGAGGGGTATAGTATGAGTGTTGAGTTTGAAGGGGGGCAGGGAGGACTGTACTAACTTTGAGCCCGAGTGTTATGCGCGAAGAAAATTTGCACGAATATAAGATGTTGTCCCGTGATAAAATGTTGTATTTGTCACACTTTAACCTTCTAATTATGTACTTCAAAAAAAAAAAGTATATCATAAATTGTTGGGATGTATTGTGATGGTAACGCATTTTCACAATTGAAAATATTTATAAAGAATACAAAAAAAAAAAACATGTATAGGCAATACAAAAAAATATTACAAAAAGAAAAAATTGTTACCAAGATTGGTTTTTTCATTTAATTTCACTGACCGTGCCTCCCATAGTCTATAGTGCTAAAAAAAATGATCACTTACATTTTCAGCGAGGACGACAAGGCGGGTCGCCGCGAGCGGCACCACCACTCGCACGGCGGCAGCGAGTTCCGCGAGAAGACCAACTTCAGACCCAACGTGAAGCTCGAGTACGCGGACGACGACGGGCGGCCGCTCTGCCCCAAGGAGGCCTTCCGCTACCTCTCGCACAAGTTCCACGGCAAGGGGCCCGGCAAGAACAAGCAGGAGAAGCGCATCAAGAAGCAGCAGCAGGAGGGGGTCAGTGCGCACTAGACATACACACATATGCACAACACATACATCCCTAACCTATTAAAGCACCTGTTACAGCTTCTGGACCTGTAAAAGCACCTGTTACAGCTCCCTGACCTGTTAAAACACTTGTAATAGGTCCCTGGCCTATAAAAGCATCTGTTGTAGCTCCCTGACCTGATAAAACACCTGTTACAGCTTCCGGACCTGTAAAAGCACCTGTTACAGCTTCCGGACCTGTAAAAGCACCTGTAACAGCTCCCTGACCTGTTAAAACACCTGTAATAGCTCCCTGGCCTATAAAAGCATCTGTTGTAGCTCCCTGACCTGATAAAACACCTGTTACAGCTTCCGGACCTGTAAAAGCATCTGTTACAGCTTCCGGACCTGTAAAAGCACCTGTTACAGCTCCCTGACCTGTAAAAGCACCTGTTACAGCTTCCGGACCTGTAAAAGCACCTGTTACAGCTTCCGGACCTGTAAAAGCAACTGTTACAGCTTCCGGACCTGTAAACGAACCTGTAACAGCTCCCTGACCTGTTAAAACACCTGTAATAGCTTCCGGACCTGTAAAAGCACCTGTTACAGCTCCCTGACCTGTTAAAGCACCTGTAACAGCTTCCGGACCTGTAAAAGCAACTGTTACAGCTTCCGGACCTGTAAACGAACCTGTAACAGCTCCCTGACCTGTTAAAACACCTGTAATAGCTTTCGGACCTGTAAAAGCACCTGTTACAGCTCCCTGACCTGTTAAAGCACCTGTAACAGCTTCCGGACCTGTAAAGGCACCTGTTACAGCTCCCTGACCTGTAAAAGCACCTGTTACAGCTCCCTGACCTGTAAAAGCACCTGTTACAGCTCCCTGACCTGTTAAAACACCTGTAATAGCTCCCTAGCCTATAAAAGCATCTGTTGTAGCTCCCTGACCTGATAAAACACCTGTTACAGCTTCCGGACCTGTAAAAGCACCTGTTACAGCTTCCGGACCTGTAAAAGCACCTGTTACAGCTCCCTGACCTGTTAAAGCACCTGTTACAGCTTCCGGACCTGTAAAAGCACCTGTTACAGCTTCCGGACCTGTAAAAGCAACTGTTACAGCTTCCGGACCTGTAAACGAACCTGTAACAGCTCCCTGACCTGTTAAAACACCTGTTATAGCTTCCGGACCTGTAAAAGCACCTGTTACAGCTCCCTGACCTGTAAAAGCATCTGTTGAAGCTCCCTGACCTGATTAAACACCTGTTACAGCTTCCGGACCTGTAAAAGCGCCTGTTACAGCTTCTGGACCTGTAAAAGCACCTGTTACAGCTTCCGGACCTGTAAAAGCACCTGTTACAGCTTCCGGACCTGTAAAAGCAACTGTTACAGCTTCCGGACCTGTAAACGAACCTGTAACAGCTCCCTGACCTGATAAAACACCTGTTATAGCTTCCGGACCTGTAAAAGCACCTGTTACAGCTCCCTGACCTGTTAAAGCACCTGTAACAGCTTCCGGACCTGTAAAAGCACCTGTTACAGCTCCCTGACCTGTTAAAACACCTGTAATAGCTCCCTGGCCTATAAAAGCATCTGTTGTAGCTCCCTGACCTGATAAAACACCTGTTACAGCTTCCGGACCTGTAAAAGCACCTGTTACAGCTCCCTGACCTGTAAAAGCACCTGTTACAGCTCCCTGACCTGTTAAAACACCTGTAATAGCTCCCTGGCCTATAAAAGCATCTGTTGTAGCTCCCTGACCTGATAAAACACCCGTTACAGCTTCCGGACCTGTAAAAGCATCTGTTGAAGCTCCCTGACCTGATTAAACACCTGTTACAGCTTCCGGACCTGTAAAAGCGCCTGTTACAGCTTCTGGACCTGTAAAAGCACCTGTTACAGCTTCCGGACCTGTAAAAGCACCTGTTACAGCTCCCGGACCTGCAAAAGCACCTGTTACAGCACCCTGACCTGTTAAAACACCTGTAATAGCTCCCTGTCCTGTTAAAGCATCTGTTGTAGCTCCCTGACCTGGTAAAACACCTGTTATAGCTCACTGACCTGTTAAAGCAACTGTTACAGCTCCCTGACCTGTTAAAACACATGTAATAGCTTCCAGACCTGTATAAGCACCTGTTACAGCTCCCTGACCTGTAAAAGCACCTGTTGTAGCTCCCTGACCTGATAAAACACCTGTTACATCTGCCTGACCTGTTTAAACACCTGTTACAGCTTCCGGACCTGTAAAAGCACCTGTTACAGCTCCCTGACCTGTTAAAACACATGTAATAGCTTCCAGACCTGTATAAGCACCTGTTACAGCTCCCTGACCTGTAAAAGCACCTGTTACAGCTTCCGGACCCGTAAAAGCACCTGTTACAGCTCCCTGACCTGTAAAAGCACCTGTTACAGCTTCCGGACCTGTAAAAGCACCTGTTACAGCTTCCGGACCTGTAAAAGCAACTGTTACAGCTTCCGGACCTGTAAAAGCACCTGTTACAGCTCCCTGACCTGTAAACGAACCTGTTACAGCTCCCTGACCTGTTAAAACACCTGTAATAGCTTCCGGACCTGAAAAAGCACCTGTTACAGCTCCCTGACCTGTTAAAGCACCTGTTACAGCTTCCAAACCTGTAAAAGCACCTGCTACAGCTCCCTGACCTGTAAAAGCACCTGTTACAGCTCCCTGACCTGTAAAAGCACCTGTTACAGCTTCCTGACCTGATAAAACACCTGTTACATCTGCCTGACCTGTTAAAACACCTATGACAGCTTCCGGACCTGTAAAAGCACCTGTTACAGCTCCCTGACCTGTTAAAACACATGTAATAGCTTCCGGACCTTAAAAGCACCTGTTTCAGCTCCCTGAAATGTAAAAGCACCTGTAACAGCTTCCGGACCTGTAAAATCACCTGCTACAGCTCCCTGACCTATAAAAGCATCTGTTGTAGTTCCCTGACCTGATAAAACACCTGTAATAGCTTCCGGACCTGTAAAAGCACCTGTTACAGCTCCCTGACCTGTTAAAGCACCTGTAACAGCTTCCAAACCTGTAAAAGCACCTGCTACAGCTCCCTGACCTGTAAAAGCACCTGTTACAGCTCCCTGACCTGATAAAACACCTGTTACATCTGCCTGACCTGTTAAAACACATGTTATAGCTTCCGGACCTGTTAAAGCACCTGTTACAGCTTCCGGACCTGTAATGGCAACTGATACAGCTTCTGGACCTGTAAAAGCACCTGTTACAGCTTTCGGACCTGTAAAAGCAACTGTTACAGCTTCCGGACCTGTAAACGAACCTGTAACAGCTCCCTGACCTGTTAAAACACCTGTAATAGCTTCCGGACCTGTTAAAGCACCTGTTACAGCTCCCTGACCTGTTAAAGCACCTGTAACAGCTTCCGGACCTGTAAAAGCACCTGCTACAGCTCCCTGACCTGTAAAAGCACCTGTTACAGCTCCCTGACCCGATAAAACACCTGTTACATCTGCCTGACCTGTTAAAACACCTGTTACAGCTTCCGGACCTGTAAAAGCACCTGTTACATCTCCCTGACCTGTTAAAGCACCTGTAATAGCTTCCAGACCTGTAAAAGCACCTGTTACAGCTCCCTGACCTGTAAAAGCACCTGTTACAGCTTCCGGACCCGTAAAAGCACCTGTTACAGCTCCCTGACCTGTAAAAGCACCTGTTACAGCTTCCGGACCTGTAAAAGCACCTGTTACAGCTTCCGGACCTGTAAAAGCAACTGTTACAGCTTCCGGACCTGTAAACGAACCTGTAACAGCTCCCTGACCTGTTAAAACACCTGTAATAGCTTCCGGAACTGTAAAAGCACCTGTAACAGCTTCTAAACCTGTAAAAGCACCTGCTACAGCTCCCTGACCTGTAAAAGCACCTGTTACAGCTCCCTGACCTGTAAAAGCACCTGTTACAGCTTCCTGACCTGATAAAACACCTGTTACATCTGCCTGACCTGTTAAAACACCTGTTACAGCTTCCGGACCTGTAAAAGCACCTGTTACAGCTCCCTGACCTGTTAAAACACATGTTATAGCTTCCGGACCTGTTAAAGCACCTGTTACAGCTTCCGGACCTGTAATGGCAACTGATACAGCTTCTGGACCTGTAAAAGCACCTGTTACAGCTTCCGGACCTGTAAAAGCAACTGTTACAGCTTCCGGACCTGTAAACGAACCTGTAACAGCTCCCTGACCTGTTAAAACACCTGTAATAGCTTCCGGACCTGTAAAAGCACCTGTTACAGCTCCCTGACCTGTTAAAGCACCTGTAACAGCTTCCGGACCTGTAAAAGCACCTGCTACAGCTCCCTGACCTGTAAAAGCACCTGTTACAGCTCCCTGACCTGATAAAACACCTGTTACATCTGCCTGACCTGTTAAAACACCTGTTACAGCTTCCGGACCTGTAAAAGCACCTGTTACATCTCCCTGACCTGTTAAAACACATGTAATAGCTTCCAGACCTGTAAAAGCACCTGTTACAGCTCCCTGACCTGTAAAAGCACCTGTTACAGCTTCCGGACCCGTAAAAGCACCTGTTACAGCTCCCTGACCTGTAAAAGCACCTGTTACAGCTTCCGGACCTGTAAAAGCACCTGTTACAGCTGCCGGACCTGTAAAAGCAACTGTTACAGCTTCCGGACCTGTAAACGAACCTGTAACAGCTCCCTGACCTGTTAAAACACCTGTAATAGCTTCCGGACCTGTAAAAGCACCTGTTACAGCTTCCGGACCTGTAAAAGCACCTGTTACAGCTCCCTGACCTGTAAAAGCACCTGTTACAGCTTCCGGACCTGTAAAAGCACCTGTTACAGCTTCCGGACCTGTAAAAGCAACTGTTTCAGCTTCCGGACCTGTAAACGAACCTGTAACAGCTCCCTGACCTGTTAAAACACCTGTTATAGCTTCCGGACCTGTAAAATCACCTGCTACAGCTCCCTGACCTGTAAAAGCATCTGTTGTAGCTCCCTGACCTGATAAAACACCTGATACATCTGCCTGTCCTGTTAAAACACCTGCTACAGCTCCCTGGCCTATAAAAGCATCCGTTGTAGCTCCCTGACCTGATAAAACACCTGTAATAGCTTCCGGACCTGTAAAAGCGCCTGTTACAGCTCCCTGACCTGTTAAAGCACCTGTAACAGCTTCCAAACCTGTAAAAGCACCTGCTACAGCTCCCTGACCTGTAAAAGCACCTGTTACAGCTCCCTGATCTGATAAAACACCTGTTACATCTGCCTGACCTGTTAAAACACCTGTTACAGCTTCCGGACCTGTAAAAGCACCTGTTACAGCTCCCTGACCTGTTAAAACACATGTTATGGCTTCCGGACCTGTAAAGCACCTGTTACAGCTCCCTGACCTGTAAAAGCACCTGTCACAGCTTCCGGACCTGTAAAATCACCTGCTTCAGCTCCCTGACCTGTAAAAGCATCTGTTGTAGCTCCCTGACCTGATAAAACACCTGATACATCTGCCTGTCTTGTTAAAACACCTGTTACAGCTTCTGGACCTGTAAAAGCACCTGTTACAGCTCCCTGACCTGTTAAAACACCTGTAATAGCTTTCGAACCTGTAAAAGCACCTGTTACAGCTCCTTGACCTGTAAAAGCATCTGTTGAAGCTCCCTGACCTGATTAAACACCTGTTACAGCTTCCGGACCTGTAAAAGCGCCTGTTACAGCTCCCCGACCTGTAAAAGCGCCTGTTACAGCTTCCGGACCTGTAAAAGCGCCTGTTACAGCTTCCGGACCTGTAAAAGTACCTGTTACATTTTTTGGACCTGTAAAAGCACCTGTTACAGCTTCCGGACCTGTAAAAGCACCTGTTACAGCTCCTGGACCTGTAAAAGCACCTGTAACAGCTGCCTGACCTGTTAAAGGACCTGTTACAGCTCCCTGACCTGATATAACACCTGTAACAGCTTCTGGACCTGTAAAAGCACTTCTGGACCTGTAAAAGCACCTGTTACAGCTACCTGACCTGTTAAAAGCATCTGTTACAGTTTCCGGACCTGTAAAAGTACCTGTTACAGCTCCCTGACCTGATATAACACCTGTAACAGCTTCTGGACCTGTAAAAGCACTTCTGGACCTGTAAAAGCACCTGTTACAGCTACCTGACCTGTTAAAAGCATCTGTTACAGTTTCCGGACCTGTAAAAGCACCTGTTACAGTTTCCGGACCTGTAAAAGCACCTGTTACAGCTTCTGGACCTGTAAAAGCACTTCTGGACCTGTAAAAGCACCTGTTACAGCTCCCTGACCTATTAAAGCATCTGTCAGCTCTCTTACCTGAAAAATCACCTGCTATAAAATGAAATAATTTCTAACATTTAAATGTCAACTTGCAGCTGATGAAGAAGATGAGCTCCACGGACACGCCGCTGGGCACACTGCACATGCTGCAGCAGAAACAGAAAGAAACACACTCGCCGTATATTGTGCTGAGCGGCACCAAGCGGGATACTAACAACTAAACCATTATAATATATATCCTAAAATACATAATAATAACAACCATAAGCCCATTACAAAATAGTTCAGATGCATGGAAAAATTGACATAGTATAATGAAATTGTAGATGTAAAAAGTATTTTTGTGTAACAAATGTGTAAAAACGGTGTTGGTATCAATTGTATTCAATATTCGTGTAATTCATTTGTTTGATTTTATGAATTGCATCGTTAATAAAAACCATTTCAGTGTCTAGCTATGTATGGTTTCATTAAATTTTTGTATACTTACCTGTCTTTTCTAATTAATTAAAGTAAAGTTTTATTCCATTCTCTTCATCAAAATGTATCCTATTTTAATATGAATAAAATTATTAACAGAAAATGTGTGTTTTATTTATAATTGCAAACCTTAGTAGTGTAGATCCTACCTACAGAGGAAATGTAGGTACCATTTAAGGGAATATTAAAAATGACATCTATCTTCCTACAGATAAACAAATTTGAATAATAAATACAAAATTTATTTTATTTAGCTGCATTTTTATACTGAGGTTTCTCACAAAATTGCATTTGTCATAAATATAAAGTTATCTGTCTAAAATCTAAATAAACATAGTTCAACAAAGAACCAAAAAATTATGATTTTCCTGAATATGCATTAAATGTATATATATCCGTGTTGTGCTCTATAATGCTTATTTGTATAACATGAGCTGGCTCCACACGCTTGGTGTTTACAAACAATCACACATACTATTCACTCACAGACACCGTAAACGAACAGGCAGGCATTCGGCAGGCTCTTGATAACGTGCTGTCGAAATGTAACTTCTTTTGTAACTTTTTGTTTCAAATAAAATTCTATAAATTACTGGCAGAAAATATTATGAGCAATGATAAAAGGAGTCAAAAGAACAAGAAATACTGTCATAACACAGTTTAACAGATTTAATAAACACAAATATAAAAGTCAACTTATTAATTTTAAGAAGATTATTTTCATTAAGTAATGGCGGATAATGAGACCCGTTTAAGTTTGACTCGACCGACGCCTCTTGATATTATTGCATTCATTCCATACGCATGTTACCAAATGGAGGCCCAATTCGAAGTCAAGAGTGTTAACACGAGTTAAGAGTAAGTTTATTTTATTTGTAACTAATTACAGCAACTTATATTTTAAGAATTAAAATGTATAAATATATTAGATGCAAATAAAAGAGGAATATCAAAATAAATACATATTTTTCAGAGGAGTATGTGAGTGTATCTGAGAAGAATAAAAAAACAAAACGTGAAAGATCTATCATGCAGTACACGTCGACCGCGCGCATGTCTCAAGAAAAGGAAAAAACGGAGTCACAGTTGGCGTTCGGCGTCACCGACCACAGCCAGATGGTGCTGATCATCGCGATCTGCGACAGCGCCGGCCACCTCGTCGAACTGCTGTTCCAGCGCACCTCAGTGCCTCAGCTGCGCCTGGAAGTCATAGGCTTTTGTCTTCCATATCAGCCATATTTGAACAGAATCACGATACGCTGGGGAGCTATCGATGGTTACAGCATCTATGAGATAACGAAACATTTGCGACAGTCCCACATAACAGAAATATGCCTGGACGATTCTCCGGTTGCGCACTACAATCAATATTTGCTCCTCGAGTATCAAACTAACTTAAAGTACTTGAGTCTTGAAAGGTGCGGTTTGGTCGATAGAGATTGTATTCGTATCGCTGCTCAATTAGTTTACCCACAGCCCGCATCTCGTACCCTGCGCGTTTTGTCGCTGGCTTCAAACACTATAACCAACGATGGCGCCATTGCTTTAGGTTCAATGCTGCGCAGCAACCGACAATTGCGATTTCTTAACTTATCTGGAAACCAAATTTCAGACAGTGGAGCGGCAGCCATCTTCAGTAGTTTGATGGAATTTCCTATGACTTATGATGAAATTGTATCAAAACGAGCACGTAGTATAGAATATTTAAACAGACAAAAAGAAGTTTATATTAAATGCTATAAGGAACTGCTCAATACGCCCGTCGCAAAATCATTGGACGATCGTGGCAGTGGAAAGAAGAGGAGCGTTCGTCCTAAGCGGCAGAGCACTACGGCTCTCATCACTAATTCTGAGCCACTCTCTCCCACGGACAATATTGCATCTAAAGCAAAGAAAATGACATTTGATCTCATTGGACCGAACAACGAAACATTTTGTGCGAGAGACACTATACGCAAAGATTCTTACTTATATTCTATAGGCATTTTGAGTCTCTCTTACCTTAATCTGTCCTATAATAACCTGGGACATGAAAGTCTAGTAAAACTATTACGGGTGATCCGATACCAAGAGAGTTTAAAATGCAAAACAGCTGAAGTTGGATTGGTCCGAGTTATGGTGGAGGGAAATCCGATGCCAAGTAGGAGTTGTGAACTGGAAGCCATACAAGACTTCACTTACTGCATCGGTATGAGTGGAACACAATTTACACTAGTTAAATGTGAAAAGCTCAAACCTATGAAACTTGGTAAAAGATAGGTCAAGTTTTTAATTTCTTTAAATAGTTTTTATTTTATGGTACTTTTATAAGAATATCATGTGCTAATTATGCTATTTCTGTATTCCCTATAATAATTTATGAATAATTTCATGTTGTATTACTTTCTATTTCATAATTTATATTAAATAACGAAATGAGTGAATAATATGCGTTTTATTTAGCCTCTGCTTGTTTTGAGAGTCATGCACGTACATTCTGTACGTTTTTTTGTATTTGTGTGTACTGTGTATGATTGGATCTGGCATGAATATTTAAAATTTCTCATTTTCTACATGCGCTTTATACCAATAATAAAATTTAAGTGTCTCAAATAACCTTTTTTACCAAATGCATATGGATGTATGTACGGTACATAGTATAATAATATATTTTTGTCAATTTGGACCAATTTTTATGAAATTTTTTGAGTGATATACACAAATTTTCATAAAAATTGTAGTAGTGGTAGGTTTGAGAATCGGCCAACATCTATTTTTCACAACCCAGTAATAAGCGTGTCCTACCAGAACAATGTTTTTCGGGTCAACTAGAAAATTATATTGTTAATTAGGAAATTAAAGGATACAAATAAAACACCGTTTTATTTTCATGTTTTTATTTATCTTTAACAATCATTCCAACTGTAAACAACCTTAATGATATACATAGCACACTTATATTGCTGCTGATCCATTGAAATGTTACATTTTTTAGGCCTGACCTTGAGTTTTTTAGAGGATGCAATTTTATTTTTTTGATGTGTAGGGGGGGTCAGTGTGAAGCTAAAACCAAGTTTGTGGGGTCGCCACCCTTGTCCCATGGCCGCCATCTTGAAAATAGCGGTTGAAATGGTTTTAACGATATATCTCTTAAACTATTTATCTGATAATAAAACACTTTTAACATTATTTGTTGCAAATTAAATTCTCTACAACTTTGATTCAGTAACTTTTTGTCGTAGAACTATAAATAAAAAAGTTATAAGCGAAAATGTTCAGAAATTAGAGCTATTTATATTTTTCAATAAAACTTTTTTTTATCATTTTACGAAGAAATTATATTAGACTATTTTTGTAGATTGTTTTTCGAGGAGCAACTTTTATATACAACATTTTTTCATTACGTCAATAGCTAAGGTTTTACAGCGCTCAGAAGTGAGTACTATTTTTCAGTAGTAACTATACATAATAAAGTGGCTATTGGCTCTTTTCCCAGACTCCACAACAATGGAAGCACACTGCAGAACATTTCAGCCCTGCTTTTCGACGTAAAAAAAAACGCACTTCCAGACTCTACCTCCTGGGTTGTGGGGAAAAGATTCAATAATTAATTATTAATATTATTGTAAAATTAATTATTAAAAATATTATTATAATAAAAATAAAATAATTACTGGTGACAAATTATTATTAGTACACACATAATATATCGTATTCTGTAAAGTAAAGAGTACTTAAAATAGTACTCACTTCGGATGGCTGTAAAACCTTAGCTATTTACTTAATGAAAAAATGTTGTAAATAAAAGTTGTTCTACGAAAAACAATCTACAAAAATGGTCTGATATAATTTCTTCGTAAACTTATAAAAAAAAGTTTTATTGAAAAATATAAACATCTCTAATTTCTGAACATTTTCGCTTATAACTTTTTTGTTTATAGTTCTACGACAAAAAGTTACTGAACCTAAGTTGTAGAGAATTTAATTTGCAACGAATAATGTTAACATTGTTTTATTATCATATAAATAGTTTAAGAGATCTGAGATATATCGTAAAAACCATTTCAACCGCTATTTTCAAGATGGCGGCCGTGGGACAAGGGTGGCGACCCCACAAACTTGGTGATAGCTTCACACTGACCCCCCCTACATATCAAAAAAATAAAATTGCGTCCTCTAAAAAATGCGACCCCAAATGTAACTTTTCAATGGACCGTGCCAGTTACAAAGTCTTTTAGACAATAATTTTACGAGTAATTATCATTTATGAAAGTATACAATATTATAATTTAAAAAAGGATGTAAATTACTACAAAACAATTCATTTCAATATACCGAACTTTTTTCTAAAAATAATCTATATTGTGTCTTGTAAATACTGAATTTTTCAAACATTATAATGATTGTATTGAGCAATAAAAATAGTGGAATGTTCTAAAATTACTTCATTTTACGTATATTAATGCCTCTGTATTAAAATATAAAATTTAATCTAAATTATGTACAGATTCACAATAAAACTTTAATCTATTATTCATTATAAATTATTATACATAAATATGTTTTCAGGAAGACTCCATACGCTTATTGCTTTTATACATAGGCAAGGAATTAGAGTATCTTATATCTAAACATCCATTCTAACTTACATACATCTGATGAGTCACAGTTCGACCGGTTTAATATCATTTGTTAAAATAATAAAATTTCTTCACATTTGGCATCTATAATGTACACATAATATTGCACGCCTCATAAGCGAAGCGTTGAGGTGGGTACTACTGTCACTTCGCGCAAAACATCTGATTTTTCAAACTTAAAATGTCTTTATGTACGTATACATTGCACTTGTAAGATAATACATACACACACATATTAAGAATAAACACTATTTTTAACATTCATGATATTTTTGATGTCATTTTTGTTATTTAAACTAGTTAAAAAACAGTTTAAAAAAGTTCTGTCTTTGACGTCCGTGTGTCTGTATGTGCGGAGGATTTTCTTGTTAACACGATAGCGACCGAAATACTTTACTAATCGAGTCTTTTTTTTTCTCTTACGCTTGAGTATGCTCAGGAATAGAACCCTTTCATTTTTAGGGTTCCGTAGCCAAAATGGCAAAAACGGAACCCTTATAGTTTCGTCATGTCCGTCTGTCCGTCTGTCCGTCTGTCCGTCTGTCACAGCCGATTTACTCGGAAACTATAAGTACTACAGTGATGAAATTTGATGGGAATATGTGTTGTATGAACCGCTACAAAAATATGACACTAAATAGTAAAAAAAAGAATTGGGGGTGGGGCCCCCCATACATGTAACTGAGGGATGAAATTTTTTTTTTCGATGTACATACCCGTGTGGGGTATCAATGGAAAGGTCTTTTAAAAAGATTTAAAGCTTTTCGAGGGTAGGCGCCAAAAAGTCATAACGTATTTTTCTTGCTCTTAAGTGTTTAATAATAAAATAAATTAATTTAACGTACATTTTTATGAAATTACAATCTTAAAATATTCTGTACCTACCAGCTTTAATATCCACTAAAAAATTTCATTTGAATAAACTGCTTAACAACAACTTCACTAGAACATAATATTGATCCAAATCATGACATCTATAGAATCACTGAAACAGTCCATGGTTGACCTGACGGTCACTTTTAACAAGAGGATGGCAGAATTCCAGAAGAATTTGGTAAATCCAGCCCCTGCAAGCACTGATACATCCACTCAAATTGCTGCCGAGTTCAACACGTTCCGTGCATTTGTCACAACATCACTTGATTGCCTGCAGTCCCAACTGGAAATTTTGATGAAGCTATATGATCAACAAGAAACAAGAAGTAGACGCAAAATGTTACTCATTCACGGTGTTCCTGAAAAGAGTCAAGAGAATCCGTCAGTTCTTGTGTGTGATCTTATCTCCAAGCACTTCAAACTTCCAAATTTCTCTGAAGAGTCCATAAATCGTTGCCATCGTTTGGGTCGAATGCAGGAGAGTAAACCTAGACCAATCATTTTAAAGCTAAGTGATGTGAAACTCCGAGATAAGTTGTGGTCAAATAAAATCTCCTTAAAAGGCTCGGGTATAACTCTATCTGAGTTTCTGACCAAGCAACGTCACAATGCTTTTATGTCTGCTCGTAAGCGTTTCGGTATCGATAAGTGCTGGACTAGAGACGGCTGCATTTTCATAATTGGACCAAATGGCTCCCGCTACCGAGCAACCTGCATTGCAGATGTTGATGCAATATCCGTTCCTGATGCTGCTTGTTCTACATCTTCTGTTCCAGCTAGTGGGAATCATACGAAAGATGACAAGATTGTAGGCTCTAGACCAAAAAGACTGCAAAAAGTGAAATAATGTGTAATTTTACTTTGTTATTGTTGTGGCTTTGTAAGTATGTCATACTACACTTTTTATTTAATCTTTTCGACGATTACCTTGTTATTTACTTTCTTATATTATATTCCATATATATAAACTTTCTCTAAATAACATTAATTGTAAATTTATACATAAAAGTAAGGTAAATCTAAAATTAACAACAATAAACAACCTTCAAAGTTATAATTATTTTTCTTATGTCACTTAGTTGTCAAGTCAATGTCAAAATCTGTCAAAGAGTAGTTTTTAGTCGTGTTGATACTAAGACTTTGGTTCAATTAATTGTTAAAATTAAAAATTATGTTCTGCCTTGTTTTTGTATAGATATTGTAATTATTTGGTTTGTCAAGCGTTTATTATGTAATAATTTCATTTTATTTTGCTGGAGGGTACAGGATAAATGCATAGTACAACTTCGTTTATTTACTATATTTTATATATTATTCATTTATTATATTTTTTATAGGTATATATTATATTTATATATATATATATATTTTTTTCTTATTTATAATTATTTTAAAGAATGTCTTTTAGCGATATAAATAGTAGCTCTGATGAATTCCTATCCATTTCCTCGTCTGGTAGCTCGTGCAGTAACGATAATTTTTACGATGCATCTTTTCCTTCTATTAATTCCTCAATTTCTTCCGAATTCTCCTCTTATCCTCAAAATTTCAACGTAGTTCACATAAACGCTCAGAGCATTCCGGCGCACTTTCCTGATATGTTGATCTCTTTTGACTGCACTAATCTCCACGCTATCTTGGTGTCCGAGTCTTGGCTCAAACCTAGTCTTCCTTCTTCCTTCTATCATCTTCCTGGCTTTCACTTAATTCGTAACGACCGTGTCGGAAGGGGTGGTGGGGGTGTGGCTATTTACTTACGATCGCACATTCCTTTCACTATTATTAGCTCTTCACCTCAGCCTCCTCCATCCGATGCGGCGGAACATCTTCTCATCGAAATTTCCCTCCTTCACACAAAAGTTCTTCTGGGTGTTTTCTATAGTCCCTCTGTAACCACTAATTTCTTCAACAACTTTGAAAACACTCTTGACGAGCACATCCCTCTATATACTCATGTAATTTTGATGGGAGATTTTAATACATGTTTATTACGAAAAGATTCGCGTAGCTCTAAACTCCTTTCTATCACTGACTCCTTTAATTTACATTGTCTATCCTCAAAAGCAACACACTTCTTCCCAAACTCTACTCCTTCTCTTTTAGATTTAATGTTTGTCTCAGCACCTAATCTGGTTCCTAAGCACGGGCAATTCCCAGCCGTCTCCTTCTCCTATCACGACCTTATTTTCCTCTCCTACAACATCCAGTTGCCCCGTGCAAAAAAAGTAACTGTCCTGCGTCGTAACTTTGGTGGTGTGGACAAAGAGCGACTTTGTGATGATGCCCGCAATATTAATTGGATGCCTGTCTTAAACGCTGAATCGATTGACGACAAGGTTCAGAACTTTAGTCTCCTTATAACTCAGTTATACGATAGGCATGCACCACTTAGGCCAGTAAAATTAAAGCAAGCTCCTTCACCTTGGCTTACACCCGAAATCCGACTTTTGATAAAGAAAAAAAATCGTGCAAAAGCTAAACTGAGATCCTGTAAGTCTGATGATAAACGTGAAAAATACAAGAAAATACGAAATCACTGCAACACTATGTGTAGAGATGCACAACGACGCCATATCCACGAATCGGTCGAAAACGGCGACCCCCAAAATATTTGGAAATTTCTTAAATCATTAGGAGTTGGGAAAAATAGTAATCATCAATTCCCATCCGACCTCAATCTTAATGATCTTAATAACTTCTTCTGTTCATACAGTCCTATTCCTAATTTTAGTAGCCAAACCTGCATAAATCAAATCTCTAGCCTTCCAACTCCTAACTATCCTCCGTTTACTTTTACTCAATTTGCCGTTGGTGATGTTAAGAAGATTATCTTGTCCATAACTTCGAAGGCCGTTGGCACTGACCGCATTTGCCGTAACATGATCATCCCAATCCTTGATATAATTGTTTCCATCATTACTCACATCCTCAACTTTTCCATTACGTCCCACAGCTTCCCGTCCATCTGGAAAGATGCTCATGTCATCCCCCTACCTAAAAAAAACAATCCAACATCCTTCAATGAGTATCGTCCTATCTCTATCCTACCTTTTCTGTCCAAAGTACTGGAACGCTTAATTCATAAACAGTTGAGCCAGTTCTTGTACAGTCACAACATCCTAAGTCCTTACCAGTCCGGTTTCCGCCCTGGTCATAGCACGGTAACTGCCCTAGTCAAAGTCGCCGATGATATTCGTTTAAGTATGGACAAGCAGCATCTCACAGTTCTAACATTGTTAGACTTCAGTCAAGCTTTTAACTCCGTTGACTTTGAAATCCTGTTGAGTTTGCTAAAATCTATTAATATCTCTCCTCCGGCAATTGATTGGTTTCGTAGTTACCTGATTGGTCGTCGGCAGCGTATTATGAATGATGATCAATATTCATCGTGGTGTAATCTCGTTGCTGGTGTACCACAGGGTGGCGTGTTGTCTCCACTCCTTTTTGCCATTTTCATAAATTCTTTGACTCCTCATATAACGTCTCTCTACCATATGTATGCAGATGATCTTCAAATTTACACTCACTCAGACGCAGGGTCTCTGCCGGAGGCTATCAGAGCGACCAACACTGATTTAGCTTCCATCAGTAAGTGGAGTACACTTTTTGGAATTCAGATCAACCCACGCAAAAGTCAAGTCATTATAATTGGAAGTCCACAACTCCGCTCAAAAATAAGCTGGGCCGATTTACCCCCTGTGCACTTGAATGGAATTGTCATACCCTATAGTTCTGAAGTAAAAAATCTAGGCATAACTTTCGACGAGGTGTTATCATGGGTGCCTCAAGTCAAAGCAGTTAGTAAAAGAGTATTTGCTGCCGCAAACTCATTGAAGCGCTTGAGTCGTTTCTTGCCTATACCCACCAAAGTTATGCTAGCTCAATCCCTTCTCCTTCCCCTTTTAGACTACGCGGACTCTTGTTACACGAACCTGAGCGAAGATCAGCTCAATAAACTTGAACGATTGCAAAATTTCTGCATCAGATTTATATATGGTCTACGTAAATTTGATCACGTGTCAGAATTTCGCAAGAAGCTCAAGTGGCTACCTATACGCCTGCGTCGGAATGCTCACACTCTCCATCTCCTCTATTCCATTCTTTTTCATCCCAGTACTCCCTCCTACTTGAAATCCAATTTCCATTACCTTGCTTCTGAATCCTATACTCTCCGATCCTCTAATAACTTTCTACTCCGTTTTCCTGTGCATGGTAGTAAATTATTCGGTACATCGTTTACTGTATCGGGTATCCGTTTATGGAATGCCCTTCCTGAAACGATTCGTGGCGCCCAGACGATAAGATCCTTTAAAAAAATGCTTAAAGACTACTATCTATCTATATAAATATTGTATGTATATTGTATATTATATGTATATTGTATATTTTGTATAGTATGTATATATAGTATGTATGTTATCTATTTATAGTGAAGTATTTATATATTGTAATCTTATGTATAATTATGTTTATGCATTTTATATGTATATAAATATAAGTAATTTTTATATATAAATTTATGTTGTATTTATAAATTATGTGTGACGTTGTGCTTTATTTTTATTTTATTAAGTATTAAGTATTATTATTATTTTTTTTTTTTTTTTTTCTTCAAATTAATTATTTTAAATTTATTAGTTATTTGGCTTCCTAGCCTTTGGTATAATATTATGCTCTGTCCTTTACCTGAAGGTTGCCTGGCAGAGATGGCTTAGAGCCATAAGGCCGCCTTTTGTACATTTAAATCCATTAAGATATTATAAAATAAGATTAAACCTAATGTACAATAAAGAATAAATAAATAAATAAATAAATAAAGTTTTCTAAAAAACATTTTTCTTAAAGTGAACGGTTTTTGAGATATCAGCTCTCAAAGTCGTAAAAAGTATGTCCCCCCCCCTCTATTTTTATAACTACGGGGTATAAAATTCTAAAAAAAATAGAGGTGATGCATGCTAATTAACTCTTTCAACGATTTTTGGTTTGATCAAAGTATCTCTTATAGTTTTTGAGATAGGTTGATTTAACTGTAATTTATTATATTTGCTGCTACGGAACCCTTTGTGCGCGAGCCCGACTCGCACTTGGCCGGTTTTATTCAGGGTCTGATTCGATGTGGTTTAATTGTTATTAAATAAACAAAAATAATAATTAATAAATAATTATTAAAAAAAAATTATGAGGCGTGCACTTTTGGATTTTCCAAATTATTTGCATATTACTTAGTGTTCAATTAATTATATAATATGTATTATGTATTATGCTCGTGAGTTCATGAATACCTGTATGAATTATTATTGTGAATTTATTTTTGGAAGAAAAATCTTAACATCAGGAAAGTTTTGAAGCAGTGACTGGTATTTAAACTAAAACAATGTCATGTACTTTTAAAAATCTAAGTTCTTTCAGAGTTAGATAATAACATTCAGTAAGGATCTCAACAGAAGAGAGAAAAGACGGATTGATTTACATACTGCATAGTGTATTATGTAAGAAATATGTCTCAAAGAGAAATAATTGAAATCACTTCAGTACTTAGGTAGTTTGATCTGGGCCTACATTTGGCATTTTACGCACGCAAATTAGCATGGAGCAAAATAACATGTTAATAATGAAAATTTGCTTCATGTACCTATTAAAAACAACTAAAAACACTTATGGAGTGTAATTGAGCAATCAATTATTACGCTCCGTATCGAATGTGATTTATGTAGGTACCTACATTCCATTTCTTTACCAATTCTTATACCAGCACTTTTTATGGAAGAAAAATTCTTAATTTTGACACACACAATACCTAATTCAAATTAAGTATTGTCTGTGCCTCATCTAAAACATATTTCTAACTAGCTTTCCGCCCGCGGCTTCGCCTGCGTTTTCAAAGAAAAACCCGCATAGTTCCCGTTCCCGTGGGATTTCCGGGATAAAACCTATCCTATGTGTTAATCCAAGCTACCCTCTATATGTGTGCTAAATTTCATTGTAATCGGTTCAGTAGTATTTGCGTGAAAGAGTAAAAACACACACATCCTCACAAACTTACGCATTTTTAATATTAGTAGGATTCAACATTTGAATAGTCCCTTATATTGCTGATGATTTCTTAAATTAGTTTCCTTAATCGATACTTCCTTAAATGGGTCAAGTGTGCACATATTACGGACCTATTGGTACATTGTACGATGTATAGCATAATACTAAACCAGTACTTTTCAAAGTTTGTGGTGCTTTAAAAAAAATTAAATTCATAGACTCATAAAAATCATCATATTGTATTCTTGTAATACGCAAGTCATCGTTTAAGATATACCTACATATATAATTAACTTCTAATAACAGACAAATAGTACCACCGAATAATGTTATAGACTATAGTTGTAGGCACCGATTATTTCGAAGGTCGAAAATCAAGATTTACGAATTACGAGCAATTAAAGAAATGTTTGGAAATAAGGTTTTTGAAAAACATAATATATGGATAAAGTCTATGTTAATAACAAGTTTCATCAAGTGACGCAGTGATATCAAAATAAATCGGCTGATTGAAAAGAGTATTCTCACAGTGATGAAATCCAAATTAATTCTAAAATAAAAAAAGTTATTATGTGATTTAACAATTAATAGAAGGCACCGAAGACAACTAAGTACGACAAAAGAAAAAAAATAATTCATATACCTACTAAAAATAAATGCTTGCTGAACAGTTTGGGCAACCCTGGTCTAGGCCTTCCCCTTGGCGCATGCAGATCGGGATGTCCTTTGCGGAAATTGGCCAAACCAAATTGCATTGCATAGTCATTGGAATTTATAGCACATAAGACTAAACGCGTTTGTTGATAGAATTGTAGTCTTACATTCTATGTTGGTTTTTACCAAAATCTCTAGTCGGTAGGTATTTTTTATGTTAGAGAGTAGCAATATTCGCGAGATATCTAGTCATTGTGCACAGTACCTACCAAATAAAACTAATAAAAAGTTAAGTAATTAATTAATTCATTCGTTTGTAAATAAATAGAGTTTTGTAGAAACATTTATTATAATTATAGCAGCATACCATCTAGTTCTAATGGAAAAATTATTTTATATTTTGAAGGTATTTCGTGGACATGACTGTAATTTTTTAAACTACCAAAAATTTATCCATAAAGAAGTTGATGCTAATTAAGACCTTATGCGGAAAAACTGACAATGTGGTTTAGTTATATATTATACATTGCGCAAGTTATTCATAGCATTATATTATATTTGATTGAAACAATGTCCGTCTGCGACGACCCGCGTGCATCTTACAAGCCTACGGACACAGGAGCGGAATCTAATTGACGCGCCGGTGAACAAACAGCTACTGTCAGTTTTATCATTTAATAATGTTATCATGAGTCCGCCTACAGAAATACTGGGGAGCAGCAAGCAGGATCAGTTCGTGAGGAGACGGCGCCCGTAACGCCGCACACTTCAATATTGCGACCTCATTTAAAACAAACAGACGTTACAATGACAACTATGGACGAAGTCGCGCTCAACGAAGAAGGAAACGCTCTTAGAGCGAAAATTATAACGATGTCGACTCTCTTTGCTGTTTCTATGATTGTGGGATGTTTGCCGATGTTGATCTCGATGAAGTTCACATGGTTCACCCCGAAAGATGGTTCAAATATGCGAACCTCTAATTCCCTTGTGATCGGATTACTGGCTTTCGGCGGTGGTGTTTTGTTTGCAACCACTTTCATGCATTTGTTGCCAGAAGTTGATGAAAACATACAATTATTGCAAGGTAAGTTACAGTGCACTGTGCAGTGTGGTATAGATTATAATATATCGCTTAAAACAATTTGCCGGTGTCATTGATTTGAGTCGGTGTAGGGACATGCAGTATAAACTATAAAAGTTATTGTTATGTGCTGCAGCTAGTCTAGGTAGACTTCTCGTAAATTTAAAAATCTGCTTGATGATTTTTTTGCTCAGATAGATAAAAGATTATTTTGTACTTGAAATATATATAAAATTCACATGTTAAGAAAAGTTACTTCCCATAAATTATTATAAGTCAAAAACGACGTAAATCGTTACGGATACTAATGATTTTTGATATTGTGAATTTGTCATGATTTAGGATTAATAAGTAGGATAATATAATTATAAAGAAATTAATTAAACTATAAGTATAATAATATAAAGACTGTCTGAACTGTTACTAAATTTGCCGCCTACAAAATTAATCGCCATCGGTGTATAGCACTCAGTCACTGCTTGTTGCTAAATCCGCCGCTGCAGCTGTTAAATAATATTCTAGCACTTCCTAACAAACGAGCATTGTTGACATACAGACAACAAATTAACACTCTTAATGCGTTAATAGCAGGTGTCTGATAAGTGATAACCATCTTATCAGTCCATATTTGTGTCTATCGCATTGTTCGTCAAATGGCCCTGTTTACATCCTGACATATGGCTAGAAGCTGATTTAATTAAAACTGGTTTTAAATCTGACCTTAATTCCTTCTTTGGACTGTAGATATGGCTAGACATAGGATCTGAATAACATTGTGCTTTTTCTAATTTTCCCGAAGGTTAAGGATATTTCACAAAGTAAAGGCTTCCGTGTTTTATTTTTAATATTTATTAAAACAACGATAATAATTATGAATGGTATATCACAGTTTATCATCCTATTAATGTTCGGCAACTTTGCCTATTTCGTTTTTGGGTCATTTTCAAAATATTTGTACGTCACGAAATTGTCAGTAAACTGTTTCGTTAGGAAATGTCAGGAAGTTGTTAAAGTAAGGCTGTATTCAGAATAAGGTAATATTACATATAAAAAAGTAAGAAGTCACTAGTTAAAAAAAATATATATTTTTAGTTACAAAATAATCAACAAAACATTAATTTTTATAATTCTCTGTTTGCTTTTCCTTTTCTTTTCTTCTATCATTAGCTTCTTTCCATTTTTGTCTTCGAGCTTCTTTTTCACTGTCATTAAGATCTGATATTTTTCTTTGTCTTTGTTTCACTTTCTCGAGGTGTGTTTTCCTTTTCTTTTCATATATTTCAGGGTTTTGCTTTTTTAGTTTTTCAATGTATTTTTTTGCCGTTCGGCACCGGTTAGCGGCATTCTGAAACTAAAAAAAGCTGTTGGATATATGTATTTTGAATAAAAATAAAAACAAAAGTAAGCATCACTCGTGTGGGTGGAAAAGCGATCAACACTAAATGCAATAAGGCAAGCGTTATCCCATCAGAAACCACTTGTAAAATTGGAGGCCAAGACTCGCTGATCCGCTTTCACTATAAAAAAGTTATCAGATCCCGGGAAAAGTCAAGTCCCTAAGCCCGACTTTACTAACCCTACATCATGGTTTAAAAAAGTATGGCCTGTAGTTACAAAAAAATAATCTTGAGAGATTTATTGTTTTTCTCCTTTATTTTTATTCGTTACATTAATTTAACACACATTTTAATATCTTATTTTCATACTTTGCACATGAGACCACAGCTTTACCGTCTACAATTTACTGACGTCAGTAAATGTCAAGAAATTGTTCGTCAGTAACATGTAAAAAATAACCTAAGAAATACTTTTACACAAAACATAATCACATTTACCATTAGATTGAAAGTGTAATCTATTACTCTAGTCATAATTTAAGTATATTACAATTGCGGTAGGTGAATTCTTCAAAATGTACTTACTTTTGTTGAGAATACGTCGTTAGGAAATTGTAACTAAATTTTTTGCACAGCACACTACTGGACTTCTTCCATGTCTGGACGACGAACAAAATGGCGGCGCGTTAATGTGACCTTACTTTTCGTGACATGACCAGTGTTGCCAATGATTAGAGTTAGATTCCTCTTCTTTGTGATACAAGAAGTTGGTTAATTATGTCAATAAATCAGTGTCACGAAATTGTAACGATTGATAGGGACATTTTTATAATATGTAATTCTTCGTTTATTTAAGGTAATTTAAATAGTTTAATCTATCAGATATAACACTTCAAACATTGCTTTTTAATTATGATACAAAAAAATAGGAAGTTTCATACAAAAATTCTGATAAAAATATTGGTTTTCATTGTCGTCCACATAGGGGACAATAAAAAAATGTATGGAGCTTTTTTTGTTACTTTATTTTCACATTAAATTTATGTAAGAATTTGAATCGCAATTCATTGCTTTTTATCAGAAATGATATGCAGTATGCTTAAGTTTAGTCTGTAAAACGTTAACAATGATTTATTTCAGTCGTAACCATATTTTTTTCGAAGATTTTTTAGGGGGACAAACATTTTGTAGTAATGTACAATTATTTTGAAAACGACCCTTTTATAAATTCCTTTATTATATCTTATTTTTATTACTTATCTTGAATTACATTTTTCAACTTCCTTTGTTTTCTTGTCATAAAATAAAATTAAAATTTCCGCAATGATACGATCAAGAGATAATAATTAATAATCAGATTTATGTTAAAAAATTTTTGTATACAAATTTTAACTTATTTTTATTGCAATGTTAAGTATCAATGCTGTTCGAAGGATATTTGACTACAGAGTAGCTGACTATAGCAGGACGTAAGCAATTTAATATTTTTAAGAAGCAGGTTTGCTTTGAGTCTTTGACATTTAAAATTGTACAACTAAGTACTCGTTTCTACCAGTTTTGAATAAACCTTACAAAGTGCATTACTATTACGTTAAAAAGAAAAACAATTGAAAGTTTTTAACGTTTTGAATTGTGTAAGGGATGTTCATAAAGAAGAACTAGTACAACACTGGTTCTTCCATAGTACACAAAAGATTTTCTAAAAATAATGGACTATCCAAAGTTTCCCTATTTATAAACCACTTTTCGACAACATCGACAACTCTCGCTTCATTTAAGTATTTATAAATCTTCAAGGTATGGAATTAATTTATTTTAATAAGGACAGTAGATAATGAACTAGAAGCACGACAATCGGTTACATTCATTCATATTTTACCGATCTGTTAATTAATTCATTATTTACGGTTTTTAGGAGTTAAGGATTTGGTGATGCAAATTTAGGTTAGAAGATACGTCTAAAAAAATTAAATATAGGTATTTGTTGACTTTATATGTATAAGACCCGAATTTTATATTCTGTATCATTGATGTAACTAAATACTTACCTACCTTCGCCTGCAGAAAATATTTAATTTATGCGCGGGTGTGACCAAATAGGTTTTGACGCATGTTTTACGCTTTCAAATAAAAACGTTAATAATTATGTGATTTTTCAAGATGTGCACTTACGTAGTGCATTGCTCAATTTGGAGATAGGAAAACATATTCAAACGCTGTACATAATACATTAGGAATCAACAAAGACATAGTAGACACCAATTATTGAACTAGTAACTAGGTACTTCGTACTTAGTTTAATGAACTTAATCTGACTGCATATTTGCAATAAGTAACTATGTATAAGTTGATTAGCGGGCAATAACTTGTAGGTTATATTCTTTTATTGCACGCCTCATAAGCGAAGCGTTGAGGTGGGTACTACTGTCACTTCGCGCAAAACATCTGATTTTTCAAACTTAAAATGTCTTTATGTATCATACATTGCACTTGTAAGATAATACATACACACACATATTAAGAAAAAACACTATTTTTAACGTTCATGATATTTTTGATGTCATTTTTGTTATTTAAACTAGTTAAAAAACAGTTTAAAAAAGTTCTGTCTTGGACGTCCGTGTGTCTGTATGTGCGGATCCTTTTTCTTGTTAACACGATAGCGACCGAAATACTTTACTAATCGAGTCTTTTTTTTTCTCTTACGCTTGAGTATGCTCAGGAATAGAACCCTTTCATTTTTCAGGGTCTGATTCGATGTGGTTTAATTGTTATTAAATAAACAAAAATAATAATTAATAAATATTTATTAAAAAAAAATTATGAGGCGTGCACTTTTGGATTTTCCAAATTATTTTACTCTTTATGACCGGTGAATTCAACCACCGATTATAACATGATTAATCAGCAGGCTAAAATAAAAATTATTATTTGAAAAAGTTTTAATAATACCACAGAAATAATACTATTATTTCAAATGTTACTTAGTTATACGTGTATTATATGAAACCAAAATATACCTATAAAAATAGGTGGCAAATATGATAATATTGTTATAGGTACCTATGAGAGCTATATAGTTATCATACAAATAAAATTTACACATCTTATTTCCAGAGGAGGGCCGGTTACCCGAAATGCCCATATACCTAGCAGCCCTGATTATGTGCAGCGGGTTCTTCATGATGTACCTCGTTGAAGAGCTCGTCCATGTGTACATAAACAGTCGAGAAAATAAAAACGCCAACACCAGTTTTACCAGAGTTCTAAGCATACGAAGGAGTAAATCAGAGGAAGATGGCAATACTGAAACGCAAACTATTAAAGAAGTTGAGGCGGCCCGGAATCATGGTCATAGTCATTTGGCTGTGCAA
The DNA here is from genome assembly GCF_061535455.1 of Colias philodice. NCBI lineage: Eukaryota > Metazoa > Arthropoda > Insecta > Lepidoptera > Pieridae > Colias > Colias philodice. Next base: position 5,594,487 of record NC_143103.1, on the reverse strand, counting down.
TCAGATGATACTATTGTAGCTGCTTTACGAGGACTTCTGATTGTGCTGGCGCTTTCGATTCATGAATTGTTTGAAGGTCTTGCGGTGGGATTGGAGTCTTCTGCGAGAAGTGTATGGTAAGAAGTGTTTGAATGTTTATTTGAATTAACAGTTCTTTCGGCGAAAACGCCGTATCTCCTGCTTGCTCCGAAATTAGCCATTAAACTGTTAATATTACTCCCAGACCATCATTAAAGAAGGCAAAACTTTCTTAGTACAGTTAAAAACTGCATGTGGGAATTGGGTATTGGTCCTCGGAGGGAAAAATTATACATCCATTGATATAATGACCCATTTCCCGGTCTAAAGTGTTTAAGTTATAAATAACGTACATGATGTAATAAATAATGTACCTGTGGGTGGACAACGATTGTAATAAATGTACCTAATTATAAATAGTTGGAGTTCTTGAAATATTTGTTGATTTAAGTAGTACATTTCGATGATATAAGTGTTGTTTGACAAATCACATGATCGCGAGTCATGTTAATTATTTTTCCAAACAGAATTATTGAAGTGAGTTTTTTAAATGTTCCTATTTATTTTTGTGTATTAATATTTGAGATTTATATAAGCTACTGTACCTAAGTGTAAAATGTAGATCAATGTTTGCTTCTATGAAATTTCTATGCCCTTACGTATATTTTACTCCCGGAGTTTGTCACAATCGTTATCTATAGTACATATATATAAAACTCAAAGGTGACTGATATAGTGATCTATCAACGCACAGCCCAAACCACTGGACGTATCGGGCTGAAATTTGGCATGCAGGTAGATGTTAGGACGTAGGCATCCGCTAAGAAAGGATTTTCCGAAATTCTTGCGGGAACGGGGAAAAACGGGGATGCACGTACAAAGTCGTGGGCGGAAGCTAGTCTTTAATACAAGAGGATTAATCACTCCTCTTAATATCCCAGATACTTTAATCAAAAGCTCTCGTAGAGTCGTAGACATCATATAATAGGCTATTTGACAAGGTTTTGAAAACTGTCTCAAATTATTAAGTTACGTTTATAGAGCACACAAAACACATGTTTCTTAATTTTTTGTAGTTATTCATTGAGAAAATGGAAAATAAAAACATGATATTCAAATACGCCGCCAAAACACAATTTTGAAGAATATGGCGTCTCGCGACCATGGTGACGTCACAGCGGCGTAAACATCAACTTGCTCCTAGTACTTATTGTTCGTTTTTGTTTTAATTATAGTATAATTAAGTTAATCTGTTTAAAAACCAGAAAATGAGTTCTTATAGGTGGTGTGTAGTTCCTGGATGCAGAAATAAACCCCTGACAAACTATTTATATGTGCTCCAAAAAATATAAAAATGCGTAGAAAGTGGTTGCAGTTAGCTCGCAGAAATCCAAGTGATATTAGATATATCAATTAAAACAGTTATATTTTTTTGTGAAGACCACTTCGATGTAAGTATGGTGTTGAATACCTAGTAGGCAGTTTATTTTATTTGCAATACATAGTATAAATCGTCTCATTACTTACCTGCTTGAGGTAAGATAATGATATATATAAATTGATGATGACGTGTTTGTATTGATATTGAAAATAATCAATACAAACACGTCAATCCTATAAACTGGATGGCTGAAATGAAAAATAAAGGACTTAATCTAAAAAATTATTGTGCTATTGTGATTCATGTTTGTAGGTAGGAATTAACTAAAAAAGTAATGAATGACGATTGAAATATTAACTTACGTAGCTGTTTTCACATTTCTCAATTGAGGAGCGTAAAAATCTTGGTTGTTTTTAAAGAACATGCCAACCATTATAGCACAGTATTACAATATTATTTCCTAATTATAGCGTCCACTTTAGGTAGATTTCTACTGTCTGCTTTTTCGAAATTAGGTTCCATGACAAACAAAAATAACACATAAAGAACAAAACTGATTACAGACACCTTGAATCACAAGAAATAAGTTATACAAAAAACAAAACCAAAAGCGAAATTCAGCAACGACGTGAGTAAACGTTGGGATCACTTGTTATTTACGCCGCTGTGACGTCATGGCAGATGCAGCCAATCATGGATGTTTTCGGTCACGTGGTCATTTTAAAAAATATGATGTTTTTTCTCGACGATTTATAAATAAATAAGTTATTATTTATATCATTTATTAATTTAAATCGCTTCAAAAACCTTATATATATATGGATTACACAAAAAAGTAATTTATTTTTTATACTGTCAAATAGCCTATTAATGATAAGCATTTGCAGTAGGTAGGTACATCTATAACTGACATGTCTGACCAGCAGTCGCATTTTCTCTTTCACTTTCTGCAAAAAAACCACCACCACCATTTTAATATGTACCATCTACACATTATATATTTCTAACTAACTATGTACATTGAGAATATTAATTACTGTGAAATAAATATTTTCTATCGTAAGAACTAGAACTACCTCAGTCCACACTCCACAGCCTTACCTGTATTGTATATTGTTACTCTGAATAATTCCTCAGGTACATGTTCGGAGCGGTATCAGCACACAAGTACATAATCGCGTTCTGTATTGGTGTGGAACTATTGGCCGCGGGTACTAAGCGCTGGCTCTCAGTGCTGTACATCTTTACATTCTCATTTGTATCAGCACTTGGTATCGGGGTTGGGATCTTGCTGGTTGGGGGAGCTGGTGCTGCTGCCGCTGGACTGTATTCCGTTGTGTTACAGGTGAGATTACGCTGTTTTTGTTGAATTAAATGTAGTCTATAAATATTTTTGTATTTGATAATGAAAACGAATGAAGGATGCGTCCTACCATGGCGCGAATCCCGCGTTAGGATCGATTTTAAGTTTTTTTTTCAAACTTTACTGTCGTAAAGACGAATTATTATGTATGTGATTTCAGTTAATAGGTAAGTTTAATTATTTGAAATCGACACCACAAATTAAAAATCTAAAATGCTTTTTATCCTTTTGCTTTGTAAGTATTGATATATCGCTCGCAGACGATGTTAATTATGTCGGCATGTTTATATTCTTAACTAGCTTTCCGCCCGCGGCTTCGCCCGCTTTGTCTAAAACATAATAAATTATATACTAAAACCTTCCTCTTGAATTACTCTATCTATTAAAAAAAACACATCAAAATCCGTTGCGTAGTTTTAAAGATTTAAGAATACCTACCAGGGATGTAACGGAGGTAGTTTTATCGGAACCGAAATCGGAATCGGAGTTTTCAAATTTGGTTTATCGGAATCGGAATCGAAATCGGAATCGAAATCGGAGGCAGGGTCAGTTTGTTTAAGGACAAATAAAACATGATTTATAGTCAATTCTTTTCATTTTATTTTTTATTATAAAATAAAAAACAATTGTGAAAAAAAATTGGCATAATTCCAAATGAACAAAAGATAAAATTAATGAATTTAAAGTTTAATTAAAATTAAAACCCAAAGTAGCGTGTTACATTTGGTGACATTACAATAAATGAACAATAGCTAAAGCAAATTAAATCAAAATGGACTCCAAAAGTAATGTATTGTACTTTATGAACAAAAGCTTTGATGCTTTGTAACAACTAACAAGGGGAAAAATAATTGATGATAGAGTGCACGTAGTGGGGGTCGGGGGATTCCCTGCGCGACATGTATGAACCTGTTCGGCACAGGCCGTCGCGCGCCGCCCGCTTTGTTTCGTTCGACCTCCGATTAACATCCGATACAAAAGTATCGGAACCGAAGTCGGAACCGAAAGTGTAATAATAATCGGAAGTTCCGACTTAACGGAACCGGAATCGAAGCTCCGTTACATCTCTGATACCTACATAGGGACATAGGGACAGAGATGAATCATTTAATTCGCTGTTATCAAGCAGCAGATTTTCCAAGTGGTGAGATTTTATTTTTGATTTTGACTTGCATTCATTAATCACTCACGATTTCTTCTTTCACTGATTAGATAAAGATATGGATATATCTATGGATCAAAAATAACTTTGATAATTTTAGTCTAATTATCGTTAGAAAAGTTTATTTTTAGACAATTAGTATTGTTAAGGGAGCTTAAGAGATCAGTAATTATTTATCTACAAAATTCTTCCCTTGAGTTATCGCATTACTGTCATTCTTAAGAGCGATAAAAACTAATCTGAAAGTACGTTCCGGTCACACAAAGAATGATTTATGGGTTCCAGAAAGTCAATTACTATAGGGAGTAGGGACCGATAAAATATTTTAGAAAGTCGGCCCTAATATTTGGAACTATGTACAGCCACGAGCATAAATATATTACCTACTATGGACAGATTAGCAAAAAATATCTGTCACAAGAACGAGTTCAATAATATCTGACTGCCAGTATGCAGCAAATTATCTGAAATTAGTAGGCAGCATAATAAAGTGGCATCAAAATTATGTGACGAAAATGAACAGCAAATAATTGTGATAAACTCTCACAGCATAAATATATGACGTACGCAATAATATATTATTTGAAATATTGCGTATATAGTGATATACCCTCAGAAAACTTCCCCGAAGCAACTAATACTTGCTTCTAGAATTTAGATAAATAGATAGAAAGGATTTAATATTTATAATTACCCGCTTAGAAGTGCGAAGGGAGCGTTATATATTTTTCGAGTGTTTGTATGTGTGTATTATGTGTATTACTTATATTTATTTGGCACACCCTACAGCCCAAACAGCTGGACGAACTTTTAATTTTTATATGTATATGAGGTGTTACATAATAATCCGAATTATGGTAGCGTCATAAGCTATTTAAATTAGCAGTCGGGTTGTCTTCATAATAAAATTTTTGTTCTTTTTGCAGGGTCTCGCGTGTGGTACTCTAGTCTATGTAGTGTTCTTCGAGGTGTGGAGACAAGACCGAACAGGGCTTATGCAGTTCTTCTGCGCGATATTCGGCTTCGCTATTATGGTCGCGCTTGAAGCTGTGGCCGAATCTTGTAAGTTTTGCTTATAATTAATACATTATATTACATACCAATATTATAAATGCGAAAGTAACTCTGTCTGTCTGTCTGTTACTCAATCACGCCTTAACTACTGAACCAATTTGCATGAAATTTGGTATAGAGATATTTTGATACCCGAGAAAGGACATAGGCTACTTTTTATCCCGGGAAATAGGATAGGTTTTATCCCGGAAATCCCACGGGAACGGGAACTATGCGGGTTTTTCTTTGACTGCGCGGGCGAAGCTGCGGGTTGAAAGCTAGTTACATATATGTAGCTGACAACCTTTATTTGATCAACTGTTGGAGGTAACCTTAATTCTTTGTATGGAAGTAGATACCTATAGACAGTAGACACAGAGGCTTTATGGATAGCAGAAAAGGCGTCATACCATCACTAATCGAGTGAAATGTCAAAAATGCTACAGCGTAATTTAGATAAAATAGCTATAATAACATTTTTGTGCTTCTGAGCCACATCAACACTTGGTAGGTTATGACGATGTTGATGTCGCAAAAAATATCGCAGTTAAATATTTAATAATTATAAATTAAATTAAAACACAAATATATTGAAATAAACTAACTATAATCTACGACTTATAGTCGGAATGTTATCCTTTCGTCATTGCAAATGTATTTATTATGCAGACAGACGATATAACACGTTCGTGTTAATTATTTTAACGTCATTGATCTAGTTTTTGAGAAAGACAAAGACATTTACTAATAATCTCTTCATTAAAAAACCGTCGACGACTGTGTCCGTGTTTCACGCAAAAACTAGCCTACTGTTCGAACTTTGGTGAAACTTTTTTGTTCTATAGCTACATATTAGTAATCGGTAAAATATAGGCTATAAATGCTATAATATTTTCATGAATAGGTAATTTATTTTGATTTGGGCATAGATGACACTACCTACTTACTAAAATTATAATTTTACTCTCTAATGATATTTTATACCTAGGTACTCAATAGATCAACGAATAATAAAAACGTCTGAGGTGTCACATGTGGGACACCCGACTGGAAAACATTCCTTCTTCTAGCATTCCTTCACTTATTTCATTTGTCATTTAATTCCTAAATATTGGTAATTTGAAGTGAAATAAGTGAAGGAATGCTACTATACAAAAGTGTCGTGAGGATTTTTTAAGCTCCCTTAGGGCGCTTGTGCACTACAAGGAATTTTACTGTCCGGCATTCCGATTTTTTACGGTCCGGTGTGGCATGAAAAAACCGATGAATTGCTTGTGCACCTGTCCGTCTTTACTCGGATCAGTGCGGTACAGTTCAAGGAAGTATGGCGGTATAATGCTATCATAAATGATTGTTTTCGCATTTTACAAGAAACGAGTAAAAATATAGAAGGTGAAATATTATATTACTTCGTTATAATAAAAAGTAAAGTTCCGTAAGAGATTTAAAATGCGTGTTTCACTTATTTATTTTAATCGGTGACGAGGAGCTACATCTATTCCCACTTGAACTTTAACTTACCAACACTTACTTAGATAATAATTATAGGTCAATGCTTGGTCAATGTACCTATATAAAATAACAATACCGACTTCTCAAATCTCATTGCCAGCTAAAAGAAAGTAAAACAAGAGCTTGCTTTCAATTGGCATATGCAATAAAAAGAGTAAAATCCAAGCAAGTGGGCACTCGAAAACAATTATACCTACAGCGACTCGTAAACTCAAAAAACCATCCGGAATAGGGAAAAGTAAAATGTCGGACAGTAAAATTACGTAGGTGCACAAGCTAGTATTTAGATTAAGGGCGTTTGTCCACTACAAGGAATTTTACGGTCCGGCATTCCGATTTTTTACGGTCCGGTATGGCACGCCAATAATCTATGTACTAGCTTGTGCACTATACGTAATTTTACTGTCCGACATTTTACTTTTCCCTATTCCGGATGGTTTTTTGAGTTTACGAGTCGCTGTAGGTATAATTGTTTTCGAGTGCCCACTTGCTTGGATTTTACTCTTTTTATTGCATATGCCAATTGAAAGCAAGTTCTTGTTTTACTTTCTTTTAGCTGGCAATGAGATTTGAGAAGTCGGTATTGTTATTTTATATACATTGACCAAGCATTGACCTATAATTATTATCTAAGTAAGTGTTGGTAAGTTAAAGTTCAAGTGGGAATAGATTTAGCTCCTCGTCACCGATTAAAATAAATAAGTGAAACACGCATTTTAAATCTCTTACGGAACTTTACTTTTTATTATAACGAAGTAATATAATATTTCACCTTCTATGTTTTTACTCGTTTCTTGTAAAATGCGAAAACAATCATTTATGATAGCATTATACCGCCATACTTCCTTGAAGGGCGTTTGTCCACTACAAGGAATTTTACGGTCCGGCATTCCGATTTTTTACGGTCCGGTATGGCACGCCATTAATCTATATACTAGCTTGTGCACTATACGTAATTTTACTGTCCGACATTTTACTTTTCCCTATTCCGGATGGTTTGTTGTGTCTACGAGTCGCTGTAGGTATAATTGTTTTCGAATGCCCACTTGCTTGGATTTTACTGTTTTCACTGCATATGCCAATTAAAAGCAAGCTCTTGTTTTACTTTCTTTTAGTTGGCAATGAGATTTGAGAAGTCAGTATTGTTATTTTATATACATTGACCAAGCATTGACCTATAATTATTATCTAAGTAAGTGTTGGTAAGTTAAAGTTCAAGTGGGAAGAGCTTTAGCTCCTCGTCACCGATTAAAATAAATAAGTGAAACACGCATTTTAAATCTCTTACGGAACTTTACTTTTTATTATAACGAAGTAATATAATATTTCACCTTCTATATTTTTTACTCGTTTCTTGTAAAATGCAAAAACAATCATTTATGATAGCATTATACCGCCAAACTTCCTTGAACTGTACCGCACTGATCCGAGTAAAGACGGACAGGTGCACAAGCAATTCATCGGTTTTTTCATGCCACACCGGACCGTAAAAAATCGGAATGCCGGACAGTAAAATTCCTTGTAGTGCACAAGCACCCGAACTGTACCGCACTGATCCGAGTAAAGACGGACAGGTGCACAAGCAATTCATCGGTTTTTTCATGCCACACCGGACCGTAAAAAATCGGAATGCCGGACAGTAAAATTCCTTGTAGTGCACAAGCGCCCTAATGGCGTGCCATACCGGACCGTAAAAAATCGGAATGCCGGACCGTAAAATTCCTTGTAGTGGACAAACGCCCTTAGGGCGCTTGTGCACTACAAGGAATTTTACTGTCCGGCATTCCGATTTTTTACGGTCCGGTGTGGCATGAAAAAACCGGTGAATTGCTTGTGCACCTATCCGTCTTTACTCGGATCAGTGCGGTACAGTTCAAGGAAGTTTGGCGGTATAATGCTATCATAAATGATTGTTTTTGCATTTTACAAGAAACGAGTAAAATATATAGAAGGTGAAATATTATATTACTTCGTTATAATAAAAAGTAAAGTTCCGTAAGAGATTTAAAATGCGTGTTTCACTTATTTATTTTAATCGGTGACGAGGAGCTAAAGCTATTCCCACTTGAACTTTAACTTACCAACACTTACTTAGATAATAATTATAGGTCAATGCTTGGTCAATGTATATAAAATAACAATACCGACTTCTCAAATCTCATTGCCAACTAAAAGAAAGTAAAACAAGAGCTTGCTTTTAATTGGCATATGCAGTAAAAACAGTAAAATCCAAGCAAGTGGGCATTCGAAAACAATTATAGAGATAAACTACGATAACATGGCGCGCCCCTCCAAAATTCAAAACGTTTGAAAGTATTTGTGAAATTCATAATAAATAATATAATAATATAATATAATAATAAAAATTAATAATTTAATTATTATATTATTATAAATAATAATTATTTAATATTAAAATATTTGTATTTCACTACACACATTGAAACAGTAATTTGGAGGGGCGCGCCATGTTATCGTAGTTTATCTCTACCTACAGCGACTCGTAGACACAAAAAACCATCCGGAATAGGGAAAAGTAAAATGTCGGACAGTAAAATTACGTATAGTGCACAAGCTAGTATATATAGATTAATGGTGTGCCATACCGGACCGTAAAAAATCGGGATGCCGGACCGTAAAATTCCTTGTAGTGGACAAACGCCCTTAGCCAGCGTACCGTACTTACGTACGCGCGATAAGGTACTTCGTTCCAATACGCTAAATTGCAAATTGCTACGTATCACAATTTTTCGACAGTTTGCAATCTCGCGAGTTAGATTATAATCTAACGGGTTTTCCAATCATACGGAGACAATGTACCTACCTATATAGAAGTAGGTACAAAGCTATACCGATATTTAAATTTTTATATTTAACTAGCTGACCCGACAGACGTTGTCCTGTCTTCGGGCAAATTGTCAAACCCGTGAAGTTTTCTCATTTTCTTGATTTTTTGGCAAATTTTCTTGAGTTTAACTTTCAAAAGATTTCCTCCTGACACTAACTAACACATCAAAATAAGATATATCGGAATCGGTCCAGCCGTTCACGCGTGATGCCGTGACCAAGGGAAATAGTGATTCATTTTTATATAGAGAAGATTAGTAGGCACTTCAGATTAGATAAGGTTATTTTTCATAACCATAACCTTTTTTGACTAATGATTTAATTTTTCTTTTGTTTCAGTTGTTTGACAGTGTGAAAAAGTGTGAAAAGGGTGTATGACATGGGAGATGGACAGTGTATGGTTAAAGTTAGCATAAGTTTTGTTACTGTTATAATTTAAGAAATACCAATAAATATTTATATAAAACTTTTTTGTTTTATTTGAAAATAAAAGACCTGTTGTGCCACTCCATCAAGCCCTTACATTACGTATGTACACAGCTTCTAATAATGTTATTATTGGTACTCAACATAGGGTATAGAAATAGAGTTGGTAATTGCCAATAGAGATAATAAAAAAATCAGCAATCTAAATAATATATATATGAATATCCAGGATAAATAATTGTAACGCAGCAAACGTAGCAAGTACTTAGCCATATAGGCAATAAATCTATTTTTCTGATAGCAGCAATATATTTTTCTGCTATCAATGTCTCAATTTATAATAGTCATAACTAATAATATGCAATTTTAAAAGAACGGTTTTCCTTAAAATGCCCATATCCTACTATGATTATTTACTGCCCATAATCATTGCGATTAGTAGTTACATACTAAATATCTACTATGTATAAATTATTTATCATCTATAAGACATTCTGAAGTGTTACTGATTTGAGAAAGCCGCTATTATGTATAATATTGTCAATATAGATGAGATAAGGCTAATTTACAGGCTTTCACATGTATCAATGTATTGTATTTGTATCATAAAAGGGATTATACTCTTAAGTAGTAAATCCATTGATAACTTTCATAGATCGAGACAAATCGCCAATGAAAGAATGCCATAAGCCATAAGGTTTAGGATTATAAGATGACAATGCTTAAAATAATAACCATATGAGACTTAATGATATGCAAGAGAATGGAAGATATAAGGAAATTCCCGTAGTGCATTTTTGATTACTTATACCTTAAGAAGAAAAATGTGTGTAACCTTACTAAGAAAAAATATCTTTCAATTGTTTAGACATGTAAGCGTAGGTACCTCACGCTTATATGTCTAAACAATTGAATAAATTTTGGTCAAATTTTAAATGGGGACCTTGTTGAAAAGTTACCCATATCCTCTACATGGGCATTGGGCAACTTTTTGTAAAACTAAAATACAAACATTTAACTAGACTTCATAAATAAGAGCTTTTGAAACTTCAATATATACACAATTAAATTATGTATAATTACCACCGCTTTGGAAAACAGTTTCTAAAGAGAGGAGCGGGCAGGAAAAGAATAACAAGAATATATAACAAGTTTTAAATTAAACATTAGTACTTAAGAGCGCTTATTCAAATTTAACAAGTCAAAATCTCCGCGATCTATTACGATTTTTTACTTTATTATATATATTATTCTTTACATATATATATTATTTTTACTATGAACAGCATAGGTCCACAGGATAGCGCCGAGCAACATGTCCTCTCGCTGCCGACTGATTTTAATCGGGTCACGCGCAGTGTTTTATAGTACTTTAAAAAAAATTGTAGAAAAATAATAGAGGTACCTTGGTTGATTTTTTAAATTTTATCTTATAAGTAAGACATTCTTTTATTGCAATATGTATAAATTATATTCAAATAAGTCAAATATCTTGGTGAAAATAATCATTTTGTCGACTATAATTTCTAAAAAAATTCACATTGTTCGGATTTTAATTTCGTAAGTTAGGAGTCCAAAATAGAAAAATCTTTTAACTAACTATTTTAATAAGGATTTTTGCAGTTAGTTAAAAAAAATTGTGTGTTAGATCTGTTAGCAATTTCAGATATTTTTAGCTTCGAAATTGACACTAAAAGTGAAATCAAGTACCTAATCATCGGCTCAGTTATCTTGATGGTATTCACAAATTAATATACTGTACTAGCGGTCCGCCCCGGCTTCGCCCGTGGTACATATTTCGCAATAAAAGGTAGCCTATGTCCTTTCTCGGGTATCAAAATATCTCTATACCAAATTTCATGCAAATTGGTTCAGTAGTTTAGGCGTGATTGAGTAACAGACAGACAGACAGACAGAGTTACTTTCGCATTTATAATATTAGTAGGGATTAATTGAAAAAAACTCTTAACTAACTACATAGACAATAAAATTTCCTAAAATTATTAGTAATTCATATGTTTGTAAGATAAGTGGTTGATGGAAAATCTGGTTTGAAAAATCACATATTTGAGCCAAACAGCGCACGGACCGCGTACACGGCCTTAAACGACCAAGAGTCCAAGACCCAAGAGTGTAAAAAAATAATATTTTTTCTTACGTATCTTAATTATCGTATAAAGGAGAATATGTGCTATCAGTTAGATCTTACATTGTTAGCCATAAAGTGAATGTAGGTATATACTATATTGTAAGACTAGCGATCCGCCCCGGCTTCGCCCGTGGTACATATTTCGCATTAAAAGGTAGCCTATGTTCTTTCTCAGGGTCTAAAGATTATCTGTGCCAAATTTCATCAAAATCGGTCCAGTAGTTTATGCGTGAAAACCATACATACATACATACATACAAACCTTTCCTCTTTATAATATTAGTATAGATAGAATGCCAAACATAATATGTATAGGTTTAATATCGAAGTTATTTAATTAAAAATAATTATTTAAGAACTACATGACTCCTGGTTACTTTACATTACTTGTAAAATACGTATCTATTATTTTCAGTTAATAAGGTAAGTAAAAGCGGTACTTTCAATATATATATTTCTTTCATAACAATAAAACATCAAGCACCTAGCTAATAATATTGACCAGTTAGCTTGACTCGCGAGAAAAACGTGCATTTCAGTCCTAAAATACCTATTCAGGTACCTACTTAGCTTTCTCTTAATGAAACAATTTTCATGATCGGATCACTACTTCTGAAATATACAAAGCTAGAAATTTTAAATTTACAGATAATATTACTAGCATTCCGCCCGCGGCTACGCCCGCTTTGTCTAAAACCCAATAAATTATAATATGTATACTAAAACCTTGTTTTTGGATCACTCTATCTATTAAAAAAACCGCATCAAAATCCATTGCGTAGTTTTAAAGTTTTAAACATAGGGAAAGAGAAAGCGATTATTTAGTGTTTATATATCTACTAGCTGCATTAGCAGACGTTGTTCTGCCTTATTGCCTGTTTTTCGTCTTTTCTCAGCATGAGAACCATCCTTGAGCCTTAAGAAAACCGTTAAAAATAACCAAATTGGTCGAGCCGTTCTCAAGTGTTGTTTGCTTAGCAACGCATTTGGCGAATATTTTTTATTAGGTGGATACATATATTATATCCACCTTATAACTAAGATATTAATTACAATTTAGTAATGTCATAATATTTAAGAATCATCAACCATCAATCAATCGTTATTTATTTATTAATTACGTGTGAATATCCATGTAAATAACGATATTTTTAAATATCGCGAGTTATTTAAAAACGCCCTTACTTTGTATATTAATTATCTTCCAAATGGATAATCCACTTGCATTATAGATTAGGGAACTTTCCTCACACATTTGCAATCAAACTTTCCACAGGATGTAAATTCTCCAAGCATCAGACCGGTCATTTCAGACAATCCCTCAAAGGGGCCGACGCGATGACATTGTTTATTGACATATCTCGGTTTGGTAACGGCACGTAGCTGCTACACAATATCTTGAAGTGTCAGCACGTACACAATATCTTGAATTTATCTAAAACTTTCATACAACTCCTGAAATCAGAATGCTAATATGAAAGATAATAGATAACACGTACGCGACCCACGATCGATATCGGTAACCTGACTTGGTTCATAAGAATTTGATTATTATTATTTATGATTGGTTTATTATATGAGGGACTTTATTATATTACGGCACATGTTTATTGTTTTAAGAACGTGGATTTTTTTATTAGAGCTATATGAATGATTGAACTCAATAACTGTGTCGATATCTGAAATAGAATCGTACGGTGTTGTATGTATTGCAATTATTATTATCGGTCTCATGTAAGTAAAATTGTAAATACCGTTAGATTACAATAGCGCCGTATGGAAATCAATTTGTCTACACATTGCAATTGTACTCTAACCGTTTCTAACATCTGGGCATACATTTGAGTGATGTTTACTGGGTCAATTAGAATTACTGTTTTGCCCGTAGTGATACAAAAATTAATAATGCTTCTTGAAATTTCTAACGACCCTGTATCTAATCTTCTAATCTACCAATATCTTAAAATTTTCCTGAAAATAGAATTTCAATCAAACGAGAATACAGTTACTATGGGAGATAAATAATACAACCGGTTAGTTCTTTTAACAAATCAATAATTTAATTAGAAATTAACATTGTACACTAACGATACATTACTCTAACTCTTAAAGAAAATAATTTATCTATGTATTACAGTAGGTGTTATTAGGCTGAATATTAACGAATATATTTGCGCAGGCGGTAAATATACACATCTATTGAATAATCGATTACTTAAACACATGTGACTAATTATTATGTAAAGATGATACGGTTAAAATATTTTCTTTAATATTGAATAAGATAAATTTAACTCTTAAACTAATACGATTGAGAGAGACATAGAGAAATTTCGAAAATTTTCCTTAAATCTAATTAACGTAAGGGAGTACAGTATACTTCGAAGTGAAATGAACTGTGAGCTATTGATATAGGGTCCATTTTAAATCGCAGTAGTACTATTCTCCCCCAAGTTAATGTTAAACAACGCCAAGCCAATACCGTCAACGTCTCTATAAACTTTACACTAAGGCCGGTACATATTCGTCTCTTACAACAATACATAATATATATATATACTTTAAGTAATAAAGTTTTTAAATGCTCAACTATTAAATAGACTATTGCATTGTTTTGTAATCACATTACGCTATTCGTTATCTATGAAAGAGCTCCCTAACAAACCCACGTGACAACATTTCAACATTGGTGAAGCTCTTTTATAAATAATCCAATAACAAGTATCAAGGAGTTAATATTAAACACACGGATAATGCCACTAGCGAAAATAAACGATCTAGACGAAAGCGTTAATAAAATTAATTATACACATTTCAGGCACAAATTACCTTAACCTAATAACTGAATCTCATAATACATAGTCGTAAAGTAACAGTCGAATTGCTTATTTTCAAATAATTTATAGATTTACACCGAAGTACCAACTCAGTAAGAATAGCGAATTTTTAATACAAATAGGAACATATAATAATTGAAAAGCACTAGCTACTAAACAGGGAAAAATATATAATATAGCGAATGAACCAATAATTTATTTTGGCACATTAAATAATTTTGTGCAAATACTCTTGTCAAGCGAATATAGAAGATTTCTATCTAAGGGATAACATAAGACATTACTAGACTAGGATTCCATTCATTTTAACGAATGTACAATGTACTTATGAAAAATAAAATAACGATATCTTGTAAGGTATATGCTTATATAAACATTTCAAATTATGACCTATGTTCTGCCGCCAAACTTTCCACGTATAGAGTATAATTAGTAAAACAGAGTTCTAATTAAATATTCGTGCTTCTACTAGCTTCTTTAAAGTCTGACTAAAACTTGTATTGAATGACTACATAATAGTAACAACGTTATATTCTTAAAATTCATTTTAATGTTTTTCAATTCTCATTATTGTATTCGTGTGTATTTGAATGGAATATACATTTAACCATTACATTACTTTCATCACCTCTCTTGGGATTGTACAAAATGACGCTAATTTTACTTTTATCGTGTCTATTGTAGTAGGAAATTGAATTGATATGTCGAAAATACTAGAAATATACTTCATAGTTCATTTGTACTGTCAGAAACTCGTTATTGGTCCATAAAATGATAACACGTTAAAAACGAATCGGAAAATATAAGAACTTTAGCGCCTTACAAAATAAATTGGCAAAAATAGTGCATTTTAACATTTATCACCACTTACATATTTATACAAATAGAGGAGAAGCTTAAAAATATATAATACAAAAGAGGGAAGTGTCGTGTGTGTAGAGAAGCGATTTGATAATAAATGCTTCGTATATTCTAAGTTGGGATATTTAGTACATAGCTTTTTGTTACAATGAGCCATTTATATAAAGGCCAATATGGGAAGGTTTTTAACGTCATTCTGTAAAACCTAGACGTTCGTTGTGGTGCTTAAGATTTTAGCAGCTTATTGGCTCGCTGGTTCGCGACGGCTATGCGCGTCTCGTTACTCTCACCCTAGAAACATTTACATTTTATGATATTAATAAATCATTTTTTTGTACATGATACACATAACATAAATACATATAAATTGATATCAAGGTTAATGATCGATACAACATTTATAACTTGGAAAATTAACTATTGTAGTCTTTTAATGTAACTTGTGTCACATAATTTTGAAAAGTACAAGTAGCAAGCAAAAAGGAACCATAACTTTTTACTGTTAAAGTTATTTTTCCTTTTTGTTCTTTTTATTTAGATAAGTTGATGATATACTATATTCTATAATCGTTGAATTCTATAGGGCTTGCATTTAAACGATTGATAAGTGCCTGGTCAAATGAAAAATTTCCCTTATATGCTGGACTGGTTATCAAATTTTATTTGTGTGCAAATAACGAGTATGAATATAAATTATAAAACAACATATTGCATATAAATTAAATTGTCCTTTGACCAGTATTAATTTGCATAAAATCACAAAAGCTGACACTTGACTTTAAAAAAAAAATATTTTTTTTATAATGGCTATTTATTAGTTAAAAAATGTATTAAGCGAAACTATTGTAGCATATGTGCATTTACAAAACGGTGTTAAATTAAAATTGTTATAGACAATTTTAGAAAATTGAAATAAATATTTCTAATCTATGGGTTTATTTCGATTTTCTAATATGCTTTAAACAAAAAAATATTGTATAATCAATACTTACAATATTGCTCTTCGTATGCTCTGTTTTGTGTACATGTATGTCTCGTGGTTGTGTTCATTTATGATTCACAAAAAGCTAACTAAATGGGACTTTGTAAATGTGACAGTGAATATAGTATGAGGGTAAATAACATTATTATAGAAAATCACTATACAACACTAGCATTTTATTACTCAAAGTATATTCATTCATAAGCATACCAATATTACTTATTAATCTCATAATAAAATAAAAAAGAAATACAATTCTAAATTATAAAAAAAAATAAAAAAAATCGTTTTTCATCTATCATCATATCATCAATCGATATTATATTGATCTAATATAATAAATAATAAGCACATATTTAAAGAAAATCTAAATAATTTTTGTATCAATTTCATAGAAGCAGATATGTTAAGAGATATGTCTAGATAATTTAACAGACTGTTATATATTTGAGAAAATAATATTCAATACTATTAGGTAATTTTTATATATATAATAAATGCGAAAGTTTGTATGGTATTAGGATTTCTAGTAAACTACTGAACGTCTTGATAAATTTAGTTCAAAGATAGCTCACAAATGACATTGAGTTAGCAAATAATTAATGCGAATGAAGCAGTCACTATAAGTAATAAAAATAATTCAAAATAATTGAAACATAAATGCTCCTATGAAATTTACAAACGAAGATCCGAATGTATTCAGATCATATTATTTTACACATCAATTTACTTATTTTCATTCTATTATCACATATCGACCAATCCTTACGTACGTATTCCTCTTTTCATTTATTATCCTTATATAGATTTTGTTTTGAGAAAGATTTCTATGTAGTGGTCAAAATTTTAGGCTAAATTATCAGACAGTTGTTTTCAAGTTGCTGTAAGATTTTGCTATAAATGCATCCTTAGATACAATATCCAAAACTTCACGTCTTTTTTCCATAATCATTGTTTATTTAAACAGTATTCTTACCAAATAAAGCAAATACCGGATATAATAAATAAGTTCAGCACATTCAATAAAATAGCGCGAAACGCAAGGTTCGATTCTAATCAATCATATAGAAGCAATATAATTATTTTTCCCTAAAGGGATTCAATAATATTATTATTCCTTTCAATTCCAATTATCAAATTAAGTATATCACGTTATCTTAGCTAATTCCATTATTTCTCGATCACTCATATTGATCATTCCCTTTATTAATTACAATGATACTATACAACGTCAAAATGTCTACATAAAGTTCGTACGATTATTATAATTGATAATATAACTCGGATAATGAGAATTACTAAGCAAAATACTGGTTCATCAGTGCATTGTTGGTCGGTTGCAAACAAAACAGTAGCTTAAAGACTTGAATGGAATAATCGATATTATAAACGCTACTACAAATTGAATCGAGGAGTATCTAAATGTTCCAAATATTGTCAATTATTGTGACACACCAACGTACGCATTCCCGCCTTCGCTATATATAAGTATAACCCATGTTTTGCTCCCGTTATAGTAAAGTGTAAGTATAAGTGTGTTGTGTTTGCAACCGACGAGACCACGAGACTGGTGTGTGTGTATGTGTGTCGCAGCCGCCGTTTACTTGAGGAGCTCGTGGGCGCGCTGGTTGGCGACCTTTATTCTCGTTTCATTCGATTCACCCTACGATACAGAACAGTGTTTGTCTTGTCTTGTTTCACACAACAGCATGTTCATTAATAGATACATTAAATGAGCACATTGTTCATGATTGTTATATGTTAGTAATTGACAGTTGAGATTACTATTACAATCGAATGTCATGTCCAAGATCTGAGATGTTCATTGATGTGTCAAGGATGTTGTTACTATGGTAGCATAGGACAGTATACTAGTTTTCTTACCAATTATATATACCATGCAAAAAATAAATGATAATTGAGTGATCGTCATGCGTTTTATACTAAAATTTCTAAGCCGATTCAGAGGCTATACGATAGGGGAATCGGAAGAATCTAAAAATCTAGAGGCCAAATATAAGGGTAAAATTCACAGAGGAGATTTAGAATTTAGAAACGATCTACACATTGAATATCTAATTAATAATAACGACACTACAGACACCAGTATATCCACATAGTTATTTAATTAAAAATCTCAAGTGCAAACATATAATTAGATCCAACTTGGATCTAAATATACATTTGTTTTGAATCAAAAATAAACAACAAAGCTCAATTAATATGAATATACCCGTGTAAAGGCGAAAGGACAGGCGAATAAGCACATCGATCTACTGAGTCTACTCCTATTCATCATCATGGTAAGAAAATGTGTGATACGAATGACGTGGTATCTTTATAACCATCAGCAGATCATAGACATTGTACAAGTGCTGAAGCGTTTGTGCCAATCGTGGTCCACTCGGAACTAAAAGCTCACACCGATTATCTACATTTTTAACGGCACAAGTTTGATTTGCAAAGGGGGACCTCTTCAATATTAATACCATCAAAAAACAGATTTTAAATGATAAATCATTTTTTAAATATTCTCTAAACCAAATACGGCAATTTAATCTGAAACTTGTAGAACTGGTAGAGAAAAGAAGTGAAAAATATAAACATCATTATTTATTAACAAGAAGTTTAAGTATGAAAAAATTTATCCACTTTTGTTACGACCACGCTCCAAGTTTAGTTCGACATAACAGCTTTGAACTACTTTAACCTCCGAATACGAAAAATATTAAATGAGAAAAATATATTGCAATATAATGAAAGAAAAGTTACTTTAAAACGTAGAATAAAGGATTTAAACTTTAGAAAACTGAAAAGAGAAATCTTCAGAAAGATTTTGATGGATGGATTCAAGTTTTATTGTATAGTCTGCACCATAACAAGCCAATTTGCAAATGAACATAAGCACTACCAAACCAATAAATAATCCCGATTTATTTCAATTTTCATGTCTATCGTTACCTTGGAAATTTTTTCATAATACCATTGGCCAATTTACCATACCATAACGTATTACGGAATAGTATATTATCCTGTTACTTTCTAAAGGAACCTTGTCCAAAATCAGGTCAATCAATACTAAAATGGCGTGGTATATTTATCCTAGCACTTGGAGAACTTTGACAAAAATTCCCAAAAACACTGAAGACTATAAATCATTCTACATGAGAACTTTGCCCAAAACTTATACCCCAGGTACCAAAATCCTGCCCAAAATTCAGCACGGTACAGACTATACAACCATTCCTTTCGAATATCCAAAGGAGCGATCTATACCCCAATTCCGTAGGCACAATACCTTGCGGTTGATACGATCGATCTGCCGGTTCTGGTTCTCGAGCTCGGAGCCCATGTCGATGGCCATGTTGCGCAGGTTGCCGATCATCGTGTTCACTTGGCCCATGTTCTCCTCCATTTCGTCCTCGCGCGCGTCGTTCGTTATCCTGCAAAGAGATATCACGTTTCAAAATAGGATAAGCATACAATATATAGAAGCATAGACGTACTATAAACAAGTACACTCATAATCGTCTGTAAACTTCAATAACGTTCACTAAGGTCAGATGATCAAACATTTCAAACGTATCCATTACATTTAATATTTTAGTTTTATATCATTTAAATGCTTTATATGTAAACTAGCTTTCCGCCAGCGGCTTCACCCGCGTAGTCAAAGAAAAACCCGCATACGGCCGTGCGATTTCCAATCCAATTATAAAACCAATCCAATTTTAATTCATAATTAAGTACTTGCTAAGAGGCTTTTTGTGAATTTATTTTACAGGCAAGCTGTTTCTCCTAAACACAGGTTGCCCAGTAACCCAGCTAGGGAAATATTGGCTTGTATAAATTGTTTTAGTAGCCCTCTTTATATTTCTTTACTTTTACATGAATATAAATTGTGTATTGTAAATACATAAATAGAATCTATATTGTAAATAAATAAAAAACTCCTATCCTACGTCCTTCCTCAGGTTTCAAGCTATCGAGATTAGCCTGGACATACATACAGACAAACAGACTAACAGACAAAAATTCTAAAAACTATATTTTTGGCTTCGCTTTCTATTGTAGATTACGCCCCAAGAATTCTTTTAAAAAATATCCAATGTAAAGTTTTGACTTTTCTACGATTTTATTATGTGTAGATGAGAAATAAAAAAAAGATAAAATTTTCGAAATTAAGTAAGTACCTAATTAATTTAATTATTAACCTACATAGATTCATGAAATTACAAATGAATATAAATCTAATAAAGGTTATAAAACTATTTATAATCAGATTAGTGTCACGATCGTATTTATATACCAGAAGCCATAGTCGAAGTTGAGCTCCAAATATTTTCTTGAAGATTGCTTACTCTTGCAAATACGTAGTTTAGACAGTTTTAATTAGAACGAAGCCAGTTCTTTTTACTGCCGACAAGACAGCTGTAAATTAGTATGTACAAGTCGAACAGCAGCAAAAGTAAGTACGATAGAAAACGTTATCCTCATTTATAAAATGTTTCCAAATCTAAATTTATTTAATGTAATATGACATTCCTTTATGATCTTATTTATATAATGTTGTTTTTTAACCTTCTATTTTTTTTTGGTAGTTTTTTGTTATTACCTGAAAATTTTGTTCTACGTACCATTCAATCTATACTCTATATTATACTAGCGGTCCGCCCCGGCTTCGCCCGTGGTACATAATATGAAAAATAGATGTTGGCCGATTCTCAGACTTACCCGATATGCACAGAAAATTTCATGAGAATCGGTTTCGGAGGAGTATGCAGACTAACATTGTGACACGAGAATTTTATATATATTATTATATATACCTCAGAAAGATACAAACCTGCCAATATACCCAGCCTGTGGGCCGATGCCATTGCGCTCGTCCATCACCCGCTGCGGCTGGTTGTTCACCACTTTGCCGTCATCGTTTCCCTTCCATGTCCCATCGTCTTCTTTGAATGATGCACCCCTGGAATTGTGATCATGCTCTTATTTCATATTTCCTGATCAGTTTAGTTTATAGTAAGTGATTTTCTTGATGGGATTTAGGCCCTGTGGGACGCAGTAGGTAAAAAGTTATCAAGTAACATTAAATCAAAATTCTACAAAAAATCTAGATTCTATTAAATGTATAGTTCCAGCTTGATTGACTTTACCACCTCGACCAATTATTGGTTTAGTTATGAACCGGTTCATAATTTAGTTTTCTCCTATGATCTTAAGTCTTGAAAATAATTGTATACTGATTCTGAAAAGGGGCATATAGCATAGAAATACAAAAGCGTTTCGTACTTGTTACAGGGCAGCGCGCAGATGCCACAACATTTCTCCATTCCCGACAGATTTTTCTCCGCTTCACGCATATCAGCGTTGATCTGATCCATGCCCTCCTCGACTCTATCCAATTGCTCTGTTTACACACAAGTCATGTTTAAGAGGCGACCCTTGATCATCCACAATTTATTTGAAGCACCTAAACTTTACTCTCGCGACTTTCTTTATTTAATCGTGTATTTTTTTTTGTAAATTCTCAACGCTCTCGACAATAACCGGGATAAGTGTAGGCCAAAATAATCTCAAACAATATTTGATATTTCAAAAGATCGCGGAAGAAAATTCAAATTTATTACCTCCTTGCCCTACACTCGCCCCGGTTAAATTGATAACTAAATTTACTTTTACCTTGATAATGATGTATGTGCTGATTACTAAGTGAATACCAAATACTCGTTATAGCTAACATTTAGAATAATAACAATATAAATAGTAAACTCTACTCATGCAATCACAGCAAGATTAAAATAGTCGTGCATAGCTAGATGCGTGAGAAAAGAACTAAAAGATGATTCGTTTCGAGTACATAACATAATGATAATTTTTAATCTCAAAGTCTCCGTGAGCATCAGAGACCGGAGACACGACAATTATTAACTAATTTTAATACATGGTGATGATAAATTTTACCTTCATTATTTATCCATTCTTATTAAACTGTTAGCATATTTTCAATTGAAATTTCAAGTATATAATGATTTTCCATAAACAATATTGACTGGTATTTCAGACAAAGCCTTACTAAGTTATGAGAGATGTAAAGTAGTACTACTCGATGCTTACCGCCCTGTTCATCCAGCATGACCAGGGTTTTCATGCCCACCTCGTGACTCTACAACACAATAATGATGTCACTATAGCTCGCCAAACGAATGAGGTGAGAGGACGGGAGCGGCGCGCGCGCGCGGGCTGCGCTCGGGCGGGCGCCTCGCCTCGGGACATCTCATACTCATTATAACTCAAAATGATAACTAAATAACAAAACAAAATAAACATAATACATGAACATGATCACGGTGAGCCGCAATTCGGCGGGCGGCCACTCCTCCGGCGATGGTGTCGAATGAATATATTAGCAAATTAGCGTAAAAATCAAGCCATTCTTGTATGAGTGATTGTAGCAAAGTATGATAATAATTACAGTACATTTTGAGCTATTTTACGTGGAGGAGGGAGCGGCGCGGAGGTGGTGCCGCCCGCCTCGCAGACAGACATATATCGCATCGAGCTAACAGTAACAGACCTACTGCACTAACATTAATAGTACGCTGCTAGCCATGGAGATGAAGGCGTATACCATAAATACTCTATACGTCAACAGACAATTGGTAAACGCGCAAACATATCAATATCGCAGAATGATAAAGAGAAGAGAATAGTAAATTCGGAAAGATAAATAAATATACCTATAAAAAGCGTTCCGATCGATAACATCAACGGAAGAACTAAACAGATTGCGCAGCTCATACAAATTAAATCTTCAGCAAAGGATAGAGAAATAGTTTTGGCGACAATTAGCAACGAACGGCCATCGGGCTTCTCTATTTACACTATGTTGTCATAATCATCCCCATCGAAACATAGAACATACGCGAAACATAGAACATACGCAACATCGATCTGAGATAAGTCGTTATTCAAGAGAAACGTCAAAGAAAAACATAGAGATTAATTTATTATACTGCACATTCAACACAGACGTTCTCACGGCTCGACTACCCAGTGTTCAATTTAACTCTTACCGCCCTGGTGACTCAACATATGAAGCGCTTGCCCCCCGGCGTCCTCGCTCTATACATAAAATACAAATCAAAATAATATATCGCAGGAGAGAGTCGTAGGGTGTGTGTGGGGTGGCGGGGGACGGGTGCTCAACAGTGCACGGGTGTCGGCGGGGACCGCACGGGACGCGCGCGGGTGCGGAGCGTGCGGCGGCGTGGCGAGCGGCGCAGCGCCCTACGCGGCGTGCGGCGGTGCGCGTGCGGCGCGGGAGCGACGCGGCCGGCGGACATCTTTACTCTTCGCTTAGTCACATACTGCCAGCGTTTGGCCCGCTGTCCATATTCATTACACGTATCCGTCTTCGCTGTGGTTCCACTCCGCCGGCCGCGGCCGCTCGGCACTAACACACACTACTCGAACAACGACATGCATGCAGTGAAGCTTGCAGGTAAAAACCAGATTAAAGTCGTATTTGTGCTCAGTTTCTCATGATTCATGAATTATTTTGTGTGATGTTAAGAGTCGTGCGTTGAGGAGAAGCGTTTCGAATTTACTTTATACGATCTTTCTCAGTTATGTGATTTAAGTAGGTCGAGTTTAATATTTGAAATGCGGAATGTAAAAGTATCGTACGATCAGAAAACGATTCGTTTGTAATGTAATCTTATTCGATTTGGCCGGCGTCGACGTTGAAAATAGCGCTCGCTGTCAAGTAGTGCAAAGTGGTGTATATTAACTACATAATGAAAAATAATACAAAGATGCGGGCGTTCTTGGTAAATTTGTTAGACACACATCAGAAAAACCAAAAGAAAAGTTAATCGGAAGCCAGCATCTTTGCATGCAATATATAAAAATGTTATTCTCAAATAGCGGTGAATTTCCCCTGGATTTCGTTACCAAACACCCTCTTCGGCTGAGCGAAAATCCTAGGATGCTCCAACATGGTTAGCGAAAGGTAAAATAGACAAAACTGTAAGTAACTTAGTGTTGCAATTTGCATTTCACTCACCTCCCTGGTCATCTAGAGCGACCAGAGTTCGTATGCCGGCCTCCTTGCTCTAAACCAGCCGCAGAAACAAAAAGTCAGAGAGCATGTTAGTTGTGAGGGGTACAGTGGAGTGAATGGATAGTGGGCGAGAGCCGCTCGTGGCACCTCTGGGTACACGAGCAGTGTTCAGTACTTGTTATATTGTGTTTGAAGGGCATTTCCGACTGTATGAATTTAGCTTTCCTCATCCATACAGTCCGAAGATGTCCTAAGTCTGAACGGTGTTGAGTAATGCGAAGTTGGCACTGTGTTTGTTAAAGAACATTTGTACAGACATGTTTGCAGCAGTAATATATATATATTGACAACGTAATATTGTAACGTAATCTAACCTATAAAAGATAACTTAAAAAAATGTCTTAAAAAATATATATTTTTATTAAAACTCAAATAAAAATAGGAGTAAAATAAAAGTATCTAGAGTAATGACATAAGTATTCGACTGTTCTGTATTTGTTGTGAGAGTTTGCAAGGTGTAGCTCGATATATCTGTTGGAGTCTAGTGGCAGGTACGGCGCGTGTTAACGCCCATTTTGGTAGTATGTGAATGTTCGAGAAGGCATGAAATCATACAATAAAAGATTACAGTCAACAACAGAGAGCAGCCACTACACAGAGACCTAATACAGAACAAACTAAAAGAAGAAATAAATAAATTAAGAGAAGATTATTGGTAGAAAATTATTTGGGTTGTTCGTAAAAACGTAAATTGGACATTCATATTCTTTGTTATGAAATTATCAACTGTCAATATGCCAGTGTTGTAAAGATTGAACTCATTAAAGGAATATAAAGAAGGTGCATCAGAGAAGTGATTCGCCTATATGGCAGAAGGAAATTTAATAGAAGTTTTAATAAGATATTAAAAGGGTTTTGTCTGAAGCAAGCCCAAGCAAAATCACAAAACTATATTTGGAAGAAGCGCAATTATTTGAACATATATTTACTAAGGGTACACTGATTAACATCTGACTCTAAGGAGGACTTTTGGATTCATTCTATTATAATGGGCTCTCATGCTATGGAGAAATAAACATCTAACTTGGTTTAAAAAAAGGACTTGACAGTTAATTATTTGTGAAATATTTTGTTTTAGATTTCTTAAAATCGTATAATTACGTCTTTGTTAACTGTCAATTCCAATATTGAGGAATAGGATTATTTCAATCCACAATTGTTTAGGTAAAACGCTACGAACAACACAAAGGGCTAAGAAATCTCTAACAGTTGGACACATTTAGACACGGATCATGCAACACCCATATAATAACGATAAAATAAATATAATATCATATTCAATTATATTGGCATAAGGTTTCAAATAAAACAATAACCAAGAAAGAAAAGAAAACATAAATCAAAAGCTACAATAGATAATATACATACACATCGAATAATATATAACATTAGCGACATCGAAACACAACAGCCAAGGATAGCAGAGGCTGCGCCCTAAAGGGTACGGGGGGCTTAGGGTCAAACCGAGTTAGGGGCTACCCAGGACACTTCCGCAATACCCCTCACTCCCTCGCATCGAGAACACCTCTCTCACAGATGGTCACAAATAATTATATAACCAATGGAATAAATCAACAAAAATATTTGGGGACTATCGGGGGAAACAAAATTTTACGGAAAATGAAACACGTCTGAAATAACGAAACCGCATCTATATGTTCAACACAGTTTCAATTCTCCACAAAGAGAATTTATTATTACATCTTTTCATTTTGATAGAATGGACTTTAAAGTTGATCTGAAACTATGAACTTCACAAATATTAAATAAAATTAAGATCTATCCATTATTTAATTATTACTTGGAAGGTATTCTCGACATGTCATGCCATTTTTGCTGCCATTATATAGTTTCTAATGTATTTAAGTTAATTTTGAGTTAACAATGGCAGATATAATTAATTCATTATTGTGTTTTATTAAAACGAATATAAGAGCACGAAAGAAACCTACCTCCTCGCATAGTTGCATCATACGGCGCGTCGACTCCAGTGACTGAAATTGATATAAAAGCATATTAGTAACATATAAATACAGGTCCAGCGCATGTAGCTTTCACATACATAACTAGTTATTCAGGTAATGAGCCGTCTTTGCTCTGCCAATCTAATTGTACCCAACAGGAAATCGAATCCAGAGGTTCCAAAACAAATAATGTTACAATAATCCTTTTAGGATGTTGGCAAATAAATATCAAATTAAAATGTCATAACAATTATTACTGAGTACTGTACTTTTTGAAGAAGGAAATAAGTCGACATGGCTTGCTGTCCCTATTAATCGAAAATCCATCTTTGCAGATTTGTTGCCGAACTGGAATTGTGTTTGGGAGATCCCATGTAGACATGGAATAATTAGGATAGGAATATAATAGTTAGGAGTTATTAGTGCCAGCCACGAACTCATCTTATAATAAAATATTTTAAATATTCCTTTACTGCGTAGTTCTGTATGGCAATTATACCGTTGCTCGGGTAACCCAATTAACGTTGAAGCAAACTTTGCTCCCACGTGGAACTTTGTACTTGTACTTCTTTGAAACTCAATATACTGATTAAATTGAAATTATATATTCGAGCGTAGATCTTCATAAAATATTTTAATAGGTTAGAGCAAATCTTAAACATGATATTTACAGCTATTTAATTCCAGATAATCCTTAGGTAATAGTATATACTTTGACCTTTGTTTTTAACATTGTCCTGTGATTAATAAATGAAGAAATGTCAGATTTTTATGGGATTTTGCAGTAGGTTAAAGGTGCACGGGCAGGGAAAGTGGTTTAGCATAATATAGCAGTCAGTATTCATACAAACCTCATCAGTAACTTGGCCCGCTTTTAATTGGAGCTGTTCTAGCTCGCTGCGCGGCGCGCCATTTTCGGCGGGGGGTGGTACGGCGGCAGGCATCCTGTAAAAATTTATGTTTATTTAAACAATAAATACCTAATGAAAATATTTTCAAACACTTATTTAATGCACGCTTGATTAAGGACCTCTTTTGCGTGGATATAGATTAAACCTTTGAAATTTTAGTCGTGGCCGGACGATACTATAATTTTTATTCAATAGTATTATTGGTGTTATATTTGAAATTACTATTCTACCTACTATATCGGCACGAGTTATGTGAAAAAGGTTGAGATCTACAATATCTTCCCAGGTCACTTGCTTAAAATGAAAAAAGTTAAAATTTTGGGACTTCGTTACTTACGAAATATTTAATTGAAATTGGAAACAAAGATTTGATTATTTTGCAAGGTTGCGATTACATTAAATTAAAGACCATAATAAACGTGATGAATCAAGTTCGTTTGTATGACAACATCAAGTATTACGCATACACCATTGTAATTGCTGCTACAATGTAGAATTTACATTTTTTTTGTTCTGTGATTCATTGAATCATAATTTGTATAGTCGGTTTTGGCTGTTTTTTTCTAAGGCACTTAATTTCAATGCATCTTGATAACGAATAACCTTAAATATTTAATGGTCACGACACGGAAACGACGTTATTTTGCTTAGAAGTCTTAGTACGTATTTATATTTGTAATATAAATAATATAATCCAAGTAAGGTACAATAATTTTATAATTGTCACATTTAATTTATAGACTAAAGTTATATTTTAAACTGATAGGTAAATGAAGGGTAAATGTATAGAAACGATAAAAATAAAATTATGTAGAGGAAAGAAACTATGTCAAGAAAATGTTTGTATTATTTTAATACATGAAGATGAAGACAAACAATAGAACGGAGAAAAATATAAATTCTCAACACTATGAAAAACAAATATGAAAATGTTCAATGCAGAAATCCTAGATATTAACTTGCACTGAAGAAGACAGTTTCATTATGCTTCAAGCATTTTGCTAACAAAACGTGATTGTGAACTTGGTAAATATAAATAAACGGGGTTGCACTACGTCATGACCTTGAACGTTGGCTAACAAAGAGGGGGTAGATACGCTACAGCCTTGCTCGCACCCTCGTTGAACGGAAATATTCGCGGATCATGATAATACGTTTGATTTCCACGTGTCATTATAGAGGGTTTGCATTATGTAACATTGCAGGCTATATTTAGGTTATCGTTTATACTCATTCTTTCGGGTGTGCGAAAGCGCCTCCCGGCCAGTTTAGATCCTTAGTAGAAAGCGGCCTATGTGTATCCTTACATTATTGCAACCATAAAATATTATATTCTATAACCTTAAATTTAGACCTTCTACAATATCTTATTCCACATTTTTATGACTTAAAATTTTTATGCTATTAATATTATTGCTTCAAGATTGTGTACCATTTATGAGTAATCTTAACTTTTTTTTTATATTCATAAATTGAACTTTTCATAAGTATTTTCTATTCAATTGTTCAATTCCATCGAGAATAATATTGTATTATTTTCGTGACAAGAATGTGTTCAAAGCCAACAATGCCGCTCGTAAATCATTGTAAGAAAGGGAAAGTACTGTAAGATTTACGAAAACAAGCTGAAAAGTGTTTGCTCGTAAAATTTTCAACCAACATGCGATGGCGTGCTCTCGCGACCCGACCTTTGAATTTTAATGAGTGTCAGTGGCTGTGCCTGGCTTACAAACAGCTTTAATATTAAATAATGTTGTCCTTTAATTAGCTTTGTTTGGATTTAATTTATTAGATCTTTACCAGCGGATCCATTGTTAAGAATTTTGTCTGGAGGAGCTTATTTGGGAAGTTTATTTATGGCAATTGCTAAGTGACGGAAACAAGATCTTCAGTGGGACATGCATAATGTTAGACAATTTGGAAAAGATTTCATTAAATGTTTGTATTAAATCTACTCATGAATCTATGATCGCCTACGCAGGCCTACGCCCATTGACATTTAATATAATTAACGAAAGGGGAAAGGCCACTGTAAAGCAGGCACAAAATTAGCTAAGAACAAAGTTATACGATGAAGTTAATAAACGGCTGACCTATTACAGTAAAAGGTCTGGAAAAGTCTAGCCTGTTAATATTTGCATATTCTTAGGAAGTGGGCACAGTGGCATTTCAAGAGATAGGGGCACACGAGCAGCTCAGCAAAATCAATAGACGCGCGCACCGCCTCCATAGCCGTTACACCCCTGCCCCCAACCTCTTGCTACTTTAACTTGTTCAACGTTCAACCTTTCATGCACCGGTTATTAATAAAATATGTACATTCTATTTCAGGTGTTATCAAATATTTTATGGCCAAAACGTATGACGTTATTATGACGGTATTATCGAAGTATACCCGCCTGAGCAACTTAATAAATGAAATTATATTGAATTTACGTTTAAGCAGGTGGTTGGTTACTTTAGTAGATTGTCATGTACAGTATGATATACCAGTCAAGAAAAATAAGTCTGATAAGATTTTACTATTGACCATAGCCATACGTGCTAGAGACGTATAAACAATTTAATCTATGGACAATGTAGGTACTCAAAACCTCCACAAATAATTCGATTTTCCAGCATAATTATTATGGTATAACTTATAAGATCTGAACATAAGTCGACCTTCACCGGCGTGATAATAGAATGAGACCAATTTTATAATAAATTTAGTCTATTAAAAAATGTATTAAAAATGGGTTGACTGGGAAAATCCTGGACAGGACAATTTTAATGAATTAAAAAATACATTTTCTTTTTTATAAATTGCAGTATCAAGATAATAAAAAAAAATATATAGTTAATAGACTTAAAGTATGAAACCTACAGAATGTGCAGTCATAGTCGTTTTCTAATA
The DNA here is from genome assembly GCF_061535455.1 of Colias philodice. Classification (NCBI taxonomy): domain Eukaryota; kingdom Metazoa; phylum Arthropoda; class Insecta; order Lepidoptera; family Pieridae; genus Colias; species Colias philodice. Next base: position 5,563,994 of record NC_143103.1, on the reverse strand, counting down.
TTTACCGGGATTAACGGCTAGGTTAGCAGGTATAAACAGGTATGTCGGTATACCAGTTACTTTCACTTGATAGGATGATGAAAAAAAAAATTATGTCAGCGCTGTTTTATTACAAAATCGTTTTATTATCTCGAAACTGCAATTAATAAAAAATGAAAATAAAAGATTTTTTAATAATTAATTAAAAAATATCCTGTCCAGGATTTTCCCAGTAAACCCATTTTTAATACATTTTTTAATACACTAAATCCATACTAATATTATAAATGCGAAAGTAACTCTGTCTGTCTGTCTGTTACTCAATCACGCCTAAACTACTGAACCAATTTGCATGAAATTTGGTATGGAGATATTTTGATACCCGAGAAAGGACATAGGCTACCTTTTATTGCGAAATATGTACCACGGGCGAAGCCGGGGCGGACCTCTAGTTTATTATAAAATTGGTCTCATTCTATTATCACGCCGGTGAAGGTCGACCTATATTTGGATATTAGACCATTATCCTTATGCGCTTTTAATTATGAGACAATTTAACCCTTTTTTGTATAAATGCTTTTAAACAATTTAAGAATATCCACGGTTCGAGATATCAGAATACAAATGAAGAATAAATTCTATATTTCTAATTTAGGTAAATACCTAACTCAACATCAAAGGAGAGTTCTGATGATTATGATGTTTTGGCGTATATTTGTATTGACTTAATCCAATTATATCACGGGTTTCCATGAATTACTTGATTGAATCGCAATTTGTATTACTTTGCCTGGATCTACGATACCTACTGATGAAAATTTTATTACGTTTACATAAATTTTTGAATTATGGAATGGACTGAGAAATTCATTCACTTTTTATTTTGTTCTTATCTTGTCCCATCATTAAAAAATATTTACATTGATATGTTTCTATAATCCCTTTGTATAGAAAGCATTTTTTATTCAATATTATAATTTTTTTATAATACCTTTAAGCACTGAATACAAATTCTATATTTAGTAATTAATTCTGTATAGACGAAGGGGGCGGGGGTCATTTTTGTTAAGGAATATCAGCAAATTGCCAATGATCAAGTTTTTTTGCAAAAGGCAAAGTGATTGGAGAGGCGTGAATAAGAAATTCACAAGCATAATATACATCAGTCTCATCCTTGCAGATCGGACATGTGGGTTGCCAAATTACGTGAGGTTCTTGACACGAATGGAACGGTATTTTATGATCGAGTTCGTACATGAGAAGTTGAATAGATACCTAGTTCAGAAATATCAGTATTTAAATAAGGTCTGGGACGGGACAATAGTATTCGCTATGAAAAATCGTTTAAAGTTATCTATAATTCGTAGAACGTTCAATGCTCCTATGATCGCAGCGGCTTGATCTCTCCAATAGAGTTCAATACACAAACAGATTTTCCACCTCACTGGAAGTATATTGCATATTACATTCTAGTCTCTAGTGGGTGGAAAATTGTTGATCTATTATCAGTGTATGCACTTATAATCATACTTCACTGCGTTTAAATTACTTATATCACGAGTATTCCTTCTTTTTATAACGTTACGAATGAAACATTTAACTGTGTTGATTATATATTATTTGTGAAACACAAAATGGTCTGGAAAAGGTACATAGGTACTTAATACAAAAAGAACCGTACCCTGGGGTACAAATGAAAAAAAATTCAGAAAATCTTCTATATCTTTTTTTCTAAACAACGGTTTCTTTTGCGCGTTCGTGTATTTGTCGGGGATGAGGAGACACGTAGATACCGTATTCGATCAGTGGTCAAGATATTGAGAACACGTCGTACGAACCTGTCGGGGTACTCCAGTACCCCTGGGTACTACGAACGTAAGTATTTTAAGGTTCATTTATTTTATTTTTTCGCCTTTTGGTCCTTTTATTTTATATTTTTTATTGATAAATTTAATGTACAATTATAAGTTTACTTTACATTCATGTTATAAACATACTGTTATTGTTAAATAGTGTAGGAATTTGTATTTTCAACAAATTTATGATTTGCTGCATGATTTGAATACCTGAGTTATTCATTTTCTTTTTTTGATGGCAAATGATGGATGAATTTTGATTTTTTGTGGGAGGTGGAATAACAAGAAGAGCTGGTACTTGGTGAGGCATCAAAATATGAACCAGACGAAAAATTTTTTATTTTTTATTATAAAAAACTTCACCTAGAAGAACGATTTCAGTACATAACTTTGCCAATGTCTCTACAAATAAGTAATGGAGATATTTTAAGACAACAATTACCAATAACTGCAGGGACCACTGCTGTTTCAAAATCTGAGATGTAACTGTGAATATCCACGTTAAAATTCCGTCAGTCCCGCACACAGTGCAGGAAGTGAAAACTTTTAATACATTTTGATCACCAACGTAAAGTGTGTGTAAATTGTAGAAAAAATATAAAAATGCCATGATAAATTAAATTATTAGGACCTAAATGAATGTTAAGATGACCTTAATAAGTCAACATTTAATAAAAGTTAATAATCTTTTTGTAATCTTGTTTTTTTCATAGGGGTACACTTGTACCCCTGGGTACCGTTAATGAAATTTTAATATGGGTACGGTTCTAGGGTTAAATAAAGTTTGTTTTAGCTGAAATCTTCCTTTTTTTCCTTAAAAATACATCGATGAGATGATACGCCAGAACGCTTTAACTATTTGCTAATACTAAAACACACGTAGTACGTGCCTTAAAACGTAAAAACGTAAAAATCATAAAAACCTAACAACACAATCAACATAAAATGTCTGAAGATTGCAAATTGTCCCTAAACGTTGGCACCCCAATAAGCGTAACCCTGACCCATATCTATAGGCATATCCATAATTTTGCGTAAATGGGGGCAAACGCGGTCCCGTGCTAGATTATTCATGTGCCGAATCACGCAAACTGCGAAATATGGCCTTCGAGGACAATCCCAAGTTTGTACCAAACTGAGGGTACAAATCATTATTAATTTTATTCTTATAAGAATTGAATTGATTTTTGTGAATGCATCAATCTTTTTTAAATAAAATGACATAATATAGTGGGCAAATAACAAAATGATGGCTCTATGATGCCAAATTTTGGTGGAGACCTTGGATAACAAGCATTTTTTTGTTATTTCAATTTTGACCGGTAGTTTAAAAAGTGGTCATCTTATGTAGTTGTATTTATTATCTAGGACTTAATAAATTTTATTAAGAACTTAAGATAGACTTAAATAATAAACTGGATTATTCAGTATTATCTTGTTGAAGAAATTGATGACCACTTCATATAAACTATTTATATTTTTATTATTTTATAATAATTAGTTATAGATTGTTCCTTTTTATTGCTCCTTTCTGGACCATTTCTCAAATAAATGAGACAAAGGTAAAAAAAGTTTATGATAGCGATACAAAATTGATCAAAATTAATGTCTTTTCATGAAATATAAAAGCAAATACACGAATGAATTCTGAATGTAAAATATTGAAATTCAATAGAATTAATAAGTTCAAACTGTTTTGCTATTTAGTAGAAATGAAAACAGAAAAGTAAATCTCAGCTTATGCATATTATAACCTGATAAGTGCAGAGTTCTCGGTAAATTACCTCTGAGAATATCATTTAAGCCAAGTAAACAACAGCATGTACATGTCATGAATCATTTCTGTTACTTAGCTCATGATTAGCACCACACATGAGTAATATTTGAGGTGATACATAAAATCATACAGTTTAATTGAAATTCAAACTTTTAGTGGTAGTATCAGCAAACCCTTATTTTTTTGTACAAGAGGGTAGCGCTTGACCACAATCTTGCTTGATGTAAAACTCAATTATTGAAACCTTATTTCTACAAGCACAGCGCACATCACTTTCTTAAATCACACTAACTAATAGGAACTGTAGGTAAATTAAAGATTTAGAAGATACTATACTTATTGTATTTTCAAATATGATCATGATAATATTCTGTTTTTTTTATTCCTCATTTGTGAAATTTATTTTATATTTTATTTTAATTTACTCGATCAATAGTTTATTTAGTTATACGGATAAACTATACTCTGCTTATTACTCATACTTATAGCATAGTATTTTATGTTATTTTAGTGAAACCTGGGTTGTCTCTCATAGTAGTTAACCCATTGACCACCGTAAGGCCCGATCGGGGCGCGACACAATAGATTTTCTATTGTGTCTGTGATTCCGAGGACTGATGGATTAATTATGTATTCAACTTAATTATAGCGAAAAATAAACTAACATTTAATTAGAATAATTAATATTCATATCTTTAGTAAAATATTATGTACATAACCCAAGTTACACTGAACACTCCCATTTTTTAACCAATTTGTGAAATCAATGTTTCTTTAAATAGGTACTTATCCTTTTAAATTGATTTGCTGTACATATATTTTTAGATTTGTAATTTGAATGGAACTTACTTGGGTAATAAAGGCTCCATTGTACAAGCTTATTTATGTTATTGAATAATTAATAAAACTTAATGTTTCTCTCCTAGGTAGGTATCTTATTTGTTTGGTGAAATCAGCCACTCTAAAGACAGCACAGATAAATAAATGTTTTCAGTACTGTCAGTTTCAGGAAAATATTGCTATGTAAAAATATTGTAGGTTTATTGTGACTGATGAATAAAATAAAAATAATAATGTACTATTTACATTACACCTGCTCTGTTATATATATTTTGAGATGCTTCTATTCTAATAATACCTGTGTGTATTTAATTTTTTCAGTTAAAAACAATTCAGGAAAATAAACAATGACCATACTAATGTGTTGTAAAATGATTGACATAATATCAGCCATATGATAATTAATTAGGAAGGTACAATATTTCATTCTTCCAGGCCTATAGTAAATGAGGAATATTTTTTAATTCTAAAATTTTACATATTATCAGTTTTTACTGAGGATCGTTGTAGGTACCTATTATTAGTTACAAATTAAATGAAACCATTTATATAATTACAGTAATTGCTTTGGGATTCGCCGTTTTAATTTTTTGATGATTTTTGAAGAGAAATAGATGTATGACGTCATATGATACAAACGATTACTAATTTTAGTTCTTGTTGGAGGTATATTCTCTTTTTTATTTAATTTCTGCAATTAAAAAAGGATTCGTGTATTAAGTATTGACCTAAATATATGTACATACATTCGTTTATAAGAATATAGTACAATATGATGTTTGAGGACAAAAATGGGAGTGTAAAATTAATGTCTAGAGTGCCACTTACTTGTTTTTTTATTGTAGGTCTTCAGAAATTCCTTCAAAATCCTGTGAAGACCACTGAGTACACAATAAGCACTTAACAGAACACAAAGATTAAATGAAAGACTTTCTCTTCTTTGGAGCAGGAGTGTTGGTCGATTGAGTCGATGAGGTTAGCCACAGAAATGCGCAATGTTTTGACTATGCGCATTAAAATCCGGACTCGATTGTCATGCGCGCTATGATATTACGTATTTGTAATTATAAATACAAAATTTCATTTAAATTTTACGTTGTAAAAATTATTTGCAGTGAATAATTCCGAAACAGTAGGCAGCTCAGCTCAGCTTTATTTACATTTTACATTCAGCAGACAAAAAACCTAAATAACGTAAAAGTGACATCTGTCGATGTCTGATAAAAACAACATTATTACTATAGTGACATCTATAATTTAAACATTTGAAACATTCATGATTCTGCTATTTGACAACAGATGGTATTCAAAATAAAAAGAAAATAATAAATAATAAATTTTAAATGTGGGAATAATCTTAATACGATTAAAGAAAAAAAAAACTGATTTATTTATAGCTTTTTGTAATAAACATTAAATTATGTTAATATTGGTTGGTAACTATAGCTATAATTATTATATATATAATTATTATATACTATCATGGACTAATAAATATACTTTGCTTGCTTTGTGCTTTATAGTATTTGCATTATATTTCACGAATCGTATAATATTCAAATTGAATACAGCGCTATCTATTAGAAGGAGGCTGTAGTAGTTATTAATTTCGATTCTTCTATTCACCACTAGATGTCTCTGATACAAAGTATATTTTAATGAATACCTAAGAGCGAGCGCGCACGAGCAACTTTGTCTCCGCAACATGGTATGAGCATGTATGAGTATGAACTATGAGTATGATATGAGTGGCTACAGTGTAAAAAGCCACAGTGTAAAAAACATTAAAATCGGTCCAGTACTTCTAGAGCCTGACAAACAAAAGGAAGGGATCAATAGGAAAGGATTCAAACAAAAACATAGAACCTACTAGTTAGGTAGTTACTAAAAATTACTTTGAAAAAATGAATTTTAGATAATTATCATAGTCGTAGTACTTAAGTAATTCTTGAAATAGGTATAGTGATGAATCTATCGTTGAGTGGAATTAGGAATAACGACCGCGACGGTTCATCTACCATCAGATAAGATATTTGTTGCTAGCGACTAGACTACACAAGATTAGATTTTCAATACACATCTTCTTTGCCTAATTCTAAAAAATTATTAGATTGATGCCGCGGTATACCTATTCTATAGGTACATACTTACTACTTAGATAATAGTGTAAGGTTTTTCTAAAAAAAAATCGTATGCGTTTTTCTGAATAGCTAAGCTTTTATTTATTTAATTACATAGGTACATAATTATATAACATTATACATAATTTGCATCTGGTTTGCAGACAAACGAAGGTCAACTTTATTTAGGATCCTTTACTGCTGAAATATGCCTACATATTTATGCATTCGTGTTAATACAGAATCATGTAAACATGATAGATCAATTAATGAAATTATAATATTTTAAAGGCTATACCTACGTTACCAACAATACGTTATGTAGGTATGTAGGTACCTATTACGAGAAACCAATATTTTTTTTTATATCAATATACATAATAAATAACATATTTTATGTGTTTTCTCTTTTACATAATATAAAAAACCTAGAATTTTGGATTTTCCAATTACCAAGTTTGATATTAATAGGTACTTACATGCAAGATTAACATATATATACGTGTATTATATTGCTATAGATAATGTTATCGTAATGATTTATTATAATAATCTTGCATAAAGCCTTTAACGAAATATGCAAAATACTTTTTCAAAGGAAACTAAATAACGACGTTACGTGTTGATAAGAGCCGGAGTCGTTGATCGTTATTCAAGGCACATTAATTTAATATTATTTTGTGGATTGTTTCATTATTTAGGAATTTTTATTGCATACATAGAAACTATAAATAATACATACCTATATATAATAAAATATAACGGTTGCTAACGCTTGAGCCTTGAACATTTGGTTTGTTCAATGATTCAATTTGTTCATGAAAAATTTCGATCCTTGTGTAGAAAGTCTATTTTAGTATAAAATACCAATAAAAATGCAATAAAATAAGTTATAAATCGTTGTGCATAATGTTGAATTCATTAAATAAGATAGAATACCGATTGTTGTAAGCTTTACAATGCCCGATCATTGAGCAGAGTTACAATAACCCTTCAAATTATTGTATTCTACACATGTAATGATGATCTGAAACATTTCTCCTATGTCGAGTTATATAAATATTTACTACCTATGTTTTAAGTAAAAATTAAAAACCTTATTATCAAATGTAAAATATTGGAATGATTTATAGCTACCGGTATAGTCGTTTTGTACTTAAACATATTTGAAATAAAAATATTTTCAGTATTATTCAGTTGATTGTAAGTAAGTAATTTAGATGTCCGATTGTCAGAGCGAGATTTTTCTTATTTGATCTTCCATTTACATAGAAGATCAATCCACATCCAGATTGTGTATAACCACAGTCCACAGTGATCTTCGTATTTTCACACACATTTTTTTGTATTAACTAAAAAAATTTAAAAATTATTAAAAAAATCACAAGGACATACCTAGGTAGTTATTAATTATTATATTAAATTGTAGCCTTAGATATTATTATGTAAAGTAGATAAGTACCTAAAACATGAAACGATGAAAAGATATTTTAAATTTATTTTTAATGCTGTATCATTTCAAACTAATTAAAGTAATTATGATAACGACAATTAAGATTGAAAAGTTAACATTATCACGAGATATTATTTTTTGTATCATCTTGGATGAAAAAATATGTTTATTAAATTTAAATTACGATCAAGTTGTGCGATTTTCTGCTGATTTATGCCGATTTTATTGGTTTATTATCAATTTAAAATGTATGAGCAAGTATTTTATTGGTTCTTATTTAACCATAAAGATACGTACACCTACGTAAATACTAGACACAAAAAAAATCTTTATAATTTCAAATGTAAACCTTTGAATAAAACCACTTTATCTACCGTAAATAGTTTAAATTAACTACAAAGAACCATTCGGCGGATCCACATGAAAAATACGTTGAATGCTTCGCGAGGCTGCTCGCTTTATGTTAACCTGCCTACTGAATTTTGTCGATCTAAATTACAACTTACTTACATACATATTTTAATAAAAATATTATAAACAAAAGAAAAACGCAAATAAATGTTAAACATTTAATATAATCAATAGGAAACAAGAGCCGTACAAAATCGATCGAGTGCTGATATCGTTATCTCGTTATATAAGTGGTGTGCGTAACGGCCGCTATCCGACACGTCGTTAAACGTCGTTGTCCGTTAATAACAGACATTTTGCGTGATACGGACTTTACCATATCGCAGATAGCGGTGACGTTATCGCATTACAGAAACAATAAATCTTTATTTATTATGAATTGAATACTTATTGTACTAAAGTATTAAATGTTTGCACTTTAGTCTCTTACACGTGTATCTTTCGTGTACATTTATTCCTGTACTTTTTATTAAATATTGTAAAACTTGTACACCCCACGCTTTATGATAGGTACGAAGAAAATGTCAAATGGTAAACTTAGAACATTATTTACAACCTTCGATTTTTTTCTTAGAATTTTTAATAGAAGATAAGAATTAAGTATGTAACCGAGGATTGCTGATTATCTATATGGAAACTTGACTATTTTAAGTAGTTTAGTATTCCTGGTATTACGTACTACTATCCATTAATTATTATTTACTAGCGGTCCGCCCCGGCTTCGCCCGTGGTACATATTTACGTTTTCTCTACATATGAACCATCCTCGTACTTCAAGGAATATAATAAAAAAAGAATTATCGAAATCGGTTCAGCCGTTCTCGAGTTATGCGCTTACCAACACATTTTGCGATTCATTTTTATATATAAGAAGATTATTGGGTAGTGAATGTTCATAACTCAGCCAAGGGCATGTGCTTTGGTTACACGATTTGTCACTGCTTGGATATTGGTTTGTCGTTCAAGAATAAAAGTGTAGTTTATATAATACCTAAAGGTTTTTTTTAATAGTGCATATGAAATTATATTCAATCAACAAAAAAGAAGGTCGTATAAAATGTAGGCATGATTTTATGGTAGGTAATATTATGTATACCTATGTTATATCTTCTAAGTGATAAACTTGTATTTCTAAGTCATAAACAGCAAATGTTATACCTATTCCTAAATTAATTCATCCGGATTTACCTGTGGGGACTGGGGATGCACCTTACACAGGTTTCAGGTTTGCTTACCTAATCCATTGAATGAACGTGACTAATTTTCTGATTACGGCACGGACGATACTTGATACTTCATAAATAGAACATACAAATAAAAGAAATACACAATAAAAATAGTACTAGACAGTATTTGGGAATAAATTTTTATTAATTATTATTTTTTTATGCATAAATAGATTTTTATGTACATCTTTCACATATACTATTATGTACTTGGTTGCTCTATGATAGAGCGTTGGCTCTTTCTCCTGTTCTTTACTTTAATTACTTAGTATTATTTTTATAAGGTCCCTTAGACCTCCCAAATGCAGGACGAAGTAAGAAAATGTCCTGATGATTGTAATTCTTGTTATTTTAAACAGGTTATTTCTCCTTTTCACAGGAGTTCATCCCGTCTTTGTTGTCTGATTTTGCTTATTGGAGTTGCCTTGTAAAATGCAATTTATATGAGTCATAAAGGCGTGAGTACAGGTATTTCCTATCCACCTAGTTCAGCTTGAGAAAGCGGGTAAATATAATTTACCTATGTAGTATAATTCTGATGCACTGCAATCAAGAATTTAAAGTATTTTTTAAAATAAACTGTTTAATACGTAAAAAATTTCAAACGGGTTAAAATTTAACACCAATAAATAAAGAAAAACAATGCACGTAAATAAATCAGTCAAGTGATGTTATTTTACTTAAGATAGATCTTATTTCTCATCACGAAGGAGCGATAAAAAGTAGGTAATATTTTTTATGGCCAAGGAGATGCAATAAAGTAAAGAAAATAACTACTTTCTATGAGTAACATGATTTGTATTATGTTCTTACTTCTTAGGGGCTTATTGAGTAGGTATTCTCAAGGTAAGCTTCATAAACCGGTTCCATTTGGTCTCCTACATTTTGTTTTATCCACCTATAAAATGTAGAGCGCAGGCGGCAGGATGTAATTTTCGGAAACAAGGACACATGTTGATAATCTCGCAAAATATATTTTACGACACCTTTCGTCAGATTTTTATCTAAATAATGCCAATAAATACCAAAGCTTGATTTAAACAAGCGATTCCGATCGATTTTCGATCACAGCTTCTGAAGTCTAGCGACTGAACGTGGATTGAACAGCTATTCCTGCGCCAAGCGAAAACAGTAAAGCAAAAGCACTAAGTTAAAATGATTACAGTTATAAATAAGTACGTGTCCGATAAAGCTAACATATTATATGATACCAGGACATGTCCTGGCTCTTTGATGTCTCACGTTTATCCTCATGTGTACAGGAAAACCCAAATGCGATGTGAAACGAGATAGCAGTAATCGCCGCAAAACCTGCAGGCTGCGCCTATGAGGTTGTAACTTGTAAGTTATTAAATTTACGCTCGAAAATGAGAACTAAATTTGTATATTCGTGTATATAGCTTTAATTTAAATAAGTAAATTAGTAAAAGTACATACTATGTGCAATGAACATCATAATATTCAAAGGTTTTGGACGGTGCGAGTCATGCCCACATTTAAACATAGATACAAAATAGTTTTTGAAAACAAAGGCCATTGCCAATACCTACGTTCTTAGAATTACTTCATAAAACCAATTTGTATATATTCTAATATCATAGCCATGAATTATAAATGTGAAATTCCGAGAATATTAGATATTCTAGAGACTAGAGTAGATTTGTACATTACGATTAATTCAAATAAAAAAATAATAATCATGTCATTTAATTTTCTTAAAAATATAGGTTTAAAAAAAAAGGGCAATTTTTTAAAAATCAATAAAAATTCATAAAATCAATTCGAATTTCCTTCTATGGTTTTCTTGAGTTAAAACTGATTTACGAAGGTCTCACTCATTGTGAAAAATAAGGTTTCATTATTCGTATACTACCTGTTACGAAAAAAATATGAATGTTCTGATCAGTTCTGATGCATAAGTTATCAGAAATAGATAGGTGCTTACGCAATATAATTTAGGGAGGAGCTTAAATGATATATTAAGTAATTAAGTTAAGAGAAATCTAACAATATTATCATAAATTATTATTATCAGGGTTACAAATATATTAATTAAGGTTGCACTTTAGGCCGATTCGAAGGACAAAAGTTTGATAAGATCTAGGGTACGGTCTACCTATTATAATTCTCGATCTTTCAATCGTTGCATATTAATTGTAATTTGACATAATTAAAAATGTAAATTATGCAAATTAAGGATATATCCAGGATATAATTTTACAATCCTAATAGCAAAATAATTTAAAACTATTATAACAAGAATTTTATAGCTTTATCGAAGCAGGTTAGCCTTTATAGTAATTATTTTTTTTAAAGATCGATAATTAAATTACATGTTTAGTTATCTATACCTTGCTATTTATATAGATAAAAAGATAATCCATACTAATACATATTATAAATGCGAAAGTAACTCTGTCTGTCTGTTACTCAATCACGCCTAAACTACTGAACCAATTTTCATGAAATTTGGTATGGAGTCGATATTTTGATATCCGAGAAAGGACATAGGCTACTTTTTATCCCGGGAAAATTACGCAATCCCGGAAATCCCACGGGAACGGGAACTATGCGGGGTTTTCTTTCACTGCGCGGGCGAAGCCGCGGGCAGAAACCTAGTGTATAATATATTTATAAACTGACAATTGACAACAATCTATTAAATACATTATATCACGTGTATAAACGACAAAAATACACATTACGGAGTTGGTTCTGTTTCTTTCAACATATCCAAGTACATGCGAGGTACTTCTTGTGCAAGATCAATACGGCTCTGGTTATTCAAGATTGAGTCATGTTTCTTAATGTAAGACCCGAAGAAATATAATCTGTCTGCATAAGAAAATCGTGAAGATATCAGTAGTGATGGGTTAATTTAAAACGTCGACCTAAATCATGTAAAATATTGATATAAATATTGATTATAATAAAGATATTTCTGCGTAGCAAGGCTACGTATGAAGCGTAGTAGCGCTCGGAATAAAAGAAAGAAAATATACTGATGTAAAAATATCCATAGGTACTCCATATTATGAAGAGGCATTGTAGCTACTACATATTTAGAAAAACTGTCGTATTTGAAAAAAAAACAGTTGAAATACGCAAAATATCTTTATATTTATATTTTGCTACGATTATAATCTAACAAAAGAATGTTTGGCTAATTTATATATTTTTTCTTTCGCATCGAATCGAATGATAACAAAAATCAGCGTAATATCTGCCAAGATAAATTCAATTATAATGAAAGTTATAACGTCGTTATAAGTTCATGTATCATTTAAAATAATTGATAGCATAAATATTATTTATAACATTAAACAATAATAATTTGTGACAGTAAAACCAATGACTTTCCTGAAACATCGGTGAACATTTTTTGATCCTTTGAAAAATTCAAAGGAAAAATTCATGTCTGATTGATACTGTAAACAGATAACATTAAGCATATTTAATATACCTTCGTACTTCGTAGGTACATATAAAATGCTTATAAATAAATCTGAATTGGTTAGTCCAGGAACTTTAATCATATGGAAACAAAATATAGAGCACAGTAACGCATAATTTAAAATACAATGTAGTTATTAATATTTTATGCGTTTATAATTAAATATCTGTAAACCGGATCAATGCATACAAAATAGAATGTTATCGTTACAAGTACGTACTGATCATAAATATATTGGTTTGATTCTAATTGATTTAAATCTTAAACCAATTCTTAGATACTATTTTTATCTATATGCGTTGTTTTTGTTGCTATGCATGTTTTGGCGAACGATGCTTTAGCGAGCAGCTTTAGCCACGAAGGTTATTATTAATGGAACTTCGATTTTCCCAGGTGCATTCGTAGAATTTAATATTACGTCTCATGTTGTGATAAATATTAGTTTAATGGTGAAGAGATAAAATATTTCGTTACCTAAACCAAGATGCTTGGAAGTTGGAACCAAATAGTTTTTACTTGTTATCTCGTCGAAGTCGGCGTAAAAAAGAACAAATATAGACTAGATACATATTACTTAACACTTCAAATACGATGTTTGATAATATTTGTACAGGATTATTTCTAGTATGGGAATTCAATTAATTATATTTTATTCTATATACTAGCATAACAATCATCAATAATTATAGAACTGAAAATACATAACTATTAAATCAGTTCTTTGATACCGCTTACATTTTGTTTTATGAGTAGGATCTACTTAAAATTAAGTCAGTTTATTAGTAACTAGCGACCCGCCCCGGCTTCGCACGGGTGCAATGCTGATACTAAATACACTACAGAAAAACTGTGAACGTTGTATATAAAAACATAGTGGCCCGCTCCGGCTTCGCACGGGTATAAAACAGATAGCCGGGCGGCCGGCCGGTACCGCCGCAAACGCTACGTCCCGCAATTTTTAAATCTGTAATATCTTCGAAAATATTCACTTAAATCATACGGTGTAAAGGACCATATAGATCTATATTAAATGAACAATGTATTCAAGGTATTTAATTCGTTAAGGATTAATGCTGTATTGGTTAAAATCGTATCGAAAATTAGCCATTATTTGTCGTAAAAAGTAAATGACAAAAAAAAGTTATTGTGGGTTATCCATAAGAGATAGACATATACCATCGCGGACTTTTCTGTAGACCTTTTCAATGTGTATAATACTTAGTACATTATTTTGATAAAACTCGTAGGGTTCAGCCTGCGTTTGCAATGTAAGCGGAAATTTATTAATATTTTACGACATCACATTAGAAACCTCAAAATAACAGTACTTCTCCACTATTTAATGGATGTTATTATACATATAAACCTTCCTCTTGAATCACTCTATCTATTAAAAAAAACCGCATCAAAATCCGTTGCGTAGTTTCAAAGATTTAAGCGTACAAAGGGACATAGGGACATAAGGACAGGGAAAGCGACTTTGTTTTATACTATGTAGTGATACAGATAAATACGATGATGCACAATAAGGAAATTATTCTTAGTATTTTGAACACATAAATATATTTATTAAAAATCAAAATAATTAAAGTAGGTAGGTACTCTGTTTTCTTTGAATGTACTAACATAAATGTAGCAATAAAATATTATCAACTCTATTACGGCTAATTTAGAAGTCAGCCCAGTGAGGTGTTTCAAATGGAGCGTGCTTGAAGGTTGTGCTTGTTTTGCGGTAGAGGAACGAACTGACCGACGCAACGTGCCTCTACTACACTGTATAGTACGGGCGCGTCGCTCTTAGCCGGCGCACGCGCATACTGATATCGAACCACAGTATAAAAGACAACGCACCCTTCAAACAAACCACTCTTTCTCTATCCGCCAGGTACAGAGACTTACCATGGAGGGCATCCTCATGAAACATGGCCACGGCCACGATCACGATGACGATGATAACACCCAGGGGGTCATTGTGGCGAAAGGAGTCTCTATGGCGGTTCTTTTTTGTGCCTCTATGATCTGTGGTTGTGCACCCCTATTGATCGCCAAGCGGTTCCACTGGATCACTCCAAATGAAGCCGGGAATCTCAAATCCTCCAACAGGGTCGTCGCCACCCTCCTTTCTTTTGGAGGCGGTGTGCTTTTGTCGACAACCTTCCTGCACCTTCTTCCTGAAGTCGACCATAACATTGAGCATCTCGTGGGTGAGTCGCTTTGAATTATATGTTATTCATACGTAGTTCTTTATCATCGTCATTGAATCTGCCTCGATTTTATTCATTTTAGTTTTTCTTGAACGTTTATTAAAATTTATTCGCCGGCTAATGGTACTCATGAATCGTGCCACTGACTTCGTACTTGTGGACGCATCGTTAAAACAAATATGACGCAAATCTGTTTTATTCAAAATGCAGTAATAATGATGTTATGTTTTTTATGAAAAATATTATATGAATGGAAATAATTATTGGACAACTTGATTTATTAATTTGTAGTTGTATCTTTATTTTAAATCAGATTATTTATTTCAACGAACTCTAGAACTCTGGATTACAACTATTAAAATGTTGAATTGGTCAAATTTAGTTGTCAATATTTTTAATTCGTTAGCTAGAGCATTAAACAACATAAAACAAGTAATTAAACATCAATAATGAAATTAATATTTAGCAATTACTACCTAAGCACTTGACGTCGTGACTGAAACACGTTAACTATAAAAATAGCACAATGTGGAAACATTGTAAAATTATTTGTGGTATTTTTTAACAATTCCTTTGTCTGCAGTTGCATATTTCACGTAATCGAACCGGATATCGAGAATATCGATCGGCCCCAAGGTCTATCTGTTTTGGTTGATGCTCATTAAAGTGTACTATCGTATCTCGGTGAATATTATCTAAGAGTTGCGCAAACGGTTGTCCGTCAGTGGGTATGTGTGCCAGTGACCGCTCACTGCAGAGCAAAAATTAAATCAATTCGCGCTGCGTAGGGTCACTGTACCGACATGAGCTATGTAAAGGTGCAAATCAGAATATTTGTTTTACAGGCAAAACTGCCTTTTCTGCATTTGAATATTTTTTACAATTTCTTACAACATCTCATGAAATTTTCAAGGGAATAATTCGATGATTTTGTTGTAATAAAAAAAATGGCGAATCAATTGAAATGGCATTATTATATTGTACAGATACCTATGATGATACGTGGATGATACATTTTCCTGGATTTTCAACTTTCCTCTTGAATTTAATGCTTCTGACAATTTGATTTATCTATTTTTCGAATGCGAAATTTATAATTTCAATTTTTAATTTTTGTTAGTAACCTAACTAACCTAACTACCTATACTTAGTTATCGAATAAAATCGTTATAAATTGATAGAAGTAAGAAATATTAAATATCCTTAAAGCTAGAATTATGAATTAAGGTGATGAATTAATTTTTCTAACATTTACGGCCCTTTTCAAACCTTCGTAATTTTTATATTATTAAAGTTGTCGTGATGAAAATTCTTGACAAGAAAGTTCAATAGTAACACAATACGTCTACCGTTTTAGAAACATGATTCCATGATATTTTCTCGATAGAAAAAAAATACAAAGTTCTCATTGTTATTTTTTTATAATCTCTGGCATCTTCAAAATAACAAACGTAAAGTTACGACTTTTTGGATATTAACTATAAAATATACAACCTATACGTCTACCGATTTAGAATTTTGAAATATGCGATGGTTTTGAAATAAACAAGAAATACTTGAAATTAGCGCGCGACCAGCCAATATAGCGAGAGCCGCCCTGTACCTTCCTACCCCGATCGCTGCACGAGTCATTCCCGCTACGGCCGTCACACGGGGAACTTGTGTCGCTCGCGCAATCGTAAAAAAGGGTGACAACACGATAAGACAAAATGAGACAAATGGGGACAATAAAGAAAATAAGAAGAAGAAACATAAAGGTTGGAGAAAAAAGAATGCTTACAATTGGAACAAATTAATGAAGAAGTTGGTTTTATTTTAAATTTGATGATAATTGTATTATAGACGATGTTTGATATGTACCCCTGTTTTAAGTACATAACGAATGTGTAAGATTTTTTTCATTTATAGCATAGATAATCTTTTCAGAAATCCGGAATCCAGAAGGAAAATAAACCCACTGATTGTTCACAATGTGAACCCACTCCTTCGTAAGTACCTTTATTCAGTCAAAAATGTATGTTATCAACGTTCTACTGGTTTTATCGCATGATTCCATTTTTAGCAAAAAGCAACAAAGTGCAAAGAAATAAAAAATCATGGTGAACTTAGTGGAAGTATGGCGGACGTGATATGGAACAGGAGCTCATTGGAGTAGTATTATATTTAAAAAAAATACGAAAAAATTTCAAGAATTACATTTCTTAGTAGGTGGTAGATAAGTATGTTGTATAAAGAATTTGATGTTGATATTTATTTCATTTATACTTACTACACCTGTGCAGGAAATTGCTTAGTACTAAAACAGGTTTATATTCATATTTACATAGTAATGTGAGTTTTAATTTCGAAAAATTTTGTGTAAGTACATATATTAAATTGAGTTCCTGGGTGATCTGGAAACACAATTGGGCCCGGAAGATGGCGCTGCAGACACTCCTCCTAATCACATGAACCGATTTGGATGAATATTTGTGTGCACATTTCATTGTTGTGGGATGATTGGTTGATTCGTTTTCACATTAGCTAATATTATGTATTTTTGTTGTAAACTTAATTTAATGTTTATAATACATTATTATTGGTATAAATAAGCCAGTGTTCGTCTCACATTGCTGTACCTGCCTAGCTACCCTACCAGGGCCTAACTTTGTTCTGGCTATTTTATTTTGATTATTTGTAATGAATAATTACAATTATAATAGAGTGCAAAAAATAAATACATGCGTCAATATATTTTGTGTTTTTTTTTAAAACAATTTTTCTATTTAAAAAAATATCATTCCGACCGCGGCTTTGCCCGCTTGGAATTAGGTTATATCGTGAATCCTGTTTTATCCCACAGAAGTGTTCAGTTCGGATAAAAAGTATCCTATGTGTAAATCCAGGCAATTAGCTATATTTTATCAAAATTGGTAATGTAGTCTTGACGTGATTAAGTAACAACTAACAAAAAAATATACAAATTAACATCCAAAGTTTCGCATCAGTTTTACTGTATTAGTGATATCTTCCACTCTTGACTTTGACTGAGAAGAATTAGGGTTTATAACTTCTTTCAGAAATAGTACCTTTCATTTCTGGGCATGATGTAATATCTACGTCAGCATCAAATTCTATCTAAATCAATTCAGTAGTCCGCGTTATTGATTACCATTTCATTTTTTCAGAGTAACAATATTTTTTGTTATTTTAAAGATTATTTATAACCTGTATTATTTTGTAATAAAGTAAACATTACGAAATAATAATAATTATTAATAATGTCTAAGTAGTTGTTGGAAAGAAGATTATTTGTTTATAAGCAAGAAAATAAAACCAATAAATCAACAATTGAATAAATGTATAACAATATTATAACTGTATGACGACTCCATACATGTTTGTCCCGAGTCGGCCAGCGGCAGCGCGGCGAGTTTGCAAGAATGACTTCGCGCACACCCGCGCGGCGTTCGCGATAGCGAGCTATTAGACTCCGCCCGCCAAGCAGTGGATTTCTTTTTGTGTATCGTCTTAAAGTAAAAACCTATGAACATTTTTAGCAGTTACTTGATAGACATTCATAAACCTTGGCGGTCGTAAAATTATTTAAATACATATATTTTTATTAAATAGGAATGTGGCTTGGTGAAATATTTATCGAGACATATAAATTATGTTTGCATTTTAAAATTTATTATGCCCATTGTCCAGATTTTTTCACTGTAAACTGTGTAATTAAAAACAGTTACAAATTAATTAGCTAGTAATTAAAAACGAAAAAATTGTCTATTCGGATATTAATCTATACCTAACTAATTATTAATGTTTAATGTCTAATTTATTATATAACATATAACATTTCCGTTATTTTCTCTATCTCTTTTTCTATAAAAAAAAAACATAAACCTAATGTTCGTCCATAAGTAATATAATGAAAGTAGAAAGTATTTTTATCAAATAATTAAATTGGCCAAAACGCTAATAATAAGCCGGAAAAAGCTTCGTTAAAATAATTATTTGATTGATAAATATACTTTTTTAATATAATTAGTATAATTATATAAATTAATATAATTAAACAACAATATTTTCTTTTGACTTTTATATTCTGGTTATATAACCTAAAAATTTAGACCTCAAATTTTTGGGTGGAGCACAATTTCCTTTAAACAGTAGCTTTGATGTTCTTACCGTTATACTATTATTCTTATTTCCGAGAGAAAATTGTTGAAAATAGCCAAAACCAGGCACATTGTGTACAACTTTCCCTTCTGTCAAACCGTACGTGCTCGCCGCCCTACCATTGCAATTATCTACCATTTCAATGAAGGGAAACATAGTACGCTCGTAGCATTATAATTATTAGAACTATATTAATGAATACTGTACATGTACGCGATTACTAAAGTATTAAATTTCATTAATTTGTACTTAGGTTTGATATTGAACATGGGAAAAGTAATTTACAATCCAGTTGACATGATTCATTTTTTTATCAAGGTCATTTTAAGTGTTTCTATCCGGTGCTACGTGCAAAAAAGTACTTTTCTGTTTACGCGGTGATATTTTTTTATCGTTTCTTAATACATCTATACCAGAAATCTTCTTAGATTTATGTCATCAACTTTCTATAGTTAATACTTAGCTTATATCATTATGATGTGGCAAAAAACTATTCCGTAACGTGCATTATTATTTATATAAAATTGTTAAGTGGCTTCATCTTCGCTGAATAGCTTTGTCAAGATTTAACTTAATACCATAATAGAGAAATAGAAGCTCTGATCTAAACTCTCTTATACTAGTTATTAGTATAAGGAGACAAAGAAAGATAACGCTATCAATATCATTATCGAGAATCGTTGAGAAAGTGGGCTTATTATGCAATCTAAAGAATTAAATGTAAACATTCAAAGATATATTGCAATTAGAAATAACAGTACTTTATTGGACAATAAAATAACGATATCATTTTTATTGATTAAGCACTTGAACCACTTATCAGACAATGTAAAAGGCCTATTTATAAAACCTTGAAACATACAAATAAAGTGCCGTTATCAGTTATCACGAAAATTTCATAAAACCTGTTAAAAAAGGCTTATTTAAAAAGGTAATTGAAGTCGGAGTGGTTACATCAGGCAATTCGCTAATGATTATGAATCAAGTTGTCGAGAAACTGAAAAGGCCCGTGGGAATTAACCTGCAGTAGCCACGAATTTTAATTATAAACCTTTTTTCTTTAACTTAAAGTTCATTCTCAAGACTTCGCTACCTAAACCTTGAAAGTATAGTCCTGCTGGGTGACTGACCTTAGCTGTTTAAGCGATTTAGTCGTTAATCATTACATTAGTGTTGAACAATACTAAGTACGACTGTTAACATAACTTTTGTTAACATAATCACCTTGTTCTATTTAAAAACGAATTTGTATGTAAGTCATATTTAAATGTCTAAAAAGAACAAATTCGTCTGAAATAATTGTGAAGTGGTAAACGTTATATTTTTATAGAAATGGATGAGCCAATTTTGTCTCAATAGGCTCATCCATTATAATTTATTATAATATAACTAGTCCTAATGCTAATAAAGTAATAAATAATACATGACTGATGTATATTTATTTATTTATTTATATAAGGCACAGTTACAGGATATAATCCAAGAACATTTACATCAACTTACTAAATTAAACAATATTAAGATTAGGTACAACCCAATTAAAACTGCACACAACATTTAAAATTTAAATCATTACAATAACATAAAAAAGTGAATACAGTAACTACATACCATCATTAATTATTAAGTCAAATGTTTTATCAAATATGTGATACATATAATAAAGCCATCGTGACAAATAAGCATTATTTTCCGTTATTTTTCCACCATTTCCACCGTCCGCGTCGGTAATTCACATTGGTCACAATTGTATAATGATTAATTAATTCTAAAACAATTTTTAATCTACAAGTCTTTATTCTATGCTGAGAGGATAGTTTATAGTTCTGTATTTCTGACTACTTGATTAAGCTAACGCTGAAATATAAATTTCTCTTGTAAAAATCTTAAACATAACCACTTACAAATTGGTCACATCTCACCGCAAAATAAGAAAGCAAATCCGATAGCCATAAACGGTGAAACCAAGGAACATTATTATCAATTTAGCTTTCGTAAGTAACGTTGTTCGCAACGTGTTTTGCGAATAGCTGCTAGCATTTCCCGAACCTCGGGATTTCCGTACAATCGCTTTGAAGGTATAATGTTTAGTCATAATTGCGTAAAGAAACACGTTTTATGCATTATATATTCTTTACCGGAAATTGAACGAGCTTTGTTCAAGTTTAGCGGCCTGGATTACGGTCTTCTAATGCATTCGTGAAGGCATTATATTGTTCAAAGACTGACGTTCTCCGCTTCGGCTTTTAATGTACGTTTGAAAAATTTCAAAGTAGCGTCTTTACTTCCCACTACTTTCTGAGTTGGTGCGGCCAATTTTAAACGTGTACCAAAGACGAAACCGGACTGCACAGATAGTCTATAATCTATATTCTATAAAATAAGAATGAACGAAATGTGTTAGGAAGCGCATACGGCTGAACCGATTTCGATAATTCTTTTTGTTTGTAATATTCCTTGAGGTACGAGCCACGAGGTTGGTTCTTATGGAGAGAAAACGTAAACTTGTACCACGAGCGAAGCCGGGCTCACAGCTAGTGATATAGAAACCATAATAGTAATCAGTAAAAAATAATTCTTAAACTATAAATCTATAGTATGAATAATGGGCTCGTTAGAGATTTTGCTCTACACTAATTGGTAATGCATTATTAGCATAAATATATGCCATAAACAATATCCACAGCCTATACCTACTCACATCATTCGATTTTAATAATATAAATCTAATCAATTTGATGCTAAGCATAAAAAACGTATCGTTTTCTAAAAGGCTCTATCATAGAGCATTGAAATAAGAATAGAATTTTCCTATATTTTGAACACAAAAATAATGGGACTACTTAGGTTTTAGTTACTAAGGTTTAAATAATAAAATTTAGTATGAACTATGAAGAGTACATGCAATAAAGTGATCGAAAGTACTAAAAACAACGAAAATTCTTTGAAAGTATAGGACCTTATTAACATGTTCTTGCAAACTGATAAAACTTTCGTTTTCCAGCAGGCGAAATAATTATCTTTTGATTCGAAATAATTATTATTAAATAAAAAAATAATATTACGAATGTATTTTGTTGCCGAGTATATTCTCAAAGGTGTAGATTACACAATCTTTATGGATAACGAGATAAATTTATTTCTACGCCGTTTATCATAACGGCAAGATAAATGTGCATATTTTGATATTTACGTAATATCCTTCGTTATGTTACGGTCGTTATAATAATAAAACTCATTTTAAATTCATAGTAGCCAGTTGTATTTGCGGTTGTGGAAAAGACGTTAAATATCATTTCACACATAAAATTAGTTATTATTAATATTTATGTAAGAAACTTTGAATCATGCATTCATAAACATAAGTAATAAGTATGCTTATTAAAGTACCTAGTATCTGTGAAGGCAAAAATCGACATCGAGTAGGTAGTATCACTGATCACAGACTAATAATAATATACTACGTGGTAGTATGTAAGAAAAAAAAATGACTACGATCATAAAATATAAAAAAAACAGAATTGTCACGTAGCATTTAACGAGTTATAACGAATACAATTGAATGATAAGAATTCGTGAAATATAACGGTTCGAGAAAAATTTCAGACGCTCAATAAAGATAATAAATCCACATGGAATAACTATTAAAGATATCAATTATTGTACCTACTTGCTTTACTCATATTCAGATCGATCGATATTACGCTTAATTGATTTAAAAGATGGGCAAGGAATCTTTATCTTTTTTTTATTTTATGAGCTACTAGATACTGTCATTACATTTTAAACGATCGTACTATTTTGTATCAATAATTGTTAATGCAGGTATGTAACATTCCATTTATTTATATGTACTTCCAATGACTTACTTTACACATTGGCAATGAAATCACGTCCATCAACCATAAAACATGTCACACGTGTTAAATATTGGGACGTTTAACGGACCTGCACTTTCTTGAGGTATAATACTTAAATATATATACAATTATTTCATCGTATTTAACGTTATATTATGTACTAGCTTTCCGCCCGCGGCTTCGCCCGCGTTTTCAAAAAAAAACCCGCATAGTTCCCGTTCCCGTGGGATTTCCGGGATAAAACCTAGCCTATGTCACTCAGAAATGATGTAGCTTTCCAACAGTGAAAGAATTTTTCAAATCTGCCAAGTAGTTTCGGAGCCTATTCAATTCATACAAACAAACAAACAAACAAAAAATCAAACCTTTCCTCTTTCTAATATTTGTATAGATGTATAGACTAGCCGCTCCGCGCGGTTTCACCCCCGTGGCTCCTCTCCTGTTGGTCGTAGCGTGATGGTATATAGCCTATAGCCTTCCTCGATAAATGAGCTATCTAACACTGAAAGAATTTTTCAAATCGGACCAGTAGTTCCCGAGATTAGCGCGTTCAAACAAACAAACAAACAAACAAACAAACAAACAAACAAACAAACAAACAAACAAACTCTTCAGCTTTATAATATATTATGTATTATGTATTTAAATGTTGCTTTCAAACACAACATTTTTGGATTTTAGTTCGAGAAAATATTTGAAATACCAAATGAGATTCTACTGTTTTATCTATGTCGTGGTCATATCGTAAATTTGCTCATTTCATGATATGACTGGCCATTTCACGAAATGGTCGCATTTCGTGAAATGGCCAATTTAGTTTGGCCACATCATGATGTGGCTTGATCAGATCAATGATAAGAAATCGTTTCACGATATGGCCAACTAATCGCGCGGTTTTTTCATGAAATGATCAAAATTATTTGATCATATCGTAAAATAGTTACATTAATCATTGGTAGAGGCGCTGCAAGCTCTGTGTTTATGTGATAAGATGGCGGCCGCTGGCGAAAATTTAATTATTCGCAGTTAAAAACTTCATAATTCGTTTAATAACAATATGAAGAAATTCATAGCAAAGAATTTACGACGGTTCGAGTACTATGGAAAATGTGGATATCTTATATGTATTGAAGAAAAAATGCGTCTTAAATAAAATAATTTAAGACGCATTTTTTCTTTTAGGATATATATTTATATATCCTACTATAGTATTATAATTGTTTGTATTTTAAAAAGCGATTCTGCTTCTGGCACTCGCCGGCCGCTGCCGCGGCACGCTCGCTTTGCTCGCTCGGCTCGTGCGTTGTTTATCAAAGTCTAACCTAACCTAACCTAACTGTTTTTTTATTGCAAAACGATTCGCTTCTAGCATTCGCCGGCCGCTGCCGCGGCACTAACTTGAATGACAAGAAACAAGTTTTTAGAATATTCTGAATTTTAATATTTTATGGACTCTTTATATTTTATACGATCTGGCCAAATGTGGATGGCCAAATCGTGAAACGTTGACGATTTAACGATCTGATCAAACTATGTTGGCCATTTCATGAAATGCGACCATTTCGTGAAATGATCGATCATATCATGAAATGAGCAAATCTACGATATGGCCACGACATCTACACTCACATATCATATGAGAACGTTTTTTTACTACCTATTTAATTGTTTACTTTAATTGCTTAGTAAGTCATAGGTTCTCGTTGATCCTAGATTATATTTGTCCATGGTAATACAAAGTACATCTTCTTTTAGATAAATATTGTTTCTCTCTATATCGCAGTTCAGTCAAACATCGCACACCCATAAAATTATTTATTTAACTCTCTATAAACAAACTGACATCTACAATTGTCTCGTAATACTTATCATATAGTAGACTTATCAAGAGAAAATATATTGCGTAGAAACAGGTTATATTTCCTTGTTTTACATGGTCTTGTTTGGTTTGCGAATTGAGATGGTTATGGAAGGCAGATCTCAAATGAATCATTTACATGTTTAGCAGAGGAGGCTAGGTCGTAAGTACTAGGTACTTATGTAGGGAAATATATAGTATCTTTGATTATGTAACACGGAATGCAGTGTGCACCCACTTTGTTGTGGAATCTTACAACCTACTGAAACAAGTGTACAAATAATTGCGACCATAAAAGCGACTGTACTGTATTAATCAGTTTTAAAATTTCTGATTTAGACCATATCAACGGCAAAATAAAGAAATATTAATATTTTGCGAATAATTTCGACGACAGCAGGTGTTGGTTGGATAAAGTCGCTCTTAATTCAGAGTTCCCAAAATAACGCAAAGTTGCATTATTCTCGTCAAATATAAGTTTAAATCCTTTTTCGAAAAATAAAAATGAAAACCGTGCCATTCCTGACAAAAACAAAGCTTCAATTATTAAATGTAACCATGATTTACCTCTTTAAGTAAATATAGATGGTCTAGTAGGCAATAATGGCTTTTTGTAACTTTTTGCTTTAAGTATAAGAAAATAATAACCATAATGCAACAACACATTACCCATAATAGATAGTTAATATTTATCCTTGTATTTTGTAGAATTATTATGTGTGAAGTGCATTCATAGTTTTATTTATGTCACCACGCGTCAGCGATTCTTGGAACAAAGGTGTTGCCATAAACTTTCATTCTATTGTGATGCTTAGCATTAATTACTAATTATTATAGAGGCTATGACAAAGACAAGGCTAGGTTTGAAGGTTTTGAATTAAGAATATCGCCTCTAAATGGTTCTCAAAATTATTTCTAATAAGAATACAGCCACTACAGCCCTGCATCTCAGATAATATTATAATTCAATACTAAAACCTGCATTATAAAATATATATATATATTTTTTTTTTTAATTGATCAATCTATTTTTCCATTACGTTGTTACGTTACGTTAAATATAGGTAAGTATTTCGGAAACTACAGCCAATAAATTACTGGAAAAGAAAACAAAGAGAAATCATTGAATCAAGGCTGTCATGTCGACATATAAAAATATCTAAATCTAAATGGAAACTGAAATATTTTTTTGCTTTTGATGTCGACAATTAAATTACAAAATAGATACAAGCTGATAAAAGTTATAAAATGAGTTCACGACCCAAATTCTAGGCAATATTGTGTTTTCATAGCCAAGTTGGTTGGATTTGTAATGGTGTCGATGGATGTAGGTTAAAATTTAAATGCAATATTAAATGGGTTGTCATATTTGATGTAATAATTCCTGTTTACATTTTTATAATAATTTTTGATTTAAAGAATTATGATCAAGTTAAATTTTGGAAAGAGTTCTCAGTTCTCTCTCTTGAAATTTGAAAATTGGGATTATTATATATTTGTTGATTGTATTATTGACCACAATAAATTAAAATATTATGATAGGAGGAAAAACCGATCTGTTGTTATTGCAATATCTACTGGTAAATCATAAAATAATTTATTTTCGATGTCTTTTTTGGTTCTCCCGTTTTTTAAAGTACTTATGTTTGTAAATTCAATACTGCTATGTATAATCACGTATAATTGAGCAGCCGCAAAATGACTATCTATCATATTAATTAAACATATTACAATAATAGCAATTTGTTATTTTGATGGCATTTCATAACATAATGTATTCTATCATTAGTTATCTCAACTGATAAAATAATTAGGTAAGTGTCCATCAAAATTGCGTAACTTCACAAATAAGTAGTTCAATAGAAACGAAAATCCATTGTGTTAACGCGCCAAAAATAGTGGCGCAAATAAATAATTGATGAGATTGTCTACTGAACGTGCTTAACATGTGCCTGACATTTTAAAAGATCAATGATATCTTTTTTGCACCTCAGCTACGCATACGTAATAAGATAAACAGAACAATGCGAGCCTGGTGGAACAAAAGAATAAACCGCCATTGCGAAATAGGCTAGTGTTGCGATTTTCGAAACTATGCTAGATACATAAAACAATAGTTCATCATGCAAAAGCTTACACTGATGCTTTTGGTATTTTTGTTGGCGTCTCTCTTTGTAGATACAAAAGTACGGATAAAGTACGAATACGATTTTATTTAAACTTAAGCAAGACCATATTGCCCATAGCCAGATTTATCCTATAAACATGAACAATTCCCGTAATATTTACCAAAATCCTCCAATAATAATGTAGAATATTTATTATCCTAATAGGTACCTACATAATTTAATTTCCTAACAGTAAAATTTTTATAGTCGTAGATTAGCTGCATGAAATATTTAACACTGTGAAGGTAAAGTTAAAAAATATCAATCCACAACAAATTGTTAAATAATTTAAATTTTAAGCTTACGATACATCAGCGTCGAATATGTAAGTAAGCTATAAACAAGTGACTTATGTAAGACTTCGTAGAAATAAACGCGGATGGTGATCGATGAAACAAAACCTATGTTAGATAATAATGACACGGTAAATGATGTAAATGATACCATCAATGACCTCCATTATCCAAGTTCCGTTTCAATTAAATAAAAGCATGGGTTTTTATTAGGGATGTAACGATACCGATACCGATACCGATATATCGGCCGATATATCGGCAAGCCGATATATCGGTATCGCCGATAATAAATCAACCGATACCGATATTTTTATATTAAATTCTTTCTTTTCTTTTATGTTTTTGCATTGTATTCATTCATATTGTTTTATTTCTGTTTCTGTAATAGTGTTAAGGAAGAGCGGAACCTCCTGACACAAGCATTTTATTTGCTTACTAGGAGTTTTCCAATCACAAATTTGTTTATGTAAAGGAAAGAAATAAATAATTTTGAATTTTTTAAATTTTTAACGTGATAACGTTTTTAAAATCGTTTAAGTCGGGTGACATGTTCATAAACTTGTGTCACACCAAAACCTCACGAGCGCGATCGCAGGTATAACGAGAGAGAGACGGACCGATCTCCCGTTTCATCTCGAGCGCTGCCACTGCATTACGTTATCACGTAAACATCTCGATCGTAAACCTACTTTACAAACAACCAATCTTTTTGATATCAAATAATTCAAAAACCCGCGCCCAATGAACGATGCGGGAGGCCGCCCGCGCGTGCGCACTTTGTTTTCTGAAAAAACTCTACCGTAAGTACCGAAGTAAACTATAAGTAAACTTTTATTAGGTACTGATTGTATGTGTATTACTTAAAGTTTAACTGACTTCGTAAAATAATAATACTAAAATAAATGGTTTTGTTGTTTTTTGATTTGGCATTTTTATTTAAAAGAATACGATTAACAGTTGTCTCTGTTAAATGTTGGTAACTTTTTATGCATAATTCACTATTTATTTTTTACCAAGCCATCGATATCGGTATCGGTATCGGTATCGCCGATACATTACTACAAATATCGGTATCGGTATCGTATCGGCAAAATCATGTATCGTTACATCCCTAGTTTTTATAATGATGTAGAATTTCCATTTATTTATTTAGTAAATAGTTAGATACAACCACATATACTAATATAATATTAGGCCCCACGTAACTAAAACTTTTTTATACAGAAAAAAAATACTTACATGTAATTTTAATTATTTGTCCAATTTTGACAAAGAAATAGTTAAACAATGCAGAAAAAAAACCGGCCAAGTGCGAGTCGGACTCGCGCACCGAGGGTTCCGTACATTGCTGTTTCTTTTGATTGCGTTGACATAGAAGTTTGATTTTGTTACAGCTTAAAGGTATTATAGACCTGAGTATTTGGTATGAATTTCAATTTTATACCTCTACGCGTTTATGAGGAAATGTGTAGTAAGTTTAAAATTATTAAAAAAAAATATATTATATGATGTAACTAAAAATTTATGGTTTTCGTAATTTTTCCATTATCTATGCTATAAGACGTTGCTTCGTACCAAATTTCAAGATTCTGAGTTCACGGGAAGCACCCTGTAGGTTTTGATTCCCTTGCAAGTGTCGAAAATTTGCGGCATAAACGGCTGTATCTTTTGATTGCGTTGGCTTAGAAGTTTGATTTTTTCACAGCTTCAAGGGACAGTAGACCTGAGTAATTGATATAAATTTCAGCTTCATACCTCCACGCGTTCCTGAGAAAAAGGGTCTTGACAGACGGACGGACGGACGGACGGACAGACGGACAACAAAGTGATCCTATAAGGGTTCCGTTTTTTCCTTTTGAGGTACGGAACCCTAAAAATAGAAATAAACTCATAGGTAATCACAAATCTATAAAGATTCTTGTTTTGCCCTAAAATAAAGAGGTCATATTATTTATGACAGAATTGAACTTGATTACCCCAAGGCGACGCGACGCCTACGGCCGACTATATTGTTGTGTGTCTCGGTCTTTACATTTTCAGTCGTTATAAAATATAAAACTATATAATAACAATGTCAGAGTTGAATTTATATACTAATTTTTCAATAAAAATTCATACGATGTACTATTTATCATCAATTATGCGAAATTAACTCTGCCTGATATGTTATGACATCTAAACTAAACTGTTATGGAAGTACCACCTGTGTATCTAGTGTTTTTGATTGCTCTGCTTGCAAAGTGCTGCTGCTGCTGAAAAAAATAAAGAACGTCTTCCATTTAATCATCTTCAGTGCTTGAAGACAAAGTCAAGTAAAGTCAGTCACGCTTTGCTCTATTCATGTTTTTAATTGCGTATTTGTAATATGAACCGCAACATTAAAACTATAGATCATATATATTTTGATATCAGATATCTTTCTCTAGGCCAGTTGGTCCATGTCTGAAGTTAGCCGTGCATGCTGTAACGTAATAACTTAAGTGATGAAACAATAATTTAATTACAGTGGAAAACAAATTATACATTACATTTTATTATGAAAATAATTGTACTACGATGAAAACTTATATTGTAAAAATCCAAATTGATTAAATTAACTATAATACTTGTATCAGATTTAATGTTTATTATTAATGAAACATTGCTTTAATATGCTCAATGCTCATTATCAATTTTACGGCTACATAATTTTAAATATTCATAACTAGCAAATTGACGTTGACCACACTTGAATAGTAGTGAAGTCCCATGTCCCCAAGTGGGGTAAGGGGCAGATGCATTATACATACATCCGTTTCACTGATCGATTTTCTTTAGAGACAAGTAGGTGATCAGCCTTCTGTGTCCTGCCAGACCGAGAAATTTTTTTTTCTTCGTCTCCACCGGGAATCGAACCCAGGACCCCTCAGTTCTACGCTCACGCGTCAACCACTGTACCAAGGAGGCGGTCTATTCTATTATTTTCACACTTGAATAAACACGTCAAAATCATTTGAGTGGTAGAATTAGCGGGAAATCTAAAGACTGCTAATATATACATAACAAGGAAAAGCAAATAATTAAAGACAAAGGATCGAAATTGTGATGTAAGGTTGGTATGGATGGGAAAACACGCAATTTGCATGGTCCAACTCTGCACCGTGGAATGCTAATGCACCAGATCCAGTACAACTTAAATCTACCGTATTTAGACACGTTGAATATTTACACTGTGTTCTGTTTGGTTTTGTAATGTTATATGTTGCATAATAGTTGAGAAGGGATAGTAGGAAAACCGTTGTTTTAACTAAATGAAACATTTTCGATGCTTAACACTTCCTGTTCACTTTAGTAAATAATATTTTGATAAATTAACAAAAATAGACAATTTAACAGGAAAAAAGGATACGCAAACCATTAAGTCATCTACTCCACTGCCAAAATATAACAACGAAAAATAGATTCACCGAATCTCGCTCTACCTTTGTATTATGTGGCTCTACATTATGCGTATTCGTTATATTATACTTATTATTAAATCATATCACATTTTCTTTGAATAATTATTATGAGTTAGCATAATTAGATAATTAAATTTAAGAATTGGCAGTATCAAGGTCGATGTATTGTTATTGAATGTTTCGTAATGCATGGCGCGACGTTTTTTTGCGAACTTTCTGTACATACCTCGCCTCGATTATGTTATTGGCTGACATTGCACGGGACTTTTATATTTTTCTCTTCGAAATACAGTCTAGATTGGCATACGTCAATTTTGACTAGAATAGGGACGTATAGGGTCGATAACAGGTTGTGTGGAATGCAGCCAGGATGATGAGGAGCTTTTAGGCTTTGAGTGAATGTATTTAATGTACCAATTGTTTGTTAGTTGAATGAAGCAATAAATATAATCAATGTACATAATTTGTACTTACTACTTAAAGAGATCATCCTACTAATATTATAAATGCGAAAGTTTGTATGGATGTATGGATGTTTGTTACTCTTTCACGTAAAAACTACTGAACCGATTACAATGAAATTTAGCACACATATAGAGGGTAACTTGGATTAACAGTTAACACATAGGATAGTTTTTATCCCGGAAATCCCACGGGAACGGGAACTATGCGGGTTTTCCTTTGCAAACGCGGGCGAAGCCGCGGGCGGAAATCTAGTTTCTAATATATTTAAGTTATGAGATGACTTCTTATAAAATATGTACCTATGAAGTTATACAAAACGCTTGTGATTTATTTTTTACGTTGAACAACACTTATTGGCCAAGTTTCCCAAAAGGACCTTGAAGAAGTTCCAAGTAATTTAAATGTCATTGAAAGGTCACCCATTTGTAAATATAAAATAACAGAATATGTGTTACTGAAATATATGTTTTTCTCTCTTTTTATTTATATTATGCTTTTACTTTACTTCATCCGGCAGTTAAATATAAATTGAAGGATATTTTACTTTTAATATATAAAATAAGTTAATTAAAAGACATTAATAATTCCAAAAATATTTTATGTCTATAAAAATATTAGGACGATGGTGAATTTATGAATGAATATTAGTGGTTACACGTGAATATAAAAAATTGACGTCATTTGGTTATAGACACAATGCTTATGATTGAATCAACACAACTTGCGAATACTTATTTATTTTTTGACGTCATTAGGGATTGGAGAATTCTCAATCTTACTGGGTAAAGGGAGAGAACCTCATTTGTTAAATGGTAATTTCATGAGCTTAGAGTTGTCTGTTTTCCTTGTAGATTTATTTTGTTAAAAGGCTATTCACCTGACAGCACTCTTCACAGGCGTACCTATAGGTACATAAACACTTTATCTTAGACAATAATTTGTATAGAATACATAAATAGCGCACTTATAAAGATTTTGTAACTAAACTTAACCTCGGCAATGTTATCAAAACATTAAAGCTAACCATTCAACCATTTTAAAATACTCGCGTGACGAATATTTTCAAGTATTTAAATAAACTTTGCACAATCTGCAGTCTGCTATTAACATGCCTACAACTATTGTTCTGGGTACAAAAACGAGCGGATGTAAGCTAATGAATGTAAAACGAGGGGTCATTAATTCAATGTCTTGGTAAAAAACCTAAAAAGATGTTTACAAACATTATGCATTAATTACGAGCTATGTATACCTACGACTGCTGGTTAAATACCTAGTTATATAATTGTCTTATGGCTCATCCCACTTTTATATAAAACATGAAAGTTTAGGTTGCTTAAATTACTTACAAAAGATTTGCTTGACGCTTGTTAAAACAAAGAAAAATATTTCATAGAGGTATCATGACTTGTATGATCCAAATGAAGTTTTAATTTTATTACATACGTGATAATTAAGGTCGGCTGTAAAACAATAATAGATAAAAACCTGCTAGAGACAATATTTGAAGCTTATAATTGATGATGAAAAGTGGCTTTATCTAACAATAAATGCAGAACAAAAGACCAGCTACTATTCTCAAATCTATGAACATGAATAAATTCGTAGATTGGTATAATGGGCAGGCACCTCCCGGCTGCGCAAACACTAACATACCATACCAAATAGATTAAATAAATTTACATATTCAGTGCGCGTCTCGAAGTATTGTTTAGATTGATGCAAATATAATTGCTAATGTGTATCAGACAATGGTATTTGTTTGGTGGTTTTATATATTTAAGTGTCTTTCACAATCGTGTATTGTTTTATACATAACGACTTGCATGAATTTCAAAATGGAATGACGTATCCAATTTCTATTGAATAATATAAGGAAAAGGATCGTTTTCACTATAGCCATTCTCGAAACTCCATTCTATTTTTCAATAGCTTTTTAGAGGATTTTTATGTGTATTTTTATTCTGAATGAATATTATCTCAGAACAATAAACTATGTTAAGGGCGTTGTTGTAGAATCAGTAGGATATCAGAGTGATTACAATATAGAGTTTTCTTTTATAATATTGCACGCCTCATAAGCGAAGCGTTGAGGTGGGTACTACTGTCACTTCGCGCAAAACATCTGATTTTTCAAACTTAAAATGTCTTTATGTATCATACATTGCACTTGTAAGATAATACATACACACACATATTAAGAAAAAACACTATTTTTAACGTTCATGATATTTTTGATGTCATTTTTGTTATTTAAACTAGTTAAAAAACAGTTTAAAAAAGTTCTGTCTTGGACGTCCGTGTGTCTGTATGTGCGGATCCTTTTTCTTGTTAACACGATAGCGACCGAAATACTTTACTAATCGAGTCTTTTTTTTTCTCTTACGCTTGAGTATGCTCAGGAATAGAACCCTTTCATTTTTCAGGGTCTGATTCGATGTGGTTTAATTGTTATTAAATAAACAAAAATAATAATTAATAAATATTTATTAAAAAAAATTATGAGGCGTGCACTTTTGGATTTTCCAAATTATTTGTTAATTACCTTTATCTTTACATATAAAAAGGAATCCTACAGGTTACAGATCTCAATATGCCAAAGCCTAAATAGGTACATATATAAGCTATCAGCGATACATAAAAAAAAACCCAATGAATGAAAAACCACTAGCTAATTGTAACACATTCGTGGATGCAAGCGTGACATACACAAAGCATCGATTAACATAATACTTTCCAAATATTTAGAAGTAGGGTTATTCCCAGTGAGTCATCATGAGTATAGAGTATTTAACTGGGGTGCGGCACGTGTTAGGCAGCACAAATATTGTCATAAATTATATTATAGAATACAATTCTCATACAGACACTTTCACAAATATATAATCTAAACCGATTGTTGCGACGATAGCTTTTGCCTCTGCTTTTACAGGATTGAGTTTTAAAATGCCGATAATAATACACTTTTTCTTTGCCTTTTGTCAAATATAAGATAAATTCAGTTTTTCATTCAGTTTTAAAATTCCAATGAAATAAAGCGTCAATTTACACCTGCATACCTGCTTCGTAAGTAGTGCAATGTGCTCACACTTATTACAATAAGTACCTACATCTTTAGTACTTATCAGTTTTTATAAGTTAACTTTAAAACATGCAAGATTTTTAAAAATTAAGATTTGATTACTTAAAATAATGTTCCAAGCTAGTTGGTCTATAACTCTATATCTACATCTCTTTTTTAAACCAATAATTCCATTTCAATAAGATATTACGAAGTGCCACTTGAGGCAAATAACAGATGCAGATCACGAGCTTCTTCTTCTTTGTACATTTTTCAACAAATTTTTGTCAACAGCAAAGGTTTTCTGAATTTAAGTAGTACCTTCCTAGGTAAAGTCAATACTCATTAGTAATATAGTTGTAAAACTGAAACTATTTCATAATTAGATAACCAAGTAGGTATGTAGTTATATTTTAAATTTATATTTGTAGCTAAGTTGTTTATATCTGAATGACGAATTCGTATTTTTCCATCTGTTGAGTGCGTTTGATATATTTGGTAAATAAACTAAATGGCGCATAAAGTTATATTACGTAGCTTTTGTGGCAATTGAAATCCATTTGATGCGTATGCTTCAATTTCATTGACTTTTAAGATTGCAAAAATACGATATCTGCTTATGTGCTCGTCGGTCCTTTATTTAAAAATTACTTGAAAGGTTCTGTTACCAGATAACTTGCGATATTTATTTTACCATAGCAATAAAATTCCCGAATTGGACATTCATTTAAGCGTTTTAAAGCGGTGTAAACAAGGGTACTGTGTAAGGAGAGAAATCATTAAAACATAAATGGAAGGTCAATGTCTTCAATTAAAATATAACCGCACTTGATTGTCTCAATAAATTTATTACAATTCTTTTATATTACACTAACGAACTTATCGTTCAAGCAATAAATACTCAATTTCTTTGTTCTGAAATTTTCTCGATTTCTAAAATCTTACAAATGGAGAGTGGATTACTGAAATAATACTAAAGCGAGGTAAATTTAAAAACTTTCTTCAGAATTCGCAATGAAATAATAATTTTATTGGATAATATAAAGGCGCCAGACAGGATCATTTTTGGAACCACTCATATCGTTTTACGACAGCCAGTTCTATACGATACTAAATAAATGAAACTATTCCACATTCAGTATACATATACTGTAGGTAACAGTACAATTAAAAAGTAAATAATATAAGATATAAAAGATCTTATACATAGAGCACAGTTGGAAAAATATTTTATAATCTATGTAAAAATACTGTATGATTTTTATTTAGGTACCTGTGTTAATTTTTTAGGTCCATGCCTATACTATACCTTTATTTTCTACATTATTTAGAAACTACTTTCGTTGACTGTTACATAGTTCCAGTCCGAAAAGCTAACTTATGATTGATGATCAATGTTTTGTTTATTCAGCTTTTATTAACAAAAAAGAAATGTACATATTAAACATAAAACAAGTACCCACATAGGTATTTCGCTTTTTCACTGTTAGGTATGTATAATATTATACACCCCCATTATACCTAGTTACTAGTAAACTAAATATACAAGGCTGGACCCACACTTTTTTGACCACCAGCCAAGGTCAACAAACTTTGTTTCATTGTTATCAACTAATCGGGTATTTATTTTGTTTTAGAACAAGGAGCGATGCGGGAATTTGACTTCTCTCTTGCCGCTTTCTTGATGTGTTGTGGATTCTTCATCATGTACTTGGTTGAGGAATTGGTCCACATGTACATCCATCACAGGTAACATATTATCATTATGTATTTCATTAGAAGTTGCTATCTTTTTTCTAATGACGAATATTTTTTAACTTTGTTACAGCACTTGATACATTAATACGTAAATTTTAAAATAGGTACTAATCAGTAAAATCTATTTTAATTTGGCACTCCCTGCGCATTTAATTTTTGATGTGCATTTTATGGTAGGTATCACTCGTATATTAATCTTATTTTCTTATATTTAGAGAAAAGAAGAATGGTTCGCAAGCCCCGCTAGTTAGAAATTTAAGTGTAAGAAAGAGCCGTAACAACATTGATGATCACAAGGAACAAGGAGCAAACAGCGTCACCAATTCTACCGCAAACCTTACCGACCCACCTTCTATTAAAGCAGCTAAGGTAAATAAAATACTGAATAAATAAATTTTAAATAAATAAACCTCATTGAAAGATAAGCTTATTGCTTCTATCTACTTCTTCTTGTAAGTCTTGATTAACTTGAAACTCTCGTTAATTTTAAATTCATGGTCATGGCTGTGGTCATGGTCAGTCATTTAGATGAAATTATCAGTATTCATTGATATCACTTTAATATAATAAAATATGCGAAAGATTTATGTTTGCCTTTTTAGTTCGATTTTCTTCATTTGACACCGCTAATACACGAATTGGCTCGATTTTTTAATCATAATTTATTTCATTAATTTTTTTTTTCCAGGATATTGAAGTAAATCACAACCATTCACACGGCCACAGCCATATGCCGATCAATGCCGCTGACGACGTCACATCTGCCTTGCGTGGACTTCTGATTGTGCTCGCTCTATCCATTCATGAGCTTTTCGAAGGTCTCGCAGTTGGCTTGGAATCTTGTACGTCGAGTGTGTGGTAAGATTTTTTGACATCACTGCCATCTATGCATGAGAAAAAACTCTAATAAAACCTATAATACTGCCATCTGTATTATAATGTTAAAAAATTCATCTCATTTTACAACAATTCCACTACACACTAGATGGCAGCATCTAGTATGCAGTAGAATTATTTATCAAATAAAGACCCGCGCGAATTTTGAAATTGAAGATATCAGACAGCAACGATTAATGAATGTACATAATATTAAAAATTGTTAAATGAGTCAACCATCCTCAGCTTTTTTTGGAACCATAACATTATTTGAACGTTAGTAACAATAATTAAATAAATAATTTATACATATATGAACTATCTCCTTTCAGGTATATGTTGGGTGCTGTATCTGCGCATAAGTTGGTCATTGCTTTCTGTATCGGCGTGGAGCTTATTGCAACCCGGACCAAAACCTATCTATCTATCATTTACATAACTACCTTCGCTATCGTGTCTCCTCTCGGTATTGGAATTGGAATATTGCTGGTTGGAGGCGAAGGAGCGACTGCAGCGGGGGCATATTCTGTGGTGTTGCAAGGATTGGCATCTGGAACGCTCCTGTATGTCATATTCTTTGAAATCTGGAAGAGCGACAGATCTGGCATCTTGCAATATCTGGCTGCTCTTGTCGGCTTCGGCCTTATGTTTGGATTACAGTTGTTAAGTAAGTAAATATACAGTACCTATTAATTACCAGTATCTATCTCTTAATTAGATAATAATACTTTGTAATATTTATTATAAAAGTTTTCTTTGCAACACTTTATACTTATTATAGACACGTAGGTAATAAAAGATTTTTTTCCTCTAACATCGTCTATGAAAATCTCTAATTTTCCTCAGTGTTTTAATTTTTTTTTTTCATTATTTTCAGCTGGTCACTCACACAGCCACTCCCACGGTCACTCTCACGGTGCGTCTGATGAGCAAAGCATTGTTCATGATCACGGTCACTCACATGACTAGAAGAGATTCAGCCACACTATTTTGGAAATTTTTACTCCAATGTTGCCATGTATAATTTTTATAAACATAGAACAATGCAATATTGTTATTCGGTGAAGAGGTATTTTAATTGATGTAAACCTAGTACGATATTTGTATAATCTATACTTTTATTTGTCAGCGAAGAAGGCTAGGAAATTAGAAATATCTAAAAATGTCGAAGATAGTATTTTAGTTCATTCGGAATTATTACAGGCTAGCGCCTAGCTTACCTACAGTGACGAAGCTACTTATACTTAGGTATTTTTAACGTAAATGTTATTAATTTAATTATTGAATGAACAATTATTATTAGGTACTATAATTTGCGCTCTATGGCTGTTAAAAGTTTTTATTTACTTGTAAAACGTACAGTTTGTTATTTATTTAATTTAGAGTGACTTGGCGACTCGGGTATCAATAAGTTGTTATTCATTTCTGCATGTTTTTACCCCTAGGTATTCGAGAAGGTTGTCTAGTCAATAAATAGTTTGTAGTTAAATTATGCAAATACATAGGTACAAATAGAAAATAGTTATTTTCTACTTATTTTTGACATATGATGACTTTTTTTATGTAAAATAAAGTATATTAGCATACATGTTGTGCATTAGTCCTAAGGGTAATGGCGACTAAAGGGTCACATTTAAAACTAGTGATGTCCACTTCAGGTCTTGAGAGAATGCTTTAATCTTCTGAATCAATAATAAAGTACATACTCAATTGTAATTTTTTTAGAAAATCGCGAGTTACGTATTAAAATAATTATATTTTATGTTCAAAACCCACCGTCTGCCATTACCCAAAATCACCTTTACTTATTGATAATTACACAAATATATGGCACTAAGTATTGACTTGAAAAAGGCAACTAAATTGAACAATCCATTTTGACAATACCTATTATGTTAGATAATTTTATACTTTTATAGATGCTATTTGATTTACGGTCACCAACAATAATGGTAATTTAATATTAAGGACTGTCTTCAAGTGATATACTTAGTTCTAAGAACTTAGGATAAGCTTAATTTGTAAGGAATTAAATTTTTGCCACAAAAAATACAAAAGCTTTGTTTTTATTCAATTTTTTATAATTTTTTAAATCGTAACAAATAAAAATAAACATAGGTACTACATAGTTTTTTAATTCTTGAAACTTGTCTGTAATACTATCCTGGAAGTTGAAAATAACGCCACGTTGTCTGTAGGTAAACTGTGAATTTTTGCTTCTCTCTCAAATAGGGAGAATATTCAAATAGCTTAAAGCTTTACGAGCTTTTGTATGGGAATAAATAGAAGAAGGTAATAAAATTATTACCTACATAAGCAGTTATGACTTTCGTACAAAAAAAACATTCACAACACAACATTCTTTATTTGGAATTAAAACCAACATACATTAAAACAAACAAAGGAATTAAAACTGGAAAACAATATTATGTAATAATGCCTATTAAACTACCTACTTATAGCTGATTAGTGATCTGGAAAACCAACCACATGAAAACACTATAAACCCTATCAGATTATTTTATCACAATGGTTTCATAAACCGTATTCGATCTTTAACAAAACAATTAGTTACAACATTTTTTTTAATAATTCCTCAAAATTCCTCAATATTTCTTACCTAGCTCTAGGCGTGCTTTAGGCACTAGGCAGGTTTTATAAAACTACTATAGGTAAAAATAAATAGATTTTGTGTAATGATTCCTGATTTATTCCTTACTAAAAAAGTTTAGACAAACATCATCATCAGCCCATATACGTTCCCACTGATGAGACACAGGCCTCCTACGAGGGTACAGGCTATAATCCACCACGCTGGCCAAGTGTGGTTTGGCGGATGTCACATGTCATCAAATTTTGATTCTTCGCGATTCTCCGACATGTCGGTTTCTTAACGATGTTTTCTTTCACCGTTCGAGCTGTATACATTGAAAAATCAATTTATTTCCTGCGCGCTCGCATGGTCTCGAACCACGGACTTATCGATTCGAAGTCCGAGGTCTCACCACTGAGCCACCACTGCTCTATACAGGATGTAATCGTTAAGTGTGCGCAGGCGATTATTCCGTAACTATTACAGATATCAAAAAACTTTAAACTGATATTGATAGTACTATACCTAATGAGTAAAATGACAATAATAACTTTTTAAAAATAAAACGGGAAATATCCAAAAATGTTACATTAAACGCTCCCATACATTTTGTATTCAAATCAAATATTCGAAATGACATCCTCGTTTTGGAATACCTTTGTATTCCACATCGAGCTCTATTTACAGTTTCTAAATGAACTTTCATTATAATTTGCGAAGTAATTAAAGCACAAAGTCAAATAAAAAAGCAAAACTTTTCATATTACATGTTTGGAATTGTCATATTTCATATTAAATGTATGGGAGTGTTTCAAGTTAATTTTTTTGATATTTCTCGTTATATTTTTAAAAAGTTGTTATTGTCATTTTACTCATTATTAGTTATAGTACTTTCAATATCAGTTTAAACCTTTTTGATATCTGCAATAGTTGCGGAATAATCGCCTGTGCACACTTAACGATTACACCCTGTATATATACGAACAGGTTTTCTATTTTAAAAGAAAGAGATAATATAATATAATTATGTAATATAATTTTGCATGAAAACTACAATAAGATTGATGTTTGTTAATGCTTTAATATGTTACGCTCAAATTATAAAACTTAGAGCCCTTAGAGCACATATTTTAAAAGGTAATATATTGGTTATTTTAATTTTATGGACTTTACAAAACCGGCATATTCTTAGATAATCTGTTTCCTTCCCTGGCAGTTGCCAATCAAACAAAAAACTGTCAATGTGACTTGACAAGTGACAACTCACAACATTCCTCAAAACTAATTGGTTTTAATCTTTAACATTTTTTAACTTTACTCGAAATATAATTAAATAAACGAAAAGTTAGTTTGTATTAAACGAAGTGTAAAAGGATTTGTTTGGGGTATACATATAATATTTCAGGTAACGCATTTGGAATTTAATAATTACTTAGATACCTACATGTACACACACCAATTTCAATAATTTTTTAACAGTTTGTTAAGTAACTATCGGTAGCATATTAACAAGCTGATGTTTCGATCGGTATGGTAATTAAATGAATAGAAAGTTATGCTGTGTGATATAACATTATCGAGAGGTGAAATTATGCATATTATTTAACCTTGCAGTGCTTGAATGGAAAGTTGATAAGTTACATCTAACGCGTCAACTGTAATATTGTTAGTTTCACTGTCGATCCCGTTGTAGCCGATCGTATACATGATAATTATTGTTTATATTTTTGTATTAAATCAATAACAAAATGAGTTTTTTATTTGGATCTGCTGTTTGTTTATCTGTTGTTCCTGAAAGTAAGTAAATATATTTTATGGAACGGATAGAGGTTTAAACCTCTATTCATATTTTAAGTTTGAATTTCATTTATGTGAATTATAGTTTTATATGAAATACTGCTGATTGCTCAACCAGATCTCAGCAGACAAAAAGTTTTTATTGTTTGACAAGAACAACCAGCAAAATATTTATTACTGAACTCCCACATGTACTGGTATTTACTTTAGTTCAAATTGCTAAAAGTTTTTAAAAACCTTTCAGATTCAGTAACAGAATACAGATATACACCGCGCAGCATGTCCAACTCAGGTTTAACATCAGAAGCTCAGTTGAGGTACATGATCCAATGGTTCGAGGAGTTCAGTGAACTGCAGAGGGAGGATTTCCTTCCCATACTAGCTGCGGCACATGGTGATAAGCCAGAGCAACTTGCAGCTGGCCTTGCATCCCTCACTTGTGAAGATAAGCCTGTCAGCTTGTTCCAGTGTCGTGTAAGTTTTGAGTCATAATTCTAATCTATGTAAAGTAAAGCTTTCTAAAATATATATACAAATCAGTAGATAGATTTGTTATTTAAAAATTTATGATACTTTCTCTACATTGGTTATTGCTTATGCACCAATGAAACATAATAAAGGGAAGGAAGTCTATTAACAATTAGAGATAAAGGAAGTCAACATGGCTATTTTAAGCTACTAAATAATTTAATAACTTTTACTGTTTGATAATATTTTTTACAAATAGTAATTTGAAATTGATAACATTAATTTTGAAATTGATATATTTTTTTTATGGCATGCAAATGCATAAAGCAAATATACATTTATAAAGAATAGAAAAAATTCGATCACGAGGCGGGACTCGAACCTTCTTGTTTCTTGCATCCTTTCGCGCCATTCCGGAGCGGATGCCTGACCAATTCAGCCACTCGTGACCCGCCAGAGCAATCGAATTTATTCTATTCTTTCAGTTTTATGTGTCTAACTTTATTTATAACATTAATTTTATTTAGTTAAGATCTCTAGAATTAAACCCTGAATTATTCTTATACAGATAAAATTATTCAATGAATGGTTTCCCACATGGGCTGAAGAACAAAGAGACAGACTATTGAAAGCAGTTACGGAAATAGACGCAGAATTTGGCAACAAACTACAAGACATCCTTGTCAATGGAGTTAAAGTCAATGGTACCGATGATTTCTTCAGTACAAATGAAACAGTTGGTGAGAAAAACACAGAAGAAAATGAAGACATTCCAAACATT
This sequence comes from Colias philodice, assembly GCF_061535455.1. NCBI lineage: Eukaryota > Metazoa > Arthropoda > Insecta > Lepidoptera > Pieridae > Colias > Colias philodice. The sequence goes on along the minus strand of NC_143103.1, from coordinate 5,521,092 downwards.
CAAGCAGATGATAACAGCCTTGCAAATCAAGAGGTTGTTGTTGAAATCGCAGCTGCGTCTTAAATAAAATAAAACTATTTGTTATTATGTAATATCAGCAGCAAATATTTTACTTGAAATTGAAATCTAAAACAAATACAAATGGTAAGCCTTGATATCATTATTTGCTTAATACTTATTAGAAAGGAATGGTTTGATTTTCTTTTTCCTTTGTGTAATAATTTGTTATGATATGACTTAATGTCAAGTGACTTATGTTGCTGACTGTACTAGTTTTCAAGTGTCATATTGAGCTATATAAAAGTATTGATATTTAATAAATATTAAATTTGCTCATAATAAGAAAATAATGGCTATAAAACATTTATGTTCTGCCTTTTGCATTGTTAAGTATTCGTATTTATTTTGTAATATAATGTTCCACATAAACAGTTCCATAGATATTTAATTTGGTACTCTGTACCTGAAAATAGATCTTGATACGTTTATATAATATGTATTTATTAAGTTAATTGGATTTGACTCTAAAGAGTAGACATAAGCTTCCCAATTTAAACATGTAATCATTTGATAAAAGCATGCATTTTAGAAGTCTTGGCAAAATATAATATTTGTATGTTTAAATAAATTTTAATTTTAAGGAGAAGGTACTAATATATTGTAAAGGTTTTTTATATTTGATCTCAGAAACAAGATTTTGATATATTTTACACTGAGATCTATCTGCTTTATGAAAATTTAAAAGAAAACATTATGATAGTGAATTATTTATCTATAAACAGCTTCATGTTAATTTAATGTTCGAAAATGTTTACATTGACACATTTTCTCTTAAAAAAGCATTCCAAATAACATTCCACTGATTGTAAGAATCTCAGTTTATAATTGATATTCTGTTTAGTTTTTTATCTGCTATTATTTTAATGGAAGAATATATTATTAATACATTGAGATCGCACAATGTTGTTTTATATTTAAGCTTATATGATTGTTATAGTATGAAGTATCTATACATAAATTGTATGAAATTATAAACAGATATTTAGTAAACACAAAGTATATATTATTTATAAATTGCAATAGTTGGTGCCATGTAAAAGTTTGCTAACAGTTCAGCCTTTATTATTTTGACGCGCAGTTCACATTATTCACTCAATTTTAAATTCATTGTTATAAATAAGAAAAAAATCATATCATACATACATAAAGGCAAAACAACTGTTAGTTAACTAAGTTTGAAAATATTTGGTAATTTCGCTTTCCTTTGCTATATTTTTTCAGTTGATACAAATAATATCAGTATTACTTCTGCCTCAAATTAATGGTGACATTTCATTTCATTCTATATTTCTATCCAAAGATGTAAAAACCAATCAAGTACAAATAAAAGATATTGTGCCAAGTGTATATGTATTACTCCTAATATATGGAAAGTTAGCATGTGTATAATAACATGTAATAACTTTTAAACTTGTAAGGGAGTGAGGCTAAGGTGCTGGAAACACGTGGGAAGGATTTGAATGGACTGCATAAATTATATTAGTATTTAATAAAGTTTTTAATCACTACAAATGTTTTTTTATTTATAATTTCCTATTAAACATAAATGTTCAAACCATCATCTTTTTTTTTCTCTTTCAGAGACTTTGGTTTGGTTTAAAAGTTGTTTTTTGTTATGAGTTATGACGTAGAACAGGGTATAATCGAAATAATGCAATTTTTTTATTATAAATATGGTTTATTTAACAAAATGATAAAATGGCACATTTAAAAATGCTTCATTTCGAAGCGATTCCAATAGGTAGGTAATGCAAATTCACGGCCTTGACGGAATGAGATCAATTAGACCTTGATCTTTATACAGCAGGCTTCAATAAATATTAACAGACACAAGTTTATAGTATATTGGAAAAATAAACAATTGTTTTGCATTTAAATTTATATTTAAATATAATAATATGGAATCAGCGTGAAAATTTCTTATCGTTATAGCTTTGGGATCTTGTATTACGAGTTCAGGGTTACTAAGGATACAAAGTATTTCTATCTTTACATTTATTTCTAATTTGTTATAGCGTCTCTTGGTCCTTCAGGACTGCAGTAAAAAAAAAATCATAATATTCAATATTGAATGTTCTAAAAGTTGTTCTTACGATAAACGTAAGTCTCTGAAAAGACTTATGAACGAGAAATTATGCACGCATATTTCTAATAATCCAATCGGTAAAGTGCGTAACACGCGTGTAGACTCCGGGCCATCCGATTGTACCGCACGGGGATGGTCCGTACGACACTATCCCCACCGCGAACCAATTACCCTTATTATTCTTATTATCTTGACCCATAAGTGGGCCGCCAGAGTCACCTCTGCAAGAGTCTTCACCCGATACACCACCAGCACACATTTGCTTATCCGTTATCACTCTGTTCGCAGCTGAATAAATTTCTTTACAATCGTCCTGTCTTATTACTGGCAGACGCACTTTGAGTTTCACGTCCGATGTAGATTCTGTAAAAAACGTTATTATTGTGAATAATAGAATTATGTTATCACAATCAGTCCATAGCTCGCCCAGGTCATACAACGAATCCTACTTCCTATATCCTATCCTATTTAGGGCTGATTTTTCAATTCTCGGTTAAAACTTATTCGTCGAATAATGTATAAAACTACCATTTTAAAAACGTATTCTAATTGCCTGTATTTGACAGTTTACGTGACATTTTAACAGTATCGTGTAATACTTTATTGGACGGATAAGTTTTATCCAAGCATTGAAAAATCGGCCCTTAATATTATAAATGCGAAAGTTTGTGAAGATGGATGTGTATGTGTATGTTTGTTACTCTTTCACGCAAATACTACTGAACCGATTATAATGAAAATTAGCACACATATAAAGGGTAACTTGGATGAACACATAGGATAGATTTAATCCCGGAAATCCCACGGGAACGGGAACTATGCTGGTTTTTTTTTGAAAACGCGGGCGAAACCGCGGGCGTAAAGCTAGTTAACCTATAAGAGTAAGTCTATGTGTCTGTAGATATTTTGTTCGCAACAATATTACTAAACAGACAAAGGTTTGAAAGTTGAAAGTTTTAGCCTTCTTAAGTTTTTAATTATTTTTATATATTTTCGGGGCACGAACTTCAAATTTACTGGTGGCACTCACTTGTTTCGGTTTTTCCCCAACCAGCAACTTCCATTGTCAATCCTTCAAATGTCTTCCTCTCAAATTCTGAAGTGTATGGTAAACATATTGGTTTCACAAAGTCTGTAAAAAAGCAATAAGATTAAAATATTACAATAATAAGTATAGATCTCCTCTTACAGAATTGAATAGATATTTTTAAATATAAATTCTATAGAAAAATTGGTTGTCTGTAAAGTCGGTTTACTGACGATAGTTGAACGTGACAACGTCCGATTGTGCTTCTTTGTCGCTCGTTCCGCGCTCTCGCTTGCAATTCAAGCCTTAGAGCGTATACGCACTATGCGGGTAGCCGCATTGCGGGTAGCCGTCCGGCTGACCGCAAGCACAATTATGTACGTAATATTAATTTCTATGCGCACTGCGATGCGGCTACCGCAGACCGCACAGTGCGCATAGAAATGAATATTACGTACATAATTGTGCTTGCGGTCAGCCGGACGGCTACCCGCAATGCGGCTACCCGCATAGTGCGTATACGCTCTTACATGGAACGCCTCAGAGCGAGGTAACGCCGCATGAGTCATGTTTTTTCGTGCGTGCAACCGGCTCTATCGAATTATAAGACGTTGTCACGTCAAAAGTATGATTTAATTTAATTACGTATCATAGTACCTATGCTTTTATTATAATAATCTAGTTATGTATACGCTCAAGGACCGAAAACTCTCATTGAGCGAAAAAATAGATACCTACCATCGTGTTGTGGTCACAGTAAAAGAGACAACGCGTATGTCACATGCAACAAATGAGTTTTCCATAGACATACTGTGGTATTGTGGTTCGAGCCTATAATAGTAACTAGAAGAGCCCGCGACGGACAGACCTTCGTTATTTTATAAAAGTTGAAAGTTTCTCTGTATATGTGTCCTATACAGATAAGAACGACCAGCGACTATCAAGCATGGCTTGTGGTTACTTGGGCAGGTAACAGGTAGTAAAGGTGTATAAAATAGTACCTAAGTTTTGTTATAGTATAAAAGCTAAATTTTATACATGTTACTTGGGGACGTATAAAAAGATGTTACCTCAAAAGCCGGACATTTTTCATGCTTTTTACATCATGCCAACCACATTAAAGAAATATAACTGACATATCATCAAATTCACATTATTACTTAAAAGTGTAACAGATATGAAATAACCTGCTAAAAACATTAGTTTACTATAATTATTAAAAAATAATGGTATAATATAAGTAATAAAGTTATTACTTATCTTGTAAGGGGACTCATGTTGATGAAATTCCACGTATATCGATGACTTTTTTAATTATTTTGAGAGTTTTACATCAGCCATGAGAAAATACGTGAATTCAGTACTGTTTTTATTTACCTTGATCTGGTTGATCATCTTATATCTGGAATCGGCTGATTACCAGATATTCTGTGATCAAGGTACATAAAAACAGTAGGTACTTAATTCACGTATTGTCTGATTTTCACATATGTTTTAGAATATACCTACAGTTAAAAATGAGATGTCAGTACTCCCAGATACTTCCCGTGAGTCATATTGCTTAACAGAAGCTTTAAAGCTCTCACAATAACTAAAAAGTCATCGAGGTACGTGGAATTCCATCAACATGAGTACCCGTAAAAGATAGGTAATAACTTTATTAATTATATTATACTATTATAACGGAAATTAATTTTAGATAAAGTTTTCCTGAAAATCATGAAAGAGCGGTTTTTGTGACCTTTCACCCTTCGTAACTTTTTTCCAGGTATTGGATCTAGGATTTTTTTTATTTCATTCTATACATATATAAGTCTGGAAGATATGACGATTATATTTTGATCCGTAAAAGATAATAATCCGAATTATAATGTTTTGTACTCACCAGTAAAATTTACTTCATGCGCCAATCTTATAAGCGCTATGTCATGTTGCTGATTTCCATCGTGTGCATTATACTTCTCATGAGCTATAACTTCTTCAACAGGAACATTCACAACAGGCAAGGCACAATCGTCTTTGTTGCAATCTTCTTTAGATTTTAGATTCCACTCTCCGAGACGCACTTCATTTCTGAAAAGTTGGAAATTAGCTGTTAAAAGACAAATACCTACTTGGCATAAAGCTTAACTTCAAACTTGATAGGTACTAAGTGGGTGCGCGGAAAAAAAAGTTAAAAACATTTTTGTAGAATTTGGGTTACACATACTTTAATATTAGGTTTCTGAAATTTCAAGTCAAATATCCTCGAATAGTCGGTCGCTTATGAGTGAGGTTCTTGCATACTAAATGGGAAATACAGTTTGATAATCTACATACAAACTCCATGTTGATGGCAAATCCGCTCCTTTTATACAATGTGCCGCTGTGAGAACATATCTGGAGGATATTAAGACTCCACCACAGTAGTATCCACTGCCTTTTGCTGTAAGAGAAACAAAATAATGATATAAAAATAAAAATAAATTAAGGTTGAATTTATCTGCTTTATTTACATAGCTAAGTTTAAGCATAAAGTATATTACTTTTAACTCATAACTAGAAGGTAAAGTTTTAATATTATCAAACTCAAATTTCTAAATAAATAAACTTATTTTATTTATTTTTACATACATAGATTCCTTACAGCTATTTGTATTACAATATTTATAATAATTAACTTTAACAAAACAATACGCCAATAAAAAGGAATACCAATAATAAGACAATTAGGGCTCTTTCAATTTATGCGTTTCGTATTGGACCGCTAGTCGCTACAGTGCCGAAGTGCGCACGACCGGTCGTTTGTTTTCATACAAAATGCACGGTGCGGCAACAGCGCGGCGTCCGTACCCGCGAACGCTCGACAGCAGGACGGCAACGTCGCAAGTCCCATAGGGATGTCGGAAATGCAATAAAGTATCGATATATATCGTATCGATGTTTTTTGAAAATATTAATATCGATATTGATATTTGCAGTGAAACTTCTTTATCAGGGTTGGAAAAAATTTTGTGTAACATTTTTTCGTTACGCGTGACATTTTTCCGTTACGCGCCATCTTTGATTCGACGTATTTCTGGAAAGTTGCATATAGTAAATTGTTTTTTGAAAAATAAGGTCATAAAGAAGTTTCATTTCTTACGTGTGTACACTAGTACACGCACACATTTTTTTTATTTAAAAATATCGATATATCGGTATGATATGACAGAAAATATTCGTGCTCTAAAAATTAATTTTTTGGTCTAATCTAATTTAATCATCTTACATTTCTACGGGTACTCAAGTACAGAAATACGCGCGTTTTGAGGTTATAATATATAAGTCAGTCGTGGTAATAATACGGACGGACAGATGAAGAGCACTAACAGTAATGTTTCTTCGTCAGAGTCCATGGCTTAGACCCAATTTCACCAATATTTTCTAAATCAGACATTTATTAATCGAGCGTCAAAATAAACATGTATTTTAACATCGTAAAAGAAAGCAGCAAGATACATTTAAAGTAAATTAATAGTAAATTCTTGTTTGTAATAACCTAGTATCTAGTTGTTATAACCTATTTATTGAATGATGTTGATAGGTACAATAAAAATGTTTTATAAAAACACAAGTTTTATTTATTTAGGTAACATGAAAAATTACATATTTCTATAACGATGTCACATTTAAATTAAATTAGGATCATCATCATCGTCAGCCCATATACGTTCTCACTGCTGGGACATGGGATTGGTAGTGCTAACTTAAACTTAAACACGGTAAGGGATCAGGTCATTATCCACCACGCTATCTTATGATATGTCGGTTTCCTCACGATGTTTTTCACCACTGAGCCATCACTGCACTGCACTACAATAAGCAGTTGGTCTGTAGGTGAAACTGATTGATTCCTAAAACAGAATTTAAAATTAAGATAAGTACATTTCATAATCATGAGGAGGCCTTACCTGAGTAGTGGTGAAGTTTACATTTTAAGTACCTATATTGGTATTCAATACTAGATTTGACATGACTCACAGGATTATTATGGTTTAATTGAAAATAATACAGTATGTAGGAAGGAACCTTTTATGCACATAAATATAAATATTACCTCACGAGATAGTTTTACTTACAGATCCGAAAGTTATTGGAGTTTATCTTCAATTAATTGCAATACTTCCAAAACCGATTGTTTTGATAAACGAAATCTTGTACTAAAATCAACATCATCATATTCTTCGAAACAATGACGACGTTCTTTATAAATTCTGGGCCGTCGCGGTCGTACTATATAATCCAAATTATACAAATCATCCAACACATCTTCATTTTCAAAAATAAAATAGTATGCAGAGTCCATCTTGACAGCAAGAAAACATCAAATCATTTTTTCTAATCGTTTGTTAAAAATTTAAAGAGCCTCTATACCAGTAATCAAATATAATGCCGTGTTAAGGAAACTAATCCTCCATCAGGTCATGGTGGGACACTCCCTTACATTAAAGACCCGTTAAAAGAGTTAACAGCGTGTTAAACTAACTAACAGAGCATGATGAAACTGGGCCTTAAGGTGTCAAATAAATTTAAAACAGCACTAGCATACAAACGCACGGCAGTCAGATACGCTTTCAATTTAAGCGTTTGGTAACGGACTGCTACCGTACTGCAACGGCACGGCAGCGGGTTATAACTAGCGGCACGTTTTCCGGTAGCGGTCCGATACGAAACGCATAAATTGAAAGAGCCCTAATAAGGGTGCTATTACAGATTTTTAACAAAAAACGCTATTTTACGGTACCATTTTAACTCAAAGCAATTACACGTGAGAACAAAGTAATATCTTAATTTAAAGATAATATATTCAGTTCTACGATCATCTTATAAAAATTGTAAGACGTCATACAAAATTGTCGCTGAAATACGATTTTCCCAGCACAATGATCGCATAAAATGCAAAAAAATGGGGTCTAAAACGGTACCATTTTAAGAAAATTAAAAGCCTAATCTATCTTCTTACCTATAAATTATTGAGGGATATATAGTCCTTTATAGATGCTGATAATTTTTTTGTATCTAAATCAATATTTTATTTCAATTATTAGCTAAATTAAAAATACTTGTCGATTTCTTCATACATTTTGCTCTCGCGGGTCGTCAGACCGCGCTCAGAAGCGCTCTTGGAAGGACGGGTGTATCGCTCCTCGTCCCAAAAATAAAACGAATTAGAAAAAGATTATTGTGCGTGCACTTTCGTTTTCGTGATTTGAAATATTTGATACTTTATAAGAGTAAACTGTATAAGTTTCATATTCCAATTATTTGTAATTTAAAATTATGTTTAAAAAATTACCTTGCCTGAGATGCTCTTTTTTATGGGTTGTTGAATAGATTGATGGGGTAAAACAATTCAAGATGGCGCCGACGAAAATTGTACATCTTTTCGTCATGGGTGTCATTTTCATGGTTTTTGGGGTAGCTAATAACCAATTTAAGGTCAAAACTAAAATCCAAGATGGCGCCGACGAAAAATTTGACATATTTTCATCATGGGTGTCATTTTCATGGTTTTTGGGGTAGCTATTAACGAATATGAGGTCAAAACTATAATCCAAGATGGCGCTGACGAAAATTTGACTGTTTTCGTGATGGGTGTCATTTTCATGGTTTTTGGGGTAGCTTTTAACGAATATGAGATCAAAACTAAAATCCAAGATGGTCGTCGAATTTCAAGATCGCGTCATGGCAATACTGTCGCGTTATGGAGCAAGGCGGCGATTTTGGTATCTATGAATCTCGCCAAAGAAGTTTTACTCCTTTGGCTTTTACCTGAGGTTATCATACCTTTTTACATAGCTAAGAACATGCACATGTTTTTAAAAACATCTGGAGACACATTTTCATAGAGATTTTTTTCAATATCTTTGTTTAAAACGAGTTAACTTAATTACTTTAATGTTATTATTTTTAGTTTAAAAGCCATTTCTTTGAATTGTTTGCAGCAATATGGATTTTTATTGCTGAGAATTATTGTTTAACTCAATCTTTACACAAAATCTAAAAAAAACCCGGACCAAATAAAGTAAAATAAAAAATTAAACGCTAAATGCGAAGAAAAAGTGGCATTTACAAAAAAAAATTAAAATTGCAATAACTCTTCAACGACTAACTTTTGGATATGGTATTAATAACTCTTCAACGGCTAACTTTTGGATATGGTATGAGATCAAATCAGTTTGTTTTGACCCCTACTACACGCTCTTAACAGGAATAGGTCGACTTAACCTGTAACCCTGTAGAATTCGAATGTCCTTTTTTCGTCTAGGTTTCAACTTTTTCGTTTATATTGTCCATTCATTCGATTACTTATCAATTTAAATATAGCTTTTTTAAATTGTAATTCTTCTTTTTTTTCTAATTCATAAAATTCAATTTTATTCAGTAGATAGAGATAGACAGTGAACCTCCATAAGCTGGGTCATTAAATGCGAAATTAAAGTACCTACCTATGGTTAAAATGTAAGCCTTAATTTTTGCTCTCAGACTCAGCTATAGAAAAATCTGTTATCATACTTACGTTTCGTATACTTCAGCAGCGCCATCCATGGATGTTCATCAATTTCGGTCTGTGTCCCGCCCACAATCCTATTGTCATTTTGTATGCCACAAACTGTTGTATTTGGTAACAAATCTGCCCCACTGAACATTTCATTTAATGTGGGAAATGGCGCGCAGCATATCTGAAATTGTTAGAGAAAAAATAATGAATTTAAGACCTTTAGTTCATTGGATTTTTAAGGAGAGAAACTTTGGAATGAAAGTAAACGTTCGGTACCTACTCCTGAGTCGTTAATATAATTAAAATGTTAGCACCAAACTATCACCAGTTAGAAAAATCGTACTATTCAATTGCCCTGTTACTTGTGAAAGAAAAACAAACACCGGTGTCTGATAGTAACTTACAAACATTCAATATTCTAAATAATTAGGTAGATACTAATTACAATTTTTAACTTACCATGGGAGTTCCATCGGTGTCAAAACCACAGTGAAATTCTCTGAGTGAAGTTATGAACAATTGTTTGTTATTATCCTGCAGATTCCCGTATATGCTTTCACAAAGCCATACTCTCTTACAATTGGCACCATTTCGACATACATCTGAAATGGAATTTAAATTAAACGTAGGTAATAAGTAATAACTACCTATATGCTTTACATATTTATATACTACTTTCACATGAGAAATTTTTAAAGAATAGAAACAATTCGATCACAAGTCGGGATAGGGTGTCTCTGGACACATAAAACCGAAAGAGTAGAAAAAATTCTATAGCTCTGGCGCGCGGCGGGATCACCGAAATCCGAGAGGTAAAAAATAATAATCAATAATCAAGGTAATCCGGGCCTATCAAGGGAAAAGTCAAAAGACGCGGGTTCGAATTCTGTCTCGTGATCGAAATGTTTCAATTCTTTAAACATTTCTTACTTTCTATATGTCTTTCTTGAAGGTGCCTGCTGTTGCTTTTAAAATTTTACAAAAAAAAAACTTGTTTGCGCTGCTAAGAAAAATATACATGTTAGGTAGATACATCTACGTAACATTATACACATCGAAGTGTGCAGTGTGTGATCGAATTTAATTTTTTTTATGAAAAAACAATTTTAATTAAATTAAATCCAATATACCCACATGATGTCACTATTTACTTTGATATAAAAATACTCGAATCGAAAGACTCGATAATATCTATGTATAAAAATTAAAAATGTCGTTCAATAACAACAAATGCATTGCATATATATGCAAAAAAACAGCTATGAAGTATGTGCATTGTGTTATCCTTTTGAATTTAAGACGAAATAATTTTTCCTCATTATCATTCTTGTATATTTTTATCGATTCAGGGAAAGCCAAAACTTTCGCCAGCCGCCGCCATCTTTACACATAAACAGCGCTTGCAGCGCCTCTACCAATAATTTAATGTAAAAACTTTACGATATAAATTAAAAAAATTATAATCAAATAACTTTTTTCATAATTTTCATGAAAAAACCGCGCATTAGATGCCTATGCGCCATGTCGAGAAACGATTTCTTATCATTGATATGCTCAAACCACATCATGATGTGGCCAATAGACATTCAACCATTTGATGATATGCGACCATTTCATAAAATCAATCAATCATTTCATGAAATGAGCAAATTTACGATATGGCTACGATACATACATATCATCATTCATTTTATAACGTGATCAACCCTACAGGCTACAGTAGTCGCATGGTCTACACGTGTAATCCAGTGATACAAAATTCGTCGTCGAAATCTAATAGCTCCATTTATTTCATCCTTCGTGTACTCTAACTTGAATAACGTAAGTTTTTTGTTATGACTGTTTCATTTATTTTTTACAAATATTATAATATTGTGAATGATACGCGACTACTGTAGGGTTAATGTGTCAATGTCCTCTGAATATTTTATCGGTTCTACGTGGTTCGACCAATACAAGACATAGTTAATTCATATTAATTAATTTGCATACAGCATAAGTCAAAGTATTATAGGTACCATAGTGTTTGTGTGAAATCAAGTTTGACTCGTCGCATCAGTTGTTTTATTGTTATGTTATGTCATAAATACCTACACATCAGCAAACTAACCACAAGAGGATGTACGTTTGTTTTTATATTGAAAAATAGAGGTATATATTTTAACTTTTAAGTAGGTATATATAGGTATGTAACTAAATTAACGAAGAGTATGTGAAAATACCCAGTTGCCTATGGACTTAAAAAACATAATAGTATTATGTTACTTACTTACCTACTTTAGTATTTAGAATAATATTTTTTTTCGAAATCGAATAAATCTTTTTGAACAGGTTTTCGAGAAGACTTATGGAAGAGTTTTTGATGATGCTGATGATGATGATATAATGATATAAAAATGTTAAATTTAGATATTTGTTTCTACATTTTGGCATAGTAAGGTAAATACTAAGCTAACAAGATTAAAATTTTGAAACGGTAACCGAAAACATAATATGGTGAGTTGATAAGAAAGAAAGAGTAGGCAAATTACTCACAAATTCCTAGATGTCTTCAAATTTATTTATAACTTTTAAGTGTTATTATAAATAATATATTAGAGATATGTATAGTTAAAGCATCTTTATCACAAAGTGACCCCAACAAGCTTATCACGATACCAGTGTAACTGCTTTTCCCCTGTAGCTGTGTAATAGAACAAGGAAAAATATCATGGCTTTTAAGTTTTAGTATACCTACTCTTTACAAGTGCATCAAGCTACGAAGCCAAAATTCTTTAAGAAACAATCATCACATTGAATCATCAGATAAATTTTGTTATAATTATATCTAACTAAATTAAACATAACGTCCTAAGTTAATATTATGTAATGCGTTAACATTATATTTGCCAATACATTGTTTGATCAAAGGAAAAATATGAAGAAATAATTGCAAAACAAGGAATCGAATAGCTTGTTATTGAAGTGACACATGACATTGAGAACTCTCAACACATCATTTAACACTTACTTTTAGCACATAAAGCAGACGACACTAATATGAAACTAATAACACATATTTTTATACACATATTACTAAACATCGTTTCTTTTCCACACAAACAAAACAAATTAAGTAAGTCAAGTGTCGGCCAAGACAATCAACACCCAACTGATTAACCTGAGCGGCATAAGGTTATCAATACATTAAGTCATGTACATAAATATATTATTATTTTTTAATTCACGGACAGAACGCGAGCGTGTTTTGTTGGAAGGACGTTGTGCTCATCTGACGTACGGGATTTCCTTGTACTTTCCACGCGTCGCTACTCATTCTCATTCCATTTATTGTAATCATTTAATATTTGTGTCCGGTATCAAGACTTTATAACAGCTGTATATGTTTGGTAATCATGCAAAAATAATCCAGCTATGATTTTTAACTTTATACATAATATATCTACTTATGAATAAAAATCTATGATTGTTTTGAATATTTTTTTGCGTAAAAAACAAGTGCTCTTTCTATTTTTTGCTCTACATCTAAGAAAGATACGATATAAGATCATAAGTGCCTACCTAATATGCTCAATATTATAATATATGCCTGCCTATAATTATATTATGATATAGAGCATAAAAAACTGAAACTAAAAACTCAACATAAACTCTTTAAACTTTTTAGTGTGTTAGGAATGTTCACAAAAACTTTATGCTCAATTTATTAAATAAAACATGTGTAGGTATCCTCTATAATTCTTTTTCGTTGGTTTTCTAATGTTTAAACTAGTACTAAAATAGTAGGATAAAGTACTATTTAATTTTGTTGTGAAGTTTACTTTGTATCAAACTTATTTGTTCATTGTTTGGAGCTTAATTACCAAATTGCGAGCAATAATATGCGATATGAAATGTCAATGTACTTCAAAACGGCAAAAGCAATTCAAAAACCTGTTGCGGACGTGCTTCGTGAGAAAGCGTGTTAGATAACAAAAAGTTTAATAATTATCTCTACACCACAAAGCACGAATATATTTATAACTCAAGCAGTAAACCTTCATCAAAATGACTACTAACCTATAATAGGTACATTTTTAAAGGGTGGCCGAGTTGTCAAGCGACGCCCTGGTAAGACAGAAGACGCAGGTTCGAATCCCGAATCATGATCGATTTTTTCCATACTTTAATTTTTTTTTATTTATATCAGTTCATGTGAAGTAAATAGTACTTTATCTAGTTTCAATCACTAGAGAGCTTTCTAGTAAAGTCTCTACCTTAATTTCTTTAGTCTCTAAATCACACGGGTGGAATGTAGAGCCACAAGGAAAACTTTAACTTTTCGAATGGTTGCAGTAGTGATAGAGATTTCTTCCACAAACATACTAAACCTACCCTACAACTATGTATATAATAGGTATGTTTGTTACTCTTTCACGCAAATACACGATGACAATGAAATTCAGCACACATATAATTAGAGGGTAATTACTTGGATAAACACATGGGATAGGAACTATATGGGGGTCTTTCATGCGGGCGAAGCTGCGGGCGGAAAGCTAGTATAAAATAAAATGAAAACAATCAGTAAACGTATTATTGAATAACCACTTTCTCCAAAGGAACCGTAAACATGAGAAAATACTCCTTTCTATACATAATAGACACTGACTTATTATTTTAAAAGCAGATTGGGTTGAATAATAAATTTTCTTCAGGTGAATTCACCAACAATTCATGAATTTCACCTGTTGGCTGTTGCATATTTTGAACATGAGTAAAAATAATATTTTTAACTAAACTTTCATCAAGTATCTACTAGGTACTTTACATGAAAACTGATACTTAATACTAGTTAAGTTTACAAATTTGTGAAACAAATGAAATAAAAATAACAGACTAGTTTTCCGCCCGCGTAGGTAAACCCACATTAATTATACCAGCATAACGGTCTTCTATCGGATACACTTTGGAGAGTGCGCTGCGGAACTGCACGATCTCGTTCCGCCATCCCCGTTCTTCCATCGATCGTCGAGGCACACAGATTCTAGGCATCGCGATCGAGATATGGTGGACGTTCCATGTACCCGGACTAAGCGGTTCGGTTCCACATTCTTTATCCGAACCGCGAGGGACTGGAACATGCTTCCTGAGTCTGTGTTCCCCGACGAGTACAATATGGGGGTCTTCAAGCGTAGAGTGAACAGGTACCTTCTAGGGCAGCGCGTTCCATCTTAGACCACATCTCAGCTTAACATCAAGCGAGATTGTGGTCAAGCGCTTCCCTATTACCAATAAAAAAAAAATTACGCACAGTTCCCATTCCTGTGGGATTTCATCCAAACCGGATGGTTCACATATTATAGGGGATTATTATACCTACCGATCCAGTATACAAAATCGAAGGGGGCACAAAGTTTGAGCCCTCGAATCAATTTCTAATAAATATAATAATATTTCAATAAAATTCAATAATGTATGATAATTATATATTTATTTCATTTAAAAAATTGCTATCATCATGTATTTATCGAACTGTGCCTTTTAATATCGTCAAATAATTTCAAGCCAATAACAAAAAATGTGATACTTTTCAAAAACTGCCAATGAAACGGATCGTTGGTTATCTTCATCCAGTGATCGTTGAAAATCTTCCACGCTTCTAGCAGTTTGGCTAATGCAATGTTTCTCTGCAATTTATTTATCATGTTTTACAAATTTAGCATGAATAGAATATTATTCACTCCTTCCTGATATGTCATTTAAAATATATAGCTACCTACCTTTAAGCTAAACCTTGTTTTATATATTAAGAAATGTTATTTACTGTAATGCTGTATGATTACAAAGAAATAAGATTAACTATCGACATAGTATTTTTTTTTTAGTTTGGTAAAGATTTCTCTCTCATAGTAGGAGATTTAAATTTTAATGCGTTCTTTAATTATTATCAAAAGATAAGTAGGTATATATTGTGTCGTTTCGTTTATATATTTGTAGGTAAGGAGAAAGACGAGAGAGATTGATTCGAAAGGATTAATGTTAGGAGTAAGGTGGAAATTGAATTATCTTTTTAAATATTACCCTTGGTCTCCGAGGGCATGGAGATCTTTTAGGAGTGGCATTTGGTGTTGAATTGCCACCTGCTTCCACCAGCCTTGCGGTTGACTGCTCAGCATTGTTAATTTCTGATGACTTCACACTAATACTGCTTTTCGATTTTTTTTGACAAGATTCAATTTTACATACACTCATTTATAGCCTGGTAAAGTATTCATTTCGATTAGGAGTTATTTTTTAACATTTTATGATGGACTATCCTGTGGACTGTCCCTGTAGGAATGTGTCATGTTGTGACACAAATATCAAGAGACAACCAGAGACAACTGCAATGCGGGAAGCAAAACGGAAGCAAACACAACAAATCATAAAAAGGATAATAATAATAATATATTCTACTTTAGTGTGACCACAGAGTGTGACTTAATGCATAGATACTCTAAACACTATAAACTAGAAAGCTCAGCGAAAGTTTTTATGTCAATTGTAAGGATGTATATGCACCTAGATTTTTTATGAACGGGCAAAAACCACTGAACTGATTTTGATGATACTTGGCAGTGATTTAGCTTAGTTAGTGAAATGTAATTCTTCGACTTTCTCGGATCATTCCACATCCATCCATATAAAACAATAATATTTATAATAATCTATTCTAGGGCAGCGTGCTCCATCTTAGGCCACATCTCAGCTTACCATCAGGCGAGATCTCGATCGTGGCCAAGCGCTCCCCTATTGTACTGTAAAAAAAAATCTAAGGTGAGCGAAATTGTACATACCCGTTGAGTAGGTACGCAATATTAAATTAATTTTAACTTACCTAACTACTGGATTCTTTTTTATGAATAAATAAATGTATTATCATCTCAGAAAACTAAAATAAAATAAAAAAATGTATATTTGAATTCAAGAGCACACAAAATGAAATATGTTTACGACCTACGCGATTTTTGACATACATATGTATTTTATTTTGGACACAAATGTTGGCATTAACATGAATCTAGATAGGAAACTAAAATAACTTGCATTTTTGTTTTACATGTATAATAATTAATAACGTAAGTACCTTTATAAACCCAAAACACTTGTGTTACGCTCAAACATAGTAAATACTTATTAGGTACCTATACGATAACTTTACGATAACGTATGTGACCAAAAAAAACAACAGTAAAATCCGAACCAACAGCCATTAGAGATAACACTGAATCAAAGGCGGAAGGTCTGTAATCTTTATTGACATATTTTAGCAAGAAAATATTTTAGAAACATTGGAATCTCCATAACGATTTGGGAATACCAGATGATAACAAAATATAAACAAAATAATACTGATTATAATTTATCATTAGGGTCGTATATCTACTTATGAGTTATGCGTCGTAAAGTATTAAAATCGACGTGAAAAACAATAATATATAATTGTAATGAATGATCTTAATTGCTATCTCATGCAATCAGAACATATATTAATAGAAGATTAAAATAAAAACAATTTGTTTGAAACTTTTTTAGTTATACCCTCAGTTTATACCTATAGCTTTTTATTCTTAGCAATATTATATTATATCATGGATTATATCATATGCTGTTATTTACTTTTGAAACTATATTACTGCACCACAATGTACCTACCAGCTAAACTATAATAAGAAATGTAGAAACGACACCTTAGCAAAAATCGTTCCATCCTGTTAGCATGCATGTGGAAATTTGAGAGCCAGCTACACTTTAACATTATATAAGTACAGGAATTATTTTCAAAAAGGAATTTAGTATGCATTAAATCTTTGAATTTCTGAAAATAAACATAAGTTGGGAGCACATCCATGCAAACATACGCCCGCGCCATGCGGCCGCGGCGGTGATAGTTTGGGTCTGATTTTCGATGGCGATGTGTTTCATTCGAAACTTGGCTTCCGTTATAATTCACATTTATATAATATGTAAAATTAATTTTCATAAAGTCCACACAAATGATATTGCGTACACCAGGTAATGGAGGTCTATTCATTTTAGTTAAGTATATTTTATTTTTAGAGGAAGAATGAGTGAGAAAAATAAGAAAATAAATATTATTATGTAAAAGTATAATAATATAGTCACTGATAATCACAATCTTGCATCACACGTATTCACATAATACTTTGATCGTTGACATTTCAACTTATATTGTCTAAAATCCAATCCATGTAATAAGCAACCCTGGTGTAGACCCCTGGATAGCCCCCGACTCCGCATCTCTTAGAGCCATAGGAGACAATACCGCGTTGGACGTATCGAATGCCGACGTCCCCCGTCCGCCCCGGGTACATGAGCGGCCCGCCGGAGTCTCCCCCACAGGAGTCTTTATCCTGAACACCGCCAGCGCAAAGCTGACGGTCGTAAATGTGAGGTGACCTGAAATAATAGAATTTAGCGCATTTTGTAAATAATTATAACCACTTCTTCCAATTCTTCAAAATATCATTGGCGGATGTTTCCATTATAATAAAATACTAATTTAAATAACTTTATATCATGCACGCTACCACAAATTAATGTTTTCTATCAGTTTTGACGTGTTTTCATTAATTTAACGTCTTCTATCAGATATGTTTGAAGCGTATTTCATTTTTTTCATTTCATTTCGATGATTTCGATTTCAAAAATCACTCCTATGATGAAAAAATTGTAATGGCAGATCGAGATTTATTCAACAGACAGACTTACTCATTGAAAATTCTCTGACATTCCCTGTTGCTAATTATTGGCAGCGCAACACTGAGCAGCACGGGTGACTGCAATCCATCCTCTGTAGCTCCCCAGCCAGCCACGATTCCCTTCAGACCTTCTAGTTTCTCATTCTGTAATTGTGGTGTTGTTGGCAAACATAAGGCTTTCATGCTATCTGAAAATATGGAAATAGGACTATTGAAAAAGAATAAGATAAAATTTCTGTGTTTAATGTTTTTTCTGAAAGGAAACATTAACTAACTTACCAACCCCTAGACATCCCCCAGACTAACTTTTATTTGGTTATCAAAATTAGATGATGCGAAAATGTAAAAAAATTATCTGTTACAATACTTCGATAATATAAATAAATAATAAATATTCCAGGACAAATTTCACACACGGCACGATCTGATCCCATACTAAGATTTCGCTTTTTTTATGGAAACCAGATGGCTGATAATTGATATACATACATAATTATATAATTTTAAATAAATACTAATATTAAATAATTTAATAAATTTTAAATATAAACATCTATGTTCATCACACAAATATTTGCCCTGGGTGGGAATCGAACCCACGAACTCTGGCTTGGAAGGCAGGGTCACTGCCAACGAAGCCAGCCGGTCAGTCGAACCTTCGATAGCTACAATGTTTAACACAAACTACATCTATACAGTTCATTAATTAATTAATAGGCGAATATTGTCTAATAATCTCTCCCTATGGATTCAAGTTTTCAAAATGATATTAGTTTGTTACTCACCCAAAGAAAAATCAGCAGGCTCGGACAGTCTTATTAATGCAATATCATCGAACAACGTTTGTGGAGAGTAGCCGGTATGGGCAATTATTCTATCGATAGTCACGTTCTGGAAAAATAATAAAAAAATACCAAGTATTAGGTAAAAACTAATGAAAATCTACGATTTGGAAATTTGCGAAATATTTTGGTCTTTGGGACAGCAAAGTAACTGGTATTGAAGCATATATTTTGCAAACAAAAGTGCGTTATACCTATGCTTACATTTTTATAATTATTGATGATAATGATAATAATTTGCATTTAGATAAATTCATATGTAAACTAGACATGTATGTAAATATAATAGGTACCCTACAGACTTCTCTACAAAATATGAATATTATTAGTTGTCACTTTCAAAAATATTCCATACATAACCTACTCTTTCCTTTCGTTCCACACTCATATAACTGTGGTTTAAACTTACCCTAGCAGGAGGAGCACAAACTAATTCACCCTCCATTCTCTCGCAATCTGGATCTTGTCTGACATCATATTCACCAAGTATAACACCTTCCAGTTGCATCTTGCTGCCGAGAAATGAAACACAATGAGCGGCTGTGAGCACGTACCATTCTGTTATGAGTGTTCCTCCACAGCTTAATTTAATGCCTCGACCTGAAATTTTATTAGGGAACACTATAGGTAAATGGCGAAATAGTTCTCTCTTAATTTAACTATTATGTTTATCTCTTAATTTTACATACGTAGTATATTATTATAAGTCGGTGATTTTACTATTATATTGTTATCTGTTATGTTAGTATTATCTTAATTTTAAGACTTTCCTTTTTAGACCATGCCACAGAATTTATGCATATTATTTTTGCTTAGTACGTTCCTTAGTTATTTTATGTTTATTACACGTTTAAGGATGTTACGCTGTTTTTACTGAATTTATTTGAAACCGATATACCTATTGCACGATTTGTTTACCTGTTTTGTAAGACAATAGCACCATCCAGGGCATTTCAAACAACGATGTTCGATTCCCGCCAAAAATTCTTTCAGATTCAATCGAACCACAATCCCTAGGGAGCAATCTCAAATTCCGGTGGTTCCTCACATCAGGTATTTGATCAACTATACTGTTGTCATTCTGCCCTCTTTTATTAACATCAACGCTGGGTCTTTGTGTGACAAATGGTCTCTCTGTGATAGTCCCCCAAGAATCTGGTTTCTGCTGGTTTGTTCTGTCATTATTGAAGTCAAATCCATTATTTGCATTTGTGAAGAGTGTTTCACAGCATACCTAAAAAATCGCAGTAAAAAAACCTGTATTATTTACGCACAATTCCTTTGAAAATGCAAACATGCAATCATTTAAAACCAAAGGCGTAGAGAATCTCGCATATTATGTAAAAAAGAACGGGAAAACCTGGTAAACACGGTACATTCCACGTACGTAATAAAATATGGAAATAATACAAATATGAAAGTACTTATTACAAGTGGTTCTTCGTTGTCGAACCCGCAGCCGAGGGACTGGAGTTTCCGCCTCATGTATGATGGCATTGGGGTGCCAGCTTGTTTGATTTCGTTCACGAGAGCAGGACATTGTGAGAGCTGCTTACAGCTTGCAGCCTGGTTACAACTGTCTCCTTGGAAAACTGAAACCGGAAAGATACGACTATATTAGACATATGGTTGTGGGTTCGATGTGGAAATACAAATACGAACGAATAGGATATTGCTAAATAACAAATTTTGCACAAAAAAATTAAAAAGTAGAGCATTTGCTTTTATGCTTATTAGGTATTTCCATGAGTTGGCTATACTAGGTACAAAAAGAAAATAAAATATTGCTTATTAAGCCATCTTTAAGTGCATTTCAATTAGCTAATTAGTTTAAATGTAGATATTTTCTGGTTAATCAAATTCCGATTTACATTATAATTGAAGTGAATGTATCTTCTGTGGAACGGCTTTTTTATTTGGAGTTCATTAACACTTCATGGATTGTTTAGGTGCATCGTACTCTCATTTCACATCACGTCAGGGTTTAATAACATGCTTTTTACACATACATTTTTATGTACTTTTTATAATGGTTTAAAATTGACCACCAAAAGTTGGATTGGTTCGGTGTGATTGAAATGTGCATCAGAATGGATTTTCCCATAGAGTTTCTGTGATCTGTGGATTTTCCCATAGGAATTAAGAGATTCTTTAAAAAGATGCAACTAAAAATATAACCTATACCTATGGGGCATTTCACGCAAAGCGTCCGCTTTGATCCGCGTCAGATTTCAGGGTCAGTGTAACAAACCGAAATAACAACCGAAAATAACCGAAATCTGGAACCTAACCTAACTGTGTCCGCTAACCGCTTCGCGTGAAATGCTACCTCTATGTATAGTATTAGTTTCCTTACTATCTTCAGACGCGAAAATCAAATCATAAAAATATCGCTTCGTAGTTCGTTGCGACGTGAAGGTGAGACAACGAAACAAACAAACAGACAAATTAACAGACTTTCGCTTTAATAAAAATATTATCTCTCAAATCGCTATTGAATAATTAAGTACCTAATCCATACTAATATTATAAATGCGAAAGTAACTCTGTCTGTCTGTCTGTTACTCAATCACGCCTAAACTACTGAACCAATTTGCATGAAATTTGGTATGGAGAAATTTTGATACCCGAGAAAGGACATAGGCTTACCTTTTATTGCGAAATATGTACCACGGGCGAAGCCGGGGCGGACCTCTAGTTTTATATATTTTTATAAATTATAAACAATAGAAGATGCGTAAAAACCTTTGATGATTCATTTACTGAGAAGAACAATTGGGACCATTTATTATAACTTAATCTTAATTATTGTGTGGAAAATTCTTAAAGCAATTTAGAACTAATTTACATTTTACAACAATCTTCACTTAGGTAAATTAAAATCTTTGTTTGTGTGTGTGAATTTACCCTAGATATACCTATTTTAAAACCAGTTGCAGTATAAGAATAGATTTTCTGATATAAAATGACTATTTATGCAGTCAAATTGAATTGTATAAAAATTAATATGGGTATATGTCTTAATTGGTAAATTACTTACAGGATTCAATTGTTGATAACGGTGAGCAGAAAACAAAAACAAACACCAATAACCTCATATTTGCGTCTCACTCTAGTGTCAGTTTATTGATAACCTTCCCGCGTTTACTCATAATATCAAGCACAATAAAGAATAAGTCACTGAACACACCAAATTACATGAAACAAATGCACCACGAAGCGAAATAATATCGAGATCCATAAAAGAAACCACGTGAATTGAATATTTATAAGCATTTACGTGTGTTGAACGAAAGATTGGTTGGTAAACGGCGGCATTTTAATTTACAATGTTGATCTTGAAGCCGAATTGAACTGTAATTAATTTATCTTGAACTACGGCCGCTCTTTTCGATTGCTTTCGTCAAAATGCTGATGAAGGTTGATGGCAGTAAAGACTCATGACGCCGAGCGATCGTACACATTCGAGATGACCAAGATTAACATACCAGTTAAACGGGAAAATACGATCCGTGTACACTCAAGCATTATAGCCGATGAGTTGTTGTTTCCCTATTAATTGTCTATCATTTAATCGTAAATAGTTGCGTGTTTCAACTAAAAATAGATATAGGTACTTATATAAATCATAAACGATTTGTGTCAATAATACCTAGGTACATGTAAGTGGTAAATAGCCTTCCAAAACAAAAATTAAAGCTGTCAGTAGACTAATGCAATGAACAAAGACTCCTCTGAAGCCTAGCACTTGTCCTTAAAAGGTAGATCAAAACAATGGAAAAGTACGGTATACCTTCTTATACCGGCCGGATTTTTGTTTTAAAACACTGGTATTGTAGGTAATAAAAAATAATAATTTAATTAACTGACTTGACGCATTCATTTAATACCTAACCTATTAAAAATAGGTAGGTACCTGTTAGATGTTTACTAACTTGGATATTATATTATTATTTTATCCTCATTCCATACTAATCTTCTCTAATTTATTGACATTAGATATGGTTAAATATATTATGTATAATATGGTAACGTATCTATGCTACTAGGTATTTCGTATGGTCTTATATCCTATTACCATGTTATACCACAGTCTAAATTATAGTGGGTATATTTAAAATGATGCCTTATTGTTTAATGCATATATTGTTTTGATGCCTTGATCACTAATATACAACTAATTTACTTATGTAATACAAAATATAGTAGCGTAATATCTGTATAAGTTGTATACGTAGTATATTATTATTAGTCTGTGGTATAAGTATTCATCTAGATTCTAGACCTACCTCATAATCTCATTTCCCATAGATTTTATACAACTAAAACCAAGCTCGCCTGGGAAAACTATTATCTAAATTCTTATCTGTGGCCTGGGTTACACACTCAGGCAAATCGTAGCTTTTTATTGGTGAAATTTTTTAATTTTTTTTTAATATGTACTACTAAGTATATGAACATACAAAAATACAGATATTTACACTTGACAATAAAATAGATGCTGTGTGGTCTAATAAATTTAGTGCCGATATTATTCCAATTCAATTGCTGCTCTTGCAAAAAAAAGGAACTTTCGTGCTCAATTCATAGTTTTTCATGACTTGTCCTATTATGGTATCTTTTGCTTTGAGATATAGTAACTACTAATAAGTAAAGTTATTTGCCATGACGAAAAATGTACTTAATTATAATAATTAATAAAAACTCGCAGTTTTAAATCTTTCTTATATCGTCATAAAGAGACTGGCGCTGACGCACCCATTATTGTAGTTAAAGTACGGAAGTGGTTTTTGTAAATGTAGGTACTTGGGTGTTGGCTTTTGAGTCACGATTAATCTTTGTCATAAAACATTATTAATTTATCATGATTGATGATAATAATTAACTTAATTTTAATAATTGTAACTAACTAATAAATCACAATATTGTATTTCACTATAAAACTATGATGATATTAAAAGGAATATTCAACTTGACTATTATTTTGGCAGTTATATGCCTTCATGGCGATGTGCATATATTTATAGGAAACTAGACGTTCGTCCCGGCTCGGCGCGGGCTGATCCAGGTTAAAAACTAAATAAAATAAAGTCTATGTTACTTCCTAATAATACACTGTATTATATTACTGAAAACCATTAAAATCGGTCATTCTGGTGCCTAATCATTACAAACAAACAAAAAAAAAGATCAAAAAGATCTTTCTTCTGTGTAGACTGTAGACTAGTTCTCCAAGCATTTGTTCTGCTCTATTGCCCTTATGACGTTTTTTCTCTCCTTAAGAACCTTCCTTATATGCCTTACCAAAAACGTTAAAAATAATAATTAGCCGAATTGGTCGAGCCATTCTCGACTTTTACTCTTAACAACACATGTGTATAATATACTAGCGACCCGCCCCGGCTTCGCACGGGTGCAATGCTGATACTAAATACACTACAGAAAAATTGTGAACGTTGTATAGGTATAAAAATATAGCGGCCCGCTCCGGCCTCCGGCATCGCACGGGTATAAAATACATAGCCGGGCGGCCGCAAACGCTACGTCCTGCAATTTTTAAATCTGTAATATCTTCGAAAATATTCACTTAAATCATACGGTGTAAAGGGCCATATAGATCTATATTAAATGAACAATGTATCCATGGTATTTAATTGGTTAAGGATTAATGCTGTATTGGTTAAAATCGCTTCGAAAATTAGCCATTATTTGTCGTAAAAAGTAAATGACAAAAAAAAGTTATTGTGGGTTATCCATAAGAGATAGACATATACCATCGCGGACTTTTCTGTAGACCTTTTCAATGTGTATAATACTTAGTACATTATTTTGATAAAACTCGTAGGGTTCAGCCTGCGTTTGCAATGTAAGCGGAATAAATGTAATTTTTTACGACATCACATTAGAAACCTCAAAAATAACAGTACTTCTCCACTACTTAATGGATCTTATTATACATATAAACCTTCCTCTTGAATCACTCTATCTATTAAAAAAAACCGCATCAAAATCCGTTGCGTAGTTTCAAAGATTTAAGCGTACAAAGGGACATAGGGACATAGGGACATAGGGACAGGGAAAGCGACTTTGTTTTATACTATGTAGTGATGATAAGACTTAATGCTCTGTTATATAAGAAAATAATAACGTTTCAACTTTTAATAAAAGCAAAACGGCGAGCGTTTGTTCTACGACGCCAAACGCATACAATTTTCCTGCGACATGTGCATCAAACACAATCCAAAAATCTAGGCCATTTAGAAATGAAAAGTATTCTGATTGCACTGGTCTCAAGTAGACCAATGTTCAGAAGTGGGTATTTACGGACTACATGATGTTTAGTAGTCACCGCCGGCCGCCCCACTAGAAAACTTGTAGTGTTTGAACCCAATGTATAGACTAGTTCTTAGACTAGCTATTTTCTAGTTTATATTATATACTTTGATTATTTACTTTTATATAATATCATCGCATAGAATGTTTCCAGGCGGCTTCCTTGTTTACTATTTCAAAGTTAGGAAGCAGGAACATACAAATACATATACCTATTACCTTCGAGTACATAGTACATAATACTATTATGATGTGGATAGATAGTTAAAAACTATCAAGTGTTTATTAGTTATGTTTTTCTAGCTTTGAACTACTTTACTTAAGGGCCCTTAGTAGGTGAAAACGAAAAAATGGACTGTTTTCTATGAGCTATAATTGAAAATATTGAAGTTTTTTGGAACTGAAATTTCTAATATGTATTACAGAACGTATGTGTGATGGGATGACTGTTTCCAAAACACGATTGAATGAATTTTGATCGAAAAAAAAATTTCTGAAGTTACCTCTAAAATATATATATAAATGCTCATTACAATTTACAACCGTATTTTACGATAATAATTCGTAAGTATATATCGGGACTGTTTTAGATTTAGAAAATACTAAATATTTTCATTCACTTTTTGATAAAAATGTGAATGGCGCTTACGATTTTAAGTTTCGAGCACGTTGATTCCATACTAAACGCGGACCCCCTCACCCCTTACCTCAGTCCCGAATAGCTGAATTTTGTTATAAAGCTATACAAGTACAACGCGAATTATTTTATATTTTATAACCAGAACGCATATAAATAAATAAATGACGCAAAGGGTTTTCTATCATCCTATTTTACGGTGGGGTTTTAGAATATTAATAGTATATTATTATTTTGTTTTTCCTTTTGCACGCCTCATAAGCGAAGCGTTGAGGTGGGTACTACTGTCACTTCGCGCAAAACATCTGATTTTTCAAACTTAAAATGTCTTTATGTATCATACATTGCACTTGTAAGATAATACATACACACACATATTAAGAAAAAACACTATTTTTAACGTTCATGATATTTTTGATGTCATTTTTGTTATTTAAACTAGTTAAAAAACAGTTTAAAAAAGTTCTGTCTTGGACGTCCGTGTGTCTGTATGTGCGGATCCTTTTTCTTGTTAACACGATAGCGACCGAAATACTTTACTAATCGAGTCTTTTTTTTTCTCTTACGCTTGAGTATGCTCAGGAATAGAACCCTTTCATTTTTCAGGGTCTGATTCGATGTGGTTTAATTGTTATTAAATAAACAAAAATAATAATTAATAAATATTTATTAAAAAAAAATTATGAGGCGTGCACTTTTGGATTTTCCAAATTATTTCCTAATTTGACCACGAAATATTAATAGGCCTCACCCATACCACACAAAATTAGGTTATAATTAATAGTATTATTAGTAATTACAATTAGTAACAAACGCCTGCAATTTAATAGCATGGTTCCGCTGAACATTGCATTTGACAAATCTATGTAACCTGATGATGACTCCTTTAAGACTCGATTTTGATTCACTTTTATTATCCTGATCAAGATCGACATAAGTATACTCTGTTTAAGAGCGAGTGAAATAAGCTTTTTACAGTTTTATTAAAACTATACACAAATAAGATAAAAAAAAAATTAAAACTATACATATTTTATTATTATTAAAATAATGTCTACGACGTAACCTTGGTCCTTGAAGCTATCAATTTTATAGCTCAAACAATGCAATTAGTCCATTCATCACATGTTTATCTTGGTGGTATCTAATAATGAATATTCTTGAACCTTGGTGAATTATATAAATAAAATTTTAAGTACTTAAATTAAATCATTATCGCATTAATAGACTAGAGTAGATAATTTTTGAAACAAAAAAAAAATCGCAGTCGGATGAAACCCATTACAAAAGGAGGGGGATATGATGAAAATAAAAGGAAAAATAAATTACGGTCAATCCGAGTTAGGGAAGTGGGAGGGGGGAGCTTTTAAGAGAAAAAAATGGTCTCTCTCGATTTTCGACAAAACTACAAGTTCTACGGAAGAAAGTTCAATGGCAATGTTGTAGGTAATAAAAAGTTCTACAACTTTTGTATTTAAAATTTTTTCACAAAACCTCAAAATTTAGGTGAAAAATTCAAAAAACCAAGTTTTTGATTTTTTATTTTTATCTACTTCAAAATTTATTGTTTTTCTACGAAATTTGGTGAAAACTTACTTTATTATGTCCCAAATACACTGTAATTTATTTGATTGAAAATATTTATTTTTTCGCCTTATTTTGAATTAATACCAAAAAAACAACCTAATTTTCAATCGAAAAGTCACCCGTCAAAATATCAGCTTTTTTCAAAAACTTGGAGTGCCTTTTATTCATTGAAATCTCTACTTTCATATGGTGTAAAAAAAAATAAACACCACCATAGTAAATGTTCTCAGGAAATACATACAAACAGTGTGAAAATTAGCTTTTACTAAATCAGGCACACTTCTCGAACTACCTGAAATGTTTTTATCGACATCATTTTGCTTTTGAATATGCTGTAAAATATTAAACTTAGAACAGATAATTATTTTTCTTTTGAAATATTACCGAAAAGCCGATACAAGAGAAGATATAGAGTTCGAAAAGTGTGCCTGATTTAGTAAAAGCTCATTATCACACTGTTTGTATGCATTTCCTGAGAACATTTACTATGGTGGTGTTTATTTTTTTTACACCGTATGAAAGTAGAGATTTCAATGAATAAAAGGCTCCCCAAGTTTTAGAAAAAAACTGACATTTTGACGGGTGACTTTTCGATTGAAAATTAGGTTGTTTTTTTGGTATTAATTCAAAATAAGGCGAAAAAATTAATATTTTCAATCAAATAAATTACAGTGTATTTGAGACATAATAAACTAAGTTTCCACCAAATTTCGTAGAAAAAAAATAAATGTTGAAGTAGATAAAAATAAAAAACCAAAAACTTGGTTTTTTGAATTTTTCACCTAAAGTTTGAGGTTATGTGTAAAAATTGTAATACAAAAGTTGTAGAACTTTTAATTACCTACAACTTTGCCATTGAACTTTTTTCCGTAGGACTTGTAGTTTTGTCGGAAATCGAGAGAAACCATTTTTTTCTCTTAAAAGCTCCCCCCTCCCACTTCCCGAACTCGGATTGGCCGTAATTTATTTTTCCTTTCATTTTCATCATATTCCCCTCCTTTTCTAATGGTTTTCATCCGACTGCGATTTTTTTTATCTTTTTATTATTTTTGAAGGCTTCTACCCCAGTCTATAAGCTCAATTTATGAAAATGTATATCTTAATTTATTTTATACGCAGTTGATACGTTTTTTATTCTGAATTTTCCAAGTGCCCAGTACTTTAATATATTGTATCTAATGTACATATAAAGTTATCTTGTCACAATGTTCGTTCCCATATTCCTCCGAAACGGCTTTTGAACAATTACCTACCTATCATGAAATTTTGTGTGCACATCGGGTAGGTCTAAGAATCAGACCACATCTATTTTTCATACCTACCCCTAAGTGAAAAGACTAAAGAGTATGGCAGAATAGTTTGTCGGAACAGCTATAGTTATTGTAATAACTATAAAGTACCATATATAATATCATATTCATAATATTGTGTCTAAAATTTTATTTCATAAATGGACATCTGTTAAACACAAATTGCATTTAGTTTCATATTACCTATTTTCAATTACTTAGCAACTCTTTGCCATATTTTTTAAAATGTTCGTAGAAATTAACCGTATCCTTACAATATTGCCATAAATCAAAACTTAATAATAACGTGTGCTAAACAAAAGCCTATATTTTAACCAAATTATGAGTCATTGAAATAAATTCAAAATTAATTAAGGTAACTGGTCTTCCCGCGGAATTTCCAGTTTGTTTTGGTTCTTAGAAATTCAATGTGGAACAACCCAAAAGCTCAATGACGGAAGTCGGACCCGTCGTTTATTTCCGATGGACAGGATTAATTAATATTTTATCGTCAATTCAATTAATTTATAATTTATATAATCTTATTAAGAAGCAAAAAGAAAATCTACCTAATGTGCGTGTTGCCGGTTGCGTGTCCAGTGTTGACCTGTCATGGAATGATGGAATCGATGTCTTCTGTGTATGTCGTCTATTTGATTGTAACTTGGATTGTAACTAACTGTAATCTTTCGTTTTAAATACATATGTATATGAAAAAATATAAAAATTTAAATATACAGGTGAATATTTGTTACATCGATATGTCATGTATGTATACGATACTGGAACGCCGAGTGGGTGATATTATGAGATTTATAGTTCCTGAAAGATATATAACTAACTGAAAGATAATATAGAACTAACAATAGAAAATCAACTACTACTGAATCTTATTCGAGTCGTATTTACGAGTAGGAGGTAAAAGTACCAAGGCACAAATCAGTTAATGAAGAATGTTAATTATAACCAAGAATGCAATTAACGTCATTTTTAACTGATTTACTGTTACTTAAGTAGTATATCAGAGTTGTACTTAATTAATTAATATTAGGCGATTAAAATCCAATCAGTTTTTTGATTTAAGACTTTAAAAGTTTGAACTCTTTATGTATTTTCTATACAGGGTGAAATCCATGTGTAATCGTTACCTAATAGAAAGCCACTTGTCTAGGGGGGCAGGCGATTATTCCGTAACTAATTACAGATATAAAAAACTTTAAACTGATATTGAAAGTACTGTACCTAATGAGTAAAATGACAATAATAACTTTTTAAAAATAAAACGAATAATATCCAAAAATGTTACATGAAACTAAGCATGAAACGCTCACATACATTTTATTTCCCATACATTTTTTACCCATTTTTCTTGGTCACGGCAGCACGCGGAACGGGTGGACCTATGATTCTTATGGAGAGAAAACGTAAATATATACCACGGGCGAAGCCGGGGCGGACCGCTAGTAATTTATAAACAATAAGAGGGCACTTTATTAATTAACAATGAGCAAATAATATTTATCTTAGATTAATATTTCACTAGTTTTTAATATAAAATTATGTACCTACTTGTATCGCAGTAAAAATACTTTTATTATAATATATCTCGATTGTACAACTTGATTATTATTGCATGTTTTACATAAAATGCAATCTGTATAACGCGTGTAGATTTGTTTTATTTCTGAGAGGGTGACAATATTATGTAAATAGCTTAGGAGTTAGGAGAAACCTAAATATCCTTAAACGAGGAATTTTTATTTCCTTTGTCATATTAGCAAAGTAATTTAATATTCATTTTAATTTAAGTTGTGTGCATTCACATATATTTTCCTGTACCTACTATCTTTACGATATAATGTGGTTATTTATAATCCTAGTTTCCAAGAGTAACAATACAGATAAATAACTTGCATATTCCTAAAAAATATGGGTACCAAATTCCAAATTAGACAAAGTCTATGTCAAGTGTGCCAATACAGTTGAAAGTGAAAAGAAACGATCAGAAAAATCTTTTTAGTGAGCAGAACAATGTGATGAAGTTTTTAATGAAAAACGAAATCAAAATAGATATCGAAAAGTCTTGTTTATCAATGACATTTTTTTACTTAAAATGTTTGGTATGACCACTGACAAAAACCTTAAAATTTAGAAATCTAGTGACATGAAGGGAGAGAATGATCATTCGCAGCGACATCAGTGAGAATTTGAATAAATGAATGTAAGTTTAAGTATTAAAACAATAAAATATAAAGTAAGAATAAAGACGAACGATATGAGTAAAATTTTAATATAACTTGCTCCTTAACTACTTATTCATATAATATTATTATTATTTACTCTATCGTAATGTTCACGCCTGACGAATCGCAACCATGTCTAATCACTTTTCACTGCTTTAAATTTATTTGCATTAAAAATGCTGTTTCCTGCCAACAGTCATGTGTTTTATTTCACACAGAGTGAACATAACCCCCCCTGGATACTAGTGAAGTTATTTTTATGAAATAAAGTAAATTTCAGTATTAGTAATTCAGAGCTATTTTCTGGAATGTTGCAAAAAACTTTAATGTTATTGTTGATGCTATTATCATCGCAAGCAATTGGTAAGGATATTAATAAGAATATTAATTAATAATATTATGAGGTTGACATAATATTATTGACTTTAGGTGTACCTAAAGTCATTTATAATAATTTATAAGACTATACCCATTTAAGTTTCAAAATGTAATGTTATTGTTAATTTTCACATCATAATATGCATATAAATATAATACATAGGTATTATATTAAAAAATACATTATAAAAAAAGATGGAAGATAACATAAAATCAAATCCCTTTTCACAATATTTTTGCCAACACTTTTTTGTCAAACAGTATTTTGAAAAATAATTTACTTTTCTTAAATTGTTGATTAGTGTAGTCAAATGTTATTTCGAGATAGGTTCTTTGCAACTGGCAGATTTGCTTATAATATTTTGTAGGAATCAGGTAAGTCCTTACATTTTGCTATTCTTTTCTTAAAGACCACAACGGTAAAATATTAATAAATTATGTCATCAATGTGTCATTGCGGATATCTTATGTGCAAAACTAGTTATGTACCGTTTTCTTTTAAATCATGGTCATCATGAGTACTTTATACTAGTACTGTTTTGTTTGTTTTAAAGTGAAACTTTTATAACATCGTCTCAAACTTTTTGGTCTGTGTAGCGCATGTCGCGTGTATCGCGGCTGCCGAGTAGGTATACCTACTCGGCAGCCGACCGTCACGCGACATGCGCTACACAAAGCAGTGTTCGGAACCGTTCGAACAGTTTCACTTTTACCGTGGTTTCATAAAACCACACAACATTTTTTTATTAATTTTATTCGCTTTAAAGTAATAGAGTGAGATGGGTTTTAAATCAATAATATTATTTACTTACATTTAAGGATGTCGCCATTTCAATATTACAACTTTAATATTTATTTTTTAACCTTTTATAATTTAAGGCGAAAGAGGCGAGTTCGAATTCCACCTGGTGATCGATTTTTTTCCATTCTTTAAAAAATCTCATTCATAATTCATTTTATTCAAAGAACTGGAATTTCTCAACCCTTCGTCACACGGATTCAATCGATGATTAAAGTATCATACTGTGGTATCATATTTCCACAGATAAACAATGGAAGTGGAACGAAATCAAGAATCACGCAGCCTGGAAGAGATTGGACACATACGAATGTGGTTTCAGCGCTTCAGATCGAATCATCGGCGGCATGAACGCGGCTTTAGGGCAATTCCCTTGGATCGTGCGCATTGGATACAAAAGTACAGCCATAGATAATATAATGTCACAGATAAAATAATACTATATATTATGTATGTGCTAGATAATATAGTAGAACAGCTATAACATTATAAGAATAATGATTTTTTGCGTTTAGTTTTGCCTCATTATTATAGCGTACAGATGAATGAGACATTTACTGTAAAATAGGATTATTAATTATAATTATTTTTTAAGATGCGAAGAAAATCGGTGACACTCAGAATATACAGTGTAATGAGTATTATAAGCTGTTAGCTCATAATACTTTTTAGAAATACATACGTAGAAAAGTATTAAACGTAGGTACGTATAATTTTTCCAAATACATAATTAGTGTAACTGTGTAATCAACTGAAAAAAAACTTCTGTTGAAATAATAAGCTCGTGGAACCCATACATTTTCTTGAAATTTAATTTGACTACACCTAGCTTAAACCTATACACTAGGGTGAATACTTTACAATCAATTGACGAATGAACATTTTATTATTATAGACAAATACTAGCTGTTCCCCGCGGTTTCATCCAAACGGGCTATGTAGCTAACACCGAAATATTTTTTAAATCGGACCAGTAGTTCCTGAGATTAGCGCGTTCAAACAAACAAACTCTTCAGCTTTATAATATTAGTACATAAAGATTAAAAAAATTATATAAATATTCCGAATAATTTTTTTCAGTTTTCATAAATAAGTAGATTATTTTTTGGTATTTGTCATTATGTTGTGAACGTGTTTTAATGATACAATTATTGCGGTTTTGACATGATAAAACGTAAAATACAATTATGAGTTAATTAGTTATTAATATTGTGGTTGAAAACAATAACAATGACGACCTCTTCATACAGCATTGCATTACGTAACTGTGTATTTCTGTCACACGTACTTATAGTATTATATTAT
Organism: Colias philodice; assembly: GCF_061535455.1. Classification (NCBI taxonomy): domain Eukaryota; kingdom Metazoa; phylum Arthropoda; class Insecta; order Lepidoptera; family Pieridae; genus Colias; species Colias philodice. The sequence continues at coordinate 5,487,239 of NC_143103.1, read as the reverse complement.
CTGGGCTATAACTTCATTTCCCGCCAAATTGCCCGCTTATACGTATAACCCAGATGACGATATTTTCCCATTACCTCATTTCGGGGCATTTCGCGGTTTGCAAGAAAGCATAAGTAACCAACCAACCCTTTTAAAACAATATTTGACTGCGAAAGAAACGTCAAAATCGCTTTGTCCGTTTCTCACAAACGAGAAAAAAGTGTTTTTGGTAGGTATAGATATATATACTTAGCTTCATGAATAGCTAAAAATATTAGTCATAGTAACTAACATTTATTTACCGTGAGATAAATTAAAATTTTTGTATAAACAAGAAAAGACTACCTATTGACATAAAAAAATTGGAATTCCCGACCAAAGTAAATGGCAAAATTAAAAGCAGGGAAAACTAAGTACATACGGGAATATTAGTAGGGACATCTCAACTAAGATTTTCCCTCATTACAGTTCCCTACACAATTAATACCTACATAAGTAACTGTAGGTAATATATATACATAACTTTACCATTAGATAATATTTTATTTTTATTTTTTATTTATTTTACCAGTTGATGGCGAAGATGACTTGGACTGGATGTGCGGAGGAGCGCTGGTAACCGACCGTCATGTTCTTACGGCGGCCCATTGCATCCAAACTTCGGGAGAAGGTTATGAAATGTAAGTACCTAATTACTGCGAATTTTATTATATCGTGTCGGAATACTGTCGCAGTTATACCTACTGTGCTCCTGTCTAGCAGGAAGAATCGTTAACAATATCGATGTATTTGTAAACTTTTAATTACCTCTAATACTCCACCTCATACTCAACTTTAAAATTAGAGTTCATGAATCAACCCATAATTATAAATTTTAAACCAAAAATAATTACAACAATGTGACACACAATAGACCACACCGCACTCATTATAAGGCATTATCAAAACCACTACCTATACGAAGAACCATTTAATTAGATCGCCAATTAATAAATATTATGCCATTATGGGTATATTGAATGAACGTATGCCAAAACACACGTAAGCTAATTTTGTCGCGAAAACCAAAGTACAGGAAACTTAATGGGAAAACCGAGCTACTCATAATAATGTTATTCCATCTTATTACCTTATCTTTGTTAGGATTATATCGATGATATTCAAATTGTATTGATTACTAGCGGTCCACCCGGCTTCGCCCGTGGTACGTGTTTACGTTTTCTCTACATAAGAACCATCCTCGTACTTCAAGGAATATAATAAAAAAAGAATCATCGAAATCGGTTCAGCCGTTCTCGAGTTATGCGCTTACCAACACATTTCGCGATTCATTTTTATATATAAAGATTATGACAAATCGATTATTGATTATTATGTAGGTAGGTTACATTTAGAGATTCATAACACATGTACTTACCTACTCTGCTCTCCGTTCCTTGAACACTCACATGTTACTCAACTATTCCTCAGAAGATTAACAGCATTTACTACTGGATTTGTGATGTTATTCAAATCGTGTATTGATTATTATGACAAATCGATTATTGATTATTATGTAGGTTACATTTAGAGATTCATGAAGCTTTTTAACAAATGTACTTACTCTGCTCTCCGTTCCTTGAACACTCACATGTTACTCAACAATATTCCTAGGAAGATTAACGGCATTTATGGATTTGTGATGATAATTAAACTTTTGACAGATCTGCCATTCGTATGGGTGAACACAATACAGAAACGGACCCTGATTGCCAACTGCGTGTATGTGCGCCGCCGTATCAAGACAGAAAAGTGAAGTTAAAGAAAATACACCCGAGTTTCAATAAACCACCTTTTCACAACGACATTGGTATAATTCTTCTTGACAAGCCAGTAGAATTAAATGGTAATATTTTGGCCCTAATAACAACCGATAGTTCCTTCATATATTTAAATGTAAACGATATATTTTATCTCTATTTACAAAATGATCACCGTCAAAAGAATCTGTAATATTATACTATATTATTATAATAATTACAGATTATGTATCGCCAATATGTTTGCCACGTGGAGAGCAGCTATCCGATCTCAAAATTGGCGAGTTGCTTACAGTTGCTGGTTGGGGTAAAATGAACATGACTACAGAGGAACGAGCTAAAATATTGCAGTTCGTTTCGGTAAATCATCACTATACTGATTTCCAAGCTAGACTTTTTCTAAAGTAGTCTATAGACCATAGTATAAATACTATGCCTAAACCCAGAATTGTCATTCTGTTAATCTGTATGAGCTTAAAAAATACATTTTTATACAGCGTCCTGCCTGAGTGCTTGAAACGCTCTAAGCTTTTGAACTACCACGTAACGAAATCCTGCTGAAATTGATATTTTTGGTTTTATGGCATTCAAATGCTTTATAAATTTCATACTGTATTATCGTCTAGGAACGACTCATAATCAAATCATTTGATTGCCACCTATGACTAGTCCCCTATTATTAGTATTACCACAGATTAATAACTAGTAACTATCGTTAGTATTACTGTAGTATTAAATCAGTGAGTAATGCAGCCTGCGTTATATAATAATAAGTAATAACACTATTTTTGAAGACTTATGGTGTAACCGCAAGGCGAAGGTATTAAATAATCATGCCGACGCTGACGCAGACATTAGTCAGCAATAAATTAAATTCATCCAAATATACTTCAGACTTCAACCAGACGTGTATTAATTAGGTATATATAATATGCGAATAGCTATGAAAAATAAATGATATATTACAGGCAAATAAATAAGACTTAGTACCCCTGCCCCTATTTACCTGATTATGATTATTATATTTTTAATGATAAAAAAAGCCTGCCAGCAAAATTTGTTCATAACTCCTCAGCATGCAGATTACACCACAGATAATATATTACCATACTACATATAATTAAGTTAAATTTATATTTATCACGAATACGGGACTTTCAGATGATTAAATTGTTTATATACATATAATACCTATGGCAGATTGTTGATACAGGCTTTCTAAGAAACAGCTAAAAACAAAACATCACATTGTTGATTTTGAAAAACATTTTCCTTTACGCGTCTTCAAATTTTGACGAGCAAGTATGATAAATCTGTTTGAATCGCAAATATTTAATTTAATTACCTACCTATTCGCGTTATTTTAAAATGGCAATGACGAAGATAAGAGGATTATACCAGAAGATATTATGAGAATGTATTTTTTAATGGAAGTTATTTTTTAGAAGAAGAAAGAAAGAAAAGACATTTAATTCACCACACACATAAAGACTAAAAATAAAAATAAAACAGAAATAGAAAAACACAATGAAATTGCGATATAAAACATTAATATTAATTAGGTGTGATTCTGTGTACTGAACAGGGACACCACTCAGGAATTCTGCAGCACTGATTTTCAGTGGTTCACATGTTCCCAAATGACGCCTATAGTAGCAGAAAATGAAAAATATGAATAAATTAAAATAGATACCTATACACATATACACACTACATAAATATCAAAATAAAACAAAATTCAAAACTCAAAAGAAATAATAATAATATAATTTATTATTAAACAAGTTAAATAATTATATAAGGATAACAGAAAATAGCAGTAGGTATAAAATTAGAAAAATTACGCCTAAGTTTCCAAATACGACAGATTCCTGTAAAATTTTTTTGATCATCAATAAAGATATTTTAACTCACTTGACATATTTTATTTATTAAACAAATTTTGATTTATTTATAGTATTAGTTATTAATAATTTTTTTAAGGTTCCAATCGTAAAACCTGAAACCTGTGGGGCGTTTAGCAAAGGATTTAAATTGGCAAAATCAGAGATATGCGCGGGTGCGCAACTGAACAAGGACGCTTGTGGAGGTGACTCAGGAGGTCCTCTCATGAAGGTGAATACTTAATATATTCATTGTGAAATTTTATTATTTCCGTACCTTTTGTTGGTTTGTATATTGAACCTTGTAAGTAATAAAATGTATATAATATTATGGAGATAGGAGAAGATATTTCCCAATTATTATATTTTTCACGCTCGCTCGATTATATGGCACTTTCTTAAGAAAGTATCGCTTATTTTTTGATCTTACAAAATTCTGTTGAATTTAAAATGAAGAACCTTCCATATATTTACATAGGTATTTAAATCTGGCAGATGTTTGTTATACAAACAGACATGTTGAAAATATATAAAAATTACAGGTTTTTGATACTCCTGAGGGACCGAAAAGTCATTTAATGGGTGTCGTATCATTTGGGCCAACAATTTGTGGCATCAGAAAACCAGCAGTCTACGCGTCTGTTGCACATTTTATCAAATGGATTTTAGATAATATACTTCATTGTTCGTAATATAGCAATCCTGTGTTTTCATTGTTATATAAGTAGATAGGTACTTATTATCTGCTCTAATAATTTATTATTATATAATTTAATTTATGGCTATGATATGTATACTTTACCAGATGTTCCTATCACGTAGTTTTAACTCTAAAATTAGATCAAATACATATTATAAATTAGGTACAGAAACGGCTACAATGCGAATGAAATGGTTATGTATTTTGGACATTTTTAAAACCAGAAAGTGGATTTGACTTGATGAAATTGACGAGTTTTTAATCCATATGATAATAGCGAACTGGATACACCCTCTTTTTAATTTCCGTACTGGTAAAAACCTTAGGGAAATCCGTCCTAGATTTGTGTCTATCGCAAACAGAGATTAAGCTAATATAAAAACGCATATAATATAACATTTTTATTTATAATAATATCTACTTAATAATTTTATAGTTTATATAACTACCAATAAGTTATAATATGTTATGTTATTTGTGTTATCATAGATTTTATTTTAACTATGTAATATTTTGTAGTTGTTTCTCGTTTGGTGTTTTCAATATAATGTAACAAGTAAATATAAATAATAATATACCTATTAAATTGTTTGCTATTGTAACCTGTAAGTTATAATAAACTACAGTGTAAACTCCTTGAATGTCCCTGTCTATTTAGCAATGTACCACAGATTACTAATTATGTAGTACCGATAAATGTTAATAAAAAATAAATGCTAATGACCGGAGCTCGGCGGCAAGGCAAATCATTAAAACTAATCTGTTACCAGGGCAAGTAATGGACAAATAAAAACTAATGGAAAACAAAGGAGAACCTACGGTCCATACGAACATTGTCCTACTGCTGCGCAGCGTGAATCACTTTACAATACCTCTATACTCTATAGCTTATGACTACATAGTATAAAACAAAGTCGCTTTCCCTGTCCCTATGTCCCTATTTCCCTATGTCCCTTTGTACGCTTAAATCTATGAAACTACGCAACGGATTTTGCTGCGGTTTTTTTTAATAAATAAAGTGATTCAAGAGGAAGGTTTATATGTATAATAACATTCATTAAATAGTGAACAAGTACTGTTATTTTTGAGGTTTCTAATGTGATGTCGTAAAAAAATTACATTTTTTCCGCTTTCATTGCAAACGCAGGCTGAACCCTACGAGTTTTATCAAAATAATGTACTTAGTATTATACACATTGAAAAGGTCTACAGAAAAGTCCGTGATGGTATATGTCTATCTCTTATGGATAACCCACAATAAGTTTTTTTTGTCATTTACTTTTTACGACAAATAATGGCTAATTTTCGATGCGATTTTAACCAATACAGCATTAATCCTTAACCAATTAAATACCTTGAATACATTGTTCATTTAATATAGATCTATATGGCCCTTTACACCGTATGATTTAAGTGAATATTTTCGAAGATATTACAGATTTAAAAATTGCGGGACGTAGCGTTTGCGGCGGTACCGGCCGGCCGCCCGGCTATCTATTTTATACCCGTGCAAAGCCGTAGCGGGCCGCTATGTTTTTAATTTTTATATATGTACAACGTTCACAGTTTTTCTGTAGTGTATTTAGTATCAGCATTGCACCCATGCGAAGCCGGGGCGGGTCGCTAGTACGTTATATAAAGTGTTCATCATAATATTTTACATAGATATTATGTATTTTCATGTTTACCTATGCTGCTAACTCCATGTGAATTATATTTTTGAAAAAAAAAATGTAAATTTTAGTAAAAATTTTAAGTTTTCTGACAAGAAATGAAGATCCTTATCACTCCAGTTTCCACCATAGAGAGAAAAAATAACATAATCATCAATGGAAATAAAAGAAACTCATGAAATGTTTTTATTTTATATTAAAGCCCTTAAAATTATCTATAATTTTTCCATTAAAAATATGTCAATACAAAATATCTCTAGACTTTGTTGATGTGTGTATTATCAGCTGAGATTTGAGAACACGTACGCCTTGATGAATCATTCTTGAATTACACATTATACACTCATCGACAAACATGAATGGACCAATTTCTTACAATCTCTATTAAATAATAACGATGTACTTACATTAAGATTGTTAGGAGTGACGTTCTGGGCAAAACCATATCACAATTCACATACAGAATTATAAAATAGATAATATATACCTACCTACCTATATACCTATATGATGATATTCTGTAACCTGTTTTTTTAAATGGTGTGTATTATCATTTCCTTTTTGACGGTGGCGTATTATTTTAGGATTAAAAAAAATACACATCTTTATATAAACAGAATTGAATTTTATAAACTGCTACCTGAAGGGAAAGTAATCTTTATATTGTTGATAGAAAATGTTTCATTATTTTTAAAGAGAAAGAAATTAGAAAACTATTTCAGACAATTCTCTTGCCACAAGGGATTCCAACCGACTACGATCCTTTAAATTTTTTGGAAATCTATCAAACTTGATAAATCTTTCCTGTTTTAAATAAAGGAATATTTCCTTTGAGTATATTTTTTTAATAATAATAATAAAAAATCCTTTCCATAATAAAATTCCACGCTGTATATATGAAAATTTAGGTTAACGCAATTGTAATCAGAAATCTTTCAAAAAAACTATTATAATATGTAATATGAAAGCAATTTTTCTATGATTGTTTGTTACTCCTTCACGCAAAAACTGCTGAACCGATTTCCATGGAATTTGGCTAACACATCTAAGAGGGTAACTTGGATTAACACATACATATGTGGGATGATAAGGTGATCCGCCCTACATACATAGGACATATTTTATTTTATTTTATTTTGTGCCCCAATCCTACATACATAGGATATATTTTATCCCGAACAGCCCACGCGCACGGAAAATATGCGGGTTTCCCTTTGACTAATGCGACCGAAGCTGTGGGCGAAAAGCTAGTATTTGCCTAATTTAATGTATAATTTATTTTGTAAAATGGTATCTTAAATTTAGAAACACAGATTAATAAAGTTTTAAATTTCCGAATTCCTTTTTATATTGTTGTAAAAATAAAATAAAACCTACTAACAATAATTGAGAATCGGGCTATAGAATCTTGGTAGGTAGGTAGATAGTTTCACCAAAGCACCAAGCTTAGGTACTAGTTATTATTAATTATTATGGGCATTATATTATTATTATAAAGCATCAAATCCTTACTCATTAATTTAAGCTATACTAATAATATTGTACTAAGAACTGTATTCGTGATTTTTTTAATGTGGTTGGTGACCTTTTAGTATGGCCATGGATGTCAGTGTAGGTATCACTTTTGTCTGAGTTTAATATAAACAATAATAAAAAATATATTTCCAATTGCGTATAATAATAACTAAAATATGTTTATGCATACAAATTGCAGAAACAAGATATTCTCATATATTTGTATCATGAGATGCCTATTTATGAATAAGATAGTGTTCCTAATGTGCTACATGATGCAAATTGATCTTTGGTTCAATGCATAAACCAGGTGAAAATTCGGGTTTTCCCTGTTGCGTACATAATGCAGTCTCGGAGTCACATACGCGCCTGTGTTTGTACTGTTTTATCATATATACAGACCTCTATGCCTTTGACAGTCTGTAGTGAGAGCTGACAGTCATTCGTTAGTCCGCGCCGCGATCAACAACGAGACGGAGTGTTGTATAATAATAATTTTACAAAAACAATTATAATAAAACAAAACAATAACGATATCGACACAATAAGATAAACATGATCCAGACTAGTTCCATATATTGGGTTTTTCTAGTCATCCTTGCCGGAGCTACATGTGGTACGTCCAATTCATTTTATTAAAGTTAATTTAGTTTTATTCATATACTAGTTTTACCAGACTGGTGGTTTTCCTTTACATGTAATAAAGCTCTTTTTTGCATATAACTATTTTGCTAATAATTTATCTAACTTATTTACTATTATCGTAGCTTCTTAGACAATAACAATAATGTCTATCACAAAAAAGTTATTATGTTTACAAAATACATCGAAAACTATTAGTTTATATGGTTATGCATAATAAATTATTGCGCCTGTGATAAAGTTTCAGCAATAGTTTCAAGGACGTTGGAGTAGTATTCAAATAACTAATAATAATAATTGAAGTACACCAATATATTGTGTATTTTATTATTTGTAGATTATGGAAGTTTATTGTTTGTAGAATTTTGGGTTAAGCTTTTATTGTTATTCAATAAGTACCTATGTATATTATTTTAAAATATTTTTTTTAATATTTGGTTAAAAGTGATATTAAAATATTCATTTGAACTAGCACATTAAAATTAAAACTTCTTTCCGGTACGGAACCCTAATTGCTGATCTACATTGCTATTTGCTTACAGCTTTACTTAACTTTACTTATCTTTACTTAAGACGATACACAAAAAAAAATCCACTGCTTGGCGGGCGGAGTCTAATAGCTCGCTATCGCGAACGCCGGTGTGCGCGAAGTCATTCTTGCAAACTCGCCGCGCTGCCGCTGGCCGACTCGGGACAAACATGTATGGAGTCGTCATACAGTTATAATATTGTTATACATTTATTCAATTGTTGATTTATTGGTTTTATTTTCTTGCTTATAAACAAATAATCTTCTTTCCAACAACTACTTAGACATTATTAATAATTATTATTATTTCGTTATGTTTACTTTATTACAAAATAATACAGGTTATAAATAATCTTTAAAATAACAAAAAATATTGTTACTCTGAAAAAATGAAATGGTACTCAATAACGCGGACTACTGAATTGATTTAGATAGAATTTGATGCTGACGTAGATATTACATCATGCCCAGAAATGAAAGGTACTATTTCTGAAAGAAGTTATAAACCCTAATTCTTCTCAGTCAAAGTCAAGAGTGGAAGATATCACTAATACAGTAAAACTGATGCGAAACTTTGGATGTTAATTTGTATATTTTTTTGTTAGTTGTTACTTAATCACGTCAAGACTACATTACCAATTTTGATAAAATATAGCTAATTGCCTGGATTTACACATAGGATACTTTTTATCCGAACTGAACACTTCTGTGGGATAAAACAGGATTCACGATATAACCTAATTCCACGCGGGCAAAGCCGCGGTCGGAATGATATTTTTTTAAATAAAAAAATTGTTTTAAAAAAAACACAAAATATATTGACGCATGTATTTATTTTTTGCACTCTATTATAATTGTAATTATTCATTACAAATAATCAAAATAAAATAGCCAGAACAAAGTTAGGCCCTGGTAGGGTAGGTAGGCAGGTACAGCAATGTGAGACGAACACTGGCTTATTTATACTACCAATAATAATGTATTATAAACATTAAATTAAGTTTACAACAAAAATACATAATATTAGCTAATGTGAAAACGAATCAACCAATCATCCCACAACAATGAAATGTGCACACAAATATTCATCCAAATCGGTTCATGTGATTAGGAGGAGTGACTGCAGCGCCATCTTCCGGGCCCAATTGTGTTTCCAGATCACCCAGGAACTCAATTTAATATATGTACTTACACAAAATTTTTCGAAATGAAAACTCACATTACTATGTAAATATGAATATAAACCTGTTTTATTACTAAGCAATTTCCCGCACAGGTGTAGTAAGTATAAATGAAATAAATATCAACATCAAATTCTTTATACAACATACTTATCTACCACCTTCTAAGAAATGTAATTCTTGAAATTATTTCGTATTTTTTTTAAATATAATACTACTCCAATGAGCTCCTGTTCCATATTATGTCCGCCATACTTCCACTAAGTTCACCATGATTTTTTATTTCTTTGCACTTTTTTGCTTTTTGCTAAAAATGGAATCATGCGATAAAACCAGTAGAACGTTGATAACATACATTTTTGACTGAATAAAGGTACTTACGAAGGAGTGGGTTCACATTGTGAACAATCAGTGGGTTTATTTTCCTTCTGGATTCCGGATTTCTGAAAAGATTATCTATGCTATAAATGAAAATATCTTACACATTCGTTATGTACTTAAAACAGGGGTACATATCAAACATCGTCTATAATACAATTATCATCAAATTTAAAATAAAACCAACTTACTTCATTAATTTGTTCCAATTGTAAGCATTCTTTTTCCTCCAACCTTTATGTTTCTTCTTCTTATTTTCTTTATTGTCCCCATTTGTCTCATTTTGTCTTATCGTGTTGTCACCCTTTTTTACGATTGCGCGAGCGACACAAGTTCCCCGTGTGACGGCCGTAGCGGGAATGACTCGTGCAGCGATCGGGGTAGGAAGGTACAGGGCGGCTCTCGCTATATTGGCTGGTCGCGCGCTAATTTCAAGTATTTCTTGTTTATTTCAAAACCATCGCATATTTCAAAATTCTAAATCGGTAGACGTATAGGTTGTATATTTTATAGTTAATATCCAAAAAGTCGTAACTTTACGTTTGTTATTTTGAAGATGCCAGAGATTATAAAAAAATAACAATGAGAACTTTGTATTTTTTTTCTATCGAGAAAATATCATGGAATCATGTTTCTAAAACGGTAGACGTATTGTGTTACTATTGAACTTTCTTGTCAAGAATTTTCATCACGACAACTTTAATAATATAAAAATTACGAAGGTTTAAAAAGGGCCGTAAATGTTAGAAAAATTAATTCATCACCTTAACAGCAAAAGCTTTTTACAAAAATCCATACTATTTATTTAATATTATAAATGCGAAAGTAACTCTGTCTGTCTGTCTGTTACTCAATCACGCCTAAACTACTGAACCAATTTTCATGAAATTTGGTATGGAGATATTTTGATACCCGAGAAAGGACATAGGCTACTTTTTATCCCGGGAAAATGACGCAATCCCGGAAATCCCACGGGAACGGGAACTGCGCGGGCGAAGCCGCGGGCAGAAACCTAGTATCTAGTTTATAAAACAATGAACAAAATTACTAGCTTTTTAGCAAGTTTTTAGTTTTAGGTATATTTAATGTAACTAATGTATAATTATTAAATTATAATAATTATTAAACCTATATTATTTTCAGAAGATGGTTTGGAGGAGCCATGTCGCCACAGACGCTACAATGGAACGTGCATACCTCTAACAGCCTGTCCCTTTGCTGTAGCTGTATACAATATAGGCGATAAAGGAATGATAAGAGAAATGTTCTGCGGCTTTGAAAAAAGTACACCAAAAGTATGAACAATACTAAAGCGCATCACACAAGGTGAAGATACTATAATAACAAAAGTACGCAATGACAAAAAGAAAAATGATGGTCAGAACGCTGATACCGGATACCTTAAGATACTGTAATATAAATTTTTACAGTATCTTAAGATAAAATATTATAGTATCTTCACCGTGTGTGACGCGCTTTATTCTTATAATATATTTTCTATGGATGATTTAGCTTTCTAATGATAGCAGTAGGTATGTTTCAAATCGGTCAAGTAGTATTTGAGTTAGATCGTAACAAACAGTACCTAAATCAAATTTTTGTCCTTCATAATGTTTAGATATGTATTTTTTTATTGAATTCATTCCAGATGTGCTGTCCAACATCAGACAGGATAGTATTCGAAGAGGACGAGACAATCGCCCCGCATGTAACTCCAAAAATTGAAATTACGACACGATCGGCTCCTGAAGCTGAATACAAGATAGACGCCAAAAAAGAGATTATTAAAGTAACACAAACTCCGGTATATCCTGACAGGACTGTATGTGGTAAACATGAGTTTGATTTTGAAGATAGAATTGTGGGCGGCGATTTTACCAAGATTGGAGAATTTCCTTGGATCGTACGAATTAAAATTAAAAAAGGTAAGGATTTTAAGCAGCGCATTAAATTATAGAGAAATTAGCTATTTCAGGTACAGATTGCTTAAAAACATAGGTAGATGTCTTATTTTCGTTAACGTAGCGAAAGAATTAATAGGTTTGGTAAAATATTTTCAGGGTTTCTTGCATTTGCATACATACGATATAAAATATCGTATAATAATATTTTTATTATTTATTTCCAGAATCTGATGATAAGGAACAATATGCATGCGCAGGAAGTCTAATAACGGATCGTCATGTGCTAACTGCTGCACATTGTTTACTAAATTATGTGTGAGTATACATTTCGTCGATATATTACTTAATTGTGACCATTTAATCTGCAAAAGTCAAAAGTAATTCAAGCGAAGTCCTGCCTGCTACGTGCTGCTACTAGAGTCTGCTCCTTGATACCCTTGATTTATTTTTTCTATTTGGTGTAAAACTTACTTTGAATATAAATCCTATTCGACGAATTGCTTTAAATATATTTAAATAATATTAATAATGATCATTTCGTAACATAGGGTTTCCGTGCGTTTAGGAGAATGGGATCAAAGTACAGACATGGATTGCTATGATGGTATATGCAGTAACGCTACTATCGATGTTGACATCGAATCTGTTAAACCTCATCCTATGTTCAATATAAGAAACCGAACCCACGATATAGGAATAATAAAGCTCGCCAAGCCTGTTAACTTTACAGGTAACATTTTTTTCTTATTTTTAGCTTGAGATAATTTAAATAACGATAAAAATATCTAAATTACATATTACAATACAAAACTGACAGTATTATATTCTCTTATTACCGTAGAAACAATCAGGCCAATATGCTTACCAACAACTCCGTTTATTGCAAGGCAGGATTATTCGTTTGACGTCGATTATGTAACTGCAGGATGGGGATTAACAGAATATCGTAAGTTTTAAACATTACCTATACTATTACAGATTACTATTTATAACATAATACATTATTACAATAATTTACAAAGCTAAATAATTGTTTGAATGTGAAGAAGAGAATAATCTCATTAGAATTGAAAAAATAATCATGTTACTTAGTACTTACTTGATAGCTGTGATAGCAAAACAATTAATTTTCTTCTAAATTATACCTAATAAAGTCCATTTTTACAATATTATATCTAATAGATGTAAAGTAACCTTAGTAACGTTTTTGTATCAAGTATTTTGCAGTCGAGTTTTCGTCCAATATCAATAAAATATTTTTCATCCTACAATAACATACCTATTTGTGTTTTTTAGAATCACCTTCTGCAGTAAAACGCAAGGTAACGTTGAGAGGTGTGAAATTTAGTGTTTGTCAGAGTGTTTTGTCTTCTTGGCTGAACTCTGAGGCAGAACAACAAATTATTTGCGCGGGTGGTGAAAAGGATAAAGATACTTGTAGCGGAGATTCCGGTGGTCCTTTGATGAGGGAAGTCCGAGAAGATTTCTCTTCTAACTGGTATATTTTTGGCATAACGAGCTTTGGCCTAAGAAAATGCGGAAAAGAAGGCGTTCCGAGTATTTATACCAGAGTTTCAAACTACATGGATTGGATAAGACAGAATGTTACATGACAACCTTGATGTATTAATAAGCATAACGCAAACCAGTATTTTATATAATAATGTTAATTTATTACTGAATCATTTTTTTATTTCCATGCTTTTTTCCAAGTATCCATATGTTTCTCATCCTATTTCTCTATTTCGAGAACTTTACGTTAAAATTACCATAGACGGTAGACCATAAGATTATGGACTATGGTAGGTAATAGGTATCTATGGGTATCTAGTTGCCGCCAAGAGGTTGCAATTACACATAATATGATTTGATAAGCAAATTGGCAACTCAATAGAGTTGCCTATTACGCAATAGGGAATAGGCAATCTACATTTTCAAGCCAGCAGACAAAGATATATTATTTTACTTGCCTCCATTGGGATGGAAATATTATTATACCTACGTCCAGTATATGTACCTACCCCATTTTTACTCCATATTTATACATTATTGATTGATTATACTTACTTCTCAATTAAAAATTAAATTTTCGATATTGTCATTAAGTAGATTTATACTTACGATTTCCTTATTATATTTATCAAAAAGAAAACAACACAATTTAGTAAAATTTTCATTATATTAAAAAAAAATTGCGGGTTGCTAGTTTACTTATATTACGAAGTGATATTTAAATAGGTCCAATAAATAAATTGGTCGTGCTCTAGATTTTTATATTTCTTGACCAAACAAAAACAAATTAATGTTTAGGCACAGAATACATAATAGTAGCTAAACGCTAGTATAGGTAAAGGATTGAGTATTCAAATTCATTGATACACTTTTCAATTAGCATCGTCCCAAACTTTAAATAATATCGAGATCTTGATAAAATTTATCGTTTTTAACAATTTTTCCCAAATAATTGTATGCATCGTCTTGATAATCCGAAGATCTAGATGGGGTTACAATACTACACATCTTCTTTTTTCGCAAATTCTTCTTTTTAGGGCTCTTGCGAGGAGACAATTGTGAAAAATCAATTTCGGTATTTGGAGGTCGTGGTGCATAATATCTTTCAAATAACAAGGGTTGCTGCTGAACTCGTCCATACATTAATTCCATTTCGTGAAGAAATTCCTCTTTTCTCAGCCTTTCTTCATCTCTGCGGGTTTGAAGCCTCATTGCTATATCCTCTTCGTGGCTGTAACGTGACAAAAGAACTTAAATATATATTTTTTTATTTGACCGCAGGAAAATACTTAACAGTTTTTCATGTTCACGTTTCCTAATGAGAATATATTTTACACTATAGTGCAAATAATATGAAAATTGACTGGTTACTTACTAGAAGTTTGGATAAATAACTGCTACTTACTACTACTTGTATACGTAGTATATTATTATTAGTCTGTGCTACTACCTAGTAAGTAACAGTAATTTATTTTTGATCTTATAAACCTAGAAGTTTTTTTAATGAGATGAAAGTGATAACGGAAAACTTCCGAGCAGTCTTAGCTGAAGCTTAAACAGTTTGGTGGCGTAGAAGCCATTCTGATGATGCTAATCACACAAGCGAAGCTGTGGGATAAGCATCATCAATCCATACTAATATTATAAATGCGAAAGTAACTCTGTCTGTCTGTCTGTTACTCAATCACGCCTAAACTACTGAACCAATTCTCATGAAATTTGGTATGGAGATATTTTGATACCCGAGAAAGGACATAGGCTACTTTTTATCTCGGGAAAATGACGCAATCCCGGAAATCCCACGGGAACGGGAACTAAGCGGGTTTTTCTTTGACTGCGCGGGCGAAGCCGCGGCCGAAAACCTAGTATATCAATAAATTTAATTCTCACTTGTTCTTTACAAGATGCCAGGCAGGTTTTGATCTTAATTGGCGATCTCTGTATTTTGATTCTGTTTTTCTACGTTGCTCCGATAAACGTCTATCGGCTTCTTGTTCAAATTTCCTCCTTACGGCCTCTGCCCTTAATAAAGCAGCTAAGTTAGATCTACCAACTGCGATACTATTTAAATCAAGAGCAGAATACGCTTTGGTCGTTTCACTTATGCCATGGTGGACAGAACTCTCGGAGCAATTGCTGCCTTGGCATACCTTCTTTTGTATATCCTGCATCTACAAATAAGATTGAATCGTAATAAAACATAAAATGTAAGATAAGTACATAAAATTATGTGAAAAAAGTCAACCTTTTTATTTGCTCTGTCAGCCGTATTAAATTGAAATGGTTGAGGACTGGTCGTGATAAAGTTGTCTTTAGCGTTTTTCGACGATTTTCGGAAACCCTTTGTAGGGCTCATTGATCGAAGATTATCAGCCGATGACACCGACGCCCCAGCAAGCGATGGATCGATCGGCAAGTCACTGTGGGCCGCAGGAGTCGATAACCGACTACGCTCCCGCATCGCCATATTTCCAGGAAAACTAGCGTTTCGTAACATTTCTTCAGCTCTGATTCTCCTATTCATAGACCTATCAAGTAATTTCAATCGACCATTAGATTACAATACGACTCTACAAATTGTATATATTTTTTTAAATATGTTAGATTCAGACTTACCGAAAAAAATTATTTTCCCTGCTTTTGTCGTAAAAGTAATTGGAAAACAAATTTTTAGGCACAGGTCGGGCTTTGAAACGCCTTTTTTTCTTACTTTTTGGTAAAACATGTTGTGCTTTTTCGCAAGTATTGTTACTGCCATTTTCTTCTCGTTTAGTGAAACTAAATGGTTTCATTCGAGCTCTAAGCTCTGCTTCGCTATTTATTTTACTTACAGCTCGCCTAAAAGTTGAAGGTCCTATTCATATTCCGAATAAAGGTTACGATAACATCAAGCCCAAATTGAAAATTGACACAAACAACAGCAAAATAAAAAAAAAACTAAAAAAAAGTACTTAGAATAGTTATTTAATGCAACCTCATAGCTTGATCCTCCAGTATCTTGTCGTACAAGGGAATCCTAGATTCCATCGGAACTGGTCTTGCCTTGAATGGCTTTCTCTCTAACTTTTGATTCAGCATGTCATCAGAAAAAGATTTTTGAATTGTTCGTAGTTCATTTACTATACGTTCCTCTTCATCTCTTTAAGCAACAAGAAAAATTTCAAAGTCAACATTATAAAAGGTTAATTTTAGTTCGGAATACAAAATTATAATTAGAATTAAGATTTAAATACATACATATTACATAATTAACTTTGACAAATCTGGATAGTTGGTATTATTATTTTTAATGTCATTCAACCTAACAATTATTAAAATAATACACACCTTTCAGTCATTTTGAACGGCTTAGGTATTGTTATATTTTTGTATTTCTGCCTAGTCTTTCTTGTCCGTAAAGGGCTAGTCGGCATACTTTGTGTTTGATACTCGCTACCGTCATTTGATACATTTATATTACCTCCCCTGTCAAAAAACTTATCAAATTTTTCATCGATTACATTTTTGCGTTCAATTTTATCATCATGCCATGTTATAGAACATGCGGAATGATTTCTTTTTGGGCGGTCAGTTTTTGAAGTTCCAGTAACGATTAGGGAACTTTGTATAGTTTTAGGCTTAATCTGCTCGTTCTCAGAAGATTTTACCTCGACGGCATACGTATTTTTCGGATCGATAAGTGTTTTCATCTTGTTATGATTTTTCGTTAGGTTTTCACAAGAATTTTTTATATTGTTCTGCATAATGCTATCACGACCTCTGTCAAGAGAAAATTTTCGCCGTTGCGGTGGTTTCATGTCCTTTTTAATATTGTGTGACTGTGGAGATTTAAAAATCGAATCTAAGTCTTGGTCGTCGAACGTTTTTTGGTCATGGTCAATGTGCTCTACCGCATGACCCAGCATTATTTTCTTTTTTTCTCTTAAGGATCTTAATGTAGAATAGAATTCACTCGCAGGTAAATGATTTATGTCACTATAGTCGGGTATACTGCGATAAAAATCTTTTAATTTTTTTGTGTCCAAATCTTCTCCAGACATTGAAACCGTTGTTGATGAATCGATTGATAATTGTTCATTTAAAATATTTTTCTCCCTTCTTTCATATGCTGTATTAGGCATTTTACTTAATGGATCTAAAGGAACTCTTAGACAAGAGTTTGTAAAAACACTACAACGATGCATAACTATTCATAATTATTGTCATTAGAGTTAAGTAGCCCAATACAAAATGCATCGTCGAAAAATGTATTTGTTGGTGTCACAGTGTTTCTATAGAAACTAAAAGTACGTATTACCTTCGTAACTAACTAAAGTTGTGTAAAGCTGTGTAGTTGACCAGTGCAAACTTAGCACCCCATCAATGGAATTTTGGGTCGAAAATGACCTTGATCGTTAGGTCCCCGTTAGGTCCTTTAAGGTCCCACAATTTTTTCGTTAGGTCCCCTTTAGTTTTTTTTTAAATAATTTTTTAAATTTTAGGTATAAAAAAAAATGCACTTTAGCACCCCATCCATAGAATTTTGGGTCAAAAATGACCTCAATCGATAGGTCTCCGTTAGGTCCTATAAGGTCCCACAATTTTTTCGTTAGGTCCCCTTTAGTTTTTTTTTAAATAATTTTTTTTTAATTTTAGGTATAAAAAAGTTACACTTTAGCACCCCATCCATAGCAAAATTGGCAAATTTTATCAAAATCGTATTCTTTACCGTTAGGTCCGTATGGGCTCATCATTGAAATTGTTGAATTATTTATTTTATTAAAATTATAAAATAATAAAAACCTGCGCATGCGCCTTAGAGCATTAAGGCATGCGCACATCATACATAAACAGCGCGAAATTTAAAATGGTATCGTTTCATTTATTAAATAAATCTATTGTTCTGAGAGTGCTTATTTATTAAAAACCTACTTTTCAACCTAGAATTAAAATAACCTGGTATTAGTGTCAATCTATGGTGTCAATATATTTTTTGTAGCGGCCACAGGGCCACACTACGGTCGAGGTATAGATTCGGAAAGAATAACATGCAACAAATCATTAATTTGATTCGGGATGACCTTCGCGTGGACACTCGAGGGGGCGGTATTCCAGTGGAACTGCAAGTGATGGCAGTTATTCGATATTGGGGCCGGCATGAGGTAGATGTGACTTGTGCTCTAGTTTTGGATATATACAATAGAAAAGCCTGTATAACGATCTATTACATTACAGATCCAAGAAGATTGTGCTGACATTCACAGAATGAGTCAACAGACACTTTCCCGTTTGTCCCGAAATGTTGCTATTGCGTTAGCTTCTAAAAGTTCGCGTTATATTAATATGCCGTCGAACTCAACCGAGGAAGCCAAAGCAATTAGGAAATTTGAGGCCATAATATGCGGGATGAAGCGTATCATTGGTGCAATAGATTGCACTCATATTAAGATACGCAAAGTGAGTGGAGAGGCTGGACAGTACTATGTTAATAGGAAGGGACATTACTCCATTAACACTCAAGTATGAACATTGTACAATAACATTTTAGTTTGATCATAGTGTATTTAAAGTAATAAATTTTCATTGTTATGTGTGCTATTATGTGTTTCTAATTTATAATAATATTGATGACAATAATTACAGGTAGTATGTGACTCTGACCTTAAAATCTGCGATATTGTGTGTCACTGGAGAGGAAGTACACATGATTCCCGCATATATAGAGAAAGCTCAATAAAGCGGAGGTTTGAGGAGAATGAATTTCATGGGAAGCTGATTGGAGATAGCGGGTATCCTTGTACTTCGCATCTTCTAACACCAATATTAAGACCAAGGACACAGGCAGAAGAAAGGTACAACCTGAGTCACATACGAACGAGGAATACTGTAGAGCGTTGCTTTGGGGTGTGGAAGCAAAGATTCCGCATACTCAACGAAACAATGCGAGGGTCTCTGCAAGTGATCAAGACCACTATTGTTGCTTGTGCAGTTTTGCACAATTTAGCAATACTCTTTAATGAGTCTATTTTAAATCAAGGTATTTGTGCAAACTAATATGTAAACAAAGTATATTTAATAATGCCAATACATAAAAAATAAGCATATTTTAATTCTTTATTTTGTATTTTTCTAGATCCTTCAGGCCTTGAAAATCAATTATTAATCGATCCAACTATCCCTGATAATATAGAAGATGAAGACGAAAATATAAACAGGGCCATTTATATTGAAACTTATTTTAATCAATAAAAACCATATTTTATTATTTTTCAAAATTTATTTTTTTTAAATATTCCTCCTCTAATGCAAGTATTTGGAGCTTCTTCTCGTGAAGCTCCCTCTCTTGTTCTATTCTTAATAGGTGAAGCTCCCTCTCTTGCTCTATTCTTAATAGATGCAACTCTTGTTGTTGCTTCATTAATTCCTCCCTGCTTTTTTTTGCAAGGAGGAATAATTGATGCTCGTAATTGGAATTTGATTTCCCACTGTAAAAATAACATAAACATTAAACATTATTTCACATAAATCACAGCTGAACAATAAGCACAGGAAATTTCATGAAATTCTATTTTCAACATTACATACTTACGTTTTTTTTGGTTTAGCTTTGAAAATATGATGTGTAGGATTTATACGTGGCAATTCAGTGGAGAAATTTGGCAATTCAGGCTAAAAATAAAAAAATAATTATTATTTTAAAATAATATAAATTTTATTTATAATACTGATATTTTTGTATAACATAACTGATAAAAATATTATACAAATTATTATATAATATGATTACCTATGCATGTGCAGTGCTTTCATCATTTTCATTCAATTTCAATGTATCATCAGCAGACTCCTTAGTAACTTCCTATAAATATATAAAATATAATTACTCAATCTCACAATAAAAAACTATATATGCATAGCGCTATTATCCCTTAATGGATATTCCAAATTAAGGAATAATAGCAGTAGAAAATGTAAAAAATATAAACCTGTTGGCCATGTGTTGCATCGCTATCGAAAGGATTGTTATCAACCACAAACTCATTAGGAAGAGCTGCTATAAGCTCTTGATCTTCAGGCGGAGGACTTGGTGGCGGAGGTCCCCCGCCTGTCATGTTTCTTGCCGTTCTAAATTTGTGTTCCGAAGCCTTAGCTTTCTTCAAATTCCTCCACTGATTTTGTATTTGGCTTAAGTCCCTTTTATGGAGTGAAATGATATTATAACTGAAATATAAATACAATAATAATGTTATTACACTGTAACAATTTATTAAATACAAGAAACTGTTAGAATAAGTAAAACTAAAATAACCAAGACAAAACATCTTCCCATGCAAGTTTTTTTGCTGTATTTGTATTAGTCGACGTATCCTTATTCTCTAATATAATATGTGCTCGCTCGAGCACTAATTATTTTCGAAGCACTTTCTAAAGAGCAATATATATTTATTAATAAGCATTAAAACATGTAAGGAAATAAGTACATTCTATTAGATTTCTTGTGTACATTACGTACCTTATCCTCCTCACTCCAATTCGTCGAACGAGAACGTTTATTGATCATTGAACTCATTTTAAATTAAAACTGAATTTGAATTTATCAAAAATCTCAAATCTGTACAAATGTTTGAAATTTGAAAGTTATCAATATCCTGTCAGTTAAACGTCATACAAAATAAAGTCTACCATTCATATTTGTCAAAAAGTACATTTTTAGTCAAGTTTTACGTGAATAGCGGGTTTTATTTCGATAATGTTACTAGAAAAAAATACATATATTGACGTAACTTAGTTGAGAGACTGCTGAGATAGGTTTATAAGTACCTAAGATTATTTTAATCATTGTTTAAGGAGTTGAGAGTTATTTAACTGAGAGGTGTTTATGCAACAGATCAGTCAGTTTTTATAAGTAAGGCTGGTAATTTTTTACGACATCACATTAGAAACCTCAAAAATAGCAGTACTTCTCCACTATTTAATGGATGTTATTATACATATAAACCTTCCTCTTGAATCACTCTATCTATTAAAAGAAACTGCATCAAAATCCGTTGCGTAGTTTCAAAGATTTAAGCGTACAAAGGGACATAGGGACAGAGAAAGCGACTTTGTTTTATACTATGTATAATAATATAATAATGATAGTGATAGCACAGTATTACAATATTATTTCCTACAGTAAGGAAACGCCTTTGATGTCGCGCGATGCCGCCGCCAGCGTAGGTACTTACGCTGCCACACGAAAATACGCTAGGGTTGCAACAAATGGGAAATAAAACAATTGTGATTATTAATATTATGATGAAATCATTTATTCATATGTACATTCAAAATAATTGCGATTATTAAATCTGATGTAATCATTTGTTCATAAATATATAATTACAGATATTGCACTGCTAAATATTATTTACGTGGACACTTTATTTTTGGATGTTCTTAATTGTATATTATACCATTTAAGAAGTAATGCATTCGCATTGGGATGTACAATCTGATTAGAAAATAATGAGGACAACATATACATAGCTTTGATTTTAATTCAACAGATACAATTATTAATACAATCTTTCTGAAATATTGTTTCCTTCTGGGATTTCAATGTAGATTTACATCCGTAAACGGAACAGTTTTTGCGCGCCATAATAGAATATGTAAGTACCTATGTATAATAAAATTATTACACAAAAAATACGACTGCGTCGTCCTTTCGCGATAGTTAATGCAAACTCAGCGTGATTGCATTAAGCGGCCCGCGTCGCCCGACCCCCCGCCAGTTCCCCTCCGTTTCTCTGCACAAGTACATTCGTCGCCATACTGTAGGAAATATGGTGATACTGTGGTGATAGTCCGGCTAACGAAAGATAAGACTGGAAAAGGCGGCAAATTCAAAAAATCATCATATTAAGGTAACCTAATGGTAACTTAGGTTATAGTTGGAAATAAAGTTTTGATACTTTAATTTATTATTACGAGCTTTGTTTTTTTGAGAGATTAACAACCTCTACAAACTCTTCATCTATATAATATTATATATATGTAATCTGGTACAGTTATCTGATACAGATAAAAAAAAGAACAGCTAGTGAAAGTAATAAAAAACATAATAAAATACAATTAAATTTTGTTTAATCAATATAATCATATTAAATCTAAAAGCCGCGTTCAGCCGCGAATAAAGAATAAGAATCACTATCATTATCTCTGACATCATTAACTCTTCCATTTCTGCAGTTATTCCATCTTGTTTTTTTTGTACTGCTCTTCAACATGAATAACATGGTTCGGTCATAGAAGAAATCTCGTTGAGATACTGATTTTGTGTCTTTAAACATTTTGAACGGACAGATCGTTCAATTTTATATTGTTGCTTTAATATTTTATAACTGGATTACTGGTATCATCCATGCAAAATAATAATAATAATATTAAACAAATCATATAATGTGCAATGCAATCAAGATGAAAAGTATCAAAATATCAAGTCACACTGTGTGTTTTTCCTTGAAAACTACATCTCTTTCAAATTGTTTCTTTTTAAATTTATTAATCATAGTTTAAAGTTTTCGTCATGTTTTCAACTCAGTTTTCAATTATTAGAAATCACTAAAATCCTAAGCTAAAATCGCAGAAAATAAAATCACTTTGACAAGCTTTGACACATCAACAACTCAGGTTTTAATGACAGTTAACTGTTAAGTGTTGCCAAATAAATTTTCGAAATAAAAAGCCAGTCTCATCTTTCGAACCAGACGTGACTAGTATAGATTTATTTATTGATTTAATAAATGAAACGATACCAATTTAAATTTCGCGCTGTTTATGTATGATGTGCGCATGTCTTAATGCTCTAAGGCGCATGCGCAGGTTTCAATTATTTTATAACTAGTGCCCCGGCTTCGCCCGTGGTACATATTTAGTATCCTATATCCTTCTCCTGGCTCTAAACTACCTCCCTGCCAATTTTCAGCTAAATCGGTTCAGCCGTTCTTGAGTTATAAGTGGAGTAACTAACACGACTTTCTTATAAATATATAGATTTTAATAAAATAAATAATTTAACAATTTCAATGATGGACCTATACGGACCTAACGGTAAAGAATACGATTTTGATAAAATTCGCCAATTTTGATATGGATGAGGTGCTAAAGTGTAATTTTTTTATACCCAAAATTAAAAAAAAAATATTTAAAAAAAAACTAAAGGGGACCTAACGAAAAAATTGTGGGACCTTATAGGACCTAACGAAGACCTATAGATTAAGGTCATTTTTGACCCAAAATTCTATGGATGGGGTGCTAAAGTGTAATTTTTTTATACCTAAAATTTAAAAAATTATTTAAAAAAAAACTAAAGGGGACCTAACGAAAAAATTGGTGGACCTTAAAGGACCTAACGGGGACCTAACGATCAAGGTCATTTTCGACCCAAAATTCCATAGATGGGGTGCTAAGTTTGCACTGGTGTGTAGTTGTGTCATGTGTGTAGTAAAGTAATTATAAGGAGTGATCAAAATTTTAAAAAAATATTACTAGATGAATTTTTTTAATACATTAAGGAGTAACTAAGAACAATATGAGAACAATATAAAATTTCGGACAGTGAGCAACTCTAATTATGTCTAATATATTTAAAATCGTACTTGTTTATCAGCAAACATACACTAATACATGGTTACGTCTTGCTTAAAAAATATATACTTTTTATTTCTTTGTTTGAAGTTTCAACTTTTAGCACAAAATAAAATCTCGATTGGACATCACTGGAAAATGGAACTCCTTTCTGTCATCTTAATTCTTATAGTCAATGTCAGCTTGATAGATGTCAATGTCACCCTCACCGATCGGCTGTTCTCATATTTGTTTTTCGTTTCTAAAATCTGAACGTTCAATAAATATTAAATATTTATAAAACACTTACTGTTTACGTACATACTATCGTTTTGAGAAGGAAAATAGAATTTGAATGATCACTTCCGGCTTCGTTACTTAAACTTTTGATTTAATAACCAATAAAACAGTAAAAATTAATAATGCATAGAAATTATTTATTGATTGCAAGATTCAAAAGCAACGTAAAGACCCTTTATTCAGTACGAAATGTTGCTACTCAAAATGATTCTAAACACAAGGGAAAATATGATGTTATAATAGCTGGTGGAGGAATGGTTGGGTGTACCTTGGCTTGTGCTATGAGTAAGTATCTAATATTCTATTAATATATAGACTTTATCATACGTATACTTATTACTTACATTATTGATTTCCTCTTTTGTATAAATTATAATTGTAAAATTTGTTATTTTAAGATTATTTGGAAACAACTAAGTTACTACTGAATAATGATATATTATGCAATATATGAGGCAACAATTGTATACTATTATATATTTTTTTTTGCCTATAGGTAAATCACCAATCCTCTCAAAGTTAAAAGTATTATTATTGGAAGGCAGCCCTAACAAAAAATTTGTAATGAAACCTGAGTATAGCAATAGAGTAGTGGCACTCAATCAAAGTACTAAAACACTGATGAGTACATTAAATGTTTGGGAGCATGTGGAGGAAATGAGACTTCAACCAGTTAGGCATATGCAAGTAAGATATGACTTATCTCCTTAATACTTAACATTGAATGAATCTTTCATTAAATGCACTATTACTAGTTTAAAATAAAATTATTAGTATTGTAGTTGATAAGAGCTAGCGCGCACGAGCAACTTTGTCTCCGCAACTATTTTGTCTCTCCCACCTATGGGCTAGTATGAAAGTGCGCGCACGTAGCGACGCAACTCCACATACAAATTGATGGGAGAGACAAAATAGTTGCGGAGACAAAGTTGCTCGTGCGCGCTGGCTCTTACTCTACTCTTTTGTAATTTTCTACATAACAATTCAGCTTATATTAATGGATTAACTTTCATATTAATTTGTGTCCTAGCAACAGTTCAATAAATTAGATCTAAAGATTATTCAAAAGAGTTATCTTATTCAAAATTTTTGTCCTACTACCTTAAAACTTATACCATATTAAAAAACTTCTAGGTATGGGACGCCAGCTCTGATGCCATGATAACATTCAGCAGTACCGACATTCTAGATGACGATGTTGCATACATTGTAGAGAATGATGTTCTGTTACACGCTATTAACACAGAATTAAATAAGTCCGCTACAAATGTAGATACAGTGTACCAAGCGAAAATAGATGGTTACGAACTGACAAGTGCGGAAAGAAATGACACTGCAGTAATTATGAATAATGGAGACATTTACTCCTGTGATTTGTTGGTAAGTGTTTTTGAATTTATATTTTAGCTAATAAAAGTGGTTAAGATTTGTGATTATCAACATCACAATGCTTCATTCTAATTAATCTACCAGTACTACTATATTAAAGAGGAGCTGGATTTATAATTTCAAATAGGATTTATAAATAGGCAAATAAATATATTTCTTACAGTTATTAACCCATTGACCACCGAGCGGCCCGATCGGGCCGAGACACAATAGATTTTCTATTGTGTCTGTGATCCGAGGACTGACGGATTAAAGAATAACATTAAAATCATAATAGTTAATCCTAAAAATATTGGGAAACAATATAAATTTGATTTAACTACATACACAGGGTGTCCCAAGAAGTAGTGATATACAGAAGCTGGGAGGTAGAGGACCTAGAGGGCTATCCGAAACACCCCCATTTATGTTATGAAATGTTGTTAGCTTCAGTATATCACTACTTCTTGGGACATTCTGTATAATAGTGTATTACAATAAAGTTCTCATTCATTCATTCATTCATTCATTCATTATGTTTATGCCAATAAAATATTCATGTCAGGTAACTAAAAACTTTATTCATCTTATATATAAAAATGAATCGCAAAATGTGTTGGTAAGCGCATAACTCGAGAACGGCTGAACCGATTTCGATAATTCTTTTTTTATTATATTCCTTGAAGTACGAGGATGGTTCTTATGTAGAGAAAACGTAAATATTATGTACCACGGGCGAAGCCGGGGCGGACCGCTAGTATTCATATAAATTATAAAAAACATATCTAAATCCATTATCTATTTTAATTACATATGGCAATTTATTATTAACATAGGTTTTCCAAATTTCACCTGTAATATTAAGCTCTAATCTATAGCCACAGTCAGATTTTCTTATGGTGGATCCTTGTCTTGCAGTTTCTTTTCTATCATATTTAACCGTTGGTCTGTTGTATCTATCATTTTATTTATCTTCTTTGATAAATCGCACAACTGATTTTTGATTTCGACGATACAAAGTTCTTGTATAGCATTAATTGTAAATGACGCTGGTCTATTTCTATTCGAGTCCGAAGTAGTGCGTTTGCGTCTCTGCACATTTTGATTCTCGAAAGAAAATCGATCGTACAAATAACTCTTACGTTTAACTTGTTGCCTCTCAACATCCTCTTCGTCATCTTTTCTTATACGGAATTCGTAATTATTATTCTTACGTATGCTTTTTCTCGTCTCCTTGCGGCTGGCAACCATCTTGTAAACTGAAGCAATCAGTTCTCTGGGTATCTGGAAGAAGTGTCAGTGGAATTATGGTCATGTTACAAAAGTGGTTCTGCATTATTTTCATATGAATATAATAGCTTACCCTATTTTCTCGGGGGTCGTTTGGTCTGATGTTTAATGTGCGCATTTGGGATGCAGTCAATAATGCTCCCCAGCGTAACACTGCCATCAACTGATTCGGGGCGCATGTCAGCAAAGAGCTGAATAGCATACTTTCAAGATGCGCTACTAGTTGTGTTTGGCGAACGAGTCTGTCCAATCCAGCGCTCTCTTGAAGAGCCTGAAATAATAATGAAATCATTTATCATTTTAAGCTCTTTCGAATCCATATAATTATGAACAAAACTACTATTATGTGTTTAACAATTTGGCCTGACTATTGTGAAACTCGATAGTTTAATTAATATAGAAAACACATTTAATAAACAACCAAGAATATACAGACCTGTATGTCACTAACTGCTAATCCCACAAGTAAATTAGTCAGTATAACTGTTACAAGGAGGACAAATATCAAGAACATGCCATGTGCTGTGAAAGGGTACTGTATTTCCGACCCTGAACATTCGCTATAGAATATATCCTCATATTCTAATTCTCCAGACATCATCATAACTGTTTTGATCAGAGCTGCTGGAAGGTGGAAAGGCGGGTAGTTGCTAAACAATACGCTGAACGCCAGACCGAAAGCAATCAATAAGCAACTGTACGCCATGAGAAATGTTGCAAAGTTCACCGTTACTGAAAATAGACACTTATTAATTTCATATTCACGAAGAATGCATCATTCACATATTTTGAATTCCAGTAAATAATTACCTGTGGTGAACATCTGTACGTAAAGTCCAAATGTTGGAAATCGTCCAACGATCATCATTAGTTCCAACCAACAACAAAATATTGTTATGGCCGCGACATCATGCTGCCAGGTCGATGTATTTTTTCTTGCGTCTTCGTTGTCCATGTTCCAAGTGGGTATCTAAAACAGTAAATAATTAATAAATATTTGTGAAAAAATCAAATACCTAATGAGTTTTCATGGAATAATACATACTGTGCACAAGAACACTCCTATGATGATAACAATTTGCAACCAATTTTCCCACTGTCTAATATACGCAGACCAATCGAGACAGGATTGGAAAATTTCCTTAGCCAAGAAACAAATATTTAGTAAAAGTATGACGTACTGAATCGGTCGCAGGTAGTTTGGTATGTCACATGTTTTATTTTCACATAGAAACAACTCTGAAAACATTCAAACTGAATCAGTATAAAAAAATTCTTAAATAAGAAATTTTTCTTATTTTAGAATTTTTTTTTTATTATTTATTAATAAAATAATAAGCATACATACGTAAAATGTAAACGCTATAAAGTGTAATAAATAAAGCGTGATAAACAAAGCTCAGGACGAAAAATTTCCTGATCCGTCTCCACTTCAAAAAAAGGAATGTCTCTGCTACGGGATGCTTCAAAATGTCTTTTCGGCCAACCTAAAACACATTTTTGTATTAATTCATTAAATATACTACACTCAATCAATTCAGCTTATCAATAGGAAATCAGTATTCTTTTTAAAGTTGAAGTATACCTCTATGAAAGCCAGAAGCAATTCAGCCTCGCCCCTCGATAGACATGGTACTAATGGCCGAAAGTCAATAGTCAGTTCGCAATCAACGTCTCCCAACTCATGTTCACTGACATGAACGGCGTCATCAAACTTGCCCAGATATCGAGGAACCACATCGGGAACCCGTCGAACGATGAATGATAATGCCGAAACTCCGCCATTGGTGCGTAATGTTACATCTCCTCCATAATCTAAAATGATAAGGTGAGGTACATTTGACTATAAGGATATATATTCAGATTTAAATATAATTTCGATAAATAAAATAAAAACATCATCATATTCCATCCAAGTATCCGTATCAAAAATTACACCAATACATAGCTCGATTTCGATGTGAAAAAACAAAGATATATGTAATAATATAAGATATAATAATAGCGCTATACACACCCAATAATAACAATACACACGCAGAAAACTCATTCAGCGCTGCAATATGTAATGGTGTATATCCAAAGTTATCTGAGGCGTTAGGGTCAGCTCCTTCGGACAATAGTAACCTCGCAACGTCGCAGGCGCGGGCCCCTCTGACTATAGCACCATGCAAGGCTGTCCGTCCATCTACATCTTGAGTTCTTACATTTGCTCTTCTAACCATAAGAAGTTCCACCACTTCAACAGATTGTGCTAACGCCGCTGAAAATGCAAATTAATTAATCAATAAGAAATAGACACATTAATTAGCAAAGATCAAAAGATGCAATACCTAGATGAAGTGCAGTTTGGCCTCGGGAGTTGGGTGTATCGATATGAGCACCGTGATCTAGTAACAAACGCGCACATTCCGCATGACCATCCACTGCAGCTAAATGCAAGGCAGTCGCTCGACCAGTTCCCATGGCCGCTCTTACATCTGCTCCAGCATCGAGCAAAAGTTTCAAACATGATGGTGAACCTAATGACGCAGCTACGTGAAGTGGTGTTTCTGTGAATACCTAAAAATGCTAATGTTGAATCATTTGAAAGCAAAAAATAACAAGTAAAATTAAAAACACTATTGCATTGGCTTTTGTTATTAAACGGCTACGTTTCGACAACACAACGGTGTTTTGATTATTGCTATAATATTCAACGGCTCTGTTATTACAATAAGCCATTGTTTACGCTTGTATGATGGAACACAGGCTCACCTGCGGTGTGTCAGGGCATGCGCCAGCGTTTAACAGCTCTCTTACGACATCCGGTGCGTCACTTAAAACTGCGTAGTGTAGTGGAGAATGTTCGCTCAAACCTGCGTTTACATCAGCTCCGTGGCTCAGGAGCGCCTGGAAATAGGTGTTTGATGATGTTTATCTAACAAAACTTCGATATAATCATTAAAATATCCAATAATCATACAATAAGACATTTATATCCGGATCCTAAAACGAACCCAGGACCATCCATAAATAAATAATTGTTACCTAATATTTTTGTTAGAATTAGAAATATTAATTAAAACTGTATAACAGAACCAAGAATTTATAATTGTATACCTTTACACATGCAACGGATTTAGCACTTGCAGCGCAATGCAACGGTGTAGCTTTCCGTTCTGTAGTTGAATCCCACATATTGGGATCAGCTCCATGTTCCAGGAGCAGCCGTGCGCAATCCTCACTGGCCACGAGACAAGTTAGATGTAAACAGGTCCTGGAATTATTAATCAGATACTGAATCCCATATAAAACGCAACATTGACGACTGATTGAAGGATACCTATAATCATGCGTCCTTGAATCGTACATATTGTATAATATATAACCTATATAAAGCTCTCAAAGGATCACTAAAAATACACAACTTTAAAACATAATGAAACCGGTTCAGTTGTTCCTAAGATTAGCGCGTTCAAACATACAAAATCTTCGGCTTATATTATTACTTATTAGTAACAGCGTAATTGTTTGAATTTGCCAATGAGTTTACTTAGAAAAATATAGCTTTTAACTAATTGAATGTCATCAAAGTAAAAAACTATATGCGTAAATATTTTTACCTCTAAGGAAACGCGTTCTACTTTAGTATTCGTTTATGGTTTCCAGATATCAATTAAATAGTTCCGGTGACGATTATCGATCGGGATTTTGGACATTAAACTTTCTCTTTGAACTATTGACGATTCTCGTTATAATAAATACAATTTTGAATTGAAATAAATCATATAAATAACATTAGTATAGAAAGACATGAATAACCGCATAAAAGAAAAAAAAACAATCCTTAAATCACAAGCCGCCCATCTCGGCATCACCCGGATCGACAAAGCGTTGTTTCTATCGATGTTTTTGAAAAAAAAATATAATTATTAACTAGTCTTAGTAGATATGTATATCGATAGCTTTTAAGTTAAAACAATGCGATGGTACGTGGGTCAAAAATTCTTAAACACATCCGGAACTATATTAACTTATTGTTTACCTTACCTCCCAGCATCATCAGAACTATTAGGATCAGCGCCTAGTTTCAACAGTTTGTTCAAAACTGAGCTTTTTCCCATCCAAGCCGCCCAAAGAGCAGCTGATTTTATTCCCACAGTATCCGTATCGGATGCTAAACTTATCAACTCTTCAGTTTGTCCGTTTTCCAAAAGCGCGGCAAATTCTTCCGCATAGGGAAGCTGCTTCAAGACATTTTGTATTTCCTCTGTTTGCGAACAAGTTAATTAATTATGTCGATTATTCTGCGTTTTCGAGTAGATATAAAAAAATTATTCATAACTATTTAAGTGACCAACTTTACAATTATTTTTTGTATTTACAAAGTGCCGTTTATTAAGATCAATGGGCCAGACAACTGAAGATTTTTTGTTCAATTGCTTTATGTTTAAGTTTTTTTTTTTAAGATTTAGCTTGATTTAGCTTTGAGAGAAACATGACTCGTAAGTTTTTATAAGAGAAAAAAATAAAAACTCTGCCATATAAACGTAGAAATATTTTTTTAGAGTAAATATTTTTTCTCGTAGGTACCTAGTTCCCAGATATCCCTGGATGGTTTCACTCGTAATCGGTCATCCAAATCAGTGCCATGAGCAGACTCATCACTTGATATATAGACAATTTCTGCCTCATCCGAATCTTCGGGAAGTTCGTCAATATCCTCTCTCCACCTCGTACTTCCCTCCCGAAACCCCTAAATAAATAAAAAAAAAAACAAACAAATTAGAAAATTTATGTTTCCCTTATACACAGTTATTTTCATAACTTTTCAAATGCGATATTATTTCTAAAGTTATAGTTAATGTTTAGTTAAATACTTGACTACTTTTAAAAATACTTTCATTTTATAAGGAGTATTCAGTGAATTGGTTAATGTTTCTATACCCCTTCTCTACCACCAAATTATTCCATAACACTTGGTTTTTTTATTAATTCTTTCTTAATTAAAATATTGATGTTTGTAAACTTCTTCATTCCCTGCCATTAAAAAGCAGTTTAATATGCTTTATTAGTCATAAACTGTAGTTTACAGCATTTAAACCATAATGTGGTGTATGCTAAAAAACCGCTACTTATGGTCCGGTCACAATTGAACCGTTGTTTCCGATACCTAGGGGCACAACACTTCGGCCTCCGTGATAATATAATTAAACTATTCTAACACAAACACACACTCATCGCGTTTATGAATAGTTTGGAATGAGGTTAACCTTTTTCTTAGCACTCGATTTTTTCACAGAAGGCATCACGTTCGCGGTAACTCTTGCGCATATCTAAACAAGGCACACGCGCGCTTCACTGAAAACTCAAATCTCAAATACGCCTGTACCAAATATAAATACAATTATTATGAACTTTACCGCACACTTTACCCATTCCACCTTAAACTGAGTGTGATATCAAATTCATTGAAAAATTTGGATGTCAGCCGATGAGCCGCCCACGGCATTATTTATAAAGATCACACGTATAATATGTGTTCTACTCTATTTTATAATTTCTTTTTATCTTATTCAAAGTCGTTTATCTTCATTTTTCACTTTGGTGAGGGATGGCTTTACTTAAAATTTAAAGAGAACATTATTATTCTTTAACATGTGTATTTTAATATCGTGTTGTAGTATTTTATTTTTGTTTATTGCTAATAAACAAAAAGGAACGATGTTGTTACACAATTCTTTTTGGTCTGATTTATGTTTACGGTGTTAAAATCAGGGAATTCTATTTTACATGAAAATCTTTATTGTGATTAAACGCTTATGAGATTAATACAAATATAAATATATAATGTTGGGAGACTTTATGTTGAAAGATTAAAGATTTAAATTCGTTTAACTTTAGTAACTATCTGAGTAAACATTAATTTAATACTATTCTGAAACTATTCTGAAAAAATGGGCTCGCTGTTAAAAGTTGGAAGGAGATCAATCCACATTTCATCAAATCTGACCCGAGGGCGGGAGTATTAGTAAAAATCACGTTATTTGTTTTTCACAACAAAAGTTTCATAGCTTTGCTATAATATTCTACAATAATAGGATAAGATAGCCAAAACAACAAAGTAAGCAGTGATAGATTTAAATCTGCTTTGTTGAATTCATTACGAATAGTGATAGAGCAGACTCTTTCCAAAAGTAAATGTAAGAAAAGAACATCACGTGAAGTTAGGTGGGTACCGGGGAGTTGTCGTACAAAATGCAATACTGTATAGGTATATATTGAACGATATTTATTGGCATGCAATGATTTCTTTCTTTTACTAACAACTAAAACATGATCAAAAGCTACGGCTAAAATAGAGAAATATATTATGTCGACGAATAAAGCTACCTTACGAGTAACGACTAACGATGCATTCAATATTTTTAAAATTCAGCCGAAAGATCGGAATTCCGACCTTCACATGGCAAAAATTTTATAATTCTATGAAGTTTTGTTTACCCACATTGTATTCGCGTGGCGGTGTTGCAAACAATTGATTCTGATATCCATTATTAGACCAGCAGGCTCGGTAGTTCGGTACATACCGCGCCGAAGTTAATTGCCGTAGAAATAGATCCCTCATGTAGACGTTAGTTTGCATACAAACGATGGAAAGTTTTATATCCAAGTCAAATTGAGCGTGATTGAATGGTTGTTTAAATTAATTGATTCATAAACTTTCTTAAACATGGAACTCCCTACTAATATCACAGTTTACTAAATATTTACTAGGTATGTAACTAACATTACAAATATCAAGGTATCTCTATCTGTTTGTCTCTTCTTTAAACCTAAACCACTGAACCGATTCGGATGAAATTTGGTACAGAGATCGTTTGAGACCTGAGAAAGGACATAGTACATATAGATTTTATACCAGGAGCCCCACGGGACTAATTTTATCCCAGAAATGGAATGAGATAACCATCGCAGCAAAAAGTAGCTTTTATAACTCTTCTCGCTATCTCCAGACAGTAGACACAAATAATATTATCATCATAAAATCGCTCCGTTGCGACGTGAAAGGAAGACATAGAAATAAAACACAATTTCGCCTTTATCCTTGAAAGTATGTATTTCAATACTTGTATATAAAATAATTTTTTTTCCATTCATTTTTGGTAGAACGACGAACTATACACTGCCAATTGCGTTATGTATTTTTAAATAAAACAGTCTTCATCAGCTGGGCCCACAGGCTGGGCCTAACAAATTAATCTTAATCAATCTACAAACACATAAAAGCTCAAAATATAAATTATTCATCTATGAAATTTCTTAAATAGCGATAATTTCGTGTTACTGCTAAATATACTGTTACCTCTAAGAATTATATTATGAATCGTGAAGCTGGGTGTGTTTTCTTCAGATTAATAAGTATTTTTGAAATCAGAAAAGTAGCTGAGATTAACATAACGGTTTCTAACAAACAAACAAAATCTTCAGCTTTAAATTAATAGTAAAGATAAGTATTCAATAAAAAGTGTTTTAATATATTAATAGTACCTAGTAAATAAATAATAGAAGATCATAAAGAAGTAATATCCCCAAGGGTCCACAAAAGTGCCCATCGTGGTCTATGTCTACGTAAAGGCGGTTTCAAATAAAAATATTAGACTTATACTATGTATTTCCAATGTAGTTTACAAGAATCAATAGTTTGGCTACATCTGACCTAAACTATAACCTGCCACCTCCTCTTGTACTCAAGAGCATTAGCTCTGTTAAGTCTGCTCTTTACAGGAAAATGACCAAAACATAAGATCACTTACTACCTTCTTACCTCATTAGTTTCGATAATAGTATCACAAAACATCACTCATTTCAATCCAAAAATAAGGTCTTCATGGAAATTTGTTTGTTTGTTACACAATTCTTTTTGCCCTGATTAATATTATAAAATATTTATTTAACCTCATTGGCGGTAAACGATCGGCCCAATTTAACAAACGCCCGGATCGCGTCAAGACTTGATGTTTTTATTTTTCTTATATATTTAAAACAACTTGAGATATCAAAGAAGTAAAAACATATAAGATGCACAAAGATGCAAAATTTGAACAGTCTTTCACAATTTATTATGTATATATTTTTTCACTGTCACGTTTAAATTGATATCTCTTGGTAAAAACAGCGTCTTGTGCCGAGTCAGATTGAATACTACTGAATCTTAAGTTTCCTTTGAAAATATGTATAAACAAACTAAAAAGATATTTGACTTGTGATACCATGATTCTAAATGTATGAACGTTGTTTTAAACCCATTTGTTTCCAATCATTCCCAGAAGACTAGCAGATTTCACCTGCTTGTAATCGTCTATTTATAATAATACAAATAAACACTGCGGTACGAGAGCTGAGAAATATTCATTTTATATTCCACTTGCATTTTGTATGAAGAAGTGTATGAATGAAACAACATAGTTCAGACTTGTGACATAATTAAAACTTCAGCATTTAAGTGATGAATTAAGAATAGTCCAAAGTAGGTTTTTGGATTATTTACAAATGTAAAAACGGAATTGTTATTGCCACTGTCTCATTAAATAATTTTGTTCAACCAGTAAATGAAAGCTTCTTGACTAGTTTCTTAAATATATTTAGTACTAAAAGATGACTGTTTTCTCAGTTTTTAATGGAGTGAATTTATAAATTTTCCGTGTACTTGTACAGTTTTTCAGGGATTTCCCTTGCTATATTTATTTATTAGTATTGTAATCCGGTTTCCAGATTGGTGCCGATGGCGCGAACTCAGCAGTACGCAAGGCTATGGGAGTGCAATATGTGTCATGGAAGTACGACCACATGGGAGTGGTAGCCACACTTGAATTGTCTGAGGTAAATAAACAAGAACTGTCTTACCACATAAACCTTTAGACAGGGTTTAACTTTAAGCGCGGGTTCTCTTTAATCTGGTTTTGTCGTATGTCACATAGACAACTATTAAAGTCACAGATTCCTGGTTTAAAGTTAGACTGTGTTTAAATTGTTTTGTGGTAAGACCATTAGAATGTATTTTATTAACATAACTAGCTTTTCGCCCGCGGCTTCGCCCGCTTTGTCTAAAACCTAATAAATTATATACTAAAACCTTCCTCTTGAATCACTCTATCTATTAAAAAAACCGCATCAAAACCCGTTGCGTAGTTTTAAAGATTGAAGCATACATAGGGCCATAGGGACTAAGAAAGCGACTTTGTTTTATACTATGTAGTGATACTCTTACTGTTATTTACAAAATGCTCTATTTATAAAGTATCCTGTAAATATATATTAATGGTTTGTACTTTTTTGCTCTGAGCTCTTCTCTCTCATAGAAACACTCAAGTAATGGATTTCTGTGTCTCAATTGCACCTTGATTCGTATTATTTTTATTATGAACGACATGAAATATTTCCATTTCTAACTTTTGAAAATGATGCTGAAGCATATAGAAAACATCTACCCAAATATTTAAAATTAAAAAAAATGCTTTTAAATATTTTATTTTCCATCCACGATAAGAAACTTTAATTAATGAATAACAGGAATCAGAAAACACGACAGCGTGGCAACGTTTCCTGCCAACCGGACCCGTTGCACTACTGCCTTTGGACTCGAGACGAAGCTCCCTCGTTTGGTCCACGTCACCGGAACACGCTAAGGAACTGCTGCAGTTGCCAGAAGAAAGCTTTGTAGACGCTCTTAATGATGCTTTGGTAAGAAGACACATTATTTTTTTTTGACAAATTTGTGTCAAGTTATAGATTTAGTAGTTATGAAAATTAAAGGTACTTTAGTAAATGCAAAACTTTTAAGCTGAAATAGCATATCATAGTACCCGTTCCCGTGGGATTTTCCGGATAAAAACTATACTATGTGTTAATCAAAGTTAACCTCTACCTGAGTGCCAAATTTTATGAAAATCGGTTCTGCAGATTTTGCGTGAAGGAGTATCAAGAAAAACGAATTAAAATACAAACTTTTGCATTTATAATATTATGTATAGTAAGATTAGGATTGCTTACCAATAAGCATCTTGTCACCAAAACACACATACCAAATGTATATTTAGGGATTTTTTTCTAAGTTTAGTGTTTGTATTTTATAGATGTTAAAAATAAATCGTCCATTCATACATGTATATGTTTATTACATTTTTAAATACTAAATTATTTTATTTACAGTGGAAGCAATATCCTCGAAGCAAAGGCGTAGAAGCGTGCACAAACTGGGTGGGATCGTTCCTCAAGCGAATGGGACTACCAGATGGGACTGAGAGACAGTTACCACCAAGTGTTCGTTCCATCACGAAGGATTCGAGGGCCGCTTTCCCACTCGCGTTTGGTCATAGCACGAGATATGTGGCGCCTGGAGTTGCTCTTATTGGGTGAGGAATTTATATTGTACTATTATATTAACACTAACACATCTACAGTTTACACACACGCACATAATATCTGTAAAGGCGCGTACGCAGATGCGCGCACACACACACACACGCGCTTA
Source organism: Colias philodice (assembly GCF_061535455.1). Classification (NCBI taxonomy): domain Eukaryota; kingdom Metazoa; phylum Arthropoda; class Insecta; order Lepidoptera; family Pieridae; genus Colias; species Colias philodice. Next base: position 5,449,483 of record NC_143103.1, on the reverse strand, counting down.
CACACACCGAAGAAATATATAGGCAAAGATTGAAAATATAGGTGTTCGAGGTTTCGTTCCATCACGAAGGATTCGAGGGCCGCTTTCCCACTCGCTTTCGGTCACAGCATGAGATATGCAGCAATTATATATGTAGAAAGAAATGAATTATCGATTTTGGCTTATTAGCAAAATACACATTTCCGAAAAATCACTACCACCATAATATCTTTATCTTTGTTTAACTATATATGGACAAAAACCCACTTGTATTAGCGTAAAAATTTGGTAAAGTAATATTTTTTGGCCAGTTACACTTATAGCTGGTACAGTTATTAACAGTAATGACCTATTTAAAGCTTTTCGACAAATATGTTTATACAGTACAGTAGACCCGCGTTACACCGGCCCCTGACCTATCTGTCTACCTGTAATCCGACATGTTTATAAATGCTGAACCCCTATTTTTTGACAATTTCTACGTCGATCATGCATGATTTAACAGTATAATACATCCTGTACGAAAAAAACGTGCAGCCACTATTGCGCTCTACTCGAAGATATTGTTTTAATTTCAAAATACACAATGAAACATGATTTGTTCCTACTTCTGGAACAGAACTACTTATAACATCTTATCTTATCATTAGGTCCGTAATTTGTCGAATTACAAGGTACGTTTGCGTAAACACATCCGGACTATAGGGGGTTCCTTAAGCAGCACCCTATAATTCGACAAATTCCATACTTCGACAAGGCTTGCTAAACGATTGTCGGAATACCGCGGGTCTACTGTATTTATTTACAACTTTAGCCACTTTTAAGAAAATAATGAATATTTGTACGTATTTTACAGAGACGCCGCGCATCGCGTTCACCCTCTCGCTGGTCAGGGCGTGAACCTAGGTTTTGGTGATGTTAAGGATCTTACACATTTGCTGGCTGACGCATTATATACTGGATTAGATATAAGTAAGTGTACATAAACATATAACGTGTCTAGTGTACAATTTCCATGATTAAAATCTTTTTAAACAGCTTTGGAGAAGTTGTTCTCACAGAACAGTAAAGTAGATAGAAGTGTGATGTGGGCGTGGCCCACGTGTCACTTGTAAGGTAAGATCACCTAACTTGCTCTCAATTGTGCGCAGAAAAATATTCGAGTCGGTTGTCAGCTGTCAAACCTTTTTTCCATATTTATTCATTAATTAGGACGTGTTGTTCGGTATTAGAGTGCAAAAATGATAGCAGACGAAATAATATCAGCAATGGAGGCATTTAATACCATCGGTAAGTCTTATTTTTATTTATTTTACATATATTTTATGTTATAACTTCTCTTGTCGTAATTTTTCAAAATTGTATACAAATATTTAGTCAAAATGAACCTTAATCCGCAGGAAATTAGTACTATTATAGATTGAACAGCAAACAAGACTTTCTGGAATATTATTGCAATAAACAAACGAATGTCGGTTTAGTGATGCTTGTGGCGCATATCGACAGTATCGATACTTTAGAAAAGACAAACATTATAAAATATAAAATTTTATTTTATTTTTCCTTAGCTTTCATTTGTCCAATTTATTTATAGATCTCCCAAAGAGGCTAATTTAAAAGAGAAATGGATAAATGCAACGTGACGAGTTAACTGGATGCCGAGCAGCACTAAGCAGTATAACAAAGGCCACCGATACAGCAAACCTACGGCAGTTCCAAGATTTAAAATAATGCGTATTTTCTGTTTGTATTTTGTAAATATAGATTAATACTATTCTATTCCGTTTTTTTATTTAATAATAATAATATAAAAAGACGTACTTAGTAGTAATAAACATACTCCAAAATGTGACACATTATACTATACTCATATAATAGAAAGAAAAAAAAATACACAAAAAATATTTATTTGTGAATTATCGATAACAAGGCTGACATCCCTCAGGGGGAAATATACTATATATACTATAAATAGCATCAGATAAATATCACACAAATTTCAACCTTATCTCTATGTGTTGAGGTTCAAAGTTATATCTATCGAAAACTAACGCCCTCTGTTGTGGAGTAGCTGAATGTTTTCGAATTTGGAATTTCTGTGCAATGAGAAACAAAACAGCTAATATACCTAGGGATGTTATACTAAAATAAATCGTAACATGGTGCGATATGGTACATATTGAAATGCTGAATTTATAACCTAAGTCAGTTTTTACTCAAATTAAGCTGTCCAATCAAAGGCATAGTTTACTTGTAGTGTACTGTATAACTATCGGTTTAAATGTGTGGGTTTGGCGACACTGGTTTTCATACTAATTATGACATTATAGCACTTCTATTTGTTTTTATTGTTCTGTGGTTGTTCTAATTAGATTAAAATAGATTAATCAATAGTTTTGAAAAAATAGCCTTGTAATGTTAATCTTAATATGTATATATAAAACACGTGTCACAATGTACTCCTAAACCACTTAACCGATTATAATAAAATTCGCACACCATGTGCAGTTCGATCCAACTTGAGAGATAGGATAGTTTAAACATGTAGGTACCACGGGCGAAGCCGGAGCGGACCGCTAGTTAATAATTAAGTCTCTACTTTAGTAATGTGACAATATTTTTATTCAACTTAGTGCAGATTTTTCAATTATTTGGTTAAAACTTATTCGTCGAATAATGTATAAAACTACCATTTTAAAAACTTATTCTAATCTTGATTCTAATTGCCCGCATTTGACAGTTTACGTGACATTTTAATATTATCGTGTAATACTTTATTGGACGGGTAAATTTTATCCAAGCATTGAAAAATCGGCCCTAAATAATTTAAATATAATTTGTGTCAGCGCACGAGAACTGGCTGCAACAGTACGAGAGTGGCCGCCAACGCCACAACGTGCCCACTCAGCTCGCGGTGGACGCGCTGTACAGACTGTACGCGCACGACCTCGCGCCGCTCGTGCTGGCGCGCAGTGTGGGCCTGCAGGTCACTAACGCGCTACACCCCGTCAAGGTGCACTATTGTAGGAATCTACGAGTTAATAAAATGGCCTATTAAGGGCTGCCGCAGATATTTATTTATTTTATTTATTACACTTTATTGTAATACAACCATTATACAGGGTGTCCCAAAAAGTATGGATGAACTTCAGTTCATCCATACTCCTCCTCCCTAGGTCCTCTACCTCCTGGCTTCAGCCAGGAGGTAGAGGACCTAGAGGGCTATCCGAATCACCCCCATGTATGTTATGCGATTTTTCGTAGTTTCGGAGTTATGACTCTTTCAATTTTTCACTTATCGCCGAGTACGATGAGATTTTGACTCATGGTGACGTCAATTATTGCGGTAGATGCTTGATTTTTTTTTGTGTGCTAAGCTGAAAGATAGGCCAATTCAGTATGGTAACATTTACTGTCGTAAGATCTTTGAATGGAATAAAAAAAAGAATTAAATGCCAAGAAAGATAAAATCACCCAGTAAGTTCACAACTTGAATTTCCGGGTTATTTCGTCCAAATTGTGGCATTCTCTCAAGTAGCCGAAGTCTTTTTAATATTCCCATTGAAATAAATGAATGGGGTTTAGGTCGAGGGACCGTGGAGGCCAGGCTTTAAGGCAGGCGTCACCGGCGCATGCGCAGGCTGCAACGACCAATCCATCTTTCAGGGTATCTTTGCCCTTTAGCCTGGCCTACACGGTCCCCAGACATAAATCCCATTGATTTTTATCCGTGAGAATACGACAAAAACGAGAACGAGAGAAAGCCACAATTCGGACGAAATAACCTCGAAATTCATAGTAGCAAAAGAAACCATTAAAAATGATAAAAGGGCATTCAGACATTAAAGACAACTTTTTACGGTGATGTCTCACTTGCATTGACCAACAGCGGGGTTATTTTAAAAATTTCTGGTAATTAAACACCTTTTTATTGGTTTTAATTTGTTTTTATTAATCATCATGTTAATTAAATTTTTGCACTTATCACATTTAGATTTCAATTTTTCGATTGAAGCCTTCTGAATAATAAAATTTAATTTTTAGGGTAGCTACCTGATGGATAGAGCAAGTTTTTAAATGCCAAACGGAAAACTTTTTATATGTGATTTTATTTTTTTACGGGCCCTTGAAGTTGTGAACTTACTGGGTGATTTTATCTTTATTGGCATTTAATTCTTTTTTTTATTCCCTTCAAAGATCTTACGACAGTAAATGTTACCATACTGAATTGGCCTATCTTTCAGCTTAGCACACAAAAAAAATCAAGCATCTACCGCAATAATTGACGTCACCATGAGTCAAAATCTCATCGTACTCGGCGATAAGTGAAAAATTGAAAAAAGAGTCATAACTCCGAAACTACTAAAAATCGCATAACATATATGGGGGTGATTCGGATAGCCCTCTAGGTCCTCTATCTCCTGGCTTCAGTTCATCCATACTTTTTGGGACACCCTGTATAACAAAAAACAATAAAAAGAAGATATATGGTACGAGAAGGATGTATTACAATTGGCGGCCTTATCACTAAGCAGTGATCTCTGCCAGGCAACCAAGCGGCAAAAAAGCGAAATATTTAATAATAATATGACGATGAATAATAATAGATATGACGGAGCGCAGCAATAGTTTGACAATGAAAAATGCTCTGCACTGAGTATTGAGCTATTATTACTACGTATATAATATATATAGAGAAAACACCACGAACAAAATCTGTGCGACAAGCGCGGCGGCGCGGGGCGGCTAGTGAGTCATAGATATGTTATCGACTCATCGCTATAAAGGCGACACTTTGTAAATATTCTGCCTATTACTTATCTTACTTAAAACTTACTTAAAACCAATCAATGTAACAAAAAATATTGATACGTAGGTAATTCATTTTCATCTTTCACGATTTAACCTTTTTATAAATAATATCTATGATAATATCCACAGTACATTATTTTCTAAATATGTAAAATTATTATTTTCCACTATAAAAACGTCATCTAATATTACTATCTAAACATCTTTCATACCCAATGGCATTTCTTAAATTTTTAGTCTATGACAAATGACGCAAAATGGCGCCCGCCAAAAATTTTGCTCAAACCAAGTTTTAAAAATGATTGTCTAGTGATGTAGGCGGTATCTTCTCCATACGTAGTAATAGTATCTCAATGGCGCTGCGCTCCGTCCTATCTGCGCCGGCCTTAACAGTATACGAAAACAAATCCAGGACTAAAGACCATAAGTTAAATCATTTTGTGTCAATTCAATCAAGCGTGTCCGTACACCACACTCATTGTAGTGTTTGAATATAAAATAGTAATGCTGTTTGAATATAATTTTTCATTCATATCAAAATAACTCCATAGTAAGTAACGCCACCTAGTATTTAACGTATGTACTAATATGTTGCTTTAAACCATGGACCCATCGCTAGATGGTGTGGAATGTGTATTATAACTTTATAAATTATACGTTAAAAGCTACTAAAATAAAACAATACAACTTCGTAATCTTTGCTTGCCAAATAAAGATTTCGAAGATATGTAACAAACTTGTTAGCTAACAGACATTATAATGTACTATTAATAGTACAAAAATTTTGTAAACATAACCCAACAATTTTTAAGAAATGTACAAAGATATATTGTTTCATAACTCGTACCTGAAATCTGAATACAAATAAAAATAATTGATACTAAAACGTAAAAATATAAACAGAAATTAGTTAAATATAATGTTCAAACATTATTTCATTAATTGCCTGGTTTTTAATGTTTTGATAACATTTATATTTTGTTTCAGAGGCTCATTATGTCGCATGCAACAACATAAAATGGATCTCCAGATCTCCAATAGACCTGTACATAAAATGTCTTATTTAAATATTTTTTTGTTAATTACACATAGTCATTAAATATATTAAGTTTGAAAACAAAGTTGTTTTATTGATAAGTGTTTAAATATACATAATTTACATTTTGAATTACTTCATGAAAATAATAAATCATTATTCATTAGCTAACATTGTTAGTACCATTATTAAATGAAAATTAATTAGGTATGTATACGATATTAATTATACATATAGGTCAAATAGTTTGTCGATTAACGTATAATTTAATGTTTAAAGTTAAAACTTGCTATGATTATAATTATGATTATGAATTATTAGGTAAATGCCAAATAATACGACAGGTAGAATTTTTTTTTTAAAAGGTCGTTTCTAAGAATAGAAATATCCCCATGAAACGGTTACCGTGAGAGGGTCGTTAAACCCATCGGCTTTAAATAATTACCTACCTATTATCGGAAGACCCACAGCACCGGCATTCATTCCGTTAAGAATAGTTTTATGGTTTCGTTTCATTATTTTTAGCTTTAATTTTAGGAGAAAAGACAAAGAAGTACAATTTTTTCTTCCCTATCGTAGGTATGCTCACTATTTTAAAGACACAAGAATTTTAAAGAATTGGAGTTGAGAATAATAATTAATACCAACGATATTAAAATCTCTAATAAACAAATACTGATAAGCGGTGGTCCAAGAAGAGATCAAAAATCAGATCTCTTACAATTTTACTTTTTTTAATAAGTAGGTATTCCTTTTTCAACTCATCCAAGGTAACCTCTAAAACGATTGAATCATGGGTAGGTAATATTAACTATTATTATATTTTGACTTATAAAGACATAACATATAGGCACAGTATTACAATATTATGTAATACTGTGATATAGGAATAGGAGAGAATTGTTTAGATCTCTTGCAATCAAAAACCAATTAACAAATACAAATTTAAATATGTAATTAAGTATAGTAGGTACACAAAGAATTTACAAATATTAAACTGTAAGCAATTTAATTACCTATGTATCTATTTAAATTACTTCGATATCCCTTATCCCGATATTCCCACATTTTTATTTTCAAATAGGCTTAGATTACTAATTAAGTACTAAATAAAAGGCAAATAGGTATTTCCCATACAGTGAACAAAAACAAAGAAGTTACAATAATTATTATTATCAGCTAACCCCTGTCTGAATCATAATAAAATGTGAGAATCAAGAATGTTCGTTATTTCCTATCCGTTTGAGGCCATTCATTCGAGGTCGTTTTGCAACGTTCACAAAACACGCCAAGCTGCGCAGCTGTCGATGGCCGTTCGCAGGGTTGAGGGGACGGAAGGGTGACGTCATACAATGGCGTCAGCCGCCATATTGTTATTATTGACGCATTGAAGAATGAAGCGCACGTTTACTCAAATTTGAACCTTATTCTTACTAACCTTGTGGATAATAAAAATAAATACCACAAGCGATGGAAATATCTTGATTCAAAGATGCGTCATGTTATACTTGGAATTTTTCTGTAGTAGCATTAGCTACTTAATAGTAGCTAATGCTACTCTGTGGTAGTAGGTACATTTTACTAATGAGTATTATTAATATAGAATAGACATTACCAACAAACTGATAAATGTTCTAGTTAGGTAGGTAGGTAGTTGTTTGATTAATTAAGGTCCGCTTTGTTAATCATCAGGTGTAATTAGGGATTTCATTAAACTGATTAAACAATGAATGTTAGGATACGAACGAATTGTTATTATAACAATAATGTAAGTTCAATTTACATATCTAGTTTCATTAAGTACCTAGTAGGTACCTACCTAATGAACTAGATAGTAGATACCATGTAGATACCTACTTAGTTAAAGATCATTCACTATATATCAGCTATAGTTAGATACGAATTACATTTTATTATTATTATTTATTGAAATTATTCTTACAAATTATTACAATAACTAAATCCCATAATCCCATAAACTTAGGGGATGTTGGTGAAAACGGGCATAAGTCCCACAAAACATGATTGCTTACTTACCTACCTACTATCATCTTATCTATCAATAATAATTATTAAGTGTTGTCTCATTACCTACTTATATATCTAGTAATTAACTAATTAGGTACCTTCAGTGATTTAAGAATACCTAAGATATGTGTAGATTTCTAAGCTGAGATACGTATGAGTATTGAGTAGGTATTTACCTGTTTACCTACTAGGAACTGATTTTATTTGTAGGTACTACCATTCTATTAGTCCATGGTACTACCTAGCTAGGTACGTTGCTAAATATTTTTATGGAAAGGTATGATTTTTGCATTTCAGCAAATGAAATTTTGATGAAGTAGGTAGGAAGTATCTAAAGTGTCATTTCTTTTTATTTTTATCAACAGCGTGTAAAATGTAGTTCTCATCTACACTAAAATCTCTGCAATCAATACCTAAACTTATCTGTTTTGTTATTTTATTGCGCATGTCTGATCATCTATTAGAGGTCACCTCATACGTTGCAGGCCTCCCCTTCCCGCCCCCTCCCCATCGATTCTTTCCAAAACCTTCACCACTATTGATAATAAGTAATAATAATTGTAAACCTATATTTAATGCAAATTTATAATTAAAAAAAAACATTTTATATCAATAATTCAAGCTGAAATTTTGCGTTTTTGGTGTTAAAATAAAAAAAAGTTGTTCAACGTAATTTTTCTGGGTTGCCAGGTTAGGGGCTTTGCACAAATTTAAGCAATTTTATATTGTTGTTATTTTAATTGAACCATCTGTTGAAAACACATTGGGGTTTATACCAATTTAGGGAAAGTAAACCATAAATATTTTGGTATCAGTTTAGCTTTATATAATACTAGCGGTCCGCCCCGGCTTCGCCCGTGTTACATGTTTACGTTTTCTCTACATAAGAACCATCCTCGTACTTCAAGGAATATAATAAAAAAAGAATTATCGAAATCGGTTCAGCCGTTCTCGAGTTATGCGCTTACCAACACATTTTGCGATTCATTTTTATATATAAGAAGATAATTGTAAAACTCGTAATTGGCATATTGTACAGTGCGACACAAAAGAGATGAAAATAAATGAGGGCGCCACCGTCGCTCATATAGCAACACTGATACTGCGACGCAAGCGATCTTGATACTATAGAATAAAAATCCAAAAATCTATATAATATAATCTAAAATAAATACCGCGATTTAAACCGTTATAATTGTTTCATTGTAGCAATAGTGTAATTTAAGACAAAAATACATTAGTATTTTAATTGACCTACCTAGGTCAAATTTTACTTAAATGTATTTGGAATTAGTTATTTTATAAAAATCGGTCAAGTGTTTAGACTGCAGAGGCGCACATAGAATCAAACATACAAACAAACAAGCATACATGCAGCTCAAACACATTACCCTCTTTCTGGGTCCGTCGGGTAGAAAAAAACAAGGCGATTTGAAAACCACATATTTTTATTTTTTTTTTGTACATAAATTTTGTACATTAATATAATTCATCAAAATCTAAATATTCTACTCCTTCAAAGGACTGATCATCACTCTGTTTCGAAGTACTGGCAAGAGGGTACGGGGCATCTTCAGTATCTGTAAATATGATACAGTAAATATGATTTTTTTTCTTATGGTTTGATTGATTAATAGATAGATAGCTGTATGAAAACAGTTATCACTATACTATGTAGTAAAATCTAAACTAGGTACTTTATTTGAGGCTGGTTGGATTGGATATAACTTCTTGACTCAAATTGTGCTAGTCGCACTATAAAAACTAGTTTTTGTTTACATACAAATAACCTCAAATTAAATTGCGAAAACGTAATAATCGCCATACATACATACATTAAACACTCGTTACTAATGGAATATTCTATTTTACGTAGTACTGAGCAAAAATAAATGGAATCTCACCGGTATATTCTGCTGTACGTTTGTAAACGTTTTCCAAATCAGTCAATAAATTTCCAGCTTGAAATTCGGACAAACACCGAATAAAAACTTTATACACCACATCACGGACACCGCTACGTTTAACCTTTTTCATGATGTCTCCTTTTTTATTTAAATTTCTTGTTCTAAATAACAATTTTATCTCAATAATTCTCCACTTCACGAAAAAAACAACAAATTTTTATTCAACTTGACAGCTACATTGCCAATTCAGGGCTGCCAGGTAATGAAAAACGAATTAGTTCCAAAATAATTAATTTCATCTCTTTTATGTTGTACTATAAACATAATTAGATTATGTCAATCATATTGTAAGCTGTGAAGTTTTCATAAATAAATTGATTAATTAAACAGGGTGATAAATATGGACAAAATTAAGCATCAACACATATCTACAATTATTTTTAACGAAAATTTCCATGAAAACTGATGACGGCGGAAATTAATTTTAATAGTGAATCAATTTGAATTACAACTGACTTTATAGTCCATTGAATGAGTCCCTCCAAGGGGGGTCTAGAGTGCGTGAGTTAGTAACGTAAGATGTTTCTTCAGAAACATGTCAAGAGTCCCTAGGTAATAAACATACTAAAACCCCGGGACACTAGGAGGAGCCCCGGAGTGGGGGGAGGGGGGAAATGGGTCCATTTTTTCATTTTTCGCTTAAATCTCAAAAACGGTACATGTTAGAGAAAAACTTTCAAGGAAAAGTTGAAAGGCCATAAAATTATCTACAAGTTGTACCTGAATCATTTTTTCCTATATCCTACCGTTTCGCAGTAAAAAATGATTTTGGCTCAAACAATTTCCCCATACTACACATCAATCGATCAAAAAATATTTCTTTCTCCCAAAAAACTCAAATGTGCAACTTGTGACCGGTACTGATAGATTGCTCTTAATTAGGTCTATAATTGGTAAAATAAACACATTCCTCCATGGAAGCCTTTAGGAGGAATCGATTGTCAAAATATTATATTAGGGTAGTTTGAGTTACTGAACTTGATCTTTTTATTTTTTTCTTCCAAAAAACTCAAAAGTGCAACTTGTGACCGGTACAGATAGATTGCTCATAATTAGGTCTATCATTGATAAAAATACCAGATTCCACGACGGAGGCGTTTACGGGGAATTTAATTTTGATTAGGGTAGTTACTGAACTTGATCTTTTTATTTTTTTCTTCCAAAAAACTCAAAAGTGCAACTTGTGATCGATACTGATAGATTACTCTTAATTAGGTCTATAATTGGTAAAATAAACACATTCCTCCATGGAAGCCTTTAGGAGGAATCGATTGTTAAAATATTATATTAGGGTAGTTTGAGTTACTGAACTTGATCTTTTTATTTTTTTCTTCCAAAAAACTCAAAAGTGCAACTTGTGACCGGTACTGATAGATTGCTCCTAATTAGGTCTATAATTGGTAAAATAAACACATTCCTCCATGGAAGCCTTTAGGAGGAATCGATTGTCAAAATATTATATTAGGGCAGTTTGAGTTACTGAACTTGATCTTTTTATTTTTTTCTCCCAAAAAACTCAAAAGTGCAACTTGTAACCGTTACAGATAGATTGCTCATAATTAGGTCTATCAATGATAAAAATACTAGATTCCACCACGGAGGCGTTTACGGGGAATTGAATTTTATTAGGGTAGTTACGATACTTGAACTTTTTATTTTTTTTCTTCGAAAAAACTCAAAAGTGCAACTTGTGACCGACACCGATAGATTGCTCATAATGAGGTCTATCATTGATAAAAAAACTAGATTCCACCATGGAGGCGTTTAGGAGGTATTGAATTTTATTAGGGTAGTTACGATACTTGAACTTTTTAACTAACTACACTAATAAAATTCAATTCCCCGTAAACGCCTCCATGGTGGAATCTGGTTTTTTTATCAATGATAGACCTAATTATGAGCAATCTATCGGTACTGGTCACAAGTTGCACTTTTGAGTTTTTTGGAAGAAAAAAAATAAAAAGTTCAAGTATCGTAACTACCCTAATAAAATTCAATTCCCCGTAAACGCCTCCGTGGTGGAATCTAGTATTTTTATCAAGATGAGCAATCTATCTGTAACGGTTACAAGTTGCACTTTTGAGTTTTTTGGAAGAAAAAAATAAAAAGATCAAGTTCAGTAACTCAAACTGCCCTAATATAATATTTTGACAATCGATTCCTCCTAAAGGCTTCCATGGAGGAATGTGTTTATTTTACCAATTATAGACCTAATTAAGAGCAATCTATCAGTACCGGTCACAAGTTGCACTTTTGAGTTTTTTGGAAGAAAAAAATAAAAAGATCAAGTTCAGTAACGCAAACTACCCTAATATAATATTTTAACAATCGATTCCTCCTAAAGGCTTCCATGGAGGAATGTGTTTATTTTACCAATTATAGACCTAATTAAGAGTAATCTATCAGTATCGATCACAAGTTGCACTTTTGAGTTTTTTGGAAGAAAAAAATAAAAAGATCAAGTTCAGTAACTACCCTAATCAAAATTAAATTCCCCGTAAACGCCTCCGTCGTGGAATCTGGTATTTTTATCAATGATAGACCTAATTATGAGCAATCTATCTGTACCGGTCACAAGTTGCACTTTTGAGTTTTTTGGAAGAAAAAAATAAAAAGATCAAGTTCAGTAACTCAAACTACCCTAATATAATATTTTGACAATCGATTCCTCCTAAAGGCTTCCATGGAGGAATGTGTTTATTTTACCAATTATAGACCTAATTAAGAGCAATCTATCAGTATCGGTCACAAGTTGCACATTTGAGTTTTTTGGGAGAAAGAAATATTTTTTGATCGATTGATGTGTAGTATGGGGAAATTGTTTGAGCCAAAATCATTTTTTACTGCGAAACGGTAGGATATAGGAAAAAATGATTCAGGTACAACTTGTAGATAATTTTATGGCCTTTCAACTTTTCCTTGAAAGTTTTTCTCTAACATGTACCGTTTTTGAGATTTAAGCGAAAAATGAAAAAATGGACCCATTTCCCCCCTCCCCCCACTCCGGGGCTCCTCCTAGTGTCCCGGGGTTTTAGTATGTTTATTACCTAGGGACTCTTGACATGTTTCCGAAAAAACATCTTACGTTACTAACTCACGCACTCTAGAACTTTTTATTCAATGGACTATTAACTCATAATTTTGAACATATTAATAATTAAAGTAAATGCCAATAAAGGCCCTTCTTAAAAGTTTATAATTTTACTTATTATAAAATATGTATATATAAATAAACAAAACGGGGAGTTTTAACAATAATACAGGCAGCCCTGCAAACTGGTATGAATGCGTTGATCACAGAGCAAGTAATATAGGTAAGAGACGGCACTCAGTACTTCGATTTCGAGCTCACGCACACATATGCATGTATTCGCTATGGGAAATCTTTTATACCAACCTATGAGAAGTTCACGTCAAAAATGACCCACATTGCTGCCAACATTTAAAAGTTGATGTTGCTAGTGATGCCTATTTATGAGTGCTAATATCGATAAAACTTTTTATCGATATCGATAAAATTTTTGATGCTCGGTACAACCCTACTAATTCTCATACCTAATCAAATTTAGAGGAAATTAAAAATAAAACATCAACAATGTAGATCAATAAGTTTATTATAATATAATATTAATTATATAACATTTTTATATAATACCTATTAAAACACTATTACTTAACAGCAAAAATGGATAATTCCATTTGAATTTTACTGAATATCTTTATTTAGGCATTTAGTACTTAATTCGACTTGATTAGTATGTGAATACAACTAGATTCACATTTTATACTTTTCCTTGAAATATTTTGCGGGATTTCTGTTTTAAAATCTCGTTATAAATTTCGATACCAATATTGAAGCCGTTGTTTTCTTTGTTATAACAATATCTCCTCTCCAATTGATTCTACAGCTAGAACATGTGTTAGAGAATACATTGTTATGTAATTATTATGTTTTATCTTCCATATAGAACAGTCATTGGGTACAAATTGCAAATATTTAGTCACAAATTACAATTATTATTTACACACAAGATTACATTGTTTACACATAACACTTTCTTCTTTTTTCACTTTTGGCATAAATATTACAAATTTGAAGAGCAGGCTTAGTTCAATGTATTTGGGATAATTCAATGTACTGTACATTAAGTATTAACTGAGTAAATAACATTATCTACGATGAAGAACAAATTTTAACTCTATCCACCAAAACAAACAATAAAATAAAACGCCATTTTGAATTCAAATCATCAAGACGTTGTCTATGCTTAAGTCTTAACCATTGACAAGAAATCGAAGAAAGAAAGAAATAATTTATTAATGTACTAGCTTAAAATTAAAATGTACAAAAATAAGGTTTTAAAAAAAAGAAGAAATAATAATAAATAACTAAAACTAAAATACCTATTAAATCTAATATTATACGATTACATCGGAGAGGCCAACATAAGAAATATTTTTATTTTTTCTAAATGTTGGCAAGCTAAACTTAACATAGGCTCTTGAAAAAGTACAAATTAATTTAAACTCTATGTCAATGGAATGAAGTTTAAAATTGCTTGCAAATGTAAGCCTAACCAAAACGATGTTCTAAGTGTCGACCCACTGGCGTTGATCGCCGCCATTTTGTCCTCAACTGCGCAGTTCCGTTGCTTCAATGGCGTCAGGTATATAAAGCGATCATGACGTCATCCGCGCACAATTGTTTCTCGGCGTGGCGTAGTGCGGACGTTTGTGTAGTGCGGTGCAACCAAGTTCTACAAAATTCCATTGGGCGTTGTGCCTAATCGGATACAGGTGTGTAATATTCTCACACGCAATAATTCAACCTAAAATTTTAATATGGGATACAGTGCACAAGAAAAACGTATCGTTGACTTTTGTGAAAGTAAAACTGAATCCCTGTCTAACTGGGTGCGTAAATTTAAATCTAAATCATTAAACGCTAAAACAAAGAGAAAGCGTGACTTGCGAGTAATCGCCATTTTGAGTAACTCTTTAGTACGTGCTGAAAATGAGTTGCTTACGAAACAAAGAGAACGTGCTAGAAAGTGGGCTCAAATGCAAGCAGATCTCGGAATCACTAACAAAGAAGAGGAAGTCGCCAAGGAGCAACGGGAGAAAATAGATAATATATGGAAGAATGATCTCAGTGGCCTAGATAGTTTTTTTAAAGAATTAGACAATGTAAAACCTTTATCAAATCAAGTAGGGTGAAAATAGGTAATGTAGACTGTTTCTGTATCTGTGATATATGCAAGATGTTTTCTAAATTTACAGTCCCATTGCGTTTCGCGTGGGCCTGCATCCGATGGCCGCCATCTTGGTTGCCGCGGGGGCGTGCTCGGAGCTAACTACGATGTGGGTTTGTAAAAACGGTATCATGCATTTTAATTAGTTTTATTATGAATAGTATAATTTATTGTTGAATTGTTAGTAAATTATTTCAGTTTGCTATTTTAAATGGTCGATTGGAATTAAAAATTTTATTCATATTGAATAAGAAAATTGTAACTTATGTTTAAGTATGAAATAAATGATTTTAAAAAATATGCTCAGAATTTAATTTCAATCTCTCTTCTCTTTGTGTTTATGAAATTTCACCCAACATGTATTATTCCATGAGTCATCGCCGACCGCGCGGACAACATGGCGGTCGAGATCCTGGCGACTAGCTGCGTAGATTATAGAATGCCGAGTTGGAGTTGTGCATCTCTGCCTTTGCTGCCTTACGAGGCTGCGCAGAACAACCCTGCTTCACACGCTAATCGATCTGGTCCGGTACACAGCCCATATAGGTAAACGTTAGGTTGCGCAATAATATCCTAACTTGCATACCCTAATGTCCCGCAAAGGGCATTTTGTTTTGTTGTATTTGGAGCGCAGATACGAGTCTGTATGCTGGCGAAATCCGAGCTCGCAGTCGCAGCCAGCAACCGGTGATGCGTATAGCTTGGAACGCTGACTATGAAATGAAACTAAGTTACGCTGTATTTGTAAGATTTGAAAAATAGGGTGAGTTCCGATATTTCTGACAGAATACTAGTGCAAGCCTGAATTTAACTTATCTTTTTGATTGGGCGTTTTGTGTTTCTTTGACCTTTAAATCCAAACAGGCATTTAGCATCTGCACATAACTTCGAACTAAAACAACAGCAAGAAACTCCAAGGCATATCAAATAAATGTTTGCTAGCAGACGATATACCTACACGCCATGTAATCAAAACAATCTGACACAAAGGACCAAGTTATCTTAGCAAGCAAAAATGGGCTGATGTATCTTTTCACATGCAATCAAATAAATACAAACCTATCATGAAACGAGACCACCTTTATAACTAAATAAGTATTAAACTTCGAAGTAAACACATCGAAACCAAGTAAATTAAGTAAAGGGACGCCGAGAGACACTTTATCATTGGTAAGTTGAATTTATAAAGAAAATAGAAAACATTTGCGATCTTAACATTAATTTCAAAAGCATCTGTATCTAATGTGACAAAATAATAAAAAATAAAGCAACCATGAAATGATTTGAACCGAATAGTATCTGATTTTGTTTGTGTACAATTCACAGCTTGTCTTCTGGGCGTCGTGGTGATGCAAGATCATTGCAAAACACGTTATTATGAGCGCAATGTGGACCTTCAGGAAGAAGGAAACACTGCAGCTAAAATCGATGTCACCACGTCCCACTAAGCAGATGAGTTGATCTCTCGCGAACGTAGGCACTTTCATGGACACTAATATAGTGAGATTTATTTAGAGATCAGAGATAAATGAAAACTTTGTACATAGTAGGATAGATGTAGGTAAGTGAAATAATTCCGACCTCGGAATCGTTTATACACTTCTTAAAAATAACACTGAATCGATTTATTTTTGATAAATATTTAGTTATATTTAGTTGAGTACCTTGCATATTTCAAACTTACTCTTTTCAATACCTATTTAAGTACTTTGTATGTATGCCGTAGACACGGCGGGTAGGGTTTAACAGTATGCCAAAGTTTTATTTCAGGTTCACATGCATAACTACTATTATAATAATTATGATGAATCATCACACTTCATTTATAAATAAATAAATTCATCAATCACCATCTTCAATCTAATGGAAATTGACAATATTACATAGGTACTTAGACCTTATAAGATAAAATATAAGTCGACCAAATTGAGATCTCAAAAATTATATAAGTAATAAAGGAAAATTTACATAATCATTATCTACCTATTACGACATAACGAAACCTATGCAAGCAGTCGCCAGAGGAAATTTTATTTCACGTTACTGTAAGTTGCTGTTTTAAGAAATTAAAACTGCAATTGTAAAGTAAATTTACCTAATTGAATGAGGACACATTGGATGAGTTGTGCAACTATACGCTGCGAGAGCTTGGTTGAAAGTGTATACGTTATGAACGATTGCACAAGTATGTATGACGTAATAATCGAAGCCAAGGTATGATAGTATTAAAATAATTTCATAAGGTTGAATGTTTATACGTGCCAGCTGTAGTATATTTTGTTAGCTGAAAAATATGTACAAAATATGTTTTGGTTATAAACAGTTAATGCATGAACACATAATTTTGGCACAAATTAGGCACATAATTTTTTACTTACTATTAGACAATTCTTTGAATTTTCTTTTGTAATAGCTACATAAATTGTTTTAATTAAGCAATGATAATGACAGTTAACTGTCGATAACTTTAACGGCGAGAAATCGCCTTGTATGCACTGCCATTGTTTAGACTGCTGATAATCCTGAGCGTCTGGCATCCTTTGGTGCTTTGCTGGTTGAAGGTGGCAGGCTTGTGGAAAAGTTCTGAAAGCACAGTAACGTAATAGCAAGTGGAATGTTCTATTATACTCGAAGAACAAGTGGAACGGTGTGCGCTGAGTATGCACGTATGCTCGACGATTAGATCATCCCTTGCAGATGACAATGGAGTGTAAACTAAGCTGTGCTTCATTTTTTTGATCATGGTTTGTACTCGCTAAGATTAGCTGTGCATTTTGAGTCATAACATGTGCGTGATTTCGACTAACATATTGATTCGTCTTGTAGGTATGTAGTTGCAACATTATTTTTAATCAAGTATCTATGTAAACCTTGATGTACCTAAGCAATCAACATTTTTACATTTAATAGATATATTATGTACTCATAATTTAATAGTGAGTGAAGAAAGTATCATTTTTCTGGTTATTCTTAACATATTAGCTAGGAAGGTTAGGATAATTGCAGTTTCTTACAGGCTTTTTAACCTGCAAGTAAAACTTACGACATCGTCAGAAATCGTCCCACACATCAATTTTTCGAAATTGCACTTCTGGTATGTACAAATAAAAATGTACAATGTTTGCCAACATGGTGGTAAACAGGGTGCACTAATTTAATAAAAAGCTATGAGAGGAGATATTTAGGTAAACTAAGAAAAATAAATTAAACATAAAAGGAAAATACAATCACACACAGCCTATCGTTATCAACATTTAAGATGTCGAATTGGGGAAGGACTTCTCTCTATAACATAGGTATCACGTAAGTAGAAACTAAACAAAACAATCGTCAAAATTGATTTTAATTTCTCAGAAAATTTAAGTAAGTACTTACTACTTATAATGAAAATTCAAATTCCTAATGTAAACTCCTGCGTATCAAAACAAAATATATTGTTTAAATTTGAATTTTATTGTATTTTACATCATCGAGAATACAAGGAAATTTCTTTGTGCGAGTTAACTCGCACTTAACTATTTTTTTTTATACTAATCTAGGCAAAGTCTTGAATTAATTCCATCTGCTGGACGTATTTGTTATTTGTGAACAAAATAAATCCTACAAAAGCGCACCAACCTACCGAGAATGCACCACAAATTTTAAAGCAATTACGCTAAATAGTTCCTGGTACAAACATATCTGAAGGACATACAGAATACATGCAAGTAAAAATTATGTACCTAATGAGATCTTTCTAAATGGGATCGACGAATTAATTGTTGCTCGTGTCCAAGTAAGTGCTAGTATACTTCCAACCGCTAGTTTCTTTATAAGAGCTTTATCTTTATTCAGAATTTAAAATTTCTGAGATTTTATGGGATACTTTATGATACAGGGGTCTTATTTTCAGGATTGGCTCTTAAAACAAGTACCTACAAGTCTTATTCAGGCATGATATTGATAGCTTATGATGATCGAGAAAACGATAAACAACACACGAAATAAATAGGTACCTAGTAAAAAAAAAACTTAATTCTAGGAATGAAATCATGATATTTTATATTAATGTATAATTACGTTTTTGGGAGGAGTCTTGTAAGTTGTAACTCTTGTTTGTACATATATGGTGGAAGGTAAAACTAAATGAACTAGGTACCTACCTACTTAATCCATTTATGCCTTTTAAATACTTTTTAAATTGGTATACAATTTAACTACAGATTTTATATTGTCAATATCTTAAGAACATTATTTTTTTCGTGCGATGCGTTTCTTTAGGCTTATTCACAGAAAAGGTGCAGCAGTTAGCGTCGACATATATAAACATTGATCTAATTCGAGGCTTCTAAAACACAACATGCACATGCACATCGGCTTACGGTCAGCGAGATGACGTCCATTTTTTTCACCCGGAAGCTTTCAAAACCAAGTGTGAAGCGGCGTCGTCATTTTGATGTTTTAAATTACAAGTATGCGCTTATTATACTCATCATTTTTATAAATACCTACATGCATATTATCTACATGAATAATTGAATAAATACAATTTATTCAATTATTCCTAGTCCTTCCTATTTCAGAATTTTATACTTATTATGAGGAAGTAATATATAAACTTCGTGATGAAATAAGGAGTCACGGTCTCGTCTAATATGGTTTTGGCTAGGTAGATAAATCTTGTATAATTCGTTATCCATATCAGTAGGTACATGATGTAATACTGCCATCTAAGACTGATTCCTGCTCCCTTGTTCACTAGTCTGCAGGTGGTGCGACATACCGTGCACTACGCCTTTGCCTATTCAACTCTCCGCCGGTGGTGCGAGACAGCACCGCGCTCCACGCCGGTAGCTCCTGCGCTATCGCCCACTTCGCTCTACGCCGGTGGTGCGAGACAGCTCCACGCCGGTAGCTCCTGCGCTATCGCCCACTGCGCTCTTCGCCGGTGGTGCCAGACAGCACCGCGCTCCACGCCGGTAGCTCCTGCGCTATCGCCCACTCCGCTCTTCGCCGGTGGTGCCAGATAGCACCGCGCTCCACGCCGGTAGCTCCTGCGCTATCGCCCACTCCGCTCTTCGCCGGAGGTGTCTGCTCCCTCACCCGCTCTGCTCTCGGCTGGTGCTGCCATTCAACAGCGCTCGCTACCGGTAGCATGTAAAGTCGAGTGCTACGTTCTGCACTAAAGCACTTGATACTGTCTTAAACACAACTCAGGTGACCGTAACATAGCTGTTCGATATTTCTTTGTTGAATTCTACAAAATTTTTATTATCACATTAATTGTTTAAACTAAGTAAATAATACTAATGTGTATAATGAAATAAATGATTATTGATTGCCTTGTAACCAAATAGAGATTAGACATACATGTTTGCAAAGTCCGGTGCTCTTAAATCGTCCTGAATGTAGGAACCAGTCATAATAGTACCGCGCTCCACGCCGGTAGCTCCTGCGCTATCGCCCACTCCGCTCTCCTCGGGTGGCGCGAGACAGCACCGCGCTCCACGCCGGTAGCTCCTGCGCTATCGCCCACTCCGCTCTTCGCCGGTAGTGTCAGACAGCACCGCGCTCCACGCCGGTAGCTCCTGCGCTATCGCCCACTCCGCTCTTCGCCCACTCCGCTCTTCGCCGGTGGTGCCAGACAGCACCGCGCTCCACGCCGGTAGCTTCTGCGCTATCGCCCACTCCGCTCTTCGCCGGTGGTGTCAGACAGCACCGCGCTCCACGCCGGTAGCTCCTGCGCTATCGCCCACTGCGCTCTTCGCCGGTGGTGCCAGACAGCACCGCGCTCCACGCCGGTAGCTCCTGCGCTATCGCCCACTGCGCTCTTCGCCGGTGGTGCCA
This sequence comes from Colias philodice, assembly GCF_061535455.1. Taxonomy (NCBI): domain Eukaryota; kingdom Metazoa; phylum Arthropoda; class Insecta; order Lepidoptera; family Pieridae; genus Colias; species Colias philodice. The sequence goes on along the minus strand of NC_143103.1, from coordinate 5,428,583 downwards.
GACAGCACCGCGCTCCACGCCGGTAGCTCCTGCGCTATCGCCCACTGCGCTCTTCGCCGGTGGTGCCAGACAGCACCGCGCTCCACGCCGGTAGCTCCTGCGCTATCGCCCACTCCGCTCTTCGCCGGTAGTGCCAGACAGCACCGCGCTCCACGCCGGTAGCGTCAGCTTTCTTACCAGCATCGGTTAATGTAAGAAGTTTCAATTAGAATAGCATATCCTAAATATTTTATAAATATCAATTTGATACAGAATACATCTATAATGACGTAACGTCATCAATTTAAAAAATAAAAACCTTTTTATAATATTTCATTTACAGAAATCAGTAAGTATTCTTCCAAAGTTGAGAAGTGTTGATCCAATTGTGCCTGTTAATAGATATTTGTTGCTGAAATTCTACATTTTGAATGGTTAACTTAAAATTAAACATTTTATATTAAATTTAACTATATGTTTTAAAACAATTTTAATGTTGATAAATAACAAATCGAAAACTTACTTGGATAGAACAATAGTGTTTTTTTTTCTCCATTGGGTTTTGGGGACTTTTCAGTCCTATTTACTGAAATCGCACAGCATCAAGGATACTGTTGTGTGAAACAGATTGCATATCTGCCAGTAGCTATGTGGAGTCGCCCGAAACTGCATCGTGCTCCTAAGCGACCGCACTGCCGCACGAATCTTCACCGCGCTGAAAGGTGCTGCTGCCAGAAACTGCATCGTGCTCCTGGGCGACTGCGCTGCAAGGCGCTGCTGCCAGAAACTGCATCGCACTCCTGGGTGATTGCGCTGCAAGGCGCTGCTGCCAGTAGCTGCATCGCACTCCTGGGTGATTGCGCTGCAAGGCGCTGCTGCCAGTAGCTGCATCGCGCTCCTGGGCGACCGCGCTGCAAGGCGCTGCTGCCAGAAACTGCATCGCACTTCTGGGTGATTGCGCTGCAAGGCGCTGCTGCCAGTAGCTGCATCGCGCTCCTGGGCGACCGCGCTGCTGCCAGAAACTGCATCGTGCTCCTTGGCGACTGCGCTGCAAGGCGCTGCTGCCAGAAACTGCATCGCACTCCTGGGTGATTGCGCTGCAAGGCGCTGCTGCCAGTAGCTGCATCGCACTCCTGGGTGATTGCGCTGCAAGGCGCTGCTGCCAGTAGCTGCATCGCGCTCCTGGGTGACCGCGCTGCAAGGCGCTGCTGCCAGAAACTGCATCGCACTCCTGGGTGATTGCGCTGCAAGGCGCTGCTGCCAGTAGCTGCATCGCACTCCTGGGTGATTGCGCTGCAAGGCGCTGCTGCCAGTAGCTGCATCGCGCTCCTGGGCGATTGCGCTGCTGCTAGAAACTGCATCGCGCTCCTGGGCGACCGCGCTGCTGCCAGTTACTGCATCGCGCTCCTGGGTGATTGCGCTGCAAGGCGCTGCTGCCAGAAACTGTATCGCGCTCCTGGGCGACCGCGCTGCTGCTAGAAACTGCATCGCGCTCCTGGGCGACCGCGCTGCTGCCAGAAACTGCATCGCGCTCCTAGGCGACCGCGCTGCTGCCAGTTACTGCATCGCGCTCCTGGGTGATTGCGCTGCAAGGCGCTGCTGCCAGTTACTGCATCGCGCTCCTGGGTGATTGCGCTGCAAGGCGCTGCTGCCAGAAACTGCATCGCGCTCCTGGGCGACCGCGCTGCTGCCAGTTACTGCATCGCGCTCCTGGGTGATTGCGCTGCAAGGCGCTGCTGCCAGTTACTGCATCGCGCTCCTGGGTGATTGCGCTGCAAGGCGCTGCTGGCAGAAACTGCATCGCGCTCCTGGGCGACCGCGCTGCTGCCAGAAACTACATCGCGCTCCTGGGCGATTGCGCTGCTGCTAGAAACTGCATCGCGCTCCTGGGCGACCGCGCTGCTGCCAGTTACTGCATCGCGCTCCTGGGTGATTGCGCTGCAAGGCGCTGCTGGCAGAAACTGCATCGCGCTCCTGGGCGACTGCGCTGCTGCCAGAAACTGCATCGTGCTCCTGGGTGACTGCGCTGATGCCAGAAACTGTATCGCGCTCCTGGGCGATTGCGCTGCAAGGCGCTGCTGCCAGAAACTGCATCGCGCTCCTGGGCGACTGCGCTGCTGCCAGAAACTGCATCGCGCTCCTGGGCGATTGCGCTGCAAGGCGCTGCTGCCAGAAACTGCATCGCGCTCCTGGGCGACTGCGCTGCTGCCAGAAACTGCATCGCGCTTCTGGGCGATCGCGCTGCTGCCAGAAACTGCTTCGCGCTTCTGGGTGTTGTCGTCGTCTGAAACTGCATCCTGCTGCAAGGGGCTGCTAACTACATCTCGCTGGGGGTGGTGTCATCTGAAGATACATTGCGCTTCTGGATTCAAAAGTGAGTTGAACATACGCTGTAACAAATTCTTGTCCGCAGATAGGCGTAAAGAATTGGGCACTGCAACGATTTGCATCATAGCGAAGTTTAATGACAATTGACCTGTAATAATATACATTGAATATTATTTGCGACTAAGTACATACATACAAAAGCAATAATCAATATGAACACAAGCTGAAATGGAAATGGAAGTAAGCAGAATAGAGTTACCTAACGAAATTTTTCTTACAGACTTAATTAAATTTGAAAATACATATAAAATGGATATCGGAATAAAATTGTAATATAAAAATAAACCTTAACTAAAATGGAGAAAATGATTTTTCTGGTTTTATAACAATGTGGAATATTAACATGATAAAATGAATAAATCAATGGTAAGTCGGATAGTTAGAGAGGTGAGCCCTAAAATTTTTGTTTTCAGGACACGATAATTTTTAATTATAAAAATAATATCTGAAACTAGAAACACTCTTGACAAGTTATACTGATATTAATATATTTATTTATCGAGGCGATGTAAAGCACACGATTAACGAAGGGAGCTAAAATAAAAATAAAAGATCGATTAAAATAATAGTAGTACACCAATACATAAATAAGATGAATAGCGATAATAAATATGTAATAGATGAAATGAGATTGATGACAACGAGAAGGAAAAAGAAACATAAAATATGTAATAAAAACGTGGAGGGAGAATATGGATTATGCGTGTAGTAAATAAGAAGTTGAAATCATTAAGACAGTCATAATTATAAACAAAGATCACTCTTGAGAATTGAAGAACGCAACGAGAGAAAATATGAAAATGTGGGAAAAATACTAAAATAAATAAGAAATAGGACTTGAAATGGACAATTAAGGAAACTAAAAGTTGAGGAAAAAATAAACCAACGCGAGTGAAGAAAGAAGATTATTTACGTGAAGGAAGAAAGATGACTGATGACGAGCGTGAACAAAGAAGTCCGAAGACGTCGTTGAAGAAAGAAGACTGAAGACATGGATAAAGGAAAAATATTGAAAATGTGAAGAAACTTGAACGAAAATGTAAAAAATGATGTAGACGAAGAAAAACCCTTGTAAGAAGATACACTGATGAAGAAGGAATACCTATTGATGATGTGGGTAAAAAAGAAGACCGAAGATTGATGAAGAAAGAATATTGAAAATGTAAATAAATGAAGATAAAGAACCTGAAAAAATGAAATTGAACACAGACAAATAAAAATTAAACCTCGGTTGAAGAAAGAAGATAATACATAGATGAAGAAATTAAAATTGATGACTTGGGTGGAAAAAGAAGACCTTGGATGAAGAAAGAAGATTGAAGACGTGGGTTAAGAAAGATAACTGATGACATGCGTGAAAAAAGAAGACTGAAGACGTGGGTGAAGAAAGAAGACCGAAGACGTGGGTGAAGAAAGAAGACCGAAGTCGTGGGTGAAGAAAGAAGACCGAAGTCGTGGGTGAAGAAAGAAGACCGAAGTCGTGGGTGAAGAAAGAAGACCGAAGTCGTGGGTGAAGAAAGAAGACCGAAGTCGTGGGTGAAGAAAGAAGACCGAAGTCGTGGGTGAAGAAAGAAGACCGAAGTCGTGGGTGAAGAAAGAAGACCGAAGTCGTGGGTGAAGAAAGAAGACCGAAGTCGTGGGTGAAGAAAGAAGACCGAAGTCGTGGGTGAAGAAAGAAGACCGAAGTCGTGGGTGAAGAAAGAAGACCGAAGTCGTGGGTGAAGAAAGAAGACCGAAGTCGTGGGTGAAGAAAGAAGACCGAAGTCGTGGGTGAAGAAAGAAGACTGAAGACGTGGGTGAAGAAAGAAGACCGAAGACATGGATGAAGGAAGAAGACTGATGACAAAATACTAATGACGTGGGTGAAGAAACAAAAATGAAGACGTGGGTGAAGAAAGAAGACCGAAGTCGTGGGTGAAGAAAGAAGACCGAAGTCGTGGGTGAAGAAAGAAGACCGAAGTCGTGGGTGAAGAAAGAAGACCGAAGACATGGGTGAAGAAAGAAGACTGATGACAAAATACTAATGACGTGGGTGAAGAAAGAAGACCGAAGTCGTGGGTGAAGAAAGAAGACCGAAGACATAAAAAGACCTAAGACATGAGTGAAGAAACGAAAATGAAGACGTTGGTGAAGAAACAAGAATGAAGACGTGGGTGAAGAAACGAAAATGAGGACGTTGGTGAAGAAACGAAAATGAGGACGTTGGTGAAGAAACAAGAATGAAGACGTGGGTGAAGAAAGAAGACCGAAGTCGTGGGTGAAGAAAGAAGACCGAAGTCGTGGGTGAAGAAAGAAGACCGAAGTCGTGGGTGAAGAAAGAAGACCGAAGTCGTGGGTGAAGAAAGAAGACCGAAGTCGTGGGTGAAGAAGTAACATTTGGAACCCGTACTTAGATAATTGAAGATGTAGACGAAGAAAATTTTTCAAATTTGAATGGAAAATAAAAAAAACATGAGTGAGGTAAGATGACCAAAGACGTGGGCGAAGAAAAAAGACTCATGACATGAAAGAAAGTTAAACACGTGGGGTGCAAGGACATGCAGTATGAAAATTAAGAACTAAGATCAACATGTTTGATAATGTGAACCAGACTCGAACGAAGGCATCGACGACTGTATGAAACTAACAAACAAGGTAAAATTATTGAACACGGAGTGAAGAAAGAAGACCAAGACGTAGGTGAACAAAACCTTAGTGAAGAAAGAAGACTAAAGACGTGGGTGAAGAAAGAATACTGAAGACGTGGTTGAAGAAAGATGACTGAAGTCGTGGGTGAAGAAAGAAGACCGAAGTCGTGGGTGAAGAAAGAAGACCGAAGACATGGATGAAGGAAGAAGACTGATGACAAAATACTAATGACGTGGGTGAAGAAACAAAAATGAAGACGTGGGTGAAAAAAGAAGACCGAAGACGTGGGTTAAGAAAGCAGACTGAAGACGTGGGTGAAGAAAGAAGACTGAAGACGTGGGTGAAGAAAGAAGACTGAAGATGTGGGTGAAGAAAGAAGACTGAAGACGTGGGTGAAGAAAGAAGACTGAAGACGTGGGTGAAGAAAGAAGACTGAAGACGTGGGTGAAGAAAGAAGACTGAAGACGTGGGTGAAGAAAGAAGACTGAAGACGTGGGTGAAGAAAGAAGACTGAAGACGTGGGTGAAGAAAGAAGACTGAAGACGTGGGTGAAGAAAGAAGACTGAAGACGTGGGTGAAGAAAGAAGACTGAAGACGTGGGTGAAGAAAGAAGACCGCAGACGTGGGTGATAAAAGAAGACCGAAGACATGGGAGAAGATTAAATAAAACAAGCGTGAGCGATGATAAGAAACACTAAGTAATGAAATAGATGACGAAAGAAAATCACAAAATCGGAATAAATTTCAATAAATGTCTTAATAATATCTGTGTACCTTTTTATTTATTTCCTCTTGAAAAACTCACAGTCAAAAGTAGTTTAGAGGTGTTTAAATTATACACAAAAAATGAAATTACATATTTCCAGTACCTAAGTAATTTTTAATTTGTCCATTATTTTATGTGGAAAAGCTTATGTCATAAAATAGCTCCTTTTTGAAACCTTTTTTTAAACAAAATACTGCAATAAACTCTACTATGACAATGTGGGGGCCCCGATACAATATAGTGAATAAGGAACGGGCCCTCGTCCCCTCTGCGTAGCTTGACCTTCAAAATTATTATGGATAGAAAAAGCATAGAACACCGAGTTGAACTTATTTCTAGTAGGTACCTAGGAAGAACTTAGAATCTGCATGGCGCTAATTATTAGGTACCTACGAGATTTACCATAGTTACACATTCGTAACTGAGAAGGGACAACCGTCCGTCTGGCAAAGAAAACAAAACTGTTACCGAATTCCCCATATAATTGACCATCTCATTCACAATCTCTGACAACGATAAAAAACACCTTTCAGCAAACTAGTAAGAAATCTAGCTAGAAGTGACATCACTACCTTTTATTAGGTATTTTATTCATTAAAAAATTATACCTGATAATTTTGTATTGGATTAACTTAGTCGAGTTTTTTTAGGTATGAACATTTCACCCTAGAAAGAATTAGTGTCAATATTGGGAACGAGAAAAAAACATCTCTAAATTTGGTATGCCTTGTATTTCCCGCTAGAAAAAGAAAAATTTAAAAAAGACTGCCAGAGTAAAATTTGATAAGTTTTGTCATTTATTAGCTTCGCACAAGAATTTTTTCTTAATTGACTCTTAGCCTCGATTTTGACCCCAAGCACTGAATTTCATCATTTGAGCCTGCGATTATAATCAAGGAGTATAAAATGTGTGCGTTACCCAGGCAAAATGTTTTGCTTTAGAGAGATGAGACTTAAACAAATAATTAGTGTATCATGAGGAGCAATTTGTTTACTAATAGCAAAATTTGTTTGAATTGTAGTTTTTAAGTTATTTAAGAAAAACAAATTTTGCTGGAGTAACGTTTGAAACGTTACCCAGGCAAAATCGTCTTTCAAAAATTAGTTTCAGCACGGAACCAAATACATGAATAGATAGCTTTTGTTGAGTAGTAAATGTTTATAAATAGCAAAATTTGTGTGTGGTATAGTTCTTTAGTTATTTAAGATTTTGCTGCGGTAACGTTTTGGGATTTCCCAGATCTCGAAAACGGCTCAACGCAGAAGTTTGAAAAAAATACCAATAAAAGACCTTAATTTGTTTAAATTTGTTTAATCATTAGTTTTTGATTTGGTTGACGTAAACCAATGTAATTAAATGGTTTCAAAAATCAGAAGAAGCGGGTTTACATGTAAACCAATACACTTATAACCAAATAAACAGCTGTAAAAAATACCCGTGGTTCGACGCTTGTTTACAGCAGACATTTTAGATTTCATACTTTACACGTTAAGAAGATAAAAACAAATTTGATTTATTTTAGACTGGTCGTACTTTAGCGATCGAATACGCAGTTCCCATAACATTAAGAAACATGGCATACTTTAAACAAATTAAAATGATTCATGAAAATTCTTTCCTGTTAATTTCAGCCTTGAATTACGGCTCTAATGAAAGTTATCTCAAAAACAAGAATATGTCAGCAATTCTCTAATAAGCCGACCAAATTGAAAAGGTCACGTAAAAGCGACTGCACCGTACGTACGGGTAATCTTCGCAAATTAGCAGCTTGGTAACCGATGTTTTGTACAGTTAAGCAGAAAAACGTTATTCGTGAAGCCGATTTTTTAATATTTTTTAAGTGCAGTACCATATTACACAATTTTTACTAGTTAATAAAAGTGTAATATCATAGTGTATAATTTATTGTATTATATTGTTGTTTTCTCATTTAAAAGTTTTGTGATTATATACATTTTTTATAGAATATGCTCGAAACCGTCCCTCATAAGGGCAAGAAATATAGGCAAGCCGATAATACATATTTTGTAAAAAAAAAACATTAAATGTGCTTTGCACATTACACACACAACGCCGACTCAATTCCAACTCAAGTCACACTGTGGTATTGAAATATGAGCTTTATGTCGTGTTACTTAGAGTGGATATTTCAACATTAAGTTAAAAGAAGGTTACGACGCTTTGACAATGATTGGTTCACGGGTTATCCACCTGTGGCAGTCACATGTAATGTTAAAATATTCACTCTAAGTAACACGTAACAAAACTCAAAAATGTTGATGCTAAGGCAAAGCAATACATATAATTTGTATGAGACTGATTTTTTAAATAAAAATAATGAATCTTAACCATTTTATTATTTTAACTAACCTGACCAGAAAACTTTTGTATTCAACTGTACTAACAAAACATCTATATTATCCTGTTCATTTCAGATGGTTGCGCTTATGTATGGTGCGGTCGCTTTTATGTGACCTTTTCAATTTGGTCGGCTCATTAGAGAATTGCTGACATAATCTTGTTTTTGAGATAACTTTCATTAGAGCCGTAATTCAAAGCTGCAATTAACAGGAAGGAATTTTCAGGAATCATTTTAATTTGTTTAAAGTATGCCATGTTTCTTAATGTTATGGGAACTGCGTATTTGATCGCTAAAGTACGACCAGTCTAAAATAAATCAAATTTGTTTTTATCTTCTTAATGTGTAAAGTATGAAATATAATATTTCTGATGTAAACAAGCGTCGAACCACGGGTATTTTTTACAGCTGTTTATTTGGTTATAAGTGTATTGGTTTACTTGCAAACCCGTTTCTTCTGATTTTTGAAACCATTTAATTACATTGGTTTACGTCAACCAAATCAAAAACTAATGATTAAACAAATTTAAACAAATTGAGGTCTTTTATTGGTATTTTTTTCAAACTTCTGCGTTGAGCCGTTTTCGAGATCTGGGAAATCCCAAAACGTTACCGCAGCAAAATCTTAAATAACTAAAGAACTATACCACACACAAATTTTGCTATTTATAAACATTTACTACGCAACAAAAGCTATCTATTCATGTATTTGGTTCCGTGCTGAAACTAATTTTTGAAAGACGATTTTGCCTGGGTAACGTTTCAAACGTTACTCCAGCAAAATTTGTTTTTCTTAAATAACTTAAAAACTACAATTCAAACAAATTTTGCTATTAGTAAACAAATTGCTCCTCATGATACACTAATTATTTGTTTAAGTCTCATCTCTCTAAAGCAAAACATTTTGCCTGGGTAACGCACACGTATAAAATGAGATTACGAGTAGTTTTTTGTTATGACAATAGGCATGACTTAAGATTTTGAAATCCTCTTCCATAATGTGTGTATACGTTTACTATACAAGAAAAACCCTATCTTTCGGTAATATACTTAAATTCAACGAAGATAAAAGCCATTTTTCAAAAAATATTTACATATTAACCCCGTTTTCCAATTACAGCACTAGAGCGCATTATGCGGCATAATGCTTAACGTTGAATGTTCCAACTACAGCAACACTTCGCACAATCGAGCACTAGAAAGAGTAATGCGCGTGAATTGATGCGTGCAATCGATTTATCGTTAGTAATTATTAATTGTTGGAAAAAAATTTAAAGCTTTCGTTTCATTGTAGTTTTTTCGAAATAATCAAAGTTATTTATTTATTTATTACTCTTCAATAAAACTATACATATAAAACTTATTGCTAATATAAGTATACAAAACAAAAAAAACAGTATAGTTTATTAGGCGGCCTTATCACTTAGAAGTGATCTAAGTTAATTCTTTTAATTCTCTAAGTTAATTCAAATTGTGTTAAAAAAATAAATATAAGACGTATGGATGAAGGTACAAACATTGAAAAAAATGTTAATGAAATAATCAAAATCCAAATTACTTAAAATACTAAACCGTAAATATTTTTCAACCAATTACAGTAGAACCTCTATAAGTCGAACATCAAGGGAGACGCCAAAAAATTCGAGTAATAGAGTTTTCAACTTATGGAGGATTTCGACCACAGAACAGTAAAAACCACAGAACAGTAAAGTAGATAGAAGTGTGATGTGGGCGTGGCCCACGTGTCAATGATGAGTTTAGATCACCTAACTTGCTCTCAGTTGTGCGCAGAAAAATATTCGAGTCGGTTGTCAGCTGTCAAACCTTTTTTCCATATTTATTCATTAATTAGGACGTGTTGTTCGGTATAAAGAGTGCAAAAATGATAGCAGACGAAATAATATCAGCAATGAAGGCATTTCATACCGTCGGTAAGTCTTATTTTAATTTATTTTAATTATATTTTATGTTATAACTTCGCTTGTCGTAATTTGTCAAAATTGTATACAAATATCTAGTCAAAATGAACCTTAATCCATAAGAAATTAGTACTATTATAGATTGAACAGCAAACAAGACTTTCTGGAATATTATTGCAATAAACAAACGAATGTCGCTTTAGTGATACTGTATTATGTATACCACTTTATTTACACACTAGGTTTCCGCCCGCGTAGTCAAAGAAAAACCCGCATAGTTCCCGTTCCCGTGGGTTTTTCGGGATTGCGTCATTTTCCCGGGATAAAAAGTAGCCTATGTCCTTTCTCGGGTATCAAAATATCTCCATTCCAAATTTCATGAAAATTGGTTCAGTAGTTTAGGCGTGATTGAGTAACAGACAGACAGACAGAGTTACTTTCGCATTTATAATATTAATAGTTGTATACGTAGTATATTATTATTAGTCTGTGTTAATAGTATGGATTAATAAGGTTATTGCTAACTATATGAATATTTTTTTTTCAACACTGAACTTAGCGCAACCTGCTGGTGCGTTTCACGTTCCAATTAAGCATCAGCATAATTCGGCATTGTGCGGCACTGAGTCGCATTATGCTCTGTAATTGGAAAACGGGGTAACTGTGCCAAAACAGCTCGCAGGTGTCATGGCGTAGGCGTGACGTCACTCTTTAGTAAATACGTAATTATTTAAATTAGACCCATTAAAACTTACCTACTTGTTTAATAGGCATGACGACAGTATCCATAAATGATCGTATTAGTGTTTTTAAGGGAAAATAAATAAATTAAAATTAAATATAGTGACTTAGAAATCTTAAAAAAATTAAGATTAATGAGATTATCAAAAAAAATGAAACATTTAAATTCTGCAGTTGGCCATTTTGACTAAAACACGCGTGACGTCACGCTTATGTAAACTACGTCAGATGTGTTTTGTTGTTATGAATATGTTGAGAATACGCATTTTTATTTATTTTCTATTGTTTCACGTATGTTTTATCGACTCAGATCAGAAATATAATTGCGAATTCACGAATACATGGTTCGGGGTTCTCCGCGCCAACTTTATACAATCATTTCTTATTATTTTCTCGCTTGAAATAATTACTAACACATTTTTGAGCATTACTTTTATATGGATTCACACTGCAATACTGCACACCCCTTATAAACTTTGAAATTCGTTTCTTTAACACATATTAAATAAATATTTTTTTAATTTTCTTCGCAATTGCGTACTAATAACCCTGTAGAACCGCCATCCTGTTACAAATGACTCGAAATTTTGTGTCAGTATCTCCCGGTCTATAAGCATTAATCATTATGCAGCATAATGCGCTCTAGTGCTGTAATTGGAAGACGGTCTATGACGTAGACAGAGAAACCAATAGACAAATTGACACATTGATATCATATGTCGCATTCACACAAGAAAAAGAGCAACTTATGCCGGTGTTGTGTAAAGAAATGAGAGAGAACGATAAAATTTTTTGTTTCACGCAGCGTGCCACTTTTTTCAAGAATAGCAACCTTCTTTGATAAACTTGACAGCTAGCTATCGTCTTCCATAAAAATATAGTTTTTATAGGTCTACCAGAATCTGATGGCATATTTATATTTAAGAAATAAAAGATTTTCATGTGGCAACTTATTTGACAACTATCAAATTGGTTGTCAAATTATTTGTATTTTTTGCAGTTGATAAATAATTTTCAGGATTTTGTCTAAAAAATCTTCGAAAATGTCGAAAAAGCCGCTGTGATCACAAGCAAGAGGTGTTGTTTATAATGTGTATAGAAAAATATTTGATGAAGAAGGGTCAAACACATCACAATTTTCAATTTAAAAGATTTTATTGGTAAATTGGACTTACCCGCTTTGATACTTTCAATTAAAAAATATTATATGTAGATAACTATAATATTGTTTGTTGATTGGAATATAATTTTATGAAAACTTATTACAGAAGTTTCCAATACGGCTATTCGTCAAGTCCAAGCTGTCCAAGGCAATTTTATAATGTGTGTATCTGTTAATACTTACGAAAATAAACATAGTTTTATTTTATTTTATTTTATTTTATAAAAAATTATAAGCAGTCTAGTTTTCTATCGACATAACATCGATATTTTCACATGGCATAATGATAATGAACATACAAACATAGGTATGTGTAAATAATAATATGTATTACCTGTATAAAAGTAATATGTATATTATACATGTAAGTATGTACATACCTACATAATATTAAGTGGATTTCACATTATTAAGTACAGTATTGTCCACTTATGTAATGTGACTAATGATATTGAGAACAAACTAAAAAATAAGCAGTATCAAGATCGTTCAGTCCATTTTCCCTAGGGTTGCACACTCAAAATTTTGATTTCCCTAATTGCCATCAGATTCTGGTTTACCTATACAATATGTTCTAAGTTACGTAATTCATGATATGTTTGGTTTTGAATGATTAAGACTTACTGTTAATACCTTATAAAATAATACCATGGTGCGGTGTAGCGTTAAAGGGTGTAAAAGTGATAGTGGAACGAAAATGCCTGGACTGTCTTAGGTCTTTTCACTGTTGACTTGAATAAGTAGGTACATTGTTTAAAAACCACAAAAAAAATTATAAATTTTAACCCTCAGAGCAATAAACCTAGGTTTATTGCTCTGAGTTTTAACCTAAAAAAATTTGTGATGCCAACTTTTCTACAAATTGTTACCCACTATTATGGGAAATAATAATATAATTATATTCTGCAGTGTGTATTTAATTAAATATAGAATCTGAAATATTCAATGGCTTGTTCCAGTTTTCCTGAACCGGATAATTTACGACAAATTTGGATTGTAGCTACAGGATGAACAGATTGGAAACCAAAACCGAAGGTTAGAAAGTATTACAATCACCACCACCGCGACGCTGCCCCGCCGCGCCGAAGACAATTGACACTCTTGGTTCCAACATTGAACCGGAGGGATGTAGTTAATTAAGTTAGAGATAATTTAAATGTAATTTTTTTATTACAATAAATTATTATTAAGTTAATTTCGTTTTTTTTGCGCCTTCGCGGGTTGGTCAATAATCAATATAATTAACGTGTGTATCTGTTAATACTTACGAAAATAAACATTCTTTTATTTTTTTATTTTATTTTATAAAAAATAATAAACAATCGAGTTTTCATCTACATTATCATTACATACACATTTTCATATGGGATTATGATAATGATATATATATATATGCATATTATATAATATATAGGTATGTGTTTAAACATAATATGTATTACCCATCTAAAAGTAATATGTATGTTTATTATATACTAGCTGCGCTCCGCGGTTTCACCCGCGTCGCTCCACTCCTGTTGGTCTAAGTATTATGATACAATATAGCCTACTATAATAGCCTTCCTCGATCAATGGGCTATCTAAAAGGCTTATTACACTACCCGATATGAAGGGCCCTGCATCTAGGGTGGGCGTGTTCCCTAGTTAGTGTGGCGCTTATTACACTTCTCTGCGAATTGGGCTCTAACTCAGTTTATACGCGAATGTCTAGAGAGATAAACGTATTGTTGCATTTTACATTATGCCGCCGTCAGTATCGAAACTTCAAAAAGTTGCTGTAGCAGTGGCAACCGTTGACGCAATAACAAATATTAAACTAACACTGAAAGAATTTTTCAAATCGGAATCAAAGTAGTTCCTGCGAATATCCCTTCCCTCCTCACTTTCACCCCGTCCCGCACTACGCCTCCTAATTGTATTAAACAGTATAGTGTATACCTACTATTTTCTGTAAATTGACACTTTTTAAAATTCCTTATATCTTTTTAATTGGATTAACGCGGACTTTCTTGTGGATATTGGTCCATTCTATAATACCGTAGACCATTTATTTGTTCTATTTTCAATAGATTCCGCAGCGCATGCAATGACAGAATTTTTATTAAGGATACATTATTGCATTTTTGGTAAGGATCTCTAATTTTTTTGAAAATGCAATATAGCCTATGTTGCTCAGTGAAGATGCAGCTTTCTAATGGTGAAAGAATTTTTGAAATCGGTCCAGTAGTTTATGCGTGAAAACCATATATACATACATAATTACAAACATTTCCTCTTTATAATATTAGTATAAATAAACATGTAAGTATGTAATGTGGATATCTCATTATTATCCACTTATCTTATGTGAATAATATTGAGAGATTTGTATCTTACAAATTGCGGGGTAAATTTTCCCAAGGTAACCCTAAATATTGTGACGTATTCTTTTTTAACGCTTTTTTATCTCTTTCTGCGACACCACGGCGACACCCTGCGACACGCATTGCCGCCTGCCGGTGTCTATTGTATTCTCTGTCTACGGTCTATGATCACTTCTGAGTTCTGATTATCTGACACGAGCTGACAAGTGACAGCTGAGCGAACGACTGACAGAACGTTAGGTACCTACTCAAAAGTCAAAAAAACGCAAATAACGATCAAACGATAGCAATTTGCAGTTTGCACAATCGATTTGTAAATTATTCAGAAGTGTACATTTTATACATCATTTTAGTTTTAATTCGTCTATAGTAATTAGTAAATAATTATATTTTAGTTATGTCATATCAGCTGTATAGAAATACTACTATTGGGAACACATTACAGGAAAGCCTTGACGAGTTGATACAAGTAAATAATTAGTAAACTTTAGGCATAAAATTATAAAAAAAGTGTTTTGTTTCATTTGTAACTCTGTTTTATATTTTCAGTATGGACAGATAACGCCTACATTAGCTGTAAAAGTGTTATTACAATTTGATAAATCTATAAATCAAGCTTTGTCTAACAAAGTGAAATCTAGGCTGACCTTCAAAGCTGGTAAACTCAATACATATAGGTGTGTATGTATTTAATATATAATGAGTTGTTATGGTCAATGTATGTTATATTCACACAAATAGTGTATGAGTTGTTTTAATGTTGTGTGTGTTTAAATGTTGTTATATTTTCACAGGTTTTGTGACAATGTTTGGACATTTATGTTAAATGATGTAGAATTTAGAGAAGTTCAGGAAGTTGCTAAGGTCGATAAAGTTAAAATTGTAGCCTGCGATGGAAAAAGTGAGTATAATATTAAGAAGAATACTAATTAATAATGCAGCCATTACAGACATAAATGTCATCCAAATAATATATTAATTGATGAAAATAAGCAAACTATTGGTAGATAATTCCTCTACATATTTTGTTCTGTTTCAAACATAAAGAAATGCATTAATTATTAATTTAAACTGAACTTGCACAAATAAACATTTGATTTGATCTTCTCTGCATAGGTAAATATACTTAAAACCTTTGTTTCAGATGTGGAAGATAGAAGATAATGTATTGTTTCCAGAGATTAACAAAGAAGTAAAAAACAGACTTTCTAAAGCCTTATGGAGAAGATATGTTTGGTATTGTTCAACACTTGTATAATGGGGAAATCTCTTTCCAAATAAATTAATTAAGTGTACAATTTTTGTTTTTTATTTATGAACTCACTAGCTGCTCCGCGCGGTTTCACCCCCGTAGCTCCACTCCTGTTGGCCGTAGCGTGATGATATATAGCCTATAACCTTCCTGGATAAATGGGCTATCTAACACCGAAAGAATTTTTCAAATCGGACCAGTAGATCCTGAGATTAGCGCGTTCAAACAAACAAACAAACTCTTCAGCTTTATAATATTAGTATAGATGAGACATCTACAGTGTTGTTATAAATTGATGCAGGGATATAAATGATGAAATAAAAAACACATTTCCATAGCCATTAATATTTATTATGCTTCCAAAACTTGGTTTATAAGCCAATATTGTTTTACATTGGACAGATCTGTTTATTTACTACAGTTTTGACAGTTCAAACATTTTCGTATTGTGAAATTCATTTGTAAGCAAAAACTTAGTTGAAAATTTCCAACTTTTTGATAGTATGATCTCATATCTGCCATAAAAGACTTGGTAACTTATTGTTCTGTGCTAAGCAAAGAAAATTAAAGAAAACTTCTAATAGATATACAATAATTATGTGAACAAAATATACAAAGTGATTTATATACAGTACAAAGTAAAATTATCCAAATGTCTACCACCCTTATACAGTTAGTGAATAATGGGTAAACTGTCTAATATGTAGTTTCACCTTAAAATAAAAATTTGCATGAATTTACATTGAATTGTTTGATCTTAATAAATCACTTAAAATTATAATTTCCAAATAAGACAGTTTGCCCTTGTAACAAAAATAAAACATCTTTATATAAAGCGAATGCCAGTATTCTGCTAAAAGCGTTAAATCACGAGGTAACTCCATTTTTCTATTTTATATTCTTATTTCTTAGCATGAAATTTTACGACTGTTTTTATATTGTACACTATTATAAAAAAATTGTAATTAGGATGAAATAGATGTAATTAACACAAACAAGATATATTCACATCATATCATTTTTATTAACACTAGAAATGCATTGAAAAAAAAACAAAAATAGGCACATTTACTTATTTTATAACATTCCCATAAAAATACATATATATTTTAACTATTACATCACGCCATCACCAAGGAAATTTAAAAAAATAACCTTCACCACAATATCCGGCAAACGAAATTGCCAAATACTTTGTAGTTTAAAATGAACCAAATACAATTTCAATATTACCAAGGCTATTAACACGAATTTTAAAAAACTTCTGGATAAAACTTGCAAAAATAATGCTGTGTAGTATGTACAAATTATTCCTTATGAATTAACTATTTAAGCACAGTAAGAGGGTGGTGAAGTGAGGTCGGCCAGTAGATCCAATTCTTCTTCAGTGAGTTGTTCCCTGTGTTTGGGCCAATCGTCTTGGTGTGTTCGTCTGAAGTCAGCGAGTGCTGTGCGTATAGTGGCCGGTATGGGGTCTGGGGCGTTTGTGTGTCTCGCTAGCTCTGTGAGCACATCACCCAGTTTGGGACCCAGGCTGTATGGCCTTGATGACAGATAGGCACATAGCCCGAGGACCCCACAGTGCCGTTCCCTTAGTTCCTTTGACCGACAGCTTTTGATTAGAGAGCGAAGGGTTTTGTCCTCGTCGGGCAGAGCGCGACAGTGCATCAGACCCGTTAATAGTTTTGCAGCTGATTGTCGTACCTTAGACATAAATTTTAAAATTAATTCTCATATTTAAAGTAACAGAGATGTTTTAGAAAAGTTTTATGAAAATGCGAATTTTTTAAAACATCTCTGTAAGTTTAAATCGGATACTGTGCAATTTGTAATTAATGGACATTTTATATAATTTTTGAACAAAAAAAAAATTGGTTGTTTGTAAAGTAGGTTTACGATCGAGATGTTTACGTGATAACGTCTTATTGGTGGCAGCGCTCGAGATGAGACGGGAGATCGGTCCGTCTCTCTCTCGTTATACCTGCGATCGTGCTCGTGAGGTTTTGGTGTGACACACGTTTCTGAACATGTCACCCGACTAAAACGATTTTAAAAACGTTATCACGTTTAAAATAATTTTGACCTTTCATAGCATATTTACTTGCTAAGTTACAGATCCCTGAATGGAATTAAAAGCTTTTAACATCCTGTAATAAAAAAAAAAAAAAATTTAATACAAAAAAACAAATACCTCAACGCGACTGTCTCTCATAAGGCCAAGTGCGAAGTTCTCAGCGCGAACCGCACTTTCCTGCTTGTCGCACAGCATCGGCAATCCGTAGAACAGTAGCGGGACTGCTAGTTCTAAGCACGCTAGACGGGCTGACCATGATCTAGAAATAAAAATAAATATGTATATTGCATTGAGATATACATATGGAGACGACACCGCCTACATCACTTATGTTCCGCTCAACATAAGCCATGTGGCTTAACTGCACGCTCATTTTTTATTTGTTTAAAAGTGAAACGCATCAAATATGCCTTCGTGTGTGTTACGATATTGCACAAATAATACAAATAATACGGAAAAGTGACTAACATAACTTTTCATCGGTAAGTATCTAACTAGATAATAATTTTTAAAACTTAGTTAGAGCAAAAAAATGGCGCACAGATTTTGTTCGTGGTGTCTCCTCCATACGTAGTAATATTATCTCAATGGTATATTGCAGTTTCAACTTTTTAAAAGGTATAGCAATATTGTTGTTTTAACTTCTTAAAAAGCATACGTAAGCAAGTGCTGAAGTTAATATTTTAAAATTATATTGATTGCTTTCTGCGATTGCAAAGTATTGATATTGCTGCTGCTCGATTATGTGCTCTGTCACCGTTCTTCAGTTTAAGTGCGTCTACCCTTGCACCCTGAGTGCACAGAACCATACAAGTACTATTAGACACCTGCTGCGATATCCTGCAGCGCCTTGAGCGCTGTGCCCAATACAAGAACCACGCTCACATGCCTTTAGTGATAGCGCATCTGCTGTCATATTTGGATATGACAGCAGATGCGCTGCAGGATATCGCTCACTTCGGATATACAAGAACAACGCTCACTTCCCTATACTACAGTACGTCCACCGTCGCATCGAATACAAGAACCACGCTCACCTATATTAAGCGATATCCTGCAGCGTATCTACCGCCGAATCTATTACGAGAACCACGCTCACGTCACTCACCTGCCCTGCGCCATGCGCTCGAGCGCGTCGAGCGCAGTGTCGAACGCGTCTCGCGGGTGCGGCGCGAGTGCGAGCGCGGCGAGGAACGCGGCGGCGGCGCGCGGCAGCTCGTCCAGCGGGCGCGCCGGCCCGCGCGACGCCAGCGCGCAAGCCGCGCCCGCGAGAGCGTGCAGCCGCCGCGCCGCGCCGCACCCGCGCACCACTAGCGTCATGCACCCGCGGAGCACTGCACATAGGTACATAATACAGATTAAAAAATTAAAAAAAAGTACAGTGCTACAAACATAACTGACCCGGTGGCAAGAAACTGGAACTACGTGCCGCCTTTTTGAAATGTCACATTTTCACAGACTTTTCATACGGAATATTTTGTATAAATAAAAATTTACTTATTAATGTTAATTTACACCATGCATTGCCAATAACATTATTTTTACCCTTGCATCCGGGGAAATACTATTTAGCGGCACTAAATCGACATCAGTGACACCGTCACCGGGTCAATTAAGTTTGTGGCACTGTATACAGGTTAATTTGTGCAACCGCCGCGCGAATCCCGACCCGCGCACCACTAGCGTCATGCACCCGCGGAGCACTGACACATACAAAACATAATAAATGAATAATAAATATTCAGGGCAATTTTCACACACGGCACGATCTGGATCCCATACTAAGCTTTCGCTTGTGTTATGAAAACCAGATGGCTGATAAACATCTTAATATTGTATATAAATCTCGTGTCACAATGTTTGTCCTCAATGGACTCTTAAACCACTTAACCGATTATAATAAAATTCGCACACCATGTGCACTGTCCAGTTCGATCCAACTTAAGAGATAGGATAGTTTAAACATGTAGGTACCACGGGCGAAGCCGGGGCGGACCGCTAGTACATATATAATTTTAAATAAATAATCCTATTAATATTATAAATGTGAAAGTTTGTATGGATGTATGGATGTTTGTTACTCTTTCACGCAAAAACTACTGAACCGATTACAATGAATTTTAGCACACATATATAGGGTAACTTGGATTAACACATAGGATAGGTTTTATCCCGGAAATCCCACGGGAACGGGAACTATGCGGGTTTATCTTTGAAAATGCGGGCGAAGCCGCGGGCGGAAAGCTAGTATTAAATAAATAATAATTTTAAATAAACATCTATGTTCATCACACAAATATTTGCCCCGGGTGGGAATCGAACCCACGACTACGCTTGGAAGGCAGGGCCACTTGCAACCAAACAAGCCAACCGGTCAGTAATATACTACATAGTATAAAACAAGTCGCTTTCTCTGTCCCTATATCCTATATGCTTAAATCTTGAAAACTACGCAACAGATTCTGATGAAGTTATATAACTTATTACGCGCAAGACAAAACGGGCGAAGCCGCGGGCAGAAAGCTAGTAGAGTAATCAATTTAAAAAAAATATAGTATACAAGTGAATTTTATTAACTGGACATGGTAAGCGTAAAAACCCAAAACTGGGGAGTAACAAAAAATGCGGAAAGAAATCAAGAGCGAGGAAAACATGCTCCCGCAACGCAAAACTTAATTCCTGTTTAAAATATTCATATGAATTCACGGTATAAATTCAAAGATAGGTAAAAAAAAGTTTTAATTTTAACAACAACGCAAAAAAGTGCATACAAAAATTCAGCTCACAATTTTTTCCACAAATTGGAAAAAAAGAGACCAAATAATAAAATAACATACCCGTAGTGAGCAAATTGACAGCGTTCTCGTGATCAGCTTGAGTTGAACTGTTTCCATCACCAGACAACCGCAAGGCACCTTCAAATCTCGCAGATAGTTGAACATCTACAGGAGATTCACCCGCTAAAACATCTTTTAACACTGCGCTTGCGTCCGATGTCTAAATAACAATAAAAAAATCATTATATAATATTGAAAAAAAAAAAGTACTTTGACTTTAGGTTAAGAGCAAACAAAACTTTTTCCATACAAACGTTTCCTCCCTGGATTGTGCCACTAGAGCAATATATTTTTTACTATTAATCTATGGTAACTTGGCTCCATGTTCCTACGTATTCCTTTTTGTCATATCTTAATTATTAAAAAAGATTTGAATCTTTTAAAACGTAAGAAATAGGACAGAAATTCCGTTGTGTTCCGTCTTCCATAAAACTAATTTTTGAATATTACATAAAAAAAGCAAAACGTAGGAACATAGCCTATAATTTTCTCTACTAAATTATGAAAAAAGTAATTAAATCGGTCCAGTATTGGAGGAGGAAACAGGGGACTATGGAACGTCGAATTTACGTAATTTTCCTAGGTATTTTCGGCCCGAGCTGCAGTTGTCCCTGTCGCGCTCTACGGGGGAGGCTTGAGGCATAGCGCGACAGCAATAGATAACAGGAAAACCGAATTTTGAATTCTCTCACTCGTTTTGTTGGCTCTTAACCCATTGAGCCCGAACGGCCCGATCGGGCCACGACACAATAGATTTTCTATTATGTCTGTGATTCCGGGGCCTGAGTTATTAATATTTTATACGATTTAGTAAACAAATTATATTGCCCAATGAACACATATACAATTTCCGAATAAATTCATCAAGTTACGGTTTAGATAGGAGCAATTAATAAAATTTACGACTTGGCATGCGCACTTTAACGCGATTAGACAGCACTTTAAAAAGATTTACAAGGACAAGAAAAAATTATGATTCATCACGAATTCAATTATTTTTAACAATTAATTGACACATTGGGGGCGTGGCTTAATTACAGTTTATTGGCACCCGCAAAAATGCTACATACTATTTTCCATTAATGCATACTTGCATACTAATATTATAAATGCGAAAGTAACTCTGTCTGTCTGTCTGTTACTCAATCACGCCTAAACTACTGAACCAATTTGCATGAAATTTGGTATATAGATATTTTGATAGAGATAAACTACGATAACATGGCGCGCCCCTCCAAATTACTGTTTCAATGTGTGTAGTGAAATACAAATATTTAAATTATTATTATTTATAATAATATAATAATTAAATTATTAATTTTTATTATTATATTATATTATTTATTATGAATTTCACAAATACTTTCAAACGTTTTGAATTTTGGAGGGGCGCGCCATGTTATCGTAGTTTATCTCTACCCGAGAAAGGACATAGGCTACTTTTTATCCCGGGAAAATGAAACCCCGGAAATCCCACGGGAACGGGAATTATGCGGGTTTTTCTTTGACTGCGCGGGCGAAGCCGCGGGCGGAAACCTAGTAATAAATAATTCCAGAAACCTGCGGCCGATCGTCATGGGGTCCCCTATGCGCCTCCACGAGCCCTTGCAACTGTTGCACTAATGTTGTATCCCGCGGTCCGTCGCTCGCTTGCGGCGTGCACGCACTACTGCACTGTTCTGTCATTGCCGCTGATTTTATTACTGGAAATCAATTTTATGGAAATAGTACTGTAAGCAGACAAGACCTTAAAATATTGATTTAACCCCTTGACCACCGAGCGGCCCGATCGGGTCACGACACAATAGATTTTCTATTGTGTCTGTGATTCCGGGGGCTGAGGGATGTTTTACTAGCAACAGACAACATAAAGAACATAAATAGACAAGATCTGACACATTTACAGTCATAATAACTTTATAATTACATTTTATACAGTTAAAAATGTAAAGTAAAGTAAAATCAGGCCAGAATTTAATTTACTTTTTTTTTTAATTTTGTGTTTATGTGGTGTAATTAATAAATTTGTCGACATCAAAGTGACTTGCTAACAATTTATCAGGTTATTTGACATGGCTTGTTCTATGTTTTAGAGGGAATCTATTATCGACACGCAACAAAATTACAAAGTTTACATATTAATATCACACAAGGAAAAAATATGTTATTCAACATACCTATATCTCCATGTTCGTCGTACAAAGCAGCAAGCTTGGGTTTTATAGAATCGAGGAAATCTCCCAATTTCGGTGAATATTTATTTTCGCCACCGGGAAACTCTACGTCCGTGTTGAAAATAGCCAGGAAAGCACTGGAAAATATTCACAAAACTACATTTAAAATTTAAAAACATAAAAGTTAAATGACAGTGAAGTTTTGAATAAACCATAAGAAACTTCAATATCAACGTTGAACCATATTAAGAAAACTTACACTCCCACATTTTCTCGAACATTCTGGTAAGGATGTTGCATGAAATTGGCCGCTTCTAATCTTTTCAACAATTCCGCGGAGTAAGCCGGTACTCGCCAAGCGAACGCGTTGATTGCATCCTAAAAAATATTTTATGAAACACTGTTGTAGCCAATTGTATGATAATACGAATTTTTTGGCTTTTAATAAGCCAACAAAGCGCTTAAACTACTTTAATAACTCAATAATCAAATTAACTAATCCAGCTCTGTTCATATCTCTTACACATGCAATTCGTACAAGTACATACAATTATATACGCACATGACACATAAAGTCCCCGTTAATTATCATTTTTTATTTCCATAATACTCGGGTACCACCAGAAGGTCGGTACCCGGATCTTTGGAAGGCTTACGTGGGGACACGGATCCAACACGCAGAGGTCCTTTCGAGAATTTTACTGTGTTGTGGGACACCAGCCGCAGCCTGCCCATGACTGCACTATAGAGATACAGCCCTAGGCAGTCCGCGGCCAATGTAGGACTATTGCAGGGTATGGAAATTTAATAATTGGGCTATGGATTGGGATGCTAAATGGACTGGTACTGGGGACTATGGGAAACTATGGCACCTGCCTTTCTACTAAAAGAAAGTAAAAATATGTTGGCAGGTGGTGACTCGCCCTCTCACTGTATGGGCCCCTTTATTATTATTATAAAGTATCCGTTCAGCGGTGTTATTCAGTGATGAGAGTGTATTTTCAAGCTTTCAACACTTCTATATTGCCAAGAATACCCACTGTTATATAATTAAAAATAGTTATTATCATGTTACGAACCTGCAGTGCATACAATCTCGCACACGCCACAAAAGACGTCTCCTGGTCGGTACTATCGCCCAACGAAGGCGCACAGAGCTGTAGCAATGACTTCAGCACTTCAGTATTACGCGTGGGATCCATCTTTTCCACTGCGTTTACCAGGCACGTGTTCCAGTCTTCTGTTGAATCTGGTATTACTGCTGTTAGACCTGTAAATTATTATTATTTTAGTTTGTCGCTATTGACAGTAGATAAAAATGTTAAGGTTGATGTTCCGACCGTCCCTCCATACATTTTTGATTACCTCTAAACACTTAACACAGACACTATTTCTTTAAAACTAATCATTTTATCACTTCTCTATAATGAAATGTGTGCGCGTTCGACCTTTTTAATCAATAATTTACAATATTTACTTAGAAAAACAACAGTAAAATACCGGAAAAATTTGACACTTCTACAGTAGTGTGCGTGACTTTTGCCAAGCGAAACACGACATAAAGCACGACATCTAGCGCATAGACTATATACTTATTACAGATCTAGCGCGTCAATGTCTAAACGAAAGGCGATGTTTAGACATTGACGCGCTAGATGTCGTGCATTCGCGTTCGTTATCTTATGCATAATGAGCATAATTCTAATAAATCAAAGTTCTGTGTAAAAATTGAGTAATTTCATTTCCAATCGTTCAAAGAAAATAACAATAAAATAAAATAAAACTAATGACCTTAGAAACTATGTTTTTTTTTATTTATTACTCATTATTGTTCGTCCGTCGTAGGTCTGTAAACTGTATTGTACACTGAAGGTAAATGGTACTGTAGGTACTTTAGTTCGGCGTCGTCGCTCGTCGGCTTGATATAAAATTACATTCTTGATTTCATTGACACGCGCTATGATTTGCGCGCGGAATTTCTTGTGTTGTGAATTTATTTTTGTATGCTATGCATTTTAATTGATTCAAATTGCAATGTTTCTCTAGTATGCATTTGAGACTATATTGTAAATTGTAATAATTGATCGTGGGTATAGTAATTAATTATTCTAATAACGCAATTAGTAATATATGTATTTTCGGTGGGATTCAAAACAAAAAATTGGCCCGTGATTTTTATGAAATTTCACCACATTGCAAATCACATCAATCATAGTTCATACACATGTATGACGAAAGTGATTAGTATTGTGGCTAACATTGACTCATCAGTTCATCACTGAAACCAGTGATAAATCAGTACCTATATCATATTGTGTTTGAATATTTTTAAACAATGATATAAGTATACAATTATTATAAATCGGTAAACTATCAAAGTAATCACAAACTTGCAAACATTGGTAAAATGTCCAGTAGTTTATGAGCCTATTCATTACAATTTACAATCAAACAAACAAACAAAGTTTTCCTCTTTATAATATTAGTGTAGACAAACACTATGAATACGATCACTAATGCAAATTCGGGGATTTTCTAATTATTGCTAAATAATAATTGAATTCGTTTTGAAATACTCTATAATTTTTAGTGTATAAATAGACATTTATAATGTGGTGCTCATTTTTTTTGTACTGCTAACGCTATTGTAGGTACCTATTTTCGTTGTTTTATTTCAAGTGAACACGGCCATACAATTTTGTCACGAGCCGCCTATGATTGTAGGTACTTTTGTTAGGCTCCTTCGTCGTCCGCGTCGGCTCGAAAGTTCTTGATTTCATTGTCACGCGCTATGATTTGCGCGCGGATTTTCTTGTGTTGTGAATTTATTTTTGTATTATTATTATTTTTTATTTATTTTTTTATTTTATTGATTCAAATAAAATATTTCACTAGTATGCATTTGAGACTATATTGTATTATGTATAATTTATCGTAGGTATAGTTATTCTTATAACGCAGTTATATTTTCGGTGGGACAATTTGACCCGTGATTTTTCTGAAATATCACCACGTTGCAAATCACATCAATCATACACACGTATGACGAAAGTATAGTGGCTATAATTGACTCATCAGTTCATCACTGAAACCAGTGATAAATCAGTACATATATCATATTTTATTGTGTTTGAATATTTTTTAAACAACGATATAGGTATACAATATTATTATAAATCGGTAAACTACCAAAGTACTTCCGAATTTTCAGACAGACAAACAAGTAGTTTGAACACGCAGTTTTCTTATACTAGTAGCAAAAATCAAAACCATAATATTATGTTTCCCTACTATATTTTACTAAAAGTCGAGTGCGTCGAAATCGTAAATAATAATATGTTTTTCACCTTCCTGGTTATTTTCCCATAGTAAATAGTGTTTTAGGTTTGTTGTTGTAGGTAGGAATAATAATAATTATTCTTACATGTTGGTTATGAAATGTATATTGAAATAATTTACTTTTACAAATCATTAGTGATATAAGTTTTGAGTGAAAATGCTTGGATCAGCATAATATTATATGGTACTTCAAATACATGTTTTGATAAAAAAAACAATAGTGTAATAAAATAAAACTGCGTTTTATTGTAATCAATGTTGACAATTTTAAATTCCAAAATTATTGATCAATAAAATAGTTTACACCAACAAATATAACTTTTATTTTTATAACAATCGTTCATAATATAAACCGTAGCAGGTGGCGTTTTGAAGTTCTGTCTACTCATACAGAAAAATGGAAAACTTGTTTTTTTTGTAAACAATTTATTACTCATGAGTCATGTTGTTTGGCAACTCGAAGCGTGGTCGTCCGTCGTAGGTACTTTTGTTCGGCGTCGCGTCGTCGTCCGCGTCGGCTTGATATAAAACATTCTTGATTTCATTGACACGCGCTATGATTTGCGCGCGGAATTTCTTGTGTTGTGAATTTATTTTTGTATGCTATGCATTTTAATTGAATCAAATTGCAATATTTCTCTAGTATGCATTTGAGACTATATTGTAATAATTGATCGTGGGTAGGTATAGTAATTAATTATTCTAATAACGCAATTATATTTTCGGTGGGATTCAAAACAAAAAATTGGCCCGTGATTTTTATGAAATTTCACCACATTGCAAATTATATATTATACAATTACAATTACAATTATTATAAATCGGTAAACTATCAAAGTAATTACAAACTTGCAAAATATGCTTTTCCGAATTTTCAGACAGACACACAATTTTATTAGTTTGTTTTAGCAAAGTAGGTACCTATACCTATACGCTTACGTCGCGCGTCGCGTCGTCGAAAACGGTGCGCCCAGAAACAAACATACCTAATTCAGTTACAATCCTTTTTTTGTTCCGTAATTTATTGTATTTATTCTAATACGATTTTTTTTATTCGTCGGCCAGTTCTACTAGGTATAAAAAGATAAAATTGAAATATAATTATTGTAGCGACAGCCATATTATGTTACTATGTTTTCGTAAATATGTTTTTCACCTTCCTGGTTATTTTCACATAATCTTATCTTATATATAAAAATGAATCGCAAAATGTGTTGGTAAGCGCATAACTCGAGAACGGCTGAACCGATTTCGATCATTCTTTTTTTATTATATTCCTTGAAGTACGAGGATGGTTTTTATGTAGAGAAAACGTAAATATTATGTACCACGGGCGAAGCCGGGGCGGACCGCTAGTCTTCTTATATATAAAAATGAATCGCAAAATGTGTTGGTAAGCGCATAACTCGAGAACGGCTGAACCGATTTCGATCATTCTTTTTTTATTATATTCCTTGAAGTACGAGGATGGTTTTTATGTAGAGAAAACGTAAATATTATGTACCACGGGCGAAGCCGGGGCGGACCGCTAGTATATATATATATAAATGAATCGCAAAATGTGTTGGTAAGCGCATAACTCGAGAACGGCTGAACCGATTTCGATAATTCTTTTTTTATTATATTCCTTGAAGTACGAGGATGGTTCTTATGTAGAGAAAACGTAAACATGTACCACGGGCGAAGCCGGGGCGGACCGCTAGTCTTCTTATATATAAAAATGAATCGCAAAATGTGTTGGTAAGCGCATAACTCGAGAACGGCTGAACCGATTTCGATAATTCTTTTTTTATTATATCCCTTGAAGTACGAGGATGGTTCTTATAGCTAGAGAGCTAGTTAGTTTAGTTTTAGTGCAGTGGCAGTGTAAATGTTGTTGTTGAGGTTATGTAAATTTAACACTTTAGTTAACTACCAAGATATAAAGAAATGAGGATAGGACACAATAACTATTGGTTGAGGTATTTATAAACTCATAATATACTTTTAAAAAAATCACGTTTTAATAAATTTCTAGAATTAAATTAGAACAGCTGATTCAAAATAGCCTAAAAAATCTTAATAATAATAATTACGCTTCACAGCAAGAAGAAATGTACCATATGTACCCGCACAAAGTCGATATTGTGTTGCCTACCGTTCGACTCAATGGCTAGGGTTGTAACTACCTTTAATAATTATTACCAAACTAATAAACCGAGTGATGCGAAATAACCATAATTCTTTTAGAGTTTGATAAAATGATCAGGCAGGTATTTTCTTTAATCCTCTGAATTCTCGGTTACTAAATTGTATCGTTGAAATTATTCTTAATCGCGTAAATTTAATAAATAATCATATGGAAAACACTTTTCATTTGTTTTTTTACTTTCACGCCCAACTACTATACAATAATTACGTTGTTTCGGTATTTTGACGAGAAAACGCAGGAAACATCCGTTGTATCATTTTAGATAGATTGTATATTTTGTATCTGTAGAATTGAAATCAAAGCTATGTATATGTTGTCTCCATTCTTTTCTTATCGGATTGTTGATCCCAATGCGAATGCGTCACTTAAATTTTATAAAAGACAATTAAGAACATCAAAAATAAAGTGATACGTAAATATTTCACAGTGCAATATATTATATAATTAATAATAATTATATATTTATGAAAAAATAATTACATCAGATTTAATAATAGCAATTGTTTTGAATGTACATAATATGAATAAATGATTACATCATAATAGTAATAATTACAATTGTTTTATTTCCCATTTGTTGCAACCCTAGCATATCTTCATGTAGCAGCAGAAGTACCTACACTGGCGGCGCGGCGGCATCGTGCGACATCAAAGGCATTGCCTTACTAGGTAAGTTTATAATGACTCATTTCTTTTATTATATAATTTACGTTTTACTTTTACAGAATCCGATTCAATGGATTATGAAGACGAGTCACACAACGCCATACGATAGTGATGATGAATGAACATTTCAATAAATGCATGCGTGTTTTTTTATGTTGTTTTGTAATTGTTAATTGTTTCTTAAATAAAGAAATAAACTAAATATTTAAATGATGATTTGTTATTTGCAACACAACTTTATATTTGAGATTCTTTACAAATGTATATTTAGTTTTGTATCATCAAATTTATAAATTTTATTCCATAGTTTTCAAAATTAAATGTAAATGACCATAAAAACATTAATAAAGTAAATCATTGATGTAAGGTCAGGGAACGTAATACATATATACATCTGACCATGTAGAAGCTAAGTCTTGTTGACTGCTGAAGTCTGTAAAGTTTTGTTGTCTGCTGAAGTCTGTACGCAATGAAAATGTCTGCCGTTTCGAAAATAAGTTTTTAAGACCCTAATAAATAAAATATATGTATATATGTATAATGGCAGATCTGGTCAAATACTTTCAAAATTGTATTTTTTTCAGCACTTTCATAAGTGTCTGCCAGAATGTTATCCGCGTGATAATGGTCTGCCATTGTTATTTTCCGATAGTAATAATAATCTATTTTCAAATATCAAAATGGCAGACGTGGTCAAATGGTTTCAAAGTTCGCCAAAAATTTCCACCTGTCTTACCTAAGCGCGCGCCCCGTCCACCACTCTGGGCTTAGTGACTCCTCATCTCATGTATAGTAGGTATAGGGGAATCAACACACAAAAATCCAGGTCTGGTCAAATACATACAGGTAGCTTTGCGCTAGCTCTCTAGCTATTACTTCTTATGGAGAGAAAACGTAAACATGTACCACGGGCGAAGCCGGGGCGGACCGCTAGTAAATAATAAAATAATAAATAGTGTATTAGATTTGTTATTGTATCTTGTATACCTACGAATAATTATTCTTACGTCTTGTTGGGAAATGTTCAAATACCTACCTATTGAAATAATTTACTGTTACAAATCATTAGTGTTATTAGTTTTGAGTGAATAGGCATGGATCAGAAATTCAGAATATAATATGCTACTAACTACTCAAATACATACATGTTTACACAACAAACACCACTGACCTCTATAACTATAAGTTATAGAGGTCAGTGACCGTCAGTGACAAACACTATGGATACCTACGCTCGCGAATGCAAATTCGGTGATTTACTAATTATTGATACCTAGTCATTGAATTCGTTTTGAAATAGCCTGTACTTTGTAATTTTTAGTGTTATAGACATTTATAAAATGTGGTGCTCATTTTTTTGTAATAAATCATCCCGAACGCTATTGTATTTTCGTTGTTTTATTTCAAGTGAACACCTAGGTATACAATTTTGTCACGAGCCGCCTCTGGCCTCTGGGTGAAATAAACAAGTCAAATGATTTTTGTTCTAATTGTATTTTGGTAGTAGTTTGTTTAGAATTTACATTACCATTGTTTAATTTTTATTTTGTATTTGCAGTAAAATAAAAAGATGAAAAACTTCATTAGGTATATTGTACGACACCTCACTCTGAATCGCGCTAGCGAAATTTTTTCGTTACAGAGCACATATACAACTTTCGGACAATCTTCATTGAGGCCGGCCGGCAAATCGAGTATGTCGAGAAACTTCACTTATTCGATGGAGGTATTCTACCTTCCTTCCTCCACAGTTGTGGGACCCCGACGTGCATTGAACACGCAGCTTTCTGATACTAGTAGCTAAAATCAAAACCACAGATATGTCTGTGATCAAAACCATAATAATATTTTTACCTATTATTTTACTAAAAGTCGAGTGCATCGAAATCGTAAATATGTTTTTCACCTTCCTGGTTTTTTTTCCATAGTAAATAGTGTTTTTGATTTGTTGTTGTATGAATAATTATTCTTACTTGTTGGTTATGAAATGTATTTTGAAATAATTTACTTTTACAAATCATTACTGATATTAGTTTTGAGTGAAAATGCTTGGATCAGCATAATATCATATTTGCTACTTCAAATACATGTTTTGATTAAAAAAAAACAATAGTGTAATGTAGGTAATAAAATAAAACTGCGTTTTATTGTAGGTAATCAATTTTGACATTATTTATTTCCCAAAATTACAATAAAATAGTTTACGCCAACAAATATAACTTTTATTTTTATAACAATCCTACTTCCTACTAATGCGAAAGTTCATACATGTTTCAAAAGAAAAACTTTTACTTTTACTATTATTTCAATTTATCCGGTTTAATTAAGACTTAATATTGATACATATGATCATTATAAATACAAATAGGAATTAACAATATAACGAATACGTGGCACAACTAAAATTTTACCGATACCACCCGTGGTCATTCTCCTTTGTGGGTCATTTGTAACAGGATGGCGGTTCTACAGCGAAAAAAGAAAAATGATGGTCAGAACGCTGATACCGGATACCTTAAGATACTGTAATATAAAATATTACTAGATTAGATAAAATATTATAGGTAGTATCTTCACCGTGTGTGACGCGCTTTACATTCACGCCATCTAGAGTTAAATCTTTATCATTTTTGTATACGTCTGTGTGTGTAAACGACCCTGTATGCAATGACAGATGTTATAATGCATTTTTTTACCGAATTGGGTGGACTTTAAGGCAATGATATGACATATTTCAATAAAATATAATATTCAGTAACCGCCATGACTATTCCTACGACCTTAATCTTTTCCAATTACGCAAAAACTCAAATAAACTAGAAATGTAGAATTCAGCGCCATCTAGCGGGACATTGGCTGGGAACAGATCGTAGGAATCACCTTAACATTAATTCACTATGAATATGACTCGCTCGCTGTTTAAGCCTGTCCAATGCGTTCTTTTCTCGACTTTTTTGTAACTTAAAAAACTGAAGCTGAGCCGCGAACCGCTGCATCGTCTCGTCCGGTTTGTGCACACACATACTGACCCACAACAACAATGTTCATGGCGTCCCTCTGCAGGCGCAGAGCCCTCTCCCGGGGCCAGTCGCGGGGCGCCCGCAGCGCGGCCGACGCGACCTCGGCCGCGAACCGCTGCATCGTCTCGTCCGGTTTGTGCACACACATACTGACCCACAACAACAATGTTCATGGCGTCCCTCTGCAGGCGCAGAGCCCTCTCCCGGGGCCAGTCGCGGGGCGCCCGCAGCGCGGCCGACGCGACCTCGGCCGCGAACCGCTGCATCGTCTCGTCCGGTTTGTGCACACACATACTGACCCACAACAACAATGTTCATGGCGTCCCTCTGCAGGCGCAGAGCCCTCTCCCGGGGCCAGTCGCGGGGCGCCCGCAGCGCGGCCGACGCGACCTCGGCCGCGAACCGCTGCATCGTCTCGTCCGGTTTGTGCACACACATACTGACCCACAACAACAATGTTCATGGCGTCCCTCTGCAGGCGCAGAGCCCTCTCCCGGGGCCAGTCGCGGGGCGCCCGCAGCGCGGCCGACGCGACCTCGGCCGCGAACCGCTGCATCGTCTCGTCCGGTTTGTGCACACACATACTGACCCACAACAACAATGTTCATGGCGTCCCTCTGCAGGCGCAGAGCCCTCTCCCGGGGCCAGTCGCGGGGCGCCCGCAGCGCGGCCGACGCGACCTCGGCCGCGAACCGCTGCATCGTCTCGTCCGGTTTGTGCACACACATACTGACCCACAACAACAATGTTCATGGCGTCCCTCTGCAGGCGCAGAGCCCTCTCCCGGGGCCAGTCGCGGGGCGCCCGCAGCGCGGCCGACGCGACCTCGGCCGCGAACCGCTGCATCGTCTCGTCCGGTTTGTGCACACACATACTGACCCACAACAACAATGTTCATGGCGTCCCTCTGCAGGCGCAGAGCCCTCTCCCGGGGCCAGTCGCGGGGCGCCCGCAGCGCGGCCGACGCGACCTCGGCCGCGAACCGCTGCATCGTCTCGTCCGGTTTGCCCGCACACGCTACGGCGTGCTCCATCAGCTTTGTGCATACGCGCTCGCCGAAGTTTGCGAATATCATCTGTTTTTATGGAAAAATTATAAATTAGTAAAGGCAGAATAAAGTGTCTTTTAATCCATCAGGCCCCGGAATCACAGACACAATAGAAAATCTATTGTGTCGCGGCCGGATCTGGCCGTTCGGGGCTCAATGGGTTAATTGGCCAAACTTAAAGAAAAAAAAGGGCATATCCGTGAAAATTCTTCGGCAAGATTCAAAGATACCGAAATCGTCGCCTTACTACATGACATGACGGTATTGCCATCACGCGACCTTGAAATTTTACACTCAACGAACTAAAGAAGTTTCACTTCAATAAGCTGTATTTTTTTTGTCAAAATTGAAAAAAAAGATAGGTATACAACGTTTAGTATTGTAATAAATCAACAAAAGTAAAAAAAAAAATTTTGACATCCACATTAATTTTAACAAAAAAGTTAACAACTACTTTATAACAAACTAACCCTGAACACAGTAGAACGCGTCACATTGAATTTATCTTTTCCTTTCTTTTCCTCCACTGTCAGGAAGTTGACCAATTTGTTAATGTTCTGTTCATCAGTAAAGAACTCAAATAGATATCGTTCACCTTCCTCCATGTCTTCGGGATTTGTATCCAATGCAAAGTTCTGCTCTTTTTGAGGTGCTGCTACCTACAATATTGTTTAGACAATATTGATTATTGTTTAGATTGACACAAAATATACGAAGATTACGATTAACTGAATAAATATTTATTGGTAATTGAAGAAATAATTAAATTCGCGTTTCTAAAAGATGAATAAACAAACATTGATTGTTATTTTTCGATATTTTTACAGCTATGTATGTGCCAAGGAAATGACTAAAGATTTGTGGTGAATTCAAGTAATTAGGAACCTAAAATATGTAATCATATTATGTTGAAAAAAAAAAAGGAATAATGTCTACCTTGATATATTTCGGCCAAGTATAAAATCCACAGGAGAAATTTCTTAGCCAAGGCTTATCCCACTCTTCGTCGGTTTTTAATTCTCTGTCCGGTGACCAAAGTGCCCATTCAAGATCTTTTCTATATCCTGAAAAATATTTAATACTTTACATAAAATTATTCATGCAAGTAAAAGATAGGAATAAACTGTATTTAGATATTGCAAAATACACACATGAAAAAGGAAAGGAAATTCAGATATGTATTATAGAATGTATGAGGAAAGATTTTTTTAATATTTCCAAAAGTCAGTTTTGAAGAAATAAAATTTGGCCATTTATTATTTTTTTTCCATACCTGGTATATGATTTTCTGGTTTGGGAACACCAGCAACTTCATACGGATCCACATTGATTTTCTTCACTTTCCTCTTGCGTTGTTTAATAGCGTACAGAGTTAATCTGCCGGCAATTCTTCTGACGGTAATGTTTTCATGTACCAGAGACTTCACGAAGAGTTTTACAGCTCTAGGCGGATACGGTGTTTGGAGAGACGGACAGAATGTTAGCATTTGCATTACTAACTCTAGGCGACGCCATTGGCTGAAAACGAATCTCATATTTTAATAAGCAACAAACATTTTTTTAAAATTTTTTTCAGTCATTATAACTTTGCATTGAAATGATTACTAGTTTTATATTTGAAAAAAATTTGTAAATAACCAATTTACAAATGGCTTGGAAGCGTCTATTACAATTATTTTACGCACTTCCTATAGTTGATAATTTATTCAACTTACCCATTAGAAGACTCAGCAATATCCACCATTTCATTAATAAGTTCTAGATACAACTTTTCAGCGCGGTCCGAAAGTGCTTCTTCAATTTCCTTGGCTCTACTGAAGAGAGATTGAAACTCTGGATCATTGAACTGTTCCTTTGTCATCAGACGTTTTGCTGTATCAATGCAAGCGTCTGTTATCGTGAGTCTTGTGTTTGTGGCCGGGAAGTGGCGGTGCAAAGAGTCGCTGAATCCTTGCTCGAGTCTAGGGAAATAAAAGAAATATTTATTTATTAAATTGTTATAAATATTTATAAAAAACTTGTATATCGATAAATCCGAAAATTTCCCATGGGTTTTGCTTCCAATATATTTATTTCTGTGAAAGTTAGAAACCAATATTAATTTATAACTTTAATTACAAATAAAAAATGTATTTTTTATGATGAATTAAGTTTGGTGGAAAAAGTTAAAATATTTATGTTTAAATTGAATTCCTCACCTATGTATACTTTGTTTTTCACTGACTGGCGCTTTCAACATCGCCGGCCACAGGGCCCTAACGACCTCCCAATCTTGCTTGGCGAGAATTGGCCCTGCTTTGGGCCCTAACAGGATGCAAAGAGCCCCTTTATGTTTCTCGTGCCATTCATCCCCCTCCCCTATTGTGTTGAAAAGCTCGACTATTTTAGGCACAAGTACCCGGTATGAATATGCATAGTGACTGAGCATCCAATATAGACGTAGTTGCGCTGCGATGCGCACCTGTAACGAATAGCAAGATTATTTATCACGATAGATCTATTTGCAATTGCCAATTGAAATATTTGCTTATAATAATTCGAAATATTATACTGGAGGATTTATTACAAATCCTTATTGCTTGTAATTGAGTGATGAGGTGTTTGTATCACTTTTATTTTACCGAAAATTTAACGAACTTTAAATAAGCATATTCGCGTAACTAACTTGTATAAATCGGCAAATAAGAAAAGGAGATCAAAAACTCACAGAACTATATGTATTGATGGACAGTTCATACAAGGCGTTCAGGCCAAGTAGAGCCGAGGGTGTCATCCCGGAGTCACACACCAGATCTAGTCTTGCATCATCTTGGAGTCTTGCAGCATCTGCCAATAGCATCCTCAGACGAGCACCACCAGATTTCACTGGTCCCCCACCCAACCCCCCTCTGCCTTCTAAAGCACGTTCTAAAGCACCGTATGAACGCATTCGGGTTTCTAAACTAGGCCCGTTACGGAGGTTTTTCATTACTATCACTCTCTCCCAGACCTGGAATGAAATAGTTTATTAGCTTCATAGGAAAATGTGGAAAACGTTGTTAGTTGGTATAAAAACAAACCACTTTAAATAATAAAGAAACTCTGTTAACATATTAAACACAGAATCAGTGGCATTGGCTAAAATAATAACATAAACCATGAACAAAAAAGTGCAAAAGTGTAAATGCTGCTAGGAAAATTAATTATGCTTACGATGACGTAATGTTTTGTATGAACAAAATGCTACAAATTATATTTGATAAGCGACACATAGATAGTTGTACCTGTAGCAACATATCCAAACCACGTGTATCATCTGTCTTCTCAGTCAACATACGAGCCTGAACATCGAGGAGTAGACGTGTCAAGGTAGCCCTTAAGTTCATACCATCCAAGGTAACTGAGTACTTAACACCATTGGAGTAAGGCATATTTGTTGCTGGTACGTGGGATTCTAAACTGAAATTTACAAGTAAGTGTATTGTTATTGTTAATTAAATAAGACAAATTAAAAAAAAAATTCATATCGTAGAATGCCTTTAATTAATATACTTAAACATAAATACACTCACAGTGGAACAGGCTCCTCATTGGGTGGCGGTAAAAGTGTGCTACATGACAGCACAGAATTTATTATATTTAAACTACGTAATCTTCTCTCGCGGCACATTGGTCGCTCATTATTTAGCCACTGCTTAAGTCTAGTTATTTCTGGCTTCATATATCGTTCTACCAACATCTGGGCACATTCCGCTTCTTCTTTACACGGCACATGCCATTTAAAGTTCGCATCCTGCATTAAACACCCACTGCCCCACTCTCGGATAGGTAACCATTTTTCTGGAGCACTTCCATAATCTTTTGGCGAACATCTACCTTCCTTTAAATCGATATAAGCCAAAGAATTAAATATGTTAGCCAAACAATCAGAGGCACGAGTTAATGCGTAAGTGGAATGCAATTTGAGCGCTTTGTCAAGTACTGGCAAAATTTGAGGAATATATTTCAGTAGAACTGTCCCATCGCAACATACAACTTGCATAAATAGAACGAGTCTGTACACAAGGTCACGTGGTGGATTTTCCTCGCGTAGAGCTTCTTCTGTGGATAGAAGTTCGAGTAGTTCTTCACTAAGCTGTGGTATAAACGCCGCAAGTGTTGCTTCTGCATCTATACGCGCGAAAGATTTCAACAAAACACCAATCATGCTTCCAGAAACATTAGTTTCGTATGTTGATTCAGTCGCAAACGCCTTAAACTTTCGAAGAGCTTCCTTAAATATTTTTGGCGAACATTGCATTAAAACTGACAGCACTGCGGACGAAATAGCAGTTTCCATCACGGCATCTGTCTTACTGCGAATCCAATCGGAGTCTTTAGTGTCCAATCGGGCAACTTCCATAGTACTAGATTCGATAATTGTGAGCAATTTATCCAGAAACACGAGAACAAAATCTTCTAATTGTGCAGTCGATTCGCACGTTAAGAGTTCTTCTTCTGTCAAATCCGTCCAGTGCTCGTGAGCAGAGCTGCAATCTACATAGGATATCATGCTGCTGAACATTAATATCAAATGCAAGGTGACTATTGTTTTTTTAATGTCATTTGGGTCGAGGCCGGGTAGGACGGCCATTAAAATGGGGACAACGTGAGTTTGTCCCTCTGGATACCCGGCATCGGCGCCCCTGAGCATGGGCCTGGCTATCGCTGCGACAGCGGACATAGCGGCTGTAACTCGGTGAGGCTCCGTAAGTGAGGTCAGAGCAGTTTTTAGTTTCTCCAGCAAAGGAGGAATAACTATGGCAGGTCTCAATGTAGCAAGATTTTGTAAAGCGACGGATACATCTAGTAATCCACTTCGCGTATATACAGCTTGGTATGTCGGTTCAAGGACGAGTTGAACGAATTCCGTAATATCTTCTTCTCGGAGTTTGTAAGCGTCGGGCGTTTTATTTTCCCAGGATTCCAAATATTTTTTTTCACTTTCTCGCCGAACTCTGAAAGTTGTTTTCAGTTTAGTATAATGCAACAATACGCACAGTTATTATTAGACTGTGAAGTAATTCTTTAAAAGGAATACAGTTTCATAAATAAAATGACAATAATATTTTTGTGAGTAGTTCAAAGATATAAAATTACCGTAATACCTGTTTAAAAACTCTCTGGCTAATTTTTTAAGCAAATCCCTCAACTTGTACGACCATCGACCCGCATTTGCACTGTGTAAGTAACTTTCTACACCCGCTAAGAACGATCGTAAATGCTTCATAACCACACCATCAGGGTTAATTGACCATACAATCCATGATGCCACGTACTTCATATCTACGAAAGGAAATATAATAAAGGTAATATTGTTTCATTAATTGTCAATAATTTTACTGTGAGTATATTTTTAAGCAAATTATACTAGATAACTGGATAGACATTGATCTGTCCATTTAACTCATATTAATAAGAAATCTTGTCAATAGTGTTCATTGTAGCAATGCATTAAATTACCCAAATTGTTATGTTTATTGTGGTGCATATCCTTGTAAGATACGGGTAGATTTAGAGCATGAAGGAATCTCATAAACATTTTCGGTGCGTGTGGACTCCAGTCTACTGCTCCAGGATTCCTCTTAGCTAAATTGGCGAAAAGTATCATTATGTCCTAAAAAGCGAAACAACAAATTATATTCGTGATTTCGGTGGCACGATAATCTTATATATAAAAATGAATCGCAAAATGTGTTGGTAAGCGCATAACTCGAGAACGGCTGAACCGATTTCAATAATTATTTTTTTATTATATTCCTTGAAGTACGAGGATGGTTTTTATGTAGAGAAAACGTAAATATGTACCACGGGCGAAGCCGGGGCGGACCGCTAGTATTATATAAGGAGAAATAATATATTTTGCTCACCGTAACACCACAATGCGAATTTGCGCTGGTATCCCATAGTGTATTAAGTTTATCAAACCACAGTTCATGTCCTTGAGAGGCGTAACGTGGATTCAATCCAACCGGTAGAAATACCAGTGGTCCATTCATATGACTACTTGAAGACCAGGGATTCATGTAAGGCAAAAATTCTTCAAGCATTTCCTTTGTCGCCCCAACATCGAAATATCTAAAAGAAATGTAATGATGAACCAAAATGTAATGTGAAACCATAATGAAAAGGTTAAATTCTTAAAATTGTTTCATTATTAATATTACACACGAGACTGAAATTTCAGGCATATGTGGTACTTGATTATTTCTCTTAGAGCAATATTTTATAGGAAAGTTTACTTACGGTCTAGCACACTTCACCATAGACAAATAAGACCCCTCGAGGGACCTAAAAGGAAATTGATTATATTAGATTTCAGTTCGTTTTATCAAAACAACGCCATGCATAAACTGCCACCATACATGATGGATGGTTTGATCTTATGATAAAAATAGTTTATTGTACATTGAAATCACGAACAACTTATTAATCTAAAAAAAAGGAAGAAAGGAATCAAAGTAAGGATTTAGGAAAGTTTTTATTTACATTCAGAAGAATTTACAGTGGAGGTGTTACCAAATTAAAAATATAATTAAGACCCAGTAATGCTTTGTTTTGCGAGTAATAATCTTATTTAATCAGGAAAATAAATGTATACTGAAGTAAGAATTTTTTTATAAAAGGTGGGTCTATAGTATCATGATGATGAATTAGATGACGGAACCCGAACCACCTGCCACCGTAAAAGCACCCATGATTTAACCATCATTACATTGGTTCGTCCTCTGTTGGTGACGCCAGGCCGAATAATTCGAGTGCGTCATCTAGCCCATACCCTGATAAGAACTTTCGTACCATATCGATCACTGAAGCCCCTTGCTTCCCAGATCTTTTGGGCCTGAACAAAACAATTGTTAGAATAGTCTTAATATAGCAATGCTATAAAATTCTGTGTTAAAAATGTTTGTCCGCGAAATGGACACGCATTGAATGCAGTAAAATACGAAGTAAATGGAAGATCAATGAAGTGATTATTATACTTGAATTCCTACTACTCTTGAAATATTAAAATAATTCCAAACCCTGTCATTCTTGCTAAGTATAATATAATATAACATTTTCTAAGCTGTTTCTATTTAATATTATTACTTATATATATATTTAACTATGATGCAATTGCATTGAGTAATGCACAGTCATATTTTCATAATTAACATGCAAATATATGCATTGTAAAATAAATAAAAAAACGAATAATACTAGTAGCGCGATATACTTACGTGAGGTAGTGATACATTCCAATCTGTGTTGAATTCTTATCAAATAATGTTTTTCCAAGTTCATACAGTGGTCTCCATGGCAATGTTAGCTCCTCCGGTTTAATTAAATGTCTTTTC
The DNA here is from genome assembly GCF_061535455.1 of Colias philodice. NCBI lineage: Eukaryota > Metazoa > Arthropoda > Insecta > Lepidoptera > Pieridae > Colias > Colias philodice. The sequence goes on along the minus strand of NC_143103.1, from coordinate 5,388,318 downwards.
CTATTAAATTCAAATAGAATTTAAGAATCGATAACACTCATAGAATTTTAATAATTGTCTTTTTAAAGTAAGTATCTTTTTAAAGATAAAATTGAAATTTTTATACCTATGAAAAAAAAATCTGACCAATTTGCTTATGTTACTTAGAAAAAATGAATATACTATTAATTAAATCAACCCAATTACATTGGTTACTAGTTAACAAAAACTTACTTGATAAGCATGATAAACAATGTGGTAAATTTGTGAATTTTACATGGCTCCAAATCAGGAATGAGGATCAGTTCATATGCAAGCTTTATGAAGTTTAAGTGATCTTCTTTGCTGAATTTCAGTCCATATATTCTGATATATCTGTGAAAATATTAAATAAATATTATTTATAACATAGAATTACTTTAATTTAATCAACTTCCTGCCATAGATATACATATTATGACTCATAAGCCGTTGAATTAATTGAAGCAAATATGCAGGATCAATTTTAAACAGGGTGTGGTAGGCAAAATCCGAAACTATGATAAATATTGAAAAACACTGAATGGAGTGATGAGGCCAATCTAATTTAAATACTCCTGGGAGGACTATCTGTAAAATATTCGAATCCAGTAATCTAAATTAATAGGTGAATATTAATTATTCAAAAACCTATTGGTGCAGTTGTAGTCTTCATTAAAATCTACCTTGTAATTTATTTCAGTGTATTTCAATATTCCTACTATTATTGGATTTCACCAACCACGCGCCATTGATGTTCAAAAATCCACCCTGTATATCCAAACATGGAACATATTTTAATCCAAGCAGATTTTGTACACAAAGTTCAAAACTTATAGCTTATGCATATGGCTCAGCTGAATCAATGATTCATTTGAAATGAAAAATTAAACAAATTCCTTTCTTTATAAAATTTTTTATTCATATATATTATTTTTTGCTTCTGTTCTCAGTTTATAGACAACCAAGCATTTTTGTTCTTTTTTTTTTTAAGTAATTGTAAATACCGTATTAATATAGTAATTGTAATAGTTGGTGTAATAAATAGATTTTTTGCCTATTAGACTATATAAGCTTCTTGAATAGACAAACAATCGAACTTTTGGCATCTTATAACATTGATGAGGCTATAAAAATACAGAGAATTATAATATTCACTTAAAATTTAATCAATTTCATGGTCATTGCTCCCCAATGCCTTAACTCAATGAGATTTGGCTTTTACATGAAAAGAAAATCATCTATGGGCAACCTTGATTTATTTAAAGACTGATAAGACAACCATTTGGCAAACATCTTCAGTCATAGAAACAGGCATATATTATGTAGTATTATTCAATCATATAGGATTATTATATACACTAACATAGTCTGACTTATTATAAATAATATTCTAACATTTAAATGTCTAAAACTTAAAAAAAATGATTTTATTAAATTAAAACTACTTTATTCCTGTTTACAGATTACTCATTACCTATCTTCCGTATTGGAGATAAAAATTGATATATCATAGGTAATTAATGATGACATTCTTATTAAAGCATAAAGAAACTCATTATTTGTGCTATAGTAAAATCTACTTAATCCATCAGTCCTCGGAATCACAGACACAATAGAAAATCTATTGTGTCGCGCCCCGATCGGGGCTTACGGTGGTCAATGGGTTAAATGAATTCTTGGAATGTACAAAGCATTGACCTCTGTGTGTAATGCATGTGCAAGTTCTGGGTTGGGGGCAGCTATTTTAAACTAGGATAGTTTGCCAAAGGTTAGCGTTTAAGACAGCTGTAATAAATTTTCGATATGGCTTTTAAGCAGGCATTAAATATTTTAACAGAAATTGATATGATACTCTGCATTCATTTTGGTCTTCATAACTATTATGGATAGTAGAAAATAAAAAAAAAAACAATTACTTCATCAGCCTGGAGGTCCATACGCCGCAGGCTGGTTTCATTTCCCGCAGCATTACCGCCTTCGCCAGGTTGGTCTTCACCTGTACGAGAAACCTGTTGGACTCCTCATCGAGCACATCAGCATATGGCAACAGATGGTTGGTCAAAATTTCCTTCTGAGGACGAAATCCCAACTTTTTCACCCTCTCTTCCGTCGTCACCATAAGCTCAAATTCGTCGTCTAGCAGCATTTTCACAGATTTTTATGAATTATTCGTAAATCACACCATTTACGTACATTTATTCTTGAGGATACATTAATATAATAACACAAATAACAAATTTATTACAACCGCACTATCAATTACTGTTATAGACACCGACAGAGAAATATCAAAACAACATTGAATTTATACAAGTCATTGATTTTTATTCCGCAAGAAATGAATTCTGAATGATCACTACGAATTTACGTTCCATTTTACGAAATTCTATGGTCAACTTGACATTTTAGTTGTTTTATTCTTTGAAAACTATTCCAACGATGAATCGTCAATCGGGAAATTGGAAAATGTCTGTTGAAATATGACGTAAACATGACATAGACATTTGGATTTGTCGAATCACTAATGTCAGTGTCATCGTAAATTATGCACAGACTATTAATATTAAATAAATAAATAATAAATATTCCCGGACAATTTTCACACACGGCACGATCTGGTCCCATACTAAGCCGTCGCTTGTGTTATGGAAACCAGATGGCTGATAAACATACATATATAATTTTAAATAAAAACTTATATAGATAATTAACATCATCACACAAATATTTGCCCCGGGTGGGAATCGATCATTCGAACAATTCTGGCTTGTAAGGCAGGGTCACTACCAACCAAGCCAACCGGCCAGTAGATTATTAAAGTTATAGAACTGCAATAAAAAATAATGTAAGCTGTAATATTGATTTTTGTATGTTCTTGTGGTTCTTCCATATTATCTAGATAAGGGCAGATTCTTACATAATATTATAAATCCAAGCTGCTTGCTCTCTGCATGTCTGATCGCGACTAACTCAAAAACTACTGCACCGATTTTCATTCTGTTTTCAGTTTTCACCAATGGATAGCGGGATTCTCAAGGAAGGTTGAAATATGTAGGTACAAGATCACTGGTAAGATAAGAATACATAATTTGAAGTTTCATAATCACTTCTCCCATCGACACAATGAAATAATTGAACACTGATTAATTTTAAATATTTATTACATTTCGATAACAAGTATAAAACCAGTCAACTTCATCAATAAGCATGATTTGTAAATGTGATTCAGTTTTATTATTTATTTTATTTTTTTATGAAATGACAGTTTCTCGCTGTGTTGTGTATAAACTGGCGGCAAACACAATATCTCTTTTGATGGCCGTTGAAGCTTCCATCATCTTCGCCTGTAGTTTCGGATCACCGATAGCCACTGCTGCATCTTTTACATCAACCAGAAGCTGAAAAGATTTAAAATAGTATTCACACAAATATCCATAATACTCCAAAGTTAAAATGGACAATAGATAAACTCCCATAGATAAATACACGCGACAGGGGTAGGTTTATTAGATAGGGCAGAAAATATAAGAAAATAAAAAAAAAAATAAAAAAATATACCGGCCCAATTGATAACCTCCTTTTTTGAAGTCGGTTAAAAATTAGCATAGCTTAACAATTCTGTATCGACATACAATACCTATTGTAGGTATGTCTTTTAGAAATGTGTACAGCCAGCATAATTGATTTGAATTCTCATGACAAAATCGTTAAAAAATCTATTTACAAAATTAAGATATTGTTAAAATAAATATTTCAAAACAATTACCTCATGCAACTGCTGAATGCATCTAACAATAATTCCCTCTTGTACATCAGTGAGATCCATGATTTCCGCGAAAGGCTTTTCCAACGCCCATTCGTATACAACACGCACAAGGCCAAAGTTCAATCGCTCTTGCTGACCCTCAAATTGGGATACCTGAGAAGAAAGTGGCAAATTTATATTATTAAATTTCCTCATAATAAATGATGGTTAATTCATAATGATTAGAGTTCTGCAGAAAGTAATGGATGTATTGTTGATGCTTTCATTTAACATTACAATTCTTTTACATTAACATAATAATATCTTTGGGTTCGTATTTAGCTTTATTGTAGTAATGACTTTTTTTGCACCGTCAATAATCAACTGAACAAGTTTTGTGTTGTGGTAATCTTACATTACGCAATATTTTCTAAATAAACAAATTACAAATACATATAATAACTATGTAAGTAGTTGTTTTGATAATCCACATACACGTAAAATTACTTTAATCTATCTGTAAAGTAAAATTTTAAACACAATATCACAGACATGTATCAAGATAGACTAAGCGAGTGTATGTACTTCCCGTGTCCAAACTAAGTTTATGAACCTTACTTGACGCTGGCCTACACTCAGTCCGCGCTTGCAGTTCGCCAAGGAAAGACGTGAAGCTGAATAAAGTAAAATGCCGAATTGCGCCGTTATAAACTGTAGAAACTCCACAGCTGTGAGTGGCCGAGTTAGCATAGATGTTTCATTCCACCGGTAAGTAATTTTCTAATCAGAATATGCACTATTTATTTTAAAATCAAATAAAGAATATCTGTGGAAAACGATCGTGACAAACACGGATACCAAATCATACGAAATGATTCGACATACATTGCGGCTTTTACTTGGCACGGTAAAGATCGAGTCGTATGATAACAAGCAATGAATAGCGTCTTCTCATTTTTCTGTTCTCATTTTTCTGTCCAATTTTGTGGTTAGTGATGTTCATTTGATGCAACAGTTCTCGATTCTAATCGATTTTATAATCGAACAGAAAAATGATAATTTGAAGGAGCAATTTTTCAGAAAAAAAGGCATAGATTTTTTTTGTTATTTAATACGATTGACCTAGAACTTTTAAGTATTTTAATACAAAGGTACTCAAAATAAATATTATGACATGGACGCCATTAGTTAAAGTGTCATCTTGGGAGGTTTTAAGAAAACTCCTTATTGCTTAGACTATGTTTGTTTTTTCAGTTTTCCAAGTAACCCGAACATAAAAGAAAAATGGATTGATGCAACGGGACATAAAGATTGATTGATTGACAGTTTCATTACTTTCTTTCGATGGCCTCTCTAGTACGTAGTACACGGTAACTCAATGGGCATATGTAAGAAAAAGCTAAAACACATTAGTTTACTTGTTAGAATATTAAAAGGTTTATACATTTATTTTATCATTCCTCTGTCTATGGTAATTATCATTTTTCTGTCTTGAATCGATTTAGTAATCGATTACGATTCATTTATTTAATTACCTCTTAGACATAGATCTAGTTTGATCTGATTTCTTTCGATTTACTTCGATGGGATAGGACGATACTAGAATCGCCGCGCGAGTGGCGTCCTAATCGATTTAGCGTAAAATGAAATTACCATCACTAAAAAGCGCTCGTGACGTCATAACGCGTCAAGGTCAGTACAAAAAATATGACACGCTTGGTTTTCATACAGATCGCGGTACTTGCGTAGTCTATCTATGTCTGTGCTGTGCACAATATATATACAGTGGTGGACGTTTAATTAGAAACATGTAACAGGATGAAGTAGTCATCAAATTTATTTACTTTTGTATATTAACGTATTAGAGATTAAGCATTTTTTCATATTTAATAGAACACCCGTTTATCTAGTTTTATAATAAATTGCTTAATTTTAATCAAACGTTAGCTTAAATTAATAAAATTAAACAACTTTAAGTGAAGTCTGATTTCCAAGCATTTTCAGTCTGGACAACAAATTAGAAACAGCATGCTTCGAGTGTTCCAAAGTCAAAACCTGTTGAAATGCCGCCAATATTTTTTTCTTCTACAAATATTTGCACCGTTTTTTAAACATTCCGTTGAAAAGTTTCTGAAAATTAATTTGCTTTACAGTATAAATGGTTAAAAGTAAGATCTGTGACCCATCAACAAGAAAAATAATTTTAAGTTTACATTTTGACAAAAACTGGAGTTACAGGAAAAAATAAAATCATTTAGAGTGTTCGATAAAAATATATTCAATGCTACAGTTCATTTAAAAGAGCATGGTACTTCTGATTAAGTGCCTAAAAAAGCTCGACCATGAAAAACCACTGCTCGCGAGCATAGGCAAATAATTCTTTTCGCAAAGATGGATCCATTTAAAGGTGTCAATTCTATTAGAAAATATGTTTTTTCAAACGTGTTAAAATCTCATACAATCTAAGGCACGACGTTGTAAAGCCGATGTTGTCTATAAAGATTATAACAGTCTAAAAACAACCCCATACGTGCCCATAGTATAATGTTTCCTCCGCCATGCTGAACTGTTTATTTATTATCTAAGGCCTGGTTAACTGAACGACGCGCGTATCCTTTGCCATCAAAATTGATTAAATGAATCTTAGTTTCATCCCAAAATAAAACTTTTTCACTGGCGGAATTTCCACTAGCAATTTCTTAGTAAATGAAAATCGTCGTTCTACTGTACTGCCTAGTAAGAAGCTGTACTTTCCTGGCGTCTCTCCCAAAAAATTTTGCCTCGATTTACTGCCTGCGAACCGATCTCATCGACGCATTGTGAGGTTCATCTTCGGAAAAAACTAATTTTATAATAGAATTTGAACTTTTAAATGGATCCATCTTTGCCAAAAGAATCATTTGCCTATCCTTGCGTGCAGCGGTTTTTCATGGTTGAGCTTTTCTAGGCACTTGATCGGAAGTACCATGCTCTTTTAAATAAACTATACCATTGAATATATTTTTATCGAACACTCTAAATGATTTGCAATTTTCCTGTAACTCTAGTTTTTGTCAAAATGTAAACTTAAAATTATTTTTCTTGTTGATGGGTCACAAATCTTACTTTTAACCATTTATACTGTAAAGCAAATTAATTTTCAGAAACTTTTAGATTAGAATGTTTAAAGAACGTTGAAAATATTTGTAGAAGAAAGAATATTGGCGGCATTTCAACAGGTTTTGATTTTGGATCACTCGAAGCATCCTGTTTCTAATTTGTTGTCCAGACTGAAAATACTCAGAAATCATATTTCACTTAAAGTTGTTTATTTTTATTAATTTAAGCTAATGTTTGATTAAAATAAAGCATTTTCTTATAAAACTAGATAAACGGGTGTTCTATTACATACGAAATAATACTTAATCTCTATTACGTTAATATGTAAATGTTAAATGAATTTGATGACTACTTCATCGTGTTACGTGTTTCTAATTAAACGTCCACCACTGTATATAAATAAACATAAAAAAATTAACTCACCCCATGTTTAGCTTCAATAGAGCACAACTCCTCTTCAATCGCTTCAATGGCTTTAACACCCTCCGTCAATTTGTCAGTTAGCACTTGATCCACATGCGTTTTCGCTTGGAAAACAAAACAACTCAGTAATGCAGCGATTTCTGCTGGATTCTTATCCGTAAACACATTTCTAAAGACCAATTCTGATATAATTAGCTCATTTGTACCCATACAACATGCGACTCTGCCTTTAAGAATGACACTGTCATGTTCGTCTATATAATTTAGTTCTCGTAAAACTAAGAGTCTTCCTTGATAGTCCGGGTAGAGAGCTAGAGATTCAAAAGACAATAGGCGTTTGTATTTATCCCGTTTGCGCTCAGCCTGTTTCCTTTCGTATACTATTGCGAACTCGTTTTTGAAATTCGCGATGCCCGTGCTTTTCTTTTGCGTGTCTAGTTCAGCCTAGAATGAGAAATCAGATATGAATAATGAATATAACGTATTTTTAATGCTTATATTTAGATTAAAAAAAAACTTTTACTTGATTAGCTTCAAAGCGTATTACTTTTAAGTACTATGGCCGTTAAAATGGGAGTGAATAATATACAAAAAACCTAGCATTGCATTTATTGATTTATTAAAAAATAAGGATTTAAACTTCAATTGAACTGATTTTTTTGTACATGAAAAAATCAGTGCGCCTAACAGATTTACCTTCAATTTATTCATTTTATCGAGCGAGTGCAGTAACTCTCCTGTAGAAATATTAAGTGACTGCGTAAGACTGATCATTTCGAGCGCACTAGCGCCAGTCCGCACCGCGTGGCTCAAACGGGACAACTCTTGTACTGCGTTCGCGCAACTCGTGCCTACGGGCGCGTCTTTGAACCTGGAATATTTATTGTTTATTTTCATGAGCATTATTATTTATTATATTTTAATGCTTTAGTATACATTATAGGAAGTTTAAGCGGAGTAATAACTCAGGCCCCGGAATCACAGACACAATAGAAAATCTATTGTGTCGTGGACCGATCGGGCCGTTCGGGGCTCAATGGGATAACAAAAAATGGCACATTGGTTATTATGAGCGCGCTATCGTAGAGCGTAGATAGTATTGAAGAAAAAATAATGCCAACTGCAGGGTAGTTGTAAAACCAACAAAATATTATCAAAACACTTTTGAATAAAAATTGATTTTAATTTTATTCAAATTTTTATGTGAATTTCTTTTATATTATGGTGTGTAAGAAACTGTTGTGTAATATCCATTATTAATAGATATTATCACTCCTGAATTACCTTGGCATTTGCCGTTTTTCCCAATCTTGTACAATAATACTTGCATCAATCTTCAAACTCGTCTTGGTGACCGCAATGATGTTCTTTGCCGCTATTGTTAATATAGTGTGCTCTAAAGTGCTTTCCTCAGTGCCTATATAAAAAAACGGTGAATTTTTCATATGCATTTAATAAAATATTTTAGTGGCGATATCAAGAGAATAAATAAAAATTTAGAAACTGGTGCAGTACAACTGTACTAAAATTTGTAAGAATTAAGTGGTAAAATAAATATCACAACATAAAATAAGCATATAAAATTATATGATTTATTTAACTCACCAATATGATCATACATAGCTGAAAAGCTCAGCATTCGGTACCACGCGTCATCGAGATCGAAGTTATACCTATTTGTGTCTTGTTCTACTGTGTTAAGGACTAACACTTTGTATGGAGTTTGACGAGGACCTAAAATTGAAGAAATAATAAAAAGATTGAAGTAGGTATTTCAAAAAACGACATTAATCGCTTAATTTATTACGCTTAAGTTATTTACGGTGTACAAAGTTTGGTTTGTTAAAAAATAATATATGATTTTACAAGAGATGTGTGGTAACTATTATTCGAGACTGATTTACCTACGTATGATATAGATACGCACAATATTTTTACGTCTGCATACAATTAAATACTTAGGTTCTATAACTCACCACTACTATTCAAATATATGCCCAACTGGTTGATATAAGGCCCCGCTGACAACAGCAATATTCTGCCAGCCACAAATTCCTTACAAACTTTAGGCTGGCTTAACAAAAGTGGCATCATTTCATTAAGAACATCAATATATCCCACTGCTGTATCATAGAAAGTGGCCAATGGGGTAAGATGGGATGCGAGGGGCGTTCCACATTTCTCTGAGTATTCCTTTTCGGCAATTTGGAGTAATTTCTTATTATTATCCTGTTGAAGAACTTGGTGCAGTTCTCGGAAGGAACGTTGCATCATACCCTCTACGGACACTGTGGCTACTCTGAAAATGTATAGGAAAAGTAAATGTTAGTGTTTATCAGTAGTACTTTTATTACATTTTTCTAATTATTTAATTATTTAATTGTACCTTTCTTTGATTTCGAAAGATAAAAATTCTACTGAATTTTTCAATTATCAAATGCAACATTCTTATCTGTAAGATTATAAAGGGTGTCCGCCGGCAGATTTTACACTTTAAAAAATAAAATAAAATGAACCATGAATACTATCAAAGTCATTTATTAATTATCTTACAGAAGAATAATGCGGATTTTATTTTTTAAAAAGCACTCCACTCAAATGGCGTCCTTCTAGCTGCAAACATTCTTGTAACCTTTCCTTCATGTTGGCGAAAACTCGCTTACAAAGTTCCGGATTGATCGCCGCAACCTCGCGTCGTATATTTTCTTGGAGGGCCGGTATTGTTGATGGTGAATTGCTGTATACGCGAGACTTTAAATATCCCCATAGGAAAAAGTCGCAAGGTGTCAGATCTGGTGATCTAGGGGGCCAGGCTATGTCGCCAAAGCGACTTATTAATTTTCCGGGAAAAAGTTCTCTCACTTTTGCTATTGAGTCCCTAGCAGTGTGTGCCGTGGCCCCAACCTGCTGAAAATTGGTCCTATTATTGTCACTAACATGACGATGCAGCTCCGGTATAAAAAAGTTGTCTAGCATTGCGCAGTAACGTTCAGCAATCTTCCGAATAGACTTACGCGGATTACGTAAAATTTCTCTTCTCACGTGTTCTACGTTTTCAGGCGTAGTAACAGACGTTGAAGGTCCAGGCCGAGGCTCATTTTTAAGTGAGCCAGAACCTCTGAACTTCTGTACCCACGACCATATTAATTGTTTTGATGGCCCATCGTTTAGTCGTCGGATTTCATAGCGTGAACAAAAAGGACGCCTCGCCACATTGGTCGAATTATTGTTCGCGAAATACGCCTCAACCGCAAAAGCGCGGTGTGCTCCTGTCCACTGACTCATGGCTACTAAATAATCTGCAACTCTGGCGCGTCGAATGATACCCCTATCCCCACCCTTCCGCATTATTAGTCGCCGTAAACACAATTCAAAGTGTAAAATCTGCCGGCGGACACCCTGTATAATAAAAACAGCATAAGTGTACAATGAATTCTGAGATATTTATAAGAAGCAAGGAAGATTGTCGTATGAAAAATAAATATGATTTACCGTAATAAACTCAAAATCATAGCATAAGTAAGCCTAAATTGAGAGGATAACTTCTGTGGAGTTCCCAACATCATTTCCTTTAGTGTCATTTGGTCTGGGACGCCATCTTTACATAAAATTATGACTGTACCCGTATCATCCAAACCTGGAAATATATTTTCATATTATGTAATTTAATCTTTGTGTTAGTTGCAGCCTTGCCTCATAAAAACTAGAAGTAAAATATATTATGATTGAAAAAGGGATGGTTTCAAGAAGCCAAAAAGATAATAATAAGGAAAGTATGTTTCCTTTCTAACATATAGGTTAGGTCCAAATTTTAAAATATTACTTAATAAAGTACATGAAACATTCCTTCCGACAGAAAGTGGAAATTTATATCCAGATAACATTACATACTTTGAAACCATTTCTCAATCAAAATACAAGCATTATTTATTCCTCTTCCATTACCTCTCCTTCCAGCTCTTCCAGCCATTTGTATGTACTCAGCAGGCACCAAACTGCGCGACTGAAGTCCGTCAAACTTTGTGATATCGTCGAATATAACCGTCCTAGCCGGCATGTTCACTCCCATCGCAAATGTTTCCGTTGCGAACAGGATTTTTACCTAAATTATTTGTATTTAAACCTTTGAAAATTTATTATTTAAATAAATGGTTTAGAGTCGAGCAAATTAAACTCTTACCAATTGTTCCTTAGGTTGCGCGTTTCACTAAACGAACTATAATTACATAGTGGGTTCAACAAAAAAAAAAACTTTAATTGTCTAAAGTTTAATAATAGATAAATAGTAAGTCTTAATAAAAGTGGTAATATATTATGTCACAAAAACTCAGAATAGGCAGGACTGAGACTAAGTAAAGCCGTAAATTTAAGGTTTATAAGCGGCTTTTGTATGTATACGAAAAGAGAAACATACTCACATAACCAGATTGGAACAACATTTCAACTATTTCTTTTAGAAGAGGCAATATGCCACTGTGATGGACACCAATACCATTTTCCAGAACTCTTTGTAGTCTTATAACCTGGGAAAAATATGCACTGATAGTTTTTTATTTGCCCAAATTAAATTATATTTTGACACTATGAAAATTCATGAATAGCATGGAAAATACATTGATTTTTAAAAAACAATTTGTAGGTTTTGTATAAAATTTAATGTTTTTGGCTATCTCTAAATACAATCTTATAGAACTAAACCTTAAAATTTTAACCCATTGAGCCCCGAACGGCCCGATCGGTCCACGACACAATAGATTTTCTATTGTGTCTGTGATTCCGGGGCCTGAGTCATTACGGAATATTACACAAAAGTATCTTCACGAAAATTAACAATTTTGTGCAATAAATACAATGTATTGTACCTGTGGTAACTTTCGATCAGGTTCCTTGAGCCTCTGAAGACATCTTTGGAAGAACAATCGGATGTGACCCTTTTCTTTAGCCGTAGTCAGATCAACGGACATCAAATTTTCCGCATTGTGATCGCATCTGTTTTTTTTTGTTAGTTTTTAAATGATTATTTTAGTATTTTTAGAAAGTTACAAATATCATAATATCCCAAATGACGACGGATTTATCGAAATCCGAAATCTAGTTTTTTTTTGTGTATGTGTATAACCTTACGTGTAATGTAACCAAATGATAATGTAATGAATCTTATGTATTTCAATAAAAATATATATTTATTTAAAATCATGTTAATAAACTTGAAAATTCTTACCTATTTCGAGACAATGTGAAAGCGACAACGGGCAATTTGTCATTTGAACGCAAATGGTCAATCAGAGCAACCCACATTGTTTGCTCTGCTTTTGGATTTCCGAATTGTTTTCCACCTAAAATTATTAACAATATTTGAAATTTAATATTAAAAACATATTCGGATTGAATAACTCAAAAAAACATATTTTAATTAGTACCTTTCGGTCCAAAACTTTTCTTATACTCGTTTTCTCTAGCTTTTTTAGCCGCAACGGCTTCATTATAACCTCTAAGTTGGAATTTTCCCTCTTGATCCACAACTAAGAAGCGTTCATGTTTGGACTTTCCACCCGAGCCTGAAAAACATTATTTAGAAAATAAATAAACATTACAATAAAAGCGAAAAACTTATCGACTCTAATATCTAATAGGTCTATAATCTCATAATTCTATAAAGATTGATAGAGAAGTAGACAAGTATTTCAGTCAAATTATTTGGTGGTATGAGATGTGTGTGACAATATTTATCTGATACGTATTTTTAAAAACTCAAAGGGCTTGTGTGCCGAGCACACCTGTCAGAAGTGAAACTTCTTTGTCAAAATTCAAAGAATTAAGATACCATAATAGTCGCCTTAATCCATGACGTGACGGTATTGCCATGACGCGACCTTGAAATTTTAAATTCCTGCAAATTTCACACAAGACCATCGTAAGATGAACAACCTATTTCCCTATGGGGAGTAATAAATGATTATTTATTAAACAAAACAAATACTCTATTAAAATTACCTGTATACAAATAATGGCACAAAGGTACGGGTCGTTTAGGAGTGGACACGACAAACACTTTCCGTTTCTTCGTCCGACCTACCCAATCCGCAAACTGCAGCGTATTCGGTACAGTCGCACTTAACATCACTATACTGACGTGAGCTGGTAGCAAAATAAGTACTTCTTCCCATACATAACCTCGCTGAAAAGAAAATGTTATTTATCATTTTTAAACTGGGTCTATTATTATATTAAGTATACTGTTAGAAACAAATCCCCAACTGGCAACCCGAACCGAGGGGGTGGTTATAAAAATGAGTTGAACAGCGGATTTGCCACACTTTGTGTTGGGCTCTCGGACGTAACGGTCGTTATTGGTTGTGTTTAGTTGTGTTATTTATTATTTTGAGTCGATTATTATTTTATTGTTGAAGGTACACATATAAAGTAATTTTGTAAGGAATAAAACCTTTCTCGGTTGAATTTAAAATCCCTAAGAATACTATTATATCTACAAAACAAAATTTGATGCGTTTGATTTAAATTTTAAATCATATTCTTTAGTGTCAACACATAATATTCAAAATAGTAAGGCAAAGTGGCTATAAGAACTAATATACTACCTAACAAGGACGAAAATCGGCTATTTTGGGATCATCCCAAATTCCAAAGAATAAAGTTTAACAGGTAAAAATGAGCGTGTCTCTTGAGCATACGTGTCAGAAGTAAAACTTTCTTTGGCAAGATTCAAAGATACCAAATTCATCGCCTTACTCCATGACGTGACGGAACCTTGAAATCTTACTCTCAACGCGCCTAACGAAAAACAATAAGTAGAAAATATTTTAGTAAATAATTACCTCTGCATTATTGATATAGTGAACCTCGTCAAAGATAACAAATTCTAGATCTCTAGTAACATCAGATCCACAATACAGCATGGATCTTAGAATCTCAGTCGTCATCACAAGACAGGAAGCTGTAGAGTTAATTTGTAGATCGCCAGTTAAGAGACCAACTTCTCCAAATGTTTTGTTGAAATCATTGTATTTCTGGTTTGATAGCGCTTTTATAGGTGACGTGTAGATGGCTCTGTTAACAATAATAATTTTATGCTGTTGATTGAACACATTTCATATTTATTTATGTGTTTTTTTTTTATAAAATAATATATGCAATACTACAGCTTATATATAGCAAAAAAATAAGAGAGAAATTAAACTTTGACATGCCTGGAGAAAAAGAAACAAAAGAATAGAGACACTGTATTCTTTGTCACCATGGGTTTAGTATGGCGACATTTAACCTCTTTAAAGTTTTATTTCCAGTCCTTTTTTTCCAAGTTGTAAGAAAGTATTCAGTATTTGAACCATGTGCTCAGGAATATGTTAGCAGTTGCAATTTTTTTCCTAATGTGAAAATTATAATATCACTATAATTTAAAAGTTTTAATTTTGTTTATAACCTTGTGCAATTTCTCCTAGACATAGCAATAGCATACTCTGCAACTACAGTTTTTCCAGCAGATGTATGAGCTGCTACAAACACGTGATGTCCTTCTTCCAACTTAAGTATAGCCTGAAAGTAATAAATAAAAACTGTAGTCATTTTAGGCATTTCAATTTTCATTGTTGAAATTATTTGTAATATTTTGTAATTAGGTGTCCATTTATACCAGAATTGGTCCATCAGACATTCAGTCAGGGTCTCATAGGCATTGTAAGGTTCAATTGTGATTTATTTTGTACAATAACTAGTAAAAATTCTTCATGCATTACACGTTATTATTTACCTATTACCAGAATTATTCAATCACGAGACTCTATTAAACATACATGCTTATTGATCATAATACAAACCTGTTTCTGAAAATTATCCAACTCAAATGGATAAGCATGTGCCAAATCCTTAATTCTCTCCTTAAACTCAGGCACAGGTTGGGACACGTCAATCATTTCCGCCCATTCTGTTGAAGTGACTCCAGTCCTAGCTGTGGGGTTTGTTATATTCAATACTGGTATTTCTGGCAACTCAACTGGTGGTTTTATAATTGTGCTTTCGAGGAAATTGTCATTTGCTTCATCAGATTCAATGTCGAGTTCTATTTTTTTTATTGGTTTTGGTTTCTCTTGCTGTATTTCGTCGTCATCTTGCCATAGACCTGAATATGTAAGAAATAAATTAATTAAATACTGCAAGAATTGGGTTTATTTTACTATATTCAAATGATTTTGGACTAAATTACATAAGAGTAATTGCAAATGCATATAAGGTAATTAAAATTTTCTTTCTGCAGATGCTTTTTGTTTCATACCAACTAAATGTGTGTTGTTGTCCACCACTTCTTCCAAATTGATATCAATTTGGATATCTTCTTGTTTTTCCATACTCTGATTGTTCTCATTTGTTGAATCCAGTAGTGTCACACCATCATTGGCAAATACAACATTTTCTTGACATCCAGGCGGTTGTGTTAAAATATCTAAAACAAATTTATTAATAAACAACCGTTATTGCTATTTAATAAAAGCATGTAGAATGGAAAACAGAGCTTTTTTTTACTATGTACTTTTCATGATTTTACTAATGATAACTGGACAAAAAAAGTGAATATTTTTTTATTTTATTTAAGTTCTTTAATCTAAGATTTCTTTTGAATATTGAAATTTCTCGAATTATTAATATAATTTTGTTGTTAAATGTAAATGCAAAGATCTTGACCTTCCCCCAAAAATTTTCCAGGCTCCTCATTTTCTAAATTCACAATAACTTCTCCAGTTTTTGCAGCTTCTTCCAGCATTTTTTCCAATTCCTCTTCAAAGCCAGCTGGCAAGAACGGGTTCTGCGTGATTGTTCCCCTTGTAGCCATGTTTGGAGGTAGAGGGGTTCGGGACATGGATAAACTGACTTCATCATCCTCTACTGGTATACTTACTTCTTCCACACCTATGATCTCACCTGTGATTGGATCTCGGACTACCTAAAATTTTGAAAAAGATACTATAAAAACAAACTACTATTTTATAAATTCTAATATTACAAAGGAGGGATTAAACAATGTATCATACTTTCGTACTTTTCTTTTGCGGTGTAAAATCGCCAATTGATATTGTAATAGGCAATATATTTAGGTAGGTAGCAGCAGTAATAAATTGTTATAATTAATAGGATATATCTGGGTCATACCTTTATAAAGATTTATCGGTTTTCATACATACCTCTAGTGTTGTATCGAGACCGATATCATCTTCGTCTATTTTAAAAAGAGAATCAATATCTGGTGTTCTGTGCCAGTGGTTTTGGGATCTCTCCCATTGGTGAATGGATAGTCTTTCCGGTTTTAGTAAATATTCCTTCACCCGTTCATTTAAATCGTCAAAAATAGGTGGTGGCTGCAATTTAAATAAATAAATACAATATGTTTACATTTTATAAAATAAAAAATTGGTATAATAATTACCTTTATAAAAGAATACTCCTCTTCTGTATCTACTGGCATTGTTATCGGTGAGCGTTTTATATTTCTTTTTAGTTATATTGATTCATACTTCACCTTCACATAAGAATAGTACAAAATATTTGCTTTTCAAAACCATATATATATACCGCACGCACTCGTCTCGATACATGCAATTTTTGATTTTTCACAGCTGTTCATGACAGTTTAGTCTGTCAACATGACACGCCGGTTGTATTCAAGATTCCGTAGACGCTCTGAGCCACTCTGAGCCGTAGACGTAGACAGAAAAACCAATTTTAAAAACGTTTCGTTATAGGCATGTTATAGGTACAATAATTTTTATTTAAAACACAATTAATTAAAATATGTAACGGTCTACTGGTCCCTAAGACTGGTCCCATATAATTATTTAATATACTAGCGGTCCGCCCCGGCTTCGCCCGTGGTACATATTTACGTATTCTCTACATAAAAACCATCCTCGTAGGTACTTCAAGGAATATAATAAGAAAAGAATTATCGAAATCGGTTCAGCCGTTCTCGAGTTATGCGCTTACCTTTTGCATTTTGCGATTCATTTTTATATATAAGAAGATTAATTTAGTTATTCGTGATATAATTTTAATGATAGCGATAAATTTTGCTCGCAAGTCACTCATAAAGGTTTTTCAAAATCATATCTGTATTTTCTGAGTCCATCAGTTAACAAATTAATAAAAATCTAGTTTCATTAAACGGCCCTTCTCAGATAAAACGTATATTAAGCTTAGAGTATTTATACAAATTACTGTATCCTAATACTTTTATAAAGGCGAAAGTTTGTATTACCCGTATATTACTCTATGGTTTGTATGTATGGATGTTTGTTACTCTTTCACGCAAATACTACTGAACCGATTACAATGAAATTAAGCACACATATAGAGGGTAACTTGGATTAAGACATAGGATAGGTTTTATCCCAGAAATCCCACGGCAACGGGTTTTTCTTTGAAAACGCGGGCGAAGCCGCGGGCGGAAAGCTAGTATAATATATACTCGACTTAGACAGTAGACTATAAGATATTAAGCCGCTGGCTGTGAGTAGGTTCACGCGCAAAGAGAAGTACAATTCTATGTTCACGCCTGCCATTAAGGCGTTACCCGGCAATTTCGACTATGTTCAACCTCTATAAACAACATAAAGCACAATACCGAAAAAAATATATAAAATAGGATGGTCTTTGATCTTTAATTGCTCGCGAGGAATTTTTTCCAAAGTTAATAGATTTCTAGAAAAAAAATGTGCCGTGGTCATCGATTTTTCCGCAAATACTCTATAAACTTCGTAACCTGCTGACTTAGAGCTCTGAAAATTTTATGTTTAATAAATTATCAGTTACACAACAGTCCCTGACGAGGATTTTTTGTTTCACTGATTGGTATCTTTTTAAATACAAAATGCGAGGAAAAAAAAAGGTGCAGCGGGAGAGGTTTGAGATCCGTCAAGTATGGTCAAGGTTATTAGCGCATGTATAAGCCTTAAGACTGAAACTCAGCAATATTTTTCGTCAGGTACGCATAGCGAAATAACGTATTGTCGATTAGATGTGGACAAAAAAATGTGATAATAAATTGTAATACAATAAACCGCGTCATGCTCACTTGGGCGACATGACAATTATCGACGGTTAGTTTGGTCTGGAACAAGGTCTGAAACAAGAAGCTTAGGTATATCTAATCTGAACCAAGTCTGAACACGACCTTATTGTAGATATATCTAATCAATTACATAACATAGACATTATATTATATTTCCGTGTATTTCCATGATCTAATGATAGATATTATTATTATTTTAAAATAATAATATCTTATAAATAATAATAAATGTTACCTAATTACTTAGCCTAATTATATTTTATACAATCTAATTATTATAAAACTTTGAAATAAAAGGTAGTAGGTACTTAGTAGCCTAGTAGGTACTATTATATATTCTGTGACAAAAGTACCTACTAATCAAATTCTTAATTTAAAAATGAATCAATGAATCAATAGGAATCAATATACAATATATATCTATTTTTTAATATTGTAACTAACAATCGTACCTAATGTTAATAAAATATTTACAAATTGTCGTAATAAGTAAATGACAAAAAAAAAGTTATTGTGGGTTATCCATAAGAGATAGACATATACCATCACGGACTTTTCTATAGACCTTTTCAATGTGTATAATACTTAGTACATTATTTTGATAAAACTCGTAAGGCTCAGCCTGCGTTTTCAATGTAAGCGGAAAAAATGTAATTTTTTACGACCTAACATTAGAAACCGCAAAAATAACAGTACTTCTCCACTACTTAATGCATGTAATTATACATATAAACCTTCCTCTTGAATCACTCTATCTATTAAAAAAAACCGCATCAAAATCCGTTGCGTAGTTTCAAAGATTTTTCAAAGATTTAAGCGTACAAAGGGACATAGGGACAGAGAAAGCGACTTTGTTTTATACTAGGTATGTAGTGAATAGTGATGATTACTGTGGTTCATTATTATAACTACTTATTATAACTACATTATTATACTATACATTAAACGAAATGTTAGGAGATTTCCACTCTCGTGGGAACTTCTGCGTACAAGTTAGATAAGTAGGTACAAATGGAAAACCAGTTGCATAAAAAAATAAGTAGATTCGTAATTCGTTCATGTTTATGTTTTCCTTTTCGAACACAAACTGAGGTCATAGGTATAGGTAGTTACAAAAAGTTTTTTTTTTGTTAACATTAATGGTCTGTAATCTATTTAGGTGATCTATTTACTTGAAGCTGATATTGAAGATGACGAGGACAAAGAAAATGGTCCACGTTAAATCTTTAACTGCACATTATCTAATTACAATGGACATTAGACATGTACCGTCAGCAGCAAAAATCTACTCTAGTGTCAAGCTTATGCTCTATATTCTTACTGATTTTTAAACCACTTTCAAAGAAGAGGAGATTCTATGTTCTTCTACCTACAGGTATGTAGCTTTTTTGTTTATGCTAATTGTTTATTGAAGTATGTACTAATCTGCATGCTATGTACGGTGAATAGTAAGTAGTTTTGGAAATATTGTTTATCGAATTTTATTTCCATTTCAATTCTCCTGGGGCAATCCAGCAATAATGTTTAAAATTGATGACGACAAACCCGTGTATGTAAGGATATTAAAACCTAACTAATATGATAAGTTTGGACTTTTGAGCTTTTGATGTCACTCAATCATATTATACAGATGCGAATCAAGTTTTAGACTAATTTGGTACGTTATAGCCATCGAGATATATGTACTACGTGGTTAATGGTTATAGCAAGGACTACTCTCAATCTTATCTCAGATAATATTGTGAACGAAGTCGGTACGACTGGCTATAAGTCAGTAGAACTATATATATGGACATTTATTTTTGTGGTTCGTAAGCTCAGCGATGAATCCAGAATCAAATTCAATAGGGAATAAAATCTGATTGTTTTAATGTTTTCTTTATATTTTAATGCCGCTTAGAGAAGAAAAAATCGAATTAAAAATAAGTTACACCTAGTGACGATTTGTAACTATTATAAAATAGTGTATAATATTATACAAACTTAGGTATATATAATTAATGTTAATAAGATATTGTGCAATACCTAGGAATTGGTCGCTTGAAAGACATTCATTTATCGGTATTTTTCTTAATTTATATGTCCGTGTAAAATAAATAGACTACATTTTGTGTTGGTACCTATATCATTGGCTATTTAAAAATATTTCGAAGAGATTTGTAAAGTTATCAATGAGATATAAAAGCTCTCTTTGTGATAAGCTGACTTTACGAACATAAAATTTCGAAAAGCTCATGCTAAATTAAAACTCGCATATCTAATAAATAATAGCTTTTGTAATCCGTCATCCCATTCTGTAACCCATTATACCTTCCACTCTAATGAGGTACAGATAATTAAGGTGATTGCGTGAAGTGCCAAAATGAATTGTTTATAACTTTATAAGCAGCGAGACGTGATTGCCAAGGCTGGCCTGAGTTGATCCTACAGCTCTCTCGATATAAACCTGCATTTGGTGTTCCTGCGCTCTTCAGAGACGGACCGTCTCTGGCAGCGGTTTTTTAAACAGTTTTTCTTTCCCGCCTAAAATGGCAATATTGTGGACTTGTGTGTTTATTTTATTAAATTGTTATGTACTTAGTGCTAGTGATGAAGTTCAAACGGTATGGATTTATTTGAATGCTTTTTTGATTGCTTCCTAGGAAGAATTGTTTTTAATTTAAAAATAGCCGTACCTTATTCAGTTCTGGTAATAAAAAATAAACAAGTTTCAAGTGCGCTCATATAATCTTAACGGAAACATCAAGTACAATCGGTCTAATTTTCGACGGAGACACAATGTCCGTCTTTCGTGATATTATCGTAATTTATTTAATTATATACTGAAATGAAAGTCGATGTTATACGCGAGGCATGTTGCAACCGGCTAATACGACCTGCTTCTCCATGTTTGTAGAAAGATCTCAGAAATTGAGAATAATCTCTTTTTTAAAAAAGCTCTCTTGCTTTACCAGTGGCGCTAATACCTAAATAATTACAAGTAAATGTACTTATTCTAATGTTATGTATTACGTTCAACATAAGAAGACACAATAAAGATTATTTTAAATTTATCAATCTTTTCTGATAGTAGTTACCTAACTACTTAGATTAAGGATTGGTCTCCGCGCGCGCGCTACGACTAGATACCGCCCCACCTAAAAACAATAGCTCTGTGAGTGCGGCAACTCATTTCTGTAGTGTGTGTTAGGCAATTTGTAAAGACGCTAGTGTGTGTGAAGAATTGGGCTGCCAGCTACATAAATTTTACCTCATAAATGGGAAATCTGGCATCTTGGAAAGAAGTTTGAAAAATATTTTTTTCATCCTGACCTGGCCGGGAATCGAATCCATGAACATGTGACTCAAATCCACTTGCGACGCTACTATACTATAGTCACAAAGGTTGTTTAAAAGTAAAAAAGCGGAAATTAAAAAAAAAAACATATTATATGAGTCAGTTAAACATGGTTAAACAGAAATAAATTATTGTATTATACTTTTTTATACATGTGTTAGTAATAGTATTGAAAAAAAAAGTTCAAATTATTGCTAAAATATTTCCTCAACCACGTGTATTTTTTTGGATATGCAATACGGCAACACTGAATGGCGTCGTATTTTCGTAGAAAAATTTTTCGAAGTAAAGGAGAAATTTCGAATAATACGATACTTAGTGATGGTACGTGATCCCAGTGTCTTTCATATTTTTTGTTGTATTATTTTTAAATAGTTTTATGACACAAATAGGCATTTTACTTCAGATTTTGTTCAAAATCTTTATAAATTATCAGTTCACCCTCTCCACACAATGCTTGTGACACGACTGGCTTGGGTACGCCGAATTCGGCGTACTATAAGTTGCCGCATTTTTCAAGTACGCCGGCGGTATCTAGTCGTAGCGCGCGCGCGGAGACCAATCCATAATCTAAGCCTAACTAGTAGGATGAAAAATAATATGATGGGCTTTCTAACAAAAAAATAAAAATAAAAATAAAACAATATAGCTATTATGAGTGTTGTTAATATAAATATAAATACTAAGTAATATGTTTTATATAACTTATTTATATCTTTCCTATCAACGAATATAAATAAATATATGTATTACAATTATAATAAGATTAATATAACGCACCAGTAGTACTTAGATACCTACCTATATTGCAGTTTCTAACTCAGTACATGAAAATAACAATCAGAAAAAAACGTGGTAAATAATATTCTATTGGCTCGCAAATGTACACACAAAAAATTAATTATAGTGTACCTAGGTGTACCAAAACTTTATAAAAACGTTTACTTAATTGAAATAATATTATTACCGTATAGTAATTGTTACAAACTATTGTCGTGATCAGGAAGCTACGTGTCATAAAATTTTCTATGGACATTGCCTACCGCGGCCTAGCAAGTTTTTAGGGATCCGTAAAAGAATTAAAAAATTTCGTGAAAAAGCACATACAATAAACCACACAATAAACTAAAATCAATGACAATAGATACAATAATTTCATGTGTTTGTGTGAAGAGCATTCAATACATGAAATTATTGTATGTATTGTCATTGATCATGATCCATAACATGAATACAAAGTTTTAGGTAATAATTTTGATAAAAAATGGGCCAAAATCAACTCTGAAGGACTCGGTTACATACAAACATAAAATAAAGTCATAGAAACATACAGGTGAAGCTAATATAATTGCGTTAAAGAAAGAAACAAGAATTTTGTTTTGTCATAACAACGAAACTTTTCTCTCAACTAGTTATTTATGCAGAACCCAAGTTCAAATGTTTATAATCAACAGGAAAATATATCATAGATGATAGATATGCTATGCTGTCCCTATACATTTTTTACTCCAAGTGTGTTTGTGCGTTGCCTTTATTAGGAAATTAAGTATTCTTTGTTTGCAGAACGAACAATGAGATCAATATATTAGAAGGTTAGACAATTTCATTTCAATGCATTTGATCATTTTAATTATTCCAATAAATAATTATAAGTCCAAATTGTGTTGCAAAAAAAACGATACTACTACAAGTATTTTCATATTGTAGCTAATTTACTATTTATTTCAAGATCTCCAGGAATTTAAGTTATTGAAATGAACATATACCTACGTATTATAGGAACGTACCGTAATGATAAGTATTCGATGTGTTTTTACCAAAACAATGTTACCGGGAAATTCTATGACGCCAATCAGTTTTTGCGAGAGCATTATGTTTAATTCAGGCTGTCATTAGTTAGGTTCCATATAAGTTTTGGGGTAAAAAATACATGTGCAATAAAAACCATGTATAGGTGAACGACCACCAAAGATGCACCATTGAACAACGGTGTCACGGCCAGAACAATTATGGTGTACCTTTAAATTATGGTTTTATATGGAACAGCGTTGAAGTGGGTGTTTTGATGATTCAACCGTTATCTGTAATGACAAGTGGAGAGCCTTGACTGCATTTTGCGCATGCATTGATTTGAATTAATAGATTTTTTGTTATAACGTAAAGAATAGTGTTAACGAGTCGGTTAGTGTTGTTAGTTAAAATAATAAATTAAATTAGGTTTCATTGTTTCATTCTACCATCTTAACTTTTAATTAATTCTTGAATCTTCCCACATTAAATTGATACTAGTCATACTGGCCAAAAATTTAATTTAAATGAAGTTAGGTAGTTACCTACTTTGGTATCTATCTACTTTCTATAAATACAAAGTTATTAATAATAATATCACTAATCAAATTATTATCAAATCTTACTTACAAATGGATTTATTGGAAACGAAATATACGTAAATGGAAGTGATTGTAGAGGTCTAGAATTATTATGTGGTATAATTCTTAATGCATATATCTAAAAGTACCTACCTACTTGTTTTATGCAACATTTTGATGCCATTCTCTTTTTACCCGACTGCCAAAGAAGGAGGGTAATGTTTTTCGAGTGTATGTAAGTATGTATGTATGTCTTTTCCTTTGTGACCACCTGTAGCCTAAACGGCTTGATGGGTTTTGATGTATGAGGTATCGTTAGATTTGTCTTGATTACGGGAGTGTCATAGGATACATTTTATCCTAAAAGTCCCACGGGATAAAGACATAATAATATTTTTTCTAAATTTCCCTTTATTTAGTGTGCAGTCGGGTATTTTGTTTTTTTAATAATAATCTTGTTAAATGTAGGTACCTATGTTTCAATTAAAAGTAGGATATAATCAAATTCATAAAACGACATTGCTCGTGTTAGTTAATTGTTAAAGTAATTAAAATATAACTACATTGTTTATATATTTTATTTATTATTTTTATGAATAAGGTTTCATATTTTATACACATAATAATTTGAACAATAGTTCTACATAATATATATGGGAAATAAAAAATCATAACTGTTATCACTACATAGTATAAAACAAAGTCGCTTTCTCTGTCCCTATGTCCCTTTGTACGCTTAAATCTTTGTAACTACGCAACGGATTTTGATGCGGTTTTTTTTAATAGATAGAGTGATTCAAGAGGAAGGTTTATATGTATAATAACACCCATTAAATAGTGGAGAAGTACTGTTATTTTTGAGGTTTCTAATGTGATGTCGTAAAAAATTACATTTTTTCCGCTTACATTGCAAACGCAGGCTGATGAACCCTACGAGTTTTATCAAAATAATGTACTAAGTATTGTACAAATTGAAAAGGTCTACAGAAAAGTCCGTGATGGTATATATCTATCTCTTATGGATAACCCACAATAACTTTTTTTTGCCATTTACTTTGTACGACAAATAGTGGCTAATTTTCGAAGCGATTTTAACCAATACAGCATTAATCCTTAACCAATTAAATACCTTGAATACATTGTTCATTTAATATAGATCTATATGGCCCTTTACACCGTATGATTTAAGTGAATATTTTCGAAGATATTACAGATTTAAAAATTGCCGGACGTAGCGTTTGCGGCGGTACCGGCCGGCCTCCCGGCTATATATTTTAAAAGTTAAAACCGTGCGAAGCCGGATCGGGCCGCTATGTTATTTTATATACAACGTTCAGTTTTTCTGTAGTGTATTTAGTATCAGCATTGCACCCGTGCGAAGCCGGGGCGGGTCGCTAGTGTTTATATATTTGATAGTTCAATAACCGCATTAGGATGTTGCTGTTTGCGAAAGCAACGGAAACGATTACTCTACTTTAAATTCAGGTTTAATTAAATCAGGCTCATAAATTATCTTCCAACATTTGTGTCGTCCAAATATTTAAAAGGAAAAGTGTTAAAACTGTAATGTAATCCTATGCAAACTTGACGTGTTATGCAATTTAAAGCAGGTTGCTCAACTATTTGTGTCACTTATATAGAGACTAGAGTCGCATAAATAACGATTGTAACAGGCTTCAAAGAATCTCTAATTACCTTATAAATAAATATTTCAACGTTCAGAACTACCTTTGTACAATCTGTACTATAGTCATAAAAATATGATATCATAAATTATCGCCGTAAAGTTACAATAAGAGATTTTGCTTGAAACTGTAATACCCTACCTATTACATAATTATTTAGATTGATGATCATTACGATCATCTCCCATAATATATTGCTAGTGAATCAGTGATTCATTCATTATTTTATACACACCATAGTGTGTAGAAAATAATTCTTGCATCGCATCCATGATGAAACTTATACACAAGTTTTTAAAGTTAGAAAGAAGAAGTAGACGAAGAAAAAGAAGAAGATGTAGGTTTATGTAATCTTTTTATTTATTTGTACCTAGCCGAAAAACATAAAAAATGCATAAAAAATAATTGAAGGGACAACGCAAAAAATCTAGTTATTAAGTTTTGTTCCAAACTGAGACGAGAATAAGTTTAAATAAGTCGAAAACAAATACACATAAAACGTATAAAAATAAAGAAACCCAAAGAGTATGAAAAAATAACGTTTCTGCATTGGAATATATTACCCCAATATTTTACTTTCAATACTTCTTTGCCTCTTTGGTCACTACCTACAATATAATTTGGTAAATATATCGTAGTATTAGTGGTAAATATATCATAATACATATTAGTATAAGGTTTTGACCTTTAAAAGTTAAAACTCTACGCGGAAAATATAGAAAAATCATAAGAGCTTCCAGTTCTTATCAAAATTCGTAGTTATGCGGACAAATAAATTTTTATTTTTATTGTTGTTTTTATTTCAGATTACATCATCAGACACACCAAGAATACCATTCACTTGTGTGATAGGGGCTGGTTATTCTGGCCTAGCTGTTGCGAGGTATATGAAAGAGTTAGGAGTGAACTTCCGAGTGTTCGAAGCTTCTGGAAATTTCGGTGGTCAGTGGAGGTTCGATCCTAATGTTGGCAATGATGAGTATGGTGTTCCAATTTTCACCAGCACGTATAAGAATCTTAGGTAAGTCACTTGTTAAAATGTAAATTGATAGTATTTTTCTAATTTAATAATTTTAACGTGATTATTTTTTATAGAGAACAAAAAAAACGAAAAAAATAAAATAAAATAATGATAATAAAAGATCGGTTTTGTTTATAGGTATTATTTCCTTGTATACTTCAATGGTATACTTTATAATTTACATATTTCGATTTGAACACGTTTTCCAAATCTTATAGTTAAATAAAGATTTTTTTGTTGGTTGAATTTAATTAATTCTAATAACTGGAAGACCAGTTTAAATTAGGTAGGTAAACATTTATTCTGAGTAGTGCTTTACCTGTTCTTGCGGTTTGTGCATGAACTATTTAATCTTTATGTGGGATTGTTTTCTTAATGAACGAGCAAATAATAGATTGCATAATATTTAATCGAGACAAATCACAAACAGGTTTTAAATTCAATACAGATATAAATAAAAAGCTCTTAATATTTTTTTGTTTGATTGTGTGCTTATATAAATTATCGTCTACTCAAACGTAATTAAGAATAAGCATGACTAGAGAATACATATACATATTAATAAAACAATAGATTTTTTCACTTTTATGTTTTTTTGCGAATTTTTTATTAGTTCTAAATCATGAGGCCCTTAATCATCATCTCCTTGTCGTCTTGCTATGTTCTATTTGCGTGTGTCTTCCACCTAATATTTCGTTTCGCAAGACTGACATTCATGTGTAAATCACTACATAGTATAAAACCAAATCGTATTCTCTGTTCCTATATCCCTATGTATGCTTAAATCTTTAAAACTGCCCAAGGGATTTTGAAGCGGATTTTTTTTAAAGAGTGATTGAAGATGAAGGCTTTAGCACAGTTTTAGTAGATATATGATTTATTAGGTTTTAGACAAAGCGGACGAAGCTGCGGGCGGAAAGTATACTGTCAATTACGCGAGTCGCCTAAGCCATGTACGTGATTCGTTAACAATGTTCGCATAATAAATAATAATATTATATCCCTGGCATCCTCAGTCAGATTTTATGATGGAATATTAGAATAAACAAGGGTATTGATATTCAGAAAACGTTTTCAACTAGGAGCCAAGGCTAAACGTTGCTTTAAATCGAAAGTAAAGAGCTTGTGCATATCAATTAGATTAGCAAATAGGGTTTAGTGTAAATGTTTGTTTAGACGTTTCTTTTATTTATTTAATTTCAACTTTTTATGCGAATAAATATCTAGACGCAATGTGACATAATTTAATGCACAATATAGAGTCAGTTGAAGCACTTTGATATTTAAATTGAAAATACTTTGTGAAGAAAGCTAAATAGAAAATGGTGGGTAATCGCAAACCTTATTTTACTTGCATAATAAGTAATTATGCAAATTGTACTATGTACATACATACTGCATTATATTCTAAAAATGAAATAAATATTTGAATTGTGAAATAAGTAAATAGTTAAGGAGGTACTTATGTCTGTTTTCAAAAAATATTGCGTTATTATAATTTCATCACCTTCAATCTCGTTCAAAAGAATTTACAACGAATTATTAATAGTTGATAATATTTATTTATTTATTTCGGATTAAGAAGGGAGTAAGGATATGAACTTCTCTGAACTTTCACTCTCATATTTCGCATTGTAAATTGAGGATATTCCCCGCAATAGGTCACAGGTTAACGGCCTTATCTAATATACAGACAAGCGTTATATAACCAATGTTTTTAACTCAAATTTGTTAGTAAAATTATTGAAGGAATAGCTATAAAATAACTGTGTTGAAAAGAGCGACTTTTGCAACTCTACATAAAATCAAATTTGCCTATATTTTAATTTAATTTAACCAGGTATTTTAAAGAGGATTTGTTACATAATTATATACCTTATTATATTAATGATTAATTCTGTTACAGAACGAACACACCTCGTCAAACTATGGAGTACAGTGGGTTTCCGTTCCCGGATTCAGCGCCTACATACCCATCGAACACCTGTTTCTATAAATATTTGAAGTCTTTCGTGAAACACTTCCATTTGCTTGACCATATTCAAGTAAGTGAGACTACCACTATGTCCTAACAATTATTATGAATGCGAAAGTAACTCTCCCTCTGCCTGACGACGACTGAACCGATTTGGATGAAATTTGGTACAGAGATATATAGCTTGAGACCTGAAATAATATCCCGGAAATCCCAGGGGAACGGGAAATATGCGGGTTTTTCTTTGACTATGCGGGCGAAGTCGCGAGCGGAAAGCTAGTTATTCATAAACCACTAATATTAAGTAAATTACATTTTTTTTTCAGTTTTCGGTTCTAATTCATATTTTTAATTCTGCTTAAGTAAAGAGTTCCGTAGCATTTAAGTTATACATATATCTACCACTTGTTAGAATGTAATGCAACCTCAAAGCAAATTCCATATAACATAATAATGACCAAAAAATTCCACCTACATCTTTATAAAGATACGTTCTAACTTCTACGTAATTATGTATAGGAATTTTCAAGGCATTTTCATATTTATTTTATTTGCTACCTATTTATTGAATTGAACACGAGTAATGTTGAAATAGGATTTTATATGTAAGTACTAACATGGTGTAATAAGACCATTATTATGAGTAACAAAATATGCCAATAATACGCTACCATAATTTACTACAAAGGTTATTATAGGTAAGGTAAGACATCTCAGAGGTTAAACAAAGCCTTGTATAGTTACTATACTCTTTGAAACAAAGCCAGATGATGTGAGAAACGATAAAGCATCAATTTATGAACATCGTTATTAAACTGTAATTACACGTGCATGTTTATTTATTGAATCATGACGTAATTAAAATGAATACTGTACTTGCTTAGGTTCATCTCAAAACTACAGCATGTATCTTAAAACATGTATTTTTTTATGCAAAATTAATAGGTAATAAAAGTCATCAAAAGATACTCCATAAGTAAAGACCACATGTGTAGGTTTAAATTTTAAAATATATATTGAAGTTTAGACCCTTGTAGGTCTTTACTCTCGCGATTTATTAAACTTTAAAACTGGTTTCGTTGGGTTAAAAGCGAGTCATTTTATTTTTATGTCCACCATGAGACGTATGGTATTGCCATTAAGCGGATATGGTATTGTGGTCATTTTAATAAGCCTCAGACCTGAGATATTTTAGTAAGAACTAAGAATATTCGCTTTTGCTTGCATTGGCAATGAAAATGAATTGTTGGCACATAAAGTTTAAATTTTGTTCACCTACATAGTACCTACCTACGTATAATGTTAAGAGAAAACAATTGTATTATTGTATGTTTGTATCGAATAAACCATGTAAGTTCTAGGCCAAATATTTATTCACGAGCAGAAAGCTAAAGTTTTACTGAGTTTGATACATAATATACCTATTTATTTATCAGCATTTATACACTTTGGGATTAAACTCTGTTTAAATCTCGTCTAAAAAGCAATCCTGTAGTTTTTACTAGTGACTATTTTTCTTGTATGCAAGCAAGATATTAATTTATAACTTTAAATTTATAGACGCACAGCTATGTAAGATCCGTGAAATGGGCAGGAAATCATTGGGACTTCACATACACAAAATCAGATGAAGGCAAAAATTATACAATTCCGTGTGATTTCGTAGTTATCGCCAATGGTCAATATGTTAAAATCAAGATGCCTAAAGTACCTGGACAGAAAGTGTTTAAAGGTAAAATTTATTTTACAAAGTACGAAGTTTATCCCAGATATATTGTTCTTTTAACTATCTCTGTGTATCTATACTAATATTATAAAGAGGAAAGGTTTGTATGTATGTAAGTATGTATGTATGTATGGTTTTCACGCATAAACTACTGGACCGATTTTGATGAAATTTGGCACAGACAATCTTTAGACCCTGAGAAAGAACATAGGCTACCTTTTATTGCGAAATATGAACCACGGGCGAAGCCGGGGCGGACCGCTAGTCAGGTATAAAATTAAACTGACTCTACTTTAAAATAAGATAAAGGTTTTCTATAATTTGATATGTTTTTAGGAAAAATAATGCACAGTCACGACTACAAGGGGCCTGATGAGTACGTTGGAAAGAAAGTCCTTTTAGTCGGCGCTGGAGCTTCTGGCTTAGATCTCGCGACTCATTTGTCGAATATCACAGAGAAATTAGTTCACAGTCACCATTTAAATTACAACCAGCCAGACTTTCCCAAAACTTACATTAAAAAACCAGACATAAAAACATTCTTGCCAAATGGAGTCGTGTTCCAAGATGGCTCAATGGAAGAAGTTGATGTCGTTATATGTTGTACAGGTACCTATTATCATTTTTTGACAATAAAATAATCCCAAACCCTCATATATTGAAGAGATGAGAGCATAATATATTGCGACATTTATTGCTTTGCGCATAAAATATCCAAAAAAGGAAAACTTTACAGTTATAATAATGTGATTTTGCACATAAATTGCCAATGAACATTTTGATCAGTAAAAGAACCGTTATATTTTGTTGAATAAAATATGATTATTATTTTAGGGTTTTTCACCTATTTCTGTAGTATTCGATAGAAATTGAACAGTTATATTTTACAGGATATGAGTATAGCCATCCGTTTCTTGACAAGAGTGCTGGATTAACAACTTCTGGCAAATTTGTCTTACCACTGCACCAACATATTGTGAACATCAGACATCCATCTATGACCTTCATCGGAATGGCCAGAATGATCATCAATAGAGTTTTAGATGCGCAGGTAATAAATACTAAATTGATTGTCAGTTAACTAAGTTTACCTGTAACTTTTCCTAAATACGTAATAGTATAGAATCTAATAGAGGTACCTAAGGTACACCTTAAAGTCCCAATCGAGTACCTTTATTAAATATAAAAAATCTTTTATTATCCGGAGATAGAAAAGGAGTGAGGTAAATTTCCAATTCACATATTCGTCTTCAACTTGTCATACCTTCTTCTTATACCATTATGATGCTACATATAAGTCATTTACCTATAAGATGCTTTCTCTGATATAAAAAGCTTAATTTAACTTTCATTTCAGTCGGAGTACATAGCTCGTCTAATAGCTGGCAAGTTTAAACTGCCATCACAGGAAGATATGTTGAAGATCTGGTTACAGCACGTCTATACCCTTCAGGATATGAATAAGAAGATCGTCGATGTTAACATTGTTGGCAACCAAATGGTAAGAATTAGATATATTAAATATTTTATCATATAGAAGATATAAGACAGAGTTATGGAAATCAATTTAGAAATACATATAGTTAGGTATACGATGTATGATATTGTGAACGTAATTTCGGAAGAAGAACGAGTTTAAGAAGCTTAATACTACAACTGTTAATGTCGCACTATACTTATTTTAAGACCGATTTTTCTATTTCTTCTGTATTTAAGCAGTGTTATCAAGAGTTTGCTATAAATGGAAAGTTTGTGCTAAATGGTATTTTAATAATTGTACCTATCTACTATAAAACATTTATTATTGCTAATTGCATTGCTATTTTTCCAGGATCAATATTTCGCCAACTTAACTCAAGAAGCCGGCGTATCAAGAGCGCCCCCAGTCCTTACAGAAATCAGAGATTTCAATGCAAAATATCGTCTAGAAGATTTGTTAAACTACCGTGACTATGAATTCGAATTGACCGATCCGTACCATTACAGGAAATGGTATAGCGGTGGTGGAAAGGGATCACAATGTCCTATTGATATAGAGAGGAAATAAACAAACAAAGCGTATTAACGAAAACTTCTTCTGGCATAACAATTTGGTAGTAAGCGTTACTGCGGTCCTTATTCAATATCATTCAATTATCATCCAGAATCTAAGAGACCCAGAAAATTCTATAGATTCGTTGACAAGGTTAATGGTCAAAATATTTGCATTTGGAAAGAAAGCGTTTACGTGTCTCATGTTTTATGATCATTTCGAGTATTTAAATTTCATCACTATAATTGATTAAGTTATTAAAGTACCTATATATTTTCATTGTTAGAGGTGATTGCGCTAACAAGGTTGTGATGTGATCATAATTCCATTGTTATTGTTTGAATAAATTAAGATGAAGATGTAATTAAATGTAGACTGCACTTAATAGTGACCGCATTCTAAATCTGAATTAATTAGTTAGTAATTTACACGCTAGAAATTATGTTCTTTGTATATACTAGTACTATAATTACAATTAAGATTGATCTATTTACTTTAGTTCCAGCCATTGTTCTTTTTTGCATGATTTTGCGCAAAATAAACTTAACGTTTTTAACTGTGATGCTTAGGGGATAGGTATTAT
Source organism: Colias philodice (assembly GCF_061535455.1). NCBI lineage: Eukaryota > Metazoa > Arthropoda > Insecta > Lepidoptera > Pieridae > Colias > Colias philodice. Next base: position 5,355,246 of record NC_143103.1, on the reverse strand, counting down.
TATATTTAAGAACAATTTATAACAGAAATGATTTTTTTTGTAAAATATACTTTTTGTATGGAATTATTGTTCCCTTTGATTATTTTATTATTTTATGCAAACAAAAATAAACGAATTAATATTTTTTTATCGAACTGTTTTAAAGACTTAAAAAGTTTTGTTATATGTATCTAAAGATATAGGTTAGCTTAACTTAAAAATAGGCTAAATAACCTATTATTGCGGGAACCCTTATAATAAAAAAATCCGTGATATTTAAAAAAAATATATCGATATTTTTTTCTATTCTCAAGTCGAAATAGACAGAGCGATAAAGTAATCCCGAAGAAACTCGCCTAAATACTTATTTAATCACAACGACTCATGTTAAGTACCTATGTATAAAAATATCATATCAACATCAATTTACAGGTAAAATCCAGTAACAGTACGTGAAAATATAAACTTTCTTACAAATATTCGCAACGAATTCTACCACGCATTTTTAACAAAGCGATTTGATATAATATTCAACATTATCTTCTTTCATGCATTAAACCAGTAAATTATATTGTGAAAAATTTCTAATATCTTATGTTAATATTAATAATTAATGTTACCACTTCTACGTATTAAAGTTTTTGCAATAATGCATCTATCATTTCTAAATTCCTTTTTGCCGAGGCATGTTGTATAAAAATTCCTCTAGCGAGTAAGAAATCGTAATCTGTATTCTAAATACCTGTAACATTATTTATAACTCTAAACAGCTGAAACGAGGTAAATATTTTTTTTTCGTAGCTTTTACTCCGCTTGGGTTAATATAATAGTGTTTAAAGAAAATCTACACTACTACTGGTTTGTTAAAAAGAAACAAGTTATTAACGAATTTAAAATTTATTTTCTTCTTCTAGATAGATATACGAGTAGATTTTAATATACTAAACGAATATACGATAAATTGAAGCATTGAAATTAGCTCAAAACTTTATTACAAGATATAGTGCATTCATATTAAAAAATAGATTGTACTACCTAGTGACTTTCTTTTACATTGTTGTTATAAATAATAGACTTTTACACTGTCTGTTCGATATTGTTAGAATCTGTATCAACTTCCAATGTTCTTTCAAATGTATTATTATCTATCACTCTATAAGAATAATTTCTATAGGTGTAAAGATTCGCTTTCGATAACATATCTGCATTGCGAATTTTGAACATAACAGGCGGTACTCTTTCAATTCCTGATTCTTTTGATAGCTCTTCGTAATATTCATCCTAAAAAAATAATTATTAAATAACTATTAAGGAAATTATGGCAGGATTGGGAAGTAAAAAATATAAAGAAAAAACTTTTTCGTACCTCGCTCTCTGCTAAAAAATGCAAATAATTAAAAGATCGACCTTTTTCCAAACATTTGTCCGTCCTCATTTGCCATTCCTTCATCATCTCTTCTTTAGATGGTAAGGAAAATTTTCCTTTTATCAGAGCGGCTGTATATCGCGCCTAGAATAATAGAAGAATGATATGAAATTGTTATTCAAAATTGTAATTGTTTTGTAATTTCTACCTATTTTCTAACAAGATGGTAAAAATTATTGAAAATCATTATAATTTATATAAATATAGGATCACACCTGAGCTTCGAGTGCAGTTACAAGACAGGCCTTCTCAACTAATCCTACGATGATCATTGTTGGCTGATTAATATTGACCATGTACTTATGTAAAGGCGTTACCGTTTTTGGTCGCAACGTCAAGTCGGTGCTTTCGTCACAAAATGAATAATCAAATAGATATCCTGGGAAAGAAAACGAAACGAAATCAAAATTCTTTAATGCAGTAAAGAAATAGATAAATTAATGGAACAATAAATAAATACAACGAAAAAAGCGAACTTTACGAATAGGTAGGTAGAAGAAGAAAATGTCACACAGTCACAATTATTGAAACCAAATAAATTTTTTTGCCCAAATAAAATTATGGCACTTATATGGCACTGGCATAATTTAATAATATGACGTCTATTAATTTTCTCGAGGATCAGTTTTAATTTAAGTTTGAAAACAAAAACAGTAGTGGTAGTGACTTCATCATACCTGTGCAATATATGACGGCATCGACATCCTCGTAAGTTCCATCAGCAAATAAAGCACCCTTTTCGTTGAACTCTTCGATATCTGGTTTCTCAACGTAATTGTTGCGAAACTTAGTTTTTGTGTATTTGATTTTAGAGTGATGACTATGGTATACAGTTTTGGCCACAGTAGCGATGTCTAATGTGATATCCACGCCGGAGGGACCAGCTCCCACTATGATCACATTTCGTCCTCTGTAGGGCTCCGGTTCTCTGTAGTCGTGACTGTGAATTATTGTACCTGAAATGTCAATTTTAATGCTAGATCTAAAATATAAATTAAAATATTCATCTGATCATTTTCTTTAATTTTGATTTTGTATATCGAGGGTATTCAATTTGCTTAATCACTAATTGTCTACAATTTTTGCATAAAAATCAGAGAATGAGGATAAATAATATTTATCTCGCGTATTTATTCAACGATTTAATGTTTTTTTTTTATATAATTAGATGGCCATTTTACGACCCTTAGTTCCTTACCTTTGAAAATATCTTCTCCTTTAATATTTGGTCGATTTGGAGCACTAAAATGACCAGTCCCTATGATGACGTAATCAAACTCATCCACATACACTTCGCCACTTGGAAGGTATTTATGTTTGACTTTCCATGCATTTCCAACTCGAGATATTCCTATCACATGGTGTTGGTACTGAGGAGTAGAATTGACTCAATAGGTAAAGGGTAATAGGCAAAAGAACCGGAGTAAAGAATTGTTAGATGTAAATGGGAGGAGAAGTTAAATTGAAAAGAAAAACAGAAAATCGATGAAAAGAAAAAAAAATGAAAAATCACTCTTTGTGCCACATTTAGAACCAAAAGTCAGGTAAATATACAAAAATATGTTGAAATTACTTTAGCAACAGGCGACTTGATCTTAAACATGCTTTATAATATTTAATCGAATAAAAGTCGAGTTCATCATTGAATATTATGTACCTTGATATACTTTTCTAAATCAAAGTGCTTCACGTAATTCTTTAAATACCCATAATACATTTCCCAAGTTGGATATGATGGCATATCTTCAGGAATAGGAAAACCTTTCAATTCCATTGTTGGTTTTGGCAGATTTGTTCTGTAAGTATCGATATCATTATTAAAATACAGAATTACTTATATGATAAACACCAAAAAAGGATAAAAATAAAAAATATTCCGAAAAAAACATTTAAACTTTTGAAATTGTTGTAAAAATCCTGCCAAGTAGTGTAGGCACATTTAGGTGACTTTGTGGTTAAAAGTTTATTTATTTCTACGTACCTTAAATGCTTATACATGCTAGAAAATATTGGTAGGCCATTATCATAGTTTCCGACTCGTGGTTCATATCTCCAAGTACCCCCAAAATGTTCGGTAGCTTCTAAAATGGTGAAGTTAAAGCCTTCATCTTGAAGACTCTTGCCTGATGTGAGGCCAGCAATACCAGCTCCGATTATGCATATTCGTGGGTTGGGTATTGGAGTCTATAATAATTAATAACAAGTGTATTTAAGTTATTTCAGCTTCATCCTTATTGAATAAAAAATTTACAAATTTAAGGACGACAAAGATCCATTACAACGAGAAAAAAGTTAAGATAAATGAATAGAATTAAGTACTTAAATAAAATTATTTCATCGTAAATTAAGTTACTTGACGCATATTTCAAAAAAAATTATCATTTTTTTTTTCATCATAAAATTTATTACACGTTTATCATTTGAAAACTGCTTAGAAAATATTAAGAAATATTTTAAAATAAATAATAATTCATTTAAATAACTTGAGTTACATTTTTTTTTGTTCTTATTTCAAAACTCCATATACCCGAACGCATCCTTAGTCTATGGTATACTGTCAAAGCTTTGTCAAAGTCAAAAATGAAAGAATATCATCAAGTGACAGTTGACGGATATAAAATTAAAAACAAAAGTTATAATTAGGTTATAAATAAATTTATAACAAAAGAAAGCTAATTCTTTATTTAATTTAGTAGGGCTGTTTGGAAATAACGTTTCTTTATACATACTAATAATTTATACTGAATATTAAGTTACGAGTTTGCGGTTTTGTTGTTGTGTAGGTTATCGATTTATGTTAGGAATTAATTAACTTACCATTTTATTGTAAAACAAAGTTTTTAATATAAATGAGAAGATCACTTTTAATAATTGTTTAAGGTTCCAAGATAATTGATTGTGTAGTTTTAATTGAAACACTTTTTCAACTTCTTTATGATGCTCTTTTTGTCAAAACCATATTGCTAGTGACGCTTTTGGCTGTCACATAATAATAATTATACCTAATATCTCAAATATTTCGGTTTACGTTGTTATCAATGATAACGTCAAAAGATATTTGCAATTTATTTATAGGATATTATATTACGATAAGGCAAATAAATAATGCATTAATTGCAAGTAGGTATAGTGACGAAAAAAAACAATCGTTTTTTCTAAAGATTAAGTATTCCTTTTTTTCAATGAATGTAGGCATAGATACCTACAGCTAGGACAAATACGTAATAATCTATACTTCTATACTAATATTATAAAGAGGAAAGGTTTGTATGTATGTATGGTTTTCACGCATAAACTACTGGACCGATTTTGATGAAATTTGGCACAGATAATCTTTAGACCCTGAGAAAGAACATAGGCTACCTTTTATTGCGAAATATGTACCACGGGCATAGATGTAAAGCCGGTTATTAACTATTTTAACCGTGCGGTTAAAATGCATTTTTCGTTATTAACGGTTAATTAACCGTTTTTTTTGCTTTTTACGGTTAATAAGCACCATTAGATGGCGCTAGTGGCTTGAAATGCGCGTTGCGTGTTACGCGGTGATGCCAATTGCCAGCTAGCCGATTTCAATCTATAGTGATTTAAAATTAACTCAAAAATGGAGCATTTTCGTAAATTTTCTAAAAAATCTTAGAGAAAGTGTAAGAAATGTTATAGTATGCTATATATTCGTGATCTACTCAATAAGATCTTTCATTTGATATCCCACACGGCATGTTTTGGAAATTTTTATTTTTTTCTTTGTATGCCATATTTACCTAATTACCGGGGTGGGGGGAGGGGGACCACAAAACTGGTTGGCAACATCTGTCTATAGGATGTCTGGGATCTATACAATATATATCAGAAGTCAGATTTAGGTCCGCAATTTTTGCAAACGAAACTCCACTGAGTCCGGTCTATTATTATAGGTATAGGTTTGTAGTATGAATATTTTAGATACTTAAATTGTGTTTAGTTTACGTTAAGTGACTTACAAAAAAACAAAACACAGTACCATTTTTATAGGTCGCAGTCGGATAACTAACCGTTATTTACCGCACTTTATGGGTAGCTAACCAAAAATTTTGTTAAATAACGGTAGCTAACGGGTTTTTTACAACTATAACCACGGGCGAAGCCGGGGCGGACCGCTAGTGTAGAATAAAATTATTTAAATGTTTTAAATCTAAGTAGCTAACATGTTTCTAACATGTTTTTATAACTAAGGGTTCTCATCGTCCAGGGCTAGTTTATTATAGAAAAAAACCTACGGGTATTTCCGACAGTATTATGAGACATGGTTAGCGTATTTTAGTTATAATATTAAGCATCATATATTACATGTGGGCTATTTAATTAAATTTCGCATTGGTGCTGGGTGCAGCTGTACAAATTCTTCACAAACTTACCTTTCTGAGCGAATAACCAGATATTGCACTATAAAAACACACGTGACACAAGAGTACTAAACACAATCTCATAGTTGAAAATTATTATTTATTATTTTAATTAGGTGAAACGAATAGTTAAGACTCGCTTATTAATTCAACATGACTGATTACTTGCTCTATCTATTCTATGACCTCTTATAATAATGATGACATTTGATTTTTGCTTATTGATTACTTACTTAAAAACCTGATTTCAATTATATTTAAATAATACAACTACGAATAATTTATCCTGTACTAGCTGTGACCCGCGATTTTACCCGCATTGCTCCGATCCTGTTGGTCTTAGCGTGATGATAGGTATATAGCCTACTAGACTAGCTTCCGCCCGCGGCTTCGCCCGCGTGGTGTTTGATAAAAGGTAGCCTATGTTCTTTCTCAGGGTCTAAAGATTGTCTGTGCCAAATTTCATCAAAATCGGTTGAGAGGTTTAAGCGGGAAAGCGTAACAGACAGACAGACAGAGTTACTTTCGCATTTATAATATTAGTAGGGATGGCCTTCCTCGATAAATGTGCTATCTAGTATCTAACACCGAGAGAACTTTTCAAATCGGACCAGCTGTAGTTCCAGAGATTAGCGCGTTCATACAAACAAACTCTTCTGCTTTATAATATAAGTACCTATAGATTTAATATTGGAGTTTAAAACAAGTTTGGAACTATGAATATTTCAATATTACCTATGAATTATATATGATATTGAATTATAATATTGAAGGTTCTCTCCTAAAAATGATGTAACTAGCCAGAAATCAAACTGGGGTCGGTCGGCATAGAAGCGAAAATTAGATTTGCAAGGGGACATTCGACAACGACAACTAAATTATATTTTAAATTGACCATGTAAAAAGAGAGAAGCGGCTAGATCGCAAATGGAGTATATGGAAAAGAAAGAGATCTGACATTTTACTAAAATTAATTGTCTATAACATTTCTTTTCTAAGTATTGAGCACTATAGTGTATCGTACTGATATGAATACATATATGAAATTAATAAACTGTTCCTTTTTCCCCGCTGACTTCCATCATAATCTTCCATCCCCTATATAACAAGCTATTCGACATATTAAAATATATTAATAGGGCGGATATGCACTGTTTTAGTCGAAGATGTAAAAAAAATAATCATAATAACAGCATGAGATCGTTTTATTAAAAAGTGAATACTGCACAACTCTAACTTTTAAGAGTACTGAGTAGGTAACTGCTGCAGCTGCGGTCTGCATGATGTATGAAGTCAAGTTTGTCATTATACAGAATAGCACTGCTGAAGGGTACCAGACAGGAACTTACTACTGTGAAATTTCTGTCCGTTTACATTTTACGTTGACCGTTGATTTATCTGCCAATTCAGTCCATACATTACCGCCCCTCCTAGATTAGCCAGTTGAATTTGAGGGTCATAGAATCACCGCCTATTCACTCTTTCCAATTGGAATCGAAATCATATTCAATTTTCGGATTGCATAAAGGTGCAAGAATATTTAAAGATAGAATATTTTCGATGTAATAATATTATAAATGATTATTGCATTCGTTGATAAAGTTTATTGTTTAAATAAATGATAAGATATGACCCATAAAACTTTATTTTCTGTTCGATGATTAAATAATGCAGGCGCGTTAATAACGATTCTCAAACATAATGGTATTTCAAAGAAATTCTTATAATCTATCTTGTATTCTACCAATAATTATTGGTTATTGCTTATTACTTTTATTGAAATCGCCGTGATAATATACCTAACAATTAAATTTATATAATATGACTCTTACTTTTTTATTGATTCTGCCTTCCAAGCGTGCTGAAGGACAATAAATAGGTAACCTAATGCCAATATTCCTGTATTTATTATCTACATCTAGGAGATATAATATTTAATTTTATTACCTTAGAGCCCCGTTAACCTTCCCGTTTCTTTAAATTTTAACAAATATTAAAAACTGTTTGACGAACTCCATGATTGATTTAATATTCAGTCTTGTGTGCAGAAATTTTTTGTTTCATAGAAATATAAGTTTTCTGAAACATTCATATTTTTATTGAGACTTATTAAACATAATCCAATTACTTAGAATCACAATTAACATCGTAGCTAAAATATTAGAAATTATTAATAAATTTGTTGCATAATCATTTACATTTAGTTAACTAGTTTAAGTTTACTTGTAAAGTTGTATATAGTTTAAATAACTAACATTAATAAACATTAAACAGTCCTGTTACCTTCAATTCACATAGTTGCTCATATTATATTCAAATTCTGGAGCTAATAAACATGGAATTCGCCCTTACATTGATAACTGGATGCTTGCTCTATTAAATTTCCCGTTAATGGATAAATACTTGACCACTGGTGTGTATAATCGAATGTTCATACACGTCTGTTCCGATATTCGATACTGAACTTTAATATCATGTGATGAAGTTCAATTTTGTTTAACTTCAGTTTGGTCAAAGTGAACCATCGATTTTGGCTACCATTTTTTATATTTCGGTATTTTCAATATTCGGAAATTTGTTAAGATAAATTTAATTATCGTGGAATTATGTTGATACTCTGCGATAAATATGTCTGGTAAAATACTGAATTATTTAAATTAATTGTTTTTTTTTTATCTGTATGTTTTATCATCTTACGCAATAACTAATGATATAAAGTTGTCAGTCTTGGTAATGAAGTGCGAATGGTGCGAATGTCTAATCGCACTTTTGGAATAATTGTTTCATACGAATATTGTATGAGAATAAAATAATAGACTAGATAAACACGCCATTAAAATGGTGACGGTCATGCGTATAACAGAGGAGCAACCGCATCGTTACTTAGTCCTTTGTGCTGCTGCCTGCTGACCATCAACTTTAACTAAAGAGAACTTCGCAAAATTTTACAATATTCGTGGCTATAGATGTGTGAAATACGAAGCTTGCAGATGGACCGCAAACAAAATTATTTGATAAAAGCTGTCCAGACCCAACTCATAAGTCCAAAGGTTCCTTTTAAGAAATAAAAGAGAAATTGCAACTTCATTTAAATTTGTAGTAGGTATCCTGAACCAAGTACGATACATTTATCGACAACAGCATTGGAAGAGAATTTCAGACCTTCAGAGTTAATGAGTACATAGAAACAAAATAAATTAAAAAGTAGAAGTATCATTTTCCAATTGACACCTAAAAATAACGCCATGAATATAATGTCTACAAATAAATCTGATTCGCTCAGATGTTAATAGATATCCGTAAAAATCATAATATGGCCGATTTGTAAGGGCATAATAAATAATAAGCTTCCGACAGGATGCCGCATTATCAGGCGGGAGTGCAATTTGTCGCCGTAATGGAAAAATTCCATGGAAATCGGCCGACGCGACGCCTCGCCTGTACTACGTTCACTCCAACTCAATGCAATTTCAGAACCTTGTTTTGCACGTGGATATTTATTTTCTGTTAGGTATATAATATCAAGATTTTCATCGTTTAAGCGTATTTTCAATTTAATGATTGAAACTAGGGATGTAACGATACATGATTTTGCCGATACGATACCGATACCGATATTTGTAGTAATGTATCGGCGATACCGATACCGATACCGATATCGATGGCTTGGTAGAAAAATAAATAGTGAATTATGCATAAAAAGTTACCAACATTTAACAGAGACAACTGTTAATCGTATTCTTTTAAATAAAAATGCCAAATCAAAAAACAACAAAACAGTCAGTCAGTTAAACTTTAAGTAATACACATACAATCAGTACCTAATAAAAGTTTACTATATTGGTAGAGTTTTTTCAGAAAACAAAGTGCGCACGCACGGGCGGCCTCCCGCATCGTTCATTGGGCGCGGATTTTTGAATTATTTGATATCAAAAAAATTGGTTGTTTGTAAAGTAGGTTTACGATCGAGATGTTTACGTGATAACATAATGCAGTGGCAGCGCTCGAGATGAAACGGGAGATCGGTCCGTCTCTCTCTCGTTATACCTGCGATCGCGCTCGTGAGGTTTTGGTGTGACACAAGTTTATGAACATGTCACCCGACTAAAACGATTTTAAAAACGTTATCACGTTAAAAATTAAAAAAATTCAAAATTATTTATTTCTTTCCTTTACATAAACAAATTTGTGATTGGAACACTCCTAGTAAGCAAATAAAATGCTTGTGTCAGGAGGTTCCGCTCTTCCTTAACACTATTACAGAAACAGAAATAAAACAATATGAATGAATACAATGCAAAAACATAAAAGAAAAGAGAGAATTTAATAAAAAAATATCGGTATCGGTTGATTTATTATCGGCGATACCGATATATCGGCTTGCCGATATATCGGCCGATATATCGGTATCGGTATCGGTATCGTTACATCCCTAATTGAAACTAATGCGTGTGAAAAGAATACTTAGGTATACCTACCCTAAATCTTCGAACAAAGTTATAATTAGATTACAACGTGCTAATCTTTCTTATATATAAAAATGAATCGCAAAATGTGTTGGTAAGCGCATAACTCGAGAACGGCTGAACCGATTTCGATAATTCTTTTTTTATTATATTCCTTGAAGTACGAGGATGGTTTTTATGTAGAAAACGTAAATATGTACCACGGGCGAAGCCGGGGCGGACCGCTAGTCTTATATATAAAAATGAATCGCAAAATGTGTTGGTAAGCGCATAACTCGAGAACGGCTGAACCGATTTCGATAATTCTTTTTTTATTATATTCCTTGAAGTACGAGGATGGTTCTTATGTAGAGAAAACGTAAACATGTACCACGGGCGAAGCCGGGGCGGACCGCTAGTATTAAATAAATATTTCGAGAAAACTTTATTCTATTAAATTTCATGCTTTACAAATCTCTGAAAATAATAAACAACACGAGTAAGGAAATTTGATAGAATTATTCTAACTTTACTTATTAGCCGAGGTATAACAGAAACAAACACAAAAGAAATATAACCTTTATGTCCCATGTAATTGTTATCTCGTTGACAATAAGAAGAAAATTCTCGAACATTTCCCGACAAAGGTGTTTCGATTCACGGTAGTATTAGAAATGCCCATACAAAGCCAGCTTAAAACCATGAATCCCTGTTGGACACCGACAGAATGAGTTCCGCACCTTATAAGATTAGGTACGTCACACAAAGACTGGCTTATTGGAAAGAACTACAATATTTCGGGCTTAACTTTTGCCAATCTCTTTACGTTCACAACACAATGCGGATATTAAAGTATTAAATTCTAAGAATGATGCTGTATTATAATAGTTATGATTTCAGGTATATGTAAGAAAGGTGCTTACTGATTTTGTTTTTTGAATGTTCACTTAGAAATACATAAAGGTATAATTTATTTGAAAAACCAAAATTTCTGTAGCTGTATAGAATAAAATATTCAAATACTTACCGTATCAATAATGGAATGATCAATCGTCTGATTATAACAATAATTTCATGAATTACTGAATAGTAATACGTAATAGATTCCATTAACTACCATAAAAAATGTACGCAATGTACATGAACTAACCACATTTATTACAGGCGGATAATCGGGTAATTTTCATAGACCATTATTATTGGGAACATTATAGGTAGGTAAGTGCGGAGTTAATACGCGAGATCGAATGATTCTATCGTATTATTCACTAATACGCACTGATGCCTCAAAGGTTCCCTCTCAAGAGGGCGAAAAAACGATGAATAGAGCTTATGGAATCTAATAAAGTGGAACATTCTTTGGAGAGATCGCGTCTCGGCTAATTTTCCTTTTCGGATCATCGAATATGTTCATTTATACAGAGATAATGTTATTATCGGATAGTTATATTTATTTAAATTGAATAGTACGGAGCACGGGCAAAGTTCATCAAATACAACAATCCATAACAGATTACTCTATTTTGTTTAATTCTTTGTGTTAGTAATGTTTTAGATAAGATATTAAAATGTGAATTCTGTGAATGATACAGATATATACGTAGAAGATAAGAGAAGAAGAAAAATCAAGAACATCTAAGAGTTAACTTTTGACATGGTGTGTTGTTTCATTTATTTAGTTATAGCCTATGGATGTCGTTATTATCTTCCATTGTGGCATCATGTAACAACATACACATACTAGAAGCTAGCGATTAGGTACATATTATTTTACATAACAGCGGTGGTCTCCGCATTAGTTGGTATTAGCGAAGTAACAAAGGAGTGCCAACATTTAACAGCGCCGCAATCCGCTTATGGCTCCGAAGCATTAAGTACGAATAAAATATTCATGCGCCATCAGGCACATACATCCCCATCCCAAATATACTCGCGTTTCGTATGGGAAAACATACTTACAAAGACCGCATTATCTAAACGATGTTTTTTTGGATGTCATTGTCCTTGTTTGGTATGAAATTGTTGTGGCTAATTTATTTACGTAAATAATTACAATGTCAATAATCAAAAATATATTATAGGAAGTTATTATCGATCGTTCTTTATAACATTTTTCTTCAGTTTCAAAATATATTTGTAGTCAGTAATAATGGTTTATGGAGTCGAAATTGCAAACATGCTGAAATAATTAATAAAGACACCAAAGAAATTAACAGGTTTTTATTTTTACATTAAATACAAAAGTAAATATTCTGATTGACTTTAATGATGATTGATGATGGTGTTTATACCACGAGTAAAACAGAACTGCATAACTTTTTATTCCACATTTATGCAAATTAACATTATTGTTTCTAGCTAGCAGGCGAAAACAGTAAGTGATCATCCGCCCACTGCCCATGAGAATTGGGAAAGGTAGAGTCTCTACAAATGCGTTGTTCGTCTATCGTCTTTTATCTCCTTATTGTAAAATAAGTCTATAACGAAGTTCAGCACAATCACTTTGAATAAAATGGGATCTCGTTCTGATTCTATAAGGCGTTGGATTTTTCTCAGAAAATAATAATTAATTAATTTTATTATGAGGTTCGCTACAGACTTATAAAAAGAAAATCATAAAGTACTAATATATTAGTAAAAATATCATAAATAACGAATCTTTTAATTTTTTTAACCATTATTTGAATAAACCCTGCTTCATAATTTAATTGAAACTGCTTAATTACAATTTGCAAACCATTATCGTTTTCAATAGCACAGACATAGATACAAAGTTTTATATCATTTCTCGCTTTTGATTTATTTTATAATACGATCTTCTATCAATAATTTATATCCTCCTTAGTAACTAACTTTTACACTTTTTCATTTAAATTCTACGAAATCGGAAGCTTGTTATTGTGAACATGTGATGTAATAACTAGGAAGCATATTGGAATAAAATAAAAATATATTATGCTTTGCAGATCATAAGATAGCGTGGGTGAAAGCTATAGGTAGTATCTACAGACGTATAAATTACATATCTACAGACGTGAAAAATAGAGGTGTAAGTTCGTATAGAAATTTCCGATTTATGTTTTGATATTTTATATTTCAGGACATTTTGCATAACTACATAATTTGGTTTATTTTTGGATATCATCTCAATTCAACCCGCGCGACTTAGGGCGGGCGGCTAGTCCTACCTATATAATATTACTAGCGGTCCGCCCCGGCTTCGCCCGTGGTACCTACATAATATTTCGCAATAAAAAGTAGCCTATGTTCTTTCTTCTCAGGGTCTAAAGATTATCTGTGCTAAATTTCATCAAAATCGGTCCAGTAGTTTATGCGTGAAAACCATACATACATACATACAAACCTTTCCTCTTTATAATATTAGTATAGATAAATGCGAAAGTTTTGTTTGTTTGTTGCTCATTCACGCAAAAACTGCTGAACCGATTTTCATGAAATTTGGCATAACCATAGAGGGTTACTTGGATTAACTTATACAATATATATCATTACGCTAAGACCAATATGAGCGGAGAAATGCGGGTAAAACCGCGGGTCACAGCTAGTTTGAAATATATTTGTAATCGGCTTGTGGTGTAGGGCGGGGCGAACACAATCCACCACTCAGATGGTACTGGGGCGTTTTGTGCATATTCTATGAGGTACTTTGTCGCTAATGGATCACCTTTGACCTTAGATCTTCATACATATACGTATTAGCGTACTGGACCTAAATGTTGTTAACTTTGCGCTTGTAGTGCTATTTGAAATGATAGAAAATCGAGTAAAAAGTATTGATAATATTTGTCAGAATTTTCTAACAATTTTTTATGATAAACAAGTATTACATATGCATTACAGTACATTTATTATAGGTATTATAGTTGTAAATATGTACAAATTATTAATATTTGTATGTAGGTAGGTATAAATCGATATATTCATATAAATACGTACATAACTTATACGAGGATAATTAATAACTGAAATTATTTCACAATTTTAATTTTAAGCAGTCAATAGTTCAGTTAAAATTGACGAATAATATTAAGATTTCAACAAAATGACTCTATCACATTTTCCTTTAAATATGTCACATCAAAAACACGTGTAGGTAAATTATTAATTATTATATTATGTTTTTGTTATTCTCCGAGTTAATAAAATTACCATACAAAGACAAGTAAATCGAATACATTAAAAAGGTTATGAATATTATCAGGTAATACCTAGTATTTATCCTTAGACACGTATCGAGGTATTTTCTACACGTTTCTTTTTTTCAATTCTGCTGAACCATCTTTTTATAAGAAGCTAAGGACGCGATTGCAATTCCCTAATAAATCAGCTTCTCTAATTTCTATCTAACTTAGTTTGTGATGAAATGAAACTATCGAACCAAACTAATAGGTGCATAATTTTAATAAATCATGCCATTTTATTTTTCTTGTAAGTTTTATCAGTCTCTTAAAACAATTAAAACAAATCTAACGACAACTTCCAAGCAAACTCTATAGAGACAACAGGTACATGGTACTGGTACTATGTAGAGTCAGCACATTAAAAAAAAAGCATTCATAATTTCATACCCTCTCTTTAGCAATCGGAGTTTTAAAACTCCAACACGAGTGAAACCGCGATTTCATCTTATACATTATAGTTGTATAAACATTGGCACCCCCATCTTATTAGCATAACAAGCGGCAAGCGCATGTCAACAACAGCTTTAAAATAAAAAAGCGGCCATAATGCCTTTATAAATAGATTCGGAAAAGTATTTTCTATTAAATAAACTTCCATGACGTACAGGAGATGAGCTCATATGAATAAATCATATCAAATAACTATCAGGGGATACCGTGATGCGAACCGATATATTTTTTTACGCATATTTGTTCGGTAATGGATAACGCGTAGGTTTTAAAACCCTGTTTTTCGATTTTGGTAGCGAAATAAATTGTTCGTTTTAACGGATTAGGTAATTTCACATAAATGTGTAATCAAACTTTAATAAAAGTTATAAATTAATATTACTTCTATTAAAGTTGCTACATCCGTCTATAAATATAGGAAAACAGGTTCTTGGGAGAAGAGCTGGCCAGAACTTTGTAGTTCCTTTTGTGATGTTGCAATATTTTTTTATGAAATTAATTATATAAAATTATTCTTTCTTAACAAAAGTATTAGGTATTATCGTGTTAATCACCAATTATTTTTGAAGGAATAAGGGATATAAACAAGGCGGACAACTGCGAACTTATTTCTGAGTCTTGATAAATCTTTTAAAAAATAGGACTGTTCAAATTAAATTAAAATAAACATCTTAAAAATATATTATTTTTTTATTCCATCATATTTTTTCCGTATAGGTACCTGATAATATTACATGATTACCATGTATCAGAATTTCTAAAAGCGTCACCTGTTGGATTTCATCACACGCAAGCCTCTGAGACAGATGTGTAATGATGTATCTTATTTGGCTTAAAGCCCAGTCAATTCCATCGTCTTCATTGAATTTCTCAAGTAACATTGAAAGGAACGAGAAGGAATCCCTCAGGATGTCGGAGCGTGAACACACCTATGGAGCGCTAAGCCTCTCAACGCTCGTTGATTGAGTCGACAAAATACCTATATTCCTATCGTGATATTGAAAATAAAAGAATAGAAAACAAAAAAATACATTTTTTAGTACCTTTGCATCAAACAAGTACCACACCACTAACACATACAGGTACTATAGCTTCTACGTGCTTCTACTAGGTACTATACTTATCTATAGTATGAAATATATGGGGATAAGGTTATAATTTCTTCATAGATAGTGTAAATTACAAACTAGATGTGTACTTATTATTAGATATCAGAGGCTGTACATACATACACTGCTGTACGTACATACATGGGCTGTATTTTTCACAGGATGTGTAAATGGAATCCGCGAGGCGCCACTAGTTTTATATAATAGCTTACACGTGTATACAAATAGTTAACGAATTATAATGTAATAAAAGAAAACAATGTGTAATTAATATAATAAATAATAGTAAATAGAGGTCATTTCGTTATTTAATCGTTTATGATAATTAAAAGTAGCAATTCCTCTTCTTTATTTTTCAAATAACGTGACCAGTGAAGCAATCTTATAGTCTTTTTTATTGTTATTACTAACTAGCTCTGCATAATCATTTTCTACACTTCAATACGTATAATATAACTACTTAGTTAAATACAAATTAAAAGTTATATTTGTGCTTTTATCCTAGTCAATAGTTTCTGCTGAAAGCTTCGATAAAAGAGTTTCCTATTGGTTATACCAACATAAAAAAAACTTGTCAATTTAAAAATAGGTGCGAGAAATGTCATGAAAATGTTTTTCTTAAATAAATACAAGGTATTTGGATAACTACAATCATTAGCGTTGGCACGATATCTTGCGCCTGACGTTCGTGAACTTTTCACTCTTTAATTACCGCCCTGCACTTGACATAAATTTATTTGAACCAGTTATTATTCGTCCTTAAATTCAGCTATAAGAGATTGCATAACGTAAAGATAATTTATAAAATCGATGTTACTCTAGTTTTAATATTAATGATGAACTGATAGATATGTTTATAAATATTTCGTATCTTATTACAAAAAACGATTTTGATGAAGCTTTTTCGGAACGTATTTGCGTTATTAAAAAGATCAGATACAAAAATTACTATTTAATACGTTTAATACCAGTTATTAATTAACAGGATAAAGCATATTAAAATCTCTATAATCATATCTAATCATAATCTTTTAAAAATATCAAAATTCACAACATTTAAAGAAATATTCGTGTCTAACCATGTTATCAAAATTGAAACGATATTATATGTAGAATTATATAGATACAAATCAAATTCCCTTTAAAAGTTTGTGGAAATATTACAACGGATCTATAATCCATCAAACAATCTTTTCAGATAATATCCACAAGCACACCTCTTAAGACGCTTTAAGGAGGGGACAGACCTCTCAAATCGCGGGGAAAATGTTCATGAATATTTTACCTAACTCATTTTATATTTACAGATTGATGTTTGAAGTAGTTATTGTTTAGTTACTTTTTATTATACCTTTTTTATTATTCATTTGTTGTTAGGAAGCATACCTACTCACGGCAATGATATTGAACAGGAAAAATTTTGGTTACCACTTTTTATCTAAACGATGCATAAAGAATTTTTAGATTGAATTAAATTGAAATGAACATGTATTTCAGACTTGTTTTTAATAGTTAAATCTACATATATATTATAGCTTTAATAAACTTAAGTTTATAGATTTTAGTTTTGAAAAATGAACAATTATTTACCTATCATTTTTATTATATTGGAAGGATCGTAATGCAAAAGTATCTTATTTTAACCCAAACAAAAATATATTGGACTTTTTATATTATTCTAAAGAGCTTATGTTTTGCAAATGGTCTAACAAGGATGCCGTCGATTTGTGAGTGGAGCACTCGATTTGTCAGCCTCGGGGATGTAATCTAGTTGTCACCCTCTCAACTCTGTTAAAATCGCATGGCTAATAAAATATTTTGACCCTTATACTAAAGGAATACGCCTACTTTGTTGTACAGTCGTGATTGCATATTTCTGACAACGTTTTTTTTTCTCAAAATATCCCGCCAGTATTAATAAGTATATTTGATTATTTTAATCTTATTTTGTATGACGTGATTTTAAAAGCCAATAATAATAAGAAAAATGTATCTGGGAAGTGCTAATAAGATTATGAGTTTTAATAAAATATTTAGTTTTAAATTAAAGAGGTACTATAATAAAAACTGAAACTTTTGAAGAAAACGCGTTGCTACCTAAGTAATTGAACAAAATTCCCAGTCGCTGTAAGTAATGCGACTTAAATAGCAACCAACATTTTATTAAATTAAATACATTGCGAAATAGAGTATCTCTGTGAATAGATTAATAATTCCTTAGGGTAGTAATACAAGAAACACCACCTTTGATCAAAGAAACAACACTTTTTGTTCGATATTTTTCAGCTTTATGTTTACTTATAAAAAGTAACAGCTTTTCCAACTGGTTGTATCAAAAACCCCATCGTTACTATTCGGATGCGACAATAATTGAAATTTGTGCCCGGAGGCATTCATAGCAAATAACTTTATTCAGCATTTAGCTTTCAATTTGGCAGGCGTGTGTCACGCGGAAGGAACCCCTTTAGAGCGTTTTAAGGTTATATCGAAGAAGGCGTTTTCTTGTTTAAACTTTTTAGTGTATTTGAAAACATTAATTTGACCTTAGTTCATAACTAGCTAATTAAAATCACCTACTTAATTGATTTGAAAAATTAACATTTTTAATTTAATTTTAATGTCATTAAAAAATTTGCATTTAAAATTAAATTTCCATTTCAATAAGGCTCTGTTAGTTTTCTATATGAATAAAGTTAAGATCAGTTAAGATTTTTTAACTTTATAATAATTACATATTACAACTGCAATTTTTACGGCACATTGCACTAGCTGACGTGAGTGCCACCACATGGAAAATTGTGAAACCCCAACACGACAAATTTAAGGACTAAAAATTATTTAACCTATTATTATAATAATTCACACAATTAACGGCGCTAAATTGTATTGCGACAGTAAATAATTGTAAATTGATATTGATTTTTAAATTCCTGCAATTTATAGATACATTGTTACTATATTTGTGCAGAAATTGAGCTAATTGAACAGAAAAGTGTTCGGTTCAATTTAAATATTCCTATTTAAAAAAATAATTTTATGTTTATAAATCAGTTAATTACATAATAAGAAACCTAATGAAAACTGGAGAAGATGCAGAAGGGTATAAATTATTTGATAAATTTTGTTTCTGAACTAATTGAAATTAGGATTGCTATATCTTCTGAAGTTTATAAAAAGCTCTACTTTGAATATCGTAAGAAATTAAGGAACAATTTTATCAGCTTTTTTTTTCCTAATATCGCAACGTATCTAGTATCGGTTATGACGTGTAATTGATACCTAATTACAAGAGCCATTGCTACCAAAGGTGTCATAAAGTGAAACATTTCAGCTCTTTGTAGGAAATAACTAAAATAGCCGACCTAATTGTCCCCTGTTTATTGGTTCCGCATAATTGGCTCGATTATGACGGGTCCGTCGGCCGCGCTACCTACTTCAAACTTACTAATTACCACCTTGCTAGTGATGTCTGCAATATCGATGTTATACCTATGATGTCGATATTACATTAGTATTGTGCAATTTTCACGCGTCTGTTGTTATAATTATGATGATATTTTATAGATTGATTGCAAAATAAATTTTCAGTTTGCAAAGGCGAAAAAATTGTTATTAATTATGGTGGTGGTGGTGTTCTTATGAAGTTAATAAATAAATAACAAATTAATAGTTGTATTACTAGAACCTATTATATTATATGTTGTTTAACTTGATATACAAATAAATAAAAATAATCGCTCTACAATACTTTGTCTCTACTGTCCAAAGCAAAGGCTAGTTCTGTTTTTATACCATATAATCATTTCTTTTAAGATCTTGGTTTATAGAGCTTACATACCACAAATCTAACTGCACAAAATTATCGATAAGTGCCCACACCATCACTAAGTTTTTTAACAGTTTAATAAAAATATTATTCGCGCAGGCGTCAAAGAAGCCTGCTTAATTTAATTATCTTCGTTCTTTAATAATAAACTGGGCTACTCTTATAGCTAATATCAATTAGCTGCCCGTCTTGTCTTATATAAAATATTTTCTGTAGGAACCAATTTGAGTGTTCCCTTCGTATTTTAACGCTTAAAGATATCCTCGTGTTGAGTTTTTATTATTTTGTTCACATAATATTAATATTGTTTCTCACATTTTTTGTCACTAATTAATATGATGTCTACGTCATAATAATTCGTATTACGTCCAGAACAAAGTTAACAATAAAAAGAGGTGTTTACGTTATTGTTTCTTATGTAAAAACAAAACAATAAAGAAGCGATTACGTCATGTTCACACCCAAAAAAAACATTATTACCATTTTTTTTCTGATTAACAAAAAACTATGGTATTTTGTTTTAATAAACATAGTTAATATTAAAATTCTTGTCCAAATCAATGAAATAAAATATATTTGAAATACTTCGCTTACATCTCCCAACATATAAACTTACAGATACTAATAAGATAGATAATAACTGCATATTGTTTGAAATCGATATGCACTTTGACTGCAGGCGAATCCGTAATAAGTAATGTAACGTAACACGATAATGTCCGATGCGAATACGCCAGCTCTGTTATCAAGGTTGCCAACAATGAAAACACATTTTTTTTTCTTGGATTTTGTTATCTATGGATAACAACAAATATATATAATTAATATATTCTACATATTGAGCGTGGAGAGAAACGTGAACGTGGCAATTTCATTAATATGTGAATTTAACTTTTTATTTATTTTGTTAATTTTATGAAGTGTTTATTATTGTTTTACGTACATTAACAGCTATTTTATTAATATAATATAAATAATTAACCACTAAAGTACGTTATTTAAAAGTTTAATTTATTGTTATTAAATTGTATGTGTATACCTACACGTGATTTTATCTAACTTTTTGAGTTATATCTCGGAAAGCATCCTTATGAAATGTAGTAGGGAGCGTGAGTAATTTATCTTTAATGTTAACTAGCGTGTTCTTTTATAGAATAAAGCTTTTTGAAGCTTTCGTAGCATTTGTGTTTGATTTCAACGCAAAGAAAGTAAATAACTAAATAGAGACTTAAAGGCAATATAATTATTGATATAATATGTAATGGGTTTATACATGAATTTGATATGTTTGGTTTTATGGCATTCAAATATTTTTGGTTTTATGGCATTCAAATACTTTTACATTTATAATTTGAGTTTGGTTTATGGGTTTATAAATTTATACAAGAAACTACTGTAATGTTACATTTGCATAATTTCATGTGGTGAATACCTCAAATATTTTATACCCTCTTGAAAAGTTACTAGACTCAAGAAATGTACGCAAAAGATATTTTCTTTATTAGAACTGAACACTGCATGAATTAAACCGATGTTTTCATATTGTATACTTTTAATCTTAAAATAAATTGATTTAAAAAAAACATTGCCAGAGTTATGTGTAGAGTAGCAACCCTTAAAATTTGTAACAATGTATGGATTACTTTCATTAATAACACTTCGTAAATTATTTTTGTTAATTAATTCAAGCATGCTAACATATCAATGATTTCTTATAGCCATAAATTGTATTTTTACAGAAGTAAAATCGTTAAAAGCAATAACTCTTCGTTCGTTGTTGAAAAGTCTTAAGAATAACAAAACCATTAATGTTATATTATTATCTGTGGCTATTCATATATGTAATAGAAAATATATTGTACCTACGTAGATTAATTATTATAAATCATCTCTCTTTATGCATTTCTCATTTCTTTGAATATTCGGGTAGAGCCATTACCAGATATGTTCAAAGACATATTGTGTATTTTGTAGGCTTCAAAGTGCGCGCTAATAATATATTATATATTTAAATTTTGGACCAGAGTATCAATGAAGTTTACTGAATATAAGTACATGCTTAGTTATTGTACTATAGTATAGCAAAGTCACAGTTGAAGTATAGTCGCGCTAGTGCTGAAGCGACCACAATGTATTAATTAACTATTCTCACTTCACTTAAATAGCTATATCACGCTGATCGACGTATGCTATAAAAACACAATCTTACGTATACGAGGTATACGTTCCAAAATATATTACATCAATAAATATACAGTAAACAATAGAAGCGGAACTTTACTTAACATGTAGACAAAAATTGACGTGACGACAAAGTTGATACCTCTTCAACAATAGGACTTTATTTCCATAATATTAAGGTGTATAATCCTGTACTATTTTTCAGCTTTTAAGGTAAAATCGTTGGCTTCCGTATACGTGGTATATTTGTATGGTAAAGGGCGGAGGGCAATTTGCAGCTTGTGTTTCCGGCCGCGTGTGAATTCTGACATCTTGTTTGTTTGTGTCTATGTGTGGTAACTGTTGTTAGAATGATCTAGAATGTATAAATTCTTATTAATGGCTGATGATAACTGTTATTATAAAAACAACAAAAAATAATGTTTTTTAAAAATACATTAGGCAAAAGTAGCGAATTATTATGCGATGGTAATTGTTGTTTCAAAACAACCTCAATAACTCCGCGAATTTCGCGACGTATTGTCACTTATAATACCACAAGCCATTAATTACCATTTAGCCATACCATTTTCCGATAGGTTCGTTGCAAACAAATGAAGGAGTCAAGTTTTTAGTCAAGGTTAAAAAATCACGAGCGCGAAGCGCGAGTGATTTTTCCTGAAAAACTTGACGACTTTATTTGTTTGCAGGGAACCTTGAGGGAAATGCCAGATAATTTTGAAGCTCGTGTGGTATTCGGGAGATTATTTTTCCGTCCCAAATGTCGGACAATAATTTCACAATTGAATTGAACCTGTCAGTTTGACGTCAACGACCAGAGAAAATTTTCAAAAAATTATCAGTATAATACCATGTAGGTTTGGTCATTGTGTAGAGCCAAGCTTCTAACACTACACGCCCTAACTCTACAAGGCCTAACTTCACAAACTCTACACCTTAGTCAAAATATGTGGCCTGGCCATTTCGCTACATTCACATCGGCGTAAGGTGAAAAATTAATTCACTGTTCATTACTTTTGTGTTATACAATAGTTCTTGTAGTAACGAACGGCCAAGCCACATATTTTGACTAAGGTGTAGAGTTTGTGAAGTTAGGCCTTGTAGAGTTAGGGCGTGTAGTGTTAGAAGCTTGGCTCTACATGAGATCTGATAACTTTTTGACAGTGCGAGTCATATGGGCTCGTCTTGGCAACATTTTACATGAAAATGTTTTTGGTGGGATTTCATTTCTTTTTGTAAGTTGTTTGTAACAATTTTATTTTTTATTTTTAGCTACCGTGTGGACGTAAGAGGCAGGAGACGTTCGCAACACTTCTATTCATTCATATTTATATGATCTGATCTGAAGTATATGTCTCAATATATGTCGATTAAATTTTTAAAGTTTTTTTTAACAAGGAGTACCTATACATATATATATCTAGGGGAACCAAGTTTTAGATTATTAGATTAGACCTGCGTCATCAAAATTTAATTTAAAATTACAGGTCTCATACAAACTCCCATCCCCTAGTTTAAGGGGTTGGGGGATGAAAGTTACAAGTTTTATAATTTTTTTGTTGTTTGTGTGCTAATACTAGCTTACATACAAAATTTCAGCTTTCTAGGGCATTAGGAAATACCTTAAGAATTTTGATGATCATCAGTGAGTCAGTGACGAAATTAGCGTTTTTTAGATATAAATAAAATCTGAAGTATAAAAGCTAATGTAATTAAAACTTAATATGTTCAATAAGTCCGCTATTGACAATATATCCCGAAAATTTTGTTGATCTAGCATAATCCAAACCCAAGTTATGAGGGTTAAAAAAAACGTCGAAGCGCTTCGAGAAAAGGTAGGTAGTGCCCGTGCGCGTAGTCGCTTGGCTCGTCTTGGCGGGGGCACTACCGTGCCCCCAGATACTTCCAATGTTTACAATAATTCTATGAAGCAATTAGTCAATTAATGGACCTTTATGAGTAATACTTTGTAGCATTGATGTGCAATTATTAATCTCTAGTGGAAAAAAAAATTGATAGAATATACTTTTATTATATAATCATAGAGGAATATTCAATATAACATGTCTCTTGAAAAATTTGAGTGGTCAGCGACTGTGGACGTCTACTTCCGTGTACACAATCTTATTTCTTGATGGAGTAGGGTATCAACGGATTTATTGCGTTAAATAGGACTACTTGATTTTGTTTTTACATAGAATATGATGGAAAACAGACACAGTGGGAAACAAAAATAATACGATAGAAAAATATGTTTCAATAAGCATTATAACAATTGAGCATAATAACAATAGTTATTATACTGTATATTATTCTAAAATAAGACGTAAACGTACCGCTTCATTTACAGAGTTTATTTAAAGGCTTAGATTAAAGGTTTATAAATAGGTATAAGCTTTCCGCTATTTCCTTTAAAATTGAATTTAAGAATAATATGTTATGAAGCTTCGATCGGGATAAAAGATGTTGATGTAGAATGGTTATTTTAATAAAATAGATTCAGTCCATAATAACAAAAAAAAACTAATTGACCTATGAATTTTCATTTCTTAAATTTTAAAATTTATATTACTTATATTTAGAAAATATTATATTTGTTTCGTAATCATAATATGCAACCTAGTTGAATCACGAGGGATTTGCGACTGCCTAATAGTTTCTTCGGTCACTTTTCAAATAGAATTCAAGGGGAAGCTTTTTCTTCAAAGTTGACTTTGCTATTACAGTAATAATATCTAGACAATGTTCTTACATTGATTTTCAATCTCCACAGGACAGAGTTTTATTTTAGTGATGCTTTATGCGTTTGACATTTCGTTTATTTGATACCATTTTAGTAATACATATACAGAACTATAACTTGTGTTTTATTTATTATGCTCTACATAAATTAAGCGCAGCTTTCATAATATACCTTTTTTGAAAATGACAACGCGTAAATGTAGATTGCATGTCACGTTAATTATCCATACTAATATTATGTATTATAAATGCGAAAGTAACTCTGTCTGTCTGTCTGTTACTCAATCACGCCTTAACTACTGAACCAATTTGCATGAAATTTGGTATAGAGATATTTTGATACCCGAGAAAGGACATAGGCTACTTTTTACCCCGGGAAATAGGATAGGTTTTATCCCGGAAATCCCACGGGAACTATGCGGGTTTTTCTTTGACTGCGCGGGCGAAGCTGCGGGTGGAAAGCTAGTAATATATAAAAAATAAATACCTTGTGACCTACATTGGTTATTGATTGCATATTTTTTTTCAGTGAGCATAATCTCCCATTTACGAAATTTTTATTTTTATTATTTAGTATAAACGCATATATAAATTATAGTAAAAAACAGTACAAAAGTCAAATATATATAGGGAAACAGTAACAGACAATAATCATGTTATAGTCCCCTCTTTAAAATTATGATAACTGTTCAATTTATCGACTAAGATCATTAGAAACAGATGTCTGTAATCGATGCATTTTTGCGGTTATTTAAAATACAATTATATCGATTTATTATCTAATCTAAAGCTATTATTGTTGATGTTAATTAACCATCTGTTGATACGTTCCTACCTACTTCTTTAATTACGAAAATCTATATTATTAAGACAGATAATAAAATATAACAATATCTAATAACGTACCTATATTATATTATCTGTGCTAATAATAATAAGTGCCTGCGTCAAAATCGACAAGACCCACGTGTTGTCAGCTGTCGATATAATTATAGCCAATTTACTCTGTAATTATTCTGATTTCCTCTGTTAGCCACTAATAAGCTGAAACACCTGATTTTAGTACGTACGTACTACCAAAACAATAATTATAAAATAATTTGGAAAATCCAAAAGTGCACGCCTCATAATTTTTTTTTAATAAATATTTATTAATTATTATTTTTGTTTATTTAATAACAATTAAACCACATCGAATCAGACCCTGAAAAATGAAAGGGTTCTATTCCTGAGCATACTCAAGCGTAGAGAAGAAAAAAGACTCGATTAGTAAAGTATTTCGGTCGCTATCGTGTTAACAAGAAAAAGGATCCGCACATACAGACACACGGACGTCCAAGACAGAACTTTTTTAAACTGTTTTTTAACTAGTTTAAATAACAAAAATGACATCAAAAATATCATGAACGTTAAAAATAGTGTTTTTTCTTAATATGTGTGTGTATGTATTATCTTACAAGTGCAATGTATGATACATAAAGACATTTTAAGTTTGAAAAATCAGATGTTTTGCGCGAAGTGACAGTAGTACCCACCTCAACGCTTCGCTTATGAGGCGTGCAAAAGTACCCTAAGTACCTATGCCACCACACTAAACTGTATTTTCCACTGCTTTATAACAGTGAAATCCTCGTGAAATCAGTTTAAATCCTTGATTTTACTGTGAGCTGTGACTTACTTATTTTTTGAAAGCATGAATAGTAATAGTATTTACATTGTTGTCGTACCTACTTTCGGTTATATAATTAAAACGATCGAAGATTCAAAAACATATCTATTTTTAAAATCAGTTTCAATGGAAATTTCGGAAAGCTTCTATCTCTCATCTATACCAAATATTTAGCTATATGTCTCGTAACCTATTCGTATAAACGATATAAACACGGGAATAATAAAATATCCCTGCATGCCATTAAATATAACAATGTAAGGCGGTGTCCACACGAGCGCTACGGCACGCGTGCGCAGATTTATCAGCGCGTAATTAAAACGCGCCGCATTAGTGTACGCGACGGGTGCGCGCGCGCCGCAGCTGTCGGTGGTGTACTGCGACCGGCGTTGTTGATACTAGAAATCATCCTTTTTTTATATTTTATAGTTTTTTTTAGTAGGTAAGTCATCCCTTTTTATATTTTATAGAGTTTTGTTAGTAGGTACAGTTATACCTATTCAAATTTAGTATTAACCCATTGAGCCCCGAACGGCCCGATCAGTCCACGACACAATAGATTTTCTATTGTGTCTGTGATTCCGGGGCCTGAGTTATTAAGAAAATTTGGCAACCAATAAGCAAAGCTTTTACTGTTATTCGCATAACTAGATCCAAAATTCGAATACTTATTACATATATGTTCTGTTCTGTTGGATTAGAGTAAATTTTTATTCAAACCTTTACACTAATAATCTGTAAGTACTAAGTGAAGTGATCATTTGTTTCCCGATAAATCACTAACATACATATACAACTGGGACTCAAGACCTATGAGATAGAGCCCGCTTATAAAAAGTTACTTTTGCAATAACTTAAAATGACTACAGGTTATTTAATATTTTAAATATGATTCAATTATGATTATGCCTGTTTAAATATTTAAAAACAATATTGCAACAACAGCAAACTGAGTCACATTCGCATATTATTTCCTAACAAAGCCATTTAAAGTATCAACTCTACCGCGGCGCACTACTAAATCGCGTGACGTATCGTGATTGTCTAAACCCTGACAGATGTGTGCCGGAATGTAATTGTTTGGCCGTAACTTTACGAACGGAGTACATTTTATATCATTTGGTAAGCAGTAAGCACCCCAACGTAAAGAATTCATTCACCTCGTCAGATGTTCAATGGGGCGAGTTTCGGGGGTCGGAAGTTACTTTTTGCGGAGAAAGTTGTTTTTTTCGTAATTTGATTTAGTGGTAACACTGACACATAATTATATAATGGAATTGATTTAGTAATAACAAAAAGATTATGTAGAATTAGGTACTTAAGTGGTATATTATCAAAATTAGTGCGTCTTAATTTACAAGTTTTATAGGTATTCACATCAGCTTAAAATCTCAGTGAAAATTTATGAGTTTAAATGCTTAATTGCTGTTCGAATAAAAAGTTAAGTTTTCATCCCTAGTTTCCTTCTTAACCCAAAAATTCATTAAAATATACATTTTTTAATGTAATGTAATTACTGTTAATGTATGTAATGTACGAGAAAGGTTAGGTACCTTTGTATGTAAATGCCCAATATAATTAGACCTAATGTACCTACCTACTAGCCGCGAATTATTTTAATACTAAACACAAAATAAGACCATATGGTTCTGTTAATATTATAACATCATAATTATTATTCAAAAGGTGACCATTACAGCGCTTATCATCTAACCATAACATTACCAAATGGAATTTGTTTAACAAAATTAATTTGTGTTAACGCATGCTTAGTGACATAAATGGTTAATTAACGACAAGGATAGAGATCAAAAGATTAGAAATAACAGAAGGCAATAGACCTAATATTTTTAAATAATATTAACTAAAAAAGCTTATCGTCTATGAGAACGTATAACTACTATTACTAGCATTATATTATCTGTGTTTTTCGCAAATACCAACATACCATGGACAAAGTTATTTTCTACTAACCCAAATTATACTAAAATATAAATATACTGTAAGAAAAAGAAAGTATACTATCAAATACCCCTAAAAACATCAAACCTTGTTTTTGTTCCTTTTCTGTATTCTATCTGATTAATCGTTCCGAAAAATGATAAGGCAACTCTCATATTACACACCTTCATTCACACCACTAATAGTAGTAACGTAAACAGTTCATTCATAGCCCTTCAAGACGCCCCCTAAGGAGCAGGTCACACCTGTTGCACCCTCGTGAACTTGGACTCAAGGAAATTAGGGGAGTGTGGTAATGACATACCTTACTTGCCGACAAGTGCGTCTTATCTTTAAATAAATTAAGATGGATTGCTTCAAAAAGTGTCAGTTTGATGAATTGTGTCCAATTTTGTTTGCTTAAAAAAATTATAGAGCTTTTGATATTTTATGAAGATACAAATAAAAGACAAATGTCAAAAAACTTTCTTTAAGATTTATAAACCCATGAAGACCTTCAGATTTTCACCAAAAATCTTTACCGGTCTGTTACATTTTCAGGACGAAATCACTCAAAAGCTTTGGATAATAACATACATAGTTGAAGGAAGAAGATGGACAATACATCTTAAAATGAGTAAAAACGTTATGGAATGATAGAGAAAACTATATAAAACCAAAAATTTTATTTCATAAATTACCTTGTAAATCGTAATAATTGTTACTTTGATAATGAGTGCCTGCTCGGCAATATAATATAACAGTCAACATGATGATAATTATAAAACCTAATTGGTATGTAGGTAGTTGATATGTTAGTTAATATCCAGCCAGAATATGTCACTAACGATGTAAAGGGACTGCATCAAGGGTATCGAATTTCAGCCGAATGCAACAAAGGTCTGACATGTGGTAGATTTACAAAGCTTCTAGGTATATCCTAATATCCATTTCGTATTAAACCATGCTATATGCACAAAAATTAATATTATTCAGAGAACGGTGTATGGTGTGTATGATTCTGCAAAAGCTTGTAAAAACATAATACATATTTTTTATTGATTATTTTTCCGACCCAAATATCGACCAATAGAATTGCACCATTCGACGTCACGTGGTACAACCTACATGGTGATATACTGATAATTTTTTGAAAATTTTCTCTGGTAGTTGACGTCAAACTGACAGGTTGAATCAATTTCTTCAAATTTTCAATTGTGAAATTATTGGCCGACATTTGGCACGGAAAAATAATCCCCCGAATACCACACGAGCTTCAAAATTATCTGCCATTTCCCTCAAGGTTCCCTGCAAACAAATAAAGTCGTCAAGTTGTCAAAACTTGACTCCTTCATCATACCCGATAATTTTGAAGCTCTTGTGGTATTATAAGTGATTAGGTATTTAGCTGATTTGAATCGCATCATGATGATTATCAAATATAGCAACCACCATGTTACCTACCTAGTAAAAATTATCTGCAAAGAGGTCAAAAATACAAGTTTGAAGAATCTTGAAATTTTCTATAATCCCTACTAATATTATAAATGCGAAAGTAAATCTGTCTGTCTGTCTGTTACTCAATCACGCCTGAACTACTGAACCAATTTCCATGAAATTTGGTATAGAAATATTTTGATACCCGAGAAAGGAATATGATATTTTATCCCGGAAATCCTACGGGAACGTATTTTTCTTTAAAAACGCGGGCGAAGCCGCGGGCGGAAAGCTAGTCCTTAAATAAATTCATCAGTTTTATCACAAGTCGCACTGTCCTCCGAATACTGAAACAAAATATACTTACAAATATGCGTAAAACATTTATTTGGTATTTTTAATTCAAAACAATTTAGACTTCTTAGTTTAAAGAATAGCTTGAAAATTAAAAGCCAGTTGGCAAGCATTTGTATACCGCAGACAGTCAAGTAATAACGGTCCAAAATGCATATGATATAATGCTAAATAGTATTAAAATGAGTCTCTTGATGCCCAAGTAGCTATTGTATGGACCCTTTTGAATGACTATAGCCCGCATTCTGACTGGCCCTGTTGATAAGCATGTACTTATAGATCCTTTGGTAAATGCCTATAGTAATGAGCACTTCGCTTTACAATCATTTCAATATACTAATAAATTCCATCGATTTTGAAATTAAACTAATTGAGAATAAGGTTGATATTTACTTGCACTAGGTTTGTATATATTGTTTCACGAATAATTCTGAAACCATTGTATAAAACACGTTTTAAAATTTGCAGGACAAAAATGGCAATGCCTGGATTATGATACCCCCTGTTTATTAAAACAAAAGTCTGATTGTTGGTCATTTCGATGTTAGTAATTATAAATTAGTTGGATGTAATTTCTGAAAGCAGGACCACCTCTCTTATTTTGAATATAATGATAAAAAAACAACTCCTATGTTTTTATTCATTTGGCGACTACATATTAATACATAACATTGTAGTCCTTTTCAAATTCGTGATCTATTAATCATAAGTGAATTCTTAATTGTGGCTTATAAATTAAATTTCTGTATATGAACTATCGGTTTGTATTATTAAGCCAATAATGGATTAGCTAATTATTTAAGTTAAGCTGGACCGACCAATTTAGTCATTTAAAAAGCTACTGACTTCGAATGTCCCTACACTATGAGTTACTCGCTTCAAATTCAGAACTTCTTCCATGGAAGTCGGTACAAATCAACCGAATAGAACCGAAAGCTACCCACATATACAAAGATTTACGCCACCAATATTTTACCTTTTGGAAGCAAAGTTCAATGGCATATACGCACCCTTACCGTGACGTACACCTGCTTGTATCACGGCGCCGGCGCAGCTGCTATCAACCTCATACGGGCGAGATAAACTGCTTATTATTATTTTGATAATGCACCCGTGCCATTCAGACAGCACATTTGACAAGGTAAAGAATAGCCATGTGTTGTGTATGTTATACTTGAATGTTATAAATTATTGCATTATAGGAAGGAAGGTATGTGTTGCTAATTCTGCTAACTAAGTAGTATAGAATAGAATACATTTAAAAAATTATAGAAGAAAAGAACTCCCCTCCTTAAATGAAAGTTTACTTGTAATATTTAAATTTAATGAAATTGAATTTATTTATTTTGTACCTAACCTATGTTAAACACTAACCCACAATGTAACAAAACAACATGAAAATTATCACGACTGGAAAATTGATCGAGCTTTTCTTCAAAGTTAGAAAAAATGTGCCTAAGCAAACTGTTTGAAATTTGAATGAATAAAATTCTTCAAGTTTAAGTTATGTACGTCAAACACACTTCTATTATTTGTTCACATATGCACAACGGGTTTGATCATATAATAAATGCAATTGAGATAAATTCGTAACACATCAAAATAATTCCCATAAAGTAGGTCCTAGGTACCTACATTGTTTGCAAAAACCGTTCGAAATGTGCAATTACGTCAATTAAATCTCGTAATAACGGTCCTGGATTAGACCGTGCACATATAGGTGTTCCTTGAACCCTCTTTTTAAAGCATACGCCTAAAAACACAATAAATTAATCCTGTATTGTGTAAAGTTGCGTAGCGGTAGGGTCAGCAGATATGTTATCTCAACATCGAATTTATATTAATGTTAACATTTTATTTAAACTTAAGATTTTTGACCGATGTTTTATTTTATGGTGACGCTTTAATGATGTGTAAGTATGCATATTAACAATAAATGTATTTGTTTGCAAGGTTTGATACATTTTTAATGATTAAAAAAATCCAGATCAATCTGTTTTCGTAAATCAAACCTCTACCTCCACTTTTAGATAAGTCTATAAAGAACACAAAAATATTCAAACATCTTTAATCTTTAAAAAAATATAAAAAATTAATTTAAAAAAAATCAATTAGATTTTTATGCAGACGGTTGCAAGGTGCATAGCGGGAGCGCGTGGCACGCGTGCCAGGCGCGTGCGCACACGCGTGCAGTTCTGCGCTGTCATGGCCGATGTTTTCAGGTACTCACTGCTTTGTAAGCGACCCAATCGAGTATGAAGTCTCTAAATTACGACACCATTATTCTACTCAAATGGAATGGGGATAAAAGAATGTGAACGTTGACGTAAAACTCTATTATAATTTATAATAGTTAAAGTTCAATAAATAATTTCCAATCGAAAATTAAATAGAAAAAATTTTAAAGATGTACGATCTGGTCGTCTTGTTGAAATATATATACAAGAACTTCATATTTTTTAATATAACAAAGAGAGATTCTAATTGTAATGTAGAGCATTTTGGAAGAGTTATTTGCAGGTTCTATTTCATTCTGTTAAAATTTTATAATCCATGATTTTGTATGGGTTATGTTTAAACAGAATACGTAACAATTACACGATTATAATACAATTATAATTATTCCTTAGTTTTCGTTTACATGGTTCAAGGATTTGTACAGGAAAGATTATCATCAAATTGATTTTTTGATCGTCTGGGAAAAGTAAAGTCCCATGTCCCCTAGTGGGGTAAGGGGCAGATTGCATTATACATCTGTTTCACTGTTCGATTTTCTTTAGCGACAAGAAGGTAATCAGCCTTCTGTGTCCCACCAGACCGCGACATTTTTTTTTCTTCGTCTCCACCAGGAATCGAACCCAGGACCAGTCGGTGCTACGCTCATTCGTCAACTACTGTACCAAGGAGGCGGTCCAATGTTAATAACAATACCCAATTATTACTTTGTACGAACATACAAAATAAAAAAGCATGATGACGCCGGTGTACGTAGTAACATCCCACGCAATATACGTTATAGCTATAGGGTTCGCCTGTCAGTTACAATCAGTTGATTAAATCCAGGAGCACACCTGCGGGATGCACGGGGGTAACCTGGCAACACCACTAATAAACATTTTTAATGCTACATGCATTAACAAAAATGGATAACTGCTTTGGAGGTTATGTAAAAGTAGTACGATTTCTAATCATAGTAAAGAATGCATGAAAAGTGGTAGAGAAATATTATGTTTTAAAATACCCTGACATTGAAAGCTTTTTTATCGTACCGTATAAAATTATTAGTATATTGTACCTAACTAATAATAAATCTAAGTTGTGTTAATGTCCTTAGATTCTCAAAGCACTGAGTGTATATATCCATTTTGTGCTGTATAGTTAATTTTAATTATTTTATTGTTATAATAACTGTCTTTATAATATGTTAACGGTACAAATAAATGTATTTTCTTTCTTTCTTCTAGTGATTTATTCTAGTACCTATTCAAAGAAATGCTACATTTTATTTTTTGAAGAAGCACTTGAACAGAGTAATGTGGAAAGTGATCGACGATGTATCTCATAAAAAATGGACTCTACCACAGTATAATGCTATAATCTTCCCTATTACTTTAAGTATTTGAAGATCAATAAATGCGATGTCAAAATGCCTTTACCTAGCTGCATTTATTCCGTTCCATAACATAGTTATAGTATGTTAGTATAGACAATGTTGTTTTACCGTTTTATGCATTCTATCAGATGAGCCATTCAAATGTTCAACTATCACATGTTTGCTCTCACGTCACCCCTCACACAACAATAGCGTGAACTACAATACGCGCGCGCGCATCTGTCTGACGCAGCGCTGTGATTGGTCGAGAGACGCACCCTCGCCTGTGATTTTCACAAAAATCGATGTAACGGTTTATAGTGAATTTAGTTTATTACGATTTTTGAATTATTTTAGGAAGGAATGAGGGTATTGCGGAATTTAGTCTATTTGTAATTGAAAAAGTTAAAGCCAAAGCCATGTAGAGCAAGCAAATTGGGACTAGGTACATATTTATAATAATTTCAAAAAATAATATTTACTTACAGGTTAAAAAAATCTCTTTTATCTCCGAAAAATAACTGTGTCTGAACTAAATACAAATTAAATCAAGAAATGTTATTATATGAAAATAAGCAATACTTTATTTTTCATAGCATTAAAAAAAGGAATAAAACAAAATTTTCCCAAGTTTTATAATAGACCACGGGAATTTAGCTCGGTACTTGATACCGACGTCAACAGCATACATCCTTCCGATTGGCGTCAATTTCCCACGACCACTGGACACCTTTTGTTTTAACTAGGATCATTACTCCACCCTATGAATTATGATGAACATATTTTATTCTAGAACAGTAACGTTTTTCAGTTAAAATATTCCCTTCTTACTAAGATTTTAAATGGAACATAACATATTTAATTTATTTTATATATTTATATATTTATTTCAGGCAACAAATGTAGTTACAGTTAAAGACTTAAAACTGAATTATTAATGATGATGTTTTTCAGTTAAAATAAATACTATGTGCTTTTCTTAATGAATCTATGAATGTAGGTGTAGAATGTAGCTGTGTCTCTTTGTGTTTCTGTTAAATTATAACTAGTAACTACTTACAGAAATACTAAGTAATGAATATACTATCTATAAATATCAATCTATATCTACACTAGGTACAAAAGCTAAGGATATATTATGTGAATATCTGATATCTATCAGAGAAGATTAATTGCTTATCAAATAGTATAGCCTATACTAAGCTTAAATGTTTTTTACTGTGTGTAAATGTAATATTGTCCAGAAGGTTGACGCAAAGATTCTTTATCAAAAGATGAATATAAAAACAATAAGACAGACAATGTCATATACATACGCAGTTTACAGTATAATATATTTTTTATACTAGAAACATAGATAATATGATATAATATGGTAATTAAACGTGTGAAAGAAACAATTGTGTATTGGGAATTATTAAACAATTAAACTCATGACATGACGTACTTTGCGCCACTTAGGGCTGCTATTAGCGTGACTGATTACAAATTTATTCCCACACAATTTTATAAAACAACAAAACAACCAAAAAAGTTTTTGTCCTTGCTATAAAACATGATCTATAGCTATAAGTAAGAAGATATGTATAATATATTCGACATACATTACAAGGATGTATGTAAGACTACCTTCATTCAAATTACGAGAAAATGTTGGAAAATTCATGGAAAAGGAAGGAAAAATTTGCTAGAGCTTTTTCCTTTCTTTAAAGAAAAAGCTTTCTCAATCAATCTTAATCAATTAACAAAAATCGTTCTGTTTTAATCCTATATTTATAATTTGAAGATATGTATTAATCAGTACACATCCGTAATAATATTATAAATGCGAAAGTAACTCTGTCTGTCTGTCTGTTACTCAATCACGCCTAAACTACTGAACCAATTTGCATGAAATTTTATATGAAGATATTTTGATACCCGAGAAAGGACATAGGCTACCTTTTATTGCGAGATATGTACCACGGGCGAAGTCGGGGCGGACCTCTAGTATTATTATAAAGCTGCAGAGCTTTAACTACATCTATCGAAATAGCTTTAAAAACTGGGCGTAGATTTAAAAAAGCTGAACAAGAATTAAAATAAAAACCTTTCCTCCACATTATTCATAGCTAATTAAAAATATATTCATTATACCAAAGTATCATCGAAGGTTCAATTATCGGTAAGTGACACCACAGTGAGCGGTATGCGCAGGCGCAGCATTTCCTGCACTACAAGGGCTTCGTTCCGACGTCCGGCGCGCGCGCATCAAGAGGTCACGTACTGAGCAGCTGGATTTATGTCACACTAGCTTTCCGCCCGCGGCTTCGCCCGCAATCAAAAAAACCCGCATATTTCCCGTACACGTGGAATTTACGGGATATAACCTATCCTATGTGTTAATCCTAGTTACCCCTCATACGTGTGCTAAATTTCATTGTTATCAGTTCAGTAGTATTTGCGTGAAAGAGGAACAAACATACTCATACACATCCATCCTCACAAACTTTCGCATTTATAATATTAGTAGGATAGGACTAGTCAATAGATCCGACTCCGTGTGGGATCGCACAAATTAAGTAGTCTATTGGCCGGTTTCTACCACAAAATAAAATGTTAATTGCCGGTTTCTAAAGTAAGTATTTGAGGTTAGGAACGTCTCAAATCATGCTTAAATGCTGATATATTTTCTTGTATGTGACATAAGCTTTCTCAAACCTTAGTCAAATCAATTCAGAGACCAGCCTTATTTTACTAATAGAGATACCTAGATTTTAGAGGTAAAAATAATGAAAAAAAAAAACGGACAAAAAAAGAAGACGGGAAAAACGGAAATAAAAAAAAGACGGGTTGCACTCCGGGAGTGCCGGCAGAAGTGAAAACTTAATTATTAACGTTGAGCATGTTTGATATCCATCCGTCTTACGCTTTTTCGATCAGGTCACGTGTCCTGACGCGAGTTTAAGATTTTATACCCAACGCCGCTAAAGAAGTTTTCACTTCAATAATTTCATTTTTAAAATAGGAACTCGTCGACATCCGTTTTTGTAATATTATCTAACAAAATTAAATAATATTAATTTTGAAATAGTATTTATTTTTTCATGGGAATATAACTATAGGTAATAATAAAGAACACAATGTAATAAAGCTAAAAAGTGAGGATTGAGGAAGAGGAAGTTTTAACATTAAAAATTAAAATTAATCACATGATTAAATTAAATAAATTGAAACTTAAAAAGACAAAAAAGTTTCACCATTCAAAAAACAAAGATTAGCGTTCGGATAGATATATTTCAAACTGGATTATAATTGAAAACATATTGGATACAAATTCGATTTGAGTCATTGATATCTAAAAAACTGAACCTGTAAAAAACAGTCGGTTTACTTTTATCCGTCTATTACATTAAAGTTGTACTAAGCAGTTGGTAGGATAATAAAAATACCGTTCAGAAATCCAATTAATCCAAAATACTTGAAAAAAGTATAAAAATGTACAAATTATTCCAATTATTTCCAAGTTATGAACATTCAATGTTACTATTAAGTTGCATAGGTAGAGTAAGTTCACAGAACATCGAAATCCGGGGAATACAAACAAACGCTGTAATTACAGCGCTCTAGCTATATTAATTGAATGATGATTCAATTACATTCAATTATTTCCAGTGTTTGGGCGGTATTTGGGCGGGGCGTCGGTTGGGCGGCGCCAGGGCGGGCGGATCCGCCCAACCCGAGATGTCTTTGTATCTTATATTTTGTGTTTGATCTCTGTCATCCCGAATGTAGCTCCTGACATTTTAAAATTAACGCATAACTAAATTAACAACTTAATTGTATTTTAATTCGATTGTTTTGTAGCCTAAAATAATGGACAAGGTAAAATAGCTATACCAAACTCACCTTGAATTTTGGCAAGTTCATGATAAAAACTACATCATGTATAACATAGAGCATGATAAGAATAGTGAATGGCAGTGAACTAACAAGTGACAAGTGATGTAAGATGCGGGCTTTATCTTGCAAGCACGGGTTAAAAAACTTTGTAAACATTCAGCATGGGGGTATATAGCACGTACGACGATACACTTTGCTGGCGTATACAGGATGTTCAAATGTGAATTATAATGTTTTCAATTTAACTGTGCCTGTTCACTTAATTTCCTTTGGTAATAAGATAAGATTATATTATTATGTCATAATAAGCTGATATAACTTATATTTTTATATTTAAAAAACATGTACACAGAGTTTATTAACGTGTATTATGTATATATTGTATGAAGTATATATACTTATCCTGTTATTGCAATAAACTCCCGTTTTCTGCAGTTTTCTTATATTCAACACAAAATGCAAAAAAAATCTGTTGGATTGGAAAAGTCCTTAAAATTTAAACAGCAGCCTTGATTCCATTCATTTAAACCCATTCAATGCATTACACAGATGTACCTGTATCAGCTGTTCACCGACTAGTGTATAAAGCGTAATAATAACACGACAATCGCGGAGCACCCTGTACGAGGGTTGAAACAGCCCGTGCCAACCGCACGCGCCGAGGTACGCACCCTGCAACCACTCCACAGTCCTGTCCCGATCGCTCCCCAGAGCGGACGTCGCGCACCCCTAACCATCAACCACTACGAACCTTGAACAAACTTCACAGAAACTTTAAACATCGAACATTACCAGCAATTCGATTTTCAAACATCGCTTTCGATATTCAAAAGTTTCAATTTTTTTTTTGGTGATTTCCAAGGGGTGCCGGCTGAGTCAGCAGAGGACCAGGAAGAGGTGAGTCACATTAGTTTTTTCGCCATAGTAACACCCTCACGCACCTGCGTTGTCCACGAAGTAACCCTTTTCAAGTTACATACTAATTTTCACGGAATAATTTTTTGTTCGATAATATTGTATTATTTTATTAATTAAAAATGTAAAATAATTATTACATAATGCTGCTCTTTCATGAAATACAATTATTTTTAAGGAAACTACAATTCACACACCTCTATTTTTATTTAAAGTCTTATAATCATATTATAAAAAAATATGATGTAATTTGCAGCTTAATTGTTTTAAGTGTGACACAGATAAAATTTGAAATAAAATATTTTTATTTGACATTAAGTTATACTGGCAATGATTGAACTTATTCTTAGCACGGACTTTTAGGGGCGTTGATTTTGAATGCTTATAATGTGTTTATATTAAAGCCAAGGACATAAGAATAAGGAAGATATTATGAAATATACACATTTACCAAAAAATTTGCTAAGTACACACATTA
Source organism: Colias philodice (assembly GCF_061535455.1). Classification (NCBI taxonomy): domain Eukaryota; kingdom Metazoa; phylum Arthropoda; class Insecta; order Lepidoptera; family Pieridae; genus Colias; species Colias philodice. Next base: position 5,316,233 of record NC_143103.1, on the reverse strand, counting down.
ATAATAAAATTTGCTTGGTCATACTCATTAAAAAGGTTCATCTTTTAAATTTCACACGTTATGTATTATTTAGTTACAGTAATTTACTTTTTGCATCAATACTATATATTTTAGGAGATTAAGCCTGTATACAGCCAGATTTATTAGTGGCTGATAGTATCCCTGATAGTCTATTTGAAGCTTTTTGATGTGCATTTCCATATTCTATAGATTTATTGCACTGACAGATAAGATAAATGGAACAGAAGCTGTGCCAGCCAGTAAACGTTAAAAATTAACTTCAGAACGAGAGGAAATCTATCACTTTTCATATACATATAACCATACCATTCATATAAAACCTAATAAATTATACATACAAACCTTCCTTCTTCAATCACTCTATCTATTAAAAAACCGCATCAAAAGATGTTGCGAAGTTTTAAAGATTTATGCATACATAGGGACAGAGAAAGCGACTTTATTTTAAATACTATATAGTGATTTTACATAGTTGAGATGAAATATATTGATAGTTTAGAAACTTAGCGTACGTTGTCTGCGCCAAACTTCTGTAGTGCAGTGTTAAAGTATCGCTTACTTGGAAAGCGACTTGTGGTTCTTCCCAAAGTTCGGGAAACTGAACCAATTTATTAACTATAAGACAATATACGTAGAGCGTCAAATTACATACACAGAAAGTAATCTAAACGGAATACTGCAAGAGTTATAGGTATTTGAAAAGGGTGTTAGAAATTTATGTAGGTTACCCAATTTGATATTTTAAGTATTCTATGAAGAGGATACCCCTAAAAAGAGCTCTTTGTCATCGTTTTCATCAATGTATAATGAAATGGAGATATATAGTTTTGTACCAACGTTTTCAGATTGGGTTGTATTGTAAATTCGTGTACAAACTCTATAAATATGTGGTTTTGCAAACTTCAGATGGTGTATGATGATTTTATTTATTTATTACTACAGTTCATGAAGAAACAAAACGGCTGTTATATAGTTAGTAATAGTTAGTTAGTAACTACGACGTAGAGTATGTAAAGATAGGGTAGTTGCGGACGCTTATTGGCTCTACATTAGATCCCAGTATATATTTTTTAGAGTTCAAGAGAGTATTGGCAACATTTTACATGAAAATATTTTGGTGGGATTTGGCTGATATTAGTCGTTATTTATTTTTAACCAGCGTTCCGAAATATATTCTCAATTCGTGCGTAATTTTTCTAATAAGAAAAAAATTATATAATTAAGATTTAAATAATATTACACAATTTTACGATAAGCTATTTTTGGCGATTAATTTAATCCGATAAGAAACATCAATAAAATATCAATTCATAAACTTCTTAAAATATTTGCCACTTAAAACTAAATGTTATTTTTACAAATATTATAGTACGTTCCAATAGTACCTAAATATTTTTTTTTGTGAATAGAGATGATGTTTAAAAAAAGATGAACGTTTTTTTTTAAGATTTAAGTAACGTTTGTTAGAATTAAGAGGTTTTCATGGCGTATTGAGTAGGTATATTATTGACTTATACCTCATAAATATTTTTTAACAAAATCAAATGGTCTTAACTTCATAATATTTTACTACTTGTATGTTTTACTACTTTTTCGTTAAAAAATAATTTTTCGTATTTTTATATTATGTTCTCTGGTGATAGAATTAAAGCTATCATTTATTCTGGAAGTTTACTTCTGATGGAAACGCATAAAAAATCAAAATACGTCGGTTTATACTTTTTGTCGATATCTTTATGGAATAAGGAAAGAAATCAAAATCTTTGTAAAATACATAATTATGTCATGAAATATATTAATTTCAGTCCATTTAATAACAATTCAATTCATTAATAATGGCTATAACTGAATTCGATAGAGCACATTTCCACGCCCTTCGAAGCATATTAATTATTAATATTCCGACGATCGTTATAGGTGTTATAACACCTTCTAATTACGTAATAATAGGTGTATCTATGTAATTACGTGTGTAACTGTGTATGATTCATCCAATTATTTATTTACAATTCGTATCCCTTTCTGCATATACAAATTAAGAATTTCAGAGCGTCTGAATATTATAATGGTATTTATTAACGCCTTTACAACTGAATTCATTCGTTCTAAAATATAATAGATAGGTACCTAATATGCAGCCAATTACATAAACTACTCACAATAAGTATTGTTTATTTTGTAAATTAAAATGTTTTGTTAATATTCATGAAGGGAAAAAGCCAGTTCTTAGAAGCTTTCCTGCTTTAATTCATTCTTCCTATACATATTCTTTACTTACACATTTCCTGCGTTTCCTCGTTCCCGGGACAGACGGTTATTTATTCAAAGAGATGAATATTTAATCCGGCCGGGATATGACCCCGCCCAAAATATCCGCCTTCCACGGCGACACGCCCTAGCTAAATATTTTTTATTCTTTTTGAAATTACTTTATTTCGTCAAAAAAAAATTGTTGGAATGTAGTGTTCAAATCTGTGGTTACTGGGTGTCTATCGTAGCCATTCGTAGCGAATGTAACGGTGAATTGCAATTATGAGCTGTCTTTAGATTAATTTAGTTTATTTCTAAAACTTATTTTAAAGTAATATTCATGTCTATTGAATTAGTTATAACAATGTAGATTTTAATAAACGTACAATAGAAAAGTTGGAAGGAGATGGATAAATTTCGTAATAAGTATTGTCTCATTTTTAATATTTTTACATTATGGTAATATCTAACGCTTAGCAAAAGAAACTTCACGGTTTTGGGGGATGTTAGTTTAAATATGATATTGATATTTCATACGGATCCGCAGTAAATACGTTAAGAACATGCATCGTTAAAATAATACGATCTTGATTTAAAAACGCCTTTCAAAGTTTTTAAGTAATTTTATATTTACTATTTTAAGAAATACCACAAAATATTATAAGTTAACTTTATCAACTATATTTTTTTCGTTTATCGCCAAAAATCATACATTTTTTTAATATTTTCTGCTACTTATTTTCCTTTGCTTAACCCAATGGGCCTCCGCCAAGGCCCATGCGCGTCTTTATGTCTTAAACTTTAAAGAAAAACATGATTAATTTTCATGCCGTCGCTTTATGACAAAAAAAAATAAGAATACAAATTACAGGAACACGGAGCGTTTTTTTTATAAATAGGCTTAATGATGTTGACGTAAACTATATTTAATATAATCGCCATAAAAACCATAAGTTCCTATCATAACAGTATAAACTATAAACAGAAAAGGCATAATTCATGGGATTTAAATAATTTAAAATTTAAATAACTAATAATAGCTTAAAATCGTGGGATCGTAAAATTATTATTATTTACATATACACAATCTTATATATAAAAATGAATCGCAAAATGTGTTGGTAAGCGCATAACTCGAGAAGAGTTCTTATGTAGAGAAAACGTAAACATGTACCACGGGCGAAGCCGGGGCGGACCGCTAGTAAGTTATAAAAAGGGAGGTAAATATGTAGAATGAAACGATGTATTTCAAAAGGCAAAAGGCTAGTTGGCTATAAATACTTTTAATTAAAAGTGTAAAAGGAAATACAGGGCATCTAAAGATTAAGCGATAAACTACTCTTGGTCAAAGATAGATTGTTTAATCGGAGAACAGATGTAAAAATTTCACAGACACGTGCATTCTGTACTAACAATGTCTTGTTAATAACTATACATATACATATTTACAAAATAATGTACTTTGAGCATGTTTACTTTGTCATTCGAAATTCCCAACACCGTCCCCCGGGATACATTTACGTATAACGAAATAGCTATAATACGACCATTAAAACATAACTTATTCATTCTGTTTGCTCTAAACCAAAATAAAAAAGCTTAAAAAGGGTGGTTCTAGCGAGGGTGGTATTGGGGTGATCGTGAGAGCGATCTCAGCGACAACAATTATATAACTACGATAAACTATCCCTAACCAAATGGACTTATTTTGTCAATCAATTAACTGCGCTTACTTAGTGGTGAGACAAAATTGTGTACATTATTTTGTTTATTTGTTTTATTTTTTAGTACGGCAGAAGATTATAATATACATTAATCATTGAGTGAAAACGATACGAGATACACCAATGACTAAATTAATAGGAGATTTGAAATCTTCTTTTTAAAAACTTTATAGTTTAATAATACAACTCGATTCACAATAAATGATTTAAGAACAACTTTCTATAATATTAGATAAAATATATAAAATCGGCTGAAGACTTGTTACAATCAGCGAAATGGTCCACTCCAGTAAACGAGGCAAAACAATCTACTTCACTCCGATTCTCTCAATACCATTATGTTCCTTCAACATATATTGCACGCCTCATAAGCGAAGCGTTGAGGTGGGTACTACTGTCACTTCGCGCAAAACATCTGATTTTTCAAACTTAAAATGTCTTTATGTATCATACATTGCACTTGTAAGATAATACATACACACACATATTAAGAAAAAACACTATTTTTAACGTTCATGATATTTTTGATGTCATTTTTGTTATTTAAACTAGTTAAAAAACAGTTTAAAAAAGTTCTGTCTCGGACGTCCGTGTGTCTGTATGTGCGGATCCTTTTTCTTGTTAACACGATAGCGACCGAAATACTTTACTAATCGAGTTTTTTTTTTCTCTTACGCTTGAGTATGCTCAGGAATAGAACCCTTTAATTTTTCAGGGTCTGATTCGATGTGGTTTAATTGTTATTAAATAAACAAAAATAATAATTAATAAATATTTATTAAAAAAAAATTATGAGGCGTGCACTTTTGGATTTTCCAAATTATTTCTTATTGTTGCAGATTGAATAAAATGATTGAAAGAAAGATTCGTTCACAAACGCAATAATGATGCGATTTATCAATTGATTGAATAAAATATGAACATGGAAGCGGCGCTACCACATTTCCACCGATTAGCCTCTTCGAGGTTTTACCAGCAGTATGCAGCACCACCAGTCCGCATTTCCAGCAATTATCTCCACGATCTTGTTCCTCAACATAACCCTACACTTCTTCAACAATATCTCGCATACTACCACGAACCTTCCCTGCCACTAGATCTCTCCCTCAAACAAACTACTCCTATCACACCGCCATGCACTCCACCGCCTGCACAAAAAAGGAAATCAGAAGAACCAAAGCAAGATAAACCACATAAAATATTTCGCCACTTCGAAGATGACGATTCCAAAGACGAGATAGAAGACAAGAACCAAAAACGTAAAAATGACGAGGAAAACTCAAACGATAGTGATAGTCCTGAAGCTAAAAAATTAAAATTTACCAAACAGTTTTTTGACGAGTTGCGAACATGTCTACCGAATGATGGTGACGCTTCGAAAAGTGACCGAAGTTCGCCTGAAATTGTGGAAATAAAAGATGTGGAAGATCGTCCTCGTAAATCACCAAAACCGCAACAACCTTTAAAAAGAAGTAAAGCTGTCAGAAGACTCATGTTTGATGAGGATAAAACGTCGCCGGTGTCTGGAACCATTATAAGAGAGCTCGATGAAGATGAAACTTTGGTTGTAAGAAAGGTAAGGTACTATAATTTTTTTATTTTGTTTTTTATTTTCCTTAGTATCGAAAGCAAGATTTAAAGTATGAAACTTTTATTGATATGCTGGCTGCATAATACTTAATTACATTTAAAAAATTACTAAAATATTAAATGAATTAATTTATACATTAACAGGTCCAAATTTGAATAAACATCAAAACCCACTTGACTCGATATGCAAGCTTGTATCACTTGTTATTTTAATTTCAATACACAAAGACGAATTCTCAAATTACATTATCAATTTAATAAAATCTCAACTTTTAAACATACGCAATTTCAATTTTCCGCGAAAATGTGTCAAGATAAATAGCACAGTGAAACTGCTAATTAACGGCTCTCACCATAACATTACTGGGGCTCGAAGGGTGACTTTCCTTATCGCTTCCACAATTAAACGCTATGAAATCGCGTATTGTGCTGTGTTTTGTGCTAATAACACCTCTGCGCACGACGCCCCTCACTACTGGGGTGGCTTTAGAGACATTTTGAATGAAATAAATCGCCGCCTTTAGATTTATTGACGGCATTCTTATCGCAGTTCCGTCAATTATGTAATGCTCAGTAAAGTGTTCTTAATAACGTTTTAAAAGTGTTATAATGTTTGTGATAAGGATGAAAATAAAGGTTATTAATTTGTAGGGTGATATCGACCCGGCTTTCAACGTCGTGGAAGTGACTGAGGAGGCAAAGGCATTGATAGCGACGATTGAGAACCGACTGGGTCGGTACATATGCAGGCTGTGCCGCCGGCTCTACAATGATGCGTTTGCGCTGGCCCAGCACAGGTGCTCGAGAATTGTGCATATTGAATACCGATGTCCTGAATGTGATAAGGTAAATAATCCTTAATGAAACTTTTTTTTATTCAAAATTCTATGTATAAGCTTTTGTCAATCTGATTAATGAAGGTTCTATTCTATGAGTATTTGTGCCATTTGTCTAGGAGTGCTTATAAGATAGGCTATAGTAATAGTAGTGAACCGTGTAGTACGTAAATAAACTAACAAACAATGTAACTTGTGTTTGTTTGTAATTTTCTTCTATAATTAGAATATTACTCATACCAATTAAATGATAAACATTCTAATAAGTGCGTAATAAAAACAGGTAGTTCTGACACAAGGCGAGATTATTGTATTAGCTTCATTAATTTCAATCTTTCAAGGATACATAAAAACATCTTAATTATTAAAACAAAGTTATTATTTTAATTTGCTAATTACAATATTATTCCATGTATTGTGATTTTTTTGTAAGTTTCAATAAAATTATGGTCTAAGATCCGAATATAAAGTCGAAATGCAACGGCGTGATAATAGAATGAGACCAATTTTATAATAAATTTAGTGTATTAAAAATGGGTTGACTGGGAAAATCCTGGACAGGACATTTTTAATGAATTTAAAAAAAAAAACATTTTTTTTAATTAATTGCGGTATCAACATAATAAAAAAAAATATAATAGACTTAAAGTATGAAACCTACAGAATGTGCAGTCATAGTCGTTTTCTAATATTTACCGGGACAAACGGCTAGGTTGGCAGGTATAAACAGGTATGTCGGTACCAGTTACTTTCACTTGATAGGATGATGAAAAAAAAATTATGTCAGCGCTGTTTTATTACAAAATTGTTTTATTATCTCGAAACTGCAATTAATAAAAAATGAAACTAAAAGATTTTTTAATAATTAATAAAAAATATCCTGTCCAGGATTTTCCCAGTCAACCCATTTTTAGTACATTTTTTAATACACTTTTATTATAAAATTGGTCTCATTCTATTATCACGCCGTTGCATTTCGACTTATGTTCGGATCTTAGACCATTAGTAATTAAGTAGTAATTTTTTATTAACTAATCAATTTCTATTTTTGTAAGATATAATGGTGCAAATAAATGATTTATTATTATTATTATTTCTTTGTTGCATATGCCAAGTTGAAAAAAAGAGCCTTTACCACTCCTAAATAGAGCAGCTTTCTGTTAGTGAAATAATTTTCATGATTGGCTCAGTTCTTCCGAAGATAACCTCATACAAACATACAAAGTTAGAAACTCTACCTCTGTACTACTACTATTATAATACCTACACATGAAAAAAATACAGAATAGATAATTAAAGTTATTATAGTTAGTGCCTGAAATTTCGAAACTTATTTCCGATATAGGTATAGGTACTAGGAAAGTCTGCAAGGCAAATATTTTTCACCTACTTACCTAAACCTTTCAATCAATAAAAAAGAATTGATCTCCCTCGCAAATTAACGATACATCTTTATCACCATAATTTGTTAACCTTTTATCGATAAATCGAAAGTGTGGGAACAAAATATAGGGAGGGTTGTTCAACACTTGGTACATTTCCATGGGAATCGTCATCTATGTCAGCAAATGTTTATGTAGGTACCTTAATAACGGTAGGTGCGTGACGACGATAATTAGCATTCATCTCATTCGATGGTGCAACTGTTCGTTGATGCAACAAGCACACAATTATGCAACAAATAGGTCTAGGTGAATTTATGGAAAAAAATTAATGCGCAGTATGAATATTTTATTAGTTATTTTTTGATATATTGACTATATTTAGTACTTATATGAATATATTGATTCGGATTAATGCCTAGAATAATCTTATCTTAATACTATTATAAAGGCGAAAGTTTGTATGGATGTATGGATGTATGGATGTATGGATGTATAGATGTTTGTTACTCTTTCACGTAAAAACTACTGAACCGATTACAATGAAATTTAGCACACATATAGAGGGTAACTTGGATTAACACATAGGATAGGTTTTATCCCGGAAATCCCACGGGAACGGGAACTATGTGGGTTTTCCTTTGAAAACGCGGGCGAAGCCGCGGGCGGAAATCTAGTAAATCATAAACGGTTATCGCCTCCTTGAAATACGATTATATAAATTTATGGTTATAAGATTTTGGTTTATTGTTTATGAATTTTTTAAGAGAATATAATTAATTTTATTTAATTGAACTTTTCGATGCCTTAGCTTTTTCTAAATTTATATTGTGTATTTATGTAGTTAGAAAAACAAATAAAATTCGAACATTTTTTAAAATAAATTTTATTAATTACTGATCTCTTCATAAAACACTTACATTTCACAATTTTGTAACACATTAAATGAACAATTCGGTTAAACAAGTAACATAATATTGTTTCAGGTGTTCAATTGCCCTGCTAACTTGGCTTCCCACCGGCGATGGCATAAGCCCCGAGTGCCAGGCGCGACGAAGCGTCGAGAACCTTCCAATCCTGAATCTGGGAGATTTTCCTGTGAGCGCTGTGGAAAGCTCTTCAGACGTCAGGCGTATTTGCGCAAACATTTGCTGGCTCATGACCAACCGGAAAATGTGACTGAAGTTGAAAAGGAGCCATCCGCTTTTCGCCAAGTTCACGTGGATTACCAGTCTCACCAGCCTGTAAGTTAAAATTTATGTAATAGTAATAATATATGAAAAGCCTAAATGTTTATTTCCATATTTATAGTTTTAAATCACCTTGATTACCTATGTGATTAAATAAAGTTATAGTTACGTTGCGTATTTGCGGTTAAGCCCTTTTTTATTGAATAATGTAATCAAAACATTGCAGGTGTACATTAGAACATTCATAACAATAAAGCGTTTTGCAATTATCTTTAATTATATTGCAACCTATCTACATCTGTAGTTTCTTTTGTTCTCTAGGAAGTGCGAGACAGCAATTATAACACCTTCTGGGCAAAGATTCCGGCTCCGCAACAGGAGTTGAACTGGGATGAGGTGCGAACTAGATGTCCATCGAATTGTTCTTCAGAAGATTCTCGAAGCCTGGACGTAACGGGCTCAGAGGATGAAGGGGGCGGGGAGGCGAGGGGGGATGGCTGACGTCATGTTCTGCGGCCAGTGCCGCGCTTCCCTTACCCTCTATCTAACACTCTGTACCCATATTCAGCTCCTTACAGCCACGATTCGAGCTTTTACTTCTCCTAAATCGTTAAGAGTATTTTCATTTAGGTGTGTTACGTTTTTTTGCTTATTTAAGGTCTGTAAATTGGTTACAATTAAGTGTGTATATAGCTTAATGATTTGTACATATTAATGATCTCCTACAGCAACATTCCAAATTTAATATTGAGAACATGTATAACATTTCTCATTACTTGTAAATAATTGTTTAATTAATTTTATCAGTCTCGATCAATATATATCAATATATGTGTGCTTGAGTATCTATTAGAATTTCGTAGTATAGAGGTAGCTTATTTTAATAATAAATCTTCTTGTTACAACCTTAGCCACAAAAAAATAAAAATACCATATATCTTCATATACACTATAAATAAACTTATTCATACCTATATATCATAAAATTTTTGAATTAAAAAAAATAATGGCATATTTAAGCAAAAAAGATGCTATAAATACTAGAAACAGGTTTCTAAATAGTATATTGTATTTTTTTATTGTTTTTAGCGATTACTCATAAAAATATTTTTATTTTACGGCAACTTTGGCTAAAATCGTTGAACATACATCATCATTACTGTAAAATGGGTCTAAAAAAGTATTATGATTTTATAACGCGTATGTACAATGAGTTTATAGTTTCAGTTACAATTGATTCAAAGTGTAATTTAGCATTTAACATTTGTATCGACCGAAGGGTCATCGCAATCGATAGAATCATATTTTTAGATGCACCGGCCACCTCCGTGCATTGACTTACCACTTCTCATAATTCTTTCATTACCCCGAGTATCTAACGGAATCGTAAATAGGGCGAAAGTGGAAAACACAGCAAAATATATGTAGAAAGTAAACAAATGAATTATTTTATATTACTTTATATTTAGTCATATTGAGAAAATCTAGTCGTAACTCGTCAAAAAATTATATTTTTATTTTTAACATAGTCTAGTCATTTTATTATCGAAGTCACCGATGTCACCGATCACCGATGCTAGTCGTTTACCAAAAAAATATATTCATATACACCTAGTCAGTAATCTAGTCACTTTTAGGTTTATATTATCATTAGATCTCAACAAAAAGTTATATCTAGTCATTAATTATAGTACCTATTATAAACCAAATTATTAATCTAGTCATTTTTTATTATTTAGTCACATCTCTAATTCTCTAGTCAACGGATTGAACTATTCAAAAAAATGTATATTCATATAGTGATCTCATTTCTAGTCAGTACATAGAAAACCATTATTTTTACAACATTTACATAAAGAGCATATTTTATATTTTCATTTACATATTTACGATCAATACTATTATTTCTAACTGCTACTGTATATGAAATGGGTGATGAATGTAATAAAAAGAAAAAAAACTAGTAAAAAATCTAAAAAAATAATTCTGCCAATTGCGATGATCTTTCTCATATTTTAAGCTACCTCCTATTATGTTTTATAATTTATTATAAGGGAACGTTAAACGTTTGCGTAGATTTATATTTATTGAATTATTTAAAATAGATTTATTTATAAGAGAACGTATCGAGTGGAATCTAGTCAGTGTGTTCTTCGCAACGCGTTCCAAAGATTGTATATAAGATGGCGCTATAATTTAATATAATTTAGATAAAGTATTTATTTAATATAATATATAATAAATTTATTCAAAGTTTTGTAAAAAATATTGCATTGGATGTATAGTTTATAAGTTGTAACAAATTAAATGACATTTTAATCTTTGAAATAACTAAATCAATTTCTAGACGCGTAGCTATTATTCATTTTATGAAATCTCTCATGTTTTTGCCTTTTGAATACAATATGATTCATGTTTACATTAAATGATTACAAATTTAAATGGCTTTTTTGCAGATGCTTTAGTTTAATCAAATTAACAAATATGCATATTATGAGAATATAAGTAGCTTTGTCTATAAAAATAATCAATGTTTAAAATCTATACTTCTCACGTATAAGATAATTTAGACTTAGAATTATCATAAATATAATATTACCGTAAATGTGTGTACTTTCACCGAGTTTTTAATATGCACTGCTAGATGTACTTAAATTATCTATACATATAATAAAATCGTAGGAAAGTCAAAACTGTACATTGAATATTTTTTTAAAAGAATACATAATCCATGATCTATAATCGATATAGAAGCCAAAAATATAGTTTTTAGAATTTTTGTCTGTTTGTCTGTTTGTCTGTTTGTCTGTTTGTCTGTATGTTTGTCCGAGCTAATCTCGAAAAGTACTGCATAGATTGACTTCAAATTTTGCATGAATATTACTAACAGGTCGTGTGAGGTTTTTTTAAACATATTATCATGCTATCACCTCCGGGGGAGGAGCTGTGAACCTTTACTTTTCTTACGTATTCCGTGTACTACGACAGCGTACAATCTAAAGACTCATGTTTAAATGTTGTTTTTGAGTAAGCCATGCTATTATCTAGCTTTACACTATAAAAACTACGTCATTTACGTAATTTGGGCAGAGAAACTGTTTAAAGAATCTTAGTACTATAAAGACAAATTTGATTCAGCGCCATCTATGAGATTTCGTAAAAATCAAATCAATTTACATGTTATCACTACTGAACACAATGTTAAAAATTAATAATTTAAATATAATTATTAATTTAAATATAATTATGTTATTTATTTATTTAACTCTTTAACCCATAATAAATCTTCCCTTCCCTATAAGGTGCGCTTATATAATTCGTGTGAATATACTACATTTTTAAAAGTGAGGGTAGATGTATATTATTTTAAGTCAAACTAGACACCATTACAGCTGTTAATCTAATATTGATTGTGTTCATTGGTTACATTTTTATAAATCTTCGTGTTTTAATAATTCGATCACGAGGCGGGACTCTAATACAAAAAGGTTAGTTCGTTGATAATTATTATTCCTTCATCATTTACATGTTGTTAGTAAAAATATACTTTGACTGTTAATACTTTTGTTCAGTATTTATCTGTATGATTATTGCTTGGTAATTAATATATTTTCATGTCGTATACCTAATTATAAACATAAGTGTGATGTGAAACTAGCTGGATTTATTTTTACACACTCACAGTCTTATATTTTGTGTTAATGTTAAAATAGTATTAATAGTGTAAATCATAATATTTTTTCAAAGTTAAAAATATTTCCTTTTTTCTGATGGTGTTGCCATCGAATTAAACCGCGATGTCGTTTCGTTCACAAAAAGTCATGTTATTAGGACCGAATATGTAGCCGCCTCAACTTACGGAAACGAGAGTAACCTGCATTGTCTGTTAGTTACTGTATAGTCGAATTTAACGTTACATGGAAATTGGAATCTAAATATATGTATACCTACTTATATTAAATCTGTAGAGGTCAATTCTGCACATGAAATATATTTCCTAATAACTATCACGAGGTGATTAGAGATCGACATCGACGTCAAAAATGTTTGTCCGTCTGTCTGTCTGTATAACCGTTATAGAAACAAAAACTACTCGACGGATTTAAACGAAACTTGGTACAATTATTTTTCATATTCGTGAGCAGAGCAGCAACTCCATTTTTAAGCTTTCGTCGCGTGTGCGTTCTTAATGCGTGTATCTTAATGGTTAAAGCTACACAGAAATCAAGTATGAAAGAAATGTTCTCCATATTATATAAAAAATATCTCCCGACATCATAAATGTCTATCTTTTATGGTTGAGCTTAGGAGTTCAAAGCTTTCTGATTATATTTGTCTACTAGCTGTCCCCGCGACTTCGTTCGCGTGGAATAGTGACTATGGGACCTATGACCATGGGCTCAGGGTGGGGCAACAATAAAAAATCATTTTTATTTTCATGCTCCCACTCCCGCGCCCACTCGCACTCCCACGCCATATGCCACGTTCAGTCCTAATCCCACGCCCACGCCCACCCCCCTTCACAATTAGTACCTACCATATCAAAGCCAGGGTAAGCGCCCCACCCAGCCCCACCGTGGCTACGCCCATGCTGAATTACTACTTAACATACAATTATTGAGTAAATACGTACTACCATACTGTACTGTTGTACTACCATAAATAATTAAAAGAATTGTTATTAAAATTTCTTACTAAACTGAGCTAAAAAACTTACGTACCAAATTATTAAAGAAAATCAAGAAATGAAATGCCTAACCTATACCAAATAGTTACTACATATTATTGTAATTAAAAATTATGATTAGTATATAATATCGAAAATCAAAAAAGAAATGCCTAACTAATTCTACGTAAAATTTCTTTTAAATTATGTCATATTATTTTTTAGGAACCAGGGGGGGGGGGGGAGAGGAGCAAATTCTATTTCCTTCCTTTCTTAAACGGATGTTTTTAATAATCTATGGTGTAGCCAGTAGCCACTTATCAGCTTAATCGATACTCAGTTTTTATCAAATCCAGAAACAAATCCAAATTAGATCTTTCCTGTCTCACGCACGTAACTAAAGGCTGAAGAGAGAGAGAGCACGTAACTAAACCGTTGAGACGAAGAAAAGTGTATAGAAAAAGGAATAAATAATTTCATAAACTTCCCGACGATCTTTAAAAATAAATTATAACTTTCATTTTTTTCATTCCCACGTTTACCCCTATGTAGGTATAATAAGTGGATGAACCAATTTTGATACACTTTATCTAAGAACCAGCGTCGGAAAATATTCTGCCTAACAAAAAAAACCGCATCTAATTCGGTTTACCTGTTAGCCAGCTACGGTGCCATAGACAGACACACACACACACACAGAAATACATAGCGGTCAAACACATAACACCAGTCTTTTTGCGTCGGGGGTTAAAAATATAATACGACATAATTTAAAGGACATTTTATGTGGAAAATTTACCTATACACCAGGGTAGATAATTTTTGAAACAAAAAAAAATCGCAGTAGGATGAAACCCATTAGAAAAGGATATGATAAAAATGTAAGGAAAAATAAATTACGGTTTTGTATTTTACTCAATATGAAGACCGTTTGACAAATAATAGGGTGCACCATAATATTATTCGATCTCTCGAAGATGAACATGAGCATAAGCAATGACTAGAGTAGGGACGCGAATATTACCATTATTTGAGACAAGAACGATTAATAAGTTTGTTTAATGAAAGATTAAGAATTGAAACTATTGGTCTCTTTAAACGGACGAATAGCGAGAGGCCCGTCTTACTGCAGACAGATTTCGACATAGTCTTAATGACTTAGAGGTAAACATAGAAGATCAATCTACAAATTCGGTGGTGTGGTCCGACAAAATAATATAAAAGTGGGTTTGCTTATAACCTCACAATTGATTACAGATCATCTTCTGTATAGGCGATATTAACGTAGTATGTTCTTTTTGTAATGCTTTAAAGTGGAGTAAGGAGTCGGCTTTCGTTTGAAGATACGCCGGAACCTTTGAAATCACTATTTTTAAGTTTTAGAGGAACATGTGCAATCTAAACAGTTCTTAGACAATATTAGCTCTTATAGTATTGCGTTTTAAATGATCCTTTGGTGCTCAACAATTATCAGATGCTCCTTTCATTCTTACTTTTAAGATACAAGGTCAAGTTTATCATTTGATAGGATCCCTTTTGCCTGAAGGCCAACCTAAGTTTCTTTAAATATATTTTGTATTCGACTACGACGAATAATCGAATACAAGAAATCAATATTTCTCGAATTTAAAACTGAACTCATTTCACAATTTTAGAACATGTTAATTCATCAGGTTAATCCGTATATATGCGTTTTAAATCGACATTAGAAGCTTTTCCTCAAGATGGTGATATTAATATAAAATTGGTATAAATGCCGATAGACGGAAGTCTATCAGCACTCAGGAATTCCCTGAGCGTGTTATAACGCCCAGGCCACAGTATTACAATTTTTCCTACAGTAGGGCGACGAATGTATTTTCGCGTAGCAACGGAGGGGAACTCGTGGGGGGTAAAGTGACGCGGGCCACGTACCACAAACATGTTTAGTTTGTGGTACCGAGCGCGAAAGAAAGTCATCGTGTTTTTAGTAAAGTTACTATCTAAACTAACGTAATTTATTACTTAGGTACATATTCTATAATGGCGCGCTCAAACTGTTAATCTACATTTAATTTAGATTATTATTTTAATTACTAAGAAATGTAGAATTTAAATCACATTCATTCATGTTTTCCTCAGATATTCGATGTCTATGATTTTCGATGATTTTAAGATTTTCTTATCAGAGTATTCAATTTTAATGTAGTTAAATTTTATAAGAGACAATTAAGAACATTCAAAAATAAAGTGTCACGTATTTTTTTTAAACGACGAATGACGAAAAACGACCGAATCGCGGACGAAGTCGCGGGCAACAGCTAGTTAGTATTTAAGTTTGTAGTTAAAAATAGTAGTTTGTATTGTATCTTAGATAATGTAGTTATTGCTGAATAAAGATTAGTTACAAAATGTATCATCTTTTATTGTTATTCCATGACGTAAGTTTTCCATCGCAAATTTTTATTGATGTTAATAAGACGATAGCAAATCCATACTAATATTATAAATGCGAAAGTAACTCTGTCTGTCTGTCTGTTACTCAATCACGCCTTAACTACTGAACCAATTTGCATGAAATTTGGTATAGAGATATTTTGATACCCGAGAAAGGACATAGGATAGGTTTTATCCCGGAAATCCTACGGGAACGGGTTTTTCTTTGAAAACGCGGGCGAAGCCGCGGGTATGTAACCTTTTTTATTTGATAAGTTCGTAGATAGTATCCACTTGAACCTAAACTAAGTAATACTTTGCAGTCATAATAGTTTATTTATAAGGTACCTACTAGCTTTCCGCCCGCGGCTTCGCCCGCGTTTTCAAAGAAAAACCCGTTCCCGTAGGATTTCCGTGTATATTAATAGCTATGCTCTACCAAAGGTTCTTCCTTCATAACGTATTCTGCATTTTTTTTAGTGTAAATCAATTACAAACACTTCCACCTCAAGCAAAAATACAATTTTTTACCATTTGAACGATAAAAAAATTTTGACAACAATTATGACTCGCTGTGTCGTTTAAGTTGTAAAATTGAAAAATAATATAAGAGCAGAACCATTACAAAATGATACAGTATTTCATATTTTAGTAACACTTAAAAAATGTTATTGTACAACGAACTTAGAGTACCTAATAACAGAATTCTTAAAATCTCGATAACGTAGATGGTGCATTTATGACCGGAAGTATCATTTGTTGAAAAGTATTTTTAATGTATCATATGAAATACAGTCATGTAAAAAGTCAACAGTCTGTTGTGAAATATTTCAAATGGGAGTACTCATCATGCCTATCTGTAATGAAATTTCAAAGTGAATTAGCAGATTACTGACTATTCATATTTTCTTATGACCTTTTTAACTCCTCTTCCTTTTTTCTGTATTTTTTTCGGGAACAATGAAACTTGATGTATTGAAAGTCTTTAAATTCGTATAATATTTTTATTGAATATCTTCTAAATCTGCCCATATATTTCCTTCAAAGACGTCGTGAAAACGATAAGATTTAGTAGTTGTTGTTGCTAAACAACTTAATAGGTACTCCGGAAATTTTGCAGTTAATATTAAGGTCTACTGCATGTATTATTTGATTTCAGTTTATAATATATATCTAGTCTATCGTTTATAATATAATCTAAAACTAACTTTGCCCACCGGGGCCGCTGAAACAAATATGAATTAGCTTATTAAACAATGTCGTAATAAAGTCTTTGTGATGCTGCTTTAATTATATAACTACTAGCGGTCCGCCCCGGCTTCGCCCGTGGTACATGTTTACGTTTTCTCTACATAAGAACCATCCTCGTACTTCAAGGAATATAATAAAAAAAGAATTATCGAAATCGGTTCAGCCGTTCTCGAGTTATGCGCTTACCAACACATTTTGCGATTCATTTTTATATATAAGATTTTTGTATATATTTCAAGAAATCATGTCAATTAGGTATTCCATAATAAAATGTTTTTCTTATTTTTAATTAGAAATAAAATCATAAAGAAATGAATAAAGTTTCGTAATCCAGTATACCCTTAAGTTTTATTAGATTAACCCTAATACCATAGACTAATAATAATATACTACTAATACGTAGATCTGAACCTATATGGAGATTTTAATTTAATAGAATTTTAATAGAATAGAATTTCTTTGAAAAATAATTAGATTTTAAGCACGTAAATGGCAGAGACCTTGTTTTTGCCTCAATTAGGTAAAACATCATAACCCGTTATAGTATGACCTAAATATATAATCGCATTGATCTGTTGACGACAATTAGTTAGAAAAGTTGTTTGGAAAAACGATTAGTCACAGAGATATGAAATTGCGGAGTAAACACTAATATAAAGAAAGGTTCATTTCAGCAAGTTTTTAAAAAACACTCTAAGCTCGTAAAGTATTTGTTGCCCTTTGAGTTTTATAATGATTACAAAATATACAAAGACAGTTAACCCAGTAAAGCAATCGTTTGAATTTTTTTTCAAATTCTATGTCCTATAAAATTAACAAGCGCCATCTATACAATAATGACAAAAGTTTAAACATGCTTTTTCACGTGAGCTTTCGCTCAGTTTTTTTTTTCTTTTTTCGAATTCTATGTCATTTAGAGCGCCATCACACAGCGCCATCTATACAATAATGTCAAAAAGTTGAACCTTTGTATTGTAGTAAAAGGGGTGTGGTGGTGTGGTGAAAGCCCAGTTGTCTAGATATGTTTATACAGCAGATGGCGCTACTTTAATTTAAAACGAAAGTAGCTGAAACTTAATTAGTTTCCTAACCAATAAATAAAACGCTATGATTTTTTTTTGAAATAATAGAAAAAAAATGTTGTGTGGTTTTATGAAACCACGGTAAAAGTGAAACTTTCGGAACACTGCTTTATACATAGTACCTACTCGGCAGCCGACCGTCACGCGACATGCGCTACACAGACCAAAAAGTTTGAGACGATGTAATAAAAGTTTCACCACAGACCAATAATAATATACTACGTATACAAGTTTCACTTTAAAAATTGATTACGAAGCGCAATTCGAACCCGACCCTCGAAGTTAAACATTTCAAAATGAAATAAAAATTGAATGCTATTTAAAAGTATTAAACTACAAAACATGTTTAAATACTTAGGTTTTATTTATTACAGGTCCCAAATTAATTCAATTAAACAAATCTGGCATTAGCTCTTGTTTTTTGTGCTGAATTTTATTTTTTGAGTCCCCTTTATCATGAATTTATAGGCGCTGGAGGAGTAAATAATAATACTAGTGCTAAGTTACGTAAATACTGATTTACTTATATGAAAATTGTTTCATAATATAATAACATCACTACTACTGTTGAAAAAATAAAAAGTAAACATAGAGGTAGGTAGAGATAAACTACGATAACATGGCGCGCCCCTCCAAAATTCAAAACGTTTGAAAGTATTTGTGAAATTCATAATAAATAATATAATAATATAATATAATAATAAAAATTAATAATTTAATTATTATAAATAATAATAATATAATATTTAAATATTTGTATTTCACTACACACATTGAAACAGTAATTTGGAGGGGCGCGCCATGTTATCGTAGTTTATCTTCTATCTAGTCAAAACGTCAAAATCTACATGCCTAAGAGTATATATCTACATGCGCATTCCTCAAAATTATAAAATTAAAGTGTTTACAGCAAGTTCACAGCATATTTTATGTAAATGTCACATAGAATTATTCAAGTTTTGCAATAAAAATCCATTGTTTATTGAGAACATAGAAGAAATATACCTAATTGAAAAATAAGAACAACGCCGCGTAGTATTTAATTATAGCTAAGCTTCTAACCGATACATTCAGGATTAAAAAAAATATATACGTAATTGATAATTACTGATGACTCTTAAGATTGTCTGACTTAATTATGCAATTTATCCTTTTATAATATGAGACCTTCTCCGCGTAGCTTCAGTTTACAGATATCTCGAACCGACCGACACAATGCAGCGAACGGCGCTAATTTTAATTATTTCGTTAAATTTTATAGTCGCGTATGGTTCCGTTCTTGTGCCAGTAAAAAATACTGATACATCGAAACCATTAAGGGAAAAACATATAGTGCCCGAATCAAAGGGAAATGGGAAAAATGTATTGCAAAAAACTTTTCTTTTTAACGGCAGTTACGTTTATTTAGAGGATGTGTTGTTTGTTTTGAAAAATCAAAATTGGACTGAGGAAGAACAACCGTGTTTGAAAAGAACTGTGTCGTTATTGCGGAATTTGCAAAATTTCACTTTATGGGCAGCGTGGAGTAAGTACTTATATTTTAATATTTTTTTTTTTATTTCTGCCAATTAACTTAGAATTTATTTTTATATCGTGTAATGGATAGAGAATAAGTATGAGAGAGTTATGTTAATATAAAGATATAATATTTTATCAATACAAGCGACTACTTTTGCAAGAATTTTGCGTTCTAGATATTAGGCATATTATATGCAATGCATAAAATTATGAAACATTTTTAGATTAACAGTAGAAACTAGCAAATTTCGAAATTAATATTTCAATATGAAGATTGGTGAATTTATTGCAACAAACATTTAATATATTAGGTACATACATGTTAATTCTGTTTGACGACATAATAAGGTTGCAACATAAAACTTTCATTATGTAACATATTATATATCGTATTATTTTGTTTTCTGCTTGTTTTGCAAATCTAAATTCTAATTACCAAAAAATTTTATTTTCGAACTAAAATTATTATCCCACTGCGTAAGTAACTTTTAATTTTTAACATTGCAACTATAAGAACTAAATTATAATTAGATTGTTTTGTTTGTTATTGTTCAAAATCTACTTTTATTCTAATTCTTACACATATAACATGTGTTCAAAATTTGGCCGCAAGCATTTTTAATAAAAAAAAATTTATAGGTAATTGACGGAAAAGAATAGCTTTAATTTGATATATGATTCATAAATGTGCGTTATGAACGTATAAATGGATCGAAATTATCCACCTGTTTGCACCAGGCTGCGAAGATATTGCGGCCAGGTGAAAAACGGCAACCGTGATTTTTTAGAATCTTTATATGATTTGCCATTATGTAGACTACATTTTATATAAATAACAAGTGAACGAAAGGTTTTCCGAAAAATCAATTAGAAAAAAATTTCATAATAAATGCTTGCGGCCAAATTTTGACTGGCAACCCAGTCGATATATATTCTCCTAATTATAAATAAACAGAAAATTTTGGTTTTAGCAAAAAAACTATGAACGCACTAATCCTGCGGTGGGATCTTATACTATTATATTCAAAAGAAAATACTTAGTTCTGAATTTTATCATCTAGGTACTAAAATTGAACAGAACAAACCTTATATAATATCTGTTACCGAATTTAAATACATACACGATAAATATTACTAAATAAACACTCATTAAAAAAAAACAAACATTCATTATTATATTTTAATATTCAACAGATTGGGACTCCATAGCATCAGAGCCTCAAGGCTTACTTTATGGCAGTCGCTTCCATCTCGGCAATTACGATGAATGTATGGACGCTCCGTGGAACAAAGATCATGAGGAACTCAGATCTCAATATTGCCTGGCTGATATCGTTCTAGAGAGAACGGATACAGGTGCTAAGAAACGCGATCACGATCCGTATGATCCTTATCAATCTGCTCTTAATTTACTGGAGGTAGGTCGAGCTTTATAGAATAAATTTTGTACTGTGAAATTCTGTATTTTGTAGGATATTCATTGATTACCATAACTTATTGAAGTTTCTTTCTTACAAGTGCTTTAGTCGTATCGATAAAAATAACGAAATAAAAGGCGCTATAAGTTTAATGGTCATTTTTATGTTGGTTATTATGAAGATTAAGTTTCAAATTTTGAATATCCTTCAATAAGTTTTGCTTAAATTGATACACAAAAAAGTATAGAGAAAGTTTGCTTTAAAGAAAAACAGTTATCTAATAAGTCATTTCCGGTCTGTTATTACCTTCTTTATTATGTTTATAACTAGTGACTCATATAAAATCATCATTTCTATTATACATATATGTACTATAGTGAATTAATTAAAAAGTTGTTATTGTTGCAACTCTACAATTATCAAATGCATCTCATATTAGTCAGCATAATATTATCACAGCACAGTTGTTTTAGTTAATTAGAATTTCAACAGACAACACAAATAATATGTAACGTTTGAAAAAATAAAATCTATCACAAGAACAAATTAAAAACGCCTCAAACTATTAATCTTCTCTTTAATTGCAACATCCCCTTATTATTATGCCTTTGTTATTTCTTCGTCAATCTTAAGTGTAAACAGTAATCAATACATTACAATTTACTATATATTATTATATGTGCCCTACACAACATAAATCTCCTAATCTAATCCCAATTTTTAACAGCATCAATCCTACTTTCTGCGTCCTTTAAACCAGCTTACATGGGGTATGTGTGTGCCTGATATCTGCGAAAAAGAATCTGTAGTGCGTCTGATGGGTATACTCCTAGCCCATAGCCATTTGGGAGCTGCTGGTTTAAAGGCAAACGTTGCTGTCAGCAGCTGTGACAAGGCCAACGAACCTGTACATTACGACGGTCTATTTTATTCTTTCTAGTGAGTATATTTGCATAATATATATGTATCTGAAGCATTTGGAGGCTAGCTCGTATATTTTATGATAAACATTTGTTGTGCAACAAAGCCTAATCAAAGTGTTGCGGAGTTGCTATCAATTCAGCAACACTACGTGTTGCAGTTGCATGTTGACATGTTCTTGCCCGAGGAGGGACAAAATTGGAAAAAAGTGTCGAACATTCTCGCATCATCAATAATGTTTATCGTGCTGTTACTCAACAAATACTTAAAATGAATACCTACGAGGTTTAAGTACCTATAAACGACTTCTATTTATTTCTTATATTTTATTCAGTCTAATTAATAGATAATTATAATTGTATCAATTAAATCCGACGTCCTCTATTTTTTTTAAGAAATTCTACACGTTTCGAAGATATGCATATGAATTATGAATGTTCATGACTAGGAATTACAAGGCTAATACTAAAATAAATCACTTTTTGCTTTATTTATTTTTAATTGTTTGTACAGTTTGCTTAATAAAAGGCAAAATTAATATCAAAAGATACTTTTTTTCTCGGATGCATAGATTTCACTTGCCAAAGTTCATATTACAATAAACACAGGTACACAGTACACTATAGTCGTTTTTCGTTTGCGTATGTTTCAACATTTATCATAATACGGTAAAAACACCATAATTTAAACATATTATAATCCGTTTTATTAATACTTAATGGCGTTTTAACGTAATTACTTACTAATTTAATTTAATTTATTTACAGCTGTGTTTTTGGTGTATTAATAGCAGTCTGTGTGATTAGCACCATATTAAACAAAAAAGATAATAATTATAGTAAGTATGATACTATTTATATCCTAATAATTAATCTAGGTATATTTTATATATATAGTAATTACCAGAAATGTATTATCATAAAAACTATTACAATGTCATAATTTTTTTTAACGTAATATGTAGTTCTGCTTAAACCTGCTTCTATTTAGTTTAAAAGCGAAAGTGTTGAAGATATAATACATATATCTATCTAATAGATGTATAGATAAATAGATTCTAGTCTCCTTTTGAAGGCTTATCGTGTTTAGAAGATACACTGGTTTATCGGTGACGTCGCGGGTTTAAGCTAGTCTCGAATAGGTATTATCCACAAAACAATACCTACATAATTAAAACTAAGTGTTAGTATGACATGGTCACGAATATGATATGTTTATTTTAGGAAATATAATAACAAAAGCATTTGACCTTAATAAAAATACGGTGGATCTTTGGAAAGTTAAGAAAGAAGGTATTGAAGTGTTATATGGGATACGATTTTTCACAATGGTCATTATTGTGATTAATCATCAATTTGGAATAGCAAATGGTGGCCCAATCAGCAACGGTTACAGAGTGGATGAGGTAATTTTTTAATTTACTAAAGTGTGTTATATTTCTGCAAGAATATATCATTTATTTAACAACTCGTTAATAATCCTTTCAACCATTTCTTAAGTAATATCTTATCCAATTTTGAAACTTGTCTGAAGCTTGTATGTATCGTCCGCGTCTTAAAAAATACTGTACATTATAAAAACGCAATTTTATTTTGTTTGTTTTTAATTGTTATGTTCACCTTTTTCACCACTAGAAAGGTACATTATGCTTAAATAACATCGATCGTTATATTTTTTATCCTGATCAACTCGCGGATATAGAATTACTAAAGTCGCAAAAAGTATTTTTGAAGTGAAACTTCTTTATCGGGGTTGGAAAAAAATTAAGTGTAACATTTTTTTGTTACGCGTGACATTTTTCCGTTACGCGCCATCTTTTTCTTATCCCTACCAAGCGTGATTCAACGTATTTCTGTAAAATTGCATATAGTAAATTATTTTTTGAAAAATAAGGTCATAAAGAAGTTTCACTTCTTACGTGAGTACACTAGTACACGCACACATTTTTTCATTCTAGTTTTATACATTTAATTCGGTAAATTTAAAACTTTCAGGACATACTTTCTTTCTTTGGGCTGTTTGTACTGCACGATGACGTCATGGTGGACTCTTTCTTCTGGTTGTCTGGCTTTTTGACCGCCAACATCATAACAAAGGTGAAAGGACCTCTTAATCTGCCAGTGTTTTTCTTGAAGAGATATGTCAGGTTAGTTACACATTATTTTATGTACAACTCGCTTTACACTGCTGCTTCGGCGTATTCTTAAGCTTAACAATAAGTTAACAAATGATATACTTAAGTTTCATCGGCTTGGCTAGCCATTGGTGTAATCAGAACGAAAATCGGGAAAGCAGCATAAATGACCGACTGTATTTTGTTACATAGAGTTGATCAATGATCTCTAAAATAAACCTGAGCCTGAATGATGAAAGATCATATAAAACGTATGAATTGAAATCTAAACAAGCAAGTTTGACTCTAAAAATTACATTATAAAGAAGAAATACTTGATAGTTACCAACTTATTCAGAAATTATTTGACCAGTTTTAATAGTTACTTTACCGTTAGATTTTTTTTTTTGTATTTGTGAACTGAAACTACGTTTAAATGTACATAAAAAATAATAATATTAAATACACGAAATCTAATTAATTTATGCCAAAGTTTTTATCTGTTTACGCATGTTTTTATATATCATAACATTATTATAGTGTTATGCAAATTATTGCAGTATCATTATTATTTATTAAAAAAAGCTTGTAGGTAGTACAGAGAAACTTCCTAAAAATTAACGGCTCTATATAAATTTAACTTGACATTGAGTATAATTAAAATGATGTAGATTATAGATTATAATCAAATAAACAGAATAACAATTAGTACCTACAAAAAAATGAAGGTTTTATTTAGGAACATTAGTGTATAATATACCTATATATCTACTAATTATTTATTATATAAATGGTACCTAATGGGTAATAAATAATAATTATTTTTAAACAATTTTTTGTTTCACATAAAACTATTCCTACATACATAAAAGTAATCGATATGAACGTCGAATAATGTCGGAAAATGTCGATTGAAAATGTGATCTTGAACATCTAACTTTTAAATTATAACCCTTTCAAACAATGAAATAAATAATAAAACGTGGGTATTACTTGAACATAATATACATATTACGTTATATCTTGATTTATGTTTGTTTGTTATGCCTTTTTATGTTGTGAATCGATGTTTAAATTCATCATTAATTTACAGACGTAATGTTGCTAATTAATACTCGTAATAACATTATTTTTGTATTATAAAAACTTTTTGACGTAAACCTTTATGCTCAAATAGTTTATTTGCCCCTTTACGGGTGGTAATATTATTTTATATTATCTATTTAATATCACATAATATTATTACGCATCTCTAGGTCAAAATTTTAATTAAATCAATGCGGTTTAATTATGTTTTTGTTCCTGTGGTAAAGGGTCATTGAAATTTAATATAAATATTCCTATTCAACATTCACGTACACTGTAGGTATTAATTGTAATATACTGTAACTAGGAAGCTTTTTAAGCTCATATTTCCAAAAATAAACCGAAGGTCAATATTCGTAACACTTCTTGTGTTACGAAATTTATTAAACAAACATTAATCCGAACTATTTTACAACTTTACTTGCGTCTCTACATTTGAAAATACTGACATTCTAAGAAACTAAAGAAGAAAAAATGAAAACTGCCAAGCCTTGCTTATCAGAAATAAAGACACTTTAAATAAGCTAATCTAAGCTAAATAGTTAGTTTTTAATTTTGTATTAAGGTTTTATTCTTTTTTCCAAAAATCTGTGGGTACTTTTCTTTTTATTTAGTTATTATGATCGACTTGTATTACCAAAATGTGCAGGGCCTACGAACAAAAACTGTTAATTTCCAAAAGAACTTGTCTACGTCTGACTATAAGGTGGTCGCTCTTACTGAAACTTGGTTGAACTCTGGTATATCAAATAACGAACTATTTGATAGCAGATACGCCGTATATCGTAGGGACCGTGCCAGCTCTAGTAATACTAAATTGGATGGGGGTGGGGTGTTGTTGGCTGTATCTCATGAATATTCATCGTATCGAATTCAGTCTTGGGAATCAGATGTTGAAGATTTATGGGTCACCATACACTTCAATGTTGGTCAGATAGTAAAAAAGCTTTCTATTTGTGTTGTTTATATGCCTCCTCCAGTCAAAACTGAGACACTAAAGAGTTTCTTAGACAATATTGATAGAGCGGCAAATCTGAGTGACGACTTATTAATTCTTGGCGATTTTAATCTAGGATTTATTGATTGGAGGTTGCTCAGTAACGACACCTTTATGACACCCTTCAATTACAATAATAATTTAGGTCATGCCTTGATTGATTTCATGTCTATTAATAACTTAAAACAATATAACTGTGTCAGTAATAGCGATAACCGTTTCTTGGATATAATTTTAAGCAATTTATCTCATATCCATGTAATGGCTGCTCCCGAATCATTAAGCAAAAGTTACCCTAACCATCCTAGTTTATTATTAAATATTCAGTTTCCTAATTTGTCCTTTTTACGAACGAGGGGTGCCCCCAAATTGAATTTTTACAAAGCCGACTACACTGCCATATTGAAAGAGCTTCGGAGTATAGATTGGGCCCAAAAGCTTTGTGTCTTTGAAAACGTTAATAGTATGGTACTTATCTGAGTTTTATGATATCCTGAACATTATAATAAGCAGATTTGTACCTAAAACGTCCTACACTAAATCCAAATACCCGATATGGTTTAGTTCAATTCTCATAAAATCACTTCGCGAAAAGGATAAGATTCACAGACGATATCGTATATATAGAAATCCACGTGATGAGATAGAGTACAAACTTATTAGGAAGCGATGTCATAAACAGTACGATGATTGTTATACTAATTACAAAAAGAACATTGAATCAAATATAAATGAAAACCCTAAACGTTTTTGGAGTTTTATCAAACACAAAAGAGGTGGCCATTCGCAGCTTCCTTCTTGTATGAAATTGGATGACTACGTGGTGAATTCTGAACCTGAAATCGCTAATCTATTCTCTAGACATTTCTCTTCTATTTACTCATGCCAACAATCCCTTGATATGAATAAAATATCGCTTCAAGAGGGTAGTGATCAATTTGTGACATCTATAAAATTATCTGAGCTTGATATATCGAAAAAAATACAGAAGCTGGACATAAATAAGGGAGCTGGGCCTGACTCCATTCCTCCACTTTTCATAAAGCGATGTAGATCTGGAATAACATTACCACTAACTATTATTTTTAATAAATCGCTCAAAGATGGAGTTTTCCCCGAAGAATGGAAAAAGTCTCGTGTAATACCCGTTTATAAAAAAGGGGATATCATGGATGTAAAGAACTACCGCCCGATATGTATCCTATCTTGTTTTTCAAAGCTCTTCGAATCCGTTATATATCCCATGATCTCCAAAAATATTGACAACTTTATTTCAGATAGTCAACATGGCTTCCGGAGGGGTCACTCAACTCAAACTAATTTAATTCCTTTTGTAACTGAGATTTGTCTGGAATTGGACCAGGGACGTGAGGTCGATGCAATATATACCGACTTTAGCAACGCCTTTGATAAAGTCAATCACACTCTACTTCTTCAGAAACTCGTGAATTACGGGATTGGAGAACCCTTACTGAAATGGCTAGAATCGTATCTTCACAATCGGCCACAGTCGGTAGCTGTCGGTAACTCTTCCTCTGCATCATACGTTGCGCAAACCGGTGTCCCTCAGGGCTCTCACCTAGGACCCCTGCTTTTTCTCATATTCGTGAACGATATAAATAACCATATAAAATACTGTAATGTGTCCATGTTCGCTGACGATTTAAAAATCTACAAAACTGTAAACTCACCTTCTGACACCATTCTTGTTCAAAACGACCTCAATAAAATTAAAGAGTGGTGTCTTGTAAATGGTATGACTCTCAATGCATCTAAGTGTTTTCATATAAGGTATACCAGGAAGAAAAAACCACTTGCTGCCATTTACGAGCTTGACGGCGCACCTTTATAAGAAGTTAGCGAAATTCGCGATCTCGGTTTGACCATCGATAAAAACATAACATTTATTTCTCAACTAAACAAATCAGTCACTAAAGCTGCCCAGATGTTAGGATTTCTCAAGCGAAACACGGGTTGCTTTGGTGTAAAAACTAAAACAATTTTGTATAACGCCTTAGTGCGCAGTCATCTCGAATATGGTAGCCTTATATGGAATCCATTTTATACAGTTCACTCACAACGCATTGAGAGTATTCAAAGAACCTTTACAAGGCACCTAGCGTTTATAAGCAGTGGTTTCTCTCATAGACAGCCATACGAACAGCGTCTTTACAAATTCAACATGATATCTTTGCATAATCGAAGATGTTTTACTGATGTCTTGTTCCTGCATAAGCTATTAAATGGACATATTCAATGCAAAGATATTTTGAAACTTATTCGTATTCAAGTACCTCATTCATTTCCAAGGACACGAATAAACAGAATCTTCCATATTCCTCTTGTCAAAACTAATTTGGGTGCACAGGCTCCTCTCATTCGAATTCTTAAGTTATACAACAAACTTAACAGTACCATCACGGGTCTTGATGTATTCGGTAGCCAGCTATCCCAATTTAAAAGAATTGTTTTCAATTATTTACGTACCCACAGTATTAAGAAATAGTATCTTATTTTATCTTTTTTTTTATCTTACTGTTATTTTTAATCTGCTTCAATATTTTAAAACAACGCATCATGTTTCATGTGACTTTTTTTTAAACCATGTTTTAGAGTATGTTAGTGTAAAAGTTTTGTCATAGCTGAATTTATGTAAACCGTTATTGTCATATATTATAGATGATATGTTAAATATGTATTTTTATAAAACTTAATATTATAATGTATGATGTGGTATTACTTAAATAAATAAAAAAAAAAAAAAAAAAAAAAACTAAAAACGTTCTCAATTCTTTTTTTTTTTTAGGTTAGCAGTAGCATATGCAGTTACAATATTCTACATTTGTTCCGTGTATCCGTACGCCGGTTCTGGACCGCTCTGGAAGAAGGCTGTGAGTCTGGACACAGATCAGTGCAGAAAGAACTGGTGGGCTAGTCTACTTATGATTAACAATTACTTCGATAGCGAGAATATTGTAAGTTTTTTATTAAGTTTTTACTGCATTTATATATACTGTATAGTGTATAGGTATGTTTTTATGTTGTAGTAAGAGACTATGAGGACTCTATGTAAACGAATGAGCTTTGGCTATTTATATATTGATTTACATATATCAATTAAAATTTATGTTCGAGCGCTATCTTAATCGTATTTAAATACCTATATTTAATTTTTATTATGAATCTTCCTAGAACAATAAATTACAAAAACATAAATAGTGATAAGTATTTATCAAAAAACACCATAATTAAAAATGGCTGTAAAAAACTACACGTGTTAAAAGGTTGACTAGATTTCGTAATTAATTATTTGTGTAAGTAGGCTTTTAACGTATAATTTATATAAGTTACAATATTTTTATGATTAAATAAATTAATATACAAGTTAGGCGCTGGATCGCTATTTTATAGGCTCGTTATTTTAAATTTATGTATTCTATGTTAAATAAGTTTGTAATAAGTACTGTAATAATTATTATTTATAGCTCCCTTTAACATTTTTTGTATGTTGGTTTTTATATTTTCAATAAAAATATTTTTTATTATTATTATTTTTTTTTGTTTCAGTGTATAGTAGTGAGCTGGTACATTCCGTGTGATTTTCATTTCTTCGTGATAACTTTGCTAGCTTACTGGCTTTACAAGAAAAATAAATTAACTGGTCAAATAGTCGCAGTTTTGTTATCAATTGCAGCCATTATATCTCCTGGTGTCGTCAATTATGTGTATAATTTGCCTCCAATACAACTCTTCACGTTTGAGTAAGTTGTAAATATGTATATTGTTTATGGTTTTCTTCCACTAACTTCTATTATTATCGGGTTTGTTGAATGTTTATAGTGACAAAGCAGTTCAATAGGTGTATCATTTTAAAATAGCATTGAAGTTGGAAGTATCCCTATAAACTAATAGGCGGGTCCACACAGAGAGTGCAGCCTCACGAAACACTTTCCGCGCGAAGCAGCGGTCTTTAAGTGGACCTAGCTCGGCCGATTATGAAAGAGCAATTTATTCTAAAATACTTATTAAAGAAAAACAGGAGCGCTAAGAAAACAAACAAAAGACAGTTTGTAAAACCACACACAATTGAATTTACTGAAAAAACCATTTAATTGTCTATTTAATTGATAATTGTATGCATAACACCTTTACCTCCTTTGTGGGTAAAAAAAGATGATTACCCGATTACCATTGCGTGCATTTAATAAGTGGAAAAGAACGTAGTAGGCACTGATTATCATGCACCAGCCATTCATAAATATAAATATCTATGAGCTATTAAAAATTAACTTTACTTTTTTATTAATTACGCGTTATATTATGAAACCTTTTGTCGTGGGTTTGTAAAGGACATTTCTTATGATTATTTTTTATTCGAAGTTAATTTAAACTATTCGTGTTATTTTATAAAAAGAATTTGTATTCATGTTAGAACAATTGATAGTGATTGTAATTGGAATATAATGCAATCATTGTATTATTATTTTTTTCTCTGGAAAACTTGACGCATAAGTATTACCGATTAACAAAGTAGTGTATACGTACAAACCAATTGTGATGAGAAAATAAATAAATAAATTATTATTACCCCATGTTTTAACATTCAGTAATCGGTAATTTTTTAAATGAACTATGAAATTCAAAAAGAGCGGGTGTGTTGAGCACAAGTGTCAGAAGTGAAACTTCTTTGGCAAGATTAAACCAATAACAAAAATCGTCGCCTTACTCCATGACGTGACGGTATTGCCACGACGCGACTTGATGTAATTTTACTCTCAACACGCCTCAAGAAGTTTCTCTTCAAGCATTCATTACAAATCTTCCAGTATTAAAATCTCTTTATGTTAACAGTTTCATATCAAACCCGAGAGGACAAAAGCAATTCCACCTGACATACATCAAGAGTCACACGAGGTATGCCGCATATCTCATCGGTTTCTTCAGCGGATACATATTCGTACGATATTACACTATGAAAAACAAAAGGATATCGCAGGTATGTGAATTTAATAAGCCTTATTTTTATTTTATTTTTTATATTATGCAACCAAAGAATAATTTTTCGTAATAATCGATTAGCCATAATACAAACTCTTGATCAGGGTAAAAGCACAGACTAATAATAATATACTGCGTATACAAGTAAAAGCAAAAGTGATTTTTTTTTTTCAAATATAATTAAGAGAGCCACTTGAACGTTGTCTTTGTTGGATGAAAAATATGCTTCCAAAGTTATCTGGTTTGGTTATAAAGGTTTAACAATTAATCTGCTCCGAATTACCTATAAGATCTTGACAACTATTACAACCATTAGCTTTTTATTTCACTACATACATAGTATAAAACAAAGTCGCTTTCTCTGTCCCTATGTCACTATGTCCCTATGTCCCCTATGTCCCTATGAAAAACAAAAGGATATCTATGTATGCATGCTTAAATCTTAAAAACTACGCAACGGAATTTGATGCGGTTTTTTTAATAGAGTGATTCAAGAGGAAGGTTTTAGTATATCATTTATTATGTTTTAGACAAAGCGGGCGAAGCCGCGGGCGGAAAGCTAGTTGTAAATAAATTAAAAAAAAGATAATGCCTATTAAAACATTTTAAACTATTTTATATTGTGAAATGCAGACAGTTACAACTGTTAATTAGCCATTCCATTAATTAAAAAAAAGAATGTTCATGTTTATTGTTTGAATTAACACTATTAATAAATATTCAATAGAATTTTAATAATGGTTGACAATGACTGAATGGCATGCTAATAACGTTTTTTATTAGTGCCTTTTTTCATTAAAAAAAAAAAAAAATAAAAATCATTTATTTGTTTCATAACACAGTGTAGTACAATATTTTGAATTCAGGCAAGCATAATAAGCCTGATTTCTTTGGTATAACATCAATCTTACATATAAATTATATTTCTTTTAGTATATAACTACTTCTCCTCGGCTCTATAAACAATAAAAATGATTAACATATAAATCGACATATAATTAAAGATTTTTTAATGTTTCTAAAAGCCTGTCATAGAAAAATTATCTACATAAAATATAATATTACAATCATTAAAACTTTTACGCCTTTATGACAATATTATTATATTATTTATTAGTGACTTCATGCAATAATAAATTAAATAAAAACACGTATAAATTGCATATTCGTGTAATTAAACAGACTATATTTTGTAAAAACTCTACATTTCTACATTTGAAAGACTACTGTAACATTTAGATATTGTAGTTTTGTTACGTATCTATACTTTATTTGATTAAAAGCGAAGGGGACTAATGACCTATTGAAATGTATGGTATAGTACTGTTGGTATATTTTATAACTATGTTATTTTTCAGAAATGGTCGCTAATAGGGATGCTCATTGGAATCGCTCTGATGATAGCGGTATTGTTCTCTGGACCACCCTACTTATGGCGAAAATACACAGTGGTCGAAAGTGCAATATACGCAGCATTAAATCGACCAGTGTGGGCCTGCGGAATTTCCTTCATCGTCTTGAGCTGCTCGTTTGGAAATGTTCGTAAGTATTGAAAGGACCCTGACTTGACTCGCAATTATTATTAGAGCTTACTATAAAAAAGACTCCTAGAATTCGAGGCGAGTACAATCATATATTGTGACTAATCGAAGCAATATAGCTGTGTTGTGTTTTAACTTTATTCATACCGACTCATAAACATTTTACATTTCATTGTATATACTTATTATATCTTCATTATGTGTTTGTTATTTTGGATAATCATCAGTCAAATATAGGTATTTGACTGCGTAGTTTGGAAATTACTTTATTTCGATGTTTTCTTGAGAAAGCTTTTGATAAAATCATAACAAAAAAATCAAAACAACAATTTTTTCATTAGCCAATCGGAACACTTTTGTTGGGGGTGACTTAAATGGACGTCACACATTCCGGGCAGCGGAGTCTCTTATAGGTAGTTGATATATTGAAAGAAAATTTCTTAGGCACTTATCCTGTTTAAGAAAAAGCACTTATTTACGCACTGCTTTATTCCTTGGCACCTGAATACCTGATTATACAACACCTACGTTTTCTAAGCTTGGAGCGAATAAGCTTCATTCCTCTGATGTCGGATCAGTTTGACATGTGACAAAAAATCATCAAATTCTCATTTAATAAATATTTAACAGCGTACCTTTTAATCAAACAGAAACATGTTTAAACTTTTCATTGCTCGTTTGTAATCCTACGCACTTGTCTGGTTTTGGCTTCAATGTATTGTATTTATTGATATATTTGTTCTCTTAACAAAATATACATTGTTTATTTATAAGTACTACTATTTAATATAGGTATATATTTATTATATTTATATTATTTATTTATTTATTACTTATATTGAATATTAACATTAAGTATATCTTGTTATAATTACTAATTAGATATATAAATAAGGTGTCGCTGAAAATCAGCTCTGCAGTGAAAGTCTATGCTTTCACTGTAAAATGCTGAGCGGCATTCCTTTTAGCTAGTAGGTTTTAGTAATTAGTTTGTAAGTACATAGATTGTTAATTTTTAATGTACCTGGCCTGCTTGCTAATAAAGATTTTTATTATTATTATTATTTTTTTATTAAATTGATGTACAGTGGTTCTTTACTATGATTTCATAAATATTTGTCTGGCGTTAAGATTAATACTTATAAATTATCCATTGTGCACTGTGAGAATTGCGTTTTTGCTAAGGTTCCATATAAAGTTTATTTAGCCTACATTAAGTTTATTAGCTAGGCAAGCAATTTGTGAAGGAGCACTATTCAATTATTAACCGATTTATTCCGAGCTACCAACTTGAACAGGGATTTGATGGACCATTTGGTTTTAACTGTGAATCTCCTCTAACTCCTTGGTTTGATTTTCTTGTGGTATTTTGATGAACTTCGTTCAGGACACATTAATATAATTATTTAAATTCTGGATTAAGTAACTCTCAAAAATATCACTTATGTTTTGGCGAAATGTGTTCGGAATAAAGCCTTATGTTAGATGTGGGATGTAAATATAGTTAGTTTCTTTTAGGATAATGTTTCAGTATCTTAGCTTCTCTTCTTCCTACAGAAGTTAAAATTAAATCATGCTCGTTTGTTATAATTCAATTATTTAACGATTGTTGATGAGATGATAATATTATCGAGAGCTTTTAGTTCTTATTTACGCAACGATCGACGAAAATCACTACTGAGTTAAATAAATGTTACCTCAACTTTAATATATTTTTTTCAGCATTGATAAAAAGTTTCTTCTGCTGGCGCGCGTGGGTGCCTCTCAGCCGCTTGGCCTACGGACTGTATTTGACTCACTCCATTATGATCGCCAGAAACGTTTATGTCACCAGGAATATGCAACATAATGACTATGGTACTATGGTAAGTGATCTAGAGAGTTATGCAGTTAATGCATAAGTTTTATAAAGAGAGATAAATAAAAAGTTTAATCAATGAAAACTAAAATAACGAATAAAAAAGATGTATTAAATAACATAGAGACTTTAAGGTCGCAATTTTTAGGTACATTTGGTCATAAATAATGGTCCTCATGTGTTTAATAATTAAATTATGAATTATATTTCAGTTAACAATGAGTGGAGGGGTGGTAGTGGGAGGATTAATTGCCTCATTTCTCATTTGGCTGCTAGTGGAAGCACCGATCAACAACCTCGTCACTGCTTGGTTGGTACCGAGGTAAGAGCTGTACTTTGATCTAAAATAAGGTTTGATAAATAAAAGAAAACACGTCGCTTTTAATTTATTGAATTATATATTACATAATTCAATTAATTTTAGGTACTTACTATATTTTTATTATCTAGTCTAGTATCTAGTATATCAATCTGACACCAAATTTCTAGAACACAAAAATTGATTGTGTATTGTACCTGGGTAATTCAATTCCCTGGCTTGGAAATATGATAAGATATTATAATAAGTATGTACCTATATTTTTTTATCTATTAATCTCGTCTTGTACTTATTGCAGCAGAAAATCATCACCAATTGAAGACAAAAACGAACAAAATAACGGCCATCTCCACGAAAATCTACCGCCAGTTGTACAAATCGATTCATCCAAAGTATGAAAATATCAGGATTAATACAAATTATAATTCCTTGGTATCACAATTTTCAGTCTTCCAGTCATCAGTTATGTCTAGATAATAATATAAGACTGTTTTTTCATTTATTGTAAAATGAAATGAGAGGTTTATATAATAAGTGTTCCGCCATATAAAATATGCAATGTGTAACAACAAACAATCGATTTCATATTTTAGTTTTTGTCTCCGCAAAGATGTTTGTGATCATAAAAATATAAACATAATGTAGGTACGAATTCGAATAGACTTCAATAGGTACTACTTAAAGGGTTACTGCAATGAATTAATTCAAAAAACATTTGTCCGTAAAAATAGCACAAAAAATGTGCAAAAAATTAAGCCTACGAACCTACGTGCGTAGTACTATTATAAAGTCTGTGCCTACGGTAAAAAGTTTTAAAAGATGTGTGTCAGCTTTCTATCCAAAACTTTTCAGCATGTTCAGTTTATACCAGTTTTTGTATGGTGGACGATGAAATAAATGTTTGTAGACTTTTAATCTGCATCTATCTTCAGGTAAAATTTTAACAATAGCGGTTATTCCGTTAAGCTTATCATATAGACAAAATCCCACATAATATAATATAACATGAGTATATAAGTAGGGATCAGATATTTTTACTTTTAATGTTATTAATTAGTTAGGTTAAGAATTTTAATTTATTGAGGTTATTCGAGGTAGGTATAGGTAAGTTTTGTAAGACGCATAATGCGTATTAAACTATTGAAATAAGTCATTTGCATTTTATTCAATCCTTACCAAACCTTATCTTTACTAATCAGTAGAACCTCGATAAGTTAAAGTCCAAGGGAAACACAAAATATTTTAAGTTATAGAGGTTTTAAGTTATCAAGGGTCTATCCATTTTTCACTGCTTCTATAGCTTTTAATTTATCAGCGTAGGTGAGGGTTGTTTGTTTTCTTTTTGGACTCATTTTAAGCCAGTTTTATCACACAGTAAGTAAAGCGATGTTTCCAGGACAACGATCAAAAACTTATGATGCAAGTAAGTCGTTGTCATAAAGCTAACCGCCGCAAAGCTTTGAAGAATTTCGATAAAGCAAACAATAGGTAATGTATTGTTTACTTAACAATACATAGTAAACACGTGCAAGCAATAAATACCGAAACCTTTTGTTTTGACACTCTTTCAAAATGACTCATCAATGACAAACAATTTTATGTTATAGAGGTTGTGGAAACATTTCTTTAAGTTACTGAGGGCCAATACAGAGATTATTTATTTAAGTTATAGAGGTTGCGTATTTTAAGTTAAAGAGGTTTTGGGCTCTGATGGGAAGGGAACATATTATTTTTTGAAGTTACAGAGGTTTTTATGTTACCAAGATTTAAGTTATCGAGCTTCTACTTATAAATGCGATAGTTTATTATTTTGTTTGTTTTTCTTACAAATCGCAATGGAGCTTTTTTAATGCTTTCTGTCTGGAGATAGTTGGCTAAGGTTGGGAGGCTAGAAAGTGGCAATGGCTACTTTTTACCGCGGTTAACTATCTCCTTCCGATGAAATTCCGTTTGACCACCATCTTTTATATAATAATATATTTTTTATTATGTACCATATTTTTGCAAATTATAATTTTGCAAACCTTTTTTTCCCCGATAAATATAATCAATATACCTACATAACTTTAAAAATCAATTGCTTTTCGTTAGACTCGCTAAAACTTAAGAAAGGCTGGACCGATTTAGTTTATTTTGGGTTTTAAATGTTTGTCATGGTTCAGGAAGGTTAAAATGGTGTGAAATATTAATAAAAATAACGGAAAGATATTTTCAGAATTAATATCCAATGTCGGTGATACGAGAAATATATGAATAGTTTATAGTATCTAGTACCTACCTAGTTTAGTATTAGCATAGAATACTTATAAATATGTATATTAGAATAGTATCTAACACTAGTTTTATAGCAATTATACTAGGTAAGTGTAGACTTTGAATGTAGAGTTACGACGTGTAGAGTTTGATCCTTGGCTCTACCACAAATAATAATTTAATACTATACTAGGCTCTACATGAGATCTATTTAAACTTTTTCAGAGTGCAAGCCCTATAGAATTTTCTTGGCAACATTTGACTTGAAAATGTTTTTGATAAGATTTGATTTACGCAAGGCAGACATTGTATATAAAAGCGCCCTCTATTCTACTATCTGATAATGTTATAAAAGAAAGTTCTATTTTATTTATATTAACGCCATCTATAGAAATTTCTATAAATTTCATAGCACATTGACAATTATCACGGTGGTCATGTCTACGATAATATGTGTAATTTAATACAGATGGCGCTTTTATCAAAAAATGAAATTATTATTGAGGGAGGCAAAATATAATTATTAAGGGGCACACATTTATTGCACCCACTGTATTTTTTATGAAAAATTATTATTTAAATCTCAGAGATTTAAATAGTACAATTGCCAATAGCAATAAAAATAAAAAATAAATCTTGTTTATCTGTTTAAGAACTACCTACCTATCTCTATCAAAATATTATGATTAAATTGTTTTCATCCAATCCATCCAATAAAAAAAAATGTGTGCGTGTACTAGTGTACACACGTAAGAAGTGAAACTTCTTTATGACCTTATTTTTCAAAAAATAATTTACTAGGTATATATGCAACTTTACAGAAATACGTCGAATCACGGTAGAGATAAGAAAAAGATGGCGCGTAACGGAAAAATGTCACGCGTAACGAAAAAATGTTACACTAAATTTTTTTCCAACCCCGATAAAGAAGTTTCACTTCAAAAATAAAATCCATGTAATACCTACCTAGCACATGTGTGAGGTAGGTAGAGGACTAGAGGCACTAGCATTTTGGAAAAGTTAAAGAAAATAATTTAAATCCTGGTGTAGGTACCTACTAAGGTACCTACTTATTAAGTTTACCTCCCTAGGTTTATAGAAAGATATTAACAGCTTAGGTCACAGCTTAGGTCATTACTTAATGATTTTATTAAATATTGAAATACCTACCTAGGTACCTACCTTTTTTAATTTCCTTTGATAGGCTGTAGGTACGATACCTAGAAGAAGGAAGGAGGTAAGTACTAAGTAGGCACTACCTAGGTATATGAAGTATGAAGTAATGTGTAACTTATGGTGTAACTTGTAGGTAAGTGCCACGATTGCAGTACCAATGATTTTTGTTACCTAGTAGGTAGTACCTACATAACTGAAGACGTTATTTTTAAATCATATGGAAGTATGGGGATGTTTTCTTAGAGTACTAAGGTATTTCAAATAGATACCTAACTAAATCTTATGTAAGTATATGAATGGGCCAATTCAAGTCGCATAGATAGAACAAATCATGAATTTTTAAAACCTATTAGAAATCTGGATCCAGCTCCAGCGAAGCGCGACTGTGTTTGGCAACACAACAGCAGCAAACATAATGACATAATTGGCGGAGGAACGTTGGGGGGCGGCGCGGGGCGCATGCGCTGGTTTGACGGCCAAGGTCGAGGCCGCGCGATTCTGCCGCGCGCCGCCGCGTCGGCCAGTCTATCTTGCGCGCCCTCTTTCTGGAAACAAATTCTATGAGGGATATATGCGCAATTAACCGCGAGTGACCAAAGTTTTCATAACAACGTGCCCAAGAAAAGGTAATTGCTAAATCAAAACGAAAATTTCAGATATGTGAACACTTGCAATCGTAAGGCATTGATTGAGTAATGTTTCAAGTATTCACCATGTTTTATGTTCATACTAGACACGTACATATACCTATTCAGAGTTATGAAATACCTTTACGGATAACGTTCGAGTCGATACTTCTAAAGTTCGTTATTTACGAAGTCTATAAATAGGTAGACAATATTGCATCGGCTTCCATCTTCGTTTGAGGATTAAAGATATACTTTGGTACCTACATAGGCATAAGTAAAATCCGCTTAGCACATGACAATGTATCATTTATTTTTAAAACATTTCTCAGCTCTGCTACCGCCTACCTAGGATAGGAAACCACAAAAAATGTCCAAAATCTCAATGTAGGCTGAACATGCATAGATCATAATTACCTGGCCGATGTTAATACTCTGTAGGTACAAAACAAAGGATATTACGTAAGCAAAAATAGGTTGACCCTGACTGACAGATGTGCACAAGGTTTGTTCGAAGGTGTTTAGGTAATAAGTAATTTTTGTAACTCGTTAAAGATATGTAGGTAATTGTCATACAAACATGTTTGTGATTTTTCAACTGCAGAGCCAGAGCTTGACCGTTCTCGATATACCTACCTAGGTATTTGTACTAAAAAGGGAGACGCCATCGTTATTTTAAAATGGCGGATGCTGTAGGACAGCTGATTATGTATTTTCGATTTTAATATTGTTGGATTCGTATAAGTATCTACTACCTACGTTAAGAGGTTTTAAACAATTTTATAATGCATAATGGTACATCTAAACTAAATAAAAAAGGGGTAGTATTTAAACGAGTGACTGTAAATTAAAGTTTTAGTTATCAAAAATAATTTATTGGGGTAACAGAATTACTAAGTGAGCGACTGACTGCAAGCGATGAAAAATTAATAGATCAGCAACTAACAAACATTAATTTGCGTTACATAAAATACAAAATGAGCAGCTTCATAATATTTGAGCGACCTAATATTAATCGTTTGAGTGACAAAATTACGTCTTGTATTATTTTCATTATTTGGCATATGATTTATTTATACTGAGTGGCATTTTATCTTAATCGAGGTATTTCGAATAGAAAAATCACTTTGAAAAATACTATAATGGACAGAGTAGTGTACTATCAGTTCAATTTGTTTTTGAAAGTTTTATCAAATACTATTTGAACAATTTATTCTAGTGTTTTTAGTCGCTCTAGATGAGCGTAATTTAGTCGCTCACTTAGTAATCTATTCGCTCAACTAGTAATTTAGTCGCTCATATAGTAATGTAATCACACAGTTAGAATTCTAATATATCAAATGGATTATCACAACCCTCTTTTAGTACGCTCAATCTGTATTTTATTATCAACCAATATTCATTGCTTGTTTAGTTTATTTGTCGATTACTCAAATTCATACCGCTCAAGTTATTAAATCAGTATCTCATAATCAGTCGCTCACTTTATTTTCAGTCGCTCGTTTTATTATTCCCCATAAAAAAGTGATAGAATAGGTACAAATCAATCTCATTCTTTTCTAATATTTATAACTTTCCTCTCGTAGACAGAGTACCTACCTAGGTATACTTAGGTAATCTTATAATATGTATATATAAAAATTAAACCCGTTTCGCGTTGTCACGGCATCACGTGTGAACGGGTGGACCGATAATTTCGATAATTCTTTTTTATTATAGCCTATAGGTATTCCTTGAAGTACGAGGATGGTTTTTATTTAGAGAAAAACATAAACATGTAGGTACCACGGGCGTAGCCGGGGCGGACCGCTAGTATAGGATAAAGTTATTTTTCGTGCTTCAAGAACATCTAAAGCTTTCCAAATTCAATAAGACCAATCGTCTTTGTTCTAGTATTGAAAATATTTCACAAGAGATCGTCAAAAAGAAATCTTTATTCTTTACAGAAAATGATCAAAGGGTAAAAATTTAAAGATAGGTACAGGCTAGTCATTAAAATGTCGAATTTATGAAAACAACACAGAAAAACAAAATAGGTAGGTATGTTACCTACAATGTTTTCTAAATATCAAATAGGTATAAGAAGTTTCGTTGTTCTTTACAACGTAGCTTACCCATACATTACCCATAGAGAAAAAATGCAGACTCAACGGTGTTAAATAGTATCTCATGTCCGGAAGCGGTATTCGATCAGCTGAAGGCTGAAATATAATACCAAAGAATGCGCCTAAGATAATATTATAATATAGGCCTCAAGGTGCAACTCGCATCGCATCGTTATGCCGGCTGTACACACTCGCCGAGACACATCGAGACAGGCCGAGAACGAGTATGTACATGGTGGCATTCGTCTAGTCTCGCTCTCTCGTGTCTCGCCTCGGTTGTCTCGGTTACTGGTCGGTTTTTTGCGCCCGAGTCAAAGGGTCTCGTTGAGTCTCGCGAGGAAAACGAGAGCGAGCATGTACACACTCGTTCAGTTAGTAGCTCGCTGACGTTATTTATGAACGCACGTGTTTCACTATGTGGTCTAATGAACGAGAATTACAGTTTTTGGAGTGTTATCAAACAGAACCTTTTTTATGGAACTTATTTTTTATGGATTTATTTTAAATTGGCCAGAAGGTTCTGCCACCAACTCAGCCAATTGATTTTCCATACAAACTCAAATATTTATTTATTCAATTAGACTTCATAAAGAAGCACTTTTGAAACGTCATTACATATTTTAAAATTTACCACCGATTGGGAAAGCAGTATCTATAAAAAAGAAGCGTTTCTATTGATTCCTTAAAAATACAATAATATTGTATTAAGTAATAGTTATTACATATTTTAAAATTTACCACCGATTGGGAAAGCAGTATCTATAAAAAAGAAGCGTTTCTATTGATTCCTTAAAAATACAATAAAATACATTAACTATTCAGGAAGTTTTTATATTTATTTCCCTGTTTCTACTGCGGTGCATAGTAATCATCCACCATCTTCTTTTTCTCCATGGTTTGAGAATTTTTTTTTTATAGTAAATGTTTAAAAAATTATAATAGCTCACGGCACAAAGACAAATAGCAGCAGCTATTTCTACGTCCATACTCGTGTAAGTCTTCAGTTCAAATGTTAGAACGAGTGTGTACAGGCATGCTCTCGACGAGAGTCTTTTCGGCCGAGGCTCTCGACGAGAGGCTCTCGACGAGTGTGTACAGCCGCGGTTACAAAGACAAGCATTTACTGAACGCTCAATTAACCTCATTAATCTATGCATAAGGCAAATTTCTTTAGGTCATTTTGAAATTATATGATGCGTTTCTAATCAATGTTTTTTTATGTCTATAAATATTTAATATATCGCATAACATGGGTTTTACGCTTAGAAAAGTAATGATACAGCATATTTGAAATTGTACAATTTACTTTTATTTTAATCTCTCACGTAAATACCTACCTATAAGTTGAAAAAATTAACAACATTCGCAATACCTATATAATTCCGTGCCAATTACAGGACTCAAATTATCTATGTAAAAGTAACACGTACATCCCGGGGAGCTAACAGCCATTTTGCATGACATAATCTGTGTAAATCTCGTTGTATCTGTGTGTGTAATACGCTTGCGTATCCCATCCCCTTATATAGGTCAGGGGGAGCGGGAGGGTGGTACACGTAGGCGGCACATCTTCGTCCCTTATCGACCGCACCCCATCTTTTCCTGAATCCACCCACGAGTAAAAAAATATTTATGGATTCTCCGGTAAATACAATTGACAGATCTAGTTATATACGCCATTTTGCGTTCGAGCTGCTTTCCTTCTGGCTGGCTGGGTTGTGATAATATGTTTGTACGGGGGTTGCTGCGTAATCGGTTTAAATACGTTGAAAATAGACGTTTTAAATTACTGTAAAAGCGGTTTAGTTAGACTGTAAACTTATTATACATTTATTTTTAAATTTAAATACATTGGTATAATAATAAATCCGAGGATTTTATTTATTTTGGTGTGTAAAAAATCTAATTATGTTTTTTATTTAACGTTCTAAATTTTTTTTTGTACATCCGTATCCGTATGTTTAACTGAAGAATAAGAATAATATATTAATATTGAATTATTATATGAGATATAATTACGACATTTACGTTATCAGTTGTCTGAAAGCCTTAAATAATTTATAGAGCCATGTAAATTTAAAGATTATGTATGTCAAGCATTGTATGCGTGAGATTGATGGTCCTATAAAGCGGCCAATGAAAACGTTTTATATAAAGATGATGCCCAATTAATTAATTCAGTGCCATCATAACCATTGTCTATTACGCAAAATTAAAAAGCACTAAAAATTACAATTAGATTTGTCTGATGTTGTTCCTTTGTTCTATGAAAGACATGTTCTAATTTTAAATTGAACAAAGGAACGTTCGAAACAACTTCGAATTAAGTCTCTTCAAAGACTACCCATTCTTTAAGAAAAGTTCTTCCTACAATCCTATTAGTATTTGTTATTTGTAAGGTCTAATACTTTATTCGTTTATTGTATTCTATTCTATTTTGTTATGAGCGCCGTTGTTTGTACAACTTGTGTGTATAACGTTCGTATACACTTATTGATCGGCAGATACTGGACTGTTATCGTGTATAATTTAATTCTATCTATCGCTAAATGATAATATATGGGATGATGTTGAGTATATTTTTTTATGCTTTGATTATTGAAGATAATTGAAGATCAGAGGGAAATCACAATTAATATTTTATTAATATACCCAATAGGCAATAACATTACATTAGATAATCAAATTATTTTAAAAACGACCAAAATACCACGATACAGATATTACGTATTAAATTATAATTCAAAATATTTAATTGAAAATCTCGTAACTATTGTGATTAAGTCTACACAAACAGAATCTTATAATTATTATTATCGCTTATGGTTATAACAACATTAGATATTTATTAAAAATCCTATTCATTAAATAATGAGGGATTTCTCGTATATAATTGAGATGGTTTCAATTCTTTTTTTCCAAAAAAATAAATAAATAGAGGAATCAAGGGAAATAATTTTTAGAAGTTTCCGATTTTCCATGCAATCAAGATTTCTGTTGGTTCAAGATCTATACTAATATTATAAAGAGGAAAGGTTTGTATGTATGTATGTATGGCTTTCACGCATAAACTACTGGACCGATTTTGATGAAATTTGGCACAGATAATCTTTAGACCCTGAGAAAGAACATAGGCTACTTT
This sequence comes from Colias philodice, assembly GCF_061535455.1. Lineage (NCBI taxonomy): Eukaryota > Metazoa > Arthropoda > Insecta > Lepidoptera > Pieridae > Colias > Colias philodice. The sequence goes on along the minus strand of NC_143103.1, from coordinate 5,271,755 downwards.
TTATTGCGAAATATGTACCACGGGCGAAGCCGGGGCGGACCGCTAGTTTATTATAAATTAAGAATATTCATTAATTAAGTAGGTAAATGTAGTCTAAAAGGAAGAATAAGTCAATATTTTAATAAAACTTAATATTTTTTGCACCTACTATAAACAAAATTAATGAACTAAAAAATTCACAATGAAGTAGGGAAGAAAAAAGCTATATTCTGGCCTTAATAAACAAGCTCTTAAAGTTAGTGAATATAAGCCCGGGCTTAACGTTTTATGGATAATGAGTAAATACTGCTCGTAAACATGTTTTGTATTAAGTACTTATCTATAGGTATGATATAGACTTTTTCAAGATTCGATATCGCAGGTGTGATCGCAGGGCACTCCTAGAAATAACTATTATATATATCCAGACTAGCAATGCCCTGCGGTTTCACCCGCATAGATAGCGATATCATGACAGTGAAAAGTCTACTATAGGTCGGACAGTCGGACTATAGGTTTAATTTTTAATCACATGAAAATCACCTTCATCCCGTCCCGCACTTCTGTAGATTGACACTTTTAAAAATTCGTTATATCTTTTGAATGGAATATCCATTTTTTTTTTAATTTAAAAAGTATTTTGCTGGTATTGAAACAGTCTATAATAAAACATTATTTAATGGGATAAGGATTAATATATTATGTGTATGGATAACATGGTTTGATTACTGTCGGCACTTCTATTTACTTTGAAAACGTAAAAAAGTTGTTGTAGTAACATAGTTATGTTACTATCTTCAGTAGTTACTGAAGATGGACATATGGTATCGCGGACTTTCTTGTAGATATTGATCCATTCTATAATACCGTAGAACATTTTTTTGTTCTATCTTCAATAGATTCCGCAGCGCACGCGATGACAGAATTTTTATTAAGGAATTTTTTACACCTTGGGTTACATTATTGCATTTTTGGTAAGGATCTCTAATTTTTTTGAAAATGCAATATAGCCTATGTTGCTCAGTGAAAATGCGGCTTTCTAATGGTGAAAGAATTTTTGAAATCGGTCCAGTAGTTTATGCGTGAAAACCATACATACATACATACTTACATAATTACAAACCTTTCCTCTTTATAATATTAGTATTATCCGGATAAATAAAGGTATCAACTTTAGACACGCTTTAGACTTTATAGTTAAGTTGTACATATTATGTTGTATGTAGTACATGTTCAGGGATCTCTTATCTCAATTCTCAATAGGTACACTTCGCTTACCATTTTCAGTTAAAAATAATATAAAATACGACTATATCCCTACCTATACTACTACGTTTGTGTAACGCGAAAATATATAATCTCACAAATCCGGCATGACAACAGTTTACAGTACCATTGATTCATTACACAAATAACAAGGCGTCCTCGAAACACTGAACTCATGCTTTGTCCGCATGTGCCTATTTTTTGCTATTTGCTACTCGTTATTATACTTGAATTATATTGAAACTTATGTGCGTGAAAGGAAGTTTTACGTAACGCTCTTATATTATGGAAAACATGCATGTGATGCTATGTGGAGTTTAGGATTAATATTACAAGGATATTATCGAGGTCTCAGAGATTGTTATGTAGCATTAGGGACTGTATTGGGTTAATATTTTATCCTTTCTTTACATATTGATAATAACTAATAAGCAACGATGTTAGAATTTCACAGCAGTTTCATCGAGTTTTCCTGAAATTTTACTACTTAATGCATCCTATTCCTACCTACCACCCTTGCTATACCGTAAAGGTAAATTCAATTCAAAACTATCGTGTCTATTGTTACAAGTGTACACTACACAATTTACAAAATCTGAAAAATAAAACATTAGTGATACAGATTTATTTATTTGCATTAGCTTCCGACGCCACTACAGATATATTTGTAATCCGAATGTGTCTGACAAATCCTTTTATAATTATACTTATTCGTCTATTGAATCATCAACCTTTCAGTTATACAGGGAACATTTTTTACAATCGTAAATAAAGATTATGAAAAAGATAAAGTTTTTAAAAGTAAACCTAATTAGCATTATTAATAGCATTGTCTTGCACATTACGCATCCATCGCGGTAGTTGATAGTATAAATTTACAACCAGTTGAAAATTAAATAGCCACGGTCACCGCGACCTTACGTGGATCTAGCAAAAATGCATCAGACACGTAAGAAAATATATCTGGAATGCGTTATTTTTATAGATTGCTAATAACCATGAAAATAGTATCCGCGTCTACCTTTTGAAATATTTCAGAAGAATGGATAGTTGATTCTATGTTCTGAACAAGCTAATATAGGAAGCGTATACAGGGTGTCCCACTATTGGTATACTAAGCGCAAAGGGACTTGTAGTTTTGCATACATTGATCACGTAAAAAATACTTAAACAACAAAATTACATCAAAAAATCCCTGAAAATCCATGTTTTCTTCTCTAGCTTCGCGCAGCCGCGCCGGCATATATGATATACCGCTTCTCTAATGAGAGCATTTTGTCTATGAAAACATAATCTCACGTGCTGGTGGCAAAGTTGGGCGGGTTGCTTGTTATGGGTGTACACATAGAGTTTTAAGAATTCATCTATTTGAAAAAAAATGCGTCTGAAATTTTATAAGTATTTTTTACGTACTCAGCGTATGCAAAACTATAACCTCCTTTGAGCTTAGTATACCAACAGTGAGACACCCTGTATATAGAGCAGGCTCCAAGGAGATGTTTACGATTCAATAGTTCGTAATATAATATAAGTGAGCTATATGTATGTGGTGGATTTGATGACCCCACAAAATGTTTTAAATTGCAAGGCGCAACTTTCACTGAAGTTACCGATTTGAAATCTAATCACACAGAGGCTGATTATGTCAAACACAACGACATTGCAGAGATAATTATTCTAAGCCCTGACACCGATATTTTTGTATTAGGCCTTTATTTCTGGCATAAACTTGAAAATATACTCGCCATCTTTGAATGCTCCCCCCACTCCCCCATGCAACTATTTCACTGTACGAACTATTGAATCGTAAACAATGGACTATTGTTAATTATTTAAAATAATAATTTAAAAAATATATTCATGAGTTTTCAATCTATAGTGGTTTAAAGTTAACTCAAAAATGGAGCATTTTCGTAAATTTTCTAAAAAATCTTAGAGAAAGTGTAAGAAATGTTATAGTATGCTATATATTCGTAAGCTCTTTCATTTGATACCCCACACGGCATGTTTTGGAAATTTTTATTTTTTTCTTTGTATGCCATATTTAATTACCGGGGTGGGGAGAGGGGGACCACAAAACTGGTTGGCAACATCTGTCTATAGGATGTCTGGGATCTATACAATATATATCAGAAGTCAGATTTAGGTCCGCTATTTTTGCAAACGAAACTCCTCTGAGATTCCGGTCTAATAGATATATTTTATTGTACCTATAGCTGTTTTATCTATATATGCGGTAAAATGTGAATGGATTATTGTCAGAACTCGGGAAATAATAAACACATCTATGAGTGCGAGCAATAAGAATAAGTAACATATTGGCAATTATTTTTGTCCTAACTTCGTCGAGTTTGCATGTGGATCATAACTTATGTTTCCTTTCTTAAGATTACAATATTCTTCTGCATTCGCATTGTACAATGTAGGTCATCCATTAGTTAATGCTTGATTTGCAATGTGTTGACTCAATTTCAGAAATATTTTAACTCCTTTATTTATTTAGTTTTTCCATAGCATCAAAAAGATAGCAGTCACTCAGTCAGTACTATTTTAAGAGTTCCTTATCTAACAATAATAAGCATTAATTGTAAAATGTCTGGTACCAATAAGAATCCCACATTATCTCCCCATAGAAGTTGAGTAAAAACGGAAAATTTGCGTAAACAATGTGGCTAGGAACTCAGCTAGTGGAGGGCGCGCGCCTATCGATTGCCACAAGGGCAAGGCCACCCGCTCCCTTGTCACTGCCGAGCGACGATCTGAAACCCTTGTATTTCACGCATTTCGTTTGCATTTTGTGCAATTTTCTGAAGGTATGGGTAAACGTGAAGATTAGTTGTGTATGGGTACAATGAAAATGGATGCATACGTTTTTTTTGTGAATGAAGATAAATATTCTGTTTTGTATGCTTTTCCTTTTTCTGTGTGGTGTGAGTTTTACAAAATATTGTGATCTCAAATTTTAATATTTATAAATAATACAATAGCTGAGAGTTTATGAAAATGTTCCCATTTTATACATAAAAATTAACCTACGAATTTATACTATATTCTGAAAAATTCATATAGGTACACCTAATATCCGTATAGATATCCGATACATAATTCACGCCACCATTACAGGTTATAGCTTCAACCCTTGTCATTCCTGCTGCGGGAACATTCTTCTAATGAATGAAAATTATTTATAGCTATAGCCATACATTGAGAATATGCATGTGGAAATTTTTAACAATGCCCTAGTTGGTTTGACGCACATAGTCAGCATCTGTGAATAACACAGATTATTTTTCCGACCCCAATATCGACCAATAGAATTGCACCATTCGACGTCACGTGGTACAACCTACATGGTATTATACTGATATTTTTTTTTAAATTTTCTCTGGTCGTTGACGTCAAACTGACAGGTTGAATTCAATTGTGAAATTATTGGCCGACATTTGGGACGGAAAAATAATCCACCGAATACCACACGAGCTTCAAAATTATCTGGCATTTCCCTCAAGGTTCCCTGCAAACAAATAAAGTCGTCAAGTTTTTCAGGAAAAATCACTCGCGCTTCGCGCTCGTGATTTTTTAACCTTGACTAAAAACTTGACTCCTTCATTTGTTTGCAACGAACCTATCGGAAAATACCCGATAATTTTGAAGCTCTTGTGGTATTATAAGTGATTATTTTTCCGACCCCAATATCGACCAATAGAATTGCACCATTCGACGTCACGTGGTACAACCTACATGGTATTATACTGATAATTTTTTGAAAATTTTCTCTGGTCGTTGACGTCAAACTGACAGGTTGAATTCAATTGTGAAATTATTGGCCGACATTTGGGACGGAAAAATAAACCACCGAATACCACACGAGCTTCAAAATTATCTGGCATTTCCCTCAAGGTTCCCTGCAAACAAATAAAGTCGTCAAGTTTTTCAGGAAAAATCACTCGCGCTTCGCGCTCGTGATTTTTTAACCTTGACTAAAAACTTGACTCCTTCATTTGTTTGCAACGAACCTATCGGAAAATACCCGATAATTTTGAAGCTCTTGTGGTATTATAAGTGAATAATTACATTTCAAACAGAAACGCCATTGAAACAGATTATAAATTTTGTATTTCTCATTACGTAAGATGTTTAATTAGAATTTTTCCTCGTTTTTGGTAAACAATGTGTAAAATTTAACTAAGATTAAACTGTTTATTTTCACCTCTGTTTATGCATCAATTTCTATTTTAATAATTTTTACAGGACATTGAATATTATAAAATTATATTTATAAACAAGAAAAACACATTAAACAGCCTCCCAATTTCATCACGTGTCGAATTTAAATATGAAGAGTCCTTGCAATCTCCAAAGATCGGGACCCACATCAATCAGCCCGAGCCGTCCACCCGTATAAGTCGATCGTGTTATATTTGCGCCCTTGATTCATAATAAAACGCTACTTCGGTTACCGTGGAAATCGTGCTCGATAGACTTCCCTGGGCTAGTCGAGATCGCGCATGCTCGCACCACATCGATCTCTGCCCCCATGCCCCCCCAGCGTGGGACGCCACATCATACGAATAATTTCGTAACAGCTCAATGGAGGTAACCGGTAATGAAACAGATGTGATGGATTTCGCTCCGGCTGAAGTGTGTGCCTGCTATTCATAGCGATTATGCCGTTTTCATGTTCTATTTCATGGAAATTCGGCTTTGTCTTTATTGTTGAGGATGTTTGACAACAATACATCGACTAGATATCCAATTTGATAAGATATCTTAATTTCTAATAATCTCCTATTTTAAATATTTATTTCATTAATTTATCGCCATGTAATTGTTAAAACCCTTGTTTACCCTCCCGCTGTACACATATGCTCACCATATTATGAGCAATGGGTAAGATATTTTAAACGCCGTACCTTGGGTGGATATTAAAAGAAATCGACACATCGCGTTTACTGGAAAGCGTAAATTGATTAGCCGGGCCAGTGTGGATATGGAATTAAATCGAAGAAGGGTTGGTCGAGGTGCAGAGCCGTGGCACAGAGGTGATCTCAGCGAGGCGGAAGGATGGCGGAGGGAGGGGCGGTGCAGCTGCCGGTGCATCACCACGCCGCGGGCGGGGCCCCGCACTCACGTACCCCTCGACCCGCGCCGGCCCATTGCCAAGTTCAATGCCAAGGTCATGCGCGAGCGAGTGCGACTGCGCGCCGCAATGCAGGAGCGGCCAACAGCGCGGCCCGCCGTCAGTACCACGACGACGCCGATGCATACCGCATCAACGCTTTTAACATTCATCAATAATTAACAATATCAATTATTTGTACCGTTATCGAAAAATCATTCCTTTGTTAAATTCGATGTATTTTGCGGCGCGCATGATCGCCGGTGTCGAACGACGTATCAGAATTCCGCCGGTGAACACCATGTGCAGTTTCTGGCGCGCATCGAAGCCGGCTCCCAGTTATGCAATAGCTTGAAAAAGCCGGTAAGCTATAGGTTAAGTTGTTAAATCACTTTATAATTTTAATCTAATAAACCTATCGAATGGTTCAGGAATTACAGAGCTTGATCGTAATAGGAATTCAGAAAGCTTCAATCTTATCTTAAAATGTGTTAATGCTCAGCTCAATTCATGCCGGTTAAAGAGAAACAAAAAACGCAAGTGGCTGATGTTAAATTAAAAGTTGTTGAGTGTCTAGCAGCCGTAGCCATGTTTGTTCTACGCATTAGACATACCTACCTTAGATTACTCAATTTTATCTGTGTCGTATGTACATCGAATGATTCATTGAAATATCTTCCTTATCGCAATTTCATACTTAATTTATACGAGAATAATAAGCGTAAACTATTTCTGGAAACAGAATACTTGGTGTCCATTATCCGTCTTTGTTTTTCACATTCCTGTATCCTATTTGATGGAGTCGGGACTATAGTAACTATGTAAAATATTCGTCAAAGAAAATGGCTGCCAAAATTCCTGTAGCCCATCAAGGCATCAAGGGCATCAAGAATCCACAAAGGGACCGATACACTGACTCGTATCCTGTTGGCGAGTTCGCAAAAAATGTCGATCTCACAAGTTCAAGGCAATCGGGTGATCCCAGCCAACGCTAGTTTGGTAGGCTACGTTCAATAATCACTACTTGTAAATTGACTGTATTTGGTACTTATGCTTTATTATCGTCTTGTATTTACGTGTGAGATGAGATTTGAAGTGGTTTTTGATGTACCTACCTAAATAATAGAATCTTTAGTTTGTACGTTTATGTAAGTAGATGAGCAATTAATGGTTGGAAATTATTGCAAGAGTAAGTTTTAACTTTATTTTCATTATTGTTCATGAAAATTATGATTTGAAATCTTAAAAAATCATGTTGATATTTTTAGAGGATAGTTAACAACAATAAAACATAGTTTGGGGCTTCCCACATTACATCGCTTACCTTGAATCGTGCTAGGCTCGTGAAGCCTCAGTAATTGTCACAAATCATTACTTAATCCTGCGTATAAAGCCTCTTAGCGGATGGAAGAAAATAAATCTAAGATCTCACTGTTTTCTTAGGTTTATATGATTTTATTTTTCTTAAAGGCAACGATTCTGAAACGTTCACAAATTCAAGAAGTCTTTTATAACCTTCCCACAAAATTGCTCTTCATAAAAAAGAACAAGCATGTTCAGAACTTCTCTGCTCCCTAATAAAATCATGAAATAATTCAGGAATAGTTTTGGCGTCCGTAGAGCTAACAAAGGCGGTTGTTGTGTACAAAGCGTTTTATCGTTCATTAACCAACCTAAAACCGGATTATTCAAACTACGGGTAAACAATATGCCAATTTTACATTAGTTGTTGTTTATGCGACCAAACTTGGAACAACCTTCACGGAAAATAAATAATGTTTGCATGAGTTTGTGCGTCGTGTTGTTCGCGATCAACAATATCAGCTGACGACTAGCGCGTCACGTTGACGTATAGTTCAATTATGGCGGACAATATGGCCGCCAGTTTATGTTTATTTACCAGTATTAGTCACAAGCCACATTTGCAAGAAATATGAATGTTTAATATCTGAAAGGCATTTGTTTTTATTTTGAATTTATTAACACGGTTCTATATGATTATCTACCTACTACCTACTGACGTCTTCATCTCTAATGTACTAGTCCGGGATACATCGCCCATTTTTGCAAGTGATTACTATCAAGCTAATTTTTCGTGAGTAGCTTTATTTTGATGAGATGCCCAATAATTTCATGTATGAAACTCTCGATTGTGGTAGCTACCAGAGGAAACAAGGATAAAATATTTTGATTTGATGGTTCTCAAATATTAATCACTAACTGAATGTTTTTTTTTGTTCAATCTCAAGATAATTATCTAAATTATTCGAAAAAATATTTGTCCTACAAAATCTATGGTTTAATCAAAGAGTCCCCCTTTCCAATGTGTATCGATAACGAAGTCATCATAAATGATTACTAACAAGCTGATTTTTTTATTTTCACTTATTTAATACTTATATAATTCAACAGACATATTGTCCTACAAATTGCGTAATAAATATTTGAGAACCGTCAAATCAAAATTTTTTATCCTTGTTTCCTCTGGTAGCTACCACAATCGAGAGTTTCGTACATGAAATAATTGGGCATCTCATCAAAATAAAGCTACTCACGAAAAATTAGCTTGATAGTAATCACTTGCAAAAATGGGCGATGTATCCCGGACTATACCTAGTACTATTGATTTTTTTATTGCAAGGGGCAAAACATGCTTACGCTACGTGGAGGATATTTTTATTCAATATTTTATCAAGACTAGTCATTGGAACAACAACTTCTTACCAATTAAATTTTTCATCTTTTATTTTATGCGCACTTTTTAGATTTATTAATTGATCAAATAGGTGACATTTAGTGGATGTTTCAAACGTAGTTATGCATAATAAAACGTTTATCATCACTCTAGGTACCTATAAGTAGGCAATGATCTTTCTAGTGACTTAAATACATTACATTACCTACTAACATTTTACAACATTGGATTGTTAGGAAGTTTCTCAATTTTAGGATATCTTCCGTCTAGCAGTTCCTTTAAAACAAATCTAATAATAAATCTGTGATTAACAGATTGAGGTACAATAGCTAGTTGATCTACAAAAAAATACAAATAATGTTCAATATTTATCATAATATTCTTTTCTGTTGACCTTTGTTGGAATTGTACTTTGTACTTGACCTATGGCAATTATAGTTGTCATCTATATTTTCAGTATGTAGTATGTACTCGATTTGTCAACTGTATCACGTTGTACATGAATCATGCCATTCATTAGCCTGTTCATTTTGATTAGAAATCATTCTGTAAATAGTCACAATACTTGAGTCCTATTTTTCCTATTGTCTTCACGTTTGATCTTTCCTTCATAATGTCCTTGGATAGTTTGGATTCTTACCTAATAGACTTTTCTGAAAATACGCATCCCACCAAAAACATTTTCATGTAAAATGTTGCCAAGACAAGCCTATATGACTCGCACTGTCAAAAAGTTATCAGATCTCATGTAGAGCCAAGCTTCTAACACTACACGCCCTAACTCTACAAGGCCATTTCGCTACATTCACATCGGCGTAAGGTGAAAAATTAATTCACGGTTCATTACTTTTGTGTTATACAATAGTTCTTGTAGTAACGAACGGCCAAGCCACATATTTTGACTAAGGTGTAGAGTTTGTGAAGTAAGGCCTTGTAGAGTTAGGGCGTGTAGTGTTAGAAGCTTGGCTCTACATGAGATCTGATAACTTTTTGACAGTGCGAGTCATATGGGCTCGTCTTGGCAACATTTTACATGAAAATGTTTTTGGTGGGATTTCATTTCTTTTTGTAAGTTGTTTGTAACAAAATTTTTTATTTTCTTCTTTTTTTGGGGTGTATTTCTTGCACATCAGAGACGCCTATATTTATATGATCTGATCTGAAGTATATGTCTCAATATATTATGTCGATTAAATTTTTATTTTTTTTTGTAACAAGGAGTACCTATACATATAATATATATCTAGGGGAACCAAGTTTTAGATTAGACCTCTAGCGTCATCAAAATTTAATTTAAAATTGCAGGTCTCATACAAACTCCCATCCCCTAGTTTAAAGGGTTGGGGGATGAAAGTTACAAGTTTTATAATTTTTTTGTTGTTTGTGTGCTAATACTAGCTTACATACAAAATTTCAGCTTTCTAGGACATAAGGAAATACCTTAAGAATTTTGATGATCATCAGTGAGTCAGTGACGAAATTAGCGTTTTTTAGATATAAATAAAATCTGAAGTATAAAAGCTAATGTAATTAAAACTTAATATGTTCAATAAGTCCGCTATTGACAATATATCCCGAAAATTTTGTTGATCTAGCATAATCCAAACCCAAGTTATGAGGGTTCAAAAAAACGTCGAAGCGCTTCGAGAAAAGGTAGGTAGTGCCCGTGCGCTTCGCTTGGCTCGTCTTGGCGGGGGCACTACCGTGCCCCCAGATTACCACTTATTCAATTATCAGACAGCACTAGTACTGTTTTTTTTTAACTTTGAAACCTTTATGTCTATAATTAAAGTACTCACATTTTTCTCTTTAAAACCATAAGACATAAATTAAACATGACATGTAACACCATCATAATTACTTCTCTGTTACCAACAATAAAATAAAACGTAATTGTAAATTCAAGGTCAGTTATTAAGTATCGTGGCATTTACACACGGATTGTGGTAAAAACAATTTAACGTCACTCACCACTTCCAAACTCGAATATTTCTGTCATAATATATAAATATAGGTACCTAGAAATAGATCATGTCCCAGCAGTGGGAACGTATATTATATGGGCTGATGATGACGATGCCCAGAAATAAAAACAAGGCAAAGTGATAAGTAGAAGGAGACCGCCGCAGATGGATATAGGTAGGTCGAAATTCAACGTCCATGATTTGGAAAGAGAACTAAATCATTGTTTAGAACAGCGGTATCCTAAATTGGAAAAGATTTAATAATCGCCAACTTACCATCTGAGTAGTTATCTTCTTAACTAAAAATTTTTGTAAAAACCTATTTTAATTTATATTAATGCTTCAAGATTTAACTTCGTATAAAGCGCACAAAATGAAACCATTCTTCAATAGCCCCACTTTTATTCATACATGAACAACACGATTAAATTACCACCGGTTTCGATACATCATAATCAGGTAGGTTAACAAATAAATATAGGTATGAGAATTGTTCCCAATGATGAATCACAGTGGGTGAGACGGTAAATAAACGCGAAGAATTGTAATGATAGGGCTATTTGTAGCCCTGAATCATCAACATACTTAATACAACAATAGTTTCTACTTACAAAGTTCTGAATTCCAATTGAGTAATGGTTACCATAAATAATATTCCAATTAAGACGATACACAAAAAAAAATCCACTGCTTGGCGGGCGGAGTCTAATAGCTCGCTATCGCGAACGCGGGTGTGCGCGAAGTCATTCTTGCAAACTCGCCGCGCTGCCGCTGGCCGACTCGGGACAAACATGTATGGAGTCGTCATACAGTTATAATATTGTTATACATTTATTCAATTGTTGATTTATTGGTTTTATTTTCTTGCTTATAAACAAATAATCTTCTTTCCAACAACTACTTAGACATTATTAATAATTATTATTATTTCGTAATGTTTACTTTATTACAAAATAATACAGGTTATAAATAATCTTTAAAATAACAAAAAATATTGTTACTCTGAAAAAATGAAATGGTAATCAATAACGCGGACTACTGAATTGATTTAGATAGAATTTGATGCTGACGTAGATATTACATCATGCCCAGAAATGAAAGCTGTACTATTTCTGAAAGAAGTTATAAACCCTAATTCTTCTCAGTCAAAGTCAAGAGTGGAAGATATCACTAATACAGTAAAACTGATGCGAAACTTTGGATGTTAATTTGTATATTTTTTTGTTAGTTGTTACTTAACCACGTCAAGACTACATTACCAATTTTGATAAAATATAGCTAATTGCCTGGATTTACACATAGGATACTTTTTATCCGAACTGAACACTTCTGTGGGATAAAACAGGATTCACGATATAACCTAATTCCAAGCGGGCAAAGCCGCCGTCGGAATGATATTTTTTTAAATAGAAAAATTGTTTAAAAAAAAATACAAAATATATTGACGCATGTATTTATTTTTTGCACTCTATTATAATTGTAATTATTCATTACAAATAATCAAAATAAAATAGCCGGAACAAAGTTAGGCCCTGGTAACCCTACCAGGTAGGCAGGTACAGCAATGTGAGACGAACACTGGCTTATTTATACCAATAATAATGTTTTATAAACATTAAATAATTTGGAAAATCCAAAAGTGCACGCCTCATAATTTTTTTTTAATAAATATTTATTAATTATTATTTTTGTTTATTTAATAACAATTAAACCACATCGAATCAGACCCTGAAAAATGAAAGGGTTCTATTCCTGAGCATACTCAAGCGTAAGAGAAAAAAAAAGACTCGATTAGTAAAGTATTTCGGTCGCTATCGTGTTAACAAGAAAAAGGATCCGCACATACAGACACACGGACGTCCAAGATAGTACTTTTTTAAACTGTTTTTTAACTAGTTTAAATAACAAAAATGACATCAAAAATATCATGAATGTTAAAAATAGTGTTTTTTCTTAATATGTGTGTGTATGTATTATCTTACAAGTGCAATGTATGATACATAAAGACATTTTAAGTTTGAAAAATCAGATGTTTTGCGCGAAGCGACAGTAGTACCCACCTCAACGCTTCGCTTATGAGGCGTGCAATTAAGTTTACAACAAAAATACATAATATTAGCTAATGTGAAAACGAATCAACCAATCATCCCACAACAATGAAATGTGCACACAAATATTCATCCAAATCGGTTCATGTGATTAGGAGGAGTGACTGCAGCGCCATCTTCCGGGCCCAATTGTGTTTCCAGATCACCCAGGAACTCAATTTAATATACTTACACAAAATTTTTCGAAATGAAAACTCACATTACTATGTAAATATGAATATAAACCTGTTTTAGTACTAAGCAATTTCCCGCACAGGTGTAGTAAGTATAAATGAAATAAATATCAACATCAAATTCTTTATACAACATACTTATCTACCACCTACTAAGAAATGTAATTCTTGAAATTTTTTCGTATTTTTTTTAAATATAATACTACTCCAATGAGCTCCTGTTCCATATCACGTCCGCCATACTTCCACTAAGTTCACCATGATTTTTTATTTCTTTGCACTTTGTTGCTTTTTGCTAAAAATGGAATCATGCGATAAAACCAGTAGAACGTTGATAACATACATTTTTGACTGAATAAAGGTACTTACGAAGGAGTGGGTTCACATTGTGAACAATCAGTGGGTTTATTTTCCTTTTGGATTCCGGATTTCTGAAAAGATTATCTATGCTATAAATGAAAAAAATCTTACACATTCGTTATGTACTTAAAACAGGGGTACATATCAAACATCGTCTATAATACAATTATCATCAAATTTAAAATAAAACCAACTTCTTCATTAATTTCTTCCAATTGTAAGCATTCTTTTTTCTCCAACCTTTATGTTTCTTCTTCTTATTTTCTTTATTGTCCCCATTTGTCTCATTTTGTCTTATCGTGTTGTCACCCTTTTTTACGATTGCGCGAGCGACACAAGTTCCCCGTGTGACGGCCGTAGCGGGAATGACTCGTGCAGCGATCGGGGTAGGAAGGTACAGGGCGGCTCTCGCTATATTGGCTGGTCGCGCGCTAATTTCAAGTATTTCTTGTTTATTTCAAAACCATCGCATATTTCAAAATTCTAAATCGGTAGACGTATAGGTTGTATATTTTATAGTTAATATCCAAAAAGTCGTAACTTTACGTTTGTTATTTTGAAGATGCCAGAGATTATAAAAAAATAACAATGAGAACTTTGTATTTTTTTTCTATCGAGAAAATATCATGGAATCATGTTTCTAAAACGGTAGACGTATTGTGTTACTATTGAACTTTCTTGTCAAGAATTTTCATCACGACAACTTTAATAATATAAAAATTACGAAGGTTTGAAAAGGGCCGTAAATGTTAGAAAAATTAATTCATCACCTTAAGTAATGGTTACCATAAATAATGGTTACCATAATACCATTGCGGTAAATATTGAGGTAATTATTAAGCTATGTCAAAAGAAAACTGTTATGTCATAGACCTTGGCAAGCGAAACTGCAGCAGCAATATTTTAGTACAGAAGTATAGATTTGGCAACAAATTTTGTCCTTGTATAGCCAGGTCAGCAAAGTACGTAATACATTATGATCATACCTAGTCATAGTTAAGAATTTTAATCATTGGCAAATTTGAAATCTGATGTTGCCTTTTCCTGCCTAATTGAAATAAGAAAAACAATTTCGTAAAAAGATCACAATTTCAATTAATACTTGCTAAAGCAGATTATATTTGAAACATGTATCATATTGAAATGTAAGATTTGATCCAGACGACAAATGCCGACCACATGGAGCGTGTGTTAGTTTTCAGTTCGTAAAATTTTACAATCGTGAAGTAGAATTAATCTCGCACGTGTACCGAAATTAATTCAGCCTCATAAATACATATTACCCCAGTGCGGTCGGAACTTACAAAACATTGGTTTGTTCTGTTTCTGACAGAGCTTTAGTACTTGCATTATTCATTTGTCGGTTGCAGTTAATTCCGATTGTATTCTAGCGCGCCTTTGTTAATTTTACATCTTTCTTTTTATATTGACGGCACTCTTTACATTGTAGTGTAAGAAATATTAAGGATTTTCATTTAAAATAAGCAATGTACTCCCGATTCTAATGTCTAAATTTCTTTCGAGGCATCTGATTATATTATAGGCTTTTCAGTTTCCACTATTAATTTTAACACTACGTAGTACGTTTTTTCTTCTACATAATATACTACCTTACCGCCCGCGGCTTCGCCCGCTTTGTCTAAAACCTAATAAATTATATACTAAAACCTTCCTCTTGAATCACTCTATCTATTAAAAAAAACCGCATCAAAATCCGTTGCGTAGTTTTAAAGATTTAAGCATACAAAGGGACATAGGGACAGAGAAAGCGACTTTGTTTTATACTATGTAGTGAATAGTGATGCGTATTTATATAGGTTCTTTGTAACTGTATAAACTTATTTTATTCTTACATATTTCTGAATCTGATAAAAATTACCTACTACTTGCACGTGATGTAGCTTCGCCTGACGTTGAACTTAAATATGCAGCTCCTGGTTTGTATTTATTTTACACTACAAATACGTATTTATTTTTCGTGTAGAATTTAAAAAATGTATGATACAATGTGACTCATTTCTTTATATAACCGGCGCTTATTTACTTTCACAAAACAAAGATGTACAACAAAAACACAGACAGACGCGCTAATGGACAAATTGCGAGGTTCGCAAAAAGAGCAAAGCTGTGTCAGCGGTTCGCGAAACTAAGAATATCCAGCTTTATTAATCAGCCGTCACATTAATGTGGGCTTGTACTAAAGTAGTCCAAGAGCCAATTTATAACTCCCTTTTCATTTGATTTTGGGATCTTTCCGTTTTAGCTCTTGTCTGTTATGAGCAAATATTTTCTTCCAATTAAACGTCCATGCTATCAATTAATTTAAATACATTGTTAAATTATTAACAACTTTTGATAGTTTTGTGTTATTTCAATTAAATTGCATGATACATCTAATTTGAATACAGTCGTGTGAAACACGTCATTGAGTAATTTTTATGAATAGAATATTTGTAAAAATTCTCATAGTCGTCAACATTATATAAAGCTAACTCAAATTTCGCTTATTTTAGCAAATAACATGAATGCATGAATTGTATAGCCAGACCACCTGTAAAATGAGCTCTGAAGCTAGTCTGCGTGTGTGTGAGTGAAGTTCACACTTGTGTATTACAATGCTTGTGTGCTAGCGAGTGCGACTTGCGAGTGCTCGAGATGCACATGCGCTCGCGGGAGGGGCACGGCCACGGCCGACGAGACCTTGAACGCGCCTAGCAACAGCGCTTATTTATTTCTGTTTTACTCGTCTCCCCGCGTTTACTTGCAATTTAGAAACAGAACGTTTTATGGAGTCGTTACAGCAGAGAATGCGAATGTCAGATGTTCCCTTAGTTAAGACGCTGATGTTTATCGCGTTAGCGCGATTTTATTATACTTACAAATTTGTATTGTGACAATTCACATGTAAAGATGTAGTGATATTTTATCGCGAACTCGCAGCGCGTCCGTCTACCTTGCTGACTATTGTGTATTAATGAATTTTTATTAAATAAAAAACGAGTGTGCTTAACCACAATACCAATGTGTATCGGATGTCCAGCGGCTCAGGGTCGTTCAGTGTAATTAACGACAAGCAACCCGCATGGTAATTGAAGCTAGGGCTGTAAGTTTACGTTATTTTATGGATTAAATTGTTTTCCGTTTATTGTAAATAAGCACAACGCTCATGCGTTTTATTTTTCTTTAATTGACCTTGAACAAAGTAAAATTATAAATAACTAGCGGTCCGCCCCGGCTTCGCCCGTGGTACCTACATGTTTACGTTTTTTTTCATAAGAACCATCCTCGTACTTCAAGGAATAGATTCCGCAGCGCACGCGATGACAGAATTTTTATTAAGGAATTTTTTACCCCTTGGGTTACATTATTGCATTTTTGGTAAGGATCTCTAATTTTTTTGAAAATGCAATATAGCCTATGTTGCTCAGTGAAGATGCAGCTTTCTAATGGTGAAAGAATTTTTGAAATCGGTCCAGTAGTTTATGCGTGAAAACTGAAAACCATACATACATACATACATAATTACAAACCTTTCCTCTTTATAATATTAGTATAGATAAATTACTGGAGCGTGCATTTTTAAAGTTAGATACCGAAATAAGACAGAAAATAATTGTTATGCAACAAAATAAGAGATATTTACTATGTAGGTATTTAGATTACAATCGAATAAAGCAGGATCTTCATTTTGTATTTTACTAGCGGTCCGCCCCGGCTTCGCCCGTGGTACCTACATGTTTAAACTATCCTATCTCTGAACAGCACATGGTGTGCGAATTTTATTATAATCGGTTAAGTGCGGTTTAGGAGTCCATTGAGGACATACATTGTGACACGAGATTTATATATATTAAAGATATGTCATTTTTCATTTCCTCTCATCTACTAAATGTTATCTTAATCAGAGTCAAGATACAATAGTTAATTGGCGTAACAAAAGCAATGTTTAGCATAATACAAAATAAAACCGACACACGAACGCTAAAAGTCACGGCCGGAGCTAGGCTACACGAGTCGGGAAATCAATTTAGCGCTATCAGATCCTAGATCCAGGCTCGCCCGGGATCGCCCTTTGACATTTGTGTGGGCGCTCAGACCTGCGCAGTTACAGGCTACAGCCACCCCTACACCCTGCCGTGGGTAGCAGGGTAGATGACGTATGTACGCCTGGCTATTCTATTTTTAGGCTATTTTATTAAAAGCAATGTAATTATATCGTTTCCATCATAAATACTGAAGTGACGAGTTGTGAATTCAATGGAAACTAAATTGATGTTTTGGGATATTTTTAGCGAGTTTTTGTATGATGAATATCGCTGGTATGGTTAATAAAACTTAACTGGTATGCCGTAAATATTCGATTTTCATGCTATTTTTGTCTAATTTTAGCTTGCCTTATTGCTGTATAATTTTAGCTTGCCTTATTGCTGTATAATTAATTAGGGGCTATAACATTTTAAACTGTGACTAAAATAACTATAAGCTTTTTAAAGATGCTGTACTACTCGTATGAAATTGCATGGGCAAATGAAATTTTACTTAAATCTAACTGAATAATAATTAATAAATACAAATAATTAAATTCATAATTTTTGCGGATAAATTTGATACCGGAACGAAATAATTGGAGTCGGCAGATGTTCGCGTGAACAAGATTTGTGATGGTACAATTCAATCACGATTTTTTCAACTGTTTGTAAACATGACAGGTATTTCTCTTTTTTCGCATTTAAATTAATTTAAGAGTCAAGCAGTAAACTATATACCTATATTAAATGCATTTACCTTATTCATACCGCTTTGAGTTAATGGTGTTTGAAGAATAATAAATAATTAGAATTGAACATATTATAATGAAGATGCATATGATTATAATAGTCATAATAAGTACGGTTTTGTTTAGAATGACATCATTTTATTGTGCTTTATAATATTCCCCTGTGATGAGATGCATCTTTAGCATATTAATAGCAGCAAATCATAATCGTTAAACTTATATACACTTGCATAATAATTTTATGTTTCTTGGCATAAATGCTACATTAAGATTTGTCGTGTCACAAATTCTTTGTAAATAACTATATATTGTAAAATACTTGTATTATTTTTGTTTCAAAGGTTTTAAAAAATCATAACCATATTATGTAGGTAAGTAATATGTATTTCTATTATATAAAGGAAGAGACGTAGATTTTGGATATGTACACAAATACACCTGCTTCCTATCCCAACTTTCTCAATGAAGGTTTGCCAATAAGCAGCTTTTTTCATCACGATACAATGTCTATGCACAAGTACATTGTATTATCTCTATGGAAACTATCTGTTTGCAGAAATAATTGTAATTTTCAAGTGCTTCTGACGACTATGTAGTGTTTAGTTTGTAAACTGTTGACGTAGTCGCTCATACGATCGCCATAAAACATATCGAAGTACATAGAACATATTTATTCAATGTTTCAGAGTAAATAATGAGCTAAATTAATGCTAATTTTTATTGTCATCGGTTCAGCTATTTACGAGTATAATTGATTTGTGTTCATTGAAATATTATCTTAATTTCTTAAACAACGATTAGCTTGAGATTTTAATAGTCTTTCTTTTTTTTTTCAGATAAAACAACATATTATAGCGCCTTTGTTCCACATGAACTGTAAGTTAAACAGATCTTTAACATAAGTTTATAATATTTTATTTATATTAAGTAACAAGTCAATTTGTGAGGTGAAAATACTACCGTAATTAATCAAAATGAAAATGAGCATTACTAAAAAGTAAAAACCATCTAAAAACTACGAGTAGACGTACTTGATATAACTTAAAGTCAAATTTATTAAAAGACAAACAAAAAATTAAAATTGTACATACATATTACGTATATAGTAGTGATATTGGATCCTTTCAGAACCTGTTTAACTAGATACAGGGACTTATTTAGCATAATAAATCGATAGATCAATTAAATTATTAAGATGTTAGAATAGCAAATGACACATACGTGTGTATGATTAAGATTTAAGATGTTAGCTCCAGAAAGTTGACTTTCTCGAAATTAATGGCGTCATATAAAATTTAAAAAGACCACAGGACGGTACTGAATAAAAATTCCCCTTTAATTTACGCTAGATTATATTAATTTGATGAACTTATTTCAGCATTTATACACATTCTATGACTAGCCAAGTTGCCAAGGTCTGTAAAGTCACTATTCTAGAAATAAGTCTGAATATCGATCGATGAATGTAAATATCAATACGAAGTAACACAGTTATTAATATATTATCCACAATGAGTTGTTGTTTAAAATAGCAGCTCAATAAAATGTTTACAGGGATAGTTCATTCATTAAAAGTTCAAAGGGAACTTTGTGCGGAATTCTTCTAGTTAACCTTTTGTTCATTATTATTTATGTGTCTCGTGTAGTCGTGTAATTAAAAATTTTTACAATATACAACCAAATTTACTATGTATTGAGCAAATTCGTTAGTCTGGTAGTATTTGATAATAAGATTGTACCTTTTTTTAAATTAAAAAACCTTCCTTCCTTCTATAATAGGCTAATTGACAGTATAAAAAATAAATTACTTTTTTGTGTAATCCATATATATATAAGGTTTTTAAAGCGATTTAAATTAATAAATGATATAAATAATAGCTTATTTGTTTATAAATCGTCGAGAAAAAACATCATATTTTTTAAAATTACCACGTGACCGAAAACATCCATGATTGGCTGCATCTGCCATGACGTCACAGCTGCGTAAATAACAAGTGATCCCAACGTTTTGGTTTACTCACGTCGTTGCTAAATTTCGCTTTTGGTTTTGTTTCTTGTATAACTTATTTCTTGTGATTCAAGATGTCTGTAATCAGTTTTGTTCTTTATGTGTTATTTTTGTTTGTCATGGAACCTAATTTCGAAAAAGCAGACAGTAGAAATCTACCTAAAGTGGACGCTGTATTGGTTGACATGTTCTATAAAAACAACCCAGACTTTTACGCTCCTGAATTGAGAAATGTGAAAACAGCTACGTAAGTTAATATTTCAATCGTCATTCATTACCTTTTTAGTTAAATGTACCTACAAACATGAATCACAATAGCACAATAATTATTATGAAGTTTTTACATTTTTTAGGTTATGCCCTTTGTTTTTCATTTCAGCCATCCAGTTTATACTTAGATCATTAAGTAATGGATGGAGCACGCTGGCAAATGTTCTAACTAAACTTTCTGCCGGTTTTGGTGCGGGGAGGGTAACTCACACTTTGAAACACAATCACACATTCACAAAAATAATTTGTGTCTTTACAAACTCAAACTATTACAAAATGGACAGACTAGCATGTTTTTGCACACATACATCGATTACACAGTAAAATCTCTATACATATACGTAATAATACAATCGCTCTAAAGGGATGTAACCATATCGATATTACAAAAATAATAATTTTGTTGAAATTAGAAATAACATTAATATTATATTCATAAAAAATACTACACAGGTCATTTGTAACGTTTTCATCATTATTATATGCATACGAAAAAACAATAAAACGCCATTTTATTTGTATTTGAATATGTATTTATTCAACACATCACATATTATATTCAATAAAATAAATATCGGTTAAGAAATTTTTATTATTTCTGTACCGAGGTGTCCATTCTGATTTTCTCCCACAGCATTCAATCCACCTTAGCCTTAAAGCAGGATTTTTTGTAAATCTGAAATATACGCAATATTCGTACATACATATAAACAAAGTAGCTGCTCCGCGCGGTTTCACCCCCGTGGCTCCACTCTTGTTGGTCGTAGCGTGATGATATATACCTTCCTCGATAAATGGGCTATCTAACACCGAAAGAATTTTTCAAATCGGACCAGTAGTTCCCGAGAATAGCGCGTTCAAACAAACAAACAAACAAACAAACTCTTCAGCTTTATAATATTAGTATAGATTACATAATAGAAAGGTTACAAGATTAACATTACAAAAAAAAAACGGCTAAATGCGAGTCGGACTCGCGCACGAAGGGTTCCGTACCATTAAAATGTTCTGCCAGTTAAAAGTAACCGAGCGTAAATTTTAATAAATATATACAAGACTTACAAAATAAACATTATACTCCTTTTTATGCAGTTGTGTAAAATTTTAATATAATAAAGTTTAATTATCATCTCATTTCAAATTATACTTAGAAAAATATTTTTTTATCGACGTTCAAGTTAAAAGCATTCCGTCACTAAGAAAGTCGTAAAAATTTACGACCTTTTAAGCGACGAGTTTTTAAATTCAACTCTATCACTAAGTTCATAAAGATTAAATTTGAATTTCTCTTCAAGATAGTCTCGCTACATCACTTTATAGTCTCGTGGGGAGTGCGGTTCAATATCGCGTTCTAAATTCAACTTTATCGCTTAGTTCATAAAGATTAAATTTGTATATTTTCTCTTCAAGATAGTCTCGCTACATCACTTTATAGTCTCGTGGGGAGTGCGGTTCAATATCGCGTTCTAAATTCAACTTTATCTCTTAGTTCATAAAGATTAAATTTGTATATTTTCTTTCCATGATAGTCTCGTGAGGCCGCATCAATGATCGAGTACACACATGACTCGATTATTTGTCTTGATCATATCGCTAAACGATACATCGACGATTATTAGAAATTGCATTTAATTAGAAATGTACGTTAAAAAAATAAAAAAATATACACAAATGAAAGGTTATTCCATCTTTTTTAATATTCGACATGTTTGAATTGCTTCTGCAAGACTTGACAGTGCAAAACGGCATTTTTAGCGGAGCACTCGCAGACGTCCTTTCGATGTTTTACGAATACGCAGAGTGTTCGTAATCGATTACGCAAGTAGTTTTTATGAAAGCATAAGATTTTTCGATTCGAATAATCTTATACCTCGGCAAAAGGGGAAACGCCTGCGTGTGTTATCCATTAGTTAATGATCTAAGAGTTTATAGGATCAAAATTGACGTGTTTGTATTGATTATTTTCAATATCAATACAAACACGTCATCATCAATTTATATACATATATCATTATCTTACCTCAAGCAGGTAAGTAATGAGACGATTTATACTATCTACTAGCTTTCCACCCGCGGCATCGCCCGCGCAGTCAAAGAAAAACCCGCATAGTTCCCCTTCCCGTGGGATTTCCGGGATAAAACCTATCCTATGTCCTTTCTCGGGTATCAAAATATCTCCATACCAAATTTCATGCAAATTGGTTCAGTAGTTAAGGCGTGATTGAGTAACAGACAGACAGACAGAGTTACTTTCGCATTTATAATATTAGTATGGATTATAAATTTATTATTTACTAGCGGTCCGCCCCAGCTTCGCCCGTGGTACATATTTCGCAATAAAAGGTAGCCTATGTTCTTTCTCAGGGTCTAAATATTGTCTGTGCCAAATTGCATCAAAATCGCTCCGGAAGTTTATGAGACTATTCATTACAATCAAACAAACAAACCATCCCATCCCCTCAGTATCTCCCATCCTCACCACTTCCATCTTCCCCAATCCTCCCAACCGTCATCCTCCCCACTCCCATCCTCCCCACTCCCCACTCCTATCCTTCCCTATCCCATCCTCCCAACTCCCATCCTCCCCACTCCCATCCTCCCACATTCCATCCTCCCCACTCCCCACTCCCATCCTCCCACAACCCATCCTCCCTACTCCCATCCTCCCATCCTCCCACAAACCATCCTCCACACTCCCACCCTCCCACATTCCATCCTCCCCACTCCCACATTCCATCCTCCCCACTCCCATCCTCCCACATCCTACCCTCCCACATCCCATGCTCCCATATCCCATCCTCCCACATTCCACCCTCCCATATCCCACCCTCCCACATTCCATCCTCCATCCTCACCACTCCCATCCTCACACATTCCATCCTCCCTACTCTCATCCTCCCACATTCAATCCTCCCTACTCCCATCCTCCCCACTCCCATCCTCCCATACTCCCACATCCCATCCTCCCCACTCCCATCCTCCCACATTCCATCCTCCCCACTCCCACATTCCATCCTCCCACAACCCATCCTCCCTACTCCCATCCTCCCATCCTCCCACAAACCATCCTCCACACTCCCACCCTCCCACATTCCATGCTCCCATATCCCATCCTCCCACATCCCATCCTACCATATCCCATCCTCCCACATCCCATCCTACCCACTCCCATCCTCCCACGTTCCATCCTCCCACATTCCATCCTCCCACATTCCATCCTCCCACATTCCATCCTCCCACATTCCATCCTCCCCACTCTCATCCTCCCCACTCCCATCCTCCCACATTCCATCCTCCCCACTCCCCACTCCCACATTCCATCCTCCCACAACCCATCCTCCCTACTCCCATCCTCCCATCCTCCCACAAACCATCCTCCACACTCCCACCCTCCCACATTCCATCCTCCCCACTCCCCACTCCCACATTCCATCCTCCCACATTCCATCCTCCATCCTCCCCACTCCCATCCTCACACATTCCATCCTCCCACATTCCATCCTCCCACATTGCATCCTCCCACATTCCATCCTCCCCACTCCCATCTTCCCACAGTCCATCCTACCCACTACCATTCGCCCCACTCTCATCCTCCCACATTCCATCCTCCCACATTCCATCCTCCCACATTCCATCCTCCCCACTCCCATCCTCCCACATTCCATCCTCCCCACTCCCATCCTCCCACTACCATTCTCCCCACTCCCAACCTCCCACATCCCAACCTCCCACATCCCATGCTCCCATATCCCATCCTCCCACATCCCATCCTACCATATCCCATCCTCCCACATCCCATCCTACCCACTCCCATCCTCCCACGTTCCATCCTCCCACATTCCATCCTCCCACATTCCATCCTCCCCACTCTCATCCTCCCCACTCCCATCCTCCCACATTCCATCCTCCCCACTCCCATCCTCCCACAGTCCATCCTACCCACTACCATTCTCCCCACTCCCATCCTCCCACATCCCATGCTCCCATATCCCGTCCTCCCCACTCCCATCCTCCCAACTCCCATCCTAACCGAATGATTTATTTGTGAAGGTAGAATAGGGAATATGCATAAAATTACTATCGTAATACATATTATAATGAAAAGGATTTTTTTTTATTTACTTATCATTTAAACCCCTAAAATAATATTCAAAAAGAGCAAAATATGGGAGCTAAATTCAAACTTCCAAAACGCGCCACCACTGGTTGAACGAAATGTGACGTAATCTGGCATGACATTGTATTCATCACTCCACAGTAAACACTAAGGTGAACACCCACTGGACGTGTCATGTGACGTCACGCAAAGCGCGCGCGAAATGGCAGCGTTTGAACTGCTTAAATTTTTTAAAAGTTTTAAATTTCATTTATAAAAATATATAGAGTACTAGCTTTCCGCCCGCGGCTTCGCCCGCGTTTTCAAAGAAAAACCTGTTCCCGTAGGATTTCCGGGATTAAACCTATCTTATGTCCTTTCTCGGGTATCAAAATATCTCTATACCAAATTTCATGCAAATTGGTTCAGTAGTTAAGGCGTGATTGAGTAACAGACAGACAGACAGAGTTACTTTCGCATTTATAATATTAGTATGGATTGCAAATAAAATAAACTGCCTACTAGGTATTCAACACCATACTTACATCGAAGTGGTCTTCTCAAAAAAATATAACTGTTTTATTTGATACTAGCGGTCCGCCCCGGCTTCGCCCGTGGTACATGTTTACGTTTTCTCTACATAAGAACCATCCTCGTACTTCAAGGAATATAATAAAAAAAGAATTATCGAAATCGGTTCAGCCGTTCTCGAGTTATGCGCTTACCAACACATTTTGCGATTCATTTTTATATAATATACTAGCGGTCCGCCCCGGCTTCGCCCGTGGTACATAATATTTACGTTTTCTCTACATAAGAACCATCCTCGTACTTCAAGAAATATAATAAAAAAAGAATTAACGAAATCGGTTCAGCCGTTCTCAAGTTATGCGCTTACCAACACATTTTGGGATTCATTTTTATATTATCTGGGGGCACGGCAGTGCCCCCGCCAAGTCGAGCAAAAAAAAAGCGGCACGGCCGTACCATCCTTTTCTCGAAGCAATTCGGGCCTTTTTCGACCCCCTATAATTCGGTTGTGGATAAAGCAAGAAACCTGAATCTTCAGTAACTAATCCGGCATTGTATAAACACGGAATATTTAAAATTTCAGTCAATTTGAACCAGTAGTTTAAGAATGACAACTTGTTAAAGTTTCTAAATTTTGTCACTCACTGACTCACCGATCATCAAAAGTCCAAGGCACTTCTAGCAGACTTAGAAGCTTCATATTTGGAATACATATAGAGTTTAGTGTCTTAATCATGGGAAAACTTAAATATTTTGTAATTTCGGTCCAGTTTTCCAAATACACCAACTGCATCAATAACTTTGTAATCCCATATAAATATATGGGATTACAATGTTATTTATGCAGTTGGTGGTTGGTGGTGGTTATATAAATTTAATAGGTGTAGATAGGTACCTACCATATGAGGCAAGGGAGGGGGTATAGGGTGGGTAAGGGTGTGTTTAGCCCATGAAACTGAACAACATTATTACTTGTAAAATGGTCGACGTAATGAAAAACACATGATTGGACATGTCTTGAAGTACGAAAATCTAATAAAACAATATATTATAATTTAAATCTGTTATATATAAATTGTTGGCGCGACTAGCCTCCTTACAGACAGACTGGCCTCTATTGCACGTCCATAAGCGAAGCGTTGAGGTGGGTACTACTGTCACTTCGCGCAAAACATCTGATTTTTCAAACTTAAAATGTCTTTATGTATCATACATTGCACTTGTAAGATAATACATACACACACATATTAAGAAAAAACACTATTTTTAACGTTCATGATATTTTTGATGTCATTTTTGTTATTTAAA
Source organism: Colias philodice (assembly GCF_061535455.1). NCBI lineage: Eukaryota > Metazoa > Arthropoda > Insecta > Lepidoptera > Pieridae > Colias > Colias philodice. The sequence goes on along the minus strand of NC_143103.1, from coordinate 5,245,101 downwards.
CTAGTTAAAAAACAGTTTAAAAAAGTTCTGTCTTGGACGTCCGTGTGTCTGTATGTGCGGATCCTTTTTCTTGTTAACACGATAGCGACCGAAATACTTTACTAATCGAGTCTTTTTTTTTCTCTTACGCTTGAGTATGCTCAGGAATAGAACCCTTTCATTTTTCAGGGTCTGATTCGATGTGGTTTAATTGTTATTAAATAAACAAAAATAATAATTAATAAATATTTATTAAAAAAAATTATGAGGCGTGCACTTTTGGATTTTCCAAATTATTTTACTCTATGACTGACAAGCAAAATATACGCCAAAATGACAGAACAATGAAATGTGAATGCCTTCGAGCGAGCGGCAGCCGCACGCATACGTGCGAGCGCCCTCATGCTGTTCGGATGTGCCTCGAAACCTAACCTATAAGTTTGCGATTTTCATTTATAATTTCGATTGATAAATTACATTTACGACTAAAAGGCTTGCTCATTAGTTTACTGATATTATTTGCTTACGATTGGGATGTTGTTTGGTTAATTTTAAGGAACTTACATAAATACCTTAGTCTTCAAATATAATTACTTAATAGTGTCGGTCGGAGGAAGACTACATATAAAAATAAGAAAATATCATAAGACCTTTAACAAAATTCGTTAGAAGTAGATGGTATGAAAAAGAAAGGCTCTACAAAAAGAAGTGAGATCCCATCAAAAACATCCTGTAAAAAACCCAAGTCTCGCAGCTCAGTCTTTCTACCGTCAAAAGTTGTGAGATCCATGTAATACCAAGTCGGTTAATCTATTTAGTGTCTACTTGAAGGACCTTCTGTCTTAAGTTATTACATAAGTTATTATCATGGCAATATTAAAAAATATTTAAAGTTTTAAACAAATAGATCGACTTGGACATCGCATGAAAACAAAATGAATATTACAATATTATATTAGATTCTTTAGTCTCTCGCGCCTCACGCGATTGAAACTCTCGTTCCTGTTGGTCGCTGGCCCGTCGTGCTGTGTAGTGTGATACTAATAATCAAATCAAGCGATGTCCAAGTCGATCTATTTGTTTAAAACGTTAAATATTTTTAATATTGGCATGATAATAACTTATGTAATAACTTAAGACAGAAGGTCCTTCAAGTAGACACTAAATAGATTAACCGACTTGGTATTACATGGATCTCACAACTTTTGACGGTAGAAAGACTGAGCTGCGAGACTTGGGTTTTTTACAGGATGTTTTTGATGGGATAGATAATTATCTAATATCACTTGGATTTCAGCGAGCTAACTGACACTTTCTACGCATTTTTATATCTTTTGGAGCACATATAAATAGTTTGTCAGGGGTTTTAATAGTTGTATTTCTGCATCCAGGAACTACACACCACCTATAAGAACTCATTTTCTGGTTTTTAAACAGATTAACTTAATTATACTATAATTAAAACAAAAACGAACAATAAGTACTAGGAGCAAGTTGATGTTTACGCCGCTGTGACGTCACCATGGTCGCGAGACGCCATGTTCTTCAAAATTGTGTTTTGGGGGCATATTTGAATATCATGTTTTTATTTTCCATTTTCTCAATGAATAGCTACAAAAAATTAAGAAACATGTGTTTTGTGTGCTCTATAAACGTATCTTAATAATTTGAGACAGTTTTCAAAACCTTGTCAAATAGCCTATTACATTAGTTTTAATTTATACGACTAATATTATAAACACACATGATATACCTATGTGTATAAAAATTTAGGAATTTCCACTGCGGTTAAAAATATAATGGCGCATATTTAAAAAGTAATACCATACATATTTATGTACAAATTTATTAAGTTGATATTGATAATAAATATTCATAAGATGACGTAAATATTGCTTTACGCATTTCTTTTATCGGTCAAACTTCCAAAAGGTCCTCTTCTAAGTTGTAAGACTTGTAAGCATGATTTTTATGAGACTAAACTATTTATTTTTATTTTTATCATTGATCGTAGGTGTGTTGACACGTGTATTGTATATAAACGATGATGTCATTATATTATAGTGTACTGATAAGATAAAAATATTGGATTTTCTGTCGCAGACGAGTGTCGCGCAAGTTATAATAAACAGGTACAGGAAGAAAGCGTGTGATTTTTATTCTATTGTAGGTAGGTAATTCATTTTTGAATAAATCGCAGTAATATAAATATTAAATATATTATTATTATTATGCATCAATAATTAACACAAGACACAAGTTACTTTAACATCTTCACACCCATTGTACTTAATGACGTTTCAAAAGTGCTTCTAGAAGAAGTCTAATTGAATAAATAAAATATGTTTGAGTTTGAGTTTGAGTTATTGTACCTATAATAAATGATTGTTGTTCAAGGATATTCCTTTTGTAATAAATATTTGTATTTCTTATTATGTGTGTGAGTAATGTTTTATTTATTCTGCTCAAATTCTTGTTTTATGTCCATTTTAATTTCATCTTTAATGTTTACCATAATAGAGTTCATATTGTTTATTTTATAATGGGCCTGTTTTTGGCCTTAAACTTCGTTTTCGTATGTTATCAAATCAAAATTCATTACTATATATTTTTTAAGTCAATAACATAATTGTATACCTTCATAATATAGGTACAATATTAATAACACATCTTCTCTTATATATAAAAATGAATCGCAAAATGTGTTGGTAAGCGCATAACTCGAGAACGGCTGAACCGATTTCGATAATTCTTTTTTTATTAAATTCCTTCAAGTACGAGGATGGTTTTTATGTAGAGAAAACGTAAATATGTACCACGGGCGAAGCCGGGGCGGACCGCTAGTTACAATATAATTTTATAAACCCAAAGCCCACGCTATGTAGGTATTACTAGTTATAAAAAACGTGGAACCTCAGACATGACGTAGATCAAGTGAGATAACATAATATGCATCCAATTTACACGTGCCGACGTGTACGTGTACCTATGTGTGTGTGTGTGTGTGCAGCTGAGCGTGTGTGCGCGCCTCAAGGTCAAGATTGGCGCGTGGTGTGCCGTGTGGGGAAGACCGACCCCTTGTTACGTCGTACCTCCCTTTGAAATGTATTTTTACATCTGCCGATTCGCTCAAACAATAATAATGTGATTATTTGACGTGCAACGGAATGTGCAAGTATGTCGGGCTTTGACATTTAAATTAATTTAAGTAGGTACCTAGGAACACGATATAAAAAATTAAGGAAGGAAAAACATGTAAAGGTTGTTGGAATTATCTTTTTTGTAAGGATTAATAATAATTAACAGTAAATCAAAATAACATTTTTATGACTGGTAGTAAGCAGTAACATACAAGCAGGGCATGCAGAACCGGATCCGGTTCCAAGTTTTTGAAACCCGGTTCCAAATCGAGCTCAGAACCGGGTAGAACCGGGTTACCCGGTTCTTTTATAATACTTCGGAAAAAATACGAAATTAAACAAAAGTAACTGTAAAAGTACCTGATATGCCTTTATTTTACGCGGCTTATTTTATTAAATTAATAAAGAAACAAAATTTCAATACTTCTCTTTATTTATCAGTCTTATAAAAGTACCTTGGCCCTTAGTCAAACGTCAGTATCGCCGAGGAATAGAAATTGCTAACGCTAATTATTGACATAAGCATTAAGCTCATGATATTTTGGTAATGGTTCGGTCACACTACCAACGACGATGACGACCACGACCAAAATTCAAATCTTGCCAAAATTTATTCAAAATAAAATATTTAAATCTCCCGTCATTACGGTACTCGGAAAAAAATTAATTCGAGGTCAATTAATAAAAAAATAGTTTTTTTTTGCGATTTTCGCCGAGACGGTAAGTTTATCATACAATCACCTGGAACCAAAATTGTACATTCATAAAATTATCTATAAAAAAAGGTTAAATACATTTTTTTCTAGGAGCTACCGTTTCTACGAAAAACCTATTTTTTTATCAATTGATCTCGAAAAAATTTTTTTAATTGTGTTTTGCACAATTTATTTAATTTCGACTGGATGAAAATTTTGTTCGTGGTCGTCGTCGTCGTTGGTAGTGTGACCGAATCCTTAGGCAAAACATCATACGCTTATGTCAATTTGTATCGATAGCGTACCTATTCTATTCCTTAGCGTTATGACGGTTGTCTCGGCGCTCTTGTTATCATAATATCACATAAAAACATGAAAAGTACCCAGCTGTAGGTTTTGAGTCCCATGCGAATGTCGAAATTTTCGAAAATTTTCAGCATTTACGGCTGTATCTTTTGATGCGTTAGCTTGTGAGTTCGACTTTTTCACATAAAAGGGACCGTAGACTTGAGTATTCGATATAAATTTCAGCTTGATACCAAAAACAAAAACATGACTGGATCATTAAATATGAATCAGTAAAATTAACAGCTTTTCAAATTCACGAGAAATCTAATAAAAATATTTCTGTAGCCTAATTTTTGTCATTTTCGAAGCCTAATTTTTTTTTGGTAATACAATGAATGAATGAATGAAAACGCTTTATTGTACACCATTACAAACAGGAAAAAGACATACATATATACAGAAGAGAGACATGCACAAATGGCGGCCTTATGGCTTTAGTAGCCATCATACAACCGTAGGAAACTTATAGCATCTAAAGCCTTATATCCACTTGAGCATGCTCAGGCGAATGAGCGGCTCATTTGGCCGAGCCGCTCTAGTGGAGACGCCTGAGCATGCTCGGGCCGCGCGTGCTCAGGCGTCTCCACTTGAGCGGCTCGGCCAAATGAGCCGCTCATTCGCCTGAGCATGCTCAAGTGGATATAAGGCTTAGGGTTAGACAACCAATCGGAGCCACGTTTGAGGCGTGGCACGAAAATTCGCGATGCACGTGAGTCTGACTTTGCCAGATAAAATAAATTTGTTAAAATAATGCAGCAAAATATAAATAATACTTTATATTTTAATATTTTGGTCGGAACCGGGAGAACCGGGTTTCATACTATTCAGACCCGGTTCTCAAGATCATCAAAAAACCCGGGTTTACCCGGGTTTTTCGGAACCGGGTAAACCCGGGTGCATGCCCTACATACAAGTACTTACTTACTCATGTGGCGCTGAAACCCCGAAGTGGGTCTTGGCCTCCGAGACGAGAACTCTCCACCTTCCCCGGTCCTGAGCGGTCACTTGCCAATTGTCACTGGCTTGAAGCGCACTCAGGTCCCTCTCCACTTGATCGCGCCAGCGATACTTGGGTCGACCCACCGGCCGACGGCCCGAGGGACGGCCCAAGTATGCTCTCTTCAGACCTCGCTCTTCACCCATTCGCTCTACATGACCAAGCCAACGCAGGCGATGCGCTTTTATTTCCCCTATATTTGGCTCGGCCATGAGTTTTTCTAATTCGGCATTCTTCCGGATTCTCCAACTTCCATCCTCTTGTCTGATAGGACCAAAGTAAGCAGTTAAACATATTTGTTTTGCCTTTTAACATGAAGAAAAACACAAGAATGCACGTGTGTTTTTTGAGAATTGTTATGTACAGTTATTAATAATAAACTGTGCGTGATGGTTAAAAGATAATTCTTATTAGGTTCCTATATGACGCAAGTGTTAGGTAAACTTTGACGTCAAAACTGTTTTGTTTTATATTCTCGCTTTACGCACCATACGTCTCAACTCTCAACTGTCAACCAATAAATTGGCCATGATCTTGGCCATGATTCGTTTTATCTGTAACTAGCTTTCCGCCTGCGGCTTCGCCCGCGTTTTCAAAAAAAACCCGCATAGTTCCCGTTCCCGTGGGATTTCCGGGATAAAACCTAGCCTATGTCACTCAGAAATGATGTAGCTTTCCAACAGTGAAAGAATTTTTCAAATCTGCCAAGTAGTTTCGGAGCCTATTCAATTCATACAAACAAACAAACAAACAAAAAATCAAACCTTTCCTCTTTATAATATTTGTATAGAAAAACTCTTATATCGAGAGGCTAGAGACCTCTTTATTCAGTATACGAAATCACAGTGAGTAGAAAGTTAAATTTAACTTGGTTTAGTTGTAACGCCACAGGTGGCTCTGTAAACTTACAATTCGTTTCTTGAGTTTACACAATAGATGTCGCTAGTGTGCCAGTTTCATCTCTAGTTTTCAAATTGTTACATGAAGCCTGAAGGGGCTTAAAATATTATCTATTAGTATACGAAAATGTTATAAAATTATTAGTGTATTAGTAATTATTATGAGTTGGGGTGATTATTTCGTTTGCATCTTTTTAGTGTAATAAATAGTTTACATGTCGAGTTGTATTTGTGAAATAAATTGAAAAAAAAAGAGAATTTTCTTCTTGTCACCATATTTTTTAGTTCATTCTCTTTAATTTAAGAAACAAACATCAGACGTATGAAGATAAATACGTACCTAATATAGCATGTATGATGTAGCATAAAATTTGGTTAAGAAATGTGGTGAAACACAAACAAAATAACTTTCTTAACAGAAATAAATATACGTTTTTTGTATTATTTAATTTGAAAATAAAAGCAAGAATTATAACTTTGCTACATGAATAATGTGCAGAAATGTTCGGATTGTTTTAATTGTTGACATGATATTTAATTATACCATTATTGTTTTATTAACATCATTGTTACTACCTGAATGTAATTACGTGTCATATTTGTTAGCGTAAGCGAATTTACAGACAAAAAAAAGTACGAAGAAGAAGCTATCAACTCGAAGAAATTACCACTTGTAATGAAGCCTGAAATCTCCGTTCTAGAAGATTCTGGAAAATCATTGAAACCTAGTCCCAGGACTATCGAACGACCGGGTGCCACGCTGTGCTCTCTCGGGATTAGTGGCGAGTGAACACAGCTGGTGGTATCTCAGTTGTTCCGTAGTTCGCCCCGCTCCCTGTTCCTGGAAACTGAAGAACGCAAGAACCTTCGAGACGCTTCTAGAAGATTCCAGAATTATCCAGTCTCCTGTTCGTTGCAACAATTAGTAATCAGATGAATCAGCTTCATTACCTAGTTTTAAATTGTGTTTTTTGGTATATACCAATTTAAGAGATAATTATTTTGTATGTAATGACATCTTTCTATTTCTATATTAATATCAACACGATATTAATATAGAAAGATGACCACATAGAAAACTAGACTTTATGTTTGTTATTGTTACGGTAGTATTTACAATTTGAATAATTAAGTACCTACCTATTAATTATTATATCCATACTTAGATTTAATTTTTCCTATTATAGAGACCATAGATTAGCTATCGACTACCTATATACCTAAGTGTACGATTTTTCATATTCAGCCATGTACTAACATAAACAGATTCTTGAATAATCTTTCATAATATATTTTATTACTTTATTTTTTTATATATATGTGCCTAAAATAGATCTGATTTTAAACCGGAGAAAGTGAAGCGTGTGACTTTTGATGGTTATTATTGTGTGGTGGCGCGGCGGTGGGCCTAGTTTATTAGTATAATAATTATTCAGTATCTAATACCTATGTGATATTTAAGTTTAATAATTAATTTTTTTAATTATTGTACGTTCAACACATCTACAATCATTGAGGTTTTAAAAAAAGGTTTCACTCGGCAATATAACGATAATTTCTAACCAACGTTCTTTAAAAAGTTTAATTAAATAACTATTGCACGAAATCAGACAATCTAAAAAGCATAATTTATACAAGAATTACTCTGCAACTTTCCTTTATGAAAATAATCGCAAATGATTGCATTATTTTAACCATCTCGACAAAGAATACAAAAACATAACACGTTCTCACGAAGACGTCACGTGAAATTGTCGTAAGTTCCTCGGAGAAAGTATTATTTACCGTTTACTGGATATTCTTTTATATACCCGAGTGTTAGTCAAGTTAGTGAAAAGACGTCATACTGATAAGTCGTGGCGAATGCAGAATGTATGGGAGAACTTCTGTTGAGTTATTGTGTATCGTAGGTAATGCTAATTATAATTGACACAAGAACATAAATGAAATAAGGTTGTTTTAAAGTAGAAATACCAACTTGAAATTAAATGAAACAAAACATATAGGTACGTTCTATGTATTCTAGACGTTTGTATAAATTTGTACTGCTCAGATTTTTTCCTTCACGCAAGCAATGTAGTAAAGATCTATATAGGGCATTGGTCATTAGGAGACTGTTATGGTAAATAAGTTGTCGGCATACATAAAAGAATATTTATTCCACATTCCACGTCAGGAAAAATGACAAAATCTCCACTATTTCATTAGAGAGAAGCAATCGACATACTTGTATTGAGTTATCAATGCTACTGTATAATCAAGTATGTTCAGTTTATTTCCACTGAACGTTATCAAAACAAACTTACCTATTCTATCTAAATACTACGCACTTTATTTGTGTTTAAATGGTAAAAATAATATAAGTGAAACAATTACTGACTTTCTAAAATACTGTCCAAAAGTTTGGCCTAAACATTTCAACCAACAAGCATATTTTTAATTTTACAGGTCAAGCTGTATTTTCTTCTTATTTTTGTTTTATCGAGAATTGTTATAAATATTCCAATTTCCAACTACCTATAATTATCTTTTTATATTCTGCACAATGATGTACCACTGAACTCACAAAATTATCGTTATATTTAAATCATGATACCGATAGTTTTGTGCCCTAAATAATCTATATTATCACATCAAGTGGGTAAATTTTAGTTAACACTTCACAGAGGGATAATTATTGTTGTTTTATCCCGAACCTTTGTGTAATCATTTGAATTTTTATCAATTATTAATATAGAAATTCGTATTTCTGTATTATATTGATTTAGACGCTATTTTTTATTTACGCGTAATTGGAGGATGTACGGAAGCTATCTAGGTTCTATGAGAAGTACCTACTCGAACATCTATGTATGTATTGGTTTAGCAGGCTAGCAGCTATTTCAAAAGTAGGTGTTCAGATTAATTGAAAAATTATTGTAAACATTATTCACCAGCGAAAAGCTACATAAACATATAGTTGTTGGTTTCAGATGTATCATGTATGTATGAGAATTAGATCTCCATGTACATGAATAATCTATTAGAGTAGTATTGAAATAAGTCGATTGCTTTTCCGTCCGTCTCATTTCGAACAGCGGTAGATGTTTAGAAATTCATATCACAACTTGTATAAATATGAAAGTCTCTAAGGATGTTTAGGAATGAAAATGTTTGTATTATTCAACTAGATATAGCACCGTTCTTATCGGAACTTCGCAGAGGAAAAACCTATAAATGTATGCACATATTATATGTAATTTAAATCATTTAGATGCACAAATGCATTATAAAAATATATATGTAGGTACCTACAGGATTCATAATAAAAATCCGCACATATTTTCTGCAAATTGACGTCAAACGTATTTCTTAATTTCTTGTAGTTTTATGCATATAGGTACCATTCATTTGGTAGGTATGGACCATAGAAATCTAAATAACAAGACACATAGAAGTGCTAAAATGTCATAATTCGTATGAAAACCGCTGTCGCCAAAATCAACACATTCAAACCGAAAGCTAAACAGTACACACAAGTAAACTATGCCTTTTATTGGACAGCTTGATTTTAGTGAAAACTAACTTATCTATTAAATTAAGCTTTTGAATATGTATCCTAACGCACGAATTTACGGTTTATTTTAGAATAACATCCCTAAGTATATGAGACTTTTTGCTCCAATACGAACAAACGTGATAATAAGAATGGTCGACTGTGTCATTCATTGTTATTTCGATTACTATGGTGACGCTCGTAATACTTGTAAATATTCTATAATTTTAAGGAAAAACGGCATTATTTCTAAAAAAAAATATTTTCCGATGAAATATTATTCCTTTATAAGTATAATTACAACTTGTGGAAGAATTTCCGCAATGGGAATTGCTGAAACACACCATGTATACACTCATACGTCTCCAGAGCAACTGAACAGTGACGAATGCACTGGTGTTGTGCAAATCACCTGAGTGGCGACAAGGTCACGCACGCTTACGACTTCTAGTGTCTTGTTATTTAGATTTCTATGGTATGGACCAACTCTGTAAATTGATATGATTTTTGCGGGTATATCTGTATTTACGAATTTTCTTACCTATTCGAAGGCAAACTACATCGCAGGCAGATAGATATAGATAGTGATAAAATAATGAACGTATTAGCTTTGCTAATTTACCCCGTTAGTAAGAGGCCTTACGTTTACGGTACTGGCTTCCAGTGAAAGTGGTTATGAGAAATATTACGTTGTTACACGCTCCAAGTTAACGCGTGTGAAGTGTTTTGTTGTTGCCGACTATTTGCTACTACTTACTAGCATTACTTTGATGCGCACTACCTGACTAATATAGTATTCACGGAACGTTAAATTGTAATTTTGTCATAATAAATATCGGAATTATTAGGCAGAACCATTTATGGACTAATAAAAACAGAAAGTGTTTTTCCCGATTCTATAAAAGATGCGTCGATTTCAAGTTAATGTGTGTGTTATAAAATTGACTACCTACTTTGTTTTTTGCTATATTAATATAAATATAAATCTCCAAGGCAAAAGATCGCCTCTCAGTACATAACATACCTCATTTACATCCCTAAACAGGTTTTCGTAACGCGTCGGTTTGTACGCTCACAGCTGAGAGATTAATCAAACACGAGATATATAACTATTAAATAAAATAAATTGTACTTACTACTTACATTGCTATTTCTATACTTTGCTCGTAATAAGACCAGATATCTAGTTAAGGCGCCCTAAGAATAACACTAGAGGTTGTAACTGTAAGTAACTTAATTTAAATTTACTATCTGTGGCTTCTATAGGTGGATACTACTTACATAGTAAACATAGTAAAATCAACAAATTAAGGTATAAATAATAAATGTGTGGGAAATAGGCCGAACAACATAAACAGATAGCATAATAATTATGGTGTAAAATGTAATAAAGTGAAAGGCAGTTTTTGACTAGCATAATATCCAAATACTGATTTTTAAAAGACGTAGAGGCTGTACAAAACATGAAGAGAAATCGTTAAAGCCCTTTAAAGAAGCATTATTTAATAATATTGTTTAATAAATGAAATTAAGGTAAGTACCTACCTAGTTATTTAAAATAATTGTATGGAGAAATATTTAAATTGATAAAATTTCTCTTTGAATACTTCATCAAACCCTAAAACTGAATCACAGTCGCCTTTGGAGTACCTACATGTAAATAAAGAATAATAATAAAATCAAATTGAGTGGGTACGTAAGAGTCGCCTGTTCTTGAGATGATGAAATCGCAAGGAAGTCTACATATCCGCAGGTATATCCGTTCAACATCCTTAAGCTGCGGACAGACGGGGAAAACTAGCAATTGTACTTATGTATTTGTGTGTAAACGGCCTTAGAAAATTATAAAACACGTTCTGCTTATTTATGCCTGCAGAGTGTAACCTAACATTATTAACCCATTGACCACCGTAAGCCCCGATCGGGGCGCGACACAATAGATTTTCTATTGTGTCTGTGATTCCGAGGACTGATGGATTAAATATCGTTTGGTTATAATGATTAAAAATAACTTTACAATAATGGATTAAGGTAAGTATATGTGAATTATCAAAATCGGATTAGAAACTTTCATATGTTACAAGATATAAAATATAAATATTGCTTTAAATACTAATTTTAATTAATTTATTCTTTATGACTAGTTGGCTATCTTAAAATAGAATGACCATAAGCTATGATACTTTCCGGAAGCTTTCCGGACATCTCACTTTTCTCAACTGTGGTATTAATAAAAATCGCTAAATGCTCACGTTAAATGGTGGGATAAACTAACAAGGACACTTTCACATTTATAAAATAATAAAGATTACACAATATACACTTAAAATACATTTTATATATTTTAGATATGACACTACGAATTTCACCATGAACTTTAAAGACCTTTAAATGTTAATAAAACGGTAAATAATTGAAGTTTTAACAACATTTCAAGCTTCACGAATCAGATGAAGTTTATACTAGGTATGCTATTACATGTATGCAGCTTACTAAATTCATTCATATTGTTCGACAGTGTACTTACAATAATATCTAAAAGTATGAATAAAAGGAAAATATGTTGGAAATTACAGCGGAATAAATAAGAAAATACGTTGACAAATTGTCCCAATAACCCAGTTACGTTATTAAAATAAAGTAATTTTTTTTTCATATAATAACGTCTCACTCTCTGTAATTCAATCAGTTTAAAATTAGTCTTAAATGTTTATAAAAGGGTCGAAAACTTCAATAAAATGAAAACTATTTGTTAAAATTAACTTTAAAAACATGTACAAATATATTATGTAGGTATTGTTTCTTTATGATAAGTAAGTATTATTAATTATTCTCCAAAAATAAAATATAAAATAGGCAAAAGCTTTGTCTATTATCATCTATTATATATTAATTCTATGTACAACTATAACGATAAGGCTTACGAAAGTTTGGCAAATGTGAATTACAATTTCATATATCTCAGACCATATTTTGAACTTAGCAACACTCTGAGGCTGCTGTGAAATTCACCGAGTACCTATTCATAAATCTTGAAAGTTGAAACTTATTAAATATATTCTCATACCAAGTTTAGTAGAAACAATACTACTCAAGCTATATTTCTTACATTATAAATCGTTAGCTATTATTCTATGTATTATATTATATTGTTGAAGCTAGTACTAAAGCTTAGAACAATGTACGGTCACGTAGACATGACTGTATTAGTAAGCCTTGGTGGTTCTTGTAACTAATTTACATATTTGATGTAATACCACTTTATAGCACGTGTATAAATACGACTATTTACGATTATTTGATATTTTGACTTAATAATATAAATAAAAACACAATGTATACGAATTACGAACGGATGTTATGAGCGGTTTTTAGTAGTAAGATTAATTAATTTTATTTTTTTATACCAGAAAACCTGTTCTCTTTTCTTGGAATTATAAAAATAGATTTTTTACAAAATGTTAGGTCGTTTGTTTCCTTTGTAATTGGTTTCCCATTTGTCTTGAAACCGAAAAATGTGATTTTATAATTCGTTTCAAATAGTTTTTAAATGAAAAGAAATTAAACTGAATATAAGTTGTAGATGTTATAGGTTAGGTTAGGTAATCTAGGGAGTTTGCGACAATGGACATTGCACCATGAACTCATAATCATCACGAAAATTAGTAGCTAGGTAGTATGATCTATGAAAATCTTGTTAGGCAAATAGTAACTACTAAAGTCATAAAATAACAGTTTCATATTTTACTTTTACAATTAAATTTATCAATGTTCATAGTACAGTATTAATATGGTTATATGACATATTATGGTAGGTGTCAAGTGGCTACCGTGTTAAATGTTACGAAAGTTACGATTCTAATCCAAGGCAAATGACTATCTAGGATGTTATGCGGTTTACTCTCATGGCTGGCCCATACGCTACGGTACAATAGGTCCATCTTTCAGGAAACTGCGCAGGTAGACCCTTAGCGAATAGACCTTTGCAGTTTTTTGAGCCTACTTATGATCGGTTGACATGCGGAGATATATACCTACCTGTACGCCGTACGTTACACCGTAGCGCTTGTATGGCTTACATCAGGTAGAACTTAGAAGTCAAGATTTGTTTGACAACCACCTAATCCCAAAAAATGCCATTGAATTAAAAATTGAACACAAAGACATACAATATATCATATTGTATTGTGTCTTGGCGCCTTCGAGTCTAAATAACTTTGGCTGGGGGCTCACAGAGCAAAGCCAACACTTGTATGCCAACTGTCGCTGGCACAGCCCTTGGTTGCATAAATTGCAGCAAGGTCAGGTCGAGGTGACGATATCGTGATATCCGTTTGAATCAAAAAATCATAGACAATGATCATTTTATTATCTATGAACAACATAAATACAGTGTCGAAGAGGTCTAATTTCTGACGGGAAAGACACGACACGAATCATCGATAAATTATAAACAGGCTTTGATAATACATGAGTCCATAAATATAGAATAAGTGTATGTTCACCTCCATAATATAAAGCTCAGTTTTGTCCTTTAACCTATGTATAACGAAGTAGATAGTTTGTACACAAAAATGGCCAGAACGATTCATTTATTATATGAGCTAAATTGTAAATCAACAAAATTAATTCACTCTGTTACTAATCTTGTTAGTTTTGTGTCCAACACTAGTTATTTTCTTATACGACAAAATGCCACAAACACGCCAATGCGATACTTAATGCTTTTAGCCGTCAGCTTATAAAAGGCCACTGAAAATTAAAGCAATTTATATAACCGGGAAAGCTTTCAGCATACAGTAGGCACTGCGACAAAGCCGGTTACGACATATTCAATTATCTGTTTTTAAAAGCACCATTAGTTCGACTGGACCTTAATGCGTATGCAATATTTTCGCTTGGTAATGTTTAAAATGCAATGTTTTTTATTAAATTAAGCGTTCTTAGTACAAATTACGTATAAATTGATTTTCTTTTTAAATTTGTAAGATACTTTTCGTTATTACCTTAATCTATAGGTATAATACGGAAAAACCCGGGATTTTCCTCTACGGACAAAAGACTACACGTAAATGAAATTGTTTAGTTTGCCATTGTGTTAAGTTTATCCGGTCCTATATAATACAAATTATGAGTATTTAAATATTATATTTTAAAATATTTAAAAAATACAAATTCATCAAAAAATCCGATATTGCACATACAGCAATCCATCCTTGGTATAAACCGCGCCTGCGGACTCAGCAGGGGGATAAGTTCAAGGGCATCAGGAACGTCGAAGCAACAGCTGGATCGATAGAGGCTTCAATCGGAACTCTCCTCATCGCTATAGCGACCTGCAGCCGTGACCTGGAAGGGGGGAGGGGTTGCATCGAGCGGCCGGGCTGCATCGAGCAGTTATTTCGGTGCACCTCCATCGTCGCAGTCGTTCGCCGCGCCTCGTATAGCGCGCGCGCTTTTCACACTCGATGCAAGTTACCGCCCCCGTACACTCTGCTTTTTATATCGTGTTTTTAATCCTTCAATTATAAAAATATATATTTTTTCATATCAATTAAATCAACAGTGCTCCTAAGATTTACGCGCACCTGTTGCGCGAGGTGAAACCGCGTGGAAAACTCTTTTTCTCAGTAGCGGACGCGACTACTTTCACCGTTCACATTCCGCGCCTACGACGTTGCAAAGAACCAGTCCATGTTACTTTACACTAAGTTACTGCTAAACTTGATGTGTCAAATTTGATATTTTACTGTGCGTAAGGTATTGTATGATGATAATGTCAATAGATGCTTGTGTGAATAATCGGCCGTTTGGGATTTCGAATTCATGAAATCTGAACGTAAATGTACCGATCGGCCCATCTACCCCTGGCCACACGTCATGTGATAATATGTATTATCTAATGAGCGTCAATTATACATCTGGTTTTCGTTCTAATCTTTGTATAGTGAATGCGCTGTAATGTGCAATTGTCGCGTTACGCAAGGGGGGATGCGTTGAAATAGTTTGCTGATATAATTTAGAATGTTGTGAAGAGATGAGTTGCAGCTGGCAATTGGCCAGGGATGCAGCTCTGAAGGTCGTGGGGCGTGGGTGGGCGTTGGGGGGAAGGGGGAGATTATGTATGACTGTTATGCGCAGGTACAGAGGACCTCCATCTCTCGATGTGTAGCCTTGTAATTGTTAATCGATTTGTTACATCTAGATTGCAAATTCTGGTCCCTAGGCAATTGTTGAAGTCGCCATTTTGATCACAGCACCGTTTCAGTTGAATGAAACCGCTTGATGTGCATTATGAATTATGATGACTTCTAATCGTTATATAATGATCACAGAAAGTAAAGTCCCTGTACAATACAGTCATCTTAAATGGATGTGAATTAAGCAATGAGGAAAAACCTCAGTTGTACATCCATTAGTAATTGTCTGCAATTGCATCCACGTGGAACATGGACCAAATTTTAACTGCTTATATAATCACAAACTAAAGTCCTGATAATGGTCGATGCAATTGAATTCATGCAACTTCCTTGCAGATTTAGATGACCTTCGATATGAAGCCCTTAAACTTCTACTGAAGTATTTTATTGGAGCACTTTGTAATCATGCATGTACATTTCGTTTTAAGGAGTATTACTTCTCTATTGTACTTATTATGTGTGATGATCTAAATTTCGTGATACTCTTATACATCCTCCAATACATTCCACAACAACAATTTATACTAATTGAAAAAATAATATCTTCTCACCTATCTCAGCATTGATTAGCAATTATTTCATAAGCTTTGTATTGAATTGTATTTCTTCAATATTCGAGGCGTCATTCAAAATTAATTTTAAATTCATTGCAATCTTGGGCACTTAACGTTAAATTTGGCCGCATGAAGTGACATTTACTTGCGTGCTGACGTCACTGATGGACGATCGACATTATCACTTTCATCTCAGCCAGAACTCGTATTCGGGCGTACGTGTACATCTCGATTGCGAAACGCATATAAAGCACACACGTACAAAACTTTCGCTGCGGGACCATTGACCGTGGTTCGACTTTCTAAATGTCGTAACTACGGTGATCGCCCCGACAATTGTAATTCGTGATACACCTCGACGGTACACGCGACGCTACCATTTTTTGTAATTCCACAAATCCGTGGAAAGTTTGCGATGCAATTAATTCGTCGAAACTTCCCTCTGTAATTGGTCTGTTGATGTGTACAGTATACACCGTCGCGACTCGAGCGACTAACGTCTTTGGCAACCCACCTGTGGAATGCAATGAATGGTGACAAGCCTTCACAAGTACCTTTGCACGGCATTGAGGCCGTTCCTTTCTTTTCCCATAGAAGTCAAACACGATTTCATGTTGTTATTTTGTATAAGGTTTCTTGAATAACCTAAGGCATATTAGCGATAGAATGTTCCAAGAGAATTTACGACATTGCCACTGTAATAAATGCCAGAATATCACTCATTCTCATTTTCTTCGTGTATTTGATTTATACATTCTCATAATTGTATATGATTTATACAATATTACAACCCAGTATTGTTTAAATCAATCACAGATGCCTACTCGGTCAAATATAGAATAAGAAGTTTTATATAGATTGGTTTGTAGGCCAGAGCAAAAGGCCACTACCGCAATCAAGTAATACATACCGCAATGCACAATAAAAACGTATTCCCTAGATTCTGTTACCAGGCTCCGACCTGACCCTGACCGCATGTCCTAGGTTACCTAGCTGCGTCCTTGGGCGATCTGCCAGCTCCCCCCGCCCCTCATCTGGAACGCAAGCGCAGGAAATCACCCATATTGCCAATCGACTTCATCAATAGGCATTCAATAACGAACATTCCTCACTATTGGTTGATGCTAGGCTATCTATCTCGTTCTATATTTTTCTCTATTCACCGATGAGTATTGAATATCCGCTCTATACAATATTATCATCGATTTATGGCTCTTTGTTACTGTTTACATTTACTGAACTAATTATAACATAGACTTCTTAATTTTAAACATAATATGGGTTATTGTTTTAAACACATTCATCGTGTTCATCAGTAATATAGAGTTCGATTTATGCTTGATTCGTTTTAAATTCTTTAGTTTTATTTCATCTTGAATGGGGGGCGTAGCTACAGCTTTTTTTTCTTTTGTGAGAAATCTTTACCCTTCCTAAGGGCCCCCAAACAAATTTTTATACGGGGCCCCGCCAAGGCACGCTACGCTTCTGTCTTGAATGGATCAACAATATTAACTATGAAATGGTCCTTCTTGTGTTGAAAAAATTAAACTTTACAAAACAATATCAATTATTTACATCTATTATTAACACATGTTGAGCTGACATACTTTATTGTTTCTAACCCTAGTTATTTGATACCATAGTACATAATTGATTACGGCCGGCAGTAACTAGTTACTAGAATATGAAATGTATTCTGTAATCTGTACAATAGTAGAGTAATAAAAATCAAAAAATTTTACTTTGGATTATTTTGAAATACACATCGAAAAATGCTAATCACGCAAAACGTTGATGTTCAACTAAATGATGAGACATGTGGAACATATTTTAAAGATACATAAGATCTTTAGATTTTCCAGAATCAGTAGGTAGAGTAAAGATTACAATCGTTAATACGATGTTAAAATTCATAAGAACTGTGTTATTCAGTCTAATATTAGAAGTAAATGCAATAACGTCCGGTATGTTTTGTTAAAGCAATGCATAAGACTGTGGAGGTAAAGTGCAGTGCAGACGCGCAAACCAAGTGATCTGCTCCGAAGCTGAGAGGCGCGTGAGTCAGGCGACCTTGGGCTCACACCGCCGTGTAAACCCGCCTAGCACTGTAATATTTTATTGGTTCACCGGCCAACGAGCGGTGACAGCAGCGAGGTCATCGGGCTCTAACATCTAGTTCCAAACTGAAAAAATTATAAATAAAAACAAGATCTTTATCGCGCCCGATGCAACTTTGCATGCAATGTAAACAGTTTTATTTGACAGCTGGGCATTAATTCATTTTATACTGTTTTGTTTACTCTCGTCTTTTGAGGTTATTTTCTGGATATAGAATGGAATTGTTTTTGCAATGTTTTGCGTATCGTCGTGGGTTGGCCGTCGAAATGGAGCATCTATTTGTGGCGCTTGAGGCCCGCGGGCGACATTATTGTAACAAACATAATATATATACCATACCTTACGCACAGTATTTAACCTACTATAAAATATAGTTAATCTATTTTATTTTACATTGAAATTTGTATGATTAAATACCGATTTAAGTATAGAGCAGAGTGTACGGTGACCCAGTTACTGATGCATCTCGTGTGTCGAACGTTATCTATTAACGTTTGTTGCCTCTCGCCGAATTCTGAATCCAGCTAAAGACAGCAAAGCGTAACCGTTCACTACAAATGAGATTACGTGAATGTGAAGGATGAAAGCGAGATACGGGGAAAGTGAGATGCGTGAAATGAGGCAGAGAAACTGCGCGGTGACAGGTGGGCTCTCGGCGAGATCGTCGAATGGCCCGCTCAGCCGTCGCGGCTGGGTTGCGACAACGGCCCGTCTGAATAGCGTATTTCAAGCCGGCTCGCTCGCTGCACCGACCGCTTTGCGAAACCGCGGTTATGCAAGGCGTGCCGGTGCCAACTCGCGGCTCGCACGCCGGAAGGAAAAGTGGAACGAGTCGCAGTGAGGCAGCCGCGCGCGCCGCCTCTGCACGCGCGGACTCCAGTGAAGTGCCCCAGTGTCGTGTTAGTGTCGCTTCTAGAACGTTTGAACTGTGTTGCGCAAGTCCTACGCCTACAGTGGGATTATTTTAAACTAGATAATTAGACGACCTCGCCGCGAGACCGTGCCGCGACTTAGTCGCAACCCCTATCACTGTGCTTAACGACACGTGCAAAAATCACTGTCCGTCACGTGTACTGTCTACACGTCTTCCACTATTCACATATCTTCACTAATGCTAAGTTTATCATCTATAAATCATCCCTTTTTTATGACTGCACTGAAAGATTCATTTAAACTCACAACTATATTAACAATTTAACTAAACTTTTCAGTACCGGCCTCATTAATATTTCAAGAGTTTCCTAACAAACGTCTGTCCACTTAGAGGTGATTACAATTCATTTGCGTTATTAATATTCGAAACGAGTTAATTATTCCGTTTTTATTAAGGATGTGCTGTTGAAACAAGAGGGAAAGTGTGCTTCAGACCGTGGTGGTTTCCTCGAGCCACTCGCTAAATCATGACTCGTGCGCAATCGATACTCACATCCGACTTTCGATAATATTATTTGACTGCAATCACTAATTTATTCGAACCGTTCTACTATCGTATTGTACACGGTAGGTTGCTATAAAAATAAACGTCTAAAAGTGTAGCTGTCAGTCGATCGGTTTACAAGCGTCATGTAAAATGACTATAGTCTTTAAACATTGTTGAAAGGTCCCACGCGTTCTAAACTCACACCATACTAAGCCTCTATCCATGTATTCAAGGACGTTTTAATAGTGTGTACAATGGCAATCAAGCGACATAATTTATCATGTGCGTCGTGTTCTATGCTCGTTGCACAATGCAGCTTATCTAGCCGAGAGCTAACAATTATTTGTCCCACTTTCTTATTGGGCTCGACCGAATATGTTTGAGCCGATTCAATGGAAGTCTAATTGATTGACATTTACATAAACATTATGGGACTTCATTTATTTTAATGCGCTTACTATTTTAAACCAATTCCAAGAGACCGCGACACCAGTAGTTAAATTACATTGCGCAACATTGCTAGGATTCTCCATCACATTAATGTCAAAGATGAAGTTCTGCACATGATATAAATAATAATAATTACTCGTAACGAATGCGCAACAGGACGTATGCATCATTGCGTCATTCTTTAGTATGCATCGCAACATAGTGTAGGCGGGCCACGCTAGATCTACCTAGTGCCTATTACTGCAGCATTAGTCCTTTATTCATTGAGATAATGACACAGAGTCCGTCTACTTTAATGCATTGTATTGCTGTGTGCAATCATGTTTTTGACTTGATCAAGTTTCACAAGCGTTGTAAGGAATAGGTACGTGTTAAAAGTTTTGCCGTGGATTGTTTGATGAAACCAATTTCATTTTATCGATTTAAAGCTTTGTTTGGAACTCATGTATAAAATTAAAAAATACCGTAAAATTATATGATTCGCCATACGACGAAGACTGTTTAGGGACATCTATTGGAAATTCATATATTTTACGATTCAAATGAAAATGTTTGTTTTGTTGGCGTAATAACTGCCTCTAAAACAAAACATTAGTGCAGCAAAGCCATTTGCAGTTCAAATATCTACGTGAAAGTAATAAAATCTATTATTCTATCCATTAGATGGAGGGCTATGTCAGTCGGAGCTCGGCTGGCGCAAGGCCGCGAGCGCGAGTTTGACCTACTTAGTTCACCTTTGTTTTTAACCCGAGCTACGCGAAACTCGACTTAACATTGCATAGTAATTATAGGCAATTGATGCTCCTCGATCGAATGGAATTATAATCTATTGATATGGAACGCTTTGTGTTTAAAGTATAGGTTCAGCTAGACACATTTTAAATTGCAATTATTAAATAGAGTCTACATTCCAGTCATTATAGCGTTCAATGTAAAATGTTAAAGCAATATTCTCTGAGTGCATACGGACTATTTTCGTTAAACAATTGAATTGAAAGTTAAAATCGACGAACAGCTGTGCATTCAATGCAGAAATGCATCGTGCTATCGCCTCTGTTAACTGTTTGACTATACTTATCATATTTGCTCTATACTTCGATATTGATAAATAGTATTTATTTATTATTTACACGTGTCATTTTAGCATGATTTCCATTAGTAGTACGTCACAAGAAAATTATGTTTAATTGTGTTCTGTAGCTAGGGCCTTATAACTGATGAATGTTAGGAGTGTTTCACATGCAACAAAACAGATAATGCATTTCGATTGATATGATTAATTTTAATTTAATAATAATTTGCCGGCGAATGGGTGCAATGGTTGCTAGGTTTTATATTTTGCATCGTCATAATGTTGTAATGGTGGCATTGTCACGTTCAATTTTTTAATATTTTATTCACAGTTCACTCATATAGTGACTATGCAGAGCCTATTCAATTGAAGAGGTAATGGAATTTAAGTAAAACTATAAACAGAAGAGTTACTTTCAAAGCATGCTCGTGGAAATTAAACCGTAAAATATTAATAAAATTGTATTTCTAATTAATTCTGCGTAATAAAAAGTAATGCGCGAAATATTTGTATTTATAATTATGATATTTTCTTTTATTTTAATGTCACGTTTTCTCCACACTCTTTATATTCTTTAAATTACAAACTTTCAAATCAGTAGTAGATGAAATAATTTAAAAAATGATTACAACGCGTGCTTGAAATGGAGTTTGGATACGTGATTAACATTATTTTCATAGTCATAATACGTTGCGACATTACACCTCCATTGTAATGTGTTAACAAGCCTATTCACTATGAATACTTAATAACGAGTAATCAATTAAATAATCTGACAATCGATACGCGACTACAATATTAATCGAATGAAATCAGCGCAATCCAATTAAATAGGGATCTTCTGTTTCGTGACGATCATTCCTAACATCTATCTGACTTATCGACGCACTAACACTAATTATGCTTTAGCTTATAAAATAATAGTGACCCATTAATATAGAGGACAGTAAGTGATAACGGCCAAGACGATCCGTGATGCATAGACAGTTTAGTGCCGCGACTAGTGAACTATCGATATCGACGTTTTCAATACGCCCCTGGGTTCGTGCCAGGAGTGCGTTTGCAACGCACGCGACAAGTTTGCGTTAAGGCAAAGTTGACACTGTAAATGCACTATCTGGTACGACACCCAGGCGCGTGATGCGACGCATCAGACCAACTATTCGGAACATCGGCTACAGTTCCTTGGAACTGATACGAACTATAAGTGCTTTTTAGATTACAGTTCATTTATTTTTATTTCTATTATGTAACCTTAGTACTATTAATAATTTGTATTATTATATTTTATTTATTTACGGATGTGATATTTTCTGCTTTTTTGATATTTAATTTTACAATTTTAGATTTTTTGTTAATAATTTATTTGTGTATTGATGTAAGCTTTTGTATGTTTTATTTTTATTTGATATGTCTGTTATACCTTGTTTATTTTTTGTATTTTAATGCCTTATTACAGCGCCTTTTCTATATTTTCGTTTGTTTTATTTCTTAAACCATTTTATTTTGTACTTTTCAAATGTATGCTTCATTGCCAACCGATTTTAAAATTTCAAAGCATCAAAGTTTTGATATTTTTAATACAAATTAAAACCTATTGACACATTCGACATAATGTAGAAGTTACTACAAATTTCATCAAAGTTCATTTCCGAATAGTTTCTGTCTTCTGAAACAAAATATTAAAAAAAAAAAATCATTTGATAATGATTATACAATTGATAAATATGTAACACGTTCTTAATACATATTTGCAGCTGACAACAAAAGTAACGTTGCATAAATATTATTGCAGACAGTATTGGCAGACGTGTTCCAGATAACTACTTGAACATAGATAATCTCCACTGACACTTAATAATTGGACGCATACATTGTTGCAAAGTAACCACATCGAGATTCTAGACGTTGTTTTAAATATAGCACTATCGATAATTTTATCACATCACTACGCTATCTTCGCAATGCAGCTGTTGATTAATAGAACTATCAAAATAGAATTATTTAACTATTACCTTATCGAAATGTGTTTTATAATAATTTATAGACACATTTGTGTTTACGTTTTGATAACATTCATTATAAGGCGTCACTGCTATCACAAAGAGCGAAAACCCAATATTTTCTTGAAAAATCATTGCACGTATTTTACACACTTTTTTACAGTAATTTAATAGTAACTTTTAGAAGACATATTAATGAAAAAAACCTTTACATTAAACAAATCCCGATTCTGCCTTTATATTTGTCACATAAATATATTTTTTGAACCCCTAACAATACTTATGAAATTCCAACGAACAAGAGAAGTGTAAAAATATAAAGTATATTTTACACTATTTTATTATTGGATATTACAGGACAGTGGGTCAAGTATACATGCTCGGTACTGGCGAAGCCCTATGGAGTAATCTCATTTCACTACAAGTGACTATGCTCAGATAAAACCACACAAATACTCTAACAATAATAATTTATATCAGAATAGCCCTTTACTTAGAGACACGACTTTGCTTAAATAGGATAGATTTATAGGTAAATAATAATTTGAATAATTTTCACATTGTTTAAGTTTTGTTGGTGATAAATAAGTAGTCTGGACATTTTATTTTGAATAGTAGAGTCTCGAGAAAAGATCATACATCTGCCCTATTGTTTTATAATTCATGGTACACTTATAATTCTCTGATAATATGTAATAACTTAGTTTTAGAGTAAATTTATTTGAAGGAAAAAATAAGTTCAACTATATATGGGATATAGTTGAACTTATTTTTTCCTTATAATATATTGAAAATAGTGTTTCTTCCATTTGAGCAGATTGAGATTTATCTTAAGCAGACGAGATTGCAGTTTTGTGGAGCCTGGAGGTTACCTGAGTTCAACATAATTAAAATAATTAATTCATTCGTTTCCTATAGCAATTAAGAAACGCGCTTCTCTCAACCTTTTAGAACGATGAACTAAGCATCATGGGTCGTAATACCCATCATCGTTATAAATATTTTTTCTAATATCTTTCAAATCAAAAAACATTTTTTTAAATTTATAAATCTAGGATTAGTACTATCAGTAGGTACCCATGCCTTTATTATTGGCGAGTCATTTTTTTATTATTCCTGGGAACTTACATGTCAACTTACAGAAATCATCATAATAAGAAGGGGTTTTTATCATTTACAGATACAAAATTAACTTTCACCAATTTAATACTATCTATGTTATTCTGCAGATATTATTAAGGCTCGCTATTTCTGTGCTTTGTTTTATTTTTGCTAATAAAATATTTGACTCATTGTTGTTTTATTTATTAGAACTTCGCTTGTTTTTAGTTTTAAATATTATTTATTGCTTATTAGTTGTCTGTTTGATAATGACGTCACCCAGTATCTAAAAGTATTGACCTACTACAGAGTACTTGTAGTAATTAGAAACAATAACATCTATTCTATAATGTACTTTCAAAGATAATAACGTCATAGACAATAATATAAGTAATAATTTTCTGTGTTCTTTACGAAATTTATAGGTCAGTGTGGCTTTTCATTTTATAGTATGAATATTACTTGATTAAAACAATGATTAAAACCTTTAAATATTACGTTATACGTATACGATACAACCACAATACAGCTTATTATTATTTTATTATAAAGTAACTCTTGCTTACCACAATTATTTGGCCATGAGGCATTCGTCACTCAAAAGCATACCTCAGGTCAACATCTTTTGGATGGTTTTAGAGAAGGATCTAGATTTCCATTTCAATAGTGTTCATTTACCAAGTGAGATATATACGAATACGAGTAGTATGTATTTTCATAAGAAACGATAAACATGCAGTCTGTTGAACTATCCATTGATTCAATTAGAATTCGAAGTAGTATTTACTATGTAAATCAAATAGTCACCTGCTTAGTTACATTGTTTATATTTAGACTAGTTTCTTGTACCTATTAGTTGCAAACTGGTCATTATTTTGAATCAAAGGCGATAGCTATTTTGAAAAATGTTTAAATTTTTAATTGCATAACATCAATTCTTAAACATTGTGTTTTTCTCCAACGTCTATTATATTTTTTCACGAAGCTAATGTCTATTTATTTCATTTCGTATAACATATCAAAAATTGCATTTTTATTATTCCCAGCCTGAAGCTGATACAGGTATTTCAAGTTTATATTCTAACATAGATATTTCCAAAGGGTACGATATGCGTGACTGCAATAGAAAACGATAGTTATGCTGTAAACGGCATTATTAATATCTTAGCCGCATAAAATGTAAAATATCGACCATACATAATTGATCACAATACACTGGTTCAACTATTCCAACACATGCTGCAGGCCTCACACACTTACCTAACAAAAGAAGCAATGGACGTGTGCTAATTAGATACGTATCGCA
Source organism: Colias philodice (assembly GCF_061535455.1). NCBI lineage: Eukaryota > Metazoa > Arthropoda > Insecta > Lepidoptera > Pieridae > Colias > Colias philodice. The sequence continues at coordinate 5,219,284 of NC_143103.1, read as the reverse complement.
TCGGAAACGTTAATGCCACAATTGCAACTTCAAGAAACTTAATATTACAACAAACGAAATAGGAAGTTATTCGATGCATATAACATTTATTCACTTTCAAATAGTTTGCGTAATGGTCAATTGATAAGTTCGTAACGAATGCTACTGACTGCAGCGAATTCGGTCGCGAAATATAATTAATAATGAAATAAATTTCAGAACATTTTGAAACTACACTTAGATTTCTAATGTCTTATAGCAAAATATTAAGCAACGATTGTTATTTTTCGTAATATTGATAATATGTAGTAGAACTTGTAATAAAATTGAAGGTTGCTATTCGTGCAAAAGCTAAAATAGTGACTTTATTCACGCCATGTTCTCATGTTAACTATTTATAGTTTACCTGAACTTTATTTAAATGCCAGATGAATTTATCTGGATCTATACAATTGGATATATTTGGATAGCATCTATTATTGAAGATACCTCAAATTGTAGCCGCATTTTAGGTACCTACAGTGTCAACATGGTGTCAACCAACTAAGAGGCTACTAGATTTAAAACGTTTTTGAAACTTGAACCCTCCTACACACATAATTTAATCTATAATGACAGCGTAGAACGTCAACAAAAAAACGTAGATGGTTCAATTCGCATAGCGAAATAATCTTATAATCTCCACAATAGCAATAATTAGTTGTTGGAAAAAATTGCACTCGACGTCAATGGCAGTGATGTCATACATTTGTATTATTCCGCCAGTAATGCAGACCTCATCATCACTTAAGGCTGCAGTCTAGCAAAATTGTGTTTTCAACAAGTTATTTGACAATTTTTTCCCGGCTAATGAAATGATAAACTGATTTTTTTTTTCTTGTTTATCAATTAGTGTTATATACGCAATGCGCGTGAATTTTTTCACATTTATAAAGTTACTTTATGTTACCTTAATCAGGCCTTCAAGATAAGTCTCTTTCCCCCAAAATCATTTCGAGCTAAGTTTGTGCACTCACTACGTTGCAACCGATTACAATTTACATAATCTGATCAGCGCATTATTATCCTTATATAGTCGTTATTAAAAACTGCTGAATACAATTGCCGAAAAACTTATGATTTTCTTAATTAGAGCGTTATAAATTCATTAAATTTCCCATTTTTTGCCTTACAAAATCGATTGATAAATACTGCTAAAAGTTATTTTTTCCATTAATTTATTCGAGTTGGTTGAAGACCAATGAGTATTAATCCTTTAAAAAAAATTTTTTTTGGATTTTGATAATTCTTTAAATATTAAAAAAATATTTAAAATAATATGGAAAAATCCTAGCGAATTTCTTTAGTCGCGCTCCTTGGGCCGGAGCGTTCTGACGTGTGCTCTACGCTCGATTTTCCTTCATACCGAAGTGAAAGTTGCTCTACTTCATTAAATTTAATATTTTTATTAATTGATTATTTTTATCTTAGTTTTGTGCAAATATTCGTATTTTTAAACATTTGATTTCGATATGGAAAATAAACGAAAAAAATACGCGTGTAACTACTAGAAAAAAAATTATCTTCGAACATAAAGTTAATGAAACCAAATAGATTGCAAAGGTGATTGGCAACAATTTCTTTATTTTACGGGGTGTCAGTAAAGGGATGTATATTTCTTTAAAACTAAAGTAAGTTCATAAATTTTCTTATAATATAATTTTTTTGAAGTTCCAAAAATGTTTATTTTTCGTTTGAGAAATACGAAATATAATATAAACTTGTATTGAGAACTTGAACTTCCCAAGTTCATCCGGGGAAATCCCCATACGGGGAAAATGATTTGTTTACTCCAAAATTGATCCGAGGTGTTTTAATTTTTTCTTCTAGTCATTTTCAACGTAGCGGCATGTTGTTTGATTATTAATTTTGTAACTTAAATACAGGATGTTGGTTTTATATTCTGATCTTACAGACGCGCTGACAAATTTAGTCCACCATTTCTAGTTTAGTCTAACTACAAAACTACCAAAAAACTCTAAGTACCAATATTAAAACGAATGGATTATCATCACATCATCAAAATTCAGTGGGGTTGAGAACTAAACAAACAGAAGTAACAGAGACGCGAAGAATAAAATAAAGGACGAAAACGATAATTCGTTGATGCTTTCCCTTTTCGACGTATTGTTAGGGTACATCACCAATCTGCAAAAAACAAAACTGATGATTCCCAATTGCTGATTAAAAATGAAAAACAAATAATCGACAACAGTGGTGAAAATTTGCTGATCACAATGAAACATCCTTCAGTGGTAGCAGATTTACTCATTTAAAATGTATCGGTGAACAGCGTAAAGGAGAGGAGGACAGGAAAACATTATGAATGTGGATGGTGGATTGTATACAGGGTGTAATCGATAAGTATGTGCAGGCGATTATGACGTGATTGCAGGTATCAAAAAACTTAAAACTGATATCGAAATTACTTTACCTAATGAGCAAAATGACAATAATAACTTTTTAAAAGTATAACGAGAAATATCTAAAAAATTTACTTTATACACTCCCATATCAAAAAGGGAAAATGGGACTAGTAGAAGTTAAATGTCTAATTCCGGCAAAAGACATGAATGCGGAAGATGCGGTTAAAAAAAATTTAATATTTGAAATACAATGCAAAAAAGAACACTTTTGTCATAGATAAGAATCATGACTATTTTTTCCAAATTCAGGGACAACTAAACGTTGCAGAAGCAGAAGTCTGCTTATTTGCTGTTTGGACTGGAGTGAATCATTCGTTAAAAATAGAATATATAAAAAAGTATGTAACGTTTAGGCAAAATAAAATGATGGACCATTATCAAGATTTTACATAAATTGCCTACTGTCAGAATTGATTGATTCGAGACTTCAGCATTCGATGCCCATCAAGGACCCATCCTATATCATTCAAGCGATTGAAAAAAAAGAGATAAATCCAGTGCAACCGATAAAGCATCAGAATGCTAGCAAAAGATTTATTAGGTTTATCAATATAAATCTATATATTATACATAATATAATAAATCTGTAGAAGACGCGAAGACTGACATCCGCGCGGACGGAGTCGCGGGCGGAAGCTAGTCAGAAATAAATATCTTTTGTTTTCATTTGCGTATTTTTCTATTTTATAATTTTTTAACACAAACATTACATTTTTTTTATTAAATACAAAATTTGTTTATCCGTTTTATTAGTTAAACTGAACAACTTTCACTAAGAAACTAAGGTCGAAAAAAATGTATAGAGTTATGCATTTTGTATGGAAAGCTTATTTTTTTTTATATTTCGTCCAAATTTCTTTGTAAAAGTTGATCAGTTATATAAACATGAAGTTGAAGATATCAATAGAAAGTATTCGCAAATTTTGTGTACTGATAAAAAAAAATCACCCGGTGTAATTTTCACGAAAATTGTTTCAAATTGTCATTTTTGGTACTTATTACGAATATTAAATTATACGAATGATTTAATTTTTAAAAATTAAGTGGAGCAACTTTCCCTTAGTACATTTGTATTATTTACATATAGGATGACAGGATGCATTTGTTTGCACTACTAGACCAAGCCCTTAATTCTGCGTGGAATTTATGGAATCATGGAAGACGCTTTAGTTAACGTGTTTTTTCTCGAACATTGTTATCACTATTTTGTATTTGATATTTCATTCTTGAAGAGCTGTAATATAACGAGTGTTTCGAGTAGTTTTTTTACGTTATTAATACGACTAATTCGAAAGCCTAATAAGGTCTACTGTTCTGCAATGATCTGCTTATATTCACCAACAAGGTCCTTCAAATGGTGCTCCTCCATTATCCTACTACATTGATACAGTGTAAAGTAGGTACCTACTGGGATAATAACGCGAATAAAAGCTGTGGAGAATATTATTTTTACTTATTTTCATTTAGAATTACCTATTTCCGAATTTTTACTGTCGACCTGCTGATACCATTGATGATTAGCCTATAGCCTATTTGACACTTTGTGATACAGGTATTCTTTCATAGCTTACCTATCTGTTATTTGAACTAAAGATGAGTTAAACAAGACCCCAGAAGATGGGAAACTGGCCATTAATCTAAAAATATTCCTAACAATCAAACTAGCACACCTTTGTAATTTACTTAGCAAATAAGCAAATTTATTACAATGTATAAAATTTATCTGTCTGTCTACTGAGACCAAAAGTTTAATATTTATAAATTGTGTGTGAAATCTGGTGTAGGTACATTTTTAACTTCGTTTATTTTCAATTGAACTTACCTTTTTAGAAAATTAATAATATGAGATGTATTCAAGTTTGCAAACCCCTGACTATTTAATTAAGATGGTTCTAATTATAATAAATTTTTAATATGTACTTACCTCGTAGCTGGTAGGAAGGTAGGAGGTATGTTCAGTTTTTAAACATATTATCCCACATGTGAATCGCAACTAGGTATTTTACGAAAGTGGAGGAAAATATAATTTCTTACTTAATTAATTAAAATTGATAAAATATCGCCATGGCGCCAATTACATAATATAAAGTACATTCTCTGGTCTGGTACATACTAATCATTATCACGTAGAAACGCATATAAAGATTGAGAACTTGTCTGACAGGTGAAACTAAAGGGCTTGCTGACATTCATTAGAAAAACGTGGTTAAATAAATTATAAACTGATTGGCTTAGAAATTTATTACTTTTAATAATGAGGAATGAGAATAAATAAGCCAAGCCTTATATTTATCACCTAGCTATTAGTAATTAGTATTGAAAGAATAAATAATATTAGGGTTGTTGAGGATTCCTCTTCCGCTTCCTCATAATGCGGAAGTTCCGCAATATTTTGGGTTCCTCAACCGTTACCGCATCCTCAAAAATAAAAATAAAAAATTCCTCTTCCGCTATCGCTTCCTCAAAATTTTGAGGAAATTTATGAGGATGCCGTATCTATGGCAACGCACTCGCTACGCGAAGCGCTATGCCAGCCCCCCTATGCAAGTGGCTTTCTGTTAGCGTAGCGTTCACTAGAATAGACTACGAATGTATGAGATTGACGTAAGCTGTAGATACGTTTATCTACAGCTTACGTCAATCTCATACATTCGTAGTCTATTCTATTGAACGCTACGCTAACAGAAAGCCACTTGCATAGGGGGGCAGGCCGATTCGATCGGGTGGCGAATTTACAAAGCCTATACCTATGTAGGTATACTTTTTGAGTCACGAGTCGGACTCTAATAGATGAGCTTTTGTTTATGCATATAACTCAACAAAACCTAATCTATCTAAATAAAAAAGTGACTCGACTTGATTATAATTTCCTATCATCCTCATCCGCTTCCTCTTCCTCATCCTCATCCTCTTCCTCAAAAAAATATCCTCATCCTCATCCGCATCCCCTAAATTTGCGTGTGAAAATTCCTCTTCCTCCTCCTCTTCCTCATAATCACTTCCTCAACAACCCAAAATAATATTTCAGAATTCTTCATTAAAATTTAAAATACTATTACCTAGTATGTTAATGCCATGGACGTATAAAAAAAGACGGACGGAGTATCGCCTAAACATTGAGTGAAGCCTAGTAATGGCGGCGACACATCCATGTGTGTATGCCAGGTTGATTGCCAGATGCAATAAAATTACCCCACACTTTAGTGTTTTTATTTTTCAATTTGTTATACTTTTTATGTGTTCTCTAACTATTAGAACCTATGCATAAATACAATTACTATGTAGCTTTGACGAATCAACCACTGGACGCGAAACCAAAGGAAAATGTATGAAAACTTGTTCAACAAATATTGGGGGGAGGAGAAGTAATGTCTCCTTAATTATTATTAAAATAAATAAAATTATATAAATTAATTGTTAGTTTATAACCAAACAAATAGGAAACATGCTTCTTACGATTTCAGTATACATACACTTGACATTTTCAAATTAACTGTCTTTTATCAGATGTCGAATTGGCTGTGAAATTTTTTTTTCAATATGGTTGTTATATAAGGGTTAGCATAGTATACATGTTTTTGTGAGAAGACAAAAACAAATTTTGTATGAAATTATTTCATCGTAATTTTAAAATTAATTAACTTTACATCAACTCCCCGACTTTTGGGAGAATGAGATTCTGAAATAATGGCAACACTATGGCAACAGCTGTCCTGATGACAATGGCAGCTGTATTTTTTTCTATAAATTTTGCCGTAATAATTTTGTCATTAAAACTTTAAAGAAATAACTTGCTTCCCTGTGACCACGCAAGACGGCATTTTAATTTTTTTTTTGTGAAACAATGACGCAGTTAATCAGTCGGTAGTTCACGACGTAATGGCGGCCGACTAGCTTACTATGGTGAGAGTGTGTGCGTGTTTATTGTCTTTACACGATCGCTAGCTTACTACGGTGGCTTCACGTTGTTTGTTCGTAAAACGGCGTCCGTCTTTTTTTATACGTCCATGGTTAATGCTTTACTTTTATGATGAGAAAACGAGTTGCTGGTTTTATTTCGACCTGGATCACGACTTCTGTCTATTTCAGATTTTCTATTAATATAATAAAAGATGAAACTATAATACATAGTAAAAATAAAGTATAATATTAAAACACATTAGACTTAATTCACTTGGTTTTTTTTTTCTTTAGAAAACCACATCAGCATATTACTAGTGGTTTAAATTAGGTACCTACCTACTTAATTTATCTGACCGACCCATTGGTTAATTACTGATCTATAACTCTATGATTAGAACTGCCGGTTAAATAGCTGTATGGACTCATGCATTTAACTCTCATTTCATATAATATTATACAGGGTTACCTTGAAAACACCAGCAACCTCGCAGGATAAGATAGCTAACATCATAAGTAACAACATTTGTTCTACGACTTTTGGCATAACGCAATAAATTATTTTTAAATGATTTTTTAAACTTTTATTGTGCTCTCCTAAGATTTGTAAGTCTATGTTCTATTCATTATCGGATGGACGAAGCGACGCCCCCTTCCCCCTCTCGTTCGCTTTTTGTTAACGTAATTTTTGGGAGGCGTAGAGTTTATAATATTCAAACGGAAAATTAAATGAATATTTATTTTTGTATGAAAATAAAATCTAACAAATTATCAAAAGTCGTAGAACAAATGTTGTTACTTATGATGTTAGCTATCTTGTCCTGCGAGGTTGCCGGTGTTTTACAAGTAACCCTGTATAGTATAAGTGCAATAGTTTTCTTCTATAAGTTTTTTATTGCATACAGTCATAGTTCTTTATTAGGTCATATTCTTACATTTACCCGATATTCTTTTGTCTTTATTTCATCCTAAATAAGACATTACAAGGTGCGCATGTTAATATTATTAATTATTATTTTCAGGCTGTCGCAAGATCATGGAGACGTCTGAAGGTCCCCTACGAGATAAGAACATGAGAAATCACTTCGCAAACAACGTGTCATTTCGGCAATAAATATAATTGAAAAGAGTATTAGAGTATCCAATAATATGGGGGAGGGAGTGTGCATTTCCTCAGGTCATGATTTTTCCAAAATGATAATAAGTATTTAAATTTGACAATCATTTTGATACTTTTTTGATGTAGGTATATAATAGGTATAATCTTGGGTATAATAAATGGTTAAAATTATGGATAAACCCTACTAGTTTAGACATAAAAAATTCTGAAACCTACTTGAGTTTATTTAAATCCTATTTATAAGAAATAATAAATATTTCAATGAAATTTTATGAAAGCAGACATTGAGAATTAACTATCGAAATACATACTACTAAAATTTCAGTCTACTTGTATTGCTTTAGATTTCTGGATTCATAAAACATATTTGGATTCAATACTGTATACATATTTAAATAAACAATGAACAAAGTAAGCTTATATTATCTCAGTAATTATGAACAAGATGTTTTTACTTTAAAACATAACATAATACAACTATTAATTACAAAGGTTAATAGAGATTATAATTACTTATATGGCATTATAATATTATATAGTATCTCCCTATTTCGTAATTATACACCATCTTTAGAGCTTCAGTGCCTTAAATTAGTGCATAGAATATCTTTCACACAAAAAATATACTCTAGAAAAGAGTCCAAAAATTGCTTTTGGGAATTTTATAGATTTATATTTATATGAAACTACCCTCATATATCCCATGCTACTTACCTACAACTGTTCAATTTTCTGTGTGAAGATTTGTTACAGGGGCAGCCTCTTATCCTGTCAAGTTCAACACTTCAACTGCTACATGCTTACGAAGATAAACATTTCAAGACTTTCAAGACATTTGGGTTGACCGCCTTGGCAGTGTGGTTAGCTGGTTGTTAAGTGATAAGCAACAGCCACTAACGGCACTGCCTCTGCGTACTCCTGTATCACATCAGTTTGAAGATTCGTCGAGCAGAAGCAAGAAATATTCTTCGTAGATTATACTATGAATGTTCATTGACTGAATTGGTTTTTTAATATTGTATGTTTGATAGTTATGTTGTCAATATAAATTTATAAAGAATAGAAAAAATTCGATCACGAGGCGGGACTCGAACCCGCATCCTTTCATCCGAAGCATTTGAATGCCATAAAACCAAAAATATAAATTCAGTTATGTTGTCGTTAATTATAATATTGTGTATATTTGACTGAATTGTTTTTTAATGTTGTATTTGTTGTTATGTGTTAGTAGATGTGTGATCATATTGTCAATATTGTTTTTATCTAAATACACTAGTTAGGTACCCACATGAAATTATGGATACAAATGTGCGGAGTCTTATTAAAACAATATTCATGTTATATTCTGAATTATTTATTTATCAATTAATTTCTGATAAAGCTATTTTTATGTAATTTTTATTTCCTCAATTTATTGATAAATATTGTATTCGAGTTGAGTTGAGCAAATGTAATGTTAATCGGTACATAGGCCTGTCTTGCTGAATAATAAATTATCTATTAACTCAAGCTTGCAAATAGACTTCTATCTATAAAAGACAATCAATGTTTATATTTTATGTGTGTATCGCAAAGATGTCACATTTATTGCCTTTTTATTCTATATTCATACGACGATTCATATACATATCTATATTTTTGCTTTTATTTCCTCATATACATATAACAAGTCATTTTTTGGTTCAATTGTATAAAATAAAGATGAATCCTCTACTATATTCCTGTTCATATAGAATTTGTTAGTCTATGCATATCCGTGGTTCCCTAATCCAAGTAGGTAGGTACTACAAAATACCAAGCCTGCAGAATGTGGAATAAATCTAAAATAGACACGCTATAATCTAGTGCTTTCATACACAACGTCAACGCATTCTGTCGCTAATGCACTAAAATAAATGCAATTACGTTCAGGTGCATTTATCGGAGAGGTGCCAACTCGACACTCGTGCTCGACACACGTGCCACCGACATAATAATTATTCACAACCATATTTGTAGCGACGTCTTGAGCTAAATAATATGGCTCGTTGTGCATTGACTGTGCACTTTCGAAAGATGAAAATTGTAATCATGTTTCTCATGTTTTGGTTATTGGACTTAAATGAAAATTTGTAAAGTATCAAACGATTGTGTTGTGTAAAAAATATAGACAGAAATAGAGTAACATAATGTTTTGGAAGTAGAAACAAATAAAGAGAAAGGAAATAAATAAAAATAAGTATAATAAAATGTTTATTACATTTTTCTACACATAAATTACATGTTTAGATGTTCAAATTACATACTGTACAAGTGGCTACAAACTAAAAATGCTTTCTTAATTATTACAAAAATATACGAATCTAACTTATTAGAGACCAAACGCATTGACAAATTAAAAAAAAAAAACTTTATTCGCATTCAGATATTGGAATTTCTACCAAGATAAAAAGTATATAAAAATAGTATAAGTATATTACACGCTCCTATATAAATTAGTGTCTAAAAACGAGTACCCACACCTAATTTAACATAATATACAAACTGAAGTTGTTCCTACGAGTCTATAATGTAGTCCACTCTTGTATTACTGTTTGTGTTAATGTTAACAATATAATATAACACCTACTAATTTGTTTTATTTATCATCTTATACCCTTGTTATTGTTAAATAAAATTATTGGTGGGTTCGCTAAAGGATAATAAAAACTAGACCACAGTATCATATATTATAGGGCGGAAAACATTGATTCTAATGATCACTGTATCAACCGTGTTTCATTCATAATTTAACAATCAAACTTGCATGCTTATATTAAAATGAAAAATATTAATATTATGAGCTTATGTATGGTTTTGATAATTTTGGATTACTTATTGTTAAAAATCATATGCAAAAATTACTATAAAATGTCATATTAGTAGTTCCGCGTTTCTCCACTAGATGGCATTCCTCCCCCACTTATAAACACGCTGCATTATTTTTGTATTCCAGCAATTCAATCATAAACGTGTATGAATCATTGAAAATGTAAAAAACAAAAAATAGGGTAAATTAAATTATAATGGCATAAGTTTTTATATTGAAAATTCAATATTTTGCCTTTTATTATTTCCAATTTCAACAACATCGATTACACATATGGACAATTATACAGTGTGAACAAGTTAAGACATTCAAAGAGGTAGTTGTTTTCCGTACATTCTTAGCGCATACTCCGATATTAAGATTAATATCGCTTCACTTCCAGTGATTACTCAAATGTAACCTAAGTATTGCTTTTACTACAATACCAGACAAATGTAACAGTGAAATTTAAACCTTAAAGCCTTAGGTTACACTCCATAATCGCTGGTTATGTGAATATTACCATTAACTATAGCTACATCATAACATACCAAACCAATGGGTCGACTTCTCTAAAACACGCCTCACCATTTTCATAATTTGAAGTACCGAAAATAAACCAGTAATGAATTGTGTTTGTGAAAATGTTAAGATAATTTTTATTACATAAAAATGAGGAAAACTGCAATTGAAAGTTCTGAAGATATAATCAACATGCATAAGACTAAAAATACTCCTAAAGCGAACCTACATTAATTCAGTGATTTGTTATTTCAGACATCGTTAAAATCCACTATATAGCCTTAAATTAAAGGTGCAATAGCTTAGATTCTATTTAATCTCCCTAAGCGCAGTCAGTTCCAATTGATCTACAAAAGGTACAAATAAATAACTAGCAAGTGAAAGTACTTACATACAAATATTCTAACTCTATTGATTTGTATATTGTTATAAAACGAAAGTGCAGGTACCCTATGTGGATGGTAAGCGTATCCGATAAATATCCTACCTTGTATATAGAGGCGGAGGGCTTTGCCCCATTCTTATATAATAGACACAAATAGTACTCCAATTTACGAAGACACGCCTATCATTTGCATAAAGCGTAAAACATTAACGTAAACAATGATTATTATTGTTCGGAATGGCTGAAAAAATGTCAAATGTCGCAATGAGTGAATGGTTTCTATTCTCTGTAGTAAACAAATGACGCAGGCGCGTCAACGTAAAAAGCAACTACATACTAGTATTAGTCGCTAGTAAAAAATATGACCTTCAAATATACTGAAACGAATATTCTAATTTAAATAATCGGTAAAGTTATTCTATGGTATGAAATAAATGTTGTTCCTATAAGTGATGTGATATTGTCGATATGAGCTTATATGTACTAATGCTCATCTCCTACAAAAATATACATTTAAAATAGTATAGGTAAATCAAATATTACAATAGGTTAGTCAATGGGACACATCCTTTAATCCTGTCCAATTATTAAGACCATGTATTTATTAAATATTATATTTATCGTCGCATAGTACCCACAACACAAGCCTTAATTGAGCTTACTGTGGGACTAGGTCGATTTGTGTAATAATGTCCTATAATATTTATTTCATATTTATTTATTTCATATTATCATGTATTAAGACAGTAATATTTTTGGTTTGATAAAACAATCTTTAAAAAAATAATTACAACCGAAGAATAATCTACTTTATTCACAAAAAATTTCAAACTAAAAAATGATCGTCCAAAATTTCTTAAATTACAAGTATTCCAATAACTTAACATAATGTACTTTTCGAGTTTCGAATTCCAATAAATATGTAAGTGTTCTATCACTTCGACATTAATCACAATAATTACTTATTAGGAACATAACGTTATCTACAAAAATATTTCATTTGGTTCTATTAGTCAATTTTAAGGGAATACAATAATGTCTAAATGAGTCGTTCCTTACCTTACTTTCCCAAACCAGTAAAGTCATGCATCAATCTAATAAAAATTATGAACTCTATGCTGGTGAATATGATGATTAATAAAATAACATTGGTTAAATAACTTGGTTGCAAGACGATAAGAGATATTATGTTGATATATGAATCCTATAAACCTATGTAAATATCCAAATCTATTCATTGGAGAAACAAGAAAATCAACCAAATCGAACTGATCTATGGGCATTTAAAAGTATGTCGATTAATCAAACCCAATTTGATAAGAAAAGATGTTCAAAATCTATATGCAGTGAAATTTTACTATAGCATTGAAGAAGATTAGCTTATAGTCATGCTGATGGGCAGTTAATATTTTTGGTGGAAAACTATGAATTACTACAGGATCAAGTAAAAATATGTATTTTAGAGTGCAAGCAAATAAAAACTATAGTTGTGAGTATGGATATGTAAAATGGATAGACAAATAATGGTATGACCACACTATACAGTCATATAAGTCATATTCAGAAAGGCTATGTGAGTAAAATTAGTTCCCTTTATACGTAAGCGCTTTATATGAATATAATCGACCCTATTACTTCATTTAATATAATTCTGAAACTTTAGGAATCTGTAGTTTTGTTAATTGATGGATATTCTTTACTGTATCAAAGAAATCGTCCATTAAAACCGTCTACAAACCAATGACCTTGAAATCCACATAGACATTCGCATATATACCACTTCATTCATACTATACAGTAACACGACAGACGGAAGATCGAAGAACACGACATAACAACGCGAACCCTTACCTAAACCAGCTATTTGTAATAATTTCACGAAGATACCATAAACCTTCAATTTATCATACAACTTTTTTAAACTATTTTATCACTACGAAAGATACATAGAGCTAATTTCGCCAAACGAAGTTATTCGGAACAAAATGTCATAAGGTTAAAAACAAACGAACGAGACAACTGAAGTATATTTCCTGGCTTATCAAAATATCAACCAATACATAACGATCGTAACTGTCAGTCTCTTTCTTTCGCTTTGAATTAAGTGAGATGGCAATACATTTAGTTCGAATAACTTATATGAAATAACTTATACAATGATATTATAAATTCAATGTTATTTAATTTAATCTCTTTCTTATTGTGATAAATTGAATATTGATGTTTTTATGTCCTTCGTGAAATTACGACACCACACGCAACCTCAATCGGAGCCAATACAACAACAACACTTCAAAATTTCTACATCTACCATTCTAAGCGAGGACCGACAAATTTTTATAAATACTTAAGAATAACTCCAAACATTATATTCGTTTAGTTTAAAATTACACTTAATGTGTATACATATTTTATTGTTTATTCTTAATTATTGCTTTGTTTCACTTATTCGTGTTCATGTTGGAATAAATTACTTTATAACTAATAAAAATTGTAAAAATGAAAGTTTTAAATCCGAGAAATAATCTCTTACTTGAAGTTAATATAAAATATTATAATAGTAACCAATCACGTCAGAAATGTTTACAGTAATTATTTAGTATGCAAATTTAAATTAATAGTACTACAATTCCCAATTAAGTAACCCTTATATGATAATAAACTAACTAAGGGCCGATTTTTCAATGCTTGGATAAAACTTATTCGTTGAATAATGTATAAAACTACCATTTTAAAAACGTATTCTAATTGCCCGTATTTGACAGTTTACGTGACATTTTAATATTATCGTCTAATACTTTATTGGACGGATAAGTTTTATCCAAGCATTGAAAAATCGGCCCTAAAACATATAACCGAAATTTGATCGAATTCGTTAAAAAATTCAAAATCTACACCCAGCCAAATAAGCCCCATAATAATAATACTGTTTTCGGTTTACACAAATTTAGAAATTTTGTGACGTAAAAACGTGAATATGTACAACTTAAAAGATAAAAAAATAAAAATAATCATGTCAATAAAAACGAAGAATGACTCCTAACAACAGAGATATAAGAGCCGAAGCTAGTAATTTTTATTGACATGATTCGGATCAACGCAATTCTTAAAATTCAAATTGAACTGTATGTCCTTTGTCATTGAGTACATTTTTGCATACTTAATAAAATCCAAGTCAAAATCTTGGAGATAACGAACTTATTGTTCAGAGAATAAGGTTGATATTTGCGTTGACCCTAAAGAATTTATCGGTACTCTCTTACCTACATATTATACCAACTACTGCTTACCAAACGTTTCAGGCTGCGAACACTTGAAATATTTCACTAACACACCAAATTAAAGCATAAATTCCAACTTCACATCACGTAAACAAATTTGTTCCTAAATATAATAGTATTAGAGTTTATTTTAAAATGAAAGAGATGGTTATTATATTTATGTTATGAGGGCGCGCTCGATGGCTCCATGCTCACTGCGGTTACTTGCATCTGGAATAATACATAATATATTTTTTTAAATTCCTCCTCCTCGTGAATTAATCTAGTTTTTATTGTGCAAGACTGTAAAAAATTAATATATCTGCTGCTATTATTTATTCTGAGTCGTAATGGTAAAATTTTATTTTTATAACATTATTAATAATTTCAATCAATTTACCAATCAGATATAGCGGCTCCGTTCTAGTTACCTTAATCATGGGTTCTCATGGGCTAATTACATAAACCTACTTATGCTACAAAATATACCCCCATTTTTTATTTTGTAAATAAAAAAATGGGGGTATATTTTCCTGGGTCCTACCTAAAAAAGGTAATATTTAAGCTTTTATTGTTATGAAAAAGCTACCTTATTCCTCGGCGATTGTGAGAATACACATTCAGGCATGTCAAGAGCGCGCTCGTCCAATACGGCTTCTAACGCCGCCGCAAGTTCCGAGCTTTCGGCAAATGTACTGCCGCTTTCCGCTATACAAATAACATGTAACTTTATGAATTATGAGTAGAATAAAAGGTTTTTATAAATAATATTATTACTCTCACGGATCTTTAAAAAATACAAACATTACGATTTTATTCCATTTTTTGTCAAAAAAAAAACATCTAAAAAAAGTACTGTCTTTTTTCATAACATAAAAATTACACATTGTATAATGATATAAAATAACGAGAATAGTACATAAGGCAGATATATAAGCTTACCTTGATTGAAAAACTCCGTGAACGCCTCATCGGGTATCTGACTCAACACTGAAGGATCCAGAATGTCATCGGGCGGCACGTGGCCAACCTCTGTTGAAAAAAAAAACAAATTTACTATTAGAAATTTTTATTTGATTGGAACAAATGAATCGAGTGAGTACCCTAGTGAATAAACATAATGATTTTCGGTAATATAAAAAGTACTTTTTAACGACACACCTAAATACCGTACTAACAATAATATTTTAATCTGTTATGTGTAAAACCCTCTCGAACTTATCGTAGCAATATTTTTGATACGAATAATGATAACTTACCAAGCTCACCAGAATTATTTGTCATGTATTCGCTCTCACTGAGACCGCCGACTACCGTGTCTTCAGAACTGTCGTATGATGAATTCGAGCAAGCGTTTATTTCTGAAATATTCATTATAAACTGTCTTTAAAATTCATTTAAACTAACACACTAGTTTAATTTTAATAAAAGTTAAATTTCAAGTTTCCACACACACAAGGAAGGGAATTAAGCTAAGAAATAATAAATACAGCTAGCTAATAAATACAACAAAAAGATGATAAAAAAAAGCTTTAATTAAATGAAATTATAGTATTGTCAATGATCCTTGATGAGTTACAAATTTCGAATTAAATCTGTCCATTTACAGTGAGTTAAAAGCGAGGCACACATACAAACATACAGGTTAAGCTAATATAAGCCTTTAAAAAAGAGATGGAAAATGTCTTTATTTTGATATTAAGTGGACTTGAGTAGTAACATCTATTAATTATGTTTGCGTGTAGGAGCGTAAATTTCAATTCAATGCATAAGGAAATGCAACAAGCGGAATGAATTGTAAATTTTCTTTTTCCTAGATATAAATGTACATAGTTTCTTGTGAAATTATACAACTATGACTATGGTACGGAAAATATCGATTCCATTCCCGATAATACGTACTTATAATAATTGATGATGATTGATATTTATTATTTATATAATATGTACCTATTAGATACGGACTCGCCTAACGCTCTGTCTGTCTATGTTGAGTTGGTAAACTGGGTCAGTATACAAAAATTATATTAATCGTATAAATAAAGAAATAAAAAAACTTATAAGCTTTTTATTTTCACCATATCATTGTGTGTGCTTTTTATGATATTATTGTGTTGGTTTTTATTATAATATCATCATATGAGTTTTTTATCATGTCATCGTGTGACCTTTACAATCCTATTTCTGTGTAGGCTTTCCATCAGGAACATAGCTACCTCCGTATCAGCCGTATCAATTATACGGGGGACCCATGGGCCCCTAACGTGGGTGTATCAAAGAACTAAGTTTAAAAATTGAAACCTTCATCTAAAAAAAGCAACAAAAACATTAAAGTTGTCCTACAAACTTAATACCAAAAAAAAAATTATACGGGTCCCATTCATCACGAAACGCCGCTGCTTTTCATTCTGTAATTGAGTGAGCTTTTTATCATCGAACGTACCTGACAGGCTCTGCGTGTGCACGGGCGGCCGCTTGAGCACGAGTGAGTGAGCTTTTTATCGGATACATACCTGACAGGCTCTGCGTGTGCACGGGCGGCCGCTTGGGCACGAGTGAGTGAGCTTTTTATCGGGTACATACCTGACAGGCTCAGCGTGTGCACGGGCGGCCGCTTGGGCACGAGTGAGTGTGCTTTTTATCGGGTACATACCTGACAGGCTCTGCGTGTGCACGGGCGGCCGCTTGGGCACGAGTGAGTGTGCTTTTTATCGGGTACATACCTGACAGGCTCTGCGTGTGCACGGGCGGCCGCTTGGGCACGAGTGAGTGAGCTTTTTATCGGGTACATACCTGAGAGGCTCTGCGTGTGCACGGGCGGCCGCTTGGGCACGAGTGAGTGAGCTTTTTATCGGGTACATACCTGACAGGCTCTGCGTGTGCACGGGCGGCCGCTTGGGCACGAGTAAGTGAGCTTTTTATCGGGTACATACCTGACAGGCTCTGCGTGTGCACGGGCGGCCGCTTGGGCACGAGTGAGTGTGCTTTTTATCGGGTACATACCTGACAGGCTCTGCGTGTGCACGGGCGGCCGCTTGGGCACGAGTGAGTGAGCTTTTTATCGGGTACATACCTGAGAGGCTCTGCGTGTGCACGGGCGGCCGCTTGGGCACGAGTGAGTGAGCTTTTTATCGGGTACATACCTGACAGGCTCTGCGTGTGCACGGGCGGCCGCTTGGGCACGAGTGAGAGAGCTTTTTATCGGGTACATACCTGACAGGCTCTGCGTGTGCACGGGCGGCCGCTTGGGCACGAGTGAGTGAGCTTTTTATCGGGTACATACCTGACAGGCTCTGCGTGTGCACGGGCGGCCGCTTGGGCACGAGTGAGTGTGCTTTTTATCGGGTACATACCTGACAGGCTCTGCGTGTGCACGGGCGGCCGCTTGGGCACGAGTGAGTGAGCTTTTTATCGGGTACATACCTGAGAGGCTCTGCGTGTGCACGGGCGGCCGCTTGAGCACGAGTGAGTGAGCTTTTTATCGGATACATACCTGACAGGCTCTGCGTGTGCACGGGCGGCCGCTTGGGCACGAGTGAGTGAGCTTTTTATCGGGTACATACCTGACAGGCTCTGCGTGTGCACGGGCGGCCGCTTGGGCACGAGTGAGTGAGCTTTTTATCGGGTACATACCTGACAGGCTCTGCGTGTGCACGGGCGGCCGCTTGGGCACGAGTGAGTGAGCTTTTTATCGGGTACATACCTGACAGGCTCTGCGTGTGCACGGGCGGCCGCTTGGGCACGAGTGAGTGAGCTTTTTATCGGGTACATACCTGACAGGCTCTGCGTGTGCACGGGCGGCCGCTTGGGCACGAGTGAGTGAGCTTTTTATCGGGTACATACCTGATAGGCTCTGCGTGTGCACGGGCGGCCGCTTGGGCACGAGTGAGTGTGCTTTTTATCAGGTACATACCTGACAGGCTCTGCGTGTGCACGGGCGGCCGCTTGGGCACGAGTGAGTGTGCTTTTTATCGGGTACATACCTGACAGGCTCTGCGTGTGCACGGGCGGCCGCTTGGGCACGAGTGAGTGAACTTTTTATCGGATACATACCTGACAGGCTCTGCGTGTGCACGGGCGGCCGCTTGGGCACGAGTGAGTGAGCTTTTTATCGGGTACATACCTGACAGGCTCTGCGTGTGCACGGGCGGCCGCTTGGGCACGAGTGAGTGAGCTTTTTATCGGGTACATACCTGATAGGCTCTGCGTGTGCACGGGCGGCCGCTTGAGCACGAGTGAGTGAGCTTTTTATCGGGTACATACCTGATAGGCTCTGCGTGTGCACGGGCGGCCGCTTGGGCACGAGTGAGTGAGCTTTTTATCGGGTACATACCTGATAGGCTCTGCGTGTGCACGGGCGGCCGCTTGGGCACGAGTGAGTGAGCTTTTTATCGGGTACATACCTGATAGGCTCTGCGTGTGCACGGGCGGCCGCTTGAGCACGAGTGAGTGAGCTTTTTATCGGATACATACCTGACAGGCTCTGCGTGTGCACGGGCGGCCGCTTGGGCACGAGTGAGTGAGCTTTTTATCGGGTACATACCTGACAGGCTCTGCGTGTGCACGGGCGGCCGCTTGGGCACGAGTGAGTGAGCTTTTTATCGGGTACATACCTGATAGGCTCTGCGTGTGCACGGGCGGCCGCTTGGGCACGAGTGAGTGAGCTTTTTATCGGGTACATACCTGATAGGCTCTGCGTGTGCACGGGCGGCCGCTTGGGCACGAGCCTGCGGCGCCGCTTGGGCTTGCGCGGCGGGCGCGGCGGCCGCGCGAGCCGGTTGCCCGCCCACACGCGCTTGCGTGCCGCTTTCTGTGGACGCCCCTCGCGGTTCAGGAGCTCGTAGTTGTCCTGTGGAATTGCAATAGAGTTCTTTTAATGTTTTGTGATAATTTATGTAATACATAGTTACATACATTTATAATACAGTACATTACATACGTAAGTTGAGAATTTTTTTGTCATCCACTCAGAAGTTTTTTAATCAAAAAGTAAACATCTTAAACCTTTTGCATTGAAATTTTCAACTACCCACATTGTAATAAAAACCGTGCAAATATTTATATTTATACAAAATAAAGCTTGAAAGTAGTAATAACAGAAATATGACTAAGTTTTTTGATAGCAAATTGAGCGCTAGGTCGTAGCCTCCTACATAAAGCTCATTATCCACTGACCCGCTTCCACGCGTGCTCCGGGCAGAGCGGCGTCTGCTCGTGCAGCGGCAGCAGCGGCTGCTTGCAGCGCTCACCGCCCGCGAACACGGCCGCGCACGCCGCGTACAGCCGCTGCTCGGGCGCCAGCGTCACGTGCGCGAGGCAGTAGCGCCCGCACGGCAGCGGCGTTTCGCTGCACTTCTCTTCTGCGCACATGTTGGACGCGTTTGCGTCCAACTTGCTGCTCTCGCCGCCTGACCACCCACTTGCTCTGTATATAAGTTATTTTAATTTTTTTTTAAAGCTGCTATAAAAATGACATTTTACATGACATTTACATGACAGGATAATAAACTATTATAACAAAATGAATCGTCGATCAGACGACAATAGATTTATAAGCATTTTTTTTATATATTTTTTGTTACTTAGAGAAACATGTCCAGAAGTATAAATTGAACTATTGTCTTGTAAATGGGTTTTGGTAAGTGACAAATAAATTATTTATGAAGATTTGTCAGTAGGCCAGAGGCATAAATAAAATTATGTATGTAGTTATGTTTTGCGGCAACTATACTTGCCTCAGTTTTCTGCGCTCTTGTAATGATAACGTTGAAGACATACCACGCATCGCCAATAAATGATTCATAGTTTGTTGTGGAAGACGGCAAGAACTTTTTCCATTCAGTTGTTTCTGTAATTATTAAAAACTTTTAATAATACCTCAAAAAATTACATATACTTATTAATAAGTAGTGAATAATGTCCTATCATTACCATCACGAATACAGTAATGTAACTCTTATTTATAAAAAAAAAATCTGAAATTAGAATTTTTTTTTTGAAATTGAAATTACCTTAATCTTCCAAACTAAGACGCATTACCTTTATAAGGGTAGCCAAAGCTTTATGCTCATTATGTTTCTTAGTCAAGTGCATGCTGGTAGCGGTTCTCATGACGTGTCTCCTCATGGCCGCCCTCCGTAACTCCAGTCGTGCGCTACGGGACTCCGCTGCACTTTCTTCTACACATACCGGACCGGAGGCAGATTCTAAAAATATATTAAGTTCTAAATATTTGAGATTTAAAATCATTACCATTTCCTATTGCAAGAGACAAAGACAGGATTCATCCCTCTCCATCCAAAATAAATAGGTTATAATTTTTTTTAATTTTAGCAGTAAAAATTGTAATGTTGCCAATAAATTACAAAATTATATTCTTACATTTATTATTAGTTTCCAATGTTTAATTAATAAATTCTAAGTAATAGATATAAAGTAAGTCAGTAAAACATGAAAAAGTTCATTGAGATATACATATGGAGACGACACCGCCTACATCACTTATGTTCCGCTCAACATACGCCATATGGCGTAACTGCACGCTCATTTTTTATTTGTTTTAAAGTGAAACGCATCAAATATGCCTTCGTGTGTGTTACGATATTGCACAAATAATACGGAAAAGTGCAAAGGAATAACTTTCATCGGTAAGTACCTAACTAGATAATAATTTTTAAAACTTAGTTAGAGCAAAAAAATGGCGCACAGATTTTGTTCGTGGTGTCTCCTCCATACGTAGTAATATTATCTCAATGGAAAAAGTTATGTTTATTACAATATTGTACCTGTAATAATTTTTTTTTATTTTTGAAACCCAATAAAATAAATGAAAATAAATATTATATATACTTAACATATGGATAATTCAATAAATAAAGACTTCTGAAAAGACACATTGTGTTTAAAATGAGTTTTCAATAACATGTAAGTAGAGTTACTGAGTTGTAATACAACATTTGCAAGAGGTTAAAAGTTCATTGCATTTAGATACTTTATGCAATAAAATAGACTTGCATTCTTAATCTTATTATACTTTAGCTGTATGACATTGCACAAAGTGAATGTTGTATTTACTTTTACATTTATATTATTTTAAAATAGCCCGATTTGAATGTTACTCTATTACATTTATATTAAAGGTATAATTTTATGCATAATAAAAAAATAAATACCATTTCTATTCAAACTAACTACATCACAATAAAAATGTACCAAAATCGGGCATATTGTCATCATCGCTGCTGCTACTCTCAAGCTGTCTGAACGGATTCCACTTCTGTGCGTCCAAAGGTCCACATTGAAACAACTCTTCATCGGGCGCGTGCCATGTCTTTATTGGCACTACTAATGCTCTGCACTGTGTTGGTATCCGTTGTAACGCCTCATGCATAATCGGCCCTCTGCCCTTTTTCACTTTCGCCTGCGATGGTTTAACTGAAAGAGATATGTAATTTACTTGTAAAGACAATGTAACAGATCCCATTCATTAATTGTTTAAATTCTTGGTAGTTTTTTTTTTATAAAAACAACCTATAAACAGAATGTACGAAATACCTTATAAAATATGTAATAAGTTTATATAGTTTTGTTTTTCTCTCTATTTCAATTATATTTGAGTAAAGATGTTGAGATAGTTATTTTATTTTTTGTAAACTAATTCTTAATTTAAATTATTAATACCAATTCTTGATTATTTTTTTAATTTTGACAAGAATTCATAGTGAAACTAACCTGTTGATGGTTTTTTGGGAGCAGGTGTAGGTTTAACAGGTGCAATAATAGGTTCAGTCTTAACAGCTCCCATTTGGCATTCAGTTAAACATTGCTCTCGCTTGAAAACATCTAGAAATGTCTCCTGCCCACCCTTACCCACTGAAGTTGTCTTTTCATTGCTTATATTACTGTTAGTAATACTGACTTTACCAGTCTGTGATGTGGTATGACCCTTTGGGCTATGAACACTTGGCCGTCTAATCGCAGTGACGTTGACTTGATTCGTACAATTGATTTGACTTTGATGCTTTTTTACTTTGGTATTTATAGCCTTACTCTCAACTAACTTGTTTTCTGTACTACTTATGTTTGGTTCATAATGACCATTCAAAACTGGTTCCTTCAATTCTTCCTTTATATCGCCATTGGTGAGCACTCCCAGAATATCCAATTCTTTATTTGGACTATTGAGTAGTTTCATTTTGTCATCGACTCCATCAGAGAATATAAAATTATCATCGGTCTGACTGACAGTAATCTCTCCGGCAATAACATCAGAATCATGAAATGTGTATAAATCATTGTGATCTATTTTGAATTTTGTATGAAAAAAGTTATCAGTTAAATGGGGTATATAAGCTTGTTCATCGCCAGAACTATCATGAATGAACATGTTTACTTCACTATTGCAACTTCCAGGCACACTCTCAACAGCCATTTTATACTGGGACGCACAACTCGCATCGGATATATTTTGGGGAATACCACTGAAACTACATGTACAACTTGTATAAGTAATTGTTACGTGATTTCAACATTCGTAATCTCTTTCGAAACTTTATACTTACCCCACATTTTCTGAAGCACTCAAATAGGACATACTGGGTACATTTTACAACCTAATGTTATAAACATAAATAAGTGAAATGCAACAAGGTCATTGGTCCCAATGCTACACTGAAATATAAAGTTGTAGTTTGTTTAATTCTTGAGGATGTTATTTGTTGTAAAATACGTATTATTTTGTTGGAAAACGAGATAAGACTTCTTTTCTATTACAATGACAAATAACATGACATATGTCAAAAATACCTAAAACGATTAATTTACGAAGAATTATTGAATAATTTGTCTGAAGAACGTTTAGAAATAGCAAATATTAAAATAATAAAATTGTCTTATGCTTTTTATCTAGAAAAAAATCACTGCTAAAGCAATTACAAAAAGAGAATAAGCCAACAATAAAATATGCGTCTCGAATGTTATTTATCACGTTTAAACTTGTAACATATATTGGATTACCTGTTAACAATAACAGTACTGAATATTTAAACTATATAAACAGTATTCTACACACAAATATCTTTTTAACGAAAAGCTTTGTTGTACAAACTTATTTCAATAACATCAAAATGATTAATGATTGACAGATCACAGAAAACCAAGTTAACCAGATAGGACAGTTATGCAATGCGTTCAAGTATAAATTATTTGTTATACATTTCGGGGTATGATAAAAATAAAAATAATTTTATAAATTGATTAAAATAAGTTAAAATTATTTCTACATCGGTAGTTTTAAATACTTTAACTGTTAAAAATTAACAAATAAAAAGAAAAATAATCTATTTTGGATATGGTAATTTGAAAGTAAGCTGTCAAAATTCATCTTAAAAGACTATTGGCTATCCCACAGCTGATAGTTCTATTGATTGGTTACCATAAAATAGGGATACCATTTTATATTTACAACCCTTTTTTTACATAATCACTGTATAAACCATGTATAAACACAGTTCTTGTTTTGAGTCGTCTTTTTACTCAATATATTTTTACAAAATTAAATGTCTACTAAGTATACTCAACAATAATTACACTCATTGATTCTTAAATATCAAAATATGAATTTTAATTAGAGTTAAGACTACTTGCGGTTTGAATTCGCCGCCATATTTAAATTTAATTTGAGAACCCCAAATTTCGAAGCGTTGTTGTGAATCCAATATGGCGATATCTGATGTTTTAATATTTTGAAGGTACGTCAATTTGACGATTCTGTAATGTGTATTCCGGTAAATTCTTGTTTTTCGCGTTAATTAAGTATGGTAATGCAGTTCATGATAAAGTTTTAATTTTATAGTGGTTTATAAAAGTGTAGTGAAAGTCCTACGGATTGTATTGTTTTGTTTGTAATTTCCGATAATTTCGCGATTCCATTGTACGAAAATTTAATGAGTTCAATTGATATTTACATTTCTACTTATCAGTAAACGTAACTGTCTAAACGTATGCGTAGATATATTGTTATACAATGTTGTGTTTTTGTGAAGAATCGAGAGACGAATGTAATTAGAGTAATTATGTATATATATTTTTCTATATGAATATTTAGTGGTTATGTGTACAATATAAAAGTATTTTTGTTGCAGAAGTCTATATGTTTTCTTACCAATGGGAGTTAAATAATATAAGAATACGGTGCATATGAATAGCGCCAGAATACGTGATTCATAATTTGAGTACATATTTGTAGTTGCGTTGAATATAATGACTGACACTAGACGAAGAGTGAAGCTCTACGCTCTGAATGCTGACCGGCAGTGGGATGATAGGGGAACTGGCCATGTTTCATCTTGTTATGTAGAAAGGTTGAAAGGCACTTCCTTATTGGTGAGAGCAGAATCTGATGGAACATTATTGTTAGAAAGCAAAATACAACCTGATACAGCCTATCAAAAGCAGCAAGATACTTTAATAGTATGGTCAGAAGGGGATAATTTTGATTTAGCTTTAAGTTTTCAAGAGAAAGCGGGCTGCGATGAAATATGGGAAAAAATTTGTCAGGTAAGCATGATGTTTGGAAATTTCCATCATTACTTTTAGGATTTGTATATACAGTCAAAACCGTTTATGGCGACATCGTTTAGAACAACATACCGGTTAAATTGACCAAAATCAAAGGTCCTGGCTGAGTGTTATATGACCGCCTTATCGAAAACATTGGTTTTTACGACATTGTTTACTACGACATACCGCATTAAGCGACCACATTTGGTTAATATTTTCGGAGTATTATATCTGTAGAACAACTGGCTCAGCTGTATTGTAAACAATTTGAATAGGTAACTGTATCCACATCTGGCACGGTATAATAGTCAATGGCTATTATCGTAAAAGTAATCAAAGTTTAGGGTCTTTTGTAATTCTTAGAAACAAAGCACATGCATGCAGTACCTAGCCTGAAGGCCCGCTTCGTCATATCTCTTAAGTCAGTTTGTTACTTTGTTACTTATTGTTGAGTTAACTGTGAAAATTGTAACATGTCGCAAAAAAGAAAACAAATCAATATCGAAAAAAAATCGCGTATTATTTCAAAGCTACCTGGCAAAAGAATATAGTGTATCGTTTGGAAAGAAAGGGAGAAAATTCAAATCCGGTTGTTACAACTATCGGTTTTTACGACTCAATATGAGTAGTCCCTTCGATGTCGTTATAACAGATTTTGACTGTATTAATAATAATAATTTCAAAACTCAACTGATTTAAAACATCAACTTTATTCTTATAGGTTCAAGGAAAAGATCCTTCTGTTGAAATTACTCAGGACATAGTAGAAGAATCGGAAGATGAAAGGTTTGATGAAATGTCTGATAATGTACAGCCAGTAGAGCTGCCAGCATGCGAAATGGGTCGTTTGGAAGACATAAGTGAGTTGGTCAACAGTTGTCTGGTGTCACCTGCAAGGAAAGACAAATTGGCAGCTGCATTAGAAACTCAACACTATATCAAAAAACTCCTCAATCTATTTCATATGTGTGAAGATATTGAGAACATTGAAGGATTGCATCATTTGTATGAGATATTTAAAAGCATTTTCCTTCTCAATAAAAACACACTGTTTGACACAATGTTTGCTGATGATACTATATTTGATGTAGTGGGCTGTCTAGAATATGATCCTAGTTTACCCCAGCCCAAGAAACATAGAGAATATTTAAGAGAGCTAGCAAAATTCCGAGAAGCCATTCCTATAAAAAATAAGGAACTACTCGCCAAAATTCATCAAACATACAGAGTACAGTACATACAAGATATTGTATTACCGACACCTACAGTTTTTGAAGATAATCTGCTAAGCACATTGTCCAGTTTTATATTTTTCAATAAAGTAGAGATAGTGAAACTAATAGAAGAGGATGACAAGTTTCTTACAGATTTATTTAAGTTACTAATGGATGATAAGACCCCTGACCCCAAGAGACGAGATTTAGTTCTATTTTTAAAGGAGTTTTGTAATTTTTCACAAAATCTGCAACCACAAGACAAAGATGCCTTTTATAAAACATTAGTTTCATTGGGGATCTTGCCAGCCCTAGAAATAACACTAAGTATAGATGATCAGAAGACCAAGACTGCATCTATAGACATACTGACTTATATAGTTGAGTTCTCACCATCAGTTGTAAGGGATTATACTTTACAGCAAGCAAGTAATACTGAAGAGGTAAACTATGCTTTTTGTCAATCAATAACTTAAAATTTTATGTATACTTGAAATTTCTTAAATGCAAACTGCTATTTTTTGTTTCTTACATTGGATTCAAATTTCAATATACACATGATTTTTATTGGACCAAAACATCGTCCAACTCATAGTTTTGATTCTTATTATTAATTGATAGGTTCTTTAATGTAACAAATTGTTTTTATTTTGGTGGTGTAATTTTGTTTTGTTTCCTGACCTTATTTAATCATTGAGTAATTGAGTTATCACAGATATTGAGATAATTTACTCTTACATACTTTAAGATACTTAATTTATCCTTAATTATTCTAGGAGCAGATGCTTTTAAATATTGTGATAGAACAAATGCTAAGGGATCGAGACCCTGAATTGGGCGGAGCTGTGCAACTAATGGGTGTATTACGCATCCTCCTGGACCCAGAGAGTATGCTTGCGTCAGTCAATAAGAGTGAAAAAGCCGACTTCCTTAATTTTTTTTACAAACATAGTATACAGACATTAATAGGTATGTATATTTTTTAGGAATTATAAGTCTTGTCTTTATAATAATGACTTAACTTTTCAGTATAGTAAATAGTGTGTTTATTTATATTTTATAATATACAATAATGATACTTCAATTTCGAATATATGAAATAAATAAGGAATAAAAATACATAAATAAGTGTTTATAAATTAGTTGAGTCATTGATAGTTTGCTTTGAATCGTTAATGAATATTTATTAAGTTTTACAATTGAAACAAAAGTGTAAATAAGTATTTACAACTCTTTAGTTATAGTGAAACTAAAATATTTGTAGGAAACAGATATGAAAGCATTTCAATTTTTTTACTGTTTAATTGATAAGTAATCCCCATAGCCATACTTATACAATACATTGCAATGCATTAAAAAAATGTTACTACTTACTAGTTTATCTGAAAAATATATACATTTTAATAATATATTATAATATCTTGTTTATGTGCTGTCAAGTGTTAATGCAAGTAGGAATGATGCAGCACATTTTGTCCTAGTAATCTCAAATAATTCAAATTCATAATAAACTATCACTTTTATAAACAGAAAAAAGTCATTGAAACAGAAAATTTGACATTACAGCTCCATTATTAGATAACACAACGGGGGAGAAGCCTCTCAAAGAAGACTACCACACTGTGCAACTACTGGGCTTAGTTTTAGAACTCCTGGCTTTCTGCGTCGAACATCACACATACCATATCAAGACATGTATATTAAATAAGGTATGTTCAGCAGTCGAGTTTCCTTCAGGCATGATGCATAAGTTATTAACTACTAGCTTCCGCCCACGACTTTGTACGTGCATCCCCGTTTTTCCCCGTTCCCGCAAGAATTTCGGGAAATCCTTTCTTAGCGGATGCCTACGTCCTAACATCTACCTGCATGCCAAATTTCAGCCCGATACGTCCAGTGGTTTGGACTGTGCGTTGATAGATCACTATATCAGTCACCTTTGAGTTTTATATAATATATAGATTTACTTATCTGTAAATGTATGACATTAAAAAGATGTAATGAATAAGTTTTAATCCACTTAGTTATTCTATGTACTTAACTTAGTTATCCAGTACCATGTAACATAACATTTAACACATGAAATATATTATGTATTGAAATAATAAGAAAAATCTGATATTGTTTTGTTCCATACAAGTGAGTGAGTTACATTGTCGTACTAAATTTTTCTGTGAAAACATATTTCTTGCTTTTTTGTCAGTAGTTAATGTTAAATAAATAAATAAAGATAAATATTTATAAAATAACCATAAGTTTTCATAGAATTATGGATATATTTTGCTATTCCGGTAAGAATACTTCTCTTTGTAAAATTTATATTTATATTGTTTCCAGGATCTCCTACGGCGCATTTTAGTGCTCATGAGATCCACGCACACTTTCCTCGTCCTGGGTGCACTAAGGTTCATGAGGAAAATCATTGCACTCAAAGATGAATACTACAACCGTTACATAATTAAGGGCAACCTCTTTGCACCAGTGATAGATGCGTTCCTTAGGAATAATGGAAGGTAATATAATATAAAACTTAATTCATAATTATTACTTCATACTGAAAGAAAAATAAGTTATAGTATTGATCAATTAACTTAGACCTTGTGTATTATCTGGCAAACAAACTGCCACTTAAAATAGACTAGCTAGATAACAAATTAATATTTATTGATAATACTTGACTAGTGAATTAGTTGAAATAATATTTGATCTAGACAAAAAATCATTTTGGCTCATAAGCAAACAGGATTTCATTCAAAAATGATAGGACAATTATGTCTATTTAGTATCCTACCCAGTTGTTGATAAATATATGAGATTGATTATTACTGAATTTAATCATAAATTCTTTAAATAGATTAATTGAAGGAATCATTGGCTGGTTAAGTTCATTAAGTAATTTTCTTTTCTAAATGATTTAAAACTAATTTTTTCTTTATAAAAATGTATTTTCTGTTTTGTTTTTACAGATATAATTTATTAGACTCGGCTATATTAGAATTATTTGAATTTATCAAACTGGAAGACATCAAATCACTATGTTCGCACGTCGTAGAAAACTATGGGAAGATCTTAGAGGATGTTGAATATGTGCAAACGTTTAAAACGTTAAAATCGCGATACGATCAACATCAAGATAAACTCAAGGAGAGAGATAGAGGTTAGTGAGATATAGTAGAGAAATTGCATTTTTCTATTGTGATAGTAACAACAACAAAAAACACGAAATATAGTTTAAAATACCTGTAACCATAGCATTATTGAAGTAGATGGTACGCTGAAGATTATTTATAAAAAAAATTGGTTGTTTGTAAAGTAGGTTTACGATCGAGATGTTTACGTGATAACGTCTCATTGGTGGCAGCGCTCGAGATGAGACGGGAGATCGGTCCGTCTCTCTCTCGTTATACCTGCGGTCGCGCTCGTGAGGTTTTGGTGTGACACAAGTTTCTGAACATGTCACCCGACTAAAACGATTTTAAAAACGTTATCACGTTAAAAACACGGTTAATAAACTTGTAAACAACATTATTTCGGTCATGCAGAGAATTTTTACATGTAAGGAAAAATAAATTCTACAACGACTAAATAAACATGACATTAATATTTACCAAGAGGTAAGTAGTCAATTACGTGTTTACACAAAGCAAGAAGTCGTAAAATGCCCTAATTACTAGCAAATAATATAATTAACAAAAACCTATAAAGATTGCACTTTGGTTCAACTTGTTCATTGATTTGTTAACCAGTTATAACTGAGTTGAAAGCTTTGACCCAAATAAATGATTGTATTTATATTGAAGGCCATAAACACGTTTTTTATAGGTGCATAATGTAAGTGGACCAATACAGTTTTGAAAGTTATTATCATACCTGATTCTATAAATAATTTAAATTGTAGTTTTGTATGTATTTGTATATTTTTGAATATTTTAATATTTGCTTACAGATTGTTTTGTTCATATAAAATTTAAAAATAATTAAATTAAAATACTTTTATTTTAATGCCTATATTAGTGTCTATAATATGAATAAATAGTATCGTTTATTTATTATAATTTTGAATAAGAATTTTAACAGATTCAAAGAGTGTCAAAAAATGTTATAATTTGTGTATTATTTAATTTTATTCAAAGTTATTGTTATTTCTGAACACTTTCCATAGGGCTATGTAGAAATATTGTAGTAACTGTGCAGTAACAAATCAAAATTATAATTTATGTTTTTAAGTGTCAAAAGTGTTTCCTAGTAATTGAATAATGACACTTACATTTCTATAAACCCTACAAGGGTTTAACAAGGGTCTACAGAATTTAGTAGCCATGTTCTTCTTATAATAAGAATTTAGTACACATAAATACATAATAATAACTAAACCCCACAAATTCCAGTGAGCGGCAGCGTGGCGGTAGCGGAAGCGGTGGTACCATCTCTATTACGTACGAGATACCGACGCGAGGCGCGGCAGCCGGACGACGAGGAGGAGATGTGGTTCAATGACGAGGACGAGCTCGAGGATGAGGCACCATTAGATGCGCCAGCTACGCACGCGCATCACGCGCTAGACGCGATTGGTACGGGTTTATTTGTAACTAGCTTATGTGATCCTGGTACATGAACCGGACGATGAGAAGATGTGGTTCAACGACGAGGACGAGCTTGAGGATGAAGCACCATTAGACGCGCTAGCTACGCACGCGCATCACGCGCTAGACGCGATTGGTACGGGTTTATTTGTAACTAGCTTATGTGATCCTGGTACATGACCCGGACGATGAGAAGATGTGGTTCAATGACGAGGACGAGCTCGAGGATGAGGCACCATTAGACGCGCCAGCTACGCACGCGCATCACGCGTTAGATGCGATCGGTACGGGTTTATTTGTAACTAGCTTATGTGATCCTGGTACATGGACCGGACGATGAGAAGATGTGGTTCAACGACGAGGACGAGCTCGAGGATGAGGCACCTTTAGATGCGCCAGCTACGCACGCGCATCACGCGCTAGACGCGATCGGTACGGGTTTATTTGTAACTAGCTTATGTGATCCTGGTACATGACCCGGACGATGAGAAGATGTGGTTCAATGACGAAGACGAGCTCGAGGATGAGGCACCATTAGACCCGCCAGCTACGCACGCGCATCACGCACTAGACGCGATCGGTACGGCCTTTAGTAAAATTTCTCAATTAAAATTATTACAGATAGAAAATACCCCATTCGTCATCATCAGCCCATTTCCCACTGCAGGGACACGGGCCTTCTACAAAGGGTACAGGGCTTAATAAAACCAACATATACACCATTAATTAACTGTAGCTTATTTTTTTTTTAATTATTATAATATGTTTCCTTATAGGTAAAATAGTGGAGAAGAAGGTGTGCACGAGCGCGGAGAGCGTGAACGGGCCGAGCCGCGTGCTGCTGACGACGGCGGCCGCCAAGCCGGCGCACGCCGACGTTCAGGTATCCACGCCCAGATTACTCAATAAGGTAATTTAGATCCCTACCACCCTTTGCAACGCTTCGGGAACAAGGGCAAGCGCCATAGCAGATTCTGTTGGGTCGGGTTTAATAGATACCTTTTTTTTTATAGTGGGGAAATCTTCCAAAGATACCCACGGCCCCCGGGGAAGGAGCCGTGGGTTATGTCGGATTCTTACCGACCCCACTGTGTTTCCGTCCCCGTCGACCCCGTCGAGCCGCTTTAATGATGGGGCCGCGGGTATTGGTTAGAATTCTTCCGCGACCAGGATTTAATAGATACCTGCTTCATTACCATGCTTCAGATAACGTTGAGCGGTTTAATAGATGTCTAGTTATCTATTTAATTTACAACGCTTCGGGAACACCGACAGGCGCTATGACAGATACCGTTTGGTCGGGTTTTATAGATACCTATTTACTTTGCAACGCTTCGGGAACGCGTGCACGTACTACGGCAGATTCCACTGGGTTGCCTATTTACTATATAACGCTTCGGGAACGATTATCTTCATTTTTTTAATTATTTCGAACGTCGGGGAACATATTATGTAATTTTTCCAAAGAGTCCTTTGTGTTGAAAATGTCGCTTTTAATGTATATTATAAGCAATGAATGTGTAAGCTTTTTCGCATTTTACACTCATTCTGGGTGTTTTATTATTGAATTAAAATCAGTTCAGGCTCCTCTAGCTTGTATTTTATCCGCCTGTCATTTGTGTATATAAATGCATGGTTTAAGATATAAAGCGATCAATGTGGTTTTGCTTACGATGAAGCTTTTCATACAATATTCACTTACTTACATAATTCAAATTGTTGCTGCTAATTAATATCATGCCTTTATGATTTTTAATTTGGTATATTATGTTCTATATGAATCTATGATAAGAAATGTATTAATTATACAATATATACATTCTCAAATAAGCTCCTAAATCATTTAAAATTTTTATACACTACTGAAAGACATATACATAATATATGAATTATTTACAAATAATTAGTTTCCAACATTGTCATAAACCACTATTTCGAACATTTTGAATCTTAGATCTGTAGAAAAGCTATAGAATATTTTATAAAAATGTGTAATTTGGAATAATATACATTGTTTTAATGTTCTCATTCAGAGTTATTTTTATTACTTTTATGTATTAAAACCAATGAAGCATAGTTTATCACGATACCACAACATGAGCAGTGTACAATGTACAGTGGATTTCGGTTATAACGACGACGGAGGGACCACTTGAATGTTGTCGCTATATCCGGAGGTCTCTATATCCGAAATAATAAAAAATCACGTAGGGTAAAAGCCGGATAGTTGCGCCACTTTTCAAAAAAGCTATATTATGAAAAATTATGTACTTAATAAGAATAATGCAACATGTATATCAAAACATAGGTCTTTGAACCATCATATTAGCCTATTTTATTAAACATAGTTATTAAAGGTTTTCAGTAAATCCTATTTTATTTGACCTCTCAAATGAAGGATAGTTGCCTAACGTAGCGGATAGTTGCCTATCGTAAATAATACTTCAGAGGATACTTGCCTCGTGAGGGGATAGACGCCTCACAATATTTTTTTAAATAAAAACAAATTGATATCAATTCACTTTATCAGTCTTTATTATTTGTTTTGCTGTTTAATTAAGAACTAATCAACATTATACATTTTTTTGCTATAAAACTATAACAATATAACAAAAATAGTCTCTAAATTAGTTATAATCACATATTAGTAAAATTATTGATATTTATTTATTTGACACTTCATTACACACATTATTTTATAAAATATAAAAGTAAATAATAAATCACAAAGTTACAGCTTTAATATGTGTAACGGGGCGGCCTTATCACTTCAGAGTGATCTCTACCAGGCGACCCCTCAGGCAAAGGACAAGTGTTTGCTGTATAAAGGGAGGCATCAAAATCTTATTTTAAAAACTAAACAATATTTTATAAACATACATATTAATTAATAATATATACCTACTAAATGATAAACATACACATATAAAATAATAGTTATTAGTTAATTACTTAAAGTATTAGGGTCACTACTCGGAGCCATATTCCAGATCTAACAATTCTAAAAATATTTATCTTAAAGATAGAAGAAGAATATGGCAATCAACTTTGGCGTTATTCATCAGAAGCGAGGGATTTCATCTTTCCACATCGCATGCAATACAGTTTCATCCATATTAAATATTCTATCCGGTTTACCCAGCAATTCATTCTCAGTTAAGACAGTAATAAGTACCTAGATCAAAAATTTTTGCAATGTCTTCTCTGTTGAGACCCCTCGCCCTTGATAAACCCTCAGCTTGCCTGAAAACTATTTCGGGATTTCTTTCCAAAAAGCTTTTTAACCATTGTGGCCCAGCCGTTTTTGTTTCATTGTTAAATTTTCGGCAAACTGGTAAGCTAGTTGATGAATTGTATTTCTTTCAGGAGGAAATCCTGCGTCTCCGAGCTTTAATATAAATAAATAAATAAATAAATAAATAATAAATAAATATTATAGGACATTATTACACAAATCGACCTAGTCCCACAGTAAGCTCAATTAAGGCTTGTGTCGTGGGTACTAGGCGACGATAAATATAATATTTAATAGATACATATATAGATAATAACACCCAGACCCAAGAAAAAATATATGAGTCACTAGTATTTTTTCATTTTCAAAACCAAGGAGTATTAGTAAGGAGGAGTATTTTCCTGGAAGTTAAATAAAAAATTAGCGAAATGAATATTGTACCGGCACGGAGATGCCTTATTACCAATAAAAACGCAATAATATTAATATTTGCTAGTGAAAGAATTTATAGTTGCGGATAGTTGCTCCGAGAGCAACTATCCGCACAAGTTTCTAAGGCGACTATCCTTATTGATACGGATACTTGCCCTTTTTATTTGCGAAATAAATCAACAATATTTAGCAATAAAATGTAATTAACAGTATAATTTAAAGCCTAATACACGCAAAGAAACATAAACTATATTGAAATCACAATTAGTAACAAAAATATTCAATACAAATGACTTACCAATATAGTTTCAACGCCTATAGAAGTTTCACCACGGAACAATTTCGCTAGCACGGATGAAACGCGTGGGTCTACACTAACGATTGACGTGGCACTGAGGTCTGCAGGAGGGGTACTTACAACTATAGTAAAGCGTTATTGCCACTAATGTCCGTAACATAGTGTATTCGAAACTGCGGCAAGTATCCCACTGGCGCAACTATCCGGCTTTTACCCTACATTATGTATACATACGTAGTTATTTATTTATCACTTATTTATATTATACAAGGCTTTTATTAAAAAAACGAGTTATAGTGCACTGCTTAAGTTTAGACTTTTGTGCACGCTGTAAGGTATATTCCATTTTCATAATTCCCTCTACATCTAAATTATTACTGGCTTCTCCAAATAAACAGTACTTTTTGAGCGTTGTAATAGCACATAATGCAATGAAATTGATACGTAACTGATTCATAATTTTAACTTCATGCACGTGCTAAGTAATCCTACACAGAAACAAATCACTTGACCATCTGCGAATGTAAACAAAAGATTCTTATCCTTTGTTTACATTCCTACATAATACAAGCTTAGTTAAATAGTTAAAGTTGATGAATGAGTCTTTGCGCCTTTGCCGACTCCGTCTCAATATCCGCAATGAATTTCTAGGAATCTGTCCCAAATAGTTCATAAAAACAAGTCGTTATACCCGAATTAGGCGTTATATCCGGAGTCGCTATTGCCGAATGGATTTATACGAAAGTATGCTTCAAATTCTAGGGACGTAAGTTCGACGTCGCTATAACCGAAAGGTCGTTACAACCGAGGTCGTTATTAATGAAATCCACTGTACTTACATAAAAAAAATATCATCCATTTCGTTTCATGTGTGTGTGCAATTTAACGTAAACCGCTTTTTCCGCCTTTTACAATGTTTCCCATACGTAATGCACTACATATAACTTGCAGGGTCTGGTGGACTACGACGGCGACTCGGACGAGGAGGAGGAGAGCGGCGGCAGCGGCAGCAGCAGCGGGCCGAGCGCGCCCGGCGAGGAGCGCGACGCTAAGCGGCCGCGGCTCGCGTAGTGCCCGCCCGGCAACCTCGCGTAATACCCGCCCGGCAACAGCGCGCAGTGCCCGCCCGGCTACCTCGCGTAAAGCCCGCCCGGCAACAGTGCGCAGTGCCCGCCCGGCAACAGTGCGCAGTGCCCGCCCGGCAACCTCGCGCAGTGCCCGCCCGAGCGCCGCCCGCCCGGCAACCTCGCACGCACGTTTCAAGGAATATAACACCCCCCCAGCGACCACGTCTCGCCTGACCTGTGCTACGGATGCTACGTAAGCCCTTTATATTTTATAAGTGTACGAGTATGTGTTGCCTATATTCTCGATGTTCCCGTACACGATTGTCTCACGTTACGCCGACGTATCCGATTACAGAATTATATTATATTTATTATTGCGCCGCGCCCGACCGATCTAGCATCGGTCCAGCGGCTATTTATGATAATCGGTAATGTAAAAGAGTGTGTTATGTTTGAAAATTGCGGCCGACGTTATCGCGCACCTGTTGGACATTTATTAGATGTGTAAATTTTGATTAATGATACCTTTTTTGTTTAGTAAATGTTCGATAGAAATACGCGAAGGATAATGAACAGATGGCGCTAGGATCGTTTGTATCAACCAATCGAAATCGAGGTTGTGACGTCATCGTTTCCCTAGTTGGTTACGGTTTCGGCCGTAATTTTCAGATACTTTATTTATTACACCAATATATAGCTATGCTTTCTATATAATGTAAATACGAGTGACACTTAAGTGTTGCATTATTATTAGTTGATGTATGAAAAGTTTTCATACATTGTAGAGTATAAACCGGATGGTATGAGAATGTAGAACAAATATTGGTTATGTAATGTATTAATGTGACATTTTTAAACGGTTAGGTTACTCTTCCGAAGAATTGTAATCGACTAAAGTACAAAGAAAATATGAGTGGGATTTAAAATATATTACTGTTAGAAAAATGGAATACAGTGAATGCGGAATGGATGTATAGATGTATGTTTATTAAGGGAATACACTAAATGACCAACAATTTCTTAGACTAATTTTTTAAATATTACAACGGAATTGCTAAACTGTAGTGGAATTGTTAAGCCGTAATACTGCACAATTACAATGGTTACTTTTTCTTTAAGACATGTATCGCAAAATAATAATATTGGAAGTTTAATTTATTATGTAAGGTAAAGATGATATTCTGTTCAATCTATACCAGAACTTAACTTTCGATAAAACCTACTGTCAAAAGGAATAAAATTATTTTAATAACTTGTTTGTAATAAACTAATAATAATTAAAATAGTTTTATTTCAATGTATTTACGGTACTTGAATGGAAGGGATGTCTTGAAACAAACATTACAATAAACCTAAATCAAATGCTGTGCTTGTTTTGATATGTTTCTTAAATCTAAAATTTATGTGTAGTTCTAAATGTGTAAATGAAAAGAATTATCTAAAGTTTCAAAATTTATTGATTTTTAAGTTTTTCTTCATCCTCACTGGACAGTAAAATAATGTTTTTGCTAAAATTAGTAACATAGAATATTTAATTTTTAATACATATTAGATGTTGTCTGTCTCGTGCTATCACTTACATTTTTATAAAATGAAGTGATAGTATGATACTGTAAATGTGTCGATATTTAATTTTATAAAGGCTTGTTTCTTATCAAGTAATGTTACTATTGCCATTCTTTGTTATAAATTATATGAGATGGCTTTCTAAGTGACTTTACTTGCATATTGAGAAACATACTAAATTCTAGAAGGGAATTAAAATTCAACATACAAATGAGTATTTAATAATAGTACATTGACGATGGGAATTGTTTTTACAAATGGATAATCAGATATTAATATTATCTGTTTTTAAATGATATTTTGAGTAAGTGTAGTCTGCATATTCCCACTCAGTTCCAAATGTTAAATGTCACAACCCTACAATTCTGACTGAAATTTGAGTCCTTTCTTTTCCATATATACTGGACTAGCTTCCGCCCACGACTTTGTACGCGCATCCCCGTTTTTCCCCGTTCCGCAAGAATTTCGGGAAATCCTTTCTTAGCGGATGCCTACGTCCTAACATCTACCTGCATGCCAAATTTCAGCCCGATACGTCCAGTGGTTTGGGCTGTGCGTTGATAGATCACTATATCAGTCACCTTTGAGTTTTATATATACAGGGTGTCCCAAAAAGTATGGATGAACTGAAGCCAGGAGGTAGAAGACCTAGAGGGCTATCCGAATCACCCCCATGTATGTTATGCGATTTTTCGTAGTTTCGGAGTTATGACTCTTTTTTCAATTTTTCACTTATCGCCGAGTACAATGAGATTTTGACTCGTGGTGACGTCAATTTTTGCGGTAGATGCTTGATTTTTTTTGTGTGCTAAGCTGAAAGATAGACCAATTCAGTATGATTACATTTACTGTCGTAAGATCTTTGAATGGAATAAAAAAAAGAATGAAATGCCAAGAAAGATAAAATCACCCAGTAAGTTCACAACTTCAAGAGCCCGTAAAAAAATAAAATCACATAAAAAAAGTTTTCCGTTTGGCATTTAAAAACTTGCTCTATCCATCAGGTAGCTACCCTAAAAATTAAATTTTATTATTCAGAAGGCTTCAATCGAAAAATTGAAATCTAAATGTGGTAAGTGCAAAAATTTAATTAACATGATGATTAATAAAAACAAATTAAAACCAATAGAAAGGTGTTTAATTACCAGAAATTTTTAAAATAACACCGCTGTTGGTCAATGCAAGTGAGACATCACCGTAAAAAGTTGTCTTTAAATTTCTGAATGCCCATTTATCATTTTTAATGGTTTCATTTGCTACTATGAATTTCGCTGTTATTTCGTCCAAATTGTGGCTTTCTCTCGTTTTTGTAGTATTCCCACGGAAAAAATCAATGGGATTTATGTCTGGGGACCGTGTAGGCCAGGCTAAAGGGCAAAGATACCCTGAAAGATGGATTGGTCGTTGCATCCTGCGCATGCGCCGGTGACGCCTGCTTTAAAGCCTGGCCTCCACAGTCCCTCGACCTAAACCCCATTCATTTATTTCAATGGGGATACTACAAAGACCTCGGCTACTTGAGAGAATGCCACAATTTGGACGAAATAACCCGAAAATTCATAATAGCAGAAGTAACCATTAAAATGATAAATGGGCATTCAGACATTTAAAAGACAACTTTTTATGGTGGTGTCGCACTTGAATTGACCAACAGCGGGGTTATTTTAAAAATTTCTGGTAATTGAACACCTTTTTATTGGTTTTAATTTGTTTTTATTAATCATCATGTTAATTAAATTTTTGCACTTACCACATTTAGATTTCAATTTTTCGATTGAAGCCTTCTGAATAATAAAATTTAATTTTTAGGGTAGCTACCTGATGGATAGAGCAAGTTTTTAAATGCCAAACGGAAAACTTTTTTTATGTGATTTTATTTTTTTACGGGCCCTTGAAGTTGTGAACTTACTGGGTGATTTTATCTTTCTTGGCATTTCATTCTTTTTTTTATTCCATTCAAAGATCTTACGACAGTAAATGTAACCATACTGAATTGGTCTATCTTTCAGCTTAGCACACAAAAAAAATCAAGCATCTACCGCAATAATTGACGTCACCATGAGTCAAAATCTCATCGTACTCGGCGATAAGTGAAAAATTGAAAAAAGAGTCATAACTCCGAAACTACGAAAAATCGCATAACATACATGGGGGTGATTCGGATAGCCCTCTAGGTCCTCTACCTCCTGGCTTCAGTTCATCCATACTTTTTGGGACACCCTGTATAGATATTGGCGGAGTCCCTACTTTTTGGGTGGAGCCATTAATTAAGAGAAGAAGACGAGTTAGTGTAATGTCAATGCATTGTTTTAAATGCTCATAAAGTTTGGGCCTTATTTCATTTTTAATTGGTTTACGCTCACTTCATTACGCGTAGCGATGAAAGTGTGCACATAATCAATAAATTTATTAATAACGATAAATATTTACTGTCCATATAGGATGAAGATTATCAACTTATGAATATTGTGTAGGGCTGATTTTACAGTACGATTGCAATCTATGGAAGTAAAAGTGACATACAGTAGTTTAATAATGAAATAGTGTATAAATTAAATGTGAAAAACATGTGATTTTTTTATTGATTATTATTATAGTAAATCTTGAATTTAATGTGTTATTATTTATCGCGTTACAAAATGAGTGAGGACAGTGCTCATGGTTCATTATTTATTCGAAATCTTTAAGTTAATTTGTTACGACATCTACAGCATTTACACCCAACGATATATTTTTCTTCTCAAATTAACAGAAGAATTGTAACAGACTTGAATCTTTGGATAAAATTAATGAAAGTAAGGATAGTGCGATTGTGGTAGTTTCTTAAAAACTAATGGAAAATTTTACTATACAGACGCAAAAGTAGAATTATTATATTCATTATTTATTGCGTATAATGGCATCATAACTGTCTAAAATATTTTAGGACGAAAGGTTGAACTTGTCTCAAATTTTTGAATGTATTTCGGTTATCGATTTGAAGAGGAGATTTTGTAGTTTTAGTGTTTAAATTTCCTTTAGTTCTTTGGAACTGCTTTCGAAAAGATTTCAAAATACATTCATAACTGTTAAATAGATAAAAAAGTTGGTAACTTTCATACAAAAAGCTATCTTCTCACAGTGTACTGTATTTCAACCAAGTAATTATATTACTTTATGTTTGTATTTCGCGTTATAATGGATACAATATTATATCATAATTAGGAAAATGTTAACTAATAACAGATTGCAGCTTTTTGTCAGTATCAATTAAATGAATATACATGACAACATGTAAAAAAACATGTATAATGTATTTTTCAATTTTTGTATCAAATGTGCTTAGAATCTATCTACATAGTATTTGTTTTGACCATATCAGTTAAATATAATATTTAAAAATAACTTTAAGCCATTAGACCTTCCGATAGGGATGTGAAATTTTGGAAATTATTTTTTAATTAAAAAAAATATAGTATAATATATATCTATCCTCTTCTATTAACTAATTTATTTGATATAATTTGTGTAATGTTAAACAAAAATTAAAAATCTATATATATATATATATTATTATTCCGCAAAAATGTGACGTAAATACGAAAATGTTTTGTGTCTTAAAAAATCGTTAATTTTGTACTGTGAAAACGCGAATATTCTGAATCAAATTCAATGTTGTATTTTATTACACTGAATCCAACATATAAAAAAATATTTTGATTTACATGCATGAGAAATAGAGTGTGAGAAATTTCTGCATACGATTGTTAATCTCAGAATGAATATTTTAAATAATCTTTATTTTTTTCAAAACCTTGATACCTAACCGTTCTCATTTGCACTTACAATGTATGCAAATCATCTGCCCTTCAAACATATCAGTTTTATATAAATGACGTTTGAAAAAAATATTGATCTCTTAATTGCTTACAAAACAAACATTTGATGGTCACTTGAAATGATCTTCCCGCGATATGACAAACAAGTTTTCCAAAATATCTATGTTAGAAATTGTATAGCCAAGTGTTCCAAAAGTATTTGTTGAATAATCTCGCTAGTTTGCAATTATTTGAATGGTAAAGTGCACAGTGACTGCGAGACAAAATTTATTATTATATACGTGGAATGAATTTGTCAGAAAAATTGTAAATACTGTTTTATGTAATACTTTATTTTTATTCTGTCAACATCCACGTGTCTAATAGCATGCAGCCGTCAATTAGATTTATTATTACGTATCTTATATTCCTTGAAATGACTTCCCGTTGGTTATGATACAAAATTCTAGATAAAAGTAGACTGTAACAATAACTATTTTTTATCTGTCTAGGTGGATGACCATCATAAACTAATTTATACACAGAATTAAATTTATAATAGATTTACCTATTGGCAAGTTGTGTAATATAAATAAGCTTACAATAATGCTATTATTATGATTTCACTAGTTACGTAAGCAATATAAATACAAGGAAATACGATACGTGTGTTATTTATTTGCTATAATCCCTCTAACACCACAATCTTAAAGATAAGACCATGGACGTATAAAAAAAGACGGACGCCGTATTACGAACAAACAACGTGAAGCCACCATAGTAAGCTAGCGATCGTGTAAAGACAATAAACACGCACACACTCTCACCATAGTAAGCTAGTCGGCCGCCATTACGTCGTGAACTACCGACTGATTAACTGCGTCACTGTTTCACAAAAAATATTTAAAATGCCGTCTTGCGTGGTTAAATGGTGTCGCAACAGTACAATTTTAAATAACAAAACACAAGGGATTACATTCCACAGGGAAGCAAGTTATTTCTTTTGTGTTTTAATGACAAAATTATTACGGCAAAATTTATAGAAAAAAATACAGCCGCCATTGTCATCAGGACAGCTGTTGCCATGGCAACATGGCACACACACATGGATGTTTCGCCGCCATTACTAGGCTTCACTCAATGTTTAGGCGATATACCGTCCGTCTTTTTTTATACGTCCATGGATAAGACTTCAAAAAAAAAAAACAACCATTTTTCAAATAATTTAATGACTACATGACATAATATAAGAGGTCTTACGTACAACCTTATTCGCACACATATGAATAGAAAGAACTAGTTAGTCAATGCATATTAGAAGGTTCCATCAA
This sequence comes from Colias philodice, assembly GCF_061535455.1. NCBI lineage: Eukaryota > Metazoa > Arthropoda > Insecta > Lepidoptera > Pieridae > Colias > Colias philodice. Next base: position 5,176,743 of record NC_143103.1, on the reverse strand, counting down.
CAACTTCGGTTTTTAGTTTGGACGCTAGAGCCCGTCGTAGTTGCATTGCGTCGGGGGGCGGGGCCGGGGCCGACCCTGCTAGCGCCGCTTGTGCCATACGAGCCGATTTCGGCCTTTGCGCTTTTTGTGAGATTTCACCGCCTGTTAAAGTAAGTATAAAGAATATTTAAAACAAAAATTTGAAAGATTTTTTGGTACATACAATTTAAATTCTGAATTATTAACAATGTTATTGAGAAAAGTAGCACAATTTGTACACTATACACAATAACAAGCGTTTCTTTATCACATGGTAATTTTATTTGAATGGGTCAGACGTTTTAAATAGGTACTATAGAATTTGAATTTACAGTACAATACAGTTAGCTTAGATGGTTTCAAAATTAAGTGAATTTTATAAATCATGAGTCTGAATTTCCAATTTGGCGAATTATATTTAATTATTTATTTTATAATCAAATATTTTGTTAGAAATTTACTACAATTGTTACCTCCAAATGAAGTTTCTGTCTCAACTGCATCTAGCTGCTTCTCGCGGACTTGTTTTTTTAGCGCTAATAACTTATCGCGCTGTTGCTTTAGATATTCTTGGCGTGCTTTTAATTCTTCCTCAGACACCTGTGATGGAAGGAATACGTTAAAAATCAAATACAAAAAATAAAGTAGTTAAAAATAGATTGAAGTTCACCTCGGTCTTTCTTGGCGCAGGTAAGGGAATACTGGGTTTAATTTTAGATTTTTCCTCTTTCGGGGAATCTGCAAATGTAACACACTTCTCTTCTTTTTTCTCAAAACTATGAAGTTTCGACAAAAGTGTTTGTTTTTCTGCTATCATCTCTTCAGGAGGCACTGTTGGCTCATCTTTTACTTCGAAATCATCGAGCTGCAATCTACAGAGGAGAAAAAGTATAAGTATCATAATCGTATATAATTCATAATTTATTTATTTGAGAGTTACTTTTTTATTTCTATCATAACGTCATCATTATCCGGCCACTCTGCGCTTTCATCACTTCGCGACGAATCAAAGTCATCAGTGTCGGTTGAGAATAAACTTGGCATAGCACCATATCTTTTCTCAATGAGCTCCAAAGCCTATAAAACTCAAACTTTTAATATAATAATGTAGTAATTATACTTCTTATTTATTATCTAACTATTTTTCTCATACCTGAAGTTGTAACTCAACATTCTTATGAGTCATCATTTTAACAAACATCTCATAGTCGTTAGCCGCCCAAATTTGTTCAAAGAGCCTTTTGTGGAAGTAAGTCGGGAGACCAGCAAGATCACGGGCTGATAGTCGACATGCTGCTTCAAACTGATCAGCTGAGATACCGATATCATCCATAAAAGATCCAAGCATTACATCCACCTGGATTATTATTAAATATTGGGTAGGTATAAAATAATTTAATACTTCATTAAAAATACACTATTAATAAGTGCACATCTATATAATAAATTACATAAGACACTTAATATACACAACATGAACACATTACAATGTAAGTCCAACCTAACTAATTACCTTCTAGAGCTTAATTATGATGAATGTGAACACTTGTTAGATCACTATATTATTTAATCCAAACTACAAACTAGAAAACACACACACACACACACACTCTTACACACACACGCACACCCACACACACACACACTCAATACGTATATCCTTTCTTTTAAATTCTTTTAGATTTTTAGCTAAATTTCTCTCATATATATTTTTTTTTTTTTACAAAGAGTTTATTCTTTAAAGTCATCAAATTTTCGGCTAAAGTGATACTTGCATAGTATAGAATTGCTATAATATTCAGGTATATATCTTGTATCAACGGACGGATAAATGTCTCCTGTAACACAGGACATTTCCTAGCATAGGAGACATTGTTCAAATATTGCAATTAATTGTACCTACAGCTACGGTTTATGTTTTACTTATATGTAAGTTATCCTATAATTGCATGTACATGTATATTTTTTGTTGTCAAATAAAGAAAGAAAGAAAGAATTTACTATTCAAAGGTCTTACCAAATTTTTGTATTCGTCATGAATCTTTTTGTATTCAGGTCTATCGAGAACTTCTCCGTCATCCGTTGGTTCAAATGCTTTCAAATAAAGAGATAGAAGATGCATCAAAAAACAAGATAGAAAATGCAAGTAATTTGTCGCACCTCTGTTCAATGGTTGATTGGCGCGGTATGATTATAAAAGGACGGTCCTGGGTTCGATGGAACAATGTGTTAAAAACCTATTGTGAAATTAATAACTGCTTCATAGGTGGATAATACGTGTGACAATCTATGATTTGAAAAGAAAATAGATTAAGGACAAAAATAATTAATATAACTACTTACGAAGCGATTTTTCTTCTATAAATGTCTGTAGCGGAACATTCCACACTGGACCATGTAAAAATCCGACAAGGGAATCGAACACCCAAGCATTATTATCTAAGTTTTCCATACCGAAAACCTAATAGCACACAAACCAGAAACGCTTTAAGGTCCTAGAAAACTGCAGCTTGAAAATGGAGGTAATTTTCACCTTGACATTTGAATGTTATTTGTATCTTGGTTGCTAAGTTACGTCCTTTTGTTTCGCAGAGAGAATTCACGCGATATACAATACAGGCCCATGTTGAAAAAGTTATGGGTCATTTGAACCACCAGGTGACCTATCTAGAACGATATAAGAGTATAAAATAATAAGATTCAGCACTATGCCGTCACTTGTAAGCTGTCCACCTGAGTGCAGATGAGAATTCGAAAGTACAGGTAGAGATTTTTTCCCCTTGTCTCCATGATTTTTCTACGGCATTGCGGAATAATCTGTAGGAATAATGGATTAAAAGCAGCATTGAAATAGTATGACACAGATGCCTTTCCAAATGCAAGTAAACTTGCGCAATAAATGTCCGACAGTCTGTCTAAGAGCGTATACGCACTATGCGGGTACCCGCATTGCGGGTAGCCGTCCGGCTGACCGCAAGCACAATTATGTACGTAATATTCATTTCTATGCGCACTGCGATGCGGCTACCGCAGACCGCACAGTCATTTCTATGCGGTCTGCGGTAGCCGCATCGCAGTGCGCATAGAAATGAATATTACGTACATAATTGTGCTTGCGGTCAGCCGGACGGCTACCCGCAATGCGGGTACCCGCATAGTGCGTATACGCTCTAACAGTAGCTTGCAAGTCAAATTCCGCGTTTCCACCTGCAATTAGTAGACTTGCAAGCTGCTGTCAGACAAACTGTCGGACATTTCTTGCGCGATATTTATCGAATTCTTCATAGCATAATTAATGATCTTCATAACAATAATATGATCAAATCACGCATTAAGCAGTTCAGGAAAGGAAAAGCCCGAACTTGCGCAGCAGTCAGAAATAAGGCGACAGCGTAGTAACCTCCTCCACAAAGAGTAGTATATTATTACTCACAGAACAGTAAAAACAATTTGTTTTTACTGTTCTTTGTTATAACTCCTCCACATTTCCCAAAGCACTAAAATTACTTTGCTCCTGCTTTATAATAAAAGTTTCCCCTTTGATATAAAAAAAGATATTTTAAAAAGTATGACAGGAAAATCGATTATTAGAGTATAGTACTCTTATCTATTATTATTCTCGTAGATATTAATAGTAATAATAGCTCAATGAGTACTATTAATAATTTTAGAATAATAATAATTATGGATATAGAAAATTCTTATTAATTTATTCTAACTCCATATATTTTTCAACTTCTTAATGCGCATCACACACGGTGAAGATACTTTAATATGAATAAGATACTATAATATTATGTTAAGGTTCTCTAATATACAGGGTGTCCCACTATTGGTATACTAAGCGCGAAGGGACTTGTAGTTTTGCATACACTGATCACGTAAAAAATACTTAAACAACAAAATTACATCTAAAAATTTTTGCTAAATTTTTCCTGAAAATCCATGTTTTCTTGTCTAGCTTCGCGCAGCCGGCATATACCGCTTCGCTAATGTGAGCATTTTGTCTATGAAAACATAATCTTAAACGATAGCTCACGTGCGGGTGGCAAAGTTGGGCGGGTTGCTTGTTATGGGTATACGCATAAAGTTTTAAGAATTCATCTATTTGAAAAAAAAGAGCGTCTGGAATTTTATATTGTCCTAGGCGTACGATATTTCGCTAAGGATTTGTTCACCCTACCAACGACGAAGACGACCACAAACAAAATTTTCATCCAGTCGCAATATAACAAAATTGTGAAAAACACACTTAAAAATAAAATATTAAAATTTCCTGTCGTTCTGGTGATTGGAATTTTTTTTTTGCGAATAATAAATTTAAACATAGATTTTTCGTAGAAACGGTGGCTCCTAGAAAAAAATGTAACCGCTCATATGTTTTCGCAACCACAGTTGCAAAAATAAAATACGCTAAATAGCTTGCAAAAAAAATAAAGGTAGCCTACTTTGCTAGTGCTCTGGAACGTGCGCCGCGCGTTCGACGCACCGCTATTAAAACTTAATTTATGACTTCCACGAGAGGAGTACTTCAAATATATTGACTGTAATCGATTGCTATTGTAATAATACTATACAAAACTGTGTTATTTTTACAATATATGATTACCGTATACCTTAAAAAGTTATGAAATCGTCTAAAGTCTACTAACTTTTAAAGTCGTCTTTATTACATATTTATTACAACGGTCACTAAAATATTACTTTATAACAATAAAACACATGTTAGAGAATAATCTGGTAAGTAAACACGAGTAGAAATCAATAAAATACAACAATTACGGCATATTTTAACACTTCCTTGTAAGACACGTAAGATACAAACTAAGATATTCCCAAAATTCTGTTTGAAAGGTTGGTAGTACTGGGTAGAAATAGACGAATCAATTAGTTGTCTTTGGTTTAAATACGTAAAAATTAGACTCTGAGAGTATGAAATAGAGTTTATAATCAATTGAAATAAGAAAGTCGCTTTGCAACCACAGTTGCGCGAAACAAGATTCTCGATCGTGTTTTTGCAACTGTGGTTGCGCGTAGCTAAGTAAGGGGTCATTTTTTTTTTTCAAGCATATGAGCGGTTAAATTGGAAGTTTTTTATCGATAATTCTATCTACAATTTTGTACGATCTACAATTTTGGTCCCAGGTAATTATATTTCTACTAGCTTACCGTCTCTTCGAAAATCGCAAAAAACCTATTTTTTTATTAATTGACCTCGAAATTTTTTTCTTCCGAGTACCAGTATGACGGGAAATTTTAATATTTTATTTTGAACGAATTTTGTCTGGATGGGAATTTTGATCGTTGTCGTCGTAGTCGTTGGTAAAGTCCAGTCGCGGAGCAGGAAGAATTTCGTACAATGACCTTCCTACTGACAGTGGTCACAAACATTTTTGAATAAAGTGCAGTTTACATGAAATATTTGGAGGAGAAAATGTTTTTTACTAACTTATTAAATAAATGTACTTTATTCATTTACAATACTTATTAGTTACATTTTATTTTTTTCAATAACCACGATATATTATACGTTCATTGAGATATACATATGGAGACGACACCGCCTACATCACATATTATTATGTTCCACTGAACATAAGCCATATGGCTTAACTGCACTCAGTCGCTTTAGTGCGATGGTCGCGTTCATGTCTTGTTTGTTTTAAAGCAAAAAACCAAGAAACTCATCAAATATGCCCTCGAGTGTGTTGTGATATTGCACTTATAGTTCAAGTAATGCGGCAAAGTGCAAGGAAATAACTTCTCATCGGTAATTAATTAAATAATCATTTTTAAAACTTGGTTCGAGCAAAATTTTTGGCGGGCGCCAGTTTGCGTCATTTGTCATAGACAAAAAATTTAAGAAACGGCATTCGGTATGAAAGATGTTTAGATATTGTAATATTATATGACGTAAATTTTTATAGTGGAAAAAAAATAATTTTACACATTTAAAAAATATTGTACTGTGAATATTGTTTGAAAAAAGGTTAAATCATGAAAGATGAAAATAAATTACCTATGTTCTATGTATCAATTTTTTTTGTTACATTGATTGGTTTTAGGTAATTGAAAAGTTCTTAAATGATAAGTTTATTAATAATTTATTTATTAGATTATTTTTTTAAATGAAACTTCTTTATCGGGGTTGGAAAAAAATTTAGTGTAACATTTTTTCGTTACGCGTGACATTTTTCCGTCACGCGCCATCTTTTTCTTATCCCTACCACGCGTGATTCGACGTATTTCTGTAAAGTTGCATATAGTTAATTATTTTTTGAAAAATAAGGTCATAAAAAAGTTTCACTACTTACGTGTGTACTGTGTACACTAGTACACGCACACATTTTTTTGTTACATTGATTGTTCTTAATTGATAAGTAATAAGCAAAATATTTGCAAAGTTTCGCCTCTATAGCGGTGAGTCGATGACATCGCTTAATCTATGACTCACAAGCCGCCCCGCGCCGCCGCGCTTGTCGTACAGATTTTGTTCGTGGTGTCTCCTCCATACGTAGTAATAATAGCTCAATGTATACGATACGTTTTGTCGTGACTCAAGGTCAATAAAAAACCACATGCAATCAAGAACAAACCTTACGCTCTGAGGTTAAAGGTTTACAATCCCTGAGGACGGCGGCCATTGCATCTGTGCGAGCAAGACACATTATATTTACGCGGGAGTGACAGTGACAGGAAATAACAGGTTTAATATACGATACGAAATTCTTAGTTCGCGTCCGGACTTCAGTGTGACCGAACCATTACTAAAATGTAATAAGTACCTAATGTATGTATTGCTTATCGCTTGGTATCTTAAGATGGTATTATCGCTTGGTATCTTAAGATATTGAAGGTAAAATACATATTATCTTCGTCGTGTGTTATGACTCATATGATTTGTATGGCGATAAACAATGGAGCGTTTAATAGAAAGCGTCCGCAAATACCCTTGTTTGTGGAAAACTGACTCTGAAAAATACAAATTAAATGATTTGAAAGAAGCAGCATGGAGAGAGGTGACTAAGGAATGCGAATTGCCTAACGGTAAGTTCCATTTCTATTGTACTTAGGTAGGTACCTTTATTATAATAGTACCTAATAGCACTAAATAAATAAAAATATCATCTGTCTAAATGTACCAGCCACAGGTACCAGCCTACTAGCACAATCTACTAGCTTAATTATCTGTTAAATTAATACATTTTTGATAGGCCGCGTGTCACATGGTATGGCTTATGGGATCAGTCAAATTTTCATTTCGTTTTTGCCGGTTGTTTTTACCAATAAATAAAATGACATAAATTGAATTTCCAAAATATATATCAAATAAGCTCGGGCGTATTAAAAACAGCAAAAAGCAATACTTATTAATTATTTTTTTATTATTAAACTAATTACATTACAATGAATAGGTGCATCTACACAGAGGCGCATACCTCGCGAATCGCGAGGCATTCGCCGCGCACGGCCGCGGCCGGCGGCTCGGTCAGTGTGGACCAGTGTGGACGTGCATATTGCCCAATTTGACGGCACCGCGCACGCTCACCGCAGTTTAAGGCTGGTTTACACTTTGATTAGTGTGAGTGCAGGTGATTAGTGCGAGTGCAGGTGTGTAATGCGAGTAGTGTCCAATTCACTGCGAGTGCAGGTGATTAGTGCGAGTGCAGGTGAGTAGTGCGAGTAATGTCCAATTCGCGACGCTTCACACTACGCTAAACACTAAACACTCCTGTCCAGACGTGTTTAGGCAGGCACACTGCGAGTGAGGGGGAAGGGAGGGCGCGCGAGTCACTAATCACCTGCACTAATCACCTGCACTCGCACTAATCAAAGTGTAAACCAGCCTTTACACGTAATTTTATTGTCTTGTCGTAAACAGCCTACGCTGAATTCGATTTGCCTGCCCAGTACACTACCAACAGTATTAAAATAATTACAAAACTTCCCGAATTATGAGCTATCGTCAGACGATATTCACTGTGCCGTAGCGGTAAAAGTTGATTTTCTTCTTGAACTTGAAGATTGACATCATTGGCACCGAAGTAACTGTTTGAATTTTGTACAAGAAAATTGTGCAAAACACACGTTGCCTTCACGATTTTCTCAGCTAGTTCTATTTAATACTCAATTGGTCTTCTATATATTCTCCACCGAGTGGATAATACTCCAAATGCATTTTCAATCACTCTACGGGCCCTGCATAGTCTATAATTAAATATTCTGCGGGTTTCTGTCAATCTGTCCTTTGGATATGCACGCATTAAATTTTTCATTAATGGGAAAGCTTCATCTCCAACGAAGACATAAGGCATACTTATGCCACCAGAAGTTAATGCCTCTTCTTCGGGTAATGGCAAATTGCCACTTTTCAATTTCTTTCCGAATTCAATATCATTCAGTATTCCGCCATCGCTGAATCGACCCATGGATCCAATGTCCACAATAACAAACCGCCGTTGTGCATCACATACGGCCAACAAAACTATTGAGAACGTTTTTTTGTAGTCAAAAAAGCCCGAGTTTGGTGGACATTGGACTAAAACTTGTTTACCGTCGATCGCCCCGCAACAGTGGTCAAACTGACAAACTTTTTGAATTGTGTGGCGATTTGCTTCCGTTCTTGTTGAAGTGGTTCAGCTAATACTATTGGTTTTAAATGTTTCCACAAAGCATCACATACTTCTTCCACAATATTTGAGACAGTTGATTCGCCAATGCTATAACTGAATGCAATAAGGAATCCCCAGTTGACAAAAATCTCTAGCAATTTAAAAGTATTTAAATGTTACATACCTATACTAGATGAGTGAAAGTGTTAACATCAATAATCATCATCATAAGTGAAGTAATCACGTGAAAAGGCACCAAATTTGTTGAAACCACCATAAAAAGATAGACAAAAATGTACAATAAGTACACCAAAGTACTTTTGCTTTTTATATGTTTAAATTTATCATTATTTATTGTTTCAGTTAAAGAGGCTCGATCTGTATGGAAAAATCTAAGGGATGGCCATCGGCAAGCAATCGGAAGGAAGAAAACGGTAACTGGGCAAGCAGCTTCTACAAAGACTACTTGGAAATATGAAACCCAAATGGAGTTCTTATTGCCTACCATGAAAAATCGTAAAAGAAGAGCAAAATATATAGATCCAGTACCATGTAGCAGCCAAGATAACTCTCGAAATGGCGATGAAATTGAATCACAACAAAATGCGGAATCTCCCAATCACGTACTAGAGCCGCCATACGGTGAATTAAGAAACCAGATATTATTACAAGGTGCCTTTACAAGTACCACTCAGAATAGTGCCATGGACACATTTTTTAAGAGCATGCAATTAACAACTAATGCACTACCTGAAAGGCTGCAACTCAAGGTTCAAAGACAAATATTTAACATTGTCATGGAGGCTAAAGAGGAATATTTGACGACTTTAGATATTAACTGCCAATGCAGCTATACAGCCACTTCTCTTGCGGATCAATAAATATGCTACGACCCATTCTCTACGTTCCGTTTCATCATCATCCAACTATTCCCAAACATATACATCACAGCAATTCAGCCCAACATATACATCGCCGCCGCCGCAATCCAATGCACAGGATAATCAAGCTAGATACAGTATTCAGCATATACATACAAACATATAATGTAGACGAGGAAGTGCCACTTAATATAGTAGAGCCATTTAGGCAACGACATAGAATAACATGATACATATTTCGTTTTGTTAGAACTGCACATTTGCTTAAATTTTTTCAATTAGATTACATATTTATAATAATAATGACCGATACAAGTAATTTTAAGATTTGATTTTACTGATAAACCATTCTAAACATAATAAACAATTTCTGATTAAAAGAACTGACGTCGCTACAATTTTGTGTGAATAAACCTTTTTTCTTTTTAAATACCAGAGACGTTACCACTCTAAAAATCGAAATCCGACATCTAGAATCGAATGCATTGATTACTTGTGAATACTTGTGTTTCAAGTAACTACATTGTAATATATTGTATTTTAATTTTCCACCAATATATAAATTCAAATTTAATAAGTCAATATCACCAATTTTCAGAAGAAAATCAAAACAATATAATCAATAACAAACAGAAAATGTCACTTGTCATAGTAACTAATGACTATGATAGTTTATTGACAGATGTTAAGCGCATCACACACGGTGAAGATACTATAATATTTTATGTTAAGATTCTCTAATATAAAATATTACAGTATCTTAAGGTATCATACACGATTAAGATACGCTAGCGATTCTATAGTAGAGCCATTTTAATAGGAAACATTTGACAGTTCAACAAAATTCAACATCGCACGTAACCTAGTAACGACGACATAGAATAACATGATATTTCGTTTTGTTAGAACTGCACATTTGCTTAACTTTTATTACCAATTACGATTACATATTTATAATAATGATGACAGATACAAGTAATTTTAGGATTTGATTTTACTGATAAACCATTCTAAACATAATAAACAATTTTTTATTTAAAGAACTGACGTCGCTACAATTTTGTGTCAATAAACCTTTTTTCTTTTTAAATACCAGAGACGTTACTCTAAAAATCGAAATCCGACATCTAGAATCGAATGCATTGGTTACTTGTGAATAAAAATCATCATAAATTATAATAAATGCGTTGTGTTTTTTTAATTAGGTATTGTACTTGTCTTATTATTTTTGCTCTTTAAATTTACGAAACAAAGTATATTACTGGGACAGGGATTCGCCTGATGAATTTTAAAACTGACATGTGTTTCAAGTTCGATTGACAAATGTTTCAAGTCTGTATCGATTAATTCACTTTAATCGATGTTTTTATGCAGGTTACCTCTCTTCGAAGATAAAATTGATAGACGTCAAATATTGCCTAATAAATTGGCTGTAACCTGCGTAGAAACATCGATTAAAGTGAATTAATCGATACGGACTTGAAACATTTGTCCTTACATTTTTCAATCGAACTTGAAACACATGTCATATAATTTATGATATTTTTTATTCCCAAGTAACTCGTTATGCATTGAGCATTCGATTCTAGATGTCAGATTTCGATTTTTAGAGTAACGTCTCTGGTATTTAAAAAGAAAAAAGATTTATTGACACAAAATTCTAGCGACGTCAGTTTTTTAAATCAGAAATTGTTTATTATGTTTAGAATGGTTTATCAGTAAAATCAAATCCTAAAATTACTTGTATCGGTCATTATTGTTATAAATATGTAATCGTAATTGAAAAAAGTTAAGCAAATGTGCAGTTCTAACAAAACGAAATATCATGTTATTATGTCGTCGTTACTAGGTTACGTGCGTTGTTAAATTTTGTTGAACTGTCAAATGTTGCCTATTAAAATGGCTCTACTATAGAATCGCTAGCGTATCTTAATCGTGTATGATACCTTAAGATACTGTAATATTTTATATTAGAGAATCTTAACATAAAATATTATAGTATCTTCACCGTGTGTGATGCGCTTAACATCTGTCAATAAACTATCAAAGTCATTAGTTACTATGACAAGTGACATTTTCCGTTTGTTATTGATTGTTTTGATTTTCTTCTGAAAATTGGTGATATTGACTTAATAAATTTGAATTTATATATTGGTGGAAAATTAAAATACAATATATTATAATGTAGTTACTTGAAACACAAGTGCATTCTTCTCTTGTTCTAAAAGTAGTCAATTCAACGTGGTTTCCCGTGAAAATGTGTTCAGAACTTGGTTCGGACAATGAAAATCATGCTGAAAATGTCAATGGCTTTCGTATCTCACTTAAAGTTGAAAGACGAAATGTAGCTCCGCTCTCTCAACGATATACAATATCCTACAAGAACAAGGAACGAAATTCATCTTGGCCTATAAAATCATTGTTCCTTGCTATATTATTTAATATTATAGGTTTTAGTTATGTTCGTATAAGTTTAACCACATCCCTGGTTATTTTTATTGTAATAGCCTTTTTGATATTCTTTTGGGTAACACACACCGTTAAGGAAGGTAAGTTATTATTGCTTGATATCTTGTTTAATAATATTTTTTTAAAATTTATAAGTATGTACTTTGTACACAGGCATTATTGTTTTCAGAAAGTGTATTAGTGATACCCACTGTGTGTATTCAAAGCTCCGTGAAGTTTGTAGTTGGTAGTGAGGATAACTACATTCCATGGTCTAATATTGATGATATCATTATAAATGAAGTTGTGAAAATGGTAGGTATAACTATTTTATATTTATTATTTACTGATATTTATTCAAACGTTACAAGTTATATGTATTGAGTTAGATATACAATAGAAAAAGTTGTGTTTGGAGGGTTGATAGCTGTCACCATACATTTTTAAACTTATAATTTCACTATACACTGGCAATTGCATGTTAAAATAAGAGTTTATCCTAGTATCAGTTAACTTAAAATATTAATAACTATGTTTATAAATCTGATAACAGACCGTGTAATGTGTTTGTACTCTTTTGTTGTAGCAATTACAAAAGTTATAAAAATTGTATGAAATATTTATTTTTTCTGACTAGTTACATGAAAATCAACTGTACAGCTAGCCAATTATTTATGTGTATAATTTGCACATTTTCAGAATCGAGTATTATTCTTTCTAACAATTCTAGTCAAAACCAATGAAGCAGAAGGAGGAACTAAATTATTGCCATTATTTAAAGTAAGTGAGAATTTTCTGTTAAGTCATTTGATTTGCATCTTTTTAGTAAAAATTTATATGATGAAAGGTATTAATTATAATATATTACAAAATAGTGAGTAATAATGCTCATACAAAATAAAATCTACAAATGAATTAAATTCAAAATGAACTCGAACTCAAATGTTATGTTACGAACCATATACGCAAAAGTTGTAGGCATTGTACTATTTCTGTTGTTCAGAAATTAAAAATGCAAAATAGGAAGCAAATAAATAACATGAATCGGTGAATGTAATGTAATAAAAACAACATGATTGAACTTTGTCTACCAACCACAGAAATCTAGGAAATTAAACATCCTACTAGGAAAAAATAATGTACATACACTACATATATATTATTATCTTTATATGTATAACTCAGGCGATCCTCACACTGCCCCGCATCACGCTGCATGTTGCATGTCGAAGCACCTACGCGCGTTCCTGCGGGAGTGCAGATCTGCATCATCGTGCGGGTTTTTTGCGCACTCACGCGCGTAGGTGCGTTTGTAGATTCACGCACGGCGGCTCTCATTTATTCGCCGTTCTCTGTGGTGGTCGTACAATACTGAGCATCACGCGCGGCACTGCGGGATTCGGTGTGCCATACCTTGCGTCTCGCTCGCACCTACGCGATGTATGTTTCTCCGCGTGTATGCGCGTGATCCGCATGTACGCGCGTGGTTGCATTTTCAGTGTGTTGGACTGTGCGTGTTTTCTATACAAACGGAGATACTTACAAGTAACGTTAAACACGCAGTCACGCAACATGCAGCGTGGTGCGTGGCAGTGTGATAATCGCCTAACTAGCTATGCTCCGCGGTTTCACCCCCATTGCTCCGCTCCTGTTGGTCTTAGCGTGATGATATATAGCATAGGCTAGAGAGCCTTGCTCGATAAATGGGCTATCTAACACCGAGATAATTTTTCAAATCGGACCAGTACTTCCTGAGATGAGCGCGTTCAAACAAACAACAACTCTTCAGCTTTATAATATTATTATAGATATAACTTGTTAAATTATGTTTCAGTATACAAAACCAAGATTGATGATGTTACAAGTGATATATAACCAGATGCAAACTCTGCTTTTGGAGTCGAGAAATAAATTCACCGAGTTGGGGTCCGGTGATTCTTCCTCAATAGTGTTGTAAATGAATGCACTTTATAATGTTACTTGAAATGTACAAAGAATGTATGTTACAAAGAAATGTACTTGTACTGATTTTCTTTATTATTAATAAATTATAGACTCTGTGTTTCTCTTATTTCTCTCCTTCAATGAAGTCAGGGGTGAAACTACTAATACATATTATGCATATTAGGATTAAACTTATATGCATACATGAATTAATACAAATAGGTACTTGGCCATGTCCATCTTGATTGGATTATTATTGATTTACTTTCACAGATTTACTACCAAATTAATTAGATGATGAAAATTACTAACATCTTATTTTTTAGTAATACTTGTATACGTAGTATATTATTATTAGTCTGTGGAGTGTGGTAATACTTAAACCATGCTGTCTAGGAGAGTATTACAAACAAGGTTTTTCTTTGCTATCCTAGTGGAGACAATAAAATAAATGCTTTGCAATATTTGTTTTGTGTAATATTTCAAATGCATAACAGGCTCCCAGGGTCATCTTACAAAAAGTTTTTTTGTTTTCTTTTGAAGAACTAAAATTACTTGGATGATATTTTATAAAAGAGAACAAAATAGATAAAACAAGGCAAAACCTATCTCAACATATTGGCCAGCAATTATGTACTTATAACAAGGTGTTCTACTTTTTAAAAAACAATCTTACCCAGACAACCTGGTTGCCCGAACATATCCATACTATATATATTATTAAATTATAAATGCGAAAGTAACTCTGTCTGTCTGTTTGTTACTCAATCACGCCTTAACTACTGAACCAATTTGCATGAAATTTGCTATAGAGATATTTTGATACCCGAGAAAGGACATAGGCTACTTTTTACCCCGGGACATAGGATAGGTTTTATCCCGGAAATTCCACAAGAACGGGAACTATGCGGGTTTTTCTTTGAATGCGCGGGCGAAGCCGCGAGTGGAAAGCTAGTTTCCTATAAAAATATGAGTCATAAATTTATGTATTTCGAGTATTTGCTTGTGTTTGTCCAATATTATGTCTCTATGTAAAGTAAGTTCGTACTTATTATTATTTTTTCGTTAATATATGCGTATTAACATTATAGAAACTATATTCTATTCATTATTTTGTTGATTAACGCACTTTTAAAAGTACGCCTATAATCGTGAATAATAATATTATAAATGCGAAAGTAACTCTTGTCTGTTACTCAATCACGCCTAAACTACTGAACCAATTTGAATGAAATTTGGTATGGAGATATTTTGATACCCGAGAAAGGACATAGGCTACTTTTTATTGCGAAATATGTACCACGGGCGAAGCCGGGGCGGACCACTAGTAAAATATAATTATATCTCCCATCCCCATGATGTTTTGTTTGCTTATTATCAGATTTAATCAAATTGTTTGTATTATGAGGAGTAATAATACAAACAATTTGACCATAGGAGTATGGGTAAGTTCTTAGAAAATTACCCACATGAGTAATAATATCTACGAAAATATAGCGTATAGTTCCCTAAAGACATCATTTTTATTCGTAGCAGTAGTGAGTAGTCACAGTACGGATTTCCACAAACAAAACGCTGCAATTTGGTGTAGGTAGCCCAATTTGTTCTGAGCTTGTTTCTCGCACTGAATATTGCCAAAACAGGACTGGCGCTCGCACGGTCCATTGGATTCCCGTAACGATATGTACGTACTATGTTGCCGTTGGTGCAATTACGGAGCTCCAATCCAAATGAACACCACCATATTTCGCTCACGACTTCTTTATTGAAATTATATTTGGCATTTTCACTTGGCATTTATTGTCGGTCTCTTGTTTTGTAAAGGAGAAAAAGCGCACCGAGTAACAGACGTATGCACTGCAATTTTAGACTACCTAGCTATAAACTATCTCTGCACCGAAGTTCATTCAAATCCACTAGTAGGCACTAGTAAATATTAAATTGTAAAACTTAACATTATCCGTCACCTCTCGGATAAACGTGATCTATATTAAATTTCGTATAAGAAACAGTAGCAGACGTCGCTCATGAAAATTTAATGTATCACGTGTGAGTAGGATAAAGGTGCGTAATATGAACCGATTTAAGAACCCTTATTCTAAATGTAAAAGGACGTCGCGTAAACTTTCTAAAACTTACACATCTAAATTGTTTCATATAGTTACTGTTTGAGAAAATGTTTTATTAATAGGGGTATGTAATAGAACTATATTATATGCATCTACCACAATATATGCATCCTAATATCTAAAGTTGAAAGAAAAATCTTATTTTGCCTTCATTCAGGATCAAATGTTATGAATTTATCTGCAATTAAACATGATCTGCACCCAATCTGCCTGCAACCATTTGTCTATCACCACTGGCATGCACAAAAATATAAAACTAAAAAAAATACTTATCACTAAATAGATAAACTTCAACCATAAACGACGTTCGTTCGTAGCTTACCTACTCGTAGATGCTCGTAGAGGATGTTGTTATTTTTAATGTAGGTATCTAATATCGATAATACTAGAATACTTCTGACCTAATAGTTAATACTGTGGAAAAAAAATAAAGAAAAGATTACAATCAGTTATTTTATAGGCCGGAGAATGGAGTTGACATATTGTATATTATCTTCGAAAGGGCGGATTTTATTAAGGAGGATACGCTGTTTGCATTGCAAAAAGCTGTACCTGTAAACTGCTGATTGATTGCGCTGTCTTCACGCACACAATCTATATGCTAATTTTGTAGCGGTGCGATTTTTTCGGGTCTCATCCTTATTATGTTAATCTAGGTCAACTGTAATATCCGATGGGAGCGCCCTAAAGGGAATGTTCTTCACGATTGTATCGGCTGAAAGATTATGGAACGGTACACCCTCAAGTGGAATAGAAAATTGTCTGCTACAAAATTGTTATTAGAAGTAGTAATGATCTAATACAATTATGATAAGAGTCTGTTTTCGATTAAAGTTTTTCATTTATTAAAACAAGTACGTAGGTACGTAAGTACTCCTATTTTATGTCGCGATGAACGCAAAATACAATATTCTTGTATTTAATGTTGACAGTAATTATTGTGCTAAGTCTAGAAATGAGATTCTTACATTGCACCTTTAGACTTACTGTATTCTTAGCCGCCTTATTGGACCAATAATCTATACGATACTATAAGGATACCTACCAATGTTTTGATTATTAAACCTATCAACGAAGTTGTGAATAAAATGTGGGGTTGTATTTCCTTATTTACCTTTATTACGTCTCACATTGCCAGTGAGCGTACCTTTGCAACTAAGTCCCCGAAAATCATTACCTTCCCAACAACAGAGTCTCGTTACAATCAGAAATAAAGACACGTTACAAAAGTTTCCCGCTAACCAAAGTTTCTTCCCTGGGGTTATTACTTTGACAGTTCGCTTTAAGTTAAGACCTTATAAATAGGGTTCCCCGTGGAAGAAATAGCGAGATTACCGAGTGTTTTTCATGATTGTAAAAGGTCCCTTCAGGAGCTGTATGAGTTGGTAAACTATTTCACCTGTTACAGTTATAACATTGAGCACGAATTGTTTTGATATTTTACTATTAAGTAAAGGTTTAAATAAGTATGTAGAAGTATCATGAAGATAATTTTGTAATTTTCATATTTATATACCAAATAATCTCAGGTAATAAATATAACGGATTCATTCATTACATCTAACTTATCTAAGAATACTTTTCACTTCATGTAGATGTGGGACATGGGCGGACAAACCAGAGAATAATATACAAAAACAATATTTAGCTTAGTACTTAGTAGGTTATTATTTTATTAATATTAAACTGTATGACCAACAGTAGGTATGGCCATGCGGCATACCTTCGTATGGCTTACGCGACAGGCGTTTGGTTTCAAAAGTCTTTTACCAAAATGAGTGCTAAAAGTTACAAGCAAATATACATATCATAAAAATATAATGTAAATAAAATATAGGTACCTAATGATAAATATCTTTTCTCTAGGTATGTATTTAATGTACATATAAAATACGCCGCTAATAAATTAAACACAATATTTTATGCCGTAACTTGGTTTAAACTTTAAATATCATATTTTTAAATAAGTGTAATAAAAGTTATACTCGGCTGCAGTGCGGCAACCCCGAGGGAAATCACTAGCTTCAGTAATTATATGTTTTGTCTCCGCGGCAGTTCTTTTGATGCGGCCTGACGACTAAGCAATTCTCTGGATTGGTAATATTTTAACCTTGTTACTTTAGAAATCCATACTAATATTATAAATGCGAAAGTAACTCTGTCTGTCTGTCTGTTACCTACTCAATCACGCCTTAACTATTGAACCAATTTGCATGAAATTTGGTATAGAGATATTTTGATACCCGAGAAAGGACATAGGATAGGTTTTATCCCGGAAATCCTACGGGAACGGGGTTTTCTTTGAAAACGCGGGCGAAGCCGCGGGCGGAAAGCTAGTATTCTATAAAAATGGTTCATAATAGCATGTAGATACAAAAAGAGGTTGAGTCTACATATTCCAAAAATCGTATTCTTTCGCTTGTTTATAGCCAGATAAAGATAATATTATAATCGTTGAGGTTGAGAGTATTTTTAGAGCTGGCTTTTGCTAAATTTAAAGCATTTATGCACGATTTTCTCTAGTCAAACTACTTAGATGTAAAGGGATTTAAAATATTTACTTACACTTTATTAAATTATACCTATGAAAGACCTGGTAATTGATTAAAATACAAATATTTAATGATAATGGTACAAAAATAAAACACAACATTTATAAATTATAATATTACTTAAATACAATTTTATTTTTATAATTGCAATACATTTTATACATTATTATTTCAGTTTATACAAATTCAACCACAAGAAACAAAAACAAAAACAAGCTTTAATTAAAATTAGTTACAGTTATCATAAAATTAGTTAGATATTCTTTTTGGGCATGAGCGTCGATCGGCGCGAGGGCGAAAATTCCAATTCAGCACTAGGTTGCTTTTTAGCCGTTTCAATTTTGTCAGCATATTTGAATCGCATATTGCCTGAATTCATACTATTTGAAGCAGATGCTATAATGGAAGCTACCGTGTTAGCTGGGTGCGGCAATTCCGGAATTTGCGAGACGTAATAATTTCGAAGTTCCTGCCTTTCATCTACATGTTCAATATCACTTACGTTTGTTTCCATGGTAGTTGAGGTGGCATCATCGCTCGGGAGCGTGGAATTGCACATCGTCTCGAGTGTGGAATCGAGTGGGCCATCCCGATTTTGATAGTACGAGAAGCGCAGATGTGAATAGTCATCAATAAAGAATTCGCCACCGCCTGATAAAGTCGATTCGTTAGACGTCTTAACATTTTTATGACTCATTTTTAATGTTGTTATCGGATAGCTACTGTGACAGGTCTTTATTGGGATGACTAAGTTTATTCCGATCTACCCGCTCGAGATTTATTAAATGGAATTATTTGAATACAGATAACCAAGTAGATAACATCAAAGAGTAAAGTAATACATACGGATAACCTGAGCGGATAACATTTTACCCAATAATGATTTTGTACAGATTATAAAACTTAAAAGTACCTATACTTGATGTTTTGTAAACAGAAAAAAAATGTTAAGCATATTTTTCATTTTATTCACTTATCTTTTTTACTCCGATTAATTATTTATCTACACAAAGCCGCAAAATACTTGTACTTGAATAAATAAAAAAATAAAAATAAAAATAAAAATTTCTTTATTTGTTTCAAAAAATTTTTTACATACTTAATATTGTTACATATGTTGCATTGAACCCCACACTAGGATCCCCTGTGTTGTGAGGCTCAATCTCTTTCATCATATTACATAACAAAACAACAGAAAAAGAAATATATATATATTTTAAACAAATAATTGCCATTTTAAGTATTGAGGGTGTGTGTGTGTGTGTATGCGTACGTGAATATGTGTGTGGGTGGATATGTTTATTTTAATATTCAGTAAAAGTTTAAGTTTATATTTTAATCAAGAAATCAAGAAATTATGGTAACGAGGCTTTCAGTTTCTAAGTAGTTTAGATTAAATAGCCAATTTGTAACAAATTTTTTACAAATCTAAGAATCATTATCTTCATGTTCGTCATACGGAACAACTCGGAAATCGTATGACAATTGATAAAACCTCACACCTGCAGTTCGTGTTACAGTAACTACAGGACTAAGGAAACTGTAATTTCTTCTTTATCTTTTTAGATTCGTCGACAAGTTTGTACATGTATTTGAATTACGTTTTTTGTACGTATATCAAAATTTCAGATCGCTCACGATGTAATGGAACGAAGTGTGAACTATGATAGTTGTAAACATTTTGAAAATTTCAATTTCACTTACCTTAATAATTAAGAAGATTTTGGCTCATTATCTATTTAACCATATCTACCAAAACTTATAAGAGTACAGAGATTGATACATATAATATCCTGAAATGCGGCTCATATTACTGCGAGAAGTTCAAATTAAGTTCACCTCTATTTCGCTAGTTAGGTACATCTATAAGTCACGAAAGCGAGATTATGGTCATAATCCGAATATAATTTCAACCCCGTGCTTCTGAGGTAGGTATTCCATTTAGAACCATGCAATAGTAATGCTCGACCTTTTGAAGCAAGACACTAGGCGTGACGTTCATCTTACACTTTGATGAATCGAAATTCCTAATGGCTATTGGTATTACACCAATGAAGTACTCAGTTCAGGTTTAATTATATTCATCTTTACAAAACAACAAAATATAAAACTTGAATGAAAACTGATATCAATAAAAATTAGGTTGATGGTTTTTCATGGAATATATTATGGTTATAAAGTTTAGTACTGAGAAGTATGGAACCCCTTGTTTTTGGCTGAAGATGACATGTACTTACACAACCTACATTTGTTTCAAAGTTATACCTATTTAAAATATAAGAACTAATTGTTTTATCATGAAAGTATTCGATGATTAAACAGCACGCTATTTATTTTCATAGTATGTACCTAATTAATGTAGGTACTACATTAATATTTTGTCAATAAAAATTTACAACTTCATAATTGCTTGTAGTAGAAATACTTTTTAAAGAACTCATTACCTATACGCATATGAAAAACTGTAACGAAATCAAGATATTTTCAAACATAAGTATTTACTTATATACTTATTTAAGAATTTTACAATTTTTCTAGTCATGATATAAAGTAGTGCCAAAAAACTAGGCTTATTTTGGTAATCGTTTACATTTCAATATCTATGATAAATTCTGCGTTTGTACCATCACGTACATTTCAAGTACCTTTCCGAAGTATTGACAGACGTAAGAAAAGATAAAGTTTATATATATGTAGCTCTAATTCTCATGAAAATAAGATCTATTTTTTGATTAGTAGATTATGTTTATGTCAAGAATTGGATTATCGTCTATATTTTCATTATTTAAACGACGGTTTTTCTATCCTTCACACATTCATCCGACGCGGCAAACATGAAGGCAGCTTTAGTTTTCTTGACTGTGCTCGCTCTTGGGCTAGCCATCCCTCAGCCCAGGAAAGTCTTCCATGAACATTTTAATGATTTCTTGGACCTCATATTCGATGAAGCTGGCCATGACATCGAGCATCTGATGGAACATTACCAGGAATTCGAAGAATTTAACGCAGCTCTGGACTATCTGAAGACCAAGGACTTCAACAATCTCGTTCATGAGATGGAGGACTTACCTGAATTCAAAGCTGTAAGTTAAAAGCCGGTTATAGTTACAACTAGTTTCCTTAGATAGAACTAGTGTTAACTAAATATCTTTTTTGACAACTAAATCGTTATAATTAGTGAAAACGCGTTATAGATTTTTAGCTATCTAGTAATATAAGTGAAGTATGGTGCGAATGTATTTATTTATCTATTATTTACAAATGTATTTGATAAAGCTGTTTCATTGATAAGCGGAACCAAACGTAGTATTTTAGGATTATTTTAAAATTAAGCTTTAAAACAATCGCGATATCTTTATATAACTCTCTCCTTTAGAATATTTACTATTAACTATTAATGATAATTAAATACTTTACAGGTCGTTGATTTCTTGGAAAATGACAACATTGATATCACCTTCTTCATTGACATCCTTAACTCCATGATCGGTAAGTACCTACAACATTTTTTACAACATAAGGTAACAAAAACAATGCTTCTCACTGTATTATAATTTAGATACTTAAATTAAAAATTTTAATTTAAATTTTAAATTGCGGAAAATTATCTATTAATTAACAAATAAATCTAACGTCAAGTGTTAATTATAGGTAACTTCCAAGATTATTTATAGGTAAATATTATAATAATAAACATGGTGAGCATTCACTCATTCATCAAATATTCACTTATTTTTCAGACCAAGTAGAGCGTAAGAGACAGTCCAGGCATCAGCTCAGCGGCAGGGACATGAACGCGTTCATTCAGGACTGCATCTCCGAATTCCCTAAAGCTAAGTTGGCTGCCTTGTTCGACCAGAAAGTGAGTGAGGATGAAGAATTCAAATCCGCCATTGAAAACCTCCAGAGTGAAGAGTGGGACAAGGTATGGAACGCTCTGTGGGAAAGCGAAGTATTCCTGGAAGAAGTCCAAACCCTTAAGGACAATGGTATTGATGTATATTGGCTCCTCGTCGAAATTACAGCCATCTTCGGCCAGAATTAAACGTCCGGATGACAGGATTGTTTTGTAAATAAATCGAATTTAATGATATCATCTTGTTTTATTATCTTTGCCTGTGTTATTGTGATTAGATGACAATGCGAGAAATAACTTGTTGCCATGCGAAGATAAATGCATCAATCCTACTTAATTTGTAATAAATAATACTGTCGTTTTAGATCGTAAAAATATATTACTACTTTGGAGAATATCTACATCCAATATACACCTAACAAAATGTTATGATTATCACAAAATGCATGGCAATAGAAGACCTCAAAATCGTTTAAGGCGCTAGCCGGCTAGCCTTTTATTCAAATGTTCGAAAACTATTTTATTTTTAATATCTTGTCTCATGAAGAATTCTCTCTTCCGATAAGATTTCTAAAATCCCCTATTCAGATTAATCATATCACAACCATTGTTGATAAAAAGGGTAAAGCAATTTATGTAGCGGCTATTTTAAGATAATATATGAGATTGATGGACGTTATCCGATTTTTATCTCACAGTGATCGCTTCTGATGTATTAAGCCTAGGTAATCATGCGGGGACTACAACAAATCTGGATATAAATATAATGCAGTTTAAGATATCCTCTCAGTAATATTTTGCGGGAGAAAATGAAGGTCGCACTCTTTCTATTAGCTCTAGTTACCTTGGGCTTAGCTGCCCCCCAAGCAAGGATGTCTTTCCATGAGCATTTTGATGACTTCATGGATCTTATTCTTGAGGAATCCGGTGATGAAATAAAACACCTCATGGAACATTATCTAGAATTCGATGAGTTCCGCGCGAGTCTGGAATATGCTTCCACTAAAGATTTCAACCAGCTTATCCATGAGATGGAAGATTTGCCCGAATTTAAAGCAGTAAGTTAATCTGTTCTTTATTAATCTCTGTAATAAACTATAATTTAAAAAATAGCAATTTAAAGTAACGTACAGTTACAATCGTAACCACAGAATACATAATAGTAGCTAAACGCTAATCGTAACTTAAAATGGTGAAATGGTACATATAATAATTAAGTAATTGACGAAACAAAAAAAAATATACAAAATATTTAATTGAAGGAACCTTGGCGCGTAAATAAACGTTTTTTAAGCATAGTAATCCACATTGTCTTTTTAATTTTTGTCAAAAGTTTGTATTTCATATTATAGGCATTAAATATATTTTCTCTTTTCAGGTGGTTGAATTTTTGGAAGGACACGAAATTGATATTAAGTTCTTCATTGACAAGTTAAATGATTTCATTGGTAAAGTGTTTCACATTTTAGTTGAACATATTTTTATCGAGAACTTAATACCTCTTTATAATTTATTTATTATTTTACAGACAATATGGTTCAAGACGAGAGAAGATTAAGACATGAAGTTAGCGGCAAAGACGTTAACGCTTATATTCAGGATACTATTGCTTTGTTCCCGAAAGAAAAATTGTCTGCTCTCTTTGATGAAAAGATAGAAGAATATGAAGAATTCAAGAGGGCTATGGAGAGTTTACAAAGCGAAGAGTGGGACCAGCTGTGGGATGCTCTGTGGGAATTAGAGACCTTCAAATCTGAAGTCGATACGTTGGGGGAACATGGTATCGATGTAAGAGCTCTTCTATATGAAGTCCTTGCTATCTTTGGACAAAACTAAATGATATATGATCTAAAAATATGTATTGATATCACCAATAAACATACTTCATGAATTAATTTTGTTGTCATTGTCTTACATTTTTTGATACAAATTGCAGATCATTATTGATCTTAGAATCTAATTACTTATGTGTAACATGCGTCTTAACTCTCAGCCTATATGTAAATAAAAATCAATCTTTCCAGATTCCAAATATTTTTTTCATAGTTTCGAATAGGAAATAAAAACGAAGGCAAAAACATTATTTTGTTCTGTAATGCATATTTTTTGTATATATGTGATAATATTATTATAATATTTGAAATGCCGAAATGAAGTCAGGACGTCGAGTTAGTTTAAAACCTACACAGAAAAATGATGTAATAAGTAGATGGTACTAAAATAAACAAACAAACAATTCATCAATACATTGAGTCATTCATTGTTAATAAAAATAATGGTTTTTCTCGAGACAATAGTTTTTCCAATGCATATTACATTGGGACGTCGTGTGTGTTGTTCTATTACTACATTTCAAATTTATATCGCTGCACCCGTTCAATGATAGAATATGAGAGATACGATAGTTGTTATAGTTTCCTGCTATATTGGACTCACTTACGAATTTATTGCACCCAAAGGAGCTGCAGAGGTGAGCATTTTGAATACATATCTGATAAATTGTGTTCAAATGGTATATCATTGAAATTGCATTGCTTAGCGATATCGAAATATTATGTGTTTACCGAGTTTTTTTCTATTTTTTGTTTCTTTGTTAAAAATCTAAAACGTTACTTTGCAGAATGATATACAAGATAATTTTATTACAACGCCTAACAATATTCCAAATCTCGAGAAAATGGATCGTACTTTACAAGGAAATAAAAATCAGAATGAACTTGACAAAGCTTTATTAGAAGATTCTCAGGAAAAAAACAAAGCAATCAGCAAGAAAATTTCTTACAATCGTTCTTACCTTGAAAATAGTACAAAGATTTTAGAAAGTCCTAGAAGACAAGACAAACTTGACTTGTTAGAAGGTTCTCAGCAAAAGAACGGTAACGGTAGGATTTATGAAAAAACTCCTAAAAATATTCCTAAGTTTGAGAATATCGATCGTACTATAATTTTAGAAAGAATTAAAAATCAAAATGAACTTGACAAAGCTTTGCTAGAAGATTCTCAGGATAGGAAGAGTGAGGTTAATGAAAGGGCCTTTATTTATATAAAAAGTGTAAAACCAGTTCATAACCATTTATTCAATACGGACAGAGGCAATAAATTCGATTCTCACCTTTTACCAGGAGATGAAGTTTTCGACGACGTTGCACGTAAATTCTTTGATAATTATATGAAAAATGGTTTCTTCAAAGCCAGAGGGAGTGAAGAAACAATACAAACAAATCAACATTTTGTGACTCAGGCTTTTCAAGATGAAAACCACAAAGATTTCGAAACAGTGAAACAGGAAAAGAATGATATTGAAGAAAAAAGAGACTACTTGGAACTTTTAAAAGTTCCCTTATTAAGATCTTTATCACAAAGTAATGATTTAAAGCAATTAAAATTTAATACATTTAATTTACCCTATTATACAACTGAAATGAAAAAAGACGAGATCGAACTTGATGAAGCAGAAACCAACAATCAGGTTGATAAATTTATAGAACAAATTATAAGCAGCTCTTTTGAAAAACCAATTGATGAAAATAAAAATAAATCTGTTACTAAAAGTAACATAACCGAAAAACACTGTGATGACTGTCTTAAACAAATTCATACTTTATGTCAATGTAAATTAACTGCCCAAGTAAAACCATAAGATGTTAATTATACATTTATTTTAAATTAAATATACTTACATTGTATTGTACATAAATTACGTTAATATTAAAATTAAATTAAAAAATATCACCTCATTTCACTTCATTTCAAAAATTCATACCTACCTATTTTAGAAATTCTATTTACCTACACCTCATATCGTCTAAGGCTCTTTCACAAACCCCTGACACAGTTACGTTTAGCTACGCAGCGAGTACACTTTTTCAGCAGAGATCAAGATAACGACCACACAATGCTATCGGGCCTGAGATCACTGCGCGCGCATCCCTATCCGACTACGTTTGTAGCTTGAAGAAATGAAATGTAAACACCGGAGAATGCCAACAGATGTCCAGATAGCCAATAGAATCTTCAAAGAAATAGCATGTCCAGAAGAGACTATTTCGCTTTGAAAAGTCCACAAACTAGCTTTCAACTTGTGCAATAAACAAAGGAAGCGAACCGTAATCTTTCAAAATGGAACATTTGTCAAAGATATTGGGAAGAAATAATTCCTTGCATTTCGGGTATACTTTGAAGTATTTGTATATCTAGTATATACAGTTTCCAGTTCTTCAGTCATGTTTGTTGAACAAGACGACTTTGTTCGTCGAGTATATTGTTCGAAAATATTTGTTTCGTTTATAAGTTACTTCGCTGCAACAATATGGCGGTCAGTATAGGTATACGTATACTTTTATGCACCTAGTAATAAAAGAAAGACAGAATATATTTACAAAGAATATATTTAAAAATTAATAAAAATGTTTGCTTTAAAATAGAAGTCCATAAAGTAATAAACTGTAATTTTTTATGCTGTTCAAACTTTTTATACATAGATGCTGTTTGTTACTGCATTGTTCTGTATCGACAGGTATAAGATATTCATGAATACTCGAATTTATCAGTTTCCTTAATTTAGAATTTTGAATCGTTCTCAATTTTTCAACAGGTTCGCAAGTTTGCCGGCATCGAAGCGCGTCGCTCAAAATCTCGAGATGTGCATATTTTATTTCTTCAGGAGTTTTGTTGAAAACTTCGCTAAGTTTCGTTCTCCGCGTGAAATCCTATTTAATTATGTAGATGCGGATGATCGTGCTCGTTTACTTATTTTATGAGGGTATAAACGACCCCCTTGAGCCTGACATTGCCTTATTTATATTGTAACGAAATTAGTATCGTAAGCGATTTTCGTAAACCAACGGTTTATATTAATGATTGCAAGACTGAATAAAATTATAAGGATTCGCTTGGATTAACTTCAAGTAGCAGCAGTTTTGTGGTTAATAAGTAGATACTTTATAATCAGTAAGTATAGACAGAAGAATTCAAATATTTCGAGCATCTGAACATCTAGTTCATTAGATATGCATAGATAGGCTTTTGTATAATATTTCAATCTATCATCTGCTAATAATAAGTCATTAAAAGTATTATGAAAAAATAGGAGTTTATTTATAATAATATATTATCCTTCAGTCTGTACGTCATAGGGGATTGATTGATGTCCGGAACATTGTGCCGAAATGAGGCTATAAAAATACGGGCTAAATCGCCTATATGAAATTAGGCTATTGATTGGATGCATTAGATACTTATATGCCACATAAAAACCTTATTTTGTGAGCTTAAAATTTATGTCCCTTCAAATACAGTAGTATTAAATTCATATTGTAATAACTTCTTTTATGCGAAAAAAACAGTTCAAAAATAAAAATCTGTACTCATTATAATTAAAAGATAATTAACAATGTGCTGCGCCTGCATAGTGTGTTGGGTTAATTATGTCATCATTTCTGTGTTTTATCTGGCTAATAAATGATTGAATATCAATATCCTCAATAAGATATTTTAGGATCTCTATACCTTTTTAATTATTGTTTGAGAATCGAAGTATGAGACGCAGCAGGAAATAAAAAGTGCACTTAATTTAATATCGGAATACATTAATAATAATTAATATTAATATCCGAATCTGGATACCTAATAATTATAGTAGGTACCCAGATTAGGTAATCTGTATGCTAATTAATCAGTATTAATATTGTGGATAACAATAGGTACACAATCATAAATATAAATCATATACAACAATACTGTAACCAAACTTCAAAACATTCGGTTAACTAGTTGGCTGTAATATAAATTGTTTCAATGAGCGGAATGGAACTGTTATATAGTTCGATTCACGGAATTGGTGTTAAACGTAAACGTAGGGATAAACTTTAGGGACGTGGACGCTAACCCATAATGAATAAACAAAAACTAGTAAATTCTTTAATAATATGTACCCTTATTCAAATAGTGGTCTGGAGTTTCAGTACGCTATATTGTGTTCGCTTTTGCTAGTCATGATAGGTAACCTACGTCCTACACATATATTTATATGTAAAGTAGGGAAGTGTAAAGAAGTTTATTTTTATTTACAAATATGTGAATTTATAAAGAAAAGTATCAAAATGTAATGCAGAGTTCCATAGATAAGCGGGATCAAATATAAGCCGATTTTTTTATCAATAATTGCAGTACCAGGCCATCGTCAATGACTGAAGATTCGAAGTAAAATCATAGACACTCAAGAATGCACTGATGTTGAACTCAATAATTATTTCAGGGTAGACTGATTAAATCTAGGCAGGACAACCACGAGCGCCACCCCAAATGTTCTCGAAACGGCCCTTGCCAACTTAGCTGTGAAGTGAGCATTAGTTGTGAATACACTGCGAAGATAACTACAATAATTTGCACGTTCGCTCAAGTACATTGGTAATGACATCTACATTGGAGCTACTTACTATAATCCCTTTGTTCAGCGTGTCAGCGCAGCTTGAATAGGGTCTGACAGACGGACTTCCCTTACAGGCATATCAATATCACTAATGTGAATATATTTCGCTAAGATAATATTACACTCGTTGTATCAGAGGCACTTAAGTCCTGAGGATCATCGTGTTTCATTGGATCTTTTATGATTAATGTATTGATTGCTTCGTGTTTATTATTACATTACTATTTCAATTAGGTATACTGACAACAATAAACTGGGTGATATGAAATACAAATAATTATTGCAAATATCACATAATGGTTTGCTAAATAATATTCAAATGTATAATTTGTCATGTTCGGATATAACTTCGTAATAATTTATACAATTTATCTTTCTATGTATTTGATACTTGTAATACATATATTATACAATTTAAAATTTTAAATAAGTAGTAGTTCCTCGTTAATATTATTAAATTTATCAGTTTCTGTTGT
The DNA here is from genome assembly GCF_061535455.1 of Colias philodice. Lineage (NCBI taxonomy): Eukaryota > Metazoa > Arthropoda > Insecta > Lepidoptera > Pieridae > Colias > Colias philodice. The sequence goes on along the minus strand of NC_143103.1, from coordinate 5,147,397 downwards.
TTCATTATCTTAAGTTGCTAGTTGTTACATTAGTTCACTATCCAAACATCATTATGGTTGTTTAAGTTCTGTCTAGGATTCTTAATATCGCAATTTTACGCACAGAGAATTACCACAAAAATATTATTTTCATAACTTTGCTTGTCTAAGATATTAATTAACAAATATCACACTGTATAAGAACAGAGATACAAGCAGCAAATAAACAACAATGTATCATAATATTATAGTACATTTTTTCACAGCTAATATTCAACAAGCGTCCTAAAATATTTCAGCGTCAAATAGCACTTTGAATATTTTATGACACAACATCCAAGTTGCATAGGAATCCAGAAACATCAGTTAGGGAAACTAAATAAAACACGGACATGCCGGTGGGATATTTCGCACAGTAATGAAATATTTTATTGCACGGCATAACAAAGGCCAACAGGAATTTCAACTAAGACCTTTACACAACAATGTACTCAGATTTTTACTAATCCACAAATATACCGTCGCTTTTATGTTTTCTGCATATGTTACTCGGTTTGTAACTTTGTATTGTCGTAAATTTAAAATTTTGTAGCGACATTCAAACTTCATAACGTGAGAATATCGCGATGGTAGCATAAAGTGTTTGGAGATTTCGCGAGCTGTTTTGTGGTATTTTGCATCTTTTGTTGGAGAATAAAAGTAGAATGTATGTAATTGTGTTCTAAGGTTTCCGTTGTAGGTGCTGGTATATTTTCAAGAAAATGATCACATGCACGGAGTTGTATGCAACTTTGACGAAATGATTGAAGTGATGTTATATTAACGGAAAAAGTACCTTATACGCTATAATGTTATAACATAACAGTTTTAGTTACGGACAGTTGCTACTCGATACCTACTGACAAAAATCATGGTTAGTTTGTTTGAAACATAGTTGCTCTACTTTTTAGTCAAAAGAGGAATCATATAGTTAGATTTGTGTTTGGAAATAGAAAGTTTTGTTATTGGACTATATTTTAATGTTTGACTCTGCGTCATGCTATTAATGTGACGACCACTTGCTTCTTTACCTAATAATAGATAATTTGTGTTCCTACAAAGCCAAAGAAAAGAAAAGTATAAAACAGGAAAGCTATTATTCACATGTACACTTGGCGAGCGTATAATTGTCAAACCACACACCGGCTTGTATCACCAATTAAACAATATTATGGCTGTTGGTGGGAATTTAGACATGCTACACGTAATTAATTCATCGTCAAGCTTGCCCAAGTACTCATTACATTCACTCAATCAATCAAATACAGCAATGATATCGCATGAGCTAGCAATGATTTAATTTAAGCGTAACACTAGGGAGATATCTACAAATAGGGTGCGGTCTGCGGTCGGCGATCGGCACCCCGCTTAGCCACTACCGTTTAATGTGGGAATAATAGAATTGAATTCTATATGAATACCTAGTTATACATTGTGGTAAACATCCGTGCGGTTAGCGTTGGATATATTTTAATTGCTCAAATATTACATTGATATCAACACAAACTTTTCATGCCTATAAATATACAATGTTTTGGTAATGATCTATGAACACATTCTGCAAAACATTTTGTTCATAAATTAAAAAATATATTACTTATATAATAAGTATTTGAGTATTGATTGTTGTTATTGAAATATTCAATTTCTATTTGAGCATTACAAAAGTTGTGTATATAAATCAAGGTTTACCATAGAAACGAGTGAGTAACGTAAGTACTTCACAGAGGATGTAATATCGTGCTTAAGGTGCACAGATGCAGGGTAAAGCTTATCTCACACTGTACACTCATCGAGTTTGATCGCATCTATTCTTTGCAAATAGATTGCTTTGAACAAGCGATTGAGATTAGTTGAAGTTTTCTAATTGGTGGATGAATAAATGGTGGGTTTATTGTTTAGATATAGGCATCTATCACAACATAGGATTCGTAAGTGCTATCATTGAAGCGAAAGTCACAAGTCAGCAGCCAAAATTTCGAAGACTATTATATAATCGCCACGTTTCACTTTTACACCACACTTTTTGTTTAATATAATTCGCTCATTAACTATTGCACAGTAGTTTTCACATTTACACAGCCGATTCGCAGTATTCGTAGCCATATCACGAATTCGTTCGCAATTGCATTCGCAGCGAACAATCGCCTTGTGATGCACGCTTAACAGAGCGGTAAGTAAATAGCGGCAAGCAATGAATCACAGTAACAGTTTTCCGATAAGGAGTGGGCTCTTGGCCTCTCCACCGATATAGTTGAACCCTGTTTTATTGTACTACTATTTTCACTATATCGCTAGCGAACGCAACTCGGGCGGAAAGTGAGATAAAGTCGCGACCTCCGTGTAATATACAACCCTGTATAAAAGCGGTATTTGGCTACAGAACCCTGAATTGCTGGAAAGAAATACGAGGTATCGCTTCGTTATACTTAATTACTGTTTATCAGCATCGAATAATGAAAATGTATTGTAATGGATTACTTACGTTATATTGTATAGTTAATTTAGGAAACATTTACTCAGGCTCTTGACATTTCATATTTTAAATTCAAGTTACGACATATTTTTATAATATCTCAATATATCTACCAAACAACAGTCAAGATAAAAAATTATGGATAAAATAGACAACCTATATTGTATTTGTACGAATAAATTCCTTATCATTGATTTCAATTAAAAAATGTAGACAAAATTGAGGTGCCGAATAGCAAACACGTAAAGTTCCAAAATATCACAAGATTCACTTAACATTTCCTTATTTTATTCGAAATAAAACCCGAATATTTATGTTTACTTAAGCTTGTTAGCTCGACACAAAACATAACAACGGTCGCCGAAATAAAAGGTCTAAGGATTAAGGTCGAAACTAGAATATTCCCTCACATTTCAAGGTAAAATGCCATCATCCACGCGTATTTGAATAAGTTAACCGTCAAAAGAGTCACAGGGGCATTGGTAAATTTTATTTGCATTGGGCTTCTTTCATCCGTTTTTTGAGATCATACCAGCTGGAAATTGAGGAGGGTTGATGTTCTAACAAGGGTCAGTGTATAGACATGCCTGCTTATTTGTAAAACAGTGCTTGGTTTACGAAACGTGACTATCTAGATGGTTCCCGATTACTGTTGAAGTTTATTCATTGTGCTGGTGTTCCAAGATAATATCGCTTTTCTGAGGGATATGATTTTTGTTGTAAAGTTGCTTATATTACTTACTAGCTAGGTATATATTTAGGCTTCTAGGATTCAGCATATTATTTTAAGTATTCAAGATATCTAAATATTGCTTTTTTCTCATTAAAAGTGTAAAGAAATTCCTTTCCTTTAAAATATACTCTTTTATTATGTTCATTACAGTATGCCAACTCAAAATAGACGCATTCTAAGAAATACGTAGGTTGTAGTTTGAGCGCATCTCTATCACTTTATAGGTTTAGTATAAATGCTAAAGAAATACATTTATATAAAAAGATAATTTTTTGAAAGAATATTTAACCCACAGTTACAATTAGGTAAAAATAGCCACAGAAAGAAATTCTTAAAAGAGGATATGATTTGAGTGTGTGAGGTTTCACAGGTTTAGTCAGGTTCTTATTGCATACTACTTTCTTACTTATTTTCATTATATGGATGCGCTCCTAATGTAAAACTGGCAATTGGAAGTCAGTTAATTTCATCTCATTTTAACAAATAGAATGAAAAGGTAAACTATGGCACTATCTAGACTCCTAATTATTTCCAGACACAAGAATCATTTCATACGATCGCTTTGTTGCGACGTGAAAGAAAGACAAACAAACACACTTTCCCATTGAAAATATTAGTAAGTATGTAATTTCTATTGTTAATCCACTAAATTAAAATTATAAGCCATCTACGGAACCCCAAGATCTACTCATCAGAATAAACATAAACAAAAATTTGTGAACCAAAACATATTTTGTTTTAACTTTTCTCTGGAGACAGGCGAGTTCAAACAAAAAGCTATATGCGAGGGTCAAACCTAAAGCTCATTCTGTTTTGTTTTGTTTCATTCCCAGTGCGATTCCCAATTAGTAAATACAAAGTTACGTTAACATACTGTATTACATTTTTGTAATTTGTTAAATAAAAGACATTGAACTTTTTTGGACTGATTTCGCGCAAAACTTTATGTCAATAATTATCTGATTATTATTAATGGATGCCACCAAATCGAACATTTATATTGTCAATGTGCCTAAACTCTAAAGATTAAATAATAAAAACAACATCAACAAATCTTTTATTCATTTTCAGGAAAATTAGAGGTACAAAAGAAAAATCTCTAACATTTGTAAAAAGCTGGGTCCACACCGGCCGATCCAGTGATCCCGCGATCCGCGATCCAGGATCGCGGAGCATGGATCATGGATCATGTTAGGCCGATCCACTATAAAAACTTGCGATCCAAAATATGCGCTCCAAGTGATCCTAAGGCGATCCGTGATTCAGCCAGTCTAACTCTTGTACGATATGGAGTCACACGTACAACGGCGGCGTCTTGCCGTTGCAGCAGTAACTTTTATTATACTGAAATGTTTGCGCAAAAAATAAAAAAAAAGGAATCGACGGTTTTGGGTGAAACAACTTTACAAAAATCGATTGGAATCTGGGACTCAGCTGTACGCAGAGTTAGTTTCAGATGAAGTGGAACACAATTTTGCAAGAATGAATGCTATTCAATTTGAAATATTCGACTTTCTGAGATGTCCATGGTGAGGTGGATCGCGCGATCCAACACAACCGTCCACACCGCGCGCATCACGCAACTGAGGCACCTTTGAAGCGGGTACAAAAACCGCCCGCTAACGGATCGCACGAGGTAGGGATCGCGCGCGGCAAAACGCGTGCATGGATCGCGCGCGGCACGTCCACACCGCCCGCATCTTTGGATCGCGCGCCTGCCGCGCGCGATCGGATCGCGGTGGATCGGCCGGTGTGGACCCAGCTAAATGTATGCATGCACGATGGATACGCGTAAAACTTCTATACAGAGTTAAAAAAATGTAAACCTCTGATTTACAAGGAAGACCTGTATTTTTTCCCAAACCACTTAAATCCGACATGCATAATCTTCTACATGCAAACTTTGTTTGTGAACTAAGCTTCTATGTAAACAATTCAGAAAGCTGTCATAGCAGCGCTCTATAAAATTCAATTTTAAACGCCGCCCTGTGCAATGCATCTTACGTAGACTCAAGTACTGCATCTCAGATGAACCTCGTGTGGAGGTTGCACTTTATTTTACGGCAATTTATTTCGTAGTTCCACGGCTGCATCTTGCGGCATTGCATTAGGTAAATACGTCTGCCTAATCCCCTACAACATGTAAGACATTTGCTTACCAGATTCAATGCTGAAACCGGATTTAGGAGTCAACACATGAACGGTTCTGCCAAGGTATTTTTAGAGCTTTCCATCTCGTTATGCATTTCAATTGAATTTCAGGTTTGATGGTGATTTATTTTAGCTTTAATGTTTGTTTGTTAGGTGACTTTAAGTTACAGTATTTTAATTGATAGATTTATTGCAAAGTAAAGATACGAAAAATATTTTCAAATTGCATTACTGACGGTCGGAATGTTGAATCATCAATACATACAGTTCTTTGGCATATTATAATATATTATGTAGTTAGATATAAGTTACGTATATAATGCAAAATTGAATTGTAATATTGACATGATTTTAAAAGAGAAACTATGGAGTTTCTTGTCGGTTCTTCTCCATAGATACTGTTTTCCGAATCGGTGGTAAATGTAAAAAATATGTAATGACGATTCGAAAGTGCGTCTAAAAGAAGTCTAATTGAATAAATAAATGTTTGACTTTATATTTGAATTATATCTATACATAGTACGATTTAAACTACGCTACGAGGTAAGATTTCGGGTCATTTCAATTAATTATCAACTGAAAAATTATAAATATATTGTATCATGCAAATGTCGGTGTAGATTTAGGGTTTGTTTTATAACATTATGATTAACTTCATAACAAAATTGAGAAAATAAATACGTAGTTTGAATTGCGTACCTATTTGTATTTTTTATACGCCCACCCCAATGCTCTAAATGTTATTACATTATTCATATTAATAATTATTAGACTAAAAGAAGATCTTTAATTAAGTTTAGAAATAGGACTATTTGATATACAGCTTTATCATTGAGGCTATGTAATATTAACTGTGAAATATACTTTTAATCATGACCGTCAGACTGAACCTAAGTATTAGTAACATTATATATAATTTTACACGAAAAAGTAACATTAAAATTACGTACACTGGAGAAAAAACAGCATTCTTCCATTAATTGAATAGCGTAAAAACGCTAACAAATCTCACCTCTAAGCTTAGATGAAATTTATTAAAACGCAACTTCTGTAAAATCAATGGGGAAATTACGTGTTATGATTCTAAAGAGATGTCGTATTCAAAGGGATATAGCAAATGGATACACAAACATACAGGCTTAGGGCGGATTGTGTATTCTTGAGGAAGATTGCGCGGTGCATTTTATGTGACGTCACAGTGCAATGTAAGTGGCTCCTTGTCTGAGAGCACAAATCCTCGCTCTGTGGTGTTATATTGGGTAATACTTGGAAGAAGATTGGACGTTTTTGTACTGATTGAATTTGATTTTGTGATGTTTATTTGCTGCAGAATGTAATGCGTAAATATATTCTGTGATCAATGAAGGTTTATCAGGAGGTAACAAAAAGTCTAAACGAATTATTGAATGTAAGTTTGAAAGAAGAGAAGAGGTTTTGGTTTTTAAGAATATTATTTTCATAAATTTGGACATAAATTTTATAAATCTAAATTTTTATATAACAGTTAGGCAGTTACTTTAACTATCCTTTTGTTATAATTACGATGAACCTACAAACAGTGTTTAAGTTTATTAAAAATATGCTCTTTGTTAAATTTTAGTACCTTACCTTTTAAAAAATCACAGCACATTTAAAACAGCTCAAATTATCTGTTACTTTGCTTACTGTTTGGTAGTGTTTGTTTGAATGTAATATGATTACAAGCACATACGACTCAGAGCGCCACTTTGCGGTCGCCAGTCGATCTTTATTTGAGGGGAGGGACGTAGCCTAAGTAAATTTACACACTGATCCGTTATATGCAGTTTCTAAAGAGGCTTATAGTCTATAGACAATACGGTCCTGAGCTTCATATTACAGGGAGTTATGCTCATACTGTTCTCGTCTTAGACTTAAAGTGATAAGAGCCATTTTACTATAACGGATTCTTGATAATAATTTGCCAATCGTCTAGACTCTGACGTCGTCATGAAATACTGCATTCAAGCAGTTCATGTAATGCAATTAGAATTTAAAAACTGGGGTCATTTATATATAGCTCCGTTCTTTCATACTTCATTGTTTTGTCCCTATTCTTAAAATTCAAATGTGGTAATTGAAATAAATAAAAAAATTGCAAAAATCTTGTAGTTAGTACCTATCAAATTTTTTGGACCTTAAGTATTTATGCATTATTTTAGAATAAAGTAGAGCAAAGTTAATTGGGGCATGATGCAATAGATGAAACAACAAGAAGGTTAAAAATAACGAAGTGATAAAATCACTCATAAATCTTATAATTAAAATAAAAAATAAAAAAATCATATTTTATATCTGCACTCGTAAAGTTGATGCACACGTTTGCATTTCCTTTACGAACATCTTGAGTTTATTCGTTCCTCAGTTTTATGATGTAGTGTCCTCTGTAAAAACGTAAATGGCATTAGTGCAAGAACATTCCACAGTTTATAGTCTTTGTTAGTACACAGTGTAGTTTGTTTAGGCGTGGTACAATATGTTCGAGAGTCAAGTATATGTGGGGAAGTTGTCCATTACCCGGGAGCAACATAAAGACGGGACATAAACATTATGTCGTCATTTTAACGATCTTTTAACAAGCCCCTGTTTATTTTTGTATTGTACGTGAAGCAGTATAGTGTATAAATGATGGTTTGTACACAAGAGACTAGTTAAAGGTGTGAATACAACTCTAATGGACGTGTAGCACATTATCATTCTGTGTTGAGTATGTTAAATTATGGCGTAGGCACTCATTTTGTGTGTGTGAGTGTGAATATCACCTCATTTCTCGTAAATATTGTATCAACTTTCTTACTGAAATAAAATATCTTAAGCTTAATGAATAGGAACATGGCTTTAATTTAATTATTCACTTATTTTAACCGCATTTCTGTAACAACATATCATTTCAAGTAATTGTTCATACATAAATACATTTTCTTCGTAGCAAAAAACTGTTGTCTAGATATTTAGTGGTGATTAAATCCTCCATTAAGAGTGGCTGAACCACTGTTGTCCCGTGGGAGCGCCTGTTAATAATGATAAACAACTCTATAGGGACAAGCAGCCTATGGCTTTTTTCCTTTCATTCGAGTCTTTTATTCATCTGCAGTATCAGTGGGATTGGTTTGGAAGTAATGAAGCGAAATTTATTAATAAATGAATATATTTTGTTATTATTAAGCATATTGAACTAAATTATTATTGTCGTAAATATAACAGAAGCCGGCTTGAGTCTGAGCATGGTCATATACAGTAAAATGATTATTATCTTCCTGTATAATTATTTCCTAGAAGAGATCTGTAGTTTGATACTACAGTATACCCTATACACAGTATATACATTCCTTATTACATAAAACTAAAACTAGTTTAACGCAGGGACCTGTACTTACCAAGGAATAGGAAATTATCTACCGGTTATTTTTATGAAGCTTATCACTGTGATTCGGAGAACCGGCCCCATATCCTTGATCCCTTTTTTCTTATCCTACAATCCCATCACGATTCCGAATTTCATTTGAGGTTGGTAGTCGATAATGGTGCTAGTTTGACGCTTCTCATACTGACGAGCATCTTTTCTATAAAAACATAAAAAAAAACAGAAATGAGGCATATTAAAAGCAAAATTTTAATCTTTGTTATGTACTTGCTTAATCCTCAGCGTAGGAAATAATGTACCGTAGTCGGAGTTTCATTGGCGGTTGACCCAAATAACTGCTTTGTGCAACTGCATTTAAATAACATACTTGGCCAGTACGATGCTTTTTAGGGCCAGTATGTGGCTTTTAAAACTTAAATGATTTGAAATTATTGCCAACATACGTAGTTAGAACCTGTTGTAAAAGTGAACAGCTACATGCAGCTACTAATACCTTTTATATTTGTGTCAATGATTAGTCACTGTTATAGTTGTGACGTCATCAAAGTAATTTAATCAAATTTAAAAAATGTTGTGTGGTTTTATGAAACCACGGTAAAAGTGAAACTGTTCGAACGGTTCCGAACACTGCTTTGTGTAGCGCATGTCGCGTGACGGTCGGCTGCCGAGTAGGTATACCTACTCGGCAGCCGCGATACACGCGACATGCGCTACACAGACCAAAAAGTTTGAGACGATGTAATAAAAATTTTCACTTTAATAATAAATTAGATCGAGCGCATCTCTAAGAAGCGACTCAACAAGTTATTATTAATAAGAAGGCAGTTCATTAAAGCGGCGTGTCGCTGTCCTGTGTCATGATTTATGAAGCATTTAACTTTTATGGTAGTGCTAAGTGGCGACGCTGTTTCCATAGTATTACCTCTAATGTAAGCTGAAAATTTAAACAAATTGGTTAAGATAACAATTTTAAGGAGATTTTTCTTTATAACGCCTTCGTGCTTATAATTGGTTCGATTAAACTTTGTGTTGTTGTGTTAATTGTAACGATTGTTCGATCGTGATTAATTAACTAAAACCTATGCACATACAACATACATATAACAAAAAGGATGAACAAAGTCTGTACACAAATAACTTGCGGAACGAGAAAACTTCGTACCGTTTCATGAATATTACAATATTTTTTTTGCGACTTCTTCAATGTTTACATAGCAAATGTTAGTTATATTACTAGACAAATCAAACAAATGAAAGGCTAGATAAACAACCCAATAACAATAAAGGTATTTGTTTTATAAATTTAGATATGTTATTCCTAGAAAATATTTTCAATTATTGTCTTCTCTGTTTAGCTTTATACAAATACGTATTCTATATTAACTATACAGCAAATATTTGATTTAAAAACGGGAATGTTTAGAATTGCATAGTAAAAATATTGCATCAACTACTCCTGTACTCTTAATCAGGGTCATTCTGGAACGTGAACGGAATCACAAAGCTTTGAGCTGTTTCCTTAACTTTGACTGGTCGAGATGTTCTTTGGAGCTGTCCTCATTCGAAATGTTAGCCAAAGCATATAATTGAAATGCCTTGTGACCACTGGAGCACGTGATTTGTGTCCTTATTAACTGTTGTTGTAAAGGTCCCCGCTAAAACGTATAGGTTTTATTATGGCAAACGCTGTAGAAATACGATTTTGAAATAAAGATGGTAATAGACTTTTATAAATAGAAAAATAAATGAGTAGGTGAAACATCAAATGAGAAATATTGTGCAAATATATATCTGTAATTTCTTACACGTGTTTTAGCGCCGAAAATTTTCACGGAATCAATTAGATGCCGAATGGAAATCTTCAATTTTTTCTGAACAAGTTGAATAAGTCCTTTCTTACTGGATGATATTATTAGATATTATCAGCGTAAACATAAAGTAATCATATAAAGAGGATTAATCCGTATTGAAGAAAAATTTGCACGTGTACTTTTGTCGACAGATCTTTTGAAATTTCATTGAATAGGCGTTGCTCGTACGTAGGTGTTATCTTAATCTAGGCGTCAAGAGCCAAGACGCTTGACTGCGCGACTATTGTGCTGTCTTCCACCTGACATGCGGCATGCTGAAGGTACTGTTTGTGCCTGTTTAAATAATCTGTATAGAACGTACAGACTATTTCATTGATTATTTATATGGGAGTAGTTCCCACGTATGCATTTTTTCAAATTAATTGTAATTTTGGAGTTAAATCTTAGCAAAAGCAATAAAATATTCCGTCGTCTTTATGATATTAGTATGGATGATACGACACTTTACAATCCGACTTTAATTCGTTCCAGTTAATGCTCTACTTCATTTCTCTCTACATTGGTATTTTGATATTATGGATCTAATATCACATTCGTTTGGCAAATACTCTATTAACCACTAAAAGCTAACCACACTGCAATGAGCGAAATTGGCATCTATAATAATTTTCGAGTTACAGGTCATGTATCAAATGTTTGACTTTCGCGTTAACAAAATAGTACTGGGAGTCTAGTAAAAAGTAGTATTGTCGTGAACTAGTACCTATCTCTATACTCTGCACTGAAAGGGTAAATCAGATGCAGCGGGCCAAGCGAGAGGGACATTGTTTTTGCTTAAATCTATTCTCTTGCATCTCATGAAGTTCACTTTTAATTTCAGAACGAGCATTTTAAAGGTCCGTTTACAACGACTCTCTTTTTGGAATATTAAAAATGAGTTCAGAGTTTGTATATTTCTTATGCAGACGCAGTGAATATAATGAGTAAGAAGTACTCATGAAAACCAATAAACAGTTTCAAATAATAATTATAATTATTCCTGACTCAGTTTATATAGCTCTAATAAAGATTATTGTGTTATAACGAAAGTTGGTTCTGTTAATAACTATATGCAGTGTGTTCAAGATATTATAATCTCCTATTGTTAATTATATTTTAATATTATTTATTCTTGTGAAAACGTAGCAAATAATGTAAATTTGAACGCTGTAAAATCTGCGCACCGTTGGGACTGTCTGCCAAGGTCTACATTCCGTAGCATGATTTATTCATTCGTTTAATACACTATGCATTGGGCTTTGATGGTTAATTTCAATTTATAAAAAGTTCGAGCAATGATATTATTGCACATAGAGTGTGTGTTTAACATAGGGTGTGTGTTTAAAAGTGCATAATGAAATCCTCTTTGCAATTCCTATCTCAAAGACTAGCTAAAAAGGTATATTCTGTAGCATTTGTTTAAAACAAATTGACTTTGATAGTCAATGTCATTTGTTTTAAAAGTTCGAAGGTATACATTTCGTAGCGCTATTTACTTTAAAACATTATTCCTATGGTGTTGATTGTTAATGTAAATAAAAAAAGTTCCAAAAGTCACAATCCTGTGCATAGTGTGAACACAACTTTAAACTCACACAATGTTCTCTGAAATGACCCGGTAGTCGCTTTGAGCGCGGGTATTGTCCAATCCTACATACCTTGATATTTGCAGGGATCCGCGCCACCTCTTTTAGAGCCTGTTTTGTTTAAACTTCGCTATACAGTCGGTTTTCAGCTTTAAATTTGTACCAATATTTCAAAAGTTATAATGAACGCGGGATTATAGTTTATTTTTACTGTTTCGCAGTAAAACTATTTATTTTTGGACGCTGCAAAATGTAATATTAAATCGTGATTCTCGGATTATAGAAGCAGTGATTTTAGTTAAGCTTTATACGTTTAATTATTTAGTAAAAATATTTGTTTGCTATCTACATTTGTTAACTACATACTTATTTTATAAAGTATTATCTAAGACGCCGATACTGTCTTAACGGTGTATAATAAAGATCAGTTTATTTTAATTTGCAGAGACGGAAGAAAATTTAAACAAGGCTTTTCAGCGGGTAATTAGAGCGCGATGTTTAAAGTAAATTCTTATGATATTAAATTTAAACTCTTTATCAACGACGCGGGGACCTCACGTCACAAAGCGTTTTAATTTGTCGGAACATTTTCTTTTTGCCTCATAAAATTCTGCAGAGCTACGTCAGCAACAAAAGAATGAATAATGACTTTAAAACAAAGTTGTAATATTCGAGAAACTTCCGCACGCTCCTAGTAGGAGCGCGGGTAATCTCGTGATTTGTGTTTAAATAGTTCGAAAATTAAATTACAGTCACCAATTAAAATCTTTAAAAACGGAAAACAATTTGCAGTTAAATCTTAATATTACGTCATAATTGTAAACATAAATGCGCGAATAAAGGCTTAGATCTATACAGCTTTTATACAGGGCAAAACGTAACTTATGGGCTTAATTATACGAAATAATTACCTGTAGTCATTTAATCTGTACTATAAAGTTTGACTGAATGGCAAAGCATATAAAACTATTTTGTATATCATAAAACAGAAGTTACGATGTCGACTATTAATTTCATAGGATTCGGAAATAAGCTTGAAAGAAGACTGCATATTGCAGTTTTATTAAACCCAAAATACTAATTCATTAGTTGGCATATTCTGAAAGATGTGTGAAGTTAATGTCTATTGACTGAATTATTATTCGTATATAAACAAAAATGTAACATGTAAACTTCTAAAAAGTCCTTTTCCACAACAGAACAACAATATAAACTTTAAAAGCTAGGTAAGTGTCACGCCGGGTTCAATTGGATTTTATTTTTCCCTATGTAAATTTCTTCTACAACAATGACCTCTTGGAAAAACGACATGACTAATGAAAGCAGATTAACATAGACCCTCCGCGAGGCTTTATCGGACTTCTTTGGATTTCCAAATGCTGAATTTTATTGTGAAAAAATGTCACGACCGTTTTTGCTCTTTTCGTTGTTTTTCCTTTCCTACTTAGCGATTTTAAATCAAACACAAATTTACCTCAAATTATCTCCAAGATTTGACTTCTTTATTCCGCCGAAAAGTTGTTTTAACTGTCAAGAATCTGAACAAAAGATAAAGTGACTTCTAACTTTCTTTTATCGTTATTGATTGAATCAATTGTTGAGTTCAAAGAACTAAACGGTTTAAATTTTAATTTAATTTAAAGAAAAAAGTAGTATGGTACATTTTAAGTAAATTATAGACATTGCATAACTTACATAAATTTATTACGATATTTAAAAAAAAAGTAAAACTTGAAAAATGTTTATCAGATATTTATTATGATAATTTCTTAAATAAGACAATATGATGGAGATATTTTTAGTTTTATTTTGTAAGAATTTTCTGTGAATACTTAACTCCCTATGCTCCTATTGAAAAAACAAAAACTTTTGTTCATTAAAGGAAAAGTAAAACAATTCATTTCAGCAGAAAAACATCTGATTGATCTCCAGAGTTCTCTTCTATTGACTCGTTAGTTTTATTGAAGCATTGACCATCAAGTTTCTAGAATTTCTGTCTTAAACTTTGAGAATTATACAATATACATATAGAGTAAAAGCTCCTTTAATATTTATGAGACCCAATGATATATACACGAATAAATATTTTTCTCTATTGTCATATTTTACTATTACAAGTTACTAGCTGACCCAACAGATGCGGACTATGTCCTGTCTTCGCGCAAAATTGAAAAATAAAGTTAACATGGCCGTCATGTTTTCACATTTACTGAATTTTTTTAGCGAGAAATTCTTGAGTTTTTCTTCCAAGATCCTCCTCCTGACAATAACGATCATTATCGACACATCAATAAGAATTATCAAAATCGGTCCAGCCGTTCACGCGTGATGCCGAATGGGAAATAGGGATTAATTTTTATATGTAGAGATTTACACATACATTGGTCAACGGATAACGATTTATGGTGCCAATAGCCGTCCGTGTTAACTGACTGTGTCATACGCACAGACAGGCGGACGACAATCGTAATGATTAATCAGTATTAACACGAACACTTCCATTTATACAATAATCGTAACTCTTAACAATATGAAAGAGCATCTGTCGAAAAGAATTTAAAAAGTTACCACAACACAATTAATTCAAGTGGCAGGTTCACTTCCTAAACAAAAGATGAAACTCTTTTCTGCTGTTTTTATAACACAAGATTACAACACTGCTTAATTTATTCACAAAATTTGTCTCATCGTGAAAAATTTGCGTCGCAATCGCTAACAAAAGAATGAGTAATGGCTTTATAAAACAAAGTTACACGGACGCGTATAAACTTTAAAAGCTTTCAAGGGCGTGAATTATTATCTGAGACGTCAACTTGTAGCGATTAGAAAGTGTATTTATTTATTTAAGACTGTCTCGTTGAGGCTTCCCTCCGTTTAGAATTGAGATCAGACGCCTAATCGTGTTTCTCTAGGCACATTGTTTCTAGGCCCCTGTCTAGGTTATCGTTTCGAGGTCGTTCTTGATACCGTCGTCTACCTATTTTTAGGCAACAGCTGCGAGAAAATGTATTAATAATTTGGAAATCATAATAATCTTTACTTTTTAATGGAATAGAAGGTAAAGTTATAAAACAAAGCTGCAAGATCAAGTATGCAATTGCAACTATTTTTTAAATCCCGTCATTTCACGTTTTTTATCGTGAAATTTAAGTGGTGTAAATACATTAAATTATTGGTTAAGATAGTGTTTTATTTGAAGGGCGAATATTCAATAATGAATATATCAATAAGAATGATGGGTAATCTTGTGCCTTTGATCAGTTTAAAAATATGTATTGTCAATAAAATATGATAGGTACCATATGAATACAACCCTTACGTTTTTAAGCTAGTTTGCATGTAAACATTTAAATATTGTAAAGAAATAACAAACAAATAAAAAAATTGAAACAATATAATTTCAGAGCTATGTATCTTAAAAGAGAATTTAAATTTTCCATGAATTTTTGTATACATTTTTCGAGAAAATAAAAACTGGTATTTCGGAGAATCTGTAGAGCCGTTTGTTACTGTGATTGAAGCGCTTGTGATTATTAAACTTACAAACATGGACGTATAAAAAAAGACGGACGGAGTATCGCCTAAACATTGAGTGAAGCCTAGTAATGGCGGCGACGCCAGATGCAATAAAATTACCCCAAACTTTAGTGTTTTTATTTTTCAATTTGTTATACTTTTTATGTGTTCTCTAACTATTAGAACCTATGCATAAATACAATTACTATTTAGCTTTGACGAATCAACCACTGGACGCGAAACCAAAGGAAAATGTATGAAAATTTGTTCAACCAATATTGGGGGGAGGAGAAGTAACTAATGTCTCCTTAATTATTATTAAAATAAATAAAATTATATAAATTAATTGTTAGTTTATAACCAAACAAATAGGAAACATGCTTCATACGATTTCAGTATACATACACTTGAAATTTTCAAATTAACTGTCTTTTATCAGATGTCGAATTGGCTGTGATATTTTTTTTTAAATATGGTTGTTATATAAGGGTTAGCATAGTATACATGTTTTTGTGAGAAGAAAATGCAAAAACAAATTTTGTATGAAATTATTTCATCGTAATTTTAAAATTAATTAACTTTACATCAACTCCCCGACTTTTGGGAGAATGAGATTCTGAAATAATGGCAACACTATGGCAACAGCTGTCCTGATGACAATGGCAGCTGTATTTTTTTCTATAAATTTTGCCGTAATAATTTTGTCATTAAAACTTAAAAGAAATAACTTGCTTCCCTGTGGAATGTAATCCCCTGTGTTTTGTTATTTAAAATTGTACTGTTGCGACACCATTTAACCACGCAAGACGGCATTTTAATTTTTTTTTTGTGAAACAATGACGCAGTTAATCAGTCGGTAGTTCACGACGTAATGGCGGCCGACTAGCTTACTATGGTGAGAGTGTGTGCGTGTTTATTGTCTTTACACGATCGCTAGCTTACTACGGTGGCTTCACGTTGTTTGTTCGTAAAACGGCGTCCGTCTTTTTTTATACGTCCATGCTTACAAAAAGACTACATTTTCTGTACGTTGTTAAAAAACGTGAATTCACTAGCCGTAAGCTACGCTGTATGAAATACCAAATCAATAGTGTCAATGGAATAGTTCAAATAAATTCCCAACTAATCAAATAATTTAATCAACAATCGAATTATTATCTCAGACGGCTAAGTGACGAGTTTGAAGGTAACTAAATTGAAACATTGAATTATTTCATTAAATCACTCAGACGTTAATTTGTTTTGACAATAGTAAGAGAAACACGTCGTTTATTAATTTGTTTATGGTTATTTACAAGTGTTTTAGAAGTATTATAATCTCTTCAGAATCTTTGTAAATTATAGTTTACTAGATTTCCGCCCGCGGCTTCGCCCGCGTTTTCAAAGGAAAACCCGCATAGTTCCTGTTCCCGTGGGATTTCCGGGATAAAACCTATCCTATGTGTTAATCCAAGTTACCCTCTATATGCGTGCTAAATTTCATTGTAATCGATTCAGAAGTTTTTACGTGAAAGAGTAACAAACATCCATACATCCATACATCCATACATCCATACATCCATACATCCATACAAACTTTCGCCTTTATAATAGTATTAAGATTAAGATAAGATGATGATGAGAGAGAATTTGGTAAAAGTTAATTAAATAAAAAATGTGTATGTATAAAAAACGAATATACAAAATACTAGTATTTGTGTCAATAAATATCCTTATTTACAATATAGTATCCTTAGAGCTCCAGTTTTTTAAATATAATATCTAGTTTTTATCGAGAAACACATAATAAATGGATATTATAAGGGTAGATAAACTTCTGAAGTTAATGTATCATTCTAGTTAAATAATAATAACTAGAAAGCCGGTGTCAATTAAATGTTGAGAAGGGTATTTTACGATAAATTAACTGAGGTTTGATACAGTGGTTTACTCTGTAGCTGAAAATTAGAGCATTGGTAAGTTTTTGGCAATATTTTAATATTATAAATGCATCATTGAATTGGATCTATCATCCGATGTAATTTTTAAATGTTTTTTACTTTTTAAAATGAATATGCTAGTAATTGTTATTTGTATATTTTGAAATGTTATTAATAGTATACAAAATAGTTAGATTTGAGGTTTTTTGCACTTCCAACTTATTCATATGTTTTTAAACTTTATTGCCTTGTACTGAAACTAACTCTATCATCGTGAATAAGATTTTAAAGTACTCCTCGCACTACTTTTATAAAAGATTTTTATTAAGGTGATGTATTTTAAATTTTATTGTAGTATTATTTATTTTCTATTGGTTTAGATAATTTATTTAAATATCTGTCGTAACGTCATTTTTCTTAATTTTATTGCTGATTTTAGGAAAAGATTAAATGAAAGGAGAAATGCTAATACTGTATACCTAATATTAATACTCTAGAATCTGAATTTTGAAACTCTACGCAATATTTTTATTTTGAAATATTACACTATAGCTAACTTTACTGAGACTCACTCGCGGTTTCTTTTAATATTATATGAAACTAGTAACAGTAACTTATATTTTTAAACTAAGCTTTATGTAACGTTTCTATAGTGGGTCCGCTGTCTTATCTTAGAGATAACTATATTTTATCTTTATTAAAGTCTGTATGAGCTTAAAATACTACATTCGTTTTAAATTATTTAAAATTATGTGGTCAGTGTTTTATATTATCATTACGAATATGTGGACGAGTTAAAAGTAATAAAAATTATGATTTTCTTTATAAAATATTATTTCTAGTATCAATTTTCTTTTAATTCGGAAAGGCCTTAATAAATTGCATGTTTTCTAAATTCAATCAATCGATCTACAGTCATTCCAACACGCAAAATTGCTTTTTAACCGACTGTGCCAGAAGGAATGTTAACGCGATTGAAGCGTAAAGCGTAGGTAGTGTATTTTTATATTTTTGGCTTATTTTATATTGAAGACAGCGGTTTAGAATGAGAAGAGAGACACTGGTGACTGAGAATATTCAAATTTAAAAAATAAAACTATTCTAGAAATCGGGATTTTCGACGCATATTTCAAAAGTGCCTTCAAAAGAGTGCAGGTTGTTTTATTGAGTAAATGTTTGTAACCTTTACGTATGTTCTTAATATGTAAATCAGTTTTTTTGTATACAAATTAACGTCATACAGTTCCATGTTTAACATTTTCCATTTTACTCAAAGGTACCACATTTCGTACAGCGACATATGTTGCTAAATTAAACTTACTTAAGTAAATAGAACGTCATTTCGTAGATAACCATAGAGACGACACTAAAATAGTCGGTGTAAGTCAGTAGGCAGTAAATTACGGCGACGGGGCGGTTGCAACTTTATCTCGTTTCCAACCGACCCGACCTCCGATACCTCCCGGACTAGGTTACCGGGTTAACATGATTATTCCTGCGAAATGTATGTTAAATGTTTTGAATAATTGTTTAAATCTAAGCCCCAACGTGGATTAAGGATATGACGTAGACGAATTAACGTCTGATACTATATAATAAGTGGAACACGGGCTTAATAAGACAATTGTTAATATTATTGTGTAAGACGATGTTACGGCATTGTTATTTCGATTTGTGTAAATTCAGAAACTCGATTTCTTTTGTGTTTTATCCAAACTATTAGCTGCTTGCTTTGTTGATCACAATCACCTGAAATAACAAAAAATTAAGACAGTTATAGAGTCACATGATTTGAATATAGGTTTTGGAAGTTCCGAATATTCCTATTTAATTTTCCAAATGTTCCAGTACTTTTGAATTTATGTAAAATATAGTATTCCCGAATTTAGCTAGCATTGCAAAACTGCCTTTTCATACTTTGATGGGTGAGCCATTGATCACTGTGAACAATGCGCCCGAGCCCAGTCGTCACGGATTAAACGAGCTTTGAATACGAAAAATATTGGAAGTTCTATGACTGTATTGAATCATAGAGTTTATTTCTACCTTACACAACGGAAATATAGTCTAGGAAAACAGATAACGCGTACTGTTCTGGTAAAAAAGGTTGAAGGTAACGATACGACGAACGCCAGCGGTTGCGTACAGTATATAGGGACAATTGCAATTTTCACGCAGTTATTGATGATGATCTAATAGGAAACAAACCAAGAAATTCTATATATGAAGACCTAATTAATAATTTAAAAATATTTTTTTTATTTCACTAAAGCAAAAACAAACAAAAATTAAATACTTACATAAAAAAGGTAACAACTCGGCCAACAAAGGGATTAGGTTAATTTAGGTATGTTTCCATTGCATTTTAAGTTATGAATGTTTGTTTTTTTTAAAACGAGTTTTTAAACGTTAGTTACAAATATTCTACAATCCCACATAAAATAGCATATCTATGTCTACATGGAATCAAGCCAATTAAATCTTACATGAAAACAGCTTGTAGCAACAAACTTTTATATTTGGCTGTGAACTTTTACTGTTGAACGTTTTTTGAAGAGTTTTATTTTTATTGTTGTGAATTGATAATTTCATTACTAACGTAGATAATCAAATAAGTTGGTTTTTCGTTTATTTAAGTTGAATTATCATGTACCGCTCTTTTTAAAAGTTCTATCCAGTAATATTTTGACTTAATTGCACCCAGCGAATAATATTTTATATCTTAACTAGCGGTCCGCCCCGGCTTCGCCCGTGGTACATATTTACGTTTTCTCTACATAAAAACCATCCTCGTACTTCAAGGAATATAATAGAAAAGAATTATCGAAATCGGTTCAGCCGTTCACACGTGATGCCATGACAACGCGAAACGGGTGCAGACCCGCCGCCTTTTTATAGCTCCCGCCGCGAAGCGCGTCGAACGCGGCAACTGATACACAAAAATAATCCTTATGGCTGCATGATTCTGTATTCACGCGCGATGACTTATAGCGTATTTCATGTATAACTTTGGTGTTTCTACACCGATTTACATGATTCTTTTACTATAACCTGCCCAGGAGTATGAAGAATAATTGTGCCAAATTTGGTTAAAATCCGTCCTGTAGTTTTTGTTTCTATAACGAATATACAGACAGACAGACAGACAGACAGACAAAAATTTTACTGATTGCATTTTTGGCATCAGTAGCGATCCCTTATCACCCCTTCATAGTTTTTTTTAAATATATTTCATGTACAGAATTGGCCTCTCTACAGATTTATTATAAGTATAGATTATTTCATATTTTAGAATTCGTGTTGTAATTGAGGTTCTTAAATGTTAAAAGCTGTAAGAACAGTTCTTAATTAAGTCAAAATATTAAGGTTAATGCTCCATTGTACAAATAAGAGCTTTCGCTATAATCTTGCAACAATAATAATATACTATTAATTATTCCTTAGAAGTCCCATTCTATGAATAGCGTCGCATTTGTATGTAAACAAACTAAAACTTTTTCAGATTTGACTGGAATTCGATACAGATAATAAAATGGGATATAATATTATGACCTACATTTTATTCTCCTACAACTCGAGCGAAGTCGCGATTACAAACAAAATTAGCTAAATAAACAAAATATTATCATATTCTTTGGAATTACAGATTTGCCGCTTTTTTGTTTTGTGATAATGTTGAGTTAAGAGAAAAAAAATAACACGCTCTATAAAAACATATACCTAAGTGTATTTATTACCAAATAACATGAGCAGCAATAAACATATAAACGTTT
The DNA here is from genome assembly GCF_061535455.1 of Colias philodice. Classification (NCBI taxonomy): domain Eukaryota; kingdom Metazoa; phylum Arthropoda; class Insecta; order Lepidoptera; family Pieridae; genus Colias; species Colias philodice. The sequence goes on along the minus strand of NC_143103.1, from coordinate 5,125,993 downwards.
TCATAAAACATAATTGTCCTAACAATAAAAGTCTTTTGAAAAGCGAATCGCAAAAAATTCCTCACAAAATAAGGTAAAATGGGAATGAAGATCAGCAATTCGGAGTTACCGCATATAATAACGGAATAATTCAATTATAAGAAATAAAAATATATAGACAACTCCATTATTTTTCAATATAGGATTTATTTCGAAATGCTCACAAAGCCTTATTTAGACAAAGAGATATACTTTTTCATCCAATATTCATTAGTAATATTCATCACTAGTAGCATTCTTGGAAAGTTACTCTTTTATATTATTTATTTGAAGAAAAAATTTGGTCCAATTTTAGTATATGTGGTTTTTATTCAGCTATAACCAGTATTAAGTAATAAGCAATACTTCATGGAAAATATTTTATGAATTAAGTTTGGTTTGCTTCCTAGAAATCATATTACCTTTTACATACCTATTGTAATATCATAAAGTAATAATATATGCGCTGAAAATAAATGGAAAATTAATTAAAGATAAAATTTGACGAGCGGAAAATATAATTTTCCCTCTATAACATTTTATGTAATTTGTTCTTAAATGTTATCTCCACGTTATCTCATTTAACGTTTATTTTTTATGCAATGTAATTATAAAGAAAAACAACGACTACTATGAAAATTATTTAACCACACGCAATTGTGAAATAATTACATAAATATAGTTTCACTTTTTTACCTTTCCCCCGTTGCCTGGCAGAGATAAATGCATAGTGATAAGGCTTTGGGCTTTTATTTTATGTGTTTTTGTAACCTTTATGTACTTATTTCTTACTTACTATACTTTCACAATCAAGGATTAAATAAATAAATAATTTTATTTTGTCAAAAGAACTTAATCCATATCTCTTATACTACGAAGCAGAGAAAGACAACTTAGTGATTATCGTTCAGGCGTTCCAGAGTAATATAAGTAAGCCAAATGAGCATTTTCCGCATGACAGAAAAGTGGGACCGCTCTTATGTTTCCCTGTCTTGTTTAATTTGTACTTAGTACAAATATAGGGAATAGATTCATTGCTCGAAACTGTATACAAACAAATGATTAATATAGTTTAATTTATACTTGGATTTGTAATTGATTTCTGTATTGGTAAAATTCATAAAGTATATTTTTTGAGAATTTTTTCAGAACAAACTATGTGGTAGGCTACTCGCTTTTAGACTACGGATTTTAAGAAAATATTTGCGATGCGATGCTAAATCTGACTTCTGATATATATTGTATAGATCCCAGACATCCTATAGACAGATGTTGCCAACCAGTTTTGTGGTCCCCCTCTCCCCACCCCGGTAATTAAATATGCCATACAAAGAAAAACATAAAAATTTCCAAACATGCCGTGTGGGGTATCAAATGAAAGAGCTTATTGAGTAGATCACGAATATATAGCATACTATAACAATTCTTACACTTTCTCTAAGATTTTTTAGAAAATTTACGAAAATGCTCCATTTTTGAGTTAACTTTAAACCACTATAGATTGAAAACTCATGAATATATTTTTTAAATTATTATTTTAAATAATTAACAATAGTCCATTGTTTACGATTGTACAATGTACAATTGATTGATTTTACAATTGTTGTACAATGTTAAACAGTCGTAAATTGCATAGTGTTTTACAATATTTTCTGTAAAATATCGACTAAATATAGTCAAGTATTTCGCGGCGAAATTATCATTTCCAAAATACATCCTTTGAAAACTCAAGAGCTGGAATGGTAAACATTTATTTTTATTTTTTAAATAATATTCAGTTGCAACAGTATCACTTTAATAATAATTAATCCTGTCAATACTACTTTCCAATTAGTGTATCCACGAGTTTAACCTATGTACCTACCATAAATTGCAAAACTTTTAAAATCATAGTCGGTCAACAAACATATCATTACGTCATAGCTTCATTAAAACCGTGTGCAATTAATTATGTGAAAACATTTAAACCATTACATAAATGACAAAAAGGTGTTAGTCAAAATTGTCGCACGCAGCAAATATACACTGACATTAGTGTCGACATTTGGCCGACATTTTCCAGAACAAATTCCATAACCACGTTATCGATAACGGAAGTGAGAAGATTAACTTCGGCACGAATTTCTCATAAACGTTTCGGGGCATCGATAAGCGCAGACATCACTAATATAGATCGAGTTTGTTTATTAGTGCCTTACGTGGGAAGTTTATTGAATTTATTTTGTGTAAGATAAAAATGATTTGATATAAGATTACATGAAAAATAAATACATTTTTAAAAACGTGTTCTCATTGAATTAAATTACAAGTATAATAACTAGGTATTTATTTTTGTAGTCTGTGATCTTATAATATTATGTTTAAGTAAAAGATGAAAGCGGCGTCACTTATTATTTATTACGACATATAAAATACTACAATAATTAGTGTACTTTACAGTTGGTAACTGTAAAATAATATAATAGCAAAATAAGACGAATCTGTAACCTCAAAAAAGACGTCATCTTCAATGGTTCTAAATAATTAAGTTATAGTCTGATTAATCACTTTCGCATTACTTAAATAACTATGACTGACTGACATTCTCTCCAGACATTCGTATTATTTAAAAACTAAATTTAATTTTGATTCTAATAAGATTTCTTTAGAATCGATATGAAACTTCGTTCCATTACAAGCACCTCGTTGAAGCTTTTGGCGCTGAATGACCTTGTAAGCTTTTAGATTGCTTTTAGGGAATGTAGAGTGCCCTAGATTATAGTAAAATTACATTAAATTTTATAGTTTCAGCAGATAGAGTAACCAGATATTCCTAATAAGTTTTTTGATTAAATTAGTTAACTCAGTAAAAATATGTAGCATGGTTTATAAAATAACGTTATTATTTTGCCCTTTCATTTAAATAAAAATTGTAACAACTACAGCATAACCCTAATACAAAGATAATATTATTATAATAAGATATGTATATTCAACCGCTATCTTCAAAAGAGACAATTAGTAAACCGAGGCTGCTCGTGTAAATAATTACTTGCAATCATTAAACATGAATGCGACACTAATTACATTAATCTTACGTTCGCGAACTGTTAATTAATAATTTATATCGAAAAATTGCTTCTACAGCATTAATTATACGCGTGTCGAGGTGAAGCGAAAGTCAAAACAACTATTAGAACAATTCTGGAAATAACGATTTATTCTGGAAAGCATTTTGACAAGGTTTAACGAGAGCTACGGTACGGTCAATGCGCTAATTCGGTTCGCAGCAATTAATATGTAGCTGGCAGTGAGAAAGCTTACCTGGAGGCGAGTCAGGCGTTCGGTTCGCGCACCGTAGCTCGTAGGCACTACGTAGCGAGGTGGCGATACGACGCGCGGCTCAGTCAACCGCGCGCCACGCGCTTTGCCGTACGCGTGTGCTACGAACTTTGTGCCTCATTGACACGCGATAGTGCGCCAAGTGCCGTACACATGTTTGTTTACCGGACTGATAGCGCTACTTAGGTTTGTACTGAAATAAACAAACTGTTTAAAAACTTAATTTTTAATGGGATTTTTACCCGACTGCCAAAGAAGGAGGGTAATGTTTTTTGAGTGTATGTAAGTATGTATGTATGTCTTTTCCTTTGTGACCACCTGTAGCCTAAACGGCTTGATGGGTTTTGATGTATGAGGTATCGTTAGATTTGTCTTGATTACGGGAGTGTCATAGGATACATTTTATCCTAAAAGTCCCACGGGATAAAGACATAATAATATTTTTTCTAAATTTCCCTTTATTTAGTGTGCAGTCGGGTATTTTGTTTTTTTAATAATAATCTTGTTATTTACTAGTAGCTGTTTGAGTCAGAGTTTTGAATGAAGTTATTAGGATGTAACTTCAATTTTTTCTTGGTACCTTATCATCTGTATTTAATTAAAAACTTTCTTATAGTTTAGAAATTAATTTCATGTTGGATTATTCCGTAATTAATGTAAAACTGTGCTACGTGTTTTCGTAGCGCGTGCTACGAAAGAACAAACAATTTAAACTTATGAGTTATTAGAGATGCATTACTAACCTCGAAGCCTTTTTTCTTATATTATTTTTAAAAGTTATTTTGGAACTCAAATAGAAATGTTCCTAAAATATAAGCAGCATGTAAATAAACCATAACCATCATTCTTTGCTTATAATCAAAGACATCAAAGGAACGTGACAATAAAATCAGTTTTATAAAATCATTCTAATGTCTTTTAAATTGCTGTTGTTGTTTGATTACTATTTACTACGTCATTGTTGATTCTATAGTTGGAAATGCAAATATAATACGGCAGTCATTTATTATAAGTATATACTTAAATAAATTATTACTATTTGTCGTTGTATTTATTCTTCTTTATTATATTTTTCTTTTCTTAATTGCTTGTTGTGACTTTTGTTTTTCCTTTCGTAAATGAAAAAGTGATTTCACCTGTCTATTTCTTTCTATAAACTTTATATAATTTATTATAGTGAGATAATTTTGATTCCAGATTTAATTGTGTTTACAAAAATATTTGTTTTAATAAATTATAATAATTGCGTTTACACTTTATGCATACATGATCAGAGCTTAAATAAAGCTTTCCGATGAATTGTTTAATTAATCACATAGCATATAGTTATATTAAGTAGTTCATTTTAAATATTTTAAATCTTTCATTATTTAGTATTGAGAAATATAAACATGAATGCTGCTACAAACATAAAATAAGGTAAGATGTACCTATATTCTATAGGCTTATTCATAAAATGCTTGAATTATTCATATCAATACATTACAAAAAAAAAAAAAAAAAATGTGCGAACGAGGCAGCGTGCAAGTAATAGTTTGTATTGTTTCCACTTGTATTCGCAAAATCTGTTCTCTGTTTATATGTATGTTCTACTAGTATGTTAATTAACATTATCGACATCTGTTATAATTAAATAAAAAGCAGTGCTTTATTGCGGGAGTTCTCATGTAATAGCTTATTTAGACCAAAGTTAATCTTTCGTATATGCGTAGTAATGCCAGCCTATAAGTAGCTTCTGCCTGATTGAAAACTATTTTTGTTTTTAAACTTTCCACTTTACAATGTTTGAAGGGCATGTTTATAATGTCTTAATTGACCTTGACATAGCCTTTTATTAGAATTGTAAACACTACTATTTTAATACTCAAATTCTTGTTTTCCTTTAGAAAAGTAAAGACAGATTCAAACATAAAAATAATTAATGAAAACACATTCATGAATTTGTTACACTGCTCGTTTTAAATAATGTATACGACGCGACGTGGTATTATTTTAGCAATTTTTGTTTATTTATGTGCTGTATCACAAGCTTGTTAATTAAAATTATAAAAATGCTTTTTCCTTTCATTCAATAATCCATTATGTTGCTGTCATCAGACAAATGCCAAAGAAGAAAATATACGATAGAAAACCACGCGGTTAGAATTCATTTTACGCTATTACAATAGAAAGTAACCGATTCAATGTACGAGCCAGTAATTGTACTAGCGCAGAACACAATATCGAACTTCATTTTCCTTTTACGCGGCAATTCTTGACTATATTTTGCAACACCATCACGTAACATGTTTCTTAAAAGCTATACAGGGACACGATGTCTCCTAAACTACATTAGCGCTTCGGCACTCGCTCCGGGTCGTTGAGCTGCTTTGATGAAGGATTTGCTTCTTGAAAGCTTTTGTTAAATTTTTCTTAGAGAAATTCCCTCTTTAAATAAATAGAAATGGCTTACTGGCGACAGAATTGTACCGAGGTTGTTATGGCTTCATAATAGTTTCTTTAGCTTCTCAGGTTTCTGGGAGCGGCCAATTACTTTAAAAGCAATTTTTGTATTTGAGACGTATTCCATTTTTGTGATGCTATATTAAACAAATGCAGAATAATATTTGTGTCGTTAATGATATTACATTTTTAACATTTTTACGCAATACAGAACGATTTAAATATGAATGCAATGTTACTTGCATAAAATTTTTCAATTCAACTAGAATGTTAGTTCTGCAGTTGTAAAAGAAATTTCATATTTCCATACTTTGTTTTGCTATTTATTACAACACAAATCTAGTTTTAAGATGATATTTATATTTCTATATTCCTAACTAAAGCGAAACTAAAAGCCCTTAATTATAACGAATTCAACGCAACAAGTATAGTTAGGGAGCCAGGTGCAAATTGGGTTCATTATTTCCTCTCAAGAGATAATTCGTCAGAAGCATCAGAGTATAGTATTATAAAGCCTCGTGAACGTCAGCTGGCGCTCGGTTGGGGGGGTGAGCGGTTGTAGCCTCCCACGCACGTAGGAAAAAAAAATACATTCATTCATTTCCTCTCAGCTAAAAATTTGTCAAATTGTAGCTAACCCAATATCTCAACGAAAAAAAATAATCAGCTGGTTACAGCATGGTGTATTATACGTCAGCTGGTGGCTCGAACATGAAAAAAAAAATATTATTTTCCGTGATTTCCTCTCAAACAAAAATTTACCTGATGATAGCTTATATGTAACTGTGGATAAATATATAAGTCAGCTGGCTGTATCTTGGTGGAAAAACCGTCAGCTGATACTTTGAAACTTATTACATAGGAGTTAGACAGAAGCATCTATTGCCAATTTATATGCATCAGCTGACTAGATTTTCCTCAACTTATTGCTAGCTGATTCTTTTATTTATCGCATCAATATATTTTTAACACTCTCACTCACAAATTTTCATCTGAGAGGAAATGACGATATCTTTAATTATTCGACATTACGCTTCAATATAAGAGTTGAGTTGAAATAAACATTCAGTATCAATATTTTTGAAACGAATAAGTATGTAATCAAATAATTTTATATATTTAAATAATTAAATAATCAATTAGCAATAAATGAACTAGTTACTCGATAAAAAAAAACAATATAATAAACTCTGCTCTTTTACGCATATCCAATTGGTTCACTGCTAATAATTTATTATTAAATGCAAAAAAAAAAAACAAATTGTGTAGAATTTATCCTTCCAAATGTAAAAAAGGTGAAAAGGGATATTATTTTAAACGGGGAGGTATTATACTTACCCTGTGGATTCCACTGTTTTTCTTGTGATTGGTTTGACACTAGATGAGAAGCTACAATGGGGGGCCCATGTTGCCACCACCGCTGCTAAGCTTAGTTCAGCTGCATATGCAGTTCGAAGAATAAGGCATCTCACCGATGAAGACACGGCTAGATTGGTTTATTTTAGCTACTTTCATAGCATTATGTCCTATGGAATTCTGCTATGGGGCAGGGCTGCAGATATAGAAACTATATTTATATTACAGAAAAGAGCCATACGCTCTATATATTATAATTTACGTGCTAGGGACTCACTAAGAGATCTCTTTAAGAATACTGGTATCCTCACTGTACCATCACAGTATATATTTAATAATATTTTATATGTACACAAAAACGCAGACTTACACACAAGAGTAGTAGATAAGACACCGTTATGGCACAAGGAACAGAAATAAAATTGAAATGCCATTTTACCGGTTAGCTAAAGTTAAAAATTAATTTATGGGCCAAGGTATACTTTTTTACAACAGAATTCCTCATAGTATTAAAGAGTTTAGTAGTGCTAAATTTAAAAATTATGTAAAAAACGTATGAGTTCAGAGAGCCTATTACAGCATTAAGGAATATATGGAAGATAAAAACCCATGGAGGGTTGTCAGAGCGAAAACGAATAAATCTCATTATAATGTTTTATCAAGTTTATATAATAAATATTATTTATCGAGTAACTAGTTCATTTATTGCTAATTGATTATTTAATTATTTAAATATATAAAATTATTTGATTACATACTTATTCGTTTCAAAAATATTGATACTGAATGTTTATTTCAACTCAACTCTTATATTGAAGCGTAATGTCGAATAATTAAACTCAAACTCAAACTCAAACATTTATTTATTCAATTAGACTTCTTCCAGAAGCACTTTTGAATCGTCATTACATTCTTTAAATTTACCACCGATTCGGAAAGCAGTATCTATGGAGAAGAACCGGCAAGAAACTCCATAAAGATATCGTCATTTCCTCTCAGATGAAAATTTGTGAGTGAGAGTGTTAAAAATATATTGATGCGATAAATAAAAGAATCAGCTAGCAATAAGTTGAGGAAAATCTAGTCAGCTGATGCATATAAATTGGCAATAGATGCTTCTGTCTAACTCCTATGTAATAAGTTTCAAAGTATCAGCTGACGGTTTTTCCACCAAGATACAGCCAGCTGACTTATATATTTATCCACAGTTACATATAAGCTATCATCAGGTAAATTTTTGTTTGAGAGGAAATCACGGAAAATAATATTTTTTTTTTCATGTTCGAGCCACCAGCTGACGTATAATACACCATGCTGTAACCAGCTGATTATTTTTTTTCGTTGAGATATTGGGTTAGCTACAATTTGACAAATTTTTAGCTGAGAGGAAATGAATGAATGTATTTTTTTTTCCTACGTGCGTGGGAGGCTACAGCCGCTCATCCCCCCAACCGAGCTCCAGCTGACGTTCACGAGGCTTTATAATACTATACTCTGATGCATTTTACTAATTACCGCTTGAGAGGAACTTGGTCATAAAATCTGCTTCTGGCTCCCTAACCAGTAATTTTAGTACATATTTATTGACAACTCTTGGCTTACACGCTCGTAAAATACGATCAAACGAGCAGCCGTTAAACTATAGGGTACACGTACAATCATCTCCGTCCATCCCCTAACTAATATCAATGTATCCCTTCCATCAATTTTATATACTACCTGTCAAAATATGCGCACATAAATGAGGTACTGTATTTTGTTCCAGGTGTCCATTTGTCGTGGAGCGCACACCGTTGCTAAAAGAGTCTTGAATTATTCATCGGCATATTAAGCCGGGACCCAAGCGAAGCCGTGCGTGTTACACATTACACTAAATAGCGCCAGTGTTGCCAGCATATTAAATAAACACATATCATTAATTTAATAGAATAAGGCCTCATTATTTTTATCTGGTAAAGATAATTGTGTGATCGCTTATTCAATTTTGGCGCGATGGAAACGTGCCCTATAACTCTAGCCGTTTTATAGTGTTCAAATAAAATAAAAAATGTGCTGAATCAGAGACTATTACGATTATATTGAATGACTAAAACCGAAGCCATTATCAATAGAATAATGAAAGTAACCAAAAAGCGAGCGCGGAATGGACAGTCAATTTTCGTTTTAAAAATTTTCCTACCATTGAAAACGATATCCTTTTACGTAAATTAGGCACACGGGTTGAATTTGAATCGACAATAATTAAGTTAAGTAATATATGCGCCAAAGTTTAATTAGTAAATAGTGTGTATAGTGGCATAACGTATATTATATACGTGTTAAAATGGCGCTAAAGTACTTTTTAGTGATTTTGACGTCTGCTGCATTAGTGCTGGGGACGGGCGAGTGGAGTGAGGATGCTGAAGATTTAGGTAAGGGTTTTTTTGAGTTATTATTCTTTATTTATGTCTATGTAATACTTATAAATGAGAAAGGTAAGTCTTCATAGTTATTAAATTATTTTGATTTATGTTAAGACACTGAACTATTTGCCAGTTTTCATTTATTTTAATTTATTAGTATTTTATGGACATTGTGGAAATTATATTTTTTCGTACTCGCCAAATTATGGAATGAATGAAGTACATGCCAATTTTTTACTGTTAAGATAGATGTATAAGTTGAGATGCGCGAGAGAATATTGATTGTTAGCTGCTATCAATCAAATTTAATATTTTACTAAAATTTTATACAAATAAAATACTTTTATCTCTTACCTCTTAAACCTGGCATGTTAAATCACGTATTACTATTAAATAAAAGAGAAAGAACTTACCGAACTTACTTATTATTTCAGTGAGAATGCATGATTTCAAATGAGTAGTTAAGTCTACATAAATAGTTACCTTCAACCGTCTTTTAAAGCGATCACGCAACTTCAAAGTGAAATGAAATAAAAAATATATTACAAGCTGTTGATTCTCAGAGAGCTTTTACAATAGAGCGCCAGATCTCGCCTTAATATTCACAAGATGTGCTGTTTGCAGGTGGAGTTGATTTGACTTTATATTCTTTCTTCATTGTATTTTATCGCTACGTGCTGTCTGAGGGTACCTCTAAATCAGGCTGAATTTCTTAGACGAAATTACCTAACGCGCGGAAATATTATATCATTTTTGTTTGAATACCAGAATATTCGCCGCACACACGAATGCCTTATCGTGAGTTTTTGTTACACTTCATTGTGCCAAAATGATAACAAATATAAAATACAATAGAAATACTAAGAATATGAATAGGTACGTGAATCCATACTAATATTATAAATGCGAAAGTAACTCTGTCTGTCTGTCTGTTACTCAATCACGCCTAAACTACTGAACTAATTTGCATGTAATTTGGTATGGAGATATTTTGATACCCGAGAAAGGACATAAGCTACCTTTTATTGCGAAATATGTACCACGGGCGAAGCCGGGGCGGACCTCTAGTTGTTTATAAAAGAAATGTTTTCATTTTTATAGAAACGTTATTTATCTATTTATATATGTTTCTTCGATATCATCACCAAAAGAAAAGTCGATTTACATAAACAATATTAGTTATCTTTTTAGTTGCGGTTCAAGATCTAAAAACGTATTAAAATAAAACCATCTAAATGATAATATGATTTCTGAATAAGCAACATAAACAAACAAAGTAAGAAACCAGTGGACTATAACATAATCCAGCAATTAACACGACATTCCTTGTTGTGTATAATCATGAAAAATTAGCTCAGCTTTAAATGAAGCGGCCTTATTAATCATAAAAACTCGTGCAGTGAACAGCCCTAAACAGTGAAATAAACAAAAGCGGAACTATTTAAATGTTTATTTTCGAAACTGCCGGTTTCAAACAAGAAAACTTTGCATTATTGTCGTTTTAAAACAGAACAATCTTTGATCGTTTCGCTTTCCAGTATTTTCATACTCTTTACTGGTAGGAACTAAGAAGGCTTCTTGCAGGAAACGAGTTGGCATATCGCCAATTTCTTTGTCTTGTTAAGGCTTTTTAAATGTCAGTGAGAATGTTTTTATTATGGAATTAGTTTAAACTTGTCTATTTGTCTGTCTAAAGTCGCACATGAGTTTTTGTTTTAAATTGGATAAAAACTTTAACAAATTCTAAATAAGTAGCTTTAGTAGTTCTGCCTAATTAGGCATTCAAAGATTTTACCAATTAAAATTTTAATATTTTTAATGAATATTTAATTGATCAAGTCTTTGAAACAAATATGATTTAAAGAATACACCTTGCTTGTGCTTCTACAGTATATTTATCTAAAACTTGAAATTCACTTAATTATAATACATGACCTTTTATCGAATGTTAATCACTTATGCATACCGCTTCTTGTATTGTATTTTACAAAATCATATTATAAATTCCGTCTATCTAGTTTCAGTGTTCCAAATTGTACCCATTACAAGGTGCGGCTAAACTGTGCAAGGTGTGGAATAAAAGGTAAAGATAGGAAATTGGATACCTTTTAAGTAGCGTTACTTAGCAATATTTTACGTGATTCCGAAATGCTCCGAAGAAAGATTGTTTTGAGTGGAATGTTAACGTTGAGTCTATTAAAGCTTTTGAATTTGTGAAAAACCATCAAAACAGAGCTGTTAGCAGTATGCCGGTTGAAGTACTTTACTTTTTAATTTAATGTAATTTTGAAAATGACTGAAAACTGATAATGAATTCCATAACATACCTATAATAAAAAAAAATATTATGTTTTAAGCCACATAATTTTACGTAATTAATATTTATTTTTATGTCTTCACTATTTTAGTGAAGCAAGCTTACCACAAAATCTAGGTCTTAGCCTACATGAAATTGTATTTAGTGTATTAACTATTGATGTTTCAGTACAGATGCAAATCTTAATGGGCGTGGGTGATTAATTGATTAAATGATACAAGATAAAACGCCTCATGATTTGCGTGCTATGAGTTATAGTCAGTAATTTGAATTCGTAGATTCATTACCGTGAAATACGTGAGTGATTTTCCATTAATTTATTTTAAAACAGTTGATAAAAACTTTTATGTATATTATCGAGCACAGTATAAATAATTTTTTTTAATAATAACAGCGTCGATTTAAAATATTATTTTTACGCATCACCGATTACTTAATATTTTTTACAGTTGTCTATCATTCTGACTATACCTCTTTAAATAGTATTTTTAACTTCAATGCCCACATTTCACATTTAATAAAAGTTACAGTTTATTAACAGGTGATGTGGTTGTATTATTTTCGTTAAACAGGATCAAAATATACGCTATAAAGTGGAGCGAGTAATTTACTTCAAGAAAGAGGCTCTTGACAAGACAAAGTGATAGTCTGGCGTAATGCCAGACGGTGATGTGAAATGGCAATAGTTACGTTAAACGTCTGACGAATGAAAACTTCATATATATTACTTTAAGGATCTGTTTAACGCCTGAATAAAAGATGAAATAATTATACGACGAAATGAAAGGGCTGTATTATTTTCGCTTGAAATATTTTATTTAATACTTTTGATATGAAGTTGTACTTTATTTTATAAAGACCAACGACTTGATACAGTGGTAAATGCGTGAGCGTAGTACTGAGAGGTCGTGGGTTCGATTCCGAGGCGCAGAAAATTTCGCGGTCTAGCGGCAAACAATAAGCTGATCACTTCTCTCTTCAATCAGTGACACAGATGGATGAATAATAAATCTGCCATAATATACCCAACAGGGTACATAAGATTTCGCTTTTCATATAAAACTATTATAAAAACCAGGATGATACAATATTAAAAAAATTATATCAAGTTATAACCCAAGAATGACTGAGCAGAATTTAGTCAAACTGTTTCAATGTAAATCACGAATACAGTTAATATCTGACCAAGTAGTACTACATATTACATTTTGATCGTATATTACTAGATTCTCGATCAAAGTAATTTTGTATTGGTTCTGTATTGTGAACTAAGTCTGCGCTTCTAAAGCAATCAAAGATGGCACTAAAGTTTAGAGGTGAACAACTGAACAAGAACGTGACATCTGGAGTTAATCACATATTGCCCATAGGTGTCCGTAATTATATGTCGGTTGTACATTTGTGTGTACGGTATGAATAAAGTGCAATTCAGTTTTTAAAGTAACAAACAGATTGTTTTAACTACCTGTTTTTATAAAGAAACTGTCCAAATTTTGTCAACTTTTGACTCTACCAATCCATTCTTTTTCTACAGTTTTCTAAATTGTTCGTATAAATTGCTATACCGAGCCATAAAAGCTTATCCACAAATAAATAACAATATCAAGTGGTAGAGCACGGCATACGAAAATTTGAAAATTGTAGAAAAAATCGTTTTTACACAGGAGAAGTCGGGGCGAGCGGCTAGTATAAAATAAATAGAGATGTCACGACTCACGACCCTTCATATAAAAATGTACATGAATTTTTTGCATACAAATATCATGAACCTCAACTTTAACTTGACATGCAAAAAATGCATATGGAACGTTTCTATAATATCAGCAATTACTTAAAGTGCATTTTTGCTACACTTCAATTTATTTACATATGCAAATGCAATTACATTAGAGATCTCTTTACGTATAAAATTTGAATTGTTAATAATGAAGCTCAGTATTCATTCGTACACTGTCTCCGGTAATTTGCAATGCAATATTGTACAATTATCGAAACTACATTATTTATACAGTGCTAATAAATTCTATCGTAAACACCTAGCGTAAAATTAGTTATGATTTATGGCTGATGTAAACAAATGCAATAATTAAACTAATTTACAGCTATTCAGTACACAGTACAACTGAAAACAACATGAAACATCCATTCCATCCAACAAATAGTAAAACTTAAATATAATAATAATTAATAATTGATTAAAAATGAATTTGTTGTTTATAGCTTTATTATAACTTAAGCACACTATCTTTTTTATTGATATTCCCATGGAATGTCCCTCTACAATTCGTATCGTCTACATATTAAAATAAAAAAACATATTGTGTATTTAATATTATAAAAATTATTGAAGAATTAGATTTCCGCCCGCGGCTTCGCCCGCGTTTTCAAATGAAAACCCGCATAGTTCCCGTTCCCGTGGGATTACCGGGATAAAACCTATCCTATGTGTTAATCCAAGTTACCCTTTATATGTGTGCTAAATTTCATTGTAATCGGTTCAGTAGTTTTTACGTGAAAGAGTAACAAACATCCATACATCCATACATCCATACAACCATACATCCATACATCCATACAAACTTTCGCCTTTATAATAGTATTAAGATAAGATTAAGATTAAGATTAAGATATTAAGATTAAGATAAGCGAGATATCATCAATCATCATCAATACATATAATAAAATTCTAGAAAAGTGGTGTCTGTACAATGAAAATATGTAAAAAAAAATTAGCAGGGGTTATTACTAAATCGATCCCAAACCCAAAGCTGTTGTTAAAAAAATTTTTGTCTGTTTGTCTGTTTGTCTGTTTGTCTGTATGTTTGAACACGCTAATCTCAGAAACGGCTTATCCGATTTAGATGCGGTTTTCACTAATATATTGTGGTAAGCTTCATTTAACATTTAGTGTTTATTTCATGTCAATCGGTTCATAAATAAAAAAGTTATGACCATTTAAGTAATCACAGCGAACATTTGCTAAGGCATTCTATACATGAATTACTTTATTACGTAAATTATACGCTAAAGTTATTCCTTGACATGTCCAGATGATCATATCGAAAGTCCCCAAGCGTGGGGGGGGGGGGTGGTTATGCTGAGGGGGTAGTAGGGGGGGTCAAAGGACCTTTATTTAGATTTTTGCTCATAAGTCTAAAACCTGCACAAATAGCATTATGGTTACTTCTAGGTAAATTTTCTATATAAAAGGCCTTTGAAATTATGTCGTAGGTATTATATTTTTAACCCCCGACGCAAAAAGAGGGGTGTTATGACCGCTATGTGTGTATTGCATGTCTGTCTGTGCCACCGTAGCTCGCTAACGGGTAATACGAATTAGATGCGGTTTTTTTGTTACATTAGTTGTTTATTATATTATATAGGGGTGAAAAAAACGCATGTTAGTTGTTAATAGAGGTTGTTAATGTAGGTTATACCCAAGTGATATATCAAATGAAAATAGACGACATGTCAGAAACAATTAGTCAAATTTTATCAAAATCGGTTCATCCATTTATTTGATATAGGGGTAAAAGTGGGAATAAATAAATGAATTTTATCAAATATACTCAAGTGACGTATCTAATGAAAGACATGACGTGTAAAGTACAATAAGACATATTCAAAATTGGTTCATCCATTTATTGGATAAAAGTGGCAATAAAAGTTGTCAAATATACCTAAGTGGCATATCAAATGAAAGGGCATGACCTGACGTGAGAAGTATAATGAGGCATTGGTATTTAATCAAAATCGGTTCATCCATTTATTATATAGAGGGGTAAAAGTGGGAATGAAAAAAACGAATGTTGTCTGTTATACCCAAGTGATATATCAAATGAAAAAGGACGACCTGTCAGAAACAACAAGTCAAATTATATCAAAATTGGTTCATCAATTTATTTGATATAGGGGTTAAAGTGGGAATAAATAAATAAATTTTATCAAATATACTCAAGTGACGTATCCAATGAAAGACATGACGTGTAAAGTACAATAAGACATAATATTTTATCAAAATTGGTTCATCCATTTATTGGATATAATATGTAGGTATAAAAGTGGGAATAAAAGTTGTCGAATATACCCAAGTGGCATATCAAATGAAAGGGCATGACCTGACGTGAGAAGTATAATGAGGCATATTTAATCAAAATCGGTTCATCCAATAATTATATGTAGGGCAAAAGTGGGAATGAGAAAAACGAATGCTGTCTGTTATACCCAAGTGATATATCAAATGAAAAAAGACGACCTGTCAGAAACAATTAAGTAGTCCAATGTTATCAAAATCGGTTCATCCATTTATTTGATATAGGGGTAAAAGTGGGAATAAATAAATAAATTTTATCAAATATACTCAAGTGACTTATCTAATGAAAGACATGACGTGTAAAGTACAATATTTTATCAAAATTGGTTCATCCATTTATTGGATATAGGTATAAAAGTGGGAATAAAAGTTGTCAAATAATATACCCAAGTGGCATATCAAATGAAAGGGCATGAACTGACGTGAGAAGTATGATGAGGCATATTTAATCAAAATCGGTTCATCCATTTATTGATTTATAGCGGTAAAAGTGGGAATGAATAATCGAATGTGGTCAAATAATATAATCAAGCGGCATATCAAATGACGTGTGAATTACAATTAGTCATGTTTTATCAAAATTGGTTAATCTGTTTATTACATATAGGGCACCTTGGGGTGATAGTGGGGATACATAATCCAAATGGAGTACCAAACGAAAGGATATGACATGTACATAATATATAGGTATGATTAGACATGGTTTAGAATTTAGATCCAAATCGGTTCTGCCATTTACTAGGGGTGAAAGGGAAAAGTTGAAAGTCTGTGAAAGTAGAAGGAATATGGGAGCGGGAGAATAACCACATCCTGGAAATTTTGAACTCTTCTGTACCTAAGTTTTATAGCTCAGTTTAGTAATAAATTTTACTAACAGTTCTTTTGTGTTATTTTTTAACTTTATAATAATGTGTAAGTACTTATAATTTAGTTGTAGGTATATGATAGTACGTGTTTCAAGACGTGTTTACTCAATAATTGTGTGTTAAGTAGTAACTACTATGCAGTCACTATTCCACGCGGACGAAGTCGCGGGCACAGCTAGTCTTAAATAAACTCATAAGTTCTAACTAAATTTCAATAAAATCTGAGAATGTAGACTTGAATACTCCGACAGAGCGTAGGCAATTATAATAAATCATTTCAAAGGATTTTCGTTTCTGCCATTGAAATACTTTCAAAATCCAAATAATCTTATCATGATGCTCTTGTACACTAATAAATTCATAATTATTTGTACAATTTGAATTCGCAGAATGAATACCAAATTATATGTATCGTTTTTTGCCACCTGATGTCCTAAAGTTTTTTAATAACGCATCGTTCAACCCCTACTTTTAGTTCGAGATCACGTCTCAAAGTTTTCGATTGGCTGCTGCTTTCCTGAATAATGTTCTCCGCAGTTCTCATCTGGCATGCTTGACGTCATTGCTCATGTATATCTGTAAAAAATACGTCTATATTTTGCAGACGAAATTTTGAAATAATCCTATGATCTGTTTATAAGTTTCTAGTTGAAGTATAAAATAAATTTTGATTGAAATTATATTTTGCTTTCTTTTACCTTTATAAGATTTAGATAAAAGACGAATGATGTCAAAAGAAAAGTTTTTGATATCCATGTAATACGCAATTAATAATGTATCAAACAATTAATTTGACAAACAATATATTTCTCAATTGAAATTATTGTATTTATAAACTCAGGGCTACATTAGGAATTTTCCACTAACGCAATGAACGAAACAACGAACGAACAAAAAATCGACGAAGGAGAGAATAATCCTCTTAATAAGGTACTATTAACTAAGTCTTTCTTTGTGGAAGATTTTATTCCATTTTGAATTAACGAACATATAACCGGTCAAATGCGGGTGTAAAAGAGTATAATAATATACAGATATTTAATTTATGATTCTATAATACTTTTTTTATAATTCTGTTTTGTTTCCATTGTATCATACGTATGTATACCTACTAGCCTGGTTGATAGATCATAGATGTAACATGTCATCAAACTTTTGACGTGACAACGTCTTACAATTCGATAAAGCCGGCTGCACGCACGAAAAAACATGATTCAAGCGGCGTTACCTCGCTCTGAGGCGTTCCATGTAAGGCTTGAAGTGCAAGCGAGAGCGCGGAACGAGCGACAAAGAAGCACAATCGGACGTTGTCACGTTCAACTATCGTCAGTAAACCGACTTTACAGACAATTATTTTTTTTTTAATAACTACTTCGACATAAACCGTTTCATCATAGTTTACATTTAGCTAATTTTAACTTACTTATGTGATTATATAATTACTAGTTTGATCCTTTGATGTGACATTCACAATCTGAAGCCTTTACTATCGAGCCACCACACTGAAACACTCGTGATATATTATGACAATTTTATAGTATAATTTTGCAGCATTAAACTGCAGTCAGTTTGATCTCGAACCATTAACCTGAAACTGAACAGCTATAAATGTGAAGAATACGTGACTGTATGACATTGTATTTTATTGTAACAGACCCGTGAAATGTCAAGAGGAAATTGTCTTTCTCTTGTAGGAGAGATAAAAATGAAATTGTAACTTTACACTCATTTATGTGGAGAAATTTAGTTTCTTTCATGTCGAAGAAACGAGTGAAACTTTATTTGATTCGTTGTTCGTAGAATATCACAATTATAAGTAGACTTTGTTTTTTTTAAACGTCGCAGTATTGAACTTATGACAATATAAGATATTATATGTACCTGATAGTATAGAGTCAAAGTGAAAACAACATAACTAACGATGACGTATCAGAAGAAAAAAAATTATATATATATATATATATATATATCATAGAATAAACAAACAAATGTTTTCGTGTGGAAATTTTTACGATAACGTAAAGTATATTTTTTTCACCTCACAATGATTCCCTCTCTGCACGCTCTTAAAGCACTTCTATTGTTTTAAATGGGGAAATGACAATACAAGGCTGAAGTCATGCCTATCAGTCTGTTTTTAGACACCCTACATTTACTATTGTTTTTTTATACAAAGTGATCCTTTAGGCTTTACATTCAAATTCAGGCTCGACGGGTTTCCATTTAGACATAAGCTTAAAAAATACGTATTTTACATTTTAAGTTTGTGATACCTTTCAATTTACCCTATTTTATCCAATGCATGGTAAAATGTAGTTTTATCAAATTATTGCATATTTTCACTTAGACTAGACCTGAAACAAACAAAACACGTGCTGTAAATCGTAATTTCATAATTTGCTTAGGATTAAAACATTCATTAAAAATTAATCCTTCATACAGTCGAGCGAGCGAAACGTAAATAATAATTTTAGACGGCTGTGCCGCGGAGTTATACAAAGTTAGTATCGAGTTGAGAGTGGCGTCCGTCGCCACATATTTGTTTGCCGAAAATACGTGAGTTTAACCGGCGTAAATTAATTACATGTTTGCCCTGCTGTAATTACGCAGTTCACGTGCTTCTGATGCAACTCAATATGACCCAGTTTTTACATAATGCGAACGAACTGGCGCATGTTAAACGCTGAATAATTAGGGAGATTTAAACGGTCATGGAAACAACGTAATTATCGGCGACGAGCCTGATTGTTCTCCGATTCAGATCGTATCTTTATTGATATTATCTATTGAGAAACTCGAAATCCACTTGAAATTCAAATTAATAATTTAGTATCGTATTTACGTACGCGTGAACAACCGCCGTTAATTTTATAGCCTACCTACTGTAAATTCTGAAACATTCAAAGCTAAATTAATTTAGTTAGTAAAATACATATTTACTTAATGGTATTCGACTAAGCTTACAACATGTCACGCGTGAGTATGTATTGTGTAATTTAAATGTTACTGAACGATCTAAAAAGAGGTGACGTTTGAAAAACGTCGCGGAGTGAGAGGTCACCGCATTTTGTTACCCGTCACTGCTAAAACCCTATTCTGCTCAATCCTTGTACAGAGTGACGTGTGACAGCGTTTTTAGTTATTCTCTGAATTGGGCGTATTCGTTTATTCTAACTGTCAATTTGGTTGTTAGTTAGTGCTTTTAGTGCAGAAAGGTCTATTTCGGCGACTTAATGATACGTCGAAATAATATTTTGGTGAATGTTGAACATGAAGATGTGTGCAAAAAAAAACATACGTTATATTAACATTCATGTTGCACATAATTATAGCACTATTTACTAAGACATTGATTTGAATAATTGTTTTAAGTAATGTGAATATAGGTACATAAAAGATGCAGTTATACATCTTTTAATAATAATTGTTAATACCCTTCGGAGCCGGGTATTATCGTATGTGGTTTGAGCACACGGGCGAATACATAAATATTTTGTGTTTACGAGGTAAGGTCAGGTCGGGATCCAGGATGCTTCCATGCATAAAAGGCGATATACTAATGCATTGGTATACACAGGTATACTACAATTAAGAACTTAATAATATGTTATATGAACCCATGCCCAATAAGAACCAATATTTAACGGGACATTACAGAACAAAGCATGAAAAGAAATTACGACAATTAATGCTATTTTGTGCATCAATACAGGTATGCAACCGGAGCATTTACCGTAATTGTCCATTCGCGAGTGCATTTCACGAGATAGCTACGTAAAATTACACACTCCGAGTTGTGGTCGAATGTTGCTTTTGCAAATATTTCCCGACTAAAGCCAGCCATTACCTTTACGCTCTTCTGAAGAAATACAATTGTTTTTAACTCGCCCTATAAACGTTATTGTTATTGCAATGTAAGTGTGGCAAGTTGAGATTTCAACTGCTTTACTGTGGGAAATGATCGTTAGATGCAAGCGGTTATAATGTTATCATATTAATGCAATTATTAAGTAGAATGGAGGTTGAAGTGGTTTCATTTAATGTTAGTATATTAAATGTAGTTCTATTAAGAAGTAAACATAAAAGCTATTCAATATAATATCTATTATAAATCTCATAATACAATATAATCAAAAGCTCTACTTACAAAATTTTGAAATGCTGTAATGAGTGTGCATTTACCTCAAACTGTAACGTTAACATAAAAACGAACCTAAATCACGAAATTTCATAGTTTCATAATGACAGTGCATAAAAATATTTCTAAATAAATAGAAACGAAGTGTTTCCAAACATTTCTGCACATTATGCTTCAAAGTAAAATCTCACATTCACGAAACTTTTAAAATAGCGCGGGAAATATAACGTGCAATATGGAAAAGATTAAAAAGAATCCCAACGTTTACAATCTTTTAAAAGTAGAATAAAAATAACTTATAGTATTTAAAAGTAGTGTCTAGACATAGTCGTAAAAGCAAGTATTTTTACGGGTCTTAAAATTCTGTTGACATGGTAAGAAAGAATTAAAATTAAGGGTTATCGAACGATATTTTTAAAGCACTCTAACTCTGTTATCGATCGCGTGGGACAATGTTAAATGAAAATCAAATACGACTAATAAACTATACAATGAAAGAGGTCAATTTAAAATGAATGGAGATATAATATACAATTATACATTTATTATTATAATATATAATAAACAATTACATAGACTTTATTCATCTATTTTTCTTAAAATACAGATAATATTTCAAATAGATATCGCTTCTAACTTTAAACTGGAATGCCACCTCGCAATTAGTTTGAAAAAAAAAATAATATAAATGCAATCAAATGATAATCATAATGATCATCTTTATCTACTAAAGTATTTTACAGTTTCCACTCAAAGTCTGAGTTTAAAGTTCTTTTAACACATAATAATTAATAAACCACTAGAGGTTTGAGCATTGCATGTCGGTTCACGGCTCACAGCGCGCCAGACAGACACAAAGTTTGTTTCGTATTAACCTGAATTAGCTTTTTAACGTTCACTTTGGTTATGCAAACATTTCTATTGAAACTTTAAATCCATGTGGTATAGAAAATAATCTTTTTTACTTTAAAAACTTTTTTCACGATCATTTAGTTAATACTTACTTGAACACTTTATGATAAGCATTGAAATCATTCAATACAATCTTAAGTTAGCTTACAGCTATACAAATTACCAAACAGTTTTTTGTCTTGCATAAAATACATTTTATTAAATTATTCTTCATAGTTTATCTTCTTTTCAATCAAAGCTAAGAAATGTAAAAGTTTTTCAACAACCATTTCCATTCAAATACTGAAACGATTATAAAAATATATTATTGCGTAAAAAATGTTACTATTAACGCTGTAAGAAGTGTCCAAATTTTTAAGTAAATCGAATGTCGTGATTACGGCTACATTTAAGTGCCGTAAAATATTTCAAACTTGAAAGCAATTTTTAATACAGACTATAGAAAACGTAAAACGAAATGAAAATGAAGATTATACAAAAGTGGCTTGAAAAAATCTGCTTTTAGATTATAGTAAAAGTAATCAAAGTATTTTCGTTGAGGTATTTTTGGATAAGATAAATATTTAATTGGATCTCTAAATTAGTTTACATAGTGCTGTAATGGAAATGAACATCAAATAATAAATTCTATCATCTGTTCAAACATTACTCTTTGATCACAGCGAGAGTTTATTATGATAATGTCAATTAAGAATTCTAAATTCAACTGTTACATTCGTAATTCGTAGATGAGAATGGAGTAAGTATATTTCTTAATTACAACATTTACATTGGGAGAGTAATATTATATGTATTGTATTATAGGTAAATCCATACTAATATTATAAATGTGAAAGTAACTCTGTCTGTCTGTCTGTTACTCAATCACGCCTAAACTACTGAACCAATTTGCATGAAATTTGGTATGGAGATATTTTGATACCAGAGAAAGGACATAGGCTACCTTTTATTGCGAATTATGTACCACGGGCGAAGCCGGGGCGGACCTCTTGTGTAAAATAAAAACTTTAAGTCGTAATATTCGAAAGAAATTTATATTGAGTGTTCACAAAGGATATTTTTTTACAATTCTCAAACTGCTTTTAGTACCTAATACAGGACTTATTCGCTTTTACATAGATTTGGTTAATACTTAAAAATATTTTGTACATTTGAACACTTCACTATATAATTTATTTTCTTCGTTTTCCATCATTGAATTAGTTCTGAAGTCGACTTACATCGCTACATATTCAGTACTTTCACTCAACTCCTTTGGAGCTTTGTAAGAAAGTGGGCATTGTACTTGACATTGTAAGAAACTACTCATAAAGAACTATTCAAGGTCAAAGCTTTACTGAGGAAAGTCGAACTCCCTCAGAAAATCGATATCAGTGAACACAGATTTAGTATCGCATGTTTAGCTAGTCGACTCAGCTCATTAAAATCTCCTTGAAACTCTAATTAAGCACTGTTTAAAGTATTCAGCCGCTTCGACGTCGACACAGACCGTCTGCATCTCAATTAAGCAATACAATCTCATTTTAATATCATCTCTTGAAAAAGCAATTAGAAGAAATTTAAAAGTGTTTCGGAAGCGTCCATCGAAAACTATTTTTGTAATTTGTCGCTTCCAAGAATTTAGGGCGTGTTTTTGCCTCATTAAATTGTACGTCTATTAAATTTGAGATGTTTGTAATTCATTCTACTTATATTACAAGTCGGAAAGTTTGTATAATGATAAATTGTTTTTCTCTTTCTTGAAAACAATTATTGATGTTTGCAATGCTTTTAGATTATGAACGGAATTAATACACACTACGTTTAATTCCTTAACTAGTACTAAATATATAAGAAATATTTATGCTTGGAATTTTTCTTACACAAATTGCGCTACGCTCACATTGGTATAAAGAAAATCGTTGAAGAATATTTCATATTTGTTCAGTACTTGGTTGGATGATTGGATGTATTTATTTGTAAATATTTTCCTTCTAATCCAACAATCAATTCTTTGATACAACATACTCGAACTTTGCAAGAAAATGTACTATTGCTTTTTATGTAAGAGTATGTTGGATTATATGGTTGTAAAAAATCGGAAACATATTAACTTGGCGGTTCTTAGTAAAAGAGATTAAGAGCAATTCTGCGTATTTTGCAGTTTATTCCATCACATACCCATTCGTTACATTACTTCACATAACTATGTATTAAGAAAATATATACACGATTTTATCATCGTATACTTCGAACAATATAGGGGCTTCATGCAAAGTTCATGATAGTAACTTTGAAGCCAAGTAAAGGAACTTTGTAGAGATACCTAGCTTTGTTCCTCTCCGCCATGCGTCCCTTACTTGTTAATCCCTTTAGAATCGCGGATCCATTGTGAGCTTAAAGATTTTTGGAATCAAGTTCACACCCACATTTAGCTTACGAGGATTTCTTTTGAATCTTATTTGCTCTTTCCCAAGAATATTTAAACAGCAAATAAAGATTTAGCAAATCATACTAGTAACTCGAGAACAACAACAATATCCAAGTAAATCTCTCGAGTTAAACGACAATTTGCAATATTATTTAGAAGAAGATTACTCAAGTGATATAAAACTCGGAACTTGTAACACTGTTCATTTTGTCCCATTTCTCGGTATTAGTAGCACGGAGCGATTAGCGTGCAAACTTTGTAAAACAATAAAGACTTGACTAATGTTAAGCAGATAGGAAGCCCTCCTGAATAGCCGACTCAAATATTCTTACTTCAAAAAGAAGTCATTAGGGAACTTTGGACTTTCCAACGCCCGCGGAGAATAAAATATATTTTCTGAGGATAGGGGAAACAATAACACTCCAATTTTGTTTAGTTTCTTCGTATCGAATTATTTGAAAGAATTCCCAAGAAATTACAAAGTTTTTATTGATGCCATAAAAGGTATTATCAAAGGTAATAATATTATGGAGATATGAAGCTTAAAGGTAAATGGTTGTTTTTGAATTTAAGTATGAAGTTTTATTTGCAAAGTATGGCAATCTCAGATAAATTGTTACAAAATTCCTTTGAACGCTACAAACATTTATCTGGCATTTATCCTCGATTGTTTCTATATTTAATCGTATTATACGGTTACAAACTTACACGTGCACTAATTAATTATGGATACATTTTTATTAAGGAAAAAAATAGAGTAAGTAAGTATAAAATACATAAAAATGATAAAAACAAATTTAATTGAATGAAATTTACGCAGCAGTGAATTTTACGCGCCATAATTCGTACACTACATAAATGCCCAATAAAAAAGGGCCTTTCTTGCGGGCCAAGTGTAACAAGGAGGAAGGAAGACATCGCCGTGACGTTAGTTTGATATACGAGCGGGTCCTTTTGTGTGATACTCGTTAATACGGAAACACAATGCGTCGCCGACAGCTCAGAGTTACGCTCGACTTAAGAATTCTGCGTGTGACAATGACGCGTGTCGCAAATGATTCGCCGGTTTTAAAACTGCCGCATAGTTTGAGATTTAAGCTCATTAGAGAAAGGTCGTTACACTGTCTATTTATCTTTTACGTTATTTGATTTATGGTTGCCCCTGTTATGTACACAATCTGTATACAAATATTAATGTTTAGGTACATTAATCAAGTTGTATTTTCTTTACGAGTAAAACAAACGTACGATTTATGCCACCTTTATAAGTATTTAAAAAATAAAGTTCAAAGATTATTTAAAATACAGACTAGAATATTATTTAATAATCGGATATCGTAATTTGTTCTCAACAAATTAAGATAGTGGAAATGGATCGTAATAACGCAAATTAGGTCATATGGCCACCGGGGACGTTACATGTTCACAGAAGATAGAAGAAAAGATATTTCAACTGGTGAATTTGATTAATGCATATGTGCAAAATACTACTATGTATAATTTCCTAATCTGCTTACATTTGATTATAAAGTTGAGTAGGTACAGATTCAAAAGCTCTCACTGTAAGAGCAATATAGTATATTTTATTTATATCTCATTCTGACATAGCGAGCCTATAACAAGAATGATCCGCGAATTATCCTTGTTAATATTATAATTTTATCATTATCTTTCCTAGAATTCTTCTAATATACCTCGAGGCTTAAATCGTCAGTTCTTTACAGGTCCATATTAAATGTAAAGAACACAATATTTTATTTTTTTATTTTTTATTATTTGAACACAGCTCGTTTTTCCCGGAACAAGAAAACTAAAATCTTACGTACCTCATGTAAAGAAGAAACTTACAACGTAAAATCCATACGCTAACAAATAGGCGAGCGTATTAATAAAAGGATTTCAAATTAAAAGGCTCCGAGCGTCTCGTGGTTAGGGAGCGTACAAACGCTTAGAAAATAATTGTATGCACATAATTATTTGTGCAACGCCTGCTTTGTACGGTCGGACACTCCGGAACAAAGCGAGACTTTGGCAAAGCTCTTACTGGATAACTGAACGCTAGAAGAGCCAGTATATGTTGCGGATAATCGTTTTACTTGTGATATAGTGGCTCCGGCGTTCATTTATAATGTCACTCGAATTTGGTTAGAGTAATTACGTCTTTGTGCTTACTTACGAGGTGGTTGCTCTTGGATGTTCGGTTGTTAGCGTTAAAGAGCAAATATTTAGAACGGGGATAAAGCCTTGATTTCGTTGTAAATACTAATGTTTTAGTTATCTACGCGTGGATGATGACATAACTGTATCAATTACGTCGCTTTCCAATGAAGTTGTAAACTAGTGCATACATTTGTGAATAAGTTCAGTTCTGGGATATCAATGCTCGTGGGTAGAGCGTAGCTGACTTTCATAGAACCAATGTAATTGACTAATTGTAACTCATTAGTTCATTTGCTTTAATGGACTTTATTGGACGTAAAATACACTTCATTTAAGAGACTTGTCTAGGTTTATAATAATCATGAGACAAAAAAAGGCTTCTGTAATCTACACCAAGGTTTCTTAATTATACGAAATTTTCGAGTTCTGTATATTTCAAAATTAGAACATTAATATTGATGCTTAATATTATGTATGCTATATATAGTTATAGCTGAAACCCGTTATTTCGTCCGCGAAAATATATTTTTTATGCGAGCCATCCTAATTTTACTTTTGAATAAAAATAGTCTACATTATTCTTTCAAAACGTGTATGTAATTTCTATTTTAATAGAACGTTCTTTACTTTAGTAAGCATATATTTATTTAATATTAAATTACTTTGAAATTACAAAGAGGCACTTGAATCGTATTTATTTATATTGATTTGAATACATGTTAAATCAACTAATTCCCTGCAGTATTGGTTACTCGAGAGGTCAAATATTACAGGTTACTTAGTGTAAGGCAAATAAACCGCAATTGAATGCTTTAATAGTCTGACGTCGAAGTAATTTCAATTGAAATATTTATAAAGCAATATCTTGGAAATGTTATAACTAAATAAATTTATTCTCTCGTTATTGGTTGAAGACGTTAATTTAGTTTCAGCTTACAAATTGCTAATAACATTTTTGATATCATAAGCTTGAAATAATTTTATAATACATAATATTATCCATACTAATATTATAAATGCGAAAGTAACTCTGTCTGTCTGTCTGTTACTCAATCACGCCTAAACTACTGAACCAATTTGCATGAAATTTGGTATGGAGATATTTTGATACCCGAGAAAGGACATAGGCTACCTTTTATTGCGAAATATGTACCACGGGCGAAGCCGGGGCGGACCTCTAGTATTGTATAAATCATTTGCTGAAAGCAATATATACCTTTTTAATATAAATACATACATTTTGCTTTTATTTTATTGTACAATTTTTCTTTCATAAAATATTCATTAATACATCTTTAAAGTTTTTATTAGTAATCTCTATACTATGAACAAGGAAGAGACTTTAATCATTACTTACCGCGTTTTACCGTGAAAGGTTCCCTAAACTACAAATTAAGATTGCTAGTGAAGGGTATGGTGTCCTATTTTGATGACGGTCTTTTACGCAGGGACCACGTTTTATGTACGTATCTTTTGCAAAGTGACCTTAATAACCCGTAAGCTTAATTTTTACAAGCCATAGAAACCAGTGGTCCCTTGTTAAAGTAACTAATAAATTGAAACGTAAAGACAAGGTTTTGTCATTAATTGTTGTTTGTTTTGTTATTAAACGTGTTTGTCGCAAGAGTTTGTTGAAATGGTTGATGTAAGGTTGATGTTGTGGTCGTGGACGATTTCTAAGAGTACCCGCGGCCCCGGCTAACTGCGCGGCTCGACGGAACACAGTGGGGTTTTAGTCGGTAAGAATCCGACATAACCCTGGGCTCCATCCCCGGGGGCCGTGGGTATCTTTGGAAGATTTCCCCACTATAAAAAAAAAAAAAAAAAGGTTGATGTTGTAGTAAATAATTATTGTCAATGTGTGTGTACAGTGTGTGAGGATTCATAGCAATTAGGGGCTTGTAAATAATAAAAGATTTGAACCAAAAACATTTTATACCAAAATGTCCTTTATTCACATATTGATTTTTAAACATCCGTCTATACAATATCTATACTTAGCAGCACTACATTTAAAATCACTTTCCTAGGAAATTGAGAAAATTTTGAATTCAATATTTCGTAAAAATGGTGATACGTTCGTGCCGTGTAACGTATTTACAAACCCACGCAAAATAATATTAACAAAAATAATGTAAGAAATAATGGGCTAATAAAATATTTTGTTAAGTACACAAACAACTCGGATTGAAATAGATTCTGAGACAAAAAGTTAGAAAATTGGCTGAGCCAATTTGGCTCTACATGGCATTTCAAACTTTAAATGACAAAAAAATGTCTTACCTTGTTTATTTTTGTGATAAATTTTCGATAACGAAATTATGCAGATTATCTGGAGTCTTACGTTACTGTTATCTTTAAATTAATCTTTCTCATCTTTATACACAGTTGCTTCTATAATATCCACCTTCAAAGTAAAATAGAAAAATAATAAAACTACTGCATCCATAAATTTAGCATCTTTGTGGACTCGCGACGAAAACCGCAGGTGTTTCATTATTCCGTTTTAATGGCGTCAACGGCATTGGGTTATACGTCACGGCACAAATAACGTTGCACGCTTGAATAGGATTCCATATATCAGTACATATTACAGGCGGTTCTTTATTAACCGCGGCGTGTTTTCGCATTACACTGTTCCATTTTTTATTTAAATCATGGTTAATGTAGTACATTGCTTTAATGAAATTCTAGAGCCATTTTGTGTAGGACGATGACAAATTTCTTGCTCAAAATAGCGTACAAATATTCCAAATATATATTGCAATATCAATCAATTTACATCCGAAATATGATAACGTAGAGCTACGTACTAAAAGCGATTCTTATTTATCTTTCCTTCTTTGGTATATTTACTGTTTTTGTTACTTGTTGTGAAGGTAGTTATGGCTTTATATTTTTCTTATAAAAAGTTATATACACGAAAGAACTAGACGAAAATAAACTAATAATAACTAAAAAGAACGACCACAATATTTTACTGTTATAATATTGTTTTGTGCGAAACTATTTTATAATGTACTTAGATATTTTGTTATTTTTACAATTAGTAAATAATATAATTTTTGTACTTATATAAAATTACAAACAACTACAGAACAGTAATATTGTACGTTTCTATATTTTTTGAGAATAAGGAAAAAATATATACAATTTGATAGAAAACACGAAGTTATTTCCCGTTTTCCCCTGATGCTGATAAATTTGCGAGGCGCTGTTAGGTATAGAACGAAATATTCAAGAACACAATATAAGTGAATGCAATAATAATAAAATTATGTAAATACGAACTTAGAGGGATGCCGCATTGAGGCTAATAACATTGTATACGAGTATGTTGCTTGGTTTAATATTTTAATCTTTGAAAAGTTTCCAGTTACTTTAAACGTTGTTATATAATTAAGGAAAATATAAAGTTCGCTTCCTACATGTCTTAGGCTGTCTTGTAGGCTTTGTTTGCGTTTCTGTATTTAAAAACTGCTCATTTCTTCATTGCTTTTGTAAATGCTCGATTTTAATGGGTATTTTGTTTATTGTTTTTACTTGGCGTATAAAATAATTTATTATTTAATTGTTAATGATAAGAACGAGTAAAACTTTAAAATTGCCTATGCGCAATCAAATTAATCGTGAAAGTGGTCAATAAATTCGCAACAGATTTTTGTGAATAAATCATTTATGAAATATATTCATAGCCCACCAACGGTATTTGGTAACCTAATAAAAAGCAATATATGATCATATTCACAGGAATCAATATATTTAAACTCATTTTACGATTCAGTCGTTCCTTTTTATTGAGCCTATACGTGCTCTTGTGTGCGTATCATTTGGTTGTGATAAAATTATTGGGAACACTATTTTATTGCATTCAAGAAGTTGATATAATGTTCTATATATGCCAAATAATAATTATTGTTTAAAAATATAATTGTAAATACTGTTGCAAGCGGTACTTAGTTACTAAATAGGTTTGATTCAAAATGCAGATATAATTGTACATTGGTTGCAATAAAAAAGTTAGATGATTGAATTTCGTTTAACATTTGCAAAGAACGTTAAAATTGAGGGCTAAACAATTTTGGCGCAATTATACAGAACGATGAAATCAATGGCCCCGCAAATAAAATTATAAACGAAGTAAGTGCGTAATAAAATGGAAATTGCCTCCATTACCGGAGTTGCCGAATATTTACCTACTGCGCGAAGACAATAATTAAAAATAAAAGATGCAAAAACTGACAGAGAAAAAGTAAAGGGCTCTGAAAAAGTTCCATTAATGGCGGGTTACAAATGAGAACAGAACCCGGCGTTATCCCGGTTATCTTCCTGGGAACAGGCCGATGTTGCAGATGAGAATATTATGAACAATCATTCTTGCTAAGTTTTAAATGATTATAAAATTTAAGAGAAGGCATTACTAGGAAAGAGACGCGATGATGCTATCATTTTCGAAATTGCTCGAGTCAGCTCGAATGAATGATACTGCAAAACTTTACCAATAAATACATTTAACTACTGTGGCGTATTCATAAAAATATGATTTATATAATAGAGGTGAAAGACAGTAATTCAGTCGACCATAATATATTAATGTGGAGTGGACTTTTGTCTAAAACATAATATAACCACAATTATTGTGTTAATTCCACTCCCAATGAGTATTGAAATATGATCAACGTTTGCCGGGTCTGCTAGTATAAAAAAATATATGGCCACGGTGCCATATGGTCCATCTTTAAATTTTCTAAAATAAGATTTTTTTTGTGTATCTGTTGTAACTGTATCAAGAAATTTCAAGTCTTGTTTGAAATTCTCAAACAATTTTAGTTTAAAATTAACGAAAAATTTGTTGAAGGAACAGTCTGGATGGAAAATAACTAAGACAATCATAAATAAGTGGTAAAGTAATTTCTCTTAAACTTTACACAGAATGCTACGCTTTCCAGAGTTTATCCCATTGAAGTGGTTATTTTAAAGTATTAAAGTCTGTTTTGAAAAACTCATGTAAGAAAATATCTACACATTATAAACACAAATAATTCAAGTTTAAGTACCTAGATATCGTTTAAAATTAATATCTAACAAACAGAAAAATGAAGCGCATGAGAGTAGATAAGGCACTATCTATATAATATTATAACCCATAGTTTTATATTAGGTATGTTTTGTATAATAGACAAAAACAAATATTTATCCGAAACTGTTGGTGCAATTTCGACAAGACATAATAGGTACCTAAATTGTATTTTTTAAGCTTTTTAATATTAAGTGAATGAATTATTTTTTATAAACATCACTTGATTTAAAATATTCGTAACGCATTTTAGACTAGAGTAGATAATTTTTGAAACAAAAAAAATCGCAGTCGGATGAAACCCATAAGAAAAGGAGGGGAATATGATAAAAATGTAAGGAAAAATAAATTACGGTCAATCCGAGTTCGGGAAGTGGGAGGGGGGAGCTTTTAAGAGAAAAAAATGGTCTCTCTCGATTTCCGACAAAACTACAAGTCCTACGGAAAAAAGTTCAATGGCAAAGTTGTAGGTAATAAAAGGATCTACAACTTTTGTATTCACAATTTTTTCACATAACCTCAAAATTTAGGTGAAAAATTCAAAAAACCAAGTTTTTGGTTTTTTATTTTTATCTACTTCAAAATTTATTGTTTTTCTACGAAATTTGGTGAAAACTTACTTTATTATGTCCCAAATACACTGTAATTTATTTGATTGAAAATATTAATTTTTTCGCCTTATTTTGAATTAATACCAAAAAAACAACCTAATTTTCAATTGAAAAGTCCCCCGTCAAAATATCAGCTTTTTTCAAAAACTTGGGGTGCTTTTTATTCATTGAAATCTCTACTTTTATATGGTGTAAAAAAAATAAACACCACCATAGTAAATGTTCTCAGGAAATGCATACAAACAGTGTGAAAATTAGCTTTTACTAAATCAGGCACACTTCTCGAACTACCTGAAATGTTTTTATCGTCATCATTTTGCTTTTGAATATGCTGTAAAATATTAAACTTAGAACAGATAATTATTTTTCTTTTGAAATATTACCGAAAAGCCGATACAAGAGAAGATATAGAGTTCGAGAAGTATGCCTGATTTAGTAAAAGCTCATTATCACACTGTTTGTATGCATTTCCTGAGAACATTTACTATAGTGGTGTTTATTTTTTTTTACACCATATGAAAGTAGAGATTTCAATGAATAAAAGGCACTCCCAGTTTTTGAAAAAAGCTGATATTTTGACGGGTGACTTTTCGATTGAAAATTAGGTTGTTTTTTTGGTATTAATTCAAAATAAGGCGAAAAAATAAATATTTTCAATCAAATAAATTACAGTGTATTTGGGACCTAATAAAGTAAGTTTCCACCAAATTTCGTAGAAAAACAATAAATTTTGAAGTAGATAAAAATAAAAGACCAAAAACTTGGTTTTTTTAATTTTTCACCTAAATTTTGAGGTTATGTGAAAAAATTGTGAATACAAAAGTTGTAGAACTTTTAATTACCTACAACTTTGCGATTGAAATTTTTTCTGTAGGACTTGTAGTTTTGTCGGAAATCGAGAGAAACCATTTTTTTCTCTTAAAAGCTCCCCCCTCCCACTTCCCGAACTCGGATTGACCGTAATTTATTTTTCCTTTTATTTTCATCATATTCCCCTCCTTTTCTAATGGGTTTCATCCGACTGCGATTTTTTTTATCTTTTCATTATTTTTAAAGGCTTCTACCCCAGTCTATTTAATTGTATATTCTATGTAAGTATACTGTTCGTGTATTATTTTTATGAGCAACGAAACAGTCAACTTTGCACGAGTTCAAAGGGAATATTTAAATTAACATTAAACGTATGTTAATTACAAAACTGTATGCGTTTCAAGTATCCTTTAATTTACAAATAAACATATTTCATGGGTCATAAATGGGTTTATATTTGTTCGTCTTTTATTAAACTAGTCTTGTTTATTTAAGAGGCAGAATAAATATTATTCTGTATTAAGCGATTGAGAAAATAACAACGGAACTACGATTGTTTTTAGAGATAGCATACGCTCGTTAAAGTAGATAGGGGGCGATGATTTAGGAACAATGATAATGTTAGCGTTTACAAACGTAAATAACCTGCTTTCTTGGCTTCAACTGTGCACGTTGTTTGCTGTTTTGAAAACATAAAGAATATACCTACGGATAATGTTATGCTTTCAGGTTTTAGCTATTTCATTTCAACATTTCATATAAAAGTGTATCTTTAGAGTTCACTATCGGAATGCAAACAAAATGTTTAATCATCTATGAGATAAATCGGTGGTATAGGTTAAGTATATTTTGTTTTGAAAATGTAAGAAGCAACATCTAGATTACATGTACAACTGAAAATACAAGGGAAAATCACAAAGCACATACAAAAAGACACACACCTTCATTTTATTGTTTACTGTGTGTTAAACATGCTTCCCAAATAAACCATGTCTACACAAACCTCAGACTAAAGCAATACAAAGTCCAAATAGCGGTGTCCCATGTATTTTATTTCCTCAAATTGCACACCCTGTGAATACCGTGTGTTCAAGCGTAATATTCTGTTAACGTGTAATTAGGTTCAGTGTTTCCACTTCCATATGGTCAGTTCTGCCGGTAACTGCTCTCATGCACGTAAAGGTCACATTTACTGCTTCGCGTTCCCAAATGAGCTTTAAATAGATATAGCGTATAGTTTTCAGTGCTGTAATTATACAGGGTGGATTTTTTTGGTGGTGTTAATGGATTTTTTGTGTAGCGCTTTAGTGATGGTTTAATTGATTTCTGTTGAATGGTTGTTCAATATTTGTGTATTTGTTTGGATGAAAATTAGTATGACAAAGTTCGTTCAGCTGTTTACCAAAGAACCTACCAAACATTAAATATGAACACTGACATATTTTTATAGTTTAGTAAGATAATTTTCTTTTTGAAGTTTAATTACTGTTGTTCACTTGATATTATTTTTCGTTAAAACACCCACATCACGTTATGTAAGAAAACAGCGATAGTCGGGTTTTAAAACGATTGTCTCAGAGATGTGGTGAAGAAGGTTAAGTGTGGAGAGCTCGTTAAACTGGCTAACGTTTCTTGTGGAGCCCTTATTAAAACTGGCAGAACGTGAGCGACCTCGTAAAGGACAAAGGGCACACAAAAAGCGACATACTATCATACAATGATACTCATATAATCTTGTAAGCCCCATACGTTCTTTAGAATTCACGTTAATTGTACTATTTTTTGCTCTCAAATGTTGATGGATATTTGATGACCGAAATGTTGGATGAAATGCGATGTTTAGTGGGAGATGAAGTTATTATATTATGTCGTAAAACTGTAATAATAATTTACATAATTTACATATTAGCTTTCAGTTGAGCACATTTTATTAGAGAAAATGTATGTGGAAAGATATTTATTTCAAAAAACATTTTCGTATGTGAATATACTTTTAGAAATGAAATGAAAGTCTTTTGCATTTCAGTCTATCAATAAATCTGGTTTAAAATAACTTGTAAATACATAAATTTGAACAGAAAACAGAAATGTATTTATAAAGGGATATAACACAAGTAATAAATATGAGGGAATGTAACAGAAAACTGTAATTAACCTTTATATTCCGTTTTCTTTTGAGTGTGACCCAAACCTTCAGCTTAATCCAATTCGTGTCGGAATAAACTGAAATCTAGCTATACAATCTCAATGCCCTCTTTAATTATATTATCCCAGGTATATAAGAAAACACGATGTAAAGCTTAAAAGCGATTTATAACATAATTTCCGTTAAATTTAAGGAAGGCCCTAAATTACACCTTAATAAGATTTTAAAGATCTAAACAATTGCGATTTCATTCACGTAATTCTATCTTTATTAAGTGAAATTTTCTTTATGGCTTCCGAGACGAATATTTTAACCCGAATAAATTAATACCGCCTACATTTGTTGAACGTTATTAACCTTATACAATACTGGTTTGCGAATTTCTTTATTTGAAAAGGTTTTAACATTAATTACGGCACGCTTGAAAATACATTCACGACATTGAATAATAACATTGAATTTTAATGATTGTTGCTATTGACATTTTTAATATCGCTTTATTAAATTAATTTACTTATAATCTGGTTCATCAACATCACAATTTCATTTGTAATGTTTCTATTTCAGACGTTAATTCAATATTGTTTTTAATACAATAGATACAATTCTTTCAACTTTGTATTAGGTACGAGATTGACAGAGTCAAACGTAATATACTTAACAACAAAAAACAAAATATCCCGTAGAAATATAATAAAAACAGTAATTCGCAAACAATCCCATCACCGCCAGTCGGCTGGTCGCCCAATATTTTGGAAATGCGGACATAATTCCCCGTACACCGCTAGTACAACCCAGATGCTTTATGATCCGGACAGCACACAGCTATGTGTAAATGCTGTGGCATGTGGACAGGAGTACATCGAATGATTTAGAGTTTTCATTTCACTATTGTTTATTTTACAGTACATTTCGGTCCGCTGACCTATGACGTAATGGACGAAATATTATGTGTTCAATCAATATGTCTAATTCAAACAGTGGTTTGTATTTAATGAATATTTTTATTGGAATTGACTGGCTTGGTGGGTAGTGACTCTGTCTTCCAAGTCAGAGGTCGTGGGTTTGATTCCCACCCAGGGCAAATATTTGTGTGATGAACATCTGATAGTTGCTCTATGTCTGGGTGTTAATTATCTATATAAGTATTTATTAAAAATTATATAATAAATGTATGTTTATCAGCCACCTGGTTTCCATAACACAAGCGAATGCTTAGTATGGGATCGGATTGTGCCGTGTGTGAAAATTACGTGTATAAATATATTTAATTCTTATATATAAAGTCTCTGTTGATATACTTTTATGTATGTGAAAGGAAAAATAATAAAAAGAAATTTATATCGTATCCTAACTTCAACAAAGAACCAAATAATTTATTCATTTTTAATTTCAATTACAGAGATCTCGTTAACTTCTTAAGGCGAAATGAGACCCAAAACAGACGTTTCGAGCCCACGGAGAATTAATTTTTTTCTTCAAAAACTTTGAATTAGATTTTTTTTATTTATCGATTTATTTAATTGAAGAGTTTGTTTAGTGGCGTTTGGGAACCGAAACACGATTGACAAAATTTGTCTCGATAGAAAAACGTTGTGAAGTTGCCCAAAAATTAAACGGAGAATCAATTTCATTTGGACAATAGTAAAGTAATATCAATGAAACTTTATCCACATCCACTTCCATTCAATTCTTGAGGGACGTGCGGGATTAGATTTTTCAATTAATACATCAGTAATTTAAAAAATATATATTTATTAACTATGAGCAAAAAATTGCGCGCAGGCCGGTCGCTTCCGCCGTTCCGCCTCCTGTTAGTCGACGCCAACGCGTCTTAGAGAGCAGTCCTGTACAACTTTTTCGCGCGGTGCCGTTGTCTACTCGCATACGTGATTTAGTGTTAGTGTTACTAAAGATTTTCATAAACATGGTGAATTTTGGTGGCCAAAACATTGATGGTGAGAACATTAGGAAGAAAATGTTGCGAAGGCAGATGAAGAAACTACAGTTATTGAACCTAAATAGGTAAGTTTAATGTTTATCATGCTTATTTATATTTATTATGTCTTTCGGTCGCTACAAGTCCAAAGATTTCAACTTCCAATATTTTGATTACTAGGTATATGTTTACAAGTCTAAATTGAGAAACGCATAAATGAAAATTTGATAGTTATCTTATTTGTAATAAGTAATATTATTTTAGTCATATTCTGAGATTTCATCTTCCTATAATTTGATTACTAGGTACCTATTTATGATTTTTGTACTAGTACATATATGTTTACAAAGTTTGAATTTAGCAACGCACAAATCAAGATTTTATAATTTTATGCACTCTGTCTTTATTTTTATTTATAATTTTATTATTGGTATAAATAGGTAATGTTTGAGTTGTTTTTTGAGATTTCATTTTCCAATAAATATACTACTGATTTGTGTATGTATGTTTATTTCTAATAGCGAAGCGCGACCACGAAAAATCCGATGTGCAGCTTGCAAGCCAGGACGCAATAAAGACACGTTGGTCTTTTAGACCAACCATGATTACCAGAAACTGATGTGGATCTTCAGACAGTTTCACATAGTACTTTTTTTGTGTAAGTTTATTCTTATGTCATTTATTTATAAGTCATAAGATTGAAGATAGTGGAATATTTCAGACTAGTGAAAGTTATCACTGACGGGTAGGTAATTACCAGTGAGATCAGAAACAATTTTTATTTCAACCCTATTGCGTATAACTTTTTTGTTTTTTCACTGCACCGGTAATTGTAATTTTTTTACTTATTAGATATCATGCTATTTTAGGCTTATTGCTGATCTACTAACAATTCTATGCACATGTGAGCAATCCCAAGACAAGGATTAGATCTAGACAGGACTAGATAAAGGATATTTATTTATACATATATCAATTCGAATGAATGTATGTATGAGTAGTTTTTTAATTTGTTTTTATGAATACTATTTGCATATTATGCATAAGCATACATAATTACTTATAAATTTTATATAAAAAATATTTGAAAAATTTGTAGTTATGTAAATATGATGCCGACAATCGACTTTTTTACGAGCTAGGACAATAGAGCGATAAACGAACGGACACAGCTGCGAAATTTTTTACTAATTTTTATGAAAGCACTTGTTATAATAATTGCGGTCAACCGTAAAATTTTGCAAACAAAAGAACGATTTTCTCAGAAAGTTTGCTATGTATGACGCCGACAATCGAGTTTATTGCGGGCTAGGATAATAAAGCGACAAAGGAACGTACACAGCTGTGCAATTTTTTCTAGTTTTGATGACAGTATCTTTTTAATAAGAGGTATTATCAATTAATTTTTCTCCTATTATAACTTATTATGGTTGTTTCAGCACCTCATTGTACAAGGATAGCTCAAAGTAACGGGCAAGAGACATATTTATTTACGGAACAAGGAGAAGAAGTCGTATCAAGAAGATAAACATTGAAACAATAAAATGGTAACAAAACCAGCATTCGAAAATATCTGATGTTAAGTATATCAAAATGTCGGATATATTTATTCAAAAATAATCAAAATTGTACTTAAATAATATTTTTTTGTCTATTATTGTTTTTTTTTTCAATAAATATGATATAAAAACAAAAACCCGTTTTTTTAAATCTTTTAAAACCAATAATAATGTAAAAAAACAAACGTAAATAGCATTATTCTATTATGTATTTTTATTATCATATTGTACGTAAAGTCCCCATGTCGAAAAACTATAAAATTTGTTTACAAAGATTTGCAAATAAGCTAGTAACGTAGGTAGCGACAATTCTAACAATAAAAAATAATTACATCATAAAATAATTTAGTCACAAGCTCACTTTTTGTAACCAGATTTGTACCAATTAAAAATCGACCTTCGTGCAAAGGAACAAAGGTCGATTTTTCTAGTTCGATGGGCCCGGCAACGAAAAGACGTTGCCGGATCGCTTTACTCAGTTTTAACCGCGCGAATATAAGAATATAAGTAAAGTTCATTGAACCGCCGTTAGTTCCGTATGTTTCCGTCATCTATTCAGTTGTGTGGCGTGGCGAGGGGATTTTTGTGAAGCGTCCCGCGCGCTCTTATGCTCCACCCAGGGGGCGTAGCCCAAAAGGTGCACAAGCATGATTGTATTTCGCCTTAAACGGAGTTTATTTTGTAACAGAATGTCCGCGTCAGTGAATTTTTCGTCATAAATCAATTGTTTTAAACTAATAAAAGAAAATTACGGGCAAAAATAGCGTAGGAAGTTTTATACGAAATCCTAGCTACACTTAAATATTCTAATATAATGTTACTTGACTACATGATTTTGATTAGCTCTAATTAGGCTCGTAGCATAGGTCCTGAGGTAAAAAGGGCTACTTAATGTCATAGATGGTCGAGTTTTAGAAGCCACACACTAATATGTTTTTACAATCGCCCAATGGTAATAAAACAGGGATGGGACTGAGATTAAGCTCGTTTATCATTCGCTTTGATGGCCCTTTTTGCAGTAATCATTCATTTTCCTTCCGCCGGTTTTAGCTTTCTTTGCGTTTAAATAACGCTTTGTTGTGTGGTTAACTTTTTCGTTTTTATGTACCTACCTTTGATTAATAAACCCCATGTGTCAGTATTGATCAATGTTTAACATGAGCTTTAAAAGTTCGAACAAACGACACGCGAGTGAATAAACGACATTATTTATTTTCCGTCCTATTCTCTCTGAGTACGTTTTTGATAAAAAGCTTGTAAGAAGAACGTGAAGTGGTATAAATAATATGGAACAATAATTTATAGCCAGTTTCATTCACTACAATTATCACTAGACGTAAGTTAGAGCGCTCGCAATAAAAGGGAATGACCATAAATTCTCGTCACGCCGAAGTGGACTCTAGTGTGGTTATAATAAAAAAAATCCCTTTAGACAATTTTCCATTACCGTCGTCCATTGTTGGGTCAGTCGGTGGACAGCGTTTTATGGCCCAGAGCTGTGTCGTAAGTTCTTATTAAACCGTAGGGAACGCACTGCCTCGCTTAATTGATTTAGAGACTGGAGGATCACTTTTTGTACCCTACCAATTATTTAGACTTAACCTTAAAAAAGCTCCCATTTGTTAGAAGAAGGCTGAGAAAGAAATAGCACTGTCCACTTATAAGATTTCAAAGTGCTGTATTGATTGTGACTGAAGAGACACCATATTCTGAAACCACTGCTTTTGATGTTTGTTAGTTGGTTTTAGCAAGTCTGCACATATTTGTCAATAAATTAATATTAAAATCATGTTCATTTAATATAAATCAAACAAACAGTTCATGTGATAGGTATACATGGAATATGTTAAAACATACATGCTGTAGCTTTTTGTTCAAAATAATGTTAAATATAATTAATGAAAATTGATTAAAACATAAACCAAATATTACTATGTTAGTGAAACATAAATATGTGTTCATCTAAAAATAAATTTGTTTCGGTTCAGTATCGTTTTAACGAATACAGAATTGTTTATTTACGAAGTGTATTCTTTACTATGAAGGTAATAAGGCAGGTGAAGTCTGTAGCTTAGCTACGGATTATTATTGTCAGTCAAAAGTCAGCTTATACTCTTCAAGCTTAAAATTTATTGTTATAGTAGATACTTGTTTTAACAGTTAAAAAAAAAAGTGAAGTCCCACGTCCCCTAGTGGGGTAAGGGGCAGCATTATGCCTACATCTGTTTCACTGATCGATTTTCTTTAGGGACAAGTAGGTGATCAGCTTTCTGTCTCCTACCAGACCGAGACATTTTTTTTCTTTGTCTCCACCGGTCAACCACTATACGCTATACGCTCACGCGTCAACCACTGTACCAAGGAGGCGGTCAAACAGTGTTTTAACAGTGCTAAATAGTAATTTTTGTTAGGTCCCATTCTAGTAACACTGGTGGCGTTATAGGTACTTTGCCAGCCTTTGATAACAAATATTAAGCAAACTTGATTTTAAATTGATTTAATACCAATAATATGTTCCATACCACATAGGTAGGTACATTTGTTATTATCTATTCTAATATTATAAAGCTGAAGAGTTTGTTTGTTTGAACGCGCTAATCTCAGGAACTACTGGTCCGGAAAAATTCTTTCGGTGTTAGATAGCCCATTTATCGAGGAAGGCTATAATATATCATCACGCTAAGACCAACAGCAGCGGAGCAATGCGGGTGAAATCGCGGAGCACAGCTAGTTATAAAATAAAATTACAATGTAATATATTTTTATAACTTGCGAATTTTGTTTCCTAATGTGTCGATTTTCACATCTTTTTAGTTTCGTATTTCGCGAAAGAAATTGCAAACGGCTTTTAGTGATGAATTCGAAATTTAAAAATAAATAGCAGCAGCTTCTTTTTAGCATAGAAAAGTTAGTTAGTTCATCTCTCTTAGCTTTACATGTAGATTTGTTTACCAACTTGTATATCACAGCTCTACGCTCATTTCTTATGCCGTGGAACGCTACGATAAAAAATAAAAACTATTTCTTGTTCGTACTTGTAAAATGTATTTAAACCGCAGTGGAGCAAGGAAATACTGGGGCCCCATTTTTGTTATATTGCTTACTTAGATTATATTTTGTGATATTTTGTGTCTCTACATTATCTTTGACAATGCAATAGATAATATGTTACGTGTACTAAAATAAAATAAATAAAATATACCTTATTAAAGATTTAAAAAGAAACAATTCCTTATGTGTGCGGACAACAAAGTATAAGATTAGACTGAAAAGGGGATCTTGATATTAAGCAAATATTGTAATAAGAAAAATAAAGCATTTAGACTTTGAAGTTACCATTATCAAAAATGATTTAACAGACATCATCACGTTAGGTTTTATAGCACAAACGTGACGGTACTCTAAATATTCAAATTTAAAGGATTTTTGTGAGCATAATCCGATCCTGCTTTCAGAGTTCTTTCGAGAACTGCAGAAATGTTTGCTTATTCCACAGCGTCTACGTCAATTGTAATTTTTTATAGCCAACTAGTGTAAGATTGCCAATTTAGATGCTATTTTTAAATGTAAAATTTAAATTGCATGAGACGTTTACGAATGGCTTGTATAAAAGGTTCATTGTTGTTCGATCGAATTAATGTAATACGTATCGTTAATCTACGAACTGATTTTGACTGTCATTTGTTTCTAACTGCAGTGATTTATTATGATCATGATTTATTTATTTATATCTTCACTCGTAG
Organism: Colias philodice; assembly: GCF_061535455.1. Lineage (NCBI taxonomy): Eukaryota > Metazoa > Arthropoda > Insecta > Lepidoptera > Pieridae > Colias > Colias philodice. Next base: position 5,083,673 of record NC_143103.1, on the reverse strand, counting down.
TCAGTCAGCGGCCCGTACTACCATTTTAAGTTTTTAAGAAAGATATTTCAATCATCTGGATGGAATCAATCAATCACAATATTTTACAATACAACAACAATAAAAGTACAATACAATCACTATGGAAACTTCAAACTTTTATAGATACAAGGGAATTGGAATTTGTTGATGAGTGAACAGTATGTATAAAGAATTTGCCTTTATACATACTGTATATAACATATTCTCCAAAAATACTTAACATTATACAATTTTATAGAGTAAAACAACACAGAGAATAAAAAAGACTAAGATGATCTCTTATTCAATGTGTGTTTAATATAGTGACAAAACAGTACTTGGATTAGTAAGTTTTCTTAACTTATATAGTCTTACGACATTTAGTTATATGGTTAGCGCTTAAGCCAGTTCTGTGAAGCCCTTCAAGCTACGTGCAAAGTAGTATTACTTTACTTAGATGCTTAGTTTGCTTCCAAGTATGAAGTAGGTGATGCTATAGGTAACTTCTACACGTAAGATTGACCTACATAATATAATGTTATTTGAAGAAAATGGATGTTATAGTTTATACACATTTTATCAAAACTACATTAGTGATTTTCATAATCAAAATAAATAACTATTATATTATAAGCAAGGCGTTAATTTGTAACACGGTTTTATAAAATTATGTAATATGAGTCTGTGGTCTGCGGTAAGCATATTGTATTACATAAAAAGTTCTTAATTTTATGTAATGTGTATGTTCCTAAATTATGTATGTGTTTTTAAAATTAATAAATAGACCGCCTTCTTGGTACCTACAGTGGTTGACGCGTGAGCGTAGAACCGAGGGGTCCTGGGTTCGATTCCCGGTGAAGACAAAAAAAAAAATTCGCGGTCTGGCAGGACACAGAAGGCTGATCACCTACGCATAATGCATCTACACCTTACCCCACTAGGGGGAATGGGACTTCACTCACTTCACTTTTAAAATTAATACGATAAGAAAAATACTCTTATAAAAGAAATTGAATAAACTTATTATAGACCAACGTGACTAATCCCTTTTTTTGATGTTTACACAAAAAAAAAACAACTTACATTGACATCTTTAATTAAAACTGTATTCAAACGTTCTCAATGTCACCCAAGACATGTAATAGTTAGTTTTGAATGGAATATAGGCAAGCCGTCACCGTGATCCACCCTTTATAAGGGCTCTTTCGACCCTTCCTGTCACAGGTGGCAACTAAGGACGTAGCCTAAAGATATTTTGGATTTGCAATTGTTCATAGGGACCTTGACGTGTGACACTTGAGCAAATGCTTTTAGCAATACGTCCAAATTAGCAGAGTGAGATGAGAGATGTTATTTCTCATTTGTTTTTCTCAAATGCTTTGAAGGGATACGAGTGTTGTTAGTGTTGCTAAGACTGGACTTATTTGATCATGTTTTGAGCTTATGGTATGAAATATAGAATGAACGTAGAATATGTACTAATTGCATAGGCTTCGTTTTAGAACAATAATGCATGTGCTACTTGTAAAAAGTTTTTCATTGAACAATGTGGATAATACGCACGTCGTAAGAGATTAAAATTTTAATGAAAATATTAATCTAAACAAACAATTTTCCATTATTAATGATGACAGTGTTATTAAGGAACTTTCTTTTTTAATTAAAGTTTTGTGTCATTAATTAAAAAATACAAGAGACAAGACGAGTACATTGAGGTGCATTCGCCTCAGTTCAACGTAATGTAAAAGAAAAGAAATTAAAACTATACGATTTATTATGTATGAAAATAGCCAAGGAGTTTCGTAGGGTAATTCTGTCTGGAATCCGTTTCGTATTTAAATTAAAAGTGGTAAAAAGTGTAGAGTTTGTAACTGTATAAAATAAAAAGATACAAAAAGCAGAGTTGCAGTCTCGCAGCAAATACTGGAAATAAAGTTATATTCAAATGCTAAAGCACTGTAAAAGGGGATGAGGAAATTTATAAGAAGTGACAAGTTCTATTGAAATATTATTTATTTAGTTTTGAGTCATTGCGGGCCAAATTTCGAAGATTTATTTTAATCGTTAAGCTATATATCATAAAATATCAGTGAAGGGTGTCATTTTATCATCACCACGATCTTTGGATGTGGGGACTGCGACGCTTGCAAGCGGCAAAAATGTTGTTTTCGGCAGAATTTTTTTATCGCACTCCAGAGATAAGTGCGAGGGAGTTTTATTAACGAAAGTTCAAAGAGAGAGAAAGATTAGGCCTCCCCGCCTGTACGGTTTGTTGAGTTGCTTGTTTCTAAGCTTTTGAGACATGCTGTGTTTAAATATGTATACAATGGTAAGTGAATGCAGTAAAAATGGGGATTTCATTTAGGGAAATTCCCTATCGCTAATTTTATTTTTCAATTAGAATATGATATCCCAAAGAGCAATTTTATTGAAATAAAATAAAGAAAAAACGATTTTTTGTAAATACAACTGACTTTTTGCTTTATTTTCATTACTAGTCAAGATAAAAGTAAAAACGATTTACATTATAAAAAGGTTACAAATTGCTCAACATTTGTTAGAAAGAAAAGCAAACTCAACAATCGCTATAATTACGAAAAATAGTTCCCATTAAAACATAGCTGTGACCTCAATACTTTTGAATAGGTAGTTAGGAATGCCGGCCTAGAAACGGTAGTGAATGCCCAGGAAGATGCCAATTGAAAGGGACAAATATATGGTTGAAAACCTCTATTTTAAGGAGATATATTTATTTCTTTGAGCAACCAAATTTACAATCAACATTGGGTTAGTGAAATTCAATTTTGGTTTAAAGGACGTAGATGATCAAATTAAAACTTATGAAACAAAGTTTTCAAAGACTATTACCAAAAATAGACAGCGTATGTTCTCATTTATCTAGAAATATTTTTTGATAAAAAAATTTGTTGTACCTTTTTTTAATTAAAAACTATTAAAGATTTTTTTTGGTAGAAATAACATTGTAAATTGTAACGTCGATAAATAAATACAGGTAAAAATATAGGAAAATTTGCTAAAAATGTAAGTAAAAAAAAGTTACTGAGTATTCCTTCTGTCCTTTTTTAGATGAATTAATCGAACTCTTAGAAAGCTTGTGGGCGACGATTAAAATAAATTCTTATTTATGATAGAAACGTGTATCAATGAATACAATAAGTTATAATAAATTAGAGTTATTTCATACTTGAAAAGTACATATTTTATTATTAGAATGTGACATATATAACTTTCTATATTTACAAATGACAACGTTAAACTTGGTTTCGATAAAGGCCGTAGCAACAAGATATTTATATGACTAAACAATCCATACTAATATTATAAATGCGAAAGTAACTCTGTCTGTCTGTCTGTTACTCAATCACGCCTTAACTACTGAACCAATTTTCATGAAATTTGGTATTTTGATATTTTGATACCCGAGAAAGGACATAGGCTACTTTTTATCCCGGAAAAATGATGTAATCCCGGAAATCCCACGGGAACGGGAACCATGCGGATTTTTCTTTGACTGCGCGGGCGAAGCCGCGGGCGGAAACCTAGTTGGTAATAAAATAGAATCGTTTTATAATTAACATTTATTTTATTAATATCATATTAATATTTATTCAATAATAAAATATGTACATATTTTGTGAGTTAATGCTTATTAAGATTGAAAGTCGAAGATTATGGGAATTTCCTTTAGATAATCTCATACTAGATAATCGTTTTTATTGAGAAAAACGTGCATTCTGAGAATAGCCCCCGTAATCAGCTTATTGTTTTAACAATTTTTAAAAAGACATTAAAGAAAGCAATCTATAAAGGAGCGAAGTTTTATTGTTTTTGTACCATCCGTGTATGGATGGATGTACCTAAGTGATATATTTTTCTATTTCCCAATTAAGCTTTACAATCGGATCAAGTAAGACAAATTATAGAAGACGAGGAAAAGCAAAGTGAAAGAAAACCAACACCGCAAAAACCGTGCAATTGCAACTGAGTAAGAAACTTATGAGATTTTATTTGAAAACATGTATTGCTTTTGGATTGGTTTTATATTTATTTAACGAGCTGAGGAAATATGTGGAATTATTTTTGCGAACCTTGCGGTTATTATGTATTTTTTTTTAATGATCGATCACGTAATAATCATGTTATTTAAACTCATAAGTTAGGAGAAAGTTAATTTAAAAAGTACTTGTTTGATTTGAAAGGTGATTTTGTGTGTTAAAAGACGCAGGTGGAAACGCACAGCTACGTTCAAAGCATTACTTTAAGTAGACATCAAACATTAATATGGTTTGTTAAGAATCAATAGAAATAGTTTCGTATTATTGGTATTATCGTACTCAAGTTAAAATTATTTATTCTTGTCGAACCTTTCAGGCTAGACCAATATTTTTTCTGATAATTCGTGATCTAAAACCATTAAGAGTATTGGTATACTTAATGTAGTTGCGAGGAACCTTATCAAATATAACAAATGAATAACTAGGGAATGTCATGCATCAAGTACAATAAAATATGAATGGTCGTTAAAAATCTATTTTCTCTAAGCCCAAATGCGAGCAAAATGTTAATTTATCGTACACCTAGCCAAGTTTCGCGAGTAGTTTATGAGATCAGGTACGTTAATGTTCTGTCCTTTAGTTTATTATCCCTATTAATATACATAGCACATGTACTAAATGTACATGTGTGACGTCGTTATGTGTTAAAGCCTGGTTTTAGTGCTTGGTTAGTTTATAGCGAAGATGTAGTGAGCAGTAATTAATATAACATGATATAATATTACCTCAGACTGTATATGATATTGGTGTAACGATTTTTATGTGAGAATATTCCATCCAATAAATGTATGGCTTTACAGGGCAGGTTTGGAAACAATTTATCGTTGATAGACCCTTGTCTACATTGAAACAAAAATGTACTTTAAATTTCGGTTGATGACGCTGAAAAAGGTGACAGGATTTGATATGACAGATTATGCAATATTGTCGATTTCAAAATTATTTTACCCTAGCGGTCCGCCCCGGCTTCGCCCGTGGTACATGTTTGCGTTTTCTCTACATAAGAACCATCTTTGTACTTCAAGGAATATAATAAAAAAAGAATTATCGAAATCGGTTCAGCCGTTCTCGAGTTATGCGCTTACCAACACATTTTGCGATTTATTTTTACATATAAGAAAGATTACGGTATTATAACATATAAGTTAAATAAACCAAAATAAAAAATAATCTGAATCAAGCTGATTATATAATTCGATTTATACCTTACAAAAGGCAAGCCTCAATGTCACACCATGTTGATTTAATAATGTTTTATACAAACATTCGACGGGTGTTAATCTAAGTGTATTTCAGTTCGTGTAATATGTGGGAAGGTACTGCAGGAGTTTATATAATGGCGTTGGAAAATTGCCGTACTTAGGCCCAGGTGCCAGAACCCAAGGGCAGGCTCTTAAACGATTTCCCTTCGCTCAAGGGCTGTCTACGAAAACTACTTTTTCGGCAGGGCAGCGCCATGAATATTATAGGCATGAGTGAATTAAATATCAGTTGATGTGATGTTTTTCTGACTGTCTTAATTATACTTTTACGAAAATTATACTTTTGCGTGTAAACTGTTGGTATAATATCTACATAAAAAAAATTGGAGTTGATTGTAAACACTTTATTATTTTATTTATTTCAGGCAACAATGAAAGTTATAAGTACTTAAATTACATAAAACTACCGCTCTAAAATTAATGCTACTCAATTGTTATATTCCATTTTGTCGAAAGGTACAAAATGATTTACTCATACTACCACAACATCATAATATATTAATTCTAGTTCGTAGTATTGGATCAATTATATTGAGGCGTTATAAATCTCACAACCTTGAATAGTCACGTTTGCTTAAAAGCTTAGCTTCGTTCAATAACCTTAATAATGAACAATACAATTTAATTTTGTTATATGTGATTTTAAAGCTATTTTCTCTAATCGTTTAATAAGGTTTATGAAGAAATGCTAATATTAATATGTTTAATATACATACAAACATAATATAAAATGTATAATGTATGTGTACAAAAAAAATGTTGTAGCTAGTCGTAGCAGATACTTTTAAGCAAGTCTCTACATAGAGTAAGAAAAAAATCTATACTAATATTATAAAGCTGAAGAGTTTGTTTGTTTGTTTGTTTGTTTGAACGCGCTAATCTCGGGAACTACTGGTCCGATTTGAAAAATTCTTTCGGTGTTAGATAGCCCATTTATCGAGGAAGGTTATAAGCTATATATCATCACGCTACGACCAACAGGAGTGGAGCCACGGGGGTGAAACCGCGCGGAGCAGCTAGTATATAATAAGCATAAAGTTCACATAAGTTTATATAATCATGGCCAATAAACATTAGTTTTATATAGCAAATAAAATAAGGGCTCATGTGATTGGATATTTTGCTATTTTTGATATTTATCCAATTAAAATTGTCTTCATTAAGTCGAATAAATAGTACTATAAACTGTAGGGTTTAATGTGAAGCATGTGAAGGAAGGTTTGAAAAGTTCAAATAAATATGGGTCAGGTGCATGAATCCAGATATAAATAGTTTAGGTCATTGAAAGAGAAAGGAAAGTTACTGCTCGGATATACAATTAAATGTTGTGTGTCTAATTATACTATAGGGTTCGCTTCATTTGAAAAAGATAGTGTACGTGATAAATGCTGATGCAAAACTACGCTGCCTTGCAAAATTGTAATTCCATTAATTAAAACGTTTTTAATCCTTAGTATACTGTATAGTTGTAGCAGTCGTCACTACCATGTTTAATATTTTTAATCCAGGCATTAGCATGATCTTGATTCATTCCAATTGAAAAAATTAGTTAAACTTACCCACTTTTTATTTTTGAAATGAGGATCTCATCATTAAACGCTCCTAGTATGGTCTCAGTGATTGGATCTCAAGGCTTTAAATATAATCTAATATTATTCCAATAGACACTATCACGAGGTGAAGCCACAATTTCAAATGTAAATTCTAACGTCACGTATATTGTAGAGAAGGCAAAACACGTCACCTGAGAGTAGACGACGCCACCCATCCACAACAATTAGTTTTAGATGTATTGCCAATCTAATAATGGATTCAGAACTCAGAAGTACGAATATGTAAGGCAGGAATAGTAGGAGCGAAATGGGCTCTTCACCTGTGGTACGGAATAACATTGTACTTCTGTATTCCGCTATGTTAAAATAGCTAAGAAGTCTAACCACATATAGAGATATAGATTGTTTCTTACATTATATGCATCGTAAAACGCAATGTTATGCTTATTTTCGTAAACATACCTACTCAAATCATTTAAAACAATATGCTTTTAACTGAAAGGTAATAAAGCACGATAATTCTTATGTTCCAGTGATTTCAGATAAAGAGGTTTAATGATTATTGTGCGAAACAATAATAACATTAAATTACTTAATCCAACTTTCGGGATATATGTGTTTAAATTAGATGTATGCATTCGTAATTAAATAATTGCAGGTTTAAAACAACACGCCGATTTATCATAAATCAATACTTTAAACTTTGGGAGCCTTAGAATTTCTCAAATTGTAAGCTATTACTATAATTGGTCTAATACTTGGCGGAATATCATGTCATCTCGGCTGACAGGCGTAGTAAAATTGCATTAAGCCGGTAACCAGCTTAGTTGGCGGCCGACGTGGTATATTCCAATCCATTTGTGAGACCAAACTACTATTTGGGAAATTTTTAGTTGCATTTTTATTTCAGTTTTCGTGAATTGCCCACGTGTGTAAATTGCGTGGATGTATTTGCTAAAGGGAGTATGCATTTTCTTGTTATGGTGTAGGAAGAAAAGCCGCCTCTTTTATTCCTACATCATTTCAGATTCAAAAAGAATTTTAATTCTCAAAACAGGTGATACAAAAATATTTTTTTTTGTAAATGTTTTGGTGTATCTAATGAGTAGGTATTTTCTGGACAGTGTGAGTGTGACTGTCTTAAATAATATAATGAATGATCAATGAATCGTGTTTAAAAGCTGTTAACTTGTTAAGTCTAAAGCGCGTCACACACGATGAAGATACTATAATATTTTATCTTAAGATACTGTTATATTTTATATTACAGTATCTTAAGGTATCCGGTATCAGCGTTCTGACCATCATTTTTCTTTTTGTCATTGCGTAGGTACTAAGACCCCTGTAGAACCGCCATCCTGTTACAAATGACCCGAAACACTAACACAAAATTTCGGGCGGTTCTACAGGGGTCTTAGACCTTAGTACGCAATGACAAAAAGAAAAATGATGGTCAGAACGCTGATACCGGATACCTTAAGATACTGTTATCTAATCTAATATCTAATATCTAATATATCTAATATATTGTAAGGATGTATGGATGTATGGATGTTTGTTACTCTTTCACGTAAAAAACTACTGAACCGATTACAATGAAATTTAGCACACATATAGAGGGTAACTTGGATTAACACATAGGATAGTTTTTATCCCGGAAATCCCACAGGAACGGGAACTATGCGGGTTTTCCTTTGCAAACGCGGGTGAAGCCGCGGGCGGAAATCTAGTATAAAATATAACAGTATCTTAAGATAAAATATTATAGTATCTTCATCGTGTGTGACGCGCTTAAGAGTTAAAGGAAAAGCATTAGGTACCTATATCTACAAATATTTTTATTTCAATGAATTCGTTTTAAAATCTATTTCATAAACTCATATTGAACATTTATTTATTTTGTTTTATTTTAAAAGCTTCTAGTTGCAGTATAACTATCACCGGTGGAGCGAATATTAAATTATTAATTAGATTATTAAGTCCCGAAATATGATCCAATCAAATACAAATACGCAATAATTAGGCCAATTTGCGTTTCAAAATTATTCAGTTTGAATTTTAATGCACGCCAAACAAATGTTTGCAGATGTTTAAATATTATATTATGCAAAAACAGGCTTAGTGTTTTTACATTGCATTGTATCAATATTTTTTGGGCTTTTAACATGCTTTCGTCAGTAACAATTACAGCTATCTTCATTTGAGAACTGCAGTAGCATAATTGCTTGATATTTAGTTTCATTGTTTGTTTGACAATGCTGTATGGAAATGGACCAAAAACTGTATTGATGCAGCGTCGCGCTGAATGTTAACATCAAAAGGCAAAGGGAATGCGGATTGCGCGACGCAAGTGTTAATGGACATCAACGCTACAACCCCAATTTGATTGTCCATTCACCTAAACTAGGTTAGCTTTTGTGGACTTCGAATAAAACTCTTCTCGGTTGTTACTTACGCCGTGAACAATAGCATTTTTTGCAACAGGGACTTATTACCCGATAGTTTAATGGTTTACAAGTGCGCAGCTCCGAAACGTTGGAACTATGCAACAATACGAAACAATGAAGAGAAACTAGTGAACTATGAGCAATAATTGTTGATGTAATTCAAGAACGGTTCGGTCAATCTATGGCCAACCGATCCTATTGTTGGGAAAATAGTAGTATCGGGATATCCATTCCAATTATTTAGTTTGTAACATTGTTGGAATTCGAACTTTGGTATTGATTCCATAAAGGAGATTTTGGGTCTTAATTAATTTCTTGTTATATTATCATGACATCGATTTATTAAATTGACATTGAATATTGCTATTTACACACACATTTTAAGAGCACTTATCAAAACCAGAACTTTAATTAATAAGGAATTCTAAGTTATTCCGGAATTTTAAATAGCTTAGGATTAGTTTAATAAAAGTACCCCGAATTTGGATGAATTAAAGTCGCGCCAGTCTTTAATTTATCTTTCTTGAATTATGATTTGGATGGAGTTAATTACATTAATCATTTTCTAACGCTAATTAACCTTAATTGTCGCCACGGTTCATAAACTATTAATCAAAAACTGAGATTTGAATATTATGATTATATTATAGTGTCGCTTAATTTATGATAGAATAATTAATATAAAATATATTATATTTAATGTTTTCCTTAAAATTAATGGCATGGATACAATTTATTAATTTCCGTTTAAATTTTTAGTTTTAGCAAAAATATTGTTTATTAAAGGATTAAAATAATATTGAGATTGTAGACGATATATATTTGCCACCTGTGTAATGCGTAAAACATTATTTATAATGTAAACATGGACTCCGTAACGTTAACTTGTTGAACGACGATGAAATACTGTAACTTCATTCTTGAGACGCAAAGTTGTGAAATTTATATTTAAGATCGTACAAAGTTAAACTCGTTTCATAAACTCCACAGTTTTAGATACAACGGTAGCGAAAACAAGCGACGGTAAAGCGAGACATTCTACAATTTTAGAAATTTTCACACAAAAGTTTGTAATTTCGTCGGCACTCGGACGTACGGCGCCGTAAATCACTGAAATTGTCCTTCCTCAGAAGATTGTAAACTTTCTAAGTTAAAAGAGGCGATTATTATAATTACAATAGCAGCTTTTAAATAAATTAACTACAAGGTCTAGTTATGTAAATAAGGCTTTGCTCAGCGCTGCCGTAAATTCCAATTGTGTGCTGTGAATTCAAATAAATATTTTATGGGCAATTAGAATACAATTTCAAATGCGGTGTGTAAGAAGTCTTATGATAAATGTTAATTAAGTGGTGTCGTATTGTAGTTGTACGTCTATCCTTCATTGTACAATGTACATTAGATATCTCAAACAGCGTGCAAAATGTATTTTTACCTATCTACCATAAAAAAATTCTTTATTTCTATTGATAAAACTGGAAAAATATTTTACACAAATATACAAGTATACATTTGTACAACATTATCCTCATGTCTATGATACTTGATAGCAATAATAAAGTGTTCTAAAAATAAACGCGGCGATCCCAAGTGTCATCCCCTATAATATATCGAGTGCATAACTCGGGGCTCAGGTGCCATGACATAAGTATGGTATCACTAACCAGGGATTGTTGCCATAAACCATAGAATTTAGTGCCGGTTACCGCGCAAACTTTGCGGTCACCGCGACACAAAAAATGCTTTTAAGTTCCGGATTATTTTGCTGAATTCTACACGAAACTACAGTTATTTTATATAATTCTAGACGTTTTTCTTGTTTTCGTGCTCTGAGAATAAATATTTACACAGTTGTACTGTATAACTGTATAATTGGATTCAGAATAGGATGGATTCCAAGGAAACTATTGTATTTGGATAAATTGGATATGCTTACTTATGAGTCTATACGATTTCCTGTACCTTAAGTAAACAAGAAAATGTATTGTTTCTTACAAATAGTGCTGTAGTCACGGAGTCAGGAATAATTTTCTGGGAACAACGACACATTTTATTTATTATACCTACTGTGTTTTATATGTAGGTACTTTTACCTCTGATACACAGAATCAAATCATATTAAATGTTTTGTATACTAAATTTTTTTTTAAACAGCCATTCAATTATTATCGAATCAGAGTGCCGAAATTACTAAATAAAACGTATTTTAATTAAAACGTATTTTAAATCGCTGTCTTTCTTTAAATAAAAATATGCCCGATAGTTGGAATAAATATTGAGCACTCTAAAAGTAATCCACGCTTGTTGTTTGTACGTGATTAGAGATATATAGTGTGGGCGAAATAATTAAACATCTATCCTTCTTAATTGCACCCCATTAAAACGGAGATGTTGTGAGATTAAAGTTCAGATCGAGATAGAATCACCTGCTATATGTTTTAATGATGGGGCCGATATGTTATTATACAATATGGTTATACATTCATACCCGATATCTGGTGTTACAATCATAAAAAAACATTGCATAAAAGCAGTAGTTTTCAATTAAGTTTCAGTATGTTTATACGGTTTATACATACTTCATACATTCATTTGTTACTAAAATGCTGATTACAAAATTGATAAAATTTTCGCAGTGTAAAAGTGTTATATATACAAAATTTATAGTTTACTAGCTTTCCGCCCGCGGCTTCGCCCGCGTTTTCAAAGAAAAACCCGTTCCCGTAGGATTTCCGGGATAAAACCTATCCTATGTCCTTTCTCGGGTATCAAAATATCTCTATACCAAATTTCATGCAAATTGGTTCAATAGTTAAGGCGTGATTGAGTAACAGACAGACAGACAGACAGAGTTACTTTCGCATTTATAATATTAGTATGGATTCGTCACTTTTAACTGAAATTATGGAAAGGATTATGCCTATATTAATAAAACTTGTAAGTAATTGATAAATAGACAGATATTTAAAGTGTAATTTAGATCTCATTCTACAATTTAATTCCTAAAATGAGTTATGAAGGTCGCAAACTACAGCTATCCATACTAATATTATAAATGCGAAAGTAACTCTGTCTGTCTGTCTGTTACTCAATCACGCCTAAACTACTGAACCAATTTGCATGAAATTTGTTATGGAGATATTTTGATACCCGAGAAAGGACATAGGCTACCTTTTATTGCGAAATATGTACCACGGGCGAAGCCGGGGCGGACCTCTAGTATGATATAAAAAGCGCCAGAGAGCGGTCACACATCAATCTATGTCGCGTGCAATATCAACTGAATCATTTTACCAAACTTTTTTATCGCCACATTACTTTTATCGTCTCCGTAAGTTTATTTATAACTTTTCCTAATACTCTAGAATATTGGACAGGACCTTATTTTTAGAAGGCTTACATTACAAATCATTATTTCATATGATTTTTAACAGTAAAAGTTTGCGTAATCTGCGTTAAGCTTTGATGTAGCCAAAAAGTTAATTTAAATACTTTCCTCATATGTGTATTTTACACACATTTACAAATATTCCAGTTTCAGCTAGATGTTTATGAGATGGAAAATAGAATTTGTTCTCCTATCATACATGATACATCGACGTTTCGTAGAGAAGTTTATTTTTTCTAACTAATATGTAATTGAAAATAAATACATATGTAATTATGGTACTTTAATAATATAATTTTATTATTATGTAGATAAATGCTGTCGTATCATCCACGTTTAAATAAGTTATTTTATTTACATAATTCCTTTTTAAGTTTTTCGTTCTGAATTAATTAAAATCAACCCCAAACCCCAAACTGCAACACCGATCATTAACATCGATATAAAACAATAAAGAAAATAAAATGAAAAATTAACTAAAAATGAAGTCTGTAGTGGAGTGAAAGATTAATTATGAAATTTTAATCGTATGCATGAAATATGTTCAACACGCCTATGATTAAAAATAATAAACTGTTGTTCGTAACGAAAAATATAATTTAAAGTTAATTTCAAAAACAACTGTTTTAATTGGAAAATATTTAGACGTGAAACATTTCGCGTTTTGCTTTTAATAAAAACAATGTTTGTACGCAGTCTTGTAGAGTTATAACTCTTGTTTAAATTTAATTGTAATTTTTTAACAATAACGTAACGTAATTCAATGTTAGTTACCATACTACTTCAAAACGGCTGCATTGATTTTCATGATATTTTGTGTGCATAGCGGGTAGGTTTGAGAATCGGTCAACATCTTTTTTTTATACTCAACGTTTGCTGGGACAACAAGTTATATAAAATAGCATCTTTACAGAAAGCTACTTACAAAAAAAAATAAAAATAAAAGACGTGTGGAATTCGGGGACTGCCGCGGTAAAGCTATTGCATAGCATTCCTTCAAGCCACACCTCCACAGTTCCCGTCGGAGTGGGGAGCGTGAGGTTTTTTCGTTACGGAATTTCTGGATTCGGTCCCTGCGCTCAAGGCCCGCGATAGAAGCTATGCAATAGCTTAAAACATTAGCCGAAAAGAAAAGGCTAATTGTTTAATGTTCACTACATTTCTTAAAATAATTCCGTCAAATGTTTCAAAACTTACTACAAATTATCTTTCATAGTAACCGTGCGAACATGACATGAATACAGGCAAACTTGTTAATACAATAGGAGTAAAAATCCAATTACGAAATACAAGCGCTTAACTCGCTTTGTTAAATTAAAAATTAACCTTAATGACATCGTAATTACTTATGTTTGTTTAACCAGTGCGATACTGGGAGTTTTTGTTTTATTTCGTTTATTTAGTTTGCGCTTTATTGTCACAGTTTCGGTCGTTTGTTCTTATGTTATTTAATATGTTTGTCATTTTCTGTTGTGTTCATTTTGTTCGTGACAGTTTTTTTTGGTGGACGGTTTATTTGAGCTTAAATATTTAACTGTCACAATATTTGTTTAATATTTTACTCATACAGAGAAATTATTACACATTATTGAAAATCACAAAAATCAAAGTATAAACTAAACATCCACTTGATGGAGTAATCTTGGAATTATTAGCATTTATTAGCAATTGATACGACCTCAATTAAGTATTATTTAATGTTAAAAGAAAAAGCTAATCAATAATGAATAATTCATTCTGAACTTGGCGAAGATAAGTACCTATGCTTAATAAAATGGATGAACTTAACTATGGAAAAGAAAGTTTCAGCAGATCGGTTTTAAATCCGAAAAGTACAAATTGTGTTACATGCTATTAACAGCTTTTGATTTTCTTTAATTAGAAAAATCATTTAGAAATGAGTCGGACTCGTATAACAAGTGAAATATTATAATAACTATCAAACTTATTTTTAGTGTTTCAAAGTGGCCTATTATTTAAGACTATTAAATGAAAAATCTTTTAGTGTTCTGAACATTATGATTATGTATCGAAAATAGCCGTTGTTTGATCTGAAATTTTACTATAAATGTTTTATTATATGTATAGATAAACATGAAGTGCAAATCAACAACTGAAATTAAAATATTTCGTTAGAGACGTCAATATACTCTTTCGTACATTCATAGATTACAACTTAATATGTAACTAACATAGAATATAATATTATAAAAACTTTGTAATTGATAGTGGATTAGAAATGCAGCGCCGAAATTTACCGTTGGACTCAATCGCACGGTCCCAAATTAAATCGCATATTCGGCTTATGAATGGAATATTATGAAGTTAATTTTGTTTAATAACTAGAGTTTCTCCCCGGGGTTAATTGGTTCGGGACCGGAAACTTTGCGAGCCATTTGTGGTTTTCTGATTTGACTTGTACAAGCGCAGGTTAACGTCCCAATTGGACCTGTGTCACACGGGACCTTAATGAGTCATTTTCTAATAGATTTAATGAAAAATTATAATGTAGGTATACTGTTGAGAGTTAATCGAGCAACTTTTAAATTTTCTTTCTTAAAAGTGCTTAAAAAATCGAAATTTATTGCAGGTACGTACCTACGTTATAGAAGCATAATATCCTGGCTGATTTTTAAGTAAATTTATCCCGTTAATAAAAATATTATTATAAAGCATCACGTGATTTAAATCCTAATAATATTTATGAACACCTACACATACCGTCATTAAGTAGTTGAAAATCCAAAGATTTGTACCATCTCTACCAATAATTATGAAACTTTTCATTCATTATAACATGACACAATTTTAAACGCGATTCTATTTTAAAACTACGGTTATTAAAATTCACACGAAACATTTTAGTTCAGAGGTGATATAAATTTACATTTTGTGCAATCTATTTGCAGTATAGAGCTCCCAAATTAATTAGAGAACATATAGTTTGGGTACAGACCGTTGTAACTATTCTGATGTTGTGATTATAATTAAAATGAACCTCGTTCTCAAAGTAAGGATTAATTAAGTACAGTTGTCGACAAAATTTCGGTTGCTACATACAGCCGTCCGTTTGTACGCGTAAATGACAAGAGAAATTAAATAATTTCGCTATACAACGTTTCGAAGGTTCTACGCTGAGCACAATTAACAACTGTCAAAAATTTGTAAGGTTTTAATTAAATATATATAATTGTGTTAGAATTTCCGCGTACTTCTAATTTTTGCAAGGGAAGCTGGTATTACAAGGACGTTAGAACACCCGGCATACATTTTAATAAAACTGTTTTTCGTCAAAACAATAATTATGATAATAAAAACAAATAAACATTTGTAGGTCACGTTTTTATTCTCTAAACACTTGTATAATTTATTTTGATTTATTTGACTTTCTAAAAAACTAAAATAAATTGAACGTATTTTTTTTTCAGGTTTATCTTAATGAAATGAACTATAAATAAGTTACAGAAGGGTAACAGTAGTTACCCTTCTGTCACCTTAGTAAAACATAAAAAATAAATCATTAACTTTAAATTCTAAACACTATAAAATATAAAACACGTTGATGTGAGTTGGTATGTGAGTAAAGAGTACGAGGAACCACATGACTCTACAATATGCAAATTAAATATACTTAAATTCCATTACACAAAAAGCTCGTAATTTATTTATCCTTATAATCTAGTAATCCATGTTAAACAGGCATGAAGAGATTAAGTCGCAATTTGTTAAGGGCAGACGACAGAGGGCGTGGATCGCGCGACACCTACGTGTGACAGACATGGGTTCAACATGTTGCTAAATCATACTTCGGTCACGCACGCTTTCGCACGCTTTTATGAATTCATTATTTTATGCTCAATTCGTTATACTGCCCTTAATTAAGCGAATCGCTTTTGAGTTTCAATTTTGATGTGGGTTTTCTCGCTTTATGAGGTTACGGCGCTTGTCTCCTTTATAATTTACCATTAGCACGTGTTGCGGTTTCGAATTTAATTTTGGGTTAATGTTTTGCGTTGCGTGGAATAAATTGAAACGAACTATTATAATTATTTCGGAACGCGCTGTCGATAATAATTTGTGTGATGTTTAAGTGAATGTAGATTTCATCAGCACTGAAATGCCTTAATTTTCGTTTCACTTACGTTTGAGACGATTTATGCGGGAGTAGTTCGGTAAATCGATACGCTAGTGAGGCAGCGATTCGCGTCACATCACTAACGAACCGTACCTTCACCTAAGTTTGTCAGCTCTTAACAAGCTAGGTGTAATGACATTAAACTAGGCGTACGAATTCCGTAAGCCAATATTTATTCTAACGTATAATTTGCTTATTATTTGATATTTTGAATGTGTTACTTTTCTCGTGTTGGAAAATATCTTGTACATTTAATGTAAAAACAACATACCATTTTTTTCTCATTAGATACCTACTACAATCTTATATGTATATGCTACGAAACAAAAGTGTCTGCTCTTAAGCTGACACATAATTTTATGAAAGATCTAGTGTTAGAGTTCTTTTAAGTATATCGTTGTGTGTTAGCCACATCGTCGTATTGTATTAACACTTCTCTGAAAATGATTAGAATTGGATCACCTATACTTTCTCCTATTTCATAATACCGTTTGTATCTACAATGATTTGCACAGCCCGGGCCCTTCCATAATTTTGGAGTTCAAAATGTGTACGCATCGTATTTTAGGACAAAAAATTCTCATAGGTCTAGTGTCGTAGCAATATAACATTTCTGAATCATGCCTTTAGAACCTCTACTTCGCTCCGCTACATCTTATGTAGCCCACATATTATTCTTTATGCTTCGTTTACTACGCTTATTGCATGCAGCAAGCAGCAGACTGCCATTAATTCATATGTTTAATGACGTAAGCACAAATCTTGCAACCTGCACATGCATGTACACCTATGCCGGTCTATGTGGCAACTGCAGTCCATAAGAGAAATGCAAAAAAATCATTGTTTAATTTATAACTGGTTGAGAAGATTTTCATTCAATAAAAAATTGTATTTCGGATAAGAATTCAAATATTATTAAAATTAAACAAATATATTTCGTTGTTTATTTTTTTTAACTTATCATAGAACGCATTCAAACATTAAAAAATATACATCAGCACTATATTATTATTTACTGCGTGCCATAAGCCATTTTTCCATAATGCACAGCGAAAGCGATAAAGTATCATAATGTAAGTAATAAAAGAAATAAACCAGCTGAATAGCACTAAAAGGGAAAACATTCATATATCGAATAGCTATATACTTCAATAAAACTTGCCAGTTAAGTGGAAGGTGTATTTTTATATCGCATATGAATAAACTCTTGAGTCACGCTAAGGTTCGATTCTGTTTAAGCTCGGTGCAAGGGATTCATTTTGTAATACAGAGAGAAGTCGCTTTATTCTAATAGTTTATGTACACAATATATTTTGAACCAACTGATTTTCTTTTGGAACCTAGTTTGATTTTAGCAAATAAAAAATCTAAAAACAATATGACGCATAGCTTTCGGCTCGCAATTTACTTGCAATTTTTTTATGTGAAAACGTCTTTGTGACAATAACAAATACAAAAAAAAAAAATAAGCAAAATCGATTCACGCGTGAAACCATGGTCAAGTGAAATATGGATTTATTATTATATAAAACTTTTACAAGTAGCTGTACGTAAACAATGTCACTCTGTTATGAATATAAAATACAAATACACAAACACGTCTAATCGTAGATGCTTGTGTATTTTATGTTTCAGCTGTGAAAAGTATTCAGTAAAATTCCAATCAAAATATTCAACAAATAGATTTCGTAAACATTCTCCACATCTGGTTAATGTAAACATAACCTTTCCAAACGGCGTACTTAAATTAAAATTATGTTTGAATTTATTTTTATTTTATTTATATTTTTTTCTTTTCGATTGGTTATTGGTTATTTTGCATAACAGGTAGAAATAATAATATCTATACAAATATTATAAAGAGGAAAGGTTTGATTTTTTGTTTGTTTGTTTGTTTGTATGAATTGAATAGGCTCCGAAACTACTTGGCAGATTTGAAAAATTCTTTCACTGTTGGAAAGCTACATCATTTCTGAGTGACATAGGCTAGGTTTTATCCCGGAAATCCCACGGGAACGGGAACTATGCGGGTTTTTTTTTGAAAACGCGGGCGAAGCCGCAGGCGGAAAGCTAGTTATTTATAAAATAGGTCTCTTCGTAAATAATTTTCTAATGCTAAAATGGTTTTATAGATGTTGTTATTTACTAGTAATTAAATCACGTAAATTTTACTAAGTAATCCTTCAAATACAAATTGCTTTGATGCCGCTTTTTAAAGACTAATGAATGAAAATGACTACCAAATCTTATCTTTATCTAACTGGTTTGAAAACAAAGAAGCCATGGTTTATTTTTGTTCTTTTTTTGCTTTAATTCTTTATTATTATTTGGCTGCATTTTTTAATCATTCAATTTATCATTTTAATTGAGTAATAAGCTAAAGAAAGCTGCGTATTATCCTGAAATTGTGAAACTTTATACAATTATAATATTTAATATTGTTACAAATTATAACATATTTATAAAATCCAATACATAATAATTTGTACTTGTGAGCTAATTTCGCTTCATTAGTTCTTGTTATATAAGTGAAAAATACGGCGCTATGAATTAACTTGAAACACGCGAAAAGAATGTTTCTCGGAAAAGTACTTAGAGACTTTCCTTTATTTACACTTTATCTTATAGTTTTAATTCATTTCTTTCTTATTTTCTTATATAATAACGATTTACAGTGAAATATACAACAGATTATTGCATGAAGAAGAATATTGTGTCTCAAACAAATTGACCTTTTAGTACTAGGAATTACTATTTTCATTTAATAGCAAGGAAAATAATTGAATTACTAGACAAATATGTATACAACATTTATGTTTGGCGCTTGTTATTCTGTATTCTCTTTTCACGTTTCACCCTATTTTCAGTCAATTATTTTAATTTTTGATACAAACTTGTAAAGCACGTTTCGTGGAAATTACATGTTTACCGTATTCAACTCTTTCCGAAGCCAGCAATTATGAGCGACGCTTAAAACTGCGTTATAGAATAGCTGATGATATTATAATAAAGGCCGATGGCTAGTCGAGTCACGTGCCTTCGCCTCTGGGAGCGCTCCCTCGCTGACTCTCTGACCGATTTCGAGGCTTCACGTGAGATGGATTCGAATTGAATAATCTATTTTGGTCGGCGTCTGTTCCACGTTATGATTGAACATGCAAGCTTTGATACCAAAAAAGGTTTAAAATCGCTTCAATTTTTCAACGTGGGAACAAAGGCGGATTTTATGATATCTATCAAAAATAATTAGAGCAGGCTCCAAGGAGATGTTCGTTTGCATAAATAGCGGACCTAAATCTGACTTCTGATATATATTGTATAGATCCCAGACATCCTATAGACAGATGTTGCCAACCAGTTTTGTGGTCCCCTTCCCCGCCACCCGGTAATTAAATATGGCATACAAAGAAAAAAATAAACATTTCCAAAACATGCCGCGTGGGGTACCAAATGAAAGAGCTTATTGAGTAGATCACGAATATATAGCATACTATAACATTTCTTACACTTTCTCTAAGATTTTTTAGAAAATTTACGAAAATGGTCCATTTTTGAGTTAACTTTAAATCACTATAGATTGAAAACTCATCAATATATTTTTTAAATTATTATTTTAAATAATTAACAATAGTCCATTGTTTACGATTCAATAGTTCGTACAGTGAAATAGTTGCATGGGGGAGTGGGGGGAGCATCCAAAGATGGCGAGTATATTTTCAAGTTTATACCACAGTACCACAAAACTGGTTGGCAACATCTGTCTATAGGATGTCTGGGATCTATACAATATATATCAGAAGTCAGATTTAGGTCCGCTATTTATGCAAACGAACATCTCCTTGGAGCCCGCTCTAAATTGAACGGGGTGAAATAAAAACTTGTAATCGATATGTCATAAACATTTTGTACAAAATATAAAATGTAATGTTGATTCAAGCATACATTTTTAAGATGAAACAATTAAGGTAGCCGGCTAATTCAATTAATGTAAATTATCTTTTGAAGAATGGATAAATATTCATCAGAAATCAAACATCGAAAAAAGAAAAACAAAACCATCAAGAAACCTTTTTAAATATACATGCAGTATATTGTAGCGTTTCAAATTTGGTAATATATTATCGAAAAGCGAAGATGGATTACTTTTAGAACAGTCTCGCAAGTTATGACCGGCAGTTTGGTGGGAGGGTGTGGTGGAGTAACCAAAACTATAGAGTGCAAGAGCTTTTGCCTATTTTGTTGGTGGTTGATTAAAGGCAATTGAAGATAATATATTATGTATAATATATAAAGTGTTTTACATTAATTATTTATACAATAATTATTAGACGTGATTACAAAGCTTTGTTGGATAGTGACTGGGAACTGAATACAATATCATGATTCGCAGATCGGTTTCGAATCTTAATATGGCTACACAAATATTGCTGAGACTACTAAACATTATATTGGTAGGCACAAGCTGCTCGATTGATTGTTAGCGAAGTTTTGTCCTTTAATGCGAACTATGATGTACATTTTGTTTAATGTTTTTATGTACTGTTAGTCACATCTGATAATATTAAAAGAGCAATATTTTATTTTAAGTTGAAAATTGGTCTATCGAATATCTTTTAAATAACGCGGTTGAAGTGTATCCTAAAAACGAGTAGGATAAAACACGCTTTATAACTTTAATATACGAACAAATAGACAGTTTATTAACTTTTCGGTATCAGAAAGGCAACGAGTGGAAAGGGCAACTTAAAATAGTGAAAATACATCCCTTCTCAAACTGTTTTATCCAGACTGATGTTTATAATCTCACGTAAGAAGATAGAAATAAAATTAAAATTAATTTCTCTAATGACCTCTGTACTTACGTAAGTACTATAATTTACTTACACGGTACTAAGTATAATTTTAATTAAGGATTGCGACTGCTTTAACTGAAAAGAAGTATTTTACACTCTTAAGTTACACTCTTCTTACTTACTCTTACACTCTTCTTATCAAACATCTGACTAAAGCCTACTCGATGAAAAAATATAACTCATGTGATAAGAAACACATAGTGAAATCGAGGTAGTCGTAAGTCTTAAAATTGAATAGGAAGTACATTATCTTGAAGTAGGTATAAAGCAATGATTAAAAGCTGAACGCAATCTGCTCAGAAGACTAGCAATGGAACGAGATTTCCTGTTGACCTTTTTAACAAAGACAACAATAAACGCACAAGTTGGTATCCAGAGGGTGTTCACAACAACACTGTAATGGGGTCAGGAATCGAGTCTCAGACGCAATATAAGCTGTAGAAACTTGACATAAATTAAAAATATTTACAAGATATCGCATAATACAATGTATATTAAGTAATAGGGTTAAGTGTCTCATTAAGGCTGAAGGCGATTACATAATATTGGAACACTGTTTCCAATGAACTGCAATAAAATATAAAAAGAAATTATTTTATATTGTAATTTTTTTAAT
This sequence comes from Colias philodice, assembly GCF_061535455.1. Taxonomy (NCBI): domain Eukaryota; kingdom Metazoa; phylum Arthropoda; class Insecta; order Lepidoptera; family Pieridae; genus Colias; species Colias philodice. The sequence goes on along the minus strand of NC_143103.1, from coordinate 5,061,343 downwards.
TGTGGCTGACTTTTCTATAACATCCTTAATGAAGTAACAATAACAAGGACGAATATTCATTATTTGCTTCATATTGAATATCTGGGTATAATACATGTACTGAATATACCTATTATATTGCGTTATTTCAAAAGTAACCTTTTCACCTATAATACTGAAATTCAATACTTGAATTTTCCGCAACATTCTCTTCGACTATTCCGCTCAGTTTTTCGGACGTGAATCAAACGGTTCGCGTGATCGTACTCGTTTAAAGCAACCTACTCGATGCGGCAACTTCACTATGTATGCGAGCTTTTTATAGCAACGTAATAACTAGCTTTTCGTTCGAGACACCTCCGTAATTTCAGTTTTGATTCGTTTACTAATGGTCGTGTACGTAAACGCCGGTTGAATTTTAACTTTTTGTAACGTGTGATTAAATATAAATTGTACAATGGCTGGCTTTAGTTTACAAATCAATATTACTTACAAGCGATGGAACATCACATAAAATACAATATTTTATCATAATTGGTTCAAATCTTTTAAATTCTTTTGATCCAAGTATTTCTTTAAGTAGGTTGTATGCGATCATCTATTAATATTATTATTTATATTAAATAATTTCAAAAAGTAATAATAGATAATAGATAATACTATTTTTGTAAATATTCTCTTAAGAATGATATTTAATAAGACAGTCCAAGGTTAAAACTAAACAAACAGCGGGGTCTACAAGATTCAATTAATATATTTTGACGATGCTAACATGTATAATTATTGTTTATTAACCCGGCGTCATTGAGGTTGGGTCAAAATGACCCGGCTTGTTTATAATTTACGATATCTTTGTAATTACGTGCACGATTGTGCTGTTCTTTGTAGTAGCTGGAGCTAAAAATGTGCATTAAACGTTTTGGAAGTGAAATCCTTTCGACGTCGAGTGTACTGGGAGCTACACGCGTGTATTTTCGAAAAAGGTAAATATGACCCATCCTCACAATTGATGTAACAATTTCGCGCCATGGCTAAGTTATCGATTTTTACTGTTGTGTATGATTTCTTGGTGTCTGCAAACATTTTTTTTGCTTGTTTCTGTGAATTTAATGTTTTTGTTTGTCCAACAGGTACTTATTATAAAATAGGTACTATAAACGGATATAACAGAAAATATCACGTATCATGGCGGGTTTAGACTCTTGTCTGACTCAGACTTACCTTATTATGATGATGAAGTTGAAGAAGAGGATCATGTTAGATTGCAGAGTGTGTTTTAAGGGGAGAAAAGCGAAAACCCGAATTCAATACCTATTACAATAAAACTAAATATGGGGTTGACGTCGCTGATGAACTTTGCGCCTCATATGATGTGAGTCGTAACTCCAAAAGGTGGCCCCTGACAATTTTTATGCCATGTTGGACACACAGGAATTAATGCGCTTATAATACGTCGCATAAATAAAAACAAACCAAGCGATAAGCAACGTAATTTTTTGAAAAACTAAGGTCTGCTCTGGTCTGAACATTTGAAAATTCGCCAGGAATTGAATCGATAGCAACGACAAATGGGCAAAAGAATCAGAGAATTTATTAGTGGATCATCAGAGGAGCCACCTTCAATCCCCGCAAAAGATGTTAAGTGTGTCCGGAAAAAAAAATAGTAAAACAAAACATTTTTGTCAAGCTTGCCCTAAATTTATTTGTTCTGAGCGCATCATGTCTTTCTGTATTGATTTCATTTACAACGAAGATTCTAATAAGCTTTGGTAAAGTTTTTTTCGAATATATTAGACTTATGTTTATAAAAATACTATTTGTAACCAAAATTACTGGTTAATAGCGTAGTAATGACATGAAAACGTAAGATGTCTATATTTTGTTCCTATTTTTATGAGTTTATGTCAAAGTTGATTAAAGTGAATAAAACGTTGGTTAATTATTATTTTTATTTTATATTATCAAAACCAGAATACCTTTATCCTATATTAATAACACAGAATACTAATTTTCTTAAAAAGTTTAGAAATACCAACTATAATATATATGGGTAATTTTGACCCACCTCAACGTTCGCGTATCTGTTTTCTACCACAATGACGTCGGGTTAAGAAAGTTATGCTGGTGGGTGTACAAGTAAACAACATCAAGCAGATGCCAAATCTCTTAAATATTCCGAGATGAGAGAGTTTCCAAGTAACCCGTAATTTCATTATATTACTTCACTTCGTACGTTTAATTTTTGTTTTTAATCTTTTGCATAATTTACCATAACACTGAAATAAAACGAGATAGCAAATATTAAAGCAAAAACACAATTGCATCGTTATCTAGGCAACATTTTCGTATACAAATTGAATATCTGAGTGTCTGAGCGCAATGATGTCCCAATGCAGCGATATTCTGGATACAATTGCAACATTCAATAGAAATGCAATTTTTATTTATACTTGCTCTTATACGCAGTCGAAGTACGTATATAGTGCACATAAGGGTGAATTTGATATCGTAAATGCACGCTCGAATCGTACAATTTTTTCCTTGAACTTCCTTGAGATTGTGGAAGTAAAAGGTACGCAAATAGCACAATATTCAAGGGATTCGAATCTATCTTCCATTCTTATAGAACTAGTTTGAATTTTATTGAACAAAGCTATTAATTTATATCTCATATTAATTAACGATTTTAATTTAATTCAGTGAAGCAAAAGATCGTGTGGAATCTGGTATGTCCAAGAATGACATGCTCGCACTTGACCAAAGTGGTGTATTATAATAGATAATTATTATAACTTATAACAAAGCAATGTGAGGCTTAAAATCAATTCCCATGTCCATTGTCTAGTGTTTAAATAGTACGCACAAACGATTTCTTTGAAACAGTGGGTAGATGTATTCGTGTACATTATGTCAATAATGTCTGTCTATACAATTAGCACTCGATAAAGTCTGATCTGTTTCCGAGAATCTCTGTGTCCCAATCACATTTAGTTAAATACAGGTATCGGACCCACTCGTGAACTAGCAGTGTTAAATGCTAAATCTATAATATAAAAATGAATACCAAAATGTGTTGGTAAGCGCATAACTTGAGAACGGCTGAACCGATTTCGATAATTCTTTTTTTATTATATTCCTTGAAGTACTAGGATGGTTCTTATGTAGAGAAAACGTAAATATGTACCACGGGCGAAGCCGGGTCGGGCCGCTAGTATAATATATAAATTGCGATCTCTAAACCACCAACGCGACGTAAAAAAAACACCAGTATTTTAGTACAGAAAATTGTACAAATGTATATTTTTTTATTAGGCTGCTTGTTAAGCAGTCTATTTTTCCTTCCAATTGTCTTCATAAAAGTTATTAATTTTCAGTTTATTCACCTTGATTATTGATGGTATTAGATTTGAAATAAATGAAATACAGGTAACGTTAATTGCTACAAGATAATATTTTTTAAACAATACATCAATCAATAGATATTTTAATATTAATATCACCTTACATAAAATACTATATGATGCTTATGATTGACACCGAGAAGCCCTCTAATGACCAAAATTAAATCTAATTATAAATCAATCACGATTTTCGGTGTCATAGCACCAATTAACTATAATCCATCATTAATTGGAATTTTTGACACGCGGCTTCTTAACGGTCTCTGTTGAGTTTTGAATTAACATTTTGTAAAACGTGGTTTGGTAGTTAGTCACCTGTGCCATATAACCGTTGATTACTCTAACAATAATTTATTTGTATTAGTAGTTTGTATCTAAAAGTATTTTTGCATGTTCAAAACCAAGAAAAGTTTAATATACGTAGACTAGGTTTGGGTAAAAGGTACCTTACCTATAGGAATTTGCCATACATAATTGAGATTACGATTATGATAATTAACTCATTTATGAGGAACATACTGAACACTTAAGAGGATCTTTTATAAACTGAACTAGCTGCTCCGCGCGGTTTCACCCCCGTGGCTCCACCCCTGTTGATCGTAGCGTGATGATATATAGCCTATAACCTTCCTCAACAAATGGGCTATCTAACACCGAAAGAATTTTTCAAATCGGATCAGTAGTTCCCGAGATTAGCGCGTTCAAACAAACAAACAAAATCTTCAGCTTTATAATATTAGTATAGATTGGAAGATTTTTTTCTATATAAAATGAGTCATCATCTATCAAGTCCAGCTTTTTCTAAATAAAAATTCACCTATATTCATTAACTAGGTCACATTAGGTAAGCGCTCCAGCTGAATGGAGAAGGTCAAAAATTATCATAATGCATGCCTCGTTTCCATGATTTTGAGTATAAATTAAGGAATATGGAGGCTCAATTTACTGAATACATTTTCAAAGGAATATAAAAGACGTTATACCCTAAAGCTCACTCAATGGTAATATTAACCATAGAGTAATATAATATAAACTCGCTGTTTGTATTCTGTATACAAACACAATTCGTTAATTATATTAACCGACGGTTTTGATCACATAATTATTCCAGTGTATTCGCTATAGAGTTCGGGAACGAGTTATTTGCAAATTTATGGTGAAATTTGCGATAAATAACGACAAAATTATAATTGGAACGAAATTGAAAAATGGAAGCAATAATAAAACCAAATTAAATAAATAAAAACAGGAAAAGAATGCTGCCATTGAAAGGTAGATTTAATTACGCAAATCATTGACCTGTATTCATTATAACAAGATGTATAAAATCAACGATGACGGCTCTGAAAGTAACTAATGTGATTGGATGTTGTCAATCGAACTTGTTATGCATTCGGCAGAGATGGAAATGAGCACGTCACAATAGAATTCATACAGCATATAACTGAATACTGATGTTAAGGCTTTGTGCTGGGGATTGAGTTTTGCTGTTTCGTTTAGTCTTTTTGAAGTTGTACATGCTTTACATACTTTGCGCCTTGCGGTGTTCTAAATTTTGAGATCTACGTTTCTTGTTTTGACACGATGTATCGGCACAGCTTTGAACGGTTATTAAGAGTTTAGATATAAGTATTTGTGCTGGTTTTTATCTTAACGCTATTTAATATCCGACTAAGGTCATAATGACGCGGACGGAGCGAAGTGAATATGTTCCTCCTGACCGAACTTCTCTAGAAAGCTTATGCACACAGCACAAATAATACCTATTATAATGAACAATTACTGTGTTTCCCATATTTCAACAAATCCATAGGTCGACCGTCGATATGACCGGGAGAGATCAGGCGCAAAACGAACAGTGTTCCGTTCTCTTCAAACTTCATGAGTCATGACTGTTATTGAAATATAAAAATTTCAAATTACATTTTTACTCATACATCGTATATTATTGAAAATGGTAATCATACTAAAACTAGGTTACAATGGATATAAATAAACATAGCTGTACATTGGCTTTATTTACGCATCCAAAATGTACATTTATCTCCTTCCGTTGAAGCGCCTTTAAGAGCAATTAATAAAATATTAATTCGTTTCACAGATAACATTTATAAATTATGTATAGAGCAAACAGAGAAGTCCAATTAACTGAGCCGAGATAAATGTTGGCACTAAACGGGAGCCAGTTTAGTCAGTGGTTTTACTTCGTTATATTTTTTTTAGAATTCCGCTTTGCTTTTAAACGTGAATGTTTAAATCATTCATTATTTTATTTTGTAACAGCAGTAGTATATAGTAATTACTATCTGTATGCAAGATATAATATTATATTATTAAGATAAGAATTAACGAATACTTATCGCGAGTGTGGTTACAAACCTATTCATTCGCTGATATTTTGACGAAGATAATAATCCGAGGTATCCATTTTGAAACACTCTAATATTAAATTATTCAAAACTCAGAACAAAAACATAAATAGGTAATTCAGAACGTAAAATCAATCAAAAAAGTATCTATAATAAGATGTACCATTTACATATTATGAATATGATTAGCATGGACGTATAAAAAAAGACGGACGCCGTATTACGAACAAACAACGTGAAGCCACCATAGTAAGCTAGCGATCGTGTAAAGACAATAAACAAGCACACACTCTCACCATAGTAAGCTAGTCGGCCGCCATTATGTCGTGAACTACCGACTGATTAACTGCGTCACTGTTTCACAAAAAATATTTAAAATGCCGTCTTGCGTGGTTAAATGGTGTCGCAACAGTACAATTTTAAATAACAAAACACGAGGGATTACATTCCACAGGGAAGCAAGTTATTTCTTTTATGTTTTAATGCCAAAATTATTACGGCAAAATTTATAGAACAAGATACAGCCGCCATTGTCAACAGGACAGCTGTTGACATGGCAACATGGCACACACACATGGATGTTTCGCCGCCATTACTAGGCTTCACTCAATCTTTAGGCGATATACCGTCCGTCTTTTTTTATACGTCCATGATGATTAGATAATATTTGAAGGTAGCAAGATAAAAAAAAATTCGCCCGTTTTTATTTAATCTGTCAACGTTTAACATACAGAACCACAATTTCGAATCACCCGCTACCGTCTTCGTTTCATTAAATTACTTTTGTAATGAATAAATGTATTACACGGGGGATTCCTTTCTTTACTTTTTTCCTTCCTTATTTTATTATAAACCGTAGAAAAGTGTCTTATGCTTTAAGTTATTTTTTATCTAGGGCGTAATAAATTTCATCCCGGTTCTCCCTTTATGAATTAATTTTAAATGTAAATGAACTGGCTTCAGTATCGTGTCCCTAATCGTATAATGAATAGAAATGACAAAGAGGAATCTTTAATAACTAAAGCAAACAATTTCTGTCTATGTAGGTTCCATGTCAAATATTTAAAATGAATTATTGCCGAAATTGAGAAGTATGTAACATCATAATTATTACCTATCGTATTAACTTGCCAAGTTAGGTGTGAAAGGGATAAAAACATACAGGCGTCATTCAACGTCATATTTTCTTGTTACAAGTTAATGTTCATACTGAAATCTCCAGTGTATTAGATATAAGCTTCTTGGTATTACCTATTACAAAGAAAACATCAAAACAATGCACATATATTTGTTAAATTGTATGACATTTAAAAATTATTCTTATATTTAGATAATATTTTGATCAAATTAAAAAAGTTTAATTATTACAATGTTATTTATTTGAATTATAATAATAATATTATAATCTGTAGAATGTCATGAAAATTGTCTATAGTCTGTGGTCAATAAAAAAAATGTGCGGTGCGCGGGAAATGAATAAAGATGTGTCAAATTAAATTAAAGTTTTTTGTGTATTTAATAAAGCGTTGTTAAATTAAAATTGGTATGTACTTTAAGGTTATTAATTTAATAATGCGTCACACCAATGATTAAGCGAAGAAACGAGGACGGCGTGCTATTAATATTTAATTCTACCCGTTATATAGAAGTGAGTGAGTAATGTTGCCAAAAAGTTAAATGATGGGTAATCAAAGTTCGTATTATTTTAAATAAATAAACTTTCGTATTAAAAATTACTTCTACTTATAATATATAATAATCAGTTTAATTAAAAAAAAACAAAGACTTTTCTTTTGTTTTTGCACATACGTTAGGTTACATAGAATGGAAAATAAGTTGTTGTTGCGCTGCATGTTTTGATTTTAAACGAGTACTTAAAGAAAAAGAAGTCCTTCCCATATTTATTTCATACTGTATTTTATGTCCATGGCAAACATTTTTTGTTCGAAGTAGCTCGAAGTGTCACTTTGGTAGTTTTGCCGTACTAACACTTTGCTAGTTGACTTGACACTCATATATTTTACTCTTACAGTATCAACAGTGGATGTGGACGCAGTGCTTGGTCGGACTGCTTCTCTGCCGTGTGACGTCACACCCGATGGCAACGAGGACAGAGTCTACATGGTGCTATGGTTTCGGAAGAGTGGCGGGAAACCGATATACAGGTATTTCAAATTATTTTTTTTATAAAACCTTTGGTAAAACTGTACATTATAGGGCGTGGAATTTGGGGGTAGTGGGGGGTGGAGAGAGGGGGGGTGGGTACTAGGAACTTCCCCTGTAAAGGGGGGGGCGCGAAAATTAATAGTTTTCGAGATATTTACAAATTAAGTTTTGGTCCGCCTAAAGCAAAGGGGGCGCAAAGTAAGGACTTAGAAAATTTTTGATCTAAAGTGAAAATTGTATAGGAATCATAAAATACATAATTTTTATTCAAAACGCTAAAATAAGCATGTTTTATAAAAAAAACTTTTTCTCTAAAATATAAAATGGCCGAGATATTCGCCCTCAAAGATTGATGATAAAACCTAACCTAACCCTTTCCCTATCTCCTCATGTCTTTTTTATATTGTCTCAGACACTGCCTTAGCTCCGGCGCTACGGGAAGTGCAGCCCTTCCGCCCTTGCGTGACAAAGCACGGTCGCCCGTACTCCACTTCGCAGCTTCAGCTTATTGGTCGCCTTCGGCGACCAGCCTCAGCCGCTCCGCTCCGCACGGCTCCCGAGCTTTGTCACGGCGGGCGAGGGCTGCTCTCCCTCCGCGCCTCCGGCTTTTTACATACACTCTAGGGGTAGGGCAAACAAGACCACGTGGAATTCGGGGTTGACAGCTTCGGTTCTGTGGCAAGTCTTATGATAATGCAATGCTTATTTTAGCGTAACGTTTTTTAGCTAGATTCGGACTTTCGCAGCTTAATATTGAATACATAATATTCCATCATTGAAAAAATTTACATTTTACAATCCGTCATGTATCTTGGTAATTATCAAGTTTAGAGAAAAGTTGCCCCAACAAAACATGCTTTTATTAGCGTAATCTTTACGATAAAACAATAATAAATAGGATAGTCCGCTAAACGGATGAATAAAATAAATTAGTCGTCCGATTACCGGATGAATAAAATAATTTAATCGTCCGATAACATCTATTTATCTATATAGTTAGGTTATCGGGGTTTCTTTAGAGAACTGCCGCACGTATTATAGGTTTTTTGTGGGGGGAGGAGGGCACACGTAGGTATTTGATTTTTTTTTGCGCGTCGACGGAGCCCCGCTTCGCGGGGCTCCTATTTCTGTGTAGTTTTTTTTTTAAAGAAACCTAACCTAACCTAACCTAACGGCTAACCTAACCTAAACTAGATTTTTTTTGCGCGTCGACGGAGCCCCGCTTCGCGGGGCTCCTATTTCTGTGTAGTTTTTTTTTTAAGAAACCTAACCTAACCTAACCTAACGGCTAACCTAAATTATTTTTAATGTTGTTGTTAAAAAATATACAAATTTCATAAATAAAATTTAAATTATAATATTTTTTTTGTTAGATAGAAATGTTTTACCTGAAATGAAACGCGTTTGACAATCGCTGTAGGTCAATTTGACACTGTCATAACAGTAAGTTCGCGTTTCAAAGATAAAATGGAGTAAAATTTTCCGATTTTCAAAAATTCGTGACTCAAAAACAAAAAGTTTTCGCGCTGTGAAATTTCAGATTTAGGTTCCATAGGACAATAGCTAACCACAAAAAAAATTACGACTCTCAACTCCACGCCCTATAATGTACAGTTTAGCCAAACCTTTAGACTGAAACTACATATTATATTAGTTATGTAAATTGTATAATAGACGACTGATATGATATTTTTAATAGAAAGGCATAACATAACTGGGTGTTAGGACCAATTTCAAACATTTTCATTCTTGTCTCAGATTACTGAGAAGACTTATTGTGGTAAAACGATAGTTTGTTCAATTCTTCCAATTTATTCTTAAGTATATAAATTGTATGGGTGTTTCAATATAATTGAATAACAAACTTCGCGATTTTTAAGGAAATTCGATTGCGAATGTTGAATACACATTTAATTAATAATATTAAGACGGGGCTAATGAACCGTTCGAACACCTTAAGTGGATGAACGGAAGCCGAATAGAGTCGATCCAATTAGCATTTAGAAAATAACAAGGAAACACACTTAAGATGTTTTACAATGAAATTACACTTGATTTGAACGGACTTCCATCCTTTATTAGAGCACCTTTGTCCCTGACTGAACCGCGGGCAGCGTCACTCAATCGTAAACAGAGAATTAGCCCCTGAAAGCTCTTAGGAAATCCATTACCCATTGTCCTGTTAAATTCTAATCTTGTGGAGAAAATGTGGACCGTTTAAATAAGATACTGCAGGGAAAAAAGTGTATACCGTCCTTTATACCTACACGAATATAATGACTTCCAATTAGGATTATTACATCGTGTCTTCAGGAAAAATAATGTATTTTATCCTACTAATACAATATTATACGACGTGGATTACGACCTCCAATACTTTAGAAAATAAATACTTACTTTTAATATGTTTTTTTGTAGTATGTTTAAAATCGTATATTATTGATTCAATACATTGATATCACATTGATATAAAATTTTATGAAAAAGGTCTTGTTATAAAATAAAACGCCAAAAATTTAAAGGTATGTTAGTGGTTGCGTAAGTTATATCGTGAAAACATTATCGACCACCCATTATATGAAACTGGGATGAAATCTATTGTTATGGATATGCGTTTGGTTTTAAAAGTCGCGTCAGAATAATTTTTCATGTATATACGAAACATTTAGTATGACATGATACCCTTAAAGCTTTTCTGTCACTTTTTTAGTACATGTACTTATTGCCGTGTAAATCTTGAACGTTCCAAAAAATCTAGAAAATTGACTACGTTGGAGAAAGTACGATAACAATCCTTTATTTTTCTCCTACATGCCAATTATAGAGAACATTTCGTTCGTGTGCTAGGTGACTGTTGAATTTAGGGATTCCCGGAATTAGTGATGGTTTATGTTTCTGGTCAATAATAGCTTTAATGAAATAGTTTCCATGTTTGATTGCTATTGATTTAACTTTCAGGTGAGATAAACTGTTGTTTTTGCTCTAAAGATTATGAAATATTCAAATAATTCTAAGACAAAATATTAGAAATATAGCTGGTCCGTTTTTTGGGACAGTGCCGTAGATACAGGTAACTAAGAACCCATTGGCATGTCCCAAGAAACGGACGTTGCCATGATTCGTACTTTAAAAAAATATCACTTTTATGGGAATTTCTTGCTTTAGAGTCTTTAATTATATGTAGAATTATTTTTAATTAAGTTCAAAATGACGAATAAAATCTAAGACCATTTAAATCCAACAGATTTAAATGGTCTTAGATTTTATTCGACAATAGAACCGGGAGTTCCTCAACCTCCACATGCATTTCGTCTAAATGTCCTAATTATCGGCCAAATATCACTTCACATTTTAGAAAAACCATTATTATTTGTATTAAATGAAACCAAAGGTTGCTTGACACGAAATAATAAATGTTATTTAACATTCCACACAACTAAATAGTATGTTTGAGCTCCAAAGGGCTCAATTATCATTTGTTAGGTATTTAGTTAAAATTGAAGAATTTTTTGTTATAATAGATAGTGAAAATACTGTGATACAATAAAACAATAAAATGCTACTTGAAATTGTTTTCAATTGTGTTATATTAGGTGAATTTTATTTTTTTTCATTCTTATTTTATAAGCTGTATGACAGCGTTGTCCGTTTTTTGAGACAGCAATGAAGACGGGGTTCTTGGCAAAGGCCGTTTTAACGGACATCCTGAAAAACCTACTTTCAGAAAATTTGTTTTATTTTTTTCTCTACTATAGTATTTTTTAATCAATAACTATCACTAAAACCAATTCAGGTCATATCTGGGTACATTATTTCAGGGCTTGCCGTGTTAAGGGTTAAAAGTTGCAAATATCCCTTCTATCTAATTTTTGATTCGTTGCCAATACACTTATACCTACGTATATTATATTTAAGAAATATACCTTCTTGTTATGGATTTTATTGTTTCTGAACGACAATTGTTAACGATGTAAATATTGCTAATAATGCAGTCTGCATTGTAAATAATCTACTTATTAAATTATGGAACTGAATTTTAATTGTGCTGCATTTCAAAGGCGCAGCAGTATTATTTTTTGCTCTGAATTATAATTCAGAGACATAATATTATATAGGATATTATAGACATAATATATCGTATTGTCTATGCAAAAATTATTATAGTATTTAGTAGTTGGCTTTTTGTTGTCATTTTATGCATTAAATCGTTAATAATAAGCAAAAATGAACGAACAACGATGTAACACATTCGTTTTTATTATTATAAGAACACATTTTTGTATATTACCTACATTATATTGCAAACAAATATGGTAGCGAAAGAAAAACCTTATTTTTCGGTTAAGACATGATGTCACATTTTACAAGGATAATGCCTCCATAAAAAGCGTCATCTTTATTGTTTTTACCTAAAAATAATCTCGCAAAGCCCATTTCTGTATAAATTAGGTAAAGGTTGGAAAAATGAGAAAACGTACACTGTCCGGAAATTGAAAAACTTCCCAGTCTCCTTATTTTATCCTAGAATTGGACAGGTATTTGTGTCTGTCTGAAAATAAATTGATCACGCATTATCTGACCATTTACGCACCTTTATTGAGAAAGCGTTATTTTCTTTATATATTTTCTAGGAATAACAGATAAAATATACTTAAAGGGTTGCAATATGGTTGCAATTAAACGGTTCCAATGTGTCAACGGCGCATTTCATATACCCCTTCTGGCTTCTGATTATATTAACAAAGTTTGTACTCATTCGACGGGTATGGTAGTTGACTTACCTAGATTAAACTTACAAACACGTCCAAAACCTTCTACAATTTTTTTGCACTTAATAATAACGAAAACTAATGATTGACATGCATATTTTGTTAATATTTTGTTAACAGTTTCGACGTTCGAGGGCGGTCTTTCAACAAAGCCTTACAATGGTCAGACCCGGCTGCATTCGGTCCGCGAGCCTACTTCGCTACCGTGACGCGCCCTGTGTCCCTCACTCTTAGTTCTGTACAGCTGGATGATGAAGGAGTGTATAGATGTCGAGTGGATTTCAAGAACTCGCCTACTAGGAACTTCCAAATTCGATTGACTGTTATTGGTAAGTGATTTATATAATAACGAATGTTTAGAAGTTTAAAGTCAGTTCCTATTTAATGTTCACTATGATGCTGTTTTACCACTACGAATACGTATACGGAAACCTGCTCCTTTTTATGGCTATGGCGTATTAGTATTTTTTATTTTATCTTCAAAATTTTCTTTGCAAAATTAAATGCATCCCACGAAGTCCAATCATTAATTCCAAACATCGACATTATTCATCAAGGTCAAGTAATATTCTCTGTCATAACCATTCCGCGGCAATTCAAAAAACGCTCCCTAATTGCAAAAACAAATTTGAACGAAGCGACACAATAAATAAAATTAGGAAAAGTTCGAAATGAAAATTTTCCAAGGTGGCGAAGTGGAATCAATTTAGTCATTATGGATGAATCGTGGGTAACATCCCGTAGACATTTTAATTATGAACTGTCGTTCGGGATTCCGGGCTTATTCAGACAACGCCACGATCCTGGGAACGATGACGCAGACGAAATCTGCGGGAGACAGCCCGATTTTGAAAGGAAATTAGATTTGAATAGATAAAAATGTTTCTTAGCTATCAATTCGGGTTTTTCGTTAATTTAGTCCATGCGCAGACGACAGACTATCCGTGACGCACTTTTTAGTCTGTGAAAATAGAACCTATGAAATTATATGCAGTAACGCACACGACGCGCAAAAAGTCCGGCGCACAAAAAATCCGTGTAATTCGGGCAGACCGCACCGCGCCGCTCCGCACAAAAGTGTGTGAAAAGAATTGAACGTTTGCTTCAACGCGCGCTAACGCAGACGGCGCACACTTTACACGATTTCCATAGCGTCTACGTCCCTACAGCTCTGCCGACAAAATGATCGAAGATGTGCGTCGTGTGCGTTGAGTCTGTGAAAAATCCGCGACCGACTTTTTGCGCGCCATGCAGACTTTTTGTGCGCCGCAGACTCGATCGCACAAAAAGTGTGCCGTCTGCGCAGGGCCTTATCATTTAACTAGATATTTATTTGATGGCTATCAAAAACAGTTAAGTTTTAAATTAGTTTTCTAAATATTATTTATAAAAAAAAATATTTTAATTGCAATATTATATTCGTATATTAATTAAACGTACTTCTAATTACGGTTATGAATATCTCAGAACGATAAATAGCCAGCGAAATGGCAAGCTGCGCCAGGTCTTTCAAAAGAATTACCCTATTCAAAACGAAAGACGCAAAGAGATGGGGAAGTAAATTTCTTAAGAACAAAGAATTTTAAAAGCCTACATTCCATATATGCAACTCCATTGAAACCCATTAAGCGGCCTGTACCAAGAGGTAATTTGCGAGGATCTTTTGTTAGTAAAGAAACGGCCCTCACAAAGGGAACTTGGTAATCAGGTGTGTTTATAACGTCGTAAAATTTTCATTTCTGTATAATTTGTTTGGGAGCTTCTATTAATCGTTTGTAATAAAATCGAATATTGTTGTAATGTGTACCTTTATTGATGGTTATTAGCGGCGAACATTTATATTCCTAATGAAGTTTATTAGGTACTTTTTATTGAACAAAATTGCTATTAATAAAATTAATAACCCTCAGTTATTTAATCGGAGGTCTCTATCTTTAGGAGGAATAATTATTTCAATTACGAAGAGGTTATTGAAATAAATTAATACTTATTCTAAAAAGAAATAATTCATCGATATAATATTTTCCCTTTAATTTTTTTATGGGGTTGACCTATTTGGACTGATAAAGATCCCAAACAGACAATCTCATTAAACAATAAATTTACGGCGTTGTAAATCTACTTATTAATGTCGGCTTTTAAGCTTTATTCAGCCATAAGTCCTCATCGTTTCAGAAATTACTCGTACGTGCATAATAAACCAGCTTATTTTGGTAGCCGATGCATTAATTAAAGTAATACTTTATCATTCATTATAGCGAAAATCACGATGAATGTGTGATAATATTGTAGTTGGGAATTTATGCGATAGTTTAACTGAATAACGGATTCCTTTTGAAGGAATCGTAAAAATATCTGTGTGGATATTTACGATTCCGGGTAATATAAACAAGTTTAAGGCTTTATTGTAAAATTTAATTGTTAAATAAAAAAAGACGTGTGGCACTCGGGGACTGCCGCGGTGAAGCTATTGCATAGCATGCCTTCAAGCCACACCTCCGTGTCCGTCGGAGTAGGGAGCGTGAGGTTTTTTCGTTACGGAATTTCTCGATTAGGTCCCCGCGCTCAAGGCCCGCGATAGAAGCTATGCAATAGCTTAATAATTATCCCAATGTATCTAAACCACATAAAACTCTGAATCGATTCTTAATAAGCAATTTTTTTTTATAATAATATTTTATTATGAGTGAGGCATGTTTGCAAATTTAAATAGTGCAATTCATATTAAATGTTTGTATTTTTTCTCTAAGCTAATAAGGCATTCCTTTCTGCCGTCGAATAACATTCCGGCTCAATTTCATAAGGCGCAAGATGGGAGTTAGCCTTGTTATTACATTAATATTTTTGTACCTTTTTCAAGTGCATTCCGAATTTATGAAATAGTTTTCGTTTACATCTTTATAGCACATTTTAACACTATTAAAATAGCTTTAGACAAGTTCTTTGTAATAAAAATCTGGTTAAAATGATATTGAACTTGGATAACAACTATATTATGTGTAAAAAATCGGAGGGTAGTTTAATAAAAGTTTTGTTGCAGTACCACCACATCAAATGTTGTTATACGATAAATCTGGTGCCGACGTGTCGGGGGTTGTTGGTCCTCTCGAAGAAGGTTCAGCGCTGGTTTTAGTTTGTGAAGTACGCGGAGGTAAGAGTTATAAGATAAGAAATGAATGTATAGAGTATAGACCAATTAAATAACTTGTTTTAATTAGTCGGGAGTAAGACAATTCTCTTAAGCTCCATTTTCCAGACGAGCTGTAGGTATCTTGCATAATTTACTAAATGGACTTATGAAAATTACCTATGTCTTACAAAGTAATATTTTTCATTTAATTAAAACAATAAACGAACAAATGAAAACTGAATATTAGTTTCAGCATAATTCTTGTATTAAACTAGGATTACATTGTCATATAAAAATCCAAGATATGCGCTGTGCTAGTACGAATGTTATGGTAATATGAATTTTTTTTCGATTTTTCCATCGATGCATAATATTGTTTTTGACAAATTTAATACTGGCATTTCCAGTTAGCATTAGCACAATAAATCGTGTAGATTGGCCCATATATACACATTGAATTCAACTGCTGTGAATCGTATTGGCGTTGGTAACGATTAGATCATCAATCACAGTTTTCATTTCACAACGAATGCGGTGCAAACGATGTATCCGATAATAGTTATTGGTAGTAACGAGTCCCTTTCACATTCTATTTTAATACCTACCCGCAGGGAATAAGAGCTATATTTGTATCCTGCAATTGTTTTTGAACATTCATTGTTCGGGTTTATGTAGTTGTACACAAAGTACATTTAAATTAGTAAAACATGAGAGGGCTAGAGTGATAACACCGTTAATGTTGTTTCAATCTAATAAACATGTCATTGCCGCTTTACAAGTGCAATGAAACTAATAATGAATTGGAATAGAGTTAGTTCAGCAAGAAGTTGCAATTGTTTTCAGGCTGTAATTCTTATATTGAGCCTTTTTTAATGTTGTTGTTATTTTAAAGAGCGTATAAAGCACTTATAGCATCTGTTCAAAACATTTTTGTGTTCAATATTGTTATAATAATACTTCCGTGTGTCTATAAATGGAATAATCCTGTAATCCTTTGTAAAGCTACCTACGCATTTTGTTGATTAAAAAGCTTAATAATTAAGTAATCTATAATGTTAAACCCACGTATTGTTTTACATTAAAAATGATGATATAAAGTACATTTTTAATTAATTATATATCTAGGAACAAATTTAATTATATTGTTTTCCAAATATTTTCAACATGATCTTAATTCAATATCCTAGCCAATACTGAATTAGTTACTGGCAAACAAGGAAAAACTTTAGCTATTATACTAATACCAGCAAGGATAACGTTCCAAAAACAATTTTATTCCAGTCCTAGAGCACAAAAAGAAATTACCATACTTGGAGGGATCTGGCGTTTTAAATTTCAATAGGCAACGCTCGACTGCATCTGGCGCATCACAATGTGAGCTAACTGAAATTAGGATCTGCTCTTCGATTTTTCTATTACTTGACTCCTTTTATAGAAACATTCGGAGAGATATTCCATTCCAATGAGTTCATTGAAAAGTCCGCAGTATGGCAGGCTGGCGGAGCGCCAGTAGATACTACGCCGCACAGATTATCTTTGCCCGTGTGCCCACCGATTGTAATGATGCAGTGGGCCAAACACATACCCTATAAAATTTCCTACGTTATCGAACACTGTTTTAAAATTCGAACATCATTTGTTTATCGGATTTCGCCGCACGCAAACAGATTTTACAAAACGTTTTATTTCATATTTCGAAACAAGATTTCTCTTTTAATGAACATCAAACGTATTTCTATTATTTTATTAAAATTGAAAATAAATATATATTCATATATTGCAATCGTGTAAACTGTCCACATGTGTGAATGTTTGCGTTAATAATCACTTTGTTTAAAAACTTATATTACACAAAGCAAAATTTACATGTCTAATAAAAATTATTTCTCACTCAAACGGATTGTTGTTTTTGTTGTTTGTTTTTTGACATCGATATACTCTGTGACCAAATTGATTTTGATAGGTATATCCGAAAATATATTGTTGACCCGATATAAAAGCAAGAAAATATATCCAGTCAGATGTTATGTAAATTTTACTGGCGAAATAATTTTCATGGTTCACAAAAATATGATATTTCCTCAATACTTATTACATACCTTTGATTTTAATAAAATATCGTCATTTAAACGGCACTTTCGAAATCGTTACTTATTTGACAATTATCTATCTACTTACTTATTTACTAATTCATTTAACACAGGTCGTCCAGAGCCCGTAGTGACGTGGCTCGTAGACGGGAAACCGGTACAAAAGTACATCGGAGTGAAAACCGATACACATGTAATTGTGAATCGGTTAGAAGTCCAACATCTAAGCCGGGAGCACCTCAATACAACGTTCAAGTGCCGAGCCACGAACACTCATCTCGTGCCGCCTCAGGAGAAATCTGTGCGATTAGAAATGACTCGTGAGTTAACAATTTTGTTACGAACTTTTAATCTTTATTTTCTTTCTGGAGCTTATTAAGATTTATTATTTGCGTTTGATGTTATAGAATGTGAAGGATTTTTTTGCTTTTAGAGTATATACTTGCTGTTGCTATGAGTTGTTTTGAGGGCACTAACTTTAACCAAATTATTGTCGATATATACTTAATTTTACATTATGCATTGTATTCAGACCATTATTTCAGAAAATTATACAACTTTCTATAAAATGTAATTACCGGTAATGAAAAGGCACATTTTCCTACCTTACACATCAATAGAATATAAGCATACTACACCGTCTGCTATAAACCTAATTTCTAAAGGATAATGTCCAGAAAGCTGCCGCTTCATAAAATTCACGAAGCTAATGAGACGCTCCTATCCGATATCGAGCCATGTTAACGAACCAGGAAAATGATCGTTCAATTCACATGCTCAATGTTCGAATTTATTTACCTTTTTACTTCGATATAAAGAAAACTACTTCACTTTGAAACTATTTGTACACTCGTGTATTAAAAATTGAGTTAGTTGATTGCTGTGTACTGATTTAAACGCTCCTTTGATTTTTAATCTGGACGTTAGGGCAATTTGTAGATGCAATATTTATTTAGCAAGATGCCCCATTTAAGTTAGCTTTTATACGATGAAGAGTTATATTTCATTCAAAAATTGATAATTATTACTCCTTTAATAATAAGATTGCTTATAATAAACACAGATTAACTATGATCAAAATAAACGAAATGTAAAAGGTAAAAACCTTTTTAAAAACAAGCTTTTACTTTTTATTATGATTGGTTATATTTCATTCCATAATAATTGGCAAATATTACTCAAGAATTAGATAGCTTCTTATTAATACAGCTATTATTCATTATAAACTAACATCAAAATAGAAAACTTTGAGACGCTTAATCTGTTTCAAAAAGCAACCCTGACAGGTTCAACCCAGCCTAGGGAACAAGGTATATAGAGACAGAATTTAACAGTAAATCCCATTTTTTCATATCAAGCAAATTATTTAATTTATTTATCAGGGTTTTACGTATGCCTACAATATAAATATTATTTCCAGTACCCCCTCTCTCGGTATCACTCCTCTACCGTCCACAACAGCTCATAGCGGGATCAGCTGCGACCCTCCAATGCGTGTCTGAAGGCAGCCGACCGCCAGCTCTCATCACTTGGTATAAGGACAATAGAAGCTTCGAGAAGGAACGGGTGAGGGTTTCAATCCAAATTAAAAATACTATTTTAATGAACCTAAAGTATTTATTCAATAAACCAGGTTGATGATTATGGAGATATTAATTGGAATTTTTAATACAATAACACATAGGATAGGTTTTATCCCGGAAATCCCACGGGAACGGGAACTATGCGGGTTTTCCTTTGAAAACGCGGGCGAAGCCGCGGGCGGAAATCTAGTCCACTATAGTAGAACAAGTTACATTGTAAGATGTAAATATTGGTGCAATGGAATTGTGTCGGCACGTAATTATACATGGTGGATAATAAAGTTATAATACAATAATTATAGCGTATTAACTTTTTAATTTAATTATAATATGGTTTTTTATTACTTGTTTATGATGCCCTAGTAAAATATGTTAAAGTTTAAAGGGTTGAATAATTAATATTAACTGCTAGTTGATTTAAAATGGTTTAAAATAATGCTTTCTTTTAGATTTGTCTGCTTTTCAATGTGTCCACGATGAAATATTTGCACTTCATGTTTTGATCAATATAATGAAAACGTCATTATATAGACAACATAAGGATAAAATGGTCTTTTAAATCCATGTACATTTATTTTATTCCTTAATGTCCCCATAACATTCGCATAAAATTTTAATTTCTAAGTGAATTGAAGGTTCCCCTTGGTAACAACATGCCTAAGAGCTTTCTTTCTGATCGTAAACCTCAATTTGTGTTGAAAAGGCCAGAGCCATCTCGGTTGGGCACTCTGTCTCTGGTCTGTTGCTAATTTATTAAATTATTTTATAATAACTTTCCGCCCGCGGCTTCGCCCGCGAAGTCAAAGGAAAACCCGCATAGTTCCCGTTCCCGTGGGATTTCTGGGATAAAACCTATCCTATGTCCCGGGGTAAAAAGTAGCCTATGTCCTTTCAATCCAAATTCGGTTCAAATTCGGGTATCAAAATATCTCTTTACCAAATTTCATGCAAATTGGTTCAGTAGCTAAGGCGTGATTGAGTAACAGACAGACAGACAGAGTTACTTTCACATTTATAATATTAGTATTAGTATGGATTTATGCTTATTACCAAAATTCCTTATAAATATAAATTGCCCAAGTAATTTTGAAAATTATGGTAGATTATGACTCAATCTCAAACGAGCAATGTCCTTGCATCGAATACCGTGTAATAAATTTATACCTAGACTAGCTTCCGTCCACGACTTTGTACGTGCATCCCCGTTTTTCCCCGTTCCCGCAAGAATTTCGGGAAATCCTTTCTTAGTGGATGCCTACGTCCTAACATCTACCTGCATGCCAAATTTCAGCCCGATACGTCCAGTGGTTTGGGCTGTGCGTTGATAGATATCACTATATGTTGCAACAGCTGCGTTGCAATTTATGCTGAGTGGCTACCATTTTGGCTCCACTTCTTAATTTTATATCTTTTAATTTAGTTATATATATTTTAATTTTACTGTGTTTGAATTGTATTGTCTTAATCTAATTGTATTGTGTGCGTGTTATTTTTTTGTGGAGTCAAATAAATGATCTTTCTTTCTTCTTTCTTTCTTCTATATCAGTCACCTTTAAGTTTTATTTATATATAGGTATAATATGTATAATGATGGTGATGACGATGATGATGATTCTATTTAATGATAATGATTATATCTAATGACTAACTATGATAAATTCTCACATATTATTCAAATTATAAACATTTCTTCCCACTAGGTCACAGAACGCGCGAACGAGACGTGGTCAGTTAGCACCCTTATATTTCACCCGACACCGAGTGACAATGGAGTGTTTGTCAAGTGTGTTGCGACCAACCCTAGACTGCCTTCGAAAGCCATCGACGATCAGTTACAACTTAATGTTGTATGTAAGTATTTATTTATTACTCTTTAATTGTACATAATTACTGTGTGGATTTCCCTGCTGTGTTAATTTACTACTTGTTTGAAATAAAATACAATGAAAAAACTATATTATGTAGTTACAATGATAAAGTGCAAATAGTTTCAGTGTCTATCAAATCCAGACTATCTTTATAGTATAGGCACAGACTAATAATAATATACTACGTATATAGGTATAACAATTTTAAAATACATAATTTTCACAATTTCACGAATCCCCTTAATTATAACATTCAGTTGAAACTGAAGTCTAAGAAAATTGTATGTTATTTTCCTGTAATACTTGAAACGTTTTAAGAATTATCAATAAATGGGAAGTATTCTTATCTTTGCTTGAGGAGAAATAATCAAAATATTTCCAAAACAAATATTTTCAGTTCTACCCACAACATGCTTTTATTAATAAAAATGGAATAATATTTCCATATATAATTAATCTGTAATCAATAAAACATTCATAGGAAAATTACACGTGTACGTAGTCAAATTTTGAGCCTAATTGAAGTGAAACTTCTTTATCGGGGTTGGAAAAAAATTTAGTGTAACATTTTTTCGTTACGCGTGACATTTTTCCATTATGCGCCATCCTGTTCTTATCCCTACCACGCGTGATTCGACGTATTTCTGTCAAGTTGCATATAGTAAATTATTTTTTGAAAAATAAGGTCATAAAGAAGTTTCACTTCTTACGTGTGTACACTGTACACTAGTAGACTTACACATTTTTTGTTTTTGACGTGACAACGTCTTATAATTCGATAGCCGGCTGCACGCACGAAAAAACATGACTCATGCGGCGTTACCTCGCTCTGAGGCGTTCCGTAAGGCTTGAAGTGCAAGCGAGAGCGCGGAACGAGCGACAAAGAAGCACAATAGGCCGTTGTCACGTTCAACTATCGTCAGTAAACTGACTTTACAGACAACCAATTTTTTTATCACATATTATCATTTCTTTTGCTTTTAAAATTAGTAGTATAGGTCGCGTCATGTAAAAAGAACGCTGACGGTTAAGCTGCGCATTGGCGATTTATTGGTCTATTTGTTGTTATGAGGTGGTATAAGAATAACAAATATGTAGTTGCGAAGCCACGACTCGAGAGCCTACTTCAAAAATAAAATAAGCGGCAAATAACTTTCGTGCTAAACTCGATACATGCCAAAACACACCCCATCACTTTCATCTAGCGTTCTTTTTATATAACTACTAGCTGTTGCCCGCAGCTTCGCCTGCGTGGAAAAGATAAATAAACATATAGATACAAATTTTTATCCCCTATTTTATCCCCTTGGGGGTAGAATTGATCAAAATCCTTTCTTAGGGGACGCCTCCATCCTAACATCTACCTGCATGCCAAATTTCAGCCCGATCCGTCCAGTGGTTTGGGCTGTGCGTTGATAGATCACTATATCAGTCACCTTTGAGTTTTATATATGTATAACTATTAACTAGTAAATCATTGGAATGCAGACAGTCCGCTAGTGACCCTAAGCCTGGGCAGCACACTGAACCCGCGCGACATCAAGGAGGGCGACGACGTGTACTTCGAGTGCGGCGTGCGCGCCAACCCGCGGGAGTATCGCATCTCGTGGTACCATGATGCAAGTCATTTTTGTTTTATTTTTGATAAAATTTTTATTGTACTATATGGTGCTAGTAGTAGTAGTCTTGTATTAAATATTTGTAAAACTGTAAATGTGTAAATATTAAAAACAAAGTTTATAAGTAACACAGTGTGCAACCTCGCGTCAAGACTTGTGTTATCATTTTCCTTGGTCAAGCCACGTTCTGTATAATTTTGTAATTGTCTATTAATGTATTATTTTTATAATTTGACTGTATTAATTTGTAAATTTTTGCACGCCATTTAAAATGGCAGTATATGCGATAAAAAAAATTTTGTGTAACACCCTTATGAACCATATACGAGCAAATAAATATATTTGAATTGAATTGAATTGAATTCTTACTGACCGAGCTGTTTCGCAGAGCAATAATTGCTTCGCGAGGTTGATCGCTTTGTTGAGACACGCTTATTGGCTATTCAAATAAACTTAACACATTTTTCTTTATAAGCATAGTGTCTTTGACAAACATCTGTATATGTTGAAACCTGTTTTAAAAGTTACTTTAAAACAGTCATATAAAAATAATTTTACACAGGTACACAGAAAAAAATCGATAACGAGGCTGGATGGTGGAAATTTTTATATTCTTCAAAAATTTAATGAATGCCACAAAACCAAAATATCAAATTCAATAAGTACACTTATTAATGCTATTTTCTTGGCTCCATCAGTACTCAAAGTTCTCTTGCAGGACAGACCCGTAATACAAAACATGACGTCCGGTATAATAGTCAGCACTCGGTCGCTAGTGTTGCAAAAAGTGACGCGACAAGAAGCCGGCAAGTACTCCTGCAGAGCGACCAACGCAAGAGGAGAAACTGCTAGCGAACCGGTCAGCTTGAGGGTGCAATGTGAGTATTAAATTGTTTAGAGTAAAATGGATAAAATAAATTTTTTAAGTTGGATTAAAAAAGCTATTGTTGGATCATTTCCCTTGATAATATATAATCTTGTGCGAAAAAAAATAGGAGATATGAAATTTTGATATCTAAAGAAATATTTTTTACAAATATTTATCATTGGGCGGATCCACACAGCGAGCCGCTTAGCGACGAAAGTGCTACGCGAAATAGATCTGTCAGTGTGGACGTTTCTCTAGAAGCAGTGTGCTGCTACGCTCCTCACCCGAGAAATGTTCAAACTGACCGAGTAGACTTGCAGGGAAAATACTTCGCTAGGCTGCTCGCTGTATGTGTACCAACCTATAAAAAATATTTTGACGTTATTATTTAAAAAAAAATGCACATCTATCAAACAAAACAATATTATGCTCTGCACGATCACTCTAATTACAGAACATGATACCAATACCATTACACAATGACTAACTAAACCAAGGTTACACAAGATGGATGTAGCTACTCTAAAAACAATTACAACAGCACCGCAATCTGATGTAAGTTAAAGTCGGTTAACCCTATACGCTCGCGTTTCCACTATCCCTAATAAACATATCGCGATTGTAAACTAACCCTCTTTACATATGAAATTACAGCTGTGGATTTTCTACCCTCTTATCTCGATTTCCATTTTATACACGGACCATACAATTTTTTTTACGTCACAATAAATGATGTTTTGATCACATTACTGCAATTCTAATTTAACGTTCATAAAACCACATTCATATTAATAATGGTAACTGGGAAGATAAGCTAGAATTCGTGAAAAAATAATTTTGGGAAAGTTTTCATAAAATTATTGATCATCAGACCAGCTTCGTTAGAAATATTTCGCGCAATCATCAAATTTGAGTTGAGAGTGGTCTAGCAATTCTTCAAAAATAGATTCGACACTATGACGAAGCAATTTAATGAAATCTTTCATTTAGAACATTGATAAAAACTAATTCATCTTTTGAATCTGGAATTATTATGGAAACTGTACCCCCTATAGGTATAGATATTTCCATTCTTGTAAAGCGCTTTCTAATATATCTAATATCATCCAAGGACGCATTAGAAAATTACCTCATATTTACATAACGTCTAGTTTCGGATGCGACATATAACAATAAAACGTCACTGGATATGAATTACGGCGTAATAAATACCGATGTGTCTGCGAGTATTCAAATGATTGCGGTCGGATCGACGTACCGTTTCCTTCCGTTGCCGACCGACGCAGTAATTGGCCCTAGAAGGCGTTGCCGGCAGTAAATCATCGAAATTATTGCCTAATATTACTACGATTGTCCGGGAACTAGCAATCTGTTGTTTTGCGGCTACACTTTAATTCATAGAGCTTTGTTTTAGTTCGCCCGACCGGAATAAATTTCCTTTCAAATCCCGTTTTGTGTCATGTTGCGGGTGCAGGTAATGTGCGTTTAATGTTCTAGTATGGGCTTCCGCGCTAAATGGATATTAAATACCTACACGGGGAATATAAAAATGCTTTGGGCTTTTAACTTTACTATCGGCTTTTACGTTCTATCTACGTGCTGTTTAGTTCTACTTTTACAATGTTTTCAATATATTTTTATAAGGTTTAATCTAACTATTATAAAGGCGAAAGTTTGTATGGATGTATGGATGTATGGATGTTTGTTACTCTTTCACGTAAAAACTACTAAACCGATTACAATGAAATTTAGCACACATATAGAGGGTAACTTGGATTAACACATAGGATAGGTTTTATCCCGGAAATCCCACGGGAACGGGAACTATGCGGGTTTTCCTTTGAAAGCGCGGGCGAAGCCGCGGGCGGAAATCTAGTGTAGAATAATTTAAACTGGTATTTTATTTTCATTATTACAATCCTTATTTTTGTAACATGATTTGTAAATAATAACATTGACCTTAAGGAAAAAACTAACACTTGAATCTTTTAAAATGAAATAATTCTCAGTCTTTATGGTTATCCCAGTTTAATTTTTTTGTTATAATATAATAATGTTAGTCAAAATAATAGTTACTTATTATTAGATAAAGAAATAGATTGGTAGATATGGAAGTTCATGATATGGAATCATTTATATGGAAATGAAGCTTTACCTGTTATACTTTACGGCTTGTAGGGCAGAGCCAATTTTCAATAAATTAGAAATCACATTTGGTTTACCAAACCACAATTGAAGCTTAACCACAGATTCAATATTAAACAAAAACCGCATTTTAGTAACCAACTTTGTTGAATATTGATATTATTATAGTTTGATGGAATCAGTATAGTAAGTATGCTTGGTTAAAGAAAAATAATTTTCAAATTGTTAGAATTTATTTCAATACTGAAGTTTTAATCGAACCTCTATCTTACGTAAAATCTGATCTAAATGTCGGCATTTCCACGTAGATGATCCAAATGTAGGATACTGTTAGAACATAGTTATTGGCAATATTAGGTAGATACAGTCAAATGAATACATTTCAACCTGATAGAGATTCTAATTATAATCCGCCTTCTATATAATATCTCAGAGACCGTTCTAATTTCAGCAATAGAGAATCTATAATATCAAATCTATACTAATATTATAAAGCTGAAGAGTTTGTTTGTTTGAACGCGCTAATCTCAGGAACTACTGGTCCGATTTGAAAAATTATTTCGGTGTTAGATAGCCCATGTATCTAGAAAGGCTATAGGCTATATATCATCACGCTAAGACTAACAGGAGCGGAGCAATGCGGGTGAAACCACAGAGCACAGCTAGTATAATATATTTCCAATCCGCTACATAAATATACATACATTTTATGTCACCATAAGGTCTCAACAAAAGATCTAGAGTACGCATTCCAGTCTATTCTAGTTTGTGGTTACTGCTTTATTACTTCACCTCGTCCCACATCTTGAGAATACATGCTCAGTAGGTATTTATTTTGTATTCATTTGTAGCAAAAATAAGTCCTTGCTGCATGTAGCTCTAAAGTGGTACTATTCCTTCACTTCATAATTTATTTTCGGTACATATTCTCAAAGAATAATCAGTAATCAGATATCGTGGATTGGTAGTGTTATAAGAATATTGTCTCTATATCATACTTCTTAGAACTAGAACGTTTTATGTCCCTTTTTCTCAGAATGCTCTTTTTGCTAAAACGGTCCACTGATATTATAAAAATGGATGGAAAATATTCGAAAATTCACAAAAAAAAACCTTAAACATTTTACAAAACGCGGTTTATTGAATGTATAATTTAATAAAACATTTCGAAAGTATTTTATAGGTGTCTAGAAAAAGTTAGAGCAATTTATTCAATTTCAACAATGTCCCTAATTTTATTGGATTTCTACTAACAAGATAATTGACTACCAGTTATTTTATAAATTGAGATAGATTAGTGTATTATTTTATCTAGCATTTTCAAAGACTCCTAAAGTAACTTTTCTTTATACTATTCAAAGTAAACTTTTTGGCAATTAAAGACTAATTACTGGCATTTTGCGCGTGACCGTACTAGTTCTATAGTGTATGAAAGGTGATAAATAATATTGTGAATAAATCGCGTTTACAATCCACTTCTAATTTTGTAATTTTTATAAACTCGTTAAAAATAAATACTAGAAATTAATAAGGATACTAGTTGTTACCAAAAGATATTACCATGGGAATGAGATATTTAGTAGTCTAGGTAACTTTCCAGACAATTGCGTATAACGGAACGTGTAAGAAAGACAGATTTACAAAAACAAACACACACACACACACACATTTATAATATTAGTACAGTTTAGGAAACATATTTGTAAGGAAATATGGATTCTATGAAATAAAAAAAAACATTGTATACAATAGATGCGCCAGTTTGTGGCATGCCGTCCCCCCGGGTAGTGGGCGCAGCGCTCCACGAGGCTCTGCGCGTGCGATGCGCGGTGCGCGCTGATCCCGCTGACGTCACCTTCCTGTGGCAGTTCAATAACAGTGGCGAGAGCTTTAACGTGTCGCCTGCGAGATATGGTGAGTATTGGAGGAGGTTTTATTTATTTATTTATTTATACTTCATTGTACAAACATGAATGGACAAAGCAGAAAAAAAGAACAAAATTACAAAAAGGCATCATTTGTACAAAAGGCGGCCTTATTGCTGAACAGCAATCTCTACCAGGCAACCTGGTCGGAAAGGAAATGTAATCTAGGTCGTGGGATAGCGCAAAATAAATGACTATAATTACAATTACATATAACAATCAATACATTGCAAATAATTTGAGGTTGTGTGTGACTGGGAAGAATAGTGTGTTTTGTGTGTGAGCGTACGTGTCGGTTCATGTGTGCGTGGCTGTGCTTTGGCTCGGTCTGTGGCGTGTGTGCTTCCCCGGGCTCTGGGATGGGACTATTTGTGTGTGTGAAAGGTATTATTTGTATTCTGTTTTTGTGGAAAATGAATAAATAATATTTAATCGGAATGAGAAATATAAGAACAACACTGTAAGTAGGTTTCTAATTGTGACGACAGTATAAATAATGAAAACAATCATATTACTTTTTGTATCATTTTCATGCTTCACATCGTATATACGTACACTCCTTCATATTTTTGTATAAATAAGTACAATTTCAAGGCACACTAAATGGCAGTACAAGCGAGCTTCAATACACGCCCGCGAGCGAAAGAGATTACGGGGCTCTAACGTGCAGGGGAACTAACAGCGTGGGACGGCAGTTGCAGCCTTGTGTGTTCCAGATTGTTCCAGCTGGTGGGTTATTTTTAAATATTTCTTATAATGTCATTTTTATTTTAATTATGTATATTGTGAAAAGCAGTTTCATGTTTTAAAAGACGAAAGCAAAAAAAATATATATATATTGAATTTTATAAATAATTAATTTGAGCACATATTTTTTTGTTTTAATTAAAATTCTTTAATTGCAGTAATGATACTTGCTATTGCAATTAATTAACCAAGGTTTTATAGTGGATTTCCAATCTTTTTATTATTGGATATTATAAAATTTAGATAAATTTTAAAGGAACTCTTTTATTCATGAAAATATTTCCAAAATGTAGCAATTTTCAAGTTCTTTGAAACAGAATCTGGGTTCAGCTTCTTTCAAATTAAAACAATGTTTTGATGTAATTTACGCAGAGTTCAAAATCCTTGAAATTCTATAGAAAAAAATATAAGTCATTAAAATAAATTTGTTTTTGTAATTCTATTCAATATATTGGTAAAAATAAGCAATTCAGATTAAATAATACATCTTTTTAAAGACGAGGTAAAAATCAAATAATTTCATACAGCAAAATAAAAACACAATATTGTAAATGATTTAGTATTTTCACCAATAACTTCATCCCGAACCATTTTATTAAATTAACCTCTCGTATATTTTATTATTTATTTAAAAACAGTTTTCCTTCTGAAAATAATAATATAATTAACTGGAAATTGGTTTTACATAGTAAAAATGGATAGAATGTACTTTAATTTAATAGATACATGCATTGATTGAGTACAATCTTTATATGAGTTGCGTCACGTATGACGGTGGTCTCATTATTACACGCTTTTTATTAGCTTCACCTGTATGTTTGTTTGTAACCGACTTCTTTGGGCGCGATTTTGACCCACTTTAAACGGCCAGATTTCGTTCAAACTTTTCAGATTTATTGAGGACCGATGACAATAAACTAATTTGATAAAATTATTCCATTTTTCAATTTGCAAAAAGCGTGTTTTTTAGTTTTTTTAAACTATTATTATTATTTACTCGTATTAGCTCAATGAATATTAAAATGAAACATAAATTTATAAAGAATAGAATGTCTCTGATATAAAATTTTTTACCAGCACTCCCAGCTCGATTTCCACTGGAAGAGGAAGTTAATGATTCTTTTTTTGTTCAGAATTAATACGTCACAGGATGTGACGGTAGTCTATCAATAAATTTAGCATATTTAAAGCCTTAGGAAATATCAGTAGTATATTCTTTTATCAGCACGTCCAGCTCCACCCCGGAACTGCTCGATTTCAACCGGCAATGACTCTTCCTGGTTAGAAGACGTGGCTCGAGAGGAAGTGACTGACTCTCTTGCTGTGAGATGCGTCACGGGGTATGATGGTGGTCTGCCGCAGTTGCTAGTGTTGGAAGCTCTGGATTCTACTACTGGGATAACGAGGTTTAATGTGACCACTAATGAAACTAGTAAGTGTGAATTTTTTATTATTCCAAACTAATTATTTTAAACAATTTTGAAACTATTGAAGCAAATTAAACTTTGTGTAAAAGAACATCCACTCTTTCTCGTTTTTTTTAATTTCTTTTTAAAGTGAAACTTTTATTACATCGTCTCAAACTGTTTGGTCTGTGTAGCGCATGTCGCGTGTATCGCGGCTGCCGAGTAGGTATACCTACTCGGCAGCCGACCGTCACGCGACATGCGCTACACAAAGCAGTGTTCGGAACCGTTCGAACAGTTTCACTTTTACCGTGGTTTCATAAAACCACACAACATTTTTTATCTCAACTTCTCATTTGAAGTATTTTTTTACAGACCATTCACGTAATTATATAATATTTTAATTCCTTTGTTTTAAAATTAACTGTTTAAATGCTATAAAAAAATTATTTGCTCGATTTTTTCCATTTGTTGTTATATTTTCCAATAGATGGCGTAGCAATATTCCAAATACCAGCCATGGTTCTATGGACAAGCGGCAGTTCGCTTCGGTTCACAGTACATTCGCGCAACGACAAGGGCGCGTCCGAACGGATCGTGCTCACAGCACTCGCGTATACCGACCCGGAGAGACGTACAGGTAATAGTAGCAGAAATAAAGAGAAATTAATAAATAAATACCAGCCATGGTGCTATGGAAAGTGTAAAAGTAACCATCAAAATGCACACGAAGCCTAAGTGTCGAAATTGAAAGGGTGCATTACACACAGAGGACAAGAGTCAGCACACGAATCTTTGCCACAGCATATCGTTCAGCTGCGTACAGTCAGTGCGTACTACGTGTATCAATGGTACACGTAGTAGGTTCTTTGTGTCCTGTAACGCCATTTCCGTACTTGCAACTTCGCGTACATTCTTGTGAAATGATTATCAAGCGAGCCACCTCGCAGTGCTACAGGCTACTGTCATGTAGTGGATTTTTGATCACGTAGCAAGGGGAGTAAACGCCCCGGTACCACCCGGTACACTATTTGGACTTAATAGACAGGCATAATGAATAGTCACTATGAACACGCAAGTTTAAATAGTGAAAATGTCGATGTCATGGCGTATGATTCCGTACAAGAGCTGTACGCGTATCCAATGCACGCGTGCGCTCTGTATCTGACTGCGGGTAGTACAGGAACGCGCTATCGGTACGCAGCTTGAAACGTTTCTAATATAAAAACACTCACGCATTGTGTGTGTTTATCTAACATTTACCCATTGTTGAAACATGATTCTTATTTACGGTTATTGAAAACAACTCGACAAATAAAACTTTTACAAAAATTCGTTAAATTTAATTGTATTGGTTTTCATGTGTTTTATTGATAAACGTGATGGTTTTCATGCAAATTAAAGCGACGTGCAGCGACGTTCATTGTTATAAATTATGTTATTATAATTATTGAAAAGCAATTAAAACATGACGTGTCTCTTAAAAGATTTAATTTTCGTTGTTTAAAATATATTTATCCGTACAAATTTAAATTATTTATAATCTCTTTTGGATTGAATGCCACAGTCAGACACGTAGACAATATACACACATATACGTCATACAAACATGGTAAAATAAAATATAAGCAGTCTATTGAATAAGAATAAAAAATAACTTTTTTTATTTCGTAAAGATAAATAAATTTCAGAATTAAAAAAATGTACTATAATCACGCCACACAAAAAATGCTTTATTATTACTTTATTTTTAACACTTCATTGTTTGTAACTTATCCTTTCGAAACAATTGTTAGTTACACCCCCAAAAACAAATTATCGAGGGTAAAAAAACATAAAATCCAGATGGTGGTCAAACCACGGTGGGCGGTATGTCTCGCGGCGCGCTGTGGGCGATCATTTTCACGGCGGTGCTGTGCGCGAGCGCAGCTGCATTTGGCGGATATTTCTTGAAGAAAAGAAGGTATACTTTTTTTTTTTTTTTTGTTTAGATTATTAATAGAATTTGTAAAGTTACAAGTTTGTAAAAATTGTTAGGCTTTTTTTGCATCCAATGTTAAATTTTTATTGAGGTATGTTTGCTTTTAGTTGTGTTATAATAACTCAATAGTGATCTAAATTTTTAATGTGTCAAAAATCATCCTTGCAGTAAAAAAATATATAAAACTTGCACAACTCGGCTTTGATAGCAATTTTTTTTCATTAATTCATCTATTTAAGTAACCAATATACATACATAACATTAAAGTTTAATATAGACCAATATAGATAAATAATTTTTGAAGTGAAACTTCTTTATCGGGGTTGGACAAAAATTTAGTGTAACATTTTTGCGTTACGCCGTACGCGTGACATTTTTGCGTTACGCCATACTCGTGACATTTTTAAGGTCATAAAGAAGTTTCACTTCTTACGTGTGTACTCTAGTACACGCATACATTTTTTATTTTGACCCATTCTCAGAAGCAGCCCACCAAACAAGCAACAGTCTCCCGAACTACAACTGAACTCAGGCGACGGTCAGTACATCGTCGCATACACTCTGAAGCCGGCAAAACATGCACAACCTGATATATTAAACCCACCCCCAGGTAAAACTTATTTTTGGTATGAATAATAAATTTAAGTATTGTTGAGTTAGTGTACTTTTATTGACGTGACAACGTCTTATAATTCGATAAAGCCGGCTGCACGCACGAAAAAACATGACTCATGCGGCGTTACCTCGCTCTGAGGCGTTCCGTAAGGCTTGAAGTGCAAGCGAGAGCGCGGAACGAGCGACAAAGAAGCACAATCGGACGTTGTCACGTTCAATTATCGTCAGTAAACATGCAGTAAACCGACTTTACAGACAACCAATTTTTTTTTACAACATGATTACTAGTCTTGATACAATAAAATTCTTCAAAAATTACAGTCACATTTTCTAGTTTAACTCAGCTCAGTAATAATTTCAAGAAATAGCCTTAGTATTTATTTATCTGTGACTTTCTCTTTTCTGATTTCCAAATACTATGCTCTCATAGACACACATCGCTCAACTAGCAACCCAAAAGCCCTAGAGTATGTCTTCCGCCATTTTGTTTATACGTATTTCGTATAAATATCGACGATCCCATATTCAAACATTATGAAATACGTAAAGTGAATAAGTACGTAAACGCATATAAAATGTTTACGCCTCCGCGTTGGGAGTTTACGCGAAACATTGGACATAAAACTAAAGTACCCATGAGACGGTGTTAGACGTTACAATAAAATGCACTAAAACACGAACAAAGAACTTTCGTATTTTCCTCGTCAATTGTTGTGTAGACAAGCGGAACAGTTGGTTGGGAATTATAAAATATTTTACAGTAGTGGAAATTATTTCTGCGCACTTTGAAGTAACGTATTTGTGGGGAGAATGCTTTTTTAACGTCACTAATGAAGATAGATAAGATTCGATATTGATCGAAAGTTATAATTCTAGTTAATTCGTATACCTTACATACGAATTAACTTTGTATAGAATTAAAACTTTTTTTGACTTGGTAAATAAATGCACTTGCTAAAAATTTTATAACCTAACTAAAAAAGGGTAAAATTCAGAATAAATTTTGGTTAGCCTATAAATCTTTTATGGAAAATGTTCAGCAAAAATAATTTTGACTGTAATACTGATTTTAAAATTTAATCGCGATATTTTTTTATAATATTAAATGCTGTGCATGAATCGTGAATATGAAAATTGAAGTGAAACTTCTTTATCGGGGTTGGAAAAAAATTTAGTGTAACATTTTTTCGTTACACGTGACATTTTTCCGTTACGCGACATCTTTTTCTTATCCCTACCACGCGTGATTCGAGTATTTCTGTAAAGTTGCATATAGTAAATTATTTTTTGAAAAATAAGGTCATATAAAGAAGTTTCACTTCTTACGTGTGTACATTTTTTTTTCATTTATAGAATCATACAAAAAATGACTGCGAACCTAATCCAATTGAAATATTGTCGCATGTTTTAAAATTATTTGTATCGTTTTAAAACTGCCGATATTTTGCAATCAACCCGGTTTACACTTCTCATAAATGCGTTAGCTACGTTTACTCTGTTATATCTAAATGGGACAGTTTTTGATAATCGAATCATAAAATGTTTTGAAACATTCGAAAAACATATAAATTCATCAATTTTAATGTCCAATAGGCCATATTAATTTAAATTTCATTTCACACATAAAAACTATTTACTTTTTAGAATGTGAATAAGTACGTAAACGCATATAAAATGTTTACGCCTCCGCGTTGGGAGTTTACGCGAAACATTGGACATAAAACTAAAGTACCCATCATCAATCCATCTCAATGTCAAAGATGATTCCTATATTAAAGAGCTATTAATGTTATTAGTTTTCTTTATTCTAATAAATATGTAGAGCTAAGAAAGCTAAGTTTTTTATATGAAGCAAGTAAATAAATAATAGAATTTTTAACTATACTAGTGAGAGCTCTAGTGAGAGCCTACTTATAAATAAATATCCCTTACTGAGATATTGTTTTCAATCATCTCTGGTCTCATAAAAACAATCCGTTGAACAACCTGTTCTAAAGTTCCAAATTGACCAAAGTAGACGAATCTATACATACCACAATCACCCACACAACATCGTATAATAAAATGAAAAAAACGAATGCAACTAAATGGCAGAAGGGTCCTCAAAAATAAACTATTTTAGACGGCAGCCCTCACGCGAGTTTGGAGGCCGTCAAAAATGGCGCTCTCCACCAGTGTGACGAGTGGCCGAGCGAACAAGAACAACGAACTGTAAGTTATTATTTTTTGACTTTATTCCTTTATTGTTTTGTATTTTTATGTATTTGGAAATGCATTTTAAGGATTAATGTTTGTGTGAACTTGCTTTAAAAGTACTTTCAAAGAAGTAACTTGTTCTATAGTTGTAAATTTAATGAAATTTAATTCATTTATTCATTGAAACATCATTGGTCCACTTGTTAGTAACAATATTTTTATACCTATGTTGGTAACAATAGCAAATTTAATATATAATTTGTAAAGTTCACAAGTTAACCAAATACCAATACGGTTATGTTTAGGAATTGTGTCAAATTCTGTATTAAATGCCGTATAAGTAACGGTAGATTAAGTACTTAATACCGGTAGTAGATAAGGTTGTATATTACTTTATCATTTCTATTGTTTTAATACACCTTTAGTAAAACAATGTTACTGGTTGTTACTTGTTATTCCTTCATAATTTAGATATTAAAGACTTACAAAGGATTTGGCGAGCGGTAAAGTGTTCCAGCGTCGGGATTTATAATATTAAAACTAAATCGAGTTTTAATTCGTTTTAAAGCCCTCATTCGAATTGTATAATACTTGTACAACAGCAAACCCAAGAAAATACTATTTCTTTATAAATAAAGAGATAGATCCTACGCTCTATGATACTTCGTTGATATAATATTAGCGAATTTCCCGCAATTTCGTATTCCAATTATAACGAGAGATTTACTCAAACACATTACATTGGCAAAGCTTCTCAACTTCAGGCAGATAATAGATAAATCAATCGTTAAACCCACATTTATAATTGGCGTTGAAATTTCGCTTATTTATTGAATAAATGCGGTAACAATCAACTTTCCGAATTTGATTCACAACTAAATGAAATATTATTTGCCGTATCGACTCTGAATTAATTACAAGTATTATAATATAATGAAGAGTAAACTGGAATTTGCATATTGTTGTTTATTTTGACGTAAATTTTGTAATGAAAGCTGGGTTATAAAGCTATTTTATCCAAGACCTTGGTCGTTGATATTGTTTCATTGTAGAGGCAATAAATAATGTGAATTGCGAGCTGTTTATTTCTATTTCATGTGTTATTCCAAGTGAATTCTAGGAATCGTGGAATAATTTTTGTACTAATATAATAACATTTTATAGTTTTCGTTATAACTATTGTTGAATGTTTTATAATACAAAATGATTAAAGATGAACAATAAAGGAAATAATAAGATCATGATACTTACTTTTTATTAATAATAAAAATAAAATACTAATTTATACAAAACTAGCAAACCCGGCGAACTCCGTTTCGCCACCAGAGACACCTTTTCTTTGCTATAAACCTCACGGAGCCCGAGACCTTTCCAACGAATGCAAAACCGTGGAAATCGGTTCGTGCGTTCTGGAGTTATAGCGTCAGGAAGGAAAACCCGACTTATTTTTATATAGTAGATAATTCATAATAGTTGTAGTTAAATAAAAATGAATTGCAATGGAATACTTTTATTAAGGCAAAGATATTGCATTGCTGTAAGCTTTTAATTTAAAAGGTTACAGCAATGCAATACCTTTACCTTCATGTTTCTAACCAAGGTCCCAATATTTTAACCTGATTTCATATAAATTACCAACCCAGATATAATACATTATAATAAATTTCCTTACAGTCACTATCATCACCAAAAAGCACGTCAAGTAAAGCAACATTCAACACGACGTTAAGTCGAAGAGAACACCTCATAGCTGAAGAGATACCGGGCCCGGAGAGTTGTGTATAAATTGTATATAGTAGATACTTTTTATAAATATTGTATGTATTGACTGTGAAAATTGTGATAAAATGTTAAATATAAGTGGAAATAAAGATATAATGTTATTTGTTGTTGTTTCTTTTCAAGTCTTTTAACAGTAACATTTTTAAGAGAGAGAGAGAGAGAGAATATTTTTAAGCATATTATAATAACTAGTAATATGATATTTGAATTGAAGTAGATGTAACTTTTTTACTATACTCGGTGTACACACAATTAAAAATACTGCACATTTGTTTTAGGTTTCAAACCTTCTCTGATAACTGTCATTTTATCCACCTATACCCCTAGGCGCTGACTCCACGAGCGAGAGAATCGCGGCGATATTATCGTCGTGCCACGTATTTCTATACACTCTCTATGGAACCGTCTCCACACGGCGATATTATCGCCGCTATGCGACGAGTGGCAATGAGCGTGCGAAACGTCATTACATCGTCGCTAGCCCGCCGCTTCTAGCAGCGGGCCCGCCGCACGCTCGCGACGATCGCGCAGCGGGCGCGCTGTCAAACGCAGCGTTGCCTCTGGTCTTCTCGTAGTTCTCTTCAAGGAAACGTGGCGATACCGTAACGAGTCGCCGCGGAAACGCTGCGATTCCGTTACGACTCGCGACGATACGCGGCGGAATTATCGCTCGTTCGTGGAGATTATCCGACGATATAAGGGCGGACTCGTCGCGATTCTCTCGCTCGTGGAGTCAGCGCCCTAACCATAAAAGCACATGAACCATAAAACCGCATGAAATTTTCGCAACATGTGCATTCCTATGGCCGCTTCTGTGGTAAAGAACCTTCTTTTTGTAGATTCGCCGCTTTTATAATTTATGCGTCATTAATGAGGCCGATCTTTAAATAAGCTAATCAATATAGGTAATGTTTGATTTAGAAAGAAAGAAAGATTAAAAGGCGGGTATAAATCAATGTAAACACTACTTAAAGCATTTTGACTAATAACTGCCAATAATTTATATTTTAAATGTCAATGACTAACAAAACATTGTACTGTTTGTTTTCCGTGTATCTTTATAAATTTTCAGCCTAGTTAAAATATAAATTTAAAATTAGGTAAGTAATTACTGGAAATGTTTCGTCTGTAATTCCCTTAGCAACTATTTAATTAAAACGTCAGTAAGACAACCGTCCCTTGATACCTGTCCTTGTTAACTCTAGATTTTTATGAGAAAATTTTTAAAATACCAACATTTTCAATTAGTAAATGGCAAATTTTAACCTGAAAGTTTTTAGTAACGAACGCAGTACTTCAAGTTCGCTCAACTTATCTCTATTATATTTTCGGAGCACTGATTGGTCTGATTCGAATTTTTTGTGAAATTTTTTATAAGGTGTTTGATTCATTCGTATGGATCGCATAATTGAGAGAACGTACGTTTTTCTCATAACACATTTATCATAAAGGTCATACCAATCTTTTCAATGGTACTCATAAATAATGATAATGATTTAAGATCTCGATTCAATGCTATTCCACAGATTTTTTATTTTACTCCAATATGAGGTTCATTCGGCATTTTCTTTTATAGACTACAGGCCCGTGTTGAAAAAATTATGGGTCATTTGACCCACCACCTGACCTATCTAGAATGATATAAGAGCATAAAATAATAAGATTCAGCACTATGACGTCACTTGTAAGCTGTCCACCTGAGTGCAGATGAGAATTCGAAGGTTCAGGTAGAGATTTTCTCCCCTTGTCTCCATGATTTTTGTACGGCGTTGCGGAATAATTGATTAAAAGTAGTATAGAAATAGTATGACACAGATGCCGTACAAAATCAAATGACCAAATTTACCCCGGC
Organism: Colias philodice; assembly: GCF_061535455.1. Taxonomy (NCBI): domain Eukaryota; kingdom Metazoa; phylum Arthropoda; class Insecta; order Lepidoptera; family Pieridae; genus Colias; species Colias philodice. Next base: position 5,022,852 of record NC_143103.1, on the reverse strand, counting down.
AACTGTCGAAAAATAAAAATAAATTCCGACTTTGTGGACCACCATTTTTGTACGGCATCTGTGTCATACTATTTCTATACTGCTTTAAAGCCATTATTCCGCAACGCCGTACAAAAATCATGGAGACAAGGGGAGAAAATCTCTACCTGAACTTTCGAATTCTCGCCTGCACTCAGGTGGACAGCTTACGAGTGACGTCATAGTGCTAAATCTTATTATTTTATGCTCTTATATCATTCTAGATAGGTCAGGTGGTGGGTCAAATGACCCATAATTTTTTCAACATGGGCCTGTAGTCTATTACTTGTATTTTTGAATGAGAGTGAGCAAATAAGCTAGTGGATTGCCTGGTGGTCAGTCAATTCACCGCCTATAGGCAATTACAAACACATCTAAAAATGTTTTACTGACATTTAAAACGGGAATGAAAACACATAAATACGAGGATGCAATTATTTATTTTTAAGATAATATACATACACATTTATTTTTATAAAATTACCTTTCATCTTTTTAGCAGTAAGCATACACATGTATGTATAGACAAATGAGCGGTTTGCTGCAATATCGCAGGTGATATAATCTGTAGCAACACACGAGCTCACGAGTAGCCGCAGGGACTCCCAGGAGCGCAATGAACTGCTAACGTAATTCGCCGCCGAGTTGGTTAACCAATTAGAAACGCTTTCTACCTCATTTTCTATTAAATACGAAGGTGTAATGTTTACTTGTTCTAGAATTATTCAAGATTGCCCACTTTAAATGTTAATGAAATGCATGAAAGCTCTTTTAAAAGCTACTTAAATGGTTACCTACACGTTTTATACCCTCTATAATCTGTAGAATTTATACCTGCATTGTAGGATTGTTTATATAATAACGATATTATAATGTAAAACAAATTTGTGTTAATATTTACTTGAGACGCTGCTGCATCATGTATCTGAGCAATCAAAGACACGACGACGTTCATTACCAACATGTGCCCATTTATTTAAGAATGCTTATGAAGACGCGTAAACATTTCTTTTGCGAAGCGTCTAGAAAGAGCATGAAATTCCCGAGCGTGTGCTCGTTTACCTCATAATTTTTCATTGAGCCTGAGAGTCGGCGGGAAAGCCTCCAATTAAGTTTCTCTTTACCGTTTGCTCCGGGTAAAAGGGAAGAAAAATGAACAACAGTGGAAAAGGACAGTCCCTACATGCGTGCGACGTTGAGATTCATGAGCCTCAAATTTATCCATGCCTTAACAAACCGTTTGTGCGAGCTTGTTGATAGCTGCCTAATATTAAATGAGATCTGCGCGAGTGTTTTATATGAACACATTGTTTTAATTAATTATACGTATTATAATAAACAACCGACTTTAATTAAGTGTTTATGCTTTTACATACAAACACATGTGACTCGTACATGAAACATCTTTTCCTTATTCATTTAAAAAGTTTCCTCAAACATAATTTGATGTAATCTGAGCTAAAGGAATGTTTATTAAGGATAACTCATTATAAAATCACATTGAGCAATGAGAGCGCGTATATATTAAGTCAGTATATGAGCGAAACATAAATTGTTTCTATTGTGCCGCTTTGTGGCTATAAAACCAATAATATAAGTCCCGTACTAAGGCAAGGTGTAAATGAAACATTATTTTATTGGAATTCCTACAATAAATTCACTCACCTACAAACGCCCGTAAAATTTGGTGGGTTGATTGAGTCAGTATTTTTATTGTTTTGGGCCGTGAATCAATGGTGAATGTTTGAGTAATAAAAGCATTTTACGATTGTTTTCACGGGAGATTTTGTGGCCCGTGAAATGCTCTTCCACAGTCATTTTCTTACTAAACGTTCGAGTCTGGTGACACACTTAAAACGCTTTAAGATATATTATTTTAATGGTCCACACTTTTTACACCGCTCTTGAGGCTAAATCATGTGTTCCACTTTCATAATATGCTCGGAAAGCGCTGCTTAATTTGATGGAGAATAATCTTATATATGCGGGTTTATTCACTCATCTATGCACCCATTCCACTCATGTTATATGGAAAAGATTTAATCGTTTTGCATAAAATAATTTAGCTCGCTAAAAATGACCAAAACAGATCTTTTAAATAGTAGTATTTCGACGTTTTCATACGCTCTCATTTTAAATGTAATGAGGATTATTTGATGACCTGGTTGGCGCAGTGATTTTATTAAGCGTAGGTTTGATACCAGTTACTGAATAAATCTGGGATCTTACAAAAATATTTGTATTGTGCGTTCACGCATTTGAATTCGTAAATCATACAATATTGGAAAAAGTTGTAGATGTTTGGGAAATGTGTCGTAGCCGAAGTCGTAGCACTCGTAGCAAGGGCTGGTTGTAGTGACCGTTGTTTCTGTAGCAGACGTAGCGCATGTAGTCTACGTTTGAGAAATGAGTGAAACGTGGTGAGGTTTTTGAACGTCATATCAAGAATATTTTCAAGATAACACTATGTTTATTTGTGCCATTTTTATAATATGATGTTAAGTATGGACTGAAGTAGGATATAACGAAATTGTGAAAGAAACATTAACAATGAAATGTTTATTGGAGAAAAATTAACATCATTGAATGATAATCAACAAAGAGAGATTAAATTTATCGCATGGATTCTGATATTATATTAATGTAATTGTGCCTTTATATAAATAAAAATACGATAAAACATTAAAATTGACGACACATTGATTGACGATATGTACACTACGTCAGTAACTTTAAACCAATTAATTAAAATTTACAGCGTCCAGTTAATAAAGAATATTTTAACATTAATAAAACAACCTTTAAAATAATACGATTAAGCGTTGCGTTGCCTCCATAAATCTTTTTGTGATATTTTACCTCACTTAACTGCGTTTCGTGATTGAGTTAATTCGCAGCGAGCGCCTACAGCAGTTCATCATCTGGCCAGGCTAATAATCCCGTTCAAGTTAATTGCTACAAAATCAGCTGCTATTTGTAGCCCACGAATTGTTGGCATCGATGCGTCTGCGTTATAATTAAACTGATACTTCATGTATAAATCATTAGCGATGGAACGTGCTATCGTGAATTTGTGGAGTTGCATTCCTTTGACGCGTGTTTGTATTTGGATGTGAATTGATAACTTCGATATTAACTATTCGAAGTATGGGCTTCAAATATAATTTACTTTTGTTGTAATTTTATTACGAATTATCAGCATAATCGATCTTACGCTTCCACTAAAAGACTATTTAATAAAATAATAACATATCGTATTCATTATTATTAGGGGCAAAAAGTATTCAGGGATATTACAGGCCAACTACATAATCTTATACATAATAAAGTATTAATAAACGTGTCATTAAAACAAAACATCACAAAATATCAATGTGACCAAAATGTCAATAAAGTTCATAGTTCAATTTATTTGTACTAGTCTCTGATACAGACCCACGCACAATAATTAGTAAGTTTGGTTGACCTTTATGGCAGTAAACTACTATTTACTACTATTTACTTCTATGTACGTGCTAGTTAACAAAACTTAAATATTACTAAAATAAAATATAGGTCTATTTTAAATTGTATAAAAAGCTTATATACATATAGAACTAATGTTCTAAAATTAAAATAAAATTAGGCTTCAAATATCTACCATTTATTTATGATTTTATGCAGTGTCATTATAACAATGAAAACGAATATAAAACACCTCTGGTGCTTGAATCCATTAAGCCGTTCACGCAACAGAGCGTGCAAAAGTAATGTACATCCTATATACAAACATACATACACAAAAAGGTGGAGCCGTATGAAGAAGTAAGTATGTATATATACCTACCTACACAATACCCTAAAACTATAGAAGCACTTGAAACTATTCAGGTAGCACTATAACAATAAGAAATATATCGTGATGTGTAGGTAGCGGCGAGCGGTGACCGGTGGCCGGTGTCCAAGGACCGGGGAGATGATAAATCTTCATTTGCCTTGTTCGCACATCCGACCCGCCCCACCCAATTAGTTAACCCGCGCCTGACATTACGCTCCTACGTACTGGCTCGGATTTCCGCTGTGGTCACCTACATCCATTTTCTCTTAGCAAAATTGGACAGGTTGCAAGAAGGGACAGAATTAAAAACGGGGACCTTTTGACAAGTCGTGTATTAACGGCACAATACCTGATTTTACGGTCCTCCGATAATTCAAGATTATGGATCCTTTGAAGTGCCATTCGAGCGCTTTAGTGTTAGAAAAAGGGAAAGAAATTCACGGCGCTCCTTCGCTATATATAATGTATTTAAGATCCGCTACTTTGAGAGCCTTCGACAGCTGAAATAATATTTCATTCAGAATTATTACAGTAATAAGAGAAATATTAAAATCAATGTTTCCAATACTCAGGTTCATTTCAAATTACTAATATTTACTGAAAATAATCCCTCGATTACTTTTGTGTTTTAGTATCATATTACTATGCTTTGTTCATCATTAAATAATATACCTATTATATGTTGAAATAGGTATCATAAATACATAATATATTAATTAATAACGAATGAACATCAATACAAACAAAAACATTGAAATAACATTGTAATAACACAATGAAAAGTTTTGGTAAAACAGGTGCTGCATTTTCCACATTACTTTTTAATTTGGGTAAATTATTTCCTTAATTAAGTTTTAATAAAGTTTGGTTGAAATAATTATAGAAATAACGGTGCATATTGTGAGCTATTAATACGTACCTTGTATACTTTAAAGTTTCAGCAGTAATCGTTGCAATGATTTTTGTTTACAATTATTAAAAGTCCTATACAAAAATTATTACAATCAGTCTTAAAGAAAATGGTGCATTATGTCCACTAACATAAGTTTCGAAATAACATGAAACTATTTTTGAAGTAAATGTATTTCGTCCGTGGCTTACCAGACGCATTCAAGTGTCTATGCCCAGACCAATTCTGAATAGTCTAGGCCTTACATGTCACTATAATTGGATTCGGATAGACCTCTATTCGTCTAAATTAGTTAATTGTACAAGAAACGAAACAACTACGAGTATATAATATGTCTGCGACAAAGCCTCAATTGGTTTAACGTTATAATAATTGTGAGAGTATTGTTTTTAATAAAAGCTATTTTAGTAAGTTGTTACATTCTAATTCAATAACGCATGTTGGGTATATTGTAGCATTTTTAATTCTTGCATATTTTGACTCCACAGAGTGACATAGTATTTTGGGCCTCCGACTTATTGAGGTAGGTTAGCACATCACACTAGAATCACGTCGTATTGTAGAGATCAGACTGGTATCTTAACTGGTATTTTAACTTTAGATGTAAATACAATACACATACAATACATAAGGTTGTGAAATTTGATGTATGAACAGATACTACACATAATAATACATTATTGTCATTTTTGATCGATATTTAATCAACTAATAAAGTATAACACAAGCAGGCTATAAAAGAGAAGAAAGAAATAAATTTTAGGCAATATAAATACATGCAAATGTGCATTCAGACTAATTCTCTACAAATTGGCGTTCGCATTGAAAATAAATCATCTAATTATATATCAATGACCATCACGGCCACGTGAGCTATCGGTTTATTGGTAACTCGCTCAATTATGAAGGACGACTGCGAACGTTGATTAAAGTTTTACATTATACGTTACGCCATGAATAAATAACTGTGAAAACAGTGAATCGGTTGCATGATTTTACTCGTAATTCAGATATAACTTTGGAGGTATTAGATTGGTCTAATTGCGTTGCTACTATTTTTGGCATTGCTTCGATTTTGGCAAATTTTATTTACGTAGAGTTCAAAAAATATATTTTCTTGATAATGAAAATTTTTTACCATTACGTATCCATCTATAATGTGTATAAATTATTAAATAAATTCCCAAGGACATAAATAAAATGACTATTAAAACGAAAATATCTAACAAAGCAAAATAATAAAAGTCTAGGTCAATTACAATAAAATTTAATCGCACCTCGAAATATAATTACTTTGTACGCGCAATTTCAGCAATAAAAATAGTTGTTATATGTTCCCAAATGCGGTCATTAAGATTACAAGTCTGTTTTACTGTTATGTTACTTGAACTACGATAATAATTTGTTATATCGTTACGTTCAGCCGATTTGTAATTTATCGAGTTTCGCCGCTTCAAAGGCGAATAAAGGTTAGCTTGAAAAAGAACTCGAATTTTCGACCGAATACGTCGTGTTTAGTTCCGAAATTGCATTGGATGAATGCCAATGTAATAATTGGGTACCATAAATACGTGCCAACTCATGAAGCCTATTCTTTTTTCTAGCTGTAATGAGAACACAGGATGAATACGTGGCGTGCGTGCGGTTGACATGTCTTGGTTCGGCGTGTACGGCGTACGCTAACAAGCACACATCGTCATTATCACAACTCTTTTAACTTTTAATTAGAGAACTATTCCTGTCCTGTGTAATTTCACTACTTGTTTAGTACCTCAAACATCAAAATATTGTGGAAAATGGATGACGGAAAACCAAAAGTTATGGGTGAAAGAACAGTCTACATGGCTGTAACTTGATTATTCGAAGCAGGGTTCAAGCTTATTTTAATAAGATTATAATATCAATCTAAGCAAATCTATCCGAATTCGTCTCTATACCCTGCAAGAATTGGGTTTGGCTAGCCAACATCAAATCCAGATCTCGATTACACAGACTCACTTTCCACCAGTACAAGTACCAATAAGCGAGAAATAAAATAATTATTCATTAATCTGTACTCCGGCCTCATAAATACATTTAACACCATACCATTTTATAATTAAACATAATTAATTAATGTTCGTACAATCCGCTCAAGCCACGGGCCGTACCGAATATGTATCCTATAATTAAACTATACCGCAGTAGAACATAGCAAACATTAATTTAAGTAAATATCAGGATACAATATTTTACTCATTTCAGCGGCAAACAGCGAGTCGGTATCTCATACAATCTATTAAATCAACATCAGAAACCACAATCGTACATTGATATCAATCAGATTATCGCAACTGGCGTGGATATAATCCACTTTGTAATTACAACAAATACATTTTATTAAAGCTTTTGTTACGATTGCGAAGTTATAATGTAAATCGGTGATTGAATTAGCGAATGTATTTGTGAGTATCGAATGTACATTTGTATGGGAAGAGCTTTTTGTTAATGAAAAATTTTATTTTAAACAAGCAATGATAAGATAAATCAGCAATGCTACATACTAATATTTAAAATAATTGTTGCTTAATTAGCAAAGGAGAAGTTTGATATCAATTTCATGAAATATTGCTTCCATCCTCCTTTTCAATTAAGATTTAACAAAAAAATGTTTGCAGAAAATTGTGGAAAAGTGTCTTTCTTACTCTTAAATAAAATCGTACTGAGCAACAATAAAAATAAGCTTCTTCTATAATTTCACAAATAGAAGATCACTGTCATAGTGGACATTTTCTGAAAATGATTTATTTCCAAAGAAAAATGTCTTCTGAATTAACACAGTTCTATTTTTATTTATATACGAAGTTATGTACCTACCTACGAAAGGCACAGCTTACATACCTATGTAAGCTGTGCCTTCGTTCACTGAAAAGTGAATAGCAACCATAAAGGAAATGAAATATACTAAATGCGGTGTCATCCTAAACAACAATATAAATCACTTTACCGTGTATGCCACGAACCAACAATGTGAAATTGCGTTAGTTAGCCATGCGTGTTAAAGATTAAGCTCCAGCTACCCCAAGTCGTAGAATAGTAGTTGAACTAAACTCAAGTTCGAGATTATAAAGTGCACATAAATTGGTCCCTGGGTAGTCTGGAATTTGCTTAATCATAATCAACTCCAACACATAACTCAGAATTTATATTATTACCCTCACTCGAAACTATATGTTCCCATACGGAACAACACCAAGTTATAAGGTGAGTTGCGAAGGTAATTTAGTACATTAGGGTCACGAATAACATTCCTATGAAGTTTACCTTAGTCTTCGTCCAGGTCAAAGGGGCTTGGAACCCTAAAAAGGGTTGTATCGATCGTTAATGACTTCCATTTCTATGCTAATGAGATTTGCCTATTGAATGAGGTCGCCTCGAACCAACAGCAACTACTGCAAATTTATTTTCTCCGTCTGCGCGTTTTGTTTTTCTATGATGAATGCTAGCATTTATGATTTATTTTAATTATGCTTGAAAACTAGCAGCTTTATTCCACGTCCTATCATACTTTGAATGGGCCAATACTGAAGTATGGATTAAAAATTATGAAAGTTTTTTTTAAAGATTTAAATGTATGATGAATTAAAGATGAATTAAATTGTACAATTGACATTATATAATAGAATACACATATTTTAGCATCGTAGAAATCAATAACAAAAATAAGAAATATATTGCTAATGTCTTCTACATTAAAGATTTTATAACATAAAAAGAAAATACTTAAAACCTATAAATTTGCTGAATGATATAACAAATTATGCGTTTTTATACGGTTTTTGCGCATTGAAAAAGACCTCGTGCAAAAGCCCTTAAAGCTTTCATCAAAATATTATATTATTAGAGCTCTCCTTATTGTAAGCTCCCGTAGCATTTTTTCTTAATTTACCAACATGTTTTTATATGAACATGTCTTTTGAATTTATGAAAAAATCAGGGGCGTGTTCAATAGTGCTTGTTTTCATCAAGAATAAGTCAGTCTTTGCTTTCAAGTGTACTTTGAAGTGTAATAAAAAGCGACTTAGTAACATATACGAGTGTATGATAGATTTGTAAAAAGGCCTCCTTTCATGCTTTCGTGGGTCTTAGAGATCCTTGGCAACATTTATTTCAGTTTTTTGTATGATAAATACAGTGTTTTTTTGAAATAATCAATAGGTAATATAAATATATTACCTATTTAAATAAATATCAATAACGAAAAGGTGATTTAATAAATGTGGATATAACAAAATTGTAATTTGAAGGAATGTCAGTTTTTATGATTAAATAAATTAAAATTAGAATTGTTAAACAAAGTCAAACAGTATCATATTACTCCATTTACCTATTTCTCTTTGATCTTTGAAAATATGTGTGGTTTAATAATGTTTCTCTTAAGATATTTCTTGCTTCAAAGATTAAGAATATCCTTGTATATTAGATCAAATACAAATTTGCCATACAAGGCTTAAATAAAGAAAAACCGGCCAAGTACGAGTCGGACTCGTGTACCGAAGGTTCCGCACAAACCTATGTATAATTATTATAAAATGTAAAGAAATATTTATGCTTTTCAAGATTCTGAGTTCATAGGCAATGTAGGTTTTGTTCCTTTGCGAATATCGAATATATATTTTCAGAAAAAGTGGCTGTTGGCTTAAAAGTTTGATTATTAATTCACAGCTTCTAGGTAAACTTTAGTCTTTTATATGAATTTTAGCTTGATACTTATCTCTACGCGTTCCTGTGAAAAAGGACAGGCAGACGGATAACATTCGTCGTGGTTCGGAACCCGAAAAAGCTAAGGAGTTATTTTTAGAAAAAAAAAAATTATAATCAAATAATATTCGTAGGCACATAATAGATTAGTGACGATATTGAATTTCGAAGAATAAACATAATAATATATATGAATTTCGATAATAAAAGTTTATAGCAAACAACGTATTGTGTAGGTACTAATGGTCTGCTGGCGTGTATGGAATTCAGCGAATAATTGACAACAAGTAGTTTCGATGAATCGGACGATACAAAGACATGGTTAGTTATTTTTTCAATAAAAATAAAAATACAGCTATACATTATGAGTTTTATTTTATTTTATTAATTATACATATTATATCAAATTTCCAACTACGCAGATTAGGTATTTTTTGTGCTTGTATTTGCGATTGAGTTACAATTTTAGCCAGATATACTTATAATTATTAATTATTATCTAATATACAGTACTTCAGAATTATTTAGTCTAATTTTCCAACACATTTTTATACTATACCATTAAGTAAAATTACATTATACAATTACGTTATTTTCTATGCTATTTTCTACAAAATATCACTGCTTGACCCTTATCGTTAAATATTTAAAACTCTTACACTTCACAACATACAGCGTCTCAAACTCATACACAGCTATTAACTTCCAGAACGTTCTAAAGTTCCACACGAAAAGCACGTACTCGGCGACAGAAGACAGTAACATCTCTTATGGCTTTGGCCATATAGAACGTGTACATAGGGCGCATAAAAGCGCTAACCTGACGTCGCGCTATGTCAGATTACTAAATATTACGTAAGGGATAAATCACTACATACAAAAATTTCCTGACCTACCGTTCTAATCACCTACATTTTTCAAGGTGTGTGAAAATGAACCTTCTATGACGTCTAATGGTGTTGTATACTATGCGGTACAACATCAAACAGAGTGCCAACGCTTTTACGCGCTCTAAAAACGCCTTCTATCTAACAAAGCCCTTATTCCCATCCGGATATTATACGCTGACCGATGTAGTGCATAACATTGACACTGACTAATAGATCAGACGTGTCCTTGCGATAATTATAGTCGTGTTCCCGTATATTACTCGGCTACGGGCTTTGTGATGATCTTGACCATATAACATCGTAATGACCTGTGATTTTACTGCATATATAACTTCGTAGTATAAGTGAACAAAGTGTAGGTACTATCAAAGAAGTACTTGTTAATACTTGAAGAAATGTTCATGAATTGCATTTGAGCGTTTTCTCTTCATTCAAGCTTTTTTTCTATAAACGGAAATTTGTGTTCATTTTATGCAATGCAATATCACAGCTTTTTTTAAATAAGTACATAATATAAACCACATTTAGATACGAACGATCTCAAAACGTAAAAAATACAATAACATCAATATAAAATTTCAATACATGTGAAAGATCGAAAAGTTTTAGCTTTCAGTCCTTAAGCATTAAACATGTTCCATTGTATTTACGAAGGTCGAGTGTTTTCTCAGAGAACCGTTTGATACTATTGTATGTTTGGCTCACCGATTATACCCATGTCAACATTTTATCATAAATTCCGACAGAATTATTTATAACTGGCTTCTGTCGGGGTTATAACCGCTTTACAAGATCTTCGGGTGTATGAATTTCCCAAATATCACTGATAAAATCTTACCATTAAACCGGTCATGGGATTATTTTTGAAATGGGTAGTGTGACCGATTTGTGTGTATTTTATATTGATATGTTGATATTTATTTAAGTTTGAAGAATACAATTTTATTTTTAAGCTGTTTCAGTCACAAAAAAGCTGCAACTATTTATTGGATAATTTATTGGATATTTAATAATTTGGTTACACTAGATATGTACTCATTTTTAAATCCTTTGAGAAATACAGTTTCTAGTGTCGAGATTAATCCGTTTTCTAAATATTTATTTTCCTCCCAATATGTAACAAAAATGTCATTCTCAAAAAATCTGTATTCCTATCAACTCTCTATAGTCATTACTAATACCAAAAGCGCTCATTCATGTCAGTAAAAATAAGAGGTCGTTAAGGTGACGTGGAGACATGGCGATACACACTTCATATCCGGAGGAAGTAGGCTAGCTAAATGATGGAGCATTTTCCACTTCCTGTATCCATGTGGTGTAGCAGTGTAGCGACAATGTTTGGCGATGATTCATGCCTTCCTGCTCGTCTTGCCGAGACGTTGAAAGTCTCCAGATTAATGTTCTTGTCCTGGAACAAGGGATTAGGTAACAGTGTAGAGCACGATTATGTTGAGGTCTAGAATTTATAAATAATATAGGTAAGGTAGAAATCTAGAGGATTCAGATGAATCTTATAGAATATTTTTATTATCTATAATAATGGGATGGTTGATTCAGAACTTCATTGAGAAAAAACACGCAATAAATAAATAAAATCATTTATTTCTTTCCACAAATAGTATCTAACATGTACAATATTTTTGAGTTACATTTACAGGCTTTTGGTGTGGTAAGCTGGTACCTATGCTACCATTATTAAACCTGTTATATAGGTCACTGCAACATAAAATATCATAAGAGTATTATTATCTTTATTTTTCCTTTTCAATTAAACAAAGTCTTCAGGAAATAAATAAATTATACATTTTTGGCCAAAACTATGGTGTAAAATATAGCCTTTGGTTTTCATATAAATATGTATTTATAGCATATGCCTACTTGTACGGCACTTTATGCTTTTGTGGTTGAGGCTTACAATTTGCCGAAGGGTATCCTCGACCCTTCATGTAGGTTCTTATAAGAGAAAACCATGGGCTGACTTATGGTTTTGACTGTGTAGGACATTAAATAGAAACAAAAGGATAATAAAATAACAAGTAATATAATAAAACAACGATATAGCGAAATGAAATGTTTATTGTAATTCTTGGGAATTGAAAACTCTGTAATCTGTTGAGAGTTGAGACTATAAACATTATTCTAGAATATGCCTTACTATTCATAACTTAAACAAGATTACCCTGAAACTATTATTATAATAAATATACACGTTCGCTTCGTTTATTTTCTAAGCGTTTGAAGTGACGAGCTCGATTATCATTCACATTTAGTTCAAAATGTTCGCAAACTATGTTTATAATCACAAAACCACCTTTGATGTTAAATTACTTTATCGTGTTGAATACGTTCACTTGTATCAATAGAACACTGTAGAGTGGAATGTAAGATAATGCGAAGCAATATGCATGCAATAAAACTAGAATACCGTCTTTAATTGCACCACAAATCGAATAGTTCCGCACAATAGCGCAGAGGTATTCGCAGAAGTTGTATTATATGGCCATCGCATGCCCACACTAGTTTCATACTCAATAATCACAGCACATACCTCTTAAGGGCGCGTATAAAGTCAAATCACCAATCAACTTTTAGTTGATACGTGTAATATTCAAGACCAAATATAAAAAATAAAATATATGTAAAACTTGATGATATTTTCGATTATATTGTCAGATCAAAAACATAAAATATTGAAATTGACTCGATAGAAAAAATTCACGAAGTTACCTCTAAATTTCACACTTTTACGTTTTTTACTGGACATGGTAATACTTATTATGATTTTTTTTTCATAAACAATTATATTAAAACATTTGCAATATATTTGTCAGAGCATTTTGTGTAATTACTTTTAGTTTTGGTTTAATCACGATAAAACACTTTTGGCGCTTACTATATTTTTAATTACGCAAGAAATCATCTTCCATCGCACGTTCCGGGAGCTAAAAACATAATTCTATTTCATACATCAGACGCTATCGCTCCGTTGAGACGAGTAGACCACGCTAAAATTGCTGCGCCGTGTTTTATAATTACGCCGAATATTGACTTGTTGAAAATGGTAAACAACAAAATGAAAAGACTTAAGAAACGAGAACTAAAGAAGATTCAAATTGAAAAGATAACTAAATGTCGAAGGTAATAATGTATATAATGTATAATATAATAGTATTGTTATAATATTAATAAATAATAATTATAATATAAAAAGATAAGTCTTGATTTACCTATTTGAGAAAGTTTAGTTAGGTAAATAAAATTCATAGTGGTACCTAATTCTTACAGTCGCGGTGCAATCAATCAAGTCAAGAAAGATTTATATTATTATTATTACTATAGGCAGATCCTATGTTCGCTCCAGTAAATAATAATATCAATAATATGTAAACCGGTTGTGAATAGTACATATATATTATATTTACAATCTGTATTAGATAATCATACATAACATCTATACATAGGTATAACAAATTCGTACGAAAGTCAAAATTGTACTTACATTGAATAGGTATTTTTTTTATAATATACATATGTATATGTATATATATAATATATTCATAATCTGTATTACATAGTAATATGTAGTACATATCTATACATAAATATAGTTTTTAGAATTTTTGTATGTGTGTCTGTATGTAGGTATGTCTGGGCTCTAATTTTGGTGCAGATATAGCTTGAGACCTGAGAAAGGTCATAGGATGAGTTTTATCCCGTAAATAAAAAAAACTGTCTGTGTTTGTCTGTTTGTTTGTACACGCTAATCTCCGGAGCTACTGGACGGATTTGAATGAAAGTTATTTTGTTGTGTAGGTACTATTATATTATCCGGGAAATATAAAATAATAATTTATTTTGAAAACTGAAACACCTGATGCAGAACCGCAACAGACCACCTAAACTATAGATTCATTTGAGAAAGTTTATCCAGGCGAGTTTGGATATTATTATTTGTGTAAATTCTGTAAATTCGTTTCCGCGAGTTGAGTATTCATGCGACGATATTTATAGATACCTACATTCATAGTGCAACACACTGCCTTGCCTACAATTTACAAAGACACTTTTTATACTTAGTTATGTAGGTACCTAATTCCTACGGTCGCCTTGCAAATGCAATCAATCAAATTGACCCTGTTTGAAAGTAATTTACTAATTTCACAGAACAATTTTAAATTTGGAAAATGTGGACCCTCACTCTCAACCTGTGTCTACTGACTATTGCCACGCAGAAAAAAATACTCCAGAAAGGTACCTGCTAAAGTTACCAGCTGTCGGTAAAATAATACGTAAATTTCGAAGAACTTTGTAATATTTTATAAAGGATAATTTTTATTTTTATTTTTAGAATAATTGCTGAGTCGAAAAATGTCGTACAATCTAATAGTCCATTGAATAAAAAGTTCTAGAGTGCGTGAGTTAGTAACGTAAGATGTTTCTTCGGAAACATGTCAAGAGTCCCTAGGTAATAAACATACTAAAACCCCGGGCCACTAGGAGGAGCCCCGGAGTGGGGGGGGGGAAAATGGGTCCATTTTTTCATTTTTCGCTTAAATCTCAAAAACGGTACATGTTAGAGAAAAACTTTCAAGGAAAAGTTGAAAGGCCATAAAATTATCTACAAGTTGTACCTGAATCATTTTTTCCTATATCCTACCGTTTCTGAGTTATACGCAGTAAAACATGATTTTGGCTCAAACAATTTCCACATCAATCGATCAAAAAATATTTCTTTCTTCCAAAAAACTCAAAAGTGCTACTTGTGACCGGTACTGATAGATTGCTCTTAATTAGGTCTATAATTGGTAAAATAAACACATTCCTCCATGGAAGCCTTTAGGAGGAATCGATTGTCAAAATATTATATTATGGTAGTTTGAGTTACTGAACTTGATCTTTTTATTTTTTTCTTCCAAAAAACTCATAAGTGCAACTTGTGACCGGTACAGATAGATTGCTCATAATTGGGTCTATCATTGATAAAAATACCAGATTCCACCATGGAGGCCTTTAGGAGGTATTGAATTTTATTAGGGTAGTTACGATACATGAACTTTTTAACTAACTACCCTAATAAAATTCAATTCCCCGTAAACGCCTCCATGGTGGAATCTGGTATTTTTATCAATGATAGACCTAATTATGAGCAATCTATCTGTACCGGTCACAAGTTGCACTTTTGAGCTTTTTGGAAGAAAAAAAATAAAAAGTTCATGTATCGTAACTACCCTGATAAAATTCAATTCCCCGTAAACGCCTCCGTGGTGGAATCTGGTATTTTTAGCAATGATAGACCTAATTATGAGCAATCTATCTGTACCGGTCACAAGTTGCACTTTTGAGTTTTTTGGAAGAAAAAAATAAAAAGATCAAGTTCAGTAACTCAAACTGCCCTAATATAATATTTTGACAATCGATTCCTCCTAAAGGCTTCCATGGAGGAATGTGTTTATTTTACCAATTATAGACCTAATTAAGAGCAATCTATCAGTACTGGTCACAAGTTGCACATTTGAGTTTTTTGGAAGAAAGAAATATTTTTTGATCGATTGATGTTGAAATTGTTTGAGCCAAAATCATGTTTTACTGCGTATAACTCAGAAACGGTAGGATATAGGAAAAAATGATTCAGGTACAACTTGTAGATAATTTTATGGCCTTTCAATTTTTCCTTGAAAGTTTTTCTCTAACATGTACCGTTTTTGAGATTTAAGCGAAAAATGAAAAAAATGGACCCATTTCCCCCCTCCCCCCACTCCGGGGCTCCTCCTAGTGGCCCGGGGTTTTAGTATGTTTATTACCTAGGGACTCTTGACATGTTTCCGAAGAAACATCTTACGTTACTAACTCACGCACTCTAGACCCCCCTTGGAGGGACTCATTCAATGGACTATAACCAAATTAATCAAAATAAAGTTCTGGAGGAATGTGTGTCGTCGACTGCGTATGTTTATTTAAAAATAGTATCTATACTCGCTATTTCGACAGACTTTTTTTACGGATTCGTGCTCTATACTGTTTCCCTAATATTGTTTTTTTTTTATATATTACATACAGACAGTTTTTACTTTTTTTATTGTTTTATAATATGTATAGATTATCATTAATAATTATAAACAAATAATAATAAAAAGACATATTACATAATTTGTGATGATTTCAACTTCACTGTTTTATACAATTATTTTAGACAACATACCTACTAACTACCGAAAATACGCGTTGAACGAGCGAAGAATATTGTGTATAATTTAGCGTGCGATGAACTTTACGTACGTTGGATGAGCCGGGTGTATGAGGGTATTGTGAGGGCGCGCGGCATGGCGCGTAATGTGCGGGGCTTAATCGTAGAATTATCTGGCTTTATACGCCTTCTTAATTGTCGCTAGACTATTGGGCTGCTTGTACCTAAACTGCTCTATTGAAAACTACGCTTACATATTGTAAATTGGCACCGAGCCAGCAGATTATCCCTGCCTCCGTTGCAATATTTGTGTCTCACGTAGCCAGTACTATTCAGGCGATCGAAAAACTTTTCTAATATTCCTCTGGCTCTTTATGCAGATTCGCTTCTGATCAACAAGAATGCACATCAATTTAATTGTTTTGAGGGCACGTAACTGACGAATGAAACTTTTGTGATGTTTCTATTATTTCAGTTTTATATTGAAAACGGTGTGTTATGGTCACCAAATTACTGAATTGTAAGTAATTTATTGCTTTGGACGACTATTATGTTGTGGTTTTATTGTGATAATGATAGCAAATCAATGTGATTGTTCCCTTTGGTTGTGAGCCCGTAATTTGTAATACAAGTTTATAATACTATAATGATTGACAAGGTTTATCTATTTATTTCTAATAATCTCGATCTACCCTTAATAAATCTGTTACAAGGCATATCTATTGTAACATCAATCGAGAGGATTCGGAGATCAATACTGATAGGTACTGAATGGATCCGTTAATTATTTATCCTTTAACAAACTACCACTAATTTGCAAGAGCTGAGGTAACGTCTGACCGTTTGACAGACAAAAGGCACGTTAAACTCTAGCCAATTACCACTGGTATTCACCGATAAGCCCAGTTGGAGGTCTTAAAGGGGACTTGAATAGACAATTAATCTAACTCGCTTCAATAAATCAAGATGCAAACAATATAGGAGCGAGGCTATTATCACAAAGGCTATTGAATCGTTTTTAACGGTACGACAGTGTGTAAGATTAACAGACTTTAAACTATCGTATACAGTAACAGTAAGTAAGGTTTATTTCCAATAACCATGAATAATTGGGCGTTATGTTACTAAACTCAAACTCAAACATTTATTCATTCAATTAGACTTCTTATAGAAGCACTTTTGAAACGTCATTACATATTTTAAAATTTACCACCGAATTTTACATATTTTAAACTAATTGTAGAAACTTAACTTGCGTTTGAAATTTGAAAAGAAAGTAAAATGAGACTGAAAATTAATTATGAGCTGAACCTGTAATAATACTATATTAATTGCCTAAATGCCTGTCTAGAATGTAGTTATCGTCTGAAATAATAACTAGTTAATTATCTCACCTGTTTCGATCTTTTTATAGCTATTTTTTCTCGTGCTCTCACGCGCACAATTACATTTCAGAATATTTCAAAAACCACATTAAACTTAATTAATCATATCCAACACTTAATAATAAACATTTCGCAGAGACGCAAGGACAGCTAAATAATATATTTGCGCCACCATGCGTTAAACATTCAGTAGGATGCACTATAGGTGTTACGCAGTTACAGTGCACAACAACTTCGTAATCAAACAACTAACTGAGAGCAAAGTTGTGATTTTGTTCCCGTATGAGAGCTCCTTGCACACGCCTTGAATCACGATCACGGGAGGCTCTTGTTAGCAATGTATGACTTTTGTTTCAGCCAGTTCGTACTTTAGGACGTGTTTTCAAACGCAAATCTGTGTCTGTAATAATTGAGTCAGAATATAAATAATTGTCGCAGACAAGTATGAGTCCTATATGGTATCACAGATAATAATTGCAGCTAGTGTAATTATTAAAAACCTTACTCATCTCTTCAGAGTTACAGTGTACACTACTCTACTATGTTAATCTCTAGTAATCATATTAAAATTGGAACAGCGAACAGCGAACAGCGAACAGCGAACAGCGAACAGCGAACAGCGAACAGCGAACAGCGAACAGCGAACAGCGAACAGCGAACAGCGAACAGCGAACAGCGAACAGCGAACAGCGAACAGCGAACAGCGAACAGCGAACAGCGAACAGCGAACAGCGAACAGCGAACAGCGAACAGCGAACAGCGAACAGCGAACAGCGAACAGCGAACAGCGAACAGCGAACAGCGAACAGCGAACAGCGAACAGCGAACAGCGAACAGCGAACAGCGAACAGCGAACAGCGAACAGCGAACAGCGAACAGCGAACAGCGAACAGCGAACAGCGAACAGCGAACAGCGAACAGCGAACAGCGAACAGCGAACAGCGAACAGCGAACAGCGAACAGCGAACAGCGAACAGCGAACAGCGAACAGCGAACAGCGAACAGCGAACAGCGAACAGCGAACAGCGAACAGCGAACAGCGAACAGCGAACAGCGAACAGCGAACAGCGAACAGCGAACAGCGAACAGCGAACAGCGAACAGCGAACAGCGAACAGCGAACAGCGAACAGCGAACAGCGAACAGCGAACAGCGAACAGCGAACAGCGAACAGCGAACAGCGAACAGCGAACAGCGAACAGCGAACAGCGAACAGCGAACAGCGAACAGCGAACAGCGAACAGCGAACAGCGAACAGCGAACAGCGAACAGCGAACAGCGAACAGCGAACAGCGAACAGCGAACAGCGAACAGCGAACAGCGAACAGCGAACAACGAACAACGAACAACGAACAACGAACAACGAACAACGAACAACGAACATCGAACAACGAACAACGAACAACGAACAACGAACAACGAACAATGTGAATGTGAATGTGAATGTGAATGCGAATGTGAATGTGAATGTGAATGTGAATGTGAACATACACAAACACGAACACGAACACGAACACGAACAACGAACAACGAACAACGAACAACGAACAACGAACAACGAACAACGAACAACGAACAACGAACAACGAACAACGAACAACGAACAACGAACAACGAACAACGAACAACGAACAACGAACAACGAACAACGAACAACGAACAACGAACAACGAACAACGAACAACGAACAACGAACAACGAACAACGAACAACGAACAACGAACAACGAACAACGAACAACGTACAGCGAACAGCGAACAATGTGAATGTGAATGTGAATGTGAACATACACAAACACAAACAACGAACATCGAACAACGAACAACAAACAGCGAACAGCAAACAACGAACAACGAACAACGAACAACGAACAACGAACAACGAACAACGAACAACGAACAACGAACAACGAACAACGAACAACGAACAACGAACAACGAACAACGAACAACGAACAACGAACAACGAACAACGAACAACGAACAACGAACAACGAACAACGAACAACGAACAACGAACAACGAACAACGAACAACGAACAACGAACAACGAACAACGAACAACGAACAACGAACAACGAACAACGAACAACGAACAACGAACAACGAACAACGAACAACGAACAACGAACAACGAACAACGAACAACGAACAACGAACAACGAACAACGAACAACGAACAACGAACAACGAACAACGAACAACGAACAACGAACAACGAACAACGAACAACGAACAACGAACAACGAACAACGAACAACGAACAACGAACAACGAACAACGAACAACGAACAACGAACAACGAACAACGAACAACGGACAACGGACAACGAACAACGAACAACGTACAACGTACAACGAACAATGTGAATGTGAATGTGAATGTGAACATACACAAACACGAACACGAACACGTAAACGTAGCTTTAATCGTAATATTATCATTGTTAATTTCTTCAATTCAGGCATGGTACATTTTGCACCGCAGAAATATCATCTGCCAACCTATCATCTAACTCAAATTTGAATATTATATGACACCTATTAAGTATGAAGAATTTCAAATTTAGGCTGGAGTTACTGCAGTGGAAATGGTTATGCCGACATTAATTTTAAGGTAATAATGTAAGGTTAGTCACTGCGGCATGAATGGCCCAGCTCGCGCTGAGAAGTGTTGACCTCATGTAAAAATATGTGTCGATACACTAACATGCAATCTTATATATAAAAATGAATCGCAAAATGTGTTGTTAAGCGCATAACTCGAGAACGGCTGAAACGATTTCGATAATTCTTTTTTTATTATATTCCTTGAAGTACGAGGATGGTTCTTATGTAGAGAAAACATAAACATGTACCACGGGCGAAGCCGGGGCGGACCGCTAGTTATTTCATAAATACAACCATGATGGTATTATTGTAATATTAGTAATCATTACAATGTTTCATACTCAGACTTATAGTTTTCCAATAATTGTATCCCTACTGAATTCCTTGCATAGTTCGCATTGAGTAAATTTTGCATATTTATGTAATTTTGGACATGCAACAGTTATTAACTGGACCTCATAACCGCCAAAATGCCTAAACAAGTGTTCAGGCATTTTTGCGGTAGAGTAAGTACTCTATCAGTATGAACCGGAATTCTCTACACAAATCACACTCCAGCTAAGTATTCTCATGGACCAAATGCATTCAAGCATATTGTACGCAACAGATCGATACAAACAATCGAAACTGAAAGCTGAACAAGTCTAAGGCTGGCGATATACGTCAGATTTTTTCATCCGATGATCTGAACCGATTGCCCGATCAAACTATACAGACCGCACCTTCAGACATTAGGACTGGTATTAAAATGTAAACGCCCTGGCGTTGTTTTCGACTTGGAGGTCTGATCCAACTCTATCGGATCGGACGATAACAAATATTCAATCGGTATGGTACGAATATCTTTAAACAGTCTGATCAGACCATAGTATCAGACTATAGCATAAAAAAAATCTGACGTATACTCCCAGCCTAAAGCTTCACGTCATCGTGTTGACAAGCGCCATGTGCCGTACAAGTCTGATATTAGCCGAAATGTAAATCCGTGCTGACAAGCGTGGATCAACCCTTATCCGTTTTCTGACTGATACGTTTTGCTGATGCATTCAAGGAAACCGTCTTTGTTTTGTTTTTGCAAGTATATAATATTGTAAGGAATCGGGTAAATTGCGTATGAGGCGTAAATATTGAATATTCATATAATGTACGTATATCACTACATAGTATAAAACAAAGTCGCATTCTCTGTCCCTATTTCCCTATGTCCCTATGTCCCTTTTAGTCCGTTTTCTTATGGGAAAAGGTATACATTTTTGAGTAAAGCAATGCCATTTGGTACGAATGTTGTACTCGTCCACCTAAGCCCAAATCGCCCGGTAGCCAGTCATTACTCCCCTGCAGGAGGGAGGGAGGGGGGGTTAAAGAACAGAGCGCCCGGCGCTCGGAAAAAAAATTCTGGTGGCTAAATTTGGACCTTTGAGTCCAGTTTGGTGTCGTTATCAGGTAACTAGATGATGCCCGATTCATTCTCCATACCAGATTTTTAGGGTTCCATAGCAAAATATGTCACAATCCTTAAAATAATAAACTTTTAGTAGTGACAAAATCCAAACAAACCAGTATAGTTTTATATTTTTGTATCAAACTTGGTTCATAAAAAATATTGTCTGAAAGGCCGTTTAATGCAGATTATAAAAACATTAACATGTAACATATATTCTATCATTTTAAATGTAAAAAAAATTATACAAAGTACAGAAACGTACGACAGCGCAGCGTAGGGGACGGCTAATAGACCCGAAAAAGAAGCAATACTAACAAAAAAAAACAGCCAAGTGCGAGTCTGACTCACTAATGGTATGTTTCGTACTTATTTGACACATACCATGTTAACTGGTCTGGTAGGACCTGGATATCTGATACTCACAAAATCGTCTTTATAATATTAGTGTGGTTTTTAATCATCTTTAAATTATAAATGTCGTCAGGTAACCTTATTAAAAATAAAGATATTTGATAATAGAACGTTTTTGTAGTAATAATAATGACAACCACCTCCACAATTACATAATTTGGTACATTTGAGCTGGCGTTTAAAACACTTCAATCTGGAACTGCAAGATTTCACGCACCGACATCTTATTAATTCAAAGCTTTTCTTTTCTTTTTATTTCAGATGGACAAGGAATAGTCAGATTTTTTTAGGCCCCCAAATATACACAGCGTGTAAAACTGCCCTTAAGGTGTGTTGTTTAAGGGCAGCTTCTATGGGTGGCAAATTTTCGATTTCCCTTCTTTTTATGTTAAAAATTGTTTGCGACCCTCATTTACTATCACAGCGTTGTATGATTTGAAAAACA